>NW_026890600.1:4929031-9858062 GCF_028828025.1 Penicillium rubens
AGTTGACTGACGTTACCAGCCTAAACCGGTCGTCGGAGGTCATCATCATGACGTTGTGGAGTGGCACTTGGGAAACAAGGTGCTCCATTCTACCTACATACTACCAATCGAGAATGCTATTGCGAATTTTAACTACAATAGCGGTATACGATGTGCATTGATGCTGAATTGTATGGGAATCCTGATTTGCTAGTTATACCACGAGGCTGTATAGCTATAGATGCGTACTATAGGCTACATTCTCACTTCTTTGCTTAGAACTACCACTTCTTTGAACCAGCGCCCTTATATCTTATGACTCTAGAACTTGCCTTGCTTTATAGCGTAAAAGCATGTGAATCTTCAAGTTGACTTCAAAAGTGAAGCGCGCCGACGTCGGGATCTGATAATGCCTCTGAGGAATATGACGTCATTCTACGATCTTTGTTTTGACCTCACATCTTCTTCTACACCCCTGGCCGATCCTCCCCCGGTTGCTTCCAACGTGGCTTTCTCTGGTGTGCCTTGTTGGGCATCCTTAATAAATACCTACACGAGTAATCTTGAGATGTTCTTGTAACATGTGGATTCAGCCCGAGCCCACCTATGTGGCTGGTATCTACGGTACTACAGGTTCCACAACTGGAATCCAACATTCGTAGCTTGGCTGATGTACTATATCATGACGAAACGAGGGTGTCTTCAGGGGAATCTGTGCATCGAAGAGGATTAGAAGGGGAGGGGGGAATACCCTCGAGCAGAATGTCCACGGGTAGGACTTTTAAGAGTACATCAGCGAGAGCATGGGAGAAAAAAGACATGACGGAAGAAACACTGGGGTACAGAGCAGATGGGACATGATCTAGAAAGCGGGAAAGACATGAAATGGGCATATGGTCTCGTGAGGAAAATGTGGAAGGGGGAAATGAATAGAGACTAGACGTCCGAGGCATTGAAAATTCGAAGCTTTTTTTTGTTTTTCTCAATCCATCTCGGTTATAGTCTCTTAGTTGCCGTTGGCCTGCATGCCCGCTGCGGCGGCGGCTTCTGCGTTGGCAGCGGCAACCATGGCCTTGGCGTCGGCTTCGTGAAAGACGCCTTGAATGACCTGCTGCTCTTCGGGACCGAGAACCTTGGTCAGACTCTCGTAGAGCTGGGGCTGTTCTTGCTGAAGGCCTGAAATTGAGGTTAGCAGGTGATACGTGAAGGAGATATTTTCGTAGAGGCTACTTACTCAGCAGGACATGCTTGAACATGCCATATGGCTCCACTTTGTCCAGAGGGGTCTCCAGAAGGCTTTCCTCGTCCATGTCATCATCGTCATCATCGGCGTAGGAGCCGAACTTTTGAGCCTCCTGGTTGAGGAAGTCGAGGTATGCGGCACTCTCGTCAAGGACATCGTCTTCCTCAAGAGCTGCTTCAACCTCATTCTCATCCCACTCAACATCTCCATCCCAGTCATTGTCCTCGTCATCCTCATCATCCTCGTCATCGAGGGTGAAGTCAGACTCTCTCGTAGCATCCTCACGTTCTGAATAAAGTCTTAGCCTTGGGGGAACATGGCGGGGGGTTGGGGGAAACATACGTTTGAGAGCAGCAGGCAGGGTCTGGAAGAGCCTTGTCACACCCTGCAAGAGTCTTGGCCAGCCCTGCTGGACACTGACTGGAACATCGGTAGCCTTCAGAGTAAGCAGTGAGCTGATTGCGGCAATTGAGAGCTTCTTGTCGTGGACACGTCTGAAGTTGTCGATATTAGCGAACCAAGTGCTGAAGAACTTGTTGGTCCAGCCCTTGGCCTCCATAACCTGAAGACTGAGAGCTGAGTTGTAGTAGATGGCGTTGATGACCATCTCCATCAAGTGGATGCGGTACGACTTAGTGCGTGCCTCGCCGGCGTCGATAACCCGCATGGCCATCTCAATGAACATGGGGATATACTGGTCAATGTGACCCCGAA
Source organism: Penicillium rubens (assembly GCF_028828025.1). NCBI lineage: Eukaryota > Fungi > Ascomycota > Eurotiomycetes > Eurotiales > Aspergillaceae > Penicillium > Penicillium rubens. Next base: position 4,930,968 of record NW_026890600.1, read on the forward strand.
GGTTGAGCATCAGGGTCTCAGCGAGCTTGCAACCGCAGATGCGGTCAACGCCACCAACCTTCTCGTCAGAAAAGATGTCTTGGACCATGCCGACCATAGCATCCAAGTAAGCTGGGTTCTGAACTAGCATATCGGTGCCATAAGCGACGTAGTTGTCAAGGGCGGGGAGCATGTCTGCAGCAGAAAAGTTAATAGGTCTTCAAAACCGCTTGAACTTATTTGAACCTCTTACCTTCGAGATACAGCTCAGCGCCAGCCTTGAACGTCTTGTGAATCAGCTCGAAGGCCTGCCACATGGATGGGGAAATGGTCTTCGATGCGAATGTGCAGCTGTCAATGATCTCGAAAATTTCGTTGTAGAGATCTAAAATACCGAATTAGAGGTGGACATAAGCTTGATAGATTGAAAAACTTACCATAAAGCTTGTTCTCCAGGGTGATGCTGATGACGGGCATCAAGATGGTCTCAAGGTGCAGAAGCACGTCAGGGGTGCTCTCGAGAGTGAGAATGAGGGTGCCGATGGTCTGCAACACGCCCAGAGCGGTGATGCTCTTGTCATCCAGGAAATCGCCGTAGCCATCTTCGTCACCACCCTTGGCGGCATTGCGCTCCAGGAGCTCACCAACAATACGCATGTAAGTATCGCGGAGCTGCTCGCTCAGCGCCACAGCGAAGGGAGTAAGCTCGGCAGAGAAAACCTCAACAAAGTCCTCCATGACGTTGGCCAGAGCATCCACGTCGACCTCATTGGCCAACTTTAGAAGCTGCTGCATAATCTGGGGGATGTTCTGCTGCATCGATGTACGGATGACATCGTGACGGATAAGGGGCTGCAGAGCAAGGGCGGCCTCAACTCGAACAGGAAGTTCGGAATCGGTCATGGACTCGAGGATGTTTCGATAGATGACCATGAGGTTGTTCGGATCCTTGAAATCAAGCTGCTCGAACTTCTCCAGTGTGTCGCAAGCACGAGCACGGAGGAAGCCGTGAGGACTGCGGAATTCGGGGAAAACGTGACGGACGAAGAAGTATTCGACCTGGTCAGCAATCGGGCTCTTCTTGCCCAGGATGACGGAAGCGAGCGAGCCAATCATTCTCAAAGCTCCCTCCTTCTCTCTTGGCTGCTTCTGATCCTCCGGCGCAGACTCATATTTGCTAACAACACTGTTCACGAATGTGAGGATGGAGAAGGTCTGCTTTTTGCGGTTCTTGGTGAGGGAAACCAAGAAGTTGGTGGCGGCAACATCAGGAGCGGACACTTCCTCATAGAAGTTCAACTTGCGGTGGAGATACTCAGATGGGTCATCTTCGAAAAGCTCAATGTCCTCATCGGACTGGCACAGGATAGGGAAAACGAAGTGGGCGATCAGGTTATCCATATGCGGCTTCAAGTGGTCCCACATAGCCTTAGGCTTGACACACTCCTCCATGAAGACCAAAGTATACGACAGTGCAGAGTTGCTGAGCCATTGCGTCTTGGAAACCCACTTGTCAATCTCCGTCAGGTATCCCTTGAGAATTTCGGGGGCGAAAGTGCTGATAAAGGTCTTCGCATACGGTGTGTAGTCGGGGGTAGAGGATTTCGTGATTGTGGTGGGGTTGCCATATCTGATGAATAGGCGGTTCAGGTTGGCGTATGACCACTTCTTGCACTTCCACCAGTGGTTCATCTCCCTCTCCTCCTTTGAATCCGCCATTGAGCTCGCAGGGGGTGTCTTCGAGACAATGCGCAGGAATAGTGTACACCAGTCAACAGTCGCCTGGTGGGTTTGTAGGCATGGAGAAAGCTCGAACTAAATTCGTAGCAGGTCAGTATAAATGGCATGGCCACGCCAGACTAGAATCAGGGTAACCGACGTAAATTGCGTGCTTGAAAGCTTTCACCACAATGCGAAGCATCTCGGCAGCCTCCAGACTCTCCTCGTCAACAAGCTTCGATCCAATGCTGAGCAGCTGGGGGAATGAATGCTCCACGATCTTATCGAACTCCTCTCTCTTCTCACCGGCCTTGAACCTGTAGACCCGGCAGACCGCCAGAAGGCACTGCAGACCCGCATAGACCGTACTTGCGTCATTGGTGCTGAGGAGCTGCAGAGTAAGATCCAAGAATCCGGGCCACTGCTCGGGGAAGTCGTTTTGAAGAATCTTCTGGAGGAGGGGGACCAGTTGATTGCGGACATTGGGAGGGGTCGAGGCCAGTGCAGGGATAAGTCTCTCCCTGAAACTGGGCTTTTCGGCTTCAGGAATTGGCGTACGCTGCGGGCTATCTTCGACCGGGGCCCATCCGCGTGTAATACGGTTCTTCAGGTAAACACCAGCTATAAGAGAGAGCGGGGGTCAGTAAGAGACAGAAGTCTTCGCGAACCAATATGAACATCCAAAGACACACCAGAGAGCTGGACTGCATTGTTCTGCTCGCCCTGCAAGATATCCAAGAGTCCATTGATAAATCCGGGTTGCGTCTCGGCCTAGAGATATCAACCACGTGTGAGCCTGACGTTCGATGCCCCGCCAGTCGATCTAGCACATACATATTTCAAATCAAGCTCCGCCTGCCGGCGAATATCCGCATTCGCGTCTAGAGTAGACTGAATGCGATCTCGGAGGGCTGCAACATCCATCGCGCAACAATCCCCCAACACCAGAAAGTCAAAAAATCTCCAAATAAATTGAGAGCCCCGAGGGGAGACGCGGACCGGCGCCGATGAAAGACGGGCAAGGGGAAAGAGTCAAGGATTGAAAGGACGTGAATGTCCTAAAGAGATCGTATGGATCTTGAAGAGAAGGGGAGAGAGAAGATGTTGTTCTTCAAGAGGAGGGGGATTTTTTTCGATTTTCCCGACTCTCGGGAGGCGGTCGCCCCGCAGCTAATCAGAGGCCGCACACACGGATTTTCTTATATGAACTATGGGCTACTACCTACCTAGGTATGTTGTATATAGGTAGTAACACTTGGGGTTGATTTAATTGCTTTCTATAAAGTATTCTAAAGTATGCTGGTATTTTTGAGTAGTTCATTTCATGTTCATTTCTTCGTCTCGATTAAGTACATTGTGATGAATCCAGAAAAGAATTCATGACTACCCAATAGGGGCACAGGCATAACCCATATACGTCCCAAGGATTGGATGTCTTCACATGTAAAGCGAGGCCGCGAATATGACATCGCGCTTGATCAACTCCTGAGCTTGCTGCATCTTAGTGTAAAGGTTCGGGTCGCCGACCAATTTGGCCGCATTCTTCACTTCGCGACAAGTCTCGTCAAGTCGGGTGATCACCCGAACAATAGTACCCTCCATCACATCCGTGAGGTCTGTGATGCGATTGAAAGACATTCCCTTGGCCCACTCATAAACAACCTCGGCAAGACCAAAGCGTGGCTTGCTAGCGAAGTCGTTGGCATCTTCACTAGACTGAATGACTTGGTGCAGGATCTGGAAATCATTCACTCTCTCGGCAATACGAATGATCTCCTTCTGGCCCTTCTCCAGACGAGGAGTGAGGGTAGGGGTGCTCTCTGTCTTCTCCTGGAACACGAATGCGGAGAGGAGTGCAACAATCTCCTCCGGTTCGAACTCAGCAAGAACGTTCTCGAGAACCAATTCGGTCAATACCAGCTCGTCGGCGGAGTGGATCTCGCATGCCACCTTGCCCTTCAGTTGCACACGAGATTGTTCGTCAACAAAGCCGAGCTCCTTCAGCACGAGAATGCGCTGCTCATAATCCGGAAGTAGTTGAAGGTTTTGGTCGGACATCAGTTGCTTCAGCTCCGAGATGCTTTCTTTAACTTGCCACTCGTCGTGTTGCATCTCGAACTATCAGAAATTAGTCCATGATTTAGACCGAAAGATGTAGGATACTCACGTGGTCCGCGAAATTAGGGCATTGTAGACAGGTGCATGACTGGGAAATCTCTGCCTGAGCTTGTCGTTTGTCGAGGATATCGCGGATTTCCATCTCTTTGATACGTTGCCAATCGATTTCCTCCCAGGCCGCATTGATCCAAGAGTTAGTGTACTGAGGCAGTTCCTTTTCAGCCCACTGGACAGCCTCTGTTCCCGAATTAGTGTTTCTTGACAACTGTATGTGCAAAAATAAGTCTCGTACCTTTCTTAATGTTCAGATACCATATCGGTTTGGTCATCTTAACCAGGGTGTTTGTCAGGCACTCGACATCAGATAGACGGATCTTGCATATGCGAAGGCTCATCTTCTCGACGCGATTGGGGAGTGGTTGGAAGTATGGTCGGAACAAAGGCAAGAATGGAAGGATGTCGGTGGGGTGCCGCTTGCTACTCAACGTTCCGATCTCAAGCACTTGAATGCAGGGTACAGCCCCAACGACCCCCGCGGAAACCCCATCGCGCGTAATAACACCAGCGGTACGTAGTCCGTCCTATCTTTCACGTCAGCATTTCACCAAACACGTAACTACGCATGGGCAACGTAACAATGGTCACTCACCTTGCGGTACACAACCAACCTCTTTACTCCGAAAAGACGTTTGCCGACAGGCGATGATAGCAGTTCAGCATAGAATTGAGACGTGAGCTTTCGATACTCCATGGCGGCGTCATGGCAGGCAACCAAATCCAGGTCACAGATTTCACATGGTGCCCGTTTGATTTTCGCAAGACTCGCCTCAGATACCTGGACTTGCTTCTCCTGTTCCGGTAAGAGAGCTTGCGTTGCGTTTTCACTGAAACTCCGTTTGATCATTTCTTCAATCTTCAGGGCTTCCACACGCAACAAATTCAGTATCATATGGTATGTAAGTCGGAATTGAGACCTGAGCTTTGTCGGTTCTCCAAGAATCATCTGCTTCAGCGACGCAGCAGATGGCGCCTCGTCTCTTCCGCTGCTTGTCACAATAACATACCCCACGTTGTCAAGACCTCTACGACCAGCACGCCCCGCCATTTGCGTATACTCACCGGGCAGCAGATCACGGAATGCTTTGCCGTCGTGCTTACGGAACCCGGAGAATACCACAGTTCGGGTGGGAAGATTCAAGCCCATCGCGAAGGTTTCCGTGGCGAACAGGACCTTGACCAGAGACTTAGCGAAGAGAATCTCAACAACTTCCTTCACTATGGGCAGGAGACCGCCATGGTGCACAGCAATGCCTCTGCTTAGTAGCTCCCGAAGGCGAAGAATTTGCGGCAGCGTGCGGTCCTCAGGCTTCAATCGGGTGAGTGCCTTCTCAATGAACATGTGCGTCAAACTCTTCTCGGTACTATTGCTGAAGTCTTGGCTTGACAGTGAATCCGCGTTCTCCTCGCATCGCTTCTTAGAGAAAACGAAGACACATCCCGGTAGCAAATCTTCTTTGCGAAGGTGCGAAACAAGATGCACCCAGGTGTTTTTGTCCTGGGCCGCACTGGTACGGCCACCGCCACGCCCTGTGCGAGCAATGTTGCCTGTGCCTCGGTTGGCATACTGTCCGCCGCTCTGTCCACGACCTCGTTGCGGACCTCCACGTTGTGGGCCTCCACGCTGTGGGGCGCCGCGACCACCTCTGACGTTCGGTGGCTGGCCACGTCCCCGACCCTGGGGGGCTGGTGCTCTAGCTTGCGCCGACTGTGCCTGAGCTTCAGCCTCCTTCATAGCTTTGAGCTTATCTCTACCAGACAAAATATCATCCGCTGCCTTCCAGCCGGTCTCGAGGAATCTTTTGTTGGAGTCGACGATCTTGTGCTTGCTCTTCCCGGCCCAAAGGTAGTGCTCCAGCGGAACAGGTCGCTTATGGGTTGAAATCACATAAATGTCCTTCTTCTTTGTACGGCCCACCCAGGATGCAAACTCGCGGGTATTGGGCACAGTGGCGGAGAGAAGGATCAACGTGACATGCTCCGGAAGCATGATGATAACTTCTTCCCATACCACACCTCGTTCCTGGTCGTTCACATAATGCACCTCGTCGAAAATGACGAATTCAACGTCCCGGATGAGATCAGCGCCTCGGTACAGCATACTTCGCAAGATCTCAGTGGTCATGATGAGGCAGCTGGCTTCCGGGTTGATTTGAACATCGCCAGTCAGAATACCGACATCGTCGAATTCGGCTCTGAAATCACGGTATTTCTGGTTGCTCAGCGCTTTGATGGGAGACGTATAGATCGCCTTCGTCATGTGTTTAGCAGCCAACGCGATTGCATATTCAGCCACAACTGTCTTGCCGGCCGAGGTATGGGCCGCAACAAACACCGAATCGCCATTCTCAAGGTGGTAAACGGCCTCTTTCTGGAAAGTGTCGAGCTCAAATGGATACTCCCTGGCCATCTCTGGGACCAACTCATTGAAATTTGGAATATCCTTGTTGACGTCCACAACGTGGGCCCATTCTTTACCCTTTTGCTTGTGGGCGCCTGCGAGCAACTGGGTACGTGGTTCCAATGCCGGAAACTCGACCGGTAACAAATCGTCAATGTCTTCTTCATCTTCCTCGTCGCTGAGGTCATCAAGCTCCGGCTGTGCTCCTGTATCGATATCGGCAGTTTCCTCAGGTTGATCCACTTTCAGGTCGCTTTCCTCTTGGAGAAGGGCAGTTTCGACTTCTTGGGCACTTTCGGTGGCGGCTTTGGATTTGGCTTCATCGAAATTGATACCGTTATCGAAGCCAGGGGGTGTTGTCAGAAGACCTCCCTCGGTGCCAAAGTTGATAATGCGATCGAGACCAGATTGTTTTCCGGTGCTCGCTTGCTCTGTGAGTTGAGCCTCGGCCTCCATATCTGCCACGGACTCGATAGCGTCCAAGCCTCCGGGAGCAAATGGAAAGAAACCTGCGGCACCTCTGACAAACTCGGCACGGCCAGCAGGTCGGCGGAGAAGCGAGGTGGAATTCTTGGCTGTTGCGCTTGCAGCAGGAACTGTCACTTCATGATACCCAGTAACGCGTCCTTCCAGTCCCTCTCGTGTGAACCGAGTCACCGTCCGTGATTGTGTCGGGGCGAGTTCGAAAAGGTCTGCGTAATCTGTCGAAACGTCCCATCGTCTGCCAAAGCTGTTAAAAGCTGCCCCGCAATTGGAAATAAGATACATACCTTTGCAGGGTGTTCAACCATTTAGTGCTGAATTGGTCTGACGGGGTCAGGAACTCATTTTCAAGCTCGGTCAGCAACTCTTGGGCACTCTGAGGAGCTTGCTTCCGAGCTTGGAAGTTCTCGATCTTGCCATCCTCTTCGTCCGCGAGACGAGCATCAAAGGCCGCTGAGTCGAAGGTATTGCCTTCTAGGGTTAACTTCTCCATTGGGGGATCGACCAAGTTCGCCATGATGTGGAAAAATATGTTGAAGAGTCAACCGGCGAGTGAAATTATGTCGATGTTTAACTCGGCAGTAGCCGAACCCCACAGTATCGATTACAGCCTTTGGCTGAAACCTAAGAGAATTATTTCTGGGCGTTAAAATAAGAAGGTAAAACGAGTGGAATTGACTCTGTGGTTGAGTCTGATGAAGTGTTTCGGAGTTATTCCAGGCAGATCAAAGCCCGCAGCGACAGTTTACTTTGTGAACTTCACCGAGAGACACTGAAGGCGGTATACTCTGACAGTATACATGACGTCGATGCCCTGAAAGATCATCCGATCCCCGGATAAATGATATCCCGGACAATCTTTCTGTACGAAGACGCTCTCTACTATCTCTACTATACCTGGGTAGAATCAACGGTCGCAAAACCAAAGCTGGCCACCCTAGCGCCAACAAAGCTCTAAATGCCGAGTAAGAGGCTGCATTGATACACTAGATCAATACTTTAAACACGCTGAAAAAATCAAGAAAAAAACCTATGAAATTGGAGGTGAAATTGATACTATTTCTCCCCCCTTCCGCACTCGCAGTGCCTATTTCCCTCTATTTCCACCATCAGTGAATTGCTTCATATTACACTGTCTGCAATATATCGGTGTAACAGCTTCTAAACTCTGGCATTTTGGGAGAACAAGGTAAAAGGTCACAGAGGATACATAAACTTCAGGTTTTCCCGATCAGTCTTGTCAAGATCACGATCACCGATGTGGACAATCTGGCCGCCAGCGTCAATAACTTCATCTTTCTCAGAATCCGTGTCAGTTTCAGTGAGGAGCCTCTCTCGACGTTTGTTCTCTCGCTGTAGGTAAAACCGAATGATAATGCACATCATGGGCGAGATCAGCCAGAACGCAGTCATGAAGGCCCAGGGTAAGACGTAACGAGGTTTGTATTTCGATTGCCAGAATCTATATCACATGCCAGCGCTGTATTCCTTAGTTGGCATCTTTAGATTAGACTAACTCAGGGGATATCATGTTTGCAACAGAAGCAGCCACAATACAAGAAGACATTAGACAGAGCTTCTTTGTGTATCCAGTTGTTGTCGTTCCCGCCCAACTGAGACCGAGAAGGTAAGATGGTTTGAATGTAGATATTTGGGTTCCAACTACCAGGGCCACCTTGTTTGACCATGGAGATGCCAGCTGAGCAAGAATTAACAAGACAGACCAGAAATGTGGAAAATACATCCGCTTACCTCAATGATGCCGCCAATAAAGCAAGGAACATAGGATATAGCACATGTGTATCCTGTACCGAGACGTGTACTGTAAAGCAAGGTGGCGGATCCAATAATCAAAATGAATCCCCAAATTGGCTTGATAATATTGAACAAAGCACTCTCCGCTGGGGTGAAGCCAAAACCAACGACAATAAGCGGGAGCTGTTGGGATGTGTTGTTAGGGAGCTCGTTGAAGAACATGTGGAAGCTGAGAAGAACATTAGTAGTGAATATGGCAGACAGATGAACGGGACATGTCACACATGAACAGCCAACTCTTAAGGTCAGTAAAAGACTCCCGCACCTGCGACCACTTGAACGTTGAGTTTGAGATTCCAGCGTGGGTCTCGCGAATAAGTTGGATCGTATGCACCTTCTCCTCAGTGGAAAGCCATTTAGCATCAAGTGGCGAGTTGGGCAAAAATATCAGCAGAGGAATAAAGATGGCGAAGGTCAAAAGAGCACAGATGATATGAAGCCATTTCCATGAGTGAATACCCCCAGCTAGAACTCCCGACTTGTCATCAACGATGAGTTTATAGGCAATCATTGTTAACATCACATTTGCCATGCTTCCAAATGCCCACCATAGAAGCTGCACCCATGGACTCTTCTTCGGAGGGAAAAACGCTTGATGAAGGACGGCGGTTGAGGGAACAATTTGAGACTCGGTCTGGAAAGATTAGCACATTATGAATCAAAGTTCATTAGGGTATACTAACCATTCCCAGTAGAAATCGCACAGCCATCATCTGTTTACCGGTCTTGACCGCAGGATGTATTCCAAGTAACAGGGCCCAGAGGAACAACGACCCGGTAATAAAGTACTTGTGTCCAACACGTTGCGATATCCAAGCACCCGGCCAAAGCGCGACAAGATATCCTGCATAGAATAGGACAAATAGATGATTAAACTCGTTTTTCTCTTTCGACATATGAACATCTTCGAAAAGGCCCATAGTGCTAGCCTGAGACAGTGTCGACTTGTCAAGGTGAATAAGGAAGGAGATCCACCATGTTTGGCTTAGGAGACACCAGAAGTTCTTGCGGACTAGTCTTCCCTCAGCCTCTGGAGTCAAAGGCCCAACCTTGTCCTTATTCGTGTTGTAGAAATACGTTGTGTCATCGGTGTTGCGCATGTCTACCACATAAGGATCATGGGAAGGTTCACTGCCAGATGTGGCTTGGACATCGGCCTCTCTCTTTTCGCTGATGGGAGCCATACTCGAATCCGAGACAGCCACACCTTGCTCGGGCGGAATGTTGAGTCTTGATATGTGTTGGTAGAACTGAATAGAATCTATCAGGATAATCAAGAGCTTTGTCCCATCATTTTATACAAGAATATGGCGTTTGTTACCTTCAAGGACGGAGAAAGCCGATGAGAGTCTTGGCTTTCCTCGAGGTTCCCAGCAGCCTTTTCCGTTTTTCGATTTTGTCTCGCCTATTGCGGCTGAGGTTAGTTAGCGTCGGGGCATTCGCCATAGCTTTTGTTTCGCCTCTGATGCTGCTAATGGTCCGATCATTAGGACCTTGAGCGCCAGCGAGTAACCTGCCGAGAGACGGGTGACTCGTAGTCCACTAGGGATGTTTTGCCAAGACGTCTTGGTTGCATCGGGGGACCTTGGGAGTCCGTGGCGTTTGAGCTTGTCAGGGCTTGTCAGGGCTTGTCGCGGCTTGTCGGGGCTTGTCTAGATTAGGTTCGTGCCGTATAGAACCCTTTTCGATGATGACGGAAGGCTTACAGGGTCGACGATCGCAATCTCCATATGAGTTCTCGTATTGGTGTCTCGGCCATCATGGAATTATGAAAAATCAATTAATCAAGTGAATACGAATAAACAGGGAACATTTAGCTGTGCGAAATGCCACGCGGTCCGCCGGGGCCCTCCTCGAGTCCATTCCTTCGGGCTACTTCCGGACGCCAACGTCAGAACTCGCGCATGAAAGATGGGCTTTGATCGCCGTTCTGAAAGGTATCTGCCGCATGCTTGTCTCAAAATGCCAATATGCCTCGTAATTGATAATATCCCAGACCTGTTCTCTGACATTGGACATTACTCATGGATTGTTAAGGCTCGGACAATCCATAACGTACATCTATCTCCGAGCCGCCAAGAATCATTCGACTCACAGGCTCCTGTAGGGCTGGCCTAACTGGAAATCTAGAACGGCGGAGATTAACATCCGACCAAGGCTCATGTGGGTTGTTAGCTCTCGGAAGTGAAACTTACCGGGGTCAACTGGAGCACCTCGACGATCCTAGTGCCTTGACGGGCAACCGGAGTACCTTGATGGTCATTCGGATTACCTTGACGGTTAACCATAACGAACAGCGCAGCACGAGCTGTAGTGGTCAGAGTTTACTATATATGGTGAGCAAAACTTTTTTCCTCTGCCATCTATCCATTCATCCACTCGTCACTCAAGTCCTTGGGCATCATTCCACGTCATCAATCTTGACAATGCTATCCAACATCTCGAAGCTCGGTTTCATGGCACTGCTTGCCACTCCAGCGGTCCATGCATTCAAATACTATGTCAGTGAAACAAACGAAACAGGCTGCCAAGGCGCAGCTGCTGATTGCTGGACCACTCAATTGATCATTGTCACCAATGATGACGACTCATGCGACGCGATCAACAATTCTGCCGATAACGATGGCGGCCCATTGAAACGTGGCGAATCTCGCGAGTGGCCAGCCCAGGATGGACATCCAGCCTTCACTATAATCATGAACAACGACGGTAGCTATGACTCGACCAATGTTGGCGATCAGGTCGGCAATGTTAAATGGGATGACGGAAAGACCTACCCCCTGACTGTTAGTTTTGGAGCTAGCTGCTCAGCCAGCGAACCCCTTGTCTCGGGTGGTGTAACCCGCACCTTGGTTTTTTTCTAGCTAGAATGTCCCCTCGATGTTAGGGGAAAAGAGAAGTGGGAGGAATAGTGCTTAATGTACAGGGTAAAAAAGGAGGGGATATGCTATTTAAATAGGTCGACATCTGATAGAGAAATCTGGGTCTGCACGCGATCCGACTGCTCCGCCGCATACCTGAATCTTTGTGTTCCCGTAGCTAGCATCTGAGCAATAATCTAATCAAGCATCGTCGAGAGACTAGAAGGCCCCAAGTAGATCTATCTAGCAGGCATCCGATCTTTAGTAGGCTACGTGCGTGTGTGTGTAGTCGATATTTGCACAGTATGTAGTTCAAACCCATCACTTTGTCTTTAAAATGGCCCCTGGCGATAGAACCTAGCGCTACAGCTTTCCAAATACGAACATGTAAACCTCTATTCGTTGTAGGATACGAAGTCCCACAAACTTGTTCGCAGAATAATCATTAGACCCTCGGGACTTGAGACGGAACGTTGACCTTATCTGACAACATGTATGCATCTAGGCCAGGTCGGATTAACGCGATAAATGCGATGACTGCATTCTGCCCGTGGAAGAAGGGCGACCGCGCCTCGACCCACTCGACCTTGCCGCCTGCCTGTACCTGACGATGTTGACGATGTTGACGATGTTGATGATCCCGGATCTCCTGCCAATCGGCAACGGCCCGTGTCGTATGACACCGAGATCGACCTGCGCCAAGCGATGGAGTCCGTTCGGGTCAAGGATCGGGAACGACCCACAATCTGCTTTATGTGCCCGGGGAACCCTAACCTCCCACTTAAGGACCGGATTGCGAGATACAAGACACCCGGTTCACTTAGCAGATCTTTTGAATCATGCCAAAATCTGCCACGAAGCGGTCCTGCGAGGCCGGGTTCAGGGAAAGCTAGCACAAGAATGCCAACCAGCATATTCGTGTCATAGTAAAACAGTGTCACAGTGTCATCTAAGTCATTCTTAGTCATTGTCCATGGTCTTCTGGTACAGTACAATTTATGTTCGTTACGATGTGCATCAATGACACATATATCCTCAAGCCATAGCAATAAGTCAGAATCATAAGTGCGATGCGACTTCTCCCATCTCGACAATGAATCTGGCTGTAGACTACTAACATCTCGCGTTGTTATATATCTACTTCTAAGCGAGATAAATGCTAGCATTATATCGAATGCGGCGTGCTACGAAAACGACATATTCAAGTTATTTTTCGTTGTTTGTTTTTTAATTTACTCTTTTATGACAAGATTGTATTGGCAGAAAATAAATATGTAATGTTCACTTTTTGTACTTCAATCAGTCATACAAAAATTTGTGGATGCAGCATTGAAAAGATAAATAGGATGGAGATAAAAATGATGTACGCCCCTAAGCGCCAGAAGGGTATGTAGCGTGAGAACGATTCGGCATGAGCAAGGGATTGACTTTGTTAGCAGGACAATAACAAGTCTAACAAGGAAGGGCAACGAGTCCCCATTTTGGCAAAGTGAGGACTGCAGACCATCCTTGTGTAGTTGTAGATTCGCTATCCAGAGATATGTTGGATCTCCGTAGAATCGGAATGGTCAGAAGCAAAAAGAAAATGACGAAGAAAAGAATAGAGAAGTAAATAAGAAAGTAATCGAGGCCCGATAAGGTTAGATAAAGAATGCCCTGTAACGCCAGGCACAGGAATTTAACGGCACGAGAAGATAGGGAATGTTTTCCGATCGTGAATGTTCAGTGGGAACTCAAAGATCCCTTCCAGTGTGGCGACGTACCTGCAAAAGTTAGTTTGATTCCGCAAACTTGCCACATTATACACTCACAATGAACGGCCATCGGCGCCCCAACCAACTCCAGCAGTAGAATCTGGCTCCTCGGCGCCGCAGCCATTTATTGGATTTCGATCAGGGAGGTCATTGATTATGTTTCTGATCCAGCGGGGAGAGTGTGTCTGCTCAAACCCGAGAAGCTGTTGGCGATGCCGTTGTTCCCTTTCAAAGGAGCGGTTATGTACCTCGTTGGCAATCTGGCGCTGACGCCGAAGCCGCTCAGCAGCGACATTAGCACGAATCTCATAGGTGGTGAGGCGTGGCGTATCATGCCTCCTTTCTGTTCCGGTTTGTGGTCGTTCAATACGCCGGGGAATGGAGCTTGATCGCTGTGACCGGTGGCTCAATCCATGCATGTCTAGACTTGGATTAGAAACTCCAGTCGCTTCAGTTGGGATGCTAGTTTCGTTATTGGCCGCTTCAGGATCGGCACCGCTCCGAGATATAATTTCTGACCTGATGGGTGTAAGCTCTGAATGTGAGGTGGAATAGCTCAGGGTGATGCCAGGTTGCCGATCGTGGTGTGAGGACGTCGCTTCCGAAGGCCGACTGCCTTGAGATACCACCACTGAGTTCCGGCGTCTTGGGTTGGATAAAGTGCGGCCCAGATGGCTATCTCGGGAGACATCAGAAGGATCATAGCGACGCAGGGGCGAAGTAGGACGATGAGTGCGAGTGGTACCATCTGGAGAACCGTGATTTTGTGGCCGAGCCACTGGTTGAGGTTGATGAAGGTTTGCCCTAGCCGGGCGCTCTGGTCGTTCAGTAAGCCCTTCTTCCAGTCGCGACGTCCACCGTGCCGTGTTCAAAAACTCCATAATCAACCTTTCTCTTTCGGTAAGATCTTGAATCAGAGACTCTCGCAGGGACGAACGCTCCGTTTGCTCTCCGTTCCGTTCCATCGGAAAGTCTTCGTTGTCGAGTCTTACTCGTGGTGGCGTCTCCGGAAGATCATCTCCGAGCGGGTGTCGTTCGAGGTTCTCTATCGAAAAGTCCGTGTACACTTCCTGCAATTCTGGATCGTCGGAGTTTAAATGGAGGATTTGCCTGCGCATAAAATGTTGCCGGACGTCGGCCACGCCGGCCCTGCCGTGACCCTCCAGCCATACAAGAAGGTCCCATGGCTCGGGCGAAAAGGCCATACAACGAACGGCACCGCCCTCGGCGCATGATCTTGATGCCGGGAATTGACAAATGATAGGGGAGTCGTCTTCGGAGCCGCCCAAGTGCTCGTAGATGGACTTGACGTCGATGATCGTGATGATTCCAGATTGGGATCCGATGGCGCACAAGCGACTAGATGGCGAGAAAGCAACAGTGAAGCAACACGCATCATCCGCCCGCAGGCCAATGTCCATCTCCAGGCGATTGATAAGCTCCCATTCCCATCCTGTGAGCTTCTCTCCAGATTCAGTTGTCCCAGACGATTCCAGATCACGAGTGATTTCATAAAAGTAGGCGTGGTTCTCATCTCCTACTGCCGTGAGCAGTTTGGAGTCCGGGGAAATCGTCGCATAGTTCATACAAGTCGGATGATGAAGGACCTTCAAGACTTTCGCGCGAGCCAGTGAGTACACCGTGACTGTCCGATCATTATTGCTATTCATATGAGTTAGCACGATCAGCACAATCCCATTTTCCGACCAGCGCCCACCTCAGAACCACGACATCTTCATCCGCAAAGTCCTCGCTGCCACCATAGAAACGATGGATTGTCACTGAATTGACAATACTCCCACCAAACCTGTGAAGCTCGACTTCCGGGGATGATCTGATGCTTCGATATCGGGTTGATGCGGACTCGCTATTGAAGTCGCCCGAAGTCATGCTTAACGGTGGGTCGAGATCAAGAGGGAGCGCACTATCTACATCCTGGAAGGGCGCATCTCCATGGACCTGCATTCCGCGATCACCGATGCGAATGAAAGCACATTCGCCATTTTCCGGGCCCCCCACTACTATCCAACCATGCCCAGCGACCAGACAGCGCGGTTCAAACGGGATCACCGCCACACTCTCGCGCTTTTGCCCCGATATGTGTATTGAATACACGATTCTCTCGACGACGACATAAATGCGATCGGGATCAGCAGTACTAATGTAGTTGCGAAGCTGTGTGTGACTAAACCAAAGCTCTCGTAAGTTAGATTGCGGGTGGGAGATAAGCGGGTTGATCAACGAACAAGTTGGGGATCTTGAACGGGAAGAAGCGTCGCTTGGTCGGGAGGATAAGAGCCTCGGTTGGGCGATGTCTAAGACACGTTAGTTTTGTTCCGATAGTAGGATGCACCCGGGAAGGGCTCTCACAGCAGAGTGGAATCCGAGGTCATGGTGGATAGAGCTAAGCCAGAGATGACATTGTTCGAGCGGGGAAGTTCTGAAGACAAGAGAAACGGGGGGTCCCCGTTGGAGTATGGTGAACTTGATAGCTGTTTAGGCAGCGGGACACCTTTTGTTTTCCTTTCCGGTTTCTTCTTGAACAAATTTCCTTTTGAATCTGTGCTCTGCAGTGTTCAATGTCCAACTGCCCCAGGTGCTTTGGATGACGTAAGACTTTGGACTGGGACAAAAAGCCGGGGAACTGCAAATTCCAACGAATGCGGTTCGACTGTTACCCCCGGAACCGGCTTTGGTCATTCATGATGATGCACTACACTGTTTATATGGTTTGTATTTGGTTCTTACATTTACCCGTGAATATCCTTGAAGATCCTAGGTATATACTCGATAGTAATATTCGCCATGTTGCCACCTAAGTCCCTTCTAGTCCCAACGATCTGGACCGGGCATTGTTTTCCCCAAAATACATGAATTGTCATTAACCATCTAGATCTAGACGGACTTCTAGCTCTAATTTCAATCTTGTCTCAGGTTCAGCCAAATCAACGAAGGGGAGGGTTTGCCGACCAGGTCACACGACACCTGGGCATGTTCAAAGTATGACTGGTTCACCCACTGGAGATACACAATTGTCGCAAGTGTTATGAGCCAGAAATGCTTATTGCGACAGCCACTTTGCATGGTGTTTGCATTGATAGAAGACCCGCTTCGCATACTATATAGTATAGACCTCGGGAGTAGTTCGGAGCTTTTCAATCTTTGCCACAGCGGAATGATATGCCATTAAACTGCCACTTGAGATACAACATAGGGATATTGGGGGTAGTCAAGCGGATTACTGACTGAGACTATGTGAACTCTACATGCTCCTTATATGCTCTGCAGTCTACTCTCTGAATATATATCCCAAGATATCTGAATCTCCCATTGTATACACGCATATCCGGCACAAGGCGGTGAGCTCGGTTACCTAGGAGGCTGTCGACGGCAACTCCCTTCCTGATTGGTCAGATCCCGTGATTCTACCAAGTTCGACGGGCCGAAGCTCTCCGTGCAATTTCTATTTCCTTTTCCCCTTCTTTTCGATTCCATCTCTCCATCTCCATCTCTTCAATCCCTTCTTCTGTCCTTTTAATACTTCACGATTGAGTCGTTGGAGTTTCTCTTTTTCTCTTTTTATTAATTAATTTTATCACAATGCTTCCTCGCACAATTACTCGCGGAGTAAGCTTTCCCTTTTACCTAAGGATGAAAAACTTCCAACGCGTCACAGGTCACTGACTCATTCTTTCACAGCTCCCGCGCGCTGCTTTCGCTCGCACTCCTGCCTCCAGACTCCCTGCCTCATTCCGGAGATGGAACTCCACAGAGGGTGGTGAGGAGAAGGTCAAGGGCCAGGTCATCGGTATTGATCTTGGTAAGTCCTGGCGCGATGTGAACATCAACTTTGGATGACGACAGTATTCTAACATTGTTCGTTATAGGTACCACTAACTCTGCCGTCGCTGTTATGGAGGGCAAGACCCCTAAGATCATTGAGAACGCCGAAGGTACGTGAGAAGAAAATTTTATCTCCTGTGGACAGGTGGTCAGAGCTTTGGAGCTCGACTACAGGAAACTTTCACCCACCTTCTGATGGGCTCAAGTGAAATTGGAAATTAACTCAATTTTTCAATAGGTGCTCGCACTACTCCCTCCGTTGTTGGTTTCGCCCAGGATGGCGAGCGCTTGGTCGGTATTGCCGCTAAGCGTCAGGCCGTTGTCAACCCCGAGAACACTCTGTTCGCTACCAAGCGTCTGATCGGTCGCAAGTACACCGATGCTGAGGTCCAGCGTGACATTAAGGAGGTCCCCTACAAGATCGTCCAGCACACCAACGGCGACGCCTGGGTTGAGGCCCGTGGCCAGAAGTACTCCCCTTCCCAGGTTGGTGGCTTCGTCCTCAACAAGATGAAGGAGACCGCCGAGGCCTACCTCAGCAAGCCCGTTAAGAACGCTGTTGTTACTGTGCCCGCCTACTTCAACGACTCTCAGCGTCAGGCTACCAAGGATGCTGGTCAGATTGCCGGCCTGAACGTTCTCCGTGTCGTGAACGAGCCTACCGCTGCTGCTCTTGCCTACGGTATGGAGAAGGAGGCTGACCGTGTCGTCGCCGTCTACGATCTCGGTGGTGGTACCTTCGATATCTCCGTCCTTGAGATCCAGAAGGGTGTCTTCGAGGTCAAGTCCACCAACGGTGACACCCACCTTGGTGGTGAGGACTTCGACATTCACCTCGTCCGCAACATCATCAACGAGTTCAAGAAGGAGACCGGTGTCGACCTTACCGGCGACCGTATGGCCGTCCAGCGTATCCGTGAGGCCGCCGAGAAGGCCAAGATCGAGCTGTCCTCTTCCCTCCAGACTGAGATCAGTCTTCCCTTCATCACTGCCGGCGCCAGCGGAGCTTTGCACATCACCCAGAAGATGACTCGTTCTCAGCTCGAGGCTCTGGTTGAGCCCCTTATCAGCCGCACCACTGAGCCCGTCCGCAAGGCCCTGAAGGATGCCAACCTCCAGTCTCGCGACATTCAGGATATTATCCTGGTCGGTGGTATGACCCGTATGCCCAAGGTCACTGAGTCCGTCAAGTCCACCTTCGGCCGTGAGCCCTCCAAGTCCGTCAACCCCGACGAGGCTGTTGCCATCGGTGCCGCTATTCAGGGTGCCGTCCTCGCTGGTGAGGTCACTGACGTCCTCCTGCTCGATGTCACTCCTCTTTCCCTCGGTATCGAGACCCTCGGCGGTGTCTTCACCCGTCTGATCAACCGCAACACCACCATCCCCACCAAGAAGTCCCAGACCTTCTCCACCGCTGCTGACATGCAGACCGCTGTCGAGATCAAGGTCTACCAGGGTGAGCGTGAGCTCGTCCGTGACAACAAGATGCTGGGCAACTTCCAGCTTGTTGGCATTCCCCCCGCTCACCGCGGTGTCCCTCAGATCGAGGTCACCTTCGACATTGACGCTGACTCCATCGTCCACGTCAACGCCAAGGACAAGTCCACCAACAAGGACCAGTCCATCACTATTGCCTCCGGTTCCGGTCTTTCCGATGCCGAGATCCAGTCCATGGTTGAGGACTCCGAGAAGTACGCTGAGGCTGATAAGGAGCGCAAGGCCGCCATTGAGGCCGCCAACCGCGCCGACAGCGTCCTGAACGACACTGAGAAGGCCCTCAAGGACTTCGAGGACCGTCTTGACAAGGCCGAGGCTGAGACCATCAAGGAGAAGATCGCTACTCTCCGTGAGTTCGTCGTCAAGAGCCAGTCCGGCGAGAGCACCACCACTGCTGAGGAGCTCAAGGAGAAGGTCGACGACCTCCAGACTGCCAGCTTGACCCTCTTCGACAAGATGCACAAGGCCAACAGCGAGCAGCAGCAGCAACAGCAGCAGCAGGGTGGTGAGCAGCAGGGTGAGAACAAGCAGTAAACGCTTTTCGCTCTGTAACTGCCACGCCTGAACCGTGAATGGTTCCTGTATTTTTCTATGTGTTTTGATTTTTCCTTTGTATCCAGAGACTCCCTGATTTTTGCATCTCCTTTTCTCGCATTTACCTGTACACATACTTTCAAGGCCCTTTTTACCCCTTCGTGTTTTCCGGTGTATCGGTGTTCCACTACCACACCCATGTATGATTCTAAATTTTTCTTTTTTTTTTCTGCCCTCGTGTCACTGTTCAGGTTCGTCGCCTGGAAGTGGTCATTCCGGGATTGTCTACAATTGTATCTAATGACATTACGGCAGGGGGGCCACAAAAAAGGTTGTGGTAGGCTTTGGTTTTCATGGGCATGTGACAATAGAAATCGGACAATTCTCCTCTCGCTTCACAATTATTGTCTTCCAACTCCCAACTGTAGGATCTAGTATCAACGTTATCAACGTGCATGTGTACGTATGTAGCTTTCACCTATCTGCCAGTGACAGGCACTTGGAACAGTTGCTGCCTCACGGTTGCAGACATAGTTGTTTCCGGTCTGTCACTTCCAACTTCACATACGGAGTACATATATGTACGCACATGGGGTTACTTGATACCAGCCAATCCAGTCTTCCGAATCATAGAAAACAAAACACAGTCCGAATCGCGCTGCAATATGATACGCTTTTTCACTCTGCATATGGCATGATAACATATATATTATTAGCAACCATAGTAGCTACAATAAAAGTTGGCCGTGGCCGCTGTCCTTGAGGAAATAGGACCATGATTCCGATTCATTTGTCTAAGGCTGACACAAGGGACGTTATATCTAAGGTAACACTACTCCGCACGATGCGTTTTTTAGATGTCTTTCCACCTTCTCCGTGTTACAGCTAGAAAGGCATGAAAATGGCGGTAAAAAGCCTGAAACGTATAGGCATATTTTCTGTGGAGTAATGGATGTATAACCAGTGATATATCGCCAGCGACATCGAAAACAATCAAAGCAATAGCGGCCAAGCTGACCATGATTACGATCTACATTGATATAGTGGTAGCAGTGGCTATTATCTTCCGGAATACATTTTAACGCGTTTAATAATAACCATATTACTGGACTCTCAACATCATGTCCACCACAACAAAGTCAAATATCAGGACCGATGACAACGATGATAGGCTAGAAGCTCCAATGGCGCACGGGTTTTGACCCTTAGTCCCATCAGAGCACACGTTGAGCCAGTCACCCGAAACTGCATGGCTTTCAATCGCACCAATCTATTAATTTAATTCTGGCGTCTGCATCTCCACTTTGCTACCATCGTACAAGGTTTGAACTGCAGCCCGTTTGGTTAGACCAATCGTCTCTACGGAGTATAGTCTCGTCATCCTTGCATTATCCACAGAGGATCAAGGCTAGTTTACTCTTACTAGTGAATGATGGGACTCGGTCGAGAGGAGCTACAATATAGAGTGGAGGAAGGTATGAGAGGGGGGTATGACGGAGTAGCACTAGCTAGGTACAATGATACATCGAGAGAGGTAAAAGGTAGGTTTCTGCAAGCTTCTATTGTATCCCTTGTGTTCCCCTTAACTTTAACAATGCATGCTTAACCTTAAGACAATTGCCCTTGATATGCATTTCCATATGAACGAAGGAGAAACAAGATTTGGGCTACATTAAGACCACACGAGAAAAGCAATGTCCTGCCATCAGACCAATCTGGGCTCGCGTGGTGACGGAGCGAAGCAATCGTGCAGGCTTCCCTGCAGCGGTGCGGTCGAGCAGCAAATCATCGTTGTACACACCAGTTGGGCTGCCATGGTGGGTCATTTCCAACGATGTGTGTAGATAATAATTATTTCTAATGGATTTTATACGAGGCTTTGTGGGGGGTGGAATGCAGGACATTTGAAATAGACAGGGGAGTAAGATGACTGATATAATATGGTATCCGACCTACTATTGTTCTATAATTGTAAAGTTAGCTGCCACTATCAATACTGTAAGATATATTAGATCTTGTATACCAACATCTGAATGTAAGACGGCTCTTTAAAGTAAATCCCGGTGCAAGTAGAAAATTTTCCAATGCCCACATAACTGCCCCCTCGACCATTCGTCGATCACTTCTTGTGTGAGACCATCTGCGTTAGCGTGCCCCTAGTACGTACGATTATTTTCATTTCCCCACTCTGTTGACAGGGCATTTTTTTTTTTTTCCTTTTCCTTGTTTGAGGACTCTTGTTTCCCTTTTTTGTCTTTGCTTTACAGGCTAAGCCCTGGCGTTTGCAGACCCATAGTCATGGAGAAAATACGTCCAAGTCATTTGAGCAGAAAACCCATACAAGACCCATATTCTGGCTTATGTATGGTTCGGGGACACTACCTAGGTAGATTTGTGGATTGATCTTTCCTTGATTTCCTTGATTTCTAGTCCCTTGAAAAATATTACATAGCTATGTTGTATAATGTATTTGTTATTGTTCATGATTGTGTACAATATAAAGGGACCAGCCGGGATAGGACTGGGGTAGGTCTAGTTCCAAGGTTACAAGGAGATACATAACAAATCAAATAGCTTGATGCCACCAGACAATAATATGTGGAGAGCAATGTACCGGACAAGAATGATACCAAGAACGGAGTACGGAGTACGGAGTACATGGACATGACTAGAAGTATCGCAAGATCCATTGTAATTCTTCCCGCTTCTACGGAGTATGGCTACCATGGAACTTCTCAGGAACAAGTTCCTTCCCCTTTACATAATGATCTCCAAGGATGAGCACAACCCTTGGCAAGGAATGGGGGGTAGATCTGTTGCTTATTATTGGACGGTTCATCCCGGAATTAAGTGATGAGAAAAAAAATTCAATCGCGGAGGCTCTGATTCGAGGCTTTTGACTATCGAGTTTAGCTTTCTTTTAGGGCCAAGAGATACATACATGAACCTTGATTAATATACTATAATAGGGTAAGTGACTCCTACTTTCTCCGGGGAAAAGGGAAAAGGGATCTAAAACTATTGGGAAAGATTATTGAAACTGGAATTCCTTCCTCATTACCAAGGTACTTATATTACTTATATATTACTTTGAAATTATAGTCTATCTGTTTGGACCAATGACGCTCATGGGGGTGACTGCAGTCAGAATTTTTAGACTCGTCAAGTTCAGAGCCCCTGAAGGATGTCAAGTGACTTTTTAAGTCAATTTTGTTAATTTGCAGATGCCGATCATTGGTCCGGTAGATTAAGACTCCATTCTGATCCAAAGGAAATGAACTTTAGGGCTCAGATTGTGATTTGTTTACATGCTAGCGTCGTGCCAATTCCATGGATGAGTGTGTCATTTTCAGGTTTGGGGCTCCATCGACCACACTGGGAAATTAAAAAACATTCTCTTTAGGTATTGTATTTATATTTTTACTACATTATACATTTTACATTATACGGAGTATATTCATACTAGTATATGTTATTTATTAAATACCCAATATCTTGTTCAATAATATACTACTCGATATGCTCTACGATCAATCACAATCGAGATCCCCTGAGACGATCCCCTTACGCCGTTACGGGAATTTTCAAGATAACGGGGGTGCAGAAGGGTCGCGCTAGTGGAAGAGTCATTTCTTATTTTCTATTATTATAATATTTGACATTTTTATTTTTATTTTATATATATTATTATATTTTGTTTTATTATTTTATCACTCTTTTTTTTTGTTATTTTTCCAATATTTTATATTTTATTATAGAATATAGTTAGCTCCAAGGTCTGAATGTCAATCCTTTCCAAACCGTCGACCCATAGATCGGAGATGGGTCTTCCCTTTCGATCCTTGTCTCATCCTGTTTTCTTTTTTCTTCTTCTTTTCCCTTTTTGACTTCTTCATCTCTTCAGCTTTCGGTGGAGGGTTCTAATCTGTATAACCTCTAGCACCTCCATCCATAACAATGACAACTGCACCACCGGTGCATCACTCTGGCCCAGACAGTGGTATACCCGGCCATCTCGTCAACCATCTTCCTCGCTATCATCCCATTGCCATGAATCCGAATCCGCCTCCACACCAAATGCCACCTCCGGAGCAGATGGTGCAGAGCCACCATTTCCGTCATTTCGCGCCGCCCATGCATGAACATCATCCCCCACCAGGAGTCCCACCAGTACACAGTCCAGCTTCACTGGAGCATATTGAAGCTCGACTGCGGCATCTAGAGCACGAGGAAATGGCCCGGAACGCAACCCGTAGTCGCATTTTGGCAATGCGCAAGCATGAAGACGAGGAATTTCGAGCAATGACGGAGCGAGCCGAGGCAGAGGAAGAGGTAAGGCGGATTTTGATACCCATCTAAGGATTTCGGATTCTAAACAGCAGCTTCACAGGACCTTCGAAGACAACGCAAGAAGTTAAAGAGAGAGTCTATGGGCCTAGGGCTCAATGCCGCGGGTGACTCGCCGCCTCTACGGCCCACACCACCTCGCCGATTATCAGAGACCAGTGCAGCAACAACATTGGCTTTCTTCAAGCAGCAGAGCCCCCCCGAGCCCCGTCAAGCACCCCTTCCACCTTCATCTCAGGCACCCCCCTCAATGCCTCCGCCCCATATGCACGCCCAACCTCACCATCAAGCTCCCCCGCCTCCCCCACCAACTCATCATCAACACCCAATGCTTTCCCATGACTCAATACACAGCGGCTCCATCCGCCGCAAGCAAAAATACACCATCAAAAATGTAGAGGCATGGGGCGAACGCCACGGCCGACCAGCAGCCCATGACCCATCTGGGCGAGCATTGTGGAAACGGCCCTCAGACGGAAGCCTAGTATATCTCACCTGCCCGATTCACGGCTGCGGGAAATCGGACTTCGTCACTCTGCACGGCTTCATGTGCCATCTCACCAAGAAACACAAAGACCGCACCCTGGGCAGCCAGTCCCGCGCCCTCGAAGTCTGCGGTGTAGTCTACGACCCGAACGCTCCCCTCCCACCAGTCATGAACAACCACCGGGGCTCAGCAGAAGGAAGTCCGCCGGGCTCAATTCCACTGGACCATGACGGCGACCAGCAGTACGAGGACATGGACTCGGAGTCCGAGGGTGAGCTGGAGCGCGAGGGTTCCTACCGAGTCAAGACCGAAGTTCTAGATCGGTTCATGCCCGATGCAGAGGGCACTCCTATCGATTCCGCTGCGGCAACACCACCCAAGCACGCAGTCAACGGATCAACCAAGCAGTCCATCTCGTCTATCATCGACCGCACGCCCGAAACAGAACCCAGAGAGGCGCTGGCGACGCTTCCACCGTCAGAATCCGGTGTCCAGGGTCCATCTCCGACACCAACTGAGTCGTCTGTGCCGTCGAAGCGCAAGTATGAATTCTCTCCTGCGGCCGAAAAAGAAAATGCGGAGCCTTAGATGCTGTCCTTGCGGAGTAATGTTTATTTTCAATGTCGATTCCCGCCGGCTATACATATATACACATACATAATTTCTTGGGCATCTACGGATACCAGCGCTCTCGATATGATAATCAATTGCATCAGGTTACTCCTATATCTCTTGCTGTATGTGGGTCCTAGAATGCTGTCTCGACGTATTATGGATACCCTTTCGTTGGGTGGTCCTGGTGTCTTCCAAGGTTTCATCCCATTTGAATTTAGGAGCGAGTTGTCATCACATAATGCTTCCACGGCTAGTTGCACACTGAGCATACCTGAATTCATCTTATGTATCTACCACAGAAGACACGTCCCTTTTATGTAACACTTATTGAGGTAGACAAAATCCACTTTTGCTGCTATTGCACGTATGAACTTGCGAGATCCACAGCTATTAGAATACGAAACCAGGAGACTGTGCCGCCAAGCGATTGTATAACCGAAAGTACCGTTTCAGGCTGTTTGCTGTCAATGCAGGAAATGGGTCAAGGTGTTTCAAGATATCGGTGACATCCTTGCCATTTTAGAACTCATATTGCTCAAATAAATCAAGTATCTGCCCAAATTCCGACATCAAGTGATGAAGAACAGCTATAACTAGCAGACGTTGTGTACTTGACTCACGGTTATAGGACCATGCTTGCGGCTGGAAATCGGAGGGTCGAAGCCGTGGTAGCTGTCCCGGCGAGCTCTTCGGGTAAGGATACGTGTAGTAGCTGTCATGGCAATGTAGGCCTCTAATACGCTGCTAATAACACCGGCAAGCTTCGTCGGTGGTCTGTATGCTTGGTACTCGTGGTCTCCCAAAGATATCATGTCGAGATATTCGTCCTTACTGGAAGAAGTCTGAAAACACTCTTAAATGTTCTTCCAAACAATCTCGCTATCCCACTGTACGATGTTGTCAAACTTCATAGGCCGTGGCTTAGCTTCTTCAACTACTCAGCAATCTCATCTCACATTCCACCATGCACCTCAAGGTCTCCATAGATCTCTCTCCATAGATGTACCTGATGATTTAGGTAAAGGGGGAGCTTGAGCCTCTAAGTTAGCTAGCTATATACAGTACCTAGACAACATACATCCCCCCGATACATATGCCCAGTGCCACCCATATCTACTTATGTTGTATCTACAGATGTGTCCTATTTATCCCTCAGCAATAACAAATGTACCAAATATCCAGACCCGCTCTTCAGTCCCTCCCCGAGCACATCGTCTCTCAACCTCCAAACCCGAAACTCCCGCATCGCCTCCCTAAGCCAAGTCTCGAATACATCCGGTGACCGCTGCTGCTGTGCGATAATGCAAACAGTCGGCCTGCGGTGCGAGCGAGGTTCCTCAGAACCAGCCACATACGCCGGCCGCAGTCGACAGATCTCGGCGCAGGTGCGCACAAACGGCGCCACGAGTGCTTCGTTGTAGATGCAGTCACAAGAAAGGAGCAGGTCGAAGCCTTTATCTTCCTCCTCTTCCTCCTCTCCATCTCGGCCATGAGCCTCGTCTGGATCCATGCATTCCTTCAGTGAGGCAGCCTGGTCAGTCTCCCAGTCCAGCGTTGTGAAGGAAATATTATCGACAGACTTGGCGGTCGAGCTTGGCTTTGATTTGGATGATTTGGATCCCTTGCTCTTGCCTTTTGCTTTGCCATTGCTAGAAGAGACAGAGACGGACGCATTGGCGTCGAGATTCGTCCGAAACAACTTGCGCACGTATTCCTGGTCTGTGGCGATGTAGTGGCGCACCGAGGGCGCCAGTGCGAGCGCAACTAGTGCAGAGATCCCGGTGCCGAGTTCAACTACTGTCGAGGTCTGGCTGAGAATGGCGTTGGTCCAGAGCGGGTTTGCGGGATTGGTGATCCATTCTGCGAATAGGGGGGTAATTTTCCAAAGAACTAGTTGCAGGGTTAGTACATATTTAATTTCGGGATGGATCGTTATTGAGGGCAGTGATCGTGAAAGCGGGTGATGTTTTTGTGGATAAGTCGGGAAGTCGCCAAGGTATCCCGAGGTATGAACAAGGGAAAAGCCAAGGGATAGCAGGGCAGGTGACAATTCGACCTCGTGTTGGGGGAGAAAAAGCATAATGTGACAGCGTTAGGGTCCCAGTCAAATGAGACATTCACCCCGAGAGCCGAGGCACAGACAAAACAGCGGATAGGACGATTCAACGCCTCGACCCTCGGGCCTGGTCTGGGCACTTCGGACTCGGGTAAAAGACCTGCGGAGGTGTCCGTGCTTGGGTTTGTGTCTCTGGGGATTCCGGGGACAAATCATAAGGAACTGGTGCAGATCATGCGAGCTCCTTTGTCGTATGTGTACCGGAGTCCGTACTCCGTACTTACCGGCGCCTGTGGTTCCCCCCGCTCGATGGGAGGAGAGTAATGATGGTGATTGATGGACTGTGTATTCATTGCCATTGATAGAGATCTCTACTGAAGGTGCACGAGGATTGAGCATCCCCAGGTTGTTGCTTGGGATGTCTTGTGCGAAGAGGAGGAATGACTCTATAGTAAGTTCAGTAAGTGGCTAGACCTGGGATATATCGCGGGGGTGGCGTACCCTCATCCACGTCGATGACCTCTTCCTGGGAAAGTAGGTCGACGATTTGGTCCATGATTTGATATCCATGGATGTTTAGGGATATTCTATGGGTTGGGATATTTTGGATACAGTTTTTAGAGGGATCACGGGACCAGGGATATAACTATAAGAATGGTAACAGAATACGGAGTACAGAATACAGAATAGAAAATAGAAAATAGAAAATATATCTACAATGACTATTTATACTATTTACTCTAATTCTGATTCTACGTACGGAGTACTCCGTATATATTGTATAGTTCCCCGTATACATATACCCCGTATAAAGCTATGACTTCTTAATTTGTTGGGTTTCCCAACAGAAAGGGAAAACGGGAACTGATCTCCAGGGTAAATAGGACGTCAAAAGGTAAATACTAGCTTCACAGGCCTACTAATATTTATTCAAGTTCAAATTATGTATTAAATGCTTGCATTCAAGAAATAAATTAAACCAATTAAATAACAAAAAGAGAAAAAAAGCAAAAAAAGACCTGCGAGTTCAAAGTACTCGAATATCCGAAAAACCTTGGACCTTGGACCTTGGACCTCCTGCGTCATTTGCCGAGCCACCTCTCCAACCTTCCACGAACTTACTCCTCTTCTTCCCCCCAGTGAATGCTCAGATCGTACTAATACTCCCGTCTATTCCCTGACTTGGTCAGTTCTCCCGTTACTAGCTTTTGCTCTAGCTTTTGCTCTAGCTTCGCTCTTGTGTCTTTCCCCTTCTTAGCTCCGCGCTATTCCCGCACTAGCTAACCACCGCCCCCCTCGAGTAGAGGATCTTTTCCTTCGAGTATCCTCCGTACCCCGGCTCCTTCCGTTTTCCCCTTGAGCAAGCCGTACAGTCAATATGTCAGTGCAAAACGTCCACATCCAACCGCGCATGGTCAAGAAGGGCCCCTTCTCGGTCGAGGCGCCCGGATATGAGCGCGTCCCCGGTGAGACAATCCCCCGTCGACACCCCAAGGCCAAGGATGGCCTCATTACGACGCTCGAAGGTGTCTCTACCACCTATGAGAATATGCGCCGATCCGCTCAAGTCTTTGGTAACTCCAAAGCTGTCGGCAGTCGCCGACTAATCAAGACCCATGTGGAGAACAAGAAGGTCAAGAAGATCGTGGATGGTGCTGAGCAGGAGGTCGACAAGAAGTGGACCTATTTTGAAATGAGTGGTTACACTTACAAGACCTTCCTCGAATATGAGAAGCTCTGTCTTGAGCTTGGTAGCGGTCTCCGCAAGCTGGGCCTCGAGAAGGGCGGCAGAATCCACCTCTACGGAGCGACGAGGTAAGAGACACACTGCGCCTCCCAAGAGCTTGGAGGTAGGATGACTGACTGAATTGTCTTATAGCGCACACTGGCTGGCTATGTCACACGGTTAGTTTACCCTTATTTTCCTTCGCGACGCCTGAACAAACTCACTAACCTACTATTACAGGCGCTGCGTCTCAGTCCGTGACTATTGTGACCGCATACGATACCCTGGGAGAGGAAGGCCTAAAGCACTCCATCGTTCAAACTGGCAGCACTGCCATCTTCCTCGACCCCAGCCTGCTAAAGTCGCTCATCGGCATCCTTCGCAGCGTGCCCTCAATCAAGCATATTATCTACAACACCGACACGGAAATCGACCAGCAGCTTCTTGATCAGTTACACAGCGAGTTTATCCACATCAATGTGCAGAGCATCGAGGATTTGCGCAAGCAGGGCGAGGAGAACCCCGTGGAGCCTGTGCCCCCCAAGCCGGAGGACCTGTGCTGCATCATGTACACCTCGGGCACAACAGGCCCACCAAAGGGTGTGCCATTGACCCACGCCAACGTGATAGCTGCTAGTAAGCTAGAGAGGACCCCGGTACCACTGTTTATTAAGCTAATGTATCGCAATAGCTGCTGGTGTTCACGCCGTCATCGGTCCTTGTATCAACCACACGGATTCCCTCCTGACCTACCTTCCTCAATCTCATATTTTGGAATTCATGTTCGAGAACCTGTGCCTGTTCTGGGGTGGTACCATGGGATACGGTAACCCCCGAACATTGTCCGACGCCTCTATGCGGAACTGCCTGGGCGACATCAAGGAGTTCAAGCCTACCGTTCTGGTCGGTGTCCCGGCCGTCTGGGAGTCAGTGAAGAAGGGTGTCTTGGCCAACCTAAACAAGGCAAGCTTCCTGGTCAAGGGTATGTTCTGGGGCGCCATGTCAGCCAAGAGTTTCCTCATGTCCACCGGCTTCCCTGGCTCGAACCTGGGTGCCTCGGTTCTGGACGCCGTTGTCTTCAAAAAGCTCAAGGAGGCAACCGGAGGCAGACTCCGCGTCGTCATGAACGGTGGTGGCCCAGTCTCCAAGGACACCCAGAGATTTTTGTCAATGGCTATCGCCCCAATGATTAGCGGCTACGGTCTAACCGAGACCTCTGCCATGGGTGCCCTGAACGACCCCTTGGCTTGGAATCCCGATGCCCTGGGTGAGATTCCCGCCTCCATCGAGGTCAAGCTCGTTGACTTCCCCGATGCTGGATACCTGACCTCGAACACCCCCCTCGGGGTGAGATTTTCATCCGCGGTGGAAGTGTGACCACGGGCTACTACGATAATGAGGAGGAGACCAAGGCTGCAATCACTGAGGATGGCTGGTTCATGACCGGTGATATTGGCGAGTTCGATCGCAACGGCCACCTTAACATCATTGATCGCAAGAAGAACCTGGTCAAGACCCTGAACGGTGAATACATCGCTCTGGAGAAGCTCGAGTCTGTTTACCGCTCGTCTCCGGTGGTTGGCAACATCTGTGTCTACGCTGCCGAGGATCAAGACAAGCCCGTCGCGGTCATCGTCCCCGTCGAGGCGGCACTGAAGAAGGTTGCCCACGAGCACGGCATCAAGGGTGACACCCTCGAGTCCCTCGTTCATGACGAGAAGCTCAACAGAATCGTCTTGCAGCAGCTGCAGGCCGCCGGCCGCGCAGGTGGCCTGCGGGGCATTGAGATTATTAACGGTGTTGTGCTATCCGACGACGAGTGGACTCCGCAAAACGTAAGTGATTCTCAAGCTATCTGGAGCTCGAACTTTACTAACGAGGCATTAGGGTTTCATGACCGCTGCGCAAAAGCTCCAGCGCAAGAAGATCCTCAACCGCTACGAGTCCGAAATCGCCAAGGCCTACGGCAAGAAGTAAAAGAAGCGTGTCAAGCTGCTCCTCTTGATTTCTTAGTTTCACGTTTCATTTTCATTTTCTCTTTCTTTTCCCTGCTGTATTTGCCTGCGCTTTGAGACCCTCTCTGTTATTTTCACTGTCCAATTTATGTTTACATCTCTTTCCGAGTCTTGCTCTTAGTGATATGTTTTTATTTCCGCCACGATGTAAACGACATAGTAATCAATGTGGACATGTACTCCTGGGCATCGGCCAGATTGATTTTCTATCATAATGTACGTATTTAGCCCTGGAGCCTCATTTTATTCTACAGAAAATCTTCTTCGATGGCCCTTAGAATGGTGTCCCTCTAAAAGGTAAAAAGTATTAGGAACATGTAGTCACATCGAACGATCGATTATGCCTTTAAGGACTGCTTAATCCAGCCATCTACTTGCAGCAGACCTGTCATATACACAAAAGTACAAGTACACATGCATGTAGCAGTGCCTCTGTCCAAAGTACCTCGGTACATCACTTGTCAGCCACAGTTACACCACCCCCTAGTAATCCACAAGTACCCGGGGATGTCTAGGTACCTGACAGGACCTAGCGGCGGACAAAAAGACACTCGTTCGAACCCGTCGCACTAGTACAAATCGAAGTAACTAGTTATATAGAGTTTGCTAGCCTCAGGTACCAATCAATCCCGTGACCGAAAGTGTAGATACCTGCACGTGACTCTCTCATCAAAGTAGCATGCCAAAAGCCAAGTAACACATTGCCCCATTATTATTTCCCCTAAAGACTAGAATACTTTCATTCCCAGTCCAAATGTCTCTCTGGAGGTATGTCACACAGCTGAACCGACCAATCCCCGCATACATCAACGCCCGGACCATGACCAAGGAAAGAAAGAAAGTCACAAACTAACAAGCTTCACAGCTCCTACCGCGGCCTCACCCCCAAAACCCGGGCCCTGTTCGGTATCGGCGTCATGGCCTGGGCAGGCATCGGACTCTGGACCACACCGCAGGTAGAAAACGCATTGGGCATGCAACCCTCGAAGGAAGAGCAGGATGCGCTGGATCGGAAGTTGGCGGTGCGCGTGTCGCGTGTCGGAGGAGAAGAAGAGAAGACATCGGATAACCGGGCGAACTGAGCAATTGGGGAGTCGACGGAGACAAGACGCGAGAACGGGACTCTGGGAGCTCATGTGATCAATCCATGCGCTGGTGATGGGGATGGACGACGGGGTCTGCTGTCTGGTCGGCTGTGATTATCTACGGGAGTCATGGATGCAGTCTTACGGAACCATGGGCTTGAATGCGACTGGTCAGGAAGGGAGAGAGAGAGGGAGTCAGTCCGTTGCAAACTACCGGGCTGGTATGGAAGGAAGTCTTTCCCTGGATTATCTTGTTGAGTCAACCTCCCCAAGAAACTCAATTGCAATATTGCGATTGCGATTGCTGCATCGCTGCATTGCTGCAATTCCCTACGCCCGTGTCCGTGCTCGTGCCCGATGTCCAAACATCCAACTGCCTGCCTACATACCGCACCCGTCTATCAATCCTCTCAGCATATCGGGACTCCGGGATTCAAAAGAGGACCCGGTTCGTCGGGGCCGGAAGGCAACTTACTACGTACCTACACTAGAAAGAGGTCATAGCCACCACCCTGCCACTACTTCTGTTTGTCTTGTCTTCGCGCGTCCCGCCAAGACAAAAACAACAAACAAAGCAGTGGTCAATGGCCAGTGGCTGACGCCCCCGGCTTCTATGTCTGAGTCTTGATCTGCGCACGTCCCCATCGGAAAGACCACAGGGAATGGCCTGACATTCTTGCTTTACCCTCTCTTTGCCCACGCTCATGCCCACGCCTGTCCGTGCGGCTGCAACGACCCTGGCTCCAACCGCCCTGCTCGCAGCGCAGGAAAGTACTGGCCTGCTGCAGTCAGCGGCCATCTTTCCCGCCTAGCATTACTTGCGAACGTTTTTGTTTATTCATTTATTTTTTTTCCTGTCTGGGGCATTGGTTGGGTATTCCTGTGGCTCGGAAGAATTGCTGCGGCCGAGAGGGTGGATCGTTGCTTAGCCTGGTCCGGATCGTGACATGTTGGTTGTTGTAGCGAGGGGCCAATAGAAGTCGATTTTAATTTCCGACCTTTCTATTTTGTCCGATTGGGAAAGTGATGCGATGGGCAGTTGGTCTGGTTGGGATTGGGCTTTGCTGTGGTTTTTTTTGTTTGAGATGTTGGGATGTCCTGCTTTTGCATTCTTTGATCATGGGGTCATAGACTAAGGGTTATTTGGAATATGTATGTCTAGGTTAGCTTCTGTTCTACTCGTCTCGAATATTTGAATTGATCCCTGATACGCATTGCTTATACCACATAATCTTGAATGGGACGTATTAGGGAAGTCATATTCTTCCAATGTAATGGGAAATCTCACCAACACACCTTATATCATAACCTTCTTGGAGCAACAAGGCCTCAAATGGGCATACAATAGTAATCCAGCTCTAAAAGTATCGTTTTGAAACTTAGCTTTATGATATCACTGAAAGTGTAGCACAAGGGACCCTTTTCCTTGAGAGATATCTTGTGCATCCCAAAGATCGACGCTCATCAATTGGGGTAATCAGTCATTTGATCTATACCTACCTACCTAGGTATTGACTCTTCGTCATGTCAGTCTCGATGGATAGATTCTACTATTATTCTATTCATAGATGCTATGATCTCATTCATATACCTGCCCGAAAGAGTTATTTGTTTAAAATATCACCTCGCACAGATCAATTGACCGGTCATGTGCGTTTTATCTATTCCGGGTAAGACAAACCTCGGAGACCGTTGATGTGGAACACGGATATAGACACCATCCTCCCTGGATGGTCGATAATATTGCAAGGCCCCGGGGTAGACAGTTAGGCTGATGCATATCTTAATATGGAAAAAAAGCGCTAGGTGCATTAGAATAGAGCCAAATATACATAGAAGCTAGCTCGCTAGCTCGTAATGCGTCCAAGACAGCGGCGATGGTTGATATTTGAGCAGCCATGTCATGGACAGGGTTATGCAGCCTAGTGCGCTGGCAAAGTAATAGATCGCGGAGATGTTCATGCAGAGATATCACCATCTCCGTTTCTTAGGCAACAGAGACAGATATCTTACTCGGGTTCATTGGGCTGAATACGAATTATTAAGAACACAGATTGTCTTCTGGGCGTCTTGGCTGAAGACGGATAGGGTTGATTATCGTCGTACTGACAACCCAGGGTCCATTACTTCAGGCTTGTGCCTTGCTACTATATCACAGTCTCCTGGTTATTCATGCCTGAGCTATAAACTGCATTTCCCGGGGTTTATTAGGGCATTCTTGGTAGCCAGTAATTTCTGCATTGAGGGCATTACTACAACTATACTGGCCCATCGCGCGTTGAGATATCTGGGACTCTAAGCAGGCCCCGGCAACGTGTATTATTTACAGAATTGCAAGAAAGGAAAATCTGAGAGTGAAAAGTGAGATCAAAGCCAAAGTACATTCTAGACTTTAGTACTCGGTGAAATGAAGCTTGCTAAAGGAGATATGCAAGGAAACGGTTCGTATGCACTGTAAGTTTGCGATCTATCTCACATTGATCTACGTTTTTCCAGATACTACGTTAATTCCATGGAAAGGCTAGAGACGTAGGGAGTTGTCGAGGGCGCAGCGGCAGGGGCCGCAAGGATAATCCGGGATTTGAACTCATCAAACATGTCTCTTAGAACAAATTAATCTGAGTACCATGTTCTGTATTTGGTATCTAAGTAGATCGTAGATTATCTGCGTAGGAGCAGGAGCCCACAGGATAATGTACCCTACTTGACCGCAACAATAGCAAATATAGCGGTCAAGCTTTAGCACGCCATTTGTTGAGCTCTAATAACATGGGTAACGAAGCAAAGTCATTTATTAAGTCAATATGTTCAATCTTAGCAAAAGAGAGTTAAATCATGGGAGTGCTATGTAGACCAGGGCCACATGCAACATATACTTAGTATACAGCGGAAATACTAATGAAGTATGAGAGTGGCAATACCCCAGTAAAGTATGTCAAAGTGCCCATGGATGACCAAAGACCAAATTCGGCGTGTCGATTCAAGCTGTTGAATCAGAAATAAGAAAACCCCAAGCGCCTCCGATTGTCCTTTTGCCTGACTTCCCTTGTACGACGTGCAGAAGTACCTATCCAACCGGTTAGAGGTAAACGGCCAATGATATTGGACCTACCCCAACTGTCTGAGCGTTTTCTTGTCGAGAATACAAATTTATTTATTTCCCTTTTCGGAAGATGTATATATATATCCACGGATCCTTGTGGCAAGCATATAGTATACCAACGGAACTAAGGACAAGCCGGACTGGAGATTGTTTCAGATTCAAGTCAAAAATAGTCTTCTAACAATAAAAACCTATGCTTTTCTGATCCTCCGTATATCTCTCAAATCTCTTACCGCATACGGATGTAAGGTTACTACCCCGGCCCTTTACAGGGGATGGTATTGACAAGGATCAGAGTGTTTAAAACATCGGAATATGCCGAGGTGCAGGGAGGCTTGGACGATACGAGGATCTCTTAAATAATTTAACTTGACACATGAGCAGATTTACCTAGGTAATTAGGGTAATTAGAGGGATTGGATTATACATTTTACTATTTACTATTTACTATTTACCAAGCATAGAGGTCAAATGGTCACACTGAAGCCTGGTTTATTTCATTTGATATACTTAGAGAAATAATATAAATTTCATATTTTATCGCATAGCTAAACAGGGCTGAGCTGACATGTACATCGATGTACATTGTAATGAAGCATCACCTGCACTACTGTCGATCAGGATCTGCATCTACCGATTTCTTACATTTCTTTACATTTACATTTCTTACACTTAAGATACATATTAATATTAGAAAGTCAAATCTCAAATCATTTATATTACTTCCCATGTCTTGTAAAGAAATCTCTGCTGCCTAGCAAGAAAGCAAAATATCGCCCAAACTCAACCTCCAAACCCTACAAACAGACGCTCAATACCCTCTAATTGGCTCTAATCTGTTGCTTCATGCATGTTACCGTCTCAATCTGCGAGTACACATGGAAACAGTAACCTTGCTTCGTTTGATTTCACCGAGCCTCCCCAAGCAAAAAAAAAAAAAAGGAAATAAGTAAAACACATCATTAATAGCGCCACATTATGCCCTTTAATCTTGCATGTACTTTCAATGAACTCAACCCAATCATTCCTGCAGCCGGGCAACCCATGCTGCTTACTACAAAGGCATCTGTCTATGTAGTCATCAGACACGAAAAGAGTCCTGGAAGCAAATTACCGGTCCTTGCTTCATGTTTGATTGGATGGAGGAAAACAAAAGAAAATAAGAAAATAAGAAAGGCAAAATAAGGCAAAGGCCGCTTAAGTCCATAGCCATTGAGAACGGGACTAGTAGCCCTGCAATTGATGACATCAAGTCCTGGACCAGGACCGCAGCAAATAACGGTTCCTGGCTATCGAACGCGGGCAAATCGGGGAGTTTGAGTGCTAGACTAGGTGCTACGTCTGGATTGGAGGGGTTTTGATTAGTTTCTGGAAGATCTTGTTCTCGATGAGGTTGTCATACTATATTTGGCTTATGATATACTCAGACAATAGTGCCAAATCAACTACGGAGTATCATTATCGAGATGCTATTATCTAGTCAAGTTCAGATCTTAATTAAATCGGTCCTATTCGATCGGACATTCCGTCATTTGCTGAAGACAGTCTTTAATGGCATTCTGTATGCTTCTTTTTCAATAGCAAGACACAGATAATAGAAATGGGACAATATCTCAAGTAATTGGAGAAAGCAAATCAAGAAAGATAAATAATAGATCACAATGAAATAAACCAGAACCACATAGTCCACTAGCAACTAGATGATAAAAAAATAAAAAAATAGAACAGCGAATAGAAATGGCCTCATGATCCTGCACGCCGCCCTGCACCAGTGCATAAACCCTTTCCCATTTGATCATAGCTAGATAAAAAGGATAAAACACGAAAAGAAATAATTCAAATAAAGGGACAAAACAAAAGCCACAACCTAAGTGCATAGACTATGCGGATTCTGGATGGGATCGTAACGGCTATAAGTTGAGTAAACGGGGTCATATCCACCAGTACTAGACTGACGGTGTTGGTGGTTGGGAACCCCTGTATAGGTATTATCCTGATAGGGGTCTGATTTGAGGTAAAGGTCGGACTTGATCGTATCCATGGGGTCCATAGTGTCAATCATTGAGTACTCGGGGAATCCAGAAGAAGAGGAAGAGGAGATCAGAGGACTGTCGCTGAGCGGGGAATGATCTGTGACATTCATTTTCCGGTTATCCGGTCTGCCGTAAGAAAGTCCACTTCGATGAGACGTGTCGTACATGAGCATGTGTGAACGACCCGTTTGGCCCAGTCCGTGAGGAATGACACCGCAGCTGTCTCCGCCAGCCCCATCCGGTCCCATACTGCCCGTGCTGCCCCGGCGTCCGTCCTTGTAGTGACCGGGGGAACGTCCGCGGACGACCAGGGGGTGGGAGTGGCGTCGGGCGATCTGTATCCACTCGGTTTCACCTGGGACTGAGCTAGCAACCTCAGCGTACAGCTCGACGACCAGATTGTAATATTGTTGCTGGGCGCGGCGCTTGCCGTTGTTGGCGGTCGCTTTCTGGAATTGGATTCGTTCGAATACGTGGGATGTTGGGGGTTGGCATGGCTGAGGTGTCCCTGCGTAGGAAGAGCTGTAGTCCATAGATTGCGAGCCAAGGGGGAACCCCGAAAGATTTCCATTAACCGTTGATGTTGCTGTGAATGAAGGCGGAGGTGCAGGCTGAAGAACGACACGACCTGGTTTGCGTTCGGATTGCTTGTCTCGCTTTGGGGTATGTTGGACCAGTTCTCGAGTTTCTCCATATTGACCATTCACAATGGCAGAAATTGCCATCGAAAATCCACGGATTGGTTCAAGGGTCTGGTCAGGATAGCGGATGTATAGAGAAGCAGTCGGAGGCCAAGGATTAAGTCCAAAGCCGCAAGTCACTGCGAAGTAGTTGCGGCGATAGCAAGTCCACTTGCCCTCAGCCGGAAAGGGGCCTCGACCCATTTTCGCTTGGACATCTGGTTTCACTGTCTG
The DNA here is from genome assembly GCF_028828025.1 of Penicillium rubens. Taxonomy (NCBI): domain Eukaryota; kingdom Fungi; phylum Ascomycota; class Eurotiomycetes; order Eurotiales; family Aspergillaceae; genus Penicillium; species Penicillium rubens. The sequence goes on from NW_026890600.1 coordinate 4,968,410, forward strand.
ATATTGACCACCACACTCTGCAACAATTGTATGAAGAACAGTCGTGTCGTCGAAAGGCGGAGCCTCAACCTGAGGCTGTGAGCGCTGTGAGGACTCCACTATCGGTTGCTGATACATATTATTCTGAGATCGATCCATCCCGCCATCTAAAGTGCGAGGAGTGCCTGGATAGCCATGGCTACGGGAAAGATCGTTCATCCCCAAGGGCAAGCCGATATTTCCGATTCCGCGCTGTAAAGCGTATGAATTGTAGGAATTATTGCGTCCCATGAGCGCAGGAATGGAGTTCAAGCTATGCCCTGAACTCTGCATACCGGTAGGCATTCCAGTCGGCGGTTGACTAGATGAACAAAAGATCAGTCCTGAGTCTCATCCACCGTTTTTCATAGTAGAGCCAAGCTTACAGTGCTGGCACCCGTTGATAGTCTGCCATTCTATCAAAGGGATGCTGAAGCCGAGAGATATGAGGGAAGAGGGGACCAGAAGTGGGCGAAAATGAGTCTTTACACAATTCATCAGTCAAAGGAAGTTCTCTCGGGGAGTTATATAAGAGAGGAGGCTTACCGGGACAAGAGTCTGGAGGAGTCATTGCAAGAGCACTCGAACCAGAGTATCTAAAGTAAGGAACTCAGTAAAAGCTCATAAATCCACGTGCGATCGCCTGGAATTAAAACAGTCCAGAAGATATCATATGAGTCCGGGCGCAGCACGGAAACCATGATGCGTAAAAGACAATGGAAACGGGGGCGAGAGAGGCCAGGACGTCAAGGCACGGCACGAGCTCAGATAAAAAGGACAAAACATCGGAAGAAAGACATGCAGGCAGCAGATTGGTATGGAAGGTACCGAAACAGGCTGGACTGAAGTTCAAGCTGCCCGGACCCGGAGGAAGCGCAGCGACAAGGGGGTCGAGAGGCTGACCGAGTGGAGCGCAAGGGCAAGTCCGAATTGAAAGAATGGAAAATAACTTACTGTAAGTCCTGCATCACAGGCTGCTGTGCGTGGTACCTCACGCCGTTGGTGTCAGGCATGGAGACGAGACCTCCGACTCGCTGGCTGTCGTCTTCGTCCGTTACAAACCCTGTCACATGAGCGTTCATATAGTCACCCTCCGAAGTAACGGGATCGTTCAATGAGAATACCTCCGAGAGGAGTGCTGGGGGATTCATAGGTTAGAGACATGGAAGATATATGGGAGGAAAAAAAAAAAAAAAAAGAAAAAAGAAAAAGGGAAAAATAGATATAAGCAGGAAAGAATGTCGAATCAACCGCATGACAGAACGAACAGGGAATGGGAAAGAAGAAAAAAAAAGGGCGAGGCTTACAGGGATTCATCTTGAGCGTGCTGATGCCAGGTGCCTCGAGGACCCTGAAGCTTTTGGCTAATTGATGTAACACCGGCCAAATCTGTCTGGCGCTTGAGGTCTGGGGTGGCAAGAAGTGAATGTCTAGAATAGCAAAGGTTAGGTAAGGTTGAGAAGAAGTCTGCATAGTCAAATTCCCTCACAGTACTCGATTGATACCTCTGTGTGTTTTTGAGCCTATTGAGGATCACAGGAAAAGATCCCAATACAGCTCGTAGTCTTGGACAATTCTCACGGTAAGAAGTAGTTTGGAGACGGCAAGTAATAGAGCTTGGGGGTGAAGGGAGTAGACAAGTGATAAAGAGCGAAGTATAAATGAAGATAGGAAAGGTAGGGTTATAAAGAGGAGCGTGAAGAGCAATACATATGCATGCCTCAGTAGAATTGTGCGTAAAAGGGTCTTTTGGACGTTGACAAGAGGAAGTAGATGAATGTCCGGGAGCCAAAGGAGTGCGTCACTGATTTATAGACATGACTTCCTAATTGGGAAATGTCCCATCAACTTAGGTCATAGGTACAAAAGTACAGGGAAAGAGGAAATCGATCGGGCCAGAATCTATGTTCTTTGCAAAACGAGATCTAAAATGGGAGATTGGGGGAAGGGGGGGGGGGGTAAGAAAGAAGATGGCAAAGAAAAGAATTAACCAAAGAAGAATCAACCAAAAAAACCAAAAATCCTAATAATTACAATATAATCGCAATAATAGGCACAGTTCAACGGAGGGGCAAAACAAAAAAGAAAAGACTAAAATAAAAACAGAAAAAAGAAAAAAAAATACAGAACCAGAAGGGGAAAGGAAAAGACAACTGATGTAATCTGGTGTGACAGCCCTGGGAGTGTGAGCAAATAAAAAGCTCTTGTCCCGGACAGAAGTATCTTGCAGGTATTGCAGAAAAGAAGAGTGCTTCTAATTCTGCAACTCTAACTTGGCATTTGATGATCAAGGTCAAACCAGAACCAGATCTTGGGGAATGATTTCTTTTGACAGGTTGCAGAAAAGTATATCGGCTCAGATAAATGAGTAGTTGGGTAAAGTCTGAGGTATTGAGATCGGATGTACGGAGTAGTACCTAGGTACGTATGCAATGGATGTTCTTCGGAAATAAGAGAAAGGTTACAATTGATATCTTCTAGTACCTACCTAGGTAATATTCCATGAAGTCCGGTCTATAATATCTAAAGCCGTTCTCGGGATTGTTACCTACTCATCAAGATAGTTTCATTAGCCTACCACTACCCCGGTAAGGCTTCAGGGATCTCTAGTAAGGTCTAGCCGAGAGGCGACCTTACCCACGAGTTAGGATCTGCCAGGGACAGTGAAATACGTTGTATTGGGTAAGGCTCCAATGGGTGGCAGCGGGTTTGCGTAGGGGTCCAACCATAATCGGCGAAAGATATCCGGATTATCATTACCTGTTCATGATCTCTTGGGTGGTGGGGTGGGGGAGAAGAAACGAGGAAAGTCTTTTATTTTCTTTTTCTTTTCTGAATGATTTGTATTTTCAAAGTTCTGAATTTGGAATTTTGCCCCCGGTCAAGCGCAAATGGTCCAGGTGCGTATCTCCATAATCAGGAGAGTAGCATCGGATCATCACCGGCCCCAGACAGTTTGATCGTTTTAAGAAGTATGGCATTGGTCAGGACCCATGTTGCGCGCGAGAAGGACCCCGATGCCGACTGCACGGACCGTAAAGGCACGGTACTTACACGTTGTATGTGTTTTCCATTACTGATAAATCCCGGTATCAGATGTCCTAGTGCGAATACCCGGCAGACGGGTTACTGCAGGAGAGCGAAATAAGATGAAACTAGAAAGGATAGAGGAGATGATCGACCCCCAGGATATGTACCTATGCAGACCCCATGCGGACCCATGACAGAGGTGGTTGATGTATCAGACTTGGAGACGACGGACCAATGACAGTAAAATAAAAGCGAATTAAATATCGGAAATCACCTAATCGGATAGAAAGACTTAACCGAATTCCGTAATGTTTTTGTTGAAACGTCAGTCGGAGTACTCCGTCCTTTAAGCCGTAGGAGGCTCGAGGCACCAGCAGCGGTTCGTGCATGAAGAAAGTGGATGATCAGGCGATCGACAAGTTCCATTTAGCATGATGCATTGTCCATAATGGCGGTGCTCACACCGACAGAACTGACTCGTGAGAGCAATAAAAATAACACGTTTAAGATGATGCATCCCCAACGAGATCTACTCCACTCCGAGACAGAGAGACCAAGATAAGTCCTGGTAAGCCCGACTTTTCTTCTGCGAAACCGTGCCCTAATTGCAGATGGAGAGTTTCCAATCTCCACCACAGAGGCTAAAGCAGCTCAGTGGGGAATACAATGGTTGCGGTCCGTACCCGGGAGCCTTTTCCAGAACCGAGCGGCACTAGTTCCACCCTTCCGTCGAAGGAAATACCCAGAGGACTGGAGCCATAGCTTCAAAAGATCCCTCTCCCTGAGTGGACCCATTCTGATCGTGTCGACAGAACCGCATGAGTGGCTAAAAGATCGACCATCCCGCAGGAGGCTGGGTGAGATGGCAAGGTGCAGTGAAAAAGCACCCGCAGACTTATGATTGGCTGGGACAAGGTAGTCGATTCGATTTCTTCAGTGGTTATGGCGGGTATGTTGTGCATCGATTCGGTCCCCACAGGTGTGGCCACAACGACCGTGCTGGTACCGAAATTGGTACTAGGTGCAGGGTTGATTAACCATATCAGGGTAAGAAAGTACCGATCAACGATACAAACTTTGAATCCCACAGTTAAAGGAGGGTGACAATGATATCTTTCCTTTTGACTCTCGGGGTTCTACCCCTTCCCGGGTGACGGTCATGGGGTTTGACACGTGCAGGGGGGCGGTGAAATGGATACATGAAATTTTACGTATGTAGGCGTATTAGGGAGAGGTACGAGGTACCAGGTACATCCACCTAGAATATTCGATTGGTGGATATATTATGTACACCATACTTCAGTGCTTATAGGGTCTCATATCTCCACATGGATGCTTCAATCTATATTCATCTCAAAGCAAAAAGTTTGAAGGTTAGGCGGCCCTGAAATTAAATCTCAAATCATTTATCATGCATTCCGTACTAATAATGCACCCGAAAGAGACTATAGTTAGACACTATCAAATCTACCTCTACCCGTGAACCACATGTCACTTTTCGATATATCAACTTTTAATTCTACTTGCTCAAGGAATACCAGTATATGAAGAGCTATATGAGATACGGAAGAGAAACGAGTCAGAAATTGTCCGATACGTGGATACATCCAGGGATCACTGCAGGTACCTCGAAGCCAATGCCAATAATAATTTGACTTTCAGGGAAATGCATGAACCCATCTATGGATTCTATCGACAAGGATTAGCCCCAGAACCCTACAACTTGGAAAACTCTGAAATTTTGACGTTGCAACTGTTTCAGCCAATCTGCCTTAGAGGTGTCTCTGTTTCGGGCACGTGCCATCGAGTCTGTGCATTCCAAGGTTGGCATCTCGAAAATATCTCCCCGTGCAACAATTCTTCCCTGCACGTCAATGGCAAATCAATGCCATGCCCTTCATTGTTGGTTACATTCGGGTGTTCGATCCTTCGACAGGGGGCGCAAAAGCTACTGCTCGGCCTACTAGGCAACGGTCAAGAGCAATATACATCCCGGAGTCGGGATTCCTGACCTAATCGTGTTATTGAAGTATTTACGATTTTTAGATCAACAGAAAATTCGATACTCGAAAAAAATAAGGTCGAAAGGTCATTGGTCGACAATGAGTGTCATTCTAGACTGTTATCCCCCTTGTCTTGCTGCCTCAGCCCCATATGCTTGTTGCTCCAGGATCTTAGGGTGCGACACGCCCAATGGACCCCATATGCCTTCAATGCGTCAATCCTGGTCGACTGGGTCTAGAGTTCAACTTCTCGCATATCGGAGGACATATTCCTAGACAATGATTACCCAGTAAGGAAAGAGTCCTCATATCCGGAGACAATAGCTTTTCTGCCTTGTCAACTGAGACAGATTAGAGTTTTACTTTACCAACGGTCGAATCCTCCAGGGCGTCCCGAGACATCCATCGGGCCATGGATCAACCTAATTCTCTACCATCTTGTACCATGTCAATATGGTACCTAGGTAATACCATATCGAAGCACATTCAATGGCAATGATACCGTTATGAAATTCTCCTTTTCGGTCAGGGAGATTAAACAGTTCAGGCCTCTATGGCTCCACAGTTCCTAATCGTCTGGACACAAGGTTCTGTGATGGGTTACCTGTGTATCACTTCTTCCGAGATTGATGGTTACTTTCAGTGAGAGTAGACCAGAGTACTGGTAGCCTACTGCAATGGGGCTAGATGCCTTGTGGGAAATTAACCAGATCATTTCACCCTGTCTCGACTTCCTTGTCAGCGAAGACAAGAGTTTGCGCCGAGACTGGGATGACTATTGGCAGTTTCCCCACCCTGTCATCCCAAACTTTGATCACCCTGGATCTACAGCCCGCCAGCACAGATCGTATCACGACCACGAAGCTCCCGGCAAAAAAAGTCCCCAGGTCTGAAGTATCCGACCCTGTCGGCATAGATGGAAAGAAAAGGCAACCAAACAAGGATTAAAATGAAAAGAAGGATGTCTCATTGGCCTGTCGCCCTCCAAAATTCTGGATATGGAGCTTGCAAGGCGACGAATATGCTTTGGACGGCATTGGATGCAGACCAGTGGAGAATCCAACTCATCCAGCGACTCATCCGGCCGTTTTTTTGCCTCCCCGTGGCAATTTCCTACCAGCCCTTGACAACCAAGGAGTAGCTCAGCCAACCCTAAGCCTTGCCGGTGTAGCACGGAGGAAACAGCCAAGAAAAAACTTGCTCATCGGCCGAAACGTTCCCAGCGAAGAACTGCCCTTCTGGTCAAACTCCTCGAGCCAATAGCAAGCGAGTCATGTTGTTTGGCCCCGATATTCCCTGCAATGTCACTAGGACTTCGGAAGGTCACGAACGCCCTTTCACATGTGTTTGGTCGTCAGACTGGAAGCCGCCGTGGCGGAGTGGGAATGCTAGAACGCTGTGGGTTGGTGAGCGGCTCCGAGGGAGCTAGGGCCAAACCTACAGGGAACAACATCTCGGCCTCTCCGCCACTGTCCACGTAGCCCGTCTTGTCTGTAGGGGAGCATTCGGCGAAAAGCCGGAGCCGTAGGTAAGCTTTTCTCGCCGATCCAAGACTCTTTCCTAAAAGAAACACCGATGCTACGTTATGCAACCCAATCCCGTTACCGGGAAATACAAACACGACAACTTTTGCCGGCGAGGCTGGGTCTGGCTTTGACTTGCTGAGATCTAGTGTCGATCTGTACATTGGTACTTTGGTGATTGACCCTGGGATCTGGCATCCGGGTGCCTAGCGACTGCGCGGTAGAGTGAAGCTAGGGTACAATAGGAAAAAGCCCAGGTTGTCTGAGGTCCATTTCCTTCCGATGTCATCTCCACTGTCATGCGAAGATGCAGAAAATTTGATGTCTCAATGCAATCCCTGAAGCCTTCGAATAATCGAACAGTCGAGGCCTGCGACATTTATCTTCCAGATGACAGTCTTGCCGTCGACGGCATGTAGGATTGTTGTCAGTCGAGTCCCGCAACTGGGTACCATTCTGTTTTGGCTTGGAAGGTGGAAGATATGGAAATTTGTCAAGCTGAAGTCAGCGGAGAGAAACCTTGCAAAAGGGAGACTGGCCTTGGCGCCTATGGGCATTCACTGTTATCAGGTTAGTAGCTTGAGGTAATTAGAGCTCTTTACTAGGGAAATTACGCACTAGTATATCTAGCAGACCTTAAACGCAATCCCAATCCAACTATGACTATCATCTTCGTTCCCATGTTGATCCGCACGAGAAATAAGTTGGTGAACAATAGCAGACTTGTCCATGGATGCTGGTTCTAGGACCTCCCGAGGTCGTCCCTTCGTACAAGCACGTGGTTAGTTTCCCATGGGTGCTTGGGATGTTCCATGGTAGCTGTGAAGCAATTATAGAACAACTACTTCGAGAAGAACCTTGGAAGGATTATCAAAAACGCAAATTGACACTCCTACCGTGGATTTCCAGAAGGTACGGCCGTGAAGCAACAAATAAAACCATGTATAAAGTTCAAAATTTCTCTAAACCATTGCTTTTGTATAGACTGACGAATGCAAGTAACTGACATGCTGGATGTCTTTTTGGGAATCATTATCAACCAGGTCCTACAGTACAAGGAAAAGAGCTTCGGCCCAAAGATAGGCCCGCCTGAGAAGAAGGAAACGTTCCATTCAAAAAGTCGTAAGAGAGAACCGATAAAGAAGTTTAAGTAGTGCGCTTGGCGAACTCGACGCGGAGAATAAGGTGGCGGTAACCGACTAGCAGAAAGACGGGTTAGTACTTGAGGAACTGGTAGAAAGGAAAGCACGAAATGGGGTATTGAAGACATACAGCCATCCACCTTCTCGCAAGCAAGTGCTGCGTCGCCACGGTCCGCATAGCTGATGAAAGCAAAGCCCTTGGCTCTCTGGGTTTCCCGATCCCGTGCAAGGAAGACTCTGGTGACACGACCGAAACGCTCGAAGAGATCCCGCAACTCGTTCTCCTCTGCCAACTCGCTGACCTGTTTGAAAAGTCAATACCGAACCAAAATAAACGACCCTGACGCCCGTGGAGCCCGTAGAAAGCAGAAAAATGGCAGAACATACGTTTGTAACTCTGAGAGTCGCCAAATCGTCCTTCTCGAAACGACCGCCCATCTTCTCGCCGCCACCAGCACCGCCCTTCCGCATGTGAGGAGGAACGTAGCTGGACTTTCCAGCACCAAGACCACCTGCATCCTCCTCTGCCTCGACACCAGGAGCAGCAGCAGTGCCCTCCTCGACGGGAGCCATGGTGTCCTTGAAGGGACAGCGAGCCGTGAAATGCTCTCCACTGCAAATACGACACTTGACCTTCTTGTCCTTCAACTGGTCCTTCATGCTGCCCTTTTCGCCACCCTCCTTCTCGGCCTCCTTAGCATTAGCCTTCCAGTTGACGCTGGGGCGGAAGATGATGTTCTCGCCGACGGAGGTGGTGTCGAACGAGGGACCGGCGGCGTGGCCCTTCTCGAGACCGAACTTCTCCCATTTGCGGCGTTCGGCGACTTGGGGGTTGACATGTTCGCGGACAACGGTGGTCTTAATTCGGCGGGTGACCTTCACTTTCTTGTTGTCATCATTGTAGCGGTAGGAAATGACGGTCTTGGTGCCGTCCTTGTTCGTGATCACTTCTTGCGGCGGGAGCACGGAGGGGTCATCGAAATCTTCGTCGTCGGCCCAGTCGGCGCGGCTGTAAAATAGAAAGTTTTGTTAGGCGCGTGTTTCTTGTAGGACTGGAACTGCAAATACTCACTTCCCGGTTGGAGACATGGTGTAAGTGATGGTGTTATTACGGCTGCTGAATTTCTGGATTTCTTTCAAAGGCGAATCCGTTGTGGATTTAATAATTTACTGTGGCACAGTTGTGGCTGGTGGCGGGAATCACGTGGCGCGGTGTGTATAGCCCCATCTAAAGTAGTTCCAAGGTTCTTTAACCTCGTTTCTACTAGACTGATACAAGATTGACACCACTCCACTGTTTGCCCAATGATAAACATGACATTCAACGGGGTCCGAATATTAACACTCTCTGCAAGCGCTGCTTTCAAAAATATTTAACTTTAAAGGCCCCGAACACAGTTCCTTCGGACCAAACCCAATACTTATAGCGGGCAGAGTAGTCATTCGCCCTGATCTCCGGGCTCGTACTTCACCTTGTGTCACTATTTATCATTTAAACTGATCAAGGTTGTGAAACATTCACGGTTAAAGGTCCAGATTATTGGGAGATGTTTCTAAGTACATCGGCCTCTCAGAGGGCCGCTCAGAAGCACACCGTTTCGAAGACGCGCCGGATGGGCGAGCTGGAGGACATCATGGGTGAACAGTCGAACGATAGTGATTGATTTGACATTCAACTCTTTCAGGCCAACATCCCTCACGAAAACATCCAACCTACACAGCAGGGGAAAAAGAATAGGAAGAAAAAATCGGCTCCTAACGACTGTCGTATCAAAGAAATTATCACAGAACCCAAATGGGAAGTCCGGGCGCCGAACTTGATACTGCTAATTTCGTGGGCAGTCTTCTGAAGCTTCAAGGCCAGCTACAAGAATACCGTGGCGTACATAACTATCATTTAGGCCAACGAGACCTGACTGCATTAACCATCCTTGACCTGAGGGCTGAACTTCTTCCTATTCTAACGATGACTGAGACTGGGTCACGTCCGAGAGAGATGCAACCTGACAGGTCCTTGAAGCTTCCAAGGGTTCTTCAGCTTGACGAATCGGCATTGCTGTCTGAAACATCGATACACTCACATTTTTGGTCAACTTAGGGGCCATTCAACCCCTATGTCTTCTGGCTCTCAATGCCATGACCGGATTGTTCGACAAGAGACGCTCCCTTCTCTGCCGGTCTCGATGACAAGAGGGGATCTGGTCAACAAGGTTGATAGCCTTCGCGCCACGCCAGTCACGACGTTGAATGTGCGGGCCTTTGGCTAGGAGATCTGATCCGCACACATCTTGCATCAGAGCCATGCAAGTTGAAGTGAAGCCGGCCGAATCTCGGTTATCTCTCCATCCAGTATCCCATGGCGAGATTGCGCCCGGGAGATGATTGCCGACACCATGAATCGTGGGAAACTGAGTGGTTGTGTCATTCATAATTCACTGATTGGATTCCGGTATGTATGCTCCAATCAAGGATGTCGATGAGATGATGGACGAGCTGGGAATATGATTGTCTAAGACACTGTGTCTTCTCTTAGGCCACATACACCGGGGGGGGGCGGCAAGTAATTTCGGCCGTCCTTCGTTTGCAGAATCTGACATGGGTCTTACTCTGATCCCATCCTCCCCTTCTGTTGGCATAGGGCTTACTCTGATCACGTCTTCCTCTTCTGTGCTATCCCATCCAGATGAGTGCTTCGATTCCCGATTCCCCGTGGGACTCGCTAGGGGCTGCATTTCGCGTCCTGGATCACCTCCTGCCTTCTTCTGACCCCTAAGTCTGTGGTACAGGCCCGATAGCGCCAGGAAAGGGGTTAACGCCACATCATTCGACCTTTGCAGCCAAGGGAAGGGTTCAGACATCTCATGGGACTCTCGAAAACCAAATGAAGATTGCCATCGATTCCAACATGCTGATCGTGAGGAGGCTGCTATTCTGGAATTCAGCAACCATCACAATAAGATGAAGATAGTGCTGAAACATTTCGACTCGCATGACGACGAATTCAGAAACACGCAGTCGGTTTAACACCGCACAAGGCACAATCATCGCTTTAGTACCCTTCCACGTTCTCGTCGACGACAAAGGCAGAACCTCAGATACGTTCCCCTAGACACATCTTCCGCATTTCGCCACTCATACGCGTTTACGCAGCTTCCCAGAGGAAATGGTAATACTATGCCTAGCAGGCTATGAAGAGGGCAAAGCTGCTATAACGATGGCCCGGTAGACGGTAACGAGATCCCACCATGCCCGGGTAGACTTCAGCCTGCTTCTTGGGGCAGCCAGGTGAAGACTTCGCAGGCTAAGCATACGACCGACTGACCAGCACGCGCGGTGTCAGCAATCTGGTAGAAGTGCTCCGGGGCTGCGACAAGCTTACCAGGATAAGTGGCCTGTCTATGCCGGGTTTAATGTATGGACTGTAGGGGCCTCTAGCAGGATGGGGTGGCCGTGAACGCCGCTCCAGTAATCACCCGCCAGGCCCGTTCATAGAGCGAAAACGAATATATATAGCAAGTGAACAGGAACGATCTCCATGACCAGCTTTCGGACCATAGTGGTTAGTTACCTTAATGAGCGATAGCAGCCTTGAATTGCCATCACTGCTTGAGACGGGACTCTCGGACTTTTAATAAGGGTTCGATCATCTTGCCAGGGCCTCGATATACAGCTGCCTTCCGAAATAGGTATAGACCATCAAAAAACACGAGCCGCTAACCCATACGCCATCTGCTTTCGAGAAGTCACTCAACAAATTTCTGTTATAACCATGACCTCTAAACAGAACTATTGTTTAATACCTAGTATATCAAGCATCCGTGATCGACATGACCTATGACTAGATAGCGGTAGCTCTCAGCTCCTTTCTCTCTCATTCTCCTCTTCCGTATCTTTTGATAGCAATCCATATACCTTGTTCTTTAGTACGGATCTCCATCATAGCGAGGTTGCTAGAACTGTCTCGCGCTAGCTTCCTAGGGGCCCCGGGGGGAGAAGTTGGCTTACATATAATTTGAAAGTAGATCACAGATCCTTCATAAGCTCAAACAGGATCAAAGGTCATAGCGCGAGAACTTAGCCGAAGTCTTAACGAAGGGATAGGCTAGAGAAACAGCCGTATCTTATAACCACCGACTTGTCATTTCTTATTCAGATGCCCCCAATTGCAGATCTGCAACAGTGAAAGAATATGCTGGATTGGGGTTGAGTGTAAACTGTGTATGGATTGTATTTTTGGTTTTTTGCTATCTCCCTGGATCTCTCATAAAGATGGCAATAATTTCTTGTTCTTAAGCTGCTCGATGTAAGAATCCAAGGAGGTTTTGCTGTTTAATATAGAAGAATGAGGGTTTGCAAGGGGAGTCCGCCGAGAGCGGAAACCAGGGTTATCCTAAATGGACACTAGAACCAGCAACGGCCGCCCAATTGATTCCGTCCGCTTGCGTAAATACCGTTCGAGAACGAACAATTCTCCTACATATCTATTCAAAACAAGTCTAAATGGCCTGTTATTTCACTCTTGAGCGCGCAGCGTCCGCGGATCTCCATCACCGTTATAAACAATTCATTACCTTCAGCACTAACCATGGTGCCGCGACCATTCGTTTTCTTGTTAACGGTGACGGCGTTACTATGCAGTCTGTTTTACTTTTCCGTGGGCTTGGGAAATTTCTCGGTCAGAAATACCTTGCAGTGCGTTGTCTTTTATTTTGCGGAAACCTCATTTTGAAAACTGACCATTTGCAGGGAATACTCGGCGCTGCCGGTCGATAATGGGTTCCCCTTCATCCAAGACCTTTACAGACCCTACATACACCCAATAGACGCCCTAGAATTCGATGATCAGAATGGAAAAACTTACTCATTACCACAAATGCCGAGGTTTACGAAGCCACTGAGAGAGAAAATCCTTATTCTGGATGTTGACACCCGCCCACTTGATGGACCAGGTGAACTTTTGAATGGGACCCGACTGAATACAACAAGCGCTCACCATAACACAATTGGTAGACTAAGCCACTACATTTATGGTAGGTCTCTGCTATGTATTTTCGTTACCAATCCGATACTGACCATTGTAGCTACAATCCATGGCTATGATTACAAACTCATTCAGGCCTCTAGCCCTAAGGGTCTTCATGGCACATGGAGCAAAGTAACGGCGATGAAGGAAGCCCTCAAATACTACGAATTTGTCATTTTCCTCGATGGGGATGCTATGATTCGCCATCCGCACCTTCCCATGGAATGGCTTTTCAACTACTGGGATATAACGCCCGATACACTCGTCGCCATGGCACTCGACCCAGACGAACCACAAAATCGGGACGCGAAAGGAAAAACACTCCTCAACACTGGCTTCATTATTGGACAGAGAGACCCCAGGACGCAGGAGCTTTTTGAAGCGTGGGAATCATGTCCTACCGATATGCGATACCCCGACTGCTCTAAATGGAGTCAGCAATGGTCGCATGAACAAGCTGCCTTCGGAAATCATCTTCGGTATGACAACGCGCTGCAAGGAGGAATAAAAACTCTTTCATGCGCTGAGGCGAATGGATACCCTGAGATGGCTAAAACAAACTGCACCGGGGAGTTTATTCGGCACTATTGGATTTTTAAGGATTTGCTGCCGGCTGCTGTTGAAAGCTCGATTACACAGTATTTCCTACCCAGAGTGCAAGGGCTCTTTCACCAAAACTTTGCCAGCGTGGTGCTCAACATAAGCGATTCCGCTGTGTCTAGTATTAAGGAATGATGGTGGTACATTCACAGCCGCCTTGGAAATATATGTATACAGAAATTCACAGGTCTACCGTTTACATCCTACAAAGAGTTTCCTGACTGTTGTCATTCTCTTCGGCGGTCTCACTCTTCTGAACAAGGACCCCTCGATCCCAACAAAACCAAAGAAAGCAAACATTAGATGTTCTACCTTGTATCCTGGCGTGCGCATTTTCTTTCCATCCCTTCATTCTAGATTTCGAGCCTCTGCATTTGTAAGTGAGCTTTTTCCAGTCCAAATAACGGCCTTGAGGCTTTAGCAAAATCAATGTTCTAGTTCAAAATATACTGAATCTGCCTCTCAATTCACAAATAGACGCCCCTCTTCATTCTGAGGACGAATTGAGATTGGGAACTCAATTACATACCATTTGAATCAATTTAAATCGCAGTCTTGGCAAACAAAGCATGGTGACTCTTCGACAAGTCCAGCCGGTACCAGCGGCCTGCACTGAGAATGACAGGCTTGAACGAATAATTTTCGACCCTCAAAAGTCTCGAGTCAATATAGCAGAAATATTTTATGCTTACTTGCAGCTTGTGGGAAAGGGAAAGCCCAGATACAAAGCATACAATCCGTCCAAACATGATTTCGCGGCACAAAAGCGACAGAGCAAAGAGAAAACAAACCTCCTATCCAATTGACGCTTGCCTCGAATCCTTCAATTGGACAATCAACCAACAGTTCCAACAGTTTATAGCCAAAGCAGTCCGCCGGCACGCCTCCAGGGGACTGACAACTCGCCAAATGATTCGGATGTCCCATGACTACAAACTGCTTTTACCTCGTGTCTGCGATGTGTTTGATCCTAGGAGTGGGATGCGAGTCCATGGGCTTTTTCAATTTATACGCCCAAAGCCCAAGATTATGCAATAATTATGTGGGGATTTTGCTATAATATGTACATGCACAGTAGAAATATATTCCTAGTGGAACAAACCTCGAGGTATCAATTGACTTGGAAACCCTTACTCCCATCTTGTTCAATATCCCCAGACAGGGAATGTCGGGATAGATCCATTCTATTAGAGGTAACTTTGTTGAAAGATTGGTGATGAGGGACCGAGAATAGATACAATAACTGGACAAATGAGAGATTCTGGCGAGTTACTGTTAGGGACAGGGAACTGTTATTTATGTTTGTTTCTCATGGCCCTAGTGGCAATAAATCCTCAGAGTATGAGCCTTGGTGCGAATCATAGATCGTTCTGATGAGATGTGAGGATCAAAAGGGAAGAACGCCAAGCCGATGTATGAGAGCAGACGAATGAGAAACGCGCGAGGGTAGATTGAGGTTGCCGAAGTGATTCAGGAAACCCTTAAAACAACCTCAAGCCTGAGCACTTCGATGAATTCAACTGAATTCATCCATTTCCTTTCCTTTCTTGAAATGATATACTCGTGACATTGCCCACCCAGATTGGATCTATTAACACAAAATCAAACCCCCCTCAAAGCCTCCTCAGTCCAATCCCACAACCTCTCCGCAAGCGCATCATCCCTCGCCGTCAAATTAAGCTTCCCATCCTGCAACTTCCCGACAGGCTCATAATACCCCCCATTCCGAATCTTAGCCTTATCCACAGTAGCCGCCCAAGTCTGACTAAACGCACCCTCATGCGGCTGCAGAATCATCCACCAAGTAGTCGCATAAACAAACAATTTCTCCTTAATCCGAAGGTCATCCACTAGACCCGTCTGCACAACACCAGGATGCGCAGACACCGACGTGATACCCGGAAACCTCTTCGCGAGCTCGCGCGCATACAGCAAGTTAGCAAGCTTACTCTGTCCATACCGCTGCCACGGTCCGCCAAACGCCATATCCTGTGTTGTCTTGAGCTTGTCGAAAATGATCCCGCCGCACGGATGCATCCTCCAGCCCGCCGAGGTAAGGAGTACAATGCGTGGGTTTGCGCCTGCGTTGGCGGAGGCTTCAAGGAGGGGCAGGAGTATTCTTATCAGTAGTGCGTGGCCAAGGTGGTTCGTGCCGAATTGAATTTCATAGCCGTCGGCTGTTTGGCCTGGGGGTAGGGCCATGATTCCCGCGTTGCACATCAGGATGTCTAGGGTGCTGTGTTGGTTGGCGAAGTGCTCGGCGGCGGTTTTGACGGAGGTTAGGGAGGCTAGGTCGCATTCTATAAATGTGGCTGCGAGATGGGGATTTATTTGGTGGATTTGTTTGATCACTTTTTCTGCGCTTGTGGCATTGCGGCCGCTGAGGTAGATGTGTGATGGGTTGTGCTTGGCGAGGTGGATTGCTGATGCTGCGCCTAGGCCGCCGGTTCCTAGGTTGGCTGTTAATTATGGACTTATTTAAAGCAGAAAGAATCAGGTCATGCCTCCTGTAATAAATATTGACTTTCCTGTGAGATCGGGGATCTCTTTTTCGGGGTTATAGTCGAGAGACATGATGGAAGTATAAAATTAGGGCTAGATGTGTCACGCGCAATATTGGATTAAAGTATGGTGGACTGGCTCGGAATGGTAAATCCTGTTTCAATCTGAGAAGAATTCTATGGAAATTGCTTTGCTTTATATATTGGGAAGTGCACGGTTCCTGTAACCAGAGGTCAAATATCAACTTGCCCGATTGGGAAATATGCTGTAAGCCCCCACATGTGGCGTAGCCAGCCAATGAAAGCGAAGAGTTTCCGAGCTCTCCAATACAATATGCCCGATTACTGTTGACATCCATGGGCAGAACGGCTTGATATTGTACCGAACCACAAGTGGGGAGTTTTCTGGATTCCTCCGACTCCGACGGCGAGGGTTCTACCAGTGGCGTAGAGAGGACAAATGACAGCTACGTAAGAAACCTTTCTCGCAACTCATATCAATGGTCAAGGTCGGTGTGCTAAACTTACAGTTAAATATAGATTTGAACGTCAATATGCTGTATGCAACTATGCAAATGTATAATACACTAATGCAACCGAACCTATGCACAAATCCAAGAACCCATCCCGAACCAACCCAATATGTACATCGCAAAACGCAAATACTATAAGAGTCGATCCTACCGACCAATCATACGAAGCTCGATAGGTCGCAAGACGCAATACACTGCGGAAGAGAAGGCAAAGCCCAACTCAAATCCGATGTCACCACCACCAGACGCCGGGTCTCCAGCATGCTTGGCGATAGGACCCGTCCACCACGACTGGCTCATGCCGACAACAACACCGACAATGCCAAAGACAAACGCAATAGAAGCGGCGATTCCCATGGGGAGTTTGGCGGGGTTATCGTAGTCCTCCGGACGATACCCATCGAATCCACGTCGGAAAACAAAGTGGTCAACGAGCGCAATGCCGGAGTAAATAGCCAGCCAGTAGGCGATAAGGCTCATGAAATTCTCGAGGACGGTCTCAAAGTGGTCGTAACCGGGGATACCGATGGCAAGGGAGACGCACGAGGCGAGGAAAGTCCAGATGAACCGCGGCACGCGTTGCGTAGCCCGGCTCAACACCTGCAACGTCAAGCCGACAGAGTAGATGTTGGGGCAGTTGTTGGCGATAATGGACAGGGCCAGGATGACGAGGCAGAACTTGCCGAAACCGCCGAGAGGCTCAAGCACGGCTGCGATCAGGCCGCCGTTGACGGAGGCTCGGTAGCCTTCGGCGTACTTGTTGTTAACTCCGTCGCCCATCTCCGTCGCGGACATGATGGCGATGCCGAGGAATTGAGTGAAGAGCAGGGGGATAATCAGACCAAGCCATGCAGAAAAGAAGACCAGACGACGGCTCTGGGTCTTTGGCTGGTAGACGGTGTAGTCGGCAGCGTAGCTGGTCCAGCCTGTTGCGAAACCATAGACAGTAGATCCAAAGGATAGACAGGCTCCCATTTCAGAAACGCCTGCTCCCATTGGGATGTTGATGAAATCGCCCGAGTGGGCGAATACGCCCAACACGATGATAAACACGATACAGGTGGGAATCCAGCTCCAGTACTCATACATGTGAACGAATTTGTACCCACAAAAGGTGACAAATAGTGTGCAGAATGTGATGATGAGGATACCGGCGTATCCGGGGACTTCGTCGTTCACAGCGTTGAGGAGCTGTGCACCGACGATGGCGTTGGCGGCAGACCAACCGACACACGCGATAATGTTAAGGATGGCAACTTAGAAAGCTACTAGTTAACATGACCATTTCACACTGAATGAACATCCCGAGATGACTTACTGAATTTCACAGCCCACCATCCAAACCAGAATCGTGAGAGCACCATTTGGCGCAGCCCAAAGGGAGGACCGAAGCACGAGAAGAAGCACACGGTCATGACACCGAGGAGGTTGAAGAAGAGACAGACCAAAATGGCATCAACGAAGCCCAAATTGAATGCAGATTTTCCAAGGACGCCAATGGCGAAGGAGCTGACGACCATGTTGGCGGCCAACCACTAGGTTTGGTCAGTGGAAAAGGCCTCCAGGCCAAGGCGATCACGCCCGGTAATTGTTGCAGGAACACACCATGCTACCAATATTGAGATAGGACGTATCGGTCCGCTCATAATCCGGAACCCGCTCAACACCTCGCTGCTCGATGTTGAACTTGCCAGCTACGCGCTGGATCTTGGCATACATCGAATCGCCGTATTCGAAGCTCTCACCGGGCACGGCGCCATCGCTGGAGTTGTCGAATACCTCATTGCTATTTAGATCGGAGGAATTGTTCACCTGGGGAGCTTTTTCCAGGTCCTCATTTGAGCTGCGGAACGGTTTGGCGAACTTTGAAAGCATCTTTTTTCGGTCAAATCCTCACCAATGAAGGTGAAGAATGGAATGGAGACGGAGAGTATAAATGGGATTAATCGAAGAGCTGGGTAGGCTCAGCGAGACCCAGGAGATCAGATGAAGGAATTGAATATAGGGAAAGTGTCACATTGTCCTCTCTTCCATTTTTTTTCCCCACCGAGAGGGAGGAGCTGTTCATATAGTCGCGAGAATTCTTTGCGCGTCCGGGCCCCACTGGGGATCTCGCACTGTGGCAAGGATAGGCCTGTCGCGTGTGCCCCTTGCAAGAAAAAAAAAAAAAAAAAAAGAAAATTTCCAGAAGACAAGCCGAATGACAAGCCTTGAGGGCCCCAGCAAGGGATCCATTACCCGCCATTGAACCAATCATAACCCTCCTGATAGCCCTAGCTTATCAGAATTCCCGAGGATTCTGCACTCGCTTCCCATCTCGGACTCGAAGTCGGATGGTCATTGGAGGATGTGGTGAAGCGGGTCTAAAAGTGGAGTAGTCGTCTCACGGCTCAGATAAGAACTTCCGACTTCCGATATCTCTTGATAGTCTTGATAGTCTTGATAGTGACTGTAGGTATTCTTCTATCCTTCCCTTCTGGGCATTGACCTCTCCAAGTACTCTTATCTATTCGCATAACACCCCCTGATTGGCAGCAAGCCAAACCCCATGCCTTTCAATCAAGCTTTCTAGTCCTTGTCGGACGGGAGACGCCGATGTGCGTGAAGCTCGACATCTGCAATACTTCAGTACTTTTATCTCTGACGGTTGTCCCCATCCCTGTGTTTGCGCGAAGCAACATCCACGGTACCCCGAAGGTTCTCGGGTTGACCCTTGATAGTATATCCTGTATCTCTGACTTTTGACCATTCTTATCCCCACTCAAGTATATGGTTAATCCGGGAACAAGGCGGTAGAGATTGCCGTTTGGGTTTCATTGGCGATCGCGGGTCAGATCTCTCTTGGCAGATCCGATCATGTAAACTCGATCTATGCTCGACTCTGTCTAGCGTGCTCAGCGCAAACCAAAAGCTCTTCATTGGCTTCGAGGTGGGATGTTCAACCTAACATCGTATCTTACGTTGAGGCAAATCGAAGGGAGTTATGCTGGCATTCCTTTACAATGCTTGCTTTTCCTCCTTCCAATTCACCTTAACCAGACTGGATGTAAAGGGACTTTACGAAAATTGGAGAAACTGTTGACCCATATCTCTGCTTCTGGCCGATACCTCAGTCCTTTTAAGATTTATCTGTCGTCTCTGTCGACTCTCTATGTGAGCAGCCCAAATCAACTTCCATCTATAGATTTGAAAGCTAGACTTTTCGGGCTTATTTGGACAAATCTTTTACTACTTGTGCAGTGACTTTACTAATTGTGTATACAATCATTGAACTCCCAGATTTTGAATATCACCCTATATTGCCTAAATCCATGTATGTAGGCTACGATTGCTTTTTGTTTGTACGTCTTCTCCGTTCAATAAGTAATTCGTACATTCAGACAAAATATAGTCATGCACCTTTACCCCTCGCAACTCACCTTCAATATAGAGAGAGCCTCCCTCCCCTCTGCATACCGCCGATATGACTGGATTGATAGACTAGATTGATACCCACCGTCTCGGCGCATTGAAGCGACCAAAGCACATACGAACATCATTGCTGGTCTTCTCGTTTCACACTAATATATGGTGCCAGTTATTCCTTTTGTCTTCTCTACTGCACCCTGGTGTTTACCCATCCTATCTAACGCTCAACGAACCCGCTCAACAACTGTACCCGAGACGAGCCAGTAATTGAGCTGCACACGGATAGCTCCGAATGGCCAGTGTGACAGGAAAATGATATCCTTACGAAGAATCAAACAACGTTCCAAGCATCGTTTATTATTACGATCTGTAAGTGTTCTTTTCGGAACAGAGTCTGCATTTGGAAGAGAGCAGAGTATGCACTACCTAGGTAAGGTGCAAGTCTGTTGAGCTTCATGACAGCCCAATAAAGCCCTGGTATCTTGCACGTTTATCTTTGAATTTCTTTTTGTCCCTGCCGCGTATACGGTCAGTTGCTATGGCGAACCCCTGCGGTCTAATTTGGGCGGCTGGTGTCGTTGCCTACATAGGCACTACCTAGGTTGCTGTCGCACTTGCTGTCGCGGGTTTGGTCACGTTGCCATGGCGAACCCTAGATTTAGTTCTCCTTATGAATAGAACGTTATAGTTGTCTGCTCCTTTCCTTGCCATCTTCTAGCCTATCAAAGTACTCGATCGTAGAAATTGAATAAAGCCGATAGTTCCCTGGCTAAGCTTATTAAGGAACCCACAGTCCTTCAATGTATTCGTCCCATCAGTAAAGGCGGAGTATGCAGGTCGAGGGCAAGAACGATCAATCTCGACCTTCGAATCACGCGTCCCTTCGACTGCAATCTCCTGACCTTGAGTAAACATCCAAGTCTGTTGTTTTCCTTTTCACTTTCTTTCATGTCACATATTCACGCGCTGGCATAATCGTCATCTATCTTCGCTGATCATTCACATCCTTTCATAATATCTCCTTTGTGATTCGAACAGTTGGATAGGCGTCCAAAGCAATCTGAACAAGATGAGTCCCGTCAACCAGAAGACAGGCTCTCGCACCATACGTCGCCATTTATTCTCGCTATCATCAGTCTTCCGCTCGCAGGAAACGCAGGAAAGCAAGAGAGCTAGGTAATTACATACAAAGAACGACAAAAGATGAAAGAGATATCCTGCTAACCAAGACAACAGTGTAGCTGCTGCAGTGCAGGAAGAGCCAACTTGCATGGAAAGAATTCATTACCCTGTGTTCAATCCCCTGGATCCTCGTCACAATCCAGAGATATCGACTCTGTCGTGGAATGCCCGTGAGCAACGAAATTCGTCCTCGGAATCGCGCAGTCCGATGGCGTGGGTCCAATCAATCTCAAGACGCTCTCTCCATAGAGCACGGTCGGGTTTGATGGCACTGCGATCGGGGCTTAGACACCGTTCCAGTGAAGAAAGCAATACCGAGAAGGGTTTTGTTAGCCCCGTTGCTCTCAGGCGCGAACGACAACGCCAGGGAGCCTCAACCGGAGCGTACACTTCCGAGACACAAGAAGACATGAACTTCGGCGCCGAACTATCTCGTATGGATCTCGCACCGCCTCCTCCATCAGCCCATACCGAAGTTGAGTCTCTTGTCCACGTTCCGTCTATCAATTCGATCCATGGCTCGTTCGCGACGGTCCCCGCATCTGCATCTACGTCCGCACTCTACCAATCCTCAAGTCGAGCTGTAAGTCATTCAGAGGCAGCCTCGACTCATCCACAAGCCAACGACCATGATCTTGACTTCCAATTTGCTGGAAGTGGAGAGTTGGAGGCGAATATGAATTCTGAGGATCACTTAGCTCACACCACGCCATCCACAGAAAACCATTTAGTGCGGCAGACATTGGGCGTTGCAATCTCTACTGAGGAAGAGATTAAAATGTCCACCCGCAACCTGGCAGATCCTCAGTCAGTTTGTGGAGAGCAACAAGCAACAAATCTTCAACAGCAAAATACCAGTTCGGATACACAAACCAGTGATGAATCATCAAGCCCAATTCCCATCTCGAGACAGTCCTCCACCGAAGTTCGATTTGCATTCCCTGGAGTATACCATGAGGCGCTCAACCAATGGACCAGACAACATGGTAGTCCTAGCCCCAGTCAGCACATTGCCAACAGTGAAAACAGTTCCAATACCAGCCTTCACAGTTCCAGCCCTAGCCAACACAATACCAGCCTCAGCCAACACATTCCCGACCCCAGTGGACACATGATCGCGTTCCACGAACAAGAAGAAGCCTCGTACGCCTCTCAAGGCACACTCGAACGCATTGTGCTTCAAGATGATACACACAGCAACATCCCCCCTTACCATGAACAAGATGAAAGTCTCGTACCTTTGATGCCCCGGCGAACTTCGATCACCCATTCCCAAGAGACACAGCCGTTCTATTATCCCAATCCCCTCAACTACATCTCCAACCGGAATTTCGGCCAAAGATGGTCGTCTATCTTCGAAAGAACAAGCGCACAACGGTCAAGTGTCGAAGATTATTCAAGCCATTACACACCCACCGATACCGCATCGCGAGATGTCACATCGACCGAAATGACTTCAATGGAATCCACGACGAACGATACATTTTCCCCATCCCCGATCGACTCTGAGCTCCTTTTCCCGAGCCCAGTTGAGGATAGAAACGAATATTTCCTTGTTGACGGCAGCAAAAGAAGCAGCCATTACCCTGACAGAGGAAATGAGCTAGTCAAATCCGCACAGCATACCACCAGCAACTGCGGTAATACTAGAAACCCTCAAGAACCAACTCAGATGACTAGTCAAGAGATCATGTCCCTACCGCTCCTTGGTGGCATCCCCAGTGCAGGATTTGATTTTGTGGAAGAGGATACGGACGATGAGTTTTACCCTGGAATTGTGCAGCCACGACAGTTTTGGTGAAATCCTTCGCCAACAGTCTTTCGCGGCCTAACCCTTGTCCCCTTGAGGACACAATGTATGTATTATTACTTACCAAGCCTTAGCAAAGCTAGTACGATGTTTTAACAAATTCATTCTCTTTTTTGACGTATTTTGCGCGCACCTCTTCTGCACCCTTTGTGCTATTGTTTTACTGTACAATGAACTCCAGATAGGAGAGTATCCCAGAACAGACGTAGTCACTGAGAAATATGGGGTTCAAATGTGAAGGGTACTCCATCTTTGATTTTATCTCTCTGGTTGCCTATATATTTCCACTGCTTTAACCAATCAATATAACAAGAACACAAGTAAGAAGAGAAGAGGGTATAGGCACAATGCTGGCTGTCTGTTTATGTGATATTCTATCAACACAAGGTAAAATCATCTTGTTATTCATAACCTCATCTATACTTCATGGTATCACATATTTGAAGCTACATATATCACTGAGCAATTGACCTGGCTAACATGTTCAAAAAGTGACAACACCACCAACATCAACACCACTCCTAATAAAGCAAAGACCAGAACCCACTCAAGCCATACCCAGGACAACCTGCTCCTGTCTCTCCTGCCAGACATTCTTACCCGAGCACGAGCAAACCATCTTATCATTATCCCACACACCTGCACTGCGCGCAATAACACCAACAAGGGTATTCTCATCCTCACGCTTAAAAGGACCCTCCGTCCCCTTTGAGACAACCATACTCCGACCAATAAGCTCCCAGATTGCCACAGGCCTGTCCATAAACACACTGCCACGGCCCTTATTGTCAACATCCACGGTGCCAAATATGCCCCGGCACTCCTTGGCCGGGGCTGCAGCATCAGCGCCAAGCACCTTGTTCTTCAGAGATTCCCAGATACCACCGGTAGACTCGGCGCCGCGGGAGATATCTCCAGCTTCTCGAATGGTTGTCCAGTATTTGCCTGGCGCTAGGCCATTGATTGTGAGGTCGACGAGGGTCATGTTCGGGGAGACCTGGACCATGCGCGCGAGCCCGCGGATATTGTTTGAGACGGTTGTTGAGTGTGTTTCGAGAATGCAGACGGCGGAACCTGTTTACGGTATATATTAGTTGATATTGCTCATCTGTGTCGCATATGACAGTACTTGGGAACCAGGGATTCCGTACTGTTTGTAGTGCCACTGCCGCGGAGGATGGCATCGCGGCCGGTGCTTTCGATCGCGGTTACGATGGAGCTAGGGGGAGCGGTGCCTTCGACGAAGACAAGTTGGTCTTTCAGGTTCGCTTCAACCTTATTGATTCCTGTCGCGGGGTCAGCTGCTGGGTGTGGAATGTTCCAGTGAGATGTTTACCTTCCAGGCTGTTCAGAGAGCTGGAGACAGACTTCACGCAGCCTTCGCAGGTCATTGGGACCGAGAAGGTCGTCTAGACAAGAAAATTGCGTTAGTATTGGGCGTTTGTGAGTCATGTTGCTCAGACAGGCTGACCTGGAATGGTTCGATCATGGCGGGGAAGAGACAGATGCGAAATCGGCGGCAAGTATAGGAGTCTGTGTACAAGTGAAGGTAAAGGTTATAGAGAGAGATAGAGAGAGATAATATTTCAGAAGAGAAAGATCCGAAGACTAGAAGATGTGCAATGGGCTATACAAATTCAAGGCGGGGCGTTGGATTTCAAATCGAACTCGGCTTCTGCCGCAACGTCATTCCGGAACTTCTCTCTTTTCATTCTCCCTCACGAAAAATGTCGTCCAGATGGGCAAATGACGACCCAGAAACAGAGGCGATTATCGCGCAACAAAAACGCGAGAAAGAACTGAAAAAGCGCGCCAAAGCAGAGAAACAGCGACTTGAAGATGCCAACAAAGCTCAAGCTCGGGATGCTAAAGCCACTGCCGAGCTAGGCCCCCCGACAAAGCGACGAAGACTCTCCAACGACCCCGATGCCCGTCCAGACGATGCCGAATTGGTGAAGATCCAGAAGGAGCAGCAGAAACAGTCGACCATACTACGCTTTCCGGTTGGAGAATGGGGTCCCTGCAGACATGTGGACAACTTCGAACGATTGAACCACATTGAAGAGGGCTCGTATGGGTGGGTTTCACGCGCAAAGGACATTTCCACGGGCGAAATCGTCGCGCTGAAGAAGCTCAAGCTGGAGAACTCGCCGGACGGGTTCCCAGTCACTGGGCTCCGGGAAATCCAAACACTTTTGGAGGCGCGACATCAAAATGTCGTTTACCTGCGGGAAGTAGTAATGGGCAACAAAATGGACGAGTGAGTTATCTGTGACAGCTCTATATTACATATGCTAATCAACTGGTTCCGACAGTGTATTCCTAGTGATGGATTTCCACGAACACGACCTCAAAGCCCTACTCGACGAGATGCGTGAGCCCTTCCTTCCTTCGGAAATCAAGACCGTCCTGCTGCAAGTAGTTGGAGGACTCGAATTCCTACATTCACAGTGGATCATGCACCGCGACCTCAAAACCTCCAACCTATTAATGAACAATCGCGGCGAACTTAAGATCGCCGACTTTGGCATGGCCCGCTACTTTGGCGATCCACCTCCCAAGCTCACACAGCTCGTTGTGACACTCTGGTACCGCGCGCCGGAGCTGCTCCTCGGCGCGGACAAATATGGCACGGAGATCGACATGTGGAGCATTGGTTGTATCTTCGGCGAGCTGCTCACCAAAGAGCCTCT
This sequence comes from Penicillium rubens, assembly GCF_028828025.1. Classification (NCBI taxonomy): domain Eukaryota; kingdom Fungi; phylum Ascomycota; class Eurotiomycetes; order Eurotiales; family Aspergillaceae; genus Penicillium; species Penicillium rubens. The sequence goes on from NW_026890600.1 coordinate 4,993,876, forward strand.
CTTGCAGGGCAAGAACGAAGTGGACCAGGTGTCCAAGATCTTTGCCTTGACCGGGCCACCGAACTCTGTAACATGGCCTGGATTCCGTTCATTGCCCAATGCCAAGTCGTTGCGGCTCCCGTCAACATCGGCACCTTCTTCAGCCGGCAACCCGCCTCTGCTGCCTCGCTCCCGGTTCCCTTACCTGACCAATGCGGGCTTGAGTCTCATGTCAAGCTTGCTGGCGCTGAATCCCACCTCCCGTCCTACGGCAAGACAGTGCCTCGACCACAAATATTTCAAGGAAGATCCGCGTCCCAAACCGCGAGAGATGTTCCCTACTTTCCCATCCAAGGCCGGTATGGAGAAACGGAGACGTCATCACACACCTGAGGCTCCTAAACGGGGCCAGGAAGCACCCGAGCTGGACTTTGCGGGTGTATTTGGAGGTGCTCCGGGTGGAGATACCGGTGAAGTAGGGGCCGGATTTAGTCTTCGGTTGGGATAACTGCTTTTCTTCGATCATAAGAGTAAATAATACCATTTTTTGGCTTCATTGTCTGCATTTGGGTTGATCTACATTGTACCATATCAGTCGGAGATATGCTCCGTCCTGTTTTAGGTCTCCATCAAGTTTTTAATCAGGTAGAATTTAACGTCAGTATATTTCAGAAAACACAATTGAATAACATAGGAAATATAAACAAGCGCTAATGGCTACATGAACTCCCATGGCCATGCCGTGGCTTAACGGAGACATAGGCCTGGTACGGCGGCAACGAGACTGGGAATGCCATCGGGGATGTTGTCTTTGGCGTAGTAAACCAGAGTGGCAAGCTGTCGCTTAGCTTCCCGCACCACAATGAAGATAACCCCGCGTTTTTGAACTTCAGAAGTGAACGAGGCAGCACCAAATACGGCGAAGGTGTCTATATCGGCTACCGCTTCTATGAAAAATGCAAGAAGGAAGTTGCATTTCCATTTGGCCATGGGCTCAGTTACACCACGTCCAAGTTAAGCTCGATTTCTCTCCAAAAGACTGACGAGGAGTTTTTGGTCACTGTCAATGTCCAGAACACTGGAACGTTGATGGTGCGGAGTTCTCCAAGTTTATGTTTCCCAACAGAGTCCGAGTATCAATCGACCACCCAAGGAGCTCAAGGGCTTTGAGAAGGTGTTCCTCTGCGCACAACAGACCGAAACTGTGACTGTCAAGATCCCGACGAAATATGCTACCAGTTTCTGGGATGAACATAGAAACGCCTGGGTTCAAGAGATCGGTCGTTACCGTGTCCAAGTTGGGACATGTAGTGCTGAGAATCCACTATCAGCCGACTTTGAGGTCGAGCAAACTGCGTGGCGGAATGGCCTGTCCTGAAGAAAACGAGGAAGTGGAATTTCCCACCGACTTCGAAGTTCATAAGCTCAAATAGGACGTTAGAACTTATAGAACCTCCGGGAAGAACAGAAATACAAGTGGATTCCAGCCCGCTAGTTGGTCCATCGGAAAATTGGGGGCCAAAATGAATCGAGTCATATTTTGCGGCTTCTGGGTGGCTTTTGGCACAGTCCTTTTCTTCTGTAGTCATAAAGTGTTTGTTAAGCCAAGTGACCGTATGGAGTGGAGTACTGGAGCCATATCCATGGATAATCTGTACGGAGCAGGTGATCTCAAGTGGGTTCTCACTTGAGCCGCAAACCTCAAACCTGCCAATCAGAGCATAGTCTCACGGGGAAGGATGCCAGCATCGCACTGCAGCCTAGCACCTGTTAGTCATGTTCACAAGCCCATCGATATAAGTATCTCGCGCCTCCCCGTTTTCATTTTCCCTTCTACAACTCTCCGTACCATGGCGCACGGCTGTTTTTACCGGGTCGCAAATGCGTCAGCGCTCAAATACCTGCCTCAGGTTGGCCTTGACGCGCATGCAACTATTCTCGCTAGCAATTCACGAACAGTAATCACACAGACCTTTGTGAACCCTTCTTCGACAGAAGCAATATCCGAAGTCTTCTACTCGTTCCCCCTATATGAAAGCTCTAGCATCGTCGGCTTCACTTGTCGCCTGGGCGATACTGTGATTGAAGGAATAGTCAAGCCAAAAGAAAAGGCAAAAGAGATATATCAAGAAGCAAAGTCTAAGGGGCAAACCGCTGCTATGCTCAATCGGTCGTCCAGTGCTGCCGATGTCTTCAGCACGCACCTCGGAAATGTTCCAGCGGGGGTACCGTTCTCGTCGAGATTACTCTCATCCAAGAACTGGCCCAGGATGCCAAGACAAATGGCATTCGATATACGATCCCCGTCACTATTGGACCCCGATATGGAACTAGAGTTGGGATTCCGCATCTGCCCGAAGGAGTCCTCGTAAAAACAGCAATAACCGTGGACATTGTCATGGAGAAGGGGTCTAATATCCGCAATATACGGTCACCAAGCCATCCAATCCAGGTGGACTTGGGCCGGACAGCTGATATGCCGGAGTCAACTTTTGAGTCGAACTATGCCTCAATCAAACTTCGTGAGAATGTGACAATTGACGAGGATTTCGTTATCACCGTCAACGCGGACAAACAGGATCTCCCATTTGCTTTCCTAGAGACACACCCCACATTGCCAAATCAGAAGGCACTAATGGTTTCCCTGGTACCAAAGTTCAGTCTGCCACCGGATTTATCTGAAATCGTGTTCGTCGTTGATCGCAGTGGAAGTATGACGGATAACATGCATACTCTACGTTCCGCCCTTGGCCTGTTTCTCAAGTCACTTCCGTTGGGCGTACCTTTCAACTTAATCTCGTTTGGCTCCTCATTTGAAGCTATCTGGGCTCGAAGCAAAGTGAGTACCCGAGAGAGCCTAGAAGAGGCTCTTCAGTATACGAAGAACATCCAGGCCGATCTAGGTGGAACTGAAATCCTGTCCGGCCTCGAAGCAGCTGTGGAGAAGCGCTACCAAGACAAGGTCCTTGAGGTATTGGTTCTCACTGATGGTGAGGTTTGGAATCAGTCTGAGGTCTTCGATCTGGTCAACCAGGCCAACCAGCAGCATTCCACTCGGTTCTTCACCCTCGGCCTCGGGGATTCCGTTTCCCACTCCCTTATCAATGGTATCTCCAGAGCGGGCAAAGGCTTTACCCAGACGGTCCTGAATAATGAGGACCTAAACAAAACAGTGGTTCGAATGCTGAAGGGCGCTTTGATGCCTCGACTGCACAACAGCAGACTGGATGTGGACATTTCCAACGTTGAGGTTGAAGACGACTTCGTGAAGGTTGGACTTCCTGGTGATGATACAACAGACACGGAGCCCCCTCCAAAGCAAATTTCCCTATTCGACCAAGATCATAAAGAAGGGGAAGTAATTGGTGATCTGCGCGAGCCACTGCCGAAAATTGCTGTTCCTAGCATTTTGCAAGCACCACACGACCTTCCGGCTCTGTTCCCATTCATACGCTCCAATATCTACTTGCTTCTCTCACAGTCCATTGACCCGTTTCCGGAGACGATCGTCCTTCGTGCTGACAGCAAACACGGTCCCCTAGAGCTGGAAATCCCCGTTCAAGATATTGGCAAGGGCCAAACTGTCCATCAGCTCGCGGCCAAAAAGACGATCACCGAGCTTGAGGAGTCCCGCGGCTGGATATACTCCGCAAAGAATGCCGAATGCGAGCTGATTAAGACAAAATGGGAGAGTCGGTTTGATGAACTGGTCCAGGCAGAATGCGAGCGTCTGGGGGTGAGATTCCAAATTGCAGGGAAACACTGCTCATTTGTCGCGGTGAGCGAAAAGGCCTTGGCTGAGCATGATAGTAACTCAAAGGATGCCAAGGTATGCAAATTTCCCTTCCGGTCATTAGTTTGTATAAGCATACACTAACCATTTTCTAAGGCCTATGCATTCAACCTGGACTTCAGCGCAATGGACAGCCCAGACAACCTGCAAACCGTTGACTTCGACACATTTCTCAACACCGGTAACACGACTAGATTCAAGCCGAAGAGAAAAAAGACCAGAACATCCCAGATGCCGTCGCCGGGTTACACTCCTACTTCCCCTGGTGATATACCTAGCTCCCCAAGTCTCCGCCTAGCTTGCGCCCCCATCAAGTCTACAAACGCTACAAGCCCAGGGTACTCGCCTGCGTCCCCAGCATATGGGTCTGCGGCTGGTAGTTATTCACCCAAGTCACCCAGTTACGACGATGAAGAATACGATGAAGACGCAGATGCGGCATCAACCCTCCCGTTAAATGAACTCATCCAGCTCCAGACTTTTGAAGGTTACTGGGAGATGAGCGATGCTCTGTTACAGGTCATGAGCCTTGATCCAAGCACTGCCCGCGTAACCATACAAACCGACTATAACTTCCTGGCGGGAATTGAGACGAACGAGGTATCTGCGGTTGAAAAATGGTCGCGTTTGATTGCTACATCTCTAGTGTGTCGATTTTTGGAGACAAATGAAGCTGAGTCGCACGATGTGTGGGAGTTAGTAAAGGCCAAGGCGGATGGCTGGGCACAAGCTGATATTGCTGCCATGGCCACTGCTGATCGAGAACTCGTCACTAAGCTCATAGAGCGGCTTGGCTCTCTGTTCTGAGATTCGACAAGGCTTTTACGTCATGTTTTGGGGCGATTCATTGATTCTGCTGCTTGGTTTGTTCACGCGCTAATATGAACTTGTGAAGGAGGGCCATAGTTGAGCACTCATATATTCATAGTCAGGGAAAAATTTGCCAATATGTATCTGTCTCAGAAGGCACGAAAGTGAAATATACCTAATTCTCGAGCTCAAGCCTGGCCGCTTGGCGTACCGCACCATCAAGAATCAGGTCGTCCACTGCTTAGGTAGGTCAAGCTCAGTGAGTACCTAGGTAAGGTCAGCCCTGAAGGCTACTCAGTGAGCAAACCAGAGCGCTCAGGTGGTGATGCTGGGGCTATTCTCACCTGTGCACCTGGGCAGTTCGATGATTATGTAATACACCGGGCGTGCTCAGTTTTACTCAGTGAGCAAAGAGCGGCAAGGGGTGAGCACTAAAACGGAAAGGGAAAGCCATCTCGCTCGGCCTAAAATCCGGTGTGTATGTGCCCAGTTGGCTATGTAGACATCAAGGAGCTGCGGCCAGGGTTGATAGCTCCGCCCCAAAGCTGACCGGCGCCCCAAGCTTCTTCTCTTCTTCAACCTCTCCACGCATTGTCGCTTTCTGAATTTATTTCTTCTTCTTTATTCTATTAATTTGTCTAATCTAAATTTTTGCGATGGCGACCAAGCAACCCGTCTCGTTCGACGCCATCATCCAGGCTGGTAATCATTCTCCAACCCACCCAACAACACCTAGCAAAATCTGACTGTTTCCTCCCCAGACCGTCAAAAAAAGAAGCATGAGGAGCTCGCAAACCAACTCCTTGGAAAGAACCGCAGATCAAGCGCGCCAGGCTCAGGCTCTGGCGCCGGCAAAAAAGCGCAGAAGAAATTACAAAAACCAAAGCCTGGAAGCTTAGCAAGCAGGATCGGAGTAACCAAGGTATGAACAATTCCGCCATGGGACCACGAATGCGATTACCATTGGAGAACACTCTTTGACAATCTCTCGCGTCGATATCTAGCGCCCTGCGCCAGCGACCGTGCAACCCACCACGGACAACAATCGGACACGCGGCAGACCTGGCAAGAAGGATCGTGTGAATGCAGATCAGGTCTGGACAGCTTTCCAGACCGAGAACGGCCAAGGGAACATGCGATCAGGAAATTTCGGACTCAGCGGCCGTGGGAGCAACATGAGCATTAAGGGTGCCTCGGGACCATTCTATGTCGTTGGAAGGAACTTTGCGCCTGGGACAACAGCTGCCGACATCCAGTCTGCTCTTGAGCCCATAACAGGCCCCATGCTCAGCTGCCAAATAGTAGCAAGCCAGCCGAGCGTTGTTGCGGAATTTGCATATGCAGAGAAGACGGCTGCAGAGCTGGTGGTTGCCAATTTCCACAACCAGAGGGTAAATGCTGTTCCCGACTAATGATATTGCCGTATGAATGCTGACTCGTGCTTAGGCTGACGGGAGACTGCTCACAATGACCCTTAAATCGCCGAAAGCCGCATCCCACCACGATCCCTTTACTGCACTCCGGGCACAAGCTGATCAGGAACGACTCCGAGCCCGTCGTGGCCCGGGCCATCTGAATGACCTCCTAGACGATGACCAGGGAAACTCGCAGACTGGACTCTACAGCGATGAGATGATGGTTGATGCGCCGGCGCGGAATACCCCGAAACACCAGAACCAGCGGGGATGGCGTCGTTGAACACCCAAGCCTGAGCGCGATAACTTGAGGTTGGCTAGCGTTGTCGGTGTAAGGAGTATCCACTGTGCGAAATGGTCGTGGAGATCATGCTTCTTCTTGCACTCATGAAATGTATGATATGGTCAGAGCAGTTTATGGACATTTTTTAGCATTCGGAGCACACTTTTGCAACAGATAGCGGCGAACTGGACAAATCGAACAAAATATTAATGTTTTTATTAAGGGCTTTTCTTCAGCATGCAGGTTGATTTGTACCCATGCTACAGTGGCCTGTCGCTCCTCGCCACTTGCTTATTTACCTGCGTCGAAAGAAATAAAAAGTGAAACTATAGGTAGAAGCAGTATGTAACTTCTGACAATCCAATCCCCAAGCCCGCACCATCACTCGTTATAGAACCGAGAAACGCCGAAAAATCGGGGAGTAAATGTCCATAGAACTAGGCATCTAGAAAGCATACCTAAGGAGACTATCTAAAATGACCACTAAAAGACATGTAAAAATACTATCGGGAATACTACCTGAGAAGACCATTAAGAAGGCTATACAGCCGTATAAGCCGCTGACTTTCATATTACGCACTGCTGTAGAAAGCCATTCATACTATATGGGATGGAACGGGGGCAGACATTGAAACAGGCCCAGCGGCTCATGTTTGTAGCCATCCATCTATAAATGCCGAGGTCACCGTTAGTGCTGTATATGGATAGGGACCATGGCTCAGGTCTTTCTTATATATGACTCACCCCTTCCACCCAAATGCCATGTGGGCCATGCTCCTGACTGAAAGCGAGGAATTCTTCCATTTCCATTTTTTGGGGACCAGTAATCATCTTACCGTGAGCCCAGTAAGTGACTGAACTAGGATCATCACTCCAGACAAGGTCTCCAGAACGGTAAGCGGCCATGATGGCTATCACGTTCGGGGTATTCCCATTGTCATTTCCAAACTCATCGAAGTGCTTTTTGATCTTCTCCAGAGATTCAAGGCGCTGAATCACTTCCCAGCGGAGACCGGCAGGCTCGGAGTTCATCATATCTCTATAAGAGAGCGTATTAGCCATTGCCATGAGAAAGCATAGTAGGATTTACTTACGTCTGGGTTTGCTTCATGCTTTGGTACATTTTCAATTTGTCCTCCCAAATGTCGGGCAGGATTCCCTCATCAATGCGCCTGTAACACCTTTCAATCATGCCATCGATATCACTGTCACGGAACAGTTAGCAAATAGTTGAGAAACAAAGAAATCCGGCATAGGTCTTACTCCTCGGCAATATCTAGATCGCATGAAGTCCAGCCTTCTGGTATCTCAGCGGGATCTTTTATAGGAACGTCACGATGGCCCCATTGTTTCGGTGGCTTGAAGGTGTCGTAAACTTCTCGAGATGACTCAAGGATATGTAGAGCTTCCCCATGCTCGAGGAGGTCATTGGCAAGTGCAATATGGGGCGGAAGGGTCTCATTTGGTTTCCTGTTCTGACGAGTGGTGGGCATATTGGATCAACGTCACACTGAGTTGTTTATGATGAGAGAGGACAAACTGGTGAATGGCAAACTGAGGCGAGAGATGGGGAAGAGAGGAAACTAGTGAAGCCAAACTGAGGTGAAAGGAAAGAGAGAGGATGCTGCCTGTCAAGCCACCCATGGAAAACCAACCTTGGAAGGTCCCAAGGTTGGGGAAGGTTGGAGCTTACAGATAAACTGCGTTAGGTTATAACAGGACCATGACAGAATACTCGCTAAATCTATGCAGTTGTTAATAGATTGAATTATTCAGTATACTACATAGTTATTACTACCTACATGCTTGTTTCATGTTATAGTCTTTTAGGGCCTTCGATCGCCGAGCCATACCATCTTAGGACTAGCGGCAGATAGTAGTCCGATAAGGATATGATCACGTGTGATGGAGCTTCCGCGGAGAGATTGAGAGAAACATTTCGACTTGGCGCGACGCAATAGAACGAGTGCTCGGGGCCCAGACGTTCTGTTTGCCTGCTGTGAAAAGCTCAGTTATTGCATATCTGGCAGCACAAACAAATATCACCACTCAACCCCAAGCCAAGGATGAACCAAACCACGAGGCGCGTAGCGTCGCATATCCTCCGCAGACCTCGCAACGCAGTACTTCCGAGATTCCCAGGAAGATGGAACTCCACGTTTGAACAGAGAGAATGGTCCACACCGCTAGCAAAAACATTGGCCAATGTCATGAAGGTACTTCTGCATTTCGCATTACCTGTGTGTACATTTTGCTGATCAATCACTTCCAATTAGGTCACTGGTCCTGTACCAATCGCGGCATTCATGCGCCAGGTTTTGACCTCCCCAGATGGCGGATATTATACAACTCGAGGAGAGGGTGGAGGTGTCTTTGGCAAACATGGCGACTTCGTCACGTCGCCTGAGATCTCGCAGGTCTTTGGAGAATTGATCGGTATATGGACTATCGCGGAGTGGATGGCGCAGGGGCGGGCGAGGAGTGGTGTTCAGCTGATGGAGGTTGGCCCAGGAAAAGGAACTTTGATGGATGATATGCTACGGGTGAGTAGTTGCACTTATTCCTATCTTCCTTTCCTCAAAAAAGAAAAGGACAAGAAGCTCATTGGACTGACCACGGGTTCTATAACCAACAGACTTTCCGAAACTTCAAGAGCTTCTCTTCGAGTGTTGAAGCTATTTATCTTGTGGAAGCTAGCGGAACTCTCAGAGAAGTGCAGAAGCGGCTGCTGTGCGGCGAGGAGGCAGTGATGGAGGAGACGGATATCGGACACCGGAGTGTGTGCAAGTACTTTGATGTACCCATTGTCTGGGTGGAGGATATTCGCCTTCTGCCGCATGGTGAGTGGTGATCCTACATCAGTCCACTGTTTTTCTGATACTGACCAAAGACAACGGTAATACAGAAGAAGGCAAGACACCCTTCATCTTCGCACATGAATTCTTCGACGCACTTCCAATCCATGCATTTGAATCTGTTCCGCCATCTCCAGAGAATGAGCAGGCCAACGCGCCACGAACGATCATGACTCCCACCGGCCCAGCAGAACTACACAATCCGCCCAAGCCCGCCAACACCCCGCAATGGCGTGAGCTAATGGTGACCTTAAACCCCAAGGCTGTCGAAGAAAACATAAAAGGAGAGCCCGAGTTCCAATTGACCAAAGCCAAAGCTTCCACGCCGTCATCACTAGTGATTCCGGAGATCTCTCAGCGTTATCGAGCGCTCAAGTCGCGGCCAGGCTCGACTATCGAGATCAGCCCCGAGAGCCGAATTTATGCTGCGGACTTTGCACGCCGTATCGGTGGCGACTCTGCCTCTGCGCTTGCTGCGAAAAAGAGCTCTGCTTCTAGCCCGCCCCCGTCATCAGAGAAGAAGACTCCGTCTGGCGCAGCCCTAATCATGGACTACGGGACATTGTCGACCATCCCTATCAACTCTTTGCGCGGAATCAAAAGTCACGAGAAAGTGGCGCCACTTTCTGAACCAGGGCGAGTGGATGTCAGTGCGGATGTGGATTTCACTTCGCTGGCTGAAGCAGCCATCGAAGGCAGCGACGGCGTTGAGGTTCACGGTCCTGTTGAACAGGGTGACTTCCTCGGTGCCATGGGTATTGAAGAGCGCATGCGGCAGCTTCTCCGTAAGGTGCCGGATGAAGAGCACAAGAAGACACTAGAGACCGCCTGGAAGCGATTGGTTGAGAAGGATGGCGGGTCAATGGGACAGATCTACAAGGTCATGGCCATTGTACCTGAAAATGGAGGAAAGAGACGGCCAGTCGGTTTCGGAGGCGGCATCCAAATGTAGATCGGCGAGTATATTCCTCTTGTGATATAATAGACTGGAGCGTAGACCATCTCATGTACAATAATTTCATCGTCCATCAAATTAAATAACATGGACTTACCCAACATACAGAAACAACCAAACAGAGGTGCTCAGCTCCAACCTCCCACAATAATAAAAAATAAAAGATGAAAACTATCAATGCATCTAAGTGGTATCTATGTTATCAAGTTCGTTAAATCTCATGTAAAAAGGCAGATGCATAAAGCCAAGGCCCGACTCAATATTCCTCCCAGATATCCGCAGCATAAGCCTCGGTCAACTTAGTATCATTGCCATACTTCTGCTGCCATTCCACAAACCCTCCCTCGAGCACAAATACTTGCTGCTTCTGGTTCTCTTCCGCGCCAAGGGCGTTCTCACGCTCGCGCGCGTAGCGAAGAGCAGCAGAGGGACCGCGTTGCTGGCTGAGTGCACAGTGGAATACAACCGTTTTCTTGTCTTTCAGAGTGCGAATAAGCTCAGGCATGCGCACGTCCAGCGTTGAGGTGGGGACCCAAGTTGATGAGTAGATATGGCCACCAACATGGTCTGCTTCAACTGTTAGCTGGTGGTCTTTGACTATAAAGTAAAACAATAATGCTTACCTGAGTCCCGGACGTCGATGATCGCCAGATTGCTTGATGCGCCGTTTGAGAGCAGGGCCGCTAGAACATCGCGGCCCATGCGGGGAAGAGTCGCGATTGTGATGGATGACATTCCTTTTCTGGGCAGAATTCTCAAGGACTTTGTATATGAAGAAGGCTATTCAAATACAGATGAGAGAGATAATCGTAGTCCACGAGATTTGCAGGTGTGATATTCACGATCTCTAGAAAATGCCCCAAAAGCCTATGGCACGTGACCTACAATTTCCTTTCCAATCGGGGACGATGATTTTCCGTTACGGCAAGCAACTTCGAGCACCTCCGACCCTGCGCGCCCACCTCGATCAAGCTCTCACTCCAAATCCCAGGAGACAGTCCAATTCACCCGCATAGACCTGCTCCTTTAACACGAGCGAGTCCAATCAAAATGGACTTCCGCCTCCTGGCCCGCAGCCTCCGCGCCCGGCCAACACCATGGCTCCAACAGCAGACACAGCTGCACCGGGTCGCCTCCCTCGCAAACGGTGTGCGCTACAATTCCTCCACCTCATCACCAAGTACTCCCTTCAAACCCACATCTCCCACCGACCAGCCAAGCACAGCCCCCGAGGCCGCAAAACAAGCGCAAAAGCCGGTCTCCGACTTCGACGACATCCTCAACAGACTCGAACTCAACAAGCCCCGAGAAGTATCCAGCAACCAGCGCCGGATCTTCTCAGACTCGCTTTCCCGGGCTGTCGGTGAAGGCGCACAGAGCAGCTACCGAGCGCGATCGAGGGCACCTCTACCTACACGCAAGGTCGAGCTAAAGCTTGGGCCGACGCTTGGTCGTCAGGTTCATGTTGAGCCTGAGCGTGGTACTGATCTCGGCGGTGCGCTGCGCAAGCTTCAGGCTACTCTTTCGCAGAATAGCGTTCGGCATGATGTCAACCAGCAGAAGTTCCATGTGCGGAAGGGTATGGTGCGCAAGCAGAAGAAGATGATGCGGTGGAAGAAGCTGTTCAAGTTCTCATTCCAGGGGACTGTGAAGAAGATTCAGCGTATGCAGGCGCAGGGTTGGTAGTTTCATGCTGCTTCTTTGCTTTGGGATTTTGTGCTGCGGCTTGTCCACTCGGCTTGTATGTATATACTGAAGAGACTGGTGCGGGTGATGGACTGAGTGGGCAATGTGGCATTGGCCTGAAAAATGGTGTTTTCTTTTGTTACTTGTACAACTATTATCCAGGTACTTGATTTTTCTGTTGAAATTTGGCTCTTGCATTAGATATGGAATGCATCGGATTTGTTTGACTCGATCACTTGGGATATAGCATCATGATATGTAGACAACTAGCTCTTTTTGCTAGTGCCCAATTCGGCCTCTTCAAGTTAGGTACACTGTACACGTCGTAAGCGCCACTTTATATGTACCCAGGCTATACGCCCATTCCTCTCAGTTCCTCATATCAATCCTTCTTCCCACTCGGGAACCCATATCCACCAATCCCGTTCAAATTACCATTACCATTAGGAGGGCCAGAGTAACCACCGTACCCATTATTCTTCCCCCCATTGCCAAAGGTAACACCAGAGCCCTTCACTCCACGCGCGGGAGTCCCGCCCAAAAGCCCATCTCCATGCCAGACGGTCCGTCCACGTCCACGAGCACCATTGCGCTCCCAGTACAATGCAACTAAAGCGCCAACAGAAGCTGCCATAACAAAGAACACAAGCTTAGAAAAGAAAGACCCAGAGCTCTTCCCAGACCCAGTCGCCAAAGCCAGCCACGACTCCAAAGCAGGCCGCGTCGGCCACCCGATACTAGCACCGCCCTCCAACCAGGCGACGTGGAAAGAGAAGGTAAGTGGCTCTCCACGCACAACCTTAGTGCCGTGCCCAGCAGTCCAAGGCTCGCGCGCCGCCTGAGCAAGAGCAACAGGCTCCTCGTCCTCGTCGAGCTTGGCATTCTTCCCGGTATTGTCAAACTCAGGAGTCGAGTATGCAATACCGCCAACTGCAAAACCGGGCTGTCCAGACTGGCCGCCGCGGGTCTTGGTGTTTTGTTCTGCAACCGCGTCCGAGGCCATGTTGTGCATGACGACGTTCATATCCGTCCAGATGTGCAAGTGGCTCAGCTGGAGTGTGCCCTGTAGCGCAATTGTGAGCGGCGTAAAGGGTGGCCCGTTGTCGGCTAGTGCGGAGAGGGTGTCTGCTTCTCCGGACTTCTGGTCTGAGTCTTTGTCCGCGTGCTCTGCTGCGCCGCCGGATGGTGTTAGCGGCGCTGTTGGCACGCGGCAGCTCATTGGTACGTCGGCGTGGACGTAGAACTCGAGGAGATGGTAGAGCTCATCGGAGAGGGAGTCGATGGTGCATGTTATCGTTTCGGAGACGCCGTAGTGGAGAGACAGAGGACGGGCGGTTTCATTGCAGGTCACGAAGGGGACGTATTGCAGTTTGCCGAGACTATCAGTGACCTGGATGTTTTCGCGGTTGTTATTAGCCTCCTGCTTTTCTGTAATCCGCGCTACTGTCTTCGTGTCAGGAGACGGTAGGCAGGCTGGTGGCGCTTACATGTTCTCCTTCCCTGTGAGTGTAGAACAAGCAATGGTTAGCCAGGCTCTAGAGGTTGATTGAAGAGTAGTATTACATGGTTCGGTTCAGACATGACACTGGGATGTCCTCTCTCAGCTTGTATCCCTCGCTGTTGTCGTTGGTATTCCCCGCAAGTGCGCTGGTTGGCCACAATGCGCCTGTCAAAGACAGCAACGCCACTGCTGCAGAAGACAGGCTCAATTGGTGTACAGGAGACATTGTTGCTTTTTCCCCCAATAATTGTACGAGAATAGCCGCCCCGTCGGCAATTTTCCAGAGTTCGAGGATAGGAGTCAAGAACGGAGTTCTACCGCGCTGCGGAGTTGCGGACAACAAAGCGGGTTCCCCTTGCTGCTACTTCCAACCACCTCGGTTCTTCCCAGTTGCATCATTCTAAGCCCAAAGGTCTCTATTCTACAAAGTGATTCACAATCTATAAGAATACTTGCTAACGAAAATTTGAAGAATCATTCATTTCTTTTCAAACCAAGAGAAATATGTGGAAAATCATTGCTCGTTAAGACTACACATCCCACAGTGCTTCATATAAGACTAAAACACTCTAAGACAGCTTGGCCTTCTCCTTGAAAGCAAGCAAGAGACCACTGGTCGAGCTGTCGTGATCAGCACCCGCACCCTCGGTCTCCAGCTCGCTCTGGATGTTCTTCGCAAGGGCCTTGCCCAACTCGACACCCCACTGGTCGAACGAGTTGATGTTCCAAATGGCACCCTCGGTGAAGGTGACGTGCTCGTAGTAAGTGATCAGAGCACCCAGAGTGGAGGGGGTGATCTTCTGGGCCAAAATAGAGGTGGTGGGGCGGTTGCCCAAGAAGGTCTTGTGAGCAACGAGCTCCTCAGCGGCGCCCTCGGCCTTGACCTGAGCAGGGGTCTTTCCAACCATCAGAGCCTCGGATTGAGCGAGGAAGTTAGCAGCCAGCATGCGCTGGTGCTTGCCACCTTCGACGGGATTGTGCGATTCAGCCGCCATCAAGAAATCAGCAGGGATGAGCTTGGTACCCTGGTGCAGAAGCTGGAAGAAGCTGTGCTGCGCATTGGTGGCAGGTTCACCGAACAGGATGGGTCCGGTGGTGTACTTGACGTATTCACCAGTGCGAGTGATGGCCTTTCCGTTGCTCTCCATGGACAGCTGCTGCAGGTAGGCGGGGAAGCGGTGCAGGTACTGATCGAAGGGAGCGACCAGGTGGGTTTGAGCGCCGAAGAAGTCGCTGTACCAGACACTCAGAAGACCACCAAGAGCGGGGATGTTCTTCTCAAGGGGTGTTTCCCGGAAGTGCTTGTCCATGGCCTGGGCACCAGCCAGGAACTGGTGGAAGTTGTCGTAACCAATGTACAGAGCGACAGACAGGCCAATAGCACTCCAGACAGAGTAACGTCCACCTACCCACGATTCGAATCCGAACATGTTCTTGGCATCAATGCCAAATTTGGTGACCTCGGACTCGTTGGTCGACAGGGCCACGAAGTGCTTAGCAATGTGTGAATCTTCCTTAGCAGACTTGAGGAACCAAGACTTGGCGGTGTTGGCGTTGGTAGTGGTCTCGGCGGTAGTGAAGGTCTTGGAGGCAATCAGGAAAAGAGTGGTCTCCGGGTCGGAGTCCTTGAGCGCTTCGGCGATGTGGGTGCCGTCGATGTTGGAGACGAAGTGAAGCTTCATGTCGGGGTGGCCGTAAGGCTTGAGAGCCTCGGTGACCATTACAGGGCCACTAGGTGCAGATGTCAGCTACAATTCCTGATTAAACAAGGACAGGAAAGCTTACAGATCAGAACCACCAATACCAATGTTGATGATGGTGTTGATCTTCTTGCCGGTGTAACCCTTCCACTCGCCGCTGCGGACCTGCTCGGAGAACTCCTTCATGTGCTCCAGCACGGAGTTGACGTCCTCAACAACGCTTTTGCCATCAACCTGCATGGGCTCATTGGCAACATTGCGCAGAGCAGCGTGGTAGACAGCACGGTCCTCGGTGAAGTTGATGTGCTCACCTCGGAACATGGCATCACGGAGCTCCTCAAGATTGGCCTCCTTGGCGAGCTTGACCAAAAGAGAGACAGTCTCCTGGGTCAGGAAGTTCTTGGAGAAATCGAAGAGGACCTCCGTGTTGTCCACGGTGTTGGCGAACTTGTGGCTGAAGTTCTCGAAGCGCTTGGGGTCCTTCTGGAACTGATCCTTGAGAACTAGGTTGCGTCCCAAGGTGGTGTGGTGCTCCTGGAGCTCCTTCCAGGCAGGAAGGTCGCTGGTTTGCGAAAAGCCGGGCATGATGACGATGAGGGGTTCTATGGGGCAAGAGAGTCAGCGTGTGGCAGGGATATAAAGCCAATGTTGAGGCAAAGTCGGGTTCAGGATGTATAAAAGACTTATAAACGTACTTGGAAGGTAAAAGGGGTGACAGAGAAGAGTGAAGAAAACAAAAAAAAGGTAGGAAAACGAATGGCGTCAGTTGCATCCGGCGCGTTGAGGTCCGAGGGGTCGTGGGGCAACATCATCATTGCCGCATTCGGCTGTTGTTTTGCTTATTTTGCCTATTTTACTTGTT
The DNA here is from genome assembly GCF_028828025.1 of Penicillium rubens. Classification (NCBI taxonomy): domain Eukaryota; kingdom Fungi; phylum Ascomycota; class Eurotiomycetes; order Eurotiales; family Aspergillaceae; genus Penicillium; species Penicillium rubens. Next base: position 5,009,715 of record NW_026890600.1, read on the forward strand.
TTTCCACTTAATTTAGCTCACTGCTATTATTGTTTTCATTGGCGCTTTTTCAATTACTATTTCTCCTTTTGTTCTCCGAAGGTACTGAAATGTGTATACCCGGTATACCAATTCGGCCTATAGTCTCATACTCCGTTGGCTATTGCTTTTACTCTTTTGGGCCCGGGCGAATTCGAATCCAGAACCCTTTCTTGTATATCGGGGCATTGGAAATGGAACGGCTATAGCCATTTTTTTTCCCAGTCAAAATAGTCCTATTCTCAAAGAAACCAATGCGTTATACCTCTCATCGAGATACTGGCCACTACTGCAAGACTACATGCGTTGCAATGTACCTTTCAATCCACCCGGAGGTCCAGATACATGGGGATTCCTAATGCCCCTTTGATTATTTTCAAAATAGACGGGATATGTTCATAGAAGACCCATGGGTATGTATGTATAGAGGTACTCTGTATAAGACAAGGACATTCGCACCTTGGGAGGCACAAACGGCTAAATAGCGCACGTGCCACCTGGCGTTCTGGACAATTCACCGCCAATCTCACCGCCTATGCTTTTTTGTTGGCAACTGATATCGGTTTGAATTGAGCCTTGATCAACCTCACTTTTCTCACAAAGTGGTACGACTTACACCATGTACAACCCTTACCAAGGTGAGCACTGCCTTCTTCTTGTCTTTTGGGAAGACCTTGGTGACTTGAACAAACTAACTCTTACATAGCTCCGGGTCTTTATGGACGGGCTCCTGACTACGGTGCCTATGGTGCGCCTCCGGGCATGGGTGAGTTCGCTCCTTAATTTCATTTTCAATTTAGGCTGACTAGCTCCAGCACCCCCTCCAGGGATGGCTGCTCCAGGTACTGCTGCTCCTCCCGGCATGCAGCAAGCAAATACCCAGCCTGGTCGTCCAGGAAGCTTCCCGCCTAACTTCCAGCCGCCTGCGAATATGCCAAACATCAATTTTTCTGCCCCGGTGATTCGCTTGGGTACTTCAGGCCCGGCGAAGCCTGCAGCTCAGGAGAGCGGTCGGGAACGGGGTTCCGAAGCTCCTGGGCGCCGCGGTGGTCTGGGGTCAATGGGAATGGACACCCAGCGCCATCATGGTCGCGATTCTATGATGCAGCTTCAGCCACCTACACGCGAGGAGGTTGTCCGTACGCTTTTTATCGGCGGGATTACCGAGGGCGCAGGTGGTGATGATGGCATTGAGCGTATTCTACGATCTACTGGTCTCTTGCGTCGCTGGATTCGCGCCACAGATGCTGATGAGAAACCTTGCCGGTTTGGCTTTGCCGAATATGAGGACCCCGAGAGTCTCGAGGTCGCGGTTGAGATTTTGAAGGACGTGGAAGTGCCAGTCAAGATACAGACACCCCGCGCCGAGGGTGATGAGGAACAAGAGATTGAAAAGAGCAAGCTTCTGGTGTGTATAAATTGTCCCGCGCTTCCTCAATTCTGACTTCTAACTTGTCTAATAGGTCGTCGTCGATGAAGGTACCCTCACCTATCTAGAGCAATTTGAGTCTAGCCGAGCAGAACAAGACCCCGAGGACCGCCAGGCACGTTTCACCGCTGCCCGCAAAAATCTGGATAATGTCTTGTCGAGCCTTTTCCATCCCACAGCGCCGCTTCAAAAGGAGGAGGTGTCGGCCCTTGATCGGGAAGGCGACAGTGAAATGAAGGATGCCGAGGTTGCGAAGGATGGGGAAGTGGTCACCATTCCTATTACCATTGAAGATGAACTAGCCGATATCCCTCCGGAGATGCGCGCCAATGTGGCAAAGGAGATCTCGGCTTTCCGTGAACGAAGCAACCGCCGCGACATCGAGCGTATGAAACGCGAGGAAGAAATCGAGGCGATGGAGCGTGCACGCAATTCCGGCTCTCGAATTAATCGACTTGCTTCGCCTCCGGCATCCGCTCCCAGTGGACCTGCTGCTGGTATCAACGGTATCCCGTTGGGCCCGCGGGATCGCAATGTGTTGAACGCACCTTCTGGTCCGAAGGCGTTCGGTGTGCAGATTCCCAAGGATTATCAGAAGGGAGTTTCTTTTGTCAATGGTGGATCCCTGAACGGAGTCTCTATTGATCGCGAAGGCGAGGATTCTGATGCCAGCGACGAGGAAATTGAACGGCGCCGACAGGATCGCCTCAAGGCTGAGCAAGAGAAGCAATTCTCAGACCTAGAGCGCCGCTGGCTTTCCCGTGAGCGCAGCAGAACCGCTGCCCTAGAGCGGGAGAAGAAGCGTGAGGATGAGGAAGACGAAAAGTTGCAAGCTGCGCACGATGAGATGGAAGCACGACTTGGCGCTTGGAACGACGATATTGAGGACAGCCGGAAGGCGGTCGATTACTACGCAGACCGCAGTGCCTGGCTTCGGAACCGTGCAAGCTTCCGTTCTCGTGAGGCCAATATTGACGAAGCCGATCGCGCCGCTGAGGAACGCGAGCGTGTACAATCCGCCAAGCAGCAAGAGCAGGCTCGCGGTATGGCCGACGACTTCCTCGCTCGCCAGGCAAAGGAGCTCGAGACGCGTCCCCAGGAGGCACCACGCGAACCCCAACGCTTCAAGCTCTCTCTTGGAGCCGCCGCGCAGAAGGCCCAGGCCGCGACCAGCCGCCGCGCAATGGCCGATGTGGAAGGTCTGCTGGAGGATGAGGAAGAGCCCGCTACTACAACCCGTCGACCACTCATTCCCATCAAATTTGATTCCGCGGCCGAAGCCGCAGGTCTCACCGACGAGGAACGTGCTCAGGCGGCCCGTCAACTCGCAGCAGAGATTCCGGCCGAGAAGGAAGGCCTGTGGAACTGGGCTGTCAAGTGGGAATTTGTGGACGATGCTGTCATCAGCGACCAGCTCAAGCCTTTCGTCGAGAAGAAGATTGTCGAATATCTTGGTGTACAGGAGCAAATGCTGGTGGATGTGGTGGAGGAACATGTGCGGAAGCGTGGATCGCCTCAGGAGTTGGTGGAGCAGCTGGCGGAAGTGAGTATTTATCCCTTCTTCTTTATGAGACGAGTTACTGACCTCAGGTTCCTATCTATAGGCATTGGACGAAGAGGCCGAAGTCCTTGTTCGCAAGCTTTGGCGCATGATCATTTTCTGTTCCGAGAGCGAGAAACGAGGCCTGTCCTCGTGATAGGGCTGCATATCAAAAACAGGTCCCTGTGCCTGATGTCTTTTAAGCTTCACTGAGAAACAACTACATGTACACAAAGGAATAGCTACATGCATGATTCCAATCTTCCTGAAGTCGCTTATCCTAGACTTTTTCCAACAGAGTCTAGTCTAGTCTCCATGTAGATGTAACCTCCCACGTACCTTGGGGTAAACCACGGAGTAGCTCCGAGTATAGTACCTGCGCTGTGATTGGTGGAATGACTTATTTTCCCGGCATGTCGAATTCTCCACCAATGAGAAGGGGTGTACGGCAAATGACATATGGAGAGGGAGGGGCGCGGGATAAACTGGAGAGGGCGCGGGGGAATATATTTGCTGTATATACAGAGTGGAATCTCTTTTGGTTTCTGAAATCTTTTCTCACTGATATCTCTCATTTCCTACTCTTCCTTGTGCGTCTTTGAGCTGCCAAAAAAAGGGTGAAATTGACTCTCAACTCTATACCCCGGATATATACACCCCGCATTTCTAGATTAACCACCGCGTTTCTCTCGAACTCCTACGCCAGCAATATTGCTAGCCATTGACAGAAGTAAAGCATATCCCTACTATCGCAAGTAGCAAAGTTTCACAATGGTCAAAATCACTGGCTTCACTACGCGGGACGTGAGGTTCCCGGTACGTCAATCCCACCTCCGGAGCATTTCCGCATACATACTCAATGCATCCAATACTGACAAGTCTACCATAGACCTCGCTTGACAAGACCGGCTCAGATGCTATGAATGCAGCAGGTGACTACTCCTCCGCCTACTGCATCATCACCACAGACTCAGAACACTCCGGACATGGCATGGTACGTCGCACCACATCACCCACCCACGACTCTTCCATTAACCCAAGACCTTACAGACCTTCACAATCGGCCGCGGCAACGAGATTGTTTGCGCAGCAATTTCCCTGCTCGCCCCAATGGTGGTTGGCAAAGACCTGGACGAGATGACCGCAGACTGGGGCAAGACCTGGCGGTACCTTGTCTCCGATAGCCAGCTGCGCTGGATCGGCCCCGAAAAGGGTGTGATCCACCTTGCCCTCGGCGCCGTCGTCAACGCCCTCTGGGATCTGTGGGCCAAGACCCTCGGAAAACCCGTCTGGCGCATCGTTGCCGACATGACCCCCGAGGAGTTTGTGCGTTGCATTGATTTCCGCTACATCACTGATGCCATCACGCCTGAGGAGGCTATTAGCATGCTAAAGGAGGTTGAGTCTGGTAAGCAGGAGCGTATTAAGGAAGCTGAGGCTAGCAAGGCTGTCCCTGCCTATACTACCAGTGCCGGGTGGTTGGGATACAGCAAGGATAAGCTGAAGTTGTTGTTGCAGCAGAGTGTTGAGCAAGGGTATAAGCATTTCAAGCTTAAGGTTGGAGGAGATTTGGAAGATGACAAGACTCGCCTGCGTATTGCACGTGAGGCTATTGGGTATGACAAGGGTAACATTTTGATGGTCGATGCCAACCAGGTACGTTATCTCCCGTGGAACCAATCCCATTACACTTTGGAGTCACACTGACACTGGGGAAATGAGTAGGTCTGGTCCGTCCCCGAGGCAATTACCTGGATGCAAGAACTTGCAGAGTTCAAGCCCTGGTTCATTGAAGAGCCCACCTCCCCCGATGACATTCTCGGCCATGCCGCCATCCGCAAGGCTCTGGCCAACACCCCGCACGGTCCTGTGGGTGTCGCCACAGGCGAGATGTGCCAGAACCGTGTGATCTTCAAGCAGTTGCTGCAAGCCGGTGCCTTGACTGTTCTGCAGCCCGACGCCTGCCGCGTCGGTGGTGTGAACGAGGTTTTGGCTATTCTCCTTCTGGCACGCAAGTTCGGTGTACCTATCGTGCCGCACTCGGGAGGTGTCGGTCTGCCAGAGTACACGCAGCACCTGAGCACGATCGACTATGTTGTTGTCACCGGCAAGAAGAGTGTTCTCGAGTATGTGGATCACCTCCACGAGCACTTCGTCCACCCGTCCAGCGTTAAGGACGGTTACTATGCTACCCCCCTGGAGCCTGGGTACAGTGTCGAGATGAAGGCTGAGAGTATGGATGCTTTCGAGTACCCCGGCCAGGAGGGGAAGAGTTGGTGGAGATCAGAGGAGGCTAAGAGCATTATTGATGGGCCCAGAGTTGTATAGATTTGTTAGGCTTGAGCGTGCGGTTTGTTCTAGACGATCATGTGTTTATGTGTATTCATGTCAATAATTTTCAAAACCTGTGTTCCATATAGTATTCACTCGGTGTAGATTGGCTGTAACTAGATGTGGCTACCTTACGCTGGGCCGCAATTCTCTCAATGGACCCTAGCATTTCCCTATGACTATGAATCAGCCCCTGAAGACCTGAGACCCAACCCACGAATACGGCTCTCGGCCGTAGACGTAAGCCTCCCGTTCCTCTGCAGTTTGATACAGGAGCAACAACTCCAGCCCCGGAATTTCTAATTGGATATCCTTCTCCGTTGACTCGGCGCAGAAACCGACAATCACCTTTCTCAGATTGGGAAATTGATTCTTGCAGACAACCCCAACCTTCTGCAAGTGAGCAATAATCTGCGCGTCGGCATACATAATGGTCAAGTGCTCTATTGACGCCGGAAGCACGTCCACCAACTCCGGCCTTCCTCTATCAGCCCTCGGATCCGCAGGATAGGTCTCCATCGCAGCAGACTGTGCATGCAAGAGCCCAAGCAGACTATGCATACCACTTCGCAGTACCTTCAATTTCGTGAACCGCCGCAGTTCAGCCCCCATGTACCATTCACGTGCCGTCAAATCGTACCAGGACTGCTTTAGCCTGTCATCATCATATAGCATCGTGAGCTCTTCGAGCGTGACTTTATGACGCCTGAGCTCTTCCACAGCCTCCTGCGGTTTGAAATGGTCATCGTAGTAGTCAACGTTTCCGAAGGTATAATTGAATGTGCGTAGCGTTTTGCAACTCTGCACGAATACCCTCATGGCATCGGTTCCCATACCACTCTCGAGAATGTGGAGATGCTCAACTGCAGATGACCCCTCTCGAAATCGGGATGGACTCATAGTCTCATCATTTAGCTGCACGATTTGCACTTCGCGCGCGATATTAAGAATGCCCCCGTAGTCCCGAACAGTTCCGACAGCACAGGACATATCGGTTGTCTCTATAGAGAATCGGCGTAGGTTACCAAGTATGGAAGATTTGCCCGAATTTACGTAGTCAAACAGCTCACATATCAGATCGCAGATGTCGGGTCGGTATAGGAATAGGTTCTTCAGATTGTGTAGCTTGCAGAGTAGAAGCGCCAGCATGGCGTCGCTGTATCCTTCCTTTATTCCCTTATTTAGGTGATCTTTGAATTCGTCGGGAACTGAGAGGTTCGAGACTGCTGACTGGAAGGATTGAACGTCGTCCTCTGAGCTTTCGTGAGGGTCATCTTCAGTTACATTTGATGTGTGGAGCTCTTCAACGTGTTTCGCTCGGCCTGGGTTGGTAACTATAGCCCGCAGGAATGTGTTGTAAGGTTGCTGGTTGTAGTTGCAGTAGCTTCTCCAGAGACGCGGGGTGGCTTGTTGGTGGATTTGTTTGCACGCCCGAGATAGGCGAGAAATGTCAGTTCTATCTAGGAGACTGAATATAGAGTCGAGGATCTCCAGAGGAATAAGAGGGAGTGTCATATTGTCAGGTTCAAAAGTGAGGTTGATTTGGTATCTTCTCCCATCTTATCTTCGCGCTAGTTAATTGCTGCAAGGCTTTAAAAAAAAGACAAGGCCACGACATATCTGCCCTAAGCTAAAGCCGGTTATGATCTACTGTAAATCGAACCCTGCGATCTTCTTTTCCACTGACCCTAGTTTATATCAAGTTTAGCCACCACACGGAAATATGCCTGATGCTTCGAGAAAGCATTCGGCCCCAAGCAAGAAATGAGCGCGCATTAGCCTCATAAAACACATTTATTCCAGGACAAATGACCGCTATAGACAAATCTCCTGCCAGAATAATATTAATATACATTGAAGGTACATGAGCCAAGATCGGAATTGCTTTCATAGCCCGCTAAGCCCTCCGAGTGGCCTTCTTCGTGGAACGTCTGGTCTCCTTCTCCTTCTCGCGATCAAGGTACTTGCGCTGCTCGTCTGCAGTCATAGCACGCAGGATGCGCTCCCGCTCTTCCTTCTTCAGCTTCTCCGCAGCGAGCTTGCGTTCCTCAGCCTTCTCTTCTTCATCGGCACGGCGGAGCTTCTTTATTTCGGCCTCGCGAACGTTCCGGACCTTGCGCATCACCTCAGCACGGAAGTGCGCAGACGCAACGAGCTTGTCTGCGAAACCGAGGAATTGCTGGAAGAGAGGCAGAGTACTAGCGTAGGCATCAGATGCGGAGGGAATGTGCATCGAAAGGCTGATACGCTTCCTAGGGGTGGCTTCCTCGATCCTAGATTCGTTAGAGAGTTTATACGTACACATAGCTGCGGAAAAGGGCTTACTTCAACGGCTTATCAGTCGGCTGGTCAGTAACAATCAAGTACTCAAACTCATGGCCGGCCTGCTCAATAGCCTTAATCAACTCGGGAGTGAGAAGCGCATCGGTAATCTCAGCGCTCTCCGTCATCACGGTCACCCAGGGAGGCAGCTTAGCGTGATCCTTAGTGAAAGTGATCGAGGCATCGTAGCGGTCCTGACGGACCTTCCACATACAACTTTTGTGCACAATAGCCCAGATAAATCCATCATAAGTCGAGTTATTAACCTTTAAAGCGGACGAATCCTTAGAGGAAACGGGAACCAGGTCCTTCTCCTTGCCATCGAACGCATACGAAGTAGCTTCAATTCTCTCAGTAGGCGCAGCCCAGCTCTCCCAGAGGAAGCTAAGCGCATAGTCCATCCAGTAGGTCACCGGGTTGTACCGTTTAGGCAACTTGACCGAGATATCAACAAAGGCAACATTCTGCCGACCCGTAGCGTAGGAGACGAACTCCTGAGGAGAATTTTCCTTAAGCAAGCTTTCCGGAGTCGCAGTCCCCTGAGGGCCACCAAATCCGACCACGGCGAATTCGTTCTGGAGGACAGTCGCGTGGGCCTTGGCCCATTCCTTCGCCTTACGTCGGTTCTTCCGCGTACCCCACAGATGGAAAACTATAATCAGGATAATAAATGGCAGGACCATCGCTTCCTGCATAAAATCCTTGGGTGATGTCCGCTCCCACACCCGGTACCATGCCGTGTAGGGAACGGTAGCTCCATTGCTCGGCGAAGCAGCTAGCGCGGGCGACGAACTGAAAACAGAGGCAGGAGAGGGCTGAGGAGCCTCAACAAAGTCCGCAAATTCTATACAATAACAGTGTTAGACGAGACCAGCAATTGCAGCCATCGCAAAAGAATCGGTGTCTCCGGACGGATAGCTTACCATCGTCGGGCTTGACCGCACCGGACTCGGCGCCGCCAAATATATTCTTGAGCATGCCAGACATTGTCAATGTGAAGGAAGCACAGCTAACACTAAAGACAACCTCCGAGAATTGGCGACGTGGCGGGTGCAAGAAAGAGAGGAAGCCAAGTTCGCGGAGATGAAGATGGAACGTGCACGTTGGCAGAATGGCAGAATGCTAGGCGGTGGATCCAAGCCGAAGCGGCCGAACCATGGGGCATTAGATATACTACCCCGGGCCGGGGTAACCTACATATATACTTATATATACCGGATTTTAGGCCGCGGATACGAATTTCCCGATCGGGGTGCCGCCGCTTTATGAGGGCGCTTAGGGTCATACTCACTAAGTATTTTATAGTATAGGGTGACTACTTAGTAAGCACTTAGGTTCGCTTAGTAAGCGCTTAGGGTATACCTACAACATACCTAGGTAGGTACTTAGTACCTAGGTAATATCTAAATATTACTTAACGTAATCGGTAAGCGAGCCGCCACTATAAGCGAACCGTCACCCCATCCAAAACGCGTCTATGAATTAGCAAAGACGCCCTGGGTCATTCAACATGACCTCCGCTCGGCGGTTCCCCGTCTACGTGAACTGCGACAAAAGATAGCACAGCCAGTACGGGACATGCAAGCACTCGGGTGCGAGTATGGGTTTATCAGTACCTATACCCACACCATCTTCCTCCGACAATTTCAGTCCCCTAGTGGGGACTGGGAAGTATGGTATTCCCCCCCTATCTTCTCATCATCTTACTACCTCCCAACAGTCCCTAACTCCCAAGGGGCTCATCTCGCCCTCCCCCATGTATCGATGAAGCAGTGCATGTTCTACGTGTGTACCTTGGCGAGTGCCGCTAACCCCGTCAACAATCAGACTGCACCATGGGTTATCGATACGCGCTGACAAATTTCCCTGCCTGTTTCATATATGTCTTCGGTCTGAATGACCAACAGTCCGGTTATCTTGCAACTTGCGAGTTACAGGACGACGATATTAATTTGTCAAAGAGTGTCAAAGAGTAGCTTCGGAAATTTCGTCTGATCCTTTATGCTGAATGATTCTAAGGTGTTGTAAGTCTCCCACAGTATCAAGGGCTATCAGCAGCGTAAAGGCACTACAATCGTCTTATTGAAAGCACCAGTCCAGCGATATATACATGCATACTAGGGAAGCTGGGCATCATGAACAACTCAAGAATACAATCTCATATGCGAAAGGCCATTCGACTATCAAAGGAGCGATGCACGGAGATCCACATTAGTTACCAGGTCCAGTCCGAGCTATCAGTATACCAATCCAGCCTGTCAGATGGCTTTGCCAATCCCCATAACACGTAGGTCTCGTCTGAGAACGGCTCAGTGTCCATTGGATAGGCTCCTCGGAATCCGGAAATGTGTCTAAAAATGATTAGCTCATCGCCATCGGAATTCATAGATTGGTCAGGTGAATGAAATATCGGAAATACCTACATAACCTTAGTGACAACATCGTAGATAATCTTGCTCGGAGGGGTAAGTCCAGGTTGCCAAGAACACCTACTGAGTTCTCTTCGTTGTATTAGTATAGATAGTACTCGAAGGTTTGGACGTGTAGGGGTTATGATCTTACTCATAGGCAGTACGAAAGGCGGAACGCAGTCGCTGGCGGTATTCAAAGTCGCGTTTCCAGAAAGTATAGTAGTCCACGGGCTCACCAGGCACCCGTTCCCACGCAACGTAGTTGATATAACCACCAGGCACAAATTCTTCGACACCTTGCAACCCTTCCCCATAGCCAAGCAATTTCGGTACTGCCATGCAGTTTTCGCGATCAAGAGATGCAAGCGCTTTGAGCTCCGTGTGGGTGCACTGGCTGACAGCCTGCTGGGCTCGGACTTCTGGAGCGCTAGAAAGGGTACCATCAAGAGGGATCTGCATATAGATCCGCATGAAGCCCTGCTGAGTAGGGTCTAGAAGGCTGTGGCAAGAGAACTTAAATATGGCAAACGGAGGCCCCGATTGTCGCTCATATTCCTTCTGGGTCATCGTTTGGTAATCTTCGGATATTTTCTCGTCAAGAACGAACGTACGAGGGGGGGGAGAGAGAAGGCTGGTCCAGTTTGATTTCAGTGCCGCCCAGGTGATCGAAGTTTATCGAGGGGATCGTTACGATGAAATCCCTAGAGCGAGACATTGCGACAAGGGAAAGGAGACGAAAGGTTGAGTAGCTTCAAGATTCAGAAGAAATGAAAACGCTCTGGTGAAGTTGATAAACAAGCGGGTTGTAAAAGTCAAGTGCTGAGCAGAGAGAAAAGAAGGGCGTGGAGGTGATAAAGAAGTATTACAGATTATTGCCTAATGCATTAGGTGTTAACCATGGAACAATAACATCCATGGATAACCTTCCAAATTTCCCCAGCTCCAACCTATCAAGCCCACAAACGTTTTGGAGGCAACACCCAACTTTTATCAACTAACCAGACCGGAGTCAACTTGATCAACATGCCTCCACAACACTCCGGCGCTGATCTACTCCTACGGGGTCCATCGCGGTTAGTGAGGTCTCAATTCGTCCACGGGTACCTAGGTAGGCAGCCCTGGAGGGCACCGGTTGTTGTTTTATCCCAAGGTGACACCTTGAATATCTGCGAGGTACGCCTATCTCCGGCACAATGGTGACAACAAGTCACAATCCCGAGGTTATTCGCACTACCTGAATAGGAAAGTTCAGGGCTTCGCGGGAGGTGAAGTTGCATAGTGGGTCTCGACTATTTTCTCGTGTGCTTGGCATTAACCTTATGTGGTGTATAGATCCGACTTTGACTGACAGTGGTTTATGATCTGTTTTGGTACTAGGGACCATACTTGATGTTTCTTGATAGTAATAACCTAGCTTCCATCTGAATTTCAATATCTGCTCCTTTGAAACATTTCATCAAGCTTCATTGGTATATCCCTCCTATTACAACCTTACAAACAACTGAAATATAAAGTTTAGTAATTATTGGCTTGGATACGGGAGTGTGGTGGCTAAAAATGTTCCTAGCTTCTTATCTTCATATCCCTAATTTACACAATCAACGAAACGCTATGGATTGTGCCTAGGACAACTCTACGCCTTAACATCCCGGCGTTGCACGAATTTCGAGTTAGGGGAGGGCTGAGATCCAATTTTACTACGAGGCAGACACACAGCCACGGGTAGAAATTAAAGAATAAAGTTCTTGGGAGGAAGAACACGCTGGCCCAAAGCCCGTCGGGGCTTCACATTGCCGTTTAGAAACGCGGGTGCCTGTGGGTTTTCAAGATTAACCGATCGAGTGAAATCATCCATAACAGCCCATCTTTGAGGGGCCGACATGATAATTTTGTAGATGTCGGCGTCTTCGGCAGCATTGCGGGCTTCTTCAGCAATAGATACGTCTGGCAGAAGATCCAATTCTTGGTAAAGATCCGTATACCAAGCAGCAGCACATGCGCGGCCGACTTGATAGCGCATCGATGGATATCGACGGGCAAGCTCGCGGTAGGTTTCTTCCGATGCAGGTTCTGGATACCAAATGCAGTATGGTTCAGTGGCAGGATCTTGCATATCGGGGATGATGTTACTCATTATCAGGCGAGCATTGCGGGCGCGAGAAAACTGATGAGCCTAGCTATCGTCGCCGGAGCATAGCTCAATGATTGCTGGGCTTGTTGCAAATTGGAGTGAACTACGGATCCCGCGAATGACTGCTCTACGATGCCAAAGAGAGGTCACATCGGACGGGACTTTTTCCCCCTTTATTGCCGCGATGCATTGATTGATGTCGTATTCAGCGGGTTGTTTCTTGCCCATGTGGACTGGTCGGTCCGTAGGGGAAATGACACAGCTTTCCCCTGCAACCTGGGTGGTTGCCATGAAGATAAATAGCGCAGGCGTGTGAGGTTGATAGTAGTCCGAAGGGCCCTCATAAAGCGGCGGCAGCTAAGATAGGAAAGCCCCACCCGGCAGAGGAAATCAAGTACGTACCTAGCTAGGTATAGCTACCAATGTAATCTACCTAGGTACGCTACGATAGGTTTATTAGGACTTGATGAACCAGGCATTGCTCAATTCCTCAAAACACTTAAAGCTATATAACATACATAGGAAAGGTGAGTTAGTTACCAGTCGGGTGCAGCCGGATATTCTGAATGCATCTGGCCTCTGGCCTCGCCATCGGCTCCAGAAACCAAAAAAAGGGCTATTAAAGAAATCAACAAGGATACGTGAAAAGATGCAATTGACGGAAGTGTGCATTTTATCTATATACAAAACGGACATTTAGTCCTTCCCAGCTCCCAGTCCTACCTTGTCCAATCCAACATCCCATCCCATAAAAGCCCAGATCTGTGGAGACACGAAAGAGAGCATTCGCTTGAAAACTAACCAAAAGAGTAAACCACCGTGCTAAACAAAAAATGAAAACCCCCCCGTTATTGAAACCCGCTAGGACATACAAGAATCCAACAATCCAAACTGATGAATGAAAATGAAAGAGGGAGAAGAGAAACAAGATAATAATAACACAGATTCGTAACAGTCATGACAAACTCCAGGTACCACTTGCTGGGGTAAAAATAACTTTTGGGCTCTGTTTTGAGCCAGAGAGAAGGAAAATCAAATAAAGGAAATACATATGTCGAGTGCTAAGCACTCACTGGCCATAAGCCGGTGGTGGTGGTTCTTCCGGTAGGCCGTGGCCACAGAAAGTACCACAGGAATTTGGTGCCATTAGTTTCTCATCACGCATACGGCGCGCAACTTCACCCGCCAGTGTGTCGAGGAAGACTTGGTCAACAACGCTACCGGTCGAGCTATCGTGCGGAAATGGAAGGCCTGCCGCGGAAAGCTGTCGTGTAGGACCCAAAGGCGGACTGGCTTCCTGGTGAGGTGTAGGGCGGACACTCCCAACAGTAACAATCACATCGTCAGTATTGAAGGGGTTCCGAGGCTCAGAAGGCTCAGCTCGATCACGGACGATCTCACTGGAAAGGTCGCGGCGAGGCAGAGAGCGTGAGAGGCTTAGACGACGTTCCTCGACAATAGCAGGGAGGCTCTGGTCACTCTCAGGCGATAATGGCGGGGTAACTGGGTCGTCGGGCTGTTCATGGATGGCCTGCAGCGGAGCGGAAGTGACCGAAGGAGCACTAGCACTCTCCGTATAGGTGCTTTCATCGCTCACGCTCACGCTAGCAGAGTCGCTGGGTGTTGTTGGGCGACTACGGAGATCCACCACACGCTTCTTTCGCCTTCTAGCATGTGCTCTGGAATGGCGACTGGCGCCCAAGCTTAAACCATAGCTGCTAAACGACTGGGTGGGTCCGGTGGGCGTCCTGCTCTGGGCTGAGCTTGTACTCGCGTTGTCTATGGAAGCGAATATGCCGCCGGTCTGTGACTGAGTTCTCGAAAGAGGGGGGCTTATTGGCGACATAACGCTGGCAGACGAATCGTTCTGATCGGGTGAGGACCATGCACGGTATACGACTTGTTGAATCGACGGGGTGAAGAGTGAGAGTGTGCGCTGGGAATCCGTCAGAGTTGCTAGACTGAGGAGGTTCTTCTGGGAGAACAGCGAGTGGGTTTCGGCGGCTGAGTCCAACGATAACGATGCAATATCCGACTCATCTAACACATTTCCCAACGAATCCACGGGATCCTGCGGCGGAGTCACAAGAGGATCATGCCCTGGACCTTTAGTGGGAGTGAGGGTTGTGTTCATCTGGTTCTGTATCTCCTCTGCCCGATATTCTGGATCCCATAGCTGTAGCGATAGGCGATGGATAATAGCAGGTAGCTCATCTATAAATAGTATACGGAGTTGAGCCTCAATTTCCCCTTGCAAGAAGTCACGGACGAATGGGATCGAATCGAACGTGGAGGAGACCTTAAGTGACTCGAGCGGGTCATTCCGGAAGACGAGAGTGATTCCTTTCTGCTCGGAGAAGACTAATATGACAAAACCGGAAAGTTTGAAATCGGAGAGAGTTATCTGTAAGGGAATAGTAAGGGGAGTCCTATAGTATGTCAAAGACGACGGCTAAGTGACGTACAACTGGGGGGATAGGAAGACAACTTACGCTGCAGCCAACGGTAGTGGCGACGCGAAGGACGGGCGCGTTATGAGATAGGTATTTAGGGGATTCGCCTGGACTCTCGTCTTTAACGTTAAAAAGGCATCTCCGGTGTATGACATTTTGAAGATCCCTCGGAACCGATCCTCCGCCAGATCGCCGATCTCGAGAATCTCCAACTCGGGAGGGATCGAGCCTAGGTTTAACTCGGTCACGGTAATATCACCGACTATAATCGGCGGCTTAGGCGACTTATTGAGAGCGGCAGTCAGAAGGTCTTGAGCACGAGTGTAGAAACTCGCGTCCGCTATAAGCGGCGACCAGTTGAATTTGAACGCCATTGTTGAGCATTGAGGGTGCGGGTGTCGCTTTGTAGAAATAACGAAGAGAAAAAGAATTGAAAAAAATAATGAAAAAAAAAGACGGGAAATGAGATTATTATAGAAGACAATAGGACAAGAACTGCAAGAAGGAGCAAAGACAATAGAAGTAAGAAGGCAAATCTTACGAAAAGCGAAGGCGAAGATTCCCGTGGCGACTCGCATGACGCCGCTGCACTCCGGAGTAGCTTGTACTATATGTACAGCATAGTGTTATTCCCACGTGCAGTTATGCTTCATTTGCATTGTTCATGGGCTGTTGTCTCTGCTGGCTCTAGTATTTAGTACTATTCTATTGTCAAAGGGAAAAATCAGCCGGGAAGCATGCGCCACAGTCGGAATATCACGCTTGTAGACCGGTTAGTTAGGAATACTACAGTTATTCTGTTATTCTTTTCGTCAACAGATATGGATCCCCAGGATCAATTCGACTTCGTTGAATAATATGCGCGACTAGCGCATTGAGGCTAAAACCCCATGAAAATATGATACATCTTACAGGTCATCATAAGAGCCTGAGTGGACGGCCATTGGCCCAGCCCTAGAAAGTACAAGGAAAGCGACTTGTCCAAACTGGTGAAGACCAGCCTGGAGCAAGCGCCAAAACAGAGGCGCAGAGGCTGCAAATGTCCAAATGCTTATCGCAGATGAACGCATAGAACCTATGCAGTGAGGTGTGGTTGTTGGAGGTAGAGGGTATAGTAAGGAGTTAGCATCATTGCCAGATCAACGCCACTGAATACCAAAGAGCTTCAAGGCGCTAGTCACATTAGCCTTCTCTGAGGCTTTTTCGAGGACGATACGAGGGTGGCCCTTCACATCCAACGCAAGAAGCTGGTACTCGAAATTGCTCTTATCCAAAGGTTTCATCATGTGCACGACGACCACGCCAGAGTTGAGAGGGCCTTCGACCTAGAAACCACTATCAGCACACGAATCCAAAATCGTCCGGAAAGGATATGTAACATACATGGAAATGCATGCGAAGGTGCTCACGACCTAATCGATCCTTTTCAGTTGATGATCTAGTCACTGTCAGTATTTCGTTTCTATATCGTTATGCAGAAGCCACAAAACTTACGCGATAGGTTTGTTTCGCGCCCACCGGCTCGAGGTCTGCTCCCCATATGCCTTGATCTCTCTTCGATCACCGAGCAATTTTATGCATTCGGGGTCATCTTTAATGCGCCCTACTGCAGTTTCAAATTGCCATGTCTTGCTGTTCGGTGACAAAACTTCAAGATAGAAAAGTGTGAAGACTCCACCCTAGTCAGACCATATAGTCAGCAACTATCTGCGGGAACGAATGCACCACATACCGTCAGTACTGCTCCAGCTAACACGATAACGAAGTTGAAGGATTGCTGTGTCGCCCGCGCAACCTTCTCTCCTCGACTCAAATCGCCCCACTGGACTCTCCCATCATCGGATAAGACCGTAATGCTCTTTTTCCTTGACGATGTAGTTTGAGGCCCGTTACCTATGTTGCTTTGCGTGGTGTACAGGCGAGTGATCTGTGTCTGTATGCGGGGAGAGGAGTAGAGGGCCGGAGGTGCCGGCGATAGTCGGGGAAGAGCACGTAGTTGGATAGACCTCATTGTGAACGATCAAAACCGAGCGTCTCGCAAAGAGTTGGAGTATCTGAGTCGAATACCGGACTCGATCATTTTCCAGCCTTGGAAGGCTGCTATCGATCTTCATTATCGGCAGCACGTGATTACAATACGGTATTACAATACGGCCGTTGGCGGAAAATGCCCCGGCCAAATGGGAGGCGCTGTATGACGATTACACCAGGCACATCAAGAGAGTCCACGTTCGCCGTTCCCGACTCGGGATGCTTTGCTCTTTGCCTAACCTGAGCACATTCTCGCCCAAACCCCCCTTTTCTTCTTCCTTTTTCCCATTGATATCTTCTCGGTACCATTATGAGTGCCACGAAGGCGCAGTCTCAAAAAATCTTTGAGAAGGCCAAGCTGAAGCCCGCGAACAAGGTGCGCACACCCCCACCCCGTACGCTGTATTATTGTGGCGCTCGATTCTAATGTTTTCGCTTTCAGGTGTGCTTCGACTGCGGCAGTAAAAACCCGACATGGTCTTCAGTTCCATTCGGTATCTACCTGTGCCTTGATTGTTCGGCTCACCACCGTAATCTCGGTGTGCACATCTCCTTTGTCCGATCAACAAACCTCGACCGTACGTACCCTACCACACAATTTCTTTACACGCCAAATGTACCGGCAGATCAACCCTAACGTTTCATGCAGAGTGGCAATGGGAGCAACTGCGCCTGATGAAGGTTGGTGGAAATGAGTCTGCGACCAAGTATTTCCAATCGCACGGAGGTTCCGCTGCGCTGGCGAGCAAGGACACAAAGGTGAAATACACGTGCAATGCAGCTGTCAAGTATAAAGAGGAACTCAAGAGGCGCGCTGCACTGGATGCGCAACAGTCAGTGGATCCAATCTCGGTGGAACTGGCACGACTATGTGCTAACAGTACTGTTGCTCCATTAGGTACCCCGGGGAAGTCATTATTACGGATCTCCCCGCTGGCACTCCCTCGGATGACTCGAGCACCCCTGCTGGCGACGGCGACGATGATTTCTTCTCCTCCTGGGACAAGCCCTCCATCAAGCGTCCGAGCAATCCCCCGTCACGCACCAGCACGCCCCCCGTCGTCAGCCGGACTAGCTCTCCTTTCCTGAACGCCGGCCCCAACGCAAATGGATCCCGCTCGAAATCTCCCCTGTCTGCTTCGGAAGAAAAGGCCGCCTCTCCCGCGCCGACTGCTATCCGGCCCACAAATGTTACTCGGAAGACATCTACAGCTAGCTCTGCAAAGAAGGGCAGTGTCCTTGGTGCCAAGAAGGCGCCCAAGCTCGGGGCTAAGAAGGTTGCCGCTGCGGATATTATTGATTTCGACGAGGCAGAGCGCAAGGCCAAGGAAGAGGCTGAGCGCATTGAAAAGCTTGGCTACGACCCCGAGGCTGAGCAGGCGGAAGCCGACGCCAAGAAGGCCGCAACTGCTGCCGCCGCCCTCCCGATCGCTTCTCCTATCCCAGTCAGTCCTGCTGGCAAGTCTAGTGAGCGAAGCTCAGGTGATGTGGAGCGACTAGGCATGGGTGTGAGCAGACTTGGTTTTGGCCAAGTGTCAAAGCCCGCTGCCCCCAAGAAGCCAACATTTGGTTCTGTTGGCCCTGCCAAACCCAGCCCTGCTGAAGGTAAATTTCCCTTGTTGATCGTGCAACATATGAAAGAGAAGCTGACACTCGACACAGAAGCTGAACTCACCCAGACCAGAACCCGATTTGGGACTCAGAAGGGTATCTCGTCCGATGAATTTTTCGGACGGGATCGGTTTGATCCCGCCGCTCAGTCAGAGGCTAAGGAACGTCTCCGCCAATTTGATAGTGCTACATCCATTTCCAGCAACAGCTACTTCGGCCGGCCCGAGGATGAGGTCAGTTCACTTGACGATGGATATGGTGATATGGAGGTTGCTGCTAAAGATTTCATCCGCCGCTTTGGTATCACGGCTGGGGATGATCTTGAGAACCTGTCGCATCTTGTCGGCGAAGGTGCAACTAAGCTACAAGGTGAGCACGTCTTTGTTTGACATGTAACCGCTTCTTGCTGATTGAATATCACCAGGTGCTATCCGCAATTATCTGAACAACTAGGCTAGTTGCCTATGTTCATCAGATATTATGCCTTCTATCACTTTAATACCTTAGCAAGCAACATTGTTCCCTGACTACCCCCGATCCCGTCTGCGTGCGTGACGTATACTGTGTCTCGCCTGCCCATCTCGCGTCCCTGCCATCTCTTTACCTGGAAAACCAGTGCGATCAACAGTCGGCCAAAAATTTGGGTTTCATCATTCTGGTTCGCAATCTGGCGCGCGATTGTCGATTTTTGTCTTTTCCCTTGCTTCTTCGCATCCCTACGCAGCAACATGGGGCGATGGAAGGGAATGTACCTTCTATTTTATTTTGCTCATTTCGTTGATATGGTTTAGGATGATCGAGAAATTCATGATTTGATATTATTGATAGACAAGAACTTTTGACCAAAGCGCAACTCCAAGCTCTCAAGTCCCACACCGCTCAACCCAAACTCCATGATGAATGAAGAGAACACAGTAGTACATCATAGTACAAGCCACACCCAAGTGTTGAATAAAAAAAGGCCCCATATATACATCAGCAGGGCAATGCAATGCTATGTGATAAGTGACGTAGCGAGTACGATCTCAATCAACGCGATAAATCGCATCCGCAACCTTCGTCACCTGCGACATCTCATGGACATCATGAACACGAACAATATCCGCCCCACCAGCCACGCTAGCAGAGACAGTAGCAGCCGTACCCCAAACGCGCTCCCGGGGCGTCTTCACCCCAGTAAGATGACCAATGAACCTCTTCCGACTGGGCCCCATCAACCAAGGGAAGTATTCAAGTCCCGGCATCGCACGCAGCCTCGGCAACTCCCGCAAGATCTCCAGATCAAGCGGCTGGATCTTCGCAAAACCAAGACCCGGATCGAGGATGATGCGCCAGCGCCGGATCCCCGCGTCTTCGGCAGCCGCAATGCGCGCGCCCAGCTCAGCAGCCACTTCCGGGATAACGCCGGTAGGGTACTCGTGCAGGGTCGTCATTGTCTGCGGCGTGCCGCGCATGTGCATCAGGATCACGGACTTGCCGATCCGCGCTACTGTCGGTAACATTTCTGGGTCGAGGAGGCCGGCTGAGATGTCGTTGACGATGTCTGCGCCGGCGGCGCAGGCGGCTTCCGCTACGCTGGCGCGGTAGGTGTCGATGCTGATGGCAATGTTGGCGGCTTCTGGGATCGAGGTTCGGATGTGCTGGATTGCTGGTACTACGCGGGCGATCTCCTCGGCGGCACCGACTGGTGTTGAGCCTGGGCGGGTGCTCTCGCCGCCAATATCGATGATTGTTGCGCCGGAGGCGATGAATTTGCGCACTGTCTCCGTTATATAGGTTAGGTCTGTTGGGGAGTGCTTTCCGCCGTCAGAGAAGGAGTCTGGCGTTAGATTGAGAATTGCCATGACGTGGGTGCTGCGCTTGGGATCTGTTGCGCGCAGGGATGGGAATAGTGGTGAGATTGGGGTTGTTGATACTGGGATTGGGTCTGGAGGTGGGAGAGCCTTCAGATGTGTGCTGTATGTTTGTTTGTCCTTTCCTGGTAGTGGAGGGCATTCATTTGGCATTAACCTAGATTTGGGTGGTCAGTACATTCGTTATATGCAGATATGGTATATATAGGGTCATCGGGGTCGTACTGGCTGAGAGGTCGCAATACAAAGTCTCGTTCAAGCATCAGGTTGTGTGGAATGTTGAGACGTTCGTGAGAGACGATCTCTCGATCATAGAGCAGGATATCCAAGTCAATAGAGCGTGGACCTTTGTCGATGAGCTTCTTTCTGCCCATCGCAATCTCAATGGATTGAAGAGTGTCCAAAAGATCCAAAGGTGCAAGAGTTGTTTCCACCTGAGAGGAATTAACAACTGGCTACCAAATCCGGGCATTAACTTTGCTAACATACCTCGCATACACCATTGATGAATGGATCTTGATCAAGCACATACATCGGTGCGGTCTCGAACAATGAACTTGTCCTTTTCACTTTGATACCAACTCGGTCCATTTCAAGACAAGCCTGCTCAATCATTTCTACTCGGTCCCCGACATTACTTCCCAGGGCAATGAAAGCCCGGTGGATGTCTGGACTGGGGTATTTCAAATTCATCTTGGAGTCAACTGCTTGCGCAGTGGAGAAATTCTTCACAGGCGGGGTCAAATGCAAGGACGTTATTGAGCGTCTAGGTAGACCATTTCCAGTGGGAAGTCCCGATGTCAATTGAGCTGTATATTCCAATTGGGACTGATCACACGACCCTATTAGATATTAGTGCTGTATTTGAAGTGCAGACACGGCAAATCAGAAAGAGAAAAAAATGCGGGACAGGCATATTTCCCCATTGGGACGATACGCCGATAAGCCTGGTAGGGGCTTCTAAAAAGTAGCTAGGCACTTACCCAGGTTCTGCGGTGAGGATGTTCTATAACTATTATGTCGTCAGATTTGCCACAGTCAATTGATACATGGTGGCTTTACCCTGTATGCAATGGTCGATGATGACTCCTGGCCGGGGCTGCAGCCAATGGCGAACGTCCTAGCGACCTCCCAATTTGCTGTAAATAAAGAATACGAGAAGCCAGTGTATGGGCTCTCTGGATCACCCTTGCATTCATGCTGATTTGAAAAAGAAACGTAAGAATACAAAGAGTGTGAGAGCTTCGAGTCAGTCCTACTAAGTTTCACGTGGTTCGCCTTCTTCTTGGCGTTGCCGCCTTGACGTTTTCACGCCTGGATACCTTGGTGCCTTGGTGCCTTGATGTCATTTTTATGTCTGTACCGTAACGATCTCGCCCACGAACTCATGGCCCATGGATAAAGTGCATCTCAAAGCTCTACAAGACCCTTTAATTCTAGCACGTCAACATCTAGTGGATTTTGAGGGTCGCCAATGGTCGGGCAATCTCATGATCTTATGAGCTTTGATGCGCATGCGTGCTATATGATCCCACATCCCGTGGAAGGATGAGAATCCTGAATGTCATATTGAATCTTCAGAGCAGGAAATTGGAAACCAAATTGAAAACGAGCCAATTCAAACACGCTTGTTGACCACTGGCGTGATGAACTAGGGGGCTTTCAGAGGAGGGGTGGATCCGGACTGGGCAGTACGACTATGCCACCAAACGGAACCAGTCCCTCAAAGCAAAATTCTCCGAAGGTGGCAGTGCAGATGCGCCCGAGAAAACCAAGCGAGGCTGGCCTGTTCAGGTTCATAAGGAGTTCTTTTAGTCGATGCGCATCTTGATCATCGTTGTATATTGCTTTGTCCAGGCGCTATAGGAGGGGATATATATATTGCGATGAGTTGGCTCGCTACATACACAGGACAGGGTTTTGCGATGCTAACAATACTGGATGAACCTACCCGCCTATGAAATATGGAAGATGCCTCAAGCAAAGCCATTGCTGATCACCCAGCTTGCATCACTGTTGAAAGAAGTGGCAGAGTCGAACGTGTGGACACCGCCGTTGCTGGCAATGTATAGCACGTTCTCGTAGTGGCGGAAGTAGCGGGTGGGATAGCTCCAGGACCGAACCGAGCTCGTCTCACCATTAAGGCCTGTCTGCGGACAGAAGGTGGCGTCCTCGTGGAGCAACTTCGTGCCGTCGTTGGCGGCAAGCACGAGCGCGAAATCAGCGTGCCGGATGAAGCTCCCCGGGGTATCGACGGACTCAAACGAGAAGCAATTGTTATTGGCAAGACCAGCACGAACAGTCCAACTAGCCTGTTTCTTAAGGGCGGTAGTGCTAGACGACGAGACAACCTGAGTATTGATGGTCGCGCCAGTGTGTGCGATGTAGCGCGTCGTGTAGCCGGACGTGGTAGCCCGCAGCGAGATCGAGGAACCGACGGTGAGCGCAGTCCCGCTAGTCAGCGGCGCGGTAGCGTATTTGGCCGCTACGATGTTAGCCTGCACCGAGTTCTCGGTGGCATCAGTAGGGTAGCCAGATGTCATAACGCCCTCGTAGAACGTGCCCTGGGCGCCGTTGCTGTTGTCGCCGCCAATGCCAAGGATGATGGCACCCTCTTTGCTCATGGGGTTGTATCCAGACACGCTTGGACGAGCACCGTTGTAGTATGTTGATAGGGAACCGGAGGCTGCATTTCCGCCGCGGATGGCCCACTTGTTTGGTCCTCCCTTGACAATCGCATTGACAAAACGGTGGGATATCGACGGGTCGCCGGCGTTGTTGGCTGGGCTCGAGCCAGAGAAGAGGCCGTTCTCAAGGTCAGCCATGATCCAAGGGCCGCTTCCAGCACCGGAGCCCCAGGCGGTGTTGTCACCATAGTAGATGGCCTCCATGTGGCCGTTGCCCGTATCGGTACTGCTGATCTCGGCGTTGCCGTAGTCAAAGCAGCAGGCACCGTTGTAATGGGTTCCGTCGAGCACTGCGTACATGCCCTCCGCTTCATCACCTGTAGCCGTGCCGCTGGCGGCGTTGTTGCTGTAGCCCGTGCCGGGAGACATGAACACGCCGTAGGCCTTCTTGCCGTTTAGCGTGACTGGTGCGCCAATCGCGCTGGCCAGGTTATCGTAGCCATTAGATTCAGGGCCTTTGAAGCCGCCGGGTGGGGCCTGTTTAAGATGATTACCGCGGCCAGACTGGTCATATATGATTGTGATCAAGCAGGTGGTGTTTGAACAGAATTTGTCCTGGGCAGCGGCATTTGCAACCCCTCCAGCGGAAAGCGGCGAGATATCGGTCGTGGTGCCGTCGGAGCCACGTTTGACCTGGTAGAGTGCACCGGTGTAGGCGTTGTACAGGGCACGAGTGGTGCTGTGCGCGGCGATGCAGGGCGTGTTGCCGGAGGCGTAGATGTCGCAGGGCCCAGCTTCAACAAGAGTACCAGTGGCAGCGAGGCCTAGAACCAGTACGCAGAAGCGTTCAAAGCTTCGCCGTGAGAACATATTTGATCTGTTAAACAGTAGGTCAGGCAGGTCTTATCGCGTTTGAGCCAAAACGAGATGGTTTAATAAGCTGTGAAGAGAAAAGAGTAGGGCCTTATGCCGTGCAATGTCCTTCATATTTATATTATCCAGTTCATCGGTCACGAATCCTCTCTAGAGGAGGAGTAGTAGGGGTTACTAAAGTGGCTGTAATTATCCTCCAATAACATAGTAAGGACCCGAATGGTACCCTCCAAACGCCCGATTAATATGGCAGATTTGAGCGGTACCACCTATTAGGCTACTAAGAAGTAGTTTGACGGAATCTCTGGCTTGTGTCTTACTGAGACGGAAGAAAGGTTTGTTTCGCCCCTGGTGCTAGCACAAGTCCTTCTGTATGTCTCAAAGAAGAGATAGAGAGATAATTCCGATCGACGAGGTGTCTCCAATGCACCCCACACAATAGCAGCATTAAGCTTGTGCCACCGGGATTTTCCCCCTTTGTTTTCTTCAGGGCGCAACAACCGGCGAAATCCAAACCCAATTGAACAAATGTCTCATGGTCGAACTGGAATCAGGCAGGCCTAACCAACGTAGGATTGTGGCGTTCAAGCAGTCTCAAGTTCACTTGGCGGGGCTTTGGCACCCTGAAGATGCGGGGCCCTGAGGGGTACTGATACCAATTAAGCATTTGTGCCGAGGATACTTCCAAGGTTCGCCATGGCTCAAATAAGCTTAGGCTCGGGTGAGATGAGTGGACCTGACCCGAGCGAATCGGAAGAGCAAAGTCAGCAGCTCACTTCAATAAATTGCACACGCCTCTAGCCCGAGCCCTGGAGCTAATGCAGACTTACAAGGCCACTTGCTGTCCCGCCTTATTTCACCGCTTCCGTCGAGCGGGGTAGGTCTTCGGACCCAATTGTTTTGTAGTTCTTAGGAATCAGACACCACCTTATAGTCCATCTATTTTATCCGCAAGACTTCTACTTTTATCCGTCCTTACTCCGAAAAGTACTTCCCGCGTGAAACCGGACCCGAGGAGCACTAGTGAGATCCGTCGGCCACTGCTCCAACGTTTGCCCATTAGACTAAAAAGGTCATAACAAAGTCAGTTCATGAGAACGTGGTATATATATATATACAGGCGCCCCACAACATATATTATGCCAACACATGTTGTGGGATCACACTTGTGGTAGAGTCCGTTAGTTAGGAGGTGGAGACCTGCAGGGTGGCGCAGGTCGGATCCCGGTCTGACAGCTCCGACCCCTCGTAGATAGATAGTTGTAGGAGCGCGCTCCCTTTCTCCAATACAACTCTCTCCCTTCTGCTTCCCTGACCCTACATACCTACCTAGGTAGGTAGGTACCGTAGTGTCATCAATTGGAACCCCAGCATGTCCATCTGGGCACCTTTGACCGCTTTGATAGACCGCCTATTCCTAATAGCGAAGTTTTTCTACTCATCCGACGCGTGCTGAAGTACTGGGATGCAAATACGAATGATGACTGTAGATCGATACTCCGTACAGCTCTGCCTAATGTCTTCCTACGACGCTAAACATCTGTCGGATCGGGATATGCACCTCCTAGGCCCTAAATAGGAACCTGGATCTTGTTATGGCGTAGTGGTAAAATTGCCGTATTTTATCCCGACAAAAACACACTATGCTAGGCGGGCTACGTGAACATAGCAATAACATTGATTGTATAAAAGCTAAAACGCACTCGAAGCACTCTCCGTCGTCCCTCGACGTTAAACAATAAAAATATAAAGAGGGTGCTGGTCTGGACTAATCACTCAATCGACGAAAACACACGTCGCTTATGCTCGTGTTCTATCGACCCTCGGTTCCTCGCCGGTAGGGTATTGAATGGGACAGTACTGTTTGGTACTTCGCCGCTGAGAATTGTCGAATCCCTGATTTCCAGTGGGAGAATGAACCCTGCTTTGACTAGAGTGTGGCGTCTGGTGTTCTTTTGCCCAATCACATCGGCAAGGAGATAGGACTGCTGGAAATTCTGAAACACTACTGCCAGGGCGGCCGTATCGGATGGGCGGCCTAAACAGAGGGGGGCACCCGAAGTTCCATCCGCTGGGGCGAGCTGACCATCTGTATGCCACAGCAAAAACGCGTTCAAGCTCGAGAGGCCACGCCTCATTATATGCATCATATACGTGTTGTTCCTCTTCAAAAAGGACAATCAGGAAGCCAGCGATAAGCAAATGGACACCAACCGCCTCTGGAAACAATTCTCGGAGGCTGTCGAGATCCGCTGTCGTGAGGAATCGTCTTGGGTTGATATATCGGTCAAAGTGCTCATTGTATCTGTCGGGCGATCGGGACGTGAGAATTCCACCGGGTATGCCTAAGAATTGATCTCCGGGGAAGTAGTGGATTGGTCGACCGCCGGCATACACACTTTGGGATGGGGCGATGGGAGAACCGACAAGCCAAACAGGCTCTCCGAACACAGACTCCGCGACACTCACTCCCGCCTGTGAAGATAGACTGGGATGATAATCTCTGACGAACTGCTCATTTTCTTTGTTGATGTGAGTTACTGATTCCGCGCGAAACACGTCTGCTGGTGAGCTAGCTCTAGATGAGGAGACTGATAGAAGAACCTCAGTCAGTGCTGACAAAGTCGATCCCCAACAGGCGAGCATTGATTTCCTGGACTAGGGTGTGATCTATACTGCTCGTCATCCATGTCTTGACTTGTAGGGAGAGAGTATACCATTTCTCTCCATTTGGATCGTCGACAACTGGCCAGGGAATGTTGGTATTGATTAGATTGTGGAGACGATGACTCCGTAAAATTTTCTCCACTTGGTCCACCCAGGTGTCGAAGTCGGTTCGCTCTTTCAGCGGTGGGGTGATTTTGTAGAGATTGAAACTCCCTACTTCCGGTAAACCAACAGCTTGGTCTGCGACGACGACGTCTCGCTTGGTATGCCAGTTTCGATTTGGCTGCATGGCGGCAGGTTGGTTGGAGGATTCAGCCATCTTGGCTGATGAAAGAAATGATCAATGATAAAGTCTGATCAATTTGATAGTAAATGTAGTTCTTAACGTGAGATGCTACAACAAGGTCTCTTTGTCAAAAGAGATAAATGTAAATGCAGTTCTCAACGTGAGATACTATAATAAAGCTTCTTTGTCAAAAGAGATAGTACTCCGGTGAGATACTCTCTTTGTAAAAAGTGATAAAGAAGTGAGAAATGCACCCCTCTTTGATAAAGGGTATATGCAAATCAAAGTGAGATATACTATCTAGTAGTATTCTCAAAGAAAAGTGAGAGATATACTATCGTAGTATTCTCTAAAAGTGAGAGATATAGACTTCAAATCTATTCTCAAATGAAGTAAGATATAGCCTATTGATAGTGCTATTCTTGATGGTGAGGCTCCCCCGCGGGGAGATTGTTATGTAAAGTCTTTGATAAAGCAAAGGGGTAAAACGAGGGCCTTATAACCTATTGAGGCCACGAAGGAGGACTAGTGAGATGAACTAGCATGGAGGGGAAATCGGGAAGAAGATGCATGCTATGAATCTATGGAAAAAAAGGCTGTATATGAAGCCTGTACTAACAAAGGAATGGCAAACTGACATAGCAAAGTCTTAGTCTGCACAAAGGGACAAAGGCATAAAGACATACTATACATGTCAATAGGTTGGCAGTTCGCCGTTATAATCTGTTCACGGCGAAGGCAATATCCGGTCTGGTTCTCATTCTAAGCCAAGCGACTTTCCTAACGTCCTCTCCAAAAGCTGCTTTCTCAGAGAGTGAGACGTCGTCGTCTTAGTCTTAAATATTATTATCTTCTTTAGTAGAAAAAGGTGGTTAATATATCGATCTTATAGGTAGATATATTAAAGAAACCTTACCTAGACTCGCTATCTATAGTAGGTCTTCTAGGTATATAGCTTAGTCGATAAAAATAGTTAATAAAACTCTCTTAGGGAGTAAAAAAGCTTTATTAATAGTTCTTATTAAGCTACTTCCTAGAAATCTAGCTAGTTCACTAATTACCTTAATCTTAAAGGTGATATTATCTTTAAACTATTAGATTTATTATTTATCTAAGGTAGCGCTTAATATATCGTTAATATAGAGTAAAAGCTAGAGATCTCTCTCTTTATATATAAAAATATATCTTTTATCTAGTAGCTCTTTAAAATCTAGTCTTAAACAAATAAACGCCAGAAGCGAGCCAACGATATGTCAAAAATATAAAAATGAAAGCAAAAAAATGCTCACACTCGGAGTCGAACCGAGGATCTCATGATTACTAGTCATGCGCTTTACCACTAAGCCATGCGAGCTGATTGGATAGGATACTCTGCTCCTCTTGGCAAGATAAGCCATTGGACCAAATTGAGAGGAATATAGTTACGTTGAGAATGGCATTGTATGAATTTCGATTTAATAAGTTCTATATCACGTTATATACTGAGAGAGGAATCACGTGGAAAGGAAGAAATTGCCGGACATGGACGGCCGCCTTGTATTACCGCCTTTATCGAGCGGGGTAGACTTCCAAGGTTCCTTCCTATCTTTATACTTCTTAGAGAATTAGATACCTAGGTACCTAGGTATCACCTTACCCCAGTAAGAAAGTACTTCCCATCCGATTTCATCAGTCCTCTACCGTCAGAGTTACGTCGACTATGAGCCTAGTAAGACAGTACTTTTCATCAGTTCTTTACCATCTGAGTTCGTACGTCGACTGTGAACCCGGATCCGAAGGAACATCAGTAGAGTCCGTCAGGGGTGGATACCTGTGACATATACCACCTGATGATTGCTTTATCTCCTCAATTTGTCTGAACTGTTATCTCCTGTTTGGATAGCGACCGGAGCGCGAGAGGAAAGGCGAGGTAGCGCAGAAAACGTACGGGAATGTAGCGGCAATGCAAACCACGTGTAACGTTAAATCGAGCGTAATGTTGGAGAATAAGAGTTTTAACTTCATCATCGTCTACGAGCTGTCCTGAAACTTCCACCATGCGTCCAGAACATCGTTGTAGCCCATTTTTTCCAGACGCTGTGCGACCTTACGGCGCCACTCTTTTTTAGAATCTTCATCCCCATAATCGAAATCCATCCCTGCGGAGATTCGGAATTTTGTTCTGACCCATTCGATAGGGACATAGCTAGCAAGCTCCCAGTCGATAATACCTAGCGAATCTGTCGAGATATCCATAAGAATATTCGTAGGACCAAGATCGCGATACTAGAAGATAAGTCTAGAGACATCTATAGATATCTCGGTACAATTCTTTAGGAGCTGTTATAGAGCAAGGGTATTAGCCATTTTACTATTGCCTTTAAGGAGATAACGTTCTAACAGCTAGCGTCCATCCACACCGCTAATAGTGTCGCCCTTCTATACTGCTAAGCGATTACAAACATCCGCGACCTTGCCGATATAATACTAACGAAGATTGTCGTCTATATTAGGCCAAGCCTCATAAAGGAGCTGGCCCGGCACCCTCGAGACGACAAGGAAGTATCGCGAGTTAGTCTCGAAATGATAGAGGACATTCGGGAATCCAAAATCATACGGTTCTTGATCTTCTTAGTCTTTGAGAAATTGTAGAGTCATATGCTCTCTGGTTATATCGGGATAGTCTATGTGATGCGCTTGGATAAAGGCTTCGCCTGCCTTCTAGACAGCCGCTTGGTTGTCAACTGCGTGAACTCTCGAAATAAAAGATGAGTCGTCTAAGAGGGGCTTAGAATTCGGAAGAGGCTCAGGTGCAGTGGAGAGAGCGAAAGGCCCCCCATTGCCGTCGCTCCAGCATGCTTGGTCGGCTGGATTATTGTCTAGGAGGGGTGATGAATAATGAGTAAGAAGAACCGCATTTGAGATTAGCCAGTAGCTTTCGTCAACTTCCTGTATCGATTCATTGAGGTGCGGCTGAGGCAGGCTAATGGATGACATGTCGATTGATGCTGAGGTCCTAGAAAAAGAATAAACACAAATGTTGCCGTACTTTATAGACAAAGCTTGCCGAAGAGGTATTAACCAAGGACGTCTGGAAAGTACTGTACGAGACCAGGTAGAGAAGGAGAGAAGGAGAGTGATGGCTGAAAAGGATTGGCCAAACAAACATCTTCCCCAGTTTGCAGGTCCGTGCATTTCCTAATACTCTCGTACCCCCGGGCCCCGGCACCATTGATCTCTGTTTGAAGTATGGCTTCAGATTACGCAAATTTCTTCTTTGCTGACCATGGAAAAATCATTGTATCAAAATATAGAAGCATTCGTAACTCTGACTCTGAGATCGAGGAGCGAACCCTGTCCATTGAAGCTGCCTGGATTAAAATATCACAGCAGCTGGCCTTGTTAAAACTTGTTGAGAAACTTTGGGAGAGGATTACCAAGAGTTTCAATGGCGCCACTGAGCGTTTCAGATAGGAGCGAGGCTGTCGCGGCCTCTACCACGGGATCTCTGTACCATCAATCACGTTGAAGAACTTGCCCGAGGTCGTCTCCCGAGACGCATTATCAATCTGCACGAGTCAGTCTGCATCCTTCAAGCTTCAAAACAGAGAAGGGCATCAGGTACTAGGCCTAGAATGGAATCGACACTCTGGCGCTGGGAGTTTGGGGCCTGGGGAAGGCCCATCGCGCGGGCGCCCTTGTTGCCGCCCTCTGTTTGCACGAGGCTGTTAGACGGTCAGCTGCCGTCCAAAATCTCCCATCCGGCTGGTCTCTCTGGTGGCTTACCCGGGATGCACGGCAAAGGCAATGAAGTCCTTGTTGACGCTGTGGATAGCACTGCACGTCCGCCGGAGTTAGCCGATTCTTTCCCACCAGGGTAAGCTAAAGCTGGCAGCATCTTACGTAGTGATCCAGTTCAAACCCGCCTTGGAGATTCCGTACGCCGGAACGATGTGAGCCTTGTGAACCTCAAGTCGGCCAATGGAACCGGCAGCACTGCTGACCGATACCCACTTGGGGGCCTGGGACTTCTCCAGTAAAGGCTTGACGGCCTGGTACAGGGCTAGGGGCCCGAGCGCATTCACGGTAAACACGTCGGTCACAGCCTCGGAGCTCACCACGTCTAAGGGAATCATGCCCTTCTCGCCGGCTCCGCCGGCATTAGCCACCACCACATCGATGTGGTCGACGTCCGTGAGATCCTTGATAGCCGCCGCAGGGTCGGCCGAGTTGCTGCTTTCAATCTTTACCAGCTGTAGACGCGAACCATCAGCCTTGGGCAAGGCCTCTAGCTCCTTGACGTAGTCTGCGGCTGTGTCGCGGACACTGGCAATGATGATGTGCTTAGGCCGGAGTAGGAAGGTCTCCACCAACGTCCGTCCGATTCCTATCCTCCGTCAGCGCGATCCTAACGCAAGTTTAGGCAGGACTTGCCTCGACTAGCACCGGTAACGAAAACGACAGTGTCGTCGGAAATAGTCATGACTGAGAATAGATGATAGGAAAATTCCGGTGGGAGTCGTATCTGGTAGCGTTGTGATTGGATTAATAGGCTTGATGAATGGAATAGAGAGAGAAAGAGTAGCTAGCTTCACGTTTGCGGCCGCCTTTAAATAGCCAGCTATAGGAGGTATTGAGAGATACCTAGGTACCCTATAGGCGATTAATAATGCTTATATGCTCCTCCACGGATGCTTTGAAATCGGGACCCCAGGATGACAGATCATTGATAGGGACATGAAATGAATCCTTGTGTAAGACTACAAGGGAGTACGGACCACGAGCGCTGAGGCCGTCCATGCTCATGCGTGTGAGATTCTCAATTTCGGCTTATTCTCACGACAAGCTCAGGTGCGGACTAGTGTGAAACCTCCACGCCGTCTAGTCTCTTGGTATTCGGAGTACTCCGGTATGGTTTGTCTAATTGGAAACGCCGTGCTAGTCCTCTGCACCTGGTTTGGATGATGCAACTGTTAGGGACTACTGTAGGTGAGCCAAGTATCTATAGCCTCGCTGGCATAATCATAGTGAGACAATCTTCTCCCCTTCTAGCCTTGGCGCTTACAGAGGGAGTTATATTAAGAAGAGAGAGGAGCGAGCTCCCAATCAATATCTACCCACCTCAGCCTAAGGCAAGAGGGTATCCAAAACAGCAGCAATCATACCAGAATGCGCGGGCAAGTGAAAAGTGTGCTTTGTATGGAAGACACACCTAGGTAGTGCCAACAACTGAGGTATCATCCCTTCTTTACTGGGAAAACATGAGACCGAGTCTGAGGTCAAAGAATGCCAGCTTGATACGGTCTAATTTCTAGATCATGTTGAAGAATACATCAAAAAAGGGATTTAGTTGAATAGAACCCTGTCTATGACCATGATATCTGTAGATATTTAAATGACGACCCGCAATTAAGCTCTCACTTCGACCTCTTATGACTCGACCTCTTCTTCCCATCCTTTGTCTTCGAAGTAGACTTTCCTTTACGCTTTTTCTTCCTATCCTCCTCCGATGATACCAAGTCCGATTCAGGCTCGGAGCTCTCATCGCTTTCAGCATGTCGACGATCTGGCTCACTGGACTCTTCCTTATCCGATGATGTACTCGAGTCCGAATCAGTGTCTGAAGGCTCCGGCTCCTTAAACACCCCCCTCTCAGGGCCTCGGCCTTTGGAAGAACGACTCGGCTGCCCAAACGCATATGCTGAGCGACCCGGATCCGTGTTGGGTACCATAGGCACCACCATAGGTTGGCTCTGGAAGTTATCGGCGCGCCAGCGATGCTCTTCGGCCAGTTGTGAATCATTCTTTCCCTGGCTGAGCGAGAGGAGGTATCTGTCGAATTCCTCGGCGGCGGCGGCAACTCGGGTGAATTGTTCCTTACCGAGGATGATATAACTTGGTCGTTTGTTTTTCCGTGCGTCGAAGGTAGCAAGAGCAACGGCTGTCTGGAATGCGTTGCGAATTTGTCTACAAATAAAGGGCTTTGATCAGCATAAAGATTTGGGTTGAGTGTGTGGAATGAATGACGGCAAGTTGTACAGTACCTTCCATTCCAGTTGAGCAGGTTCTTATCTTTGATGTCTTTGAAATGTTCTTTTGCGAACCGGATGATTTCTTTCTCCCGGATATCGAAGTCCGGATTTTGCGTCTCGAACTCCTTTCTGATCCGTCCGATGTTGTTCTTCCATATCTGGATGGATGTTCTCTTGTCCAGTTTCGGATAATACAGACTGACATGGATTCGGGACTTGAATGCCCGGTCGATTTGGCCGACGCGGTTTGTGGTGAGGAATAGGATCCCCTATCTGGGTTAGGAGAGACTCAGAGAGTATCACTGTTGGATGCGTTGAACTTACACTGTAATATTCCAAGGTTCGAAGGAAAACTTCGCAATGGAATTTGCAATTAATATCATCTATAAAATGAACAGACGGAGGGACGGACCTACCTGAAACAATCGCATTGCGAGGGAGATCGGTATCATTGCGTCGCTTAAGAAAAACACTATTGTGAAATTAGCAAAGCCTCGATGAAGAACTCGAGATTGGAAGGATGCAACAAACTCGGCTTCGTCAAGAAGAAGAACGCATCCCCATTTATGAGCAAGCTGGAAGTTCCGCTCCAAGTTCTTCTCCACAAATTCAGCGTTGTCTCCTATGTCACCACATGTGACTGGGAAAAGAGGCCGTTTGGTATGGTCGGCAACGCATTCAGCTGTACTAGTCTTACCAACTCCTGGTTCGCCGTGCAGCAAAATAATCAGACCCTTACCTTTCCCCTGAATAAGGTCGACAGAGGGCAGGGAACCCTCTCGCCCTTCAGACTTGCTTGGAATACTCTCATGATTTTCAACCATAGCCAAGACTGTTTCTTTAATACTGTCGTTGATAACCAAGTTTTGCCAACCATCGGTATATTGAACATCGCTAATGCTCTCGATGTCGAACGTTGCCCATTTGCGAGAACGGAGAACGAACCCATAGACCTTAAAGGGAAGTAGGGCCTTCTGGTCTCGGGTCAAGTCTTCCGCATACCCCGTGGAGTCCATTAAGCTCCCATTCAGGCCTTTGAATTCCTGTTCTTCTTTTTCGTCGATGACGGAGTCTGGGGCAATCCACTCGTTCCCACAGCAGCCTTCTAAGTCGCATCGAGTACAATACCAATGACCCAAGTTTGTCTCTCGGATGTCATGATCGACTAGATTATCCAGTCCGATCTGTGGTTTGTTGTCTGACATCTCTAGAAACGCCAGTTGGAAATCAATGATTACCTGAGATTCCACTTGTTCCGGATGCTTATCCAGGGTTAATCCATGGTATTGCTTATGTGCTGTCTTTTGTGGGTTCGATAAAACTGCGAAGTTTTCGCCTCGAGTGACCATCGCTTCACGAATGCTTTCATGGTTCGGATCGCATTGCAATGGATATACCGGGAGAGCAGTCATATCTCGCTCTCCTTCATACTTCCGGATCTGGAATGTACGGTTTACTGGGCCATATTGGGCCCCATCGAAGTCAATGTAGAAGCACTCCACTATAAAATTCCCCGGGGAGTATCCTTGGTCCTTCAATTTGACCCCAGCATGGTTTGCCGGGGGTTCAACAAACGTGGAAGTGGAGTAAAGCGGTCTCCCTCCCGTTACCCGAATCACTCGATACCTAGAGTTCGCGTTAGCAATTCATCATATGATTCCAATTTAGTTGAAAGGCTCACAGTTGGATCTGTTTTGTAGCGGGAGTGCGGACGGTGGTGCCTGGTCGGAACAGATGCCAAAGATCACAGAATGCTACTTTGCGAGCCGTGCCCTTCTCAAAATCCTCCCTTAACTTGAAGACACGACCTAAATGATCCGACATAAATCCGTTCAATAACCGTAGATGTTCAAGGGCCTTTGGACTCTCCGTTTCTTTTAATGGGCCAATGGCCGTTGAAGGGACTTGGCTTTCAGCTGTGCTGTCACCATGGATCTGTTCGAGTTTCTTTTGATGTTCCAAGAGTTCCTTCCAGAACAGAGTCAACAGCTTCAAGGGCCTCACGAAGGTGACTTTATGCTCGTGGGGACCGCGATGCGGGAGCTGGTCCGTGACTTCATTCAAGACCTTCAAAAGAACTGGCGAGCGAAGCCGAATCTGAAAGATAGGAAGACTGGCCTCTTTGCCATCAAGATTTACTTTGTTCCCAGCGACACCCCCGGGGGACTGTTTCTTTGTGAACGACCGCGCCCCTCTGAACGGTTGAGGTTCTTCGATTAGAGTCTCAATGACGCTCTGTGGGCTGTTGTCGATTTCCGGGACGTGCTTCCACTCGCCTTTCGAATCGGGTACATCGTATACAACGGAGTACTCTTGCCAGCTGAGGCATTTGGTCGTAGCCTCGCTATCAGGCACCTTGCTTTTGTTGTAGTTGGTAGGGTCCAGTTTCTGCGGTCCAAGAATTGCAGCCTCGAGTGCCTCAAGACGGTCGTGAAAGAGTCGGTGGAGCATCGCTTCGTGAAAAAGTCGCGCTGGGACGTCTTGAATTCGCTCTTGTAAAGAACGCTGCTCATAGACTGTGGTGGCTCTATTCCAGTGTCGAAGGAGCCATGGATCATCTTTCGCATCCTCGAGTCGAGGTTCTGCCTCATTTGTCTTATTGAGTTGGGAATTTTGAGGCTCATCCTCTGCCTTGCTGGGTTGACAGTTCTTCACCGCATCAGAGGATAAAGAGGAAGACGGGGTGTTGGTTTCAGTCTGAGACGAGTCTGTCTTGCTGTCCGCAGCTGGTGTGAAGACACTCGGTTCGGAAGATAGACCGAAGGAGTGAGGATTTACACTGTCGACGATCGCTGTTGCCATGATGCGAAAGCTCCTGCGATGCTTCTTGGGCCTTCGAAAAGACGGAGAAATTCCGAGGTCACTGAGTTGGTCACTGATTTGTACCTGCGATACTCTGGCCAGTTTACCTCACATATACACGCGCTGTACTGTAACAGGTGTCAGCGTGTCAGCCTTGCTTTAAGGCAGCTGAAAAATCTCACCCCGCCAGAAAGACTTTTGCTTTTTATGCTCGGACATCCTTTTCGGCAACTAATATTTTGCGCTCGAATTGTTTGCCTATTTCCCAGCGCCTCGTGCTGCAGCTACTAGGGATTGGCCGGACCAGAGGGAACTACTTGGACGGGGGAAGCTCTATTTTGGTCGTAGCGCCCCATCTGCACATACACGTGTCTCCACTAGGCATAAATCCTTCCTAATACGGAGTAGTTCCTTTACCATACCTCCTGGCCCTTGCTCGCCATCAGCAAATACTTGTCAGCTTTCTCCCCTCTAGCGTGGTGCGATGAACTGCGGCCGATCGAATGTCCCCGCCAAGCCGCGCTATATTTAGTTTGAGTGTCAGCAAAGGACGTGGAAATGATCTTGACAGGGAGTACTTGGGACTTCGGGCCAATGATTGATCTGATATAATCCCTCAACCCTACCCCTCACCATTCCTCCCCTTAGTGGTCGGAGTTGACCTGACTCTTGAACTGGCAGGGGCATAGGAGGGTTTGGTCACTCCATAACACCACCAGCTAACTAAGAACATCTTTGTGTTTTCTTCAGGCAACATAGGCCACGAACAGGATGGCAAAACAACCCGTAGCCAAGTTCCCAGTCCGCCATTCAACTAATATCCCCGCGAGCTTCATTGAGAATCACCAAACCACTGCCGAAGACGAAGAAAAAATCAAATTTGTTCATCGCATCAACTCCTTCCTCCCCGAGAAGGACGCAGCCCAGGATGAGCTAGAGTGTAAGCAACGAATGTGTGTGTATTCACCTTCCGCTCATCATATGCCGAAAATCCCGGAACCTATCACTTATTATCGAGGGCTATTTTGTTAGTGAGGAGTCTTTCAAAAGCACGACCAACAATGTTCAGGCCTTAAATGAGGCGCTAGACGCTTTCCGTCTGAAATTGTGCAAACCTGGCCAATTTCAAGTCAGCCAGCCTATGCCATCGGACCAGAAAGTACACTGGTCGGATGTGATGAAGGAGCTGCAAAATGCCCAGAACTACTACAAGACCCGTCATGGAGGTGGACCGATTGGCAAAGCGATTTCCAAATTCGGGAGATATACGGAGTCGCTGAAGGGGTGGCTAGACCTGCTTCCAGCTGGGGATTATGGGTCTACTATATGCGGTACGTATGCATCTATCATATTCGACACGATCTATGCTAAGCGAGGATTGTACAGGAGGACTCAAGCTATTGTTATCGGTATGACAGCAGGAACATTCCAGATCGAGTTGATTCTCAACCCGCAAGCTCCGACTGACGCTATGTAGGCCCTTGATGAAACTCACAAGCTGGATAGCTTAGTTTTCGTGGCACTGTCCGACATACCCGAGATCTTGTACGAAGCCCGGTTCTACCTGGATGCGTACAGAGTTCCTAGGTTGAGTATTAATATGCTGGAAAAGATGGCTGACCTTTGTAACCACGTTCTTATTGTGCTGCGGGAAATCGTTTATTACTGTCTTGAATCAAAGTCTAGTAAGTACACATATTTGCTCTGTCTCCAGAGTGGGAAGGTCGCGTCTCTGATTTTCTTTTTGTTTTTTCAATCTTTGCATAGGACATTTTATTTCGACGGTCTTCAAGGGGCCGAATTCGAAAGACTCTCTACGACAGACGATTTCCGACCTCAGGGAGCGCGCCACCTCTCTTTCTCGAGAGGCAGAGCTGACGAACCACCAAACTATACAGAATATCAACGAAGATATTCAAGGCATCAAGCAGAGTTCTCACAACATAGAAGGTAGCCGGACGGACATTTATGTCAATCTATACGTGCTCTACTCTGGGCACCCATCTCTCGATAGCAAAGGCGAACTTCTGTCCGACAGTATGGATGGTTAGTATCATGCAACTGTCAAATTTTCTATCAAATCTGAACCTGAAAAATGAAAATCTAGCGTCCCCTCGATTGTCTCTCGCCGGCGTTCAACTTCAAAACTCTATCAGTGCAAACCCTTCCCCGGGGATCCAGCCTTCGCGGAGTCCATCCATAACCGACCTACCAGATCTAAGAGATTTGCTCACCCTATGTGTCAATTCTCAATCTAACGATCATTTAAACGTTCCCCAACGGACTCATCGCCGACATCAATCTTTCCCCAAGCCCGAGGAGCCCCTGATCACCACCGAAGGCCTTTTGCACCTCCTCGCATTCGACGAAACCAAGGTCGCCAGTGACCGTGGCACGAACGTTCACCCAAGCAGGTTCAACAAGTGCGAATCCCAAAAACTTCCCTTCATTACGAGATCCGCCCAGTTTCAAAACTGGATCAACAAGACTGAGGGGAAAAACGCCTCCCTACTGGTTCAAGGTCACTTTGACTCTGAAGATGGCACATCGGCTTTGACACACCTCTGCGCAAGAATCGCTTACGAGTCCGCTCCCGATCCCAAAGTGCTGATCCTCACTCACTTTTGCTCGCTCCATACGGCCAGTCGCGCGGAGATCGGTCGCCGGGCTGGTGCCACGGGGGTAATCGCCAGCTTGATCGGTCAGCTCCTCTCGTACGACTCCCATCGAGTCCAATTTGACCTTTCGCAAATCACGAAACACGCATTATCACGGATCGAGGAGTTTTCATTGAAGAAACTGTGCTGGCTTCTCGGGATGTTGATTACCCAGGTTAAGAAGGGAATCACGATAATCTGCATAATTGACAATATCTCATCGTACGAGACGGACGAAGCGGTGGGGGATCTGGAGCAGTTGGTCCGTTGTCTGCAAACCTGGGTCATACGGGCAAACCAGACTTCGTCCAAGCCGAGGATGAAGTTGTTAATCACCGACACGAACCAGACCACCCGGGTTTACCGGTATTTTCAACACGATGATATTTTGGACCTCGAAGGTGAATCGGGGGATGATTGGGAGGATGACTCTGAGGAGGACAGCTGGATAATATAATTGGGGAGGTGCTCACCGTTCGCAAATCGGCGTCATGAGTAGATAGTAGTCTTGTTTAGCTGATGCGACTACTACCATTTGGTAGTTTTGCAAAGGTCGGCATTCGTAGACCCCTTTCAAGGTTCCACTCTGAGTGCATTCGATTAGTACGGCAGGTGGAACAGAGCCATAGCTCTGTGTTGACTTGACGGAAGGATTATGAGGGACGCTGGAATCCGGCGACAAGCGGGTGGTCAAGATGAAGTATTGATTCTAATGCCATCTCTTGGTATGTTGGACCAATTAAAAGCAGCCATCATCGGCCACTCATCATGACTCAGTCATATGGCACTATCATGCGCTTAATTGTGCCATCCGAGAAATCAGCAAATAAAGGACTTGCGGTAAGTACCCTGGTCCCGACGACATCCAGACAAAGCATAATGTGGGTAACCCACCGAATAAAGCCCACCCCCAGAATTGGAGTGTAATTTGTTGCTAAATATGCCTCGACATGTAAGAACTCGTTCTAAATTGTGCAATCTACTCCACAAAGCCACCCACACATATAAGGATTCGGCAGTAACCTCCAGATGCGCCCCAAATTCTGGTTCAATCACCGGTAGCAGGACTGACGGTCTCCACTCCCCCAGCTCTGCAACGCGAAAAGTCAGGATTAGGGGATCTTTGCTCTCCATTGCCACGACGAGTGAATGTTTGAGAAGATGCGCCAAGTCAAGCCACCATATCGCGGAAGGCCGTCACATGACCTAGGGCAAAAGATACCAGTTTACACCCGAGGCATCAATTATATGCAAACATTGCAAACCTGCCAGCGACATCTTTTCAAGATCACGTGTACCCTATCTAGAATTTCTTAAGCCATCACCTTATCTCGTGTCACCGCTGGGTTTATTGCCGTTAATACATCCTCGACCTTTATCACTCTCGCGCCTTTCACGACTATTTTTCATCCGGTGATCCACCTTTTCTTCGGAATTATCATCCTGTCCACCATATTCACACATCATGGATCACACGCGCGATCCCTGTCCCTGGGTTGCCCTGAGCGACTTTGGCGGTGCCTTCGCTATGGGTGCTATTGGAGGTGCTGTCTGGCATGGTGTTAAGGGATTCCGCAACAGCCCGTACGGCGAGCGCCGGATAGGTGCCCTCACAGCAATCAAAGCCCGCGCCCCCGTTCTCGGCGGTAACTTCGGCTGTTGGGGAGGTCTTTTCAGTATTTATGACTGTTCAATTAAGGGTATCCGCAAGAAGGAAGATCCCTATAATGCTATCATTGCTGGTTTCTTTACTGGTGGCTCCCTCGCTATCCGTGGTGGTTATAAGGCCGCCCGAAACTCCGCTATTATGTGTGCCGTCTTCCTCGCTGTCATCGAGGGTGTCGGTATTGGTTTCCAGCGCATGATGGCCGATAACACAAAGCTTGAGGTAAGTTGGATTTGTGACCTTCCGGGTATACAATTGGACGTGTCTGCTAACCATAGACATTATTAGCTTCCTCCCCTCCCTGCGTCGGAGCAGAAGGCCCACGCTTGAATTCCCTCCTCGGTTCATATCTTCCTTCGGTCACCATCAACATATCCTCCCTTCTACCTTTGTCTTCATAACAAAATCTTCGCATCAATACTCTCTCTCTCTCTCCTCAGGCGTTCGGTTGATATCATTGTTCCTAAACGACATAGCACGGAGGCTCCCGTTTTGTTCCTACTTCCCCCTCGCTTTTAATACCGCGCCCTATGGTTTGAAGCATTGTACATTAAAGACCGAAAATTCATGTTCACGACTGGTTCTAAGACTGGTATTTGCCTTTTCATGGCCTGGTGGCTAAACCTCAAGATTTCATTCACATTCGTTTTCTTCGTCCTTTAGATGGCTGATGAAATAGACAATACAAGCCGCATGTCGCTCGGGATCCTGCTAATAACCCGTGGGTCGAATAGTGCTCACAGATAGCAATGTATAATCTATCGTCTGCGCCTCCTCGAGCAGCTCTCAACCACTCCGATGTAGATCGGAATATTGGCATTTATGGACCCACTTGTGGTATGTGGGATGGTACTTCAAGAGGCCGCAGGGCTCTTCCCCGGATCGCTGAAGGCGGTCACTTTAGTACTCAATATTTAAGTCGAATTTGAAATACCAAATGCTAGTTATATGCTATAATCAGCGACCAAGCGGTCAACAACATAATGCATTCGCTAACTCACGGGTGCCGCAAATCCAGCTGATACCGGCCGTTCTCAAAGACCCGTCTGCATTTATCTTAGGAAACGGCCCGGCTAGGCAATTCATGGACGATGTCATTATGACCTTCTAGACCTTACTCAAGTAAAGATGGGAATCGTTCAGTGTGTCGCCGACACTTCACCCCCATTCCAGCAGTTGTCTCTTGGGTTTTGGAGGTGTTTGTGATCTCCCGAGGTCGAAAAAGTGCTCCCGAGGGGC
The DNA here is from genome assembly GCF_028828025.1 of Penicillium rubens. Classification (NCBI taxonomy): domain Eukaryota; kingdom Fungi; phylum Ascomycota; class Eurotiomycetes; order Eurotiales; family Aspergillaceae; genus Penicillium; species Penicillium rubens. Next base: position 5,050,673 of record NW_026890600.1, read on the forward strand.
TCCAGGGCTGTCACCCTTGCTTATATAAAGAGCCGCTAGTTCGGGGCTAAGAGCGTTGTTCCAAGGTTGCCCCTCCGTCAGCCCCACAGCTACCCGACAAAAACCAAGGATCATCACAACTTTGGGAATACAAGAAACACCTGGGGGCGCCTAGGTATATACTCCATGGAGCCTGTCAGCTTTGCTATCGGGATTATAGGGCTAGCAGGTCTTTTCAGTACTTGCTTGGACGCTGTTGAAAGATTCGATTCGTGGAAAGACTACGATTTCGAGTTTCGCGCTCTTGTCGCCCAATTTAAAGCTCAAAAGATTCGACTCGCAAGATGGGGTCTGGCCGTGGGCCTGGAAGACGATGAACTCTCGTATGATCATAACGTCCTTCTTGACGACCCAAAAATTGGGTCTACTATCAAAGAAGTCCTCTTCGCAATCAATGCTGTTTGCCGTGATGAAGATAAAGCGTTTTTGACACCGATGCTGGGAGCTGATGAGAAATCCAATAATGACCAGCTGTTCCACCGCCACCCTCCCCGCGAATCCAAGCGGCAGAAAATTGGATGGGTACTCAGAACCAAAGCTAAGCGTGTCGCCCAAGTTGATCATTTCTCCAAATTGGTGGAAACTCTCCATAACTTGATACCAATCGAGGATCTAAAGGGATATAAGGGAAGGAAGCCTACTGGCGGTGAGTGGCCATGTTTTCCTGTAGCGAATTTGGAAAACTCATCAACATTCTTTTTGGCTCTACAGACACAGTACTGGAGACAGATGCATGGCGAACTGAACTCGAAAACCTGTTAAAGCGTATGGAGACTCAGATGGAAGGTTGTCCCCACCCCAATTTCCCTTCATTTCTCCTAGCTCACGGTTCATGGTTCTAGATGAGTATAGACGGGATTTACATGCATGGCTGCTCGGATCTACCTCTACGAATGATCTGTACGAGATATTTACCGAGAGGAAAATTGAAGGCACTTGCGAGTGGGTTTTGCATCAACCCTGGTTCCTCGAGTGGACCTCGCCAGACTTCCCAGATGGATGTGCTAAGGTCCTCTGGATCAATGGTCATGCCGGCTCTGGGAAGTCAGTCATATGTGCGAGAGTTATTGAGAACGTTTCTTCCAATTCGAAGGGCCCCATTGCTTATTTTTTCTTCTCGTCCGACTTTGAAAGCAGAAGAGACCCATTTATTGCAATTAGGATATGGCTATCCCAGTTGTTATGTCACCCTGTCTTTTTTTCTTTAGCCCGCGAGAGATTGACAATGCAACAAGGGCAGAGAGCAACTCGCGGCGATACTCTAAAGCTTTTGCGTGATCTTGTCATAAAGGTCCCCCATTGCACATTTATCTTGGACGGCCTCGATGAATGTAGATGGGTTGAGCAGGACCATAACTCCAACGATGGTGCTTCAATCGTTGACTTTTTGGAAGCATTGCAACGAGCAATCTATGGTACATCTACTCGAATTTTGGTAGTGAGTCGTGATGAGCCTGAGATCCGGGCTTGTCTTGTCAACAAGTCTAGTACCAACGACACCATTATCATTCAGCACAGTATCACACCCGAGGACGTCCGGTTCGATCTCGACATGTTTTCACGGAGCATAGTGAACAAAAAGTTATCCACAATGACGGAGGCGACAAAGAGCGATATTTCTCAAAAATTGGCTGAACGTTGTAACGGGCAATTTCTCTGGGTCCAGATGCAGGAGAGTCAGCTGCGCGATTGGAAAAGTCCAAAACAACTCGAAAAAGCAATCAATTCCACTCCTCCTGGTCTCAGCAAGACCTACGACCGAGAATGGATGGGAATCTCACTTCTCTCCGACGATAATAGGGAACGGACTATCTCTTTACTACGATGGGCCGCGTTTGCCCTTCGGCCGCTTTCGGTCTCTGAGATAGCTGGAGCCCTATCGATCAGCGCAAATTGCGATGAGGTCAGAATTGACGAGGTCCCGGATAGAATCAACGATAGCTACATCGAAACAGAAATAATGAGACTTGGTGGGTCATTGATTGATATTCGAAATCCCATGGCAGGATATGACCCTAGGTCTAGAACGGTACATTTGGCTCATTTCACTGTCAAGGAATACTTGCTTTGCAACCTTCCAGCGCCAGGGAGATTACTACAATTCAACTCCAGCTTGAAATCCTCTACCGAAGGAATTGAGAACCTTTTGGCTGCCAAGATGTGTCTTTGTTACGTTGACTGCGAAGGAGTTTGGCAAGAAACCTCTGAGGAGGGAAGAGACGAGGTCCTCGAGTCTTTCCGGAATTACGCTAGCAGATCATGGTATCAGCATGCCTCTCTCGGAAATATGCGTGACTCGGACCTGGTGAAATCTCTGAACCAGCTTTTTGATGTCGAAAACCCAAACTGGGCCTCGTGGAAGGAATGGCTCGACTCGAGGGATGAGTCACAAAGAATAACATGTGTCGACAGCGGAGAGGATTCAGACTCATCGACTGCTGATGACGAACAAGAGATAGGGCCTTCCAATTGTGCAGACAATTCGGACTTATCGGTATTTAAAGACGGGCAACCTGCCCAGACCCTCTCCATGAGCCCTTTGTACTACGCTGCATGGCTTGGTCTGACTGACACTATGGACCTCCTCTTGCGAAGCAATAAATACTCTATAAATGAACAGGGGAAGTTTGGACGGACGCCATTAGTAGCAGCCTGCGAAAGAGGGAACCTGGAGGCTGTCGTGAAGCTCTTAGACAGTGGCGCCGATCTCGAGATCGCCGGCGATAATGAGCACACCCCTCTTCAAGCTGCCGCTTGCAATGGGCATGCCGAAGTAGTAAAACTGCTTCTTGAGAAGGGCCTTAATACCCACAATGGATCGGATGGATCGAAAACGCCACTTTATTGTGCCTGCTCAAATGGCCATCACCAGGTGGTCCAAATGCTCCTTCAAAGGGAACCAGATATGATCGACAGACAAGACAGATGGATACCCCTAGTTGCTGCCTCCGATGGCGGGTTCCTAGGCATTGTTCAACTCCTTATTCAAAAAGGAGCAAATGTTAACGTCCCGACTGGGTCTGGACGGACACCTCTTTATTGCGCTTGCAATGCAGGCCATAGTGAGGTTATGCGCCTATTGCTTGATGAAGGCGCAGAAATCGAGTATTGCTGCCAAGACGAATGGACGGCGGTGAATGTCGCCTCCTACAGAGGATTTCTAGACATTGTTCTACTTCTTATTGAGAGAGGAGCAGATATCAACGTCCAGAACGAGTATGGGAATACACCCCTCTACAACTCCTGCTGCACAGGTCATATTGAAGTTGTGCGCCAATTACTTGATAAAGGTGCAGACATCAACCGTAGCAACACATTCAAATGGGCGCCGATGAACATGGCCTCAGATCAAGGACTTTTAGACATTGTTCGGCTTCTTATTGAGAGAGGAGCAGATATCAACGTCCAAGATGAATTTGGAAGGACGCCTCTCTCTTGTGCTTGCTACCGAGGTCACGTTGAAGTTGTCAAGACCCTTGTTTTAAGCGGAGCAGACCTTGAGACCGCCAATCAAGATGGCTTCACACCGTTAAACGTCGCTTCTGAGAGAGGCTTTTTGGACATCGTTACTATACTGGTCAACAAGGGAGTGTCTCTTGGTAGCGGAGCACCTGATGGTTGGACGTCCCTTCATCTGGCTTCTTGGGATGGCTATGTTGATATTGTCACTTTATTGCTTGAGAAAGGGGCAGCTATTGATAATGCAAAATCAGATGGTTGGACGTCACTTCATGTGGCTTCTTGGGATGGCTATGTTGATATTGTCACTTTATTGCTTGAGAAAGGGGCAGCTATTGATAGTGCAAAATCAGATGGTTGGACGTCACTTCATGTGGCTTCTGAGAGAGGCTATGTTGATATTGTTACTTTATTGCTTGAGAAAGGGGCTGCTATTGATAGCGCAACACCTGATGGTTGGACGCCCCTTCATCTGGCTTCTTGGGATGGCTCTGTTGATATTGTTACTTTATTGCTTGAGAAAGGGGCAGCTATTGATAGCGCAACATCAGATGGTTGGACGTCACTTCATGTGGCTTCTGGGAAAGGCTATGTTGATATTGTTACTTTATTGCTTGAGAAAGGGGCAGGTATTGATAGCGCAACACCTGATGGTATGACGCCCCTTCATCTGGCTTCTGAGAATGGCTATGTTGATATTGTCACTTTATTGCTTGAGAAAGGGGCAGGTATTGATAGCGCAACACCTGATGGTCGGACGTCCCTTCATCTGGCTTCTTGGCATGGCTCTGTGGACGTTGCTACTCTATTGCTTGAAAGAGGGGCAGACATTGCCAGTGTGGACAAAGACGGCTTTACGTCTTTACATTTTGCTGTACTCGGTAATTCTATAGAAGCTGTCACTCTTTTGCTCGATAAGGGTGCGGTTCTCAATAGTGTGGCGAATGGTGGTGTCGTGCCTTTACACCTTGCTTCGTTGAATGACTCACCCGATGTTGTCAATTTGCTGCTCGACAAAGAGGCGGACATCGACAGTGTGGAGTTCTATGTTGGGGACTCCGCTACGTATAGCTTCGGTGTCTGGTCATCTGGACGTTGTTAATCTGCTGCTAGAGAGGGGCGCGGCCATCGAGAGCGGGAATTTTGATGACAGGAGGCTCTTGCGCTATATACCACCACATGACCAACTAGAAGTCATCACCAATTTCCTTCGTTCCACAAAGTTCAAGATTGACATTCGCGTTGAAAGAGGATGCGCGCCACTGTTCTATGTTATTGCACGAGGCCCCAGCAGAGCGGTGCAACTTCTCCTTCCACGCCTCCCTGCAAATGCGAAGGACCGGTATAGCGCAATGCCACTGCCAGCCGCAATGAGAAAGGGGCATGAAGAGGCCATTGACAAGCTGACCACATTAGCGGGGCGGCAGTCAAACTTGGATGGACTTGGTCGGGACTTGATCTGGTGGGTGATAGGGACTGGGCGTGGTCGAGTCCTTGACATGGTGCGCCAGGAGTATACACAAAAGTTTGGGACTCGAATCACCCAAGGTAGTAACGACAAGCCATGGTCTTTCGTTGATTTGGACCAGTCGCAGAGTTGCGATGTGTGCACCCTGCCTATACCGACGGATACTCCATATCGCAGGTGTGAAGATTGCAACAATTTTAACATTTGCTCACAGTGTGTGGGAGTGAAAGTGGAATGTCTGGATACTGCTCACGAGTGGTCCTCTCGTGAGCCTGATGGTTTTGATAATGACGTGAAGGGTCAGAAGGATGGATGAGAAGAATGACAAGATGAAGGAGGAGGGCTACGATGGGAACCGAGGTTTTCATATGGATCATATAATACATATTCAGCTTAGACCTCTTTCAACTAACATATCCCTGGAGATAAATATGCAAGACTCGCAAAGCCCTAGGAAGCAAAGTTTTTCTGGCTAGCATCCTCACTGTATCCATCACCAGTCCACCCGGGTAAACCAAGGCTGCTATGGAGACTCAGCTGTCGTTGCAGGTGTTCTTAGCAACTGACGAATCTGCAGAGATGCCCAAGGGAAAATATATCAACACCGACTAAGAATCTTAGGCTATCCGGTTCTTCTTCCGACGCCGCCAAGCCTCAACGTAATATATATCATCTCCCTCGCCTAGCGAAGATTCTGCATCACGATGCCCTTCGTAAAAGTAAAACTTTCTCCTAGGACCTCAGATGCTGGAGATGACCAGTCATGAATGAGAGTATCTCTATCTGTAAGTCCCAGTAGAGATTGCAACAAAGTGGCTGTGAAGAAAAGGGCTGCCGAGAGTGGTAGAGAGGTAGCAGGCACTTGTTCCAATTTAAACATGAAAGGGAGGCTGCTGTAGATCTCCTGTGACAGGAGCGTAATAGCGGCATATGACTGGGCATGTTGTAGCTTGAAAATATCACTTGGAAGCATTGCGGGGACCATCATGTCGCAACTGTCGATGATTATCCGGTTGGCTAAAATGCGGGCTAGGCGGAAGTAGTTCCACATTCGAGCATACCAAACGTCCTGGTAAATGTATTGTGGGCCTTTAGGAAGCTCGTGATACGCCCACGACGCGGGAAGTGAAGTCGCCCAGTTTTGGAGGGTTTGATCACTTTTTATAGCCAGTACAACTAGCTGGTCAGGTGGGGAAAAGCTCTGGTTGGCCAGCACACGACTATTCACCAAGGTACCCAAAATAGTAAAGAGTCTCATTGCTGATAACAAGGGATCCTCGTCGTCTTGTGGGGTATTTGATGACGCTCCAAAGCGACCTGGTAATTCCAGTAAGAATTGCGGAACCGTCTTGCCACTGATAAGACACGCCAGTGTCTCGAAAGTACGAGTTGTTAGTAGATTCCTTGCTCTAATGACATTCCAACGTACCGTGGTGTAACATATCTCTATAATTTCTTTCACCGGTGAGACTGGTAGACCGTTGGTAGAACACAAATAGCCCAAGAATGCGGCAGCGCCGTGGACATGCTTTTGCCAGGCATATGAAGAGGAGTGTCTATCACATGTTATCATCTGCAACACCAACCATCCGTCAGTCTGGTGGGTAAAGTTGTATTAGTGGGATTTCAGAACACAGAACCTCGAAGATAGACAAAATGAAACTTCCAGCCACAGATTGTTCAATCCCACCGCTATGATGACCAATGGTTGCTTTAGTGAGGATCCTTATGGCAAAGTTGTATTTTCTGCGCGCCAGATCCATCATATCGGGATTTTTGTGGACAACAGCAAGTGCAGCGAGGCCAACAGAGGTGAGGCTGACAGTGACGGAAGAAGGGTGCTCCGCGCCGGAAACCATCCACTTCTTGCATTCTCCACCCAAAATCGCAAAGTTGTCAGAAAATACTTTTTGTGCAAGTTCTTCGACGTTAAAAGTGGTTCTGGTTACGACTGGGCTCCAACACGTGGTATGCTTGTTAACCGTGGTCTGCCTAGTACTTGAAGCATGCAACCTCCGAATTGTCGATGTGGTCTGATCACGAAAAAGCAGATCTGACTGAGACCTATAACCGGTACAGTCTAGACCAGCTCGAGCGCACTGGCTGCATCTTGGTCGGAGGAGGTTGCACTATCGAGAGGTTAGCCTGGAGAACAAAGCCGATAAAAGTGTTTTGGAAGTGGTGAGCAAACCTTGATTCTCCTAGATCTGCAGTTCCCACAAGCCGGGCTAGCTCTGGCAGATGCCATGGATGGTGGCAGAATGAGGTTCCAAAAATGATCCAGTAAAAGAACGTTGCAACGGTACCAGCACTGCCCCTTGGGCACCAAAAGCTGGTCTGTTGGCAGATGTGAAATGACCCACGGTGTATATTTATGCGGCTATCGAGACATTAGAGAGACGGTCAGATATATTGCGAGTCTTGAGTTGACCTTGAGTGACCCAGGCGGTGGGGTAGAACAAACGGCTCCTAATTGGTTAAGCTTAGAACGCTAATCCACGACTGACTTACCTAAATGGGGATGGCGCGAACCTTGCTGTTACCTTCCCGCTGATCTCCGACACAGCCATGGAAGTGGGATAGCTTTTGCACTATACTACGAGTGACTTGTCTGAATGAGTATAGAGCGTACAGTAGAGTCTGATTATTTGCTATTTCGTGAATGAGTTGCCCAATATAGACACCGCCGATGATCACACACAGAACTATATATTCCGTCACATTTCTAGCTAAGAAAGATGGCGAGACTGTCTTCGATATTGTTATCATCACATTGGAAATATATTTCTCTTTCTTGTCTCACTCCATATAAACTTCGCTTCAAACATCACTTTCATCTACTATGGAGCCTATCCGGAATGTCGCACTCCTAGGGGTTAGTTGAGTGGCAACGAAATATCTACGTTTGTTATACTGATACGCGGTCAACAGAAAGGATGGCTGGGATCTGCAATATTGGAGCAGCTCGTGAACACGGGCTTTCAAGTCACGGTGTTGAGTCGCACGGCTCGCTCTATGGATGAACCGCCTTCCAGCATCAAGACTGTGCAAGTCGATTATTCATCTATCGACAGTCTTGTAGCTGTTCTCCGGGGCCAGGATGCCATTGTATCTACCGTCGGAACATCTGGTATTAGCGTACAGAAGTCGGTCATCGATGCGAGCATCAAGGCTGGCGTTAGACGCTTCATCCCTTCCGACTTTGGGGCGCTTACCACCAGACCTGGAGCCGAGACACTTCCGCTGAACGCTTTATGGATAGACATCCAGAAGTATCTCAAAGAGAAGGCGCTGAGCGGACAGATTGAGTACACACTCTTTGCTGTTGGCCCCTTCTTGGAATTTGTCATGTCGATGCCGTTTTTAACCGATCTGCAGACTCAGACTGCCCCAGTCTATGACAATGGTGTGCATACTTTCAGCTCAACTAGTCTGTCGAGCGTTGCAAAAGCCGTTGCTGGTGCTTTGAATAATGCTACTGAGACGAAAAACCGCCTGGTTAGCGTCCACGACATTGTCCTGACTCAAAACAAAGTCTTGAATTTGGCAAAGAAGTACTCGCGGCCTGATGTCAAATGGATAGAGAATCCAGTGGACGCAGCGGCTGAGCTTGAGACGATTCTCAAAAATACCAAGCAGAGTGGCCTGGACCTCTTCAAAGCACTTGCGCTGCTGAAAGCTGCGCTCTTGAGTGGCAAATTCGAAGCCGAGTTCAAGGTTTTGGATAATGACCTTGTTGGAGTGCGCCTTCTCTCCGATACTGAATTTGAGAAGATATTTGCCACGGCTTTTGAGCCAGGCCAGATGATTGCACAAGAGGACCTTCAGGCAAACGTTGAAGGGATTTGAGACGAGGCTTAGCAAGAAGTTGCCAAAATGTCGCAGATGTTATTACGTAGTGTCTTCCCATTTGTTGGTTCCTGTGACCGAGTGCTACTGAAGAAAGAAGGCGAAGGAAAAAGATTCATTATTTGACATTTTCATTCGCATTTTCCCCTTAATACAGCCAGCAAGTGTCCCTGGTTTGGGTGAACTTCGCCATAGGCACATTCTACGAGGGAATAACCAGGAAAGGCAGGAAAGGCGAGAAGCTTAGACTCAAATGTATTGTCCGACATATCCACTTGCCCCAGGTGGCAAAGTACTCCGCAACCCCTTGCACTTTTAATGTAATTAAACGAGGCTCAACGAGAAACAAGCACTGGCTAATAATTTTGGCGCCCACTGTCAAATTGATAGCCCCACAAAATATCGTGGCAACAAAGGTGGCTGAGTTGGTGGATTATATGGACCGACTTGGACCCTTGAATGGATGGAACATATGATGTCGGACAAAAGATCAGAGCGTTGAACTCAAAAGTGCATATCTTGCGGAGAAGGTAACCGAGCTCTTCGGTAGTAGATAGTTAGCATCCGGAGGTCGTGTCACCACATTTTAATAATCAGCTGCTTTGGTTGTAGATTTCTCTAGGCGAAAAGGACAATGCCCAGTTGAAAAGTCGCCACAGATAACTGACGTAAAATGCGTCTCTATTATATTGCCGGGCAGCTGCGGATGCATGGATAATCTTGGGAGCCATGAAGAACTGATGTCAGGGTACCCATTCTTTTTCCTATCGGGTTTGTTTCGGAGTGGAAACAAAGTGTTCTATTTGCGAACCATACTCGTTGAATGATTGGATTGATCTGAAGTTTAAGAATCGAAATTCTAGAAAACGCCAAGTCCACTCGCAAGACGATGACGAACTGTTCAACCTTGGGAAGATGACGAAGCGTTCGAGACCGTTTGTGGAAACCTCAGCCGCATGGTCTGATTGGCTGGTTGCGTTCGGAAGACAACCTTATTGACTGAACCCGCATCTATAATTGTAGTTTATCCACACCCTACACACCTTTTGGTCCTCTCGCAAAGTTTCATCCTCATCCGGACGACTCCACCAGGCGCAATAAAAAGATGGACGTCCGCAGATATGGCTTCCTTTTTCTTTCTTTCTTCAAACACATTCATTGATCCTTCAAGTCACTCTCTTCTTGAAGTCATTCATTCATTCGAGGTTGATCCTCAATTACTGTCACTTTAGTATCTCTGTAAACCAGTGAACTACTTTGTCTTACCACATTCACTCCCTCAATTTACAATCTTCCATCATGACTTTCAACGTCTTCCTTACCGGCCTTCTCGCTGCCACCGCTGCTGCCCTCCCCCACTCCGCTCGATCCGGAGAATCCGGCGCCGTTGAGACCCGCGACTCTGGCAGTGGCGGTCTTCAGATCGTCAACAACATGGGTACCGACGTCTACCTGTGGACCACCGCGTCCGACCCTGGTAGCATGAAGACTCTCAGCACCGGAGGTGACTACAGCGAAGACTGGACCACCAACTCCAACGGTGGCGGTATCTCCATCAAGATCTCCACCAGCGAGTCCCAGGATAGCGTTCTTCAGTTCGAATACACCCAGGATGGCGAGAAACTGTTCTGGGACATGTCCTCCATCGATCTCGACGAGACTTCCGACTTTGTCAAGTCTGGCTTCACTGTTCAGCCCAGTGACTCGAGCTGCAAGTCGGTTTCTTGTGCCGCTGGAGATGCGAACTGCAAGGATGCCTACCAACTCCCGGATGACGTGAACACCTACTCTTGCTCTCTGAGCGCTGGTTTCACTCTTACTCTGGGATAGGTTATCCTTTTTCTTTTCTTCTTAAAACCGGCAGGACCGATGGAATTTTGATTTTTTTATTTTTCTTTATGATTTGCAGAACATTACTGCCTTGGGTTTGTTGACACACTCTTGGATATGTATATAAACTTCTGCAGAAGTCAATATTTACTATGCAGCAGTGAGCTTATCAAGTATCACTAGCACAATACAAGAATGTGTTTGAAAAAAGAAAACATATCTCGGCTCTTTGGGTGTAGTTGTGACTTGACGTTCGTCTTGTTCGCCCTGAGCGTCTCGATAGAGTTCCTTGCTATTGTCGTTAACCTATCGGGGGTTTCGTAGCCGTTTCTATGAATCGTGGGCAGCGAATTTGGGTTCGATAACATCACGGGACTTGTGAAGTTTAAGATACATATGTAAGATGTTGAGACTGCATTAAACATATACTAGGCCTTGCTTCTCTCCTCCCCATAACTGAACTATTCTCCTTCTCTCTCACCCTTCCCAATAGCAGATAGGTCAGCCATGGTTGTTCTTGCCCTTCGCTCCCTATCAGTTGTTGATGGACACAACCACTTTCGTCTTTTGTTTCCTGTCAAATAACCTTACTACGGTCGCTTTAATCTCCCATTTAATATTTGGTTTGGCCAAGAAAATTTCAATTATGATCGTTGATTTCCCAAGGATTGCAGAGAAGGGTGCTAAATTTGGTGCGTTAAAAGATATACAACTACTACTTTCAAGGCTATCCTACACTGAAATTGCTAGGTCTTCTATCGATCTAGATCAAACAGATCAAACCGTAAGACCAGAGCGGACTGTCTTCGTGAAATAGGAAGCTATAGACGTAGTTACGACGTAAATAGTATAGATTTGGTAGGCACGAACCTACCGGGTAGAAGGTACATCGTCTTTCCATCAGGGCCCTAGATGCTTTTTTATCCAACAACATTCTCATTATGGAATACACTATTACCATGACCTTTCGCACACTCGTGCAAGTGCCCTCCGTGCTCCCCACACCTCCTCCCTCCGCTGTCCCCTCTACCCCCTCCGCCATCAACAACCTGGCCAAACTGCCAGCACCCCTTTGGGGGGTAATCCTCGTCGTCGTGACCTTCCTGTGCGGCGGTATCTTCTTCTTCTTTTTCGAGAAGAAGAAGAAGAAGGGTAAAAAGCCCGAGGAGGGGGCCGAGGCTCCCGCAAAGACCGAAGAGATCCCGTAAGTTAAAGACTATGATCCCTATAGAAGCCCTTTTAGAAGCTCTTAAAGGTCTTTTGGAAGGTCTTTTGAAAGGTCTTTTGGGAGCTTTTTTAGGGGCTCTTTTGGAGTGTCTTCGTACATATTGGCTGACATCTCGTGGCATAGATTGGATGACAGGACTACGGCCATCTTAAGTCCCCAAGAGGCCCTCACTAAGGACTGGCTCCGAGCGAGGGAGGCAGGTAAGTTACGGCTCAAGAGCCTTATCATTACCCCCACGCCGTAGTAGTAAACGCTGACGATTGTGGGTCATCAAGGCGACAACAGTCGCCCCCTCCGCGTCTTGGTGGAGGCGGAAGGCCCCAATATCGCCCTGCCCGCCGCCGACGAGGGTGTCAGGTTCGTCCCGGTCCCCCCGGGATACGTACTCCCTGCCTCGCGCCGCCCCGCCTCCCCCTCCCGCCAGCCTAACGGCTCGCGCGCCTCCGAGGCCGCCAGCCCCTGGCTTATGAGGCTAGACCCCGCCAGCGCCGCAGCCCTCGCGACCTCCTTCCGGACCGCCGCGCACGGAGGCAAGGAGTTGGTCAGCTGACAAAGCTCAACATGAAGGGGTCCTCAGTCGACGGCGTTCCTCTCTTGTTTTGACCGTTTTCTTCACTCCGAGAACCTTAGCGAGGTGAGCTGAATGAAAATGGAAGTATCATATCTATTGGGGACGAAGAGGTGATGTTTTGTGGCGTTCCTCTGGGTTTTTTGACCGTTTTTGCTTCTCTCCGAGAACCTCAGTGAGGTGAGATGAAGGAAGAAAACTGGGTGCAGATGTGAGGGGGAGGTGAGAGTGAAGGGAGGGTGTTCTTGGTTGATTTCTTTTTGGTTTTGGTTTTGGTTTTTGTTCTTGGTTCGATTTTATCTTTATTCTTTTTGGTCGACTGGTCCTCTTCGGAGGTGACTATGTCTGAATCTATACTGCCGGCGCCCTGGGGCACCATGATTTTTCTCCTGGACCTGCATTTCGCTGTTCACTGTAGACTCTTTGTCCACCGGGGTTAGATCTTGTAGTAAATCCTTATTGATCTACCATCACGATAGGGTTAAAAAGTTATTTGAAGAAGGACTGAGTATTGGACTTACAGACTTCTGACTTCGATATAAAATCTATCTCATGGGAAAGTGAAGTTCAGAAAAGGATGGCATTGAAATCTCAAAAGCACACAGAAGCAACCCATGCATCCACATGGATCGTTCAAGTCGGTAGAAAGCAAGATAAACATCAATATTCGGCAGTCTGGTCGTAATTTGATCACTCCAGGTATCACTTTACCATTTAAGGCTGAGCTGAATGCTTCAAAATTCTCTTCCAAAAGCTCTTGGGTGGCTTTGCCGGAGCATTATGAGTCGCCTTTGAAACACTGGCCGTATCAAGGGATTGAAGGCTTTGGCTAAGTTTATCATTGATCTCATCCACCTTTGCCGACAGCTCGAAGAACTGGTCACGAGAGCACGGAGAATCGCACGTGCAATCTCTAGCTGGCTCTATTTGTTTGGAATTATATCCACTCTCTCTAGAGCAGTCGCCGTGGTCCTCGTGGTCCTGAGCCAGCTGGTGTCGCATCTGCTGGTTTGCATCCCGCCCTAGAGAAGCATAGGCCCGGTTAAACTCACTCTCAGTGAGTCTTTCCATAGCGGTATAGAGTTCGATGTTTCGAACGGTGCGTTCCTTATAGACATTTGCCAACTCTGTAGCAATCTGCGCCCCCTCGGTACAGAACTGACTCATCTCTAGACAAAAGTTCGCAGCCTGAAAGTAACCAGGTTCGATGGGAGTTATTTCTGATAAGCTGAGAGCCTTTCTGTTCCATTCGTCTACTCGTTGGACTAATATCCGGCGGGTATGCACGTTCTCAATAACGGAGGTGAGTACATCTTGGCTTGGCTGGCAGGGGTCGTATTGAGGAGGGCGGTCGTTGCAGTAGGGGACTGTCTTCAATTGTTGGCTTTCAAAAAGTTCCGACATTTTCAGGGACGGTTAAACGAGACTTGTATAGTTGGAAGACTTTGTATCAGGGAGGAAATAGAAATGAAGACAAAGATCCTTTTGAAATTTTGGCTTCTGCTACCCGCCGCCTAATATAGATCCTAGAGCCATGGTAGCTAATTCGGGCTCCGCTAACCTAAAAGGCTCTGTATAACCTTTTCATATAGCCGATCCTCTTTCCGGTATAGTGTATTCTAAAGAGGGAATTCGTCCAAAACTGGCAAGCCCGTGATTAGGTATACTAGGAGTATAGGGACGTGTTAAGCTTTGGAATTTATCAAGAGCAGCGTCAAGAGCAGTCGCTATCATATGTTTCGATTCCACGGTTGCGTGACGACCAAACCTTGAATGTTATCTATTTCGGCGGAAAACCAAAACTATCCGACTATAAATACAGAGGACGATATCGGTACTCTAGAAGGGGTATATGTTCTCCAAAATCACTAAGTAAGACTCTAGATTCTAAAGGAGCGAAGTTCTCTAAAGCTTTTCTAAGCTAGACTAGAGCGACGACGCTAGACAGAAGTATTAAGGCATTTTATTTATGGTTAGAAGGCTGCAATAAAGTCGAGTGGCAGTATATGTATGACAGGGACCAGAGGCCAATTTGAACAATATGACATCCTCCACTGTGTATCCATGGATGTTGTAGAAGTCGAGTCCTCTTAGGTAGACACGTGGGAATTTCTGCCTCAGGTGTCAAATTCCAACCCCGCTTACGGCACTTCCTCCGCGGGTGGTAACGTCGTGACTAATCTCTCGGTCAAGTCCTGTGGACCGAGGCTCATCGCAAGTCTGTGAACCACCGAGGTTGCTTTGCTTTATAGGTTGGTCGCACCCCATCCTTTCTCTTCCCCAGGTTTTCTTTTTACACCTTCACTCCACATATATTCATAATGGCTTCTCCTCGTAAGTGACCTATATACCCTATGTTTACTCTGCCAGTTATTTTCATGTGATCCTCTTCTACTTAACTGATGGCTCCACATGGGCCCATGGCTTCAAGACCGATGTTAACCATGACCACTGTACAGAACAAATCCGCACCCCAATCACTGATCTGCTCAAGATCAACCACCCCATCCTGCTGGCAGGCATGAACGTGGCTGCGGGTCCCAAGCTCGCCGCCGCTGTCACCAACGCCGGGGGTCTGGGTGTGATCGGTGGCGTTGGCTACACCCCCGAGATGCTCCGCGAACAGGTCGCCGAACTCAAGAGCTACCTGCACGACAAGAACGCTCCCTTCGGTGTCGACCTTCTCCTCCCCCAGGTTGGCGGCAGTGCCCGCAAGACCAAGTAAGAACCCTCGATCGCTGCGGCACTTTTCCCATTGTTGACACGTGCACGTGCTAATCGCATTTTGTTTCGGCAAATAGCTACGACTACACCAAGGGCAAGCTCGGTGAGCTCGTCGATATTATCATCCAGGAAAAGGCTAGTCTTTTCGTCTCCGCCGTCGGTGTTCCCCCCAAGGCCGTTGTCGACAAGCTCCACGGTGCCGGCATCCTCTGCATGAACATGATCGGCCACCCCAAGCACGTCCAGAAGGCCCTGGATGTTGGCGTTGATATCATCTGCGCCCAGGGTGGTGAGGGAGGTGGTCACACCGGTGATGTCCCCACCACCGTCCTCATCCCCACCGTTGCCAAGTTGGTCCAGGGCAAGAAGAGCCCTCTGACCGGCCAGCCCGTGCAGGTCATCGCCGCTGGTGGTCTTTTCAACGGTAACTCGGTTGCTGCTGCCCTTATGCTCGGCGCCTCCGCTGTCTGGATCGGTACCCGTTTCATCCTGTCTGATGAGGCCGGTGCCCCCGCCGCTCACCAGGAGGCTGTCCGCACTTCTAACTTCGAGGACAACATCCGTACCATTATATTCACTGTACGTATTCCCTGACTGTCAGTATTAAGCCGTCCTGGTTACTAACAGATGGTATAGGGTCGTCCCCTCCGTGTTCGTAAGAACCCTTACATCGTCAACTGGGAGGAGAACCGTCACGAGGAGATCAAGCAGCTCACCTCTAAGGGTATCATCCCCGTCGAGCACGATATGGAGAACTTGCCCGATGACGTCGACGATGATGCTTTGGACAACGCCCGCCCCTTCCTGATGGGCAAGGTTGCCGCCGTTGTCAACGAGAAGAAGCCTGCCAAGGCTATCGTTGATGAGCTCGTCGGAGATGCCGCTGTTCTCCTCAAGCAGGGCAATAAGATGGTTTCTAAGCTGTAAACAAAGTATTCTCTATATATATCAGTCTCTATAGTCGTCTTCAGCGTTGAATAATCGACCTCGGACGGGAATATTCCCGGCCGAACTTTGGAACCTTCCTGGATTTTGCTCGATGCACCTAGATTTTACGCGATGTCTAATGTAGTTAGCGCAATGTAATCCCCTCTCAAGACCAAAGAATTATCCCTGCTATATCCGAAAACCTTCGCTGATCCAAGAAAAGCTCTTAAGCGCCGGGGTGGGTACTCGATCACCAACCACTACTCCGTATCCCACGTGGAGATCACATCCGTAATTTCGTTACCGGCATTAGCTTGTTAATTCCGGATATAAATAGATTTTCTATCCTTGTTTTTATGCAAGCGATTTCGCTCCCCACATCTATACGGTAGATGGATGCTTCGCTGACTTTCTTTGTTCAGAACGCAAGAAAACACTCTCTTGTAGAAGCTTAGTATAGCTCATGCTGTCATGCTGGTTTGAAAATTTATCAAAATTGACCTAGGGCATTCTATCACTACGGAAGAGATATGCGTGAAGACCGTTGGAAATGGCTGAAACACATCTATGGGCAGATCCTGAGTGATACCCCTGCAGGAGAGCCTGCAACTGATTCCTTCTTACTCGCACGGACTGTGACGAAATATGCGGACTTGATGGACGATAGTACGCGATAGATGGGTCGTCCACTGACCCGACGAGGTGCCTAGAAAACCGAGGCGTCAGTACCAAATTGGACAAATAGCCAAGGTGCTGCGCGCCACCTTTGCTATTATTAGACGGCCACTATCGTACCTCTGCGCAGGTTTAATCTGTTGGAGTCAAGAGCACGCATATATTCCTGCAAGGTACCTAGTTAAGGTACACATGTAATACAAGTGGTTCAATATGCAACGTTCAAGTGGGCCTAGGTGGGTCTGACAGGGTGTATCTGGTTTAGTTCGAGAGATTAGGTAGGCTTGATCAACTATGGGATTCTCGAGTCAAGTAAACCTTGGAAGGACCCGTTGCTGTATGCATCTGTGTCACAATCAGCCAGAAGTCGGCTGCATGGCTAGTGGCATTAAAGCCAATGGCAATCAAGTCTGAAGAACGAAGGCCTAACGGCCGAGAGTTCATCTACGCATAGAGACCTTCCATGGATCTAGCAATTATATGAGACACACATGAGGTGCTTGAGCAGCACGAAGCTCATTCAGAGTTGTTGAAATGTTCCTGCCGGAAGTGGCTGGTAATCATAATGCGAAGGAGCATGGGGAAGTGGCTATACATCGGTAGTAACTGCAGACCCAGGTAGCCTAGTTGGTAAGTCGCCAACGAACCATACCTGTTCCAGACTACCTATTCACCTGCGCGGCTTTGAATCTTCAGACCGCAAGTCGCAGGCTGATGTTCGCCGTTCCCCTGCTGGATTTGTTCAACTTTTTCTTCTTTTGTTTAGTTCTTCGTTTCCCTCCTCAACTGAAGTAAAAATTAACAGTATGCTAGACCCTTCTACAAAACGGCGCCGCTGATGGCTAGGAACGTTCACAGCACAGAACGACCATTCATGACTTCCAAGGTTGAGCCTTTTTATCTTTTTCAACTCGCGTCTTCCCTTGTAACTGACGCACGTCTAGCTATTTTTTCACTTGGTCATTGGCCCCCACACAATTTTACTTATAGGAAGTCCAAGAAAGCAAAAACGAACTCCCATTTTCTCGGCATTCTAGGTCAACCGCACCAGTGGCATATTCTGTCGCTACTCGTCCACCTAATTATAGATTAATCACACTAGAAGTCACTCAAGTCCCACTAACGACCCAATTGAGCCTAGGGATTTACACTTACTGGGCGTTCTCTGTTCTCACATGATGGGACGTTTCCTGTGCGTATTGCAGCTGTGCCGTCTTGCAGGCCCCGCGCGGCGTTGGCGGACTGCGGAGAGATTCTAGCCTATCATTCACCGCTATATCATGGTCTAGAGTGCGCTAGTCTCTTTGGCTATGGGATTGAGCTATCGAAATTGCGAGATGCTTGCTAGTATCTGCGATAGACTCCAAACCCAATTGTGATACGACGTCACTATCCTTCCCCTCGAAGAATATTCTCCTGTCAACGGTTTGTATCAATTGTTCGGTGAGCGGGTCGGGCCGGTTTCATAGTGGACCGTGGGTGAACACTTGGACAGCCTCCAGCTGGTATAGACTGTGACTGTAAGTAAATTGTATTGATGTTTAACTTGGAATGATATTCATAGACATCAATTGATCTAGAACAAAATTCCTTACTGTCGAAGTGTTGATGTGGACCGACTCGGTGATACGTTCATCAACCCTTCTTACCGGTGTACACCACTGGGGACTTGGCGAGAAGATAAGAAGACTAACAGACGTCAGCATTAGTCCATACCAAGCCATCCACTTCCATCCAGCAGACGAGTCACTTTGCGTGTGTAACAGCTCGAATTGAACCATGGAACGCCAGAGGTTGAATGTCGTCCACAGGTGAGCACTAAAACGGAAAAGGAAAGGTCACGAAGTGTATATATAGTCCTGTGGATCGAGCATCGGCCCTAGCACCAGCAACATGGCTCAAGGAATATGTACGGAGCAACTAACTATCTCCAAGCAATCTACTTTTGATGAGCCCGTAGCGAGATGTTGGAAAATCCATACAACATACACTCGGGCCCTGTTCAACTCTAAATAAAGCACTGCAAGCGCCGTGGCGGGGAATGAATTGAGATGACATGGGGGCCGAGGACCAATGAATGGATTCTCCCCGATAGACCGCATTCCAGTTCCAAGGGAAACCTTGGAAATCCCCGCAGACGCCTTATGTGATGGGTCTTTCAATTATAGAGATGAAAGTCAAAAAAAAAAAGAGGTTAGGAGAGTCAGAATGGCATATATTGAAATATTGACCGAGTAAAGTTGTGCCATCACAATACGATGAAAATCTGCCCACTCACAGGCTCGGCAGAAGGAAAACCCTTCTGTAAGATCCTATTGACCAAGACGTGCATAATTGCTGCAGCAAAGCGGGTTATTTTTGTCCCATCACTCACCTTTTCGGTCGAAGTAGCCTTTTCAGTACTCTCCGTGCTCCGTACCTCTTCCCCCCTGCCCCTCCGTGCAGCCCCTCTGCAGGTGTTCTCTAAGATTTGGGCTTTTTCTTTGCTTTTTTATTTTTATTTTTTTATTTTTCATTTTCTCTACAATTCATCTTTTCTTTTTTTCTCTTTCTTTTCCCCCCTTATCCCGCTAATACAATCCTTCTGGGGTCCAAGTTACTGGGCCCCCCTCATCTCCACTCTCCAAACCGTCAAGACGTTAAGCCAATTACTTTCTCAATCGCATCTGATATCGTCGGCTCCAGAGGGGGTTATATTCTATAAATACATTTCAACTGGTACCCAGCCTTTTCGCGTCAATCCCGGGATATCACATTACATGGGATTACTCGACTTCAACTTTCTGAAGTCTCCCCCTCGTTCCGCCCCATCGGTTCTTGGCCCCTTTATGAGAGGTCTTTTCGTCACACCGAGTCCTTGGCCATTGGCAATTATATTATCTGAGCTTTCCCAGCTTTGCGCTGGAAAGTGAGCCCACAAGCTGGCGGACATCTACGAAGAATATTATCGTGCCCTAGAGAGTCGGATGGAAAGTACTTCCGAAGTCTTTCCCCAATCTATATCATCTAGGCACAGGAGACTCGGACAAATAAGTTGTTAACTCCGAGACAATGTCGCTCAAACAAGTAAATATATCTGGTGTGATCTCGGAACATTAAGCATGCTGACATTGTCCAACAGGAAATCGAAACATGGGTGCAAGCCCTTGATGCCTACGATAATCAAGAATTTGAGGAGTCCCTACGGTGCTTCGATCAGATTGCCGACACGTCGAAGATCTTGTTTAACTGCGGAGTGATCTATGCAACGCTAGGCGAGCATCATAAAGCAGTAAGTGAACCCGTGAGATGTTCTTCCGGACAGTTGATTGATTTTGATGCAGGTAGAATGCTATCAACGTGCTGTCGGCCTAGACCGGTATCTCGCAATCGCTTACTTCCAGCAAGGCGTATCTAATTTCTTGCTTGGGGACTTCGAAGAAGCGTTGGCCAACTTTAATGACACTTTGCTGTATCTGCGAGGGAATACTTCCATCGACTATGAACAGTTAGGTCTGCTATTCCGCCTCTTTTCATGCGAAGTCCTGTTCAACCGGGGTCTCTGCTATATCTACCTCCGGCAAATGAACCCTGGTATACAGGACCTTGAGTATGCAGCCAAGGAAAAGGTTACCCCGGACCACGATGTGATCGACGATGCCATTCGCGAGAATGCCGATGTATGTGGAGTCTACTAATCCGCTGGGATACAAGCTAAACCAGATACAGGGCTATACTGTCTTCTCAATTCCAGTGGGAGTCCTCTATCGTCCCAACGCAGCCAAGGTCAAGAATCTCAAGACAAAAGACTACCTAGGCAAGGCTCGACTAGTTGCCGCCTCGGACCGCAATCAATCATCAGATCATCAATGGAGGCCAATGCCCATTGATAAAGAAGCCCTCCAAGGCCGCGAAGGAGTCTCCTTCGCCTCATCCAACCTAGTGCGCCAAAACCTCAGCAGCCGCACCCGTCAACAATCCGAACCACCCATGAACCGCAACGTATTCCCCCCAACACCACCACCAGACGACCGCTCCGTCAGCACAGCATCCGGCTCAGGAAGCCAATCAGCATCCGGACACCACCGATCATCATCTCTCCGAACAGTCCGTCCACCACGTCTAGACCTAGACCGAGCAGGCGCCAGCCTAGACCGGCGACCCTATGCACAGGAACCAGCATCGACCGAGAAACCACGGATAGGCACAACACGCACAGCGTCAGAGCCGCGCGGCCCATCCTCACGACAAAATACCATGCGCGGATACACACCCGAAAGCACCCGAAACAGCCTGCGCGAGCAAACCAGCCATCGCAGAAACCTCAGCGACACAAACTCAAACACAACCACCTACCCACCGGAACCCGACTACGGCCACGCAGACCCGTACGATCCCTACTCAAGCCAGCGCAATCTAGCCAGCACAGGCTGGGGCCGCGGATCCCGCCACCAACCACCGCAATACATCGACGAAGAGGAAGAATATGGCAGCGATGCATGCGATGCAACAACGCTCCACGAGGGCGCTTTCGAGCTCGTCGGTGCGCCGGCTGGTCCGAGCCAGTCGCCGCAACAACGCCGGACTCGCTCTCCGACGCGATACTCCCGCCATGCGAATCCGCGGAGACCTGAGATTCAGAAATTCAGGACGAAAGTACATGCTCCCGATGATACTAGGTATATCATGATTGGGCCGAAGATTGAGTTTGCGGAATTCGAGAATCGCATTCGGGAAAAGTTCGGCTTCAAATGTCCTTTGAAGATGAAGGTGCAGGACGATGGGGATATGATTACCATGGTTGATCAGGAGGATCTGGATTTACTGGTTAGTTCGGCGAAGGAGGTTGCTCGACGGGAAGGGAGTGAGATGGGGAAGATCGAGGTGAGTTTATCTGTCCATTTTTCTATCCTTTCAGAATTGCATTTGCTGACTGTTGCTTTAGATATGGGTGGAAGAGCGCTCGATGATTTGATGCATGGTGATTGGATTTCTTTGTTGATATTAGCATGATTTTTGTTTATACCCTTGCTTTTGCGTATTTAGCATGAAAATATGATCAATGCATGAGAAATACTAATGTTTCTTTTTCAATCCCGGTCTAAGCATAAGAGAACATTGTGAGAGGTCTGCCAGAGACTGAAGCAATCTACTAATGACCGTTTACCCTGATGGAAATGGAGGGAAGCATGGACGTTGATTCTTGTACTACTAGTGCATTTTAGATAGTCGCTTAGCAGCACACGCGCCGAGTGAATGTCTTCGCTGTTTCCGCATGTCTTGTTCGTTTTCCAACAATATCCTCTGCAGGCAACGACTTCCGCTGGGATCGTGCTTCACACGGTCGTCGTTGAGAATGTTTGTGAGAGTCGCTTTGACTTGGTAGTGGTAGTCGCGGGTTTCGTCATTTGCGACATCGGTGGTATTTCCAAAGCTGGACAATAAGGGGTCACTTCGGCAAGGCATGGAGTATGAAGTGATCGACCGCCTGACGGGTGTGGAGCGTAGGGTGGGCAGCTCAGTAGATGATGCTGCTGGGTGTATGTTTTGAGGTAGACGGGCCATTTTGGATGTGCATATGGAATTGTTGAATTGGGTAACTTAAGAGAGGAGAGTGAGGTCCCTTTTAAGAAATAAATAAATAAATCTGATACAATATAGGCAAGCACAGTTGTGTCAGTAAGGTGACGTGTGGCCTATATCTGAAACCTGATTCCTAGACATTTAGCGTTACAGGTATAAGAAGATAGTTCCCGCCAATTGCAAGTTTATACTTGATTAACCTTTGTCCAGAGTATTCCAAGGCCAAAAAACGTATCTATGACCTATCAAGAATAGTAATATGTATGTGATTAATCCCTATATGTCCACGGGTAGGGAGTCGCCACTCGGGCTTTTCCACTACAAGAATAAGCTAACTAGGTATATCAGAATTTAGTTACATAACTAGTTATATAGTCTTATAGTTTAGTCTGCTCAACCTCTATAATATATTTCTATCTCCTTAAAAGGTCCAGAAATCAGGCAATAGGTTGTTGATATTGTTTTCAGTTCAGATTTCTTTCAGACGCTGGCTAGATGTCCAAAACAAATCATCCCACGTGTCTCGCCACCTCCAGTCTCGTATTCAGAGTATCGGTCTGGTCTTCGTTCTTCCAGTGCCTTCTGGTGCCTCCAATCCAACCTTGGGACAGCCATCAAGGGAACACCCCAATCCCATATTCTAAACCTTACGTTCATCTCATAATGACGGTCCTTGTCCCAGCACTACCACTGTCATGAGCTAATCCATTCTGCAGCCTCTTAGAAGCGAAACAGCCATAGTATCCTCCTGATACCTATCATGTGTAGGAAGCTGCCTCAATTCGTACTTCTGCAGTTTATGATTGATGACGCCATACATAACAACCATTGCTTTCCATGTAGCCAAGAAGCTTCTTGATACGATGATACCCCAGCTTCAACCCATTTAGTTTCAATTTTGATCGGAACCAGTGTCTTCACCATTTTGTTCGTGCCAGCATTCTGTATTGCTAACCCAGGTGCTATGTCGTTCTCTCAAGATCCAACCCCGAAGTTATCCACACTATCTAAATGACCGTACTTTCCTGGTTGCCGAATTCAACCCAGGTCTCCTCATTTATGCGGTTCGTATTGCCTATAATTTTCGCGGTCCTCGCTTTCACACGGCCGACTCAGGATGTGGAGTTTGGCCGCGGTAACCATCCCTAGCTTTGACAGCAGCCACATGGTTCCGATCATTACATGGGCGCACTTCTCTACCTGGGTAGTTCATAGGATGGGTTCCAGAACCGGTCTGCGGCCCGTGTGGGAAAGACGAACCCGGTCATGGTCATGTGGCCATGGCTTTGAGGCAGCCTTGGAAGTCCTCGCATTTCTGACGAAGACATTTCCTTGGCATCTGGCATGATCAAAAGAGGATCGTTACCACCTGGGCCTTCAGGAACGGCTCGTAAATAGTGGACTTGGGCTTCCTCCATTGTGGATGGATGTGATGATGGTTAGATGGGTTGGGCTAATTCTGTGTAGATGCGACACCTGAAACGTAATGAGTTGCATAATGAAAAGCAAGAGAGCAAATAGAGATAATTTAATATATTCGGTGGCATTCCTCATCCCATCTCTATCACAAAAGTACTCCTTACCCCAGACACAAACAAATACAGGGTGCGGGATAAACCACTCACGCAGTGACGTTGAGTATTGATCGACAAGTGTACAGTTGGATAGCAACAACACTACACACACATTTCAGACCATGCCACTCCCACAATGACCGACCTAACGCCCACCCTCAACAATCTGCTTTCAAAGCAAGGCTCATCAATCTCCCAAGCGAGAAAACCCTACACAGAAACCACCGACGAGTTCCTAAAGGAGGCATACCGAATCGTAAGCCACGTCCTCCGCACTCACACCCATACCCATACCCATACCCCAACACCAGCAAAGCAGAAACAAACCCTAACAATCCCCCACAGAACTCACACGTCAACTCCCTCCTCCGATATCTACAATCAATCCGCCACGCCTACCTCTCAACAACACAACCCCAACGCCGCAACCCAAACCCAAACACCAACCCTAAAAATGCCACCCCAGCAACCCCACAAACAAACCTCACAGACCCCGAACGCGACGAAGTCGACACCTCAACAGCCCTCCTCCTCCGCGACCTAGCAACCTCAATCGCAAACCTCTCCTCCGCCGAATCCCTCCGCCAAGAAACCTCCTCCACCCTCCTCCACAAGAAATACGGCCACTCCGCCGCCGGCGCCCTCCTCTGGCGCTGGGCCGGTGGAGGCGGCGCACTAGATGCCAGCGCCGACGAGAGCAAATCCGCAGAGCATGTGTGCGCAGAGGAGAGCGCACGGTCAACAGCGACAGTCCGCGAGAGCGTGCTTTGGTTCCTGAGACGTGGACTAGAGTGCGCGGTCAGCGTGCAGCGTCGGATGGTCGAGAAGCGGATCGAGAGGGTGCGGGAGAAGGAGAAGAGCGTGCTTTATAAGGTTGGCGCGGGGAAGGCTGCTGGGAGTGCGGGTCGGAAGGGGTCTGTTTCTGTGTCGGAGAGGACTGGGGGTGGAGTTGGGCCTGCGGTCGGATTCGATGCTTTCCAGGCGCCTGAGGTGGCGGTTCTGAGTGAGGCGGATACGGCGCGGATTGAAGCGCAGCTTTCGCCGGAGCAGTTGCAGCTTTTTGCTGAGGAGAATGATTCTATGCTTAGGCATTATGAGGATACGTTGGGGAAGGTCCAGTAGGTTTTTCTTTTTTTTTTTTTCTCTCTTCCCTTTTCGTTGCTGGGTTTTCCGGTTGGTTTGTTGGAGGATGATGCTAATGCTGCTCTTAGAAACGCCGAGAAGTCTCTTCTGGAGATCTCCTCTTTGCAGGAAACGCTTGTCTCCCACCTCGCTACGCAGGAGGAATATATTTCCCAGCTTGTCTCGGACGTGGATACGACGCAGACGAATGTTGGGCAGGGAAATCGGGAGCTGAAGCGTGCTACGGAGCGACGGAGTACGGCGCAGGCTGTCTTCTGGGGTACTGTCGGGTTGTGTACCTGGCTTGTGGTATGGGATTTGGTGTTTTAGTCCCGATACTACTAGACATGTTCTGACTCAGAAGCTTCCGTGGAAGCCTTTTTATACGATACTAGATACCATTATGTCTATTTCATTGGAATGTAGCATATTCTCCCGAGGTCTTTTGCTCAATTAGGTGGTAGTTACTGTGTACTTCCTCAGGCCTTACTGTTGACAGGACAGGACGGACAGTCCAGCATGGCCAATTGAATTGATATTCTAACCTCCAATGCGAAATTCTACCAACGTACTGCACAGAAACCATGGAACAAAAGTTAGACCACAATCCCAATGCCGCATTGCTATACCTATGATTTACATGTAATGCATGTGATATCTACCTAGGTAACTTTGGAATACACCCCAGACGCACCTAGTCACAGGCTATATCTAAGGGAACGAGAAATGCGAGACCAAGGCCAAGACTAGAGTATGGGTTATTTTAATGCATAAGAAAGGCCGAACTTCCATGGAACAACTTGTATTCAAAAAGCAAATAGAACGCCAAACCAAGTCTCTTCGAGGGTTTCCACTCTATATCAAGACCGGGGTATCAGATAGGTATCACAACTTAGCAGATTCGCGAACGACACTATCAACCGCCTCAGCGAAGTAGTCAATGTTATTCGTGTTCAAGCCGGCCATGGAGATGCGGCCGTTCTTCGTCTGCAAGTAGGAAAAAAAAAGAGAGTTAGCAACCGCAATTCCAAACATATATCTACTCCACCAGTAAGAGTCAAAACATACCATGTAGACATGCCACTTAGACCGCAGCGTCAAAACCTGCTCCTCAGAGAGACCAGTGAAACTAAACATGCCAATCTGGGAAGTGATATGATCCCACGAACCAGGGGTACCCCGCTTCTCCAGACGATCCCGGAGACCCTGCCTCATCTCCAAAATGCGGCCACTCATCGTGCGCAAATCCGCCTCCCACTCCTTAAAAAGAACAGGATCGTTCAGCACACGACTAGCAATGCGCGCACCGTAAGCAGGCGGGTTCGAGATCTCCGATCGCTGGAGGATAGCCAGCTGCGACGCGATGTTCGAGCAAGCAGGCGCGGCATCCGGACCGGGAGCGGAGACGAAGTGGAAGGCGCCTGTGCGCTCGCCGTAGAGACCGAAGTTCTTGGCGAAGGACTGCGCAACGCACAGCTCGAAGCCTTGCTCGACGAAGTAGCGGATCGCCCAGGAGTCGCGGACGAGATCGCCGGATGCGAAGCCTTGGTAGGCGGTGTCGAAGAAGGGGAAGTGCGAGCGAGAGCGCATCACCTCGGCGATTTGCTTCCATTGGTCTTCGGTGGGATCGACGCCTGTTGGGTTGTGCGCGCAGGCGTGGAGGAGGATTACGGAGCCTTGGGGGGCGGCTTCGAGGGCGGCTATCATGCCGTTGAAGTCAAGGCCTTTGGTTTTGGCGGAGAAGTAGGGGTACTTGGCTAGGGTTAGGCCGACGTTTGAGAATATTTGGTTGTGGTTTGCCCATGTTGGGTTTGAGAGGTAAATGGCGGGCTTTTGGGGGTGGAATTTCGAGAGGAAGAGGCCGCCTAGGTGGACGGCGCCGGTGCCTGAGATGGTTTGCAGGGTGCAGATCTAGTGGGAGGGTTAGTTGGTCCGGGTGGGGTTGTTGGAAGGTATGTGGGAATATGGGAGAGTAGAGAGGTACGCACTCGCTTTTCGCGAATTGCAGGGCTGTCTGCGCCGACGATCAGTTTCTGAGCTGCGGAGGTGAACTCGGCGAGACCACCGATAGAGAGGTATTCGTGGTTGAGGGTGGGATCGTTGTGGATAGCGTCATCGGCCTATAGATGTAGATGTTAGAGATAACTGGATAGAGATAGAAGAAATATGAATATTACCTTCTTGACGACAGGGAGAATCCAGGGTCTTGCGTTGTTGTCGCGGTAGGCGCCAATACCCAGATCAACCTTCTTATCGGAGGGGTCCTCACGATAGGCCTTCATAAGACCGAACAAAGGATCTTCGGGAGCGGCAGCGACGGTGGCCGCGGTAAATACTGAAGGACTGGAGGAACCCATGATGTGTGATGATAGAGAAGAAAGACGGTCTCTGGCGGATTGAGTGGAAGTCATGGTGAAATTATATAAATTAGATAATTCCGCAAGTTACCCAACGTAAGTTCTCCCCGGAATCTGACACCGAAACGGGATATTCCTGCTTGCGTTCACCGGATGGAGTGAGGGGGTGGGGTTGTTTTGGGGGAATCAGCGCATTCTTTTTGGTCATCGGAAGATATTCTAATGTCTTCTGTCTCTCTTATATTTACATATTTATCTCGTTTGTATATCCTCGGCGCACAAGATACCGAGGGAAGAGCTTTGCCGTATTTTTATCGTTCTCCGTTCACATGCCGGTATTGACAGATTTACAGATTTACAGACTTACAGACTACATATGTAGTAGTGATTGTTCTAACGTTGAGTTATAAAGAGTCCAGAGTCCACAAGAGTACAAAATCAAAATAAAACCGGGAATCTCCAACACATCCTCTCCGACAGGCCACATCCGAGAAACAGTGTGTCATACCACGGAAAAAGACGCACTGTGGGTACTTCTGGAAGGTCATGGCATGACCAGTTTAGTCTCAGGGGAATCTCAATTTATTCAATTCCACTATATTATGTTTATAAAATGGTAATTGAATTCTACCAGAGAAGTATACTGGTGTATACTGTTGTATACTGGAATTCTAGAATATGAACTCCATAACTCCATTTCCCCCACACCCGTGAGGGGACTAAGAGGAGGATCCCGGAGAAATCGAAAAGAACTTGGGGGACTTTCTCCGATTCCCCACAGCAAGATAATAGCCCGATCCGACGGGGTTGAATGTTTAATTATTACCTACATATAGTGGGTGAACGTAATAATATGAAGATCAAGAGATTCAACTACTAATATATCCCTCAAATACTCCAACATAAAAACCAGATTTGTGTCACATGCGATCAGCCAATCGGTCCGATGGTGACTGACTTGTGCCTGGCGATCTTAACACATTATGGGTACGGAGTCCTCCAAGCTTCGATATGAGTTTTAATAAAGCCTCATATATATGTCTACATATATATATATATATATATATATACCTGGGGATGTACCTAGGTACATATGACATATTTATGTACACAATAAGAAAAGATATTTGATAGAGATAAAAGAGATAATCGAGATAAAGCTGCAGAACCCATGGTACTGCTCCCTGCTGACCTGGCACAGCCCCAACTTACATCTGCTGCAGAACACCTGGGCAGGGTGGATTGATGACGAATCTCACCTTGAGTCTAGAACTCCCTGATGTAAGTTATTTCTATATTTCTCTATCTCTATACCTCTAATAGGATTATGTACGTGCATTACAAAAAAAGAGAAACATTTGAATGTATGAGTTGAATATGTGACCATAAATCCATGATATACAAAAAGTATATGCAGAGAAAGGAAGTAAATACAAATCACTGAGAAATCCAGTCTCTTTTCCTCCAAGCCCCATTCAAAGAACGCCATGCTCGTTCAAGATCCATAAAAATAAACAAGAAAAGAAATCCAAAACCCATAGAACGAAAACAAAAACGCCATATAGCCATATAGCCTCCGACCGAGGACCTGAGATCATATGAATCATAAATCGAAAATATATGCAGAATGTAAAGGAGTGTTATGTGAAAGAGCGGATCACGCATCATGCAGTAGACGGTGTGAGATGGGCGGGCGCCGGAGCCGCCGGAGAAGGCGCAGCATTGTCGTCAGCAGTCTCAGCCTCGGCACCGTGGGCGCGCGTTCGGATGCGGAAGCGATCGCGTAGCCGGGTAGTCAGGCCACGGTGTGATCCTTCGGGCGCGGGCTCGCTTTGGTTTGCTTCGCGGACGCGTCGGAGTGCAGCGAGTCGCTCCTCAACGGTGGCATCGCGCATTCGTCGGGCATTGAGAGGTCCGTGGAGGTAGTTGGTTAGACGGCGATGCGTATGGCGGGCTTGCTGACGGGCTTGCTGGCGAGCATCTTCCGTGGTCAGGACTTGTCCTTCTGCAGATGGTTGGTCGGGTTGGTCGGGATGGTCGGGGTTTTCTTCGGTTTGCTCTGGGTTTTCGGCTTGGGGTGGGTTGAGGTCGATGCGGCTACGATATAATTAGTTTGGTTCGTGCATAGGAGTTGATGTGTTTGATATCAATATCAACATAAATAGAACATACCAAAGGGGACAGGTCCCGGACACGTTCATCAACCATGGATCAATGCATTCCATGTGGAATTGGTGGTTACAGGGCAGTACACGTAGGTCTTGGCCCTTGATGAAATCATCTGTGCAAATCGGACACGAGAAGTTACCTGCGTCAGGCATCTCAGGCCTGGCTCCGAGGGCTGTGGGTGTGGGTGTGGGGCGCTCGTTATCGTCTGGGGTTGGCATTTCGGATTCGCGGGGCGTTGATAGCCCCGGTGTGTGGCCATCGTCCGCATGGGAGTGCTCGCGATCTTCAGGGTTCATGGTCATCTCCACGTCTCTTTTAGCGGCCTCCACGTCATCGTTTTTGTCATCAAACTTGACGACCGGTATAGTATCTAACATGGCTCGAGCTATACCTCGGGCTCGGCTTTGCCGGACTCGCCCGGCAATCCGGCGAGGGCCATATCGCTCCGGATGGCGATGAGCCCGGACAGCACCTGTGATGATAATGCCCAGGAATAGTGCGGTGATGATACCTGTGATACTGTACAGGATGATCATGGCTGGGGAAAGTCAACGGACTGGCCAAGGTAGAGGAGTCGAGATACGAACCAGTGTTTGGACTGTCACCACCACCGCTACCGGTATCACCGTCCGTTGGAACGCCTGAGAGGTACGACATTGGGACGATGCTGATAGTTGTTGGTTGATCGAAGGCACGGAGTAGTGCAGAGTAGCCGCCTTGGCTTGTAAACGTGAAGATATAGGGAGACGGTGCAGCGGTCTGGTCATCGGAAGTGAAGTTGCAGCCGATAGCTGTTTTGCTATATAGCAGAATGGCTGCTGCGGAATGAGCAGAAGTGACGTATTCAATTGTCTCGTCAACTCGGATATTTCCGGTATACTCGTCCTGGTCGCAAGATATACAAGCGATCTGGGATTCCTTTAAGTCGAGAGAATTGCTTGGGACGACTTGAGTGGCAGTGCCAGAAACATTAAAGGACTGAAGATGTCAGCAATGCCCCAATGGAACAATGGGAGCATATAGCACCTTGAGTTGGGCAGTGGTAATCGACGACTCGGCTAAGGGGATAAGCTTCTGGCCAGTCAGAGGGCTTCCCTCAATACGAAACCCAGTGGATTGGCTAGTAGTATTTGACGGT
The DNA here is from genome assembly GCF_028828025.1 of Penicillium rubens. NCBI lineage: Eukaryota > Fungi > Ascomycota > Eurotiomycetes > Eurotiales > Aspergillaceae > Penicillium > Penicillium rubens. The sequence goes on from NW_026890600.1 coordinate 5,081,362, forward strand.
AGCGACACCACCTTTGCTTGAACTGAGAAGAACAAGAACAAGAGAAAGAAAAGAAACCCCATTATGCGGGAGACGGCGGAGTGGAATAATGTGGGGGGGTCACATTAGTCAATAAGAGCGAAAAGAGCGAAACCGGGAAAGAAAATGAGGGGAGAGGATCGGCCCTAACAGGGCTGGGGGATCAAAGCGGATGGGGGAGATTAGAGGATTTTCGATTTTGTATTTCATTTAATATTATAAATTGGTTGATTACTATCTTCCTATTCTTATTCTTTTTATTCTTTCTATTCTAATTCATGTATTAATGTATTATATTGATATTCTGATCTTGACTTTTTAACTACAATATATATCATCGGAAAAGTGTGATCGTCAATGGCCACACTATATAACCTTAGGTACGATGAGGGCAACGTCATCGCTGGACTTACCTTACCTATGTTGTATGTACTCCTAAAGGTCGATCTTCCTCTGGACAACCACACATCGGTTTCGTATTCGTTCTACTCGCCCGACTTGCCTTAACTTATTAGATCACTTATTAAAATCCCGGACCTCCGTCCACTGTCTTATGTCTTGGTCTTAGTCTTAGGTCTTGGTCTCTTTTTTCTTTTTCCACTCGGCGCCTCCAACCCCCAGACCTGGACATTTAACCCGATCATCCCCATGTCCTGATGTGCTGATCTGACCTTACCTTACCTTACCTTAATAGACTTCTTCAGCTCTTGGATTATTGTTCCACGATCAGCGCTCCCCCGCAGATACCTATTAAAACCGACGCACCCCATATTATTTGACCCAAGTGATAGAGAGAGAGAGGAAAAAAAAAAAAAAAAAAAAAAAAAAAGCAAAAAGAAAGAGGGGTCGAGCTCTTGAAATGGACCAGAACCTTATTAAGTTCTCGTTTCTCTCCAGAATGAAATCTGGAGAGGCGAACACCCGGAGATGAATGTTTTAAGTATAGTTGTATAGTCCCCGCTTTATTGGTATGATCTGATATGCGATCAACTATAATATGCTTATATGTTATATATTCTATATCCTATACCTTCCTAGGAAGAATCTTATCATATTCTATTCAAGTCAGGTTCAATTCTCCTGTGGCGAGACAGTAGGGCCTCGGCTCTCATCAGGCCCGAAGTGCATTTATTAGTAACGATCAGATCACTGTGGGTAAAAAAAAAAAAAAAGGAAAAAACAAGGAAAAAAAAAAAAAAAGGACAAAAAGAAAGACAATAGACAAAGTGAAATAAACTCAGATAAGACAGCTCTAGATTACCTTGAAACCAGAAGAGATAGAAGGGAAAAAACCCGAGGTATTAATAGAAACGCCTGTCTCTTCCTTCTCTCATTTTTAGCCTTCCCCCTCTCTGAGCGGCAAAACCCACCCTTCAACAAAGTCCAATTCTTCCTTCCCCATCCTTCGCTTCCACTTTTGTCCTAGACCTAGACTCAACATCTCCTTCTTGGGATATGTCGTGAAAACCGCAACTGCTTTGTCTTCATCACCTCTGTCGGATCATGCCCGAGACTGCCATCCCGAGCCGAGCCTGGCAACACCGCTTTGACGGGAAGCCAATCTCGTCGTAAGCATCCCCATATACCTCTCGGGAACTGATGACCCATCATGATGGCCTAGTCCGAACCCTGTCAAGTGCCTCCCTCTAACCCCGTATCCTTCCCAGGACGCCCGCCATCGCCGAACTTGATATCGAACGCAATGAGTTGGCCCACACCTGGAAACGGTTCATCAGCCTCCTCCTGCCCCAGGATCAGGTCCAATGGGAGGAGCGGCCACAGACGGTACTTGACGTGCAGACCTTGCTCGGAAATATCAAGACATTCTGGATGTCCCGCCCCCGACAACGGATTTTTAGCGATTCCATGGACTTGTGCGATCGACTCCTTCCGACTATAGACACACACGCGACCCTCCTTTCCGCCCTCCCGGACCCTATGGCCTATACCCCTTTATTCTATGGAGTCCTCCAATCAGTGATCAAGGTGCGTGGATGATCTATACACAGATCTCGTCGCATCGCTAACATACAGCTCAGGCATCGTCGCATTACCCACGGGTAATGGAGGGCTTAGCTACTGCCCTGCTAAATATTCACGATGCTCTAGATCTTCCTAGTGATGCTACCCTAATCTCAAACGCCGTTCCGCATATTACGAAAACCTACGCTCTAATATTCTTCTTTTTGACCGAATTCATGGATTGGTATGTTCGGAGGTCCACGTGCCAGTTGTTGAACATGCACAGCCAGGACGTGTACTCCGAATTTCATCATCTGGTCCTCTATATACAAGTGCAAGCGCGGAATCTTCCGTGGCAACATGCGGCGATGGATGTTGACAAGGAGGAGGACCCGTATAGCCCCCGGGCACTTTGGGAGGAGTCCCGACTCAGCCAAGTAGGACGCCGGGGAAAGGACCGTCGGATAGCGGCGCAAAATACCATCACCCGCCGTCTGATTTGGGAGATCCAGCAAGACGCAGAGGAGCGCACTCGGTATAGGGAGGGCCGGGATCGGTTATTGGCAGAGACATTGAGTTCTGTGCGCCAGCAACTGCAGCCAGTCAGTGAACAGAGCAGTGGCATTGTTTGCATAACTACGCCTCCAGCTCCAAATATAGGTAAAAAGTCATATGCAATTTGCAGCTCGATTCAGCATCTGACGGAATTTGTTAGACACGTCCTCTTTTGAATGGTCGAGGGGATCCAAACGCCGCCTCGCACGACTTGAGATTCAAAGTTCATCCAAGCACCTCCAGGACTTCTTCGATAGTGACGATCAGATTTGCGACTACGAGCCCGACATCAAGGTCGTCGCCGAGGGGAATATCGTTGCATCTCTACAGCAATGGGCCACCAGTTCGCGATCCCAGGCCCTAGCCGTGGGCGGGACACAGCCTACCGCTTCCCTCGACCCGGTGGCTCTAATTTCAGCCTGCTATGCCTCATTCGCACGTCAAGCTCGACTGCCCGTCGTCTCGCATTTCTGCGCCCTCCCTAGCCAGGAGACCAAAGAGCTGAACCTACACGAGCAAGGCTTAATTGCCCTCACTTACAGTATAATCCGGCAATTAATCGACTGGCTTCCTCCCGTAGTCGACAGTGACGCTGTTCTGGATCTCAGTGCGGAACGGTTTCGCCAATTAGACGGAACTCTCACCAGCTGGAAAGCCGCTCTATCGCTAGTCGACACCCTCTTACAATCTGCCCCACCATTACTGGTCTTTATAATCGACGGGTTAGACGCAATCCACCACCCGTCTACTGACGGAGCAATCCGCGAACTCGTCCGCGTGCTACTCACCCACACCCGGCGCCAACCTCAAGGCGGTCTCAACGGGCAAGGCCCTACTCTCCTCCTGAAGGTCCTCTTCACCGTCACCGGAAGACCGAGTGCCCTGATCGAGACGATGTCTGAACACACACTCATCCTCGGCGAACCTAACAAAAACAACCAACCCACGCCGTCCGAAGCTGTCCTGACATCGGACCTCGGAGCGGTCATGATGAATGCATGAATTGCCACGGGTGCCCAGTGCCCAGCCACGCACCGTTACGAAATTCCTTTCCTCCTGCTTTTGGTTAAAAAAGACGTTTTTGAAATTCAAGCATAGATTTGCGTGGGTTGGGAATATTTGGATCTTTATGAAACAGGCACAACACGGATGCCACTTATTTTATGCATGGGCTTTTGTCTGGTTTTCTTTCTTTTACAAGGCAAGGCTCTCTTGCGCTCGGTGTTCTCCTGTTGCTTTTTGGGGAGGACCGAATTGTTTATCTGACTTCTTTTCTTTTTTTGTGCTTCAGTGGTAGCGGTAGACCTGTCCTGTACTGCTTGATAGCTGTGATACCCATCTAGGTCTAGAACTCTTTTGCTATTCTTATTTTCGATCTTATTTATTCAAAACGGAAACCCTTTCCCGAGTCGCAACTTGATGTCCACTTCTCCGTATATCCGACCTTAATGCGGGGACCCGATGGACATTGTTTTCCGCGCAAAATATATTTAAGCCGTTCACCGAATGGGTCAATTGGGACATACGCATACTTTCTCCATATGTCATATACAGAAGTACGATATATACCATGAACGGTCACCGAGTTTCATCCCGTCTCTACTCCCCCTCCACACCCCAACTCTCCGAGTTCAAGGACATCTGTTCGCAAACCACAGACCCAGCAACCTACCCACTAGCTAGCGAAGTCAAATCCAACATCCCCATCTATGACCTCGCCGCTCTCGAATCCGCAGGCCTTACATCAGATCTAATCAACCGCCTTCAAGATGAATGGCACCACATCCTTCACACAGGCCCGGGCGTCTACGTGCTACGGTCAATGTACGCCCCCGCAAAATACGAAACAACCCTAAACACCACAAACACCGCCTTCAACGAGATCATCGCCCGCGAAGCCGCACAATCAGACAACAAGAAAGGCGACCATTTCGCCGTAGGCGGCACAAACGACCGCATCTGGAACTCCTTCTCAAAACACGCCCTGCAAGACCCATCCTCCTTCATCGACTACTACTCAAACCCATGGCTAGCCGCAGTCTGCGAGTCCTGGCTAGGCCCCGCCTACCGCGTGACAGCCCAAGTGAACGCCGTGCACCCAGGCGGCGCCGCACAAGAAGCCCACCGCGACTACCACCTCGGCTTCCAGGAAGAAGTAGCCTGCAAGCGGTATCCGGCCACGACGCAGCTGACCTCGCAGTTCCTGACGCTGCAGGGCGCCGTCGCGCATACCGATATGCCTGTCGTTAGCGGACCAACCCGGTTCCTGCCTTTCAGTCAGACCTACAAGCCAGGGTATCTGGCGTGGCGGAAGGCTGAGTTCCGGGATTTCTTTCAGGAGAGATATGTTGCGCTTCCGTTGAGCTTTGGGGATGGGTTATTTTTTAATCCGGCGCTTTTCCATGCTGCCGGCGCGAATCTGATGGATCCTGAGGATGGGGGGTTCAGACGTGTTGCCAACTTGCTGCAGATTAGTAGTGCTTTTGGGAAGCCTATGGAGACGGTTGATTCTGTGCCGCTTGTTGAGGCGACTTGGGATTTACTGGTTCAGCGGTTCCGGGCTGCTGGGGGTGTTTTGGCTGGGCAGGAACTTGATCCTGAGACGCATTCGTTGGAACAGAGGGGGATTAGGGCTTTTGTGCAGGCTGTTGCGGAGGGTTACCCTTTCCCTACGAATTTGGATCGGAGGCCGCCGGGGGTGGGTGGTATGGCGCCGGAGAGTGAGCAGGATATTATTGTGCGGGGGTTGCAGGCTGGTTGGGATAGGAAGCAGGTTGTTGCTGCGCTGGAGAAGATGCATGTTGACTCGAGGGCGTAAAGCAGGTTTTCACGCCGTGCGCTCCAGTATAAATCAAATACAACATATGTTGTAGATTATTATGTGCGTCTGATGCGTCTAGAACCAGCGATTTTTTCTGCTTCCCCGTCGGGCTAACCGAATACTCCGTAGACTGTTTTGATCTCAAGCCACCCGATGACTTGAGCTGCTCATTGGACCATCAGACAAGTCAAGGTGTGGGGTGGTAGCGGACCTGCATGTCGGAATTCGCGTTCTCGATCCTATTCGAGGATCACGTGGATTAATATATGAGATGGAGCGTAAGGCGAAATGGAGAAGAAGAGGGTCTCCAGCACGGAGCAATCTAGAGTCGATCAGTAATATAAAGACACAGACCAAGAGATAAACAGCGAATGATGAGGTTGGAAGGATTCCACAGGGGGGAAGAGGGCGGTCTCACATTTTTGCCTTGTTCCCCCCCAACGGGTCCTGCTGAAACACGGCATGCCCGTTGCATGTGTCCATGGCGTCGCGTTTTCTTCAAGTCTTTTGCTTTCTTTCTTTCTTCCACCTCTCTTGCAATTGACACTCTCTTGATTTTAGTCATTCTTTTGCTGTACATATGTACATTTACGACTTTGGGTCGATCTCTCACTAGTAACACACCCAATTCGCCGATCTACATCTCCACCTACTTCTTGACCATTGACAATTGGACGATCGACTACCAAAGTCCACGCACACTGATTTGGCAATCATAACCACCCATAGCCTTGCGGCGATCGTGAAGCAAAAAAAGTTGGCCGCGGAACTTTTTGGTTTACCCGGCGAGGGGGAGGCGAAAGAACGGCAGAGCTACCAACCGTTGGTGTGCTATAACGGGACTGTTTTTTTCGCGTCTCCACAATAGACACGAAGGCCCTCCGCAATTGAAATTACTTGTTTAGGGGCAGATCTGCATTGACACAATAAAGGCCCTGTCTGCCCTTCGAGCTCCTTGCAATGGGACGCTCGAGTCTTTCCACCAAGCGACTGACGGCTCATCGATTCGAGCAGCTGCACGACATGCCAGACCATGGCAATGGGATGTTGAATCCTAACGACGTGACCATTGATATCCCTCTGACGGAGACGACTTCCCGTGGTCAAACGGGTGCCTGTAAATGGGACACCAACACCAGCCCCCAAGAGGTCACGGAGAAGGAACCTATCGTTGGCCCCCATCGTCGTGGTCCTGGCGGCAGACGTCGCACGGATACCGATATTAATGAATTGTCCGGAAAGCCTGCCGAGTCGCCCGAGGATGGCACTATCACCCGTATGGGCCGCGTCTACCAAGCTGTCCTGAATTACTCCCTCATCACTCGTTACCTGATTTATGTTATTCCCATTGCGATTTTGATCGCGATTCCGATCATTGTGGGCGCTACGGTTGCGCGGTACGCCACAATTGGTGGTGTTCATCTTTACTGGTTCTTCACTTGGATCGAAATCGTCTGGTTCAGTCTGTGGGCGTCCAAGATCTTCGCCCGTTACATTCCTTATGTCTTCCAGTTCTTGTGCGGTATCGTCAGCTCCGGTACCCGCAAGTATGCGCTTATTCTCCGCGCCCTCGAGACCCCCATTGCGCTTGTCATCTGGGTTGTTATCTCCCTTGTGACCTTCCTGCCGGTTATGACGTTGAATCCTGGTAAGAAGGGATCTGGCGACACGGCTCCCAAGGCGTGGGAGAAGAGTGTCAAGAATATCTTGTTTGCGCTGCTCATCTGCAGCCTCATTTACCTGGTCGAGAAAGCTCTTGTACAGCTCATCTCCATCAGCTACCACCGCAAGCAGTTCGATGCCAAGATCCAGGTCTCCAAGCGCAATGTGCACTTGGTCACCATCCTCTTCGAGGCTTCGCGCAATATGTTCCCCGTGTACTGCTCTGAGTTCAAAGAGGAGGACTCGCTCATTTTTGATTCCATCCTCGCTCAGGCCGGCACCAATGGCGGCAAACGGTCATCCGCTATGCCCCTCCGCATGATCCGTCAGGTCGGCAAGAATGTCGGCCGTGTTGGCGACAAGGTCACTGCCGCTTTTGGGCACGTGGCATCAGAGCTTACCGGTAAACAAGTGTTTAACCCGACTGCGACACACACCATGGTTATCGATGCCCTTGAGCGCAAGCGCCATGCGGCTGCGCTGGCCCGCCGTATCTGGATGTCGTTTGTGGTCGAGGGCCGTGAATCTCTGTACATGGATGACATCGTCGAGGTCCTGGGTGCTGAACATGAGGCCGAGGCCGAGGAGTGCTTCATGGCTCTTGACAGGGATGGCAACGGAGATATCAGTCTGGACGAGATGGTCCTGACCATCACCGAGTTTGGACGCATGAGAAAGGCTCTGAACCACAGCATGCACGACGTCGACCAGGCTATCCGTGTGCTCGACAACCTGCTCATGTGTGTCGCTGCACTGGTTGCTGTTCTTGTCTTCATTTCTTTCGTCACCAGTGGATTCGGTACCGTCATTGCAGCTGGTGCCACCTCGCTGCTGTCACTCAGTTTCGTCTTCTCCGTTACCGCTCAAGAAGTCCTTGGTTCCTGCATTTTCCTCTTCGTCAAGCATCCCTTCGATATCGGCGACCGTGTTGAGGTCAGCGACAAGCCTTTCGTCGTTGAGCGTATCTCACTTCTTTTCACCGTCTTCCGCAGTGTTACCGATTCCCGCATCACGCAGGTGCCTAACAATATTCTGAACAGTCTCTGGGTTGACAACTTCACTCGCGCCAATGCTATGCATGAACAGCTTGTCATCCCCGTAGCCTTTGACACTAGCTTCGCTGAGGTTCAATTGCTGCGCCAGGAGATGGAGAACTTTGTTCGCGACAAGGATAACTGCCGCGACTTCCAGCCGGATATTGACATTGAGCTCGACGGTGTTGGTGATATGGACAAGCTCCAGCTGCGTGTTGATATCCGTCACAAGTCTAACTGGTCGAATGAGACTATTCGCGCTGCCCGGCGATCCAAGTTCCTGTGTGCTTTGGTCCTAGCCGTCCGCAAGATCCAGGTTCGCGGTCCAGGTGTTGAACCTCCCGCGGAAGAGGGCGCCGACGCCGCAGATGGCGATGACAGGGGTGATGATGCCGGGGCCGGTGCTGGCGCAGGTCGCCGCAAATCTACCCAGGGCGGCGGGGCCGACTCCTCCAAGCCTGACCCAGGCGTCGCCGCTGCGGCCGGAGGTATACTCAACTACGAGAACACAGCCCAGTCGACAGGATACGAAGAGGGCCGCTCAGGAACAATCACCCACCGCGGCTCCACCCAGACCAACGCTGAGCGCGAAGCGGCCATCGTCGAATTGCTCAACGCTCGCTCCCCAACTGTCGATACTGGCCGCGACGACTACGATAGGAACGAGAACGCCCTCCACCGCACTGCTACCAACGCCTCCAACCAAGGCAACCAGCTAAACGTGCACAACGGAAACGAAAGCATCAAGCGCGGCCTGTCAACCGGCCACCGCAAGGTCGGTGATCGCGTCTCCTACCACGAGCAGGATGTGCACCCCGCCCTCAGAAACCCCCCTCTCTCCCCGGTCCCCGCAGGCATGACCCCATCCTCAAGCCAAGTCCCAATCCTCGAGACCCCCAAGCCAGGCTCCCGCGGCAGCGCCCGCTACGAGCCCCGTCCTCACTCAAGCCATGATCAAGACCAGAGCACCATCCAGATGGTGGGCTCCCCCGACCCCAACCCCTTTAATGGCTACTACTCCCACGAAACGGGGTACAGTCAGGTCCCGGTCGGCAGCCACAGCGCTGAGAACACACCGGGACGTGATCGCCAAGTTTCGAACCCGAACATCTCGGCCGTGACGGCGGCCAGTAACTACCAGCTCTCTGACCGGTATGACCCCGTCTCGCCGCCGACTATGTACCCCCCGCCCCAGCCGACGCCCCCACAGCAGGCTGCGCCGTACAACACTGCTCCGCTCAGGAAAAAGGATAAGTCTCCCTATGGGGAGCATGGTGCTTGATCGTTTTCTCGTTTTTCTGTACCCCTGGTCCTCCTTGATTACCCATTCCTGGCTACCTATTTCTCTTTCTTCTCCTCGGGGTGTTCATATTATGTGTGATATGTCGATAGATTCTGTTCTCTGCGTTTTTAAGCCGTCGTGAAAATTTCCCTCTGTGTTGTGCGGATATGAAGCTATGCTATTCCTGATATTTAGGGTAATAAAATCAAATCTACTTTCTTTTTTTTTTCCTCCAACCTTTTTCATTGCAGCTCGTTACTACCTGACTATGCTACGGTATCTAATGATGCCTTTCGATCTAACATCAGACAACAGGCTACATAGTGCCTTGGGAACAGAAATGGTGTTAGATAACACCCTTGAGACTATCTGATGGGTGGTATATGCTCAGCAGAAACCACGAAACACTCCAATGAAAATATCGAGCAGAGAAACAGATAATATTCCCCAAGTCTAACACCTATCGAAACAAATTGATATAATACAAGTTTGACGAAGTCTAGGCAAAAGCCAAAACCCAGCTACCCCTATTTACTTCCACTCTCCTTCCAAGGATATCCAACGGGATCATCCTTCCGTGTCCAGATTTTAGTCTTCCTCTTCGTAACCACATGCTCAACAAACACCTCGCGCGTGTACTTGGCCTTGTACTTTCGGATCCAGCGAGGGTCCCAAAGCTCGCTCGCAATGCCTAGATCCTTGCAGCAACGCACGAGCGCGTTCGACCGGCAGCCTTCCGTAGCGGTGGGGATGCCGTCCGGGGAGAAGTAGTCCTGTTCACCGCGGGCGACGGAGACGAGGCTAGTGAGAAGAGTGTCAGCTCAGGGTTCCTGTTTTAGTCCCCCAATACGGGCTAGGCTAAATCGATATCAAGACTGGTAGATAAAATGCAAGATTGATGTGAAAAGGCAGGGGAAATGTAAATGTGCTTACCGTCCATTACAAACAAGAGCATACTCCCTCGTCACCGTCTTAGGCGTAACGATACTCTCACTCCGCGGCACAAGACCCCACCCACCAGGACCAAACGCGCGGTTGAGAATCCGTCGGTATTTGATCTCCGGTAGGTAGAGGATGCCATCGGGCTTGATCTCGACTTCGTCTGGATCCGTCTCCGCCAGCAGAATATCGGCTGCTTCTTTGGGGAACGGTTCGGCGGATAGGCCGTGGAAGGAGCGCGTCCAGTCGATTCTCTCTTCGGCTGGGCTCTCGAGCTCGAGGGGTTTGTCTGATAGGCCTGTTTTGGAGATGTTTTCGGTTGTTGCGCGGTTGGGGGTTGGGCCTGGGACGCGGGATGCGGGGACGCCTGTTGGAGTAGGGGTTGCAACTGAGGGGGAGGGCTTTGAGGTGGAGCTTTCTGGTGTGGGCTTGACTGCGGATTGATTGTTCTGGTTTTTGGTGGTGTGGCTGATTGTTCTTCTGGTCATGGGGCTGGAGAACTGGCTGACTGTTAGATTGAGCGCTCTTGAGGAGCGCGAAAGCTGGGTCGCATTTTGGAGAGCCTCAATTGCCCACAAGGACCGGATACGGAGAGGAGCAGACATCGTGGCTTGTTTCGTTGATAATGGAAGGGGGAGGGAGGTCTTGCAACGAGCGAATATATATGATCACGTGATATGAACTGATAGCTTCGTTCTGTCGATATTGGAATAATCGCGTAAATATTGAGTGGGATTGATCGGAGAGTCTATTTTAACATGGTATTATAAATGGGTAGAGTACATTATGCGTCTTTGGTCTGTGTTCGCTGGTCGTTGCCCTGGCGCTTCCAGCACTCGCGGAAAGCTTCCATCTGTGTTGATCAGAGTCAGTATGATCGGAGAATCGAAGTTATATGCTATTTCTTCCATGCGTCGGGCTTTGAAGAACTGGTATGATGATTATTGTAGGAATGACCCTCCAATGGCTTCAAATAGGATGATATATGTTCAGTTTGGTGGATATTATAGCTCACCTCTTTCTTGCATTCGCGCCAGTCCCTCTTTGCGTAGTAACAGTCATTCATCTTATCCTGCTCAGCTGAACAGTATTAGTATGGCTTTTATGACTCGAATTGAGTATAACTTACTATGGCAGCCTGTGCTGAAGATCCGCTTGTCCCTGCCATTGTAGTTAGCACCACACAGACCAGAAAAGCGAAAAAGGCCTCACCAATCATCCGGCTCATCATCATCCGGGGTAACAGTTGTCTTTTCCACGTTGTTCGACATAGCTGAGGTATGGTAACAAGGAAACCTAGGAAGTTGGAGAAGGGCGGTTGGCCTCGGCGGAAGATGGAGAACTATCTCTTATCGCGCGGATTTCCCTTTGCAACGAGACAACAATGGCAACGCCAACGGGCAACAACGCCAATTTCAGTGGCAAAAGGCTTAATGTCCTGGTCTACTCCGGTTCGCTCACCCTATTTAGCCTGGCAGCGCAGCCGTTTGCTGACGGACGAATTCTCGATAGGAAATGGAACCACCGTTGACTCAGTCCGTCACTGCCTCTACACCCTCCGCCGACTGCTCGCCCACCACTATGCCGTTATCCCTGTGACGAGTGACATGCTCCTTAAAGAGCCTTGGATGACCACGTGTGCCATGCTGGTCATGCCAGGCGGCGCGGATATGGGATACTGCCGCGCACTTAATGGTGCGGGGAACCGGCGCATCGCGCAGTTTGTCCGCAATGGCGGACGATACCTCGGTCTATGTGCTGGTGGCTACTACGGATGCAAGAGGTGTGAGTTCGAGGTCGGTGATAAGACAATGGAGGTAGTAGGGGATCGCGAATTGGCGTTCTACCCGGGCATCTGTCGGGGCGGGGCATTCCCGGGCTTCGTTTACCACAGCGAGGCGGGGGCACGCGCTGCTGGACTCGAAGTGGCCAAGGAAGCCTTGAGCGTTGGCGCCGCGCCAGCCGACTTCCGGTCGTACTACAATGGCGGTGGTGTCTTCGTTGATGCACTGTCGTTCGCAGACGAAGGCGTAGAGGTCCTTGCGAGCTACACTGAAAAGCTGAATGTCGACGGAGGGGAGGGTGCGGCTGCTGTTGTCTACTGCAAAGTCGGTAGTGGAGCAGCAGTCTTGACCGGACCTCATCCTGAGTATGTTTTGGATTTAAATTGACAGGAATGAGTCACTGACTTGTGGACTAGATTTGCGGCTGTTAATCTGGACCCGAAGGCGGGCGGGCCTGAATATGCGGACATGGTGGCGGCTCTCGCTGCCGATGACAAGGAACGGACGGACTTCTTGAAGGCTTGTTTGTCCAAACTCGGACTTGAGGTCACGCAGGACACGACAACAGTGCCTTCATTGTCGTCTTTGCACATGTCTGGAATCGAGGCTGATGGTCCTATGGATATCCTGTCGGGTCTTGGAGCTGCATTCACTCAAGAGGGTCAGACCGAGTGTCTCAAGGACGACCACGATACGTTCCGCATTGAACGCCCTGGAACATGGAATCTTGGTGAACTGGAAGAATCGCTCCCGGCAGGATCCTCAGAGTCTAGCGAAGGTATAATTGATTACCAGGCGATCATCAAGCGACTCGTGTTCCACGATGATATACCATCTTCGAAACTAACTCCATACTTCAACCACCATGCGTTCTATTCCCACCTCCGCCAATACCAAGCCGAGTCCAAGGGAGAGGCCACGACATTTGGCTCCAATCTCTTATATGGAGAGGTAGTGACTAGCACGAACACAATCCTTGAAAAGTAAGCACTTCGGTCGATAAGTCTGGTTTTGGTCACCTCTAAAGAACAGCAGGAACACGAAGCTGCTTCGTCAGTTGCCGCAAGGGTTTACGGCTACCGCTACCGCTCAAATTGCTGGACGCGGGCGTGGATCCAACGTCTGGGTCTCACCAGCAGGTTCTCTGATGTTTTCAACTGTGGTGCGGCACCCAATGGACAAGATTCAGTCGGCACCGGTTGTGTTCCTTCAGTACCTATCTGCCATGGCAGTAGTCAGAGGAATCAAGAACTACGCCAAAGGCTACGAGAAGATCCCGGTCAAACTAAAATGGCCGAACGATATTTGTACGTGCCAGTTGTTTATATTACTATCGATGGTTTATTAATGACGAATATCTACAGATGCACTAGATCCAGATGACCCCGAACAAAAGCGGTACACGAAAATCTGCGGCATTCTTATCAACTCCCATTTCATGTCAAACGAGTACATCTCCGTCGTGGGCATTGGCGTCAATGCCACCAACGCCTCTCCGACAACCGCGTTGACCACCCTCGCCGAACGCTACGCATCCCCGGGCGCTGCTGCGGCTTCACCCGTCACGCTCGAGAGGCTCCTGGCTCGGATTCTGACTACCTTCGAAGCCTTGTATACTCGTTTCTTGCGCACAGGCTTCGATCGAGGCTTTGAGGCGATGTATTATGAAGACTGGCTGCACATGCACCAGATTGTCACGCTGGAGGAGGAGGCCGGTGCTCGCGCTCGCATTCAGGGTATCACCCGTGATTTTGGTCTTTTGCTCGCCGAGGAGTTGGGGTGGAATGATCGTCCGACGGGACGTGTGTGGCAGTTGCAGAGTGATAGTAACAGCTTCGACTTCTTCCGTGGGCTGGTAAAGCGGAAGGTATAGCATACCAAGATAGGTAAATAGGTAAATAGATCAAAATACCCATGTCTATAACTACGGTCTATCTGGATTTGCACAACGACATAGGGGTCTTATTTGGTAGACACTCCTCGTTCTGATATCAACATCTGTGCATTCAGCCAGATCGAGTGTTTCACATTGGCATCTCATGGTTAACTAATCGAGTCTGTCGTCCCACTGACCCTCAACGGCCCTCATGGGTGGCTTGCCAGAGCGATGGAAACGGAGGCACAAAGGCCTCAAAAACCTAATGAAAAAGCAGTGTGGACACGAACCCCCGGAAAACAACCGCAAAAAAGCCACCCAAGTCCATGCAGAGCCATCCACCTCACTTCCTGCGGTTCAGGACGTCACCAGAGTCCGAGCTGCCATCATCGGATATTCCCACTTCCGTGATGTCCCCTTCTTTCAACCAACCCTACTCAAGTCCCAGGGCTTGCATCGCGGCATAGTCATGTCGAACGCGAGCCAGCACCTCCTGGGGATGCTGGTAAACATCCGCAAACCACACGTCATTCCCGGTACGATAAATCACGGGTCAATCCAACGGGGTCTGATACATGACGGTGGATTTGACAGGGGTTAGTCAGGCAGCATTATCCTCGTCAAGCGGTAGTCGCGGATCGTGAATTTGCCAATGCTCTTGGATGAGAGTATCAATGTCAAAGATGGTTAGGTCGTCATCAAGGTCGCAACCTCAATACGCTATACGCTCCATTTCGGCATAAGCACATGGGCGGACAACTCTCCGTAAGACACACCAGTGGACATTTGGGGTCCAAATTGGTCGTCTTGAGAGTACCCGATTCCGATCCCCCGTTAGAGGTCAAGCAAAGGACCCGCTCGTCAGTCGAAGTGCTCACGCTTATACATGACTTTCGATATAATCCCCTTTCCCCAAACAACTCACTGTCGGGTCTGGTAAGAATGTGTATAGAGACGTTTATATATGCACCCAAACAGAATGTACGAGGTGATAAACAGGCTACAGTGTCAAGCCATCGACTCGGCCCAAGAGACCCATCGTCGAATACACTCATCCACCCTCCTCAGCGACTCCTTTTCCGCCTCGACCTCAAACCATTCTCGATGCTCCTTCCCACACTCAGGACATTGTCCTAGGTCTCGCACACGCTGAGCCGCCAACTCAAGATGAATAAGCCTTTCAACACGATGCACGTGCGGGACTTTCCTTCCCGGTACTGAAGATGCAGAAGGGGCCCGATTCCGGCTGTGGGATGGCGGCACCCTAGCAGGGGAAGACGCGGAGGACGATGGTGTATAAGGGTAATAACGGATCAAGGTCAAGTCGTATGAGCACTGTTTACTCCATTCAGCGAGGCGACGGTGCACATTGCTCGTGCGTCCGATTTTCAGCCTGAGCGTTCCGGGTTTGGTTGATGTTGGGTTGGAAGTGAGGGCATTGAGGTCTTGTGCTGCGCGGATTGCTTCGCTGACGCTGCGTGGCTGGGTGCGTGGGCGGAGGTGGTTGCTACTTTTTGGGGTGTTGGGTAGTAGAGAAGATGCTATGTCTCGCGGTACTGCGGATTCGGCGCTCCGGTTTGTCGTAGCTGTTGGGGGCGTCACCCAGAACATATAGATATAGCCTTCGTCGTCGGCGCTGGAGATGGGTTTGGCCAGTTCCGTGATAAGAATGGATGTTGTCTGTGGGGAAAGCGTGGATGGGATCCACGATAATAAGGCCTGTGTTTGCGAGGTAGAAGGCTTCCCTGTGCCTGACAAAGTTGGCCGGGATGTTTGAGGAGTGTGTGGCACTTGCGCATGCTGTGGTCTTCCGGCTGAAGAAGGCAGATTGATCTTTTGGTTCGGATTTGGAGAAGGTGTAGGGCGAGGGGGTTTGGGCCGTTGAACTGGGGCCGGCCTGTCATCCTCGCCGCTGTCTTCCATGATCTGGAAGCAGCAGAAAATGGTCTTTTTCTTTGGTCGACGCTTTTCACTGGCCCTACTTTGATTTGTCCGCCGTTTGTGGGGAGGCTTTGGCTTTTGGGAGGCTGGATCATTTATGTCGAGCACACCCAGTCGATCCATTAATGTATCGATACTTGTCCTCGTCTTGGACGGAGTGATGACAGTCGTATGTGGATTGGCCGAAGGATCTTGATCTTTGTGCTGCCAGCAGTACAAAGATGCCATATCTATAGCTTCTTGGCGAGGATCCTTCTTTCTAGGGGTAGAAGCAGGTGACGGATTTGGAGATGCCAATGAACGGCGGCAGGGCCGGCCTTGGGCGGTTATGCCTCTACATGTTGTCGCTGGATTTCGAGAATCTGAGCGAGGAAGCAAAGATTCTGGGGTGTTTGAAATTTGAGGCATATATGAATGCAAATGATCAAGCAAAAGAACAGTATAGAAGGGGAACTGAAGAAACCATCGGCAGAAAAAAAAGAGACTAGGCTGCATGGACTGCGGTGAGATTCCTGCAGCCTAGAGTACTACATATTCTCCACTTGGAACTTGGACCAGTTCACTGGGCAGACCGAAGGGAGATAGATATTTTTGGTTTTTGTTGATTTTTGTTGATTTTTGTTGTTTTTGTTTTTGGCAATTTTGGTGATTCGCACTGCCACAGTATGGCGGTGTTGAAGTGGCTATGACAATGCTCTCATTGGCCCGGCCTCTTACATGTCCTCGATTCATCCTTTCGCTCATTTGAACTAAATATAAAACTTCAATTTGTCTCTGCTAATACTTTCCGAACCAGGCCAATGCCTGGTTTTCCGCTTCATCAGCCTGTCTGCTCGCATCTTCCAGAACAAAATCAGCCCGGACACAAAAGCCATGACCGGCGCCCTCATAAACCACCACTTCTCCTTTTCCAGTACCGGACTCGCTGGCGAACACTTGCCTGATCCGCTCAATGTGTGGAGCTTTTAGAACTATATCTTTATCCCCAAGCGCAAAGCTTACGGGGATTTGGATTTTCTCGATCTCGCTAGGAATCTCGAGAAGGCTCGGATGGCCCGTAAACCCAGCATTAAGTAGCGGTTTTCCATTCGAGGCCATGTCCGCTCCGGCGGCTAGATTGACGATATGTTTTCCACCCCAGCAGAAACCAGCCCCGTAGATAGGAAGGTCGGCACCTTCGTTCTCGCGCACGGACTTGAAGAAGTCCCGGACGATCGGCCATGATACCCCGAACGTATTGTAGTACATGAAGGGCAGCATTCTTGTCAGCATTGAGGCTAGATGGTATCTATAGCTCGAATTAGTGGCCTTTTTATACAAGTGTGATCCGGTGTGTTGGTTTAATTGGACGACTTACGGCTTCATAAGCCAGGTTGTCAGTCCGCTCGTCTTCAACAACTCTTTTGTCGCAGACATCATACTGATAGGGGCCGAGTGCCCTAATATCACGCTTAGCGAGTCATTCTTGGGGGTCTTGGGAGACACTAGAACATACCGTTCATGAAGTCGGGTAGATAAACCAGGTACTTCCCCTTTTCGGCGTAGTTGTCAGCCAGAATTCGATTGTTCACGAACTCCCAGCCGAAGGCATCAGGCACTATGATGATAATGCCCCGGTGAGGTACATCGTTGAGAGGTTTGGTCGTGTAGGCTTGCATGCCATGGAGAGAGGTGACTTCCCCACGGGGAGTCCCTTGGTGGATATGACCGCTGAAACAATTCGGGCACGACATGTTAAGCTAACAGTTTAGGGGGCTGATAATTGCAGGATGTGAAGTGCCGGAGACTAAGTACTTTCACATGCGGGGGGTTGCCGCTTACTTTTTTGGGAGCGTTCTTCGGCCGAACAGACTTAGACGTCGGCTAGTTATTCGTAGAGTATGCTCAGTTGGATATTTTGAGGAGGTAGCACATATATATTATCGAAGTAGCCAGTGGCTTCCAATGACATGTGTTGGCCTTGCAGCCTGAGGCCTGCTCATTCCTCTCATGTAATGTAGTATGTCCACAGTACTTTCACTCCATGTTGATCCATTTGATCGCACGGAACATGTTCGTGTGAAACTCCTCCGAAGCCTTCGCCAGAGCCGGAGAAGGATATGACCAGAAATAATGGGGATACCCGGGATAATCATCATACATAATGGGTACACCAGCCTCCTCCAGAGCCCCTTTCATCAGTCGAGCATCATCCCTCAGTGTATCCGTCCCACATTCCACAATATAGACCTTCTTCAGATCCTTCAAGCGCGGGTGCAGGAGAACAGAGAAATATTTATCAGCAGGTGGTGGAGCATAGGAATCCAGGAAACATTTCATCGCAGCCGATGTGTTAACAGTACGGATAGCGTTTTCCTGATGAGCAGTAAAGTACTCCTTCTTGTCTTCCGGTACTGCATCCGGGTGCACAGTGCAAGGAACCAGAGCCACGATACCTCTGACTTTATCTCCAAGCCCGGCATCGATGAGTCTTAGTGCGACACCAAAAGCAAGGTTGGCGCCTGCCGAACCTCCCATGAGCACAACGGATGAAAGCGAGTAGTTCTCGAGTGTCCACAATGCTGCCTCGACACAGTCATTGAGACCGTGGGGGAATTTGAATTTTGGTGCGAGTCTGTATCCAATACTGACGACTTTCATGCCGGCGCTTTTGCTGATAAGTCGGCATGCGGCATCTTCGTGGTCAACGCTTCCCATGATCCATCCACCGCCGTGCATGAACAGGCCTACTGGTTCGTTGCCGGTTGCTGATGGGGATGTGAAGACTCGGACCCAGGCATCTTTAAGTTTGATGTCTTCGGTTTTGACAGAATCATCCGGTGGCGGGATTTCGTATTTGGATATGATCTTTTGTATGTTGACCTCGGAATCTCTATACAAGTCCTCGACCGTGGAGCCTGTCATGAGCAGTGGTCCGATTTCTTGGACGAACTTGTCAAGGTCAGCATTTGTTATTATTCTGTGGTTAGACTTGATTTACCTCATCCCACGCAGGCGCATATTTCGATGACATGTTTCTTTTTGATTCGACTGGAAAGAATATGTGGGATGTTGGAAACCTTGGAATGGCGATTTGCTTAGTCTTTCGATGAAGAGAGGACATGATTGTCTACCACGGTCTTAATATAGTGTCCTAGGAATAAATGAAGATGTCTATTCTTTCTTACCAATTTCGAGTCATGAACGATAGTTGGAGAGTGATAATTACCCATGATTGTTGGTTTTGAGGGTCACCGAGGCCAGTCCGCGTATACTCATAATGACTCATGCTAGCGACAGCGACCTTCGAATCCATTCTTTTTGGGGCCAATTTACAAGAGAACAGTAAAGGAAAGGAAGACAAAAAAATGGGAAAAGAGTTCATGTTGTGTTAGGCAAGTGATTCAGTGTTGTATTGGCCTTCCCCTTTCCTCTCCTATCTTGCCACAGACAAAAAGTCCATACATCTCCCCGTCTATTTCTCTGGCTCCTCTGCGAAGAATACCGGCTTGGAGGGGTGAGTGTTGACACGCAAACTCAACAGGTCGGGTCTGGAGTAGTGTCCAACAACATCAAGCCATTGCTTAGCTCGAAGTTTGTCGTTGACATCGACATTGGCGTACAGGATTCCTTCTTTATCGGATGGCATGGTAGCAATAGGCTCTCCCCCCGGGCCAAATATGGCCGAGAAACCTCCCCCAGTACCCTGGATATGTTCTACGTCTCTTACCTTGTTCTTGTCAAAGTTCTCCTCAGACATCACTTGGGTGCAGACAAGGACAAAGCATGTACCTTCGAATGCCATGACCTGAGATAGCCTGGAGCTCATATCACCTGTGATAAAATAGGGCCACCGCGAGCCGACAGATTCCGGCCTATCCCAGAGGACCGGCCACGACGCAACATGAATGTCGACATCCTGCTGATACTCATAGTATCTAAGCAGCGGTTGTGTGTGCTCCCAACAATTGAGTCCTCCAATTCTTCCGAACGGCGAGTCGACGACACATTTCAATGAGTCACCCTCGCCGGTACCCCAGTACGCTCTCTCTACATGGGTTGGCTTGGTCTTGCGCCGATGGTGGACAATCTGTCCATCAGTGTTGATGAAGACCTATTGAATTCAACCAGTCAGCTTGGTCAGATCAAGACATCTATAGACCGGGATGTTTCTGACCTGGGAAATGTAAAGTGAGCCCTGGTAACGTTCACTGAATCCAAGAACACAAAATGTCCCATTTTCTTTGACCGCAGCCTGGATACGGCGCATCTCGTCCGAGTCGACAGCCAACGAATTATGGAAGTACTCCTCCATAAAGGGGGCGTTGTCCAACGGGGTTGCAGTGAAAATACTCCTAACACCACCTTAGGGACCATCTTCATTCTTTTTGGAGATGAAGAGCTTACCACGGGTAGCCGGGAATAAAAACCTCAGGGAATCCAACAACATTGGCGCCTTCCTTTCCAACATCACCCAGGAGGGAGATCACCTTGTTAACACCACCTTGCAGATCATTCCAGACAGGCTCTGCCTGAATCGCTGCGACACGAACTCTTCTTTCGACAGGAGCAGTCATAGTTTACATCAAAGAGACTTGGTAACCCGTTCGATCGGATAGTTTGGTAAAGTCGCTTCAGGAAGGAAGCCGGCTTTTATCCTTTCTTGAATTACTCTACATAATTGACCTGATTTATAACGGACCCGGCGACCAATAGCCTGCTGTCTACCCTGCGCTGTGTTTCCTAGGTAGGATACCTACATATGCAGGTAATCCCCGGGGACCTATCCCGGGGACCTATAGCTCCACCGAGTGGATTTGAAGACTTTGACTCTGCTTACCCCGCTCAGATATTGCCTTGAAGCGGAGAGCATGCGCTGTAAAGCTTCACGTACATATCGCGGGTACGATACGTATAAAGCTTCGAGCCTGTGGTCTCAGAAGAGTAATTATCATCGGCAAGCATTGCTCGGTAGAACCCACCGCTCGATGACAATCGCCAAACACGAGATGCATCAGACATCGTTAGCCGATCTGGCGCAGGTAAAACAATTTCTGGATACGGTGAAATGGCCATAAAATGAATATATAGATGACATAGTGCAGGATGTCCATCGCTAGCAATATATGCCGAGTAGGGGTATCGAACTGGATATTAAATACATGACAAGTAATAAATAGCTAATAATCTGTCTTGGGTCTTCAATAATATACGTATGAACGCCATTCGTAGAGTAATACATGATACGCAGTTTAAGTACAGTGCAGGTGTCTGATAAAGTTGATAAAGTGCGAATATAAGACGAGACCCCCCGACATTCATACGTACATATGTAGACCCTGTAGTACCGTTGATATATGATTCCTATTTCAGTGCTTTAGTGCTCATCTCCTGTCCCTTGATCACTGGGTAACTTCAGAATATGCCTGACCGCAACAGCATCCTCTTTTGTATGGTGCTCAAGTGCCATACTAAGAAACTCATCATCACGCAGAAGATCTACATCTGCTTTCGCCTCTTCCACAAGATATCGCACAATATCCAGATTCCCACACAAGACAGCGGCAACAAGGCCATTGCCAGCCGCACTCGGTATATTCACAACTGCTTTTGCCTCCTCCACCAGATATTTCACTATGTCAAGAGTTCCCCAGGCAGCGGCACAAAGCACACTACCGAAAACCTGGCCCTCGCCAGGCGGGAGATTCACCTCGATGTTTGCTTCCTCCACAAGGTATCTCACAATATCCAGTTTACCAGAGTAGGCAGCGGCGGCAAGCACATTGCCGTGGATTTCCACATGAACTAGAAGATTCACATCCGGGACCTCCTCTGCAAAATACTTCACGATATCCAAGCTTCCATTAAATACGGCGGCATTTAGTGCACTGCCGTAATCCCCGCTCTGGAGTGGGAGATTCACGTCTGCTTTTGCCTCCTGCACAAGGTATTTGACCGTGTCCAGTCTACCGCAGTTGGCTGCGGCTGCGAGCACGCTTCCATACTTGCCATTGGCATTGCACTGGTTGACGGGAACTCCTTTTGCAATAAGAGTTGCGCACAAAGGTATGCAATTAGTCGTGGCAGCTATCGTGAGCAAAGCTTCGCCACGGTCATTTTGTTGAAATGGGTCAAAATCATTGCTGTCGCACCATTTGCGAAGAGTCGTTTCATACAATAAAAACTGAGCTATAGCAAACATTGGTGTCGTAGAGGGTGCCAGGTCTTCATGAGACATAAATGGCCCTGCCCGGGATGGCCATTGGAATGAAAGACTGTGCTTTTTAATGTGATCCAACCATCGAATATAAAAGGCGCTACTTTTGTTGGGTGAGCCAATGAATTTCTTTAGCAGAATGACAGATTGATCTTCCTCAGGCTGCGGCTGCTCATGAGCGTAAAAAGCCCACCAAGTCTGAGCATGGTAAGAGAAAGGATGTGTTTCATTGAATGGATCCTCGGAGCTTCCACGGAGTGTTTTTGGGCCAAATGTTCGCATAAGAGACAGAAGGCACACCTGGGCACAGTAAGAGTGTGCTTTTTGATATATCCCAAGGGCGTTCTCGAGGTACTCCCTCGCTGAAAGGTGGAAAAACCTCCATCGACCGTAGGTGTCAACCATGAGCAAGTTCTCACAAATTGAGAGCAAGAACTCTTGCTGCACACAACTCGCCAACTTTATGTCGTCTTTCTCAATGGCCATGCGAGCGGCGGAGAGGAGTTCTTCACTTGTGAGCGGGTAAGGAGAGCACAGCACCCACTTGAACGTGCGTTCTGCTATGGCTTGTTCCGGCGGAAATCGGGTTTGGATTTTCCGATATATTTGGTCATACATCCCATCCAGCCCCTTCGGGAGGGTTTCCAGTGCGTAATCGATTGATTCAATGGTGTCGCATTGTACAATTTGCTTTACCTGGAGGGCGGCCCACAGGAAGCTGTTTTCTTCGTTAGTATATAGCTTGTTCGCTCGTCATAGTCATGGGGTCTTACATGTTGTCGCATTTCTCGAGAATAGCTCGGACAACAGTGTCCTTCATAGCGGCAAGTTCCGAGTTGGGATACTTCTTCTCAAATTTATCCATCTCCTTAGTCACAAATTTCTCAATGTCCTTTTCGTTGTCCTGAGCCTGGATTATGACCGTTGAACTTGAGCCATATTTCGCGCCAATGCTTTTCTCGGGTCGGCTGGCAACAAAGAGCTTGACTCTGCCTCTGTCTTTAGTCTCAGCGATGGCATCCTCAAGAGCCTCGACCAAAATATCAAGTTCATCGTCCAAGACTTCATCCAAGGCATCAAGAATGATAACACTCGTTGAATATAGATTGAATGCTTCCACGAGCTGACGACAGCATTCCGAGGAGCTGAGTTGTGATGCTCTATTGGTTGCTCTTTCCCGTGCATCTTGAAGGCTTCTCCTTACCGATTCGGTACTGCCTTTTGGGGCAGCGAACTGGCGAACTAAGCTTCGAAGCACTGGTAGTGCCTCCCGCCGATCTTTCTCGTCTTGATTGCAGAAGAAATAGCCAAATCCTTCCATTTGGGGTCCCTTCGTGTCCTCGATATGCTTGACCACAGCTGAAGTCAGAAATGATTTTCCCGTGCCAGCTAGCTTTTGTCAGAGAAATAATTGATTTCGAGGATTGAGCAGGCTCACGAGATCCTTGAAGCCACAGGGTACTGGACAAGGATGAATCCATCCAGTCACGGAATCTCTCATCTTGAACAAGCCAATCACCAGTACCAGGCTCCCTTCTTTCTTCAATCTCATCGTGATGACGGCCATACTGGACATCCGAGATCCATTCAAGAAGGTCCCTCCGTTCTTGGTTATCCACCCATAGGAAGACATGTTCCATGTGACGAGTGATTCTTTTGAGGGACTTCTCAGCTTCTTGGAGATAGTCCTTGAAAATAACTTCTTGGTGAGCGTGAGCCGTCTCTTCACACTTACCAGCCGCTGTTGCAAGCTCTTGTTCCAATCTTTCCAATTCTAGCAACATTCCAGACGGCTTCGCAGTGTCAAAAACAGCCTGGCAAAATTGCACGGCGGTGTTAGATGAAAGATCAGACGATGTGACCAGTAGCTGCAACACACACCCATACAACGTCACGATTGCATTGTAAAGTCTATCCACGACATCCTTTCTCCCCGTCCGCTCGGGGTTGTATATCTCGTAGTAGACCTGGCCGGAGAAGATGGCACCCGCCACTTTGTCAACAACAGAAAGTAGGGCGCTCTTTTCTTTGTCGAAAGTATCGATTCCCTGAATTCCATACTGTGTAAGCAGCGCCTTGTATCCTCCGATATAGAGAACCGACCTCGAGGACTGATCTTGCCACAGCCCACACCCCTCCAGCTCCAGGAGCCGGCGCAAATTGGATGGCTACGTCCCCAATTTTCTCGGCCCAGTTAACGATCTGGAGGGTTGTTTGTCTCACTGGGATATCGTGGCCTCCTATTTGGACCTTCCAATCTTTAGTGAAGCTTCTATCCCGCTGTGTTTCGGCCTCTTTCTGAAATTTTTTGACTTGATTGACCATACTCTCAGAGCCTTGTCGGTTCATGCCTCGCCTTTCGAGTTCTTCTTGCGAATTGCGAGGCAATTTCTCAAATGCTTCAAGCCACAAGTCACGCCCATCGGTTGCTGGTTTTTGCGGTGGAAGGTTGACCTCTGTGTCTTCGGGGGTTGAAGACGAGAGAATCGCTTTGCCATTGCTTTCGGATATTGGATCTGACTGGCTGATAGTATCTTCCGCACGTGTGCGGCGTTTCAGTCTTGACACAAGACTGTTGAGACCCATGATTTATTTCTTTGGCTAGAGGGCTTACCCCTCCTTTGTGCTGGGCGCTTACTGGTAAGTCATCGACAGGAAACAGGAAGAAGGAAACAGGAAGAAGGAAACAGAGAAAAGGAAGCGCAGTAACCCAGTATTGTAAGCTAACAGAAAACTTGAGAGGAGAAAAGAGAGGGGAAGAAGGAGAAGCCTTCACCCCACAAGTAAGCAGGAGGCTGAAAAATCAGGCGCTAACCTGAAACATTAAAACATGGCCTTTCTATATATAAGAAGTAAAGAAGATGCTTAGCTTGCCAAAATCTACATTCATATTGTGCAATGTACTTCATATGCCCATTTACAGCCTGGTGCCCATGTTCACATGAACCGCCTTAATCTGGCTATAAGCCTCCAGACCTGCCTCACCCAACTCACGTCCAATGCCACTCTGCTTCACACCACCAAAAGGAATACGCGGGTCACAGTCTTGGCTGCTGTTAATCCAGACCATACCGGACTCTATCTCAGCAGCCACGCGGTGAGCGCTCTCCAGATCACGCGTGAAGACAGCCGCACCCAGGCCGTAAGTGGTATCGTTGGCCCGACGAATAGCTTCTTCCTCATCGTCGAAGGGGAAGATCACCACGACGGGACCAAACACTTCTTCGCGGGCAATGCGCATAGAATCCGTTGCATTGACAATAACGGTTGGTTGAATGAAGTACCCATTCTTATTCTTCTCGTCAGTCGGCGTGTAGGGAGCGCCACCAGTGAGGATAGTAGCTCCTTCGTTTTTGGCAATTTCAAAGTAGGAGAGGATTCGGTCGTATTGCGCGCGTGTCACCTGCGGGCCGTGGAAGACCGACTCGTCCCACTGGTCGCCGATCTTTGCACCCTCCACTGCCGCCTTGTAGCTAGCAGTGAATGATTCAAGGATATCGCGGTGGACGAAGATTCGCGAGGTCGCGGTACAGATCTCGCCTTTGTTGGACATAATACCGCCATGCGACCACTTGACTGCTTGGTCCATATCTGCATCCGGAAAAACTAGCAATGGGGACTTGCCGCCTGTTTCGAGAGTGATATTCTTGAGTGTGCCGGCGGCCATCTTCATAATCTCCCGGGCGGTCGCCGTTGACCCTGTGAAAGCGACCTTATCGATTAATGGGTGCGAAGCGAGCGTGGCGCCAGCCTCGCGCCCGTAGCCATTAAGGATGTTCACCACACCTGGAGGGAACCCGGCCTTCTTGATCAAGGTGCCGAGAATGAGAGCGCTGAGAGGGGTCTGCTCGGCTGGCTTCAGGACAACTGTGTTTCCACATGCAAGTGCAGGGCCAAGCTTCCAGGTGGCCATTGAAAGGGGGTAGTTCCATGGAATTATCTGTCCAACTACGCCAATGGGCTGGCGGATTGTATAGGCGAACTTTTGGGGAGTTGTATTGATGGTTTGGCCAAAGGTCTTATCAGCCCAGCCACTGTAATAGCGAATTGTTGTGATTGCCTCAGTGAGATCTTCGTCAAGGGCGACGTGGTAGGGTTTTCCTGCCTTCGATAAGTAAATTGTCTCCAGTTTGGGGGATTTCCATACATACCGTTATCCCAAGCTTCAATAGAAGCAAACAGCGCTCTGTTCTCCTCCATGAGATCGGCGAGTCGGGCCATCAACTGGCCCCGCTCTGTCGCGGGAAGCAACTTCCATGAGGGGTGGACCAGGGCCGCTTTGGCAGCCTTCACGGCGTGGTCGACATCTTCGGCGCTCGCTGCTTGGACGGTGGCAATGGGCTTGTCGGTACTAGACAATAGTTAGTGAGGTGTACAGAGAAATTCCGATAATCACGCACGCGGGGTCAAGAGATGTGATGGTCTGGCCTCCTGTGGCAGGTACAATCTCGTTGTTGATGAAGAGGCCGGTGGGCTGCTTGTAGCTGTGCCCATTGGGGGTGACGATATCAACGAAGAGGTCCATTTCGATTTCGTTCTTGGGTATAATAGAAGTCTGAACAGTACCAACTCCTTCACGCCGCGTGGGGTAAGATATAGGATATCTCTCCCAGCGAGGTTAAGCCCCTTCAGGCAAGTCCTTCCGATATACTCTCCGCGATGTTAGGGATATTTTCTGCGGCAAAATATGGAGTAGATGGAATTATTCTCAATTATCCTAATATTAATACCATCGGCTTATTTCCAATTATTCGATCAATAGATATGCCGGACTCTTATGTCGGATTAAGGTGCTTTCTTGATCTTTTTCGATCAGCCATGTTCTCAGCCCTAACATGTCATCGGATATATATTTTCGAGATCCTCTCAGGTTCTGGCTAAACGTATTTATTGCAATAATGGAATATGTTACATATGCGAAGTTGACACAGCTCTGATAAAAAGACAACAAACTAGTTTCGAAGCTCAACGCCAATTGACAGTTACGGTACTACCAATGTCGGAGACACAATATACAATGACGTTCAACGGCCTTATTTAGACCCCGCAGATAGTTCATTTCGGGATATATCCTTGGCTAGTCGGAAGCACAGTCCACATGCGAAGCCATCGGTGACATCCCGATCCACTGTGTGGCTATTGCGGAATCCCTGCATAGCACGATCTGCATGTCATGCGTGCCAGCAAGCCTTCCAAATCCTAAACAACTGCGATATTATCGCTTTAATCTTCACGAAGCAGAACAATTGAAAGAACCTAGAACTCGAATAGAAGAAACTCCCAGAAGAGAAAGAAGCCTCAATCCGATGGTGGGACACATCCTAAATAGGAAGCCTGTCCCGATACGGCAAGTCACTCCTCTACAGTCCGAAGTAGATATAGAATCATGAATCTAGAAAATATAGAAATGGTAAGAGATTCCATAATCAAACCAACTATATCTAGATCACCACTTCCTCCAACCCCGCCGTACTCACCATATTTCCAAACCAAAACATATTTCCTCTCACTTCCTATACTTACATCCAACCTCCAACATGGACCCCCTTTACGGGATCATGGTGGCCCTGATCACCCCCTTCACAGACGACAAGACCGCCATCGATGAAGGCCGTCTGCAAGCACACATCGAGCACCTGATCAAAGCAGGCGTACACGGTCTCGTTCCAGGCGGCAGCACAGGCGAATTCACCACAATGACCTTCGCCGAGCGCAAGCAGCTAACAGAGCTGTGCGTTAAGTTCGCCGCTGGCTGCGTCCCCGTCGTCGCCGGCACAGGCAGTCTCTCATCCGCCGAGGCCGTCGAGCTCTCCGTACACGCCGCCAAAGCCGGCGCCGCAGCCACAATGGTCGTGCCCCCTTTCTACGACCCTGTCAACCTGGAGCAGCTGCACGAGTTGCTCAACGAAATCCACACGGCCTCCGGTCTGCCCATTGTCTTCTATAATATTCCTTCTGCGTCGGGTATTACCCTGTCTCCCACTGAGATCGCCGGTCTGTCTAAGGTCGGTGTCAAGTATCTGAAGGATACCTCTGGTAATGCGCCGGCCCTGACGGAGCTTATCTTTTCTCTGTCGGATCAGATTACCTCGTTTAATGGGTGGGATACTTTGACTTTCTATGGTCTTGCTGCTGGCGCTCCCGGTGGTGTCTGGGGTGCGGCGAATATTATTCCTGAGTTGGCCGTTGAGCTTTATGAGGCGGTTTCTGTTAAGGGGGATTTGAAGCGTGGTCGTGAGATTTGGGCTAAGGCTTTCCCCATTTGCAAGTTCCTTGAGTCGCATAACTATGCTGCTGCTGTTAAGACTGGTGTTGAGTTGATTGGCCAGCCCACTGGTGGCTTGCGCAAGCCTTTCGCTCTTCTCAACCCGGAGTTGACGGCGGAGCTTAAGCAATTGCTGCAGAATGCTGGTGTTAAGACTGTTTAGATCTTTGTTCATTTGTTCATTTGATGATTTGGAATGCTTGAATGTCGGAATGAGAATGCGACACGTACTATCCATGTACATAGTTTATAGAATATACAACCTTGGGACCATATTCATCGCGTCATAAAAGTGCATAGTACGAATCGTAAGATATAGTCAAGACGAGAGTAACCAGCTATGTTAACAAAACAAGGGCCATATCTGTCCTTGCTTCACAACATCGACCCACGATGGCATCGATTCACCCCGGTTCGCAGTCAAATGCTCGTCCTGCTTGCGCCACACTTCAGTGATAATATTTCTGGCTGTTCCAAAAGCGGCAAACCCGCATATTGAGCTCGCCCTATCTAACATGCTCATAACAGCCCCTCGTCTTGCGGTTGACATTGCCTCACATCCTGCAATGAACAACGGCCACGCCGTTCCGGGTCCGGTGGGATCATCTTGGGTCAGCGTTGCACTGCACGCCTGAAGCGCTGCAATAACACTATCAACATGACCCTGCAGAGCGGCGGGGTGGATCTTCCGGATTCGCCTATAAAAGAAAACTACTAGAGCTGCATTCAAGGCCTCCACCATATGACCGTGCGGTTTTGAGTCGGCATGGAGCTCCAGGACTCCGGCTCTTGTTCGGCCCAGGCTGAAAGAGCAGATCATATTTTCCAGACGAGTGCTACGTCGCTGTAGTGTCTCCCACGCTTCAAGGTTCATGGTCTGACCCGCCTCGCGGGCAATACGGAATGTCTCCAAGACGTTGGCTAGTCTTGTGGTCTGCGAGACAAGGCCAAGCCAGGTTTCTGGGATGCCATAAATCTGTTTGTATAATGTTTCAGGGTAACTGCGTGAGTCCTGAAGATGTATGTCGTGGAGTCCTGAAGTTTTGTCCTTGGGTTCATCGATATTGAGGTCACTATCCGAGTTTTGTGTTTCGAGGCGGAGGAAATCATCCAGCCGAGGGTTTGGCTCAGCGTTCGTCATCTGTTCTGAGTTCGGAGTGTGTTGTAATCGAAATCGAGAACCAAGTGCTTCCAGGGAGGAGGCAGAGAGGTTGTAGTCATGTAGAACAAATGTGCTCTCGCCGACGATTCTTAACCAGGTGTATACGTGATGCAAAAGTCGTGCCTTTTTCGATATTCGGGTTTTTGAAAGTCCTCGAAGGCGTAATAATCGCTCTGCATCAATCATGAAACATCGGGCGTGTTGTTGTTGACCGGACATGATCTGTGGGAGTCAGAGTCATTCAATCGATGCCAAATAGGAAACTCACCGTGTACTGTATGAGAATGCATGCAGCCATCAGCTGGTCTTTATATTTCGCTTTCTTTAAACCCTGTGTTTCTGACTGCAAAGACGTTTGCATATGATCCTTAGCTTGCAGGTATGCCTGGTTGGCAACCTTCCACCAATACTCAGGCGGCTTTGTCGATATTGTTGAAGGGTTCAAAACAAGATGAATAGCAGAGCAGGCAAGCAAGCCGTACATATTTGCAAGTCTGGCCTGACTGACCTTTTCTG
Organism: Penicillium rubens; assembly: GCF_028828025.1. Lineage (NCBI taxonomy): Eukaryota > Fungi > Ascomycota > Eurotiomycetes > Eurotiales > Aspergillaceae > Penicillium > Penicillium rubens. Next base: position 5,111,375 of record NW_026890600.1, read on the forward strand.
TCCCAAGAAAAGTCGAGTCACTGTATGTAATTACCGCCGCCGGCACGTTCAAGATCTTCCAAGGCGATTTCTGGCGACAGGGAATGGCCATTATGTGTGGGACCACAGTATCCTGGAAGTGCTTAAGCAGAAACGGGGCCTCCTGCAATGCATCTACATCCGCTGAAATAAGCTCTGCTGGTGCCTGTTGTGTTGTGAAAGTTTGCAGTAGATCATCGTTGTGATTTGAGTCGACGGGTAGCAACCCCATCTCTTGACTCATATCGAAAGATAAATCATTCGACATACTCAAGACGCCGCTTGTTGTAAACTCCGTATTGTCTAGACCAAAGCTCAATAGATCAGACCAATGGAGGAAGTCATCGATCTGAGACAGTGAATCAAGTATTGGAGAGGGATTAGACTCTTGCAGATTCTCAGGAGCCACAGTCTCAGGCGGCTCCGCTGCAGAACTTATATCAGACGCGACAGGTTCAATTTCGGGCACCAGTTCTTGTTCTAGCTTCCGTGGCGCTGGAGAGAAATCGAGAACCGCAAAGGGTCCAATGACAATATCACCATCGAGCGAACGTTCAGGGTCCCGCAGTCTCGAGTCAACCTCTGCCAGTGATGCATCAATAGATCCAGATACAAGATCAGACCCAAGCGCAGTGCTCATAGAAAGTCTGGATTGCTCTAGCACACGGGTTAATACCAAGTCCAGTTCGTCTCGTACTGTCAGGGCCACGTACCCGAATAAAGATACCGGCGAGTCCCACGAGCACTCTCAGTCTCCTCGCCGTTATCAGTGTGCATCCACAAGACCTGATCGGAATATCCCTCGCATTTCACGTCTAGGGCCCGACAGGTGCGACACACGGGCCGTTTCTGATCGCATTTCACATGCCGGCGTCTGCAGGTGCTGCATCCTCCCAGCGCATGGGATCGGCGAGGTCTTGATCGCTTAGATGCCGCCATTTCATATAGTCTGATATATTCAATCTAAAAAGGAGCTTCTTGCTGATTCCATTTCCATATTGGAAAGGGAACGTCGAAGTCATAGCTAACCCCGCCACACTCGGAACTGCCTTCTAATCTCGGACATGGGATCTCTTATCAGCTTATCTCCTCGGAATAACCTGCTCTTCCAATCTCTTTTCCTTTCGTCTTTTAACAGCAATTCCATTCCAAACCGACTAAGATCGCCTCTCTGTTTGCCATGGATCGATCATAAGTGGGACAAGAAAGCAGATTTGGGCCGACTGAAAATGAAGCCGCCAACAGCCCGTTTGGCCCAGTAGTTAATGTAGATAATGTCGTGCACTTCATTACCACCATTGAGAACGAAGACTTTATCAGAAGAGGCTGTTGACCGTAACCAATACGGACACGACGCTCACTCCAGATATCTAGAACACAGTATCCTGAGCCGCATGAACAACTCTGATTCTCTTTTCGTGGAAACCTTTTCTTGCGAGGCTTGGACCCAGCATGTTTGACTAGACCACGCACAATATCCTTGCTCTTGTATGATCGGCGCTGGCGCTATATTTGTATATGTTGTAAATAGTGCTTTGGTAAGGTGACACCGTCCACCCGTGGACGGAATCTCAATCTGGCAAGGGATTCCGATGATCGTCTTCCACAATCGGAAACCAACCCCAGAAACCAATCTATAGCAGCGAGGAGCTACTTGTGCGCAACTCAATCCGGCAATGGAAAATGATCTCGGAAGAGGAGAGGTCGCCGGGGATCCTTCTTATTTGAACTGTGCCATCGTCGCCTGGCCCTATCCATTTTTCCTATACATTTTCTATAATCACATCCCAACGCAAACGGCACAATGGCTCACCGCGGAGAGACCCTTCACAAAGATGTATGCTGCATTGCTGACCTGAAGAAAATGGGGAGTAGTCGGCTGACTCCGATGGTCCGAGGTGAGTGTCATCACTTCACAGCAACGGTTCATTGCGTCAGTGCTGACCTCGATAGACTACTACAATGGAGGAGCTATGGATCTAATCACGTATGGAATATCAAAACGCAATGACTGCCCCACTTCCCTAACATCTGTCTAGCCTCAACGAGAACGAAACAGCCTACGACCGCTACAAGATCCGTCCTCGGGTCTTAATCAACGTCGACAAGATCGACACAAGCGCCGAATTCCTCGGTAGCAAGGTATTTGCTCTTTCCACTTTCCCGAAATAAACGAACGCAGTGGCCAACCCTAACACTCAAATAACAGGTCTCGCTCCCATTCGGCTTCAGTCCCGCCGCATCAATGAAACTTGCCCACCCAGATGGCGAGCTCGCGACCTCGCGGGCAGCTGCAAAATTCGGCCTTGCCATGGGTCTGTCCTCGTACTCGAATTATCCGCTCGAGGAAGTTGCCGCACAGGGGACTGGGAATCCGTATGTGATGCAGATGTGTGTACTGCGGGATCGGTCGATTACGCTTCAGTTGTTAGAGCGAGCCGAGAGTATGTCGTATCTGAATGGTTTTTTTGTATGGCTTCATTGGCTGGGCGGGGCTAACATCCTTTTTCAGAGGCTGGGTACAAGGCGCTGTTCCTATCTGTTGATGTACCCGTGCTAGGCAAGCGCATCAACGAATACCGGAATGAGTATACCATTCCGGATGATATGTCGTGGCCGAATATCCTCAGTCACGGGGCGGATCACTCGGACCGCACTGACTACGGTATGTACGGTGGAGCTGATTTGAAGTTGACGTGAGGTTGTGGAGAACATGCTGATGTTTTAAAGACCCCAGTTTGGACTGGGAAGAAACAATTCCTTGGTTGAGACAACATACGTCTCTGAAGATCTGGCTTAAGGGTGGTATGTTTGTGTTGTTGAGTGACTCAAGTAAAGCAGGTCACAGTTCGGCTAACAATCGATGATACAGTAACTACCCCCGAAGATATAGAACTCGCGATCAAATACGGCATCGACGGCATCGTCATTTCGAACCACGGAGGCCGGCAACTGGACGGCATGCCGTCGACATTGGATGCACTGCGGGTCTGTGCCCCAGTAGCCAAGGGTCGGATCCCGATCGCGGTGGATGGAGGTATTCGACGAGGCTCGGATATCTTCAAGGCTCTGGCGTTGGGGGCTAGCTTCTGCTTTATCGGAAGAATCCCGTTCTGGGGGTTGGCTGTATGTGTTTCCTTCTGTTGGTTATGCTGTTTACTGACCAAATACAGTACAACGGACAAGAAGGTGTGGAACTGGCGATTAAGATCCTCCGCCAAGAACTGCGGATCACCATGGCATTGGCTGGGTAAGTTGAGAATTCCATTGTTCTGGAATGCGAAAAAAGAAAAGAAAAAAGAAAAAGAAAAAGGACGCTAATCGGAAGCAGGTGCCGAACGATCAGCGAAATTCAAAGTTGTTACCTTTCTGTTTTGCGACCGGATGGGATTCTGTCGAAACTGTGAGGGATATTTGACTATTTCCGACTTCCTTCAATGCACGTCTACATGTACATACATAATATCAATGATATAGACCATACAGTCGACCTTTTCAAGAGTGCAAGTGAGGTTCATCTTGAAATGTGTTACAATACCATTACCCCAATACAAGCAATACATAAGCTGTTTGCCAAGACCTGCAGGTCTTGGCGACTGCCCACAAGGCTGAAGGGCTGATTGCTTTTTTCCTACGGTGGCTTTCCGATAGAGAACAGGCTCTTAAGAGGCTGTGCAATTCATATTCTATCTGCCTACAATACCCGAACATAGCCACAGTTCTACAAGTAAATATAGAGAAAATAGAGAAAACTGGAGAATATAGCCCTATACTGCAAAGCCTGAGTGTGGTCCCTGGTACCAGGCAGCATCATTCTGATTTGTCCAGCTAAACTTAGCAACACTCCGTACTCCGTACTCGTACCCCATCTGACTTGCATAAGCCCTACGGAGTACGGACCTCGGGAGTATTGGAATGTGTAAGCGTTTAATCTCTTTTGTCGGGCGCTAGTTGTTTCATTTGACTTTGGACTTATTTTCCAGCCGATCGTCGAAACTATTGGAAAACTACATATAGCGTCCTTTCCTCCTTTCTGTTTTCCTCTTTCTTCACTTTTCTTCGTTCTCTATACCTCTTATCCTACACCTTAGACTGTTTCCACCCTTGTACCATATACACATACTACCACTACCACTACTACCACAATGTTCAACTTCAACTTCTTCAAGTCTACCCCGGCCAACGAGCCCACTGAAAACTGGAACGCCAACACCGTCACCATGCAGCCCACCAGCCCCGCTGCCCCTTCAACTAACCAGAACGTCGTCACTGAACAGCCGGTATGTGCACCCTAACCCATAAATAAAACTCATATGTCGAGAACGAAAATTAACTTCTATCGGCATCAGGCCAACCAAGAACAAATGCAGCTGCGCGGTGGTGGCGGCGGTGGTATCTGCTGCGGAGTGTAAGTTCCCTCTCCCAATCCGACTCGAAGACACATATTCGGTCATGCGCGCGATGGAATTCCAGAAAATTAACTTATCCCAGTTGCGCCGGTATCGCCTGCTTCGAGTGCTGTGAGATTTGCTGCTAGACGATCCGATGAGATCGGGCTGTGGCTGCCGATGCCGACACTGTTGATGGCGGACTTGCTGAGGTTAATTCTTGGAACCTTGCGCGGGATTCATTGTCTTTCCGTGTGATATTGGCGGGTTTTCATGTGATGCGATTTGACGTGATTTGATTTGATGGACTTCCCTTTCTTTTTGCTATACTGGATCTTTCTACGCTATACCCCAGAACAATGCCAGTAATGGAGTTCAATTTCAGATTCTTGTGTTTTGATCGCTTTGAATATAATTAGATGGTCATTCTGGTCGTGGCTCGTGAAGTAGTCATTATATCCATGGAAGGACAGGTCTGTCAGTCTTTGTGGTTCGGCTAGCCAAAAGGACGACGGGAGATCGCTGATCGCAGTGCGGCGTCTACATCCCATAGTCGGAATCCTGGCGCGCGGCCGAGGATCCTGAGGTTTGCGAGGAGTACTAGGCTCAAGTCAGTGATATTGACAAAAACACAAGGGGCAAACGTCATCGACGGTCAACTCACGATCAAAAAAACACTCAACATCCAGAGTATACGAGGTCGAGGGTTCCGACTCCATCTTAGTAACAGGAGGAGTCCCATCGGAAGAAGCATAGAGACTGGAAACAGTCGATCGATCCGGCGAAAAGCCATACAAAGCCCCAACCAAGCTCTCCGGGACACCGAGCCTCAATCCAGACCCATCAAGCACAAGACCCCGATGTTCCAGATATCCCTGGACATCACGGCAATCAAACCATTCGCCATCAAGATCCAGCGACCGAATCCTCTCCTCCTCACTCATCTGCACTTGCCCATCCACCACTCCCTCCACAACAGGCTCCCGGTCCCCACTCCAATCCTCATTCCAATCCTGGATCCCGCCCCGCTGCAAAATCCGCACCATCCGCCGCAGGATCTTCCCCGGTCTCCGACTGTTCTCCGGGTACACGGGGCTCCCGTCGCTGTCCACGGGCGGGAAGTGCTTCCCCGCACCGCCGAGCGTGTAGAAAGGCATCTTGATGAATTCCAGCCCGCTCCCGATCTCGGACCGCAGCGTGCGCCGGAAATTACGTCTTATGCCTGCCATGTCGTGGATGCAGGGGACTAGTCCGAAGACGCGGCTTAGCAGGGCCGGATCGGTGCGCGGGTCTGTTAGCCAGCGGTAGGTGTGCTCGAGGCTGAATCTGTGCAGGCGGCGGGCTAGGTTGGATTCTTGGTGGCTGTATGTGTAGATTGTTGTTGTTGGGAGGATGCGGTTTATTAGTGGGGATGGGGAGCGGGCCCGGGTGTATTGTGGGTATGAAGAGGAGATGTTGGATTCCCGCTTCGGGGGATAGGTGTGTGACACTTCGTAGCCGAATGTGGGCTTGTCTGTCGATGGACTGTTGGTCTGGAGTTGGAGATCATCGTCGTCCTCAGAGGTCGATCTGGCCTTGTTTATTTCTGCTAGGATGAGCTCTCGTGTGCGAGCGAGATAGTCCACGCTTGGCTGAAGAGTTGGATCGTCGTGGAGTTGATTGATTGCGTCGCGGTGGGCTCCGCCGAGGAGATCTGATACATTCTCTAGTGTCTGCTCTAGTACATTGACGCGAGATCTGAGGGTCTGGATGGTATTCTCCTTTTTAAGACGGTAGGTGCGTTGTGCCCGTCGGATCTGCAGACGGCGTTCCTGTGGAGCTGGTCAATATGTACAACATATTTCTAGGGGCCGATCGGGATCTACCTCGATGGCAGTGGCATCTTTAGCCTCTAATTTCGGTCGGCCTCTTTTCCGTACGGGACGACCCGGGGCCGATTGCTTGTCGGTCAGTTGGTCGGGGATCTCCGGTTGGGCTCCCCTTGGGGGTCTTAGATGGGTCAATTCGCTGGACAAGGTGTCCATCGATATTTCTGCTTCTTGTGCCAGTTCCAGGTAGGACCTTGAGGATAGCATGTCCATTGTGGGTCTGCAGTCTGAGATGAAATAGTAATATTCTTTAGATTATCGGAGAGAACAGAGGTGAGGTTGGGATTGAGGTTGAAGTTGATTACAATTGAATTAATTGATCACTCATCTTCATAACCTCGGCCAAGCCCAACGCTAATGCAACAGGGATTCCCCACTGGCCTTACAGATATTTGCCTAACGGGAAATTGTGAAATTATGAAATTTTATGAAATTATGAAATTATCCTTGTGCACATTCTGATGTCAACCCGTTGATTTATTCTAACACACCGACCTCTGACGATGCACGTCGGGTGGTACATTCGGAGGAACTGAAGTGAGAAAGGGGGAACATTCACAAGACGGTCAAGAATCCAACACGGTCACTCCGACGCGAACTCGGGTCTAAACACACACCAAGTAACAGCTCCGAGATCAGATGGGTGCAGAAATTGCATCGAGTGTGAAATCCGAACAGCCGATCGAATATGACATCCACTTCTTCCGCGATTGGCTCTTGACCCTTAGCTTTGTGACGATCATTCCCATGCTACGGAGGTTTTTCCCCACTTATGCTTGCAACCGAGGTCGCTCCATTCTTATAAAACCACTTGTTTTCCTGTCCGCACTCTGAAAATCCAAACTATCTAACCAGGACCATGGCTCTGTCATTCGTCTTGGGCTTTGCGGCCGCAGCCGTCGTGCTGCAGGTCATCCGTATGGTATTCAACTCATGGCAACACTCGCGCAAAGCTAAGAGTCTGGGCTGTGGCAGCGTGCCAATGTACCCTTGCAAGGATCCTTTTGGAATCGACAACCTGAAACAATCCCTGGCGGCAGACAAGGCCAAACTGGTACCTGAGTTGGCCGAGGAGCGCGTCAAGATCATCAGTAACCAGGAGAACCGCTATGTCACTACATTCTCTATCCGCAACCTCGGTCGCACCCACATCTTCACTATCGACCCCAAGAACATCCAGGCTGTCCTGGCTACACAGTTCAAGGACTTCGAACTTGGTTCTGTCCGGCAAATCAGCATGCATCCGCTGCTGGGCACTGGTATTGTGAGTCACATGCTATACCTTATTGATCATGTCTCCAATCTAGGTATTGACTGTTTATAGTTCACCGCCGATGGAGAGGAATGGAGCCGATCCCGTGGCCTACTTCGGCCTCAGTTCACCCGCGAGCAGATCAGTCAATTGGAATTGGAAGAGGAGCACGTGCAAAAGGCCATGCAGGCTCTGCCCGTCGCAGCCAACGGATGGACCGCCGCAACAGACATCCAATCCATCTTCTTCCGCTTGACCATCGACTCCGCCACAGAATTCCTCTTCGGCGAAAGCGTCGAGAGCCAGCTGGGCGCCCTAAACGGCCTGAACAGATCCGAAGACTCCTTCGCCACCTACTTCGACAAGTCCCAATGGGTCTGCGCGCAGCGAAGCCGCTTCGAGAAACTCGCCTTCCTCGCCGAGAACAAAGAAACCAAGTTCTCCGACAAGCAAGTCCACTCCTTCGTCGACAAAGTCGTGTCAAACGCCCTCGCAGCCTCCCAATCCGAAAAGAAGCCCGCCAACGAAAAATCCTCCTACGTCTTCCTGGAAGCCCTCCTCGAAGTCACCCGCGACCCAATCGAGCTCCGCTCCCAACTCCTCAACATCCTCCTCGCCGGCCGCGACACAACAGCCTCCCTCCTTAGCTGGACAACCCTCATGCTCGCCCGGCATCCAGACGTCTTCACCAAACTCCGCGAAACTATCATCTCCAACTTCGGCACCTACTCCAACCCCCAGAACATCACCTTCGCCACCCTAAAGTCCTGCCAGTACCTGCAGCACGTGATGAACGAAGTCCTCCGTCTGTACCCCGTCGTCCCCTTCAACCGCCGCAACGCAGCCCGCGACACGACCATCCCGCGCGGCGGCGGCCCAGACGGCCAGGACCCCGTCTACATCCGCAAGGGCCAGTCAGTGATCTACACGACGCATGTGATGCAGCGTCGTAAGGACCTGTGGGGTCCTGACGCTGACGAGTTCAAGCCTGAGCGCTGGACGAGTCGTCGCGCTGGATGGGAGTATATTCCGTTCAACGGTGGGCCGCGGATCTGTATTGGGCAGCAGTTTGCGCTTACTGAGGCTGGATATGTCATTGTTAGGCTTTTGCAGCGCTTTGATCAGATTGAGAATGTTTATCCTGATCAGAAGATTCGTTATGGTCTTACTTTGACTAGTGCGCCTGCTGATCTTGTTACTGTGCGCTTGCACCAGGCTGAGGATGCTTGAGGTGGTTGTGATGATCTGGTTGTCTTTTGATCTGTTCCTGGACGGTTTCTTTCTCGCTTCGTTTCTAGGGGTGGTTGGCGATGGTTGTGTTTTCTGCGGTTCTTTGGGTTTCTGGCTAGGGTTTCCCGGCTAGGACGGTTTCCTTCCACGGCAGAGTTACTCTAAGGGGTATATGTCTATAATTACGATGAGAATGACTTGTTTACCTACCTAGTTATGAATACACTTGGTATTATCTTGACTTTTTCTGGCTAGGGGAAAATTTCATATAAGTTTCACACTTGAGATGTGGTTTACATCCATCGAAAATATGTGGTAGGCACTGGGCATACACGGATGATTCATCAATTAGAGGCAATGCCTGGCCACAGGAAGACGAACGTCAACTTTCTCCTTTCGGTCTTAGTCTACGAACAAAGCGCGCATCAAACAGGTCCTACATCCCTATTGGGCAGATCAGAATAAGGTAATGGGGGAAGACAGCGGGAGACCGTCTCTATGACTACACAAAGCATAGAAGAAGCGTCACCCATCATGCATACATGCAGTATTTGCAACATTGAAATTGAATTTATATATAATCGAAGTGAATCGAGAAGAAAGTAATGTATAAGAATAGTGTAAGAAAACAGTCGATCAAGAAAGAAAGCGCTGACACCAAGCCACTCTGTCAATAAAATCTCCCCTTTTTGGTTTGATCCAAGATCATCCCTTAAGCAACGCACTGGTAGTAGTAAGGGTTCTGCTTGACGCAGGTGGTGCCAGTCTCACAGACAGTGGGGCCAGTCCAGTTGATACCACCGCACTGGTAGTAGTGCTTAGCGACATTTCCAGTAGAGGGGCTGTTGGTAGGTACCTGAGCATTGGGCTTGGCAGTGGAGGTGGAGGTGGCGCTGACGAGGGTAGTAGGGGCGACAGTGGTGGGAGTAGGGACAACAGGAGCGACAGGGGCGGAAGTCTCAGCGGGAGCGGAGGCCGAGCTGGACGGCTCAACCACGGAGCTGGGGACTTGGACGTTGCTGCTGGGGGTGCTGGTGACGTCGACAGCGGCGGTGGTGGTCGATGTCTGGGCAGCAGACTTGGTAGAGGTGGGGGCGGAGGAAGAAGACGAAGCCGGGGCCGAGGCAGTGCCGTCAACGAAGTACTTCTCGAGGATGGGGAGGTAGGTCGAGTAAGCAGGGCCGTCACTTGGCTCCAAGCTGTACATGTAAGATCCCCACCAGGGACCGGCGGCCCACCACTCGGCGCCCATCCAGACGTCGCTGTTCTCGGTCATGTAGGAGAGCATGCCGTCGACGGCAGCCTGGCAGTCCCTGTTGACGCCGCCGGCGAACTCGCCGATGAAGCCCTTCTTGTTGTTTTCCTGCAACCAGGCGGTGGCGGACTGGAGACGCTCCTTGCCGATGGTGCTGCTGACGCAGGTCTCGGAGGTTCCGGAGCTGTCACCGTCCAGGTACTGGTGCATCTCGTAGACAACCTTGTCCTCGGAGTCCGTGAGGGCCTTCAGGTTGTCGTTGTTGTCGGTCCAGGACCAGGCGCCGCTCCAGGCGTTGCCTTCGACGAAGATGTACTGGCTGGTGGCGCCAGCGGCACGGATAGCGTCAATGGCAGCCTGGTTAAGGTCCAAGACGAGGGTCTGGTCAAGGTCGTGGTACTCGTTGTCTAGGGAGGTGTTAGTGGATGGTTTGATCGTGTGAGTTTGACAATGGGTGCTGGCTTACTGGTGTCGAAGATGACCTTCTCGTTGGTGGCGAACTCAGTAGCAACGGTCTTCCAGAAGGCCTTGAAATCGGAGGTCGAGCTGATGATGTTGCCAGCGCTGTAGATGGAGCATTAGTATCATACATCATACCAATAAAGGTGGGTAGTTGTGGTTTTTGATGCGCTTACTATCTTCCGTAGTTGTGGGGATCAAGGACGGCATAGGCACCACTGTCGGTAATGAACTTGACAGTCTATAGAATGGAACAGTTAGGCCTTGGGAGGTAATCAATAACCACGACAGGCATATTACGTACAGACTTAAGGGCGGCCATGTAAGTGGCATCCGGGGTGCCGGTCATGGTGGTTGGCACCAGGCGCTCCATCAAGAAGGGCACACGGAAGATGTTCATACCGGCATCTCTCAAGATCTGAATCTGGGAAGTCTTGGGCCAGGTGTAGTCTTTTTCCAGGGTACCGGGAATGTTGCCCTCGCCGAATTCGGCACCGGACTCGCTCACACCGAGCCAGGTGAATCCATTTGCACGCTTCTTAATATCAGCGCTCTGCTTGTTAGGGACAGCGTCTCTTCCTCGGGGGTATGCGCAGGCCACGGTGGCGGCGCTAGCAGCCAGAACAATGTTTGTGAACTTCATTGTGTAATGTAAAAGAGAGTGAGTGTCGAGTTTGACGATAAAGAATGAGACGGAATAGGACAAAAGGAATGAAAATCAAGAGACCAGTCTTGAAGTTTGAATGAAAGAGAATGAATGTATTGCACAAAGCAAGAGTGAAACCTGCGGAGGCCGTCTATTATATAGCCATACCCTGCACCGAGGGGCGTCGAATAGCGCTTAGTATACGGGGACGGAGTCAACAGAGTGGATTCGATTCACCGTTTGTGATCTCCCATAGAGCCACTCGGAACATCATTCGGCTTAATTATGACCGCGATACGGAGTACCGGGAAACGCTAACCCTGAGGGCTGCAGGAGATGTCTCTTCTAAACGGTGGATCTCCCCACCGAAGTATCCGGATAAATGGTCCGATTCTGAAAAGCCACTGATTCAAGCACGAGTGACCAAGGGCGGATCAGAACTGTATACTCCGTACGGAGTAGGACCGACATTATCCATAGTCGGCCCCATCTGTCGGAGATTGGCAACGCTTAGCTCCATGGCCTGATGTCTGTGGAGATGAGATTACTAAACGGCGTAAAAGGCAGGTCAGTTTCCATTTCGCTAGTGTAGACAAGTCTCACCGTCAAGAAAGGTGCAATTTAAATTAAATTGTCCTGATACACTTGTGGAATTGGCTAACCCGTCTTGGTGTAGTGGCCGAAATGAGAAATGCTCAAGATGAAACACCATGTGGCGTTTGGGCTTGATCACCCTTGGATCCTCCGGATAAATTCGCCAAATGAACTCGGAAACTCCTTTGCAAACCTGTAAAGCCGAGGAGCTAAGCTCATATAATATCGAAATCGAGGTAGGGATTACCTAGTATCCACATTTCTGATTAGTCCCATACAACATAATTGATAGCCCGAATGAGAGTGGAGCGGAGAGTGGACGAGCAGTGTACAGGAGATTTCCTGCCCATTATAACTTCACACTCTTACGACTTGGTTCTCGGGGATCTTCGACATGTGCTATGCGCAAATCGTGATTGATGTCAATACTAAGCCAGCAGCTGCCATCTCACCTACTACTGGAAACATCCCGAGGCTCAAAGGGCAAAGCCAGCGACACAAATCCAATAACTACAAAATGCCCGCAACAGACAAAGATAGGCACACAAGAATACACATTGCCCCGCGTAGCTACAAACGGGGCCGTCAGTGAACCAACACGTCCATAGGCCATCAGCAGGCCGCATCCGACAGCCCTATACTTATCGGGCATGATTTCGGTGATATATCCAGACCAAAGTCAATTTCGCAAACAAGATTGGTTGCTACGGTGACTCACCTATAGATAACCGCGTGCATGGCATTCAGGTAGAAGTGATCATACATGAGAGGGCCAGGCTCTGGACCTCAGTCTCGACGGCGGTGAAAGAACCCGCGCAAATGGAGCACCCCCAGGCCATCAAAGTGATTGAGCGGCGGCGGCCGAGAAAATGGATCTCAACCAGATACGAGCTGAGGATAGGGCCGAAGATGCTCACCACCGCAGCGATGCAAAAGTCGCGATATGTTTTGTAAACGCTACCATCGCCAAGCTTGATGTCGTTCGCTTCAAGATAATATGTTAGGGAGACCGGATATACAGGATATCTGGATTCATTTAGGATTTGCGCTTTGGAGACATGCAAATGGGGAATAAGTATGCGATGCCGACGAGTAGCCAGATGAAAATCAGACAGATCATGGAGCGGACTTCCTACTCTAAACATAATTTATATCAGAAGCAGCTCGTATCAGAACGTTTTACCCAGACTTCTTTGGCTTGACCATAAAAGGAAAGCGACACCTCTGGGTAGTTCATAATTTGCCTGTTGCTGTACTCCTTATATGCTCGATGGCTGGTGTTCAGAGAATGGTATGAGTGTTGAACCCGGCTTCGTTGACAAGTCCTAGTTTGTCTTTAGCAGCAGGGATTTGCTATATATCCGTCATAGTATCACAATGATCCTCCACAGTGGTCGTAAGCTTCAAGGCCTCGCCAACTGTTAATTGGCTGACTGGTCCTTGCAGTGATTGTAGGCACCACAAACAGAGCAGTAAATTCTTGCTAACATAAACATTTCGTCCATGGTTCTAGCAGTGCCGGTAGAATAAGGGCGGCGTTCTGACCGAGCAAAAATCAGTGGGATGTTTGCCCAGGTGTATATGTTGAGGTTAATATAAAATGGAATCGTCGACAACGTGTTTCGTACTCCGACCTAATACCAGATAGAAATGAATTGTACCACAAAATCTCTCGCACCGTATCTCGCTCAGTTTTGGCCGGGAAGGGTGGGAAAAAAAGTAAGTTAGCATAGGTCCCGTAATCTCTGAAAGTGGTCAACGTTTAGGAATGTACATACCTTAGCTCGTTCATTTACGGATGTCCCCAAGGGACAAAATAGTAATCCTTAATGCTTCATTTAACCCATCTTTCCTTTTAATTTTTGTTACAAAACGAGAAGGCATCGATGAGACTATCAAGAGTAGCACTCGCCGTTTTGGGATTTAAAAATTGAGTTCGCGTCACACGGGATTCGAACGCCGGCATGTGCTCATGTGACTTCCCAAAAGCGTAATAAAAAGAAGCTGAGTATTATTTGAAACTCACCCTATAATTTTAACAAAGGGTCTGTAAAAGAAAAAAAAAATAGGTAGCTTCTCTTTGATTGAGCGTGTCATCCTTAGTGCAGGGGCCATGCTAATCTTCTCTGTATATTTTCATTTGACCATATGCCCCGAAGGGCGAAATGTGATCCTTAAAGTTCAATATAACCTCTTAATTTGGCAGAAAACTACCGCCTACCTATTCCGTCAATGGCTTTCTCGAGCTGTGATTGGATGCATCAAGGGACTTGTTGTCACGTGAAGTGGTATGTTTTGGTCTGAAGTTCTCGAAACAAGTTATGAGGTCTAAGTGTATTCACTAAGCTTATAAGAAGCTACTCTGTGATGCTGAATTCAAATGAATGGTCGCCTCGCCCGATGGGAACAGCCTTCGCATCACTGTCATACAGCGTTCTTTCAAAATATCGCACCCGTCCATCCGGTTGTGCCAAGAGAATGGTTTGTCTCTGTGTTCCATACGATCCACAGGTATAACTCTGGTCAGGGGGTCCGTTCGTGGGTGTGTCGGCCTCATCCTCTACCTGAGCTGCAGCGATTTTCTCTGCAGCTGGATCACGATCATTTGGAGTACCGATGCGAGGGACAAAGATGGTCTTGTGCAGATGACGGATGTACTCCTCAATTGTATTGTTCTCTTCTGACAGTCGTGGCAGACTATCCGTGCTGAGAACCTGCAGCAGACGATCAATCAATGCATCCTCGTCTTCCCCATCTCTCTTTTGCACATGCTCGTCAATAGCCGCCTCCATCAACTGCTCTCCATCAATAATCTTTGGCCAGGTTCTGTCATCAAAGCTTGTGTTGCTAAGCCCCCGCGTTTGATTCTTCTCCGTTGCCACCCAAGTGATCTGATCCATGTCTGTGGAACGGTTGGAGACAATGGCCAAGGGCTCGCTGATATGTCCACATACCAGACTGAAACCCCCCACCTGCTTTGCTTCTGGGCTGGCCACGATGCCTTGTACAAACTCCTTGGTATCCTCTCGCTTATCGGTAGACCCGATCAACCAGCTGTTGACGATGACACCCCGGCTGTAGACCCCTATGGCTGCGCTGGTCGAGTCCTCGCGATAATTGGTAAGAACTGCCACCTTCCCATGCTTGGTGACCCCCATCCAAGTGCCATGTGTAGATCGGGCTAGGTCTCGTGAGCCTAGGACATGTGAGGATGGCTCTGGCCACCAGTCTGGCGATGATGTGGGACGATGGAGGAATTCCTAGATATATTAAGCTTGGGATTCCACTGGTCAGAATGGGAATACCTACATCTCTGTTGTTGATTATGATCAACGAGTATTCCGGGTGGGCAGTTGAGATCAATGCGATACACATGGTTTGAGTTTCCGAGGTCCCCCGAGTCGAACGAGCGGGGAATAACCAAGATTCACGAATTTAAAGACAGGTATGTATAGGATGGAGTAGAAGCAAGTGTTCTAGAGAAAAAGGGAATATGGGAAGAGAAAAAGGAACGGGTCATAATACGTAGAGAGGAACTACCTAGGTAGTTAAGGCATCTCGGGTGATTGGGCCACTCATTAGTTAGCAAAGTGTTCCTTGTCGGGCTTGTACCTCTACCATATTGAACATAACAACATTTGAACATAAGTCCTAAAATAAAGATCTCAGATATCGAGACATACATCCAAGGTATATATAGTATATGTCCTAAATCCATGAATGACTGAATCATTAACAATGCACTGAAGCAAAAAAGTGTCTCGCGTGACGTCAGCACACATCCGTTGATTCTTGGGGAAATGCGAGTGGTCATGTCTCTTAATATGGGAGTTATCGTGGAGTGATTTATGTGTCAGGAATAAGGAGAACTATTTCTACTATTTCTATTATTTGATTTCTGCTTTCAGTCGTAATATACCCCTGAACTATCTTTGTTGCCTTGTTCTCCTCTTTTTTTGTTCCAACTTCGGAGTTCGTCTCAGATCAGCGGGGCTGACTGAAGAACTAAAAAATCTCCAGGGAATTTTCTTCTTCTCACATCTCCAATTCACCCAGGCTTCATCATGTTTGGAATCTTCGCGGACTTGATGTCGTAAGTTCAAGTCATATACGGACAGAATGGGCCCGCAAGCTAACGCAGATCTATCCTATAGCTCGGTCATCACGATCCTCTTCCCCGTTTTCGCTTCCTACAAGGCTCTCCGTTCCTCTGACCCCTCACAACTCGCACCATGGCTGATGTACTGGGTGGTGCTTTCAGTCATTCTGCTGGTTGAATCCTGGACTGTGTTTATCATCGGATGGTATAGTTCAACTTGCTTCGCTCGACATGATCGCAAGCTAATCATGACTCGATAACTATGCAGGTTCCCATTCTACAGCTGGATCCGCCTCGGTTTCATGGCTTATCTCGTCCTCCCCCAGACGCAAGGGGCTCGTACACTGTACCAAGACTATGTGGACCCGTTCTTGACACATCATGAGCGGGAGATCGAAGAGATGATCGGCAACACTCATGAGCGGGCCAAGGCACTGGGTCTTCAATACTTCTACCAAGCTATCGATTTGATCCGGGAGAAGGTCTTGGGTCTACCCCCGCAACGCCCCACGACACCTCCTCAGCCAGGTGCCGCTTCCTACGCGCAGTCGCTACTATCGCGGTTCAACATCCCCACCGCCGGAGCACCTGGGGCGTCTGCCAACACAAACGATTGGTATTCTGTACTGAGTACCGCTGTGGGCTCGGTCACATCTGGAAAGTCTCGAGAAGCGCGGGATCAGGAACTTTCAGCCAGTGGCAATCTTCTTCAGCGCCAGATGCAGTCCATGTCTGGAGCCGAGAAGGCTCACTTTATTTCCTCGCAGCGAGAGCTGCTAGATCACCTCCGGTCAACCCTAACACAAGAGGAGCAGAGCAGCCCTCGGGGTGGGCTCGAGGCTGATGACCTTGCCTACGGCGTGCCGTTGCGCAAGAACCGCAGCGAGAACTCCTTCGAGGTTGTTGATGATGAGGATCTAGGACGTCGCCCCGAACGAAAGACTAGTGGGGGATGGGCATCTGGTTGGTTTGGCAACGAGCGAGATTCTTCAGGCTCATCTGGTACTGACTTCGCGGCACGGGCTGTCGATGAGATTGCCCGGTCGCGTGCAACCGGGTACGACCGATCTTGAGTCCCGCGGAGATGTTCCGCTTTTAACAGGGGTGGTTTAGAGTAGAACAAGAAAACCAAAATAGAACCTGAACATTTTGCTCTTGCTGGGTGAGAGAGATTGGGAATGGGATGACTGCTATGTTCCTAGGGGAGGGGTTTTTTTTTGGCCTTGCTAAATAACACTTTAAATCGAACTTGAAAATGTTAGTTCAAAATACTGAAAACAACCGAGGATGTCAAGCCGAATCCCTCCGGTCGGAGGAATAGCCTTGCATAAAAGAGTTCGCGCAGATGCACTGCAAGGACGGAAGATGGGGAAGTTTGGTATTAATATCATTATCTTTCCACCAGCTAACTATAGGCTTTCACGCAACAGCAATAGAGTCCACCAGCTAACTATAGGCTTCCACGCAACAGCAATAGAGGAAATAATATCAAAAGCAAAAGCCACAAGCACGCCGGGTCGACAGAGACGATCCCGCTCCTTGGATAAGAATAAGAGCCCGGATTTAGCGAGACAATTGAAAACAAGATGACATAAAGCAACGAAGTTCTCTCAGCGCGAACTGTCTAGCCAAATGATCATGTGCAAAGCAGATGCAAATGCATTCAAGCCTGCATAGCTGACTCCCACAACCTGGGAATCTGGTCCGGGAACCCTCTGTTTGGACCTCAGATCTTTGACGGAGATTTGGCCTTGCAAGATATCGGATCGCTCCCAGAGTGCTGGTACACGCTCAGTAACATCTGAAATCGTCGCCCCGGTCCAATAGTCCACCGTAGTTCGCCAGTCTTCGCCGGCCAAATCAATCTTAACCAACGGACGGAAGTCAATATCCTTGAAAATCAAAATGACCCCATCCGGGCCTGCATAGTCCAACGCATACTTGAGTGAGGAAGTAGCGTATAAACCGGGTCCGAACCCGTTCTGAAGCGTGTTTGAGGAGACGAGAGGCGCGAAGAGTGAGGCTAGGCTGACTGTTGACGAGCGTGATAAGCCCTTGTAAAGAAGATTGCCGCCAAGTGAATTGATGAATGTATTCATCAAATCAACGTAATTTTCATCACGGTTGTTCTTCTTTCCCTTTAGTTTTGTCTTAATGCAGGAAATAGTTGGCGGAAAAGATTGGAGGCGCGCAAAGGGGAAGATATCTTGAATCCTGTTTTGAGTAGGAGTTGTTGTGAGATTTGGGGGAATAGAGCTGGTATAAGAAAGCGCGGAAGCCTGGCGTCGGACAGGCTCTTCATAGATCTTGTCCATGAATATTGCTGGTATCTTCCCTTCTTCAAACAAGATTGAAACAATCCAAAGACGCGGAGAACCCTGTGGGATCGAACGGTACTCATCTGTAAGAACATATGCGGGATCGCGAATGAGCTCTTCGAGCTCTTCCACCCCCTCAAGCCAAAAGAGGCTTGACAACGGTCCGATGAACAAGGAGACCTGCTCGCCATCCTTATACAGATACTGTGATATCTCTTCTGGAATGACACCGGGGAATTCAATTCCTGCAGCCCAAACAGGTTGGTAGTCGGTTGCGTAAAGATCTAGTATATCTCTCTCGTCTCTCATCGTGAAGGTATTTTGGTCACTTCGAGTTTGATGGGTTCATTTGGGTTCTGGGGAAAGTATGGTCAGGACACCACCTGTTGAGTCACGTGAATAGATCTGAGCAGCTCACTGAGTCGGACTGAAATCTACTCAGTGAGCCTGGCTCTGAGCGCCGTTGTAAAAGCGGGCGGCCGCAGCTAAGATAGGAAAATCCCTACCTAGGTATGACATATGGTAGACCTTATATACCTCATAGGGTGGTATAGATGTAGACATCTTGGATATATGGGGTCACTATAGTGGCAAACGGGGAAAATGGGGCATTGGGGGAACATTCTGGGTCTATCAGGTTCCAGATGAATAAAAAGGAATAGTCGGTCATATTATACGAATAGGGTCATACCTAGGTACTTGGGTATCTATTGTTTAATATTCGAACCCATTTGATGTACATTTAGCCTGTCTCATAGACAACTTATAGACACTCTACGACGTACTGATGTAGCTTTCTTTGTAACATGTGGGTGGCGTTGTAGGCCATAGTCACTCTCGACCTCTTTTTACTATTTTATCTCTAAGTTCACTTTTTTGAATTTTCATTCATCTCATCTTTCTAGAGAGTCTCAAGAGATTCCATCCCATAAAACACATTCAAAGGTACGTTGGTCGCCCCGGGACGCAACTCTCTGTTCTGCCCTTTCGTTTTCCACAAACCCGAATATTTTTTTTTTCCCTGGAATTTTTTCCCTCCCACCAACCTTCTACCATTTGAAACAACCCTTTTAAACACATAACACTGTCGACCAAAACGCTGCTCTTGCGTACCTGGTCTTCTGTGTATTTGGAAATTAGTTTTCCTCTTTTTTCCATCACGTTTCATCCCTTTAACAAGCCGCAGTTAGGTTTGGATGTGGCCTTGTCACGCCTCCGCGTACTGACATCACCTTTGTCTCTTCCCTCGAACCTTACCTTTCCCATCGCCCTCTTCGCGCGTTTAGACGTACAACCTGTCTAATGAGCTCGAACCCTCCTCAGTCGGGCAACCAAGGACAAAGCACCGCTACTCCCGCCGCTTCGACCCAGCCCGCATCCTCTACCCCCCTGGCTGCCACCCAGGCGCCAGCCAGATCTTACGCCAACGCAACTAAGAAGTCCGCGACGGACTCTACCGCCGCACCCGTCACCGTGGGCGGTTCAGCGCAACATGGGCAGTCGAGCTCCGTATCTGTGAACGGCAAACCCATGCAAAATCAATCTCAGCAGGCGGCCTCTTCTGGCGTGACTATTGTCAATGGAGCTCCCTCTGCTTCGGCCGCTTCCTCCGATCACTCTCGCAAACCATCTGTGACGATCACCTCGAGCGGTACCTCCGGCTACATGCCCAACGGCGGTGGCCCGGCCAGTCGCCCCAACAGTCTTCAGTTCGGATTCCAGCAGAGTTCTCCCAACATGGGCGCTCCTGCTGTGCCTGCCTCTAACCAGGCCCAGGCTGGACTTGGTGCCCCTTCGACCAACCCCCGCGTGACGTCTCCTCAGACTTCTCCTTCGCCTATCCCCCAGCCCGCGTCCAGCGGCGGCCGTCCCCCTCCATCGACTTACCAGGCGCAGGGAAATGTGCCGAACTTCGGTAGTTTTGGGGAATCTGTTGATGCCAACGTAAGTGTCTCGAATCCTTCCTTTCTTGAGTGATCTTGGTGCGCAGATGCGTATGGAGCGTGGCACCACCTGTGCGCGACTTTTCCAGGTCCTTCGATTTTTTTTGAACTTGTTTGCTCACATAGATGCGCTCGATCCAGGCTTCTCTTGCACACGGTGCCCAGCACTTGCGTCGCGAGTCCTCCCAATCCACCCACAGCGATATGAGTAACCACATGGGCAACGGCCCCGGACGCTCAGGCTACCAGGGTGGTCGCGGTCGCGGATACTCTCAGCCCGGCTACCAGGGACAGCAGATGCCCTACTCTCCCAACCCCGGTTTCCGACAGACCCCCAACCAACCGCGAGGCGGTCCTAACATGGGTCCCCAGTTCCAGAACCAGGGCCGTCCTTTGGCCCCCTACCCGAACTCGCCTCACCAAGCCAACCGTAGCCCTGCGCTGGCCAACGTGAACCCTACCACTCCTCAGATGAACCAAGTTCCGATGGCACACCCCCAGATGCCTCAGCAACCTTACGGTTACGGTCAACACATGGGCCCCCAAGCTGTGAGATCCCCCCCTTCTCGTTCTTCCCAGGATTCGTGGCGTCGTCCCCAAAGGAACCTTAGCAGCTCTTGGAGGCGCAAAGACAACCCTCCATACTCACCCGAGTACCCCGTGGATCTTGCGCCTGAAAGTGGCCATTTCGAACAGTTTCTAACAATGGTTAAATTTCAACAGTCATTCCCCAACGCATACGATCCCAACTACGCTGGTTATTACAACCCGAATGGTGGTTACTACATGGGACCACCGTCGCCCCAACCTCGTGCTGCTGGCATGCCCTACAACCCTCAGTACATGGGACAGCAATTCCCCAACCCCATGCCTCAGGCGACCCCACTTTCGCGTACCCCCTCCCAGGTATCTACTGACCGCCCAGGTTCGAGCCTCGGCCACGGACCGGCACCCACTGGTCCTGCTGCCCCCAGCCACACCCACACTGGCAGTCGCGCATCTAACAGCCCCGCTCCCAAGCCTCACTTCATCATTCCTTCGGCCAAGAAGAGCCCGATTATCATCAAGGACCCTAACAGCGGCTCAGTCAAGACCTTCGAAAAGAACCCTGCGTCCCCTGCTCGGGCCACCCCTTCTCCTGTGAAATTTACTCCTCCTCCCACATCCACTCCTCCCCCTCGCACTGCCAGCGCGTCTGAGCACACTCGCACCGAGAGCAAGGCGAATGCCACGAAGACCGACGAGGAGAAGAAGCAGGAATTGAAGGACGCTGTTCGCCTGAAAATTCAGCAGGACGAGGCCGCTCAGAAGCAGCGTCTGGCTGATGAGGCCTCCCGCAAGACCACTGAAGCCGTTTCGACCGATGCCAAGAAGGATGATACTGAGGCTGCCCGGGCTGCAATTGAAGATCTCAGCATCAAGGATAAGGCCGAGGAGCCTAAGAAGGTGGAGGCTGCTGAAGAATCCAAGGAGACTGCTACCCCTGCTGAAGAGCCCAAGAAGGCTCCGGCTCCGGCTCCCGCCCCCGTTGATGACGATGAGATCGACTTTGATGCCATCGAGCGCGAAATGGCCGAGATCGAAGCCAAGGAGCGCGCCGCTGAGGAAGACTACAACCGCGCAAAGCAGGCTAAGAAGGAAGAAGCTGAGCGCAAGGAGCGCGAGGAACTGGAGAACTACGAGGCGAACATGAAGAAGGCCGAGGCTGAGGCTGAGGCCCGCGAGATTGCCCGCGAGAAGGCTCGTGCCGGTGGGGAAGCGGTCCAGGACGATACCAAGGACGCGTTTGCCGCGCTCAAGAAGGGTGGATACGGTGCCACTGAGTCTTCCACTCCTGGCGACAGCGGTGCCGCTACTCCTGTTTCGTCTGACATGGGCCCGCCAGCCAAGCCTGCCAGTGCTATTCCCAAGAAACCTGCTGGCCTCAAGCTTGATACTCCCAAGCCCACGGAACCCCAGCAAGCCACCGCAGGCATGAAGTCTTTGCAGAATGCGAAATTCTTGGAAGACCTCGGAAAGGTCACTTACCCTGCCTCCATCACCCCTCCCGACGCCACTATGAACGCTGCTGCGCCCGAAGGCCGCAAGTTCCACTACGACCGGAACTTCCTGCTGCAATTCCAGGCCGCCTTTAAAGATAAGATCTCCGTGGACTGGGACGCCCGTCTGCGGGACACCGTTGGTGATCCCACCGACACTTCTCGTCCCCAGTCTGCCCGCACTCCTAGCGGCATGGGCAGCCGTGCTGGCTCTCGCAGCGGCCCCATGAATACTGCCTTCCCCATGGGCAACTTCACAGGCCGACCTGGTCAGCTACCCCCTATGGGCGGCGGACCGATGGGCAGCCGCAATGCATCCGCCCCCTTCGGATTCCCACGGGGCGCTGGTGGCATGGGTCCTATTGGAAACATTCGCCAACACTCCGCCGGTGTTCCTCCTCGTGGCAACTCGAGCAAGGGTCCCCGTACCGACAGCCGACCCAAGAAGCAAGGTGGCCGTCAGGACGAGGCGGCAAACAAGTCGATGCCTCTTACCGCTGGCATGGAATTGAAAGCAATTCAAACCTCCGCGTCTGGCTGGAAACCTCGCAGTGTTGGTCAGGCCGCTGGTGCTGGTGCTGGTCCCGCCCCTGGTGGTGAGGCCTACTTGGCACCGGATGTCGTGCAGCGCAAGGTCAAGGCTGCTCTTAACAAGATGACCCCAGAGAACTTCGACCGTATCTCTGGTCAGATCCTCGCGATTGTCTCCCAGTCCAAGGACGAGACCGACGGTCGTACCCTTCGCCAGGTCATCCAACTCACATTCGAAAAGGCTACTGATGAGGCTCACTGGGCCCCTATGTACGCCAAGTTCTGTAAGAGCATGCTGGAGAGCATGAGCCCAGAAATCAAGGATGAGAATATTCGTGACAGAAATGGCACCGTTGTTGCTGGTGGCAGTCTGTTCCGCAAGTACCTGCTGAACCGCTGCCAAGAAGAGTTCGAGCGTGGCTGGAAAACTAACCTGCCTGCTAAGCCCGAGGGTACTACTGAAGAGGTATGTCGATCTACACATGAACTTGATGTTCCCTCCCGTACTAATAATCGATCCCAGATTGCAATGATGTCTGATGAGTACTACATCGCTGCCGCCGCTAAGCGTCGTGGTCTTGGTCTCGTCAAGTTCATTGGTGAACTGTACAAGCTTGGCATGCTTACAGAGCGTATCATGCACGAGTGTGTCAAGAAACTTGTCGACTACGAGGGTGTCCCCGATGAAGCCGAGGTCGAGAGTTTGACCAGTCTGCTGCGCACCATCGGTGCCAGTCTCGATGCCTCAGAGAAGGGACCTGCCATGATGGACGCCTACTTCGTTCGCATCCACATGATGATGGAGACACCTAACTTGCCCAGTCGTCTTCGCTTCATGCTTCTAGTAAGTTTCTCTCGAGCTCTTGGTCTTGTGAAGGGAGAACAAAAGAACTGACATGACTTCTAGGATATTATTGATCTGCGTGCCGCACGCTGGAACTCGAAGGATGCCGATAAGGGTCCTCAAACCATCGTTGAGATTCGCGAGGCTGTGAGTAACCTGATCACTGTGCTTCATTATTTCTCATCTCTAACTCTCGAAACAGGCTGCCCGTGCTGCCCAAGCAGCTGAAGCTGAGCGCCAGCGCCAATCCAGCAACCGCGGAGGCGGTGGCCGCATCCCCATGGGTCGCGGTGACGCCCGCGGCTTCGGATACGGAAACCAGCCCCCTCCTCCCGACTACGCCTCTAGCAAGGTTGGCAGTGATGATCTCCGCCGTCTTCGTGCGACTCGCAACACCAACCAGCCCATGTCATTCGGTCCGTCCAGCCTTCTCGGCTCCCGCACCAACAGCGGCCGCAAGAACCTCGGCCCCGGCGGTAGCCTAGTCCGTGGTAGCGACGACAGCGCTTCCAGCAGCCGCACCGGCACTCCTACCGGCAGCAAGAAGGAAGACAACTCTTCTATGAATGCTTTCAGGTATGCAACCCCCAACGCTTTCCTCATGCGGAAAACCCAATGCTAATACCCTCCCCAGCGCGCTTGCTGCCCTTGAAGATCGGGATAACTTGGCCACCTCGCCGCCGTCAAACCCCACTTCCCCGATGCTCACCAAGTCGCAGCCCGCAGCGGCGGAGCGTCGTCCCTCAAAAACCCCGTCTGTCAAGGACGGCGAAGCCCCAGCATAGAAAGTCCTTAGGAGTTAATGATCAACGTTTTCCATTTTCTTGGTTCACAAAAAGATTTCTTCATTTTCGTCATTTCCATGTTTTCCCTTGAGGAAAGCCCACCACGCGCCTTTGTTTTTAATCGGTCACAGTCCTCTTGCATTTTCCGACTGGTCGGTTATCCCCTAGGACTTCCTTTTTTTCACTTTAACACGGCTGGTTCTACTTTTTCTTTTCGAAGAAGAGACCCGATTCATAGTGTACAATCTTGACATCTTTTTCAATTCTTATTGTTTCTTTTTCTTTTTCCCATTGAATCGAGACATGGGCTGTGGAGCCGTGTTTGAGAGTAGGGCTTTGCAATTGGGCTTGCTGAATCACTTCGATTTCATATTGTCGTCCATTTTCCCAGTTGCGGATCTAGTAGGGGGTTCTACTGTGGAAGTGGGCACTGGCATGGAGAGATTGATGGTGATGAAGAGGGGTTGCTGATATTCATCTTGCTCTTTGCTCTTTCTCCCTTCTCGTTCTTTGCATATCCTCTCTTTCTCTCTTGCTTTTCGCTTTTCTCTGTTCTTGTCCTTTTCTCAATACCCGGAGCACCACTCAGCTTTAACGTGATTGAATGAATGCTTCGCCTTCTGGCTACCTCTAATGTCTTCTTTGGCAAATCCTCGTAGTGATGTACCTACTAAAAGCGAATAATGGCTACGAGTAAACAAAAGTTATAGGAGATCTGCACATCTGTAGGAGACTAAGCAATCAATGTCTATGCGTTCATTCAGCGAGTTCTCACTGTAGGCACAAGAGGGAGAGATACACATGGCCAAAACATGTGCAATGTTTAACCAGAGCAGAACATATCTGAGGACAATAAGTGATGAGGGTATTGGGCTGGGGTTTAACTATCAGTCCCGTCGCGGACCGACGTGATTCCCGACGTTTATTCTGGTTGATAGAGAGAAGCTAGAACATGTGTGAAATCGGATGGTTCGTATGCATCGTGAGTAGGCTAGAAAGGGCAATGGTGTATGTGTGGAGCAACACGAGCAAAAGCAAAGATGGAAGGTAAACCGCCGCTGCGGACCAGACAAGCCATATGCTTTCAGGATTCAGATCCCTTCGTGTTGTCCTTTTTATCATTGTTATCTGACACTTCAATCATCGGGATAGACACGGGATGCTTGGTTGTATCGGAAGGTTCGTTTGCCTCATCCGGGTTGTCAACTTCGGTAGAGGAATCTGAGACGGGGCAGTCGGGTTGGTCACACGGAGATGGCGAGACCACCGTCCCATCCAGCGAAGGGGATGGCTGAGCCCCGTCGCCAGTAACGACGCTCTCCTGAGAGCTATCTGCTGGACTCGGAGTCGCCATGACGATTGCATCCAGTGAGTTCCGAATGGGGTAAGCCGAGTCGGAGTCATCGTGGCTAATGCTACTACGGTCAGAGACCGACAGAGAACTGCGCGAGGCCGCGTTCGAGTATGACGCGGGGAGTCCGAGTGCCTCCGCGACTGCAGCCTCTTCGTCTGGCAGCTTCGAGGAGCTGCTATCGTTGCTGGCGCTGGCGCCGAATATCTGACTACCGCGCTGCTCGCTCATTTCCAGGATATGGTTGTAGCTGCGCCGTGTCGGGTCTGCTCGGCGCTTTTTCTTCTTCTTTTCGCGCTTTGGTGAGGGTCGAACGACTATCACTGGGATTGGTGATTGCTGGAGGCAGTATTTGGAGACGGAGCCCGGGAGCAGACTGTGCACTCCTTTCAGGTTGCGTCCTCGTGTACCGACTACCAGCATTGCAGGCTCGTATATGCGGATCTGGTGAATGTTAGGTTGGTGGAAGATAGTGATGGGGTTCTTGGAAATGTTACCATGCGTTGGATGATGCTCTCAACCTTGCCCACAGCAAGTTCCAGAACTAAGCTGATGGCCTTCTCATCCTGGGTGTTCTTCTGGATTACCTGCTCGAATAGCTTTTCTGCTTCTTCGCGGTACTTTCGCTCTTCGATTCCGACATCGCTGGCTATGCGTGAGTCCTTCTCCACCGCTCGCAGACAGACGATCTCGTCCCCGTCATCCACCAGCTCGTCAATGAGCCATTCGAGGGCGAACTCGGAGTAGTCGTTTTGGTCGGTTCCGCACAGAAAGGTCCTGCTGCGACGTGTGCTCTGGTAGCCTTTGTGTTTGTAGTTCAATGTGAGGGAGAAATCGGTAGCATCAAAGTTGTCGAATGTGTCGAAAGAGACGCCTCGCTCGTAGGTTCTATTATATAATTAATAAACGCCGCTTCACACACAATCTTCAAGTAGAACGTACTTTGGTGGTGGTGGAGACGGCCCTCGGTTCAATGCGGTAGCTTTGTGTTCCCGTTCCTTTTCTTCCAATAATTCCCTCGTCGGGGTACCCCCGTATGACACCCGCTTTTCCTTGAAGCTCAACGAGCGACTGGGTAGCTGAGCCTCTGCCGCGCCGACGCTAAATTGGATCGATCTCCGTTTGCTTTTGGGCTTAGCCTCACCCGAAGGGCTGCGGGTGTGGCCGGACCCCGCGGGTGGGATCGTATGATCTTGATCTTTTGATTCGGGTCGCTCTGCAGACTCAGATGAGGCTCTTGGAGAAGTCGGTGCAGACATTAAGAGGTTGATCTTCGATGATGCGAATGAACAGGGGTGTAATGAGTCTGTTGGTTTTCGTGGGCCGTGTTGACATAAAGCACGAGAGGTAGTACGTATCAGCGGCCACGGGGTTGTTGAGGGTTCCACAGGACCAAGCGGGGATTTGGTATCATGTTTTGAGAGGATTGTTGCAATAGAAACTAAGAAGGTTGATGGTCACGAGGCATGTTGCTCGAGCTGGAGAGGGACGGATGCAGCGAGGGGTCAGGATGGTTCAGGGCGATCACTTATCGATAGCGGCTGAGCTTAACTATGCTTATGTAATGTCAGGGGGTGATTGACACAACCCTATATGGAAAGCTTCATTTGTGTCGAGTCCACATGAGGAAAAAGCTATTAAAATGCATTATGGTTGCTATATGAAGTCTCACTTTGTGTACTGGGCTCAGATGGGAATGTTAAGACCGAAGGAAGCCTACCTTCCCACTTGGGTAAGTAAATATGTATTTACGTCTAATGAAGAAGCAAGGAATGGATTTGTTCACGAGACCTGAAACCAAGCAATGTAGCTGCTTCGATGATCTAGACAGTCCGAACTACGACGGCATTGATATAATTTTTGCCATTGTGCAGAAACGAAGGTTGCTTGAAGAGGAAGAACCTTAACATACTATATGGGATATTAGGAATACCAAATCAATGATATAGTTATATGTATAGCATCAATTTTCGAAGGATACTAGTAATATACTCCGTAATAGTACATATACTCCGCACCCTACCGCGACATGTACTCCGTACTAAGCCACAATAAGACCTTAAGAGGACCCACGTAGTCAACTTCATATCTCAGGAGCCTCAGGGCTGAATACGGAGTACAACATACGCTGATTATACTCGTATGGACACGGATACAGAGTATGTAAACTGGTAAACTGACACTGTCAGATAACGGAAAATGAATGCCAGGGGATGATCTCTTGCAAGAAACCAAAAGCGCCGAACCAATAACATAACGGAAGTCAAGATCGCCCAACATCAAGCATACCCAAAACACCTCAGCCCCCAAGATTTTCACTAGCCCAATATGTATCCCGCCCTACCTTACATCGAACAAAGCCAAGGCATCCATTGGAAGCAAAAAGAAGCGAAAAAAAAAAAACACCCCCCTTCCATAACCCACTCTCCGCGGAGTGTCCGAACACATGCTAAAGAAGAAACTAGTAAACCCCTTCAGCTGACTCTTAACTAGCCCTATGCCGACTTAGCCGCGATGATCTCATATCTCTCTGATCTATCTATCTTATCCGGCGGTGAAGACTATCGCGTGCTGGCGAGCTGCACTTCCATTTGGCTGGGAACGGATTCTGCGCTCGGGGATCTACAGGGTCACATGCGCGATTCTGCCGGTTTGAATGGAACTATTTACTGGACTATGGAGTGGAGTGGGAAATATTGGAAATATTGGAAATATAGTATTGATTTTAATTTTTTATTGGATTGTTTTCTGTGGGGTGAAGATAATTGTTTCGTGTATGTACGGAGTACATTGGGAGCACAATGTCTTCCCCTATGTTTCAACACTCCAATGCAGTCTCGACCTTTGTAGGGAGAGCTGAATATTGGGCTATCACGGATAGCCAGAGATGAGAGGGGTATGTAATAAATGTCCATATGACATCAAAATAATGGAATGTCCAAAATGGATGTTCGAAAAATGCGACCGATCCAAAAACGCCAGAAAAATAGATGATGAGAGATGGTAAATATAAACTCGCTCCAAAGATATCGTCATAAAAGCATCAGGGTATCACGTATATATCGCTGGATGATGGCACACAAGGCAGAGAGAGAGGTAGACAGGTAGAGGATAGTCGGGATCGTAAAGTGAATATGAGTGATCGAGCTTAATCAATAAGCCTCGATGAGTGTCTGCTCTTGTGCACCAAAATACCCTTGCTCAAAGAGATGGGGTTGATCAGAGCCCGCCAAGGCAATAGCCGTAGTAGCAGGCTCCTTTTCATCAAAAGCCTCCAGCGTAGGCTGGGGCGGGGAGGGCGGCGTCGCCTCGTCCTCGGACTCCCCATCTGAATCAGAAAGGAGCTCAGGCGGCGACTGTCGCGATGGTGAGCGAGTCAAGCTCAGCTCCTCCAGATCCTCCACGTCGTCGTATTCAAAGTCTGAATCTGTGTCGTCGTCGTCCTCCTCCTCTAGCAGGTCCTCCTGCAAGGGAGCCACGGGTGATGGGGCGCGGCGACGGGGAGGAGGGTTGATGACGAATTCTGACTCGTCGTAGTCGGAGTCGTCGCTGTCGCTGAGTTCGGAGTCCAGATCGGATGCATCCTCCGCATCCCAATCCTCCTCGGGCTCTTCGACTACGGTCGAAGCCCATTGGATGTGTTGACGAGAGGAAGAAGTAGAAGCCTTGGTGGCTCCGCTGACGGTCTGGTTGAACCAGCGTTCTTGTTCACGCTCGGCATCGGCGAGGTCGTACATCAGCGAGTCGAGGAGATTGGCATGGCCAACGAGCAGGCGCAAGTCGTGATCTGCCCGGGAAGCTTCACGAGTGAGCTTCTTCCGGGCAGTGTGGGCGAGGTAGTATGTTTGAGTAATGCTCATTTTCTTTTGTTGGCGACGACGGAGGAGAGAATCAAAGTAGGGGGAGGGTTTGGAGGTATTAGAGGTGATAGAAGAAGAGTCCATGGTGGGCCAGAAGAGCTTTTGAAGGATTATTATGACTCTTTTGGTGGTGACTCAATTAGGCGTCATCCAGTCACAGTGGATCGTCGTGGGGCGGTGTGATATAAGGGATAAGAAGTTTGGAGTAGATCAACTTTGTTATACATAAAAGTATGAAAGTATAAGATGGATCAAGTTTTCTTTTCAAGGGGGACAAGATCGATAGTGTAACGAGATAGAAAGTAGATATAACAATTCCAGGACCAGAGGTTTATATCTAACCTTGGAATCTGACAAGGCAGCGTTTTTTTCATTTTTCATTTTTCATTTTTTTTTTTTTTAGTCCGATCGACCCGAAACGGACTTTACGGATGATGAGAGATCCACCGGAAATAAATGGAGAAAGGGTATACGCCGAGCCCGAATTATGAATAATGCACTGTTCGCTTCCAAGGTTCCCTTCTTTCTAGATCTTCACCGCTACGTTACACGTCGTGCTTTACTAGGTACCTAAGATACGTAGGTACTTATATAGGTGCCTACAATATTAATAGTACATATGTACATATGTACTCTGTACTCTACTACTCTACTATTCTCCTATTCAATTCAAAATATCCAATTAAGATACGTGAGTCACTTAGAAACTCGGATGACCAATCCGCCGTGCCGTAATCCATCGGAGGATAAAAAACCGATCGGAGTATCGGTCGCACTTGTTGCCGTTGATTTTTGATTTTCTTTTTTATTTTATTTATTTTATTTCCTTAATCCCTAATTCCATTTCCTTTAACGGTTTAGTCTGATTACTGATACAATCTTAAAGTTCCTATCGAACCCTGGAACCTAAGGTTGGATTACATAGCATTTCGATTTCCAATCACCGCATGCCAAATCACATCATCTTTTATAACAGCTATGATAGCTGACAATTGCTTTGACATGTCAACGTGTCGGCCTCCTATCTATGTTGTAAGTTGTATCCAAATTAACCAATGAATTGGCCTGTCAGCATGGAGGCTCTTGGAACCTTGGAGAAGCCAAGCCACATAGCCTCCGTATGCGTATTCAGTATTATGCAACACTACCCCTCGCCTGTACTCTCCCTAGAACGAGTACGACAGCTGCCCAGTCTTGGCAGGATTGACCAGCATTCCCCAGGAATTAGAGATTGACCAGGAATCCATGCATGAGTAGGCAGTGCTGTGGGGAACGAATAGCATGCACAGATCCTCATGAGGCCATGAGGCAGCATAATTCCGATATCCCTAGATAAGCCTCCTCCCTTAAAGATTTGCTCATGGCGCAGTTCTACAGCGTTGCCTACAACGGACAATTGACGTTGTACGCTGTACATTCCACAGGTGACACACATTGGGCCATTGGCAGATCTCATTGGTGCCCACATGAAATGTGCTCAAAACAGTGAGAGACAGCCTGACACTGCGCCCTGCAAGGAGGAGTTGGATTAGTTGTTTCTCGCTTCATGATACAGGTACCATGTACAGTCCTTACTGCATACCTTGACTACGATAGCGTGTTTGGCATACGTCACAGTCTTTTCTCCAAGCCAAGAGGTCCTGTTTTTCAGATGTCCTTGGGCCCCGGGGCCTTCTTGGCGTGTTAGGTAAGATCCCCTGCGGATATCGCCGAGATGAGCTAAGCAGTTAAAATGTGGGCAGGTGGTTCGCTCTCGCATGGCTTGCCGTTTCGAAACACCCTAGTCTCCACTTCGTAGCCCTATGGAGAATGCGAATACGGAATGTCTCAATTTTTCATCTCTGCGGCTTATTTCAATCCTTCAGTTTCTCGCACATTCGAAGACGTTCTATCGTGCAATCTTCAATGTTTCTTCCATCTTCCATCAATTCTAACACGATACGAAGATAACCCAATCAGGAAATCATGAGTCAACAGGTCGAGATCCAGCCACAGTCCAGAACAATTGAATTCAGGGTCTATGCTGTGGGGATCGGATACAATAATACAATAATCATCGGCCAACAGCGCCATGGCTGGTTGTCAACCACCTTATTAAACGCCCAATAACCGACATTGGATCCTCGGCCTTTCGTTGCTAATTTTCCGAGATCCACTGTAACTTGACAGGTATGACATCAATGACTTGGGCTTCGGCCGTTCGCTATCTGTTACCGTTGGCCGAGAGATAGACCTGTTTGAGATCTACTAGAATGAATTATGGATTATAGATGGATTACCAATTGTCTAGCCGGTCAAGATGATGTGAACGACCACATACTGCATGACGAACTGAGATTGTGAAATACATGGATGAGAATCAATTACTTGGTAATCATATTTCATCCAAAATAGGCAACGTGGTGTAATCTGAGGCTGATAAATGTTCATGCATAGCTTATGCTATTCATTTCACATTAATAACCAGCATAAACATCTATGGATAAAACCATCCCACCTGACCATCTTGGAACGCTTCATACCTATTTAGGTAAAAGTACCTCGCAAGGCTAACATTACATTATTCCTCCGACTCTCGGCGTTAAATCCATCCGCAAATTCAGTCAAAATCCGTATCCGAGTTCCGTGTGGTGGATCGTGCACTGTGCACACTTTATGCCAATGATGTGCATCCCTAACGCCAATGCATGTTAGCCTGGAGCTCTAGCTTTATTCGCATGGTTTTATCGCTATCGCTCACGGATGATCGACACGTGCGAAAAATAAAATAAAAAGGGGAACGTGACTCGGTCCCGGAACTTCATTGCCGGTTCTCGTAACTGATTCTCCACTACGGAGTAGATCGAGGTTAGTTGCGGTCCTGGCTATGCGGCACATGTCTACGGGGCTGGTCGGATGAAATCGTCCGTGTTGATTCACTATCACACTTTTGTGATAGCTTGTGACTCATGATGATCCTGTTTGAGGCCTTTCCCCCTAGTCTGTGTCGTGGAAGTCGCGGATCCTGGCTGCGCCCACAGGAATTCAATACCTATCCAAGATGAGTTGGCTGCTAACATGTACCTCCCAGTTAGCCAGTTATCTAATAAATAATGGATAGATTGTGGCTCTGATCATCCTCAGTCTGCAAGCAATGAGCGCTGCGTGTAGATCGTCAGAATGGAAAAAGCAAGCGGCTGTCGGATACAAGCCAAAGCCGGGAGATGGATTCCAGGGCAAGATCGGCGCTTTGACCAATCTCTGGCCTCTTTGTTCCCGTGAAGACTTGCTTCTCCATTGACATATGATAGAAAAGCCACGTGATATAGTCATAGATCTATAGCCATGTCACATCGTCTGGCACCGTCAACATGAATACAAAACATCTACAGACCACCCTATGGCTTCAAAGATAATCAATTCATGCTCCATTAATCGCATCCATGTTAACAAACAGTTCATAGTCAAATGACCCCTTGGCACCAGACTCCAGCAAAACACATCCCTTCAAGATCCAGCAGCAAGACATATCCCATCGAGACATCTCAAGACATGTTCGTACGGAAGGACATTTCATTGCCAAGGTAGTCGACAAGATAGGCCGAATTGTCAGGGTCAGCCATACGAAGATCAGCATAAGCCAGCGCACGATCAATAGTCATCTCAATGTCATGCAGGTCAGGGGCATAGCCGTGGAAGCGAAGCTTATGAAGAACAGCCCTGATCCAGTTGACGCAGTTCTGCGGCGGACAAGCACCCTTAATCGGCAGCTGAACAGACTGAAGAAGGATCTTGATCGTCTCGGGACCGATTCCATCGTGGACTTCGCCGATTGCCATTCTGATCAGGAGAGAGTCACACGAGTCCGGATGGATGTTGGTCTTGACGCGGTAGGTCCATTGGAAGTCCGGGTTGAGGTCGCGTCGAAGCACTGGGTCTGGAGAGGCTCCGTCGGTCACGTCGTATGCGTGCCAGCGGTCGTTCTTGAGATCCCAGACGAGGATGGCCCAGTGGTATGCGGAGAAGCCGAGGCGTCTTCGGTAGTCGCTGAGAGAGAGCTCGCCGCGGTGGTAGAGTGCCAGGAACAGTTGGTAGCTGTCGGTGGGGGCCGAGCCTGGGCTGATCCCGCGCTCGAGGGGAGCATCGCTGATCTATATATGTATACTCTTGTTAATCACTCTTCTGAGCTTCAATTTTCGAGGATAAGACTCACAGGAAGGTCAATTGGATACATGGCCATGGTGCTTCAGGATTTGCATGAATGTTTGTGGTTGAGATAGGTCGAGGTTTTGTTTACATGCTTTTCTCCGGTCGAGCTCCTGAGCGGGAGCCCTCAGCAGCTTTTTTATTGCCTTTTCTACGCTACCGCCTGAATGTCATTTTCGAAGGCAATTCAGTCGTCGGTGCCTGCCTAATATGGTTATATGATGTTAACAGCCTATTGATAACTAAGGCGACGAGAAACGGGCCTATTCGCAAGTTTATATCTCTAATTTACAGATATTTGAAGCTATACAGATCCCTGCGCACGGACCACCCTGGCGTTGAGTTCGAAGGCGGCCACCTTTCCCCTCGACTTTCAACCATAAAGGACCCAAGCCAATCATAACTGGTAGTAAATTAGAGCGGATTAATAGATAAGAGTAAACTGAGAGACAACCGAGAGGAATTGGATCAAACAAAACTGGCGATTGGCTCTAGCTAACTACCTGGTGGACTAAGACGCTAGTCTGATACTTGGGGCACTATGGCACAAACACGCACAATAACACTTGGAGACTGTATGACTTCTAACTGGCTTTGTTATTAGAAGAAAAAAAGGACTAACTTATACTGTTTCTAGTGTTCTGGAATCATGCATATGATGACATGTCTGTATTTGGTGAACGAGTGCGGCAACCCGTGCAGTCGACCAAAATGCAGGCAGGAGTTGGAGGCTTTCTTCACTTCTAAAGTCAGTTAGACACGAAAGAAAAACCCCTGGCTAGGTAGAATGAAAATATATATATATTCTGTTTGCTCTCTTTGTCCTAAAAATGAAACAATAACCTGATGACCTCACTGAGTGTATAATTCTTAGGGATGGGATGCCTTAGTGAGTGTACACCTGTCTTATCACGGGATGATCCCAACAGATAGAAGTAAAGAGCTGTAGGACGAAGGGAGTCAGTCTACTTTATCGAAGGAAATTAGGTCCAGTCCCTAGTTATCCCTATTTATACGTAGAAAACCCTATACCGTTTATGATTGGTACCGCCTTAGTTTACAACATACATATATAGATGAAAGATAACTGGAGAAACAATCTGCTCAAGGACCTCATTATACACTTACTAGCCCAAGCACGCCAGAAAACCATCTCATATTAGATATAGACATAGATATCAATCAAAAATAACAAGAAGGGCAGTTTGAAAATGACAATCACGAAGAAATCCCAATATAAGGGCTTAGAGTAATTTGATGATTGATATCTAGCAAGGTGATCGACGCTCGTATGCAAATCTGTTGCAACCTCTGTCCTTATTTGTATCAAGGCAGAGACAAGAACAGCTCCTTCAACTTGGGATAGTTAGGTGTGCCCAATCCGGTAGCCGGATCCCATCTGCATGGTACGTCAGTAAAAAGCCTACAGCCAATGTAGAAGATCAGACTCACCCTGGAATAGCACTAAAGCCGTCGGAGCCACATCCAAGATTGGTTCCATTGGTGATATCATTAAGGACCTCCGGGTGAGCGTAAAGTACGGGGTTCACAAAACCAACAGGCCCCTTGCCCTGGTCAAGACGTTCCTCATTGATCTGCAAAGAGAGCCATTAGCACAATAAACAAACCAATTCAAAGTTTTGCTTCGACTTACCAAATTCAGAACCGAAGCGAACAAAGGTGACGCCAGGCTAGCCCCGTAGTAGTGTGTAAGCTTTCCACCATTGTAAGCGGGGAACACGGCGCCGTTAGCCGACACATCAGGATAACCACGACCAATACGGTTGTAGAGACCCTTTGTCTTGTTAATATTGACTTCCATCTCAGAGTAGTACGGGTAAGTCAGCTTAGCCTTCTGGAAGTACTTCTCCACGGCTTTCTTCTGGTACGAAGGCTGCGGGAAGTAGTTGGAGAAACCGCCGGAGCTGGTGAAGTTTGCGGAATCACCACCCAAGTTAGCGGACATTACGCTCTCCGCATCCTTGACTGTTTGGTCGGCGTAGAGCATGGTGCCTCCGACGGAGGTCACGTAGGGGCAGTTCGAGGGGTATTGGGGGTTGAAGATCTTTCCCTCGGGTCCCAGACAACCGTTGACGGCTCCGTCGTTGTGGAAGGAGGCGACGCCGTAGTCTCCAGAGGAGAACAGGATGGAATGGCCCTGCAGGCCGAGTTTCATAAATTCATTGCATTGGCGCTTGGTGTAGGCGATTGGAAGATCGGCTTCGGCTTGTCCATAGGAGGCACTGATGACGGTGGTGGGCTTGTATACACCGCATTGAAGCTCACCTGTTTTGTGTAAGCGATCTGATTAGTCTGGTTGGTGGTAATGGTATGTTACCTTTATAGCCACCAGGACGCGGGTTGGGATAGACTGGATCGATATCTGGGTTGTTGCCCGTTTCGCCGAACGCACTGTATGTGCAGTAAGACTTGAATCGTTAGCAGAATGCATTTGATTTTCGGAAGAATATAACATACACCATCGAGAGCGTCAAGGAAAGTGTTGAACAGATTGGTGGTCTTTTCCTCTTCCGGTTCATAAGTCTGGTCATCGACCTGGTAAAGAGTTATAGACTGGGGATAGATAAGCGAATAACTGGCATCATTAGCAAAGGACAGAGATCCGACTAGAAAGAAAAGGAATTGTACTTACGCCATGTCAATGTCAATATCCGCTTCACCAGCATTCAGCGGGCTATAATCAGGCACCGAAAAGCTGGCTCCATCAATCAAGGCAGGGATGGGATAAGTGCCCCGAGGAATCCAAGGAGCAAAGTGTTTGTAGTAGAGATCAAGATCTGACTTGGCAAAGTAGTCACCCTGCTCGTAAAGACCAAGCGAGTTGCCCTTTGCTGCCTTGGTGGCGTCTGGGATATCGTACAAAGCCTTGATGCAGGCCGGAGTCATGTCAGTTCCGCATCTCTGGAGATCCGCAGGAAGTGACTGCGCCTTTTCAGATATAACCGTGGTTTTGATAGAGTTATCGGCTTCCACTGTGCCCTTGGAATGAGCCAAGTGCGACATCCGCTTTGCCTTGGTGTTCTTCTTGACGATGGGACTGAGCTTGACTCCAGGAGTTATATAGTCAATGTGTGCTTGGATATGCTCGGGAACGTGATATCTAACGCTGTTAGTCAAAGGCCCAAAGTTGTTAGAAAGCAACAAGACTCACTCCTCGCAGCCAATCTTCATGCTAGAAGTGCTGGCATGCTCATGTTCATAGAACTCAGCCTTGAACAAGTCCTCCACTTCATGTGCATAGGCATCAAAAGCCAACCAACCCTTGTTATCGGAGTGTACAATCCGGGACTCATGGATCCCGGAGGACTGAAGCCACCGACGAACAGAGTCAACAGAATCTTTTGAAGGAGCGAAAAATTCATGGACTTCCTCCGCAGACCAGTACTGTCCATATTTGGCAGAGTCCGGGTCGGAACTATACAAGTATTAGTGATCGGACGCATACGATGAACCCACACACACAAAATCAACTTACACAGCCATGAGATACTCATCACCCCTCTCCAAATTATTCTGAGCAAGACCAATACGCACAGGCAGAACGGAATCACGCTTAATGCGCTCGCCTTTCACCCAGTCCACATGCTCACTTCGCTTCTCGTGCAAGACATGCTTCACTGGTGCTGGGACAGCTCCAGCAAGAGCGACAATAGCCAGAGCGACACAAACCTGACGTACCAGCATCCCGAGAGACAATAAAGCTGTAATGATACCCGGCCATTCTGCTGGGACAGGGGAATTTCCCTCCAATATATACTCTGTAGTACACGCGGGGACAGCTAATCACAGTGGTATGATTGCAACCATAATTTCCG
Organism: Penicillium rubens; assembly: GCF_028828025.1. Classification (NCBI taxonomy): domain Eukaryota; kingdom Fungi; phylum Ascomycota; class Eurotiomycetes; order Eurotiales; family Aspergillaceae; genus Penicillium; species Penicillium rubens. The sequence continues at coordinate 5,148,876 of NW_026890600.1, forward strand.
GCGTCTGCAATGGTGGAAAAGGCACCAATTGTGTTTGGCAGGTCTGATTGGATATATTCCGTGGTATATGCATGATATTTGAGACAACAATTTGGGATTCGACGTCCGAGACTAGAGATCAACATCTGTAGCGGGGACGTTTCGCTTCCAAAGGCACAGTTGACAAGGTCTGGTTGATATGAAGACGATAATCGCAACCTATGGGGCTTATTCTGCCAATGTTTTGTGTCATTGCTTGGTTATTGCTTGGTTTTGCTTGGTTTTGCTTGGTGTTTTAGTCTTATCTCAGGAGACGAGTGCCTGGTGAGTACCCCTGCAGCGGAGCTCCGACGGGGAAACCCATGTGACAACGTTTCGTTTCAGGGAAATTAGGGGATTCAATTGCGAGGAGAACATGTTAAAGTTGATCAGACTTTAAGTCCTTGCGAAAAAGAAAGGATGAACTACTATGTCGCACATGTACTCAAAATATATGTATAAATTTATCTAATTCAAAAAGAAAACCTGACATCATCATCATATCGAATATCCATCACAGTGGAAACCACAGACGGCACCTGTTTTTTTACGAGAAAAGGGAAAGGGGAATAGAGAGGAAAGAGACACCGAAAGACGACACCCAGTAGAACAATCTAGTGGTGGAAGAGACGGATGCCCTGCTCGACAAAGGTGATGCCCAGCTTCTCGGCAGTCTCGAAGACGGGGGTGTCGTTCTGGCTGCCAGTGGGGGCGGCGATGTACTTGACACCTGAGCGGGCGGCACGGAAGACGTTGTCGATGAAGGGGAACTAGTGGAGACAATTAGCATTTGCCACGGAAGAGTGAATGTGGGCGGATATATGAAAGAGGATTACTTACGAAAGCATCGGACGAGACAGCAACCTCGCCAAGCTTCTCGAGCCAAGCCTCACGCTCTTCCTGGGTGAAAGGAGCGGGGACCTCCTCGAAGACACGCTCGTACTCGGCGGTCTCGGCGTCGGTGCGCGGGGTCTGGCCTGAGCAGAGCAGGTCGATGGCGTTGGACTTGTCAGCACGCTTGGTGCCCTGCTTCCACTTGATGCCGATGACGCGCTCGTGGAAGCGCATCCACCAGTTGTCGGCCTTATCACCGGCCAGACGGGTGCAGTGGATACGGCTCTGCTGGCCGGCGCCCAGGCCGATGATTTGGCCGTTCAGGGCGTAGCAGACGGAGTTGGACTGGGTGTACTTGAGGGCAATGGTGGCGACGGTCAAGTCACGGAGAGCAGCCTCGGGAAGGGAAGTAGTGTTCTTGGGGGTGATGACGGTGTTGAAGGTCTTGCTGGGAGAGATGACGATGTCGTTGCGGTGCTGGGTCAGCTGGACACCGTACAGAGTTCGAGTCTCCTCGGGGGCCGGGGTGTAATCCTCGTCCATCTGGAGGACCAGGTACTTGCCGCCCTTCTTCTTGGAGAGGATGTCCAGAGCCTCGGGCTCGTAGCCAGCGGCGATGACACCGTCGGACACCTCACGCGAGATGATCTTGGCGGTGGGAACATCGACGATGTCACTGAGGGCCAGAATGTCACCGAAGCTGGACATGCGGTCGGCACCACGGGCACGAGCGTAAGCCTGAGCCAGACCGGAGGTCTCGATGCCCTTGATATCGTCCACCATGTACACCTTACGCTCCTTCTCGTTCAGGGGCACGCCAATAGCGGCACCAGCGGGGGAAACGTGCTTGAAGCTGGCAGCGGCGGGGAAGCCAAGAGCCTGCTTGAGCTCCTTGACCAGGGGCCAGGCGTTCAGGGCATCGAGCAGGTTAACGTAGCCAGGAGATCCATTGAGGACCTTGAAAGGTAGCTGGCCCTGGACCATGTAGGCAGAGGCGGGCTTCTGGTGGGGGTTGGTACCGTAGCGCAGCGAGAGCTGCTGCTGACCGTTGCCAGCATACTCCTTGCGGAAAAAGCCTGAGATAGCGGAGTCGTAGTCGGCAGTCTGCTCGAAAGCCTTGAGGGCGTACTGCTTGCGGCTGGCATCGGTGATGGCGCCGGCCTCGAGCTCCTTGAGGAAATCGGAGTAATCGCGGGGGTCCGACAGGATGGTCACACGCTTGTGGTTCTTGGCCGCAGCACGGAGAAGAGTCACACCGCCAATATCGATCTCCTCCACGGCCTCATCGATGGTGACGTTGACCTTGGCGACGGTCTCCTTGAAGGGGTACAGGTTGCAGACGACGTAGTCAACCTTGGCGATCTTCTGCTCAGCGAGGTCATTCTCGTCGGACTCGATATCACGGGCAAGGATACCACCGTGCACGGCAGGGTGGAGGGTCTTGACACGGCCACCGAGCATCTCGGGGGCGTTGGTGATGGCAGAGACATCCCTGGGATTAATTGTCAGTGCCTGGACTGTGTATTGATCTTGACACTCCCTTAATTGTGCCATTGATGACAGAGGTAACTCACTCGACAGGGAATCCAGCCTCACGGATCATCTTAGCGGTACCGCCAGACGCGAGAAGACGGACTTCCTGCTTGACCAGACCCTTGGCCAGGTCAAGCAGACCAGTCTTGTCATAGACGGAGATGATAGCTATTCAATTCCAAAATAAGGATATTAGAATTGACCTTGAACTGTGACAAATAATATCATAGTCCGGGGAACTATGAAGTCCAAGAGCGACATACCGGACTTTTGAGACATGATGGATCCGACAGTCGACACTAGATCTGTTTAGAGAAGGACTTCCCAAATTCAACCGGCAATTGAAATAAGGGATCAAAATGACATACCTAAAACCAAGCGAAGAGGGTATAGCAGATGACGAACTGAAGAAAAAGAAGAAAATATGACTCCGCGGGGTCGGACCGATTGCGGCGGCGGGGCTTCGATAGCAATAGTTATATTACGTGATCGATCTCGAAGCTCCACTGTAGAGCCAGCCAATAGGAGGCCATCCTTATGAAGGAGGTCTTAGCGTGGCACGTGATTGTAGGCTACATAAGAGATTTCTCAGAGGCGCCATTTCTCCTTTTTTTCTTTCTTCTTCATGAACAACGCAAAACTCACATTCTACTCAAAAAGCGTTCCTACGAAGACTTGTCTGATGAAGTACGGAAATCGTATAGAGAATGGAGACCAAGTGCCAACTGGCAAAGGTGTCGATCTTGGGTGCAGTGCCTGCTGACCTCTGGTCATGTAGTAGGGATTGCAATGATTGATTCTACATACCGATCAATTTAACAATAAATATCATTGAACTTTTTTTCCTCGAGAACTTCGCCTTGTGTAAATATTGTAGGCCTACGGGTTCTTTAATCTCCTACAGAGTACGGTTTCTGAAAGTCAGCGGAGCCGATTTCTATTACAATTCTTTATCAGAGCCATAAATTATTCAGATGTACATTAAACGTTCCCTGCCCTGATATAAGGCCATTCCCCAGCGAAACTCGAGTCTTTCATCCCGAACCAGGAAAACTCAGGCGCTTTTCGACCCTCATGGCTTCATGACATCTCTGACGCCAGCTCCGATGGCAAGCTGACGGCCAACATTTCCAAAGCACACGCACGCGCAGAAAATGACACTGGCAATCCAAGTGCCGACCGCAATGCTCTCCTGTGTGATTCCTGCGCCCAGCACATTCTCCAGTCCTGTTCCATTCAGAAGAGTGGTGCCGAATGACGGGCCAGTCGATATGGGCACAAGCTCTGGCTTGAGGCCAAGAACCACTCCCATGCCGGCCAATCCAACGGTGGTCGAGAGGACGAAGCCAGTTGTGGTGCGGTCAATCAGGTACCAGAGAACGGGGTTCGCGAGCGCGAGGGTCAACGATGCTTGCGTGGTAGATTCCCAAGGGAGTCTCCGCTGTAGAAAGAAAATCGAGATGTCAGCATCGTCCATAGAGAAAGAGAAGAACGGGAAGTGTAGAAAACAACAGCTGTCCACTTACCATAGCAAATGCAATTCCGACAAACGCTCCGACACTGCGCGCAACAGTAACCCAAGATGGGGTGCGGTCCTCACTGTCCTCCTCATTGGTACCCGCAAGCTTCGAATCAGAGTCGCCCTCACGGCAGCTATCCAGCCAAGGAAGCAGATTACCCAGAGCAATACCAGCCAACCCCCAGAAGCCTAGGTACTGCCATGAATCGTAGTAATGAATATTCTCCAGCTTGACAGGTGTAATCCAATGGTTATCATGAAGATGAACCGTAATCACACCGTAAGCAAGACCAAAGCCAAAGAGCAGCACGCTGCTCAATGCCTGCGGCAAGATCACGCCCCGGAACAGTCCATGGCTCAAGCGAGATCGGGTCCTCCGCAGTGCCATCCGCCGCGGCTCGATAGCCGATTTCTCTGCTGCGCGCTGTAATGGCTCGGGCGGGAACTCTGCCGCCGGACTGTTGGCTTCCGTACCCCAGGGACTGGATTCGTCGCGAAACCCGTCAAATGCCGTCGGCGAGTAGATCCCGTACAGTGTCGAGGAGGTCAGGTTCATCACTGATCCTGTGCGGCTCACATTCGTTGAGTTCGCGGCGTCTGCATTCGGGTTCAGGTACTCAGTGCCTGTTGACTCGGCCGGCGTGGGAGGTCCGGATGACTCCGTGGAGGCAGGCGTCAGATCGAATGGTCGTCTCGGGCGCGGACGCAGGATGCGAGGCTGTTCGGTCATGATGGGTAAACGGGTTCTGGTTTGTCTTGCGTGTTGATTCCAAGGCTCCTCGTTTCTGTTGGGTGCTCTGGAAGGGGACAGAGAGTCTTCGCGACGAAAGACAAACTGTGTGTTTTGTTTGTCCAACACGATTTGGGTGACTTCAATTCTGTAGTTAGAGCTGTAATATATCGTACAGGATACTTTGTGCGCGTCTGGGAATGTGTCAGGCGAAATGTGCAAATATGGGGAAAGGAGAGAAACCAAGAATGGAGAATGGGGGCAGCTTAGCGGGATATGACGCTTACCGGAAATATAAACTTCCTCGGAGCAATTGGGCAACAAGGCCTATCCTGCTATCTGTCTCAGGTCAAAACCAAGTTAATTCGGGTTGAGGAGTAGAGGGAAAAGTACAGATTGTCTCAACAAATTTGTCTTAGGAATCCGCTTCGTACTGTTGGCTACACCGAACTCTACAGCATCTGTATCCACTCTGCCACCGGACTTCCGTAACTCGTATGATCAAGCTTGTGTGTTGAACGGGTGTGCGATATTTGAGATTATCTGTGTAAAGAAACAATTCGCAGCTATGGAAGTGGGCAGATGAAGAGAGGAGAAAGAGGGGTTTATCACATGCAGTGCATATCGGAGGTCAAGGTAGTACTGGCCACTTATATCAAGGCCTTGGGTGGAATTTGACTTGGAAACACAACCATTACAGAAGGGAATAATACGCCTAGAGAACAGGAGGAAGTAAAAAAAAGACAAACGAAACAGTAGATCGTGATACACAAGATTTCAAAGCAAAAAAAACGCCAACCCTATTAGTCTTCCATCGCGTCGTCTCCATAACCTTCCCCGCGTGGGCCAGCTGGACCCCTCGGGGCAGGGGACGAGGCTTCATGTCGTGCGTAACCATTGGCGCCTTCATAGGCTGAGGAATTTTCATCACCGTCCACATCTTCTTCGTCATCCTGATCGTCAGAGAAGTCCCCTTCTTCATCGACTCGGGGGGCACCTCCATCATCTTCTTCACCAGAAACCTCGCCAAGGAGTTCTCGGTCGAGATCGTCCAGCTCCCCCTCTATGTAGTCCTCGGGCCCGTGCTCTGGGTCCCAGCTTGGGGTACCCACGGCTGATGGCCCAGCTCCCAACCCATCAGGATGGGCGTGTGTGCCCTTAGCCTGTGACGCCGCGGCTTTCTTGGTAGTGCCAGGAGTGCCCGTTACACCCGTAGACTTGCGCTTGGCAGCAGCACTAGGGCGAGGACGTGGACGGGATCGGTTGTTGTTGGAATTTCGCACATCAGCTTCTAGGGCTGCCTTGGCCTGGTATCGCTCTTCGCGCTCCCTCTTCCGATCCTTCTTGGGGCCGTTGGCTTCGGTGTAATCCCAGCGGTCAAGTCGGCGGGCAGCTTTTCGCACTACGGAGAGAAAGACGCTTGCACATTCTCCAAAGTCATCCTCTTCTTCCGGGTTCGGGAAGAGGCCACCCTTGCCCCACGAGATCTCTTCGTCATCTGTATCGTAGCCCTCGGGCAGGCCCTGAAGCAAGCGACCGTAGCGCGCGAAAGGAATCTCACTCTCCCGTTTAGCACGGAGAACGCGGTATGCGTTTGATTTACGTTTGGCCAGCAGATAGTCAATCCTCTGTCGACGATTTTGCTCAACGGCTATCTGGTGCTGTGTAAGTGGCCGCATTCGACGCATAGTAGGTGCTGAAGAAAGCGAGGGCTCTGTAATAAAGCGATTAAGGACGGGATGATTGGGACCCGGAGGAGCGGGGGAAGCATCAGGTGTATGTTCCATCCTCGTTTTCAAGATGAGTCGCTGTTGGCCCACGGCTCGATTAAGTGATGACTCCCGCTTGGCCTGTTTAGGGCGCGGACGGGAGTGACCAGGTGTCATATCATCGTCCTCATCATCCAAGCTGCGTTTAGCAGAAGGATGGAGAGGGGTGGACATAGCAGAGCCACGACCTCCCATACCAGAGTAATCTCCTGCGAATGATTCTTCGTCAAAGCCGTATTCTGCGGGGAAGGTTAGCGTTTCCGAGGACGTATATATGACAACTATTCAAAATGTCGAGCTCACCTTTTTTGGGTCGCTTGGGAATGCGCGGTAGTGGTTCCTCTTCTTCCAGGATGCCTGCGCCAAATGTCAGTCAAGTCCCATCTTCAACAGCAGTCAGAACTAAACACATACGCTTGCGCTCTAGTCTTTTAGACTCCCCGTACTCCTGTTCCTCGGGCGTATCTAAATTCTCCTCACTGGCTTGTTCCTCTGTCAGGATGCCAAAGGGAGGTACTTTCAGAGGAAGACCCTCGGACCCCTCGCCTTCCGCACCTGGACCAAATGGATTATTCAGAGCAGCCTCACGACTGAAATCACTTTCTAGATACCACCACATCAGCCAAAGGAACGCTCTAGCGCGACTTTGGCTGCTAAGTGTAGATCTCATGACCAGGTCGAAGAAGTCTCGCGGAGGAAAGAAGTGTGTTTCTGACACTTTGGGGGCATACTGCGCCAGGACAAATATCAAGTTCACTGGGTTGGTTCGAGGTATATTCTGTCGCTTAATCTTCTCCAAAGTATTCGGCTGGTCTACATCCTCCGAGGCGCCCTTGAGGATGGACTTGAGACGAGGAGCATCCTGCAGCTGCTTGTAGGCGTTGGAGTCCTGGTGCGCTTGTAGTGAGGGAATCGAGTGGTAGGTTCGGAGTTGAGCACGCATCTCGGGGAAGACTAGAAAACAACACAATAGCAATTAGCACGGAGAGGGTAAATTATGTTTGGCATATGCTGCAAGCGTACAGTTTAAGGTAGTGTTCATGCGACCGAAATTGACCAGCAGACAGACCATAGCCATATTGATAGCCGCAGGTTTGTCGTTCTGTAACTTATCCTTCAGAATCTTGCTGGTCTTGCTGCTCCGGGCCATTGCATTGATGTAGACATCGGCGAAGTCCATTCCCTTCTGTCCGTCGGGATACCGCGTAAAAACGGGCGTCTTGTCCTCAAAGACCAGCTTCAGGAATTGGTACTGGATATCTTTGCGCCATAGGGGTATGCCATCATCTTTCTTCAGGTGTCGAATCTTGTTGCCGGAGTACACAGAGCCAATTGTGCCGTTCGCCTGTCGTCTTGTACCGACCGTCGCGCTAGCGGTCATGCCGTGAGACTGGTCGTCCGCAGCTTCGGACGCCGCGAAGGACTCGTCCATCATGCTGTTTTCGAAATCGGCCATGTTGGGGGTTATTGAAACCGGTAGGTTCGCGGTCAGATTCTAGGAGAATCGCAGGTTATAAAGTAAAGTGCCCCCTAGGAGCCGATAAAACGAGGCAGAAATAGTATAAGAGAAAACAAACGAAAATAGAAATGATAAAAGAGAAAAGGAGTGCCAAGTGCAAAAAGGGAAAAGGGAAAAACGAAGTTCAAAAGCCGGAAAAAGAGGAAGAAAGCAGAGCCGAGTGGCCCATGAAGGTATAGCTGGTGTGATATCTACCCGTATCAGAGACCTCACGCGTTTAATATGCGATTATTGCCACGCATTTTGGATTATTTATATAGCCAAGGAAATAAGCCCTAGAGGACTTTGGTACTTTTGACCTGGATTAATGTATCTTATAAGACATTCATCTAATAACTAGGAACCTCATTTAGTTTAATATCTTTGGTGTTATACATTTTACTACGCATTAATCCTATATCTTACTCTATGTTGTACATCCTACAAGGACCTACTTCACCTAGACCATAATAATTGGAAACACTTTTTCGAAATTGCATTGGATAAGACAACTTTCCTTCTCGTGGCCATCCTAGGGCCGTTGGTTCGCTTTGTCCCTCCCAATCCGAACCCGAGAATTCATAAGTATATCCATTCTTTCAGCGGCGACAGCGTCCTATCCCCCGAGGTCCGAGAAAAATGATCAGAACAGATAAGGAAATGAAGCGAGATGCTCCTATTCGGAGACAATCAGCCTCCACGGACCCGAAAGCAGAAGACATGCAGTTGCAGGTCAAGCCAACGCCATACAGAATGCAAAGAATACCCATTTTTGGTTTCGAAACACACCAGCCGCGCCGCGAGATGTAGCGGCGAGATAACCAGTATCCGAAAAAAAAAAGAGCCCGGAGAAAGAAAGCGCACGTTTTTGTTTTCGAAATCGAAATCGACTGCAGAACGCACGAGGGCAGCAACAGAAACAAATGTCCGCCATGAGATACCGACGCTGTAAAAAGTCTATGCTGCACATGATGAATGCAGCCATAACAACACCGAGAAGATCAATGCGAAGAGAAAAAGAGAACTTTTCGAGATGATGAAAAGTCATCAATCTCCGCTCGGCGCACGCGCGTCACTCGAACGTATCCCCAATGAGGACGCTCGAACATAAGGGGTATCTGACGAGAGCGGACATAGGAAAAAAAAAAGCAAAGACAACGCATTCTATGATGTTCATGCAGTGTCGACCACGGGTTGCCCGGAGATAGTGGCGTCTCCTAGGAGCAAGAGAAGAAGATCGGACTGCGCGAATGCCTCGTATCTATACAAGGCAATATTAAAGGCCATGGATAGAATCAGCGAAGAGAGACATGAGAGGAACAACAAAGGAAGAACCAGATTAAAGCATACGCAAACGGGGAAAGTATGAATCTAAAACAAGCATAGGAAAGTCGTGCAGTCATGACAAAGCCGTCCCTGAGAGATAGCACAGGTAGAAAAGAACTCAGGGACTCAATCTGATCGTATCCGTCAATGAGAGACAAAAGAAAATAAAGCAAGGGAGCCAATCAGACCCGAGGGCATCGTCAAAAGACCACGACTGATTTACCACCAGGAAGATGGGCCGGAGGAGCCGGAGGGGTTGCCGTAGCCACCGCCGCCGTAACCACCACCGTAGGAGGGAGCAGGAGCACCATAGCCGCCACCGTAGGAGGGGGCAGCACCTCCAGAGCCACCGTAGCCGCCGGGACCGCCAAAGCCACCGCCCATGCCGCCGGGGATACGACGCACGTCACGAGTAGCAGCAGCACCACGGCCACGGCCACCACCACCACGGCCACGACCGCTGAATCCGCTACCTTCACGGGCGATGCTCTCCAGGAAAGCGGGAACCTCCTGGTGGGCTTCCTTCAAAAGCTCGAGCAAGTCACGAACAACACCACGGTTGCCACGGTTGAAGAAAGCAGTGGCGATACCAGTGTTACCGGCACGACCAGTACGACCAATGCGGTGAACGTAGTCGTCGATGTCAGTGGGGAGATCGTAGTTGATAACGTGGGTCACGTTAGGGATATCGAGACCACGGGCAGCAACAGCAGTAGCAACCAGAATAGGGCAGCGACCATTACGGAAGAGCTCGAGAGCACGCTCACGCTCGCGCTGGGTACGGTCACCGTGAATGGCAGTTGCAGGGAAACGCTGGTTAATGAGGAAGTCGGAGAGCGAGTCGGCCATGCGCTTGGTCTCAACGAAAATGAGGGTCAGACCAGTGCTGCCGTGGGTGTGGAGAATATCCAGCAGGACGGAGCGCTTGTCGGCATCCTCGACATACTCAACCTTCTGGGTGATGTTCTCCGAAGTACTTCCGACACGGCCAACGGACAAGAAGATGTAGTCCTTGAGGAAATCACGAGCAAGCATTTGGATATCGCGGGGGAAGGTGGCCGAGAACATGAGTGTTTGGCGATTGTCAACAACGGGCATGTCCTCACCCTCGACAATGCGGCGAATCTGGGGCTCGAAACCCATGTCCAGCATGCGGTCAGCCTCGTCAAGAACGAGGTACTTGATGTTAGCCAGGGAGATACGGCCACGCTCAATCAGATCAACCAGGCGACCGGGGGTGGCAACGAGGAGGTCGCAACCACGCTCGATCTGACGAAGTTGGGAGCCGATGTCTGCACCACCGTACACGACGCAGGGGCGGACCCACGAGCGGTAAGCGAATTTGCGGGCCTCCTCGAAGATCTGAGAGACCAGCTCACGAGTGGGAGCAAGAATGAGAGAGGTAGGGTAAGCCTTGCGCTGGCGGCCGTAGCTGAACTGACCACCACCGCCCTGGACAGGGGCGGCAGAGGGACCGTTCTGGAAAGCCTGAGAGAGGATAGGGAAAAGGAAACCACCAGTCTTTCCGGAACCGGTCTGGGCACAGGCCATAAGATCACGGCCATTCATGACGATGGGAACCGAGTACTTCTGGACGGGAGTAGGAATGACATAGCTGGCAAGCTTGATGTTGGCAATCAAGTGATCGTCCAGAGGAGGGTTGGTGAACTGGGTGACAGGCTCCGGGACATCATTTCCGGAGGCCTCAACGGGAATATCATCGTAGTTGGAGAAGTTGATTCCAGTCTGCTGCTTAGAGGGGTCGTTGGGCACTCCGAACAGCTCGCGCTCCAAGCGAGCATTGGCGGGACCGGGAACGTGCTTGCCGTCGCGCCACTGGCCATCGCCTGATCCACGGGCTTGCTGACCACCACCGCTGTAGCCGCCACTGCTACCACCACCATAAGAGCCTGGGTTTCCGTAAGCATTGGGATTGAAGGGTCGGAGTTTTCCGTCGGGAGTCCAGCTGGTCATACCGTTCGCGGGGCCACGAGGGCTGAAGTTGGGAGCGTTAGCGTTGGCCCAGTTGCCACCGTCACTAGAAGACACAAAATCAGTTGCCGCTTCACGATGTTCAGTCTTTCGTGTACTGTACCGAGGACCACCGAAGCCAGAAGGAGCACCAGCGTTAGCACTGGGGGCAGGGCCGGGACCACGCTGACGAAGGTGGGGAGGGATGTAGGCGGCACGGCCAACAGGGGCGTTACCCTGGGGGGCGTGCTGGGACTCGTTGAGGGAAAGGTTTCCCATTTGCAAACCGTCGGCCATTTTTGCGGTGGAAATGTCTATCGCAGAGCAAGAGTTAAAAGATGTCCGACGTTGATGAAAGCAGGTGAAGGTTACTGCGTACAGTTTTTTCCTGCTTCACCGGGAAAGATTCGTTGGTAGATAAAGCACAAGTGATCTGCAAAAGATACTTGCAAAGGATAAGAAATTCACGTAAAGTGTACCTTTAAGAGAAGAGAAAGAGAAAGAGAGAGACGGTGAAAAGATCAAATCGCTTTTCTGTTTCAACTCGATAAGAAAAAAAAAAGATCGAGTGGCAAACAAGAAAGCTCAGGAAAACCACAGAGTAGATGGAAAATGCAAATCTCCCGAATCTAAGAACTCTAGAGAGAAGAGAGTGAGAGTGAGAGAGAGAGTGAGTAGTGAGAAAAAAGGGATGATGGAGGGGGGTTGAATCAAGAGAAACAGAACGGGGCGGATGAAGTCTGTGGGAAGGAGGCAACAAAAGTTGGAGAGTTGGGGCGCTGTGTGGCTATTGGAGGTACAACAGAAGAACCTAATTTTATAGTGTGAAAACCCGCTTACCAGAAGTACCAACCAGGTACTTACCGCCACTGAAGAAATTTCTACCCGCCAGTTGCTGCTCGCGGGCGGTCTGGAGATCCATGTCTGACTAAGACAGGAGGCGAGTGATTTGACTGGACCAAGTACTTGGAAGTATATCACCACCTACGTGACCACAAGGAAACATCCATAGATGATCTATCAATTTATGATGATGAGAGTCACCGGGCATTGAAATCCAGGGTTTTAGGGGCGGGCGGGCCGAGGGTCCAAAATAACGTATAATTGATCTAACATCCTCTCTTATGCAACATATTGTTCTTTCTCTTGTTGTTGCTGTTGCTGCTGGCCTCGCCGACGGGCAATCCAGATACCCACAACGGCGACCAGAACGAAGAAAATCATGGCCGGCTGCAGGGAGTAAGATGGCACGGCGGCCTCGGGGGCATCGGGGGCTTTGTCGGTGACACCCGGCTCTTGGTTGAGTTCTTAAGACATCCAACATCATCAGCCACTTCCGACCAGTAGCAGAGGAAACATCGCGCAGACAGTCACCTGTCTAGAGCTCATCGCGGCTACCTTTGTCCTCGGTCTCAGTCTCGGGCTCGAGCTCGAGCTCACCGCTCTTCACGATCTTAACCGCCAGCCTGGGCTTGTCGCCGGGTCCCTTGGGAACGTTCTGGATCTTGTCGACAATTTCGTAGCCCTCGAGGACCTCTCCGAAGACGACGTGGCGGCCATCAAGCCAACTGTGTGGTTTCAAGTCAGTTATTGCACCAAGGAAATCATTACAAGGGATACGAACGAGGTGATAGCGGTGGTGATGAAGAACTGAGAGCCGTTGGTATCCTTGCCAGCGTTGGCCATGCCTAAGAATGGTCAGATCCCTGTGAGATTGAATCAAAGGAGCGGAGATGCCTACTCAGCAGGCCCTTCTTGGTGTGACGCAGCTTGAAGTTCTCATCCTTGAACTTGTTGCCGTAGATCGACTTTCCGCCGGTGCCTGTACATACTTAGTATTATAAAATCTAACCTGCTCGGAAGCTCACGAACCATCGCCCTTGGTGAAGTCACCACCCTGGATCATGAAATCCTTGATAACACGGTGGAAGGTAGAGTCCTGGTAACCAAAGCCCTTCTCGCCAGTAGCCAGAGCGCTAGAAGTGGGTTAGCATATGCAGGATAGACATTCGAGGCCTTGACATAGCAATTTCATCATACCGGAAGTTCTCAGCGGTCTATCCAGAGTAATAATGTCAGCAACGAGTCTCAATTGCTAATTCCAAATGGATATAGTTCTACGAACCTCAGGGACGGTCTTGCCGTACAAGCCCATCACAATGCGACCGAGGGACTCATCTCCATGTTGAATATCGAAGTAGACCTGTCACCAAAAATCAGAACTGCCTGCATATAGACGGGGCCAGAACATCAATGTCAATCACCTTGGAGGTAATCTTAGGGCCGCGAGGTCCCTTGGACTCTTCGGCCTGAACCAGCGCAAAGCCGACGGCGAAGACGAAGAAAAGGGACAAAAATAGATTCCTGAAATACATGTTTGCTAATTGCCACTGCTCTAGTAGGATACAGTGAAAGGGGAAGATGAAGCAATTGGGGGGAAAGAAGGCCAGCTTGCAATGGCGTGCGGAGAACAGATGTGTTACTGCCGGGAAATTCAGGCATCGAATTACGGAAAAACGTTTCACGTTGACGGAGGATTTCTCCCGGGGTTCAACGAGAGCAACAAGTGACGGCCCATACAATTGTCAGGACACCAGCCAGCCAACATAGTTCAAGATGGTATGAGAGCCACTGTCGAGATGGAATATATCGTCCCAAGGAACTCCGCTAATAACTCTTTAGGTTTTCATCCTTGGTGTCAACTTCCCCGAGCGGAACCTGCTCAAGGCAAGCCGACCCTCACGATTGCGCCCGCAACCTCGATATCCAACTAACATTCATTGAGTACAACAGAAGTCCCTCCAGACCTTCTTCGGAATTGGCAACAACAGCTCCGCCCGCCTCATGTCCCGCTTCAACATCCACCCGACCTGCCGCGTCGGCGAGCTGGCCAACAAACAGGTTCTCGACCTCACGGCTGTGCTGTCTGAGATGAAAATCGAGAACGATCTGCGCAGAGAAGTTCTGAACGATATCAAGCGCATGAAAGAGACCGGAACTTACCGCGGCCGACGCCATGCGTTGGGCTTGCCTGTGAGGGGACAGCGGACACGGACACAAGTGGGTTTCCCTTTTCCCCTTTGCGATATCTCAGCTTGCGCTGTCTCTCAGAGACATTAAGCGAATTTGTGGCTAACGAAATCTCAATAGATCAAAACTCCTGTCAAGTTGAACCGCATGGAGCGGAGACTATAAGCCTAGTGGTTTCGCGTTCGATTGTTACTTTTATGGGATTGTCTCACTATTTTGCGTGAGAGGCATGGATTTGGCGTTGTATTGATTCCTGGCACTCGGTCTTTGCCAGTTTGTATGTGAATGGAACCCCTCTGTGGATGTATTATAGGCTAGACATAAACCTGGGTTAAATGGAAGCTTCAAAACCAAATATGTTTACGGCAAAGTTGTAGCGACTATTAGTTTGCAGTTTGGTATATATCCAATTGCGAGCTAAAGATATACGCGAAGTTGGAAAGTAAGGAGAAAAAAATATGTGTAAGTCTAAACTTTTGCCCTCAACCAAGTGTTAAACGCCAGGCCCATATGTGCACTCATGCTTTCGAAGACAGCACGCCTTCGCCGCGGTTGATTTGGATCCGCTTATCCTCACCCGCACTGACAATGCCCACCGTCTTGTCCCAGCACACGCTGAACACCTTGACACCTTCACCGCCAACCCGCTTGCTATCCGACTTACCCTCCTCCTCGAGGCTCTTCCGGGTAATCGAGTAAACACTCTCACCAACAACACCTTCCTTGTCGGTCTTGGTAGACCGGATGTCCCAAATTCTGCACGTGCCGTCGTGACTACCGCTGATGAGACCATATGTGCTGTGGGGATCACGGGCCAAGCTCACAACAGCGTTGGTGTGGCCTCGGAGAGTCATAGCAGCCACAGTCGTGGCAGATGCACGGGGGTCAATCAGAGTGATATGACGGGCGGCAGTACCGGCAGCCAAGAGGCTGAGTTCTGGGAGGTGCTCGAGCGAGAGCAGTGAGTGTGATGTGGTGCGAGTATCAACCAGAGAACCAGTGACCAAATCCCAGGTCCGCAGGGAGTGATCCCATGAAGCCGAGTAACCGACAGTAGCATCTTTCGCGTCGAAGATAGCAGCAGAGACAGGCGCCGTGTGGGCTGACAGAAGAGCCAGAGGACCACGCTGAGGTGTGCTGACGGATGTGTTCAGCTTGCGGCGCTTTGTGTTCCGAGCATTGCTGGAAGGAAGCAAGTTCTCAGGTGCTGCTGGGGCATCAGCCTTCTTGGTTGACCAGAATCCAACGTTGTTGTCTGCAGAACCAGTCAACAGACGGTTGGACTTGGCATGAACCGCTAGTGACTCAATTCCAGCCTTGTGACCATACAGCTCTAGCTGAGGAGAAATTTTTCCAGTGAAACCACCTTCGCCCTCGGTATACTTCCACAATCGGACCGTGCGATCGAGACCTGCCGATGCGATCTGGTTCGGGGAAACGAATTTGGCGGCTCTGATAGAGGCGGTGTGGCCACCATCTGCGGCGGCAGGAGAGGTCGCAATAGTCTCAGACGACATATTCCAGATGCGAAGAAGACCATCATAACTTCCTGATAGGATTCTTTCCTGGCCCTTGGTGAAGGTCGCGCCTGAGGCCCAGGATGCAGCAGGTGAAGTTGTGGAAAGGACGTCTGTCGCGCTAACCCAGTCATCGTGCTGGAATGAGGCGATATGCAGGGGCGGGATCAAAGCTCGAACATATTCAATCTCGAGTGTCGTCTCAGAGGAGATACCATTGTCGACCAAATATTCATCAATCGAGGTCCGCAAAAAAGTTCCATTGATCAAAAACTCAAATGGAATGGGCTTTTCGCTTGAGAGAAGGTTGTTCACTAATGTCGATAGCGCGTATCGTCGAAGTCCTTTTCGAAGGAAAAGTCAGTACTTGATATCATCATTTATGATTTTTGATCGACAATGAGTCTCACCAGTAGGAACAAGAATTGGGCCGGTGCTTTCAGGCAGAGCAATATCCTCCTCCTGGCTGATGAGCTGCACTCGGACTTGTCTCTGCACAGCCTCTGCTGCACCAGCAGTAACCAAATCTTCACTCATTGTGAAATACTTCAAATTGCTGCCGTTGTTGTAGATGGAATCTTTTTTAGTGGCTGTCGCATTTTCGACGGGTGAGGAAAAAATACGGTGACCTGTGCGGCACACTTGCGCAGAGCGCGGAGATGTCTCCACTTGGTCTACATACTTGATTGCAATACACCTGCAGCTTTAAGTTATACCTGGTGAATAACTGTATTTCTATTGTGTGGATGGGTTTTATCCTCTGGGCGCCTTTCGGATCTCCGAAATGGCACGTCGACGGTAATCAGACTCTGCAAACAAGGCCTCGATCAGGTCAATCACTTCCTCAGCAGAGAACTCCAAGCCCAACTCTCCTTCGATCCAAAGGTATTTGATATCGGCGAGGGAGCTCTCCAGAATATTGATCATATATTGGAAACGGAGCCAGCTCGGAACGTAGATGGCTGTGACTGGCAATGCCTCGGCATCGCCACCTGTCTCGGGCATGAAGAGGTCCTCCAATTTTGAGATTTGGTTACAGAAGGAGACTAGCTGCCGTGACTGGTCCTCCGAGATATCACCTAGATCTTCGATGTCGATGACCACCTTGTTGATCACAGTAGACAAGAGAGATCCGACTGATTGGAGCAGCGCGGAATGGGACAGTATGGGTTGCCATTCCTTGTAAACATCGCGAAGTCGGTCGACAGTCGCGCTAACGGAATTCTCACAGTCTGCTTGGAATGGCTGTTCAGAGCATTGTCCAAATCCTTGGGCTCCGTCAAGCAGATCTGTGACGATCGTGCGCTGTGTCTGCATCTCTTTGCTATACGCAAGTTTGCCAAATTTCTCCAAAGCTTCAACATCGGGCTGAAGTCTGGAGAGTTGATGTTCCTCAACCAGTTTTCTGATTTCATCAGCAAGGTACAGACTATCATTATAAAGGTACATCTGCCCTGAAGTAAGCTTCAGCGAGTAGAATGTGGATGATGTAGCTTTGAACATGGCCAAGATCAGCGTCGGCAGTGCAAGGAGACCAGCACCAGAAGAAGCAACGCGGGAACGGGCATGGCTGAGCTCTGGTTAGTTTGATGGCAAGAAAAGACTTTAAGATCGAAAAAAAGCATGACTTACGCAGGCTGCAAGATATCCTTTGAATCGGAGATTTGCTGCTGGACGACCGCAAGGACAGACTCGGGGATATCGGTGATCGTGAAGACTTCCTTCAGAGTGACCTCTTTCGGTGATACAAATCCAGCCGTATCCTTCTTGTCGGTTGGATTTACCGCTGCTGTGTTCTGGGGCTGCGAAGGCTTATCATCGACTTTATGGTCATCTTCATCCTCATCCCCCCAGCCCCAGGCATCATCAGCGTCATCCTCGTCCGTAGAAGCAACTGTCTCTGGCTTGGCCTGATCGGGAGTCTCCTCGATGTCCTCGTCATCAAGACCCCACGCACTTACATCTTCCTCTTCTCCATCAGGCTTTGTTGCTTCTTCTTTCTTGGGCTCATCTTCATTATCGTCGTCCCAGTCCGCGTCCCAGTCCTCATTGCCGGCGTTCTCCAGTAGAGCACCCTCAGCGCGAGAAACCTTTTCCTTTTCAATTCGTTCGACCCGCTTCGTTGTTCCTTGGCTGGCAGCAAGGAATTTGCGAACGCTATCGAGCGAGTCGACTCTACGCCGAGTCAACCACAGGCGTGGAGCTTGGTTGACCCATGAGACGAGTCCTTCTTGGCCAGTCCAACCCCAAGACTCTATCTGCTTGGCAAACTGTGAAACATGGTTCAGGATGTTCTCAAACTCGGCGAGGCCAGCCAGGTCGGTGGGAATAGCAGAGGATAGCCACTCGGAGATTGCTTTCGAGGAAATAGTCACAATGAACGATTCGGAGAAGGTTGCGGACACCAATGACGGTAAATTTTGTCGCAAGTAGCCCAGAACGCTGGAAAGGCGATCCAAGGTCTCTAGTGCGGTTGTCTTTGAGGCCTCTGGCTCAATGCGGATGCTGGTCTCCGTCACCACCACACCATGGCTGGTTCCATCAGGGTGAGGTAGCAAGATCGGATTTACGATTGCAGACAAGAGATCCTTTTGTAGTTTCTCAATGGCAGATGTGAGTATATCCAGTCGGGACAGCGACGTAATAGTGCTCTGAAGTGAATCTGCATCTGCGTCTGCGCTGGAGACATGGAATTCGCCTTGTTTTCGGTCAACTTTCAATTGATCAGCCCAGCGGGAACGAAGAGCCTCAACAATCTCAGACCGCAGCAATGACACTTCGTCAGAGAGTATGCCCATCACATTTGTATTGGTAAAGAAGGCGTCTTTTCCAACAGCTGCGTCGACAGACTCCAATTGCTCAATGGCGGTGGTGATCTGGCCACTTCTGAGCGCAGCTCGCCCAGTTTCCAGCTGCTGGCACAACCGGTGCACCTCCTCTAGGGTACCCGCTACGGCCTGATTGAAGGCAATCTCCGTCTCAACCAAGGCGACTTTTGCCCTCGCATCTTCAACCTTTGCCTGTAGGGGTTCGGTATGCTCATGCTGCGCGACTATTTCTCGCGCAGTCAATCTTGAGCGTTCTATGTCGGCGTGGAGTTGTTTCGCTTGGATAATCCAGTCGTCGGCATCGAAGGTGTTCTCGCGACTCAAGGAGCTAATCTCATTCTAATCAAGTAAAGCAGAGCTAGTCAGTGACCACCGACGTATGTAGATAGACATTGGAGATTCTGTACCTCTACCTGCTCACGTGCCTTCGATATAAGCTCAAGTTCCCTGGCGAGAGCAGCTGCCGGGAACTTACCAGCAACTACACTCTCCTCGGGATACGTGCCTTGGGTGACGAAACCTAGCACCGCCTGGCACAGCTCCTCGGTATTTCCTGTCATCCTCAACTTTTTTTTTCCGAAATGGATTGTCCAACAGGGAATAAGAGCTTCGGACCTTCGGAGATAGACACGTAAAGGAGAGTTGAGCTGTCAATAACCCGTGACTCGTAAGGTTTGGGCGTCACCGCCCCCACGTGGTGTATGTGCTGTATGCTTGAGCTGCTAGAGCTCTAAGTTTTACTAGAATTTTGATAAGACTATATATATTCTTTTGAATGTGACTGGTTGCAAAATAATTTGAGATCTAATATTTCTTTCTTTGTTCTATAGATTCTTTCACTTGCCCGCTTTGTAAGGAAAACCGGAGAGGTCTCCCCCAAACTTGGAAAACTCCGGGACCAACACACTTTCGAAGACATTTGTCATTTCAGACTCACCGTGTCTCGGATATTCCTCCTGAGTCGAAGTACGTGCTTTCGGTAAGCCCATATGAATTGCGTTCTTAGTTCTTATTGCCTAGGGGTGTATCAAGTGTATCAACCTGCTATCCCCAAATTTCTGCTCGCCACCCCACTTATGCCACTTATCCTTGGCGATATGTCGCAGGTCTGCCGGATATGTCCTGAAAGGACATGATTTGGAAAGGATTTGCTTGTTGCTGCTTTTGTTCGCATTCTATTTGACGTAAGCTCGGAGTGGATATTCTTCTCTCATCCGAGTTGTGGTTGTTGTACTTGTTATCAGACTATTCCTCATTGTGAATGTGTTGATGTGCTCACGACTGTATCAATTCTCAATTAATGGACACGAATTACTAACGAAGACAACCAGACTCTCAAACTTACGGCGAAATATCTTCACTGGGTCTGTCCCATTGATCAATATGTCGCCCTCGGTGCAGAAAAGTCACTTCAAACTGCTCCAGCAGTTCAAGCCTGATTACTCGCCGAGTGAGTTCACTCAGTATGAATCACAGCGCACCGGCATGAGAGTGGTCGTTATCGACCAGCCGGGTCCAAAAGTGAACGGTTACTTTGTGCTTGCCACCGAGATCCACGATGATTCGGGTGCTCCTCATACTCTGGAGCACTTGTGCTTCATGGGTTCCCGCAATTACCGCTACAAGGGCTTCCTGGATAAGCTGGCTACACGCGTGTACTCCAGCACCAATGCCTGGACGGCAACTGATCACACTGCCTACACGCTGGATACCGCAGGCTGGGAAGGCTTTGCTCGTATCCTGCCAGTCTACCTGGAGCATGTGATTGCTCCTACTCTGACTGACGAAGGCTGCTACACTGAGGTTCACCACGTCGATGGCTCTGGAAATGATGCCGGTGTCGTGTACTCCGAAATGCAGGGTGTGCAGAACAATGCCGCTGAGCTGATCGACCTGGCAGCCCGGCGGTTGACCTACCCGCCTGGCGTGGGCTTCCGTTATGAGACAGGAGGTATGATGGAACAGCTTCGTGTCCTACCTGCGGAACGAATTCGCGAGTTCCACCGTGAGATGTATCAGCCCAAAAACCTGTGCCTGATCCTCACTGGAGAAGTCGACCAAGACAACATGCTGGAGATCTTGGATAAGTTCGAAGACACTATCTTGGATGTCATTCCTAGCCCGGATGCACCATTCAAGAGACCTTGGGTGGATTCCAAGCAGGCTCCCTACTTGGAGAAGTCCGTTATTCAGAAGGTTGAGTTCCCCGAAGAGGATGAATCATTTGGTGAAATTGAAATTCGATTCATGGGACCTGACTGCACTGACCCCGTCCTATGTAAGATCCCAAGCACGAAAACCTGAAATAAGATACTGACAGTATTATAGCCGGGGCTCTTAATGTGTCCCTTCTGTACCTGGCCGGTTCATCTGCAGCCCTGCTAGAGAACATCATTGTTGAGAAAGAACAGCTCGCCAGTGCCGTTTACTATGCAACTGAGGATCATCCTAGCATGGAGGTTCGTTTCACATTGACCAGCGTGGAAACAGAGAAGCTGGAGAGCGTTGAGAAGAGATTCTTTGAGATCCTCCAAGATGCGATGGCCAAGGAATTAGATCTGAAATACTTGAAAGAGTGCATCGCCCGGCAGCGCCGAACCTGGAAGTTCTCGACTGAGTCTTCTGCCTCTTCATTCGCAGAGTACGTTATCTCTGACTTCCTGTTCGGAAAGCGTGATGGCTCGACTTTGATGGATGTTGCAACTCTGAGGGAATATGATGTCCTTGAGACCTGGTCCGAGGACCAGTGGCGCTCTTTCATCAAGAAATGGATCTCGGATGCGGCCCATGTCACCATCTTGGGTATCCCATCCCAGAAGATGTCCGCCACACTGAAAAAGGACGAGGAGGACCGGGCCGCTGCGCAGAAGGAGCGTCTCGGCGAGAAGGGCCTGAAGGAGCTTGCCGAAAAACTCGAAAAGGCCATGGCAGAGAACGACAAGGAGATTCCACAGGAATTGCTGGAAGAGTTCACTATCCCCGGAACCGAGTCAATCCACTTCATGGAGACCACCACGGCTCGTTCAGGTGCTGCCCTGAAGGCTGGACGCCCCAACAACAAGGTCCAATCCATTGTTGATGCCGACAAGTCTGACCAGTCTCTTTTCATCCACTTCGAGCACATCCCTAGTAGCTTTGTCCAGCTTTCAGTTCTCATCTCAGCTGATACTGTGCCCGTTCAGTTGCGTCCATTGCTGTCCATCTACACCGAGGCGTTTTTCAACATTCCGGTGCAGCGTGATGGCAAGGTAATGGACTTTGAACAGGTCGTGGTGGAATTAGAGAGAGACACCGTCGGATACTCGATGGAGACCGCTCGCGGTCTCGGAAACTCGGAGATGCTCCGTATCTCCTTCCAGGTCGAGTTGGAGAAGTATGCGAACGCCGTCGCCTGGCTACAGGAGCTGTGCTGGAAGTCCGTCTTTGACGTGGAGAGACTCCGGGCTATCAACTCCCGTCTCTTGGCCGACGTGCCCGACTCCAAGCGCAGTGGTGACGACATGCTTGCTGCTGCACATGTGATGGTTCACTACGCGGAGGAGTCGATCACCCGTGCTCGTTCTACTTTGGTGAAGGCTCGCTACCTCAAGCGCGTCAAGCGTCTGCTCGCCGAGAAGCCCGAGGAAATCGTAAGCCGCATGGAGGAGATCCGCAGCTCGCTCTTCCGGCCCGACAACGTGCGCGTCATTGTTATTGCCGATCTCGAGAAACTCCAGAACCCTGTCTCGGCCTGGAAACCCTTCGCTGAGACCCTCGGCACCAGCACTGAGTTGCTTCCTATCACTGACCGGCGGTCCCGGCTGAGCGAGGCCGGCAAGAACATTGGCGGCAAGTCTTACATTGTCCCCATGCCGACTGTCGACTCGTCTTTCGCGTACGCTACCGCCCGTGGTCTGGACTCGTACGATTCCCCGGACCTGCCCGCCCTGCTGGTCGCGATTTCGTACATGAACGCCGTCGAGGGTCCCCTCTGGGTTGCTGTCCGCGGCACTGGTCTGGCATACGGCACCAATTTCAGCTACAACATCGACACTGGCTTTGTCAACTTCGATGTGTACCGGTCCCCGAACGCCCACAAGGCATTCGAGTCTAGCAAGCAGATTGTTGAGAACTATCTGTCCGGCGCTACGCCTTTCGATCCTTTGATGTTGGAGGGTGCTATCAGCAGCATCGTGGTCAACTACGCCAATGAGCAGATGACAGCCGCCAATGCTGCCCAGGGCAGTTTCATCCGCCAAGTCGTGCGCAACTTGCCCAGCGACTATAAGGAGAAGATGCTCAAGAACGTCCGCGCCATCACCACCGATCAGATCAAGGGTGCTCTGCGTAAGATTATCTTGCCGTTGTTTGATCCGAAGACTGCAAACATGGTTGTCACCTGCGCGACTGTGTTGGAAGAGGTGAGTTGTTCCCCGGTATTCAATTGACAGATAGATGTATGTATTGCTAACTTTTATTGCGAACAGACCATCAAGCAGGGCTTCGAAACTTCCGGCTTCACTCCCACAGTTCAGCCTCTTAAGGAATTCGAGGACGACTATGGTCTGAAGGTTGGCGACGAGGAAGAAGATGAGGACGATGACGATGACGATGATGATGAGGACTCCGAGACTGGATCGGAGGGTGGTGAAGACGAACGCGAGTGATATGTTTGATGAACGATCTATACACGGGTAGCTAGGTAGATCACATAGACAGAATTGTGGTGTCAAGAGACTCTACACAACCTAGACAGTGATGAATCTACTCTTTTACTTGCTGCAAAGCTGCAACCCAGTAAACGCCGGGATCTCGACTGAAACAAAGAAAGCTGAAAAACTCGCACTATATGAAATGTAGTCACACACATCCTCGGGAGAGGTAAATATGGTACACGCCAGACAAGACCCGCCAGCAACTGTCCTGTCTGAACTCGGATCCAATCTTGAAGACTTCAATAGTTCCAAGAAGTGGATGCATCAGTAATTGGCCCCCTACTGCCTTCCCACCATCGCCGTGAGCCGTTATAGATTCCACAATCCATGACACCCTAGTCCTCTGTGGTATAAATCCCGTCCTCTTCCACAACAACCCCGGAAGGATTGTAAGGTCGGACACACAAACGAATAAATCACCAACTCAACTCCTTCCGGCCCTTAAGAGTCCTCCGGATAAGAGTCTTACGTCCATTTCTGTCCCTCTTGCGTGCCAGGTATCCATGGCGGCGCTTTTGGACCCGTCGTGACGGACGGAATGTCACACGGCGCACGCCTAGGGAGGCACTTGCGGAGAATGATCGAGTCTGCGAGGGTGCCTTCTGGGAGAGGAGTGATGACAGGGGTGAGAAGGCGGTTGCGGTTGCGGTTGCGGTTGTGGTTGGCGAGGAGAGGCGGCTGCCGAGTGTTCGCGAGGCTTGGAAGCGGGTTGGCGTGGAGAGGAGGGAGGAGAAGAATCGGGATGAGAGCATTGTGGAAGGTGTGCTTGGTTGTTGCGGGATTTTGGCGAATCTGTTGCAAGGTGGAGTAGAAGTGTTAGCTGTCTGGTATAGAGGTTGGAAAGGTTGGGTGCTTTGCGTACCTGTTCATCGGGGTTCGCATGGCCGATGTGGTGGCCCGGAAGGCTGAGGGCACGGCCTTGGCGCGGAGGCAAAACATTTTCAGGGCTCTGGCTTTGTCCGAGGGCGATTGACGGTGGGGTGAGATTTCGGAGTTGGAGATCAAGTGAGGCCTGGTGGACAAGACGCGGCGTCGGAAGACAGAAAATTAAGCGCGGAGCCGCTGGCACGGACCCGCCTAGAGATGTATGTCTACAAGGATGTACAGTTAATTACTTAGGATATATAGAATACGCAATTGGACAATGTTTAGTGCACGATCTACTTATAATTCTATAACTACTACATAACTACGTTCGTTTATCTGTCAATAAATATCAACTATACCTGCAGCGCATCCCGTTAAGAAGACCTACCCGATCGGGACTAGCGTCACCGAACTTTTTTGATCTCGAGATGCGAAATGTCCAACGTCGCCCGTGCAACTCTCCATACTGCTCGCAAAGTGACCCTGACCTCGAGAGAAACTCTACTCCCGGCTTTGTCAATCCCACCACCGGGCCAAACCACTCCATAATCGGCACCACCGCCCCTTTAACCTCAAAAACCGCCCATCAAACCCGGCGAAGAATACCAATCCCACCAAAATGGCAACCCAAGGTCCCCAGGCCCTCCCCCCAGTCACAGTGCAAAACACACAGACCATCAGCCAGTCCGCCGCGCAAGAATTCCTAGCTGCCTACCTGGACCGCGCCGCGACAGACCCGTCCTTGCAACCCAACGCCAGCATCAGCGAGCATGGCCCCGTCTCACGGACGACCGCTGCAGCGCCGAACCTGATCCTCCATAACCTGAAGCGTGTGCAAGCGGGTCTGGCCGGCGAGCTCCTCGGTCGCGATCTGACCGTCGCGAAGCAGAACCCCGGAGAAGAGTATTTGGATGTTGCGGCGGGTATTCCGCAAACCAACAACCAGGAACAACTGGATGATAGCAATGATCTTGTCATGGATGACGCTGAGTTTGGCACTGAGGCTGAGGCTTTCGCGGATCAGGAGGCCGGTATTGATAAGGAGGAGCGCAAGCGGAAGAAGAAGGAGAGACGGTTGGCGGAGAAGAAGAGTAAGGCCCAGGCGAAGGCTGAGGAATCCGATTGAGTGTGTGGGTATATATTTGGTTGTGGGCGTTGCTGCATTGGGTCGGAGTCTCTTGTCTTTCATTCGTTCTATTGCTCTATTCCTGTGGGCTGGGTTAGGTCTTGGACGTACAAAAAAGTACTCGCATTTCATGTCTGGACAAAAAGTGTCATTTAGAGATTAGACAGATTGCTACAATCCAATCAATACATAATGGAACATTTCCAAGCCTCGCTTTTTGCTTCTCGAGATTGATATTCCAAGATATCACAGGCACAAAAGAAATCACGTCCATATCATATTAAAGTCACCAATAACACGCACCCCGTTTATAGCTCGCGGTCCGCGGCCTTGACAGGCTTCTCACTGTCTTCCTCCTTGTTGCTGGTGACCTTGCCACCCTTCCAGCCAAGCGCGGCGAGACGCTCGGTGAGGATGGGGTGGGAGTAGTGGTAGCTAGCATAAATCGGATCGGCGTCCATAGTGCTCAGGTTCTGGATCTGGAGCTTCAGGAGGGAGGATGCAAGCTTGTCGGAGTAACCAAGGTTCTGGGCAAATGCATCTGGGGGGGTACTGTTAGTAAAACCGAGAGTATATGTGACAGGTTGAACGGAGCATACCGGCCTCAAATTCGAACTTCCGGCTGAGGATGTTCATGAGAAGCTTCACGACAGCATCCATAGGAGCCAGGGCATCGGAGAAGAGCAAGAAACCAATCATGATAGGCTGTTCGTTGATGAATCCGAAGGACTGGTACAGTGACTTGTTGTTGACAAAGACGGAGAAGAGAGCGAAGATGTAGAACATGTGGGCCTGGATTGCATAGTTAGTGATAATTCGGCAAAACAGCAACTGAGAAAGTTCGTACCTGGGCAATGCCGAACAGCTTGGTGGTGTGGCTGAGGCTCCAGTGGCCAAGCTCATGGCCCAGCACAGCAACAACCTCCTCAGGCTCGGTCTTCTCAATCAGAGTATCGTAGATGACAATGTGCTTCTTCCATGGCAGACCGTAGAAGTAGGCATTACTGTGGGCACTGCGCTTGCTGCCGTCAATAACGTGCAGCTCGGAGAGAGGGAAGTTGAGTCTCTTGGCCAAGTTTTCGACACCGGTCTTGAGTTGACCGGGCTGAAGAGGCGAGAGCTTGTTGAACAGAGGCAGAATCGCAATCGGGTAGATAGTAATGGCGAAGACCTGGAGGAAGACACCGAAGAGCCAGAGGTAGTAGTAGAACGAGCTGTCAAACTTCTGGATAATTTTAAGAATGGCACTGATAATGGGAGTTCCCAAGACAATTCCAAGCATCTGACCCTTGAGCATATCCGTAATCCAGAGCTTAACCGTCTGCTTGTTGAAACCGAACTTCTCCTCGAGCACAAACGTGTTGTAGTAGGAGACGGGCAGCGAGAGGATGGTGCTTAAAATGTTGAAACCGAAGAAGAATACCAATGTTTGACAGATTTCGCCTTGGAACCGACCAGGAAGGTACCGAGCCAGCAGCAGACCGCTGAGGCCCCAGAGCTTAGGGAGAACATCACCGTAGATGAATGCAAGGTTTTGGACTTGACCGTAAAGACCGGAAACGAAGCTGAACTTGGCCTTTGCGCGACCGTATGCCTGTGATGATATTCCAATGAGCCTCTGTATATGGCATAATGCTCTGTGATCGGGTTCATACCTGACTCTGGTCAAAGACCTTCTGGGTAACCTCCCCTTCGAGAACCTTGGGAGGCTTCGTCCGTTGCAAAAACTTGTACTGGCGAAGTGACAGGAAACCTTCAAGGACGAACTGGCCCAGTGAAAAGCCCACAAGCACGTTCTTCCATGGGAAGAACGGGCGATCGAGCAAGCGCGCCAATTGCTGCAGGAAGACAGTCATTAGCGACATGTCCACGATAGAAAGCACATTCACCGTGGAAACATGATGATATCTCAATCAAAACAACTTACCTCGAGGATATACATGATTGAAAACGCGCAACTAGCCGAAGAAAGAGGGCGTTGTTCAAGGCAGAAGATGCTACTTTGTTATTATCGGCCGCCTTAGTCAGATCTCCTGCATGTCAGGATCATCCCATGGCCCCGGGGGCCTAACGCAACGTCCATCTCAGGAATTGGGCCTATTAATTGACGAGAATCTTGTTCATTCTAAACCGAATATCTGGGGTGCGAGATGAGGAGTTAATATGACTATATTGAATTTTACTCTGCCAACATTAAAGGTAAATGAAGGGCTGCTACAACGGTCGATCAGCACAATAGTCGAATATTGTAGATGTCATCATTTGAATGTTAGTATAGCTTGTGATTCCCTGTATGTTACAATACCTGGTGGTCAAGCGTGCATGGTCATTACGTTGTGAGGAAATATCGAGTGGTGGTAGTCATACATGTAGTACCTAGGTAGAATATATACATCCGACATGCGGACGATCTAGTGGGAGCATCGATCTCATTTGCGAATGTTTTTGTATTCCCATCAGACGAAAAGCCCATCTGTAAATAGAATAAACATGCAGAAGCTCTTAAAGCTGTGCTGGTCCTAACTTCCCTGCATTTTAAACCCAGACCTGTACCTATAGGCCTATCTACATAAGATCCGATGATGCAGACAAAAAACCGAGCAATGAACAGGAAACCTCTTGAAAACAACTCCCTCGTACGATGGAAATAAAAAGCACATATCTTATTCGCCGACTTCACCAGCATCCCCGTTCGTCGTCCGTCCCTCAGACCAAACCGTAGCACACAGTCGCAGACCAGATAAAGTGGTCGCTGACATGCATGAAGCAGGTAAACCGATCAAGGTGGCGACAATACAGCGTTGCATGACTCCTCCATCTTCTCTATTCAGCCGGGGAATCAGTTAAATCACGTCTTTAATTCTCTGATTCGTTATGACTTATGACCATAAAACTTTTTTGCAATCATAGATCGCAAGACTCGTGTTCGAGGGTCGGTGGGGTGAGGTCGTTGTCCGGGGATATAGGTAGCAAGTGTTATGTGCAAATCAAATTCCCCGACATGACAGACCTCATTCCCCAAGCTCCCCATTTCGAACTGGGAAATCGTTGAAAGGATTGCTTTACTGCTGCACGGGCTCGAGGGTGTTACCACTGAGAATCGAAACAGTCAGCATTTGTCACTAGAAGTAATACCAAACCCGTAGACTTACGCAACAATGTTGGCCCATCCAATCAGACGCCA
The DNA here is from genome assembly GCF_028828025.1 of Penicillium rubens. Taxonomy (NCBI): domain Eukaryota; kingdom Fungi; phylum Ascomycota; class Eurotiomycetes; order Eurotiales; family Aspergillaceae; genus Penicillium; species Penicillium rubens. The sequence goes on from NW_026890600.1 coordinate 5,177,320, forward strand.
GTGCTTCTCGATTCGGCGACTGATGGCAATCTTCTCGCCAACTTCCGTACAGGCGGGGCTGGTCAAGCTGAGCTTAGCGGCATCGGCCTTGACACCGAGGACCTTGGCACCAGTAGCAGTGGAACCGATGTTAACCATCAGGACTTCGTTCTTAGCAAGCTTGGCAACCTTGGCTTGCTTGCCATCGGCGGTCTTGACACCCAGAAGACGGCGGAGCAGGAAGTAGTTGACCTCAATCTCAGTGTAGATAGCGGGGAGACGGCCACGGTGACCGAGAACGAAACCAACGAGACGATCGGCACGGCAAAGCGTGGGGTCGACGCGGGTACCGACACCGATCAAACCACCGGGAACGGCAAACTTGAGGTCATTGTGCTCAGCGAAGAGAGACACAATGCGAGAGAAAATGGGACGGCACTGGATCTTGCCCTGCTCATCCTTGGTGACGAGACCGGGGCGGATCTCGATCTCATCGTTCAGCTTTACAACACCGGTAAGGATGGAACCACCGGCAACACCACCCTTGAGCTCATCGATCTCGGCACCGGGCTTGTTGACATCGAACGAACGAATGATCATCATGTGAGGCGTAGCCTCGAAGTTGCGAAGGGGGATAGGGATGGTCTGGACAAGGGCCTCATTGACAGCGTCAATGTTGTACTTCAGCTGTGCGGAAATAGGGATGACCGGCGATCCATCAGCAACGGTACCGCGGATGAACTTGAGGATAGACTGGTAATGCTCAAGGGCATTATCACTTCGCATGAGGTCAACTGTTTTATTTTTAAACGTCAGCGCTTCGTTTCATCGGCAGTTTGACAAGAAAACCATGGTTTTACCCTTATTTTGGAGAATGACGATGTGGTTGAGTTTCATGATTTCAATGGCGGCCAAGTGCTCCGAGGTCTGGGGTTGGGGGCATGTTTCGTTTCCGGCGATCAAGAGGAGAGCAGCATCCTAGAAAAACGATGTTAGCTTATCACAAATCCCTCGAAATCCTAATTGTTGCAGTGGTGGAGAATGAAACCTACCATGACCGCGGCTCCTGAAAGCATGGTGCTCATCTGCGCAAAGCTGATTAGAATCGACACCCAAAGAGAAACCGAGTTTCCCAAGATACACAAGAGAATAAGTACTAACCAGAATATCGTGACCTATGATTGAAGATTAGCAGTGTTCTAACTCTGGACAGAGAAGATCTAGCAAACATACCAGGGCAGTCAACGAAACTTTTTGTTTTTAGATTAAAGGTTAGCTTATACCCAATGAATCAAGGATGGAACTCCAGTTTGGGGGTAGATTGGGGATTGATGGTACCTGAGGTGGCGCTGTATCAGAGGTTAGATTAGGTCCACTTGAGGAAAGGCTCTGACTTGGACTTCAGAGGGGAAGGAGCAGGAGTACTTACCAGCAACCGGTAACGGCCTGTACATCCTTCACGCTCACAGGGAGGGTCGATCTCCTTCTCACTCTTGAAACTCTTGTAACATGTGGGCCGAGGGCATTCGGGGCTGTCACACTTGTAGATTTTCGCATTGGCATAACCAAGCTTAATGGTAATGTTGCGCTCAAGCTCGTTCTTGAAGCGGACGGTTTGAACCTCGGAGATCGCCTTGACAACGGTGGATTTGCCGCTAAGATTGTATTAGTATGCATGTAGGAAGAAAAAGGCAAGGGAAGGTGTCTAACTGAGCGACATGTCCGATGGTGCCTGATAATCACGTCAGTAAATTTGTTATATAGCAAAATTGGACCTAATGAATGAAGTGTGTTTCTGAACGCAGAAGCTTTCAAAAACCAACGGTCACATACCGATGTTCTGAGTAGCTTGCCGGGCAATGATCTCAGGTGAAAGAGGCGTCAATTTTGACAGATCGAGCGTGTCCGGGTTGGGCTGCTCGGGGAGTTCTGGACGCTTCGGTTGAGGAGCAGGCTCGGACTTCTTCATAGCAGACTTGAGAGGTTTCTCTTCCTGCTCAAGGGGCTCCTGGTCCTCGACCTCTCCGCGGGCATTGTGGGCATCGAGTAAAGGTGAGCCGGGCTGGGATCCCTCGTCAGAGAAGTCGCCGTTGGATGCCATAATTGCGAAATGGAATAGGAAATCAACTCGCGATTAACAGCAGCGTTGAATAAAAACGCAAGTGGCTAAACGAAGCTTGTGGGATGGTAGAAGGTCGGGTGAAAATTGCTTCCCGCGATATGATAATGAAAGAATGTAGGTGGGGGATTGTGTGTAGTGGAGAGCCGGGCGGTGTCTGGATGGCAACTCTACGTTTCCTACTACGTTATAACACTTTTAGTAAGTATACTAGATAATATAATTCACTTGGGCGTTTGTTTCAGGCATTATATATACAGGTTTAGTGCTGTCTCTTCCAAGGTTGGTTTATTGTGGGTGACTCATTCATCTTTATCTAAGAAAATCCTTGACAACTACACCATGAAGTGCGCCACACCAGGTTTATATAGCAGCGACAGGAGTAACATACGTTAAATGATTCTTAGGTGAGTTGAATACTGATATTGAAAAGAAAAATGGTAGAAAACATAGTCATAATTATTTTCTAGGGCAATAATCCCAGGTTCTTTTCATACTCATGATACATTGTTTGCCACTGGGGATCTATTTGACGGTATAAAGGGTATAACAGTTGAGAATAATGAGGTTACTCATCGTCACTATCACTCGAGGACTCCACTTCATCTTCGGAGTCGTCTTCGGAGTCTATCAGTGTAGACGGGTCCTCCGCAGGCAACATGACGAAGGCAGCCATGCATGTGATGCGGTTACCAGTTTCATTTGTCGTCAAGAGCTTCCCAATCTGAGTCGTATCCTTCTTTTCTTGCTTTGCTGCGGAAACTTCTTTTCCACCAACCTTCCAAACACGGACAACTCCGTCACTGTTGGCGGTGACGACCAAGAAGTCGTTGCGGAATTCCTTTGCTTGACCCTCAAGAGTGAGGATCTCGAAGTCCTTGATGCGGCCAGGGAACCCAGCTTGCTTTCCACCAACCTGAGCAACAGGCGTAGCATGAGGAATTGAGCATTCGGTATCATCCTCCGCATTTTTCAGTTCTTTGGTCGAATAGAAGATCACTCGGCCATCCTCCGTAGAGACAGCCAAGAAATCTTCCTTTTCACCACCCTTCAAAGGCAAAGACACATACTTCATCTGGTGAAGTTTGCTCCGCGGGCTAGGGATAAGTCTGCACCTGGGAATCGAGTCCTGTGCTAATAGTCAGAAATTTGATCAATGGTATACCATCCAGATAACTTACGATTCCGAACACAACTGCACCCCATTCGAATGCAACGGCGAATTCCTCTCCCTCAGAGTCCCATACAATGCGCCGACCTTCGCCTGTGCTCCATCTCGACTCCTTGACACCTTGTAGGACTTCCCTGGTGAAGTTCAACACACCAGCCTTTCTGCCGGTCACGAGATTCCACAATCTCATGCATCTCTCTCCTCGTCCAATACTCAGCATCAGCTTCATACTAGGGTGCACTGCAAAGTGGTTCACTCCAGATGGAGCAGCTCCGGGAGGCGCCGTATCACCGCTTGGCCGTCCTTGGATTTTTGGGTTTGGTGCTTTGATAGTGGATACGACGGTCCAGTCGCGGGTCTTGGAAACCGAGATTGTGTTGTCCTCTCCGGCTGCGAGTAACTTTGTCCGCGAAGGGAAACTCAACGAGGTAATACTGGCAGTGTGGTGCAACAATGATCCTAGCTCACGGTTTCTGGGGTTTTCGAGGATCTTGTTTCCGGCGAAGGTCGGCACGGACGGATATTCTTCATTCACGGCAGGGGGTGCGGCGGAGATCGAATACAAGTTGATGCGCTCATCTGTACTACCACTGGCCAGCATCACCTTTTGGGCATCGACAGGGTCGGTGGGTTTAGGCAGTGGTGACAATGCTAGACAACGAATTGCAGATCCATGGGCTTCGAATAGGAAAGTATCCATGCATTGGATGGCCGGAGAGTCACCTTCAGCCTTTGTTTTCAGGCTGGAGGCAGGGATACCAACGGTGAAGCCATGGAGCACCCGCTCATAAGAGCCTGTAACAACTTGGATAGTGAAAGCTGCATCGGGAGTCTCTGGAGGAGTAGGGGCGGATTTGGTAGCCTTGGGAGGAGTACCAGCCGTCTTGTCCTCCTTGGGGGTGTCAGTTCTCTTGCGTTTCACCATGATTGCTCAAATAATGATCGTAGTTTGTTCTATCGTAGATGTGAAAGCTTGATCTGGAGAGCGGACTACTTTTTTTCTTGATTTTCTGCCGGCGGTTTATTGGCCGCCTTGATAGGAAATAGATGCCTTGTGATAAATGCCTTATTGCCATAAATATTAGGTGTTTACTATATTTTATGCCTGAGGCCTCACATACGCAAGCGGAGAATTGAATGTCAGAACAATAATACAGTGCGTTACCAGTTGATGAGAGCAGCCTTCTAAAAAACACATATGTCTTTGACAACCATATTATAGCTCATTAAAGTAGACATCATTCTTGTATCCCCAAGTTGATATCACGTTCTATTTTTCCCTCCATCATCAAAGGGAATTTTTCAGAAGTACCAGGTACCTGGCCAAGCCGTGTATTTTTTATAGAGGGAGCGAATAACTGGTTGTACCTAAACCAACATCTTTCCCGTTCTTCCACATTTTTCATACCGCCCTGTAACCTCATTTTCACCCCCTTCGAAAAGATCCTGCTCCAGGTGCTTTTCATCGCCTCCTACCCTCCACCCATCTTTTTCATCTTTTTCGAGCGATTTTTTCCATCTGGATGACCTCGCTCGATCAGTTCCCCTTGTTCCCGCGTTAATCGGATGCTGCGTTCCGAAGCTAGACTCCATGCTCCGTGACGAGCTCCTACGATCTAAAAACGATGAGATCGCGTAAGTATTAATTTTTTCGACGGCGGGAATTCGATTGGGAAGCCTAGAAATGATGAATTTGTCGCTAATTTGGTGGTTAGAAACTGTTTGTCGCGCAGAAAGCGCAAGCTCAGCGCATTGTATCTAGCCACGGTCGGGTTTGGCGCGACCGAGGACGCTCATTACCACCAGAAAGAACAGGCCTTCCTCGACGCCAATGATCTCTCCAAGTAAGTCCAATCGCCTTGACTCTCTGCCAGTGGAATCCATTTTGCATTTATTTATTTTTGTTTATAATTTCCCAATGCTGATTCCCTGTCTAGAGGTCGTTACTTTAATGAAGCTACTCTTCCGCCGCCAACCCATGCGCGCGCGCGCTCACCAAGTCGAAATGCAATCCCCCCGACAACCGCTGCCACCACCAGCACCAAAGCTGTCGCTGGGATCACTTCACCCTCAACCGTTGATGGCGGAGCTCCGCATGCGACCGAGCCTCAACAGCACGGAACGCCCATTCTAGACCAACCTCAGACCGCGACATCTCATCTCCCACCTACCCCCGTGGATACAACCGGAACACGCCGGCCATCAGTGCCAGCTACCAGCCCTAGGCTGCCAAGGGATCTCGACGTGCCACCGATCGCTGTGCAGTCACTCGACTCATCGCGCGCCGAACAGAAAGCTAGTGTACCGGTAGCAGAAACGTCGCTCAGTGCCCACGACAATGACGCAACGATCTCCCCCCGCGTGTCGAAGCCAACCGCGACTGGGGTTCCATCACTGGAGATTCCCTCTGACTCTCTTCGAAAGAAACACGAAGCACGACCCTCTGTTACACTGGGACCATCTCAACACGAACAACCACCATCACCTGCCTCCTCCATTGACCCTTACAATAATAATACACCCGTCCCAGTTGCCGCATCACCCGACACAAGCCCCGCAGAAGAAGTGACTGAGGAGGTTGGGGCAATTGATCGCCCAAAACATAAGCATGACCGATCTGCCCACCCTCGCCCGAGCTTGGTTCCCTTAACCCCAGACGAGCAATTGCGTCTCGAAGAAGCTCAGTCGAAACCGGATAAACCTGTGAATGATGTGGTCGCCGACATACCTTCGTCGAAAGAGGTGATTGTGGAGAGTGTGGACACCGGGGTCGATACAGATCGCATGGACGTTGACCAGGAACCTGAGCCCGTTCCTTCTGAAGCGAAAGCACCACAAGAACCACAGACGACTGTGCAAGACTCGTTGTCACCAACCGCACAAGCCGAAGTCGCTGTAGATTCAACTGTCGAGACTCCCACGGCCAAAAAGCTTTCTATCCCCCCAACTCAACCTGGCTCGGCGCAACCAGAGCGCATGACTACTCGGGTATCATCAGGAGCCATCCGGCACAAATCTGTTTCCGAGATCCTTGGGGAAACCCCTAAGAGTGTCACTCATGATAGGAGCCACCCAGTTACCCCGTCTGATCAAGGCTCTCCGGATTCTGTCGCGAGGATGCGCTTCAAGGACCGCAAGGAGCGGGAGAAGGAGAGAAGCCGACTCTCGACTGTCGTGTTTCCCAAGCAGCCAGCTCAGCAGGAGAAGGCCGACTCTACGGATCTGACGCATCGAGATATGGATGCAGTTGCCAAGCTGAACGAGGAGCAAGACTATCTTTTCACATTATTCTTGAACAGAGCGTACGCTCCTCCCCGGGGAACAAACCTCAATACCCTGCTGGCATCCGCGCATAAGACCTTGAGTACTAGTAATCATCTGCTTGAATACCAAGAACAGATGGATTGCCGTACCCTCCGGCGAATCTATGCTCTTCAAAATGCAAACCGATGGCCACTGCGGCAATTAAAACGCTCTGTTGAACCTCCCCGCCAGGGCACACATTGGGACGTTGTTTTAGATCACATGAAGTGGATGCGAACTGACTTCCGGGAGGAGAGAAAGTGGAAGATCGCTGCTGCAAAGAGTTGTGCCGATTGGTGCGCAGAATATGTCAACAGCGACGTGGAACATCGGACCTTACTTCGTGTCCAAGCAAAGATTCCAACGGCAACCGTGACAGAAAAGGACTCCTCTAAGGCGGTTCTCAGTCCACCCTCCGACGACGTTGGCGATGAAGTGTTTGGTGTTTCTCATCCCACTCCAGATCTCATGCCATCCGCCGAGGAAGAATCAGTCAGTGATGGGTTCAATGATGAGCCTCGACACGACATTCATGACGCAGTCGCCCCCGCTGCTATCTTCTCCTTGGGCTCGGATGAGTTCAACTTCTCGATTGACATGACCCCTGCCGCGGAAAAGCTGTTAGACGAATTGCCGATATACGGACCACTCCAGATCGCCCCTGGCACGAACGCACCGGCATTCAAAGTCTCCCCTGACACAGTTTGGAAGACGGAACTACTGCCAGTGTCCAAATTTGCATCGGCGAAGATTACCTTCCACGATGACGATCATCCTCGTAAGCGGAGCCGATATGACTACTCCCAGTACGGCAATGATTCGGATAATCGGATCACCGAATTGGCACCCGAGCAGACAAACGTTGCGCTGTTCCGACCAGAGAACAAGCCCATCCGTGATCGGATTCACCCTGGCCATCAATTCCGGCCTCCGACTGAACACCCCATGCCATCTGTTGGTTTCTTTGAATCACGTTCGTCCTCGCAATGGACTTTCGCTGAGGATGATGAACTCCGACGCTTGGTCAAGGAGTACTCCTACAACTGGTCTCTAATTTCCAGCTGCCTTACCCCACCATCACTCTTCACCTCTGGCGCCGAGAGACGCACTCCGTGGGAATGTTTCGAGCGATGGGTAGGGCTTGAAGGTCTTCCTGCAGATATGTCCAAAACCCAATACTTCCGAGCTTACCACCAGAGGCTTGAGACTGCCCAGCGCACTGTGTTGGCTCAGCAACAGGCTGCCCAGCAACAGCAGCAACAACAGCAGCAGCAGCAAGGCGCCAACGCTCAGCCTCAGCCGCCCGTCCGCCGGAGGACTACTCAGCCTCTTCGGGTTGACCGGAGACGATCTTCGAAGCATCTTGCTTTGCTTGATGCCATGCGAAAGCTGGCCAAAAAGCGGGAAACTATGCTTCAGAAACAGCAGCATGGTATGTCTGGAATAGAAGCACGTAACATCATGGCAAGGACTCTACTGACATTTCATCTCTTAGCTTCCCACCTTGCTTCATTGCGCAAAGCCAATGAGGCTAACCAGCCCAAGCCTCCGATCTCGTCACCGGCTGAGTTCAGCCGGCTGAAGTACGACAGAGAAATGAAGCTGCAGGAAAGGCAGGAACAGTACCGCCAGCAAATGATTGCGCAGCAAAGAGTGAGTGGTTGTTAACGTTCCTACCTGAAAGCACTGTGGCTTATCCCCTATATAGGCTAGTCTCGCAGCGCAGCGTTCCGGCCAAGTACCTAACCAGCAGCAAATGATGAATGCGCCGGGGCGTAACAACACCATGCCCCCCACTTCCAACCCTAGTCTACCAGGTGGAACTCCGAACGGAATGACAAACGGCATTCCTCCTAGTGCTGGTGTCAATCAAGCCCGCCCTATCCCAATGCAGAACATGCCTAATGGTGCACAGCCCAATGGTCAGATGCCCAATGGAATGGCCATGAAGATGATGCCGCAAGCTCAACTGCAGCAAACGCCAGGGGCACGACCAGGCCTGCCAATGCAAGCCTCTCCTGATAACACGCGCGTCATCCGAGAAGCCAATCGATTGCAAGAGCAGCAGCGTCTTCTCCAGTCTCGGCAACAGCAGCAGCACCCTCAGCAGGGCCAGCAATTCCACAACCCACAATTTGGGTCTCAGGGATCGCCGAACATGAACATGTCAAATGTTAACGGTACACCTAATAACCCTGCTATGATGGCTGCCCTCCAGAACCAAGGGGGAATGCAGAGTCCATCGTTCCACGGTGGTACACCACAAGGCGTCTCAACCCCGTCGCCTCGTATGGGTCAGCCCAACCCTCTTTCGAGCGGCGTTGTGCCCCAAATCAGCACTCTCCAAAGCCAGATTCAACGTACGAACCCTAATATGCCCCCTGAGCAAGTGACCAAGCTGGCCACGGACCGACTCAACCAGTATCAGCAGCAGCAACAGCAGCGCTTGTCCCAACAAGCAGCGATGAATGCCGCTGCAGGTAGCATCAATGCCAATGCTGTCCAGGCCAGCTACCAAGTCCCCCATGAGGCTAACTTCCAGGCTCCGAACGGTGGTTCTGGAATGCAGGTGCCTCAAAACCAAGGGTTCTCCCCGATGATGCGGGTTCCCCAGCCCGGTCAACAAAACCGCGTTGGCCCGACTAGCTCACCCGCCATGAACGGTGCTGCACCTCTGCCCAGTCGCAGCGCCACTCCTCAAAACCAGCGCAGTGGCAGTGCCCAGGCTGGCGCCGTTCAAGGTTCCAGCAAGAGCCCGCACGCTCCGGCTGCCCAGACGGCAACCAGCTAGGAGATTTCTCAACTTGTTCCTCTCCTCCCCTACAATACTTTTGCGGATCTATTTTCTCTCCCCACTTTACCTTCGTCTGTAAATACTTACACCAACCCTTACGCTGATTTATTTTTCTCTACACTTTGTCCTTCACCGTTGATTCGGATTCTCGCGCTACACCGTCACCGACACCGTCACTTACACCTACCCCTACCCCTATTTGTTGACCTCTACCGCATGCGTGTTTTTTTTATCTGTTTTGGCCCGTTGAAAAGATGTTCATCATTTATTTGAACTTGATGTGCACTGGCTCTTTTTACACCAGTGCTGCTCTGAATTCTGGGTTTGGGCTTGTATCATTGGGAATAGGCGAAACTGGGGCGGTCGGATTACTCTAGGAATTGATATGAATTGTATGATTAGTTTGAAGTTTTTCTTTTCTTTTCTTTTCTTTTTCTTTTCTTTTTCTTTTCGCCCAATGGGATTCTTGTGTAGCCGTCGAAGATGTATCAACTGTGTCGCTGGTATGGATGATCTCTATGTTTTCGATATATGAAAGAACAACACATGTCCTACGACTGTCGGTTCAGAGGAAAAGCAGCAACACCAAGGACCAAATTCGAACAAGCTACGCCATGCACACGCATGTTATGTAGTCACCAGGCCAACTGTTCTTCGGTAGCTACCATTAGCCCCATGAAATGATACACATATTATCAGCTCTGTAATGTCCCTCTTTGGTAGCTCTCCGGCCTTTCCCTTTAATTATCTTCTGTTCAAGCGATAATAGACATAAAACAAAGGTTTGTTGTATTTGTCTTTCCAGCGACTCTCAATATTGAGATTTGAAACGACCCTGCTGATTAGCTACCAAGGGAATTCCCGAACATTGCAATGCCAATATTCAAAACAAAAGCGAAATTGAAACGAAAGTAACCGAATGACCCAATTGCTTCACTTGCCTTGTCTGACCAACGACCAATCCAATACCCTAGGTGGTTTGTCAACTGGATTGTGCGTTTTGGCACACGCTCGTTTCTTCTTTTCATACATGAACCACCCCGACACTGGCTGAATCGAACCAAGCCCGGCCTCCCTAGTGGGAATGGCCTGTATGCCGATCATGCCAGCCACCATCACAGTGTCAAATACGTGCCCAAGATTGTCAACTATAACCGGCACGGAGACGTAGCCTAGAGGGACTTTCTCTGTGTCTATACAGCGTGACAAGGCCTGATCAAGGTCGAACTCCGTCTCCCGTTCCTGAAAGCCTCGCGAGCATATTGGAAGAATCCGTTCTGGGTATAGCAACTTCCCATCCTCTCCCCAGAAACAGAAAACCGATATCCAGCCAGTCAGGTAAGTTGGTCCGCTTCCGCCACCTCTTCTGTCTGCACATTTGCTCCAGAAACTCAGTACATCGGGTGCTTCGGGGTTGTCGAAGGAAGCAGCGAAGTTGTTAAGCACCGGCCGAAGAAGTTGAGCAAATCGAGCAGGCTCGTCCCCTAGCTGAGCTAGTCGAGCAATCTTCGTTACCATAAGTGCCCAGTCCTCACGTTCGCCGAGCAAAGTGACAGACGGAATCCCACACCGTAAAGTGAATTGGTATGTGAAATACTTTTGCATAGAGCCCATCATCAAGATAGCTGCTACCGCTTCGTCGGATGCAGTCGTGGTGCTGAAGGCCGGCATGATCCAACTCCGCAGTTCCGGATCCACCACATGCTTTTCCATAAGCTCGGTCATTTCTAATGCCAGTTCACCAAAGTCCACAGTGTCCAAGGTCTCATTTGAGATAATACTTAGGTGTTTTCTATCTTTATGCGAGACGAATAGATGTCGCAGTTCCTCGGAATGTGCTATAACGAAGAAACTGAGCTGTGATAGAATGGTGAACCATACATCTTCGGGCCGCAGCACAAGGTTGTGGTGATGGCTATAGGCGTGGAACACGGCCCAGACAAAGCCATTTTCGGATGCGGAGACGTGAGATGTGTCGAAGAAGTCTTTAGCAAATGAGTTCCCAATCAACCTCTTACTATCACGACGCCCTTCTGGGCAGGATTGTCTGAAGAGGTCTTCGATGTCGGCTACCTTCCGGAGTCGCCACCCACGGGGTGGATGTTTGGCCGTGGTGAGGGTGACAGGCATGTTGGGAGAATGGATAGTCTTGAAAGCGATGGAGTGAGCGAGTGTGAGAGAAAGTGTGTGTATTTGTGTGGATAATTTCGAGCAGTAGGGATTATAGAGAGAAAGTAAAAAGTAGAAGTTCAAGAAAGATAGACTAGTGGAGAGTGTTGTGAAGAGAGAAGAGGGTAGAGATGCCAGGAGAAGAAGAAGAAGAAGACCTCGGGAGGAAGAAGGTTTCCCTAAACGGCTTAGTACATGAGGAAGGTACCATGGACTCTATTCTGGCTATATAACTTGTTCAACCCTCATCAATCACTTGTTCGGCATGCGCTCGCCCATCTCGCATTCACTCAACAGCCCATGCGCAGAATTTCGTTCTCCCGTAAAATCAGTCTTGGTCAAGCGACGAGCCTTCTTAATAAGCCGACCCGGATGGTAAATGGTCAATACCAACATCGTAAAGAACATTAAAAAGGCGTCAAAAACATAGATATAGACCTCCTTGGTGTTGACATCGGTTTTCTGACCGGCTCCGAACTGAATAGTCCGCACCAGATTGCGCACCATCAAAGCCAAGCAAGAAATGTAGATTGCCCACATGTATCGCTGCCAGGGCAGATCGAGATTCTGATTGAGAAGAGGTGTGGGACTTTGCTGGAGACGTCGATGAAATTTGGCCGCAATCAGAATAAACCAGGCAAAGACAACCAAGGAGAAGATCAAGCCAGCCAAAACGACCTTCTTGCCAATTTTCATCACCTTCTCGTCCCCGGTAACCTGGACACCTGCACCTCCCAATTGTGTACAGAAGCAGAGAACATCGTTCATAACGAAGACAAAGGTGAGCCATTTGGGGCGCATGCTTGAAAGATGTTCAGCGCCGAAGGAGCGGATAATGCGGCCGAGGACCATGTAGACGGTGGCTGCCACAAGAGGCGGTGCACATAGAATGAGCATCTCCTGTAAGGACCATGACTTGATGTCAAATCGAGACTGGTGTGACCATGCCCTGCCGTAGTAGCCGAACGTCTCGCCTGGTCGTTCATCGTTAGCGTTGATGTTTCCTCTTTTGTGGATGGGGACTATCTTCTTACAAATTCCTCCCAGAACCAGTGGGATGAAGTAGGCAGCACGGAAGGGGAACATCAACACGATATGGACAAGGGTTGAAACCCCAAAGATTCCCATAAAGGCATACCCAGCCGTGGCAGATGGTGTGTAGGGGTAGAACTCTACCCAGGGATCAGTCCCGTTTTTGCCGGGGTGAAAAACAATATCCATATTATTGATGCCAAGAAGAGTGTAGTTCTTTCTTCCTGAGGAAGATGTGGGATTTATAGGGACTTATAAACATCTGATGCAGTTCTCTAGGGCTATTTCTAGATTCCGAATCGGGTAGTTTTTGAACGAATACGCCCTGTGGGGCATCGGGGTCCACTTGGATTATGCTTCTTTTCGTCTTATTATGCTTGTCTGGTCGGCATATTTTTAGAATACTACCACCTAATAGTAGATAGAGATGAAAAACTAGAATTCAAGATTCTACTACTACCTAACAGATCCGTGGATATCTAGAAACATATCTAAAAACAGTTCCGGAACAAATGGACTATACAAGACCGGACTACGTAACCGGCTCTCGGCCATTTTGCTGGCTCGCATGTAGTTCATTACTCCATTTGAATCCCCGAGAAGTGATGTTAACGATGAAAAGGAAAATCCAATTACGAGTACCTTCAAAATCCCGATTAGGCCCAGATCATCTTTGTGATCTTCACTGCCTGGATTATCTGGCTGCCTACTCCGTAGAAGTATAGCCTACTCGCCTTTGATTACTTCGAATGAGTGGAACCCAAGGACCTTTGTGTTGGTGTTTGTCTATTGAGGCAGGAAAGGTGATTTGCGTGGCACATATCATACTGAGGTATTTTATGATGATTTATCCATCTCCGACTTGCTTACCGCCTTAACAACATACAAAATCTGCCGGTTTAGCCGCGCGCTTCAATTTTGCCACCGCCCACGAGCTCTCGAGTATCAACTGCTCCTCGAGCTCTCTCTTCCCTACTAAGCACTCCATTTGTTTCAAACCAAGATAACATCGCGATGTCTTCGCGCGATCATAATGAGGGTATGCAACCGCCGTCCAAACCGAACTCTCTATCTTTATCCGGTTCGAATGGTCCTCCAAAAAAGACTGGTTTCAACCTCCAATCCTCAAACCGCGGCCGTCCCACAAATTCCCCAGCAAATGGCCGATCACTGCCTCGGCGGCCTCACCAGCTTGGTTACGCCGATGACTCCGACGAAGATGAGGCCCCTCCGGTCCACGAGGAAATCTCTGGGTTCGACACCCACACAGGTGCCGCCATTGCTGCGGATGGACAGGCAGTGGAGGACGCAAATAAGCCACTGATCATCCCCGTAACGAGCAAGAACAACTGGCGCGACCGGGCGGGCGTCAATGCGAAGAAAAGCAAGAAGAACCTGCTACCCGCCGAAGTGCAGGCTATGCAGGAAGCGCAAAAGAACGGACAAGCACAATCCGGAGTGCCTACGGTAGAGACAGATACGCCCAGTATGGCGTACGGGTTGAGCTTTGCGCAGCAATCTGCAGAGAAGGGAGATAGCGGCGCGGCAATGGTCGAAGACCAGGCCATGCCTGATGCGAAACCTGTCGAGACCAAGCCCCTCACTGACGACCAGATTGCCATGCAAGCGCTGATTCGCGAAACCAAGGGAGACGTGGAACGGAGGTCAGACCTCGTTATCGAGTCCGCCACAAAGGAAGAAGAACCAGTTCACTACAGCGAGTTAGGGTCTTTCCGAACAGATGTGGCATCCCGGCCCGAGCCTGCTAATTTGGACGCCTACAACGCTATTCCCGTTGAGGAATTCGGCGCCGCCCTGCTACGAGGAATGGGTTGGAAGGATGGTCAAGCTATCGGACGAGGCAACTACAGCAGTGCCACAGCTGCAGAGAGGGCGAAAAACCCTCGTGTCCCAGAACGACGACCTGGCCTCCTTGGCATTGGCGCAAAGGATTCGTCCGGCGGCAAGGGAGCCGAAGCCGAGCTTGGAGCTTGGGGAAAATCGGCTATGCGCAAGGCGTCGAGGAAACAGGGGGAGGAAAATGATAAGGCTGAGGGTGTGTACATGCCTATCACGATGCGGAATAAGAAAACCGGCGAGCATCTTACCGAAGAGGAACTCGCTGCTTTACAGAAGGAGGCCAAGTCCAAACCTCCCAAGGAAGACGACTGGCGCGAGCGACGGGATCGCAACCTTGAGAAGAGCGGTCGGGACAAGGACCGTGACCGGGAATACCGCAAACGCGACTACGACGACGAGGAGGAACGTTCTCGTCGGAAGACTGGGTCCTCGCGACGTGACCGCAGTCGGTCTAGTGGTCGCCATTCTTCTAGTCGTTCCTCTAGATACGACGATGACGATAGAAGCAGACGGGACGACCGGTCCTATCGGGATCGAGACTATGACCGGGATCGTCGTCGCGACCGTGACGATGATAGAGACGATCGAAGGAGAGATGGAGATAGGGAGCGGGACAGGGACCGCAGCCATCGGTCTCGAGATGAGAGATACAGCAGCTCACGGCACTCGTCTCGGAATGACCGAGACCGTGATCGTGATCGCGACTCTCGTCGGAGTCGTCGTGATGATTAGAGGTCAAATGTTTTGGCGAGGAGGGTTGAAGAGTATTCGGGCCTTTGTACACGACAGATTGCTGCTTCTGTCTGCATATTCCCTCACATATTCCCTCCATCTCGTTATTTTACCATGAGAACCAAAAAAAGAGATACCCTGAACAATCAAAATACATGTAGATGGCTTTGGCCAAAGGATACTTTCCATGATACACTATTCAATTCTATAAAGAGATGGCTTTTATCCTTCCCACCCATGGTACTCCAAGAACGAAAGCCCCAAATTCAATGTACAAACAGGGCAAAAGACTAAAGCCAAACTATGCTTCCAACATAATAACGTCCTTCTCATGTTCTTCCTCGTCACTGACATCACCCACAGTCAAATCACGCAGTCCACCAAGTCCAACACCACCATCCATCTCACCGAGAACCCACTCCACCAGGTAGCTGTCATCAACCAGCTCCTCAACTCGGCGGTAGTGCCTCTCAGTGTACGCAGCCAGCGCCTGCAGGATATCCTTCATACCAGCCGCGGCACGACCCTCCTTTCCGCGGACGGACTGGGTCGCAAGCTCCACGAAAGTAGACGCAGGGTAAGAGCGGAACAGAGCATACAGGATACGCTGTGACACGCGCGAGGTACGTGCGTTGGTGTTCCAATCCCGGAGACGGAGTAGGAGGGTGCGCAGATTAGCAGGGTCCAAGTTCTGCAGGACTTCGTCGATGGACGGGTTACCGGACAGACTGGCTGCAGCACGCTCGCGGTCCTCGGCAGGGAGGGTTGGGTCGTCTGCGGCGTCGATGGCGGAGGTGAAGAGTGAGAGCAGTCTACCCGGGTGGTTGAGTTGCAGGGCCAGAGTGATGGCTTCGCGGTAGGCACCGGCGCGGATGTAGTTCTGCAGCTCTTGGTCCTGTTCGACGCGAGCAGAGCTGGCGTTGACAGCGGCTGTGTAGGTGGCTGATGTGGTATCAGTCCAGAAGGTCACTGTTGCATCGGCGGAACCGGAGGCAATGGCGTAGGGGGTGGTGTTGAGCTTGGAGGAGGTTGGCTTCACGTCTGCGCGTGAGCCGGATGGGGTTGGGCTGGCAAGCGCCCAGACTCGGTCGATGTGGTTGTCCAGAGTGGTTTCTAGCTCGCCTGTGTAGGGGGACCAGATCTTGACCAGCCCGTCTGCGGCGGCGGATGCGATAAGGGGACGGTCCTGGATGGCGTTTTTGCGTGCTGTTGCAGCCTCTTCGTCATCCTCATCCTCATCCGTTTGGTTGTTCGAGACTTGGGGAGGCGGGAGCCAGAGGACTTTGAGAACACTGTTGGTGTGTCCCTCAAAAGTCAAGAGACAGCTGTAGTCAGACAGACTCCACAGTTTGACGGTCTTGTCACCCGAGCCTGTGACGGCCAGGCCACGGCTCGTGCTAGTGCGTGAGTCTGAGTTGATAATCGGTGTGCCTTGCGGGGCGAATCGCACCGACCAAACACCTCGCTTGTGGCCACGGAGGACACCTACCGTCGAGCCTTCGTCAGCGGCCCAGATCTTCACAGTGCGATCTTGTGATGCTGAGGCAAACAGTTCAGATGTAGAATCGATATCAATGGCATTAATATCCTTTTCGTGAGCCTTGCGAGTATAGATTGCCTTAGGGTAGTGTGCCTTTTCTCCCGTCAGGGGGGCTAGCTTGCTTGTATCCCACCGCTTGATTGTGCGATCTTGCGAGCCAGTAATTAAAAATGCTGGCGGGTGGTTCAAGGGGTCGTTATATGCGGCACTGCCAACAGGGGGTGGCACACGGGGAAGGGCGATTGCTCCCAAAGATTCGGCGTGGCCAGTGAAAATAGCAAAGCAAGTATAAGACGATGTTTTAGGGTCAATACGCCAAAGACGGGCTGTGTTGTCTTTAGCGCCTGTTGCTAGCCAGTGTCCTGACCAATCGGCATCAATGCAAATGATAATATCGTCATGGCCTTCCAGGTGTGTGACATCAGCACCAAAGTACTCCTCTCCCTGATTTGATGGTCGATCTTCTGAGGGAGCAACCGAAACTACACGAATACTCTCGGTGTTAGTGGCCAAAGCAAGCATAGATCGATCAGGCCCAATGTAAGCCAGGTCAATGATCTCGTCATCATTGCCGGAAATGCGGCGGATAATCGCCAAAGGCTCCAAGGTTGAGCCTGGCTTATAATCAGACAGTGACTCGAGCGAGTGGAGGCGGAGAGTCTGATCCGCATGGACTGTGAGGACAAAAGGCAAACCAGGCGAATACTGGATAGCGACGACGCTTTCGAACTCCTCTCCGGCCTCTTGTTCCTCTGTGATCTCACTTCCACGATTGCAGTCCCAAACTCGCAGTTTGCCATTTTCTCCGCCGATAACGCATAGTCCGCTATCCGCAATGAAAGCCGCAGCTTCCACGCTCTCCAAAACAGGAATGATTCTGCGAGTCTTCCAAGTACGCGCATCCCAGACGATGACAGTCTTGTCTCGGCTGGCCGAGATCAATGCGTTCTCTGATGGAGAGAAGGACAAACTCCGGACAAGTGAAACATGTGACTCAAGCGACGCAATGGACTTTCTCTTGTGCAGATCCCATACACGCATTTTGCCATCTTCACTGCCTGATGCTAGGCGGAATCCTGCAGTAGAACCCATACGGGCAGAGCCCTCCATATCTTCATCATCGTCATCCGTAGCCTGTTGCTTAGACTTGTTCTTCTTGGATGACTTGGCATCGCTGTCGGCAGTAGGCACCTCGAAAAAGCAAAGCGCAGAAATGACACCACCATGACCATGGAAAGTGTGAGTAACAAAGCCACCTCTGATGTCCCAGACTTTGATTGAGCCATCAGCACCACCAGTGGCAAGCAGTGTGCCAGTAGGGTCAACAGCAATGGTCACAACGGGAGCTGTGTGAGGCTTGAGGGTTCGGAGAAGTTTTGCTTCAATGGTCTGAGAAGTCTCGTCGAAAGTTGAGAGGCCGTAGATTCGCATGGACATCGAGCGCGAGCAGACAATAGCGTGCGAGGCGGAAGGCGTGACTAGACGAAATGTTAGTGCTTTATCCTCATTCCCAGGACATACAATACTCACTGGCCAAACCTGTGACAATTTCTCCATCCTGCAGCGTTTATGTGGTTAGCGCTTTGCAATTGAAGAATACCATCAAGGCGACAAAACATACCCCTTCCAAGCTAGTGAGCTGGTTACCAGTCTCCAAATCGACGATCAAGGCATCCTCGCCCACGCAGCTCAGCAAGATGCGCCCACTGGCATCCAGCGCCGTGCTACCACCGGTGTAAATGGGGCGGAGCGTACGGGACGCCTCGAAAGTGGTTTTGACAATAGCTTTCGACATGACTCTATAATAACTCGGCGTAAAAAAGTAGAATTTAGCACGCCATTGGCCAGTCGAAGAGCCGTAGAGATTGAACGATCGCGAAAAACGGCAGCTCGAGCGGGCAACTTTTTTTGGGTGTTTGCACCGTTTGTTTGGTGATAAGATATGGCTTCTGCCTCAGGCCATGTCTAGCCGCATAACCACATGTTCACCTTCAACCGCTGGGCTTTCGTCTGATCGTGTTTCATACCGCTTTCTGAAAGAATTCGTACTAATGGTGTTTTAAAAGGCCACGTGGCTACACTACTAGCCCGGTGATCACGCGCACTATGGGTCGACAGGCTTATTTGAACCGGCTCGCTTTGGTAAGCTTCACCTTTCTACTCGCGAACTTCCCCTATATTCGCAGCTGAGAAATCTTGGGTCTACGGGCTGTGACAATGGTTCATGCTTTACTTCGAGAAGCCTAAAGTCTTCTGAAACCGAACCAGTCACCACCGGGCCCTGTCCGATTGTTTCCATCCTGATATACAAGCCCCACCCCAGACGCCTCTACCCATACATGTCTAATTGAACGTAGTTATAAATTGCATAGTATACTATATTGACTGATCTCAAGGGCCGGTCCCCATACGAAGCTCCTGACAATGCGGCGGTTGACCCCTCCACTCCAGTCCGACGGATATCCAACGTCCATGCAGACAATTATATGCAGCAATATGATACTCGAGGGCACCCTGTTAATCCTGAGTCCAAAAGCCTCGGGAAAGGACTCCGGAGAGCAAAGAATGACATCCTTTCAACAATGGGGATTGTCGTCAATGGAGACCGAAATTCTGGTATGCCCAATGAACAGCAAGAAATCAACCAGATTGCGAGTGAAAATGACTTCGGACTGGTCATAACAACCCTCGATCAACTGTTCATCTTTTTCGGTACCTGGTGGACCTCTTCAGTCACCGGTCGAGTACAGGTAAATGCACTGCCGATACTACTTTGATTGGGCTGACATTCGAGACTTGATGTTTAGACTTACCGGCGTTATGCCCACTCTACATTGCTCAGTGCCATGAAATCTGAGAGAGACACCACAGGGATTTTTAGCTTCTATTTTTCGGGAATTCCTGCCTGGGCAATGTCCAGTGCTTTGGCTATAGCTCGCGAAACCCCGCTGAAACGGGTGTTTGTCTCTCTGCGTGACTATGTTCAGACTTTGACGGGCGACTCACTCGGTGTTCGTTCCTTTTTCGGGCTTCTGTATACAGCGTGAGTATATCCTTCCTCCATTCACATAGACAAGACAACTAACTATGAATAAAGGGCGAGAAATTCTGTGCTCATGTTGTCTATGGAGTTCTACATGTACTCTACACTCCAGTCCCTTTCCCTTGTGTCTCCATATGGAATCCCTGGCGTGCAATTTTTGCTTCCCTTCAGCAGAGAATCTTTGCTACAGCTGCCATCTTGGCCTACAGATTTCTCCCCTTGCTCACTGGGGATGTCACTCGTGGAGTTGTTGATCTCCCCTGGTGCTTTAGTGTTCCTCTATGGCTACTACCTGCGACCAGAGCTTGAAGAGCGTATCTATCGGTTGATCAGACGGCACCTTCCCAAACCAGCTCTTCCTGACGAACTCTCGGTCCGCGTTGCGTTTGAAGAAAACCTGATAGAGTGGGTAGTGCCCACCCTGGGCCGCAGATCGGACGAAGAATTACACCGCGGCAAGCTCACGCTATTCGAAGACATCAAGTTCGAACTGGCCATTTTTCGAAGATGGGTATCGTCGCTTTTTGGACTGAGATCGAACCAATTGTCAGAGCAGCAAGTTCTTCGGTCCTTCAGGGACGAGAGGATTGAAAATCTACGCCATTCAATTGAGTTATTGCAAAACGAACTTGGCGGGGTTCAAGTCAACCTTGGTGCTGGAGAAGGCCCAAATGAACCCGTGCCTAGACCGCCAGGGGTTACTCCCGATGCCCAGGCTGCCGCTCTTGCATCGCGAGTACGACCACGACCACATGATACAACTCCATCCATGCGTCTGACCCAGGCAGAATCTGTTATTGGGTTGAATCAGGTGCTTACAAACGAAAACCGTATGTCTCAGTCACCCGGGGAAATGAGCAATGACTATTTCTCCGAGATAGCTACTGCTGGTCGGGAGAGTCGTCTCTCCGCCAGTTCAACACAGCAGGACCAATCAGCCCCTCTGCAAAATGGTGAGGACCTTGCTGTGGACCGACAGAGTTCGCGTTCTAATACTCTCTTTTCTCAACCGTCATCACCAGAAACATCACCCCCTACGTCGCCTCGCGTAAGAGCATCCTTGATTCACCAGAGCCCCGACGTTATCACAATGCAGCTTGAGTTAATGGGCAATCGGAACCGTCACTCGAATATCCAAACTTCAAATCCTGCCCAGTTAAATGCACTAGCGGGAAATGGTGTGCCAGGTTCAAATCCAGACGCCATGGACAGACGATCCATAGCCGAGTTCCTCGAGGCTCTGATCATAAGTCAGGCCCAGCGCCAGGCCCAGCAGCCCCTAGCGGCAGCAGATACGGATGGCCTCTCAAGTATCACTGCCAGACCATCAAACACAACCCCCCAAGACTTGGGTGCCCCTGAATTAAACCCTCAAATTCCGGCCCCAGAAACCCAAGCCACCGACGCTCCGACTTTAGAGTCAATCGAGGAAACTCTAGGGTCCACCGTACCAAACATTCTCCCAGATGGTGTGGAAGAGCCAAATGAGGAAGAGCCACCCAATGAATCGAACCCTGTCGCAGACACAGACCATAACGAGGACACCCAATCCGACACCCTTGTCCAGCCAATTCTACCCTCTTCTCTGATTCCTGGACAACTGACAAACACATTGTCGCAAGTCCACCGCGTCACCCTTCTTTCGGCATACCCAGTGGACTCCCTCGCGTCTCATCTCGCTGCTGTAATCAGCGGCATAATACTCGCGCCGCTCGAAGCACTCTACCTTCGCTCCTTGACCCGATCCTGGATTATCTCACATCCTTCCTCCGTTACCCGTCTCTCAGACGTCCACCCGTTGGGTCTTTGGTTTGGCGGGAGAACCTGGCCAGACATATGTGCCTATTCCTACCGACTTGTGCTCATGAGAGGAATGCAAGTTGCGATGAGAGCGGGGATTTGGGGGTTCCTAGTAGGCTCGACGATGAGGATAGGGAGGAACTTCTGCGGCTGGGGAACCTTGTGATGAGTAGTCGTTTCTTTTAGCCGTTTTAATACCTAGGTCACTCTACCGTACTTGCTCTGTTTCCTCTATCTCCTCTGGTAGGGTGGGTTTCCCCTTCTTACATCCGCCATTTTCATTCATGCGGGGGTCTCAAAGACCTAGGTTCACCGAGTAAAATTTCAGACCATGCTCCCCACTACAACTATGAGGGACTTTGTACAATATGATCCTTTTGGAGCACATATTGCTATCTTGATGAGATTTGCATTTACACATTTTCATTAGCTGATGGTACATTGGATTTGCTCTCAAAAACAAAAACGTGGAAGACAATAGCAAGTTCGAAGCCCCAGTCAACTCAGGTTTAACTATCTCAGATCATGCACGTCCCTTTCCTTTGTTCCCAGGCACTTTGCGCCGCTCCCATACCATAAGATATCCCTCACGAGTGAACAGCGTCTCGCTTTCCGCGCGCTTGACGAACAAATCCTGAATCTCAAGCCACTCCGGGCCCCGCTGCTGCTTCTCCGTGGAACCGCCATT
This sequence comes from Penicillium rubens, assembly GCF_028828025.1. NCBI lineage: Eukaryota > Fungi > Ascomycota > Eurotiomycetes > Eurotiales > Aspergillaceae > Penicillium > Penicillium rubens. The sequence goes on from NW_026890600.1 coordinate 5,199,550, forward strand.
TTTGGCGCGAGTGTTCTCGGCCTCCATAGCTTTATCATGAAGTTGGACAAGCCATGACACCTTCTCGCTGCCGCCACCTGCTCCGCTGGAGGAACCGCCAGCTCCTGACGCAGCGTTGACGCCCTTGTCCACAGCGTCATCCATTGCACCGGGTGCAGCGATGGCGGGGTCGAGGATGATGTTTGCCACGAGATCGTAGAGGATTGGCTCGCTGGGTGAGCAAATATTGGGATTTGGCTCGACATAGGGAGACATGTCCAAGCCGTGCGGAGAGGGGAAGGTGACGATGGTTGGGTTTCGCTCAGAAACAAAGCGGTTCTTGCTGAAGCGCTTGATATGGAAGAAAAGGTAGGGAGGAAGAGGGTGGAGGAGACGGTGTCGGACACGGTGGGCCAGTTTCTCTGACGCCGTATAGCCGTTATATTTGTTCAAGAGGGTAGTCAAGGGGACCTGTGGGATACTCGACTCCCGATTGGCAGATTGGAAGAGGGGTGTGGGGGGTAGATCTAGTGTGAGGATGAGGAAAGGAGTAACCTGGCTATTAATTGTGCCAGATTCAGTAAATACCAACCGGGCATTTTGGGTGTCGGAGTGAGCCGTGATAGCTTGACTCTCGATCCGTACACGGCCCTGAAACGCTGCGTGAACAACACTTGTGGGTGTTGGTGAGGGCTTCTTGGATCCTCCTAAGGCGAGGTGCAGAGAGTTTAGGAACCAAGACAGGAAGTCCACGGGATCTGCCTGGTTCGTGAGAGTGAACCGTTTCGAGGATCGTACGGCAACCTCCTGTAGTAACTCGTGCGGAGACACATGTGACCGGAACGCCTTGGGGTTCCATAGCTTGCGCACCAGCGTGCTGAAACGAAGAATTATCTCTGGTGTGCCGGGAGTAGGGAATTCGTGGAGCAGGAAGAAATTGCGAATTGGCAAAACATGTGCGAGTAGTTGAGCTACTACATTGACATAGTCGTTGGCTTTGATGTTGTTCATGCCGACAAACCCTGGAACGGAAGACTATTAGCGAAAAAAGAACATTCGATCCTATCATGGTATAGGCTCTCACCTGGTCTGTACCTCGACCCAGAAAGGTCCCAGGCATCATGCACTTCCTTATCGAGCTTGACCACTTGGTTTTTTGTATAGTGTGGATCAACGACATACTTGATGTCCTCCAAACTCTTGTTATTGACTTCATATCCTTCAGGCAAAACATATACCTTCTTCGTGCCAATGTTGATGAAGACGTGGTGTCCAACTTCAAGGGCGTGAAAATACGCATGAGATTTCGGTCCACGACCCTGGAAGTATTTACCGCAGACAAGACATGCGTACACATTGATGTTTGACAGACTGACGGAGCACAGTTTCTCGAAATCGAAATCTAGGATTTCACGGTTGATCGTGTCGAGGTACAGGTCGCCGTAGCCTTCCATGGGAGCACTTTGCCGCTTCGGAGCGCTGAGTGCAGGTGCATCTTCGTCAATATCCGAGAGTCCAGAGGGATCTTTCTCGCCCTCCTCAAGCTCCTCTCCTTCTATTTCAGCTGCTCCTAGGATATCCACGCCATTGCGATCATCCTGTCTAATCTCTTCGCCGGTCTTTTGGGATGCGGGCGCTGCGCCGTTGATAGAACCGGGATCATTGTCGTCCTCGACGCGCGCCTTTTTCGATGCGGGTGAACCGGAAAAGTCTTGCTCCAAGGGGAGCTCTGCCTGTCTTTTTGACATGGTGAGATGTTTTGGATCGAAAAGTTGGTGGTCTTGGAGTTCTTGACTTTCCGCGAGCTCGGGATGCGACTCAAAGATGCAAACAAGTCAAACGCCCATCAGGCCAATGCCAAGCGGTGTACGTTCTATACAAAATGCTGTTCATTTCGAGCGGTGAGCTTATAGGGTTGTATTTGCCTATTGTTTATCGAAGGCCATCTAGGAATCTACTCGTTACTTGATTTCCAAGCTTGCTACAGCCAAAATCATGCCGACCGTTGGACTATCTCGGAATCAAAGAAAAACGTCATAAGATGTGATACAACAAACGCCGTGGTATGTCGACCTTTCAAGCACTCCGGACCACCTTATCGTTATCCACGGGGATTTCTCGCACACCGTCCTTTGTGACAACCTTCACCAGCATCTGTGGATAATCGTGTCAGAATAATGGCAGTCGAGGATGGCTCCCTAAGGAACTTACCCCTTTGTAGTCAATGGGTAGTCTGCGCTTCAGCTCGTCTGTGCACAGGGTGAGAAGGGCAAGGCCCTCCTCAAGGGAGCAGTCGGGATGATGGTGTTTGTCAAGGATTGATAGGCAGTAGTATCTAGCAGAGTCAGCATCAGGTCTCTCTCGCCTGGACTGCTGTATCGTCCATCGTCACGGGCCATGAAACATACTGGGCATAGCCATGGGCAGCATATGGTAGGGGCGCGAGAGACGCTAGATAATCAACCCAATAAAGATGAGGCTTCTCAGTGACCGGATCTATACCACCTAGCAGCAGGTTTACTGTGTAGGGACTCCGTGACCGCAAGCTGCGCGCCAATTCTCCCCGGACAAAATTGGCAACGGCAGAGGGACTGAGCTCAGTGTCGTTGCGCATACTGTAGAGTGCGGCATTGGCTTGGATGTATTCGGCAAATTGGACTAGCATAGGTATCTCATTAGCGCCGTGTTTGTCTCATCGAGGAAGCTACATACCGGTATCTCCAGACTCGCCGGAGAAGGCCATCACTGTGTGCTTGTTCAACTGTCGTGTCTTATCATCTTCAGCCTTGAGAACTGTCGGGCCTCTCATTGCGGCCTTGGATGCAGCAAGAATGACGAAGTCCTTGCCGGCGATACCCAAAAGAACCTCCCTAGCAAACTATTAGTAACCATTCGTGGAGACAAGGTCAACATGGACTTACATGTTTGCGGTATGAGAGATAGAAAATAAAAAAAAGCAAGTAAGTAGATGATCAGAGAAGACGAATGGGAGTAGTGGTTAAGTGAGGATGGCCGCGCGGTGAGCTTGAGGCCTGGAGCTCCCGTGAGGTCAGCTACCTGCTGAGTCAGCCGCCGCTTAGCGCTTTTTTTTTCTGCCAAAAAAAAGTTGAAGTTTTGATCTCCGCAGTCCGAGTCTTTCGAGAACGCCAGACATTCGATTTCTTTATACAGAGATCAAGAACTGACAGGCTTGACAAAACGTCGCCATGTCGTCCTTTTTCACTGTACCCAATTCCCAGCGCAAGAGGAAGAGAGACGACCGCGCCGCCGCCCCAGGATCAAAAAAGCGAGGCGTAGATGCCAAAACCGACGGTGGTCGACGGACCAAGGACAGAGAGGAATCGATCTCAGGCAGTGACTTGGATGAAGATGCCGCAATCGACACGGCAGAGTCAGGCGACGAGAGTGGATCGGACTCCGAAGATGGCGAAACCGCAGCGGATCGGAGATTGAAACTCGCTGAACGCTACTTGGGTAACATTCAAGAAGAAGTCGACGAAGCTGGATTCGATGCTGCAGATATCGACCGAGACTTGATTGCGGAACGGTTGAAGAAGGACGTCGATGAGTTCAAAGGACGGACGTTCCGTCAAATCGCTGCGAAACTATCCATTCCCACGGCGCCCCATTCCTTTTTCCGCTCAGATACCCAGTCGAACACTGCCATTGCAGTCCACCCGCCATTCGTCTACATTGTTTCCAAGGATAAAACTTTGACCAAGTGGGAATTGGCTACACCCAGTGTACCAGGCTCTACAGAATTGAACGGCGATAATGATACTTCCAAGCGGCCTCCGCGTCCCCAGCGCAAGAAGCCTAAGCGTGTGAAGTCCGCTCGTGGTATGCGCAAAGTTGGCGAATCAGACGAAGATCAAGGACATACAGGAAGTATCATATCTGTTGCTGTCTCGCCGTCTGGAAAATTTGTGGCCACCGGTGGAACGGACAATAAGCTTATCATCTGGGACGCAGAGACTTTGACGCCAAGCAAGACCTTCTTGCAGCACAGAGACTCTGTTTGCAGCTTGTCTTTTGCACGCCATATCTCAGCGATGAGTTCCGGAGAGCAGCTGTTCTCCGGCTCATACGACCGCACAATTAAGACATGGTCCATCAGCGGAGCGGGTCACGCCTATGTCGAAACACTCTTCGGACACCAGGATCACGTCACCGGAGTTGCCGCCATGACTATTGACGAATGTGTCAGTGTTGGTGCTCGGGATCGCACCGCTCGCTTGTGGAAGGTCGTCGACGAAACACAGCTCGTGTTCCGTGGCGGCGCCTCAAGAAATGCCCCTTACCACGAAAACAACATCGACTGCATTGCCCCCCTTCCACCTACCCACTTTGTCACTGGCTCCGACTCCGGCTCCCTCTGTCTTTGGTCAGTTCACAAAAAGAAGCCACTCTACACTGTCCGTCTTGCTCACGGCTTGGACCCCATCCCCCCTCTGGATGTGTTATCACCCGAGGTAGACGAGGCGACTGCCGCCCACAACGCGCGCCACATGCGCCCCATGCCTCGCTGGATCACCGCACTCGCCACTCTACCAGGTACCGACGTTGTCCTTAGTGGCAGTTGGGACGGTTTCATCCGCGCATGGCGCGTCTCAGAAGATAAAAAGACACTTATCGCTCTGGGTCCCATCGGTGCAGGCTTACCTGGCACCGTCACACCACCAGACACACCTTCGCAGCAACTCAAACAGACTCTTGCTCTTGATGCCACCCCTGCAGCTGATGAAAAAGAGCCAGAGCCTTTGATTAAGGGCGTCATCAACGATATCGCGGTGTTCGAACGACGGCCTGAATCTGATATGCCTGGTGCTGAATCCAAAAAGTCTGAGACCGAGCACGAACCTCGTGGTTTGTCCATCGTCGCTGCTGTCGGCAAGGAGCACCGATTGGCTCGCTGGAAGTGCTTCACCAACAATTTCCATGAAGGCCCCACTTCGGGAGGCCGCAATTGTGCTGTTGTCTTCGAAGTTCCATTTGCTACTAATGACACCGTGAAGGCTGATGTATAAATTTTGTTCATAATCTTCTGTCTCGATCTTGGTCATTGGCCGAGTAAAATGGGGAGCGTTGCTCGGGGTCAGGTGTATTTGGAGTCACATCTGTGTATTTTACCATTTTTGCATATGTGCCGGATGTCTTCGGTGCATTGAAATATTCAACCATATCCCTCTTTCAATCAGCATTGTGCCTGAACAGTAGAACTTCAAGATTAGGGTAAACGATCAGAAGATTCCCTCCAATCTCGCAACGCCAAACCAACAACCAATAGCCAAAGATTCCTATGATTCCGGGTCTGAGTCATGTGGGCATGTTGCCTGGCTGTTCTCATCGGTTCGATTTGCTTGTGAATAGGGTGTCCAGGTGAGTCAGTAGCGGATACATTCGTCAACTCTGAAAGGACTTGGTAGACTGTCGCAGGCATGGAGTTACCATTCAGACATAACAAGCAATCTTAGCAATTACACTATGAAGCAAGTCAGTGGTGTGCTCTCTACTAGTTTGGCGGGAGAACAGAATATGATAAACAAGGACTCAATACGGTAGAACCCGGAGGCTTTTTTCATGGATTTGACGGAATTTGTGGCCACGCTTTATTGAGTGCCAAGAGACTAGGTTCTTCGACTTCACTAGCAAAGGGCGGCAAAAGACCAAGATCGAACCGAAGAAGGATATGTAAGTAGGGGTATTCGTAGAGTACGGCTGAGCCGGTAAAAAAAAAACTAAACATGAAGATAGGATCCAGCCGTTGAAGGCTGCAGAAAAAGAGAGGAAAAGAGAAAAAGGTCGTCCTTGTGATATCAAAATCAAGACAAAACGCCAACCATGTCCACAGTCCTCTTAGCATTACCCAGGCGCCGCGCTGAAGCCCAAAAAAAGAGGAAAAAAGTAGGCCATAAAATGCGAAAGCAAATACCGCATTAGCGGTTGGAAGATGATTTTAATATGGAGAGAATCTGGCACGTCGCCTCTGTGTGGTTCTTCTCACTGGACCGACAGGCTGATCGTCGTCGGAATCATCCAGGGGAATCGCATTCAGAGCCGTGGTCCCGTGATGGACGTGACGACGCGCACTGGATCTAGCAGGCCTAATAGGCGGCGAAGATTCTTCTTCCTCGGATGAGTCAGGAATTGGTTCAGGTGGAGGCCTGGCCGCAAGCCATGGAGCAGCGCTGGGGGCTTGGAACCAGGGGGATCGGTATGGATATTGTGGATTGGCTTGACGAGGCGGCGCAGTCTGGACTGCGTCTTCATCGGATTCTTCCGAGTCTTCATTGACCATACCTCTATCGTCCGGTGCCTCTGAAACTTCCTCTTCCTCCTCTTCCTCCACTTCATTATCTTCATCAGAAGCCTCATCGTCAAAGTAAGGTGTAGTGTTTCTGTAATGGAGCCCATGCGTGTTGGCAAGGCTGTCATGCGCAACATAATCCACAACGGTGCCAGTGGAACGGTCTGATTCCGATTCATACATATGGCCACTCCCGAGACGATCGGCTTGACTTTCAATGAACGAACTCGTGGGCGGGTGGTCGTTTTCAGTATCGATGAATGAGTCTGACTCGTCATACTCATTCTCCTCTTCTTCTTCCTCTTCCTCTTCGTCGTATTCACTTCCATTGGTGTTACCTGAAGCGAGATAATTGTCATGATCCACTGGGGACTGCGCCCCCAGTGGGATCATGGGAGGTCCACGTATCAAGTTTTCGAACCGGTCGAAAGCCTGCCGGTCACGACCTGGTGGCCAGTGAGAGCGTCCATTGAAAGTAGGCCCGTAATACTGAAGCGCGAAGTTGCCCCAAATGCCATCATTGTCTTCGATGTCGTCGAAGTGGTCAGATTCCCCTCCCTCGCCCCCGTTCTCACCCTCTTCCTCATCCATACCATCATCCAGCGAGTCTAGGTCGGTCTCACTATAATCGGCTGATTCACTGTCATCAGTCTCCTCAGACTCCGGTCGGTATCGATATCCGCATCCTGCGCAATTGTCTCCTTCAAGCTCCCACGAGCAGACCGGACACCGAACCACCCCGTCATCAATGTCAATGACAGGTTTAAGTGGGGGAGCTTTGGGCTTGAAAAGGCCCCCGAACAGACCTCCTTCAGTTGGATGATTATTGGCCTTGTCCTGGTCCAGTTTTTCTGCTTCTTCCCTTTGGTTCTTCGTATGCTCTGTGGTGGTTTCCCCTTTATCTAAAAGCTCAGCGCGACCCGTGAACATCTGCACAACGGCCCGAACCTGTAACACGAGAGACATGTCAGATATAATGAAACGAATTGAAGATTGTTAAAACTCACCAGATAAGCTGGTGCTGGTTGATTTTTGACGGGTGCTCGGCAATCAGGACATGTTCGTTTTGATCTTCCACCAGCGAACCATGATGATAGACACTATGTGAAGAATTCTGGTCAGGTAATGGAATTAACGAGGTAGTAAAATAGAAGGGACTCACTGAGTAGCAGAAAGTGTGCCCACAGGCGATAGTAAACGGTTCGTAAAGGGGACGGATGCATATACCACACTGTATCAGAGTGCGAATATCATCGACATGGCCTTGGAGTGTGTTCACGAGCTGTAAAGTGCGCGTCAGTCAGTAGCTCTCGATCACTTCGATCAGATACGGGAATGGACTTACTCCCGACGCCTCGGCCCCAGAACCATTTCTAGCTGCCATTTCGACTTTCTGCGGCTCGTCAGATGCTCCGTTTTCCACCCTAGGAGCCTGGCCCACTCGACCGGAGTGTGTTTGAGTCGTTTCGGGGCGAGCGCGAGTGTCGACAGGATGCGGTGGGGGCGTCCCGGAAAGTAAAACTTTCGCAAGGCGGCAAGGTGTGATCAACAGCTTTTCGCAGCGACAAACACTAGGAAGCCGAAGAACGCTGCGACGATAACGTGACGGTCTGAGATTGAAAGAAAGGCACAAGGAAGAGTAATAATATGATCCAGATTCTTTAAGTGAGAGGGCAGGTGTTTTTGTGGCCTCAGGCAATCAATAACATAATCATGAGGAAGGCCCAACACCTGGGCAAGGGAGCTCTGAACTAGCAACTTTGGATGTGACTCGTCACTTTTTCTTTACGGGCTTTATATGACAATTATCTCGGATTTCTCGCGTATATTTTAGAGTTGGATTCAATCTGCATAATGCAACTGTAGACATCTCTTATAGGTGAGCGACCTTCGCATATGAACAAAGCCTGTAGAGATCTTAAAACACGAAGATGCTGCCCTGTCTTTGACTTCGCCTTTTCTTTGATTCCTAATTGGACTAGATGAGTCAAATTCTGTTCGATAATATAGCCGATCAAAGCATATTCGACCTCACTTATACATCTTGATCTTGCATCAACCGACTCACTTACCGATCATACATCCCTAACAGTCTCTAACGCATTCACAAAGTTCCTATACAGCACAATAGAAGAACTTTGAAGGCTTCGCTGTTTCTCGTGTCATTGCTATTTCAGTCCCTCCGAGCGAAGGTGGCTGTCATCGAACACGCCCAGCTGAACCTCGTCATCTTCAACAATCTCCTTTCCATATACTCCAGAAAACATACCCGCTCGTGGAAGACACCTTGAGACTGGCCGTATGAAATACATGCCCTGCTCGTTTCTAGTAGTTCCAATGAACCAATTAGCGTTACGGAACCGACCCAGAAGCATCTCAGAGCGATACTCCGCGAAATTGATGACACAAGTCACCAACTATCGCAGCCGTACGGATCCATTGTGAGAAGATTATCATCCATCAAGGATGATAATTGACGCAAATATGTCACCGTTGCGATCTACTTTGGTATACCCAGTGCCCGAAGCGCTTTATGCTCGATATATCTTTCAAACCACGACCGAACCCTATCTTTGCGAGTTTGGGGAACTGGTATATGACGGTCAGGATGCATACCATTTGTGGCCCTTTTCACATTCATCACCTCGCCATTTTCATTTCTGAGAGCAGTCTGACCACCGATCCTGTCATTACAAGTGGACAGCATAGTCACGGGAACGAAGCAATAACTATCAATGCTAGTCCACGGTAGAAGTTTCATCTTCCTGTGACTCGGCTTTGGCCTTGTGGAGTAGTCTCGCATCTATTCGCATTGTATCGGAGGAGAGATAGTACCTAGCAGTGAAAGCAGTCATAGAGAATAGCGAAACATCGCAGTAGTCAGCATCTTTCGGATCTTCCAAGCCAAGTAGTACTATTTTGTCATAATAAAGCTTTTTTGCTGGTTGAGAGAAGAATCCATGTACTAATTCTTACTCTCATTGCCATTTATATGGATCATAATTGTATGGAGCATGTGGATGGATATATATAGATAGACTGGAAGGCTACACTCTAAAATAGCACGCCCAGCTATTTCAGTGGGCCACAAGCTAGACGCACTCATAATTAAAGCTATGCTCATCTAGAACTCTCTTCTAGAATTATATGAAGCCCAGAGCAGTATATTATTGTACATACTCAAAAACATGGTGGTATGCGGACCTCGGGACGCCAGTTGGGGTACATTCGCAGATCTCCGTGCCAAGACCGCTTGATCCCCAATTCTTCCGCCCAACGCTAACTTCTGCTCCAATGAACCTCCTCCAATCTGGTTTTCGAGCGACGGTTTGGCGTTCTATTTTATTTGATTAGATTGCTTGCCTCAATTATCCATTGCAAACACTGGAGACATACCACCTCACTGCACCATGGCAGCGGAGTCGACACAAGGAGACACTCACGACAAAGCGTGGGAGAAAGCGGAGAAGAAGTTCACACAGTATGTTTCAAGCTTCTTCCCTCCACCTTTTTTCTGCTTGTGTCTATTCCCGAAACATGTTATGACATTTCTGAAGTCATTCGTGGTCGCGGATCACCTTTACATGGACTATGGGGTCTTGAGAACCACACGGGCTAGCCCGACGGTTGCATATTCACTGGGCTGAATTCGTGTGGCCTTTATCCATACTGGTAGCTAACTTGCGACTTCAGTAAACATGCTAGCGAGTACTATGATCCATGCCAAGACTTCGCAGATCGGAGTCTCAAGTGTATGAAACGGAATGCCTTTGACCGCGAAATGTGCCACGATTATTTCCAGTACGTTGAAAACCCTTACGTGATATATCTAAAAGATCGACTTGCTCTCCGTTTGGCGTACCTGGCTTTCGATCCACTTCTGACCAGCTTGTACTATATTACCACGATTATCATATGCCTGAGCTTTCTTACTGACTGATTACTTTGACTAGAGCCTATCGCGATTGCAAAAAGAACTGGGTAAGTTGAATACAGAGCTCCGTATCGAGGTCATGCCTCGTGCATGTTTGGTAACCCATCCGCGAGATCTATTCCATCGACTTTGATTCGGACACGTTAAAGTATATTCGGTCACTAACCAGGCACAGCTCACTCAGAAGAAAGTTTCTTTGACGCCTCAGCCCAAATGAGACATATCTATCATCTCGGACCATAAAGGTCGACAGGTTTACTGGCCGGCAAGATCCCTGACATTCCCAAAGCAGTTGTTGCATGCCAATGTGTACGATGTGCTTTTCTACCAACCTAATAATTAGAAGTCTTCCAAAGGTCAAGCTCCGGTGTTTATCATGTGAACCGCTACATGGTAGATATCCAAACTGCTGTCGGGGTTGTGATCTTGCTCTGCTGGTAAAAATATACCTTTTTTGGCAAGTCGAACAGTCTCACGGTCCGCTGCTGACCAGCGAAGATAAGCAACTTTGTTTTTATATGGCGTATTGGACTTTATTTTGAATCATTTTAAGTCTGTATATTAAAATTCTCGTGGCCTTGGTCTTGACTATCTTGTCCAGGCGGACCTCCATGTTAATTCGAATACAATCCTTGTACACATACGAGAGATAACCAGATCAAAGCTAAAACTACATGTAACTACATCTATGTCAGAACCTTCTTAAGGACGGAAGTAGGTAGCCTCTGAAACCCCCAACAACCTTGGGGAACCATGTCTCAAGATTTTAAAATGGATTATCCATAGGTCTGGAGTGTGACTTCTTATCTTAATTCATACATATGTGTAATCTATACTAACTAAACAAGAAAGTTTGAAGCTATGAAAGCCCAAACTCATACTTCGGCAGTATGGTGCGGGGACCAACTGACCGCCTACCGTTTGTGTCTCATTCCCCGCCAAATAAAAAAGTGACCAGAGTCGATCACTCGACTCCAACTCAGATCATTGACTCTTTTAGCCCATGCTGTGCTCGGCACAGTGATCGGACCACTCTGCAAAAGACGACAATTGGAAGAGTTTCCCCACAAATTGAACAACACCTTCACCATGAGCTCCAGCAATGACGCGGTGTTTCTGCGTCGCAACAACCAAATCCAAGATGCCATTGACTCCCAGAACATGAAGCAGGCCTTGCAGCTGATTGAGAAGCGCATGAAGAAAGGCGAGAATACTCAGTTTTTGAAGGCGAGTGATCCCCATAATTGTTCATTCCGAACCTAACACTCCTGCGACGCTGGCACCTGTAAGAGACCAACTAACAAGCAAACAGGCCTGGAAAGCGAATGTCCTCTTCAACCATGCGGACGAAGCTCATAAAAAGAAGGGTATTGCGGAGACCCTCGAGCTGTGCAACGTCGATCCGCCAATCTCGGACTTGGACTCTCTCGACATACTCCACCGTACGCTGCGGAATATGGATGACCATACCGAGCTTCGGAGCGCCATATGGGAACGGGCAGCTAAGGCAAAGCCACAAGATCATGCTCTTCAGATGAGATGGTTCAAGTTTGGATATGACGCTGGTGACTGGAAGTCAGCCCAGAAGGTGAGTTGGGAAGATGCCGATGCTACGCCGGCATCGTATCAAGGTCTAAATTGCTAACGAGTGTCTTTATTCCTACCAAAGGCTGCCATGAGTCTTCAAAAGAACTTTCCTAGGGAGCGAAAGTACTATTTCTGGGCCATTTTCCTTTGTTATCTCGTTTCAGATGACGCGGCTAGTTCGGACGTGGACCGCAAATTGTTTGGCACACTTGCCTATCGCTTTGCTCAAAAGGCAGTATCCGAGGTCCCCTCTAACCCGGTATGTGATTACTTACTACATGCTCACTGGATATACGGTTTGGACGTAATGACTGACTGGGCCTTATTCAAATGGCTTACTACAGACCGAATTATTAAGCCCTCCGAGAGCCATACAAACCGCCGAGGAACTTCTCTTGGTTATTCGAATTCTCGAAACGCAGGGTCATTTCGCAGAGATTGTGCAGCTCCTTAATAGCGAGAATGTTGGTCTCAGCTCTCGGATTGTTAATAATGACAGGACCTTCATCCTATACAAAATCAGTGCCTTGGGGCTTGCCGAACTCTGGGAAGAAGGGCACTCATACGCCAAAAGCCTGCTTGCCGTATCTGAAGATGAAGCAGAGCGCAGCACTCTGCATGAGCGCGATGATTGGAAATACTGGAACTTGCTCATCGTAGCTGTGCGTCATCTTGACAAAGTTCCGGGGTATGTATTCCAATATTCTACTTCCACAGCATTGAATTTCAGCTAACAAATGATTGCTTGCTTGGTAGGCTGCTTTCCGACACACAGCAGCATATTGAGAAGTTCATGGAATTTATCCCGAAGTCCCGCAATGCGCACATCGCCCTCATGGACACAGTCCTAACCGGGTTCAAACGGGGCGAGCGGACCGAGGATGATCTGTTTGTTGTGTGCCAAAGATACTTTGACCAACACAAGCACAAACTCTATGCTTTCAAAGACTTGCGAGGGGTCTTGGAGACCCGTGATGATGCTTTGATTCACCGAGTAGCTCAACATTGCATGGACAGTGTTGAGGGGAAACCCGTAAGTGCAAAATCTGCTAAACTCAGTCAATGCGAGCTAATCCACTTTCCAGGACGATGCTATTCCATTGATCAACGCGTACAAGTTGCATTACTGCGACCGAATTTCAGGCAACAAGAACGCATCGAAATCCAGCATCGAGACTCTTGTGCGCAACTGCCTTTACTTTTACGATGCATTCACCCTTCTAGCAAAGACCCAGGACCCAAAGAAAGAAAGCCAACCAGATACTGCTTCCACGATGGAAAGTCGGCCCACAGATGACTTCTGCATCATTGCCGCAATGGCCCTTCTTCAGCCTATCCCAGTTGGCCAGACATCCGAGAAAGTCAACAACACTGCCCTGATTCGCGCCGCCGGTATTCTGGAACGTCTTCTAATCGATTCACCCCATAACTATGAGGCAGTCCTTATGTTGATTCGCATTTACCTTCTTCTCGGTGCTGGTTCCATTGCTTTGAGGTGGTTTGGCAAGCTGTCTGTCAAGCAAATGCAGTATGAGAGTGTTGCTCATAACCTCTTCACCCGCTTTGCCACCATCCACCCTCACCCCGCGCCTCCTATTGAGGGTGCAGAGTACAAGGACTTTGACGCGCAAGTCGCATTTATCGCCGCTCTCGACTTTTATCGTAATGCAAACGTCACTATCAAAAACTCGTTGATAAAAGGACTCGATGATGGAAATTATGTCGGTCTAGACGACACAATCGAGCTTCGCAGACGTATCGGGGACAGTATCTGCCGGAGAATGTGGGCCCTGGATTTACGGCGGATACAAAGAATTCGCAAAGGAAATCACTTGGTCCTCCACGAAGACATCGGTCAGCAATTCTCAGTCTCTCATGTACTCCTGGCATACTTGAATACTAACTACCATATAGTCCAGGATACATCACCGGCTCAAGACCGCCGGAAGTATGATGGTTTCATGAACCTGGAACGTTGTGATCGATCTCCATTCGAGCACCGATTGCGCGCAGGCCCAATTCCTGGGGTAAGTTTGGTTTGGTTGAGTGACACCACGGCACCGACTAACGTCAATATAGGAAAACTGGCTGGCATCCGCCCGGCTCACTGATCGGCTTTTCAGTGTTCTTGAGAGCATCGGCAGTCAGAAGCCAGTCGTTTTGAAGCTAGAGCTGCCCCAAATCGACAAATTGTCGCTCTCCCAGACTGGAGATGATCATACTGACGCCGAGAGGGATGCAACCAAGATCCACGTCGAATTACTGAAAGTGGCTATGTTTATGGCTGGATCCAAGGCCCATACTTCTACCGAAATTGAGACTGCTCTTGGTGAAGTAGAGAATTGGTTGAAGGCTAAGAGAGAAGACCTAGCTCTAGGAGACACCAAGAAGACTTCTCTTATCATGAGAACGACGATCAAGTTCACCCAAGGTACACCGGGTGCGCCGACATGGGAATATTTCCATGCCATCTGGACCCTGGTGGAGACCCTCAAGGCTCTATGGAATATTTTCGACCTGGATTCTCGAAAGGCATTGAAGACTGCCAAACTCCCTGCCGAACAAATTGAGCGACTGAATACTCTTGTCCGTGAGGTTTTCGAGGATGTCCGTTCGAACACGCGAAGTTTGAAACAGAGCCTTGTCGAATCAGCGACTCTCAGTACACTCATCGACATGGTCAAGTGTGGCGATGCAACCGATGAATACGAGAAACCTCTCCAAGACGTGTTAGAGAAGGTGATGGACGAATCTGCGCTCGAATTGTTTTGCGGAGAGCTGAGGGAGAGCTGGGAGGAGGCATTTGATGGAGTACTGGCTGCCAGGCTTTAATTCCTGAGTGTCGGGAAATGCAAGGAACGAATCATGTGTCCATGAAAATACATAGTTAGAGTACATGTAAACCAAATCCATCACAGAGTTGCTGTTAACGAGTCAAATGCAGTTTAGGTAGTAAGAGGAGGATCTATAAAAAGAGGGCAAGTCTCTATCACGTGCGTATGCCAAGATATATTGATGTAAGTGCCTGAGGTGTTAGAAATATACGCTAGTCCCGATTAATACAGCCCTAGCCCTAGTCACTCGCCTACCGCACCAACGCCAAGGCTCCATTTTGCGGTTCCAGGCAAAAGACCAGGCGATTTTCACACGGCTCCCTCACCTCCTCTTCGACAACCTCCGCCAACCCCTTCAGTCAACAACCGTCGAGATGGCCGAACGCTCCGGAATTGTGGTCGGACTCAACGCGGGCCGGGTACGTTCTTACTGTCTCTTTGCACCATGTTTTTCGGTCGTTTGAAGGTCTCTCAATGTCTCTTCTTTTTCGTTCGGTCTGTTGGTCCACTCAAGACCAGTCGGGTCCAGGGCTATCGCGGAAACACTGGGAATTATCACGGCAAGGAGGATTGGGATCGAATCGCCCATTGGAAAATATCAGACTCGCTGGGAAGATTTCGATGTCACGGGAACACTTGTTTTTTTGGATTCAACTTTGGCACCGAAGCCAGTACTCGCCTTACACCCATGATCGGACAACACCATGAACTACCCCGACAACAGACACGAAACGCGAATTGAAGAGAACACTGGGACCTGCGGCCACTACAGGAGACTTGGCGAAACAGACATGCTGACTGTTTTCTGACATAGAAAACCACCGCCCTCAACACCCCCAAGACCCGCATCTCCCGCACCAAGGGCAAGTCTTCCCGCCGTACCGCTTTCGTCCGCGAAATCGCCCAGGAGGTCGTTGGTCTCGCTCCCTACGAGCGCCGCATCATTGAGTTGCTGCGCAACGCCCAGGACAAGCGTGCCCGTAAGCTCGCTAAGAAGCGCGTACGTCTACTCTCAACCTTTTCCCCGTTTTCGTCTGGTTGGCTCTGTTGCATGGATTGCGTTGGATTTGGGTCGGTTTGGTTGAGGTCTTGGTGTACCAGAGTCGTACTGTATGGGCCATGTGCGTCGATCCTGCAGAGGAAGATTCATTTCAATCTCTGCTTTGACAAGTCCGTGCAATTACTGTTCTGTACACCAGCGACCGAGATTTATGACCAAAATCAAACGATTTCCACAAGGATCAGAGCCCGCCCAGTCGATCCATTGAGTTTAGCCTTTTACTAACTTCATATCCAGCTCGGTACTTTCGGCCGCGGCAAGGCCAAGGTTGAGTCCATGCAGAAGGTTATTGCTGAGTCTCGCCGCACCGGTGCTGCTCACTAAATTTTCCGACCCGTTCCTGTTTTTCTTTCGTTTTAACGACTCGACGCAAAAAAAGCGTGATTCTCGGATCGGAAAGGGGGTTTCGTGGCCATTGGGCGTGCATGGAGGGGAAGGCAAATATGGGATTCCTTCTCTATCGTATGGAGTGAAACCATAATGAAAACAATTATTCAACCATTTCACGTGTGATATTTGCAATTGAGCCACTTTCTAAATGGAGGTTTACAAAGTAGATGGAAAAGCGTATGATTGCCTAAGTATAGCTGAGTGAGGCTTGACGTCAGGTATATGTGTGCAGAGTCAACAATGTCCCAATGGCATTGCATATGCACCATGCATTTGGTGTCTAGTCTACCTAGGTAGGTCGTTACATTGTCATTGAGGTAGCCATGCAAATGATATTCGAAGGGCATGTGATTCAAGTCTATCTGCACATAAGATTTTGATGCGTCTCCAAAGATACGCCACATAGTCAAGTCATGATCATCAAGAGCAGCACATGTCGCTCACCTGAACCAAATACATTCCATTATCTCGATTTCATTTCTTACCCGGTAGCTTCAGCCACTTAGGCATACCGCCACTCTTTCGTGCCCCGCTGGGCTTATCACCGCCCTGAGCGCTACTTGGACCAGGCCGAGACGGGCCAGGCACATCTTCTTCCCTGAGCTCCGGCGGTTGCTCCACCTTGAGCTGTTGAGCCTGGCTCCGAAGCTCGGGGCGTAGGATCTCCGCTCGGCGTCCATGAACAAAGGAGGCAGCGTTGTCAGCCCAAGAGAAGTTGACGAGCACACGGCCAGCCAGCCCTAGATCTTTAATCAGACGCTTTTTGTCTGATGGGGGTATGGCGTTCGTATGTTTGGATCGGGATACACCGTGGACAGTGAGAAGGAAGTTCTCGCTGGCGAATGGTGGCGCAAGACACCCTCGTGCGAATTCATACAACGACAGTCCTGTGTCCGACGTCCCAAACTTGGCGACGACTTGGCTCTGATCTGGGAAGCGAACCTTCACATTGACTTCGCGAATTGCTGCTCGCCTTGCCGCTTCTGCCTCTTCCTTGGCGGCGATCTCGGCGTCCGTTGGCAGGCGCTTTGGGCGAGAGGACTCGTTGAGTAACCGCTGGTGCAGTTTTGCGTGCTCGATGGTGGGTATGTAATCACTCTCATTGTAGTCTAATTTCGCCGACGAAGGAGTGTCTTCTGAGGGAGGGGAAAAGACAGTAATCGTTCGGCCAGAGTCTACTGTGGAAGTAGCCGGTTCGGAGATGGGTGGGGGAGGGGCAACATCAGATGCGGCGGTGACGCTGGAGGGCTGAGGCTGCAATGAGCTGGAGGGCTCTTGAACAGGGTCCTTGCTTGTGCTGTCAATGGGAGCTGCTGCCGGCGCTGCGGATGGCGCTGTGTTCTTATCCTGCACTGAAGGAGCCTCATCCTCTGAAGACTTGAAGAACTCGCCAATCTTGGCCATGGCTTCTTCGATAGGCTCTTCGGTCCGTCGGAAACTGAGTCGAATAAGAACATTGCCACTGTTGAAACCTAGCTGGGTTAAAGTTTTTTGTAGATCTGTGAAACTCGATACTTCACGCTCCAAAATCTGAAGGACGGGGATCTCATAGTACAATCGTCCGGCGACATCTCCACCGTCCGCAGAGGGCACTGCCCGTGAAGTGAGATTCCGTGCCGGACCAGTCCCTGCGACTCCCGCCTCAAACTTCCGTAGTACCATCCAGAGTGTAGTTGTACTAGGGAACTTATCAAGTATGCGGCCATTCGGGGCACCGCGAGCCTCAGATTCGGGCAGTTGCAGGCCAACGGTTACGACCGATGGAGAGCGAGAGATTTGAACAAGTTCAAGCTTTGCGCCAGAGCTGAGACCAGACAAACGATAGGAAAGAGAAAGATCTAGCTGCTTGCGATTGTGTCTGTTGCATAGAATAGACCGGGTCAGTGTTGTCGTTGGAGAATAGAGAAGACTAACTTACTTTAATGAGTACTGGCTAGCATTATATCCAAGTTTTGAACATGCCTCCTGTAGGATATCGGTCAAGTGTTTGGCGGGCGTAGTCTTGATTGTTGCCCGCCTGGCTGTCGCGTCGATCACCACAACGTGGGCGCTCATTGTGTATGGAGAACAGTAGCTCTAACAATAAATAGAGAAAGTTCAGTATCTCAATAAAGAGATTTGAAATGGACAAATTGAAGTAAAGAAGTGTAAATCTTGAATGCGGGGAGAAAGAGGCGCAGAAAGTAGTCGAAGGTCGCATACGAAACAGGCAGCGGTGCGGGCGTCATCTGAGCTCTCGCGTACCTCAGAGCTTCCCCGTCATCAACTCACCTCCATCACCTCCCCCCAACCCGACCCCTTCTCAACCACATTTTCTCCTCTCTTTTTCTTCTTTTTAGCTCTGGAATCTCTTCGCTATATTGAATTGTATTGAATCACTGCAATAATGGTAAGAAAAATGCGCCCTTGTCCCTATCGTCCACGAATATCTGGACCTCAAAGCTGACCGACTTCTCCCATCACAGTCCAACCCCTTCGACATCAGTATGCCGGAACTTTGTCCCTCATGAATAACCAACCGAAATGCTAATCGTTCTGCAGATGGCGGTGCCTGTGTCGCCATGGTGGGCAAGGACTGCGTCGCCATCGCCTGTGACCTTCGCCTGGGCATGCAGTCCCTTACCATCTCTAACAACTTCCCCAAGATCTTCAACTACGCTCCATCCACCTACCTCGGCCTGACTGGCCTCGCCACCGATGTCAACACCGTCTCCGATCTCTTCCGTTACAAGGTCAACATGTACCGGCTGCGCGAGGAGCGCGATATCGCACCGCAGACCCTTGCCAACCTAGTGAGCTCATCGCTGTATGAGAAGCGCTTCGGTCCTTACTTTGTCAGCCCTGTGATAGCTGGTATCAACCCAACAACGGGGAAGCCGTTCATCTGCGGCTTTGACAGCATTGGCTGTATCGATTTCGCCAAGGACTTCATTGTCAGCGGAACAGCAAGTGACCAGCTCTTCGGTACTTGCGAGGGTCTGTGGGAGCCTGATCTGGTATGTATTAATGGTGCTATCTTACCTTCTACCGGATACGTTTTCTAACACACCTTGTCATCATAGGCCCCCGAGGACCTCTTCGAGACAATCTCACAAGCACTGCTTAGCGCTGTGGACCGAGATGCTCTCTCCGGATGGGGTGCCCAGGTTTACATTATAGAGAAGGACAAGGTTACCCAGCGGTTATTGAAGGGACGACAGGATTAGATTTGGGGAAGTGGTTGTTTTGGGCTTTCCGTTGGTTTGAGGGCAAATCCCGGCGTCTGCGGTCTTCACTGGATGATATATGCCGTGTACGGTCAATCAATGACGGGATAGCACAAGAGCAACGTGAGAGCGGTTGATACCTGAGCCGAAGGGCAATTTGTTCTTTGACTCCATGTTTCTCTTACTTCTATCACGATAATAAAAGGCCCCGTTGTCACGTCACGGCAGTGTTCCAATTTGCATTATCAATCCAACGCATTAACCAGTGAAACGGATGAAGTCCAGCTTTCGAGCATCAGTAACCATCCCATTCTGTTGAGCAGCTTTGACTGACCTCTGTCTTTGTTCAGGCCTCGTAACATGCTAGTTGCCTGTGTCCAGAAGGCCTTTAGGGGGAGCTAGATGCCTGTTCCCCGGGCAATACCTTTGGATTAGTCTGTCCAATAATGGTGCTCTTATACAATGTTTTCTTACCCAAGTGTCCAACTTCTCAAGTGGCCTTTTGACCAGGTCTGCTTTGTTGTTCCATGACGTCGCTCGGATATCAGAATGAACACAATCCTCTCAAAAGAGGGCAAGTAGGTCAGACTAGAGAGGCAAGCAAACATATGGGTAAAAGACAATATTGAATATAAAAACGGGAAAGAAGCACATGTTGCTATGCAGGCCACATGCCACCTGGGTAGGTTATCCCCCAATTGACTCAATCAAGCGGCTATCCAGTGAGACCTTCAATAACCATCTCTGTCGGCTACCGCCCCGTAGGCTGGTCCATCATTGCCTACGAATCTCTTGATGTCAGATGCCAGCAATTCAGGTACTTCCCAGGCTGCAAAATGGCCACCACGATCATACTCCGTTTCCTGTACAACATTCCCAATGGACCGATACCACGCCATAGGCCACATAATAATCTCCTCCCGGAACTGCGCCACCGCAAAGCGGACATTCTGTGGTGCCCGCGCCCCGAAAACTTGTTCCATCGACATATAATTCACGTCCGTTCTTTCCAGCAGATCATTCTGAGCTCCATCCTCCGACACAGCCGCATTTCCACTACTCTTCGGTGCCGAGGCCTCGTAGTAGATCCTCGTTGACGCCGTCGGCCCAGCTGTGGAGAAGTAGTATACACTCACCCAGGTCAAGATCTCCTCATCCGTCCAGGGGTACTTGTCGGACCACGTGTGCATTTTGTCATAGATCCAAGCTAGTAATCCGACGGGACTATCGTGAAGCCCATAGCCTAGGGTCTGTGGTCGGGTTTCTTGCTGTCTTAAGTATCCGTTGCCGCGGGTGATATATCCCATTGTCCGGGCGATGTAGCCACGGTCTTTCGCTGAGAATGGCACAGATACCAGCGATTTGAGGAATTGGTAGGGACTCCGCCAGGGGTAGGGTGGTATGACGGGCGTGAAGTTCAAGTGAATGGCTTGGGTGCTTTGAGGGTAATACTGAGACATAGTACGGGCGATCATGCTGCCCCAGTCGCCTCCTTGAAGCACTGCTCTAGAGTTAGTCGGGCTCTTTTCATGAGTTCGGATAGTGCTTGCCGTATTCCTCGTAGCCTAGTGCGATCATCACTTTATGTAGAGCTTCGGCGTATTGTGCCAGCCCGAATCCTCTCTATTTTGGTCGTTAGGATGCATTTGATCAGTGATGATACATATCAACATGCCTTCTTGACGCCTTCCGAGAATCCGAAATTGGGCAATGAAGGTGCGACAACATCGAATACTGGGCCATCCCCATCGTTCTTAGTCAGTAGCGGAAGGATCCTGGTAGCTTCGAGGAAGCTGCCAGGCCCTGGTATAGGAACAATAAGTCAGCAAGTGCGATGGAGACACCGGTGAAGTTTCAAGGGCTAGATACACCCGTGAATAAAAAGCAATGGAATTGCTTTTGAATTTCCGCTCCGATGATGCACGACATGTATATTCAATTCTCCGAAGCCTTTCACTCCTACTCGAACATTGACTTGCGGGAGTTGCTCATTCAACTTCTGCTCTTGCGCACGCCAGTCAAACTGCTCACGCCACACAGCGATAAGTCTCTTGATCTCATGGAGAGGAACTCCCATATCCCACCCCGAAGCCTCGAGCTCGTCAGGGAATGTGGTGTACTCCAGCTTCTGGTGGAGCTGCTGGAGTTTCTTGTCCGAAACAGCGATGCAATATGGGGTGACTGAGGTCATAGTTGTGGATTGCGTCAAGATCGGAGTGTGATTAAGAATGATCGGAGAGGCAAAGTTGGTTGCCATGTACTCCGTTGATGTACCTTTTCTACGGTAGCGTCATCGTATTCATAGGTGCTTATGCACATTGCAGGATGGCTGTTCCAGTTATGCTCTTAGTCGCGCTCGGGCCTGCGGTGGGGATAATACCTCGGTTTCACGGTACACCTGGGCAGATGTTGGACAACGAAGGATGGAAGTCGTATGAGGTTATATAGATAAATTGACCCGATAATGCGGACAAACTCTTAGTTAACAAATTGGAAGTCTTGGGTCGTCATTCGATATCAAAGAAATACCCGAAAGGAAAAAGATCAATGATATCAACTTCGATTCATGTAATTGCGGCAAATATTCAATTCATTGCCGCAGCGCATTGGACCTGGGGAAAAGAACATCCATGATGATTACCAGGCCCACTTGGTAGGGTCTTTCTCCCAACCGGACTTTCTGGGTGGCCTAGTTAAACGCCAGAGGACAAAGGTCATGTCGGAAAAGTTTTCGCCGGGATCGAAGCGGTCGGGGTCCCGGAAACCTGCAATATGCCTAAAGATAGTTGGTATATTCTGCTTTATAGTTAATAGTGTATATCGTATATCACATACATATCCCCGGTTGAGTCGTCGTAGATAATCTTCTGCAAAAGAGGGAGCCCTGGCTGCCATCCATGATGCTTCAATTCTCTTAGGTTTGTTAGTTTCACTCTTAACACGCTAAAGGGGATTCTGCAAATATACTCCCAGATATGGCGGAACTTCGTGCGGACGGCCTCGCGTAACTGCGCCGATTCAGGCCTCCAGAACTGATCCGTATCAAGTGGCTTCCCGCTGACCATTTCCCACACAATATATGTTATGTAGCCGTCTGGAACCACGCCGTCCTGACCTTGCTTTTCTTCTTTATAGGCGAGGAGAGCTGGGACCACAGTACAGTGTTGTTCACTAAGATCCTTCAAAGCTTGTAACTCCAAATGCTCACGGGGTGGAGCTGCCTGTTGTTGTCGAAGCTGGGGGGACTGGGACTCTGTTCCGGGGTTGGGAATTTGAAAGTAAATTCTCATAAATGCCTTCTTGCTACTGTCTGTCGGACTGTAGCAGAGGTACTTGAACACGGCGAAGGAAGGTCCACCACCCATCTCAAGTTCACGGTTGGTCATTCTTTGAAAATCCTCGGTGAGCTTCTCCTCGAGAACCCACTTCTGAGGCGAGGGAGTGGTGAAGGTCACCTGTGTGCCTAAGCAAAGATCTGAATATCCCATAATAGACATGTTGGTGTGGAGACTTGATGACAAGAGTGCAAAAAGAAAAGAGAAAAAACTGATCAGAGATTATAGTTTATATGAGTAGAGTGAAGAAACAGAAAATGAGAAGGTGAAGGCGTAACTATGACTTTGTTGAGTTCTCAGACTCGTGGATCTGGAAGTTTGTATCAATATCATATTGTTGTTTGATCATCCCATTGATACCTGATTGTGCAGGCTTGTTTGCTTGCAGACTGAGTGAAAAACTACCAAAAAAGATATGGAAAAAAAAGCCTTAAGAGTCAATTTTAGCATTCACTACATCCATGGAGCTGAGTGTCCGACGGCATGATATTGCCTAAATAGGAACCGGCCATGATTCCTTAGAAGGGAAGGTGCGGTGCTTCTTGCTTTGCCAAGAAGTATTGCCCATGCCGAACCTCGCTATCACCAGAGTTCTCAATTATATTCTCTTGGTCTACTTCGAGTTATACCAACATGCCTTCAGAAACAGAACACCCAGAGCCTCCTATGCCGGATCTGCCTCCGAAAACAGAGCTGAACACTTCTATATCGGACCTGCCTCTGGAACTAATGGACCAGATAATCAACCTGCTCGATATACAGTCTCAGGTTTACCTTGCGCTCAGCTGCAGGTCTTTATACAGACGCTATCAACACGTTTTGGCACAAGATGAATTTGCCTTCCCAAGATATCAATTCGGCATAGGTTGGCTTCCATTCGGGGTCCTAGCTAAAAGTTCCGTTCGGGAACGGCAGCTAGATTTACGCCGTCAACTTCTCTGTCGGCTCCAAGGACCTAGAAGACTCTACTGTTCCTCATGCAGCAAGTTACACCTGACCCACGAAATTTTGTTTGCTGGGGAATATAGTACCGGGATAGATCATCGTTGCAAGTACCCCGGATTTGTGAACGTCTGTCCCTGCAGTCCGCTGAATATCAGAGCAATGGCTCAAATGCTGAAAGGATGTGAACATGGATGGCTCGAATGGCATCATTGCTCAGTCACAATACAGCCCGAAGTGGTTGCCGACCAGAAGATCTACATCTTAGAAGATGAGCAGACATATTTGCGAGTCCGGAGCCAATGGGAAATTACTTACAATGAAGAAACAAACGATTGCCCGAAGATTGAGCGCTTTTTTGGCTGCCCGCATGTATGTATGCTCCCAACATTCTCAACATCTCGTCCGAAGAATGGCCGATCGAAGGAATGCTATGAGTGCAACCTCCATATGAAGACCCACTGGAATGAGGTTGATGAAAACGTGTTTCACGTTGAGATAACAAGAACACTCTATGCTCGTGAGATTTTGGAAAGTACCTAGGTAGATGCCAAGGATTCGGGGTGTCGTTTTGCTTGGTATATTGCGGTTAAGGAGTCAACGTCGCTATGTGTATATAGAAGAATGTTAATCATTCAGATATAAAAATAATAAAAAAAAAATGAGAGAGGAAGCATAGAGAGTCCCTACGATGTATACTACTAGTACTCCGCAGTATACAATGTTTTGAGTATACATGGGAGTAGATCTGTTCTATAGATGATTGGGGAAGTACCTGGTACCCCTATCCACATATATAATGCTCGGGTAATCAAGGTACCTAGTACCTAATGGCCCTCTTCTGGTCTAGATCCCGCAGATCCCGCCGCGCAGCCTCCGTGCGCCTTCGCAGGATTCGAGAAAAACCACAACACACAAAGAGGAGAAGCATCAAAAGGAAACTACAGGATCTCAGAGAAGCCTGAAACATTTTCTGTTAGAAATATTATTAGCTACAGAGTCTATGAGCTCTTGACAACTCTTGTTTCAGGCCGTGTCTAGACCGCCCGGCCCCCCGAACGGAAAATCCCCTCTCCCCTCCTTCTAGGAATCCTTCTGGGCCTTTTCTCTTCATTATTTCATATACTGGTGGATGTACGTCGAATTCATCTCGATCCATCCACCGTATCTAATATTTATACCATTGAATGCTACGGTCGTTACCCTCGGACAACTACGAGCCCCGAAAACTGAATCCTCGAACCGACCTCACCTTCACTTGCCACATGGACTATGCCCGACACGCCCGAGCCGGATGTCTCTCATGCTGTCCAACCTTGTCCCACCATGCCATTTCCCTCTTGCAAGTCAGAGTGCATCACCGGGGACGGGATACACACCGTTCATGACGATGGAGATGTTCAACGCGACTTGGGGACGTGGAACGATGGTGCTCAGACCACTGCCATTGAACATTTGGTCACACTTAAACAGGGTTTGCGGGCGTCCGACACTGAGCTGTTCTGGAAACGGCTTATGGAGGACATGACATCTATAACCAAAGCCCAGTATGGGTTTGTTGCTCGGAGGGTGCACGGGAGTGAGCCGATGCCAGAACTAGGCGGGCGGCGCCCGTCGCTTTTTGGCGCGGCTTTCTACTACAACGATGGTTATCAGACAGTTGGTTTGCAGCGAAACAGGTATTTCGCGGGCGGGAACCCCTTATTGCATATGGACCACGAGCGGCCTTGTTTGATCCCCGAGAATCTCAGCTCACTTGTATCGTTCGGCGATGATAATTTACCATTCGCCGCTGATGGTTACTTGGCGATTCCCCTTTTTTCGGCTGGAAAATGCCTGGCGCATCTCGGGTTGATGTGGTCCAAAGATGGTCTTCGGCATAGAAACCTGTCCTGGTCCTTCCTGGAAATGATTCTCCACTCGCTCGAAGACCTGATTGTACAGCGACTAGACCCAGGGGAACAAGTTCTAGATGCAGTGTTAGATTCCCCAACGACAAATACCTTTGATTTTCACAATCCCCAGGCTGCCGCCTTCCATGAAGCCGCTGATTTCAACTCCCATCCCCTCAAACCCTACGCCCGAAGCTTGTCCCATGAGCTGAGAACCCCGATGCAGGGTGTGGTGGGAATGCTTGATGTCATGCACGCTACAGTGCGCGAGGCGATGGAGAGTAAAACTCCTGTCAAATCGGGCGGGATTTTCCAATCTCTCAAGGAGGGGATTGAGATGGTTCAAGATAGCGCGAGACGTGCTGTTGAAGCCGCTGACAATGTCGTTCATGCATACGAGCTCAACATGCAAGTCCCCAAAACACCACTCCGGGAGGAGCCCGATATACTGGGTGGTCTCGCAGTCCCAACTACTATACCCGAAACCCGCCCGAGCATCTTTTTTGAAGGAAAGAATATCGCTGTAAATCCATACAAACGGCGGCGGAGCCTACCACCGGACATGAATACCCGACCAGTACGCAAGCAAAGACTCCGTGCGGCTTCGTCGCGGCAAGAGCTTTCGCCCCGCAGCGAAGAAGTCAAGAATGCTGTCCACGAAAGCGACCAGATCGTACATGCTATCCCAGTTCGCCAGTTTGAGGCTGTGATGGCTAACATGGTCGATCCACGCCCGTCTCTCGCAGCTCGACGATCCGCACCTCACTTACTCCTCGAGGGCATCAATGTGAACCTGAGGGGTTCTGCTTTGCGTTTTACCAAGTTGCGAGATCTTCTGCGCTTGGTAATAAACGAGTCTCTTCATGTTGGTGGCCGACCGGATTCTGCTGTTAGCAATGCAACCGAGTTTGGCGAAAGAATTGAGATTCGGTCGCGGTCCTCGAACGGTGAATTGTTCACCCAGGTTGTGGACTGGTCCGTAGACCCTTCATTACCTGAGACCCTTCTTGCCGATGACCGTGATCTGGCCAAACTAATCTCGTGCGTCTTTCTCAATGCAATTAAATTTACCAACAACGGTACCATCACTGTTTGCGCAACTATTGACCCCAAGAGGAATGATGTCCTTATTCTTGTCCGCGATACCGGCCCGGGGATCCCCGCTGCATTCCTACCCAACCTTTTCAAGCCATTTGCTCGTGAGGACGCATCGACCACAAGAAGTAAAGATGGCCTAGGTCTTGGTCTTCTTGTGGCCAAGGGCCTTTCTCGCAAAATGGGCGGTGACTTGACATGTGTGCGTTCGTCGACTTCCGGTCCTACGCGTGGTACTGAGTTTCGAATTCGAATCCCCGTAAACCAACGTGAAACTGAGCTCCGCCCTGCCACTCCCAGCGAGAGTGTTTCGACGCCATCTACCTGTACCACCGACCAAACACGACAGGGCAGTGTCAGTAGCCTTCTGTCTGATCCTTCTTCCTCTAATTCCCCATTTATCCTCCCCCAAAACTGTCAGCTGCAACAGCCGACACCGTGTGCCACCGACGAAAACATGTCTCAAAGCCCAACACCTTTGCGACCATCATCACAAACCCGTTTCCATCGAACGCGTATCTCCAGCGATGCATATGACAAGAAGCTTGGAGAGAAATATCCACTGCGCTTTCTGGTCGCCGAAGACAATCGAATCAACCGGCGCGTATTGGTGAACATGCTACGCAAACTTGGCTACCGCGACGTACTTGAAGCGGCCGATGGCAAAGAAGCGGTCCAGATCGTTGAAGGCATCCTCTCTGCGTCAAAGCCTTCCAATGTCCTTGATATTGGTCTCGATCCAGAACATGCGATGCAAGGCGTCATCAACCAGCCACCTCTGGCTGCAACTGCAAGAATAAAACAGATTGATGTCGTCTTGATGGACCTCTGGATGCCTGAAATGGACGGATATGAAGCCACTTCACGAATCCTCCAGATGGTTGACAATCATCGGAACCAAAATGCTGCCTTTGAGCGACCGAACCCCAACAGTCCTGACTCCATGGAAATGGATCCAATTCCCAACTC
This sequence comes from Penicillium rubens, assembly GCF_028828025.1. Classification (NCBI taxonomy): domain Eukaryota; kingdom Fungi; phylum Ascomycota; class Eurotiomycetes; order Eurotiales; family Aspergillaceae; genus Penicillium; species Penicillium rubens. The sequence continues at coordinate 5,227,080 of NW_026890600.1, forward strand.
TTTTTGTACGCCACCACCTCCCACAGTTCTTGCTGTGAGTGCCGATGTTAGCGACGAGGCATTGAATCGCGCCTCCAGAGTGGGTATCAAAGGCTATATGACGAAGCCATACAAACTCTCTGACCTCGAACGGTTGATTCTCGAATTCTGCGGTGGTAATCCCAACCCCATCGTCTAAACCTGATGTTGCTTTCTTTGATTTCCATGTCCAGACCACTATATATACCCACTGGATGTGGATCTTTTCTCCATGTACAATTCCCCAAGTTGCTTTTTTTTTCCTTTGGCCCAGGGGCCTGTTAGGGCATGCATTGAGTCGGCGGCCTATTCATTTTCAACTGCCATATACCATCATTGTCATTTTATTGCCACCCTTTATGTCTATTATTCCCATTTGGATCCAATGATTGATGATACATCACAAGCGATCGCTGCACATATAGAGTCATTTAATGAGCATTTTACATTCTGAGACTCGACTCCTAGCCGTGATCATCTTTCCACTCTGAGCAGCCTATAACTGAACCTACACCAGTACTTCAATCCAGAAGCTTTGATCATTACATGTTATATATGGAATATCTTGCAAAGTTAACACATTTTATATCTAAAATCCGAGGACCTGCGGAGTTGACACCGAAAATGAAGAATCGTCCTGACTGTTGATGATATAATAACCATACGTGAGGAATTATATGATTGATCTCCTGTCACAGCGATAAATGTCAGGCAGAAAATAATATCCAATGGATTGAATTATACCACTTGGAACAAATAACATAGTGCACTTCCGAAGCTCTATTCAGAGAGTTGGCGGTAAAGCTCTCATCATTTGGACAGCTTGTTTGATCAGCTGAGCCTCTGAGGAGTGTACCTCGACATACTGAGTACATTCAGCCAACGCCTTGGAGCCGAATAGAGGGAATAGATGATGGTCATCTCGAGCACATCGCCCTCCTCTAACCTTCGTTCCGAATGATATAAACGCATAAACATATTACAAGGCGGGGTGCTCTCCAAGATACCTCATACAAGCATCAAGTGCCTTCCCTCGACCTCTTCAACATCTTGAGGCCCCGTGTTCGGTGGCTTTACTTTATGGAAAGCAAGTACTTTAAGGCCTTGCCTTCACTCAGATATTCGATGGTAATATCCACGAGCTGACGGCCACTGCCCTCAGGAGGTATCTCTTGGGACACAACCCAGACCTTCTCCGAGAAGAGGTGCCTAATCCACAACTGGAACCAGAGCCTCACAGATTCCAGTTCGCTGGAAGATTGTACCTGGGGATCCTCCCAGAGATGCATGAGGGAATCATTGGTGATAAGCGACATTCTCTTGTAACTTTAAGCTATGAGACAGATGCTGTCTTCACCATAATTACATAGCAGGGTCAGGATTCTATTTCATGCAGCAGAGAGTGTACTTGATCACAAGCCGACTAGGTGGGAGCAGCCTCTGCTCCCGGTTGAAGTGCTAGCCAAGAAGGACGGTATATAGAAGTCTTCCAATAGGGTAGATGGCTCTCCAGCGTTTTCAGAGTATCGCCCTCTGGGTTAGGTAGGCAATATACGATGTTGACCCCAGTGACTGTAGTTGGCGTGGGCAAATTTCGGTTTCAATGACCTACAAGACACAAGAGAATAGAAGAAAAGATATCATTACATCCATTATCAAGATCGACATCTGACCATGCTCAAGCACTCCGCACCCTTTTTTGTCGAAACACTGGCTAACGAGTTAACAAAGGGACCTCCGGAAGCCGAAATGCCTCCGATCAAAATTTAAAGACCCACTGTTCCCCAGAGAAACAGTGTACCAACGCACGTAAGCACCAAACGTCAATATTCACGTAAACCGGCGTGCGTGACCACAGCAGTGGAAGGAAGATGCAAGGCATAAGAAACGAGAAATGCTATAGGGAATAAGACAACGCGGTATCTAAGTCAACTTCTGCTTGATGAAGAATGACCGCAGGTGGGAGAGCTGCCAGGCGCATGCGGCGGACAAAACGGCGAGCTGGATTAGAGTCCAGCGCACGACACGCGAGTTTGTGGTCTCAGACTGGTCACGGAACTCAGACTCTCGTTCCTGAAGAAAAAAAAAAGACAAAACGTTAGTATGTCCGCTTCAACCATGCACAGAGACATTAGCTATAGATTGGATATTGGGTAATCCTTACCCGCTGGTACACCTGCTCACGACGAATATCCTGCAACCGGCTGTTCAGATCCTTGACCCGCTGCACAATATCCTTGATTTTGTCCTTGTCCTCAGTCTCGATTTTGCTGGTCTCACCAATGGCAAGGTCGACGGTGACCTTGACGGCGCCTGGGGAGTTGGACAACCAGCCCGACGAGGCATCCGTCTCAGGTGTGAAGCAGATTTTGTGCTGGCCAGCATCCGCGGCGGAGAAGTGAAAACGACCAGAGTGGCTGTTCCGCTTGGACACGACGCGGTGGTCATTGTCAAAGGTCTCGTCGACGGTGATGAGCATCTTCAAGTTATGGTCGATCAGGTAGCTGCCGCTCTGGGGGTTGATGACTTCCGTCTCGAAACGGCCTATTTATGGTTTAACAAAATATATTAGTTTAAATGTCCTTCGCGAAGGCTCTATAGACTGGCGCATACCGGCCACTAGAGTATCCTTAGGTAGGTCCTCGAAGAAGCACTTTGTTTGCCGGCCCTCCATGTAGAAGTACAGGGCATTCGTTGGGAGGAGGAGAGAAAAGAAGGAGAGGAGGGTCAATGCTGACGCCAGCCATGACGAGGATGTCCCAGTGAAAGCCATGATGAGGAAATGGGCAATTGGATAGTCGCACAGCCAAGTTCTACTCTTCGTGAAGGTGTCAACATCAGGGACCGTGGCACCTCACCGCCTACCATCTCTGGAATGCCTCCCTTTCCAGCGGGAAGCCTCTGTCGATGTGATCTTCAATTTCGACATTCACTAGTCTTTATTTCATCAAACAAATTCTGCTTTTATCTCTCTGTGGCCGTTTAATAAATCTTTAATCGTCGAAAACCGAAGAAATCCCCCTTCGTGGCGTGTCTAGACAGATCACTCCCCCGATCGAACCGCCAATATGGCCGCGGCCGATGTGCGCGACATGCTGGATTTGCCCGCAGAAGGGCAACCCAGACCACACAAGAAGCAGAAGGTGGTCGAAAAGCGACCAGGTAGGTGTAATGCGCTCTATTATGAATGACATAGATTACTGACAGTTTTCCGTTGCAGAGGGTATTACCCGTGAATTGTACGCGCTACTGGGCGAAAGGGCGCCACCAATCGCCATTAACGAGAACAAGTACAAGGGCCGTCCAAAATGGATGAACAAGCTGCGCGTTCGACCTTGGTATGTTCAAGATGCGGCTATTTGGAGATCCCGAATGCATACTGATATTGGACCCTATGTAGGAGCATGACACCGTTCACGAACAATGCCCGTTCGGATGGCCTGGTTTTGAACCACTGGCAGAGAAAACACGAGTCGGCGCGACCACCTGTTCCCGCACCTGCACCTGCACCCTCAGAATCCCAGATGGAAGTGGATCAGCCCAAGCAAGAAGAGAAAGAGGACGTACCGAAACTGCCAGAGCAGGAATATGCCTTCGCCAAGTACAACGTCAAACCGCGCTTGCCCCGTCGGTACACAGATGACGAGTATAATCGACATCTTCAAAGTGATGACTGGTCGCGCGAGGAAACAGATTATCTGGTGGGACTCGTCACGGAATACGACATTCGCTGGGTGCTGATCGCAGATCGTTATGACTACCAACCACGAATGGACACACAGCCGGATGCGAATGCCCTTGTGCCTGCGAAACACCATCGGACAATGGAGCAGATGAAAGCGCGATACTATTACATTGCTGCAACAATGCTCTCACTAGAACACCCACCCTCAGAAATGTCTGAGGCCGAGTTCGATCTACACGAAAAGATGCTCAAGTTTGACCCCGACCGAGAGCGCGACCGTAAAGAACTGGCCGCTCTCCAGCTCAACCGGACAGCCGATGAGGTCCGCGAGGAGGCAATGCTACTCGAAGAATTGAAGCGCATTACAAGCAACGAGCAGAACTTCATCACCGAACGCCGAGAGCTCTACTCTCGCCTCGAGGTTCCCATCAGCGTCGGCAACACCACAATGTATCAGTCCAGCGCGGGTCTTTCCCAGCTCTTGCAGACTCTACTGCAAGCCGACAAGAGCAAGAAACGCCGCTCCATCCTCGGGGACGGTGCAATCCCAAGTCCTGCCGGTCAGACTCCAACTACCGCAGGTGGCCTAGGCCGAGCCGAGACCCCCGTGTCACAGGGCGCAAACAAGAAGGGAGCTATTGCATCAAAGGAAACCAATCAAATGGTACGCACGCTCACCCCAGCGGAGGAAGCAAAGTACGGCGTCCAGCATCACGAGCGTGTCTCCGCAGGCGTGCAATTCCGCAGCGACCGTGCGCAGCGACTTACGCAGGCCAAGTCCAACGTGCAAACCCAGAAACTGGCCAATGCTCTATCCGAGCTTGAGATTCCTGTGCGCCTGTTCATGCCTACTGAGCGTGTATGCAAAGATTTCGAGAAACTCATTCAGTCTGTCAATATGCTTCTCGACGCCCGCAAGGTGTCCGAAAAAGTTGAAAGTGAGATCCGTGTACTCGAAGCCGCGAAAATGGAGCGCGAACGCAAACTGCGAGAAGCTGCTGGTATCACGGGGCCAAGTGCTGACCCCGAACATCCCCATGTGAAGAAAGAGACTGAAGATGGCGATGCCGGCGTTTTGGGTCATTCTACTGCCCCACAGAACACACAGGGGGCTGGTGCTCAGCAAGGGGATGGTAACCACAAGCGGTCCGCTAGTGTGCTTAGTGGCGCAAGCGACAAGAGCAACAAGCGGCAGAGGAGATAGATGATTTGCTTCTTTACTGGTGATGAACTGCACTGCGAAGTGTAAGATGTATTAGGGATCAATTACCCATATTCTGTACGATTAATGACACCTGACTGAGAAGCATACTCATAATTAAACCAACTCCATCCCCGCCGATAATAATAACAGCAGAATTGGCCCCAGAGACCCCGATAACAGTATTCGTGTGCTTGTTCAACCAATGTACCCTTGTTACTACTGCGATGATTGTTGCTGTGCGTCTTCGTCACTCTGCTTCCACCACCAGACTTGTTCGGCTCGCCCACCGGCTTCCATAAAAGGCCCCAGGCATCCCAATGCAGTCCTGATACGCACTTGCGAGCTCTTCTGCTGCATCGCTTCTGGTAGAATCTGCTCGGCCTAGGTCACTCGACGGACGCTCTTCGTACTGTACTGGCCACTCCTGAAGTGGTTCTTCCTGAGATGCTGCTTTTGCAGGGAGGTTCGAGCGTTTCTTGCTTTCCCTGTTTCTCGAGAACTTTAGTAACCAACGTCCACTACGTGAGCGGGAAGGCACTCTATTCAATCTGTCTGCACTCCTGTCGTTCGACGGATCGAAGTACACGGAGGGCGGATAGTTTGTCTGATCCACCGAGGAGCGGCGTTCACCAAGTGGTGAATCATTCAGAGAAGAGACAGTGCGCCCATGGGCTGAATCGTGGTACTTGTTTGGTTGTGGTTGTTTACGTGTGGAACGGCTGGCCTTCGCCCATCGACTTAAGAACGTTTCATCCACGTCTTCGATATAGAAGCTGGCTGCAGAAGTAGGCGTCTTTGCAGAAGTTGGTGATTTTGCAGAAGTCGGTGATTTTGCAGAAGTGGGCGACTCAATGTGCTGCGGGCGAATTGAACTTCCATGGCTGGCTTCCTCTGCAGGCATTCTTTCACCAGCCAAATCCACCACCAGCGGTGCGTGACGATTACCTCGGACTGGTTGGCTCTTCATTTTGGCCCACATCGTTGTTGTCAAAATAGGTTCCCCGTTGGTATTGGTAGGGCTCGTGTTACAATCCCCGTTTGGAAATGGACTGCTGTTCCCTCCAATTGTTGGTGGGTGATCGTCAGCATGTTCCACCAAGCTATACCCGTAGCCCATTCGTCGCCCCCCGGTCATCCAGCCAGGACTGACTCTGCGATGTGGAAAGGTACTGCTGGCGCCATTGGAAGTCCCTTGAACATGGGGTGTCCCCCAATTCGCCGCATCAAGTTGCTCAACAAATTTGCTTTTCACAACCTCGGCACCTGGTTCCCGTTCACTTTGGATCGAACCAGTCTCAGCTGCCATTCGTGCATGGATGTTCGGTAGACTATCCATTTCATTCGCAGCGTGGATTCTCAGTGATTGAACGGCAGACGCCCCATGTGAAGGGCTACTGCTTTGACGCGAATAGAAGGAGGACGCGTCTCGTTGATGAGACGTAGGTTGCTTCTGGGACTCCGATCCCACATTTTCTGACGTTCTAGATCTCTCATGAGATTGAAAGTTCTCTTGTGATGTCATTTGTGGCCCATATCTATTCGCACGTGGCAGTTCCAACATGGATGGGTTAGTTGATGGCGGCCCAGACCCCATGCTTGTCCCTGCGAGTCTGTGGGAAAGGTCTAGATCACCGAGATGCGGTACTCGGGTCTCAGAGTGTGTCCTGGGAGAGCTTGTTGGTTGTCGTGTTTTCGAAACCATAATGCCCCGATCTTCCCTGGCTAGCGACGCTGAAGATGCTGCGCGACGATCGTTGGGATTTGATCCCACGTATTGAGTCCAGTTAGGCACAAGATTTTGAAGGTTCTCACGGCTGCTGCCTATAAAGCCTTCTCGAGATCGGAGGCGATCTAGGCTTGGTGGAGCTGATTCTTCTTGACTGGGAGGGAGACTTGGGAGAGCTTTCGTGAACGTGTCTTGATCGCCCGACCGCCCATTGTTGAATGAAGGCACGGACTGGCTACCTGTGCCCTCGGTTGCAGAGTTGGGATGGGCTGAGTGCCCCCTCAAACTTCCTGTTGGTGTGGGTATATAGTGCATCCCAAAGGGAGTTCCCGGGGAGTCGGGTTGATCATGGCTTGCGGAACCCGCCCACATCTCCAAGTCATTCCGCTCACGACTGTGCTCTATTAGATCATGCAACCCCATTCTGCGAACCGCCGGGCTTCCGGGTGACGCTCTCAAATGATCGGCATGCTGAGGACTCCCAATATACTGGGCATCACTGTCGTACCCTCGTTCGCTCATTAGACTGCTTCCCATGTCCCCAACCATTGATAGCCCCGTAGTTCCTTTGGGAGTATTTGGCTTTGGCTTGATCAAGAAGGGAAAAATGGGGCGGTGTTCGCCGGACTGCCTGGATTCTCTCGAGAATCGATGCCGGAGCCGACGTGAAATACTCGTAGATCTCCGCCTCAGATCTCGAACAGGAGTTGTAGTTGGTCCTGGTGAGGGGCCTGCGGTAGCCCAAGTTAGCCAGAGGTGACCTTGACATCAAATATTGGGTTGGGCCTTACCTTGGGCTTGCTCCCTCGCACCATCCACATTCTGCATTTGACCATGTTGGTAGGATTGTGTGAAACCACCTGGAGATCCAGCTCGATGTCCCCTTCGGAGACGCGGACATGCAAATAAGAACATTTGGACATGGGATGTTTACAAGATGAACTTTACGCGTTCGTAAACCTCTCCTTAAGGGCATTTTGGGGAAAGCACCTTCCATTTCGGAACACCCCGAGGTCGCTCCTGCTGTTTATTGACATTCGGATCCTGGTAATTTATGTTTACGAACATTCAACTTTGAAAATACTCATAGAGACAGGAAGATACCATCCAGATAGATACCTGGAGTATTGATTAGAGCGAGCCATTACATACCCAGGTACACATGTATGTTGAAATTTCATGTTCTCTTCACCCAGTATACATGCACCTACCTTCGTGGAAATCATTTCCCAATGCATGCTAGCGTCCGAAGTGGGTCAAACGCGGGCCGCACCTACGAACCCGCTGTAACACAAGCCTTGCGCTAGTTATAGACTGCTGTTACGACTATAAAAAGGCCCTCAAGAGCTTCATTGCTATGGATCGCTAATCATTCAATAATACTGGCTAGGGAAGATGGGAGCATATCTAAGGTATCTCAAGAAGTGGGCCAATGATAGTTTGTGCGTTTATTTATGTCCGAAAGTCATGATCAGTCCTAGACAATATAGTATAATTCTTATATCTTGTTCTAAGCATGCCCAATCACTGAGTCATAATCACAGTAAGGTCAATCCGTCAAGCTCGAGTTCTTGGCTAGATGCTCTGAGGTTTCGCACGACGGCATATGCCGCAGTGAAGCAAAAGAAGCAAAATAATTAAACGAACAAGCAACAACTTAAGACTGACAGACCGAGTCTCTATAATTTGAATTACACTCTCAGTACCGCCCAAATGGTGCTTTATAAAGTGATTGGTGTGTACGAATAGTCCTCCAATTGAGACTTGACGTACAACTCCACCGCGGTTTGAGCATCACAAAACAGAGCAATTGCCTGCATTAGAAATTAGTCAGTCTTTATTGGGCAAAAGATACAAGCTAAAAATGTATTCTTACCTGCGCTGTCTTAAACTGCGCCTTTCCACCCTCACTGGCAGCGAATTCAACCCGGTATTGACTCTCCGAATCGATATACGAAGGATAGCTGACAGCCTCGGTGGCCTTGGCGTTTATCGCAAACAAGGACATACTATCCAACTCCTCTTGCGGCCTCTCTATAGCTGCAAGTTCTTTCAGAACCGCTGGTGCTATAGTCAGTGCGTCGACCCCGGCGAGCATAATCAGCTCATCGATGCTCAGTGTCACACAGGCTTTTACCCGTGTGGGCAGAGAGTTCTGGCGATAGAACTGTTGTGCTTGCACACAAACACTAAGGATTGGGTTGCTGTCCTTGTATCTGCCAAAAAATTAGAGATACACCCAACACCCGCCGATATCTCTCACTCACCCCTTGTAAGTCTCGGTTTTGAGTTCATGCACAAACGGTGAAATCGATATACAGCCGGCTTCGCCCGCAAGGACCGCCTGTTCCATTGAGAAGAGCGTCGTGGCTAAAGTCTTTATTCCACTTTGCTTGAGCTGGCGTGCAGCTTGCATTCCCTCCCATGTCGTTGGTATCTTGGTGACCAGGCGAGATGTGTCAAAGTCGGGGTCAACGATTTGGCAGATAAGATGCGATCCTGGGGTACGTAAATTAACATCTCTCTTCTTGATGTAGACTTGTGGGGTACATTTTACGTTGGGCATTTGCAACTATCGCCTGAGTATTGTAGGCATAGCTTGGATTTATCATAACATGGACATTCCCGTAAACATTTTGGATCACTTCGAGGGCTAGTTCAATTGCCTAGACCGGTCAACTTTCTATATCCGCATCACTCCATTTTCTGGACACTTACCACCACCTCCACCGCAAGCTCCTCAAGGTTAAGATTGGCAAATTGTGGATGGATCGTGGCTGCCAACGCTAGTGATCTTTTCAGCACGGCACTTCTGCTGGGCTTGACAATCTCCGCTTGCACCTCAAGCTGTAGTGCGAATTAGCACAGACGAACAGGCCTTCCAGGTATATTCTAATACTTGATTTCCTGTTGCATCTTGAAAGGGTCCAATTTCTTTGGAAGCTGATGTGAGACCTTCATTAGTTTTCAGCCTAACACAAGTCAAAAGACCCACAACCTTCAGCACTGTATGTGTCAATATCCACCTGGGTTCGCGAGTCAAGGTATTCCAGTAAGTTTACAGTCGGCATATTGCAAGTCGTATTCAGCGGTAAGTGTAGCAAACTTGCGTGTGGGATATAACAAGACTGTCAGGGATCTGGGAACAGATTTCGTATATGATAGAGTCGAAGCGATTCAAAGTCGAGTTGACGATGCGACCCCATACTTAAATACCAGTGTAAATTCTTTTTAATGCACACCAGCGTCTTTGGTTCACCAGTGACCAAATTGAATTGACCTGCAGCTTGTACCTGGTGGTCCCAGTAATATATCCCAACGGGCGATGAGGTGTGTCACGGGGACGTTGTCCTATAGATTGGCTAGTAGCTGAACACGATCGACTACGTACTATTCAACCGATTTCATTGTTGAGGTCGAGTGCCGGGGTGCCAGAGCCCCGGGTCCCGGGGGATACCGCCATCTAAGTTAAATCCTAAATACTTATAGATCAAACCAGGTTATCAGTCTTTGTAGTATAGAATATTTTGTGAATTGAAGAAAGGAGGGAAAACGGTAACAATATTGACCAATATTACCAAGGTCCTGCGTGGCATACTTCGTCGCCCGTAGATCTCGCACTCTCTCCACGTGTGCAAATAATTGGAATCTAGAGTAAGGGTATTTCGAGGAAAATCTATAGAATTTGTATCCAGGGTGCCTAAAACGTGTTCTCTTCTAATATTTTGTGTTAGTATTTGTTTTCTGCCAATGAATGTATGTTAGAGCAGTTTAAGTGTGAAAGCATTGATTAGAAGGGGCTTGGTACTCTGGGATTATATACCACCATGCCAACATCGTTGATTCAGCTGTTGATCTTAACCGTACAAAGGCTCTAAGGTAGAATCTTGAATGTACTCAATACAGCAAGTAATAGGCGGCGGTTAAGTCCTTGAAGCAAGAGGCCGAGATTTGGATTTTATGCCACCTGTTGTGATAGTGGTATACTGGTGGCTTAATATAGGAGCCTCGGGTTGAAAAGAGCGTGTTGATGATTAACCTCTTCTGAAACAGTGCAATCCCTAGTATTTCCTAGGTCCTAGGTCCACCATCGTCTGATGATGAATCTAGTGAAAACAGGGATAGAAAAGAAACTAAACACCTAAAAGGGGAAAGAAAACACTGTTCGATAGGGTATTTGATTTATTAGTTCAAGCTCTTGCTGGTTAAGCCCATTAAAAATGTCCCGATTGTGCAACGCTAGAGAAGTCAACGTCAACCACGATATAGTTAGGATATATATCATGAACACTAATATGACACTGGTTTTATTGGACTTTGAACGACAATTATATGAAGTGAAAGTATCCAGGCATATGTATACTTGAAACAATAAATATGGATCGCCGTAAGTATACAGCCACCCGTGGTCTTAATGATCCTGCATACAAAGCTTAGCCATGGTCATAAGCAGATCCTTCAATTGCATAACTAATATGCCCCTCTGCAAATGTCCGGTCGCACGTAAACCACCTGCAAAGGACAAGCCAAACCCCGGTGGCTAATTGGCATTCTTAAGCGTAGAGAATGTATATGATCAACAAGGGAGATTATATGATGATGGTAAGATCAACATAGCTATTACTCTTATGTGGGTTATGAGCTTACGTCCTCGCGGTGGGTCAAAGACTTCAGCACCCTTATTCTTATTACCATCCCTTGCATGTATCTATAAGATCTACCAGAATCATTCAAGTTTTCCCTGCTGTTCAGCTAATGTTTCTAGGACTTCCGAAACCTATGTGCTCATAGAGAAACTCAATTGAAGAATGCCTGGGCTCAATCCTATAAATTTCCTTTCCTGTCCCGGTCCATTTAAGCTTAACCTCAATCCTTGGCTCAGTAACCATCATGATCATCCCGGCTCCCAAACCACGGCTAGAGGTAAACCAAGCCCTCAAAATCCAAGGTTTGAAGCGCACTGGAGATCAGAAGAATCTCGTCGGTTGGGATGCCATGAACCCGCGTCATCCACGGAATTGGAGCAGTTCGAGAAAAGCGTATGATGCTAGCATTATCATCTTCTTGGAGTTTTATACGTGGGTTTCCCCGTTCAGGTATTGATGATAGATGAGTCTAACCATTCTTGCGAATTAGGACTGCAGTGAGCACATCAGGGGTATATGGCATCGCATCTACATTGCATTTATCTTAAATGCTAACTTGTAAGCAGGCCACAGCTGCCAGAAATGCACAGCACCACTTTGGAATTGGCGAGACCCTGTCTGTGTTTATATACATCTCGACGTGAGTGTATTTCTCTGTCGGTATGAATATGGTACGGGAAATGCTTACCAGATGGGACAAAGATATCTTCTCGCTCAAGGCATTGGCAGCATAGTATTGCCTCCTTACTCGGAATGCTATGGTCGAAAGAAACTGTATGTGGGCAGCACTGCATTGTACAGTATATTCTGCGTGTTGATTTCGGCAGCGGAGTTACCTGCTGCAGGCGCCATAGGGCGCCTCATCACAGGCTTTTTGTCCGCGGTCCCGAGCGCTGTCATCAATGGCAGTATGCAAGATATGTTCGACACTAAGGAGATGATATGGCTTACGCTGCCGTACATGGCCATGGCGAATTTGGGTATTGCAGTGGGGCCGGTGATGAGTGCATACATCACTGCGGTTTGGGGGTGGTAAGTACCGTTCCAACTCGAAGACAGTCTGTACACAGATAAAGACCAAAGAACTAACAGATCGCTATAGGAAATGGGTTTTCTATGTGGCCGCCATAGTCACCGGAATCCTAACCATATTGCTACTCGCGATCCGTGAATCTCGCCCGACTGTCCTCCTGACACAGGAGGTTCGACACCTGCGTCGCATTACTGGCGACCATTCTCTCCAAGCATTGAACCCAGACAAGGTTCTAGACCTCCAGTCTTTCGCGCGCCAGTTCGCCTTCCGACCAGTCCAGCTCCTCTTCACAGAGCCCATCGTCGCAGCAGTCTCAATCGTGTGCGGCATCTCCACTGGACTCATCTACCTGTTCACGGATATCCTGCCCGGAGTTTATCAATCATTCGGCCTCACAGCCACTCAAGCTAGTCTCCCCTTCCTGGCCCTCGGCTTCGGGTTCCTTCCAAACTTCGGTACCCGCTTCCTGGAGTACCGCAAAACAGCACGCCGGCGCCAGCGTGGCGAACGCGTTATCCCCGAGCACAAACTAACCGGGTACATTATCGCTGCACCGGTGCTAATGATTGCGTTGTGGTGGTTTGCATGGACGATCCCTCCCGCTGTGCATGTGCATTATTCTGCGTCTGTGGTGCCGCTGTTCCTGACCGGGTTTGCGATCAACGAGTTTGGTATCGTTCTGGTTGGATATATGTCGGACAGCTATCGGTCGTACTCGGCTAGTGGATTTGCGGCGCTGGGTCTTGTGCGCTGTATGTTGGCGGCTTCATTTCCGTTGTTTTCTGGGCGAATGTTTAGTGGGCTGGGTCCGAATAAAGCCATGTGTGTCCTGGCTAGTCTGGCTACTGGGTTTTGCTTCCTGTCGCCTGTATTGAGGATATATGGGGAACGTCTGAGGAAGTCGAGTAAGTTTGCTGCGCACTGTGTGGATGTTGACGCGGAGAATACATGCGAGCGGACATGATACTTGTGGTGCATTATGTATAGTGATGTTTCTAAGTCTTTTGTGACATGGAACAGAAAAGAGAAAAATGTATTTGCGGGCAGGAAGTGAACCAAATATGTAAAAAAACCTCCGATAAAGATGCCGTGGTATTAGCTTCAAAGCTCGGTCCTTGAATATGTATAAAGTCGCTTCTTTCCCATGTTGGTATGTACACCAGCCACTCGACACATCGTGAGACTACATTCAAGTCATCAACATATAATGGAATCTCAAGGCCATTTCAGCATCACGGTGGAGTTCGTAATCATCAGATACCTCGCCACTTCAGCCATCGCAGGTCTCCTACCTGTAGCCATTCGAGCCTAGCTCATATACACGCGGAGTCCGGACACTGGGCAGTTCATGCATTTGTTTGTATGTTTCCAGTGGATATCCCGTGGACTGTTGTGGTGGGTAACCAGTCGGCTGTTGTGGGGGATAACCCATGGGCTGTTGTAGTGGATATCCCGGGGGTGGGTGTGATGGCTGCAGCGGACCGTGGCTCATAAAGAGCTATTCTTGTGATAACGGGGGCTGCTTTTGCTTTCGTCGATAGATCCACCAGACTATGAGGGCTACAATAACCGCGATGACCCGCAATCCAAGCTTGGCTGGAACTTGCTGTTAAAGCCTCAGTAGGTGTTGGTGATTGACTGGCTTGTCAATCTGCCGTAGAAAGCATTGTGGGAGCTGCTGTGGTAGGAGCTGCTGGAGAGGAGCCTGGGATTGTTATTAGCCGGGATCTTCGATCTATAGATCCTGTTCCTTGGATTGGACACAGTACTTAACCCAGTTGTTGTTGCTTGTAATTCACAATATAATGTGTTCGCTTTCCAATGAGACCCACAAAACATATTAGACGCCGAAGGTTTTGCGTAAGGACGATGTTGGGTATATTGTCATAGCGACACACGTAGCGCTGCCACTACGGAAAGGAACAGGGCCCAAGTCAATATTTGCATTCATCGGTTTGAATTTGCTGACATTGATTGGTAACTCACTAGGAACCCATAACGCCATGACCATACGTGATCTTGTTATTGTTACAGTTTGTAGCCAATCTGCACAAAGTCCCCTCACAACCGACTGCATATGTTGTAGCTCCCCGATGTAGTCCATGTAAATGCGAATATGCATCATATATACTAGTTATGCTGTTTCCCACTAAGTTGACACGAACGACGCTACTAGGCACGAAGTAGGTGTCGGTAGGGAGTGTGATATTTCACCGTTATACCTTCTCCGCTAAGCTACGTCCTCCGGACCAATAAGGGGCGTCTAAGCGACCTAATTTGGTGGGATGGCTCATGGCCCAATCAATGTATCCCGTTAGCCGACGTGATCTTCTCGACTCCTGCATTAGATTGCCTTGGCAATGGGCTACTAAGGGCACGAACCTCCAAATCCGCATGATCATGTATCCATCCCTGCGCCACTCCAATCACCTAGTGGGGCGACGTGCGAAGGGGCCTTCGCAGGCGACGGAAATTACGGAAAATCCCGTGGGTTCAGCCGTACGCTAATGTAAATTTAGGTGACTGCTGAGGGTTTTGCTGATTTCAAATGTTCTTGTTCGAGTTCCCATGTATCCACACGTTCTCCCCTCGTGTCAGCTTTGAGGCTCTTCATCGTTCCAATGTTAACCAACTTAAAGGACTCGCGCTCCTTGCGCTTAACCGTCGCCTTTATAATCTCATTTGCCCTCATTTGTTATCTTTACTCGTGGAGACAAACATCCACCCCTGTCTCTAGTCCCATGCAGTCTCCAGAGACGGGGATAACCGGTATGGGGCCCTCGGTATCAATATCAGTACCTCCGGAGAAACCTTCAGCTAGCGACAGTCATCCTACTCCTTCCGCTGCACCCATTTATACACTTCCAGACAAGGTCTGGCATAAGTCTGACAATTTGTCAGAAAATCAACGTGAATGGACCGGCAGCTGGACGAACAAGAATCCTTCCTTGCGCCAAGAACTGTTGACCGATCGGTCGACTGAAGCATTTGTCCGCGCTCATTATTTTAAGACCCGACCGGATATCGTCGAAGTATATGAAGCCTTGTCAATCGCGATCCTACGCGCTGATCTCTTCCGTTACTTGGTTGTTCTCGCCGAAGGTGGAATTTGGGGAGATCTAGACACCACGTGCGAGAAAGAAGTCTCTGAGTGGGTACCCCTGGAATACCGAAATGAGAACATCGACATGATTGTCGGATTGGAATTCGACTTTGAATGGCGAGGACCGGGTACGGAAGTTGCTTCCCAGTTCTGCAACTGGGTATTTGTCGGACGGAAGAATTCGCGCAATCTTCAAGTTATCGTTGACACTGTCATCAATCAATTGAAAGACATTGCTCGGGCGAATGCCGTGGGCATCGAAGGGATCACCTGGGAAATGCTTCCGGACGTGGTCAACGTGACGGGACCCAAGATTATGACGATCGCGATCATGCAGAGTCTCGAGCAATTGCTCGGTAGGCCCGTCGATGATCGCGATTACGCACACATCACACGACCCAAGCTGGTTGGTGATGTTTTGATCATGCCTGGAGTCTCTTTCGCCGCTCTTCAAAACAAAAACCCTACGGATCAAGGAGATCCTCTTGTGACGCATCACTACGAGGGCTTGTGGAAAAAGGAGCAAGTGCAGGCAAAGGAGCGGAAGAAGCAGAAGGAAGAACAAGAGCGACAGCAACAAGGATCATCATCATCATCATCATCACCATCACCTGCTTCGGCCTAATTGGGAACACGGTAATGAGCGAAGGGCGACGGGTTGCCTTGCTTGTCTTGTTTTCCTTCTTTTTCACTTCCCCTGGTGGGATGTCATATTTCGCTAGAATTCCAAAGCGATATGGTCGGGACTCGGAGATCAAGGAATATACTATGTAACTACCATCAGGAGTTTCGTTTAATTTTCGGTTTATGTTGTTTAGTATAGCATGTACTTTTCTGTTTATCATTTTCAATCCACCATCAACAGAATGTCCCGGGAGACTACATTGAGGTTCCCGCCCGTATACCGTGTAATGGACAAGACCGACCATACTACTATAAGTATTGGCACCCTTGCATTGCCAAGCTTCGGATTTTTAGCCGCCCACTGCACGACAACTCACACCCCGTGGTCAAGGCAAACAGGAATAGAAGCGCCTGTGGCGTTCGAACTGACTACACAATGGGATTGGAACCTCAAGAGACCCGCGGATGATTAGTACGCTGCCCGATCACAACAGCAATAATGACACGTATACATTGACAGATAATTATAGAAACGATGTGTCTATAACAATCGATACATGAGTTCACTTCAGTTATAAATTAGATGTAAAATGGAGGCAAGTCTGCTCAGCAGTAGTTCGGATTTTGTCGGATTTTGCCTTTGATGACCGAAGGTGCACGTGACAAAACTCTACCCTAGATGAATCGATAAAAATAGCTGTGGGTCAGCGACAATGTCGGATCTTGCCGACCTCGGGTGCAGATCGCTTTACTGACTAGTGGAGCCGCATGTATGTATGTACGTGCGACATACATACTCCACTTGGACATTAAAAAGGCTTGACTCTGCCAAGAGGAGGATATCGATACAAACGCAAGGCATGTACCTAGGTATAAACAGACCAACTATGAAAGATTATCCACTGCAAGTACCCGAAGACACACTCTGGGCTACTAGAACGAGCAGATGCGAGCCTTATTCTGTTGTTGTAGTCGAAGGTTTGGGACTTTCCAGCACCGATTCTAGTACTGATGAAGGGAATATACCGTGGAGAACTATGCTCGGGATAGGACGTACAAATCCTCTGTTGATTACCTACCGTTTCGATGGTGTTATTCATAATTGAAATCAATCTAATACACGCATATATACTCCCAGCCATTCAAATTACCGATATCTCTCCAAGCTACTGAAAAGTGAGCAGAATATGAGGCGGTCAGATACCCCCTCGTCGCTTCCCACCTGGGCACTTTCGTATTTTTATGTAGGCAGTCGGACCTGACCAGGTGGCACGTGGTACCCGTGGATATTTGTTTCTCTCCTCCTTCTACTTTCCTTTTCCTTCTTCCATAAACAACGCGTGCAGCTGTTACATAGAAACCTCCTGGCTTTCATCTCAACAGCTTGGTATTCATCTCATATCTATCCTAGCAATCATCACGACTGACTTGAATACAGTTAAGATGCAAATTCATTCTGTTCTAGCAGGAATCTTCCTGCTATTGGCTGTTGCCATCGCCAGTGTCCCACAAATTGAGATCAAAGCAAGTAATTCTTCACTGTTCGGGGCATTCAAGCAACTAACGAGGTCACCCCACAGGGTTCCAAGTTCTTTTATGCCAACAATGGCACGCAATTGTGAGTTGATAAACTATTTGAAACTGCTTCAGTTACTAATTTTGCGACTAGTTACATCCGTGGCATTGCCTACCAGGGTATGGATACTAGACAATGAAACCCTTCCAACTCTTACATGACTTGAAACTGACTATCATTCAGAGGACTACAATGCTGGAGGAGCCGGAGGTACCGGTCAATCTAACAACACTCACTACACTGATCCCCTGGCGGATGTTTCTCGTTGCGAACGTGATATCCCCTACCTCCAGCAATTGCGGACCAACGTCATCCGCGTCTACGCTGTCGATCCGACCAAGAACCACGATGCTTGCATGCAGAAATTAGCCGACGCAGGAATTTATGTTATCGCCGATCTCTCATCCCCTCGGCTGTCGATTGTATCCAACTCGCCCACTTGGACCGTTGAACAATACGATCGATATGTTGCTGTGATTGATGCGATGCATCAATATGACAATGTGATTGGATTCTTTGCTGGGAACGAGGTTGTGAACGAAGTCAATGAGACCATTGGTGCAGCATTCGTCAAAGCCGCGGTGCGCGACATGAAAGCCTACGTCAAACAGAAGGGATACAGAAAGTCTTTGAGCTTTGGCTATGCAACTACCGACCAACCGGATTTCCGCAATGCGCTGTCAGACTATCTCAACTGTGGAGATCAGTCTACCTCAATTGACTTTTTCGGATACAACATGTACGAATGGTGTGGAGACAACACGTTCCAGGGCTCTGGTTACAAAAACCTCACAGAGCAGTACAAGGATTACCCCATCCCTATATTCTTCTCTGAATATGGATGCAATACTATCAGGCCTCGCAAGTTTGGCGACATATCTGCAATCTTCGGTCCCGACATGGCAAATGTCTGGAGTGGTGGCATCGTTTACATGTACTTTGAAAGTACCAACGACTATGGGCTCGTCTCTGTTGACGGCAAATCTGTCAGCACTCAGTCAGACTTCGACTATTACTCGAAGGCAATTCAGACTGCGACCCCTAGCGGCATTAACAGCGGTAGTTACACCCCCACCAATTCCCCGCACGCCTGTCCCACCGTCAATGACATGTGGCTGGCAAAGTCCAGTCCCCTACCACCTTCGCCGAACAAAGACTTGTGTTCATGCATGGTGGACAGTCTCTCGTGCGTGGTCAGTCAATCTGTGAAGGGGGATCAGTACGGCGAGTTGTTTGGTACAGTGTGCGGAAGCGACAAGACCGCCTGCGATGGAATTTCCGAGAACGCAACCACAGGAAGGTACGGGGCGTACAGCATCTGTACCAGCAAGGATCAACTCTCATATGTCTTTGACCGCTACTACGAAGGCCAGAAGAAGGCTCAGTCGGCGTGCGATTTCAAGGGGGCAGCATCAGTTCAGTCTGCCAAGGATCCTTCCGGAAGTTGCAAGACACTTCTCAGCCAGGCTGGCACAGCTGGATCGGGACAGAGCACAGACGGAAAAGCGCCCCCATCCGAAGGGGCAGCTTCCAGTCAGATGGAAGAGCTCTACGCACTCTTCCTTGCACGGTTGCTAATTGGCACGGTCCTTATCACCATGATGCTTTACCGCATACCGTTCCACTATTGGTAATGATTGCCGCCCGGATCAGGTTCTCTACCTACATGTGTAGGTATTAGTAGCGGATAGTACCAAGAGTCCAAGCTGTTTGCGACTCGAATAAATGAAATGACATTGATATTTTATACATTCCAAATAACTAGACGTATAAGTATTGTAGTACCAAATTGCTGAGCATAGAGGATAATCATGGACATTGCCAAGATATCTAACGCAGTCATCACAGCCATCTGTTCTACTATGAAGTTGAAATTTATTGGTTCCTTCGCCTGCCAACGACCGGTCCAGGCTACGGCCCCGTATAGATCTGATTAGTAAGCATTTGTTCCCCACGTGGGGCCTAAGACCGGGACTTACAAATTTTTTTACAAAAAATTACAGATCTTCCTCACACCCACATCCTATCGCATTCCCCTTTTCGAACTCATTTCTCTCGTTTCAGACGTCAAGTCGAATATCGCAAACATGGGCAATGTAAGAAGGCATCCCCAAGTCATACAGATGACACCAGGCCATTCTGAGCTCTTTGTTTAGGCCCATCAACACGCAGTGAACTAACAATACTGGATAGGGAGCTAAGGCAAACATGAAGCGCGAGCGCAACGCGAAGGACACCAAGACCGCCAAGTCGCAGACTAAGAGCGTACGTAAACGTCATTCCCAACGTTCATATTGTCCCCAGTCACTGACCCACATTCTTATCTAGAACGAGAAGGCCATGAACATCCAGTGCCAGGTCTGCAGACAGACTTTCCTCCAGACCACCAAGGCGCCTGCGTACGTTATTCCACATCCCTATCCCCTGCGAATCCTTTTGTTTCTGTTGCTCTATCTGCATATCGAGTCCTTGCTAACATATATCCGCGGCTATAGTCTCCTCGAGCATGCCTCCAATAAGCACAACAAGGGTCTCCCCGAGTGTTTCCCCGGTATCAGCGCATAGACAACCATGCCGGCGGAACCGAAAGCAATCTTCTTTACGATATCACGGGTTAGCATGGCTTTAGGAGTTTTGATGGGAAGCGAAAATATCTAGGAACTGGATTTGGGAGAGTGGACACTTTACGTAGGAAACTATGTAGGTGTGGGTGTAGGGGTGGGATTTTCATGGGGTGTACATGCGGCGATGATGTGGATATATATCCCTTGTGAGTAGATGTATAGATGTAGTTGACTCATACATATGATCTCCCTCTCCCTCCACTGCCTCTGTCACTGATTTTGCCCTGAAACACCAACAACACCTCCAGATCAATATCTACAGTTATGGAGATCGGATATCGGCTACCGTCGTAGGTCTGCGATACAAAGAAATGTTCTAGGCTAATTTCCAGTTTGGTGTACTGCCCTTCATTATACAACGAGAATTATATCGATAGTCTAGAACTTACTAGAATAAATCCGCAAATATCTAAATTCAAGTTAGTCGGAACCGAGTAATATTAGAGAGGACCGGAGAAACAGTGCTAGTAGATATGTATTGATCAACGCTCAAGTTTCAGGTTATATGTCTCAAATATCAGCGTGTGATGGAAATCCATGTGCTCAGGTGATTGTGACAACCGCAGGAAGATGGGTTTCTCGGATTCCCACCACCCCACCATTGCCATTCAAGTGAATGTGACCACTGGAAACATGGAAACACTTTTAATATGACCAAATCTTCAATTGAGGTTCCTTATGAACCACGGAATCTTCACGAGGGACACTGATATATCAAGAACGGCGAAATGATAGCACCATGTCGATGGTCTCTGGATCCACTAAGCCTGCCAGACAATCACTGTACTCAATAAACAAATAGGCAGACATGTACTTGATCTCCAAAGTGCTTTTCACCGATTTTAGTTCCAATGAAGGGCAGACGGCTGCAAATGAGTATTTTAAGCCCAATTATCGTCCATCCGAAGGAGTTATTGGGATGGCTATCATTCCCGGAATAACTCTAGAGCAGAAATGGGATAGCCTGGTCAACGAGGCTAAGAGCCAATCTGCCTTCAACTGTGGAATCTCATCTCAAAGATTTGAACGATCGCTCGCCTACAGAGTTTGAGACACCTTACCAGTGTGCCGCGGATGGCTCTTTATCCCAGGACCCGATGCTGGAAGATCTACAAGTGCCAGCTCGACCACTTTTGAGCGACTCAGATTTGCGTGCGAGAATATACGAGCGGTATCTCTACCACGGAGGAAGTCGGTGCGAGAATCAACTACTGGATATGCCACCCCATTCAGAGAGCTCGGTATCCACGCATGCAGATATTGCGCCGCGCAATATTCTCGTAGACGAGCAGAACAATGTCACTGGTGTTATTGACTGGGAATATGCAGGATGGTATCCTGAGTACTAGGAGTATGCGCAGATTATCCACCCGGCCTTTTGGGGGACTGGTCGGTTTGGATGGACAAGATGGTGCCGTAGAGGTGGGATCTCGGGAAAATCAATGCAGCTAGGGAAGTTTTGTTCTGAGACCAGAGCAGGGTACTTCCTAGAAGGAGCAGAGGAAAGGTTACGTCGGGCGCATGGTTGCAAGGCGAGGTGGATTGGATGATCCCAAGGGTGTTCATGTACAATAAAGAACGAAATGTCGATATCTACTAATAAAAAAGCGTTTCTTGCCCCAACCATTTCGGATATATAGATTTGGATATCGACATGAAGGAGATATCCAACTATAGATGAAGTTATCTAACTGTAAAGCCACCATCAACTCTAATATCCGCACCATTGATCATGCCGCTCGAATCCTATTGCAAAAGTCAGAACAAGAGACATAGCCCACCAAGTGGAGGAAACATACCTGACAAAGGAACAACACAGAATCAGCAACCTCCTCCGGAAGCGCAAACTTTCCCGTCGGTATATTTGCCAAGAAGGCATCACGGACACTCGCCTCCCCCCAAGCCTTCCTCCCAAGATCCGTCCACGCCACAGTCGGAGACACAGTATTAGCTGTGATACCCCGTCCACCCCACTCAGATGCCATACTGCGCGTCAGACCCAAGAGCCCAGCCTTCGAAGCACAATACGCGCCATGCCGATGCAGTGCGGCATGTGCCGCCTGAGATGAAATGCTGACGATTCTTCCTGGTGGTGGGGGACTCGGTGAGGACTCGGCAGCCTTGGAGGCAGCAAAATAGAGTCGAGCAAATGCCTGAGAGCAGAGCATAGGGCCGTAGAGGTTAACGGTCAGGTGCCTCAGTGTTTCTTCGGGAGGTGTGGTCTCCATGTCGCTGAGGGATACGTATCCAGCTGTGTTAATCAGGATACTTGGGAAAGCTCTGTCGGATGGAGAGGACGAATTTGGGTCGATCATTTGTTTCTCTAGAGAGTTGAAAGCTGCCTGCACGGAGTCTGGTGAGGTGATGTCGCATTCATAGGTGTGGATGTCGTCTAGGTTGCCGCTCGCGCCGTATCCGGATTCGAGAAGCTCATCGCGACGTGCAGATTCGAAAGGTGCATAGAGAATGGCGAGACGGGCGCCTTGTTGTCTCAACCTTTTGCCAATGCTTGATCCAAGGCCGCCTGTGGAGAAGTTAGGTCCCGTTGTGTCTGGCTTTGTGGCTCGTGTTCCTACCCAGGCCGCCAGGCATAATCGCTAACCTGCGTGCAAATGCCATTGTGCGTAGGCTTTGCTTGAATAGTGGCGGAGTGTCAACGTGAGAAGTGTTCAAACGGAAATGAACTTCAAGCTGTTCTCCGCTGAGGGGAAGTTGAACGCTTTCGGAAATGATCATCAGTATCCACCCCCACAGTTGATGTCACTTGGCAGTGAAGGGCTGGATGACCATGTGCTTGCTCTCATGTTGAAATCTACCTGGGTACCTAGGTACACATGTGCTAAATCAACCGGGGATCCGTGGATGCCATTCCAAGGTTGGAATACAAGCTTAATACCTACCTAGGTAGGTATTTCTGGACTAGCAAACTCAATTCAACCCCTCTAGCCAATCAGGTTCATTCGGTAGTATGTATGAAAAGAGAATCACTGTCGCCCTTTTCTTCATCCTCTACTACACTAAGTCTATATATTTACCTTTATTTCTTCTTCCCTGCATGTATATCAACATCACCCAACACAGCCTGGATCTCCTTGGCTGCCGCCAGTCGAATTCTCTTCTGCTTTCTCGTATCAACAACCACCCGCCAAGTGAAATCCCAAGAAGGTTCGGTTCATAAGGATAGCCATGCAACAAATCCCATCGCAATGCCAAAGGAAGTCACATATTGTGGGTGCGAACGAGAATTAAACAGTTTAGACCCCACATCCCTCCAAACGGGCCATAACTATTCGCAAATGCGATTGCAAAGGCAGATCTCGTTGCACCCTCTGTGGTTTGGACTCGCCAGGGTCACATCACGGTATACCTGGATTGTTTTAGCGTGAGTTATTGACGTAATGTGAAATGCTCAATCTAGGTCACACTTACTACGCAGTCGAGAAACCTCCGGCGATAGTCGTCGCGGCATACGCACCACTATTGTTTGGGAAGGCATACAGCACGCCGTAGAATGCCAGGATCACAATCATGGATCCAAGTGGGATGGCTGGTTGCATACGGCCGGTATCGCGAAGATGCCGAATGCGACGACCGCCAATGGAATGTTTAGTAGCTGGGTTTCACCCGTACATCTTTTGCCTTTGTTAGCAAATGAACTGTTTTCAAGCTGGAATAACTCACGTAAATCTAAGATTGAAATTGTAAGTCGGTTGATAGATTGTGAGTCCCGACGTGGCAATAGTAAAGGAGGCCCAGCAAAAGAGGAAAATTCGGATTCGCTTGTTCATAAGGTCGTAATTAGGTCGAAGATTGAAGTTAGCCTCTGCCGCTCGAGGAAAGCCGCTCGAGGAAAGCCGCTCGGTAGGCGGGCTTGAGTGAAGGCATTTTCTTTTCGGATAACCAGACTGCTGTCGAAATAACTGCGTCATGGTGGGTTAATTATTTCTAGCATTGAAAGTTAAGAGGACAGCTACCAGTTGGGTGCAACTGTTTGGAGCAGAAGGAGGGATCGAATTTTTGAAGGCGAAGGATGGGAGCACCTGCATTTATAGTTGAACGCTGCATGGCTGCCAATAGTAGGGTGGCTAAGACAGACTATGGATTGATTAATCAATCAACCAATCACTCCACTCGCTCCAGGAGAACCTGTGGCTGCCTCCGGGGGATTTTACCTAGAGTTCTAGGAGCAATATTGTTACCAGGCGAGGTTTTTCATGATTCTAGAGGCAGACTTTACACCCCCGGACAGCTAACCCGCTACCCACAAGAAGCAAAAGCCCATATGGTGGGTGCCTCTTACTACACAAGACAGAGCCTAGACGTGGCTGGGTCCGAAAGGCCTTCAATTTTCGTTTATTGTGGGGAAGAAGGGGTATCCAATATTTTGCTGTGTCGCTCTAGATTGTCACTCCGGAATAACATAGATAGTGACTAGAGAATAACCTACAGCCACAGCGACTGGCAGCGCAACCAGTAGTAGCAGGCTTTTCTGATGGAAGGTAGGTATGGAAAAGTTGAGCAGCTTATCGATGATAATGACAGTCACACAGTCACACATAAGGGAATACGCGCGCGGGGGCATGGTATTTAGCGGTAGGGATGGCCAGGAAAAGAGGCTAGATAACGCATGCCATAGAGCAGCCTCGAACGTAGGCAGTTTCATATAGGAAGCTCGTCTTCGAGTTGAACACGATGATCTTCGAAATCAAGTAGTTTTGACGCCGAACGAATCACTTGCGAGGAAGGTGGTTCATGCAACCAATGGCCATGCGGGAACGAGGAACGAGATGAACCGGCCGACTTTACCGTCTCCGACGGATCGGAAAGCTTAGTACATAGTAAGCTGACCCTGCGGCGGGAAACGGAGAAGATGCATAGCAGGCGGGCGGCCTCCAGGGCGATACAGAAAAGCACAAGGGTTCCCCCAACGCAATTCAAGGCCTAGAAGGAGCAGGCCAAATTGTTGAATGAGCCCTAGCCTCGGACGAAGACAGAGCGATAGCCAAGCCTTCGGAGGTCACAATCATCTTCATTAGTCACGGAAACTCCATCGGAGTTCTGGGCCTGATGTTCGCTGTTCCGAACATTTTGCGGGGAGTTCAATGTATCAAGGGCAACAACATCGAGGAAAGATCATAATGGTCTATTTTTCTCTGTCTTTTGAAGGCTTGGCGCTTCACAATGACTTTCTGTTTTTCCCTTTACGGAAAAAAAAACCCATCCATTCATGCTCAACTAATTTTTTCCTATCAGGATATCACGTGGGCCGATCAATTGCTTGAATGGAACCCGACACCGGGGTTTGTTAGGGGATGTTCTGAGTCATTATTATCTTTTTAGAAGGAAAATGGAGGGAATCATGAGGAATTGACTAGAAAATTACTTCGTACGGAAGAAATGAAGCTGTCAACTCATTGCTCGCTAGGTACATATGTAGTATCAATTCAGCTTGTCCTGCAGGTTAAGTGGCGGGGTCAATTGACAGCGTGTCACACAGCGGTTGCCCCGTACTCCCTGAGAGTTCCGCATTTTGATGTACTTCTAGTGGTCTTGACCGCTCATTAATCGAGAAAAATTATAGATTTGTGTATACGACATACGATAGATACATAAGGCCCTCGCTGAAAAAAAAAAGGAAAGAAAAAGCACTAATTGGCAATAGTCGTAAACAATCTGCAGAGGCCTTATCGGTGTCTCAATGGCGTGATCATCCATTGGGGGACCGATCACGGAGATCATGGGGTATTGATACTGGCGGAGGACTGAAAATAACAGTAAATTACACAACTTTCCACATATTCTGCCCAAAAACTGTGGATTCCAGGTACAAGAGGGGTACGTGGAGGTACTGGACCATGTATCATACCGTATTGATGCCCCTCCAACTTGAATGTGGATCAATCCTCCATTGGGATTAGTGTGTATTTCCTCCCCCTCCATATTTCTTTCGACATTTCCCAGACCTTTTCCCTTTCCTTCTCTCACTCACTCTCTCAAAGGAATCGGATTTGTGAAAATTCTATCCTTGAGGCCCCCTCCTTCTTTCCCCCTTTTCACACACATCCATCAGAATGGTTCAATCGTATGTTTTCTCGATTCTCTTATGAGCAGTTGCTGGGACAGTTGCTGACTACGTGGATAGATCTATTCTGGGTTTCCCCCGCATGGGAAGACTCCGTGACCTCAAGAAGGCCACCGAGGCTTACTGGGCTGACAAGATCTCCCGCGATGAGCTCCTCGCTGAGGGTAAGCGTCTTCGTCTGGAGCACTGGAAGATCCAGAAGGATGCCGGTGTCGATGTCATTCCCAGCAACGACTTCGCCTTCTACGATCAGGTCCTCGACCACCACCAGCTTTTCGGAACCATCCCCGAGCGTTACTCCAAGTACAACCTCAACCCTCTCGATGAGTACTTCGCCATGGGCCGTGGTCTCCAGAAGGAGGGCATTGATGTTCCCAGTCTGGTATGTGCAAATGATTACAATATACGTGTCCAGATTCAGTAGGCTGACTCAATCAACAGGAAATGGTCAAGTGGTTCGACTCTAACTACCACTACGTGAAGCCCACTCTCCAGGACAACCAGGAGTTCAAGCTCGCTGCCGAGCCCAAGCCCGTTGTTGAGTTCCTTGAGGCCAAGGCCGCTGGCATCACCACCCGCCCCGTCATCCTTGGTCCCGTCTCCTTCTTGACTCTCGGTAAGGCCGACCGTGACCAGACCGTTGACCCGATCTCTCTGCTTGACAAGCTCCTTCCTCTCTACGTCGAGCTCCTGTCCAAGCTCAAGGCCGCTGGTGCCGAGGATGTCCAGATTGACGAGCCCGTCCTCGTCTTCGACCTTGCTGAGAAGTCCAAGGCCGCCTTCAAGCCTGCGTACGAGAAGATTGGTGCCCTCGGTGCCCAGGGTCCCCGCATCACTCTCGCCACCTACTTCGGTGACATCGTCCACAACATCAATGTCCTCGCCGACCTGCAGAGCCTCCACTCTATTCACATCGACCTGGTCCGCAACCCCGAGCAGCTCGACGCTGTCGTCGCCGCTCTCGGCCCTAAGCAGGTCCTCTCCGCCGGTATTGTCGACGGCCGTAACATCTGGAAGACCAACTTCAAGGCCGCCATTGAGAAGGTCGAGAACGCTATTCAGAAGCTCGGCAAGGACCGTGTCATTGTTGCCACCTCCAGCTCCCTCCTTCACGTCCCCCACACTCTCGCCAGCGAGAAGGCCCTTGATGCTGAGGTCCGCGACTGGTTCTCCTTCGCTGTTGAGAAGGCCGCCGAGGTTGTCGTGATCGCCAAGGCTGTCACCGAAGGCCCCGCCGCTGTCCGCGAGCAGCTCGAGGCCAACGCCAAGTCTGTTCAGGCCCGTGCCTCCTCCGCCCGCACCAACGACCCCGCTGTCAAGGCCCGCCAGGCCTCGGTCACTCCTGAGATGCACAACCGCAAGTCCGCCTTCCCTGAGCGTTACGCTGAGCAGACCAAGACCCTCAAGCTCCCTCTCTTCCCCACCACCACCATTGGTTCCTTCCCCCAGACCAAGGAGATCCGCATCCAGCGTAACAAGTTCACCAAGGGTGAGATCACTCCGGAAGAGTACGAGAAGTTCATCGAGAAGGAGATCCAGGATGTTGTCAAGATCCAGGAGGAGCTTGATCTCGATGTCTTCGTCCACGGTGAGCCGGAGCGTAACGACATGGTGCAGTACTTCGGTGAGCGCCTCACTGGTTACGTTTTCACCACCCACGCCTGGGTTCAGTCCTACGGCTCCCGCTGCGTGCGTCCCCCTATCATTGTCGGTGACATCTCTCGTCCCGCCCCTATGACCGTCAAGGAGTCCAAGTTCGCTGCTTCCATCTCCCCCAAGCCCATGAAGGGCATGCTCACTGGTCCTATCACTTGCCTGCGGTGGTCTTTCCCCCGTGACGATGTCCACCAATCTGTCCAGGCTCAGCAGCTTGCTCTCGCCCTCCGCGACGAGGTTGTTGACCTCGAGGCCGCTGGCATCGCTGTGATCCAGGTCGACGAGCCCGCTCTCCGTGAGGGTCTGCCCCTCCGCGCTGGTGACGCTCGCGTCGCCTACCTCAAGTGGGCTGTTGACTCCTTCAAGCTCTCCACCGCTGGTGTCACTGATGGCACTCAGATCCACTCCCACTTCTGCTACTCTGAGTTCCAGGACTTCTTCCACGCCATTGCCGCTCTCGATGCCGATGTTCTGTCCATTGAGAACAGCAAGTCCGATGCTAAGCTCCTCAAGGTCTTCATCGACGAGGCCTACCCTCGCCACATTGGCCCCGGCGTTTACGATATTCACTCCCCTCGTGTTCCCACCGAGCAGGAGATCAAGGACCGCATCGAGGAGATGCTGGCATACTTGACTCCTCAGCAATTATGGTGCAACCCTGATGTGCGTAAATTCCCCACCCTCCTGCTATATACTTTTTTACTAACATATCATCTAGTGGTTCGTCATCCTGACTCGAAATTCGAATTTTTTTTGGTTGTTGGTGCTAATATGCTTCTTTTTACAGTGGACTCAAGACTCGTGGCTGGCCCGAGACCAAGGCGGCTCTCACCGCGGTAAGAAGTGGCAATTTCCTTGAAAATGAGGTACAAAATGCTGATCAAACACAAACAGATGGTCAACGCTGCCAAGTACTTCCGCCAGAAGTACGCGCAGTAAATTCTTTCAATTTACCATTAATTTAATGAGGAGGCGACAATCAACCTGTCGCCTCGGTAGGAGTTTTCTTTATTGATGAGTTACGACGATGATACCAAAAGTTCAACATATGGGTTTCAACGGGTTTTCTAGAGGATACCAAAAGCGGGCCTGGAGTTTCAACATGACTGACGATTTATTTCTGGCGCTGGCCGACATCATGACCTACTTCCGTTGTGATATTCGGTTGGTGCTGGCTTTACCATTTCAACATTGTGTGGTTTTCCACACACAGCAAGCTCTACAACCTTGCTTGGTCAAATTTGCATTGTCGAATTTGACCTACTGTTTCTATTGTCGTGTAGAATCAGTTGTCAATATTACAATTTACAATATTTCGTGTTTCTTGTAGCTTTTCTGTGATTTGGAGTGAGAATGCTTGCTCTTCTAATGTACGAGTAGCATGTTAAATTAGTTCTTATATTGTGGGAGAACTGCGATGAGAACCTTGGAATGTCGTATGGACAGAAACAGGGGATGTAGCCAATTATCCAACCACTCTCAGTGAGTAAAGTCAAGCTCGGCGTACTCGTCACAGACCTCGAACAGTTTGGCCCGCGTTCCAGGTTCCTAGGAAGAGGTTAGCATGGCCATGTCTCAGAAACCAGGTCAAACAAAGGCAGATAGTGTACTAACACTAGGACTGTGACCAGCATCAGGAGTCCAAAACAACCGCGAGTCCGGCAAGCCCTTGTGCAGATCCCAAGCTGTCTGCGGCGGGCAGACAATATCATAGCGGCCCTGGATAATAGTGGCTATAATTGATGAGTTAGCCCAGCTCAAGACACAATATTTTGTCCAAGAGTAGGAAGTAACTGACTCGGAATATGGCTAATCCGCCTCAAATTCTCCCCCTTGAGAATCTGATCTTCTTCCAGGAAGCCTCCGTTCATGAAGTAATGCGCCTCGAGCCTCGCATGAGCAAGCACCCACGCGTCATCTTCCAATTGAGCGAAAGCCTCAGGCTCCGGTCTCAAAGTCCCAATACTTAAATCCCACCTATTCCATTCTCTCGCTGCTGCAACTCTTGTCTCGTAATCTTCCGAAACAAGGAGATCATAGTACGCTTCATTCAGTCTGTCCCGATCCTTTTCAGGGAGATAATTGACAAATGCTTCGTAGGCTTCAGGGAAGATATTTGCTGCGCCAATGGATCCACGCGAGAACTCGAGTTCAGATTTCCTGACAGTGAATATCCCCCGCAGTATCAGGGAACCAACCATCTCCGGGTAGGCTTGTGCATAAAGCAAAGACAGGGTTGAACCCCACGAACCACCGAAGACGAGATGCCATTTCGTGATTTGGAGGTGCTTGCGTAGCACTTCAATATCTGAAACCAGGTGTTGACTTGTATTCTCGCGTAGTTCGGCTGCGGGGGTTGATTTCCCGGCACCGCGTTGGTCGAACAGCACCACGCGGTAGATGGCTGGGTTGAAGTACTGTGTGTTGCTGTATGAGGTATGCCCGCCGGGTCCGCCGTGGAGGTAGAGGACTAGTGACGTTATTATATTTGCCATTCAAGCTTTTCAGACGTTCTCAAGGTGTGGTCAATGATAATCGAGTACGCGGAATCGGGTAAATTGTCTACTTTATCAAAGGTATCTTACCTGGCTTCCCATCTTGTCTGCCGTATTGCTCATAATGTAGAGTATGGATATCGCTGACCGGCAATTTCCCTATATCAAAGGCGGCTGAGTGGGTATATCTGGTCAGTGGATCAGCCATGTTGAATTCCGAGTATACTCCGTACAACTAGTGAAGGGAGATTCGATTCGATTCAATGCTTGGGGTATTGTCTCTAATAACATGAACGTGGCACAAAAATGACTCATATTAGCGAGACAGGGATGTTTCGGACCGCCTTCACTCATTAGAGAACTTCGGTCACTACAAGGATCAGCTATACCTAGGTAGTGCTTTTCTCACACGATTTTCACATATTTAAATAGGCTGTTGCCTCGCTTCCCACATCAGGTTCAACTCTCTGGTTGAAACTCGCACATATACCTTTATCGAATATAATTAGATTTAAAATTACTATAACCAACAGGTGAAATAGTTCAATTGCATCAAAAGAAAGAAGAGTAAACTATCTGGCAGTGGTCACGGCCTCTGAGTCAATCAGGCGACAGCGACGCATCTCGTCCCAGGAAGGTCAACAGTTGGGGTCTCCTGCCGCCCATTCGCGATCCACGCATCCACGGCTTTCCTCTGCTCTGCCATAGGGGTATGCATGATTTTGCTCTGCTTAATGGAGACCAGCCAATCGAACCTCGCTATTTCCCTTTCCCACAACCCTAACCAGGTCTCCTCAATCTCTGCCCTTGTGTGTTTATATGTGGCAGTACGACGTTCATCCAGCTTCTTTTTCGCTTTGGAGACCTTTCTTTTTGGCCAGTACTCTAAAAGCCCTAATGCTTGTTGCAGCCAGGTAACTGCACTTTTCGATGCTTTCAATAACTGCATGAAGTAACCAAGTAGAATCATCAGACTCTTTTCACCATTCCGTCGAAGGGGTATTGACATATAAACCAAGCATATAGTTGAGGGCCCTCCCAAGGTCATCGTGATACATCATGACTCATGCTGGTTCATGATGACCGCCGATCAATACCTATTGACCAGTCCGACGTAAGTTCGACTAAAAATTGCTCTTGATACATACATGTTCTACCATCGTAATATTATCCATGTGCTTGTCTACAATGGAGATCTAGATCTAGTAACATTGTGGTCGTTCTAGACGGGAGACGGCATACTACGAGGACAACTCGATTAGAGTATTGAATGTAATACTATCGTTGCTGTTTACTGAACTGAGTATAAATACTATCAAGGTATTCCTCCTAGATGGCATGTAGAAATCAAGTACTTCGGCCGAAACACTCAAAATAATTGGTATAACGAACCAAATGTGGATGTATATCTCTTGGAAGAGAGCGTGATACTGCAGTAAGTAATTGGTTTGATATTTCTATTTTATTCGAAGAAACAAAGGCATGACGAAAAAACTCCGTTTGAACCCAGAGATCACATTGCTTTTGGTGATTTTCTTATATGATGCAACTATTTTTGTCGACATCGTCCGAAAGCTTTCCATTACCGTTATTGTTACGAGTCCGGCATGACCCATTTAATCAAATACTAACTTGACCTTGAATTTCGAAAATAGGAATAAATTCTAAAAAAAAGTACATGTTCTAAACCGATCTCGATTACCAACGCCCAATATTCGCCAGCCCCAACGCCCAAAGCCGCCCTAATCAACCAGCCCTCGGAGCAACAACCACATCCCTCACATACGAAAACATCTCGCGTGGTTTGTTCACAAAGACACTATGGCCAGCCTCACGGAATAGATGATACGACACACCACGCTCCTCAGTCCACGTACCCACAGCAGCAGCAGTGGGAGTGGCGGTCGACAGCGTAGTAGACGCGGGCGTATGCTCGAGCAGAAGCTGCTTGGTCGCCGACGGCGCAGCATTATCAGCAAAGAACGGCTTACTCGGCTTCTGCGCGAAGCCCTGCGCACCACGCCACGTCATATTCTGCAGCGAGAGTTCCGCGCCAAAGTGGTTGATCAACATATCCCACTCGCCTGAGTAGATATGGAGCGAGATGTTGTGGTTGGTAACCAGAGATGGGAGGATGAAGTACTCCGGTGGCACGGGCGAGGGCACTGAGAGGAGCGTATTTAAGATTGTGGAATTGCAGGCGCTGTAAAGTCCGCTGTTATCAACATGCAGGGCGGTCTGGACATCTGCACGGCCGAAGTACTCTGCCATCAGTGGGAGCTCTGAAACGGCGCTGCAGTCGTGGGATATGTCGTAGATGTCGAAGCAGCCACGGGTTGTGCGGTTGGCGGAGACGGCTGTTAGGTAGTCACTTGCTGTTGAGAAGACGGCGCAGGGGCCGTAGCAGGTTGAGTTGAAGATCGAGGTGCGGACTTCTTCCGGGGTTGTGGGTGAGATATCGCATGCCGCGTTGACGGCACTTGCTAGATCTCGACGTCGGAGGTTGAAGTACTCTGGGTTTCCGGGGATATGAATCCTAGCCTCGGGAGGGTATATGGTCGATTCTGCTAGCACGTCGTTGAAGCCGCAGGTTTCGTCCGCCTCGTCGAAGACAGATAGAACGTCTTCGGGAATTTGAAGGAGGCCCAACTGTGACCTGAGATATTTGCCCATTGCAACAGCCGCCATGGCTGCCCCATTTCCCCAAGATCCATCACCAAGGGACATCGAACGAACATCGAGAGGCAGAGAATCTTTACCCTCGAGAAGCTCTGATGCAAAATAGGGTATGTAGATGCCTGCATATGACTCCCCCATTAAGTGGATCTGCTTTTTCTGGAGGTGCGGGAAGTATTCGAAGAAGCCACGCAGCCACTGCGTAAAGTCCGTCGTTACCCGGTCATTGTCCTTAACCGGGTAAGGGAAGCTGGCTGTGGAGTAGCCAGTGCCGACGGGCTGATCAACGTAAAGGACATTGCCCAGCTTTGTCCACGAGTGTGGGTTGCGAATGAATTCAGTTGAATTGCCATCAAACGTAATGGGTCCATTGCCGGTCGTTAGACCTATCAAGGATGAGCAACCAGGGCCGCCATTGAACCAAACTATACAACTCTGTTAGCAACCACCTTTGCATGTCCTGTCCTATTCAGACTTACTGATCAAATTGTCATCATATGCCGGTTGCTCTGACTGGAATAGCCAAAAGAATATCTCATTTCCATCTGCCGTCCCCGGAACCGGAAGGCGACCAGCCCAGCTGGGTGGAAGGTCCGAAACGCCCGGCAAGGAATGTACTTCGAACCGTGCAGTATTGTATGAAGCAATTGCTCGTGAGAGAACAAAGCCAAGGGCTGCCCATAGGACATTAAAGAAGTATAGCAGTGCGGAGATATTCATGATTGGAACTCGCGCTTTGTCCAGCTATGATGATCCTTTCCCTTCGGCAAGTAATCGAGATGATATTGCGTAGTAAAGATGTAGGATGATCATGCAGATCAGATTCCACGTGGAAATCATGTTTCCTTTTTATCTCTTCCTTTTTAGACATGGTGGCGTTATTGAGCTATTGAGCGGGCATTTGTTGAGCCAGATTTGGGTGTCAATAAGGCCGGTGGGGTTATTGTGGCCAAAGACATGGCCAGTGGAGTTGGAAGATCCACGGAGCTGATATCCGTCTATAAGCAGTAGATGCCTCCTGAATCACGGTGATTTTATTCAGATCCGAGATGAAAGTGAGTATCAATTGGTGGGAGTTAAGTGGTGAAGGTAGGCGAAGTACAGGGTTGCCAAGGAATATTAAGGCCTTGTTTATCAGGCATAAGATAATTAGGCAATCAGGCATCAAGTTGCCAAGACATGAACCAAAAACATTCCGATCTCGACGAGAGGGGCCCTGCTTCATCTCTCCTCGATACTTCGTACTTACTTACTCCATACTCTCTGCACTCTTCTCTGCCAAGCTGGGACTATGTACGGAGTACGGAGTAGTTGGTAATGCGCAACTCGACTGCATCCAGTGGTTCCCCGAGAAAAGGAGACTCTCACGTGGCCAGTGCTGGTTTCAAGGTTCAAAGTGAGGCGACTAATCCCCCTTTTCTTTTTTTTTCCTAGGACATCAAATTCAGATAACAAGATTCAATCGGAAATGGAAAGATGTGACCATGTCGAGATATACCCAGTAGTCGGGGGGGGCTGCTCGCGGGTAGCAGCATAGGGAATGTCTGGTTGCGTCCAGCCGAATCCGGTGTAGATGCGATACAACACTCACTATATCAGTTCATCCCGGTCGCTTTGCCAACTCCTTTTCTTTCTTTTCTTTCTTTTCGTTCTTTGATTTGTCCATTGTGTCTTTTTACTCTCGGGAATTTGGTCTTGTTTGCTCTCTTAAGAGTATATGCCCTTTTCTGCTTTGGGATCTCATATACACTATTTGTTCTGAATTTATATTCTCTTTTTAATCGGATTCTTATACACTTCTTTTTTTTTTATTTCGGTGTGTTTCAATATTCTAATTTCCACCCGCTATCCTTTTACCTTCCAAAGTTCCTCCCTACCCTGCAACCCCCCTGATCGGAAACCACGAGGCGATCGACGCAGATCCAAGCAATCCTCGGCTCCACAGGAATTGACAGCTCACTTGCATCACTTTTCGGTGACTGCGGATTGGCTGCCTGCCTGAGGCAAACAGGGGGTTATTAAATTTGTGAGTGGGAGTTGCATAGGGGCGTATTCGCCTTGTTCTGTGCTTAGGCGCATGGCGTGGTCTCGCCATTGCCACCCCCAAAATCTTCCTTTTATCTGACTGTCTGAGCAGGGGAGGTTCAGATATACCGTGATTAGCGATGGATCTACAAGGCACAAAAGAAGCCCGGACCCAGGAGGAGGGCGCTGAAGGCCCTCTAGAGGCATATGGTGCTGGAGGTGGTCGTTCTAAAGAGTATCACAAGAAT
Source organism: Penicillium rubens (assembly GCF_028828025.1). Classification (NCBI taxonomy): domain Eukaryota; kingdom Fungi; phylum Ascomycota; class Eurotiomycetes; order Eurotiales; family Aspergillaceae; genus Penicillium; species Penicillium rubens. The sequence continues at coordinate 5,262,501 of NW_026890600.1, forward strand.
GAGGGGCGAGACTCTCACAATCGTGACGACCGATCTTCCATTCATCCTCTCCGTCGTCGTCAACAACCCTTCGCCTATCCTCATGGAGCTCGACAATCTGCACCGCCGGCACCAGCTGCTGTCACTCGGCTTCGGGAGCCCTCACCGTCACCGGAAGCTATCAGTATACCCCAAGAGTTGGGACTAGGGTCCCGGGATCTGCGCCTATTGCGCAAGGCTCGGCGATCTCCACCGGTTACAAAGAAGACCCTCAGCGAGCTTGATCTGCCCTGTATCATGAGCAACATCAACCTCCGTATGGACGCCAACTTCGACCGCGACCTGCACTTCAAGCCTGACCTAGACGGAGAGAAGGGCCAACGCAAGCGGAAAGAAGCCGCCGATTATTGGGACTCTTTGGCTGCAGAGATCAGTATCTACTCTTACCATGCTGCGACTGCCGATGCCACCACCGAGGAAGTCGAGTCGAGTGATGGTACTCGACGCACCTTCGATCCCCGTTTGCCCGCCCTGTTCGAGACATTGCAGGACGTCATCAAGACCCTTGTTCCGGAACGGGATCACCCAACTATCATGCAGAACTTGGAAGTCCCACTACTGATGCAGCAAATACGCAAAGGCGTTCTCGACATGCTCACGCTGGCCAAATGGCTGGCGAAACTCCTGAAAACACATTGCGCTCCGATGCGAGATGAGTGGGCAGATTCTATGGTCGAGCAAATCGAAAAGGGTTCACACTCCCAGGACCCCCAGGAGATTGTCAACGGCCTGCGAACATTATTTTCAATCCTAGAGGCGATGAAGTTGGTATGTCATATCTACCCCTTGCTGTTCTTGCAACGTTCCGAACTAATTCGTGGCTTGATAGGACGTCGCCAACCATCAGATCCGAGCATTCCGCGTTCTCCTCATCGAAGACACAGTCCCCTTCCTCCAAGAATACTTCCAAGGCAAGATGAACCGCGGCGGCTTCCAGGTCGAAACCGCCCGCCACTGGTACCTATCTGTGCGCGAACAAGCCCGTCGAGACGATGCAAATGCGGAAGCCCAAAAAACAACTCCAACCCCAGAAACAGAAGACACTCTTAAACCCCTCGAAGCCCTGTTCCGCGGCATCTCCGCCCAACTCCTCCAATTCAGTCCGCCCGTTGACTTTCCCGAAACCTTCCTCTTTGACTCCGAGCGCCTCTGGCAACTCCGCTCAACAGTTCAAAACCTAATCAACCTCGACATCGCCTGGTACATCTTCGAGTCCTACGTCAACAAACACAAGCGGTATCTCTCCACGCCAGAAGAAACCTACTCCACCTTCCGGTCACGCGTCTGGTCCCTAATGGAAGACGGCATGGACCTGGAGAACCGCGTCGCGGGGAACCCAGATAACAACGACGACGATCCCGACCACCGCGGCGGAAAGCGCTGGACGCAAAATATGCGCTGTATTGCACTGGAGATTGCCCGCTTTGCATGTGCCGCGCTGCAGCTCGACCCTGTCGTCGCGGACGAGGTCATTATTCCCATTGAGGAAGCGCTCGAATGGCATCTCTCGAACGAGACCGATCTCTTCATCTTCTTCCAAAATAGCATGCGTAGCAAGATTCTTGCTACCACCCTGGCGGCGGCCCGCAGATTCTTGCCGCTGTCACCGTTGGCGATCTGTGAGTCTCAGCGGGCTCCTCTATCTGCCGCTTTGGGTCCTGCTGCGCCACAGACTGGAACTGCGGGTGCGTCTGGATCAGTGAGCACTTCCTCGCTGGTGCTGACGCCACAGCAGTCGGATATCGAGCGTATCGGGATGCGTCTTGCTCATATAGGCGTGCTGCATTGGCGTGTTTGGGCTCCGTTGTTGTACCTCCGAGATGAGATTGCAATGGTGGAGCTTGGACAGCCAGCATTGGTATAATCTGCTCTTGTTTTGGTCTTTTGCTCTTTGCTCTTTGGATTTTCGGTGTTGGTTATTTTTATTATTTTTTACCTGCTGTTTTCGAATGTTTCGGTTGACTTGCTTTTCAGCGCCTTGCATTTACTGCTTATTGGGGGGAGTTTTATTATTCACACCGTTTTACTGACACAAGGGGCTCTCGGTGTTATATTTTGTCTGGGAAATAGAAGGCGCATATAATATTTATTTGTTATATCAACTATTAGTAGAGGTCCTAACAAATGACAGTCTACTCTATACTAAACCCAACAGAACCCTGGAAATACCAAGAAGTAACGAACTCAATCCGACCCAGTGCCACGGTAGCCGCGAACGTCAATGGCCCGTGCACCGATCAGCAATCCACCTTCAAGAATCCCGAGATCCCCTTCCAAAGCCCATGCATCCAGCCTAAAATTGCCGTTACAGGTCTTCCGCACAGCCAGACACGGAAATCCGGTATTTACCGTGCTCGTGATTGTGCCTGTACCAGGAAGTCCAGACCCCGCACCCAATGCCACCCTTGGCAAGCAAACACAAACAAACCCCCCAATGCGTCTCACTGCAGCACTGTACTCCCCAACCCACCCTTGGCTTGCATGTTTGAAATCAGCACAATTGCAGCGCATCGCGCGCGCAACGGGCATCCAATCATCTGGTACGAAGGGTGTTCTTATTGAGCGTATTGCAGCGGAGTTGACGTTGCATTCACGGTCACAGGCGCAGTTGCAGTTGCAGTTGTCGGCTGCCGCGGATGGTGTTGCAGAGGGTATCACTAGTAGTCCCAATGCCAACCCCAGTACCAGTGCTAGTGCCACCACCGGGCTAAGCCAAGATCGACGGGTCGATCTGCGGCTGGTGTCGACAAAAACTCGGTCAACTAAGACCAAGACCAAGACCCAGACCGAGTCGGCAGGCTTGTCAAGATCAAATCCTGCGCAACCATGGAGCATTCTCAGTATCGATATGGGGGTTCAGAATCTCGCATTCGCGCATCTGCGAGTGCCCCGCTCTGGGACCCCAGGTGTCGGGATAGACGCAGCGAACCCCAAACTCCCAGAGTTAACGGCCTGGCACCGACTCGCTGTTTCGGATATATCGAGTTTGAACCTAATACCCGGGGATAATACCAGTATAATCAAACCCGAACCAATATCAGGATCTGGTGATGCCATGGAATCATCCCAATCCAATCTCCCAATAGAAACGGAAAAAGACCCGTCCGCCAAGGTCGCCCAATCCTCAAAAGAAAAAGACTCCTTCTCGCCTGACCTCTATGCTGCAAATGCCTACACCCTAATCTCATCACTCATAGCTGCATACCGCCCCACGCATGTGCTCATAGAGCGTCAGCGCTTTCGCTCGGGCGGGGGCAGTGCCGTCCTTGAATGGACGCTGCGAGTTGGCTTGTTGGAGGGCATGCTGTACGCTGTTCTGCATACGCTTCGACAGGAGAGGTGCGGGGAAGTTGCGGATTTGGTTGTTCGAGGCGTTGAGCCGAGACGGGTAGTGAGGTATTGGCTTGAAGGTGGTTCTGGAATATCAGATTCGGGGAAAGGAGACATGGAAAAATCCGAAATCGGGGGAAAGGTGAAGGAGAAGAGACCCAATGCTCGAGAAGTGAAGAAGGCTAAAATCGATCTTGTTGGACGGTGGCTTTCTGCTGCGATGCGGGGTACCAATTCTTGCCCGGAGACGGGAGGGGGTATGAAGAAGCACAAGCTGGGTATTGCTGCCGACAATAAGATAGTGCTTGCGGATAAATCCGAGTGTCCTGCTCTGCATGGTGTTGCGGGTGCGTATATGCGGAAATGGCAGGGTCAGACGCAGACGTCGAAGAAGGGGAAAGGGAAGGGGTCTCGTGCTTTGAAGAGTGGATCTATTCCTCCGTTGCGTGTATCCCCTCAGTCTGATATGGTGAACGAGGTGGCTGCTGTTGATCCGGGGAAACTCGATGATCTGGCGGATTGTTTGTTGCAGGGTGTGACATGGGTTGAATGGCAGATTATGCGGGAGCGGGTTGTGAGGGAAGGGGTTGAAGCGTTGGATTCGATACCATAAAGATATCAACATTCATTCTGAGTGGCGCAGGCAGGATGATGATGGGAGGATGCATGCCTTCTAGGAATGAAGCTGGATATTCGAATTCTGTATATTATTCTGATGTACATTAATACTCTCGAATGTACAAATGACATGAGATATCAACTCAAAGCTCTACTATACTATATATCCACGTCCCTATGTGTTGTTCCTGACACAGCCCAAGATCGACACTGATCGACAGGTCCGTCACGGGCCAAGCCTTACTATAAGCTCTCCGGGATAGAGAGCCTCGTCCACTACATTCTTACGTATCTTACAAATGAAGTAGAGATATTTTTTTGGTAAACAGGCAAATGCCTCAAGTCAATTCAGGGTTTCTAACCTTGGATACCGATATTGCTCACAGCATCGGCTTTCGACACGGAAAGAAAGACACGAAGACGAAAAAACAACGCAAAGATCATTCGCAAAATGAAGATCTGTAAAGATCACGCAAGATGGATTTTTTCCCTTCACAACAGAAAAGGGGCAAGATCCAGTCCTCAAAGCAGACGTGTCACCACCCGTCAAGACGATACGAAAGAAAAGGTTCCGAGTCCAATGGTGAATGGCTCAATTTCACATTGGAGAGTAAAAATGTAGCGCAAGGAAATGCCACGCCAGGAGTATTGAAGATCGAGGACCGCGGCTAGAATTGAGGTTCGCCTGCAAAACGTAAACAAGCAGGCAGGGAAAGCTTGGGCCCAGAACAATCCGGCATGACAAGACCATTGCAAGAATAGAAGAAGTCGAAAAGAAGAAACATGGCAAAAAATGGAGCGTAAATAAGAAGTGAAATCGAAACCGTATGTACCGAAACTTGTCAAAAATAGGTACAGTACCAGCACGCCTCTGCGCGAGTAGAAGGAAATCGGAACTTTCTCTCAGATCATTAACAAGCTCGCAACTCGCTGCCATGTGGAGGTGGAGCCTCCCCTCACCTTAGCAGTGTGTTGTTTAGATGAAATGGCGGCGCCAGTTGGCCAAGGAAGGCTTGCCAGTGGGGGTGCTGCTGGGCGATGGCTGGCCGCTGGAGGAGGGGATAGGCTTGATGCTGGCGCTAGCGGAAGGAGTCCGGGTGGCGAAACCGCTGGAAGAAGGAGTAGGAGTGCGGGTGATGGGAATGCGGGTGGAGCTGGTGTATGGGCGGGTAGTGGACTCCGACACGGTCTCACCGTTGCCCTCACCGTTGCCATTGCCATTGCCATTGCCATTGCCGTTGCCGTTGCCGTTGCCGTTGCCGTTGCCGTTGCCGGGGGTCTGGGTCTCCGTAGCACCCTAGAAAAAAAAAAAGAATGTTAATTTTTGATGTGCCAGTTAAGGGAATTAGCAACACGTACAGCAGTCACAGTCTCAGTGACGGTAGCAGTAACGGTAACAGCGCCGCAAGAACCAGAACCAGAACCATTGCCGGCCTCACCGGAGGGAGTGGGAACCTCAACGATAGTGACGGTCTCGGTCTTGGTGCTGTTGATAGTAGAAGTGCGAGTGCGGGTGATGTCCCCAGCGGACTCGGTGGCCGAGGCTTCAGAGCCAGACTGGGTCTATATCAAAGTTAGCTCAAAGTTACAAAGCATAAGATATCAGAAGAGCACATACGGCAGTGACGGTGTGCTCCCGAGTGGCAGTCTTGGAGATGGTAGTGGTAATGACGCTAGTGGAAGTTCCAGAGGTCACAGTGTAGGTCACAGTAACGGAGCCATCGCCAGGGACGTCAGTGCCAGCGGGAGCGGACACACTGCTAGACACGCCGGAAGAGGACTTGGTAGGAAGACCAGTAGGGCGGGAGCTGATGGGAGTGCGGGTGACCGCAGGCTTGCTGCTAGAAGCGACAGGCGAAGAAGAGCCAGCAGGCACAGAGGAGCTCACAGCAGGGGTCGAAACAACCGAAGAGGAAGGAACGACGGAAGGAGCAACGGAAGGAGCAACGGAGGGAATGGAGCTGGAAGCCACCGAGGGAGCAGAAGAAGACTGCACGGTGGATGATTCCTCAGGAGCAGACACGGCAGAAGAAGAAGAAGCCGTAGGAGCTGGCTCGGCAGCAGTGGGCACAACGAGGACGGTCGAGGTCGAAGCTTCGGCACCAGGGGTGACGGAGCGAGCCAGGACGCGACGAGCATGGAGACCCTCGTGAGTGGCCTGGCCCACAGCAGCCAGAGCGGCCACAACGGCAACGGAGAACTTGTTCAAGACAACCATGATGAAGTTATTGGTAACGACGGTGGATACCAAGAAAAAGTCAAGGTGGGATGAGAGAGATGTCAAGAGCAAGAATGCGCGAGCGACCTTGGGAATTTAGCGAGTTGTTTAAGTGAGTGTGTTGAGGAAAGAGCGACTGAGCAAAGTGCGAAATCAATTCGCAGGGAAGGAACGTATGGCTTCTCACAGAGAAGGAAAAGAAGTCAAGAGATAACAAGCTTGAAGAAGTAGAGAAGAGAGAAGAGAGAAGAAAAGAGAGCCCACGTAATTAACTCATTTTCCTTAATTTCCTTAATTTCCTTAAATTAAATCATCGATATCGATTTTAATTTAATATTATACTATGAAATCCTCCGTAGTACGGGAGTATCTTAAAATCCATTCCATTAAATGTCGGTAATACCGGTGGATCGACGGTATATATGCATCTCCACTGTCTCAGGAACGGACATCTCATTGGACCATTGGCATTTATCCCGAGCCCGTGGGCACCGGGGCTGTGACCTTTAATCTCACATAAAAATCTCATATGATATTGTTGCCTATGAGCCTCTTAAGCGACCTATTAAGGTGAGGTGGCGTTGGTGGCGTCACCGGCTATCGACATATCATTTTCGATAGAGTGCTTAATAGGGGGTCATTGAACTTATGTTGTATGGAATATGTTGTGTACCTTTTGTACTCCGGAGAGCATGTCCCCAAACGGCTTTTTAGGGCACGGACATACATGCACGCGTATATATCAGAGTAGTCTGACAATATCCGGGGCCACTTCTATAGGCCCGTCTACAATGTAGATGCTAATGGGGAAACACAGTCCGAGAATCCAGACGATCATTGTAGAGAACAATACGGCTAGGTGTCCGGAACATACGGGAAAAGGAATTGAAAGCTCTAATGTTCAGCCCCGACTCTACTCGGCTGTAATAATACGGGATACACAATACAATGGCCGTGGGTTTCACATAAATCAGGCTGCCGTGTCCCAGGGTCCCCCGCTTCCCGCCATTTTTCGGGATATAAATTGGTCTTTGAAATAAAGATGGCATTCTGGACTCCACGGGGTAGTCTATCTACTAATTTCCCATACTGTTAAAGATGAAGATGTACACAATTCACTCTAAATGCCGTCCATACTGGAGTTGGTGGGGCACATTGATCAAATCTGCCGTCCACGGGTGTATCGGATGAAATTGATCAAAGAGGTCTAGGCAGGGCTACCAGCACGGCCCTTGTACTTCCAAGGTTGGGTCTTTCGTTTGCAAAGTGTTTCATTTCCCGTAGCACCGAAGCGAGAATTCAGAAAGCCTTGTTTGTGGAGAGGGATCATCCCTGTCATGCACAGAATTGAGATGCCGATACGGAGAAGCTTTCCAAGATGAAACATCCTACTTGAGATTTCGCCCCTGTCTCTACTACCCCTCCTCAACTCCGCAAATTGCTAGGGACTGGTAGCAAATTGCTAGGAATTGCTCATAATTGAGGAGATCTCAATTCTGTGAACCATGGCACATGCTGGAGCCATCTTCTGGAAATATCTAAATCTTGGGATGCCGATCTCGATATCGAAGGCGGTGACGGTGACGTCTTATCGTGACACCTGCATCCCGCATCACAACATTTGAACCTTGGAACCTTATAGATCACCTATGACGTGGAGTTAAAACAATTGACATGTCCTTCCAAGCCCTCCGATCCCAGTATGCCTCACTGCTGAAGCGGTTTCTAACCTCAACCAAAGACTTCGAGGTCTTAACAACCATCCCGCCCGATCACTCCGCAGAATCAGAAACACTCTATGTCTTAGATTCGTCCTTCAATCCCCCCACCCGCGCCCACCTCCGCATTGTCACCACGGCACTTCTAGAAAATCCCCAGCCCCGCCCTCGCGTTCTCCTCCTTCTCGCGACCCAGAATGCGGACAAGCCATCCAAGCCAGCTTCCTTCGAAGACCGGCTCGTGATGATGGAGCTGTTAGCTCGGGATCTCCGTGCCCACCTCGCATCGGCACCGGCCTTCGCTGCCTCGGGATTCACACATGCTGTCGAAACTCTCCCGTTGATTGATATTGGCGTCACAAAAAAGCCCTATTTTATCGATAAAGCTGCTGCCATAGAGACATCGGATTCTTACCCTGTGCCTCTGGAGCAGGTCCATCTTACGGGTTACGATACTTTGATCCGGATCTTCAATTCCAAGTACTATCCTCCGGAACATACCTTGAAACCTCTGAGACCTTTCTTGTCAAAGCACAGGCTGCGTGTGACTATGCGGCCGAGCGATGAGTGGGGCGGGAGAGAGGAGCAGCTGGGGTATGTGGCAGCCCTTGCTAGAGGGGACCGAGATGACGAGGGTGCACGTAGGGAGTGGGCCGAGCGGATTCAGCTTGTCGAGGGTCGTACCCCTACTGACCAGCCCGTGAGTTCAACTAGAGCCCGCGAGGCGCTGCAATCGGCTCCCCAGGACCTCGACTGCTTGGTTCCTGAAGAGGTGCGGCGGTTCGTGCTATCGGAGCACCCGTATTCCGGAAATTCCAAAGTGTAGATAGACGGAATAACTAGGGAGACTCCTACAGCCTATGTCCAACTTGTATAATGATAATGCATGAATAATTCATAAACCCATATTCACTGACACTGAGACCTGAGGTCAACTATTTCCCAAAACGCACAACTAAACCACTTTTGATACACATATTGTACAGGACAGCTCGCGACACCAATACAGCAACGCGATCTTCGCATAGTTATGGCACCTTAATCATGACGCATCCTCTTCCTCTTCCCTCTTACCTAGAGTGTACGCCAGCCCACCACCGACCATGTTGACCAAAGCCAAACCCATAGTCGCACCGCGCACGACGCCCCGAACACCAAACTTCTTCATGAATGGCTGTCGACGGCGGGCTGCGAGAAGCAGATACAGCCCGGAGAAAGCTGCGCTAATGCCGGCAGTGTCCGTCTTGAAGCCCTGTAGGTTGGCATAGCTGGAGAAAATCAGCACGGGTGGGAAGAGCATCGGGAAGAACTGGAAGGGGCGCATGTGCTGGGCTGTGATCATGGAGGCGAGCAACGTGGGTGGGAATGAGTTTTCTAGGTTGAGAAACGACATCAGTGAGTGACCACTTGCGACATTGCTTGCCTTGACGGTTGCGCCAGGCTATTCGTAGGCCACTTACCACCCCAGGCCCGGAAGCGCTGGATTACCGTCTGCTTGGTCTTCTCGACAGTTGAATCGTCCGCCATGTTGAGGTATTGAGCTTCGAAGCAGGACTTATTTGATGAATACGGAAGACCGTTTGGAGCTTTGGCAGCCAAGAATTGAGGTTGCTGCAGGTATATCAATGAGACTGGTGTGCTTTAATTGAACTGAATGGGTCTGAGCAGCACTCACAATTGAATATCACCGACTTGGAAAGGTTGGAAGGTTTATCAGTTCGGCAAGTGATGTTATCGCAGTGTCCAGACATTCCGGCGCTTGGCAAAGACACCTAAGACCACGCTTTTTCCCCAATTTATGTCCGCCGAATCAGCCACACCTTGTCACTTTGCTTTCGCTGCATCTTGATCAGGCCAATATTTTGCTCTGGCCATCTCATCGCACGTTTGATTAATCTGCCAGACCAACCATATCTCGTGCGGGATTGTTTCTCCTTTATCCGCGGTCCCACGCCACCCTACAACATACGCCCTCCGGATTCTCTCAAACCCCCTCTTCCCTCCTACACCAGCAAATAAGTGCCGTTTAGGATTTATCGTATTTCCCTATAAACTACGGTTGCTATGCCCTCGGCTTCGGCATCTGGCTCTGACGCCAAACGCGGGGGTGCGACGTCGCGCGACCATCAGCAGGGCAACCAGGATCGCAAGTACACGGATGACCAGAAAGCCGCCGTGCTTCGGATCCGAAAATGTCAGCCTACGGCATTTTACGAAATTTTGTTAGTCGAGCGCTCGGCAACGGACAACGAGATTAAGAAGGCGTACCGGAAACAGAGTTTGTTGACGCATCCCGATAAGAATGGGTATGAAGGTGCAGATGAGGCGTTTAAGAGTGAGCAATGACCAACCCTGGCCCAGCTCTTGACATATTGATTCTTACCCGCGGTGGCAGTGGTCTCACGGGCTTTCCAGATCCTCTCCGATGAGGAGAAGAAGTCCAAGTACGACAAATTCGGCGGCGATCCTGATAGCAGGTTCCAGCCCGGACCGAGTGCTTCGAGCGGCGCATCCCCCTTCAGTGGGTTCGGCGGTGGTGGTTTCCCCCGTGGTGGTGCGAGATTCGACGAGGAGGTCTCAGCCGAGGAGATGTTCAACCGGTTCTTCAACGGTGGATTTGGCGGAATGGGCGGTGGTGGTTTCGGTACTACTACCCATCCCTCTGGTATTCGCTTGACCTGAACTAATCGTGTGCTACTATAGGTGGTCCGCAATTCGTCTTCAACATGGGAGGCGGCCCGGGTTTCCGAGTGCATCAGTTTGGAGGCCAGGCGCCCCGCCGCAGACCTCGCCCAGCAGCCGCCGAGCAGGAAGCTCAAATCGATGCCCGCAGTTTCCTTCGCCAACTATTGCCGCTTATCATTCTATTTATCCTGCCGCTCCTCTCCTCTCTCTTCTCTGGCCCCTCAGCCCCATCCGGACCCTCCTATCGCTTTGATACCCCCGTCTCCCCGCATACACTTGGCCGCTCGACCCCGAAACTTAATCTCAATTACTTTGTGAACCCCCTCGATGTGGATAACTTTAGTGCCCGAAACTTCCGAGAGCTAGACACGCGCGTGGAGGTGGAATATGTCAGGACACTGCGGAATGAATGTGACGCCGAAGCCCATGAGCGGGAAAGGAGGCTGCAAGAAGCGCAGGGGTGGCTCTTCCCTGATGTTGAGAAGATGAAGAAGGCTCGTGCAATGGAGATGCCGAGCTGTCGACGTCTGGATCAACTGAAGATGAAGGGGAGATACTAAATGCACTGTGGACTTTGGAGGCTTACGCCGCATCTTTTCATGGCATGTTGTTTCTTTGTTGGGCTCTTTTGCAAAAGAACGTGCTCTAATATCATTAGCCCATCCACAAGGTGGCATCTATGGGAGTTTCAGTTCATTAGCTGTATATTTTATTTTTCCTAGAGTTTCGAATGCATCTAAGATATCAGTGGCTTTGTCTTCTTCCGAGGTTTGGTTAAACTGCGACATTTGGTTTCATCTCTGATGTCACGTTCCGGTTGAGATGCATGGAGATATATCACATCACAGTATTGTTTGTTGAGGTTGTAGCCATAAATCTGTTATTGCTTGACTTGATATTCAATCATCTGATAGTTCAACGTATGAAAAAATACATTCATAGGAAGGACTAAGATGAGTGTACCATGCATGTAAATACAGATAGTGACTTTGGAGGTACATAGTTTTATGTGGTGAGACCTTGAAATAAGAAGTACCCATCCTGTATCTCGTCCTACCATGGACAATGAGATTTGCTTAGTCAAATTTGATCACGGCCCCGGGGCGCTGAATCTCGAATCAGAACAGAAAGGAATCTCGGCGATCATCACGGAATCACAAACATCTCGTTCACCTTCTCCAGATTCTATACTTTCCCCCGCTTTGAGGCTTAGGAGCAGCCTTATTCCGCTTTCACGCCTCCTTATGATTCCCACACGATCACGACAATATTGATATTCTGCCGACCCGATCCACCGGATTAGCGGTCTTGCCAAACTTTCAAAAACCGCTTATCGTCTGACTTGGAGTCAATATGTCGGATACACTTTCTGACGCAGACAAGGTCAGTTACTTGTTGTGCTCAAATTACGAAGCAATCCCGCCCCCGCAGTGACACGGAGACTGACATATCTTTTCGATAAAAAAAGATTCGCAACAAGCGACTTGCGAAGCTCTCAAACCCGGTCCAAGCCTCCGGAGACAGCAACTCTGAATCGGCACAGAGCTCAGCTAACACATCTCCATCACATTCACCACTGTCCACTCAGCCACCGAGCCGTCTTTTCAACGCGCCACCAACCCCGCAGCAGTCAGAGGGGAAGCGGATCAAGATCACACCGGCCGCGGCTACACCAGACCGACCACGATCCGCCGCTCCCTCAGCCCCGAGCACCCCTCCACCTCAGAAAATTGAAAGCATCGAGGCTTTCGAAGACCGGACACTAAGCGCCGTGTTCAGAGTGACCCTCAAGGAAGAAGGGCAGCGTGATATTCATGGCAACCGCACTTACTTACCTGGACTTCGGACTGAACTGCAGGATGAGGGCCAGGATCTGCGCATCCAGGTCGCGGTTCTAGATCAAGCCCTCCTAGAGGCCGCATCAAAGGCCGAGAGACAGCGTCCCCTTGACTATCTGCTGCCATGCTGGAAGCGCATCACAAAGCTGTACAAGGGATTGAGGCGGACGGGAGATGAGGACCCAAAGTATCAGGTTCTCTGTGAGGCGCGGCGTCTATGTATGAGCTACTGTATCTTTGCGATTACGATGCCAGAGATGTTTGGGTTCGTTTTTCTGGAATGCCACTGCATTGGCACTAGATACTGACTGTCAGGACTATAGGAGCGAATGGTCCCCGCAATCATCGTTGGCCTCGTACCTTCTCATCGACCCTGAGGATGACAGAGGAATCGATTTCGAATTTATCAATGAGGCTGTCAGAAGATTTGACGAAGACGACTCTGTCAAGCCTGCTTTCATATCTGCCGTCGAGCAGTTGAGCGCGCAGCTTTCTTCTATGAATGTTAACGATGACTACAAGTCATACGCTATTGTAAGCTAAGCGCCCCAATTTCCTTGGACCACGTCTGACCAGTTTGTTCAGGCTCTTCGAAATCTTGTTCGCCACGGTTCCATCGCTGCTGCAATCACGGAATCGTCCATTTTTAACAACACGAAGGACCCTGCTCAATTCGAGAAAACCACTCTTTTGGGTCCATGGTTCCGCCTCTCACCTCTCCAAGCTAACGTCACCATGTCTTATTTCTCTAGTCCCAAAACCCGGGACCAGGCTTACATTTCCAATGCCCAGCGATCGCTTCGAATGACACAGCAGATGCTTAGCTCTGATCTTCTTGACGTTATCAACCATCTCATTCGGGCCTCGAAAGAGGCTCGGGACCGTGTTTTGGATTGGTTCGCTACTGCTATGAACATCAACCACAAACGACGGGCGATGCAGGTCGATCCGGAGCAAGTATCGTCTGACGGCTTCATGTTCAATATCACAACTTGCCTCGATCAGCTCTGTGAGCCATTCATGGATGCAGCATTCACCAAGATCGACAGAGTCGATGCAGATTATCTCCACCGCGATTCTCGAGTTGACATGCGGGATGAGACCAAAATCAATGCCGATCAGCATGCTTCCGACGCTTTCTACTCCAAGAAGGTTGAAGGAACATCAAACTTTATCACTGAAATATTTTTCCTGACTGTCGCAGCTCATCACTACGGCAGTGAATCATTGACGTCAAAGATGGAGCAACTCGAGAAAGATGTGCGACATATGGAGAGTACAATCACTAAATTCGAACTCGAGCGAGTTCGCTGGCTTAACAATCCGCAGCAATTGCGCACCTTCGATACGGCCCTGAAGAAGTACAAGGACAAGCTCGACCTGGGTATTGCTCTCAAGTACAGTCTGCAGGGTGTGTTGTTTGACGAGCACTGGCAAGCTCGTTCCATGCTATTCATGCGATATGTTACCGTGTGGCTTCTGAGACTCGTCTCGGGAAAGAACTTCCCCAAGGAACAGGTTACCCTTCCTCTTCCAGAGCAGCAGCCTGAAGTCTTCAAATGTCTACCAGAGTACTTCTTGGAGGACGTTGTGAGCAACTTCAAGTTTATCATGTGGTGCATGCCACAGATCATTACCGCCACCCAGGGAGATGAGTTAGTAATGCTCTGCATCACATTCCTGGAGAGCTCCGCCTATATTAAAAATCCCTACCTGAAAGCCGGACTGATCTCCATTCTGTTCCGAGGCACCTGGAAACGCCCTGGTGGCGCCAGCGGTGTTTTGGTCGACCTGCTCAACTCAATGCCATTTGCCAACGAGCATCTCCTCCATGCGGTCATGAAATTCTACATCGAGGCAGAGTTCACGGGAACGCATTCGCAATTCTACGACAAGTTTAACATTCGTTACGAGATCTTCGAGATCATCAAATGCATCTGGCCCAACACTCTGTACCGGGAGAAGTTGTCCATTCAAGCCAATCAGAACCTGGATTTCTTCGTCCAATTCGTCAACCTCCTACTGAACGATGTGACTTATGTACTCGACGAATCCTTCGGTGCTTTCAAGACTATCCACAACACTCAGACAGAGCTGAATACACAGGGCAACTCAATGGATGATGCAACCCGCCAGCAGCGGGAAGAGCATCTTTCATCAGCGCAGCGCAGCGCGAAGAGCTACATGCAACTGACTAACCAAACCGTATCAATGCTCAAGCTATTCACCGATGCGCTTGCTGACTCGTTCACAATGCCTGAAATTGTGCAACGATTGGCAGACATGCTGGACTACAACCTTGACGCAATGGTGGGACCCAAGAGCTCGAACCTCCGAGTGGATAACCTGCAGGAATATGGCTTTAACCCCCGCGCTCTTCTGAGTGAGATTGTGGATGTCTATCTTAACTTGATCAACAAGGAAAACTTCATCTTGGCTGTTGCCCGTGATGGCCGATCATACAAGCCAGCCAATTTCGAAAAGGCGGCCGATATCATCCGGAAGTGGTCACTGAAATCCCCCGAGCAGCTCCGTCGCTGGAGTCAGCTGCAGAAGAAGGTCCAGGCTGCCAAGGAGGCCGATGAGCAAGCGGAGGAAGATATGGGCGAGATCCCTGAAGAGTTCCTCGGTATGTCCCCTTTATGTGAACACTGTTTTTCGACAGCTACTAATCTTCTAGATCCTCTTATGTATTCACTCATGGACGACCCAGTCATCCTTCCCAGCTCGCGGATCTCCATCGACCGCGCCACAATCCGCTCGCATCTCCTCAGCGACCCCCACGATCCGTTTAACCGTGTTCCATTGAAGATCGAAGATGTGGTGGCTGGTGAGCAATTTTCCTTTTTCCAGTTGTTGATCCACTACTAACCACCTTTCTTAGACACCGACCTTAAGGCCAAGATCGAGGCGTTCAAAACAGAGAAATTAGCTGGCAAACGGAGGGAAATGGTGCATGATCGGATGGACACATCGACTTAAGGAAGTTTTTATGATCTAATTTGCAAGCTTGCTCTTTTAGGGGCATTTCCATTAGCGTTCACGGGACAGAATGCTACACTCCGTTTATGTGGAATTATGCCCCCAGGTTATTTACATGTCTGACTTTCTGTCGAGTAGAAATCAAACGAACCCAGTCCTGTCGCTAATTCGCTCACTCTGTGCAATTTGCCTGCTGTCATACCCTTTGTAGTTATAGGAAGGGTTTCGTTTGCACGACTGTGATTCGAAGTAGTACACTCCTTAAAGCTGACAATTTTCACATTGTCTCGCCAAAAGCTGTCCCCTTGATCGGTACTCCTTAAACTATTTGCTTTTTTTTAAAAAAAGAAAAAAAGATATAGAAGGAAAAATAAGTAAAAAAGGAGGAAGAGGAGAAAGAAGCAGGAGAAGTTGAACCCTGTGTAGCTCCTTATCCGGGACCCACCGCCTTCCGCATCACAAGCTTTTAAGCTTCTTGTTTATCCTCCGCGATCTTCTTCTTCTCTTCAACTATCAATTATGGGTGCGACTATTTCCACTTCTTGGGGAGCTCTGCCCTCCACTGCAGAGCTCTTTTCCCCAAGTCCGACTGTCTACACATCAGTTCTATGCTGCTTCCAATACTTCCCCCTGGTCAGGACCCTGAAGCCCTAGAATATGCTACAACACTAACTCGGTGAATTTAGATGACAGTAATTCAATGGATTTTGTCCTGGCATCCAGCAGGCAAGACCTCCTCGCAGTCCATCTTCAACGTCCCAGGTCGTATCGCCTGGTCTGCCATGGAGATTGTCGGCCCTATCAACTTGATATATAGCATGGTCACTCCATCGCCATATGCACCCTCATTCACTGATCTCCCTAAGTCCAACATCCTCATTGTAGCTCTGTACTGCATCCACTATTTCAACCGAGCCATCATCTCCCCTTTCTTCTCCGCCCCCAGCATGTCCCCAATCCACGCCGTCATCATGTCCTTCGCCATGGTCTTCAATTGGTTCAATTCAGCCTGTCTGGCCGGATGGTTGCGTGGATATACCGTCCCGACTATCCCAAACTTCCAAACAGCCAGCAGCGAAAGTCCATCTCCTCGCTCTGCGGTGGTCAATCTCCTCCCCACCGTGGGCGTAATCTTGTTTGCCATCGGAATGGCCGGCAACATCTACTCAGAGACAGCATTGTTCCGACTTCGGCGCGAAGAAGCCGAAAAACGCGCTGCCAAAAAGACAGATGATGGACCTCCGGCGGGAGCTGAAGCACAAGGCAGCCGAAACAAGTTCCACAAGGTCTACGTCATCCCGCCTTCCCGTGGTGTCTTCAGATACATCTTGTATCCGCACTACGTCTTCGAATGGCTGGAGTGGGTTGGTTTTGCTCTCGCTGGTACGGCGGTTGCGCCATTCTCTGCTCTCCCTGCATCTGTCTCGGCGTCTTCTGTGGGGATCGCTCCTCCGCTGCGTCTTGCGCCTTGGTTGGTGCCTGCTGCATGGGCGGCTGGTAAGCTCGCTGTGCCGCTGCCTTTGCCTGCTGTGGTGTTTGTTGCCAATGCTGTCACGAATATGTTGCCCCATGCGCGCTGGGGACGGAAGTGGTATGTTGAGAAGTTTGGGGAGAAGGCTGTCGCTGGCAGGGGGGCTGTTGTCCCTGGCTGTGCGTGGATGTGAAATTGAGGTAGCTCCTCCTGGTGGCTCTTTCCGTTCTTTTACTTTATTTCCACCTTCTTAATGACTGGCTTCTGGCCTTGATATCCAAATACGAACTATTTTTCTATGTGACCGAACTTGAGTTACTCGGACATCATGTCTGAGACAGAAGAAAAGCCCCTTCATCGGACCGTGAGCGGGAATGTAGAACGTTTGCAAACCCTAGTCCAGTGCGAAAATGAGATATCAGCTTTTTTGAGTAGGATGTGTAACAAATGGGCAACAGGCCCTTTTATTGCCGCCCAAACACAGCCTATATGGCTATATACTCTTTGGGTATCAATATACATATAACTTCCCAAGATATAACTCCCAAAATACAAAATTAAACCCTATCCTCCGCATTGACACGCAACCCACTCAGCGATCCCATCCTACTCAACTTCGAAACAACGGGAGGACTGGGCGGCGGCTCTGGAATATTCTGCTCACGCGAAACGATGACCTCAGTCGTACGAACGATGCCATCGCCCTGAACAGGCAATATCCTCTCCTCACTGGAATTGCTTCCTCGACTTCCAGCGTACGTCGCCGAGCCTGCCGTTGAAGCAATCTGGGAGCGCTGAATGTTCGGCTCGGCGTCGTACTCGGCGATACTGAGATTACCGCTTTTATGTCGGGATTGTAGCGGTGGACCCCTTGATCGAGACATTGAGTGCATCTTATATTTCTTGCTGCCGGGGTACTGGCGGCTCGTTTTTGATTGCGAGCCGTATGTGCCGAGGAATCTCTTGAAGAGTGGTTTGAGGGTTGGGAGGGTGCCGGCCATGATGCCTGTGTTGCATTCCGTGCTGTTGTTGGTTAGTATGGGGTTTGCAAGGTGGCCTTCGGATGCTTGTAGTATAGATAACTTACACGACCCATATCGTGAGGTTCGTATAATCCCAGAGGAAGTCGCCGGTTCGGCCGTAGTTGGGAAGGATTGAGAGCTTGACGAAGGCGGCTGCGCAGGCACTGCGAAGGAAGTAGAATGATTAGTATGGTTTACGATAGGGTTGGATGGGAAGTCACCCACAATATTCCTAGGCCCAAGATGCAGATTAGAGAGGCTTTCACTCGGCGATTGACTTGAAGATGACTGTCGATTATTGTATTAGTCTCTTATCTGAAAAGCCGATGTCCATGAAGCATACCGTAGCATAAAGACCGGTAGAACCGCGAAGATCAGGTCGGTGAGAATATTCAGTGCTATTTCAGTTAGGATATGCTTAAGTATACTCGTACGTATCAATCTCACCAGTGTTCGTATAGCTCAGAGTCAGAAGCTGTGTGGGAGTATAGCACTTCGATTTCACCGAGCTATCCCAATTTGATCGGATATCCTGACACTGGAAGATAAGAGTCTGTAATGAATCAAGCTGTTAACTGCTGTCCGCGATCGTATGTGGGGATAAGTTACGCACCAAGAAGCAGATTGCAGTGTAGAGTGTCATGAGGACTGCCATAAACCGGGTTCATCAGTAGTGGGCCAGGGAAAAGAGATAAAAGCCTTTACACACCAATGACCACCCAGATGAAGACCTTATATCCTTTCCGGGGTGCGAAACGAAGCAAAAATAAGCCAATTGATATCTTCACCAGGCCAATAGCCCACATGTAAATACCCTGGGTAGCATAATTCAAATGCATTGCCGTTACGGCCGTGTCTTGGACGTAGACTGTATGTCTACCGGCACCATATTTCACCTCGGGGACGATAATGGCGAAGCCACAGACAGACAGCAAGATCGTTAGGGCCATTGTATAATCATCCCATCCAACATTACGAATGAGGAATACGCGCACGTAGAACCTAGCCAAGACGGTGATCAACGCGGCGACAGTGGTGATAGCCGTGGCTATTATAATTCTAGGCCCTTGGTTAACATCTGGGAGGCTAACGTCTCCTCTATGAGCACTGTCCGACATGACCGTCGTAAAAGTTATGGAGGGCTCGACATTGAAAGGAAGAATCAAAATCAGGGATTATACTAGGGAGGGCAAATCGGGCAGGGCCATCAAAAGTATTAGCAGATTTAATCCATAGTGCATCGGGTCATAACTTTTAGATTACATTCAGCTCGACCGACAACAATTGTGGCTTTCTAGCCCAAGGAAGGCAAGTGGGTTGAGTTCGTATGGGGCTTTCATCTATTATACTCGAGACCGTAGACCAATTACCTGTTTCTACCATCTCTTTCACGCTCGGGTCGACACTCCCATTTCGGCTGTTCATAAGCGATGGTGCACATGGAATAAGACACAAAGCCATTCTCGGCGTTCAAGCTTGGTCCAACGCTAGCATGAGAAGAATGCTTTAACCCAATAGAATATGTTCTAGAATACGCCTCAGACCCGGGAACTGGGATGGTAGTTGGTCATTCGAAACTTGGCCAATGAGCAGACTTGGTACTTCGGTAAGAAGAGCTCCTGAAAGGAGATGAGCCTCGGGTATAGAGGAAGGTTGCATTGGTGGATTACAGTTCATCGGAGTTTACCCAGCTAGGGCAGCGGGTGTCTCTTCCGACATTGGCTTTTGACTGAATTCGATTTGAGATCTTGATGTGATTGGGTCTGTCGCTTAGCTGAATTTGCCAAGCCGCTGACCTCGGGAGGAACAAGGGGGCCACGAGGTGGCTGTTTTTGGTGATATCGTTGCTTCAGGTTTACTAGTACCTTTTGTTTTCTCCTATATCTTCGTGTCTCTTGGTGTATCTTGGTGATCTCCGGATTATAAAGGGTCGGTCCGTGAGTGGCCCGAAGAGAAGATGGAAGTGATCGTCTGGGAAATGTCCGGTGTCTCTTAATTTGCCCGTCTGTCCCGGCGGTGGAGAAAGCGGAACCTGGCCCGGTGCCCTAAATGGTCCCAGCACAAGGGGATCTCGCGATTATGGAGACTCTTAGGCAGGGAAAAAAATTGGATAGTGGCACGACTATCTTTTAGTTCGAGTCAAAAGTCCCAGATAGGGGTGATTGGCAAATGTATTTAGCTTAAATCGACAATCATGTCCGGATTCCTTCTTGATCAACATCTCTCCTAAAACCCTTGGTGTGGAACTTGCTGGTCTTTCAGAGGATCAAATATTCAACTCACCATGGTTGCTGTTTCCATCCTCACTCTGGGAGCTTTGTTCGCACAGGCGTGGGCTATGCCCACTGCCACTGAGAGTGCCGTTGCGAGCGCTGCCACTTCCACCGCTGCGTCCACCTCCCTGCCGGTCGCTGAGTCCCAGCTTGACGACCTGGCTGGGCTGGCATACAACAGCAGCATGAATAGTGTCTCGAGCGACTCAGACATTGAGAAGCGCGGTGGCTGTTCATTGAGCAAGCTGCGCATTCGTCGCGATTGGAGGGCTTTCTCTACCAAGCAGAAGAAGTCCTACATTAAGTCCATCCTTTGCCTCCAGGAGTTGCCCTCGCTCACTCCCTCCGATAAGGCCCCTGGTGCGCGGTCCCGTTACGACGACTTCGTCGCTACTCACATCAATCAGACCACCGGCATCCACTACACCGGAACCTTCCTGGCATGGCACCGGTACTACATCTGGAACTTCGAGGAAGCCATGCGCAACGAGTGTGGCTACACTGGCGACTTCCCGTAAGTCTAACAATCCTCCGCATAACTTAGGCCCTAATCTCTAACATAACCACAGTTACTGGAACTGGGGCGCTGACGCCGCCAACCTGGAAAAATCCCAGGTCTTCGACGGCAGCGACACGTCAATGTCCGGCAACGGTGCCTACACAGAATCCACCGGCGACATCCAGCTAAGCCTGGGTAACTACCCGGTCATCCACCTGCCCACCGGCACGGGAGGCGGCTGCGTCACCAGCGGCCCGTTCAAAGACTACTCTGTCAACCTGGGCCCGGTCGCGCTGATGCTGCCAGGAGGTGAAACGGAAAGCACAGCCAACCCGCTCGCATACAACCCCCGCTGTCTGAAGCGCGATCTGAGCTCCAAGATTGTCCATGACTACGCTAATTTCACTGCGATCGTGGACCTGATCCTGCGCCACGACAACATCTACGACTTCCAGATGAACATGCAGGGTGTCCCTGGCAGCGGCAACATCGGCGTCCACGGTGGTGGTCACTACTCCATGGGCGGTGATCCTTCTCGTGATGTCTTTGTTAGCCCTGGTGACCCTGCTTTCTGGCTCCACCATGGTATGATTGATCGCACTTGGTGGATCTGGCAGAACTTGAACCCCAGAAAGCGTATGAATGCTATTTCGGGCACTGGGACTTTCTTGAACGGCCCTCCTTCGCCTAACACTACCCTTGACACGCTTGTTGATATTGGTTATGCTGGTGGCGAGACTGTTGCTATGCGAGATATCATGAGTACCATCTCTGGTCCTTTCTGCTACATCTACCTGTAAACTGTGATGGTAAGTTATTGGCTGTCAATACTTATATCCCGGATATAGATGGACGGTTGGAAGATGACAAGAAAGACGGAGTGGCAGGAGTCATAACAGTATTCACAGCATAGAATTGTATATAATCCATTATTTAGATAGACCTCGAGAATAGAGTCTTAAAGTGCTGAAGAGGGAAGAACCTTGAATACCTAATCTATCTCATGCAGAATATCTCTATATAGCCCTAAGTCTAATCAAGAATAACATAACACTCCGAGGTCTATAACCAAAAGAGCCCACTACATCCTGCACCGCGAGAGCATCATAATCGGAACCCACAACCAAGACAAAGGAAGGAAAGAGCCCTGCGTCGAGGAATCGGGCTTCCCAGCACCATTAGCAACAGCAAGGTAAGGATCCTGGCCATAAGTTGTGTTTAACGTGACACGAGCTTGGGCAGACCCATCCTCCAATCGAATCCACGTCTCCGTGTCATCTCCGAGATTGCCCTCGTGGAGTAAAATCTGCCGTCCACCGCGGAGCAGATCGCCATAGCCGCCATACCCCGTATGCCGACCGTAGCACATATTGATACCATTTCCGGTTAGATCGTGGTCAACAAGAGAGCCATCCCATTTAAAGCACCTGCAATGTTCGATTAGCATTCCAGTCATTTAAGTGACGATTATTGCCTAGACGTGCATACCAATCATTCTGATGATCGTGGCCGCTGAATCCTGCGATTAGGCCTTCGGTGTGAAGGAGCGCATCCATGAACTTGACGTCCTGGCCATCGTAGCCCCAGTCGCCGGTCCCTTGCGGGTTCACGCGCTCGCGATTCACTCCGGGAGTTAGGTGCGGATTTACGCCCCTTCTTTGTTGGTGTTCGAGCATTGCGTGAGCGGGGATGTGGTAGAATGCTAGCGAGGGGATGACTTTTCCATACTCCTCTTTCAGTTTGGAGTTGGTTTGGGTGAACCAGTCAACGACCTTCTAGCCAGTTAGTGATTTCTTCCAAAAATGTGACATGACCAGGAGGTTTCCCTACTGATTCATCGATCCAACTAGGTCTCCTAACAGCAGGTCCGCCCTCTCCTTGCTTTTTATAGTAATGTCCACCCTTCGAATCGAAGAACCACAGTAGCAGCGCCGGCGTGCTGGTATTCGCCTGTCCGTGTGGAAATACCGGCAGATAATAATTTGTTATTCCGGCCTTGTCGCCGGAGACCCTACTCTGCGTCAAGCTGTTGGGATACTTGCGCTCGGCCTCGAACATGTCATCTTTCGGGTTGAGATTAACCTCACTATCATGATTGCCGTAGGTCGATGCCCAGCTGTAACCCCGGTCGACGAGCGGGGAAACGACTGAGTCGATATATTTGCTTGAATCGGCCTTTTGGGTTCTTTCACCGGACACTAGGTCGCCGTTTATGACTACGAAGTCGATGTCCTCCTCCGAGAGGATGTATGACATCACTTCTTTGGACTTCCTGTCTTTTTCATCGTCTGCAAGCGCTTAGCAAGAGCCCCCCCCCCCCCCCCCCCCTAGGGGTTATCGAGACATACCCTCGGCGAAATGTAGATCCTCAAAGACTGTAATGTGAAATGTCCCATCTTGTCTAAATCGAAGGGTTCGATCCCTGGGTGCTCTGAGGACGACCTGGTCCGACGCTCTGAGGTCCGGCCGAGGTACCATATTGACTCAATGAGTTGATGTGAAATGGAAATTTATCGAGTGCGGGGAGATTGGCTTTTGCAAGGTTTAGAGATATTCACGTGCTGTCTCAGTCCATCACGTCAGTAGTTTCGTGCCAAGACATTCTATGTTAATTTGGTCATTCAGTTCCTGGACATTCTGGAATTGATATAGAAATAATACATCCAGCCCTGTAAGGACTGACCCCTTTTGTTCAAAATGGTATTGTATTTGGAATTCTGGTTCATCAAGGTGTTTCCATGGTAATGCTTCTCGTGTTTATACCCATGCTATTCAGGTGAAAGAACAGCATTGGTGATGGGAAGTTCAGAAGTCACTTGGCGAGCATGGATTCGAGGACTACTCGGATAAGTGGGCATCTTGGTGGTATTAGTACATATGCACACATCCACGTAGGTACTAGTATGTCATGATCTACTTCCCCGCATAATATGGGGTAAACCACCTGATCTCTTCCATTGTATGACAAAGTATCAGCCCACTTGGGCATCCCTGACTTGTCTTTCTCTTTACTTTCCCCTCTTCCCCTTAGCATTTCCCACACATCTCCCACCATGACAAAATTCGCAACCATCGCCCCCGAATGCGAGGAGGTCTTCGACGAGGTCAAAGGCACCGACAACCTTAACTACGTCATCTATGAAGCCTCCGCACACGACAAGAAGATCACTGTCGCCGAGTCCGGCAAATACAAGGACTACCCCGACTTCCTCTCCCATTTCAAGGACGACACTGCCCGGTATGCTGTCGTAGACTTCACCTACGACTCTCCCGCCGGCGATGGCCAGCGGAGCAAGCTAGTCTTTATCACGTGGTACGTATAGGCACCTCGTATCACCTTCCCCTCTCTCTCGGGAGGTGTCTCGCGATTGATGGAGAGTAATATGGTACTGACTGCTGGGATTGCGTGTAGGGTGCCCGAGGGTGCAAGCATTCATGACAAGTCTTACTACACGTCGAACAAGGATCATCTCTTCTATGAGCTCCAGGATATCAGTCTCCATGTTCTGGCACATTCCCAGGCGGACCTGGCTCATGCTGCAAGTATGTATACTCTGTGCCTTTGAACAATTGCCTTTATGGCTAGTATGGTAGTACTTGGGGCTGACCTTGTTTGTTCTTTTCACTTAGTCCTGGGGAAGTTCAAGGCTCTCTAGAGAGACTTCAATCTTCAGCATCCTCCTTAAATTCGAAATCGTTGTGTGAAGCGCAATTCACAGATCATGGGTGATCTGGCCGTGCTGTTCTAGACACCTTATTTCGTTCATAATATTCTTACATATTTTCATTGTTTAGCTCTACCACACGTAATAGATATATGAATACGTTCCAAAGAGTCGAAAGCTCGAGTTTATCATGATGGAATGATAGAACTTACTACGTGCTTTTAGATGTTCTCTTTAGGTGTATACGAAGGCATAGCCTGTACAGAGGGCTTCTCTATATAAACAGGGATCAATGTTATTTCATTTGAGACCTATGTAACGGCCCGGTTCTCCCCCAGGAGACTAACCCGCTAATGCATGGAAAAAGAAGCAAAAAGGGCACTCATTATATGCATGTGTGTTCGATGGTAAAAAAAAAAAGGTCTCTGGAGTCAATGACATGCACGATAGATGGCTCGGATTTCAGTTCTTAAAAGAGATCCACCCGCTAAATCATGGATAAAACCGAATACAGATTGAGGACCAGGTTGCCAAAACAGAGATTCTGTTACAAGGATTCACCGAGGTAACACTGTTGGCATGCACGATATATGCTCATAGTCATAATCATAAGATGCAGATAAAGATGAGCATAGGGTAATCATGACAGAGCGTAAAAATATTTCATAGTCGCTCAGCGACGGAAGAACGGCGCCTGGTTCGACGAGAGAAGCGAGTCAGCACGCTGGAAGACATCACCCTCGAAGAATTTGTCACTGTATGCACTGGCTGGCGTGGACGGGACAGTGGCCTGCGCAGCAGGGCCAAGCGCCGCACTCAGCGGAGTCGCAGGGACGGTGACCGACTGCGGGGGTGACATCATATTGAGTTGGAAAGAGGGGTTGTTGGCGAGGGCGGACGTTGAAACGGATGTTTGATGGTGTTGCAGGTGCGAGGTCTGTAGTGGAGGGCCGTACAAGCCACCAGGCGGAGGATGGCGGTCCGGGTCTGCAAGGTAGGCCCAAGGGGATACCTCGATCAAACGGCCTGCTTCGCGGCTTGCCTTTTGGACTGGGCGAAGGAGGATGATGACGTCGGCAGGTAGAAGCTGCATACTTCTCAGCTCGCGCATCTCGTTCACTAGGTCGACGAACGACTGCATGAATGATTTGCATAGTTGCCAGAACTCGCGTTGGTTGCGGAGTCCGCCGCCTGGTTCTTTGATTTTCATGGTCGAGAGACGCTGTCCCAGGGCATCTGAGACTTCCAGGCAAAACTGACATCGACGAATGAGGTTGTTCCAAAGGATTTGGATTCCCTCTGAATCGCGTGACTGTTGAGCAGCTTCTAGACACCTTATGAATTGCCGACGGGCCAATGGAAGTGCCCCGTATGCGGCATGGTATGTAGCAGTCAGCTGATGGAAGATCTTTTCGAATATTCGCTCCTCTTCGTTTTCGTCCAGTCCAGTCAGTGTGTTGGCCCGGGGAGCACCAGGAGTAGGCATAGGAGGGAAGGTTTCGCCTGAGCGAGGGGTTGCCAACGAGTGTGGCATAGATGTGTTCATCACGTTTGATCTGCTACTCGAGCGACTGCGTGCGTACGTGGAGAAACCAGGAGAGCTAATGCTAGTCTGATTGGAAGTCATAGTCATAGGGTATTGAGGGTGTCGAATTGTTGTGTCGCTTCGCAACCGTCGTGTGGGCGGCGCCTGGTCCCTTGTCGGAGTGACCAGCGAGAGTTGGGATCGGTCTGGGACCGAGGGAAGTGGGTTGCTCGGGCCAACCAAGGGCTTTGTAGCAGAGCTACCTTTGTTGGGAGTCTGGAGCGGAACTTCGAGAATAGCGCAGGCATTCCGTAGCTCCACCAGGCTGCCGAAGATCGTCAGCATCAGCGACCGTACATAGCGCGGATCGCCGTTGGAAACAATCTTGGCAACGTTGTTGCGTAGCTGCGTGCCGACGTGAATGTAGGAGGCGATGCACGTCTCGCATTCACGTTTGATAGTTTCGGTGACTGACGCGATTGACCCTGGGTCATTGGACAAAGTAATTGATGCTTTCTCAAGAGCATCGTTAAGCCGGTCAACGTATGGGGAAGCATTGTAAAAGACAAGCTCGAGGCTGTGGCGCCTGGCGTCATCATGCTTGATAATGTTGATCAACGTATCGATATGGGAATGGACTTGTACGAGGGCAAACAGAATACCTTTTGCACTCTTGATTATCGGTTCATCAGATCCACGCTCGCCCTTGTGTTCAGGCAGACTAGACATCCGATTAACCCAACCGTCTCGCGGACGCCGACGCTCTCTTGGGCTGGTGGGACTTGGGGTAGTACTGTCATTCGGGGCTATTGGCGCTGCAGGCTGACGCGCTCGAAGCACAGATCCATGGCTGAGGCCCCGTAGATGGCTGTTTCGATATGGGCGCGTTTCATCCAATGTACCCAAATCGGTATTTTTGCGAGTGATTAGTCCCATCCTTTTGCTACGAGCAACAGATGATCCTTGAATTATGCCCTCGCTATTGCTTCGGTTGCGCTCGTTCACAGAATGAGGCGCTACGCCTGGTCTTTGGAGACCTGGCATGTGGTAAGTAGCGCCTTGCTGTCCAGAGGCCATGCGATAATGGGATTTTAATGGGATTGGCGGTGCCCGTGATATCGACGGGGACCGAGATGAGGCTGCTGAGCTATCGCCAGTGCTGGGAATTACTGGAAACCGACCACTCAAATTCCGCTTTGAAGGTATCGGTGTTGGGACCGGTTTAACCTCGAAAGTACCATCGCTGTGTTGACACAGACTGTTAGCTTATATCCGCCTCAAGACCATGAGGCAGACAAACCTTGCATCTGTAATTATTTCTGGCTCAGGTGTACTCGTCTGTGGTCGCGTTTTCATAAGAAATCTTTTGAGTTTGGTCGTGGCTGCAACTTCTTTCTCGTTGTCGGTCATCCCAGATGGTGTCGTCTCGTTCTCGGTTTCCTCCAGAATGTCACGCAGTGGCTTCCGCAGAGGATTACCAACACACTTGAAGATCTGAAGCTTATGCATCTCGGACAGGCCAGCTGGGAGGTCGACGAGGCGATTTTGCATCACTGACAGAACTCGCAATGATTTCAATTTACTGATCTCATTTGGTAACTCCTTGATCTTATTTCGGCTCAAATCAAGAATTTCGAGTAATGGCAGTTTGTAAACCTAGCAAGCAGGATTAGCGCAATGCAAGCACAAAGCAACTTTATCATTGTACCTACTCCTTTTGGGAATTCACGGAAGTTATTTGCTCTGATGTTGAGATAGCGTAGATGCGAACACTCTGCAAACCGATAGGGGATATGGAAAAGCTGATTGTTCGACAGAGACAGCCTTTATAGTAATCAGTATAGTTCAGAGCAATGATGCTATAGCCTAGGAACTGGCAACGCAAGATTTGACTATAACAGTTCAATCCAAGGCTCCGACGTACCGTTCGACCTCATCCTTGATCAAGTCAACGACTGGTTCAGGGATCCTGGCAATTTGTGAATGGCCAAGGTCAATGGTCAGCTTAGGCTTGACCACGTCCGTAACGGCCTCACTGCCTGCTAATGAACGCTTGGTATCCTGAATACCACTTTCAACGGCATGTCGCGCTAGCTCAATGGTTTCCTCAGGGCTAAGTGTTTTCGGCCCAGTTGGTTGCTTGCTAGTACTCTCTGACGCATCTCCTAAAGCAGTGCTTGGCCGACTTTCCTCATCCGGGTACGGAGAGTCATCGTTTTGTGACGCCAGGAAGCTACTCGGCTCCGGCGTTCCATTGTCCGTTTCGTCTTCATCTATCTCGCCGCGGTGCAAGCGCGGTCCACGTATTGTGTCCTCGGAACGAGCCATGGCGGATGTCATGGCGGATAAAAGCCCGAATGTTGTTGATCAGACACCCCAATGCAGCACTCTCGTTGATGAATTGATATTGGTAAAAGCCAAAAGAATGTCCAGGTTCAGCCACCAGTACCATATAAGCACACTTCAGGCACCTGCGCAAAGCATCGTTGGTTGTGATCAAGTCGGAGGGGCGGGCTATCTGGAGGTTTGACAGGGAACGGAGCTCGAGGCGGCCGTGGAGTCGGATTGGAGGAAGAAGAATCGGAATCGCTAAGTGACGAAGCAGTCGGGTATCAAATGGTTGAGTTCAGAGCAGATTTGTCTAAGACCGGGGGAAATAGTGCAATGAAGCTCTCACGGATGTTGACAATCGCGGGCGCGATAAAGAGATTGGCCACGACGGAGATCTGGCAGGCCGAAGAATGTGATCGAATCAACAAGCGTCTTAAGGCTGACGCGAGTAACCAAAACGAAATCAAGTTCTGGTCCTGGAATGAAGGGAATTGGGGACATTCAAGTTGGCGAGGCTGGAAATCTTCTGATTGGGTGAAACACGCCCAAACACCGGATCTCCGCAACTCTGCGTCCCGACTCCGCCTGCGTCACTATATTGAAATTGAGATATCAAGGATCATATTTAGTGATAGCTTAGGATCTACGATGCATAAACTAGAATGATAAGGGAATTGACCAAGAATGCATGTGCTATCGCGTAAATAGAGCTAGGGAAGTACAACATCCAGCAGAACAGATCAAATAATATACATAGGCCATCAATAGGAAAGTCTAGGGGTTCAAAAGCTTCTGGAAAAGGAAGCATAGCATAATGGCATTCGAGCCCACTCGAAGATTTCAGACTCTTACAGAGTGACCGCCTCTCCTTCTTCGGCCTCGACCCCACTTGACTCAGTAGTGTCTCCCAGGTCTGGTGCACCGCTAAGAGCTGATTTCCGCTGGTCCTGGACCAGAGATGTTTCCCGGGCCCAGGCAACCCACTTGTCGTACTGCTCGTTCTCCATCTTCATACCAATGTCCAAGTATGATGGTCCGAACTCTGCGCCATATGCCGCGGCTTCTTCCGCAGCCACCCGACGTTGAATGTCCTCCTTCAACCGAAGTCTGTAGAATTCTCGACGAGCAATATCGTATGCGGCGCTCTTGGTCATATCCGGGACGTTATTCAAAAGCCACAGCTGCCGCTGGACAACACTAGTAACAGAAAGTAAGACATTAGCATCGGGGAAGATTTACATGAAAAATCAAATGGAATAAAACAAAGCATTAGAACACGAAATATTGGGAACACACCTTTCACCATCTAACCGCTTCCCTGGCTGTTGGATGCGGCTCCAATCGTAGTGTTCAAAGTCCTTGCCAGTACTCTCAAGAAGCACACGGGGCCGGGCAAGTTCCCAGGGGTGATCGCGGAAGAATTGAGTTCGCAATTGATCTTCTTCATATTTGAGCTCGACAGGCTGGAAAAGTCGACTAGGCTTCTTGGGCTTTCTGCGCTTCTCTTGGACTTGGAAGACGACCTGCGGCTTCGATGACCCAGGAACGGTCTTCAACCGCTGCTGGACAAGCTCATGCTGAGGGGGGCGGGTACGAATGAGGGTTTCAGCAGGAGGGATCTCGCCGACCACACCGACCCATTGTGGCAGTTTGCTGGTCTTTCCACTGGCGAATTGGTTGAGTGCTGTCTGTCGCACCCGGAGGGCTGTGAGGTTTATTTTGCCCATGATAGTCGGACGCAGCCAGTAGCTGGACGAACTTGAAACGAAAGAAGAATTGAGACGCGACTGGAGACAGCAAATAAAGAAAGACAAGATATGCGCTGGCAGGGGACGAGGTGGTTGATGCGGGAGCGAAAAAGATGGGATTGGCAAAGCGTGGCTCCGATTGGTCGAGGGAGGGACTCCGCCCAGAAAGTGCAGGTCGTTCATCTTCAGAAAAACACCTGCATCTTCCGAATCTTGACCCTCTCCCCTTTTGTCTGCTTTTTGCGCCCGGAAAGTAGACGGCTCTCTCTTGTGCGAGTTGCAAAGGGCTTTCTCTTGGATGCGGTCTACCTAATGCCACGATGTCTGTCATCTCATGCCTCATTCAAATAGGTCCCCCAGCTCGCCAAGCCTGCGAATTCACCCCAAGCAGGCCTTGGATGAGCTTCCTCTCTTTCGACAGACCTCAATGTCTCCCTCGAAACCCCCTCCTCACACCTCCTCTGTCCGAAGACTCTGTACCCGTCGTCCTCGCCCGTCCGTCGCGTCAATAGCAGATATTTTTGTCGGCTCTCTGGTTCTGGCAAGCTTCTGCCATGAACACTCGCCGAACCGTCGGGGGTTGTCGACAGTAGCCTGGAATTCCTCGGACCATAATTTACAAAAATTCCAAACCAAAGGCGCCAATGGTCGCAGACAGCTACCACCCCGACGACAGCCAGAGTATTCAAACTCAAGGTTTCATCTGTCGCAACCAAGAAGATTGATCAGCAACGGATTGGCACGTACGAATGACGATAATGCAGAGGAGTATAATATTGAGACCGAGTCGCCGGATGAGACGGAGATAGACAACGACTATATACCATTGTGGCCGGCAAAGAATGCGGACGCGGAATCGCAACCCCGTTGTGAAAGATTTGATTTTACATACGATTTCGACCGCAGACTAGAGATAACAGAATACACCAAAACCGACATCGACCCCAAATTGCCGGACAAATACCCCCGCCAATCCTTCCCGTCATGGATCCATCCGGAGAAAGAGAAACATCTCTCTATCTCGAAGCTGTACGAAAGGTCCTTGGCAGATTATGACTGGGAGGAAGCAGTGAATGCGGTGGCGCCATCTTCGCGTTACAAAAAGACGTACAAAGATGAGTCGCACGATCAAATGGAAATCCACTCGGTTGAGAAGCTTGTCAGAACGTTGTGGGAAGAGCCAAATCCATCCACCCAATACCTGTTCCGATTATACAGAGATCTTCCTGCCCCCGGGGTAGCTTTGCTTTCGCAACGCACGCGAGGTGCTCTGTTGCGTTTGTTCGCGCATCCGCGGGATCGACGGTGGGTAGATGCTCGTCGCTACTTGGCATTGGTGGACGACATGGTAACTGCTCGACTTCCTTTATCCCGCTCACTCTGGTCTTCCGCGATACATCTTTCTGGCCGAGCCAACGGCAGAGTTTTGAAACGAGATCTTATCCGAGCCGTGGGCATGTGGCAGAAGATGGAACACATCGCTGGAGTGAAGGCTGACGAAGTGGTTTTCAACATCCTGTTCGACATCGCAATCAAAGCCAGTGCATTCAAAGTTGCTGATCGTCTGGAGGAGGAAATGACGAAGCGCGGTCTGAGCTTTTCACGGTGCGGAAAGACATCCAAAATCTACTATTTTGGGATGATACGGGATGTTGAAGGTATTCGAGAGACTTTCGACGACTTTGTGAAATCGGGCGAAATCGTCGACACCGTTGTCATGAACTGCCTCATTGCCTCTTTCCTTCGGGCAGGCGACACTCAAACTGCGGAGCAGCTGTATGCACGCATGCTGGAGAAAGAATCAAGCAAAAACAAATGCATCTCGCATTCGGACGATGGATCCCCCTTTCACATCGGCGGTTCAAATCTGAGCTATGACATGCCCCAATACCGGGAAAGATCCCGAAAGCTGGGCCGTGTATTGAAGAAGTCGTCAGCACTCAAGGAGAAGTTTCCGGAATACCACCGTGCTCTCCAGGATTCCCTCTCTATTGCGCCCGACACACGAACATTTTATATCTTCCTACGACACTACGCCTACAACACTGGCCAGCTCGACAGCTTCATGGCTGTTATGCGTGACATGGAGAAAACTTTTGCCGTCCCACCACGTTCTATAATCTATCTGTTCCTCTTTGAAGGGTTCGCTCTGCATGGTCGGAGGAAAAAGCAGTGGAGTGCGGAAAACCTTCGGCTGACATGGCATGCATACATCCGGGCTCTGCGCGACTCAAATGCGAGACTCCGTGGATTAAATTTGAACAACCGAAAGATGACTTGGGAGAACCCCCTGGCTAAGAGCGTGGCGATCGAGGTCGAGGAGCTACCAGTGACCGATGCCCCCAACGGGTTGTACTTGGCTCTGCCGACAGCAGATACAGCTGGGAGCGCACAGGGATCCGAGGAAACTGCCGAGGGCTCCGCCATGGATGATTTCCCAGACACCGAACAAGACGCAAAGCCTGAACTGGATGAGAATGAAGATGAATCCACAGAAATAGAGGAACTTGATGTAGATGAGGTCTTCAACCCTCGTTTGCAGGTTCCCAGCGAAGCAGAGCAAGAAGAAAACTGGGATCCTGATCAGCGTCTCGAAAATGGTCTTTTTGTTGGACGTCGGATGATCACCATTATCCTGCAAGCGTTTGGAACATGTTGTGGTCCCAAAGAGGTCCTCGAGGTTTGGTTGCAACTTGAGCGGCTTTGGCATCCACAGCAGCGCAAAGCGGTTGATGTCTTTGCCGTGAAGGAAGAGCTTGATAAACAGATGTCCAGGGATCCCCATCGGAACCGCTGAACAAGAAAGAGGAGCAGCTGAAATTTGGATTCAGCACTTGTACATTATTTTCTATATAGATCTGCCATATACCGCCTCGATTTCTAGCGTGTCTTTGTGCAAATGTATTATTTTACATAAATACCAGGCCCAGTTTGTAGACTCTAGTTCTTTATATCGTTATTAAGTCTTTCAAAAGTGAACCCAAGTCAAATTTAATCAATCCCGAAAAGGGAGTAAGAGGTCACCACGTGACAGCGCGTTCTGGGACGCGATTGAAGACTCAATCTTCTTCGACTACACTTTCACCTACCACCTTAAATCATCATCTATCTCTGCCATGAGGCACAATGGATCGTAACCCGGCGGTGACGCGCCAAACCGCCAATATGCGATGGGTCTTGAAACACACCTTCAAAAAGAATGATTTCCGGTGAGTTGACGAACTACAGAAGACGGTCAATTTACTTACTACCACATAACTAGTCCACTTCAACGAGAAGTGATCTCATCCGTTATTGAAGGACACGATGTCTTTCTCCAAGCATGCACTTCGTTCGGAAAAAGCTTGTGTTATCAACTCCCCGCGGTACTGAAAGATTGGGGCTGTGGGTTTTCAGCATCTCGTATCTTCTGACATATTAGTCTGACTTCAATATCTCCAGTGACTGTCGTCGTTTGTCCACTTCTCTCATTGATGGTGAGGGTGGTTCCAGGACGTTTGCAATCAAATAGCTAATCCCTAACAGACCGACCAAGTAAATACATTGAAAGCTCTTGGTGTGGCAGTCGCTACGATCAACTCCAATACTACTCATGATGAGAGACAGCGAGTTTTTGAAGACATGCTTTGCGGCCACCCGAGCACACGCCTTCTATACGTCACACCGGAATTGTGCCAGACAGACAACTTCCGCCGCCGTCTGCTCATAGTTCACAAACAAGGTCAGCTCATCCGCGTTGCCATCGATGAGGCACATTGTATAAGTGAATGGGGTCATGACTTCCGCCCAGCTTACAAAGAGCTGGGCTGGTTCAGAAGGAATCTCGTCGATCCGACTGTCCCAATCACGGCCTTGACAGCGACAGCGACCCCGCGAGTTCGCTCGGACATGATCAACATCTTGGGGTTGGATCTTGAGAATCTCCGCCTGTTCAACACTCCATCGGACCGTCCAAATATTCACTACGAGGTACGGTATCTCGCAGATTTCGCTGGCGACAGCGACAGTGCAGAAGACAGTCAACTACAAAACCTGCTCAGATGGCTTAAGGGCATCCGAACCCGACGAGAGGCCCGACTTGGCAGCAGAGTGACACTGCTCCCTCCAATGTCAGGAATCGTCTATGTAGGGACCCGGGCTATGGCTGAGCATCTTGCCAGTCGGCTATCCTCGGACGAAATGGTCATGGCCGTGGCATACCACGCCGGCGTGGAAGCCACCAAGCGTGCGCACATTCAATCAACATGGAAGTCGTCTCGGCCAGTCCAGCCAGCTGATGGGGAAAGGACACCCGTTTTCTCCATTATTGTGGCAACCAATGCCTTCGGGATGGGAATTGATAACCCCGATGTCCGCTTTGTCGTGCATTGGACGCCACCGCGAAGCTTCGAAAGTTTCGTTCAAGAGTCGGGCCGTGCAGGTCGAGATGGCCGCGCCGCTGCCTCACTTGTCTACTACGGAATCCAAGAAAGGAACTTCATAGAGACCATGATCTACCGGGATACAGAATCTCACCGTGCGAATGGCCCCGAAAATCGAGAGGCCAAGCTTGAAAGCTTCGGCAAGGTCATTCGATACTGTGAGAGTATCAGGAGGTGTAGACATGAACTGATCAAAGAGTTCTTCGGTGACTTCGAGCTGGAAGAAATGGGGTCCCAACTGCCGGCCAGGGAGGCCGTATCAGTTACGAGCTCGTCCCCTTGCGACTTTGCCTGCGATTTTTGCAAAGAGGGTCGTGCCGGGTTGGCAAAACGCCGGGAGAAAATGGCATCTGAGACTCAGATGGCTCTCCTATATGCGGATTTCGATTGAGAGATATTGTCATCTATTTAGATTATGCTGCATGATTTAGTGTTTTCTTTGCTTTTCTTGTCATCTTGTTACTTCTGTCGAATTTCCTGCTTGCATTTCCGAGGCGCGAACAGCATGGATGGCGTAGGAAGGGGGTCTTTTCTTTTCTTTCCCTTTTTTTTTTGGTACTTCACATACACCACAAGAAACCGATGGAATCCAGCATCCGGGCCGCTTAGCAACCAGTGCTTGCCTAAAGAATTTAGTCATGGCAAGAGTTTCACTGTCAATAAGCAAGCCTTTTATTATGAACACAATTATCAAGTTTACCGAGTATGGAAATAGGTAGATCAAAGGGTTAGACACAAGGCAAACTGCTAGACTTTCTTTAGCACAAAGAGATCTGAAAGAGATTAACGAAAAGTAATCGCTGTGTCACCCTCGTTTTTGCAAACGACCAGGACATGCTTTTGTTCGCCGTGTAAATCAAATGGACTGCAAGTGGACAGTGGAAGGCACAGCATTAACCCACCAAAACAGGTTCTGGCTTAAAGCCCAGGGGGTGGAGGGACCTGTAATTCATCAGTAATCGAAACTACCAATGACACGTGAATAACGTACCGCGCTGTAGCTGCCACCCGCACCAGGTGGCGGAGGTGGCGGGGATCCCGAGCTAGGGGGTGGAGGAAGGGCCTCGGTGGCCGGAGCAGGAGAGGGAGCAGTGCCATCTGCCTGCTGCTGCTGCTGAGCGGCGGCCATTTGCTGATAGTACTGGTAGTATGCGACGTAGTTCTGGTATCCACCGTAGGCAGCATATGGGTCGGCAGTGCCATAGTACTGGGCGTACTGGGCACTGTAGTCGGCCGCAGTGGGGGTGGCAGAAGCACTTGGGGAGGAAACAGCAGCAGCCTGGCCTGCAGGGCTGGCAGAGGAAGCATTATGCTGCGGGCGATTGTTGTAGCCACCGCCATATCCAGCGCCACCACCTCCACCTTGGTAGCGATCACCACGATCACCACGATCACCGCCGCGGTATCCACCGTAGTTGTGCTGGGGTGGGTTCTCCTTGAAACGCTGATATTGTTCCTTGACATTGGTTAGAAGGTCCTCGCAAAGTCCCTTTGCTTGCTGGACATCGTTGGCGTCAGGACCACTTGAAAGGCCGTTAGTAAAAGCTCATAGTAGAAACAAGCGAGGCAAAAAAAAAAACAAGTGAGAAAGGAAGTCAGTAAGAAAATTGTTGACCACTCACGCCACATGGAGGAACATCGCTTCATCACTCTCACGGCCAGTGCTCGATTCGATGAAGCCAGAGCCACGGCCCTTGATCTGAACACGGCAACGGGTGGCCTGCTGGATGTGCTTCACATAAGCACCACCCTGTCCGACGACCTGGGCTCGCAAGTTGAAACCGGGGATTGGCTCAAGATCGATCGGGATACGCTCATCCGGCCATTTGCGCTTTATGAAATTAGCCAAATTACTATACTAATAAAGAGCAAAGGAACAGTCTCATACACGGCCATACTCATCCCTCTCAACCTGCTGCTCGGGTTCCCGGCGACGGAATCGTCGCTCGTCAACCAAGTTCGGAAGTTCTTTTTGCATCAGGTCATCAATCATAGCAACTGCTTTCTCCAGACCATCCTTATTGGTGCTGGTCACATGTAGGTAAAGGGGGGGGCTCTGAATCAGAATAGTCAGCAATTGATACCGCCAATCTTTGGAGGGCATTCCTTACTGCAGCAGTCGCCATGTTCTTGTCGGGGTAATAATTGCCTCGGGTTGTCACATCTTGAGAGAGAAATAAGTGAGTGAGACCTTCTTTGCCTAAAGTTGAAGATATAAAAGGAAGTCGTACCGGCGCCGGTTTCATCTTGAATCTATAAGTCACGCAGCGGAGGTCAGCAGATGCAACAGAGGGTGAATTGGATGCTATGAAGGGTAAGCTTCATCCAGTCCGAAAGGAAAGAGCAGAACGGTGAGAAACCAAGATTCATGGTACCCCAATTTTCTGAGGAACATGGCTGGAGTATCAGCAAGTGACAAAGGAGATATTTACCATCTTCTGAGTAGATCCCTTTGTCAGGGTGTAACGATTGCGCAGATCATTGATCTCAATGTCCTTAATGTAGTCTCCATCCGCGACATAGATTTCGGCATTCAACTTCGCTGCACCCTCGGCGGAGGGCGACTTGGAATCCTCTGTCGCGTTGTCGGCCTGTCCGGACGATGTTAGAAGTTGGGTAGAACCAATCGAAGTGGGTGTATATTCACAGAACGAATTGGAGGGACATCAACATGTTGAATGCCCTTCTTCGCCTGAAGCTGCGCATTAATCTTGGCTGCTGCTGCCGCTACAGAGACCACAATGGTTAGCCACATAATCTGATTCATGACAGTGTAAACCCAAGTACAACGCACCTGCGGCGGCGGCCGGATCCGCTGCGGATGGCTTTGCTGGAGTATCTGCGCCAGGACTGCGACTCAACGGGCGACTCAGCGGACTACGAGTGCGGGCCGACTCCGACTGTCTGTTGGATGGAGATCGAGAGCGTCGGTCAAAACGGGATCGCCGGGGCTCAGGCTCAGTTTGGTCAAAGCGAGACCGCTTAACTCGGTGTTCATCGTCCGCCATGGTGAAAGGTGGGGTAGAATGAAAAGGGAGAGGAAAGGTCGGGGAAAAGAAGCTCAAAAAGGTCCAGATCGATTGCGGGAAGGAGTTTTAGAGGCGGAGACCAAGCAAGCAACAAGCAAAGCCACAAAAGATAAAACCGAGAGGATTTTGAGTAAATTGAGAAGCTCAAATTGATGATAATAGCTAGAAATACTATATATTTCTCATTTCCAAGAGCTGGTCGGGTTTTCTGGCAATCCCTTTTGCCATGTTGAATATTGAGGATCACGTGATATTTACCACGTGATCTTATCACTGGCGGATGCACTACACCGCTTTGGATCTAGCTCCCTATGAGTCAGCGAGCGGTCGCCGAGGTCGGCCGATTAAAAAGAATATACCCGGGGCGAATCTGGAGTGAATCATCGCACAACTCATTCACACTTCTTGAACTCCTCATGGCTTTCCGGCGCCCATTGACGCTGTCCCTGGGGTCAGCGTCGCTGCTGTCATCTGCTACAGCTACTGCCCGGTCTCGCGCTGCTGCCATTCCTCGATTCACCTCTATTCGTGCATCGTCGAGCTCAACTTCAGCTCTTGCCTACAAGGCGTTGCACCGTCGATCCCCTCTGCCCCTGCCGGTCTCCGATGCTTCTCCTCAATGGGATGCTCCGACCGCTGTCTCCTCCATTCTCTATGAGACTCCCGTTGTTCCCTCCAACCCACCCAAGCGGCACATCCTGAATTGCCTCGTGCAGAATGAGCCCGGTGTTCTGTCCCGTGTGTCAGGTATCTTGGCCGCCCGTGGTTTCAACATCGACAGTCTGGTGGTGTGCAACACCGAGGTTGAGGATCTCTCTCGTATGACCATCGTGTTGCAGGGCCAGGATGGCGTTGTCGAGCAGGCTCGCCGCCAGCTTGACGACCTTGTCCCTGTCTGGGCCGTGCTGGACTACACTGACTCCGCTCTTGTGCAGCGTGAGCTTCTCCTGGCCAAGGTCTCTATCCTTGGTCCTGAGTTCTTCGAGGAGCTTCTCCAGCACCACCGCGAGATCACCACCTCGCCAGACTCCCTGGACCACAAGCACCACAGCCTTGACCACACCGCCCAGCAATACCACCCCCGTCATCTTCCCCAGAGTCAGGCTCTGCGTCACAAGCACGAGCACTTGGATGCCATTACCCGCCTGACTCATCAATTCGGTGGTAAGATCCTGGATATCAGCACCAACAACTGCATTGTCGAGGTGTAAGTATTTTCTCTATTCTGCCTCATTCTTTTTGATCACAATTGACTCATTCGACCTCCTATAGCTCTGCCAAGCCTTCCCGTATCGACTCTTTCCTCAAGCTGATCGGTCCCTTCGGTATCCTTGAGTCCACCCGGACTGGTCTGATGGCCCTTCCCCGTTCTCCTCTGAGTGAGCCCAACGAGGACATCGAGAAGGATGCTGCCGACGTTGTTGATGCCAGCACCCTGCCCCCTGGCTAAGCTATATCCGAATTACCAACCCACAACTTACATACCCGAATAGGATTGGTTTGGTCTCTTGGCTTTGTGTATCTTCTGGCTTTCCCGTGGAGTTGACCTAATATAAAATAAATAAATGGCTTAGCCATTGTATGTAAAATGACACAAATGTTGTTTCCCTCACTTTTACATACAATTCCTTACTGTCCCCATACACCTTGCTGTATGATTCAGTGATGATACAAAGTGGCGGTGTACGGTTATTCTGATATTCCGCGTCTGCTGGGGCGTTTCCTAGATCGGAGATTGTACATACTCCACCATTTACCTAGGTACTCCCGACCTTGGAATAGCCGATCAGGTATTACTCATACAAAAGCAACATTTCCAGCATGTCATTATATACTTGAAGGGAAAGAAAAAAAGAAGAATGAGAGAGAAGACGGCATCCCAATGAGAAGCAAGGGAACGGCTTGGGATCAACATTGAAGGAGACTCAGCCCTAGAGCAAGAAGGATGACACGGCGCTGGAACGAGGGAGCAAGCTAGGTAGGTAGAGCATGACTGTCCAGCCAGATTTGGGGGTTTCGGATTTTTGACCTTTTTATATATATATATCCTTTTTATCTTTTATCCTATCTAGATAGGACGGACCTATGAGGTATAACCCCCTCAGCCAAGCCCTACCTGGACAGAAGGACTAGAAAATAGGCGTTAGTCCATTACTTCTGGAGCCATACAAGTCCGTCCTGGGCATATATGTATCTCTCTCTTTACTCTTACTCGTACTTCGATCTGATTTTCTTGTTGTTTCATCTTTGGATGTAAACCGAGAGTATATATTCTGATAGCCGGGAATTGATTCAACCTTGTAAATTCCGAATACTACCAGTCACCCATATATCATGGGCACCTAAGCATTGCCGATCCAGCAGCAAGCAAGACATCGACCTCCATTATACAGGAGGTGGCAACTACACTCTAAATCCTCACTTTAGCCGCAATGCCCTTCCCATGGTAGATAATGATATCCATGTAGTTTCCAATCATCACGCCAACCTTAGCCACAGCATCCATCTCCAATGACTGGCCGAGTGCCTTGCGCAGAGCATCGTAGCCAACTCCGCCCATATCAAGATTTACTGGCAAGCGTGGGCTCTTGGATATGCCAGGCGGCACTTCAAAGGGTTCATGGTCATCGATTCGGCCGATTGGCTCCTTTTTCTCATAGAAAGCCGTTGCGTCAATTGAAGTGATTAGGATATTGTTTTCTGTTAGGGGTGAAGAGAGGGTGAAGTCTGCTGTGGAGGTCCAGAGGTAGAACTAGATTTGTGAGTTAGTGTTAGTAGAAAGCTTTCTCTTCTCTCTCTGTAGAGATGCGGTATGAGTGAAAGGGACGTACCGTTGCATCTTGGATGAAATGGGGCTTTGTGTCCTTGTCATCGCTGCCAGGAACAGATATGCGAGGGACAGGAACAGTAATGTTGAGAATTGATAATGCTTCGCCCAGGTCTGGTAGAGATGGAATCGTGTTTCGATGGCTTTTGATGGTGATTGTTGTATTAAAACCTGAGTAAAAGCTTCAGCACAGTCTACCAGTTGGGGCTCAATGCCACCCAGAAGGAACTGACTTGATACGTAAGACGAAAGCAACGCCCGTCCTGCCTCAATGCCATCTACTCCAGCTGCGTCCGACGGGCACCAGAAGAAGTCGATGGGCACGTAACTGTTGTTGCCGGGCCCAACAGAGATATTCTGAGCGGTGACGTGGGCCACAGCAGTGTCATTGTAGAGTATGAGAAGGTCAACGAAGGGAACTGTAACCGAGTAATTCGTTGGATTAGTGAAGTTGACCAGCGTGGACACCAACATCGAAGATTCAGTCGTGTTTCCTAGTTGCAGTGAGATGACGCGCGGATTGACTTGGTCAAGCGAGTTGCCGACGGAAGCTATGACATGGTCAATGCCCGAAATATTCTTGATTTGTACTAAGATCTTCTAATTCATGAAAACATACTCTTCACAGGCACATTCCCTTCTGCAGGAATCCCTCGCAAGGCGAAACGGCCCAACCCAGTCGAGACCTTTGTGTCTACGGTGGCAGCAACCCGCAGTACGACTGTTTCGCTACCGAAAAGCATTGCTTGGATGACTTCTGTCAAAAGCCCATCATCTGTGACTTCTAACGGCGCATCTTTGATTGCGAACTCCACAAGGAGTGCAGAGGAGCCATCTTGGTCATCCACCAATGTGGAGTTGGCGTCTTGCCAGTGGCTGATGTTTAAAACACCAAACTTCTCTTCCTTGTAGTAGACATCTGCAAGGGCACGAACTTGCGGGACTTCTACTTGGAAATTCATCTCCTCCGGTAGAGCAATAAGAACCTTAACAAAAGCAGACACCGTGGGTCGGGAGTCTGGAGAATCTGGCTCCGCGAAAGGGTTAGGAAGGGAAAAATGTGTATCGGACATCGTGAAGTTCTTCACGAGGTTGTCCAACGCATGCCCCGTAAATGGAAGAGGCACAGTCACGCTGCGCAGTAGATCGACAATCCATGCTGGGGTATTGAGTGATGGTGCATCGGACCCACGGACGTAGATGGTCGTTTCAAGACCTTGCATATAGCTCGAAACCAAAAGATCCAGAGGAGAACCCTCTTGTCCTGGGCAGGTAGAGATCAATTCATCAGGTAGCTGTTGAATGAGACCCTCAACACCCACCGCAGTTTCCTGGCCAGGGTGAACGTCTATCGCGCTTGTCTTTGCATCGGCGACCAGAATATAAGGATCTCCAGGGGAGCAGTTGGGCACCAGAACGTCAAACCCGAGGGCAGGAACAGTGAGAGCGACGGGAGAATCAATCAAAGACGACAGTAAGACATCCACTGCCATCCCACCACTGTTTGCATCGTGCATATTCAGCTTGAGGATATTGATCATTGGTAGAGCAGGGAAATCATGTTCTGGAAAGAGATTAGCTTATATGTTCCAGTACCAAAAACGAACAAATACACTATACCTCCAATGATGATGTTGTCTGTCAGGACTTGAGTTCCTAAAGCAAACAAGCCTGACTTGAGATTCAATGTCGCCTTGCCCTTGACATTAAGGCGACCCAATCTTCCCTCAATCCAATCAATAGCTACCGCGTGGATCCCTCTAATGTCACCAGCCTCTAGATCAGTGAGGAAGTCGACATTGGTATGATGGCCGTTACGGATGTTCACTTTGATGGAAGGCAATGCTGCGTTTCCAACGAGTACGTTCCCATATTCTGGGAGATATACTTCAACTTTTGATGGGCCTGTCTCAACTTCCCTGGCAATCCATGTCGCCAATCGACCAATGCCTCGAACCGACTTATTCTTAACGCGACCAGAGTCCATTACGAAGTCGCCCTGAATCCGGGCTCGAACGCCATCGGGTGTGGTAGAATCGATTGATACTGCCGTCGGCTTGAAGACAGCGGCGTGCTGCGCATACTCTTTGACGGCCGCCGGGGCAGCAAAGGCAAGTACCAGTATCGTCAAAACACCGAGAGTTAAAATAGAGAGAGAAATGACCGTCGGCCATGGTACACGGCTCCGCTTGTCGATGGCGCCATCCTCGGGCGGATTCTGTGATGCGACTGAAGGGGATCGTAACAATCCTTGCTCAGTCCCGTAGGCCAGTTCATCATCACGGCGGTGTAAGAGAGGTGTTGATTCCGACGATAATTCATATGATGGCCTAGGCTGGTCGGAGGATGTTCTCTCCGGGGACCGTTCAATAGGGCTGGATTGCTCGTCCAACAGAGCCCGGTTCGCTGCATCCCCCATCGTAGCCCCGCCTGAATGAGACTGTGATATTCGTTGTTCGGTTGTATGGACCGTCGAGTTACTTTCAGAGTAGTATAAAACATTTGATAACTCTGTGGATAATTGATACGATGGCCTGGGCCGGTCATCGGATACACTCTCGGAGCCCGACTGCCCAGCTAGCAGAGGCCGGTTTGCCTCGTCAGCCATCGTGGCCCTAAAGATGTAGATGAATCACAATGAGTTGTGGTATCTGGAGCTGATATACCAGTTGGAAGAAAAGGGATGGAAGCGACGCACGTAACACAGAGAAAGACGGACAGAGGCGAGACGTACCTAACCTTGGAAGAGGCTGGCTGGACCCTCGATGACGATAAGCCTGATAACGGAACCTTGGAACTGTGGAGAACACACCTTCGCACCTGGAATATTAGGCGACAAGGCATCAATACCCTCGCACACCCGGGGGCATCCACCTTAATTTATTGAGTCACTCTTCCAAGGTTCTTTACTTTTAGGGCTCCCCTTCCCCTTTCCCTTTTCCTTTTCCTTTGCTCTTTCCCACAACACTCCAATTCCTCATCAAGAATCCCCCCAGCTCATCATGGCTAGTGGTCTCACAGCTGCCGCCCGCTACGGTGCCCAAAGTGTAAACCAATTGGCCGGCTCTACCTCATCTTTGCGTCGAACACTCCAGGCTAATGGAATCCGACGATTTGCCCACCAGACACCGACTTTACCTCCCACCTCCCCTTTCGCCCCTCGTCACCTTCTCTCCATTGCAGACCTGACCCCTACCGAATTCGCTACCCTAGTCCGCAATGCTGCGTCACACAAGCGTGCCATCAAGTCCGGCGCTGTCCCGGAGAGCCTATTGGGATCCCTCTCTGGCAAGACCGTGGCCATGATGTTCAACAAGCGCAGTACTCGTACCCGTGTATCCACCGAAGCCGCCGCCGTCCAGATGGGTGGCCACCCCATGTTCCTCGGAAAGGATGACATCCAGCTTGGTGTCAACGAGTCCCTATACGATACCTCCGTTGTGATTTCCTCCATGGTCTCTTGCGTTGTCGCGCGTGTCGCTAAGCACGAGGACGTGGCGGGTCTGGCACAGCACTCCACCGTTCCTGTAATCAATGCGCTGTGCGACTCCTTCCACCCACTCCAGATCATCGCCGACTTTTTGACTATCTACGAGTCTTTCCCATCGCAGGCGCACAAGCTCTCCAGCCTGGGTCTGGAGGGTCTAAAGATCGCTTGGATTGGTGATGCGAACAACGTTCTGTTCGATCTCGCCATTGGTGCTACTAAGATGGGTGTGGACATGGCTGTTGCTACTCCTAAGGGCTACGAAATCCCTGCGCATATGATCGACATCATCCAGCGCGCCGGTGAGGGTGTCTCCAAGGCTGGCAAGCTCACTCAGACCAACGTTCCCGAGGAAGCTGTCAAGAACGCCGACATCCTGGTCACGGATACCTGGGTCTCCATGGGCCAGGAGGAGGAGTCCAAGAAGCGCATGAAGGCCTTTGAGGGCTTCCAGATCACTGCTGATTTGGCTAAGCGCGGTGGCGCTAAGGAGGGCTGGAAGTTTATGCACTGCCTGCCCCGCCACCCCGAGGAAGTGGATGACGAGGTCTTCTACAGTCCTCGCTCGCTTGTCTTCCCTGAAGCCGAAAATCGTTTGTGGGCCGCTATTGCCGCATTGGAGGGCTTCGTCGTGAACAAGGGAAAAATTGTGGAGTAGAAAAACCGGTTAAATACATATGGAGTCTATAGAGGTATGCCGAGTCGCTTTACCCGGCCAATGACAGTGATGATGATTTGATATAGCGGAGTCACCAATACCGAGAGTCCGAGGGTCTCCGAGAGTCGTCCGTTGCT
Source organism: Penicillium rubens (assembly GCF_028828025.1). Lineage (NCBI taxonomy): Eukaryota > Fungi > Ascomycota > Eurotiomycetes > Eurotiales > Aspergillaceae > Penicillium > Penicillium rubens. Next base: position 5,307,022 of record NW_026890600.1, read on the forward strand.
GGTGAGCCAATCAAAAGATGGTCCGACAGCTCGGGGTTTTCGGATGTGGCTCCTCCACAATAGCGGGGACTTCCGATTCTGAGACATCTACGACTTTATTCTGTTCTGCAGATCATTCGGACTATACAATATAATACACTATTTGCTACCTACCTAGGTAGGTAGTTGTCTGAAATTCATACGGCTATACCAAGACATACACTAGTAGGTACAATATCTGCGTTCTTCCTCGGGAGTTGCCTCGCATTACCGAATCCGAACTGCAAGTAATATAAAACAGAGTATGCAAGTATAAAATCAAACGTTGAAAGCATATTCCAGTGAAATGCATAACCCCGAGTCGAATCTCGAAATTTGGAAAATCCACATATGTACTATGTATTCCACATGAACGTCTGCTGGAACTCGGGAAATCCGAAGTAGAATCTCGGAATCATTGCTTACCCCACATTTAATCCATGCTCCGAAGAGCATCTCCAAGACGGTTGATCGGGTAATGCTTCACGGGGGAAGCCCGAGCGACTATACATAAGGCTCGCCCGAGAACCTGGAGTATCGATCATCATTCCTTCAAGAATATCTCTGGTCTTAGTGTCTCCGAATTCCTCTATATTTCGCTATCATGGGCTTCGAAGACAAGCGAGTCGCAATCATTGGCGGCGGCCTAGGAGGCATGTCCTTCCTCAATGCCGCACTGCACACCGGTCTGAAGAAAGTGCAATTATACGAGCAAGCAGGTCAGTTCGGCGAAGTCGGTGCCGGTGTAAACATCACCTCGAACGCAAACCGCGTCTTGGACGCCTTCGGTCTGCAAGAGAGCATGATGCGCAAGTCCTCACGCAAGCTGCCCAGCTATATGGAGTACCACAACTACAAGACCGGCGACTACGTAGGTCATATTGGCGAGTTCTCGCAGCCGCACGCCCGCCTGCTGCACCGCGCCCACCTACTAGACTCGCTCAAGGAGCGCGTACCCGAGTCAAGCCTGAACTTGGACAAGCATCTGGTATCCGTCGACCGCAACGCGGCCGGTGCTGCACCGTACACACTTCATTTCCAGGATGGCAGCACCGCCGAAGCAGATATTGTGGTCGGCTGTGATGGTATCAAGTCTAATGTGCGCCGGGATATGGGCCTGGGAGACGACCCCATCTACGCTGGCCAGGTTGTGTATCGCGGATTTGTCGACTACAAGGACCTACCCGCTGAGACGGCACAGCTGCTGCGCAAGACTGTTAACTTCCGTGGGCCCAAGCGCCATGTCCTGATCTTGCCTATTGGTAACCAGGAGACGGGAACCGACCGTGCTGCCGTGGTCGCTTTTATGTCCGAGTCACTTGAGGCTTGGGACTCGGAGAGCTGGATGTCCCGCTCGGATATTGACACTCTCCAGGAGCACGTCCGTGACTGGTGCCCGGAGGTGCAGCATATCATTGCCGGTCTGCGCAAGAGCTCCCAGGACGGCAAGATGCTCAAACAGGCGCTGTACGTGCGTGATCCGATCGATAAGTGGTATGAGATGAAGAGCGGGCAGAAAGATTGTGGTATTATTCTGCTTGGTGACTCGGCGCACTCGACTCTTCCTCATCAAGGTACGTTTCATTGTATCTGTATCTAGTCCTATTGCGGGGCGTGTACTAATTAATTGCATACTATAGGCCAAGGAACATGCATGGCAATTGAATCTGGCATTGCCCTTGCCACTATTCTCAGACATTGGAAAACAGATGACCTAGAGGCTGCATTCAAGTTTTACCAGGACCTGCGTAAGCCCCGGACAGACCGGGTCACAAAGACCAGTTACGAAGCTGGCAAGCTCGCTAGCTCAGATTCTCCTGACCAGATGTCCAACAACTTCAACCCGGATGCGCTGATGGAGCGGATGAAGTGGATTATGGAATACAACGTTCTAGAAGACTTGAAGATCAAGGGCCAGGGATATTTGAATTTGCAAGATTCGCGCCTATAGGCGGTTCCGATATATGTTGGTATACTTCGTAGATATTTTTGATGGTTATTTGTAGATAGAAATGAACAGCTCTAGTTTTTCATACATCCAGTTCGGTTGCACCAAACGGGCATTCATCGTGTCTCAATGTATACATATGTAGTCGTATGATTTAACTGTACAACTGCGCTTCGTCGTAATATTGGACAACTTCCATATATCGGCCAGCTATCACTGATTCAATTTCTGCTTATTTACATTCTGCACCATTCACGCAGTATACCTCTATCTATTGAACGTATTTCTATCCTCGGGCATAATATCTTCAGCATAATTGCCGGTGCCGGCGTCTTTCACATGCCAACCGCACGTGCAGCAACTCCGCATTTCCACCGTCTGGACCTCTTCCTCTTTCATTCTGCTTGAGGTTTCACCTGGAAACTCATGATGGAGGTAAGTACTAGATTTTGACCCAGACAAAAACATGAACTGGAGATTTAACGTGGAATATATAGTTCAACACCACCTCGGGAGGCTTCCAGTCCCGTCGCTCATACCCATCCCTCCGCCACATATCTCTAGCACCCTTAACCCCCCGATTTCCCATTGACGACGACACAGATATAACAGATTACTTCAATCACCGCGACCATGTAGCTCCAGCTAGCGGCACCCGCACACCTCCAACATCATCCTATCTATCCAGCGTCTCAGTACCAAGCACGCCACCGATCCTCTCGCACTCACGCAGCAACTCGCGAAGCCGCCACAAGCGCAGCAAAAGCTCTACAGGGACAGGAGCCTTAAGCGACACGAACCTGCACAACCGGGAACTAGGCCAAGCGCTCCACCACATCCCAAACACCAAAAAGCATCCCAGCATCTCCCATTCACAAGGACGACGCCCCCTCCCAGACAACACCCCGAAACCCAAATCCGACGCAGAATGGATGCTCCGCGCAGGCATAGCCCTAGCCTCCTCAACCCGCGAGGAAAAAGGCCAAAGCTGGCTCTCCAAGCGCGAGACCTCAACAACCCTCGTCCCAGACACCTCCTTCGACGAAACACCCACTAACCGCCACCACCACCGCACCAGATCAGGCGTCTCGTCACGCATTTCTCGCTCCGGTGCCTCAACACCAGGCGGAGCAGGTGCCCTCTCCCGACGCAGCTCTCGCTCCCGCGCCGGCAGCAGACCCGGCAGTAGTAGAGTCCATCTAACCATGACCGCCCTCCCGGCTGTACCGTTATCAGCAGCGAACGAGGTACCTATCAGCTCGGGCACGGATACAGGCACCGTGACTCGCACGGCGAGTCCCGAAGCGCGCGGTCGTAGTCCACTAGTGCCTGACTTCGTGGATGCGCGCATCCGCGCAGAGATGGCGTCGCTGCAGCATCGCGAGCGAGGATTCCCGGATGAAGACTCTATGTACTGGGATGGGGGTGGCTCGGATGAAGATGAGACTTGGTCTGTGTACTCGGGTGGCTCTGACGAGATGCCGGATGATTTCGATGAAGCGGATCTGCAGCAGTTGACGCGTGAGCGTGGGTTCGGGCTTGGATCTTGGATTGATCGGTTGGTTGAGTGGACACTTTTCGGGGTTGATGAGTGGCCTGCGGCTGCTCCGGCTGCTGTGCCTGCTTCGCGGATTGGTACGGCGGATACTAGTACTACTGTTACATTTGAGGAACCTGTTTTGGTGGATGGGCGGGCTGATGATACGGTCTCGCTTGGGTCGGTTGGGGATGGGGATCTGTCTGATGGGGAGAGTTCCACTGGTACTGCTGCTCCTATTGAGAAGCCTGGGACGCAGGGTGGGTGGGAAGATGCTGGGTGGTTGCTTCGTTTAATGAAGCGGGCGTTGGTATGAATTATGAATTGCATTGAGCGATTTCCTTGATTGGGATGGGTTGTCTGTGACAATATTCTGTTTTGATCTGCTCTCGGTAACTATCTATCAGTTTTGTTCAGAATATCTATGAAGCTGGCAATACATGGCCGAGCAGCCCTAAGAGAATAGGGGAATGTCGTTCGTTGTTGCATGCTTTTTACCCAATGAACAAAAGCTCTAAGAAAATTGACAGGATTCCAATGATAATAAGCTAGCGCGAATAAAGGGCCCTATCATCTAACAACGTATCAAAAATATGTTGCGCGATATGACAAGATCAAAACGTAGGTTGTAGACCAGGTTGGATGGCGCGTGGTCCTCTCCTAACGTATAGAATAGGTTCAAACCCCCCCCCCCCCCCCCCCCCCCCGAATTTTCCAAAGCTGGAAAGCACAAGGATTGGGTTCGATGGCCGGACAGACGTTGTCGCCTTGATACGCATCATTGGAATATGTGAGGGTTTGGATGGCACAGGCAATTGAGAGACCGAGTCCAAGTCCCCAAAGTGAAACGCGCAAAGACAACTGACAGCAACGCAGAAGACAAAGACAAGGAGACATGAATGGAATGAAAGAGGGAAATGTATGCGACACCAGGGCGCCAGGAGATATAGAAAGAGAGTATCAGAGTTGGAATGAAATACACAGATGAAAGGATTCGAGATTCTGACAAGAAAGCAAAGAGAAAAGGAAGGTTATGCGCATAAATCGGAATACGATAAATGAGCAAAGTAGGGAAGAAAGGAAAAGGTACTGAGTCTGAGTTCATTGAAAAATTTGAAAACAAAGCTATAACAGCATTCATCTTCCAGAGTTCCAGCCGAAAAAGACAAAGAAAAAAAAAAAGCTGTAGTTATCCGCCTTGAGTACTATAACGCCATCTGACCATGTTGAGTCTAGGGTCATGCAGCAGGTATCGTGATCGTGACATACGTCGAAAATTGCGCGGTCAAAGGGGTATGGACCGTCGGTCAAGCTCAAAAGAGGGCCGGCACGGATGGGGGGACGTGAGGCCGACACGCAAGAGCGGTGTAAATGTAATGGTAGTGTGTCGTAAGGGAATCGGAGTGGCGTGATTTATCACCAAGGTCCGACCTTGACTGGTGTTCCCAGCCCATAAGTTCCGGAGAAGAGCTGGTCCCGTATAGAGCCCATCTCGCTGTTGGCTCCGTGGGATGGTGTGTCGGGTCCATTCATCCATCCCAAGCTGAAGCCGAGTTCGTTGACAGCCCCCTGTAGCTTTCCTCCAGAAGTCTGGTTGTGCTTGGCCAGCTTTTGATCCCAACCTCCGTACTGCAACTGAATGCCGCCGCCTCTTTTTGCCGCTTCCCGGATGACCAAAATCCATGCCTTGCACATCTCATCATAAGCTGAATCTCGTTCGATGTTGTTCTGTGGCGTGCTCCAGCGAGGCAAGGCATGGATGATGTCGGTTGCCCCGTCTAGGTAGCTCAAGGATGTGGATGCTTGGGATTCATTCGGAGGAAGAAAGTTGGGGGTGAAGTCACTCAAGGCGTCAAGAAGGTTGGTGAGCGGCTGTCGGACTCGGTTGTAGGCATAGTCAGATTCGGTATTGCCACCCAACGGGAATGAGGACTGGAGGGCGGCCTGATAGTTTCGAAGGACTTGAAGAGTTGAGGAGACATTGGGCCGTGGGGATGTATGCACAACCTCGTCAGCGAGTTGAGGGTGACGCTCGCACATGGTCCGTACAACCGTCCGCAAGGCATCTGTATCGAGGGTCTCTAGCAAACGGGGGAGAGATAGAGGTCGGCCTGAAACGTTCGGTCGGGAACGTTTGATGTTGCGGTAGCTGTGAGGGAGTTGTCGAGGAGTAAAGGCGGGAGAGTTTGTGGGCGAAGCAGACATGCGTCCATCATGGTCGTTGTCGTCGTCGGCTTTCCGTTTACGGCTGGAATACGACGACGAGGGTGTAGACACTGATGGTTTGGTCAGTATCCGAATGCATCAAAGACAACCATCTTAAACAGGACAGAGAGAACAAATCATTCCAAGGGGAAAGGGATATCTTACTCATACGGGAGGGAGAGAATCGGGAGTTCTCGTAGAAGTGAGGCGGAACAGGAGGTGTGGCCACCAAGCTGTTCATGATGACAGCCGGATGGCAAAGAATAAATGTGATGGTCCAAAGGACTCGGATATCCAAAAGAGTGAAAAAGAAACAGCAATGAAAAGCAAGCTTGAAGAAGAGGATAAAAAGGGTTTTGAGGTGGGGAGAGAAGGGTAGAGAAAGGTAGCGGTGGAGAAAAAGTAGGCGTTGCAGGTGGCAACGCACTCCCTTTACGCAGCTTTTTGGAGATCTGTGCCCTTAAAAGAGATTTTGACCATTAGAGAGTTCTTTGGTCTTGTTTGTAATAATTCATATAGAAAAATAAATCAAATCGTCTTCTATCTTCCAAGGTTTCTTTTGGTTTCATCGAGAGTGACATATTAAGTGACAGATTAAAGTATACTCCACTGCTTTCGGGCAAGGCTATACGAATACCCGCATCATCTACATTCTACATTCTACGTAATAGCGGGAAAGAAAAGGAAAAATTGTGGGTAATCATATTCTTTGGACTCCAGCGATCGTAAAATGGGATATCGTATCTACAAGTACAGGGACTGGGCAGCAACAATATCGCGGCGGACCTTGCCCAAGGCCTCCTCGAACTTGCTCTCCAGGTCTTCGCTGCCCATCACCTTGGCAGCTTGCGCCATCTGCCGCAAACACTCTTCCAACCGGCGGAAGACACGGATCAAACTACCCTCATAGACATCGGTCATTTTGCTAGGATAGTTAGTATACTGTTAACATATTGGTTTGGGGGAAGGGGATGCTTACCAGATATCTGCAAAAGACTTGCCCTGACTCCACTCGTAGATCACCTCCATCAGCTCCCAGTGGAAGCTCTGAACGTACTCGTCTTCATTCACGGCCATCTTAGACTCCTGCGACACCTTGGCGATGATGCGGGCCTGTGATTGGATCTCCTTCAATGGCTTTGCCAACTCATCCTTGGTCAAAGTAGGGGCTTCCTTGACCTTTTCTTCAAACACGAAACAACTCATGACGGAAGCGACTTGCTCAGGAGTCAGGTTGTTGAAGAAACCATTAAACAGCAGCTCGCTCAGCATCAGTTCATCGCCTGTGCTAATTTCACAAGCAACACGAGCCTTCAACTGCACAACATCGGCTTCGTTGATAAATCCGAAACGACGAAGTACGCGCTTGCGGCACTTCAGCTCATCAAGCTGCAAGATCGACATAGCTTCTGTAATCTGCTTCTTTATCGCCTTGATATTTGCAGTCAGGTCCACCTTCTCGGCGTATTGTTCGTACAATTCAGTCAACCGTGGCGAGTTGTGCAAAGGGTTACTCAGGAGGCGAGACTCAAGAACCTCGATTTTCTGCCACATGGTTAGCAGAGTGAATAATGTCTGAGAGCAAAAGAATCTCTTCTTACCCGTAGCAGCTTCTTGAAGCTTTCATCCTTAATCTGCATGTTCTCAATCGGATCAAGCAGCGGAACACCGTCTGGGAAGCGCCTCTTAACTTCATCAACCGACTTCATAACATCATTCCGAGAGCCGGGCGACGTGATGTCCTTCGGAAGCATGATGCGAATGTGAGAGATCTCCGTGATGCAGCTCAGCACAATGGGCACAACCTCACTGCGAGTCGGTTCCCCTTCCTTTGCGGGGCGAACACCGGGCGGAAGATCTTGGAAAGACTTAGTGCCAATGGACGACCCTCCCGACATCCTCATCAAGACATCAACAATATGAGATTGGTGAGGACTAAATTTCTCGGTCTCATTGTTCGCTTGCTTGCGCTTCTTCTGGTTGATCACCACGCCCCAACCGAAATCGGCATCTTTGTACTTAACATGGATCAATCGTCCAGGGTGGATGTAAGTCAAAGAGTAATTTGGGTGGGTAATAACATGCTGGACATCGTCCGCAAATGCGTCTAGTTGTTTCCGTAGGTCGTAGTATTCGCGGATGGTTCCCTCGTCCGAGATAATCATGTTCGCGCGCTTCTCCTCAAGACCTTCGAGCTCCTTCTCCAGGCCTGAAACGCTTCCAGTGTTCTGGAACTGCTTGAAGCATCGTTCGAGCATGTATTCGGGTGAGATACCCTCCACACGCATCAGGTTGAGAATCATGTTGTAGCCCAAGTGGAATGCGGAATTGAGTCGGTCCTGTTCACCGCGCACAATCTCCTTCGCGACTGCTGGATCCATCTCCTCTCCGACCATCATGATCACAATACCTCGGTCATCGAGACCTCGACGACCAGCACGACCAGACATCTGGATGAATTCAGACGGGGTAACCCAACGCTGGCTAGTTCCGTCAAATTTGCGCACACTGGTAAAAACTACAGTCTTGGCAGGCATGTTGAGACCAATGGAGAAAGTCTCAGTTGCAAACAGAACCTTGATGAGACCCTCCTGGAAAAGAATCTCAATGGTTTCCTTTAGAATTGGCAGCAATCCTGAGTGATGGACACCGATGCCTTGTTGCAAAAGCGGAAGGATGTTTTGGATCTGTGGCAATTGGCGATCCTCTGGAGACAACATCTCGATGGCACTTTCGAAAACCTTGGACACCATATTCTTCTCGGAATCGTCGTTGAAAGTCAGTTTGCTCATCTGCAAAGCACCTGCTTCACACTCTCGCTTGCTGAAGCTGAAGACAATGACGGGGTTGTAGTTCTTAAGCATGATCATTCTGACGATCTTGTAGATATCCGACGGGCCCTTGATTCCACCCTTATTGATTTGCTTATCCTTGCCCTTGCCCTTGCGCTTGGCCAAAGCATCAGCCGGGTCATCGCCTTTCTTGTCAGCGATTGCGCTCATTGCCTTCTGGAAGTTCTCCTCGCGGAAGACTCCCTTTTCATCCACCACGAGATGGATACCCTCTCCACCAGCGGGGAAGAAGTAATTCTGGAGGGGGGTCGGACGATAGTTGGTGTAGACAACGTGACAGGGTTGGTCGTGCATCTTCACGATCCATTCGGCGAATTGCATGGCGTTCGGAATAGTGGCGGACAGGAAAACATAGCGGACCTTATCGGGCAACAGAATGATAGTCTCTTCCCAAACGACACCACGATTCACGTCTCGCATGTAGTGAATTTCATCGAAGACCACCCACTGAACTTCACGCATAATCTCAGAGCCACGGTACAACATGGAACGAAGAATCTCTGTGGTCATAACAAGACATGTAGCAGTGGGATTGATGGTCACATCACCAGTCATTAGGCCGACGTCGCCAAACTCGGCAGCAAATTCACGGTACTTCTGGTTACTGAGCGCCTTGATCGGACTGGTGTAGATCACTCGCTGGTTTTGTTTCAAACTTTGCGCAATGGCGTATTCTGCCACCACAGTCTTTCCGGCACTAGTGTGAGCTGACACCAGCACACTCTCCTCACGCTGGATTGAAGAAACTGCGACCTGCTGGAAAGGATCAAGTGTGAAGGGCCATGTCTTTGCTGGGTTCGCCGGAGCCTTGTGCTGGGAGATAGGCACATAAGGGTAGTTGGGTGGGATTGCGACTTGGTGGCGCACTTGATGAGACACCACAACTGCATCGGTGTCCGTAGCAAGTCCTCCAGCTGCAATCTCACGCTCCTGCTCGGTTTCGAAAGAATCGGCGACGACTGGCTCGGGTTCCTGATCCAATCGAGGTCGCTTCGTCTCGGGTTGCTCTGGTTCGGACGGAGTCGCGGGGGCTTCGGCATCTGCTGAGTCGACTTCTGCGGCGGGTGCATCGCTCATCGCAACATCCTCCTTCTGTTCAGGCTGGGTATCTGCAGTTTTCTTCACGGCTCCATTCACCTGTCGTTTTTTGTGCTTATCCTTCTTCAAGCGCTTGGGGGCACCCTCAGACGGCTTCACCGCCTGAGGCTGGTCCTCAAAGACGTCAAAGAGCTCATCCATCTCCAGCGGTTGGGATTGGTGAATCAACCACAGGAGGAGAATGAGCGGCGTAGGTAACCGGTCTGGACTTTTTTTGGTTGAGAAATTTAACAGTTCTATCCGTATCGGGCAAGCGGTGGGGAAGATCCCGAGCAAAGACGCTAAACCCGATTAGAGCAATCCAAGTCACGTGATTCAAGATCATCCCATTCCGCACCTCGCGATGTTCACTTCGGCTTCGTCCGTCCCTTTCCGATCGTCCACTCTCTCCTCTCTGTCACTCAAGGTTAGTACCTCTAACCTGAAATAAAACAATTGATCTCACTGACTTCTTCATTCCAGATGTACTCCTCCGCTATCCGGGCCAGAATGGCCACCTCTTTCGCTGCCCGTCGTGGCTTCTCCACCACTCGCACCCAGCTCGGCAGCCCCTACCACTACGCCGAGGGTCCTCGCACCAACATCCCCTTCAACCCTCTCACCAAGCACTTCTTCTGGCGCTACTGGGCTTTCATGAGTTAGTGACCCCTAATGGAGATATGCGCTGTGCCAGGACTAACTCGAGTATCACCTAGTTACCGGATTCGGTACTCCCTTTGCCATTGCTGGTGAGTTATACCCCCTCTCCACGATTCTACGCCTTAATAATACTCTAACATTCCCCCCTACTAGTCTGGCAAACCTACAAGACCAAATAAATTGCCCTTCCCACTGTATTTTTCTTGCGATAACAGTCTGGGCGACTAGGTGGTCGAAAACTTGGATCGGATTGAAGCAGAGGCGGATATCATGTATAAAGCTAGAGATTATTATCGAAAATTGGTTCCGCGTGTCACCGACCCCATTGTACCTGTGTAGATGTTGAAATGCGTAGCTTAAAAAGGACGTTGAAATATGGATGAAGTCATTGGCTGAGCCGCTGTGGAAAACCAAAAAATCTCTGGGCGCGATTCATATATCAATCCCCACGAACACAACCACTCCCAAGCAACGAGACAGTTACTGTCAGCAGGGAAGAAAGGCTGGTCCACGGAATTTAATTTCCCTCGATATCGTTTGAAATCCATACATTTACTCCCTTGATCGCTGCATGGCGGGGTAAAACAAGAAACATAAAAAAAGTTACCCGTTCCTGGAAGATGCGCAACTTAAGAAGCGTCCGTCTCGTCGAGACGCAAATCGAGAGCGAACTGCCTCTCACTGCCACAGCATGGGATACTGCTTCAGACTCGGTGGTCTGCACCTTTGGTCCGGCCGAGAACAATGCAATCATTGAGGTTAGACGGAAAAGGCCCGAGATCACTTCGACAGATCCTCTGTCTCCCGAAGCATTTGAATGTATTGCTTCCTGGGATGCTCCGTGCCCTCTGCCAGACCTGGCATGTGACCGTGTGCTCTCTCTGCATTACTTTGCGGACAACCTGACAACTTGTCTGGTGCTAGAAGGAGGTGATATAGTCGTTGTTCGTGAAGAGCCCCTTCCCGGCGAAGACAAGATCGAAATTGTCGGCTCAGTTGATGTCGGAATCACTGCTGCAGTGTGGTCACCGGATGAGGAATTGCTGGCTCTCACCACCAGAGCGCAGACGTTTTTGTATATGACCAGAGACTTTGAGAATGTGGCCGATATAACTTTCGCTCACAGTGATCTGCAATCATCGCAGCATGTGTCAGTCGGATGGGGCAAGAAAGAAACACAGTTCCAAGGAAAGAGAGCCAAGGCTCTTCGAGACCCGACGGTACCAGAAAAGATCGATCAAGGAGTCTTGAGCAGCCGCGACGATAGCAGCACTACGATCAGCTGGCGAGGAGATGGGGCTTATGTTGCTGTGAACAGCCTTGAAGCGGGTAGTCGCCGTGTGATCAGAGTGTACTCGAGAGAGGGCACTTTGGACAGTGTAAGCGAACCCGTTGACGGGTTGGAAGGCGCTTTGAGCTGGCGGCCGTCTGGCAGCTTGATTGCTGGAATTCAACGACGCGACGATCGGATCGATGTGGTGTTCTTCGAAAGAAACGGACTCCGCCACGGCGAGTTCTCTCTTCGTCTGTCTGTGGAAGAAATGAGCTCATGGGCTTCTCGCATTCATCTCGCCTGGAACGTTGATTCTACTGTGCTTGCTGTCAAGTTTCAAGACCGTGTACAGTTCTGGACAACAGGCAACTACCATTGGTATTTGAAGCAAGAGATTCCTATCACGGCTGATACAAATTCTTCGCTTCCATACTCTTTCGAATGGCACCAAGAGAAGATATTGCGATTTGTTGCTGGCTCCAACGGTATGATATCCTTGCACGGAGAGCAATGTCAGAACGGACGCTGATTTAAACAGGTTCGATCTTGGATGTGGACTATGTTTTTGATATCAACCATGGGTCTACCTCCATTCCGGATGATGTTGGCGCTGTTGCAGTCATCGATGGGAGTAAGTATGCCAATTGAACCTGATTGGGAACAGTACTGATCCAAGTATTAGAAACTCTCAAATTGACTCCCCTGCGAATGGCTGGGGTACCCCCTCCCATGGCACACAACGAGCTGGCTTTGGAGTCCAGCGCCATTGATGTTGCATTCAGCAAATCCGGAAACCGCATTGCTGTGCTGACGAGCAACGCCTTCTCCGTTTATCTCTGGTCTCTGAAGAGCCGACCTGTTCCTGTTCCCATCCTCGAGTCAAGCTATCCGTTATCAGATGCCCCGGCTAGTCGGCCCCGGCAGATTGCGTTCTTGAATGAGAACGAGGTATATGTGCTTAAAGACAACGGACCAAACTCGAGCCGTATCGAGAGGACGGCCCTGGACACTCGCACCACAGAATCCGTATACCAGGCTGTGGACTCCGAGCAACTGTCATCGATCTTCGCCGGTATTGGACACCAAGCTCTGTGGTTCTCACATGCCCGCCAGCCAGCTCATCCTGTCAGCTACTCGAGCATTGAAGAGTCGTCATCTGGAAATCTAGATATCGCTCCATGGGGCGAGAGCCCTAATGTTGACACCCATTGGGCTCGTGTTGTCTCTATCTCTGATCATGAGGTAAGACTATATTTCCCAAGTATTTGGATCTTGTTGCTAACTCCGGTAGCGCATTTTGGTTGCAATGACGAGAACCGGCACCTTGTATGCTAACAAGCGAGTCCTTGCAAGGAACTGCACATCTTTCCTCGTGACCCCATCTCATCTTTTGTTCACCACATCGGCGCATCTTCTGAAGTTTGTTCATCTGAACCATGTGGATGGTAAGATTGTTTCTTGGGCGTCTATGTCTACTTACGCTAACATGGGATTGCAGAAATGGAGGTTCCCGAGGATACACCAGAAACTGATGAACGGTGCAGGAGCATTGAACGTGGCTCTCGGTTGGTTTCGGTGATACCGTCGATTTTCGCGGTCATACTCCAAGCTCCTCGAGGAAATATTGAGACAATCTTCCCTCGTGCTCTAGTATTGGCTGGAATCCGTACCTTCATCGACCAGAAGAAATATCGGTCTGCATTCCTTGCGTGTCGCAGTCAGATGGTGGATCTCAACATTCTTCATGATTATGCCCCGGAACAGTTCATGGAAAACATCACTTTGTTTGTTGATCAAGTCAAGAAGATTGATTACATTGATGATTTCCTGTCACGCTTGTCGTACGTCAATATCGAGTCTGATAAGAAAACCTTTTACTAACTCTCATACAGGGAGGACGATGTGTCACAGACACTGTATAAAGACACGCTGAAAATATCCAAGAATGTATCAGCAGCTGTCGCCCAGCCGGGCGGTGCAACCATTCCCTTGGCCCCTAAGGTTGGCAAAAAGGAAAGCAAAATCAACAAGATTTGCGATGCATTCCTGGTGGCTCTCCAGAACCGTGTCGATACCAATTTGCAGAATCTGATCACAGCGCATGTTTGCAAGTCACCGCCTGATATGGAGGCAGGACTGGGACTTGCTGCAGGCCTGAGAAGTAAGTACTTGGCTCTTTTTGTCCTTTTAAATAATTGGGTAAGGACTAACCGTATTATAGAGCAACAACCAGAACAGGCTGAAGAGGCTATTGCGCACATGTGTTTCTTGACCGATGCTCAGCGGCTTTACTCTCACGCGTTGGGTGTATATGACCTCGAGCTTACATTGTTGGTTGCTCAACAAGCTCAGATGGTAAGGCCTTGGGATGCTTTGCCTGTGTTATCACTCACCACTAACGAATTTTCAGGACCCTCGCGAGTACCTACCATTCCTTCGGAAGCTACAACAGCTCCCAGAGACTCGGCGTCAATTTGAGATCGACAATCACCTTTCTCGCTTCGAAAAGGCTCTGGGGCACTTGTATGCTCTGAATGCTCATGATGAGATTAGTGCATATGTTGCCAAGCACATCTTGTACAAGGAAGCCCTTGAGCTCTACAAGTACCAAACAGAGCACCAACGGGAGATCACCAAGCTATATGCCGACTACCTACAGGATCAATCGAGACACAAAGATGCAGCAATTGGTAAGTGATTTGGTTGTAACAAAGCAAGAAAAAATGGACAGGAAGCTAACTTTCGTTATTTTTTTCAATTTCAGCGTACGAGTCACTTGAGCTTTATGAGAGTGCTTACAAGTGCTTTAAGCTGGCACACAAATGGCGCGAGTCCTTGTACTGTGCCATGATGGCATCTCTATCCGAGGAAGATCTGGCTGCCCACATCGACGCCCTGATCACAACCCTGGTTGACGAACACAAAGACTACATCTCGGCAGCAACAATTTATGCCGATCATTTACATGACGTCGTCACAGCCGCACGACTTCTCTGCCGGGGATCGAAGTTCGCCGACGCAGCGCGTCTCCTTACACTCCACGGCAAACAGAGCCAGGTTGCCGAAATCGTTGACTCTGGCCTCGCTGAAGCAATGGGCGACATGACGGACCTGCTTGCCGACTGCAGATCTCAGCTCAATGCCCAGGTTCCACGACTCAGCGAACTCCGTCAACTTCGCGCTGCCGACCCTCTTGCTTTCTTTGGTGGTGATCCCACTGGTGGAGACGCGGGCGTTGATATCCCGGACAACGTCTCGCTGGCCCCGACAGATGCATCTACGCTTGCTGGTCGCTCCATGTTCACCCGTTACACGGGTAACACCGGGAAAACAGGCAAAACTGGAATGTCACGTCATACTTCGAAGACTCGCAGACGCGAGGAACGCAAGCGTGCTCGTGGTAAGAAGGGCACCGTTTACGAAGAAGAATATCTCGTCAACAGTATCCGACGACTCATTGAACGGGTTAACTCGAGCGTGGCGGAAACTGAGACCCTTGTCGATGCTCTGCTGCGTCGTGGCATGCGTGAGCGTGCAGCTGCTATCGAGAAGGCATCGCAGGAAGTCCTGACTATGTGCGCAGATTGCCGGGACGAGGTATTTGAAGTTCCTCCCCCCACTGCCGAGAACGAGGACAAGGAAGATGAAGAAAATGATGTCGAGCCTACCATCCCTCCTATGTACGGAGGCAGAGGTGCTGGCGTCTTGAAAGAGAGTATAGCCATTGTTGAGGGTGGTGGTGCCGCTCGCGTTAAGGAGATCCCTACCGTCAAGGAAATGAAGAAGTCTTCTTTGCTGGCGTGAAGCAGTCGATGAATATACTGCACGTACCAATTAGCATCTACATCATGAATGAAAAAGAAAAGTTGCTTCTGTTCTAATTATTCCAGCTAAAAGTACGTAGCTTAAGAAAGCGACCTAGAATATATTCAACGTCCGTCTCAATATGGATTCCAAACGGTACGAGGCCTCTCCAGACTCTCTTATGAACTGAACACAAAAAGGGATATTCAGCTTTTGGCACGGATCATCGACGCTACAGAGTTCTTATTCTTATGGAGAGTATCTACTTCAATCCACGGGTTACACTTGTATGACTTCCTAGCAGCTTTCTACGAGATAACTCAAGGGTCCCTGTCCTGTGTTCTGCGAGTCATACGTGACCTGCATAACTGAAATATAATACCCTCCGCGACAGGCTGTTCTCGACAAAGGCTGGGCCCAAACGTTGCCTTTTCACAGTGGACATCCTTTCGCAACAGACTGAATATGGTACACTTGGGGCCCGTAAGCTCATTCTTCTAACGTTGCATTTGCATTTGTACTGGCGTAGTTAGAATTATAATAAGTGCTTAGTCTGTAGGGTTGGATATCAGGACGTGAAATATATATATTTCTTTGTACTGAGGTAGTTCGATTCATGGCATCGAAGGTATATATGTATACAGGTCCTCAACACAAACCCGCAAAGAGTTAACTGCAAGTCTACATAATGTTGCACAAGTGAACTATCGTCATTCATATACAGAGAAGCGTTAGTGATGTGACTCTAAATTGCGGGGAATATCCCATACCTGGAGCAATCAAGTCAGATACTATGGACTACATCTGTCGAGATAAAGTCGTACAACAGACACAGTTTTCTCACTAGATGACGCAAAAATGAGACATATGTTGTGCTCCCCTAAATGGCTAGTTGTCAAGTCGATTGAAACGTTGTGTACAAAGTATCCAGGATGGAGATATAAAAAAGACCATATCCCACATCTGAATATCATGACTGCAGCCAAGAAAGGATACCAAGAAAAGCCCTAAGCAAGGCCATTCCTTTTCAAGAACCGTAAGTGAACCTGTCCGGTTATCTGTTAGCTGAGGTCAGTTCCTTAATGTCTCGATTCAGACTATGCACCTCTCTTTCTCAACATATCTCACTTCCCTCTTGGGCTTGGGAATGCTAGCGACTGCTCAAGTGCCAATCAGGTCTATCAAATGCGCTTGCGAGGGTATCGCTGAGAACTCTCAGTCTGCCTGTGTCCAGACTGGTGGAAGCTTCAATGATACCGGCTGTGGATTTGCTGGTTGCTGTGTTTATGCCAACAACGAACAACTTGCTTTCATTGAGAATTGTAGGACACTCGGATTTGGCTTCAGGCGCTGTGATGATTGTCGTTCTTGTTGAGAGGATGCAGGAGATATTCGTCGGATGGAAGTATACTAAGACAGATATTGGACTTTTAAAGTTGGAAGCGAACATTTCATTAATTTGCATGCAAGTGCTGTGTCGTATTGCGTCATGTCCAAGATATATTATTATGAGGAATGGAAGCAGATATGCTGTGTAAACCGAGACCCCGCTGCCATGGTATGATTATGTTCTAGATTATGAGAGAGAAAAGAAGATACAGTGAAAGGAATATGCATCAAGCTTGCATGGCCAAGTGGAATTGTCCGCACAAGAACGGTGGGGTATCTTTCAGGCTGTCAGACCTTCCAAGGTTGGCCAAAATGGAAATACCGGTTGTCCGGTATAGCTTATCCAAACTTCCTAAAGAGTGCTGAGGATCTCACCAGTCTCGCTGACAAGGTGCTCCTCAACCTTGACGGGGCCCTCTCCGACACCAGTCAAGATGACACGGCTCACACCATCTTTCAGAACTTCGACGGCGCGAGAGTCAACCTGATCCAGGGAAACACCAGCGGTGACATTGGCCAGTCTCTCGTAGAATACACCATCCCAACCCTCAGTATTGGGGCCCAGAATAGCCTTGACGGTACCAGCCACAATCTCAGAGTCCTTATCTTCATAGTAGATGACAGCATTTGGGCCAGCATCAAAAGTGTAAGCACAAACCGTCCGGCCAACGACACGGTTGATATCGTGCACAAGGCGGACAGCAGCACGAGAGACGTCGTTCATGTAAAAGATAGGGGGCCAGGAGTCGAGGCAAGTAGCGTGGAAAGTGTTCGAGTCCCGCATGGTAATCTCCGCGAAGTCGTGGAAGTTGCGGTTTTTAATGGCGGTCTCAATGGCGGCCATACGCTCAGGAACAACGTTCTGGGCACGCTCAGCGAAGAGGGCCGAGGTGGCTACAGTGGTCTGCATTCCCTCGGTGCTAGGCACGTCCTTCTTCTCGGCACTGACGACCAGAACAAGAGCACGCATTTCAGGCCAGTGGGATGCAGGAGCAACTTCCTCAGCCAGGCTATCGCTTCCATCAGCGAGCTCGCCTGTGCGCCATGCGACGTATCCGCCCATCAGGGAGCGGCAGGCAGACCCGGAGCCTTGGCGCGCAATGCGGCTCAGTTCCTTAGGGGACTGAGGTAGTTCATAAAGGTCAGCGACGGCGCGGACTAACGCTGCGAAGCCAGCCGCAGAGCTGGCCAGACCGGCAGCAGTGGGGAAGTTGTTCTCGGAGACGATCCGGAGAGGGTGGGCAGAGAGCTTGGGGAGCGAGGAGTCCGCATCCTCAAGGGCCTTGCGGAGGGCACGAAGGTTGGAGATACAGGCCATTGTCCGCTTGGAGGACTGGATGTCCTGCGGGCTGCCGTTCAGGTTTAGGGTGTCCGCAGGTGGGTATGCAGCAGAGCAGGAGGCAGTGGTCAAGGTACGGAGAGAGCGCTGAGAGAGTGTCACTGAGAGGGAGGAGTTTGTCGGAAGGTTGAGAGTAGTATCACGCTTGCCCCAGTATCTAGAGCACTTTCATTAGCACAAACCTATTTGGTATAAAGGGGATGAGGGGTAATCGAAGAGCGGCATACTTGATGACAGCAATGTTCACCGGAGCGGTGGTGGTGGCCCGGTAAATAGATTGGTTCGATGTAGACGCCATTTTTGCTTCAGATGGATAGAAGAAAGAACGTCAATAATTATCTAAAGAACTATAAGAGACACGAGGGGAGATTTACTACTTAGGGGGATTGTTGATTTATCGGGGCGGTGAGGGGGCAAAATAATTTCTACGGCGTAGTTCTAGTTCCGTGTCGATGCGCCGAGCTCCTCCAGTCATTGACCTCCAATTATTCAACAATGGGAGCTGCAGCAAGTACGCCCTCTGCCCCCGCCGCAGAGGCACCAGCAACTTGTCCCGTGGATCACAAAACCCGTGAGATCTGGTTGCAACAAAATAGCAACTCACCTCATCCTACCTCCGATGTCCCTGCCGAACAGGGACAACATCGTCCTAAATCACAACGACCCCTATCAACAGACCGGGAAGTGAGCACTATCCCTCGAGCTGGTGATTTCAGCTCAGCAAGTGCTTGCCCGGAGGCCAGCAAAGGTTCTTCATCCCCATACGCTGTGTCCCATGGCAGCCCATCCAATGCCGAATCCGAGACTGGCCGTGATGAAACCACTGGAAATTGGATCTATCCGTCGGAGAAACAGTTTTTCGAAGCCTTGATGCGCAAGGGTAACACTCCCGGATCGACTGCCTCGGCTTCAGAGCTTGCGACTTCCGTAGCCTCCATTATCCCCATTCACAATGCTGTCAATGAACGTGCATGGGATCAAATCCTCGAATGGGAGAGAAATGGCCCCTCGTCTGACCCCGGGAGCAAGAAATGTGGAGGACCAAAATTATATTCTTTCCGGGGACTTGGAGTCGATCCAAAATACCTGAGTCCGCGTGCACGAATCAATGGATGGCTTGGCTACCAGCATCCGTTTGATCGGCATGACTGGGTTGTTGAGCGTTGTGGCGGTGAAAGAATTGAATACGTTATCGATTTCTACCAGGGCAAGCCGTCTGGAGGCAATGGTGGAACACCATCAGGCCTGGCTGCCAATGCCAATGCCAACCCGGGAAAACTCAGTTTCTTCCTCGATGTTCGGCCCAAACTGAACACTTATGAAGGCTGGAGGCTGAGATTCAACCGCTTCACCGGTTTATGAAGGCATCATTGATGATCGTCTTCTGGCGGAATACGCTTTCGCACTGCACATACCAAGGCGACAACGGAGCACGGGCAGGATCTGGGACCCGATTGGGTGTATTTTGCATGTACAACACATATATTACTGTACGATATCAGGCTACAGGATCGAGAGACAGCGATGAATTAATGTTCTCCATTCCACATACACCGAAGTTCGGTCAGGAATGAGTAAGTCAGAAGTACCAGAATGAAAAGAAGCAAAAGGTGAGATGCTTGACTAAGGGAAGTGTAATCATGCAAGAGGGATATCGCGCGCGTAGATGACAACATTAAAGACGAAGACAGTGATGGTAGCCAATAACAGAACGAGAAAAAGAGAAATATCTATCCGAGGACAATTGCAAGCACAATAATAGCAAGGATAACAGCAAGAATTACAAACAGACAGCAGGCTCTGTTGCGCGCATTCTTCTGATATCTACTGGCACTGCGCAACTCGACATTTGCGCCTCGTGTGTCCTGGGTGACATTTTGGACATTCTCGCTGATGATATCCAACTGCCCTCCTTGTTCCGTAACGATGTGCGCAACATCCCGGAAGAGCTCGTTGAGCTCTCCCACGCTTTGTTCAATGTTCCGTATCTCTGCCTCACGCTCGATGATCAAAGACTCTTGGAAGTCTACCTCGCCCTGGTTGGCCATGCGATGTTGCTCCTCCAATAACTGCTCTTGTAATTGGACATCGTTCTCAGCGGACGGCTGCTCGCCTTCCTCGAATGCTGTACGTGCAGCAACTGCAGAAGCGCGCTGTTTCTCGAGTGCACGACGCTGAATAGTTTGGAATTCATCCAAGGTGGCTTTGAATTCGGACGATAGCTTCTGCTGTGTCCATTTCTGGGAGGGCTATTAAGTTGGGACGTTAATAAAAATCAACCAGCAGTAAGTTGAATCAGATGGATCATACATTGACGTCCTCCCATGTCTGGATCCGCTTAATCCCTTCTCCTACATCCCTAAACCCCGTACGGGTCTCTTCAAGCAGATTATGAACTCGTTCGCGCACGCGCTCTGTGTCGCGCTTGGTACCGAGAAGGGCAATTTGATTCGATAGGCGAGAAATGTTTGATGTCAATGTAAATAACTGATCTGAGAGCTGCTCGGCCAGGTGGTCGAAGTCCGGATCGTCACGGTACTGCGGGTCTTCATCCCGGCGCATAGTGGTAGGCTGAGCCTCCAACGAGTTTAGCCTATCAAAAGACATTCTATGTGTAATCAGAAAGCAATAAACGAGTGCTTAAAGTGAAGGTAGAAGAAGACTGGAGACCAAATGAGAGTTATCTGCAGGTCCCTGCTGCCTTCGATAAGCTGCGTGGGTGTCCACGGGTGCAGACCGCCCTCACATGACGTACTATGCATCCATTAGGCCCGATATGGACTAGCATCTGTGGCACAATGTACACCTGAGCCACATATCACATGACTATATGTGGCTGGTGTGTTATGATGCCTCAAAATATTCCTGGGCGGACCTCGCCGTTGATTGATTCTATCCGACCAGCTCAACACAATCAGCTGTCAGCCGTGACCATTCGTCGACACCGTCCCTGGTCCGCCAATTCTATTCTCCAGCTCCCGGAGCTCTCCATATCACTGTCATTCTGATCATGCTCTAATCTTCAACTATTTCATTCTCTTCCACGAGCGCATCCCACTCTCAAGCTTACATCATGGCCGCTGTACAAACTCGGCCCTATAGGCGAATCTTGACTTCGGCCTTGCACCGAAGATTTGTTCATGCGTCTGCACTTTCACTGCTGGTCTCTTACATTATCGCAATTGCGATCGGGGAGAAATCGTCTTGTGAGTTACATCGCAACCTTATCGGGTCGAGCCTCGAAGGCTCAGTTTCAAGTCCTGAAGTACAAAGAACTGATAAAAATATTCTATGCAGTTTTCTGGTTATGGTTTCCCTTTGGTAGTTGCGGTGTCCGAACCGCGCTGCTGTTCATATCCTCGCTCACCATTTTTGTCCTTCGGGTCAGCCAAATGCACATTGGCTCGAGAACAGCTAGCTCCTCGTTCGGCACCTTGAGATCCTTCACTCCGTTACAAATCGCGCAAACCTTTGGCTGGTACATCTTCTCGGCATGGTGGTTCACTGTGATTTATGTATGGTCATCTTCGAGTGATTCAAACCTCGAGCTTGTGAAACGGGGAAGGTGCGTTGAGTATGTTTCAAATGACTCCGATTTAGACTAATGGGATACAGGCCACACGAGCGACCGACTCTGAACGAAAGGCCGATTTACCTTCATTCCTTCCATGCGTTTCTAGCATGCGTGCAAGCAGTGTTCCACCTTTACTACGACTACGACCGCATTGCAGTGCCAATCGCGGAGCGAAGCTCCAAAACAAATGACGAGCGTACTCACCCCGTACCGCCAACCTCCAAGTATCTACAGGGTGTTCTGCTGCCAGAACTAGTGGCCGGGGCTCTCAGAAGCGTCACTGTTGCTGCAGCGTCACTCGTGATATACCCCATATTTTTCAGAGGCTTTGCGTGGAGCTGGTCTTTGTACGTCGCCAAGCTCTTTTTCAGCTTCCCGAGATCTGCAGCCGAACCTCATAGCTTCGTTCCCTCGATTTTCCCCTACTTCTTCTTCAAAACCTTGGCTCCCGGATTGATGCTTGTGCTCTCCTGGCAAACTGCCAATATCTTCTATTCTGTGTTCATCGGCAAGGAGCCTTTGAAGCGGGGCCAGCCACTCACAACGGAAGCCAAAGATCCCAATGGCAGTCTTCTTAGTGGCCTCAAGGCAAAGAAGGAAATTGTGAAGACTTTTGCGCTCTGGGAACTGAGTCTCATAAGCCAGCGCGTTCCCGACCGCCGGAAGGCAATTTTCAATGAAATTGATCGCGAAGGTGGTTCGGCTTGGTCCCAGGTTCTTGCTTGCACTACAGATGTAATCAAGGCCATTAACACTCGCATCGAGGAAAGCAAGAATCCCGCGCCTGTTACCAAGCCTTTGCCGCAGGCCGAGAAATCCGAGCCTGTTCTTCAAACTCTCCCGCGACTCTCAGAACCAATCAAAGACGGCAATATCTTTACCACTGCCCCGAAGGGTACTTCGCGCCAGGACAAATTTGGCGATGCGTTTAGCTCGGCGGCTAAATCCTTCGGTCAATCAGAAGACTGGACTCCTACTGCCCGGGCCCGGGTCCGTGATGTTTTCGATCGGGCATCCTCAGCAGTGCTTAGCCCCGAGCAGAAACAGAAATTCCTCGGCTCTCCTCAGAAGTTCAAACTACTTACCGGCAGTCCCTCCACAACTCATAAACCCGAGGACATGAACCCAGTTCTGGCGCAGATTCTTCGTTCGCCTATCGGACAACCTTTCCGTCAAACATACGCTCAACGTCTCTCTGCTATTGTTCTTGGCACACCGGAGTCCTCTCTGTCCTTGATTGTGGATGCTGTGGAGTCGCTGACTCGACTCCTCATTGCTAGCTTGGCCGAAGATCCGTATGGCAAAGTTCAGGCCGATGTGCCCTCAGCCGTGCGACTCCTGACCCAAACCACCCTCGCTCTGAATGCATTTGCCCACCAGAGTGGGTTGGACGCCCACTGGACCGATATCAACTTCCCTCCATCGACCGATCCCCAGGCGCAAGCAGTCGCCCGCCTGGTTCCAGATGTTGAAATTGTGCTCGCTGCACTCCGTGGTGGTCTTAAGGATCTACTGACAGCCTTCAGGCCTTACTTGCGCGATATCGGTATCGCAGGCAAGGATTTGAGACTAGCAACGGAGGCAGCCGGCATTGATGGGGAGGGGGTGTTATGATCTATGTCTCTTTTTTTGCCGCGATTCTTTTAATGCTCGCTATATCTCATGATTTCTCTTCATAAAACTTCATGTATTGCTATCTCTCGTCCTGTTCTCTAGTCCTACCGGGTTGTTCGGTGAACAAATGCATGGTCCGGCGTTCTGTTAAGATGGGCGTGCTGGTGTTGGCTGAAATACAATATCAGCTTCAGTGAATCAATGCCTTATTTCCGTCAGCGCGGCATCTTGGATTCCAATTATCTTGTAAAGACTTCAATAGATCCGACTTGCTCTTGGAAGTATGGGTCACATGACGGCACTTTCTCAATCAACACCAACCTCATCCAGTCCATCTACACTTGTTCAACACGGCCTCCAAACAGCAACAGAAGCTCTGAAGCACTTCCCGTAGCTTAGGACATTTCGGTTTATAACTATGTCATTGACAAACGTCTACCACGTGCGTCGGGTGGCCGATACCTCTGCAAAAGCATGTTTGATTTGTTACAAACCATCAACCAGTGTGATGATCACACCGGATAACAAGGTATGCAATCTGATTTGAGATCTAGAGCATAGTATAAGAGACTGTTTCTTTGCTTGATTTCCTATTTTTATGTATATCAAGTGGCTAATTCACTCCTCAGGACTTCTTCTACGTGTGCCCCGCACATTTGCAAGACAAGCATTTCTGCTCTCCAATCATCGACACGGAGGGCCAGGCAAAACGTCTCAAAGAAGAGGAAATGGCCAAGGAGATCGAAAAGGTAAAAAAAGAATACGAAGAAAAACAACGACGGAAGAAAGAACGTGAGAAGGCGTCTAGCAAGGACAATAAAGACGAAAAAGACAAGGGCAAAGATGAGCCCAAAGACAAAGACAAAGATACATCCGA
The DNA here is from genome assembly GCF_028828025.1 of Penicillium rubens. Lineage (NCBI taxonomy): Eukaryota > Fungi > Ascomycota > Eurotiomycetes > Eurotiales > Aspergillaceae > Penicillium > Penicillium rubens. The sequence continues at coordinate 5,331,189 of NW_026890600.1, forward strand.
GTCAAATGCCAACGACGAAAAAGACAGAGATGATAAGGTTCGTAACTTTCCACAGCGAAGGTCAATAAGCAAAATCCTTTGTATGAACGCGTTGACTGATTCTCCCTGCCAGATCGCTTCTATCCAGAAAGGTTCCGGGAAAGAGACAAAGTCAGATGATTCGCCTCGAATTTTCTCTTTGCACAAGTATGTGATAAGCATAATTTTCATGAAGTGACTCCTAACGGCGCAACAGGAATTTCTATCAGATGCGCATCGACCGGCTGCGCAATATTGAAATGGCGAAACGCAATCAGGAAAGATTAAGGCAGCCTTCGCTGTTTCCCTCCGTGCCGTCGGGAAATCCTTAGACTTTTGCTCAATTGTATACTTTGGGCGTCAGTATAGGTAGGTAGTTCGAGATAAGAACGCCAGGTTGGTTCGGCCAGCGTCATCTGCCAATCTGCCTGGCACAAAGCTTCGGGCGATGAGAAGGCGATGCAAACCAGGGAAGGCATGTTCGACAACTGATGTCCATCACTTCGCACGGCATATCTGGTGCTCCGTCAATCGCTGATTATCGAATCATCCATTTTACCCTATGTTTTGACCCGGTTGGAGGTTTACGGAGAACAGCCGACGCAAGATTGAGTCACACAAGCTTCATAACCCCACATATGTCTTCTCTTTCTTAGCGGGCGTCCCGCCCAATCATCACCGAGTCATACAATCTTGAGCCGACAAAAAAGGTTTAAGCCGTCGACGTGGCATTGGCGCCCCGTACCGGGCGCTCCTGACTCTGGCACATTCATTCCTAGGACCTATGTATATGTGGAATATGTTTACCTCTCGAATAAGCGAATTTCTGATCCTGCAGGATTCGACTGCAGTAGCAAAATCTACAAGCCGGTGACTTCCATGCAACCCAGTTGTTCTTAGTACACTTTGTCTAACGAGGCGTCCAACGAGAGTCCGCCTTTCGAATGAATCCTCGGCCACTCTCGCCCGGGCAACTGTATATCTCCAGACCGGAAATTGTTTGCTCTTTATTCTTTGTAATATATACCTTAGTCCGACGATGCTCTTCACGTATTGCGTGACTTCGTGATGTTGGGTGGGGTATAATAAGCACTAATTAACTAGAGCCGTCCACGAGCCCATCATCAAAACTGCCTCAGCCCTAGTGGGCGGCTTACTCGGTTTCTGTGCCCTCCCGGGCTTCGGTGAAACATCTACTCGTGTACGGCGTATTTGCTGCGGCCATAGGAGATTCGATGCATGTGATACTTGAACGAACTCCCGTTGGTACAAAGACTACCATGGTACGTACATATACCGATCTTTGTATTCTCATCCCGTGTCCGGGGCTATTTCAATGCAAGTCGCTATATATAGCCCACAATATAGACAACTACATGCCCACTTCGCTTTTAGAGCTGGGACAGACACGTGAAGATTTGACTCCAATTACCGACGCAGCTGCCTGGAAGTGACGCGGTCTATAATTGTTAGAGAATCATAAGTGCCTTTCTCGAACTAGTCAAGCCATGTTCATCGACTGAAGGCTGCCTGGCAGGTTTAGATGGTAGAGAGCACGCGGCCTACTAAACTAGCACAATGGGATTGGATGCGTTCGGGAAAGGCTATATATAGTGCTAAGCTAAAATGATAAGTGTAGGTAGTCATTATTATACCGGGATACTCTGTGGTATATGGGCAGATACTCCGTATGTTGTCCTCATGTGAGCATAGTACAAGATATGCACGTGCTGCTCAAACTTCGAAGGCAGTGTAACTCGCACAGTGCTATCTTTATTTAGCTAAAAGTATTTGGCAGCCTATTTCGTAGCTCGCTAGTTGACAACAATGTCGCCATGAGACACAAGGCTTGTTCAACGCAGAATAGTCGACAGCTGCACAGATACCACATAGTGAACGAAGTGAGACTAGTACTATTTTTAATGGCAAAATCCTTGGGAACGTACGATTACGGGGTTATCCCAGACACGAACGATAGTACTTAGGCCTCTCCTAATTAGACTTGATCATAAGCAACTGCTATACAACATCTCATCCATACCAAGAGACCAAGCCCTAATCCCAGACAAACCTGAAACAAAGTTAAAAATGCCAGCGATCGACGCAAGGCGATCACGACCGCATTGATAAACTATGTAAAGATGGTTGTGGAAAGGACGTGTACTCCGTACATTAAGTCACCAAGCCAGACTAGATGGGAACTCCACCGGGAGCTCCCCCTGCAAGGCAAAGTGCACTGCCCACCCCCACAAGGAAAGGGTTGCCAATCAAAATGTGAAAGTGACATTCATAAAGTATCCAGCTTGCGAAACAACGGAACCAATGAAGGTTTGTACACTAATTAGATCTACAACTAGTAAGAACCACATATATTATCATCAAGAAACGTCCACTGTATAGTACAGAAACTTCCAATCAGAACACCCGTGGACGATATAAGGGCTGGATTATGGAAAAATACCAGATACCCCAGTAAACAAACACATACCAAGCAGATACTGGTAATACCAATACAGCTACCCGCCAATCGGGAAAGCCAGGAAACAGACCCGCTTTGCACAGCCTCCTTCTGCTTCAAACCTTGGAAGTCGGCAGAAGGGGGGAAATTTGGGTCAATCCCGTCATTGGCGTTACGCTGATCTTTGAAACATCCAACTCGAACTGACAGCGCTTCGGTGAGTGGGGCCACTTCCCTGGGAAAAAGAAAGAGTGGAGTCTACTTAGTCCACTGATTTGGGATCTACTCTTTTGGCTAGAGAAACTCAGGTCCTTGGCGCGCGATTAACTATTGCTTTCCAAGGTTGTGCCTGTTACGGAGTGCGTTAGCTGCATATGGCTCGAGGATCAGACCCTGGGAAAATAAACCCAAAAAAAAAAAGACAAGGGCTAAGGCAAAGGCCACGAGTCGACTGATGCACGTTTGGTATGCGGTGCAGCCCTAGGGTAAGGTAAGCCCGTCTGGAGTTTAATTACTATGTACGGTTCGAAATGGGGCTTTGGCTCTGTCTCATATCGCCGACGCTGTATTACTCTATCTTTGAGTTTGTGCAAGATGGTTTTGGTGGGACATGGCATCCTTGTCGAACGGGGGCCTTGGATACGAATCACAAGATAGGTGGATAGGTAGCTTTCGGGAGGACTAATGGCTTGTGCGTTTGGAGATGGATTGATATCAGCGGCTGTACGGATCAGCAGGGGCATGGTGTCCTGCCTAATGTGTGTCTTGCTTTTGTAGATCATGGGATGGAGCATGGGGGAATCTCTTGTCAGCTTTAGCGGCTTGTCTGGAAAGGTCGGAGGCGGTGTTCTTGAGCCTCACTATGCCATTGTCGCTGCCTGTACGGAGTATGTAGGAAGAAACGAGACGCAAGGCAGTCATGTTCTTATGGCCAGCGACAATCTTCACTCTCCGCGTGCGGCACGTGGTCATCACCAAAGAGTGGGTGTCTCAATAGACCCAGCTGTGCACGGAGTGTGGAGTGGCTCCCAGGTCCAAGCTTAGATGTACCACATGTCACTTAGGACAAGCCCAGTGAGCCCCCTTGGTTGACACACGATCATCTAGAACCGAACAAAAACAACCAAAATATGATAAACAAATGTAGGAGCTTTAAGCTTTCATAACTCGTAAAACTATGTATGCATGTATGTTGATCATCACTTCTCATCTCAAAGATTGCCACGCCCAGAGTCATTAGCTGCGAGGGCCCGCATTCCCGGGGGAAGACGGATGGCAGGGTTAACTCTTGGCCCCTGAGCCATGTTGACCTGGTTTGCGATATCGACACGGGCTTTGGTAAGACCGATGGCTGGCACGACCCAACCACCGCAGCTGCAGCGTAGACCCTGCCATGCAAATTTGCCAACGTTGGACCCGCAGATAGGATTGGGGCAAGTGAGGCGCCCAGAGAGGGGGGCATCGTCAGGGTGCGCACCATATGTTGTATCCGCGCTAGCCTCAGCTCCCTCAGATGGGAAGAGACTTGGGCGCATCCAGGTCAGGGGGTGGAGGAAAACATGACCGCAATCGGCGGTTACTGAGGACTTGGCGGTGTTTTGCTTTTCTTCCTCATGCGGGATGATGAATGGAGTCGTCGCCAATTTGGTTCTGCGATGGGATTAGTAAATCTGGAAGTTTCTTTTTTATTTGACTCTCAGGAGTATGGGTCTGGATCTTTAATTGTGGGACTAACCTGCATTTCCGACATTTAATTTCGACTGTTCGACCGGTGGCGCCTTGGGACTGAACGGGTTGTTCATCTTCAAACCGCACCGACTTCAGCTCTGGGGCACGGCCGCACGCCACACTGCCTTCGACATCGCGGCGATAAAGCCAGCGCTTGTACACGGGATGATCAGTGACATCATCTGGACAGCCCATCTCATGGTACAAATTCAGCTGTTCCATGAAGCCATCGTTTGGCTCACATAGGGGCCTGCTTTGCTGAAGCAGCGCAAGGGCAGATTGCGGTGTGAGTGCCCCCGGCTGCCGGTGGAGCAGGTAGGCGATGCAAATGGCCGCGGAGCGGGACTTTCCCATCGCACTGGGTCATCAAATTAGCCACTGTACATCGTTCCATGATGGGCAAGGCCAGACGCAGCTTGTTGGATCTTCAGGAAAAGGGTCCAACGTGTATAAGGATGTGCAAAATTCTCAAGCCACGTGTAGATCGCACTTGATGGATACGCGATGACGTAGGAGGCACGAAGCCACTCGAGAATATGCATTCAAGACGAAAAGTATCTTGAGAATCTGGGAGAAACCTTCCACAAGTGAGACTGGAAAATATGTATTCTGACTTACCAATGCACCAGTACACCTCCACCACCGTTTAGGCCGGACTGGATAAACTTGATAGCGGCAGGGAAATGTTCCAATAAATTTTCATCGTCGACATCGTCAACTCCTATGGAAAGATGATGGTAAGGCTTGAAAGTCTCTTGCTCCTCGGCTAGGTTGAGATTAAGACGCAGCACTGAGAGAACATGCGTGATATCTGCACGTGCCAATGCTGCTTTATTTTTGGCGCCTATTATGCTACAAATGGCGCGTTAGCAATGAATGGAAACCGCTAAATCAGGATTTGATGGCCAATCTCGAGTCTCAGCTCCATTTTAGCGATACCCGGGCAAGGATTGTTTGTTAGTAGAGTGAGACCAACCCTCCGACATAGATATTGTGGCCTTTTATTTGATTCATGGCCATTTTGAGATATGGTGGATGCGACTCAACAACAGTAAGACGTTTCGTTGATGGTGACAGAGGAAATACAGAATTCGAAGCTCAGCTCCAGTGCCAGTTTGATAACTCGACTCTTTTCTTCTCTTAGATCGCAAAGGCGGAGGTTGAGCCTCGGCCAAACTCAAAAAGTCTGATAGGGCAAGGGTATGACAAAGCAGGTGACTTGGGTGCCTCAGGCCATACTTCCTTTTATAACTACAACATATTTCAGACCAGTGTTTATTTGTGTCAAGGAAAATACTGTTGTATAATTGTCTCTTGACCTGAAATCCATTTATTAACTTAAATATACATAATTAGAGCTGTAAGAGAGTGTAGAGTTTTGCATGGCGTGGCACGTAGGCCATTGCATAAGAATCTCCCCAACTCCGGGTTGGTGCATATATGTCACGAGTAGTATTATCATTTTCCTTCTAAGGACTTTATTAGATTAAGTGCACACATTTCTAAGGAGGGATTTAACTAGGCCTTCCCAAAAGTGAGACACCGAATTCACAACCAAACATCAAGGTCATTTTGCCGACCACGTGCCCTTTATGTTTTACATTCAATATACATGTAGTTGTAGACGTAACGCGCAGTTATCATCGTACAGAAGTTTAGAGTGTCTATGTTGTAGTCGTAACACAGTGCATACGGAGTCGATATACTGGACTTGTAAATCCCAAGTCTCGCCGAGGGTTTCTCGCAACATGGAGCGCGATTTACATCCAACGAAGGTCAAACAGCCAATCTATAATAGGGTTGATCTGATTTGCTATGGGACCTGCAAGGGGGTGCTCACGGGGCAACAAAAAAAGGAAGCTAGATTTAGGCTTAGTTAGGCTTACCGCGGGGAACTTGGATCTAGGCTGACAGGGATGGAGCAATGAACGGGACCGGAGGCAATATACCACATACGGCCTCACTATGGAGTATGGATATAACTTACATACTATAAAGTTGGTTAGCCTGTCCGCGTTACATGACCACGCGCTTCTAGGCTGCAGCCCACTAAGGCTTAAGGCTGGCTGCGCCTCAGGAGCAGTTTCAGGGCAAAGACTGGGTTTTGCCAGCCGAAGCCAGCCGAACCACTCCGTACAAAATCCGTTAACCCCTCTCTGCTGACGCCTCTTGTTGAAAAGGTGTCTTTGCTGCCTGTAGGCTCTGGTAATCATTACCCGAAGCAAATACGGAAACAGACGCCTCAATGGAGTTGTGTACAGCACAGTCTACCAATGTAGTCAACCATCACCCACCGCAATCTAATTATTTCCTAAATAAGTTAAGGGCGCTTCCTGGAACATCAACTGGCTTGACGGCGACGATCGATGAGAAATACATACATAATGGGCCCGGGGAAAACTCTATTAGACTGTACAATATACATGTGATCTTGGTATCCGCTCTGTACTCCGTGTACGGAGCAGACGGAGGGTGAATCGATGTATAGAGGCAATACCCCCTGCCAAGAAAGACACTGCCACTCTGCAATTACAAAATCCTGATGTTGAGCAACGTACTCCGTACTTGTAGAGCAACCCTCCCTTGAGAGCAGATAATCATTACTCCATGTAGACTTAGATGCTCTGATCAGAAGATCTGATCGTCATACGTGTGATAGGGCTCCAGGGGTATACATCTAACGTAGAGTTCGACCATCTCCTTGGGATGAAACCCCATTATATTACATACATAAATTGTACTAACGTAGACTACTGGGTAAGTGCTCTGTACTCCGTATAGTAACACTAGTCTAATGTGTTTGCGGATAAAATACCTAATTTAGCAATATTTCCTAAAAAGGAAACCAAAAGGAAAAAGAAAAATTGAGATTTTCATTCTCGAAGCTGATGTGGAGCATTCACCCGATTACTCAGCCCTGTTCCCTGCAGCCCTGGAGGGTTTGTTCCAACGTTCTCTTTTCTCTTCTTCACGTTCATCTCCAAAGACCACGTCATTTTCTGGGAATTTTTTTCAAAAATCCAGCTCAACATATCTTACTCTATGCTTGATCACACCACATTCAAAATTCGCACCCCTGCGCTCGAATGACAGGCGGACCGGCAGTGTGGCAGTGCATGCAATGCTAGGCGCTAAGTGGAGCGCGCTAGCAAATCAGTGGGGTCAATGTCCAACGACTCAGCATTGTCCGCTTTTTTTTGTGGAGGCAAAAGAATGTTCTCTAATGAATGTAGGGCCGAATCCTCCGAAATGCAGCACAAGATCTTGTCGTATGTTTATTGTACCATGAGATTGCACATGTGTTGTACAATGTGCGGAGTACTTATAACCTGCCCACTGTTCAGGTTTTAAAAGAAGAAAAACCATCAACAGGAGTGTTGTCGCCGCCCCTTGCCCAGGAGATATTAAGCCTAAATGCCAAGATTTCCAAGCCCCCCCGTGTGTATTATCACTGGTTGCGAAACTGTACAAGACCACACAAGACCAATGCCAATCTATACTTCATTCTCCCAATGACTCGGGAGGAGGGTGTACTCCGTACCCCTGTACCCCTCTCTAGCACTTTCTCAACAAGTTCCAGTTCTAGAAGACCATAAACCATGGTTCCTCGAACGTGTTTCTTCCTGGGCATTGTCAAAGCCGTTTTCGTCTCACCGAAGATGGGAGATAGCTTTTTTAAAAAAAACTTGGAGTATGTAAGTACACTGCAGTGCCACTAAAATTCGTGTTTTCCCTTTTTTCCCTTTTTTTTTTTTGGCATGCAACTTGCTTCTTGAATGAGTGTACGGAGTAAAGATAGCCAAGAGAAGATTGAACAGAGCGTTATATCCGGATTAACAATATGTGGACAACCCCATCATCTGGGTCGCATTTGCGAGGCGTCCAATATACGAGAGACCCCCACCTGTGAGGGTTGGCCGCACGGCCATTCTGCAATGTTATGGTTGGCTTCCATGATCCCGTCAAGTAATATGAAGACTCCATATGGGGTAGGGCGCGTCACATAGATCAGCATGAACTCTGGAACTTGGACTCTGGGCCAGTCCATTCATTTCCCCGTTCTATGGAGTAGACCCAGATGTCTTCGCTAGAAGCTATAGCGTAAGGTACGGAGTACTTGGGACCCAGATGTCTAATACAATAGTGTATCGAACCAATATATCTGGAGACAAAATTACCGAGTCTTTTTTAGCGCTAAGCCTTGTGCCCTAAAAGGAACCTGTTGCCATTCAAACGTGGCTTTTCCACGCGGAGATCTGGAAAATCCAATCAAATTTTTCTTTTTTTATATAAATTTAAATTACGGGATTATTTAATGTTTAATTAGAGAATGTCAGATTATCTTTTTTAAAAAAAAAGAAAAAGAAAAAGAAAAAAGTGGAAAAAAAAGAAATGATGTTTGCCCTGTAATTGGTATGTAACGGACATGACCCATATACCGACGATACATACATATACGGCCTTCCACGTCAGCCAAAGGCCTTAAGCCTGGTATGTTTCACTTTCCTTTTTTTTTGCCTCTTTGCCTCTGATTAGTTGAACTTTCACTTTCCTCCCTTCGAGGAATGAGATCACCTAAATTGCCTCTCTTTGCCTGAATTGGATCCAATTTGCACCGCCCGAATTCCTACCCGATACGATCTGGGCGCATTTCAACTTCTTCTGCCTTTTATTTGATCTTCAGCTCTCCAGCTCTCCAGCTCTCCAACTCAGCCTTCAGCCTTCTTTTTTTACCTTTAACACCCTTTTTTTACCAGGCTTCAGCTAGTGGGGTACCCCCATTGCATAGAGAGAGTGTGTGTATTTCTTTTATACTGAAATCTCTCGGCTTAATCGCACCTTTCTAACACTACTAGTTATATTCCTTTGTTTTCTTTTCGTTTTCTCCATATTATTTTCAGCATGTGTGCATCTCCTTGAATTGCAGTGGCCAATTTCTATGGGACACAGACCCGGCTCTCCGTGTGTCACTTACGGGAAAACGTTTCATCTTATGAGGCGAATCGCCGAACAAGGGTCCCGAGGTAGGTCGTCTTCAGCCCTATTTCTCCTTACCCCGGCCTTTTATTTATCTCAAGTCCACTTTCAAATGATTCTGACTCTCAAAATTAGACTCAGACTTTATCACTGCATAAAGTCACTCTATTAAACTATTCTCTCTTGAACCAGAAGCTGGACCTTCTGACTCTTCATCGTGAGGCTGGTTAACGGTCCGCTTAACAATCGGAGCTGGTTTCACGACCGACGTTTGCATTCAACTGGATTGGGTTATTGCTGGGATATTGAGATCTTGATTCGACCTGCTTGTTCCGATTTATATCAAGCTCGACCTTTTCTTCCGCTTTACTAGGTATCTGCCTGATCTCATCTTGAAGTTCATGTGGATGCGCACCAGTTCGTGATTTCGATTCCGGCTCTATGTTCTGGTTCTAGAATGGACCTTCGGTTTTCTCAGTCGAGCTTCCATGATTTCAGAGAACACAGGCACCGTTCTTCCGACAGACACCAATACGCTATGCCCGAGCTGGCATTCTCATCTCACGGCCCGTTACCTATAGCTTCACGAACTAGGACTACTATGGACACTGCCCCTCCACCACTTCCACCGCCACCCATAATCCCCGATTTGGAGATGGGCCATGACGCTGGCTGGCAATACGCAAACTCACAAACTCCGACTTCTCTTCCGCCTATCAACCCGAGCTCAAGCCTGTTTGGAGGCCATCGACGGCCGGTAACTGCCTCACAGGGTGATCCGATGCAGATAGACGGTTTAGAGGGGAGGCAGGGAGCCCCCGTCTCACGAAGCCCCGAAACTCAGATCCAGATTCAGCCGCCTCTATCAGCTACAGACGGATTTCCGAATGCCATGTCGGTTATGCCCAATCCGGCGGGTCCAATGTAAGCGCACTTGATGTGCGAGGACTGCGAACAACTCCCGGTTTTGCAGTACCGCGCTTTTCTATATCTGGTTGATTCTTGCTAACACATTGACAGCTTGAGTGGTGAGCGCGAATTTTCACTGCGCAGCGTGAAAGACTCATCAAATGCCTACGACCAACACCTATTATCGAAAATTGGGAAGCCTCAAATGGCAAAACCTCCGTCGCCAGGGGGATCTATCAGTCTCGGAACCGACAGCCGAAGTTCGCTCTCGGCGCTCACCGTTCCCTCACGAAGCCCAAGCAATCTGCCATCCCCAGGGCCTTCTGAGGGGTCAACGCTGGATGTGAAATGGCACAACAGCCCTCAGTCCGGGGGTGTTTCTCCCAGGACCAAGGTCAACTGGAAAGAGTATGTTGAAGGCCGAAGCCCAAGCGTGGAGAGCAATGCACCAGCATCAGCACTGGATTACGATCAAGGATCTTTACGGGATGTGAACCGACGCCGCTATCATGGGACAACGCCACAGCGAGAAGATAGCATCAGTTTACCGAGCCGATCGAACCGTGGAAGCTATGACCAGGGCGCGTTTTCAGATATCGAGGGGGAGTTTTCGACTGACGAGCTGGCACCCCCGCGGCAATTCATTCTTCGAGAGCCCACTCCGCCGTATCCCGATTCTAGGCAGGGCATGAAACGACGGGCATCCTCACCTCCGCGTGAGCCGATAAGCGACGAGAGACATACATTGCACGTCACTACGAGTAACGGAGACTTGTCTCAGCGAAGACTCAGCGGTCATCCATTTACTAACACACTATCCGTCAACCCCAACTACCACTACCCCACGAGTCAGCGAACCCTCTCGGCCGCCTCATCCTTGAGCATCCGGACCTCGGGATCGTATTCGTCTACGCTGTCTATTGGAGGCAGCAGTATGACGAGCCTTTCTCCGTACGACCGGCCATCACCAGGTGGTTTTTCGCCGAGCTCCGATCTCGATACTTTCCATGAAAAATCAATCCTCAACCCCAGCCCTCCTGCAGCGCTATCTCAGCCTACTCTTTCAAGACTCCCAGGACCCGCATCTTTAGAACCACCTGCGACAGACGCCACTGGAAAGGTGCCTGTACCGACGACCATTATGAACGTGCCAAAGCCCGCGGCGCCGAAGATCGGCGGGCTTTTCATCTGCGATTGCTGTCCAAAGAAACCCAAGAAATTCGACAACCCAGATGGCCTGCGGTAAGTTGACGCCTAGATGTCTTCATTATCAGACCCAGACTAACTTAGCATAGAGCACACGAGATGGAGAAACAGTACGCATGCGCCTACTGCAACCACCGGTTCAAGAACAAAAACGAAGCCGAGCGCCATCAAAACTCCCTCCACCTCCGACGCCATTCATGGTCATGCGCCGCGCTCGTCAGTTTCCAAGCAGCATTCCACCCCTCAGGCGCACAGTCCTGCCAAACAAATGCCGGAGCTACCCACGACACGTGCGGGTACTGCGGGGAGGAATTCCCCAATTTCCCTCAGGCGGACTGGGATCGACGATTCGAGCACTTGACCACCGTGCACAAATTTGGCGAGTGCAACAACGCCAAGAAATTCTTCCGCGCAGACCACTTCCGACAGCATCTGAAGCATAGCCACGCTGGCACTAGTGGAAAGTGGACTAATATCTTGGAAAATGCTTGCATGAAAGAAGAGCAGCCGCCGGAGCGTCGTGAGCCTCGGGGGCCAAAGGATAAAGCTGCTTCTGGCACCCAGACTGCAGGGCCGTTGACGTCCAACGCCGTCTCGGAAGTTCTCCGCGAGCAATGACAATCAACAGGTTGTGTCTCCCTTGATCGGGGATCAGCTCTTCCTTGTGGCATCCGGCTGCAAGACGGTTCCCCGCAAGCGGATCTGCGCTGTTAATTGCATTCCTCGCTAGTTCATACTCCGGGGTTGGATGATGGTTCACCTTTGTGGTAACGATCGTGTCTTCTCTTCTGAGGGATCGAGACTAAACTCATTCGGATTTACCGATGAGTATCAAATATCTTCGAAACTTGGGTCTCCGCCACATATCTGTTATAACAAGACAGCATCACTCGACATCACTCAACAATCTCACTATCACCACACCCGGAACATTTTCTCATCCCAAAAACAAAACAAAAAAATCTCATATTCATACTAGAAAAGGCAAAGTGAGACAGGACACTTGACAAAGCCACCAAAGGCCCAAAAAAGCCTGGAATCACGATCTGAAACGAACATTTTTGAAATTTTTCCTTTTCCACGGAAGGAGAAGGGGGGCAAAGGGAGTTATAGTCGGGACTGGTATGTTTTTCAGTTTGATCAGCCTCTGTGTATTACCCCGGTTGCATTGCAATGGCCTGGAAGGATCCCTTATATCATTCTCATCTCATTTTTACATGGAGTCGGTTTCATTGGTTCTTCAAGGTGGACTGGAATACTGGAATGCTGGAATACTGGATACTGGATACTGGAATATTTGCGTTCGGTTTATGTCCCTGGTTTTTGTTCTTCTGTGCTCTTATATATATTCCCCGCCCGTTTTATACATACTTTTGTTGGATGGAACTGTGAGGCGAAGGGGCGTTGTATATAGATTCTTTTCTCTTTGCATGGTAGCCTTCACAAAGTATGGCTTTTATGCCTTTGGTCATTTTGATATTTCCAACTACTGGTAGATGTCTTAGTATTGAATGCTACTCTGATCATATAAACTCAATGAGTATGTAGCTAATGTTCCATTGGAAGACAAAAGCAGAAATATTCAAACACACGAAACACTAACCGATCTAAATCTAATGGGAAAATATCTTGCCCAACCCAGAAAACAAAAGAAACCATCCAACCCCATCTACTCAGTAACACTATCCTTGATACTCCGCAACGCACTCATCTTATGCGCGGGATCAATAGCAGCAGCATTCTGCGCCCGACGACGGGCATCAGCCCAAAGCATAAACTCCCCATACCCCTTCGGCATAACCTGCACATCCTTCTCAACAAGGAAAGTATAGTTAAACATACCAGTGGACTTCTTGGTGCCGTGCTCAACATCCCGCACCTTGGAGTCAACACGCACCTGAACCTTGGTGTACTTAGTGCTATCGCCCTCTCGCTCCTCGGGCTCCGTGTACGAAACCGTCGCGCGCAGGTACAGCACGCTGCCTACGGGGACTGGGTTTTCGAATGTGCTAGGATCGAGAGCAACGAAGTTTGGTCGTGCGTGTGCGAAGGACGCGGCGCAGCAGAAGGCTAGCTCGAAGGTCTGTTTTAGTAGGAAGCCACCGAAGATCATGAAGTTGTGGCGGTTGCGGTCTTGCGGTTGCATGATCATGGCCGATTTGAGGACTGTGTCGCTCATGAAGACCTGGTTTGCGGGGCGGGTTGCTGGGTTTTGAGGGTCTGGGAAGGTTAGTATTGTTGTATTTGGACAATTCATCGGTAGAAGGGCTAGTGCTTACTCAGGTAGGACATCTCCTTTGTCCACATTGAGTGGATTAGGTTGCTCTCTTCGTCGTCTGGTGATTTCTGTAGGAGACTGCGTGTGCGGAGGGCCTTCTTGGCTTGGTAATTCGCTTCGCCTTTTTGGAAGAGGCGCTTTTCCTCCTCGGTTTCAACGATAAGAGGAGCCACTGGGACGGGCCTTGTTTGATGTTAGTTTGTGTGTATCGTTTGATAATGAAGGAACATACGCCTTGGTCGCCGGGTCCAGGGAGACCATTGTGAAAGCACAAGTGATCAGGATGTCTTCAGGCTTCGCCTCCTGTCCTTCCGGACGGGCCTTGGTGACCTGAAGAGAGATTTCCATACTTGATCGACCTGTCGCGTAGGTACATTGGCCGCTGAGCTCAAGGTCGCAGATTTCCATCAGGGGGTTCTCAATGGTGATTCGGTCACACGCCGCGGTGACAGTGGATACACCGTCACCTGTGTGACGGTAAGCAACAATGCCAGCTAGGGCATCGAGGTCCATCAGAAGAGAGCCCAATCTAGAAATGATCAGTCAAGTGCTCATTTGATAAGTAGGCTATCAAAAACGTACCTGATATGCCCGGAGGCGTTGAGATAAGAATCCAGAAGCCATTTGTCTTGAGCCAAAGGCAAAATCTACCAATCAGTCAATATCAACAAACTGATTTCCCACCAATACAAAAGATCATGCGTACAGCACTGTAATAGCTATCTGACATCTTCTTTGGCGAGAGATCACGCTTAACGCTCTGGCCAGCATTCTCCTGTGGTCCAGCCTTCTGGGCCTCGCGAATTTGGGTCAATGCTTCAATCCATGGTGTCTTGACACGCATGGGCATCCACGTCGGCCGGGACGCTGCCTGAGATGGCGTGGAGTGGAAGCCCTGGGTGTTGATACAGGATGGCTGAGCTGCGACTGCCGCTCTGGCGGGCAGCGCAGCCAAAGATTTTGAGCGAGCAAGCGCTGATCTTCTGCTGAGGCCAAACATTGTGTTGTCAAAGGAAGGGAAACCAAGCTGAGATAGAAGTGTAGTAGACTTTACCCCTGCTCAACAAATTGACGATGCCGACGATTCGATGTATACAGCGCGAATTAGTGACCAAAAGAGATTTAATTACCCGGTGGCTGGGCAGAAAGTGACCGCCCTGGTAACTGGCAATGTACTCGATTCAATTAGTTTATCCAAGTGGCAGCTGGCTTTGAAGACAATTGGCCTAGCTAAAATACACCAAAGCTTACATATTCTCTTGGGTTGGAGTGAGAACTCATGAGTCTACGGGTTAAGTCTCTCATGGTCACTGCTGCTTACCGTATTCGTACCCGGTCCGGTTAGCCCCCGGCGATTCTCGGCCCGGATACGAAAAGCGATGTCATCGCTCCCGATCGAAGGTTTGATATTGTTCTGTAGATGCGGTTTGTAGCTGAAGGTGGCCTCTAAAGCAAAGTGTAAGTGTATGAGGGCCCTAGATATAATCACAATCGGGTAGTTCTGTTAAGCGGGCTAATGCTGACGCCGGATTTTGATATACATATATCTGTAAGGGTATGAGAAATCGTCCTTACTGGTCATACTTCATAAGGTGTTCCAAGGTTGAAATCGAATACGTTCAACTGCAAGGAGCTAGTTAAATGTGAAGAGAACATCGTAACCCATGGTTTCTATCTTGAAATTCATTTAAGCTTAACCAACTCCCGGGGTCTGATGGCCAAACGTCAAAATGAGGTCATCGATGAGATATTGATCTATAACCCTCACTTCAAACATTGAGCACAACTAGCTCTTTACCTCTATTTCTATTCGAATTGAAGAACCTGGGATCAAGAAGGATTCATCTATTTGCAACATGAGTGACCCAACAAACCCACATATCAAAGAGCGTACCACACCCCAATGGGCTCTTTACCAGCGAGAGAACTTCTGGAAACAGAATGAAGGAACGACACCGCTGTTCAATACAGGAAAGTGTTCACTATGATTCCTAAAACCTGCAGAAATTCTAACTTCCATAGACCCCCGAAAACTGGAAGAAAGAGCTAAAGAGAAGCTGAGCGAGGGCGGCTGGTACATATTACCTCCCCATCATAGCAGTCCAGATATCCCAAGACACATAAACTAACCTCCAAAACCCGCAACAGGTACTACGCCTCCTCAAATGCAGGAATGTCAAACACACACCTCGCAAACCGACAAGCCTTCTACCGCCACCGACTAATCCCCAACCAACTAATCGACACAAACAACCGCTCAACAAAAACAACAATCTTCAACCACTCGGTATCCGCCCCAATCGGCTTCGCCCCAATCGGAATAAACAAAATCTACAGCCCAGCCGGCGAAGCCGCGGTCTCAAAAGTCGCCAGCGAGCTGAATCTCCCCTACTGCCTCTCAACAGCCGGCAGCACGTCAATCGAAAAAGTCGCCTCGGCAAACGGAACAGGCACAAGGTTCTTCCAACTGTACATGCCGCACGACGACGAGGTAACGGTCTCACTCCTAACACGGGCGTGGGAAAACGGCTTCGACGCACTGATTCTCACGACGGATACGTGGCAGCTCGGATGGCGACATGACGACGTTGCGTCGTCGAACTATGCGTTCTACCGCGGATTCGGGGCGGATGTGGGGCTTTCGGATCCTGTTTTTCGGAGGAGATGTGTTACGGATGGTATCGATCCTGATATTGATGTTGTTGCGGCGTCGACGAAGTGGATTGATTCTGTTTGGCATGGGCGGGCTTGGTCGTGGGAGAAGATTCCTTGGTTGATGGAGACTTGGAGGGGGATTAGTGGGGGACGGCCGTTTGTTATTAAGGGGATTCAGTCTGTTAGTGATGCGAGGAGGTGTGTTGAGCTTGGGGTTGAGGGGATTGTTGTGAGTAACCATGCTGGGAGGCAGGTTGATGGGGCTGTTGCTAGTCTTGATGCGCTGGAGAGGATTGCGGAGGCGGTTGGGGACAAGATTTATGTTATGTTTGATTCTGGGGTTCGGGGGGCTAGTGATGTTGTTAAGGCGTTGGCGCTTGGGGCGCGGTTTGTGTTTATTGGACGGCTTTGGATTTGGGGGTTGAGTATCCAGGGCGAGGATGGGGTTAGGCATGTTATGAAGTCGTTGCTGGCGGATTTGGATATTCTGATGGGTGTTGCTGGGTTCAACGGGGTTGAGGATTTCAATCGGGACATTCTTGGTCAGTCTTGTCTACTGTGTGTGGTGGAAGGATGGATGCTGATTTTGAGATACAGAGTCGGATCCGAAGAATTATACGCTCATGCCACAGAAGACTTTGTGAATGGAAGACATTCCGGGGTGGATGCTGCTTTTGATTTCACCTACAGCATTGCCTAGCTCGTAAACAGGGACTGCTTGTTACTCTACACGTCTTCGGCTGTAAATCTATTCAGTGACTACCTAGGTGACTAGCTGTATAATGAAGAGAATGTGATTAACACCCCCCATGTATTCCGTGGGACCCGTCAAGTGGCTATGGAGCCACGACTTTGTCAAAGAACATCCACGAGAAAGCCTGGTTTGATTTGGGTGTGGACCTATATGGACCTCAACAACCTTGGTAATGTTGACGTCTTTATGTATAGGTGATGCACGGCCCTTTGCCTCGCCTACACGATCTCATGGGCTACGGAGAGACGGTAGGCGGGAGGCTGAGAGAAAGAAGGAAGAAGAGAAAAGAAGAGAAAAGGAAGAAAGGTGAGAGGAGCCCTTTTATACCCCCAGCAACACGTACCTTCCTCAAGTTGGCAGCTGACTTGCACCTTCCCTCTCAATGTCGCACCTCACTTGCCCAATCCATAGTTAACTATAGGAAGTTCATATAGAAGCCTTGTAAAAGTGGCACTGATCAAACACGTTTACAAATTGGTAACTGTTTATTATGAGATTGTAGCATCTTGCCAATGATAAGGTAGACTTTTGTCTATCTAAATGGAATTAATAACAAGTCATGTCCAGTTCAAACGAAGGGTACACGTTGGTATTCAACAGAAACGATGGATATATGCAGCTGAAAAAAGGCCGAATAGACAGTGCCGCCAATGCATGGTAGAATGGGTGGGTGGTAGTATGTGGACCTGGGTGTATTAACGAAGGTATCAACAGCAGTGAAGTGAGATGTGTGTAGGATAATCGATATGCACGGAAAAGACAGGGGTGATAAGTGAGTGTACATTGAGACAAAGGGCAAAATATGATTGCCGCCAAGTCAAAAAAAGATGCAAGAAGTGAAAGATGAGCTAAAATGCAGTTCAAACAGCGAATGCGGCAATCATGACTGTGAGCATAGACCAGCTAATGCCGTGGACGAGGTGGGATGCGGAGCTGCCGGATACTGTGGCCATTGCGGAGGAGGCCGGTGATGATGATGACGTGGCGTCAGCAGTAGACGCAGCAGTTCCAGTGACTAGCGGTGCAGTGAATGTCCCATTGCCTTGGGGCGGGGACGAGGATGAAGAGGATGAGGTTGAAGATGGGTCTAAGTTCGACTTCAAGGCTGAGGCCGAGGCCGAGGCCGAGGCGAGCGCGCCGAAACCGACCTGGCCATTGTCGAAATCGAAGACGGTATAGACATTTTTCAAAAAGACATCGCCAACGAGCCAGTCTGCACCATTTGATGCGTAGCCGACAATGGTCGAAATGCAGTAGTCCGAGCCTTCCGGCTCCGGATTTCCGACATAATCCTTAGGGGAGATGTTATACTTGACACCAGAGAACTCGAATTCTATGGTGGCAGTCGAGTTACATGGGATCAAATAGTTGTTCGGGTTGTCAGGCTGTTGAGAGGAGTCAGGGACTAGAGAAAACAGGGCTTTGGCATCCGCGGGAGGGATCAGGAGATAGGTAGTGCCGGTGTCGATGGTAGCGGTTCTTCCAGAAAAGTTGCAGCTTTGGCCATTCACATAAGCATCATCCAGGGGGATGTTCCAGTTTTTGTCATTGGTAGCAGTGTAGGATATGGTGCCATCGAATTTGGTTGTATCGACATCACCAAAGTTGATTTCCCCATCCTTGTGATTGTCTTCTGAGCGAGAGAGACTGAACCCAACCAAGTTTGATTTGATAAGCTTTTTCTCCGCAACGAGATCCATGAAGGATGGCAGATTCCACCCTGATGTATGCGACCGACCCAGGCCAAGAATCCCGTCGAATGGGTAACTCTCAAAGGTTTCCGAGGCATTGTTGGCTAGACCAAAGGTTTGCAAGACTTCGAGCCCTGCAATGGAGAGGGTGTCTTTCCCCATCTTGCCGTCGATCTTGCCACTCCCGTAAAAGAGGCTGAAAGCCAAATTGTCGGTGGTAAAGCTGGTTGATGCAGACCGGTCGAAAGTGTGATGATGTATGCAGACAGGCTCCGTGCATTTCGAGTCGAAGACCCAGGTATTGGGGGCTCCAGTATCGATTGCCATCCACATTTCTTGTTTTTGGGAACCTACATAGACCGGCGAAAAGTAGGAATAATCCGTCCCGTCCTGGTGTAACGGTGCACTGTCTGCCAATGACGGTTTGTGGGACTCGACGATCTTATAGACATGGTCGCGGCGAACCGGCACTTTTTTTAGGTCAAGGGTGAAAGGTTTTCTGTTGGCTGCGTTTGATGTGTCGGTGCTATCGGTGCTGTCGTCGGATTTGGCTCCAATCAAGGTCCACGGGACGAAGCGACGTTTAACTGTGGTTTCCGTGGAGAGTTTCATCCGCAATTCCCATGGATAGAAGGCGTGCACGCCTGAGATGCCGGCAATGAAGACCAGACATGATGACAGACGCATGATCCCTGAGGAGTTTAGATAGAAAATGTAAAAGCCTGCATTTGACGAATTGAAGCTGGATTCAATTGTATGTCTCTCTATTCAATATAACCGCTGTTCGCTGTATGAAGCTGAGGAATTGGGGGACTCGCGAAGTTGTAGAGTTGAATTAAGTGATAGAGAGTGAAATTGAAGAAGAAAAAAACAAAGAAAAGACAGGATATTAAGTAATGAACAAAAGGCCAGGAGGTTGGAGAGACTCGAAATGTGCCATGAAAGATGTGAGGGGGGACAGGGTCTCCACCGTTGAAAACCCCCCTGAACAAGAAGTTGGCAAGAACACCAGTTGGCTCTAAACCAGAATAGGATTAGCTTCCACCTTCCTCCACTTGTCTAACGCCATTTCGGGTATCGATCGGCCTATTAAATGAAGCTAGTGGAGCCAAATGTTCTATATCAAGGAACTTGGACGGGATATCATACAATATTGATATTGAATCTTGAATCTTCTCTATTTTAATACTATTGACTGTGGTTGCTTTAGAGAACCCGGGGTGCGAAGACACTCACAGTCTATAGTAACATTAGAAACTAAGGAGTGAAGTACATCCATGGATGTACCTAGGTGGTTAAATCGCTAAAAAGCTTAGTATTGAACTTTTTCATAGGACACCTGAAGACAAAACCAGAACACGAAAAGAGGGAACAAATAGAATTCCAGCCCATACGTATGCTATAGAATGTAACCGTACTTTGTACAGACGCTATTAGGTGTATACATGAGGTCTAGACTCAGATTTCCGCCTCCACTTGGGTCGAGACCGTTTGATCCTGACAGCCTTGACAGGGACCACTTTTTCTCTGCAGATACCTGTGTCTACTTACTCCAAGTCATTCCATAAACAATTTAGATTGATTCAAAATTGAATAGCTAGAGTACGCACTTTGCGCAGTTTGACCTGGTCCAATTAATTGCAAAGTATAACAGTGGGAGGCCTAAAACGGATATATCATGTAGATCATGACCTAACTGTGGAGACTGACTCTAAAACCGAACATATCCAGGAGTTTCCATTGCTGCATCACAACCTGCGCGGATAGTGTATGGGGCGAGTGTTGGCTCTGTCACCTAGAAGCTGGATAGTCCCTGCCTCTCTTATGAACCAAGCCAGTTACCAGGAAGTGATCCTCCGTGTACTTGATCCTCCGTGTACTCCGTACTACTCCGTACGTACTGCATATCTCAGTCGAGTGCACATGTCATACAAACCCTGCAAGTCTAACAATGTCTTGCACCTGTCTCATCACAGCCACCGCATTGAACGTATACACTACTTGACACAAAATCCGCTACGGGAGTACAATAGTCCCACACTGTGCACCAGGTATTAGCACCTCGGTATATCCACATCTACTTTTGGACATGACGATACCTTAATTTGCTTAGAGTCATGATATTTAACATGTTGGGGCGAGAGAATAGTTGTATAAATTTAGTTCGGCTAAATGGGCCCATTGAGGAAGGGAACTGTTCGCGACTGGCCATATAGTGAATAGTACATAGCTACCCTAAAAGATGACAACCTAAGGAATCAAACTCTATGCCTAGGGAACTGGAGGGCTCACTCGATGTAGATAAATCTATGCCACCAAAGGCACAGAACCATCTGGGCAGTAGATCACGATTCAAATCAAGCCATGGAGCCACAAACCCCTTACGGCCAAAACGCCTGGGCAACAAATGACCAGCCACATATAGCCCCAACACTAAAAGACAAACAATAGCCATCGTCAAAGGAGAAAAATTATCACATGACACACTCCAGACTCCCCGAAAAGCGATTGATAAATCGATCAGATAATCACCCCAGCTCTCCCCGAAATAGCCCGAGCGGGACTCCGACCTTCCCCACGACACCCGAGCCCTATCCGATCTATTTTAACCGGCAACTGCAGATAGCAAGGAACGAGAAACAAACCTCGGAACCCGCAAAAACATTACCGCAGCGGCGCTGGAGACACGGAAGAAAAGAGAATGGGCTGATTCGATTCTCGTGCTAGATTCGGTATGCTAGCGCCGGTTCTTCTTAAATGGGTATCCCGACGTCATTGTCCCGAGATGGATAAGACAAGCGCTGTCGGGTCGGAGCATACAGCGAACGTCAATTTTAGAATTATCGCTTTCAGGGTTATTCGGACACATCTCGGTATGGCGCACATGCGTCGGTGGACCGTGGTGCAATTGTCGGCGTGGATCTTGGGAAGTAAAAGAATGACTCACGCTGGAGATATAGGTAGTCTGGTGACCTCGGGTCAACGGTGCACTTTGATTAACGGAGGAGTTCCCGGGAGTCTGGATCTACTTTTGTAGATCATGGTGGGTATCGATCGAGTGCCTCGGCACAACGAAAAATGGGAATTTTCGGGTTTGTTTCAGAGAGATATTGAGTCATCTGTGACAATAGTTTGGAAGTAATTTGGCAGACTGAATGCACGGAAAGAGTCACTGCGGTTTCGATTGTTATCCTCAGGAACTTACTGTATCCCACTAGAGTATTAGACGGAATTGAACCACAAACAGGGCGATCTTTCTAAGAGACGTCAATGGAAGAAGCCAAGGCTTTTGTTAAAGATGGTATGGATAGTAATGTTCAATTGATTGACACAACTCGACAGAGCCGTAGTGGAATAAGATAGAAGAGGAAAAAACCAACGATCGGCTGGCTGACACTGGAGGAAGACATCCACTCCAAGGGAAAGATATTACATCAAAACGCTAGTATCTCAAAACAGTCCGATGACCAAACAGGAAAGGACAAAATAAAGCCTGAACAATGTATCAAGCAACAAGAGAATTCGTTTCATCACAGACCCGTCAACGGGACTGGAAGGTAACAAGGATGGACCAAAGAGACAGGAATCAAAAGACTCTACTTCCTCTGCACACTCTCCTTGGGACCCATAACATCATCAAGGAACCCAGCCCAAAGCTCACGTATGACGCCAGGCTCAGAAGAACCATTTGACCTGCGCTGGATCTCCTCGCCGACACGTGAGCGGCCGACGGCCTCGGTAAGCGAGAACGGGTCCAGGTCGATGGCGTGGTTATCGACGACCTCGCTCATGGCGCTAGCAGGGACGTCAGCGCCGGTGCCGGACACGGTGTAGATCTGGGGCTTCATGGGTGGGGCGGTGGGTGTTTGGCGGCCTTGGATGGAGGGGAGTTCGGGAAGGACCGGGACTTGGATGCCGCGTTGCAGAGGGGCGGCGTCGAGGTCTGCCATGTTGGGCATGTAGACGAAGTCGACGGTTGAGGTGTCATTTAGGGCTTTTGTGGCGCGGGAGGTGTTGAATTGGCGTGAGGAAGAGGAGCTGGAGCGTGTTAGTTTTGGGGGTTACTTTTTTTGATAGGTTGGAATGGAGACATGGGTAGATGTATTGGATGGAATGTGGGACATACTCTGGGAATGCACTGCCATTGATTCTGCGCATGGCGATGCTGAAGGCGCGGGATTGGAGGACATCATGGTTGGAGAGGGTCTTCTCGCCGTTGTTGGCGGGTTGAGCGGACTGAACTCCGGTGATGTGAAGGCAGCGGCGAGAAGAGGGTGCCACGGGCTGTTGAGAGAGAGCACGGAGAGCGCGGAGAGATGATGAACGGGGAGCAGTCATTGTGATTGTGAAGTGTATAGATGTATAGCTTTTTTGAGATAGAGCTATATTGCGAAGTTAAGGGGCAGAGGTCTCCAAGTATAAGGGAAAAGAGGAAGTGAGAAATGAGGGGAGTATGCAAATATAAGAGGACAGGCAGCTTTATAGAGCTGGGAATGGTTGGGGAGAGCTATGAGTCCACGTCTTGGCGGTCTGGACCGTTATCGATAGTGTCGAGCCAAAAAAAAAGTAGAGCACGTCAACACTGAGAGGGTAGCAGTGGGTGATTTCACGGATTTGAAAGCTAAAACAGAATTTTCCAGCGGATGAGCTGGCAAGAGGGGAAACGAGGATCTCTATATATACATTTCTACTACCCATGTGCTAGTTATGTGCTGAGTTCAACAATTCTCCCAGACACAGATCTACGGCGTAAGTACCAGGTACCCAGTCATCGGGACTGTGGGCTACCCCGTACCCACCAGAACACGGAGTGACAAGATGTACCCGGTACATCACTTACCCCCCGAAAATGATGTATTCTCGACTTCCAAGGTTGTCTCCGTACTTCTGAATATTCCATCTCACCCCTCTTCTCCCGACTCTCCTGAAACCGGTGATCATTACGTCTTTTTTGGATGATCATCCAATGAAATAACCACCAGCATTATAGACATCGGCCATTATTGGGTATCTTCCTGCAGAATGGGGTAATCTGTTGAATAGTCACGGAGTACTTAATTATAACCTGCCCATACTCTAGACAACGTAGGCCCCCCTCATTGAATTCTCCTAGGGAAAGTGAAAAAAACGGGGAGAGTTATCCGATTCGAAGATATATGCACAACGGTTCCGTTATGCATATCGCCTTCTAATCCCCTGATCGTGAGTGGCTCCTACAATTCGCTCTCACACCCTTCTCTCTCTCTCGACTGGTGAGTCGGTCTGCACCACAGCCTGATGGCACGTAAGCCACAAAACATATGGAATTTCATTCAATTTTGGGGGATACCGCTTGATCGCCGATCCTCGATTGTTGAGGAATCCCATGACCTGATGGACCTCGAATTAATTTTAGGAATAATATTCCAAGACCTCAGCAAGTTAGTGTCACACTAGTCCTTTAATAAGTGGAGCGGTGAGATCCGGAGTTGGGTCCGCCTTCCGAATGATCTACAAAGTACGTACGGAGTACGGAGTACACATTTTCCCTATTCTCTGTGCTACACGGTATAAGTCATTATGTGTAGATGTCCATGATCATCCACAACATACTACGTATGATGCTACGTGTCTGTTTTCAAATTCGGATTTATGCTTTTCTCACCCCGCAATCGCTTATTAAACCCGGAAGGTCCGGATCGAAATCATGTCAAGGTCAGCAGACCTGCCTTGGAAGGTTCCAAGGTTATAAGTGGCTATGCTTATTGTTTTGGTGACCAGGGGCTCGGGAGTATTCGATAGCTGTAAGGGCCCGCCCTGGGGAAGTGGCGATGAATCTTGGCGGGAATTGGTTGAATAATTCCCCTTTTACCCCTAGATTGGAGGGGGATATTGCTTTTTGTTGATTTCTAGACTTGGTAGGTAGGCAGGTAAATATGCCGTATATTGGTCGCTAATTACTACTATGTCGAGCAACTGGTCTAGCATACTGTATGGCCCTACATGGCTCGCATCCCCACGCTATGGGATTTGTCAACCGACATAGCAATCCCAGTACAAATGTACATATCTCATACCCAACCTTTTTTTTATTCAAAGTTTCGATGACCCCAGTCGCCGTCCTTTAGCTATGGCCTGAGCGTACGGATGCGAGCGGGACGCTGGAACTAGGTGGTCGACATCCCCAGTGTGCACAAGATCAGGGGACGCCTCCGCCAGGGATGTGATGCCAATGTTCCGCATAGCTGTTTCCAGCTCATCTTGCATGACTGCGACAAACATGAATCAGCAAACTATAAAAGCAGGATACCAAACCATCACTTACTGTCAATCAAATGCTCTACTCCCTCCTGGCCATAATTGGTAGCAAAAAGCATGCTCCGACCCATTCCCACGGCCGTTGCGCCCAGACAAACCGCCTTAAGAATGTCAGTTCCACGCCGAATGCCGCTGTCCACATAAACCTCCATATGATCAAAGACCTCCGGACAGCGTCTGTGGATCTCCAGGAGCGTGATAATCGACGGCGGGCTGGTATCTAGGTTGCGACCCCCGTGATTGCTGAGCAATATACCATCAAGTCCCGCTTTCATGGCTAGTAGCGCATCGTCCGCCGACATCACGCCTTTCAGACACACCGGTTTGTGCGTGTGCTGTTTCACCCATTTCAAATCCTCCCATGTCAGCCCGGGATCGATGAACCCAGCCATCACGCGGCCGAGACCGCCGCCTTTCTTGTCGTTCTGCGCCTTTGACGGCGCCATGGGCACTGATAGACTCTCGTCTGCCTTAACGCGCTCATCGGCTTCGCGCTTGCCGGGCCACGCGGCGTCCACAGTAACAAAAATAGCTTTGATGCTCGGATTCGCTGAACACTGGCGCAGCAGAGCGGCGGACTTCGCTCGGTCCCGGTTGACATACAATTGGAAGAAGAAGTCGGCTGAGGGTGCTGACGTACGTAGCTCCTCCATCGTGTATGATGAGTTGTTTGATATCTATCCAGAACGTAAGCATAGTGACTGACAATGAAAATACACTATATAAGCTCACTCCTTGCATGATTCCTTTGTTTGCGCAGGCTCTGGCAATGGCGCACTCTCCGTCCGGGTGGATCAGCTTTGCCATTGCTGCCGGGCTCACGAACAGTGGGAGCTTGTAACTCCCGCCGAGGATATTCGTCCCAGCATCTACCGAACGGACGTTTCTTAGGACTCGTGGGCGGAACCATATGCGGTCAAAGCATGATTTATTGGCGTTCCGTGTGATTAGATCCGTAGCTGCGCTGGAGTAGAAGGCCCAGGTCTTCTTGCTGGCGGTTTTAGAAGCCACGACCTCAAAATCGTGTGAGTTAATCAACGTATCCAACGGCGGTTTTTCGTTTTCCAGTACCACCTTGGGACTCTGTCCCGGTGGTGGTTTAGCCCATTCGGCGTCAATTGTAGACTCGTCGAGGACGCCCTTAAACTTCTCCGGGTCGAGATTGTTCTTCATTACGCTAGGTGCGTGGACTTCTGAATAGGCCTCCGTTGCATCTCTTCCTGCGTGCTTAAGGATAACTATTCGCGAGATAGATTAGATATCGCCCTGAGATGATAGATTTGTCGGACCCGTGGACGTACTTGCGGATCCTCCAGGATGCTCTTCCAAAAAGTCGGTCACATCCCACACCTGCTTGTCAACCACAACCCAGCAGTCGTTGGGTGTTTTATGCTCTGAGATCTGTCGGGCAGACAGGAGTCTTTGGTCTGCCATTGCTGTCAGACGGTGTAAGCGTGCGGGTTCTTGGATTAGCTAGGAAGAAATCGAGACCGATACTTAATCACGCGGGGCCTGTATGTGGAATTGTGAAGGAGGCTTAATGAGGTGGAGGTAGAATCGAAACAGCCAGCCACGGCCAGCTAAATACTCAGCAAGGGCGGGGATGGCGCTCGGCAATGGCCCCGGACTTACCCCGGATTGCACCGACTAAAGTCCCCCGACCTTCCTGTTCAAGCATCCAGCTTCTGTACGGAGTGCTGTGTGTTGTATTGGAGCTTCTATTTTTGAACTCTTGGTCTTGCTTGTCTTCAGGATTATCCGGCCTTCTAGATTGCCAGTCAACCTGTTTACCATGTAGTCCCGCTTAACCCCACACACATTTGTCGTACAAAAGGCCAAAGACCAATCGAATTCATAATAAGCAGCACAGAAAACTGGATTTTAATCTGAGTTCCGAATGACTCCAATTTGAAAACATCCAGATTCCGAGGATTCCGAGGTGTCGCAAGTCGGCGAGGCACCGAGGGGACCACGGATTTCCCTCCGAGTGGGTCCCTGGTCCCTGAATAAAGCCGCCTGGACTTT
The DNA here is from genome assembly GCF_028828025.1 of Penicillium rubens. Taxonomy (NCBI): domain Eukaryota; kingdom Fungi; phylum Ascomycota; class Eurotiomycetes; order Eurotiales; family Aspergillaceae; genus Penicillium; species Penicillium rubens. The sequence continues at coordinate 5,358,185 of NW_026890600.1, forward strand.
CAGGCATCAACTACCACCAGCCACAGTGTAACTAAGCCTCAGCCCTAGTGTGGCTGAACATTTTCCGACCGTGAGTCAACACACATTTGTCTCGACAGAGGAACTGGGGCATTTCAACGACACAATAACAAGGATCTCTAGTCGAACCATCTGATGCGAATAAACTCTACCGTCAGTTGTGCTTTGAGACTTTTCCGCCGCAATATCACTTCGAGTGTGCGGTCAACAGGCATATATAGACCTGTCTCGTTAGGTCTGTCCCGTGTCCAGATATAGACTTATCAACTAGTCCAGTGATGCAAAGGCTGGGTGGTCTTTGAAAAGCTTAAGCTGACTCATTTCGTAGGTTTTCATAAGAGTTACAGCTCGGCGGGTCTGTCCCCTGTAAATTCCATATCTGCTGGGAGTCCCAAGACAGTCTCCACAACTGGAAGACAACAGACCACACCAGATATGACCGAACCTAAGCCTCTCCGATATGTTGATGTGTGTCGCCTTTTCTTAACAGCCCACCATCGAGAGGCTATGCAACTCTTGGCTAACTGCGAAATCATAGATCGGTATCAACTTGAGTGATCCCGTTTTCCGCGGTGAATATCATGGAAAGCAGGCCCACGAAGACGACCTCGATGACGTCGTCCAGCGTGCTCGCGATGTAGGCTGCTCAAAGTTTATGGTGACCGGCTCAGATCTCGTAGAATCGAAGCACGCTGTTAATGTCGCCAGCAAATACCGTCAGTTTCGAACTTGCCAGGACTTTCCCTTTGTCTACTAACAGCGGATTCTGCAGCGGGCTTTTGTTATGCAACCGTTGGAGTACATCCATGCCAAGCAAAGCTCTTCGACGAATACCCAGGCGGTCCCTCAAAAATGCTGGAGGAACTCCGCGCTCTGGCAATTGAATCCACACAATCCGGTCATGCTGTCGCATTCGGCGAAATCGGCCTTGATTATGACCGACTGTTCCTGAGCCCAAAGGAACCTCAGCTCAAGTATTTCGAGGCCCAACTGGACCTGGCTGTTGAGATTCAGCTCCCCTTATTCCTCCACTCCAGAGCTGCAAGCGAGGACTTTGAGAGACTCCTTGCCCCAAGGCTTGCCAAGCTTCCCAAGCGGGGACTTGTGCACAGCTTCACGGGGACAATGGATGAAATGAACCGGATGATCGCGCTGGGTCTTGACGTCGGTGTCAACGGGTGTAGTATGAAGACCGAGGAGAACCTGGAGGTTGTCAAAGCTATTCCACTCGATCGGCTCCAAATCGAAACTGATGGGCCATGGGTATGTACTTTGCTCTGAGCTTTGGCCGGATCATGACTAACCTTTCTCCTAGTGCGAAATTCGCCCTTCTCATGCATCTGCAAAGCACCTAAACGGTGCACCGGATCTGCCCAAGGCCGTGAAGAAGGAGAAATGGCAGAAGGGGTGCATGGTGAAGGGCCGGAATGAGCCTGTTGCCATCGCTCGTGTTGCTCATGTTATTGCTAGCGTCAAGGGTATCACCGTGGAGGAAGTTTGCGAAGCGTAAGATTTCGTCGACTCGTTCCGATACTCGGCTCCATGCTAACTCCTTTTTCCTCTCCAGTGCGTGGAACAATTCTATCAGAATGTTTGGGTTGGGTGAAGAGTCGCCTTGACTTTTGCTATCGCCGCAGGCCGATGATAAGAAAATGCATGAATGCTGTGTCATACTATCACAGCATAGGTAGCTCATATACTTCTTTCAATATCACATGCAGCCATATTGGTTGCTGTAGAGGTATAAACATTGAATAACTGGAACGTAACTTCTGTAGTTTGTTTCGTACCTACCTCTTTCATTCCTCGCTGTCGTTAGCTCTTTCCTCACTTTTGATCCCCTGACCCATTCTTTCTTCATCCCTCATCTTCTCCAGGTACAGCCTTCCTTCCAAGGTTGCCCATTCTTTGGCGGATGTGCCATGGCCACTAGAGTGGTCTTCCACATCTTCTGGCACTATGTCTCACCTAAGCTGACGAGGTAAATCGACATTCATCAGAGATTACTCACATGATGATGAGACCCAAAGTGATCCTAGACTTCGTTTGACAGTGTCGTCAACAAACCTATTACTCCGCTCTGCCCAGACTGCTTACCCGTGGGCCACCGGTGGAGGTGAGTCACCACGCTCATCTCATCTCACGAGGTCGAGGTCCTTCCCTTCAGGATACCAGGGATGGATATATCCTGCACTTCTCTGCCCAAGAGGAACCCGCTCGGCCCTCCTCGCAACAAATGCCGTCATGAGGACACTATGGCCTAACCGAACCAAGGCTGGTTGCCTTTTTCACCAACAACGTCTCATTGAGAACGTCTCCAACCAACAACGGGAATCTCGGGATTTGGGAGCTTCGAGGCTGCCGAACGATCTCGAGGGCTTTCAGGTGTCGCCAGGTGCAGATGAATCTGCTGGTGATAAGACAAGCTCTGGATTTGCGTTTACATGGGTATTCACGACATTCTCTGATTCCGGAATGACTGCTTGACCCCATTGTCCCCCATGCAGGTCCTTCCCCAGGCCCGTTGTTTGTCTTGATGCCTTGTCTTTCAGGTTGGACATAGGTAGTTAACGTATTTCACAAGCGAGCCGGCCACACAAGCGAGCCGGCCACCCCACCCAACATACTAATTTCAAATGCATTTATCTCAACCAAAACGCCATTAAATTAAATAAACTAAAATCATCATCTATCTGGGCATGTTTCTCTTCTATGCCCTAGCTTCCTATATATTCCACATGCTCGTCCGGCCTAGGGGGGCGGTCTTAAACCTTCCGAAACCTACTCACGATAGTTATTAATACGCGCTACTTAGGCCTTAAATGGCTCCGAACGTAGCTTACGAATATCCTAAACTAAGAGATCCCCTTTGTGGACTATAGTCCTTATAGATCGAGTTCGCTTTTGCTTTTTCTTCTCATTTTTAGCGCGTAAATCGCTCACTTCTTTCTCGAGTAATATAGCGGATTGTATTATAATCTAGTAGGCTTTTAAAACCTAGTTTATAGCGGAATTAAGCGGGCTCGGGGGGCTTCTTAATCTTATACGAAGCAATACTTTAATTGACAAAGCTTGCTTTTATAACTAGATATAGTTCGAGGGCGTTTTTAGATCCTAATCACTACCCTAGCTAGAGGGGGGGGTAGGGGTTCGAAGCCGAATATTAAGCTTTAAAATCACTATCTCCGGTATAAAAGGTATTAAACCTATAGATCGAAAGCTATTTTTGATAGTCTCTAATTTAAAAGCTTTAATTCGTATAAGAGGATATACTTCGAGGAAATTAAGTTTATCGATATAATTGATTCCGTTCCGTATTTTTATTTTAACTATCCGGCTATACGAGCGTTTTAACACCGTAAAATAGCCGATATCGAGAGGCTATAAAAGATAAGAGGAATACGGAGGTATATAGATTAATATGATTTTATTCTCTTTATAGATTTTATCGAATCTCGGGGTTAAATAACTTCTATAGCTATCGAGTATTAAAAGCCGATACGCCCCCTTCGTACGCGAAGAAGTAGTAGGAATAAAGAGCTTTTTAAGCTAGCGAAGTCCAATTTTATTAGAGGTCTATCTATTAGGACTAACCTTAAATCTCTAGTCCTCCGGGAGGCTATCGAACTAGGATTTAATAAAGACTTTACCTTTAAAAATTATATATAGCGGGAGGGCCTAGCTAGTAGCATTCGTACACTCGATAATAGTCACCTATTCTCGATTTCTAGGCTATAAAAGTGCTCGCCGACTATAGTATTCACTCCTTATTATAACCTTCGCGGTTACTATTAACCCTATCGTAAAACTAGTCTTATTAAAGTTATAAATATTATCGGGGTCGATCCTAAATTAAAGGATAGTTTTTTAAATAAGATTAAACCACTCCCTAATAACCTTCGGGTCTTCGTATTTCGTACGCTCGTAGTTATACCGTTTCGAAAACCGAGAGGATAGAAGAGGACGTCGTTTTATATAGTTCGTCACCTAGTTTTCGCTAATAGAAATAACCGGGGTAGTTCCGCGCTTTTTAAGAAGAAGGTTCGCTATTTCTCGTACTATAGAAGGCCGGGGGGCTACTCCACGTCGATCTATAGAGAGAATCTATTTTTTAAGAGATTCCTCTTCAATTTCTGTTAGTTTATACGAATTGGCGCGAGAAATCGCGCGGCTTTAGTGGCCGTTTAGTCGGTCTTAAAGTGTTAAACGTGGTATCTTGTAATAGCGCGCTAGTTCACGAATAGAAGAGATTTTTTGATTTTTAAAAGCCTAGATAGCTAATAAGATCCTACCCTCCTTCTCTATTGAATTTTTAGAGGATTGAGAGCGAATTGGTGGTATAGCGGGTGGTTGAATTAACTAAGTGCTAATATATATGAGATTCGGAAAGGATCGCATGGTTTTTATTGAGTTAGCTTTGCCAATGGCTAAGTACTATGGAATACGGTAACGATAGTGTATATAAGTGCAGAAACGGGTCTATATAGATCCGGCTAATAAGGCATAAGATATGTTTATATAAGGAACTAGGCTTCTAGGATTATATCCTCCCTAACCGAATAGGAAAACGGTCCTCCGTTTCCCGAAGGTCACGTGAGGGAGCTCAAAAACTCCCCCTAGATCCCGGAAAGGTATCGTTAATAACCGTACGTATAAAATCGAATTCGTTAAAGGTAGTGTAGGTATATAGGGGTATAAATAAAGGAAATACGTTAGTAAGTCTCTAAGAATAGTAGTAATAAAGGTTTTTAAGCCTTTATAAGACTCGGGGTCTTCGATAGGAGCCTAAAATAGGTAGCGAGGGTGTAAAATTAGCTTACTAGCGGTTATTAAAGGGAGATCTAAGAGGCGTTTAGATAAAAGAGGGTGCTTCTAAGGTATAGACTCCACCTATTAGTGTCTATAGGTTACCTAAAGGACTCTCACTTCCGACTTTATAAATAAAAGGGCCCTCCCACTTTGAGATAGTGTAGTATTTCCTATATAGCTTCACTTCTACTCTCTTCCTTTCTTTACTACCCTACTTTTACCCCCTTTTATCCCCCTTTCTTATTAATTTTTATCGATTCTTATCTATATAAACGCTTTTATATCGAAGATATTTCGTCGAAGTCTTTATAAGCGCCTTAGCGAGTCCTTAGGGACTACTAGAAGTTTCACTACTACCGCGCGGGGTTCTATTAAGCCTATAGATACTAAGCCTAGGCGTATATCACTTATTTTTTATAAGTACTATAACGCGGAGCCGGGACCCTAGGACGTAGAGCTAACCGAGGCCGCGCGGATCGAGCGGTAGGCGAGAGAGCTATACGTAACCCTAGGGAACACTAAGGTAACTAAGTCCGGTAAGGTCGATATTAGTAAGGTAAGTCTCGTTTTTATAAACCTCCTAGAGGAAGGATACCGAGGCGATAACTTCTATTAAGCTAGTTAGATAGCCGCCTAGAAGTAATTAGGCGTTTTTAATAAGTTTCCCTCTCCCCTAAGCTCTCTTAAAGCTCTCGGAGGTATAGGCGGCGATAGTGATAGTAATAGCGATAGTGATAGTGATAGTAATAGTAGCGCGGCCGGTAGTAATAGCGGTATAGCTAGCGGTAATAGTAGCGTAGGAGGTAATAATAGTAGCGTAGGAGTAGGTACGGTTATAGCCGGACCCGCGGGTATAGGTAAAGGTGCTAGAGGTATAGTTACTACTCCGGTTATTACTAACTATAGCGGCGATAGAAGTTAGTTATATATTCTACTTCCTATCCCGGCCGCTACTATTTATTTATAGGCCTAAACCGACGCTAGTAAGTTTTCCCTACTCTAACTATACCCGTTTAAGGGCTAACTACTTCGTTTTAGGTAAAGGAGTAGACGCTACTAGGATACCTCTCTTTATACTTCTCTCGAAGAGTTCGTAGGACTAATTATAGTACTATATAGACCCTAAGCGTACTAGAGTCGATTAGCGTATCACTAAGGACTATATAGTATCCTCGGTTATAAATATATATATAGCCCTAGGCTAAATAATTAGCTATAAAGCCCCTTTAAATAAAGCTTACGCGTCTTATAAGAAAGGTAATAGTCCGTTTTCCTTTTACCGGATCGTTTTCCTCGCTAGGTTAGGTTTCTAGTAGTCGTTATCGTATACTTATTACTAATAGTCTAGTACGGCTAATAAATATACCCTTTATAAGTACCTTTTCGGATAGTTTTATCTTCGTTTCTTTTCTAACGTCTTCTAGGCCTAATCGGCGATCTTACTAATAATCCCGATAATAACTATAAGACTCCGTTCTAGATATATAACCTCGTTCGCCGCTTCTAGCCCGATAGTATCTTACTTAAGGCCCCGAATATACTCGTTTATACTAATAGACCTCCTTATATAGGTAAGAAAAAGGCTAGTAAGGAGAAGGGACGAGCTATTAGTCCTAGTAAGGCTCCTATTAATCCTATTACTATACCTCCCGCTAAGGATAAGGGTAAAGGTAAAGCTATCCCGGCTTCCGCTAGTCTAGCTAAAGCCGGTAGTGCTATTACCACTCCCTCTAAGTCTATAAAGAAACGTACGGCTAGTAACGCCCCTAGCGGTAAAGATAAGGGTAGTTAGAAGAAAAAGCGTACTAAGGATATACCTAATCCTCCTAATACTATATATACCACACCCCGCTCCGGTCCGGCTTTCGATAGTATAATATACGCGACTCCCTTAGACTAGCCTAATATCTACTATATAGAGGATAAGCTATAGTTCTATAACGTTTACAAACGTCTCTAGGAAGTGCGTAAGCGCGTCCGGTATAATTATACCGCTATATAGGATCTAGGGCTTAAGAAGGGTTAGCTAAAGGAGGGTGATATTACTAAAGCGGAAGGTGATAGGTCCGAGGACGGTAGTTCGGACTCTAGTGATATTCTAAACTATTAAAGATAAGGTAGACGGATCCTTATAGTTAGTTTTCGGGCCTTATACCCTCTTTCTACTTATATTAGTTTTTATTAAGGCCTTATACCTCTATTCGCGCGGTTTAGCGATAGTTTCTATTAAGTCCTACCCCTTCTAGGCGGCTCCTTCGGCGTTCCTAAGGCCGGTAATACGATTCGTTTTTCTTCGAGTCTAGTCCTCTATAGGCGACTCCTTCGGTGTTATTACCGGAAATATAATAAATCTTTTAATACCTAGCTTCTTATAGCCGTAAGCTCTTAGATTTCTTTAGATAGGGGTAGAATAATAACTACGAAAGGGTATAAGGTTCGGCTTAAGCCTTATTTAGGCTTATAATAAGCGTCCTTAGCCGATTTATACCTATCGGATTTATCCTATTTAAAATCCTCGGATTTGTAGTCGTTTACTTCTATATCCTACTCGTTAGCACCTAGCGGGCCCTACTCTAGTGCCTTATTAATAGTTTTCGTCTATCTCTTACGCGCGGCTACTCGCGTTTTTACAATAATACGTTTAGCTATAACTTCCTCCTCTAGGAATTCTATACGGGCTCCTAAGCGCCTAAATTCCTACTATTCCTCCCTTATAAATATAGAGAGGTCTATATATATCGGCGGAGGGGGTTCTACCTTATCGAGGATTTTATAGAGTTCTTCTAGGCGGCTAATCTTTTAACCGGCTTAACGTAGAGCTAACTAGCCGGCCGGCGATACCTATAAGCTAGGATTATCGCCGACGTTTATATCTATTAGCCTCGCACTATTAATAAGGTTCCGGAGAACACGTCTATTTAGTTCGGTAAGGGTGTATATTCCTAATAGGTAGGCGTATACGACCTTATATAGACTAAACTATATACTCTTAAATTTCTATTTTACTTTATTTCGTACTAGGACCTAGTTACCGGCCTTAAAGCTAGTCTTAGTAACTACTAAGTCTTAGATCTTTTATTTCCGGATAGTATAGATAAGTAGAAGCTCGTTTACCTTCGAGCGGGCGTCTATAAGCTACTAGATTTACTTATCCTAGTTAGTTCTTTCCTAGGCGTCCGGCGGCTTACCTCTATCCGCGATAATATAGGGATATATACTATAGACTAGGAAGTAGGGGCTCTTTCGAGTGATAGCGTGCTCCTATATATAGGCGGCGAATAGCGCTTTTATAAGATATTCGTCCTAAAGTCTTATAGGCTTATCTATAAGGTATTTTATAAGTATACGACTAATAAGGCTATTAAAATTCTCTATCTTACTATTAGTATAGGGATAGTAGGGTATTATCGTACGATAATAGGCTCTTAGTTAACTTATAAAGTGTTATACGGCTCCCGATAAAAGGTTAGTACCGTTATCCGAGAGTAGTTTATTAAATATACTATAGTATATATATATATCGCGGAATAAAAATTCTATAAACGTCTCTTTAGTTATATCTAGGACTATATAGGCGACCGGCTAGCTAGTTATATAGTCGATCGCTATAATAATCTATCGGTTCCTATTCGGTATCGTTAGGAGGGGGCCGATAAGGTCGATTCCCTAACGCTCGAATAGGCGGATACCGCTTATTACTATATATTATATAGCTTCCCGTTCGAGGTCTTTATAGGAGCCCTATAAAACCTAGTAATTTAGGTAATTCTTTATAGACTCCTCTATATCCGCTTAGATCGATAGCCACTAACCCCGAGGCCTAATTATACCGTTAAGGCCTAGGAAGCCGAGGTAGCCGAACTTATAATAAGCCTTTTAGAGTAGCTTAGAGCGAAATAGGGGATCTAGGTATAAGGAGATAACGCTATCTTTATAGGTAAAAACGAGTTATTAGTTTTCCTCTATAGGAGCCCGCGCGAATATATTAGTATTTTATAAGCTAAGTCGGTCGGTATATTTCTTTATAGCCTTTTGGATAGTCGGGTCCTCCGGCTCTATACTATCTTATAAGAGCTAGATTATAGCCGCGAGCTACTCTTCTTTAGGGATACTATACACTATCGTTATAAGCGTAAAGTATCTATCTCTAATAGGCCTCTCGAGGCTTATATTAGCTTAGGTAGTTCCGACTAGGTCTAGCCGGCGGCTAATAGTATCCGCTATAATATTCTCCGAGCCCTTTTAGTATTAAATAGATAGCTAATACTACTAGAATTCGGCGATCTACCGCGCGAGGCGCTTACTATACTCCCTTATAGTATTTAGGTATTATAGGGACGTATTATCGGTAATAATAATAGTCTCGAACCGGTCTCTATTAATATACCTATCCTATATATAGATAGCTTCTTTAATAGCTAGTAACTCTTTCTCGTATATAGGGTAGTTTAGCTCGGCGCTATATAGCTTCCGCTTATTATATACTACTAGATAGAGTTTTCTATTATCGTCCTCCTATATAAGGACTATACCGAGGGCCTATTCGAAGGTATCTATTTCGATAATATATAGTCGGTTCCGGTCGGGTTATTTAAGGACTAAGGCGGAAGTAAGGAGGTCCTTTACCTTCCGAAAGGCGCTTTTATAGACTTCTATCTAGGTAATAGGGCGGAAACGTTATTTACGAAGTGTACTATCACTTTCTTTTAAGAGCTTATAGAGTGGTATATATACCTTTAAAAAGTTATAAATAAATCGATAGTAATAAGTAGCTAAGCCGAGGAACTAATAGACGTTATAGATAGTTTTTAGTCGCGGCTAGGCCTATATAGCTTCGACTTTAGCCGAGAGAGGCTATATCGTTCTATTTCTAACGATATAACTATAAAACTCTAGTTCCTAGGTCGCGAACGTACACTTAGTCGGTAACGTATATAGTTATTACTTCTATAAGAGCGCTAGGACTTCTTCTATATATTTCCGGTACTTATTAAGTGTGGCTAAAAAGATAAGGATATTATCGAGATATACTACTATATTATAGCTAAAGAGGGGCTATAGCGTTTTATTAACGATAGATTAGAAGGTAGTAGGCGCGTTATATAGTCTAAACGGTATAGCGAGCTATTCGTATTTTCTCTAGACGGTATTAAATACTATTTTCTCGATAGAACCCTCCCCTATATAGATCTACTAATATCCGGCTATAAGGTCGATCTTAGAGAGGATCTATATATTCCCGATAATATCTAATAACTTTTAGATTCGCGGGAGGGGGTATCTATTCTTTACTATTATATTATTTAGGGCTCGATAGTCGATATATATTCGCTACTTTCTATTCGGTTTCTAGGCGAAAACGACTAAGAAGCCCTATACGCTATTAGACTCGCGGATTAAGCCCTTTTTAATAAGATCTTCGATTTATCTAGCTTACTTATCGAGCTTCTCGGAGGAGAGTCTATACACGTTAATATTAATAGGTGTATATATTCCTATATCGATTTTATACGCTATATTACGTTCTAAGGGAAGTATAGTAGGTAATTCCGCTCGGAAAAGATCTTTATATCTTATAAGGATCTGCTAAATTCTAGGGTCGTCGCTCTTAGATAGCCCTAGTTCTTCGTTCTTATATCCGCGATAAGTTAGATAGACTATAAAAAGGTAGGCTTCGCTCCCTAATTTCTAGAGGAGTCGGCGTATTTATTTAGCCGATATTATATTAAAGTATATACTTCCTCTTATAATAACGCGGGCGTTATTTATAGGGTAAATAGTGTATATATAATAGTTATAATCTATAAAGGTTATAATAGATATACGCTAGTCGATATATAGGTTTTCTACCTAGAGGAAATCTCGGCTAAGGATTATATCGTACTCGGTTAGGAGGATCTAGGCTTTAATCTATTCTATCTAGTTTCCGACCTTAACTAGAAGGATAGTATAACCACTCGTTTCTAGCCGCTCGCTATTTACGATAGTAACTAGTAATAGGGTCTTAGGTTTTTATACCTAGATCTATCTATCTAACTTCCCGAGGACCTATAGGGAGACGAATATATCGCTTACTCCGCTATCTAGGAGTATATAGATAGATATTAGGTCGGCGTCTCCTATATAGATCTTTCCCTAGTAAAACGTTAGGGAGTTAGTAAGGACGTTTAAGGACGCGGATAGATATAGGGGTCTTTCCCTCCGCCCCTACTAAGATAGCGGAGGGGGCTCCGTTTAGGCCCGTTTATAGGAGTTTATAGGGTAATAAGGGTCGAGGATATTATCTATATTAAATAACGGTAGTATAGGAGCCTATTATAGGCGGCCGACGAGGGCTTCTATATTATATAGCTATACTAGTTTTTTATAGGTTAGCGGGATTATTTATATACCGCCTTTTACTTCCGTTTTATCTCCTCGGTCTTCGGCTTCTAATAGAAACGGGCTAGGTACCCCCGTTTCCTATAGTTATAATATTCTCGGGTCTCTTTAAACGGTAGTAGGCCCTATATAGTATAAGCCTCTATAGAGCTAATAATAGTATTAATATCTATAGCGTCTAGGTATCTCGCTAAAGACCTTTTATATCTCCGGGCGATAACCCGCCCTTACTTATACTAAACGAAATAGAAGATAATATCCTTAATCGTTTTAGGCTAGTCTCGTTTTTTAGCCTATTTAGCGTAGTAGGTAGCTTTTGTACTAGTAACAAATCGCTAGATTAATATTAGGTCCGGAATATCCTAATTAAGGTCGGATATAACCTACTAGAGATTTACGGCGTACTCTTATATAGATTAGTTCCCTTATTTAAGCGTTTTATAGCGCTTATAGAGTTTCTCTATAGATAGGTACTCTATAAATTCCTATTTAAGCTATTCCTTAAATATAGCCTATATTAGGAAGTTATCTATACTAAGTAAGTTATATTATCGCTCGCGCTATTCTAGACGCTACTAGGCGACCTTTACGAGCTTCCTAGAGGTATATAGTATCTTTACCTTATTAGGAGAGTTATAACCGGTAAGCTTTACTAGCTCTAAGAAGTATCGATCGTAGTCGCGCGTCTATTTATAGGCGGCGTCGTTAAGGATAGCGCTATTATAATTAGTAATTGCCTATAAGTCGTTTAGGAACCTCTTATAGGTATCCTTATCTATAGCTTAAAAGATTATAGCTATAGATAATAGAGGTTTCTTAGAGGTATTCGGTAGCGGCTATTCTCCCCTAGAAGGGAGGTCTAACCTATAGGATAGGTTTATAGCTATACTAAAGGCCGCTATAAGCCGTTCGGTTTTAGATCGCTCCGCCTAGAGGGCCTAAGCCCTATTTATAGCCCGTTCGACTAAGGGATTAACCTACTAGGGGTCTATAGTGGAATATATATATAAGAAGATATTTCGTTCCTTTACTTCTAGAAGGTTAAGGGCTATATTAACCTCTACCGAGAGGTTAGCTATAAATTTAGCTTCGGTATTTCCTTAAGAGGGCTACGTAGATATTATTATTTCCTAGCGGGGGCGATAGGGGGGTTCTTTTCTTTCTTAGAGGAAGTAAATAATAAGTTCTATATTCCTCTTATTAGGTTAGGAGGCCGTCTATCTTTTAACGGCGCCTAGATATAGATTTTACTAGGTAGCGGGACCTCTACTCCCGTATAGATCGGTATTTCTCTCGGACGGACGTTTATAGATTTAAGGTTTCCTTTAGAGCGATATATTCACTTAGGGGCTAAGATTCCGTCCGGCTATATAGGTCCTTATAAATCTATATTTCTCTATAGATTACGCGTTTTTTTTTTTTTTTTTTTTTTTATTAATAGACCCGCTCCGGGTCTAAGAGAGGATATTATCTCTTATATTTTTCCGTTCTTCCCCCTCGTTCTCGGAATCTAGTGTGCCGAGAGAGCCGGAGGGGAGAGTAGAGGAAAGGAAGGAGAAAATAAGGTTTTATAAGCTTCCCTACCTAGTATCTAGGTCCGTAGGATCGTTATCGGGATAGGACGAGAGGGTTTAGCACCGTTTTCGCCCTACTAGACGTATACGGTGCTATCTCGTGCCTCCCTAGGCCACCGTGGAAGGTGGCCTATACCGATATGCTACCAGATGAGATTCGGAAAGGATCGTATGGTTTTTATTGAGTTAGCTTTGCTAACGGCTAAGTACTATAGAATACGGTAACGATAGTGTACATAAGTGCAGAAACGGGTCCATATGGATCCGGCCAATAAGGCATAAGACATGTTTATATAAGGAACTGGGCTTCTGGGATCACATATAGACGCGTTTTGGGTGGGGTGGCCGGCTCGCTTGTGTGGCCGGCTCGCTTGTGAAATACGTTAACTAACTAGTTAGTTATAGTTAACTAACGTAATCCACTAGCGAGCTGGCTACACTAGCGAGCTGGCCACTTTATCCAACATACTAATTTCAAATCCATTTATCTCAACCAAAACGCCATTAAATTAAATTTTTAAAAAAACATCATCTATCTGGACATGTCTCTCTCCTATGTCCTGGCTTCCTACATACTCCGCACCCCCGGGGGGGTTTTGTACGCGGTTGTAAACCTGATTCACCATGCTGACCGGGACCGGGTTCAGCTGCTTCCACCGGCTGTGTAATTAGCGCAGATACTTCCTACACGGAGAGACCGCTCTCTACGTATAGATACTTCCCAGATCTAGCACGCTTTTACTTCTTCTTCTCGTTTTCACCGCGTAAATCACTCACTTCTCTCTCTAGAAGTGTAGCGGATTGTATCGTCATTTGACAAGCTTTTAAAACCTGATTTATAGCGGAATTTAGCGGACTTAGGGGACTTCCTGATCTCGTACGAAGCAATACTTTGATAGAGGAAGCTTGCTTTTCCAATTGCCTACAGTTTGAAGGTGTTTTTAGATCCCAATCACTACCCCGGCTAGGGGGGGGGGGGGGTTAGTGTAGCAAGCCGAATATTAAGCTTCGAAATCACTCTCTCTAGCGCGAAAGGGACTAAACCGGCAGATTAGAAGCTATTTTTAACAATCTCTAGTTTAAAAGCTTCTATTCGTGCGGTAGGATAGGAATCTAGGAAGTCCAATTTATCTATATAATTGGATCTGTACCGTATCCGGAATTCAACTAGTCTCCTATAGGCTCGTTTTAATACCGCAAAATAGCCTATATCTAGAGGTTGTAAAAGATAGGATAAATGCGGGGGTATATAGATTAGTATAACCCGGTTTTTTTCACAAATTTTATCAAACCTCGGTGTTAAATAGCTTCTATAGCTATCTAGTATTAAAAGCCGATATACCCCCTTTATCCGTATAAAAGTGGTCGGAATAAAGAGCTTTTTAAGCTAGCGAAGTCCAATTTCGTTAGTAGTCTAGCTATTAGGACTAACTTCGAAACGCTAGTCGGAAGGAAGACTATCGAACTAAGATTTAATAAAGACTTTGCCTTTAAAAATCAGATATAGTGGAAGGGCCTAACTAGCCGCATTCGTACACTCGATAGCCGTTACCTATTCACGATTTCTAGGTTGTAAAAGTGCTCGCCGACCGTAGTATTCGCTTCTCGTAATAACCTTCGTAGTCGCTATCAATCCTATAGCAAAACCCGTCTTATTAAAGTTATAAACGTCGTCCGGGTAGATCCCAAATTGTAGGATAGTTTTTTAAATAAGATTAAACTAGTCCTTTATAACTTTTAGATCCTTATATTTCGCACGCTCGTAGTTATACCGTTTCGAAAACCGGGAGGATAGGAGAGGATGCCTTTTTATATACTTCGTCACCCAATTTTCGCCGACCGAAAGAACTGGGGTAGTGCCACGCTTTTTAAGGAGAAGATTCGCTATTTCTCGTACTATAGACGGCCGGGGAGCTGATCCCCGGGAATCTATAGAGAGAATCCATTTTTGAAGAGATTCTTCTTCAATTTCTGTTAGTTTACACGAATTTACGCGACAATTCGCGCGGTGTTGTATTCCGGTAAGACGTGAAGAAAGGGTTGAACGGGGGATTTTGAAACGGCGCGTAGTTTCACGAATTGAAGAGATTTCTTTATTTTTAAAAGCTTTGATAGCTAATAAGATCCTGCCCTCTTGCTCAGTTGATTCTTTGGAGGATTGGGAGCGAATTGGTGGCATGGTAGATAGTTTAATTGACTAAGTGCTAATTCATGGACGCGTTTTTTGTAGGGTGGCTAGCTCGCTAGTGTGGCCAGCTCGCTAGTGGATTACGTTAACTAGTTATTAGTGGCCTCAGTTTCTCAGAGAATCAGAATCGCTCTTCTCTCTCGTCACTCTTGCTGCAAATTTACTACACCCAATAGCTCAATACTACCTATAAACATAGCAGGAAAGTGAAATTATATATTATACCGAGTCGCCTGAAGGACGACAACCTGACTGAGGGCTGGTAACGTCATACATCTACTTGGCGTTGGTTTGGGCTATGACCACCTTTCTTCGCCCGCATCTGCTCATCTTTCTATTGCACCGTTAGCATCGGCTTCGACTCTGTGCTGATGTTCAAGGTATTAACTCTCAACTCCCACGTGGCTTCTACTATGTCACATGTACGAAGACAAGACAGAGTGAGATAACGTCCTATTACTAGTTACTATCTATTATTGGTAAAGACTACTAACTACCTAGGTACCACTCGGGGATATAATGTATAGGACCTGTTCAACACCCGACTGAAAGAAGATTCCCCCTCGACTTCAACGGGAATGGCCTCATCCCGCGACACGCACGCCACAGGACCCCGCACCGCTGGCCAGGGCGCACGGTTTACCCTTCGTCGTTGTTGCTAGACAACTACCACCCTATAGCGTCTGACCGTTTTATGGCTCATGGTACCGCCGAAGCGTCCTACTACATACAGTACTACAGGGATAGGACACTGCGAGTATAGGATCTAATATCGGCACCATACTTGACTCCAAATCTTCCACTATATCTGCTGGCATCATGCAGATACCTATATCGGACCGTTTGAATTGAGCCCATGACCACTGAGTGTCATATAGCCTCAAGGAAGGCTACAGTTTCCGGATCAGAAATTCTATAAATTCTGTTCTATCTTCCTTTTCGATCTCCAAAGTGGAAGAGGTCAATATCATCCTGTAACATTCCCTGTTCCCTCATCCTACATACTCTCTTCGGCTGACATTGCCATGCAGCAAAATGACGGAGACCCCATATAGTAAAGCCGAGGAGTTCTACTAACCAAATTTTCCTGTACGCATCCGTCACAAAGGTCAACAAATGCCGTGAAGTTAGCTCTTCAAACACAGATGTCGGTGCCTTGCAGAACTTCTCGGTCCTACCGGCCTATGATGTGAGCATCTCCATTTGGATAACCTCATCTATGTGGCCACGTTCGCTCTTAAGCCCAAGCGCCAAACGATGAGGATATCGATGCCATCATGGCAAAAATTATCGACGTGGCAAACCACCGTCCATTGTAATTAGGGGAAGGTAAGATTTCCTATTTCCAATGACATATGCCGTAGCCTGTCTGCTAATTAATATTCGAATAGCATCCATGGATCGCACCGCTTGTGTCATCGGCTGTTTACGCAAACTGCAGCGACGGAAACTTTCGGGCATAATCGATGAATACCGGCTCTATGCCGGCCCTAAGGCCCAACCACTGGGCGAACAGTTCATTGCAGCATATGAGCCGGGAATAATTACGGAGTCGGCCAACGAGGTGAAGGTTGTTGATTGGGGCTGTTAGATAGTGGTGCGAAGCACACCACGTGCTTTTCATAGAGAGAATTTTTGGAATCTTTTGCAATAGACACATATTTGAAGGCTGAGGTTTTGAATTACAGTTGAAGCTACATACGTAGTAGACTTGGTTGACCCTTCATCCATGTATGTAGTAGAGATTTGGTTTTTGGCCTCTCGTTTACACCAATACCTCCAGATGTCGGCATCGTCAAATTAACCAAATGGACGTTACTTCTCAATGCTCAATATCATCGATAATATCGTGATCATTAAACAAGTGTTATCATATATCACAGTGAAGGTATCATACGAAGAATCTAAAGGTAGTCAGCCATTATAATGTCCGTGTCGTATGCCTCCATATCCTCTCGGGGATCATAATCCGTCACATAGTTTCCCGGATAATCCGCCAATTCGTCATGATCCGAGAGAAGCATGGCATCATGATCACTGTATGAAGTCTGAGAGGACCCAATTGTTGACAGTAACGTGTCAAGGGATGTTTGGGTCGAATCCCCAATGTCTGTAAAGCTTGTTTCGCTGAAATTGTCCAAAAGCTGGTCCTCGGATTCGCTATTCAACAGAAATATGTCACTTTCTTCATTCTCGTTGTGATATCCTGTTTGGAAAGAACGACCCAGTCCGGAATTTCCGCTGTCGGATTGTTGCTGGTCCGTGGGCATGCGACTCACGGTTTCGTTTAATCCAGTCAATCCAGTTGATAGACACTCCGCAGAGAGCATCGAAACTCGTCTTTTCGTAGGTTTTGTCTTGAGCACAGTTTTCTGGGCGACACTCCAAAGTGATGAGAGGACTGCAGTTCCCCAACTTGGAAATTGAGGCTGTATCATCAACTCATCCGGGTGGCGGGAGCGAGCGAACTCTAACAAATCTGCTAGTTTAGCTTGGGTGGAGGGATCTTTGTTTCCTGCCAGCATAGATGATACGGCTTTGGTGATTATTGGAATTGTTATTCCTCGCTGGTTCATCGCCTAGGTGAAATTAGTGCTTGGTTTTCATCACTGAGATGGAAAACTCACATCCCGATATCCAGGGTCGAACACCGCGGGAGAGATATCTGCGAGGCTCTTAAGCGTGGCCTGCTGTGAGACACTAATCGTGGGATCTTTAATTGAGTTGGAAATGACCAGTCTTTGGATTCCAAGGTCGAACAGTCGGAGGAGTTCCTCGAGTGATGGGTCTGATCCACCTCCAGATATGCAAGAAAACTGAGATCCAATAGCCTCATGGAGATCCTCGTCATGCACCGCCTGTAGGATCGCGATTTCTGTCATTGTCTCTGGCAGCTGAGGACCGGGGAAAGCCGATGATCCTTGTCCAAGACCAACCTCCAACTCGGAAGGATCCTGGGATTGCGGTATATCCTTCCCTTGAAAGCGATACTCCAGCCAAACATCAATTGAAGCCAATGTAGCTATTGATACACCGGGAGGAGGACACGCGTCTGGTGGATTGGTCATCATACTGGGTAAAGTCCGACCGGTTTTGTGATTATGTATTGGCCATCCTCTGCGCAGACCAAGTTCGAGGCAGTGGGTACCAGAAGTGTCAATGCAATATTCGCCTGCACCCGTCTTGATCTCGACTGAGAATCCCAGGTCTGACCAGATCTGGAGGAAGGAATGGTCAGTTTCCAGTTTAGGGGATATTCTCTCTCACACACCTCCATATCCCAGAGTTTGCCTCTCATTTTCGAGATGAATGCCGCTGCTTCATTCTGACCCCAGTTTCCCCCGATGAAGAAGCGTAACTCCAGCTCTGGTGCCTCTGTTATCCATACACTTTCAACATTTGGCAAGTGTGAGAGGTCAATTGGTATTTGGGGGGCTCCATGGTTTAGTGGCTGGGTGAAATTAGCTGATGCGGCCAGGCGAAGCTGCAACTTTGAATCTCGGATTCGCAGAGTGGATCGACCCAAGTTGAGCTTTTGTGCCATTGTGGAGGAAGCTCATCACCAATTTACTATTCTTTTTGGGACGCAAGGCAGTCATTTGAATGAGTGATTGGGGGATTGGTGGGGTATTGAAGCGGGAAAGGAATCGCTGAAGTAGGTCTGCGCAGGTGGCTATGACCTTATAGCTATGGACGAGCACATGACTTCCAAGACTCTTGACCTAAGAATGCGTTCAGCCAATCCTTAAAGGTCGGTTTACTTTCACTATTCATATCGTTTGGAGCTTTGTATTTGCACCATGATCTCAGCTGAAAAGCTGATTCTTGTTATAGAACTTGTTTGGAATGGAGACTGTTGCTGAGCTCTACCCTCGACTTGACAGCAACACATCTCAGACTGGCATATGTGATCCATTGGCTTCCACCTTCTCTTGTGGTGCCGTACCGCAGCATTCAACATATCTATTACATTGCACCGTTCGTCTCCACTCCCTCCACTGCCTTAACGCAATCTGAATGGAACTCAATATTGGCTACTACTCAAAACATCTTCACCACCACGGCAAACTGGAAGAAGCTATTACAACTCCAATCTTTCCGGATAATTGGACTAGAATTCACCGTGATCATTGCCTCGATCAGCTGCGGCAAGCTATCCAATGTCATGGAAACCTATCGCCGGCCCCTGTCTATCATTATAATAATGATATAGTTAGGCTTGTAGTTGGACAGGTTCATACATGCCGCAAGTGGGCACCCATAAGGGAGTGGATGGATATTCGCAAGGCGTACTAGTGGTACAGGTAGAGCTGGTCGCCCGTCTTTTAAATGTATCTCAGTTCTCCACCCACCATTTGGTTTGTTCTACATCTGCGCGCATCATGGTAATCTCCGTATCATTAGGGACTTGTGTCTGACTGGGCTATATGACTAACAATGAATCTCCCGTGGCACCGAGTCACCAAGACATTTTTCAATCACAAGGGTTTGTGGAAGCAATGGATTGGGTAGACTCATTCTTGTGCGGAAGAAGAGCGGCAAGAAGTACAAACACACACACTAAGCTAGAAACAGAAGTACCTCTTCTACCACGCGATCGAGATCGAAGTCGTGCGGGTACATCAGCCGGTTATAGGCCAAGACGTCAACCAGCCAGATTGTAGCTTCATCGAAGTGCACCCCGACATGGCCTTCATCCGGGGGGTTTTCCAAACACCTCAGCTTATCTCCCTTCATAAACCTCTCCACCAAGGGCTTCGCGACGTGTTCTCTGTGGTCTACTAGTGCTTGCTTGGCTATTTCTACGTCGACCAAGTCCGTGACTAGTCTCTGCTGGGCTAGATGTTCCAGCAACTGGCCAACTCGTTGCATCTGGGTCGCCTGCCAAGAAATCGTCGCTATCACCTGGTCTTTGAGATCTGAAGGCCCAAAACGGCCTTCAAGAGCGATCTGGCTGGCAGCTACAAGGGCAGAATTGCCAATGGCACTCTTCAGCGGTCCGAGATCTTCCAGGTAGCTCGATATAACGGCATCCTTCATGTCGGTACCGGTACCATCTTTCACCGGGCTCTCTCCTCCCAACGCCTGCGCCGGTTCTCCTTCCACGCCAACCGAGCGACGAAGACGTCTCCAGAAGGTGCGGGGGGATGCCCTTGACCGGAGAAGGGTCTCATGGCGATGCTGCGTAGAAGCTACATTGGTGATTGCAGTAGCAATCTTTGGCGTCAGTATGAAGTGTGACATGTTATGTGACAAAAGGGCGCGGGTCGAGGCAACCACTAGTGGTGTGGATGTTTCCTGGTTAGGCCCAACATATAGCATCTCATCAACTATTCGATGGCGATGCCGGAGTATTTGGCCTTCGGGGTGAGTGGTGATGTCCTCGACAAATGCCGCTCCGAAAAGAGAACACCGGTTCCGGCCGGAACCCGAGGTATATGCCCAGGACTTCTCGCCCACCGTGGCTGCTGTCTCGACACGTACATCTCGCTGGTGGCCTAGATCAGGGGCTATAGTGGCCCAGGAACCGGAGTAACAAGCCTCATTGACGACCAGGAGGCGGACATTGGGCGGCAAGACCGAGAGGGCGGCAATCATCTCGGCTTTAGAGAGGAATTCACGTTCTGCACGCTGAGGATACAGCGTGAGAGCGTGGTTTTCCGCATGACCGTGTCCGATCAACACGATTATTATGCGATCGCCAGCGCCTACCCTACCGGATATGTTTCTAATCCAGTCCATGACGTGCTGTTTGACGCCACGGGCATCTAGTTGGTAAAACGGTGTTGTAGCCTCCTGGCTATCGTAGATCGGGACTCTTTCTCTCAAGTCCTCTCGCCCAAAAAGAAACGGCCCAGACATATGCGTGATATCATAAAGATGGGTCCCCGATAGACATGTGGGATTTAGCCCGTCCGATATAAACTTCTTCGCAATCATCACAAAATCCGTTGCTAGGGCTATGTCGACCACCCGGCCCCCAAAAACAACTAACGCAAAGGTGTGAAACGTAGACTTAGACATTTTTGGCGTGGTGATGCAGGGAATGGATAGTGGCACTATCTTTTCGAGCCAAAAATGTGTTTATGAAATGGGTCAAAGATCTCTCCATTCTTTACCTAGCTCGTTGAGGGAAAGGACAGCTGGTTACGTTGGCGGTCTAGCTAGTCATAATGACATAGTGGTAACAATGGGGGTGATTGTACCTGTATGTCCTCGAGTTCTCTATGTGCCTACGTACCCAGCACAGTACTCCCTCTTCGCTATCCAAAATATCCAGCATCGCCGATCAGGATGGTAAAGACCGTATGCTCTCATCGAAAGGACTGTATTCCGGATTGAAATAACCATTGGCGTCGATAACTTTTGCTAACAGCGTTCTCGAAGTTGTGTTCCATTCTTTAAATATTTAAATAAATCAGACAGGAGTAGTCGGCTCTTATGCGGTCTTGTCATGTCTTTCTAGACCTATTTTAGATATCTTCTCATCTTCTTTCCCTTCTCAGATTTATGGCACGATCACAAGAAAGGCGAAAAAGAAGTGTAACCTGTGCAGATGGCTTTCCAATGTATAGCTAATGATTTTTTTTTTTTTTCGATTTCTCAGAATCTTTGGCCGGTTTCCTCGAAGATATATAAGCATGGTCTACCCAGGGCCCTTTGATGCTCTGATCTCATCCCAACCCATTCCCACCAAAATCGCAGATATAAAAAATACACTAAAGTAAATTACACATTTTGCCTCAAGTGACTCCTGAAAGATGTCAAAAGAAGTGAGACACGACCTGGTTGATAACCTTTGTTAGTTTGTGTGTACTGTGGTTACCTGTCCACATTCACTAGGCTCTTTTGTGCCGTGGGGCTGTGCTTTTTACTTTTAAGAAACGGCCATCCATTCATTTATCTTTGTCCCTGATCATTTGTCGCCAAGTCATTAGTTATCCATTCAGAAGTAAGTACGTAGACATCCGCGTAGTGGAGTACCTGTGACGTGCACATGGCAAACCGTTGTTATCTCTTATCGGATCAAAGACGTCCTTATCGATAAGATAGCCTATCACGTGTGGCCCGGGCCCCATCCCAGGTGGCCTGAAAGTAACCGTTACACTTCCAACTATTCACGGTCAGCGATGCCAGGGGATGAGCTGTCAGAGAATCACCTGTATGCCCAGAATGGCCAGGATGAACATGAAGCTCAATCACTTCTGCCAGCTTCAAGTGAGGAGCATGATTTAGCTTTCCACCCGGAACCTCTTCCGTCGCCGATCCCCTCACATAACGCGACAAATGGCGAACGCCACTCCTCAATCTCTCAACCTGCGGCCGATGGAAAGCGCCGTACACCCCGTACCATGAACCGAGTGCGATTTGACCTGGAGGAGGAGCCAGAAAGCCCCAATCGCAATTCCATTGAGCGTGCTCTCAGCCCAGACGACACACTATGGCTGGAGGATGAGGACTATGAACATGGAAACCAGGGCCCAAGAACGCACCACAGTGGTCAATCAATTCCTCTTCTTACAAACATCGAAGCGCCTAGTGTGACACTCGCGACATCGGACGATTTCTTCCCCGAAGAGCATCTCGAGGATGCGCGGCCGCGGAGTGGGATGAAAATGGCGTTCATGAACATGGCCAACAGTATTATCGGTGCTGGAATCATTGGACAACCTTACGCGCTTCGTCAGGCAGGCATGGCAACTGGAATCCTGCTGCTGACTGCCTTGACCGTCACTGTGGATTGGACCATTCGATTGATTGTGATCAACTCCAAATTGAGTGGGGCGGATTCGTTCCAGGCGACAATGCAGCATTGCTTCGGGAAAGGTGGTCTCATTGCGATCTCGGTTGCCCAGTGGGCATTTGCATTCGGAGGCATGGTCGCATTCTGTATTATCGTTGGCGATACCATCCCACACGTTCTAGGCGCTTTGTTTCCGTCTCTTAGGGATATGTCCTTTCTGTGGCTCCTCACAGACCGCCGGGCCGTTATTGTTATCTTCGTTTTAGTTGTTTCATACCCATTGTCTTTGTATCGAGACATCGCTAAGGTCAGCTCTCTCTTTCCTTAGTACTTACCAGAGACTAACAGTCATCTAGCTGGCGAAAGCATCCGCCTTGGCTTTGGTCAGCATGATAGTTATTGTTGTCACTGTCATCACCCAGGGCTTTCGGGTCCCACCCGAATCGCGTGGAGAGATCAAAAGCCACCTTATTTTCAATGCTGGCTTTTTCCAGGCTGTCGGCGTCATCTCTTTTGGTAAGTTTTAGCTGTCCCTAGCAATAATTAGAAAACCCGCTAATGATTTCCAGCTTTTGTTTGTCGTATGTTCCTTTAAATCCTACTGATATCACAATCGCTAATTTCCACAGACCACAACAGTCTTCTGATCTACGGCTCATTGAAAAAGCCGACACTGGACCGCTTCACCCGTGTCACACATTACTCGACAGGAATCTCTCTGGTGATGTGCCTAGCAATGGGCATCGCAGGGTTCCTATCATTCGGTTCTAAAACCCAGGGCAACGTTTTGAACAACTTTCCATCAGACAATATCGTCGTCAACATCGCACGATTGTACAATATCCCCATTGACTTCGATATAGAGCTTCTTGACTGACTTTGACTAGTTGCTTCGGCCTGAACATGCTGACCACACTGCCGCTTGAGGCGTTCGTCTGCCGTTCCGTCATGACAACCTACTACTTTCCCGACGAGCCGCACAACACTGTTCGGCATGTTATCTTCACAACGGCGCTGGTGGTGACTTCAATGGTGTTGTCCTTGATAACCTGTGATCTGGGAAGTGTGTTTGAGCTCATTGGCGCGACCAGTGCTGCTGCTCTAGCCTATATATTCCCTCCTCTCTGTTACATCAGACTCAGCAGTGCTAAGCGACGAGAGAAGATTCCGGCGTATCTGTGCATTTGCTTTGGGGTGCTTGTGATGGGTGTCAGCGTAGTGCAGGCGGTTATCAAGATCATTCGAAGTAAGTCTGCCCCGCGAAACGGTTGCAATTGGACCAAATTGAATGGCCATTTGACCCTGCACTCATCACGGATGCTTACATTGAATTTTCGCCTTTACAGATGATGGCGAGGCTCATAGTTGCAGTGCACCTTAGAGAGACTTTTCAAGCAATATAGCGGCGGTTTATACTCTCAGTGTGCCCGAGAAGTCTGTTGATGCCATGTGCCGTGTACATATGTATTCACTTTGAACATATAGCTGTTATGTATTATATGCTACAGCATTCTCATTCGAAACATTCGCTATGTGCCGTTGTGTATATAGGAGTGGATTTCAATGTCTCAAGCTAGGTATCAGGTAATTTGGTAGATACCGTGTGCCTAAGCACGTATACATAGATGTACTCTAAAGTCAGACCGAGTACGGTGAAATAAATCCTCCTCGGACAACGACTGGACACATGCGCTTTGCGATTCCGGCATCGCAACCCCTCAGCCTCGTTTCTCATCTTGTACAACTCCGCTCGCTTTCTGCATCCAAAAATGCACGATCATTATCAATGGCTCTTCGACGTATATCTATAGGGCTTCATTATCACGTGGAAGCATCCACGTGGACATGGCAGTCCCCAAGGCCAAAACTCCTCGACGGAAGGTGCGACGGACAAGTCGCCTTGGAAGCATAGAGGTACCATTGCTTGCACATTCACAAACGCGTCGCGTCTTTGATCCGAGGCTCTGATTGTTCCTTTATTTACCCTCTTCCCATCTGCTCTCTTTTCTTTCTTCTACACCCACTCTTTTCCCTGCTTTGTTCGCTTCTTCTTCGCTTGTTTGGAACCCATCAGCGGTTCTCACAATTCTTGTTTCGGGTGCTTCGCACAACTCTGCTTATTGTCTGTCTCTTCGCTTTACAGCCAAGTCCTCGGAGTACCCCCTCTTGTCGTCTGTCCCTTGGGGGCCCTGCTTAGGCCTTTCTAAGCCTCATTTCGTCTTCATCGCCCTCGTCCCTCAGGTCACTTCGACCTGCAAATACATTCTTTTGGGAGACACCATCTCCCACGCTCTGATCTCTATTACCACTCACTCATCGCTCACTCTTCGTGCTTTGACCAACCAAACCACAGTCACACCCGTTGGGCACGTCGACAACGACGTGTCATGTAACAGCGTTTAATACCCTCTGCTTGCCGTTATTACTACCAGGAAAATGAGTGAATCATCGGAGCTGTCAGCGGAGAAGCTCCGCAAGATGCAAATCCTTCAAATGGTAACATCTAGCCTCTCACTTCTCTTCTGACCTTTCTAACTGACGGCACCAACAGGCGGACCTAGGAACCGCTCGGCGTGAAAAGATTTCCACCGCCGATTCCACTACTCAGGCTCGCGCGCATCTTGCTGACATCGAATCCAAGCGGCGTATCGATCAGAGAGATAAAGCTCAATTGAGCGAATGGGCAAGTACGTACTAAAGGGGAAACTCTCCTGCGCCCCTTTGTGTCTTTGTGCTAATCTCCGTCTCAGATTTGCATGCTAAAATCGGAGACACTCGTGGAATGGAAGAACTCGATGACATAAATTCCGGCCAGTCCCACCGAGCTAATTTGCACGCCATGTTGCACCCCAATGGAAGTCAGCCGCGAACCTACGCCAATCACCCTCACCCAGCTCCATCTGCAGGTCGCGGTGGTGGTGTCATGGGAAAGAGAGGACGGGGTGGTTTTGTTCCCCCTCCTCCTAGTGGACCTGCTAATCTTCCTCCTGCTCCTACACGGTAAGATTTGCTCCGACATTTAAGATATGCCAATTAACGGAAGAGAAATCACAGAGGCTCCCTTCATGCAAACTCTACTCGCTCAGGACGCCCAGGACCGCGCGCTCGCTCGACTACAATGTCGGCCAGTATTCATCTAGACCCTGCGCTAAACTGCAACAACGATGACAGCGATGCTCGTGACCGAGGAAGGGGACGTGGACGAGGCAAAGGAAAGGGTAAGGGTCGCGCCCAAGAGCATGTTCACAGTACGTTTTGGTGACGCACACAGAAAAAGAATACAGCTAACAATGTTCTTAGTCCCGCCTACCCCTAGCAGACCCCGGCGCCCACCGCCAGCGTAAGTAATCAGACTTCTGTTGTTGGAATTTCTATGCTAACTTTTTGACCAGCATCAACTTCGCCACTAGAATCTCTGACCCTGGGGACTTTATGTCCTCATTTCAGTCTCGCCGAGCTACTGAAACGTACAAGAAGCCTGTTGATGCAATCCCCTCTGCTCCAATGCAGAAGACTGCATCTGCACAGGAAGCCATTCCGCCCAACGAGCAAAAGGCCAAGGCGGTTCTGGGGGTTACACCCAAGCAGAAGACGGCGGGCATTCCTCTACCTTCGAAGCCTGCATCCTCGCCAGTGGCAACAGCGACAACGCCGTCTCGTATTGTTCCTATTGAGAAGACTGCATCATTCCATTCCTCCAAAGCCCAGGCTACTGCAGCCAAGATATCTCAGCCACATATTGGGCCTTATCTAGTGGAAACACCCTCGCCGTCACCTCGTGTTGTTCCCCTTGATAAAACAGCATCTTCCAAAAGCCGCAAGGCCCAGCCTGGTACACCCAAATCATCTCGACCACATGATAAAGCCCCTCCAGTGGAAGCACCCAGCCCACCACCGGCTCGCCCTGTTCCTGTCCAACAAAGCGCCAAGTCCAAAATGGTGAAAGAAATGGCGACTGGTTTGCAGTCTTCTTATCCAGCAGTTGTCGCAAGCGCTGCGGATGAAATTCAGTGGAAGGTTCCGCCAGGCGAACAGCCACGAAAGAAGGGCACTGCTCCATCCGAAATGCCCCTGCCATTCCCCGATGCCAAGAAGACGACAGTCCCGAAGGTCGCTCAAACCAAAGACAACAAGCAGAAGATTTCTCCTGATAGCCAGAAGGAGGAAACCAAGCAGAAAGCTCAGTCTCAAGATCTTCTCAGCGGGGATGACTCTCC
Source organism: Penicillium rubens (assembly GCF_028828025.1). Classification (NCBI taxonomy): domain Eukaryota; kingdom Fungi; phylum Ascomycota; class Eurotiomycetes; order Eurotiales; family Aspergillaceae; genus Penicillium; species Penicillium rubens. The sequence goes on from NW_026890600.1 coordinate 5,385,116, forward strand.
GATTAATACACCAACGACAACCCCCCACCATTTGAAGACAGTGGCCATCCAGAGTCCAGGTACTGCAGAATTGGCAGGTCTCAAGTTTGCGGAGAGACCCGGGGAGTCGGTGCCAGTTAAGAGCATTGACGAAGTCATTGCCCCCAAGATAACGACCAATAAGATCCCAGAAGCTCAGTCTCGCCGCAATGATCAGAGTCAAGCACTTGACGGCTTCGGTATCTATGGTCCGCAGATTGTTCAAGAACTCCGCGAACTCCGCAGACACATTCGTACAACTCAAGAATTGGCAACTACCAGTGATATTGAACGCATTCTTGAATCTAAATTGCTCCAGTTGGTCCCTACGGCATATGCACCACCTGCATCCTCGGAGGTAGAAAGTCGATTGGGTAATCTGGCTGCACTTGTGGAATATATTTCAACATCTCAGCAAGGAACTAACGCTGTTGAAGCTTCTTCGGCTGCCCGGCGTGACCTTACCCCCTTTGAGGGGCACCGATCGCCGGCCCCACCGTCCTCCAGTTCTAACTCACCCCCCTCTGCGGATAAACGCACGCACAAGGTATGTGTGCCCGAGCTCTCGCCAACCAAGAGTGAGCGCTCCGACATTATCTCCCAGTTCGAAACTCTTCAGGTTTCGGATAAACTAGCCGCACCTCTCCAACCGCAGCGCGTGGTCCCAGTTCCAGTTCCTCGTCTGCTTGATGTTCCAAAGAGGGCCACTACATCCGATGCGTCCATTCAGGCTACTCGTGCAAAGGAGGCAACGAAAAAGCCACAGACTCTCAACGATTCGATTTTTGCAGGACCTGTAGGCCCTATCACCTCCAATGCTAACGTTATTGGACCTAATGTGGTGCGATCCCAGACCACGACTCGGGGGCTGAGCGCGAGCCACCCAAACATTCCCAGGCAACAGGATGTTCAATCAGCCGGCGCTCGTACAATCGGCCCTGCGCCATACAAACCCCACGTTATTGGTCCGGCGCCCTCTGCCTATGAGCCAACCACATTGCGCGATGTGCCAACAGCCCACGTCCGTACCGTTTCTGCCCAGCATTTCAATACTGAGAATCGGCCCTCATTGAACGTTGCAAGCCGTGTTCCGAGTTCCATGGGTGGATCATATGGTCCAGCTTCCCAGCAAGCTTCGAATCCAGTGTTCTCCATGCCTGACCCTGCGACGATTCCCCCCAAAGCGAAGGCTCCTAGATCTTTCCCTCCCAACCTATCTCGTCGCTAGCTAACCCATCCAGATTCAAGAGTCTGATTTTCAGTGGATCACTTCTTCTACTGGCCTCAACCCGCTCTATCTGGTCTCTACTTTGATGTTATTTCCATCTCTTCTATGGCCTGGTTGAGCTTTGAGATCCTTTGCTTTTCCTAGCTGAATGGTGTTCCTATTTCAGTTGTTGAAATGGTCAAAAGTGAAAAGTCAATGATCGTTTAGCGGGCTTTGTTATGATTAATACCCAGTACTTTAACCTTTGATCAACGACATTTAATATTTTTCCTTTCACACCAATGTAAATGTAGGCTATTCATCCCACAGAGCAAAGGAAAACACAAGCTCTGGAGTCAGACATGAGGGCAGGGTGAACTTGTTTGAGTTTACAAGAGGACGAAATGAGAACCTTGAGACTCCGTAAGAAGGCGATATACCATCTAAAAGGTAATAGGTTATCCTTGACATAGATATCATCCTCACGGCCGTCTTTTGAGAGGCCATACGTAGCCTGGAGACGTTGCAGAAGCGCATTGTCTTCTCAAGCGAACTATGCAGGGGAAAAGGCTTGATCCCAATCTAGTCACAAATGTGATCTTATTCTTTACGATAACGATGAATAGAAAAACAAGTTCCTTTTATTATTATTTTATGACAAGAAACAAGTAAAAGGGGTGTAAACATGATCCATCACACTCCAATCACTGCACAGCGCAAATCAAACTACAAAAGCAAACACGTTTCAGGCTATGCAATGACAATCAAGTCCAACTCGGAAGAAATAGAACCTGCTTCCGGGATGATGATGCACATGAAGTTCTCAAGAAATCGATGAGATCGTATATCCAACCTGGATGATTCGACGGGCAGCATGACCCCCTTTCCGGCCGTTCTGGGACTTTCGCACCCGAATAGACCTGTCATAATACTTCCTTTTCTTCTCGTTATTTTCCTGTCCGGATCACTGCCCCCGGCTGCGGGTACAGCGGTCAGGAACTGTTGTCGGCACGTTCGAGCCCGGGAGTTCGACCGGGGAGGATGAAGCTACATCCGGTGGAAAAGTACATAACGGTCTGGCCAAAGTACGTAGCGGTCTATATCAATTACATGTGTCCACTTCACGAGGTGCGTAATGTGCACGGTGGTTACAGAAGTAAGAACTTTGCTGGTCTTTTCGCTTTGTGATATGTTGAACTTGCAGTGTGATAGGGGTTTCCAGTACGAGATATATCATGATTCCGGGTTACTTTGGTTACTTTGACTAGACTACGCTGCTTTGAATCATGAATCATGCGGAATATAAATGGTTTTGTATGAAAATCCTAGTTATACCCTGGCACCCTGTCTCCCCTCGTTTTACATGTCATCAATGTCACTATGCTGGATTATACCTGCGTATCTTGTGTCGAATCTTCTCATCTACACATCTAATTCCAGTTGAATTCAGTCAGATATAGACCCGATAGGTGGAATTAAGCTTAATTACCTTCGAACCAATACGGTCGACGCCTATAGGGCTGCTGTAGATCCAGGCCATAGGATCTTTTCCAAGTAGGGATGCTGACCATGTCTCCCTAGAGAGGTTAGAAAATAACGTCAAAGTACACTGGAATCTCTCACTTGTGAAACCGTCAAGTCTACTGCACGCCTGCGTCCTCGACGGGCTCTCCAGTATAGGACAACCAAGACCGAACCAAAGAGGACAAGACCAAGGCCGACAACAACTGCATTTGCTGCTGGCGTACAGCTCCAGCAGAGTCCAATCGAAGACATTTTGTCACGAATAAAGTCTATGGGCAGTGAAATTTGACAATGAAAAGCAATCCTATGTCTCGATGAACGGGGATATCCATTCTTCTTTAAATATGGCCAATTCACGACATGATATGTGGCATTCATCTTCGCCCAAGCATCAAGACCCTTGTCCACTACTCATCTCGGACACTGCAGAGCCACAATATCCTTCAAGCACTGGCAAAGCAGGAAACCGGAGAATAGACGCCGATCAGTCAACTCATGGCCTCGGCGCCTGACCAGTACTCGGTGACCAGGGTGCATAATGCAAGCCAGGAGAGAAGAAAAGTACTGTAATAAGCACAAATAGAAAAGGAGAAAAAAGCAAAATCACCAAATTGCGCCGCATCCTCGATGTATTCCGCGGGATTTCGTGGAATTCCGTGCTCTTTTACTTTTCTATGACTGTCCTGCAGGCATAGATCTGGCACTTTTCACCAGGCTTAGAACCTTTTTTCCTTGGGCTAATGCATCAACCCGTTAACTCCAGTGTACCGACAACGCGGACAGTGGAGATTGTTACCCGGTGCTGTGGGATTGCCATGCATAGGGGAACACCCGGGTGTTTTTGTGGATTCGTGGCTTCGATGCCAGGGTCTGCATATTCGCTGTATTCTTTGATTGGTCCTGGGTTCACTTAGACTCCCACGCTGGCACTGGGAGCATGGCGGAAGAAGGGGCCGAAGGGACCGGGCGGATAGAAGGTCCCGGTAGACGTTGTGCTTGCTTTTATTGTACCGGTGTCGTGGCGTCGGGCCTGGGAGGATCGACTGTCCCAATCCGTGTTCATACTTCTGCTCGTACTTTTTTGTTCGTACTTTTGTATCGAACATGATATCAATTTTTGGTGCCGGGGGCTAGGTAGGTGATTCATGATTCATTTCTAATATGACTGATATTTCTGCAACATAAGCCCGTTGTCTAATCTTGCCAGTGTGTTTCTGAAGTCCAGCATGCTTCAGGTTCCGTTTTAGGAAACAGAATAAAATATGCCAATGTGAAAGAATGTACCAATATCCAATATCATGTGTTTCCCCCGCTGGTATCCTATGGATCCATTTGCTTTGAGGACTCCGGGACGCCTGCCATATTTCCCCGCCGTGATAACCATACCATGATGCCGTGGAGCAGAGCTGAAGAAGAAAAAAATTCGGTGAAATAGGAACGCTTGTAGTTGGAAATTGCGCGGTAATGCACCCTCTCCGAGGGCGCAAAACACAAATCAGATCATGTTCATCACTGGGTTGGTGGACGAGGCCCGGAAGAAGGTCCAGAGGAGTCTGCATCTGAGACTCGGGGCCGTTTTGGGTCGTTTGGACCGGGTGCCGGGACCCCTGCGCCGGGCGTGGCATCAGCATTGGTGACGTCCAGCAATGGAGGCCGCTTTCCGTTAAGATTCTGCTGGGGCGGCATAGTGCCACGGTTGGCCATGCCTGGGTTGGAAACGTTCCTTTGGTCAATGTTGGGCCGGGTCAATGGTCGATATGACGAGATAGAAGGGCCTCTGCTGACCGGACTGCTAATTCCACCGCCAGGAGCACCGACTCTGCGTTGCATATCTGTTGCGGGATTGACAAAGTCTCGTGTATTATTGTTAGGTGGCGCCGGAGATGCGCTAGACAGCATCGGCCTAGCAATGGGAATGCTTTTGCTATGGTCTACACCAGCCGTCTTGCGGATGGAGGGACTCTCCGCGTGTGGATCGAATTGAGGTGCGCCCGAAGGGACGGAGTTTGGATTTTCACGAAGGAGGTCCACCGCTCTGGCGGAGTAAAAACCTGTTGACGGTGTGCCTTGTGGTGGATTCATGTCCTGGTTCCCTTGGAAGCCCCCGGGCCCGGTTTCCTTTTTGACCGGTGCCTGGGCGATGTTGCTTTGTGCAGCATTCTGACCAACTGTTTGCTGTGCTGCTGATGGTCTGGGGTTCGCAAGATTCTGCGCGGGACCTTGACCGGCCATTGGTCGACCTTGTAATGCGGGAGACGGGATAGCCGATGGGTTCTGTCGTGCATGTATGGGATTAGGTCGTCCCGCTTGGCCTGAGCCGTTCCATCGCTCTGGTTTTGATGGTGTTACAACAGCGGGGTTAAATCCTGGTCGAGCGGGCGGTCCTCGCTGAGGCGCTGGACCGTTTGTGGGCGCAGGGCGCTGCTGTTCTCGTTGGATCTCCGTGTCTATTACGATCTCATCAGGATTGCCTATATCGGTCTCAGCTACCGCAAAATCGGCCTCATCGAAGAGGTCACCTAGAGACCGTTAGCCAACGTTCAATGTTGTGTTTTCTAACACATACTGCCAAACTCTCCATCGCCCTCGAAAGAAGCGTTATTCCCAGGATTGTTGACTCTTGCTTGATGCACAGGACGAGGAAGGGGTAGATCATCCTCTTCCGGTTCACGTTTAGGTGGCGGCGGCTGTTTCTTAGGAGGGGGTGCGAAGTCAGGGTGGCGGTGAAGGTCTTCAACATCCCATCTTCCCTATTCTAATAGTCAGTATGGCATGTGGCAGATCGGAGGACGTCGGGGACCTCACAGGCGTTGCTTTGACTTTGGTCACCTTGGCCACATAATCCTTGTCATAGATACAGTTACCTAGAACGTTGCCAAAGTTCCTCAATGCGCGTTTTAAAGCGTCTGTTGTGCCTTCTTTCTTGGCCTTCTCAAACGCTGCGGCCTTGCCCTTGCAGTTCTCGATATGCCCGTAGCCAATATCCTAGAAGAGGGCTAGAGTTAATACAGCAACCAAGCAAAAATCCACACATCGAAGATATCCGTTTACCTCATGAAAGGTCCCATCCCTCAGGGTGACTCTCATAATAACTGAAAGTCCCAGGCTGATTTTGCCCGTATTTTGATTTTCCTCAACCTGATAAGTGTTAACCAACCTCGAAGTAGTCGATTGTGTAATATTAACGCACAAAATCAATCTGAATCGTCTGAATCGAACTGGACCAGCCATTGAATCCAAACACCTCATTTGCAAGATTGATGCATTTGTCCGCGGAGAGATAGTGCACTTTCTGCCCCGCAGCACCAGGTCGCGCAGAGATGTATTCGGGCCCCAATTTCTTATCAAGACGGGCTTGTAGTGTTGCAATTTCCTGTGCGGTGTATTCGCTGATGCGGCGTTGGGGTTCCTCGAATGGGTTTGCCGTGGCGGCTCCTGTATCGTTCGGCATCCTTATAGATCCCGCACCACCGCGATGTTGGTCACCAACGCTGGGATTATCACTATCAGTGCTCGGTTCCATGGGATATGGCGATTTCCAGGTCCTGGGTATTGGGTCTCACGCTGGCATGTTTTGTTGTGAACGAGTGTCGAGTTCAATATTAGAGATGTAATGATGGCGTGTCGGGCGCGTTGTCTTCAGGCACCGAGACGCGGCTCATCGCGACATCACATGACGATAACGCGATAAGATAAAGATAGAGCTTCATGAATTAAGTCAAATTCGAGTAAACAAAACACATTACTATTTAAGGATAGTTGGAGATTGATAGGGATGTGATTCATATATGGAAGCAATTTTCGGAGTGTCATCTCATTTCTCATTCATTGTAAAAGCTATCCATCCTTTGGGATGAAGAAAGGTATGGCATCAATCATTGGATAAGGAGACTGGCACTAGGCACAAGTCCTAGTTCCTTCAAAGACTCTCCGAAGAACTCATTATCAAACACCTTCTTGGGGAAGTTCTGCACGAAGCTCTGGACCTCGATCCCATCCTGTTCCTTCAATGCGGCAGCAACCTCAAACAACGTAGTGTCAACGTGCAGTGTCTTCATGATGTTACCCTTGGGTGACTGGAATCGCAACCGAGTTTCCGTATAGGCAGAGGCAGGCTTAGATGTAGAGGGGCCGGAGGAAGTGGGTGCTGGGACGGCGGCGGGCTGGGAAGGAGCCACACCTGCACGCTCAGCTCGCTGCTTCTCTGCCTTCAATCGACGCTCCTCCTTGTCGGCCTCGATCTTTGCCTTGATGCGCTTTTTGGCTTCGATTTCATCCTGCTTCTCCTTCTTCTTCTTGGCCGCCTCCTTCATCTGTTGCTTCCGCTCGAGCTCCTCTTTGGCATCTTGGGTTTCTTTAGTGCTCTTCCTTCGGATTTCCTGATAATAAAAGTCAGCAAAATAACCCTAGTCAGTCATTCTCCGGGCCAAGGCCAGAAATACGCACCTCATTCCTCTTCTTGTCAATCTTGTCCTGTTCTGAGAGCCCTGCACGCTTCTCCGCAAGCTTCTCCCGCAGCTCCGCCAGTCTCTGCTTCTTCTGCTCCTCGGTCAATGGAGCAACTTCCTCCGTAGATTCAGCGAAATCAACATGTCCGGATTTAGATGCGTGGAACTCGGCCTGCGACTGGCCTCGGAACTTCTTGCCACACTCGTTGCATACTAAGCTGCGTGGTTGTTCGCCCGGTTGGAGTGCGGGGCCCTCTTCGCCTTGTGCCTCTTGAGCTTGTGCCTTTATCTCCTCCAATGACTTGTCCTGGTTGTCCTCGAGCCACTGCAGTGCACCTTGCACTATTTAGCTAGTCAGAGAATTGCTCACAGTGTATATCAGAGGAAAGGGCAGGGACTTACAGCCACCAGTCTTCGTCACAGCGAGCTGGGCGCGCTCTTTGTCAAAACCCATTTCAATGAGCTGGTCCAGGTCCGATGCCATGATGACTGTTGGGACGTGAAAGAAATATAAGCGTAGAAAACACTCAGAAAATTAGCGTAATTTGTCAAGATTGAATCAAATGGGTGGTTCAGAAGTGAGGTAGCTCGCGAGCAGAGTGGGAGAGTGGGTGACGTATCAGAAAGGCGGCGAGCGATAAGGCCCACTTAGCCTTCCCCGGGTTTCTATGGCATCAAGTTCTTCTCGGTGGCACATCTGAGGGATATTTCAATATCTGGAGGCCACTAAAAGCCTGGTAATGTCAAGTAAATCTCTATGTTGCATTTGCGGAACGACTAGAATTGTATAGTCCTCTACAAGACATCTCTGCTAAACACGTGTGCTATGAGGTACGTACCTGCATTGTAGGTATCCCAAGTTGTACTATATTTAAGCCTCAATCTACTATATATGGTAGCAAGTTGGATGACGTCCATTTACATTCAATGTTGAAACCAGCATAACTTGAATGTGGCCGAGGGATATGGCCACATACCTCAATGCCACAGCTCAATGCAATTCACCCATGGAAATGAAGCATATACTGGCTTATTCTCAGCATAAATTGCCAGGAACCGCTGTACGAGCAACGATATAACATGCAATACATATGTCGTATACAATTTAAACATGGGCAAGTGGGATGACTGACCCCACCGCGGAGATCACATGCAGGTGGAGGAAGATGTTTATCCGAGGATGCGAATGCCGGGGGAAGAGTAATGAGGCATGCGACCAAAATATCCAGCCCAGCCAAGGTCCCTAATAGAATAAACAAAAATGAAGAAGGCAAACGTTCCAGTTTACGATGTATAGCTTGTCAATAGTGACATCACCTGACTGTTTGCTGACTCATCCAATTTCCCCGAAAGTGCCCAGGTGGACAATAACGAAACTCCTGAGGCATCGGCTTAGACCTGATAACCCTCCCACACCTTTATTTCCCAATCCAAACCTAATCGCGTACAGTCATCTGTGCTCTTGTCATCTTTGTTCCCTTCTCCCACCTCCTTCACTCTGACCACGTGCACCATGACTATCCAAATCGAGCCCTCCGAGTTGGGCTTCAAGCGTGAGTGCCAGATCCCGAACCTGTCTCAGACCTGCCTAGATCAACAGCTCATCTCTTGATGATAGGTCCCTTCAATCATGAAGTATGCCAGGTTCTCCGCCTGACCAACCCGAATGAGGACTCCGTGGTCTTCAAGGTATGTGTGACACCCCTCGGTCTTTGTCGCGGGACAAGCAGCACTAACATATGTCCTCGGCGCGCTAGGTCAAAACCACCGCTCCTAAGCAGTATGCCCCGACCATCCTATGCTGCAATGCCTATACTCGAGATTTGTTATCTGACCATATTCCAGTTACTGTGTGCGACCTAACTCCGGCCACATCGAGCCTGGCAAGACTGTCGAAGTCCAAGGTTAGTTGATAACCGAGTACGCTTGAATTACGGCGGGCTAAATCTTCTCGATAGTGTTGCTTCAGGCTATGAAGGAGGACCCTGCTCCGGATGCCAAGTGCAAGGATAAGTTCCTGGTCCAGGCCGTCCCGGTCGCCCGTGGCTTGGAGGATGCCAGCGTTAGCCAGATCGTAAGTCCAGACTGCGGGATCGCGAACAACAAGACCAATCACTAATATCTATATTCAGTTCGACCAAACCGCCAAGTCCGATGTGGTTGAGCGCAAGATCCGAGTTGTCTACCTAGCAAGTGATGCCGCTCCAGCCAACGACTCGGTATGCTACTCAGCAATCATTTCTCCATACACACCATCTAACTTCCACCAGGTGCATGATGAGGAACCTCCAGCGTACACTTCTCCTGGCGGCGCAAACTTCCAGACCCCGGCCCCCAAGAAAGTCGACTCCGATGAACCGTCCCCAATCCCTGCTCCCGATTTCTCTGAGAAAAAGTCCCAGTCTCCTCAGCGCGAACCGGCATCTGCCATTTCAAATGCCAAGTCCGCCGTTGCCAATTCTCTTCCCTCAACCGACGAACTCAAGTCCCAACTGTCCGAAGCCAACGCACAGATCCAGCGACTGAAGGACCGACTCGCAGACCAAGGACTGCGGCAGCGGAAGACCGGCGGAGAGGCTACCAGCAAGGCTGTGCCCGCCACTATGCAGCAGTCACATGCGCCAACGGCCGGCGGAGTTTCGATCCAGGGTGTAGCATGCCTCTGCCTTCTCAGTTTCTTGATCGCGTACTTCTTCTTCTAAGCTGGTCTTCTGTTTGTCGCTTTCTCACGGTCTATCTAGCTTCATTGCGCGTACTATGCGTGTGCTCAATGCCTCTGGTCTAACGTCGCTGACGCCTCTCCCAAATTCCCATCTAGTTCTGTCTCTTGAAGAGCATGCCTTTTTCTATCTGTTCTAGCATCAGCCTTTTTTCTGCGTTTGCTTTGATTTTTTTTGCCCCAGTATCGATACTCTTTTCATGTTTTCTCTCGGATGTCCGAACTTCCATAGAGGCCAGACATCTGTCTGTCTCATCCTCTTTGTTGTTTATTTCCTTTGTTTCTTTACCCTTCCTGTCTTGTCTAATATCATTTTATGATGAACGGACCTAGCCCTCTCGATTCATTTCTCTTTGTTTCATAAACCTATTCTCGAGCTCGGGATAATCCATGTGGTCGCTACTAGAGCTAAGTCCATGTCGTACATAGTTGGGGACTACGTCTCCCTCCTTCGGTAATTAGTTAGTCGCAGACATTCGATCCTCTTGCAGACACAGGGACCGGACAGCATTTTGGCTGAGAGCGACTCTACCGAGATCAATACTTCGTGCTCCCTACGCGCACACGTTTGAAGCCTCATAAAAACCGCAAAATGACAGCCTATTCTTATTGAAAACAGATATATCTAACAAGCACCAGTACTCCACCCAGTAATGTATGTAATCGAACAACTGAAAATTCCATACCAGACGTTATAGTCAAAAGGCCGAACAAGATCTAACATTGAATCTCACTCTCCTTCCACCCATCACCCTCCTCGCCCGCCGGACCCGCCGACGCAGCCGAGATACCCTCACCACCACGTCCATTCCATTGCTTAGACGCAGCAGAATCACCACCGCGCTTCGACCCACCACCAACAATCCGTCCACCCTGTTCACGCTTCACACGACACCAAGGACCAACATCCTTATCCAAGATGAAAGTGTAAATAACCCAGACCCAGCTCCGGTGACAAGGCAGCGGCTCGTAGAACTCGCGCGCAATCTCATGCAGCTTATGCAATCTGGTCCATGGGATAGCAGGGAAATCGTGGTGCTCGTTATGCAAGCCGACGTTGTAAGTGAGGATATTGAGTGGGCCGTAGTACGAGTATGTCTCCGGGGGAGGAAGGGAGTCGAGCGGGTGCGGGGTCTCGGACTTCTCGTTCTTCTTCAGCTCTGCTAGGGACTCTGTGCCGCCGCTCTTCACGTTCGAGAAGAAGTAGTGCTCGGCGATGAAGTGGCCTGCGCAGGGGTGCAGGGATCCGGCGAGGAATGAGCTCAGCAGGAAATATAGTACTGGTTGCATGGTGCCGCATAGTTGGCTGAGGGCGTAGTCGAAGCTTATTTGGACACCTAGGTTCAGGAGGTGGATGTAGGTGAAGGGTGGGCTGTAGATGAACATTGGGCGCACGGCGTAGAAGAGAATCTGGAAGGTGCAGAAGAATGTCTTGCCCAGGAGGGAGTTTAGGAAGAAGGCTTCCACTGCTGTGGGGAGGTCGGTGTCGAGGCCTGTTACGCCGAGGGATTTGTGGTGTGTTAGGTGGTATGGCTGTTGGTCTTTTGTCAATTCATGGCTTCTCCTGGGTTTCTGCTAGTTTGTGGTTTCTGGAATAGTATACGTACTCTGAATGCTGCGCTGTAGGGCAGTCCGATAGGGAGGTTTGCGAATATGGCAAGCAATCGGTTGGCGAAAGCGGACCGGAATGCCAGGTTGTGTGAGATCTCGTGAATAGCGAGGAACAGATTCTGGTTGCAAGTCGCACCGATCACATATGCCGTGGCCAGGAACCGCCAATCGAGCATTGAGGTGTTGCGAAGGAGATAGGCACAGGTGATTTGTAGGGACACGACGCCGAGGACGACCCATTTGGTAAGAGGCTCGGGGCCACATAGCTTGGTGACCTATAGACCATAATATCATGAATCAGCATTGCAATTGCATTCGTTGAGGCTGTCCGTCGCCCAGTAAAGTGGCCAGATGTATCCGGGAACTCCGCATGGAATCTTCATCGAACCCCCGTACCACCATGAGGGCCAGCAAAACAGGGTCACGTACCTCCGGATGGGCCTTGATAATTGCCTGTCGTCTTGAGCGATGGGGTTCTTCAGTGTACGTCCAGAAGAAATGGTCGTCGACCAAAGCATCCGGTGCCTGGATTCTGGTGGACTCTGGTTGCGTTTGGTCGGATGTTTTGGCTGCCGACACCCGGAGGTGCGGTGAACTTGTTTCAACGACCGCAGACATGATGCGAAATTGGTATGTGTCGAAGTTTAGGCCATGAGGGATAGGAGAGGCCTTAAAAAGTCGGAAGACTGTTGTTCCACGTGGGGCGACACGGCATCCTTGATGGCTTGAGGCTTGGCAGGATCGGCGTTTTGATGTCAAGGGACTCTCCGACTCTCCAATCTATTTAAGACATTACTAATGGGATGGATCTTTCAGATGCTTTTAGTATATACGGTCTATGGAATAAATCAGTAGTCGTCGCCACGGCTAATAACCTCCTTCACATTCGGGCGCAACACAATTGTCTAAAAGAACAAGTCAGTAAACAATCAAAGTGGAGAACACCCCAAAATAGAAACATACATGTTCATATTGGGCAGTGTATGAGCCCTTGATATCGCAAAGAGGAGGGTAATCCTGGACAATTCCAGATGAAACCAGGTTGTTCAACTACATTCGTCAGCTTCAGTGTCTCACGTGTGAGCTGCATCGTTAACTTACGCCCAGGAGGTACTTGTCCTGACCGAGGCGGTCAATATACCGGCGACAGAAGGGAAGGGTGCCGAAGTTCTTGTTGATCAAATTCAACAAGTTCTTAGCGGAGGAAAGACGCAGGGGAACGTTAGGAGCATCAGCGGCGAGAGCGTAGTGCGAGGTTTCCATCTGGGACCATGTTAGCTTCGGTTCTCCGTCCAGTGACAGTATAAACTTACTTCCTCCCGCACGTAGCCTTTTCCAGTACTACCGAAAGTCTCAATAGCAAAAACTTCACCCTCTTCCATCTTGGTCTGATCGGTGCTCTTGACGATAGGCACACTCTTGCCGCCGTGGATAACGTGCTGGTCAATGTTATGACCGTTCAAGTTGCGGATACACTTGACGGGGTGCATCGTGCCATTGATCTCAACTTCGTAACTCTCCATAGCTTCTTGAATGGCGGCACCGATATCACTCATACGGACGTCAATTCCCGCTTCCTAGAAACCCGTCAGCTCTGCTTGAGAAAAAGGTAAAGCTAAAGGCGAACTTACCCGGATACCAGTGTTGGTGGCGTCCTTCACGGCGGCGAGAAGAGGATCGTACACGGGGTCAAAGGTCATGGTGAAAGCACTGTCCACAATGCGGCCGTTAAGGTGCGCACCGAAGTCGACCTTCATCACGTCTCCCTCGTTCAGGACCATCTTGTTGCCGGCGTTCGGGGTATAATGCGCAGCGCAATGGTTGATGCTCAAACCGCAAGGGAAGCCCATGCCACCCTTGATGTTATCACCTTCCTCCAGACCCGAGTGACCTGTCAGAGCGCGCACTGAATCCTCGATACCTTCCGCGATCTCAGTCAAAGTCTGGCCGGGCTTGATGTTCTTCTGCGCATACTGGCGGACTTGACGGTGAACTTCAGCACCCTGGCGGTACTCCTGCAGGAAGTCATTGTTCATGCGATCGAGGTATCGTTTCTCTTCGTTGGTGGTACGGTAGGCATTGTCGTTTAGGTATTCGACGATCTCACCCTCGGGGTACTGGCCGTTGGGGAAGAGGTTAGACACGGGGACGCGCGGTGGCTCGCTCTGAACCTTGGCACCGCCCTTCTTCTTGCTCTTCTTCTTAGGCTTCTTCTTTTTCTTCTTTTTGTCGGCTAGAGTTGACCCCGCTGTTAGTTCAATTCGGTCGATTTCTGTGGGGTGAGGTGGGGTCCTGGAGGCGCGGTCACGAGAAAGAAACCTCAACAAAGCTTACCTCCAGCAGCTCCAGCCTCTGCGGCACCCTCGTCTTGGGCGTCGTCCGAGTCCTCCTCCGCTTCAGCGGGAACTTGGTCTGCCGTCGGGGCGGCTTGGACGTTCACTGGTATCTAATCAGTCACACCTGGGAGAGGCAATCCAAAAATCTGAGATTCTTACAGTCCAGCTGATCTAACTTCTCTGTAGTCTGAGCTGCCATATTGAATGTGGCAATTAAACAAGTGCGTTCAAAGGCAAAAGAGGGGAATGTCGGATGTCGGGGAAAGATTTTTGCTGATAAGATAAGGGCGATTCCTGGAGATTTGCTTGGCAGCGGACTGCCCAGTTACTACCTCGTAGACTAGACCTATTCTTGACACGGACTATGACAAGTTGCCCTCATCATGACAACCTTGAAGCTTATGCATGAGTCCTTTTATAGGCTTCCTGCGATAAATACTCTCATCGAATACTGAAATTATTCCTCATCTCCCGTTATCGTCGTTGTCGACTGTTAAGCCATGTCGCTACTTCAACTCCCCTTTGAACTGCTACTAGAGGTAACTTCTTATCTAGAATTTGTTTCCGATCTCGGCTCTCTCTATCAATGTCATCCTCTTCTGTTTGGTTTGTTAAAAGAAAGAGTCGACGAATTGCTCAAGACAGAGCAGTCCCTCCAACCTCTGGCGTGGGCCGCAGCGAATGGGAAGAAAGTATGTGTTCGCAAGCTGCTAGACGCAGGTGCGTTGTTTGGAGATTCAGGCTGGATCCGACAGAGGAATGATCCTATGACAATAGCTGCAAAGAACGGTCATGTAGATATTGTCCGAATGTTCCTCGACCATGGAAGAGACCCGACTCTAGCGATCAATGACGGAGGGCTCATTTCGTTTCCGCCCTCTAATCTTGATAACCTCGTCATTTTCGGAAACCCATTGTCCGTCGCTGTACTAGAGGGGCATGCCTCAGTTGTCAGCCTTTTAATTGAGCGTGGATTTATCAAACGCTGTATGGAACCCTGGGAGAAAAGAAAGTGGTGTGACTTATCATTATGCTTGGCGGTTAGGCAGAGGCATATTCCTATCATCAAACTTCTGCTTGCAGGAGGCTGTGATCCTAATATTATGTGTGGTCGCAACCACACTTTGCATTATGTTGCTCCAGCTCCAGCTACAAGCACGACTATGGAAATAGTCCGTCTTTTAGTCGATGCTGGGGCTGACCCCACATACACCAGTTGGTCGCAATCGCCATTCGATCTTGCCTTGGAAACCGGCAATGAGCCGTTCGTCAATTACGTCTTCGAACGCTATGTTTTTGATACCGAACTTATTCTGGATATGGTCGTTAAAATAGACGGACGGCATAAGAGATTGGCGTCACTCCTCCTAAAGAAGATTGATTTGGACCACACAATCAATTTTGGTCCAGATGCACGGTCGAAACTTCTGTGTTTTGCTGTAGCTGGCGGCCTCGAGGATTTGCTGGAGAGACTATTATCAACGAGGACGTCTGTCCTTAGCAACTGGAATTGCGACCATGGCCATAGAAATATCATGGCTCTGGCCGTTGCATCTGGCAATATCAGAATGATAGAGTTGTTGCTCTATCATGGCGAATCTCTTTATCACGCCGTGACTTATCCCGCAATCCTTATTGAGAGTGACATATATGGGGGCTGGGATCCCAATGATTGCCCCTCTTCGATGATTCTCGCGCTTGACCGAGGCCATGATGATGTCGTAAAGTACATCATTAACAAGGGCTTTGATGTTGTATTTGCATCACAGCATGGGAAGGACCTTTTCAACAGAGCACTCTATCTGGGGAAAGTGGAAATCCTCCAAATGCTGTTTGAGACTTCTGGTCCGTCGATTGAAGATATTTCGTTTTCAGATGACGGCCTATCAATCCAGCTCGCGGTATTAGGAGGAGAAGCCGTCTTCAGGTTACTCCTCCAGCGAGGAGTAGAACTACAACCGGATCGCATTGGACATTCCCGCGTATTTACATATGCTGCTATGCTAGCTAATGCGCCTATCTTGAATATGTTCTTAGATGCGGGTTTTAATCCGGATGCGCAAGCCAAACTCGGATCACGATTCGAACTCGATGAAGAAGATAGAGGTTGTACACTCCTCTGTCTCGCAGCTCAGGCTAAAGATCGCGATGCCGCGCAAGCTGCAGTTAATCTTTTGCTAGAACGCGGGGCACGGCTCGACCAGCCAGTCAGCTTTCACAATTACACGCCTTTGCTCTTCACGGTCTCGGGAGTAGCCAGAAACATTGTTAGGGATACAGAATATTCCATCAAGAAAATTGCTAAGAGCGACACGGGCGAAGAGCAATATGAGCTACTATGTAGATTCAATGTTACTGACCGCGGCCGATCCTCTCTTTTGCAACGGAAGTTCAGGGTCTGCCTTGGCCGTGGCTTCGTGGAAAAATGATATCGGAACGGTTAAGATGCTGCTGAAATATGTTGGTCAAGACGTTCCGATCAGTACCATCAGGTCTCATATATTGGCAGCGATGGCTCCTTCTGGCGCTAATCATAACATCACTGGGTGGAAGGCCATGCCCTCTTTAGCCATACAAAGGACACTCTGGAATTACTATTGGCGCAAGGCTTACCCTGCGAGCGAATAGAGAATTGAGTACCTAGGTCACTATACATATTTGATTTCCTCTGCCGGGGCTTCCCTATTATAGCTGCCGCCGCTTTTATGATGGTGCTCAGAGTCAGTCACGGTGATTGGGCTGCTCACTGATTGCTCCGTATTCGGTACTCGGAGTTTGGCTAGAGGCATTTAGTGAGCACTCGGCCTAACAATACTATTCATTGCTGAACTACTTTTTGATGGCCCTAATCAGCGTCAATTTATTTAAGATGTTCATGTTCCGTACTCTTTTTCCACTCCCAATCCTGGCCCGCTCAAAGCACTCGAGTCGTTGAGGTCTCAACAATGGCCGCAAGCTTTAATGACGATATGCCCGGGGAGCTATAATCGAGAACTCTAGATGCTTAAAAGGTTATGTGTAAATTTTTAGGGTACATTAGTCTAGCTAGGAACGTGTTATTTGGCCGGTTATAGTTCAATTCGATTCCCTGGGGCATTCTCCTCGAGCCATGTTGGAGTTATTGGACCTCTTTCACATGTTTAGGGTTGTCCCGGTGTTATTCTGGCTTATCCAACGGACTGGCGAAATGTTCAGAGTGGTTTTTCCTTTCTTTCTCCTTTTCCATGTTCTTTTTCATTTCGCCCGGCAATGGTGAAAGGTGCCAATTGCTTCACTTCCATCCTATCATCTTCTACGGAGCTATTCAAATAGGGAATCAAATCGGGAATGTGGGTCAGAGTCATCTGCGGAGATGAGGATCTACAACATACCAAGTTGGGCCGAACACACAATCCAGATCCCTTTTCTACAACATAGGAGATGACGGCTTTTTCCGACAGATTCTAGCCCAGGCGCTAGAAAGACTCACCTCCACCGGCTCGGCTAAGCAGCGACCATTGCACATTTGGGACTACCTCCGAGGGACATGATTAGTCGGAGACCCATCCACAGTCTCCTGAATATCCTGATGGACTGAACTAGCTTTTACCACCGTACGCTTCAACGGCAAAGAGTTCTTCCGATCGACTCAGCGAGTCTAGTGTATTCCCATATGCGGGAAAAGATTGGATTTCTTTACCCATGTCCTATAAGTTTGTTTATTTTGATTTTTTTTTATAGTTGCCTATGTTTTTTCGCCTGTATCCACTGAGTTATAGTTCGAGAAAATTTCGAATACGCCGGGAAGTGGTCCAACGATATCATAACGGATACTCGGCGACAGTTTTCCACTGATGGAGGAGATTTATGGTTAATCCTACGTATCCATAAGACATAACGTGAGTTATCATTCAGATGGTTGAAGGGAAAAAGTAAGAGATGTATAACTTTTCTTTTTCTAACTCCAGACTGAAAAGAAGCAACGGTTAAGAAAAAGAAGCCTTGCGGGCCCGGCCCTAGCTTGGCTCTTGGCTCGCATAAATCTGTAAATTGTGCTACTCCACATGTTTTTTCGGATCTGACTGCGTTGAACAACTCTGGCCTGGGAAAATTCTGTGCAATTAGCGGAGTTTTGCTGTCGGTCTTCGGGTCTCCTAATGGGTGTGTCCGTAAGATCGATCAGGGAATCCTGACAGTTCGCAGATCTATGGTATCGTCTCGTCTAGTTCTACAGAAGCGGGATACCGCAGATCATTAAATATATCGGATAATGAGAGAAAGATATCCTGTGGCAAGGGGTGCCTGAGAAGTAAGTACAACAATATAATATACAGAATAAGGCATGCGACATATCCAAAAGTCTTAGCCGCTGCGACGCGCGCTCCTCTCCTCCGACTCTATGACAGAGACTGGCTCATGAGAAATCTCAATCGTGGTCTCCTGGTACACACCGTGGAGGTTCGACATCTCCATATCATTCTTCCCAACGATGTCCTCGGTGGAGCCTTCGAAGGGACTGGTGTGGTCTTTGTCGGGCACGCTGCGGCGCATTTTCGAGTTCAGACGAGATCCTATCCGGAAGGCCTTTCGAGACCGGGAGCCAGCATTGGTGGTGATATTCGTTTGCCATTGGGAGTCGGTGTTGCCGTAGCTATGGTCAGTGGTGCTGTGCTCGGTATCGAGGAGCAGGTGACGACGGGTCAGAGTGTAGACAACCACATCCATAGCACCGGAAAAAGCCATCAGACAACCAGCGACACCGAAGTAGGCCTTGCTGGGAGAGTCGCCTCGCGCAGTGGCCATACGACCCGCTGCGAGGGGCAAGGACAGAATCAGGTACACCAAGGGGTAGATAACCATGTAGATGACGACACGGTTCAATCGACGCAGACTGTCCTGCTGGCCACGGCGGAGCATGGTCGCTTGTTGCATACGACGTCGGAGGTAGAAGAACATGATCGTGTAGAGAACAATGGTGCCAAACTCGGAGAGGAAGATCCAGATATAGTGGCCCCAGAGGCGCTCATCTTCGTATTGTGGACTCAACCAGCACTATACTATTAAGTTAGTCAAATTCATCATCGCCATCCTATCATCACAGGAACGGAGACAGACCCAGTTGGCTTCGGAAATGACAAAGACGTTGGATCCATAGAGGCCGACCGGAATGAATCCCAAAAGAAGAATGAACATCCACAAACCAACCACACAGGATACGAAGATATTGAAAGGCAGCTGCCGACCACGCAAGACGACAAAGCCTGTGTGCAGAGCAATAGACAAGACAAACAGACCACTACCGGGATCTGCTGTTTGAATCCACCAGCCCTGCAAATAGCAGGCCACTTCACCAGAGTGAATACTGCCCCGGGCCACCCAATATAGACTGATCGTAAAAGCGATAGCCTGTTGTAGATCGATCAGCAATAGATTGTAAATGAGAACGACATATTGGTTCTGCGCAAGCGAGTTTTTGTAGTACCGCTGCCAGTAGATGAATCGATAAGTAAGGAACGACAGTAGACCCAGAGTGGAACATAATGAGCAGAGAGCAAGGATTCCCATAGCAATAAAGAGCGACCGGTCGACACCTCGAAGGGGACTCTCCTCCTGGAACTCCCAGCGGTGGGCGATAGAGTCCTCGCCGCCATCAGCGTATAGGGAACGCAAGACATGGGTGAGTAGAACCATGATTCAGGGCTCCAGGAACTCTGTGAGGGGATCTTGAAAATCCTCTGCAGAAGGAGGGATCATGTTTGTATGAGAATGGCTATAAGAATGGGATTCCCTAGGGTACTGCTCCTGAATTAGGTTTAAGCGGACTGCACTGCATCTGATGCTCCACCATATGGGGTGTTTTTCCTTGTAAGTACTATGTTGTAGATCCAATCTCTCTTTTTGCCCTATACGTCTATCTTTCCAAAACCGACTGGGAGCACAATGGCGGACCATGGATCGCCACCGCCATAGCGTCTATATAGTTGCCATCAGGAGATTGTGATTAGAAAGACCGTATACTGCATTGGAGAAACCAAATTTAGGCTCTAAGATATGTTTGGCCAAGATAGAACGCTAGGGTGAATGATCTCCACTCCCAAACGCAGCGGGGCATGGTGCTCGACTGCCGAAAACCGCGGCGTCGATCTCTAGCCAGAAAAAGCGCAAATAAGATTTGGCGGCATAGACCGCGTCTCTCATTAGACTAAGTGGGTTCTGCGTACCCAAGTAGTATTGGCTCACAAATGTGAGGTCCGCCAGCAATTATGGAGAAGCTAGCAGGGTTTCACATAATGTCTTTGTCCGCAGATGTCCGCGTCCGCGTACCGGAGCTACTCCAAAACAACAGTCTGTTATTTTTCCCTTCTGAAGTTATAAGAAAAGGAAGTAGGAGTGGTAGGGTAAAGCGTGATATTACCTACTAAGAATAGCTATATTGTCATGTATCGGGCTCTCCGCATCCAAGTCGCTTGTTAAATAGGACTTGGGCTTGAATCTAGCTAGGTCGATGTCTATCTGAGCTAACACAGCAAAATTAGCCATTAAGCCAAACTACGAGGTAGATGTACGAAGGAAAGTAAGAATTCTATAGCCTTAGGTGTGTATAAAATGTAAACAAGTAAGTTTGTGTTTCGATACAATATACAATCTCCATATCATGTAGATAACTATAGGTCTTTATTAATAGGCCACTCTCTGCACTCGAGCCATACGGAGCTTCAGTAATCGACGGTATCCGGACGACTCATGACACGTTTCCGGGTCAAATGTCGCTCCTTTGTCAAATAGTAGCTTTGCCATTGCATCCTTTCCTTGTTCAAGAGCAAATTGTACCGGTGGACAGTCAAGTTCACCACCAGGGTCAGCGCCATGCTCGAGTAAGAGCTTGACGGCGCTAGGTCGGCCATTGCAGACAGCCAGACTCAGAGGACAGAAACGGATTGCCCTCCGGCTTGGCTTATGGTTTTCATCGAGGACAGGCCACTCATTCAGTATCTTTTCTAGCAGATCATCGAGATGATTGGCAATCGCTCCCCTCAACAGAAAGCAGCGTTGAGCGTTACCATAACTCAGTATGCGATCCACATTCATCCCGCTTAGTAGTAATTCCCCCACCTCGTAGTTTTCCGGTATTGGTCGAGAGAATTCACGCAAGACATCGAACCACTCTAGTCGCCGCCAATCGAAGTTATTCGCTAGTAAGAGCTTCATGACGGGGAGGTTGTATGATTTCGCGGCTCTGAGTAACAGCCCGTGTTCTATATGCGAGTCTGCGCCAGCCTCTACCAAGAGTTTGGCGATTTCCAGATTTGTAGATGATGCTTTCGCTGCTGCAGCTAGGGCTAGAGGCGTCATGTCATACATGTCATATGCATCGAGGTTGCAGTAATTGTGTTCAAGTAAAAGCCTCACAATTGGTACATGTCGCATTCTGACTGCTCTGCATAAAGGAATTGCAGCATATCTGTCCTGGCTGTTGGTGTGGGTCTTGTGTTCGAGAAGTAGTTTGACGACCTCAACATGCTCTTTTTCAATTGCCTTAGTAAGCGCTTTTTTGTATAGATCTCCTCCTTTTTCGGTGTCGTGGTGAATGCAGTGAGGCAGGAATAATTCAACAAGATGAGTGTGTCCATTCGATGCGGCGATCACTATTGGTTCTCGTCCAAAGACAATATCGTCCAATATCTTCATACCGCACATCTGCAGCAGTTTCCGCGCACTGGTTTCCTTCTCTTTTTTAGTTGCGTATGCTATCGCTTTCCCAGGAGAGTCTTTGGCGATGGTTCTATAAAGCACCCTATTTGACAAAGCATGGAAGTGGCGGCAGACCCGTGTGAATGCATTGAGGCCAGGATAGTCAAGGCGGAGGGAGATCTCCAGTAGCAGCTCGTTAGGAAATTCTGAGAGAGTCGGCATGTTTTCGATACAGTTTGATTGTTGAGAAAGGGATGCGTGGGGAAAAGAAGAATGAATCAAGTCAGTGTGTCACTTTGGGTTGAGCCGTTTAATTCTGATAGCTCGCGGCTACTTAGGGGGAGCATTTATACAGGCTCTCCGGGAATCTGCTTTGTATCGTGTTTTATGTTGAATAAGACCAGTGTTTCAAGTCAGCGCCGTGTTCCTCATGCGTAGCTCTTTGATCCAGAGATCTATTTAGTTTCAAAGAGTATAACAATAACACTATACATTACAAAGGAGACTTCGGCGTTTCATTGTCTATTTATGGATACTAGCGAGTACAAAGACATACGTGCAGGCACAGAGCCCCGGTTATTTTATATCTTAAGCTGCCAAAGAAAGCTTTGGCTTCATCTTCAGTGTGTCGCGTCCACTTGAAGATAACAACAAGAGCCAGTTGAAGTTTCTCTTAAGCGCTCAAGACAATGCTTTTCGTGCAATCGGCTTTTCAAGAGTAGAATAGATAAGTAAGCAATTGTCCACGACTATGAAAATACGACATCATCAATATAAATGTCAATTTAGGGGCTGCTTTGTTTCGTTAGTGAAGTTCTTGACATAACGGGAGTCTCTCGCCCAGCGCCGTAAGCGCCGTTGGAAATCGATGCAAATCCGAAACATAAGAATAAGCAAGAGGCGGAGGCGCAGATAACTTAGGTACTACTTTAGACCGGAGGGTCGAACTTGCACAATAGGATTGGTTTTCACTGCTAGGCTACGCCATATTTCTTTCATTATGATTCCCTAAGCGCCCAAGGCATACTTCCCATCCCCTTGACATTAACATTCTCAGCATCTGGAGCGTAGATGAAACCAGTAAGACCACTTTTATACCGTTCATATACCCACATTCCCCAGGTATGACCATCGCGAGATTTTGCCGAAATTAGGTCTCTAGGTCTCGTCAAAACTCTCGATCTTGCCACCCCTCCATCAAGTGCCCCAAATCTTGCACTTCGGAAGAGTCAAGAATGGAAGTCTCATCGGCTCCTAGGGACTGAGTCCCCATAGCTATCCCGGAGGCTTCAAGAGCGAATGCCGCAGCCCAGCCTCTTTCACCAACAATTCCACCAGCTTCAATGAGACGTGGATCACCGAGTCCAAGCTCATGAAGAGCACTCGCAACCTCTATCACAAAAGGAACCTTAACACGCTATGTGGATCCTTTGGTATCCCAAGCTGGTGAAGGAGGGTTCTCATTGGATCAAAGGGTTAATAGCGTAGGTGACCTACCTAGCCCTGGAGGTTGATATCTCTTATCTAATCTGATCATCAGCTCCAGGGAGCTATGGGAATTGTAACTGCCCACGTGCCTATAGTTGTAAGTTGTATTAAATGTTGCTATTTCAATAGACGAACGAGATAAAATGGAGTGATTTCATCCTCTAGAATCTGCCAATAGCCAGTATTGAATACGTGGTGTCGTTGTACGATCAGCGTCGAACCGCAGTGACGCCACTCCGATCTTCACCTCCGCTCTTCTTCCGTTTCTCCCTCTCTCTCCCTCTACCTCTTCCAACCCCTCCACCCACCTCCTACCTATGCTATTATTTTTCTGTTTATTTCAATGTCACCCTCTCTAAATATAGAATGCCTCCACCTCGAGTAGCAGCAATTCTTCACTTTACACGCGCAACCCTCTCTTCCTCTTCAACCTACCGCAGCATCTCAACCCAACGCCTCCGACCACAATTGCACCCATGCAAACATCCACAGCGGTCCTCGAGGCCAAATATATCCCTTTTCTCAACCAGCAACCCCGCCCAAGCCCGCGAAGCAAACTTCTACGAAATCCTCGACGTCCCGACAACCGCATCAGCAGCGGAGATCAAGAAGTACGCCCAAACCCACACTCAACATGTCTCCCTCCCCCTCCACCCCTGCATCTCCAAACCACATGTATCTCCAATACTTACATATCCAACCCTAGACAATTCTACGCCCTCTCAATGCGCCACCACCCAGACCGCAACCGCACAGACCCAGACGCAAGCCAACGCTTCGCCCGCATTTCCGCCGCCTACAACGTCCTCGGCAATGCCTCCAAGCGCGCAGTCTACGACCGCGACCACGGCTTCCATACCGCGCAGCATACCTCGCCCGGCCAAACCCACACCCACCAACGCCCGATGGGCAGCCACAGCAGCTACGCCGGCTCACGACCCGCCAGCGGGCTGAGCAAGCGGCGCTCGGCATTCCGTGGTCCGCCGCCTAGTTTCTACGAGCAGGGTGGATACGGCGGCACGGGGAGACAGGGGCAGGGGTGGGCGGCTGGTGGTGCTGCGGGGTCGGAATTTCGAGCTGGCGCGGGCGCTGGGACGAAACATGCTGATCCGGAGGATTGGGAGGGGTTTATTCATCGGAATCCGTTGCATCATTTTAATGCGCAGGGACATTTCCGGACACAGGCGGCGGAGGATCGGAGGAGGAGGGAGAGGAGGAGGGGCGCTAGGAGGATGGAGGAGGAGAGGGTTGAGCGTGAGCCTGGGGTTGACCAGACGATTTCAAGGTTCTTTCTTTGTTCCGGGTGTTTGATTGTGATGCTTGTTGTCGTGGATCTTTGGCGGTCGGTTCCGAAGGCTGTTGATGGGAAGAAGACGAAGAAGCAGAGGGAGGCTTTGTCTTCTTGATGGAGTTGTGCTAGACTGTTCCACACATACATCCTTGGATACCTGTACATGTAGTTTCTTGGTATGTACATAGGTTCAAATACATTGCTGGTTGATGTACACTAACTCTTGTATGGCTACGAGCACACTCCCCGGTGCTTTGTAGATATTATGAATCGATCAGACTGATCAACAAAGGAAAAAGTTGGATTTGATATACAAAGGGTGATCGAGCAGAAAGATCTACGACACACGCACATGGTTATTATCTTGGACGAAACCCCACCATAATCATCGTTCTGGCGAATCAGCAAGACAAGTGAACTAGTAATTGAAGTTTACAAAGATCTTCCCAAAAGATGGTAGTTCATCTGTTAGGTTTCTGAAAGGATTAAAATCCAGACGCTTAAGCCTCGAAGGTGAAGCTGGCGCCGACCTTGTGGGCAGCCTGGTTCAGGTTCTGGGTATCGAAGGAAGCACCGAGGCCGAGGGTGACACCAGGGCGGAGCAGGACGTTGTAAGCCAGAGCGGCAATACCACGGTCGTTGATCTTAGCCTATATTGCGAGAAAATCACGCGATTAGTCGTAATCCATAACAGCGATAAGAAGCAATCCAAGGACGTAAAACTAACCTTGGCGAAGGAAGAGGGGTCCAGGCGGTACTTGCTGGCGACCTCGAGGCCGACGGCGTTGCCGGAGGTGGAGTCCCAAGAAGCCTTGGCACCGGCCTCGACCTGGGCGTTGACGCGGTGGTAGTAGCTGGCGGAGAAGAGGGACAGGTTGTTGCTGGCGGTGATGGCAGCGGAGTACTGGGCAACGCTGTAGCCGACGGCAGCAGAGTACTTGGTGATGGCGGCCTTGTTGACGTCGTAGCCACCCTCAGCACCGACGAGGAAGCCCTCGTGGCCGAGAACGGCGTCGAAGTTGGCGGTGGGGCCGTTCAGGAGATCGAAGAAGGCACGGGCGTTCAGGTTGGGCTGCTTGAAGTACAGGTTGAGCTTGGCACCCTTGGACTGCTTAGCGGGCTGGTACTGGGTGAGGATCTCAGCCTTGAGGCCCTTGGCGATGTTGTTGTCGAGCTCGAGCTTGGTGTCGAGGGCGTTGGCGGTGGTCCAAGCCTGGGTGAGGGTGAGGCCTGGTCGGAGTGAGCATATTAGCCTAATCCTTTGCACCTTGGCATCCGAAAAAATAAATAGGTTCGTCCGGCGCGCTATTGGAACACCACATCCAAACATCAATGGCATGAGACGGGCTGTGTGCGCGCCGGGGTCGGGAGGTTTTTTGTGGAGGGGGCCTTTACCAGTGGGCGCATCAACATATTTGGCCTCGAGCTATAGACAACAGTTAGTAATTTGCAATAGCGGATTCGGAAATTATATTCAACGTACCTGACCAGCAATGGGGCCCTCGTGAGCAGACTTGCCCTTAACGGTGAAGGTGACACCGTTGGGGGCCTTGGACTTGACCTCAAGGTTGGCTAAAATCTTTCAATCAGTTATTGAATCTTCAATTACTGGCGCAATGTGGTGGATAGACGAACCGGCAGCGCCGTGGTAGAAATCCTTGTTCAGGAGCTATTGGAATCGGGTGTTAGCCAAGGTTCTGAGTTTTGTTCCCAACAGTTTTGCGTACATCGTTGGTCGCCTTGGCGATATCAGAGAAAGCAGCGGGGGCAGACATATTGACGAGAGAGTGGAATTAGAGATGGAGGAAAGGAGGTTTTATGAAGAGATGAAGAGAGAGGAAGGAAAGGAAGAGTTGTGATGATGTTGGGGGGAACCTAGGGGCTTAGCACGGGTTAGTGGGAGGTCGGTGATTGGCGGTTGCCCGGCTGCCGGGAAAGCCCGCCGGCAATGTTTGGGCAGGGCAGGTCACGTGTTTACGTCAATACAAAGTAAAAATATTGAGATCATAACAATTATACCGACTATATACCAAAAGAAAAGGGTATATAAAATCTAATCCGGTGTTATATCCCCCAAAAGAAAATGCTAAATCAGAAAACAAAGTCCAGATCTTTTTGTTTATATGCTCTCAAGGCTTTTTACTCCTTGTCATACTTCTGGTTGTGGATGGCGATGGCTCTGCAAAGGATGGTTAGAGAAAATGACCCAAATAGGAGAATAGAATAAGCAATAGCTCACCTTCCACTGGGGTCGGTCTGCTTGGACCAGGTAGGGGTCCAGCGCTCGACAGTGCCGGCACAGTAAGGAGGGAAGTGCTCATCGAACATGGTACGGTACCAGTATCTATACCCCAGGTTAGTTTTCAACAGTACTATAAAATGGGAGAAACAAGCGAAAACATACGCCTCCTTGGTGTCGGGAACGTCAGTACCCCATTCGGGCTTAGGGTTCTTCATCATCTCATCGGTGACCTGGCGCTCGGCCTCATCCTTCAGGCCATCAATCCAGCTGTAGCCAACGCCATCGCTGAACTGCTCCTTCTGGCGCCAGAGAATTTTATCGGGCAAGTAGGCAGCGGTTTCAGGCTCATCGGAGGTGTCGAAGGCCTTGCGCAGCATGTGCTTCTCGATACGCTCGGGGGTGATCATCTTGTCCTGGGGGTCAACACCCATGCAGGTCTCGAGGAACTCCTTGTCGAGGAAAGGAACACGAGCCTCAAGACCCCATGCGGAGGTGGACTTGTTGGCACGAAGGCAGTCAGCCAAGTGCAAGTTCTTAACACGGCGGACGGTCTCCTTGTGGAGCTCCTCCTTGTTGGGGGCGGCGTGGAAGTAGAGGTAGCCACCGAAGATCTCGTCGGAACCCTCACCACTCAAAACCATCTTGACACCCATGGCCTTGATCTTACGGGACAGCAGGTACATGGGAGTAGAGGCACGGATGGTGGTCACATCGTAGGTCTCGAGGTGGTAGATAACGTCAGAGAGAGCATCGAGGCCGTCCTCAACAGTGAAGGTGAACGGGTGGTGCTTGGTGCCAAGGAACTTGGCAACCTCAAGGGCAGCCTCGGTATCGGGGGCACCAGGAAGGCCGATGGAGAATGAGTGCAGCTGCTGGAAGGTGGTGACAGTCGACAGGTCGTTCTCGTCATCAATGCCAACCAACTCACCGTCGGCATTCAGGTTCTGGGGAGCTTTGCGGGCTGCTTCGGCCATGCGGAGGGTCTCACGCTGGGCGATAGACGCGACCAAGCTGGAGTCCAGACCACCAGACAGCAAAACACCGTAGGGAACCTCAGCCATCAGACGCTTGCGGACGGCCTTCTCGAGACTCTGGCGGACCACCTTATAGTCAACGGGGGTCGTGGGGACGTTGGTGGGGTCCCACCACTTGGGCTCGAAGTAGCGGGTCAAGCTGTCGGTCTTGGAATCATAGACGTGGCCCGGGGGAAGGCAATGATGTTGTCACAGACGGGGTGCAGGCACTTGAGCTCAGAGGCAAAGAAGACGGCGCCGGGAGTGGAGGAAGAGCGTCCAAGGTAGAAGCTGGTGATACCAATGGGGTCACGAGCAGCAACAACACGGTCCTGCTTCTTATCCCAAAGAACCCAAGAGAACATGCCATCAAGGTGCTTAGGGGCATCAAGGCCATACTCCTCATACTAGTATATATCAGCATTTAGACTCCTTGTCCGATTCCGCTGTATCGCGTGTGACATACCAAGGGAATGATAACTTCGCAATCAGAGTGCGTCTTGAAGTTGTACTTGTGGTGGAGGTTCTTGCGAATGAGGCGGTGGTTGTAGATCTCACCGTTGACGGCGAGGGCGAGGCTGCTGTCATCGTTGACGAGGGGCTGGGCACCGGAGTCTGAGAGGATATTGTTAGCATATAGATCTTCAAGTTGTTGGTCGTTCACAGGGGGCCACATACCAACACCGACGATGCTCAGACGCTCGTGAGCCAGGACTATGAATCGCGCGTTAGCATACCACGCCGACACCAAAATCATTGCGTGTCAACTCACTAGTGCTCTCGGCGCAGAAGTTTCCACCTGTTGGAAGACTTTTGTTAACCCTATGATCCTCACATATACTGCGAAATGTTGCAACTCGGCCTGTGACTCACTCCAATCGGGACCGCGGTGGCGCACACTATGATCAGGGACAAGTCAGCGAGAATCCTGTAGATCGGGAATTGCAATTGCAGATTTCCGCAATTGAAGGGACAGTAGAGGTACTCACGCCTTGGCCATGCGCAAAGCCGTAGGCTTGAACTTTTGCACATCGGGGTGACTGTAGGACTTCTAGTTAGTATTCTGCAAATTGACATCCCACCAGGCGCGGGGAGCTAAGACTAGGACAAGACGAACTGGTGGCACGCGAAAATTCCACACATGATGGGCAATTGAAGAAGTGTGGGTAAGATTGAAGATCAAAGAGGAGAGAGAAGAAGGGTTCCGGAGTGGAATTGACTAATCGTCCGGTTATATGGGGAACCATAGAACGGCGATTTTTTTTCCAAATTTGCCCCGGTGCCGTCTCGGCGGGGGCGAGGGGCGATGTCGGCAAGTCTTTTGAGTCACCGATAAGATAACGGCCCTTTGGACTATTCTCTACTGCCTAAGTAAGGGTTTTACTACTCTTTACTGTGGCTAGGTATGCGGCTATATCCGAGGACTCTTGCAATGGGTCATCCATGGATATTTACATATGTATACTCGTCCATCTCAGTCTGATACAACATAGGCGACCCCTGGAGAATGAGCTGATTACCATCACGTGACTATTATACCCCCACCATGTGAACTATAGCCCTAGCCAAGCCTCTTCCTCGAGGAAGTGTACCTCGATGTCTGTTCAAGGAAACTGATAATAAATATCAAATGGAATGTGAAGCCAAGTCAGTCTTATCATAAAGGCGACACGCCTGTCTCGATATTGAGGCCATCAAGATCTATGCGGGGCCCACAAGGGTTGCAAGATGTTTTTGAAGGTTCCCGGATTGGTGTCTTATTGATGAAAAGTGCAAGTTGGATCCAGCTTCCAAAGACACCCACCATGGGCTCATTCCATCTGCGAAGAAGGGCATGGATGGAAGTTGTGTTGGCTGCCCGAGTGGTCTTATCTATGCATAGAAGCAAATAAGTACGACATCGAATTTCTTCTGAGTCACCCTGAACTCAATACATGGCAAGTCTAAGCATCCCAGCAGGGAGCATGTATGCAGTATCATTGTTTTTCAATGACCTTAAGCCCAGAAAACGCCATGCTCGCGATAGAAAAGCAAAAGTTGCTCCCTTCGTTAAACAAGAAATGCATAATCTTGCCACAATTTCCCTGTATCCCATGCTGAAAGAGAGAAAAAGAAAAGTAAATGACCCATGCAGCGCCATCGCTGTTTACGCTTGTGTAAGTCAAAGCCTGATTAGGCTAGTTTCCTAATTGGGCTGGTTTTCCCTGACAACCATGCGAACCCTGCGTTCGTATTGAGGACGGTCCTTCTTGAAGAGGTTGTAGGCCTCAGCCTGCGCAGGTGACTCGGGGTTCGGGTCATCCAGAAGATCTTGGATGCCAAGCAAAAGCTGCTTAATAGTGATAGCAGGTCGCCAACCCTCCTCCTCATTCAGAATTGATAGACAAACCGTTCCGGAAGGGTAAACATTGGGATGGAATAGTGCTGGCGTAAATTTGCCTGAACAGTTCTTATATTAGTGTTTTGTCGTCATAAGAAATCATGGTGACAGCTCCTAGCAGAAGCTCTCTTCTGGCGAATTGCCGCAGGATTATATCGCGAAGGGAATACATACATTTGGGAGGCTTGGTAGGATATTCTAGAAGCGTGAAAGAACCTAGATTAGTATAAGGATCTTCAATAGTCATGAATGTTGCGCCACTCACCATCGGGGAAGATCAAGTCAAGTTTGAAGAGTCCACCTTCCCAGAGAGTGTTAGCCTTGCCTGGAATAGCGCATTCCCAGTTCTTCAGGTCAAGGCCACCCTGCGGGGCACGTTTCGGCTTTGCGACAAAACCAAAAGGGTGGTCGCGACGCCATTGCTTTCTAGAGAAACCATAAAGGTCAGCGCGGGGCAAGGGTATGGCGCAAGCGATGCGCAGAATCGCGGAATCCGCTGGACAAGAAATGTACGTACCGCTCTTCTTGAAGACGGTTCTGGCACAACGACATCTTGGGTAGTGCTCAGCGGGTGAGTAGCTGAAACGGGCTGCCTCGCAGAAGGTGGTAGAAGATCAAGCAGTAGAAAGATACAACTTGACTGCAAATAAGCAGAGGACGACCGGTAGTTGGTGATGGGTAAGGGGAGGGGGAGAAAGAGGTGAGGTGATGAGCGGAAGATTCTAAAGGTGGCAATCGTCAAAGCCGGGGAGGTGATAGCAATTGACCTCCCCACGCGAACAACCTTGGAATGACCTTGCTTATGTAATACCTACTAAGGACCGGCCCGACCTTGTCCAGGAACCTCCCAAGGAGCCTCACTTCTATTGTTAGGCATAAATAACAATTACAACTGGTTCTATGAGATATTCTTTCTTTCATATATTCTATGTGGCTATATATTACAAGTGCAACCCCTAAGCATTTTGATCTAACCCTGGGAGTCCACGGGTCCGGGTGCTCACCGAGCATATATTATTCGGGGATTGATATAACCACACCCCCCGGCCTGAAAATTAGGTATCAAACACTACTGCCTTCCTAATCGGGTGCGACTGGGGATTCTGCCATGCCTTCTGCCTGTGCAGAGTTTTCTGCCATATAATTCTGCCACCACTATAGGAATTCCGGTTTATATAGTAAAAAGACATGCACTTTGATCAGGAAAAATCGTACATTTCTGTCGAATTAAGAATTGGTGGACTCAATACTAAGCCTTGGTGTACTCAATATATTGTTATTCATCCTTTTCACCCTCGAGACGCGCTTTTTTGGCCCCTTGCACGTCCGCATTCGCGTCTTAGGCCTCGGTGCTAGGTATGGTGCTGGATACGCTGCTGGGTACGGTGTACAGTGCTAGTATAGGTATGGTGCTGAGTAGAGGTGCTGACAAAAGTGACTTATTTTTACATTGTGTTTGCCTACAAATTGCAGGTATCTGGTATCATCCTATATCAATCCCCTAGTTATTATTATTAAGACCGAGTACTACCTACCTACCTAGGTATGTACTTAGGCTACGTTTAGGGAGCACACAGATATACCCAGGGCGTTGTAACTTGATCTAAAAAATGTGACCTTGTATATGAAATATACCCGTGCTGATAATCTCTTCCAAGGTTAATTAAAGGGGAGTGTTAACCGCACCCCCCTTTGGATCATGGCAAGCTAGTCAGCTGTATTCACTATTTGGCTGATGATAACCCATCGAGATATTCATATCAACGGCGCTATGGATTCAGGTCAACCCTACCTGATACAACCCAAGTCCCGGATATTCCACTTGTAATTACAATTTCAAATGTGCTTCCTTCCAACCACTACGCTAGGCAAAATATAACTTATGACCTTGGCCGGCAAAATTATGAACAAAGGCATTCATATACCTCTCCAAGCCAACAAAGAGCCCAACAGGGTCTACAATGCCCTGTATCAACAATAACGGCGAAGGGCTGCAGCGAGAAAATGGTTCTTTATTCGAGCCCGGATTGATCCTCGACAAAGGCTCTTTCCAACAACAAAAGTTTGTCGGCAGATGCCAACACACTTTGATTCTGGTCTGAGGCGTATAAAGGAAGATCTTCCCGTTTCATCTGGCATACTCTCATCCTCACTCACCAACCCTCAAGCAAACTATCAGCAAAATTTACAAATCAAATCCCGACCTTGGAAAGCTACATACATACCATCATCTATCAGCATGTGTCATTCAATTATCTGGTACCATGCCCTATGCCAGCACCAATGCCCTGATGCGAGCTACTCAATCGCATGCCACGGAGCCTTCCGAAGGGGCTACGAGTGCACAGAAGACCGAAGCACATTGTATTTCTCACTCGTAGGGAATTGTGTGCAATGCAAGATTAATCAGCTACTGCTACGCCACCGTGTCTTCCGCGAATGGCGGAGAGAAGATCTTGTATCGGCGTTAAACCATGCATTCCAGTATAGCGACGAAGATGGCTGGGCCATCGATGACAACGACGCTGAAGAATTGGATATGGAAACATGGGTCTCCCAGTTTCCAAACTTGACTCAGAGGTGTTTTGCTCAGCGAGCTGAGAACAGGGAGACCCGTACGTCGTTATGTAGTGGTCCGGCACACATGCCGACCCTAGTGCAACTGTCCTCGCCTCACTTGTCTTGTGTTGCTTTGGTTGAACATACTGATGATTACGCAGATGATGAAGATGAAGAGCCTCAGCCCCAAACGGGTCGGAGCTGGCGGTCTATGATTCCTCTCCCTACTAGGTTGGTGCGCAACCCGCAGAATCGTACTTATCTGGCGTTTATCACTGATGACGATATGCCAGATAGAGAGCCTTTGCTTCGCGCTTCTAAGTCGAGAAAGTGTCGCCGGACTTGGCGCTCCTGGATTCCACTTCCTGTTAAGAAGGTGTCGGGGCAATAGATTGATGGATTAGTGTAATGGGATGGAGGTTTTCGATCGGAATTTTGGAGGTTCCTAGGGGATTAGATGATCTACAGTCGAGATATCCCATAGCCTGCATTTTCCTTTACATTTAGAGATAGTATTTACATTGCAATGAGAGTTCACTACAGCAACATCAAACAAAATCGAACATTATCATTAACATAGCTAAGTACATCAAAGGGGTATGAACAAAAGCAATTGGCCATGTAAGCCCCCGGTCAAACTCCTCAGTCAAAAAAGCTGTGCTATGACTTTGCTGCCATTCAGTACCTGGCCTTCGAGACATTCACGGCCTATTGTATGTGCAATAGTCGAGAATGCACAAATGAACAAATTATCGAGATGTCATAGCTACATGAAATGGCAGGGACACGGGCAATTAGACTGTGTAAATCCCCTGTTCGAACTTCTCGAGATCGAAA
The DNA here is from genome assembly GCF_028828025.1 of Penicillium rubens. Lineage (NCBI taxonomy): Eukaryota > Fungi > Ascomycota > Eurotiomycetes > Eurotiales > Aspergillaceae > Penicillium > Penicillium rubens. Next base: position 5,418,460 of record NW_026890600.1, read on the forward strand.
AATCGTGCGGTGATTGTGTTACCATTGAAGACCCGGCCTTCGAGCGCGTTCACGGCCTATGTATATGCAATGGTCAGCAATGCACAACCCCAAACTTGAATCAAGCTGTAGATCCTAAAGGCTTACCCGTAGACCAGACAAGGGGTCCCTAAATTTGACAAAGACAGGGACTGGGGTTCCCACGTCGCGAGCAATGAAGACTCGCTCCACGGTTCCATACTGTGAGCCCCTAAAGTTAGCAAAAGCCCCCCAAGCCAATCGATGAAAAGAAACACACCTTTTCGTTACACTCCCCTCCAATCTCCTGGACCAAACCACCACCATCACTTCGCTCTATCTCCGCATCCAGGTCCATGCCTTGCAGCATGCCCTGTAGGATGACAACTTGGCTCATAGGGCCAAACTTGCTGGTCTCATATTCACCCTTCTTATTGCTTCCGATGATCTTACCTCGTCCAGCGGGAGTGATAAACCCACCGCCCTCTGAATCTGGTCGCTTCTTTCGCTTCTCAATCTTGACTTCCAGGGGCTTTACCATACCAGAACCAGTAGCGCCGAGGCCAGAACCCTTAGTCCAGCCATACTTAGAAAGTAGTCGTTCTGCGAAGCCTTGTTGCCCCGGACGAAGGGATCGCGGCGCGGACTCATCTGGCTCCCCCTCATCCGCCGGTTGCTCTTGGGCCAATACAGCTTCAAGTTCGGTTTCGGTGGCCGGGATGCCTTCTGGGGGCGGGGGAAGAGCGTACCGGACCGGTGCACGGGAGATAGTTGCGGAGCTAGGTTGGATGGCATCAAGGGGACGTGAGGGTGGAGGAGGTGGTATGACTTGTCCTGATGGTGGATTCTCGGCTTTCTGGAAGTGGCGCATATACGCATCATCGCCAGTGGGATCATCGGGAATTGGAGTATTATCTCCAGTTCGGGCTGCGGGTGACGGGAGTTCCCCTAATGCTGCGCGGCGAGCAAATGCATCCTCACCGGATGGGTCATTGGGGATAGAAGCTGGTGGTGGCACATCGTTAAGATTCGGCGGCGGCGCAAAGTTGCTCGGAGGCGCAAATTGTCCTGTGGTATCTTTTTAGTCTGGGCATCATCACTAATCGCAAAAGACAGGAACATACTCTTCCTTGGCCGGTCATCATCCTCGCCGTCGGAATATCTGCTCGGTGAACGCCTTCTGGTATGCGCATACAAGAGATCCTTCCACTCGCGGATTTCAGCAATCTGCTCATCACTATGGCGGTATTCCGCATAATTGGTCGGTCGAGAAGGGTCGTAGATATCGTCCCAGTTTTGGGCAACTTGTGTTTCAAAGTTCTTCTTGCGTTTCTTTCTTCCACCGCGCTGTCGCTTCTCGCGCGTGTACTCATACCCATCATCGTCAACGGCGGTCCAATCAGCCAAAGTGCTCTTTGTCGGCACCGAAGCTTGGTTGGCGGAGGGCTGTGGTTGAGACATTGCCTTTGGTAAAGTATGTCTCGGTTTAGGTTTCTGGGCTGAGAGCTGTGGTCTTTTGGGTGGTTGGAACCGAAGAGAAGCTATGAAGAAATGTGAAGGTCAGAATGTGCCGCTCCGGAGTATCCAACAAGCTAAGGGTAAATACCAGGGTTCAGTTGTTGCTTTTTGGCGGCCGCGTCGTCGGGTTGAGATTCAGTCTCCGGCTGCTTAAAAACAACAGGTGCACGGGAGATGGTACCAGGCGCATCAGTAGACGGGTCAAGTAAATTGGCATAGAGGGACATGCCCCTTTTTGGAGGGGGATCAGAAGCCATGGTTGTTTGGTAAGAAAGAGTCTCCCAAGGTGTGTCGACGGCCTGAGAACGTCGGCATCGATTAACGCGATAAGGCTTTTATCTCTCCGCTCAACTCTCCGCCTCCCCACTTTTCAAGTTGAACCAGCACTTTTGTCATCCTGGCCTATTCCTCCCGAGGTCGCTTATGCGTGTTCTTCTCTCAATAATTTTTAATTCTGCTCAAGTGTGCCCTTTGTGGAGAGAAGTTTGCCTCTGTTTAGTTAGGCCGGCAAAGGTGAACCTGAGGATAGCTTCCTTTGAGGATAGCTTAAGCTTAGATCAAAGTCACCGCGATGACCCAACAGAGTCAGAATCCTAAAGCATTAGGCAAGCCAAGAGGGGTATGTACAATGCATTTCAAAGACCAATCAAAACAGACTTGATTCTTTTGACTAATTCTCCATTTGTTCCACGTACTGATGTACCGATCTTGGTCTAGTCCCTCAATGCTCCTATTGCAGCTTTTACAATGGCTGTCATCCTTTGTTCATACTGCTTTAGCTCCATCCGTACTGCACGGCGAGATGCTCAAATCCAAGGCCCCAGTTCTTATCAGCGAGCTACACCATCTGAGAGGAAAGACGAGTCCTGGGTTCAACAAGCACTTGAAGAGAGTCGAGCGCAGAACGATGGGAAGGGACGACCTTGAGGTGCAGTCTATGCTGCAAGGTGTCTTTCCTCATGTATATAATATGGATTGAATCCACTACAACAGTGTTTGATAGATAATTTGTGACACCAACATGTACTAATTCTTTGTTCATTTGAGACTCTTTGTTGCTAATATAGAAGGTGAAAGGAAAGCAGAACCAACTGGCAGTAACATCTGCGTCTTCATATTCAATCAGAATTTTCAGTGTATGAATGATCATGCCCCAGGAGTCTAAGTGTATTGACAACCCAGTTCAATCTTGAAATTGTTCATCATGCGAATAGTGAAGGAATATGTGATGAGGCCAAGGGTATCGCAGGTTGTAGGACTGTATACAAGGGATGACATAAGACTGGACAGACACATCCTGCCTTTCAATAGACCAATGAATCAAATGGCCACAAAAGCGAATGGGGGGTTATTAGTTTGATGCAGTCAGGTTGCCCAGGCACCTGGGGGGCAGTTGAAAGTGGTTAGTAAGTGAACCTGACAAAAATCAATATCTGAGACTGATCTGTGAATTGATCCTCAAAGTGCCAGCATTAAACACCTTGAGGAACAAGTACTGATTGATGAAAAAAAAAAAAGTGATGAAGAAAGAAGCGGAAAAGAAAGAGGGAAAAAATAATCGCGGGCAGTTTTAAATAGCGTGTCACGTGACTGCCCCATATGTTCAACTACATTCTATACAACCTATATCAGCATCAAGTTGAAAGCCGGCCTCCAAGGCCCAGTGTTTTGGCATATATAAGTTATCCCTCCCATTCAAGGTATCCTTTCCAATTGAGATATGTGCGTCTTTCCAGATAAGATCTGAAAGCCATTGCTTTATTCGAAATGTGTATTCACGAGAAAGGGCGAGCATGCAGAACAAGTGATGTATATACAGGAAACACATGCAGAAGCCAGAAAGACGGTAGACAAGTTTAGAAATCAATAAGGAAGGGCAAGTAATTCTTCAGATAAGATGCAGCGAGCATGTGAATACATGTGAAAGTTGTTTCACATGTCAGAGATTTGGAGGCTGGAGACACTGTCACCTATGCCGAGACCCTTGTATGCGCTCAGAATGCAGTAGCCAAAATTTACTCGCAAAAGATTCATCTGCAAATACCGAGTCACAGACCACCTCGTCCATGTCTATACAGGTTGTGACGAAAGGAAAAGAAAGATTCGGCGATCAGAAGCGGTGGGGTGCGATGTTTTAGAAGAAGCAGATATGAAGGGTGAGGTTGGAGATTGGAGATAGTCTCTTGTATGCTGATATATTGTGGGTATCAAATAGATCCATGAGCTTCTTCTTCCATCTTGATCTTATGCGCACCTTCATGCTGCAAGGTATTGATCTGCTTCCGCAGGTATTCGTAGGTGAGCATAGTCGTCATGGCAGCCGGAACGGCCCGGAACAGGTTTACGCCGATTCCGGAGTAAAATGCACGCCATCCCTCTTCCTTGAGGATTGTCTGGAAGGTGCGTACCATGCCACTATAGCGTGGGCGGCCGCGCATTCCATCTGATGAGGACATGCCACCCGACCGGCCGCGGTCATGTGGATGGTTCAATCCGCCGCGGAATGCAATCTCTTCGTGAGATTGTGCCGGAACAGTCCGTTGCTGTGTTTGGAGTCGGGTCCGCAAGACCTCGTGAGGATATGTGACTGTGCTTGCACAGACCTTGCTGAGGAAAGTGGCAACGGATATTCCCACCCAGTGTGAGCTACCGGTATCGGGGTGCTCACCGATACTATAGCCTGTGAACGCCATCTTTAAATATTCGTAGAGAGGGAATTGAATAGCCACATGGGTCAGTCCCAGCAGAGCCGGGGTGAGGCCAGAGTAGAAGGAGCGAATGCCCTCGATTTGATACATCTTGCGAGCAGCATCCCATGTCCCCGAGTATTGCCAAGGGGCTCGTACTCCTTCGCTGTTTTGTTTAAGGCTTTGTGACATGAGCCTGGTCTTGATGACCCAAATGGGGTTCGTTACAACCGTTGAGCATGCACCGGCTGTGATTGAAGCATAGCCGCGGGATAACCACCAGCTTCCTGTACTTAGTCAGTACTGATGGATGACCGGATCCTTCGGTCTGGAGGTACCTACCTGTCTTGTCATGGAAATATTCACGACTCCGGTCATAGACTGCTAGGTAGACAGCCCAGGTGGGGAGATATCCCAGCAACATTGGACCTAGACCTTGATAGAGACCGCGAATTCCATCTTCCCGCCAAATTCTCCTTCCACTACCGAGCATGCCGCGATACAGCACCCCCGAGGCAACTTCCTTTGCTCCCCGCCGAAAGCCGCCCTGGGCTTGAAGCTTCGTTTTGATGACATCAAGAGGACATGTGACAATACCAGAGGCCACGCCAGCGCTGGCTCCGCAGAAAGGTGCTATGTAGAAGTTGGGTATCTTGGTGGAAAAGATCTCGAGGCGGGTTTTTAAATCAGAGATCGGTGCGGCGGGCACGTTGGGGGAATTGTCGACATGGATTGATTGAGTTTGGTTTTGGGAGCTGCTTGGAGCGCTTCGGCCGTTTGTAGTCATCTTGGTGGCCGGCGCTCACGCAGCTTGTCGAACCGTACTGAATCAACGAGGGCTCCCGGACACGAGCATATCGGGTGCTCGATCCGGAACCCAAGAACCCTATTTCAAACCGAGCTGGGAAAGAAATGTAGATTTATCCAAATATCCAAAGCCCAAGGTCCGTAGATGGCGTAAGTAAAAAGTCCTAAGTAAAGACGAAGGAGAGAGTGAGAGTTTTTTGGGGCCGATGGTTGCCGAACCCGGAGTGGTTGGTTTGAATGCGCAATGTGCTAATATCTTGCAGCACGGACGTGGGCGGGGTTCTCAGAACAATCAAGCTTCTTGCCGTGAGCAGGGATCAGTAGTTGCTTCAGCAATTAGCAAATCCAATTTCTGTCAAAGCAAGCGATAAGATCGAAAAGGGGATATGACATAGGAAACCCATCTGCTCAGTGGAGTGCGCCGATAGACATTCCCAGTTTCTCTGCCGCCTGAGGCACGAAATTGTCACGTGCTTCTGGCCTCAGGCGTAGAGCTGCCGTTTCGGGCCTAGTCGCCCGAGCTCCGTTTTGCACAACCTCGCAACATCGGGTCATCTCGTGTTCCAGTCGGATAGCCTTTCAACCCTCCACCACACCCACGTCAATTGGGATACCCGGGATTCAAAATGTCTGCCCCTTCGCTCGCCAGTTACATCGTCAAGCGCCCATGGCTCAAGAGCTGGCTCACCCCCCTCTCCCACTGGTACACCGATGCCGCCGGCTACAGGAGACTCGGACTCAAGTAATTCTTGCCCTCCTATATCGATAACATCCCGACCAAGAGCGATTGAGACAATGCTGGGAATTGGCTGGTCGAATTCGTCGCGCACCGGTGGCACATCTTTTGAATGGGATCGCGGTTGCGTCGAATTTGCCTGGAGCCCCGGTCTTTCGGATATCGTTCGTGGCAGGGTTGGACAGAAACACCTGCTAACTTCACAACTAGGTTCGATGACTTGATCCCTGAGGAGAGCGAGAATGTCCAGAAGGCCATCAAGCGTCTTCCCGCCAAGGAGGCCTATGACCGTGTCTTCCGTATCCGCCGTGCTTTCCAGGTTCGACTGGCCCCTTCCCCCGTATTCGACTGGCGCGAAACCTAACCAATATGTCAATTGCAGTGCTCCATCTCCCACACTCTCCTTCCCGCCCACGAGCAGACCAAGCCCTCTGAGGTGAGTCCCCAACATCCAAATTTCGCGCTCCCCGCATGGGTCTCCATCGGCCAATCCTGTTGCACCGATTTGTCATTTCCACCCCGACTTCGTTTGGGGATATCTACTCACCACAACGAACACAATGCTAACAATGCGAATCAAACAGGACGTCGAGTACCTGAGCCCCATCATCCGCGAGGTCGAGAAGGAGGCTAAGGAGCGTGCTGACCTTGACAACCTTGTTGTTCGCAAGTAAGCCGTTGCTGCTTGATTCAATAGAATATGAAAACAGGGGGGTTGGGGTAGCATTGTTATTGTCATTGGATAAACGCCTGGTGTGCTTTCTTCGTAATTGAATGGTCGCCGTCATCGGCGACCCATGGCTTGGTTACGCAGCCTGAGTGTACTGATACTGTACAAATCGATTTTCTTCGCGCGCTTATATCTTTGGTCAATCTTGTAACCGACAAGACAGGCAGGTCCTGCCTTCTTATTGCCTCGTAACCTTTAGTAGTGACTGGGTCTGTTCGGGACCCCTACCTAGGTAGCTTATGCGGGTTATGGCAGCTCAGCTGATCGCTTTGGGCGTTAGGCGCCCAACTTCTGGCTGCGCATGTATAACATCTTCGATTATAACCCCTCTTCTAGCGGCTGCGAAGACAGATCCACAATTCACTTCCAAATATTAACTATCTACTACGGCGACATATATACCACAACATTATCTCAAATGCTCAACGTCCAATAAACCACACGGTATGCGGGCAGCCTGACTCGCGGAGGTAGTACATCTACGACCTTTAACCACCAAGAATAGTCACATCAACATCCTCAATCCGCCACATATACCACATAAATAGACTCCTGGATCAACGAGGTAAGCACGTTGTCTACACCATGAACAGGGTCACACGTACCTGTACGGTGCAAACTTGGCAGCAAGTTCCAGCATATCCTTTTCGGCCATATATTTGAACTTACCACCACCCTTGCCCTTGAGTTTGCTCACATCACGACCCATAAAGGCAGCACAGCCTCGTCTACAAAGGTGTCAGGCCACAAGTCCAAGAATTTGTACGGAACAACAGCAAGAAATGAACTTACTGTACTCCCAAATCTCCAGTAGAAAACACGTCAATGCGCTTGAGCGCAAACATAGCAAACATCTCAACCGACCACCTCCCCAATCCACGAACAGCAATAAGCTTCTCAAAAAGTTCTTCATCAGTAGCCCGCGCCAACATCCTTGCCCCAAGCTCTCCACTGGCAAACTTCTCCGCAAGGCCCTGGATATACTCCGCCTTGCGCTGCGACAGCCCCGCCGTGCGCAGGGTAGCGATATCACACTTGGCGACCTGATCTGGTGTCGGGAACTTTGCATGTCTATGCCCATCCGGCGCAACGGTATCGGGTAAATCAAACAGTGCCAGGAACTTGTTCCTGATAGACTTTGCTGCTGCACCAGAGACTTGCTGGCCGATGATGCTGCTGGTCAGGCTGTTAAAGGGGTCGATTTCCTCTGCTAAGCCGGCAGGCGAGAAGAGCGGACATGGATTCCGCTCGATTACTGTTGCGATGCGTGGGTCCATCGCTATGAGGTGCGCAGTGGCTTTCTCGAGTAGCGTCCCTGTTGTGGCCGTTGGGCGTGGAAGGCCAGTTTTCGAGGGGGAGGCATCTTCTGCGTGCGCTGGGTAGGCGTTTACTGTTGAGCCGTGAGGGGTGATTAGGGTTGCATTTGTTCGGTGCGGGTCAACAGGGCGGTCGAGGGGAGGGGGTGTCTGAGGTCTGAATATCGCGGGATTAGTGGTTGAGGGCTGGTTGTCTGTTTCTTGTTTCTCTGTGACTGCCGGCTCTGGGGACCAATAGGAGGTTCCTGTGTTTGCTTTTGTCTTTGTGGGTTCTTTAACTAATTTCTTGGACTTTGTGGGCGCCTTGCGGGGTTTTGTCACTGCGCTGTTTTGGACTCTGGTTGCTTCGTTCGGAGCTGAGCTTTGCAGTAATGGTGTCTTGATGGTTGGGATAGAACCCAGTCGGGCTGAGCGTCTGAGTGACATTCTTGGGTAGTATATGGGATAGTCCAATTTCAATGGTCAGTGTACTGAATCCGAGGAAGTCTCGAGGGGGTCGTATGGGAAGCTGGGGTTTGCGGAGGTGCGGAGTTGGAGCCCCACGAGTGCCAAGCAATGACGCTTATGGACAACTATATCGACGAGCGCATTCTCGATATAATGATTGATTTCATTTTTCTTATGCATACTTGTGAGGCACTTTCGATGCACGGAATATTGGAATATTTTCAGTCCCTCTCCTCTAAGCAAAAGGGCACTTATCAACCAGGGCCATTTGCATTAACCACGTTATACATGTCCAGAGCCTGGTCATGGTTATATAGTCACACTCGCAATCCAATCCAATAAGGTGGTAGACCATGAAGAATCAGTCCGGTCAGACTGGGAGCCCTTTGTGGTCGCCTCCCAATGAGAACCTTAAGTGCCTTAATCTTTGGTCAGGTTTGCTAATGTACGACGCGGCAGTGATAATATACAAGCGCACAGCATTTACATGGAGATGCTATATCAGATGAATGACTTGCATACCCTATTAGTGGGCTAAATGATTTCTGACATACGATTTTGCAGGTGAAGACGATGATCATCTTGATTTCCCAAAGAGACTATTTAAATGAGCGACGTTGTCACGACACGCACTATATATATCGGAGCCTGGAATATCTGAGCGTAACGCTCAGATATAGTGGTCTTTTGGCCTAGTGTGTAACTCGCCAGTCCAGGGGCAGGTTGTAACAGACGTGCTAGCTAGGCATTCGGTATCCCAAGGGTCAGGGTCGCATCTTCTCCAGCTCATATAATAAAGATAGTAGGTACTACAGAATAGTGTCCCGCTCTGGTAAACCATACAACCTAGATCTCGGAAATTACCGGAGTGCAAGGGTGTGTACTCCGTCTGTAGGTGGGTGAGTAACCCAAAGAGTGAGGTTATAAATTGATGACCTGACATTTTAAACATAACAGTTGGCGTAGTGGTCTTGTTGGGACCAGTTCGACATTAGGAACCAGGCTCTGGAAAACAGATGGTTTATCATTTTCGTCTAGAGCTACGAACGGACTAAAAGCAGGTCATCACTGATCCTGCATAGCCGTGGACTGAGAGAAGGACGAGCCGATCATTAACCTTGGAAGCAGTTTAAGACGACCTCGGCCGTGAGGCGCGGGAGAGCAGGACTGCAGGTGTTTGGTGATCGAAAGTATATTATTCGCACTTGATGTTGTAATGATTAATATTGCGGAAAACTTTCCAAGGTTGAAATCTCCAGGGATCTAGAGCTGGGGGCTTCCAAAAGCCAGCGTGCAAGATAGGCTTTTTTTTTTCTTCTTTTTTTCCGGCAGCCGATTTATTGTCAATTAGCGTAATGGTGTAAGGCAGACTCGAATCCTCATCAATGTCGGTTTACCCGTCTCGGGTTAACGTAGCCATCATGGACCGTCTGCAGCATACATAAGTTGTACATATGCGCTGCCGTGAAGAGCGCGCCCTAGCGCAGCTTCTGCTGTACCTCATATTGTGAGCACCTGTTGCTGAATATCTTTGTTTGATATTGCATGGAAGCGAAATGTTGTGCCGAGGACACTATATAACATCTCTATGGTATCCACGTAGCTCGAACTTCTCGAGAATCAAAATTCTGTTAATGAGCATGATGTGCTCATTATGACTTGGCTTGACCTGCGAGAAGATAATTGCATGTGTTTTGGCGCGTCATGTGGACTGCATGGTTTCGTTAAGGTTCATTGATACTTCTATTATTCGGTTTTATATTGCAAGAAGCTCTATGACTTACGTTGATGAAGGTTCCAGAAAAATCTCAATGTATACATATGTATAGATGTATGAAGTACCTACCTAGGTAGTTACCTAGGTACAATCCATGGATGTTTAAAACCAATTCCAAGGGCTAGTTGAACCAATAAAATCTATGGTATGTGTCAATGATAATGTAGACTGTCGCTAAAATATGTATCCATAAGGTAACCATCAACAAATCAGGTTTGAAAAAACGTAGTAATCATGCCAAGCCCACCAGTGTGTTGGTGGGCTTGGCACGATTATGAGGACGATTGTACCTTGGATCTATACTGGAAAGTCACACAATTGGATGCGATATACTCCGCTGTAATACAGTTCCAGGGAACATTGGCACTATCCGCAAAGAACGCCCCGTGGACCGAAATTGAAGATCCATGGTAACTCCGTAATACAATACAGACTTCACATGGGAATTGGACAAAGACTTGAACGATCGAACATGGATGTAGTTAATTTGTCGGTGTGATTTCGTATTAGAAGTATTGTTAGACTATATTGATATTACCTGGAGGACTCGGGTTCTCACTCTAGTGTCCTACGGGTATATATTGACCCAGTCACCGACCGATTGTTATATCCGGGCGAACAAAGAAGGAAATTAAAAAAAGAAAAGTGGAAACGAATCGGCGGTTCGTCTAATACAATTACAGATCGACCAGTAAAAACAGAGATTAGCATTTAGACCGAAGCGTTGGGCCGAGTCAAATCCCCGAAGACGTTCGTGCATCGGTTTGAAACAAGAGTGAATCCTTGTTTGTGCGACCACTAGCCCCAAAAATCAACAGACCATGAGAACTAGAAGAAAAGCCTCGCATTGCAGCCCCAGTCTGCACCAAGATAAAATCCGGATTAGGATATAAACACATACCCCAGAGTGGTCGGGCGAGCGAATTGTGTATGTTTACTTTTCAATCATAGTCTCGTGTGCTAGGGAATGTGGCCCTTCGCGACCCCTAGTTAGGCATACACCCGTTGCCGAGCGTTCCACGCATTCCGGCGCGTGGTTAGTCTGTCGGCCATGAAGGGCAGACAGGAGGGAATGCGAGTTGAATGCCACGACACTGAAATCACCGTACCTCGTACACATGTTCTTTCGTACTGTGACAGATGGCTATTTTAGTTCCAACACAGAGCTAGGCTAAATATGTCGCGGTATCCATATTTGTGGCGTAAGGAGCACGGGCAAGTATGTATCAAGGTTCAAGCTTAGCGGATGTTGAGTTTTTGCGATTTGGAAGAACTTGGGTCTTGCTGCAAGACAACGCGGCCATTCTCCATAGTCGAGGGTAGAATATATATAACATCTGAATGAACCGAGTCTTTGATAGGTTTCTAAGCGATCGAAAAAGAAAAAAAGCATATTAGTGGACCGATACATGAGTGGGGTGAGACGTATCGACTAAGTTGGCTCCGTTCTGAAACATTTCCCGACTTTACAATGTAACGTCTCCGACAATAATGACTTTGTTGCCACCCCAAATGGGATGTCAGTTGTTCAGAGTAAATAGTTTTTCACTGGTTAACACTGTCAATCCCATTGGGTCTTGAAGAACGAGATGCGAGGGAATCTCCATCAAACATTTGGTGGGCCGATGAAGCTCTAGACATGCTTGATCGTCGTGCCTTAGTTGACCAGCTCCATCGAGATGTCTACAGATGTGCCGGCCAAACATTGAAGTTATAGGTTCTGCATTGTTACCAAAAAACGCACAGACCTTGAAATTTTCATTTGTCGGTACGTTGTAATTGAAAATTTCAGATGAACGAGTCGTTGAGATCATCTTGGAGCTGCATCATTGCGATTTAAATCTGTACTATATATATCGTAAAATATAGGCAAGGCAGGTGCATGTATACCTAGTGAAATTATGTGTCTAGTCGGGTACAAATAGGAAGTGTGGCGAAGTTCTTGTGATCGACCTTCATCTCCGATAGTTAAATTACCTCTAGTACCAATTGCTGTGCGCATAGCCTATAAAATAGGGGCCAGTGGAGTGAATTGCATGGTTTGGTGCTGAAGAATAGCCTTTCTCTGCTATCATTTGCATATCGCCGTCGCGAGGGGGCGACTGTTTCGCCTCAGGTAGAGCTGTATTTTCGGGAAACAGCGAGGATTGACAGTGAGCCAGGGCGAGTAATTCCAATGCGCCAATCAGAAGTCGCACATGTCGGGCAATCGACGATAGCGGCAGCAGGGAGGCGGGTCCATAGAAGGCTTGGGTTCCCGCAAATTTAGATCAGCCACTATCAAAGTGAGAAGCTTGGAAAAAGTTTGAACATTGCGTGTTTAGCGCTTCGGGAGAATTGGTGATATATGTACGGAGTACTCCGGTACACCGTAGTGTTAGAAGGATTGAGCGATTGCGATGTATATTGTATAATAATAGCTATAGGGGTTGGGTGTCGTCTCATATAGATGCAGTAATATCCAATGAGAAACAAAGGTACAACTGAAGACTGAAGATCAACAGGAGTCTCGAGTCTCGAGCTTGGTTCCGTCGATGACGACAACAGCCGATAGGATGGGGCCATAAATCGGTTAGTGGACTTCTGATTGATCCGTCAAATTATACTAGTAGGATTGGACCTTCGTTACAAGCTAGTATTTATGCATTCTTATTAGGTCCTGCTGTATCAACGCTGTATGCTCTCGAAGGGCATAAATTTGCATGGGATTTTTGTTGTCGGAGACACCGAGGATAGTTGCGTACTTTTGATAGACCGAAGCGAAGCTACAAGACTGCGAATTTGTACTCCATAAAGAGTATATGTTGTAGTACTCCGTATGGTTGTACAGAATCTACTGTGGCAAATACCTACATACGTATCATTCATACGATGCCGAGGCCTGATCAGTTGCAATTTGTACAGGGTACCTTGCCGAGTGCATAGCCTAATTTGAAAGTGATGAACCTATATTTCATTACTCCGTACTCCGTAAACAATACATATCAAAATGTGAACTCCAATTCCGCATCCATGGAAATAGTGAATCATGAATTACCGAGTAAACAAAATAACCAAATGGAGAAAGGGGAACTAGCGCTGAAAAGCAGGGAATTCCAAGGTTGGTCTGGAATTATTTAAGAATTGAGAGTTTTTAATTAGCTTTTTGAGATTTTTCTGTTTTTCTATTTTTCCTTTTTTGGTAATTGAGGGTAATTTTCAGTGTTCTGGTAATTCTGGTAATTCTAGTTAACAGTGGTGAAATAGTATGAAACCGGTGTTAAAATACCTGGCACTGCCCTGGACACGGTGACATGCCGGATGCGGTACTGTGTGTGTTTCTCCCCCTTGGTATCGCCATATACATAAAGTGAAAAAGTGGCACCTGGTAAGATTAGAATACAAACAATCTCCACCTCCCCTTTCCTCGCCCCAAGGCTCCTTCCTCTTCATTTCGCTCTCCTCCAACCTTCGTCCATTCGTTCTTACCCCATTTTGAGAGTTCCTGCCTTTTCGCAGTATTTCCGCTTCCCTCTCTCGTTTTGAAGCGCTTCTTCTCTAATCACTCATTGCGAATTTTCCTCTAGCTTTTCCATATCTCTAATCGGTACATTCACCACCCCTGATTGAAAAATCCGATCAAAATTCGTCGCTGACATCTCGTGGTTTAGAATCTACCATGTCTCTCAAGTACATCCTCCCTGTCCTGGCTGCCAGCCAGGCTGTTTTCGCTGCCTGTGAGTATTCTGTTCCTGGCATTATCGGTACACCCACTAACAGTGTCATTCTACAGCCGACTGCGGTGATACCAAGATCAAGACCCAGAGCGATGCCGACGGCATCAACTCCTGCTCCACCATCGAGGGTGATGTCAAGATTGACGAGTCCTACAGCGGCATGCTCCAGCTCAGCGGTGTCAAGAAGATCACCGGTGGTCTGGTTTGCTCCGGTGGCGCGAACGTCAGCTCCATCAGCGCTGACTCTCTCACCACGGTCGGCAAGGCCTTCGACTTGGAGGGACTCACCACCCTGACCCTCCTCGACTTCCCCCAGCTCGACTCCGTTGGTTCCATCAACTGGGAGGCCCTTCCTAAGCTCCAGTCCCTCTCCTTCACCAAGGGTGTCACTAAGGCTGGTGATGTCAGCATCGCCAACACTGGTCTGAATGACCTCAACGGTATCACTCTCAAGACCGTCGGTACCTTCAGCATCCAGAACAACCGTGATCTGAGGACCATCAACATCAACAACCTCCAGAACGCCACCGATCTGATCAGCTTCTCGGGTAACTACGATACCCTCGAGGTCGACCTCCCCAACTTGGGCACCGGTACCAACATGACCTTCCAGAACATCTCCTCTGTCTCTCTGCCTTCCCTCGAGAAGCTCACCGGTCAGCTCGGCTTCTGGGGTACCAAGTTCGAGACCTTCTCCGCTCCCAACCTGACCCAGACCGGTGACTTGGTCTTCAAGGACAACTCCGAGCTCTCCAACATCAGCATGCCCGTCCTGAAGACCGTTGATGGTGGATTCACCATTGCCCGCGATGACAAGCTCTCCACCATCAGCCTGCCCGCGCTGCAGCGTGTCAACGGTGCCATTGACTTCAGCGGTACCTTCAACAAGTAAGTGTCCTTGGTCCCATATCTTGGTCTTCGCATAGATACTAACAGTGAATAGGCTTTCTCTTGGTGCTCTCAAGGATGTCGAGGGTAGCTTCAACATGCAGAGCACTCGCGGCAACTTCAGCTGTGACGATCTCCGCAAGCTGAAGAACGACGATGTCATCAAGGGTAGCTTCAAGTGTGATGCCACCAACGCCAACCCCACCACTTCCAAGGGCGGATCTGGCACCTCCAGCTCTGACTCCTCTTCCGAGACCAGCGAAGGTGCTGCCTTCATGACCGGCGCCAACGTCCCCGTCGTCGGCCTCGCCGCTCTCTTCGGTGCCCTTGCCCAGCTTCTGTGAGGGGTTGATTGGTGGAGGATTCAAATGACCTTGGGGATTTTTTTGTACAAAAGTCTACCAAGCAACGAGCTCAATATTCGTTCCACATTGCAGTTGTTACGATAATAATTCGGTCTTTCGTGGAGAAAATTCGCAATACGGATTCTGACCTCGGGAGACGCATCCCCGGGGGTCCTTCTCATCCTTTGTGTGTTGATTGTCTTGCTATGTTCCAGTATTCCCTCATCACATCCTAATGCATTAGGTTGCATTTTGCACCCTGCTCGTTCCCTGTTGATGTACCAAGAGGGGAGGCTGCTTTGGGCTTGTGGGTGGGTTCTTGGTTCTCGTTGTACTTCTTGTGTAAACATTCCTTGAGCTTTTTTAATGCCGTAACATTGTCTTTTATTCTAGTTGCGTGCGAGATAATGATTGTAATTGTTAATTTTTCTTTTTACCTGGGACATTCGTTCTCGAGAAATGTAGCTCCCTTGGTGCACATCTATAGTCATGGTAGTCTGGAAGAGCCAGCGACGTCCCTTTGACCCGTTGAACCTCGGCATATCCCATAGACATTCGTTTTCGCAGACTTGGCTGCCGCTCGTCAATATAGTCTAGACACATCCATGGATTAGTCGTCCGGCTTCCCATACTCCACCAAAGCCCGAAGCGTTAACCACTTTGCAGGTTTGCCTCTTCCCGACAAGAGATATATCCACGAATGCCGTCTCATAACAAAGCCACGCCATGTTCAACCCTTAAGCGTCAACTCTAACCTCCAAGATACTTAGACACAGATCAACTTCTACCAGATCCATAAAGTCAAATCTCCGCAAAGACCCATGAATCTAGCCTGCTCCATTTCCAAATCCCGCACGGGAAAGTCGAACACAGCACCCACCTTCACATCCGCAATCCACACACAACTTCCCCGTGTATCAAGTACAGCATATTACCTACATCGTCTCTAGCTACATACCTACTACCCACCCCTAAAGCCCATCAATCCGAGGACATATCTGACCAGCCACAAAGACAGTGGATCCCGGTGGGTATGCAGTAAGCGCTAGACGCTAGACACAGGATCTGGGTAGAACGAATCCATGTGGATGAAGTGTATGCGTTGTTCTTTTTCTTCCTTGGCCGGACTAGCTACTAGGTGCCTTAGTGGCATTCAATGGGTCATGGAATATCGAGACAAGGAACATGGATTGGGGGACTAGACCGCGCAGAGGGGGCTGAAGACGGGAGGGAGCTAGGAAAGTCATTCCCGGGACCCTATCGTCCACTGAATGGGTGTTGGGTTCCATCTTCGGGGTTCGTAAGGCGGGATGTGTGCGATTGTTGGTCCCCGACTGTGACTTAGTTTGAGAGTCAACCAGAGAGAGTTAGTTATACTACATAGTGTCAAGAAGACAATGGCGATGGAGAACGTAAACCACTATTCTACGTGGCGATGTAAATATCTCCCCAAGTACGGAGTAGGTAGGTCATGTTGTACGTGTCAAAAGATAACCATCGTACATGCTAGGGATACGATGATAGTACGTGCCACAATATAGGGCTACCTCCATACTCGGTAGTAAAGCTACCATGTGCGTCTCAGGATCATCCTGCGACTTGCATCAAAATATCCGAAACAACCAAAAAAATGGAGTCAAGAGCCAATCCAGATTATCGGGAAAACTCGATAAGTCGAATCCACCGCGCCGGGCCGCGTCGCTCAATCCGATTCGAAGGCCCCTCCCGAAGGCGAAAGATCAGGATCGTAACTAGCTTGAAATGGGGAATGAATGTAAATCATAGCGTGATTGGTCGGATTAGTTGGTTCCTTTATCCGGAGAGGATATGGGGTGGCTGGAACGTTGAGCGTTGTGATAGACTGGCCAATCATAGAAGGATTTGGGTATTGTTATATATATGCTACTTACGTACGGAGTAGATATTGAATTATTATGGAATATATATTGTATATTGAGATATTCGTCTACGGCAGTGTGCCTACAAGATAATGGTTCTAGTGATTACGACATAGTTAATTGCGACTAAATATGCATGCAGAGAGCTGGATCCAGGTGGCTGGGAGAGGGGATTTGGCGATCTTTACGCTCTGAAGATCACTGTGCATTAGCCCTACGGTCGCTAGAGCCTTATCTTGAGGGACGAACTCCAAGTCCTGAAAAACAGGGAACAGACAATCCAGCCATTTAGACTAATACGAAATAGTATATCGGATAGAGTAGTGGTGACGACTGTGGAGGGGGTATTGGATGAGTGCTCGCATCTATTACCGTATGTGTCGACCTACATCGGCTCCAGACCGTGCCTGCATAGCTGGAACCCACAAGACAGAATATAGAGCCATCACTGTATAGAATCAAAGAGAAAGGCAGTGAGGGTTGGGAACAGGAAGCGGCTATAACGATCCGCCTATGGTGTCTTTCTATTTTTCTTATTTATTTATTTATTATTCTGTTCTTTTCGTTTCTGTGAGTTTCGGGTCCCTTGTATGAAAACCTTCAAGCATTAGCAGCCATTCTGATCTCTCAGTGTCAAAATCGTGGATATATAAGGGCGAAATATACTTTCGCGGGATCTTCCATGAATGTGAGCCGAGCAGCACCGATCATGACCTGATTGGATAGAAGTATCGAAGTTCATAGACGTTGTATACTGTATATTGTACGTACTCGTACTTTGGGCAGCTTTTTAGTGCCCTGATCTACATCGGCATTTGATGCGAACGGGGAACTGCCAAGATAGACCCTTCGTGGGGTCTGACGGCACCGAGAGTGGACATCGACCCTCTTTTCTTCCTTGAGAAAAGACAAAAACTGGAGCAGAATACGAGGAACCACCATCGTGGTATGTAGGTAATGTTCTCCTCTTGCCTACAGGCCCGCCCGGACACAGCACGTAAGAACTGAAAAAGTGGAGAGGAGCGCAAGAAATGAGCTGGCATTCGAGATTACGGACTAACCGTGGAGACTTTGTTATAATATGCAGGGCAATGTCAAAGTGGTAAGGAGTTATCCCACAGTGAACTCCGCTTCTGTATCTTTGCCATCTCATACTCAAATCGCACGAATATGATGCATGTCGCCGAAACGAGAAATAAAAATAATAAAAACAAGGATTCTCAGTACTCCGGACCTGAATAAACATGCAAATCTTCAGGTCTGGCCGACCAGGATATACATCCGCCTTGCATTGGAGGCAACTGGCGATCCAGGTAATGGGAAATGGCAGAGGCCCTGAGCGCACCGTAGTGCGAATCGGTGCGGCAATGCACCATGTAGGAACCAGATCCAGGCGACCTAGACGATCCCTACGAACAGAACGAGAGGGAAAAGGTACGTTGTACAGAACTCCACTCAGTATCTATGTTGCTTCGATCGCGAACTCCACGGGGGAGCATATGTCTGCTGTATGTGGATGCATGCGTGCACCGCGGAGGCGTCCCTCGAGTGTGACCTCTCAGATGCAGCGAATTTGAGTTCCAGAAATAGTCCATGCAACATATGTACTATGCACCGCGAGCGTCTGCTAGATCTGTATACTAAGAAGTTGTCCTTGCAGGAGCCGGTGGCGACTGCGCCAGTCGGGGAATTTATTCCTGCCCACACTGATTAGAGAGTTTCGGCATGTTCGTTCTTGGGATTGGGGATTTGAGAACTTTGGACTTTTGTTGTTGTTTGGGACCTTTTTTCTCCCACGTACTTCTGAACGGTAGATGCTCGCTGCCTATTTGGGCAATCAGCAATGGACTTTACAAGATGATATTGTACTTTGTCCAGCGCGAAGCTAGGATTGAGATCCACATGGCTTTTGAGAAACAGTTATGATCGTCTGCCCTTGCTGCTAATGCCGTCTTCGATATTAAAAGTCCTTATGTATGAGGTGGACAATTATTGTCTATCAACGCTGTTGGGCGGGGAGGGTATTCTGTACAGTGCTCATCAATTCATGCAAATAGCTCTCTTTATCGAATAGGCTAAGATGATACACAGCCCCTTCCTTCGTGGGATCAGTCTGACACGAGTCTGCATTTCTGTGCTCGCCACTCCAGTAGAACGAGCGGGAAATTCTAGACGCTCCAATGTGGAGACAACACGCGCAGTAGTGCACTGTAGGTACGGAATTCGAGAGGGGCGATTTGAAGTGGAAACAGGGAGTATGACAATAATAATCGAAGATTAAAAAAAGATCTTCTCCCCAGAAAGCGAGACAGGTCGATATTGCACTTGACGAAACTGATCGAATCACGTACCATGGACTCGAGACCCGTGTGGGTATATTATCCTACAATCCCTGATCCTGGTCATCTTTCTGCATACAGGCATACGAAGTAGTAAGTAAAAATAACGAAGATGATCTTGCATCGTGCATGAGGCGTTCCTAAGCGCGTAGCAAGGATCAGCCCCGAAAAGTATTCCAGTTAGTATCTCAAATCATCAAATAGTCAAGTTATTCGCATCTGCACTAATACATAGTGTTCGAATAAGATTTCCGCAATTAGACTGTCCCCGCCCCGTCGCTGACAGTTGAAACTTGACAGGTCAGGGGGCGGCACGGGAAGGCGACTATTGAGAATGATTTAGAGGGAGGAGGCCATTGGTGACGTTTATTGGGCGCTCAGAGTACTGTAAGCTTTACAATGACAGCGTGGAGGCAAAGAAGACCCGGGAGATTGGATACTCATAAATTGTACTCCGTATACGGTTATTCCTTACAATTGAGAGCCGCACGGGACGGGGATCCTGTCCGAGCTTCCAAGGTTGTAGCGAATGCCGTGTATGGAAAGAGGGGCGAAAGTATGATCATCGGACCATTCAGGGAGTACAGCCGTAAGAACACACAGCCGGCATTCATACAGGAAATGCGAGGTACGATCGACCTCGTAACCTATGGGGTAGATGCGCCCACGCTGATACCCTCAGAATCGGCCCCAGGGATCGGGGCCAGAGTCTATTCTCTGATCTCTGAAACCCAAAGATTTCAATATTGCTATTCAGGGTCCAGATTGGTCCGGGGGACTCTCGGATCAATCATGTATAGAGTTTGACCGAACTCGAATGGTTCGTGAGTGAGTTTCCCCTCGAGTTATTGCTGGTACGTGCCATCTGCAGATAGCTCAGAGGCGTGTGGAATTTAGTGTGAGCCACCGATCGCGTGCATATGCTGGAAACAGGGAAACCTGGGAATTGAGTTTCAGATTGGAGTCTGCAATGCACGAAAGAGGGGGCATTCAGGTGAGGTTATCTCTGTGTAGAGCTCGCGTACAGAGTACGGAGTAGAATGCATAGAATTGCACATAATTTATGTGGGTCTTTGTCATGGCAATAAATAATAGAATAACAGAATAATACGGAGTACAACATACGGAGTAGAATAATAGGGATTGTGAATACGAACGGCCAGAACGTGGGGACTAGTGTCTTGGATGGAGTCGCCATGAGGCACGCTGATTGACTGTTGGTTGACACGGGAAGGCACAATATGACAGCTCTATTTCCACCACCATTGGTTCTTCTAGGGACAGGGAAAGAGCCAGGGATGAGTATCTAATTAAATGCACGTACGGAGTAGGGTATTTGATATTTTGGAGATTAAGGGACATGCAAAATAAAGAAAGAAAGACTCAACATAGGGCTATCTCCACTCGGGGAACGTGTGCATCTTTAGGGTTTTTAGGGCTTCACTAGTTAATATTATAGATATAGTAATATAGTATTTCTTTACCTACGTAATGTGATATGTCAACTTTCTAACGTCTGTGTGTCAACTTATTCCAAATCATTCTAATTCTAATGATTCGCTGCCTGACAGGAACCTTACCCTGGTCTTGGGGTCTCGTCCCAACTCGCTGGTTTCCTCGATCATGTCGTTTCTGACACTATTACGATGATTCGCTTAGACGAATACCAATCTAATGATACTTGCCGTCAATCCTAACGCTGGAACTGTCAATGGCGCTTATGGCTTCCTGCTCGTGGACCAATTATTCGCACTTCATTATATGGAACTATGATCCTGATTCTTATTGATGCCTAGCTCCTCGCATCTATCAAGACACTTCAGTCCTTGCTTGATGCTATTTACTTTAGGGAAATTTTAAATTTACCAGAAGCGCCTCGAGGGGTATTAGCTCGTTGGTAATGAGTAACCCCTTGATAGTATAGCACGACCATAGAAGTTTCTCCTGACTATCGATGCAGGATATCGAAATGCATGCTGAGCTTGTGTTACAGCGAGCGTTTCATCATCTATTGGGGAATCTAAGTGGGGATTTGATGAGTACGGACATGGCCGGCGATGTACGTAGATACTGTGGAATATGCAAGTAAACCTTAGTTGTTCAGTGCTTTTCTTTTTCTTTTTCTTTTTCTTTTTCTCCCTCTTTTTGGCTTCATCCCCACGAACAGTTCGCAGCCAAATGAGTTCTGCGGAGGTTTACAGAACCTTCAACGTCATTAATTGGGATAATTATTGATGCAAGGGCCCTAATGCCTCTAAAAAAAAAAACTAAAATCTTCCCCGTGTCGATCGCGACACCCAACAGTTCGGTGACAAATTAGGGGTCCTGGATCATCATGAACCTCTCTCTCGGTCTTGATCGTATCCCCCTCATTCGTCGATCTAACAGATTGGTATGTGAGGTTCGGTCTGTGCATGATGTGACAGATACCCTCTGTAATTCCGAATATAATTATTTTCTTCTCTGGCGCTTCTTCCCGGGCCCAAGCGGGCACTAGCAAGTGGTCCAGAGCACCCCCGGGATGCCCGTCTTGCTTCCCCGTCGTGATGAAGCTGTGGGGCAAGGAAATGCACACTCTGTCTGTATGACATCCGAAATTCCGCGCTTCATGTCTGTCGAGGATCGGCCCTGGTACATGGTTCCCCTCGCCTGGGTCCGGAGAGGTGGAATCTGGGAATAAGGAACAAAGTACCATCCCAATCGACATATAAACATGCACCCCAGCCCTCATGGTATCCCTTTCTATCCATTGTTTCATTGTATACACTCGCCTCGTGTAGTTTTCGATTCTGCTTCTTTTCTATTCTGTCTATAGCCCTGCCCACTTTGTCCATTACTGTGCATATACAACTTCTGTTTTATCTGCACTCTTCCCGCCATTCAATCTACGACTCATCGACCCGAATCTGCACAAGAACACGAATCACCCGTGATCTTTCAGTATATATCCTCTCGACATACTTTGAATCACTTCCGACACACTCGTCACTGCACATATCACGCATTTCTCAACGACCAACTACGATGTATGAAGAAATGGGTTCTACTACTGATGATATCTCCCGCCGGTGCTCTCTGCCGTGAGTTGCCTCACTTTCCTGGTATCGGCCTGCATGCCCTAACATATATTCAAAGTTCTCTTAGCTCCAGCACCAGTATGACTGCCTCTGATGTTGGTGAGGAGCGCCGACTGCCTCCTCTTCCTCAAATTTTGCCTCCGCCACCCCGCGGTCCTTTCAGTCCCTTCAACGTGAAGGACGCCCTTGTTCCTACTACCCCAGGGCCCCAGGACACTTTCCAATTCAAGTCGCCCTGGGCAGCTGCGGAGCACATCGTCACACCCCCTTCGCCGGCCAACTCTGCCGAAGGCTCCTGGCAAGAGTCATTTGCCATGCAAAAGTCCAACTCGGTCGATTGGCCCAATGATCTGTCTCAGAGCGAGATCATGGCTTTAGTGGCCCCACAGAACCTCAACCGCAAGGCGCCTCTCCAGCAGCTCTGCGGCCGTAAGCGCAAGGGCAGCGCACAATCTAATGAAGATGACCAGCGCGAGAAGCACCGCATCGCCGAGGGCAACCGCCGCAGCAACCTCAGCGAGCTGCACCGCCAGTTAGACAGCCGCATCCACGATTTCTTCCTTGAGCGTGCAGGCTGGAACCCTTCCAAGAGCCTTACTCAATCCAAGGAACACATCGTGCAAGGAGCCATCTACCTAATTGACTTCATGCTTGCCATTATTGTCCACCTTATCCGCCAGGAACAGGTCACACCGCAGCTCTCAGAGAAGCTGCAGCCCCAGGTGCGCTGCATGCAGCTGCAGCAGCTAGTCAGCTCCCTACAGCAACAAAACCAGACGGCCCAGCAACAGCTCAAGGCCACTAAGGCCGAGAACGAGATCCTCGCTGACCGTAACCGCGCCCTTGAGTTCCAGCTCAAGTCCTACGAGCAGATGTTCCGCTCCCCCAAGTCTGAGAGCACCAGCCCCGGCCCCGTCCTCGAGTTCCCCGAACACAAACGCCAGAAGAAGAACGGCCTACCTGGCATGCGAGTTCTTTGCGATGAGATCGCTGCTAGCATGCCC
This sequence comes from Penicillium rubens, assembly GCF_028828025.1. NCBI lineage: Eukaryota > Fungi > Ascomycota > Eurotiomycetes > Eurotiales > Aspergillaceae > Penicillium > Penicillium rubens. The sequence goes on from NW_026890600.1 coordinate 5,441,741, forward strand.
TCCGAGTCTTCCTACGCTGCTCCCTACTATGACTCCATGCCTAGTTCTACCTCGCAGTCCTTTGGCAGTTCCTATCTCACTCCCACTCCGCCGATGACTGTTCCTTCTTCTCCTGCCTTCCCTCCTTCCCAGTCTTCGTCTTTCTCCTTCCCTGCGCCGTCTCGTCGCCACTCCACCATTGTGTCTCCATGAAGTCGCGGTACACATTGACGATGCACGCCCCAATATTGAACACTGTTTCCTGATGATATCACGAGTCTACTTTTCTGTCTGTGCTGCATCCTCCTTTTCATATGAGGCCCTTGCAGCTGTGGCTGTTCTCCCTTACTCTCGGGGGATTTGGCTTGGTCCATCTTCCCGCTCCATGTGCATTTAGCGCCTGCATTGTGTAACAATATTTGCTTTTGATCTCGGGGATGAACATGAGGTTCCCCATTTGCTTGAATCCTTTTCCTTTGTTGATTGATTTTGTTGCGGAGTTTCCTTTCATCTTTTTCTTTTCTTCTTTCTTTCTTGGACAAACACGGTGCCTTTTCTTCTTTTTCCTCCTTTTCTTCTTTTTCTTCTCTGTCCTTTGGCGTTTATGATATGGATATATTGTTTCCGGGTGGATATATTTTGCTTTTGACTTTTTCCTTATTTCCTTTGTCCTTTGTCACTTTTCTTCTTTTCTATGTCTATAGTTACGACTCAATGCTTGATGAAAATGATGTTCCTCTGTAGGATCACAGTAGTAATGTCGGTAGATTGTAGCACGCGTTGAGCTTTGCTGTATAAAGCTTTCCCTCCGGCCGTGGAGTGGTTAAAGTATGATGTGTTCATTAATCACAATACAGCCATTTAGCAAATGATGGATTCCATGTTGATAGTCTGCACACTGTAGATATATATAATCGCTCGCTCTACATTAGACCACGATATACATTGTTTAGGCTGGTCAAGATATATCCCCCCCCTCCTTTTCGGTGGATCGTATAAACATACAGTCATTTCTTCAACATTCTTCGGATACTGGGCCTACGACATCAGAATGCGAACAGTTTCCAAGCGATATCATAAGAGATTTCTTCAAGGACGAATCAGCTGTCGATCAAAGGCCTCAGGCTAGGTGGAGACCAGTCCAGACATTGTGAAACGGCCAAGTGTTTCCCGAGTTTGGATGAGATTTCGGAGGTTGGATTGATTTTTTTTCTTTAGCAGTTCAAAATTATGCTAGTTGTGGTTTGAAGTGTGGAAATAGAGGTGTCTATATACAACATCCTCCATCTGTACACATATACAATATGGGTTGGGTCCCGTGTCTCACTTTAGCCTCGTGTTGGAGATCCCAGTAATTTTCAACTGCTTTCTTTTTGTACTTTGTGACTAATTTGGAATGGATGGGATTCCAGGGAAGGTAAAAAAAAAGGAAAAGAAGGGCGAAATATAAATACAAGTTTACATACTAAAGATGGTGTGAAAGTAGGTACACGCAATCCCTGCAGAAAAGTGGCTAACGTGGCTACAGGTGTGAATAATAGGGGTTACAGAGCAAAGTACTCTCTACTTAGTACTTCGTACTCGGTCCAACTAGCAGAAAATTAGGTAGAAAATAATGGTGATATAGTCATACTGGTAATATCCAATAGCCCCCTAAGTGAGGTTCTAGACGAGGCTATAAATAAAAATAAGGAAAAAGGGTCTCGGCTGTCAGACTGGTGCCCAGGTGAATCATCCGATATTATTTGATTCCAGTAGGATAGTAGAATAATGGAACAGATCTAATGTTTACATATGTAGTAACAATTATACTCAGAATATAGCAAAATAGCAAAATGCCAGAGAGATGTAGTTGTCTTAACTGAATTCAGCCGTTCTTCGTTCTTGGCAATCGCATTTCCCCCGATTCCCTTCTTGTTTTCTCCCTACAACATAACCCTTCGCTTCACCACTCTCGATCCTCCTCTTCTCTACATTCGTTCGGGGGGTTTTTACGAGTGTTCGAGACGGGATCGCCCCTGGAATTCTACACAACTCACATTACCTCTCATCATGCTGCTGCCAAAGGGTGGTGTTAATTGGAAATCGGCCAAGGCCAGATTGCCGCCATGGAGGGCAATCCTCGTTTTATTAACACGGACTCGTTTCTTGGTATCCATAGCCTTGACGGGTCTGCTCATCCTCATGTGGCGCGGTGTCAGCAGGTCTGCATCTGAGATGCAAAGGTGAGAGAACGCGCACCCCTCCGGAGACTCTTCCATACTGACGCAGCGCCCAAACAGCTTCTACTGCTATGGCTCGAACAAGTCACCCATGGAGATGTCCATTAACGAGATGGTCGAATGGAGTGCCCACGCCCAGACCCCCGTCCTCTTTAACCGCCACGAACCCTACGAAGTCAACTCCACCACTATCACCGATCTCGACCTGAACCCCATCAAGTCCACCTCCAAGGCCGCTCTCAACCGCGAACGTGTACTCATCCTGACCCCTCTTCGTGATGCCGCTCCTTACCTGGCCAAATACTTCGACCTCCTTTACAAACTTTCCTACCCACACGATTTGATCGATCTGGCCTTCCTTGTTGGTGACTGCAAGGACGACACCCTCGCCAACCTCGCCTCCGAACTCGATCGCATCCAAAACCACGCCGAGGAGAAAGTTCGCTTCCGCAGCGCAACCATTATCCAGAAGGACTTCGGTGCCGACGTTGAGATGACTGTGGCGGAGCGACACTCGTTCGCCGCACAGGGTCCACGACGCAAGGCTATCGCCCGTGCCCGGAATTACCTCCTCTACTCCGCTCTGAAGGCCGATCACTCCTGGGTGTACTGGCGCGACGTGGACATTACCGACTGTCCCGAGCGTATCCTGGAGGACTTCATGGCCCACGATAAGGATATCCTCGTTCCAAGTATGTGATTTTGCATGGAATTTGGATCGGAATTTGGACAGCTGGCTGACTGATTTCTTTTAGACATTTGGTTCCACCGTTATAACCAGGATGGCCATGACATCGAGGGTCGCTGTATGTATACCCGTGACATCCTATGTGCTATGCAGATTGCTGACATCTTCACTCCTAGTTGACTACAATTCATGGATCGAATCCGACAAGGGCCGCCGTCTCCGCGCGAGTCTGCCTACCGACACCGTTCTGGCCGAGGGCTACAAAGAGTACGACACTGGCCGCACCTACTTGGTCGGCATGGGCGACTGGCGGAACAACAAGGACGATGAGGTGGAGCTTGACGGAATTGGTGGTGTCAACATCCTCGTCAAGGCCGACGTGCACCGCTCCGGCATTAACTTCCCCGCATACGCCTTCGAGAACCAAGCCGAGACCGAAGGTTTCGCCCGCATGGCCAAGCGAGCTGGCTACCAGGTGGTTGGACTGCCCAACTACGTGGTGTGGCACATTGATACCGACGAGAAGCCCGGCAACCTTGGAGACCGTAAAGCGTTCTAGTTTCTGCATTCCGTCCGCCGGAAATCTCGCTTGGGATCAAGTTGATCTTTGATCCCACCCCGTCCGAACATCCACCAGTCTCCCTACCGCCCGTGTGTTGTCTTCTCATGATTACCATCTGGGACAGCTTCTAACCACGGCCCATTTCACTTCTTTCACTTCCGACGCATTTTCTTTTCCTTTTTCTTCTTTTTCTTGGATGGATGTTTCGCGACGGGAAGCCTAATGACTTCCCTAATACAGTATCTTCGTGCCGCGTTCTAGGGAGTGTGTGTATTTGTTACCTTGGCGCTACGGGGGAAAATGTTGTTTGGCGGGTTCGCAGGTCTATACAGTTCGCCGGTTCTCCAGGCCTTGATATACTTTGTATTGGGACACACATCCCTTATGGGGATGTGTATATCCGGGCATGTACACTCGAGTTCCATCTCGATCATCTGCGCAAAACCTACATTAGGGAGAACCGGGCCGTCTTCTATGTGTCTTTTTCTTGTTTCCTCTATTTGATTCTGATTCTGATTCTGCTACGCAGGTCATTTCCCAAATTGTCCTTTCCATTTCATCTTTTTTCATTTTGTCATATGCTGAGCTGGCGTCTTTGACTGGCTTTTTGAGATGAGAGGCAGGATATCAGACCAACTCAGTTGAAATCCAGATGCTGTGTGATGAGTCTAGATTTCTTGCAGATGAAGCAAGGCAGATACCCGTGCTGTGGCCTACCTGCTGGGGTTCATGTATATAATCAATTGCACGATTCCATTCCCTGCAAACACACAGGCCGTATGCTCTAGTATTTCACGAATGAAGCTATCCGCCTTGCTGAGCCTCAACCTCCTTCGACCTCCTACATCCTCTATCCAGCTAGATATCATGCACGTGACCCATAATCATGCCGGTGCTGACATACTCATTGAGCCTCCAGGGCTATCATAAAAGCTCAAATAGGAAAGGCCCCCTAGGGAAAAAAAAGTTCGGTATACATCGCATGTACCTTGCACATACTTTATACACTTGGACAGAAACCCCAATCCAAATCAATTGGTTTTCATTCTATTTCCTTCATTCCCTTCACAATGTCACTCCATCTCACCCGCGCCCTTCAAAGCAAAGCCCCCGCTTTCCCCCACGCGCGGCAATCATTCCTCCGCGTCCCGCCATCACACTTATTCTCCTCAGCCTCGACTACAATCCCCAGAAAATCAAGAAAATCAATCCTAACCTTCCAATCCCGCAATATGTCTTCCGCCCCTGCCAAGAAAGAGTTCCTCTGCATCCTGCCCGATAAGCCCGGCGCGCAGGCCAAGCGTCTCGAGGTTCGCCCGTGAGTCTTTCCTGGCATCTAGAGTCCGGATGGGACGTGCGTAGTGGGAAGTTCGTCTTGCTAATGTGTGTTCAGTAAGCACCTCGAGGGTGTTAAGCCTAACGTTGCGAGTGGTGCTATTGTTGCCGGTGGTACGTGTCTCATTTACTTTTATTGTGTTTTCCTTGTCTAGATAGTGCCGTGGAAAGTCCTTCAAGCGCACGTACATATACTGACATGGATCGTCTCTTCTCAGGCGCAATGCTCAATGCTCACCCCGCTGATGGCGAGACACCCTCTTTCAAGGGAAGCATGATGCTTGCTGTTGCGGAGAATGAGGCTCAGGTGCTTGAGCTACTTAACAATGATATCTATACCACTTCTGGTGTGTGGGATATGGAGAATGCGCAGATTATCCCGGTATGTTATCCGTTTGGTCTTCTTTGCTCTTGGCTAATTTGTCGCCTGGTTTAGTTCAAGTCTGCTGTTCGTGAGGCTTTGTAATTTGCATATCGATGTAGTGTTTAGCTTTGGGTTGGGTCGAGATTTGTCGTCTGATATATTGAATGAAAGCGACTCTGCATCTAGATGCCTTGATTTTGCCAAGTGTTTCTGTTCTATCCGTAGGATGGGAGACTTTCATAGTTGTATCATACAAGGATAGTCGGCTGCTTATGCGGCCGTAGCCGTAGCCTGGTGGTCTTTTCAGGCAGTCCATTCCGGTGGTCTCCTCAGGTAATCTTTTAGATGTCTGGTTACATGGATATTTCCTGCCCCTTCTCATGGGTAGACATTAGAAAAGGACAAAAAAGGCCCAATTCGTGAATGGACTTTGCTATATATAACCCTTGACTAGCAAATGGCCCATGTTTGAACAATGCCGAGGATAGATATATTTAGCCTCGTACGCATGTACTTTCTTCCTCATTCGGGAATGAATATCCCGATTGGAATAAGCCGAGAAGGGGAACTATACTCCGACTTTGTCTCCGAATGTAACTCCGCGGGAACAAGGCCTCTCTCTGTATTATTTAGATACGCAAATGTAGTAATAGCTCGATAAACATATATTGTATTCGAATGGTCGAAATACAGCAAATATCGGACTGATAATTGATCGCCCGGGTTGTCTTTCTATGCCTATCACTTCTCTCCACAATTTGATATCATTGCCCAACAATTGGCTTAGAGAGGGGCGGGAAACAAGACGTTCACCGGTCGAGTCCACCGCGGAGAACTTGAGTGGTGCAGAAAGGTCGCCACCCCTGAGAACTGATATCACCAGCACGCATTATCACTGGCATAGAGAGATAAATCCCCAACTTTTCCCCCTCTCACTGAAATATCAAATTCGAGAAGACCGAAAGAAATAAAAGAACGTCATCTTTGTAATCTCCGACGACCGGCGGATCCGGCCAAAGAGACTACCCCATTAGGACTAGCGTGCTTATCTAAGACCCGATCAGATTATTTATGAATTCATCACTTTCTCCCTATCAGATCCATCTTTTTTCGCCTTCAACACATCACCTCTCAAAACAAATCCAACATCAACGATACCCCATCATAATAATCCAACAATGTTCAAGCGCCTAGTCACCGTTGCTCCCCGCGTCGGCTCCATCGCCACTCGCAGCACCCTTTCTCCCCTCGCCGGCCTGCAGTCCGCTCAACCCGCCATCCGCCGTGCTGCTCCCGCCCCAGCCCAACAGCGCAGAGGATACCACGAGAAGGTCCTGGACCACTACAACAACCCCCGCAATGTCGGCTCCATGAAGAAGGGCGACCAGGATGTCGGTACCGGTCTCGTCGGCGCGCCCGCCTGTGGCGATGTCATGAAGTTGCAGATCCGCGTGAACAAGGACTCCGGCCGTATCGACGACGTCGTCTTCAAGACCTTCGGCTGTGGTAGTGCCATCGCTTCGTCCAGTTACCTGACTGAACTCGTGCGCGGTATGACCCTCGACGAGGCTGGAAAGATTAAGAACACCGATGTGGCGAAGGAGTTGTGTCTGCCCCCTGTCAAGCGTATGCCCCCCCGTGATGGTTTTGATCGGTTCACATGCTAACATATTCTTAGTGCACTGCTCTATGCTCGCTGAGGACGCTATCAAGTCTGCTATTGCCAACTACTACACCAAGAACCCCAACACCCGTGCCACTGATCTCTCTGGGACGGGCGGCGTCATTCCTGATGTTACGGTTGAGACTACCACCAGTCCTGCTGCTTAAATTCGTTTCTCCTTTGACGGTGTGATGCTGTCGGAATGACGCAACTCACTCGTTTCGTTTCACGAACTCTGCGATTTTAATTCCGAGGTTGTCTTAATACACAATCATTTGATCAAGGATGCTTGTTCTCGTCGGACAATTGACGAGAACTGATGTGCATTTGGGATTCGTTGTACTTGATGTCGCTGAAAATGTGCGCCAAGAGATGACGATGGACGAGATGAAAACGAACAAGTTGCCCATTTCTTTGATGTACATATTTCCCTTTTTCTTTTCACGATACGTCTTGTTTCTTCTTTTTTTTCTTTTCTGCGACGGCGCCTCGGTATGTGGGATCCTTGATCGATACTCTCATCTCCATTTTCTGAAAAGCAGCGCCTTGATAGTTTCCAATGAAACAGTGATACCAGAATAGTTACCCTTTTGTAAAAGTAGACTTGGAAGTATTAGTCTTTCAACAGACAGTAGCGGCATCGAATTTCAGTCTCTTACACAAGTCTGATAGTGCAAGTGAAGCTCTCTTCTCTGCGCTAGTTGCCTTTATGGATCACCAGCTCAATTCTAGACATGGCTGCAATACATCGACAAACGGATCCCATGCGATTATCATTCTCTCCGAAAATAGTCTCCTGTCCGAGCAGCGACAGGCAGCTTGACCTCAGCTTCGCGCCCAAATGACACCAAGGTACCGCAGCGATGTGCCCGGGCTAGGATACCAGGAGCAGAGCATGAGAATAACCGAGAATACCTAGGTAGACTTTGGGATGTTACCTAGGTAAGACTCTGCGTAGCTGAGTCTGAGGAAAAGCAACGAGGGCTGAGCACTAAAACAGAATGGGAAAGCCAATGAATGGCAGAGGAAATCAAGTACATAGGTAGACTTGGAATATAAGAAGAAGTCTATGATTTATAAATTATCCACAATCTATCTATTTGTACAAGATCACACTAGAATCTTTGCTTTCTGCAAAAATCATAGCAGAACGAAACCTGGAAACGTAGGACAATCCACCCTCTAACAATCCACGCAAGAGACGAAGAGGCCATATGTGAAAAGAAGTATAGAACGCCATCGCTGATGCACAGACAGACCACTCAAGACAATCCGTGCCAATGAACCAAAACAAAACCAAGGGATATAATGGAAAAACAGAACAAACAAAGGAAAGATATGAAGCACAAGCCATCCGCAAAAAAAGAAACCGTCTAAACACTCCGGAGGCCGAAGCGAGTCTTCAATGACAGCACAGTCTCATAAACAGACAACTTGACCTCGACGCGAAGGTAGCTCGCGTAGGCACAAATGAAGCGGAAGAGGTTGCGGAACACACCGCCAGACTCCTTAATAATTTCTAGCTGCTCTTCAAAGACAGTGCGCGTAGCGTATCGTGCGAGGATAAGGAAAGAGCGCATTGGACCCTGACGCGTGTGAAGGTTCTCGTCTAGACTGCGAGCTGGGAGGGAGTTAGTCGATGATATCCAAAAGAATTGAGAGTCAAAAAGTGAATACATACTGAGATCGTTGGTCTTCAGGATGAGAAGAATAATCCGCGGAACTTGGCCTAGCAAGACAACCAGCTGTTGCAGCATGCCTTCACCCAATGCACCCGAGATATCATCTTTCTCTTTAGCCGTTCGCGCAGAAACGACGCTTTCGTTTGTGAGAACGCTGTAGTCTCTACCTGTAATAGCGCTGGCAAAGAGCGGGAACTGCTTGTCCGTGACGCCGGCGACCTTGTACGCGAACTCGCGCATCCGCGGCACGTCTGCGTCAATAACGGCTAGCCACAGCTTGGCGTAGTTGCGGCGCAGGTCGCGGTCGATGTTGCGGTAGAGTCCGTGGTCATAGAGGACGATGTCGAAGTTGGGGTGTGAGCGGGTGTGGTTGGGGCGGATGGCGATGTTGCCGCCGTGAGGATCGCAGTGGAGTGGGGCGTTGTCTCCGAAAATCATCTCATTGAAGACGTGCGCGAGAGCGGCGGAAACTTCGTCACGGTCGATGTTGTTGGCGTCCAGGTACTCCAGGTCGTCGGGGCGGTGGCCTGCGATGTACTCCATGACCAGGATACGCTTTTGGGACCACATCACTGGGGTCTAGTTAGTTTCAAATCATACGCATAAAGTCAGCATTGGCAGAATTACGGACCTTCAGGAATGACTAGTGGAGCATCGGAGTGCTCTTTGAAGTACTCGCTGGCATGGGTAGCATTCTGGGCTTCCATTCGGAAGTCCAGCTCTTGCGGTAGCGAGAAATCCATTTCCTTGGACAACCATTCCAGGTCATATTCAGGGAAGAAGCGCTTGAGCATAGAGAAAGTGAATCGAGTCAAAGCCAAGTCTAACGGCACCCATTCATCCAGCGCGGGGTGCTGGACTTTAACAGCGACCTTTTGCCCGGTTTCCTTCAACGTAGCAATGTGCACCTGAGCCAGTGATGCAGCACCAATGGGCCTCGATTCAAACGAGGCGAACAGCTCGGTAATATCCTGGCCTGTGTCCTTGCGGAACAACTCGGCAATTGACTCAATTGATGAAACGGGGCATTTGTCCTGGAGTGGGATGAAGGTCGATGTCCATTCGATGGGAAGCAAGTAGCCCATGCTGCTGAGGTGCTGGCCCAATTTAATGAAAATCGATCCATTCTTTTCCAGGACACGGAGTGTACGCTCGGCGCATCGCTTGTGGCATGCGCTAATCAGTGCATTCTGTTCTTCGGGGGACGAGGCCTCTTGTTTCAGGGTAACACGGTAGCTGCGAAGATTCGAGGTTGCGTTAGCGATTTCGTCGAGGCGCAACATAGAATGGGGCTAGAGAGGCAGTGCACTTACTCGTTGATACAGACAGCTAATGTGCCAACGACGCGCCCGCTGCGTTTCGCCGCCTGTAATGCATGCTGGGCTTGATCGGAGAACGTCACTGCGCCCAAACCGAGGATACTTCCAATTATAAACCATTTGATCATACTTCGCTGCGACGCACTCATATTGGGCTCATTTTCGGACTTGTGCTGGCTCTTAGTCTTCGGAGACAAGAGAGGCGAAGCCTTCTCAGAAAAAGAACGGCGTGAAGCGGCGAGGGTCGAGCCCCGGGAGGACACTGAACGACCCCATGATGGAGCATTGATCACACCGGAAGAAGGCGATTGCCGTAGCGGCCAGTTCGAAGCCAGAAGAAACGAGGATGCAGGTGTTGAGGGTTTGGACGTTCTCCCGACTACCGTAACGGGATCAATCTTGAATGCCCGCAACGGCAGGCGAAGCGCTGCGCTCATGCCGAAGCGAAGGCCACCGGATAGAGAAAAAAGCCAAAAGAAAAGAGGAAGGGACTGATAGGGCTTGTAGGCGTTTCTGGGCTCAATTCATCGTATGATCTTTGTCGGCTCAGAGAGATTTTTCACGGTTCTCGCCGCCAATCGGCTTCGACGCTCCACGTGATCCCGAGATCTATAGATCAGCCCATAACAGACGTCATAGTTATATTGGTGTTGAATCAGTTGAAGGATGGGATTGGCCTGTAGATATGATAGCGAAACAAGTCCAAAAGAAGCATAACTTCGTATCGAACGAGAGAATGGGGTTGAAACTATATCAAGGGCTGGCCTCGAGCCACCAACATACGCCCTTGATATGCCTATTGTACAATGTTGTACATATTAGATTACTCAAAAAGACACTTGTGCAAATTAGAAAGAATTATTGATTTGAACAGAAAGGGAAACCATAGACTCTATGTGCAGCAACCAGTGCTCACATAATAACAAAGGGGTTTTACAAAGTAGGAAAGCCATGCACCATCACCCCCAAAGTCCATTTAGAGTTGACAACGCCGTTGCTGTGTATGAAAGGCTACTATGACCTGGAGAAATCGAAACAACACAAACATTTGATCGCAATAGACGCTTTCGGACGTCAAATTACGTCCACTCAGAGTCTGCGAGGGTCGGGCGGCGGCGACGAGGGATAATTGAAGGTCGCCGACTTAGCGAGCTTGGAGTCTTGTTGTCTTCCTCACGCAACAGCTCAACGTGAGTCATTCTACTAGAGAGGGGTCGGGCAGACCTGGGTCTGGCAGCGGCCGCACTGCTTCCATTGGCGGCAGATCCAAGAACCGGATTGTTGCCATCCCGACTGCCAGGTCTCATAGCAAGCGAAGAAACACTGAGAGAATTCCGTGGGTGCCGGGGAGTGTCCCGGCCTTCCAGATATCCTCTGGACTGGCCGGCGCGGTGCGAAGAAGGTGTGGATGGGGTAGATGATGCCGAGAATAAGATTGGAGGGGGAGTGCACGTGCTTTGCCGCCGGGCTGCCGGTCTGCGTTTACTGACGCCATATGCCTCGCTAGATCGAACGAGCTTGCCTGCCATATCTCTGACAAGGACTGCGGGGTCGTTCTCCATGTTCCGAATAGCGTCGAGAAGACCATAGGTTGCGAGTAGCCCACCTTGCTCTTCGTTTGAATCGCAGATGCTGGCGATTATACGCAAAAGATTGAGTCGGACGGCGGCTTTTGTGTGGTGCAGCTTCTGCCGCAGTCTCTGCAAAATGTCGGGCCGCGCAAAGGTGGATGCGACTGGAGGACTGAGTCGGAGAAGCTTTTGCAGAGGTTCGAGAGTGTTTTCGAATGCGTTAGCTTTGGAAAGCTTCAAACATTCCGCAATGGCATCAGTGAATGAAATAGGGCCCTCAAATGTATCGCTCTCAAATATACCATCCAAGAGATGCTCTTCGACCTTGGCGGTTTCTTCCTGAAGCCTAATTATTATTCATTGTCAGCCTCGGGACCAACTACGCTATCGAAACGGGAGACAAACCATGTGAAAATAGCATCCAAAGCAGTGACTTGCCAATATGGATCCAAGAGCAAAGAGATGTAAAAGCCCAGGCCCTTGTTGCGCCACAGCTCCCTACGGCCAACTTTCCCAGATTGTGCCATGTCACAGAGAATTGGCAGGGCAAACTCTTTCAGCGGCCGCTCTGTGAGTACGATCTTTTGCAAAAGCGGTACAATACCGTTCAATGCAGCATCTTCTTGCCGAGACTTGTTCAGGCGGCACATATTGTAGATGGTGTTGAGGATCTGGTTTGAGAGCTCGCGGAAGTGGGATTTTCTCAGGTTCGATCGAAGCAGATCGGTTAAGACATCGATGGCGTTGGAGTTCTGGAGGGAATCTAGAGTGGTTGAAAGCATCGACAGATTTTTGATGAATTTCAACATCGTAATCTGATGAACTGGACTCATTCGCCTCAATTCTTTCAAGACTCCTTGAATAAATTGTTAGCGTAGAACTTTGCAAAGGTTTATTGGAAGAAATAATCCTTACTGTGCAACACTGTTCGTTCAGAAACCATCTCCTTGACATGATTCTCGGCCTGCGAGAAGATGAAGAAGATATTGGCAATACGACCCTCGATGACTTCTGTCAGCTCCCCATCTTCATCGAGAGCACGACTTAGAACAAGAGATAAGGGGTCAAGAACAGAATTGCGGGACAAGATTCTGCAGAAATCGTTCTTGGGGGTGGAGCCCTATAGAAAATAATTAGATCCGAGTGCAAAGTGCAACGAAGGTGAAATACTTACTTGCAACTCGAAGACACTCCAGATTCCGTTTACGCCAATCAAGACTAGTTCGCGTTCGTCCTCGTAATCGTCCTCTAGGAACTCGACAAGGACATTCAAGCCTCCAGCACTGACAAACATCTGGAGTGTCAGGGTGGAAGTCTGGTACATCTGCTGCACGAAAGCCGCAGCTTCAAGTCGAATTTCGCGGGGGTACTTCTTGGACGCAAACTCATTGATTATAGGGATTCCACCGACGAAGCAAAGGTTCTCCTGTACCTCATAGTCATCGTAGATGATTGCGTTGACAACCCTCAACAGACAGAAGACGATATCACGCCGGCGAGTGGTGTCAAGAATCTCGAGAATTGGCAGCATACCGTGAGCACTGATGATGATGTTTTTAGTCTCTGGGAGGTCACAGAAAATCGTGAACAATTGTTCAGAAATCTCCGCAAGAACTTCTTCGTCTTGAGATGTCTTGAGAGAGTCCACAAGACCCTCAACCTGGTTGCGAAGACGTGCGTATTTATCGCGTGCGATGTTTTCTTCCAGGTCAACTTCATCAAAGCCTTCTTCCAATTGCGCAAAGGGGTCATCCTCGTCTTCTTGGTCTCCTAGCCATGAGTTAGACAGCTTCGAGTTTAGCATCAATGTGCTTTGATCTGAGCCATCTTCGCTCTCTGCCTTATCCAAAGCAGCTTGACCGGCGCCAAGGATATCAGAGAAGTCCTCATCATTTTCATTCTCGGCAAACCTCTGGATCTCAATGGTAGAGCGGTCGCGCTTCACAGAAAGCTGCTTGCGCAGCTGGGGATGCGGGCCACCAAATTCATCATCTACTTGGTTGTATCCTATGTTTTCATGAATGGGCGACGAGGGGTCATCCTCAAAATCCTAAAAAACGTTAGAATCACACATGGAACTCGAAGTCTTGCCAAGGACTGTACCTGATAACCACCCAGTTTTCGATCTAGTTCATCCTCGTTGGCCATAATGAGATCTGAATAATCGTCGACAGTGTTCTCTTTATAGAGATTGGTCGTACGAGGAGCCGGTCGAGTGCGTCTCGGCATGGGATTTTGGGTGAGAATCGGGACATTTTGCAATGCAGAAACGGGGGCATTGGGTCCGGGCTGGGAGACTGCAGAGCTTTGAGGTTTTGAAGGCTCTGCTACAGAAGGTTTGACGGGATATGGGCGAATGGTCTGCAAATCGTCGTCTGAGAAGCCTGAGGTATCCTCAAAGGGATCAGAATTATCATCCGATTTGAGTATAGTCCCATCAAGTGACGCGAAAGCTTTAAGTCTCTCGGAAGACAGCATGCCCCCAAAGTTATCATGTGGCCGTAGATGGGGCAGCTTGAGTGCGCTAGGAGAGATTGCAGTAGCAAAGTCATCGTCCCAATTGTCATCCCCTGCTAACACAGGCGAGCGGAAGCGATCCGTGGATTTGATAGAGGTCGGGGATGGCAGGCTATCGACTAATGGGTTATTCCGGGTAGATGACAGGCCTGAGGTACTGGGATGGTCTGGCCTCTGCTTTTTCTTTGAAGTTCCGGTCTCCGGTGATCGCAAAGCCTCGTTCCATTCTTGGACACTCTTGACAGCTTCCTCATATTCTGTAGACTTCTTGGGGATGACAGATTCGGTTCTGCGCGCATTGACAATCCACGGATGTTTAAGCAACTTTCTTGCCGAGACTCGAAGGTTGGGATCTTTTTGGAAACATTGCATGAGAAAGTCTTTCACGGCCTAGATAAGGTCAGCGTTTTATACATATGCCTGAGAAACCAAAAAAGACATACCGGCGAGGCACCCTGGGAAAATGGAGGGTGATCATCGTTTACAATACGAAATAATGCTGGCATGGGCTGCATGTTATGATAAGGAGGCTTTCCCTCGAGTAGCTCGATGACAGTGCACCCTAAACTCCAGATATCGGAAGCTGTTGTTGCGCCTGAAAGCTCGATTACTTCGGGCGCCATCCAGTACGGCGTACCAACCACGCTTGATTCACTCAAGCCTGTGGTCCGACTCGCCACACCGAAATCTGCAAGCTTGACGAGCCCTTCCTTTGTGGTCAGAATGTTCGCACCCTTGATATCTCGGTGAATAACACCCTGTTCGTGCAAATAGAGTAGACCGTGAAGAACCTGGGACATATAAAGTCCCACAAGGTTCTCAGGGAAACGACCAAAGTTCTTCGCAATCGAATGCAACGAACCATTTTCGCAATACCTATAAACCATCAATGCCATGTTCCGTTGAATTTGGGCCGGGTAACACATACTCGAGAATGATGTTCAAAGTTTCAGCGGACTTCACAAATCCATGGTACTTCACAATGTTGGGGTGCTGCAAGGATTTATATCAGTACAGGGTTTGATATGTCTTGACGGGGTGTCTCACATCGAGATTTTTGAGTAGGTCAATTTCAAGCTGTTGCGTCGCGTGTTAGCACATCAGATGAACGCCGAGATTGGTTTAATCCCATACCATAATAACGCGCAATTCACTCTTGGGAAGGTCCGTCAACTTGATTTGCTTGACGGCGACAGTCTCCCCAGTATTCCAATTCAACGCGCGGTACACGGAACCGAAAGCTCCTTTGCCTAGGCAGTCTCCCAGTTGCTAACATCAACACCCAAGGTCAGCATCTGCCCAATCCATGTTTGCGGGAAAACAGGGCGTTATATCCATACATAGTCCTTAAGCTCTGCAACATCTTTTGCCGACGACTTCAAAACTTTATCTTCCTTCGGTTTCTCTTCTCGCTTTGTCGGACTCGTTCCGACTCGTGTCAATCGCGGCTTTATCGGTGTTCCGGGGGTTCTCGAGGAGGGGGTGAGAGGGCGAGGCTGCCCTTCGCTCCCTTCGCCGGGTCGAGCAACCATGATGCAGCGGACTAGGATCGACCGTATCCTAATACGTGTTCGAGTTGGCTGTCGGTCTCACGATGCGGTTTTAGATGGAGGCGGGGGGTGGGGTGAAAGCCGAGGAAGGAGGCAACCTTAGAAGTGCTGAGAGCAACGGTCTCAGAGGTCATGTCCACAGGTTCTGGCAATCATTATTGGCAATTAGTCCGAGTCTATCAATGCACAAACAAGCATCACGAATGAGCGTTCGCGTGCGGACGTTGTGGGGAGGGTCTCACCAAGTGAACATTACAGCACTTCAGCTCTCACGCCCTAGAGAGCCGTTTCCACGACAAATCGAGGCGCATGTAAGATCTTCAGATGAATACAATCACCATGGAGAGCCCTGAAAAATATCGATCTAATAGAGACGGCAATAGGGCGTGAAAGGGGTCGTTCGCAAAGAAATCGTGGTTGTTTTGAACTTTCGTGCTCCACCCGCCGCATCATGCAGGCTGTGTTGGACAATCGCCGATCAGCCCTATAATACCCAGTTTGGTGCAATTTTTTAGCATTTGACCAAAAAAGAATACAGGATACAATAGGTTAACGCGTAGCGCAGTTTATTACAAGGGATGAGAGGTGGGAAAGGAAATAAAAGGCTTGTTGTTGCCGTAGAATTCTATTATTTACTGATATAGATCGGGGAATCCAATCAATTCTATAGAGGGTATCATTTTTGGGCACGGAGAAGGCGCAACACATCAGAAACAAGGTACAAGCTACCAGCAATGACAAGAGGCCCCCCTTGGGCCTCCTGGCTAGCCCACTGAATGGCGGGGAGCAAATCCCCTTCAAAGCTCTGGACTTGGCCAATATTTTGGATAGCTTGAAGGGACGAGGCGAGCTCTTTGGCGTTAGTTGGCTGGACCCAGGGCATTCCATCCACGGGACCAAACTCGGCGGTGGCAACTCGGTCTCCGGGCCGGATAATGGAACCAAACACACCGGCCAGGTCCTTTCCACTTGATGCAGCAACAACCCAAGTCACCGGTTGGCCTTGAACACGCATTTTGCGGTCAACGTACTTTCCGAGGACTTCGGCAGACTGCACATTGTGGGCACCGTCGAGCAGGATAGGCTCTGCACGACCGATCAAAGATCGGAGGATAATGTTTTGCAAACGGCCCGGCCATGTTACATCGGCCAGGTATGGAAGCAACGAGAATGCATCCATCTCAGGTCGTAGTTGAGAAAGGGCAAGACGAAGTGCGGATACTGCGCAGCACATGTTTTCTTGTTGGTGAGGCTCTAGATCAAACTTCTGGAAGTAAGGTGCGAGTGCCGGGATTTGTTCGGAGACCGTTGCAGGAGAGACAAACAAGGAATCAATACCCAGTTCTTGTATGCGGGCCCTCACAGTTGCGACCACTTCCGGGCTGTTTGTATTGTCTACCACACAAGGGACTCCGGGTTTGAGGATGCCCGCCTTCTCACGAGCAATCTCCCCAATGGTCGATCCAAGGAAAGCCTGGTGGTCTACCCCTATCTTTGTAATGACCGAGACGAGGACATTATTCAGGATATTTGTTGCATCTAGACGGCCTCCCATGCCCACCTCGACCACACCAACTTCGACCCGTTCATGGTTGAATATCTCGAACGCTGTTGCGGTCAACAATTCGAATTCGGAGGCACCGATGCCTAGGGTTTGATCTCGTAGTTTGACTTGGTCTTCGAACTGTCGGAAAAGGGATTCCTGGACCACTTTCTCTCCAATTGTAATACAGTCCCACCGATCAATTAAATGCGGGGAAGTGAAGCGGCCGCAACGCACTCCGCCGGTGGACAGCAAATGGGAGAGGTAGGCACTGATAGATCCTTTACCGTTGGTTCCAGCAATGTGAACGGCCTTCCATGACAGCGGAGTCTGCTGAAGCAGACTCGCAACCCGACTCAATCCTAATTCAATCATTCCTCGGAGTGTAGCGTGATAGCAATTTCGCGGTCAATTGTCATTATTGACGAAAGGATAAGCTAGCAACACACAGGTTTAGGACTTCAAAGCTTCATTGTCAGTAAGAAAAGCAAAGCCAAAATGAGCGTAGCCTACGGTAGTCCACCTTCAAAAGGTCGGAGCTTCCCGTGATCGGAGGAATATCCCCACGTGATCTTATATTATGCCTCAGGCATCGATCTCTTCTCTTTGCTACAATATGAGAGGTGCTTAGTTATAGAATTCAGACATTCATCAGTTAATTTGAATAAAGAGTTACGAAGCAATCCTCCATATTGGTTGCCTAAAAAGACATTGCACAAGTGTGCTATTGAAAGATTAATACGCACGTGACCTAGCCACTTTAGCCACCCCCAGCCTCAGGCGAAAAAACCCAATCTCCCCCGTCTCCATCAACCATCTCCACCGTTATCGCAAGTCGTGTTCTACTAGTTCAATAATTGCCTTTCCGGTTA
Source organism: Penicillium rubens (assembly GCF_028828025.1). Taxonomy (NCBI): domain Eukaryota; kingdom Fungi; phylum Ascomycota; class Eurotiomycetes; order Eurotiales; family Aspergillaceae; genus Penicillium; species Penicillium rubens. Next base: position 5,459,608 of record NW_026890600.1, read on the forward strand.
TTTGTCCTTCTTTTCCAAATATCTTTGTTCTTTTGTCTCTTTCTTTTAGCCCCAAAGCAAAATGGGTATCCCGTAAGTCATCTCATCTTCACATTGGCGCGCGAAGCCATCGCATGCGCCACTGCTTCGCGATACAATGCTAACTTTGATCTTTAGTATGTGGCGTGAGCCCTCCAAATCTGAAGCATCTAAGTCTGCTTTGGAAAAGGACTCATCTTCTACTGCACGCTCGTCGATTCGCCGAGGACCGTCGCGACACAGTAGCTCCCGCGTGCGGCGTGCCGATGTCTTGGCTTCGTTTCATTCACAGATCATCGATGAGCTCCGACGCGGCGCCGTGGAACCTAGACGCGTGCCGCGCTTTTCTTTTATCACGCCACATGGGGCTATCGAGAATGCAGTAGCTATGGAACCGGCCGACCGGGAAATGCTCATCAACTGGGCTCAGTCGCGCGCTGCGAGGCAGGCAGAGACAGCCAACCAGCCGCCCCCACACACTGAGAGAGAGCTAGCCAACCAGATATTCAGGAACCATCGCGATCAAGTCTTGACCGATATGCTCGGTCGCATGGACGGTCAGCCTAGGAATACCCATGCCAGCCCGTCATTGACTCCCAACTTCGCTCCCGCCCTCGCATACCACACCAGCGCTTCTTCGACTCCCTCGGACAGCGGCGTGCGTCTGCCCCCTATGCGTGACAGATATAACAGTGATCGCGCCTCCAATACCTCATTCCCACCAGAAACCCGGTCCCACAACACACAAACTCGACGAACCCGAGACCCCGTCGTAGACGGGCTTGGGGATCGCCAGCGCAGTCCCAGCCCAGATGGAGAGCGGGAAACCGATGCGTGGGAGACTTTGCTCTCAACCATTACACCAGATGCGACTCTTCCATCCACTAATACTTCTTTCACCTCAACTTCTGCCGCTGTCCCAGATATTTCGCGCAATGCTCGTTCTCGAACCTCTGTCAACTTGACGCAGCCGATGAACGCGGAAGCTTCCCGTGCCCACTTCGGACTTGACCCCTATCCTGACCAACTGAACCCTTGTGACTTTTCTTCCGATGACGAGGATCATCCCTCTGCTCTCCAGGAATTCATGGGACGGGCAGGCATTATTCCCGACCACCATTCCACAATGAGCAGCCATCCTCCCGTTCCTATCCCTACAATCATTCCTGCAAGCGTTCTTGCTCTCTCCGACGGGCACGACCAAAATCCCACCCTCTCCGATCGTCGCCACCAAAATGATGATCTCCACCACATGCAGGTCATCCTGGATCGACTTGCCCGCCGTGAGGATATTCCCGACGACTGGTGGGCCGCGGCTGGCCTTGCACGCACTCTCGACCGTGGTCTCAATGCGAGCATGGACTCCACCGACACCGAGGGCGCTTCTCGAGCCAATGGCAACAATTGAACACAGCCGCCCAGGTTGTGATAGGGAATGACATGAAATTTGATATTGGCGATATTGGCAATGGCGTTTTCCGGCGAATTTTACACGGCACACTTTCTAGTTTGCTTTTGCGACGGCGTTGACAGGTTGACAGGTCCTTTTGAGGCTGTCTTGTGATCTTAACATTCTTGCCTTCATATTCCGTCCGGTTTATCTACCGATTTTAATTGAACAGACGGACAAAGACCCATCTTTCTTGTAGATATTCACATTTTTGGATACCGCACGGTCTAGAGGATGAATATAAAACAGGCATTCCAATAAATAAAGGTGTACCTGACAAGTTAAAGTGACGTATGTCTCGGAGTACAGCAGTCCCCACTCGGAAGAGCCCCGCCAATATGTTCGGGGGAAGTTATGCTTAGGTTCAACAACTCAGGCAAGTAACAAATACAAAGTAGTTAGATCCGTCAAACATTGACTGTACGCCGATCAACACTCGTATCACACCTTGCGCAACCCCAACTCTCCGGATATTTCCATACACATTTGATCCCAGACCTCACTAGTCAACCATGGATCAACAGGTAGACCGACTGGTCAACAAGACCTGGGGTAAGTAAATCTCCATCTACGCATCTAAGAATAAGCGCTTGAAACATGCGCTCTGTCACGTCCACGCCCTCCCAAACCTCATGATCACGTCCAAACGCTAACAACCCACCCCAGCAAAATTCTGCTCAACAGCAGACGACGCGCGCCTAATGATCGCCATCAGCGGCATCCCAGGCTCCGGCAAAACAGGCCTAGCAACAATGATGGCAGCGCGAATTAACAAAATCTACACCTCGGAGAACCCAAAAACACCAACACCGATAGCCATCGCCCTCCCAATGGACGGGTACCACCTCACGCGCGCACACCTAGCCGCCATGCCAGATCCGGTCAATGCGGCCGCGCGACGAGGTGCGGCGTTTACTTTCGACGGCGAGAAGTTCCTCGAGCTTGTACGAGCTCTGCGGGAACCGCTTACGGCCCGGACGGGCTGTCTCTACGCGCCAAGCTTTGACCATGCTATTAAGGATCCTGTTGATGGGGATATTGCCATCCCGGCGAGTTGTCGGGTGTTGTTTTTTGAAGGGAATTATCTTAGCTTGGATCGGGAGCCGTGGAGAACGGCTGCTGGGTTGATGGACGAGCTTTGGTTTGTGGATGTTGACTTTGAGGTTGCGAGGAAGAGGTTGGTGGTTAGGCATGTTAAGGCTGGGATTGCGAGGGATGAAGCTGAGGCGGATGAGAGGGCTAGAGAGAATGATTTGGTTAATGGGAGGGAGATCGTGGATCAAAGGCTGCCGGTGCAGGAGGTTGTTACTAGTATTTTTGATCCTGTTTGGGAGAAGTTATGACGAGCGGGCAATGTGTTCAAGTGTTGATCTTACAAAGGCATATGATGTACAGAGTTAATACTATTTTGATATGAATATCCTAACTTTGTTTTATGTGGGAATAGCTTCCGCACATCAAGGCCCAACTAGGACTCGATAAGAAGTTCCTTAGTCCCCAGACTCGTTCATGCTTGGATTATATAGCACTTACGATTAACCAAGGTAGCCCATTACACTCAAATACGGTCACAATCACGGCGGCAGCATATCTCACTTAGTTATACCTCCATAGGAGACGTCAAGATGCATGTGAGTGGGATTGTCGACGAAGCTTGGTTCTAGGTTATAAAATCCGACGATAAGCTTTTAGGTAACGTTCCTATTATTATGCCCCAATCATATATTGGTCAAATTGTATCAGATTATAGACAGAGGCGGAGAGTGGTGCCTACCGTACATATGCGTCGAACGTAACTTGCCCTCTTGTATCCGTCTGTCATCCGTTTTGGTGGATTCTGATCACATCCCACACTGCCACCAAATGACCCCCGCACTTCGCTTATGTCTGGCCTTCCAGCTCGACATGTTATAGTAGTCTTTTCTTGCTTTGAGAGACCACGGGTGGAGGCAGAGAAGATCTTCAAGTCGATGGAGGAGCATGGAAGTGAATGGATCGTCGTTCTCGGCCAAGAATATGGGGCTCCAATGATGACCCAGCGGGGTGTTGATAGAGCTGACGAACCCATCAAACCAAACTTAAACTCTGATCCGAGGGATTTTATGACCTCGGGAGTCCACTGACATTTTGGTCGTTCTAGTGCGACAAAAAAATAGATTTGCGTTAGTGGAACATTGAAATGTTAGTCTGTGATTAAAGCCTATTACTACTCGAGACCTACCTACCTAGGTAGGTAGGTAGGATTGGTCACACCACATAAGTACATCTTATTGCGTTCTAACCTTCCAAGGTTGGTGCATCTAGCCCTAGAGGTAAAGTGAGGTTATTAATAGAGCTCAAACCCTCTAATCCCCATCTGGATCAGCCACTAAGACACAAATTAATGGGAAAAAGAAAATCAAAACAATTTTGCCTTACCTGGAATCCTTCCGAATACCACTCCTAAGATTAATACCTTCAAATATAACCTTGAAACCTCTCAAGTAGCACATCCATATGTTCCCTTACACCTCAAGACTGACAGTTGACGCTCTCCTGTATCTGGGGACAGGTCCCTGACGCTAAACCACTTTCGGAGCCGAAGTGTCACAGGCTATGGGGAACAAAAGATACATGTATTAAAATGACACGTACTGTAAAGTACCACTAATATGGACCCATAATAATAGGGGTACATCTCTGTAAGGATATTAATGTAACGTAACAGATCCTGAACCCCCATCGTGGTTTCCAGATTGTGATGAAACTGTGGTTGCCCGATTTCTCTCCCCCCCGTTTTCCTCTGGTCGAGACCTTATCTTCCTTACCACTTCGTCACTCTTTGTCTTCCACTCTTCCACTCTTCCACACTCTCTACAGTCGCTCTTTAGCCCAACACACTCTTTTTACTCCAGACTCGCTGTGCGATCTTGAATCCAATCTTTCCATTTCCAATCCTCGATCTTTGATCCCCAATCTTTCATCATGCTCTTCAACAAGTCGATCTTTGCTATTGCCATTGTGGCTCTGGCTAATGTCGTGATTGCCGTGCAGACCCCGGCCTGTGTTCTCAAGGTTATCGGGTGTGTTCGAAGGAATGGAAGGAATGCCCAGTGGAGTCTTGATACTGATGACATCTAGCCAGCAACCCAACCCAGCCGATTCGAAGGCTATCTGCGGCTCGAACGCCAGCAAGATCCAGTCCACTATCTCCAAGAACTGTGCCGATAGCGAGGCCTCCCTGAAGTTCTTCGCCAACAACTGCGCCCAGCTCGGCCACAAAGTTGGTAAGGATCAACACATACCCAACACCACGTTATATCATTGAATCGGTTACTTACTTATTATCTTCTCTTTAGAGACTAATGTTTCTACCGCTACCGGCACTTCTGAGACCTCTACCGCCACCGGCTTCGTCACTGCTACCCAGACTGGTTCCTCTGCCGTCGCTACTGGCACTGGCACCAGTGCTGCCGCCGGTACCTCGGGAGTCAGCAATGGCACCGCCTCCGAGTCTGGTGCCGCCGCGTCCCCTACTTCGACCTTCAACGCCGCTTCGTCCGACCGCCAGCTCTCCACCACCTTTGTTGCTGCGGTGTTCCTCGGCGCTGCTGCTTTGCTGTAAGAACCCGGCATTGACTGAGAGCAGCCTAACGCGAATATCCATGAGCATATATTATTAGCCTTGATGTTGCTCCTTTCGATCTGATCTGAATTATCGTCGTTCAGGGATGTGGTTCGAATTCTTTGATATGTTGCTCGTTGATGCCAATATTTGATCTTGAACCTTTATCTTCTTATTTGCCAATATCGCATTGATTTATGTGCTCTTCACTTCGTACAGCACAATTATTGAAAACAGTTATGTCTGCCTCAATTGCCAATCAGTCGATGTGGACAGATTCAAATGGATCCAATCAATGACCAAAAGACGCCAGCGTATTCTCCTAGTAGAAGAGAACGAACAGTCCATACAAGGTATTCTCGAAGTTATCCCCGCACCTCTTGCCCCCTTGATGAGAATGCGATGTAGATCCATCACATTGATGTGTAATGAATGCAGCAAGGGTCGCAAGGTTCGAATCGGGGTTGCATATGATGTTGTGACTAGGGCATCGGGCGAACTTAAAGCTGTAAAAACCTAACTTCAATCTACACGTAGCCTTGGAACTTGAAGATCATCTGAGCCCGGAATGCTTCAGGCCGCTCGGCGGCAACCCTTCCGATGCCATGTTTCCATGCGCGACCATTCGCGTGCTCACGTGACCATCCACGACCTGCAAGGCACATTTTCACCGCCTGTTCTCGATCCACACCGCCTTCTATATCCTCGCTAGTAAACCCACGCTAGGATCGTTAGTACCACCGCACTAACTCCATCTGGTATAAATGGACAGTTTCTGCCTGGCGTTGAGGTCTGAAAGCAAAGGTGGATCCCTCTGTTGGTAAGCTGAAAAAACGCGGGCACGCGAAAAGACAACGCGTCCACTCGGCAACCAAAGATTCCTCTGCCCCTCTGATCTCTTCTTCTTCTCACACCCCTCTACGGGCTTACATCTCCCCCCCCCCCTTTCTGTATACTCTAATATCATCTCAATCCTCCTACTGTGATCTTGATACCCCCCTGTTCTCTTCTTTCTCTTCTTTCCAGCCCCTATCACCTCATCAATATTTTCAAAATGTTCGTCTACAAGAGAGGTAAGTGCATATATGATCGTCTGATACTCAAGAGACATTGGTGGCGAGAGATAGCTTCTGCTCCTCCATCTCGCCACAGCCACCTGAGCTTGCCTCACGTTTCAGATTGAGGGCTAACGCGAATACAAACTGCAGATGGACGCAAGGAACGCGTGCAGTTCGACAAGATTACCGCACGTGTCTCGAGGCTCTGTTATGGCCTTGACCCCGAGCACATTGATGCTGCAGCCATCACCCAGAAGGTCATCTCTGGCGTTTACCAGGGTGTTGGCACCATTGAGCTGGATAACCTGGTATGTCTGCTTACCCCCAGCTTGAGGCATTATGTTAACATCTAAATCTCAGGCTGCCGAGACCGCCGCATACATGACTGTTACACACCCTGACTACGCCATTCTGGCTGCACGTATCGCCGTTTCGAACCTCCACAAGCAAACAAAAAAGCAATTCTCTATGGTCATCTCCGATCTCTACCATTATGTGAACCCCAAGAACAATAAGCCTGCTCCTATGATCTCAAAGGAGCACTATGAGATTGTTATGAAGCATGCCGAGGAGCTCAACTCGGCAATTGTGTACGACCGTGACTTCAACTACAACTTCTTCGGATTCAAGACCCTCGAGCGTTCATACCTCCTTCGGATTAACGGCACCGTTGCTGAGCGCCCCCAGCACTTGCTGATGCGTGTTGCTGTCGGCATCCACGGCGAGGACATTGAGAAGGCCATTGAGACATACCACTTGATGTCCCAGAAGTACTTCACCCACGCTTCCCCCACTCTGTTCAATGCCGCTACTCCCCAACCCCAGCTTGCATCTTGCTTCCTGGTTGACATGAGCGCTGACAGCATCGAGGGTATCTATGATACTCTCAAGACTTGTGCCATGATCTCCAAGACCGCCGGTGGTATCGGTCTGAATGTCCACCGCATTCGCGCTACCGGTTCTTACATTGGTGGAACCAACGGCTCCTCCAACGGTATTGTTCCTATGCTGCGTGTGTTTAACAACACCGCACGCTATGTCGACCAGGGTGGTAACAAGCGCCCTGGTGCCTTTGCTATCTACCTGGAGCCGTGGCACGCCGATGTCTTCGAATTCCTCGATCTGCGGAAGAACCACGGTAAGGAGGAGGTTCGTGCCCGTGACCTTTTCTACGCTCTGTGGACCCCCGACCTCTTTATGAAGCGCGTTGAGGCCAACGGTGACTGGACACTCTTCTGCCCCAACGAGGCTCCCGGCCTGGCTGATGTCTACGGCGAGGAGTTCGATGCCCTTTACGCCAAGTACGAGCAAGAGGGCCGTGGCCGCAAGACCATCAAGGCTCAGAAACTCTGGTATGCCATTCTCGAGGCCCAGACCGAGACTGGTAACCCCTTCATGCTCTACAAGGATGCCTGCAACAGGAAGAGTAACCAGAAGAACCTGGGTACTATTCGCAGCTCTAACCTGTGCACTGAGATCATTGAGTACAGTGCCCCTGATGAGGTGGCTGTTTGCAACCTGGCTTCCCTCGCCCTCCCCACCTTTGTCGACTCTGCCCGAGGCGAGTATGACTTTGGCAAGCTCCACGAGGTCGTGCAGGTTCTCGTTCACAACTTGAACAAGATCATTGATATCAACTACTACCCCGTTCCTGAGGCGAAGAAGAGCAACTTCCGTCACCGCCCCATCGCTCTTGGTGTCAACGGTCTTGCTGATGCTTTCCTGGCTCTGCGTCTGCCATTCGATTCCCCCGAGGCGAGACAGCTCAACATCCAGATCTTCGAGACCATCTACCACGGTGCCTTGACTGCTTCCTCCGATATTGCCAAGAAGCTGGGTCCCTATGAGACCTACCCTGGCTCTCCCGTCTCGCAGGGCATCCTGCAGTACGACATGTGGGACCGCACTCCCACCGATCTCTGGGACTGGGCCTCCCTGAAGGCCAAGATTGCCGAGACTGGTGTCCGCAACAGTCTGTTGGTCGCTCCTATGCCTACTGCCAGTACCAGTCAAATTCTTGGTTTCAACGAGTGCTTCGAGCCCTACACCTCGAACATCTACTCCCGCCGTGTCCTGGCTGGTGAGTTCCAGGTCGTGAACCCTTGGCTCCTGAAGGATCTGGTCGATCTCGGCCTGTGGTCCGACAACATGAAGAACCGCATCATTGCCGACGGTGGTTCCGTCCAGAACATCCCTAACATCCCCGCCGATATCAAGGCCCTGTACAAGACCGTCTGGGAGATCTCCCAGCGCAACATTCTGCAGATGGCCGCCGACCGCGGTGCCTACATCGATCAGTCGCAGTCCCTTAACATCCACCTTAAGGAGCCTACTATGGGCAAGCTCACCAGCATGCACTTCGCTGGCTGGAAGATGGGTCTGAAGACCGGCATGTACTACCTGCGTACCATGGCCGCCTCCGCCCCCATTCAGTTCACCGTCGATCAGGAGCAGCTCCTGGTCGAGGACACCAACGTCGCTCGCTCTAAGAAGCGTGTCGGCGGCACCGGTGCCTCCGCTTACTCGGCCATTCCCCGTGCCAACGGCGCCGAGCCCGCTACCGCTAAGGTCGCCGCCCCTGTCGAGGAGACCCCGCGCACTGTGGCTGCACCTGTTGCTGCTGCCCCCGCTGTCGAGGCCAAGACCAATGATGCTGGCGCTGAAGCTGAGCCTGAAGATGCCGAGAGCAGGGCTGCGGAGGGCGATATCTACTCGGATGCTGCCCTGCAGTGCAGCATCGAGAACAAGGATGCTTGCGTCATGTGCCAGGGCTAAGCTGTCTTCCTTATAATGCTTTTGGATGTTTCCCTTTGAGTTTCGTGCATGGTCGTGGCTTCTCACGTGTACCATATTATGATTTTGATGGACCTTTTTCTTCTTTTTCCCTTTGTTCGTGTGTTTCGGCGTGGGTTCATGATATTTCCTGGATTTGTTTATTATTACTTCAATAACGTGTTACGTTATCCATTCTTCTCTCCAGGGCTTGTAGACTTCGTAGACAAGTGTAGATATTTCCTCCCGTACAGGTCCTATGAATGAAGTAGTATAGAATTCATTCCTATTTACTCCAAGATTGCGAACAATTTAGATTCCGTACATATAGTCTAATATCCATTTCACCGCCATGTAACAACTTCTCTTTCTGTTAGCTTCAGTTCCTGTTCTTCGTCTCAGGGATGTAGATAGACCCCTTCTCCATTGTGATGTCTTCAGGAATGACATCCAACACATCTACATCGCCCCATGTTGCATGAACGGTCCGTTCCCCCTTCAGGATACGGTCGATATTGAGCATTGTGCTATACATCACTCCCCAGCTGGAAAAGCCTTCTACCTCACCGGTCTCATTGTTGATATCAGAAGACTTTGCCCTTGACCCTGCCTGATGGAAGCTGCCCGTGATCGATGGATAAGGTGCAAAACACCGCAGATAACCATTACCGCACATGCGTCCAACTGAGACGTCAAATTGGGCACCAATATCAATTTCTTCTGCAAGACCAGACGGGTTAACCGACAACGCTGCGAGAATCCGTTGCGCACCACTGTAGCTGACGGCATAAAGCATGGAGCAGACAGCGTCACTTGCTGTGCACGCAAGTCGACTGTGATCGGGTCTCTCGTACCCCTCGAATGTCGGAGGGTCGCGCCACAGTGGAAGAAAGTGATGGGGCATTGGGATAGTCGGATCATTCGGGGTAAGGTAAAATGGCATATCAGTTCTACATGACACGCCGCAGTGGCCTAGCCATAGGATGTCCCAGTCGTCGCCGTATGGTGACTGAGTCGGGACATTCCGGCTATCCTGGGGCTGGAGGGCTCGGACAGCGTGGGCGAAGCTTTGAAGCTGGGCTTTGATTGATACGTCCCAGTCGGTATCGTCTTCCATGATAATAGCACTTGATAGTCTCTCCTGGACAATTCTAGGAGATAATTAGTTGATGTCGGATATTGCAGTTCCAGACCACATACCGCTGGAGTCCGTTGAGATGTGCCCGTCGGGCCGCGTACTCGGCCTGTTTATGGCCATGGTTCCAGTTCTAGAAAATATCAGCCGTCGCGTGTATTGTGTGAGTTTGGAGACATACGTATGGATAGGATTTGGCATCTACTTCATCCGGAGTCACGCCGTCAATCCATTCGACGTGGAAATTGCTGAGGGATGAGCCCAGAATGATATTGTCGCGCTTATCAGGCCGGCTGATGAGGTTAATGGCGAAGACTTTTTGAACCTAAATAGTCGTAAGTCGAAAGAGCTCCAGGTGAAGATTGAAATGGAACCATTACCCCAAGGGTGTCATTTATGATGGCACCAAAGTCGTCCCAATCATGATGGTCGCTCCAGCCCTGCTGGATGGGGGCGGTTGCCTTGTGAATGCTCGGTCGTAGCTTGAAGAGGATAAAAATGGCCCCGAACAAGATCAGAACGAGTTGTACAAAGCGTAATTGGGATGCAGAAAACACCATGCTCAGTTGTCATCGGATAGACAATAATAGAACGCGTTGACCATCCCGAGCGCATAGGAGGTGACTGCGGTTTCATAATTTCCCCAGAGTCGAAGGCGAATGGGCTGACTGTCGACAGGGGAGAGCCTAGCCCCTACAATATCTTGTTAAGCATTGGTCGATAGATTCGTTGGATCCCCACTGTGATGAACCTGTTGCGACATGTGGGATTTGCACATGAGTGGCTCATATAAATGACGCTGGCATGCACTCATTTGTTGAGTTGCCAATGATACAGAGTGAAATTCACCTGATATGTACACGCGCGCTAGCTTTGGCTCGGCCCGCGTGGGTCCAATGATCGGCCCAGAATTGCGGCCGGCCAGTCCCGGTTGATACTGCCACGCTTCTAGATATGGTATCTCTTATTCATCACGGCAGCAAACCAGCCCTGGAGATCTATTCTATGCGGGAACGACCACAAGAGCTCGGAAAGAACTAGATCTACCGCTTCCTTGCACCACTCCCATCGCAGTTCAAAGGTGCCAACCGTCGTACGATCGATACGAAATGGAATAATGCGGAGATATTGGCCTCGTTCAGCAGTTTACTGATCAACTTGAGCAGTATATCCCCACCGGGGGTGTTCGTCCGATGAATATATTATACCCTTGATGAACTGGCTTTCGTATCTTGAACGATTACGGCAAACACCGATAGAGGAATATGGCGAGGGGACACTGGCGACATACTACCTCCATACATTTTCCTAAAGGGCAAAACGCACCCTCGACTTTGGTACCGTGAGATCAACGTCCCTAACAAATATTGAGTGGCGATCCCCGAAACCAGGTGGACAAGATGAGCTTGGTATAGATTCCATTAGACTTTTGGGGGAGAATCCTAGAAGATCGGTAGGAAGGTACAAACGGCTCCTCTTCGACGGTCATGGTTTGCATCATCTATATCTCGATTTATATATAAAACACAATGCTCTCTGCTTCTATTCTATGCCTCATGGGACGCATTTTGCACAGCCGTTTGATCAAAAACCTCTTCTTCCTCTTAAGCAGGCATATCGGTGAAAGATACAAGAATCCGCGATTCGGGGCCTTAGCTTCGAAGGATTTCCTTTGCACTGACGAAATTGGCGAACAAGCCTTCAAATCTCGTACGACCCGACATGCCTCCGCGGATACAGGTCTCCTGCGGGTGACTCAACCGATGCTTGATCGTGCAGAAAACGAGCCAGAGTTCCAAATATTCGGTGGTGAAGATCCGCAGCGAGAGCACCAGCTTTCACCAGACGTGACAAATTCTCTTCCGAGCGCGACTGTCATACGACGAATGCTGAAAAGGTCACTAAGTTAGTCCAAGAGGAAATCAGTTTCAAAGCTACATCGTGGGATTCCGAAGCTTTTCAATTTCTATCTGGCCACTGTGGAGCGGAGCACCTTGACGAAACCGCGAATTTTCTACAGCAGACCCTCGGAAAGAAGAAAGCGCCTTAGAACAATGACCTACGAAGCGCTCATTGTCCTACAAGCCCTTAGACCTTGCAGATGCGAATTGATGGACCTATAATTGTGAAGATGAGGAAGGAATGGGTGATGTCAAGCGCGCAAAACGGGCTACAAAAAAATTCAACCGGGGCTCACCATCCCTACGATCGATTCGGACGAGATTAAGCCTCTAGAACGTATAGTACTGGTAAAACTTACCAGAATCTTTGTTTTCAAGACACAAGGGGGAATAGCTTCAAAGCTTGATGTTTTCGTATAGCTATGGTATGGACAGGGTTTATTGTATGGGTAGAGAGCACTCTATCCACTCTGCGGGCTGGGCACGTTCAACGGCATCGCGTAATTCCCCGTTGCCAGAGACCTAGGTATAGAGTACAACATATAATTCCAGTCCCAACCCCCTCTCCTTTCAAATTATCCAAATCTGCAGTTTGATTGCAATATGTCATCCAACCATGGTCATCCAATCCTATTCCGAGGAGATCGTCGAGTGGAGAAGAGGGGAATGGCCGAAGTGGACTACAGCATAGAGAATGGATGCCAACCAAATTGGCGAGCTCGTACCAGTGCTATTGGTGTGACAGGGTCTGGCTCCCTCTCGGGAAGAGGATGGTTGGGTCTGGAATACACACAGGCCCACCGGTACTAGGGGATGCGTAGTCAGCGCTCTAGGTGCATTTCGATTGCATCTTGATTGTTTGGGGAACATAGTCAGCACCCTGATCGGGTTCTCGGTATCGATTATGTAGGTTCTGTTGGATATTTCAACGTCCGAGTGTGTGCCCTGTGCCCTGCATTTCGTGATGGGGCTGGTTAGGGCTGCAAAGAGGGGTTGAGTACGGAGCACAGTGAGACAGATGAGATCATGAAAGTGAAGAGATCAGATTCTAAGGCTCATCAATAGGTGTAGGTGTTGACATGCTACGGAGTACTCCGATATTCACACAATCGAAATCGAAGAGATCGGCGCTATTCTCCCACTAAAAACCCAAAACCCCAAAAAACGGTTTGAAAACATAGTCCAAGTCCAGACCGTTGACAGTGGAGAGAATTAAATTACCTGTATAATAATAGTACACGGAGTGCGGAGTACAAGTAAAATATGCCCCGATCCCAGCTGGATTGGCTGGAATGTCATCTTTGTCTCATGCATTGTCCAATCGCATCGGTATTGATCCCGGGGCCCGATACAATACACACACACACACACACACACACGTAAGACTGAAAAGGCAGACTGCAGTAATCTGACCAGTCCTCCCCTGGGGTGCATTGCGACTGTATACACCGCGACACACGTCATTTGCAAGGCGACTAACGAGCAAGGTACGCTGAGATCTCGATATGAAAAAGAGCGGATATGGTTCAAAAGAAAGAAATCGTGGAAAAGAATGAAATAATTTGCCGTCTCTGATAGGTCAACTTGCCAGGTACCCGAAGCAAAATATGTGGGTCGTCAGACCCCAGTAGGCAGTAGAGTCGTAGGATCGGCTGAAGCAGCCGTCGCTCTATCCCCAGACGAGATTAGGGCGAGGAGAAAATTGGCCTGTGTGGCGCACAAGCCCCTGGGCTTTTTTTTTTCTGTTCCAATGAGAATCTACCGGGGCATCCGGCTTGATGTGATTGTGATCTTCCCGTACTCCGTCCCCCGTTTATCTATTCTAATATACGGGACTTAGTACAGTATACTCCGTAGTCCGGTGTAAGGAATGAAAGGGAGTGAGCTGCTTATAGTTTGGATCGTGGCTTGATTTGAACCATGGGTTTGGCCGATAAGTGGGGCCTAGTAACCATCGAAGTGGGTCCTTTTCTTCTTTTGTGCCTTACCTTCGGTATTTTATAAAGTCGAGACCCTTTCCCCCATTCTCTTTCTTCTCTCTCAGTCCATTCCTTCCTTCCTTCTTGCTCACTCACATTCCTTTCGAGTGCTCAATCCAATCTTCCTGCTGTGCAGTTGATCAATCCTTTAAACAACATCCAACACACTCTCTCTCGAGTCATCTTTCCGATTCATTCGCAATGGCTCCTATCACCAAGACTCTCGCCCTTGCTGGCGCTTTCTTCGCCATGACTGGCTACTCGGCCCCCGTTGCCAAACGCGCCGTCGTTTGGGAGACCGTGACTGACATCGTCTGGACCACCGTCGATGTCACCACCACCGTCTACCCCCAGGCCACTAACACCGCTACTGTGGTCCCTATGGTCGCCAACGCTGTCCCTACCACTACCCCTGCTCCTGCTGTTGAAGCCTCTGTCCAGGAGCAGGAGAAGGTTGCGCCCACCACCTCCTCCACCACTACCGCTGCCGCTGTTCCTATCGTTGAGGAGAAGGCTGCGCCGACCACCTCCTCCACCGCTGCCGCTCCCGCTGCTCCCACCGTGGAGGCCGAGCCCTATTCCGCCCCCGCTCCCGCTCCAGCTCCCGTCGTAGAGGCCGAGACCTCTTCTGCCGCTGCCCCTGCTGCTCCCGCTGCCACCCCTGCTGTCAATACCGAGACTGCCAACACCGAGGCCACTACCAAGAGCGCCCGCACCGGTGTCTGCTCCGAGGGCGTCCCTTGCACCGGCGAGATCACCTTCTACGACACTGCCACTACCTCCACCAACCCCAGCTCCTGCGGCACTACCAATGATGGTACCGTTGAGAACGTTCTCGCCCTGCCCCACGGTATCATGACCGATAGTGACTGCGGCAAGACCGTCACCGTCACATACAACGGCCAGACTGCCACCGGTATTGTGGTTGACAAGTGCATGGGCTGCGACAACGGCTCCGTCGATCTGTCTCGTCACTTCTTCGGTGAGCTTGCCCCGATGGACAAGGGCCGTGCCTCTGGTGCCAAGTGGTTCATCCACTAAATGTCGCGTCGACCGCGCGTTGGTGTTGATGGCCACGATTATGAATACGAACAATGGACACATCTCTGGTAGATTGCGCAAGTGGATATGGCCTTGACGGTCCTTCCCTCTTTTTTTTCACCTTTTTTTCACTTTACTGTGATCTTTCGACCTTCTTTCCCGGTCTCTCCGAGAGCGCAATCATTTATCTCTCAGAGAGACCGGGCCCTTATTTTACTTTTCGTTCACTCCCTTGACCCTGGATCTTTTTACCATTTCGCGTGTCCCTAGCGGACAGCATTCACATTTTACCCATTTTTCATGTTCATAGAATCTTCTCTTCGCAGTCTTCTTGTGCAATACCACCCTATGATGGACCCCATTCGGCCATAACACATAAGCTTACGATCCCTGCGCGCATGCTGGCAAGTCATGGACGGTTTCTCTTACGAGATCTCGAACATGCAAATGCGACAGGCCAATGACGATTACGATGATCATGCTCACGAAACGAAAAACAAACAAAAACATAAGGCATATTGCAGGAGGCGGATCATTGAATGAAACTCGATTCGTTTGACTCGTGTTTGCTCCAATAGTCTCTCCTCGAGTATTCGTAGTAGTATCCAGGTATTATTTCGAGGGCTCTTTGTTTATACGAGTATTCTGTCCGGAGTAGCCTCGCCCCTTTCCACTTTTGAGACCCAAGTCGACCCCAAAAGGGGGAATGAACCACAGCAACGCAAGGCTAGTGACTGTGACTGCTCCGTACTGGTCAATGCTAAGACCGCTGCGCCTCATTTCTACTTTAGGACGCTCTATTGCGGGCCAAGACAGGCTATGCTGTATAGCGTTCTCTTACGGTATTGTCTTGAATTTTGGATCAATTAAGAAGTGCTCTGGCGATCTCTGTCTGCCTGTCTATACTCGAGCCCTAAACACCATCAACGATCAACATATGATTCAGCTCAATCGAACACCACGCCGTTCCTCAGCGTCCCAATACCATCAATAACCACATCCATCTGCGTCCCAGGGACAAGGTACTTGGGCGGCGAGAGACCAGCGCCGACACCTAAGACAAGTCAGCTCAAATAATCCAACCAAAGAAAACCACGAAAGAGATGAAACTCACCACCAGGCGTCCCCGTCATAATAACACTCCCCTTCTGCAACGTCGTACCCTGCGAAAGATACGACACTAGATACGCACAATCGAACAAAAGATCCGCAACATACTCCTCCTGCCTAACCTCCCCATCAATGATCGTCTTCAGCAGAAGCTTACTAGGATCAGAGATATCGCTCGCAGCAACAAGACACGGTCCCAGCGGCGCAAAGGTATCAAAGCCCTTTGAGAATCCCCATTGCGGAACACGTCCCGCGAGCGCCGGGTCGCGCTGCAGCTTGCGCGCGGAAATATCGTTGCCGACTGTGTAGGCTGCTACGTATGAAAGCGAATCCTCCGTGGAGACGTTCTTGGCGTCGCGGCTGATTACAAGACACTATGGGCGTTTGTTAGTATACTGATATTACCCCAGGACAGGGTAGAAACAGGGGACTTGTCTTACGAGCTCGCCTTCATAATCTGCCTGTGAGTCCTGTGCGATCTGTGGGATTACTACTGGTGCGCCGTGGTCGTGGATTGTGGTGTTTGGCTTGAAGAATATAAATGGGAATGGGGGTGGAGTGCGGCCGGCTTCTTTGACTGTTGACACGGTCGATATGTATAAGTAACTGTCCTCGGAGAGAGTTTGTTCCACTAAGGGTGGGAAATTTTACCATGTTTCGCATAGTTCAATCCGACACAACGCAGAATAGGAACATCTGCCTGCGCCAATGGGCCTAGGATGGTCTTCACAGAGACGATCTCATCAGTGACGCGTGTTTTGCCCGTCGTGTCGTAGATGTCGTCGCCTTCGATCACTCGTGCTTGCAGGTTGTCGGACTCGGTTATAAAGCCCAGATCTGTTGTTGGGGTGGGGAGGATTGGCTCGCCGCGCAGGGTGCGGCCGTCTGTAGCGATGAAGCGGATTAGGCGTTTCCACGGGAGAGACATGGCTTCGGATTTCTTTTTGGTTCTTGATATTCGATTCCTTGAATTGGGATTGGCTAATAGAAGGGAATTCATAGCGAGGGTTGGGGCGTTATATGGCTCTTTACTGTCGTTGTGACGGGGAAAGATCGGGTATACCGGGTTTGTCGGGTGTACATCCGGGATGGGGTTCTCGTAGCTGACCAAATGTGAGATGGGGAAATTGGGGTAACTGAAATGACGAAACCTTATGATTATTATTATGGTCCTTCGGAAAACCATAAGGTATTCTTCCGGGGATCGGATGTCTATAGTGTCTAGACCGATACTGATGAACAGAAGCAAAGGGGAAGGCACTAGAGACCTGGTACCGGTGTACTTCTTTATAGATAGAACAAATAGACAGGGGAACGAAGGATACATCAAATATGAGGTACATAGTTATAGTCCTTCAAGAGGAAGTAGGATATTCCCTTTGGAAACAGCCTTGAAAACTCTACAATTCCAACTTCGTCCAAGCTCGATCAATCTCTTGCTCGGCATCATATCCATAGCACCATATCTGAGTCGCCGGGTCACTCCACTGGTTAGGACTGTGACTGAAAGGCAAACCCATAGTTTCGGGCTTCATAGCTCCATCACGGGCTTCCTGCAGCGGCCCATCGGCGAAATGCCATAGCTTTCCATTCAGAAGACTCGCCTCCTGCATCATTCCAGCTCGTTCAATGCGGACCTGCTCGAATATACGCAACGCTTTGGGGATATCTGTGGTATCCTCGATTTTGGACAGAGTTCGTGCTAGTGCTGCGCCGTCTTCAACGGCCATTGCCGCACCTTGTGCAGTTTTAGTGACTATTAACGTGAATTGTGATTCTGCACTTACCCTGCGACATGTAAGGCAGCATTGCATGTGCTGCATCTCCTAGTATTAGAACCTTGCCATTTACCCAGCGAGATAGCGGGACTCCACTGATCAGTGGCCATTTGATGGTTTTCTCGATGAGTCCAATAATCTTCTCAAGCCTGTAAACTTATTAACAAGGACACATGCCAGGAAGATCCATAGACTTATACCGGGTATCCCATCCTTGGAACTCGCGTCTCATATCACTGAGGGTATTCTTCTGATCCCAGGTTGCAGGATCACTGTCATCTGGATGCGAGAGAACCATATTGAAAGACTTGCCGGCTCCAATGGTGTATGTCATTACGTGCCGCTGATCACCAATCCTAGCAAAATGGTCAGTCTAATTTCGAACATCCTTGCATACTTGTGCTAACCAGATATTGAGAGCCGGCTTTTCCAACAGCCAGGAAACCTCCGGGTCTTCCTTGATGCGCTCCACATCCACGGTAGCCCGGTAAGCTGCAAACCCAGTCTTCTCAAATGCAGGCTTGTCGCTCTCATCGAGAGTTCCACGAGCAACTGACTTAACACCTACAAAGTATCAGAACCGGTCATATATATCTTGAACAAGGAGACCCACACCATCTGCGGCAACGATCAAATCAGCTGAAGCAGTTTCCCCATTCGCAAGAACAATGCTTGGTCCCTCGATATCATATCCAACAATCCTCGAAGCAACCTTTACCGTAACACCCAGATCCAGGGCGCGTCTATGCAGCGCAGAATGGAAGTTTGCGCGGTGGATCACATAGTATGGTGCGCCGAACTGTTCTCGGAAGCTTGGGATGAGCCGTGTGAGGCCTATGACATCTCCTGATTGCCAGCGTCGGAAAGAAATGGACTCGGGCTCGGTCACATATTCTTCCAGATACGGGTCCAGACCGAGTCTGCTCAGGAGGCGAGTTGAGTTGGATGGGATTTGGATACCGGCGCCAACCTGTGGTACGCGATCAGCTTTTGTTAACACCAATAGAGGATAGCCAGTACTTCTCCGAGCTTCTGTGCTTGCTCGTACACAGTCACAGTGTGGCCGGAACTTGCGAGCGCAATGGCTGTTGCTAGTCCGCCGAGTCCGGCACCCACGACGATAATTTTTAGGGGGCCCTTTGCAGGGATGGTCTTCTCAACTGCTAATGGATCATTTAAAAATTCGAGGCAGTTGCTGGGGTATGTTGGGGTCTATCATGTGTTCATCAATATTTGAGACGCTGACATTGCCGTTTCGGGATGAGAAACCCACCTTCAAGGATGCCTGAGAGACATAGCCATTGGCCTGACCATTGGACACCATCTTGCTTATTGTCACTTTCTTTGTTTCAAAGTCAAATAATTGGACCTCGTCAACAGCGCATCGGATCACCGCCTTTATGACTCCTCGACAGGGATTGCACCGGGGAAGGCTACCCGGTCTTGCCCCGGACCTTAGCAAGAGAGGACGATCTTACGAAAGTGGTCAAGATATATCTTAGCGATCATTTCTCCATAGAATGAAGGCAATACAATCTAAAGATATTTCTCATTACTACAAAGACCCCAACAATGACTTCAACTCAAGTGGAAAGTGTCCTCGACACAGAGGAACAGCTTCTCATTGACCTCGAAGCAAGCAAGACCCTTCCTCTGTGGAAGCAGATGGCTCGTCTGAACCCCCCAGCGCCAAACCCGACAACAGTCCCAAATGTCTGGAAGTACAGCACCATCAGGCCTAACTTAGAGCGCGCTGGAAATCTCGTCCCAGCATCTCAGGCTGAGCGCCGGGTGCTGATGCTAACCAACCCAGCTCGAGGTATGTACAAAGTTATCTTTTATTTTCACATTGCCTCATAGAGTTTTACTTTCATATACTGCGTATAACTACTTCTGACATCCTATCCAAGATGCCCCTTTCACTACGGACACCCTCTACGCTGGTCTGCAGCTCGTGATGCCCAACGAGACTGCACGCGCTCATCGACACACGGCCTTTGCCATGCGCTTCATCATCGAAGGCCAGGGCGGTTTTACTGCTGTCCACGGCAGGCGCATTACGATGCAGCGCGGAGACGTCATCCTCACCCCGACCTGGAACTACCATGACCACGGCAAAGATGGCTCTGGGCCTATGGTGTGGTTGGATGGGCTGGATTTACCCAATTTCAGACACTACCCTGTGCACTTTGTAGAGCACTTCGATAAGCCCCGCTATCCCGCGGAGAATGTTGATAGTACCACTTCGCCATTAGTTTTCCCGTGGGTTACCATGAAGGCACAGTTGGATGGGGTTGCTGGGGATTGGGCTACTAAGAGATACTTGAAGGAAGACGGGCGCGAAGGTACGCGTTCCCTCTTTTATACTTTCATTCGGTAGGTGGGAAGATGGCTAATGATTTTCATAGTGAGTCGCGTCCTTGGAGGATGTGCTGAGCGAATTTCGGCATCTAAGGCTTCGCCTTCCCGGCGCGAGACTACGTCCGCTGTCTATCATGTCATCACCGGCAAAGGACGCTCCACTATCGGTGATAAGGAATATATCTGGGAGCAGGGTGATACCTTCTGTGTTCCGGCGTGGTACAGATATCAGCACTTTGCGGATGCTGATGAACCGGTTTATCTATATCGGTTTGACGACAAGCCCATGATTGATGCATTGGGCTTCTATCGCTCGGAAGATATGGACGTTGAGTCCCTTGTGGATGAGTGAAGCCTTGAAGCCCACTTGGTTGCATGTGTGGTTAGAGTATCGTGGGAAGGTCGATCAAGTGATAGAACGTAACACAACCCCTGGAATAAGTGGAAATCCCACAATGAGAACAACACTTGTCGAAGATACTCTCCCATGGACACAGTTCTGAAAAACTGTAAAGCGGTCTTCATTGGCTTCGTAAGATCGTCTGCCCGTTCCGTGACAGAGGGCCACACGAAACAAGCATCGAGAGCATCATAATCTATAAAACATCTAAACAACAGCCTCCTGCAATCCACACATCAAGATGGCACGTAGGGCTCATCACTTCTGACAAGATACACTTCTCCAACGAGAACTGTACACCCAACCACCATAGAGATAGCAATGATGGGAAGGTTCACACGGGCAAATTCCAGGCTGCCAACACGGATGTGCTTTCTCGCCAAGATATCCCGCCACAGCATGCCAGCCAGCGAAGCACTAAACGCAGTGCTAAATGCGCCATAATTGACTCCAAGTGCCATGGTGTACACAGTGGCCCACCATGTGCGATCGCTGATGGGAGTTCCGTTGGCTTCGTGGATCTTCTGCCATGCTTGTATAACGCGCGAGAGGAGAATCGTGGTGCCTATATTCGTGCCAGCAAACTGGTTATCAGAATATAACGAGTTAGCGGTTCAAATTCAGACAGAAGAAGTGGTCAGCCCATTGCTCGAATACTCACATTGCACAGAATCACAGATAGGAATCCCATTCCACCGATACTGCCTATTACCCCGGTCTTTTCCACCCAGTGGTTCCATCCGTACGCAAAAACCGGAACCCACCCCTTGGTGACAAGCGCCTGCACCAGGATAAACATCGTGAAAGCGAAGGGTACCAGTGCGAAAGGCATGTGGGATACTACGACCGTCACGGTGGGGAATGTCTCCTGTGACCAGCGATAGAGATCAGCAGCGAGCGACACCAACGTGCGTGGGCCGTTGGCCTGAAAATATGGGTATCCTGGCTTCTCCTCATCGATCGTTGTGTCGGTGGTTTGTCTCGAGTCCAGCGCCTCGGGAGTCGTTGCGCGAGCTAGTTGTTTACTGTCAATCGCAACGCCGCCTGTCTGTAGGTCTGGGAACTTTTCCTTATCGACGAGGACAGAAGCTGACCATGGAGTTCCGCACTCTGGGCCAGGGTTCTTTGAGGCGACATCACTATCGGTGCTCTTAAGCGAGGTATTGCCATCCGCATGCTCGCTGTGGTGGCGTATGCCCAAAGCATCGTATTGCCCAGGCTGGTCCGACCCCGAGGTATCCGGACCCGTAATGTTTGGCCGGGGTTGCTGCTCCTCTTGTCTGCGCATTTCTCGCTCTGTCTGTGCCTCTTCAACCTCCTGTCGACCCTTCGCGGCAATCTCACGGGTGTCGTGGCGATGGAGCCAACCAAATGCGAGATCCCAGCAGAACATAACAAAAGCAGCAGGCAATGTAACCCAGAAAACGGGATTCTCTTTGCCTGATGCATTAATTGCCAGGAGGGTGATAAGCGTAGCGGCCATAATAATTCCCCCGAAAGATGCACCCTTCTTATCTAAGAACGGGTTCATGATCTCTTCTAGCGAGAGCTGCTTTCCCTCCAGATCATCCGCTTCCTCTTTCTCTTCGGAGGTTCCTCTGGCATGAGGAATGTTGGGGTTCACGGGTGGTTTATTCTTTTGGTCCTCAGAAAGCTCATGCATTGTGATGGATAGAGGGATGAGGGATTCGTCCGCGAAAATGATATATAGCAGGAACGGGAAAAGAACGATTGCCGTCACAACTACAGGAACGATCATATTGGCTGTGTAGACAATGAACTTGATCTTGAAGGCGCCTGCAAGGACCAGGTTGGTAGGGTTGGAGGAGACAAGAATCGCGGAGGCAATATTTGCTACAGCAAACTGGCTGTGGATCCAGGCTCTGGGGTGGACGATATTGCTTGATACACGGGTCATGTATGCGAGGAAAGCTGTACCGGACAAAATGATCGGGTCGTTTCCGATGAAACTACCTAACCCGAAGAAGAACACAAACAGGTAAAAGAACAGTCGGTGCCCGACCTTACCTGCCTTTTGGAGAACCCTGAAGGCCAGATATCTGATAAGGCCCGAGGCATCAATCGAGATGGCAATATAGGCGAGTGTGAGGAAGAAGACCATGATATCAATGGGATTAATGTTGTCGGCCCCGACTATTCCATCATGTACCTCTTTTCGGCCAATAGCCAAAATAGCGAGAAGGAACAGATCCGCTATTAAAGGCGCCGTGACAAAGTTCAATGGAAAGCGAAACTTCACAAAAATGGGTTGCTTGTCATCGGAACGAGAACGAGTCCGGTGGGGTATTATGCGCATGGCACTCAAGATGTCCAGAAACCCGTTGGTGAGCCATCGAGGTAGGTATAGAGGGATATGGAATGGGAAAAGGACAATGGTATCTGCGCAAAGAAGCCAAAAGTAAGTCTCAATCTCACATTCTAGGCACAGCCACACTTACTAGTTATAACAAAAATGATCAAGGTGATAATTGATCGCCAACTTTTGATTTTCGATGTGTCAAGTTCGTCGTACATTTTGAATATCTGTTTCTCTGAGGTTCAAGGACATGCACTGGGTAGCTTTTGCCGTCAGGCACCAAGTCAGCCTCTCTCGTGCTTCAGCCACTGTCGGGTATGACAAAATACCGGAATGCGGAACAAGAGAAATGTGCATATGAAGATCCCACTCTTGTTTTTATTGCAAATGCATTTCTGTTGTGCAAGAGATCTCTAGCAACGATCCTAGTTGCTTCCTGTCAAAGATCCAGAGAAATTTCACTTGCGCGTTGTTCTCTGTTATGCTTGAAGTGAAATTATCAAGACGTGGGGAAATCGAGTGGACTGCCCCTCATAATCACAGCGGCAAGGTCAAATGATTTATGACGGTTGACATAGACCAGGGGAGGGCGAGAGGTGGGAACCCAAGCTGCTAATGAATGTCAAGCAAGCGTTAAGCAAGCCCTGTGAGGCTGTGGAATATCTCCGTGTCGAAGTGGGTTCTGTGGAGAGTGTGCTCTATTAAAGTTGAGCTAGAATCCAGGCGAAGTAATCAGTTCCTTCGACGCTAACGCAACGTTGCGACAGCGAGAACCAGGATGAGAGAAATTTTCGCTTAAAGTCCCGACGTCTGAGCCTCAATAGAAAGGGCAATCAAAAAGACCAGAAATCAAAGTAAGACACGGGACACAAGTGACATTCTCGTTAGTTGTTAGCTGTTGGCAAGTACGTAGGTAACGTCCAATAAAAGGAGTCAAAGACTCTTCGAGATTGGCCACATTTTGAGAACCCCGCACTCTTCCACTTTGGGAAGTTGATCGTCACCCGCGGACTTTAATGTTGGCTTTAATATGTTGGACCCATGGTTCGGCCAATATCAAGTCCCAGCCTTTTGAGATTCTTGTGACTTTGAGTTGAATCGTTACAACATAGATGTTTCTTGGAAACACCTACGAATCGCCCAACACAGCCCACTGCGCAATATGCATGACATGCTGAACTTGCCAATCGGCGGGAGCTGAGGTTGCCCCATCTCGTATTCACGCCCGGGTTGCTGCGCCCGCCCAAATCAACATCACGGGGCACTTGTCGTTCCGAGGCTTTGGCCTTAGCGATAGAGGTTTCCCGCCAGAGCTATCCAATCCTAGCTAGGCCGAGGCTCTAAAATCCGAGATGAGGCTGTTGCTGACGAAACAACTCGCACCCGGGCTGCATGCGCTCTTCGCTTTGTTGACCAAGGTCAATATGCGGAGTAGCGCTTCGTGGATAAGACGGCCCAGAAGCTCCTTGCTTTACTTCTTTCTTTGTTTCTTATGATTTCACGTCGAGCCTCACTAAGTCACTGTCAGGATTAGAGAACAACACAACAACACATTAATATATGCCTTTTTTGCTGCTTTATCCTAAAGTTACCGTCGCCGGAGACGGATAACATGCAATGCCAGCAATTCCCCTTGTCACCCCCTTCCTGGGGAATGCTCTTGTGCATCGTGCTACTGCATCGCCCCCTAACGTGACAACAGCTGCAAGCGCCCTATCTCACGAGGTTGTTTGCGCATGGCCGGTTTCCGGTCAATATGGCCCGGGGACCCGAGTCCTGTATGTTTCCTTTACAAAGAGACCGGCAGGGTTATCATGATATGCTGACACTCACGCCAGATACTATGTTTTAATTGCAGCCTGTGTAGTTGCCCGCAAAGTAGAATGGATTCGGAACGCTTGTCTAGCCGCTGTGTTACTCTTTCCCGCTATCGCGGCTCTTCATGGAATTGTTCTTGCTGCGGTCCATGTCGACGGTGAGTCGAGCGAAACTTTTGCAACGGGTCGATGTTTCTTACCTGGCGTGACCCATCGGAATGACCACCGAATCTAATATTCTATAGGCGCTGTCGACATGGATATCTACGGGGCATTCCAGCTTTGCGCAATCGGTATCTTAACCGCCCCAGCCACCGTCAGGCTGTCCCGGACTTACTTCAACAATCCCGGCCGTGATATCATCTTTTTGTGGACAGTCCTTCTCCTGGCTGGGCTAGTGAGCTTGATCGTGGAATTCATGCGTCTCAAACCCACTACTTGCCCAGTTGACGACGAGGCAAGCATCCTCTGGGACTTAACGGGTGATTTTCCATATGGCTCCAACTGTGGCATTGCCTGTACCCCAGATAATGGGCCAGTCTCACCATTGCGACTAGGAGCAGCCGACAATATCTACGTGATCCCAGTGCCTCGTGAGCTGTCGTTCAATGCCACTACGCTCGTTGCGGCCGCATGCTGCATCCCTGCCATCCTGTCGTTGGTATCCATGTGGATCAAAATCTTGGACGATAACTGGGAGAAGTTCTCGAATGGAAAGCCTAAGCAGGAGCCAGATGAACCGATTGTGGGAACCAACGGAGCTACGATCAACCATATGACCAGGATTACCGACAGGATAAGCAAATGGTTAGCTCTCATTGAGATACCGGTGTTTGCTGCAGCAGTGCTGGCAATCCTCGCGAAAGGCGAAATGAACTTTTGGAGTAGGCAAATGAGGCACCAAACAGAGCCTATGCAAAGCATTGGTGAGTAAATGGTTTACCGTGCCTGGCTTTTGCGATCGACAATGCAAATGGCGAACGTTCACTAACAGATGATTCCTTAGGTCAATGGGCGCCAATTGTCGGTACGGCACTCGCTGTATTGGGGTCACTATATCTGCTCCTCTCTGCGGATATGGAAGCCGCCGGAAGGGAAGATGGGCAGCAAGAAGAGACTATTGTCGGAAAATGCCCAAACTGTGACTGTTCTGCTTCGGAGACCGGAAGCAGTTCTGCACGAGGCTCTAGAACAAGTGCCGAGAGGCAGGAACCCGATATCGAAATGACAACCATACGCCGCCCTACTACCAACCAGACCACTACCACCCAACTCCAGCACGATCTAGGAAGGCGAAGGGTTGCCCAGTTCTTAAACGCAGTAAGTGCTATTATGACCGCCAAAGCCCACAAACAAATCGAAAAAACGGGGTTCAAACCCGAAGCGAAAACGACTTATCCCGAGACCCCAGGTGAAGAATACAAAAATGGAAACCTCCGAACTCTACAAGATAAATATAAAAGGTCATCTACACCTGATAACCGATCAAGGCCTGGAAGTTTCATAAGCAGGAGGGACTCCGTGGATAATGGTGAAGGCAGCTCAAGGAGGCCCCGGAGTCCAACACGTCGTTCACTGCCTACCCCAGCTGCCTCTCGGCCAAGATCCCGTCAGAATCACTCGAATTCACTCCCGACACAAGGAATATCTGGGACATTAACCTTGCAGTGTCCTCCTGGGTCAGCGCCTGCGGAAAGGCCAACATTAGGTCCGTGGGATATAACGCCGAGCTCGCGAAGTAGAGCACCATCTATTTCCGAGGTCAGCCCCAAAACTTCATCGCCGGGGCTTCAGTCTACCCCGGAGATAGTGGTATCTACCCATGAAGGTAGTTGATTGTTTTATCTGTAGTATTTTTGGGTCCCGGTGTTTCCAATGGTGATTTTCTGGGCGCGGCAAGCCCGCTTTACGATTTAACGAGTTTATCATGTCTTGGGTAGATATCTGTTGGATTAAATGGTGTATATATACAAGGTTGCTTCATATAATAGTACATTCATGAACAGAGCATTACCTCCATGCTCGGGCGCTTTTCAAATATCTCCACTGAACCGAAGTCTGGAAACACCAAGATTCATTTATCGCAAGAAATGACCAAATAGAAGAGACATACACCTGAAAATATATCTGAAAAAGTCAAGATAATGACTGCTGTCCACCATAACTGGATGATATCCTCACCCCGGAAACACCGGGTAGCTATCCGCCCTACCCCCGGCCGACACTTCCCCAGAAACAACCACGTCCCGACAACCCCCAATCGTATGACACCACTAGTATGAAATGGCATCAACTTCACCGGATAACGAAACATCTAACGGGCGGCCCTCCAAAAGGCGCCGTGTAGCTATCGCTTGTGATGCATGTCGAACCCGCAAATCCCGGTGTGACGGCAAGCGGCCCAGCTGCTCGTTATGTCAGGATTTGGGGTTTGCGTGTGTTTACACCCCGCCACCAACGGCCGCTAATGTTGTCGTGCAGAAGGACTATCTGCATGGGCTTGAGGATAGGGTAAAGAGGCTCGAAGAGTCCTTTGGGGCTGTGAGGGGTGATTTGGATGGGTTGGCGAAAAGAGTTGATTGTGGTCCTCGAAGGGACAAAGAAAGGGAGTCTGCTATTTCTGGTCGGAATGTCGGGGAGAGTGAGGCTGAGACTAGAATCGCTGCACCGATGCCTGATTTGACTGGGACGGAGGATTCAGTCGATGGTATGGGTGCGGTGATTTTTGCTGATGAGGAGGATTCCGGGTTCTTTGGTAAGTGTATCTGCTTGATAAGGGGGTTCTAGACTGCTAAACTTTTATCAGGTCCTTCTTCGAATATTGCATTTCTTCGACATTTGTCGAGCGCTATTGTCCAACCGGGGTATTTCCCTTCACCTGGCGCCGCCGAGGGTGGCTTCGTGAATGCATCAAGACCATCATCACCACCCCAGAGGGGTCAAGACCGGCGCATGCAGGTGAACATGTTTGCTTTACCACCGCAGGCAAATACTTTGGAGCTCATCAAACGCTATTTCTCTAACACAGGCTTGCTATTTCCTTACATATACCCACCCGTCTTCCTGGACACATATCACCAGATGACACGGGAGAACTTCAATGGGGTACGAAGGACTTGGCTTGGTCTGTTGAACATGGTGCTGGCTATGGCTACTGTCACTGCAATTCCTGGAAGTGCGAGCGCAGATGCTCGGATTAAAGAATCGGATGTCTTTTATCAGCGTGGCCTTGGTTTGTGTGGGAGTGAAATCTTGCGAGGGACAACCCTAGAAGTGGGTAGGTAGCTCCCAACTCTTGCCTTCTTTGAGAATATTGTCCTGACTATGTGTCCCTAGTTCAATATTTGCTTCTGATGGGCCAATATCTCCAAGGCACGCAAAAGTCAATTCAAGCATGGACTGTCCATGGATTAGCCGTCAAAGCCGCTCTTCAGCTTGGATTACATTCACGGCATGCGTCCAAAGTATTTTCTCCTCTTGAACAGGAAATGCGAAAGCGGACTTGGTACGGTTGTGTGGTTTTAGACCGGTAAGTGGCTAAAGCTCCACACGTCAAACATATGCTGACAATATAGAACTCTGAGCATGACCTTCGGCAGACCTGCAGCCATTCCAGATGGCTACGTCAAGCTCGAGCTGCCCACGAAACGGGATTTTGAAACTCCAGCAGGGTTCGTGGACGACGAGACGGTGGCCTTGAGTGTTGTGTTCTTCAACTCGACAATGTAAGTGGTTGAGCTTTACACCCGTAGTCCCAGTTTCTGACATATACCAGTGGACTCTATAAGCAGCTCTGGAGCGTCATAGAGCTCCTCTATGGCCAAAACATCGGCTGCGATGATCCATTGCCAGTCAGCGAAACCGTGGCCCACATCTTCAGCTTGGAACAGCATTTGTTCTCCTGGGAACGGGCACTTGCCCATCCATTGCATCTTATATCGTCAGCTGGTATTGAGAATCTGCCTCGTGACCAGACGTCGACCAATTCTCAATACCACTCGTTGAAGTTTCAAGTCATCCTAACCTTGAGATATCTTAATCTTCGAGTCTTGCTCCACCGCCCGGTATTGGTCAAATTTATCACTGCAAGCAGGTCCCCTGATCGCGATCCCCAGGATATGAGATTGTTGCAACAGATTGGTATGAACAGCTTGCAGATATGCGCGGACTCCGCGATGGAGATCATTGATATCGTACACCGCATGGTATCAGAACCTGGATGGAAACACAGCCTTTTGGGAGCTTGGTGGTTCTCCTTATACTATAGTATGCTCCGAATTCCTCACTCTGGAGGTTTATATGCTGATAGCTTTTGAGCTTTCAATGCGGCACTGGTCCTCATCGGAGTGGTTTGGGTCTACCGTGATGCAAGCCTAACAGGAACTCCGATGACAGACCGAGCAAGCAAAGCCAGACAATATCCCAGTCGTGCAGTAGCGGCGCTTTCCAGGCTCGATGGAGGAAACCGGTTAGTCGATCGATGTCGGTATTACTTGGAACAATTCAGCAAGGTCTTGGACGATCCTGGTTAGTCTCTTTTCCATCTTCTTTATATTTGTGATTGCGCTAACAATACTGTTTATTAGAATCGAGCTTCGATGCTTCGACTACAACGCTTCCCGCTCTTCATGGTAGTCGAACAGGCCTTACAGGGGATGACTTTAGTCTCTCACCATTTGGTATGGAACTTGGGGAGTTCATGATGGATGGAGACCTTGTTGCGATGATAGATCGCCAGGGACTTCTTCCCGTAGATCCTGAGTCAACCTTTACTGCTTGATTTCTGGTTCTGGCAACCGTATTTGTACCAATATTATACTTCATGGCAGCTATTGTTGATATTAATATCCTCAATCTATTTTGGCCAGGCTCCTGGTGTATATATAAAGATGTATACTCAATTTCTTGCTCATGTATGTAAGTACGAGGTTATCTGACATCAACTGCCCGGGTGTCCCGGGCTCGGGCGCATATCCTTTTGGGAGGGGGGTCTTTTTTTGATATCCGGCGTAGCTATTATGTTTGTCAATGAAAGGGCATTTGCATGGCATAAATTATCAAAATTAGCTTTGGTAGTTATTACTGTCCAGAAGTAGATATTTCAACTACCAGATGATCACGCATCATCGCCCTCAAGCTCCCTTCTCCGCTCAAGTTTAGCCCGATGCGCCATCTTCGAGACCAGCGTCGCCATTCCAGCATGATCGCAGTCAATATGAGGCTCTTTTTCCAGCAAGATATCACCCTCCTGCCCATCACGCTTAGAAAAGTCGAAAGCCTTCGGCTTATCACAGTTATACTGTGCATTAGCGGCGCGAAGAAGGCAGATCTCATTCTTCATGCAGTCATCATCGCAACTCTCGACTTCGAATCCACGAGAACGTCTCGCCCAGTAATCTTGGAAAACGGTCGGATCACGTTCCATGGCGACAGTGACGTTGTGCCAGAAAGCCGGACTAATCTCAGCTTTGGGATCTGTGAGCGGAGGAGAGATCTTGGATCCGTAGTCTGCTTTGGCAGAGTAATAAGGTACCCATTCTGGCTTTGTCTGGAAGGATGGGTCGCTGATATTGGCGATGTACTGGGTGTAATCCAGGACGCCGAAAGTGACTGGGTCAACCTCGTAGACACGGAAAGAGGGCGAGCCTTCTGTTGGCGTCACCGCTGGAGCGACATAACCCATTGCAGTGGCCGTGTTCCACTCACGGTTGTTGTAGTCGGAGTATGCGATCTGGAACCCATCTCTGTGCGTATGGCCATAGAATAATCCTGAAATGGTGGCGTCGTAGCGCTGCACAATCTGGTCAAAGTACTCCGAATGGTCGCGGAAGTGATCAGGTACACCGGATGGGATGTGAGCGATCAGCCATGCGCGTTGG
Source organism: Penicillium rubens (assembly GCF_028828025.1). Classification (NCBI taxonomy): domain Eukaryota; kingdom Fungi; phylum Ascomycota; class Eurotiomycetes; order Eurotiales; family Aspergillaceae; genus Penicillium; species Penicillium rubens. The sequence continues at coordinate 5,490,228 of NW_026890600.1, forward strand.
CCTGCGTCCTCGGCGGCCTGCAATTCCTGGATGAGCCATTCAAATTGTCCGCGTGGGTCTTTCTCCATTGGTTCCTGGTACATATAGAAGTTGTATATGTAGTAGAAGATGCTGTTGTATGAAATAATGCGCAGATTGCTGTTGGGGTGGACGGCTGAGTACGAGGCAAATTGATCCGCAGACTTGACGGAAGGAATGCCCGTGAGTGCATACCAATCTTCCGCAAGTGTATCGTAGGCCCATTGAGGATCGGCTTCATGGGAAGCATCTGCAGGGAAGAGGTTGAGTGGTGCGGTGTCATGGTTTCCTATGGCAGCGTACACTGTGCCGATATCTTTTTCCATTGCGCTGTACGTGGCATTTAGCCCTTTCAGAGCTTCGGCCTTGTCGACCAACCAGATATCGTGAGCCACCACATCTCCAGTGTAAATGGAGAACTCTGGCTTAATGTCTGCGATAGCAGCATGCAAGCTCTCCTGAAGTATTTGTGGTGGGTCACACTTTGTGTTTCCAAATGGTCCACATGGGTGTTCTGTATTCTCAGGTGCATCTTCATCTGACCAAGATCTGCAACAGATGGGCTTGGAGCACTTGTAGTTAGATCCAGGCTCGTAAAGGAGGTCCACATGTGTATCGCTGAAATGGACGACTTTCAGCGGCGTCTTTCCGCTAGGTGGAGGTCTCACAGTCTTTGGCTTAGGTGAAGGGAATGTCAGACTGTAAGTATGAACTTCGGGGTATTTGCAGAGCCCGACCAAACTAGCGCACAGTGTCTTGGAAGTATCAGAGTTAAGTTGTAAAGCATTGAAAGCATCATGCAATGCGGGGCCTTCTTTCTCGATGATTCCGGCGCAGACATCTGGGTCCTCGACCTGTATGCTTGTGATTAATGGAATTGAGCCAGTAGCTCCCGAAAACTGTCAACATACCCCGCTGATTTTGCACAACCCGGTGAACACATCGACCATGAAATCCTCACCGAGTCCTGCGGTAACCTTAATGCTACCGAGGAGAACCTGTAGAATTGCGTAGAGTCAGCTAAAGAGCTTTACAAGTGATGGAGGTGCCGAGCACAGACATACCTGGCAAGCACCGCAGTTCACTGCATTTTTGAAGTCGTCCCAGATGGAAGCGATGGAGTTCTCGACTTCTGTCTCGGCTTGTACACCCCGGAGGGATGCCGAAAGCCCGAAAGCCAGTAGCAACGTGTTGAGTCTCATCTCGATGAGGATTAACTAGACGAAGCCGCTGGTTTGACAAGGACAACCTTGGAAGCAGTCAGGGCACTCTGTACCTTCCCAGCGTTGATGCAAACTCCAGGGCAGTCGGCATCTTATATATCACCGGCCAAGAGGAGACGGGCAGACCCTTTCGTACTTCAACAAATAGAAGGTGGTCCTACAGCTCGCTTAGAAGAATTGAACTAAAGGCATGCAACTACCTACCCACAAAACGAAGATCTCGTTCGGTTCCGACATAGCCTTGGGACACCTTTTACCATGTGATAAACAGTCAAGTAGTATCCAGTATTCCCGGAATCCACGTTGTGGTGAGCACATTTATTCATTAAGCACAAAGCACAGAAGCGGAGAATAATAGCATCCGATATACCGAGAGGGGTTCTCGCAATTACATACTAGAATGAGAATTTGAAGGCAGCCAAGGAGCTAGCAAGTAGTTCCTTGTAACGTTGCGAAGCCGCTGATCTCAGGGGCTGACGATCATAGGTAGCCGTTGGTTTCCTCTTGGCGTGTTCGCATAAACTCGGGAACTTATGACATTAAGAAAAATAGTCATCGCGGCGTTCAAACGAAACTGTAGTGGCGGAATATAGGTGAACAATCAGAAGCTTGCTTAAATGTAGGTATATATAGCACCACGAAGCTCATCCAGTGACAGAGAAATCATGGATGAATCGGTCCACCCTGTCGACCGTTGTACATGCCAAGCTCGGTGCCTGGAGGAATTGCGGTGCGAAGACTGTCATGCGGGCATAAGAGAACGATCGGTTGTCCAGAATGTATCTGGGGTAGAAGATCAATATCATGCTCACATATGCTGATTTGGTGTACGGAGTTTGAGGTAAGAGGGCTGCAGCTTTTGGCGTGACACATCACACTAAAGATTGGCGAGTAGATCACTTGTCGATCGCAAATATCCCAGAACCGCCGGTCTGATACGGAAGTTCCTCACTCCTCAGTACAGCCTTGCAGCATCCAGGTCGATTCAATATAGTAACTGCCACGTGCATTCCAATGGGTGAAACTTTAGGACTCGGGAAGATGGAAGGGCAGGGACCATGAGCGAAGTGCCTATATACAACATAGGCGCGGACTAACACGGCCCCTGACAAAGTGCTCGTACAGGTGCCCTGCACGCAAAAACAACAAAAACCATCACAGTGTTGTGTCACATTCCATAGATCTCACGGGAAGCTCGCTTTTGTCCAGGATGTTCATTGGGTGCGACATATGCGGGCGATCTTCCATTGTGTACAATCCCTGGATAGGAATAGTATTTGTGTAGCTGTGTAGCTGTGTAGCTGTGTATTTGTGTATTTGTGTGTTTGTGTAGCATGATAGCCTAGACCTGTCGAGTCTTCAAAGGGGTGAAGTAGAAGAAGACAAGTCCAAGGTGATTGGCGGGCCAAAGCCGGGGTAGAAGGGTCCTGATTTTCTCTCTCCCCACATTACTTTTCTGACATCTTCAACTTCTTTTTCTTCTCTTTTTGTTTCCTCTTCTACCTCGACTACTCCAAATATTCTAATCCCTGTCTATTCTGCCTCATTTCGCTCCCGGTCCTTCATACACGGATTCGGACTCCGTCGGGAAAGAAGACGATGACGCCTCCGCACACGCGCCATTTCAGCCCGCCTACGATCGCGACTTTACGCTAGAATCCGAAGAATACAATCGTGTGCAATATTCTGCGCCACACTGGAGATTGGGGTCGTTAGAATCGGACTGTCCGCTGGGACAGTCCATCGGTCAAATTCGTCATGGAAGGTCGTCAACAAGCTACGCTGGGTGTTTCGATCACCTTTTTCTGCATCGCCTCTATCTTCGTCGCCCTTCGCTTCATTTCGCGAATATTTGTGGTCAGAAAGATTGGGTTACACGACTGGTTGATGTTGGTCGCATGGGTAGGATCCCTCGGCTTGATCCCTGCATGTACCCGGGGATGTAACGAGAACGGACTCGCTCTATTGGCGATGACTGGAACCTCGTGCTAGAGCTCGGAGGCTAACCAAGTCTGCAGTTAATTGATTTTGGCTTTTCCTTCTCGCTATTCTATGCGGTTCAGAATGGTCTTGGCCTTCATTCCGATGATATCAAGCCTGAAGATGGACTCGCTTTTAATAAGGCTAATTATGCATTCACGGTCCTATATGTGAGTTACAACTGCCCTTTGTTACTCCCTTTGTTACTCCGCAGGGCAATAAAAACAATGACATGCTGATAACCAATTAGAATCCGGCGTTAATGGCCGTCAAGACCTCGATACTTGTCTTCTACCTGACTATGACGCGCAACCAGAAGGTTTTCCGATGGGCAAACTATGTCACTCTGTTTGTAGTGAACGCAGCGGGCTTCGCATTAACATTGGTCAATGTTTTCCAATGTCGTCCTATCGGCGCAGTATTCCTTTCCCACCTCCCGGCGGATGCGAATTGCACCGACATTGTCACCCTGTACCTCTCCTCGTCGCCGGTGAATATTATTACCGACATTGCTATCCTGTTACTTCCGATGCCGCTTTTGACAACAATGCGCCTACCTTTCAAGCAAAAGATCATATTGGTGATCACTTTCTCGTTTGGTTTCTTTGTGGCCGTGGTTGATGTGGTTCGAATTGCCTTTTTGCAACAGGCTGCCATTTCTCGCTCGCTGGAAGTCAATTCAATTCATATTCAAAACATCGGAGGGGTGGATTTTAGTTGTACGGCTCGTTCTTCTCCCAGGTTTGAAATTGATGTGTCAATTGAGCTAACAGCGGGGTTTTCGCAGGGTACGCATCGCTATCTTTCATGTGGTCTGTCGTCGAAGTCAATCTTTCCATAATTTGCGGTTGTGTTCCAAGTCTCAAACCTCTCGTCACTCGTCTTGTCCCGAAGTTGATTAGAGACACGAATGATGATGTATCAACTCCTTCGCCTCATGGACTCTCTGCAGGCGTGCCAGGGGAAAGTCAGGTTGCAGTGCCACCTCCGGCTGCAGTCTCGGGCTCGCCGGGATCTTCATCGCCATTGCCGTTGCCATCGAGCAACGAGGGAGATAAGGGACTACCGAACCAAGTTGGTGGTGTCTCTGCTGGTCGGCCTAGCTCCCGGGAATCGGAGCCCATTGGTATCTTGGATTTCCTAGGTCACCCAGAAACAGCACCCGCCGATACAGAGGGAGGAACTCATACTAGCGCATCTTATGCACCGGATATCACGTTCTTCGATTTTGTCAACATGAAAAACCCGGAAAGTATGTTAAAGTTAAACAACAGAGAGTCGATTGCGCCAATTGCATTGACCACTCTGCTATTCTTCCTTTGGGGCTTTGCATATGGCTTGCTTGACATACTGAATTCTCAATTCAAGAGTATCGTCCACTTGGATCCATGGTATTCCTTGGGTCTTCATGGCGCGTACTTCGGCGGATACGTGGTCGGCCCTCTGCTGGTTGGCCGGCCCGTCTTGAAAATATGGGGCTTCAAGTCCACGTTCATAACTGGACTTTGCATTTATGCCTGTGGAACCCTCATATTTTGGCCTTCTGCTGTCCTAAGGTCGACGCCCGCGTTCATTTTGTCAAATTTCATTGTCGGGTTTGGTCTAGCGGTTTTGGAGACTGCGGCAAATCCGTTCATAGCGCTATGCGGACCACTCGAGAATTCCGAGATCAGACTCAATATTTCACAGGGTGTGCAAGCAGTTGGAAGTGTCTTGTCACCGCTCCTGGCGAAACGGGTCCTCTTCAAGGATGTGCAGGATGTCGCATCTCTGGTTGATGTACAATGGGCATACCTTGGCATTGCTCTCTTCGATGTGCTCTTGGCAGTGGCGTTTTATTATCTACCAATTCCCGAAGCGTCAGATGAAGATTTGGAAGAGCTCGCAAATCGACGTCGAGAAGACAACATGACCAAAGTGGTCGGTATTCCAGTCGTTTGGCTGACTCTTGGCCTCGGAATCTGGTCTCAATTCTTCTACGTGGCTGGGCAAGAAGTCTTCGCGACAGCTCTCCGGCGTTTCGTTCTTGCCGCTCGTCCAGATTCGTCACCATTTGATTTCCTAACTATCGGACACAGCGTTTTCGCCGTGGGCCGTTTCTTGGCCGCGTTTGCGCAGTGGTTCCTCAAACCACGCTGGGTTCTGATGGTCAGCTACATCGGCATGATCGTCTGCTCCATTCTTTGCATGAAAACAAACGGCTCAGCAGCAATCGTTATGGCAATGCTGCTCTACCTCTTCGAGAGCGGTGCGTTCAGCATTATCTTCGCCATCTCCCTCCGCGGCACAGCCCAGCATACGAAAACAGCCGCTGCCTTCCTGACAATGGCAGTCAGCGGCGGCACCTTTTTCCCGTTTGCCGAGTACGCGGCATACCTCGCACACGACGAATCATATTCTTTCTGCGTTATAGTCGCGCTCTTCTCCGCCGGCGCCATCTTCCCCGTCTACCTTAACACTGTAGCAGCCGTTAAAAAGCAAGTCGACCCTGTTTCAAACGAGTATCTCCGCCGATATCGCCGCCGAAGTCGTGCTCCAGTCGACACCATGCATCGCGAAAAGGATAATCCTTCTCTGGGTGGTGTGCTTTCACGTCCACGCAGTCTGGCATCGAATCCAGACCACCTACCGGATCTCCTGCTTCCGGAGGAGATTCACCAAAACTCGCTTGCTGGTGATCTTCCAAGGCCTAAATCTAATTCTAGCTCTAGCTCGCGTGTCAATTCGAATTCCTCCCGCAATTCTGGCTCGAGGCAGAAGTTCTCCAACAGAATTGATGATTCATGACCATTGCTTGGCGGCTTGACTTGTTCTATTGGCCTCTTTGTTTTTGCCTCTATACCTCACCGCACTTGCGAACCCTTAGATACCCTTTCGCTTTCTCTTTTTGGGATTTGATGACAATATTCCCCGTGACATCCCGTGTATTTCTCCGTGCATCTTTTGGGCGGCAATCGTTTTGTTTCATTTTTACTTTCGCAGCATTTCAGCGATGGCGTTTTGAGCAGAAACTCTTCGGGTTCTCTCTTGGCTTCATTTCTGCTTTCACTGCTTAATGATATCCGACAAATCTCACGACCAAAGCTGGCTGCTGGCCTGAATATATATTCTTCTAATACTGTAAATAGGAACCGATTGCCTCCCTGTTATGATAGTTCCTATATACATGCCTATCCTACCCAAATTTGCCTGCCATATTCTGAAACCTTGATTGGATTGAGTTTGCCGGAGAGTACATTTCAGACGGTTTCTTGGTCAAAATATGTACATATTTATCGAAAATCACCCGTAAATGTTACTAATAGTCTCTTCTTTTTCTTCAGACCTGGCTGGTCCCAGGATCTCCCCAGGAAAGGGGCGGAAACACAGGGATCTTACCTTCCTCGATGGACAACTGGTGGCAACCATTAGGCTCTCATCTAGAGGCTCATACTCCTCATGTGTCAATCTCGAGTCGGCTTCCTACAATTTTCCTATCAATTTTATTTTACAAAAATGGGAAATTAAAGTCAGGCTGCAACGAGGGATAATACACTCGACTTGTAACTAAACTCAAAAGCAAAACCAGAGTCTCCGTGCCGATCGCAAGATCCGAAAAAAAAGGTGATGTCGGAGAATTTTCTAAAAGAAGCCACTCATAGGCCGCGGAAGACCAGGGGATTCCGCTGGTGGCAAGGCTAGCGGAGAAAGCATCGAACTAAAAAGCCAACTAAAACGCCTATGAGAAGGTTAAAAGCCTAAGAAGGCGGCTGAAAGCCCAGTCTCAGCTACGCCACACTATTGTTAATAATTAAATCTCATCTAATAGGGCTAATATGTAAATTAAGTCTCTCGATAGGGTTTCCGGAGTAGATCCGCGATTGTTCCAAGAAGGGATTTGGCTTTGAGATTGGCTATAACGGGATCTTACATATAACGATAGTCTCGACGGAGTAATCCTTAGCCATCTACTTGTGGAAACCCTAGCATATGATCACTTCGCCAAGAGTTGTCCATTTTGAGAGATTACAGTGTCGTGTAGAACCATCTTTCCGGATTTATTCCACACTATGCCGTAGTGCAGACCATCTCACTAATGTTGTAAATTTGGAGTGATTCTTGTCCAAGAATACGATCAAAAATACATGTAAACTAAAGTGGACTCCTACCCGATTCTCCCATATTTCGATCGGAAAAGTAAGTCGCCCCCCAAACGCACATGCCCAAGGGCCAGCCACCGGCGGTAGCCCCTCGGATTGGATCTGAAGAGTCCACAGAAGCGCAAACCAGTGGGGGTGTGGCTCATCGATATTTTGGAAAGCCGATTCTGTTGATTTGGTACAATTACTGACTGGCCTTTACTTTACTTTTCTTTTTTCCTTTTTTTTTTCTTTCGGCCGAGTTGGGTTTGTACGGAGTGTACTCTGCAGACATAAGAATGATATGTATGCATAGAATATACCCTCGTATTCCCGTATTGTTCTACTAGACCCGGAGCGGCTTTAGGGGCCGAGTCTTATTGTTGACTTATTATTATTATCATTATTATTATTTTCCTTTCATCTCGATGGCGAGTTACCCCAATTTCCGGTTCCCTTTGTATCTTAGCTCCGGAGTCATTCCGTAGCCACAAATGACTTGACTTCCGTTAAAAGACGCTCGTTAAAGAGAGTGAACTCGCGATTTTTTAATATGGATTGAGGGTGTATATAGATGCAATATGCATATATCGATAGATCCATCTGATCTAACAAAACCCGAACAGAAGAAAAACCCCCGATGATGCAGCTCGTAGCACAAGTCGTCCGTAACCAATGGAGTGTTCGGCGAAAGCCAGCACCCATATCCCAATGCATAGGATCCCCAATTAATGCTGGTAAAAGAAGACGCCGCTGGAGAAGCAAAGAAACAAACAAGATCGCTAGATGTGAAGAACCAAAACCAAAACAGGGCTCTGATGGACGCCATGTCGCCGACCCGATGTGAAAAGACAAGAGTCGAAATAATCTCTTCAGCCACGCGCACTTCGCGGCCGTGAGTTCTGCGACGATGAGTCGTGCATGATATCCGGCGCCCGGGGACCAACCATCCAGTCCTCCATAGCGAGCCATTCACTCCAGCTGCGCTCGGCGGCCTCGATCTCGGCCTCGACGGCTCCCTGCAACGGACGCAGGAACGGGATGGTCTCCAGCGGGGCGATGTCGTAGTCCTTTTTCACGGAGGCCCAGCCGCCGCTCTTGGCGGCGAAGAGGTAGTTGCGGCGTTCTTGCTCGTGCATGGGTCCCACGCCGCTGCCCCAGTCGTCGCCGAAGAAGCCGTGCAGCACGCCTGGGAAGTCCATGCCTGTTGCGACTAGGCGGCGGATGTAGGGGATCAATGAGATGGAGGGTGGGGGTGGGGGTTGTGTGCCGGGTGGGGTTTGGCTGGAAGACGAGGAAGACGAGGATGGTGTTGAGTTGAAGATTGGATTCGGTTGACGCTGGAAGGGGAGTCGGATGTTTAAGAATGTGGAGAGGGCCTGGACGGGGACGCTGTGCTGGGCGTGATCTAGGAAGTAGCGTTGACAGCTTTGATAGCGGGGGTACCATTCAAAGATATCGAAGTTGTCGTCTGATCTTCCTGGGGAGGCACCGGCTAGACCGACCATGGTGGCCGGGTCGAATTGTGGATGGGAGTTCATGGATGGTTGTGGTGAGGTGGGTGAATAGGATGTGGAGGTTGAGGTTGAGGTTTGTAGTCTTGGAGGATCTACTTGTCTATTTGTTTGCCCGATGCATTCTTTAGTTTGTGTCCTCTCATTTCGCTGGTCTGTTCGGGGCTGTGCGTCTTTTTTTTCCCGCGTTCTGGGAAACCAGTGGGGTCGAATTGCGGCCCCGAATTGAGTGAACTGGAGGGGTAGTTGGGATGAAAGGCAGACGGGGGGAGGGATTGTTACTTGGAGAAAATATCCCTACCTCGACGAACTAGGAGAGATACTCGACGTCGTGAAGGGGAGGTAGGGGAGGGCGGTGCAGATCGGAACAGATCCCTGATGGTCCCGAGTCCACCACGAGATTGGGGCTTGTTGATGGACATCTGTTAGGGGACCATCTAGGATGTCCAGACGAGAGATTTGGGGGGGATGTTCATGGAATACCCATTGGGGATACTAGGTATGAAGTAAAAGAACCGTAGACATACATGTGAGTTCCAATTCCCCAAAGAGGCAAAGAGAAAGAGAAAGAGAAACAGAAAGAGGAATAGAAAGGGAAATAGAAAAAGGGAAGATAGAAATCGAAGTAAAATCAGAAAGGGAAAAAAATATCAAAATTGTTCTGGAACATCCATAGAATAGAAACTAATAAGAGCCCAAAGTCAACGTGTATACGGAGTACGGAGGATTTTGAATCGGATCCATCGACATCGACGGGTCTATCCGGTCAGGCCAATCAGTCTGAGATCTGCTTAACCACGGGTCGACGTGTGGATATCGATCTAGGGCTTTTCCAGGGTTCCAAGGTTGGGTTTGGGGGAGGTTTTATTTTATTTTACATTATTACGCTGATATTACAATTTAAATTCAGTACATAGGTACATCCTTACTATCAATCTTAATCTTGGCTTGTTGTTACAGATTCAACTTAGCATGTCTTGCACGTCTTCCACGTATTATTGGCCCGGATCAAGATGACATCTTAATGATACCCTCCTTTTGGTAAAAGGCTTTCTGGTCATGACATAGCTTCGTATAATCATACTGGATCTGGACTGGATCAGAAAGGAAGAAAAAAAAAAGGGGGTCCCTTCATGAATGGAACTTCCTAGTTTGTATTCAACCAATCTAAGCCCGGGCTGGCCTACTCGCTGCAAGGCGCCTAGTCATGATTGGAATATTACCGGGAGGTACTTCGTAGTCAACGAGAGCTTCTGCCTGTTCCATTGTCAGCGCTGCTTATTGAGTGGATGACTGATCAGGGGACAGTATTAAATATATTGGACCATGTGCCCTGCAGTGTAATCCGTAGCGTGGACACCAACATTTTACGCAATAATTGAATCAGGAATTACATTGGGATTGACGTTTTTATAGTGGATTGACATATCTAAGTCAAACACAGCAAGTTGATCTGTATATTGGCTACTATGCCCACGGGTAACCCCCTGCCAAGTTCCCACAAACCGGGTTCTTCAATATCGCGTGCAGCAAACAAGACCCGGAACCCACTTCGGCTGTTGTTGTCTCCATCTTTTATTCTAAGATTCCTTATATTTTTAATACATATATGTATTTCGAACCTATTCCGTACTTCTTAAACAGTCCCATTTCCTTCAGGGGCCATGAGACACAAACAAAGGCAGCCCCATATGGCGTCACTAGAGCACACGAGCTAGGATCTACTTAAAAAAAGGGCCAGAGCACCCGCGGACGGGAGAGCAGGGGCCACTCATCGAGCTGTGAGAGTCGAGAGCCCCCTTTAACGGAGAGGTCAAGCTCTGACCCGATCGCGCCCAGATGAGAAATGACAGAGCTGATCGTTAGGAGGAATGACCATCTCTGTACGGAGTACTCCGTATGGAGTCTGCATCATATTGAATGCCGATTACGAATTCGATCTCGGTATTTGTGTGGTGCAATTTTTTTTTTCCGACTCCTTTTCTGGAGTCGATATGGGTCCTTTCAGCTGCACAAAATCTGGTGGCGCCGAGCTAGGGGGAAGTAAAAGAACTATGCGTGTCGCATCCCCTTTATTACTTCTTTTCGTTCTTTGGGATTATACTCCGTAATGTCGGAGATTTCAATTGGGTCGAGTTTAATTCATTCATCTCACAACAATTTCAATATTTTCTATGAATCCGAACCTTCCGTTCAATATGTTTTCTGTTTCTCTGTTCTCCGTTATTCCCGTGGAATTCGCCACATGCGGAGCACCAGGTCCACTCCCTTTTCAAATTGACAGCTACTCCGTACATATGTTGTATATGACCTGTGTCTCTCTTGCAGTCCAAGTTAACCAGTCAGAATAACGAAGTGGTCAATAAATCAAGAAGGGACGGCTGGGGATGCATCGATGCAATAGACTCTCTGGCAACTACCAAGTACTGCCACTCGAAACTCGATAGGTCGTGACTGCCTCGCATGGCTCTTGCCAAATCCGATCATGATGCATTGCCCGGGTCTCACCGATAGTCTATGATATGCACCGAAGACCCCAAGACCCCCCAACGCAGCACTTTAATCTGCAGTGATGACAACCCGTTGCTTTTCTTGCATCGGAGCCGACGCAACAATCCGGACCGTTATGACACATCCCCGATGCCATATGAGTCGGGTCCTACCGGATGATGCAGTATTCTGAACTTGTGTGCCACACCCGAACCCGATAACAAGTACTCAATCCTGGCTAGAATCTGCGGATACCCCTGGAAGGTTGCGGAGCGGGTAGATAAATTAAGGAGAATTCCAAGCTAGTACTGCCCAATGACCATATCTAGGTACCCTGCGCCTGGTATAAAGCATGCATTTGAAACAAGCCGGTCGCTATGGATACCGTGTCATTCCAAGACACCATCGCATGATCAAGTGCTATACACTGCAGCTGGTGGATGTCCGGATAAAGCTCCCCAGCGAGTTGGCGACCGGGGTTCATTACCAAGATCATACGAGTATGATGTATCTGTAGCGTTGCAGCCTCGGTCCAGTTGGTCGTCGACACCAGCAGTATCACTGCCCAAACAGTATGCAGAACACAGACATGTCCCGCCGACCGCCATATTCAGGTCATGTCAAGAGGGTCGAATTTTTCCTGTGATCAATAGGTCCCATAACAACGAGGAGGCGCGGTGTCGGTGTCATCGATCGCAATATCCTCAATTGACATCGCAACTCGCCGTGTGCAATCGTCACATCCCTCACACGTTTGTCGCGGTGAAGAACCTATGCACAGGTACCACACCAATCCTCCGCCAAGAAGGGAAAAACGGTGAACCCTAGACCCCCTGCAGCAAGATCACCAGCATTTATATATCCGAGCAGTGTCGAACATGATCTATCGATTCACACCCCAAAGCCGACACGTGTCACCATGTAGCGGTAGGCAGGTCAATATGATAACCCAACCCCGGCACAAGTAACGAAAAGAAAATCAATAGCAAACAGCGAAGACCATCACATTATTTTAACCCTCTCCTCCATTGTCCACTCTTACATAATATGTACAATCTTATATCCCTACCCCGCGAATAGCGCGACACTGGCGATCACTATCCCACTTGGTCGGCAGGAATGCAGCGCCCTAGCCGATGATCTTGTGTAAACCTGTGTGTCATGGGCGCACGGTATCCTCGATAGGGAAATTTGGACGAATCGGAAGGTTGTTAATATTCTTTTGATGTGCGGGATCGGTTGTTGCGGAGTACGCCGTTTTCCTGAGATCCGATCGCCCGGGGAAATGGACGTTCACCATCCACTTGTGGGTAAGTGGATATAGTTGAATAGCATAGGTATGTGCATATATGTTTTTTTGAAGGTCTGGTATATTTTATAGGTAGGTGGTAGGTGCGAGATAAATGTATATAATAGTACAGATATTCTGGTGGTAATAGTCCAATATTAGGATGGGTTTTGATGGGTTCGGACATCGCGCTGGGGGCAGGTGTGGATGAGTCAAGTTGCTGCTAGGCTAGTGTGGAATTGAGGCTCGTTACTATTTCCACGTGGCTTGGTTGGAATGCTGATGGTTATCTGCATATAGATCATTATCGAAGTCGTCAGATTGTGGTCTGATATTAGGCTGCTTTGGCAAACGCCACCGTATATATAGTCTCTTAGCAAAGCCGTGGGTTAGATCCTCTGGAGTTAGTATATTTCTAGGCTTATCGTCTTTGTCTGAATGGCGAATACGTGGTGGACCATGCTTTAAGGGTGTGGATCGACCAGGCCAAGCCTCGGAGATTATGTTCTTAGTGGAGAATAGTTCATGTTGTATATTGTACCTGTAATACGGAGTAGTTCGATGTATATAAATTATTAGAATAAACTGACCTTCTATATAAGTCAAGACGATGAGTTTGTGATATACACCGATTCTCATCCGTTAGATAGCACGTCATGGCAAGTCCTGAGCAAAAGGACGTTAACGTCAATGTGCTTTACTCGGGAACCCAAGCACTATCTGCATGTACATATGATCACGGCGCAGTACGCAAAACATGAAAGAAGACGCCGAACTACTCGCAATCTAGCAGATCTACCCGATGAACTAGACGACGTGGTGTCCACGTTTGCAATTTTCATGCAAGCACGTTGTCGAACCCAAGATCCAACGTTCCGAATCTCCGAGATAAGAACGCATATGCAGACATTAGGGACTAACGGGAACCAGGAATTTAGTCCACAGCGCTGGAGGCTAGAGAGCTCTAGAAGGAATTAAGCTTCTGGATCTGCAAGGGAAACCCACTGGGTCCTGACGGGGCCTTGTCCCACATCTGTGTGCGTTGGTGGTCATGTGCACCGACGATTCATCAGTCAGGATGTCGACTCATTGATGTGCAAAGAGTTACGTATACACATCACACATCACACCACATTAGGTGTCGGGAAAATGAAAAAGACGGAGCATGGCCCGTGTGAGAATTGGTTCTACATTTGGCTTCTCGGTGAAGATCCATGCAGCAACCCCAGGAAGCCAAGCGCGGCCTCCGCAAATCGCTATCAGTAAGGAGTGGGGAGGTGCGTCCCGAATTCTGGCGTTCTGCGGAGGGCTGCAGCGGGCAACCACTAGATTGCTGGGCGGTCGCATGATGCTGAGGATCGACCAATGTCCCAAACATCATGATATCCGTTGCAATTTGGCTTTTTCTTCTAGTGAACACCGTATGATGCACCATTATACTGGAGGACAATATGAATGCTGCAGCAATATCATGTTCATCATAAGATTAGGGATCAACTAAGAGCTACATATCCCATCTCATATCCGGAGTATCCTGTGCTTGGCAACGCCGACTATCAGGGGATGATCCAATGCAGTTAACCGGGTCTTGGCATCACACGGGATTGGTGCCTGACCCAAGCCGGGGGAAAGGACAAGCCCTGGGAAATCGGGTTGCACCCACCGGGATGACTATTAGGGGGCAATTGACTGGACATTCGGGATCTGGGTGGCACTGCGGGTATTCGGATATCCCAGATTTCTGGATTTCTATGACTATGAACATTCTGTAGTACGGATTCTTTTCTTTTTCCCCTTATCATTCTGACTAGATTTGCATCTGGGGGGATACCCCTCTACCCCTCTACCCCTCTACCCCTCAGTGCAATTCCGTGGAGTAAAGGAAGTGATTAATTGCTTAAACTAAACGCTGTAGATAAAGGAGGAATGAGTAAAACGTGTTAGAGAATGAAAAAGACGATCAGATAAGCTCGGTGGGCCAAAAGTAGCAGGATCCATTTTTTGATCGCCGTTTATGGGATAGTGGGCACGTGACAGAGCCTGCAGCCGAGTCAAATTGCCGAAGTTGGCAGTTGGTGGCGGAGAACTCGAGATTTTATTTGCGTTTATTTCGTTTATTTCGATTTTAGTTTTCCTATTTTTCCTATTTTGGTTGATTCCATCCAACTTTATAGGATACTACTTCATAATAGGTCGATCATAGTACAAGCACCAACTCGTCGCATCATGCATTTTCTGGGGTTCGAATTCTTTACTTAGAGTAAGGTTTCTCTCAGCCTCCTAATAAACTACCTAGGTAGGTTAAATTTACTTTTTAACATTTTATTTATTCAGAAGATTGTCGGAGAGGACCGATCCGAAGGACACGAATTGAACACGGAAGGGATATTAGGGACAAGGAAGATTTAGGGATAAAAAAACGAGCTGTGATTGATGGGAAGGTTAAAGTGTAGTAATGAAGGTGATGGGACCAAAAGGAGTGGGAGAGATAAGCCAAATTCTGTGCAAATTCTGTGACCTTAAACCATAAGATAACATTGTTCGGGCCCCGAACTTCGGACGTTCTTCCCACGGAAAGGCAAATCATTGGGTTTCATCGATTCTCTTGGATCTTTATCCTAATTCCCCGTGCAACCTGGTCTTGGGGATTATTGTCGACTTGTAGGCGCATTAACCCATCTCCCGTCTTCCCTCCAATCAATCCCGGATTCTCTCGTCCGACTCCGGCTTCGACTCTCTCTCTCTCCACATCTCTATATAATTGTACACTCCCCCATCCCATTCTTTTCTTCTCTTCTCATCTACTCTCTTGAATCTCAATTGTCTTAATACTCTCTCTGCTCTTGTCTTTATTTATAATTTATTAGATCACTGCTTAGCATTGATCTACTTACCTAAAAGCAGAGTTAACAGTACCGGCCGAAATGATGCAAAACCTTCCCTTCGAGCCTGAGTTCGAGCAGGCCTACAAGGGTATGTCTCTTTTAATTTTTCCCTTTCTTATTTCAATTCCATATCGTCCATATCACACACTATTTCCCGACTCAATTCCTTTACCCATCGGCATCTTCCCGGCCTTTGGCTCCACCGGGGGCATAATTTCGGGGTGACTCAGCTAACAATCCCGAAACAGAGCTCGCCTCCACTCTCGAGAACTCCACTCTTTTCCAGAAGAAGCCCGAGTACCGCAAGGCTCTTCAGGTCGTCTCTGTCCCCGAGCGTGTTATTCAGTTCCGTGTTGTCTGGGAAGATGACAAAGGCCAGGTAAGACCTTTCTTTTTGAAAATGTCTAATTAATTGCCACATGCTAATTCCGTTCAGGTCCAAATCAACCGTGGATACCGTGTCCAGTTCAACTCCGCTCTTGGCCCCTACAAGGGTGGCCTCCGGTTCCACCCCACGGTGAACCTTTCCATCCTCAAGTTCCTCGGTTTCGAGCAGATCTTCAAGAATGCCCTCACCGGCCTGAACATGGGCGGTGGTAAGGGTGGATCCGACTTCGACCCCAAGGGCAAGACCGATAACGAGATCCGCCGCTTCTGTGTCTCCTTCATGACCGAGCTGTGCAAGCACATCGGTGCCGACACCGATGTTCCCGCCGGTGATATCGGTGTGACCGGCCGCGAGGTTGGTTTCATGTTCGGCCAGTACAAGAAGATCCGCAACCAGTGGGAGGGTGTCCTCACCGGTAAGGGTGGCAGCTGGGGTGGTTCCCTCATCCGCCCCGAGGCCACCGGCTACGGTGTCGTCTACTACGTCGAGCACATGATCCAGCACGCCTCCGGCGGCAAGGAATCCTTCGCTGGTAAGCGCGTCGCCATCTCCGGTTCCGGAAACGTCGCCCAGTACGCCGCTCTCAAGGTCATCGAGCTCGGTGGCTCCGTCATCTCCCTCTCCGACTCCCAGGGTGCTCTCGTCCTGAACGGCGAGGAGGGCTCCTTCACCGCTGAGGAGATCAACACCATCGCTGAGATCAAGGTCCAGCGCAAGCAGATCGCCGAGCTCGCTACCCAGGACGCCTTCAGCTCCAAGTTCAAGTACATCCCCGGTGCCCGCCCCTGGACCAACATCGCCGGCCGCATCGATGTCGCTCTCCCCTCCGCCACCCAGAACGAGGTCTCCGGCGATGAGGCCAAGGCTCTCATCGCCGCTGGCTGCAAGTTCATCGCTGAGGGCTCCAACATGGGTTCCACCCAGGAGGCTATCGATGTCTTCGAGGCCCACCGTGATGCCAACCCTGGTGCCGCTGCCATCTGGTACGCCCCTGGTAAGGCCGCCAACGCTGGTGGTGTTGCCGTCTCTGGTCTCGAGATGGCCCAGAACTCTGCCCGTGTCAACTGGTCCCGTGAGGAGGTTGACTCCCGTCTTAAGAAGATTATGGAGGACTGCTTCAACAACGGTCTCTCTACTGCTAAGGAGTATGTCACCCCTGCTGAGGGTGTTCTTCCTTCCCTCGTGGCTGGCTCCAACATTGCTGGTTTCACCAAGGTCGCTGAGGCCATGAAGGAGCACGGTGACTGGTGGTAAATTAGTCGCATCCCCATTTATTCTGGGAGGTGTTCTGTGACGATTTCTGTCCTCTCTTAAGGAGAGGCAGCTTTGATGCATTTTCTTTTCATTTAAATAGCTTTTTACCCTTTTTGTCAAGCGGGTTACGGATAGAGGCGCTTGGTTTTCTCCACTGTTGCATTCGATTGATATCCCCACTTGAGCACCGCTGTTTGTTTTGGTTCTGCACTTGGGACTGTCATGATGATAATGAGATACAATGAATAACTTAAAAATAATTGTGTGGTCTCGTAAAGTTGTAAACTCTAGATTCTTATCAGAGTCGCCGAGGACTGAATGTCAATGCCATAACTCTCGTTGAATCCTATCCAAGTAAGTCCAATATTAGATACATAGGTCCACTCGGGTGTTGTCTCTGTCATCATGACTTTAAATAATGCTTGTACAACAAACCTTGGAAGAATGTCCGTGACTATTGAATCGTGGCCTGAGGCATTAGAAATATTTCAAGTCACGTGGTGCATTGAGATATTGTTTCACGTGATAATTACGTAATTGCTTTCACGAGCCCGGAGCGCGACCTGAGAAAGAGCTATCCCTCACAGCCTCAAGACCAGCGATCTATTCCTCTAAGGAAAAATGCTTATTGCGAGTCTATAACTTGCAATCTCATATCTAGCTTCTGGGGTGCAGTGTTATGTTGTGGAGATGACAATGCTGCCGGACAGGGCAATCCCCGAACAATGGAGGACCTTCCTCCACCAATGTTTGGCCAATCGTATAGATATAGACGAGTTCACGGACTTGTCAGGGCTGATGTTTTCCCGTTCGCCGGTGAAGGAAAATGAGCTCCTCGATCTGCTCCTTGAAGCGCGCGCTTCCTCCAGTGTTACCTGGGACCCTCTTTTGCCATTGTACGTCGATGGACTGTGCAAGGTTGGGAGGGTCAAGTCTTCATCTGCGCTGGCGAGTCTTTTGAAGCATTCTTCTGTTCTGGATGGGTCGGGATCTGGCGAGGGCGAGGGCGAGGGACAGAGCTCGCCGCCTAAGTCCAAGAAGCAGAAACCATCCACTCTCATGACGGATATCAAAGTCATCCAGGATGTCATGGTGTTTATTTCCACCGGCTCAATTCCCAAGACCGTGATCGAGGCTGCAGATATTTACTCTGCTACCGTAGATTGGATTCTGGCTGTCGTGGCGTGGCACAATAACAGCATGGGCGCCTCGCAACACACAGGTGGCTTGATGGGGTCACCTGACGCGGTCTCGTTGTTTGAGTCGCTTGGGATTCTACTTGCGGCTTTGTCTGGGACTAGCAAAGGACTGGAAGTGCTGTCCAGCGATTATAATCAAGGTAAATCTACATGGTCTCCGCTTGGAGATGATACTACCATATCCGTTGAGGGTCTATTAACGATTTCCGCTAGGGTTGAAAACGAAATTGGGACAGGCTTTGTCAAGTTATCTGCCTCTTTGTATCGATGTCTCTCTGCCGCTTCGACATCGCCTCGAAGAGTTGCAGAAAGTGTTCCATCTTTATCCTGGTCAGCCTTCTAAGACTTTGGAGGGGCCTGGTATTGACGGCGTGAATGTAAATGCCCTCCAGTTTGAGTCTTCTGTCATGGACGCCCCAGTTGTTAACACTAGAGCTGGACTCTATGTATACATAAATTCAATGGTACGCTTCTCTACACTGCGATGTTGGGTTCGTGACTGACTAGCAACAGGTTGTCGGACGTCCTCTGGTCGATGATACCATTCTGATCAACTACCTCACTAATCGATATCAGGTAAGTCTAATCAATACGATCCATTTCTTTCTCACTAGTCAGAGTGGTTCAGAGTCTTTCCATCACTAGTAAAGAGCATCTCAGAACATGTAACTAACCCCTTACCAGGGCCACAATGACGTCCTCATCGAGGAAATTATCACAGCAGCCTTCGATGTTCTTTCCAATGGAGTATATCGCAATGAGTCTAGCCGCACAATGCTTTTGTTCCGATCTTTCCTTGTTAACAAGCTTCCCGCCTTTTTCGCGGCCATCTCAGCAGCATCCATGGTGCCGATCTCAATGGAAATGTGTATCAGCCACGCCTTAAGCCGTTTGGATCCGAACGCATTCCCCTCCTTCTCTCAGATGTTCTCCATGCAGGGCAGCAGTGTTTTATCAGATGCTCGTCAGGAGTTCCTCTTTGCTTGTGCCTCGCATAAGCTCATACGAGAATCTAGCATTGAGCAGCTTCTCGGAGAAAACCCCATGCAGACACTGTCTAGTGGGGGGCCTTATGTCAAGGACGATCTCGTTTCGCAAATCAATAACAATCATGAACGCGCCGAGCAGCTTATTGGTGAGATCGAGTCGATGGAGGGTAATGCAGGCGCGATAGTTGGCGCCGTGGTCGAGGTATGTTTCATACTACTGATGTGTGTTTTCTGAAAGCATTAGGATGCTAATTTTTTCAAGGTCATGCATAATTTGTGTAATCAGAAGGAGACAATGACGCTCAAGAACATCTGCAACTCGCTCTCACGCCGCCCGCAGACCTTGGACGTCATGTTGCTTTTCCGAACTACAAAGCAAGTATTGCAACCTCTTTGTGCTGTCCTGGATTCCTGGAAGTGGGACGAGGACCAGGGCGAAAATCAGCCTGTCTATGATGAATTTGGCAGTATCTTGTTGCTTGTTCTCGCGTTCAAATACCGCTATGACTTGAGTCCTTCTGATATGGGTATCTCGAGCAACGACTCGTTCTTGTTGAAGCTTTTGGACCGGGGCGCTTGCAGCCAGAAGCTGAGCGACTTGAGCGAGAAGCAAAACAAAGATCTCGGCGCTTGGATAGGAGCTCTGTTCATTGCCGAGGGGATCAGCGAAGAGACCATGTCCACTTGCAGCCCACACGAATTTTACATGCTTGTAACAACACTTTTCGATCAGAGTCTTGGTGCATGTGAGTCCGGGAAGCTGGATTTCGACACTTTGAAAGGCGGGTTTGAATGTAAGAACATCGTCACGCGGTCGCTTTCCATTAGATACCCAGCTAACCACAATACAGATTTGCTCGAGCCGTTCCTCCTCCCTTCCCTAGTCGTCGCATTAACATGGCTGGGCAACCACATCTGGGAATCAGAGACCGACAAGACCGACCCCACAATCCCCATCAAAACCCTCCACTCCCTAGTCAAACCCAGCTCAATCTCCGGCGAGGCTCAAGCCATCCATCAAACAGTCTTGAACATAACCGGATGCCCATTAGAAGAACAACTAAAAAACGTCCGAACAAGAAACACGTCGCGCACAGATATCAAACCAATCCTTGATGCCTTGGAGCCATACATCTCCTTCCGCCGCGTCGGCAGCTGCCGCCGCTCCGAACTCGACACCTGGACCTCCCACCCGACAGGCGGGCTAATAGCCAGCATTCGCGCAACTCTCCAATCCCTCGTCCTCTGGAGCGCCAACCCAGGAATCAGCATGGCCCCACACGCATACACGCACCGGCAGGTGCTAGCAGGAATCCGCATGTTGGGGGCAACACGCGTGCTTAGCGCGATAATCGACGAAGTCAAGCAGCAGACCGAAGCAGGCAGTGGACATATCGCACTGGACATCGCGACGACAATGGTATGTGCACCGATGACGGAGTCCTTCGCCGTCGACCAAAACAACTACCACCCAGTCGACCCGAGCAAGGAACCTTTGCCGCGGTGCGCGATCCTGACGCTGCGCGATGCCTTGGCGCTGCAGCACGAGAACGTGCCTAAGATCTCTGAGAGTGACCCGCTGCGCGCGGAGGTCGTGGTTCGACTTTCGCGCCGGGTTAATATGCTCATGGCGCCGCCGTCGCAGGTCTCGAATATCGATGTCTCGAATATTATTCAGAATATGCATCTTGGTGTTGAGGGGCAGGAGGATCGGATGGATCTTGAGCCTTCTGCTGCTGATGTCGCGCGTAATACGGTCAATGAGGATGATCCGGATAATATCAACCAGATGTTGGATAAGGCGGCGGCGGATGCGGCGGCTGCTGGCATGGATGGTGGTATTGGTGTGGGTCAGGATATGGGGCTTGATTCTGGGGCTGGCATGGATGCTATTGATGATGTGCTTAATGCGGCCGATATGGCGGTTGGCAATCCTGAGTTCCTCGATTTGGATATGGAGGGCATGTTTTAGTTGGTGTGATGGTTTATCTTTGGTATCTATGGACTCAGGTGTCCAATCTATGTTTTGGTAAACGATATGTTTCATTTGGACGACACTCCTGCAGTATTATAAATGGATATATGTATCGTATGGAACCAGCGTAAACGGTTCATGGCAGACTTGCTGCACAACCCACAAGCAAAGAAAAGAAAAAAGTAGCGTCAACCCCATAGCCCCCTGGCATATTCAATCCTATACCCAAGAAAGACATCACCGCCCAGTTCTAGAAACAACAGGATATATCATTAGCATTTTGGTCAACACGATGCAAAACCATGTACGTACAAATCTCCAATATTTTCCCAATTCCCTCTGCCAGCTTTGGGATCCCCGAGTTAGGGAACAGTTTCTCCACGGCTTGCATTGGGGTCGGGAGGAAGTCTCTGTTGCTGAGTGGGATTGGGGTCGCTGCTACCAAAGCGGAGAAGCAGAGGGTGGCAATGACCGAGAGTTTCATGTTGTGCCGGCTTCTTGGATCGGCTTAGACTGGTGTCGTTGGTTCCTGAGGATATATATACATGTAACCTATAGTACATCAGTGACCGAGTCCACATAATAGCACTAACAATCTCGGTGCGTATCTGAAGGGGTCACTTACTATTATGCCTTGTCAGGTATATTGGTTAGAGGATTTTTCGGATATATTAGAAAAGAGAGAGAGATCGCTTCCAACGCGTGCCAGACAGGCCCTTCTTATCTACATCCCCCACTGCTGTTCTTAGCCAAGAGCTAAGACCCATACCAGAGGACTTAAAAACACGGAGCTACCTCATTCCGGTGGCTTGAACCTTCTCGTGAGAAAGTTTGGCTTCAGCGTCAGGGATTTTAGGTACGCGACGACGCGTCTAGAAATTGGGATGTTGAGGTTTGTATATGTAATTTGCGACACGCAAATTATATGATTAGTGGTGGCAGTTATTGTATGGCAAACGGTAGGATCACAGATCACACCTGAGCAATCCGTGGACGTGTTCCTAGCATATGAGATACAGCGGAAAGGCCGTCAGGTAGTCAGGTATGTAGTCAGGTGAAATTTGCCTCCCCGTAGCACTATTAAGTTCGAAGGATGTTGTGGTCGGCTTTTACTTCCATAGTTGCTACTAGGAGGAGGTGTAACATGAATTCCGGGACCTAGAGTTTCCAGGCTGTTATGTATCATCCCGACTAGTACCTATATATGAGTAAGGATTCTGCAGCTTCTAGTACCGTGAAGCAAAAAGGGTCTAGTAGGTATCGTCGCGTGTCTTTTTAGTGCCACACGTGAAAAGTCCTTTCTTCGTACCTATAATAGCTATTACTACATAACGAGTCACAACACGCTGTTGCTTAATGACAAAATGATACATCTTCGCACCTTCCCGGGTTCTCACTCTCAAACACTCTAGGGCTAGATATGAAGGGCACCCGAGGCCCCTTCCTAAGAATAATTCTAGGGGTCACGCTTTCCTGCCGTAACCCCCATCATGCACGCATGACAGTTTCCTTTCTTCCATCAATCCCAAAATCTATGAGAGGGTATCGTAGATCCAAGGCATGACCCTGACGCACTCAATCGGTTTACTTCAGGTGGTTGGCTTTGGAACGGGCGACAGCAATTTGCCTGTCGCTATGTCAAGTTCGACCTCTCAACACTCCCGCAGCTACCTGCCTCTTCAGATAATGCACTCGAGTGTTAAAGATCTCGAGGGCCAATAGAACAAAGTGTCCCATTACCATGAACGATGGACACGATATCGCTGCGAAACTTCAAAATTCCAATGCAGGCAGCCAACACTTCACGACAGCTAGTGAAGTTGCAACTATGGACTTTTGTATGGCCCTTTTTTTATGCAGCACGCCAGATTCTGGCAGACCCGCAATGGATCCGGGCAAGCAGTCGCAAATTTCCTAATTGGGAATCAAGGCACATATTTCCTGATTGGGAAGACGCCAGGCCAGAGTTCAATTTGGTAAGACTCGGGTAGATCGGGATCCCCGGGAACCCGGTTATCGGGATTATCAGCCCATGGAATCTTCACGGTTTCGGTGCCTCGGCATTGCTAATTTGCTCACTGTCTTGACAGTTCAATTTTAGGGGATTTCGGGTTTGACCGGGGGTCTTAATCTAGAACACTAATCTTTATCCAGAAATATGTAAACATTAACCCGTTAATATGCTGGTCAGATTGGCCGCCTACGAACGTCGCGTAGAAGTTATACATAGATCACCAGAGATTATCAGTTGACAGTAATCAATCCACTTCAAAATAAGAAGCAGGAACAATCGGTTACTAATGCATTATCCACGGATAACATCCATCGTACTTTTTACAGTGATCTGCAACGTCACTGTCAGCCCTAAATGTCTCAAGTGTCAAAACACAATAGAAGCCGGGTGAACCGGACAATTCTCCGGCTTCCAATGCTTAGCTGTTGAACAGCCTTTGGACAACCTGGAAATTTGCAGTTCGCTCAACCCAAGATTTGCCCAAAAGTGGGTTTCGTCATGGAACTCGGCCTCTGTGCCGGGTTTTCCAGGCTCCTTTGGATCTATTCATAGGGGTGAAACAACGGCCTCTGCATTAGCAGCAATAATGAACAGAATCATGGTATAAATTCGTTTAGCCAATAGGGAACGGCTATTCAATATCAGCCTTCCAATCTCCTATTCCTTCGGGTCTGGAGTCGGCACATATAATGACTTGCCCCTTTGTAGAATTTTATAGGATAAATATGCTAGACCTCCCAGGTTAAATAACTTGTGCCTCTATATCTTTACTTCTTTGACCAATCTCCACTCTTTCAAAAGTCTCCTATCATGGAGCAGCATCCCGGCCTCGATGATGGATCGCTGCACAGCGAATACCAGAACGAAGACGAAAATGATAACAAAAGCCCGGACAACCAGCCCATCCATAAGCTCAACACTCATAATTTTACTAGCGTGGAGACCCTGCATGTACCCCAGGCCAACATCCACGAAGCAAAGAGTTCCGAGACTTTGAATGTCGCTCACGCCGACACTTCAATACCCCCCAAGAAGACTGCGGAATGGAGCATGACACCGCAAGTGATCCGGAATGCAGAACGTGACGAAGCTGCTGGATTCAAGAAGCGCGAGCTAGGTGTTACATGGCAAAGTTTAACCGTCGATGTCCTTGCTGCCGAAGCCGCCGTCAACGAAAACATGATCTCGCAATTTAACCTTCCTCAATTGATTAAGGATTTTCGCCGAAAGCCACCACTCAAGTCAATCTTGTCAGACAGTCATGGATGTGTCAAGCCCGGAGAAATGTTGCTTGTGTTGGGCCGCCCTGGTTCGGGGTGCACCACGTTGCTCAAGATGCTGTCAAATCGCCGCGAAGGTTATCACACCGTGAATGGTGACGTACGTTTCGGAAGCATGTCCCCCAAGGAAGCTGAGGACTATAATGGCCAGATTGTGATGAACACAGAAGAAGAGCTCTTCTATCCACGTTTGACAGTAGGCCAGACCATGGACTTTGCGGCCAGACTCAAGGTTCCTTTCCATCTACCGGAGGGAGTCCAAAGTGTTGACGAATACACAGCGGAGACCAAACAGTTTCTTCTGGAGTCTATGGGAATCAGCCATACGGCAGATACCAAGGTTGGAAATGAGTTTGTCCGTGGTGTATCGGGTGGTGAGCGGAAGCGAGTCTCTATTATCGAGTGTCTGGCGACTAGGGGTTCTGTTTACTCCTGGGATAACAGTACCCGTGGTTTGGATGCCAGTACCGCATTGGAATGGGCTAAGGCACTTCGCGCTATGACTGATGTTCTCGGCCTTTCCACCATTGTGACCCTATATCAAGCGGGAAATGGAATTTATAATCTCTTCGACAAGGTCCTTGTCCTTGACGAGGGAAAGCAGATCTACTATGGTCCTGCGGCTGCAGCTAAGCCTTTCATGGAAGACCTAGGCTTCGTGTACACTGATGGAGCAAACATCGGTACGTATTTCCTACATCTGACAACCAAGCCTAGTATCAACTAACAAAACCATAGGCGACTTCCTCACCGGTGTGACAGTCCCGACAGAGCGGAAAATCAGACCCGGATACGAAAACACATTCCCCAGAAACGCCGATGCCATTTTGGCCGAATACAAAAAGTCCAGCATTTATGACCGTATGGTCTCAACATATGACTATCCCGACTCCAACCTCAGCCGCGAACGCACAGATGCCTTCAAAGAGTCTGTTGCGTGGGAAAAGTCCAGCCACCTGCCTAAGGGTAGTAGTCTGACCACCAGCTTTTGGGTTCAGCTCATTGCATGCACCAAGCGACAGTATCAGATTCTGTGGGGTGAGAAGTCAACATTCATCATCAAACAGGTTCTGTCATGTGTGATGGCGTTGATCGCTGGTTCTTGCTTCTACGACTCGCCAGACACTTCCGCAGGTCTCTTCACCAAGGGTGGCGCTGTATTCTTCTCGCTTTTGTACAACTGCATCGTTGCCATGTCTGAGGTCACTGAATCCTTTAAGGGCCGTCCGGTCTTGGTCAAACACAAGGGCTTTGCTATGTACCACCCGGCTGCGTTTTCCTTGGCTCAGATCATGGCGGATTTCCCGGTGCTGTTGTTCCAGTGCACTATCTTCTCGGTTGTCATCTATTGGATGTCTGGCTTGAAACATACTGCGGCTGCTTTCTTTACCTTCTGGATTATTTTGTTCACAACGACTCTGGTAAGTAGTCGTTTTCTTATTCGATTCTGACAGGTTGTCGACTTGGACTAACTCTTACATCTTTCAGTGCATCACCGCTCTTTTCAGATTTATCGGATCCGCTTTCAGTACATTCGAAGCCGCGTCTAAAATCTCGGGAACTGCAGTCAAGGGCATTGTCATGTACGCAGGTTACATGATTCCCAAGCCCCAGATGAAGAACTGGTTCCTCGAACTGTACTACACGAACCCCTTTGCCTATGCCTTCCAAGCTGCCATGTCGAACGAGTTCCATGGGCGCCATATCCCTTGTGTTGGTAACAACCTGATCCCAAGTGGCCCTGGCTACGAGGAAGTCGGAGCCGAGAACCAAGCTTGTGCGGGTGTTGGTGGTGCTTTGCCAGGCGCAAACTATGTGACCGGCGATCAGTACCTTGGATCACTTCACTACAAGCACTCTCAAATGTGGCGGAACTTCGGTGTCGTCTGGGGCTGGTGGGGATTCTTCGCCATCCTGACAATTGTTTTCACATCCTACTGGAAAGCGGGTGCTGGCGCTGGCTCTTCTCTTCTTATTCCCCGCGAGAAGCTCAAGCAGCATCATGCCGCCGTCTCCGACGAAGAAGCACAAAATAACGAAAAGTCTACTACGCGCGAGACTCCCGACGAGCCCATTCAGGTTGACGATGAAAATCTCAACCGAAACACATCGATATTTACCTGGAAGAACCTCACGTATACAGTCCAAACCCCCACGGGCGACCGAGTGCTGTTGGATAACATTCACGGATGGGTCAAGCCCGGCATGCTAGGCGCCCTTATGGGCTCCTCTGGTGCGGGAAAGACAACACTTCTTGATGTGCTTGCTCAGCGTAAGACAGATGGTACTATCAACGGCTCTATCATGGTTGATGGCCGTGAGCTCCCAGTGTCTTTCCAGAGGATGGCGGGATACTGCGAACAACTAGATGTTCACGAGCCATACGCAACCGTGAGAGAAGCATTAGAATTCTCTGCCCTTCTTCGCCAGTCTCGCAACACCCCTAAAGCAGATAAGCTCAAGTATGTCGACACCATCATTGATCTTCTCGAGCTCGATGACCTGGC
This sequence comes from Penicillium rubens, assembly GCF_028828025.1. Classification (NCBI taxonomy): domain Eukaryota; kingdom Fungi; phylum Ascomycota; class Eurotiomycetes; order Eurotiales; family Aspergillaceae; genus Penicillium; species Penicillium rubens. Next base: position 5,517,350 of record NW_026890600.1, read on the forward strand.
AGACACTCTTATCGGTACTATTGGGAATGGACTTAGCGTTGAGCAAAGAAAGCGTGTCACAATTGGCGTGGAACTGGTATCCAAGCCTAGCATTCTGATCTTCTTGGACGAGCCCACCTCTGGTTTGGATGGACAATCGGCCTATAACACCGTTCGTTTCCTTCGCAAATTGGCTGATGTTGGTCAAGCTGTTTTGGTAGGTCTTCTATTTCTCCAATTCAACAACTACAAGACCATTTTGCTGACAAGTGACATTCTAGGTTACGATTCACCAGCCTTCGGCGCAGCTCTTTGCTCAATTCGACACTCTCCTTCTTCTTGCAAAGGGCGGAAAGACTGTCTACTTTGGCGACATTGGCGATAATGCGGCCTGCGTTAAGCAATACTTTGGCCAATATGGGGCCCAGTGCCCTACCGATGCTAACGCAGCTGAATTTATGATTGACGTTGTTACCGGTGGTATCGAATCTGTCAAGGACAAGGACTGGCATCAGATATGGCTCGACTCTCCTGAGCAGACTCGCATGATCGCGGAACTGGACCGAATGATTGCGGATGCTGCTAGCAAGCCCCCGGAACTGTCGATGATGGATTCGAATTCTCCATGCCTCTTTGGGAGCAGACCAAAATCGTCACTCATCGGATGAATGTCGCGCTTTTCCGAAACACCAACTATGTCAACAACAAGTTCTCCCTTCACATTATCTCAGCCATGCTCAATGGGTTCTCTTTCTGGCGTCCTGGCCCAAGTGTGTCAGCTTTGAACCTGAAGATGTTCACGATCTTCAACTTTGTCTTCGTCGCTCCCGGTGTCATCAACCAGCTTCAACCGCTCTTCATCCAGCGCCGCGATATCTACGATACTCGCGAGAAGAAGTCGAAGATGTACTCCTGGGTTGCCTTCGTTACCGGATTGATTGTCTCCGAGTTCCCGTATCTCTGCATCTGTGCGGTTCTCTACTTTGTCTGCTGGTACTACCCCGTCTGGAGACTGCCTCATGAGTCGAGCCGATCTGGTGCCACATTCTTCATGATGTTGATCTACGAGCTCATTTACACTGGTATTGGTCAATTCGTCGCCGCCTATTCACCTAACCCGACCTTTGCTGCGCTTGTCAACCCCTTGATCATCAGTACTCTTGTCCTGTTCTGCGGTATTTTCGTCCCATACATCCAGCTCAACGTGTTCTGGCGGTACTGGATGTACTACCTCAATCCCTTCAACTACGTTGTCTCGGGTATGTTGACCTTCGGCCTCTGGGGTGCCAAGGTTACCTGCAATGAAGATGAATTTGCTTTGTTCGAGCCGCTCAACGGCACCACCTGCGCGCAGTACCTGTCGGATTATATGTCCGGCGCTGGCTCAAGCATCAATTTGGTCAACCCCGATGCTACCTCGGCCTGCAAGGTCTGCCAGTATACAGACGGAAGTGATTTCCTGAGAAATCTCAATATCATGAACTACACCACCGGATGGAGAGATATCGGTATCTCGGTCATCTTCGCCATCAGTGGATATGCCTTGGTATTTGGACTCATGAAGTTGAGAACCAAGGCTTCCAAGAAGGCCGAGTAGGTTGATCGTTTCATCATTTTTCTCCAAGCCCTTCATTTCTTCGGAATGCTCATTGATTGAGCCTTTTCCTTCTCCGATCTTTCTTTTGCCATTCTCTGGTTATTTCTTGTTAACCTGTTATACAACATACACTCACTTCGCGGCCTTTCACGCATGAAGCCCTACACCGCGCATTTCTGCGTTTTCTGTCATCGAGAACTTTTCCCTCCCCTGCATACAGTGACGGTGCATAAGTTTGGACACCCCCCTACCCCACCCACTAATATTATGTAATATTCTGCCGGTCCAAAACCTCCGGATTTCCATTGACATCTACCTAGTACGGTGTATACCAGCCCTGACTTTCAATGATAGCTTCCACCCGATGCGGCATTGTAGCAGATAGGTTCTCTATATGCTTCCAATCCAGCAGATTCCATGCTTCTTGCGCAGTAGCGATTAGCAGGTCCTTTGTTTCATCGGTATTACGCATATGAATCAGCTCAGGTCGGAGCTCATATATCTTCTGCTTTAACAACGACCAAAGGTTCTCGATCGGGTTTAAATCTGGAGATATAGGTGGCCAATCTATAACCTCGATTTGCATCTCATCTAGAGCCTCCCTAACAATGATTGCAGTGTGCGAAGGCGCATTATCATACTGAAAAATGCTATCCTCGTGCACAATCAATGTAGGTAGGATTCGACGATATAACTCTTTAATAACAAAGCGGTTAATACCCCCCTCTTAGATTAAGCGTCTCCAAAAAGGGGAATTAAACCAGTTCGCCGGAAATCACCACAAAAAGCACCCTAAAACATCTGCTTCACTTGCTTACCCTTATAGGGTAAGCCTTGACATTGCCCCTACCGAGGCTGGTCCCGCGGGCGTATAAAAGTCTATTCTTACTTAACACCAATACCACGTTCAATAGAGCACTCATTAAACCAATAGACTCGGCCCCAATCCTTAGGTGTAAAGTGACGATACTTCAGAGCCCATTGTAGACGTTTAACCGCGTGAGCTTCGGTTAAGTAAGGCCGCCAAGAGCAACGCCACTTCCGTATATTCTTAGCATTTAAAAGGCGTCGAATTGAGTCATATTTAACCTATATAAAAGGTTAGAAAGGAGTATATAATAGCATAAAGTAGTATTATACTAACTTTATACGATACCTTAGCAAGCATATCCTCACGAGTGATTTTCGGGTTCTTAGCGATAGTATCAAGCAGTTTCTCACGATCAGCTTCGTCCAGCTTCCTAGGGCGTCCAGTACGGGGCTTCGTGACACCGCCGATTCTCTCACGATCGCGTTTAATGGTATAACGAACCCCAGAGATAGAAATGAAAGGATATCGCTTCTGAATTCGTTTATACCCCCACCCAGCAGCGCTATGAAGCTCACAGATTCGCTCTCGTAGTGCTGGGGTAAGCTCACTACGCGGAGCCATAGTGAAAATGGGAGGTGTAGGGGGTAAAACCGCGTAGAGACGCGAGATCATACTAGCTATACTAGCGTGTTAGGGCGTGTTAGGATAGGCGGTAGGGAGGGCGGTGAGGGTGACCCACTATAGGGGGTGTCCAAACTTATGCACCGTCACTGTACATGTTAATGTTACTAGGTAGCATATAGATTTTAGAACATAGAGCATAGAATATAGATTGTACATTCTCGGACCTTTATACAAGAGCCTCTACGTGATCAAGTTACAGTGTTTATGCACATGACTCTATGTAATTGAAATAACCACGAGTCTAAAAGGAAGTGAGTAAAGCCATACGACGTATATATATTCGCTGAGTAGTCACATCGACGTATACTACAACCAACCCGTATTCCATTTCTCCGAGTTAGCCGCCCATATTGGAACATGTACTCCGTACTCCGTACTCCATACTTCCTGAGCCCTACCTGTCTCCACAATGTGATGAAATTGCATCGACACTAGGGCCAACGAGCTGGCGCGTGGGGATGTATCCATTTGTGCACTGGAGACATTATCCGGGGCTAGAAGTGTGACACATATTTCACCTTCCCGATCAGGTAGTGGAAAGGTAAACCCAAAATACAAAGGAATCTTACACCGATGGACTATCTCCACAAGCGAAAGGGATCTCTCGAGTGGAAATGATGGGGTCGACCCAGCATCGTGGGCCAGCCTTGGAGAACGGGACCATTTGCTTTCCTAGAATATCACCGATCATTAGCTAACGCTTGCAAGCTTACACCGACAACATGGAACCTCCTGTCATAGTTGAATTCCATCGAGTACGGAGTATGGAGTAGCTTACCCCCAATCTTCCCGCGGAAACCGCGAAATCGGAATAAATCCCACATTCTCCGACGAGATGCACGTGGGTGGGAACTCTCCACAGTGACAGAATCCGATTCGGCGCTGTGAAGAACTCGGGATCTGCGCACGAGCTGGTCTGCAGAAACTCTGGTGAAATTTAATGGTTTTTGGGTTTTTGAAAAAAAAAATGAAAAAAAAGGAAAATTTTTGCTTCCCCTTTTCTATTTCTCGTTTCTTCGAAGATTTGGTTGGCAGAGGCTGGGGTTTCTTATCACATCTCACACAAAATACTGGTATTACCGTATTTGCCCAGGAAGGATTCCAAGGTTGCTGATCGCTCGGCAAATCTCCTTTCATAGAAACCTGGCCCTAAGCGGGGAGAGCCATTGAAAGATGGGGAGTAATCCGTAAGTCCGAGCTTGTTAAACAAGATAAGAGTCCACGGGTATGTTGTCATAGTCTCAGGGAATTGAGGGCATGTTCTTCGTTCCCGATTTCACAGAGAAACGGTCCTTGTTTCCCGCGTCTATTCCGTCACGTAATCCAGTTAAGCAAAGATCAGCAGTGATAGTGGAGTGAAAAAGGCGTGTTTCTTGGTTCTCATTAGAACCAAAAGCCAAAGCTCCGCCGTGAGCACTTCTGTGTGGTCCGTACGGAGTAGATACCGGGCTTTAAACTAGACCACTTGATTCCCGATGCAGTGGTCCACTGGAGTAAATAGTTGACTCCAGAGAATATTCCATTTCCGGCTAAATGGGACCGTTGCTAGAACAACCAACGACGAACACTGTTGAGGATTCCTTGTGTATCTGAGTTTAGGAGAAAGCGAATTAAAAAAGGGTTGCCGTCGAAACCACAAAGTAACCGGTTCGGCTTTTCGGCTTGCCTACAATGTTGTAGGGAAGCTTCAAGCCCTTCCAAGGTTATCCCCACAGAATGACGCAGTAACCATAACTGTCCATGAGTTGCGCCAGGTAAGGCTATGTATAGAGAAGACTTCGGAGTACGGAGTAGAACTCTGGGTATGTCGGAAACAGTGGAGTTGATGCGATCGCCAACAATGTGGAGGTTGTTTCACCTCATGGGGTTTTCTAAAATGAGATCGCCATTCCAAGGTGCTTAATAGATTAACTGAAGCCAAAGGAAGAGGGATCGGATTGGAAATTGTGCCTGCCTAGAAGGTGTGCTGGTCCACGTGACACAGACACACCCCAGGCACATGCTTTTTTTATTCCCGAGGTCTCCTGCAATCTCAACAGTTGGATTACAGGGTCGATAGTCTATTATTGACTCACACTACGACTGTACGGTTAGTCTGTACTTCGTATTAAACTATCCCTCGTAAATGCGACAAGACGCCTCTATCACATCACCAGCGCGGACGCGACGGTGATCCCTTTAACCGTGCCGTCCTGCACTATTCTGATAATGATACGTTCAATCCAATACCTATCATATCCCCTCTTTCATCCCGCCCCAAGGAAATGGCGTGAATGTGGGGAGTCCAGGTTCATGGTCAGCACCTTACAATAGTAATCATTTCAGTGAAACTATTGATCCCCTCAACGGCCTGAACGCACGCAACGCGACACAAAGTTATCAATAGTCTGCTCCGTACGGAGTGACGCGGTCTTTCCGATAGGGCCGCTAGTTTTCTAGCCTCCCCCACACGCTCTCAAACCCCTGCTCACTGCGCAACGGCCAGGTCTGTCCCAGTTGACAGGGGGATTGCTGTTAAGTCCCGCATTGCAATTCAATCACGTGCAGCGCCAAACAAAGAAATCGAACAGCTGGAGATCCCAACGATTCTTTGAGTTGCATTGCCCGAAGCAAGGTTGACATTCAAGTCTCCAGAGACGAGTAGGTTCTGACCTCGAACTCTACTCCGTACCAAAACTCTGGAACTGCGGCACAGCCGCCCCTCTATCCACACTTTAAGGGGACGTTAAACTATTGATTTTAGAGCAAAACATGATGGACCTATCGAGCTCAGGGTTTTCAATTAATTAATACCGCCAATGAATGGTCAGTTATACTCCATAAAGTGGATTTACGACCACATGGTGCATCAAGCTCCACGCGAAGACGCATGGTAAATCCTCGAGGCAGCCCCTGACTGCGAGCCTCCACTAAGGCAACCCGAGTCTTTGTTCTTGGGACCGGAAGCTCTCCCGCACAAAAGTTCCTTCGCCATGCTAAAAAGCAAGGGGACAAAAGGCTGCGATCCAATTTCGGGCAAAGCTCATCTGCCTGATCGAATCTGGACTCTCTGGGCCCGATTATCGCCGGTCCTAATCTAGCATCTCAGATCGTGGACAAAGTGGTAACAAAGAAATGCATCGCGTGTGGCGGCCCAACCCCGGTTTATACCCATCTCGGACAGAGGTTATACAGCCGACGCTTCACTGTGCCGCTCATTTGGTGGCCCCGAGCCCTGGAGTGCTTGACAGGTAACATAAGCTATCATGTATAATCTGTTGGTGGCGTCGGGGATATGAAATTAGGGAAAGAGGCGCAGACTAGCCCCTAATCCCGGAAAGAAGTACCGGTCTGGACCGTTGCGCGGAATCCTGCTAGCCAATCCGCCAGCCGTGTGCATCCGGTGTCACCTTCTGGTGGCTTTCTAGACAGCTGCGGAGGCCGTCCCGGATATTTTAGGGTTTAGAGGATTTCTTTCCTTGTGGACTTCCCCTTAAGGCGAAATGAACTGTGGAGTATGGTGAGTGGAGATGTATGCGTAGCTTCTATCTTTCTTTGTTGATTGCCTCCATATCGCCCCATCGGCGACTATCCCTGGGTCGTTTCTTTCATGCGCGGGTCTAAGTGGGCTTTGGTATTGAATCGACAATATGGAAACTTACGCTGTATGTAACATTGACCATTACCATCTAGCAAATCACTATACAAGGTCCGGTATCATGTACGCATTTTTTGGGTACTTTCTCCCGCTAACTAGACCCTGTAACTGCTAGCCTGATCTTTCGAATCCAAGATTTTGAGAACGATCTAGATTTCCAGGGTTGTGCATCTGCTTTTTGGACTGCTTATGAATATCCGTACAACTGTAGAGGACTTTACAAAGTAAGGAGTATACTCCGTGGACGTTGAATGGATAACCCCTGTTCTGAGTCCACCGCCATTCCGCTGCTTCTATTGATGAGCTTGGATTATGTGTATGGAGTACGCTGCATGCTTGTTTTTATTTGAACTGCTTGTCAATATTATCCACGATAAACTTATGTATGCATGGATAATCCCTGTGACCACCTAGGCAGGCACCAAGGTTCCGTACGCATCCATGGGATCTTGTGTTAAATTCAATGTCGAAATTCAGTGGTCGCGTTGTTACGGGGTATTTTTAAGTTGATGTAATATAGCTGATCGACATCGTCTTTAGCAAAAGCTTAAACCGGATATATATATATGAAGAAGAAGGGGTGTAGACTTAGTCGACAATGCACAACATATAATACACGCTGGGGTATGATGTTAGAATATGCTTTAAGTATGATTTGGACCAATGTTCTACCAAGGGTCACATCTAGTAGTTTGCGTAACAGCGTGATTACAGGATCGCGATCGTGGGGTAAAGGCCACGAAGAAACGGGCGCGCTCTCAGCCATCAATAGAACGTTGGAAAACTCGGTGAGAAAGCATAGTTATGAACTTTAGAGAAAATGAATGCTAGCGCTCTCTGCATATCGAATCACGTAAGATGCAAAGACCGACTTTATTGAGATCATAACCAAAATCCCAAGGTTTGGAGCGCGATCTTGCAGTCGAATGCAGGTACATGCACTACCTATGCATAAAACTGCAGTGTTATTTCAGCCTCAGCCGCTCACCGCATCTCAACAATTAATGCCACGAGGTGACACAACATAAACTTGAAGACTTGTCTCAACAGCTAGAATTCGGATTGTCTGAATGCATGCCCACGTGTTGGTCATGGGACTTCCTACCAGAGGATCCTGATGATATATTGCATGGATATATGTCTTCCATGTTGCTGAGCCATACGCAACTAGGTTGTGGTCCAATATACAACCTTTTTTAAGCGGCTGTTACCATGTGTTCATGAATATATATCGATAAGACAGGAGAGATCTTACAAGTAAGCTACTCTCCATACCGCTTACATCCAATAGAGGCTCTGTCCATACAATAGTTACATGTAGGTCCCCGCCCACCACTCTGACCGCATAGCATATACCTCGCTATTTGGCACGTTCCACTGACTCTCGGATGCCAACGTTGATATTCCAAGACATCGACTCAGGTATCTAGCACGCTTCCCTGGTCTTGCCTCGGCAATTGGCCCCACAAAGCTAACTAATATACAGTATGAGATGAGCATTAAATCCAAAGATTAGCGTCTTGCTGATTAACCCTGCCATTGAGCCGTTCATTTCCTATACGCGAGGAGCACGAGAAGACAGATCACGTCGCACTCGGAGAGATATCCTCGGCTGGAAATATGTTGTGTTGGACGGCTTGGTTTCAAGGCATCAACCCCTCGTTCGTAGTCTGAACTAGATAGTTTGTATGGGAGCTCGCTCCTTTCTCTCCCAACACAACTCTCTCTCTCTGCTTCCTGGGTCCCTACACACCTTAGAGCCCAACAAAATATCACCCGAAGGATAATCATTCACAGCAACAAAAATACGACTGACAATAAGCAGAGACATAACATGTGTCTTATCACAGAAACCATTCCTGATCCAGACTGGCCCCAAGCTTCGACCTAGGTAGGCTCCTACCTAAAATGGTTGCCTGGATGCGGGTCGGGCTTCTTGACCTCGGTGAACATGTTAAACAGATCAGATATATGTAACGATACCACTTTCCCCGATGATCTCTTGTCAACTAGACGGGTCCTGCATCACAGTAGCACAATGGATATATACTAGTTAGTACAAAGTACTTTGGGAGAACGACCGTGCATGCCCCACTACTTGGGCACGAGTCTGCCGGGATGTGATGTGCTCGTGTGCTTTGCAGCTTGCTGACGAAAATGTACAAAGTTACCTAGGTAAACAAACAGCAAACTAACTAGCAAGTTAAACTAATAAAGCACATACATATGTAGGGGTAATTGATCTGTGCTGTAGGTAATATCGAGATGAGACAAGCAAACAGTGTGAGACGCGGGCTGACCCGTCAATTGTATCAGTCTATAAGTTGCATTGTGCGACTTTTTTTTTTTTTTTCACTGTATTTTTACTTTAGAGAGTTCGAGAGACAATAAGTTCAAAACAAGACTATATCCAAACTGGGTGTACATTTGAGAAGCCTCAATATTCTACGCGATCTATATACGCGACCGTAAAAAGCACGTCGACATCAGAGATATGAGACTTGGTCTAAGCACCTCCGTCCCATGGTTCGAACCCGCCTCCGGCACGGACATTCCACCCATTGAAGGTATGGCCCGCAGATCGCCTTCTGCGATTGCCCTGATGTGATGATATGGAGGGGGCTTGCATTGCACTACTATGGCAGCCATCGATTGGACCCCACGAGGGGCGGGTTCGGACCTTTTTTTATTATTTTTGTTTGTGCCGACACTGCTCACTCGCTCTAGTTGGCTCGGCTTGATAGCTTTTTGCTGACTTACATTAGTCAAACATTAGTTATCAGGAACTAGCAATTCTATACTTCCCCAAGGAGGCAAAGACTCCAGAACATGTGACGTGTGACCAATGCGTGCTTAGGAGAAATAAGTATGCGTTTTGCACATTTCAATGTTGACTGGCGACTGCAGAATCACCAAGTTCACTTAGCTCTGCGAATCCGTTGGTCGAGCTGCGGGAGGACGTGCGACGCTGTGATGGGGAAAGGGGGAATAGAATAGCGTATGGATGTCATTGTCATAGTGTATTACAAGTTCCATACTTAGTATCTCCAATTACTCCAAGCCTAGACCATGGGAGGGCGAAATTCGCCTCTATATTGTCATTATTCAATTTTGCGACTTTCGACCCTGACCCATGATTGAATATCGAGTATTTCTGTCCAATTATTTTAAAAAGAATCATTGGAACGTGTTGGTCAAATAACATTAATGTGTGCCACATCAAAGTATTCACAGAAGAATATTCCAAAGTTCATTCTGGGTCGAGGGGCAATGCACATTCTATTGTTAGTCAACAAAAGTACATCAAAAATTTTCATGCGGCAAGGTCCTCCCGTATCCTCGCATCTATTATTATTCCAGGTCTTAGACAAGAGCGGGTCCGCGTCATGAATTTCCCCGTGGCTTCACATAGCTTGGAATTAGCTAGGATTAAGTATGCCTCACTACAACATAGGCAAGCATCGGGTAGCTTTGCGACAGTGTTCGACTTTTTCGCAACTCGCCACAGCTCGCGTTTGTGGATCCTGTTTGCCAATTGCGAACCTGTTCCTGTGGTTATCGCCCCACGCGGGAGGGGAAAAAGAAAAGATGGAGGGGGATCTCAGTATGGTACTCCGTTCATACAGCTTGGTCCGGATGTCAATAGAGACCGGGGTCTGGACAAGGGGCAGGGATTTGAGATTTGAGATTTTCTTATGTGAGGTACGGATTACGGAGGGATATAATATTTGCAACCTGGTGAAAATAAACCATAACGGCTAGGAGAAAAAGACTTTTGGCTGCTGTCACTTTGGGGCCCGGTCGCTGCGCTGTCGATCCCATCCCGGAAAGATATTGGTGACAGGCGACCAGAAGATCCCCTTCCCTCAGTTTTAATGATTGATCGAGTCCCCCTGCAGGCTCTAGCACACGGTCAATGCATTAAGACATGGCCTGACTTAACCCCACAAGATTTATGTCGCTGTGGCAATATGATTGGTCTCAGGCGGGAGAAACTTTCAATTGTAAACAAATTAAAATGGAGGATTTATTGCGTTTGGAGGGGGAATAGTGGGAGGTCTGGAACAGAGTACTCTGAGTACCTAGGTACCTACCTAAGTTCGGCAGATGTAAGGTGGACAGTGCTAGACTAGACTTGGTACATATGAGAGATGTACCTTTTAGCCTAGTTATTGTGTAGGAGGTACATTCTGCATTTGTACATTTGTACCAGTGGAGGGTGCCGAGGGTCTACGGTATTCAGAGTAAAATCATAGACAGGCCAAATCTGGGAAAGGAGGGATTCCTCAAATTTCCGATTTCAATTTTTTTTCTTTCTTTTTCTACTGCCTTTTGGAGATCTCCATCTTTAAATCTGGAATAAGAGATAGAAAGAGAGCCAGCAGTTTGGAAGAGTTAAACGTATAAAGTCTGAAATTTAAAAAAAGAAAATATAAAGTGAAAAAAACCCAAAAATAAAAAGGAAAGAATTTATAAATACGTACTTTTGTATGATACCCGTCACATTATATCGGAGTACATTACATCTCCATACAGGCCCAGTACCAGTGGAGCGTGGATCGTCCCGATCGAGTCCCAGAAGATGGCCCTTTCGAACTCTCCAGAGCTATTATTCCACTTAATTCCCTCTTTTTCCCTTTCTCCCCTTTTACTTCAAAGCTCTTCTTGCTCTTCTTGCTCTTCTTGCTCTTCTTCCTCACTTTTGTATTGCTGCCGGTGGCAATTGCGAGTTATACTTATACTTAGCATTCTTTTATATCCCTTCCGCCCTTGCGTTACCTTAATAGGGAATCCCTCTTTCGTCATTTACAGTCCTTGCTGCGGTCCTTCCAAGGTTCAATTGCACTTGCCTCAATTCTCCTTCATAGGCATTTGCATTATTTACCTAGGTTACCCATTGGGTCATTCATCCCTTGATATTGGCTTGACCTCATTACGACTCATCCCTCCGGGACCTTGAATATTCCGGACTCCTGGAAAGGAAGTCTGCTTGGATCTGTTTATAGTTTTTGATTACCTGTTAATATTGTTTTCTGTGTTTGTATGTCCAGTTCAAAGTTCCTAAATCCTTCCCCTCTCCTGGCATTCCAAGCCCTCAACCTCCTTGGGGCATTTCCAAACATTCAATCCCTATACTCTATATCCTTGAGCGCCAATTGACCTAGATTGTGTAGGATCAACACCAGCCTCTGGCGATCCGATACCTCCCCTCCATCCTTGATTATCCAACGCCACTTGCCTTCGATACTGGTCTTTTTTTTTAGTTGGATTCACTGAACCATGTCCATTGCACCTACCGAGTAAACGCCTTCGGTCAGTGACCTCAGCGGCTTGGAGAAGAAATTACTCAGTCACGGAACGGACAAGAGATGGAATCAATGAAGCCACACATCCCCCCGTTAAAGATCTCGAAATCCAATTCGAATTTATCCGAGTCGAGCAACGACACTAAATCTATACCGAGTCGATTCTATTCCGCCTGGGGCTCATCAGAGATGACCCCTCCGTTAACACCAAAAGACACCCAGGACACAAACATGGATCAACCCGAGGCCCCAAGACCTGTCTTTCACAACTATCTGCGCGCATTCTATCCTTTCCACCCGGCCGGCAATGTCTCTCCGTCGACTGTTACACTCCCTCTGGACCAGGGAGATATCATTTTGGTACACTCCGTTCACACCAATGGCTGGGCCGATGGTACATTATTAGATTCTGGGAATCGAGGCTGGTTGCCCACGAATTACTGCGAAGCATACGATCAATTACCTATGCGTCCTTTATTGAAGGCCTTGACTGATTTCTGGGATATCATTCGAGGAGGATGCGGGTCATCACTAAAAGATTTTGGAAACCAAGACTTGATGAGAGGGCCTATCGCTGGCGTCCGGTTCCTACTGGTAAGTACCAATTAGAACCGAGAAAACACCACAGGGCTTATAATTCCGCAGGAAAAATCAGAATGTCTTACCCGGGAGTCACCCCTGGTAAGGAGATTCGACGGACTACGCAGAATCCGGAAGGCTTTGCTGTCTGACCTGTCTTCGCTGGTGAAAACTGCGAAGAAATTCCAGGAAGTTGCCAACGGGGTTCCTTCGGAAGATGAGGTTGAGGCCATTTTGGATGAGATGCTTCTCAAAGCTTTCAAGATCGTGACCCGAGGAGTTCGATTCCTCGACGTGTGGAATGAGGAGGTAGGCTTGAGCAGGACTATTGCTGAGATGGATGGACCCGGCGACAGCATAGACCAATATAGCATGCCACCGACCCCTGCATCCGAAAGTTTCAACTTGGGCGAGAACGATGGGCCTGCTAGATCTGAGTCGCGAATGCTGGAATCACGAATGGAATCACGGATGGAATCGCGGCAAATGAACCACAGCCGTATGGATATGAGTCGGTCATCGATGCGCACTGAGATGGTTGATCAAAGACCGGTCTCCGTCGCTACGAAACGGGTTTCTATATCTCACCGTATGTCAGTTTCAGGTCCTTCTACTGCCATCAGTGCCCAGAACCTGGCATCAGAACGCCTCGGGACGACATATGATGCCTTCCTCGGTGTGCTTGGCTCGTTTATCGGACTCCACATGCAGTCCCGCTCCTCGACGGAGTTGGTTGTCACCACCCAGCAGGCTGTCCAGTCGTGTAGGCAGTTGTTAAATGTCGTGGAGGTGGTGTGTGAGCATGACACCCACCGCAGCGTGTTCCTCGAACAGGCACGAGAGTCAATGTGTGAGAAGCTATCTGAGCTTGTCCACGCTGCACGCGACGTGTTCCGCCCCGCACACCTACCAGACGATGATCTTGTGTTCATGCCAGACGAAGGGAAACGCCTTGTGGATGCTGCCACTGACTGTGTACGAGCAGCTGGAAACTGTTTGGCGAAGGCTCGCCTGGTGCTTGAGCAAATTGGTGACCTTGAGCTTGACCCTGAACACTTTGAAGAGAGGGGCAAGGACTTGCCTGGCATTGCCTCTCCACAAGATGAACCGGAGACTGGCGTAGAACAGGAGCGACAGGAATTGTCACTCCGCCTTCCCCCACCTCCTCTTCAGATTCCCACCACCACATACTCTCCCCCAACACCTGCTCTCACCGACTCTACAACACCTTCATCCTTCCAGTCTCGTCTCTCAAATTCTCCCGCCAACACCACCGCCATTTCTTCAACACCTAATTCTGCCATCCTCCCCACCCATCTGGATAACATCTCTTCTTTCTCCTCTGCTGACAGCAACTACCCTGAAAGTCATCCCAAGTCTGACGTGAGCGAATCATTTGGGCGTGGAGTCACGAGCAATGGTAGCAGCTTCACATATCACAGCCACACACGTGACTCTGAGATGAGTGGTGTCTCGCAAACCTCGACTCGGGCTACCTCACCTGATATTGGGGGTAGCTTCCAAGGTAGTTTCACCGTTCACTCACTGAAGGAGAGTCTGAGTTACTCGACCCTCGCCGAGGAGAACGAGGAGACTGAGGCCAACATCCTGGAAAAGACTTTCGCACACGAACTTATTTACAAAGAAGGTTCGGTGATGGGCGGTAGTCTGCGTGCTCTTATTGAGAAGCTGACTGCTCACCAATCCACCCCCGATTCCATGTTTGTCTCAACCTTCTACCTTACCTTCCGTCTCTTCACTACGCCTCTTGAGTTTGCCGAGGCCCTCGCTGAACGCTTCGAATACATTGGTGACACACCCCATGCCGCCGGACCTGTCCGTCTCCGTGTATACAACATCTTCAAGGGCTGGCTCGAGTCCCACTGGCGCCACGATCGTGACAACACAGCCCTTGACTTCATCATCAACTTCGCAAACACACGACTTATGGTAGATCTCCCCACTGCTGGTAAGCGGTTGCTTGATCTGGCCAACAAGGTGTCCGCAGTTGGTGGCCCGCTTGTGCCTCGCTTAATTTCTTCTATGGGCAAGACCAACACTTCCATTGCCCAATACATTCACCCCGATACCCCCCTACCTCCCCCCGTCCTTGGCAAGAAGGAACACAACTTGCTTAGGCAATGGAAGAACGGCGAGGCCTCAATTACCATTCTTGACTTCGACCCACTCGAGCTCGCCCGCCAGCTCACTATTAAGGAGTCGCGTATTTTCTGCTCGATCCTTCCTGAAGAACTCCTGGACACGGAATGGACCAGGAAGACAGGCTCGTTGGCTGTGAATGTCCGGGCCATGTCAACTCTGTCGACTGATCTTGCCCACCTCGTTGCCGACTCCATTCTGTACCTCGAGGAGCCCAAAAAGCGGGCCGCAACCATCAAGCACTGGGTCAAGATTGCGAACAAGTGTCTGGAGTTGAACAACTACGACTCCCTTATGGCTATCATTTGTTCATTGAACTTGTCTATGATATCTCGCCTGAAGAAGACCTGGGACATCGTATCGCAGAAGACCAAGACTGCCCTCGAGCAGCTCCGCAGCATCGTGGATGTGTCCCGCAACTACGCCGTACTCCGTCAACGCCTTCAGAATCACGTGCCCCCTTGTCTCCCATTCGTCGGCACCTACCTGACCGACCTCACCTTTGTCGACCACGGCAACCAATCTCTTCGTACGCTCTCCACCGACGACAGTGAAATGGCTGTCATCAACTTCGACAAGCACATGAAGACAGCTCGCATTATCAGCGAGCTCCAACGCTTCCAGATCCCCTACCGTCTAACCGAAGTTCCGGAGCTTCAGGCTTGGATGCAGAATGAGCTCGTGCGCGTGCGTTCCAACGGTGAAACAACCGCACAAACCTTCTATCGCCGCTCTCTAGTTCTTGAGCCTAGAGAACCCTCCCGCAGCGGAAATACTCTTCAGTCCCAATCTGAGTCCATTCCTTCCATGCTCGACAATGCCAAGGACAAGTTCGACTTCCTCTCATGGACCAACCAATCCAAGGCGAAATCCGTCACGACACACGGATAAATCACTCCCTTCCACCCGCAATCACCTACACCATCCTTCGCAACCTAATGACTGATGACCTCTTCTTATTCCCGATTTACTGTTCTAACCAACATCATCTTAACTGTTCTACTATGCATACTTGCATTATCTTCCCCCCAAACCCATTTTCTTGTGATCTGTGAATATCCCATCATTCTTGTCTTACCTATTTACTTTTTTTTTTTTATTCTTGGGTGGTACTTGCGTGTTTGATTTGTTTTGCAATTTCTCGTTTGAGAAATGTAGCATTGGAAAAGCGGCTATGTATGGAACGGGGCCCCGGACTACCCAAACGGAGTTTACCAAGGGGCTTGTTCTGTTTATGTTTTAATTTCTTGTCTGTTCTTATTTTCGGCTGGGGAAACAAGGACAGGTTGGGAAAAAGGATTGTTATCTGTCAACTGGGCGTTTCCTACATCGGATACCCTCTAGACAATATTTTTGCCTCACGGCTTCTGTACAGGAGCAACTCTTAAAAGCTGCCTAAAATGCAAAATACGCTTTAGTTTTACCTGTTTCTGTGTCAATCGTAGCTGTAACCCTGCTTTTGCCTCGTGTAGTGAATATTTGGGCTTTCTAAGTAACCCAAGCTATCCAAATTAAGGACTTTCGATGATTTACCCCGGATTCTGCCTTCATATTTCTGCCTGAATACTGAGACCTGCATATAGAAAACCGACTGCAACCATCACTACCAATGATGGTCAAATAAAAGCCCACAAGCCAGCTCAAAAGCTACCGTACCAGTGAGAGCCCACCATCAACAGGCACCAACTGACCCGTAATCCAGCGCGACGCATCCGAAAGATTTGAGCTCAAAGATCTTATTCGCGGTTTAAGGCTGGGCCAAACACCAAAAGTAAACCAAGCAGCGGAAATAAAATCCTTGGAATAAATACGCTTGACTAGGACCTCTTGACAGACCTATCTAATGAACGTCCCTGAGGCCTACAAAAGTATAGATGTAGCTTTTAGATAAGGTTCATGGAAGTACCATCATTTGTTCCAATCTGATGTTTGCTATACCAGATACATACGTATATACGAGCTTTGTATTGCCTTTATGCTTTGATGGTATTCATATCATATCATAAAGCATCGCTATTCAAGGCCGCGTAAACCGGCCGCAGTGCCATTCCGTCTATCACTATGTCCGTGGCTGGCTGATCCTTGCATGAACCCCTCCGCCAAGTCTACGGAGGGGTTTCTTGACAATACATATCCATCAAAGAGATACGCGGAGGACACCTTAGTTTTGAATGCAAGAAAACCCTCGACTGTATACCACAGCCGATAGACCGCTGCAATTGCGTCGAGGTATTTGAGTAGTGCGAGTGCCTATGGATACTCCGTAAGCGTCGGACCCCTGCAAAATATGAAATATGTACGTCAATTTCAAACTGAAATCTTCGATGTCCTGCACGATCTATCTGGCCGATGCGCGTTCATGCAAGAATATGAAATCCATCAGGCTTACGGAGTTCTCCGTACAGGGTGAGTACTATGCAGAGTGCCCAGCTGCACCTCGCTATGTCACCATGTCACATCTAGACTTGACGTAAACACTCAAGGGATTGTTTGTTTCAATCGTTTGTTTTATGATGTATTGAAAACCCGAGCTGTATTCTGTTTGTTAATTTGAGTTGGAGGAAATGTGACATATCACCGTAAAACCTTCAAAACAGGTTTGAGCGCTCATGGTAGAGGCTAAAGTGGACGACAGGGATTTCATGTCAGTTTATTTGAGACTCTGGGCTGTCATTGTAAGGAGGATAGGCAGATGCAAGCGAAAGATCACCGCAGTGATGCCGAGTCTGTATCTTATTCGCACGCAGTCCACAAAACCCTAAAACTAAACAGGAGAATTCACAAAATGAGCGCCAAAGACGAGTGGTTTGGGTTCGAGATTGAATAATTGGCAAATCTTGATTGATGTATCAGCTAATGTACATATTTTCGTCCAGTTTCGCGCATTTCCAATTACCAGAATCCCCAATTTCCCATAGAAGAGCCTTCCAAGGAACTAACCAATTATGTTACATAACGTGTTCTAAACGCCTCCACGAAATCCGAAGTAGTGTCATAATTATCATCATAAGCGGATGCACTGGTATCCAAGTCTAGCGGCAATGAAACAGCAGTCTCAGGGAGGGATCGTAAATCAAGTATAGGGACCATTGAAGGGCGGGCGTGGGCGCATTGAAATGGGAAGGCACAACGGGCCAGGCTGGAGACCAACGCCTGGCACTCATCGATGTTCAACGGGTCATTGAACATGATCGCAGTGCGACAGGCGCGGGAGTTGAGAAGGTCCACGATGCCTTGAGGGCACCCATTCATCCGTTGAACCCATGAGCGCGAGGCGGATCTCTGGTGTACAACATCGTCGCTGTCTGATAGTTCGATATCCTGTTCGAATGTTCTCTTCGACAGGAACGGCTTATTTCCATCTTCCTCACTTGACCAAATCTCACGCCTCATCAAGTCAATCAACACATGAGGCTCGAGCCTACAGCGTTCGGCTATTAGGACAGGAAGAGTATGAATGGTGATCAAGGCAGTAGAGTTGGTCTTGCCTTGTGTCGCATACTCAATACCCCAGGTTGAGAAGAAACTCGTATACTTTTGGAAGAGATCACCCTCCGTCAATGAAACCTCAAATGCCAAAGAAACGACTTGGACAGTTCGCACTCGAGCACCCGACTCCCAATTCTCACCAAGCCCAGCAGAGACAAACATTTCCCCGAATAACTGTTCAATTCGACATCGCTCATCGGCCGCGTGCTGATCGATTAAAAGCAGAACATCGTTTGATGGCCCCTCCAAATTGCGAGTGATGGGGGCCGTACGGACCTTAGCCAAGATGAACTTTCTGTCCACCTGGGCTATCACGTCGGCAGTCTCGAGCGCATGACGTTGGAGTTTCCCTCGATATTTGGCAACTTGCGCTGTATCAAGTGATCCAATGCCTTTGAAGCAGTCGTGTGAAGAAGTAGCTGTACTCTGCTGACCGGCGGCCTCTGCGCCTAGATTTGGTATTGGTATTTCTGTTCGGCTGAAGGAAGGGTTGTCCCATGCCCCCAACATGTTATCTATCCAAAACGTTTGCACAGGCTTCTTGGACGGGCGTTCGACACAGTCAGTGGGGGAACGCTGGGTAGCTAATGACTTGCGGGAGTTCATTGTTTGACCCGTTCGAGGATTGATCATATAGGCCAAGTTGGTGTGCGGATCGATCCAAGTGATCATCTTGTCTGATGGTGAGTCTCCAGGCAGATCCCCCTTGTCCCCACTACGGATCCTTTCATACGGGGGCTTTGGAAGGATGGTGCACTCCTGGCCATCATCTCGACGATTTGGCTTATGTTTAGGGTGAATCAGCAAGGAGCTATTGCCCTGCATTACATCAGGAGTCGCATGAGAAAGCCCAGACGTTCGTTGGGTCGGAGAACGTCTTTTGAGATCCTTGGCGGTTTTCACTCTGGACCAGTTGTTGAAGGATTGACCAGAGTTCAGAGACTGGGTTCTTGGAAATGAGGGAATTTTCAAGCGACCGCTAAACGCCTCTTCAGTGCTCGAAATCGACCGACCATGTCGTAAGGGGGCATGAGAACCGCCAGCTGGTGGGGAGGCTTTGGAACGGATACTCTGGTTTTGATCTGACGAAATGGTCTGCTTTCTGCCATTACGAGGGCGGAGATCGTGTTGCTTCAAAAACTCATGGACCATGGCCCCAAGCACATCAATTATACGTTGAACTGATTTGGCAGATTCCGGAAGGTGCTCAGATGCATCATCATCATCCAACCGTATAACAGCGTTTGTGTCAATGCGAACGTAGAACATTGGCCACTTATTGACAGGCTTTGCCCAGTTTCGAGTACTTGCGTTACTTGCGGCATCAAGCTGATTCACCGAAGGTGTAATATGTGAAACAGAGCTTCTGTTAGACATGGCTCCGACATTACTAAAATCTGACGAAGCAAATAGCCGGTTTACTTCGTTATACAGCACGTTCGAGCCATTGTGGGACAGCAGGGGTTCTTTTCCCAAAGAGATGAACTGACACTTCCGACTTGGGCTGGGCTGGAGAGATATAGCTCCCCGAACTGTGAGGTCAGAAACTGATGCTGAGATTTCATGCCAAGAATCGATGTTTTGTGGTGTGACTAGCCCAGATTGTGTGAGAACCATCCCGATACGTTTAAGATCGAACTCCCTCTGATCATGAGAGATGCGTGCTTCGGGCATGGAGGCATTTCCAAGACGAACGGACATCCTTTTATTTCGTTCCACATCGATCAAGACTAATTTTGAGAATTGATGATTGGCTAGAAGGAGAGACACCAAGGAGTTCCTGAGTTGGTCCCACTCACGTTCTAGCTCGTCTGATCGCTGAAGAGCGAGAGCTCGACTCTTGACGCGAACTGGCATATTTCCAAAAAGGTCGTTGACAGTCACAGACGTGCCATGGTCGACAGAGCGAAGCGCATGATGTGGAGGCGCAGGGGTTAGCCGAGCCACAGGCGTCGAATGATGAAGTATGATCGAGTTTGTGCATCCATGATCAATGTGACGAGAAGTTACAGTGAGTAGAGACAATGAGGCCAGGGAAGCCAAGAACAAGCCCCGATGGCCATACAAGCCACCCAGGTTGAATTTGGATGTATCTATTCCATATGTTAGCTAGCATACATTATAGCGTCAAGGTTGGGAGACATACGGTGAGGCTTGCCTAGACCTCCTGTAACTTCGAACTCCACTGGAGGAATTCCTTCGCCATCATCCTCAACAATACAGCCACCACGTTTGAAATCGACAGTGACGAAGACGGTATGTGCATTAGCATCCAAAGAATTCTTGACTAGCTCCAGAATGACACCAGTCAGATGCACAATGGACGTAGATGATTTGACCTTTGCAATCACATCAGAAGGTAGCGCTCGTATCATTGACTGAGAAGGAGGCATTGACGCAGTTGTTGTATTCACCGGGGCATTGCGCCACTAGATGCAAGAAAGATCCCAAGGTGGATTTTGGAAACACGACTAAAAGAGTTTCATTCATGATCACATGCCATTGTCGCTGCTTGAGCCCTCCCGATAAGTATCATAAATGACTCAGGAAATGTATACAACGTCCAGAATTTTGAGAGTATGTCAAATAGAAGTCAAAGAGGCAACATTGAAGGCAGGCACATGACGTGCACGGATAAACAGTCTCCCCGCCCGCTGCTCCATCTGCCTCGGCGCGGCTGGATCCCCAGGGCTCTGCTCCCTTGCCTACCTTTGACCTTTCACAAGCCAGAGAGGATAGTGACTAGGCTGCCTCTTCAAGCTAGAATGACTACTGCCGATGGTCCTGCTAGGGTGCATGGTAAGTTCAGATTGTGCTTTTTGGCCACCGTGAACCGCTGCTAAGGGATTCATACAAAACAGACCGGAATGCACGTCGCCGTCCATTCTCCAACTGGGTGAAACGCCTGGCGAACCTTAAGAGTTCCTCGGATTCTACGACAAATCGATGGTCCAACAAGCGCTACACTGGTAATAAGGGCAAGAAGGGCGATCAAGAAAACAACCCATACCCGCTTTCTGGAACCATCAACCGTGACACAGGGACTCAGACACCGACCGACTCATACACGGATGACCATTATGGTGCAGGATCTCGCTCCAGGAGCGACCCATCTTTGTGTTCGGGCTATGAGAATCCGGCTCCCCTGACTAGCGCAAAATCCGCTGCGCCAACTATTTCAACCAATGGCGACGCCGCATTCTCCGAAGCGGCGTATTCCAAGGCAGGCACATTGACAACTGGGACTGAAGGATTTAGCACCCATGGGGGTGGCGAGGGTAGTACCTTCTCATCGCCTGCACCTTCGATTCGATCCATGACCACTACCCTGACCACTGTGCACTCGACGGCACCCTCAACCCAACTGTACAACACACAAAACAACCACAATGGACACCACCATGGCAGCTCGACACAGAGCTCCTCAAACCAGCAGATTCAATTTTCCCACCAATTTCCTCCAACCTCACCCGCTACTGCAGTCCCCCCACACCTCGTGCCCCAAAGCCATGCGATGACGTACAGCGCCGCAACCGCAAACAATGCCTTGACCGATAACGCTTCTCTTCTCACCTTGGCGAGCTCATCCAAGCGTCGTCGGCGCAACTCCCTCGATACCAATGCATCCGTACGCGGATTGGCTCCCTCTTCTGTTTTCGGCGGTAGTCGGGAGAGCCTGCCGCTGAGCGTTCTGAGTGGAAATACGACTGAAGCATCGAATACCTCTGTGTTCAATACCTCGGGTGTACTGAGCCGACCAAGTATTGTTGGTCTTGCTAGTGCTGAACGCATCAGTGTGTACTCGGCCTCCGGAGCAATTCCGCTAGCTAGCACGACTGCGGAGCGGGGTGGCTTGTACACCACTAAGCAGACCACCGGCGGCGATACGGCCAGCATTCGCAGCGGTGTCCAATCACACAGTCGAAATGACAGTACCGCCGCCAGTATCACTGGGGGCATTAGCAGTCCATTGGCTATGACTGGTCGCATGAGTCGAAGAAGTTCTGGCTGGGGAGAAATTACCGGCGAGGAAGGCAATGACGGAAAACCAGGTGAGAAAAACGAAGATGAAGCCATGACTAAAGATGAGCATGGCTTTCCCGTTGAGCGGCTCAAGACATGAATCGCACACACCCACGTACCATTACCGAACA
The DNA here is from genome assembly GCF_028828025.1 of Penicillium rubens. Taxonomy (NCBI): domain Eukaryota; kingdom Fungi; phylum Ascomycota; class Eurotiomycetes; order Eurotiales; family Aspergillaceae; genus Penicillium; species Penicillium rubens. Next base: position 5,539,746 of record NW_026890600.1, read on the forward strand.
CAATTGGACGGCGAGGTACGCTTGAATGAAGTTACGCATGGACAGTCGGGAAGCTTGAACGAAGTAACAGCGATTCTTTACTACATAATGACTTGATGCACGGGGACTTTCCAAGGGCCTGGATATTCTTAATGGTTTAGCGGCGTTTTCTAGGCTGGGACTTTGATACCCTATGCGGTATGGACAAATTCGTTTCTACTCAATCCATATCGCATGCGATTTCAGATCTTCCGCGTATCCATTAGACCTTTGCTAGATCCCGGCTCTGGTCGCTTAGCTTCCACACGTTCATGATGTCGTATTTGTTAATGTCCGTCCATTATTGGCACACGAGCACCCCATTTCATCGGCGCTGAATTACCATGGGCATATCGTACTGATACACGAACCAGGCATTTTGGTAGTTCCATTCATGTTTGGGGTCCACCAGTTGAATCTGTACCCCGAGTTAGCACCAAGAAGCTGGCATCCGAAGAATCCCAATGAACCACTTACATCGAACGAGCTGTACAACGATGCAATCAACTTTTTGATCTCTAACATAGCGAGATACCGGCCCATGCAAACGCGGCCTCCACCACCAAATGATAGGTCGACAGTATCCTTCATCCGACGCAGGCGATCCTCAAAGTTTCCCGGGCTTTCGCCCTTGCCCTGTAGCCAGCGGTCCGGTTTGAAGTCATCGGCGTCATGTCCGAACACTCCGAAATCACGGTTAGTGACAAAGGGGTTGATCCCGGCCTTGGTCCCTGCAGGGAGATATCGTCCATCGGGAAGCGTGAATCCACCCTCCGGAACGACACGTTCGAAGACCATGGCAATGCCGGGGTTGATGCGCAGAGCTTCACGAATGACGGCATCCAAGTACGGCAAGTCGCGGATCTCCTTCCATGGAGCGGGGGCAGAGATACCGGCGGCTTGGAGTTCGGCGGCAAGTTTGACCGTCGCAGCGGGTGACTTCGCTAGGTAGTAAACGACAGCACGCATGGTGGCCGAGCTCGTGTCGCCTCCAGCAAGAATGCTCAGCATCAGCCAGTTGACAATCTGATTATCGTCGACCATATCGGGGTACGTTTCTTTCAGCTGCACGTATTTATCTAGGGTGTGGTCAACACTACCAGCGGGTATTTCCTTTTCAGCGAGCTGGGCTTGGTATTCGGCGACGACTTTGAAGGCGTACAGGACGCCTGTCAAGGTGGGCTTGGGCCCAATTCGCTTAATCGGATTCTTGTCGAGGATGTTGTCAACCCACGGGATTTGAGAGACCTAGTGGGACGTACGTGTCAGTTACCCTCAGCCACGTCGAATCGTTTATATCGGGGTATTTACCGGTGCGAAGTATCTCAGGCCAGCAGTCGAGTCCGTGATCAAATTGTCGACATCCTTCTCCTGATCAATGAATCCATAATGCCGACCAAAACTGAAGTTGGCGGTGACATCCCAGGCAACTATGCGTGTTAGGTTCTATCTATGCCAGGTCCCATTGGGTGTTTGGGATCTTTGAGAGTATGCTTACAGAAACCAATCCATTCATCTGCCGGACAAACCTTTCCTGCGTTATCGCCATCGACGAATCTCAGCGCTAGCTTGTCCACAAACTTGGTTATTGTCTCATCGATAAAAGGCTCGTATTCCAGAACCTTAGTCATGGACCAAAGGCTCCGAATAGGTCGGATATTCTGGTTGTGCCAATCTTCATCTTGGGTGTTGAAGAGGTTCGACAGTCGATGGCCTTCGAGCAACACGTCATTGGGACGGTACATATCACTCTTTACATGATTACAACAGGTCAGCACAGCCTACTCTCACACGTAAAAGGACGATATTGACTAGGAGATGACATATCCGACCTTTTTCCAGGGATTGCGCGTGGAGTAAATTGTCCGAATTAGATTCGGGTCTGATATGCTCACGCAATTGGGCCCGACCTGTACCGCTGTGCCATATTTCCGGTGTAATTGGACATTCTTGAGATCAATGCGTCCACCATATGCGTGAGACGCGCGCCAAAAATCAGTGACCTTGGCCAATGCTGGGCCAGGGATGGACCTCAAGCGCGAAAAGAACACATCTGAAATCAGCTTTATCACAACAAGCAGACCCAGAGTGACCAGGGCCTGGGCCCACAGGCTGGAAGGAAGAGTGATCATTTCCGACATCGTGGCAGATGTGGATTCTGTGCACACACAAAAGTACGTGCAGTGTAGCAAGGCGATTCCAAACTCGATTCACTGCCAATAGTCAGGTTTTCGCGAGCCGGCAACGCGGTTGACAGTCGCAGCATTTAAAAGCCCCTCGGAGATCCTAGGGGCTAGTGCTGCTGAGATTATGGGGGGCGTGATTTGCCCTTTTTTTAACACCAGGCGTGAGAACGTGGGCCATTGCGGGGAACAAAATGAACGGCGCGAACAAGCGTTGATAATTCTCCAATGGCATGGGAACTCCATCCAAGTGGGATTTAGCGTTCGTCTCCAGACGGGGGTGAACGGAATGTGGAGTCGGTGATTGATTGCCGATGATCGTGAATGGCTGTTCGATAAAACCAATTTCCCAATTTGGCCATAACAACCTTGGCTCTCCAGCGGCGCCGCCCTAGCGTCCGACGAGATACCATGGCTTTGTGACAGCGGCTCTAATTAGCCGTTTAAGAACAAGCTCGTGCAAAATGATTATTATTGTTGACTTAACAAATCCACTACCATGGTAAGCGAATCCAAGCATAAGCCATGGATGACAGACTGGTTCAAATCGAGAAAGCGGCGTAAGTCGATCCCTTGGATGTTTTCTTGATCCACCTAGAAAACATGAGCTCCACTTTATGTGACAAATATTAACTTTTTCGGAATTCGCCCCCATATTCCATGTTCTTGGGACGGGCTAGTGTTCTACCTAGGTAGCTTTTATGACACCCGGTTGACAATGCTCAACCCTCCTGGAGTCCCATGCGCGTGTAATCATTCGTGGCATGCCCACGTCTGGGGAAGTCGAATCTCTAGATTTACGGTACACCCCGGACTGTGATTCTGCGCAGCGTTGGCGAACGCTCAGGATGTCGTCTAATGGGGGTGCACATCTCCCGATAGAGAGCCAGGCTCCTACGGTGAAGGGTGTGATGTGGACGATGTCGATGGTTCCTTTGGTCTTCGTTTTGATGCGCTTGTATGTGCGAGTGTACATGCGGAGAGTGTTTGGCTGGGATGACGGCATTGCAATTGCGGCAATCGTAAGGGTCTCCTCTCTTTTCGTGACTGTCGGACTTGAGATGATTTTACTGACTTCAATCCCTTGATAGTGTTGTCTCGTTGCATACGCTGCTGTCTGCCATGTCGCTGCAACCCTGGGCTTAGGACAACACCTCGAAATTGTCCAGAAAACCCCAAATAACCTGATCCAGGTGGCCCTCTTGTGCAATATTGGCGAAAGTTTGGCAATCATGGCATGCACCCTCGGCAAGACGTCCTTTGCTGTCACGTTACTTCGGATTGTGGTCCAGAGATGGATGGTTGTCGTGCTATGGTTCGTGATTGTTACAATGAACATTGTCAACATCTTGGCTGCACTCTTTGTCTTCCTGCAATGCAGGGATCCTCGACATTTGTGGAATCCGATGATTCCATCGGAGTGTTGGCCGCCGGACGTCTTTACCAATTTCGCTCTCTTTGTTGGTGGTAAGTTTTCTTGCAGAAACCCTTGGGTCGTTATTGACGACTAATGCATCAATTCCCTCCTGCAGCCTATTCTGGAGCACAAGATTTTGTCTTAGCACTGCTACCGTGGACTATTGTCTGGAAACTGCAAATGAGAAAGAAGGAAAAGCTTGCTGTGGCCTTCGCAATGAGCCTTGGAATCTTGCAAGTCTTGCAGACCCTACACCGTTGATCCCACATACTGACTGACATGTCTCTTCAAGCGCAGGCGCAGCATCCATAGTCAAGACCATACATCTTGTGGCGCTCTCGGCCAAATCCGACTTCACATGTACGTCACCAATTGTTATCTTCTCCATCTTCGCCATAAAACTAATTTATTCTCTTTGCTTAGGGGAACTTGCTCCCTTATTGATCTGGGCAGCTGTAGAGGATGGTCTCGCTATCACCGCTGCATCTATTCCCGCGCTTAGGCCTCTCTTAACGATGATATTCCCCAACACATCATCGGACAATTATAACATGATCCCGTACCCACACCCGCCTCCCAACCGCAAGGTCTTCGACAACTCCAAGGGCGAAACGCAGACGGACATTGGACATACGACAGTCCACGATATGGGAAGCCAAACAGCAATCCTAGAGACTATTGCCCCGAAGGGTGAAAATATCAACATGACAACAGAGGTCTCAGTGACATATAATCATGGCTCATAAAGGACTTCGTCGAGACAAAAGAATAATTACAAGCAACAGGCAGCGGTCGACCGTACCAAGGGCTCTTAAACTTGTCATAAATAAAAAAAACCCGCAACAGACGGTTTCATCTGTGTTTCATGACCATCGACCTAGTTCCTTTATCTCAGTCAAAAGCTTGGAGCCTTTTGCGTAGTTTTTGCGCATTATGTGCTGGCTCGGGTTTTGTCGCTACCTAGACACTCCTCACCAGCTTACTAGTTGTCCCCTTTTATCAGTCTGATGAATATTTGGATTACTTTATCAAGGCACATAGGCAAATGGACAAGCATTGTGGCCAATAAGACCTGACTGCGGAGCTTTCTAGAAGAGTTTATCTACTAATTCAGTGTGAATAACACAATGGGTCTTTGTAGAAGGCACGAAATATATTCTTGAAGCCTGGCAACGGCAGATAATACAAGTGGGAAAAAGGAAAGAAAAGAAACAGGCATCAAATCAAAGCTTGGTCAAATATTTGGTAAAAGAACTATTAATCACGGACCAAGAGCTTTGTTTAGCAATATCTCGAAAATGGCTTCCTCCATGATTGCTGCGAATCTGCAGTATATATTAGCACACAAATTAGCAATCGAGAAAAAAGCAAGCTACTCACCCCTGACACTTGATATGAGGCCTCATGGCATTCTGCAGTGTTTTCAATGTCTCACGCGTCAATCGTGGGAAGTTCTCATGGTCCCTTATCCTGTTCCACGCTTGGACGGGAGTAATGTACCCATTCAAGTCAAGCTTGTCCGCCATCTCGAACAGTTTTTGAAAAACTTCCGCCGAAACCTGCCATCGCGAGTCGCTGTCGAGGGTTGGGGGTGCAAGTTGTAGCAGCGTGCCTTGCATTGACACAGCATGACCCGAAGGCTGTGGGCTTGAGATATGCGACAGACATGGTCGTTCCAGTCTCCAGGTTCGTGAGGACAATGTTGGGAATATCAACGGAAGATACGGATACTTACGACAAAACAAAGTCAACTCCTGTCTGAAACCATTCTTCGTCAGAAAGCTCGTCCAGGTCTTTCTCCATGCCATCTTCGTGATATCCAGTCCCGCTGTGTTGCTTCTTGTTGTTGCCGCTATCGTTCACCGGTTGACCTGAGACGAACCGGAAGGACGAGGGGTTTGATATAGATGGCAGACCTTTTTGGCCCATGCTTGACGACGGATGGTTGGTCTTTCTCATGCTTTGCTTATGTTCAGGCTTGTTGATGCACTGGAGATGATATTGGCAGTGGGGAGCGTGAACGGAGAGGGCTCTGCAACAAATTATTGCCCCCGAACATGGTTACTTTGGCTAGATAGGACTTCGGGTTTGACAGTTTCTGTGGAAGGCTGCGTAATAATGTCCCGGATGATCCCGATGGACATTTCGGAGCTCATACGTCCCAAGGTTGCCGCGAGAATATCACATCACCGGCGGACATGTTCCAGCAACCGAATAAAAATGGCAATTCTCCTGTGATGGTTCCCAGGCGAATATAAATACTATGTTAGCTAGAGGGAAAGCAGGAATGGAATACCCCTACCCACCATTTGGCCTGTGTTATTGTTCATACGGTTTTCGCAAGTTGCTCTCGGGTCGTTCGCCTCATTTGACACACCTAGCAGGGGATTTTCAGTACGAAGATACAATCATGCACCCACTGCACTGTTTGCCAAGTCATGTGTAAGTGCTGTTTATTCTCGTTTGGCCAGCTGAGCAATGTCTCGTCAGCTTTCATAGAGTTGATCCATATCCTGTGAAATCGCACAAGTGGGCATAATACTCCAATGGTGTTGCAGTGCGACGTCTCGCAGGGTACATAAAAGAAAAAACCAAATTACGGCTGAAACAACGGGCATCCTTACCTTCGAGACCGGAATTAGACCCCGTATCTGTTATATTTCAACCTGTCAATTCTAAGCCGGGAAAGAATATGGGCAAGCACCGAAACGGATAAGCCTTTTTGTTATCTACACTAGAGGTCAAAATACCGGTTCTGCCTGATATTGACCTCTCTCGTCGGAGAGCGTGAGCTGAAGCTAACTGCCGACATTCGGGCCATAGGATAGCTGACTGCACTAGTTGGCAAGGACCTTTGTACACCCGTCGCGATCATACCTCACTAGGTGGGACTCGACATATCAGTGCGAACTCACGTTGCACTATCTAGACGTATTCTCCCAGAGCTCTCATCCTTCCACACTTATATAACGATGTACAACCGTCAAATATTGCTTAACCAGGTTCTTTTTATTCGGTCACTCAAACTGCCTCCCATATTTATATTGGCAATAGGAAGGGTAACGCCGCCCAGAATTCGTGGAACACTCGGTGAGTTTTATTAGATGCCTCATAATTTTAGGCCAGCTCGCTTCAATTGGTAACTTACTGAACTCAACAAGCTATATTTGTATGCCTGTAGTTTCCTACCTGGCTGTTTTCTTAATCTTTTATTCATTATAGTATAGCATTGTTTCTTGGTTATACTTGTTATATGTAATATACGGGAAGAAAGCAAAGAACCTTGTAGACCTAATTGCTCTCATCTGGGGTTGATATCCGACCTGCTCCAAGAATCCCATCACTATAGCTAGCTGATCCCGAAACAAGGCCGTGTAATCTATGTCTGAGGAAGATTCCATAAATCCAACAAGAATCTTAGTGCCCTTTTTAGTTTAATTTTATAGACTTCCTCAAGATATTGATTGACGATGCTAGAGTGGTATAGGAGCTTGGTTTTATCTTAGATGACAGGAACCAAGTCATCCGGGCTGATTGCTATACTATGGCGGAGCCGCACGCTAACTAGGTATTAACTCAAATACCAACTGAGGAATCCAGGTTCACTGAAATATATATAAAGCTTGAAGCGTCTGTTCATTTCGACTTTCTGAGAAGGCGAATTGGTTCTTGGCTAGAGAGTATATCTTTCGGTCTTCTAGAATGTTTTTTTTTGTGCTCGGAGCTGTACTAACTAAACTGGACACTTTCATATCTCAGCAGGAAAACATTCATTCCAGCTAATCTAAAGTGCTTGAGCTGACGACTTGTGCGTGTAGTAACCTGGTATTCAGATTCGCAAAACATCCATCCATGGCTACCTACGTAGTAGGTAGTCTTCTCCCTTATGTAAGAATAGCCCCGGAGGTACCGGGCAAATCTAGAAGATCCTACTTCACCATCCTATGCTATTACAGCGGTTGTTACCTAGGAGGGTATACGGAGTAGACCAATACCACCCTTCCCTACATCAGTGTCTTTAGGGTAAGCACCCCGATGATCATAAATGAAATATACAAAAAGAGCATGGTGTTAGGCGAACTATGAAAGCATCATGTAGGACCTACAATGTACGCTGCATGCAGAATTGCAGAGAGCATTGGATAATTGGATATAGTTCATGTAGCCTCCTTGCAGGTAGCAACCTCACTGGCACTCAATAGCAACCCTTATTTTGCGACCTTTTGGGCGATTCTATTCGTTCGGCAGTAGATGGCTGAGACCCTCCTTTTAGGATGTCGGGGGATCTACGATCTCACAGCTCCACATCCGGCAGAAGGCTGAGCTGAACTGGTTCAGCTGAGCATTCCAGAGTCCTAGCTACCCACTTTCAGGTCTACCAATGTAACTTGTCACTCGATCTATGACCCTGACACCTCCTCTCTCCTTAATGACAGCATTACTTTACATCATATCTGAGTATCGGGGTGGGGCTACAACGCGAGGGCGAGAAAAAGGGTTGTAGACGGCCTGATGGCCTCGTCGCTGTACTATTTATTGAAGCTTTTTGAGCACTTCCTGCTGTCCTTGTCTTTCCACGACAACCAGAGTTCGTTTCTTGCTTGACCATGGTTGCCAAATCATCCCTCCTACTGCTAGGCGCCGCTCTGGCCTTCGCCGACCAAGCACCGATCGGCGGCAGTTCAGAATGCCTGAAAACCGGTAATCCTAACGAGTGCTGCCTCAATGGGGCGCCCTCTGACAAGGTGACAATTGACCACCGCACGTTCTTAATTACTTGCGGATCGAGATATATCTCACTCGACTCCTTCGGCAAACCCTTCACGGCCAAGAATGCTCTCGACTGTGCGACACACTGTTCAAAAGACCCGTCCTGCGAAGCATCATCCTTCAACACACGCGGCAACCCAAACCGCGGGAACTGCTTCTTCACATTGGGAGACAACATGGACCATCAGGACGATGGAAACTGGATTAGCTTCACCGAAATATCAACATCCTCATCCTGCTTGGAGTCCAATGACCGCAACGCTTGCTGCAGTGATCCAACACAGCAAAAAGGCGAGGTCTCTATTGATAATGCCAAATGGAAATGGACCTGCGGGACCATGCTGCGCGTGAAGCCGACCCAAATAGAGGCAGCCAACGCTTTCGAGTGTGCCTCGCGCTGCGCGTCCGAGGGCTGTGAGGCGATTTCCTTTCGAACTCTAGACGAGAACGCAAAGGGCAACTGCTTCTTCGTCGCAGACAACAACAACAAGGCTCAGCGGCCTGTGCGCAAATTCATGTCACTCGTTAAAGTCGAGAAGGATGAAGATGACGATGACATGATCCCCAAACCAGAACCGGAGTGCGAAAAGTGCACTAAAGAGAGGGACCAGTGCATTGACGATAACAAAATCTGCAATGATAACCTAGAGCAAGCTCAGCATGATCTCGACATGTGCGAAAGCAACCAGGTGGACCCTGAAAAATTGAAGCAATGCGAACTCGGCAGGCTAGAATCCGAAAAAGCTGCAGAGGAGTGCCGGCTTGACTCTGCTAAAATTGAAGAGAAGAGGAAACAGTGTCGCGAGGATGAACGTGCATGTGAGAGAGAGAAGGCCGAGCTCAACAATCAGAAGCACCAGTGCGAGAACGACAGAAGCCGCTTGAATCAGGATCTCAAAGACAAAGAAGACGAGATCTCCGAACTCAAGTCGCAGATCAAATCGCTCAACGAGAAGCTAAACGCTTGCAATACATCGACCCCTGGCGGGAAGTGCCGTACGAACCTTGTCGAAGCCGGTAAGTGATAAAATCCTTAGACCCCTGTAATGTCACTCCCTAGCTTTTCAACTGGAACTGACCACTGGGTCACAGAGCCTGGCGACGATCAATGCATCATCAGCGCTGGAGATGAACAATTCAAGATTCACTATGCTAAACGTTTGCCTCCCTCAATAAGGTCTTATAGCAGAGACATGCTGACTTCTAGATAGTTGATGACGCCCGCGACGTAGCGAACTTCCGCACTCCCAGAGCGGCCTCTTTCAAAGACTGCGCCGAGCAGTGCGCGAAGGAAAAGGAGTGTGTGCGATTCCTGTGGAAGACAAATGGCAAAGACAAGACCTGTTACATGCGATCTACCGGGAAGGGCATGGTCCCCACTCAGCACTCGGATTGGAGTTCTGGGCAGCTTCTTTAAGTTGAAAGCTGGACGGACAGCTGGACAACCTTATGGCTGTCTAAAGCAACAAGGTACTTTCGGAGGATAGAATGCTGGGATACGGAAGCGGCAATAATCACAGTCGACTCTTGGAGGAAATCACCTGCGAAACCAGCAGACTAATATATTTCCCTTGGACGATTACTTGAGCCATGATATTAGGTAGACTTTCCTTCTTTTTCCCCCTTTCATGTTACTTTTTGGGGTTTTCGATACTGTAATTGAAATGCAAAGTCTGCTTTCGTTTTTCTTTGTAATTGACCAATCTGATAGACTGATAGCAGAGTATTTTTCTTTTCAAATAGCCGCCCTGCACAGTAGGATCAGGAAACCTGTCCTGACAAGCTTATTGCGCAGGCAGAACTACCAGAACCAGCTTTGCATCAAAGACTCTTGGTTGCCACTGGCCATGACTTACCTAAATACCTATGTTGTGTAGGTAGAGCCAGTGGTCAATGCTACCGGCGCCGAGCCCTCTAATTCGCGGCCCGTTCCGTAAAGAGCGGGTCTCGAGACGAACCTATCAATAATGTCATGCCACTGGTACAGCTCCTATTTGCACATTTGAGCGCCAGAGCGACGGTCGCATTTTGAGGTTATAGAGGTCGCGCGAGTGCCAAGATCACAAGTGGTGAGAAAAAAGAAAAGAAAAGAAAAGAAACAAAAATGAAAAGTATATAATATATAACGAGTAAAGATCCGTCAGGTATAAGCCCCTGGTCAATCTCCTCACACAGTTCCTTCTCCTGCCTGACAAATTTAGGCGAGATCCCCCGGAGTCCTCGATCAGCAGATCATTCCCGCAATACGTGAGCAGACTCATCACATCCGCTTGTTTATCCTCGACGGCCTTCTGAAAGGCTTATAAAATGTTCCTCATTCTGAAATCCAGCAATCAACAGAAGGTGCGCAACATGTACATATCGCTATATGGCGTAGTTGAAATTAATCATCCACAGAGTTTTGGAACCTTACCATCATACGACAGCGGGAGAACAATAAAATCCATGCTCGGCAGCCCATGAGTGCAACCAACAATCTTTTGAATCTGTTCACGAAGTAGTGAAAAGCGTGTCGATAATTGACATAAACGAATGCAGAATGCTATAACATGATGTTACACTGCATCAGAGCCAATCAGTTGTCAATAAGAGGTATAGATGGCTCAGCTGAAAGCGGGCCCTCTTGCGGAAACTAGCGGTCACCTTAAGATCTTCGCAGGGAAGCTGCCGTGCAACCCTGAATTCTCAGCTGGAAATATCATGCGACATTGAAGTTACCTGGTCATGACCCACGGTGGGCCAGGCAAGTCGCGCTTCGTGTTGACGTCACTAGCCTCACTACCCTGAGGTTCGTGGCCGAGTATTGGCTCATCATGTGTCGGTAGAACGAGATGGTCTCCTGAAGAGTGAAAATTTAGGTGATGTATCGCCTGAGTGCAAAGTTACGTGCCAATGGGACAAATGAGGCTGTCTGAAAGCTGCAAACAGGAAGCGTCTTTGGCTCCACCTAGGGGTATAAACATGGCTATGGAACCGATAGACTATAGCCTTCATTCTTGTTAAACTAATTAACCTGGCCTTAGCTCAGCATAACTCTCGAGTACATCGCGACAGGTGTTTTCATAATGGAAGAAAACCTTCACACTCACGCGAAGAGCGGAACTCTCAATATGGATAACATCGGCCAGCTCCTCATCCAGGACGAAGTCAATGATGTGGACAGCTACGGTGATACAGCCCTAGACCTGGCAATTCGAAACGGCCATGTGGGTGCCGTAAAGCTGCTTCTGCAGAACGATGCGGATGCCAACAGAGTATCCCCAGATGGCAAGACCCCCCTCTATGCGGCGACTCTGGCACCAAACAGCGGCCGCATTGTTGAGCTTCTGCTCAAGCACGGTGCCAAGCCAGACAAGCCGGTCTCACGGCCAAAAGGTGACACTCCGTTGATGTCAGCGATTCGACAAGGCACTAGCCCCGAGGCTATCCGTGCCCTCGTTCAGGCTGGAGCGGCCATGGATAGGTCGAACGAGCTCGGCGAGACACCTGCGAACCTTGCCGAAAAGTCTACAAACACTGCCGTTCACAAGGCTATCCGCCCCAAGGACGAGAAGCCGGAATGGAAGCCAGAACTCGAGAATCTTCTCGTTAGCTCCGGTCTGTTTGCCATGGCCTACTTCAAGAATTTCAGGGACGTCGGCAAGAATGCCATAAATCGTCTTGCTGCATTGTCAGAACCAGTGCCAGGCGTATGTACCTTGTCATCCAAAGTTCTTCGTTTCTGAATTTGCTAACCCTGGAATAGCAAATTACGAACCCCCGCACGGCGGAGGAAATCCTGTCGAACCTTGAAAACTTCATCCATGCAAAGGGTCTTGAGGACATCTTCCCAGAGGGTAATGAGTATGTGCATAAGGTAGCAGAGAAAGCAGCCAAGATCCTGAACGATTCGACTTTCCCGGGTGCAACACCCAGGAATGTGACTATTATGTCACGCCAGGCTTTGTACCAGCCTGTCTTTTACTGCGGTAGGTCAGTCGGCAAATCGCATAAGAACACCATACTTACACTAGTTGCCTATAGATGATAGTGGCTCGATGGCTGATGACGACCGCATGAACAAACAAGCAACGATGGTTGGACGGATGGCAGACCTTATCACGAGGGCTGCTCCGGAAGGGAACGCACAGGTTTATCTTCGGTTTATCAACAAGAACGAGAAATTCGATAAAATCAGCCCTGGCGAACTTACCTCGAAGATGAAGTTTACCCCCAATGGACCGACTCCGTTGGGTGCGAACCTAAAAGCTAAAGTCTTGAGTGACTTACTCTACGATCCACTTAATAAGGGCGAAGTGCTGGACCGGCCCCTTCTTATTTTGACGGTCACCGACGGATGTCCGACCGACGATCCTAAAGATACATACGAAAAAGAAATCAGGGAGTCGCTGAAGTTTGTGAAGGACAAAGGCTACGGAGACGAAGGTAGGCTTTCGTCGTGGGTCTACATCGATGACGTTCGCTAACCCAGCGCAGCCGTCCGTTACGACCTTAGCCAAATAGGCAACGCGAGTGAGGCTACCGAGTTCTTGGGAAGCTGGCAGCTGAATGATCTTGTCCCCGATCATGTCAATGTAACTGCTGGTGAGTGATAACTGTGGAACCGAAGGAGAAATAGTACGGACCAGGCTAACGTTCAAATCCAGAGCATTTGGATAGCCAATTCGAGAACCTCAGATACAACGACGAACATGAACTCGACCAATGGGTACGGCTTCCGGTGTTCTATTTCCTTTTTGACGCCCAACTGACGAGTTCATTTTAGATCCTGGATAGACTTGATGCGGGTAACCCGATCATTTATTAGATGTGACTTACAAACGGAAACCAAACGTCTCTCAACTGTCGTTGTGATTCGGTATTGGTGGCAATGTGAAATGTGGAAAGCTACATATGGTTTGACGTATGAGGTCCTTGCTCTCTCTTTAGTGAGATATGTGCAACAACTATTATCAAATACATTTGTTCATATACATTGTCATCTGCAAGCCAACCCAGAGTTTTCCAATGGCTGAATAATTGCCAAGCCACTATAATCTTTGTACTTTGTCCCTTTAGTTGTAGGTGTAACCGGGGTTGCTCCAAGCTCAACGGGAAGTGCCGTGAGGGCAGAGAGCACGTCGGGGTACGGATTAAGCAAGGAATGATGCAGTTGCCCTGACAACCGGCAAGAGCAATATGCAACCTGATATGCGTATACTGGAATCGGAATAACTGGTACCCCCAATAATAGAGAACAAGAATGGCTCAACCCAGTATTTTTTATGCCCTCGTGATACCCTGAAATTCTGTCTGTCCCTTTTCTCTTGCTTCGTCTTGGGAGATCTTCAAAGCCGATCTTAAAGCATATAGCGGTATAGACTGACAAGGACCACCTTGAACGGTAAGGCTGATTGTGCCGTATGTATGGCCCCTCAATAGCCAACAGAAAGCTTCACAGATCTGCAGCCAGGAATCGGACGTCTTTGTTGACATAGCTACGCGCGGGCTGCAATTGTTTCTTACACACCAAGACCCGCAGATCCCTCGACCATGACCGCTACGCGTGCAGAATAAATAGTTAATTACGTCCTAGTGGATGATCCAGATACTGAGGAGACTACGGGAGGGATTTAGGTAGAAGATTGGGGACTGTTTAGCAGCGTGTTGAGCTTGCTGAGAGGTCGAAGAGAATGCGAGAGGGGTGAACCGGACAGCGTCTCGCAGCCCTGCTAGGCTTTGCTGAAGCGTCACAATGTTGGTGGCTGGCTGAGGTGGGTCTGTATATCTGAACATTTCCTACTGCGTACCCTCTCCTTACGTCAAGAACGAAGACGGTTATTTTATGTTCACGGTTGCTTTTTGTTGAGATGAGTGGCTACCTGAGCAGCCCCCCCCCCCTCCCCCCGGCTGGCGTTTGTTAGGACCTGTTCCCTGCTACTCGTACGGAGTAGATATATTTTTCCCCTGCATAGTTATCTGTTAAGAATCCTCCTCCCATAGGAGTGGCCATCCCTTCTGCTTGGACCTACCTACAGTGAACCTCAGTGCGAGGTTGTAACCCGATAGCGTCTTGATGAGGCGCCGTGCTTCGATGCCGTAAACATTTACAATTTATCACTTTGCTTTGGATGTGAGTGCTCCGCATTGCAAAGGGTTCCAGTGTAGTGGGGAAGGGAATTGTTGGCTAGGGATCGTGTTAAAGTGGGATATGTGTACCTCCTGGTTATGCTAGATCGTTAACACCTGAGAATACAACAACTGCTGCTTGCTAAGGCAACTGTTTTTCTCATTTATGCGCAGAATAACTTGCTCTTGGACACATGATTTTCGACTATAGACCCACCGAGCATTTATTATGCGATGGATAAAAACACAGACTTGTGACCGAAGTCCTAATCAACAGAATGGTAGTAGTCCTACTTCGAACGATGGATAATACTATTATTTTACCAGATTATGAAGGCGGAATAACTACTTTACAAAAGTTGACGCCACGGGATCATGAATTCATGGTGTCCTCCAGGTAAAAGTTCAAGTCCAGCCATTCACCTTCGCTTGTGGTAAATTTTCATTGTTTCTTGTTACAGCAAGTCCAGCAGGGCTATTCGACACATTAGTATCAAGCTACAGGGTAAGTAGAGTGGCCACTTACTTTGTCGCCCTCGGGATCAATCAGTTCAGGCTCCATGCCGGGAAGGCACTTAAACTTCTCCGCTCTGCAGACACTCAGGCAGGTACGGGGTTCCTCAGAGGCGAAGTCCTGGGCCCAGACGCTGGAGGCAGCCAACAGGAGAGTGGCGAATAGGAAGGATGAGAACTGCATCTTGAGAGATTGTTGGGGCAGGTTTGTCAAAGGATAGAGAGATTTTGTGGATGGAAGGCGTAACAAGACACGCTAGGGATGCGATTGTAGAGCTATTTATGTGGAAGGCTTGCTTAAAACCTGTCTTCTAGCTTCAGCTATGTTGTAATTTCTACTCATGCCCATCCATGGATGCATGATGTATAGGATTTAGAGTTATTGATAGATGTGGACCTGAACCAGCAGCATTCTCCAATAAGCTGCATATCTTGCAAGCAAGGCAGTGAGTCCTTTTTTGTTAGGTGTAGCTGAATGAATATAACTCAGACAAATTCGGTCAATAAACCTTGAGGATGTGTTGCATCGGTCCCAATATAACTTTCGATTGATTGGCCGCGCCAAGACGCATGCATAAGGCATAGATCCACAGCTCGAGTTGTACAGCATGTCGGTATGACGACGATCTAATGCTGCAAGGACGCCTCTGGCCCATTCCGTCCATTGTGGACCGTTCCGTGCCGTACAACCTTTTTCCTTCGTTTGAAGGCTGGGCAACACTTGAGTATTTCCGTCATCCAAAACGCTAAGCATTGTTCCGCACAAATCCGTCCTGCTACACCCTTGGTTCACCCAATTATGGATCATTAGAACTGCAGTGTAAAGGATTCAGAAGATACCACCGCCGTAGCATATCGCAACTCGCATATCATACCTACGGTTCGACAGTAGTACTTCACATAACCGCATGCGTATATCAGCTATCCACACAGTGCTATTTGCCACGACCACAACACTATAAAGTTCTATTGTTATGGAGTGGAATGCCATAGGATACAGCATGGTCTCGCCTTAACCGAGAGAACTGGGATACTTGCGTCAGGTAAATTTCCATTGGAGCAACATTGGGAATAGAGTTAGTTCTATCTGAATCAAGAACAAGGGATTTGCCCACATATTCATGCAGTACATCCATTTGTAGTATCACCATGGTAAGATCAAGTTTAGGCAATTAGAGAGATAAGAGACTGATGTAATCGAGCCATGTTTGCTACCGAGAAGGGCACAGAGCATCAAACTATCTACCAGCAAAAGACTAAAACTGAACGAGTCCAGACGCATAGCACATCATCATCGGGTGAATGTATGTGGAATGAAGCAAGGGCCCCGCTTATTTGCAAAGAGTCTCTCTGATTCCAGAAATTGAAGGAGCAAAGAAGTACTCACCACCGCGAGGGATAACCCAGCGTTCAATAGGAATCCAGTGTTTGCTCGGCTTCGGCACAGGCTTCTCAACATCAGGGAAGTTCGCATTAGGAGCTGGGCTGTCATATTTGGTAACGTCATTCTCCGCGCGATAGTAGGGAGGCATTTGACCGATGATAGCGTCGATACCCTGCGGGGCTTTGCCTCCCAGCTTGTCAGAGAAATCGACAGGCTTATCCGCCTTGTTTGCCCATTCTGTGGGTTGTTAATTATGAATGTATTGTCATTGTGGGGGAGTACGAACCTTTCTGGACAAACCTGAATCCGTTGGTGATGTCGCTCTGGTAGGAAACGAACAACAGACCACGATCATGCTGGGACACGCCAGCACCCTTCTCGTTGGTCTCTGTCACTGGTCCGTAGGGGATTCCTCGTCGCATCATAAGATGCCTTTCGTAATTGGGGAAGTCATCTCGAGGCCCGCACTTCCGGATATGGGCAGCGTAAGGACATCTAGTTTGGTCCTCAGGGTTGTAAGTGAAGGCATCCGTGTGATTCGTCGCTTCCAGTTTTTTGTATTCCTCGTGAGGATTTTTACCCTGTTCACTCCATTCCTTGAACAATAACTTCTTGTTCGTTTCTGGATCAGGATCCCTCAGAGGGGTGGGATCTGCGTCTGGGTAAAGTTCAAGCGGGGCTCCTGTACATATCAAGTAAGTGAATGCTGCAAGTCAAGGCACATCCAAGAGGCAATCTTACCGTTGGGCCATCTTCCAACAATACGGGAGGAGAATTTTCGAAGATCTACCATAGCTTCGGCCTTTTGCCCCGGATTTTTCAATTTCTTGGTGTTCGCGGCACACCAGCTGAAAGGGTTAGATTATCGTAGTATCGTAGAACAAATTCGAAGAGGGTACACTTACGCAACGAACTCCGGTGTTCTTTGTTCATATGTGCGGAACACCATGAAGCTTCCCTCTTTGGCCCAAGCCGGGTGATTGCTTTGATCGCCTTCACCTCCAACAAGAATAGTACTAGCGAGGCCATCAGCGACTGGATTTCCAGGCATCTTGGTGTGGGATGTTTAGAGCTTACCCAGCCTGAATTGGCTTCAAACCCTTCTTGGCTTCTTCGACCTTTTCATCGGTGTCCAGACCAATGACAATTGGCTGGGAGATACCATCAACCCATCCAAAGCTAAACAGTGGATTAGTCTGATATAATATGTATAATGAGCGTGAAGTATCCTACTGTTCTTTGTCATCATCAAGAACATGTCCCTGCTGCTGAAAGACAACTTGAACACTTGGCGTGTCGATGGTATGACCTCCAGTGGATGGGATGTCTCCTTTCTCAAGACCGACTCCGAAAGCCTTCTTAACCGATCTAACGGTATTAACCAAGGTCTTTTCAGTATCACCGGTGATAGTGAAAACACCGTCGAGATATCCATTTCGTGGGGTGAATTGGTGGAACCAATCATGCTGGTCATCGAGACCGTTATGCTTTGCCTTTTCATCTCCCTCAAGGGGGTAGGTCAGGTCCTCCCACTGGCCGTTGTTGAAGACATCATCGGTGAATGGCTCCGCTCCAAGCTAGCATTGTTTAGTGCGGCTCATGTAATTATCGAGTAGTCTTATAACCCACCTTTGCTAGACCCTTGGCGGAGAAGGCAACATTGATGGCAGAGAAAAAGACGATACTTTTTAGAGTACCTTCGGCCTTCTTCTTGTAAATGTCCTTCCTAAACGTCTCAGCATCACTGGCAGTCGTGAGACTTGGAACGAGGACAGCCAGGTGGTCTTTGAACTTCACAGGGTCAGTGATGCGGAAGAAGACAAACAGCTCATGCTTCTTGGACAAACGGGGCCTGGGATCATTAGAATGAATTCCCAGATTGAAACAGATAGCAGGGTATCAACTTACCAGATGTCTCCCTGGATGTTCTCCTTGTTGGGAGGTGCCATTTTGGATGACAGGCTCAATTTTCTTCAATTGCAGGTGTTCCAGGGAAAGGGTTCAACGGGGGGAAGGGGTCCTTTATATAATTCAAGCTACACCATACAGTGGCTAATGCTTGGAAGTGTTGAGACGAAAGAGCGCCCCTCCGTTACGCATTAATGATGTTGTCACTGCACATCCTCGTATAGTGAAAGCTGCAACCAGATTGTTCCTTGATATTCATCCACGGATCTGAATAGGCCAATCACACCCAGTGATGTAAGGTGTCTGTCCCCGGCAATCCTGTACAACTATGCAATGCAGGTCGTGAATGTCACTGCGACATTACCCCATCTACAGTGGCTGCCTGTAAAAGAGACCAAAATTACGTGTCGAGATGGAAGAAGTCGATCCATTCCTCAAGGGAGCAGTCTGAGATTCTTTAGGTCTCCACATTGTTGCAATAGTGCGGCAGAAAGTACTGCATCACTATAGAGTAGAGAAATGTAACTGAGTCGCTCACAGACTTGGCGTAGTATGAATGTTATACTAGATCCTGATATATGCAGCCTGGGCGCTATATTATCAGGTCTGATTGGAGTGTGACCCCAACACGTCACAGATGTGCACTTGGTTCAATAGCGCAGGCCAGTACGTACCTGGAGTGAACAGGACTTATCTACCCTAAAACGTGCGTCTACTAGCCGTTGTAGTATATCATATGTGGGTGGTACGTATCATCTTTCAATTATTATTAATCGAGAAATTATGGATCTGGATCTGCCAAAATCATGCAGGAAATGCATAATGTGGCTTTCACTACGCCAATCGAGATCTAAGTATTCTCACCGCCACCAAGTGGGAACAAATTGATAAAAAAAAGAAGAAGAAGAGAGGCTCGGCGTAAGTATTGGGATATCAACACAATAAAATAAAGACACGAAAGAGAAAATCAAATACAACATAGAAAGTGAGGAGGAGCGCAGTAGGAGTATAGAAGAAACTTGAGAAAGGGGACAAGGAGAATGCAAATCTATGGCACGTGAATGAAAACGAGATCGAGTTGAATCAAGTCACTCTCCTGAGCCTTCTGCTTGAAAGGGTATGCAAGCACGCGAAACAGAGAGCAAAGGCCCAATGACACTCAAAATTGAAAATAATATACGCCTAGAGGATATAGAAGTCTTCCAAGCGAATCCCGGTAGTCTCGCCAACCTGCAAGATACTGATCAACAACTTGGAGCGGTATTTAGAAACTACGCAAGATACTGACCGTAAGTCGGTTGAAGCACTGGATTAGACTACCATGAAATTTGCATTAATGCCCCAAACATGATAGGCCAGAGAGAAACCGGGCTACCTGGGCAGTGCATTAGGCTGACGTGTAGTGATATTAGACAATAGGCGCAACGAGAACGTGGATGTAGCAAGCAAGCAAGGCGCCGAGAGCTGAGTTTGACACCGTCGCGATCAGCAATCAGCAACTGCACAAATGCGGAGGACAATGGCTTAGATGTCAGCTAGCAGGATATTTACTTGTATCGATTAGCTCCCGGGCAGTGACGTGTACTTACACATCGCTATGAACCGCAAGTGTGCCTAAGATAGGAACTTCACACCCAACCCACGTTGAGTTCGGGTTTTGGTAGTAGGCTGAGCCCAGTCTAGTAGCTAGAAGAGAGCTATAGTAGGTAAATCTCAATAAAGTAACGCCCGCTTAGTTAGGCCGGGAAAACTGAGCTAATGATATGCTTGATATCATCATAGAACATACGGAATAAAAGACGTATCAAACAAGGACTTATAGTTCTGAAAACCTGCAATAGCAGGAGCACTACTCTGTATACGATCATGCTATATTAGGGAAATGCATTTGTCTTATTTGCTTGTAGTATCCCAAACATTACCCGGCGTACAGGTATCGTGGCTGACCTATACTAGACCGCTACTTGTGTACACTAGGACAGCTGGTCACTAAACGCATACAATCACTGACCGACAGTCTACTAGTATGATACTGGTTACTGAACCTGTAGCTTCAACTCTAGCCAACACCGACCTAAGATGTCTTGGGCATGAGATTCGAATACCGACAGCAAAACGCTTAATATCCGTTGGGCTGGTGGGTCGAGTTCTATTAAGAGCTAGGGGCTTGGAGGCAGTGGACGCAGGTGAGCTTTTATCGACACTGTACTTGCACACCCGGGTCCAAAATATCGTTGCTACCGTAGGAAAACACCCATTCGCCACTTCAGCGTCGAAGAAGTATGTGTATCAATCTCAAATTAATCTGTTTCTACTCGAAATGGTTGAGAACAGATAAAATTAGGATGTAGGCCGTTTAGAAAGATATAACAAGTAGCTTTTCTAGGTTGATTTTACTAGTAATTTCCGAAGACGGTGCGCAATTAGACCTGAACGCTTCCTTTTATTATTATTCTCTGGAGCCGCAAATCTCCACCTATGAAATTAATTCTGCTGTGCCAGGTAATTTGAGAGCTTTCATGGGGACCTATAGCTAGAATTCAACAATCCTCACTGTTTTGTTCTCTTGTCCACTTCGTGGCTAACGAGCTTTGAATAGAGGTCCTTCCGGAACATCTCGACATACGGCCTGCGCTTGGATCTCATATGACATGTACTACGCTTACTAGACCTTCCCCCGTAGTATTGATAAAAGATAATCGATGGTATAGTCACATTACCGCCATAGTTGTACTTTTGGTAGCTTTTAAGGGTTTCTAGGGAAGCAGACCTTCTCCGGGAAGGTTTGCGGCTTCATTGATGAACTTGAAATGCTGACTTTTAGCGTTTTGAGCTAAGTTAATGGCAACCTAGAGTATTATTGTTGGTATGTACGAAGGAGTTTACGAAGGTCGCTCACATCCATATTAGAAGCCGAAAATGTGTTAGATTAAGATGTCTATGAGCGAAAACTATAGATCGACCATTTTTGGGGACAGCGGTTATATATATAACTATTTACAGCGGCATTATTTTTGGTAGAAATATGCCCACGAAAGCCTTTAGCGTATGTGCTCGTCGACGGGAGAAGTAATATATAGTCATTACTCGCTGAACATAGATCTCTCCAGTTGACTTTATAGGGCAGGGCTCAGATCCCATAGAGATCCACCTAATTGTCCTCGCCCTAGTCGTCCAAATCCAATTTAGGGATATTCCTAGGAGCGTAAATTGAATAACCGCACCGCAAGTCCTTCGCTTCCATAGAAAAGAGACTGTGAGGATGGACACTTAAGCTGATGTTCCAAATCCCTTCGATGGAACGATGGTGGGTTAGAGGTGCACGGAATAAAGCTGGCGTGCTGCAGTTTCCAAGGTTATTGATTTAGCTTACTCAGGTCGATCATATCTAGGTACGCTCAGTTCATAACTTAGTGAGCAAACATTTGATGGAAAAGCCAGGACTAGGTACTAAAATCGAAGGGCAAAGCCCTCAAGAGCTATTATCCGCTACTATGTATATGAGTGCGGGGATAGTAGGAAAATCAGTCCACATGCTATGCACTTGCATTCATCATTGAAAGTAGAGTGCTCATTACCGGATCGAATTGGTGATTCCTAATAAGCCAAGAGATTGACGACTCGGTTTTTATTCCTTATACGCAGAGCCGCCACTGGCCAGTGCCAGTGCACCGAAATAAGAAAAGCTAATCTCATCGAGTCATCCGGCATCTGAATTTGAACAACCCTTGTAAAAGTCTGTGCTTAAGGATTATCAAGGGCCCTCATGTACCGTACCGTCTTAATATGTTTGTTTGACGTTGAAATGATCTTCCATAATAGTCAAGATATCGGATTCGAATGCCCAGGTGAGGTTTGTTGATTAATAATTCGGAGCGACCTCGGAAAATCCGCAGAATAACTTGTTCCTCCATTGAGTTCGATGCTGACCAAGCTGGTCAAGTCCGCCAATCAGCGGTGGCAGACCCCGATTTCGGGGCCGTTTCGGGTTGGTTTTGTGAGAGAGCCGCGTTTGTCGCTGGGTTATTGAATGTACTCTGGCTAGGAAAATGAGGAAATGTACGGAGTAGTAGTAGAGCAATTTGCGATTCGCAATTTATGCACTGTTCATCCCATCTCATACAATGTTAGTACGGAGTACTAGATGTAGGATCATCGTGGGATTTTCTATCCAAAAATGGAACGTGGAACCGAGGATTTAAACTCAGTGGGCTCCGATTCTCGGCCTTCGATCGATTCGTTTCTATACCTATGCAATGTTGTATATTAGATTTACATAGAGCGTGGGAAGGAATAAAAGGGAGAGGTAAATTGGAAGAGAAAGGGAATTTATTATAAGTATAGGATATATCCCCAACAGAAACAGGATGTCCGGATTAGGAGGCAAATGAAGGCAAATTGGGGGATTAATCATCACCCCTCCGGCGCCCCGGGCCTCCCACCCCCACTGAACATTCAAAGAAAAAACCCACTTGTGGCTCCAACTTCTCTGTCCTTCGCTCCGACTTCTATCCAACTTACAACATCTCCAAAACCGCCATTCACACGAGGCGAAACATAGTCACCTCGTAGGTGCTTCGACTTCCATCGCACTCGCGACGAATCCGCACCGAGCCGCATTCGGCATCTGAGTCACGTCTCTCCGGTCTGCGCAACGCGCATTTCCACACACTCCATCGGCATCAAGAAGATCGGTTTCCGGCTTCTCCCTCAGCTGATTGTACCGGGGAAAACGGGGAACTTTCATCATGGCCAACTACAATGGGCGCCGCATGCCCAACTTCTCGCAATACCTCGATGACTTAAACGCGATTCCCTCACCATACGACCAGGCCCAGCAGCAGCAACAGCAGCAGACTACGTTCAACGATGAGGACCTAGCTCTGTTCACCAATACCGAGTTCTTCGAGTTTGACAAGTTTACCGACTTCAGCGGCCTACCTTCATTCTCGCCAGAAGAGGAAAAGACACACCAGGTCGTCCCAGATCAATCCGCGCAGAATGAGGATCTGAAGTTCTTGGATTTCCTGAATGGTAAGTGTGATTATTATCGGTTCGTGTCTTTTCCATCGCTGGTTGGGTAGTCCCAAGTCCGAGCTGCACAGCTTTCCCCTGATCGCACCAGCCTTATTCACAATTGGGTTGATTGGACCGATGTCTACATCTTGCATGTCGTTTCATTGGTTGCCTTATGAATTCGTCATTCTTGCCTATTGCACGCCTCAGATCTGGGCTGGGTTTGGCATTTTTGGCGCTTCGTGCGCTTCGTGCGCTCAATATCATCCCACGCCCTTTCACAGCTTTGACCTCCTTGGCTAGCAAATTTGAGCCCTGCATGTCATCCTTCCCGTGGCCCTAGCAGGGTTTTCTTCCACTCAAACTTGACCTTGGTCGTTGACGTGAATGCTCCCCACTATTACGCCATTCCACGTGATTGGCACCTGTGCTCGGACCCCAACTACTTTCGGGAAACCGAAACTCGCGATGTGCATGTTGTTTGGAAATTGAACCAATGCTAATGGCTTTCCAGCAGATGGTCTTAATGGCATACCCGATTATCAGCCCAACCTGACCTCCAACGTCCAGGTGCCCATGCACAATCCCCACTTTTCGTCCGTTCCTAGTGGGCCTGTGACTGCAAACCAGGCACCTATCCAGCCTGCGCCTATCAACAACGCGCCAAAGGTCGCTCCGGCCCCGTCATCTGCGTCGGTGTCGCCTTCCACTCCGGTTACCGGCACTAAACGCAAGAGCTCCGCAAATGCGGCCAGCGTCGAGGAGGCTAGTCGCCAAATGGCCGAGGAGGACAAGCGCCGTCGTAACACCGCCGCCAGTGCTCGCTTCCGTGTGAAGAAGAAGCAGCGTGAGGCTGCTCTCGAGCAGACTGTGAAGGAGACCACCGAAAAGAACGATATTCTCGAGGCTCGCGTGTCTCAGCTCGAGCTGGAGAACCACTGGCTCCGTGGTCTGATCATGGAGAAGAACGGAGCCGACGAGCAGTCTGAGCAAGACATCTCGGATATGTTCAAGAAGTTCTTGGCCTCACAGAAGGCTGATGGTTCAAGTACTTCTGACCTGAAGCGCGGTGTGGGCACCACTGTATGAAGTAATTGCCCAATACTAAAGAAAAAGAAAAAAGTCGCCAAAAGAAAGAAAGAAAGAAACCCCACCCAGTCTTATTTGATTGCCCTGTTACTCCGCTCTGCTGCTTCAGGTGGTGACTGTCCTGGGCTTTTGTCTGTTAGCTCCACCTCACCATCTTTGTCTTCTTGTTTATAGTGTTCTTCTCCAGCGATGTTATTCTCTCTCTTTTTTTTTTTAGGTAGCTAGAGCTATATTGGGTATTATGTCTGCAGGTCCAGGGGGTGGTGGGCGGATGAGTGATGTCTCTTCACGCAGTACAAGTATTTTTGATGCAATTATTCATGTGTTTCGGTCCAGTTTTACGTCTGTCCAACTCGCCTAGACTATCCATTGCAAGAAATCGCCCAATATCCCTTCAATATACAGTCATGTTTCATGAGTATTTGCACCCCAGTACTTCCACCTGGTGCTCTTCCTGTACTTTCTTCTATTATAGCCCGCTAGCGGGAGCTTCTAACATATATCCATAAGCGTGTATGTGAGCTTTCTATTTACTGTTAAACTATTAGTTTAATGCGTTGAGTGAAGTGTTAATAGGCAGAAAGGTGGCCTGGTGCCTTCCGCAGTACTGGGGTGCAAGCACTCATGAAACGTCACTGTACACCGTGGACCAACACGGCTTATCATTAATAGCTGATTGGCCCAGCAGACTCCACACTAGGTTTCCAAAATTCGAGGAAAGAGAACGGATTGTCTGCTTCTATTCCCCGGACTATTAAGAAATGTTTGGGTCCCTCAAACGTGCCCTGAGAAAACCACACGCAAACGTGTATGGTCTAGATCATGCCGTCCTCAACATACAGCTCCCACCGCAGAGCATGTGGATGAACATGGGGTACTGGGAGGTAAGTCAACTCAGATAAAGATCATTTAGGCAATTGTCTCATGTAAAAGTCCCTTATTTGAAATCCACATTGACAAACATCACAGTACACAGATGATTTCCCCGAAGCCTGCCAAGCGCTCCTAGAGCAGGTTCTCACGGCTGCGCTATCAACGGAGAAGGCGTCTGCCGTGAGAATCCTAGATGTCGGGTGCGGGTGTGGTGATCAGTCGTTATACCTGACGAAGGTTTTAAATGGCCATTCTTCTACATCCCCGTCCGATTCTGAAGGGGCTGGGATCGGAACCACGGCAACAACCCCTGTCTCTATCTCCACTAGCGCATCTGATATTCACCCATCAGAGTGTGGCCTGCGGTCTCGTCATAGCAAGACCAAGCTGCAATCCTCCTCTCTGATACACCTGGATTCCTATATTGGAATCACGCTGGAGTCAGCGCAGGCCGCGCTCGGCTCACGCCGCATTAATCATATGAAGCGAGACAGCAATGACCCTATCCAGGCAGATATCTTCTGCGCGGACGCTGCAGTCCCCAGCTCTTGGACCGGGGAGTTGAAGAAATCAGTCACGGCCCTTGCAGTCGCGTCAACTAAGCAAAATGAGAATGAAGACACGTCTACATGGCTCCTGGCCTTGGACACGATATATCACTTCCGCCCCTCCCGCTTACCTCTCCTAACCTATGCACACAACACCCTCAATGCCTCGTTCATGGCCTTCGACTTGATATTATCTGATAGTATATCTTGGTACGAAAGGATCCTCCTCCGACTCGTGTGCTGGGGCACGAACTCGCCATTCGGCAATTTTGTTTCCGAGAAGGAATATGTGGAGCTACTCATTTCAGCTGGGTATAATCCTGCTTTTATTGAGATCCGAGATATCTCGGAGCACGTTTTTGGTGGGTTGGCAGACTTCATTGAGCGCAGGATTGAAGAGGCAAGGCCATTTGGGATTAAGATGGGGAAGTTTCGTGCGGCGAGGTTTGTGTTTGGGTGGTGGGCTAAGGGGAGGGTTGTTAGGGGCGTTGTTGTTGTTGCGAGGAAGGCTTAATGGTTTGGATGGTCCAGTCTCTAGCTGTCGCATGTGGTTATATGTCAAAAGGTGGTATTTTCGGCCATTTTTAGCAAGGCGTGGTGTATGGCAGCTATAAAAACCGACCAAACCAATCCATTGCGATAGTACTCCAATAACTAAAGAAAGAGGAAAGCGTCGGGAGCTTCTCGTTCATTGATCCTTCCATTTGAATCTTCTACCAAGATGAAAAGAATACTTCGATAGCTACCTAGGTATCTTCTATTTCTCCGAGATTGCATTACCAATAGATCAGTAAATTCAAATCAGTGCGTCATACCTTTCCGATGTAGATAGATCGAGGCACCCGTAAAGAAATCTCGTGGATAGCTTTCAGGCCTGGTGTACAGCTTAATAGACTTACTAGGTAGGTGAAGCTTTTCTCAGCACAATCAAGCCTCATGTAATCAAGCCACATGTAGCCTTGTGGAAGCCTACCTATAGGTATCTAAGGTATAACTAACTAGTTAGAGGTACTTTAGGTAGGTAGCTCGTGGGCTGTTTCATGATGACGTCAAGAGGCGGTGGCACCTCCAGGCAACTTGTTCATTGATATTGGCAATATAAATTAAAATCTATATAACTACATACATGGATATAATATCCTAATTACTAATTGGTCAGGAAGTCCACGGGTGCTGAGGCCAGCTTCCGTTTTATCCGACAATTCGGCAGTTATCCAACGCTGAAGCCGCTAAGTGGTGGGTCTAGACGATCATAGTTGCTTTCGGCGCTCCTTTTTTTTCTGTTCAAGTTTTTATAAACAAATTGTCCGCGTTTGGATGGCAAAAAAAATCCTCTACCCTTCTATATTTCAGGCACAGGTACCTCTCTGATCTTTCTGACAGTCCCAACGGGGGAAAAGAGAGACTGCAGCCAAGAAGATCTACAAGATCGGCCAGATCATAATCCCCGAATCGGTAAAGCGGTCTCCCTTGGCAATATGGCCGATCAACTGCCTGAGACCGAAGAATCGCATATACCGAGCGAGAAGCCACGGAACTCGGCTGAGATAGAGAGACGTACTACTTCAGCCTCTATCGGATCATCGACCGGCTCGAGTATCTCTGAATATGACCCCCAGGTGCATAGGCTACAATCGCGAAACACAGAACTGGACTTGGAACGCCATCGGACTGGGACATCGCGAGCATTGAGCAGGACCGAGACGCAACGCGCTCAACATGCGCTCACCGTGGGTGAGAGTCTTCAGTCGCGACCGTCACGGGCTCCATTGCCAGCCTTTGGTGGGGGCAAACCATACCCTCCACCTCTTCCTGAACGGGAAGATTACGTTGTGGAGTTCGATGGGCCAAATGACCCATTATACCCGCTGAACTGGCCCTTGAAAAGAAAGTAAGTCGTCTCACCATGAATTTTCCGTACCGTACTGGGCATTTAATGTGCAGCATTGATACTCCGATACTGACTTCTCAAACTAGATGCTACATTAGTGCTATCCTCGCCTTCACCAGTATTTGCTCCACCTTCGATTCCGCCGTTTTTAGTGCTTCATCCAATAATGTCTCGAGTTACTTCAGCGTCGGCCTTGAAGTCGCCGTCCTCTCCAGCTCTCTATACATCATCGGGTACGCATCAGGTCCCTTGATATGGGCTCCCCTATCCGAACTCAAGGGTCGTCGTCTCCCTATCATCGTCGCCATGTTCGGATTTGGCGTCTTCAACATCGCAGTGGCAGTCGCGAAAGACTTGCAAACGCTCATGATTTGCCGATTCTTCTGTGGTATTTTCGGCAGTTGTCCCTTGGCAGTTGTGGCTGCTGTGTTCTCTGATATCTGGGACAACCGCACCCGTGGTGTTGCTATTGCCATGTTCTCCTCGACCGTGTTCCTAGGCCCTCTCCTAGCACCTTTCATCGGAGGCTTCATTAACATGTCCTATCTCGGGTGGCGCTGGACCGCCTATATCCCAGCGTTCATGGGCTTCGCCGCTTTCCTCCTGAATGTTGTCTTTCTAAAGGAGTCGTACCCACCTGTGGTCCTTGTGGATAAGGCTTCGGAGCTACGTCGTCGCACTAAGAATTGGGGAATACATGCGAAGCAGGAGGAGATTGAAGTCGACCTTCGAGACCTGATCGTAAACAACTTCTCTCGTCCGCTTCGACTGCTAATTAACGAGCCATTGATCCTCGCCGTCACTGTCTACCTAAGTTTTATCTACGGGTTGCTCTACTGCTTCTTAACGGCCTACACTCTGGTCTTCCAGGGCGTTTACGGTATGAACGCTGGTGTTGGAGGACTTCCCCTCTTCGGCATGGTGGTGGGCCTGTTCATCGCCGCGACTTATATCATCATCGCCAGCAAGGGCTATAATAAGAAACTCGACATGAACGGTGGTGTCCCTATCCCCGAGTGGCGTCTCCCGCCAGTGATGGCTGGTGGTGCTCTCTTCGCTGCCGGTCTCTTCTGGTTTGGATGGACTGGCTTCAACGGTACCATCCACTGGATCGTGCCTACCCTGAGTGGCCTATTTACTGGATTTGGTCTTCTGATTATCTTCATTCAATTGTTCAATTATCTGATTGACACGTATCTTATGTTGTATGTCATACTCGCGCGCCATTCCTCCATTTGTTCATGGGATCATCTAACATACTATCTATAGCGCCGCATCAGCCATTGCAGCAAACACCTTCTGCCGCTCGATGGTGGCAGCCAGCTTCCCGCTTTTCTCACGCCAGATGTTCCAAGGCATGGGTATCCAGTGGGCTTCTACGCTTCTCGGATGCGTCGCAGCTGTCCTCGTTCCAATTCCCATTGGATTTTACTTCTTCGGTAAGCGATTGAGGATGAAGAGCAAGTTCGCGCCATTTTATGAAGCTGTCCAGGAAGGGCATGCGGCTGAGGAAGCCGAAGAACAGGCGGAGGGGACTGTTCACCGGCAATGAACAGATAACTGCTTGTTCTTATACATAATCATATTCCCATCAGGAAAATGCAAATAGATTTAGCGAGAATGATAAAACAGTAACATAATCTTTTGCTACCGCACAAAAAAACAAATGATCGGGCTAAAGGGGGCTCAGCTAGGCCACTTTTCGCCGCAACGGAAAATCCGTAAATCCGCTAAATCCGTGGGCGAGTTTTATCCCTCACCTCTTGTCAGTCTCTTGACATCCCGAGATCTGTCAGCGACGGCTGGAGATGCCGCCCAAGTCGAATAATAACCACACATAGGATCATGGGGATGGATTTTGTCTTCGTCAACGTACAGAAACCAGGGGACGCCCTTCAGCTCGCCAAGGAGCCCGAGTTCCGGTCTCACGTGACGCGTTATCAATGGAAGCAAGCACGTCGAGATAAGCGACTCCGGACTAGGCTCCTGCTGGGTGCGGCGCAGCTGGATGTTGCACAAGATGTGAAAGCCACTGAAGTTCAAACCCGCCCCGGGTTCGACTCTTTCACCTCGGCACCAGCCTCGATACCGCCTCAAATTGGCGGACTTAGGGTGGACCCCTTCAAGTCTTATCCTATATCGGACCAGCCTTGGACTCCACTACTGGTCGATCACTGTAAGTCTATATACTTTTTGGATTTGGTTTAGCAAAAACTGGACTTTCATTAACATCGTAAGACTTGATGAATATGGCAGTTGATATCCCCGAGCTTGACCAGCCTGGGAACCCCGGTCTCCTGAGGACCAGTTGGTTTCCATTAGTGATGACCGAGCCCGCTTTGTTCTCCGTCACTATTCTGCTTGCTGCATCGCATTATGCCTCCCTACAAAGCCATCCTAGCAGTATGAAAATGGACCTTCTTGGTCTTCGCTGTGAAGCTATCCTGTCCATCAATCGCTGTCTTGAGGCTCAGCACCCAGGGACTGTAAATGATGCTTTGATAATGGCTATAGCAAAGATGGCAAGCTATGAAGCCATGTACGGCAGTCTTGAGAACTACAGTATCCATATGCAAGGTCTCGTACGAGTGATTGGTTTACGAGGGGGGCTCACAACACTGGGGCTGAATGGCTTGCTCTATCGGATGGTGATTTGGATTGACCGCAATTCCGCTTTCTTGCATGGATCAGCGACGACCTTTGGGGATGAACTTATACCAGATCCTAATCCTGGTCAATTCCTGGGTAGCTCCTGATGGACAATGTAAATCTTCTACTTGAAAACCAATCAAAAAGAATCAAACACCCGTATGACGACATGAAATCGCGTATAATGAGGTTCATAGAGCTTCTTGATGTGACTTCCTAAACGGGATATCACATCCAACCTTGGGGAAATCTGACCCACATATTACCGCCAATGAAATAAAGTATTTGTGGCTACGCCCCATATCTTTCCGGTTGCGGATAACGCCTTATAATGCAGCATCTAGGTAGGGCATTCTGTATACTACGCTCACATTACAATAGGCTCAATTGCGTACTCCTAAATATATAAGTGACGGACATCTCTCGACCAAAAATTGCAGTTCTATCACTCAATTATCACAAACCTCCGTTGTTATTACCTACAATTTCGAAATGTCTCTTTCTGGTAAAGTCGCCCTTATCACCGGCGGTGTTAAGAACCTTGGTGCTCAAAGTGCCCTCGAGCTCGCTGGCGAGGGCGCCAATCTTGCTCTCCACTATCATTCATCCGGCGGCGAAAAGGAGGGAGCCTCGCTAGTAGCCTCCCTTAAGGAAAAGAACCCTTCGATCAAAGTCTCCTTCTACCAGGGCGATCTGACCTCTGCTGCTGCAGTAACTAAGCTGTTCAAGGATGTTATTCGTGATTTTGGCCATGTTGATATTGTGGTCAACACCGTCGGCAGAGTGCTGAAGAAGCCCATTACAGAGATTAGCGAGGAAGAATATGACACGATGTTCGCGTAAGTATTGTGTTGGGGAAGGGCATTGCAAACTCTCTAAGAGTGTTTGGCTAACTACGTCTCTAGCGTGAACTCCAAGACTGCATTTTTCGTTCTCAAGGAAGCTGCTGCTCATGTGACTGATGGCGGAAAGATCATCACTATTGTCACTGCGCTCCTAGGAGCCTTTACTGGCTACTATACTTCTTACGCTGGTAGCAAAGCTCCCGTAGAGCACTTTACTCGGTATGTTGCCAGTGCACTATCGGTCGAAGTCATGAGCTAACAATATCGTAGGGGTGTTTGCAAGGAGCTCCAATCTCGCAGCATCAGTGTGAACAATGTCGCCCCTGGACCGATGGATACACGTAAGTCGACATGAATAATAAAGGGATACATTGCTCGTTCTAGGGATCTAACATGATATGTTATCAACAGCTTTCTTCTATCCCCAGGAATCTCCCGAAGCCGTGGAATTCCACAAAGCAAATGGCATGGGCAACCGTCTCACCATGGTCAAGGACATTGCTCCTATCATTCGCTTCCTTTGCACCGATGGTGCTTGGATTACTGGTCAAACCATCTTCGCCAACGGTGGATACACTACTCGTTGAATGATTTTTCGACTCGTGAGGAAAGCTTATGATTGCTCGCAGCTACTGCAAAGTATTACTCGCGTTCAAATGTACACGGATCTTCTTTTGTGAATCAATAAAATTCCAATTCCAATTCCAATTCCAATTCAGGCTCCATGTCAAGTAGTGTCCTACTAGAAACGGGGAAAGAGAAAACTAACGTTTCAGCCGGGGATCAGACAACCTTAGCATAACTCTCACCAAGGAAGCTGATACTGGTATTATATATTGAGTTTAGAAAGCATTGGGCTTAGTTACTTATAAAGCTAGTTCATCCAACGTTGAACTTGACTTGCTCGGACTTTTTAATAGGCAACAGGTAGGGTCTGACTTGATTTCAGGGGCATTTGAAACCAGGCATATCCCTAGAGGACGGGAGTCAGATATATGTAGATATTTATGAACTTGTGTATTTAAAAGGAGATTGCGTTGCGGTACTTTATTTGCCGGGACGAATTGGGTTTATATGGATAGCTCATGTTTCCAAGTTCGAGCATAGAGATTGAGGCTCGAATAAGTCACTATGTCCTTGGTATTGAAACGAGTAACACGTGCTATGAAAGACGCAATAGTCGGTCCTCTGCCTGGATGCTGTAGACCATTAAATACATGGCCGCCATAACCCAATCATCGAGGTGACCCGACATGCGTAAGTGATGCGCTAAACACACAATTTGGCGTTCTGTCAGAGGTAAAACAGTGTCCATTTCCATGTAGTAGTATTATCGCGCATTTGGTGTATATAGGCTTCTAGGCTTATCTTCTGGTGAGTTCGAGGTGGAAAGAGTCAGCGAGAAATGGGCCCTGAATAAATGGCCAGCAGACCATAGACTGTACCAGATTAGTATATCATCGCAAAGCCCAGATGCTCATGATGCGTTTGTTCATAGTATATACTATGTACAATGTGTCCCCAGGTATTAACATTTGTAGATGCCCGAACTGAATATGTACGTGAAAGTCTCGATATGTCCTTGACAGGCCGTTATAAAGAGGAATTTTTCATCCAAGGAACCTCGACGTCAAGGGCCTTTGCCACCCTGGTCGCGGAAGAAAGACACCCTTCTAGTAGTACCATCCCGTCCCAGCACCAACCACCAACAAGCCAGACATTTCCATCTCCGTTCCGCCAAAGCTGGCTCTTATCATCTCCAGACTTCTGACTGAAAATTTCGTTGACGATCTGTCTGCTGGTGGACGATCGCAAAACACGAGTGAAGGTGGCAGTATACAGGACCTTCCCGGGGTCGATCGGGGCAATAGGATACGTCGTGATAAGAGCAGATGATGGATGTTCATGGACAGTCTCAGTTGCCGTAGCATTAGAGCACATGTGGAGTGGGTGAGGTGCTGGTTCGCCGGCGTTCAATGATACTTGTGCCCAGAGGCATTTGCTAGAATCCTGGATTCGGGAAAAGTCGCGGTGCACAACGGATTGAACTGTCGTTGTGGGAACTGCGTTCATTGCGCTTTGGAGGGGCTGGAAAATCGCGCCAACCACATTTGGCGTCACGGCCAGAACGACATGATCAAATAGCCGTGAGTTGCTCTGGCCATCATGGGTATCTGTCCAGCTCACCTGAACTTTTGTACCGATATTCTCAACTGCCGTGACCTTCGCGCCAAGATTATACGTCAAGTCTTCGGACAGCTTTTTCTCGACATATTGAACTCCACCAAGGACAGTGTAGTGATTCTTACGGAAGGTTCGTCTCCCATAACCGACCAGATCAAGAGCCGGGAAATTCATCAGCGCATCATGTGAGCAAGTCGCAACACTCGCGAAGATCGGCAGGAAGTAGTGTTTCACGTAGTAACTGGGCAACATAATCCTCTCTACATATTCACGCAGAGATTCTTCCGTACCCGACGACTCCACCGTTTTGGGAGGTACGAAGAAGCAGCAGGCTTTGAACCAATAATAGCATATTGCGAGGTAGCACACCTCGATCAGCCACCCAGTCCACGATAAGCCCTCCGGACGCAAAGGAGGTAATTGGTGGTTATTTGAGGAATGCATATAGTATGGAGACGGTTGTTTTCCGGCATTGTCCGGCAGTGACGACAGGGAGTAAATAAACCGTAGCGAGCCGTATGGGATGCCGAAATAATCGTACATTCGCTTGAGACTTTCGTAGTATCCGTCGGCAAACGTGCGCATGGGAAGATCAAGACGTTCGGGCTTCGCGCTTCCGTCTTTTTCGTTTGTGAGATCATATGACGCGGAATCGAGCGAGAGTTTGTCTTGCTGTGTGTTTTTGTTGGGATTAGTTTTAGTTCGCATGTATGATGTCGCGGGTGAATCTTTTATACTTCTATACCTTTTCGAATACTTCCACCTCAAATCTGCCCCGAGAATCATTCCTGAGAATGTATGCGACCACTAGCCCAGCCATCCCTGTGCCGATTACGGCAACGTTTTTGCGTGGTTCGTTCGCCTCCATAATGAAGGAGGGAAAGGTTCATTCACAATCGCAAGAGAAGGAAAGTGTATATGATCCTTCCCGGGACTGAGAAAGAAGTTCTGACGTTGAGTCCAAGAATCCAACGTCCGCTTAAAAACGAAAGTTGGCGGCATCATACAACTTTCAACATTTCAACGATGGCTTTGCGAGAAGGTCAATTGTGACCCACATTTTTGTCAGCAAGCCTCGGTCTGCTTAAAACCCTTGCGCATTCATACACGATCCAATAATGCATATTATACATAGGGTGTTGATATACATATACATATCACGTTTGATAGGTCACTGTGTGTTCGCTGAATCGGAACCTCAAAGTGCATAAGATTAATGCCTTCCAAGATCAGGTGACCTCCCAACACTTAGTTCTTCACAAGCTGGATCCATGGGCGGGACTCCCAGATGACATAATCAGTTCGATCTCTTCCAAGGTTGGAACTTATCAGCTTATCAGCACGTGCATGTTTGTTGATGGTCGATTTTGGAATTTGGACAGAACTTGGACAAGCTCGGGAACAGATCAAGATATGGATCCAGAGCATGCACCTGCCATTGATATAAGGTGATCTTGAACTTCCCTAGGTATTGCCACAATACCTTGTCAACTACGGCCATGGCGCGTCCCAAAACGGTGCGCGCCCCGACAACAGCCAGTCTTCCAAATAACCTCCGCATTCCCTCATCAACTCCGTCTCTTACAAAATCCTTGGGGAAGCTATCCAGACAAGCACTACTAGATCTAGCATTTACGTGGCTTGATGATCGCAACGTCGCCTCATTCCCACCATACTTGCAGACCGACGAAGATGGCCCCGACGATGACGACGCCCTCCCTTACCCTGCGGGGAAGACAATTGAAGAAGTCCGTCAGGCGTATGAAGATCTGCAGGATCGAAAGGGTGCAAAGCGCGAGGTTATTGAACGAATCCTAGAAGGCGATTGGCGGCATGGGATTACACTGCGCCAACTGGCCATGGCAGACCTCCGCTATATGGACGACCACCCCGCCAGCCTTCGATGGACTGCACTCGAGCTTAGCCGTACTGATACAAAGCGCAAGAACTTTAATGGTCTGCCACCCACTGACTGGTCCGGTTCTGTACCGCGCATGCAATCGGCAACATTTGTGCAAAGCCTCCAACGAGAAATCTCCCCATTGGTCAAGGCCCACTACCACCTCGCCCACTCGGCTACACTGCCGCTGACATTCCTGCGTATCTTTGTTGTTGACTCGCCATATCAGTCCCCCAGACAGGCAGCCGAGATCTTCACTGACTCGTCCCGAGTCATCTACGTCGCTTTCCCGGACAGTTGCCCTTACGTCTACACTTCCATAGCAACATCCACCGGATCAAAATCTGCCCCTTCCACAAGCTCTGTGGCTACTGATACTCGAACCCTTCAGCGTCTGGTGCGCGATTCCATCCCCAAAGCTTTATCCCGCCCACAGGAACGATTCTCTCTGCAGGCGACATCCCTGGCAGCCAAGAATCTGCCCACGCTCCTAGCTCTCCGTGGCCCCGGACGATCAACGGCCTCGAATGGCGCCTTTAGCATCTTTGCAGATGCAGCCACTGAAGGAAGTCCATTGGACCCTCGGCCCTCTAATACAGTATCGCCTGAAGAGCATATCCGAGCGAGTCATTCCGGCCCAACAGAAGGCAAAGAAAACACAAATAGCCCGGCGACCAAACGAAGATCCAGCGGTATTGATACAGCCCCCCTTTCTCCGGATTCGAAGAAACGCCGTCTGGCCATCCACTCCCGATTTGGCACATTGGGGTCATCACTCGCCCCGGCACCGCTAGACCGACTTGATATCCGGCTCCTCGACAAACCGGGTTCTAGTGATGAGCAGTATGATGATGACGTTGATGATTCTATCTTCACGCCACCTGCCTTGTCACTGACTTTCTCTGGCTCCCACGTCATCGGCGGGATTCGCAAACTTGCTGAGCTAGGCATCGTTGACCCTGAGCGTATGCCGTCGTGGATGACTGGCGAGGAAGGCGTTAGTGTCGCGACTGTTCGACTGGGCCGACGGCTTCAAAAGGATATATAGAATAATCTGTTTGGTGTTATTGGATTTTGAGTTGAGAAGCTTGCTTCTTTTTGCGTTTCTTGGCCGTTGGGGCTTGATGTGATACCCGGAGTTGGGATGAATGGACTTTCTTTTGTCATATTTGGCTTTCCTAGTAAAAGTGAATCTTGTGAGATATCTCGATTGAGTGTAGTAGCAACCAGATGTAGTCGACGTTCGACACTGAAGATTGTAAAGAACAGTATCAAATTCATTTAGTGCATTCAGCATAAAACAGTTCAACCCATACTAACACCGAATACTACATTCCTGACCCCACAACATGCATAAGATATTCTATTGATAAAAGAGCACCACAAGTTGACTCCCCTTATTCCAGACGGTGCAATGAAGTAATCCATGCTTGCTTGGGCTTGCACCGGCAGGAGGGTACGTCACTCAATGATAGATTTCTGGAACAAAAACTTCCCAACACAATTTTCCAAAGACAAAGGCGAATTGGTAAAAAGAGACCACAACAAGAGACCTTTCCGTAACAGAGCCGTTCCTTGATGTTACGTCCCCGCAGACATGATACCTCCAGTTTCATGCCGAACACGCTCATCCTCGTCGCGTCTTGATTTCAGTATTTTGGACTTGACAGCGATAGGATTAGTAGTATATGAAGACGAGTCGCCCATGTCATCCCAAGAAGCAATCGTTAGTAGGGGAACCAGAAGTCAAGACGTGGGATAGACTCTCTAAGGGCAAAAGGATACTGATCGAGCCATGACAACCAGGGACTACTTGCCGCCCATGTTCACATATCCGCCTCGGTTATGATCACCCTTGGTCTGAATGACCTCTCTGTTGAGATGGGGCGTACCATGTTCATCAGTCTGCCACGGGGCATTGCTATATGCGGAGAGCTGTTGAGTTCGAAGTTCCTATTACGACTTGAACAAGTTGCCATCACTTACCAGTGGAGACAATTGACAACAGTGTGGGACGTGCGCATAGCAGCCTCCCACTTCTTAAAGCAAGCCCTATGAAAGTTGCTGCCGCATGACTGACACCAGGTAGTTTTCTGGTCTGTCTCAAAACCATGGAAACAGATTGGGCACTGGCCCTCGACAGGCTTCCTTTCGCCGGCGGAAGCAAGGGTAGTCCTGTCCAAGTTCCGTTTCAAGGATAACACAGCAAGCATTGCGCGTAGCTCCTTATGGATGCAAGTTTGGGTCAGGGATATATAACAAAGTGATGTTGTGTTAGGGTCTACGAGGACTCACGGATGGCAAAAATGACCGCTGGTACATCAGTTGCTCGGGGACATCCATCGCAGATAACACTTTACAACACATTAGCAAAGAACAGAGACTGGTATTTGCACTGTGCAGAATGGGGTAGGCATGTATCTTCGGAGCCCGGGCTAGGTTGATACTTACCAAAGCAGATGTGCTTGCACTGCGTCTTCCGAAACCTGACATCCGGACAGTCACAGGTAGGGACCTTGCCAATGACCGTTTTGTAGATATTGCCAGTAGATCCAACAACTTCAAATGAGATTTGCGGAATATCCTGCGTACCGCCAACCTTGTGTCTAATCATATACATGCTAAACGGAAGCTAATTAGCCAGTGGAAGTATGCCATAGCCGTCAATATTTACTTGCACTTGAGTTTGAGTGCGCGAGACTCTTGCTAAGAACCCGTCGGGGGGTGAGGCTAGCCATGGTAGAGTGCGCTTTCCAGACATGAGTATTTGGAAGGCATTGGGCGGAGTGCGCTCTGCAACTTGGATTGAGTTCTCAGCTCTAGGAACAAGCTTGTTACTAGGGCTAACAGGCTCCATGGGGGGTTTGGCTTTGGGGTCAAGAATATCAGGGCTTGATGGCAAATCAGGAGAAGAGGAACGTTTCATTACTTGTAGTCTGACAGTAACTCTGGGACATGGGTACTTCCTAAGAGTACGAGAAGATACGATTCTAGGAAGGTAGAGGACCATGGAAAGAGGATGTGTTGCTCTATATATGTATTGCAGAAAGCACGATCTAGAGGGCAAACACGTGAAGTGTTAATGACTTTGCATGGAGACTTAGAAAGATATAACAGGCCTTTGTTCTCAGCAGGTAGGTCATGTTTGTTACATGCTTCCCACTTTCGCTTAGGCATGGCTTGTCACGATTCAATCTGTTTTGACCACTGTAGTCTATCACAGTAGGATAGTGAATACAAGAGTTTGTAGAGGGTACCTACCTAGGTAGGTAGGAAACCTATATCATGTACAAGGCTTGTCAATGGTAAATGTGTGTACTTAGCCCTATATACTCCAAGCTCCTTTCCCATCATTTAGTAGATGCTGAATTCTCTGAGAATGTATCATGCGAGTCAGAAGCAGTACATACATATAGAAAAAGAGACAAAGAAACAAAGAGATTGAATGTACGACTGTATGAGTCGCACACTCTTTGGGAAAGAGCGGGTGTTTGCACTGTTTGTTTGGGGCAGCTTCCCTATCGCTATCAGCTCGTGGAGAAGTGGACTGTCCCTCTTCGACAAGATGACGCTATACTGCATCTCCCAGCATTGCAGCTAATTCTTTACTCCTCCATTTCCCCCTCTGGAGCTAATATTGGAACTTATTCTCCATGGCACGCCCACGGGCTCTGTCGGGGGCTGATGCCCCGAAGGAACCACATGCGGTCTCTCTCAAAGGTATGGGAATACAACTCAACCAGTAGTTGGACTAGCGAGCTAATCATGAACGGATTAGTGTTGCGGTAATTCGAATGATTCATATACGTCCCGTTTATGGCAGCTTCTGACTATCGATACACAGCCTTGCGCGGCCATCACTTTCTTATCAACATCCTCTCCCGACGTCTAAAACCAAAATATCCACGAAAGCCTCACTAAGCTATCCGTCTAGTGATTCTGATGATCAATTCATTTTAACGCCTCTTGTGAGACAGTGACTACCCACCTCAAGGAAACTGTTCACTAATGGCAATAGCTTACTCTACCTCCCTCCTTCGGATCAGTCTACGTCGGAGAGACCTTCGGATGCACACTCAGCGCGAACAATGAAATCAATGTTGATGATGATGACAGACTCCTCACGTCCGTGCGTATAGTAGCGGAAATGCAAACACCTTCCTCAGTTGCGGCACTGGAGCTGGAGCCACCCAGCGACTCCGCATCAACGGATGGCCTCAAGATCGGCGAGTCATTACAAAAGATCGTGCGGTTTGATTTGAAGGAAGAAGGAAACCACATACTAGCTGTCAGTGTCAGCTATACGGAGACAAAGATCGGCTCAGATTCGCAGGCAGCTAGTGGCCGGGTCAGGACTTTCCGCAAGTTATACCAGTTTGTGGCACAGCCCTGTCTGAGCGTGCGGACCAAGGCGTCCGAACTTCCGCCGCTCGAGGTAGATAATAAGTCACTCGGTCCGTACGGGAAAACGAGGTTACTCCGCTTTGCCCTAGAGGCACAACTGGAAAACGTGGGCGAAGGCGCCGTGGTAGTCAAGGTATGAATTTTCTATTAATTCCTAGCGAATCGGTGGATTTTTCACAACGAAGCGCGGCTGTGTCTGAAACCCGGCCTGGGTCGGAATGCTCAAAAATTTGGCTAACATCGGGGGATGGACAGCAAACGAAACTAAATCCTAAGCCACCGTTCCAATCAAAATCTCTAAATTGGGACATGATGAACACAGACATGTCAACCCGGGCGCTACCTACACTCAATCCACGGGATGTCCTACAGGTGGCGTTTTTGGTGGAACAAGAAGAGGGCCAGAACGAGGGACTTGAAGCTCTCCAGAAGGACCTGCGACGGGACGGTCGTGCCACGCTGGGTCAGTTGTCAATTGAATGGCGCGGTGCTATGGGGGACAAGGGGTTCCTGACCACGGGAAACCTGATGAGCCGGAAACGCACCTGAAACGCGGTGTGCAACGAACCCACCGGATCGTTTCCGCCCCTGTAGCACAATATGGGCGCCGAATTGTATTAGTGCATCCAGCCGCCTGGTTGCATGGAGGGCGCCGCAAGGGCGGTTTGTACGCATTTCCAATGTCCCACTTACACAATATCACCATTGGCATTGGCAGCAGCGTCCTAAATTGGGGGATTGTATCGTGTAATATGGGCTTCTGAATATGTCCACACAATCTATGTAGGTCCGACAAATGACTGCCTGAGGCTCTAGAATAGAGTCCGATGCATTGGCTGGGCTGGCGCCACTAGCACGGAGCGGAAACCAGCCTTGCCATGCAGCCAACGCTTAATTTTGTCACACGGCAGTTCTCTCTCGGCAAGGAAGCTCCGGGCTGGACATTTGCACCCTTTGACCGCGCATTTCACTACTCCTTGTCTATAGGTCTCGCACAAGATAAATATGTCAATAAATAGAAACGACAATTCGTCCTCGGGCCAAGGCCCCGTATTCTACGGGATATCACATAAAACAATATTTCGGGTATGTATACATGTAAAATCTCTTAGCCAGATTTGGAAGAGTCTAGACTCTCCAGGGCTCCAGGGCTGGCTGATCAATGGGGTTCAGCCTGTTCACATGCCCGATCTCGAAAGATCATTATCCGCAATCTATGTCTCGCACAGGCTTCTATTTTAGTTTTACTCCCGGTCTTTTATCTATTGGTTTTCTTCTTCTTTTTTTTTTGTTTTTGGTGAATATACGAAGTTTAGGCTACTCCGTACTGTCTGCCGATCTGCTCCACCGCCTCTTCTCTTGTCAAGTCGTACACACTGTTGACTGCATTGACTGTATGTGAGTACGAATGTACATCGACGGGGAGATGGCCCGAATAACCTTGCCCAAAATCCTGGGATGCGACCAGTCGAAAAGGGCTATCGGTGCAGGGGAGGCCCTGTGCCACGTAACGCGGGTATTAGGCGTGTCTAGGGCATTAAATAGAATTGTATTTCGATACACTATACTCCGTATGGAGTAAGTATATTGGAACTTTGGAGTTCCACGTGTATGTTTACTTGTCCAGGATGGTACCCAAATAGCTACATATTAGAGATATACGGAGGAGTACCTCCATACATACATGTACGAGAGCCTTGGCGGATCCAGGGGAATCCTGACACTGGAACGAACTGTGGGATTTATCTACGTAGACTATCAGATTACCAGATTACTTTTTATTTTTGCAAGGTTATTTTATGAAATGGATACTGTGGAAATTGATACACTTAAGCGATGCTTTCACCCCTCGGTGCTCCACATTGTCCAACTGTAGTATTGATCATCTCCCCGGGACAAGCCACCCCACTTGGTGACTCCTGGCTTCAAATCCTATGTACCAAAGTACATAGACTAGTGTGTCATGCACGAAAAATCACTCCCATGTATGTTGTATGTTGTAGGATCAGAAGAAAGGGTACGGAGGGATTGTACATTGCTGCGATGGAAAGAA
Source organism: Penicillium rubens (assembly GCF_028828025.1). NCBI lineage: Eukaryota > Fungi > Ascomycota > Eurotiomycetes > Eurotiales > Aspergillaceae > Penicillium > Penicillium rubens. Next base: position 5,581,499 of record NW_026890600.1, read on the forward strand.
AAAGGCCGTTGAAGCAGACACAATCTAAAAAGCAAGGTTCCCACGAGGAACTAAACTGAACTAAACTGTAAAAAGGGTTACAACCCGACGTCGGCAGTTCCCGATAGTCTTACCCCCTGAAAGTTGTCGATAGTTCTTAAAAGTCAGATATAAAAAAGAATGACATTGTGGCGTGCCGAAGAACCCCTAAAGTCCCGTAAATAGAAAGACGTGAACGCCATGTCTCAACTGAAAATAAACAATCAACCCCAACCCCGTTACTCGTTACTCCGTACTCCGTACTAGTTAGTTGACGAACCTCGTTAAGAAAAGGATCAGCCAAGACCCGCTTGCATCAGAAGCTCAACCATGGATCACGGGCCTCTACGGGATAACCCCTTGATATTTCCTGATTTCTTAACATTATTCCAAGGTTACTAGAGATTGTCTATATACGGTAACAAGCAATAGGAGAATAGCACCCAGTTGATAGATGTATACATATGTAATGAACCTGTATTATGGGTATACCCCGGAAGTCTGGAGTCTGGATTCCCTTTAGAGTCTAGCCCACCCAATGCACATACCTGCAGGCTACGGTGTCAAGACTCTTGTGCATAGATGCTAGGGCTGTGAATGGCCCGGGCCCTTGACTGGCTTGATTTGTTAAGACGTTTGGACTTGACACGGGCAACTCTTACCATTTTTATATAGTGGAGTAGAGATGTGCACACATTTAAATGTCCTCGAGTTCTAGTAACATTATTAGCGTACGCAACCACCCGTGATTCTAGGGGGGAAAAGAAAATATAAGGAAAGGAAAGGTTTTTCTTTTCTTTTCTTTTCTTTTCTTTTTTTTTTCCCTTTAAAAATAAAGACAGAAATACTGTCAAAGGGAAAATATTTGGGTAGAAAATGATTACGTAGAATACACAAATAAAAAGATAAACCAGGAACTCCTTTTTTAATACGTTTGACCTTCAAACCCCCCAAAATTGATCTTCGCTCTGAACTGCCCCTCCCTCCCGTTCTCCCCCATTTTTATCATCCCCCTCCCGAAAACTACATGCGCTCAATTCCACTGCGCATTCCCTTTCCTGGAAATACTGCGGTCCATGTGGTGACAACCAAGGCATTAACCCGCTACAGTCCCCCGCGACTCTCTCCACAATGCCATCGTCAAGCACCTCCGAAGGCGCCCCTCTCGCCGATTACTTCTGGATAGCCGGCGTGGATGGTACTGAGATCCTGGACACCTTCCAGAGATTGGGAGAAGATTACCGTGCCAACGGTGCCGCATCACCAGGCCCTGCGCTCGCCGACACAATTCAGGAGGATGCCGATGCGGAGGAGGAACACAACCCGGATGGGGTCTCCCGGCCAAACTCCATGCTATTCACCGGCCCTAGCCACAGGGGCTCTGCCCAACGATTATCCACGCTCTCCAAAACCTCAGAGGGAACAAATGGGGCTGGCAGTAATAGTAACCGGAGCAGCATGACCGTCAAGGGTGCCTCTTCGCCCCTGCGTGCCTCGGCTCTGTTCTCTGAGGACTTCGATTTCGACTCTGCGCTGTTCAAGTTCGCCAACGAGCGGGAATCCTTCCTAACCGACTTAAGCTTGAGCGCTGGCGCTATTACCCCGAATACCCGCCCGCGATCTAGGGTTCGTACGCAGAAGATCGTCTCCGACGATTCGCCTTCGCCTGGCGGTAACTTGCTGAGGTCGGGTATTGGGAGCGTGCGACGATCCTTTCGGGATATGAATAGTATGAAACGACAGCCGTCAATCGCTCGTCAAGGTGAGAACTGTTCTTTGACTTTACTTTCTAGCCACTCTGGAACGGGTTTGTGGCCGGAACTTTCTCTAGATGCACTGGCTGACAATGAACTGTCTTCAGCTTCGGTGCGAACTTCTCGGCGACTCAGCAACTACAACTCGGTAATCCCGGTTCCTCAACCCCTCGAAATATCCCCCACAATGCATCCGTTGAAACGGCGATTCGAGCCCGTTCTCCTCGACCGATACCCCACGCGCGGCATGCCGGACGAGATGAAGCAGCGCGGCAATTTCCCCGACTATGTCCCTATGTTTGCCTTTCCGAATGATGTCAACATCGTCTCCTCTGACCAGCGACCGCGCTCTACCTGGCACGGATTCGCCATGACAACGGACAATGGATCTAGGCTGCACGCCATCTGTGTGCTCATCTGGATACCCCTCAACCCAAATGCGGCGGAAGAGCTCGAGAAGCGCTGCGAGGAATGGCGAAAGGACAACATGACAGACGAAGAGCGTGAACTGGCTGCAAGCCTAGGCGAACGGTTGGCATCAGAGCGGGCCAAATTATCCCGGCTCCTAGCTCAGCTGCCGACTGTCCCGTCAGGATCTGAATCCCGCGAACAGCTCGAAGATGATATCAGCGCCGTGGAGGAGAAGATTGGGCTAATGACTGATCTCCTCCGTCCAGTCCGGCACGGCGCAGCCTCCAAGATCGAAGGTTTGACCGATGGGGACACTGGGTTCTGGATTCCCCGTGCGTACGGTATCTTGGGCCGAGAGAGCACGATGACGAGCTTCTGGAAGGAATGGCTCAAGGCCGTGGTGGTGCCCATGACGGAGGGCAGTGTACAGCACGTGCCTCCGCCCTCGCCGCGTATGGGTATATGGCAGCCGTTGGAGCGATATGTCATGAATCTCTGCACGGAAGCCTTCTGCCCAATATCCTCGAAGACTCAGGTTGAGATTGCGATTCGTGAGTTGCGCTTGTTCGCACGCAAAGAGGCGCCCAATGAGATCCCTGGTTCTCGGAATGTATGTGCACCGCAATCTTGATTGAGTTCTCCAGACTTTTGCTGACTGATTTCCAGACTGATCTCTATGCCTTATTCCGGACTTTGTCAGTTCCCAACATTATCATTCTCTTTGAGGTAAGCTTAACCTGCCATGTAAGTTGACTAGAGACAATGCTAACAACACGCAGTACGCTCTTACTGAATCCCGTATCATCTTCTTGTCTTCCCACACCTCCATGCTCTATCTCGCCACCAGAGCGTTGGTCGATCTTTTGTTCCCTCTGGAATGGACAGGCGTTCTCATTCCTGTCCTCCCCGCGCGCTTAATTCAGGCTCTCGAGGCCCCTTGCCCATACATCGTGGGTATCGAGCGTCGGTATGAGAAGGTGGAGCTGCCCACGGACGACTTTGTCCTGGTTGATTTAGACAACAATATGATCGAAAGCACCATTCAACCGACCTCTCTCCCACGTCATCAGCGCAGGAAGCTCCTCTCCTTGCTGCAGCTAGCTGCCCCTCAACACAGTCGATGCCACGTCCCCACCGGGCCTCCCGCATATGCCATCGAGACGTACCCATGGGACTCATTCATGTCGGAGAGCAAGGCCAGTTTCACATCCAAAGCGCCTGCAACTAATCTCGCGAAATATGTCGGTCTGAACTCTAGCGCATTCGGTGCAACAGCCGTGATGCCAGGCTCCTATACACCCCCGATCTTCAACGTCTTCCTGCACGCCCGAAACGAGGGCGGCTCCTCTCGTGGGTACTCATCTCGCGGTAATGAGCGTCCCGGGACCAGCTCCACTATGAGAGCTAGTGCCTCTCCGCCATCCCCGAGAGAGAGCTCGCCTACTTCTGGTTTCTTCCCTCCTCCACTAGCCCCCTCTCGCAATGACTCCGGTATGGCATTGCAAGCTTCCTTGCGCGAGAAGCGTTCCGGTCATTTCGATGCCGCCTCGCGTCGAAGCTCGTCCTTTGGAATGAGTCGACGTCCAAGTGCTCCGTTCCTGGGTCATGCTTCGAATCTTTCAGTGACAACTCTCAACACTGACTACGGTGGCGGATCCACATATGCACCGTCTGTGTATGCACAGTCTACCATCGCTGCGTCCACAATTGTCCCTCAATCCACGTACCAGCCCGTCGGCAATAACGACGATACTTGCTGGGCCGAGGGTCACTATTTCCAAGTCCAACCCTGGGATGACAAGTTGACCTGTGCCATATGTGATGAACAGGCAGAGGAAAACATGTACAAGTGCTCTGCATGCAAACTGATAGTCCACAGTCGCTGCACCTCTATGGTGTGTCTGCCGTGTGATGCAGCGTTCCATCCGGATCAAATTCGTGCGGCGTTTGTCAGATGCTTTGCTAGCTTGTTCTACACGTACAAGAAGTTCCTCCTGCCAGCCAGTGGTGATAAGAAGAAGTCCGGCATGCATTACAATTTCAACGTGGAGGCTTTCATGAAGAGCCTTCCAAGTGAGCACGCCGAGTATATTGCAATTCTGCAGCAGACACAGGGTAAGTTGGCGAACTCCCGTATTGCATTGCGGAGTAAATACTGACGCAATACTAGGCTTCAATGAGTTCATCAGTGACCGTGAGCGAACAAATCCGAAGTCCAAGGACCCGCGCATGACCCTGTTCGACGAGATTGTCCTTTCAAAGCGCAACCGCGGCCGCACGTCCATTTTCTCCGGACGATCGACAACAGACTTCCTCTCAGACACCTCGAACCATCTGTGGCGCACAGCCAACGCTACCTTCTTTGCCCCTAACAGCCGCAGCCAGCAGAATCTTTCAGCTGATTACGGTAGACTTCCGACAAGAGGTACACTCGAAAGCTCTCACCCTCAATCCAATCCGCTCACTGACAATTTCACCGTAGCACCGGCACACCTAGATACCAGCCTGATGACAGAACCCCGCATGATCCATGGTGCACCACGGGTCTCCAAGACGGCAAATACTGCTCGCAGAAAGCCGCTGCCCAAAATGATGAACGGGCTCGCCATCTCTCCGCCGAGTTAATTGGTGCGATTCCACCCGCGAGTGACCCATACATCATTTCTCGATATCCCCTGCCCTTTTGCAGGTGGGTCCTGTGTGCGCGGGCAATGTGCCATGTCCACCTTTTCGAAACACTTCCTTCTGTTTCTCTGCGCGAGCCTGAAACATGAAACTCCTTTCCAACTCCGACTCGGGTCCCGATTTCCCCTGTCCATGGCGTTGCCCATTCCATGCTTTATCCAACGACGAGCCAATGGGATTGCATATTGCCTGCTGCGTGTTTTAGTTTGGGCATGTGTGTCCATCCAAGCTGAGAATTACAGGCTGCTGGCTCGGCTCAACTCTCGCTTCCCGATATCATCCCACAAATGGAACGCTGCATGTGTGGTTGTACACCTTTGGCCTCTCTCCCGCTTGAACTTATCTCCCTTACTCGACCTACCATGCTCTGTCGTGGTAGGCACGCGACGTCTTGAAAGATGTCGGACAGTCCATGCGCCGATCATCGGTTGTATTGCTGTCCTCGTACATAGTGTTGGCTCCGGCTCGATGCACGGAGCCATGAACAAAATCCCCTAAAAGCGCTATCTCGGTTTTCCAAGCGATATGATGATTATTTGTGTGCCTGATATTGATACATACATACATGTTTCTTCTCTGGACCAATGCCTCTTTGCTTTTCCTGCCCTTTCCCCCCTGTCTTATCTCTCGGCCTGCGTTTCTTGTTTTCCTTCAGAGCCTTGTTACTACCCAATACCCCCTCTTGATTTGGCTGGTATTTTTCTCTCCTTATGTCTTAATTGGTTGTCTGGAATATGATGCTGGGCGGATCTAGTCGCGATTCTGTCGTTCTTTTTTCCATATCTCACATGTTTGCGGTGTCAAATGATCACCTGTACCTATGCTTCGTGATTCACGACTACATATCTCCGGTATAATTTTCCTCCCAGGTCCGATTAGAGCTGTCACATGATTCCGGTTGCTTTGCCAGCGTCGAGGACAGAAATAACAATGAATAGATGGTCGTTTTACTATGTACGTTGTTAATATGGGACCATCTAATCTTCGCCTTTGCCCCTTGCGCAAGTATCCATGTGCTCTTCCACCAATCCTAGCGTCTAAATCGTTGCTTACCTATCCCCCCCCGGGTACCTAAGGTACAACAGGCTATGTAAAATCTGTTCCAAAGCCGATCATTCGCTCCGGCCGAGTCAGAGACGCCGGCTTAGATTGGTGGGCTTTCCCTCGTATCGGATCATGGCAGAGCCTAATGCCGGTCCCTCCAGCTGGGATGGTGGTTTCATGAAGGCCGATATTAACACATGCATTTGTAGATGTCCACTGGTAATTGATAGGATTTATAAGCATATCATTACTGTAATATCACATATCACCTTTCTACTGAGTAGGATCCCTACTAACAAATCCATATGTAGTATAATTCTGCGTTCGCGGCAGCTGATTGGTGGAGAAACCCAACTCCGCGCCCACTTTTCCCCGCGTCCGCCGTCTGCGTGGGATTCCATCGGCGGGCATTGGGTGGAATCTCCGCGACGAGTTCTTCCATACCCCATATCTTGGAGCTAGCCTTGTTCGGCCCGCTCCCTTTTTCCCTGATTGCGCTTTGTAAAATATCCCATGCTCTGATACTACCTACCTGGCACGCTACCCCCGGGTCCTGAGCGTCAAGAAGCGAATTGAAAAAACTCTCCTTGGTCCTTGCGCTCATTCCCCCCTTCTCCAACTCCCATCTTTACCCGTCCTAACCCATACCTCGACCTGCATATAAATCCTCGCGAGAACTAAGTATGAAAACACTTGGGACTGCTATGCCATGATTCCGACAGCCTTTCCGCAGCACATGGCCACGCCGCTGCTCGACGATCCCCCTGTCTCCACCGCCCTAAAAGCCCAAGATCCTCCTGGTACAAACCCCAATATCGCCGGCCCTTCCAATGCTACAACAACCCTCTCTCTCGCTCCTCCAGCTAGCGGGCCCACAGACCAGACAGCCGCGGGCATCGCCGCGCCGGCCGCCGCCACTGCCGCGGGGACTGTCGTGATCATCTACGGTCAGGACCAAGAGCATATTGTACGACTGGTAGCGGAGGTTCTGGGTAAGCCATGGACAACGGACGCGTCGCTTGGGATGCTTGCGCGAGCCAACTATGCAGCGGTAGTGGGGATACTAGCGCACGACCTAGCGCGGAGCTTGGAAGGATGCGAGCGATCATCTCTGGTTCTGGTAAACACGTACTGTGTGGAAAACGGGTCTACGCCAGACGACTCGCTCACCGAGAGTTGTGACTATGAATTCTTATATTCGCGGAGTCCGTTCCTGCGTCGGGATCTGTCGCGGTTTTTGTCTTTGATTTTTGGTCAGACGAGGCCGCATGATGATTTGCGAACGAAGACCAGGACGAATTTCATTTCGACTACTTTTCCTGATGTACATGCTGCTTTGCCGAATTTAGATATCCTTTCTGTGGGATCTGACGCCGTTGAGATCCGTGTGGATTTGCTGGTTGAGCCTGTGCCGAAGGGTTGGACAACTCCGCCTGTTCCGAGTTTGAAGTATGTTGGTCAGCAGTTGATGTTGTTGCGGCAGCATACTGAGTTGCCGATTATCTTTACTGTCCGTTGTACAAGGGAGAATGGGAAGTTCCCGATGGATGACCCAGCGCTGTTTTACAAGTACCTGCGGCGCGCGATACAGTGGGGAGTTGAGTATGTCGATGTCGAACTGTGGCTGCCCGAGGAGATCCGGCGCCAGCTGTTTGAGAAAAAGGGCCATAGTATGATTTTATCTGCGTTCCATGACTTCTCCGGGACGTGGAAGTGGACGTCCGAAGAGGCGCAGCGCATATTCACGGAAAGCGCCAAATACGCCGACATCGTGAAGATGATCGCCATGGTCCACACCATCGAGGAGAACTACGAACTAGAATACTTCCGCTCTACCATCAAAACCCGCGGCGCAGGCCCACCTCTGTCAGCTGTCAACATGGGCCAAATGGGCCAGCTATCTCGAGCTCTTAACACCGTCTTCTCTCCAATCACCCACCCCCTCCTCCCAATGATCGCCGCCCCAGGCCAGCTAACCGCGGCGGAGATCAACGAAGCCCTACACATAATGGGCCAACTCCCCAAACGCGAGCTCTACGCCATTGGCTCGTTCCGCTCAACCCCACACTCAATGTTCATGGAGAAATGCTTAAATGAACTTGGCCTCCCGCACAACTTCACCTCGGTCGACCGCGGCCCAAAAGGCTCCATGGAATCCGTCCTCGTCCAACCGCACTTCGGTGGTGCCTACCTCAACCCCCCAGTTCCAACCACAACTAGTTTCATCCCCGCAGCCAGCGACGCGGCCCGCGCAATCGGGTTAGTCGACACAATCGCCATGACACCGGGTGAAGCCGCACCGGGAACATCCCGATTCATCGGCGAAAACGCCGCCTGGAAGGGCATCCGCGCAACCCTGACGCGCGAATACGTTCCATCCGCGTATAGCAGCCGTGCAGCGATCATCCTGGCCAGCTCCCAAGCAGACGCTTCAGCGGCGATCTTCGCACTACGCAGTCTGGCCGTTGGCACGATCTACACAGTCGGGTTCAAAGCGAGTGGCCCGCTCGCTGCGGGTCTTGAGCCGTTCACATCCATCCAGTCTGTCAAACGGGTTGAGCAACCCTTCGTTATTGTCTCTGCATTGCCGCCGGAGAAATCGCTGCTCGTGCAGCCTTTGCTGAGACATTATGGTGTTAATGGTCGTTGCTCGCCGCCTTGTACTCGTGGGAGGGTTTATCTTGATCTTACGAGTGGGCCGAGGAAGGGGGATCCTTTGGCCGTGGCCACTCGTGCTGGATGGACAGCATATGGCGTTGAGGATGTTAGTGCTTGGACTACTGTTGAGACGCTGAGGTTGCTTGTTGGGCAGAATGTGCCGTTTGACTTTGTGCGCATGGCGTCTGGGAGGCCTCTTTTCTAGTTATATAGTACATATTGTACACTGCATACCTACGTAGGTAATTTGTGGTTCGCATTCGCTTTTTATTGTCTATTGTTGATGCAATAGATTTTGATGCTGATGTTGGGTCGCAATTTTGTTTTAGGGGTTTGGGGCAGTTTAAGTATAAGGAATGGCGCTTTATTTATTGTGCCTATGGATATTTTTTGTGTAGCTGCACTTGAGTATTTCTGATGTCCTAGCAGGTGGTAGGTGGTAATTGGTCCGTTGCTGCCCTTGTGCCATCTTAATGTTTGGAGTCATAGATTGATAATCCATCCATGGAATCCATGGAATATATAACCTTGGAACCTTCCAAGGTTGGAACTTTATCACAAATCCGGGGTCAACCCCTCATCTCCAAGGTTCCTTCCAAGGTTCCTCCCAAGGTTACCCCGGCATTGTTTCTCTTCAGGGTCTACCTAGCCTTAATACATATCCAATCCATACAAATTGAATATGCACCTACGTCCTGATCATGCAGTCCGAGACCTCCCAACCCTCCACGCCTTCATCAAACAACACCCACTAGGCGTCCTCACCACTTCTCTCCCTTCGGAGAATCACCCGACCCTCCAATGTAGCCACATCCCCTGGGTGTTGGACAGTGAAACGGCCTTCGAACCCGAGTTCGCAAAGGAAGCAAAAGTAGCCGATGACAGCACCCCCGCACCGCCACAACCCCCCATGGGAGTCCTCCGCGGCCACATCGCGCGCCAAAACCCGCAAAGCAAAGCAATGGTAGAATCTGCTTCAGAGTACAGCACCAAAACAACCAGTATCCCGGGCGCATTTCCCGTAACAAGTTCTGAAGAAGAACCAGCGACATCAACAGGCCACACTCTCCCCGGTGAGGTCTTAATTGTCTTCACCAGCCCAGTAGACCACTACATCACCCCAAACTTCTACACAGAGTCCAAACCCGCCACGGGAAGGGTTGCTCCGACGTGGAATTACGCCGCGGTGCAGGTCTACGGTCGGGCGACTATATACCATGACACGAAAGATGAGCAAACGGAGCTGTTTCTACGACAACAGCTGGGTGATTTAGCCCGGCTTGGAGAGGAAGGAGTAATGGGCTTTCAAGATGAGTCTGGGTTGGGTCCGGGATCTGATGTCAAACACAGGGGAGATGGAAGTGGAATTGAGAATGGGGATGGGGATCCACCCCAAACTCAGAACAAGAACTGGAGCCCAGATCGAGGCCTGAGTCAGGGGGCGAAGAGGGCGACCGGAGCTAGCGGGTATGATGACGGCTCGGCACTACCTACCCCGAGACCGAGACCGGCTTGGAAAATCAGCGATGCGCCACCAGAGTATATTGCTGTGCTTTTGAAGAATATTGTTGGGATGAGGGTTGAAATCACGCGGATCGAGGGCCGCTTTAAGGTTAGCCAGGAACGGCCGGTGAATGATCGGGTTGGTGTTGTTGAGGGGTTGGAGAGGATGGGTGGAACGGCGGGGGAGATGGCGGAGTTTGTGAGGAGAGGGAAGGTCTTGCCTGGGCAGTGAGGTTGGGATTAGGCCGAGGCATACGGAGGTTATACTGTGTCGAGTAATGATGCCAGGCCCACTCATCCATATGGAGTACATACCTATGTTAGCGCGCTTGGCACGACTTTTAGAATGTTGTACGGAGTAGATACATACGGTTCTCCGTAAAACCTGACGAGATCACAAAGAACTGTTCAGAAACTTAAAAGAAGACTAGGGTGGAGGTTCCGTATCGAATACAGTAGCTGCAGTGGATGATCAGACTAGGATCGAACGGATTTCAGGGAGAAGGTGTAATAAGCGGGGGCCAATAGTAAGGCTGGAATAGGCTGGAATAGGCGTCATCCTACATGTACACTCTGTATATTGTACGGAGTACGTGCAGTTAGAGACTTGGGATAGTTCTGCAGGAGACACTTCGGGTAATTTGAGGAGCCTTAATCGGGGTCTAAGCGGCAACTAAGAACCCCATGATGACATGGGCAGAATATAGGGGATTACCGAATATATTAAGCTATTGCAATTCCGTGCAATTACTTGCAATTACTTGCAATTTATGGGGTACCTAGATCATCTCGGATGTTGGCCGTCGGAGCCCTAAAGTGGATGTATTCCCTAAACGGAAACCTATCCCGCCAACTTGTACAGATTAAAGGGGAGGAGCATTGGTTTCTGAGATGAAGATGTTAGAAGTAGAGTAAACTTTCATAAGAATAAGAATATCATTATATACACATATAATATAGGGGTTCCGATATTATAATCAAGTAATTAATAGCCTAAATCATGCGTAATTAAAACACAAGGACATAATAACCCCATGTCAGCCCAAACTGGGGAATTCCGGCGGCACATCACTTTCTCCGCATTTCTTTCTCTCCGCAACTGTGCGTGGTATAGGCTTTCCCTTTTATTTTAACGCCACAGCCATGCGCCTGACTTCTTATCCATCTTGGCCGGGGCCGTTTTCTTTCTTCTTCTCATCTCTCTCTTCCATGTAGATGTGCCATGTCTCGTCCTCAGGTCAGCATCGACCGTCTCACGCCCCGCCGTGCGACGGTCGAGCCGCGCGAAACCATGAACTGCAAGTCCTGTCGCAAGCGCAAGGTTTGTCCAGTCAGTCTAGGTGCGATTGGATGTGTCTAACTTGTCATAGATCAAATGTAATCGCATGCGACCGAGCTGCGAGGCATGTAAAGTCTTCCAATGCCCATGTGTATATGGTATGTTAATCATTTCTCTTCCGCATCACATGATTTCCCCTGTTGATCTTATGTTCAAGATGCCGTCCCTAAAAAGAGGGGGCCCAAGACCGATGTGCTAGAAGCTCTCCTCAAGCGGGTCGATGGGTTGGAGAAACGACTCCACGATGAAAAGAACCCTATTTCACCCACTTCGCCCGATACCCCGGACGATCCGCCGAGCTTTCCCACCCGTCGCAACACTATAGACAACTCCTTTAATATTTACTCTCCAAGCGATCGATCCGCTCTGCCAACTTCTCTCTCGCAACATGTGGATCCCTTCCCTAGGCCGGCAGACCACTCAGCAAGTCTTCTGCAACAGCCATCTCCAACAAACAATGGACCTCTATCGGATGCAATCCTTGACATTTACTTTGAACGATTGCATGGTAAGCCATTTTATGTACTAGACGAGGCGACAACGCGACAACACCATCAACTGAACCAATTGCCGCCGTGTCTGGCCATGGCTATCTCAGCAATGACAGTGAGGTAAAAACCGAGCTTTCAAGTCCTGTCACATGCTTATATGGTTGACTGACGAATCTCAGATACACAACCTTACCTGGTCAAGTGGAGCAGTCACTACGTACCAAGCTTGATGCAGCGCTACAAGCAAGACGCATGATTGAAATCGACAATCCTACAGTAGAAGGACTGCAGACTCTAATGTTGGTTTCGCAAGCTTTCTACGCCTATGGGTTGGGAAAGAAAGCTTACATGACATTCTGTATGCTTTCCTCGCGATCTGACATGGTTTAATGGACCCCACTAATGATGATCAGCAAATTGCGTGGCCATGATCGTCGCCCTAGATTTGTACCGGGAAGCACCCTCTAAGCCTAATATCACACCTGCTGAGCGAGAAATGAGACGTCGGCTATTCTGGTCTGTTTACTTGATGGACAGGTTTATCAATTGTGGATCTCGGCGTCCATGTCTGATCACTGATCATTCGGTTGTTCTGCGCCTACCGTCTTGGTCGCCACACGCAGCTGGTCTGGACATGGAGGGGGAGCTTTTCCATGTCGGTCCGAACATTCAATATTCTGCGGATTCCAGACGAAAATCCCCAAGTGCTGCCTCTTTGTTGATTGACATCACGCGTATTCTTGGTGTCACTAATAAGTATCTGGCAGCTGGTGGAGTCAAAGGCGACTCTCACTTCCCATGGCACGCGCTTTCTAATCTATCCAAGATACGACAGGAACTAGATATTTGGGCGGCTGGTACACAGGACGTCTTTGCGTCCATCGATGCATTGTTCGGCCACCCCGAGAGTACAACACTCTTGCTGAGCAAGCTGATCTACCATTTGGTGCATTGTTTGATCTACCGCCCATTCCTACCAATTGACCTGGTAGAGCTCCGAGGCACGGGGCAGCATCAGTCTTGGCAAATCGAGGCAACGAACTTGTGCTTTTCGCACTCCAATGCCATCGCAGAGCTAGTTGAACTGGGTCGTAATTCTCCGCTGATTGAGTGGCCTGCTTTCGTCAGCTACTGTGTGTGTACAGCGGGGACTGTGCATGTTCACGGCGTGCACTACAAGGGCCACGAAGGGGAGGTTTTCTCTTCTAGTGCTGAATTCCTGACTCGGGAGATGAACCAGCTTGCTTGGCTGCGCAATATTTGGACTGGCGTGCAGCATCAGCGTGAGCTGCTCCAAACTATCTATACGTGTCACTCTGAATTGGTGCGCAACCTTGCCAGTAGCTCAATGCGTTTCTCGCCGGTTTTCCATCTCGAAGACTTCCTCGACCGATATCCCGGTCTGATGTTGGATGGATCACACGTTCGGCTTATAGATGCGGCGGATGATCTAGCGCCAAGGTGGGTCGCCTGCTGATACCACCCCTTTCTTTATACGTATGATCACTAACTCTAGAGACAGTACTGTTAACTTCATCGATCGTCAACATAACTACTACCAACGGCCAACCGCCGGACCGTCATACCAGAATCCTTCGTCCTACTTCTCAAGTACACGGCCTGGGCCCTCGAGTCCATTAGCATCCACCCAGGGCTCAGATATAGACCGTCGCAACTCCCATTCCCATTTCCGTTCTCTGTCCCAGAAACCCTCTCATCTGGCCCCGCTCTCGCCCACCCTTCAATTCCACGCAATTCAAAGCAACCAACACCAACAATCACCATCCCTGCCCTCCGTCTTCTCCCTTCCAACCGGAACGGACCTATCCGGCACCGGCACATCAGAAAACACCCACCTCTCCATTCCGGGCTTCTCCCCCTCGGCATTCGGCCTCTCCCCACCAGCCTTTCTCACCGACGCTTCCCTCAACGTAGCGCCAACACCGCCCCCAAACCCACAATATGCAACCTTCCCCTTCGACACCACCCATGCAAATATGAACGGAATGCCACAATCTGGTCCCACTGCCCTGACACCAGGTGCTCAGTCCCAAACTAGTGCCACCCACACCACAACCGGTAGTGAGGGCACATCTGAGAAAGACCCTTTTCTGAGCTTACTGGAACAGCTCGCGGAAAATGAGAACTCGCAGGGTGGGCCTAGTGAGCTCGAGTTCTTTTTGTCGGGCACCGGTGCCGTCGACGGTGATCCCGAGATTCCTCTTGAGAAAGACGGTGCGTCGTAGGTGGGAAGTTGGTGCTGGGGATGATGATACCCCCGTATATATTCTGGTTCTGTGTATATCTTTTGCTATATAGCTTTTTTTGTAGGCCGTGGCCGAATTGATTGATACCCATTGTGCACATTGTCTCTATCTACCTACTATCTGAGGGGAGCTCGAGTGCCTCTCGTCTACCCATAATATAGTACGTGACATCCCGAGCTTTTGGACTTTGGACTCCCCGGTAATTGTGACCATAGGTAGACGTCACTGAGGACACGGGCCACCACGCAAAGAGGTTGACAAATTGTGAATCTCAGACAAGGACAATTGTCGACATAGTCCTGGTGTGAATGCTCCGTTTGTCCCCCGCTCTTTGGTTATTTTTGCCAGCTGCAGATTCGTCTCGAAGTGGTTAAATATGACCGTTTGGTCCTCGCTCTTACCCAAGTCTTCACCTTCCGCGTCCAGCCTTGTGTTCGACACACCCCATCCGATGACAAGACAACAAGGGCTTGTTCAATCATGTCTACGTCCCTCGCGTTTGTATTTCCTGGTCAAGGGTCCCTATCAATGGGCACGCTTGCCGACTTCGGCGCTGAAAATCCGGTGATCCTCGAGACCTTCAAGGAAGCCTCTAAGGCCCTGGGCTACAATCTGTGGGCACTCGTCCAGGAAGGTCCACAAGAACAACTCGATCAACCAGAGAAGGCCGAGCCGGCGATCCTCACTGTATCTATCGCCCTGTGGCGTCTGTGGTTGGAAAATGGCGGTCCCTGCCCGGCCTTCGTTTCTGGCCACGGCTTCGGCGAATATAGCGCCTTGGTCGCGGCCGGCAGCTTGTCGCTGGACACTGCAGTTCGCCTGATAGAGTCTCGTGCTCGGCTGATGCAGGCAACTGCAGAGCTCAATGATGGCGCCATGGTCACTATCCTCGGCCTGGAGGACGCCGACGTGGTCGCCATCTGCGGTGAAGCGGCCAAGGGCCAAGTAGTTAGCGTGACCTACTTCAATTCGCCAGGGCAGGTTGTCATCGCCGGCCATAAAGCCGCGGTGAATCGTGCCACTGAGCTGTGCAAGGCCAAGGGTGCCAAGCGTGTTGTTCCAACGGCGGGCAACGTGCCGTCGCATTGCGCCCTAATGAAACCCGCCGCCGGCCGTTTCTCTGCGATGGTTAATAGCGTCGAGTGGATGACGCCGCATATGCCGGTGGTGCGGAACGTTACCGCCACCGTCGCTGCCGACCTCGATACGCTCAAGCAGGACCTAATGGTGGAGCTATACAAGCCGGTACACTGGGTCGAGTGTGTGCGGACTCTAGCTAGAAATGGCGTGGTGAGTATGGTAGAATGCGGCCCGGGCAGGGCTCTGGCCGCCCTGAACAAACGTTGCGCCGACGGCGTGACCACCTACGGTATCAATTCTCCAGATCAGCTAGCCACAACCCGCACAGCTCTAAGTTAGGAAGCAGCCATCCCCCCAGCCTAGGCAGGACCAGAAACGCTCCACTTTCACTTTAAGTTGGTATTCTCTTATGAGAAGGACACACATCTGCTGGACACAATTCTTAACAAGCCGGTAACTATCATAATATCCCTATAGTAATTTTAGCACCTACCATATAATCTCGAGGCGATCCCTAGAGAATGACGTAGACTCTCACGGACAAGGGCATAGTTAGAGGACGAGGGTAGCACAGCTTTAATTAACACAGTAGCCATAAGCTAACTTGGTATGACCAGTACGCCTCTAAAGCTGAATTTCTAGACTTGGTATTTTACGAATTTTATGAACTACGTATGCACCTCAATACCTGTAGCCCGTTCTATACATAGTTTATCGGAACTAGACAGAATTTGATAAGTTTCATTGATCACCGCAGTCTCATCTGTGCTTTCCCGGAGTTACCCCGGTCTCGGCGGGATCTCCGCCGAGACACCCCGCGTTGCCACAGGTTTGTCACTCTCCCCTCGCATAAGAACCTTGACTACCCTCTTAATGTCATCCTCACCCAAACAACGCCTTGACACTCTAACAAATCACCTCCAACCCGCCCATAAAATGAAACTCCTCTACCCAACCTCCCTCTACCTCGACACAAAGTCACTGGAAGGCTTCTCCGTCGAATTGCACCCCTACGATGTCACACTCCCAATCCCCGAATCCCTAATCGATGCAGAGTTCCTCGTAACATGGAGCAACAAAGCTACGAATCTGCGCGACGCAGCCTCCCGCATGAAGAACCTCCGCTGGATCCAGTCGCTAGCAGCCGGTCCAAATGACGTGCTCGCTGCGGGCTTTGACGCTTCCCGTGTCGCTATCACAACTGGCTCCGGCCTGCACGACGAAACAGTCGCGGAACATACTCTCGGCATGCTACTCAACGCTGCCCGCCGCTTTTATGAAATGCGCGATTTCCAGTCCCGCGGCGAGTGGCCCGCCCATCTGGGCGGCGCTCAGCCTGATCGCGCCCCAGGCACTTTCCGTACCCTCAAGGGTGCCAATGTTACTATCTGGGGTTTCGGCAATATTGCCAAGACCCTTGCGCCCGTTTTGACTGCCCTCGGGGCTAATGTTACCGGCGTTGCCCGGAGTGCGGGTGTACGTCACGGGTTTGAGGTTGTCGCGGAGGATCGCTTGCCAGAGATTCTGTCCAAGACTGATGCCCTTGTTATGATTTTGCCTGGGTCAGCGAGTACCAATGGTGCTCTTAGTGCTGAGCGCTTGGCGTTGCTGCCGAGCCACGCTTGGGTTGTTAATGTTGGACGGGGGACTTCTGTTGATGAGGATGCACTGCTTGATGCACTTGAGAAGGGCAGCATTGGTGGTGCCGCGTTGGATGTTTTCTCGGCTGAGCCGCTGCCGAAGGAGTCGAAGCTTTATGCTGCGCCTAATCTCATTCTATCGCCTCATGCTGCTGGTGGACGCCCGCGTGAGGCTGAGGCGCTTATTGCGTATAACCTTAGACGGCTTCTTGCTGGGCAGGAGCTGAAGAACATCATTTGAGCTTGGAGATAGTGACTGCTGGGCTTTCTTGTCTGATAGATTTTATGAGTACATATACATATGCATAGATGAAGTGAAGGTTACATCCCATGACACAAATTGCAGAAAAACTCCATAGAATCACTTAGAATGCAATAATCGATCAGAACCAAAAGGGAAGGTTGATAAAAATCAATTTAATATTAACAGAAAAAGGGCAAGACTATGTACTATTTACTATGTACGACAAAGCACACTGAAAGATCCCCGTTCCCAAACACCATACCATAAATCAATGCCGTCGTTCCTTCGACCCTCACATGCGGGGTTTACTTGTGGCACAGCAAGAAGAAGGGAACGCATTTTTCGACTGGGTATCGACACAAATAGCCGAAGGCGGCACCCAGAGACCAGGGTTCTTCTCAAAGAAGTTCGATGCACGCAGCATAATGCTAACCGGTTCAGCAGGCATGATAGGGAAATCCTCAGTACGCGGGAAATGCGTCAGGCCGAACTGCATGTAGCAGACAATATCGGTGTTCTCGATGTTCTCATTGCGCTTCGCCCAGTCGGCGATGGTCGGGTTGTAAGGGTGTCCCTCAGAACCGTCAGACTGACAGACATAGTCACCAGCTGGGAAGAGCTCGTAGTCCTTGTAAGGAGTAACCCAGAGGGGCTTGCGGGCGAAGGCTGCACGCTTCCAGACGGTGCTTCCGGGCTTGGCGAGCATGGGGGGACAGTTGTTATTGAGGATCTTGTAGCCGACGGGCTTTTTGGCGACGGTGTTCATGCGGTTCGGGTTGATGATGTCCCACGAGCGGTTAGTCTCGAAGCAGTAGTCTGCGGCACCCTCGAGAGATGTACGAAGGGGTGTCTTCTTGCTGTAGAAGCCATTGCCGTAGGGATTCTCTGGGGAGCCGACGGGGGCTTCAAAAGAGACGGCGTCGCTCTGGACGACAGAGTTGTTTTGGCCGTCGATTTCCGGGTCGATGCGAAGGGAGAACAGGTGCTGGTGGTTGTGGGCGGTGATGGAGGGGGCAACTTCCGTGCCGAAGGGAGCAGCGGTTTCGGTTGGGTGCATGCAGTAGGTGTTCAGCATACCGGTAAGCTTCACCTCTAGCTTGTAGGTGCCATCCAGGGTGAAGGTGTGGTAGAAGCCGTATTCGTAGTTGGCAGCTGTGATGATTTGGGAGATGATAAGCTTGCGGTCACGCGCGGAGATTACTGTGCCGTCACGGAAGTCGGTGTGCTTGTAGAGGAGGCCGTTGTCTTCCTCGTGAATGCAGATAGCGTTCTTAATTACAGCGGCCTCACCCTTGGAGGTTGACATAACACCATCCATATAGTGGATGGCACCCTTGCAATCACAACCCAGCTTCAAGGAGTTGGTCATCAGACCAGTGCCGTACTCGCCGACATCGAAGGCATGCTTCTTGTGGTGGGGTTTTTCAGGGCAGCCGTAGGGAACAACCATCTCAACGACGGAGATACGGTTGAAGAGAGTCCGCTCACGGTCCTCGTACATGTCGTGGGTGCGCACGTCGGAAAGGACAATACCTTCACGGTAGTTGAAGCCAACGTGCATCTTGAAGTTGGCCCAGGTGAGCTCATTGCCGCGGACCTTGAAAGAGACACCCTCGGGCTGGGTGATATCAATGGGCTTGAGGCGATCATGTTTGTACTTGTCGCCGATGAACTCGGGGAGGTAGTTGTGTTCCTTGAGAGGGGTAGCGGTCCGCTCGCCGTTTACGTAGCGAATGTCGACGCTGAGAACCTCTTCTGTGTCAGTGTCGGCGACAACACTGAAATCTAGAGGGTGGGCGTATTGGTTATCAAAAT
The DNA here is from genome assembly GCF_028828025.1 of Penicillium rubens. NCBI lineage: Eukaryota > Fungi > Ascomycota > Eurotiomycetes > Eurotiales > Aspergillaceae > Penicillium > Penicillium rubens. The sequence goes on from NW_026890600.1 coordinate 5,600,448, forward strand.
CAGAGCTACGGTAGTAAGCCAGACCCTGCTGGAGGCGATGGTCGTATCCCCAGCGCTCGTCGATGCCGATAGCCCATGCGTCAAAGAAGACCTTGTTCATGTCGATAATTCCAAGGTCCTTGCAGGCACGGATGACACGGGTATCCTTGCGGGCAACACGCTCCATCACATCAAGATCCTCTAGGGTGAGGGTAGGCATGACGTCGTGAACGTCCTTCCATTCCTCAACCTTGCCGGTGGCAAGATTGGCCACCACCTCTGCGATCTTGTTTGTTTCGCGCACAATGACAATGGCGAAAGCGCGACGGGCAGGAGCTGGGACTGCGCCAGCACGGAACGCACGGTACTCTGCTTTTCGGGGTTCACGGAGTGTGAGGCAGTTGAATTTGATAGACTTGGGGTTGGCATAATCCCGGATGATCTTCGCTGCCTCGGGAATTTCCTTAATAGAAAGTTGATCTAGAATTCAGACTTAGCAGTGCTCTCGGAATTTATGCAGAGACATGTCTTACCTAACGGGTGGGGTGTGCCTTGCGGCAACATGGCAGCAGCGGCGACGCTTTCATAGTCTCCCTCACGGAAGATTGTGTAGCCAGGAATTGACTCGGTATCAGGTGCAGACGCCATGATGAAGATGTGGAAGGGGTATCAAGGGGAAGGAAGGAGTTATAGAGTTGTAGAAAACCAGAAGCTCCATCGAAAACCTGCGAATAGTCCTTATATAGCTAATGGACCTTGAATATCTGATCGAATTTGCCCGCATGTACCTTCCTAGTCGGGTAATCGGGATGCTATATCTACGATATAAGAAACTCGGGCAAAGTGAGCGAAAGGTCCCGAGAGTGGGTACTCTAGCCGTTGTTCGATTTAGGATAAAGCCTGGAGAAGATGTGTGTTTGCATAAAACATGTCTGAGACTTTGATTCTATGCCATAATTTATTTTGCGTAAAGCGTTTGCCATCGAAATTATTCGGCCAATCGCGGCCAATCGCATTGCAACGGCTCGGCGAGATGTGTTGGCCAGTCATTTGCTAGTGGCCAGCCTAATAAGGCAAGTCTTGTAGAAAAGACCGTGGGTCAACGCTAGGCTAGACCTACCCTAATCCGAAAATATCTGATCTGATAGACAAATCAGGGGAGAAGGCGGCTGGGCAGGGTTGGCGATGCCAAGACGTTAAATCAAGCTTATTTACTCCGTGCACATGGGCATGATGTAAGCCTCCACAGCAGCCCTGGAGGGGCTTGGAGAGTCCATAGAGGCAGTTCTATTGTATATGGATCTTTTTCACCATACTACATGTATATAGCAAAAAGAAAAGAGATAGATATTTGCACGAATGTGAACGGAAGAGCAATTCATTGAAGATACTATACAACAATGAAACTGAATGCGACAGCCATGGGTGGACTTGCCTGTTTGGGACTAGTGGGCCTATCAACGCCAGTTAATCCACACCTCTACGGAGTAAGTACCCTATCCACATCTATCCACACCAAACACCCCGCCGTTTTGAACCTCAGAAATCTGGAGGTCGATCTTTCTGTGGGGTACCTTCATCATGATGCATCCGATAAGCCTAGAATGGCATGTCCAGCCGAAGCACTTATCGCAATTTCCTATAGCTAAGCTTGGGTTTAAGAATTAGTTACAAATTCATCTCATCTAGCTTCACCATCTTCTCTCGCCAGAAGACACTCACAGTACAAAGCACATACAATCATGGCCGACTTGTCCGTTCAACTAACAGCCCCTAACGGCCACACTTGGACCCAGCCCACCGGATTGTTCATCAACAACCAATGGGTCAAATGTTCGACTGGTGAGAAGATTGCCAGCATCAATCCCACGTACGTGAGAAATCAGAACCTCGGATGCCACCTCTTAATTCTATAACTGACGGGCGGTCAAATAGAACTGCAAAAGAAATCACATCGATCCACGCAGCTTCCGCCCAGGATGTCGATAAGGCTGTCAAGGCAGCTCGCGCTGCTCTGAATAACCCCTGTTGGCGCGATCTGCCCGGCATTGACCGCGGGAAGTTGATGAACCGCCTGGCCCAGCTCATCGAGGACAACCGTGCCACTCTCGCCACCATCGAGACAATCGACAATGGAAAGCCGTACTCCGTTTCCTTCAACGACGACCTGACCGAGACCGCTGAGACAATCCGTTACTATGGAGGATACGCCGACAAGGTCTTTGGCCAGGTCATCGATACAACCCCAGATAAGTTCGCCTACACCGTACGGGAGCCCGTTGGTGTCTGTGGCCAAATTATCCCGTAAGTTCCGATTCACCCCTAATAGTACTTAAAGCCAACTTTTAACTGTGACAATAAGATGGAACTTCCCCCTCGCCATGGCTGCTTGGAAGCTGGGCCCCGCCCTGGCCTGCGGAAACACAGTTGTTCTCAAGCCAGCGGAGCAAACCCCCCTCTCAATCCTCTTCCTTGCCAACCTGATCGTGGAAGCAGGCTTCCCTCCCGGCGTGGTGAACATCGTGAACGGGCACGGCGCCGTTGCTGGAGCTGCGCTCGCCTCGCATATGGACGTGGACAAGATCGCCTTCACAGGCAGCACGGCCACAGCCAAGCAAATTATGAAGATGGCCAGTGTAAACTTGAAGAATATCACCCTAGAGACGGGTGGTAAGAGCCCACTGATTGTGTTCAACGATGCGGATCTCGAACAGGCAGTTGAATGGGCCCATATCGGTATCATGTACAACCAGGGCCAGATCTGCACAGCCACCTCCCGCATTCTAGTACAGGACGAGATCTACGACCGTTTCCTAGAGGCATTCAAAGCTCAGGTGAAGAATGTCTCTAAGGTTGGTGATCCATTTGAGGAGTCCACCTTCCAAGGCCCACAGGTGACACAGGCTCAGTATGATCGCATCATGTCTTATGTCGATGTCGGAAAGTCTGAAAAGGCCACTCTTGTTTCTGGTGGCAAGCCTTTTAGTGGTGTTGGTGACGGCAAGGGCTTCTTCGTTGAGCCAACCATTTTCACCGATGTCACGCCCAAGATGCGTATCTACCAAGAGGAGGTCTTTGGTCCTTTCGTGGTCATTACCCGGTTCAGCGATGAGAAGGATGCTATCGAGATGGCCAATGACTCGGCTTATGGTCTTGGAAGTGCTCTGTTCACGACGAACTTGACTCGCGCACACCGCGTGGCTAAGAAGATTGAGGCTGGTATGGTCTGGATTAACTCTAGCAACGATAGCGACTGGCGCATTCCATTCGGTGGCGTGAAGCAATCTGGTATTGGGCGTGAGCTTGGAGAGGCCGGTCTTGCTGCTTACTCGAATATTAAGGCTATTCATGTGAACATGAAATCTAAGCTTTGAGGACAGGACTAGAGGGGCTTTTGAATCTAGGAAGGATATATTATATTGTACATAGGAAATAGAGGACTTCCCTCGTATGACACCGATGACCAAAGAAAAAAAAATCTGAATAGGTCAACTTCTTCCTTGCTAGTTATGTACGGTAATAACTCATTGTTAGAAGTATAATTTGTAGTAACAATGTAGTACATAGTCCTAGGAGGTCGCTGGTATCGATTTCTCTGAGCCCTCAAATTCTGTCACCTCTCCAGGTTGTTAATTGACCTGGAGACTGGAAAAGATGACCATAACGACACCGAAATATGAGCAGAATATAGTGAAGTCAACGCGGAATATATGCAAACGTCCTTGACTCCTCCTCCCCTGGACAACTAGTGCATCTAATATCGGTTATTACTAGTAACAACCAGAAATGTTCATTGTCAAAATTTCATTGTCAAAATCTCAAAAGTCTCGATTTTTTTCGGTCGTCAGGTTGTCAGGTGTCTGACAATAAGATATTGCTAGTAGTCGCTAGGCGCTACTAGAAAGACTGAAAAATATCGAGGAGTCGAAAACGAAGATCTTTGAACAAGTTTGACTCTTGGCTAGTGACGGCAGGTATGGCAAGGAGACGTCCTAGTAGTTACTAGTAAAAATTGAAAAGCTATTTAGGTCGAGTTAGCACTTCAACTATCAAAAAGGTTCGCGGTTCTTGAGCTCGCAGGGTTGTAGGGTGGCTGATAGATAATAGGAAATGAGCAAGGTTGGTTGTTTCTTCCTCGCACAGCACTCTTATTCAGATAGATACCTCTTCCTAGTACCTGGATCCTACCACTCTCGCATTCAATATGCAGTCTGACGTAGCTGTGTTTAACCATCTCTTTCTACATCTCTACGTGGCTCATCGAGTACTCAATCGATAACACATTTGTCTAACCCAAATTCAAAGCTGTTCTATATAAACGTAGCATCTATGTCTATATATACCCTATTGATATCCCCAAAAACTCAACCTGATAAATCCGAGTTCCCCAGGCAAATCACATATTCTGTATGGAGGTACTGACCAACTTCATTCACAGAAACCTATCATCGGTCTTCCTTCTTTGGCTCAGGAAGTGGATCATTCGCCAATGTATGGGCCTGAAGAACATGAGGAATCATCTCCTCGGTGTTGAGATAGGTGCGACTGCCCTGGACGAACCAGAAAGACACGGCGATGACAAGCATGACGCCAAACACACCAATGGCGTAATTCATATCACCACCCGAGGGGTTGGGCGCGCCAGGGAAGAAAAAGAAGACGGTTGTCACACAGCAATACACAAGGGAGACCCAGTTTACCGGTGCGCCTAGTCTCCGAAGGTTGAACTGGCCACCGGGCGGGAGCTTGTCGCGGCCCATCAGCAACAGAGTCATGATGGGCAGCCCGTACGAGATGGTCAGGGCGATGGTGCTGACGCTGAGGATCGCATTCAAAACTGTCTCTGCAAACAGGAACAAAACTCCAACCAGGGCTATAATGCCTCCCTGGAACCAGAGTGCCCTGACTGGGGCTTTCCAGTAAGGACTCACGTCCGACAGGTAGGTGCTAAAGGGGAGTCCACCGTCCCGGGCAAAGCCCCAGGTGAGACGGGATGCTGTGGTGACGATGCTGATTGCCTGGCCTAGGCCGTTCGTGATGAACAAAGCAATTAGAACTGCACCGCCGCTCTGACCCACGGTTTCTTGGACGAGTTGCATGAACGGTAGGCCGCTGGGCGAGTCTACCACAGTATTCACCGTTTGAATACAGAAAAGGCACACCATCATCAAGATAAACCCGCTAACCGCTCCGGAGATCACGGCAAGGTAGATCACTTTCGGGGCGTTCTTGCGGGGTGCAGGAATCTCTTCCACCAGGTGAATAACGGCGTCAAAGGCAGTCAGCCCATACGCAGCCTGGACTAGGCCAATGAACCAGACAATCCCATCCGGCCAGCCAGTTTGGTTAATCCACTTTCCAAACGTGAAAGAGGCAGGCTGGTACGAGAGACCTTCTTTCGTGCCCACTGAAATAAGCAGGGCAAGACAAAAAACAAAGAATAGTCCAAAGAACCAGACTCCGACAAAGTTGTTCAGCCAGGGCAGGAATTTCTCCCTCCGACAGCCCATCACATTGATCAGTGTGACAGCGAAGACACATCCAACATAAACGACAAATTCAAGCCACCCCGTCGACGCACCAGTCCAGGCTGGACTGAACATAACCTTCATACCGAGAAGGAAATTGGTCATGAATGCCATTTGGGAGGCGGCCAGTGTCCACCATCCGAAAACATTAATCCAAGCACACATGTACGAGAGGAATCGTCCGAAGCGTGAGTCCCAGAGACGGTAGACCCAATATGCCTGTCCCAGGGCTGTGGGCATGCTGCTACAGATCTCGCCCAGAGAGAGCGCGACACAGGTGTTGCAGAATGCAACAAGAGCCAGTCCCCACAGGATTGAGACAGGGCCACCGTTAATCAGACCGTCGGAGAGATCCTGTGCAAAGGTCGACCATGTTCCAAGCACGCAGAATGCCAACGCTAGCATGCTCCAAATGTTGAACTTGCGGGCGAGGATTTGCTCGTGGCCGAATTGGGCGAGGTCGTTGGCATCTTGAGTGCTTTGGTCGGTTGGTTTGAGAGTTTCGTCGGTCTCCACGTCCATAGTGAGGTAGGGGGGAGTTTGGAGTGAGGATAAAGGACGTGTTTAGAGTAATCACTCTAGACTCATTTCCCAACAACGTGGTTAACGCTGTCGTGAAAATGAAGCACTTGTCTCTGGGCTGTATACTGTATACTCCTTCTGAAGGCGATATATTGGATCCAAGAATGGGGTCACTGGGGCAATTAGGGAAACTGGATGTCCCGCAACCCCATTCACAAGACCTGGGCTTTTGTCATTTTCTCCTGGGGAACCCCATGGGCATCGGCCTCCGTGGCCATACAGAGGGGCACCTCTACTGGAGATTCACCGAGCGTGGCCCACATAGTAGATCCAAAACCTGGAGGCATTTTAAACGATTAGGCGAAACATATTTGACGTCTGTGTAGAGCTCCAGTTTTTTTTTCCTTTACCCCACACCCCACAAAGGCTGAAGATTCCCCCTCTGGAAGGTAGATGCGGATTGTTATGCGAAGTGCCGACGATACCAACGGTATTTGACGATGTGCTGGATATCCGACTCAAGAGATTGCCGGGGAAGTTGCTTTGATGCCCGATTCCGTGACACACAGCTATCAACTCCTCCCGAGATCGGGGTTAGTCGGGTTAATGTGGCTGCTGCGCCCCCAGTGTTCAGAACACATAACGGTCGCAAAACCTCGATATTGTCCCTCAGAGTTGATTATTGCCCCATCTTCACTTTCAGGGCAGATTTCGATCCCCTGAAATGTGAGAAATGTCGGAGAGGCTGAAGAAGACAAACTTCCAAGGTCGTTTTCCTGCGTGGACCTTCCAAAAACGGCAAGCCCGCATTGAAATCCGATCGACTTTTAAACTGAACTCCCCTTCACACAGATCATGAGATATCTTTTGGAAGAAGCGAGGCAATTAATTGAAACATCTCCTTGCCAATAACTCGGGGAGCACTCCCCATAGGAGGTTAGAATGCACTATTTCCCTCACTGAGATCTTTGTTCGGCCAATCACAGTGCGAGGATGCGCATAGCACAACGATCGCATGAGTATATATGAGTGAATTGTAGAACTTCCTGGGTATTTATGCCCTTGTTCTTGTTTGCCTTCCCAGTCAGTTTCTCAGTAACATGCCTCCGACCGAGAAGCAGAAGGACATCTCCCACCGCCATCGTTCCTTCAAGGGATGCTGGAGCTGCAAGAAAAGGAGGATCCAGTGCGATGAAGCGCGCCCAGCCTGCCAAAAATGCTGTTCCAGGGGCCTCATTTGCGGGGGATACGAGATCAGATTGCGCTGGGGGGCTGGTATCGCGTCCCGGGGGAAATATTCAGGCGCCGACAAGCCCGTGAGAGAATCTATACCCCCACGGTCGAAGCGAAGATGGAGTATGCGAGACAAGGGTGACGGGTCTCCTTCTGGGGATGGGGATGGGCAGCCTGCTCTTGTTTCTCAACCTTTGATAAAAGGTATCGCCAGTGCATGTCTTCTGTGGTTCCAAACTCACATATTCTTCCAGATCAAGGATCACCGTTAGTTGCCGAGCGAGCAACAGTCAATATACTTAACACACAGTGGGAACCGAGTTCTCCACGGAGCTCAGCTATCAACAAGCATTTTGAGATACCTGCATCCCTAGCCACTTTGGCTGCAAGTGCTGCGCATGGCCGGGGGCCAGATATACCAGGTCAATATGCCCAGAATGCAGGCAGACGAAGTATATTGGCTTGATTTGGGCGTGTATTCTGATTGTACTTTAGTGCTGCCAGTCACTTTGGTTATTATGAATTGTTCACCACGAGCTAACTGACCAATGTCTCTATTCTACATACGAAAATGCTATTACCACATTAAGTAACTATATGCTATTCATCCTCCCGAATCGTCTCACTACCTCCCTTCCGCCCCTTCTCTTCCGCATGATCAGTCATCTGGGAGAACTCAGAACGATGACCTGCTCGCCGGACATCCAAACTATCGAAAGACTCATAAAAATGCGACGACCGACCGCTCATCACGTTATCAATCGACAATGGCGATGCCAATGACAGTGACGATGGGCGCCTGTTGTGGCCCGTTGAATAGGAGAACTCCGAATCCGTCTCACTAGGAGTCTGCGGCGAGACAGGAGACTGGGAGCCTCGTCTCGGGTCGGGTTTGAGCCCACCTTCGGGTTCGGGTTTGGGGGGCCCGCCGTGAGCGAAGACGGCGGTGTTGAATGGTGTGGGAAGTTCAACAGGTGATGAATCTGGTAAACGTCAGTATAAGTACTCCGCAGTATCTATTTTTCTGGTGGGGAACAAATAATAATGTCATCGACATACCATGCATCTCATACAGCGCATCTCCCCCAGATTCCACCGTGCCAGGGGTCGCGGGCGAGACGAGGGAATCTGGCACAGTGGAAGCCTGTGTTATCGATGGCTGCGTTATTGACGGCTGCGTTGCCGAGGTCTGCGTCGTCCGTACCGTCTCCGCCGTCTCCATGCCGGTCGATGAAGATACTGGCCCGGGTCCAGGGGAGGCTGGGCCGCTGGCATACATCCATTCTGCAGGACGGTTCTTAGGCTCAGCCTCTGCAGCTTCGGCTTCAGCTTCAGCAGACTCGCGTTGATGGTGACGTCGGCGATAAAAGAAGAGTCCGGCAATGATCGCGATCACGAGCAGACCCAAGACCGCGCCGATTACTCCACCAGCCCAGTTGGGAAATCCGCTGCCCCCGCTGCGATCTTGTGCGGAGGCACTGCTGCTGTTGCTGCTATTGTACGGCCAATATGTCTCGACCTTCTTGCCATACTTTTTGCCAAAAATTCCCTCTAGAGAGCTGTTGGTCCATGACGATGGGGTGGTAGTGGTTGCACCTCCTTCGGAGCTAATAAAGCTGTCAGTCACGGCGATTTGCTTTCTGCCAGGTCTATACTCACTTGCCACCTATCCATTTCGTCACGAGGTCTGGCACTTTGTACTTACTCCATTTTGTGGGATCATATTCATCCTCGAACCTCAAGGTGTTGAGGTTGAAATTGACTATGACACCACCCTCCAAGCAATGAGTTGAGTCCACATGCTGTCCTCCAATGGCCAGCATTTGATCAGGATATACTTTGATACATCCATGACCGCTGCGACTGTGTGTGTTCGTACCAGTGTATGCCTTGACCCATCTGAAGGAAGGCAGAGACAATATATAGACATCATCCGAAGGATTAGCGTTATAGTCGAGGCCATCGTACCCTCCATAGATGTAGATATTATGGGATGACCCATCAGCCGCACTCGCAAGCACAGAGCAGAACTCGGTCAACTGCGGCGGTATATCACCCGTCGTGTTCTGGAGATACCAGGTTTTACTCTCGACATCGAAGACGGAAACCGTCTCCATAAACGTTGGGCTAATTGTTTGGCTCTCGGCGGTTCGTGATGAGTTTGCTTTGTCATTCCGGAAAAACTGAATGGGTTCAACCACTCCACCAATAGCCACCAAAACTCCAGACTCGGATACAGGTACCCAGACCAGTTCCGCGTTAGAACGAGTAGGAATGTAGCTAGGCAGTGTGTCGTTCGTCCACTTCCCGTCGCTCATCACTGACATGTCCAGAGTGATTAGCGTGTCGGCAGTTTGGTTAGATTGAAGTTGGTTTAAATTGAAGTCACCCCAGTCCGGCGCACGCATCCCACTGAAGTAAAAGCCTAGGTTTTCACTCGGAGCCGACGCGGCACCACCATTCGTGATGTATCGTGTGACATTAGCGGGTAGGTATTCTTGTTTCCAGTTGGGCGCCCACGAGCTTCTATAGGTGCCATACTGGTGCGCAGCGTAGGAGAGGACTTGATTACCAGGAGGAGGATCAGAGCTCCCGGTATTAGAAAGCATGTCTCTGCAACAAAAGACTCAGAATCAGTGACTCATTAGAAGAGGAGATGAGGGACACCAACCCATAGAGATAGAACTCGTTGTCGTTGGCGAACATTGTGCCGTCAACATAATTCGGAGCTATGCTAGCTGAACCGCCGGCGACGGACATGTTGCTGAGGAGCATCATGAAATCAGATTTGGTGTTGAAGGGATTCGTAAGATTCAGGTAATAAATAGTTGCTTCCAAATCTGCTTCTAGTTAGCTATGTACATATCTCAACATGTACTTGGTCGTGCCTACTGTTATCCGGCTGGGGCTGGACGCAACCATCATCATATCCTCTGCAATTGTTAGAGAAAATTTGGGATTGACCATGGGGAGCCTCATACTTCTGATACCATAGCCTCCCGCCATCGAGATAGACTGTGTCGCGCAGGATATTGGCTACCTGTGTCAGTAAAACAAAAGCCTGTCTGAAAATGATAAAAGGGCACTTACCACGCAGGCCTTGCCAACTGCACATGGAAACATTAATTTGAGTCTGAAATGTGCTACATACGGCCACTGCGCAGTCTATCACGACCAGCAGCGTCAGCGTCCCCAAAAGAAAACGCATTTTTCAACGAAATAGGCGGTTAATCTCATCACTGAGTTGTCACAATTTGCAAATAACAGGTTCCATCGAGGGCTCTGGCTTACTGCTGACATGTCGACAAAATGCAAAAAGCGAGGGGGCGGGGGGCGGCACTTGCGATGCGGCTTTGTTGATCTTCTTTGTTGTCAATTGCCCCCGCCCTAAATACGAAGCAGCTTGGCCAAGGAGAAATATGAATGAATAAACGACGTGTATTGCCCAGGTGCGACCGCTAAACTCGTGGTCTGACCGTTCTGATCATTACCGTGATTGTATTGCTGCATGGCTTGGATCATGCAGCTACGGGAAATACAACCGAATCAACGGAAGGAGCCACATTGTGTGCTCCAGTTAGGCCCCAATTGGATGCATAATTGCAAAAGCTCGGAATATTATGTATTTTCCCCGTAAACTGCGTTCGCGAGATGGGCCTATGGTAAGTTGTCCGAGCTGATGCCCAGCTGGGGAGGATTTTGAGCCTCGAACTATTGGGCTTTCTTTCATCGAGCAAAGGGGCCGTGCGTATGCGTTGGATGTCTTCCCATTCCCTCGAGTTATTTTCTTTGTTTAGCTTGTTTACCTTCTGCCTATCCCCGGAAGAATTTCTTCTACAGACAGGCAAAGATGAAGCACGCGGTCTCTTGGTTGTCGCTGTTGGCGACTGTCTTCGGTTTGGTGACAACAAGTGACGGCAGTTTAATAAACAGAGCCCCTGCACTGCCGGCAGAAACAGAACAAAAGGATGGATTGACTGTCACAGCAGCAGTTGGGGTCACACTTTGGCTTGGTGATGGCGAGTCTTGCACCGCTGAGACTATCACGGAGACTTCGACGCAGACGGGAAATGTCTCTCCAGGTGCCACGACAATTACTATCACTGAGGCTACCACCAAGACTATAAGTGGTTGTCGAAGCGGCCCTACTCTGAGTCTCATTGCCGATGTTGGCATTGGACCGGTGGATGTTTCTGCAAATGCCGCCGTAGCACCACCCGGACATGGACCTATAAAAACGGTCACAGATTACACGACCCTTACCAGGACATCGTGCTCGTGCACAGATGACTCAACTGCCACGCCGACCACCTCCACTGTACCTTCGACAACGACCTCCAGCGTACCTGTGACAACTACCTCTAGCGAGCCTGGGACAACCACCTCAAGCGTACCCGGGACAACTAGCGCAACTGTGCCTGGGACTACCAGCTCAAGTGTACCACCCACAACTACCCCCAGCTCACCTGGGACAACTACCCCAACGACGTCGATGACCAGTGATGGTTCCACTACCACCCCCACAGAGACGCCGACTCCAACAACCACTACAGTGACAACCAGAACCACTTCCAGCTCCGAAAGTGTTACCACCGTTCCAGTGTCCACAACATCCGTGACTACTACCGGTCATTCAACTGTCACTATCCCCAATACCACTGTCACGACAGTCATTACTGAGCCTGCCACCACCGTGACTATATCGGATGGTAGTAGCACTTTGCCTGGATCAACCCTTACGACAACTGTCACGGTCCCTGGAAGTACAGTGACTGTCGGTGATTCAACAACCATTACCGATACTGTCACTATCCCAGGTATGGTGTCACGCACAAACTATGAATTATTAACGCAACAGCTAACACCATCAGACTCAAAAACAACCAGACCGGTCCTTCCACCTAGTACAGCCACTGTTACCGGGCCTGGCACCACATCAACCCAGACGTCTAGCAGCACCACGACGGTACCGGCTTCTGTATGCCCTAGCCTTATCAGCAACCCATCCTACACGCCCCCCGCCGTGTTGCCAGACGACTATACCTGGGGCTGTGCACCCGGGTACCTCTGTAAGCCACGTCACACAGGCGACCGTTCGGAATGCAATGTCGAAGCAGGTCTACCTGACCCCGGATACGTCTGCAGCCCGTCAGACTGCATTGTGGCTCCGCCTCTAGACGTTCATCCGTCTTGGCAGTACAATGTCTCCAAAATTTATTACAATCTCAACCCGGAGGACTTCGGTCTCAATTACTCTATCTTCCAGTCCTCAGAAGATCCAGTTGCAGGGGGCAGTAAGCGCGACATGTCCTTATGGGACTTCGCTGTTGCCAAAAAGATGAAAAGAGCCGACATAACGAACATCCCTACTGTTTGTTTCAATGATTGCAATGATGCTGCACATGAGCCACAAGTGCTTGGGAAGACGCCTGAGCTTTGCGAGAGTGACTCGGCGTTCATGGAAAACCTGGATGTTTGCGAGCAATGCATTACCAACAATGCTGAATCTGACTCTAACCAATATTCATCCCAAATGTTGCCGACCTTTGCACAGTGGCTGAATTTCTGCTCCGACATGGTCACTTCCACAACAGGAGAAAGTGCCACCAGCACTGAAATGGAGACTACGGCGACAAGCACCCATATCACCACTACTTCCAGCACGGAAGCATCGACAGCAGCTACAACGACGAGTACTATGAATACACACGCTAGCACTACTAAAGCCAGCAGCACCGAAACCATCAGCACTGAAGCCACGAGCACTACCACCACTGCGACGGAGGAAAGATCCAGCCCAGTAGAGACAACTCAGCCAGTCACTCCCATCACAACCTCGGCTTCCGGCTCGATTGTCACAACCTCGGTGTCAGGTTCACTTGTGACCACTTCTTTCTCTGGATCTGTTGTGACAATATCAACTTCAGGCTCCCTCGTGACGAGCTCAGTGCCTGGACCGATTGTGACGACATCAGTATCTGGCGTGCTTATTACAACATCATTGCCCGGTTCAATCAAGACCGTGCCAAGTACTCAGGGCACAGAAGGTGGCGATGAGAACACATCTGACAATGCTTCCCGTATTCCATCGAGCTCGGTTCGCATAAGCCCGACTAGTTCAGCAACTCCCTCTACATCTTCTCCAGCCTTCAATGTGGCAGGGTCTATAAGTATCCCTCATATTGGGTTAATGAGTCTTTTGTGGGCTGCTTTCGCGCCACTTCTTTAGAATGCTCCTTTTTGCTGCGTTTGCTTGCCTTGGTCAGATGTGTGTGATATATAGTTCGGTTTGGTAATGGCGGATTTATCAGTCCATATTAATAGGGATCATGTCAATGAAAAACAAGAAGTATCCAGCTTCTGTGCTTTCTCTGAATCCTTACACACTTCACTCAAGTCGAGAGATGTAGTGGTAGAATATGCAAACTGGTACACGAAATAAGTGAGCAAGACATGGCGATATTATTTCCTGTCACTGACATTTCAAGTAGTGTACAGGTGTCCTTCAAACTCATAGATATGTATCCATCTTCTATGGTGCAAGTAAGAGGCACAATGCAAGAGCCTAAAAAAAAAAAAAAAAGAAAAAGAAAGTAACTAGTGACCGTAGCCCACTGACGGATGCCTGGTCCCTGGGGCATCAAACTTCTTAGTAGTTCGTTCCGATCCTAAACAGGAAACTGCCTTCTCGCAGTCTTGTTGAATCGGCAACTTCTCTTTCTATTCTCTCGAGATCTTGCTCTCTGTCTTCCTGGGGCAGGACACTTGCCACAATCAACATTAATAAATGAGTCATGATGTCCACAGGTCCACAAGTGTTCCCCTAGACGTGGGGGCCAGATCCCTTACAACATAGATAGAAGCCCCCGGGGCCTAACGATTGGCTGACCAATCTCCCCCGGATATCAGCGCCAACTCCCCTCGGTTCCCCTCACCACCTAGGCAGTTCCCTAACACATCGTCGCCTGTCCACAAAATGGCTCAGCAAAGCTTGTCGGACATATTAGCCACCGCTGCTGTGGATCTGACACCTTATGAATCTCTCTACAAGCATTTCCATGCACACCCCGAGCTCTCGCTACAAGAGAAAGCCACTTCTGAAAAGATAGCCTCCCATTTGTCCCAGCTCGGAGCCTATGAGATCCACACAAATATCGGAGGTTATGGTCTTGTAGGAATTCTCAAGAATGGAACTGGCAAGACAATCCTCCTTCGGGCCGACATGGACGCGCTTCCAGTCAAGGAACTCACTGGCCTCCCTTACGCGAGTTCAGTGACTATGTCTGATGCGGACGGCAATGAAAAACCAGTGATGCATGCTTGTGGTCATGATATGCATATTACATGTCTCCTCGCAGCGGCCGAAGTTCTGGCGCGTACACAGAATGCGTGGAGCGGGACTTTAATCGTACTGTTCCAGCCGAACGAGGAGCGGGGCGGAGGCGCTCAGGCCATGGTTGACGATGGACTCTATTCGATAATCCCCATGCCGGATTACGTCTTTGGCCAGCACGTTATGCGAATGCGAGCGGGAAGTGTTGGTTCCCGACCTGGCACGATCATGGCTGCTGCCGATAGCTTGAAAATCACTCTCTACGGCCGCGGTGGTCATGGGTCACAGCCGCATCAGACGGTAGACCCTGTGCTCCTTGCTGCGCATGTTGTTGTTAGGCTTCAGGGCATTGTGAGTAGAGAAGTGGACGCAAATGATCTTGCTGTCGTGACGGTCGGGAGCCTACAGGCAGGGCAAACGGAGAATATCATTGCAGACCGGGCGGAAATTGGAATAGACTTTAGGACTGTCAAGTTGGAGACTCGGGAGAAAATACTTTCTGCTATACGGCGCATCGTTGAGGCCGAGTGTGTTGCTAGTGGATCGCCGAAACCGCCCTTGTTCACACCAACGAGGCGGTTCCCGCCCACCGACAATAATAAACATCTGGCGTCCCAACTGGCTGCGTCTTTCGCAGACCATTTCGAGGACTTTGACGTTGATACTCCAAGGACCAATGTTAGTGAGGATTTCTCCACGCTGGGAACTTCCCAGGGGCTTCCTTGCTCCTTTTGGTTCATTGGGGGAATTGACCCAGAGCTCTGGGATAAGGGCAAGAGAAACGAAATTCCCATGGAAGAGATCCCTGGGAACCACTCGGCTCTGTTTGCCCCGGTGATCCAGCCAACGATGAAAACTGGGATGGATGCTTTGTGCATCGCGGCTTTGACATTTTTAAGAAGGTAGCCATCATAAGTCCACGATGGCTCTCCCCGCTTCCCTCGGCGGGTTGAGAAGCGTTCAGCGCTGTACATAATGAATTGCATTGCTTGCAGATTTGACGGGAATTCTCGACTCCATATTGCACAGTGCTAATTGTTGCTCAGGTATGACCATTTTGCATAATGTGTATTTTATTCCTCTGCAATTTTATTCTATTCACATTCACCCCGCAAGTGCTGGGAGCAGATATCCAGCTTATTTGGGATTTCTCATCCCCCACCTGTCATTGTTCAAAGCCAGCCAAGAATGACACCACAGCAGAGGCAAAGGCCTTAGAATCATCCTGACTCTCCTCACTATCATCGCCAACCTGCTCCAAGAATAAAGCCAACTTCGACTCCTTCCATCCCATGACCGGTGCGGATTCCAAGCACATCTTAGTCATGCCAAAGACATCCATTTCATAATGACCCTGCACAGAGAGCACTCTGCCGGGGTGGTAAAGTCCCTGAATAGGGCAGATTGGTGTACTTCCAATGTTAATCCATGGCGCGGGCAGCGAAACCGGCGGCGAGTCGGTAAGCGTAACAGCAGTTCCCTTCTCAACGGCCATCACCCGATCGCCATGGAACATTTGAATGCGCAGCCGTCCCTCGGGAAGATCACCAAGCGCACCCGGGAACGACTTTACGAACGCCTCTTCCAATTGAACAGTATAAATTCCGACCTCACGGCCGAGAGGACATTGCTCAACCCAGACATCGCGGACCGGGTCTTCCACGTTGCGAACAAGAGCGTGCGAAATGAGCTGGTGGCCGAAGCAGGTGCCGAGGAGTCGGACTTCCGGGTATTGGTTGTAAACAGTTTTGACAAATTTCTCGAGTTCTTGCATCCATGGTGAATGGTCCATTTCGTATACGCCGGGCGAGCCGCCGGTGATCAAGACTGCATCCACAGGGGAATGCACGGGTATCTGGTTCTCGCCTGCATGGCCGCGGAGCTTGTATAGGTCTGGATAATGGCCTCCTCGGATATCATATGGGGTGACCTGGACTTCGACTTGTTCTTTCTCAGAGAACAAGGTCTCATTCAGGCGTGATGCGGTCTCGCGGAGGATGGTTCGGAAGTGGGCACTGGAGAGTCCACGAGCCTCGTATAGTTTGCGTGCTGGGATATCGACGTCTAGGACGGCGATGTGGATATGGTGAACCATTTTTTTCCCCTTCTATTGTGTGTTTAATTGATGGGATATTGGGATTATGGGGGGTGAAGCTGGCGGACTGAAGATTTCGACCTTGGGTGTCCCGCTAAATAAGATAATTTCCCCATACTAACTCCGACGCAGGATTGGAAAACATTTAGGTAAGACATAGCTCTGTGGAATACAGGATTTCATCTAATAAAAAGGATCTCAGCAATAAAAGATGGTCAGTTACTCCAACAAACTCCAATCACCACAGAAATATTAGGTAAAACCCGACGATGTTACTCGATGAGCTTATTTTTGCTTGATCCACATTGTCTCACACCGAACACTGTTTACATACTTTCTCCAATAACTTATTTCTTCCGAAAATAAACCGGGTTTGTTCTGTTCAGCATAGGTATACTCTCTGCCTCGAGATTGCATCTGTATCGGATAATGTTTGGCAAATCTTGGCTGTCCCTCGATCTTAATTGAGACAAATAGATTTGCTATGATCTGGGGCCTGCGGTTCATACCGAATGTCTTCTGAGTGTAGACGGCTGCCAGGTAGAGTCCCTCGCAAAACGGCTCCGGGGCTACCTAAGAGCTTATTAAGGCTTAGCTTTCCGACCCCGGTGTCCCGAGGTCCCCTTGCTGCGTTTTGCTTAGAGTAAAACTGAGCACGCCTACGAGTCTTACATAATGAAAATCGCCCTCGGGCCGTCTGTTCATCACGTGACCCGGTCCCACTTACTCATGACCTGCCCAGGTGAGCCCACGGACTTGCTCCGCACAACCCTGAGCAAATCTTGGAAGAGGAAGAGCAGCTAAACCAGCAGCTCACCTTAATAAAATGGATACTGGTCAAAGTACTCCGTACGGAGTAGGTTCTCCGTATCCGGACTCATGTTCGAGACATGTTGTGGACCAGGTCCACACCGGCAACCTTGCAAGTCAGGGCTCAACGGAGTAAGGTACGGAGTTCCCCGGACGAGAAGTGCGGAGCGGTGAGGAGAGCAGGCAGAACTAGATAGGTGTTGGGCAGGAGCGGGACCCAATTAGGAAGGCATAGGGGGCGAAGGGGGACCCCTTGGGAACTATATCAATACCCTAATAATATCAATCTGATAAGGATGGTCCAAGGCATTGCTACATATTTAGCGCCGGGATCTTGCGCACCCATGTCGATCTCTCATGATGATCCTCAATATTCTCACAAGGTCCTCTTACTCGTCTTCTGAGAAGATCTTTCAATCCAACTTCAATCCACTTGTTGCCTAATTTAATATGCATAGCAAGCGAACTTGTGAGATTTCTCTTTTTATCCTTACCAAATTTTGCAGGAAATATCCGTTCCACTGGATTATTATTTGTTCGAACTTGTAATCGCATTAGAAAATATGATACTATGCAGCGTCACGGAAGCCCGCTGCTCGCGTAGAATAATAAGTTATAATAATGTTGCCGGGAGATTGGTATATGCAGCAAGTCGAAATGTCGAAACTGTTTCTTGAATCTCTAAAGTACAGGTAGGATTTCAATTCAGGAAGCCACGGCAATCATCTTGTCCGCCACTTCGAGCAAAGTCTCGGCCATCACATCCATCTTAGTATCAAAGATATCAATACACGACTCCTTCTCGTAAATTGAGCAGTAAGCACCACGGAAGCTAATTATTTCGAGATATGTTAGCCAGGGTACCTTTCTAGTTCGTTTTGAGAAAACGGCAGAACTTACCCAGCTTTAACAGCTGCGCTCACATCCCACATATGCGCCGCCACGAACCACTTTTGATCATCGGGGGCGAATTTATTCAGCATGGGCTTGTAGGACCCCATTGAAGGTTTGACCATATCAAGCGGAGACTCCCATGCGGACTCATACTTCATGAACTGATGGCAACTGACGAGGTTCTCAGCGGGCATTTCAAACCCGGCGCGCTTAAAGTAGCCGCCAACTCTTTCCGTGTCGCCTGTGGTCAAGCACCAGATGGTGAACCCGTTATTCCTCAACTTTTCCATCATGGCGCGGCAGTCCGGGCGGAGTTCCAGCTTTGAATACGCATCATGACATATGTCTCTTTCCTCGTCGGTCGCGAACGATCTCGGGTCCTGGATCCCGGAAAGATATAAGACGCGGTAAAAGAGCGCCCTGAAGACTTTCTTGTATGGCACATTCCGCTTGGACATGTGGAGCATTAAAGACTCGAGCTCAGCAGCTTGCATCCATGCAAAACCGAATATCTTGGCTGACAGTTGATGGGCTCGAAGTCGCGGGCCGAGTACCTCTTCGATGGTGTCGAGAAAGTAGTCGAATGAGACACAGGTGCCGACGACATCGAAAACGGCATGCTTCTGGGGGGAGATCATGTTGTGTATACAATATTTTCACTGACTGAATAGAATTGAACTGGCAGGCTGAAGACTCTTGGGATGCATATTGATCCTGACGTTCTCAGGGTCATTTATTCAATGCCCTTCGCCAAGTCTATTGGCATCATTGTCTGACTCCGGCACACCGCTATCCGATAACCTCCATTCCGCGGTTGAGATAAGAATGGATTTACTCCGTACATGTGAGCTCCAGCGAGAGATGATGCGTGGACAGTGGCGGTGTGGGTACTCCGGGACTAACCATATCGGGTAATCAGGTATCTTCGGACCAGACCCACTCCGGCTCGGAGCTCGCCAGGGACGTCACCTGACGATTACATTGTTTCAGTTGATCTCATACATCCCTGTGATGACTCTATGCGAGAACCGGATTTAAGGAACGCGGTAGTATCTGGGGTATCAGTTTAATGAACCCACCGCTACAGGCTTGGAAATAAAATGTGGCCGAATCGGTAGAGACGAATAGGACTTTTGGTGGGATATTCCAGATATAATATAAAGGAGCCTCGGTTGTTCGTCATGAAATCTTGAAAGACTTGAAATATATTACGCACTTGGAATTGTACAGAAAGGTCGGTGTAGAATAAACACATAGTGTTGAGAATACTACCATTCATACCCCGGGCGGTCTCACTACATGCACTTTACATATCACGATCTGTAAACTCAACACATAGAACGAGTTAGAATATGTTAAGTTGAGTTAACCCGAGGATCTAAAAATAATCTCGCAACTCCACTAACGACCAGCAGATCCCATATATACAATAATCCAGGCTCAGTTCCATAGAACGTTCAGTCTGCGAAGGCCTTTCTTTCGTTTTAACTGGGGCTCTGGATTGCGGTTGGCAATATCAATAAAAGGCTGAATGGGGATATCTTCCAAGGGGATGATCTTCGTCTTCCGGAAAAACTTGTATGAAAAGTATAGGATCAGGAAAAGAGGGATATTGATATAAGAGGAGACAAATCCTTCGTTATCCCAATGTCCTTTGATAAAGGTTGAGTACCCACCCGTAATGAGCAGGATGGTTAGCATAAACAGCGAGGCCCAGCTGATATATGGCTGGAGCGGCGTCGCCCACGGTAGAGACTCCCGAGAGCTTCCTTGTTTCTTGCAGCCATAGTAGAAACGAAGATACGTGACCAGGATAGTGAGCCAGTTGGTCAGAGTTGTAATAGAGACAAGGTCTTGCAGCCAATCAAACACAGTGTTGGCAGTTGAGGAGAGCGACATGTAGCCCAGACACATGAACAGACCGTAGAGCGAAATTGCGATCCAGGGGACCGAAAATCTGTTAAGTCGAGTGAAGAACTTCGGGGCTTGGCCGTTCATCGCCAGCCCGAACAATACCCTGGACCCTCCAAGCATGTTCGAGTTGCCTGAAGACCACGCCGACGTGACGATGACAGCATTGATAATTGATGGCACTACCTTGATCCCAGCCAGTGTGGCTGCAATCACAAAGGGAGACTGTGAAGCTGTTCCACTCGAGTTGCTGAGTTTAGGCTCATTGGAGGGGACCACAAGGCCGATCATGAAGATTGAGATGACTAAAAGAAAGAGGTCAGATCTGGGGAAAACAAGAAGTAGGATTCTTCCTCTTGCGAAATCAGCATACCGTAGAAAATCAAAATACGAAAGAAAATCCGCTTCGTCGCCTGTGGAATAGCCTGCCGCGGCGATTTTGTCTCTCCGGCGGCAACAGTAATTGTTTCAATTCCCGAATAAGCGTAAAGGGCACTGTTCAGGGATGTCCAGACACCGAGAAAGCGACCAAGAGCACCACCAACCCCAAGGTACTGAACGAAAGGTCCAGGGTTGCGCCAGTATTCAAAGCCGATGGTCTTATGGTCAGGACCCCCACCACAGGTGATCACAAGAGCCTGATTTATACCTTTTAGCATTAAATCCCGTCATGCGTGTAGGAATCAAGCTGAGCTTACCATTATATTCACACCAATGATCAGCAAGATCTTCATCATAGAGAAAGCGAACTCGAGCTCCCCATATACTCTCACAAAGACCAAAGCGGTACACAACATGAGCAATCCAAAGATAGTGATCCAAATCGCACTGTTGAGGTCAGACCAGAACTGCACTAGTACAGCAGCGGCCACAATCTCTGCAGGGATAGACACGAGGTACGAATATACTACGTTGTAGCCGTTGGCGAACGCTAATGCTGGATCAACAAAGTATTCGGCGTAGCGGACTATTCCACCGTTCAAAGGAATGAGCGTGCCCATCTCGCCCATCGCCAGGGTTACCGTACCGGCAACACAGCCCATGACCAAGTATCCTAAAAAGGCACCCAGGGGACCAGACCGCGAAATCGCTCGACCGGAACTGAGGAAGAGTCCTGTTCCGATAGTGCCGGCTAAAGCGATCATTTGAATGTGTCTTTGATGAAGGCCTTGCCTCAAAGTTGAAATTTCTTTGAAGTCTCCAACATATTCATCTTCTGGTTGGATAGGCGACTCCGGATCTTCTATTGTGGATTTGGCGTCTTTCTTGAATTCATGGACGGCGGCAGGATCCTCGTTACCAAGGAAACCCTTGAGCGTGAACATCCTGATTGACTTGGATGTACCCTCGTAGGAACGAATAGTTATTGGCAATGTTGGGCGGTCTTTCCTGGATAGAGACTGCGACATACCTCCAGAGACGATTTAGCTTCAACTTATAGCCATATTTGTTGATGGCCAAAGCGCTGTGAAGTCACCATTAGAAAACAGCTAGAGGGGAGGACATGGAGAACATTATTGGCAGATAGATAAGATACAAGATGTAAAGGACCCAATCGGCAGATTCAAGTACCTTTTGAGCTAAATGTTGACTGGGTGGTGCGAGATAGCAGCACACGAGTGATAAATGCGGGTGAAGATCAACTCCGCAGAAATGAAAGGCCGCAGAAATCTACTCCGTGAGAAAGTATCTCCGACAGATAAGGTACAATGAGCTCGTTTAGAACTAGCGGCTCGACGTATTAACACCGAGTAACTCATAGCTTGGTCTGAGACAACCGGAGACGCTTGTGCAGTACATTGGTCATCTTATGGACTCGGTACAGCATATTATAATTAAGAGGTCACTAGTGGGACTTTCTGCAACCCGGGAGGTGATCGCTACACCAAGCTATATCTCGAAGAAGGGGGAGCCTGCATTGGTGATAGAAGACTACTAGATGATCCTAAGAACATCCCGGCTACATCACTCCACCTATCATTCTTTAATGTGCAATACACATATCTCATCTCTTGATGCCGAGTATATCCCCACCTAAAGGACCGTCCTTCGCCTTCTCAAGCCTATCCTTTGTCGTTTGAAACAGCCTGGGCACACCAGCATCTTCAAACTCGATCCCATTCTGAACCATCTTGGCAACTCCAAGAGCGGACAAGAATGCCTGTGGCATTCCATGACCATTGAAGCCCGCAAGTACATACTGGCCATCCTCCCCAGGTACGGCGCCGACATGGGGCTGAGAATCCCAGCTGTATCCCATGATCCCGGTCCAGACTTTATCCACACGGGCCCCGCTGTCTTCCCAGCCATTGAAATGCCGCTGCATATAATCATCGTAATGGTCTTTGACTTGCTCAATGAGACATGAGTCGTCCACGTTGTCGTACCATGAACTCAAAACATAGTGGTATCGCAAGTTGGCTCCGCCGACAACAATGCTACCGTCGGCACGAGGTATAAGGTATGAAACAACGTCGTCCTCTTCACGGACTATGTAGGAGTTATTTAGCAGAGGCGCTCTTGTGCCCTCAGGAACTGAAATATGAGTACACAGCCCTTTGCAGGGAACGATCGCTTCGCGGTACTGCGGAAGAAGACCAGAGACATAGGCATTATTCGCGTAGACGACTTTTCGAGCGACTGTCGTGCCTCGTGGAGTTGTAACAACAAAACTGCCCGAAGATTGCCGAGTCACGGACACCACTGGGGTGTGAGTCTGAAGATTGACCCGTCCAGTCTCGAGAATTGAGGCGGTCAGATGGAGAATCAATTTGTAGGGCCACAGAGTTGCTGCCGTAAAAGAAGCGCATGCTTTCGCGCCTTTGACACCCGAGACACCCTCCGCATCTTTGCCAAGCACAAAGAAGACATCCTTCATGTACTCCAGATCATAAGATGCCAGCTTGTCATACATTTCCTTGGCCCTTTGGGCAGTCTCCTCGTTGGACCATACATCGATAGACCTTGTAAGGGTAAAGTCACAGTCGATTTTCTCCTTTTCAATCAAGGACTTTATGGCGTGTACATGTGCGATTTCAAATTCGGTCACCTCCAACGCGCGTTCAACTCCTGCTCGATCGATGAGCCTGGTCATGGGGGTATACATGTCAGGCCTTAGGTGGCCACCATTGCGTCCTGTCGCACCTGAACAGGCACCACGCGCTTCCAATATTGTGATGGACAGTTCCTTGTCACTAGCCTCTCCTTTGACCAAATGGTACGCTGTACTAACTCCTGCATAGCCGGCGCCTATTATGACGACGTCACTCGACACTGGAAGCTCCTCTGTGGTCCGATAATCGTGCAATTCGTGAATGTCTCGGTGCCAAAACGGCACAGTTGCATTTTTAACAGGCTGCCGGGGTGTATTGAAAGAGTCGTTTGGAGACATGATAATCGAAGTGGGCTTTATTGCTGCTGTTGGCCTTTTGAGAACTTTCGCAAGTTGATGAGCTAGGCTATCCGATGACCTGCTTTGTCGACATTAAATAATAGCAGGGGTTCAGTTCTTGATCACCATTTGATGGGGATACTTTTGCAAATGGGGGAATGAAGATAGCGAACTCCGATTCTTCGGTATTCAATTCCAACTGTGAAACGCCGTGGCCCTTATCAACCCCGCAAAACCCCTGTCGCGCCCGGCGTAGCCCACTCCGACGGAGTAAAAAGTACTCCGAACTGACCCAGGGGCCATCTTATCGGTTCATGCAATTCATAATAAACAACCTTTGATGCGTTCAAGACTGAGCTGTTGGAAATCTCGTTCCGTTGAGATTGCTTAATAGGGGAAAGGTGGATTGATTTGTTCAAGCCAACCACCTTGAGTCCAATCGACGGTGTTCAGCCAATCCATATCGTTGAATGTGTTCATATCGGAGTCAACATCATGCTCTCTGCCTGTTGCAGTAGGTACGTCTTGTCCTAGAGACTGGTCTTGCGGACCACAGTGTCCCTGGGACTGCTGCTCGCTCGGCATCTGTGTTTGCATGCCACACGACGAGCCCAAAGAATCAAATACTGCATCGATGATTCTTTGAAGAACTGTCTTGAACTTCTTGCTAAGCTGCGCATTGTTATCCGTAGGCCGTATCCAGTCAAGTAAGGCTCTGAACATAACCAGATTTTGAACGACTTCCGACCGCGAGAATTTAACACAGTCGCGAGCAGCGGCCGTCGACGAAAGTTCGCTTAGTTGTGCGGGTGGCACTAGACTACTTGCTCGGAGAAGCTCGACGCATAAAATTCCCGCACAGGGCATTCCGTATGATACTGCCTGGATGAATATCAGTTATTATTGTATTCCCACAAGTAACCAGCAAGGGTCGCCAAATACTTACAATCCAGTCAAAGGCGTGGTGAAATTCTTGCAGCTGATCGCGGTTTTGCCAGAGAG
Organism: Penicillium rubens; assembly: GCF_028828025.1. NCBI lineage: Eukaryota > Fungi > Ascomycota > Eurotiomycetes > Eurotiales > Aspergillaceae > Penicillium > Penicillium rubens. The sequence goes on from NW_026890600.1 coordinate 5,625,146, forward strand.
ACAGGATAACAGACATTGTCTCTTGGGCGATATCGAACAAGTCTTGGCCACCACTGAATTGCTGCACTACAAGTAGGCGCTGGAGGAGAAACTGACATTGCAATACATCAAGTTGTATCCGGGTGATGATGTAGACCCCATGAGCGCTCCGCCCATGGAATCCCAAGCTTGACTGTGAGTGCCATTCACAGTTCCCCTGATACTGAATGTGCGGAGGATATGAAGCAACTATATTCCTCAACTGGACTTGTAGGTCTCTGCAAGAAGGCTCAAGTTAGCGAAATGTATGAATATTGCTTCCAAATAACGTACTCTACCTGCGATTTTGTAAACTTCAAATTGACACTAAGAGTTAGTTCCAAGATTCCCTCCCGGATGGGACTAAGCATTGCCAGTGCTCTTAGCCAGCTTGTTGTGAATATCTGCCCATTTGTGTTCCAGCCATTCGTGTCAAGCTTTGCAATGGCCACGGCCAATCTTTCTCGGCCCCCATATACATCTTCCTCGCATAAATCGAGTGGGAGGGGGCATTGACAGTAGCGGTTGCTGAGCATAGGTGGCCGCGCATTGAACAAACTATGGCATTTGTCATGATAATACATTGACGACGCAAGTGATGCTCGGTGTTGGAAGAATGGAGTGATTTCCTTTACAGCGGTGAGGCGGTGCAATCCTGCGCTTATAAAGGCACTCCGGACAGTCCCGTAGTCGACTCGTACACGGTCACCTATGCTGAAATGAGCTCAATTCTATAACACCAGAATTTATCCGAATGTTTGCGACTCACTCTCATCACTGATGATAATGCTTTGTAGTCTGGTGCTATTCTTCATGCAAATAACCATGGTATCACTGATTTCAAAGTTCCCTTCGCAAAGCCTTATGCAGGCAGCTGCACACTCTCTCATCTTTTCTGCGGCGGTGTTGCGATTCCGTCCATGCTGCTCGGGTAGGTCGAATACCGGGTCCCACTCTTGTTTGCACCTGAACGCGATTCCAGCCCAGCTGAAGAGGATCCCGATCATTTCCCAACGCAGATGAGGTCCACCAAACCAGTTCATCCACGAAGCATGGTCGGAATTACTCGAGAGATCACAGTCAGGTGTCGAGTGAGGCCTTTTGTGGTTGAGGAATAAATCATTCGCTACCCTCCATACTGATTCCCGTGTCCGGGGCTCACCTAGCTCACTGGCGTATTCTGTCCATACTTGTTTCAAGCATTGCTGAATCATGGTTGGAGACAGCCACACATCATAGATATGATGAATCCCTGTCATCAGCATGTCACATGTACGAGCAGTGGGGAAGTTGAGCAGTGTTCTGACAGCCAACTCCACGCGGGACCTGGCCATTACATCAGGTTCTCGGTCTAACTCGTGGGGGTTGGAATTCGTGGCATCGATCATCACTGCGCCAAAGCTATCCTGGTTTTCAACGAAGACAGCAGAGAAGCGTGTCGTCTCGTGTTGGCCCAGCTGCTCTTGAAATAACATGTTCCGTTTTGATGCGCCAGAACGGGCTGTTAGCCCCGAACTCGCAGCGGGGCTCGGATCCGCAGGGGAAGGAGGGATTCCTGCCCCAACGGAAGATTCAGTGGGAATCTGGAAGGAGCTGGAGACATTTTGAGTGGTCAGTAGGTCGGGCAGTGTTGTGTCGAACTCTATGGGCGTGTGGGAGATCGGAGGGCGGCGCTTGGTCATGGGAGCAGGGTGATAAATGCAGTCTAGGCTGCGCAAGACACAACGCGAGCACTTCGGGCTTGCATGGTCACAGCGAACCTTGGCCTTGCGACATGGTTCGCAGGCCTGCGGTTGACCATTATGGCGTTTTCTTGGTTCTGCGAGCATCGCGTCTCTCCTCAACAAGCGGAGTTCCCCTTGTTTACTAGCTAGCTGATCCACGCAAAATATCAGACATTTCCGAGGAGATAATGTTATAGCACCGAGTATCTCAAGGGAATGAACCGAAGACCAATAGAGTCAAAAGTACCAAGATTGTTATCGCAGCCGATAGGGGGAAGAAGATCAACGTTATCTCCCACGGATGGACCTCGGATGTCCTCGTTGAGTGGCCAATCATATTGCCAGTACAATCATTACCCAACCTTGGAAGTTCCGTAATATTACGGCTTCAATGTTTGCATCCCCAAGCGTATCAACATTGAATTATAGTACATTGGCTCTACGCACAAATCGAAAACACATACTAGACATGTAGGCAGGCAGAACTGCCTACATGTAGCTATGTAGGAAAGGGTTAAGCGCAAAGCTAATCTGTAAAAAGTGGAGTTCGGTTTGTCCATACAAATATCTTGCATTACTTCTTCTCCGAGCTATAGATTTATGACAAGAATGTGCACTATGTCCCCGGAGGCAGATTTGGAGGCAGATTATGTTTGTTTGCAAATGCTAGTCGGTGGACCAGCATCCCTGCTTGGGGGCCGAAACTACCGTGCAGCCGGTCGCATCCTGGACTGGTTTCAAGGATGTACTGTACGTGTATCACAAGGATTTGATGCCCTGACTGTATTGTGAGACTATAGAACCTCGTGGCAGCTGCTCTGATATCAGCACGCTGAGTACATACTAAGCCAAAATATTTCTTTCCCCGGGATACCTAGCTAGGTACATATGTACCGGATAATGCCTGGAACTCGAGACCTTTCCCTTTCCGTATTAGTGCTCACCTCTTGCCGCTTTTTGATCACTGAGTAAAACTGAGCACGTCCCTGAGTACCCCAATTTGATCACGGATCATTACATAATCAGCGTGATCTGCTCACTGAGCATCACCTGATCATCCCCTGAGCACCCTGATCCACTTACTGATCATCATCTGAGCACTCTGATTTGCTCACTGAGTGCTCACTGAGTGTAGGGATGAGCGGCCTGAGTAAACTACATCAATAAAATGCGACACGCTAATCCCATCACGTGCAACACTTCCCATTTAGATCGGCCATCAAAAAAGGACGGGCGCGGTCAACGTTGGCCGTTCGTCCTAGCGGTCTCGATCCTATCCAAGTAAAAAATCTCACAGTGGGGCTATTCAATTGACCACCATTTTACCATTTTAGCCTATGCTCCTAGGAATACCCCTCGGAATACTTCGCTTACCAGCCCGGCTATCCCCTAATCGGGCTTTGGACTACTACCAGGGCAAGGGCGATTGGATAGATTTCCTTAAAGATCTAGAACCCTTCCCTGTATCAAGGCAGCTAGAGGAATCAGTGTTTAGCAGGTGACGATGATGAACTAATTCTCTCGCCAATGAGCGCACAGGCCGAAGGCTTTCGTGCTATTGCTAAGTAATCTGTAAGCCAAGGACAAGCAATCCACAGTAATACGCCGATGGTGCTCCTAGGAGCCCGCGGGGCGTTCCCAGGAGCCTACTAAGGTGTTCTAAGGGCCCCATAGCTATGTCATTCGAATCCTAGGAACTCTAAATATCGGCCCCTCCCCCTTAGTATATCTGCCTAAAGTGATGCTATTTCAAAAGGGATATATATTTAGTCAGTTGCTCCAAAAACAAAGGTCTTCATCATTTCTCTGCCTCCAAACTACTTAGCCAAACAAAAAGACTGCTTTTGAATATACCACAGTGAGTTCAGCCTTCATTCACTCATTCTGTATCAACTAACCGTGCTCCAGATTGGTATTTCTTTCGCTCACGATTTTCCAACCAATCAACATTACTGGGCCTACTACCCACACAAAAGCTCGCAGCGGAGCATCTATGCCCTTTAGAAAAACTCAAAGTTACTCAAAGCTACCAAAAGTACAACTAAGGCTTTAACAACAGTACTATGCCATCGATCGTCTTTCATTGACACTACTTCAGGGAGGCTGTCATCAGTATTAGGTTAATCGGAACCTAGCAGGCTCAGTCATAAAGTCCAATATCATCTTCGGTCAGCAACCCGGGGCAACGGAGATGTAGGTATTGGATTCCAGGACACTCTCAGAGAATGGACTGAACGCTCGGCCAACGGTACTATGCACGAACTGGACTGAGATCGTCCTGATTCCTTTGGGGGCATAAAAGTGCGACTCATGACAGAACGGTTGCACACGGTTGGAAATATTATATATACGACGATAGAACTCTCTGCATCGTATGTAAAGTTCGGAGCTCTCAACCTTGAAACATTCGGCTGACTGATCCACTACTAGACATGCCGTTTATCTCACCTCAAGGATTAACTCAGACTGTTCATAGGTTTCCAACCCGTCGGTATTCCAAGTTTGTCCCTACCCAATTGTTCCATTCAAACAAAGCCTTATGTGACATTATTATGCAGATTCCTCCGATGCCGCAGAGGACAATGACGGTTTGCCTACAATGGGAAATTATCCCAAAGGCCCGAATGAAAGATTTAGTGGGCTCCATTCTTGTACGATGGTGTATTTACCGAGAGACTACGCATGGATCCTGTGGCTGACTGGATTAAGTAACATGACCTTCCTTGAGATCTGTTCCCTCCGATCCGTGCTTGAACCCCTCAGTTGAATTCCACCTACCTACTAAAATCCACTTATGTTTACATAAGCTCTGTCTTTTCTTCTTCCTAGACGCAGGGACGCTTTCAAGTCTCGTGTGCTTCAGTTGACTGAGACATACCAACATTGACCCTCCTACACTTTAAGTTCGCCAACTGGCTCAAAAGTATGGCCCCAGAGGTCCATGAACTTGGTCGATTAAAAGAAGAGGATGTACGTGGCTTTTAGTCTTGTATGAAGGGGAGCTTGAGAATTTGCAGGGCTCCTGTAGCTGACTGAATTCAGAAGGTCCACTGATAACCGAGAGAAAACAGATCCTTGCTTAATCCCCCGGTCTTATTACATGTACTAAGCCCCAATTTTAATGCGCGAGCTCTTCTTACCATTTCCCCAGACGCGAAGACAAAGTCAGTTCTCGTGTGCTTCCCGCGATTGAGTTAAACCAACAATGGGCCCTTCCAAGCAACCGGCCTGATGATGATGCCCGTTTTTCTCAACCAATTCCCAAAACCCGATATAGACCAATGGCTGTGAGATACCTGAGACTTTCCCTCAAAGCTGGTCTAAACCGATACTCTATTTAGGTGAGATTTATATGGTCCAAAGTTTCGGAAACCTAGAAGGCTCCAGGTGAAGTGTTACACCCGAAAGAGAGCGCTTGAAAACGCTATGAATACACTTGAAAATAAACTCCCGCACCTCCCATCACTATTGAGCTGGTACAGTAGAATTATTATATATTATCGTCTATGTCACGATTATCAAGAGCTTCGCCTGCCAGTCTTTAGTCTGTATCATTCCACCCTGACTTATAGGCATCCTTTTGCCACCCCTGGCTCCAAATTACCGGACCATGCTTCTTCCTGTCGTAGGACCTGAAGTCCTTTAATCAAGAGTCAAGATATTCGACAAAACAGGAAGAGCTCGTCTATTGGAGCGAAGATGCGGCATTCTGGTTTGTTAATCTATTGAAAAGGTCTCATTCAACCCGCTGCGTCTCGACTTCCCAGCTTCGTATTGCAGACACGGAAGTCAACATACCGGTTAATTATCTTATTATATTGCCTATGTTTGCCAGGTCGATGCTGTTGGACTACACATGACAGGCTTAGTAATTGATGTTATTCAAGGGTCTGCACGACCAAAGCCACATCAACAAAATAAATTCTTCACTATCTTTAGAAGGAACGAGCTCATTAAAAAACCAGGTGGACTTCATCTTGTATCCCGCCAGAATGATTAACCGACCTTCTTTGAAATACTACAATAAGGACGAATATTCTTGGAACAGCAAATCGGTATATATTTTGGAAGAACACCTCGTGCTTTCCAACCCGAATTAGGCAAATTAGGCAGGGTGGGAATTTTGAGGGTCTCAAAAATCCCCGCAAAAAAGAGCACCCACTCAGGTTTGTGACTATTCGTACGCTCTGATTACACATATAAGGCTGACTGAGCTGTCGGGAAAAGTACGCGGCCTGCTACTTCCTCTGAAAATGTCTATGAAGGCGACTGAGCAGCACCTACCTGCGGATGATTCCTCAAGCATCTACAGCCGCTCGACAGAATGTCCAAAAAACCTTTTGCCATGGAACTCAATGCCGACGATGCTTCCGATACGTCACGACCTGCCAGAAATAAATTCTCTGGACCATCAGATTGCGTTAGCTAAAGGCTCTACCATGGCATTGGAGACTACTCGAACACGTCTGAAATGCTCCAAGTCACGAAATCGCTTGTCACTTCTAGAGCTGAGGAACGAGCGAATTTGTCAACGGGACCTACAGGAGGACGAGAACGAGTTCTATCGCTCTTGTTTCCAAAATTTGGTTTTTTTGTCAATGGTCATGACTGAAGTTTCGCAAGATTTGACGTTGCAGTATCACTTCGAACCAGAGGCAAAACCTCTTGGCAATAAACGGGTGCTTCAAGCTGTCAGCAAACTTCGTGTTGCTACAGAGCAATCTAGAATCCGAGAAGCCCAGGCTGAGCAGGTCTGGAAACGGCAGTTGAAAGTCCCACGATTCAATCCTACCACACGCTGGATTTGATCCAGCGCAGTTGTAACTGGTCATCCAAATAGAGCTTTACTTATTTTTTAATTCCGGTTTATTTTACCAATCTAACGGCTATCAGGCTCAACTCCATGAATGAATGATTGACATAAGGATGGATGGTCGTTACCACCGACTTCAAACATGATTTACATTGGACTTATAATATGCACTGTTGGACACCTTGCAAGTCGGTTCATTGGAACGTCGCTCGTGTATTCCAACATCGCAACTCCTGCACTGCTTTGTTTATTTCTCCCGCAAAACCTGAAGGTAGCTTTTTATCAAGCCCATCATGTGGCATCAGTTTTCGTTTGCGATTTGGTGAAATCATCCCCAAGATGGGCCGTAAATCGATGATCTCGGCCCTTTCAAAATCAAAAAAGACCACCTTTTTGCTTTCTGGATTGTACAACCAATTCCGCGGGGCCGGATCCTTATGAAGAACATTCAGACGGTGCATCCCTGAGAGCGACTCTTTCATCTTGGCAATTAAGCAATCCCGACTCATTTCCTTGAGTGCCAGGTCAAGAGGCTGTCCACCCGGACTCAATAGCATCATATGTTCAAGATATGCGATACCGTCGTAGCTGTACGGATGAGCCAAGTCGATGCTTCCAAGATAGAAAGGGATGTATATGCCTTGGATTGGACGTAGCTTGTCATATACAGCAGCTTCATGCCGAAGGTATTCCGAGAACTCTGGAACGGTGCATTTTGCAGGCACAGTGTATCCGTGCGAGGATAACGTAACTTTTAAAAGAGCACCACGAGAACCGTGTATACCCAGTACTTCACAATCGGCATTGACAGTCTTAGACAATTGATGCCGCAACAGCTTGATGAAAGATTTTGCGTTTATGACATGACGCGTTGTGCCATGATCAAGGAAATTGGGGCAAGCCTGATCTAGCTCATCTCCATAGAGCAATCCGCGTAGACACTTTAACGTGCAGTAGCGCCGGTTGTTTTCTCCTGATGATCCTTGTGTAGCTGGCGTAGATGTTGGATGGGTCGGCGGTGGATGCCTCCGTTCGATGTTGCGATAGATGCGCGGATCCCGGCTCGGCGTATGGGGGTCAGGTTGGTCGTCGTCTGAATTTCCTTGTGCGTCTATTGACTGGCAACCACTAATGATCGGTTTGTGTCGCCTGCGACGTAGTTGTATCGGAGACGGTCGAAGAACACCATTCGTCCGTGGAGGGCGATATTCGGAGGACGGTACCTCCTCATCTGGGATACTTTCCAGAATATCTGCGACAACCACTTTCCACCTTGGCAACGTGTTGATTGCTTGCTGCCTCCAAGCCTGGTTCCGAGGCCGCAACTTGAGCGCCTGGAGGGTGAAAGCGAGAGACTGCCCCACCGCGGTCAAATGAAGACGATTTGGGACGCTTGAATGGGGGTCCCAGCCAGTGAAGTCCCCAACATCTCCCTTTGGAACAGAGAGGTGGTACAAGAGCGTCCCAGGATCTTCCCCAATTCGCAGATAGACATCAGCTTCGCCAGTACTCAGGACTCCCATTTCCGTACCAGCGCGAATCATATAGTCATATGGCTGCACGAGAAGCCCAGCAATCGCGCGATGGAACCGAACTTTTGGGGTCTCGTCTTCTTTCTGCTCAACCACTTTATCGATGTCCATATCCTCCAGCCCTTCATAAATGTGGCCCAGAGTCACCTTATGCGGAGACTTGTACTCCTTGATATAGGCTGCAATGCGATGGATTGGGGTCCTTGTTTACCTTCACGCACGGCTCACGTGCTGCTTTCACGTGACCTGATCTAGACCTTGGTCACGAGCTTTACAATTCGCCAGCCACGTATTTCAACACATGAAACGATTCCAGAGACGGCAAACTGGTCGGAGCTCAAAGACCCAAGCATGGCACAAAAAACCCTATACACCTCCATAAATGAACATGTTTCTTCTTTATTTTGCATTATTGGCGCTTCGCCCCTCTGAAATTTACTACTTTTATCCAACAAGCTGTCTTGTACGGATCGGCTATGGGATTTTATTATGACTGCATATTGTATGTCCAAAACATAAAAACCATTCATCGGGGAGAGAAAATTTCCACTGGGCTGCGGCTGGCTTGAGCAAAATATCAATCAAAATAGCTTTTTCCTCACAAATTCTTGTACCTGCAAGTCAAACATCTGTTCGTTTTGTTCTGTCATCCTTTTGACTGCCTCTGGAAGAAGAGCATGCCGTTGCATCAGTTCTTGTGGACGGGACTGACATAGGCGAATCTGAAATCTAATTCTCTCCTGAAGATGATGTGAGCGCTCATTCATCTTGGCTAGGAAAGTATTCAAAGAATTGCAGAGGCACCCAAGCTGCTGTGTACACTCATCATCGCCGATGCAGCGTGCGAAAGCAACAGCGGCCTGAAGCATTATAAGGAAGGATTCGCTATCTTGAACAATTCTGTGAACTGCAGCATGGCGAATATTCGTCACCATGCGTCTCAGGTTGTGAAGCTTAGTCAATATCTGGTGAAACACCTTAGAACTAACATTTCCTTTATGTTGATCCAGGAACGGGAAGAGTTTGTGCAGTTCCATTGACTCTGCACAATCCCACTCGAAAGAATGACACTCATGGGGTAGCCAATGTTGGACAAAGCGGAATCCACTTTGCTCCAACATTTTTTGCACTGCTTGTAAGGCAAAGTGCTGTGCTCGAAAAGGCACCTTCTTTGGAAAACTCTCTTGTAAAGCATAAACACCCAGTGGGAACCCTTTGGATACTGTCAATATGCCTACTCTCGCGTCGTGACATGTTTCAGGGGCCTACCGTGGTTGAGCCATTCCTTTCTCACCCGTGCAACCGCTCGTCGGGAACGAGGCGTCATGTGATATGAACTTGGCAAAGCTGGGGTTGGAAACATAAGGAAATCTTGAAGACTATTGGCGTGATAATTGCAAGATAGGTGGGCTTGAGCATGGAGTAAAATTCGAGCCTTCATCTGAATGGAAGGTAAGTCACATATTTATCTCTGCAAGCCATCCAAGGCACCTGACCTTCCCGGAGTTGGCCTTGTACCACTCTTTGATCTAGCTGTTAATGAGACTTGCGCTTTACAAACGTTGAACCTCATATGATTGATATAGGGCTCCACATTGGAAATGCCTTTGTTTTATATTTGTGGAGTTTATTGAGGTTTCTTCAACGGTGACTGGCTGCAATCTTGCTGTTGAATTAGGAAATAAATAGAGCAGAAAAATGAGGAGTAATTCAATTTGAGTCAATTGAAGTTCAAGGAATTCGCTTTGTGTGAGCATAATTTTAGTACTGCGCGTTTGGATATAAACGAACGCACTTGACCGATGCATAACCGAGCGGGACCTTTTTGGAGGGCTCTAAAAGCAACCTACCACATGATATTTCCAATGTCCTAACTTAGATAATACGGCTCTATGGATCCAAATGGAAATAAATAAGAGAATTTGGCCTATTCCTTTCTCACTGATCACCATCTCAATATTTACTTTCTTTCTTCCCGCATTTTGACAACATCCCAAGTCTAAATGGCACCGATTGAGGATCGCGTAAAGCAGGAGCAGCTGCGCAAGCGTCGTATAAAGCAGGAGCAACTGCGCAAGCGTCGAAACAATTTGCTACGCCGTCACAATGATTTCTGGAGCTTGTATTCGATTAAAAGTTGGGTGGTTATGGAAATGCCGAATGGTCGACTCTATACCTACTATTCTCACCCCAATGTCCCGGTACCAACTAAACAGGAGATAGTGAGAGTTGGCCTATTTACCATTTGATTTATCTGAAAGCCTAACTTTTACAGAGTCAACGTTCTCAGCCAGCAGTCCACAAGTCTCCGCCAGACTATGACCCCAGTACCTCAGCGAGTGGAATCGTACCAAACCTGCCAGCAATCACTACTTTCGGGCGCTGCAGTGAACTATGGGGTACTTTGTCGAATTATGTAGCAAGACACCCAAAATCGACGTCCTGTGAGGAAGGATAAGAGCTGGTTTACCAATCACTGAATATTTATACCAACATGCTCGCAAGCCAAACTCAATTAGTCTAAACGAAGGATAACCTCGCCAGACCAAAACCTCAAAAAATGTAAAGATCTATAAGATATCTGGTCTTTAGACAGCACTTCTGCTTAACAGACTCGAAACCGGTTGAATTGCGCTGTGCGGACTAGCTCTACATTATGAAGTACCAGTAAAGGATGTGAAAGCCGAGAAGATTTACTTGCAAATCTACAAACTGCATTAGTACGTTGTAATTCCAAAGACTAGGAGACAGTATCTAGTCTGCTTCACAGCAAAGCCTATTGTAAAATTGCTTGTCCGACCATTAGTGCTAGAAGGTATGATGTCTCGCTGCATATACGTTGATCGAACCCCAACTTGCGTCGACACTGGATAGCTACTGTAATTGCTCTTCTTGATAGAACTATTCTTTAAATGCATTACTGTGCGGTCAATAAGCTGAGGGAAGTTAAGCCTAGAGCGGTTAAAGTTGAGTGCGGTCAAACTTAACGGTCTAGATTATCTTGATTTGGATGAAAATCGAGACTGGTTAAGCTTGGGTGTCCTCAGATTTAATCACATTTCAAAGTCGTAAAGCCTGAAGTGCGCTCCTAATGAGTGACATCTTAGACCAGATGAGTAGTCATCACCATTCTATATCGTAACCACTTCAACAGGTGGTCACGTCTTTGCTCCCCTAGTTGGACTTGACTTGATTAACGACCAGAAAACGTTCTTATTCTCACATAACCAACTCAACATTTATTTCCATACACCACTTCTACAACTACCATTCAAAATTATAGCGGTAGAGACTTAGCCGAAACACGCTCGCCCGCCAGAATAGGCAATACGCCGAAAAACCCGTTCGTTATTCGAACCGGGTTTGCTGGCCCAAAGACAATTGCAGATCAGCCTAATATACCATATATTTAATGGAAAACCTCTGGTGCTCTACTTTCGCCTTCCACCATACATATATTTGTGCAACAAAGAAACAAAGAAACAAGGTGAGATATGATATAGCTTGCCCTATGACTCGGACATCTACTGATGTGGGTAGAGAACCATGCTTGGCTCCGTCTCCTGGCAATGTGTTTGCTGCGCTAGCAAAGACACCCGATGCGTGAGAGTTAGAGCTATGAAGGACCAACCTGCATCTCAGTTCACGGCATTTTTGATGTTCCTGCTTCCTACGAAGCGACATATCTGCATTCACACTATATGCAAAGAATGTGTTCAGACTCGACAATTTGTGTTTCCGGACGAACAAATGAGCATCATCTGGAAGGCCAGAGTCCAGTCAAAATTCTTCAAGCCAATTCCTTGGAGAAAGCAAAGCTGGCATCTTTGGCTACCAAGCACGGAATGCCAAGAGATCAATCAACTGATAATGGATAGGGGAGAAGTCTGTCTTAGTATCTACATGGATACATTCATACTGTAAAATATTTGTCATCACCTGCCTATTAGTTCAAATTGATATCATCTCATTATAGTTAAAGTTAAATTAAATGTAAACCCGGTGCGATATACGTGTACCTGCCGAGAGAAAAAAAAAAAAAAGAAAAATAGAAGACAAAGGCGAGATAATCCCAAAAGTTGCCGTAGTCACTTCTCAATCGATCAGACTCTGTGGCATCATTAGTGTATGCGGCTAGATAGGGATATATTGCCGAGCGGGAAGTTGCGGCAACAGGCTTGGTTTCGGTCGGCTCGGGCCGATAGTCTAACCGATAACCCATCAGGCAATCCAGGTTCCTGGATGTTATGGCCAAACACAAAAGATCGGCACGGCGTGAAATATATATATATATAGACTGAGTCCAATACCGAGTGTTGCAATGTGGATAGGAGCTCGACTTCATTCAAATCTGCCTTCTTCGAAATCTCTACCCAAAGCGGTGAATGATTGGTCCTCTTAGCAAGGGTGGCACTACCCCTCTTGATTCAGCTTTGACAAAGTACTTTGGACTCTCGCAATCTCCGCCACTTTACAGCCTTAGCTATAGACAGAAGAATGTCACGAACTCTCTGAACCCTTTTATCAAATGGATGGACTGTCGTCTGCGGCCAGCGTTATCGCGGCCATTCAGCTCGCGGGGAGTATTGTAAATATCTGCGGAGGCTACATTAAGGAGGTGAAGGATGCCAAAGATGAAATTCGCGAGCTACAGAAGACAGTTACAGGCCTTGCAGAAGCCCTTCAGGAGCTGAAAGTATTCCTTCAAAGCCCTAAATGCGCGAAGCTCTCCAGGCCTCGGGCCCTCGACAGATCTATCACTAAGCGCTGTTCAACTCTCAGAGCCTTGGGAGTGACCATTGGTTCAGGGAAAGGAATGAGGGTGATGGGAAGATTAGGGCTTCGAGCACTAGCCTGGCCCCTCAAACGGACGGAGGTGGAAGGATTCATGTCGGATCTTGAGAGATACAAATCATACTTCACCTTATCCTTACAGATTGATCAAACGTGAGCTTTCCGACCATTTGGTAACTGAAGTCTGGCTTACACCTGCTTAAGACTGTCGTTACCGGTATAAGTGAGACTACCGACCGGATTGACCGCAATATGGACTTAAAGCAATTGCCGGTTGCGCGCGGGGCCGAGTTCGACTCGTACACGAATCAATATGAAGATTATTGTCTGCCAGGCACCAGAGAAGACCTCCTTCGGCAAGTCTTAGAATGGGCTAGGTCGCCGCGCGGGAAATGCATTTTTTGGTTAAATGGCAGAGAGGGACCGGTAAATCGACTATCTCAAGAACGGTGACAGAGATATTACAAAAAGCCAATTTACTCGGAGCAAACTTCTTCTTCAAAAGGGGTGAAGTGGATTGAGAGAATGCGACGAAGCTTTTCCCGACGATTATAAGACAATTAGCGAAGAGCATTCCCCAACTAATCCCCAGTGTCCAGGAAGCAATCCACGACGACTCGGACATCGCAACAAAAGGGCTGAAGGAACAGTTTGATAAGATACTTCTCCAACCATTACTAGGCTTAAATCTATCTACTCTCCCAATCCCAATTGTGGTGATAGTGATTGACGCACTGGATGAATGTGATGTGGATAATGACATGCGACTGGTACTCCAATTGCTACCACGGCTACAGGAGACAAAGGCTGTGCGTTTGCGGGTTTTCTTGACCAGCAGGCTTGAATGGCCAATTTTTCAAGAATTCTCAAAGATCACGAGGCGTGAACATGAAGACCTGATTCTCCATCAAATTCCCGAGCCAGTGATAGAGCATGATATATCTTTGTTCTTCAAGCACCGACTCTCAGCTTTACGGATGGACCGCTCCCTGCCTATCGACTGGCCTGGAGACGCTAATTTTCAAAATCTGGTTGCACTGTCCGTTCCATTGTTTATTTTCGCCGCTACGATATGCCGTATATTTGAATACCCCCAATGGGACCCAGTGGACAGTCTCTATGAGATTCTTATACATCGAAATGATGGATCTAAACTAGATGGAACGTACCTTCCCGTGCTTAATCGGCTTCTTAACAGACAAGGCGAGAAACAGAAAAAGCAGCTGGTTCAAGAATTTCAGCAAGTGGTCGGTGCAATTATGATACTAGAGAGCCCACTCTCGGTTATCTCACTTTCAAGACTTATCGGCCTCAACGAGAGGGTTGTTCATCTAAGACTGAACCCACTACATTCAGTTCTGAGTGTACCAGATGATGAGACTTTGCCGGTACGACTCTTTCATCTGTCATTTCGAGACTTTCTGCTTGACCTAGAAACGCGAGAGAAGACTCCATTTTGGGTCAATGAGAAGGACATACACTATAGGTTGACCACTCGGTGCCTCCTTGTGTGTGAGGATTTGAGAAAGAATATTTGTGGACTACCAAGCGATGGAACACGATGTGCGGAGATTGATCAGCAAACTATTGATCACTGCCTTCCTCCAGAATTGCAATACTCCTGTCGATTTTGGGCACATCATCTGATGCAATGCAGAGACTTGCATGATGTGATGTATGATGCTCTATCCTTTCTCCGGAGGCATTTTTTGCACTGAGTGGAAGCAATGAACTTACTGGGTGTTGGGTCAGAAGTGGTTAAGATTATCGACCTTCTGCAGACGGGTGTAGCGGTCCGTTGCTCGCATAATTCTAAGTGATGGTTTATATTGACAGCTGAGGGTAACAATCATGATACAATTTCCGAGTTTCTACATGACGCAAAGCGCTTTATCCTTAGAAACCGCCAGATAGCCGATGATGCGCCGCTCCAACTTTATTGCTCAGGACTGATTTTTGCACCCCAAATGTCTATCATCCGCCAAGAGTTAGAAACAGAAATTCCTGGTTGGGTGCAGCTATTGCCGAGGGTTGCGGAAACCTGGAGCTTAGAACTACAGAGTCTTGAGGGCCCTTCAAAATGGGTTACCTCGGTGGCCTTCTCGCCCGACGGCCAGCTGCTAGCGTCCGGCTCTGGAACACCGCGACAGGTGCCCTCCAGCGGGCTATTGAAGGCCATTTAAATTCGGTTGTGTCGGTGGCCTTCTCGCCCGATGGCCGGCTGCTGGCTTCCGGTTCTTATGACGAGACAGTTCGGGTGTTCCAAACAATCCGGCTCTGGGACACTGCGACGGGCGCTCTAAATGAGAATGTGACCGTCGACGGTGTGGTCACTGACCTCAAATTTTCTCAAGATAGTTCATATTTAACGACAAACCTGGGATCCCTCGATATTCAGTCTAGGTGTGGCAATAATACCTCTAATTTACCTCAAGCGAATCTGGGGGTGTATATACAGCGACGGGAGTGGATAACAATGAACGGCGAAAGATTATTATGGCTTCCTCCCGAGTCTCGGCCTTCTTGTTCGGCGATTAAAGACAGCACAATTGCTCTAGGACACGCTTCAGAACGGATTTCCTTCATAGGGGTCCGGGTATAGCAGGCGTCAAATGGTTTCTATTTTCATTCCTTCCTCTATTTTCTAATCTCTTTTTAAAAGAAGGGTCTGGGAGAACTAGAGAATTTATGCGTTCTCTAATACTAGTAGAAAGTGCTATCTCATTCCCCAGTTTCTTAGTAGCGAATCAATTGTGGCCAGCAATAGTGTTATCATGGCTCCAGTTCGCTAAGTAACCAAATACGTTCGGTAGTCTTGCCACAATGACAGTCTAATTTTTGAACTCGTGGCCTCTCTGTCACCCACTCACATTCTTTATATCTATTTATACTCTCTGTGCTATGAAATTCAAACTATATCACCTCAATGGAATATACTGTTGTTAGTTTGTTGTCGGTTTTCTCTACCGTCGTTCTTTTGAAAAGCATCCATCCAGTTGAGTGGCATGGTTGGTTAATGTGTTGTAATATTACGGTAGTCAACATACAGTAATACACTAGTTGCATTACTCCCAATGTTTATTGTTTTGTACTTAATTCGCACGACTAGTGCATTGGCAGTGGGGCCCAGAATTAATAACAGTGTGCAAAACGGTGAAGCTAGTTTCGCACTTCTCTGTAATCTTGGTATCATATGGTTCTCGAAATTAATGTGATTTGTGATGCTGTCGATGTGGAATGTGGTACCGTTTAGATTGCTGGGTGGTAAGGACTGACGACTTTGGTAAGCCGATTCAATTCAGGGTCTTAATGAGACATACCGTAGCTTACACCGGAGATATTCTCTTTCTGGGGCAGGCTTAATGAACGTAGCTTCAATCCTATTAGTTCGGATGCTGGAGGTCTTGAGAGTGTATTCAGAGTATCTGACAATATCTTTATTCTCGGCAGGGTGAATGGCAAGACCGAACGTCTAGAACAGATCAGTTAACTAGGTCTAGTAGCTAAAAGAAAGCCACTGACCAAAGAGGAAATCAACGTTAGGGTAAACCAAATGACTGCTATAGAAAGCATGGTTCCTGTTTCTTTTGCTTAAAGAAGGATAAACCATGTGTCTCACGGTGAGAGGAAAGAAGGCAAATGGAACATTTTAAAATTGTCATACAAACGAATGCTGTATTATATTTATAGCCGAGAAGCCAAGGAAAGGAACCTGTTTCAGTTAATTCCCAGTTCATTCTTGTGATACCCTTGGACCTCAGTATTTGACCAGATGTACAACTTATGAAGAAAACCCCTAACGTATTCAACTAGCATTTACTCATCCAACATAACAACCAAAACGCAAACTATAACCCTCAAAAATCGACACTGGATTTAGCATCACTTCTTTCCTTCAATTTATAATGACCCAATGACTGGATAACCGCATGGTGTGGTATGCCTTGAGGGCTTCAATAGTGATGTAAAACGGACGGCCATAAATGAGGGCTTGAACAGGCGTACTTGCCAAATCCCACATTACAGCTGATTCTGATTCTGTATGTCAGCGGCTTGACTCGCTTTACCGTATAAGTATAGACAGTATGCACTATTTTGATAACCAAGTTGACTTCGTCCGAAATTCCCAAAACGCAATGGCAGATGATCTCGTGTCAGCATCGGGAAGTGATGCCTCGTCTTTGCCCTTCGGTGCAAACTATAGCGATAGCCAAAGCAACACGTCTACTGTGGTATCCGGAACGACATCAGAGTATGTATCCTCAGAGACGAGCGAAGACAGAGACTTCATCGTAGATGACACAGAGTCTATATCAGACTCTCAGAGTATTTCATCTGCCTCAGAGGATCCTGATATTGAGTCTCTTGATGGCGAAGCCGGCTATCTAGCCAAGGAGGTAAATTCTCTCGGGCCTAGATGCTGATAATGTAACTAATGAAGAAACTAGAGGGTAATGATACCGATCAAGGCCATCGGACAAAGGTTCACAGACCAAGATGGCCAGCAAAATGTTCAGTATCTTGTTTTGTGGTATTCTTGGGAATCAGCAGACAGTGTGCCAATTTCAATCGACCGGGAGGATCTGGAGCTGCTTTGAATTCTTAAACATTATTGATTCATACAAAATCCTTACCAATCTTCAAGTAATTCAAAGGTAAGATGTTAGAGTGGACCAAAGGCGCCAGACGGTGAGCTCTGAGGGTCACGAGTAAAAGCAAACCTTCGAGAAAAGGATACAGCCATGTGTGAGAGTGCAAAGACCGGTGAGGCTTACATTCAATTCAAGACAAAATCAAGTAAATAGTACCAATAGTACCCACCGACATTTCTAAAGATTGCGGCTAGATGTAAACCAAGGGCGGTTGATGATGGGCTTACGTTGATTAATCAACACCGACTCCAAAGACCCCAATTGGCTCTTTTTCCCATTACTGTACAAAGAATAATCTTTTGAAAGTATAACGGAGCTTAGACAAGAAGTTTGGAGGAGAGTGTGGCGGGTTCTTTTTTCTAAAAGAATGGATGATTTGCACACATTGGACCACCAACTGAGGGCGTAAGATGAACGGTGAATTGATTTGCTACTTAAGAAATATTCTTGCTACAAGAATTTGAGGTATATTGTCTTGTGCTGTGAGAAACAATATTGAATAAAGCTGGTTTATAGGTACGAGTTTCGGTGACCACCCGGCGCCTTTTTGAGGCATCAATATATTAAATGCAATAATTGAGCGACAGAAGGAGATATAAGGCTTCTAATCCAAGTGGAAACTTGAACCCTCAATCTTCGACGGAGCCATTCGTCACAT
This sequence comes from Penicillium rubens, assembly GCF_028828025.1. Taxonomy (NCBI): domain Eukaryota; kingdom Fungi; phylum Ascomycota; class Eurotiomycetes; order Eurotiales; family Aspergillaceae; genus Penicillium; species Penicillium rubens. Next base: position 5,643,337 of record NW_026890600.1, read on the forward strand.
TGATATTATTAGTGGAAAGCGGAAGCGACAAAAACCTTGTTTAGTTTGCATAAATTTTATTTTTTGACACTATTTAGAGACCCGCTTTTCGTGACTTTATAATTAATTAGCTTTGACAAGTTGTTTTGAAGAGTTCATACTTTTAGCATAAATCTACCAGTCAAACAATGCTAGGAGGCAATTTTGAATCTGGAGCCCCAAGAACTCATTCCAAAGGCATTAGCCTATCAAGGTCAGTTTGACATGTATTGAAAGAGTGTGGTTTGATTGTTGAAACCTTTGTCATAGCCAACAACTGCGAACATTGTCTGATCCAACCTCTACGTCAGAAACTCACGCGTCGAAAAGTAGCCCGGGACGCGGCGCAGAATGGCATTATCTAACGTCAAATATCCTACAATCGACTACCCTAAGTTTAAGCCAAACGGCTCAAAATCTCGACTGGAGCTCGCCACTTCAACTGCATCTCTCAGGGCCAGCCACAGACACTCTCATCCTCGATTGGTCGGACACCAGCGGTACAACCAAGCCTACACCAGGACATGTTGAGATTAACGATGGGTTAGGTAGCAACGAACTTGTAATCCATAGTTTACAGAGTCCTCATGCCTCTTTGTCCCTCAACAGTCTGGTCAAGACCGATATCACCCATTCCGCAATCAGCGGTCAAACCATATTGGACTCTACAGAACTCACGATTGATTTTAGTCATGACCCCACAGGAAGGTCTGATTTTACCTTGTACTTTCCCTCTAGCCCAACCACGTCGTATCTACCGCATCCGGCTATTTTGTTAATCCCTTCACCTTCAAACTCGGTCCCCCAAAGCTTTCCTGCCCAAACGTCAGTGGATTACAGTGGAGACACTCCTCAGGAAATTCAAGATGAGGCTTCACAATCGAGACCAAAGAACATTGGCAGTTATATGACCGGGACCCTGAAACTTACATCAGACTCTGTCAAAAGTTTTCGTGGTTTTCAGTCAAGTCAAACCATGAAAGAAGGGCCTGAATCAAGCAATCTAGACTTTTTCAAGCCCAATCCAACCACCATAAACCCGATTACGGATCCAACCAACAAAGAGCCGACCACTATGACCGCCACAAAATCCACAACTGAGCAATTGACAATGGGCAATACTGGAGCATCTCGGGCTCTCTCAAGCCATACTGTGGGTTTAATTCTTGGAACTGTATCTGGTGGCAGCTTGCTCGTTGTAGCCATTTTTTGTTTGCATCGGTTTTGCTTTAAGCGAGCTCGTAAGTCTAGAAAGAGCACGGGTTTGATTATCCATCCAAAAGCGGACTGTGCTGCTGCAAAAAACCCACATGTTTCTGAAAATATGGAAGTCTCGCGATTCTCGGCCTATTCATGAGAACTATTTAAGATGGGGGCGAAATGCTGTATGAGCGAAATACAAGGAATTTAAGATGACTTCGCCCCTAGTTTGTCGAAACTTGGCCTTCCCCATACTCGATAAAACTGGGGCCGATGCGAGGCCAGGAGCAGCGAAAACCACAACACCACTAGCGCCTACGACCACACATGCAGCTAGAACAGGATTCTGAGTGCTCCATCCTGCTACCTATTGTATCTTAGCATAGAAATACTCTCTGTGTGTATGCAGTTGTATATTAACCTGAACTGTCACGGTAACGGACTTTTAGAGGGCGGGCTTTCCATAAGCAACGGCGAGCTTTCCGCCCTGCAGCCCCGCTAGGAGAATCTTAGTGGCTCCGGTGACGTCCTCGGGTAAATGGTTTAGAATAGGCATAGCCAGGTGGGTGAAACTGTTCGGTTTGAGAGACTAAATTCTGCAATCTACGAGAGAAAATTAAAATACTGGCACAAAACACTGAGCGAGCGAACCTAAGAATGGTAGAAATGAAAAGCAAGTTGAATTGAGCACAATGAATTTCCGAATGTAGTTTCGATTATTAAAAACCCTAGTCTTGCCTGGCGATCCAAATCTGTAAGCTAGGGGATACGCGTGCCCGTTTCCATTTTATCCCGTAAAGAGGCTGGTACATTGACCCCGAACTGTCTAGTAGAAGGCTTTGAGTTCATGATTCTTTGTATTGACGATATTCTTGAGCGTATCAAGTAGAACTAGGTCTTGCTAGTACGGCCAAAGCCCTAGGCGATGCTTGGAAGCAGGATAAGACGACATATTCATTGCCTATTCTCTTTAGGGGGTAAAGGCAATCTAGCTTGTATATGCAAGATAGGATGCCATAATGCCTTGGAGCTGGCTCCGTGTACTAGAGACCATGTCACAACTTCTCTGAGGTAGGGTACAGTAGCGACTAAATACAAAGAGCAATGAGGATCACGTGGAGCCCCCGTATCTCGACTCTCGAGCAAAGAAACATGATTTTGCTCGAATTTGAGATTCTCAGTTAACTCGCAACAGAAGCCCGAAAGTGATCATGAATTAAAAACAAGTACATACCTGCAAAACGAGGTCGCGAATCATGAAAATGCCGACGTTTGCCATGTAGCCTTCTAGGTACGCGTCATTAGTAGGCAATGATCTACCCCGTTCGCAGCGGTGACATCCGTTCATGGGTACATACCGGGTGAGAGACTAGGAGACGTCCTATTGTATGTGACGTTTAACCCTCTTTCGATAAAAAAAGTTCCCTCCGTTTCAAAACGACCGCAACAACATTATTCGAGGGACCATGCTCAGTCGGAACATATTTGTGAGGCTTTTCGTCAACACGCAGGTATGAGCTTTTATCCAATATTTAATCCCCACATCCCTTCCAAGGAACTATAAAGGTCAACGTCCGTCTTCGTTTCCCTATTTTAGAATTTTATCTGAAAAGAAGCCTTATTCTGAAAAGCCATCATAGCAACGCTCTGTGAAACCTTATGTCAATCAAGCGACAGCACATTCTAGAATTGATAAGCAATTGCAGCCTGATTCAGCTCGCATTGCCCAAGTGCCATCCGCAGTGAGACTCAGTTGGAGGTAAAACTTTGTATCCAAATCATGGATATTGTTCCATCAAAGCAAGAAAGTGAAAACCAAACAACTTCTATTCTCTTGCCTTCTGTTGCGACAACTGAGTCACCTCTGGCATTCTGTGGTTTGCGTACTCCACTTTTACTGCCCAAGCAGACGAAGAGTGACAACGACTCCTATACCCCACACAAACCCGGCGACTTATCGAAGCAAAAAGGCCCTGAAATAACGTCTCCGGGGTTCCAAAATGAAGTAAAAACAACATCAACTGTACATAGTAATGGCGAAAAAAGTACGGAGAACTTCAGCAAGCGAAACAGGGTGCGAAGGTTCTCACTTGATAAATACCAATCCAAAGCCAGTCTCTCTGTTCTACCAGCCTCGTTCAAGCACAGGGCCTTAGCCTGTCACAAGGTGATGAAGCTGGGCCCACGCACTTATCGTGGCGCACGAAAGATAACCGAAAAGCTCTGCAAAGCACATCTGCAATTTCTGAAAAACCACGTCAAAGACCACAGTGATTTGTTCGGCGGTGGAGAAACCTTCCTACACGAGATAGCGACTGCACACCCAAAATACAACCAGATGATTCGGGCCCTTCCCATGTTAATAAATTTTGTTCCTGAGGAACTTAAAGAAAAGCTGCTGATCAAAGAAAACATGGAGTTATTGAAAATAGGAGCCTTTTTGGTCAATAAATGGGTGTCAAGGTCGGCCTGACGAGTAAAAAAACCGCGGAAACAAATCCCCTTGCCATGAATACATGTTATTCCCCCCAAAAATGATCAAGGCACAGAAATTTAAACATTTTCTTTCAATTGGGTCAACTATCAATCACAGTAGAAATGTAGACACATCAGTTTGTCTTTGATCCTAGTAAGTTCCTTCGCCTCGTCACCGCATGCGCTTTGATAATATCCAAGCCTCGCGTAGGAGCTCAGTCTTTCAAGGCGCAGAAGAATGGACGTTGAATTTACTGTATTGTTTGATGGTGTATGGTCAGGTTACCCCATATTATACGCTATGAGGCAGCAGAATAGTAGTTGCGTGGTATAGTAAACGCAGTGGTCGTATACCAATGTTACTTAGAAGGCAAATGGCAAGTAAATCCAGATAAAAGCAACTGGGAAAATACCGATGAGAGAAACATGCAAATCAAGAACTGAACACATCGCTGCTTTCTCCAAATCCGGGTGTCTTGACCAATAAAACGATGTTCCCTGAATTGGAAGTACTTTAGACATTGCCCTCTTTGAACAGAGGAAGTACATATACAGCCTAGGATACACAACTTCTAATCGTTACTGCGCTATTTATTCTCTTAATCCTCAGTCAAGATTCTTGACATCCCGGGTGATACTTCATTCCTGTCCCAACATCATAATTGTGGAGAAGCAGCTACTCCAAACCAATATCATGCGGCAACGTTTACTGAGACTACTAGGAAATTGAAAATCTAGGTGCTGTGCATTACCTACACTTACTCTTTTGCGGATGAAACCAATAACAGGGGCACTGGGTGACCTGAAATAATAAATCACTCTATTTTACTGCCATACATCTTACCTCACAGGTGACACTTTCATGGCAGATGATCGGCTGAAATTATCCATAGCAGTACGCTTATTTGCAATTTGTTGCTAATGATTTGTCCAGGAGAGTCTCCCTTGGATGGTTACATCTCAAAACTTAACCTCACATGCAGTCGCAGAGTAGTCAACCGTCTCACCATTGAAGCATCTACATTTGCCACCTGTATAAAACTCCGATTCCCTGACAATATTGCCGTCAGTAGAAGTAAACTTGTCTTACCAACGTAAGGGAGACTTACTTTATTAAGCAAAGTCGGGCTATTGGTGATTGCAAACCTTTTAGTGGGCCACTAGTCTGGATATAGCTACCAGATGACTCTGGTGCCCAATGCCATGCCGGCAATGGGGGTGGAAGTAAATGTACTGGATGCGGCGCTCGTACTGGTAGCACTGCCTGAAATGGTTGCAATGGGCAAGTCGGGTACAGCGCATGGACAGCTCATAGAACACGATTGGTCAGAATTTAACCTCTTTGACAAAATCCCTCCAGGTATGGCTTTGTCTTCAGGCGGCCTTTCCGCAATTGAGAGAAGCAGTTCGGTACATTTGAGTCCCGAACTGTCCAAACCTGGGGATTGTTAGATATTCAGTTTCCGGTACAATGCGTACGACAGATACTCACATTTCGTTAAAATTGATTCAAGACCGGCTTGGCAGTCATGAGACAGCAACAGTGTCTGCTCATTCTCTTTCTGAACATATTGGACTGAGCTGCTGGTATTGGTGGCCTGATTCCAAATATCGAGCAGATTGCAAGTATTTCCAGCGAACTGCTTGATGTGAAACGTTGCACTTGCTATGGTGGCGAATGCCAGAATTAAAAGGCGACCAGACATGTCCAAAGAGTTGAACTTGGTGACTGGTAGTGGGTTTGACCCTTCAATTTAATGTCTATTCAATGTCTAATGCTGGAGGAATCCTGCCTCATATACTTTTTATATTTGGAAAGGACCCGTTGTCCAAAAGAATGCCAAGATGGTTAACCGGTCCTGGGACGGAAACACATAAGAAAGTTGCGGGAATTGTGATGGCTTGCTCAACGCCCGAAATGTGTTGGACGACCATGGCCATGCCTCCAATATACAGCCAAGAGCATCATATTTAACATGGCTAGTATGTTCCCATGTTAAATGCCACCAGAAACATACCACAGGGACGCAGGTTGACCAACCCTCAGCTTTTTGCACCTCTACGATCCTGCGTCAATTTAGAAGAATTTGTACAAGGATCATTATAGTAGCTTGGAAATATCAGGGTGTTATAAAGACGTCCAGTGGTGCTCCTGTAATTGTGTCTACATTCTCCTTTTTTCCCATCATGGCCCGTGCACAAAGCCTTCTCTTATTCTGCGTGTTTATTCTACAAGCTGTTAGTTCAGCGAAAGAAAGTATGCACTTCATTTGCTGATCTTCTAGGTCGGTGGCTCAACAATTAATGCGAATCGCATTCAAAACGACATGTTTGTAGGAAAGGTAATGAGCATAGACACTTTGGCTATTTTGGCAGTACTCAGAGAAAACTACAGATTTTAGAGTACCCAAATTTCCCCGCGCCGGCTCCTCCAAAAGGTGTCTCTACCAAAAGACGTGATGTATGTTATTTAGCCCCTCCCTCTTTCGTACGATTTACTTATTCGACTGAGGCCCTTCTGGAATGCAACTTCACGAATGGAATCGCGTTTGTGGGCCCCACTGCCGAAAACATTAAGCATCTTCAGATCGAGCAGAAAAAGATGTGCGCTGCAGAGCCAAACTAATGCGCTCGAGTGTCCTACTTGAACCAATGTGGTCTTTTCTTTTGCAACTATGTATGACGAACCTTATTCCCGTACTTAGATTAGCTGGCTTACGATAATTACTACAGAACACTGCCCAAATTGCTATCAAGTGTGGCGATCTTGTTTCGCCTGCGCAAAAGCTCTTCGATACCTGCCAAATTGCGAACTATTACACATTTGGCATTGTGGGTCATACGACACAAGACACCAATTACTATATCAGAATTGGCGGGGCGACGACGAAGAATGGAGTCACGTGCCTGCGCGAGTTATTATTCTGCTGGACAAATATCGACTAATAAAAGACTAAGGATACCAGGCGGTATAGCAAATCCAAAAGGCGGTGTAGCTGTTCATGAAGGCAGTAGCAGAGGGGGTGATAGAACATTTTTGCGGTGCACTGTAATCGCTGTTGCTGACGGCTAGTCCTACTCTGAATTCGCGTGCAAAATGCTTCCTGCAAATTCCCTTGAAGTAAAGAAATCGCGAACTCAAAATAATTGTAGCGCAATCTCTGATCTTCGCTTTTATTTATTGACCTTGTCGAGTACCATGCATGATACATGGTAGAAATTACCAAGTCAATACAAACCGGAAAATCAATGGACCGTCATGATAACGGTACCATACAAAACTACATACATTGCTTAATCAGCTATGTCCGCACAGATTGGGAAAAGAGAGGACTTTGTCAATTTATTTAGTTAGTGAATTTTACATATGTCAATTTTACATACATTGTCGTACACGTCTATTTCTGTCAGACCTCTTCCCATTTGTCTACTGAGTGGGCTCTATGAGGATCGGTCTGTTCTAGTTCAGAGGAATAATATTTAATCGCGTGAGGCTATATACAGCATGAGCTCCAAGTTGATTGGAAATCAACTTGCTTCTTCGTATAGTCACCTGGGGAATTAGTTCTGATGGTGCGGCTTTGTTCATGAATCATGATCGGCACTTGCCTCATATCACAACACGGTCTAATGATGTTGGTAGACTCCACATTCCTGTTCTTTTCCCAGATGATTCCGTCCTCAGTAATCTAACTCAAATAGTCTCAAAAATACGCAGTACTACTCTTTGGGGCTACAGGATAGTGAAAGCAAGGATGTGAAGAGATGACTCTGTTGGCTGCACATAGTAAAGGTACTGAGTATGAAGCCTTTGAATTTGCGGTGAAGGCTCGGCTGAACGCCAGCTCGGGTGGGTCATGGAGATATCGGCGTGGCTTCGGAAAACAGAGGCTGTTTTCGAAGATCGTTCTAACGAGCTCAGAATGGACTGGTCTCTCAAAGAAATACCTACCATCCTTTTACTTGATATTCCTCCTTCACCCCTAGAAGCAGTGAACTTGCCGTATCTCGAGGAATGGCTCGTACATTGACACCTGAGTATCTCGAGGCCGTTGAGGAAACATCCGTAATTGAGAACTCCTTGACCGGGCACTTCGTGTGCTAGACTCACTCGCTCCTGAAGACAACCAGTATATCGCTTTAATTGCCAATTCTGCCCTTCGGTTTGGCCAGGCCCTGCAGATGGTTCAGATATAACTTCCCAATTGTGAGATCATCGGTCTGACCCCGTTGTTAGAGCTAGTGCTAATTTACCTTTCTCTGGCAATTTTAGGGGTTGTCCAGCCATCCACTAAATTGAATTGTCCTTGCATGCCCATCTTAGCGGGCCATTATCTCTCCTGGGTTTATGGTCTCCACCATAGAGTCAATTTTTGTCCACTTGGAAGCCAACAATTTATTACTTGCATCCTAATCATGTCGCACCACAGAGCAACAAATCTTCATGGTACTCTTTATTTGCTTGTAGGTTCTTGGCAAATTTCTGTCCTCCCCATTACTTATCTTCGGTATCTGGCCTTCATTTCTGCTGTTTGATTCGTAGCACTTATCTCCGGGCAGACCCACTAGATATACAAGAGCCTTGAACTGTAATTACCAGAATAGATTGCTATAAAAGGCCGGGTTTAAGCGAACGTGACACTTGAATCATCTCCTAGACTTTCCCAAGCTAGTCATATACTCTAGTATTCTATATCTTCATCTTCCGGGATTTGAATTTGTAATTGATATGCACCATTGTCCTGGACCAGCTCGTTAAGCCTCTGATTCAACCATATCTTGGCATCAATAATTTCATTCAAACCATCCGTACGTCGCCTTTTGCGTAGCCTTGTTTCCTCTGGCTCTGTCGACGGGTATAACAGTGTTTCGAAATAATCCACTCCTAAGAACTCGGCATGCAAACGTAAGAACGGGTTCCTAAAGTAAATTGAATAACACTCTCTCTCATTGATTCCCCGTGCTGGATTATCCGGAGAATATACGTAGAAATTATGTCTTGCAAATCCTTCGAAAAATATACTTAAAGCGGATTGGTCATTCGGTAGCTGTACGAGCTTTTCGGGCTCTCCAGGGAAAATGAATTTCATTTCAAAGCAATAGGGCTGCTGAATATTCATAACCGGAGAGGCAAATGTGGGATCAAAATCTTGAGCAGAAAATACGGGGAGCAAAGGCACTGTATTTTCCTGAGGTGCAATAACCGAACTTGGAATCATTTCATCCGAGTTCGTGTTCCCACTTGTCGATGATTCTGTTGGAGAGATATTGTTTGCTTCAGGGCCATTGCCAGCAACGAATTGGCTGTCAGGAACCGGTTTGAGGTAGCGGAAAAAGGCCAGAAACACTGATCGCCGAACAAATACTGCAGTGACTTGGGAAGAGCTCCAAGGTTGTTCCAGTGCCTCCTGTGAAAGTGCAAACTGATCCGCTTCCACTGTATCTGTATATGGCTTTCCATATCGTCTGTCCACCGGTAAATCTTCTTCAACACTTTCAGGGTAGTCACATGGTGTGAGGAGAGGTAATTCCGCTGGCTGAGCATGGAGTTCATCCGTAAAAGGGATGTTAAAGTTCTTGTCCCTGGCAAGTCGAAACAGATGTTGCCACAGGTTCCGTCGTTCTGCCATGTTTGATCTGTCAGACAAGCCAGGTCTCGACGCGCGTTGGGACCCAGCTTTTATCCGCGACACAAGACGCTTGTGATCCACCATCTCGAATCCGTACTGAAAGCTGAAACGCCAGAACTCATAAAGTTCCCCCCGAATCATATGCTGTCGATCTGAGGTCAAAAGAGGGACACTGGTTCTATATTGTTCGCCGAGTCCCACGTCGACTGTTACTTTTCGCTGAGGATCGGGAATGTAAAGTTGCTGTAGTACATTCCGGCCGACCTCGAGGTTGAGCCTGTCTTTGAAAAATGTCTCCAATGTCGGGATAGGATACCCAATATTTTGCAATCGTTCCCAGATGTCAAAACGGTCCCGAGGATCTTCAATATCAGGGAACAACTCCCCCTTTGACATTTGGTCTTGCAAAAATCCCAAGTCTCGAACAGAGACCTTAGGCACCCGAGACTTTAACAACTTAACGGTCACTCCATCCAATTGAGCCAAAAGATCATCCCTATCTCCCATCAGAGTAAAGAAGGTTTTTTTGATGTGGTTCAAATAGCACAGAAGAGGCTTTATTTTACTCTGTCAGTAAAACATGGATCTTAAAGCACCGAGATCTGCCTCAAAGCAAGCATATCTTACCTCATCGCACCGCATTGCCACCAGCTTGTGGAGTAAACCGATCCGCATGCCTTCCCAGATACCAGCTATAGGAAGCAGCTCATCAAAGGCTTCGGGTAAGGTTGGGTGCTTGAAAAATGTTCGCAGATATTTGCCCTTTTTGCTTCGAGGAGCCCTTTCCAGAATTGCCCACCAATGGTTTGCTGCGGCCCTGTTTATAGGGCCATCCATGTATCCTTCATAATATCGAATTCGTTGATAAATCAGCCCATCCGGTGGTCTGTGATCATTCGGGAACCGTTCCTGGAGTGAGCGAACAAACTCTTTTTGTAAGAGCTCCTCGCTAGCTTTAAAACAGTAAGGTGAGAAACATGGGGAAAAGCTGGGTTTGGCCACTTTACGCACGGATTTGCTCTGTTACATAGACATCCACCATCCACCATTGATTGCCAGGGCCGAGCTTGTTCCGAGCCGCAGTGATCAGGTTTTCGTGGTCCTGTCCGCGGAGCCTATAGTCGATATCGACGTCCAACTGGTGAAGCTGTCCGTCTATTATCCGTGGTCTAACTCGATGTTCCCAATCAGCTCTTGGAACCAGGACTGGCACATGACATTCCTTCATGAGTCGCTGGCACCCCTGAGTGTCCATGATTCGTTCAAGCCGAAGGATATTCTGGCGATCGTCCATTTGCCGTTTGAATGTTTTATCGAATTTGATGCGAGAAATATCAACACGTGCAGTCATCTCGAAACGTCTTTCACGATAGGCAAACAGTTTACCCTCCTCGTCTTCGACCTGGCGCTGAGTCAAACCTGGCATTTTGAAACGAAGTGAGCAAAGTATGCCTGAGACTATCCGTGAGAGCGGATAGGGTACTTAAATATTCTAGGATCAAAAGGTGCCTCAGTTATGCTTATAATTGCAACTAAAAGGTTGGGATCAACTTTCAGCAAATGTGTTGACGGAGAGCTTGCCATCATATTACCGATGGGTGGTGATATATCTGCGCACGGGAGATAATTGGGGAAGGCAATATTTTTGCTGGGTCAATCGGATTTACTAAAACTTGGCCAAAAAGGAAATATTTCCTAACGTTAAGAGAGTCCCTTTGCAACGGCACGCAAAAATACGGGGCACTTCCACCTCATTTTGTAAACCTGATGAGGGATCTACATTTGATAAATAACACAACGTCTCCCTTTATTTGCCAGTCTGCCGTAGAGAAAGCATTTACCGTAATAGTTCTTACACAGTCCTGCTTAGCCTGAATAAGATGCTGTGGCGCGTAGGAAAACTACTTCCCCTGGCATGTTCATTGTCAGCATTGATATGCCTGGCCGTCGTCTTTGTGGGATGCACATCGACCTCCTCTCCCAATGAATTATATTTCTTAAAGGTAAGCCAGACAAGATCCCATAATTTTAGTTGGCTAGCTTAAGTCGAAATAACAGGTGAACTTGACCAATTTTCCAGAACTTGGAAGTTTTCATCTACGTCGCTCCCTCAGTATTGCCGGCGTGGACGCATCCGACGTCGGAAAGACAGCCAGTAATGAGGCTAATAATGTTGTAAAGGACGGTTCTACTGCTGTAATCTACGCCACAGCAGCCGCAGAGACTGCAGTGAGCCAGGTCAGCGACAAGGTCCAATCCTTATCCGACAAAATAAAGTCCAATCTTCCAGGCTATTATTCTGTGGGACTTTGGGGGTATTGCCAAGGCCAGGAGAATGTAGCCTCCTATACCAACTGCTCGCATCCAAATACCTCCTTCTCTTTCGACTTATTGGGCATTTTTGGTTCAATGTCCACGGCCATCGAAGATATATTACCAGAAAGGATTACCAAAATTCTTGCCGTGAACCATTATGTTTCTCGGTGGTCAATCCTAGCTTACATCTTGGGCTTCGTTGCGACATTTTTAGCCGTTGTCATTGGCATCACGACAATGATTATTCCATGGGGCAAGATATTGCTTACCGTTCTGTCCTTTGTATGCTTTGATAGATATTATTATAGGTAGAGCAAGCTGACCGCTGTTTAGTCTGCAACTATCTTGATCACTGGCGCATCCATTGGAGTTACGGTGATCTACGGGTTGATGGCCGGTGCTTTAGGGACAAATGCCAATTTTGGGGCACATATGTTTACTGCGACCTGGCTCGCAGTGGCATTCTCCTTCGCAGCCTTTTTGACTTGGTTGATTGAGATGTTTTGCTGCTGTATTTGATGTGTTACAGTAGATTCAGAATGGTGCGAAGAAACCAAAAAAAAAATTCAAACAATAGCGCTTTCTAAGAAAGTAAAGTCTCCTAAGAGTCTGTTAAATATTCTAGCGCTCTCTGCTTCTAGCTGGTTATTGGATACACTTTGAAGACTTTCTGTCCGTGTTCAGCAATTGTGCAACCCAGTGAGCAAGTTGTCAAAAGCTCTTTTATTTGAATCATATATAAACTCTCAATGCTCAGACTACTGGCTTCTCAAGATGTATACATTATCCCCTCCACCCCATGCTAGTGTTAAGCATTACCAAAGGCTGATATCCATAGTGCATACATACAAAAGCCCATAAATACAAATCATAAAACGAAAACAATAGCAAGTACAGTATGAAAGCAAATAATAATCGAAGGAAAGTTCTGTACAGTACAGTATAAATGGGTTATGGTCCCAAGGGCTAACCGTTCGGCTCGAAAGGTGGATGGAGGCGAGAAACAATGGAGTAGGCATGAATAACCTCGTATTTTAACAACCCTCCTAGGTTACGATTGGCGAAAGGAACCAATCGGAGAGGAGTTGTTTCCTCACAAAGCTGTCAGCCTTTGAGGGTAATAAAAGCCAGAGAATAGTATTCACCCTGCAGTTGAAGTCTACGTGCGACATATATACAGTGCTTCTGGGATATTCGTATTATTTTGGTCATTATGTTTGTTCTGTTTCTTGCGTTTTTAATGCTTAAAACCCCTCTCCTGTGGAAATTTGGCAATTCAGTACTGTTGCGATCTCAAAGCTCATTTTCGAAGAGCTAGGTCCTTTTAGTAGAGTGATCACGAGCCCTTTCGAAGCGTGCTTGAGACTTTATTATCAAACCGAGATTGATACATGAAATCCTTATGACTCAAGTTTCCAAAGGTTGCGAATGTCACCAGAGGGCCACATTAATCAATGTCGGCCTTTGATTCTGCACCAGTAACGTGATCTTAACTCTGTAGCAGTAAAGCTTGAGCACAATAGTAGCAAGAGATTCTTCAGCATAACAAAAAAATACGTAAGTCGTGAGAGAAACATGGTACCCAGATAACAAAAGGGGACTGCAGAAGACGTGTGGAATATTGAATATTGATGTAGCCATACGACCATGACGAAAATTTATGAAACGTCCACGAAAATGTGCGCCATATCTTGGCCCGTTAACAGTTCTTGAATTCAGAATTGTAAATGCAATTAATACTACTGGAGAGTAGAGCTGCTCTTGCCAGAACGACCAGATCATCGCCTGGGCGGTGCTTCCCCGCCAAGAGGGGTTGCTACCGGGAATTAGCGAAATACGATATCTTGCTAGGAGAACTTACATTTCTCAGAGACTTAATTGTTCCTGCCGTCTCAGTAGCAGACAGAAATCCCACAGCAGCGGAATCGATTGGCCATCGCTCCAAATCATTCACGCCAACAACGCCTTCATCTTTGTCACATTTCTGCATGAGTCGCATCGTAATCAACGGAAGGGCCGCAATATATGCGGCTTCGGATTGATCTGGTGTACAATCTACACAAAGTTCCAAACACGCTGTGAAATGTTAGTCAGATAATGCAAGGATGGGACCATCAACAAACCTATCTTGATGATCCCGTCAGTACCAAGTAATATATCATCACAGGCGAGAGCTTGATGCGCAAGGCCAGATAACGCTAAAAATCGGGCACCGTCGAGGATCTAAAACGTCAGGACAAGTCCATCGAAAGGTCCATGACGGACAAACCTGGCATATAATGGATCCCAATTCTGCCTCGCTGGGATAAACAGATGGAAAAGCGACAACATGTGCGAGAGTCAGCGGCAAGTCGTCAACCAAGAGGAACGCGAGATCTTCGTGCATGTAGCATTCATGTAAAGAGAGAACGTTCCCGTGTTCCAGACGTCCGAATCTGTTGATTAATCTTCGAGCATTTTCTTTCCGATATGTCCGGATGGCTACCATGCGAGATGGACGGGTGCGGCGTGTGGCAATTGTAACTTTGCCGGCGATCTCATACGTAATGACTTTCTGATAGGTATCCCACGGCGACTCCTGCCTTACAATCAAGACGGATGCAATGTTTTCAAGATCGCACAAGCGGGGTAGACAAAGGCTCTTGGGAAACCCTGTGACAACCTTCGATCTGCTGCGGCGGCGAGGTCTGGTTAGCTTCGTGTTGGCCGCCGTCTGACTCTCGCAGGTGATGGGGGTTGACATCGAGATGGGGAGCTGTGTTTGAGCTTTGATAGTGCCAAGGTCACATATCATGTTGTCTTTGAATGGGTTAGTTGACATGATCCGAGGAGCGTGTTTGCTCTGATTCAATAGGTGGAAGAATTTAGAGAGAAAGTGGAATTCAATTTACTTTGTACGCGCGGTGCTTAGGATTGAACTCTCGTCAATGATAGGAGATGGCAGCTTCCACCGACTGTCGTAAGATGAGGCCGATGGGCCACAGCGCTTACATACAAACTGACAATACGCTGTTTAGCCCTCATGAACATGAGTGTCGAGATAATTAAAAATGCCATATGAATCGACACATGACCGCACTGCTCGGCATATTGGCTCCCTAACTCAACTTCCTCAGGATCTTGTTACCCATAAGAGTGCTAGGAAATGCTGCCCACGGACAAAATCTAGGTTTCCTATGACTGACAACGCGCCAAAAATGAAAGGGCGGAAGCTACGAAATGAGCCAGAGTTTGCGTCAGCTTTTTGTAATAACGGCCTCATTTATGGTGTTTTGCCCATGACATGTCCATGTCAACTAGTGCATAGGATCAATCATGGGATGGTTATTACAGTAATTGGTAAGCTCATGAAATGACAACTTGCCAGTAATTCTTGCGCTGCGCAGAGGAAGTTCGACTTATATACGACCAGAGTCTGGTTGACGCTGGAACGATCATATTCGCCAGATAATGGGAGAGAATCCGGCGGACTTGGGTGAGCCTGTGATTTGGAGCCTCGCCTTTCAGCAGGGCGAGTCGCCCTCACACGATCCTCCGAAAGATACTGGCACGGCTGATTTGTGTCTTGGCGCCCTACTTTTTCATGCTAGAGTCTACTAGAATCTACATTTGATGCCATAATGAGTCACTTGAATTAATATGCTAACATTTAGACTTAAAACGATTGCTAAACCGTCGAGTTATAAGGACTAGCAGTCATGAGCTGATTAACGGAATAGCACAAATATTTCAATTCTTGTAGAGCACAGAGCCATTGCAACACTACGAGGGAACCGGGTTTAATGATGTAAAGAGTGGCTGGTTTTAATATTCGAGGTAATTCGACTTGCGAAATTGCTATTTCTTCATTGCTATCCCCGATTGGTCTCGCACACGCTGTCTGATTTCTCTAATCTCTATTGCATTGATTGGAGATCAGGATGCAGCTGGTTTTGCATATTTCTTTCTGCTTACTGAGTGTACTAACATCACACAGGAAATCGTTCAAGTCCTTCGCACCTGAAAGTCCCTTAGTCATGTACTGATAGATTTGAAGCTTCACAGGTTCTCAAGTATCGATTATTGGTTACAAAACACTATATTTGCTCCTCAAATTTCAATGGCCAGTTATGCTATCAAAATATAGCCTACAAGGTAACAAGAACAAGGAGCGTCTCAGTCATACAGCCGCTCCTCGTCCGCAGCAGCACACTCCCGGCACTTCTTTTCTCGCTGTGTTGGTGGGGAATTAAAATCGGACACATCGTCTGTTTCCATCTCTTTCGTCACGATGATCTCTTCGTACCTGCTGGGTAGCAATTGGGTGGCGAGATGTATAGTGGCCCACTCCCTGGGGGAAATGGTGTCGGAGATCAAGATGCGGTCGGATAGCGTTTGTAGGTATTTAATTGTATCGTTGATCATTTTCCTACTAATTTTTATATTGCTTGGGGGTCTCTTTCGATGCACCAGTTGTGAGCGGCCCGGTATTTGAGAGGTGGAGTATGAATGTCGGTGTGCGAACTTTCGTGGGAGGGTTGAGGATTCAGCTGCTCTCTTTTTCGCATTCAGAGGGGGCAGACCTTGGCTTTTAGCCTCTATGACGCTTGGAGGCAACGTAGAGGCCCTCGAGCTAGCAAGAGAGGCAGCGACGGAAGTAACTACCCCTATAGCTACAGAGCCAGTGGACTGGTCAACAGACGGCTGTAAAACCGTGCTTGTGTAACCACGATTCCCGTGGATGAGTTGGCCAACGACCCGATGGAAGTTTTCAGCTGATTCATTGCCTTCATGAAATAGATTTGTTAGCCGGTGGATTCCTGGAGAAGGATATTAAAAATAACGATACCAGTTTGCAATGTACATCCATTGTGACCTTCTGTGTCTGGGATATTGGGCCTCTTTGATACCTGTGACAATTTGTGATAGATCATTGCTTGGCCTCACTTGTGATGGTGTTGTACTGGAAAGTTGTTGGAGCAAACGAGAGCATCGACCATGAGGACAGTCAGGACCATTTAATTCTTTGGGGCTGAAGCAGTCATGTCCACCATGAGGGATATATCCACAGTCAATGTTTTGCGGGCTACCATTGTCAGCACCGGCTCCTAGGAGGACTAAAGATGCCAATATGTTGCCTCATAGTGGTACGCATACCAACGACCGAATCACGGATGTTTCAATCCAGTTGCCGTATCCACATGACGCCCGAGCCACCAATTGATTTGAAGCATATTCCAGGAGTAAAATGGCTGCCAGATCATATTTGGTCATGAATAGAAACATATGGAAGGGAATTGTATCTCTGACGCCTTGGGGGTTGTTACTGTATGCTGAGTTGGCCTCTCACATCGTCAAAGAAGAACCCGTCATGTACAGACGCGCTCGAAATCAGTTTCACCATTTTACTCTCTTTGAATGTTTCCCAAACTTAACTCTGAAACACGCTAGTCTGTGTTCGACTTAAGCAATTTCCAAATCTCGAAACGTATTGTCAGTCCAAGTCACATGATGGGCCACTGTGTAATCTATTGGAAATATTGATACCCTACCTCACGACGTCTCTCAAGTCACCACTCCAATACTGACAACATTCCTTCTCGCAAAGGGTGTATTAATACATATTCCCGAGATTGCGCAATTACCACCGAAAATTTGTAGCAAACAGATAAAAAATTATGCACCTTACGTCTTCGACAGAACGAGGAGCGTGAAGACAAAACTACGGGTCTTTCCTTCCTACTACCCAGGTACATACAATACAACACTGTAGATCGAAGTGGAGGACATGTATACCGTGTGTATACAGATCGTCATAGACTGGACCATAGAGACAAGCCAACCTTTGTTGTGGGACACGTCATTCAAGGGGAGGCAATGTTAGCATTCCCAGTCTTCTCTTTGCGGTACTTGGTGGATGTGCTCATGTCCAGGGACCCCGCTTTGCTGGTAGAAAATCCAAAGCGAATGGTGAAGCTGATGAAAGACGAACAGCACAACTCCACTACGAACGATTGGTCGCTACCTAGGACTATAAACTGAGAGTTTAGTATGCACAGTATGCGAAACATATTTTTAGCTTGAATGAGATCAGCACAACGAAATACTCATTACTGCCACTCTGCCAACATTACTCTTCGATACTAGAATTCTTCAATTCATTCCAGGCGAAACTGGCACTACCAAAGTAGCCGAAGAACGTCATTTACAGGGCAGCAAAATGCTCAAGAGCGGATATTACATGAACCAAATAGTATGACTCCGCCTATGAAACGTTGCGATAAATAGTTTATTCGGAATCACGGTTGAGATCTCGGTGTAATACAAGTTTCGCCGGTGAGACCGGGTTGAGCATTACTAAATCCCAAGGATTACTTACAAAGTCATCACAGGCAAATTGTTAGTATCGAGACCTAATGAGATATCCACAGGCAGCGGATGTTTGTCTACTAGGTAGTGATTGTGCAATGGGATGGGTGTTCGCATTGCTTCTGAATATTGAATCAGGAAGAATGAGCGTATCCGTCCAAGCGCCACATAAGATGAAAAGGTTGGGAATGTTAGTGCAACATCGCCTTACTCCCACGTATCACAAGATCAGCAAGTACTAGGGAACCAGCCCAGGACGCTTTGCATTAAAGACCTATATAGTACCTCGTTCCTTCCCCATAATCATACCATGTAAGTATTCAGTACTCATATGTCTCCTAAATCCTCAATATTGTCTCTGAGATTTTGATATTATCGCGCCTGTGATTTGTTTCCATTGCCCCATTGCATTGATTCCAGATTCTTTGGACTTTCAATCTACCGGCCACAATCATGTTGGAATGTGAGTGCGGTCAGTTGTTCGAGAATCGAATAGCTCTCAGACAGCACGGAAAGAATACACATGGCCGTCAGTGCCCTCACTGCCAACGGAAATTTGCGGCGTCCGGGGACTTAGATCAACATTTACTTGCGCTCCATTGTCAACAGTGCGAGAGTTGCAAAGGACGTTTCAGGAGTCGCAAGGCGCTGAGACTCCATCAAAAGTCAAGAATGCATTGCTATTGTCGTCCATGCGATAGTTATTTTGAATCAACCGATGCCCTCCGACAACATGAGAAGTCGCCCGGACATGTTGGCCAGTTTCACTGCTGTGACTGTGATCGAGATTTTGTGAACAGTTCTGCTCTAGAGCAACATCTTCAGAACAAGATTCACACGCCCACCCGAAAGCATAAAGAAGCTTACCTGTGCGAGCAATGCAATCGGAGATTTTCGGAACAGTCCGCATTGGAGCAACACCGCGGATCGCTAGTTCATCGTCCTTTAAGCGATCTGGATTGCATAGATGCGAAATGCAAGAAACGATTCAGCAGTCCTTCATCTCTCTTGCATCACCTCGAAAGCGGCACATGTCGATCTGGAATGAACAGGGGCAAACTTAATGGCATCATATGCGCATTCGATACCGATCAGATAATCTCCAGCCATGGTCAGCCACAAATTAGAGCCTCGGACGACATGCTCAGTGTATGCTCAGATACAAGCACCGAGTCTCAAATTATCTATACTCCGAGCAGCACAGTGTCTGGTCGTTCCCTTTCTCCAACGGGGATCGCATTGCCGAGAGTTCAAAACATCGACCTTGGGAAGAAATTCCCAGGCGTAGCGTGTAGCGAGTGTCCACGGACATTCAAATCCCTGGATTCACTTGTTCAACACCGACAATCAGCCGCTCACACAAGTGCTAGCTTCAACTGCCCAATATCGTTATTGAACGACAACCCTGCCCCCATTCCACTCGCTTCTATGCGGTCTTTTAATACAATCAGTGGTCTGGCACAACATCTTGAGTCTGGAGCTTGTGCTGGAGGGTTTACCATGCTCCGCGAGGCAGCCCGATACATCGAAACTTGTCTTCAAAAGATGGGCCTGAAGAGGAGCCTTCTGATGAAGGATGCCAAACACTACAAGTAGATCTACTGCTAGTTACAGCCCGGCCTATTTTCGATTTTGACATTTGATTTGCTGCCTAATTCTCTTTCCTTTTACCAAAACTTGACATTTTACAGTATACGCACCAGTCTCTAAACAATTGGAATGCCGAGGTTGGCGATGATAGGAGGAAAGTCGATAACATATCATCTGGCAGTAGAAGTCTATGCTGACGATAAGATTACGAGGAGTGCACATCTACCGTCATAACATATTTCCTTTATGTGACGAGGGAAGCAGACGTAACGTTGACAGACTGTTCAGGAACGAGTCTGTTCACAGTTTGCAACTAATCTTCTCGAACTCCCGGTGTTATGATAACAAGTAATTATACGTATCATAACATCTCTGAGATGACATATATTGCAAGGCTTTATGCATGGGCTCCGAGGAGACACAGTAAAGTGTATATTATGACATGTATAGTAGATCAGAGATGGTTGCCCTTCGGCTTAGCCGCCGGGCGTTAGTAAATCGTGTGTGCGTGTATGTACCTAATCATGGACATGCACTTACTTGACTTTATTGTACTGTACTGTGAGCTGGTTATTCATCAGTTTTTGTCATATCTCTCGCGTTTACAGAACAAAGCCCCACCCTTGGCCTTTGAACAATGTCTGTTTTGCTGTAGATCCCGCGCCTTCTCTATGCACGTCTTATCTATCAAGTTACCTGGCCTACAAATGCTGAATCCCTTTGGTCCCCTTCTGTTGAACCCTGGATGGCCACTATGTGCTGAAGTTCGGTTGATCAGGAAATTGAGGACGATGATTAACCACTTCTATCCCAACGGTGATGAATCCCAACCCCAGGACCTCTATCCGCCGGACCAGGACTCGCAATATGCCCCAACTCTTATGTCTACGTATATCTTCGCTCGTTCACTGTATCAGTAGAGTAGTCGAGTGGACGTGGTTAGCTAAAGGGGGAGGTGAGAAGTGACCAGACAACCGACCGAGCCTCCTGCCAGCTCGGCTGTTTGGCTTGTTTGCAAGTAAACTGCTCTAGACACGCATAGCCCATACAACCATGATACGATAGCTATTTTTATGCCATTATATATTACCGTACGAAGTGTGGGTCAGTGGTAATCTAGCTGTATTAGGCATTGCGTCATACAAAACAAAGTTCAGCAAAGAATTAAAGAGAGTGTAGAGATGAAACTGATTTCGAGCGTGTCTGTAATGCCCTCGGATTTCGAGCGCGTCTGTAACTACAAACCATTTCGATCCATCCTGTATAGCAGTTTATGACTGTATGTACTGGAGGGGAAGTACTGTACATCCTGCAGTACTGAAATTGATCTTTGAATTGTTGCGAAAAGCCTCTCTCATTCATTCGTGGACGCGATACTTGTTACTCGACGCAAGGGATCAGAAATGTCGGGACGGGCCGAGGCGCGAACCCCTGATCCGCCCGACCGCGACGAACACGAAAAGTCACCGCCACGATTATTGAGACCGAGACGCATCACCAGACCGCGTAACAACTATGGCCAAGAGCAAGAAATCGAAACCCAGCAGGGAAATACGCGCTCTCAGCAGAAGGAGAGAACCCGGGGCAAGCCAGTAGCCCAACGTGAAGCGGTGACTTCGGACGACGCGTCGACTGAGAGCGACAACACGAACGTCGCCAATCTTGTGAAAGAGCTCGTGAAACTTAGGAGAGACATCAAACGGCGAGATGATTCGCATAGGGAGGAGATGCAGAAAATGCAAGAAGAACTGCAGAAAGTCAAGGAAGAATTTAGCGCCGCCCTTGCAGAGGTTCAACAGGAGCTGCAGACCTTGGCAGAGAGACCCCTTCCCGAACCATGCGCGCAGAACGGCCACGATGAGATCCTTCGCGAAATCCAATCCTTACGCGAAGAAATCAGCACCCCCGCCCCCGCAAGCTCCCCGTCCTATGCAGATATCGCCCGTACCCTCCAACTCAGTCACCCGAGCAACATACGGACTCTTTCAACGTTGAACACAACACCAACCACTTTCACCGACACATTGTACTGCACGATAGACACCTCGAAGATAGCCGAAAGCGAAAGTGAGAAGGCATCCGCGGGTTCAATCAGGGCCACAATCGAGACAGAGATCCGAAAGTTGGATGATCACACTCACTGGCGCTGCCGCGCGGTCACTGTAAGTCCAAGAGATACCAACCGGATCAGAATCACGTGTCGCGATGAAGCCGAACACCAGCTAGTGAAGAAAGTGGCGGAAACAAAGATCGGTGCGGGAGCCCGGGTACTCCGGGACGAGCTCTACCCGATTAAGGTTGACAGCGTCAAGAGGACCGCAGTACTGGATGAGAACCATGAAATTTTGATAGGAGCGGCGGCAGCCCTGGGTGAGGAGAACGAAACTACTGTCGCCAAAATGACGTGGCTGAGCAGCAGGGAAACCGCAAAGCCCTATGGATCGATGGTCGTGTACCTAACCAAAGGGACTGATGCACGGAGACTCCTGGCCGATGGATACTTCTATGTCGGAGGAGAATCCGGAATAACCAGCGTTTTTGAGTATCGACCACGACCGGTGCAATGCTACAACTGCTAGGAGATTGGTCACAAGGCATTCCAATGCAAGAAGATCCAGAAGTGCGCAAAATGCGCGACGGAGGGCCATCACCACAGTCGCTGTGATCACACGGTTCCAAAGTGCGTTCTATGCGGTGGACCACACGAATCGTATAGCAAGAACTGCCGGAAACTCTACCCGTCACGTCATGAATAAAACACTCCGAATAATCCAATTGAATGTGAGGAAGCAGGGCGCTGTGCATGAGAGCTTAATGAATGACGAAGACACTCAGAATGCCGTGGCATTAGCGATTCAGGAACCCCAAGCGAGGAGGATTCAAGGCCGGCTCTTGACCACCCCGATGGGACACCACAAATGGACCAAGATGGTGCCCTCCACCTAGAGGGAAGGGAGATGGGCAATCCGAAGCATGCTTTGGATCAATAGGGATGTGGATACGGAGCAAGTGCGGATCGAGTCGCCAGATCTGACAGCGGCCGTGATTCGGCTTCCCGAACGACTGGTCTTTATAGCATCAGTTTACGTGGAAGGAGGGGTGGCTTCTGCGTTGAGCGACGCGTGCGATCACCTAAGAAAGGCAATTGCAAAGGTGCGGCGAGACACGGGCGCTGTGGTGGAGGTCATGATTGTGGGAGACTTTAACCGCCATGATCAACTCTGGGGAGGAGACGAGGTGTCCCTGGGAAGACAGGGTGAAGCGGATCTAATAATTGACCTCATGAACGAGCTTGCTCTTAGCAGCTTACTCAAACGAGGTACAAAGACATGGTATGGTGGTGGACAGAGCGGGGAATGCGAGTCGACCATCGACCTCGTCCTGGCCTCCGATAATTTGACCGACTCAATGATCAAATGTGCGGTACATGGGACAGAGCACGGCTCGGATCACCGTGCCATTGAGACTATATTCGATGCACCGTGGCCGATCCTAAAGTATCAGGAACGGCTTCTACTAAAGAACGCGCCATGGAACGAGATTAATGCTAGAATCGCGAGCACCCTAGCCGCCACTCCGTCGGAAGGCATAGTACAGTAGAAAACCGATCGACTGATGTCTGCGGTCTCGGACGCGGTGCACGATTTAACTCCGAGAGCGAAGCCGTTACCACACGCGAAGCGGTGGTGGATAACTGATCTGACACAACTACGTCATATATACACATACTGGCGAAATCACGCTCGTTCGGAGCGACGGGCGGGGCGAAAAGCACCTCGGCTCGAAAAGATGGCCCAGGATGCGGCGAAACAATACCATGATGCCATCCGTAAACAAAAGAAGAAGCACTGGAATGAGTTTCTCGCAGACAACGACAACATATGGACAGCAGCGAAGTATCTGAAGTCCGGGGAGGATACGGCATTTGGAAAATTACCGCAGCTCGTCAGAGCAGATGGGACCACCACCGCTGACCACTTGGAGCAAGCAGAGGAGTTGCTGTCCAAATTCTTCCCGCCCCTGCCGGATAACATTGACGATAAAGGGACCAGACCACAAAGAGAGCCAGTGGAGATGCCGGCTATCACCCTGGAGGAGGTAGAACGACAGCTTCTTGCAGCGAAATCGTGGAAGGCACCGGGAGAGGACGGCCTGCCGGCGATAGTTTGGAAGATGACGTGGCCCACGGTCAAGCACCGGGTCCTTGAACTATTCCAGGCGTCGCTGGCAGAAGGCTCGTTGCCAAGACAGTGGAGACACGCGAAGATCATACCGCTCAAAAAACCGAATAAAGAAAATTACACCATTGCAAAATCATGGAGACCGATCTCACTCCTAGCGACACTGGGCAAGATACTGGAATCAGTAGTTGCAGAAAGGATCTCACACGCGGTGGAAACCCACGGCTTGCTCCCGACCAGCCACTTTGGAGCCCGGAAACAGCGGTCCGCGGAGCAAGCACTCTTGCTCTTGCAAGAACAGATCTACACGGCGTGGCGGGGCCGACGGGTATTGAGCCTGATCAGCTTCGATGTCAAAGGAGCCTACAACGGAGTGTGCAAAGAACGATTGCTCCAAAGGATGAAAGCACGAGGCATACCGGAGGATCTGCTCCGGTGGGTTGAGGCGTTCTGTTCGGAACGAACGGCGAACATCCAGATCAACGGGCAATTGTCGGAGGTCCAAAGCCTGCCACAGGCTGGGTTACCGCAGGGCTCGCCCCTGTCCCCGATCCTATTTCTCTTCTTCAACGCAGACCTCGTGCAAAGACAGATCGATAGCCAAGGAGGAGCGGTCGCTTTTGTGGATGATTTTACCGCATGGGTGACCGGGTCAACCGCGCAGAGTAACCGGGAAGGGATCAAAGCAATTATCAATGAAGCCCTCGACTGGGAAAGGAGAAGCGGAGCGACCTTTGAAGCTGAAAAGACAGCTATCATACACTTTGCCCCCAAGACGCGTAAATCGGACCACGATCCATTTACCATCAAGGGACAGACGGTTGTACCCCAAGACCACGTCAAGATCCTGGGATTATTGATGGACACGAGACTCAAGTACAAGGAACATATTGCAAGGGCCGCTTCCAAGGGCCTGGAAGCAGCGATGGAGCTTCGGCGACTTCGGGGCCTAACCCCAGCAGCAGCGCGGCAGCTATTCACCTCGACGGTGGC
Source organism: Penicillium rubens (assembly GCF_028828025.1). NCBI lineage: Eukaryota > Fungi > Ascomycota > Eurotiomycetes > Eurotiales > Aspergillaceae > Penicillium > Penicillium rubens. The sequence goes on from NW_026890600.1 coordinate 5,668,088, forward strand.
GCCGGTCGTGGACTACGCCTCCAATGTCTGGATGCACGCGTGCAAGGATAAAGCCATGGGACCGATTAACCGAGTCCAAAGAGTAGGAGCACAAGCCATTGTGGGGATATTTCTCACGGTCGCGACCAGCGTAGCAGAGGCGGAGGCCTATATTGCCACTGCGTAGCATCGATTCTAGAGACGGGCCGCTAAGATGTGGACGGACATACACACTCTACCGGAAACCAATCCTCTCCGCAGAAATATAGATCGGATCAGGAAGTTCAGAAGATACCACCGCTCGCCGTTATATCAGGTAGCCGATGCGCTCAAGCATATCGACATGGAAACACTAGAAACCATCAATCCGTTCATATTGGCACCATGGGAAGCACGCGTATAGGCTGGCGTTGAAGCAACTCCGCAGTCACCGATCGTACTAGGCGGGTTAATGCAGATCGCAACCAGCAGTTCGGCTCGGAACGAGCTAGTCGGATTTGGGGTGGCGATCGAGAGGCAGCCACCTCGGTATCGAAAACTGAGATTCAAGACCCTTTCTGTCACATTGGGTGCAAGAGTAGAGCAAAATCCGTTCTCCGCGGAGCTAGTAGCGATGGCATATGCATTGAATATAGTAGTTGGAGTGAAGGATTACCGGATTACGCTACTCACGAGTAACAAAGCGGCGGCTCTGACACTAAGGAACCCTCGATAACAGTCAGGTCAGGAATTCGTCTACCAACTATATAAGTTGATAAGAAAACTGAGGAGAAATGGAAACCAGATAAATGTCCGGTGGATCTTAACGAGTGAAGACAATAAACTACGGGGTCTAGCCAAGGAACAGGCCAGAGCCGCGACATAAGAAGATACTATCCCGCAAAAGCAGGTCCCAAGGATGAAGTCAATAACACTCAATATTGCACGGTCCCAAGCAGTTCCTAACAATGACCTGCCAGCGAATATAGGGAGACACGCAAAACGAGTTGATGTAGCACTCCCAGGCAAACACACCCGGTAACTGTATGACCGACTATCGTGGAAAGAAGCGAGCGTGCTGGCTCAACTCCGAACCGGTATGGCAAGACTCAATAGATATCTCTATCGAATCAACGTAGCAGACACGGACCAATATGCGTGTGGACAAGCAAGAGAGACCGTGGAGCACTTCCTATTTCGATGTCAAAAATGGACGGCGTACCGGATGGAACTATTACAATATACCAACACCCACCGAGGAAACATATCCTTCTTCCTAGGAGGAAAGTCGCCTTCCGATGATCAGAAGTGGACGCCGAACTTAGACGCGGTACGGGCCTCAATACGATTCGCCATCGCCACGGGCCGACTCGAGGCCACCTAACCACGCCGACGAATATAAATCACCCCCCTTTCGCCGATCTAACCCGCCAACCACCTCGTGTTACAGACGGTAGACGCGCTTCAACTGCCGAAAATAGGATGTTGAACACTTGGAGAAGCGCCTTCAAGCCAGCCTACTAACAAAATTACTAACCCACGAGGATCCGCTGCGATACGCACATCTGAGATGACATATATTGCAAGGCTTTATGTATGGGCTCTGAGGAGACACAGTACTATATATATTATGACATGTATAGTAGATCAGAGATAGTTGCCCTTTCGGCTTAGCCGCCGGGCGTTAATGAATTGTTTGTTTGTTTGTTTGTAATGCCCTCTTGGAGCTGGTTAAGTATTCTGGGTCGCCAGAGCCACCCAGTGATCGCTTTCATTCGTGTGATTGAAAATTAAGGGCTACAGCGAAAACTCTCGGTTGCTGGTTTGTTTGGGTGCTCAGCGCCCGAGCTATTGAGGGTGGCTAAAGCAGCGGCCTTGGCCGGCTTCGTATATTGTCCGATTAAACAAATTGCTTGGATGAGAATGGATGCGTTGTTCGATCAGTCCAATGTGATAGCTTTAACCATGAGTAATTGATGGGTGTGAAATTGATATGTGGGTAAATGCTCCCATCCCAGCAGGAAAAAGCTAGAGCCAACCACCACGTAAATGATGGCAGGCTCGAACTGAGGAAGTGAAGTGCTTAATCAAGTTCAGGTAATTAATTATCAAACAAAAAGTTTCTAATATTATCTAAAACATATTTCTTTCCGAAGCCGGCCTGACTCTCCTACGTGGTTGACCACCGGTTGCCCTAGCAGTTTAATCAGATCACGCAGGTAGTCCCGATTTGGGATTTCTATAGCCTAACCACGTCCTTTCATTCAAGGTAATTCTAGACATGAGAGTATAGGCGACAAATATAACCAGACCAGACAAACAAGCGATCGCCAAATTTGTTGTCGACATCGCAAACCCTGGAATGAGTTGGTCGATATTCGGAGGGCAACCAAAACCGGTTGACCCCATTTATAAGATTATTCTGGAATGGTCATCATTCAAACCATACCCAGATTGTTATGGCAATGTCGAACAGTGAGGGGTGGGCGTAACAGTTTTAGTGAATCCTATATCAAATGTACATACTGTACCGATTAATGTGTGTAGATGATTGAAATTGACTTCTCGCAGCAATCTCCACCGGAGAAGCCAAGTAAAGCTGCGGTCGATAGAAGTTTCATCAGGGTCACGCCTGAGATCTTATTGAGGGGTTGGTTGCCCTATTGGGGGCCACAATGATCAGTGAGATTGTTCGCCGACTACAGATAATATGTATTTCCCTTCCTCCACGACAGTTCCCTCTTCTCAAAGCTCGTTGGGCCGGATCATCTCATCAGATACAACCTTGCCACTCTCTGGCCATGCATTTTGTCCTCCCTTTTATGTTGAGCCTGGTGTTGCTGGCCAACACTACCTATATTCCCTCCTTGACCAAGGCCAATACGGCTAACATTGCCACTCGTGATGTTAACGGATATCGTTCCGTGGCATACTTTGTGAACTGGGTATGAGTTTGATTCACATATACTCCACTAAATCAAAGTAGCTTACCAAAGTCTATCAGGGCATCTATGCTCGTAACTTCCAACCCCAGGATATCCCCGCCGAGAAACTAACCCATGTTCTCTACGCGTTTGCCAATGTCCAAGCCTCTGGTGAGGTGATCCTGTCGGACCCTTGGTCAGACACTGAGAAGCACTACTCCACTGATTCCTGGGCCGATACCGGCAACAATGTCTATGGCTGTATCAAGCAGCTTTTCCTACTCAAGAAGAAAAACCGCAAACTTAAGGTTCTGCTGTCGATTGGGGGCTGGACATATTCTTCTAGCCTCAGACTGGCCTTTGAGACTGAGGGGGGACGTCAGAAGTTTGCTGACAGTTCCGTCGAGCTTCTGAAGAACTTAGGCTTTGACGGTATTGATGTTGATTTTGAAGTGAGTTTGTTGTCTCCTTCATGGTGTTTGATGCTGACATCAGATAGTATCCTGACAATTACATCGAAGCGGACCAACTTGTTGATACCCTACGCCGTCTTCGTGAGGTATTTTCATGCTTCTTTTATTGATAACTCTGCCAACACTAAACCCTTTCAGGCCTTGGATTCGTACAGCTCAGCTAACGCAGGCGGCTATCATTTTTTGCTTACCACTGCATCCCCTGCTAGTCCGTATCATTCGTTCAAACTTCTTAACAAAGCTAACCTAAATTATAGGCCCTGCCAACTACCTGAAAGAGTATCTTGCCCAGATGGATCAGTACCTGGACTTTTGGAACCTGATGGCCTATGATTACGCCGGAAGCTGGGACAACGTTACCGGCCACGACGCCAACCTTCACGCATCCAACAGCAACCCAGCCAGCACTCCCTTTAATACGGACCAAGCAATCGAATACTACACCTCGCACGGAGTGGCCTCTCACAATATTGTCCTGGGTATGCCTCTGTACGGCCGGTCCTTTACTGACACCAACGGTTATGGCCAACCTTATAACAGTGTTGGTGTTGGTAGCTGGGAGAATGGTGTGTGGGACTACAAGGCTCTGCCTCAGACCGGCTGTACGGTCGCAAATCTGGACCATGAAGCTGCTAGCTACTGCTACAACTCGGAGTCCCGTTTGTTAATCAGCTATGATACCCCTGAGATTGCGCGTAAGAAAGGTGAGTACATCAAGTCCAAGGAGCTTGGCGGTGGTATGTGGTGGGAGCTTAGCGGTGACAAGCAAGGTGATGACAGTTTGATCACTACGGTATGTTTCATATTCCACATTTGATTATCTTACTCACTTTGAACTTTGCAGGTTGTGAATACCCTTGGGGGCACTGGCGCTCTGGACAAGAGCGAGAATCAGTTGAGCTATCCTATTTCCAAATACGACAATTTGAAGGCTAGCTTCTGGTCTTTTTAAACCTTCTCCTGGGTATGATATAAGTCCGCTAGCTCGTGGAGTGGGCCTTTGTAACATTTATACTGTGTGGGCTACCTATCGACGTATTAGAGCTAGTTGTCGAGTACCATGCATAATACATGGTAGAAATTACCAAGTCAATACAAACCGGAAAATCAATGGGCCGTCATGATAACGGTACCATACAAAAACACATACATTGCTTAATCAGCTATGTCCGCAAAGATTGGGAAAAGAGCGGATTTTGTCAATTTAGTTAGTTAGAGAATTTTACATACTCGGCCCTTCGCTTTCGCCCCTAACCCCTTCGGGGTTTGGGGCCGCACCACACTAATGATAATTTCATACTGATCATATTTTTTGAAGAGCCATATAATAAAACCTTCAATTTGAAGCTATTCACCTATAGTATCTATGATAAATTTATATTGTACAGGTTCCTCAGCTTCCGCTTTACCCCCCCCCGGATATTGATCTCATCTTCTTCATGCTGTTGTATAGAGAGAGCAGCCCTAGCAGTTGCAGTTGCTATATACTGTTTTCGAGCCTGGTGAATTATTCGGCGCCTTTCATCCTCATCCCTTGTTTTTATATGCCTTTTTGAATCATAAACAGATTGAGCGCCACCCATATTAACCTGTCGCTTCGATTTTTTAGCTTCCCGGCGATTTTTGTAGTCCAAAATTTTGACATTGTCACTGGCGTACTGAGCGCCCGCTTCCGCCAGGGTAAGACCACCATGTAAAATAGGGTCTAATTGACGCCACATCTTTGATGAAAATGACTCAATTTTAGGCCCTTTTGTTTTGAATTTAACGATTCGCGACCGGAGCTTTTCCACAGTTTTAATTGGCGAACTATGTACTGAGCTTGACTGGGGAGGAGGGTCATCGCCGTCGAAGATTTGAAGAACTGGATCAGTTGGAAGCTCTGGTTCCCACCCCATTTTTATAAGGCCTTTTTCGGAATTAATAGGGTAGATTCCACATTCAACGAAGCCATGCCGTATTGTACGGCTTTTAAATGCTAAAAGCCGTATTTGGTGGATATCAGCGAAGAAATCGGACTTCAATTTGACCGATCCACCCCATTGAACCGCCGTATTATTATTCTTTCGAAAATAGTGTTTTAACACCTGGAAAGGAACATCATCAAGCGGTTGGCATATATGCGTCGTATGGGGTATAAAACAATATGGAATTATTGAATTATCCCTACAAAATTCAATGAATTCATATGTCAAATGAGACTTATGGTTATCCATTAAAAGTATACGGAATTCACCCTTTGCAACTCGAGTTTTTGTTAAAGCTTCAAAAGATTGTAACCATTCAAAAGCAGTAATATCATTGATCCAACCATTAGGAGTAGGCACTACCCAGTAGTCGTCCGGAAGCTTGGTTTCGCGATACCAATTTTCCATATGAACCATAGCCTTCACTAAAAACCACGGTGGCATAACCCAACCATCGGCGGAAATGCATTCAATAGCAGTAAGGGATTCAGTAGGGCCCCCGGTACTAATATTGGCATATTTTCCACGGGTAGAGACGACCTTTTGCTGCCTCCCTTCGCCAATACGAAAGCCGCTCTCGTCAAAGTTGTATAGGTTTTTTGGGTGGATTTTATATTGCTGAAGGGTAGTAGCAAGTCGATCGTACCAGGCATTTAAATGCCCAGGTGTAACTGCTTCCATCCGATCTTTTTCCATTGGTTTTTGCTTAATATAGAGGCAGTTGTCGGGGAGGCGCTTGATAAACCGGTATACCCAGTTATAACCAAGTTCCCGCTCTATACCATGCCGCGAAGTATTTGGACGGCGCAGTCACGAATCATCTCGGCAGTTGGCGGTGAATTGGCAGCATTCAAAGTATGAATCCAATGAATTAATGCCTGTTCTTGCTCTGGCTCTAGTGCTTTACTAGGGCCAGTACGGCACTTTGGAGATTTACGACCCTGCACCCGGCCGCGAAGCAATTGGTACGGAACGTCAAATTCCCGCGCCAATTTGGCGATTTTTGGCTTCTCCATTTTAGCATATGCTTGCAAGGCAATTTCAATGCGATCTTCCAGATCTTGGGTATTTTTAGGCATATTTGGTGGTGTAGGAATTTTTTGAAATTGGTGGGTTGGTTAAAATTATAATTAGTGTGAAATTATGATTAGTGTGGTGCGGCCCAACAACCCGTTTGGGTTGTTGGGCCAAGCATTTGGGCCGAGTATGTCAATTTGCATACATTGTTCGTACACGTCAATTTCTATCACTAGTCAAACGCTCGCCTTGCATTGACTACAAAATTTCATTGGTGCATGAAACGCCAATATGGCAGACGTTGTAGTTGGCTGGTGCTATCTTGCTTAGTTGTTGATAGCAGAGATTTTTAACAGCTCCTAATTGTCAAGTGTGCGATTGAGTCGAAAGCTGCAAGTAACGATACCGTGTTGTAGTTCAAAGGATGAGTTAGATACCAGGTCACGTGATGTATGTAGAACTAGATCTCGCCATATTGCTATTTTGTGTACCCTGCGGGTACCCGCCAACCCGCCAAGAACCTATGAGTCCGTATATTACGAAATAACAGTTGTAATACAGACTGTAACTCATATAATGATATTTAATACGGTATATATTACCTGTATTTCAATTTCTTGGCCGGATTTGGGTCAAGGGTTGAAACCCAAGCCGCGATTTTGGCGAGGTCTATGGCTTCGAGCTTCTGGAATGTTGATCCTGCAAACAAGGCAAACAAAAGAATTACTTCAGAGAGGGAGTCTTGGCGCTATGTTGCGAAGAGAAGTCTAGATGCCGATAGAGGAGAGCTTTAGCAGGGGCGATGGTCGATCGCCGAGGGTGGACCATGTACATGGCTTGGCCAAGTGAAAATTTCAGGAAATTAAAACTTGCCCAGCAATAGATGCGGCCCTGGCCCTTAGCGCATCTAATTAGACTTGCGACAGTATTCTTTGACCTGCATCTTGACTAGCTTTTAGAACTTCACAAATCCTAGCAGCCAGCAACGAAGCACAAACACTGATGACAAAAACGAGGGTATGGGTTTCAACAGGCCTCAATTAGTTTAGGCACCTGTGTCCTTCGTTTCTGCTACTAACCAGACTCGCAAGTGACCGGACAAGCCAGGATGACTATAAATACCTCGACCCCCTACGCCTTTGCTTCATATGACAGTTTTCTACCACCCAATAATCGAGCAGGCCTTGCATTTGAGGCGACCTGATAACTTCTTCCTCTCTATTCAAGAACACTTTTATACAATTTTGCGAGCACCCCATCGATCCTTGAACAAGTCCGCTTGAGTTCCCCTTTACATATTCTCAAGCTCTATCCCTCTAATCCCGATTGCCACGATGGGTATAAAGCCCACCCCTGGCTGTTCAGACACTGGTCCCGAGTTTGACCGTCTGAAAACCATCAAGGCTATTTCCCTAAATGCAGGACTTGTGGCGTTTGTCGAAAAAGCTCATTCGTCGCTTCAGTCAGGAGGACGTTTTAAGAAACGGGATTGCTACAAAAGATCTCTCTTTCATTACGCTGCTATGGGGAACTGTACAAACCTCCTCCTATATCTCCTGCAAAGCAAGCCAAATGTTGATTCTCGTGATCAGTGGGGCCGGACACCCCTCTCCTGGGCTGCTGAGTACGGCTCATTGGATGTTGCGAAAATTCTACTAGAGCAAGGGGCAAACGTCAATGCATTGGATTATGAGGGCGGCTCACCGTTGACATGGCTGGTACACGCCGGCAACCCTGAAATGACAAACCTAGCGGCTACTGAGGCTTACCTAAGAGAGAGGGGCGCGAAAGAAGTCAAATTGAGAGGCATCAAGTGGGCCTGGGTTGGGGTTTTGAGTTATTCTCGTTTACTCCGATACATTCGCCCGCGTATCTAAGGCCCCCGATGACATGGAGAAAGCTAATTCTATACTACTATACCAATATGTACTGTATATTAGATGAACGTCATAATTGGGGCAGCTGGAAAGCACTGCAGCGAGAGGTTGGGCCATCTGATTTCACAGACACTTTTGTTTTCTTTCTTTCGCGTGGATTAAATCTTCTTGGAGTAGAAATGAAAACAAGCAAGTTGATTTGAGCACAATTAATATGGGGACATATTTCATTAGTAAAAACCCTAGTCTTGCCTGGCGATCCAAGACTGTAGGCTAGGGGATACACGTAATCGTTTCCACTTTAACCCGTAAAGAGGCTGGTATATTCGACCCCGAACTGTCTACTAGAAGGCTTTGAGTTCATGATTTTTGCACTGACCATATTCTTGAGCATATCAAGTAGCACTAGGTCTTGGAAACTTTGTTCAGTATGACAAAGGCCCTGGGCGATGCTTGGAAGCAGGACAAGACGACATATTGATTGTCTATTCTATCGAGGCTGCAAACGGTGGACCCGTGAATTACTGCATCAGGTTAGTTTTGCCTTGTTGGGTTCAGCGGCCCAATACGCCGTCACGTAACCTTCCGACATAAAAGACCCGGTTCGGAAGATACAACGGTCTAGAACTAGACACCTAGGCTAGCTAGCAGCCTGGAAGGTTCGATTCAAACTGAGCAAATATCGACAGACGTCTTTGAAAGGCATTCTGTCAACTATCCCGCTCTGCATCTCGCAGTTGCGTTACTACATACCTATAGGCGAGTACTTTCTGGGAGTCAGTTCGGGGTCAATTCAATACGGCGGTACATACCAACCGCTATTGCCTCTCATTTCAAAAATAGAACAAGGCTCTTGCGAACCTTGATCATATGACATGATCAAAATGCATCGTGACATAAAATACCAGAAGACTGCCTTTAATATTTCATGATTGAGTCGCAGTTGCTTAATTGTAAACGGCCCTCGGTTCCTTTCATGGCCAAATTTAGGAGCGAGGCTCGACATCAAGCCACTATTTCCTACCCTCCGCCATCGCTTGTCCTGCATAGGCCATATCACACCAGTCGCCTGGTAGAATTTTATATGCATCATCAATTGCCTTCGACTCCTCCGCTTCATCGTCTGTGTCCCAATAAGTCTCACTTTCGATCTGCCAATCCTCCTCACTTGATGAATTCCAATCTTCATTAGATACATAGTGAGTCTAATTTGTTGGAATGTTCCAGGTCCGACCCATTTAGCACGTCTCTGCTGACCGAGACCGAGAGCATTCTGGGCAAAGCACTTCGTAGTGTCGACATGTCAAAGATCGCCTTAGTCTGACTTCTGCGCAACAGCGAAAGCTCTCGGTTACTGGTTCCCTTAGGTGCTCAGCCCCCTAGATATTGAGGGTGGCTAAAGCGGCGGCTTTGGCCGGCTTCGTATATTGTCCAATTGAACGAACTGCTTAGACCAGAATAAATACATGGTTCTATCAGTTGAATTTGATGGCTTTAACCATGAGTAATTGATGGGCATGAAATTTATAGGTGGGTAAATACTCCCATCCCAGCAGGAAAAGCTAGAGCCAACCACCTCGTAAATGATGGCAGGCTCGAGCTGTGGAAGTGAAGTGCTTAACCAAGTTCGGGTAATCAATTATCAAATAAAAATATTTATAATATCAGCTGAAACATGTGTCTTTCCGAAGCCGGCCTGACCTCCGAGGTGTTGAGGAACAACCGCTCCAAATTTGTGGTGGAACCGTTTACCACCTGAATTTAACCACCCTCTCTAAACACCCTCTCTAAACACCCTCTCTAAACACCCTCTCTAAACACCCTCTCTAAACACCCTCTCTAAACACCCTCTCTAAACACCCTCTCTAAACACCCTCTCTAAACACCCTCTCTAAACACCCTCTCTAAACACCCTCTCTAAACACCCTCTCTAAACACCCTCTCTAAACACCCTCTCTAAACACCCTCTCTAAACACCCTCTCTAAACACCCTCTCTAAACACCCTCTCTAAACACCCTCTCTAAACACCCTCTCTAAACACCCTCTCTAAACACCCTCTCTAAACACCCTCTCTAAACACCCTCTCTAAACACCCTCTCTAAACACCCTCTCTAAACACCCTCTCTAAACACCCTCTCTAAACACCCTCTCCTCTCTAAATCACCTGCCATGTTGGTTGGCATCAATGAAACTACCCTCTCCTTGTTGACAGTTGTAGTTTGACAGAATTCGTGGATTGGATTCCGACAGTGGACACACACTTTTGTTCAATTCCACCAAGTGAATGTGACTAGCCGCTTACATTCTCCATTCCTGCTTCTCATCTAAATAGCCCGCCTACCCCATGGTAATATCTGGAATTAAGATGGTTGCCTTTCAGCGTCAGCCATCTCGACCTCCTACTGTGTGGTGTGACGGAACGCCCGATTGGACCACTTCCAAGAGACCAACCCATTCATCTGCACCGTCTTCCAGGTCCCAGTCCGACCCAGCGGTAACCCCTTCTGCCCAACCGATCAACGACCCAAGTGCAATGGCTGGTCCTCAAGCTCACACTCTGCGCGACTGTACAATCCTCGCTATAATCAGCATCTTCGGTCTTTCGTATTTTTACCTCTTTGTGATTCATTTCTTACTCTTCCACTTCCCATCATCTCCGGGAGGGATTCTGGACTCACTGTCGTTGCTCGTCTATTGTGCAGGCGTCATCCTCTGGTGCTTGTCCAGTCTGGTATATCGTATCCTATACGCATCCCACGGCAGTGATGCGGCAGAGTGGCAAAAGCTGGAGCTTGGAGGCGTTTTGGTCCTGATCTGGACGACTACTATTCCTTCCGTGGTGTTGCTGTTCCGTGCCCAGCCTTCCCTCCAGCTCGGATACCTAGCGGCCTTCACCGTCGTTGCTGTTAGGACTCTGGTGGATTTCCTAGTCTGGGATCCCAGTATCTGTGCAGCGCGGTACCGTTTCCCGTACAGTTGTGTCTCGTTGGGCTTACTTTCGCTGATACCAACCATTCATGCCTTGACCGGGACATTTCAAATCCCCCCACTATTGGCGGTACATTTTGGTCGAGTCGCCATCTGGAATTCTTTTGGAGGTGTCTTTTATCTACTTCGGCCATTGGAGAGGATGGGCGTGGTGAATGGTTGGCGGCCCAGTCTCTATGTGGTGCACTTGGTCCTGGCCTACAGCGCTGTCACTTATTCGAGGGTTATCCTGCATACGGTGCTTGAGTATGCAGCGTAGACTCTATTCATATCCGGGGAGGTGGCACAGACTTCGAAGCAGGACGATACTCGCATACTTGGAGGCCGGGATGAAATGCCTGCTCGTTTATGAAAGGAGGATAGTTGGTGTTTACTTCTTATGGGCCTAGTTAGTGTATATATATTTAACACAACCATGGCATTGAATACAGAATATCCCAGATCAGTAGATTAACCCTTGATTTATTTGTCAAGTTTCGTAATGCAGGGGGTGGTTACTAGCACTCTGGCGGGAGTATTCTTATCGCTCGCTCTTATTTGGCAATGATGAATGCATCTTGCGCGAAGAGACGTGAGCTGTTTTGCCAAGCCAACCGACCGCCTTCGCCAAATATAGATAGTCTACCACCGGGCGCCCTTAGTCCCCCGTTAAAATATTGTGCAATCTCAGTGCGCCTTCGAGGTCTACCCTTTTTTTCTGAAAGCAAACGGCCTAACGTCCGAAGATCTTCCCAAGGCTGAACGTCTCGGACCCCAGGTCTCGCAGGACCATACTACTGCAGCCCATTTTGTAGGATTTTGCCATTTGGTTAACTCGAATTCAAATATGTTTATGTTTTACAGTTGAACAGCGCTCCTTAACAACTGTAACCGTTTCAACCGCGACCTTGGCTGTGCATGCACGCTTACCTGTTGCCCCACATGAACCGTGGGGCCCTGTTTGTTTGGCCTGTTCAGGCCAAAGGTTGTTTGGTTGAACGTTTTTATAATTTTGAATTTGACAACGGTTGTCCCCAATTTATCGTCTTATTCCACACACTACAATACCGGTGAGGACACCATGGCTACACTGTGGTCACTGCGTCTTGATGCCGCTCATGCCGAACATCCCACCAAGCTAGGAACGAAACATATCATGAGATGCGCTTTACAACAGATTGTGCCTTGTGGTCAAGAGAGGTTACCAAATAAGGCACTGAGCCTGGTTATTAAGGACCGGATGGGCTAGCTTGTCTTCCAGCGCGATGTGCGACATGTCTTCCGCGGATACCAACGAAATATATTTTCTTTGTTTAAGTGTCTGGGGTTAATTTGACCAGGCGCTCCAAGTCTCGGCAAACCCCTGCTTCTTAAGTCGCTCATTGTCCTGAATGCATTGATGCAGTGAACAGATGTCACCTCTCCCAGTACAATGCTGGAGACGTTACCGTGTGAGATTCTGATGCTGATCGCGGACTGGGTAAGTCCTGGCGTGTTTGGTTTGTTTGATTCACGTCCTCTGACCGCCTGCCAGCTGCCACCCGCCCACCTGCGCGCTCTCAGCCGAGTCTCGTCAAGATTATATTCAGTTTTGGTTCCTCACATCTACCGTACCATTGCATTCCACGCAGCAAGTGAGTGGGCGCTGAACGTTTTGGATGTCGACTCCTTCTTTCTCCACCTCGGTCAATCCCGGTCCGTGGGCTATCTTCAGCACGTGAGGAACCTGCGAATCCAGGCTCCATTCCATCTTGTCCGGTTTAATCGATGTGCATATTACAACATCTTTCGCGCGGCGGGGCTGCCAGAGTCTCCGTCCATATTAGGAGCTTCGGACGAGGCGACGGCACATCAGCAGTTTTTGGACGATGTGAAGGATCAATTGCAGCTGATATTCACCCACTTGAAGCCGAATAGCCTGAGCACTTTCGAGTCCGTATGCGCTGGTGCCCATTCTCCGGATCTGACTGACCAGCAATAGATGGCGGCTTGGGACATGTGTCCCGATGGGAGTTCTCGATCAGGGAGGCTATCTCAGCCGGTATCAACAGCGCCTCGCCCGTCTCTCACTCGTCACCGACGGTACCTGTCCTCAGACATGGCACCGTCTGGAAGGGCTGTCCGAACTATCGAGTCTGACGGCCTTCGAGTGGGAAGGAATCCAGCATCAGACCGAGGTTGATTTGCTGCGACAGTGCATCAGTCACAATTGGAGCCATCTCGACCACCTATCCATCGGCTTTGTCTATTCCGCTTCCGCCCGTGCTCTGTGCTGGGAGAGTCTTGGACTGCAAGGGCTGGAGCTCGGGGTCGGGGATATAGGAGTCGAGAAGCCGACAGCTGTTCCGACCTTGTCCTCCCTAGCACTGTCAAGGGTGACCCTTCCCCCAAATCTCTCATCAGAGAACAGTTCGATATTTTGTTCCCTGCGAGCGCTTACCCTCCGGGACTGCCCGAATCAGCTGCGTCTCTTGCAGTTGCTGTCGCGGTCACAAAATCCACTGCAACTGGAGCATTTTGAAACTTCTCTGGATCTCCTGCTGCACGAACCGGGTGACGGGTGTAGCCTATCTGCGGTTGTGCGGTTCCTGCGTTCGTTTCGTGGGCTGCAGCATCTGCATCTGCGGTTGTCCAATTTTCCGGCGTCAGAGTCCCGCATCCAGGACGCCATAAAACACCACCAAACCACGTTGAAAAGCCTTGTCTACCATGAGCGCCAACTCGCCCCCATCGGCGAGGATGGCTTGTTTGAGGACGATCGGGATGTGTCGCCCGTGTGGATTGCAAATTTGTCAACCATTGTGGACCTAGGCCAGGTGACTGCTTTGGCACTGTGTGCAAGACCATCTGCCGCTGTAAGTCTTTGTCAGCCCAGCGAACGTGTGCATGCTAATCAAGACAGCGGCGGTGCCTTCGACCCACGGCAAAGCATTCCCAGCTTCGGCTTTTACATTTGCGGTTCAGCGGTCCCGAGCGAATCCATCGAGATGTCCAACGAGAGATTATCACCTTCCTCCATGAGACACGCAAACCGTATTCACAGGACCCTCGTTCGCGCAGGGGTCCCGTGGACGAGGATACCTCTAGTGATAATAATGACTACGATCGTATTCTCAACGCGTACTACGATAGGTCGCCCCTCGAGTGTATGGATTTTCAGGAGGCAGTGCTCGAGTCATCCGCAGCAATAGCAGAGGCCGAGGATTTTGTGTCATTTGCCGAATGGGCATTTGGCCCCGGTGGACTGCCGGCTCTACAGGTCCTTGCGTTCGGCGACTTCTCCCACGGTGATCGGTACAGGAGGCAGCAGTTTTTGATGCGTCGTGCCTGTCCTGCATGGGATAGTGACGGCAAGGGACTCGCCGGCCTCACGTGCGACGATACGACGCGGCTACCTTTCCGTCCGGCAGATATGGCTGACCCTTCGATTTGGGATGAGGTTTCGGTGGACGGAGCTCGGTTTCTGTCTGCATGTCCAGGAGGCGGATTGATGGAGTCACCGTATGAGCCGTAGGCCTGCTTGTCCGGCCTTGGGTCTTCGCGCTGTTCTTCGCGGCAGCCTGCCTCGCGATGCAAATATTACAAATACCTAAGTTGGGTAAATAGCTCACCCAAATATCATTATTATCTCTTACTGGCTTTGACACCTTATCTTTGAGGTCGAAGCGTGATTGTGTAGCCTGCCGTAAGCGCCAAGCCAAGCATAAACATATTAGGTGCATCTAGACAATTTTCCAAGCAGATCCAACAATGATTTTTGATTGGTAATTTTGCAGTCACCAGGTCGACCCTTTTTTCCATTTACTATTACATTATTCATGGCTTTGTCTCTAACCCGTACAATTGGGCTGGTCCAACGAAATGTTTACCGGCGCGCGCCCGCAGTTTCTTGCCGGCCCTCAGTTAGATGAGCACGGCCAGGTGTAACCGGCAGTTCAAACAGCTTTGCCCTCAGTAATACATCCTTCACTTGAGTCTAGTACAGAGTTAGAACAGTTCAATGCGGGTTTGTTTATTGTGATTCTAGTCGCATGGTTGAAGACAGCTTTTTTTGCGATGGCCAATGGCTCTCCCTAAAAAAAAACCAATTTAGCGTGATACGGTAGATTGGCATATAATATATAAAAAAACTATTTCCTCGACTTACAATGGCGATATTCAACTCTCTATCTTTCTACCTGAATATAGAGGAACACTGAATCCTTCGAGCCCAATGGACGCTCCTGCTTCCCACTCTCCTTCGGGCCGGACCAATAAAAGAAAGCGAGGAGCACCAGATCTATATGAGAAGCTAGTAGGGATGCCAGGCAGCACCAAGCAAGTGACAAAGGTCAGATTTCACTGAGTCCGTATTTGATCGGCTCTAACCAAAAAACAGACAATCTCGATGGGTGCGGCATGTTCCCTAACCAGTGATTTGACCAAAATCCTGCAAAAAAAACCCGCTTTAGCATCTTCCGCTATTGACCTCCTGGACCTCTATTTGTGCCTGTGGGAGTGTTACATGATCAAGTCCGCCGGCAAAATACGCTTGGAAGAGGAACGTCGCTTCCTATAAGGCTCTAACGAATGGCTGGTGGGAGAGAATGAGAAGCTCTAAGAATGCTGTGATAACCAGGAGCTGCTGCTGTGGGATCGTTGTCAGGCCTTTGACTCTATATATCAGGGTATTCTCGGAACATTGTAGAATAGTGATAGACGCTATTGTCATATAAATGAGTTATAGTGAGTTTTTGCTCAAGCGAAATGAGATCGGCACGCTTGACCTGGCTATGGCTGGTATTGTACTGGTAGGCAATAGAGTGATAAACAGGTCTCGTGGTTCTTGCGTTGAATAGAAAAGGCAGGCAATGAACTGGTCGGAAAGGATAGTTCAACGGGGTGGAGTATGGGTGGGGCGTTCTATAGGTGGTATCATACTACCAATGAATGTACTTTTAACGTAAAAACACAAATCGAGCACTGTCTGCGTCTGCGTGAATCAAGAACAACCAATCACTGGCACACAGGGACTTTTGTTGAATATGGCTAAATATCTGGTTTTGTTTGGTTTTTTTCCTGTGTTTATAAACAAACGCCTTGCCACCCCCTAAGTACTAAAGCTCTGCGCTAAACCTTAGACTTGCTTGCCTGTTATTCTGGCCTATAAATATAAATCTCTAATGAAACCACAGAGATTTTCTCACTCTCTAAACCTACCTTTTCTTCGTAAACCGCTTTTTGTTGTGCAATCTCACGTGCTGCGCAGAAAGAATGGGGTAACTTGATCAACTTGGTTGGTTGAAACATCTTCGATGGCTAGTGTTGGCGCTGACAAAACCCTTCAGACTTCGATTTGGATCTAGACCTTGAGTCAATCTGGAGAGAATCGCCGAATATACCGATACCACCACCTTGTCTCGCAGCCAATCGTAGCACTCTCAGTTCAATCTAACCTATTAGTATATCACAATATGCAAAAAATGAGGCCGAGAGGCCTCGTGCTATCGAGTGCATTTTCTACCCTAACCATGATAGCGAGTGCGCCTTTAGCTGGACGGGGCCGGATCTGTTGTCCCTAGACACCTGTGCCGATGATATTTTCCTCTACGTGTCAGCATTCTTTCTTTTTGAACGGGTGCACTGGATAGAAATCCGGCTTAGCAAGCTTAGCACGGGAAACGAAGAGGTTGTGGAAGAGTATCCGTTCTTTCTTCCGCGGGTTGAATCGATGTTGGGGAACCTACGCAGAGTGCGTGGTCAGATACGTGATATCATCTCGCGGAATGGCTATATGGGAAGTGCTGGGGAAACCCGATTTCAATTGTCTTTGCGACCGCAGATAGAGACTGTAGCAGATCCTGGCATGCGGAGCGCGATTCCTCTATCTTGCATCCATCCCTCTCTGCCTATAGCATCGTTTGATCCACAATTCTTTGTGTAGAATATTGTTGGGAACTGGGGAATATGAGTGCTCCGGCTCTTAGATAGCCTGATATCATAATGGGGTCTGTTTTGACCCTTCTGTGGCTTTGTCGAACTAAGATGAAGGGGCCATTCAGATTTGCAGATTTTTGGATAATAATCTCAATAGAACAAAATATGGATAACCATCGCGTTTACTGAATGATATGTACTATCTTTCGTGGTTATCTTTTCATTTGTGGGAAGCCCTAGGTTTCCCACAACCGGTGACATATAAACGGGGGCGTGTTATGACATGTAGTGTTGGAGACTGCGGGAAATCAGCGCGTTGGAGATATTCCGTGCCAGAAACGAGTCGGTGACCAGTGCTATAGCGATCATCGGTGCGAGTCTGTTCATAGATTGCATGGTTAACAAAGAAGCAGAGTTCGAATGGACCCATCAGAGGGGCGGGAACTCACGGCAGTTGAACGGGTTTATTCTACGAGCTACGTAACATAGAAACATTGAGTGAAATGTTTTTTTTTTTTGCTGTTGTTTTTCTGCTATTACGTCGGGCATGTATAGAAGATGATTATGACCTATGAGCCTGGTTGCGCGTTTATTGTATCTGGAAGATCCATTATAAAATAGTTATGGATGTTTAAGTAACCAAACCACCGGTGTGGTGGTCATTCGGATATATTTTAGTACTCCTGCAACGCCACCTAAGCCAGTTTATAAGTAAACAAGAACTCGGTTGCTCTCTGTACTGCTTTGGACCTTGTCCTTATGATGACATAGTTTGTATGGGCCATTTGACTTCTGGGGTGCTCCTCCATGGTAAATTCCTCATTACGGTTACAAGGAACGTTTATCTATTTTCTAGAAACGCATATAAGGAGTGAGCGGGAATGTAAGTAATGCGCTTTTTAACCAAATGCGTACATCAAGATCCTGATCTCACAGTGCATTCCCTCCTCTTAGTATTTTCCTTATTCTTTTCACTGCGAGCTTTCGATCGTATACTAACCCACGCATCCATTCCAAACTTCATGTTGCTGGGACCCATTGTGGCCCTATTTGGCCACATTCCCTTTATCATAGCTTCCTCACTCCCAAATAAATACACTACCACGGCTAGCTTTGATGACAACCATGGAAACAGGCTTGTTTTCTGCCACTTCATGGCATGGCACTCCGGCATCCCCCATTGAATCGTGAATCTAGTACTAACTCTCATTAGGTTGGCATCGTTAGCAACCGCCAGAGTGCTAGCGACTATAACGACGATATGAAGCGCGCCCAATATGCAGGCATCGACGCTTTCGCCTTGAACATCGGCACTGATTCTTACACGGACGAGCAACTAGGGTTTGCGTATCAATCTGCCGCCAACAATGGCATGAAAGTGTTCATCTCTTTTGACTTCAACTGGTGGCAGACTAGTCAGGGCAATGCAGTCGGCGCGAAGATCGCGTAGTATGCCAATCTGCCTGCCTAGCTCAAGGTTGATGGGAAAGTATTTATGTCTTCGTTCGCCGGTGATGGTGTCGACATCGTAGCGATCAGAGCAGCTGCCGACAGCGATATATATTTTGCACCCAATTTCCACCCCGGTCGGGGTGATTTCAGCAACCTTCAGGCCGCTCTGAACTGGATTGCGTGGGGAAATAACGGAAACAATGGGTCTTCAACTCCTAGCAAGCAGCTCGCTGTTGCCGATAGTGATAATGCTTATAATACGGCTCTTAACGGGAAACCCTACATCGTGTGTAAGTGGCTCGAACAAGGTGTTTTTTCTTCTTATGCTGATTCAAAATTAGCGGTCTCGCCTTGGTTCTCGACACATTTCGGCGGCGAAGTCTCTTACACGAAAAACTGGGTGTTTCCCTCTGGACTCCTGTGGTATAACCGATGGAGAGAAATTCTAGCTACCAGTCCTCGCTTCGTAGAGCTTCTCACCTGGAATGACTACGGCGAATCGCACTACATTGGTCCGCTATCATCGCCGCACATAGACGACGGGGCCTCCAAATGGGTCATGGGAATGTAAGTAGAACTCTCCCAAGAAGTACAAGGGGCGACAGCGAATAACGCAAAAACAGGCCACATAATGGCTGGCTCGATATGGCGAAGCCTTTCATAGCCGCCTATAAAGCTGGCTCAAAACTACCAATCCGTTTCCTCGACGAAGAAAAGCTGGTCTACTAGTACCGAACGACCCCTAAGAATGTCAATTGTGATACAACCGACACGACAATGCAAGGGTGCTCCAATAGCTGGAGTGGCAACTTCGTCTGTGGACGACCCGATGGCGCGGATAACATGGCCGACGAGGTGTTCATCGTAACGATACTGAAGTCTCCTGCTACCGTGTATGTGCAGTCTGGCTACGAGGCTGAGACTTATGACGCCAAGGCCGGAATGTGGTCGCACTCCGTGCCGATGGGTGTGGGTAGACAGAGCTTCAAGGTTGTTCGTGAAGGAAAGACGGTTGACTCTCTGTATGGGATTAGTCGGAGAGATATTACTAACACGTGTCCCTGTGGCATCTACAATTTCAATGCTTATATAGGCACTCTGCCGGCGGAAGCCTCTGTTAACCGGCTGTAGCCGGCTGGATTGGCACTATTGTCGCAGGGATTGCAGATTGTATGTCCGACTACACTGGGTGCTAGGTGAAAGAAGCAATTTAAGTATTACTATACTCTTGCTAGATTCTAGAGGATATTAATTCCTCAAACAGTCAGTTAAAAGACTTCGTGGCTCAAACATCTGACGATCTGCTTTGTCTTCAACAATACGAAACACTATTTCCCTCCGATGACTACTTGCCCATCAATTATATTGCCACAGAATTACGGATCTCGGTAGAAAAGTTGTCGAATCAAGAAAACCCACCGTATATGTGGACGGTTCGTAATTAAAATTAAATCAATAATATTCCTATACTATTCTGTATATCGCCTAGTTTCCCTTAGCGTTAACTTCAAACAAATATGGATATCGGACTGATTGAGCCGCTGACTGTAACCGATTGGCAACTATCGCAGGTGATTCTATAGGTATCAACATAGCAAATGTCGTCCTAGAAGATATACAAGATCCAGTACCATACGTGGTGCGCATTACGGTGTTCCCCAATTTAACGTGGCCCGCTCGATTATGGATATGCGCTAGGCCTTGGCGATAGGACTAGAGAAGAGTTATTATGGTAAGACCGATTGCGAGAATGTCTACCTGGGCTTCGATGTCCCTAAACGCGTTGATAATTGAATGACCGGTCGGTCTGTATAGGGATCATCAACTCCCTCAAAGATATATACTATCTCCGCTTCTTCGGATGTCAGAATCTGAGGGTCAACGGTGAAGGTTTTTTTCTTAATGCCTGATCACGAAATTGCTTTGAGTCGATTTTGCAAAAAGTGCGGTGTAATCCCGGTTCCCGCCTAAGGAATACTGAACAACCTACTATAGAGAACAGAGTTGTTTATGTTTATGTTTATATCATGGTCAAACGTTCAAGTCCGTTCCTTGACCATGTATGTTCGGTGCCGCAAGGTCATTTCAGTGAGCAATTTTCTCTATACTTCACGGTAACAGACTTATCGATAATCTGGTATTTGAATCATTGAAAAGGCCAAATCAAAAATGCCTTAATGGGATAATATAACGTTGTGTATCTCTTATGCCTACGGCCTACTCAACTATTTTCAGTACCCACGCGTATAACTATGAGCTGGTTCCTTAGTACTAAGTTGTGGGCGCATGCCAAGTGTGTCAGAGTTTGATGATCCATGTGCATTTTCGGATAATACTGATATACTGAGCAATAGGGCCAAGAGATCTTTTCGTCCATTGAAGTCGCCTCTAAGCAGGAACCGTCCACCAACTCACATAGTGCGCAATATACCAATAGGAAGAAACGCGGACAACGATCTACCAGAAATCAGGCCGCAGATTGGCTTTCTTCGTTGCTAGCTTTGCCATGGTCGCCGATCATCATTATATCATAAAAACAACTCAGAAGATCCAGAAGCATTCCCTCTAGAAGGGATCTGCTCGCGAAGGCGAACCAAATGTGCGGCGAACAAGGCCAGGCTCTAAGCTTCCCATGGAATGCTCCCTGTGATACATGAACTGCCGGCAGATGAGATGGCCAACTATGTGGTGAGTTTGCCAATGAGCTCCACAAGGTCAACCAGTCAACCAACCATTAAGCTGACACCGCGCCAGCCATAATATTACTCTAATTGAAGGCGGGCGGAGCGGGTCCGAATATGAATGCGCGTAAGCGAAGCGCACTGAGGGCATTGGGATCAGGGTGGATTGTTTTGCGCACTAAATGAAGCTGCTAGAAGTTAATAATTCGGTCGTTGTAACGATAAGGTTTCTGCACGCCTAGGCTAATATATTTATAACCTACTTCGCGTGGTTGCCCATCTGAACACTTCCGGTTTGCGTATTTACTTCCTCGGACAATAACGATTGTAGCCCCTTTCTGTCCGCGCGAAACCGTCGTACTTATTCAATTTGATTATCCTCTCCTATAACTGTTGGTGGTGGATGTTAGCAGTCCCCAATTGTAGACTGGATGCTATCGGGCAAATCTTCGTCTTCACCCCGTGTATGAAATATATCGAGATCGAAAATCATCAGTCGGAGATTTCTTCCCGCGCGGGGTTGAACAGTCTTCGTGATAGCCTCACGTATCGACGGACTCGCACACACTGCATAGCAGCTTGTTAGCACCATAACGGCCTTCCGCTTCCAACCTATAATAGGAAATGAGATCGGAATCGGTGACACTCACCCGCCACGGCCACAGCTCCGCATTGGTTATTTATAAGTCGCGCAACTTCCTCTTCAATATTAACCGAGCCATAAAAGTACCAGAGCCGCTCACCCTGTTGGTAGGAAATATTTTCTTCGGGGCCTGATTGGGTACGTGGGTAGTAGATGCTGAATTGTAAAATCTGGAGCTTGGTTAGATTACGTCGCCTAGGATGAGTTGTGCTCGCAGATAACTTACACAAAACCCTTTCCGATCGAGATGGAATAGCTGTTCTATCCATTTGTTCACCCACTTTGGATACCCTGCGTGTACTATGTTAGCAAAGGCGATCCCTAGGCTCCGAACCACGGGCCAAACGTAGGGATATACCATCTGTGCTAACTCGGCGCTTCCAGAGAACCTCCAGCTTCTGTACCATTACTTCTCGCTTATGACTGGCTTGTACTAGCATCTTAATGTACGATAGCGCTCGAAAAAATCCAATATCCTCTACCACGAAGAGGATTGTACCGAACCGATAGAAATTGAGAGGGTGTCCGTAGGGTCCGAGTACGATAACCGGCTGCCTACTCGGGAATTCCAGTGCGTCATGGTATAGCTTTCGCGTAAGCCTAAGTTAAGGCTCAGCTACCATACGCACCGTTCGTTGAATCGGTCCGTCTTCCCAAAACGTAACATAGAAAATAGGAAGCTGAAAACAAGCGCGGAAGCTGGCCCGTGGCATCTAGAGCTACACGTACTGGCCAGGGCGGATCGGTCGGTTGAGGGGTAGTGTGATATCAATCTAGAGGAACTAGCTCACAGAGTTCATGGTCACCTCATTTCGAGAAGATTTCCAAGGCTTCTGGTTCTATACAGCCACCATACAGACAATGGCGCTAATGGAAAACCACAGGCAAATAGCGCCTACCAAGTACCACCGATACAATGACTATCGCTCTATGAGGTGGTATATAAGCGCGCAGATCGCGGTTACCGCAAGAAGATAGTGGCATTTCATCGCAAACTATATATGACGCCGTTAGACCGCCGCGCAAGTCGCTGGTATCACGAGAACAAGAGCAGATCCTGCCTATATTGAGTTAGCTATAGCCACCTGTGCAACTCGTAAATATAGCTCCACAGATAGTAATACGTACCGCTATTAGAACAATGTACCGTGGATTTGCAAGGTTCGTCGTTCTAGCGACGCTAACGAGTAGCGAACAGTGCAATAGAGAATAGAGCACACATATGCGACCTACCCAGCGATAGAACCACGCGAGCATGTGACGGTCCATATGCAGCAGATCTGCCGGAAAACCAAAAGTCACACCGGTGCATAAGGGGATGAGGTTGATGACTGCCAAAGAGCCAGCTCTTTTCTGTGCTTCCCTCTAGGAATAGGTTCGTAACCGAAGGCCAACAATATTTGCCGCAAGCATGACAGCTAACACTAGTGCTTGCCGGTACTAGGAGATGTCCAGCCAGCTCATGCCCTTTGGCAGGTGGACGTAGGCAAACTACCGCTAGGAGCCTAATATTTTCAATTGGAAGGGGCGACAAAAGCCTATATGGCGTCTCCCCCGCGCCTAGCCCCACACACCTCGTCCAAGCTAATAGATCAACCATATTGACAGGACGGCTGCAGCGCTAATGGTATACAAGTTAGGGAGAGAGGTGCTAGCAAACCATCGATATAAGTCTGACCCAATCGGGGGCATTCTGTTTGGTTGTCAATAACTCAGAGAGAGAGACGATTACCTATATATAGGCGGCTAAGCCTTGCTTTTCATATTATCAATTTCCTGAGGGCAGAAAGAGCTTTCTCTCGTGGTTTTAGGTAATAAGCTCCATCCCTTTGCAGTCTGTTTGTTGCGGGCTCATTTAGAGTAATGCTCTGCCTGTCTTTCATATAACCCCGTGTCAGAACGGTCGCCGCAACAAAATGATCGTCCGCATATCCTAATACACATCGCTAGCCTGTTCACCTAGCAAAATGCTGGAATGATCCGGAGTGAATCTCGATTGATTTTTAAAGAATGAGACATAAATGACAGCCAGAGACTATTCTTATTTGATAAAAGTTATTAGATGTAGGCAAACCTCACATGTCTTATGAACAGCCGATCTTGGCTTGGATAACAGCTGTCCCGTCTTTTCCGCTCTATCTCATCTTCAATGAGCTTCTTCACAGCATGACTGTTGCGGGATCTAGCAAGGAGAGCTGGAACTTTCAGGTTTGAAACACTTTTCGAGTCCTGGAGTAGCCTTTTGACTATTTTCACGTCTCCTCCTTTGACTGCCAACCCCAGCGCGGTTTCGCCCCAACGATTGCTCAAATTGAGGTTGATGGCAGGATGCTGAAGCAAGATGTCCAGAATATTAAAGCTTTGATTACGGACAGCCACGAAAAGTGCACTCTCCTCATCAATGCTGTTCAGCTGGTTGATCTTCAATCGATCACCTTGTTCCACCAATAATTTCACCACATTAACATCGCCTCTTTCGGTGGCTAGGCAGAGCGGGGAATCTTCACGTGTGTGTCGAGCATTGATTTCAAGCTCGTTGTGAGTAAGGAGCAATCTCACAACCGCAATGTTACCCTCCGTTATAGCTAGGCGGAGAGGTGATCGAAAGCCCGCGCAGATATTTGGGTCGAGAGTCGGTCTTGTAAGAAACCATCGTAGAACAACTGTGTCCATTCTCCTTGCCAGATGGTGTAGTGAAGTAGAAGGCTCACTATATCTCCCTCCTCCGACTATATTGATATCCACGTCATTTTCAGTCAAAAGTCTCTCTGTGATATCGTCGCGATGACTAGAAGTCGAATACCACAGCGGGGTATTTCCAGAATCGTCCTTGCAGTTTACGAGAGCGTTTTGACGTAGCAACAGATCTACCACTGCGAGATGTCCACCCATTGTAGCTGCGTGGAGCGGCGTGCCGTTTCTTTGGTCTAGCATATCACAATCGATGGATTTTTTGTCGAGAAGTGACTTGACGGCCGATAGATTTCCACTAGTAGCTGTAAGATGTAAGGCCGTTCTTCCCTGGTGATCCACTGCGTCAACGTCTTCTCCCTAGCTGAGCCGTATTCGTAACGCACTAGGGTCCTTGCTGTTCGTATCATCCCTAATCATTTCTGTATTACCGGTGCACGTCTCGCTCTTTGTCTCGGGGCATACTGTTCTGTAATGATCTAGGAACAAATATTTGATGGGCTCCCTGTTCTTGATGTAGGCTTCGATCTAAGGCGATATACCATCCTGATCTATCGCGTCAGGGTTGGCACCTTTGGAGAGCAGCATGGCCACAAGCTCTTTGCTTTCATAAAAGACTGCAAGCCAGAGCGCGGTTTGGCGCTGGCAATGCAAAAGATCTATCTCGATATCAGGGTGTTAGAGGAGCCTCTTCACGACGGCAGATGAATTTTTCTCCACGCTGTACCACAAAACACTCTTTCCAGCCTTATTCCTCAGGTTGACTTCTGTCTTTTGATTCTTCAGGAAGAGCTTAAATGTCGACCCGGACCCATATTGCACGGCTGTCATCAAAGGGGAGTAATCATCAACCAATGCGTTAACGTTGGCTCGGTAGGAGAGTAAGGTTTTTGCAAAGTCGGTACGGTTGGCTTTAGTAGCCTAGTGAAGTGCAGAACTATTCTGGTGCTTGATGTTGTATTTGATCAAGACCAACCGTAGCTTTAAATAGAGTATTCGGCTGGTTCAGGTAAGAGTAGAAATTTCGTTTCCCCTTAGGGTGTCGGCTATGACCTAAAGAATCTCGGTCGGCAAGTCCAGGATAGTGGCGAGTAACTTGATAGTCTGTATCTTATTATTAGTCTCCGTAAGCCTTGATGAATAAGTATAGCTTCTTGGAAGTAACGACTATCATACCATGATTGTGTTGGTGGTTTGTTCTATTTCGGAACGGAACAGAGGTAGCCGCTGATTCGATAAGAGATATGCTTTCCACGGCTGGTTATGGCAATATAGAGTAATAATGGTTCAGTAGATGGGGTGTAGTCATGGCTTTATAGATTGCCCCGTCATGGATAGTTCATTGCTGAACTCGAGCACGGAGCACTGCCTAACAGATTCTATATAGTCATTTACTAGCCCTTCGCTCCTGGGACCCAATTCTAAGTTCCCGGGGGCTTAGGGGCTCCTGGAATTGCCTGTGGCGCTCCTGGGAACATTTATTCGGTTCCTAGGAGCTTGTATCAGGCTCCTAGGGACTCGGTGGTTCCTGGGAGAGACAATGTCGTCTAGGGAGACGAATAGAGAGCATATAACAGACTTATTGGACTTAGGCCATTTTCTTTAGGTAACGCAAGATAGCTGACTTCATGACGTTAGAACCCACAGCACAGAGCAAATCTAGTAAGCACCGTAGCTGACAATCCGGGTATAAAGTCAGCTGAAGTCCCCTTTGTTCTTGCACCTCAACCACAAGACAGTCATGTAGATTCCAACTACATTACATGCACTGCTAGCCACGGCGTTACTACTAGCTAGCTGTGTCCTTCTCGTGTGGTCTCGTCGAGCAGTTCAGAAAACCTCATTACACTAGAAACTCGACCTTGCCGTGTTTGCGCCGAAGATCGTTCTACTAGCAGTGCATATGGGACTGAGCTGGAGCAGAAAATATGAGATAGGGAGAGAAGTGATATTAGGGGTAACTAGTTTATTTCCCTCTATACTCGTGGTACGTGCTATCACGTTGTTTCTCGGTTTTACGTTAACCACTAGACATCAGTATCTCCGAATAAGCATTTTCTTACGAAGCCTCCCTAGTGCGCCATATCAGTTGATGATCTGTTTTCCGCTATTTGCGCTTTTCTCGTGCCTAACAAAGATTACGGCCACGGTAGTTGGTACTTACTTTAATCGCCCACTACGAGTCGTCGTACTCTTCCTTCTCTTTTTAGATCATCTGGGCTTAGGTTCTCTCTTGTGGTAGGTAGACGGGTATACAATAACCCATGCCAGGACTCGAGCGCAACTACGTTACGCTTTATATTACACAGTTAGAGTGGCAGCTGTCCTTCTTCTAATTGCAGTCTTAGGGGTTGTTCTGTCCTGTTAGCTGCTATCGCTGGAGGTAAATCCTCACCTTCTCGGTGGCAAAGATCATAATTTACTGCCCTTTCTAACTTTTACAGCTCTAACTACTCATCCTTATAGTCTGGATGGTCATATCGTTTTACGCGGTACGAAGTGCTAGAAGTCCAGTGGGCGAGCATTTGGTTTGTTCAACCCACGTGGTAGGCAACGAATTCTAGGGACATAGGGTCAAGGGCTTCATTAGTGGGTTATCATAGGCTTGCTATCGTCGTACACCGGAATTGTAACATTATGGTAATACGGCTCCGAAACGGCTTTAATATGTTCAAGCCTAACAGCAAAGACTAATGTCTAGGAAACCCATCTCCTAGCAAAATGGCCAAGTTACCGGCCGATCGATCGTTCCAAACTTTGAGTACACCAATAAGGTTTCCCCGAACTTCATCTAATGCATTTTCAATGGAATATAAGCGAGCTACCTGCTTATCTTAGCGAAGCTTCAAGTGGCTTCCTTCGTTGCATAGCTGAATATTTCCGGCCCGCAGCTTTTCGTTTGCTTCTTCAAGCTGCTTGCTATCTGTGTATTTGGAAACGCAAGACTCCCACAAACACCGGTAGTACCCTACCAGGCGTGCAGCCTGAAATGCAAGCTCGGTGTCTTCTTCTTCAAGCTGTTTCAATATCTCAAGTACGGGTTGGAAGGGCTCCACAGACAGATTATTCCTCGTGGTGTCGTGATTCTACGTGTGATTGGTCAGCGGGGTCCTCTATAGCCATATGTCTATCTTACCGGCTGCGAGACTTCATAGCCAGACACCGAGGTATTCTCGGCCGAACTTGCTTGTGCGCTCGGTGGTACCTCTCCATATCCGTCTTCCATTTCAGGCAATTTGCTAGGTCCCTCCATTGTTGGTCGTGTTAGTAAAGACGCTACTATCTAAGTCAGGAAATCAACGTCTCTTTATAGCCCTGCTAATGATAGAGCATGGCCAGAAAAGGCCGATTGAGAAAGGTATACTACTCGTATAGGATTAGCAATCCCTTAACTATGTGCGGTCGTCCGCGGTCTAACACTCAGTTTAGTCCCCGCAAACACCGTTCAAAACTAAGGTTGGGGCGGATTTCCTTTTCAGAATAATATTCACACTGTTAAAAAGAAAACGCGTTTGTATCTGATGCGTACGTTTATGTGACCTACATAAAACAGTAACACGGGCTGGTGAAATTCATTCAGGAATGCCTATAGTACCTTCCCGTTGAAACCTAGACAACGTCAAGAGTAAACGGTGTTTTCTGGCGCCCTCAAAAATGCAATGCCTTCCTTTGATATAGGAACCGCCTCCAACTACCAATATGAATTTGTGCCCTCCTGAAACTTCCAATTTTGAGCTGCGTAAGGCCAGGCAAAGCCCTATTCATGCTGCTGTGCTGTATTACAGAGTGCGCAGTAATAGCGACTCCAAGCAGCCCGGGGGGGGGGGGGGGGGGGGGGGGGGCTAATTCAGCGCAATTACTCATCATAGAGCCCAAGTAATGGCTGTAATCTCTACACAGAACCCTTGTCTTGCAATGACCTTTTCTTTTTTTTGCTTTTTAGTTGGTGTAGTAGCAGATGTATGCCAGGGGCTTGAAAAGCCTTAGGTTTGATCTGGTGTTTAGTTCATAGGAATACGAAAGCCATTTAGGTGAGGGCTGTTCATACTATAACAAAAATATTCAGTGAGTTCACCCACGATCTCGGTATCTCGCCCGTACCTTCGAACTCGGAGATTAATCCGCCAAAACCACAGCCTCTGGAAACATACTCGTATCTAACCCCCCAGTCCGTTCCCAGTCCAGATATAGGAACCAATACCTTGGGCTCTGATTTCTCCACTCCGGCGGATCTCGATCCCTCCCAGTTGTTAGATGTGCCAATACCCGCACATTCGATTATACACTGCCACCGGCATCTGGCTTAGAGGGCTCCACCCTACATAATACGTCCGAAAATGTGGATGGCATTGGCATGGGACCACCACTGGCAGAGTCAGCGATCTTCATCTCCCAAACTGCTGAGCAATCTTTAAGTCCACATATGGTTGACAATCCGACCGAGGAAAATCAATACGCTAATCCTTCTCTTTCGCTTGAAGCCTTGCAACATGTCCAGGCCCCTGGAGTCATACCCATGCACCATGCTCAAAACATGATACTATTGTTTCCGGATTTGAGTCCAAACAAACTTCAACGAGCCATGGAACTAGGTGACCGTCCTTTCCCCCAGGACTTGGCCCACTTGGAAAGTCAAGTACAGTAGCGACCGCTTTCGCCTTCCATGTCGAATATATAGAGAAGCTGTTTCAAACCCTAATCATGTGATCCGCTATGCCAGATATGGGTAGTATGTAATTAATCCGTTTTGTTGCTAACCACCACAATCCTAAAATACAAGTATGAAATATACAGTCATTTACCCTGATCTTCCAGGCTGGAAGATTCCATGCAAACCCTGCAAACATAGCAATAGGTTCTAGAAGAGCGTCTGGATATTTTCAACATGGAAGGTGATACGGGCACTACGATAGAAATGATCACTAGCTCAAAACCTCATGTATCAGCGCATTTCGCTATAGTGGCGACCGCTATCGCATTCAGCGTTGCCGTAAATTGGCGCGACTCAACAAATTCACGTTGGTAGATATGATTTGAGCGGAGCGTCATTCTAAAATGGACTAGTGCAATCTAAGTGGGGCACATGAGACAGGGCGAGAGAGTGTGGAGTTAAAGCTAATTTCGAACATGACTGTAATCGATAAAGAAAGTACTGGTCAGCGTTTAAAATCATCAACGCGACTCAACCGCTAGAATCCCATGCGTCTCAAATCTGGATCTGTAAAGCAAGCGTGAGTGGTAAATTTCAAGTAATAAATGTATTTTTACGTACGGAGCCATGGTGTTTCTTTCAATTCAGCTTCAAGTCCTTCATTTGTAGCAATAATTCGGAGGTACTCAAGTTCCCGATTCCAGTATTCGTAGCGGTATTCAACGCCGGCCCTGTCTGTGCTTTCTTGCCACTCTTTTTCAAAATCCCTGATTTCTCGTCGAGATTTATTCCGTGACCAAAGTTTCAGGATTCTAAATTCTGTTCCCGGATCTATGGTAGGATATGGGAGATTGAATAGTGCATAGATCTTTTGCAAAGGGGCTTCGGTAGCTGAGTTTTGGGCGTTCATTAAGAGCTGTTGCTGACGATGCTTAAATTCGCTTGACGAATCCATTTTCTCAAAACTTGAAATATAACGAAGGTTGTTCGTTGACAATATGGATTTTGTTGTTGGTGGAATTTTTTCACAAAAGCTGGCGAATTCGTCCTTTAAATGAAAGCGAGCCAGTCAGACACGTGACAAAGATGACTAAGATGCCTAAATTTAGAAGGATTCAAAAGTACACAGCAAGGCACTAGCTGCAAGCCGTAATTAATATGTCCTTAGATCTTCGGGGTGGGAGATGAAGTCGTCATTATGTGGGCTCTGTGGCATAGCTACAGTACGATGGCAGTTCTGGGAGGGTCTATGTCAGCTTCCCCAAGTACCGGGTTTCCTTATGACTTGGTAAAGAATGAGAATCAGGGTGGATAGCAGAAGTCAGAGCTATAGAGAAAATTGCATACCAGGAAAATGCTCTATGGCGTCACTACAGCCTTGTTTTATATGCAAAAGAGTGTGGGCGAAGGCTGCGCGACAAGCACGAAATGCGAGAATGGAAGAAGATCCAGCCAGATTGTTAGCATTGTTTGATCTGTTTGCACTGGAGATTCCTCGGTTTCTACGAAAAATTACGGTACTAATTGTGACTAAGCACTCACCGACAGTCGGTCCCCTCCTGTCAGTGAGCCAATGCCTGTTTACAAACCAATGCCTATTTACAAAAAATTCGACCATTCAATTTCAAAATCAATTTTCTCAACCAAAACAATGCCGATTTCTGCCGAAAAAGAAGAGACTTTGCTCTCAAATGCCCTTTATGCCTATAAATCAGGTCAATTTAAGAGTATTAGATCTGCAGCCTCCCATTTTGGTGTGTCAAAGTCGAAGCTTCGGTGCCGGAATGACGGTCGGTCAAATGGAAAAGGGCGTCAAGCCACCAACAAAGCATTGAATGACTCGCAAGAGAAGTCATTGATTCATTGGATCGAGCACCTTAATTCGGTCTATACACCACCTACTGCTCTTGACATTGAGGATGCTGCAAATCGTATTTTACAATATTGCGGTGCCGACCGGCGAGTTAGCAAAATGTACAGATATCAATTTATCCAGCGTTTACCACCCTATATTACGCTCCGAACCCAAAAGCCTATAGAAAAAGCAAGAATCGAGGCTGAATCTCATGGTCAATTAATTCATTGGTATCAGGTTCTTGGTGAATTTCTCAAGAAAAACAAAATTCAGGCCAATGAACTATATAACTGGGATGAAACTGGTTTTCAGCTAGGCATTGGAACAAAGGAAAATGTCGTATCTACCCGTCAAAATGAGACTATCGGAACTAGTGGAATCGGTCAGAATATTACCGGCATTGAATGTATTTCGGCCGATGGCTGGGTTATGCATCCTTGGTTCTTGATTCGTGGTTCTGAGCATATGGAAGACTGGTTCGAAGATGATGATAATATAGCCAATTACCGGGTTATTAAGCCAACTTCTAAAGGCTGGACAGACGATACAACTGCGATTCAATGGTTATTAGACTTCCATTTCGTTACGAAAAAGCGAGTTACCAGAGGCAGACCTAGAGTTCTGATTATGGATAATCATGGATCTCATAGAACCCCGGAATTTGAGCATATCTGCCAAAGTTTCAATATTATTCCTTATTGGTTTATTCTAAAAATGATATATCGATGTCAGCCTCTTAACGGTAAACCATTCGTAGTTCTTAAGTAGCGTTTTCGGCGGAAAAATAATGAAATCTTACGTTGGGGTGGCGATGTCAATAATAAACGACATTTTTTTCAAATGATCAAAACAGTCCGCAAAGACACATTCAAATCGCAAACTATCAAATCGGCATTTGCGGATACTAGTATCTGGCCTTGGGATCCAAAAATTGTTCCCGATCAAATTGATCCTGGTTGGGAAGATAAACCAATACTCGAAATTTATGGTCATACACCCTCCCCAGACGCGGAAATCCCAAGTTCACAGACGAATTTACCACCAAACACACCTTATAGATGGTCAAAAATCGAGGATAAAGTCGAAACAATATTCAAAAATGATCAACCGGACCTTTCGAAGATTCAAAAGTATGTGAAACGTGCTATTCGTGGAGGTAAACAGGCGCTCTAAGATCTGAACCTTACAAAACAAACGATCAAAAGGATGCAAAAACACAAAATTCCGGTAAAGAAATCACGGCGCATTGTAAAAGGGGCTTCAAAATCCCCATTATCATCAATTGCAGGCAATATCAGAGTTCATCGACGTGCTGCAAACGAAAACAGAGTCGAGATCCGTCGTGAGATCGGAAACGCAAGAATTCGAGACTATTGGTATCGGGCTCAACAAGCGCTTAAAGAAAAAGAAGAGGCATCAGGAGAGAGAGATTATATTGATGAAAATAGTGAGCTATTTAAATGGGTAGATCCAGATGATATGTTGGGAGGTAATTAGTTTTGAAATTGAATGGTCGAATTTTTTGTAAATAGGCATTGGTTTGTAAACAGGCATTGGCTCACTGACAGGAGGGGACCGACTGTCGGTGAGTGCTTAGTCACAATTATAACAGTGACTCATTGTGGTTACCGATGAATACAATACAGCCCAACAGGGATTAACAGGGGAAGAGCTGAAGTTAGATTAGCGTGTCGCGCCTCGCAGAACGACTCGCGGGTCTTCCTCTCGCTTTGGCCACCGCCGGGACATATCTTCAGCATAGTACGATTGACTGCGAACGCTACCTTCAAGAATACGAGAAACGATGGAACATTGATCCCCGACGGCCTACCAGACTCAACGAGTATGAGGAGCGCACACTCTACACGACATGGGATATATCATACTCTCGTTTAAAAAATGAAGCCCCGAAGGCGGCGAAAATATTGAAGTTACTGGCATATTTCGATAACCAGAGTCTTTGGTACGAGCTTTTCCATGCTGGACTTACGGATAGTTCTCCTGAGTGGCTTAGTGAAGTGATCACAGATGACGTGAACTTCGATGGAGTGATGGGAGTCCTGGCCGAATATTATTTCCTGGATACTCAACAGACATCTGCGTCATGGAGTATGCATAACTGCGTGCACGACTGGACATTGGCAGCACTCAATAAGGATATCGACGCAAGGGATTACTGGTATGCCTTTGACTGCATTTCTGCGTCTGTAAACGATAACGACAAGAATGATTTTGCAAAGCTCTCTTACTCTCCCTTGGCTGCTCATGCCACGCGGCTAGTACAACAACGCCTATGCCAGAACGACGTTATATATGACATTACGCCTCATCGACTCGGCCAAGCTTCACTGATTGCCGACCTACTTCGACTCCAAGTACTTCTTCTTGCTGGGGAGCAGATGTACCAGCGGACGCTAACTGGGTACGAGAGAGCGCTCGGACCGGACCAAACGTTGACCCTTAACACTATCCACAAACTCGGGATGCTGTATCGGGCCCAAAGCAAACTAGACCAGGCGGAGCAGATGTACCAGCGGGCGCTAGCTGGGAAGGAGAAAGCGCTCGGACCGGACCACACGTCGACCCTCCAGATTGTCAACAATCTTGGGGTTCTATATCGGTTGCAAAGCAAATTGGACCAGGCGGAACAAATGCACCAACGGGCGCTAATTGGGAAGGAGAAAGCGCTCGGACCGGACCACACATCGACTCTCGAATCTGTCGACAATCTCGGGGTTCTATATCGGTTACAAGGCAAGCTGGACCAGGCGGAGCAGATGCACCAACGGGCGTTAGTTGGGAACGAGAAAGCGCTTGGACCGGACCACACGTCGACCCTCGAGATTATCAACAATTTCGGGGTTCTATATCGGTTGCAAGGCAAATTGGACCAGGCGGAGCAAATGCACCAGCGGGCGCTAGCTGGGTTCGAGAAAGCATTCGGAGCAGACCATACGTCTACTCTCACTACGGTGAATAATCTTGGTCTTCTTTACTCTGGTCAAGGAAAGCTGAAAGAGGCCGAGGAGATGTACCGGCGAGCACTGGCCGGTTTTGAGAAGGCCTTCAGTCCAGATCATACGTGGACCCTCACCACGGTAAAAAACCTTGGCAATCTCTACAAATATCAGGGAAAGCTGAAAGAGGCAGAGATATACAGAGAAGTGCGCGACGGTCATAAGGCCGCACGTCTTAATCCTAACCGGGCACGGCGGGCTAAAGACAAGCTTACCAAATGGTTCAAATAATGAGAGTTAAATGACTTTATATCCACCATGTGCCTTGAAAGAATCGTCATCTTACTGTAACACTGAGCAAGTCTTTAGTGAGTAATCATTATAACGATAGCATCACCGTAAAATCGAAACCTGAATATATGTATTTTTAGAAATAAGGATGCAGGATAGATACGATGAGCCTACCCAAAGTTCTGTAACTCAGCTACATTATTATTCAACGCTGTCTCAACTACAAGCTTCCCTCTAATGGCATCATATCACATGATTAGCGTCGAAGAAAGAGAAAATCGTGGGATGAACTAGGCTTAGACTAAGTTTGGCTTATTTGATCATGGGCTTGGTATGTTTAGGTTTGTAAAATTACATACACTGAAACACTGGTTTGTATTCTATTTGTATTAAGCTATACGATTCGTTTTTATGACGGATCTTAAAATACAAGACCAACCGAAGATGGACTAGCGTAGCATGTGATTAGGGTTTGAAAGAGCATTTATGTGTTGCTCGACATGGAAGGCGAAAGCGGTCGGTACTGTAAATCACTGGCAAACTGAACGATTGTGGAGTTTCGTGGGCTTTGGCGTCTCACCAGGCTCTTCTACGAGACACAGGATCGCCGGAATCTGCCAACGTATCAAGGAGAAGGGCAACCCAAACGCAGAAAACTATATGAGGATTCGACTCGCAAAAGTCCAAGTCAGCATGCTCTATGAGACCATCTGTAATGAGGAAAAGAATAGGCGTCTCAATCTCGGACCGAGAAAGTTCACTACCCATGTTCTTAACTACATCGAGGCAGCCATTACAAATCCTGGAGACCGACGCCTTCCTATTCCCAGAAAGTCACATGTTCGCGATACTATCTTTCGATACAAGCAAGTTGGTAAAAAATGGTCGGTGTCACAAAATCTAAGTATGACGTTGCTTATTGGCCAAGACTGTGGAAGGATAATATACGTGCTTCTATAAAGTTCGAAATTCCCTGGCTAATATCATACAGAGAAAATGGCCAGTTCACCGAGATACAGGTAAAGGCTTTGATGTTCCATGTTTCCGTAACTCGGCCTGATGTTATCAGTCTCTATAGCAACTTAGAACATGCTATCAGCTATTTCCTGACCCATAATCAGCTACCAGCGCGTCCCTCCCCCGATGATGTTCGAACAATGATCGGAATTCACAATTCAACGACAGAGATCGTAGATTAACATGGATAGACAGGTCGAAGATTGCGCCGTTTTGTTCAGATGAATATCAAGTCTGATTTTGGCTTGGAGAGTTAGAGTTCAACCAGGCCTGCGCTATTTATGCGTTTGATTTTGCTTGGTCGAACTCCTTTCAGTTATCTACAAATAGAAGATGAATCAATTAGTCCTGCCTTACCGCGTTCGTGTAGTAGATCCTATCACTCACTATAGTATCCCAGGAGGAATGGGGAGCTCTAGGCAAATCGGCCGTTCAAGGACAAGGAGTGTTAATCCCGCTCTGCGCGCAGCAGCTTGACATTGGTCCAGCTCAGTCGAAAATCATAAATAACAACCAACACCATTCCCAAGGCCAGTGTACCTCCAATTCCCATGAGCACAGCGGCAATGTGGTTACTATAACTAATAATTCTCTAGTAGTCGTACTGTGATAAACAACGGCATAGTGGAGGGACATCATAAAATAGATACAATTACTTCAAGGAGCGATTGGTAGCGAGCTGGGAAAAAACGCACGAAGTACCGTTTAAAAACGAAAGTGGGGGAGTAACAACGGATCAGAGGAGCCAATATGTGATTGGTTCCTGGCTACTCCTCGCTCCACCTTGGAGAAGCGCCCCAAGCAGGCTTGCTTTCTTCTGACAGAGCCCGCCCTGGGACAAGACCACCTTGTATCTTTACTCGTAATATATTGAATACCACCTACCGACATCCCCACGTCAAGCCACAAAGTCGTGAGGATGATGGATTCTTGCCACTAGATAGAAAGGATCTTAATTCCCTTATAGATAAGGCTCTGGTAACCCTTCTCACAACGCATCGAACTCGGACAGGTCTAGGGGTGAGATAGGGCGTGGTATTGGTATGGTAAGCTCAGCCCATTACGGTTAGTTACGTCACAACAGCACGTCTAGTCATCTTCATATAAACCAATCATCGGCTAGATACGGAGTCTAGACCGTTAAGGCGTCACTACGTCATTAGTAGCCCCGCGGTCTTGCCCTTTACCCTGGAGATTAGGGCGAGCCGGAATGGAAGGCGACCCCGCTGACTCGTTCCAAAAATGGCCTGAAAGTGGGGTTCGTGGGAGAGTCGCTAGCTAAACGTCTATAGCGCTACCAACTACAGGATTAGATCGCCGGCTAACCTAGAGAGTTAAGCAAGGGTGGGAGTGTCCGCGATTTGAAGTTTCACGGTTTAGAGTTCGCGGTTTAGAGTTCGCGGTTTGGAGTTCGCAGTTCTAGATAGTAAGACGTCGCCCGCCTCCACTAGGCATCTTATGCAACATTTAAGAGCCAATCATCCCCGTAATAGCCGATATATATTGAGACCTGATAGCTCAATCAGGGACCATCAGCATTAAGCAAGCAAGCCTTTTCCTGGCAAGGGATAGAGCAGGTACGTCTTTACTTATCGATAAGGTCCGTTGGATAATTACTGCATGATATCCAACCCCCCAAAGCCTAGAGTATACAGTAGCGTGTTACGCAGACAGACTGACAACGAGATAGGTAAGCCTATTCTCTCTATAGAAAGAGTTTTCGCTGACTACTAGCTTCGTTATGCACCATCCTCACAGCGAGATCATAACGCAAGTTATCCTTCGAAGCAAACGGCTTTTATTAGAGGACGGAAGGACCGAGTGATACAATTAAAATACTCGTCTTGCTACGGTGACTGTACTTTAAGGATTGGAAGGAGGACCGAATTTATCTATGTCCATCCAACCCTCCTTCACATTTGAACCAAAAAAGCGAGCGGAGATAAAAGGCAAATATTGGATCCTCCCCCTCCCCCCCCCGTAAAGAGATGTTGAAAAGAGGGGTTATGCAGGTATGAGTTGTCCTACAAGACGTTAGGAGATATCAGATTTACAAAGTACAAGGCAGTCTTACTTACGTCCCTCTTATCAAAGAGGATACCTGCCTGGCGTATCCAAAATTATCTTTCCCTTCTCCGGACAATCACATCCACCCATCCATCCGTACAACCTTCCGCGTTAGAAATACTTTTACTGCTTTAAGGATCACGAGAGCTACAAATTCTACAGCTGTCTCCTTTCACGATGACTCACCGCGGAAATTAGCGATCTCGGGGCAATACGAGCAACCGAGGAGGACCCAACAGCTTCAGAAAGCGCAATCAGTCGGAAACATTCTGTGTGCACTTTCGACGTGGCACGTGCCACTACGGTGAGAGGTGCAGATTCTCGCACGATATGAATAAGGCTTCCGACTTCAGATCAAACCCGGCTGCATACCATCCCACAACCCATGATCTAGACGCTCGGAATCAATACTTCGACTAGAAGAGGTTCCTAAGAAACGGGATATCAAGATCTATGTATTCTCTGATGAAACAAGAGGAGCTCCTTCAATTCTAGAACGGGGCTCTCGAAATTCTAGAAAGCGATAGTAGAGAGAATCATCAGTTCCTCGCCAAAGATCTTGTGAATAACGAGCTTCATGGATATGATTTTATCCTGGCAACTACGGAGGCGCACAATTCTAAGGGAATTATTCCAGCTTATGATAAGCCGTTCCTCGAAGTCATTACCCATCATTCTCTCTTGGACTGTCTTTCTATCGAGTCATATGTTAGCACTCTATACACATCCTTCGGTGGCACAAATGGAGATCGAGCGATCAGATATCTGAGTGATGTCTGCCAGAGCCTCATGGGCAGAGGTAAAGAAACCAGCGAATTTACCTCGGTTATTTCACTAGACACAGTGAAATTACTGTTAAATGCCCTTTACCAGCTCTTGTCAAGGGTCCGACGCGCTCGATTTCACGATGAACTCCCCGTACTACTCAACCTAGCCCGCGAACTAGCCTCTAAAATAACGGAAGAATGCTCGAAAGCCGACCTCGACGGACTTCAGAGCAGAATAGAAGTCATACAGAGCCTGGTAACTAGCGCAAGCCGCAACCTTGTTACACCCAGGGTGCATGAGGGAGATCCCTAGAGGACTAGGCCAGTCCTGTCGTCTTTTCCAATGGATATACAAACACCTGGCGGGAGACACGACAACGACCTCGCAGATATATCCGAAATTCTGATTCTTCCTACTCTTAGAGAGATTGTCAACATCAATCCAGAATATCTACCCTCTACCAATTTCCTACAACCGCACTTTCTCGCCGACCCTTTACAAAGATATATTGATTCAACGTTCCGACTGCTACGCCACGATATCTTTGGCTCTACGAAAGATGTTCTTAGGGGTCTGCAGCAGCAGACTGATTTAACACGAAGTCCTTATCTATCAGGCAAGGACAGCGCGGCACATCTCTACCCGGGGGCACAAGTTCAGCACATATTTATCAATGATAGGAATGAGCTCGAAGCAACTATATCCTTTTCTATTCCACCACAGCTCCGCAAAAGGACCTCCAAAGAGCAATCCAAATAGTGGGAAGACTCTAGTCGACTTGATGAGGGAAGCCTCATCTGCTTTTTGACGTCCCAAGGAACTCATAGAAAGCTTATCTTCCTCGAAGTGACCGTGAAGAATGCTTCCAAAAACCAAGCGCACCAGAACAAGAGCAGTCTTATGTCTGACAGACATTCACCTAGTATTACGGTCAAACTTACGGCTTGTTTACAACATGAACTAATGTTCCTAGGCCAGCTTTACAGTGAGAGACTCACTGGCATTCTGGTTGAATTCCATGGCTTAATCCCTGCCACGTTCGTCCCTATCCTAGAAAACCTGCAACAAATCCAACGCGAAGGGGATTTGGCATTCCGAAAGTGGGTCTTGCCAGACTACAAGAGTGATAAAGATCGACACAATATCCCCCCACCGGCATATGCGCGTAAACCAGGGTTTATCTTTCCCCTAACTTCGATCGCAACCCCTACCGCTAACAACGTTGCATTGGATCCGAGTACCCCTAAGTCCGTTGACACCTTGAAGCTACAAACTCAGACTGGTCTAGATTATGGCCAGTGTCAGGGACTTATCGCAGCTCTCACACGAGAGTATGCCCTAATCCAAGGCCCACCAGGCACCGGAAAGTCCTATTTAGGCGTTAAGGTTGTCCAAGCTCTGCTTGAAATTAAGAAAAATGCAAACCTTAAACCGATCATTGTGATGTGAGTAGTGAGTTCATGCCTTCCGGTATTCTTACTTACGGGAACCATAGGTGTTATACCAACCATGCCTTAGACCAATTCTTAAAGCACCTTCTTGATATAGGCATCCAGAAAGTGATACGCATTGGTAGCCGCAGTCAGGCCCCCGAGCTTGAAGGCAAGAACCTTCGCGTTGTCAGTAAAGACTTTAGGAAGACGAAGGTAGAGTCGCAGACCCTCGGCAAGTCCTACGGGGAACTCGAAGCCCACATGGAAGATACTGGATATGCAATGAAACCTCTACACCAGTCTCAAAAGGGCCTATCTTGGGCCGCTATAGGGAACTTCGTGCGCAGAAAATAGCCTGCTATACATAAGCAGCTTGACCGACCGGATCTGGAAGGGTTCACAACTGTCACGGATGACAAATTGCTTCATTGGCTTAGGGTCAAATCGATAAGAATCCAGAAAGGTCAGAACGAGGATGAAGTTGATATTGTGCGCTTGGAACGCTTGACACGTGCTACCCAGGAAGATATTCATACTCTCACAAACCCGGAACGCCAGATTCTTGCAATGGAGTGGTTCAAACAGTGGCGGGAAAGCGAAATTGCCCGGATTTTTGAGGCCATTGATCACGCCGCGAGCCTTCGCAACGACATCAATACAGTCCATGATGAGGTCAATCGCCGAGCCCTGATTCAAGCAGATATGATCGGAATCACAACAACATCCCTTACACGCCACATCAAGACATTGCGCCGCTTAGGATCAAAGGTCATTATATGCGAGGAAGCAGCAGAAATAATAGAAGCCCACGTTATCTCAGCCCTCATACCAGGTGTTAAGCACTTCATTCAGATTGGAGATCATCGACAGCTGCGACCCCAGATTCAAAATTATTCACTTAGTCTTAAATCATCCACAGGAATAGCATGGCAGCTAGACAGAAGCCAGTTTAAGAGACGCGCTCTCGGCGAGCCAGGTCTCAAGCCTACCCCTATTTCACAGCTTAATGTATAGCGAAGAATGAGACCCGAAATCTCGCAACTTATCAGGAGGGTCTATCCCAAACTCGAGGACCATGAAAGCACCACAGCTTTACCCAATATTGTTAGAATAAGGGACAACCTCTTCTAGCTAGACCATCAATGCGAGGAAGACTCGAGAGATAACGGCAGCCGTGTCAAGTCTCATAGCAACCAGTGGGAGGTCGATATGGCTACTGCTCTTATTCGGCATCTTATTCGGCAAGGAGAGTACAAGAGCACGGATATTGCCCTCTTAACCCCATATACCGGGCAGTTACGGAATCTCAGGACATCGCTTAGCAAGGATTTCGAGATTTGCCTCAGCGAGCGAGACCTAGAAACCTTGGCTGCAGATAGGTTTGAGAAGGTGGAAGATAAGGATCCAGAGTCAAATAGTCGCAAGGCACTTGAGAAAAAGACATTGCTTCAGACGCTCCGCCTTGCCACAGTCGACAATTTCCAAGGCGAGGAGGCAAAAGTGATAGTGGTCTCCCTAGTTCGTAGTAACAAAAAGCGCAAGGTTAGCTTTCTGCGCACCGAGAACCGTATTAACGTGCTCCTCAGCCGGGCTTAACATGGCATGTACCTCATCGGAAATGCCGAAACATATCTCAATATGGAAATGTGGGCCGATGTCCACTCTCAGCTCTCCCGTGCGAATGCAGTTAGTACAGAGTTAGCTCTATGCTGTCCTCGCCATCCAGATACGCCTATTCTATGCTCTGGTCCTCACGACTTTAAAAGGAAGAGTCCAGAGGGTGGGTACAGTCTCCCGTGCGACCGACGACTTAAGCCATGTGGCCATCAATACCAGGCCAAGTGCCATTCGACAGTCATACACGACGGCTTTGCCTGCGGAAAGCCTTGCCCACGTATCCGATCAACCTATCACCATAAATACCCTAAGCTTTGTGGTGAATATTGTGGCCTTTACTTAACGAAGATTCAAGACGTTAAGCTTCCTTGTGGTCATATCAAGAAGGTCCTCTATTGCCATCAGATGTTGAACCTAGAGCTCATCAAGTGCGATATTAAGGTTGAAAAGACTGTTCCTAAGTGTGGCCATAAAATCAAGGTTGGCTGTTTTAAGGATGTCACGTCCCCGATCTTCCGTTGCCCTAAGCCATACATTGATATCCTCAGCTATAGCCACAACTGCAGTGATTGCTGTGGAAATTGTCTCCAGGAAGTTGTTGACAGAAGAAGAATAACCAAGCATCCGAAGTGCACAAAAATATATGACCGTCCACATGGTGTTTGCAACCATAGGTGTCCCAAGGAATGCCACGATAGGGAAAGCTGCGGTTCCTACGAGGCAAAGTGCGAAGTAAGACTCGCAATCACCCATTATCTCATCATTATATAGAAACACTAACCATGCTATAGGTCCGATGCTCGCATTCAGCATGCGACTCAACTTACGAAAAGGCATATACACCATGTATCGAGAAATGCACCTGGTCCTACGCCTATCAAGGCTCCTGCTTAATGCCTTGTGCGGCACCATGCAATCGACTTCCCTGCGATAAGCGATATACTAAAAATCTTGAATGCGGCCACTAGTGTCCAAGCCTCTATAGGGAAGGTTGTCCAAACAATCTGTGTTAAAAGTGCGGCGATAAGAGTGATGCTCGTGTTGACTTCATCGAAATGAAAGACTATTCCGAAATCAACCTCGATGAAACTCCGATTATCGTGCTTGGATGCGGTCATTTCTTTATAAGTGAGTCGGTTGATGGATTGGTTGGCCTAGATCAAGTATATATAAGGGATAAAGATGGAAAGTTCGAAGACCTCCGCGATCTCTCTTCTTCTCTCGCCATAGCCATACCCTCGTGCCCTAACTGTAAACAGCCTATTCGCCAATTTA
This sequence comes from Penicillium rubens, assembly GCF_028828025.1. Lineage (NCBI taxonomy): Eukaryota > Fungi > Ascomycota > Eurotiomycetes > Eurotiales > Aspergillaceae > Penicillium > Penicillium rubens. Next base: position 5,710,586 of record NW_026890600.1, read on the forward strand.
TGACGAAACGTTACAATCGTGTTATCAATCGTGCTATCATGGACAAGACTTATAAGCGGTTCCTTGCCAAAGGTCGCATAGACCTCGTAAACCTTGAATCGCGTCTGAATGATATTGAATATAAGCTCAACTCCAAGGGGGCGTTTCTGCTCCCTGGGAACGCCGCTATAAAGCTCAAAGCACTTGATATAGAGGCCTTGAAACTTAGCAAAACCATATAGGCCGAGAATCAACCGATGAAACGGCTCATGGATGCGATTACCACCAGCCAGAAACTAGAATAGGACGAAATTGCCTCCCTATCAGCCAGAATGGAGGCAACGAATCTAGCAATCCAGGAACCTGATAGTTAAATTACTCTCGGCGCAAGGCTAATTCAGATGAAATCCCAAGAAATTGCAATTAGCCATTTGTTTAAAGTTACGTAGTCAAGAAAAGATCCTCCAGAAGCACGGCTAGGTGTTACTAAAGTATCACCAATGTTAACTCGGGTGTTGGAAAATTACCGAGACTTGATAACTCAGGCGTATGAACGAAGTCTCTACCGCATCGTCATCACGGTAACCATCTTATTTGCGAAAATCGCCTAGCTAGACGCGTGGTATCGCCGCACTTATCTAGCAAAAGCAATATCGGATCTGAATCCCAAAGAAGCTGGCGCCAATTCTGGAAAGCTCGAAAATCGCACTGAAACCATCCGCGATCTCCTCACTACTACGTTAAAACTATACGACGGACTGGGGAACTGCCCCGAGCTCCAAGAACAGGTCCAGGAAATGACCTATCTCTACGAAGGGCCGCGATATGAGACAGTGACTTTAGAAGAATTAGAATCAATCAAGACAGCTATGGTTAGTGGGCGAAGAGGAATAGCGACTCACTCTAGGCACTAGTACAATTGCGTCAACGGACATCCGGTGAGTAAATTTCCCTAGTCTCGATCTGTCCACTATCCCAAGTTACCTTAATAGGACAACTTAGCTAACAATATTTTCTAGTTTGCTATTAGAGAGTGTGGTATACCGATAGAGCAAGCTAGATACCTAGAGTGCGGAGCACCTATTAGAGGTCAAAACCACACAGCCGTTACGGGCGTATCTCGAGCGCGGGAAATGGAGTAGATAGAAACCATATTGTGTTTCGATTATGGTAGGAAAATACATGTTTTCTTTTCTTTCCCTGATACTACACACGAATCTAAACTCAAATGTTTTTAGATAGTTTATCAAGCGTCTGTACCTTATCCTAGCTGTCAGGGATATACATGAAGTATATAGGATGTTTAGAGAAATGATCTACGGGACCCACATGGCGCATATAGGTTCCCCTGAACGCGAGGAAGCCTATTCCTTTTGCTTCCTCGCGCTACGTCTTATATCTAGAGTCGACTATAGCTTTCTTTAATATTGACTACTCATCTGAATACGCTGTCCTCATCTACGGATACGTGAGACCCTCACAAATAGATGCTACGTTACTAGGAATAGATGCTACATTACTAGGGATAGATGCTGCGTTTCTAGAAGTAGACTGGGATCTATGAAACCACATGCCAATCGATCGATCAATTAATTCATAGTCTGTCCCAGCCTTTTGGAAAACATTCTCAGCCACACTCGGATAACAGCAAGACTATCGTTTTATGGGTCTGGCTCCATAACCGTGTATATAAATAATTACGCACGTAGAACTAAACAAGGATGGGAATTATAGAAGATGAGAATTCGTGAAGCCTCAGGTAGCAAGGCTTCTAGAAGACCAGGACAGTAGTTTTGAATGAGCTTGTTCTAAACCGCGAACTTAAAAGTATCCTTTAACCCCAAGTAGACCCTCGGCCACACGATAGTGGGGAACTTATGGTTCTCCGGGAGGCTGATTAGACACGGGTATTTGGCGGTTTGAAACTGCGACCCCTCGAGCCTTTCTGCCGTCAAGGCTCGTTATTTATTATTGTCTCGTGTGTACATACTGAACAAAGCAGGTAAGTTATTAAATCCAGAAAGACAGCTTCTCAATAATATAAAAAGGGAAACATTAAATAGCCTATTAATATTATGAACCTAGACATACTCACTACTCTTTAGCGTCAGGCGCTGTCGTTGTCTCCAAAACCTATCGTATCATGGGTCTGTTCTTTTACGTCCATAAATGCTGCTATAGATAGGAAGGCTAAGATTGCTATAAGGGGTTTTCTAATACAACGAGCGTATATCAAACAGAACTTATCTCCAGTTAAAGAAGTTAGAAAATGGAGCACTATCACAGAAAATAATATCCGGATCCGAGGTTGATTTTTCTTAAGCATAGACAAAATAGAGTACTTCAATTTGACAGAATACCTGCAAGCCTCCCAATTAATCGGTACATAACTCAACACGGTACATATAAGTTGAAGTTTTCTACTATGTTTAGATTGGATGGATGGTTATTAAATAAAACATTGCAACAACCCGGTTTATTCAGGTCACTAAATCAATTTCTGAATTCTGCTAATTGAAGGCTCGACCTCTCGGGGCATTGTTTCTCTCTACTAGCCCCTTCTATATCCTTTCCCTCATTTTACCGGTGGGCATTGTCGGTGAGGTTTGGGCCGCAGACGTTACATCCACTCCTATCGAACTTCCTCCTAGGCAACGGCTCTCTCATGTTACAGCTTTTTTTCTAGGCCCTCATTAAGGGGACCAAACGCCGTAAGAGATTTCCACCACGTATCTGGTCTCAAGCATCTCTCCTGAAGCCGCAGTCGAAGCGTAGTTTTTGATCGCTTCAAGGGAGGTTCAGGGCTGTTAGCAGCCTTGTTCTTTGGCGACGGTTGCATGTTGAAACAATGGTCAAGCAAAGGCATGGTATCAGATGTATCTCGCAAGCGGCGCGTTGACCGACGAGAGATATTACCCATTATCCAAAACAACATAGGAGGGGATATGATGCTTTGACTAGGGGAAATCAGGCTATATATCGTCTCCCTTGTCATTACTATCACTAGAAAGTGCTCCGTCTTATAGAACCTAGACAACAGGTCTCTCGTCCCTCATTTAGTCGAATAGAATGAGAAATTAGTGGTCGGTGGCAGGTCCATACTTGGGCGGCCGATAAAGTTGATTATACTACCTCTAGACTTATCTCTCTCCCCCTATACCCAACTGCTTGAACTTGAGGTCCCGTTAAAGATTTTCAACGTTTTTGATCTTCGGTTACCGGCTTAGCCCCACTGGGATGTTTATGCTTGAACGACAACATAATTTCCGTCAAACGTTCAGTCCTCAACGCCTTGAATAAGATGTTTAACGCATGGGCTGAATATATAGAGGGCTTACGGCCTTGCTTAACAGACCAAAAGCAATCATGGTCCTTAGCAGTAATAAGAAGCGTGCGTTCTTCAGACAACAGTGCCGTAAGGCATTGGCAGCCCATATACGTAGGTGACTATATTCCCTTAGTCTAATGAGACGAATTAACGCGCCTCAGTTGACCGACTTGACCTTATCGTCGCTCCCAGCCAAGTCCGTCTACAGCCATCGGGCGGGGATAGATACGCTTGGTCGATAACGGAATCCAAAAAGAGCCTATTGCAGTCGAACTTAGGCAGTGGAAGTGTGGGCCTATACCGGTCCATTTACGAAGAAATAGGCCGGTCGCTTAAGGCGGTTACTCCGCAGACGCTACAGGCTGCCCAATCAGAACGGGACCACCTACCTAGAGAAGAGGTGAGCATTTTTATCCATCAAGCCGCCCCGAGGGCCTATACAGCGCTAAAGATAGACGCAAGACGCGACCGGCATGTAGCGAAAAGGAAAGCGGATCATTCACGGCAAAAATCCGCGAATTGGAATGCGCCAACCACGACATAAGCGGCGAGCTTGACCGCACACGCATCCATCTAGAGGAGTCCCTCAGCGAAAACCGCGAAATACAAGCCAAAGTCCGTCGGCTTCAGGATGAGCTGGAGTGCAATTCATCCCGAGCAAGTCACTTAGAAAACGAGCTGGTTCGTATCACAGGGGGGATTGCCAAAGCTATGCAGGTATTACAGGTTCATCAGGCGCAGGAGAGGAGCATGTCAGATTCGTATAGAGACAGACAAGATAAATCCGGTGATGGCATAGACAGCACAGTGCTAGGAACGCCGGCTCCGATACGCGATGGCTCATCTTGACCTCTTTCACATTACAGTTACTATATAGGCGGGCGTTATGCATGTACGTATGAGAGCTGTTTGCTGATAAATGTCATGTTGTAGGCGAACGACAGCGAACACGTTATTAGGGCTTTTCACATCTAGACTATTTGGTGGGCCTTGCGATTACAGAAAAAAGCTGCGAAGGAGAGTCAAAGCTTCGGCGTGTTTTCGTGTTTCCGTATCGCGTGTTTACGTTATCTTATCGTAAGCTAAGGCTCCAGCCAATGGGACTTTTGAGTGGGTCAAAGTTGAACCCCCGTAATAGGAAATATCATTTTGCTTCAATGGCACCGCGTTTATGGCAATACGAATGACACGTTTTTAGCTATAAATTTGCCGATGTTTATTTCGAATAACTTTAAAGGGAGAGTGTGGGCACGAAGGGCTTGTCTACACTGTGGATGGCCGTGACATGAGGTTCATAGGTGAAACATTCAAGCGTGCTATATATATATATATATATGATATATCCTTAGCTTCACGTATCACTGATTCCGTGGCATATGTTACAGTGCCAACCCAATTTACACGCGGGACACTACCGGTGTTTCCATCCAGCCACCACCCACACCAACACCAGAAATTAGCCCGAACAGTGAAGGCTTTCTTCGTGTACTAGCGCTCAAAGGTCAAGGCGAGCAATGTTGGTCGTTTTACCTGAGCCAATATCCGATCACCTTCCTTGCCTATCAATATATTCGGGAAGCCAACACCTTACCCAACATAACGCGCTCATATACGCTTGAATGACTCGAGGTTATGATAAGCAGTCTTATTGGCCGCGTTCACCAGCATCTTCAGTTCGCCCTCATCCCCTAATTGCTCGAAGAGTTTGCTCTGATTAGTCAGTATATAGTGGGGTTGACTGGGCGGTCAAGGCTTACGCGTAAAAGCTCCTCCGGTGAACAGCAGCTTTTCAACTCCTCAGGCAGACCTTTGGCTTCGGCACTCCATAGGTAGTGTAGAGGATTCTTCATGATCAGCCTTTTTACAACCTCAGCCAAAGCGAATAGCTTCAGAGTTGCCGCGTCCATCTCGGCTGTATCGATTTGGCAGCTGTGCTCCACTCCCGCTACAACATGGACCACCGTTAGTAAACTATGCTCATGTGGCCCACCAGCTGCGCTCAGTTTCCCCACTCACCGATCCTGACCCCACCGGACTCTGTGAGCAACATGGTATCGGCACTCAAGGCGGCGAGGGCTCTCCCGCGACCGCGCAGGTATTGAATTCCTTCGAGGACCTATCAGGCATAAGCACCACTTTCTCATATCAGGCGCTGAGACTAGCACTTACCGGCCGAACAATTGCGGCAACCTCACCCTCAGTAATAGTGCACCTCGATACCAGGATCTGACTCACTAAGAGCTCTACTAACTCCCAGACCAAAAATACCTGATCCTCCCAACAGTAGCACCCCAGCAGACCCAGAAAGCTAGGATAAGAGAATTGACTCCTGGTTTCCAACAGTGGCTTGACAGACAAAAACTACTGCTTCAGAAGGTGGATATTGACCAGAGCCACTTTGTTGTTTCTGTGCCGGGCCAAGAAGACGGACTGTCCTTAGGAAATCACCACAATCGCCTCATACGTCAGCCATGGGTTTTGGAAAACCGGCTGAAGATTCCAAGCTTGGTCTTGATCCTTCAGCTGCGCTAGTTCAGGATGAGCCGGAGCAGAAGTAGTTACCGCTAGGTCGGGCTGGGGCCTAGAAGACGGTGCAGATAGATAGGTTGGTTTTTTTAAAGTGGCCCAATCGGGTGTTCCGTCACACCACACAGTAGGAGGTCTAGATGGCTAACGCTAAATGGAATCCATCTTAGAAGCGTGTCGAGTGCGAGGGGATAGCTTTGATTTAGCGGTGCCAGGAACCCTGAGTAGAGGGAAATGTTGCGGAGTGGTTAAGGCATCCACCCTATTTAATATTAATAGAGCCGCAGAGATAACTGCCACCCTATAGAACTAGATTGATACTGACCCATCAAAGCCGAGCATGGGCTGTTATACGGATATCCAACAACGTCAGTGATCAAGCGTTGAAAGTTACTATTACACAAACGGTCGTCGCGGTAGAAACCGGCCCTACCCCGCAAAAATGTACGGGTTCAATGTTTATACATCCCAGAATTGGAATAAGATAAGGTACTATTTGTCTTTACTTAGAAACGATGGTGCGTATCGCCCCGGGTGAATCCCGTAATATCGAATAAAATGGTCTCGTGCATTTATCAGCCACCTCTCGCTTATCTGAAATCTACTCCTACGGCCGGAAGCGATCGGGAACCCGTCTCTATCGAGCAGATCGACGAATAACGGATAAGCTTGAGGGGATAGAGACCGGGAAACGATCTGAATGCCGGGCAAGCCGAAGCGATTGAGGCTACGAGGGTACTATTAGAACAACCGACCCCCCTACTATATATATGACTTCGAGAGGCGTTTCTATAGTCGACTCGCTAGTAACATCTCCAGCCACCGAAGAGGAAAGGAGAGCGCTAAAAGATCCGTGGCATCGACTATATCCGTAATTAGTGAACAGACCACAGGAATAAAGGGTGATAAGTTACGTACTATATCGGGCAAGAGGTGTTATTCCCGGGCAACCGATGGGCAAGCCAGCCGTCCATGCACCCCAAATAAACCACCCCCTTACGTGCATCGCATTATAGCATGACGGGATCATCGCTATCTTCCTTAAAGCAGATCGGACACACCTCGCCATCTAAACAGGACCCTTGGTCGAAGCTGTGAATCTAGATGCAGTGCAACCCACCGTGCTCATTGTTAATAGACAGGATGGCTGGATCGTTCGGTGAAACATCCCAGGGCACCCGATCCATTACAAGCATATCTAACGTGACTTCACGACCAGGAGGCTGAGATACCTCTAACCATATAGGGGCAGGAAGTCCCGGGAAGGTGATCTCGTCAATATCCCATATCGGAGGAGAGAGCGTATGTGGCTCAGAAGAAATTCCGGCTGATTCCTCTTCTATATCATCAACCTCTTCAGCTATAGATGGTGAGAAAAGATGGCGCGGAGATATCTGCGCGTGGACTTGGTTACGCACGGCTGCGTTAAACCACCGCTTTTTAACATCGTTCTGTTGACGTTCTTGATGCCATCTCTTACAGAGGAAAAAGAAGACAATGCCATCCAGCTAAGAGTCAAGCGTAGAAAGATCGAATGGGCTCCGTGTAAGGTTGTTCAGCTTGTGCCGACCTTCTTTCAGGGTCTCTTTCTTCACAGTGAGCTTACAAGCATTTCCTTTCTAGGTAATGCCATAGCAGGACTTATCCTCCCTAAGGGGCCCCATCTGACAGACAGCCAAAGGGTCCCAAAGCCACTGAGAGTCTGACATCTTAAGCGCAGAATATGTATGGGGGAGAAGGATTCAGGCAAATCTGAAATACAATGATTATAGCGGTAGAAAGTCAAACCATTGTGAAGATCTAGTTAAGCATATATAGTAAACATTTTCTCTTAACCGCAATTATGATACGTATTGGCTGCATAGAACGCGACAACAATTCCCGACTCCCAGGGCAGATGGTTGTGTTCCCGGGAGCACTCGGTCTCCCAGGGGCTAAATAAGAGTTCCTGGCAGCCATCTAGCGCACCCTGGGAGCTACCATTATCTATAACATTCACCAATAGCCGTGAAGGCTCTACACCTCTTTTAGAAAGGTGCTTAGACCATCTGAACTGGTCGCATATAAGGCTCCACTATACCCTCGAAGCACTTTATAAAAGCAAAATTCTTATATAACTAAAGATATACACCTTTCAGCCACTTGCTCTGCTTTAAAAATTTCACTTCAAGTTGAATCGCGGTCATCATTACATCTACAGCAGATACTCTTTTCATCGCTACAAACATAGACTGGAGCTCTGACCATATACAATCAATGTTCGGTCGAATTATCGGCGATCCCACTCACCGTTTGGAATATATATGGGTCGAAGAGAATGGAATTTGTTGCCGAAATACCGTGTCGAAAGATTCAAGGAGAAATGGAGCAATATGCCTCAAGACGTTTCAAGAGCTTCTTATCGGCAATTCACCTACATTGAGACTCTCAAAGGCAGCAAGTTACATGCTATATACAGACGTTATTCCTCTAGGGCCAGGAAGTGTGCCCAACTATAGATGCATTTGCTTCACGCTCAAGCCAATCAAGTTAAGAGAACCACACCAATTCAGTAACATGACTACAACTACGATCCATTGGCACATCGCTAGCCAACTAGTACGTCCTACGGCATTAGCAGAACCGAATGCCTTCTATCAGCGCCTCTATCTTGTCATATAACCCATGATAAGTTTTCATAGGCGGCAAAATAGAGGCAGAAATCTCTCAATGAAGGACATACACAACGTACTCTTCGTGCAGCCAGAAATGCCAGAGATCGTTACATCGAGGTCTTGGTCAATTATTCGCAAACAAACAGGCCTCATCCAAACTGTTCGGCCTAACAACAGCCATCACCACTTGACCATGGTCAAAACAATATCATCTTCCTTACTACCTCCTATGTTACCCTTTCGACCAGATTTCCCCCTACACGGCAACGACCAAGCTTATTAGCTAGCCTATTGATAGCGCTAGCCCCACCACGTTCCCCAGAATGGCACTCGCCTATATCTATTTAGCATAAATGTATATTCAATCTTACTGGAGTGCATACCAAACTCGGAGTTGCCTGTACATGGGTGTAATTCCTAGGGTCCATCACCAGGCAGCAACTCTAGTGATGGAGCTACAGACCGCCGAACGCGGTCCCATTCAAATGCAGCCTCAAGGGTATCAGAAGCAGGCTTGATTCGTGGACTGGTTTCAGCAGGCCTTGGAGAATCTTCCCCCAGAACAAGCTGAAGCTCTCGCGTCAGCTTCTGGGCAAGACGAAAATCCATATCGTCTCAAATTAAAATGGCTCCGTGGCTTTTTTGAAAAAGTACTATGAAATAAGGAAGTGACAGTGTGTATCCAAACAGGGATACATATATATAGAAACGAACCCGATTAAAATGCTACCAATACTATCAATAGCAGAAGGTCAAAGCAGATCCTACGTACATGCAACCGTTAGCGACGTGAGGCTTGCTATTTATAGCCTCGGTCAAGTTGGCAAACGGACATCAACACATAGGAAATAGGAACCATGCACATTCATACCATCGTTTAGCATCGAGTTAGCTGCTCTATTCTACGACCTTTATGCTATCAATTTCCGAGTCACCGACATCTCCATCGCTAGTATCTGACTCCTATATTTCCAACTACTTTAACAACATATCAAGAATTATATATGTTAACTCCGGCTCATGACCGGGTTCCTTGGCACCGCGCTCCTTCAAAAGATAAATTATCACGCCTCCCATCTTCTAAGTGAGTTCATAGAAGATATCCGCCAACCTGGATACATAGTCCCTATCCTCAATTGCGTGTTTTAAGGTAGCCTACATATCACCCAGTGCTTGTTCGAGCTTGGTCTGGGCTCTTTCTACCCGGACGGCCCGAGTGTCCAACCTGGCAAGGATACGAAGATACTCCTATTCTCAGGTTAGATGGGCTTCTGAGGAATCCTATAAACCTACCGAGGGATCCATGTTATAGGAATGGCAAGGACCAAGTCGTCAACAGTGGGCAGCTTGAACCAAGAAGCAGCTCGACAGTTCTGTATCAAAAAAGGAAGTTTCACTGGCATTGATAGCTTTATATCCATAGCTATCCTCTAACTAAAGCCGTCTCGGACCCCTAATAGACTTCCCTTTCTGCGGGCTTTCAACGGGCCATATTGGCTTGTTTCTAGCCATACGCGGTTGCACGAGTATAGAAACTGCCTTCAAGCCTAACCATCTGTAATATAACCGGCCGAACTTTGAATCCAGAAACCTACCAGGTCTACACATCAACAATAACAGACCAGGACGAGCCACGCAATTTTTATTAACACCCGTTAGTTCTTATGGCGCACCACCCTAGAAGGGCCTCCCGAGGATATTTATCACAAATTGGAACTTCGGCGTCGAAGCTTATGAGGACAGACTCTCTGCCTGGAGAGCAAAATACGGCCCTAATTCTGAGAAAAGGGTGAAGAGAGAAAACAGAAGGGGAAAATCCAAGGGCGCCGCCCGGGAAAAGTCGACCGAGCCGGTGTCGCATGGGACGGAATCTGGGCATGCCAGCCGGTCTAGGCCAAATCGCGTACCGTACCCTGGCATACGCCTCCTAATCACAGATTAATAGAAATTATGCCACAGGATTAAATTTACCGGTAGTCCACAATATACTTTCGATTTCTGGTTAAGTGGCGGCACTATTGAATCGCGATCGACTCTAAAGGTGGAGTACCCTATGAGCCTCCACGTATCAGAGGCAATATTGTTCGGCCTCCCCGAATGGTCTCTAAAATGATTTTAAGGTTTAACGTCTTAAGCATGGACCAGCACGCGGTCCACATACTCTATATTGCTCTAAATACTTACGTCATATATCATACTGTAGACCTTCTCTAGCAATTAGCCGCGACGAGTGCGAGCCAGAGTATGGTTACCGTTTCTAGGCCAAACAGATCTATGAGGTCGCGATCAATCCTATTTGGAAGACAAAATTACCACTATTCTTCTAATTATTAGTGGGACTCTATCCCCCGCGCTAACTGAATGGTCTACAAAACGCCGGACAGGTCAAGGCACATAACGGATAGCGAGAGCCGGATACGGGGCGAAAATTGCACGGGCCAGGCAACACTTGGATTATTAGAATGAGCATAGGGTCAGTATTCTAGTGATCTGTTTATTAAGGATGTTTATGAGGGCTGCCCACCGGCATATAGAGTGCTCTATCTCGTACAACGCTCAGTCTAACCGCAGGATCACTAGTAACGGAACATCACAACCGTTGAGGAGCCTAGCGGTTAACTGATAGTAAACGGAAAGCAGGGAGCAAAACCGGAGAAGAAAATAGTCAATAGCCGGCTACCGGAATATAACCATATCTATGATACTACAGGGATAACCGTTTATTACGGGCCTATCGTCTCTAGTCAGGCCGGTGAATGGATTTTCTCCCCAACCTAGCAACCTCAAAATATTGCGGTCCACATGAATCGGTAGTAAATCTACTCATTTCGCCGTAGTCTAGATACTATCCAGTACCACCGGAGACCTTTAAAGCTCGCGTTGCCCACCTAAACCGGTAAGTCTAGAGCAAAAAACCGTTTCTTCTTATAAAAGCCTCCAATATCGTAACCACTTTCAGAGGCTTAACGTTCAACATGCCTTCCTATAGATCGGCACCCCAAGCCCCCGCTAGAGCTAGCTAGAGCATTCCCGAGTCAAATGTTATCCCCAAACGCGCTCGGCGGACTACTATCACTAGACCTGATACTACCCCTCTGTCAGGCACTCAAGGCACACACCTACAGCCACCGCTAGTATGTCCTGCCATCACCGTCCCGTGAATACAAGTATACTCAGAGCTAAAGCGGAATCTAGTCTCCCTCGCCGATAGCCAAGACCCAGAAACAAAAACATTAGAAGATTATTCATCGACCATACTTATAGGTTTTTAAAGACGCTAATAGGGAGCGGGACGAGTCAATACTTTCTATCTAGCGACTAGAGGCCGATAACGCCTAAGCCGCAGCGAAGATCCGCCAGCTAAGCATCGAAAAAGATCAGTCTCTAGTCACGGTCTAGGCATTTAAGATATAAATATAGAATTTGAAACAGCAACTAGAGACCGCGCAGCTCAGTGGTATAGCGAGTGATGACTTATTGCCTTAGCTGATACAGACGAGCGCCGATTTCATGATTACGCAGACCAAACTTTCTGGCAGAGTAGAAGCAGAGAAGAACAAACGCCTAGCCGCGACCCTGCCTACTTCTAATATATTTCAAGGGAACTAGTAAGCCTAGAATAGGCACCTTAGAATACTTGATACCAACTCGCTTCCAGGTTATTTACTACCAAGTACCCTTCCGTTAACCAATCAACAAACGCTGGCCCAAGCTAACCAACAAGCAAACTAATAAGCCAACCAATATATATCGCCCTTCTAAAGATAGGCGTAGTATAGAGAGGAAGATGGGTCGCTTTACAGAGAAAGCCATACTATCATAGTGATCTTACGGGCTTATTCATCTAGCTAACATACAATAGATATATACGTAGCTTTAGGCTAGTGTATAATATAATTTATACGGCTTTATAGGTGCCTATCTTATAAATAGAGGACTTAGGGAATATCGTTATAAGATCTACAGTTAGATGGATCATATCGTAGAATTTGAGTGCCGCGAATAAACTATAGCTACCGGAAGAACCCTAATATCGGCGCAATACCCTTAGGGCAAAGGGGAAGCAATATAGGTATATATTCAATTTCTATTCTCTTACAGCTCTGACCCTTCTACGCGGAGCTCGGTAATCACTTCGATTAGCCTTTTATAGATATCTTGGCGTGGTCTTAGCGTGGCTAGGCCTGGCATTTTCAGGGGTAATTTCGAAAGAGGGCTAGCCGTGATTTACAGATCCGGTTCGCAGATATATTTTTATCTCCTATCCACAGTCGGGCGACGCCTTAATTGCCTTCCTTACTCGTCCTTTCCTTTTATACGTTTTTTCCCCCGCTATAATAGAGAAATAATACTAACGGCCCTATTATCTAGAGATTAACTTATATAACCTACATTTCCTTATAGTGATACCTATGGGTGACCTACTTACAGACATAAGGATACAATAGCACTAGGGGAACGAATAACATCTACGAGATTTGGTTGGATTGACGCATAATATATCACGTATTCCTCCGTAATACGGTGACTGGTAATTCGGGCCAGATTTAGTCTAGTACTCGGCCGTACGCCAAAATATCCGATCAGAACCGGGCCGCGGCACGACCCATATCGGCACGGATCGCAAGCTTTCTTTCCTCGCATACATATATGGCGTATAGTCTATAAGTCACAATCCCCTTGATATACCGCTATCACGTTGACCTCACGTTATTTATCTAGCCTTTAGGCGTTACCAGCAGCCGCGAACCAGGAGTTATTGTACTAGCTATTGCGCTAATTATTTTGGTATCCAGTCCTACTAGTCCTTGACAAGTCCCGCAGCACCAAGGCAATTTTGGTGCTGCGATATGGTGCTGCGAGGTGCTGCGGAACTAAGCCAATTTTGGTGCTGTTGTATGGTGCTGCAGCACCGTCGCAGCACCAGTTTTAGTGCTGCGCTAGCATAATTCTGCCAAGAATTACCCAAAATGGATGGATAAAATGCTGACTTATTTTGATAGATTACTGTTTTTTACTCATGTATTGGCATTGGGAGGCAGTTATGCTCACTCACTACTGAGATTCGTATCAACTCACGTTCAAAAAATAAATTAAAAGCTTCAAGTACTATACAAATGTAGATTTAAAGTAAAATCAGCCCAAAACAGTATAGAATTAGTGGTTGATATTATATGGAAGAGAATGTGCTGGTATTGTGTGTGGATATATATATTTACTCTATGTATATACCTTCTAGTTTGTACCTTGTAGTTTCGATTTTATTTTTCTACAGTAAAAGCCTATATTTCACCATTTTTTTAAATAGTATAGTGCTGCGACCGGATGAATTACCCTATATCTTATTTTGATCTTTATAATTAATATATTGTATAGGCTTTGTATAATAACTTGATGTACTGTCTATTTTCCGACCGAGGTCAGAAAAGTGGACTTTAGGCAGCTATGTAGAATAAGGGGATAATGTAGACCCCGAAATACATTATATCATAGCACTATATCGTGGTGCTGCGGGAGTGCTGCGGGAGTGCTGCAGCACTACGGTGGGGCTATTATAGGAGTCGGAGGTACATAGCCAATAGATATCGAGATTTATATTCGGCTTTATGATCTATCTACCACTATACTAACATAGTAGACGCTCTCCCTGTTTATTGTTAGTTGTGTCGGTCGCAGATTTTGTCTAGGTAGGCCATTTGTGCTTTCTGTTTTCCCCTTTACCTCACACCATATACCTATACATACCATTTGCCCTTAACCTTCAATATGTCACATTTTGGACAGTACGCTGAGGCTGGCCCTTCTTCGCAGGTATCTTCATCGCAAATTGGATATCCAGACCGCCTTACCGACTGCGACTTTCTTTCATACGATTTAACACATGATCCCCTTACTCCTGACCAGTCAATCAGCCAACAAACACCAAATCCCGAAGCCCCCTCAATCCTTAGCATTCCAGAGTTCCAGGCTCCACATACTATCACTGCTCCAACAACCCTCGAACGAATTGGCCCTGGAGCTAAGAAGCTTTGGGTGTGCTATACGAAGATGAACAAAACACAATTTATTGAGTGGTGGCGACACACTACACACGCCCAACCAAATACTTCACGACGTAAAGTGAACTTTGAAGCGAATTATACATCACCACATTGGGAGCACTTCGACCAGGTTGCACACTATCAGACTGGACAGCCGATGGCACTTTGTCGACGATGTGGAAAGGCGATTCCTCATCCATCACAGTCTGGAGGTCTTCACTCGTTAAAAAAGCACCGTGAGAGCAAGACCTGTCAGCAGGGTGGAAGGAGTTCTTCTCTTCAGCAGACATTAAGGCAATCGCTACAGTTTGCGGTAATATATACTATCATATCTCAAAACGAACTATATACTAATTCAATATATCTTAGTCTGAGTGTCCTTCGGAGCAGAAGACCACTTTTAATACTGAGGATTGGGAACGAATTCAAATCAATTTAATCACAATGTGTCAGCTCCCCTTCCAGTTCCTCGAAAGGCCGGAAATATTTAAATTTGTTCGATTTGCTCGCCTCTCAAAAGATATACCTCCAATCTTGACTCCTAAGACAGCACGGCGTCGCCTACAAATGATGGTCAAGGGGGATCATCAAAAGGCCCTTTCTCTTTTACCAAAGAATGCTAAGCTTTCAATAGCACCTGACTGCTGGACTTCACCTTTTCAACAAGCGTTCATGGCAATTACTGGCTATTTTGTGGATTCTGGCTGGAATTATCATGAGATACTACTAGGCTTTGAGCCAGTATATGGTCAGCATACTGGTAGTCACCTGAGTGAGATACTACAGGATGTACTACAGCAGCATGATATTATTGATAGAGTGCTTGCGGTGACTACCGATAACGCCTCTAACAATAAAACACTTATGGAGAGCCTTCACCAGTCGATCGAACAGCTCAATCTCCCAGATAGCACACGAGTTGTACGAATTCCATGCCTTGCCCATGTGATTTAGCTCAGCTTAAAGGACCTCCTTGGATTGATGAAAGCCAACCCAAACAATGATACCGCCGATACTATCTGGTCGGAGGAAGAGAACAAGTCGGCTCTTCAAAAGGCCAAATCTGAGAAAGGAATCATCTATACACTTGCAAAGGTCAGTTATTCAATATCTTTATTAAAGCATACTTACACCATCTCTAGATCCGTGCTTTTGCAGTCTATGTCAACGCCAGTCCCCAACGACGGGAGTTCTTTCTAACACTACAAGACAGTGAGCCGAAGCTCGTACCAATACAAGATGTACGTACCCGCTGGAATTCAACATACCTAATGCTTCAGCGCGCAAATCGTCTGTCCGCTACATTTAATAGGTACTGTACTCTATATAACCAGCTTCGGTTCCAGCTAAGTGCACAAGAGTGGCGGCAGGTTGAATACCTGCTTTGTATCACAAAACCTTTTTACATATGGACAGTCGGACTATCCAAGGTTAAGGATGTCACTATTCATTGCGTGTTCGAGGTATATAACAGACTGTTTGGACATTTTGAAGACTCCCAGAAGCGCCTACATCGGAAGAAGGTTCCTTGGAAAAAGGCGATGCTTTGTGCTTTGAAGGCTGGAGAACAGAAGCTTGCAACTTACTACAAGGATACTGAGAAGGCTCATGGGCATCTTTATGCAATGGGGACGATCCTTACCCCTGTGCATAAGCTTGACTACTTCAAGGGAGCAGACTGGGCTGGCGATGATGCGGACTGGTACACAGTATACGAAAGCTCTCTACATTCCTACCTTAAGCGATACTATCAGCGCCAGCCTACAACTCAATCAGTAGATAAAGGCAAGGCTCCACAACGAACTGGGAGTATGTCTAGTCTACTTGCACAGACCCGACCGAGATCAGCTATCCAAGAGAAGGTTGGCTGGCGAGAAGAGTTAACAGGTTATCTCAATCTTCGTATGTATACCATAGAACTTGAAACCATGATATATACTAACTTCGCAAGGAACTGATGATGATGACCCATGTCAATTCTGGAGGCAACATGAGACCCAGTTCCCAACCCTTGCGGCGCTAGCCCGGGATGTCTTCTCTGTTCCTGCTACTGGCGCAGGAGTTGAACGGTTATTCAGCTCAGCGCGGGATGTCTGCCATTACAGACGTGGATCTCTCAATGCAACGACCATTCAAGATCTAATGATGCTCCGCTGTATGACGCGTTTTGATGCGAACCACACTCAAGGCCAGCTATCTACAGAAAGCCAGGACCCAAGTGAGAGGATGGAGGCCGATGAGGAGGCAGAGGCTCAACTATCTGATTATGATATGGCTGGTATCAGCGATAATGAGGAACTTGAGTCTGAAACTGAATATGTATCTGAAGCCGATAACATGGACGCCCATGATCGTGATGCTTCACCTGGTCTCCAGGACCCAGGCCTACCTCTGGATCAGGAGACTCTGGATCAAGAGACTCTAGATCAAGAGATAGACTCAGTTGAACTTCCAAATCATCACCCAATAGTTAGAATTGTACAAAGCGATAGCCAGCGTCCACATAGGGAACGGAAGCGTCGGAGAGATGATGATGAATATGTATATACTAAGAGGACCAAATAAAGCGCAAATAATCAAACAAATATGATAATGATCTTTTCCAGATTTCCTGTTTACTGTAAATAAAATACCCCAAAATTACTGGCTTTTCTACATAACTTATGCATGTCACGAGGTTAGTCGTGTTTGCACTGTTTACAGTGCTGCGGGACTTGTCAAGGCCTAATCCCTAGCGACAGCTCGGCAGCTATTCATATCGACAGTGGCGCCGGTCGTAGACTACGCGTCTAACGTCTAGATGTACGCGTATAAAGATAAGGCTATTGGGCCGATCAACCGCGTCTAAAGGATAGGAGCATAGGCGATTATAGGAACATTCCTCACAGTTACGACCAATATAGCAGAGGCGGAGGCCCACCTTGCCACTGTTCAACACCGTTTCTGGAGACGAGCTGTGAAGATGTGGACGGACATACATACCCTGCTAGAAACCAACCCTCTCCGCCGGAACACAGCACGCATCAAGAAATTCAGAAGATACCATCGTTCGCCGCTGTATCAAGTAGCAGACGCGCTAAGAACATTGAGATGGAAACACTGGAAACCATCAATCCGTTCACATTGGCACCATGGGAAGTACGCGTGCAGGCTGACGTTATACCAACCCCGCAGTCACCGACCGCACCAGGCGGGCTAATGCAGATCGCAACCAGCAGTTCGGCACGGAATGGGCTGGTCGGATTTGGGGTGGCGATCGAGAGGCAGCCATCTCGGTATCGAAAACTAAAACTGAAGACCCTTTCCGTCACATTGGGTGCAAGAGCAGAGCAAAATCCGTTCTCTGCGGAGCTAGCAGCGATGGCACATGCATTGAATATGTAGTTGGACTGAAAGACTACAGGATTACGCTGCTCACGAGCAACAAAGCGGCGGCTCTGACACTAAGGAATCCTCGACAACAGTCAGGCCAGGAATTTGTCTGCCAACTGTACAAGTTGATGAGAAAGCTACGGAAAAATGGAAACCAGATCAATATCCGGTGGATCTCAACGAGCGAAGACAACAAACTGCGGGGTCTGGCTAAAGAATAGGCCAGAGCCGCGACACAAGAAGATGCTCTCCCGCAAGAACGCGTCCCGAGAATGAAGTCAACAACACTGAATGTCGCACGGTCCCAAGCAGTCCCCAGCAATGACCTGCCAGTGAACGTAGGGAGACACGCAAAACGAGTTGATGCAGCACTCCCAGGCAAACACACTCGGCAGCTGTATGACCGATTATCGTGGAAAGAAGCGAGCGTGCTGGCCCAACTCCGAACCGGCATGGCAAGACTCAATGGATATCTATATCGAATCAAAGTAGCAGACACGGACCAGTGTGCGTGTGGACAAGCGAGAGAGACCGTAGAGCACTTCCTATTTTGTTGTCAAAAATGGACAGCGCACCGGACGGAACTACTACAATGTACCAACACCCACCGAGGAAATATATCCTTCTTCCTAGGAGGAAAGTCGCCTTCCGATGATCAGAAGTGGACGCCGAACTTAGAGGCGGTACGGACCTCAATACGATTCGCCATCGCCACGGGCCGACTCGAGGCCACCTAACCATGCCGACGAACATAAATCACCCCACTCTCGCCGATCTAACCCACCAATCACCTCGTGTTACGGATGGTAGACGCGCTTCAACTGCCGAAAATAGGATGTTGAACACTTGGAGAAGCGCCTTCAAGCCTGTCTACTAACGAAATTACTAATCCACGAGGATCCGCTGCGATACGAACATCTGAGATGACATATTTTGCAAGACTTTTTGTATGGGCTCTGAGGAGACACAGTGCTATATATATTATGACATGTATAGTAGATCAGAGATAGTTGCCCTTTCGGTTCAGCCGCCGGGCGTTAATAAATTGTGTGTGTGTGTACCAATTTCGCTGTACTCATTCCGTTTTACCGGAATCTCTGGAAATATCGAACTCTTTTGGAGGGTAGGTTACCACCTTTTTCTCGCCGAGTGCAGCGTGAAATGGACATCCAGGAACGACTTTCTTGTGTCGTTGAATAAACCAAGGCGCAAATTCAGCATCTATTTTGCGGTAAGACGCAATTTCCTGCGCTTTCTCTGCTCCCGACAGCTTTTCCTGTTGTTGCCAGTAGGATTCTGTGGGGTCTGGCAATACGGTCTCCACAAACAACATGAAGGTTCCCAAGAGAAAAGTGATGAACCAATCCAGGATTGGGTTCACAGGTTCGATCTGGCACGCCTTCAAAGTTGTGGGCAGTGACAGACAAATTGCAATCCTTCGACCCAGCCAGCGTAAGCCAGGCGGGAAAAAGCGGAAGGCAAACTGGTCAAAGCAACCTTCGGCCACAAGATTTGCACGCTCAGGTGCGATCCCCATGTTTGATTCGACTTCCTCGTTGTACCTCATAAGGTCATCCCAGTCAGTGGGGAAGCTGTGGATAGGCTTGCCCTCAACGTGGAACAATTTGGACATCTCTTGCCAAAAAAGATGAGATGCCTTTTTCTGTTTGTCGCTAAAGCCAGGAAAACCTAGCTTTAGCTTTAGACGGTGCATAGTTGCCGCCGTGTAGGTCAAGGTATACACGTAGTCCTCGTTGTGACCGAAGTCTCCCGGAAATTGCTTGCTGTAGTAGACATGGAGATCATTGATGTGGTTGACTGATTTCTTTGTAAGAGGGTGATGAGGTCCATGCCACCACCAGATTGCATTGTTGTTGGCAGTCTGCTCGACTCTCTGGGTAGCCTTGTAGACAATTTTTCCTCCATCTGACCGCCAGACTGCACGAGACCCCTGCTCGGTGGCAATGAAGTTCGGGAATGTGATTGCGTAGACAAGATTGAGCATAAATTGATTCAACCCATAGCCGGCAGACAGACGCCAAATCTCTTCGTAGTCTTTCTCGGGGTCTAGTGATTCGATTCTCTGCTGGATCCAATAATATGGGAGGCGTGCAGTTGATGAGGAATCCATAGTTGATTGATTTGTCATGTGGGATATTGTGTGAGGCACACACATGGAAAGATGATGGTCAGTAGCAAAACTGTAGCGTAACTGTAGCGGTCATGCGCGTATTTATTTAATCGCGGAGCGATTAAATGACGCTCGGAATGCCGCACGGCATTACGTCAATCAGTTCGCCCTCAGGTCGGCTGATGGAGCGTTGTACTCCGGCTCAGCCTGCGACAACAACTGGTCTCCTTGAGAGGCTGAGTGGTGCTACATTAAGTTGAAGAGTGGGCCGATGTAATGGCCCACGGGGAGCCGCCGGAAACGGGGGACGGAGCCGAGAGGATTCAATTCATCCGATGCAGATTCTGGTTATTCTGGTTGGCTAGCGGCCTTCTTGCATTTTACTCATTTTACTGCCACCGTGGACCAAGTACACCGGAATGCCGCGGAGTTAGATCCACGCACAAAATTGGATCATCGAAAGGCCCTGGAGATACCATAGCAGGCAGTGGCCGGGGAAAAGCCGGAGAAAAGCTGGGTATGTAACGGATAAGTCGGCTGGATTGGTTCGGCTTTTGCTAGGTTCCGCTGACTAAAGTTATATTGGGGAGCCACGTCCCGAGGCCCAGGACTGCACAGCTACGTGAACATCGCAACCAGTGATTTGCCGGTTAGATATTCCTCTAGATCCGCAAAAATGGTTAAACAGGGGGATTTCAGCGGAATCGACTGCAGTATATTTGCTTAACCCTCCTTTGCTTTCTCATTTCCTCATCAGTCTTGGTATACTGGTAACTGGTGTTTCAAGAAAAACCCACATAGTCGGTGATAATGCAACTTTTAACTTCAATTTTAGACTATTGAAATCCATGGCATAGAAAATAGGATTACAGCATGATATACAATACTTACACAGCTATGCAGACGCAATTCCCTACATCACGTCCTATTATCTGTTGAAAGTAGATGTTATAAAGTCTTCGGGAAATGCTAGAGCAAACACACGCAACAATTGCCACACCAAAGCATAACATAACTTAGCTGCTTTTGAGTATATGAGATTGAGCGATGCGATTTCCTTTCATAAGGTCTGACAAAAGCTTTCGGGACCACAAGGTCAATTTAGCATTACTGTATTAAATGCATGAGATTACTTTTCAAGAGCCTTTCCTTTTCCTTCGAATAAATATTGGCATGCATTGTTATCCGTGGGGAACTCGGGAATCAGGCCCATTACCGGTGTCGGCGCAATAACGCCGGTATACCGGACGATTTATTAATCCTCCATGTTTTGTAATTTATGCTATGTATAGGCTTCTCCAAAACCCAACTTGGGTCCGACTTCTATAACCCAACCCAACCCAAGACCCAATACTGGGTACCCTAGTCCCATCTCTTGGCACTCCTATGGGACCAAATGGTGGGAGTTGGCAAGGTCTATAACCGCCTACTACCCTATAACACCACTATTCTACACCCGCCTAGCACTTTTAGTCATCCTCCGGTCCTAATATTAACGCTCGACTTATATAGTTATTCCCTTCGTTTCCACTAGCGACTAAAACGACGCCGAAAATAGCTCCCCTTTAGCTAAATCTAAGTCCCCCCCCCTTTTCGCTATCAGTTTATAAAGATATACTATATAACCTTACACATAGATATCACTGGTTATGGTGTGAAGCAAGAACTCTATTAGATAATAGACCAATAATAATTAACTATATAAGAACCACAACTTATATACATACGAATCTATAGTTCGGCTCTATTACTAGGAATGGTTTAACCTCCCGGTAACTAGAACTCGTTTCAATACGATTCAATAATTGAAACAAACGAACCTCCACGTTTGCGCCGCAGTTGATGCTGTTTCTTCACATATCTATATATCACTAGTTTGCCACCTGACTGCTGTCTCATCAGAAGTTAAAAGTTAAATAGTATCCTGTCATCCCATGAAATATTGTGACATCCTGTTCCTCTGCGCCCCACTGAGAAATGTTAGGCTATTTGCAATACAACAGCAATTGTCTTTTGCACTCGGGTATCTAGGGAACTTCCATGGTTCGCTGGCCCAAGATGATTTGAACCCGAAATTGATTGCGAATGCACATTTTCCTTGCCATTTGACATTGTTGTTACCTTAGGGAAATGGATGATAAGGTCTGAATCGTAGGGGAGTAAGCGTTGCTAAAATTGACATCCTATGAAATTGAGTAGAGAAATACATGTATCATCAATCTAGTTTCAAAGCAACAATCAACGGATGGTGTTCGGTCTTATGACCAAAATCTGTGTCAAATCGTGTAAACATAGATCACCTTCCTCGCCATTTCCATCTGCCCTAAGCTCTGCCCTAACCCCCAACCTACAGATCCTCGCCCTCAACCCAATTGCCATGCAGTCCCTGCCTCAACCGAAGCGGCAGCAGGATGACAGCCTTTGCCTTGGTGAACTCCCTGGTATCCAGCAAGTGCAACTCGCTGCACATAGAAATATAGTTATTCACCAGAGCCATAACATACCCACCGCCCTCAACGGTAGATCCGCGCCGCGGAATGAAAATTGGTTCTTGCACCATATGTGTCTTTCCAGGGAAGTAGATCTCTGTCACTCCAGTTTCAATATCCAGGTGCGCTAGAGCGTTATACAGCGGGTGTCCACCACCCAGCTGAGGCATGATGGTCGGGAAATCGGTTCCGAGGGCAGGGTTCATTAAGTCAAAGAAGCAGTGCTTGTACGGTTGGGCGGCGAAGCGGTCATCAATGCGGTAGAACTCCGAGTTGTCGCTTTGGAGAACCGTTGAGTTCACCAAGTCGAGCTGCTCGGAGTTGGGGTTGATAGTGAACCGGGTTAGCTGGGAGTGGATGGAACTCGGCTCAGGAGAGTTTCCTTGCGCATCCGGCCACCAAAAGAAGACGTTCTTCTCGCTCAGTCCGAGGTCGAGTACGACATTGCCGGATTCGTCTTCGTAGGCGTTGGCTACATGGCCCGGGAAAGAGTTTTGGTAGCGGAACCACTGGGAGAGGTGACAAATGATGAGATGATGGAAGGAGAAAGATAGGGTGCGGGGAACATACCTTGAGACTGGATGGCTTTGCTCCTCGTCGTGGAAGGACTCCAATATAGAATGGAGTTTCGGGGCTCCACTGCCAGTGCTCGCCGCCCTGCTTCATTCTCTCAATGTCACAGACCTGAGGGATGACGGGGAAAAGGACCTAAATAACAAGGGGGAACAATATCAGAAGAGGATTCGCTAAAAATACAAGAATCACTACTCACCCAGTTCTCCGTGACAGCAAAATCGTGAATCATAGCCACAACAGGCGCAGTAAACCACACGGTTTCCAAGAACTTTCCGTCGGCTGCAATGCGGTAATAACAGACATCGGGTGTTCCATCGCCCTTGGCTTCATATCCGAAGCAGACCATCTCCCCCGTGCGCGGGTCGAATTTCGGGTGTGCGGTGAATGTCAAACTGGGCAACTGTCCATCGAAGTCGTACAGGCCGGTTGTCTCGAGGGTGTGAGGATTCAACGCATATGGTGGAGCGTCTTCCTTCAGAGCCAACAATTTGCCGTTAAAGTGAACGACGTTTGTGTTGGCTGTGGTGCGGATCTCGAATTGCACGGCATCGATGAATTTGTTACGGTATTTACCTACAGAAAGAAACGAGTTATTAGTTATATGTGAGCTTGTCAACGGTGAGGGTTAGTACCAAGCAATGCTCTTTGGGCCTCTCGTTCCCGGACGAACTTCTCTGTTCGGACAAAACGCTGCTTGAAGGAGACCGAGCCGTCTTTGATTTTGAAGGCGCTGATACTGCCATCGCCATTGAACCACTGTTGTCATGTCAGCTATCCTGCTATTTTGGGATTGAAGATTCGTATCAATTCGCTCACTGGATCATTCTCGATGAAGGGCGAGAATTGGGGATCGGGCATCACCCGGTAGAATGTCCCATCAATGTCTTCCGGGATCTCGCCATACACCTCCAGATTCAGAACTTCTCCTTCCACTCGGCATGGCTTCATGAACCCGGAAAATTGCGGGCGGTTTGGGAAGACTTTCCGGGGCTTTTGAGAAAGAACGGACATTTTGGTTATCTCGAAGGCAAGGAAAGAAGATCGTGTGTAGTAGAAAAATCGTCAAGTGTAGACAATCTCATACAAGAATTTACTTTTCATTTAATTATCACAGAACTATGAAGTACAACCTTGTGTCATCTACACTTTTGTTTCCTCCCCGACGGAATAGCGGGGATGCTGCTTGTATACCCCCGGTATCCCCGGTGGGTCATTTTCCACTTACACATCCCAAGGTTGGAAATATAGGTGATCATTTCAATGTAAAATTCATTTCGATCGTGCCGGGTAGCTTAGCCCCGGGTGTTCCGGGGCTTACTGTATATTGGGAGAACACAGGGTATGAGGAATTTTGAGCCACCTGCCAACGCTGTATTGCATATAATCTACCAATACTCCGTATACTTTCCCAATCTACGATCCACGCCGTAGATCTTTCATCTTATCAATGACCGTGTTCTTGCTCGTCGAACTTTCATTTCTGCTCACCGAATAAAACCGTGGAAGCTACCCATAATAAGCTAGGATACAAGACTGCTATTTATAGTATGCAGGAACAGGCTCATCGTCATTAAATCCCCCTTCCGTACATCCAGGAAGTCTGTGTCAATTATCTGTACACGCTAGTAATTTAACGTTTTCTTTTAACAATATAATAAATTACTTTGTGAAGGCCTAATGTTCATATTTGGTTTATTGGGTTAAAAAACTGCGATAGACTTATATACTAATATATAAAGCCTATTCTTGAGCCTCAAAAAATATATTGAAATGTACATCCAGGTTTCAACCGTAACTGTATTACAGTGCGTAATTGACAATTTAGGCAAATAGTTTTTTTTTACAAGATGGGGCAGTACTCAGGAATATCCCCACAGCATGTCATACACGCATCAATTTGTAGGTGCGCGCTGTGAAGAAGCAACGGCAAATGAAAAAGGGGGCTGTTCCCCCGCTTCCAGGCGAAATTCCCCATTGCAACCGAACTGTGATTGGTCAGAAGTGGACCCCAGATCTTTCACTAGGGCAACTCCCGACATATTCCGAGGTTTCCTTACTCCGTAATTCTTCTCATAATTATCCCATGGCAGACCAGCGTCCTCAGTCTTCGACCCCGGGTGATTCCGACATCCGACCGACAAAAACGCAGGGCCGGAAACGCAAGAGAGTATCTGTGGCATGTCGGTCCTGTCGGGTCCGCAAGTCTCGTGTATGTTATACGATCGCCATATATTCTAGAGTTGATGGCTGAATTTTTCAATATAGTGTGATGGTGCACGACCGTGTTCGACATGCGAAGTTATGGACACGGAGTGCCGATATGAGCAGCCGTACAGCCAGCCTGTAGCAATAACTAACGGCAGCAGTGAGCGGTGAGTCAATCTGTTCAGGATGTCTACACGATCCAAACTCATCCGTGTAGGCAAGAGGAGAGTCTGCTCGAGCAGCGATTACAGGCAATAGAAAAAAGGTTGCGGCTATCTGGGCCAGACAAGGAATTCGATAGCCCTGAAATGCATACAGCCACCTCTCCCACAATTCAGGAGAACCATGAATCCCGACGTAGTCCGGGAATGAAAGGGCCGCTGGATCAAGACGATGGAGTGGATGGTATGGGCGCCGTGGCACTCAAAGATGGGGCTGACGAAGAAGAATATTTTGGTACAGTTCAATTTATCACTGCAAATTGTTTTATGGGACCCTGTCTAACGATTTGAAAGGCGCTTCATCTAATGTGGCCTTCTTGCGCTTCATTCATGCCGTTAGCCATCCGGTCAACCCCGCCGACAATTTACCTCTCTCAAGCATAGATGTTTCCACCGAAGTTGGCCAATCAAACGATAACCGCTTCGATGCATTCCTAAGAAGACCATCGGGTATCAGCAGTCTAACTGAGTCTCAGGGAAGAGTTCGCGTAGATCCCTTCGCGCTTCCCCCTCAAGTGGAAGCAGACGCCTTGTTGCATTTATTTTTCACCACCGTCAATCTGATGATTCCCTGCATCTATGAAAGCTCGTTCCGAGACACTTACAGGAAGTTGCAGATTGACGGGATTCGGAGTGTTCGGAGATCCTGGCTGGGGACTCTGAATGTCGTGTTCGCCCTCGCGACAAATGTCATGACGGCGACTTCACCGAATATTGAAAGGGCCACGAGGGCCAGTATTTATTTTGAGCGGGCGATGGAATTGGTGAAATCAGATATTTTAGGGCGTCTTTCATTGGAAATGGGTATGGCACACATTTAATGGCTTGCGTTCAACTCACACTGACGTGCTTAGTGCAATTATTCCTTTTGATGGAGGGGTACCTTGAAGGAACTACATCTTCATCGCTTGCCTGGACGTTACATGGCCTGGCTGTGAAAGGGGCATACCAACTTGGTCTTCATATTATGGACTCGAAGAGCATGTCGCAAACCGATCGGGAAGTGCGCAGGAGATCATGGTATTGGTGTGTTATGAATGATCGGCATGTGTCTGTAATTCCGTATATGGCGAAGTATACTAATGACGATCAGGTTCCTGAGCGTGACTTACGGTCGGCCCCCTTTGATTCCCTTGACCCATGTGAGATTCGAGGCCAGCCCCTATATAACATTCAGCAATGTGCCCAGTGGTGTTACCGTATCCAGCCTGGCTTATTTTGATGCTATGATGTAAGCAAATTTCCCTCGAAAATTTCTGCAGTTTTGACTAATTTTGATAGGTCTATTGCTCACATCATGGGCGACGCCCTGGAGCGTCTCTATGACCAAAATCTCGGGCTTCGCCCTCGTCTCCCCATGAGTGAAAGCCTCAACCAGATCTCCAAACTGCGCTGGGAACTAGCCCAGTGGCAGGATAATCTCCCATCCTGTTTACAAATAATAGCCTCCCAGGACACGCTGGATGATGTCCCTTTGACGGTCGGAACCACGAGACTCCGCGTCCTACTTTCTCTCCGCTTCCTCGGTGCGAGAATACTTATTCTACGCCCAGTCCTCAGTCAATTTCTCGATTTTCCGGGTATGACATTTTCGAACGAACATCAGTCGGAATGGCTGCGGAATTCAAGTGCAGTTTTGCTAGCGGATTTAGTCCGCACGTGTGGCGATATCCTACAAATCAGCAAAAGTATCTTAGCCGGTTCCAGGAATGATCAGAATCTGCTTGGGGCTTGGTGGTTTTCTTGTTATTATAGTATGCATACCCTAGTTCTTATGATGTGTTTGATTAGTACTAACCACGCGCAGCTTTCAACTCCTCCCTCGCGGTCTTGGGAATCCTTCTGATAAAAAGAATCCCGGCATACTCCGGGCAATTATCTACATTTTCCGTAACTGAATTGCGAAGTCTGCTAGAGACAGCTATGGAGGTCCTACGTGGGCTGAACAAGGGCAGTGAAACCGTCATGCGCTGTCGAGATACTTTGATGAGGCTTATCACTGCGTTTGATTTTGATGGTAACAATGCCTATCCATTTCTTGGTACCACATATGACTGACAAATCAACGTGCCGCAAATGTAGCCGGATTTACACCAGAATCATTCTCACTATCCCCATCCAGCGCGTGGGCGTGGCAATTTGTTAACCCGGGCTTGTTCAGCTCGGAGGCATCGTTGAGTCTTGCTCCAGGGACGGTTGATATTGCGTCTGGCTCTCAGTTTCCAATATCGACGAATATTGGAGTGCGCCCAGAGCATGACATCTTCCATCTCCCTGGATGAGTTCCACCGTATCCACCTCCAGTCGAGGAATGACTGGCGGAATCGGTCCATGTTGTTAGTTAGAGGGAAAGAGGTATCTACCTGATCGGCCGAACAGTTATCGAGCTGGATCGCTCCGTGTTTTGGGTCAGAGGGCATGGAGGTATCGAATGGCGGAATCGGCCCATGTTACGGCTGAGACAGCACAGTGTTTTCGACCATTCCCCACAAATAATGTGGTTTTCATCAGACTTTATAGCTGCGTGGTATCTGGTATGATAGGGCCTTTTTCGCCCAGTTGAAGTCCCAAGGGAGGTTTACCGCTGAACTCGGACCTCGTAATGACTTTCGCGGTCGCGGTAAGGCCATTGCGAAACCAGTCTTGCCAAAGTTAAAGATATATCCCTCCGCGATACCGTATTTGCCGATGATATTACGGACGAGATTAAACGACTACCTCAGGATCATCGCAGGCTGCTCGCTGGTAATCGTACCCTCGCCCAACATCTATCCTCACTTAGCCACTATTCCCCTGCTCCTACTTCTTTGAAAGGGGAAGGATACTAACAAAACAACCTGCCGCCACCATTTGACGTGAACGTGTGATTATGCGTACCTAAGCAAGTTTACATTGTACAATTATCTTACTTGGCATAGCTATCTTTAGTCAATCAATGGCTAGGCTTGACTTAGCGCTTTGCCTTTCCCCTGGGCGTTAAACAACTCGCCCTGACTGGCCATAGTACCAGAGGTTGTGCGTATTCTCCACTTGCGGCTCGTGTGTGCAGGTGATTGGTTTGTTGAACCATTTGCTGATCACTTAATTATGTAGCACGCTACCTGTTTGCAGTCCTGACAAGAACAACTTTACTAGATCTTCACTCTGAATATCTTAGTTCACAGGAAAATCGAACTCGCCCCAACGAGGTGACCATATTCCCGAATACACGTAGCTAAACATGGATGCACGGAATATATATGCATTGACTTGCGTACATTGAACCCATAGGGTTGAGAACATGTTGCAAGCCAGCCCTGCTCTTACACACATAAAGTAGCATCACTTCTCTTGCGCCTTCTATTATGAGGCTCATGGAACTTCTGCTCGTACTTCTGTAGAACGTCCATTCGCATGTACTGTACGATCGGAATTTGTGGAAAGCTATTCACGCATCTATGGAACACCTTCATTCCAAATGCCCGACTTTCCGGGAGAAAGCACCCCATTGGGATCCAGCACATCCTTCAAGCGTCCTGTAAACTTATTGAACGCAAAGCCGTTGAAGTCCAACTTGGCCGCAATCTGGTCCATGTAGCGCACATGCGTGCGGTACTCCATATATCCCTGCTCCGCACCATCATGCAGCAAGTTCCTGCACAACTCGAGGACGCGTGCCTCCTCTCTGGACGTGTAGATGACCAGCTCGATGCCGACTACGTAGCGCGGGTAGACATGGAAGTCGGCGAAGAAGTCGAACTTCGCGTCAATGGTGCGTTGCTTCGCTGTCATGTACCACTCGTACAACTCACGTCCGGATGGAGGGATGATGGGCGAGAAGTCGACGTGTGCACCGCCCTTCTCGGCTCGGCTGTCGACGATGCCCAGTGGGGTGAGCGTTGGGATGCCACTGTGCGGAATCTCTTCTTCTTTGATCTCTGCTGCGGTGATGGCGCGGCCTGGGGATCCGGGAAACTCGCGCCATTCGATCTTCACACCTGGGATCGTGGAGAACGCGCGTTGCACGGTTTGAATTAACGCTGGGAGCATTTCGACTGAGCCATATAGCGAGAAGTAGGTTTTCCAGAATCCCCAGTTATGTTCCGCACGGATTTCCTCGAGTACGCTGTAAGGTACGTATGAGTTGGGCTCCATGTACGGGGCCAGTTTGGCGTGAACCTCGGGGACTTTGGATGTAAGCGCGATGCGGAAGATGTTGGCGATGGAAGGTGAGTTGAGGATGATGGAGCGCCGCATCAGGTCTGACAAAGTCCCGGTGAGAGGGATGAGGTCTGCTTCCTTGGGAACGCTGACTTCAAGAGTGGCGTATGCCTCGGGGGCGGGAGTGATATGCATGCCAATCTTGGTGACGACACCTGTTTTTGTTAGTGATTGAGTTGTTGAGGAGATGGGAGAACGTTAAGTCTTACCGAGGTTGGATTGGTAGAACAGACCGTCAAGGGTTGGGCCAAAGCCTCTGTTGGATGGTAAGTCAATATGTTATTGGGGTGAGAGCATAGGCGAGCCAATGAACTGTGAACATACCCCTTGTATAGCGCGAACGTTTTATTATCCTTCATCGCTCCCATACCCGTCCGAAGCAATTCACCATTAGGCAGCACAACTTCCATGCCGCACTGTGACTGCGAATGCTCTCCATTGGGCGTATATCCAAAGCCTCGGTCCATGGTATTTCCCAAAACAGAACCCCATCCAATGGCCGGCACCGATGGCCAGAGGTTCAGGCCCTGTCGTTGGATTTCCTCGTAAAGGTCGAAGAAGGATACACCCGGCTCGACTATCGCGTATCCGTACTCTTCGTTTACCTCGACGATCGTGTTCATTCGGTGCAGATCTAGGATAACGCATCCTTTGACGACAGAGCTGGATCCACCATATCTATGACCGTTAGTGATATGCAGATGGCATAGGAGCGATATACATCATGGACGACATACCCCAGGTTCTTTCCCCGTGACACTGTCCACAAACACACCTTGTGCTTATTTGCAAGCTTCACGACCTCCTGGACCTCTTCCACAGTACTGGGTCGAGCGGCACCGCTTGGTGTGTGGTTTCCTGAGGCTGAAAATGGATCGCCGTAAGACTTCTGGCCTTGAGTACCCTCGAGTGCGCCATGACTAGGGGTGCGGGAAATGTTGTCTTCTCCGAGCACACGGGCGACGTCGTCAAAGAAATTGCCCAATGCCTGGGGGTTGACAGTTGGAGATCTATGGGGTGCCATTGTGTCGCTGTCTGCAAGTGGAGGACTACGATATGTCTACAGGGATCTACGGAAATACTTATTATATGCACATCCCTTTATTTCTGGGGTCATGATCAACAACAGCTCCTACTAATTTACCAGCAGCCGGGGATACCGGGGAAAGCTCACCCGCGGTCAATCCCCCAACAAACCGGCCGCTGGTATGGACCCACGCTCGCCCCGCTTTGATGTCGAAAGTTTACCCCTCTCGGCGTGGTCAGATTTTTCAGTATTATCCACCGACAGTCTCTCAATTGGTTCTTTCGGCAGTAGTGCGTAGGGATATCCTGTAATTTGAAACAAAGCTGGAGTATTGATTGAAGAACTATTTGGGAGACTGCTGTTGAGAGGTTCTATATGCCTGAGGCTAGTATTGGCATGTGACAGCTCGAGGATTCCCAATTGACCCGTTTACCAGATGGGGTAGACGCTGAACCAGCCCTGTCCTTGGTATTTCACCATCTCTAAGACTGACAGTTTCCACATCAGAGGTTACGTTGGACTTTTCTGACTCAGTGGGAAACGGGACCTCGGGATTGAGAATCCCCCGAGTTTTTAGGGAAAAGGCCGGGAAGCAATCCCTGGGTATCCGCGTATCCGCGGACGAAGGCCGCGGATAGCTGGCTGAACAGCCGCTTACACATACTACGGAGGATTTTGTTTGTATTTTGCTTCGTTCTATGAGTTGATAATTAGACCTGAGTTAATAGTTAGACCCCTTGTTCCGGTAATTACTAGCGCCTTGTAGAGTGACTATATTAGATCGGATATCCATCAATATACATAGAACTTGTGTCACTATTTCTTCCGTGTTTTCTATGATTCCCCAATCTTACCATGTTTGTCATTGCATACAACATCCTCTTTCTCTTGATTGCGTGGATTCTGGGGCAATGCATCTACAATATCTTTCTCCATCCTCTGCGCCACATCCCAGGCCCGCTTCTCGCTAAGGTGTCTCGCTGTTGGCTCTTTAGCTTAGAGATTAGAGGGACTCAGCACTTGAAAATTCATAGCCTGCATCGCAAATACGGTATGTTAAATTTGTGTCTACCAAATGAATATCGCCAACTTACTTCAGAGGATCAGGACCAATAATGAGGATATCGCCGAATGAAGTCTCATTTGACGACATCGAAGCGTCGGACATCATTTACGCACAAACTTCCAAGTTCGAAAAGTCTGAATATTACTATCGTGCTTTTGAGGACCAAGGCCCCAATCTCTTCAGCATCCGTGATCGTCAACATCATTCCCAGGCCAAGAGACTCGTGTCCCACGCGTTCTCCCGTGCAAATGTCATTCAGCACGAGTCGTCTATATATGATAAGGCCCTCTACTTAATGGATAGGATTGAGCAGCGAGCAAAGGAACGTCGAACGATCCCTCTGTTCCCCGCATTCCGTTGCATGACGCTTGATACAATCTCTGAATTTTGCTTTGGGAAGTCCACGGGCGCGCTGCATATGAACAACTTCGAGTCAACGACCTTTGAGGCCATTGACAAGGCAAATGGGGCGGTCCTTTTTGTGAGTTCTGCCTTCCCGTCACGAAGCCTCAAGGGCAGGGTGAGGGATAGAATTTTGAGACTGACATTTTTCAGTTCCAATATTTCCCATTCCTCCGGCATCTCATCCAGTGGGCAAACAACTACAAAATATGTGCCGTCCCTAATGGATTTATTGAGTTGGCGCAGAAAGCGGAGGCTGGCTTGCAAGACGTGCATTCTTCTGGCTCATGGACCATGTTCAAAAATATGATTTCCATGGCGGAGAAGAAGTCTACCCAACTGACGAAGGAACAGTTGGTGTCTGAGGGTATGCTCATGATTGTTGCAGGCACAGATACCACAGCCACATCCTTGTCTGTGACCCTTCACAATTTGCTGCAACAGCCTGAGACATATAAGAAATTGCAAGATGAGATCCGCACAGCCATGCCCACTATGGATTCCAGACCGACAATACAGGTTCTCGATACACTGCCTTTCCTTGATGCGTGCGTCAAGGAAGGGTTGCGGCTCGCTTGTCCTAGTCACACTCGCCTTCCACGCACTGTCCCATCAGATGGCTGGTATTTCAAGAAACATTACTTCCCATATGGAGTAAGCTCTAATTCAACTATTTACGTCCACTGGAAGCCACTGACCTTCTGTAGACCAATGTGAGCACATCTCCCCTGTATTATCTGCACAGCGACAATGTGTTTCACTCCCCCAAGAAATACAACCCGTTTCGATGGTTGGTCGATGACGAAAAGAGGCGACATCTGCTGGCAAACTTTCATCCATTCTCACGGGGAACTCGACAATGCATTGGACAAAAGTAAGTCTTCCATCGCATACCATCTCAAATCTTCACATTGCTGAACAAATAATCTATAGTCTGTCAAGCATTGAACAGAAAATCGTCCTATCGCTATTTATTAGACGTTTCAACCCCGGAACAGTCTTAAAGAAGAAAGTCAGCCTGATAGAGGCGGTGACCGCAGTTCCTGACGATCCTTTGGAAGTTCTTGTGAATCTTATCTTTGAGTGATCGTACCTCTTCTCTCGCATATATTGATGTTTCTACTGCTGGTGGCCTGTATGTACTTGGAATGAGAACTTAGGCTTTGAAGGCCGAAGATATTTGATGGAAGTGATCTCAAACAGGCAAAAGTCGTAAAATGGAATATACATGCTTTGGAGCGAAGAAGTCCCTACGTAGTGCATATCGCCCTAAATTCCATAGTCGCTATCTCTCCATAACCGCTAAGAACCAGAGCCCCACTCTGCTAATTGGAAGTATGTACCCGGCTTCTCGGAAGCCGCGGAAGGGCCTGAAGTGGAAACTTAGACTATTTACCTTTTGGTCAAGATATCCCGGGGAAGCCTCGGGATCCCCATACTGCTAAGCGGAAGTCCTGCTCGAGGGAATAAATTACACTGTGGAGGCTAGGGATGATTCGGTGTCCCAGTCATCTACAACTGACACCTCGGGCATACGTTACCTGTCGGAGTCAGGGGTTTAACAACCTCTTCCGATGCGACATATTCTCAGCTAGATTGACAAAGTGGTGAATTGTTAACTTCTCCCATGCTTCCTGTGCATCTACGAACTCTCCCCATGTATCCTCATTATTACGCATATCGCGGAGCCAGGGCCGTAGCTTTAATATATCGGCCTTTAACAACGAGAGGTTCTCAATTAGGTTTAAATCAGGTGAATAGGGAGGCCAATCTATTACATTTAGATTCATCTCACGTAGAAGGCCCTGAATAATATACGCGGTGTGCGTAGGTGCGTTATCATACTGAAAAATAACTGGGCACGGAAGCGTCGGCTTGATATATGGTATGTACATGATAGACATAATGCGAAATTATGAAGGAATCCCCCACAGATTTCTGCTTCCCCGCACGCATTGTACTTGGCTCTATGTGGGGAATTGAGCTCCAGTCGGGTTATTGCGAATCATTCCGACGTATTCCCGGGTTCGAGTATATAAGAATATCGAGTAGCTCACATACGTTGATCCAATTTACGAATGCTTTTTATCTAAGATGTCAACAGTGGTTGAAATTCTGGGAAATATCTCCTCTGCGGATTGGCTATCTGCATCTCTCGCATGTGTGAGACTTAAGACATGATTATTTCTTATCCTTTATAATGCTTACTTTTCATCTCTCACAGATTTTGCTACATATCATCTATAATGTGTGGTTTGGCCCATTAGCACATATTCCAGGCCCTTTTCTCGCGAAAGTGTCCTCATTATGGATTGTTTTCCAATGTCGTTACACAAGACGATCCGAAACTCTTCTCAAACAGCACCAAAAGTATGGGAATTTTGTCCGGGTAGCACCGAATCATATTTCTATATCCGATCCGTCCGCCTTAGAAGCAATCTACGGGCACAAATCTGGGTTCAACAAAGGCCCCTTTTATGAAGATAAGTCCAGTAAGACTCAATTTCACCATCCCAACTAACATTTACAGACTATTTTACCCTTTCACCAAGTTGAGCCTGTACTTTTCAATACCAGGGATGTGCAGATACATCATCGAAAGCGCAAATATTTGAGCCCGGCATTCTCGGCAAAGAATTTGAACGAATACGAGCCTTATATGGCGATGCAAATACGGAAACTGATGGAATGCTTCCACCGTCGCATTGAAAACTCTGGAACGGTCCAACTGGATTTCAATGAGTACTGTGAGTGGCCCAAAGCTGTTTAGATCAATTATGGAAGACTAATTTCTACGAGCAAACTACTTGGCATTCGACGTGATAGGTTAGGCCCCCCACAGGTCCATTATCATTATTATTTCGCTGACGGGACGTGTGCAGGGGATTATGCATTTGGAAAGCCGTTCGGGTTTCTTGATAAAGAGCGAGATCACCTCAACCTGATAGCCATTATTGATGCACGCGGCGAGGTTCTCAACGCATTGGGTCATCTCCCACAAATCCTCCGACCGATCATGAAATATTTTTTCCTGGATCCATTCTGGCCAAATGGGCTACGCGCGACGTCCAACTTGGCAGCAATCGGTACACAGGCCTATTATGGACGGAAGGATCAGAAAAATTCTCGGCATGACCTCCTTAGCTTCTTATTTAAAGCAAAAGACCCAGAGTCTGGGGGTCCATTATCCGAGAAGGAGATCATTGCCGAGTCTATCTCATTTATTGTTGGCGGTAGTGATACTACAAGCTCGACCATGACTAATGTGGTTGATATTGTTTCTCGGTCCCCGGAAGTACAAAGACAATTACAATCAGAGCTGGATCAGGCATTTCCTGGAGTGATGGAAAGTGACTGGGTGGCCGATTTTCAGACTGCGAACAGGCTCCCTGTGTTGAATGCTGTGCTGCGGGAAACGATGCGATTCAAACCAACCAGTGCCACGGGACTAGAGCGGGTGACACCTGCCGGAGGCAAGATTATTGCCGGCATGTTTATCCCAGAAGGGGTGAGTTTGGTTTACCTACACCTACTTTCTATTGCCACAATATTGGAGAAGCTAACCAGTAACGCAGACTTTGGTGAGTGTGCCGACGTTGAATGTTCATCATAACCCAGCTGTCTTTGTGGTAAGTGATCCCATATCTTCTGAAAGCAAAACCTGACCGGAGATTAAGCGCCCCGACGAATATGACATATCACGGTGGCTGGGCAGCGACTCTTCGGCGTTGCTTGACTCCTTCTATCCGTTTTCTCTTGGACCACGAGCCTGTATTGGAAGAAAGTAGGTTATAATTCCGTGTTTTGTTTGTAGCCAACCAGAGGCCCCAGCACTAACTTTCTGAAAGCTTCGCATGGATGGAGATGCTGAAGACCTTGGCCACAGTTTTCAAATTATTCATTGTTGAAAGAACCAGAACGCTTGGCACGGAAGTTCGCGAGGGTTTCTTTGTCAAGAACAGTGAATGTAATGTGGTGGTCAAGCCGAGGTTTGGACGGAAAGATAGAACATGAGGCTACATCTAGAGAGTTGTGAAAAACAGATCAGATTGAATAAACGAGCTGAGCGGAAGTGCAAGATGGTATTACGGACATGCTAGTCACCAAAATATTAGTTGTGTGGACAGCAACTATGATGGGCCCCAGTTGATGGGCCCAGCTTCTCATGTGCAATACCTAATACCCAGATTAGGCCTCGCCAAAACCCGCCCAAAACCCCAACCCGCCTGTTGGTTGATAAGTGATGCTTCGGTGTTCATATTATTGATAAACACCCCCCCCCCCCCTCCCCCTCTGCCTGATTTCAGGCCAAAAGTCATATGACACCTGGCACTATTATTTTCTGCCAGCCAAATCTGTATATTTGAATTTTGATTTACAGAATACACAATGCTGCACTTAATGCTTGTATTGAAACAGGTGGCTACGGAGGATGTTGTATACAGCGAAAGGTCGACAGGCGCGAAACAAGAAATATCCCGACAGCATAGCCTCTCTCATTCGCGCCTCCTCGGTTTTACAGACCGAGAGCTGGCCTTGTGGCGTAATTTGGTTGAATAGTGGACTTGAAGGGATGACATATTTCGGCCTGGGTAGTGAGCCGTAATCTCAGACCATGACATTGCCTCTTTTTCCTTCAGCCGCACCAGTAGCGCATTCTCGTATGACGTGTACGGTCTTAGTTTCCCTGGAATAACCGCCGTGTGGGGTCGAGACAGCATCGGGCTAGGGTCGGGTACGAAAGTAAAGAAATATGCCGATTTCAGACCAGAATGAGATTCGACCGTGAGGAGAGCACTCCCGCGTACATCCTGGAAAGCACCAGAGTGATGAGATGAAACGGGATCGGAAGAGTCCGAAGGGTCGGAAAGTGGCCTGGTTGAAGGTCTCCGTTTCTTCCTCTTTTGACACAGCTGTTCTTTATCATAGGTGGTGTTCCCATCTTGGTGGTTGCTGGTGCCTCGACCTAAGCGGAGTCGCTTCTTGCATACTGCCGCAGCGGCCCTTTTGCTTCTTCTGGCGGCTCCTTGCTTCCGGAACGGTGATGGTACAACCACGGCTATCGACGGATAGCGCACCGGGACATTGGAACTCAGTGTCGTTCAAACACGAGAACATCCTGGAGGAGAGCGCACGGTCGGCGATGCGGACAGGCCAGATGTGGCTGAGGTGTCTTCAGCAGTGCTGGAATCTTCAGCCCGCCCCGGAGCCTCGTTTGCCCTAGAGCATGGGTTTTCACCTAGGTAAGATGTCTGACTCGGCTCCGTATAATTTTCGTAGCCCCCAGGGTACAGACTGTATGAGGGCTCCGTGTAGATAACTTCCGCTTGGCTGATTCTTGTTGGGAATCACCCGCCACAGATAGGTTGCTAGAGGCACAGTTCGCTTGTTCGGGTGCAGGCATGGGTGCGGTCACACAAGGTACGCACGAGAGTTGAGAAGTCTCCATTTCTTTGGTATCATGAACAGCGTCTAAAAAAAGCGGAAAAAAAGTCAGACAATGAGAGGATGATGGCTTACTTCATCATCATGTGTTTTGCCAACATACCCGGTAAATCATCTCCCCGCATATCAGAAGGAATGGGGTCTAGATGACCTGGCACTGCAGGAGATGGGATTGTTCTCGCGGAGTCTGTCAATGGCACTGGCTCTGAGAAAGCCAGCGCGGAAATTCCACGATCTAACGAAATATCACGGGTAGCTGGCATATTTGTTGTCACTCCGGGTTCGACATCTTTCGTCATTTCAGGCCGAGTAGGACCATAGACATGATTGATCTCGAAGTCAAATATGTTCCAGTCATGAGTTGTACCGGCCGGTGGCGTTGACTGTCCTAGTGATACCTCGCACGGTCCTGGACGGAAGCCGAACCCAGTGGGAAAAGACTGCTGGAAGTATCGTGGCACATGAGCTGGAGCGGGGGGCACGCTTTTTGCACTAGTGCAAGGCGGCGGGCGACTTGGGCCATGGTAGAAGTCGATTTGATCAAGGTCCACCCTCATTTCCCAGAAAGTGGTAAGACATAGCGGAGGTAGATACCGACAGATAATAAAGCAATAACCTCGAATAAGAGTGCAGCGGTAACTGGGCTGGTGTATCCACGTCCGCTCTGAATCATATCCAAAAAATGAAAAGGAGGTCAGTCAGCCTTTTTAATACCCGGGCGCCGCCAGAGCATTACTAGCTGGGAATCATGCAGTATATCGCCTTGCAGACCCCACACAACCGAGAACCGCGACAACACTGCCTTGTTGATACTACTCCCTGCTTGCGTCGGGCGATTACTTGAGAGTACTCCGGGCGAATTTAGCCAACCTGCCTCGTCGAAGGGCGTGTTGGGTCCGTAGTACCCACCGTGTGGCGTTGCAGCCTTCAAGACACCTCAGCTGACAACTGATGGATTGGGAAGAGATTGGCAAGAAAAAATTCCTCAATCCCAGCGGCAGCCTACACTTCGCCGATCACGCAAGCCGATCATGCAAGCCATCAATTTCATGGATGGTTGTGATGCCTCAGCTCAGCGCCAGAGCTCCTTGAGGCATTTTTGCGGTTGGCTAGTGAGCGAAAGCGGGTCTAATGAGCGACTCACCGATGATCCTCAACCGGAAGTCGGCTGAAAGAGCAAAGGTGACCGTTTGGTGGCGCGCGGCGTGGCATTCGCGAACCGAAGCCTGAGACAAAGAGCGGCCAGTAGTCCTCGTACATTGCTCTTCACATGTCCATTTATCAGGCAGCCCGAGGGTGAGATGCACACCGGTTAAGACAGCGACCCTCCGTAGCGTACAGTATAAAACGAGGAGTGTATAGAGCCATATAGAACTGGGAAATCAAGGGCGACCCCGGTGACTTGCAGGGTCAGACCGACGACTCCTTCAAATTTCCGCGAGTGGGGAAGCAGGCTGTGCTCGGGGCGCAGAGTTTTTAGCTGGCAGGGGCCACGTCAGTAGACCAGAAAATGGCGCCGGCGAAACATAATGGAGGGGGAAAGGGGAGAATCGGCGTAGGAAAGAAGAGAGCTGTCGTTGAGCGACGCACCGCGGGTTATATAGATGGCGGACGTCGCGAGACGGGCGGTGCGAGACGGCAGAACCCGACCGGGGCTAGGGTGAGGCGCCAAACCCGTTACGGACGGGCTAAACCATAAATGGACGGACGCGATACTGGATCGGGCGTGGGTCCCACGGGCGCTAAACCCCAAGGAGGGGGGCGCCGAAACGGGCGGCGGGCCAGCAAATCGCAATTCTACTCAATAACAAACCCGAGCGTCCTTCACCGCCAAGCGCATCACGTGACCGTGACTCCAGATCTACTCCCAGGGAGTATACCCGGGGGTCACCAGCGACTCCAAGCAGTGACTCCAGGGAGTCACTCAAGGGAGTAGGAACGAAAGATATATAAGGACACTCCCTCATGTACTTAGTTTAGTTCTTCGTCTTCAATCACACATTGTTACTTGTGTTTACCTTTTGGATTACTGTGACTCTTTAACTTGATTATAACTTGACAACACTCACGAGCAGACCAATACCCCGGTATAGATCTACTCGGCGCTCTACCTGGCATCAGTTCCTCGATTGCTCAACAGGACTTAGGCTACAGTAAGGCCCTGCGCGGCAATAGCTCAGTTGCGACCGATCGTTGACGTTGGATACTAGACCTCGCCAAAAACATTTAGAGGGCGAGCATCGCCCGCCCTCCGCCCGACCCGCGAGGGCAGAGGGCAGGTAAGAGCCCGCCCTCGCCCGGCCCTCAGCCCTCGCGAGGGCCGCCGTCATCAGCCCTCATCCGCCCTCATTTACATAAAATTTTGCGACCTTTCCTAACTGAGCTGTATAATTCTGCTGATTCACCCTCATAGATTACCGTTTTTGAACAGTGTTTTTGTTTTAATAGTAGGTTTACTAGATATTTTCATACATGCGCTTAGAGATTCGAGGGAATTCACTTCTATTTTGATGAACCATAGCAGGTGATAGTATAATTACAGAATTATCATATGTTGAGATGTAGTGGTAGTTTATTGTTATAGAAATCTATAATTCTGTAGTCTCAGTATCAAGAAATATATATTCATCATGTAGGCAGGTGATGCATAAACTACATCTAACAACCACCATATTAATTCTTGACGTTCCCCTCTTAGTAGGTTCATTATATTAATACTAGTAGATATTAGGCTTCTTACTATTGTTCTATATAATGAAAGGGCTTTATGGCTTTATAAGAGATGAGTATGACTTTGACGTTTAAAATATGAAAGCATTCTGGTTGATTTCACACTAGGTTCGGGGGCATTTGACTCAGCGAAAAAACGAGGGCCGATCTCCGATTTGAGGGCGGCCCGCATAATTCGAGGGCTCATTCGAGGGCCGCCCTCGACCAGCCCTCGGAATTGAACCAATCAGGAGAGGATCCCTATAATAAATGGGTCGCAATGTGATACATTACATTGATAGAGAGAGTAGGCCTAATTTGAAAGGAACATTGAATCTGTTTGTTAGCACAGGTGGACTTTTTAGTACAAAGTAGGTCTCATCCAACCCTCTAAGTCCTATCTATCTTCT
This sequence comes from Penicillium rubens, assembly GCF_028828025.1. NCBI lineage: Eukaryota > Fungi > Ascomycota > Eurotiomycetes > Eurotiales > Aspergillaceae > Penicillium > Penicillium rubens. The sequence goes on from NW_026890600.1 coordinate 5,751,367, forward strand.
AGATCTACGCAGTACGAAGGACCATTCAATTAACAATGTCCCAGTTATCTCTATTCTCGGATGCCTACCCATCATCTCTTTACGAAGGGGATACAATTGACGGTCTCTCCTTTCCGAACGACCAATTCCATAATCCTGATCTCTCAGGAAGCCAGCAAACAAGTGACTCAGTATCGAATCCCGGGTTTCTTACGCCGATTCCTCCCCCTTCGGTACCTCCTTCACTCGAGCGCGTTGGCCCTGGTCGATCCATTGAATTCGTTCTATACTCTGATATGTCAAAGGATGAATTTGTCGCTTGGTGGTTAGAAACTGAATTTGGACGCAGGAAACGGCTCCATTGGAGTGGCAACCGTACAGCAGCTTGCTGGCAGCACTTCGATCAAGTTGCTAATGCAAAGACTGGAAAATCAGGCGCGAAATGCCGTCAATGCCATAAAGTCCTAGACCATCCAGCGAATGGGCGATATGGAACAACTGCACTTCATCGGCATTTAGCTGGACCAACCTGTCGTAAATCCACCAGACAAAAGACCAATATCAATGGTTTACTTATAAATGCGGTATGTTTAAGCCAGGGTTCCGAGGTTTCGTTTTAGGGATTTACTAATGATTCTCTTCATTCAAAGGCCCAAAACGCACCAGCTACCCCGACTCCCTTTACGCAAGAAGCATGGGAACATAAACTGTTGAAATTGCTTTCCCTTTCACGCCTCCCCTTCCGATTCATCGAGCATGCCGAATTTCATGACGTTATCGCATATGCCAGACTTGCCCCAGCACAACCCCAGATTCCATCTGCGAAAACAATGCGGTCTCGACTGCGGGGGTACGTCCAAGAGCAGCAACAGTCTATACTAAAGCAGCTTCCGCCTGGTGTAAAGCTTTCGCTTGCATTAGACTGCTGGACATCTCCATTTGGACAGGCCTTTATGGCAGTGACTGGCTACTTTCTTGATCAGCACTGGGAACACCGAGAGATCCTTCTTGGATTCCAACCTTTGTCTGGTTCACATACAGGTGTAAACCTAAGTGAGGTGGTATCGCGCATTTGACATGCGGAAAGAGTAACCGGCACTTTTCCCAATTTTCATATTCACCTGTCGGAAATTCCTGGCACAGACTGCCAATAAACTTCTCCTTCCATTGCTCTACTTGTCGATGAGATTCCAACCACATACGCATAATCAGTTGCACCAGCCGATGCATCGTGAAGATTGTTGTATCCTCGCCGACAGTTATGAATGAATAAGCACTGAGAATCGTGATATCATCTTCAAAATCGGAGTCTATATCTGATACAGATATCTCCCCATCGTCACTAGAGTCGTCTGAAAGCTTTGAACCCGTATCAGGATTGCGATTGGTTTCACCTCGAGCCCAGAGAAGGCTCTCGGGAATCCCTTGCCGATCAAAAAAACTCATGAGAGAAAGCAAGTCCGCTGCGGATGGTTTTGTTCGTTGGATATAATCGAACGATATTTGCCATGTGACCAGAATCGAATTGCTTGCTTCCCAGTCCCGGCGGTATAAGTGACTCGCCTCCATTTCCAGAAGCCTTCTCACTTTAAGGTCATTCTTTCGGAAGTCCCTTAAGTACTGCGAAACAGAACAGCGAGGGGCTCGATTTCTAATGTAGCTTGCCGCCTGTACGATCGCTAGCGGCATAAACTCGAGCTCTTCTACTAACTGTCGGCTTTCTTGGCTTTCCTCTGGTTGTGCAAGTTTTCTCTGGAGAAGGTCCAGCGCCTGGGACCTTTCCATCGGTTGAACTTCAATGAGGTCCTTGTGATCGACCATTTTCAACGCAACCTCTCTGGTCCGACTCGTGATAATGGTAGAGCCATTCCCGCTTCGAGGAACATATTCTAATAGTGGTTTTGTCGAGGCGTTCGTTAGGCCACTTATCGGATCTCCCTTGCCTGCCGCCGGAACCGAGCAAAGAAGCTGATCGTCATCGACATTATCAAGGATACAAACCCATTTCCCTATCTTCTCATCCCGGAGCCAGTTTTCGACCAGGTTTAATATGTTAACTTTAGGATCTTGACGACCCGGGATTTTAACCTGGTCCGCGATGCTCCGGAAACTTTGATCGAATCGGGCTGCGTTACTCGCATGGACCCAGAAAACCCAGGTGGCCGGTGATTCGGATCGGACCTGGTAGGAGTATTCGATGGCAAGTTGCGATTTCCTTCGAATTGTGAGCAATTAAGCAATAAACCACGGGCCGGTCGCTCTACACTCACCCGACACCGCCGAGGCCAACAAGTGCTATCCTCGACCCTGGGACTAAGCTTTTCTCGTGGATCCGACGAAGCAGTGCATCGCGACTGACAAAGTCCAGGTCGCGCGCGAATGGGACGGTCGAGAACGGGTTGGTTGGAGTTTCCGGTCGCTCTAGGCAGGGTGGGAAGTGGCGGTTAGTTAGTCGACCCTGGTCGTGTCCGGTTCCCAGCTCACCTGGAGGCATATTGATCTGACCACTGTTAAATCCAATCTGGAGACCAGAGTTGCTGCCATGGAATGATGTCGACGCCTTGATAAAATATCTGTAGGTCCTTCGTATTTTTGTGAAGAGTTCTTTGTCTGACTCCCAGCTGAAGGAGGGGCACGTCCTCAGCCCTGAAGTCCACCATCAGGTGACTTCACGGCGTTAGGACTGGGAATTGGATTGGCGGACAGCCCACATCGAGCATTCTGTTGATCCCATGTGGGGTAGGATTACGATCTTCCCAGGAATCGGATTGACCACACAATGACACCTATCGCTCGGGCGCCTTAAAGCAAGATGGTTGAATGTCGGCCGCTAATACGTGGCGGACTGCTATTTGCGGGGCTATAAAGCTAAAAATCCATCCACATATAATAGGATCGCGAGAAAACACTTGCGTTGCCGACTGGTGAGGGCATCTGCAAAGAAACTTACACCCACCAGTTTTCTAGTTATGTGTACGGAGTACTCTTCCCTCCCTCGACCAGTGTTCAGCGCTGAGGAATAAGGGCGGCTGGGCAAAGGTGGGTGGAGACGTGTGCAAAGTGTGACCAGACATCCCCCCTCTGCCCACCGGTCTGTTTGACTTGTTTGCAGGATCGACGCTCTAGAAACCTTCGAGACCATACAAGCCTAATACCGAAGCCATTTTTATGATGTTATTTACAACTGTATTAGAATACTGCCACGAACAGGGGTCAGGGGCGGAGTAACTGTAATAGGTATAGTGTGTTTCGAAAGAGGGTTCGAGAAAGAATCTCTGTGTGTTAGTGGTGAAACTGATTTCGATCCATCCTGTACCGTTTGGACAGTTTGAGGCGCTCTACAACCCGACCGGTATCAATTAGGTACCTAAAGGCGATATAAAATTGTTGTTGTGTACCGAGCGGGAAGGAATGGCGGGCCCACATGCGGGTGCTCCCGGGCCTCCTCGCACAACCACGGAACGGCAGTGACTGACGCGTCGGAAAACCTTGATTCGACTACCGCGCCGCGGACCAGAAGACAGGCTCGGCTCAGCGATGGCTACTCCAACGCAGCTCGCTCAATGACCGAGATCACGAGCTCCGTAGACAAGAGTTGGCGCGTCACGACTCGGGACATCTGGCGTATGATTGATGGCTTAAAAGAAACGATCGCCTACCAAACCGAGCTTATACAATCCACTAAAGACGAACTGCTTGAAGTAAAGCACGACCAGAACGTCCTCCAAACGCAGAACGAGAAACTCCATGAGGAAGTTCGAGCCCTAAGGGCGCAAATCGATGCGCTCCCGTCCACACCCGTGGTAAAATCGTGGGCCGCGGTGGCAGCAAGCCACCCGCCTCTTCAACCAAACCACCAACACATAGACAAGGATCGGAACTGCGTCCGAATCAGCACTCAGCGGTCCTTTATCGACCCGAGGGACAACGATATGAGCGATCAAAACAACTTTGGGCGATATCTCCTAACGGAGACCGCGAACACCCATATCCGTACGGCGCTGTTAAGCACACCGTCCACATAAGATACCCAAGTGGCCGGGGTTGGCACCACGAAAACCTGATACGTGATCCGGTTCAAAGACCTAGAGTCGGCGGAAGCGGCCCGCAATAATAGCGAATGGCTGAACGAGTTAGGAAATAACACGAAACTGGTCAAGCTACGGTTCGGTGTCGTGGTACACCGGACCCCGATAGATAACTTTAACCTAGAAAACGTAAACGCACAGGCGATCGAGAAAATCATAGAAGAGAATGAACTTACCGGGCGAGGATTCCAGATCGAAGAGATCGCGTGGCTTAAGAAGAAGGATAAGGCGCTAGGGAAGTTCGCATCCCTCGGCATCTGGTTCGACACCGCGGAAGGGACCGATTTTATACTAGAAAATGGCTTTATCGTTGGCCAGAGATTCATCGGCAGTGTGGAACGCTACGAACTAAAAAGAAAGAGATGCTTCCGGTGCCAACGATTTGGACACTTCGCATGGTCATGCAAGGAAACGCCTCGATGTGGACATTGCGCTAGCCAACACGAACGGGAACGGTGCCCCCCGGGGGTGAGAGCCCGATGCCTCGACTGCGGTGGTGATCACCCAACTAGTGACCGCTAGTGCCTAACGCCGGCAACCTTTAGCTCCCAATGTTAGGGGCAAACCTATATATACTACAGTTAAATATCATGAAATCGGGGCCTAGGATGGAAGCGCTTATCAACGACCACCAGAGCCAAGATCTGGATATACTCCTGATCCAAGAACCGTCTATCACCACTTATCAAACACACGTCAACCACAGCGCCTGGCGACTTTACCGACCGATCACCGAGACTGATGCAGGTCGATTTCGCAGTCTGATCTATATCAACCGGAAAGTCTCAACCTCCTCCCACCGGCAGATCGCCTACAACCACCCTGACGTCACAGCCATCAAAATCTGGATAGCCGACTCTCAATTTCTTATGTTTTCGGTCTACCTCTTATGCGTCCCGCTTTTGACACCCAACGAGGCGTCAGCAGAACTAGCACTCACGGCGATCTAGAACACAATAACATCTAATATCTAGGAGGATCAAAGGATAACAACCGTTATCCTCTTAGGTGATTTCAACCGCCACCACCCGGCGTGGAGCACTAACCACATTTAACCGCAATTTATTGAAGATACGAGCGAATTGATCAACTTCTTCCAAACGCATGGCTTACACGGCTATCTGCCACGAGGGATAGCGATATTCTGGCCCCTCAACGATCCAGGGAAGAGCACCACTATCGACCAGACGGTCACGAACCGACCAGAACTGCTCATCAAGTGCCATCTCTACCACGAGAACTACGGGTCTGACCACCGCGTAACATACTCGGAATGGAACCTGAGTCCTCGGCGCCAGCCCGCCGCTAAGGCGAAGAAAGCCTACGACCGCGCGGACTGGGCCAAGATCGCCGAAGACGTGCTTCGACAGATAGGCCTGTGGAAGGGGGTGAAAACGAGACCAGCGCTAGATGAGGTAGTCGAGCGGCTCATAGAGGCGACTACCACGGCGGTAGATAGATACACTCCCGACCTACGACCATCACTATACTCTAAACGCTGGTTTACCCCAGACCTTAAAATACAACAAACCGAGGTCAACTACCTACGCCGGAAGTGGCAAGAGAGCTATGCGGAGCTCGGGCGACACGACGCCCGCTCCACGACCCTCTTTCAAGAGATGCAACAGAAACGACGAATATGGACTCGGACTATCGAGAAAGTTAAAGCGTCTCACTAGAAACAATTCCTAGACGAAGCCGGGGAAGGGAAGCTCTGGAAAGCGGCTATCTATACGAAACCGCGTGAGGCCTGGGGGTGCATCCCAGCCTTGCACGTTGCCACTAACGAGCTCACCGAAAACAAGGAAAAGGCGCAGGCTTTCCTAGATGCTTTCTTCCCGAAAATGGACGAACCGGACGAAGATTCGCTCATCCGAGCACCTCTAGAACTCCCGTGGCAACCTATCACCGAGCTAGAGATCTAGAGATCACTCAAATCGGCGAAAGGATCTACCGCACCTGGCGAAGACGGCGTACCGACACTCGTGTGGAAACAGCTGTGGGGATACCTCAAACACTATATCACGGGAATATTCACCGCGTCCATTAGCCTAGGATACCACTAGAAGGGATGGCGGAGCGCAAAGAGTGTGGTGCTACAGAAACCTAAGAAACCAGATTACTCGGTCCCCGGGGCCTATCGCCCGATCTCACTCCTTAACACACTAGGTAAACTTCTGGAGGCGGTGATGGCGCGACGACTGTCGTATCTCGCCGAAAAACACGGTCTGCTACCGGATACCCAGTTTGGAGGGCGACTAGGCAGAACCACCGAACAGGCCCTTCTGGTCCTCTCTAACGCGATCGACCGAGCGTGGTATAAACACAAAGTGGTAACGCTGGTGGCATTTGACCTGAAAGGTGCCTTTAACGGAGTTAACAAGGTGAGCCTAGACGCCTGCCTCCGGGCAAGGAGAATCCTAACCGTGGCTAGAAAATGGATCGCGAGCTTTATGAGCGACCGCCACGCTAGTATAGGATTTGATGACTTCCGCACCGAGGTCACGCCGCTAGCGAATGCGGGACTAGTATAGGGCTCACCCCTCTCGCCTATCCTGTTCGTATTCTTCAACTCTGATCTAGTCGACCAACCTGTCACTTTTCACGGCGGTGCATCCGCCTTCATCGATGACTACTTCCGCTGGAGAGTAGGGCGCTCGGCCGAAGACAACCTAGCCAAGATTCAATCGGAAGACAGCCCCCGCATTGAAGCATGGGCCCGTCAAACCGGGTCCTGCTTCGCAGCCGAGAAAACCGAGCTCATTTATATCACTAGGAAAAGAAGCCAACAGCTCTAGGGTCAAGTGGTTATGAACGGGAAGACAGTCGAAGCGTCGCCCACGGCTAAGCTGCTAGGCGTGGTTTTCGACCAGGAGTTACGCTGGAAAGAACACGTCTAATAAGCGATCAAACGCGCTATCAAGGTCAGTATTGCTCTAGGCGGGCTGCGGCATTTACGCCTAGAATAGATGCGACAGCTCTACTAAGCCTGTATCACGCCGGTCGTAGACTACGCGTCGACGATCTGGTACGACCCTCTGCGAGACAAGACTCACCTGCGACATCTGAACACAGTCTAGAGGACCGCGTTGATCCGCATCCTATCGGCTTTTAGGACGGTGGCTACTACAACCCTAGAAGTAGAAGCACACGTTCTACTAACACACCTCCGCCTCCGCCACCGAGCGCAGAACACCATTACAAGCCTTCACACTCTGCCGCGCGATTATCCTATTTGGGATACACTACGGCGAGCTCAGAAACGTAGGAACAACATCGGGTCGTACGCTCGTTTTCCACTAGCGGAAGCCCTAAAGACCATGGACCTAGTAAGACTGGATGAACTAGAGACGATCGACCCACGACCGCTTCTACCATGGCGGGCCGAACCCTTCACGGAGTTTGAGATCGGGTCAGACCGAGAGTCGGCAACAGAACGGGCCGGGACCGTGCGATCCATATCCACCATTGTGGTCTACTCTGACGCCTCGGGACGCGAAGACCACCTAGGCGCCGCTGCCGTAGCACTCGGCAATAACCTGGAGGTTATCGAATCCTAACAGGTCTAGGTGGGACCGATGGACCGGTGGTCGGTTCACGTAGCAGAGCTGATAGGCATCTTCTACGCCGTCAGTATAGTGTTCAAGATCAGCAATCAGCGGCTAAGAACGGAACATAAGGGAATAACGACCGCAACGATCCTCTACGACAGCAGATCAGCATTGCAAGTAATCCAGAACCTAGGAAACAAATCAGGACAATGCATCATCCACGCGATCCTCTAAGCGGCCACGGAGGTTCAAGTAAAGGGAATCGCGCTCCGTCTCCAATAGATACCCGGACACTGCGATAACCCGGGAAACGACGCAGCAGATCGGCTAGCCAAGGACGCAGCAAGCCCGGGCAAGACACACCCCTTCCGCCCTTTGCTGACAAGGACGAAGGCGCTCATTCGCGACAACATCCGCGCATAGTGGGAACGGGAATGGGAATCGTCTACTAAAGGCGGTCACCTACGGAAAATGGATAGCACTCTCCCCGCGGCCTACACTAGGAAGCTTTATAGAAACCTTCCCAGGGGCCGGGCATACCTGCTGACACAGCTACGCACGGGCCATAATTGGCTATCCACCTTCAGGAACGCCATTGGCTTCCGTGATGACGATCACTGTGCGTGCGGCGCGCAAGAAACAGTCACTCACGCATGGGACGCGTTGCGCCGCGTAGTCCGCCGCGAACCACAAGGAAGAATCAAGAAAGACACATGCAGACCTACAACTCGTACGGTGACTAAAGAGGCTGGACGTGCACCAGAAGATGACACCTGCGCAAAAAGAAATAGCACGGACAGGGAGTCTAAAATTCCTTTGGGGGACGAGGGGAAATAGAAGAGCAGAAAATGGACCACAAAAAGGTAAAAGTAAAGCAATCCAAAGACATTGATTATGGTGAGGATTGCAAAGTCGTGCAAGGACTGCGCTTTCGGTTCAGCCATTTAGGTCGCGGGCCGTGTACTTGTTGGAGCGAGGACATGGGGAAAACTAGGCTTTTTAAGGTGAATAGCAAGAGCGAAGCAGCTGCTGAGTCGGATGCCGTCGTGGCCTGTGTATATCGCCTAGGACCTAACCAATGCAACTTAGTTGGAGAACATCGTGAGAGACAAGGATAGACACCGTGCAATGGTTAGCAAATGACATTAACCGGTGGCTATTAGAATGAATGGTCAAGAGAGAATGGTCAAGAGACGGCGGTTTAGAGAGATTAAGCGGTACCAGTACGGAGATAAAAGATGCTCGGCACACTGGTGCCCGTTTCTGGGGGGCATCATTTATGTGGCGGTCAGCGACAGCCTATCTTTTGCTTGGGCTGGCTAGCTTACCCTCGGTCTATCTCACGCCCATCAATAACTGCCACATGAACTCACGCCATCATATTGAAATAATCAAACAATGGATGCGTTCTGATCTGATAATTTTGCTTATTTATGGATATGTTTACAAAGCTGGCCAAATGCGCCAGTAATTACCACCTCAATTCTACGGTCAAGTAGCCCACAGCTTTCACATGAGTATTTATTCGGGCTAACACAATGGAAGGTTTTCGTCAGATATCTCTGGTAATTCGAATTTCTCAACCGGCCCGAAAGAAGGCATCGCATGATTGTTAAAAATTTCCCGACTAGTTGGCGCCAAGAAATGACTCTCCATGTCCTGGACCTTCAGAAATTGAGTTCTTGTCGGAATTTTTGCAGTATAAGATTATCACCGCTGCCAAAATGACAGCCACCTTCCCACATCAGAGTAAAATATCAGCAGAGCACTATGGAGGAAATCGTCGATATAGTTCGACAGATTGCACGACAACAGGGAGAAAATGTGTATTTCCGAACCTGCTACGCCCTTTTCAAACACCTCCAGGACAAGGCCGAGCAAGCGTCCCAGGACCTACTTCACCTACACCTATACGGCGCTTTTGGTTCCTCCGATGACGAGTTCTACCCCGCCTATCAGGTCGCACAAGAGCTTCAAGTCTCGGTGCACGAACTAGCTAACCAGGCACTCAAGGCGCAGTTAGCCTGTGAAGAGATTTGCGAGTTGGACCCCAGCTATTCGGCCCGCGAAGCTTTCAAATTTACCGACACCGCACACACAGCCGGGAAGACTGAAGCTGATGCATCCCAGGGTGTCTGCGATAGCCCCCGGTCGATGCAGTTTATCCTGCTACCAGTGAATGACCTCTAAATAAATCCCATGGATGGCTGCATGATCGCTTCGAAGAACATTGTGTTGCAACGGAACATTTGATCTGGAAAAGGCTCAAGCTTGAAAGCCGCCAGAATTATACAAATTCGTAATATTAGCCCATTGGCTTCTTTTGATATGATGTCCTAGACCTGTAACCCTAGATTACATAGAAGGCATTGTAACAGTATGCCTAGTGTCACTAAAACAGAGTTTGAGAACCCATTGGATAGAACAAATAGTAAACCTAATTCCGACCCGCTTTGTAGTAAAGTGGCGGTGGCAATGGTGTAGTTGGTTAGTACTCCGAGGCGACCTGCAGGACTCGTTCACGGAAGAAGCGATTAGAGAAAAGAGTGAGAGAACAGTCTCAAAGATACTGTATCGAAAATCTTCGCATCCAAGGTGCTCAGCAACAAAGCTCCGGGCTGAGGGAGGGGCACATGTATGTGCAACAGTATGGGTATTCTTAGGCCTCGCCAAAACCCGCCCACTGCCCAAACCCGCCCACCAAAACCCAACCCATGGGTTGGGTTGGGTCTTAGTCAGCAGGCCCGTGGCGGGTTGTCTTCTGGCAAACCCAACCCAAGACCCAAATCTTTTGCATTGATACATTCAGGGGTTGGACAGTGGTCGGCTGCTATGTTGGAGAGATGTTCGCATAGATACTTTGACCAGCTAACCCAAATCTTGTTTTTTGATCGGCTGGCATGGATGGCATAGTAGACCTGATGGTAATCACTTCTCTCACAAGCACTTTCTAGCTTGTCGGTCCACATTGTATCTATAGATGTCAGTACAGTGGGTATTCCAGTAGGGTCAAAGGGAAGACTTATCAGGTGCCTCAAACCGAAGGCCTGCTCGCCTTTGTGCAGCCAAGTGATAGCATTGTAGAACGAATTGCTGGGGGGAGAGGACGAATTTATAGGCTTCTCGGCTCCTGTCGCCACGTGCTCTACTAGGTAGCAAACGTTGAAGGACACGATGCCTATCCTAAGTGAGGCCTGTTGCAACCCATGTCTTTGTTCTACCACAACTATTTGTAGCGAGATTCTTGGTGCGATTATAGATGCCCACCGAGAAAATCATGCTAGTGTCATGTTGAGAGTGAGTGAAAGTGAGTCGGTTAAGAAACGTTGGCTCACTGTTGAATCTACAGTTCTATATTGAGGCAATGGTAGCTTTTCATTCTTTGATTCTACCAAGAGCGCTCACGTTGTCATCACTAAGAAATGGATTTTTCCCGGCCTCGCTTGAGTGTTGGTTGTCTGAGCTGTGTGTGGTTCTGTCCGTCTAGACTGCGGAAAGCGTCAGGCGATGGTCACGCGCGCGCGGGTGCTCGACCCGTCAACCCGTTGAAGCTTGGCCGTCCTTGTTGACAGGAGTCAACTTTTGAACTTATGACCAGTGTTGAGATAGATACCTTGTTGTTTCACATTTCTTTTCGGTGCTGTAAATTTTACATTACGACCCTAATCTCAACTTAGATCGCATCCCTCCTCATATGGCTCCCGGTGCCGTCGATTCGGATCGAAGCTGGCCTCCATTCAGTACTTATGGCTCCCCTTGAGGCAAAGTAAGTACTCTCCAACACAAGAAGCTATGCATGGCCTTAACATAAGGATCATTGGTCGATGAGGGTAGCATTGTAAAATTTGGGTAATCCATGGCTTCTAATTGGTCGAATAACCTAGTGCAATGACGTCACGTCGTTGAAGCATCCTTGCTACACACTTTATTTGATATGCAATATGTGGGCAGGCTAGTTTCACATGCCACCTACGTAATTATATGCAGGGTCCGCTCTGGATTCCAAGAACGCCACATTGAATACATACAGGCTGGTTCCAAATTGTGAATCAGGTTGATTTTGTTGATTATCTCTTTAAAATCTTTCTCGTCATGCCCACACATACCATAGAAACCCGCGAGAGGAAGCCGTATATCAAGGCTGTGGAAGAGAACAATGGGACTGTGGCAATTGCCGAGAAGAGCTACATTACCAGCAAGCTGCTCCCAGCAGTCTCCCTCGCCAACGCCATAGAAAACCCTGGTGTTGCGCGAGCCAACGCAGCGGTGTCTGTGGATAAACCTGAGGGCGACCTTGAATGGGCCAGAAAATGTGACGGTTATGTATGTATGAGAACTATGATGCCCTGAAGGTCCATCGCCCTTGTGCTGATGCTGATTATATATAGTCGCCCCTTCAGCAGCACATCCTCTTCTGGGATCCTGATGGCGACGGGATGATTTACCCCTGGGATACCTACAATGGGTTTCGTGAGCTAGGCTTCAACCCTTTCTTCTCGATACTTGCGACTTTCATCATCAACGTCAACTTCTCCTACCCCACACGCTTAGCATACTCGTGGTTGCCTGACCCATGGTTCCGTGTTTATATAACAAGTATTCATAAAGCTAAGGTGAATACCTCGAAAACCGTGGCAATTTGAAGGCAACGTTGAAGCTAAAATATCTATCAGCACGGTTCGGACAGTGGCATCTACGATCCAGAGGGCCGTTTCATACCGCAACTCTTCGAAAATTTGTTCTCAAAATGGGATAAAGATGATGATGGAGCCCTGACACTTCGGGAGCTTTTCCAGCTAATGCACGGCCACAGATGCGCCGCTGATCCTTTCGGGGTAAGTCTTCAATATGGGTGGTAAATTTTGACTCTAACGCTAACAATTATGCAGTGGTTTGCAGCCCTTTTTGAATGGGGAACAACTTGGCTTTTGATCCAACAGGACAGTAAAGTATACAGAGAGGATCTACGAGCAGTATATGATGTATGACAACCTGTTTGAACTACTGAGAGAAACGGTTTGGCTCACAATTGCTAGGGCTCGCTGTTCTGGAAAATCCGGGAAGCAAGAAAGACCCCAACTGGCTGGACGCAGGGTTGGGGCTTAGGAGGCGATGGTTTTATTGGAGGAAGAAAGATGCTCTAATAATCGCTGGTGAACTTGGTATCATGTTTTAAGGTTTAGTTGCTCTCTTTGGGGAAGATACAAAGCACCGCACAGTCGTCTTAAAGGTGATTAGAGATGGATTTTGACACAATTTTCAAATGCTCTCTTCATGGTTCTTGTTCGCCAAATTGCAGCTCGCCTGGAAGCATTTAGTGAATGGTAATTTACCCTCAGCTAGTCTAGGTGGTAAGATCTGGCAGACTAACTCCTATTGGCGAAGCTCAATTCTCTTTGAGGCACTGGATTTGGGTTAAATTAGCACCAATTAACTTTTGACGTCATTGATAAACAGGTAAGGAGGCAGCGCCTTTCTAGAACAAATGACTATCTTGTTTCAGAAAGATGACATAGAGATTACGAAAGTAGCCTTCAATACGGACAAGTCGATTTGCATCACGACAAAAGTAGATAAAACACTGACTGTCTATACAAGGCCTGCGATAATTATTCAAAATGATTTCTGAACACTAAAATCCTTTTCCACTTTGTTCCTTACATCACATTAAACATCCCCAAAATGGCACCAATAACATCTGCCTCAGTCCAAAAAATTCCTCTAGCCTATGCATCCTGTTCAATCGGCTGCAGCCCCAGTGACACCCTCCCCCGCAAACTTGAAGCGCTTAGCAAAGCCGGGTTTACCTCGATCGAGCTTTCATTCCCCGACATTTTGGACTATGCGGCACATCAACAGGGCCAACCAGTTTCATCAGATAAATTTTCCGAACTTGTCATAGTCGCCCACAGAATCCGAGAGCTCTGCGAAACCAATTCATTAACCATCATGATGCTGCAACCGTTCGCGAATTTTGAGGGCTGGCCTAAAGAGTCAACGGAAAGAGAAGATGCTTTTACGAGAGCAAGCGGTTGGATGGAGATTATGGAAGCTCTCGGGACAGATTTGCTGCAGGTATGAATTAACCGCGTCACGATGTAAATCGTGGACTAATCAGTTGATCAGGTCGGAGCTACGGATACACCACCTGATAAGATATCTATTACCCGGGAAGCAATTATTCCTGATCTCCGTGAACTAGCCGACATGCTGGCAAAGCACAATTTTCGCCTGGCCTACGAGAATTGGTGCTGGTCGACACATGCACCAGGCTGGAAACAAGTATGGGAGATCGTCTCAGCCATCGACCGCCCGAATGTCGGGTTGTGTTTAGACACATTCCAGACAGCGGGCAATGAATGGGCAGATCCGACGGAGGGATCTGGTCTTATCGAAGAGGTGCCGTATGATGTTTTGCAAAAGAACTTCTCCAATAGCATGGATGAGCTCACTCGCACCGTACCGCCTGAGAAAATCTATCTGCTGCAGATCTCGGATGCGTATAAGGTTTCTCCGTCGCTGAAGAATGAGACCATTGAAGGACTCAGGCCACGTGGTCGCTGGAGTCATGATTATAGGCCTATGCCGTATGGTGGCGGTTACTTGCCGATTGAGGATGTGGCGAAGGCAGTATTGAAGACTGGTTTTCGTGGATGGTTCTCTATGGAAATCTTTGATGGCGGGCCAGAAGGGAAGGGGAGGAAGTATGAGTTGGAGGCTTATGCAAAGAGGGCGATGCAGAGTATGCAGAAGTTGTTACTAAATTGCCTAGATGAGTGATGGCAATGCAGGATAGAGATGTTTTTCATTGTTTGAAACCAAATCAAGTGAAGGTAACGAGTACCTGTAATCTAGAAGAATCGCGATCCCTTAGACCTCTCTACCTGGTCGGGCGCATGCTCACGGCGCGACAGTAAAGTGACGCTATCAGATTTGTCGTTGATATAGAACCGTAGTATTACTCTAATTAATACTCAATAAAAGCAAAGGGGTAAGCTTATTTATAGAGTGAAGTAAAAGCCCATGAGTGCCTACAATGACACTGTAGTCTCTCAATCGTAGGTCTACTCCTGAAATATGTGTCAAAGTGCAAGGTCAAATACATGAATTTACAAGGTATTATACCATGCAAATCATGTGACTTCGAGTACCATGCATACCATATATTACGTTTAGTCATCATTACCGCTCAGATTGTTGAAATAGCGGGTTTTGTCATTTTAGTTAATTAGAGTTCTTCATCTATGCCATTTGTACCCATACGTTGCAATACAGACAGATTTCTGTCAATATGTTTCAGTCAGCTATTTCCGATATAGCGCTTCAAAATATCAAACCACATTAGAACGTGGCATACGCTCGATACAATGTCAACCCCGTCTTTGTCGAAAATTCCAACTCAGCGTCCTTTGCGGCAAAATAGACAGTTCCCTCCCCAATATCATGGACAGTTCCATCACCCACATTCATCTTCCCAGAGCCTTGAGTCACAATTAAGATACTAGGAGTTCCAAGTACCTGGTGCTTTTCAGCTTCCGTGGGCGACAAGGCCACAACCAAGATATTGAACTCGCTAAATGGAGGGGCATATTCATCGGATCTTCCTTTCAGCCCAATCGGGCTCTTTTTCCGTTGGAGGAGAGACTCCTCTGGGCCATGTGGTTTGAATGTAAGAGCCTGTGCAAACAACTTGACATCATCACGGTCGGCGCGTGGGCAGAAGCCCGTGTTCAGGACGTTGTCAGAGCGCGCCATGCACTCGATAATGTCCCCCGAAAGCCACGCATGGAGGCCGTCGGCTGGAACACAGACACCTTCTCCAGGCTCCAGAACCATGTAGTTCATTAGAAGAGCGGCGACCAAGTTCCCGTTGTCGAATGTTGAATATTGTTTGCTGAGTCGATCGAGGAGTGATGGAACATTCCCACTGTCTCCAAACTCAGACAAAGAAATATCTTGTAATATTTTGATAGTCTCTGAGACGGCGTCCGGGGGCAGGCTTAACAAGGTTTCACATAATTGTCTTAAAGCTCCATCATCAAAGTTCTTATGCGCTGGCACAAGGTGCTCCAATGGTTTCAACCGCATGAGCTCTGCAATCTGGTTTAGGGGTTTGAACCCAACAAAAAGTTCGAACCGTGATAGAGCGATGGCTATCTCGGGCTTATGATTGACATCGCCGAATTTTTCAGGGTCCTTCGCATGCAAACGCTCGGCAAGGCCTTTGTCGGGATGTAACTGAAGCGGAAGGGCTTTAACAAAAGAGAGTACCTGGTCATAGTTAGAGTCACTGTCATCTTTATTAAATTTTTTTTATCTTTCACCTTCGGAAGAAAAGGGATGTCGGGCCCGTATCTATCGCAAACTGACTGTCCAACAAGCTCGGGATTATCCTTGAGATGCTCAGAAAGGAGCTTCCCAGTAGGACGGATTCTAGATGGCACAGAAGGATATGTACCCATCCACATCTGCGTGATATTAATGCCGTTGCCTCATTGCGCATAGATGGAAGAACAACTCTCACTTCAGAGTATGTTTCCGAAGCGTCTAGCTTTCCTGCGTCAGGCATATGCGACCAAAGGCGCCCAGCAAGTGAGCTTTCGCCTTGTTTGCCCCAAGGGTCATGCTAAAATGGGATGTTTAGATTCTTCCGCATATGTTGTAGTGCCTTACCTTGCATTCGCAAACGAGTTGCAATACCCCCTCAGCCATTGTAGAAAGTGTATTCAATTAATTTTTTCGTAATATGTGCAGATTGGATGTCTCGATCGTCAAATATTCTGTAGCTTTGTAGCCAGGCCGCTTAGATTGCCAGCGGTGATATGCCACCCATTACGTTGATCTTCCGTCATCCACATTGTTGCTATAAACAGGTTATCGGGTCGTCGAACCCAGTCACCTGGCGGTGTTTCCCGGGTCTAATTACCGCCCGGTCTAATTGCCAATTTACCAATTCCAACCATGAATACATTGGATTTAAATAGCATCACCTTCCATATCAACACAATAAAGATCATCTACCCATTTATGGGCCATTTCTGCACTATTATCACCCTCAATTTCTCCTGCATTTTCAATGTCGCCGTCCTCATTTGCTTTCAAAATAGCTACTTCCCGCCATGCTTTCTTAGACTGGTTAAATATATGCAGCCTTTCTCGGTCGGCGCGGTCGGATATGTGTTTTTTGCAGTCCTCAACTAAACGAGGGCCTAGTTCGGGAAGCCTGCGCTTTGTTTTAGCAGCATTGGACTGTTTTTTCCGTCGTAAAATGCGTACATTGTCCTCCGCGAATTAAGCACCAACCTCGGCAAGAGCGAGTCCACCTGCTAAAATGCGAGAAAGACTATCCCGCACCTTCGGGGAGATTGTAGCATCATTTTGTATATGCTTCACAACCTTAGTGCTCGCCTTTCGCAGTTTTTGGACATTCGTAGGTGGTGAATTTGGTAGTGAACTTGATAGTGGTGGGGGTGTAGTTCCGGCAGTGTTATGAACTATAAACCCTGACATTTCGGGGAGATCACTGTCTACCAATTTTAATTTCCCAAGGCCTTTGTCTGAATTGAAAGGCCAAGTTCAAGTTTCTTGGAATCCGTGTAGAATTGTCCGCTCAGTTAATGATCTTGTCCGCACATCATTAATACCGGCGAAGTAATTGGTTTTATGTTCGTATCACCACCTCAAAAAGCAGTATTGTTGTTGTATTGTTTGTGGTAATGCTTTAAGACCGAGAAAGGTGTATCATCGAGAGGTTGGCAACCATCTGTTGTATGTGGAATAAAGCAGTAAGGAATAATGCGTTTTGTCTAACAAAATTCAATGAAATCATAGGTCAAATGTGAACCATGATTATCCATTAAAAGACGATATTACCCTTTTTTAATGCGTAATGATGTGAGTTCATCGAACATCTGGAGCCATGCAAAACTAATGACTCATCAGTCCAGCCATGTGGGGTTGGACAAATCGTGTAGTTGTCTGGTAAATTGGTGTCGATAAACCAACTTTCCATATGGAATTGACCCTTCGCTAAAAGCCATGGCGGCATAACCCAACTAGTAGCTGGGACACATTCAATACGGTAAGCGATTCGGCTTGACCACCGGTACTATTTTATGAATTGCCCCGAGCTGAAACAACCTTCTGAGCCTTCCCTTCGCCAAATCGAAACCCGGTTTCGTCGAGATTATAGAGGTTTCTCGGGCTGATATTTTAGTTTTGAGCGTAATTTGTAGACGATCGTACCAAGAGACAACATAACCAGGATCTGCGGCCTGATACTGTGCTTTCTCCATTGGGTTTTGGGTAAGATGCTCGAAGTGCAGTAGTAGACGAGCGATAGAATCGTAAGCCCAGTTTTTTCCAAGCGTGCGAGCGGGTTCGTGACGTCTGACAATTTGTAGTGCAGCACACTAGATTTGGGCTGTAGAGGGTGGGGAATAAGCCTGATCTAAGGTATCAATCCATAGAATTAATGCCTTTTCTGCTAATTATGTAGTGCTTTATTGGGTCCGTCACGGTTGTTTCGAGGTGTGCGACCGTTGATGCGTCCTCTTAATATACCGCGCGAGATGCCGAATTCCTTAGCTATGGCTGCGACGTTGGGTTTTTTACTAGCATGGTATGCTAATAAGGCATTTGGTAATGCTACCCTCTAATTCTGAAGACATAATACAAATATTGGGGGTGTAGTGAATTATTGAAGAAGATGGAATTGGTAAATTGGCAATTAGGCCCGGGAACCCGGACGACCCGATTATCCTGATCTCACATTGTGCCAAGATTCATATTAGAACTCCGGAATAGTGATACTTCAAAACTTTATTCCGCTAATACCCGGTCGGTTCCAAGTTTCGCAGCCGGTTCGGTCGTTATCAGCCAAAATAAAAATCCCGTCATACTGACGCCAGAACTCAGCTTTGTTTTCCACACTCGTGTGGTCAACAATATGACGGTTAGTATTTTATGTGGAAATAATGGGAAAAGTATTCACGGCTAATAATCCTACGATATAAGCTACAGACATAAGCGACAGAGACATTATAAACGCGCTTAACAATACCTCTGGAGCTAGGCAGGGCGAGGAGCAGGATGAGGTCATGCTAGTTAAGGATATGAATACTTCAATGTAGCAAGCAAGCAATCATATCGGAGCCCCAATTGGCGATTTTTCAGACAGAGCGACCGCGAAGTTTGAATTGCAACGTCTAATCTAACAGTGCCAGAAATATGGTGGAGATTGCGGAGGTCTACTTGCCAGGTCTCTCGATCATTGCCGCCATCTTCACAAATTATTCCTTCGCTGGCCGCCATTCGTAATGATGGGGCCCTTTTTCCACGGGCCCTGGATCCTCTCCAAGAACACCAGGCTTATTATATCCATGCGCACCAAAGAAATCCATTTGCCCTTCCATGAATTTGGTTGGGAGTGATGTGCCACCTGCATATTTCAAATACTCGAGAGAAGCAGATATCGCGGGAAGATATTGGTCAGACAAGGTGCCCAGTACCACGATCTCTTTCAAAGAGCTGAAAGTGCGGTGCAGCTTCCCCGCGACTTCATCGGCATGCTTCAGGTTTGTCCAGTGATGATCTGCCGATAAAACAGGCTCTAGTATATCAGCTATACCATCGGCTTGGATGATGCAGCCTCCACGCCAAACCCGAAGGCATTGGCGTAGGTTGATGTCCCAACCCTCGTCATCGGAAGCCCGTGTAATCATTTCTAGACCCTGGCAGAACGAGGCTAGAAAACAACAATATACGGCACAGCGCAAGTGCTCGATAACAGTGCTTTTGTCTTTGATCCCCTGGATTGGCTTGGGGCCGGGAATTTGAAGCTTCTTGGCCGCCAGCAGCCTTTCTGCTCGGTTGCCGCTCGCAATACGCAAGTAGTGTGCTGTGGCAAGTGTAGGTGTCGATATATGCCGAGACGCTGACTCCATCATGTTCCAATACGGTGTGCCTTCCGTATCATCATCATCCTGGACGACTTTATCAAGTACTTCGTCAAGCATATAATTTTCTTTGCTGTCATTACTTCCATCTGGCCGGCCAGAAGACGTCTTGGCGCGTAGCATGTCGACCGCTATATCGACCAGATAGGTACCTCGTAATTCGCCATCGCCATTCCACCGGCTAAAGATATCGGCAATGCTGTCGTAGTCGAGTTCCAAGCCATAATGGAGAAAAGACCACGCTTCAGCCAAGATCGATAACATGCCTCCCTCAATCCCATTGTGAACCATCTTCACATAGTGGCCCGAGCCACCTGGACCAATCCGAGCCACGCATGGATTGCCTTGACGGTCCTTCGCTGCGTAAAGCTCGAGTAATGGCATCACAGTCTCTAATGCTTTTGCATCCCCTCCTGGTGACAGACTTGGACCGTGACGAGCTGCCTGGTAGCCGCCTGAAACTCCCATGCCAATCCAGTGAACGCCGAATTTTTCGCATTCTTCCTGTCTTTTCTGTGTACGCCGATAATCTTCATTGCCTCCATCAAGGACAATATCTCCATCTTTGAGGGTGCTCTTGATCATACCCAACACAGACTCTGCCGGGTTACCGTGCGAAATAGAGAAGAGGAATAATTTGCATTTTTGCTTCTCCAAGCTTCTGACAAACTCATAAATGTCGTGAAATCCTGTTATTCCACCTTTGGTTTTATTGTTTCGCGACCAATCCCGTAGCTCGTCGACGTTCTGTTCATTGACATCCCAGACAGAAACGTTGAGGCCCAGTTCTGAGAAAGCGATGGCCATTTGGGTGCCCATATTTCCAGCACCAACTATTCCGATGCAGTCGAAATGCTTCAACGCATTGTCGCGGTCAGAGGTTGTTGTCATGGCTCGTACCGTTCTGAATGGCCGACCAGAAAGAAAATGAGAGAAAAATGATTTGATGCGATCTTGATCAATAATTAGATCCGTCCTAACAGTATAGATTTCTAGGTTTTAGCTGGTTAAATAATTAAATATCGGGGTTGGAGTTCTTACATCATCGAGCCAAGAGAAAATATACTGGAGCAGGATTTTGAAAGAGAGCGCGGTTTTAGAGCGAACTGGACGAATTTTAAACATTTTCCGGTTTCGTGGCATGAATGAACGTCACATTGACGAGATCGAAAGTTCTTACTATACTTTTAAAGCCCAGCCGCCATTCTCGCAAAAATAACTTCTTATTGTCAGTTTGATATATTTTCTCTCTACCTTCTGATCATTTGTACATTAATACCATTGCGACCTATACCAACGATTGAAAGACGTACTATTAGCATGCAACAGGAAGTGGAAAAGTCCTCTCGGGGTCCTCAATCTCAATGATGATAGTCCCAGCCACGAAACAAAATACCGGGATTCCTTGGAGATCCTAGATATGAGAGACATTGGCTGATCGCTGCGTACTTTGAACCAAAAAACCCAGACATCAAGAGTCATACGTGGACCCGTTCTTCAGTCCACAGCAAAGTTAGATATCCAGGTGATTTCGTTCGCCAGTTCACCAGAAATTGTAAACTGCAATCTTCAGCCATAGCCAATCATATCTTTACCTGAGATTTGTCCATACTTGTATGCAGTGACATTGGAGAGATAATGTCTTGCCAATTCCACGGTCTTTCTCACATACCTGATCCATTCAGGCGGCTCAGAATGAAGCAACGGGATACAGGGATCTGCCAGCAGGGTAGTTACAGATTATCATTTATTAGATGTACCCTTCAAATGAGAAATGATCAGTCGCTTGGAGCAGACCCGATCCGTAAGTACAACCAAAATTTGGATCAACTCTGTGGTAAGGGCCCAAGATCTAGATGAGTTTCCTTTACATATGTATAGGCAGCCAACATAGTGGTCAATGTGATTAGGTAGCCACGAATGATGTCATTATTTTAGTGGAAAAGAGAATGCGAAGCAAAAGGATGCTAGGCTATGCAGGTATCTCAAAGGGGACAAGCCAGCGCCGAGCTTAGTTGGAGCTATCAGGTGTGATACGATCAATCAGAGGGTCTGACTGAAGCTTTTGGAGGACAGAATCTGTTATACAGGCACTGGAACGAGAATTAGGAAAACATCTGATGAAGCGTTGTAGTAGACAGTACACATACGTGAATCCTCTAGCAATCATGTCTGGAAACCTGTTGATAACAGTTCCGTCGCCTCCGTTAATCTGTTCAATGTAGGCATTGATTTGCTCAGTGGTGGCCGAGTCTTGAAAGGTTACCTGTCTTTGTTAGTGGGATCGTAGGAGGCGAAAAGAAT
Organism: Penicillium rubens; assembly: GCF_028828025.1. Lineage (NCBI taxonomy): Eukaryota > Fungi > Ascomycota > Eurotiomycetes > Eurotiales > Aspergillaceae > Penicillium > Penicillium rubens. The sequence goes on from NW_026890600.1 coordinate 5,773,246, forward strand.
TTAATTTACAATATAATTCGTTGCCATTTTGTCGGGCATGTGTTGTTAGCGTGGGATTTTCGCGGAATGGAAGAATAAAGGCTCTTGTTGCAGATTATTTCTCGACGGTAATCAGGCAGAATATATTATATTGCTAAACTTCACTCTGGCGGAACCGAGAAAGCAGAATGACGTCATCGCACGTAGAACCCCTGCTAACTATGGGTGCCAGACTATACGTGACTAATCTAATTAGAGAGATGTTACAGTGATGCATATTCGAAATCAGCTTTACCTCCGCTCTCACACAGTTCCCCAGCGCCTCAGAGTCTCCTTGTTCCTAAACGGTGAAGATCAGTTCCACAACCCTAGTAGCTTCAAATTATGACGTAAGTGGCTTGGAGGGTGCTTCGGCACTGAGCGAATTATTGCCAAGAATACTGACGTACATTCAGCTTAGCTTAAATTTGGACTTGCTCACGCCCGCAGGCCATCCGTCTCCAGGGCGGCATAGTCAACTTGGTTCGTTCAAGTAGTCCAGCACCCCTCTTATTAATCATGCCCAGACCAGATGACGAATTCATCAATCAGTTCAGGGAGAAATTTGGGGACCTTCTCTTGAGCTGCCATGGTGAAAGAGGAATGGCAGGCACTCATGTTGATGCGAGAGATCCAAAGTTACCTGCTAGCTATGTCAATGAAAATGAGCCTATTGATGTTATTTGGACAGACGAGGCAAATATTGGTCGAACATTGCGGCTGGAAAGCGGCTCTCCAAAATCCCAGAGTTTTCATGCACCCGATTCGTTCTCTCCGATAATTAGTGCCAAAAAGCACAAAACATTCCACGATCGCAATCTACCAGGGTCGGGAGCGGTCTTTCACAATAAGGCTGGAGACCTCCACTCTCCAATGACACGGTGTAACACAGAGATTTCACCCTTCCTTGATGAATCAATTCAACGCGTGCAGCAGATTTCCTGGAATGGGCCCGATTGCTTCACTCCACTGGCTGAATCTCAACGTTGGCTATTTGACAATACATATTTTGGACAGGCGGGCGATGCACCGAGGTCTCTTATGCATCGCGATTCTGGATACGCCACACAAGATGGAGCCGATCAGGATGTTTTGACCGATGATTTTATTGCACAACCAGACTCAAAATTTGACTTGGCCACATCCGAGGCACACGCCAACGACTACTGGCCATATGGCGACGAAGAAAAGTACGCCTAGGCCCAACGCACGCTACATATACTGTGTCCTAATCCTTTTTATAGATTTCGTTACCAGGTGACGCTGCAAGCCCCGACAGCAATGCTCTGGCATGCCAACAAAAGTCTAGTGACATACCTCAATAAAGGTCAAACATACTACCTCACAGTGGCAGATTCTACCCCACCGACAAAGAAGGCTGGACCCTTTAAATATAGAACGCTCGTGCATGTGTCCTTCGAAGGAGAAGATCAGAGATCAAATCCGGTTGCATCTTGGCAGCTATGGAAAGAAGGCCGAGGCTCGAAAGAAGCCCATGAGCGCAAAGGCGAGGTCTTAGCTGTCGAGTATGTCGATCCTTCCCAGGAAGATGTTAGAAATCAGGGACATCAGCAGATACAACTTGAAGAAGCTTTCGTTGATGGGTTTTGTGTCACCTGGACAGCTGATACAACCGCGAACACCTATGAGGCTGCGATTTCGCTAAAATTCAATTTTTTATCAACTGATTTCAGCCGCTCAAAGGGGGTGAAAGGAGTACCGGTCAGGCTATGCGCAAAAACGGAAATGTTGCAGTCGGTCGACGAAGATAAGGCCCTGGAAGACGAACCAGAAAGGTGCTACTGTGTGGTGAAGCTCTTTCGAGACCACGGTGCCGAACGGAAATCTTCAAATGACAAGACACATGCCAGAAAAAGGATTGAGGAGCTCAACAAACAAATTGTCGACAAAATGACAGGCGCGGACTTTGATAGACAAAGTCGCAACAACTCTCTCTTGAACGGTGGGAAATTCGATATTCGGCCTCAGAAGAAGCGCAGATGGTCGATAGGTTCGCGCAACAGTCCTATGTCGGGTAAAGACCTTCACGCCGATTTGGCTACAATGACTCAGATCGTTTCATCGGCTCGTCCAGTTCACTCAAAACGGGAAGCAGCCCCAGGGCAACTATTATGCAATATACCTAGCGGACCGCACTTCTCTCAGCTTGAAAGCCGGACTTGCAGAGAAACTGCATATCGATCCATGTTTTATCTCTCGTATCATTTGGGTCAACAGTAAAGGCTTGAAGGTCCTAGTGGATGACAATATGGTCCAACATCTTCCAGAGGCGCAGATCATAATTGCAGATATCTGTGAACTCTCGTACACACAAGTACAAATGGCTTCCCCGAGGGCAAAGTGCTCTGGTGTGGAAGTAAAGCTGGTGTTCTGAAATGCTCAATTCGTCTCTGCAAAGGAGAGATTATAATAGTCTCTGTATATTGGTGAATTAATTGTATCGTTATTTCAACCTAATACTCCGCAATACATGCCTTACTGGCAAGGGTACTCCACAAAAACTCCCAATATAGACTAGTGTGTATTGGCGATTAGGGTTTGAGAAACAATCGAAGAGTGTAGGTGGTGACACGAGTTTCGGGAAGTGCTGTAGTCCGCACAAAGCACTTGGGGTCAAGTAATCGGACCACAATTGCGATATAAAATTGTTGTTGTGTACCGAGCGGGAAGAATGGCGGACCCACATGCGGGTGCTCCCGAACCTCCTCGCACAACCACGGGAGGAACGGCAGTGACTGACGCGTCGGAAAACCTTGATTCGACTACCGCGCCGCGGACCAGAAGACAGGCTCGGCTCAGCGATGGCTACTCCAACGCAGCTCGCTCAATGACCGAGATCACGAGCTCCGTAGACAAGAGTTGGCGCGTCACGACTCGGGATATCTGGCGTATGATTGATGGCTTGAAAGAAACGATCGCCTACCAAACCGAGCTTATACAATCCACCAAAGACGAACTGCTTGAAGTAAAGCACGACCAGAACGTCCTCTAAACGTAGAACGAGAAACTCTATAAGGAAGTTCGAGCCCTACGGGCGCAAATTGATGTTCTCCCGACCACACCCGTGGCAAAATCGTGGGCCGTAGTGGCAGCGAGCCACCCGCCGCTTTAACCAAACCACCAACGCACAGACAAGGATCGAAACTACGTCCGAATTAGCACTCAGCCGTCCTATGTGGATCCGAGAGATAACGATAAGGCCGACCAAAACATATTTGGGCGATATCTCCTAATAGAGAGCGCAAACACCCATATCTGTACGGCGCTGACGATTACACCGTCCACACAAGACGCCTAAGTAGCCGGGGTTAGCACCACCAAAACTAGATATATTATCCGGTTTAAGGATATAGGGTCGGCGGAAGCGGCCCGTAATAATACAGAATGGCTAAACGAGCTAGGAAATAACACGAAACTAGTTAAGGCGCGGTCCGGCGTCGTGGTACACCGGACCCCGACTAAGGACTTCGACCTCGAAAACGTAAACACACAGGCGATCGAGAAAATCATGATAGAAGATGATCTAAACGAGCTAGGACCCCAGATCGAGGAGGTGATATGGCTAAAGAAGCGAGACAAGGTGCTAGGGAAGTTGGCATCCCTCGGTATCTGGTTCGATATAGCGGAAGGGGCCGATCTTCTGCTAGATAAGGGCTTCCTCGTTGGCCGGAAATTTATCGGCAGTGTGGAACGCTACGAACTAAAAAGAAAGAGATGCTTCCGGTGCCAACTGTTCGAGCACTTTGCATGGTCATATAAGGAAACACCTCGATGCGGATATTGCGCTGGCTAACACGAGCGGGAACGGTGCCCCCGGGTGTGAGAGCCTGATACCTCGACTGCGGTGGTAAACACCAACTAACGATCGCTAGTGCCGAACGCCGGCAACCTCTAACTCCCAATGTTAGAGACAAACCTACGCATACTATAGTTAAACATCATGAAATCGGGGCCACGGATAGAAGCACTTATTAACGACCACTAGAGCCAGGATCTGGATGTACTCCTGATCTAAGAACCATCTATCACCACCTATCAAACACACATCAACCACAGCGCCTGGCGCTTATACCGACCGACCACCGAGACTGATATAGGTCGGTTCCGCAGTCTGATCTATATCAACCGAAAAGTCTCAACCTCTTCTTATCGATAGATCGCCTGCGACCACCCGGACATCATAGCAATCAAGATTTGGATAACCGACTCTCAATTCCTTGTCTTTTCGGTTTACCTCTCTTACGTTCCGCTATTCACACCGAACGAAACGACGGCAGAACTAGCACTCACGGCAATCTAGGACACACTTATAGCTAACACCTAGGATGATCAAAAGACGACAAGCGTCATCTTGTCAGGTGATTTTAACCGCCATCACCCGATATAGGGCGGCGACCATATCTAACCGCGATTTATTAAAGACGTAAGCGAATTGATCAACTTCTTTTAAATATATAGCCTATATGGCTGTCTACCACGGGGGATAGCGACATTTTGGCCCTTCAACGACCTAGGGAAGAATACCACTATCGACCAGATAGTAACGAACCGACTAAACCTGCTTATTAAGTGCCATCTCTATCACGAAAACTAGGGGTTAGACCACCGCGCAACGTACTCTAAATGGGACTTAAATCTCACCGCTAGCCCGCCGCTAAGGCAAGGAAAGCCTATAATCGCGTAGACTAGTGCAAGATCGCTGGAGACGTGCTTCGACAAATAGGCCTATAGAAAGAGGTGAAAACGGGACCGGCGCTAGATGAGACAGTCGAGAGGCTCATAAAGGCAACTGCCACGGCAGTGGATAGACACACTCCCGATCTACGACCAACACCATATTCCAAACGCTAGTTGACCCCAGACCTTAAGATACAGCAGACCCAATTCAACCACCTGCGCCGGAAGTGGCAAGGAAGCTGTGCGGAACTCGGGCGACACGACGCCCGTATAATGACCCTCTTTCAAAAAATGCAACACAAACGACGATTGTAGACCCGAACTATCGAGAAGGTGAAGACGTCACATTGGAAAGCATTCCTAGACGAAGCCGGGGAAGGGAAGCTCTAGAAAGCAGCTACCTACATGAAATCAAGAGAAGCCTAGGGTTGTGTACCGGCCTTACGCGTCGGCACCAACGAGCTTATAGAGAATGAGGACAAAGCGCAGGCCTTCCTAGACGCTTTCTTCCCGTAGATGGACGAACCTCACGAGGACTTGCCCGCGCAGGCACCTCTAGCACTTCTGTGGCAACCTATCACTAAGCTTGAGATTCAACGATCTCTTAAAGCCGCAAAGGATCTACTACACCTGGCGGAGACGGCCTGCCGACGCTAGTATAGAAACAGCTGTGAGACACCTCAAGGTCTACATCATAGGGATCTTTGCCGTATCCATTAAATTAGGATACCACCCGAGGCGATGGCGGAGCGCGAAGATTGTGGTGCTACGGAAACCCAAGAAATCGGATTACTCGGTCCCTGGGGCCTATCGCCCGATCTCACTCCTTAACACGCTAGGAAAACTGCTTAAAGCGGTGATGGCGCGACGACTGTCGTATCTCTCCGAAAAACACCGTCTGCTACCGGACACCCAGTTTAGAGGGCGACTAGGTAGAACCACCGAACAGGCCCTTCTAGTCCTCTCTAACGCGATCGACCGAGCGTGGTACAAACACAAAGTGGTGACGCTAGTGGCATTTGACCTGAAAGGTGCCTTTAACGGAGTTAATAAAGTGAGCCTAGACGACTGCCTACGGGTAAGGAGAATCCTAACCGTGGCTAGAAGATAGATTGCGAGCTTTATGAGCGACCGCTACGCTAGTATAGGATTTGACGACTTCCGCACAGACGCCACGCCACTAGCGAACGCGGGACTAGTATAGGGCTCGCCTCTCTCCCCTATCCTGTTTATATTCTTTAACTCCGACCTAGTCGGCCAACCTGTCAACCCCCACGACGGCGTATCCGCCTTTATCGGTGACTACTTCCGCTAGCGAGTAGGACGATCAGCTAAAGAGAACCTAGCCAAGATGCAATCGGAAGATATTCCCCGTATTGAAGCATAGGCCCGTCGAACTAGGTCTTGCTTCGCAGCCGAAAAGATAGAACTGATTCATATTACTAGGAAGAGAAGGGAACAGCTCTAGGGTCAAGTGGTTATGAACGGGAAGACAGTCGAACCGTCGCCCACAGCTAAACTACTAGGGGTGGTCTTCGACTAGGAGTTGCGCTAGAAAGAACACGTCTAACAAGCGATCAAACGTGCAATCAAGGTTAGTATTGCTTTGTATGGGCTGCGGTATCTACGCCTAGAATAGATGCGACAGCTATACCAAGCCTACGTTACGCCGGTCATGGACTACGCGTCGACGGTCTGGCACGACCCTTTACGAGATAAGACTCACCTACGACACTTAAACACAGTCTAGAGAACCGCATTGATCCGTATCTTATCAGCTTCTAGGATAGTAGCCACCACGACTCTAGAAGTAGAGGCATACGTTCTGCTAACGCGCCTGCGCCTCCGCCACCGAGCGTAAAACACCATCACAAGCCTTCACACTCTGCCGCGCGATCATCCTATTTGGGATGCACTACGACGAGCTTAGAAACGGAGGAACAGTATCGGGTCATACGCTCGTTTTCTACCGGCGGAATCCCTAAAGACCATGAACCTAGAAAGATTAGATGAACTAGAGACGATCTCCACGACCGCTACTGCCGTGGCGCGCTGAGTCCTTCACGGATATTGAGATCGGGTTAGACCGAGAGACGGCAAGAGAACGGGCTGAGAGCGTGCGGTCCACATCTACCATCGTGGTCTACTCCGATACCTCGGGATGTGACAGCCACCTGGGCGCCGCTACCGCAGCGCTCGACAATAACCTACAGATTATCGAATCCCAATAGGTGCAAGTGGGACTAATAGACCGGTGGTCGGTTCACGTAGCAGAGCTGATAGACATCTTCTACGCTGTCAGCATAGTGTTCAAGATCAGCCATTAGCGGCCAAGAGCGGAACATAATGGAATAATAACGGCAACGATCCTCTGCGACAGCAGATCAGCGGTGCAAGCAATCCAGAACTCAGGTAGCAAATCAGGACAACGCATTATCCACGCGATCCTCTAAGCAGACACAGAGGTTCAAGCAAAGGGAATCGCGCTTCGTCTCTAATGGATACCTGGACACTGCGACAACCCAGGGAACGACCCAACAGATCGGCTGGCCAAGGACGCGGCAAGCCCGGGCAAATCACATCCCTTCCGCCCTTTGCTGGCAAGGATGAAGGCGCTTATTCGCGACAACATCCGCGGTCAGTAGAGGCGGGAATGGGACTCATCCACCAAAGGCGGTCACCTGCGAAAAGTTGACAGCACTCTACCGGCGGCCTACACCAGGAAGCTATATGGGAATTTGCCCAGAGGCCGGGCGTACCTGCTGACACAGCTACGCACGGGCTATAATTGGTTATCCACCTATGCCAAGGCCTTCGGCTTCCGCGACAATGATCAGTGCGTGTACGGCGCGCAAGAAACAGTCACCCACGTGCTGGTAGACTGCCCAAATATGAGGGAACTTCGACGGAATTTCAGGAGTGAAACTGGGGACGCGTTCAGCAGCGTATCGAGTCTGCTGGGAGGCTCAACTGAAGGTGAGAGAGGTAAACCAGACACCGTCTCCCGGGCTAGGACGGTTAAAGCCGTCCTGGACTTCGCTGAGGCGTCACAACGATTTCAAAGTCGCGCGCCATGAGGGCAGCCTAACAACATGAGCGGCAACTAGGCCACGAGGGGCCTTGACGAGGCTCCAAGTTCGTTTTCAGGAAGTGGGATATCATACATGTACATACACGGATATATATAGTTGCTGTAGCCTGTATATCGCTTCGGCAGTTGGATCCCAGGTCACGTGATGTATATAGATCTATAGGAGTGGCTGCCTGTTAGGCAGACACTCCGCTAGGCAGCAGGGAGATGAGCTGCTGCAACTACAAATAGCTGGATCTCCTCATATGGATGAATAACATCACACTTGTACCTTAATCCAGGGTTCAACTGGTTATGAGCCTCTCTTTTCTAGACAAGCCTTTGGATGGACACAAGTGATCAGTGATCAAGACCCCAGACCCCAGACCCCAGACGCCCAATTCAGGGCACCAGACAAGACGTAATCCAAGATGGATGAAGTCAAACCAGATCGCCAACTGAAAGGCAAAACCAACTTCATCAGTTGGAAACGCGAGTTTGAACGAGCAGCCAGAGCAAATGATGTGCTTGAGTTTCTCACAGGCGAAGAAGTCGTTCCTCCCAAGCCCAACAAAGACGAATACTTTGTGAAGGTCCTTGACACCGAAACTCGTCGGTCTACTCGGATCAAGAAAAGTTTAAGCCCGACGACCGATGACGAAAACGAGACGGAAGACGGCCAGACAGTTGTGTTGACGACCAACAACACACTCCGATGGCAGATCGATCACAACGAACACAAGAATGCAAAGGAAAAGATGAAGCTTGCAAACAGATTGCTTGACGCTTGGATTTCCGACGGCATTAAAATCGAGATCGAGGATTGCGCGGACGCCAAAGAAGCTTATGATTTTATCAAGAAGCGATACGCGGTCACAAATGAACGTGCGCGCGACATCCTGTTGAATCGATTGAACGACCTCAAGCTGGATCACTGTTCATCCGTGACCGACTACACCAATCAAATCCGCCAGATCAAAGCTGATCTGAAGACAGTCAAATATGATATGACTGACGACATGTTTGCAACCGCTCTTCTTCATGGTCTTCCTCCTAACTACCGCAGCTTCAAAGAGAAGTATGACTGGGTTAGGTCGATTAAACCTGACGATTCTCCTGATCTGGACTATCTTTTTGAACGCATGCATGTTGAAGAAATGCACCAGCTTCAAATGAAAGAAGAGAGAAAGGCCAGGGACAAGGCCAAGAGAGATGCGAGCAACAACAGCACCATGAACATGGACAATTCTACCCGTTACAGGCCGAGACGGGAGGACAGAAATCACCTCAAGTGCACCCATCCTGGATGTGGCAAGACTGGCCATACCGAAGAACATTGCTGGGTTAAGAATCCCGAGAAAATTCCACGATCTCTCAAAGAAAAGTTCACCAACACCACCAACAGGGCCGTTGTCCCCAATGGCATGGGTGGTGTTGCAGAAATGGACCTCATCGATTCCAAAGACACCTATATCCGGAGTGATGCTCTAGGTACGGGTCCCTCCCTTTCAACTCATGCGAAACCAGCTGACCCTTCGCCACAGATGCATAGAGCTATGTCTTGCATCAAGTTGCGGGGATCAGGGGGAGTTGATATGGGGGACCCAGTGTCCGCAACGTTGGATTTCTCTAAACCTGTGTTGGGGGCTTTCTTGGCAGGCAGTTTCTGTACAACAGACACATGGCTAGCTGACACCGGAGCGAACATGCATATCGTTAATGACATGAAATGGTTTAAGAAAGATACTTTCCGCACATCCAATCTAAAAATCAGCACCGCAGACGGGTCCACTAGCCTTGAAATAGAAGGAATGGGAGTTGTCAATCTTCTTCTAAAAAGCCCTGATGGGGTTCCGGTGAAAGTATCACTTTCAGAAGTTGCCTATGCTCCTCGAGGCAAATGCAACCTATTTTCTGGAGGGATGTTCACCCGAAAAGCAAATTTAACCGGCATCTACAATAAGCAATATATGACATGGATGAATGATGCCGGACATGCCATCGGACACGCCGCTTTCGGCAATGGTCTGTATCACCTTGACGCCACAAAACTTCCCAATGATGACATAACAAGTGGTGTCATCGCAGCAACAGTGGATTTCGATGACCCTGTATGGAAATGGCATCGAAGGTTGGGGCACCTAGGCTTTCAAAGCATGCTAAATCTGCTGCGAAGCTCAACGGGGATGGAGATCACCGAGAAGCAGATCAAAGCCAAGCTTAAAGCCGTTTGTCCCGTATGTGCGACGACACGGGCACTGGTCAGAATTCCACGCGATCCCGCCACGCGCCATGCTCAACAACCGGGAGCGATGGTTCATATGGATGTGTGGGGACCATACCCAATCGAAGGATTTGATGGAACTAGGTACTTCTTGTTTATTACCGACGACTGTACGCGATATACATGGAGCGCACGTTTCGATAAAAAGTATCAGCTCTTTGAAGTCTTCAAGTCGCTGGTCAAATTGATCCAGAAGGTTTTCAATATTACCATCCGGTGCTGTCGCTTTGACAACGAATTTGAAAGGGGACCAATTGGCAAATGGTGCAACTCCCATTCCATCGCGCGAGAACCCATCGAACCATACGCCCATTATCAGAATGGTGTTGCTGAGAGGACAAACCGTACAATTCGTGAAAAGGCCGCACCTATGGTTCAAGAAATTTCCATCTCCGGACAAGTCTCCAAGATTATTTCCGAAAAGGGCAACGAGCTCTTACGAATTTCCAAGATACCCGAGAACCTCTGGCCCGAAGCCATACAGCATGCTGTCTGGCTGAAAAATCGAACTCCAGCGCGTGCACTACGCAAGAAGGATGCAAAAACACCATACGAAGCCTTGCGGGGAATGAAACCAAGTCTAACAAGAGAGAGAATTTGGGGCAGTCGAGCATATGTCACGTATCCGCAAGAGCTGAGACACACGGCTGAGATGACAAAGTTACATAACCCTCGTGGCTGGCTGGGCTACTTTGTCGGATGCGAGAGTGAGGCAATGTACCATATCTATTCTCCGGAGAAACACAAGGTCTACCGGATCGGCGTTGCAAGGATCGAGGACGGTGAAGGGCTGCGCGATCCGCATGATGCACCCTGTTTGGAAGATAGGATCCCCACCCCAGATGTTGCATTTACGGACAACAATCACTCGGAAGATGGGTCAGAATCTTCAAGTGATTCGGACAAGGACTATGACGACGGTGAATCAAGCCATGATCAACACACTGTAATCTCCTCGGATGAGGAAATTGCCGACCAAGAGCATCATGTTTCCGAAGCGGCACACGAGTCACAAGATGAGGTCGAAGACGCCGATGATGAAGACGATACCGACAACGGAGACTTGGGACTAAACAATGTGTCCAAGTATTTCAATCAATCCAAGCACGCCGGCATGGCCAAACGCAAGTTTCCCGATGATCCTATAGTAGCGCCAAGGAAAAGCCGCCGAGCTACTCACGGACAACGTGACATCAATTTAGAGCACTCGGACTCAGATTTGTCGGACTTAAACGACGATTCTTGGTATCACTCAGAAGACGGGAAGGTTTCACAGGCTTATTGGCAGTTCGTCGCAAAACGTGGCGGTGGCCACATGAAGAACTTTTTGCCTGATGATGATAAATGCGACCGTTGTTTCCGAACCGGGAGAAGGTGCGACTCTGCCGAGAATGGAATGCCTTGTTCGATCTGCAGGAAAGACAACCAAGGCTGCAGGTCACAGTCGAAGGAAACAAAACGCCTAATACTTCCTGAGAACCGCCACAGGCGTAAAGAGATTGGAAGGGTACAACAGGACCAGCCATGCAGAAGATGCTTCCAGACGAACCGTACTTGTTTTCTCATTGACCCAAGCAATCCAAAATGCGAAGCATGTCAAAAAGCCAATCTCAATTGCAATTGGAACCTGGATGGGGTCAAAAGGTCAACAGCACGGCAGAAGAAAAGACAGGCGGAAAAGGAGGAAAGGCATAAAAAGCTCGGATTCGTACCAGTTCCTCGCGATCAGAAATGCTACCGGTGCGCAGCAAAGATAATGACATGCGATGGGAAGATTCCGTGCAACAAGTGCAACACCCTTCTTCAACGCTTAGCATGTCGGCCGCAAGGTGTGGATGATTTACCTCCTTGTGATCAGTGCAGAAATGGAACCAGGAGTGGAAAAAACTGTGACCGCGGACGACCTTGTAAGGCATGTATCCATGGAAGGACAACGTGCAGCTACGAAGTCCAGGATGGTCTGTTAACCAGAATCTATCGCGTACCTGATTCTCCGCTTCCAACTGGTTTCTCCTCAGTGGGCCCTCTTCAGGAAGGAGATCTGTCTGATGAGGAGTGCGTGCGCTGCCAAAGAAGGAAATTGAACTGCGATGGGGAACAACCCTGTTACCCATGTATCAAAGCGCAAAGCAACAGCAACGTTGCTAGTTGCAACTATCGACGATCTGATGGCACATACGAGTCGTGGGCAACTCGACCATTCGAAGCGAAAGCCTTGAGCGAGCCGAACCTGCGGGAGGATTACCAGAGCTACACTGGTCGGAGGAAGCTTAAAGTCTCCAATGAGCTGAGATCTTTGAGAGATGCATTGTATACCAAAGCCCCAGAGAAGAAAAGAACTGATCAATCTATTGTGGAAGAGACGATCGACTCTGACCCACATGACGACGAGAACCATGGCCGACACGCGGCGGCCAAGAATAACTACAAGGGCTTCAAATTCAGTCTATCGGCGTACAATGAACTTCCGCAACCAGCTCTCCAACTGAAGAACAATGGCACTGCTAATGGAAAATACCTTGAAGCAAAGGTGGAAGAATTAAATTCCCACAAAGAAAAAGGCACGTGGAAGGTCGTTCCACTCCAAGGAGGGATCAAACCGGTTACTTCACGATGGGTCACTACCGACAAGTATGGACCGGACGGCGAAGTCGCCAGGCGCAAAGCTCGCCTAGTAGCAAGGGGCTTCCAACAGGAAGAAGGCATAGACTATGAAGAGACGTTCGCGTCCGTGGTCAAGTCGGCTTCGACCCGCATCTTGCTCGCGTTGGCGGCGATTTGCCATTGGCATGTCCACCAAGGGGATGTGAAGACGGCGTTCCTGAACAGTGATTTAGACAAGCCGGTCTACATGAAAGCCCCGGCGGATGTACAGTTACCTCGTGGGCATTGCTTACTTCTTATCAAGGCCCTTTACGGATTGAAGCAGTCTCCTCGCGCGTGGTATCAAAAGCTCCGGGACACTCTTGTTGGTTGGGGCTGGCGTATGTCAGCCTACGACCCATGTGTGTTTATCAACGACAGAACCAGACTCATACTCGAAGTACACGTGGACGACATAAACGTGATGGGTAGAGGCCTTCAGGCAATCCTTGATTTCAAGGGTCAACTTTCGAAGGAATTTCCAATATCCGACGAGGGGGAGTGCTCCTGGTATCTAGGAATGCACATAGAGCAGAAGCCTGGAGAGATTCATCTCCATCAGAAACAATATATCGACCAAATGGTCAACAAGTATGGCTTCAAAGATGCCGCGCCTGCCAAGACTCCCCTGGACACGAAGATCAAGCTAGCGAAACAGGGCGACTACGTTGCCAACACCAAATTCCGCAAAGAATATCAGTCGAAGGTCGGGTCGCTCAATTTTAGCAGCAATCAGACAAGACCGGACATTGCTTTTGCTACCGGATATGTAGCTCGATACGCATCCAACCCAAACCGGGCTCATATGGATGCTGTGGATCGCATTTTTGCATATTTGAAGAGCGACGCGAGGAAGGGAATTGTCTATTCAGACAAACACGGTCTCCAGCTGAGGGGTTTCGTCGACAGCGACTTTGCTGGATGTGAGGACTCACGCAAGTCAACAACTGGATGGGTGTTCACGCTTGCTGGAGGGCCCATATCGTGGTCATCCCAGAGACAAAAAACAGTGGCTACATCAACCATGGATGCAGAGTACATTGCATGCGCCGAGGCTGCGAAGGAAGCTATGTGGATTCGCAACTTTATCAATGACCTCCGCATCCCTGGAGTATATATTGACACAGTTCCCCTTTATATCGACAATAACGCAGCCTTGAAGCTCACCAGGAATCCAGAGTTTCACAGCAGAGCCAAACACATTGACGTCAAGCACAACTTCATTCGGGAGAAGGTGGAGGAAGGTCTTATTGATACCCAGCGCGTCAATACAAAGGATAACTTAGCAGATGTTTTCACCAAAGCTTTACCGAGGCCTACACACGAAGACCTTGTGGAACGTCTGAATCTCCATTCAGGGGGAGGTTTTGAGTCTGCAATTTCGTTCAAAGAAAGATCAGACACTGCCAGATCAAATTCTGGGATCCTTGAGGTGCCTCGGCCCCTTCGGGTCCTTGGCACAGGGGGAGAGTTGGATCCCAGGTCACGTGATGTATATAGATCTATAGGAGTGGCTGCCTGTTAGGCAGACACTCCGCTAGGCAGCAGGGAGATGAGCTGCTGCAACTACAAATAGCTGGATCTCCTCATATGGATGAATAACATCACACTTGTACCTTAATCCAGGGTTCAACTAAAGCGAGAGGTCAGGGTAAATGAAATCATCCATCCATCCATCCATCCAACCCTGTATCAAAGAGACGCCTCCAATGTCTGGATGCACGCGTGCAAGGATAAAGCCATGGGACCGATTAACCGAGTCCAAAGAGTAGGAGCACAAGCCATTGTGGGGATATTTCTCACGGTCGCGACCAGCGTAGCAGAGGCGGAGGCCTATATTGCCACTGCGCAGCATCGATTCTGGAGACGGGCCGCTAAGATGTGGACGGACATACACACTCTACCGGAAACCAATCCTCTCCGCAGAAATACAGATCGGATCAGGAAGTTCAGAAGATACCACCGCTCGCCGTTGTATCAGGTAGCCGATGCGCTCAAGCATATCGACATGGAAACACTGGAAACCATCAATCCGTTCACATTGGCACCATGGGAAGCACGCGTACAGGCTGGCGTTGAAGCAACTCCGCAGTCACCGATCGTACTAGGCGGGTTAATACAGATCGCAACCAGCAGTTCGGCTCGGAACGAGCTAGTCGGATTTGGGGTGGCGATCGAGAGGCAGCCACCTCGGTATCGAAAACTAAGATTGAAGACCCTTTCCCTCACATTAGGTGCAAGAGCAGAGCAAAATCCGTTCTCCGCGGAGCTAGCAGCGATAGTATATACATTGAACATGGTAGTTAGAGTGAAGGATTACCGGATTACGCTACTCACGAGCAACAAAGCGGCGGCTCTGACACTAAGGAACCCTCGATAACAGTCAGGTCAGGAATTCGTCTACCAACTATACAAGTTGATGAGAAAACTGAGGAGAAATAGAAACCAGATCAATATCCGGTGGATCTTAACGAGTGAAGACAATAAACTACGGGGTCTAGCCAAGGAATAGGCCAGAGCCGCGACATAAGAAGATGCTGTCCCGCAAAAGCAGGTCCCAAGGATGAAGTCAATAACACTCAATATTGCACGGTCCCAAGCAGTTCCCAATAATGACCTGCCAGCGAATATAGGGAGACACGCAAAACGAGTTGATACAGCACTCCCAGGCAAACACACCCGGTAACTATATGACCGATTATCGTAGAAAGAAGCGAGCGTGCTAGCTCAACTCCGAACCGGCATGGCAAGACTTAATGGATATCTCTATCGAATCAACGTAGCAGACACGGACCAATGTGCGTGTGGACAAGCGAGAGAGACCGTGGAGCACTTCCTATTTCGATGTCAAAAATGGACGGCGCACCGGATGGAACTATTACAATGTACCAACACCCACCGAGGAAATATATCCTTCTTCCTAGGAGGAAAGTCGCCTTCCGATGATCAGAAGTGGACGCCGAACTTAGACGCGGTACGGGCCTCAATACGATTCGCCATCGCCACGGGCCGACTCGAGGCCACCTAACCACGCCGACGAACATAAATCACCCCCCTTTCGCCGATCTAACCCACTAACCACCTTGTGTTACAGACGGTAGACGCGCTTCAACTGCCGAAAATAGGATGTTGAACACTTGGAGAAGCGCCTTCAAGCCAGCCTACTAACACAATTACTAACCCACGAGGATCCGCTGCGATACGGACATCTGAGATGACATATATTGCAAGGCTTTATATATGGGCTCTGAGGAGACACAGTACTATATATATTATGACATGTATAGTAGATCAGAGATAGTTGCCCTTTCGGCTTAGCCGCCGGGCGTTAATGAATTGTTTGTTTGTTTGTTTGTATCAAAGAGAGGTATTACAATGCGACCAATTATCGACTGTACAGCAAGAGGCGTCTGTAAAATATAGAACTGCCCAGTGATAGCCTTTTTGTGCCACGTGGCGAAAATACCGACCTCCCGTATCAAGTGAGTAATGACGGGACGGGCCGCGATGCGAACCCCTGATCCGCCCGACCGCGATGAACGCGAGGATTCGCCACCGCGACTGTCGAGACCGAAACGCACCACCAAACCACCGAAAAACTATGCTCGAGAGCAAGAGATCGACAACGAGCAGAGGAAGACGCGACCGCTACCAAAGAAGAGAATCGAACCCGAAGACCAGCCTGACGTGGCAACTTCGGACGACTCCGCGACCGAGAGCGACGACCTCGATATCAGCAATCTAGTGCAAGAGATCGCCAAACTCAGGAGGGATATCAGACTCCGCGATGAGATACATAAGGAAGAACTACTAAAAGCCCAAGCAGAGTTTGGTGCCGCTCTCGCCGAGGTCCGACACGAGCTACAGAACCTGACTGATAGACCCTTGACACCGCAATGCCACTCCGAGGCATGCTCTCAGAACAACCATGATGCGATTCTCCGCGAGATTCAATCCTTACGCGAAGAAATCAGCGTCCCCGCTCCCACGAGTTCCCCATCCTATACAGATATCGCGCGCACTCCTCTAACCAGTTACCCAAGCAACATACGGACACTGTCAACGCTAGGCACGACACCGACCGCCTTTACCGAAACTTTATACTATACGATAGACACCTCGAAGATGACCGAAAATGAAAATGAAAAGATATCCGCGGGCTCAATCAGGGCCGCAATCGAGAAAGAGATCCGAACGATGGATGATCACACCCACTGGCGCTACCGCGCGGTCACTGTGAGTCCAAGAGACCCCAATCGGATCAGGATTGCGTGTCGTGATAAAGCCGAGCACCAGCTGGTCAAGAAAGTGGCGGAAGAAAAGATCGGAACAGGATCCCGGGTGCTCCGGGACGAGCTCTACCCGATTAAGGTCGACGGCGTCAAGAGGGCTGCGGTGCTGGATGACAACCATGCCATTCTGGCTGGAGCAGCCGTAGCACTAAGTGAAGAAAACGAAAGTACAGTCGCTAAGATAACGTGGCTTAGCAGCAAGGAAGCCGCGAAGCCATATGGCTCGATGGTCGTGTACCTCACTAAAGGCTCCGACGCGCGGAGGCTCCTAGCCGACGGATACTTCTACGTTAGAGGGGAGTCCGGGATAACCAGCGTCTTTGAATATCGGCCACGACCGATGCAATATTATAACTGTCAGGAGATTGGTCATAAGGCATTCCAATGCCGGAAGACCCAGAAGTGCGCAAAGTGCGCCTCGGAGGGTCATCACCACAGTCGCTGCGATCAAGAGGTTCCAAAGTGTGTTCCATGCGGTAGGCTATATGAGTCGTTTAGCAAGAATTGCCGGAAGCTCTACCCACCACATCATGAATAAAACACTTCGAATAATCTAATTGAATATAAGGAAGCAGGGTGCCGTGCATAAAAGCTTAATGAACGACGAACAAACTAAGGACGTAGTGGCGTTAGCGATTCAGGAACCCTAGGCGAGGAGGATTCAGGGACGACTCTTGACCACCCTAATGGGATATCACAAATGGACGAAGATGGTACCCTCCTCCTAGAGGGAAGGCAGATGGGCGATCCGGAGCATGCTTTGGGTCAACAAAGATATAGAAGCGGAGCAAGTGGCCATTGAGTCCCCGGATCTGACGGCAGCGGTCATCCGACTACCCGAACGGCTGATCTTTATAGCATCGGTCTACGCCGAAGGGGGAGATTCCTTGGCTCTAGATGACGCGTGTGGTCACCTAAGAAGGGCAATTGCGATGGTGCGGCGAGACACGGGCGCGGTGGTAAACATCATGATTATGGGAGATTTCAACCGCCATGATCAACTCTAGGGCGGAGACGAGGTGTCCTTGGGAAGACAAGGCGAAGCGGATCCAATCATTAACCTCATGAGTGAATTTGCTCTAAGTAGCTTGCTCAAACGAGGCACGAAAACATGGCATGGCGAAGGACAGTATAGGGACTGCGAGTCCACAATTGACCTCGTCCTAGCCTCCGACAATTTGGCAGACCTAATGACTAAATGCGTAATACACGGGACTAAGCACGGCTCGGATCACCGGACGATTGAGACGGTGTTCGATATACCGTGGCTAGCCCCGAAACATCAGGAACGACTTCTTCTAAAGAATGCGCCATGGAAAGAGATTAATACTAGAATTGCGAGGACTCTAGCCACCACTCCATCGGAAGGCACAGTATAGCAGAAAACCGACCGACTGATGTCCGCAGTCTTAGACGCAGTGTATACGTTAACTCTAAGAGCGAGACCATCGCCACACGCGAAGCGGTGGTGGATAACTGACCTAACACAACTCCGTTATATATACACGTACTGGCGCAATCGCGCTCGCTCGGAACGACGGACGGGGCGTAAAGTACCTTAGCTCGAAAAGATGGCCCAGGATACGGCAAAACAATATCATGATACTATCCGCAAGTAAAAGAAGAAGCATTGGAATGAGTTTCTCGCAGACAACGACAACATCTGGAAAGCCGCCAAGTACCTGAAGTCTGGGGACGATACGGCGTTTGGGAAACTACCGTAGCTCGTCAGAGCAGATAGGACTACTACTACTGACCATAAGGAGCAAGCAGAAGAGCTATTATCCAAGTTCTTCCCCCCTCTGCCAGAGGGGATTGAAGACGAGGGGACGAGACCACAGAGAGAACCGGTGAGGATGCCTACAGTTGGCATAGAAGAGATCGAAAGACAGCTTTTTGCTACAAAATCATGGAAGGCACCGGCGAAGACGGTCTACCGGCGATAGTCTAGAAGATGACGTGGCCGACTATCAAGCATAGGGTTCTCGATCTATTCCAGGCGTCACTGAGAGAAGGCGCGTTACCGACACAATGGAGACACGCGAAGATCATACCGCTCAAGAAGCCGAATAAAGAAAATTACACCATTGCAAAGGCGTGGAGGCCGATCTCACTCCTAGCGACACTAGGAAAGATACTCGAATCAGTGGTTGCTAAAAGAATCTCACACGCAGTGGAAACGCACGGATTGCTCCCGACCAGCCACTTCGGCGCCCGAAAGCAGCGATCCGCAGAGCAAGCGCTCGTGCTTCTTCAAGAGCAGATCTACGTAGCATGGCGTGGCCGACGAGTGTTAAGCTTAATCAGCTTCGATATGAAAGGTGCCTACAACGGAGTGTGCAAAGAACGACTGCTCCAGAGGATGAAAGCGCGAGGTATACCAGATAACTTGCTCCGGTGGGTCGAGGCATTCTACTTAGAGCGAACGGCCACCATCTAGATCAACGGGCAGCTTTCTGAGGCCCGAAGATTGCCCCAAGCTGGCCTGCCTTAGGGCTCACCCCTATCTCCGATCCTATTCCTTTTCTTTAACGCAGACCTCGTGCAAAGACAGATTGACAGCTAAGGAGGAGCGGTCGCTTTTATAGATGATTTTACCGCATGGGTGACCGGGCCAACCGCGTAAAGTAACCGGCAAGGAATCGAGGCAATTATCAATAAGGCGCTCGATTAGGAAAGGAGAAGTGGAGTAACTTTTGAAGCGGAAAAGACAGCTATCATACACTTTGCTCCCAAGATGCGTAAATCGGACCATGAGTCGTTTATCATCAAGGAACAGACGGTTGTGCCCAAAGAGCACGTTAAGATCCTGGGTGTCTTGATGGATACGAGACTGAAATATAAGGAACATATGGCGAGGGCCGCGTCTAAGGGCCTAGAGGTAGCGATAGAACTTCGGCGACTTCGCGGCCTTTCCCTAGCAACGGCGCGGCAGTTATTTATATCGATAGTGGCGCCAGTTATGGACTACGCCTCTAATGTCTGGATGCACGCGTGTAAGGACAAGGCCATGGGGCCGATCAATCGAGTCCAAAGAGTTAGAGCATAAGCTATTATAGGGACATTCCTCACCGTCGCGACTAGCGTAGCGGAGGCGGAGGCCTACATTGCCACCGCGCGGAACCGATTCTGGAGACGGGCCGTGAAAATATGGACGGACATACATACCCTTCCTAAAATAAACCCGCTCCGTAGAGGTATAGACCGGATTAAAAAGTTCAGACGATATCATCGCTCGCCGCTGTACCAAGTGGCAGATGCGCTTAGGCACATCGATATAGAGACACTGGAAACAATTTACCCGTTCACGTTGGCCCCATGGGACGAACGCGTACAGACCAATACTGACGGACAACATGAACCCCAGACTGAAGCGGGCGGGTTGATATAGATCGCGGTTAGCAGCTCGGCACGGAACGAGCTGGTGGGATTTGGAGTCGCAATCGAGAAACAGCCACCTCGAAATCGAAAATTGAAGCTTAAAACGTTTTCTATCACATTAGGCGCGAGGGCAGAGCAGAACCCGTTCTCTGCGGAGCTAGCAGCCATAGCATATGTGTTAAAAATGATAGTGGGAATCAAGGACTATAGGACTACGTTACTCACAAGCAACAAGGCGGCGGTGCTCACGCTAAGAAACCCCCGACGACAGTCTGGCCAGGAGTTTGTTTATCAGATATACAAGTTGATAAGAAGGTTGCGGAAGAACGGAAACCGCATCGAGTTCCACTAGATCCCTACTACCGAAGATAACAAGCTATTAGGTCTAGCTAAAGAATAGGCCAGAACTGCAACACAAGAAGATGCTCTCCTATAAGAACACGTCTCGAGGATAAAGTCGACAACATTGAACATCGCACGGTCCCAAGCAGTCCCTAGCAGTGAGCTACCAGAGAACATAGGAAGACACGCAAAACGAGTAGATGCCGCACTGCCAGGCAAACACACCCGGCAGTTATATGATCGCCTAACGTGGAAAGAAGCGAGCGTACTGGCCCAGCTCCGAACCGGCATGGCTAGGCTCAATGGGTATCTCAATCAAATTAATGTAGCAGAGACGGATCAATGCGATTGCGGACAAGCAAGAGAGACCGTGGAGCACTTCCTTTTCCGATGTCGGAAGTGGATGACGCACCGGACAGAAATGTTACAATGCACGCAGACTCACCGAGGAAACATATCTTTCTTCCTGGGCGGAAAACAGCCTTCTGATGATCAGAAGCGGACGCCAAACCTAGAGGCAGTATAGGCCTCCATACGTTTCGCCATTGCGACAGGCCGACTTGAGGCCACTTGAACATATCGACCAACACAACCCCCACCCCTTCTTCCGACCCTGCTTACCCACCACCTCGTGCTACACATGGTAGACGCGCTTCAACTGCCGAAGATAGGATGTTGAACACTTGGAGAAGCACCTTCAAGCCAGCCTACTAACCCACGTACTAACCCACGAGAAACTCGCTGCGATACAGTACTTCCCGAAACTGGTGTCACCACTTGCACTCTTCGATTGTTTCTCAAACCCTAACTGCCAAGACAGACTAGTCTATATTGGGAGTTATTCCGGAGTATCCTTGTTAGTGGGCCGTGTATTGTTTCTTACATAGAGTAATCTGGATATTTAGCCGCTGTATTAATCTGTAAGTCGACCTAATTGGCACCACTTCGGAAGCCTTCGTTCCTTGGTAGAGGTTGGTTTTCACATTCAATCACCAGTGATCACGCCAAGATGGCGCCAAGCTAGCCCCTTTAAAGCATGAATCTTTATGGGAATGCGAGTTTCAAGCCCGTTTATATTGTTTACGAATTCCTGATTTATCGACCTGCTCGATTCCAAAAGCTTCGCCACTCGCTCCACCGTAAAAGCTCCACCACCGCTTCATGGCCATTCTGCGTGGCGACGGACAGCGGTGTCCAATCGCCGGGGCCTTCCTCTGGCTGCACAACAACTTGTTCAGTCTCAAGTAAACATTCCACCACCGCCTCGTGGCCCGCCTGCGCAGCCCGCAACAACGGTGTCCAGCCGTTGGAGTCCTTTGAATCTGCGTCAACACCCTCGGTCGCAAGTAAAAGCTTCACCACCGCTTCGTAGCCATGCCATGCAGCGACATACAGCGGTGTCCAACCAAAGGGGTCGTCCTTTGGCTGCAAATCAACGTGTCCAGTTTTAAGTAAGAGTTTCACCACCGCCTCGTGGCCATGATACGCGGCCCGGAACAGCGGTGTCTCGTAGGCGCATTTTGAATTAACATCAACGCTCCCAGTATCAAGTAAGAGCTTCACCACCGCTTCGTGGCCGTTCTGAGCGGCTGCGAGCAGAGGTGTCTCGCTGTGGGAGTCCTTTGAATCAGCATTGACCCGCCCGGTCTCAAGTAGGAGTTTCACCACAGCCTCGTAGCCCTTGCACGCGGCCCAGAATAGTGGTGTTCTGTCGTGATCGTGGATATCAGTAACCTCAACATGGGCTCCATTTTGAATACAGAAACGAGCTGTTACTTCCATCCCCCGCTGGGCCGCCCATAGCAAAGCGGAACTTCCTAGCAACGAATTGTGGTGATAGAGGAAGGAGTTGAGGGGAAGATAGCATTTTCGGCAAGTTCGAGATAACGAGCTGATGTCCTTTTCTTTCTCTAGAAAACTTGCAATCAGGAAGAGTAACTCCTCGGGTAGATGAATAAATGCTTTTTTCATATCGTCACTCTTGATGAAGAGGCACTGGGCCGTGGTCGCGGGGTTAAGGGGTGAAGTGGCAGTCATAATTCAGGGGTCGTGGTTGCTCAGATTAAACTTTTGAGGGGCCGGCCGGCAGACTCTTATAGCCTCTACACTCACGTTCTCAGAGATCGGAAGGAACAGTCAGGGGAAGCGGGGAGGTTTGTTTCACTAACAAGTGCAGTGAAATTCGAAATTGATACAGGATGGATTGAAATCAATTTCACCACTTTCAAAACACGCTATACCTATTAAAGTTCATGATCCCCGGTCTTGGCAGTATTTTATATTCGGTTTCAATGATAAAAATCAATGGCGTATTAGTCTATTATTTATTTGAGCAGCAACTTCTTACAAACAAGCCAAACTAAAGAGACGCTTGCCTGGTTAGTTGGATATCTGGCCAGACCTCGAGACCTCCCGAGGGCATACATATACCCTCTGCTCAATTAGGAGATAAAGTTATCTTGATGGAGATCCGGGCACGCTGGGTTATAAAAATGCATGTAATTTGGGGATCTAACAGTTCCTGGGAGCTTAGTATGTATCACTTGGCGTAAAGGGTCGTATAGGTAATCTAACAGGAATATCGATACTTCGGGTCTATTCCCAATACGGTATAGAGGATCTTGGCATTAGGGTTGGGGAATCAAACGAAGAGTGCAGGTGGTGACACCAGTTTCGGGAAGTACCACCACACGACAACGATTCTGGAGACGGGCCGTGAAGATGTGGACGGACATGCATACCCTGCCTGAAACCAACCCCCTCCGCAGGGGTACAGACCGGATCAGGAAGTTCAGAAGATACCATCGCTCGCCGTTGTACCGGGTAGCCGATGCGCTGAAGCATATCGACATGGAAACACTGGAAACAATTAATCCATCTATGTTAGCTCCGTGGGAAGAACGCATACAACCTGATATGGACCAACCACAGGAAATCCAGACCAGAGCAGGCCTGTATATGCAGATCGCGGTCAGCAGCTCGGCTCGGAACGAGCTGGTCGGATTCGGTGTGGCGATCGAGAAACAACCACCTCGGTATCGAAAACTGAAACTGAAGACCCTCTCCGTCACATTGGGTGCAAGAGCAGAGCAAAATCCGTTCTCTGCGGAGCTAGCAGCGATGGCACATGCATTGAAGATGGTAGTGGGAATCAAAGACTACAAAATTACGTTGCTCACAAGCAACAAGGCGGCGGTGCTCACGCTAAGAAACCCCCGACGACAGTCTGGCCAGGAGCTAGTTTATCAGATCTACAAGTTGATTAGAAGGTTGCGGAGGAATGGAAACCGAATCAAAATCCACTAGATCCGCACCAGCGAAGACAACAAGCTGTCAAGTCTGGCTAAAGAACAAGCCAGAACTGCAACACAAGAAGACGCTCTCCCACAGGAACACGTCCCGCGGATGAAGTCGACCACATTGAATATCGCACGGTCCCAAGCAGTCCCCTACAGTGAGCTACCAGAGAACATAGGAAGACACGCGAAACGAGTAGATGCCGCACTGCCAGGCAAACACACCCGGCTGTTGTATGATCGCCTGACGTGGAAATAAGCGACCGTACTAGCCCAACTCCGGACCGGCATGGCTAGACTTAATGGATACCTCAATCAAATCAATGTAGCAGAGACGGATCAATGCGATTGCGGACAAGCAAGAGAGACCGTGGAGCACTTCCTCTTCCGTTGTCGGAAGTGGACTGCACACCGGACGGAACTGTTACAATGCACCCAGGCTCACCGAGGAAACATATCCCTCGCCTTGGGGGGAAAACAGCCTTCTAACGATCAGAACTGGACACCAAACCTAGAGGCAGTACGGGCCTCCATACGTTTCGCCATTGCAACGGGCCGCCTCGAGGCCACCTGAACATATCGACGAACATAACCCCCACCCCTTCTTCCGACCCTGCTCACCCACCACCTCGTGCCACACACGGTAGACGCGCTTCAACTGCCGAAGATAGGATGTTGAACACTTGAAGAAGCGCCTTCAAGCCAGTCTACTCACCCACTTACTAACTCACGAGAAACTCGCTGCGACACGGCTTTTTGAAAATGTCATATGTGATAAGGTTTTGTGTATGGGCTTTCAGGAGACACAGCATGTACAGATGGACATGTACAGTAGATCAGCGATAGTTGCCCTTTCGGTTCAGCCGCCGGGCGTTAATGAATTGTTTGTTTGTTTGTTTGTACAGGTTTGGGCCCACGAAATCGGATTTCTCAGCCTGTACGAGGCGTGGGCTACGAACCTGGAGTCTCTGTTACTCCAGAGCCAATGAGAGACGCAATGACGACCAGAGGAAACGAGTCCGCGATGTTGCGGCCTGCCTCCACCGCAATTCTAGCGACCTCGAGGCCCCTTTGGCACATAGGAACGATTTAAAAACCATCCGACGATAACGGTTACAGCCTCTCATGCCGTCACCCCAAGGGGAGTTCACAGAGCCTCTCAGAGGCGCGGATCGAAGTCGAGCAGGACACCTGTGGGGTAGAATTGGATTTGTGGGATTAGGGCTAAGGTGTATCGCCATCGGCTGCTGGCTCCCTTACCTCGAATCGGAGGATACTCTGGTTAGTGGATGGAAAGATTATACGCTGCAGGCTTGGGTGTATAAAGGGACCATCTGCAAGACATGGTCGGCCTAGAGAACGAGAGGATACTAGGTATCAGGAAGCAAGAAATCACGCCAACTTGTGGACTGAGGTATACTATGGCAACGATGGCTAGGAAGAAGGTTGGCGCGTCGCCATCGGCTGCCGACTAGAGATCCTTACAACACTGTCAGTATAGCCCGAGAGGACGGATGCGCATGTCGGTTCACAAGAAGCAGGAAGGTTGTTATGCCGTGACCCTAAGGGGACTTAGCAGAGCTGCAACTTGGCCTGGAGGGTGGGCTTAAGGAGCAAACGGGTATATGAGTGTGGGGGAAGGTTTTTGGCTCTGCTGGAACCCCAAAGGCTAAGATCTTGAAGGCAAGAGGATCTGCGGACATCTAGGAATGAGAGTACTAGTGAGCTGGATAAGGAGCTGGGAAAGCATGGGGGGGAATTTGCCCATCTCTCCGTTGTATTGGCTTAAAGAACAGACTAGATCTTAGTATACCAATGCAATATTATATCTGCACCACGCTATCGCAAAGTGAGACTGAAGACCTTGTCCGTCACGTTGAGCGCGAGAACAGAGCAAAATCCATTTTCCGCGGAGCTGGCGGCAGTGGCGCATACACTGAAGACACTCGTGGGGTTGAAAGACTTTAGGATCACACTGATCACGAGCAACAAAGCGGCGGCTCTTACGTTGAAGAACCCGCGACAACAGTCGGGTCAGGAATTCGTCTGCCAAAGCTACAAGCTGATGAGCAGATTGCAGAGGCATGGAAATCAGATCAGCGTCCGGTGGGTCCCCACTAGCGAAGACAACAAACTACTAGGGATGGCGAAAGAGCACGCGAGAGCCGCGACGCAAGAAAATGCTATCTCGCAAGTACAGGTCCCCAAAATGAAATCGACGACTCTGAAGATTGCGCGTGCCCAAGCAATCCCCAGCAGGAAGCTACCTGAGGACATAGGAAGACATTCCAGCCGAGTGGATACCGCACTTCCAGGGAAACACACGCGACAGCTGTATGACCGATTATCGTGGAAAGAAGCGAGCGTGTTGGCCCAGCTCCGGACTGGCATGGCAAGACTCAATGGATATCTCTTTCGAATCAATGCTGCCGAGACAGATCAATGTGCATGTGGACAAGCAAGAGAGACCGTGGACCACTTTCTCTTTCGATGTCGGAAGTGGACCGCGCACCGGACAGAAATGCTGCAATGTACCCACACTCGCCGAAGTAACATGTCCTTCTTCTTGGGTGGGAAGTCGCCCTCCGATGGTCAAAAGTGGACGCCGAATTTGGAAGCAGTGCGAGCCTCAATACGGTTTGCCATCGCTACGGGCCGACTCGGGGCCACCTAATTATGCCGACGAACGCAGATAGAATACTTTACCCCTACTAACCCCAACACCTTGTGAGAACGGTGGACGCGCTTCAACTGCCGAGGATAGGATGTTGAACACTTGAAGAAGCGCCTTCAAGCCAGTCTACTAATCAATACTAACCCACAGGGACCAGTTATGAGATTGGAAACTGTAATGTCAAAGACGGCAGGAAATACCGCATGGGCTCCAAGGAGACACGGCAAATGTTCAAATATGCATGTACTGGTAGATTAGTGATAGTTGCCCTTTCGGCTCAGCCGCCGGGCGTTAATGAATTGTGTGTGTGTGTGTGTGTACAGGTTTGTTGCGGCTTTTATCTATATTTGCAGACTGGGCCTTCCGCAGAATTTGGTATACCTGCGCCTCGCGGGAGACTTCTTTCCACAGCCCCGATGTGGTTCCTTTTCCAATAACAGTGTAGCCATATTCAACACAAGCAAGTTCAAACGGAGTATGCCCCACAACCGCCAAGATGTGTGCATCGGTCAATGTTTTCGTCCAGTTGCGCATTAAGTAAACGGACCAAATCTTTTTAGGTAATCGGATGCTGGGGATTGTCTTTGCTTCGATGATGGAGCATCACATTTGGACAGCAGTCATCTAACACACTGCCAGACTGCAATCCGAGTAAACATCGTTGGGTGCAAAATTGCGCATCGTGATACCGGGCCTGGTTGCCTTGATTATTTCCCGCGTCCCGTTGATGACCTGCTCGTTGGGAAGATGGGGAGGATGTAACTTGGTTGAAGCCCGTTTGTGGCCAATTGCTTGGTTCGAATTGGAGCCTGATGAGTCTGGCGACTGCGAGCGACGCTGTACAGCCGAGGGTGCACAGCTGGTCTGAGATCTTGTAGGCACTCGGTGAGCCACTGCCTTTGGAGAATCCGGTGGAGATGATGGCGGTTCATAAGCTGAACCGGAATCAAGACTCGTGTACTTTAAGGTTGTGCTATCGGAGTGGGGAAGAGTCTGCGGCGGTTGTGCTTTAGGAATCTGGGAATGAGTGTGGTCAAAACTGGTCGTCCAAAGAGGAAGCTCTGGTCGTGCGGAATTTCGCCATTCTTGGCCACGTGCAGGTGAGCGAAAGGCCATCAAATACAGGCAGAGCGTTCTTGCAACAGAAGTCTTCGGTAACCTTTTTCCAATGAACTTCAAGAAGACAGCTTACAATAACATCTTCTGCATCCCCGAATGAGAACCGAGTTAAGTTGTTGACTGACTCATGGCTTCGATCAAGGCCGTTCATCCATCGGTCGATGGTGTTTAGATCTCATTGTCCATTGGCAAATTTTAGATATGGGTATTGCTTGGTTGTAGAGATGATTTTACATTCGATGGCGCCGAGAGAACGATCGTATCCTCGACGCAGAAGCAGGTGGCGGACCGTCGTATCCCGCTAACCCTGTGCGTCTGATTAATTCAATCACTTGATTGTGTACTTCCTGTCAACGTAAGCTAGCTAATATTATATGTCGTCAGATGGAGATCAGTCCTTCCTTCCAGTTTAGTTAGCATTAGCACAAGCCCGTCGCACTGCTAATCTCTAGACTAGAGATGGGCTCGTCAGATCTGTCCTTGGTATCGATCACTAGAGAAGATGAGCAGTAGACAACAGGCCGCGGTGAAAAGACTGCTGTTACAATACCGTATTGCACTCAGAGAACCCGATCGCCGTGAACACATCAATTGAAATCTCTTTCTATAAACTAGCTGAACCCTAGAAGCCTCGCAAATAAACCTTGACATGCCCATGCTTGCGTTCCTTGGCGATGGCATACGCCGTCTGGCCATTTGAATCTTTCAGTCGCTTTTTCACACCACGCTGATTGGCCAACAAATGCACAACCACTAAATGCCCACCAGCCGCACCCCACCAGAAAGATGTTCTCCCCTGGTCGTCCACCGCATTTACATTTATGTTGGGATGCTCCAATAATATTTCGGCAATTTCAAACCTACCGTGAGCTGACGCAAACATGAGCGCAGTAAAGGAGCTAGGGCCTTGGTCATTGATCAACAAAGATTCTCCGTAGCTGAGAAGGAGATGGACAATGTCGACGTGCTCCATGATTATTGCGACCTGAAGTGGCGACGTCCCCGATGGACTTTTTTGGTTAATGTCGGCTGAACTTTGTAAAAGAAATTCCACCATTGAAAATTGTCCTGCGCGACATGCTGACCAGAGCGGCGGAAATGCATCGGCAGATTGAGGGCTTTTATGAAGCCCCGGCTGACGGAAGAGGACTTTGATCAAGTCTAAGGAGCCATTTGCAGCAGCCTTTGCCAAAGGTGTCTGACCCAGCTTGTCGGTGCAATTGAGGTCCAGATTTGTTTGCTGCAAGAGGAGCTCAGCCAGTTTTATGTCGGAATTGTTCACTGCATACCAGATTGCGGTACGTCCATTCTCATCTTGATAATTAAGGTTGATGCATGAACTTAAAAGCAAGGCTTCAACGATGAGTAGTCTTTTGTTGATGGGGAGAAAACGACCGTGTCCTTTGACAGCCAGAAGCAACGGAGTTTCCTGTCGGTGGTTGAAACAGTTGACATCAACTCGCGGATTTCGTACAAGCATTTGGATTGCTCCATAATCGCCAATTTCTGTCGCTAGGTGCAGTGGTGTTTGGCCATGATGGTCGCAGATGTTGACATTTGTCCGCTCATCAGACAAGAGAAGTTGGAAGATGTAGGTTTGGTGACAGGTCAGCGCAATTGAAATGGGCGCATTTCCGTCCAGGGATTGGTTATTGAGATCAATGTTCTGCACATTGAGGAGTCGTTCGACAATTTTCACGCTTCCATGCAGAACAGCGATCGAGAAGGCACTTTCTCCCAAAGTATTACGCTGTATGACTTTCACCGAATGATGGCTTAAGAGCAAATTAACAGCGTCTGCGTACCGCAATTTTGTAGCCAACATGAGCGGTGTAAGGCCAGAAAACGGTTGGTTGATATCTGCCTTTTCCCAACCCAGAGAGTGCTGGATGATGCCTAAGTTTCTATGCTCGATTGCCCAATGAATTGGCGGGGTGTCTTGGAAGTCTATGCAATCAAAGAGGCTTTTTGTGAAGACAACGTTGGATTCTCGAGATGTGAGACGCAGACTTCGAAGGTCCTTCTTGTCGATGGACGTGCCAATCCACAAAAGTAATTCTAGTGGAAGTCCCAA
Organism: Penicillium rubens; assembly: GCF_028828025.1. Taxonomy (NCBI): domain Eukaryota; kingdom Fungi; phylum Ascomycota; class Eurotiomycetes; order Eurotiales; family Aspergillaceae; genus Penicillium; species Penicillium rubens. Next base: position 5,803,137 of record NW_026890600.1, read on the forward strand.
AAGCGGCATCTTGGCAGATTTTGTGAACGTATAGGTAACGACTACCTATACAGATGGTAATAAAAGGATGGCTAAGAGTAATAATTCAGAGAGAAGTCTGTCACCCCCAGTAGTTGGCTGAGGAGCTTTGAAGACGCATTTCTTTGAGGCAGTGACTTCTATTTAAATATTTTTTGAGGGCATATCATGGATACGGATATATTTAAAAGTGGATGTCGAGTCACCGGCTTCTAGGATCGTGATACTTACTCCTGGGATTCTGCGGCTGGTTCCTAGGAGCCCCAAGGATCCCGGGATATGTTATAGTGTTCCCAGGAAGCACGCACCTATTCCTGGGAGTTATGCATCGTATTTCCAGGGTTATACATATAACATACAAGCTAAATTGAGATATGATCTGCTGGACCCACATGGTGCATATGGAGTCCCCTCCACGCGGAAGCTTCCTCGCGCTACGTCTTTAATCTAGAGTCGACTATAGATTTCCTTGATATTGATTATTCATCCGGAAGACGCTGTCCTCATTCACGTATACGTGAGACCCTCACAGCCCAAGAGCAAGCAATACGATCCCAGAAGCTTGTGGCTTGACATCCAAAGTAGACGATCTTATACCGATGAGGCCGACGTTTACACCGCGGGAACGTCAGCAATGCATAAGCCCTCTAAAAATATTTTAAATAGAGGCCATTGGCCTTTGAAAAACTGTATCTGACAATTATCTTATTTCTCCTACAAGAAGTGGTAAATCGTCCGAAAAGTCAAAACCGATCAAAAATGCCTCCACATAGAAGACGTGTGGCGTCGGACCGCCCGAGCCCATCCCCCTTACCAATCGTTTATCAAGGTCAGTCTGGGATTGAAGTACCATGAAAGTTCCGAATTAACTTGTCTCAGGCATGCAACATCCAAATCAAAGGCTCGAGGGAATCATTACGAGTATATATTCTGAAATGTCAAAAATGCAACAAAAATACTACGAGGCAACCGTTATGCTACAAAACTGTGACAACATGTTACGGGCCCACGCAGTGGACAAAGCCGGCTTGGAGAAGCAGAACCAGTGTTTTATTGAATATATCAAGATAGCTCAACAAAAAGCTTGCAACCTAGAGCTCAAGAATAGGGAACTCGAGTACCAACTGGCAAAAGAGAGACAGCACCACCCCAAACAACCAGAAGGAAGGAACAGTTAAAGATTTACTGTTGAAGTCACAAACTTTGCCCGGTCACCATTCGCACTCTAGGTATTCGGGTTTACCAGCTTTCGAGGTCCTCACCAGCGAGGCTCTGAACAGGAAGAAAGAAGAGGTTTCCGGAGAATATCAATGACGCCATAATTGATGGCCAGGTGAACAAGGTACTACATCCATTGGGGCTAGAATGCCCAATCCTGTGGATTAGGGCATGCGAAGGATCATTTTGTTGCGGCGACCGTTCTGAAACGGGATTATGTGAAAGGCAGGCAGTGCATTACTTTGCCTGAGCCCGCAAGAAACAGACTGTAAACAGATGGAGGCGATCTATTACCTAAATCAAAGTCGTTTCAGAGTTTTGTATCAACACAATGTTGCAATTTCAGTGTGCGACGATAGAAAGCTTGTGATTGTCCACCAATAAATCCCTTGACCCTGTATCCCTAGAATTCGTGCAAGAACAAAGGGGACTTCAACTGACCCTATGCCCGGATTGCCAGCTACGGTGCTTGCTAGATTAGCTCTGTGTTGTAGGTTCCAACGTCATGACAAGAAAATGGCTTAGAGTTCAATAAGTCTGTTTTCTGCTCTTTATTTGTCGCTAGTCATTCCCAGACGACATTGTCCCTCCCAGGAACCACCGAGTCTCCTGGGAGCCTGATACAAGCTCCTAGGAACCGAATGAATGCTCCCAGGAACGGCACGGGTAGTCCCAGGAGCCCCTGAGCTCCCGGGAACTTAGAATTGGGCCCTAGGAGCTTGTATCAGGCTCCCGGGAGACTCGGTGGTTCCTGGGAACGATGCGGCGCTCCTGGGGCAGGAAGCTGGTCTCTAGGAGTACTCAGAGAGTTTCTGGATGCCAATAGGTTCTTAGGAGCGCATGTTACTCACCTGGGACGAGCAAGTTTCTACGTAATCATGTTGAACTCGTAGATCGGTCCCACGCTTTTTTATATCAATTTTGTCCACAGGCCAACTATAACTAGAAATTGAATACTTAGCAGCTGTAATATAATACAAGGTAAAACATACATGGTACGTTACATTACACTCAATAATTACTTACTAAGTTTTCTTGTTCGTCTGTGGCGGTGCAGATTATGTAACTGTAATGTAACTGTCTGTTTCCATGTAACAAGCTGGCTGTATTGGGCTTTCGCCAGAACAGCCACCAAGTTGCTTGCATTGCTAGTCTTCACGGTCTGTTACATGTTGCCCACTGCAGTTATTTTCCGGATAGGCCCAATCAAATACGACTAGAAATAAGAACTCGACTATCATTTAAAGGGCTATCCGCGGGCCCACCTAAAAAGGAAGCTCATCATGCTTCGAACTTGTGCGCTGAAAGTGTAGGGTGTTTGCCCCTCGAGTTTAACGTACATCGCGTTTACTCTTTAAAGAACGAGCCCGCGATCCTGCCGGAATTTGAGTCATTTATTTCTAACTGATCCCTTATTCTCGCACAGCTAGGAACTTTCAGATGGTGTGACAAGGAGTCTAGTTAGGTCGGCGAGGGTTGGACTACGCGGCTGAATAGCAAATTTTGTACAGACTGATAATAACCAAGCACAAGTGAAATACTATTGATTGAAAATATGATTCAGTTGCCCTTTCAATTGGCCCGAGATCTGGTGCATCTCTGAGAAGGCTTCAATTCCATCCAAGCCTGTCGCAGTAACGCCATATCAATATCCGCGAAATGAGGCCCGATCTGTCTCAGGGTCAGATTCTGTCTCTGTAGGTCACGCAACTTTCGTTTGTTCTTTGCATTAAGCCTCTGCCGGGGCTTGCAGCTGTTCAAACTATCTGAATGATGCTGGGGCGACTGAGTTTGTGCCTTGGATCTAGTGAGGGTTCTGCGAGGGCCACCGGGAGGGGCTTGATCATCAACAGACAGGTTTCCCTCGCCGCCTTCTCTCCGTGTAAGTGGATGACTCTCCCACTCAAATTCCGCAGTAACAGGTTGGTCACAGGTTGACAAAGAGGTGAGACATTGCAGTCCTTTCCTCTCATTGGCTTCAGTGACAGCATAGTATCCAGAAGGCTGACTGGCAAAGCTTAGAGCGGGAGGTTGCGGCTGTGTTATGCCACTGACGGAAATTTTGGTGGCCTCATCCTCTTCTGGTGGGAAAGTGAGGGAATTTGGCTGGATGACAACTGGGTCACAAGATTGACGGGCATTGTCGCTGTTGAATTTAGGAGGTTCGAGGATTCGAGGATCAATGACCTCAAGACCTGGAGTTGTTGGCCCCGAGCTGGGTGGGGGACTTGCCTCCAAGAAGCATAGTTCTACTGAGTTGCTTCTGCTGCTCGTGCTATATTTGTCACACATACTTGGCCCCGAGTATTGTTCCAGATTCTCTTCGACAGACGGAAGCAAGGCCGGGACGGGGACAAATGATTCTTCTGGCACGTGCTCACGCTCATGGCACGGAGGTGTGTAATGATGAAATCTGATTTTCTTGGGATGCTCCTCTCCTGGTTCTGTTGAAGAGCATTGTGACTCCACCTTGCAAGTGCGCTTCCTTTTGTTGGGTAGCTTTGGATTTTCTTGCCATATGGTTTCCTTTAGCCCATGCGCATCGTGTAAGTGATTTCGAAGGTCACGCTCATTGTTAAAGATTTGAGAGCATCCGCATATCGGCTTTTTCTTGAAACGCTGAATTTCAGCCATGTGCTGCCCTTCAATGTGTTCCCTCAGGTTGTCACTTCGCAGCCAGGATCGCAAACGGGTTTCTGCGGAGAGATTCAGGTTCAGGTCCCACAAGCAAAAGGGGCAATAGCCCGGGCGAATGACGGTATGGCGATAGATGATCACTTCGCAGTGCTGGATTTGCCATGACTGGAGATGGGCATCGCAATGCTTCCGCCATTGACTCGACAAAAACCATTCCATGCATTCATAGCAAAACCGCATCTCTGATTCTGATATTTGAAGGTCAGAAGCTTTCTCACGCCGAACACATCCGTGAATGTGGGCACTTCTATCACACTTCCTCAGACTAGCGGAGTTAGTATTGGCCATGTCATTATTCAGCCTAGGCACTCACCTTGCAATGCTGATATGGCACCCTTTTGCAGGACAAAGCCCATGAACCGGACTTTGATTTGGGAGGTATACCACATCAAAATCACGGGCACACTGCGTCTGTAGATCTTGAACAAGAAGAAGTTTTTCGTCAAAGGAAAGCTCTTTGGTGCAGGACATGGCTGTTGCGATTCGCGCAACCTCGGGCATAATCAACATTTGAGCACGTGTGCGAATGTCATTTTCCAAATGAGTCGGCTCTTCTTTTCCTCGGTTGATAATTTTCTGGTCTCTTTTCTCCTGTACCCACCGATTTTGATATTGCTTGAGTTCGAACAGGCGATGCCGAACGAGCGCCTTCCTGTATTCCAAATTCATGTTCTTGAGGGAATCCTTGTCGTGGTTCTGCGCGAATGATTCGATCTGGGCTCTCATTTCCACCATATCTGGTTTTTCCAAAATACTCCCTTTGATCTCTGCTGGCAACTCGCCTGGCAAGCCACGTTCGTAATATTGAACATAACCTTGAAAGTACTCGATATGATCGGATTGGTCATCCTCATCTAGAACGGCTCCCACTGTATCTATGGAGGAACAGTGGGCTTGATAATGCTCCGGAAAGGTGCCTGGGCCCCGATGCGCCATAATTTGACTGACAGGTGCAGAGCCATTTCTCTCTGTAAAGATCTTAGTATGAAGAGCTCTCTCGAGTGTCTATCGATTGTTTTGTGTGGTTTCAGGGGCTTACTTTCGATTTTTTTCCCAAGGCCTCGTCGTATACAATGGATAGTTGCCAATTCACCAAAGTACCCTGCAGCATTAAAAATCTGACGCAGGCAAGAACAAAAATTTTTGTTTCGTCAAAGGTGTCTCCTGAGGCCCATCAGCCGTGGCATGCCTGAGAACTGGTTTATCCATGTACTCTTCCTTCCATCGCAAATGAATCTCGCCATTTGAAAGATCAAACTGCGCTAGATCATCCACGGTATCCACCCCATAAATAGCACCGTGCGCTAATGCAAGGGAGAAAAGAAGGTAGCCCGACGCAAATTGCGGCCTGTTGCTGTCCCGGATACCAATTCCGAATCTAAAAGCACCAGTTAATGAAGTTCCCGTATATTCGACAAATATAACACTAGGTCCTTCTAACTCACACTGTGTATTTTTCACATCGAAGATTCTTGAGCCACTTCTGATCCACCTTCCAACCCACCGCCCAACGAGCTGTGGATGAAGGAAATAGTACCAATTTGATATGCTAGAATAGAGATTAATGTTATATAATATCGCTGGGGTAAAGAAGCCTTACTCTGTATCGAAGACCTCTTTCATGTTTGTCCTCACTAGAGGGTACGAAAGCTCCGACTCTTGCTCCAGTAAAGAGGAACAGCTGGAGAGCAAACAAGATGACAACTTTGAGCAGTCCCGGAATGAACGTTTGGTGATCAGTCTGCCACAAAGACGAGACTGTTCTCAAAAAATCATGCCTTGTGAAGTTAAGTTTCTCTTTCTTTTGGTCTACAACGACGCCATCTGCCGTCAAGGTTTTTTTGATCCACTGCATCGAGGTTAGTGTGGTCTCAGAGGGGAATTTACGAATAAACCAACCATTTTTATTTCCTTTCGATCGTCTGGGATGATTTTACTTTTTGTGAATTGTTCAAATCCACCAAAGAATTGTTCGGCATGCGCACTCACGGTTCTTACCGTAGGTAGCCCATCATCGTTCAGTCGCCCTTGAGTAGAACTTGCGTACCAGCGAATGTACGCCTTGATCATCTCATGAGTTGGAGCCGGAGAACCAAGGGAGGTTTGGTAATATTCAAACCCATTCTCCGGGTTTGCAGTGAAACTAAAGGAAGATCAGCAGAATTCATAATAGGAAAGGGATTGCCACTTCAGATGCGGCTTAACTCACTCGAGCCAGAGGTTCATAGTTTCTTGATGTAATTTGTTGGTCTTGGGAAGCCTTTTGTCTTTCTCTCGAATTGAGTCCTCCTCTCTATGGACCCCAGGAGCATAACCATTCTTTTCTCGCTGTAGACGGCGCCTCTCCTTAGCGATTCCATCGCGCTTGGCAAAAAAGACTTTTCTGCCCATAATCAAGTGCGGTGCAACCTGGAGGTAGGAGATGTATTCAAAGTAAAATAATGCGATATTAGATTAATGTACCAAGTAAAAGGCGCTTGAATAGAAGGCGTGTTGGTTATTACATGCTAATGCTGGCACACGGTCTGCCTTTATATTTGGGACTTTGAGCTCGAGCCGCTCTGAATTAGAAGACAGAAGGAAGACATCATGAAACGAATGGAGTTCTCCGCTCTTTCCTGCGCCCCTTCGTCATAATGTATTTTCTTGATGAGGTGTAGTGCTCCGGAAAATGAGGGCAGCAACAATGCTTTCAACGAACTAACTATCACAGTATAAACGACCCTGTGGGGGCTAATCCCTTCTGGGTAAGGTCTGAGGTGGGCTGAGTGCATCAGTGTTGCTCACTGATTGGACACTGAGCATCACTGAGTAATCAGAGAGCATCCAATGAGCACTCACTGAGCACTCACTGAGCATCAGTCATCCTGCACGTGACTGATCTGAGCATGATCACTGATCTGAGCCCGTTCTGACATCTACTCAGTGAGCCTGAGCCTGAGCACCCTCATAAAAGCGGCGGCAGCTCAAATAGGAAAGCCCCACCCGCCAGGGAATATCCGGTACGTATAGGTACATATGTACTACTCCAGATCCTTTTCGGCCCGAAGCTAGGGCTGTCGGATCACAGGATATCCCGTGCGCCTAATATTTAGGAAACCGATTGGATTGATTGAAGAACCCCCCCGTGAGACCGAGACCACTTTTGAGAGAGTCTTCTGATGGATGTTATGACATATCAATTGGCCCGGTTTACCATACAAAACACAAAGACTCAGCCCTGTCCTAAGTGTAAAATAATTGGTGCCACGACCAAGGCGCCTGCAGTCAAACTACGCTTTCATTCTCACCCAGTCAGTAGATAATCGGATAGAGGATGATATTTTGCTGGCAAAAGTCTCTCTGTTTCGTATAGCCTGGACAGTACGGAGTACAGAGTGGATGAGTGGAATCGAGTAAAATTAGTCTCTTATTAGTCTCTTACCTAGGTACATATGTGGTCTCTATTTCTTTGTTCGGAGGAAATTCTCTTTGGCCCGAGATATCCGAATACGATGAACTAGCCGAATAAGGAAAGTCCAACATTCTATGGCTTCAGCTTCAACTAGCTAATTTAACTAATTTAACTAGCTTGACTAGCCTGTTTTTTTCTTTTTTTTTTTACATGTTATAACTATCGTCTTTGTCATTGACATATATCTTAGGTAACTATATCGACTTTTCCATCCCAACTTCACCTATTCCAAAACACCCGTTCATCGCCCCTAAACGGGTCCAAACAATGAAAGAAGATACCCTTAGGCGGAGAAATATCAATGGCTTGCAACCCGAGACAATTGGAAATGGCCATACAAAGCCACCAGACTCAATCCCGAAGCCCCAAAAGCCTCGCTCTCTTCTCCATCGCTGTAGGCATTTCGCGGGGAAGCACACGTGGACAATACCACTAGTCCTCGTGCTGGCCTTCCTCTCACTGTACGCGCTCAACCCGACCGAGTCAAACCCAGTCTCTCATTTCATATTCCTCTCTTACAAAGAGGAACCCCCGAATGACAACCCCAATGCTTCCACGCAGTATGGCAAAGGTCTGTGGGACATAGCATTCGTGTCATTCTACGTGATCGTGCTATCCTTCACGCGCGAATTCATCATGCAAGAAATTATTCGCCCTCTAGCAGTCTCGCGCATCAAGTCGCGGACAAAGCAGGCCCGCTTCATGGAGCAGATGTACACCGCGATGTACTTTGGAGTCCTCGGTCCCGCGGGGTTGTATGTCATGCGCCAGACGCCGGTGTGGTACTTCAACACGCGTGGCATGTACGAACTCTTCCCGCATCGGACCCATGCCGCTGAGTTCAAGTTTTACTATTTGTTCGAGGCGGCTTATTGGGCACAGCAGGCTATCGTTATGCTGCTGGGAATGGAGAAGCCGCGGAAGGACTTTATGGAGCTCGTTACGCATCACGTTGTGACATTAGCGCTTATTGCGCTCAGCTATCGCTTTCACTTTACGTATATCGGCATTGCTGTTTATATTACGCATGATATCAGTGATTTCTTCCTTGCCGTAAGTCGCATTCCCTTGGCCTAACCCAATTCTCGAGGTTTCGACACGACCCAAAATATTCCGCGCACCTATTGACAATTTCCCCAGGTTTCAAAATCGCTCCATTACATAGCCCCAGACATAATGATGCCCTTCTACGCAACCTCGATCGGCGCCTGGATATATCTACGCCACGTACTGAACCTTCAGATCCTTTATTCCCTTCTAACCGAGTTCCGGACCGTCGGGCCCTACGAGCTCAACTGGGAGACTCAACAGTATAAGTGCTGGATCTCGAATATCATCACCTTCGGACTACTGGGTGTCCTTCAGGCCATCAATTTGTTTTGGTTATACTGTCTGCTGCGTAGTGCTTTCAGATTCCTCGCGACAGGGGAGAAGAAGGACGATCGCTCTGAGCCGGGCGAATCTGAAATCGAAGATGAATTCAAGCTTGTTGATGGGGTTAATGGCCATGCTTCGTTGAATGGCAGTTTATCGCCCAATGCCAATCCCCAGCATGCCACTGCTGGTCTTGGTGCCTCTGTTAAGCCTAATGGGGCTTTCTGACGATGATTGTGTGGCCTCCTAGTCCTTCCTGTGGGTGTACGCACTGTGAGGAACATCAGGTTAAAATTTCGCCTTGCCACGCATCGACTTCGCTGTTTAATGACTTTGAACAGAAGAATTGCTTGGTCCATTTAATCCGTCATCCCATGCCATGTACCATGTCGATTCACTTTTAGGCGTTGTTCCCTGTCCGATTGTTGATTGCGAACTTGCGATTCCTGGGTTCGTGCGATCAGATGTACCATACATACTACGAGATATTACGTGGATATAAAAATGCTATTTTGTACTTGAACTGGGTCTCGATCATTATCAAATACATGGGCAATCCGTTCCAATGGATTGTCTGCAATTCGCAGAAATTATATATTCGGCCAAGGCTATGATCGTACCTCATTACTCGCGCCATAGATCATGAGGAATAGCGGTAAACATCTAACAAAACTCCAGAGTATGTGCGAGAGCTGGGATTCTACAAAGAAAGATTTAAACAGTATTGTATCCCAACATAATCAAGAGAAGCGCAGTCCTTTGCTAGGATCCCAGGTTCCCGGTTGAGGGGCACGAGTGGGCTGGCCCGGGGCCGATCCAGTTCCTGTACTGGGAGTAACATTCGGAGGGGCACCGGCAGATCCGAATCGAATCCCCATTTCGGGAGTCCACATACCCGGCATACCCCCTGGCATGCTCGGCGTAGAAACTGGGGGCGGGGCTACGGGAGCCCGCACTGGTTGGGGGGCCGTGAGAGGGGGTGCTGCCTCGGCTGGTCGTACGTTGTGAACAGGCGGGGGCGGCTGTGATGGCACATGGGCAGGCTGCGCAGCTGAGAAGACAGAGGAGGAGTGATTGGTTCGAGGTGATTCCTGAGGTTGTTGGCGCAGGTGTGGCGGAGAAACATGCAGTGAGGCCATCGCTGTGGCATTGGAGATATCTCTGGTTCAAGGAAATTTAACGTCAGTGCTAATCTGTTAGTTCAGCGGTGGCCAACACGTACGTTTCCAGCTGGCTTGCCTCCATCCGACGCTGATGGACAAAAGCCTTTGCGTCGTCGCGGAATCGGGCTACGATCCTTGCAAGGTCATTGTAGAACTTTCGCCCGACATCGAGGTTGGAAATGATCTCCTTATACTTCAGGTATCCATTTTCCAGATCTTGCAGTGCCGCTTCTCGTTCCTTTGTCGACGCGTCACCCTGATGAGACCCAGTAAATGCCCGGTTAGCTTCTCGGACCTGATCCGAGAGATGATCTTGCTCTCTCCGCTCCTGAGCCAGCATCTCACGGTCCGAATCATATAGCTTCAGCTGCTCCTCGAACAGATCTTCGAACTGGCTTGCCTGGATAGTCTGCATGGGGAATTCTCGCTCTAGTCGAGCTGTCTGTGTCAAAAGTGCCGGATCTAAATCCGATTCATTAGTAGAATCCAAGACCAATGAAAAAGAAAACACGTACGAATATCATCCGCGCGAGCTTTGTCCTTCAACGTTTGAATTCGCCGCCTCCGCCGATTCTCCATTCGAGTGACCTCGCTCAAACAACCGCGCAACCGGTTAGCCTCGCGCTCAACCTCCGGTGGAATCACGACCCTCCGGCTACTAGGCACAAAGGATTCCAAGTCCCGATTCGTGCCAGTGAGAACGATAAAGACAGAGTGTGAATCTCGCAGCTTGCGCTGAACGAGGTCATCACTGCCTTGGGCGGAGGTGAAATAGCCGTTGATTTCGGTCAAACTCTTGTAAAGCTTAGGTGCAGCAGATTCTGAGGTCCCACGGGTCCAACGATCGGTGCCGTATTTATGGCGAGCTGCAAGGTCCTCGGCCTTCTCAGCTGCTAGCAGTTCAGCGCCTTCATTATAGACAGCCAGGTCGTTGCCTTTGACTCTGGCGGTGTCTTCGATAGACCTATGCAAGCGATTCAGACCATCTTGTTGGCGCATTTCCTCCGCATGCGACACAAGCATTGGCGGAAGACCTAACGGCTTCTCGAGCGCTTGTAACGACCCTGGCAAATTGAGAGATGAAAGTAAGCTTAAACCTGATGTTAGCAGATTTCCTCTTAAGAATTTCAGTATTTCGGTCGGATACGTACTCTCGCAACTTGTCGGTCATCGACTCCAGCTCTCCGATGAGAGTATCATTGACCAGTCGGTCTCGACGATCAGTGTAAATACTGGCGGCAATGTGAACTGCGTATGGGACCAACTTCGAGAACAGCGGTTGTCCCAACGGTCCGTTATCGCCAAGCATAGAGATCGCATCCGTAACCTGTGAAGGTGCTTTGGCAAGAACCATGCTAGCACGCTCAATAGTCTTGAGCTCAGACTTGGGCGGTACTGGGTTGATGTAGATCATGTCATTATCCTTCTCGGCACGCTTGAGATCTTCCGTGACACGGCTCTTCAATCCATTCAAGTCACCTAGTACAGTCCGATTAATCCACCGCTGCTCTTTCAGCCCTTCACCGACACAGATCAAACAATCGCGTAGCCGAGCAACCTCTTCTCCATACTTGCGCTTCTCCAAGCAGTCAAGCGCCTGTCGAAATTGAGCAGCAGCAGCAAAGTGGTGATGCTTTGCGGTCATGTGGTGAATCCAGTCCGTGCTAATTGCATTAGATTTGACAGCCGAGTCGCCTGCATCACCGTAGAAGTCAGACACCTTGGCTGCGAGTTTTGCAATAGACACGTCTTTTAGTCCATCTTTAACAGCTTTCTGCCAGAAACACTCCTGGCCCTGTGCGAGCAAAAGATGTTCCAAACTTTGCAGTGTCATCTCGTCCATATCCTCTGGCGGCGACGTTCGGAGGTCCGGGATGATATCGGTTCGAAGGTGGCTCAATACTCCAGCGGCGGAGCAGAGGTAGTTACACGCCTGCTTGAGCCCATCTGCGGTAGTCCGGTTGGTCGCATATGCAAGCTGTGAGTATAATGCAGCGAGATTGAATAAGACATTCGCCAGTTCAAAGCGCAGGTTATTTTGCGATACTAAACGTCACGATTCGGTCTCATTAGTCTCATATCCACCAAATCAGAAGCATGCGAAGGGTGTGAACCCAAGAAGTCAACTCACCCGGCCGCGAAGTATTAAAGCCAAAAGCTGGATACCACGAAAAGTCCACCCCAACCTATATAGCAAGCCAACGGTAAGTCTTCAACGCCAAATCAGAGAGCGAGAACCTAGAAATAATAGCGCACATCAATCGGGAACTTTCCACCCAGCCATTTCAGCTGAGCCGCATATGTGACTAGGCGGCTGATGCCACTAAAATGCGGTTCTTGGACATTGACGGCCTCAGATCGTAGGCGATCAATGATCATCAGATCCTCAGCAAACATGTCCGGGCGCTGATCATATTTGGACGAGATGTATTGGGTGATCGCTTCGGAAAGCAAGACAGTATGTGATCGCCGGAACGGGAGTTGGAGGATATTACTGAATAGATCAAACAGAACAATAGGTTAGTGTCATTCCTCTCTTCTCACAGCTGCTCGCATGCTGATGGGAGTACTCACGATGCCATTGTCGCTCGAGGCGGGGGTGTGGAAGACTCCGTTTGTTTTGACGGCGGGAGGTTCAACCCCACCGGGCAACGGGGATGACGTTTGATCGCCTGAGGCATCAATTGATTGTTTCGAATACATGGCTAAAAACACTCTTCATTGGACACTACCCTTCCATTTGGCGCTTGCTGGAAGTTCTGGACATTGAAATGACTCATCCTACGCCCGCGCCACTTTATTGCCCTGTATGCTTTTGTTGGGTAATAGATGAAGAGGCCTACGTCCATGAGTCCTCGCTGGGAATGGCCCACGACCAAAGCGCCCATTATTATTCCTCGTCCTTAACTATCGATCTACCTGGGTATACCTAAAGGCAGTTTCTTCCCAAGATAACTTCATATGCCATTGGAGTCAGGTCACATATGCTCCAGCTGATCAAGGACGGGCTTCAGGTTCTGCCCAGAAGCGCTAGCGTGTTCGGCAAATTCGGCTGTCTATGTATTAGCACTGGACTGCCCTAAGCAAGGATTGAAGCTGTACCATCATCAGTTCCATCTATGACAATCTCATGCATCTTTCCGCTCAAGAAAATGGTTGCAGGACTTGTATTGGACTCCGACCTGCGGGGAAATTGGGTTGGGATATGAAGACGAGGATAACTCGGTGATTCTAGAATGAAACCCACTCTTGGTCAATGTGTGTTCCGCCCAATACGGAAGGAGTCTCACGGAGGCCAAAATGCCGCGTGTCATGGAAAAATGACAGTTTACATCGGTCTTGCGTCGCCGCCGTAGAGCTGGCATCACGGAATGTTTCTCCAACCGATGGGGAAATCAATACATAGGCTTCGCCAGGGTTCCCGATAAACACGGGGACCTTCTTACAGACCAAGTTGCCTGTTGTGTCTTGAGTGATGAAATCCGTAGTGATTATATGGAAATGACGAGTCCGAGAACCTTGTGCGACTAGGTGCCGCGAAAGGGGGCGAGCAGCACTGCGAAACATGAGGAATCTGTCCATCATGTTTGTGGCATTAGCCAGACAGGATGATAAGAGCAAATGGGGCAAAGGGGTCGCAGTGATAATAAAATTCTACTTGGGATGGAGGTGGAGGATGGTCAACCTAGCTAGGGGGCTTCTCTGGTACAATCAATCCTCTGCCATCTCCGCCCAGTCCAAGGGTGGGTTAATGTGACTACAACCCTGTCAATGTCCTAGGCTATTTCCTCATACATCTGAGGTAGTAAAAGGAAGACATTAGCGCGTTTTGAGCCGGCCAGATCACCACGCAGATTTGTTAGACAAACAGGGGGTGCCCTGTGCCAGACGATCCCGATATACGAGGTCCAGCACCATCCAGGTGCTCCAACGCGCAACAGACCTATTAATTGACAAGCTATGCCATTTTGGGATCATGCTCTTGGGTTTCTTTGTTGCATTACGGAGATCGATGTGTTTGCTCCCTGCATACTCCGTATACAAACCCGGGTTGGTTGGGAGAGCTCCCCTGGCCTATAGGTAGCGGCTTCTCCCCAGTTCTGAGAGAGCTATCGTGTCTTCTTTCACGATTTATCCGGTCTGTTCTATTCTACCATTATACTCTATTCTGACCCGCAACCTGGTTCAAACCCGGTCCTATTGTGACAACTCACACTGCCATGTCCGCAGGTCATCGTACGTCCCTCTGCTTAATAGCTGAGAATGCATCTGACTTACTATTTGCTAGCGCACCACCGCCTTGAAGTGCCTGATGAAATACCATTCGAGCTGAAGCCCTCGCCAGGCAAAGGATGGGGTGCTTTCGCCACAAGACGCATTGACCGAGGATCCCTGATTTTGAGCGAAAACCCAACCTTCGTTATCCAGAGGTCGCATACCGAAATCACGGATTATCATGTTTCTATTGCCTTTCAACAATTGCTGCCCAGCCAAAAAGCACAGTTTTTACTCCTTCGCGACAATGGGTCAGGCTGCTTTACAAGTATGAATGAAGCTTTCGCTGAAAACTCGTTCAACATTGCAAATTCAGACCACGACGAGCCCGAAGCCTATGGCCTTTTTCCCCTGCACTCACGCTTCAATCATTCTTGTACACCCAACTCGAAAATTCCAACTGTTAGTGGAGAGGTCATTTCAAGCTTCGCTACCAGGGACATAGACGCTGGCGAGGAGATCAATTTCTGTTATAATCCAGATTTCGAAGGCAGGACTAGATATGAGCGTCATCAAGCCCTGCGATTTACCTGCGATTGCGTGGCGTGTCTACCGGGCACTCCCTTCCAACAGCTTAGCGACATGCGACGGCGATTGATTCGAGGGCTTCAATACCTTACGCATGGCGTGGACTTGGATGGGCAGAGGCAAAGTTCGCATGCTATTATTTTCGACTCTACACTGAAGTTTGTCGCAGAGACTTTCAGTATAACTCTCTCATCTAGGTTGATCTACGCCCTTCTCACGATGTTCTTTCTCGAAGAAGAGGGATTGCTAGATGATTTTATGGACGCAAGGCTAAGACCGAGCTTAACCCAAACGGTGCAATTGTTCAAGTCAAAAAGTAATAAAAGCATTGCCGGGCTAGCTATGGAACAGAAAACCTGGGTAAAGAAATTGGAAGTGGCATTCGAACTATATGGCCGAGAAGATCCTGCCGACTATGAGGTTACCCTAGCGCTGCGACAATTGCGCCCATTGTTTTAATTCTTTTCATTTCGTGCATATATCACTTCAGATTTTGATACTCCCTTCTGCTATTTGCTGAAAATGAGCCTCAAGCTCATCCATGTATGTATGTGGGTAATAAATACGAGAAGGAACCATGATGTCCAACGCACTATGGCAAGGAAAATGTTCAACAGGCGGACCGTTATTTCGTCCTAACATGATTGTCGTGGCCCTACCCACGGGGGGTTCATTTCGGCAACGCATCGATACGCATTCTAATGTATTCGAAAATGCTGAGCAGGATCATGTTGTTGACGCCGGTTCGGATAAGAATGATGGAAAGGCCCTTGTACATGCTGGATTTGGCGACAGCCTGGGAGGCCTCGCCAATCTCGCTGGATTTCCCTAAAAGAACACTCTGTGCGCGAGTCTTGCGCGTATCGAGGGGATAAGTCTATGAGTCATATCAGTGCCTGTTCATTACGAAACGGGGTATCGATTATCGATCCGATAACATACGCAAAACCAGGGTACAGTGCTGCAAACAGCACCGGCAAGCATAGGTGCCCCGAAGGGATTCTTGTCCTGACCCAACTCCTTGGCTGCTACTTGCTTCACAGTCTCATAAACACTGAAGTACAGTCCTGAGCCGACAGTGTCGCGCAACGCATGCAGGCGGAAACCGGTGTAAAGGCCCCAAAATCCATGTCGTACGTATATCTGCTTGATGGCTTGAATCGTCCCCAATCGGGGTTTGTGACGCAGAGACTGGTCTCGGGCTGCGTCCGGGGCAGCCATCGCACGGTTCGACACTAGAACAGAGGTTTGGACGACATTCTTCGCCAGCTCAAAGGGGCCTGTTTCAATGTCAATCCTTTTCCTCCCACTCTTTCATGCAAGCAACATAAACATACAAGCAATAGGCGATGCCACTAAGCCAGCGACGAGGCCTGCAGTGGTGAAAGTAAGCACACCCGTCAAGGTGGGGGTGCTTCCAGGCTGTTTATAGTGGTCCAAAGGATTGGAACCAGTTACCCGCTCGACATTATCAGAGATTATGTCCTTGAAGGCATTGTACACGGTAAAATTGACGACACGAACTACTGTAACGCTCGCCAAGGGTGGGAGCGCACCTAGGTGACGGTCAGCTCATCCTTCAGCTACCGACCCATGGATACCGACTTACCAGCTACATATCCCCGAGGCCCTTCAGTACGCCAGAGATAGCGAACACACTGCCATATGTTCTTGAAATTGTGCCTTTCATATCAGTTAGCATACTAATCCCATCCCCAATGTCACGTATAATACTTACGTCTGCATACGAGTCTTGACGTTCTCTAAAGGAGTCTGCCCGTGGAATTATGAGGAATTAGCATGTTTTACATCCCATTAGAGTGGTAAATAAGCAATCAGGAGTCCGAGCAAAAGCCCACGGAATAAAGCACTCACCACCGCCAGCGTCGCGCAAATGGTGGACGCCCCCGAAGCCACCTGGGTTTTGTACTTTTTGAGGAGTCTGTTCCGTGTGACCTCATCCATGTTCCAAGCTCTGTGGTCTGGCATAGCGGCTGTTCTTGTGTGGTGGGAAGACGAGGATAATGGTGCATGTTCAGAGCTGTTGTCACTAGTCATCCCTGAACGACCTCCATTGGCGGCAGCGAGGAATAGCTATAACAATCTCTCTCCAGACGTCACAACACGTATTCTGCACAGTCTCTTACACCTGCAGGCTGGGGAACCCGATGGAACGCAAAGCGGTCTCTCAGAACTCGAGTAGACCGTTCAGCGTCCCACAATTGACCATTAAACGGGCTCGGCCAACCCAGTTCTATCGTCAGTCTGTTGGAAGGTATCCCAGAAGGCCCTTGTAATATAGATTGGCACTTTTCGATCCGTATTTGCAGATTATGAGATAGGTTCGATATTAGGTGGCCGAACCAATGACGGCCACGGCAACGGATGCAACCCCGCGTTCACAAATGGTATCTAGGAAGTGTGGCGCAGGATTGAGCGGTTCAAATGATGTTCTGGGAGAGTCCCCTGTTCCAGACAGCAAGGATATTCTTGCCCAGGATGTGTCGTCTATAGCAATGTGTTGCTGATAGTGGTCGGGAGCTGTGGGGGGAAGACGACCATTAGCATCAATTCGTTTTCCCCACGTTCCTCGATAGCAGGACAAACCAGAGTACGAGCTTCCCAGTCTGACGAGGAGGACTTACCGACGATATTCCCTCAATATCGCACCCAACAAAAGGTGGCTTAATGCAATGTGAAGAAGAGGAAGAGAGAAGTGCAGTAAAATGGCATGTGGACCGAGCTTAACTTGGGCGCTCAAAGCGGTTTAGGGCCAAACAGAGTGACGTCGTCGTGAACAGCAGCGGAGAACAGACTTGGTGCTTACCCCCCGGATCAGTTTTAAACACCCGTGGATATCATGGAAATGGCATTGTTTGATCTGTTGTGTGTATATCTATACTGAGACCCTGATCTTATTCTATCAGGAAATTGATCACGCTATCTCTATGTAGTCTTGGCACTGCCGAGGCACATCCGCCGGTCGCGGTCTGATCATGCTATCTCCTATACGTTTCGTGCAGAACAGGAATATACGTATGGTATACGGAGTATGCAAAGCAGACTTCGGGAAGATCACAGAAGGTTAGCCCACGGATCAGAGTGAGCTGTGCAATATATGTGGAAGACAGTACTCCGTGGCCGGGCCCCACGCAGGGATTGGGCTCATTACCCACCCACTAATTAATCACATCCATCGAAATCATCGAATGACTATAAACCAGATTACAGACTCAAATTCAACCACCTTGCCATGGTTGGGAGATTCTGCAGATCATTAAGCAACAATCCGTACTTCCGGGCTGCCAGCTTCCTTATACCCGATCCTGTATGGAGTACGGAGTAGGGAGCAGCCGTTTGAATATTGGGGCATATGCCTCATGCCACTGCAATAGACTGTCACAGCCCTCTCATGTGGAAATGCTATATTGGGCGGAGATCGTTTGGGGCACTCCATTGCTTCCCTTGTGAAGACTGCAAGTTAGGTTGGCTGGAATGTGGCTCATAGAACGATGTTCGTAGAAAATCAAGACATATCAACTTGGGCGACTGCAAAGATGCCCAAGTCCAACATGCTACTAGATCAACTGGATTAGAATGGCTGAATATATGAATAGTAGACCCTGTGATTGTCTCGTACGTCCTGGCCTTGTTTCACATAAGAAAGACCCTACATTTGGAGTTCAATCAAAGAACACATGGTTCTCTTTTCCTTTCCAACCCCCTGGATTAGGTTATGCGCAATCGGCAATATCAACATGATAATGTCGAGATGATTATGTGAATAAAGTTGCACAAGTGCCGTGGACGTGGTTCCTCGGGACCTCGGTCTATCCCCGCAATTTCATGCTGAGCTCCCCACATACCGCTGATTCGTCTTTATAAGGTCTCACTTCCCGAGTTGAACCTATACAAAGTCCACTTAGCTTTACCTCTACCAATAATCCAAGATATACACCATGGGAAAGAAGCAAGGAACCCCCGCCTATGTCCTGGGCGTTGGCATGACCAAGTTCATCAAGCCAAGGGGCAAGGTCGATTACCATGAGCTCGGCTATGAGGCCGGCATCAAAGCCATGCTCGACGCCAAGATTAACTACGACGATGTTGACCAGGGTGTAGCATGCTACGTCTATGGAGACAGCACCTGCGGCCAGCGCGTGTTCTACCAGTTCGGCCAGACCAGCATCCCGATCTACAACGTCAACAACAACTGTTCGACCGGTTCGACTGGCCTCGCCATGGCCCGCACGATGGTTTCTCACGGTGCTGCAGACTGTGTGCTAGTCGTCGGCTTCGAGAAGATGAACCCCGGTAGCTTACAATCCATGTACAACGATCGCGAGAACCCAACTGGACTGTTTGGAATGATGATGGCCGAGACGCGGGGTGTGACCAATGCGCCCGGTGCCGCACAAATGTTCGGAAATGCGGGTGTGGAATATAAGGAGAAGTACGCAACCCCTCGAGATGATGTCAACCCATGACAAGAAGGGATATGGTGCTAATAGGTGAAAAACAGGTACGGTGCTAAGAATGAGGACTTCGCCGAGATCGCTCGCGTCAACCACGAGCACTCCAAGCGCAACCCTTACTCGCAATTCCAAACCGAATACACCCACGAGCAGATTATGAAGGCGCCCATGATCCACGAGCCTCTGACCAAGCTACAGTGCTGCCCAACCTCGGATGGTGGTGCTGCCGCCGTAATTGTCTCGCAGGACTTCCTTGATGCGCGACCCCACCTGAAAGAACATGCCATCCTCATTGCCGGCCAGTGCCTTGCCACTGATACCGATACAGTCTACAACAAAAGCTCCATTGACCTGATGGGCTTCGGCATGTCGCGCCGGGCATGCCGCACTGCCGTGGCTGAGGCCGGCGTCAATGTCAAGGATATCAAGGTCTGCGAGCTGCATGATTGCTTCTCCGCCAATGAGATGATTACTATCGATGCGCTCGAGCTGTGTGAACCCGGTCAGGCCCATGAGATGGTCCGCCGTGGCGACATCACGTATGGCGGAAAGATGGTTATCAACCCGTCCGGCGGTCTCATCTCCAAAGGTCACCCGCTCGGTGCCACAGGAATTGCCCAATGTGCTGAGCTAGTCTGGCACCTGCGCGGCTGGGCCAACAACCGTCTGATTGACGGTACTTCCGCGGCACTGCAACACAACCTCGGTCTGGGCGGTGCCGTTGTCGTGACCGTCTACAAGCGGACTGATGGCAAGGTCGCCGCTGCTGTGCCCTCGGACGTTGTCGGAAAGATCAACGGCCTGGGCTACAACCCAGCTGTGGAGGCCAAGGGCTTCACTGCCGAGCAGGCCAAGTCTGTCGTGAGCAAGAAGCACGCCTCTGAGTATGCCCTGTCAGATACCGAAGAGCGGGTCCTTGCCAGATTCTAGAGGCACAGGCAGACATCATTTAGTTGAACAACTTGTACATAATTCTATCACTTGAAATGACACGACATGCAATTTATTTCACAATGCACCCCAGTCTGCCCGATCTATATGCCCAAAATGTTCCAAGATCAATTCTATAAACAAGTTTCCGAATCGCAAAAGAAATCATGAATCATGAATGCGTCTCCTTCCAATTCTCAGGTAGCTTGTAGTTCTTCGGCACAGAATACTGCCCTTGACAGCTCCCCGGACCCCGACACTTCAAATCACACTTCCTATACAACCGACAATAGCACTCAGAGGCACTTGGACAAGCATCGCGATTCAATTGGTCGAGATCAATGGCTCCTTCATCCCCGTAACTCGCAAAAAGAATGTGCCAAAGATACGAGACAATCCGGCCAGCCACAAGGTCATCAGGAGGCGCAGCCATAGAGCCCTGCTGAACATTGCGTGCAACCCCATCATCAGCCCCATCAAGCAGCCACTGCCGAAGTGCAATATACTCATCCCGACTATGCTGCCAGATTCGCTCGCGGGCAACAACGAACTGCGCACAGCACTGCGCACGCACGGCATCATTCCGACCAAGATAAAGATGGAAAGCATTGCGGATCTCTTTGACCCGTGCGTCAGCATCTCCACCAAAGATATGGCCAAGTGCCTTCGGCAGCGCTATATCCGATGCCGAGCGCGCACTCCACGGGGACACGGCGCTCGACAGCCTCGTCTCAAGACTGCCCTGCGGGGGCACAGAAGAAGGACACGTGCCGGCGCTCCAGTCACAACGCAGGTTGCTGTATCCAGCTGGCTTTAGAGCGGCACGGACGTCCAGGCTGCGTAGAAGGGCAGCATTATCGTAATCTGGGACGTCGTTATGCCAAGCCCAGCGGCTGCCGTGGACGAAGACAGCGCCGGCGGATGGTATGTCCGCGTAGTTGTCAATTAAGAAGGTTAGGTAGGCCATTGCTTCATGTCCGCGGTTTGCGGGGACTTGGAGCAGTTTGGAAGTTTTGTCTGCTGGCGCGTCCACTTGGTACATGCATACATGGTACTGGGTGCGGAGTGGTTCTAGCCAGGATGGGTCGCCGTCCGTGGAGACATGTGAGACTATCAGGGCTGGTTTGGTTGTTTCTGCTAGGCCGGGGCATATTCCGCGGGCTTCCGGAATGATGGATGAGGTTGTTTTGTAGCGGATTTTGGTCCAAGCAAAGAGTTTGTCTTTCGTTGATTGCGGACGGTTTATGTATAAGATAAAGAAGAGAATGCAGAGAAAGATGATAAGTTGGATAAATGACCTTTGTACTTTTCGGCCCATTTTGTGTATTTACTCATGCAATTATGTGTCTTCTTTCCTTTTGCCCCCATGATATTTCAGATATTTCGGGACATGTGGGAGTGTTGATGCCTTAGGTGTTGATATCACCCCTATTCGCAAGATCGGCGGGATCGGCGGGGATCTGCAGGGAGAAGTACCTATAGATTTGGATGTAGATGAACATGGTATTGATGCTGACTATAATGTGCCCTATTCCTACTATGTAAGACATTCATTTTGAAGATACCTAATGGCATTTAATGAGTATCGCTATATATATTGTGTGCTTATATAGCATCCTGCAGTGACAACATGGGGGAGTCTACCTAGGCGTTAATACTTTTATGTATTAGGCCATGAGACCCCTTTTTGGTCTAGTCACATAAGTATTTATGGTATCCGGAGACCTATAATGCTTCACCAAGGTTTTGCCTCTATAGAGGTGATTTTCTTCGATTTGTTATTAATATATAAAGCAGCAACATAATCCGTGGATCTTGTCACGTCCACCACCATCTACTTCAATCCCAACTTGTGAGGATGGCGCAATTACTGTGGAACATAAATTGTAGTCAACTAACTACATGTGTATATGTGGCCGACCTCAAATTTCTCTCAGATAATCAGAATTAAGGTTGTCTCGTCTTCACTCACAGAAATTCCCATACTCAATATATATATTACTTCCGCCATAAGGAATATCTTGCCTCGTCAGTCGTTACCGACATTGTCAAGCACCCTTAGAGCCTTGCAGCCTTTCAATATCATCCTTCAATATCATCTCTTACATTTCATCATTCACCTTGACATCTCTGTAGGCCTCTCTCCATCCCACAGCATTGGAAGTTCGGTAAAGCACCCTTCTGATGCTCATGTGATGAATATGTCTCGCAGGTGCCTTGATTTTCACGACCCAGCCAATGCCTTTGATGGGCCTGGGAATGTGATCAATCTCAGTTCAGGGGCTAGTGCTCTGTGGGAAAAAAAAAAGGGTATTTCACTTTCAAGCCGCTTGAAGTGTCAGATATCGAGCTCACTATACGTTTCTATTGGCATCAGAGCAGTTGCCTAAACACAACGATCAAATTGTGCTGATATCAATGTCTGTCCCTTCTGGGTGGCCTACAAATTCTGCAGACAACAGTGTTGCCCGTCTCGACTTTGCAGACTGTAGACCCTCCGCCGGTCATCCTATCAGCAGCGGTGACGATTTCAAAATAACAACGGCCGCACATTCCATCCACTTCATGCCTGGAGACATCTGCAATTGCATTGGATTTTGAGCCGCATTATGGCTCTCTCTGGTGCGGCGAATGTCAATGTTGAGATGGATTATATCACGCATGATTCTTGGTCGACAGACGAAAACTCGTCAATGGATGCTGGCTGGGCCGAATGGGAGGAGAAGCGGATAGAATCCAAGTCGGCAACACGAACAAATAATTTGGTCGTATCGTCGTTCCGATCTAATGAGTTTGCGATTATATTATCTCAGTCGTAGCTGTATGGCTAGTTTGAAGATTCCCAAATGGCTGTGGACCTGCTAATGCACGGCAAAGAGGAATTAGGAGATGTGTTTACGACATTGAAGTTTGATCCCTAAGCTGTCAAATTAAAATCGAAACCAGAGAGGTGTTGACAGCAAAGGAGACTGGAGATCCACATTGGAGGAAGCATAGCAGCCACGTGACCGCGTGACATAATCCACGCTACTGCCCGTCGAATAAAATTTTGCGATCGGTTTTCTCTTTTCCTTTCTTCTTCACTTCAAAACATATTCACGGTCCCCAACACACTCTTGTCGATGGAATAATCTCACTCTATCTACATATTTTAGCTTAGGGACCCAGACCGAAGAATGCTCGTTCTAATCCCGCCCCCTGACATTCAGCCAGAGGGGAACGGGTTCGCTTTTGAGCCAACATGCTGTATTGATATGAATCTTGCGATTTGGTCTTACAGAGTCTGATGCATTTGGAAATGTTTACTCGCAGGGGTTAGCTTTGGCTGGCACCGAACTCTTAATGCTTGAGTTTCAACCCTGCGAGCCACTTTTTCCTTGCAACTTGCATGGTCCTTTCATTTCCTCCAGATAGGGATGATTCATATTCATGTTCTTTTTTCTACCCACTAACTCCTATACAGCTATATAGATGTAAACAATCTTGGCATCTTCGAAGTCTTGTCCGTCTTATATTGATGTTTGAGGTCAAAAAGATGCCAAAACTAAGCCCTCACAGTTGGATACGTCCTTCTGGAGACTCCCTCGTGTTACGTCCGCTCCCTCTATGGGGCTGTGCGTGTCAAAGTTGGGAGATACATTCCTTGTAAACAGCTATAAATTGTGAAGGGCTATTCCATATATGACTTGTCACACAGACAGGCGCCGCCTCCTGATATCGGAGGAAACACAAAAAATGCTCCGTCGTTGTGGAATGCTGTAGATCTGCATCTCACATCAATCCTTGCTAGGGACTCGCAGCAACCCTTCGTCGAAGACCTGGGTTTCCATCCCTGTGGGAATTTAGTGCCTGCATTTTGAGTAGCTGCATCTGCATTACAGAAGTTCCCAGAAGAGAGCTGTGAAATCTGCACAGGTCCTCAGGATTTGTTTGGCTAAAACCAGCATGAAAATTGCTGAGCGCTCGGGTGCGGCTGTCAGGCATGATATGAAGTCCTTCCAACCCTAACATTTCAACATGGAATGCGGCACGATTCATAATGAGGCGTGGTTCGCGTAGCCTTGGTCCATTTCCTCACTTCGATGCACTGATTCACCATCATCGAATATCCCTTGATGATCTCATGCTAGCCATTAGCTTCGACGGATATACTTCAAAATAGGAGGCCTTAAAGCCCATACATATGTTCAACATATAGCTGAACAAATCTAATCTTTCTCCCCGAAATAGCCTTTGGTATGGCCAAAAGGCTCATAAAATAAACAAAGTAATAGTATTGTTGTTTATTCCAGACGCGGAGTCCGAATACCAGGCGAAGACGCGCGGTAGCTAGTCGCAACAAGACTCTTCACCCTCGCCCCCTGGCATCCCACTCCCTCCATAATGTGATCGAAGGGGCTGCATATAAATTCCACCTAAGGCCCGCAGAGCCTATGGCTCTGTTTCTCCCAGCGCCCTGTGTATTTGCAACAATCATTCATTTTCCTCAGCGATTCTTGCTCACACTCGTTTGAAGACAATTGCTTGAACATATATTCTTTCCCTCCATCTATATCCTGTTTAACATACACCACTCAAAATGGCCCGTTTCAGCCTTTCATTCATCTCCATCTTTCTTGTGCTCGCAGTTTTTGCTCTCTCCATGCCCACCAAGCGTGACGGACAAGCCCCCAGTCACGGACTTAGCCTCGATGGTACTATTAAAGATTTGATGGTTAGTCAACTGTGACAAAGCCACCATGAGAAGTATCATATTAATCAATGAACTCAGCATGCCACAAAGTTGATGGATGGTCTCGACAACAAGGATAGCAATGAAAAGGAGAACCATGAGGAGCAGCAGAAGGCCAACAAGCAGGAGGCCCAAGAACAGGAGGCCAATGTTTCCGCGAAGGTGGCTGGCAAGACCGGAGCTGTTAGCAAGCCTACTGCTTCTGCCACCCCCACCAAGAAGCTTTCCTCTGGCAATTTCGTGACCCCGACTGCTACCCCTACCAACAAGCCCACGTCTCAGCCTAATGCCTTGGGCAGTCTTCCCATTGTCGGTGGTCTTCTTGGTGGCGCAGGAGGCGGACTGGGCGGACTCTGATTCACCAAGAATCGAGCCCCGATATATGAGACAGGATATGAAAGTGATACAGGATCTGTGCTGAAGCCAATCCTATTTCGGTGGACGCTAGCTGGTCAATATTTAATTTCGTTGTTTACTTTTGTTTGCAAGGGGAATGTTAATGAGATCCTTTTCAGGTTTCACGATTAATTTGATATGATTAGTTCCATTGCTTGTCCGTTACGATTTGTTCCCAACCTGTATTGTATCCGCTGATGTGCTCATTCGAGCCAAAAAAAAATTTCCCTTCGTCTCTGAGCAATAATCGCATCACGAGCTCTGGCCGCGGCTTGTCTGTTGGCCTTCATGAAGTCCTGTGTAATAGCCTGCATAGTACCATGACATCATGAGGTTCTTCAACGACTCATCTTGGACTAGGAATATATGTTAGTTACATGAATCAACATGTCCTGAGGGCGGAACATACCGTTTGCCATGATTGGGTGAGGCATTGGCATAGCAGGCGTGGAGACTACAGAACTGGCATCAGCCACGGGTTGAGAAGGCTATATATCGTCAGCGAGTCCTTTGACGAGGGACAAATCATTGGAATGGAAATATACCTCGGGAGCAGACTCAGAAGCCTGCTCGTCAATGGTCATCCAGACATCCCCATTCTCAGGTTTAGTGGCACCGTCCTCTGCGGCTTTGGTGCGTTCATTGTCACCGGGACGTACAGCTGGAATGACACCAGTGTCTTCCGCTTCTTTCAAGACATCTTCGACATTTTCACCCTTGGCGTGAATGCTCCAATAATGCTGGCGTCGAGTTAGATATTCGTCACGTGAATTGGTGACTCGGTTTACTGACCTGGTATTCTTCGACAGCATCGTCCCAGGACTGAACCAGGGCAGAATCATCCCAGACCTCTGCATGTGTCAAGGACCCTTTTTTATTCTTTCCCATGATGTTGGCCCATTTGGGGTTGTAGTAAGTAGACATCTTGGCGGTAACTGTCGTAGTCGGTGGTCGAGGCGGCTCACCGCCTTCTAAGCAAATCAGAGAAGAAAAAAAAGTTTCCCGCAGATGATCGAGCAGCATACAGTCTCCAATTCGACACAACAAAACGTCGAAATGGCCCCTGACAAGAGAGTCTCAAAGCGCAAGGGTATGTGAGATTCTTATGACCGGTGGAATTTATTTTCATGTCACTAACGCTACTGCAGCTGCGCCTGTCGCCGCCGACTCACCCGCCAAAAAAACCAAGAAGGTCGAGGCCAAGCCCGCCGAGGCAACTAAGGAGACCGCTCCCAAGTCTATCTTGAAGAAGAATGAGAAGGGTACCAAGTCCAAGACAGAGAAGGCTGCTACGCCGGCCAAGACCAATGGCGTGCCCGCACGCGAGGTCAAGCCTCGCAAGCGTGCTGCTGACTTCCTTACCGACGAAGAGGTCGATGAGCCTGTCGCGCCTGTGAAGGCTGACAAGAAGGCTGAGAAGAAGCCCGCCGCTAAAAAGTCCAAGAAGGAGGAGGCTGAGGCCGCCCCCGCCCCCAAGAAGGCTGCCGCGAAGAAGGCCGCTCCCAAGACTAAGAAGCCCGAGCCCGTCGTCGAGTCCGAAGAGGAAGATGCCGAGGAGGATGTATCCCCCGCTGATGAAAGCGAGGCTGAGAATCAGGGTGATGATGACCAGACTGAGGCTCTCATCAAGGGCTTCGAGAGCAGCGGCGACGAGGACGACTCCGATGGCGAGGGTTACAAAGAGGGTGAACCTATCCCCAAGGCCCCGGACACCAAGAAGGCCGAGCGCAAGCTCGCCAAGCAGCTGCGCAAGAACGGCCCTCCCGAGGAGCCCGGTACCGTCTATATTGGGTGAGTCTTAACCGTGGTTTCTGACTAGTATGAACCATCTAACATCCCATTCTCAGACGCATCCCCCACGGTTTCTACGAGCACCAGATGAAGGCTTACTTCTCCCAATTCGGGGAAATTACCAAGCTCCGTCTCTCGCGCAACCGCTTCACCGGCCGCTCCAAGCACTACGCCTTCATTGAATTCTCCTCGACCACCGTCGCCAAGATCGTCGCCGACACAATGGACAACTACCTTATGTACGGTCACATCGTCAAGTGCAAGTTCGTGCCCAAAGAGCAGCTGCACCCGGAGATCTGGAAGGGCGCCAACCGCCGCTTCAAGGTTACGCCATGGAACCGCATCGAGAAGAAGCGTCTCGCGAAGGGAAAGACACGCGAGCAGTGGTCGAAGAACATTGAGTCCGAGCAGAAGAAGAGAGAGGCCAAGGTTAACAAGATGAAGGCTCTGGGCTACGAGCTTGATCTTCCCCAACTGAAGAGCGTCGATGATGTCCCCGTCCAGGAGGCCCCCAAGGCTGTCGAGGCCGCCGAGGCCATTGAGACCACCACTGAGGAGCCTACCAAGGCCATTGAGGCCCCTGCTCCTACGGAGGCTCCTGCTCCTGTTGAGGCTCCTGTTCCTACCGATGATACCCCCAAGAAGGCCAAGAAGGGCAAGAAGACAGAGGCACCCAAGGCAGCTGCTACAGAGTCACCGGCTGCTAAGTCTCCTGCCACCAAGGCGAAGGGAAAGGTCACTAAGAAGGCCACCAAGACCAAGTCCAAGGCGTAAACGGGATCATGTAAAAATTGTTTTTAATTTCATTCATCAAGCCTCTTTCTCAAATGCATTGTGTTTTCTTTTCCTTTCATCACTAAGTTCCTTTTGGTAATATTCAAAGGCTAAATTAGCATGAACAATGAATAGTAAGGAAAAATGTGAAAGGTGAAAAGAATACCAGTGGTTGATAGGGATGCCTTAAGCTAATAGGACTTCTTTTGAGGTATATTCTCTCTATTTCTATTTTATCAGTGAGCGATTTCATCAGTGAGCAACCCATCATTTGCACCGCGTCTTGCTCGATACTTTACTTTCCTATGTTGTATGTTGTATATAACCTGGAACATCGCAAGCCCTAACCCGATGCCATATACGCTAGTCCCAAGTAGGACTAGTGCCATCACCTGACTAGCGCAAGAAAAATAAAAGCCTCGCCCCGAATATTCCGTTTCCTCTTCTTCTTCCAACTCCTCGCTCAAAGAATCGCATTCAAAGCTCACACACAAAAGGAAGCTTGGCTCCCTTTTCCAATTTTGCTTTGGGAGAAAGTCCCCGGACACCCTGCGCTTCGGGTAAAACCGAAGTACCAAGCCAGGCACTGCGGAAACGCGCCGCCATAGAAGCAATTCGATAGCGGCTTACGCCCTATTCTCTCACGGCATCCCGTGCCTCCCGACGGTTACATCACGATGTCTCTGGAAACAATGGGGTGTGTGCTGGGTGTTGGAGAGGGGAAGAATTGGTGGTAAAACACCTTTTCTTGTATTGGGTTGCCTTTCGTCATGTTCGGATAGTCATGCGATTGCCTCCTGTCTGCTTCCTCGGAAGTCGATGGAGGTAACTCAATGGGGCTCATTCTTGAGGCGAGGAGTTCCGTTGTCTTTTCTTTTCAAGAGTCTGTAGCTTATGGCAAAGCGGTGATGAGATGCTGTCTCATTGCAGAAGCCCTGTCACAGGGGCCGGACTCTTATATCTTGCCATAGGCTTCATTTTTTTTCTTGTTCGCGTGATGATATACCAATCATAGAGTCAAGCACAGAGATCCCAAGGGATTGTTGACGATAAACGATTTAAAATTATCTGATGAACATTCTATATAGCCAATTTTTCAATGCAATCGAAATGAATGATTAAAATGCAATATTCGTAGCTAAATCGTAGCATTTCTCTTCGTATAGTACAACCCGTTTCCATGCAATATAGCCAGGTCCATGTTGTCGTATTCACTGTGCCTTCTTGCCCTCGGCGCTGACAGGCGCAGTCTCCCTCTGTTCCTTCTTCTGACCGACAATCTGCACCAGCAATGCTCCCATAACCTCGGCGGTGAGCGCGATGGTAGTCGCACAGACATTACTCCAAACATGTATGCTGACGGATCCAAGCGGGGCGCGAGGAAAGGACACAATCCATTCAACGTAGTAAGGGAACCAGGCCTCGGGAAGCGGGAAGACAGGCGTTTTCGAGTACCAGAACTGCAGGAAGATCTTCAACCCGTTCGTGCTCAACCAGCGGGCGATCTTGACAGTCCAGTCAAAGGAGGATTTCTGTGCGGTGAGCGTCTTGTCTGTGGAGAGAGAAGGGTGTCAGCAGTCCAGTCAACAAGATAACGGTGCCTCCTTTGCAGTCTTGTGATAGTGACACGTACTCAGCGCCTCGTATTCCTCCATGCTCTTGTCGTGTCGTCTCCGAGCCTTCGCCCACTTCGCAAACTCATCCTGGGAGCTTGTGCTGTTCATTTCATGCTTCTGCTCGAGGACTTGACGTTTCAGCTGCTGCTGCTTGCGTGCAGTCCGCGAGGTTTGTGTCGGCAGCTTTAGATAAAGAAGCCATAGCTGTATGCCAGAGAGTAGGTGTTAGCGTGTTGGATCACAGTGTAGGTGCGCGGCGGAGCTGGGAAGCTTCCCAGAGCCCACAAATGGGCGGATTGGAGACATACAAGGCTGTCAATTGTGCTTGCCCCAATCGTATTGACCAGGTAGATTGCGACGTGCACGAAAAAGACCGTGAGGACGAGGGACAACATCGTGGCGGGGGCTGGCAAGACCGAGATCAGGCGTCAAATGCGACAGCGCAGGCTAGAAGAGCCTGAATGAAAGCGACGACAGTCAGTCAACTAAGTGAGTCCCTGACAAGTCTGCTGCTTCAAACTGGGAATGTCCTGGGTAGATGTTGGTTGCTGGTTGAAGGTATGAATGACGTCCCTCGTTGTGGAAAGGTGGAAATAACAGCGGACTTGGTCTTTCCGCCTTCACTGTGTCACGGTCTACACCATCTCGTCTATCACCTTGTCTGAGGCAAGGCAAAAAAAAAAATACGGAATTATTTAAACAGACAAGATACGATGAGGCCTTGACAATTATTCCTCCCGATTTCCACCAGACGATCAAGCCTTCAAATGTCCAATCCGGAAGATGCATTCCAGGAACTTGTCCGTATCTTCTCGTCTAGAGACAACCAAGTCCTCGAGATCGAGATCATCCCACCAAGCCTAGGCGCTACATTTCTCCAAGATGGATGTTCACTTGGAATAACCAAGAAAGCACTAGTGCAGGGCTTCACGGTCGCGCGCCAGCTCTTCTTCGACCAATTAATGCCCATGTCCGATGATGACCTCCAAACCACATTTTCCGAAAACGCCCAGTCCAGAAATGCAGACTCGGCTATTACAGAAATGATGCTCCTCTTTGACTGTGAGCATCTCACAGCCTGTAACTGGCGCAAGCGCCGACTGCGGGCAGCCATGGCACATTGCCCTGGTGTTTCAAACCAGACCTCTGCCGCAACGGAGTTGTTAGAAGCCGAGCTCACGCTCATGTCGAGCTACCAGTGCTCGCCACTACATCGTCATACCAAGTCGCCGACACTCTGGCATCACCGGCTGTGGGTGGTTGTCCATCTGCTTCAAAGGCGGCATTGGAGTCCCGAGGATCTGCTCAAGCTGCAACGGACGGAACTGGAAGTTGTTCTCCGCGCTGGCGAGTTACATCCCAAGAACTATTATGCCTTCAGTTACATGCGACAGTTGGATGTGCTCCTCGCTGCAACAGTGGAGAAGACGACGGGGCAACCAAAGTGGGAAACCCATTCGGCGCAGTCAGTTGTCGAACGCGTGGTTGATTGGTGCTTGGTTAATCCACGCGATATATCGGGTTGGAGCTTTAGCCTCTACCTGCTGAGCAATGCCCCGGACCAACATCGAGCGAATGCTCTTGGGAAAGTGGTCAGGTTTGCGCTTAACGTTGGATGGGAAGGCGAGAGCCTTTGGACGTTTGTCGACCAAGCATCGCGGCTGTTTGTGCTTGAAAGCATGATCGAGGATATCATGCTGTCGCACTGCGATCACGAAGCCAGATCTCGTGATTCCCAAAAGGACCAGGACAGTCAACGGGAGAAGTCATGGCAGACCTGGCTGGCCCGGGCGAGAGTATGTTGGGTCATAGACGGCCAAGGGCAAGATATATAACCGGATGTGATGGATGTATATATATTTTTTTTTTACGTGTTTACGATTACCACCAAAATTGCACCTCCATGATATTTCTCATGTATCGTTACCTCGTTTGGTTAGCGCTTTTGTATACATGCTTGGGCTAAATATGATGAACGCCAATGAGATTCAAAAAACGCCTCGCTAGACACCCAGCCCCAGGTTTTGATAATTGGACATAGGTGGATGATTCCGATCGTATCCGTAGATCCAGCGCCGTCCTTCACTCGTAGTACACTTTGCGATGCTGCTCCGTGGGTTGTCTGCTTCGGGCGATCGCTATAAAGGTGGAGGAAGATGAGATTGACTGACAGGTTGGATCGATGGATTGAGGTATATTATTTTTTGCTTTTTCCTGCTGCAGACTCGGCGGCTTTCTTTTCATCGGCTGTAGGAGAGAAGTGATCAGTAAACCAGTCTCATAGTGTAGGTTGGACTTGCGCCTAGCGCCTTCGGGGACACATACCCTTCCTTTGCTTCTCGCGCATGATGGCAGCGGCATCTTCTTTGCTCCTAGCGAATTCACTACCGGACAGGGTGTTCTTGCTTTTCTGTAGAAATGGTCAGTATGAACAAAGAGGAGGAGAATAAGGACGAACCGTGTTGCCCGCCTTCTTGAGGGCCTTAGCCCGGTCGTTGTCACGTTGGTTACCCCGTGTCATGGTTATAATATTATTCCAATTATGTTCAAGAGTATTAAAGGTAGTTGCGGGCGAAACGGTTGGAGAGTGAGAGAGGAAAAAAAGACCTCGGGAGTTTGGAGGGGTCGGCTGGATTCCGGCGAATCACAGGAGTTCCACTCATCTAGTACTTTCTGTATACCTTCACTGTACACTTGCAAGGTTCTTCTCAACGTTCTTCGTTGGATTGTCGAAGTATTTCAAGTATTTCTTTGTTATTTTATCCGATTGACTCATTTCAGCGACTAGGCGCTGCCTGTGATTGGGCTATATTCTTATCTTGTTTCAACTCTGGCTTTCTACATATGTACTTCACCCCTGGCGCTTTGCCTCAAAGCCCACTACCTAAAATGTATTTTACCCTTCAAATATCTTGCCAGATCAACGTTGATACATGTATGATTTAGAATTCTTTGTACTGTATTCATCAGTTGATAAGGTATGTTTGAGGCATACGGAAACAAAGCACCGGCAACACGGAGGAAAGAAGGGCGACTTCTAGCCGCCAACTCGTTTCAGCATGGTCGAGTATCTTTCACTAAGGGCCAGTCATTTGGCTACATCGGGCTCTAGTTGAGATCCTAATAGCGGAGATGTAGGTAATTAGGCTTGTTCTGGCGACGACCCCATCTCTGCGGTTAAAAGTCCCTATTTATTACACGGATATTGAAACACCCCGGGCCTCCTGCAGTATACCTCACTGCAGAAATGGGGTAGAGGAACCCTGCAGATGTCTTTCAGTAGGGCTCTAATTAGATACATACTGTTTGTGTGGTTCATCTAGATGTTTCAAGTCTATTCATAGAAATAGTACTATTGCCTTTGTCCGGAGCATACATTTAGGCTGCTGTACCTCAATGGCCATTCTTCCATAGATGCCTTTCTCCATTGTCGCCATTCACCCTTCTCTTGTGTCTTTGTCTTTCTTTCTTCTTTCCTTGCCCTCGAGTTGATCTCGTTCTATTGCATTGTTCTATTCTTTCTTGGAATTATCAAGCTTTCTGCTGGACAGTCGCTTTCTTCCCTCTTTTAATCCCAACGCTGCCCCTCCAAGTCTGCTAGCAGACAATTTTCTATACATCCTCGACAGCGAGTATCCACCATTCCTGACAAGTGCAGAAACAGCCCTGTACCTCAATCATGATGACTCGCTTGCGTGAGTCCCTGGCTGGTCCAGGGTACGTGATCCTGAACGTCATTCGCGTTCTCAACATTATCACCTTTATGGACCTTATAGCTGCTTGTGCAGTCTTGCTGGCCAAGATCGACATGCTGAACAGCTTCTTCTTCTTCGAGGCTGTGACCCATGCCGTGGTGGCTCTGGTCAGCCGTAAGTATACTCTTCCTTCCATGCTTGTAGTATAAAATGCTAACGTGGGCAGTCTTCATGATAATCTCAGAGCTCCCGGTCCTCCAAAGCTATTTCGACAACCACTGGCCGATGTTCGGACAAGAATCGAGTTTCTACTCTCTCGGCGGGATCATGATGATCCTGGGTGTAGCCACACTGGGCAACCTGAACACCAAGGCCATGACCCAGGAAACCATTGGCATGACTTTCTGGCGGATTATCATCTCCGCCGGTGTCCTGGCCATGATAGTTAGCGTGGTGAATGTTCTGGCAGTAAGTATCGAGATCAAACACTCCGAACCCCCTAATATATATCCTTGAATGCTAACCCGTTTCCTTCAACAGAGCTACATCTTCAGTGATCCCGCGACCGGCGTCAGTGCCCGCCAGGTGCGGGTGGATGGCGCCGTCGCACCACAAAAGGCAATGAGCAGGACCAGCAGCCACCGCACCCTCCACTTGAGCGTGAAGCGCGAGGAAACCCTGCCCACCTACACTCGCCAGAACCCCGTCAAGCGCGCCACGAATCGTCTCACTGGTCGGTTCCCACTCAAGATCTCCAAGCCGATGAACCCGACTCTCGTTGAAGAGAACGACGCCGCTTCCTCCAAATACTCTCGTGACTCTGCGGAGATCCGCCCTCCTGACCTCGCACACCACCCTGCTATGTACTCGGGCCATATGGTTTGAGCTGGCTGACTGGTCAATTAGGTCGAAAATAGCGTTATTTTGAAGGAAAGGGAAGACTCGCCTTGATTGAATGAGAAATCTTGCGTTATTGCGATGGGCGCATTCGGCGCTGTTTTATTCCCCTGGTCTTTTGCTTTTGCTTCTTGATGTTTAACAGATTTAATTGATACATATCGTTTTTATGCTAGAACATTCGTAGGGTGTGTAGCTATTATAGTCGTTCAAGGTAAATTTGAAAAGGAAACTGAAAAGCATTGTTGATCAGAACAGTGTAGAAGTGGTGGTTGAAGGTAATGTCCAGAAAGGACGGGACCCACGTTTGGCCCCGACTTCAATGAAGCTACGTTGGACATCCGAACACTCTTACACCTTTCTTTCGTCGAAACTCGATTCAACTGGTTCGAGTTTCTGATGAAGTAAGGTCCATATTCTAGCAAATATGGCTACCACAATCTCTTGGGGAACGTAAGTCTTGAAGCTCTCCACATCCTCCGCAATCTATCCTAACCGTGAATAGCGTCAAATCACTCCTAATATTTTTCGGTCCAGTCATACTCCCTCGCTTAATTACCGCCTATCGAAGTCTTCGTGTATCCATCGCGAGTCGGCCACCGCCGCGTCCTCTGCCTGCCGCGCCCGGTCGAGCGCTGAACATTTTATTCGCAGGCATCGTCTTCTTTCTACTCCTAAGCCTACCTTTCAACCCCCACGCGCCCGAACCCAACATCTTCTCTCAGACTCGCTCTCGCCTGAACACCCCTACCGATGTCATCTTTAACCGTCTCGCCCGGCTTCGGCCAGGTAACTTCCTCACCGAAGCCGACACCCTCCTCCAGTCGAAGTTCACCTCTCTGGGTGCCCGCAAGGTATACCTGACCTATGGCCCCGATGCCTTGGTCTCGTGTCAATACTGCTCCTTCGACAACCTCTACACGTACCTCATATACTACCTCCCATTCCACGTGTTGCTACCACACCTAGCGCACCTGCTACTTCTAGGCGTGGCCACATCCGCGCCCATCGCAGGACGCGAGGCCTCCCGCTGGCGCACAAAATTCACCATAGCCGGACTTGCCCTCGCAGCTATCGACATCTACATCATGGCCACTTACGACGCGATCCAGGGTGCGCCCCGCTCTGTGCGCGCAGGCCAGATACCGCCCTCCAGCATCTACAACAACATCACGCTCCTGCGACCGCTGGCCTTCGTGATCTGCGATGCGATCTGCTCGCTTGTGATCTGGCTTTCCGCAACTAACCGGTTCTTTTTCAAGCCGCCCTCGACGGTTGAACAGGTTGATCAGGCGGTATCGGTGGCCGTGCAGACGCTCAAGGGCGCAAACTCAAAACTCCATGCTGCGAGTGTCACTCGCAATGCGGTAGTTCGGGATTCGGCTTTGAAGAATCGAGATGATTTGTATTGGCGGACTATGGTGGCTTCCGAGAACCCCACTCAAGGGCCTGGAGAAGGTGGGGAGCAAATCATCAACAACATTTGGGAGGAGGAAGAAGTTGCTAGAGCTATGTCGCGCGTGATGGCCGGGCAGGGTGGAATTGATTTGGCTCAATTGGGGGTCAATGCCAATGATTTTGTGCGAAACGTTACAGAGGGTTTAGAATGAATTCTCCATATGTCTTAATATATATCGTACAGGTGTACGTACCACATCTATTATTATCCCATTTCTCATATCCCGCGCCAAGACATAGAAGACTGACCAAAGAGTGTAAATAGACCGGAAATGGTAGACTGTTGACATCCTTATACGGAATCCAACCAGAAAAAAGAAAATATATCAAATCTCAAGCCAAGATCTTAACCTAGTGCATACAACATACACACCTCCCAGGGTCTCATTTATTAAACGAGGCGGTGAGTGGAGCGATGATCGTCGTGAAGAGATGAAACGAATGTTGAACCACGTTCCCCCTCTATTCCCTCCTTTTCCTACAAAATTATTCTTGCACTTTCACCGTTGTTGCTTTTCACGTTCCTGGTTGAACGAGTCAAGTTAGAAAGTACATAAAGCTCTGATGAGGCAGGTCCCACATCCATCTCGGCATTGAATCATTTTGGCTCGTTCTCGACTCTCCCGACTCCCCCGATTCCCCGACTCCCCGACTCCCGCTCCTATCCCACGGCCTTCCGTGGAATTTCGAATATCCTCCATACTATTGGTGCTCTCTCCACCATGGCAGACACAGTTGTGCCATCGCAGCCAGTAGAGCTGAAGGGGCGCAATGTCTACGTTTCCTCTCCCAGTGGAATACGGCCGGCCAAGGAGACCACGTTCCGCGAATGGGTGGTTGCCAACCAGATCGGTATGAAGAAAACACCTCAATCCTAGGGCTCGCATGGAGACGACGGAAAAGCAAGCTGCAGCTGACAGAGTTGCTGCGCTTCCAAATGCTCCCAAATGAATCCCTGGCATATGCGAAATCCCACATCCTGAGCATACTAGTATCACTAACATCAGTTGCTTCTTTGCAGGAATCTCCATGACCACGCTGGCTATGCTGCTGGCTCTTCATAACCTCTACCCATCGCTCCGTCCATATACCCAGCCATTCTTCCAATTGTCCTATTATAATGAATCCTCGAACTCCTACGTGCAGGGCTGGAACGATGTCTACTTCGTAATCAGTGCTGCCATTGCACTCACCGGTATCCGCGCTATCGCCATCGAATGGTTCCTGCAACCATTGGCCCGCGCATGCGGGTTAAAGCGCAAACAGTCGCTCCGCCTCGCTGAGCAGGGTTGGCAAGCTATGTACTATTCGTTCATTTGGGGAGTCGGATTGGTGCGTTTGGCCCACGTATCTTCCTGGGAATATATAACTAACCGCTGTTTCTACGTTGCAGTACCTCTGGAAGACGTCATACTACTGGGGAGATTTTGCCGCTATGTGGTCACAGTGGCCCGCCCGTCCTTTGTCGGGCTTGATGAAGTGGTATCTTCTCGTTGAGCTGGCATTCCTTGTGCAGCAGATCTTCGTGATTCACGTGGAAGAGAGACGGAAGGACCATGTTCAGATGCTTTCCCACCACATTATTACCAGTGCTCTCCTCAGCTCTGCCTACATCTACGCCATGTATAATGTGTCCAATGTAGTGCTATGTCTCATGGATGTCGTGGACTTCTTGTTACCGGTTCGTTGATTACTATTGATCAAGTGTCCCTAAACAGCTACTAATACCCCTGCAGTCTGCGAAGATCCTCAAGTACTCCAAGTTCGAAACAGCCTGCAACGTTGGCTTCGGCCTCTTCATGGGCACATGGTTCATTACCCGACACATCATCTACCCCATGGTGTGCTGGTCCGTTTATTATGATCTCCCCCGTGAACTCACCTATGGCTGCTACACCGGCTCGACAAGCGAGTTCATCTCAGCGGAGGCCCCAAATGCCTTCGCATACATGCTCGGTCCATACTTCAGTTTGGACAACCCCATCTGCTTCAACCCCACTCTCAAATGGATGTTCTTATCCCTCCTGTTGATCCTCGAGGTACTGTCCATTGTATGGTTCAGCATGATTGTCCGTGTCGCTTACGGTGTGGTTTGTGGCGGTAATGCCGAAGATACCCGCAGTGACGAGGAAGACGAAGCGGAAGTGGAAGGTCAGACCCCATCTCGCGTCCCAGCGCACTTGGCTGCCAAGGACGGTGCCCCTGCCGACCCACTGGAAACTGGAAACGCTCCAGGCTTGGGTCGTCGGCGGTCCAACGGCACTGCCTCGGTGCGCGCGCGTGGGCGTGGTCGTGTTCCTTTCGATCCGAGTGATCGGAAAGCTCTCTTGGGTCGCATTGGATGTGAAAAGCCTACATAAACGCCCGCTTTTCATTTAACATTTTCTTTTGACCAAATTTGATGACTCCCATTTCGAGTTGCTCCTTAGCATGCCATGTCTCTGTCCACGTACCCCATGCCGTGATATCCATTCCTCGGGTGTCGGCGTTGAATAGTCAGCGCTGGCTATGCAATGGAGTCCCCCGAATTACGATGAACTGCGATTTCCAACGTTTGTTTGCGGCACATCCTCTTCCAGTCTGCTTGCCGGGTCTTATATCCACTTTATTTTTGTTCTCTGTTTCCTTCTTATTCATACTCATTGTTGTGTCGCCACTTGCCGGCTGGCGGCGGGGAGGTTTCCTGCTATGCTTTTTGTTGCCGTGGTGATCTCTACGGACTTGGAGTTTCGTTCTAGAGATCCACACAATAATACCCAATGGAAGCACTTGGCATTGTACATGTATCATAGAGCCCTGTCCAGTATGGACTTTAAGATTTCCCCTGGGGCTAATACAGGATATAGCCTTGCCTTCAGCAACCATCCGTAGTCCATCATCCCCACCCAGTCCAGCATCCTGTATAAACCAACATCGCCTAGTAGTGAACATAGTCCCTAAGCGGTGGCTCCTCATTCCTATTATACCCATACAACAACACATTCAGCACCCCAATCACGTTCGACACATCCTCGATGCCCAAAAAATCATCCACATCCAAACCAGGCGCAAGAGACTCCCCACAAATAGCATCAAGGTCAATCCTCTCCAACTTCCCAGGCCCATCATGAACCAAAGCGTCGACAAACAAAGCATACGCCAACGGATTAACCAACATAGCCGAATGTGAATAAGAACCCCCGGCAGCACCCCCTGCACAAGCAACCTGCACCTGTACATTTGACACCCCGACCCCATGCACATCCCCCAGGGCCGCAGAAGCCCAGTCCCCACTCTGGGGTTGAACAATAAAGTCATCCCCAGAGTACACGCTCGTCGTCGGTACGAATGCCGAATCCCCACCCCCACCACGCAGAGCCCGAATAAACCTGGTATCATACGCCTGCTGCTGCACAGCCGGCGAGCAAAACGGCTTGGCGAACACGCACAGCGTCGCAAGAAGCGTCCCGTGGAAATCACCACTCACAGCCATGAAATCGCTTACCGCGGCTCGCGTCGACGGCCAGTATTTCAGCGCCCATTGCACGTCTATGCTGCCTTGCGACCAGGTTAGGACCCCGATCGGGCGCTGTGAGAGCGCCGAGATGTAGTTTATTGCGTATGCAACGTACTCCGCGTTGCTTTGGATGTCACCCAGCGAGTTTTCCGGGATGTTGACCCATACTGGGTCTGTGTGTGGGTTTGCGGTAAAGAGTTTCGCGTAGCTGAAGTAGTAGGTGCTGCCGGCTGGATCGGCGGTTCCTGGGACTAGGAGGACGGGGATTTTGTTGTTTTCGCCATAGGAAAAGGCTGGGGGGATGTAAATTGCGCTGCGGAGTCTTTCTTCGGGGATGTCATAGGGTGCGTCCTCAAACGACCTTGTTGGGTGGATCCGTGGGGTTGGGTTCTTTGTGTTGTTGTTGGCTATGGAGTTTATTTCGTGGTTTGTTATGCCGTTGAGAATGTCGGTGATACTTGATGGGACTAGACCTAGGGATACTATGTCGATGGCGTTTTGAAGGCTTGTTCGGTTGTTGTCGTGTGGAATTGAGGAAAGGACTGAGAGACCTTTTTCGATGGTTGAAACTGGCTTGATTTTGCCTGTTGCAATATCTGATATCTTGGCTTGGAGCTGAGATAGCTCTTGATATATGTCCGTGCTGAAGGGAGCGCGACTTGTGGATGTGTTGAATAGTTTGTTAAAGATGCCTGGACCATCCTGAGCCCCTTTCGATGTATAGGAAGGCACTGGACTACCAAGCGATATTGATACGAAGAAAACAAACCGGAGCACTTTGTGACAGCGCATTATGATTCTTGGCTCTTATATTAGGACTGACTATCCACCCATGGGGTTTGACCGGGTACATGCTGACCTCTTTATACCCAAAAAAGATATTCTATCGGAGCTCAGTCAACTTCCCTTTCGTATCATAATCAATGACTTATTAGATCTGAGTTTCTAATCTAGGCCAGAGACATGTGCATACA
Organism: Penicillium rubens; assembly: GCF_028828025.1. Classification (NCBI taxonomy): domain Eukaryota; kingdom Fungi; phylum Ascomycota; class Eurotiomycetes; order Eurotiales; family Aspergillaceae; genus Penicillium; species Penicillium rubens. The sequence goes on from NW_026890600.1 coordinate 5,843,098, forward strand.
CGGACTCGTCACGTTTCGGAACACGCAAAAGCACCGTCAATATATTGGGCCCCTCCAAGGTGTCGGGACTATCTCTTGCTTCTCATTCCCGGTAGTTCCCATAAAGTCCGGGCACCGGAGTTTCTTCTGAGTCTGTGTATCCCGAGACGTATCTAAATCAGCTCGGGGAGGGTCTGCTGCAACCTCATTCTAGAGAATAGTATAGACAGTCGACACCATTCAACACACCAACGGCCCGAACCACGCTCTAACACGGAAGGAATTAAGGCCAAGAAGAGCTTATATTCACCGCAAGTGCATCTTACCGCGGTGTTCTTTTCTGATATATCATATCTGGTTATATGGAGAGTCATGGAGAGTCGCCTGGCCGCAGCTTTCGGTCCTCCGTATCATCGGGCTGAGCTTAATGAATGCACCGCGTCCTTTGATATTTGGACGAGTCAGAACATCTAGTCGTATATCGGATTGAAACTGATCATGAGAGTGTATGCGGGACTTTCCCTGAGCCCATTGTCTGTCCAGTCGAATACTGTTCGCTGTCACAAAGTGCTCCGGTTTGTTTTCTTATAAGCTTACGAGAAAACGGTTTGGTTAGGACATTGGAAAGGCGTCAATGTCTCCTAATCCCAACCAAAACCTCGGAAATAATTCATCAATTCTAGCTACAGATCAAGGTGCTTCCTTTGCCGTAGTGAAGCGCTCTCGAGCAACTCTATCTCCAAGTCGAGCCTCATGGCAAAAACACTAGAAGCCTTTATATTAGAAGCTTATAATCAAGTGGTAGGCAATGTCACATTTTCTCCTAACCCAGCGCTAGGGAACTAGAAGAATGGAAATTAGCCAAGCGCAGGTCCAGATTATCATTACGGATGGGTTGGGGGGTCCGTACTCCATACCTTAGAAAGTCTAGATTCATGTCTATGAGCGCTAATAGCATTAGAGGCAGATCAGAAATAATTCGTTCGCGTAGAAATATACACGTAAACTTGTGCGTTGACCCCGTAAGAAGTAGGTTCAGCACCCCGAATTTGGACATGGCACACCAGCCATACGAAACTACTTTATGGTATGGCTCTAAAGCAGGGCGGAAACCGCGCTTCCCTGGGGGCTATGTTGGAACCGAACTTGCATGAGCAGGGGATGGGGCTTAGCTGCCTGGATGGATCATCGCATGGACGATCAGCTAGTTGGTATTGGTAGACTTGGCCGTGAATATGTAGTTGATCATCAGTGGGATATTGTCTTCCGTGGACCAAAAAAGACGAGGAAAGGGGTAGGATTATCCTGCTCAGAAAACGCTAGTTATATTGATTATGGGTTATGGTAAAGTGCCTATCTTGATCCAAATTATATTCATCTTAAAGCCCCTCTAAACCCGAAAAGGCAATTTTCTTGTTAAATACTGCAGCTTCAATACCCTATCGTCTTTACGTATTGGACGTTATACATGTGGATGATAAATATAGAAGTTGAAAGTTGTGTTTGGACACTAGAAGACTCTTGTTGAGGGCTAAGTGTGCAACATGACGACACCACCGAATTTCAGACTTTCGATCAACGTAAACACATCAATCGTCCAGGACCATGCAAGCGACTACCATAGACGCGAACATGCCTCCTGTGGGGGTATATAGGTCCCGGGGTCTATTTCCAAGGTCTCGGCCTCGAGTTTCTAACTCGCAGCTTTTGTCCCACATGTCGTGCAAGTCAACAGCCGATTGTAGTTGAGTAACAAGATATTCCTGCAACTCAGGTACGGGCCGTAAGGAGTAAGGGGCTTCTTTTAAACGCTGAATCTCATGGATGGTTGATGCTAGCATAGTATATTTGTGGAAATTGATGAGTCCTTCCGGTGTCATGGCTGGGTTCCCATCTTCGATGAATGTCAAATCTTTCAAAAACAGACCTGGTAAATGGTTAAGCACTGGCAACTTCAATAGTTAACGAGAGAACTGACCAAGAAAAGGGACGCACGGTGCCACCGCAACCTGTAACGTGTCACGGTAGGCCCGGTAATTGTGTTCACTGCATGTCAAAACTTGCAAGGGCCTTAGTGTGTTGCAACTACGTTCGGTAACCATTGCCCAGGTGCGAGCAAGCCGATAGATGGGTGCGCTTTCCAGGCCTGCCAGGATAGAGACCACCGCAGAGTAATTATGGAGTTGACGACATGTCTGTCATAGGTGAAAATTAGCATATAGGCAAAATTACGAGGGTGAGGCCAGAGACTACCACATACGTTGGCCACATTGATCAAATGCCCTATCACTTGAGTCCGCTTTTTCACATCCGACTCTGCGAGTATTAGGGCGCCCACCCAATTAGAGAGCTGATTGGAATACCGAATCAAGGCCCTGATGTTTGGAGCTCGCTCAGGTGTACCAGGGCTCCCTTTCTTTTGCCAGTTCTTGTTTAAAAATTCATCCCGTTGTACTTTGCCAAACATATGTGCTTCCATGATAGTCAGCTGCCTAGCAATCTCCGTGGCATCGATTTTGAGGAACTGGAGCTTGTCTAATTTTCGTGGCAAAATTGGCTTTGGCGCGGTTGAGATGGATGATACCGATCTTCTGTGGCAATCAAGGCCCGCAAGTCGGCGTTGAACGATTGTGAGAAGTTGATGTGTTGCGCTTGTCCCGATGGCGTCCGTGGCGCGCTTTGCGAATGACTGCAGTATTCGCAAGTTACGATCTGTATCAATGTCTTTTGGCTCAGACCAGAAATGCTCGAGCCAGTGCTTCAGAACATTTATCACGCGCAATCGAATCAGTGGCTTTGTCTGTGTCGTCCATTCCGTCGTCTGTATGGCGGTTAATGTGGGAGGCGAGCAGTCAAATCGATCAATGAGGAGCTCAAGAAGTTCTGCTCCTGAGGTAAAATACTTATAAGTAGCGAAGAAGGTTCGGTTGAAGGAACCGTCAAGCTTGTCGTGGCGCGTCAGATTTTCCACCAGCGCTGCGAGAGTTCCGGCCCTAACAACCTCCACACTTCCGTGGTACTGGCTGACGAGTTTCTTCGGAGAGGTGATGTCGTGAGATCCGGAGTCCCTCCGCTCTTTGGTCTCTGTCTGATCCATCGTGATGAGGAAGCCATGGAATAGTTAAATCGGATGTCATTCGAACCATACATCTGCTTGGACCGTCGTGGTCACATGGCATTGTATCTGAACTGATTGAGGGCGACGCCAAGCGATTGATAAGTCACTTCGGTGGTGTAGTGGGGTATTTTCCACTAGAATACTAACGCAGCAATCCACATATAGTCACGTTAATCCCTACGAAAGGCCCCGAACCATCGTCCGACCTCGGATTGGGTTCTCACAGCAACCGACCATCGGCATTTTGCTTAGCCGCCCCTGCCACGGACCCACTTTTAACCGCACTTGACCAAGATCGGAGAGTTTTGAGTTATCTGATCCGAAACTTACTGCGAACCTTGGAAGCTCCAAGTTTATTGGCAGAGAGAGGATCCACCGCGCCATTTATTTCCCTCTGAGCCACGCGGTCAGAGCCCGCATTTATAACTTTTAAGGCTGAGGCGGTTAATGGTTCACCGGCTTGATTTTTCACGGCCACAGGCAACTATCGTGGGGGCTGGGGAATAGCATTCATTCTGAGCCGCGTAAATTTCTATACCTAGGTATTATCTTATACTTGTTGTCATCCTAAAAGACTGTACCTCTGACTTGTGGCTTCCTCTTCAAATTGATATCTTTCATCATGAATGTCCAAGGAATCGCGAGAATTATAATGCCACAACCAACAGAAAGTAGTCGAAGTTCGGCATAGGCGTAGGCTTTCTGAATAGCCAGCCTGGTGGGGGTTCCGACCGGATAGCTCCGTTGTGTGACGAGATCCTCGTAGATTTTGTTCAAATTTAGCGACGCCGATTCCGGGAGGTATCGAAGAAGAGCTTTCAGGTATGTGTTTTGCCAGATGACGGTACTGATAGTAAGACCCGCACTATCGCCAATAGTGCCAACCACGTTCAACACAGCGAGCGCTGTGGCGACGTGTTGGTGGTCGACAGCCGCTAGAATAGCAAGCTGCTCGACAAGAATAAAGGTAGAACCACCGATAGCGAGGAAGATCTGGCACATCACTTGATAGCCAACATTCACATTAGGCTGACGGAAGTATATCATCAATCCCTGTGCGAAGATATAGAGTGGAATAGCAATATACAGAGTCCACTTATAACGGCCGACTCTCCGGATTAGCCAACCGGTGGCTAGCAATAGCACACCTGAGACCATATCGAAGATATTGACGATATAGTTGGAGGTGGTAATGGATAGGTCATTGTTAACTTGCAGCCAGGATGTGAAGTAGTAACTCCAGCAATAGTTTGAGAGCTGGTAGGTTGCATCCAAAAGGACTGCACCAAGAATAGTGCGGTTCGTAAGAAGTCGCCATTCAAAAAGAGGCACTGGAGCTAGCCACCCTTCCCAAATAGCGAAGACAAAGAGCATACAGAACCCGACGACAAGCATGGCAATAATGTAGCCAGAAGCCCAATTATCAGGGGCGTAATGTGCGAGGTCGAAGGGAAGCTCAAACAACACAAGACCAACAGTGAACAAGAAGACTCCAAGAACTAGTGTTCTAAATTAGATTTTGCTTTCTCTCGTGGAGGATAGAAATCAGCAAGTAGAGTACTTACCATCAAACTCGATAGTCCAGTGACGGATGCTTTCAACTACCGTGCGACCACTTGGTCTCTTGATCCGGTAGCCTTCTTTCTCCGCCTTATACAAGTTGTACTTCAGCATTATGTATAGCGGAGCCGCCACCACAGGAACAATGATTGCCCAGCAGCCAAATCCCCATTGCCAAGAAACCTGGTCGTAAAATTCGTTTGCCACCTTTGGTCCCGCAAATGCCGTGATAATGTATGGGGAGGAAGTAAACGCATAGGCAAAAGCACGGTTCCTCAGGGTTGAGACGTCGGCTGTCATAACATCGACTGCGTATTCCATACCGTAGAAACCGGTATAGTAGAAGACCTTATATTTCCGTCAGTATACGTAGTAAGCAGCATGTCTTCCTTGGAACTCACGTTGGCGGCGCAGTAGATCCCAAAGCTATCACATGTCGCCATGAGAACCAAGCCGATGGTTAAACATATGACCATCAAGAGAAACCCTTCGGCACGGCCCCATACATCCATCATCTTTGCGACAGGTAGGTAGGTGGCGGCTGCAAAGACATCACCTAGGGCTGTGGGAACCCCGGACAGCGAGTGTGCTGTGAATGAACTTGTCACATAGGGGTTCAGAGTAACGATAACAGTAGATTGAAACGCATTCGCAAAGTAAAGGAACCAAATGCTATTGGGTCATGATGTCAGCGTCTGTCGGAAATAGATGATGGAATTGGATGCGCAACACAAAATACAGTGACTGGGAACATACTTGATGAAAAATGCGATCAACATACCCCTCGTCCACGTCATGGTCACGGCCTCGACATCTTGCACACCATGTTGGGCATTCCCGTCTGGTATCTCCTCGAGCGCCACAGAGCTGACGGGACTTGGAGGGCCATCTTTACCATTCCGGGCCGTGTTCTGTGTGAGGGAGCCACTGTCATTGTCTTCAGTCGACATGCGGCGGAACACGACACGTGCTCTTCGGATCAAAGGGCGAATACCCATGATAGTTGACTGTAGAATTCAACAGCTGTCCAGCGGGCTAAATCAGGTTGGACCACACGTGGACACATAAGGAATCATTGCCCTTATAGTAAATAGGCACCGAAATCGGATTTCGTATTTTTACCAGTGACTAACTGAAAAGTAACTAGTCAAGCACTGCAGGGGCCGTTCCTGGATATGTGGAGATCTGATTCTCAGAGCACTCTCCACTGGCGGTAAACAGAAAAAAAGAAGATCAGATCCTGTGTGCTCGTGCATTCGTGGGCCGGCCCACGCCACTTTTGCTTGTCGATCACGCACTTTGCAGAGAGGTCCACTGCTAAATTATTCGTATCCTATCAGAGAAAGCTGCATGATTAAATAAGAAGGCAGGAGAACCTAAATTGGAGGATTTCCATGCTCAAGCTAGGATTTCATCACGTATCGTTTCCCCCACACCCTCAATATGTACCCTCGCTTCTCTTGCCCGAGACATGACTAGGCATATAGACCAGGTGAAGAATTGACCAATCTATGAAGCTACTGGCCAAACTGCGTGTAAGTGAGAATGGAATCTCACCTTGTATTTTCCTTTTTCTCAGTTACATGCCGATCCTTTTGTGATCTCTCCACAAGCTTCGACTAGCCCATTGGCTGGAGTGTTGACTGTGTTCTTCGGAAAGTACAGTTTTCAAGAGGATCAGTCACGCAGACAAATGACGATCATCGGCTGAGCTAGTCAACATAGTTCTGTATTTGTTTATGCGCATTCACATTTCATATGTGATAATGTTCATCTCCTAGCCGGATTCCCTGAGCCCATGACTCTTCCCTGACAGCTTTCCATTGATTGAAAATTCCACAACGGGATTATATTCTTTAGCGAGTACTGTCCGACCTTGACAGAATCGGTGGCTATTAGGTTTAGCTCCACATCGGCTCACAAAGGCAATAATGCGTTGCGTGCGACTAACCCTGCATATTAGTCTCTCTGGCAATTCTCGGATCTATATAAGTATTCATCCCACATATATTGATATATGAGGGCTTAAAATCCAAAGGACTTTAGCGGGCGCACACGACACGTACTTGGTCCATTGCTAGGGGAGGAGGTGAGATTGTAGATATGTTGCTTAAGTGAAAGGCAAGATGGCGTCGATTCATGTGCATGTATCATTCCAGGTAGAGTTAAGCGGGATGCGCTGGGAACGATAAAAGAGAGTTAGATGAACGAGCAAATCCATTGGAAAGGCATTTCGAAGCACTACGACAGTCTAGAAGATCCGACAGGTGCAGAGCGAAATCCTTTCTACAATTTGCTAGCTACCAAAAAAGTTAAGAGCTCTACTAAGCTTATATCGCAAAGCTTGCGGTATCATACAACATTTCCATAATCTATCTTACCGTACCATACTAGGAGAAAGGCTAGAACGAGAAAGGACTTTGATAAGTAACTGAAATTGGATCGTTGACTGCCTCGGGGTAATCGGTCAATTCTGAGAGCTAGGCAGCTCACGAATGAACCCTGCGATATCTGAGCGCTGAGCACGAATGTGGTCGCAATCACTGCCCAACTGGGCGCGCTGGGTCATCAATTCCTCCAAAAGAGCCTCCAATTGTTCGATTTTCGAGTTCAAGTATCGGGGCTGTTGGTCGCTAAGAGCCAGTAAAGGTCGGAGTTTGTTTCGGGTAGCATGTATGGCATTCCTGTTAGACTGGAGAGTCGCTTGAAGACGAGCTTCACGCAAAGCCAACATTGTGTCTCGTTCGATCAACTCAAAACGCTGGTCTTTCTAGAAATTATTAGAGATGAATTAGCATTTATCTTGAAGTGACCGATATGTGAGAGTTAGCCAAGCGACTTCTGCCGGGACCTACCATAGTTGCTTCATCCATCCTGGGGGATGATTGGGAATGATAGCGAGAGGTGTATGGTTTAGATCGATGAAGGTGAAATTAAGATTGTGGGTTGAAATCGAGTGCGATGAGGTTGAAAAATAAAAAAGGAAACTAGATGGCAGGAGCAAGTTGAAAGGGAAGGCACTGTCATCCGATCAAGGCCATACGAAGAGAAGTGCTTGACTATGTAGACTCATTTGCGACAGGGTCCATCTCTCACATTATGTTGCGAGATGTTGCTAGAGGTGAAGCATGTAGGATTCTATCAAATAGATATACCTGGTTTTCGGCTCAACCCTGTAGAGTTCAAGACCTACCATTGTCAACTCTTCAGTTCTCGGGCCACCTTTTCTACCAATCTTGCAAAGTACTTTATATAGGGTTGCCAACCAGGATATTGGTAGGCACGAAGGATTTAGAATCGATCAGGTTCTCCAAAGGTCGGAAGTCGAATATTTATATTGTTGTAAACTGCCTTGTGTACCCAATGGCGAGCGGCGACGCAATGGGCAGCTGGGCGTGTGACGTAGGTTCGAATGAGCCGTCAGTTGCAATGGCTCCATTGGACTTATTTACACTTAGCACGAGAATAACCACATTCGGTAATGTTGCAGTACTTGCCTTTGTTGCTCCTCCCGAACAGGTTTCTTTTCAACCGTGGTGCTGCTCGTGGCTGTGCAATACCTCATATCGTTCAACCAACGACAGAGATCCAAATTTCTTTAACGACTTCATCGGACACAACCACGTTTATTTGAGCCACTTGAAGTCGGGCTTTGTGAGGAGCCAAAAGTACATGGTGATTGACGAACTCAGCGTGTATGGTGTAATAATATCTCACGTTGCTCAGACTTCGTTGAACTTGTATGAAGTCACAACGAGGCATCCTGGTTGGAGACGTCCAGGTTACAAGTCATCATAACGATGAGGGGAGGGAATGAACGACACAAAATCAAGGAATAGATGTATGCGTAAGGATCAGAAAGACAGAAACCGACGAAGCCAGATTGACTGAGAATCAGACATGTCTAGCCACCTTGCCGTCCATGTATGTACCGTGCCCAAGGTGATGATAAACAACAGAGGGAAAAGGAAGAGGAAAGAGCGAAGAGAAAAGAGAAAGAGCGACTGTCACCACGGAAGTATGTACGCGTATGTATGTAGGTAGTGGTGACCGGATTTCAACAAATAGCCAGTATATGTGCTACTTAGGAGCCTGGCTTGATAAATCAGGCCAACATGCAGACAATCAAAGCTGCACACATATCTCAACAAAAATCGCACCTCAATGGAAACTTTTGGACTCTACGCAGCATATACAACCACTATCACTATCGAGAGTTGATCGTTCTAACTACTTTCATCATGAAAATCTTGAGACCAAACGGTCTGCAGGAAGAAACTACCCAACGAAGTGGTAGCTGAATTGTACTACATTTTACTTTTACTACCGCAGTTTCCTTGTTATTCCCCAAAGGATGGGACATTCAGAGCTGAGCTGAACTATCTTGCTCCATAAATGTACGCCGTATGAAAAACCCAAGGAAGATTACTTGAAGCAATGCTAGAGATTGGAGAATACTAAAGCCCAGTTGCCACACAAGTGCGAACTCTCTACATCAAGTTGATCAATATCCACCCGGATTAATACTATGATCAAAAGTCAAGGGGAACACATTCATACACCATCGGACAAGCATTTCCAGTCAGACAGCGCTCCTTTCGGGAAATCCGTAGGAAGAACTGATCAGGGCCCCGGTTCCACTTCGCGATATCTGCCTCTGTGGTTCCAGGAGGAAACCCATCTATCGGCCGAAAAGCAGAAATGGGTCCGATGCGCACCTCCTCTGGGATAAACAGTGCGGTTGGTATTCTCGGTTCCATATCAGCATGAGCAGAGTATGAGCTTGCGGCAAGTTCGGAGCTGGGAATTGGTCCGTTTGTTGATTCAAGTAGACTATAATCGGGGTCGGGGGCATTATGGGCTGCATTCATTCCCATTGCGTATGATTCTTCCAGGTCCATGATTGTTTGGCCCACGGTTGCCCATATGGAGCACTGGTAAAATCCTTGCACAAAGGGCGCTTGACGGAGTAGGGCTAGGGCTGCGCGCCGGGTGCGTGGTTCACGGCATCGAAGACTGGTGAACCAAAGCGGAAGACCAATGTTGACGTCAAACGTGAATGGTGGTTGGGTGCCATCTGATCGCACTGAGGCTTTGGATGCAATGGCAGATTGTTCAACAATGTTTTGGAAGCTTGGTAGATAAGCATCGAATTGCATCAACGACAATGATGTGCAGGTCTCCAGCATGACATGTAACATTTCATGATAAGTCAACAAATGGGCACAGATACCAATCTCTTGCAGCGATAAAAGGTGTCTGGCGCGAAGAACTGTCATCAACTTATCAAACGCAGTACGCCAGTTTCTCAGTCTGGTGACCAGACAAAATAGCTCAGTATTGAGCTCTTCGGGCAAATGAGGGACCTGAGCCTGAAGTAGGTGCTTGGCGTAACTGCGTTCAAAGAGCGGGATCTCTATAGATAAGAGCACAATCGCTTCCCGAGCAGGCTTGAGCGAGTCGAACCGTTCCGTCAAGGCATGTTCACTGCCTCGGAGTAAAGCAGTCACAGGAGCCCCACCACTGGCGAGTGCGAATGTCCCCAAACGGATAAAGATAGGGATAATAGTATCCTCCAACAGGGAAGCTTTGCTCGCGGCCCCAGATGCTATTTGGGGACGCAAAGCGTTAATGAGCTGCACGCCTTGATAGTAAAGCTGCATTGCGCCGTCTGCATTTCCCTCGATGGCCTCAATGCAGATAAAAAGCACACAACTGATCAATCCGACAAAGACGTCTACACTACCCTGCTCGATGCGCTGGCGAATAGCAGATACCGAGCGCGAGTACCAGTGCAAGGCGTCTTGACGGTTTTTAGTGAGAGAAATAATATTATCGCGGCGTTGGAGCACAGGATCTGGGCATTGCTGAGGGCTCTCAAATAGCGTACTAATGGTGATGATGGCATCCCAAACAGCAGGTTCGTAGCGGCAAACCTGTGGGACAACAGTGCGCCAGAAATCAACATCCAATCCACCACCAATAGAGGAGGCAGCACACTCAAAATAATAGGCAAATGCACGTCGCTCTCGCCACACTGCATTGGTGTTTGGCGATAATGATAAGGGGTTGGCGATGACCGAGATTGTGGAAGAGGGCCTTACTTCTTCAAAGTCACACTTGCGACCTGTACTGGTACATCGGACGCAGCTAGGCTTCTCTTCTCCACACTTGACTCGTCGGATTCTACAATACGCTCGATATCAAACTCTGACTATGGAAAAGGAAGCAACCTTGGAAGCACCTACTTGCAAGTTTTGCATCCTAGCTTGGACCTTGGGAGGACCCTTGAGCGACTGTTTGAATGGCCCGAGTGAATCGACATGTCGATTGGCATTCTATATTTGGCTTGCGCCTAGATACCTCAGCGCGGAGAATGCATACTTATCAAATGGTGAGATGAAGCCCACGACCTCGTCGACGTCCCTGATGAGTAAGCACCTGGTTAGTCAGCTATTGTATTGGCGGGTAGGGCCAAGGCTGGAATCCAACTGGCGAATTTTTGGCTACTCGGATTTCACCTAGATTCCGAGTGAACACGCAAACAGCAATGCCTAGCAAAGCTTAAGAATATCTAGGAGACGAGCGTAATCAAGCTTTTTGGAAGGAGTGGGCGAAATTTTATAACCCCGCGAAACATTTATGGATGGCATATGAAGAGCGATGTTCGGAATGTAGCAGTAGCAACAGATGCACTTGAAACCAATGATTTTATCAATATATGTAAATACAATGGTACAGAAAGAGTATTCAGATAAAGAGAAGTAAACAGGTCCCGCGAGGGAAAGGCAGCGAGGCCGCAAACAATAAGGAAACCACAAGAAAGATCCTAGCCTGACCCCCAAAAAGGATTTTCATAACAAGGGATGTGAGAGTCATGTACGGAGTATGTTGGGATGAATTCTTGGGCATTGCAAAAAGAATCATGCTCAGCCACGCCGGAAGGGTCAGTTCCCTGAAGCCGTAGAAATGGAGATATACCCCTAGCTGGGGTCATGTGTTGGGGTGGGTGGCTTTCGTGAGCTAGATCCATGTCCCGGCCATGGGGAATTTATCATGAACATGAGGTCTCCCAGATCATTCAAGCTTTGACAGCCGTCGACAAGAATGCCATTACGTCCCCGCGTCCTGACGACCAGCGGATGATGTTCCTTCCCAAGTAAGAAGTACCCTACTCAGTAGTCACGTAGGTGACAATGAGGTTCATCTCTAGAAGCTGAAGGCTCAAAAGTAGATATAGTGAAGAGGAGTCAGATTCGGCTCTCAACCAGCATTGTCTCTGAGCCTGGCAATGGCCGCTGCAATACCTTCACTCATCTCTTCAGTTTGCTGGCCAGCCTGAGACTCAGTAGGGGGCGCAGCTTGCACAGCTTGCGCAGCTGCTGTTTTCCTGCTTTCGGCTAGTACTTCACGAAGAATCGCCTCTTCTTCATCCTCTTCACCCATGTTCTGATCGTGTATGTCCTCAACGTTCACGCCTGGCAGTTGAGCCCGGCGTTGTGTGGCAGGAGCAGCGGCCCTCTTCGTACTCTCGACTCTAAAGTCTTCCCGGACCGCATGGCACCATTGTAGGACCTTCTTTTCTCCCCATCCCGGCACAGCGCTGATCTGTTCGGGCTGTGCATTGATGGCATTTTGCAAGCTGCCGAAAGTGGAGATCAAACTCGCGGCGTCGGACTTGTTGATACTTCTGGGGACTGTGACAAACTCAACTAGTGACTCCTTATAGGATTGGGCCTGTTGCGCTCGAATGGCAGTGGGCTGTGCGTTCTCTGAGGACTTGTAGAGCTCGAGATAATGTGCAGCCTCTGGTGCGGACCAACACAATATCAAGGTCAGATTGTTGATAATGGATGTTTTCGAAAGCTCTCTAAGACTGTCTTCGTGATTTGGTATGTCAACCATCACCAGTACAAGGCGGAGGTTGTATTTGCCTGCTAGTTGTTTCACTCGGGAGTAGATGTATTCGGGGTGTAGGCGATGGTATTTCAAAGAGAGAAACATTGCGCACGTTGTAGTGCCGACCACATAGTCCGCGGGAATATCAGCATACTCCCATGGTAGGAGTTTTATATGGGTCAGTATTGGGTTCCCCTTTTGTCGTGTGGACACCAAGATCGCGGAAGTACCAGGGCGGTTGACGAGGGTTTGGGGTTTCGGCTGTTGGACTTTAGATCTTGAAGATGCACCTGGAGCAGGAGAGTTCGTAGGGCGAGCAGGTATGCCACTCTCTGGACGCGGGGGATCCATCGCGCCTATCAATGTTCTGTTGCTAAATGCAGAGCGATCAACTAAGAGTCGATAAATCGATAAAGCTACTAACTATGGCTTATCTGGATGTGAGACCCACACCGCCCGGGCCAATCTGGCTCAGTTTTCTGCCGCTAATTTTTTTGTTCTTCCTCGACCGCAGGAAAAAAAAACCGCAGTCGCAACAAAACCACCATGGACGAATCACACAAGAAACGACGCCTCTCCGACACTGAGAGCCCGGAAATCAAAGTTGAGACCACTACACCCGCCGCCGAGGCCTCGGCCGCACAGAACAAGAGAACTCTTTTCGTCCGCTCACTACCCACCTCAGCCACGACAGAAAGTCTCGCAGAATATTTCTCGCAATCATACATTATCAAGCATGCTGTTGTGGTTTGCGACAAAGAGACAAAGGCGTCCAAAGGATTCGGTTTTGTTACATTCGCCGACGTCGAGGATGCGGAGAGCGCTCTGAAAGAACTCAACGGGTCCAAGTTCGACGGGAAAGTCATTCGCGTTGACTATGCCGAGTCTCGTAAGCGTGAGATTGACGAGAAGGTTGGACGTAGTGTCCCCACTGCTGCCTCCCGGGAGTCCAAGAAACAGAAGGAAGAGGAGAGAGGGCAGGGCCTGCCGCCCAAGCTGATTGTTCGCAACCTGCCGTGGAGTATCAAGGAGCCTGAGGATCTGAACGTCCTGTTCCGCAGCTTTGGAAAAGTCAAGTTTGCTACTCTACCCAAGAGGAATGGCAAACTTTCAGGTTTCGGTTTCATTACCATGCGTGGCAGAAAGAACGCCGAGAGGGCACTCCAGATGATCAACGGAAAGGAGATCGATGGGCGTCAACTCGCCGTTGATTGGGCTGTTGAAAAAGACGTCTGGGAAACAACCAAGAAGGAAGATAACGAGGAGGAAGACGAGGAGCCGAAGGAAGAGAAGGAGTCTGATGATGTTGACATGGAAGATGCCGAGGGTGCTCTGGAAGAGCCCTCAGACGACGAGACCTCTTCCGACGAAGACGACGATGAGGAGGACGAGGACTTGGACGAGCTAGACGATTTGGACGATGACGAGGCAGAGGAGGAGGATGAGCGAAACGCCACTACAATCTTCATTCGCAACCTCCCATTCACCGCCACAGACCAGGTACTATACGATCACTTCAAAACCCACTTTGGACCGCTACGGTACGCACGTGTAGTCCTTGACTACGAAACTGAGCGCCCCCGAGGTACTGGATTCGTCTGCTTCTGGAAGCCCGACGACGCCAACACATGCATTCGTGAAGCCCCCCGAGGAGCTGAAGCTATGGCACCGAACAAAGACAAGCCCAAGTCAAACACCGCTATGAAGCACTCCGTTCTCCAAGATGAAAACTCCGACCCAAGCGGCCGCTACACCCTGGAAGGCCGCGTCCTGCAGGTCGCACGGGCCGTGAGTAAGGGTCAAGCCGCCAAGTTGGAAGAGGAGGGAGTATCACGCCGTATGGTCCGTGACACAGACAAGCGCCGTCTGTACCTCCTCAGCGAGGGTACGATTCCCTCCAACTCCCCGCTGTACAAGAAGCTCTCTCCCTCCGAAGTGAAGATGCGCGAGGACAGCTACAAGCAGCGCGAGACCTTCATCAAGAAAAACCCAGCTCTCCACCTCAGTCTTACCCGTCTCGCCATTCGCAACCTTCCCCGCCACATCAACTCCAAGGACTTGAAACAACTTGCCCGAGAGTCCGTCGTCAATTTCGCCAAGGACGTCAAGGCGGGCACGCGCCAGCCGCTCTCAAAAGAGGAGCAGCAGCGATCCCGCGACACGATGAAGGAGCTAGAGCAGCTCCGCAAACAGAAGAAGATGGGTATTGTGCGCCAGGCCAAGGTCGTCTTCGAGACTCGCGAGGGTACCAAGGTCTCCGAGAAAAGCGGTGGCGGTCGCAGTCGTGGCTACGGATTCATCGAGTTCTTCACCCACCGTCACGCGCTGATGAGTTTGCGCTGGCTGAACTGCCACTCCATGACAGTTCCTCCTTCTGCCCAAGATCCCGAAGACAGGGACAAGAAGAAGAGCCTCGTTGTTGAGTTTGCCATTGAGAATGCCCAGGTTGTTAAGCGCCGTAATGAGCTGCAAGCTAAGTCCCGCGAACCCAAGCCCAAGCGCTCGGATGATGCTGAGGGTGAGGGAGACAGAGGTCAGAAGAGGAAGCGCTCCGATACTCGTGGTGGGAAAGGAAAGGATGGAAGGGACGTGAAGCGTGGCAAGACTGAAAATGGAAAGGGTCCCAAAGATGGGAAGAGTGAAGAGGAGGACAAGGCCGCCAAGCGCAACCGCATTATCGGACAGAAGCGCATGAAGCGGAAGTCCCGTAAGGGGAATTAAAGGCATAAATGTTACATGTTACTTTTTAATGTATAGACATTATTTATCCCAGCAGTCAGAGGGAAGAACTGTTCTTTGTACCTACGCGATACCACCATTTCGAAAATGAAAAGCATGGATTTGATATTCGATACTGGGTCGTTGATCCATTTCTCATTGGGTATATAATGCCGCATATTTGATCCAGGTGAAAGCTGCCGCTCGATGATAATGTAGCCCTTAGGTGTTCTTGGCGCCTTCAACCTTGCCGACAATGTTATACCGCTTGCTGAAGAAGGTGTACCACTCATCCAAGACGGTCTTTTCCTTGTCCGGCAGATCATACCACTCCGGTACACAGTCTTCGGGCTTGAGAGAGGATGAAGCAAGAGCACGGGAGGCATCCTTGCCGGCGAAGACTAAGAGAACACAACAGTCAGTATTGTTGTCATTATACTGTTCATAGAATAGATGCTGTACTCACCGCGGTATGAACCCGAGGCACCATAAGCCGAATTCCGGGTCACATCGAAGACAACACCTTTGATGGCGACTAGAGTCGGGCGGTTAGGATCGGTACCTGCAGTGCAGTAGGTATTAGTGACACTCTTTGAGCTGAGCGGATTGGAAATCAGGAATTGGTGGGGTTCTAATCTGTGAAGGGTAAACTCTCATACCGTCGCATTTGGCCAATTCCTCGACAGAAATGAGGTCGTCCTTAGGCGGGTCAAGCTGGACTGCCACTTTGGGTTCGAAGCGCTTAGATTCTCCTGTTTGTTCGACCATTGTGATTGTTGGAGGTGAAGTAGAGGGAAAAAAAAACATCTTGAGGGTTGGCGGGGTATCCCGAGGTAGCCCGAGCTTCAGGGCTGCTTACTTGTCGGCTGTCTGATTGACCGGTTAATCTACATACACATATACCTAGGTATTGTATGTACTTAGCTACATTCTTACATATGTATGCTGCTTGAACCCTATATACATTTAGAACGATTTACATTCCTCTTCTATACACTCTAAATGGGGTTATATGGTTAACCTTGATATTTCGGTCATAATACGAACAATATATCCTTTCCAGATTATTACCCCATCAAATACTGTGATCGACTGCTTATTCGGGATTGGTACCTTCCGATATTTACAAAGCTTCTCTCTTTTTGCCTCAATCCGGTTAGCCCTCGTATACAGTAAGAGTGCTGATATGATGTATCTCATGACGTCAGGATATTGACCGAGAGCTTGCACCTGACCTTGGGAGAGTTCTACAACGTCAACTGCTCAGGCGTTTGATTGCTTTCTTTAACACATCTCCAGTAACACAGTAAAATACTATTATTCGATATGTCGTTCCCCGGCACGCATCCACATCCAAGTTCTACTACCGAACATCCGCATCAAGACCCGGATCAACGCCGGAACTCCACAGACTCTGATGTGATCCATCACCTCTATTTTGAAGACAACGACGGCTTCTTCCCACCAAGTTGGATCGGGAAAGACTCACAGCAGAGACTCTCCACCGAAAACTCGGGTGGCAACAACTTCGAGGGCACTAGGGACACTAGCACTAGTGCCTACAAGGGAAGCACATGAGAATAGTGGAATGTGGCGTGTGTTAATTACAGGGATTCATGTTTAATATAACAGCTGTACTTAGTTATGTATATTGTATACATGTATCCATGTGTTCAGATATTCAGATATTCAGACTTGGGGCTTAAGTTACTCTTGCGAATGCCTTGGAGTTGGTGAAAAGTCTCCATTCCCCCAATGGACCTCGGCAATAAATCTCTCCACACGGGATAGCTGCGGGGACTTATTATAATCTACCTACAACATAAACACTCAGAAGATACATGATACATTGGCCAGCACTTTCTGACATTGCCAGTTGTATCGTATGATCACTGCGAACAATACTCTCTTGATTGAGAGCCCCCTATACAGACCGAAGTATCCAATCCAATGGGCGCACAGAGTGATCAGGTCAGCCCCAATTCCCCCTCGCTTCCCCTTAGGAGGGGCCATGTGGGGATAAAATGGATGAACATCAGACACTCTTGGGCCGACTCTCTGATTTGTTCCTTGTCTGGACTTTCCTTGAGTTCGGCCGACGCCGATTGCCTTTTCAGAAGATTTTAACAAATCCCACTAACTCGAAACAGGAAAATACTACTCAGCTAGGCAAAAAAAAAAAAAAAAAAAAAAGGAAAAAGGAAAAACTCTCATTCCTGATTCCTGTCGCCTCTCTCTTGTCTGCATTCCTTATATTTCCTTTGAAAGAAATCTCGGTCTGGACTCTTTTGCGCAATTGTTTGTGCTATTCCTTTGCTCTTTCGTGGAGCTTACAAGGAGACCTTCAAGATGTCGCATCCTCCTAACTCGGGGTATGAGAGCCATACCCCGATGGCGGCAGCCATACAGAGCGCAGAGCCCATCCTCCTCTCTGACCCCGAATCGAAGCCTACCAAGATGGACAAAGAAATAGAAGTCACCGAGAAAGACTCATCCAGCGCCAATCGCGCGACCTCGGTCGATAGCGGATCGATGAAATCCACGTATGACCATACTCATCGCAAGCTTAAACCCCGCCATGTACAATTGATCGGAATTGGAGGAACAATTGGTACAGCTCTATACGTTCAGATCGGATCTGGACTGCGGACCAGTGGCCCTGCCAGTTTGTTCATTGGATTCAGTCTTTGGTTAGTCTTTCCCCTGTTATACTGTTTTGTTGACTCTATTGGGTTCTCGACCTGGGTTGTCCCGACTTCGCCACTTTCGACAGCATCAACATGGACGGTAAGTAGGCGGTAATACCAGAAACGGAAAATAAGCCCGCCATTGGATCAAGAAAAGAGAGGCAAAGAGGCAAAGAAGCAAAGAATAAGGAACCACCCAAACAAACAAAGCATCGAGAAACAAGGCTCGAAGCCTGATTCCACAATTTCAGACCAAGGATGTAGGACGCTGTTAGCCCAAGCACTTCCATGCCAACCAGATTATGAATGTCGACCAAAGTCGCCATTAGCCCTACTTCTGCCCATGCATCTGCCGAAAGCCAGCCGGACACCCAAGGACTAAACCCAGTCCATGATGCCCTTGCCTGGTTTCTGTGTATAGCTCATTGAACGTCCACAATCTTATACTGTTCTCTAGGAGTTGTGTGATTTTGATCATCACCGTCTGTACGAACACCCCCATGCTTCCCAAGCCCTTTGCATCTTTCCCAGCAGCAGCATTCCTTCATACCTGAAACTATACCCCTTACGATCCCAAATGCGCCAACGGTTCAGCTTGCCGTAATGTCAACCGATCGCCCAATCGCTGCAATATTCCTCCGTCTTATTTTTTCCATCCGGTTGCGTAGTATGATATCCAGACTCACATTTTCGTTTCTAGGCTTGGCTGAAATGGTCACGTACCTACCTATCTCATCGCCGTTCATCCGATTCGCCGGCCGCTACGTTGATGAAGCTTTAGGCGTTGCCGCTGGATACAACTTCTTTATTTTTGAGGCGGCACTGGTGCCATTCGAGATTGTCGCCGTCAGCTTGATTATTAGATACTGGACCGATGTGATTCCCGTCGCAGCCATGAATGTGGTTATCATTATACTCTATGGGTTTGTCGTCTTATTCAATGCGCGCACGAGATACGGGCTAATTAATAGGAAACAGAGCACTCAATCTCTTTGCTGTGAAATGGTACGGTGAAGCAGAGTTCTGGCTTTCACTGGGCAAGGTCTTGCTCAGCATAGGCCTCATCTTCTACACATTCATCGTCATGTTGGGCGGCAACCCGCTCGGCGATCGGTTTGGCTTCCGTTATTGGAACGAACCAGGTGCCTTCAACGAGTACTATAAGACAGGTGATACTGGCAAGTTCCTAGGTGTCCTCGCAGGTGTCATCACAGCCAGTTTCACCATCGCCGGTCCGGACTATGTCTCCATGGCCGCTGGCGAGACCATTAACCCGCGCAAGGTGCTGCCCAAGGCCTTCAACGGTGTCTTCTACCGTCTCACAGCATTCTTCGTTCTAGGTGTCCTCTGCGTCGGCATTCTGGTCCCGTACAACGACAAGACCATGGCCGATGCTTTCGATAACGGCAAGCCCGGTGCTGCTGCCTCGCCCTATGTCATCTCCATGGATCGCTTGAAAATCCCAATCCTGCCAGACATCGTCAACGCTGTCATTTTAACTGCTTGCTTCAGCGCGGGCAACAGTTACATGTACTGTGCCAGTCGCAGTCTGTACGGTTTAGCGCTTGAGGGCAAAGCCCCGAGGTTCCTTACCAAGTGCACCAACAGTGGTGTTCCCGTCTACTGTGTCGGCATAGTGCTCATCATCGGCCTCTTGAGTTTCCTGCAGGTATCTAACGGCGCATCGGTCGTGTTAAACTGGTTTGTCAATCTGGTATGAGCCCCCACCTCCACCCCAGTCCCAGTCCCAGTCCCAATTCCTTTTCCATACATCCAACTAACCCTAAATCCAGGTCACCGCCTCCCAGCTCATCAACTTCTCCGTCGTCACTTTCACCTTCATCCGTTTCAAGAAAGCTCTCGCGGCCCAAGGCATTGCCCGGGAAACTTTGCCATACCGCAGCTGGTTCCAGCCGTACATCGCCTACTTCGCTTGCGCAAGCACTACGCTCATGGCTTTCGTCGGTGGCTACACTGTCTTCCTTCCTGGCAACTGGTCCATCCCGACATTCCTCTTCTCCTACACCATGATCGGCGTCTTCCCCGTTATCTATTTCGGGTGGAAATTGTTCCACGGGACCAAGCTCCTCAAGCCCGAGGAGGTCGATCTGGTCACTGGTGTCCCTGAGATCGAGGAGTATACTAGAGACTTTGTGGTCATACCGCCGAAGTGAGTATACCCTCTCTTCCTAGTTATGATTCGGTGCTAACAATGCCCATAGAACGGTCGTGCACAAGTGGTGCCAAATTATATTTGAATAAGATTTTCATGGGTCTCATCGTTGTTTTGGCTAATTGCGATATACTTACGATCAGAACGCACCCAGCTGACTTCCGATGCAGACCTGTGGATACGTGATTCATTGGGCGGTGGTTTGTCTCTACTTTGGACTGTAGACTGCATATGTTTATATGGTGTTAGCATCACTATGATACCCAATCAATGCTCTGTGGTTATTGGAAAATACTGTTTTGAAACAATAGCCGCGATTATTAGTCGTACTTGACATCTAACGACATCCACATCCATGGATGTAACAATGCCTGTTATAATACATATATGCAATATCAACATACATCAACAGTAAGGAGAGTCACATCCTCCATCAACACACACGAATCCAGGCCAGGTCGAGCTCTCCGCGTCGGATGTTTTTATACACAATCAAGCTTCACCCGACCCTCCCTCCGCCTTCTCCTTAGCCCTCAATGCTTCCAACCGCTTCTGATTCCGCTTCCCAAGAACGCGCAGAGTATTAGTCTTCTCAATCTCCGTCATCTGCTGCCAGTTCCCGATCTGCGACAACGTCCCGTCCACGTTAACAACCATCGGACCCAGATGATCCAGTTTCACTTCTGTCCCGCCTCCGCTCATGTCGATTTCAATGCCCCCGTCGCCTTGTTGGTTCGCGACGGGATTTGAGGGGTCGCTGGCGGGGAGGTAGAGTTTCTTTTGGGGTTGGGGTTCTTGGTCTTGGGTCTCTTGGTTTTGGGTGTCTGCATTTTGGGCTGCAGGGTCTGAGGATGCGGAGCCGGAGTTCGAACTTGAGTCACACATTGTACGTGTTTGGCGCGCGCAGTCCGATGCTTTGAAGGTTGTTGTGCACTGCGGGAAGAGGATGTTGTAGAGCCGGGTGTTCGGTGCTTGGATTGCCGGGTTGAGGGATGCCCAGGTAGCGGTAGTACCAGCGGGGACTGAGGCGCGCACGAAGGGATTGACGGATAAGTGGAGGAGAGCGGCGCGGTAGACTGTGCGCGATACTTGCATGGTTCGGGGTTTCGGAGGAGGCTAGGTGGATTTGATGGAGGAAGATAAGGATTGCAGGTTTCTAGAGTCAACACTTCGGCACTTCGATTCTATCGTTACACCGCATTCTCCGCGTTGCGCTTTGTATTGTTATCGGTTATGTCTACACAATTAATGATTACTCAAATTGTTATACGCTGGGTATATCATCTTCGATTTTGTCTGTGACACCGAGCTTACACAGTTGAGAGGCCTTGGGTGTGACCACGGGTCAGTCACAATCGTGAGTCTGCTAGAACAAAATCTCCCCAGCCTGTCCTCCATATATAACGTAAAGGTATTTAGTCTGTAAACGAGTATTTGGCATCACCGATGATTTGCATATGTTCCCAGCGGTTTCAAAGCTTGGAAGACCTTGCCGGGAACATTGAAGATCTCCACGGCCGTTCCAAGCATATAGCCCAAATTCTCCGGATTTTCGCCTAACATGTCACAGAGAGCATTCGAATTGATCTAGCCTAGGTCGACCGGGCATTGGCGTTCTAAGCGCGGGCATGCCGCATTGATACGGTCGTAGATGTTATACTATCGAAACCACCAATTGACCTGCAAGCATATCAGCGACAGACACGAAGCCTACGAATTAAACATACTTACCGAAGCCGTAACACCTCCACCAACTCCCTTAATACTATGCCACCATCCCCTGGGAATGAACAGCCCATCACTAGGCCCAAGGCACGCTTCAAAGCCAACCCCAGCATCCGAACCAGCAGAAACCGGAGTCCCCCAAACCATCTCATCTAACAACGCTCTCTCCCTCCCTTGCATCATCTCCTCACCCCGGAAAGCCGCTGCTTCCCGACTCCCACTCTTCCCTAGCTGCCTCCTCACAGCACCAAACACAGCCTGTCCATCCGTCGGCGCAAGCAGCCGCACAACCTTCTCCCCAGCCAGCTGGACAAAGATGTTCGGGTTCGGGTCACGGTGGAGTGGCGTATAAGTGGGCGGGTGTCCAATCCACACATTCGTATCGTATACATCGCCCTTTCCCGCGCGCACCACAAGCTCCGGCGTCGGGAAATCAGCTCGAAGGACGGGAGGGAGGTCAAGAAGCTGGCATTGGGCTAGGTATAGTCGTGTTGATTGGGGAGTGGACTCGGCCGTGCGCATCCAGTCGAGGAACAGCGTGAGCGGCGCGTGGAACTGCCGGAAGCTATGGATTTCTGTTGCCCTGTCGTCCGGTTCGGATGTAGTGTCTGTCGACGTGGATTCCGTGAGCTCGAGTGGGACGAACGCGTCGGCGCCGTGTTTGTGGAGATATTCCAGGTTCAAGCTTAAGGTGCCTAGTGTTGACTGCGGACTCGCGCTTTTGAACCATTGTTTCAGGGCCGGGAGACCTTGGAAGGTAGAGCGTGGGAGAATTGCTGGTTGTTCAGGGAGGAAGCAACGCTGTTGGAAGGTGTCCAGGGTGGCATTTTCGAGGATGCCGAGTGGTCGGTATTGAGGGTGTGAAGGAGCGGAAAGGGTTCGGATACTTGATCGGGGTTTATAATGGAGGGATGAACGGGGGAGTCCTGCCCTGACACGGATTGACCATGGCTGTAGCTTCATCCAGATCGACGTGGGGAGTTGAAAGGAGGCGACTACAAGAAGATCACGATGATAAACCGGCTTTTGCTCCGGCAGAAAAGAGTAATAGTACGTATACCGGGGCATGGGTTTTATTGTTTTCATATTCATAAATCGCCTGGTTTCAACATAAAGTCTACTCTATAAGAAAAGATCGAAGAAGACATCTAAAAGACCACAAAAAAGAGTAAAAGAGTAGTGGACAAGGTACCGAAAAGACTACCAAAACGCCATTGGGAAAGACAGAAGGCTAAGGCGGTGGGGAAGGCGGGAGCCCTAAAGACATCCGAGGTATCAAAAGCTCATTTACGATACTGATTCCCAGACTATGTAGGTGGCATGAGCTACCGATTCAGGGACAGAAACTGACCTCATTCCACCTAGGCATATATGTGGTCCTCTGCGAGCATGCAAACCCCATACGCAAGTGGAATTGGAAGACGCTGTTTATGGCTTCTACAGATTGGTCCAGTTTCCCCCAGTGCAGGGTTGGCCCGTGGAGCGGGATCTGGTGAAATCCATATACTACGATGGCGTAGTTCATTGGCCTACGCAGCTTATTGATATTGAACCTGTTCCTCTGCTTGGACCAGATCCCTCAGACCCTCCATATCATAGATGGAGTCCGCACACTGGATTTTTAGCTGGTGCCCCAGGCTGCGAACCCTAGGCTGCGAACCCTACTGAAGCACAAGCGTTAGTATGTCACCAAGCAATTTCCCCTGCGTATTATTTCCCCTCTAACCATTCTCTGAAAAGGATCCAATCACGAGTCATTTATGTAGGAGTATTACCCCACTTGTCGATCACAATGAAGTTACTCCGTACGTGAAGCCGAGGTCGATAGGCATCCCCCGCAGTTGTGAGAAGCTACATCATACATATGTACCTTTGCGCGTCGAAGACACCTGGCGAAAGGCCGTTTATGTAACTTGTATTTTCCTAGCAAGATACACTTACATTTCGTGCCACGTTGGGTGTCCACGTCAATATTAACATGTCCCAGGTCTCACCGTCATTGTGTTGCCTGTAATTACTGTTAACGTGCAACATGCCTTCTTCCATCGCCCGAATTCATAAGCGCCATGCTTACAGCAAGGATGCACACACTTATTACCCGGTTCTCATAGTAGGTGCTGGAGAGTCGGGGGTTGCCATGGGCTGCCGGCTCAAAGAGGTTCTGGGGACAGACCAGTTCCGAATATTCGAGCGTCAGTCCGGTATTGGAGGTACCTGGTGGATCAATAGGTATCCGGGAGCTGCTTGCGACATGTAGGTGGCCCAAGTCAAAAGCTTGTTTACTAAATAACTAACACCGAAGGTAAAGACCAGCGACATTCTATTCCTTCTCCTTTGCTCAGAAAAAGGACTGGTCCACACTCCATCCATCTGGTCCAGAACTCGCACAGTATATGGCAGATGTCTGCGAGAGATATCAAATTGTGGACAAGATTCAGCTGAATACGGATGTGAAGGAACTTCGATGGATCGAGGATGACGAGGAATGGGAGGTTACGCTTTCGCACCTTGTCCCTGGAACCGGCGATCTAGCTCAGCACGAACGAGATCGAATTGCAGCCCAGGAAGGTCATCACAAAATCTATGTAAAGACAGAAACTGTGCGAGCCAAGGTGGTCGTCAGTGGTGTCGGCGGGTTGGTAGAACCTAAGACATGGCCGAAGGACATCCCAGGTATTGAGGACTTCGAAGGTAATATCATGCATACGGCTCGCTGGAACGACCAGATTGATTTGGAGGACAAGAATGTCATCATGGTTGGTTCCGGCTGCAGCGCCGCGCAGGTAGTGCCCGAGCTGGCCAGGCCAGAGGCCAATGTTCGATCTATTACTCAACTCATGCGGACTCCTCCGTGGGTCCAGCCTGATATAATCCCTCCCAAATATCTCCCCTTGTACGAGAAATGGTCGCCTACACTCATGACCCATGTGCCTGGACTGGCGTCATTCATACGAAGAGTTGCTTTCTTCATGCTGGAGAAAAGTTTCTACGAGATGTTCACAGACACTGTATGGGGCCGAAGAGCTCGACCGCAACTAGAGAAGAAGTTTTTGGATCACATGCGCCAACTTGCGCCAGAGGAATACCACGAGATCTTGACGCCGAACTACAGCCTCGGCTGTAAACGACGGATCATCGACGGCACCTGGTATCGCAGTCTCAATGCCCCAAATGTGGAACTGACTACCCAGCCTCTGACAAGGGTCAATGCGAAGAGCGTGACTCTTGGTCCGGGCCGCCACTATCCACCCCACAAGTCGGACGACGCCGTTGAGGCCAGGGAGATTCCCGCCGATGTGATCATCATGGCCAATGGCTTCGAAACCAACCAATGGCTGCACCCGCTAAAGGTGATTGGCAGGGAGAGCAGGGATCTTGAAGAGGTCTGGGCGGAGCGCGGAGGCGCCCAGGCATACCAGGGCATCGCAATGGACTCTTTCCCAAACTTCTTTATTCTTTTCGGTCCGAACACGGCAACAGGGCACACCAGTGTTATTTTCGCCACGGAGAATGCAGTAAACTACTCTTTGAAGTTTATCAAGCCGATCTTGAATGGACAGGTTAGCTCGTATGAAGTAAAGGAGGATGCTGAGCGTGTATGGACTCAGCAGGTGCAGGATGCGCTTCAGCAGAGTGTGTTCCGTCGTGGGGCGTGCTCTAGCTGGTACATCACTGCCGATGGTTGGAATTCAACCACATATCCGTGCGTTCCCTGCTTGCTGGTTCCTGATTGTTACTGACATAGTATTCAGATTCACTCAGATTCACTATTGGCTGCGTTGCACGTTCCCCGTGTGGCGGCATTGGACTGCGCGACTCACGAGAAAGGGGCGGGTTTTGCGAGGTGCCCGGAAAACACTCCAGGGATCTGTCATTCTTGGTCTCGTTGCTGCCTTTGGCTTCCTACACCAGAATCCTGAACAAAGGGCTCGGTTGGTGCAGTCATTGCTGGCTGGGAAAGAGTGGTTGGTCTCAGCAGTTAGGTAATTGCGCTGATATATCTTTTCTTTCGGGTTTATTCGAGACTTGTATCATTGGGATTGGGGCAATATATCCTGAGCGAGAAATCTGTGCCATATAACAAATTATGATCATATCCATGAGTACATATATTCTCCATTTGTAAATGTGCCCCGGGGCCAATGACCGGCCGGATGATCAGATGAGTAAGCCGAATCTGGGGAAACCCCGCGAGAGAGGAATTTCTCCGCACTTCGACGCCGGTATCTCTCTCCGGCTACTCATTGAATCGCTCCAATATTCTGCAGGTCATGGCTTCAGAGTCACCTCAGCTAGAGATGTCGCCGCCGCAACCAGACCCCCGCGATCAGTCCATCGGTGCGTCCGATTCCAACAAGAGAAAGGCGGAACAAGGCAACGGAACACAGGCGCGCACAAAGCGGAATCGCTACATCTCCATTGCATGGTACGATATGGCCTGATCCGGCACTTTTTCTGCTTTCCGTTACCTCGGTTGATTAGCCCTCCAGTCTTGCGACTGGTCGGATAACCTGTTTTGCATTCAAAGTCATATGATTATGCCTTCTCCTTCGGTACCTTTGTAGGAAGATCAGCGCTAACCATGGAGTTTTCAGTAATGAATGCAAGCGGCGCAAGATCAAGTGCAATGGCCAGATGCCTTGTCAACGGTGTGGTCACCTGAATTTGGAATGTAAGTGGCTTTTAACCCTGCTGGCGGCTTGCAACTCCTGTGTCCGAGCTGTCCGATCCTCGGTTTCGAGCTGACCCAATCCCCAGGTCGCTATGCGCCTAATTGTTGTAATAACAACTTCAAAGATTCGGAGTAAGTCAAGGAATAAAACCCGTCCGGCACTTGACACTAATAGCCGAGCTAGTGAGTTCCGGTCGATGACAGATCAGATCACCACTTTACAAGAGCAAGTCAATAGCTTGTTCACCAATCTCAATGACCTTCGTACCCAAAGACCAGCTTTTGAGTCACCAGGGTTTGAGCATCTCTCGCGCGATGGGTCTCAATCGGTCTACACTCCAATGCAAGCTGGTCTAGCAAAGCCCCGAGCCCGTCACCCACGCTTCCATGGTCCAACAAGCTCGGCCTTCAATTTTGACGTGGCCAAATCCAGCTTACAGAATATGGGTATTACCCCAGCGGAAGATGGAATCCCAGACGACTTGACCACCGCACATGTTTCTCCAACTGGCTCCCCAGCTCCCAATCTGGGACAGCTTCTTCCAATCACACACCCTACCAAGGATCCAATATGGACGATTCCGCGTGAAGAGGCAATGCGTCTTTGTAAGGTTTACGAGGAAGAGATTGGGATCATGTATCCTGTGGTGGATATCGCCAAGGTTACCACCCAGACTAATCTGCTCTACACATTCATAGAGGCTGCTACCAGGACAGGCTTTGCGCAACGGGGCTTTCCAGGCTGTGATGGTCTCCACGATGAAAGCTCGATTATTCTTAAATTGATTCTCGCAACCACGCTGGTCGTGGAAGGGGGCGGTCAAAGTGAACTTGGGCAGCGGCTCTACTTGGATGTTAAGCCATTTATAGAATCAAAGTTATGGGAGTCTCATACCATCAAAACTATCCAGCTCTTTGCTATTGTGGTAAGTCAAGGCCTCTTCAACTGTCACAGTCAATAACTCTAACTCTGTGTCCCACTCCAGGCCACATACCATTACCATACAGATGATGACGCCATGGCTTATCGGCTTATTGGATTGGCGGCACGAATGTGCTTAGAGATGGGATTGCACCGCCGTGATGCTTTGGTGAAATCATTCCCAGATGAGGTGCAGTGGGACGAGATCACTCGACTATTCTGGTCAGTCTACAGCTTGGACAGACGATGGAGTCTAGGAACGGGATTACCTTTCGTGATTCAGGACGAGGATATTGATCCGAACTTACCAGAACCTGTAAGGCTGCATATCTTTTGGCATGCAGTTACCTTTATTAACTAACATGTGGAAATTACAGGATGCATCGCTGCCTTACTTGCGCTGCATGGTCCTATACAACCGGATCAGCTCCAAGATCTGGTACTCTGGTTTGGGCTCCGAAGGCACCACTGACATCCGTCGTGATGAAATCGGCTACCTGGATTACCAAATCCTACAGTGGTACAAGCAAGTTCCAGACGAGCTCAAGTTCTATCCCGTCGGCTCCCCTAAAAACAACGAAAACGTAAGCAGAGGCATGAGGCGGCTCAGGGTTCTCTTGTACCTGCGGATGAACCAGCTACGCATCCTGATATATCGCCCTGTGCTCCATTCTCCTGCCAGCATTGCCGAAGACCGAGGCCACGCCCAGACTGTCGTGGAAATAGCCAAAGACACAGTCCGTGTCCTAACTCGGCTAAACCAGATGTCCGATATTTACCGGACACAGCAAATAACGTTTAACTACTTCCTAGTTGCTGCATTGGCGGTGCTGTTCTTAGCAGTGTCCCATGCTCCGGTCGAATTCAACCGACAAGTCCGCGATGAATTTTACATGGCGCTCGACTTGGTCAACGGGTTCAGTACCAAGTCCTACGTCTCCAAGCGGTTATGGAAGACAATCAAGGGCTTACGGAAAATAGGCGAGAAACTTGGCGTTCTCGCCCGTCCTTTTGGGCCAGACTCAAGTGATCCTCATTCAAGTGCTGCAGTGGCTATGGCCGGGCTCGCCGGACATCCAATCCAAGACCTGTCTATGTATGGACCCATGAATGGTGGGAACGAACTCGGAAATAGTCCTCTAAATGGACTCCAGATGAGCCAAGAGTTAACAAACCTGTTTGAGGCTGTTGGCGCTTTTGGTAATTTCATGCCTAACACTTCGAGTGATGGTATTAGTGGCTTCGTGGGGCCAGATGGGGAAATTCAGAACACCGGCGAAGGTTTATCGGGGGTTTTGGGTGATGAGGGAGAGTTTGCTCGAGTCATTCGGGACTTGTTTTGATATTTAGTCAATACCCTTTGATAGTTACATGTTGTAATAACACCAATGACAGCATTGGTTAGTTGAGGCTTCCAAGATATGAGTATCAATAGCCCTTCAAGTTAGGTAGCTATATCCCCAGGTCAGCTGACACGTGACTCATGCCGCTCAGGCAAATTGAAACCTGCCAGCATTGACTTCACTTTTTGCCATCGTGAGATATAGCAGACACAATAGCTGCCACAATACGTGGAACAGCCCTGGAAGACCTCTCTCTCTATCCAACTGCCCACCGCCCCCACGAACCGAACGGGCCTAACCCGATTCGACCGACACACCCAACCTCCAAGCCCGAGTCGCCAATATTAATCTCCGAGTGTTTTGAGATCTGGTAAGCGATCTGATAATTTTCAGTATGAAGGCTATAAGAAACTGATAAGATTTTGGTGGGGTCCAGCCTTAGATCCAACCTCTTCCCCGTTGATCGCACAATCTCTCCCCCTCCCGCACATTGCTATGAACGTCTAGCTTTTCGGCCCCTCCATCAACTTCAAGATCCCCTACTATTTATTATACTTGAAGTCTTTCGTTCTCACCTCCCAACTCCTACACTCTTCCTCGCCACGATCCAGCACCTCCGCGTGACGAAATTGCTTCGTCTGCGCCAACATCCCCGAAGACCTCACCCCCCAGCTCGGCAACGTGTCGAGAGAGACAGGTTCGGCGTTGGCCGACGGCCTCGACAGGCTGGATTTGAGTCAACTGTCTGAATCGACCCTATCGTCATCTGTGTCCGCCTCGTTCGACATGTCGTCCTCGGAAGGAGCGCCGGAGTCCTGGATTTCCTCGTTTTGTTCGTTGATGGGCCATGAGTTTTTCGCAGAGGTGTCGGAGGACTTCATTGAGGATGATTTCAATCTGACTGGTCTCCAGTCACAGGTGCCCATGTACAAGGAGGCACTAGAGATGATCCTCGATGTGGAGCCGGAGGATGATGAGGAAGAGGAGGAGGAAGAGGAGGAGGAGGAAGATGAAGACGATGCGCTCGGTGGTGACCAACCTGGATACAGAAGAGCAGGCGACCGGCGACACGCCCGAGTCGCAAGCGATTTGAGCGTGATCGAGAGCTCCGCCGAGCTCCTGTATGGGTTGATTCACCAACGGTATATCACTTCGCGGCCCGGCATTCAACAGATGCTCGAAAAATATGAGATGCAGCATTTCGGCACCTGTCCGCGAGTCAACTGTAACGGATGCAAAGTGCTCCCCGTGGGCCGGTCCGACACCCCTGGCCACGAAACGGTCAAGCTCTTCTGCCCCGGTTGCATGGATATTTATACACCCCCCAACAGCCGTTTCCACTCTGTTGACGGCGCCTTCTTCGGTACAACGTTCGGATGTCTGTTTTTCATGACATTCCCAGATTTGGATATCGGGCCCCGCCTTGACGCGACATTGTCAATGATGTCGCCACGGAGTGCATCAACGCAGTCTCGCACTGGCTCCCTGACACGAACCCCGGCTGGTCGCCAGGCACAGTCGCCCACGCCGGAAAATCAGCCGCTGGAAATCAACGGGGTCCGGACACCCAACCTCTGTCCCGGACTCGGTAAGGGCAAGATCTATGACCCCAGAATCTACGGCTTCAAGGTCTCTGAGGTCTCGCGTGTCGGCCCGCGTATGAAATGGCTGCGCATGAAACCCAAAAACGTTATGGAGCTCGACGAGGCGTGGAATCACGAGCACGGGCTGTCTCCACAGGAAATACGCGACGATAAGGATGGCGATACCGAGATGAACGCGGAACAAACGCAAGATGCTGTCATTGCGAACCGCAAGAAAGCCCCGATGCGGCGCCGGCGACAAAACCTTGGCGCCTTAGTCTCCACAGATCCGATGGACGTGCACGGTCGATGAAGCTGGGTAAAAAAAAAGACTTGCATTCGTGGTTTTTTCCAAGATTGAGTCAACCGTGTCATGGGAAGATCTGTGCCGTACCCTTGGCTGTCGAATGATTGGTTCAGGAATTGATGACAATGATGACAGATGTTTGAGCTTGTTTTACTCGCTGCTTTGAATGGGCTATCTTTTTTTCTTCTAATCTATTGGGCTTCTATTCTGTCTGCGCGCATCTTCCCTGGCCTCCTTCCATGATCCTCTTGTTTCGAATACCAGGATCAATCCGTCTCCATTCATTGTTTTATTCTTCTTCTTTTTTTTTCGTCCGTAGACTCAGCACATTATTATCATTTTTTTTTTTTTTTTTTTGAATGGAAGGTGAAGTAGTATACATTGCTTTCCATACTATTCTTTCCCCTCGAATGCTTCACACTTCCCATGTCTATAATGAGTACGGAGCAGCCCAACATTCAAGGGTCCACCTCCACCTCCACATATTAAAAAACAAATCATCATAAGAGCAACAGAGCCTCAGGTACTCCGTACTGTGGTGTACCGCAATCTGCAAGTAGAAGCTGAGCCTCCACCTTTGAGCCTCTAACTGCATATGAACGTCACCCAACGGGCTCGTATACACCGGCGTCCCCGACGTAACCCAATTTATTGGAAATACTAAAACATTCCAAATCCGATACAGCACGTTCCCGAGTCCGTTCAATCATGCGTTGGCGTTCCTTGTCCCATTCAAGACCTTAACGCATCGGCGACGCCGATGTCAAAGGTGCACCACCTATGCCCGTGCCACCTATGACAACAGTCTCGTATTAGGCCGTACCTTGCTTGCGTGCACTTCCAAGGTCCACGGAGGTTATCAATCTGATTTATAACAATCCCTCATAATTACTCATAGTTTATCATCATTGGAGAAAAAAGCACACATAATTTATAATCCAAATTGGTACAAAGAAACACTAAGTCGATCTTGTATAGTGCACCAGACTGGCGGACTGGCGGACTGGCGGAACGGCGGGTAAGCGGTCCGCCTGGGAATCCCATTGAGGATTTAGCGTATCTGCGTATAACTGTTAGCGTATATGTATATGCATGCCCAATCCTGGTCAATTATTGGGGTCGGGCGCGTACAATTTGACTTGATTTATCCTATTGGAATGCCGAGATAGTGGTGTAACGCTAGAAACTGTCACATGGGGCATATCCATGGCCAAGGGCGGTTCTTGATGCATTGTGATTCCCAAGCATTATCGTATGGAGCTGGTATAGTGGGTCTTTGAGCGCATTGTGTTGGTTTTGGTTTTGGCTGAATGAGGGGGCTTTTATATTGCCACGCTCCTGTGTTCTTTTCTCTTTTCTTTGAAACCGCTATAGTGAGTTTCAGTTGTTGAACTTGGGTTCTTTGTTGTCTCTTCCTTCTCCTGAATCTTCAGCGCGTAGATCTTGGCACCGGAGCATATCAATCTCCAACAGTGACCTACAGTTGGCAATGAACTATATATTGGTTTCCTCTCTAATGTTCTATCACTTTCCAGCTATCAATTCTGATTATCCTGGCCCCTATGAATCTATATTTGGGAGAATAAGGTGATAGACAGATCAATGAACGAACGAATGGTGAGATCTTTAACTTTAATGCCCTGCATAATCTTTCTTATGTCTTGGCACTTGATACCTTGATAGTCCTGTAAATATGTTGGACATCCTAATATGTGAGATACTATATATTGAACAGGCAATATAATCATTCCTGATTTGATTTGACTATCGCCTTATTACAGTGTACGGGAACTTATTATTACGTAGGTAAGGAGTAATGTCATTATGAAAGTCAAGAGAGGTCCACGAGGGAAGGGGAGAGAATAAGTATTTTGCTTTCCAATCCGACATCCTGTGATCTGTGGTCTAACAAAGGTGAACTACTGGGCAACGCGACTGGAGTGGCTTTCCTCCCGAGAGGTCTCTTAGCCAAGCCATATCGACAGAAAAGGGGTTTCTTTCAGCTTCTAGGATTACAGTTCAATGAGCTTTAGTATACGGAGTAATTTCACCCGGTTTAGAGCAGACTGGAGATAGTATTTGCTGCTTCCAAAGCACTATATAAAACTTCTTCGGGACCTTTGGTCCCAGAATTTGGAAATAAGTAAAATAGGAAAGGAAGAGCAAAACAAGCCTTTAATTACCATACCGAAAGCATATCAGCACTTGGAAGAACTGTAAATAAGAACACTAGGATTGTCCATCTACCACGTTTGGGAAATATTGACGAGCGCACGTTCTCCCTTCGCCCGTCGGGAAGAACCCGAGCCTAAATCCTCAATCCTCCCATTAATACTCCGTCGTTTCAAAATTCCATTATCAGAGGTTCGGGTGGCAGATGGTCCACAATCTTGTACAATGTATGCCCAATTAGTGCCACGCACTGCCAATGTGGAAATTACCCCATAACCATAATCAATTAACGATCTGGACCAATGGCCCCCAAAAAGGCCCAATCCAGAATCCAGGAAACAAAACCAGTATTTATACAATACTCTGTACTGCGCCAAAAGCACCAAACTCACCATGTACATAGGTATATGCACTCGTCGCATCGATTTCCTCATTTGTCAAGGTTAAAATTATTCGCCCATACAAAGAACTCCCGACATACAAGATAGAAACTGAAAGACCTACCGTTCCCAATACTGCGGTCTCCCGTGCTGACTGCGGCCAGCCCCGCTGCAGAATGTGGAGTTTGACGGCGCATATCCCTTAAGGCGCCCTATGGGTCTAGACGGTGACAGGCTGGGTTTAATCGTCATTCCAAAGGGATTCACGTTCGGCTTCTTGGCTGGTCACATATGTAGTGGATAGCTCTAGGAACTGTGTTCCGCTGTACTTTTTCAGTTGCATATTCCTGTTTATTTTGGTTGTTTTACTTAGATGGAGCTACTCTCGGACTGGGGTTGCCTCGCAATGGTTGATAATATGTATGTTGTACTATGGATATATCATCCTCTGTATACGAAGTACGGAGCACGGTGTCCGGAGTAGGTATTCCTTGGCGAGCAGATCAAAATTGTCAATTAGCAAGCTAACCAAGCTAACCAAGGCTGAGAGACCCTTTTTTTGTGTCCTTTCTCTCCTTAGTCTTATTCGGGATTTCCCTCATTCCAAATTCATTCAGCAACATTGACCGAGTTGACATTTTTGGCTTGCGCCGTAGATAAGGTTGGGGGCAATGCGGGTGAATCACTGCAACATGCAACATGCAACGTGCAAAGAGGGGAATTGGGAAGAGGAGGAGGAAAATCATTTTATTATACAACACCTTCCTTTTTGGCCAATGTTAGCTCCTTCGTTTATGCATATCTCCATATTTTTGATCCACACCAGTCAGGGATGGGGGATAGGCGGGAACACTGCAGACCAGAGCCGCCAACCCTGATAAGAAGATGCTCTCCCCAAGCTAAGCTGGGATAGGAAAAAGAAGGCTATTGGCTGGCCCTCTCGCCCCTCAACCCCTGCCATGTGGGTTGAGCGGGAATAAAACTACCTAAATTATTTAGCTGTTGTTTTTCGGTTTCAGCCCCAATCCTCTAATAGTCAGTGAACGACAGAGTACGGAGTGGTACGCTAGTAGGCTATTCCCGAAATATTGGGTGGTTATTTTCGCATCATAATACTCCGTACACTCTACCTAGGTATGATTTCCTGAGGTTCTTTGTGTTATTGCATATAGCATCCGTGCCACCGGACTTGCATGGCAATCATTGGAGGCGTCAAAGGCGGGCTATTACTCCGAGACCTTTGGGACCCGGATGTAAACTGTTTATTCTAGCCGGGCGAAACATTGCCAATCCGAAGTGGATGCGACTGTTGGGAAAAAAAGCCAACATGCTAGGCGTCTTTTGCTTGGCTCCAGGGTGTTTCTTAGTTTGGAGGGGACCTTGGTTAATGTGTTGTCCTTTACCAAAGTACAGAATGCTTTGAAAGGAGGGGGGAAAGAGTTGAGGCGCAGCACAATTCACGGACCACCTCCGTACCTCTCTGCGCGTATAGTACAACTATGTAACCGGGATAGTGGATTCTGATGGGGCAGACGGAGGATATTGCAGATTGCATCATCCGATGAATTTATTGGAATTAACTGAAAGTGGATGCCAATTTACAAAAAATCTTTTTCAAAGCCAATTCGAGTGCTTTAGTCGAACGGGCCCAATATACCGGGATAAAGAAGTGCTGTGTGGGGTGTGGGTATTGTCTCTTTCTGCAGGGATCGGGATTTTCCCAGTAGATTGGTCCTTAGTTGACAGTGCACTTGAGTTAGGATTCTTGAGTCATGTATAAACTTGTCCGCTTTAAGAAACTGGTGGTTTTCATATATATGTCTCATCCTTGGATATTAGGGCTACCAAACCGGGGAACTTCAGAAAAGAAATACATACGTCAATCACCGTTGAGATCTCCAGAACAGGAAATCGTTTCAGCCGTGTAAAATGTTTTTGGCTAAGCTGAAATTGAAAATCCCGCATGGGTTTGGGGGCCGTGGAGTTATGCAAGTTAAGTTGGATTTGGACCAATCACTATGAGAACTTCCAAGGTTATAGGATTCTATTGTTATCCAAATCCGTCAACTGTACTCTCTGGATCTGCGTTTAATCAAAACAGAGAAAGGAATCAGACAAAGAAAGAAGAAAAGAAAACAAAATATCAAGAAGAAATAGAAAAAGAAAAAGAAAAAGAAAAGAATCCATTCAACGTGGCTCCCTAGCTCACCCCTGTTCCCTTAACACCACGCTACCAATAAAAAGAAGAATCAACACCAGTTATCATGCAGTTATCTCGTCACACATAGGGGGGGGGGGGGGGGGGGGGAAAGGCTGGCACAAATAAAAGAGACAGAAAACAATAAGAAAACAAAATAAATAAATAAATAAATCGAGAGTGGAGAGCCAACTCGGAAAAAGGCAACAGGAAAAAACCCGGCGGATAGACTGGGAATCCGACGTTCGGGAGATCAGGCCTGGATGGGGCGGAAATATGTACCCGCAATCCGGGCTCTCTCGCCCCCGGTCCGGTCACCTTACGGCCGTAGATCGTACTCATACAGGCCATGCATTGAACGAGGCGAGCATGGGCCTGATTCCGGTGTGAGTGGGAATGTGAAAATAGATGCCTCTGGTGACGTCGATGGTGCTCGCTGGTCCTCGTAGTATGCAAGCGATGGCATCTGGGGAAAAGAAAATGCGGGCATATATTAGCTGACTGGTCGGCATGGTGAGTAGGCTCAGCGAGGAAAATGTACCGGAAGCCCAGAAGGCAGATGTTGAGAATGGGACTGCGCTTGAGCTTGCTGTTGGCATAGGTCGATTCCGGCCATTGTTGCGTAGCTCATGCTGAATGGACTGATCAGGTCTTCGTCATAGGCGAGTTTGCGGGATTGCATCGATGGGAGCACGGGGACTAGCGAGGGAACGGGCTCGCCATATTCGGTCTGATAGGCGACTTCACTATAGTTGCTCGGTGCCGTGTGGTAGATGGGGGATTGGGGGTAGGCAGACTGCCGGTAGGTGTCATATGACGACATGGACGGGTATGAGAAGACTGGTGGGGGCGAGGCAGAGAGCTGACGAGTGCACTGCTGGGCGAACATGGTTTGACGGTCCTCGGGGGAATAGTAGTCGTACGAGGCAGCTCGGTCTGACTGCGAGTGAGGTTTGACATCTGTGACTTTTGAGGATCGCTTTGTTCGAGTCTTGGGCGATGGCTTAGGAGACACCGGCTCTGCGTGTGATTGTTCTGGCGAAGCAGAGGTTGCAGCTCGTCTCTCGAGGTCCTCCAAGCGGCGCTTCAGTTTCTTGCCTGTTGGGTTGCGCCGAGTCAGAAATGTAGCCTTAGGATGGGATTTATCTTTTTTTTTTTTTTTCCTTACGATAGTTGCGCTGGGCGATACGGTTTTGGATGCGCCGACGCTCTGCGAGGTCAGAGATCTTGGTCCAGTCCTCGTTTGGGTTGGCGTTTGGGCTGAATGCGCTGCTGTTGCTGTGACTACCACGAGAGCCTGAACGGCCATCATACGATGGAGAGCGATTCATGGTTAAAAGAGGTAAAGGCTAAGAGGAGAGAGATAAAATACAGAATAGAGAATAGAAATAGAAATAGAAATGGGAACAGGGAATAGTATAGTAGATGTAGAAGTGGAAGATGAAAGCGGAGGGATGTGATAACGTTATGAGGCTAAAGACCCGAGACCAAGTGGATGCCAGTATATTTATATATCAGAAGAGGACTTCCAAGGTTAAGGCCATTGATCAGCTGGAATTGGTTTTTCGGGCCTTGCAGCTAAGCCCCGTCGCGATAACCAACTCAGTCCGTGCTCGAATACCATTAGACTCGACCTGCCATGTGCACAAAGTCCCGGTTATTATTTTATTATTTTCATTTCTTTTTCTAATTAATTGCATTCAGGGATCCACGTTCAGCCTCTGGTAATACTGCAAATTGACACTCTTTGGGATTTATGAAACCTCGAATTACCTACCTAGGTACTCAAATACCCTAAGTCCATTAAAACAGAGTCAAAACGCCTAAATACCTAACATAGTAGATACCTAAGACACTTGAAAACACCAGTGCTAAAACCAAAACCAAAGCCAAAACTACTAAAACACCGACAGACCGGTCAGTCGCGGATCGGGGGGATCTCAGATCTAACATGTAGCACCAAAGTGGTACGGCGTATGATCAAAATCCAAGACGGTAGGATGGATTATTGGATTTAGGCCGGGACACGCTAAGCAGACGTTCGCTTGGAGGGTGATCCTCATTCGACCTGACTGGCCCGAGACACGATATGTCCAGGGATGAAACGGGATGGACTTTGGGGTTACACCTTGCGTTTTACTTTTTCTTCTATATATTTATATTCTCACGTGGGTTGCTTCAATGTGCACGGTTACCACGTTTCTTTTTTCCTTTTTTTTTTGCTGGTTTCTTTTTTGGTTTTTTTGACTTCATCTTGGCAACGGACTAAGGGGATAAAGATCTGACTCTTTGGCTGATCTTGAGGATTATTCTGGCAGTAGATTATTGGAGAGTTTTGGAGTGATATCCAAGACTATAGACAACCTTGAAATGAGAGAACTAGGGAAAAAAAAACCAAAAAAACAAAAGCAGTTTGTCTCTGGGAAGTCTAGGTGCCCTGGAAAAGTAGGGCCTGTATTGCCTACAAATACTCTCTAACCTACAATTGGTTCGTTCGTATACATTTATTCATCCCTATGCCTGTACTGGAATAGAGCCACTTTCCTTCAGTGACTCTATAATTAATATCACTTTGCTTTTTTTGGCTGTCTTTGTTTTGTTTTCTTTTTTTCTTTTTCTCTTTTTTAATTATTATAACCATTATTATCTTCCTGTAATATGATCTCATTGACGCGCTACCACTGGTTGCCTGATTGGCGGCATCGAGACTACCCAATGGAGGCATATGATGCGCACTAAATCCGTACTCTCCGTACTCCGTCTCCGTACTTAGGAATTAAGGCCCACTGTTTGCCTACAGAGGTATGGAGGTATTGTATTGACGACTGTCTAGCCGGAGATACGCTCAGACACGGATGCTTGGCAGAAATACGAAGTACATCATAGTCCGGACAAGGGGGTTTAGAGGGAAATCCCCAAAAAAAAGAGGCTCTTTTCAGGTAAGACAAACGAGGCTATGAATAGGTCTCTCCACCAATCCGGGAGTTAATAACAGGAATGCAGTGCGTATTACTTGGCTAGTGCGTCGCCCGAAAGTGGTGATTATCTCCCTATATAGGGCTGAGCTGGACACCTTCTTATTCCTGATCGAGTAATGTCGGAGAGGCATCCCATGACCTCAGTGACACGCTCAATGAGCACAACAGCTCAGGTACCCGGTACATAGTTGACTTCACCGCTAATGCTGTCCATGTCTCCAGTTGGAATTTTAAGAATTGCACAGCCATCCTAGTGGAAACTCTTGCTCCTGCAGGGATTATAGCCACTCACATACCATTCTCGTCCCCGGATGCTTGGATGGGTTGCATTTTGAGCCTTCTAATAACAATCTAGAAGAATGTATCTGGCGGTGGACTATCATGCAGCCCCCGACCTTGCTGTGTCCGAGATGCACCTCCCATGGCACACGCATATCTGCGGAATGCCTCGTCTTTTCCCCCATTGTGCTTTACTCTCTTTTTCCTTTTTTATTCTTTTTTTTATTTTTTTGGGAGTCTGGTGTCACTCGAGGAATATCAATGACGGCAATCTCCGAGCCTCTTGCGTCGTGCTGGCACGTTGTTCTCGCTTTGGATTGTTACACTAAACGTGAAATGGACCGAGTGCGAAAGTCCATCGTAGTGCACCTGCTGGCCATCTTCATCCTATTTTGCTCCAAATGAATTCTTCCTAGGCACGTCGGACAAGGCGTCCAGTGCTAAAGCTGGATGCGATCAAACACAATCTCCGAATGGGAGTCGATGGCTGCAAACCGAGCATGGTTAGAATGTCCAGGTTGTTGCTTTCTTCTAAGTGCTCGAGTCACACCACAAACCATTCACTTAACTTATCCAAGTTTGCATTTTACTATGTTTGTCCTATACAGGTCAACAATAAGTCCGGAAGAGAATAATTATAAACTCTCGCCGTGGGTATCCCAAGATAAGAAGCTGGCCAGTTCCCAGGCCACACGGCCCTCCCACCAAGTCCGGTTATTTCCCGATACAATAGAATTCATAAAAGCCTTAATTGCAATATCCCTAATAAGCCGAGCACTAAATTTAGCCTATGAGATCGAACAACCCCCATTGTTATCCATGCGGAACATCCTGAAACGCCTGTTGTGTCCCGCTGCGATTACAATTTTTGCCCAATCTGTAGCCAGAGGGCGTACGGACTGAGCCTGAAACCTTCTCTAGTACAGAGGAAGCCCGTCTGTTATTTCATTTTGCTTTCCCCCTCGATTGACTCGCCGCGTCTGGGTTTCGCCTCATCCCACGTGGTCCACGTGCTGCATGTCGCCTATTTTACCTTGTTTTCGGTCAAGGCGCAGCCGAATATCTGCCGTTAGTCTAGGCTGTACTCCGTAATGATGTGATTCATCCACCCGAACTATCAATTCGAGACATTGATTGGGTCTTTTAGCCCTTGCGAGGAGATTGGCTTGTACGTCCTAACTCTAGGGTTTACCCTCAGGTAGCATATGGGGGAAACATGGAATTTCGTAGAAACAGGCAGGGTTATGGCAACGGGTGGCTGACAATCGTCAGCACTGTGTTCATACAAGGTCAAGCCGGAGTCTAACTAACCTGTCCGAATTTTCATCCATGTGCTTAGAGGTAATGCGTTTTGTGGGTTGGCAGCACCATCTATGCTTGGTGCTAAATCTGTCGGTTGCCATTGAATGAAGGTTATATCCGTCCCTGCAAGAATGATCTAGGGTAAAGATTTCTCTGAACAATGGCATAGATAGAGTTACCTGTCTCGGGGGAAAAAAAAGGACTGTTTTCATGAAAAGTACCGTTCTTCACCGTTTAGATTTTGATCACCGTGGCTTTGGCTACCAGTTCTGGCAATCAGCGTCCTGTATGAAGCCAGAGGCACATGACTTTTCTTACTTCGCCCCCCGAATAGTCTATCTCTTGAACGATATTTATGTAAATGAAACACTGAATATCAAAAGTATCAAAGCCTGCCAAGTAGTAACCGTAATCTGTGAGGACGTACCTAGATGTGCGAAGAATTGACGATATGTCAACCAAACAGACTACGATATTATATCTAGACTGTTGTCAATCTAATACCTCTAGCGGATCAACGGCCAAACTCTGTCGATCGAGCGGGTCATATTTGTCTTAGTATGGTATGTGGTAGATGGCATAAGGCCTCTTCTTTTGCTACAATTTGATGATTCTTACTTTCACTGTATCTATAAACAAATGCTGTATTGGTTCTTCTTCCCCTCTCTCGGTAAATCTGATATGAGTCATCGTGTTATACGAACAACCTTGGAAGTTCCGCACTGATATATAACTACATTTCATGGCCTACGATCAAATACATAGCTTGGCATATCTTTGCCAAGGTCTGAACCCATTGAAAATCATGCAGCGGCTAGTACGCTACAATGGCACCCATATTGTGATTATGTGCCGAGTACTCCACGTCACTAAAAACTGTTTTATATCCGCGATGATAGAACCAAACACCCCATCAAAAATACCTCTAATGAAGTTGAATCATGCCTTGGGTGATGGGAACATAGGAGTCTACCATAAAGCCGGGAAATCGCGATCAGCGAGCAATCCGTCGCCCTGGAGCCGTTTCATTTTTACTACCCTCAAAAAAGGGGCTTGTTACTGCAAGCGTTTTTCTCAATTGATATACAAGGGACATCCCAATGACGCAATGTTCGAATAGCCTCTGCAAAGCCCGACTGCAAACCCCGTCGTGTGTTGCTATACTACGACTTAGGATGAACCAGTGCAGTTATACTGACTTGACGAGGTTATATTTCCCCCCTCAGCAATTGGGGCGTGTCAATCCCACAGCATGTGTCACTCGGAGTATACACTATATCTCTACGAGATTGTGGATTCAACGAAAGACTGAAAATAGCAAAGGAAATTTTCCTATATAAAGCACCAAGCTCCAGTTGAATATGTAAAAGACTCCCGCTGCTGTTTGGTAGCTTCGGTACCTCAAATATCCAAACAACATGCAAAATGCAAAACTGACCAAGAAAATATCGCCTGAGCAAGGACTTTTTAAAGCCTCTGCGGCCACACAAAGTCTGGGCACAGAAGCCCTTTATCTGACATGTCTGTCCTAGATCACAACACTGACAGGTTGTTAGTATATCGTCATCCAGGTTAAAAAAAAGAAAAAAAAAAAGAAAGAAAGATTGATGCCAACTTACCTCCAAGGGTTCTTCTCGTCACCGTATTGGATACGCTCGATCCAGTTCTTCATCTGAAGAGCAATCTCACCAGCCTCCTCATCCTCCTTCAAACCACACTCAACCATCTTACCTCTGTAACTGATGTTACGAACAGGACTGACGATGGCAGCAGTGCCAGCACCGAAAACTTCGATTAGGCGGCCCTCCTCGGACGCCTCGGCAACTTCGGACATGCGAATCTTGCGCTCGGAGATGTTCCAGCCCTG
This sequence comes from Penicillium rubens, assembly GCF_028828025.1. Taxonomy (NCBI): domain Eukaryota; kingdom Fungi; phylum Ascomycota; class Eurotiomycetes; order Eurotiales; family Aspergillaceae; genus Penicillium; species Penicillium rubens. The sequence continues at coordinate 5,884,959 of NW_026890600.1, forward strand.
GGGGCCGAGTCTCTCACGGGCGAGAGTCAGAACGGAGTCACGAGTGACGCCCTCCAAGATGGTACCGTCAAGAGGAGCAGTGATAAGCTCCTTCTGTCCGGTCTCCTTGTTCTTTAAAGCAATGAAGAGGTTCATAGTGCCGACCTCGGTAACATATTCTTCCTCGCCGAAGAGCCACAGGTTCTGCTGGAAACCACGGGATGCGGCCTCGAGCTGAGGCAGAATACAGGGGGCATAGTTGGCTCCGAGCTTCTTGTCACCAACACCGCCGGGCCAGGCGCGGACGGCGTAGTCAGTGGCCTCCAGGGAGATGGCCTTGAAGCCAGTTGGGTAGTAAGGACCCACGGGACTGGCAATGACATACAGGAGGGCGGATCCTGGGGGGCCAACTCCCAGGGTCTTCTGAGTACCAATCATGGTAGGCCGCAGGTACAAGGAGTAACCGCGAGCACTATGGAGGTGAGCAAGGATGTCCATTTGATGTACGCAAGATATACTCACTCTGGGATGAACCGACTATCGAGCTTCACAAATTCTCCAATAATCTTTGTCAGTGCATCGCCGTCCACTGTAGGAAGAGCAATGCGCGCAGAAGACTTATTTAGACGTTCCATGTTCTTGTTGGGGCGGAACAGACGGATGCTGCCGGTGCTGTCCTTGTACGCCTTCATGCCTTCGAAACATTCGAACGCATAGTGGAAAACACAGGTGGCAGGATCCAAGCTGAGGTTCTGGTAGGGGACAATGCGAGGTGCGTGCCATCCGTCGGTAGCCGTCCATTCCACGGAGAGCATATGATCTACAATCGCTTCCAGTCAGTGCCCGAAAGGCAACAAAGCGCAGAAATTCCCTTACCTGTGAAGTACTTGCCAAAGACAAGATCCTTGGAGTCCATAGGCTCCTTCGGTGTGGTGGTCTTGGTGATAGTTAATTTCGAAGCGTCAAGACCTGGGAGCTGGGAGGCAGCTGCCGTGGAGGCGCTGAAAGCTCTCCGCCATGCCCGGCTGGTGGCAGTATCCTGTGAGGAGAGGACGCGGGGCATTGCAAGCCCGGTCAGTACCTGTCGGCGAGCCAATTGGTGGAGCGACTTCATGACTGTGGTGGTGTTAGGAATAATCCAAAGGGCCAGCCAGGGGCATAGAGTGGAGAGAGTGTCAATTGAGTCACTGGAACAAGTATAAACGTACTGAGATCGACGAGGTCAACGGGGATTTATATCACAACCAGAAAGATGACTCCGCACTAGAACTGTAATATCTCTGCGGAGCTCGACAACAACTCCGATGACTCGGAAGCCCCAGATGTGAAGTTCTGCCACCGCCCTCCTGATAAAGAATGGAGTTGCCGTTTTGGCCAATCAGCGACTGCAAATCGGAGTTGTACCGCCGACTTCGGCTCCATTCGGCTCCATGCGGTTTGTATCGGTTGCCTGAGCTTTCAGTAGGGCTGAAGGCCTGAGGCACCTGCCAAGAGTTCATAGCAGACCTCGATCTATATGGACTGAGAAGGGTACCTAGGTAGTTCCACAGGAGGACGTCTAGAAGCTCTCTAAGCGTAATACCGGAAGGTTGTGGCACAGGCACTAGGTATGGGGATTGATCTGCGCCATCGTAAGACTTCAGAGATCTGATCCATTCGATTCAAGGTTAATTATATTCAAGATGGCACGAAATGTCTTTTTTGGATTTGACTATCGCGTTCTATTGAGAGTTCAAGCCTGTTGCGTCGGCGATGAAAATCTTAATGCCTGAGGCACCAGTGTACATATTGATACAATCACGTGATGGTCCGATACGAAGAGTGTTGTTATCGAAGATCAACCTGAGGTCGTGTTGCGCGGGATTATTGACCAAGTATGCAACCCGCGGATAATAATTTTTTTAAGCCTTTGAGCTAATGCTTCTGACTTTGTTAGCCACCAAACTCCAACCTCGACTCACCTCCCGTTGATACTCTCTAAATTCCACTGTGTTGTTGAAAATAAACATGTCTTGTGCTGGCTACACTGTGACGACACTGTGAAACGAACGACTCCCTTCATTCCGCCTACTATCGTGCCAACCGATTCTCGTCTGCGGCATCATTCACCATGTTCTCATCTGCGCTCAAGTCTTTCAGCTCCAATATTTCTGCCAATTACCAAATCTCACCTAACCCCACCGTGTACTCCGGCCCCTGGAAAATCCACGATGCAAAGAAAAAGTCCACGGGAACGGCGGCGTCGGTGTTTATCTTTGACCGCAAGTCTCTAGAGACACGCTCTAGTGGATTTGGGAGAAGTTCTGGGTCCTCCCCCAAGAAGCTACAAGACGACGTGATCGAGCGACTTAAGCGCGAAGCAAGCAATCTCGCGCGCCTACGGCACCCATCCATTCTTCAGGTGCTCGAGCCTGTGGAGGAAACGCGTAATGGTGGTCTCATGTTTGCCACGGAACATATCACCGCCTCGCTTTCCGGGCTGCTGCTAGAAAAAGACGACCAAGAGAATACTACACGCGCTGGTTCGCGAAGCAGCCGGTATGTGGTTGAAGAGGCTGATGGGACTCGGAGAAGAAGAGATATGGAGATTGATGAGTTGGAAATCCAAAAGGGACTTTTGCAAGTTGCTAAGGGTCTTGAATTTCTCCACGAGTCTGCGGGCTTAGTGCATGGAAATCTGAACCCGGAGGCCATCTATATCAATGCCAAATCAGATTGGAAGATCTCTGGTCTGGGATTTGCGGGGCCTCCAGATTCTTCTGAAAGTCGTTCATCGCTGCCGCCATTGGCTGTGTCTGAGGTTCTCTATCAAGAACCAAGGCTTCCCGCTTCAGTACAATTGAGCCTTGACTACACGTCGCCAGACTTTGCGCTGGACTCCAATGTATCGTCGGCTGCCGATCTCTTTTCTTTGGGTCTCGTCATCATCGCTCTGTACAACTCTCCGCATGCCTCTCCTCTACAAACGAACGCAAGCTTGTCCACATATAAGAAACTGCTGAGCTCTCCGTCTTCCACTCCGTCGCAGAACAATAATTTCCTCTGCTCGAAGCCGATTCCCAAGGATCTAGTGTCCCATGTCCTACCAAGGCTTATTACGAGAAGGCCTGCCCAACGCATGAATGCTCGAGAGTTCCAGCAATCACAGTACTTTGACAACGTGTTGGTTTCCACTATTCGGTTTCTGGAATCCTTGCCAGCAAAGAATCCCAATGAGAAGTCTCAATTCCTGCGTGGCTTACAACGGGTACTACCTGATTTCCCTGTTTCTGTCTTGGAGAGAAAGCTATTGGGGGCGTTGATGGACGAATTGAAGGATCGGGAACTGCTTGCGCTGATATTGCAAAATGTGTTTGGTATTCTTCAGCGGATTCCCAACGGACGCCGTGTACTCCCAGAGAAAATCATCCCTCGTCTGAAGGAAGTCTTTGGAACTGGTTCGGGCAAAGGGCCTGCTGAACGAGACTCAAAGAAAGATGCCGGTCTCATGGTCGTGCTTGATAACATGCGGTTGATTGCTGATAATTGTTCAGGGATGGAGTTTAAAGATGGTGGGTTTCGTCAATGGAAACCTTTAGGCCTACATCTGACATTTCTTTTTTAGATATTCTACCCCTGATTCGTCTCGGGCTGGATTCGCCCACTCACTCTTTGGTGGATGCTTCCCTCAAATGCCTCCCTGTGATGCTCCCAGTTCTTGACTTTAGTACAGTCAAGAATGAAGTATTCCCTCCCATTGCTGCTACTTTTAGCCGCACTAGCAGCCTTGCTATCAAGGTTCGTAGTCTGGAAGCTTTTAGTGTGCTTTGCGGTGCCTCTGCAGAAGTTTCAGACGGGCTTGACGATGATTTGTCTGGAATCCAGGCGACTAAGCCAAAACCAGCCAAAACCTCGATATTGGACAAGTATACTATTCAAGAAAAGCTCGTCCCGTCTCTCAAGGCGATCAAGACCAAAGAGCCGTCGGTGATGATGGCATCGTTGAAGGTGTTTCGTCAAGTTGGAACCGTCGCAGACTCCGAATTCCTGGCTTTGGAAGTTCTGCCGGTCCTCTGGAGTTTCAGTCTCGGGCCTTTGTTGAGCCTTAAACAGTTCAATGCCTTTATGGCTCTGATAAAAACTCTTTCAACGAGGATTGAACAGGAACAAAGCAAAAAGCTGCAAGAGCTATCCTCTGGCGCTGGACCATCCGGTTTCCAGAATGGCGCCGACGAATTTTCGCAGTCCGCCACAGGCCTCAGTTCGCCCGATGCGGACGGCGGTGCTGGCAGTTTCGAGCGCCTTGTTCTTGGGAAGAAGGCATCTCCTGCGAATGACCAGGGTATAGATATGTGGGGTAGTATGGAGCCAGCCAAGCCAGCCACACCAGTGGTTCCGAGCATGTCACCTTCATTCTCTTGGTCTTCAACCAATGCAGGCACGGCACACCAAGCGAATGCCTTAAACCAGCAGTCCAATATTGGCTTCCGTTCCATCACTCCAGATCAGAAACTGGGCTCTTTCCCGACTCTTACTCCTGCTCGGCAAGCTTCACCAGTTACTCAAGTCTTCCCTACTATGCAACCCTCATCTTCTACCTGGGGAGCCCCGGCGAATCCTAATCTTCGATCCCACACCGGCCCACCGGGTCAGTCTTTGGGGTCCATGCCGACTATGACACCCTCGAATCATACGTCCGGGCCAACGGCGCAACCGGCACCCAACTACTCCTCATTCTCGATTCCCCCTCCTCCTGCAGGAAACATGGTGACCAATAGCACTATGAGACCACCTCCGATGAACACAGCCAACAGATTAACATCTTTCCAAGGCACAGCTGCGACACCGCAACAGGGAACCCAAAAGCAAGGATTGGACAAGTATGAGAGTCTGATATAAGGACAATTCTTGTTATTTTCAGCTGATACCCCTTCTTATTTCCTGTTATTGCTACATATTTCTATTATTGCACATTCTCGGTATAGTAAATAGTCACTGCAACAGTTGTAATTAAGCAAAGTGACAACGAGAACAATCAATTACCTAGGTAGCAAATCAAAACGGTGCCAAGCAAATGTAGATCGGAACTCCATTGGTGATCCGACCGTGGCAAAGGAAACACGTACCTGATTGGTGCCTCTTCATGATATGTCATACTTCGTCGTGAAGCCCCTCCGTATGCACTCTATGCGTGGCATTGCGCGGAGATCCGTGTTACCTTTGTTACCCCTCCATCGAATCTCGCGCCTACCGACTCCCCGACTGGCAAACACATTCTCCTCGTATTCTCATCTAACCCGCGCCGCCATGGACGAAAGCATCAAACAGCATTACTTAGCTGACTCCCCTCCTACCGTGGTGAGACTGGAAGTCAAGTCACACTTCGATACCCTCAAAGACCAAAACTTGAGGAAATATGCGCACTTCATGAGCAGGTACGGTGTTCCTGCGATACACCCGCCAATACCACGCCTTCTAAGAGCTCTTGGCAGCTAACTTTTCTGGAATGTATACAGAGCCGCATTTGAGGGCACTCGAGTCACCCTGCGCCAGGTTTCCCCCGAGTCCGAACCCATCTACGACCTCATCCTATCACTGTACCATGCTTCCAATGGCGACTGGAACAGCCTCGCCCAGAAGACACAAGTCAGCTCCGATGATCTCCGTTTCTTCCTTGAATATGCGGGTCAATTCTTAGGCAACTGCGGAAATTACAAGGGCTTTGGAGACTCGAAGTTCATTCCTCGGCTGTCCGCATCTGCATTCGAAGCTCTGTCATCGGCTACTGCGGAGACGAAGGCGGCTTTCCAGAAGGCTAGCACCACTGGAGGAGGGATATACGAGACCAGTGAAGAGTCGATGATGCACCTCGGATATCCCAAGCACGGGCACATGACCACCTACTACCCCGATTCCCCGACAATCTCACAGGAGGAAATCACAGCAATTGGTGACTTGATGGAGAAGAAGGGACTTGCGTTGGAGAACACTAGAATCCGGAAGACATCCTCGGGTGATTTCGAGCTTTTGATCGCATCTGGTGTTTCTTCGCCTCCTGTGAAGGACCGGGACCTCGGCGATGCGGTCGCATTCGAGCTTGACGGAGACCTGAAGGGAAAGACGCTGCGTCTTGTCTTCGGTGACCATCAGGAAGAGATGGCAAAGATCGCGCACAGCATTAAGCAGGCGGGACTTGCTGCAGCAAATGAAAACCAGAAGAAGATGTTGGACTCATATGCTCTTTCATTTGGAGCTGGTTCAATCGAGGCTTTCAAGGAGAGCCAGCGCATCTGGGTTAAGGACCAAAAGCCAGTCCTGGAGACAAACCTGGGATTTGTTGAAACATACAGAGACCCCCATGGTGTGCGCGGAGAATGGGAAGGCTTCGTTGCTTTGGTATGACACGTGACGAGTTTATATCTACTGCTGTCTCTAACATTTTTAGGTCAATCTGGAGCGCACCAGAGCTTTCGGGACGCTGGTTGACAGTGCCGAGAGCATGATTCCCAAGCTGCCCTGGGGTACGGACTTTGAGAAGGACAAGTTCCTCAGCCCCGACTTCACTTCATTGGAGGTCTTGAGTTTCGCCTGCTCGGGTCTCCCAGCTGGCATAAACCTGCCTAATTATGATGACATTCGCCAGAACCTTGGCTTCAAGAATGTGTCCCTGGGCAACGTTCTCAGCGCCAAGGCTCCTAACGAGGCTATTCCTTTCGTCGCTGAGAGAGACCAGGAAGTCTTCCGCGCATTCCGCGACCCGGCCTTTGAGGTCCAGGTCGGCATCCACGAGTTGCTGGGTCATGGAACTGGTAAGCTGCTGCAGGAGACAGCGCCAGGGAAGTACAACTTCGACATTGAGAACCCACCCATCAGCCCCGTCACCAACAAGCCCGTGTCGACCTGGTACAAGCCTGGACAGACATGGAGCTCGGTATTCGGTTCAATTGCTTCGTCATATGAGGAGTGCCGTGCTGAGTGCGTGGCCATGGTTCTTGGCTGCGACTTTGGCATCCTGAAGATCTTTGGATTCGGTGATGGCAAGGAAGACTTGGCCGGCGAGGCCGGCGACGTCCTGTACGTAGCCTACCTCTCCATGGCTCGCGCAGGTTTGGTCGCCCTCGAGTTCTGGGATCCGAAGACCCAGAAATGGGGCCAGGCACACATGCAGGCTCGGTATAGTATTCTGCGCACCTTCCTCGATGCCGGTGATGACTTCGTCAAGTTGTCTTACAGCAAGGAGGATCTCTCTGATCTGGAGATTCATCTTGACCGGTCCAAGATTTTGACTCACGGACGTCCTGCCGTGGAGAAGTACCTCCAGAAGCTGCATGTGTACAAGAATACCGCAGATGTTGAGGCTGGTAAGGGCTTGTACGACGATATTACCTCTGTCGACAGCTGGTGGGGAACCACCGTTCGTGAGGTTGTTCTGAAGAACAAGGTCCCACGTAAGGTCTTTGTACAGGCCAATACCATTCTTGAGTGTGACCAGGTCAGCTTGAAAGAGTATGAACCGACTCTCGAGGGTCTGATTCAGAGCTTCGCAGAGCGTAACGTCTGACACGACTTACTTAAAAATATCTAAATATTGAAGTACACAAATGAAATGCACATATAGCGCGTATCTCTCTCCCATGGAAGTCGTTACATATACACATAAATACCCTCCCTTTTTATCTCTTTTATCTCTTCTCAGGGGCGTCTGGACGATGACTTTCGTTGTCATTGCCTAGATGTGACTACCCCTATTCCACACCAAACTAGTCATACCAAGTCACACTTGATTCTTTTTGTTTTCCTTGTGATCCTCATAGTAAATATCCGAGACTTGGTTTTAAGATTATCTATGTGGCGTACATAGGTATGTAGGTAGGTATATTCCAAGGTTATACAGACTATGAAGATGATCTTCGAGTTTGACAACGAGTATTCCAGAAAAACTAAAAAAGGAAATGGTTCCTATACGTACAATACTCTTGAATTCTTCTAACGTTAGGAACAAAAACCAAAAGATGGTCACAGTCATCAATGGATGGCATGAAATGAGAGATCAATAGGAGGCGGTTTTGCGGGGGACCGGCTGGAAATAGGTCTAAGCATGGGCATACCTAAGGTTACCATGACTTCACTACGCTGTAGACACGTCTAAATTCATCCCACAATAATAATGGCCTCTAGGAAGAGGAAACCCACAGTTTAAAACTAAAATCAAAACAAACTAACACGAAATCACAGAGGACACGGCACGTGCCAATGTCTCGATGGCTAGTGAGGCGCTCGGACTTACCGCCGTCCCAAGTTGATCTACCCGTCTTCCCCAACCTCTTAAGCGCTCTCTTTCTCTAACACTCAATCACTGCGAATCTAGCAGATGAAGCGTATATCTCTTTTACTCATTTTGGAGACAAAGATTCTTTCATCCTGGTGCTGAAAGTCAGTCATTGAATTGGAAAGTTGCCAAGACTCTTGAACACAGCGACTTGGACGAGACTCGACCCAGATCAGTCGCATTGCTAGACTAAAGTCAGCATTTTATCATTTTTGCTTGCCCAAATCAGCCTGTCTGACGTGATTCAGGCGATAATAGAAACCACGGTGTCGCGAGAAACGCCGCCGTCGGACCCTTCAACCACGGCGTGTCCGCCTCATTCAACGGACTCCCTAGAGGAGGACGACGATTATTACACTGCACCCCCACCGCACTCCCCAGCATCAGCGTCGAGTTCCTCACCCGCATATCCTCCGCCGTTTTCATCTCTTGTCTTCTCATCACTTCCGGACACCAATCGCCCATATAAAGTTACTGAACCTGGACCAGCTTGTCCTCCAGCCTTAGCGCCTCCAGCGCCTGTCGAGGAGTCGCTCGAGCCGGCCCCATCTTCGGCAGTTGCTGACACAAAAGCGTCTTTCACTGAACCAAAAAACGAAGGCTCGTCCGACGACGGTGAACCACCACCGCCATACACAGAAGGCTATAGTCCACTTGAGTCATTCACCTACGTGATGGCTGCTGCAGGAGGCGCCTCCAGTATCATAACCCAGGTTCAGCAGACTGGGGGGCCGCCAATTAACACTCTTGGTGGTGTGTTTGACAATCAAATATGCTTTGTGTGCTTTTCGCTAACATGTTATAATAGACATCGGTGGAGATGAACACGTCGGTCTTGATCTTCGGTAGGATCGCGCTTCATTCATATCTCAATTATGCATAGTCTAACAAGTTGATAGTGGTACGCGGTTCACCCTTTCACGAGATGAGCTGTTGACTTTGCCTGAATTCGTTCTGCTCTCTCTTTTCCCCAATGGCCTCCTCCCAGATGGACATGCCACAAATGGTTTCCATGACGGGGATGTATTCCCGGTTGACGTACGCAAATCTCTATCTTGAGTATCAGATTCTTTCTGACAGATATTATCTAGTATGATCCGGTCTCACTTCAGTACATGCTGGATTTCTTCCGAACTGTTGCCCAAACCATCCCCACATCTCTGCCTTCCGGCTCAAACTCACCAGACATGGAAATGTCGGATCCCATGCAGGGATCAGCCCGTGACATGCTCCAGGACCGTGCTGGCATCATTGTCCTCCGAGAGGATCTCGACTTCTATGTCATTCCCCCTCGCGCCGACATTGGGCACGATGAAATGCTTGACGTCAAGCGGGGGGCGGGTAGGTCGTTGTTGAAACAGAACGGCATCTTTTCTGGACTCCGCAAGAGCGAGGAGATTGGATCAACCGAACAGCATCTTATTGAAATGCTGACAGCCGGGTGAGTTGAACTCGATATTACAATCGTGGGCCAATGCTAATATACAATGTAGAGGATTTGATCGTGCTGACCAGTGGGGCCACCGTGCCCCGGAGCCTAACAAGGCAGTAATCTGCAGTCTTGCACTGGCCAAACTCCGCACCGATATCCGCGGAGACCTGTCAAACAACAATTCCGTGGGCATGGCCCAGAAGCTTCTCCTGTTTTGGCGCAAACCTGCCCGCCGCTGCTGGTGGGAGGGCATTGAGCTGCACGACGTCGAGGGCGTCGAGGGGCCAGTAAAGGTCTGGATCCGGCGTGTGTGGACTTTGGAGATGGTAAGGCCCCAATCCTCACTTAAAACGCTTTATAGCTAATCCCATCGCAGAGTGTTATTGGGCTCCGCTGATTTCTATTTTTTTTTTTTGTTTTTCCTCTTTTCTTCTTTCCCTTGCATGTGCGATTATCATTCCCCCGGCCTTGTGCCTCGAAGTTTCGACTGTTATTTTTTTCCTAAAGTTGCATCTAAATATGTCTGCAACAAATATTCAACCTTTCATCTTACCGACAACAGCGCTGGCGTACTCAGCAGTTTGGGTGTTCTCCTTCCTTTCGGTGTATCCATTTTCTAGTCTGATTGGTAAATTTCTTTTCTTGTGAATCAGTTAGGTTGGCTGTGGAGATTGAATATATAGTGCAGGTCTAGTTGGAAATTGTAGCCTTCCCCTCACATTCCGTTTGCTTGTTTTGGATTTGAGTCTGTTTTCATACCACAATGAGCCCTTATCCAATACGTACATATGTAGCTATGGCTTAAGAGAAATGAGGAAAGGCCAGTGGGTATTGATGACTTTTATTGTTCATTGATACGCCCATTGATGTCTGCGTTGTCTTACTATGATGGTTTCCAGTCGTGCTGGCCTGAGGCACAAATCACATGATGCCCTCCTTGGAATGGGACTAGCGTCGGATTGGGCAAAGTCGCGCAGAATATCGATCTCAGAGCCAATCTCTCCAACTGGATCATATCTGGATGCCTTTGACGCGATCTTGATTTTTGTCACACATTTACTTTATGCTGTGGCATCTTACAAGTACTCGTTGTTAAACTTTTCGCGCTTGGGCCATTCTCAATTGTGCCTCACTGCAGTGATCAGCCCTTCGAACATCGAGCGGATCAAAACAATCGCAAGCTCTCTCTTCTCCCGCCCATACCTCGAAGGGGCATGTTATTGTGCAATTGAGTCGCCAACATGTCCCCTCTCCGAGGCTATATCAGTTCCTATCCCCCGCGCATGCGCCAGTATGGAAACGCGTTGCTCACACCTGTCAATCCTCCGTCACAGACCGGCCCGACTCCGCGCACCACGAAGCGTGGTACCACAGCCATCAATTACGCAGAAGATGGTTTTGATGACGAGGATTTTGATGAGACCGATGGGCCCCGGCGGCCGACGGGACTGAGGAGTCTTCGGCGTGAAGAATCCGCTACCGACAAGTTGGTGCCCTACTCAGAGAAGCTGGGCAAAGAAGTGCATGCGCCGGTGGAGGTGCAAGGCCTCTTTCGCGAGTGGATGATCAAGAGAATGCTGCGACCAGCGTATGTTCCCTATTGTCTGGACTGATGTGGCCATTAACGAGAGCGGCCTCTGTTTTCCCTGTCTATCCTTAAATCTGGCTAACATACAGCGTGGTGATTCTAGGTGTGCCGATCAACTGCAGATTCAAGCGCAACTCCCCTTGACACTCGTTCCTATCCGAATTGACGTCGAAGTCCCCGCTCATCAACCCCTTGAGCCATTCCCTTTCCCACGCACAGTCGTGGACCCTAGCATCAATCAGACTCTTCCTGCGTATCGCAGACCTGACCCATTACCCCCGTTCCGTATTAAGGATACCTTCTTATGGAACCTCCACGAATCACTCTCCACGCCCGAAGAATTTGCTATTGGATTCGTCCGCGATCTTGATCTCCCAAATCCCCAAGCCACGACCATGACCATCAGCAACCAGATCCGGCAACAGCTGGAGGAATACGCTGGCGTTGCTCTCCATCCACTCTTCCAGAGTACAGATGCAGGTACTCTGCCCAGTGCTCCGCCACAGACTGAACCGTCAAGAGACACGTCGACGACACCAGCTGCCGCCAACATTGGGACACCTGATAACCGGCCCGATGTGACGTCCACTGTGACAGTGACCAAGGAAGCGCTGGTAAACGACAGCCTTTTGAACCCAGATGACGCATATCGGTGCTTGATCACCCTCAACATCAACCTGCAAAACAAGCTTTACACAGACAAATTCGAGTGGTCTCTACTACACCCACCCGGAATGGCTGAAGAGTTTGCGCGTATCACTTGCGCAGATCTCAGCCTTGGTGGTGAATGGGTTAGTGCGATTGCACATGCCATATACGAGGCAGTCTTGAAGTTCAAAAAGGAAGTCTGCGAAAGCGGTGCTCTTGTCAGCGGCCTCACCGGCTACGGCAACGAAATCGAGAATTTGGCAGCCAACGGCGTGGAGGCTGGCTGGCGTTACGACCCTGAAACCATTTGCGATGAGTGGCAACCTCAGGTCGAGACACTGTCAAAGGAAGAAATCGAGCGGAGAGAAGGTGACCGTGAGCGTCAGATCCGACGTCTGCGCCGAGAAACAGCTAGGTTCTCTTCTACTACGGGAATCACACCTGAGGTCTCAAGGCAGACCAGTGGCAATTACTTCGAGGTAGATAGTGAGACTCCGCTCGGACGTGGAGAAAGGAATAAGCGCAAGCGCCGATTCCGGAGCTTGAGTCCTACAGGCAGAAGTGGCACTCCTGGTGGCCGGGGAACTCCTGATACCGGATCAGGGGCTGGGTACGGTGGCGGCGGTGGGACGCTTTCCGAATGGTATGTGGCTGCTAGGCATATCTACATCTCACTGGAATATTCACTAATGAATTGTGCCTACAGGGAACGCCAAAGCTGGAGATGCAAGAACTGTGCGGTGTGGGGCACAGCAGTTTGGGCTGTGCGCGATGGTCCAGATGGCCCACGGGTAAGTGGTCACTCTAGAATGTGTGACCAACTGTTTCTAACCATCATGTCTAGACACTCTGCCATAACTGTGGCCTGCTCTATGAGCGGGATAAGGTTGCACCGGAATGGTCCAAGGATCTTCATCGCCACGACGTTCCCGTCGGCCGATATGGATAAATTTTCAACGGGATCATTCCTTGCATTAATGTACTATCTTAAGCTTCAATGACCTACTTCACGCCATTTCCTATTTCTCCGTCTCCTTCCCAGCCATTTAATCCGCTATTGTTGCACCTTTCTTTTACCGATCTCGGCGCCATGGCGCATCGCCTTCTGTTCCGTTGCAGGCATCTACTCTCGATTTCCATCTGCAAAATCTAGGGGCGTCATTGTCATTGTGAATCACCATAATTTTTTATAAATTTTTTCCCCCTCATCACTCAACGTTTTTCCTGCCTTCAATGCATGTTCCTTTCCCAGGATGCTGAGAAGACAAAGAGCTACCAGGAACTAGAGTAGACATCCATTTCAATGTGATTATACAATGATACGCTACTTATCTACCTAGGTACCTAGGTATGTCATTTGGAGCTTCACCAGTCACCCAGAGAGGAACCCTGGGAGAAGAGTTGAAGAGGAAAGATTGGGGAATTGAAAGGGGGGGGGTTATATTCCCAACAGACGCACCTTCCTAGAATGAAACATCCCGTACTTTCCTATTTGTCCTTTATCTCGTGACATGCAAAACAAATCATCTTGTGGGATGCACCTTCCTAGCCTTACACTTCTGTTTTACCTGTATAGGTATTTGATATTCTGGAATGGCCTGGGAATGGCCTTTTGACGGTAACTTGGCGCCTTCCTTCCAGGTCTACATACGCATATACGTATATAGGTATAGCCATAGACGGCCCACTGGCAGCGTGTCTCGTCAAATCAACCTTCGAGGAACTTCAGAATATGGTCAAACCCCTCAGGTTCCTTAACCCAATAGCCGTCACCCTCTGCGCTAGTGAACTCCTGCCAGTCGACACGTACTATAAGCCTCCGCGAAACTTGACATGCCTGTCGTCCCAGCTCCACAGGTACCCATGGATCATCTGATCCATGACTTAGAAACATAGGCGTAGATAAAACAGAATTATGAACAGGCTGATCGGAGCGCGATATCTCAGCAATTTTATCAAAGTAGAACCCGGATATTAGACTCTGTGACTGAGCGCTGCTAGGAAAAAGGGATAGACCGGATAGTAACCGCTCTAGCTGCTGCGCGAATGGCAACTAACCATAAAAGCCTAGTAGACCACCTAGTGGGACTTGGATCCGGCCCGTCGCGGTTGCAGCTAAGAATGTCCACAAAGCAGTTGCCATCCCCTGGCTTATGCCTCTAAGATAGATGTGGGGAAAATCGCCCATCTAAAAGTCGAGCGTCCCCCTCGAGAATACCGAGGATGTGTAAGACTGACTCTCTTATTCCGTCTTTCTGTAGTTCCTGTCGTTCGTGGATATTTTCTAGGGTAAAGTACAGCCCAGGAATTCCTGAGGTCCACGGGTGTCCCAAGATGACAAATCCGGTCAGCCTCGATCCAAAGTGGAGCCCTGGAGAGATAAGCATGTCATACGTCATCCCAAGTCTGGCCACTTGCTTCCCTAAGAGGTAAGACATTTATTAAACCTCGAGAGCTGCTCTTCAATCATTTACTATTTTACAATCGAAACATTTCTTTGGTCTGTTAGTGCGCGGGCTCTAAAATACATCTGTCGAAGACACATCAACTGAGACATCCAACGCCTTACAGCTCTCGAACTCAAAAATCACAAGGAAAAAGCAAAAGGCGCCAACATGCCACAGCTCTTTCCAGCCAACCCTTCCGCGACCATGGTAATTCGCCATGTGACGCCAGAAATTGTGACCATGAGTCTGCCCTTCGCACGGTTCGGACACCTGCAGTTTGGCGGGCGAGGGACGCTGGGTGAGTTGCCGACCCTTGCAGAACCCACCTACAAGGCGCATAGTCCTGTCAAGCCCATGGGGACTCTTCAGTTGATTAAGATTCAGTGCTAACCCTCCTTGCGTACGACAGTCAAGCTTGCCACCGGTTCCCTCGCAGTATTCTCGCCCGTCGGCCTAACGCCCGAAGTTCGCGAGACAGTCGAGTCGCTCGGCGGAAATGTCAAATACATCGCGGCGCCAGATCTCGAACACCACCTCAACCTTACCCCATGGAAGAACGCGTACCCGCAAGCAGAGATTCTAGCCCCGGAGGGTCTCTACGAGAAGCGGCAATCGAACCCGGAGTATCAGGACACCCCGTTCGAACACGTATTCAAGAAGGAAGATCAACTGCCGCGGTCGATCTCCAAGGAGTTCGATACCGAGTTTGAGAGTGAATATGTATATGGCCACGGATCGTGCGAGCTGGTGTTTCTCCATAAGCCCACGCGCACGGTCATCGAGGCGGATCTGCTCTTCAACCTGCCTGCTAAGGAGCAGTATTCCAAGAGCCCTGAAGCATCAGGGACTAATTTCCTCACAAAGCTTCTTCTGCCGCTGATGTCCACCAAGCCCCCGGCTACATGGCAGAGACGGTTTGCGTGGTATATTCTCTCGGCACAGGATCGGACAGCGTTTAATATGTCTATGAGAAGGATTGATCAGTGGGACTTTGATCGTTTGATTCCCTGCCATGGCGATACTATCGAGACTGGTTCCAAGGGGATATTCCGCGATGTGATGGCATGGCACTTGGATCGGAAGAATACTTAGTATTCCTGTGAAAACATTGTAATAGTTGATACTTTACTTTGTATTAGATGTTGCGGATGGGAGGTGATTGTGTATATGTCATTTTATTTTATTTTTGGGGATGTTGTATGTAGGCAGCATTATTTCGAATTTAGCCTTCCCCTCTTGGCCTTTCCAAAGTGGATGTGCCTCATTCTTCTGGCCCTTGCTACTCTGGCTATTCATAGTATCAACGGCCCACTATTAGCTCAAAATGTACACTTCACATCGCCTGCATGTTTCTAGGCTCTTCCTACATGTACATTTCGATGTTTTGCTATGCTGCCTACCTAGGTAGTTCGGCTATTCTCCACTTGTCAACATGAAATACTACTACAACATATGTAGTAATTTTAGAAATAACTTTATAACCAACCCAATGCAGAATGAATCATACATAATCCTTATAAGAGATCGTAAGGCCAAAACTACACAAATTCGAGTCCCTCCGTGGCCCCCACGTCATAGGGCTGACAGACAGGGATGGAGGAGAGCAGTCAGTTGACAGGTTAAACATGATGTCAAGTGTTGTCAGATGTGTCAAGTACTCTTCGCTTCAAACCGGATCTCCCCTGTCGGTATTTCGCATGTTGTATGCCTGGAAAAACAGCATGCACCTGTCAGACAGCAACAAATGATCGCCCTGGGTGGAGACAAAGAGACAACCCAATTCTGGTTCAAATCAGAGCTATCGCCAATAGTCGACGGGATCGGCACTCGAAAAGCAAGCCACGTATATCATCCAGCACAGAGCCCGTACTCAACGCCAAGGATATTTTTAAAGCATGGGAGGCTGGGTCTGGGGAAGGCAGGGATGATACGGAGGCAGCAGTACTCCGTACTCTGTACTATTCGAATACTTCCAGGGCTATGCAGTACCTGTACGCCTCTATTCCAGGCCCACTCCTTGCTCCGATCGGGTGTTGATGAGCATTCAGCCACAGTCCACATCAGCGGTCAGTCCGCCACGAAAAGTGGAAAACGGTTGGGCACGTTTTTGTTCACGGTACGGAGTACACTTGGACCAATAGTGACCTTGGCTTGTTGGAAAGGAACTGCTCTATATGGAACTGATCTGACGACACTAGGAGGCTTAGATCGACTCTATTGGTCGTGCCTAATGCAAGCCGTGCTTTGTTTTTAGGTTCTTTTTAGTTGAATTCTTTTTTCTTTCTTTCTGTTTATTGGATTTTCACGTTCGTCCCTTGCTTAAAATACACTGTCGCTCCCTCTCGCAGTTTGCTTGCCTGTGCGACTTCACACGTTATATAGCTTCTCGTGTTCCCCAGCCCATACCTCTCCTCCACGCTACACCTTCTCGACCGTCACATATTATCTCCTTATACATTCACATCTCTCGGTTCTATCAAACGGCTCATTGATTTGAAAATACCTTAACAATGCCCGTCATTTCGCGCCTTGCCTCTATCATCCTCCGCGTTGCGGAGATCGCCTTTGCAGCTGTAAATACCTCCCAGTCTACGCCAACTATAAACCACATCTAACTCTTGTCTAGGTTGTCGCAGGTGTCATCGGACACTACCTTGCCGAGGTCAACAACAGCGGCGCAGATGTCAACTGGTGGCCCCAGTCGCGATGGATCTATACTGAAGTAATCGCCGGCTTATCGATATTGCTGGGCCTTATATGGCTAATCCCATTCTCGTCCGGATTCTTCTCCTGGCCTAGTATGTGCTTGATATACTATCTGGTGAATATGGAGCAATGCTTACTGGAGTCTAGTGGACATCCTCATTTCGTTTGCTTGGTTCGCTGCGTTCGGTGTCCTCGTCGACACCATCCGCCACTTGCCATGTGGCAGCATCTGGTCCTGGCACTTTAGAGGAGACCAGACGTGTGGCCGGTGGAAGGCTGCTGAGGCCTTTAGCTTCCTTTCCGCTATTGTCTGGCTTGTTTCAGCTATCGTGGTATGTGATGAGAATGTCCGATACGTATGACCAAGTACTAATGAGTCTTCAGGGCATTTGGTTCACCTTCCGTGTCCGCAATAACAACTCTGATGGAACGTAAGTTGCCAATGTGCACCTTATAACATGGCTTTGATTGATTGATACTGACATACTGAACAGTCGCCGCCGCTGGGGTCGTTCCGCCGTCTAGATAATGGGGTCAGATCCGCAAGCAGACATCAATAGCTGTACTTTGTTCACGGCCAAGTCTGTGCACTACCATTGTGCGTCGTGCTCAGCACAGTACCAGTGACGTTAGTCTCTAACGACGTTGCTTTCTTGTTTGCTCGCCTTGTTTTCCTGTCGTGTTTCTCCTCATGATTTGGATGTCAAGAAATTACGACTTACGCTGATACCCTTGGAGGAATAATGTTGCTTTGTTTTGCACTTTGATTGATTTTGCTGTAAAGTCACTACCTTCGGAGTCTATTCTCGATACATATAATTTATTTGGACATCATTGTCTATGGCTAGAAAGGCTTATGTTGTAATTTTGTCCACAGCTATAGGTAGTTATATACTGCCTTGATAGTCCTCCGACGTTTTGTTGCACTCTTGCCTAGTACTTTCCGATACTCCAAGGTTCCGATAGCCGGCTCAGTAACAAAGAACCTCAACAAGGGCATTATCCTGATCTCCTTGTTCGATGTGTTTCCTTTCTAACCTTTGTTATCTTCCTTGTTGACCTTGGTTCCCTTTTTCTTATTATTCACAATGATAGCCTCATGTTGGAAAGAGCGTCTGAGAGACAATATAAATAGGCTGTATCCGGCCATCATACATATCCCATCGCGCCTGAACCGTCCTTGACAACCCACCCTAGCTGGCTTTCGAGTTAGGGATTCATCTTCCCCGGCCATTGTTACCACAACTCGTCAGAATAATCCCGCTAGCTTCGGCTTCGGGTATCGGTGAGGAACCATGCCAGTGATGCTAGATAACACATCATCCCGGCTCTTCCAGACTGCACGCACTGGATTCCAAGCCCTCTGCCAGCACCTCATTGACGACCTAAACAATGGCTTATCGAGCCAGGACGGACTCCGTGATAGACTAGACCAGCTTCATCTGTCATTGGAACAGCTCAAACGAGCCGGACAGATGATGGCTATTGATTGTCCGACCAATGAGCTTGTGCGAGTTGTACCTAATGGATTTTTCACGGTTGTGATCGATCGCCCCGGACAGGACCCGATGTCCGAGTTTGATTGGGCCTGCATTTACACCGCTGACACTTTGAATATGCTGATTGCTGAATTCTTGCGCTACAGGAACCCCACTGCTATTGCGCACCATCTCGAGGCCCAGTCATTCCTCTGGGATTTGGTTGTGCCATTCCCTGTGACGATTTCCTGCGCTGAGGATTCCGCGCCAGAACCAAATGTCAATGCTCTCCAGATCCCGCCTGCCGCTAGTATGGCTCGTATGAACTCGCGGATTCCGGTGCGGCCTCGCCCTCCTCCTCCTGTTGACACTTATTTGGCTTATAACCGGCCGGTTCCAGGCCCTTATCCCCCTGCTTTGCCCCCACGACCTGTGCCTGAGTTTGGGCCTGAGTCTGAGCCTGTTTCTCCTGTTTCTCCTGGTTCATCTGGTTCACTTCGTTCATCCGTTTCGCCTGTTTCGTCTGTTTCACCAACAGGTCCTAACTCTACGGGTCTTTATAGGAACCCCATAATGCATCCTCGGTAAACTATTATTATTTTTTTCCACATTGATTCCGACCATTCCCCTTTTCTAGAAGAGGAAATGGAAAACAAGAAAACAAATTTATCTACTTGCACAATTTCAGTCATTCCATCGTCTCGCTTACTTTTTTATGAAAGTTGTCCTTCATTCTGTGATCACGATGTACTCAATATAACTTATCTCCCTTACACTATAGGACTCCCAGTAACAAGTTTCATTAAGCCATGTAGCAATAGCAAGAACAGTGAAATTTGGCCATTTCTATATATCAATTCTAACGGTGACGCTTCCACTTCGAGAAGTGACCGGTTCTTGTATTATTAGGTGCTTTGCCTCCAGTTTGGTTTTATCACTATATACGCACTCAGCAAGCAGTGCCCTCTATAATTTCCTTGGTTTCTAGGTTCTGACTTTGTCAACCTTCCAATCACATTTCGTATTCCAGCATGGACTTCAATTTAATTCCGCAGGCCTTTCTTGGCACCTTGACCTCATTTCATCTCAATTATCAGTCCTTAGGTGGACGGTTGATGTTAATGTCCTTGAGAATTGCTTCCGCACCAGCCTTGACCAATCTTGCCGCTATTTTCTTTCCTAGCTCCGTTGCTTCGTCGACAGTCTGCACTCTCGCCTCAAGGGAATCTTCAACGCTCTCAGAGCCGTCCAGACTAACGACAAGGGCAGTGATCTTTAAGACATCAGATCGGATCCACTCTGTCTCAACCCCAATAGGAACACTGCAACCTCCTTCGAGGGTTCTCATCAGCGACCGTTCAGCAAGGCAAGCGAGAGTCGACTTGCGATCAGCCAGCTGGTCAAGTAATTCTTGCGTTTTCGTATCACCCTTGCGTATCTCCAAGCCCAGGGCACCCTGCCCGACGGCATGGAAAATGCCCCCATCTTTAGAGCACAGGTACTGGTTGATACGAAACTTACGGCCAACACGCTCAAGGCCTGCGGCAGACATAACCATGCACGTATACTCGCTGGCTGGGTTATCAAGCTTGGCTAGACGAGTCTCCACATTGCCGCGGATATTCGCAAAGCGAAGATAGGGGTAGAGACGGCGGAGCTGAGCCGAACGCCGGACTGAGGAAGTGCCTACGACTGCGCCTTTGGGAAGCTCTTTTATACTCGTATAAGGCAGGCTGGACTTCACGATCAGTGCGTCCCGGGGATCATCCCGGGGCGGAATTGCCGCGAGCTCGCAGGTATCAGGAAGTGTGGTTGGCATATCTGGTCCGGTTAACTCAAATGCGGAGGGGAAATAGAAGAATAATCAGTTTTATTTACCTTTTAGGCAATGCACGATGACATCTAATTCACCTGATACGAGCTTTTCCTCCAATTCGGTTGTCCAGAGACTCTTGGCGCCGAAGTCGTATAGCGCGGTCAATTGGTCTCGGTCACCAAGTGTTCGGAGGGTTTCAATCTCATAGGACCGTTCTGGGGCAATCCTTTTCAGACTATCGCGGATGCCCTCGGCCTGGACGACGGCCAGATTGGATCGCCGGGTGCCGATACGCAGCGGCGGCAGGGTAGGAGAGGTTTCGACCATATTGACAATGTGCGCTTGGATAAGAGAAAGATCAAGGAGTGGTTTTCTTGATCGAGAACTTCCTAACAGAATAAAATGCTAGAAGCTTCGACTTAAAGCTGCGAGATGAAGCCACGATTTAGCGCAGATTTAGCGCGGGGCCGTTGTCCGACAATGTTCCGGAGTAATTTATAAGAATCTGGAATAGGCTTATAGAATATACAACCCCTTTGTAGAGCTTTTGTAATTCCGTAAAATATAAATAGTACGCACTCACGGAATGTAAATGGGATGCGTTGTATCCCACCAACCAATACTGTCGAGATGTAAAACCGGCCTGACGGGCCAGTTTGCTGATATCCCAGACTTTGACAACTTCTCTCAATGTAATTATCTAATGGGATATTTAGTTTGATGCTTGTTGAGCAGTATCATAAGCGTTCACACTCCCGGATGCCCTTGGATACCCGACCAAGATATTCTGGCCCCGGCCCTCGACATGCCCAGTGCCAGTGGTGTCCTCAGCTGCCCCAGTAAAGCCCCATCCACCTCCTCCGGGAGTATAAACCACACATCGATCTCCCGCCTGCATGCGGACCATATTCTTCGATCCCATATTAACCCAGCGCCACTCAGCGGCCCCATGCTCATTCTGCACCTTCCTCACCCAGTAGTTCGCGCCACGCTCACCATCATCCCCGCCCTCCATTCCGTATGGAGGCACACTTCGGCGTTCTGTTATAACGCTGAAACTCAGGGGAGCCCGGCATTCAATATCGCGAACCACACCATTTCCACCATGATGATACCCTTTGCCACCTGTCCCTTCACGGATAGCAAACTCGCGCAGAATGACAGGATACCGCTTCTCAAGGCTCTCCACGTCTGTGATGCGCGTGTTTGTCATATGGGTATGCACACCTGACGCGCCATCTTGCGTCGCCGTGGCACCAGAGCCGCCGCAAATTGTCTCACCAAATGCATACGCGTAGCCTTGGAGCTTCTGACCGGTGCTGGTGGTGCCACCCTCCCCGAAGAACCCAATGCAGTTCATGCACCCGTGTGAAGCGGCAGCAGCACGGAAAGTGCGTAGGATCACATCGACCACGCGCTGCGAGGTCTGCGTGTTACCAGCACAGACGGCGGGCCCAGCTGATGGGTTGAGGAAACTCCCTTTCGGGATGATCACATTGATTGGCGATAAGCAGCCTTGATTTAGTGGGATGTCGGTGCCGATAAGGAGACGAAGTGTGTAGATTATGGCTGAGTGGGTGATTGCTGGCGGTGCGTTGATGTTGCTTAGCATTTCGACCCCTGTGCCGGTGAAGTCGAAGGTTGCCGAGCCATCTTTGGATATATCCACCGTAAGTTTAACTAACGTTCCGTTGTCCATTTGGTCGACGGCTGATAGATGGGGCCCAAGTCTGGAGAGTGTATCGAGGAGATAGGAACGCACAGCCAGCTCCGCATTCGACTGGATGGCCCCCATGTACATTTGGACCACAGGGAGGGTGTATTCCTCGATGAGAGCCTGGACCAGGACCATGCCTTTATGATTTGCAGCAACCTGCGCCTTCAGATCCGAGATGTTGTCTTGGACGTGCCTACTCCCGGTACAACCTGGGTACTCGCCTGGGCTCAAGAGTATGTCGGTGATTCCTTTCTCGTCGAAAACTCCCCCATGGATCAATTTAAAGGACCGGATAGCTGCTCCCTCTTGCCAGAGCTCGGTGGAATTAGGTGGCATTGACGTACCACCCAGTCCGCCAATGTCTGTATGGTGGCCTCTTGAGGCAACGTAGAAAGCCACGGTCGAGCCTGTCTTTTCAAAGATCGGAGTAATGACGGTTATGTCTGGAAGGTGACTGCCTCCAGATTCCGGATGGTTGGCTACCAGGACGTCACCTTGTGATAGCTTGCCTTTGTGTAGTTCATGTTGGTACTTGACTGCGTAGCTCATGGATCCTAAATGAACAGGTACATGAGGAGCATTGGCAACCAGATCACCTGTCGATTATCACGTCAGTTGGTTCCAACATATAATTGTAATGTATGCATACCTTGAGGTCCAAATAGGGCGCAAGAGAAATCAAGTCGCTCTTTGATATTTAGAGAAACTGCTGTTTTCTGTAGAGCGCGACCCATCTGCTCCGCGATACTCATAAAGCGATGCCCAAAAACAGATAGCTGGATGTGATCGACCACAGTTGGTTGCTCAATAGTTGCAGTGGAAGTAGAAATAATGTCAATGATAACATGGGAGCGGAGAACCTTGGCTACAGCACCCGGTACCACAACGAGTGTTTGGGTCTGGTCAATAATCACAGCGGGTCCATTAATTGATAGACCAGGCGCCAAACTCTCGAGCACCAGCACGGGGGTTTGCTTGTATCCTGTTTTCTGGAAATAAACGGGGACCTACAGCAATGAGTAATGGGTATAAATAATGGGTAGTCCAAGGAGTATTTACCATACGCTCCACCAACTTCGGAGAGGCAGGTTGGAAGTTCAAAGTACGCAGTTGTTCTCCAAGTTGTTCTCCCTCCCAGTCTTCTCTCTCACTTGCACCTATGCCCCGGACACGCACATCGTCGACATAGATTGCCTTTTCGTCGGGAAAGACGAAGGAGAACTCTCGCAGATGGATCTTCTTGAACTCGTTCTTGAAGTCACCGTCGGCAGGTTTGAGGACCATGATCGAGGTTTCTGTGCCCTGGTATCTCATGTTGAGATACATCTCACAGGTTATGCTCTTTTCTCGTATGCCTTGTCTCATCAATCGTTCCTGGACAACGGTTCCAAGCTTAGAAAGTCTTTCTTCCAGTCGACCACGAGAAATCTCGTTGTATCTCTCATTAACAGGCTCCTGTGCTTCTTGAACAACGTCTGCCAGCGCCATGCCTTTGGAATGTTAGTACACATCATGAACCATCTAAAGGTAAGCGCCTTACCGTATGCGGACAAGATGCTTGAGAGCTTGTGGATGACTATTGTGGATATCTTGAGTGTTTTGGCAATATCACAAGCATGCTGACCACCTGCACCTCCGAAGACAGCAAGATTATGATTCGCTATTGTGCGTTAGGATAAGATCCACAAAGGGGTTTGAATTGCACATACCAATGTCATATCCTTTACCTTCAGTCAGCGCCCGGATGGGTCGGCACATGGCTTCGTTGGCAACATCAAGAAAACCACAGGCGACCTCTTCAGGAGAGAGTGATTTTCCAGTGTCACGGTTGATCTCATCCGTCAGCTCGATGAACTTCTTCTTCACTATCTCCACATCAAGTGGCTGATTTTCATTCTCGCCAAAGATCTTAGGAAAGAAATGAGGAATGAGTCTTCCTAGGAATAGATTGGCGTCCGTTACTGTCAAAGGCCCTCCTTTTCGATAACATGCAGGGCCTGGGTGTGATGAAGCACTCTCAGGGCCTACTATGAATAGGCCATTTCGCCAGAACAATATGGAGCCACCTCCAGCGGCAACGGTGTTGATATCAAGCTGCGGACTCTGGATAGTAACACCAGCGGTATTACTCTCGAAGACATGTTCGAAATTTCCGCCGTACCGAGAAACATCAGTCGAGGTTCCTCCCATGTCAAAACCAACAACTGGGGTCTTTGTGTGATCGTCGTAAGATGTGCGGGCATAACCCACAACACCGCCTGTTTGCTATCAGTCTAGTTCCCTCTAATCATATGTAGGTTTAGCCTTACCTGCAGGTCCACTAAGGATACCCCGGAGACCACTGAAACGGTCGTGACTTACAAGTCCACCGTCTGACTGCATAAAGTCACAACGCACACCATCCAAATTTCCACCTTGGAATCCTTTTGAGAATCCGCTAAGATAATTCTTGATCTCAGGGGTAAGGTACGCATCAGCTGACGAAGAGCCTCCACGGGGCACCATCTTGATCATCTTGGCTGCCACGGAAGACGAACACGACACATGGGTGAAGCCTTCCTCTAGAGCCAGTTCTTCGATTCGGTTTTCGTGGGCTGGGAAAACATAGGAATGTGCCAAGCACACTGCAACAGTATCATAGCCTTGAGATCGTAGGTCTCGCAGTGTTTGTCTCACAGCAGCTTCATCGAGAGGCTTTAAGATGCGGATCATGTCACCACTCGAGCCCCTCACGAGCACTCCTGGTATCTCGTTGTCCGACTTGAACAAACCATCCAAGTCCTCATCAAACCCCTCAATTGTCACTCTCTCGTCAATTTCCCTGGCATCGGCGTACAAGACATCGGGTTTAACGATGTTTAGGTCAAAGAGGCGCGGTCGGGATTGATAGCCGATTTTCAACAAGTCGCGAAAGCCCTTCGTTACGAGAAAGGCATGTTTGGTTCCTTTCCTTTCAAGCAAGGCATTCGTCGCTACTGTTGTTCCCATTCGAATAAATTCTAGGTCATCTTTCGGAAGAGGAACCCCACGGGGTATTTCCCGTCCTTGGTACAGCGAGAGGACGCGTCGGATACCTTTGTAATAGCTTATCAGCCGGCTTTCTCGAGTGCTCCGTTACGAGAGTCATATTTTCTTACCCTCAGTTGGCGCATCAGCGTAGTTACCAGGGTCAACAGACAACAGCTTTAGGACGACGTCAGGCTTTCCCGGCAGACTCGCCCACACATCAGTGAATGTGCCTCCTCGATCTAAGAGAGCATAATTAGCGCTATAGTTGGTAGAATTTTGGTTGTGCGAGAATTTTTAAAGTCCGTACCGATGGCAATCCTGACGCCTCCGACCGTCGGCTTCGTAACCGTCATATTGGAATATTGGAAGAAAATGAAAATTGGTTTGCACCTGCATCTTGGGTTCCTCTGGGATTTGGAACAAATTTATAATTGCAGGTGGATTGCGACGCTACATCTTGACGAAAGAGTAAGGTCGTCACGGTAGTTGAGTTGGAAAGTTCATTCGGGTCCTACGTGTTGTCGAGGAAGGTCGATACGGCCCAGTCGCCTTCCAAGGTTGGAGACCCCGGAGTATCTAAGTGGGTCTCCCCACAAACTCTATTGTGTTCCTTGGTTTTCTCTTTTCTTTTCTCCCGGGGAAGGTCGACACGGTATCAGCCAGACGGTTCACCAATGGCCTCAAGAGCCGATATCTATAACGGGGCCTCCCCACTGGCCACCTTTTATCGAAAGGTTCACGACGTTGGCGGGGAAAGTTTGCTTGGGCTTTATAAGAGCAGTCTTGAGTCTGTTTGTTGCTGGTCGCCGTTTTCTTCCTGAGTTAATTACATCGTTCGCTCTTCGAGTTCCTTCACAATGGCAGAGCAGAAAGGCAGTGTTTCTGTCGAGACACCGGAAGTAGAGAAGCACGGTGTCTCCAGAGCAATGGATGAGGCAGCAGAGTACCTTGCTCATAGCACTGGCTTTGCACCTTTGTCCCCGGAAGAAGAGAAGAAGATGGTACGCAAGATGGATTGGATTCTTCTGCCAATGGTATGTTGCCTGTCCCCTCTTATGCGCGCGAGCAAGCTAACCCGTTCTTAGCTCTTTATGACCGCTACCTTGGGTGCTGTTGATAAGGTTGCTATCAGTACTGCAGCCATATATGGCCTCAAAGATGACCTTCAGCTTGTGGGCCAACAATATTCTTGGGCTGGATCCATCTTATCTCTCGGAGTACGTAGTGTCTCTAACGGTGGTTGCGTTTTTTCTAATCTAGTGGCAGGCGATTATTGGCATGTGGCCATCCACGTACCTGGTCCACAGACTGCCCTCTGCCAAATACCTATCTGCATGCTCGTTAGGCTGGTCAATTATGGCACTTCTCATGCCGGTCTCTCGTAATTGGAGCGGACTAATGGCTTTGAGATTCTTTATGGGTACGTGAGTTGTGATGATCCGGCTTGGATAATGGCACTGATAAGGTGTTTAGGTTGTTTGGAGGCGATCATCGTTCCATCAATTTCCCTAATCGTCGCTGGGTTCTATAAAAAGTCTGAGCAGCCCCCTCGCAATGCCTTGGTATTTGCGGCAGCGAGTTCTATCGTCAACGGCTTCCTCTCGTGGGCGGTCGGTCATATTCCATCTAGTGCAGCACTTTCTATTTGGCAATACCTTTTTCTGATCATCGGTACGTCTGGCATGGATGAATTTGCATTTAACCTTTCTCACTTTGTTGATAGGCTCTATTTCGACACTGTGGTCTATTATTGCTTTGATCTTCCTCCCGGACTCTCCTATGAATGCCTTTTTCCTCAACGATAGAGAGAAGTACCATGCTGTCCAGCGCCTGGCCGAGAACAAAACCGGGATCACAAACCGGCACTGGAAGTGGGATCAGGCCCTGGAGGCGGCTATTGATCCGAAGACATGGGTCCTATTTTTCTTCAACATCGCTATCAACATTCCCAACGGAGGACTCACAACCTTCAGCGGCATCATCATCAACAACTTAGGGTTCTCGCCCGTGATTACCTCCCTGCTGAACATGCCGACCGGTGTCATGTCGACCCTGTCAGCATTCTGCTTCTCTTGGATTGCGGCTAAGTGGACCAACCGTCGATGCCTGGTCACCATGTTGGCATCTTGTGTCCCTATAATTGGTGCCATCCTAGTTTACAGCTTACCGCGAACGAATCTGGGTGGTCAGATGGTTGGTATATATCTGGTGAGTCCAGGTTCCAGCTTAGCATTGTACAACCGACTAATCATTTCTCTAAAGTTATATACATACTTCGGTCCGTACGTTGTGGGGATATCCATGGCTCAGGCTAATACAGCGGGTAATACCAAGAAGACCGTGCAGTATTCCATTCTCTATATTGGCTATGCCGTGGGGAATCTCATCGGGCCGCAGACATTTCGAGCAAATCAAGCACCAGCATATACAGGAGGGTTTGTTGCCATGCTGGCTTGCTATTGCGTCTGCGTTCTGCTGATGGCAGTCTACTGGGCCATTGCGCACAACTTGAATCGCCGAGCTACAGTTGGCGTTGACCCTGAGGAAGATCGAGCGGACGGGGACTTAATGGATGCCTTTGCTGATAAAACTGACTTCCAACAAAAGGCATTCAAGTATACTACGTAACGGGGGAGTTCTCGTGTTTAATATGCGGAGGACTATGTTTTATGGATTAAACAACACTTCATCGTAATAGGCGGCTATGTTTGAGAGTAGTTAGACGAATCTTGAAATATGTCCTTTGGCCTGCGTTTGACAAAAGCTACTATGGTGATTCGGTGTAAAGATAACGGTCCAAAAGTACCTATATGTACCGGATTTTCCCTGGCGTGTGGGGCTTTCCTATTTGATCTGCCGCCGCTTTTATGAGGGTGGTCAGGCTGAGGCTCACTGAGCAGGTGTTAGCACGGACTCAGATCAGACAAATACCCAATACTCATCTTTGGATGTGGACCTAGCTTATGTCATTAAGTCCAATATCCAGTCACGGGTGTGTTATCAACAGAGACATAGCCCTATGCGTAGTGTCGCTTAAGGTCAGTCCATGAATCCAAAGGGGGTAAGACCGATGTTCAGCCGTGGCGGAGGTGAGGTTGAAACTGCAACCCTGCTGTTCGCGTTGTCGCCGACCCAGGTGGTGATCTGCACAGTACTCCCTTGGTTACTGTCCCACTACATACATACCGATTATATTTCTGTATTGGTATGGCAGGCTTTCGTGTCTAAAACGCCCTTGGCGGGGGCCCTATATCGCAGGTTGGCTCACCATGGTTCAGCGGCCACCGACAAATTTCGTCATTCGACATATAAAGCAAGGCTGTATAGCGATATAGCGAGGCTGAGAACCCAATCTCATTTTATATTTAGCCTGTCATAAATGACCACCGAAGCCAAAAATTAACAATTTGTTCAACGCCCATGACCTCTTACAACACCCTCCAGTCCCTCCCTTAATATCGAGCTAGCACGCACAGCATTCCAACGTGTGCTAAAGAATGGACAGACATGTCCTTACAAAATGCAGGGATGGAATACTAGCTTGGTGTCAGGAAGATAATCCATACATCCATCCTGTTTTGAGAATGTTTGAGGATGATCAACAGCTGCATACTGTATCTGTCTAGACCGGTGTTGCATATTACCAACCCTTACAGTGGAAAGCAACCAATAGGCGATTGTCTAGTCAAGTAAGCAAATTTTCAAATCTTGGTATGCTTAAGTTGACCCACCTGCTACTTCATGCCTCCTTTGGAATTTGTTAGCTAGTGCCAAGCACAAGGCGCACAAGCTCACCAGCCATTACCGTTTCGGCTGGCTGGTGATCCAAATGACACCCTCGCATTAGGATACTAGTTTCGCTGAATTTTATGACCGGGGAGGTAGCGGTTTCGTTTGTACGGAACCCTTCCGGCAACCTTCGTAGCCGGTGGGTCTTCATAGTCACAAACGCGAGCTTCATTTCAGCACCTGTGCACGATGGGAGAGAAAAGCAAGTATGAGTATAATATTTGTAAATAGATCTCATCCCTGGCTGATTCCTGAAGCTGGTTAGTCGAGAAAACTGACATCTATTACTGGGTGACAAAAAGTACGGTTTTAGAGCATCATCGTCAGAAGACTAAGGATTCGCCTTGCCCAGGCATTGCACGGTCAAACTATATCTCAGTCGGCAAAACAGACAGTTCAGCATGCGCATAAACTACAGTACATACGGTCAACCTAGTGCTTTTGGAACTCTAATGGAGAAGCTCTACAAGTCGGCGAAGCGAACTATGTGACAGTTCTGTTTCTGTCGCCCCAAGCGCAGTTAAGCAGCCAACGTAGCCATGTACCCACATATCATATGTACATATGGCTTACCGCTGTCCTAAAGGATCCTCAGCGAAGCGCAGCTTTGAAACCCTTGCCATGAGAAAAGGAGAGCCAATTTACCTGGAAGGAATCGGTTAGCAATTCCAACCGTCGTATTTTGGGATAGGGGAGGATGCAACCCAAGATCAGGGAGCATCCTTTGCACCAGACTTAATCCGGACTCGGGCTGTTCGCCTATGGCTATGACAGAAAGACACGCCTTTGTAAGCTAAGCCCGATTATTTAAGGGAACCCTTTCAACCCAGGGGATTGACACGGTCTCCGATCTGGGACAACAGTTAAAACACCTGAGGATTTCTCTAACTATGGAGAGAAAAGCACAAGAGTCGACTTTTGCGACTCAGAATGAAAGAAGCGGGTTGCCAAAATATGTCCATCTCCCGGAAACGAAGCATGAGTGTAAGTAACACTCACTGCCTGCCCTTAGAAGAATAATGATTCACCAGCAGTGCAGTAGAATATGCCGACCTCGCCATGCTGGATCTGTCCGAATTTGACCGACCGGGAGGAAAGGAGAAGTTGGCGGAACAGTTAAGGGCAGCAGCACACCACTCTGGTATTACGTCGACCTACCAAATAGGGACATCAGCTAACTCGTCAGGGTTTTTCTATATTACGAATTTTGGCCTCACGCAGGCGGAAATCGATGAGCAATTTGCTATTGCAAAGGCATTTTTTGCCCTACCCCAGGAAGAGCGCTTGAAATATCGGGCCCCTCTTGAAGAAGGAAACTACAACGGCTATCGGCCCTTGGGGACCCTGGAGATCCTACCCGGGCTATACGATAATGTGGAATTCTACAACATCTTCAAATTTATCCCGCAGACCCAGCGGGTTCAGCCCGATATCTTTCGGGAATACTGGGGAGAAATTGAAAAGTTCCACCGCCACATGCACGAGAACGTGTCATTCAAGCTGCTTCGACTGCTGGCCATTTCCCTCGAGCTCCCTGAAGAGGAGCTCGTCAACGGGCATCTCTACGAAGCAAACTGCGACAGCTCTCTGCGTTACATGATGTATCGGGCCCGTTCCTCGGAGGAAAATAATAGCTACAAGGACCTCTATCTTCGTGGCCACACGGATATTGGAACTATGACTTTTGTCTTTCAACAGCCTGTGGCTGCCTTGCAAATAAAGCACACTGAAAGCTCCCACTGGCAGCACATCCGGATTCCTCCGGGAGTTATTGCTGTGAACCTAGCGGACATACTCCAGTTTCTAACCAATGGTTACCTGAAGAGTGGCATCCACCGTGTGATTTCACCGCCGGAAGATCAAGCATCCAATGACCGTTTGGGGCTATTGTACTTCTTGAGGCCGGCGGAACAGCTGATGCTGAGAGCTTTAGACAGCCCTTACCTACGGAAGATGGGATATGGTAATGAAGGTACCGCTGTTGATCCAGATGTCCCAGCCTCGGATTGGGTGAGAGAACGTGTGAGAAAGAATTGGACAAGATCACCAGAGGATAATACTCAAAGCGTTAAGATGGGCGGATTCAAGGCTAAGATCATATATGACTGATGTCTGTGATACATAATAAGACGGTTTCGTTAATACAGTCATATCTTGCTCGGCGCTAGTATCGCAAGTTTATGTCTCCCCTCAATAGATGAAGTGCCCAATCGCAATTGCTCCTGGTTTCCTTTACGTGGCACCGCTTTTCTGTACCAAGCCTTTCAATGTAGATTGTTCAACGGAGCCAGACTGTGCTGATCAGACCGTTCTTGATCGCCAAAGCAACTGCAGCGCAAGAAGCTACGGCCTTGGAAGTAGCTCAATGCTACAATGCTCGCATCATAAATTACAGTTGCCGCTGTCAGAGTACAGCCGCACTGCGAGGCAAGAACTTATCCATTACAGCAGTAGGAACTCCAAAGCGCTCGATCCTAGGCCAGTATGACGTTAGCGATGTTGCAATACGCAGCGTGTGAGCATAATTCATCATAAGTAAGGAAGCCACTCAGTTTCGGTGGGGAGCGTGAAAGTCTCTGCCTTACTTACTGAACAGAGGAAACTGCCCCTTTGTTACATTGCATTTCCTACCCACCAAAGGAACACTGAACTCGCGTTACCATTCTCCTCGAATGCTGCGGCCTTTAGCCCCACTACGAGTTTTTCACTTAGATAGGATCGAGACCGCTAGGATAAACGGTTATATTTGACTGCGCCAGTCCTTTTTTGATAGGCGATCTAAATAGAAAGGGTCGCACGTGATGTAATTAGCGTGTCGCATTTTATTGATATAGCTTACTTAGGCCGCTTATCCCTAGGTACACTCAGAGAGCACTCAGTGAGCAAATCAGGGTGCTCAGATGATGATCAGTGCCAGGCATTATCTGGTACATATCTGGCTGACAAGGATATCTGCCCGTTCTGGGGCCAGAAACCTCTAGTGCAAATTGATATCTCCCGGCGATAACTCCCTTGAAGAACCCGTTCGACATAAGAGCGATAAGACATAAACGAAAAGGGAACAGGGGTGGATTGGAATTAAATACAGACCTTAAGTAAAGATGCACAACTTTCCCCGGAGCCTTAGGGCGGTGCCCATCTCCCCGTCTACCGGCGCTAGCCCTTATCGCCTGTCACGGCAAAAGGTCCGAGTCATGTCCCCGCTTCGCCTTCTTTCCATCTAACCTCTGTCCGCGTTCCACCTTCACGCTATGCCACGCCGAAAACAAAACACCAGAAGGCGAACTGGATGCGCCAAATGCAAAGGTACAACCCTCATCATGGCTAGGAATTAAATCGCTGACATGGGTAGAGCAACACATCAAATGCACCGAAGAGCACCCGCGATGTAGACGCTGCGAGAGACTTGATCTTGAATGCGTCCGGGAGCTCAAAATCATGTTTCGAGAGGATGCTATCCAACGGGGCATTAGCTTTGGCCGTGAAGGTACTTACTGCCGCCATCTTCTTCTGGCTATATCCTACTGACTCTCCTTGGTAAGGGGTTTGGACGAAAAGACCCGGCACAACCGCACATAACCGGAAAACGGAATCTGTATTCCAAGGACTTCCTCTAACCCAGTATACTAGCCGCTTGTTCTTTCTGAATTTGAATGAGGGTGACTTTCAAGACTCCGATGATGTGCCTCGAACACATTCTTCAGCTCAGGTTTGCCCTAACAGCATAGACATCTGTACGGACCTTTCGATCCAATCTTCCATCTACCACCCCCTTTATTCTTTTCCGGACACAGAGACCTATCTTCTCGATTATTTTATCCGCGGTATCAGCCCATCTTGCTCTCTAAGTGAATTATATAATCCTTACATTTCCCTTCTGGTTCCCCTATGCTTTGTCTCTATCACCCTTCGACACGCCGTTCTGGCAGTTTCTGCGAATCAGCTATGCCTTCTGGGAAAGGATCAATTTGCCGAGCAAGTCTGTCACCATAAGCACATGGCCCTGCAAGGGCTCCGACGGGAAATTTCCGCTGGTGTACATGCAGATGCCACGGTAGCTTCGATCTTGATGCTGTGCTTCCACGACGTATGTCTCTGTCTTCCTATATGCGTGCAGTATATCCCGTTCTGACATGGACATAGATATCAGATGGATGCTCTCCTTCGTGGATGACACATCTTCATGGTGGCTTGCAACTGATCGACCACACAACATCTCGCGGCTCATCCGATTTATGGAAGTTTTTCAGAATGTACTTTGTAGCTCATAATATTATGAGCCGTACCGCATCTGAAAATTGCCATCAAGACGACATCTTGGAGTTGTGGTCTGACAGCGAAAACCTCGAAGAGGTACGGCGCATTCATCATCACTTTACTATTTATCAATGCTGATCTATCCGCCAGATAGATATGTTGATGGGGTGCTCGCGTGGCCTTTTGACTTTAATAAACAATATCTCGATCCATGCTTCCGAAAAGGCAAAAGTACTGCTTGACTGCTCCGCTCTATCCGAGTATAATGCTGACCACGAGATAACTATAGATACAAAAATACCGACGTTTAACCCCTGCCGAGACTCAATACTATGCAAAAGTGTCATTAGATATTAGCACAGCTCTTCTTGGCTTGAAACAGACGCTTCCTCAACATGCCACGGGCAGAGAAGACCTCGAGAGGATTGCACAGGTCAAACATTTAGCTGCCTTTCTTTACCTTAATGAACGCCTCGAGGATAAGCTAGACATCGACGACCGGAGGAGACGTGGGGTATCTGAAGGGTGCAAAAGCCGTCTTATATCGTCGATGATTGAACTGATCTCCACACTTCCTGATATGGCTACTTTGTTATGGCCTCTATTTGTGCTTGGGAACACCGGCCTGGAAAATGAAGAACAAAGACGTTTTGTACTAGATCGGCTGGCCAATATCCAGAAGACACGGAATCTCGGAAGTGTAAAGCGGACAATTGATGCTGTGAAGCATGCCTTTGTGACAAAGAGCTTATGTTCTTCGGGCAACAAGGCATGGGTTCATGAAACCTACCGCTACATCAGCCTTGCTTGAAGCAATACCATGGAATATTCAATGCAGAACATCTTGTGGTCTAAATCGGACTCGAAAACTTGCCACCGGCCATGACTACCTGAGATAGTTTTGAAGGAAGTCAAATTCTGGAACATTGTTAATCTTCAGTGATTCGGTGGACTTGTTGGTTTTTAGATGACGGAGCAGTGTCACATCTTCGAAGAGTGCGGGTTATGAAGAATATCTGTAGGTTAAGGGACTAATATACATTGAATTTTTTAATATCTTTTGTGAACTTGTCCGAGATGAGATCTGAGATCTAATCTAATGACATCCATCCATGGATCGGGCCAGCAATCCGGATGACTAAAAAGCCAAGAAATTCCTGACCAAGACGAGTTCGAGACTGAAAAGGAATTCCATCGCCTCCTTCCCTCTGAGAGCTCCAGAGCTCAGGCAAACAACTTTGTATATAAAAAATGCAGTCGCGACCGGAGTATTCCGGGGCAAGTGCGCAATCATCCTCACCGGATACGTCCACCGAGTATCCCTTGCAGGAGATCCGGTCGCAGTACAAGGATGAAGCCCGCGACAACGATGAAATAAGCTTTGACTTGGAAGTAGGCGACGTGCCTCTTCTGCCCCAAGAACACATGGATACTCAATCGGAGAAATTCGAGCGCGATCCGCCGTTTTCTTGTACGCCCTCGGGATTCTGTGCATGGCTCCGCGGCCCGACGCCGCCGCATGTCTATCACATTAACCCTTGGTTCCCTCGTTTACAGGCTGCGCCGGCGCGTCTGATTGATCAAAAATTTCCACACAGAAGTTCAAAGATCGCGCTCCTTTTTGGTGGTTTATTCTTTTGGATTGTTGTGTTCTTTGCATCTTTAAAAGCTTCCGTTGCGGGCCAAGAAGTTCCGGGGTATGGGCAGCCCGTCAAGCTGTCGTGTCACCACCGTTTATGGTGTGTTTCTATTGTTATCCCCAAGCAGATCCGATCTTGCGAACCTGACCATATCTATCTAGGAGCAATTCCACGAATTGCGGACTGAATGGTGACCTTTGTCGCCCATTCGAGGACCAATCCTTCGCGTTCCGTTGTCCCTCTGGCTGTGCAGCCGCGATTCTACTAGAGCCGTATGTTGTTGGCGACCAGGAGCTCAATTACCGACCGTTAGTTGTCGGAGGTAAGCCATTTAATGTGGATGGTCATGACAGCGGCACTTACCGCGGCGATTCCTCAATTTGTGCGTCGGCACTGCATGCAGGTCTAATTGATGACGCGAGGGGCGGATGTGGCATCTTGCACCGCGCCGGCGAGCAGAAAAACTTCTATTCCAGCTCGCAGCACGGAATTGAAAGTATCGAGTTTCTCTCGAGCTTCCCGATGTCATTCCGACTCAGTAATGAAGCGTCAACCCTAGACTCGAACGAGACATACCCAATCAAGTGCTCCGATGCGCGCTGGTCGCTATTCGCCTTCACATTGATCTGGACTACTATCTTGTCATTAGTCGTGACATCGGCACCGGCATTCTACTCCATGATATATTTCATTGTCTGGTTCCAAGTCGCCATGGCGTCCGATCCTCCCTCTATGGGGAGCTATTATGACCTTGTGTCAATCGCGCTCGGTCGATTTCTGCCCGGTGCGTTCGTTGGATTCGTGCTGTATTACTTCTGCGTCCGGCACACGCTTAAAAATTTGGATGCACACTGGGACAAGACTGTCCTGTGGCTGGGTGGCTGCTGGGTTGGCGCCCTGAACACAGACACATTTGATCGCATTCCAATCTCTCGCCTGACACCCCACGATATCCAGCAGCAACCGGGTGCTGTCACAGCTCTCATAATTGTAGTTGGGTCTCTGATTGCAATCGCCTTTGGCCAGGCACACTGTTTCCGTCGCGAGGGCCGCTTCTTCCCTACGATAAGCATATACGGCATCCTGGTTGCAGTTGTTCTCATTCTTGTCGCCGTTCCGAACATGAACCTACGCATCCACCACTATATTCTTTCTCTTCTCTTCCTTCCTGGAACGACTATGCAAACGCGACCCAGTCTTCTATACTCAGGCATCCTTATTGGTCTTTTTATAAACGGCATCGCCCGCTGGGGCTTCGATTCGATCCTCCAAACTCCAGGCGCTCTCCTTGATGGTGCCAAACTTGGTACCGTTCCACCTAAGATATATCCACCTTCTATGACCGATGCAAACAATCTCGTCTTCTCGTTCCCGGACCTTGAACCCCATGCCGACGGCCTCAGTGTCCTAGTCAACGACGTGGAGCGCTTCCAGGTCTTCCGACCTAAGGATGGCCAGCATTTACCAGATTTCACTTGGTCTCGTACTTATCCTAACGAGTTGGAATATTTCCGTTTTGGATTCGTTCACACTAATGCTTTGGGCGGTCTTTGGTATGAAGACTTTTCCCCACCCGCCGTTTGGGGCGTCGATGGTAATTTTGCTTTCCGGGATCCTGAGATCCCCGAGGATCCTGAATCCGAATCCGAATAGAGAACTGTGGTGTATTCCATCTGTACAGACCCTCATTCTTTAGTTGAAATCAGACATGGATATTCTTGACAGATTTCCGACGCATGGGCTCTGCGCTCTGACATATTCGATGATAGTTATCTTCCGGTCTAGTCCTTCCTACAGTAAGTTCTCAGTCCTACTTAGGTACAGTTATTTCCTGCTTACATCTGTGGTAGTAAGGTACGGCATGGAGTAGCGGGCTCAAGACGCATGGTATGTGGCAATAGTATTGAAGATGGTATAACATTATTGGATATCTCGGAGAGATAAATCAAGGTGTAGCAATAGTATAGCGAAGGGCAAGAGTTGAGATTTAGAGCGAAGGACGCTATCTCTTTATTAAGAGATAGAGATTAGGATTAAGTTCTCCAACAATCGCGTATTTACCTTCTTTGTAGTGGTGTCGATTGAGACACAAGCTGGGGCAGGGGTAATTCTAATCTTCTAACCCTTCTATCGCAAGGTTCTTCAGCCAAGTCTAGTAAACATCACTTTCCTGAGACTTATAACCACTTGGCACTATACATATGTAATTACCCTGAACGAGACGGAATATCATGAATCGTGCATTCAATTCATCTAAAAGGCTACAATAGCATTGATTTTTACAACTTTGTAGTGCTCTCCTCGCGGCCAACAAGGTTAGGGTGACCGCTGTTCATTGGTCGGGTGACAGCGTAGAAAGCAACACCCTCAGTCTTTGTTGAGAACTATAAATGGGTCAGCAAGTGTATACAGGTCGGTTAGAGTACAGAGAACAAACCTGAGCTTTGGATCCAACATGGAAGAAGGCCCAGTCTCCAGCAACGAGGTGGTGGGTCTTGCCAGTGGCCTCATCCTGTATGGTATCAGTATCATTCGTAATGCAGATTTCAAAATCGAATGGGATCTTACTGTGATGTCGATTTGGCCCTTGAGAACAAACTTGGTCTCCTCGTAGTCGTACGCGCCGTATCGTGTAGGTCCGGGCACAACACGGTAGAGTCCAGTGGTCAGGTAAGGGGTAGAGTGTGAGCTCTGGGATTTGATTGAGTGGAAGTCGGCGATAATGGCGCAGTCGCCCTCGGGAATAGGGATGTGCTCATGGCCGGCACCCTTGATAATGGTAAGAGGAACGATCTTGTTGTTAGACACTAGAGATGTTAGCATAAGATTTTAGATGACGACCAATTGTATCTTACTGTTGGAAGCGTATAGATAAAGACTAAAGATATAGACAAGCAGGTACTTGACAAGCTGTCAGCACCTGCTTATATACCGACTGAAACGGAGCATCCTCGGTATAGTTACTGGGATCAGACCTTGAGATACGGGGTCCGGCTCCGGGGCCGTAGCTCCGTGCTACCTCTCACGCATATTCAGCTGCCACTAAGCTACAAAGAGGGTTAGTGTCAGCGAATTAAGGTGGACCGAGACATAACGTGATCGGAGCCTCACGGCCCTTAGCCGGATTATCCTGGAAGAAACCCTATCTTCCATTACCTTGGTATTTCGTTATAAGATCTGAGTCCCGAATGTCTTGTCTGGTTGGCTCGGCCATCAAGGGACCCTGGGGCCACGGTTACTTCATCCCGCCCCCGTAAGTATGCGGGGTAGCTTCTATATCCCCGCCTTACAAGCGGTGAACAGGCTTAAGCTCGACAGCGAGGCCATTATTATTAGGTGACGGCCATTATCAGGTGTTATTAGTAATCTCTTATTTATTCCAGGAATCAGCCTTCTGATTGCAACACTAAACGAGATCATAAAATCAGACCGATGGTACAGTACTTCCGATCACCACCTTATAAGAATGCATTTCTCTACAAAGATGAGCAACAGTGAAGAACTGTCATTCTTTTAAATAGCCACGGCACGATACCTGTACAAGACTTTGCTTTCCGCCGTCCTCTATAACCAAAGCTGTGAGCTTTCCTCCCTTCACGCAACCCGAGTCAAGGCCCTTTGTGAATGTGCGAATAGAGAGGGACGTCGAAGCATCGTGGCCATAGACAACAGTCATAGTGTCTGCGAGAGGATCTTCAGTCGAAGTCTCGAGGCTTGAGTACAGTTTTGATTGATGTTTATCAAACATCTAGATTGAAAGTATATCAATATGACGGCAAGATTAAAGGAGTGAAATAGAAAGAGAAGCCATACCTTAGCCCAATTCATGCCATTCTTTTTCGGACTGGGCACATGCGTATCTAGATCAATGGTCCGCATAGTCATCACACTGGAAGGGTCTTGCTTCTCAAGCTCGATTCCCGGTATTAGCCCCGCATGAACGACAACAACCTGGCCCATGCCTGGAACTTGGCCGACATTCAGAATCACTGGGCAGTTCTCCAGCCACTGGGCTTGCTCGTCGCTCAAAGACCGCGCAAGTGCACGCTCGCCAAGTTCCTTGGCTGAGAAACCAGAGTCTATATCGTCATCGGGGTTTGCAAGAGTGTTGGTCTTCACCATCTCTTGTCGAAGAAGCAGAATCCGGTCTTCGTGGTTCCCGCGCACACTAGATGCTGAATGCTGTCGAGCCAAGTCCACAACTCCTGTACTGTCTGGTCCTTTGTTGATCATGTCACCGACAAAGATAAGGTGATCGCCACCTTCTTGGTTGACGGCGGCTTTTTCAAGAAGTTGCTCCACTGTTGCAGACTCGTCAATTTAAGAATTCCCATAGTTCGGGGGTTGTTACTTACACTCCTCTTTACAGCCATGCACGTCGCCCACAATAATTAGCCGCTTCCGACTGGATTTCCCTGCCTTCACACCCGCTAGATCCCCAGGCACCAGGTCTGGGTTCAATGTGCGGATCTGAACCAGACCGGGCTGAGGGGATGAATTTACCCCGAACCACCAACCTGTCTCTGTCTTAGATGTCGGGTGAAGTGAATGCAACAGGAAGTTTTGGTCTTGTAGTCGCGGAGAAAGCAGCATTCGCCAGCCGATCCATGCAAATATAAACAGTGCGATGTAGATCAGCACTAAGCGCCGGAAGCGTGGCGCGGAAGCTACCGAGAGGGCCATTTGGGACCATCCGGGGGAGTTGATGTCATCCGCGGGGGAACTGGAGCCGCGCTGGGAGCCTTCATGGGCTCCGACTTGCCATCCGTTTCTGGCGGAATCAACTGGGCGAGAATAATATGGAGACTGATTTGAGTAGGAGGGATGGTGGGTTGTGGTCGGATGGAACTCGTTATCTGTCGGATGGGAGTCGCGAGATGTCATGCTCCTGCACCCTAGTTGGCATTTATATTCTTATTTCCACGTGTAATGTATGCTCGATGTACTGCATTCGGTTAAACTGTGTGGGAGTACAACATAGAAGAATGTGAAGAAGAGGCAGAATTTAACCCTCGCGGCTCTGACGTCTACCTCAGACCCGCTTTCTTCTGTTAGGTACAACATACACATGTAGCAAGCGGGTAAATGCTCGACTTCTTTATGTTGTTCGCCAAATCTGATTTTGTGCTTTTGTTTATTTGTACATTTTACACTATCCTCGGTACTGATCATACTCCTCCGCTTCCCGTCTGCGCAGGTTTACACGTTGGAGAACAGTCTCATCATACACCTCTTCCACCTTCTTGCCACCCTTAAGCACCTCGTTTTCGTGTCGGAGCGCTTCCTCCTTAGTCATGCAAACCATTTGATTGAGGTCCATCGGGATGGTCTTCTGTCCCTCTTTCTCAAGGCTCAGATCCATGTTCCACCCGTGACCAGGAGTGTGCCAGGGGACGAGAGCCAGTCTGTTAGACAAGCCACTGATCGCACTCTTCCCCCGGTACACTTCCTCCACAACGAATGCGATATCATCCTTGCTGAGCGGGGCACGGAGCCCCACGGTATCTTGGCCGGTGACTTGTCTGATCATTCTTTCATGTAAACTTAGCAAAGCAGCCAAGATGGTATCGTAGAGTTTCTCGCGGCCCTTGGCGCCCATGTTGTAGTCAAGCGGGTAGCCAGTAATAGTGCAAATAACGTGGTTGGCTACTGTGTAACCAAACACCGCAGGCATGGTACCCAGTACTGGGAGGATGCGGGCTCGGAAGTCAGGAAGAACACCAAGCTCACCAACTTGACCCTTGGTGAATTCCCCCTCGGGGAGAGGAAGTAGAGTAGCCTTGCCCGGGCCTGGTTTCTCTGTCGAGAACACGGCCGCAACACCAGACGAAACACCAAGAAGCTTGAGTCTACGGCGTGTACTGCGGGACAAAGGATCATCGGTGCTAAGCGAGATGTCGCCGACCACAACCCGGGTCGGGTCTGACTTGCATCCCGCACCCATCGACGAGATCACAGGCAAGGAGTTCGAGTGGCAGTAGTGTAGCAACTCTACCTTGGATGTAATGTTATCGATACAATCCAACACGAAGTCTGGTCGACGGCCCTCTCCATCGTGTGTCAGAGACCAGGGGCCGAGCAGATCGTCGGACGCGGCCTTTCCGTATAGCTCATTCCGGCAATCGAAGGTAACCCAGGGTGCGATTTGTTCCAATCGTCTCCGAATGCAATGGACCTTCGGTGTGCCAACATCAGCCAATGTCGCAAGGGCGTGTCGGTTCAACGATGATAGTGTGACTTGGTCGAAATCGATGAGCCGGATTTTGGACACGCCTGATCTAGCCAGTGAAGCAGCAGCATGCGAACCGACACCGCCACAGCCGACCACGACAACGAATGACGATCGAAGCTTGGCAAGGCCTTCATCGCCGAGGAACACGCGGTTGCGGGCGAGCTGTTCAAGAATCAAGTCTACCAAAGCGAGACAGGCCAAATGAGAAAGGTTTGCAGAACGAAGGCCTAGAAATGTCACATACCATCATCGTAGTCTCCCCGTTGTGCTCTGCGAGCTAAAGCTGCACTGCGCTCATCTTCCTTGCTCAGTTGTACTCCATTCGAGGCAGCCCCAAAATCAGTGAGCTATAGTCCGGCCAATCAGCAATTTTATCCTGTAGCTTGCTAGGCAATGGATGCGCAGCTTCACTGGTGCAGCTCACCGTTTCCGCAGTATGTAAATCATCAATACCTGGAATCGAGGCCTTGAGGTCATGAACAGCTTCCTTGCGCTTGTATGACTGGTACCCAAAGATAGCACCTGCGACAGCTGCGCCAGATACGACAGCCGCTGTCGCAAGCTGTCCGTGGGACGAGCCAGCCTGACGCTGGAGCCAAGAAGACATGCTTGCAATTACGCCCTTATCGTCCGTATTCTGTATGTCTCTCGGTTTGCTTTTATTGCCGTGGGAAGTGTCTCGATCAGGTTCGTTATATCTAGTATCCAGTTCGTCAGAATCGAATCCGTAGTCGAGATCGGTATCGCTGGGCTCTTGCCACCATTTTGATGCCGGGGGAGCCATTCTGGATGTAGAGTGTACTGACCATCACAAGTAGCCGACCGGTGCAGGCACGAGCTTCTTATACCGGGGTGTATATGCAAGCCAATGCGTTCATCAGTGGAACCACGCTGTCTATCACGTGCAGCGGTCCTAGTCAATTGTGCGGGGACTAAGTAAGGCGGTATGGTAGGCGGTAAATGTGACTACGCGCCATCATCGTGCCAAACCGTGTCCTAACAACACACATGCGATCCCTTGACAGTGTCATATATGCTCTTGCATCATCTCATCCGATAGAAAGTTGTTGTTGACAGACCGATACAGCTATCAGGCTCAATGTCACTGCAGAGCCTGTCTGAGAAAGACGCGTCTAGGCACGGCTTGATGTTGAATCCGATAATACCTTGCCGGTCAATATCAGCAACTGCCTTTTATCGCTTGGGACGACGCAATGTTAACGCTTCTGTTCAGGGGTTATTGCTTCGCTGTAAATCACAAGAGGTATGTTTCTTTCCTCTCCCCTCCCTTTTTCAAACTGGTTCTCTGGTCTTTGGCTACAACACAGATTCAATCGAGTTTGCCAAGTCCTGATGAAGATAAACCTCACAAGAGCTTCTCATGACATGTCGGTTGAATAAACCCGTCGGGGTATGGACTTCATCCCCCTGATACCTCGGAGTGGAAGAAGACATCGGCCCATAAGTGTGTGATTGAGCAATGAACAGAGATCTGAAGAGACTCGGACCTTGATATTTCTTGCTATGTGCTGTCTTGGCTTCGCATCAATATTTGAACGTTTTCGACTAACATCGCTCAGAATTGCTGTACATATTCTAGATCTCCAAAATCATATCTCTGGTCCGGTTCTCTTCACCAATCGCCCTTTTACCTTCCAAGTACTCTATTCATCGAGGGATGTTTTCAGATCCCCATCCTCATGTAATATCCCGGTGATGAGAAAATACAGTTACATACTCCGAGGCCCTGTATATGTGCTTCGTCTGTACGCCTTTCAAGGAAACGACAAGTACGCCGGTGACGAGTGACAAAACATGGTAGTTTTCAATCTGAGGGCATATTTTATTACAAATCTGTGGTTGGGGATCTTGGGAGCTTCTTCCCATCTAGTTCGGACTTCGATTTTAATCAAATACAGATTGTTTCATTTATTCAACTGGCGCTTGCTTGCTCTTGTATAAATTTCACGAGACAGTGCCGGTTTGGTTATAACGCCTGGCCAACGTCGAGAGAAGCATATAGCCGACCCGAGACCATCCAAAAACCACCCTGCCCAAGCCTCACAAATGCAGCCATGTTGTCCAAATCACAGGCTTAAGTTCGACTCAACCACATGTAGAGGCGTCACTTGGCGCTTCATTCTTAAGGTTCAACATGCCCCAGTCAATATCGGGTCCCTTGAACTCGTCGCCTATCAGAACCCAGAAAATAAGAATGATAAGAAACAATCCCACCAAAACCGGTGCACTCCAGTTCATCGAGCCCACAGTAACTGGAAGACTATAAGGGAAACAGATCACAACACCCACGACTGTGATCCACAGCGGTGCAAAAATATTGCAGATATATCCCCATCGACCAAGATCCAGCGGCCGCTTTGGCAGACACTGTGCACGACCTCGCGTCACGAGAATAGCCTGAGGAATGGCGTAACTCAAGTTCAATAGCGTAACGGCAGAAGTAATGATGGAGTTGAACGCCGTGGTGCTGGCAAGGTATATGAGACCATAGATAGCAGCAAAAACCGTAGAGGCTATAGTCGTGCGAAGCGGAAATTGAAGCCGCTCGTCTATGTTGTCGAAGAAATCGGGAAACGGAGTACCTCGGTCTCTGGCGAAAGCCCATGCAAGACGCCCACAGGTAACCCACTGTGGAGAAATCCCTGCTGCGTATACGATTGTCAACAGTACGCTAAGCGCCACAGTCACCCTTGTTGATCCT
This sequence comes from Penicillium rubens, assembly GCF_028828025.1. Taxonomy (NCBI): domain Eukaryota; kingdom Fungi; phylum Ascomycota; class Eurotiomycetes; order Eurotiales; family Aspergillaceae; genus Penicillium; species Penicillium rubens. Next base: position 5,928,727 of record NW_026890600.1, read on the forward strand.
GTCGCCTGGTACAATAGTTCCACGGCTGGCATTCCGGCGTTCATTACTTCATCCATATCTTTCATGGCAACTATCAAGACTGCTAACAGCGGCACCGCTGTACAGAGGCCAATGGCTAGTGTCACGTTCCTGAGCTTGGTTAGCGGGCCTAATAACCAACTGGAATTAGGGATGGAGAATGAGGCAGGTCTTAGCTGACATGATCTGTGGGAGTCGACGACCCGGTGATCGCATTTCTTCGGCGATATGGATCGCTCCGTCGCTGGCACTGAAACAATACATCGAGTTGGTAATCCCGAGAAGCCAGGCGATGCCATTGTTCCATCCACTTGTACCCAGACCAGATCTGACGATATAAGACCTGGTATTTGTATGCTGACGCATAACAAGAACTGTTACGAACCAAGTGGCAAATCCAGATAATGCGAGGTATAGAGACCAGGATGCGATGAGTGGTAGTTTCTTGGGGCACAAGAGAAGGGGCGTCACTATACAGGATAACCCGAGTCAGCAATGAAATGTAAAGCAACCTGACAATAACGGGGTCTGACTTGTCACAGCAATACTAGCAAGATACACGCAGTATACATGCCATTGCTTGATCTCGAAGTCCGGATGTAGAAATTGACCGAGACCCAGTGCTGCTTTGGGGACAAGAGACAGGTCGGAGCATGTCACCATCCACCATCCGAGTATAGACATCCAACCTGTCACAAAAGCAGCAAATCTCTTGTGCTTCTTGGGGGCGATTATGTAGACAAAGTGGTATTGGCCCTATAAGATAGCACCTGCAATTCAGATTATACGTCCGAGCAACAATCACGCCGTAGATAACTTACTCCAGATGAAGGAAACGCGGAAGCCAGCTCCGACAGTCCTAAGGTAATAATCCACTGCACAAAGCAAGCAACGACAACAGAAAATAGAGCCACTTGGGGTCCTCCGTATCTGAGATTCTGTCCGAAGTTGCTTAGCGCGCCAGTCCAAGCATTCGTGATACTAGACAGTTCAGTATAATAAGTGCGAAATATAATGAGTGGGAAACATACTTGAACGCAAAACCGAGGGATGAAACGATAGAGAATGATCGTTTGAATACTGCTTTATGGCCCTGGGCCCGCAGAATATCGTCATCGGATATTGAGAAGCTGCCTGCTGCTTCTGGCCCAGAGCCAGCATTGCTATCATATACGACTTCGCGGTCTACGACCTCGCTATGACTTTTTGCTTGTTCCATCTCGGTGATGAAATGCAAGCTCTCGCGTGACAATTTGACAATTTTCGTCAAGATGGGGGGCATCGGCGCATTTCGACACCCAGGTAGTAGCGGGCAATTTCGCAACCTTATCCCCCTCCTTCAATAGCAATATTTATCTTCCGCGGTGTACTACCCTGTTCATGTATCTTAACTTGAGCCCCAGTGTGAAGATGAAGTTTCATTCGGCACTCAAGAGTGAACTCTGTTGCAAAAGCCTACTAAAAGATGCTCGGATTAGCCTCGGTATCCATTAGCTCCCATTCACACCACCATCATTGTTGCTATTCAGGGTTCATGCTCGTTTCAATCCGGCGAATGACTCGGGCGGGATTGCCTGCGACAAAATGGAAGGGAGGAACGTCCTGCAGAAGTCAGTTTGGCTCCTCTCAACGTGGAATTAGAGATATTATATCTCAATATGCTGACCTTCGTTACCACTGAGCCAGCTCCAACTGTGCTCCCCTTTCCGATTCGCACGCCCGCCAGCACAATCACACTACCCCCAATCCATACATCGTCTTCGATATGCACTTCTTTTCCACACTCCGGTCCCTTCAGCCCTTGCCGAATAGCCGGATCCATGGGATGGGTTGCACCATACAGGCAAACATTTGGACCAAACAGCACCCGTTCCCCGATGGTGATCAGGCAGGTGTCGAGCACGAGAAGATTGAAGTTGAGAAAAGTGCCTTTGCCGACTTTGAAGTTCAAACCGTGGTCCACAGAAATCGGTCCATCGACGAAGGGATCAGTCTCTTCGAAAAGTGCCTCGTCTTCTTTCGGGTCTGGGTTCAATGGTGGCATTAGACGTGTGTCGCAGACAATGCTGGACACAAGTATGGTCAGCACAAAGGCCACTGAGCAATAATCGATGACCATCCAGGGCACATCGCTCGAACTTACTTTCTCCATAGCTCTACTTTCCGGCGCCTTGTTGCAGCCCCGGCGGCATTGAAATCATCGCAGGCCTGTTTACACCTTGTTCTGTTTGCCTGAAGATCCTCGTCCCATGCCCAGTATAGGTCGCCGCGAAGCATCTTTTGCCATTCCTTTGACTGCGACATCCTCTTTGAAGGTGTAAGTCCACTGATGTGAGAAGCTACTCCCAAGAATTGTGAGAAACAGGCGTATTTCAGTGCCTTTTGTACACGGCCCCGGGTGTGGATCTTAGTACTATGACATCGAGTATGGGCAATAGTGGGGAATGGGATCCACAGCTTAGCGGCGCTGTTTATATCTGAATTGAGTAGTCCAGTCAGCAGCCACGGAGCTCCTCTGAGGTGATAGGTGAACAAGTTGCTTTGCAGCACGTGCCAGATAAGCAAAGCTGGTATTGGCAAATTGACAATGGGATTTGGAATCGTCAAGAACGGCGGCAGGTCAGTGTGCTTTGTAATGCATTGATTGATATGTAAGGCTTTGCGCGTAGATATTGTGGTTACCGAAGGATAATTTCATTGTAATAGTAGCACAACAAATTGCTCTTCATGAAACCCCGTGCGGTCTGCTCCTTTCTTGTGTGACATCGCTGTGATTGACCGGAGATCTGAAAGAACCGTTGGCGCATAAGCATTCCCAGATCGAAGAAATGCACGTTCAAAGGACTTGGTAGAAACTGATTTGTAGAGAAGAGTTCCTGGGCTATCTTCCTAACTAAACATCTTCCGTATAGAGAACTTGCAGTAGAAAAGCCCCGGGTATTGTAATTGTTTGTGCCTCAGGCAGAGCGCAGTATAGCACCGGGACGGAAGAACGTTTAATCCCCTGGGCATAAAATCAACATCTGTGCTTTCCAGGTTCCTGTCAATTTTATATTCCCAAGGTATCCTCCAAGCTCAGATGCCCAACTTCAAATCGCCGGCTACAAGGCTATGGCTACGGCTACATGCTATACCCAAGGTGGCTCTCATGTGGAGTTCCCGGAAACAATAGCCAACAACAACACTTGTTATCCCAGAGCCCTACTAACAACACCTGCTAATCCGAAGAGTCAACCAAACAGCCTCTAGCGATTTTCAAGTGATAGGCGGTTGCCTTTCTGATAATTTTTTAAGGGTCTATGATTTTATCATCGTGTTCAAATGGTAGATGTCAGATGCAGTTGTCTGTTCACCTTGTTCTACATGTTGAAGAGAGCCATTCATGATGTGATGTGCTACGCAGTGTCCACGTTACCGAAGGGTAATAGGCAGCATCACTTGCAAAACAAGCCTTCCCTTCGTGGACTCCGTGGCTGCAGCTCTAATCCCAAAATATAAATACCTGCCCTCTCCCACTTCCTCCCTTTTTTTCTATCCTCCTCAGCTTTGACTACTTTCGAGCTCTGAGATCAACTGAAAATACATTAAGGTGATGCCTCAAGGTTGGCGGCTTTGGCTAACAATAACCATTCGACTATCAACGATATTCTGGGTTTCCCAGTTTTCCTTATGAATATTGAATACCGTCCTAGGTTCTCCTAGTTCGTGAACTAAATCTCGGGGGTGTTTTGGGGTGTTTTTATCAAATATCCTAGCTTGTGCTCCCGGTGTTGGTTTTAAATCTGTTCTCTTCTGTTGTCTTGTGGATGATGACATTATGGGATTGTGGCTTTGTGGTGTGTCATTCTGTTCTTTTCTCCTTCTCGCCCTGTGATGAGTTCGTTATTGAGACGAACATAAGCCAATACTGCAGGCATCTGCTTGACGATGGCACCACTTAGCGCACCTCGTGCCTGTGGACCGTTTACACAGCTGGAAGCCGGTTATGAAAACTGAGAGCAACCTGAGGGCGAGTTTCCTTTTATTTTTGTGGACTTCATTCACCATGTTGTAACTTGATAGAATCAAATGGGATAATAAATTAACGTTTCTGTTCCTTTACCGTACGATGGCTAAATATGTACGTATATACTGTGTGGACGTATCCATTGATCCCTTAAAACTGCAAGAAAAATCAGAGAGGAGGTATCTCATTTCCATTCGTGAATGCAAACGCCGGCTAAATACTGAATGTCGCACGCTTAACCACATATTGACAAATTTATATTATTTCCATCGCCTGCCACGCAATATACCACGCGACTAGCGCAGGAACTTGCCCAATGCGCCGCCAATGTTCTTTAGGTCTAACAAGAAAGTGTCATGGCCGAACAGCGACAAGTCGTCACCAAGCTCGATATGCTCAACCTTTTTGTTGCCTCCAGCACGGAGTGTCTCGGCAATCTCCCGCTGCTGCCATGCTGGGAAGAGGATGTCACTTGCAACACCCATGACAAGCACAGGATGATCCTTGAGAGGAGCAAGGCCGGCTACAAGGTCCCGGGGAGGACCATCCACTGAGTCAGCGGAAACGGACTCATCCAACGGGACTACATTAGAAGTTGATCCAGGCTGCTCCTCATAGGGCTTGTCTGGAAGGGTCAGACTGCAAGCGGGGTCGGAAACATTTGGTGCGCCACCGCCATGCGCAATGCGATCCTCAGACTCTGCGCGACGTTTCATAGTGGCAGTCTGGTGGGCATGGCCGAGATCGAACAAGTCCATGGCCTTGGAGACATAAAGAAGACTGTTGGCATCATACTCGAGGCAGAACTTCTCACCGGCATGGTCGAGGTACGTCTCGATAAGGAAATCAGGACACAGAGCTGGCTGCTTGCTGGGGTCTGCACGCTGGCGACCAAACCGCATCTCCCACTCTGGCCCGCTGCGGTACGTCACGGTTGCAATTTCGCGCGCTAGCTTCATACCAGAGTGCGGCGGGATTCCATCGTAGTAGAACCCACGCGCCCAGTTGGGATCCATCATCAGCACCTGTCGCTGCGTGTGCCGCATTGCTATACTATAAGGGTGGCTGCGGGCACAACCGCTGATGCTAACAATCTTGTTGACCCTCTCTGGGAAGAGGACGCCTGCTGCGAGACTCTGCATACCGCCCATGCTGGATCCGACAGAGGCAGCCAGTTTCTTGATTCCCAGACCGTCGAGAAGCCGGAATTGAGCACGCACCATGTCGTCTAAAGTCAGGATCGGGAAACGGGTTGCGTATCGTTTTCCGTCGGACGGATCGAGGGAAGAGGGGCCTGTACTGCCGTAGCATCCTCCGAGCACATTGGTGCAAATGATGTGATATTTATCGGTGTCCAGTGGCAAACCGGGGCCAATGAACTTCTCCCACCACCCGGGCTTTGGGTTGGACGCTGTGCTATGGGCGTGGCTTGAGGCGGATAAGCCGGTATGCAGGAGGATGGCATTACTTTTGTCGCTGTTCAATTGCCCCCAGGTTTCGTAAGCGATATCGAATTCCGGTAGCACACCACCCCAGTCGAGTAAAAGTGGTTGTTCACAGTGGTATGATTCGTGTCGCCCGGTTGTGTATGAAGGTTCGGGGCCGGATTGCAGCGACCGAGCGGAGAGCTGCGCTGACTTTGCTTCTTGAGCATCAAGACATGGGAATGACATGGCAGGATTGGACGAGTCTCTATCAGTTGACTCCGCGGCGACCGACGCTGACTTTCGCGGCGATACAGTATGCAATGGGCGCGTGGGCTTCCATTGCGTCGATAAAGTCCGATGTGGCCCCGCGGGGTTCACGAGAGAGTTGCCTTGTCGCCATGGCTGGATTCGGATTATGCGTGAAGCAGCTCGAGCGGCACCTCGAAATGACTGCATTATAAGAGTTTAGAATCTGTGTGAGTCAGGAAAGAAAGCTTCCCCGTTTGAAAGGTATCGGGGAATATATGTTGATACCTCAGGCACTAAAGAGTCGCGTCATCACCGACATCGGTGATTGGCGGAGACAAGAGCGTTGAAGTACTATTATGTATATACAATGTACAACATACGGCAGGCATTCCAAGGTTATTGCAACTTTTATCGGACAGAAAGGACTCTGTGTATAGCGGGAGAGTACGAGTGATTTGAATAATCGTTGGAAATCAGACGCATTAGTCGTCTCCAGGCTATATATACACTCCAGCTGTCCTGAGAATAAGCTTGCTTTATCAGGCATACATTCATTGAGAGACTGGCACTGTTGTCCATGGATGCGAACATCAGAGAATTTGGGGCGAATGGCTAGCCCATAGTAAACCTCCGCCTAAGAAAAACCTCCCCTAGGTCGGGACTTGCCTAATAGAACCTTTATACTTCACCCAGTACTCGGTTTTAGCTATGTTTAATACCTTTAATCAGTATAACATGGTCATGATTTAAGTGTACATATTTATGTTTTGGCCAGCCCTCATTCTCCTCGTCTGGCTCTTAGAACACAACTTTCGCTGTTGAGTAATACTCAAGATAATAGATTCAACCAGCTTCAACAGTATTCACGTTATTCCTGCTGCATTTTCTCCGCCATTTGAGCACAACACTTGGCTAGCTTGGTTATTCACGCTTATTGTGTGTTGCTTCATGTCGTATTCAAGGACACAATCTTTCCACCATGAAGTTGTCCCAATCGAAATGTACTTCGTAGGATGGTCGAATCGATTGTAGGAAGCTGAGAAATACCAGACCCATTCCGTGCCCTTTACCCCTTAACCACCATCTGACCCCCAGCCTCCAGTACGGTTAAAAATTCTATTTCCGTGGTGTGTAATGCCTATCATAGCAGTGTACCTCAGAGATCGCAAACAGGACAGTGGGATCCTGGGCGTAGGGTCACCATTCGATGGTAAGGAAGTGTGAAGCCGTCGAGGGTTTGGTGTAGTCGGATAGCAGACGCCAGACAACCTGTCATGATCCTCGTTTGGGCATTTTCACCAAGATCCCGTCTCAGAGCGACGAACGACTCGTTTTTTTGACTTTCCTTTTGGTCTTTTTTTTAACTTCTTTTCTTCTTTGGATGTGGATTGTATCAGCGTCTTCCGAGTAATCTCTTCTGCCTCCTGGGAGTAAGATTCGATGGACTGGATCTGAAATGTCAAACGTGCCAGGTGGTTGATCCCGGGCAATCTCAGTCTGAATTCGTTCTCTGAGATCTTCGAGGGGATAATATGGGACCCTTATGTGCCTGATGATCGGCCAGTCTATGTGCTTTGTAGCGGTAGTTGGGTTGTCGAGCATTTCAAGAAGCTCGGAGGTGATGTGAGCTTCAAAAATATGGAAAAACTCCTCTCCCGGTCCGTGTGTTAAAAACAGACGCGACTTGAATGAATAAGCTAGGCGTCCAAAAAAAGGAAAGCAGCGGTGATGAGCAGATCACTTACTACGTGAATGGGCGGGTGCCACTCTCTGCGATGGTATTCCTGGAGCTGTGCAAGGGAAAGCAGAACACACAGCAGATATGGATCCTCACTCCAATTCTTTGGCGTGATTTGGGCTACTCGTTTTAGCTGAATTTGCCCCCCGGGACGGTTACAATAACCTTCCGGAGGATCAGAAAATGGAAACATCTCTTGGCGATACTTTTCAACACCACGATAGTGCATATATCCGATGATTGGCCGCGGTGCCTTGTCAGCTGGCTGGCTGCGTTTACGAGAGCGATAGAATACGCTGTATTGAGGTCGATGAATCCTCTTATTTGCAAAAAAGAAATATGGTGTTTCACTGCAAGCAACAAGTCAGTCATGGTTGGATGGACCAATGTATTGCAAGGAATAGCCTGTATTGCGCACCATTTTCGGTTGAGCAACGGACGTACGAGACGTCCGAAATAGACATGCGGGCACAACGAAAAGTGACCTTCTGCAAAATCTTCCTCATAAAGCAGGTCGGGCCGTTTTTCAAGCTCATTGTCATTATAAATTGGTCGCCATGTATTTGCATCAGGATTGATGTCGTCTGTTGGAGTTGGCACATGGTCAAAGTGTTCAAACCGACATCCCAACATCTCCAGATGTCGAGAAGTCCAGCAGATCGGCTGAACTAGGAGATCACGGTGATGGTTCATGAGCTCAGCAAGTGAAATCACACCATTAGATGACATACTGAAGATAATTGTAAGTATCACTGCGTAGGCTGAGGGAAGGAATATACAAGGGATTGGTATATTGACACCCCAAATCTTAATCTGACCTGAAACTCTAGTACCGCCTTCTTAATCGGGTGCGACGCTGGATTCTGCCATGCTTTCTGCCACAACTACAGGAATTCCGGTTTACATAGTGAAAAGTATTGGTATCTCCCCTTTGAACTAGCAAGAATGCAGATCTAAGGAGGCGTTTCAGCTAGTTTATTATGTTCAGTCAATACAAACACGGGTAGGTTACGCCCGAAAGTAGGAACCCCGAATACTCGCGTGATTTTACCCAACGTCAATGGGCTTGCAGTTTTGGTGCTTGGGGACTTATTAATAGCAATGATACTCGAATACTCGAATACTCCACAAGTCGGACATAGATTAGATTCCTGAAAGCGTCTACTGAAGTGAGGGCGCTAAATGTTCGAGTGTGGTTGGCTACCATTATAACGGTGTGTTCATCACATGGCGGCTGGCCTGGTGTGAGGGCGGCGCTTAGGGAAAGCGCTCTCGCCCATCAGAGCTGTTAGAAACTACTTACTACCTCCAACCTAGATTGTATGGGTTTATACCGAGTTGGATATATATACCCACCTAGGTAGGTGGTGCATTAGTGCTGCCCATGCTGTGGACATAATGGCAACACCCATAATGGTACGCGAGAGATATAGCAAGAGGCTGTTTAATACTCTGTGCTTAAAGCAATTATATAAGTAAGTAAATACTCCTAGAATAAGGATCAAAGAGGTCTAAGAAATCATGTATCATATACTCTCCTGGGCCCGGATTTGCTGGCGTCTCTAAGCCGCTTGGCCTGGAGGTGCATGCAATTCATAGATATCCACGGGTATGTGGTTGGTTCGTGAGTTAACCGCCCATTAATTCCCAACAGACTAGGATTGGATCTCATGCTGTACTCGAAGCCAGTGGTTTCGCAACAAGGGGCCCGACCAACAACTATGCTTTTCATGGTCACCTGGCGGCAAGGCGAATATTTGCCCAAGAGGTAGTATAAAAGGTACTGACTACTCGAGTATCTGCGAGGATGTGTTCTTTTCATCACAATTCTTCCCTCCTTTTCAAATTTGATCTTCAACATGCCCGGCCATTATTTCAACCGTTTCACAACCGCCAGTCAGTTCACTGACTCGTATGTGAAACATATTTCCCAGCTATCGATGACTTCCGCAAGTGGATGGGGGTTTGATCACCTGCTTGCCTGCCGCGTTGTAGTACGAGAAGCAAGGCAACAGATTCTTCCAATTTTGTCCCCCCACTCAGAATCTTCCGACGCGATGGGCCCGGTTGAGATTGTGAAATTCGTGGATGGCCCCGATCATCTGCATTTCGAGAAGAGCGAGCATAGCCTTGTGCGAAATTTTGGCTATAGCATATCGCTCGCTCAGACGTGGGCAGCCTTGGCAGCATTCAAGGGCAACCGTGACTTCCAGAGGACACAGCAATCAATTGATGCCAGCAATTCGGATGATGGGAGCCATTCCGGAATGGAATATTCGGATTCGGATTTTCCAATGGATATCGATTCTGACGGTGACAACGACGCTAGAACCAGTGGAAGACCGGCGCGTGAAAGAAAAACCAATCAAAACCCAGCATTCGTCCACTCTGGGGAAATGCAAGTCGCTTCTAGCAGTCCACATGCTGCGAGCTCTCATAGTGCATCATCAACTGGTCACATCGACGGTGCGGAACAGAAACTCCGAGCTACGGTCGAAGATGACACTTTGCGCCTCGTATCATGCGCCATTCGGCATGTCCTGTATTTTGGGGCACCCCAAGACTGCAATGATATGTCGGATGTTGTGGAATTTCGGGATCTCAAGTTACGAGCCACCAACATAGTACAGTCTATAGGCAAGCCGATCAAGGCCACTGATGACGGAGGTCTTTGCCTACGTGTCCGAGACGAGGACAATTTTATACTCACAAACGATCGTGTAGCGATTTTGGAAGCCAAGAGATTCCATGCGCTTGAGGATGGTAAACCGACCATCTCAGACAGATCCCTAGCTCAGATGACATGCGAGGCTTTGCTGGCTAGGATTTCTGATTCCAAGAGCGGTGATGATGTTATAGTCATCCACGCTACGCAGCACTACATTTGCTTTCTCCAATTCAACATTACGGAAGAGTATCTTCGGGACTTTGGTTCACCCTCGCCAAGCCCGTGCATTACTGTGGTGGCCACCCCCTGGTACGACCTGAGCAGTGTATCCAATAGGAGACAGGTGGTTCTCAATTTGTGTGCTCTTATGCGTTGGGGAGGAGCGAATAAGTGATATTCCTTTGTTTTGGTCTTGTTTTGGTCTTGTTTTGGTCTTGTTTTGGTCTTGTTTTGGTCTTGTTTTGGTCTTGTTTTGGTCTTGTTTTGGTTTGCTTATTATAGGAATCACGTTGTCTTGCAATGAAAAGTCCACGCCTCTTTGAAATAGGTACTTTAAAAGTCAGATCTGAGCTCCTGGTAATGTAGCAGAGCTAGTCCTAGCCTGTTGGAAAGGAAAAGAACTGCTAATACCGCCGTTTATAGTAGCAAGAGGAAGCAAGAATGGTGTCTAATGAATATATGTACAGTCCTGTTGTATACACTCAATACCGCAATATATAACCTGAGCCAATTTCCTTGGCGATGATGTTAGTTCTATATTCATTCCCAAGCCAAGCGAAGCTTATATCACTGTCCGAGCTTCTAAGGTTGCAGCGGGTCAGCGGAAACCACCCTCAATGTTTGGCCCTAGATCAACTCATTTGAGCATATAGCTCTATCATTCTATCCGGATTAAGAGTGGTTGAGAGTGTCAGGCCTAAGTTGTAACTAACTAACTGAGTAATAACTAGTTAACTAACTATTTATCTCGGGATGATCATCACCCATTCTGGATACGAAAGGAGCACCTCATGTGGGGTGCTCTGATGCAACCAAGTGGTTTATATGGCAGCAATGCCAGTATACCGAAAGAATGAAAAATGAACACACAAAATACAGAACAAAGAACAAACGAAGAATAGACAATATCAAAAGAGGTCAGACCTACATACATATATGGAGGTACCTAGGTAGTTTCTTTTAAGTTACATTTCGCCTAAGACCACGTGAGTGGCTCCACCTAGCGTACAAGCTGCTTCCGGAATACGCAATCCTTTTATTCCAGTCGATGTCTAGCGAAACTGGCCAGCAAGGCGATAAAGTACTTGCTGCCAGACAGGGTGGTCTGCCTTTTGACTCAATTTCTCCTGTTCTGTGGTACTAGTGACCGACAATTCTCATTGGGGTTTTGACGCCTCCTATCCTGACTGATTCCGGGTTGACGTATCTTCGACCATCAAGGTCACATCCAAGATTTCCGCATATCGATATGTCACCCTCTTAATTTCTTTAGCCTAGGATCTGCAATCGCTCGACTCTCACACTCGCCGAACGAATCCCATACCAAAACTAATCGAACTCCCCGAGTTTGCGGATCACGGGACACAAAAGCACAAAGACCTTGACTCCTACCTTTCAGCCAATCTACGGCTGTCGCATGACCAGCGAATTATTTTCCGACTGCACTGGCTCGTTCGCCTGTCATGATCACTCCGCGCAAGGTGCTGCTTTCCCTGCTCTGCGTGGTCACATTTGTTCTCATCCTCCGCTCGTTCCGAGATCCCGAAGTTCCTGGGGCACCTGGGTACAGACCGGTGAAGAAGATATCACAAGAGGAGGATGAAGTGACATCAAACTTAGCACGGAAAACACCACCGCAAGGTCGAGCTCAATTACCCCTCGGCGCATCACCGACAGCACCCCTTCGCGAACGTCTCCGGTATCAATTCCCCTATGGAATCGAAAACAAATTCCCCGCATACATCTGGCAAACATGGAAATACGACCCAGGGTCGTTCTGGTTTGACGAAGACCTCCGCGGTCTGGAGGCCAGCTGGACAGAGATGCACCCGGGATTCACGCATGAAGTCATCCCCGACGAGACACAGCAACACCTGATCAAGTATCTATATGGGTCAGTTCCGGAAGTATTCGAGGCATATGATTCACTGCCGCTCGCGGTCATGAAGGCGGATTTCTTCCGGTACTTGGTACTCCTAGCGCGCGGGGGAATATACAGCGATATCGACACGTTGGCACTCAGGCCCGCGCACACGTGGCTCCCCGAGGAACTTGATCGATCAACTATCGGACTCATTGTTGGAATTGAGGCTGATCCTGATCGCGATGACTGGCATGACTGGTATTCGCGCCGTCTTCAGTTCTGCCAGTGGACCTTGGTGTCTAAACCTGGGCATCCGATTCTCCGTGATATGGTGGCTTATGTCACCGAGCATGCTCTGCGAATGAAAAGGGCCGGCATTCTCAAGGTTGGCAAGATGGATAAGACTATTATGGAGTTCACGGGGCCTGGGGCCTGGACAGATTCTGTCTTCCGCTACTTCAACAACCCGGCATACTTCAATATCCAGCCGGGTGATAAGAACATTACATACGAGGACTTCAGCCACCAGACCACACACCGCAAGGTTGGGGATGTGGTTGTTCTACCCATTACCAGCTTCAGCCCCGGCGTGGGGCAAATGGGTGCAGGGGATCCAGACGATCCCATGGCTTTTGTGAAGCACAATTTCGGAGGTATGTCTCTATCTATGGCACATTCGTTTGGTCTCATGTGGACATAGTACTAACATTTCGATTTCAGGCACATGGAAAACAGACCCATCGCTGTGAAAATGCCCCAATCTTAATCTCATTTGATTCCAACACTGTACACTGTACAAGATTAGAGACCTATTGCAGGCCGTTGCCTGCAGTTCATCTCAATATTTGCTCCGGTTTCATCACCCACACCTCCCCTCTAGATCTCCCGATTGTTTCTGCTCCCGTCGCAGACTCCCAAACTCTCAAAATCTCCGGCATCGAACTGTCATCATCGGTGCCTTGAATATGACTGAACCCAGGCGCAAGCTTTAAACCCGATCCATGTTTCATGATACCTGTTCATATGATTCCCCACTTTGTTTTCATTGTTACATACACTGTTCTTTTACCTTTTTTTGCTTGGTAAATGGTTTGCTACTAGCTACGTACACTAGCTGCTTATAGATTTCGATCTCATTGTTTCGATAGCCAAAAGCGACGTTTTTGGAAATTTCCCAGTGCATACGCATGGAGGTTTTGCTATTGGCTTCCGGGTACATTATATGAGCCTAGAAAAACCATTACATATGACTATGTTGCGACAGTGCATGCCTAATCCGAGTAGTTCACAGGTAAAACTACCTGGTCCTCTGCCATCTCCACCAGATATCAAAGTATGTGACATGCAGGTTATGACAGCTACTTCTTATCCTTCTAGCTACAGCACTGATTAAGGGTGAGAAGATCTATAAAAGAAATATACCTAAAGAGATATATGCAAGCCAAACAATAACGAAAATCATAACACGAAGACGTAGCCTTCTTCCAAAGCAGCTCGATTACCGGAACAGACATGTTGGCCGTAACCCCAGCCCGCTCTCCTCATACGCCATGTCTATCATTTTCATCAGGTTAGACACTCCACAGGATTATCGTCGAAAATCATGCGGATAATGCCAAAGTTGTATGTGCTTAGCATCATTATACTTCCGCCAGCGAGTTTGTAGTTGAACCCAATGTTATCCTCATCAAGCATTAACCACGGAATCATAGAGTCTGTGTGGACGTAGACGACATCAGCGGGGGTGATAAAGGACCGGAACTTCTGCACTACAAGATGAAACCGGTTGTGGAATGCCTCGAGCAGTTTTTTTTACGAGGCATTTGGCTGTAACAGTTCAGGTAGGTTGAAGGGAATCCCGGCTTCGGTAGCGTTAGAGGTCGATGGCTTTTCTACAAGAACGTGCTTGCCACCGCGAATGGCGCGCACAGCCCACTCGAAGTGTAGGCTATTAGGCAAAGGAATAAAGACTGCATCTATCTTGGGGTCCTCGAAGATTTCGTCATAGGATGTGCGAACATCCGCGATGTTGTGCTTTTTGGTGGATGCTGAGGTACGAGCATTATCTCTAGCAGCGACTGCTTGTACAATAACCTCTGGGTGTGAGAGGGCGAGTGTGATCTAGGTAAGAGGTCTATTGAATAACAAGGTCAGATGGGTTCTAAGGTCAAGCATTGAATGCGGCTCACGCAATCTGGGCAGCCTCGAGGATACCAAAGCGGATAGCATCATTCTTCTTCTCAACTTTCGGGGGCCGAATGCCGTGAATACTCGCATAACCATTGCTGCCATTTTAATTTTTCTGTTTTCCTTCTTTGGAAGCTCAAAGAGGCAAACAACATGTGAATTTAATATACCGAAGTGGGAAGGGTAGTTGCACCGCTGGGGTAAAGGTTAGAGCGACTGGGGTATATAGGTAAGAGAACGACAGGGTATAAAGTCACCAATGTCTCAAGCTTTAGGCCTCTCGCTCAAAACATTCGGACCAGATTGAATTTGTCATCGTCGGTGTTATTGATGGATGGGTGCACCGACGCGACGCCGAATGTCCAACACAGAAAATGGACATCCTCACAGTGCCGAGATCAAGCGGTCTCCCGCTCACTGTGTCAACTAATACTACATACCCATGTAGGTATGAGTCGGGGGAAGGTAGAGGAGTAAGGTAGTGTAGGCGGCATCCCGATTAGGCCGGTTATCATGATGGTTCGTAAAAACCCTCGTACACGTGTTTGGTATCGAATATTATATGTACAACCATTTCTCATCGTTCAAAAGTCACAGTCTCCAAGGCCCGACGCCAAATCAATGGGCGACGCCAGGCTTAACCGTAAATTCCGAAGTCACATATACTTTCATGTTCTCCGCTTCCGACAATATATGCTCCTCGCTATCCCCATCATTCGTCGGCGCTCCGGATCGAATATCAGTAACCGGCGGCCCTTCGGACTCATATATAGGCTCGAAATTGCTCTTTTTGCGTGCAATCGCCGACCCCGTCCCCGTGCCTTGGCGAACAGAGCTAAGCGCATAAGTACGTGAAGTGTCGCGGTTTCGGTATGAAGTGACGGTGGAAGCGAAGGACTTGAACAGAGGCCCGTAGGTAGGGATGCAGGCGATGACAACCTGCACATTTTCGTTAGTCTTGCTTAAACTTGAAGAGATGTCAAAAATTAACTCACGCCCAGGCTGGTCTCCACACAAGACCAGATCACAATATTCTTGCTATCGGTGTAGGTTTCCAGGGCTTTGACGGTGAAGATACGGATGACCTGGATCACGGTCACGAAGAAGCCGAGAGCAAACAGACCGGCCAGGAGGACTTTTTGTTTGAGGCGGAGCTGGAGTTTCCACAGAACTGGCAGAGGTAGTGCTATGATAATCAGGTCTAACGCGATGCTTGTGCCTCCCAGTGCAAAGTAGAATGGTATGGTATGGATGCAATGTCCCTCGAGAGAACTATCCCATTGTTTTGCGACCTGTTTAATGTCAGATAACCCGTTCTCTTCAATTGGTGCGCACTGTTGAGGAGCTGACCGGTGTGCAGGAGATTGATATGATAAAGGTGAAGATCAATTGATTAATGACACACACGACGATGGCGGCAAATATGATTTTGCGATATCGCTCGATAATCCCCGCGATGCGCAGATAGGAGGTCAACAAGGCGACCTTAAAGCCGAGGACAGCGAGACAGTAGACCGGGCCGCCGGCGTATTGGATCTATAGAGCAAAGTTAAGAGTCAGGCTCGAGTTCGAACAATGTTGGTCTTGCAATGCGCACCTTGCTAAAAGGAATAACATTCTCCTTTGGGAAGTAGGCTGCACTGAGTCCTTGGCCCCACCGTGTCTCTGAAATAACCATTCGGTCAGTTAGGCAGTTAACATTAATCAATGAATTGACTCACGAGCCACGGCGATTCCGGCGTATGCTAACGTTAATACCGAGGCCACCAGTGCAGAATAGTCGTCAATCCATGGAGAGCGCTTGCTGCTTATTCGGACATAGAACCGCAGACATACGGCCAGAAAGGCTAGAACTGAGCACACCAAACAGACCCCGATCACTCGCGGAATGTCGCTGTTTGGATCGGTCTCGTGGAGATTGTATACCCAGCCCATGATCCGATCATTATCACGAGTAAGGGAAATTGGCAGCCTCTGCAAGGGGATGTGGCATTCTTATTCATAATCATTACAGAGTCCACCGATCATCGTGCACGAGGGCATGATTTCATCAGGTGGGTGGGTCGGTGGGGGCTTATAGTGCAATTAAGTCGCAACAAACTAGATTCACAAACCATGGAAAACAATATGGATTTGGAAATTAGGATTTGCCAATAATTTGCTTTTCCTGGTTTTTGTGTCATTGCTTAGCTAGCTATGAGCAAGCCACTAGAACATGTGCATTATCCATTATATAACCTGGATGATTTAGAAAAAAATAATAAATAATAAATAATGATGAATAATAATAGTAAACAAATAAATAAATAAGCAAATATCATCTTTTAGAACATGCTTTAGAACATGTCTTAGAATATAATATCCTTCAGAACGTCCAAAGCAGAAAGCCACACTATGCGGGAAAATACTTCGACAACCTTGGAAGGTTGATCGGGCCAGCGCGGACCATGAAACCATGGAATGTCTCATTTTAAAGTTTCCTGAAAATTGTACAAAGTTCGCAGGTTCCAACCTCCAAAGGCTGAATGGTGGGGAAAACCCCCATGAGTGGTCGATTCTTCCAATAAGTCCCGGAACAATCTCCATTCCGAGGTTGGTTTCCAGGGCTAGCAAGGTGGATTAGCTGCAACTCATATTGCGGGCATACTGTGGATTCTTCTATATTGTAAGCGAATTGCCCCTGAGCTTTCATAAGGAATACACATTTAAAAGAACCTGAAACCTGATACATTTGCATGAAGCCAATCCGAGATGTTTTTCCGTGCATCCTTCCTTGCTTCGCTGTTGGCAATTCTACCTGAGCCAGCCTCATCGGCTTGCCGATGTCTGCCCGATGATGCTGAATGCTGGCCCACAAGTGCTGAATGGTCTCAATTTAACGAGACGATCGATGGCCGACTAGTGAAAACTGTCCCTCTTGGGACCCCTTGCCATGACCCGAACTACAATGCTGAGGCCTGTGCCGTCTTGAAGGACGGGTGGCTATTTCCTGAGCAACAGTATGTCGCTTTGCATGTAGAATAACACGAAAGGGTCAGTACTGACTATATTCTGACAGCTATGAATCGTCTTCCTCGATTATGGCGCCGTTCTTTGCTGAGGGCGTTTGCGATCCATTCCACCCTGTCTCAAAGCCCTGCACACTGGGCAACTATGTGCGCTACAGCGTGGATGTCACCAGCCCGGCTCAGATCTCCAACACGGTGAAATTCGCAACGGAACACAACATCCGTCTTGTCATCCGTAACACCGGCCATGACTACAATGGCCGATCCACTGGCGCCGGAGCCCTTGCAATCTGGACTCACCACCTGAAGGATCTCTCCATCGACTCCTACAATGATGAGCACTACTCCGGAAAGGCCATTACCATGGGAGCTGGAATCCAGGGCTTCGAAGCCTACGAGATCGCCGAACAGACTGGCTACCAGGTCGTTGGCGGTGAATGTCCCAGCGTCGGTCTTGCCGGTGGCTACACCCAAGGAGGTGGTCACTCCGCACTTGCCTCCCGCTATGGTCTGGCCGCCGACCAAGTCCTGAAATGGGAGGTCATTGACGGCCAAGGCAACTTCATCACTGCTACCCGCGACAATGAATACTCCGATCTCTTCTGGGCTCTTAGCGGTGGTGGTGCGGGCACTTACGGTATCGTCTGGTCCTTGACCGCGAAGGCACACCCCGGAACTCCTGTCTCTGGTCTGAACCTGACCTACACAAATGAGGGTCTCTCCCAAGATACCTTCTACGATTCCATCGAGACCTTCCACGCCAACCTGCCCGCTATCGTCGACGCGGGTGCCATGAGCGTTTGGTACTTCACTAACACCAGCTTCTCTATTGCCCCCATCACCGGTCCTAACATCCCTGTCGCGGACTTGGTGGCGCTTCTCAAGCCCTTCACTGACAAGCTCGACACGCTCGGCATCAACTACAACATGGTTTCCAACCAGTACAACAGCTACTACAGCCAGTTCAAGGATATGCAGGGCGCCATCCAGGTTTCCACTGCCCAGTATGGAGGCTGGCTAGTCCCGAGATCGGTCGTTGAGAACAACAACCACGCCCTGCTGACCGCCTACCGTGAGATCACCGAGGCGGGCGGCACCTTCATCGGTGTCGGCTTGAACGTCTCCCACAAGGTGTCTGGTGATGTCCACAATGCAGTCCTCCCTGCTTGGCGCGACACCCTGATCGATACTACTCTGACGACCCCATGGGAGTGGGATAATGACGCTCTCATGGTGGAGCGCCAGCGCCAAATGACTGAGGATTTCATTCCTAAGCTGACTGCGCTTTCTCCCCAGTCCGGTGCTTATATGAACGAGGTATGTAAACTGATATCTAGCTCTAGTGGGCTCGAATTCCTTTCATTATTGTGTACACATGCTTACTGTTTTGACAGGGTGACTTCCAACAGCCCAACTTCAAGCAGGTCTTCTATGGTGCCAACTATGATACCTTGCGCCAGATCAAGGCCAAGTATGATCCCAACGATATCTTCTACGCCAGAACCGCTGTCGGGTCTGACGAGTGGACCGAGAGTGAGGATGGCCGATTGTGCAAGGCGATCTAAGAAGAATCCAATTGGGTTGAATGTGTACATAATATGTCAAAGTTTCAGGTCCCATCCTTTGGGCTAGATAGACTGGTGAGGTGTGATGAGGTTGAAGCATACCTCAAGGCTCACCACATCAGGTTGCCACCGGAAGGATCTATGTATATATTTCTGCTATACTCAAGTCTCTCTGAACAGGGAGATAGATGTTCTCCATGACAATAGAAAGAGGTGATTCTTAGCTTCTATCAATAAACGCTGCGATTATCAGATTTATGTGAATGTGTCCATCCTATCTAGACAACCCAACTAGAACTGTTCTCTTCCCGGATGCATCTTCTAATCGAGTGCTAGCTTTCTGTTGCCGATTTTCATCCGGCCTGTGAAAGGGATGAGATGGTTGTGGACAATGTATTGAATGAGTCTTGATATGACACGAAATCTGTGCTAACTATAAGACCATATGTCCAAGATGAAAATATCTACATGCTATAGTAGATGATATTGAAAATCCGGAATAATAAAAGCAGCCATCTATGTAACTTCGCGATCCACTACCCATGACTATGTAAGTAATGTTATCACTTTACGACGAAAGGAGAGTCAAAAGAAGATGGCATTAAAACGGTCCCGTACACAGGATTGCGCCTAGAAACCTTGTGAGGTTGTTGAGGTCGGGGAAGAGTATGGATTCCAGGTAATCAATGTCCACGACCATGATCAGCACAAGGTGTGTGAAGGGGAGTGTATGTAAAAAAAAAAGGGGGTTAAAAAAAACAATACTGCCCGGGATGGTCTCCATACTGTTGTCCACGTGTGTGTGGATATGTGGGAAGGTCAAGTTATGGCGGCGACACCGACTGAATAGCATGGCGAGGTGTGTGATATCCTCCGATTCACCAGACATACATGCCAGGGGCTGTCATGGGATCTCATCTGAAAACAGAAAGCTAAGATCGGCGCGGATGACCGCTAATGATCGCGAATGATCAGGCGTGCGGCCCCTGCGTGGAGGAGCATTCGCTCACCGGGGAGGTGTGCGTGGGGGTTCCCGTGGGGTTAGAGAGTGATGGCCGTCATCTGAGAATGCCGGAGAAATGAAGGTCCGGTGAGAGCTTGATGGGCTGTAATGGCGAAAGAACCTTTCAGAAGTCACTGAATAACGGCTCGTACTTCTTCTTCAGATCCTCCGTGTAGATGTTCGTGTTTCTGAGGTCGGGGGGATCCGGGTATTCTTCAAAATTACCCGTGTCCGCGGGGTGTGATAGGCGGGGAATTATAGGCCCTTTCACCCGGCGATAAAACAAATCGTCCCAAATGACATCTTGAAAGAAAGGATGGGACTTGACTCGAGTCGAGCCACCAGAGATGTGGCCCAGTCGCTCCGTCGGATTTGTTTTGCAGAGTAAGGAGACAATGTTCTGTGCTGCAGCCGGCATATTGGGCGGGAAGCGTAGACGGCCTTCGATGATCTGCTCGTAGATGCGCATAGGGTTCTGATCCCAGAAAGGAGGCTGTCCGATCAAGAATTCGTAAATCAAGATTCCAAGAGCCCACCAGTCCACTGCAAGTCCATGTCCGCTGTTTTGAATGACCTCTGGAGCTAGGTATTCCGGCGTGCCGCATAATGTGTACGTCTCGCGGTTATCGACTTGCTTCGCAAAGCCGAAGTCAACAAGCTTAAGGTGACCGTCGGCGTCCAACAGGATATTCTCCGGTTTGAGATCTCGGTAGGCGACTCCGTGGACGTCGTGTAGGAACTCGATTGTCATTGTTATTTCGGCCGCATAGAATGTCGAGACTTCTTCGCTAAAGCGTCGTTGGCGTCGTAGATACGTGAATATTTCACCTCCAGGACAATAGTCCAGCTAACAATTGGTCAGCACCCTATGATCATCCCTATTCCGAGTTGCAAAAGAAAAGTTGCCATACCAGCATGTAGAGGCACTTCTCATCCGAGAATGATGCGATCAATGTGGTGATGAAAGGGTGGTCAACCACCGCTGCGAGGGCCTTTCGCTCGTTGCGCACATGTTCCACTTGCTTGAGTTTGATCACTTTCAGTCGCAATCAGCACGAGTTATCCCTCGCCACGCGCAACGCTAAACAAAGTGGCGCTTACCGTCCGCCTTTCGAAGAATTTTCAACGCATAGACTTTGTCCTTGTCCTTTTGGTCTTTTAACCTTGCGAGCCACACCCGAGCGAAAGTGCCTATACGATGAGAAGTATAAACTGTCAGATGCGACACTTGAGAAATTATGGGTTAGGCCACGCGCTGACCGGTTCCAAGAGTCTTGACGAGCGCAAAATCGTTCACATGCAGACTCCTCGAGGAAATGCACAGTTGCTTCTCGTCCTGGCGCTCGGTGATGAGGAAAGGGTTCGAGGATCGCGGAGAATGGCGGAGGGACTCGACGAGTTGCTTTTCCCTGTGGTGCAGGTTGCCATTTATCTTGGAGAAGACCATGGTTCCTGGCGCCTCATTTGGCGAATGTTGCACTGCTCCGGTTGCCATTAGAATGGTCCAAGATCATGTCGCGGTAAAAGGGTAAAAAAAAGTGTATGGAGACCCCGTTAGCGCGCCACCAATCGGCAACACAGGTGGATTCCACGTTTCAGATGATAAAGAACATTGAGGTTCGAGGGTTTGAAAGAATCTGGGGTTTGAGAGAAAAAATCGCGGGGCAAAGAGTTGTAAGAATGTAAGTTCTGCCTCTGACGTATTTGCTATTGGGGGCGGGGCTAAACGGGAAGAAACTACGATGATAAACCGGACTAAGCTCGTAGCTTTGATTCGACCCGATTCTATATAAGATCTTTTAATTATACACTGGAACTTAAGAATGTATTCGATTCAGACATCAGGTCCATATCTCGATCCAGTCCCGTGGCCATTATCTGTCCTAGTTACGTCTTTGGTACACATTAGATGGTGTAGTTCGAGCTCAGGATGGCCGGTAGCGGACGAGAAAGTGTTGCTCAATGAGTTGCTGCATGTAATTCACTCGCTGCTCAAGACTTTGAGTTTAGGATCAAACCGACAATCAAGCTATCCACCGTTAGTAAGAGTAATCTAAAGAACCTGGACTCAGAAACATACCCATAAAGCCCAAGAACTTCGCCAAAAATCAGGATGAGAATCATTCCAACATAGACCCGAGACTGCTGCATGTATGCTCGAACACCCTAGAGTAGCTGTTAGGGCTTCAATAGTCCTTTCACCTTGCGCATATAGGGTCCTTACTGCATCACCCACAACTCCGATTGTATAACCAGCAGCCACACCCGTAAGACCAACTGACATTCCAGCGGCAAGATGCATGAAACCTCTGTGCAGTGTCAGCTTGTGTCAAGTTCCACACCCACCGAATTCTTGAAACGTACGTGTACAAGCTCATGTTGGTTGTTGGGCCCACCGCTTGCGCAATGAGCACGGCGATAACGAGACCGTAGACTGCAATGATACCGGACATAACAACGGGGATGAGGGACTGCAGTTATGAACTCAGTTAGCTACCGTCTTGTCCACGAAACGAGTGAACCTGGGTAAATGTTTCTTACCTTCATAATAAGGTCGGCCCTATAAGTTCCCACACCTGCAATTCCAATGCCAGATTTTGCTGTGCCATAAGCTGCTCCTGCCGCTGTGAGATTGTAAGCTGTTGTCCGAATACCTAGAACCTAGAGAGCTAGCTCCATCCACGCGAGGTATTTCACGTACACCCGAAGATCATCTATAGGGAACTGTTAGTATACAGTTAAATCGGAACGAAGATATAATCAACTCACTGCAGCGGCAATGCCAGCCTAGTTATAGGAAGCCTGTTAGTTTATCAACCTCAATGTTCTCGGGGCTTGAACTCACGAAGGAGAAGAACGGAGCGAACTTGGGCGCAAGCTCACTGTCTGCCATGGTGATGTTAGAGCAAGTCTAAACTTGCAAAGAAATACAAGAATGAAAATGAGAGCTGTTTGATACAAGATCAAGAGCAGGGATAAGTTCCTGTTGATTGGGGATTCGGGGCTTTGGGGTGTTCCACATGGTCACTTCGGCCGCCGTAGTCCTCGCCATTGTCTGGGCGGTGACGATACCGTACCTCTTGTATTCCCGATCTCGACCCTCAACGCTATATCACCGGGCAGATTAGGAGGCTTTGTATTGAAATTACTATACCGGCCTCGCCGTCACCTTCGCCATCCTCGTTCTCCTGGGTCCCTCCCCCCCCCCCCCAGTTTACTGCATTTTCAACAACTACCACCCCCACCTTCAACAACTATACCTTTTTCACTACTCACCTCAGATCTTGGAGGATGCTGAGGGCATGAAATTGAAAGGAGCCTTGACTTAGTTGCGCTCACGGCTCCTGGCGCTTTTCCATTAATACCGCTTTGATATTGCCTTTAGATTCCCCATAACTGAGGGGAGTTATGGAATATTGAGTCCCATCAGTGCTTTGAGGCAATCTATTATTTCTTCCGAGGCCATTGCCTGCGGGGCTTTTTTTTTTATCTCACCTTACCTCTATTGTTTATCCCGTTGTCTACGATCTTGAACAGACCATTGCGACGCCCTGAACGCTCTCCACGATCGACCCGGATACCCCTTTCGCCTTGTTCGCACCCCGGCATACATATACCTCGCATATCTGATTAAACCAACCGATACTCGTCTTGGGATCGCTGACAATTTGTGAAAAATGGCGGATTTGGGGGGTCAACGTAGCCGGAATTACCGGCCTCACGGACCCGCCTCGTCCACGCAACGGGATGCAGCGTATTCTGATATCTTTGGAGGCGCACCACCCGCAGGACGCTCTCATACAATGAATTCGCAGACTCCGCAGTTCTCGCAGGGTCGCGCTCATACCATGTCATCGCATGTCGTACACCCCCAATTTCAGAGACCGCCGCCGCCGCCAACACGGCAAATGCCAAATGGACATGGGCCGCCATCGGCACCACCAAACGGATATCCTCCACCCCCACCGTCTGGACAGTATCAGGCCTACAATCCAGGAGCATCGGCGACAATGTCTTCACATCAGCTTCCTCGACACAATCCAAACACCCAACAACGCTTTGCTGCCTACCCTCGACCTCAACGCCTCGAGTCAAGACCAAGCCCTGCTCCGCAATACCCAGATCCTAGGGATTTCAATCGTCCTATGCCGCCTCCTGCGCTGAATTCCGATTCGACCCGGTCAAGATCAATGGCGAAACTAAGCGGGCCACCTTACCAGACCCCGCCAAGCAACTTCAACCACACCTCTGCCACTGCCTCTCGCCGTGAACAGTATCATGCTGGGACTCAGGTCACGCAGCTCGGACGTCCTGTCCCAGAAAAGCATGCGAACGAGCGAGCTATGTCTATGACTTCTTGGTCATCGGATCGGGATCCGCATATCATGAACAGCGGAAGGTCGATCCCATACCGCAGACCTCCGTCAAGTCACGACCAGCAGATTCCAGTAAGGTACGACTCAATGATGCAGCCCGGTCCCGACGAGTTCGTCGCATCTCGTCAGCCAAGCGATGCATCGCAAAGATCTCGGACTATGTCTATGGCATCCACTGTTGCGCCCGATCGGACGATGAGCGTTCAAAGCCAAGCCACACAGGGCACACAGGGCTCCTCCGGAAAAGCTACCCTTGTTTCTAGGGATTCACAACGGAAAGTTCCGGTGGTCTATCCTGCTATGCTTTCTCTTGTGGCTGAGGTTTTCAGGGAAAAGATTTCACTCGGCGAACGACAAAAGAACGGTCTTTCTTATCAGAACGCATTCTCGGGCACTGACTCGGTGGACTTGATCGCCTCCATCATCAGAACCAACGACCGCAACCTCGCTCTTTTGCTTGGCCGTGCGCTGGATGCTCAGAAGTTCTTCCACGATGTCACATATGACCACCGTCTTCGAGATGCACCCGGAGAGGTCTATCAGTTCAAGGAAACAATGGGAGAAGACAAGTCGACAATCGAGG
Organism: Penicillium rubens; assembly: GCF_028828025.1. Taxonomy (NCBI): domain Eukaryota; kingdom Fungi; phylum Ascomycota; class Eurotiomycetes; order Eurotiales; family Aspergillaceae; genus Penicillium; species Penicillium rubens. The sequence continues at coordinate 5,953,638 of NW_026890600.1, forward strand.
TTAATGGAGTGTTCACTCTCCTGACTGAATGTTATTCTCCCACTTGCAACCGGGACACTCTCTGCTATTCTATCGCTTGTCCGCGACGACTCGAGCAGCAAGCCAGGTTGAATCTGAAACCTGAGCCGGTGCTGGGAACATCGGAATCCAAGACTGCCCTGCCCCCCGATGACGATGACGACAATGATAACCAAAAGCTGTGGATTAGCACAGTGCCCAAGGAGATCTCGGACTCTGTTGATGATCACGAGAAGAAACGGCAGGAGATTATCTTCGAGGTCATGTACACGGAGCGTGATTTCGTCAAGGACTTAGAATATTTGCGGGATTTCTGGATGCGACCATTGCGCGCTGCTGGAACCACCACCCACTCCCCAATTCCGGAACACCGGCGTGAGAAGTTCATCCGAACTGTGTTTGGCAACTGCTTAGAGGTCCTCAAGGTCAACAGCGCTCTGTGTGAAGCCCTGAATGCTCGACAAAAGGAGAGTCAAGTCGTTCACACCATTGGCGACATCTTCTGTCAACATGTCCCTAATTTCGACCCCTTCATCAAATATGGTGCCAACCAGCTTTATGGAAAGTACGAGTTTGAAAAGGAAAAAGCATCAAACCCAGCCTTCGCCAAATTCGTCGAAGACACGGAACGTCTCAAGGAATCTCGGAAGTTGGAACTGAACGGTTACTTGACGAAGCCTACAACTCGTCTTGCAAGGTACCCGCTTTTGCTTGAAGGTGTTTACAAGAACAGTGCGGATGGCAACCCCGACAAAGAAGATATTCCGAAGGCCATCAAGCTGATTAAGGACTTCCTTTCGCGCGTCAATGCCGAAAGTGGAAAAGCGGAGAACCATTTCAACTTGGTCCAGCTGAACGCTGCGCTGAAGTTCAACTCTGCGGACTATGTCGATTTGAAGCTTACAGAAGAAAATCGACAAATGCTCATGAAGATGTCATTCAAGAAGACCACAGCCGACAGCTCGGATGTTACTGCGTATCTCTTCGATCATGCCGTCCTGCTCGTTCGCGTCAAAACGGTGAATAAACGGGAGGAATCTCGAGTTTATAGGAAACCCATTCCTTTGGAACTGTTAGTTATCGCGCAGATGGAAGAGGTTATCCCACGGCTGGGTATTGCCAAAAGACCTTCATCCAGTCTCCTGTCGAATAAGGCTGTCATCAATAATCCCCCTCCTGCCAAAGATGGCGGACTGCCGATCACGTTCAGACATCTTGGCAAAGGTGGTTATGAGCAGACTCTTTATGCCACAAGCGCCGCCACACGGCGGAAGTTTATCGAAGCGGTAGAGCAACAACAACAGAAACTGTGGGAGCGAAACAGCAATTTCTACAACAAGACGATCCTGAGCGAGGGCTTCTTCGCAGCGGTCAACCGAATCAATTGCCTTGTTCCGATCGGTAAGTGGAAAATTTCTTGTTCACCTCGAGTCTCTCGCTAACTGCTACCAGATGGAGGTCGCAAATTAGTTTACGGGACTGATAATGGTATATTTGTCTCTGAACGCTGGCCCAAAGACAAAACAGCGAAACCAAGAAAGGTTCTAGAGGCTACCCAGGTCACGCAAATCGACACTCTAGAAGAGTACCAGCTGCTGTTGGTTCTAGCAAACAAAACACTTTCTTCTTATCCTATGGACGCTCTTGATTACGTTGAGGGCCAAAACAGCATGGCAAAGCGGCCCAAGAAAATTCAAGGACATGCCAACTTTTTCAAAGCAGGCATTGGTCTCGGTCGCCATCTTGTTTGTTCAGTCAAAACATCAGCACTATCAAGTACAATCAAGGTCTACGAGCCGATGGACAATCTGGCAAAGGGAAAGAAGAAGTCCGCTGTCAGCAAAATGTTCCAGGGCGGCCAGGATACCCTCAAGCCATTCAAGGTTCGTATTCTCTGTTGCATATTTGTAGTTCAATTCATGCTAACACTTTCACCCAGGAATACTATATCCCTGCCGAGTCTTCTTCCATTCACTTCCTGCGTTCTACTCTGTGCGTTGGTTGTGCACGTGGCTTTGAAGTGGTCAGTCTAGAAACAACGGAGACGCAGTCTCTCCTTGACCAGGCCGACACGTCTCTTGATTTCGTGGCACGAAAGGAGAATGTGAAACCCATTCATATTGAGCGTATGAACGGCGAGTTCCTACTCAACTATAGTGATTTCTCATTCTTCGTCAACCGCAACGGGTGGCGAGCCCGTCCGGACTGGAGGATCGCCTGGGAGGGCAACCCCAACTCATTCGCGCTGTCCTATCCTTATATCCTGGCATTCGAACCCAATTTTGTTGAAATTCGACACGTTGAAACAAGCGAATTGACGCACCTTATGACCGGCAAGAACATTCGCATGTTGCACAGTTCCACGCGCGAGGTAAGCTATTCCAGGTTTTCTCTTCTCGGAGGTTTCTCTGGGGTGATTCTATCACTGATCAAACGCTAACTGGGTTTCGTAGATTATCTATGCCTATGAAGATGACCGGGGCTATGACACTGTTGCCAGTTTAGATTTCTGGACCAATAAGCCGCAGCCAGCTGCTGTATAATGTCCGACGCGGGTGCATGCCACAACGAAACCTGCTTGACGTCGCCGCTTTGGCGCTGTCACCCGCTTCTCTCTTCCCGGGGAACATTAGGGACTTCTTTTCCTAAAATTCTCCATGAGATTAATCCTTCACTGGATGTGTCATCCCACCACGCTCGCAAAGTCGTGGATGTATGTACTATGTTGTCTCTACAACAGTTCAGCCAACCATCCACATCTACTTGGCAATCACCAATCCCTCCCTTTCCTCGACACCAATTACAACAAATCGGGGGTTCTTCCCGTCTTTTCTACGCAATGTACAATGGAGCGCAAATACCACTTCTTGCGTGTCTGCTTTCTTGCTTTTGGCTGCGTTTCTCTTTCTTTTTTTAACTTCTTGCGGACAGCATTTGCTCCCTTTTCTCTTCTTTTTTAAAAAACTTTTACCTTTGTTTACTCCTTCTATCTCCGGCTCTGTCTCCTTCCACATGACCATATTCTCGAAACGTCTTCGTTCTACCTGTATCGTTTTGAGTTCGAGGCATCTTTGTTATACTTAACAATTTCCATTGATGTGAATGGCACCGTTGCATTTCAGATGAGATTGCAGTAGACTCAAGCTTAGTTAATGTGGATACTCGATGTTCTCTCATGGTGTTTTTACATTCCTTCATACAAGCAGAATATATAACATGGCATGGAGCAACAATATATTGTCTCAATACTATATCTCTTCATGTTCGTTCATAGCTGGATGATTGGTCCATATGCAACTAGAAATATATACCTAGCGAGTATACGTACGAATTTTAACCCAATAAACAAGGAAGTGTGAATTGAACGGCATGTAATCGTCCTTGCTGGCGAAGCCCTAGACTTGGACCTCTTCGTTCCCTAAACACAAGGTCGAGCAAGCCCAACATAACTAATATGTTCAAGCTAGGTATATTCATGAATACTTTGATCTCCGCAAATCAAGAAGGTTGGTGCAGATAGTACACGGTAACCAACTACGTTACCAGAACTAGAAAAAATGGCAGAAGCGAGCGAGCTAGTCGAGTACTTTTTCGTCCTCAATTACTATCGGGCTAGGAAGACAGGCGAGGAGAAAGGATAGATAATGAACAAGACAGGAGCCACGAACGCAAAAACGAAAACAAGAGAAGAGGGAATATTGCTGCGCTGCGGACTTTGGACAAGAACAGGAGAGGAAGCAGAGGAGATGAGGAAATAGAAATGACACAGCAACATTTGACGGTGGTAGCTGAGATGTGATGGAAAGGGAAAAAGAAGACAGGAGGACCTGGACACGGCGGAAAACATGTGCTAGAAGGGGAACGCGAGCGAGATGTATCGAGGCCGGGGATCCGGAAACCAGTAAAAACAATTCCCAACTCGACATAGTTCAGTCTCCCATTGGAAATGAGAAGCATTGCACCCACAATTCGTGACCGGAGTGCTGTAATCTATGTTGAGGTGGCCCATCCCCGCAGAGGTAAGAAGAGAAGAAAAAAAAAGCTATTAACGTGAATAAACAGTCAATATTATCCCATAAACAAAAGCCAACTTGTTAGTGCCATAAAAAGTCCATGCTGGCACAAACGGTATCACATTGCGAACTGGCGCCCCGCTGAATGAGCTGTATCGTCGACAGGGTATATCTAGGCCTCTCCGTTGGCTCCTTCCTGGGTTTGCTGCTCGCGCTGCATGCGAGCCTCGATCTCTCGGAGCTGGCTCTCGCGAGCCAACAGCTCCTGTCGCTTCTCAGCAATCTCACGCTGTACCTTGATTTCAATCTCACGGAGCTTCTCCTCCTCGCGGCGGAGCTGCTCCTCCTTGAGACGGACGGACTGGTTGGCAAGATCCTCGGGGTTCATAGCAGAATCATAGCTAGGGCTGCTCCATGCGTTAGCAGATTGATCACAGAAATTTCTAGCACCAGGAGAAACGTACCCAGAACCACCATCAACGCTCTTGCTGAGCTTCTCAGTACGGTAGTTCTCATAGAGGAAGTCGTGAGTGATCTCCTTCAGGTCAGCCAAGTGGCTGTGGAGCAAAGCGCTACGGATAGCCAAGAAGTCCGAGTGACGAGGGTTCTCAACCTCGACGACACCCCATGGGTACTGGCGCGCGCGCACTTTCCGGTTGTCAATCTCAACAAAGTCTTCCGAACCGACGATAGCAAAGGGCATCAGTCCACGGAGCTCAGCGTTCTCCTCCACAGTGTCCTCATCATCCTCCTCGATGTCGTAGGGGAAGTTGTAGACGGGAATGCGGTAGTGTTCAATGTCCTCCATGATCAGCTTCTTGGACTCGGCCAATTCGGCGGGGGTGAGTGAGTCGGCCTTTCCAATGACAGGAATGACGTTAACTCGGGGAGAGAGGCGCTTCATCAATTCGATATCGAGTTCACGTAGACCGTGGCCGGTGGGTGTGATGAAGTAGAGCAGCACATGCACTCGGTTATCCCTGAATCGAGGGTTACGCTTAATTCGCGACTCCTCTGCAAGAATATCATCGTATTGGCGCTCAAGGTAACCGACAATCTCGCCGAAGCTATCCGAAAAGTCAGTCCATGAACATCTGTCGGGTAACTGTGTGTACGTGCCTGGCCTCGTTGTCAATCTGGTCACCAAATCCGGGGGTATCGACGATGGTCAGGGAGATGCGGGTTCCTTCCTCATCCAACTCGAGCTCTGCCATCCCGGTGTCAGTATTGATAGCTTGAGATAAGCGCCGTGCGCGGGGGACGATTTCAACTGACCGACAGTCACGGGCTTGATACGGACACCCTCCTCAAGGTGAGCATTGGCAGCATCATCGGCATCCTTGCCCTCCAGAACCTGCTTGCCGCAGAGAGTGTTGACGAATGTTGTGCGGCCTGTGGAAAGGAGACCCGATTAGTCCCCGGAAGTTGTGTAATTCGTTTCGAAACATACCTGTTCCACTGGCGCCGCACACCATCAAACAGAATTGGATTCCCTTCTTGACATTCTTCTTGCGACGAATCTTGATCTACCCGGAACGAGTACGGGCATGCAATTAGCTTGGGAAACTTTTTAGGAAGGAAGCTCCCAATAAAATATGTACATACCGCGTTGAGGGCTGACGACATTGTGAGTTAAAGAATTAAAGAAATGTAAGAAAAGGAAGACCAAAGGAATTAATAAAAGAAGAAGGGTGTGAAACTTGGCTCTCCTGAGAGTCTGGAGAGAGTAGGGGGGGAGGAAAGACAGTTCGTGTTTCCCCCTTTCCCAAATGGGCGGCCAATCACGGGACAGCTCTTCTTCTCCAGTCTGTTACTTTACTTCTACAAAGCTCTTGATCTGTCCCAATGGATTACTGGATGTAGGGGAAAAAGGGGAAATGTAGTATATTGTCAATTATACGGGTATTCCTCATATTCTCCATGTACAATATTGCCTTCATTCCCATCCACCAACATCGAACATCAACTCAGGGGTTGAGCAAAGTGGGTCGTCGCTGGCAACCGTATGATTACCTAATTCACCGCCTGAGGTGTCGAAGTGGATCTTGCCCGCATTGCTCTTATCGATTAAGGAAGCTCGGGGATTCCCAGACATCCTGTGAAGGCATTTGAAGCATTATAACCTGAAAAAGATCATTAATTCAATATCTATTAAGGGCAGGGGGCTACTTATACAGAGTCTACCCACATCTATCTATTTGGCCAACATATCCTTTCCCATGCTTCGTTAACATACAGCAATGAATACCCGCCAATCTATCGATGAGTCCACCGGGCCATATTCACTCTCTGCAACATTTAACCATGATAACAGCTGCTTCTCAGTGGGCTTGGACACGGGATTTTGTGGTAAGGAATGCTTGCTTAGCTGTCAGGAGAACCTTGGACGAAGCTAGCTTATATCGTGAACTATGGAGCTCAGGCTGATGAACGACCCGAACAGTATATAATGCCAACCCTTGTGAGCTCAAGGTCTTAAGAGGTAAGCGAGTTATTGTCAAGTTGATAATGTCCAAATATATTGAAGAACTTACCCTGACTGTCTTATTCGCACTTAAGATTTCAATGCAGGCATTGGGGTGGCGGAAATGCTTGGCCAGTCGAACTACTTGGCCATTGTCGGGGGTGGTAAGAACCCCAAGTTTCCACAGAACAAGGTAAGAAATTATTACCAGCACAATTTGCGAGTATGTCAAACTCACAGACACCCTTAGTTGGTTATATGGGACGATGCCAAACAGAAAGCGGCCATCACACTTGAATTCCGCACCTCCGTCCTCGGTGTTCGTCTCTCCAAATCAAAAATTGTCGCTGTTTTATTGAACAGTGTCCATGTCTTTGCATTCTCCAACCCTCCCCAGAAACTCTCGGTCTTTGAGACCTCCGACAACCCTTTGGGGCTGGCCTGTCTCGATAACAAGTTGCTGGCCTTCCCAGGCCGGTCTCCGGGCCAGGTCCAAATGATAGAGCTGGAGACCGGCAACATCAGTATTATACCCGCACATAGCACCCCGTTGCGGGCTATGGCCCTAAGTCCCGATGGAAACTTGCTGGCGACTGCGAGCGAGGCCGTGAGTACTCTTACACTGCAATTATCTAGGGGTAGATTATTGACGCCTATATAGGGGACTCTGGTTCGTATATTCGCTACGGGAAATTGCACGAAACTGGCAGAATTGCGCCGTGGTGTTGACCACGCAGTGATATTCTCAATTTCCTTTTCGCCGTCCAATACTTTACTGGCAGTAACATCTGACAAATCGACCCTCCACATCTTCGATATCCCCCACCAACAACCCGCTCGTCGCAGTCAGTCGCCATCACCGGCATCCGAGGAAACATCTAGCCACAAATGGGGGATCCTTGGCAAAATTCCCCTGCTTCCCCGTGTCTTCTCTGATGTTTATTCATTTGCCAACGCACATTTTGAGATTGGCGAGCAAGCCAACCTGGGATCACCACATGTGCCACCGATCGGGTCACCATATGGTCGGCCCCAGAAAGGCCTCATAGGCTGGTGCGATGACCACACTCTGTTGGTAATCGGATCCGGAAAAGAAGGGCGCTGGGAGAAATTCGTGATTCGAGATGGCGAGGAAGGCAAGAGATATTGTGTGCGGGATGGCTGGAAGAGATATCTCGGTTGACAGAGATTCCCCAGTCTGTCATAACAAGGGTAGTATATCGCACAGCAAAATAACGAACACCTTGTCCGCAGCACAGCTCATCACCAGCACCAAGCAGGGATTGCATCACTTGCTGGACTGGGAAACTTTTGATTTGCCAGGGTGACGCAGGTCACAATGAGAGAATCTCGGCAAGAAATATGGGTAGCACCGTAGATAACCTTAGAAGACTTTATCATATCTCATATATCTTTCAATGGCGGCGATCATGCCTATCCCGATCACTTCGGTGTCTTCGGGACTCGGGCGAGCGCGATTTCCTCGGTGACCGGTCCCTTCTAGATTTCTCCCCTCTTTCGGATGACCTATGGCGAGATCGTCGGTGCCTATCTGGAGAACGATCGTCTCGATGTCTCCGCTCGCGAGGAGAACGGGAGCGGTGTCGCCGGTGGTGGCGGCTTGACCGCTCTCTGCTGTCGTCGCGTCGGCGAGACGACTTCTTGGTGCTGTTCCACAACTGGATTGCAGTAGCGACTTCTTCTTTCTTCTCCTCGATGAGGAATTCTTTCATCGGGTCTTCCTCATCATGGTTCCGAATCAATTCTTCCAGCTCCTTCTCTTCCTTCAGCATCGGCCGCCTGTCTTCTATTTCGGCTCTCCTTCTCCGGTCGTCATCCTTGTCCTTCTTGTCCTCGCTGATAACCGGATCCCCCATCAACCTGGCAACATTGTCCTGCTCTTCTTCGTCATCCTTCCGCTTGTAGCGCGCATGATCTACTCGAAGCAAACGGCCCATGACAGTTGCACCACCGAGGTTATCCACAGCAAGATCTGTGCTGCGCTGGTCCTCATATTTCAGAAAGGCAAATCCCTTGCTCTTGCCTGTTTCCTTGTCACGGACTAGATTGACATGCACCGGTTCTCCATACTGTGAGAATATCGTGATAATGTCACCTTCGGATAGATCAAATGGAAGTCCTCCGATGTAGATATAGGCTGTGTCGCGGTAGTCTGCGTGCCATGATGCCTCTGGGGGTCTATAAAAGGTAACACTGTCAGCGGGGGAAAAGAGCTTTTGGGCACTTCACATGAGCTCGACTTACATCGCATGCTCAAGCTCACGCTTATTGAGCGCCTGGACCTGGCGAATGGAATTCATTGGGGGAAGTGTGTGAGAGAGAGCAGTTCCAAGATGTGGCAGAAGTTGGAGAGAAAGAAATGTGGAGCCCGCGCGGAACCGTAATAATCAATTGTTTACGGAGACGCACCTTTATAATGCAAACTAGCCCCCTGCTCGATGTGCCAGAAAAAGACCTTCCACTCTTCTTTTCTTCGTGAGTTGTAATCGAAGACCCTTTCGCAAGTAGGGTTGTTTTCAACTGGGCCTTCATTTATCCATCTTCCTCGGGATTCCCCTGACCCGCGACGCTGCTTCGCCTTTCTCCCCCTCCGCCTCCACATTTCCACGCGCACAATATTTCCGCTGTGCTACGGTAGAGACAAACATTTTGGAAGGGTGAATGCCCTTTGAGGCATGGTGGGACTAGACACGATGTCCTCCAGTCCGAATCCCGGGTCGAAAGCGGCCGGAACGAGCAGTCGGCCAACCAGCAAAGATGGCTCCAAGAAGAACATTTGGTCCTCTCTATTAGATACTGTTGCCAACGGCAAGCGCTTGCCTGAGAAGAACTTGCTAGTGCTAGGTTAGTACCTGTTTCCTCCGAGCATCTCAGTCCCGCCCGTCCTTATTGCCCTTCGATTCTTGGACATGTCGCTAATAGCTCGATGATAGGTGGCACGCCGGACAGCCAAAGGGAATTTCTAGATACTTTTTCCGCGGACACGTCTGCAGACCCTAGCTTAGCAAACGATAAGCGGAAAGGTAAAGGGAAAACACCGCCAATCGCCAATCAGTTTGCGCTTGGATACACATATCGAGATGTCCTCGATGCGGATAAAGAAGGTACATGGGAAATGCACTCTTTACTAGTTTCAGCTATGCTAATGCTCTTCTCGTGCAGATACTCTGGCCCGCGTTTCGGCCTACCTCCTGTCCGAGCCGTCTCCGTCATTCGCGCCTCTCCTCAAACCACTCCTGACCCCTAAGTCCGTCCCGGAAACGCTGGTTGTCATCCTGATGGACTGGTCAGACCCATGGACGTGGGTTCGAAGGCTAAGGGAATGGACGCGTCTGCTACGTTCTGTGCTTGTTTCGCTTGACGATGAAACCAAATTCGTTATGGAAGAGACCATGACGGAGTGGCGCGATCGTAAAAGGGGAATTGATCCCAGCTCTGCAGCTGCAGGCGGCATATCAAACTCAAGCGGTCCAGTTACAATACCTTTAGGACCTGGTGAATGGGATGAAGGCCTCGGAATCCCAATGTGTGTTGTCTGCCAAGGGGTACGTAAACTATCCTCCAGAAATCAATTGCTGGTGAAGCTTTGCTGACTTGACTTTCTCAGGCGGATAAGATCGAGAAACTGGAGAAGGACCACGGATGGCATGAAGAGCAGTTTGATTTCGTTCTCCAGTTCCTCAGAACTATTCTCCTGAAGCGTAAGGACTTTATTACCCTGTGTCTCGCTATTCTGGGCTTTTTTCTAACCGCCTGACAGACGGCGCATCGCTCATCTATACTACCCCATTCCTTGCAAACTCTCTTCAGGGCCTGATCCATTCTTCTCTGGGCATACACTCTCTATTGAAAAGAGAATCATTAAAACATAATGTGATCGACCGAGACAAGATTCTGGTGCCAGCCAACTGGGACTCATGGGGTAAGATCCGGATTATTCGGGAAGGATTTGACATGGAGGGAGTGTCGACAGCGTGGTCAATTGAGATCCAGGACCCTCCCGAGTCAATCTATCAATCCGCAGACGACAACCCGCAAAGCGAGAACGGTCTAGCAGAAGAAGGTACAAGTGCGGTGACGATGTTCGAACAGACGATCACCGATCCCAAACGAGGCATAGCCAACCCTCACGGCAACACGACCAAGATCGAAATCGAGACCACCGACCTCCAGGACTTCTTCGCAACCCAAGTGGAGAAACTGGAAGAACTCAAAGCCAAGGATGAGAAGGAGAATGCAAACCAGCCAACCCCCCAACTGGAGATGTCTCCCATGGCCGACGAAGGCAAAGTCAACGATCACATCGGCCCTGTACAGTTCAACATGGGCGGAATCCAAGTGGACGCCGATGATATGTTGAAAAAGCTTCGGGTAAGCACCCGGCCAGCACGGCGTCATCACCCTCCCCAACCCAGGATATAGCTAAATATTACCCCAGGACCGCGAGGCTAGCCGAACCATGAAGAAAGAGAGCCCGTATGCAGGCACCGGCGGCAATGATGAGAAAGCGCACAACCAAGCCCTGGCGAACTTCTTCGCTGGCCTCGTCAAGAAGCCTGGGTCCAGTCCCCGTGGAAGCCCCTCGGCTTGATTCATTCTTTTCTCACTGTATTTTAGTTCTTTGTGCGTACATAATACAGAGGCCGGGACTCGCCCCTGGCGCTGGGCCAGGTGGTTTGATATATGGAGATGAAAGGGCTATGGGGAGGGAGGCCTTTGACTGTGAAGGGGAGGCAGTCGCTCTGTTATTCTAGCAGTGGATGGAGGTCCCGTGGCTTTTCGGCAGGTGTTAGATAATGATACCAATAGTTATGAAGTCTGTGATTGTTAGTCTACATGTCTTCCCAGCAACACGGAGGACGAGACAAGTACGGAGTAGATTCGCTCTTTGTTGGAGTTATAACTGTTAAAACACAGCGCCAGAATGCTTCCTAGTAGAACTAAGATTTTTTTTTTCCCGTAGTCTATTTTACTATTATTTGGTAACCACTTTTCCTGTACAATCCTCTGACATAGCTAGCAAATATAAAACCGAGATCAAGAGTAATCCGATCTCAAATTTTGCTCGACTTCCTTTCAACACTTACCAGTTCTCCCATACAGCATCCGGCAGAACCTTCCGCATAATAGCCCAATGCTTGAGAGCACTGCGATCCTGGAACTTGTGCAATCTTCCAACCTCCTTCGCCCACAGAAGAGATCTGCCACCCTTGGGCCAAGTGGAAAACATGGCAGTGTCAAGTTCGTGCTTGGGAACAAGATAGCTTTCACGAGACCTGCTGCGCAGGAAGTCCGCCGGGACAGGGTCACGGAATTGAACCGGGGTGTTGGAGCTCTTCTTGCAGAACAGAACCATGTTGGTGAAGTCGGTATCTTCGTCCTCTCCGGATGGCGCTTCACGGAAGATGCGGCAAGATGGGAAGACGGCCGTGATGGTGCGGACGATAAGGCCGGTTGGGTAGAGGGTCAAGTCACCGGCGTAGTTCTGGCGTTTATTCGTTAGTATGTGGTTAACTTGGATTGTTGATTGGTGCGACTCACAATGGCAATGGCACCGTCTTCCTTGAGGAGCGCGGAGAGGCCTGAGAGGAACTCGTATGTGAAGAGTTCAGCGGGCTCGGCGCCTCCGGTGAATACGTCATGGACGATGTAGTCGTACTGGGGTTTATTGGGGGAGGACTCTGCTTTCTTGACGAATTTTACGGCGTCTTCAATGACGGGGATGTGGTTTGGCGGAAGGTTGAAATACTGAGTGGCGAACTTGTGCACCACAGGATCGATCTCCACGATGGTAGTTTCAATGCCATGTTTGATGAGCGCAGAGGGTGTTGTGCCAATTCCAAGACCACTGTTTCCTGTCAGTAAACCGGGCGAGTGATGCGTTTTGAATGATTCTTACATGACCAGCGCCTTGCTGTCTGCGTCAACGCGGGGAACGCCATGATCCGGCTCAACCAGACGGACAGCCTCGAGCATGGCAAAAATTGCATAGATAGGATCTTCCACCTCAGGCCGGTAGCCTGGTGCCAGCTTGGTCCACTGTCCACCGAGCAGACTGTGATCGCAACGCATAACGCGGAACCCGTCATTCTCGTTTTCCAAAACAGAGATGTATCCAGTGTAAGCTTCCTGTCGTGCCAAGAGAGAGTAACCTTCGTGCTCAATTGCAGAATTGACACCACTGATTCCAGCGAAATGGACGTTCGAGGTCACTGAGAAAATTATAGAGGGGATGGCCAGGACCAGCCATTTTGACGGAATGAGTGCAGAGTAACAGGCAGCGAGAAGCATTTGCATGCCCACTCTGGTGAAGAAAACCGAGGTTCCAACAATCCATGAAAGAACAAAATGGGCGATGTGCTCGCCAGCCGAATAGAACACATATGTACCGATCAAGGGCACATGCTCAACAATCAGGTCACCCTGTGCTTCAAGTCTCAAAGCAGTCTGGATTTGCTTTCCGGCATAGGCTACGGTCAACAGCACTAGAGGATAGTAACCGCAGAGTTCCGTGACCACCGGGCCTGTGGGGTTGCCAATCTTGGAGCTTTGCTGCTTGATGAAGTATTGGAGTGTCGGAACCCAGAATGCCAACACAGGGAGCATGAAACCACCGAGACGACCTAGACGCTTGAGAATCTTATCTTTCAGTAGCCATCCGACTCCGCCGGAGATGGCCACTCCAAAACTATGGAAGATATGCGCTGCGTAGGATCCATATGTTGGAGACAAGACAAGCTTCGAAAGGGGCGAGTAGAAGGCAAGCAGGATCAGCAAAACCACGCCGGTAGTGAGCCGCCGGGCATCAATGTGCTGCAACATGTCCTGGAGAGACATGATTCTCAGCTGACGCAGTTCTTGATATAAAAATAATCAACCAAGATAGCGCATCTGCAAGCTTGTTAGCAACCTGAAACTGTGTCCTTTTCCCCCTTATTGCAGTTGACATCCAATGAATAATAAAGATGTGTTTGAAATCAGATCCCCGACTTACACGTTCAGAACAGACACATATCAAAATAATCTTCAACGAGAAAAAAGTTATTGCGGAGAAGAAGGCAACTTTTGCCGCCGAGCTCCGCGTTCCCAACTTCCTTCTCCTCTCCACCTCCACACTCTGAAACACACCGAAGATGCCACATTTCCCCAAGGATTCCGGGTTTTCAGTCAAAGATGCATCCAGCGCGCAGAACGCTGTCAAAGTCAAAAACCGTCGCAAGCGGTATCTGGACTTACACCCAGAATACTTCTCAGCGGGGCTTGAGCTAGCCGGTCCGCCTGCTCTCTTCTCTCCCATTGCCAGTTGATTATTTTATACATTGCTCGGCCTGCTTTATCGCTGGTGCCAGCTGGATTTACATACAGAAGCGAACAAAAGAGAAACACAATGCTAATCCTGCTCGACTCTCCACAGACCCGTTACTATACGATCGCCTCATCCGCCGATTCCAGACAGCACAAGAAAGAGAGGCCGAGGGGCGAGCGAAGGGGTTCTCAGGTGTCTTAGAGACCGACCTTCTACGGTCCGAGGCCAAGATTGATGCGATCGCAAACCCAGACCCTAACGCTATGATGAGCTACACCCGCGGCCCAGATGGGGAGATCCTCGCCGAGGACCGTGATGAAATACCTCCAAATAAGGAAGAAGGCGAGCGGCTCTGGCGGTGGGAGATGGGATTGCGTTTCATGCAGGGCAACGACATTGATTTCGATTACAAGACGGTTGATGAAAATGACGACCTCGACGATCACACGGATGAGCAAGACCAGTATTTTGAGGATGAGGAGCCTGAATGGGTGGTTGACAGCACTCGCGGGGACGACGCTCGCCCAAATCTGCAGGGTGAAACAGGCATTCAAGATTTCTAGATTTAGGGAAAAAAAAACTTGTTGCAGTGTCTTTGACCTGTGGGTTACAGCGAAGTCTGCTCGCTGGCTACACGTGATGCTATACAATATTGCCAGTGGTCTGTCGACTACCTCTGAAGTACCCCACCCTCGGACGGCCAAAAAGAGGGACTTGGCCCTGCTTTCGAGTCTTCTGCCCCATCTACGGGTCTCTGTTCGTCGTTGTGATGTGGATGTGGCGGCACGATCTAATATTGTCTGCGATGGCCGCTGGTTGCCACGGGCTGCTATCCCGAGAGACAGCAGGTGCTCGCATTCGCACTCGCACTCACACCATTGTTGAAAGCCTCAGTTCTATGAGACGTTCCGGGTTGGACAATATACGATTGGTCGAATTCCATAGCTGGTCCACGCGATCACTCTTTACTCGACAACAAGCGTCGGCCGCTACGGCCTCTATGCTTGACAACAGACCTTGTGGGATTTGAGTACCTAGGTCCACGGGTGATCTGATGTATTTGTCAGATGATATCAGGGACGTTCCAAGGTTATTCGTAGGAAAATACCAGAGTCTTTCCATTCTTATGTCTTTGGTACCTTTCAAGTTCTAAGTACTACATTGTGGATTTGTCTACTGTCGTAGTTCCCCTAGCCCTCTTTATAAGGCCGGCCCCCCCGGACCCTGAATCAGCGATTATCAAAGCGCGTGCAAGTGCCCAGGTGCAGGTTGTCAGGGCGAATGCGTTTGTCGTTTGTCGTTGCCTACCCTTTCTTTGTCGCAGCCTTAAGCCACTGGAAAATTATAAATACCTGGTCCTGCCCCCTGAACTTCCTCTTCTTCTTTCTTTCTTTCTCCATCCTAGTGCGGGTGCTTTACACGTATCAGTGAGGAGAAATCCGAGATCGTGTTTTTGCTAGTTGAAAACTACCAACCTGACCGCTTCAAGCAAGCCTTAGCGCATGCTTGGGAATTTTTGAAACCACACTCATCAACTCCTTGACTCTTCGAGTCCTCGAGTTTGAATTTTTTTTTTCTTGAGGGTGACGGATGACGGATGTCACCCTCAAGTACATGTACTTTAGGTCTTTCCACTACTTGTAACTCAGTATATACAGCACTACATAACTATGTACAAAGCACTCATCAACCTAAAATCCACGTAAAAGTCAGGCCTTGTCCTTTATGCTGGCTATTCATGCAGCGCACTTGGTCAAAAGTGCAATGGCCGTCTCTCTGAGCTTGAACTTCTGAATTTTCCCGCTTGCTGTCTTGGGGAAAGACTCCAAAGGGCCCAAAAAGAAGACATGCTTCGGAACTGTAAACAGACAAAACATCAGCTCAGCCCCCGCGACAATTGTCAGGATAGTTCAAAAACGACGTAAAGCAGTTGCCTAGGATACGACTTACTAAGATGGTTGCTGAGCTTTTCACGCACCCATTGCTGGATCTCCTCAGCAGTGACTGTATTTGAGCTGTGGTCCCGAGGAACAATGAAAGCAGCTACTGCCTCGCCATATCTCACGTCAGGGACGCCGACGACCGACACGTCTGCAACGCCATTGTTGGCTAACAAGCAATTCTCAATCTCCAGGGGGTGTATGTTCTCGCCACCACGGATTATCAGATCTTTGATCCGTCCGGTGATAGTGATATATCCATCTGGTGACATGGAAGCTTCATCTCCAGTCTAAAACCCCGGGGTCAGAGGAAACAGCTTTACTCGAGACAACAAATAGAAAATTGAACTCACATGCATCCACACTTTGCCAGAATCATCCGGAATCATCACTTCCGCTGTCTTTTCTGGATCGGCCCAGTATTCCTTCATCAGCAGGTACCCGCTGACTGCCAACTCACCCCGTCTCTCTATGGGTAGAATTACGTTCTTGTCCACCGGATTCACAATCTTTGCCTCGACATGTGGCATGAGCTTTCCGACAGAGTAGATCCGCTTATCAATGGGATCATCAGTCGTTGTCATAGCCGAGACGGGACTTGTTTCCGTCATTCCATAACAAATAGTCAATTCGGTCAAATTCAGTACCTTATGCAGCTTTTTCATTATCTCGGCAGGAATACTGCTTCCGGCAGCGATGCCCGTGCGAAGATGTTGGAATCCCTCGCTGGAGACTTCTCCTGTCTCGATCAAGCTTAACTCCTCGAGAAACATTGTCGGTACACCATATAGCGCGGTACATTTCTCTTCTTGGACAGCCTCCAACGCAGCACGAGCATTGAAGGATTCACTGGGGAAGACGATGGCTGAGCCGTGGGTCGCTGTCGCCATATAGCCTAATATACTGCCGAAGCAATGAAACAACGGCGGTGGGCAACAGATAATATCATTCGGCGTGAGAAGCATGCGGTCACCAATCTGAGAGCCATTATTCAGAATGGAGCGATGGGTGAGGCATGCAGCCTTGGGCATTGATGTGGTTCCTGAGGTGAACTGGATATTCACAGTTTCATCCGGCGAAAGGTTTCGAGGAGGAAGCGGGCTGCCGTCTACAGTAAGCTGGGACATAATAGATGCATACTGCGTCAAGCTCTTATAGGACGATATATCCACGCGGCCTTCGGAGTTGTCGACCATAATGATATTTCTCAGAGACGGGACAGGTGCGGACTCCAACTTCGACTTGTGGAGGTCTTCAACAAGGTCATTGAGTAAAGGGACATTGCTGCGTGGCTTCTTTCGTGGCAGATTGGACTCTGTGCTGATTAGGAGATGACTGGCTTCCAGGTGACCCAGGGCCGCAATCACTTGTGCAGTATTGAATGACGGGTTGAGCGGAACCTATTGGATTATTAGACCCAATGATCCCGTGGCAATGAGAGAGCTGACCTACCAAAACGGCACCAAGTTTGAATAACGCGTATGTTGCCTTGTCACGGATATTAGCCTCGCTCTTTTCTTCCTACCCATTTCCGCGGTCACCCAACATACCACAGCGTATTCCATCGAGTTCCCAAGCATGACTCCAACCCGCTCACCCTTCCCAACACCAAGTGACTCCAGCCCCCGAGCGAGAGAATTGCTTCTTGTGTCCAAGGATGCATAGGTTGCCCGATCATTCTGATGTCTTGAGACAACCCTTGACAGTATAGTTAGTATCTCAAGTCTCAATTGTCCAATCTTGCGACACGGTTCTCACGCTGTTCTATCTCCGCATTCCGCGACAATCTTGGCGAAGTGTTCGCCAACTGTGGACTCGATCAAGGGCGGCTATATTGAAAGTACTACTGTCAGAGACATACTGCACGCCATTGTTCTTGGACAGCGGATACTCACACCTGATGGCCCCCGTGCATAGCTCTCTGTCAGTAGCCCCCTCTTAACCAAGGATGGTTGCTGAAGGATTCTCTTTCCTCCGAACGCAGATCTTCGACAGGATACACGACCTCTTAGGCCAAGCCCGGTTACAATTCCGCTGTAGCTCATGTTCTTATTCCAATGCTAGCTTGACCAAGGTCTCATGACTCTGATGGCTGCAATTGGCTGTATCGACCGAAAAGGGTACTACAATATGTAGCAATTAATCATAAGGGGAGTTGGAAAGGGATTCAAGAGTGCAAAGGCGGAGTAGGTCCGCGGCATAGCTTTCCCCGCACTTTTAGACGTGCGGGGATCCCGAGGAACTAAATCTACATTGGCCTTGGGATGTACAACATATTAGAACAATGAAAAGAAAAAGGAAAAAGAAAAGAAAACACTGCTAGATCTATATTCATTCTTTGCTATCAAAATCAGTCAACTCCGAAATTCAAAATGCATAACCTATGAGAGGATTGGCCTATTCCTAGTTAGGGCCCAGAACCATCACAGTGCCCGCATAGACAGTCAAAGTCTTTATTTCCCCAGTAGTTAAAACCATAGTTAACAGTAATCTCTTCAAAGGGAAGAATGTCACGAATGACATCAACTGTGCAAATAACTCGGTTTCCAACGGTGCGAGTTTTGAACTGCGTCGAGGGCTGGCACGAGTGGCTAATGTAGCGGGTCCAGTTGCCAAACTCGTGGGGGCAAATCGTACACAAAGTGCGCTTATTGGGTCCAGTTTTATCATCGTCTTGATCCAGGGGATAGACATCCTCTACGGGACTGGGAAGGAGCTCACCCATGAATATATCGAGAGTTTCACCATGCTTGAATCTCGACAGCGCTCGAACACCAGTACCCGTATCGGGGTATTCTCGCAGTTCAACCAGCTCTCCTGCGCTAGTTGGCAAGCGGCAATCACAAGAAACAGTGCTGCCACATATACAGCAAGCACTTCCGACCTTGGTGGGACTGCCATTGGGTGTATGGCGAAGCGTCGGGTCCTGTTCATTGCCGCCCCACTTCTTGGGATCATAGATACTCTCGTTAATGTGTTTCTGCAACTTGCCGTTATAGATGGGCTCCTTCAGCTTACCATCAAGCGTGATAACCGTGTGGTGGGGGTGGTCGACTTTCCACCTCATGTATGTCTTGATATCGGATTTCATATCTGGAAGCCCTGGGATGGGGTAGTCCTTGTGGGCATAGAGAATGTCACGCCACTTCAGGGCACGGCTATGCGCAAAAAGTTCAATACTCACGAAGTTCTCTTGAATCTTCTGGAGCAGGAACCCCCAGGTTCTGTCGCTGGCTCTTTTGATGCTGCATCGGAATGCTTCACTATGGGAACAGATAGCAAACATCTTCCATCCGAGCCCAGTAACAAACTCGAAGAACCTACTGTTAGGTGTGACGGGTTGGAACTCACCATGCTCCGCCTTCAAGGATTTCACATGGGACATGTAGTAGCCGATCTCCCGCTCCACAAATCCTCCTGCGAAGACAAGCATGTTGGAAAAGGTCTCTTCACTACCGGAAGCTTTCTCTTTCGCAAGTCTCTCGAGATTGCAGTGGGCGTTGATATCATAGTACACGGCTTGGGTGATATCAGTAGCTTCCTTGTTCGCCGTCTGGTTCAGAGCGTCTTCAGAGCCCCAGGGTGGGAAAAGCTTCTCCAGGTCGACAGGAGAAAAGGGAGTCTTTCCGCCGGCCTTCCTCTCGGTGGTCTTCTTGGTGATGGTCTTCTTGGCCTTCTGGACCTTGTTAGTGGTCTTGGTGATGGTCTTCCTGGCCTTCTGGACCTTGTTAGT
Organism: Penicillium rubens; assembly: GCF_028828025.1. Lineage (NCBI taxonomy): Eukaryota > Fungi > Ascomycota > Eurotiomycetes > Eurotiales > Aspergillaceae > Penicillium > Penicillium rubens. Next base: position 5,973,133 of record NW_026890600.1, read on the forward strand.
AGTGGTCTTGGTGATGGTCTTCCTGGCCTTCTGGACCTTGTTAGTAGTGGTCTTGGTGATGGTCTTCCTGGCCTGCTGGACCTCGTCAGTGGTCTTCTTGGTGATGGTCTTCTTGGCCTTCTGGACCTCGTCAGTGGTCTTCTTGGTGATGGTCTTCTTGGCCTTCTGGACCTTGTCAGTGGTCTTCTTGGTGATGGTCTTCTTGGCCTTCTGGACCTTGTTGGCGGTCCTGCCGGTATTGACTGTGCTAGTCGTGTTGTTTGCTTTGCTGTGGGTTGCAGCCATTGTGACTATATAATAAGACAATTTATGAAGGCTTGTAAAGGTGGAATTGAAATGCTGGACGCTGGATGATGTGTTGTTTCGAATGTGTGATGGTTGATAATCTGGCGCGGAAAAGAAGGGTCTTTATACTCGCTCGCCTGGGCTCTCATTCCAACCCGAGTGCTATTGTACTATTAGACACTGCTTTGTTTCAACCATAAATAGTATTGTGGTATAAAGACCCGGAGTAGGCCATTCAAGCACCCGAAAGAGAGACAATGTGTATCCATTGTGAACGTGGACTAGTCCCACACATGAAACTAGATAAACTTGGAACTGAGAGCTGAAAGAAATGGGAGAATGGCCGTGTATTTTAGGCTCAAAGAAGTGAAGAATCGGACCAGGAGAAGCAGAAGTACAAAGAGACGCAAATAGCGGAATGACGCTTGGCGTCATGTGGTGGGGAAGCTCCGTTGCGACACTTTGTCTTTCGTCTTTTCTTCCTCTTCTCCCAACTCTTCTGCCTTCATTTGCTTTGTTCTATTTGCTTTTTGTATCTCTTGTCATGCTTGTACATTGATCCATTGATTTTCAGTTCCAGCGCAGAACCAAACATGGCCTCCGAACCGACCGAGGAAGCTATCGCCGACTTCGTCGGCTTCACAAGCACGACGCGCGAGCAAGCCATCGACTTCCTGAAGGTAGGAAGCTGCACCTGGTTGATAAATATTTTCTCCCCTAAATCATCTCCTACAGGCAAACAACCTCGACTCACAGAAAGCGATCAACGCGTACTTCGAGGATCCGACGGGGTCTCAGCTCAAGGTAAATTTGGTGACGCGCAGCAACTCCCGGCTATGATCTAACATCTCAAAGCCGATACCTACCTACTGGAATGATAACAGAAGCTCTTGTAAGATTACCTACTTATCCGAGTTCGGTTTTGCAATTAACATACCCCGCCCCAGCATGGGACTTTGCCCAACAGGACAATGCGCCACCAATTCCAGCGACAGCACCGCCCTCTCGTCCTCCTTCCCGAACGGACATACGCGGCCCAGGACAAAATACTGGATATCAAGATTCCATTGGGACCGCTCCGAAAGGTATTATGATCTTGACATTTCGACTGCAAGAGGCATACTGATTTGCGATTTGACAATGTAGAAGGTTCTGGACAAGGCCTTAGTCTGGCGGAACGGGAAGAAAAGGAATTACAGCAAGCCGTTGCTATGTCATTGAATTCGGAGATGGGACAGCAGGAAACCGGGGTGACATTGCAGAAACAGCCGCAGTTCAGCAAAGCAACTCGAGACCACTACGAAGAAGGTGCTTGGGCGATGACCTTGTTCAACACATCTTCCGAAGAAGTCATGATTAGCCCAGATCCGGAAGACCGCAAAAGAGCGGAGGGCGAGCCTGCGTTCATCCGCCCCAACCCTGAGGGCATTTACCTCGGAGGGCTTTTGACAATTCTCCATAGTATTCCCCTCGCACGAGAAGCTTTGCTCCTGCGGAACAAACCGCTATTTGACTACGGCCATGACCCGCAGTGGTGGAATGGGCAACCGATTAACCTGCCAAAGATCGTTACGGTGAATGATGGCAAGACCGGGGATGACGACTGGGATGATATCATTCACGAAACCCAGCGGCTGATGGCTTTTATGGATACAACGAAACGTGCTTTTGGCAGCAGCGGCAGCTTGGCAAAGATCAACAGCATGTCATCCTTATCAGCAGATTCGGAGGAGGTCGTCACCAGGTTTTTGGAAGCATGGCATGGTGCAGCCATTAAGGCAGATCCTGAAAATCCACTGGCAACCATATTCACATCACATGCATACAGGAAAGAACCTTTCCACGAGTTTTCTGAGCCTGATAGCAGGGAACTCTTCACTTTTGAGCCTCCTGTTGAGCAGGACAATGACCAGACACTCTATGACGTTTTGGATTCTGCTTTATGGGGTGACAGACCAGGGAAGGAGCTCGATGACGCATGGCTTGAACATTTAGCAGAGGTGCTAGTCGTTAGACTCGATGCTCTTCAAAAGCCAAAACCTGTGGGCGTGGATATTCATTCTGTGTTTTATCCAGATCGGTATCTTAGCAGCTGCCGAGATCTTGCTCGTGAATTTCGTGCAAAACGACAGCAGATACAGGGAGATGTATTGAGACTCGAACAACTCATTCATCGCTACACCATGCCACGGGACCCCGTGGGGAGCTCGACGATCACGGAACTCCTCGAACAAGCTGCCCAGTCGGTGGCAGTGGTTGCGCCGGGGCAAATGAGCGAGCCTGATCAGTCCAGCTCTGGAGCGGCAGATGCAGAGACAACGCGAGTCGCAGAAGAATTGAGAGCAATTTCGACAAACATAGAAGCCAAGCTCAAAGGTAAAGACAGCCATTACTACCATACCCATGCTGTTGGCTAATAACCCGAGCGCAGAACTCGAACTTAGGAAGCAGAGTGCCATGAAGTCTCTCCGTGAGATATCAAAGACACTTACCGAACCTCCCAAGTCACCTTTTGAGCCCCCTGTCTACAAGTATACGCTACGAGGCGTATGCACCGAACCACATGTGACTTACGTTTTATCAAATCCGAAAACAACTGCCCCAGGGCACCTGATGGATATGGACTCGGAAACTGAAAAAAGCAATGACTACCAGTGGTGGCGTATCAGCTTTTCGGCGGAAGATGGAAAAGCCCGACAAGCCGAAAAACAAAAAACCCAAGGCAACACTGCAGCCACACAGGATGGCGAGGTTGTGGGCTACACTGTTCGAAAAGTTCAAGAGAATGAAGTCCTCCAAGCCGCGCGTGAAGAGTGGAGCTCTGTCTTACTTGTCTATGCAAGCGAGAATGCTGTGAATGCACAAGTGGATCCTGCGCCGTCACAGCTTCAGGTGAGACTCACAGTCTTCCTCAGATAGTTCTAGAGTTTTCGGCTAACTGAAAGCAGGGCTTCGTGAACAGAGACAACGATGCTTTTGGGGACGAATTTGGGAATACCCCGACCATAATCTTCAGTGACCAGGAAGATTCCGGGGCGGAGGCGAACAATGCGGAAACTCAACACAAAGGACAACAGCCTGATATGTCAGAGAAGGCAACAAAGGTGAATGTCTTTGACTATGAAGTCTCCGGGTTCGATGACGAGCCAAAATCCAGCCAAGAGATGCAGGAGAAACCTGGAGCGAGTCTCCTGGGTCATCATGCCGCCGCAACTCACTCCACGGCGCCTATTGGCCCACAGACAGACTCAGGGTGGAACAGTGCTGACGAAGAAATGGCGCATCATCTAGGGCATGCGAAGTAGCATTGAATGAAGCATGCGGGGAAGCCTATGAATAATGAGTGAATGATGAATATGTAGATACTGTAGAGCAATGTCAAGCTTCGGCTATATGTCAATTGGTCAGACGGTATTGGACACCCAAATCCTAAGCATCGATCTTACAAGAAGAATCCCATATTATAGCAGACCGATCCTTGCATAAAAGCCTCCTGAGGTTATGTACGACGTACACTTTGTAGTATCCAGGTACAGCTAACTGATAAGCTTGTCCCCACATTTTGCTATGTTTGCACCTCACCAAGCTCCTGGCACCCTTTCTCAGTCAATCTCGCAATTACCCCAATTGGTCTCTGATCTCTACAAACCATGGCCCTCGAAAGTGACGCAGTGGCCGGGGCCACCATCGAGCTCCTCGAGGCGCGCCTACGCCGCCTCACCTACCTCCTCACCGGCGCCACAGACTGGACCGGCGTCCCTACCGCGCCCGAAAAGCCCGCATCCCTCGACGAGACAGTCACCCGCCGACTAGCGCGGCTAGAATCAGAATTAGAACGGCTTAGTCGAAGTGTACCAGCCGTACGGGATGTTCTACAACTCCGTATGTGACCAGTGATGGTGTTATTTACACGCGCATTACCACCGCCACGAACCCGCTCATTCTTACCCTCTCCCTACCTGAATTCTGATTCTTGACATCTGCATAATCGACTCTCCACTATCCTCCGAGCCATCTTATCCGATTCCACACTAACACAAATCCTACCAGACGACCGAAACCCCGACCTCTTCCAAACAACACCACCCCACGAAATCCCCGAAGGCCTCACAACCCAAACCCTAGCCTCAATAGTCCTCTCCTACGCCACTGCCTTCCCTGAAACCGCCTCGCGCCTTACATCACTAAACGACCTCCCCGTGCCGGATGCGCAGAGCTCCGCAGCACTAATCGACCTGCAGCCACAGCTAGGCCGGCTCGCGCAGACGCAGAGCGAGCAGGCAGCTGAGATCTCGGAGCTGCGAGTGCGCACGGCGCGCGTGCTGCAGCGCTGGTATGACGTCGGGCTTGTTGGGAGTGGGGAGTGCTGGGCTGAGTGGGAGGGGAGACTTGAGGATGTGGAGAGAGAGATTAGGAGGGGGGAAGTTGTTAGGAAGGGGAGGGAGGAAGCTTAGAGGGGAGTCTTTCGGAATGGTACTGTTTTGGATGATATTATGGGGAGCAACTGGAGGGGTGTGATGTCTCTGGCTGTTGCTGTTGTCTGCTTTTTTGTTATGATACCTCTGATTTGGGCGCGGTTTTTTCTTATCTCGAATAAGCACATGGGATATTCCTACGGAGTACATAAGTTTAACATACGTATGTATGTACATACGTATATATCTTGGTATTCGGGTTTACGTCTGAGGGGAATATAGTCTCCAGCTCAGTCAAGTCAAGCTGCGAAGTTTATACAGTCTAGCATGGCATATACAAAGCTATGTCCCAGGCTAGGCCCCTCCTGTAACAATTAGGTGTTTGCAGTACATTCCTCTCAACGTCATTTCATCCGGATGGATTCCTTGGGACGTTCAAAGTCAACTAGAATGCGCTAACCTGCCCCAGTTTCTTCCCCCGCAAACTGTGCTCGGTTGTAGAAAGCGGTATATTGACTACTAACTTGTCAGGATTAGGATGGAGCTCTCTAGGAATGATATCCAATGGTAGTGCGTCAGCTAACATGAATAGGCCACTAGTGTTAGAGTACTAAGTATACTTGTGCCAAGCTCACCACCATCTACCCTATTGTCAGAGGTGGTGGTGGGCTTGGCACCATTACATGCAGAAATCATATATGTACATATCCGGTAAACAGCAACTTGTTCATAGAGGTATAAAGAGCCCGGCAAAATGTGTGACTCAGCCCTTTTAGCTTCCAAGGTCGTCTCTATGTGCCCTGTACATCAGAGATGTCTAAGCGCGGCGCCGAGATAGTTAATTCTGTCCCTGCAATCTTCACATACTTGTTTTCAGTTCTTTTTAAGGAGTTCGAAGGTATCTGGCCAACGCTAGGCGAATCGTTACATAACTAGGTTGTGTACTATCGAAGCTACCTAGGTACCGGCCACTAGGGCTTCGTAACCCGCAAGACCTCCGTACCAAGGCGACGACACACTTAGGTTAGCATACCTATTATATGTCCTACAATATAGCCTTATCCAAGGCTGGGGAGTTTTTGGTGTTTTTCTCTTTTTTTTTTTTTGGCTTCAAACCCACCAAACCAAAAAAAGAAAAAAAGAAAAGAAAGTTGAGCCCAACCCGATTTGAACGGATGACCTTGAGGTCTGGAATCTCACGCGCTACCTGGATGATCATTAGTAATTGAATTGGACACCTTTGAAGTGGTGGTAACATACCGCTGCGCCATAGGCCCGAATTGATGGTATTTTGGCCGATTTAAGGTATCAAGAAGATTGCCTCTCATAATATGGCCTATGGAATACTACCTCAGGTACCTACCTAAGACACAAAGCGGAGGTGACTAACCGGATATTTATAGATTTCCAGATCGAGTTCATTTTCATTGTTTATGTTTAGAGAATGAGGAAAAGTAAATAGACTAATGTAAACAGTTAGAATCATTCTCCAATTATTTATTCTATTCTCAAACCGATCAAGTCCAAGCAATTTCCATTGAAATTTCCTTAATTTCCAAAGAGAATCGAGACCGTCGATTTCCAGGGGGCCCGGACTCCACTGCGTATCTGCCACTTTTCCTCCTTTTTATCTTTCCCTCTCTCTCCTCCTCTCTTTCAAACTGTCAATCTTATCCACTCTTTTATTCTTTTCTTTTTATTGATTGATTCTGTCTCTTGTTTCTTTTTCCAGCCTGGTGCTGTCTTTTTCTCTCTGCAAGGAGATTCTTTTCTTTTGACTCCCAACCTCTTACCATCCCCACGGATTGTCTCTGAACCCACTCCGGTTTTAGGTACTGTAATCCTATTATCTTTCTATGTCTTTCTTTTATATCGCTCTATTTCATTGCCACATGCAGTCACACCTGTCGTTCCCACACTAACTAACCGCAGTCACTCCTTCCCGTCCGCCTCGTTCAGGACCCGGCAATCAACAACTCTTATATACAAGCGCATCGCTCATCACCCATCGCCATTCCCTCTTTTTCTTCGATTATTTCATACCAATTCCATTCCACAGCCTAACCCAATCCGCAAATCCAACATGGCGAAATTCCGGCCTAGCAACATACTAGGCGATCCATTCGCGCTCATGACCATCTCGATTTCGATTGTTCGTTCGACTTACTCCTCCATGACTCGACATAGACTAACATACAATTCTAGCTGGCATGGCTCATTGCTTTCATCTCATCTATCATCGCCGACGTGCAAACCCAATATCCCAACTACTCATGGTGGGCCATCTCATACATGTTTTGTGTCATTGTGGGCCTCGTCACGACCTTTGGCACTGACACGGGCCACGTTTATGGCGTCGCAGTATGATGGCTCCTCAATGCAGAACATTACAAGACTCTAGTACTGACAATGTCTCCAGATAGTTGGTTACCTTGCCTGTGGCCTTGTCCTAACATCCACGAGCGCAAACAACCTGATCTACGGAAAACAAGCCTCCATGCAAGCCGCAGGTGCAGGCTTCATTCTCCTTTCCATGATCATCATCCTCTGGATCTTCTACTTCGGCTCCACACCCCAGGCCACCCACCGCGGCTTCATCGACTCGTTCGCCCTGAACAAGGAACAGCCGGGCGATCCCTCCTACCGCGGCAGTCGCCCCATGTCCAGCACATTCGGCGCCCGCCCAGATACCGTGGCAACCAACAACACCCCGCAGATGTACACCTCCGCCCAACTAGGCGGCTTCGAGACCTCGTCCCCCGTCTCCGGATACCCCGGTGGCGCGCCCGGCGCCGAACGAGCATCCTCTGCGCCTCGCTTCGGTACCCCCAATCCCTCGACTCCGGGTAACGGCGAGCAAGAAGTAGGCGAAGTGCCCCAGCCAACAGAATACCCTTACCGGGCCAAGGCGATCTACTCATATGACGCCAACCCGGAAGACGCCAATGAAATCAGCTTCGCCAAACACGAGATCTTGGAAGTATCCGATGTGAGCGGCCGATGGTGGCAGGCTCGGAAGCAAAATGGAGATACTGGCATTGCGCCCTCGAACTATCTGATCCTTCTGTGATCTCTGGTCCGTATGCATGATGTCTCTTCTTTTTGTCCGAGTTCCTTGTCATTTGTTCTGTCGCAAAATCTGTTTTCCCTTCCCCTTGATACCCTTCGGATCCAACCTCGATGTGTGTGTGTGTGTATTTTTTTGGTTCCTTTTAACGTGATGTCTTGATGGCCTCCTTCTGTTCTGTGTTGCATGTCCTTTCTCTTCTTGGTACTTTTATTTTTGTGATTTGGGGTTTTGGGTTTTTGCTCTAGCGGGTGGTTATCCTGTGTCTTTCCTTTATGCTCCTTCATGGCTGAGGTGCTATTCTCCATGATCATGTTGGAATAGGGTTTATAATCGGGGTCTGTTGATCCCGATGAAACACTTGTTTTCTACTCCGTACATGAAAGAAAAATAAACATGTGAGATGGTGTCTATATGCTAGGATAGCGATGTCTTGACTGTAGACAGTGCAATTCACCGTGTTGTGCGTTTACCCGTGGACTACGTGTGCGTCTACGTAATTTGTCGAATCCACCTGGACACTTGGGCGTGGGGCCTCCAAAGTTCTAGAACACCCAGCTGATTTCGAGCACACAATATATTTTATTATATAGACTACGTGCCCTATTTGATGTCTACGTTTGCATCTGTTTGACTATGAATCATAAGATTTATTACCAGAATATGAACCTTAATCCTACTACTAATAGTAGATAAAGATCTTCGAAGAGAAGCAAAAGCGACTTTTATAAGTATTATAAGCGCTTACTACTTAGAACCTACCTATAGTGGGCTTTACAAAGCAGTGCTAAGCCCTCCAGGGCTAGTAAGTGATGCCTTGGGTGGCTACTAGATATAGAAAGTAAAGAACGAAATGATAGGACGGGGAGAGAGTCCCCCCTAGGAGCTACCTTATAGGTTCTCCAGAAGTAAAACTTCTTTACATGATTTGCTTATCTACTAAGTGCTTAATATCGACTAAGCCGAGCGATATAATAAAAGCCTTATAAGCTTACGATATAAGTAGTTTGTTAAACAAGAGGACTGATATGAAACTGATACTATAAGGGACCTGTGACACCAATTGAATGGCGGTCGGTCTCGAAAATATGCAGTGCTGAGCAAGGGCCTCCCCTCTGAAAATTTCCCTTTATTCTCCTTTCAATCCTCTGTTAAAATCCATCTCTTGCAACAAATCGACTCTATCCGCAATGGGTGAACCACTCGACAATGGTTGTATCGCATGCGGGTGGACACTTGACAAAGAAAAGCGGTGCCATTATACTAGCCACCTCAAACTCTTCTACGGCGCATCTACGCGGGGCGTCTGGTCCATCGGCTCAGATGTGATTTTGAAAGATCGGCCAGACGAGGGTCCAAAATCAAAAGTTGAAGTCAAAACATTAAACCATCTGGCGACTTATACCGACGTCCCCGTCCCAAAGGTTCTACGAGACTGGGTCGATCGCGATGGGCGATACTTCATTTTGAACGAACGTATTAGTGGCCAAACGCTCGAGGAGGCATGGCCTTCTTTGTCAGAACCCCAAAAGATAGATATCGCAGATCAAGTCGTCAAAGTGCGAAAACAACTTCGATCCGTCACGTCAGCCTCTATTCAGTGTGTCGATCAAAGTCCATGCTATCCGGGCTTACTGTTTTTCGATCTTGAACCCCACGGACCGTTTCACTCTGACCAAGAGCTCTGGGATGCCCTGGCCCTTAACCTTCGCCATCTCCCTCAACAAGTTTTGGAGAACTTGAAGAAGCGCTTACCAGAGTGCGGACCCTATGTGCTCACTCATTGCGATCTCAATTTGGGAAATATCATGGTCCAAAACGGAAAGGTTGTTGGTATACTCGACTGGGAATACGCTGCCTTTTTTCCTATTTGGTATGAGTATGTTTCGGCCTCTTTTGGATTTACAGATATGGATGTCGAATGGAAAAGGTTGCTCCGGGAGCGCTTCAGCGTACATGGCGAGGCGCACGAAAATGCTAAGGCATTTTGGACGGACATGTGTAATCTAAGACAGTACCCGAATCTGGATGAGAAAGGTCAGGAAACCTTAGAGAGACTGTCTTAGACTATGTTGAACTAGTGGAACCACTGTAGTGTGATAGTTAGAATTACGGTAGTTATAATCGCTTAGGATTATAGGATCCATACTTTATTACCTAGAAGGTCTCTAGTCCGGATATAATTTCTAGAACCGATAGCTTAAGGGTGCTAACTAGTAATAATACAGTGGTATACACTCGCACCACAGAGATATCGGGTGAGATATTAGTTCCATGTCCGGGACCTGGTCGAGCTTATCCGGATTTCTAAATCACTGTTGGACTGTAGGTTGGTATACAGTTGTACACCACCGGGCGAGTGCGGCGAGTCGCTTTTAACCTCCTCTTGTACGATATGGAAGGGCCCCGAGAGCCGAGTCGCAGAATAAGAATCGGTGCCAACTTGCTGGGGGTCAGTAATCAGAAATCAAGCAGGGTTGCATAGGTCCTATCACGTACATATAGACCAGTATATGTATCTGGTAATCATTGGGACCCAGATTGTCACTGCGATAATTTGACCGAAAGTCCAGTCTGTCGGGGCATAATACGATCTCTGGGAGAATTGCAGTATGTCGGGGAGAACGAACGTGATATTGACGCCAAGAAGGTACATCTCCGCTAGCACCGTCCATAACCTTGAGAGAATCCGGACAGTTCTGGACTCTCGGGCTTGCTTAATAGTATGTTGGACACGGGAGTAAGCTGGAAAGAAACAATGGTAAGAAATAATTTTTTGGAGAGCCAGCACTCCCCAAATAGAAGACATCCACTGGACCAAAGTGAAGGAAGAAGGGAGACATAGATATAGGGCCTGTTGCGCAGTAGACGATGGGTGGAGGGTTGTGTCCACATTTATCTAAACAATCGAGGTCGGAAATCTGATCGATCCCAGTGATATTCGGCTGCTCCCACGTCTTGCTAAATAACGCAACTGTTGAAATGACAATACTGGCCACGGACCAAAACAAGATATATGTCGAGTCCAGATGAGACCTGTGCAAGATCCATAGGCCAAAGGCCACTCTTACGATAAACTTTGATGACATCCCTGTGGCCTCTGCAAAATTTGTTCGAAGTTGTGTCAGGTTAGTTGCACCTAGCACACTCGAATCGCCAGATAAGGCAACAAACAGGGCGGCCTGGATGGAGATGACAAAGAAACATTGGGACTCCTGGAAGTCGACAGAAATAGAATTGATGATTGACACATGATGAGAGAGCGTTGCATCTCTTGAGACAGAGGGCATTTGTTAGCTTCTTCGCTTGCTGCGAGAAAGACGTTGTGTGCAGACGTGAACCAGTTGTAAGACTTGGATGACTAGCCAGACATAGAACAGAATCAGGGCCTGCATGATATATGCAATTATCATCTATATCACCTCGATCAGTCATGTGGTTTCCTGAAATCAAGATTCAAAGGGCGATAGGAGAGGATTTCACCGGAGCCAGAGATATCCTCATTCAAGTCCAATTTAACAAAATCACAACCAGATGCCATGAAATGTGGGAAAGGAGATATGACCATGCCATATGAATAGGGGTCAAGTAAGGTACTTAATCCGATTCCAGGGGAGTTGACAAAACTAGAATTTCCCGCGCAACCAAGTAGTTCAGCATCGGGCTTGAGGCAATACTGTTTCATGCAGTCGTCAATCATAAGCCCGAAGGTGTCATTTGGATACACGAAAAGACTCTTGTAATCATCACTGCTCAAGAAATCGTTGTCTTGGTGACCAAAGATCTGGAAGCAATGAGAGAGCGTGTGGACAGAACGGAACGCTTCTGATGGATCCAGACATGCTGCTGTCATATTGGTAGCCATTTTGTCATTGCCGGGCTTGAGATAGCATCAAATGAGGAGAAAATGAAAGGCAAGGTTCGATCCCGAATGATGTTTGCCCTGGTTTCAGCCGCATTTTGGCCCCCTCATGCGGGCGGTAAACTCCAACTCTTTATATTCATACACAGTAGCGACTGGGCACTGGCTCAGCGCTATATGTAGCCTAGAAAGGTGGGGGCTGGGGCTGTGTACTTACGTTGTAGGAGAGCAAATAGACAAACGATGTCGGTACTCTAGTACGGCAGCATATAAGCAGGAAATAACTATATTATACTTTGCGTTATGATAATCGCTAGATATTTGCATTACTGCGGTACTGTATCAGCTCATTGATGATGTCGTCAGACTTTGGTCTTTTTTTGTTTACGAGACGTAGCAGTGGGGTGGTGGGTCAAAAGTGTGAATAGCTTCAAGGGATCCCGAAGTAGAAGAAGAAAAAAAATTGGCCCCAAGGATCTTCACAACAGCTAGGCTAGGGACAGTTTCCTCATCGGCTAGGACGCGCCTCGCTCAGGACGTTGAGGCATCAGGGAGCCCCCTTTTCAAGATGGGGTTGGTGTACTCCCTGTCGTCAGCCCGTGACTCACAGTTCTTCAACCCGACCTAGCTGTGATTCGAACACGCAACCTAACATTACCCTGCCCGGGGCACTTCCCATCTGAGCTATGGGGGTTGGGGGTTGCTATGTCTGGACTTGAAGTTCCTTTTATGCTCGCTTTCCTTATCGTTCCTTCCTTATACAGAACTCCAGGGACGCTCTTACCTTGTGGCAGACCCTTCCTTCCTATTTCAGAATGAGTGGTGCCTTCCAAGAGATCCACGGGTGTCATATCTACCTTTCTTCGTCCTCATCTCCAACACCCTCTTCTTGCAGAGCACCACGGATGGGATCTATGTTTCAGTTAACAGTTAGTCAGTGTATTGATATTCCAAGGTTCCGTCGCTAGTCATGATACAACTAGTTTGTCTTGGCCTTGGGGAGAATTAACCGAAGTATAAGATGAGAAGATCAAGGATTCTGTAATATCCAAGCCAGCCCTGGGTTCGTCTGTCTGCGCTTTCAAGGGAATAGCAAGGCACTCCGGGGCATAGATATATAGAAAGTGATTTCGAATGCGTCTTGATCAAACTCTGGATACACGGCAGTAATCTATCAAAGTATGCATATGGCAAGAGCATCGACGCCTGTCTTCTATGCAGATGGTAAACATCTCCCACCTTTGAATGGATCACCACCTAATAATATTGGTCGAATAGGTCAAGCCCAGATCGGTGATCTGTCACTGTCAAAGCGCAGCAAACAAGTTCGCAGTTTTTTGTAGGCCTTGACCTCCGAGTCCTCATGACGGATGTCCCAATTGCTCACCCCAATACCAATACCACAACCACAACCACCACTGAGTCTGACATACTATTCATGACAGCCGGCGTGGCCTCTGACACCAATTTGTTGGGATTGAGCGATACTGGCTTAATGGCTTGTCCAGCCATATTTACCATTCCGAGAGGACAGGGAAGTAACAACACAGTTGCCACGAACACAAGCGTACCGGCACCACAAAGCAATGTGTGGACTTTGTATGGGAAATATGTTGTGTGCAACCAGGACAACGTCAACTTCTACGCCCAACCGACAGGACAAGATGGATGGTATATCTTGTTAGGGTGTGCAACCGCAGATGCAGCTCTTCGGAATGTTCCAGTGACCCTAAGAACCCACTGGCCCTGTCTCTGGCTAAGCACTGGTGTTCTGGGCGTGCCATCTAGGTCGTTTTGTGTGTAGTGGCTATACTGTTATCGGCATTTATGTTCAGCTATTTATGTTGAATATGAATCAGATGGTTTTCATGTTGGTTTAACTATGCTCAGTTCACGCAAGCCCTGGAGGTTCTGCGAATGAAACTGCTATATCCAAGCTTAAGGCTCCTATGCATACTGCTATGTATATATGTAGAGCTGAAATGCACCTCGCCTAACAGAAAAGAACCCCGCAATCTAGATGCCTAATGATCTTGTGATATATGTATTCTCCTGTATCGTCTTGTGTTTGTCTACCCCAAATGCCCAAATAACCCCCCCCAGTCCTTTGTAGGTTAGTCCAGCATTAGCCTTAAAAGGCCATAGCTTTTTTCCTTGGCCGGAAGATCAGCAACTAACCCAGCTGACTCCCAAGTCCCAGTTTCCCCTCTCAACTTCTTTGACCTTTGACCTCTTTGCCTTTTGAAGCTATATAGACGGAAAAGTACGAAAAAGTCGAAAAGTACGAAAACTCCGAAATTTTCCTTATCCGGGAGAATAACGACAACCTGTGTTTCTCCCACTTGTCAGAAATGAAGACCCAACGATGCCAGAACGGATATCACGTCTGAAGGCGAAGTTACTTGGACGATTATCTCCAAAAGCGGATGCGGATCCGAGTGCCCACTTCAACCAGAAAACCCCCTCGCGCCCTCTTGACTCCAACAGATCCGACAGCATCGCATCTTCAAATTTGGACATCGGTTCTTCTCGCGACCGCCAAGTCAAGGAACCCCTATCAGGGACAAACCAGGAACTGAATTCTTCCGTGTCTACGCCTTCGGAACAACCTCATCACACAGGGACTCGCAATTGTACGCCGTCGACCGAGCCGTATAATTCCTCCTTGCCGACTCCTATCTCGGCCGATCCTCCGTCTCCCCTCGAAACCCCTCCGTTATCGACTCCTCCGCATTCCGATACCACCTCCTTCCAGTCCACCCACTTGAAAGCTCAAACTCCAATCCTACCAGAGACTCCATTGACTCCAGCCTTGGATACTGTTGTCGAGTGGCCTACGAATGATCGCCGACCTTCTACCTCCTACTTTCCTCCATCAAGCAAGCGCCCGAGCCTTGCGATCCGTCGTCAATCTCTTCTTCCAGCGACACAGCAACACTTGATTAGCGGGCTACTGGACGCGAGTCTTTTCTCTTCAGGTGACCAGGGTAGTGGTTTCACTCCCCTTGTTCCTCACGAGATGGTCACACGTCGGGTTTGGGTCAAACGGCCCGGTGGATCGGCCACCTTGGTGCCGTGCAGAGACGATGCGGTGGTGGATGAGCTACGCGACCAAGTCATTATGAAGTACGGAAACTCACTAGGGAGAAGCTTTGACTCGCCCGACATCGCTATCCGGGTTTCGCCACGAGAGGGTACGAATCGACCAGGTCACACTGAGCGCCTTTTGAGCCCGGAGGAAGCCCTGTCATCTATTCTCGATGCATACTATCCTGGGGGACAAAAAATCGAGGAAGCATTGGTGATCGATGCACCGTCACGGCGCACCCCAAAGCCATCGCCGCGCCATTCGATCTACCAGCACCATTCGGAACCCGGCGAGCATGGCGATTACTTCCCTCTCATGCCGCCAGTCAATGCGAATGCGGGCACACCCTCTGCACACTCGGGGTCTGCATCAGCAGCGGCTACTGCGCCGTCGATTTCCATTCTCAACACTGGTGTTGCTCCTCCTCTACTGCCATCTCCAGGAAGCCGTAGGGCACGGCATCAGCAACGACCTCCGTTGACACGACACAAAACAAATTCTCCCACTATTCTTCATAACCAGAATACCCAAACTCCTGGCATAACGGGTACGTTTCCAGACTACTTTGCTTTTGCTCCACATGGCCACTGACATCCATAGAAACCGGCGCTACTCCTCATTCCCAACCTATCCCGCCTCCCTCCGCTCCCGCAGTGCCTACACCCCCACCGTCAGCACCGCCGGTAGAGTCTCCGCAGGTGAAATCACACACTCCCCCGGCAACTGCATCACCACGCGTGGTCCGAAAATCAAAAGCAGCCACTTCACCTGGTGCTATGTTTGGCGGGTTGATTGACGGTACCGTTCCGCCAATCAATGTCCTCATCGTGGAGGATAACATTATCAACCAGAAGCTTTTGGAGGCCTTCATGAAAAGGTTGAAAGTGCGCTGGAAATGTGCAATGAACGGCGAAGAGGCAGTGCGGAAATGGCGACAGGGTGGATTTCATTTGGTCTTGATGGACATCCAGCTGCCCGTGATGAACGGTTTGGAAGCCACCAAGGAGATCCGGCGCCTGGAGCGCTTAAATGGTATTGGTGTCTTCCCCAAGACAGCCTCTGGACGCTTTAGCGCGTCCAGTACATCTCCTGCGGACAGAAGACCCGGCCTTCACCGTACGGTCAGTGAAGAGGACACTTTGTCCGATCTTTCACTGTTCCGGAGTCCAGTCATTATCGTCGCATTGACAGCTAGCAGTCTGCAAAGTGACAGACATGAAGCATTAGCTGCTGGATGCAACGATTTCCTGACCAAGGTAAGTCGGATCCCTACTGCGACCATTTGCATCTCAAAAAGGTATACTAACATTTCTCGAATAGCCCGTCGGATTCCCTTGGCTTGAGCAGAAAGTGACAGAATGGGGCTGCATGCAAGCCCTAATTGACTTTGAAGGCTGGCGCAAATGGCGCGGCTTCTTGGACTCTCCTCGCCCCGCCTCGCCAGTTGACACATCAGCCAGCCCGATGCAAGGTGGCTACCGCAAAGAACCACCACAGGTGGATCCCCCATCGCCCTCGACCTCCCGCCCTGCTAATAAGTCCGATCACCACGAAGCCAAGCCACACCTGCCAGATGTTGCGCAAATCATGCGGGAGGATTCATGGGGTAGCGGCAGTCCCGACAGCCTAGACTCGCTCTCGAGTCCGCAGTTGCCAACACCTGGAGATACCGTACCAAGCAGTAGTGCGACGGCCCCGCCTCCGGGTGGGAAATGAGGACGGATTTGTCTTTGGATGGGTTACCATGCCTTGGTCCCTATACGCTTCTATCGATCCTTTTCCGACTTGTTTGATTCGACTTCCTGTCTCTCTCATTGAATACCCCGTATAGCAACGTGTCTTTTCCGATCTCGTCCTTCCATCTTCTTGTCATGGTAGCATGCACTTTCACTTCGAGGTTCTCAAACCTAATGCAGCTCGTGAATCTTATTTTGGCCGTATGGATCTGTCTTGTTATTTCTGCTACATACGCACGTCTTTTCCTTCTGTGGCTGGTTTCTTTTGTCTCGTCCACTATTTTCACTCTTGCATACGGCTGTCATGCAATGGGTATTCTCATATACATGACCGAGATGTCCCGTGCCTATACTCTTCAATGTATAGCTTTCTTTGTTCGTTCCGATTATCGGCTGGGGGGCTTGGTGGTATTTCCTTGCACTTATTTCACTAATCATTTGAGCGATGATTCGTATACATACATTTAGCCATAGTATTCAAAGTATTAGCTTCGACCTTGTACACAACCCATATCCCTTTCCAGAATCTCCGGCATCCAAGGTAACACAACATCTCTTAAAGCAACGAACTCGTCCAATGGCTGTCAATCAGATACGAAGTCGATAGGTAGGTCTGCACAATGTGATCATACCACCAATCACGAGGAAGCAACATGACCCCAAGTACGAGGAGCAACCCAGAGAAGCTTTTAGAATAGCAAATAATATCAAGTCCGGGCTTTTATGTACTTATGCAAATCTAGTTCCGGGCTTTGCTTACTGAGTATTGTCCTGCATGTGATGTTCCTATTGTCTTTGATTCCTTAAATACCTTAATCTTGCCCCCGATCCTCTACGTCCATATATTCTCCATACGCGGACCTACACCCTACGCCTTATAAACATCCTACACACAAGTCTATCGTCTATCATTATCTCCCGAGCAATATACCATTTACCAAAGGACCTCCTCTCACACCCTACAAACTACAAACTACAAACCAGATACCCCGCATCTCACCAGTGACGATTCACCCCCTCACTCAGCTCGACCATGCAGTCATCAAAGACACCATCAGCTCCAGCCTCCCCTACTACTACCTCATGGATCCAAAGTGCCATCGCCTCAATCGGCTCCCTTTTCAACCCTTCCTCCAAGGAAGACGAATCTGAATCCGACGCGATCTCCGGATGGGTTGGAGCGAGAAGGCGACGCTGTCGGTCTGTCGGGGAGGCTCGTTGAGAGTTGACCATCTGGTTGTTTGGTTAGTCCCTAAGCATGAGAAGGATTGAAACGGGATAGGAATGGAAGGAGGCTGAATGGAATGGCGGACTGTTGGGCATATACCTCTTGCTTTTTCATTTAAGGCGCTGTGCATTTGCTTTTAATATCTCGGGGTTTCTAGTCCTTATATTTTCGTGGTTCTTTGTTTCTAAGTGTTTGCAGGACTGGTTAGGAATGAATGATATATGATATCCATACAGTATTCAATGATTTAGAATTATGAATATGGGGGTGATTTGACGACGCCATTCTACTTGCACATTATCAAGATTGATAACTGCTGTTATTTATGTCCATAGAGACTTCAGGAGCATTTAGTTCGCACACTATCTCAGCCTAAACCATGCGTACGGCAGTGTATAGCCACCAGTGCGCCATATCGTATTTCGCTAGTAGAACATTTCATGAAACTAGTAACTATCCATTTTATTAACTATGCCAATCCTGTCCAGGGCTTTGTGGGACCTGATACTGCTGAGTGATGCTGCGCTACACAACGGGAGATTCCGCCAGCGGAAATTGCTCATTGATACGGCGTATGCTAACTGCACTTGTGTCTGTTACGACGACTGGGATGAAGAAAGTTACTTCGCGAGAAAGAGGAGGGGAAGTCGACGATGTCGAACACTTGGCGAGGATTGCCGACGTGTTGGACGAGATGAGGCTATTTTACCTCGAGCCAGCTTGCATATATGTGGCGAGAGCCAGAAAAGCAAGCAATTCAATGGATGTAGGCAGACATGGTGACTGGTGGAGTAGGAACAAAGACGAAATTGAAGAGGATGAATATGAGATGGAAGAGCGAGAGGCTAGGAAGGATTTGACCACTGACCTTGAAACGCGTCTGAGGGGTGTTGGGGAGGCTTGCTTCTTGACAAGGCCATACAATTAAATGTGCAATCTTTAGGGAAGCAGCTGAGGCGGATCAAGAGCTTTGCGGGCTTTGATGAAGCAAAGGCGAAGCCTCCGACTTGTTGGAGGAACCACAGTCAGTCACGCCCTTGGGAGCTTTTGCTTGGTCTTCCAGGTTGATTATGATATGTATTATATGAGATCTGCTTGTAATTACCTCTACTGATCAAGTTCTAAGACTATATATATCCTATTTTGGCTACCTTCAATACATGTACACATCGCGTTGCGACAACTTCACGATCTAACAAGATCAAAATATAGCCAGCGTAATATGCTAAACAGCAATCAGTTTCGTATTTCTACAAGAAAGAGATATTCAGCTGAGAAGGGAATGCTTGGGAGTCAGACTAGTGCTCAACGAGTACGAAGTACTGATGGGAATGAAAGTTGAAGGACGAGCTCTTGGTATCTCATAGAATATCTATTCCGAGACAATCCATTATATTAAATCGTTTTTATCTCGTTCGTTGATATTAAAAAGCAACCTCATGTTTTCTTCTCTCGCAATTTGCATCCTCTAAAGGTATAGTCCTGCCGATCGTTGATGCAACTCGTATGGGCCGAGGCTAAAGTGAAGAAACGAGCCTTTTTTAGCATCTTCGGAAAATAATTGTTACATCGTGTTCGTCTCATTCATCGAAGTGGCTTGTCGATCTCGTCCTGCCAAGTAATCTCGTGTTTTCTTTCGACCTCGTGTTTGGTTAGGCCCTGCCGATCGCCCTTGCGGCTTGTATACGAGGCCGATGTGAAGAAACGGGACTATTTTTGGCAACATATCCGGACCTTTAGGGCTTCATATCGTATTCGCCCCGGACGTTTCATCTGCAATGGCATTTTAGTAGCCCTAGGGTAGGATTGATTTTCGGCATCTTCCTCGTATTATGAGAAGATGAGACTAACTTACGAGCTCTCTGCGGACGAGAGGATCCAAGTCCTGCTTCTAGCACTAATTTTAGACAAATTCTTCTCGACTACTCCGTATCGTGATAGTACTCGATCCCACCCTAATCAGCACCGGGCAAAGATCGACACAGCAGTCAATGTATAAGTATCCAAGTCCGACCTGACGAACAACATTCTCGACACAACAATCCAGCCCTTCAAACACATTGCCTTCTCTCCTGCCAACTCGCTCTATTTGCCAACATGCAGCTCACCAACTTGGCTCTGACCCTAGCCGCGGCATTCTCTATTGCCAACGCATATCCCATCACCAGCGATCAACTCAACTGCCGCTCCGGCCCCTCAACAAGCGACTCAGTCGTCAAAACATACAAAAGCGGCGCCGACGTGAAGGTCTCCTGCCAGACCTACGGCGAATCCATCAACGGCAACACCATCTGGGACAAGACATCCGACAACTGTTACGTCGCCGACTACTACGTGAAGACCGGCTCGGACAGTATGGTCACCGAGTCCTGCGACGGCGGCAGCTCCGGCGACGGCAGCTCCTCCTACCAGGGCAAGATCAGCCGCAAGGAGATTCTCTCCCGCGGTCAGTACTGGGTCTCCCGCCACGTCCCATACTCCATGAGCGACTACTACCCGGACCCTCAGGGCCGCAAGTACCGCACCGACTGCTCCGGCTTCGTTAGCATGGCTCTGCACGCCGCTTCGCCGGGTGCTAGCACCGTCAGTCTCCCCGACATTGCTAAGTCCATCTCTTGGGACGATATCAAGCCTGGTGACTTTGTTGGAACTCTTGGTGCTGGTACTGGCGGTGCTGCTGGTCACGTCACTCTGTTCAAGTCGTGGGCCGATAGTTCTAAGAAGGAATACAATACCCTTGAGTGCCGTGGCACTTACGGCTGTGTTGCGTACAAGCGTCCTGTTGGCTGGAAGGTTGGCAGTTACACGGCCAAGCCTTACCGCTACATCCATGTTACCGACTAAATTGATGTTTGCGGGATTTCGGGGTTGAATAGGGATAGGACCGATTCTTTGTACATGTATATATAGTACTCATGATGGCCGCAGTTGAGCAGGCGGAGGGATAGGAATGAAGAATAGCTTCAGATGAATTCCTGGGGTCAGATAGGCAGAAATCGAAGGCAAGAAGAATTTTGATTACTCGTCCAAGTATATCATTTCCCTGAGAATGTAACCCGAGTCCAGAAATAGCACAAAGAAAGTGCCATGACCAAGTGTTTGAGAGGCGAGAAACAAGCATCCGAGAAGCGCGCGGTAAATGTGCTTCGACAGAACCAGCCTTTCTCGACGAGCTGACAACATTTATTCGAGAAGGTCGTTCTCAATCTCAACACGTGTTTTTCCGTCAGCATTTCCCAGTTCAGTACGTTGGCCAGTATTCGAGACTCTATTTTTCGGGAATATGGTCAACCTTGGGCAATCACTGGTATGTTAGGGCTAGATATGTATCTAGTTATATAGATATCTTCTCCCACTTATCAGTTTGCTAGGTGGATAGCAGGAGAGGGCCAAAAAAAGGCTTAACTCATAAAATGGACCTTTCTATATAACCTTTGGTCATTCACCCAGGTGGGCATACAAAGAGGCGAATTACACCCTCCAGGGCTGGGCGAAGACGTGAGTATTCAATGCGTCGTGACCAGGCAACCTGGGAGACTTCGGAGTCCAAAATGAAAGGAGAAATGTTTCGACATTATCCGGTATATAGGTACATAAGTGACAGCCTCCTTCGTACATCCATGGATGAGTATGCGTACAAGTAAAATTACAAAGGCCGTAGCCAAGAAAGTTGCTGAAAAACACAAGAAAAAGAAAGAAACAGCCTGGCACTATTCTGAGATAAATCAAGCCTCCACACGGGTAGGAATCTTGACTTCGCCGCGTGTGCGGTCACGGTGAGGAACACCGTAGCGACGACCAGTAGCCTTCGAACCACGGCCATCAACGCCAGTAGTCTCTGTAGTGTAGATAGTATCCTTGATACGGTAGTCGAAGCGCGACTCCTCAGGGGAGACAATAGTCGTCTTCTTCTCACGGCGAGCCTGGAGGCGCTCACGGCGCTCTTTCTCGAGTGCGTCCTGACGCTCGAGTCTCTTAGATTGGAGATCCGCAACAGCCCGACGCTCATTGGGGTGCGCGAGGCGGTCGCGCTCCTGGGCAACCAGGTGTGGGTGAGGAATGCGTACGTCAGCAGGTTGCAGGATCTGGCGGGCGTTGGCGCCCTTGCCGACCCAGCCGATGGAGTTGGGATCCTCCATGATCTTTTCGGCGAGGTCGGAGGGGTGGGAGATTTCCGCGGCCTCGGAGTGCTCCATCGCTGGGGCACCGGAGAAGACGCGACCCGCCTCGACACGGTCGAAGGAGCGGGATTCGGGGACGGGGTAGAAGATTTGGGTGCCTGTCAGGGGGTGGGCGGGGAGGTCGTTGATGGGTTCGTGATATGTTTGACGCTCGCCTTTCTCGGCGAGAGGTGTGGTGGGGACCATCTCGTGGACGGCCCGAGCATATGGGAGTGCTAGGGGTTTACCCTGATTTGAGATTCGTCAGTTCATGTCACGCGACCAAATAAAACTTGATAGGAATCCAAAAGGTAACGGTAACGCAGTTCAGTTCAAAAAGTAAGGTTTAACCATGTAGGTGTCTTCAAGACTAATCGATTTTTTGTGACTCATCATATGCGTGGAGGGTCGAAAGAAAGTCCAAAAGGGAAGGGAAGCAGAAAGGGACGAGGCTCATACCTGGGCGCGCTGTCTCTTCTCCAATTCTACCAATCTCACGACAGCAGCAATACGCTTCATATCGATTCCAAGCTCCACACTAACAACGCGGACACTCTTCTTCTGTTCGATGACGCGGTTATAGACTTCATTCCGTAGCTCCTCACTGAGGATAGGCTCGCTGATGAAATGTTGGTTGTTGGGGAATGGACGGGATGCTTCTGAGCCCTCGTTGCCGCCTCGCTGTTTTAAGCGAGTAAGATAATTGGTTTCGCCAGGAACGTGGTGCTTGAAAACGGATCCTTCATTGTTGAGCCATTCGAACATTTGCCGACGAAGCTTGGTCTGTGTCTGTGGTGCTGCCGTGGCAGAAAATTGACGCGAAAGGCATTGTGATGATGCAGAGGATAATGAAGGAATGGAGGAAAGTGAGGATGAGGAAGAGGAGCTAGATGTGAGGTAGGGAAGAAGGGTGTTGGACACACTCCGGCTTTGCATCCGGGGTGGCATCTTGGAGGATATGATGGGGGAATGGGAAGGAAAATTTAACGTTAAACTGGATGGAATACACTGGATATTAAGAATCAAGGAGTTCCAGCTGCCATTGACCCTTTTGCAGCAATAATTGAAGGATGGGAGTTTGTCGGGTTGGAGCGGGAAGTGTAGGTGTCGGCAGGGGAAGAAACTTCTCGGTAGTGTAGTCACGTGGTATCATCTCCACTTGTATACAACCAAAGTAAACACTTCATAGGAACACACATTCGAATATAATTGCAATGCAAGGACGGCGGAACCTCCGAAATATTGGGCTAAACCTTTTGTACCTACATATTACCGCCCTATGTACCGCCTGTCCGTTATATACTGTCATGAATACCGCCTCCCTTTTGAACATACTGCCACAGGAATATATAGTCAGCCGCTTATCCGGCCGTAGTCTTCAGGTTGTCTTCTCCGGTAGTCTTTTTAGTCGGTCAGATTAATGATCTTTTCCAATCCTATTTCGTATTAGTTGTAAGCCCAAATATAAAGCACAGAGCTGTCAACAATGGGCTACAGTAAGTTTGATGTCTAAAGATCTACTAGATATAGTCAGAACCACTGGGAAGCTATTATTACTACGCTATGGGTCAATATAGGAAATTGGCCAGTATAGTGGATAGGGTCTTGAGGACCACATGAGCATGTAATGAATTCTATAGTGGTAGGAGATCCAATCAAAATCGACGTAGTACTCCGTACCTGTTGCATTTGATAAGATCTCGGCGTGTTCCAGCAGGTTCCCTGGCGTTACCGCCCACGTGATATTACCATTGATGCTTCGGCGGGGCGATCCCCCGGAACGACTAAAGGACAACAACATCCAGGGGAGCTTGATTAATCATTAATTCCGTGTTATACCCTCGAAATATTCCTTCTTCGGATTCTTCTTTCTTTACCGTTTCTTCTCTCGAAGTTTTATGTATGCCTGACTTCAAGCTCTCCGCAACTTTGGAAGGCCATGGCGATGATGTAAGGCTCCTGGTCCCGGCGTCTGTGCCGACGCCGTTGACCGTGCCCCCAAACCACACAGACTACTCACGCAGTTTTGATTTCTGATCTAGGTTCGCGCCGTGGTCTTCCCAAACCCAAATGTCGTCCTTTCCGCCTCTCGTGATGCAACAGTTCGGCTCTGGAAGCTCGTCTCCACTCCACCTCCCGCATATGACTATACCATCGCTGCACATGGCGGCGCTTTCATCAACAGCTTAGCCTACATTCCTCCCACATCCGAGTTCCCAGAGGGCCTTATCCTTTCCGCTGGACAAGACGCAATAATTGAAGCCAGACAGCCTGGCAAGGGTGCAGAAGATAATGCAGATGCTATGCTCCTGGGTCATGGCCACAATGTCTGTGCTCTAGATGTGTCTCCGGATGGCAAATGGGTCGTGAGTGGCAGCTGGGATTCCACCGCCCGGCTATGGAAGGTCGGGAAATGGGAATGTGATGTCGTACTGGAGGGACATGAGGCAAGTGTCTGGGCCGTGCTGGCCTATGACGAGAACACAATCATCACGGGTATGCTAGCTTCGTGCGGCCCTAATAAGTCTTACATACTAACTTCACGCTAGGCTGTGCTGACAAAATGATTCGGATGTTCAATACTTCGGGAACCCTACTCGGAAGCGTACAGAACTCAAACGACGTTGTCCGGGCCTTGTGCAAGCTTCCGACCTCGAACTCTACAGGAGCCCACTTTGCCTCAGCTAGCAATGACGGAATAATTCGTCTTTATACTCTGCAGGGTAAACTCGTCGCCTCTCTGCATGGCCATGAAAGCTTTATCTACTCCTTGGCGGCACTCCCATCTGGCGAGCTCGTGAGCTCCAGTGAAGATCGTACCGTGAAAATATGGAGCGGGACCCAGTGTGTGCAGACTATCACTCATCCCGCAATCTCTGTGTGGAGTGTCGCAGCTTGCAGTGAGACCGGTGATATCGTCACCGGTGCTAGTGACCGCATTGCTCGTGTTTTCAGCAGAAGCCCTGACCGTCATGCAGCCCCCGAGGCCGTACAGCAGTTTGACCAGGCTGTCAAGGAGTCAGCTATTCCAGAGCAGCAAGTTGGGAAGATTAATAAAGAGGAGCTACCTGGACCTGAATTTCTCAAGCAAAAGTCCGGAACCAAGGAAGGTCAGGTCCAAATGATCCGAGAGCCTGGTGGTACTGTGAGCGCCCACACTTGGTCTTCGGCAACACAGGAATGGGTTGCCATTGGTATGGTAGTGGACTCGGCTGGAAGCAGTGGTCGGAAGACCGAATACCATGGACAGGATTATGACTATGTCTTCGATGTTGACATAGAGGATGGCAAGCCTCCGCTGAAACTACCATACAATGTCACGCAGAATCCATATGAGGCTGCCACCAAGTTTATTGGAGACAATGAACTCCCCATGACGTATTTGGACCAGGTTGCCAACTTTATCACTCAGAATACTCAAGGTGCCACTATTGGGCAGTCTCAGGAACCCGCAGGCGCTGATCCTTGGGGCTCAGACCGACGTTACCGTCCCGGAGACGCCGCACCGACCGAAGAGCCTCAGCCACCTGCTTCCGAGCCGCGCCCTAAGGTGCTCCCGCAGAAAACCTATCTCTCCATCCGCTCAGCAAACGTCAAAGTTATCACAAAGAAGCTTCAGGAATTGAACGCGCAACTCGTGTCTGATGGATCAAAAGACGTGGCTTTGAGCCCCTCGGAGGTGGAAACGGTTGTCGCCCTGTGCGGTCAGCTCGAATCTTCCCAACAGCTCCAAGCTTCACCCGAGGTTGAAACCGGAGTGCCATTGATTTTAAAGATCGCCACAACCTGGCCTGCTGCTAAACGACTCCCTGGCCTAGATATTCTCCGTCTACTAGCGGCTGCTGCACCATTTACAGCATCCGCCGAGTACAAAGATGAAAATGTTGTGTCCGGTGTGATATCCAGTGGTGTTTTTGAATCTCCTCTTAACGTCAACAATGCAATGCTCGCAATGCGGACATTTGCTAACCTATTCGAGACCACTGCCGGCCGTGATCTGGCCATAGGCTCATTTGATCAAATCTTGGCAGGAGTGAAGTCTGCCTTGGCCAGCAGCGGAGAGTCACCAAACCGCAACCTTACCATCGCCATCACAACACTCTACATCAACTTCGCAGTTTATCTTACCTCCGAGGGTAGGAACCAATCCCCAGAATCTGCAGAGCGAGGTCTGGTCCTCCTGGAGGAACTGATTCGGATTGTCGCTGGAGAGAAGGACTCAGAGGCGGTCTACCGAGCACTAGTCGCTCTCGGCACGCTGGTGACAGCGCTCGGGGAGGAGGTTAAGAGCGCCGCCAAGGAGGTCTACGAGGTTGAAAGTGTTCTCTCGAAAGCCTCGGCCTCTGGTCCTGGGAAGGAGCCGCGCATCAAGGGCATTATTAGCGAGATCCGGAAGGCCCTCTGAGAGTACGTGCTATTTTTATTCGGTATGCATAGATCAGAGATGCATTACCTCCTAACGACGACAACGCGATTCCCATACAATGGCTATTCATTACCTTCTCTTCCAATTCACACTAGATAAGTCGTAAATGTTCATTCATTCTTAAATCAACTTCAACTAGCGTGCTCAACAACACCGTTGCCTTACAATCTCCCCTCCGCATCAACCCCAATCTCCAAAACCTGATCGATGCCCTGATACTTGGGCAAATCAAGTCCATACTTATCAGTAATGTCTTTGGTCAAGAACCTACCACCGATAAAATGCCTGCCCCGATAAAACGCCACACACGGCTTGGGCGCAGACAGGCTGATCAGCGCATGTGGCATAAACTTCGCGCCAGGTCCTTCCTTCGGCGGTCCGCCCTGGATATCCCATGAGCTGGGTGCATCAACACTCAGCACCTGGACGTTGGCGGATTCGATTTGCCTGACGATTTCGCCGAACGGATCTCGCAATGCTCCGCCGAACGAGAAGCCGAAGATGGCGTCGACCAGGAAGTCTGTCGTCTTTAGGGCTGATTGGAAGTCATCTATGAAGGGAACTGAGAGGGTTTCGAGTTGGATTCTCAGGCGCTGGGTTGGGTTAGGTTCGTTTCATGTTTCATCCTTCTAGTCTTCTTCTGGTGAGGGGCTGCGTACTTGATAGAGCTCGTTTTTGCCCTGTTTCGGATAATAAACTGACGGTGTGTAGCCATAATGGGCTAGATGGCGAGCGGCTACGAGACCATCTCCTCCTGGTGATCTGTTAGGCTGATGTTGCTCGGAATGGCAAAGTCAGCGGTGTTTCTCACCATTATTGCCTGGTCCGCAGACAACTAGGATATTCTTGCCTGCGTTCGGCGGATGAATTTTCCATACTGATTGCTCATTGTATCAGTCTATGCTGAGTGTATGTTCAAGATCGATGGAGGTTACCGGCTTGCGAGACAGAAAGGCCCGCTAGCTCCATTAACTGGTCCAGAGACCAGCCACCTATCTCCATGAGGTCTTTGTCAAGGGATGCAGCATCCGTGGCTGAAATTGCCTAGAATAATTGTCAGCTTATATGTTGTTGGGGCTAATATCAGACAACAGTACCTTCAACGACATTATCGCTGGTTTACAGTAGCGGCGAATAGGAAGAGGTAGGCGAAGATGAGTGAATGCAGAACGAATCATATAAGTTTGTTAGCGTCAGCGCTGATTTTTCCGCTAACTGGGTAAATTGACAGAAACTGTGTAAACTAAAGTGACACCAAGCTTCGAAGTAGATCTACTGAGGGTCCTCACACCATTACATCATATATGCGCTAGTCCATATTTGGAATAAACGGATCAATAATTCTTCCGGACATCCTAGAACTTTTGCGGAGGGCAGACGGGATCATCAAGAGAACAGTCCTTGCGCTCTTTCCAATTGAGAAAGCATTACACACCCGCGAAAATGGTTGTCCGGATTCGACTAGCACGCTTTGGCAACAAGCACAACCCCTTCTTCAACATCGTTGTTGCGCAAGCCCGGTATGTGGTCATTTCCCCGTGAATGGATACCCCCGATACGCCCTCCAACGCCAAACACTGGAGTTGCCAGGCTAGGGAGTGCTTCAATCTGCTATTCACTGTATCTTTAAGAAGAATTGAAATTGACCCTACTATCTTCAGCTCCGCCCGCGGCGCTAAGCCCCTCGAAGTCATCGGCACCTACAACCCCATCCCGAAGCGTCCCACGAACTTGTACGGCGAGAATACCGATGCCCGCCCATACAAGGAGATTGCCCTCGACCGGTCACGCGCAAAGTACTGGCTCGGTGTCGGCGCACAGCCTAGTGATCCCGTCTGGAAGCTGATGGGCATGGTAAGCCTGACCCTTGGTTTCTTTATCCGCCAGAGTTCTGGGAATCGGAGCATCCGAGAGAGATGGGCGGCTATTGTCGGGTCTGCGTTCTTAGCAGATCATATGGAATGATGGGGATTACGTTGTTATTATACGGACTGCTTTTGCTAACTCTTGAACCTCACTCTAGGCTGGCCTTGTTGCGCCCAAGCCTACTACTTTTGACAAAGCTTGATTCTGCTTGTCTGACTCCTTGACTCCTTGACTCTTTGATACTTGACCTTTACATAGTTTCCCAAGGTTCTGCCCTCCGGCATTCTTTGTGTACTCGGCCGGACAACATCCGAGAACCTTGGAAAGGTCAAGACGTGGCACCCTCGATGACGGGTAGGCAGTCGTGCTGTATTTCTGTTTGTTTCTCTCCTGATTTTGCTGGCATTTTTGGCGTTATTGAGTTGCCTTGTGGGAACCCCTGTACATTATGTGGCAGCCTGACTGCTCTGACTCTACGCGGTAGATGAGCCGCAGCATGAATATCTACTGATACGATTTGACTCCGTCTTTACAGTGAAGGGCACATGTTGCCTAGATCGGGCAGGCAACCGTACCGAGGTAGGCTATGCGTTACCAGCATACTTGCCCATGCTCACACCTATATGTCTACATTGTAAAGTCATAGATGCTACTAAACCACAAACGAAGTATGTTGTGAATCTTAAATGCATCGGAAGATACCTAGCTACCTTTGGAACTTGGTCAAATTCAGTAAACTTGAAAGTCAAAACTTTTGACGCGCCTATGACCAGTTCAGGCACATTGAAGAAGTAGTGCTAATAAAACCCCTAGGCAGTAGCTTCTCTCCACGGCCCAACCAGATGAACCATCGCCCCCTCGATAAGCCAAGTCATTTCCCCGTGGCAGCCAATCCCATGTGTTACCGGGGTTGGGCCCGTGGCAATTGGTCAGTGACCCTGGAGGATCGCCGGTTTTTGACTTTTGTGATTCCGTGGACGTGTGTGATGACCTTTGTATTTTAGTTTTATAGAATGGGTTACTCCGTAGATGGACTCCAATATTGACATATGGTGGAAAGTATATGATATTTAATATCAAGCCGTTGGCTCTTATGATCTGGCCCGGCTAACGGCAGTTGTAAATGTATTCCAGGTTCATCCAATAAACCGCCTAGAGGTACTAGGATGGATTACCGGTTTGGAAATACCTGGTCTACCAAGTCCATAAGGTATGTTGTAGTAATAACATCCCTGTGATATATTGTCTTTCATTTCATAGAGCCCCAATCGCGTGCAGAGCCGTACGGCAAGCCGCATAGGCACTTGCATGGCCGGTGCTTTTCTAGAAGAGACACATTCAAGATCCACCCGTCGATCTAATATATAAGAGAACATCAAGAAAAGAAAGAAAAGAACCGGGGGCATTCCACAGTTCACCATAAGTCACCTCGGGGCACGCACTTGGCAACTCTCTGCATGCGGTCAGTTTCCAGGGCTAAGGGTGTAAGACTACGTAAAATTGTGTAATGATGTGACTATGTACTGTCATTTACTTCAGAGTACATCTCCTAATAGGAGGATCCACATACAACCCCATGTACCTCCACTGTCACATACCTGTTCCCCATTGAGTCGCGTCGTGAAGGGCAGATCCATGGATCTGGCACTTGTGGACTGGCACTCGACCGTTCCGGACTCTTTTCTTCCCCCCCCCTCCCCTGCACTCTCCTTCATCCCCTCCTTTCAAACCTTTCTCCCTTTTGCATCCATCTTACCATTCTAGTCAATTTCCATCTTTATCTCAATCGTTTTCACAGCGCTCATAGTCCAACCTGTCGCAAATCCGATGAGACACCATCCGAGTGAACTCGACTTTCGATCGAACCGCTAATCGCCTTCGCCTTCGCCTTTCGCCTTCTTCATTTCTATCGTTGCATCGCGTTTGGTGTACGATCTCTTGTCGCATTATCGATTACTGCTTCGAACTTCGACTTTCCAACTCCCGCGACTCCTTTTTTTCATACCTGGACTACCTTCCCCTGTGTGATCGCGAACCCCCGAAAGGCGAAAAAAAAAAAACTTCAAAAATTTTCGAATCTCGTGGAGGGATGAGCGGCAGCTCTAGCCAGTCCACTCGTACGAGTCCCGGCTCTTTTGGAACTACGCAGCTCACAGAGTCCGTGTCATCTGGTTCACCCCCACAACAGTCACTCCCTTCTTCGCAAGCGCCTTTGACGGCTCAGCATGCGATGTCGACCGACGTGTATAGTCCGAATGCGTCGCAAGCGCCTTCATCTATGAACCCATCTTTCTCATACCCTTTCTCCCCTATCGGTACAACAGCTTCATTCGATAACAACATGCGCTTGGGCGAGAACGATCGCAACCTCCAGGGCCTGAATGGCCTGAATCGCGGAAACGGAGGCGCGATTCTCATGCGCAAACTTCCGCGAAACACGAGCCGTGAAGCCCTGCGTAGCATGCTTCTTTTCGCCAAAGACTTTGTCGACGCGGACTTTGTGACCTTGGACCTGCCGGAGGATGACGGGTTCTTGACCGCGATCGCGCGATTCATTACTTTGCAAGCCGCCGAAGAGGCCAGGTCTCTCCTTGATGGCAAACCGAACTCCAAAAACGACGCCAACATGGTCGTCGAGATGTACCCCGGCCCGATAGGAGCGAATCTGTCGAACACGCGCCGTAACACCATCGATCACACCGCGAGTCGTGCGCTGATGGGTGCCTCGAACGGTCCTCTTGCGCGTCAATCGTCGCGTTTCAACGGCACTTTCCAGAGCTTAGAGAGGCTCTCCAACGCCAACCCCAACCAGCCTATCGGCGAAGGACTTCCTCCAACCTCGGAATCAGGCTCGCGTATGCACAGCCTTTTCTCCCCACAATCTCCGATCGGAAATGGCATTGATAACCTCCCACGCATAACCGGGAAGTCTATGATTGACGAAGACCCGGACGAGGAGACAGGCGAGCTGCTCAAGGATCCGGTGGGCTATGCAGAGAATGGCCATTCTACCAATGTCTCCGCCGGACGCCGGGCCACCAACCCTCAGATCCCGACCAACCGCTTTGCCAATATGTCCCTGTCAACCAACATGTCGCCACCTTTGCAGAACTACCCCGGGGGTGGCGCGCAACGTATGGGCGGTGGAACACCCGCATCTGCATACCCGAACCAAGGCCATAGTTTCCCATACAACGCCCAGCACACACCACGCCACAGCCTTCCCGCTGCGAACCCGAATGACCTAAACCCTCCTTGCAACACTCTGTACGTGGGCAACTTGCCACCAGACACCTCCGAGGAGGAACTTAAAGCGCTTTTCTCCAAACAACGCGGGTACAAGCGACTCTGTTTCCGAAACAAGCAGAACGGACCCATGTGCTTTGTGGAATTCGACGAGGTCGCCATGGCCAGCAAAGCGCTGAATGAGTTGTACGGCTACAAGCTGTCGAACAGTGTCAAGACTGGCATCCGTCTCAGCTTCTCAAAGAATCCTTTGGGTGTGCGCTCTGGTCAACCTGGCAGCATGAACTCATCCAACTCGGCCTCTGGACAGGGCGCAGTCCCTGGGGGCAGCAGCTTGAGTGGAATTCACAACAACATGTTCTCAGCTGTCAATGGTCCCCCTCCCGGACTGGCAGCACCCCCTGGTCTTGGCATGCCCATGCCTGCGCCGCCGATGCGCAATGGCACCTCCATACACACCCCCGTCAACCCGCATGCTGGACTGATGGGCAATACCTCATACAACCCCAACTCGGGCCTGGGAATCCGAAATGGAGCTAATTCAATGATGATGTCGCCGCCGCCTCCTTCTAATTCCGGCGGTAACAACAATGCGGCGCCGAACCTGAACGGCTATAATTCCTTTTACCCTGACTACATGATGGGTCGCTAAACCCATCCAAGCGTTATATTAAGATAATGCCCGGCATGTTTGAACGAACTGGGATATCTGGCGCATTTGGGGATCTTCGTTTCGTGAGCTAGATCAGCATTCGGCGGCTGCATAACTCTCGGGAGTACTGTTTCGGATTTGCTTTCTGTTTTTTTCCCCCTTGATTTTTCTGCCCGTCCTTTTCTTTTATCTTGGCTTTTCGTCTTTCTGTTGCATGGGAACCTGGGCGCTCTTACATTCCTTTTTTTTTTTTTTTTTTTTTTCATTGGGAGGATTGCATTTCAGGTCATTGCCAAACTTGTATTCTTATCTGGTCGGTGCGAGGCGCTCGAGAGCGCATTTGTTTCTGTCGGCCATTGCGCTTTGTTCACACCTTCATACCCTCGTGATTTCTTGCTTTCTCGTTTACCTCGTTCCTTTATCCTGACTCAATAGGCAATGCACACTAATGCGTGTTTGCTGCCTGCCCTAACCAGGACCTATACGAGCTGTTATCTACTTTATTCTACGTGATTCCCCCTGTTTGTTACATCTATCCCCTGGATCTTTCTCGATGCATCGTCTGCGTGGATCGGAAAGGATTTGCTGATTTATTGGCTTTCTCTATTGCAATGCGTGTTTATTTCTATGCAAAGTACGAAAAAAAGAAGGGTCTTATGTGGCTTTCTTTAGCTTCTCTTCTAATCTCTCTCTACTCAATGGCATGAGCTACGGAAGGACATGACATCGGCTCACGTCGGCCACATATTGTCCCAGGCGTTCGCGTTGGTTTTATCTCTCTCCTGCCATATTCTTCTCATCTCGGCGGAGACGAAGGCGTCCGGCCCATTCATTTTGCTTGAAAGCTCTTCTCTCATCTTGCTTGCATTGCCATTCGTTTTTGCTTTGGGTCTGGCTTACGCTTTTCCAGGAGAAGAATGAGGGAACGAGGCGTGTCTATTATTTTTTACTCTTCCTCTTACCCCGTCTTGCTTGGGGGTATCATACCGATACATTTGCTTTGATCTGTACTTGATACAATGAACCCGTGCCAGTTTCCCTGGAGAACGAACCCATTTAATCCACTTATAAATAGGGGATTGATATATGTACCCCCGTTTGGCTATTGTCCCCCTGCCCAGATGTTGAGGCATCTAGGTAATTCTGCCACTATAAAGATTTTCTGCCGCATATTCTGCCAATAGTGAGAAACGTGCATTTTGATCAAAGATCGTACATTCTACCTGATTCCCAACTTGAATAGACAAGATGTACAAGGGGACCGAAATACTGACTGCTCATACACCGTCCCCAAGTTCTGCCAGTACAAAGCTCCTACTATAGTTAGCATGTAGGCACGTGATTTAGAGCGGAGAGGTTCGCGGCCAAAGGTATGTATGTATCTAAGGAGACTGCCAAAAAAGACCATCGGAGGAGACTCCGTCGTTTAGTTCTCTAAATTTCCTAATGCAACTTCCACATGTTCTAGAAAAGCTGTATGCTCTTCTGAAATGTTCGGACCGTGACAAAGTTTGAGAAGCTAGAAACGGAAAAGATGATCCATTATGACTAGCTAAGGATAGACTATACGTTGGAGTTGCCATGATGAGAAACAAGTGAAAGACGATAGCAACGATACAGAGTAAAGTATACTTGAGATCGTGTGGTTGGAGGAAAGGAAGAGAAGAGTGGGGCCGAGGAAAGTGGGACCTTCTGTGGTTGGCTGCCAATTAGGTGAAGCTAATCACGTGATAAATCACAATATACAACATGGATAGGATAGGACTAGTAGTACTCGGGGCACTCGGCTATACTACAAGCACAGTCGACCTTCTACCGGCGACATCTAGAACTTGGGACATAGCTGGTATCAAAGAGGTTGTTGTATTAGGTATCTCAAGGATAGTTTTCAATCCATGATGCCTTTTCGTATCTTTTCATGTCTCTCTTTGATGCCATTCTGAGCATGTTTTTTAATATCCTCTTTTAGAAATTCTTCTAGATGCCTTGTCAAATATATTGTTATAATCTTTTTGAGGATACCTATCAATGGTCAGTTCAGAGACCTTCGTCGTAAACTGCCGTAGCATATGTGAGCCTCACGTGTCTCAGCCTACCCGAATCAGACTAGCCTATACCTTACCTAATCCATGATCGGCTCCAGCGTTATTGTTTGAAAATGAAATTCGATATCCCATCTACAACACTGAAGGAGTCTCATATTCCCAGAGGCTTTCTCTCCTTTTCGAGGTGTCTGGTTGGAAAAGTCGTTCAGTCCACTTTTTTTCGATCCTTTGTTCTCGGCTCTTCCTCGAACCCCACATATCTGATGACTTGACGACCCTGACGAATCTCTTATGTACCTTCCTTAGACATATTGAACACTCTCTGGGTCTTCTTCCTGGATTTGTATCTTCATATCAAGTCGTGACCTCTCGGTTGGGCACATCGCGTTTCGGTGATCTGATTGGCTATCTGATACCTAACATCAAAACTACTGGGACCTCGGGAACTTCCTTCAACGCCAACAAAATGACTGCCGGTGAGTGATATGTGTAGATGGGAATTGAAACCCACTATTTAGGTATGTTTACTAATACGTCTTCAACAGATATCGCCAAGGTAGTTCCTCTGACGTGCCACGGACATTCTCGTCCGGTGACGCATCTGAGCTTCTCTTCGACCGTCGAAGACGAGCAATATTACTTCATCTCTTCATGCAAAGGTAAGAAAGACCAATGACTCCCCAATTTACCGCATATCCACTAACCAACCAAAGATAATAACCCCATGCTGCGCGATGGCATAACGGGCGACTGGTACGACAAATGAAACCAAGCCCAAAACGCACGCTAGTACTAACACAGTCCCAGGATTGGAACATTCCTCGGCCACAAAGGCGCCGTATGGCAAGCAAGGCTCTCCGCCGACGCCGCCATCTCAGCCACAGCAGCAGCCGATTTCTCAGCGTAAGCAACCCCAACCCCCATCCCACAATGACATGCTAATCTCGACACCGGAAACAGCAAGGTCTGGGACACCTACACAGGCGAATGTCTGCACACACTGCAACACGCACACATCGTGCGGGCAGTAGCATTCCCAATCCAAGCAAACCCGCAGGTACTCGCGACAGGCGGCGCAGAGAAGAAGCTACGGATCTTCGATCTAACGCGGGGCGGCAGTTCCAGCACGGGCTCAACGCCGCCTCTCCCGTCTTCGGCCACGTCTGAGAACGGGGTGGCGAGCTATGAGATCGGCGCTGGCGTGCACGGCGGCACGATCAAGTCTATCGTCTGGAACCAGGATTACAATGTCGTCACGACGGCGGCGGAGGACCGCAAGATTCGATGGTGGGATTTGCGGTCGCGCGACCCGATCGTTGAGTATGGGGTTGATGGCACGATTGGCTCTTGCGAGTTGAATAGTCTCGCGACGAGACCTAATGATGCGGGGATTTTGACTGTCGCGGCCGGGAAGAGCGTTTACCTCTTTGATGGCGTGCAGCCTGGTCGGTTGCTTAAGAAGGTTGATTATGACTATGATGTTGCTAGTGCTGCGGTTAATAGCGAGTCTGCTCGTTTGGTTACCGGTAGTGCGAATGATACCTGGGCAAGAGTTTATGACTTGAACACGGATGAGGAGTTGGGTATGTTTTGTTACCTCGGCTGTTGTCTGTTTCTTTTGACATGGAGTTAAGCTAACTTTCTTCTGCAGAGGTTCAAAAGGGTCACCATGGCCCTATCTGGTCTGTCAGCTTCTCCCCCGATGGTAAGCTCTACGGGACTGGTAGCGAGGATGGTACTATCAAGTTGTGGAAAGCGTGCCGCGAGCCCTACGGATTGTGGAGGTGAACTTGTACTCCCATAATTGTTACATTGTACAGAATAAATCACGAAAGATATCATATCTTCTTCCATCATTGCGATCCTTGTTCTATTTATAATTGGCGGCGGCTTTGATTGGGTTTATGCTCTATCAACTTGTATTTGCCCTCATTTAATGGTTGCAAGCAGCCTCTTCTTCTCTGTATACAGGCTTTATGGCATATGCGCATAGGCTTTTACCCCCGATTAGACGATAGAAAGACATGAAGGAAGACACCGAACAATGCAATAAAAAAAAAACCCTTTCTCATGGGCTCCCAGTTCGCCGGTGTGGACATGGAAGGACTTGCAAGGATAAGAGTCCATCAAGGGTAAAGAAGAATCGAAGCAGAAAAAATCCGAATGTGTGATATAGACCGAGTTACAATTTGGTTGTTGAGGTAAAGTACAGAGTTTCAGCTCTCGTGCCGAAAGGCTCAGCGATGGAAAAGAAGAGAAAGTGGAAAAAGGCCGAGGTCGTCTTAATTCATAGAAAATCCCAAGAAGTAATGCGATCGAAGCCCGAAAGATCTGAAATGCTCAAGACAAGCGATTTTCCCGTAGTTCGAGTGGCCGAAAAGTATTTACTCAATCATATCGATATCATCATCGGCAGCGGGTGCGCTGGGGGCCGGAGCAGTCTGCTGGGGGACATCCTGAGCGGGCGCAGTCGCTTCACCACCGTTGTTCGCACCACCCCAGTAATCTTCCATCTCCTGGTCCAACTCCTCTTGGGTCTTGCGCGGACGGGCATTGGATCGGCGGTTGGATCCATCAGTTTGTTGCGAGCGGTTGTCGCGTCCACGCCTGCCACCGCCGCGGCGGTTAGGGGAGCGCTGGTGGGAGCGTTGTCCGGGCACATAACGGTCGATGTTGTCTGGGGCGGGCTTGGTGACGTCGCTGCGATGAGGACGGCCACCGCCACGACGGCGTCGGCCATCTGCGTTGTCCTCGGGGCTCATGCTGCGGTCGTCACGGGGGCGCTGAATGCGGTCCAAGAGGCTGGACCTAGGGCGCTGTGCAGAGTCTAGGGGGTTACGGTCACGGCGGCCCCCGACGAGAGAAAGCCGGATAGGCTGGCCCTTGGCGTTGGCTCCGTCATACTCCTGAATGGAGGTGTGTGCATCCTTCAGGCGGGCGTATGTAACAAAAGCAACTCCCTCAGAGCGTCCAGCGCGGTCGTAAGAGACAGTAAGCTCAGAAACAGGTCCAATTCGGCCGAAGAGATCCTGTTCAGCGAAGCAGCTTGTTAGGGGTGTTTTTGTATGGGGGTTGATGGGGTGATTGAAAACGTACCTCGAGATCGGTTTCGGTGATGTCGTAGTGAAGATTATCGACGCGAACCTTGGTCAGTGTGCTAGAGCTAATCATTCAATTAGCGCTTTGACCAGACAAGCTATCAAGCCAAGGCTGGTTTAATGGGAGGATCCATACCGTTCGGAATCATATCCGCCGCGGCCTCTGCGGCCTCCACGGGATGGGCGGGCTGAAGAGCAATGGTGTTAGAGAGATGTGGACAAAGTACGGGTAATCCACATACATCGGTCGTCGTCAAATTTGTCGTGCACCCAGTCACTAGAACGAGAGACCGGTCAGTATCATCCACATCGCAGTAGCTAGGGAGGTGTAATCACAGGTTGAGATCGACACGGTCTGAAGTGTATGGCTGTTGTTATCGAAAAGACTTAGCGTTAGCTCCAAGTCAGATGGGATATCGTGCAAAGTTCTGTTCCCTGTCTTTGCCGTGGCGTGTTCGTTGACGAGTCCAACGATCCAGAGGACTGGCTACGATTGTCACGGAGCAAGAAGAGAATTCGCAGAGGAAAAGGAGGGCGGACCTAAATAGTGAGTAAGATATTAGTTTCACTGCCATACAAATATAACTCCAGAACAAAGCCTCGATTTCAAGTCAAGTTGTACCTTTCTGACGCCATCGCGCTCGTGGCGACGGCCGGGGTTGTTGTGACGACGAGGACCATCACCGCCTGAGGGGCGACTAGGGTTCCGCTGCAATTGACTGAGTTAATTGTGCGCTCTAGTGGTTTTCTTGCTTGCTGGAGCCTTACCGTGTCTTCGGCGATGATCTCGTCCAAGCTGCGGTCCATCTTGGAGTGTATGGTTGGGGGATGGGATTGAGGGAAGAAGTAATATATGTGAAAGAGAGAGTGCGGTCAACAAATCCGATTATGACCAGTGTTTAAATGAAAAAGATCGAAATAAGTGTGATGTGTCAAGGAATACAATGAATCGCAGGATCATCCTCATCAGCTCCGATGGATCTGGGGACCGCCTGTCACATGACACAGTATGAATGCGGTAGTGATCGGCAGTATCCACATCTATCCGACCAGGCCCAAAATAGCTTCAAAGGATTCCGTTGTAGTAACAAGGAAATTGTTATTTTATGCATATTCATATGCCGTGGCTATCCTCGCTTGCCCAAGTCCAACTCCACGTCTGTCGATAGTCTCGATAGTTGAAAATGTTCACATGGTATCCTGATCATTACAAACAGAGAAGCATACACCAACACAATAAATACATGTGGTAAGAGAGACAACCACCGAACCCCAGGATGCAAGATGGACCAGAAAAAGAAAAAGAAAAGGGAGAATCCGGGTTTCGAAAAGAAAAAAAAGGTCATGAGGATTCTCCCTGAAAACACCAGAAACACAGCAACACCAAGTCAGTGCAAATCCCCCATAACCACCAGTAATGCTGCGGATATCAACCTCAATGGTACCTTTTATTGCTCACTCCCATTATTTTTGTTTACTTCTCGCATCTTCTCCATGAAACTAATGTAGTCGTACTTGGCCAAGTCCCGATCCTCGAGTAAATCGGGACCGTCGTGTGTGGGCATCGTCTTAACTAAATGCTCAATGACATCGTCTGGAATGAGCGAGTGTCGGAGGTCCAGTTCTGTAACATAGGGCTGCAGGGAAAAGTCAGTGGCTGTAGCCCGGTAAATTCCTGAGAGGTTAAAGAAACGCTTCACATACCTTGCCATCGGCAACTTCCTTGAAACTTTGGAAGACCTGTTCGGCAGTATTTTGATCCTCTGTCACGCTGACCATAAAGCGAATAAACTGTTCGAAGCTAACTCCAGCATTCTGTGACAGTCGGTTCACCCCGCAAACCTCCACGTAGACCTGGTGCATCTCGTCCTCGTCGTAGACCAGTCCCAGACTGGCCAGCGCTGCGGAAAACTCGAGCTCCTGGAGCGTGTTAGAAGAGTCGCGATCGAAATGACGGAATACCGATTCAAACTCTTCCAATTGGATAGGGGTCAGATTGGTCATGTTGCGAGCAACCATTTGGTTGTCAAGGAAAGCCAGCTTCTTTGAAATGCTGGATTTGACGAGACTCAGCTCATACGCAAGCTCGTCCAAGGTGTATGTGGTGAAGTCGTTTTCTTCAATATTGGCCTCCGCACACT
Source organism: Penicillium rubens (assembly GCF_028828025.1). NCBI lineage: Eukaryota > Fungi > Ascomycota > Eurotiomycetes > Eurotiales > Aspergillaceae > Penicillium > Penicillium rubens. The sequence continues at coordinate 6,012,448 of NW_026890600.1, forward strand.
GTTGGTCCAATTCTGCGATAGTGTCGAGAAAGGCGTCAAGTGGCGGCAAGTTGCCATTTAACTTTTGAACATGATCAAGCTGGTCCTCAACATCGCCATCCAGTCCGGAGATCGCCAATGACAGGGTCTTCAGGGTCAGTGCAAAGTCATTTGCCTTGTCAGCAAAGGAGCGCCGCAGTTTGTTCTTGATGTCGCGGATTGTTTCGTTTATGAGTTGACTGCGTTCATGCTCCTCCCGGGTAAGGATCTCCCACTCTTTGTCGCAGTTCTCGGGACTCAGTTCCTGCGGTGGGTCGTAAGGACGCAGTCGATATGTACCTAACTTGGTTTTGATATTGCCTAGCAAAGCAGCTAGATCAGATTTCTCGGCCACCCACTGACGTTTCTCGTTCCGCTTGTAAAGCGAGAACTGGTACAATTGTTCTTTGGCGTCTTTGTATGTTCCCTCGAATGAGGAGTTCTTCCAGTGCTCGCGCTGGCCGCGAATCAGTCGCAACAGTTCCTTTACTCGGCGCTCATATGAGTTCTGCATATCCCATGCGCCGTGCATGTTGTTGACAAATTTCTCCACTCGTCGCCCGGCATTCTCGACCCTCTCCAATTGCGAGAAAGCGTGGAACCAGTAGGCGATGTAGGTCATGAGGGAGCGTTCGTCGGGTCTAGGTACATCGCATACATCGTCCACGTCAAGCAGGTCCGGGATACCGATTTCGTTGGACGCGATCTCGAAGGCCAGCTTCATATTTCCACGATGATCACTCTTATCTAACGAGTCGTAGTCGATCAGGTCCGGTCGATGGATGTCGAGGAGGGCACAGAAGGCCAAGCCGTTGTTCCAGCTAGAGGAGAAGTCTCGGACCTCTACATCATCGTAGCATGCCGTCTTTCGTTGACACCAGAGTAGCAATCCTTCCTTTGCAGTCATGCCCTCCTCGTTGATGTCACTGATGGTAAATCGCAAAATCAGGGTCCAGATCAAACCTAGGATGATCTTTTGATTACCATCAACGATATCCTCTGCTCCAATATTCGTCATCTGGATCCTTCTCCCCTTGATAAAGTCAAGACTTTTGTTCACATTTTCGAAGCGTTGTACGCGCAATTTGGGTTTCGAGGCATATCGACCGAGGGACTCTCCTCCAAGGATTTCAAGGAGGTGAATGAGAATGACCTAATATGCGATCAGCAACTTGAAGTTATTGAGCGGGGCATAAGGTGGGACATACGCCGTCGGAGAGGTCAGTGACCAAGTCGTCGATGGACAGGCTCCGTGCCTTCAGCTTGTCATTCAGCCTAACGTTACTCGTCAGCTGAGGTTCATGAGGTCCACGAAGAGAGAAGTTGACAGGGAATATACCATTTGGTGAAGGTCTTTTGCTGCACATTAATCCACTGCTTCTCAACCGTCAACATCTTCGATCACGGCGGAGACATTCAGGGCCGATTGGCAATGTCGGGGGATGACAGCGAACAGGGGATGGGGTTTGAAAAAGAAAAGGGCTAGGATGATCGGAGAAGCTTAAAGACTTTCCGATTCGGACTGGAGATCAGACAATGGAGCACAAAGGGGAGGGGGAGGGGAAATAATGTCGAGTGGGGGTATGTTTGTCCCGCAAGTCGGAGCTGAAGATCACCCGAGCAACCGGTGTTTCTTGTTCGAACTCGAAGAGAAACGAAGAGAATCAGCACTTGAATCAAAATGAAAGACGAAAAAAGGATAGTTAAGACTTTTTAAGACTGGCAGTTTAGGAAAATTACTGCAGATGCATCCCTTGTGGACCCACTTCTAAGTATAGCCATTGTTTACAAACCCCCTTTCCCTTTGTCTTTTAGGGAGTTTCTTTTATATTGATACGACTAGGACTCCTTAAATCTTCCCTGTGCAAATACATTGGTCTTCTCTTTGCGCCGAGTTTCAAATTCGCATTCTGGCGCCGTTGGGCATTAATATGTACTCAATATATCGTGTCTATCTTCTATCTCATATTCCAGGGTTCTATATTCAATATTTTTATGAGCTCAAGTCCAGATACTCCTAATCACGATGGAGCAAGGGATTAAGGGAGTACCCCCACCTTTTTACCTATGCACATAGGTAGAGACGGACTGATTATATAGATCGGTCAGGGAATACAATGAAATTGCAGCTGGAGACACCATATAAACAAACAACGGACCGCCAAAATCATGCATGTCTTTGGACCATTCACCCTTTCGTCTGTAATGGTTGTTCGACTAGCATGCCCTTCTTCGGCGGAGGGTGATACGGATGTTTCGCAACAGAACTCAGAAAAGACCAAAAAATTATATCCCTAGACACCAGATATCGACAAGGAATATCATCAGTTCGTTCTCGATGGTGGTGCGTCAAAGTTAATCGCCGAGACCGACGACAACGAAAAAGCATGTTAAGGATATCGGACACATGGAACGATTCCCAAAATGAAGCGTATTTTCATGATTACATCTCAGATCTCTACGGGACCGAAGTTGAAGTGTACGACACCCTAGAGGATACATACATATATAAGGGGATCACACACCCCAACTGTTCGCATGCCTTACAATGCCCAATTCTACCTCGCAGACAACGTCGGTTAGTGAAGAATATGTCGACATCCCTAGTACCATTTTATAGTACGTTAGAAGGTTTCCCTTGACCGAGGTTGCTATACACGCCCTAAGAGAATCCTGGCAGAGTATCTGTGAAGACACCATTCGAATTATCAATCTCATTTGTGATCGAGGAATTTTATTATGAGGAATACGGAGAATGATTTCAAGGTTTTCATTTTTGCGTTGTGCATTTTTCGCGAATACTATGATGATGAAGCAGACTGGGATCAATGGAAGGCCAGACTTGATGAAGAAGGGGCGGTTGGATATATCATGCAAAAGCACTTGCGAGGGGGATTTATCTACCATCTGCTCGATATAGGAATCTGGATGCGGAATTCATGAGGGAATGCGTTCTTTAGTTTGCCTTCAAACCCAGTAAAAATAGTTCGCGTATATTGTAATAGCTCTAAGACCTTGTCCGGATATATCCTGCATGTTTTGTTAGTTACGCCTGGATGATGCACTACGTGTCCGCTCTATATAGCCATCAACTCTTTTCTGTCGGAAATCCCAATTTGATTCTCATTGACGCTAACCCTAATTAAAGGGCCCAGATGCAGATCTATAGTATGCAGAACCTGACATTTTGGCTCCTACTGCTAAAGGAAGGCTAGTGTCCTCAGCTGAATGCAGTTTGATAATACTTACTCCGTACTATCTTTAGTATATAAATGGACTACACTATATCGGCATCTCGACGTTTCAATCCAGACTATACTTAGTTGGTTTTTGCTCCTTATTATTGATTCCTACTAGTTCCTTTCTATCCTACTATATTAAGAGGATACGAAGAAGAAGCATATAACTATATACTCCGTATAGGGATTTTATATTATCCTTCTTTATAGTATACATTTCCTATGCTTTTTATAAAGGATTCTCTCTCTTCCCCTATTAAGTCTCGAGTCATATCCGCTAGAAGCCTGATCGACCATTCTCTTCTATAAAAGTCAATTCCGCTTAGGTGATTATAGACCCTTCTCGTATTAAAGATAATATCGCTAACTCTAAGGTACTTATCCTTATATCCTATATTCCTAGCCCTTACGTTATTTAGCTTCTATAATAAACTATATTCGATAAAAGCTAACGTTAATCATTCTATAAGAAATATAAAAATAGAAAAAATTCGAATATTAAGAATATAACTAGAATAGCTTAAGCGCTTTTTAAGCTAACTTATATATTAGTAGTAATATCTCTAGGTAGAAAGAGCCTCTATCTCTGCCCCTTACGCGGCTTAGCCCGACCCCTATAATTTAGCCGGGCGCTTTCTAAGTTATATAAGCGAAACTTAGAATCTAAATAGAATATTACGAAAGAAAGGAGTTAGACTATAAGAGAGAGGGTAATTATCGTCTATAATTAGTTTCTAGTTAGATATAAGTTAGTAAGTAACCTAGGAACTAAGGCTTATCTCCTATATACTTAAATATCGAATCGCTTATATAATATATACTATAAAGTATTATTTTATTATTATCTTAGCCCTTAGCGCGCTAAGGCTTATAGTTACGCCGTTACTTAAATATTAGAGGCTTATATATCTAAGCTACTATAGATCGATATAGATCCTTAATCTTATCTAATAACCTCTATTATCTCCCTATATAGGCGTATAGTTAACCTACCCTAGATCTTAGTAGTTTCCTTTTCTAGTTATAAGTTATAACCCGCCCTAGCTCACTACTCCTTATAATAGTAATATCTCTACTAGCTCGATTTAAAGGGCGGAGATACGTCTAAGACACTCCTAAACTATAACGATATCCTATTATCTACCTAAATACGAACGTAGTTATCCGATCGTTATCGTTACGGTTTTACGGAAGTTCTAGAGATATATGCATAGTCATGGGAGGGTAGATATGAAAACAACAGAACACAATCTGTATTCGAGTTCTTCGATAAACTAATACTGGAACATGATAGGTGTCTGGAGGTCAAAAGTTCTGGTCCAATATGGGTTTGGGCAGATGGATATGATCTGTAAAACATGCTCAACAGTGACGTTTAACCATTTGGTGTGTAATGCGACCATTAAAGGCCGTCGAGAGGCCGCCACACCTTCATCCATCGCTTGTAGAAATTAGCCAGCGTACAGTCAGATAATACTCAATCAGGGAAGGGCAACATACGTGATCATAAGGTTTCTCAGGATCAACAAATCGTAAATCGGTTGCCAGCCGAATCTTACCATTAGGATCCTTATTCTTGCAACTAGCATGCACCATCCACGGATTATGGAAGATAACGTCTCCAGCCTCGTACTCAGCAATGAGCCATTTTCGACGCACTTCCTTTCCATACGCCACTGTATAGCGGCTCAAGAAGCCACCATCACTCATGTTCTTGTTAAAAGCACTAACGCGCTCCTCATCTGACAGATTGTGTGCGTTTCTCGAAAACTCTGCTTCACACTTCTGACCGATATCAGTGGATCCCTCAAGGTACATCAGGCCACCACCCTCGAGAGACACATCCCCGATGGGTACCCACGCAGTGATACTTGTAGGAGGACCAGCACGTAGATACATCTGGTCGAAGTGAACAGGGGTCAACTCGCTATTGGGAACGAAAGCACGGAGCATGGTTCGTTGAAGCATTTGTGGATTCTTCCAGCCGTTGAACCTGCTGATGAACTTTTTAAGTTCTTCGTTCGCGCAAAAGTCCAGGTAGAAAGGTGCTGAATGGGCCGAGATCATGAGTTCGAGATACTTCTCGCTCTCTGCGTCGTCTTTCAGTCCGAAAAGACGGCGGAGATTCCCTGGCGGCAGATACTTTCGGCTGTCTTTTTCGGAAAAGATACCGTCAACAGGCAAAGTTCCTTTCTTCAGCAGACCACTTTTTGCCATATATTCGAAGTACGCTTCACGGCATTTCAGGGAGGCTTCTCTGGGTATACATCCCTTTACCTAGTTACCAAACTGGATTAGCTCATATTATACTGATACCCAGGTAGCGTGAGATAATTGACATACAAAGAGATATCCATCCCGCTCAAATCGTTCATGCATAATTTCTAGTGGTGTATCGACTGAAGTCGGCTGAAGGTATCCGACACTGCCAGGGTCCATGGGTCCGAAATTGGACTCAAGGTTGAGTGTTTCCGGGTCGGCTGGATAGTATGCCCCATACTGGTCATTGACTGCAGGTTTCAAGGTACTGGTAGACCGTGGGCTTTCTGCCGTCCGGACTGTTGGGGCATGCTGGGGTGGTTCAACACGACTGGGAGCCATGGTAATGGCCGTGGAAATGAGGTTTCTAACAAAAGCCTGAGCTCAGGCAATCCGAAATCCTAGAAATAATATGCTTTCCAAGAGATGGAAAGCGGAGCGCTATGGTATGATGATATAAACAAGGCTATATATCTGGCTCATGAAGCCACCCCACAGCTTACGCCGGAGGAAGGCCGGGCTCTGGAGACACCAATGCGACACGAGAGCCTTCAGGATACCAATGAGCGTCACCATTGATGCCGTAACCCAAGCTATAGACATCTAAGATTCGAAATGGCCCTATCTGTAGCCATCTATAACCGTCTAGACCCGGCCCCGCATTGGCATACATCCCGAATGCGGGGAAGAGTATATCTGTAGCCGTCTAAAGCCTTGGGCACCCCCAACTTCTCAAACGAATTTCGCATCAATTAGGTTGCACGAAAGGAAGTTGGCCTGCACAGTTGACACGGACCGGGGTAAGATGATGAGAAATGACCAAGGGCCAGAACCTTCGACAATATCGGGCCTGTGTGAGGTGTCGCTCCCGAAAAACGCGATGTGATCTGTACGTATCCTTAGCCCCATGAAGAAAAGAATTTCCCCTTCAACCGGCTAGCCAGTCAAAATTGCGGACTAACAGTCTGGTCCCTATAGGCAAAGCACTGGAGAACCGGGGATACCTCCGTGCGTCAAATGCTCCCGTGAGGGCGCCGTATGTGTCCTGGCGGGTTCTCGCCGTGGTGGTGACTTCTCTCGATACCGCCGGTCACGGAAGGAATCAGCTTCGCAGAAAGCAAACGAAGGACCGAGTCAGCAATGTTCGGAGAACGTCCATTCTTCCCTAACAGGCCTATCGGCTTCGCCTTCGGATAATGAGGCCTTGCAACCCACAAATGCAGAGACGCCAACACACGACAATCTACAGAACCCATCGGATGCCTTACTGATTCTGGCTCACTCAGCTGGCCAGCCGGATATACAAGAAGAACGTATTATCGACGATGACGCTCGAGTGTCTCGATATAGCCATGCTAGTGGTGCTGCCCCAGGGGGAACGGGCGGACAAGTGCAACATGATAATATTGGCAGTTGTCGTAACACCTCATCTATTACGACCACTTATCTGGCGGACCATGAAAAGGGCTCATACTATCTACTGCGGAATAAGATAATTACTTTGCCGCTGTTGCTGGACCTTCTACGTCTGTAAGTCAACGCATCGGGTAATCCGAGGGCACTTGAAACAATAACTCATCTCGGTTAGATTCAGGAGAAACTACCATCCATTCTTCCCAATAGTACCCCCAGAAGTGCTTGACCCAGCCCGCCTTGAACAGATTGCAACAAAAGAGTCTTTCCTGATCACTGCAATCTTGGTCATTGCGCTCCAGGACTGCTCTGATCTCACAGATCTCTACAAAGCCACCTGGGATTATCTCCGCCGACAGATTTTAGACATTGTTCTCGGGGTAGCTACCAGCCGCCATATTGGCTGTGTCGAAGGGCTTTTACTTCTTGGAGAATGGAATCTGATCAACTATGGCCAGACACAGACCGACGATGGTGGTGAGGCTGCATGGTCAATCCTAGGCGTGGCTGTGAGACTGGCATATCGGCTACGATTAGAAGATAGCGGGTTCGAAGAAAAGAACCAAGAGCTCGACCCTGCGTCGCAGCGGAAGCGTCTAGCGTGGACCTGTAAGTGTTTCATTGGAATAAGAAGACAGAAGTATTGACATTGGTAGTCACCTACCTCTCAGATCGCCAGATATCGATTCGAATGGGTCAAGCTTTCTGGTGCCGTGGCCCCGGTCTCTCGAGAAGATTCACAGCACAAGACTTTCCCTCTCTCCAACCGAATCATGCCAACGATGAAGATCTTGCATCGTGGATCCAAGCACAAGTTGAGCTAACGACACTATTCGGAAACGCGCACGATATTCTTTTTGCATCGAAATCGCATACGGTGAAGCTCATCACCCGTGGAGACTATGTCAAGTATATCGACGATACTGGTCGAGCAATGACTGCGTGGGAGCATGCATGGCAATCACTTGCGGTATCCAAGCATTTGAAAAGCTTTTTGACATTGATGAAGGATTATCTTAGACTCTATGTCAACGCCTTTGCATTCCAAGCCGTTATTTATCGTGCTTCCCGCGCCTCCCCAGAGAAAAGTGATGTCGGTGGACCAAGTCTGGACTTTCCCAACTCGACAATGGCTAGTGCTGATGCGCGACATATCCACGAAGCACTTAATGCCGCAGAATCGCTGTTGAAAACATTTGCCGAAGACTTCGATCCCGAGAAGCATTTACGCTACATGCCAACTCGCTTCTACCTGCAAGTTTTAACCTGATTAAACCATACTTGACTCGACGAATGAAACTAATCCAAATAGATACGAAATTCACTCCTCGGTATTCCTATTCAAAGCCCATGCATCAGGAGCCATCTCCCCAAACAGGTACTCCGAAACAAAAGCCCTAATGAAGCGCTTCATTTCGCTTCTCACAGCCATTTCCGATGACCAAAACCACATAGCCTCCCGCTATGCAAGGCTTCTTCACAAGCTATGGTTTCAGCGCCCTGATACTCCGACTGTCGAGACTTGCGCTCCCAATAACACGGCATTGGATCCACAGGTCTCATCGTTGCCTATCGATACAGACGTCACTCCTACCTCGTGGGATATGTTTAATGAGTTTGGGCTGGAAGGATTTAGTTCTACGAATACTATGGATGGATTCTTTGCAATTCCTCCTGTATTTCCCTATGACGTTTCTATGTTCTTTAACCCGAAGAGCGATGAGGCAAATTATTACATCTGAGGGGAATTGCCCCTCTCCTCAAAGGGCCGAAAGGTCGCATTTGAGAACGCTTCATAGTCAGATCCCTCCCCACCACCGCCCCCCCAATTCAAAGTTGTCTGTATTAATCCGATCTAGCCATGACGGACCGTGAGACCAGTACGCCCGCGACCCTTTGGTGGCCGTGTTTATTCAATTTATCAGTCAACATCCATTTATTTTGCCTTCAAAACGCACTATAGAAGTTTGACATGATGAAAATGAATGAAGACTGGATATTACAGCTATTCACTGAATCACATTAGAAGCAGAAGCAGTCGCTAAGCACACAAAACAACACATTTTCTCGGTTTGCGTTTTTGGAGGATGAACTTGTAGAGGACCAGATTAGTGCCTCATCAAACGAAAGACCTACCAGATGATGTCCGGGTTGAAATGGGCAGAGGAAAAAGAGCCAGTTCCACAGATCTTCGCCCAAACTGCGAGCAAAAGAGTCCTGAGTTCCGACCTGTGTCTTAATATCCTGTACTTCATTATAGCCCCTTTCTTGGTATGTATAAATGAATAAACTGTGTATTATTCCAGATTAAATGGGCCTATTTTGCCTATTTTTGCTTTTTTGCCTTATCTTTCTGAACGCCCGGGCAAAAGGTCAGGAGATCAGAGATTGTCACCTCTGCCTACTTGTAAATGCTTCCTACAATTTGTGTGACGTGCCGAAGACTAAAGAGCAAACTCCATGGCATCCACTCAATACAATGAGCTATGTGAGGAGATCTATGTGCAAATCATGGAAAGGATGGAAAGGGGCCATGAAGAGGGGGGCCGATTTGCTCCTCACGGCACCGCGAGGAAAGTACTTCAGCCAGAAGTTTTGCGACGATTTTTTCGCAGTCTTCAGTTGGACATATCCAATTTTGACCTTGAAGACAGTTTGCTCAAAATGCGACAACGGAAGCTTTATGACTTTCTAGCGATTCTCATTTTCACATCCTGCACTATCGAGGCTGCTCGGACATTCACCATCAAACTATTGGCTCAGACGACTTCGCCAGATCTTTACGCTCTACCAGCAGAGCGTAAGACGCTCACGGAGATTTTCGGGGAACAGGTCACGCCGGATAAATTTATGACCCAACAAGCATGTTTTTGTCCTATTGTGATCTGCAACAAAAAGGAAGTCCGAATTCCCAGCCTGGACCGGCAATGTCTACCCTACCTGGAGCAGAAAGTTCGTGGGAAAGGAGCGTACGGCACTGTATACCAAGTGAAGATTGCCAAGGGCCACTTTTACGACTCAGACATCAGAGGAACAAATCAGCAGCCGAAGGAAATGGCACGCAAAGATTACCAATCCACCGAGGATATGGAACAAGGCATCTTGAAGAAAATCCTTGCCTGCGATCGGACGTGTCCGAATATCGTGGATATTTACGGCAGCCTTTCCATCGGCACGAATTACAGCATCTTCATGCCTCTCGCCATATGCGATCTGAGCGCGCATATGAAGGAGGACAACCGAACCAGACCGTATACGACGGCGGAGAAGGCGGACATAATCCATTGCGCTCGAGGTCTCGCGCGTGGGCTGGAGTTCCTTCATAATGGCATGAGGACTGCCGAAGGGGACCGGATAGTCTGTTACCATATGGACCTGAAGCCGAGCAACATTTTGGTCTTCCTCGAAAACGTGGGAGACAAGCAGGGATTCGTCTGGAAAATCAGTGACTTCGGCATGTCTCGCCTCAAATTGAAATCTCGCCGGGAGGAAACAGACTTCGACAGCTGGTTTGTCCGCTTCCAACAGCCTAGGGATGTCTCGGCCTCGGCAACCTACAACAGACGCGGAGATGGTGGCACTTATCTTGGGCCCGAGTCCCTTTCACCACATCGAGCTATGAGAACAGCGAACGATATCTGGTCTTTGGGATGTGTCCTCAGTATTGTTTTTGCGTATTTGGAGGAGGGCAGCTCTGGCGTGGAAAGGTATCGGGAAAGGAGAAGAAAGCATCGCGCCTCAGATGGTGATCGCTTCTTTGTCACAAACTCGCTATTTAGTCGACCAAGGATCCACCCAGAGGTCACAGAATGGCATGAAAAACTGATAAAGAAAGCTAGAAAGAGGAGTTCCAAAGAAGGAGAAGCTTTGAGATCGATGCTGGATTATCTAGAGCGCGAGGTTCTTCAGCCTGATCAATTGAAGAGATGCAAAGCCGACCAATTGGAGGAAAAGTTGCTCGACACACATCGAAAGTACAAGGAGCTGGAAAATGAAGGGGGCCTATCTTTGCCAGAGGAAGAGTCTGGTCTAGGCAGCAGGCTCCGGAGAAAGCGCATCGATGTGCTCATAGGTAAAAAGCCCGCGACAGACAGAAGCGTCGAGCGTTGGTATCTACGTGAACCAGAGCCATTCAAAGGCTGCGAGATCTCTCCAGACGGGACTGTTATCGCCTTTTGGACGGACACCAAAATTTCGCTTTACACTTCCCAATCTCTGGAGCAAGAGGAGGTTGATATCGTACGCCCGGCTGCAGAATATCCGATCCCCATACGAGAATGTCGCTGGAAGAGTATCAGTCTGACCAGAAAACATCTCATAGCTTCTACCTCCGGAGGAACTTTCCAAGTAAGTTTTTCGTTCTCTTTTACCACTTTTATTTTTCCCATTCCCATCTAATGAGATTTGGAAGTGTTATATCTTCAAACTACGAAGGGGGTTAGTAGGTATGGACGTCAATCTTAGACATGGGGATCGAATCTCCCTACCAACACTGCCGGAGATTAAAAAAGTTGCTCTCGCGCCTGGAGGTCAGAGACTGGCATGTGTTGTCAGCGACAAAGACGAGGACCAAAATCCCGGCTCCTTATACATTGGTTCCATCCATTCTCCATACGACTGGCAGCTTGGAAATAAACTGGACTGGCCGGCAGCAGACGTGGTTCAGTTATCATTCTCAACAGACGAAGACCTCCACATGGTTTTCCGACCACAGCGAAGTGGTCCAAATCGCAAGCACGAAATTCCCGTCATTCATGTGTCCCTTCGAACTAACCAGCTATGTCCGCTCATTATCGAACCACAAGTGAGTCTTCCGCTATGTTCAACGTCAATTGTCCGTCTAATCTCTCCTATGCAGGGCTTTGAGAGTAGTAGCACTGTTGGTCTTTTTACCACTTTCGCTCCACTTTCCCAAAAGCCCCATGTTTGTGTACTTGTCACCCGAGAAAAACAGTTGCACATCCAAAGCCTTGCACAACTGGATAAGACAGCTGCTATACAGGCCGATATCAAGAACTACCGAGTGCTGAAGCTAATGATGGGCAAAGATGATGAGAAAATATTCGCCGTGGGAAGGCGCGCGGCCCATCATAAGATGCTTTTATTAGAGGTTGACATGCCACTGCCTCAGGAAACAAAGATTTCTGTGACAGAGCTTGCTGAAATTCCGGGTCTGGCATACAGCGATGATTTTGCAGAGAGAGTCGTCCATGGTGAAAGCGAGAGTGTCGTTATTCTTGCTGCTTTGATGGGTGCGAATCAATGTGGAATATACAAAATCACTGTGCCTAGTTCCAGATCGGGTACCTCAGCTGCAGCATAGGTTGCTATTGTTGATAATCATTTATATCTTGTTTTGGTATTACAATACTGTTCCCATAACATAATGTTATTTTCTCCGTTTTTGCCTATTATCTCGAGCTCATGTCTAGCTGCGGTTTTACTACCCAAAACCCATAGAACTTTGACATAACTGACAGTATTTTTCTTATCGAAGCTTGGTTCTCAGGCTGGACAAGACTGCAGCTCAATACTGGCATTGGAGCCAGCTGTGAACCGCCTCCTTAACCCTCCGATACTCCAGGTTTGACTACTCGGAGCAATGCCGCGAAGGGTTTCACCGTCGCGGCGCAATAACCAGTAGTATAGAAGGAACGTGCCTGCTGTCAGGGCAATGGACGAGGCAAAGAATATCCATATCATAGGTGTACCGACGATACGATTGTTGGCTTGATCCAGGTCGAAGAAATTCATACCGAATATAGTCTGTCGTGAGAATGTCAGTCGCGGCCTGACAAAGGTGTATTGGAAATCAGAGGGGTACTAACGCCCACGAATGATGAAGGAAGATATAACAACGTCAAAAGGGTTATAAACACTGCCGACTTGTTCAGCTGTAGCATGTTCGTATTTTGTTCCTTTGCCATGACCTGATCCCGAAACAATAAAGTGTCGGCTAGTAGCTTTGAAATAACCTGTGCCCGCTGCTGTAAATGTGAAGCATTGTGGGAATTTGCAATGCACTCTCCACGATGATTTTGAAACGAGTGAATTCCGTAATTTTTCGAGATCACTGACTGGGAGCTAATAACGGTACACAGCTCGTCGAGAATGCCTGTCGCTGATGCCAAGATGGCCGGGACTTCGAGAAATCGAGTCTGCAAGGCTGTCAATGTTATAAGGCTATCGTGGCCTAGACCTAAAGGTCCACTAATAAAAGTGGCGATTGCACTCCGTCCCAGAGGCAGAAATCGTTGTTCTTGTACGGCGATGTATTTCCTCCATGTCGGGAAATATGTTGCGAACAAGACCCGGTGTAGCCAAAAGAGATCGGACTCCACCTCAGGGCAGAGATTGCGTAGTAAACTCTCAGCCTGCGAATGCGCTTTCGATTGTGGCGTAGGTTTGAACAATACGAAAAGACTTTGGGATGAAGTTTTGTCGTATCGGTGGTAAATTCCTGTCTGGCGAATGACCCATTTGTCCTCCTGTGGCTTGTACTCGGGGTATCTCACGGTGTAAGATATTTCTGTTTCTTAAATTTAGCAACAGTGTCAATATCCACCGGGTTGAAAGTACCATTTATGGAGCCAGAGCAGGACTCTGTAAATGGAAGGCAAAACACCCCTTCGAGGTCATCACTGCGCCGATAAAAACATGATGGCACCGCCCAAAATGATGGACCTATCTCGTGTCCAGCGACGAGGAGGTCAAGCATGGGTTTAGTGATTTGCAGTGGTTGCCGGGAGGTACGTTGACATATTGACCTACCAATTATTAGCAGAAGAAAGAGTGATGTCCGATTTAAACATACACTACTCGACATTTGTAAGGCTTCTGATTGTTTTTCAGAAAGGATACCGTATCATCTACCGTGAGAAGGTCCGATCGTTGGTATGAGCCTCTTGGGAGGAACGATGTCGCATCCTCTCCGATCTCAAAGACTTGTACAGGTTCAACCAGGTGGTCTAGGCAGTAATGATCAAAGGAAGTCATTATGTGCAGTTTTTAGAGAGAATGATGAGATTAGATTCATTGAATTTAGGATCTGAATTATTATATCAGATCTACGAGCCCGGGGTACCTAGGCATGTCCATTGAGCGAACTCCGCCACACACCCTATTCCCGATGCCCCTGATATGCCTCATGTGCTTCGCCTCTACTCGAGGTGTCTCGTGTTCCTATCACACCAGCCTTAGGCTAAACATCCTGCGCCGAACTAATTCCATGTCAGTTTACTTATTCGGAACAAAAACTGAAGAACTCTTACTCGAGATCAGCCTTGTGAAGAGGTGTCAGCATCGGACTTCATTTCGGGAGAGGCAAGATATCGTAACTTACAGTCTCCACTATCTTAGGGGCAGTGAAGATCCACTGGTCTTCTAGAAGCTAGAATCTTAGAGTCAGCCTTGCGCCCGATGCGCGAGTTTCAGGCAATTTACCTGAATACCGAAGTCTGTTTGTCCAGGGAACAGTCGTTCAAGCAGATCCTGAAGACTGTCTCTCCGCAAGTAGCGGCTACTCGTGGTTTGCATAGGAGCCTGTTGTTCTTCTGTATTCCCAGGCATGGTTATTTCAAAATAATCGCGACTTTGCTTTTACGAATTACAGTTCCTCCCAAACACGGGGGCATGATAAACCCCAAGCTGCGGCTGAAACCCGGGCAAATTTCACTGACACGTCACAAAGCCGATCTTTGCCTTGCTTATCCTTTGCAATTTTGCGCGGTCTATCAGGTATCGCTGATTCGATAGTTTTCTTGAGATTATGCGCGACTATACCACATGAGGATATCGCTTCCGCTTTGTTTTGGTCACCCGGGTGCATACTGCTTGGATGTAATTCTAGGGCTTGGAGGCAACCAAAGGGGGCGAAGCTTTCAATATCTGTAGTTCGGCCAGGAGGGCTAATTGCATTATGCTCAAAATGCGGCTTAGTGTTATACCTTTATTGGAGAAATTACCCCTACCTTTTGAACATGCATCGTGTGGTAATCCTGCAATATTGATAGGAGACCTATACGCTTTGTTGCATCATGTCGCAACCGGCAGAGGCACAGTTGGTAGAGCTACCAGCATGGGCACGACCCTGGCTCTCTGGTGTTTTGCCCACAAGGATGGAACAAATCCCAAGTGGAAGTCCACATCCGCGATCCCAGAATTCTTTTCTCCGTCCGCCAAATCACTCTCCGAGCCTGATAAGCGCACCGTCATCTGTTTCAACTGACTCAGAAGACACTGGCATTCTCACCAAATGCCCAGAGGAACGGCTTGTTGTCGGACTTAGCCGGGAACGGACTGTCAGCAGAGCGTTGAAAGGTGTCCACATATTTGTATGTGCAGATTTTCCGAAATTCCGAACTTGAGAGGGGGCCTTTCTGCATTGTAGCCTTCAATAGACAACATTGGCCAATCTGTTGTACTTGGAAATAAGAAAAGCTAACAGGAATAGATGATCACAGTCAATGCAACTCTCGGTACAGGCCTCTACTGGCGTGGTGGTCAGATTCTTGAACTCGGTGGACCGTTGGCTGTGGTTCTATCTTTCCTCTTCATCGGAATCCTAACATGGGGTGTCATGCAATGTATCACTGAAATGCTGTGCATTTGGCCAATACCCGGTGCATTGTCAGTATATGTTAGCCAGTTCGTCGACGAAGAACTGGGGATTGCGGTCGGAGTGACGTACTGGTAAGTTGCATTCTCAGCAAATTTCATGGAAAGGGTTGGTAGACTCCAGGACTAGGGAAGAGCTGCTGACAACTATAAAAGGTTTGTTTACTCGATGTCATTTTCCACACTGGTGGCAACCTCCGCTGCAGAGTTCAATTTTTGGGATTACATCCACGAAAGACCGGCTATACAGGGCTTGATTATATACCTACTGATCCCACTGATACTCGTCTGTATCAATGCCATAAGAATCGAGGTATGCTTCATCCGTCATTGCTGATCAATGCGAATACTCGCGACTTCGGGACTAGGAAGCCGCCAGCTGAAAATAATATTTCTTGTTATAATCATAGTGACGCTGATTGCAATCAATCTTGGAGGTTAGTAAAGTGGCTAACGGATGGTTTGGACTGTGTGTGTCTGTTCTTCGGGGAATATGTGCTGACGATGAGCAGCTGGCCCAAACAATACTCTCCCCATCGGTGCCAAGTGTGAGCAATTGCTACCGTCTCATACATTTTTCGCCAGATTGGAATACTGATATCATCAGACTGGACTTCGCCTACCGCATTTGATACACGGGCGGCCAATAACTGGGGCACCGCTTTACTGTGAGTCGCAGCATGCGTCTTTATCTGTGCTCAAATTGCTAATTAATATACAAGGATGAGCATTTCAATAGCAACTTTTGCATACACCGGAGTGGAAGTTGTTGCTGCCTCTGCCCTAGAGGCACGGTGGCTACATCGCGCAGACGAAATGTCGCCAATCTCAGACAAACTTTCACGGTCTAATGACGTCCAGGTCAGAAGATCATTCAAGTTTTCCGCTATATTTATCCCTGTACTTGCAATGGTTGCCTATACCATCAGCGGGCTGCTCGCGACATTGGATATAGAGCGGAAGAGTTGCGCTCTCCCTCGGCTCAGTTGGCTTTCAGTGGATGTGGAAGCCGGGTGCACAAAGCCTTCAAATAGTGCTGCATTCGTCGCAATAGCCACAATGTCCAATATTCCGCACTTGGCAGACGTGTTCAATGCTTTCCTGGTGTTCACGTGCCTCTCTTGTGCTGGTACCAATCTGTACGTCGCCTCTCGGGCTTTGTTTGGCTTAACAAGTCGTTTGGATGGAGGCGAAGGCCAGAGGTGGTATCTGCGTGTATTCGCATGGTTTGGCAAAACAGATAGACGAAAGGTTCCCCTGCGAGCTATGATATTCTCCGCGGTGGCGTTCTGGTGGGTGCCATTCCTGCAGCTGATCCGCGGGAGTACTCAATCCTCTGCTACCACTGACTCCTCCTTGAAGGGAACTCGAGCGTCCGTGGATATGGTAAGGATGTGACGTGGATTTTCCCTCTAATTTCGAGTTCAGAGCTAATAAACGTGAATAGTTCGTGGAGGTATTGAGCCAAATGGCATACTCTGCGGTTTTAATCGTCTGGGCGTGTGAGTGTCTGGCATTCATTCGGTTCTACCATTGGTGTGTCTAGTCATTCAGATGCTGGATCTTCCGAATATTAACTAGAACTCTTCCTCCTAGTATTTCTCGGCATCGCGATTATCTCCGACGCGAACATGTCGCCCACGTTCAGCGCTGGAGCGATGGCCATGATGACTATCCGTACCGCAGCCACAGGCAGCCATTGACGGCATATCTAGCCTTTTTAGGCTGTGTTTTTGTCTCATTGGTCGCAAACGGTGCTGCATTGTGGAATGGGTTCCATCTTTTACCATTCCTAGCATCGTACCTGACGGTAAGGGCAATATTGTGATGAGTCTAGTTTGCATTGGCTAACTAAGATCTGTTGAACCAGATTATTGTCTTCGTGGGTCTATGGGTATTGTTGAAGATTATGCGAGGCGCAAAGTGGTCTCTAGTTGATCTCTCGCAACCCGACAAAGTCGCGAGGATATTCAGGCATCTACATGACATCCGCTTGAGTGTAACGCAGTCCTAACTACCTTATAGCTAGATAGTGATTTTACGTAGGTCCACGGGTATAATAACTATTACAAAGCAAGTGTGCCCGAATCTCGTCGCTTGCATTCACATCTGTGTTTCCTTTTACATTTAATAACTAACCAAGAGGATTTAAAGATAGAAATAAGCAGCCCGTATGTCAGGGCTAGGAATTAGTAAGCTTTTTTTCTACCTGTCCCCGACAACTTTTTTCTAGACCCCTCAGCTGGGTGCCCACCAATGTGAACACAGGTCACATCACCAATTGACATCGATAGCACCATGAGAACTACGCATCTGCCGCCAAGATGATTGACATCTCCGAAGGCGCCCTTTTCGGACACAAAATCTTCAAGAAGGAAACCGATATATCAAAAGAGGCCAAACATTATTCCCATGTCCATCCTCCGTGAACGCCTTCAATTTCTTCGACCTGGCCCCTGACGAAGAGGTCGTTACTGTGCTCGGCAAACCAATGGGCAGGATTATACTTGAATATGATTTTTCGCTTGTGACTAAATCCGGGCATGGGGTACGGCCCGCTGAGGCTGAAGCTATGAGACTTATCTCTAGATATACCACCGTGCCTGTACCAAAAGTGTACCATACGAATTTCAGCTCCGAGTACAATGGGTTTATTGAGATGTCCCTTGTCCAGGGATCTCCATTAGAAGGGACATGGGATACGATGGACGGAAAAAACAAAGAATCTATTTGTCGTCAGACCTGGGATCTCATCTCCGAAATCCGGTCCGTCCCATCTCAATACGAGGGTATATTTCAATGCGCGGCAGACGGCTCCCCATCAAAAGATCCCTTACTAGAGGATCTACAATCACCACTCCGACCCCTAACCAGCGATTCGGACCTACGGGCTCGCATCTATGAGCGTTATCTCCATTGCGGGGGTAGTCGGTACGAACACGAATTACCCAACATGCTGCCCAAATCTGACCATGCTGTGTTCGCGCATGGGGATATCGCACCTCGAAACGTCATGATTGATGAGAATGGTAACATCACAGGGCTTATCGACTGGGAGTATGCAGGCTGGTATCCGGATTATTGGGAGTATGCGCAGATCATGAGGCCCGCGTTCTGGGGAGATTGGTCGATATGGATGGAGCGGACTGCCCCAGAAAGATGGAATTTGAGTGGTATCAATGCTTCTCGCAAAGTTCTGTTCTAGATGACATTGTAAAGATGCTTTGGGGTTGTATGTTGGCATACCTGGACCTTGTTCTCATTGATCATATGTTTTGTACTAAATGATATATCTAATGCATCTGGATTTCTACATTCTGCTCTCAGAATGCCCCAATAATGCACAGTTCTCATCAGCAAATGGTATGAAGTATGCAGTAAAGAACAAGAACAGTTAAGGTAGATAGAGCAGCAGACAGTCGGCCGAAGAGAAAGCGGATGGCTTCGTGCAGGGCAGAGGCACGTCAAAGACGAATTCTTTCACTTTGCCCCTTAGAAAGGTATGGGGGCAGTGTAGCGTAGGACCGCTATACTATAAAATACTCAATTAAGCCTTATAAAGGCACCCCGATCGGGAAAATCGTGATGGCCTAAAATCCGGTACATACTACTGCATATACACTGGGATTTAGGCCGGGCTAGCCGGCTTTCCCTTTCCGTTTGGTCGTCGTAGTGCTCGAGAGCATACGAGCTCGACACCGAGCTAGTTCGAGATCAGGACTGCTGGTGGTTGGATCCAAGGCTTCGGGTGGCTTCCTGGTCGTTGTCGATGATGGATTGTCGATTATATCGATTTAAATCAGGTTACTAGTGACTACCAACCCGGAAAGAATATACAACGTACATGCAACATGGTAATTCCCAATCAATTCTGGTACGGGTGGTAATAATACATACATGTATCCCCGGCTATTCTTGAATGAAGCGACCCTACTCACCCAACTCGTCCTCGTTGTCATCGTCGTCATCGTCATCAACCCCAGACACGTCTTCCTCCGAAGAACAAGCATTATCGAAAATCCCCGGGGCCAAAATAGATGGCCGGGCCTTGACGTTTTTCGAAAGTAAGGCTAGTAGAAGTTTATCGTCATTGGCCCGACTTCCAGCAGCCCCGTTCATGACGAATGAATATTCATGGCCCATCTCCTCTACGAGGGCCAAGAGCATATTGTGTGGGAGATATCTTCCCGCAGTCCCCCAGAATGGCCTGCCCTTTTCTGCTTGTAGAAGTGCAGCGGCTTGGCTTGACTTGCCGCGGTTGCTATGTTGCCAGCACATCCGTAGTACCTGCACACAGTAATGGAAGTACAGATATCTAGCGGCTGGTCGGAAGCCTGAACGGAACTTCAGTGGACGGCCTTCTAGCTGTCTGAATGTCAGACTCGTCTGTCTAGAGACGGACTCGTCAAGTTTCTCCCAATCCGGGTCGATCAGCCTAACACGGTACTCCCGGGGCTCACACTCGAGCCAGTACTTGACCGCGGATACCAGGGCGTTGCCCTGAAAACTCGGAATATCAGGGACGATTACGAACTTCCCAGCATCCCAATAGCGCTCCAGCCTTGTATGCAGAAGGAGCCCGTTCCGGGGGAGAAAAGTTCTTCTGACCTCTTTTTCCCGAATATCGCATCCATCGTATCTTGGCCGTTCATATAGGGAAACAGATGAGATGCTTGGATGGACTCCTCCTCTACATAATCCCCAATGATGGGATCCCACATAGAGGAAAGCGACTAAAGAAGCGGGCGAAAAAGATTGATCGGTAGAGTGCTAGTTCTCCGCGCTAGACTGCAGGGCTATAGCCAGCACTAGCCTAGCGAAATCCTCTACGTCCTCGCGTTTATCAATTTTCCAGGCTCCCCATTGTCGAATTTTTAAGAAGTCGTTCTTGGTGATAGCATTTCTGTCTCGGTCCCGCACGATAGCTATGTACTTGTCGAGGGCGTAGGCCTTGGTGATGTACAGTTCATCACCATCCTGAGAAATCAGCAAACATCTATACACATTAGCACTTGATTTCTGCGGGATGCTGACCCGGAATGAAACCAAATAGACTTACCTGGCGAGCGATCTGAGAAAGCTAATCAAGCCGAGATCTAGTGCAAACGATGCAAACCCTGTCTCTTCTCGCTTAGGCGAGGCAAACAAAGCAACAAGCAAACAAATCAAG
The DNA here is from genome assembly GCF_028828025.1 of Penicillium rubens. Classification (NCBI taxonomy): domain Eukaryota; kingdom Fungi; phylum Ascomycota; class Eurotiomycetes; order Eurotiales; family Aspergillaceae; genus Penicillium; species Penicillium rubens. Next base: position 6,033,163 of record NW_026890600.1, read on the forward strand.
AAAGCAAACTAGGTCTTCGAAAATGTTTGCCAAAGGGTCCTCAAGATCGAAGTAGCCTGCGCTCGCTCAGGGAGTGGCCTCTCGATACGCTCGGCGACAGAACTGTCTCGTGGGGCCTGCGAGGTGTCCACCGGCAATGACTAGGGAAAGACTCTGACCCTTGTCAAGGTCAGAGTCATCCCCTCATTCTTGTACACCAGCCAGACCTTTCGTGGGATGGCATACTAATTCTCAGGTGTAACATCATCTCCGTGACGGACCCAGTCGCCGCACTGCGAGTTGCAACGTTGACTTTTCTTCTTGGACGGTGTCCCCTTGGGGTCTGGATCCACTGGATGTCTGTCGGTGACCGTCCTGGTGCTCTTGACGCTGGCTTTGTCGACGAATGCAATGGTGACTGCTTTACTGTACGACGCATTTTTCATACGGTTCCACTCGTCGGAGGGAACGGCATCCTGTTGCTTCGCTAACTTGGAACCCGTCGGGCCCAAGCCGGGGTGAAAGCCAACTATGTTGCTTGGGCGGGTTAGGGTAAGGATGCCGTGGTAGTACGTGAGGACAAGGCTGTCGGTAACGCAACGTATGGTCGGAATTTCCTTGAATTGTGCTTGGCGTAAGTCTCCGAATTGGCGACCTCCAAAATAACCGTGGGTCTCCTAGGAGTTTTTTTGGGGTGGCTTCGTGGATCACCCCCCCGTCTGCCTTCTCCAGTCATAGTTCTCGGCGTCAATATGCAGCGTCGTGGTCGGATTGACAGCGGTAGGCAATTTATCAGGTGGAGCGACGACCTCCCCGAAGTCATGGAAAGGAGGCTGTATATGAAGCCTTCGAGAATGACCAACGCGACTTGCTCACTCTGCACAGAGACGAACGCATACCCTGCATGTATCGTATGTATGCATGTCAACACTATCCCTTGTTTCTGTATAGAGAGGGCATCCCTTGTTTCTGTAGAGGGAGGCCTTAGGGCTGGCGTAGAAGCCCGAGGATTGCGAGTGATAGCGAGGAAGAAGATATTAAAAAGCAAAGGAGAAGGACTATATATAGTCACCTAAGAAGTAAAGTTAAGGGAAATTGAGAGATATCTGAGGTGAAAGAAATGAATCAGATACTTAATGTGCACGAGTAGTATAGAAACTGTAAGTGGAAGTATGCAATTGCTTCAAATTGGTGCCTAGAACTGACCAAAAGCGTGACCACCAAAGCTTGATCTGGTTTCCTCAAAAGCACTCTAGTAGATTACACTATATATCTCCGGGCGATGTTCTTCGATGGCGCAATAGCATTATAAAAATAATTGTAAGCCCAGTCAGAAGGTCAAATGATTCACCATGTACGGATCACGCAATTCTCTGGTGACTAGGTACAATACAGGAACCAGTGTGTACAACGGTCAGCTTTCGATGATAAGTAGGCAGAGGATTAATTATCCTTGATCATAATAGTCCAACAGAATAAAATCAATTTGACTTGCCTATATTGGTAATATCGTAGGAAGCGTGATGTCGGAACCTTGGAAAGCCGCGGCCCCAGGTGTTTGAGTTTAGTCATCCAGGATGAGGTCATTTTCGCAAAGCGGGGCCAGGAGATTATTCTTCTGAACTCGGCATTCCTAGTCAGTTTCTTTTCCTTTCGCAAACAATACCCCCAGGTTTCTTCAAGATGTCCGCCTCATTCAATATTACCGATCGCCTTCCTCTCCCGAACTCGAGTGTCCGCATCCCGCGCCTCGGCTTCGGCGTTTACCGCTCCCCCACCAACCAGTGCGTGCAGTCTTGTCTGAAGGCATTGGACGCAGGCTACCGACACATCGACACGGCACAGTTCTACGCCAACGAGGCAGAAGTCGGCGAGGCACTGCGCACCACCAGCGTTCCCCGAGATGAGATCTTCGTTACGACCAAGATCCTCAGCCCCGCAGCCTCGGTCGAGGCTACGTACGATAAATTGCTGGCTTCCGTCCACAAGATTGCCGGCGCTGACGGACACGTCGACTTGTTCTTGATTCACTCTTCCAGCTCTGGCTCTCATGGGCGGAAGCTTCTGTGGCAGGCGCTTGAGAAGCTGTACGCGGAAGGCAAGACGAAGAGTATCGGTGTTAGCAACTTCGGTGTGGGGCACATTGAGGAGATGCGCTCATATGCGCAAGTGTTCCCGCCTCATGTTAATCAAATTGAGGTAGGTGTTTAACTTCTCTTTCTACTCTAGAGTATCTACATAGGTAGATCTCTGTTCTGATCGTGATCACTGACATTCTATTTTTGCAGCTCCACCCTTGGTGCCAGCAGCGCGTCATCAACGAATACTGCCAGAAGAACGGCATTATCGTCGAGGCGTATTCGCCCATCGTACGAAACTATAAATCCAATGACCCAACACTAGTGGAAGTCGCAAAGAAATACGGCAAGTCCACTCAGCAGGTCTTGATCCGCTATGCGCTGCAGAAGGGCTGGGTGCCTCTGCCCAAGACCGACAACCCCGAACGAATCGTGTCCAATGCGGACGTCTTCAACTTCGACCTCAGCGCGGAGGATATGGCCGTGCTGGATTCCCTCGACCAGGGCAGTGCCGGCGCTATCGTGGAGGCCGTGGACAACGAATGAGCGATCTCCGGGGCAGGTTATTTATGACCCTGGCGCTTCGACACGAATCAGGTCCTACCAAGCGATGAAACGTAGCCACATTGCTCGAGGTCAATAATCCGGCGGCTGCATCAGGAAAGCATTGACAGACTGAAGCGTGGCGCGAGACGGGTTCACGTCATGTTTCGACGACACAAGCCAGGCTAGACGCTGTCGAATGAACTGCTTGCTGATCGCACGCTTGCTCAGTGAGGCATCGAAGTGGCCTGTAGAAAACAATTAGTTATTTTTCTCCTCTTATCACATAGCGTCTGAATCCATCACCCAGACCGCCTGGGCCATTGCATACATACCCTCGTCATTATAAAACAGACAAACGATCGCCAGAAGCGTCCCTGCCGAAAGATCCTTCCCATTCTCGCATGTAACCAGCACCGACAGCGACGAATCCGCCGGAAGACGGGCGCCGATAAAGTCGCGCACCTTATCCAGACATTTCCGTAGATCTCGGCTTCCCAGCTTCCCAGAATCACAGCCCAAATTAAGCCGCTTCGCATTGCCTTCTGCAGCCGCAGGACTTGCATTGCAGTCAATGACAAGATCATATTGACCTCCAACATCAACCCCGGATCCCGAGCCAATGTACAAATTGCGCGTTGGAGAAATGAGCGTCGCATCCTGAGCCACATCCAGCAGCTTATGCTCAGCCACCAGCCGCGCAATAAGCTCCGGCAATTCATCTTCAGGTGTACTCTTCAAAACAGCCTGGTTGGCCCAGAACACTGGCGGCGTCAGGCCATGCGCCCATGCCTCGCTATCATCGCCCGCGCCTTGGATGTATCCGCCCTCGGACATTTCGGCGCCGTGCACGCGCCTCGAAGCGGAGCATAGTACGAGAAGATTGTACTCTTCGCCCTTGTGCAGATCTTGCGGGTGGAAATATGTCCTGTTTGCCCAGGCGATCTCGATTGGTTTGCCGAGTTGCTGGCGCAGATTATCAAGATCGAGTTTTAGACTCTAGTTGTTATCAGGTATCAGCCATTTTTGTCTGGATGAGGAAGGGGGATGCAGTGCAACTATTGTGCAAGTTGCATTCGTGTTATGCATGCGTACCTTTAGTGAATGCACGAATCCTTCGATTCGGTTCTCGATCTGCGCTTCTTCTGATGCGCCTAGGTAATCCGGTGGAAGGCGGACTGGGTGATATGCAGTTGCGGATGGGAACAGGGCTCTGTTGAGGACGGCGCTCCAGATTGGGACAGTTTTTGATAATGCGTCGGGCATCACTAGGGGCGGGTTAATAAATAGTTCGAGGCTTAGCCGTGGTCATGATATGCATAGTGACCATTTGGGTAAGGGGAGCTGGATGATGCTTTAATTGGGATGGTGCAGGTAGGGGTACATACGTTTTCCTCGGCGAGTTGAGTCCACAATTACACAACTGCAAAATCAAACAAAATATAGTCAGCTTTTTGCGTTTCCTTTTATGGGCTCTTGTAAGGATTCTGCAGTGATGGGTTTGCCATGGTTTTATCTGGCTCAATGAAGGCCAGCCAAAGGTACCCTAACACAGATTTCACTCCACAAGCAAAAGACAGTAAGAAGGGGGATTATACTAACCCCCCGTGCTCCCTAGCTAGCGGGAGCAGCTGCAAGTTCAGCCTACGAAAGCTAAAATCCCACTGACCGGTATGACCATCGGTGCTTTTGAAATAAGCACTGCCAGCCTTGGCCGTAGGCGGGATATACCAGCTACCACAGCGCTCATTGGCTACCAGAGGTAAACCATAGTGGTCAGCGACCTCCTGTGCAAAAGCGGCATCGGTCTCAATAGACTGGAGCCGGTTGGCGACGGACAGCGCTGATTGACGCAGAGACGAAAGCGTCTGGGAGATTGACAGCTGCGCCGACGGGAAATGAAGGGACTCTAGTGTCGGGAAAGTATCGGAGGACCCCATGTTTGCCTTCTTTGGCTAGAGCTGTTGCCAAGTATATTTGGAATTCAAATATTGGTATCAGGTCGTACTCCGGGGTTGTACTAGGGGCCGTTTCGGGTTCAGCTGTGCAAAATGGCGATTTGGCCCGAGACCCGTTGAGCCGTGCTGATTAAATTGGTTTTGATTTGATGAAGGGTTATGTTGCGGTGTTTTTTTTTTGGGTCTTCGGGTCAAATGTGAGGGAAGGCCGTTGTGGAATATTATCTTTGGGATTTGAGTCTGGCCAATCATCGTGGTTGTATGAGGTGGACCCGTGTTCGTGCAATGTATGTATACATATACAACACGCTGTGCTACATGGTTCCTGGTTGTGTAAATCTTTCTCTATTGGGATGAAATAATAAAATAATGGGTAAGGTTCTAGCAAGCCAACGCCAGGTTCCGGAGTGTCATGCTCCGGAAAGGAGAGTAAAAAGTATACATCTAAGGTTGGGCACAACTCCCCCTGGCACGGAGATGATGATAGATTAACCCTTTGACCACGGCAATAATAGAATGAGGTATAAAGCAGTCAAATGGCTCATCTCTCACCGGAACTGGAAAAGTACTATATGTACTCGCTACCGAGGTAATGTTAATGTCGGGGTTCTCTCCTAAAGTCCCCGCCAAGCATGCTCTGAACGTCCAAGTGCATACCCCTGTGCTCGATATCATCTGAGCGCACCAGTTATTTGAGAGGAGACTGAAAAATGGACCAACGGGCGGAGCTTTGCGCCTGCATACTTGTGTATGATTCTCAATCATTCCGTACCCCGGCTGCTTTTTCCGAATTGGAGTTCCGCCTCCCCTCGGAGGACAGTGAAAGGACAGTGAAAAGACGGGAGCATGGCCGTGCATGGGTTTGGGCCTAGTAGGCTGATGTATAGTGGTATCCAGCCCTGGAGCGATGTCCAATGAAACGGCCCATTTGCAACCTAGAATCCTGTACGATCTAGACATCAGGTGAGAAGGTTACTTGCATATTAAAAGTCACTTGATCAGAGCACTCATAGAAGAATGAAATCACGGGATTGTATATCAAGGCAAGTTTCAAACTCGGAAAACATTGAAGGGAATCGGTGAGAGAAAAGAAATGTGAGAAACTACGAGAAACTGCGAGGTGAAACCATTCGCACCTGCTCGGAGTAGAAAAGAAGACGCTAGTCTGTAAACAGACTAGTTCACTATAGGTCTGTGCTTTTTTATTGGCTGAATGTCTGGCCGTCTCCCCAGGTTTGAGGTATTAGATACCTGTTTTTGTACGATAAAATAGGGCCAATCTCAGGTATCTAATACTTCTGGCCCCACGTCAGTGACCTGCCCCTCCCGCTTTGGCCCGGTTTCCCCTTGGAGATTGTGATCGCGGCGTCATTGCTTTTCGGGGTCAGCACTTGCCTTGACTTAAATACTCCGGTTGCCTATTTCCTCAACGGCATTCCTCTCCTCTTCGTTTGACCTGCATCCAACCACTCTCCTAGACTATACTAGACAGATTCCACCTTTTCTCGCATTCCCCATCTTAATAAACAAACATCTCGGATCTACTCTCCGTACTTTCATCATGACTAAGGTGCGAGGATTGCCGGTATCTCCCACGAGACCCACAGGTGCTAACTGGTACTGCAGATCACAGAAATCTTCTTCGATTGCGACAACACTCTGGTCCTCTCAGAGGAGCTGGCCTTCGAGGCCTGTGCCGACCTGGCCAATGAGATTTTGGAGGCCAATAACCTCCCCGACCGTTACACCGGCGAGCAGCTCATCAAGGACTTTGTTGGCCAGAACTTCCGTGGCATGATGGTCTCCCTCCAGAAGAAGTACGACTTCGAGATCGATGCAGAGAAACTGGAGGAATACGTCACGAAGGAAGAGGACAAAGTCATCGCCAAGTTGAATGCTAAGGCTAAGCCCTGTATCGGTGCCACCGAGGAGCTGGAGAAGATTTTCGCGGAGAAGAAGTACGGTCTGGCAGTCGTGTCCTCTTCCGCTTTGCGTCGCGTTCTCGCTTCCATCAAGAACGTCGGTCAGGACAAGTTCTTTGACGAGGACAAGGTCTTCAGCGCTGCCAGCTCTCTGCCGAAGCCCACCTCGAAGCCCGACCCCGCTATCTACCTGTATGCTCTTGAACAGGTCGGCAAGTCTGCTGCTGAGACTGTTGCCATCGAGGACAGCAAGTCTGGCGCTCTTTCCGCGATTCGTGCTGGTATCCCCGTCATCGCCTACGTTGGCAGCTACAATGGCGAAGACACGCAGAATGCGATGGCGAAGGCCCTGACTGACCTTGGCGCAAAGACTGTCATGTACCATTGGTCTGAGTTTGAGGATCGTCTGAAGGATATCGAGAATGATGTCTCCGTTGATGTCCAGTCGAGCCTTTAAACGCACTGTCGCTGGTGACGCTTGCACGTCCACGATGTCATGATAGCGAGCGTATGGTCGTTATGGAGCTCTTTCTTCTATTATTTTCTGCTTTTTGTGCCACTCTATGTATCATGGACTCTTGGTTTCTCTTGAAGCTTTCCGTTCTCAAGGGCTTTTAGATTTCTTTGACACAAGAGTGGCAAGACTTGTTTTGGGATTGGACTGTGTCCAGTCATTGCTACATTCTTCTTTGCCTGGTGCACCTTTATTCAGTATCTTCCGTCTTTGCATAGACAGGTTTTGATGCGCAATGAGATACCATTTAACTATACCTTTTTATTAGTCAGTTCGAGTCTTTACTTCATGTCCCGTATGACGTAGCAATCTTTTCCATCCTAAGATCGAATACACTCAAGAAACATCGAAGACATCAACATCGAAGACATCAATATCAGACTGATAAGATAAGGGCTAACCCCGCTTCCCCCGCCATCACCCCTCCCGAGGTCACTCCGGTTGGGATTGGTCGCAGATCTAGCAGCGTCAGTCTTGTACTCCATTGGACGGATAAATCATACGCCATCGAATCTCCGCCACTTGTTCCCACTCTTTCAATCTAAACCACTGCCAACCCATTACAATGTCAGCTCGCACGCAGGCCAAGTCGAAACTCGTCTCCCGGGGACCGTTGGTATGTTTACTCCAATTTCCCCGAGAGTCCCCTCAGCAATCAAGTCCCAGTCTGCTATGTATAAAATAGATTTGGGATGATACCACCAGTAGTACAACGCTAGGCCATGACTGACAAGTTTTACCAAACAGGATCCCAACGAAGCCCGCTGGGCTCGCATGGTGAAGACAACATACACTGACCCCCTGGGTGTCGAGCGAACATGGGAATCAGCTGAGCGCACGGTAAGACCTATCCCGCTTTGTTTTCTGCTTATCCGTATTCTGCGCGTTGGTCGATGTCCGGGGGTATATGCATGACACCCGGTGCAGGTATCAAAATGACACGCCCGCAGGACTGCCACGAGGGCCACCTACGTGACAGACTAAGCTCCAGCCTCGTCTGAATCAGGAAATGTGGTTAGCACTAGTGGGGCTCCCCATCCTCGGGAACCTGTGCTCCAGGTGGCATAAACCCGGGCGTTGCCCGACGCATCAACCGAATTCACATGACCATTGGTTGCCTTGCAATGTAATCCGTATTGGGTGCATTGGTCGATCCCATTTACCAGCCAGTTCAAGCAACCTTTCAGAGCCTATGCTTTTGAAATTTGCATTTCGGATTTGATGCTAACCGCGTTGTCCAGACTCGTCCTGCTGGTCTCGAGCTCGATGGCGTTGGGATCGTCGCTATTCTGAACAAAGATACCGGCTCGGAGCTGCTTCTCCAGAAGCAATACCGGCCGCCAATTGATGCAGTTGTTATTGAGGTTCCTGCGGGACTCATCGATGCGGGTGAGACGCCTGAGCAGTGTGCTGTTCGAGAACTTAAGGAGGAGACTGGTTATGTTGGTGTGGCGGAGCAAACTAGTCCAGTGATGTATAACGGTATGTGAGCGGTGGCTGCCGGCTTTGTTTTATTTTGCCTGCGTTGTTTGACCTTTTCGGGCGCTGAAAGCTGACGAATATATGTGACTTGATCAGACCCAGGACTTTGCAATACTAACCTGCATATGGTCCATGTCCGTGTCGATATGTCCCTCCCTGAGAACAAGAACCTAAAGCCTGAGCTTGAGGATAATGAGTTTATTGAATGCTTTACTGTTCCTTTGGATACGTTGTTTGACGAGATGAAGAAGCTTGAAAAAGACGGTTATGCTATTGATGCCAGGGTTGGAACACTGGCTGAGGGAATCGAACTGGCAAAAAAATGGAAGTTGTGAGCTAGCAATTGTAGCATATCTCACTAGCTTGCAGTAGGACAATAATTGAGACAAACAAACCTCTATTGATACAAATCTACTATTCCCACTCAAAGCAACCCCTCCTGCTTCAACCCCTGATACAAAGCCCAAGCAGCCAAAGTCTTCCCATCCCTAAGCCCCTCCTTCCACAAATCCGCCAAAGGAACAACCTTAAGCGTAATCTTCTCCCCGGACTCTCGCAACCCCGTCAACTTCCCCTGTAGCTCCTCAATCTCCTTGCGAGGCATAGCCTTCTGACACAAAAACAACGGAATAAACTCATCACTCCCGCCAGGAGACGGGTAAACAGCACTCTGCAGACGCTCACCGTAACCAGGTTCCTGCGCAGCCTGCAGCGCCAGCGAGGTCATATCAATTAAATCGCCCTGCTCAACCCGCAGCCCCGTCTCTTCCTGTATCTCTTTCGCCGCACCGCCGGCAAACGTCCCGCTGTCATCGAGCATCCCAGCCGGGATCTCCGGGAACGACAGCGAGCCCGCTGGAATACGGGGCTGGATGGTCAGGATAGCGCGCTTGTCATTTTCATTCGGGGAGGGTATATCATCCGGTTGGAGGATGAGCTATTCATAGAATTAGAAAAGAACAAAATAGGCTTATGTTTTCGATAGTGGGGCTGGGGCGTAATATTTTTCTTCTAGAGCCCCTCTTATCGAGTAGAAATGGTTCAAGTTTAGTGGTTGGGGGGGGACAACTCACTAACATGCCGACACTGCCACCGCGTAGAAATACGCTACCGGGCAAAGTCTCGCCCTGGCCATTCGATACCTCTGCTTTCAACTTGACGAAGCCTAGTCGCCCGCCACCGAAGCGGTCCACGGACTGGATATTGATTTTGCGCAGGACATATGGATCACTGTGGAACTCGTGTGAGGGGTGTTCTTGTCGCGCGAGGGATTGCTGGAGGGTTGTTATCCAGATTTTGAAGGCTGGGAATGAGAGTAGATCATCCTGGCTTAGGTCTGGGATGCTATTCACGTGGAGGTTTGAGTTGGGGACTGTGAACGTTGACATGGCTTTTGTCTTGGCTTTGATGGTGATGGTTGGTCTGCGTGTGGGGGTGGGCTGTGTTAGTTTTAGGTGTCGCGCGGCAAGGCGGAGGGAGTTCATTAATTCGGGTTAAGACCTCAGCCCTTGGGATGTTTTACGATGGGATTGGTTTGTGGGTGTTTTGGACACAGCGCGTACGTGTGGATATTCATTGTTGTCAATGTTGCTTCTATGACGTCGTTGAAGGCTGGTACCCCTTTTCATACATGCACATCCTGAATGGACACATTTTACATATATAGACATTGTATAAATATAGGTAGGACTCCCTTTGAATATGTAATTAAGTCTGCTATTGTCAAACGACTCTCTCAAATGTGTGATGGATTCATTTCTTGAGCCCATTCGCAATATAGTTCCACCTTTTATTAGAGGCAACGACTAGCGCATAGTTGGTATTCAGGGGTCAACTCTACCCGGATGCCTTCAGCGCTGTTATTTCGATATCACATCTTCTATATGTCTGGCACTCGTCGAGTCGCACTTGAACTTGACATTCCTACCACGGTAATCTCAAGCGTTTATCCCTTTTAAAGAACGATTCCTCAAATCAAGAATTTTATTGGTCAATACAGTAGATTGGTCATCAGAATAAACTTCCCCAAGATTGCAGCTGCAGCTGCATCTCAATGTCGATGGGGCCCGACAGTCTCACAGACTTCCTACATAACGCACAAAGATTTACGTTGTGTCTTGATGGCGACTAGATTATATTTGCAGAGCCATATTAACCCTATCTGCTATACCAATGTTTCTTTTCTGTGGGCATTCATATCCTTATATGCGCACCGATATCGCGGGTCCAGAGGACATGCATGTCACCCAAGCTCCATTGGGCTCTAAAGAGATGCAAGTGGGAAAAGACTTCAGCCAAGTACTACATTAGCGGTCAACAGTGTCTAGTGTCTCCACAAATCCGTTGGTTATATTATAGAACCATTTATGTTCTTAGCTAGTCCCTCAATCTCAAAATAGACCAGGTATTAATACGGCATCCACCTTGAATTGCTCATATTTAGGAAAACAAAGCGGCCAGATGTCAGAGCCCTTTCAATAAAACCCGTCAGTGGTTACATGCATTTGCCTCATACTCCAAAGGTCGCATCCACCATTCTCGAAACAAAGCAAAAGCAACCTCCAAGATCATATGAGGGTAAAACAAGACCAAGTAAACCCCAAACAGATGCACTAAAGACTCACCAATCGCATCATACCTTCCAAGGTAGCCGAGCACACACCCTTTTGCCATGCAACCGAGAAGGATCCTAGATCCCTGAACTCTAGAAGTCACGTAGAATTTCACCCGTGTGGATTTCACCCGGGCGAAATCTGCAGCCAATCTTCCCCGCTTCAGACGCTAGATTTCAACGCATGGTTCCATGCAAGCTTATTACACTAATTACACTAAGTAAATATCGGAAAATCCAAGTTCATTGTCGCATAATCTGTACTCCATAGGGGATCTCCCCTGGAACAAACAGACCTTCACCCGGGTGATGGATAAGTAGTGCGCCCACTAGTATCTTTCCTGCTTCCTCCCGTGTGGCTTGCAATATCACATCATCGCTCCCTTGCAGCTCCATTTTAAGTTGATTCCCAGGAAGGTCGAAATTAACGGGCTAGATCCCCTTTGTTCGGGGGGAAGTGGAGCGCGTAAGTTGCCTTGTAAATTGCGACCCAGGTGGTACATATTAATTGGGTGGTTGTTTTGTTATATTGGATTATATATGTGTCTAATTGGATATTCAACAGAACTGAAACTGACTACATCCTAGGAGTATGGAGTACACGCTGTTGTTTTTAGACTGGGCCTCTTAAAACGCACTCTTATTACGGGCGCTTAGGTGATAGGCTTAGGCAGCCCTGCCCAAGATTTCTGACAGGAAGTGGATTGACTAACGTCATCGTGCCAAGCCACTTGTTTTAGTTTTGATGGATTCAAAGTCCAGGCTTGGAGAGATTCTGTACGAGGTGGCTGATGTTGAGTATTCCAATTGTACCCTACAAAGTCCACGTTCGTGTTAGGCCCACCACATAGTAAGTTGTATTGGATATGAGTCTTAAAGCTATTCCTAAGTTTAGAACTATGTATTACTGTATCTTGACTCAGGCATAGATAGAGATAGGAAATATTAGGTAGCAGTATACCCGGCCATAGCTCGGATCCCGTCCAAGTCGGGTCATCACCTGGGCATTTTGACAATCTAACAAAGCCATGTGGCCCACTACTGGGTGGATAACCCGTTAGCAGCTGTACATCAGCCCATTTGCAAGTCTGTTGAATGATCGCCTGTCATCGGACATACAAGGAACCCTGTCCACTGGTGATTCAACAAGGCGGCTAGTGATGGTGTGCCTACAATATATGTTGTATGTTGTAGCGCAGACAACCTGTTGACCAAGAGTTGCCTCATTCTGGGGTGAACCGAAGAGGAAAAACGGTAATCTTCACTTCGTACATAAGCCGTCAATGCTCAATGCGAGAGCGAAATCGCTAAGCCCACAAGGTCCATCCCAGTGCCTAGACGGGCCAACAGACATCAAAACAAAGGCTCTTTGGCCGAAAACGCCATGGCCCATGCTGAAGCTTGGTCAAAAGAACCGGTGTGGTCGAATTCGGCGTTAGGAGCCAAATAGCGGTGACGGAGCAAACAATGCCCTAGGGCTAGCGCTGCAAGGGCAACCGGGTTCGCTCCTTGACCCGGTGGCTTCCCCAAATCATGAGACGGTGACTGTCACATCTAAATGGTATTGGGATGATGATCTGGAGGCTGTTCGGCGATGACGGAGGTAGACTTGAATCCTACGACCGTTTGGCGAGGCTGTCAAATAACCGAGGGGTCAGCTGTTTCAAATAAGACCTACTTCTTCAACCTCTTGCAGATCTTGATGATAGTTCGGCGAGTCATGCATATGAAAAAAGTGAGGCAGAAGATATGGACCTGGGGAGTGCAGGGCGGCTATTACCTGTCTGCCTCTCTTAACAGGCGCGTCGAAGCTTGGCACCAGGGGCCATAGAACCATTCAAGAAGAGGATCGAATGTTCCAATGACACAGTTGCATGAGAATCGGAGAAAAGGGGCATGGAGAAGCAATAGAAATAATTTAAAAAAAACATTGAAATAGCTGAAGGCAACCGGTAGTTCGTATGGTAAAATATAATACCCAGCCACTCCGTACTGGCACATGTGCATGATCGGCATCCCCCCGGGATCAGACAGACACCCAGGCAGTTCCCAGGTTGCCTTCAATTGTGGATTTTGATGTTCTACGCTTCTACATACATTTGGTATAAATTAACTAGGTTTTCCATATCTCTGTTCCTTCATGACAACATGTGAAATTTGAACATCTCTCTTTTTGGTGCGTTCGCCACTCCCAAGGTGCAACCGATAACCTAATTCTCCCTAGATGGTTGAAATGGCCGACAAGCCACTGTGCCGTAAGGAGGCAAGACCGACTCAGTGCAATTTTTATAGCCTCTTGGATGCCAAAACAAAACTCTCAGGCGGAATTGTCCGTAGCGTGTCACCTAGGTATGTTGCGACCACCGGGCTGTCGTTACTTATCTTTTGACTGTTCATCCAGGCGAACTTTGAAAAGACTATTGTCGGAAGAACTTATCTCTGAATCAATGAGTACCCACGGCTGCTGCTCCATCACCACGCCGATATCCAGTGCTCGGCCAAAGTCCACGGGCGTCCTAGCAGACGATTGCACTATGGAAACGCTCAGTAGTCATGGCATGCGAGCTATTAGAAGTCCCGCTTGCACCAGTGTAGGCCATGTCGGCAAATCTCGTCGCCGGGTCTCCAGAGATCCTCGGCGGCTGTCGGCTTCGGCTTCTCAACACTTGAAGTCCGGCGTGCCTCGATGTATCAATAAACACCCCACAGATCCAAAAATTGAGATCAGTGCTCCCAGGCAGGAAGAAGAACCGAACCTACCTCAAGCCCTTGCGACACGTCCCGAATTGCAAAGATCACAGTCAACACCCACTGCTGTGCACAGTCAAAATGGTGCCGGGTTTCAGAATGCTTGCCACACTACCCAAATGCAAACGCAAGCGCAAGTGCAAGAATCACGGCACACAGAAAATGATCAAATATCAAATCGAAATGTGGCGATGGTGGGTGGAGAGGCAGTCACTCAGGAACCAAAGCCTCATGAAATGTTTAGGCAACCGGAGACCCACACCATCACCGAGGAGCAACTGATCAACGAAGTGCGCGGAATTTATACCGGACTTGTCATGGTGGAAAAGAAGTGCATTGAGATCGACAGACAACAAGCGCAATCAAAGGCCGAATTATCACAGCCTCAGTGGCAAACGCTCGTCTCGCTACACCGAACATTACTTTACGAACACCATGACTTTTTCCTCGCCTCCCAACACCCGTCAGCTGGTCCTGTTCTGAAAGACTTAGCCGATAAGTACGCTATGCCGGCGCGTATGTGGCGGTATGGCGTGCACTCATTCTTAGAGCTATTGCGCCAGAAACTGCCCGGCTCGATGGAGTATATGCTCGATTTTATCTACCTCTCCTACTCGATGATAACACTACTACTTGAAAGCGTGCCGGATTTCAGGGAGACTTGGATTGAGTGTTTAGGTGACTTGGCACGGTACCGGATGGCCGTGGAGGAATTCGACAAGAAGGACCGTGACCTCTGGGCAGGGGTATCGAGGTATTGGTATAGCCAGGACCGAAACCAAGAAAATGGCCGCATCCAGCATCATCTTGCTGTTTTAGCTCGCCCGGACGTTCTTCAGCAGTTTTTTCACTACACGAAAGCATTGATCAGTGTGCGCGCATTCCCAAATGCTTTCGATAGCATGACCCAGCTCGTCGCTCCTCTGATGAAGATGCAAGAGGGAAGTTTGAGTACTTTATTCGTGACAACTCACGGTGCGCTTTTTATGCAAGCTCCGGTTGAGGAATTTGTTTCTCGAGCGAGAGTCTTTCTTGCTACTCTCCGTAAAGAAATTAGCCGGGTAGGGCGACAGGGGCAGGAAGCTGTCCAACTCATCTCTTGCAATATCTGTGCGATATTCCAATATGGGAGGAAAGGGGCGGTGGAAGTAGATTTCAAATTGAAGTCGCGCAATCCCACGGCAGAGGATCGCCTAGCGGCAATGAAGTGGGCATCAAGTACAGCCGCAACAAAAACACCTATGCACGCCGTATACAACGATCTTTCGTCCCAGCTCGCATTCCGGGCGAGCTCTCTCACGTTTCACACGTTGATCGTTATGCTCGGCCAAATCGGGGATCCAAACATGTATCCGAGTGTGCACATCGCTATGGCATTTGTCTGGTGTCTGACGCTCAACCCGGCTGCTATACAACGACTGGAACCGCTGATTCCGTGGTCGTTACTTGCAAGTTATCTAAACACCTTGTTTCGTCCCGACACGACCGTTTCGAAGATCGAGGATGAAACATTCCCTCTTCTTGACGACTCGACTATCCAACAGCTACCGGAGGACTTTTTGATTAGAGGACAGGCGTGGAGCCGGGTTTATTACCCAGAAGGATTCTTCGAGGAGGCTCCTACAGAAGACGACAGACCACCGATAGAAGAACATTCGACAGTGATTCCTAGAAGGCATCGATGTCTTTGGCTTGGAGTGAGGATCGCAACTGTCCGTTTTCCCTGTCCTGTTTCCCTGCCCCTATTAGCATATTGAAAACTGACCATCTATCTCATACTAGTACACCCGCTGGATGACATACGATCAGACGCGACGGTTCACACCCACCCGATTAGCAGATGAATTTGCGCCAATGGCTGAATCACCCGCTTCCCTCTATGGCAACCCTTACTCACTAGGCACTGAGACATCACCCCCCTCCGATCAGGAGATGCAGGAGGTTTGAGAACGCGGTTGGGTGACTGCTGGCTCTGTGGGTTCCGTTATGGCGTAGGCTGTGCGTCTTGGCGGATCAGTTTGGGGCTGGTGGGATCCTAAGGGCTTCTTTTCTTCTGTTCGAACAAGTGCTCAAGCCTTCTTGAGTAAATCTTTTGGGCCCTTTCCGTACACGAAGCCAGAGAGTGGATCCTTTTCTTTCGTTATTACCAGACAGGAAATTCATGAGTCGCCCTCGACTACACGACAGATATCAGCTATCAGATTACTTCTTGGACCAACCCTGGAAGGCATGCCTCTGCCTGGACACCACTATCCAAGGACTGGACCGTTTGGAGTCTCCGGATTATTGCATCGATTGCCATGGATTTATGGGAACTTAGCCTGTCCCGGGATGCTCTTGCTTCTGTCCATCCGGTTTCACTATGATTGGGAACATAGCCTGTCCCGGGATGCCACGTTTCTGTCCGTCCAGTTCTATAATGACCGGGAGCTTTCGCAGGCCTTTTGATCAGTTTCCGGATATTGGACGACATTCAAATGTGATTGAATCTGACTTGTTGGGAAACAAGACTCCAGCTTCAATCGCTTCCTGGACTTGGATTGTTGCGTGCTCCTTCTATCCAGAAGGGGCACATTCAGAGCTATTACAAAGAAGCCTTGGCTTCTCAATGCGTTGTTTGAACTTGCTAGTTGGACGAATGAGTGTGGAGAGAATAACCGACACGAGACAGGGGAAGAAAAATGTTTGAGAGAAGAAATAAGACGATAAGAGAAGGGAAGTATGTGAATGAAACCTGGAAATATGGAAGCTTTTAGTGACAGTCCCCTTTCCTATTTGGGAAGTGTTCGCATATAGTATATACACCCCCTTGTCCTTCTCCCCGACTTCCGAGACTTTCTCCTTCTTTAACCCCATATCCATTACTTACTTTTCAATGGCCTTTTTAGTGGCTTATGGATTGCAGCATGCTCAGAGAGTTCAGGCACCATAGTCCTGTTCTCCCTAGGCCAATCTCTGTAAGGTTGCTATGTCTTGCTAGAGGCGCCACTCTAACTTTGTCCATTGAGGTACATCTCGAGTGCGCATATTTACGAGGAACTGCGCCATTCGATAGAGCAAGAATCAGGTCTTGTATGCGACAATGTCTTTTCCAAATGAGCTACCCGTGGACAATATACATTAATTGTAATAGAGCAGAACAATAGATTAAAATAGATTAAGATATCTTTTAATATATCTGTATACCTTCTAATATACCTTCCAATATAAGTTCCAATAACTATAGTTTAATTAGTGTCTACGAACCGTGGCTCCCAAATGTGGATCTTTTCCATATCGGCTTGCGTGTTGCCGATAAAAGGCCAAGCTGGCGATTATCAACTAGCAGCATTCCTCCCCCTCTCTTCTGCCCTCTCTCTCTCTTCAAATGTTCAAATGGCGAGGATCATTCTGCCTTACCTCTATGAATGATCCCTTTCTCTCTCGGACCTAAGTGCTTGCCTCCCTCCGGCATCACTCACTCCCCATTCCGCATCTGTTCCGTCTTCCGTCTCCGCATCTGACGTTCAGCTCGTCACTCCACAATGGCGGCAGCTTGGGGCGAGGTCTGTCGCCAATGCGTCAATACTGTGGTGGAAATCCCAGTTCAGATCTTACTCATTGCTTCCGTAGCCAGTTTGCTGGGACTGTTTGTCCTGGTGAGTCCACGTTTCCCCCACTCCGCTTGTACCAGCCAGATCGCGCGGTGGTACCCCGGACACGCGCAGCCCCAATTGCAAGTTACTGACCTGTCAATTCTTCATTCTATTTCATAGTTCTCTTTATTCATATTTTTCGTTGCGCCGGTTCCACGAGAACCCCTACCAGAAGAAAAGAAGTATAGAACCCTCGCCAAAGATGGATCCGTCACAGATCCCGAACCCCTACCCTGCTGGCTCGAAATCCTAGACACCAAAAAGGGCGACAAACCCACCACAACCGACACAATCGCACCAGCCGAGCTATTCATGTCCGTCGTCGTACCAGCCTACAACGAGGAAGACCGGTTAACCGGCATGCTGGAAGAAGCCGTCAACTACCTGGAGCACATGTACGGGGATACAGCCAGCGCCATCGCCAACTCCAGCGCAGGAACAAGGGAAACGCGCTCGATGCGCAAACGCAAGCCGAACGGAGATACCACCAGCGACGCCGCAGGCCCGGCCTCAGACCGCGGCTGGGAGATCATCCTCGTCTCGGACGGCTCGACAGACCGCACGGAGGATGTCGCATTCCGGTTCGCGCGCGACCACCAGCTCTCTCTGCATCCCAAGGGACACGCGGGTCCGTGGACACCACAGGCTGCGGAGGGCGTCCATATCCCGCCTGGCACGATCCGCGTCGTGAACTTGACCCATAACCGCGGCAAGGGCGGCGCGGTCACGCACGGTATGCGCCATGTCCGTGGGCAGTATGTTGTCTTTGCGGACGCGGATGGAGCGAGCAAGTTCGAGGATCTGGGGAAGCTTGTTGGGGCTTGTCGGGATGTGGAGGATGCGAAGGGGAGGGCGGTTGCTGTTGGATCGCGGGCGCATATGGTTGGCAGCGAGGCTGTGGTTAAGGTATGATATTTGATGTCTGAGTGGGATGTTTTGCGTGGATTACTGACTTGCTCGATAGCGATCCAAGCTTCGGAACTTCTTGATGCACTCGTTCCATCTGATCCTGTGGCTCATGACGCCTCCTAAAACGGCTACTGTCAAGGATACGCAGTGCGGGTTCAAGCTGTTCTCGCGTAGTGCGTTGCCTTATATTGTGCCGTACATGCATTCCGAGGGCTGGATCTTCGACGTTGAGATGCTCATGCTGGCTGAGTTCGCTCGGATCCCTGTGGCTGAGGTGCCTGTGGGTTGGAGGGAGGTTAAGGGTAGCAAGTTGAATGTCTTGCGAGACAGTATTGGCATGGCTTGGGGCCTGGCTGTTCTGCGGGCAGCTTGGTCGCTGGGTGTCTATAGACAGCGATGATCGGGTTTGGAACTTGATTGTCCATGGTATTTTCGAACAGTTTTCTATAGCAAATATATTGCGTCTTGATCTTTTGGGCACTCGGCTTTTTTGACTTGGCCGTAGTGGGTGATTCAATGGATTTCCGATATAGTTCTGGGTTGGAATGTTAAAATGCCACGTTTGCAACACTCCTTACACTCAACAGTCGACAGATGCGCCCATGGCATGTTGTCCAAGAACAGCATACTTGGGCCAATAGATTACACGTGTACATTTGCAAGGTCCTGGACGGTACTTGGCGTTGAGATTTCTCCATTTCTCCTTGTCCAATACATAGTTCTGAAGTAAAAACTCATCGGCTCCACTAATACGTGGGTCAACAGGGTCAAGGATCATCAGCCCATTTAAGGATTTCAAGGTTATATAAAAACTTTGCAAATGTATCCATGGTTCAGAAATCCAGGAACAGCCCTGTATGTACCTACGTATATAACTAGATAACTACATGTAGAGACCTAATAAACCACTTTGAACATTCGCCGAACTTTAACACCCGGCGAAGTATATCGGCCTGGACAATGCCGAGAGTGTCTCGGCATTTCATATAAGGGGTCATGGTCTGATGCATCTTATCATCGAAGTACGGTGTACAGATCTCTATTTTTGTTTGACTTTTTCCGATCAAAAAAAAATTTCTGACGGTGGCGACACATCTATAGCGTATACACCCGAGTGGTACCACCATTCAAACGGGATTAACAGCCGCATTTCGCAAAGCTCGAATTCATCTATTGCTCATTCTTCTAAGGTTCTAAGCAGATATGACGAACCTCACTCCATCAATACCACCATCCCGGCTTCTCCAACTCCCAGCCGAACTCCGTCTCAAGATCTACGAATATGCACTCGACGTCCCAAACGAGTATCTAGTCAGCAAACCAATGATCGTACTAGGCGATCACGGCAACACCTTCACATCCCGCGGCCAATACCGCGCCTTATCAATGAGTCCACACTGGGTCGGCGAAGACGGCACCGCACGCAAGTTACTAGCGGTGAACCGACAACTCCACGACGAAGCCGAAGACTACCTCTACTCAACACACACGCTCTTCCTCCGCAACTCCTTCAATCTCGACCGACTAGCCGACTTCCTCGACACGCTCAGCGCAACCGCCCGCGCCCGCATCCGCAGCGTCGGCTTCGAGGTCTTCTTCTTCGTGCACACGCAGACCGGCGTGCCGAAGCGCACGCTCAAACAATACGAAACCGCGGCCCGGCTTCTGTCGGAGAAACTTCCCCGCTGGAATAGTGTGTTGCTTTACCTCGATCCGCGGTATTATTATCCGTCGGCGAATGTGGGCGGGAGGGACCTTACGGCTCGGGGAGTGTTTGATCTTGCTACGCGCTTCGGCGCGTTGTGTAAGGACGTTAGTTTCTATCCGTTGCCGAATGGGGATCAGCATTTGCTTGATGAGGCGCAGCAGTTTGTTTGGCGGAGTCGGTCGCCGATGAGACAGGATAATCGGTCTATTAAGGGGTGTTCGGCTTGGTCTTTGGATTTCAAGAAGAAATTGGTTCCAAGTCGACTACAGTCCGCCTCGTCTATTTGCTGATTTCCCTTTTTTTTGCCCTTGTTTTCTTTTTTTCCTATATATCCTTTTGAATTTTTGGTTCTTGATTTGACATCTTTTAGCATTCACCTCGATTCTTGACTTGGTGTTTTCACTAGCTCTGCTAGCCCTGCGCCATGACGTCTGAGCGCGGATTATACTGGTCAACTGCATGTTAAAGGTCGAATGTGGCATATGGCGCAAATGGCGTTTTTCAATTTCTCCATTCTTCCACGTTTATTTTACTATTTCAGCACAGGGGGCGAATTCTGGGCATACATTTACGGATATACTGCGCTTGTTGATATTATACTTACATATGTACACACATAGATGGCCTCGAGTTAATACAAATCACTTTTCTCATTTCAAACAGTCTAATAAACTGACCTCAATAGAATCTGACCTTGAATTTTCTTTGTTGCTGATCTTACAAGTACATAAATAGGATGGCCCTCATACCGCTCTTGCCCTCTGCAATATATATATATATCTGACATTTTGGAGTGAAATGTTTACTTCACTCTCACTCCCCTATTTGATCCTTTAAACAATATATATAAACGACAAGGTAGACCTGGATCTCCCACCTTATTAATGACATTTCCTATTAGAGTCCATTTGACGTCATAAGCGGTGGTCGGATCCGTTGACTGTCTTCGCTGGTTGCCTTCTTTTCCACTGTAACCTCCATTTCCCCGGAATTTGTGGGGTTCATGAGTCAGTCTATTCATCTTTTCTTACTTATATCTGGGAATTTCGTACCTGAAAGCTACCCAAATCCTAAATCTACCCAAACCATCTTAATCTACGGACGTGACCCAAGGCCTGACATGTGCCATATTGGGAACCTCGCATGAATTTCCGTCGGAGTGCTCTGAGCTCATTGACCGCTTCTAGGAACTCCACTGGTCAACGTGGGAAAGGCGTTGCAGGTTGGGCACGATTGTGATTATCGTGTTACTATCGTCCACGCTACTATCGTGCATGTCCACGTCTATTCCCTAATAGATCCTTATCTGCCGATTTGCGCTCATCGTGAGAAAAACACATTTCGGACACAATGAAGACTACCAAATTACTAGACGGCCACGGAAGTCTCTACAAAGAAGTACGCTTCTCTCCGACCGAAACCCCTATCCGTCGCACAAAATCCGTTTCAGCCACATTCCCTCCTGTCATATCAGGCTACGGCCGAACCGCATTCCAGGACTCGGCGCGGGTGAATTCGTTCGCCATGGATACTTCCTATATCGACCAATCGCGGGCGCTTCTCCAGAGCCAACGGCTGAATTTTGAGACGGAGAGGGAATTGTTCGCGCAGGAGCGACAGTTGTGGGAGAAAGAGCGGGCGCTATTGCGATCGAAAATTGCCGAGTTGGAGGAGTTAGTGAGGGGTCAAGGGAGCAGAACAAATCAATTGGGATCTGAAGCGGCCAAGCTTGTGCTTGCAGGTGGAATATCGCAATATAACACAAATCGCTTCGCAGCTCAGGTGTGGGAGGGGACAAGTCCAGACAGTCGACCAACAAGAGTATTCTCCGATCATGAATCTCCAGACCAAAGCTATCTATCGCCGATCTCTGAAAATGGAAACCCGCCATCCCTTGATCGGGCCCTTTCCCCCCAGTCGCGACAAGTAGACCGCTCTGCAGCGCCGAGTCACCCGGTGCCGATCGAAAGACTCGACAGCACGCTGGATGGCATCACGCTCAAGTCCACGGCGCTGCCACCGGCCGTGGTAGCTCGTGTGATCACTCCGCCCTCCCCGTCGCCCCTGGTAACCCCCCTGACACTGCCCCTTCAACCGCTGCAAGGCCCATCGAACACCGAAACAGTCTCAAATTGAAGCTGTCAGAGCTCGGCCCGCCCAATGAGAACTTGCTCCGCCATGCAGGTCACACCCCGATGGCGATCATCGACGTTGATGATAGTCGACGGTCCACCCAGGAGGGGACCCCCCTCGAGGTTGCCTCCCAGGTTGAGGAGACTCCATTTGCGCCCGTGGCGACGAACGTTCATCAACCTTCCGAAAATGAGATCTCCTACTTTCCGGATGTGCCAGACGATCCCGCTCTCCAGGGGCCTCTCGGTCTGATCAATGATGAGGAGCACGACTCCAATTTTTTGAATGAACTCGATCAGAAACTCCTTGATCAGGCGAAAAATATTCTGGGCTCGGGTGAATCGGCTGATCCTAATGAGACTGATCCTGAGTCTGAGTTCCCTCGCGAAGAGGAAGAACCTGAAATCAAATTCAAGAAATCTACTAATTTTGGCACTGCATTTGGAATATCGAACTCGAGTCATGTCTAAGGAAGCACACATTTGACATACATCTACGCTTGGATCTTTGTGATGTGTGATAGATCCCATGTCTATTTTGGATCTCTTGGTGTTTCCTCTTTTCATGGAGTATATGCTTTTGATGCTGTAACTTTTTTTTTATATCTTCTTGCTCCTTTTTGGCGATATACCTTATGAGATTATGATCTATGGTGATATGTGCAATATAACCTCATTTATTTCCAATTGTCTCGGATTTTCTTTTGCAGTCTGCGTTTTTGAGGTTTGACTTGACAACAGTCGCAAGTTGCATTTGGACTCACCTGTTCCTTGCGTGTGATGTATATGCATTCAATTTTAATCCCATACCCTGATTGGTTCCTTGGCAAGTCTCCTGCAGTTAATGTTTCTGTGCTTTATTGGCTTATCCCTTGCATCTATACCTATTAGGTACCTTTCTTCCCCATGCACGTGTTTTCGTATTCTCCAAACTCCATCTGCATAATGGAATTATCCTGTCCTACATGAGCTACTACAATTGTACAGCTCAGAAGCTCGGGGTAGAGCTCGTGCATAAGCTTTACGCTGCCCAGGGCATATCGGGTCTCTCGACAGACCTGCAGGTCCTGACTATCGAACCATGCTGCTTGCTAATTTCCAATGACCTCCAATGACTTGGTTCCAGGCCCCCTAAGACCTGATGTCTCTCATGATTTCCTTTCTCGGCGGCCGTTGACTTTGTACCTTGCAGATCACTGCCCTTGTGGCTTTTTTAGATGAGTGCCACCAAGCATTAGTTCGTGCCTTGCAGAAATATCCCCATCTGGTCCTATCTGGTCCTGGATAGAGCCCTTGGCTCTCTATCCCCATACTTTTCAAGTGTATACTCTGCTTGGAGGCCAAAAAGTACATAAGGGTCCCTGCTCACGCCTAGTCTTCCGTTCTTCATCAAGCATCACAGTCTCTAAACAGTCATTCGCTTTCTCTCTCTTTCTCAACTCTCTTTCAACCACTTTACCAACTTGACATTTTCAATCTTCGGATTTATTTAATCAACATCCATCTTCCTACTTCCAAACCAACAAATCAAACCAAACTACCGCAACAATGGTCTCCACTACTATCAACTTCTCCGGCCTCATGTGCCTGGTCCTTGCTCTCGGCCCTGCCAACGTGCTCTCCGCTCCCCAGCTGCCCGCTCTCCCATTCCCGGAAATGATGAACCAGGCCCCCGAGACCACCAACCACGGCCCAGGCAACAGCGAGACCTCCGCCGGCAGCGGCGTCAACGTCGGCATCCCAGGCGGTCCCTTCGTGAACGCCGGCGCCGGATTCCACGAGTCCCACCGCGGCCCCTGCGGCCCAGGCTCAGGCTCTGACCAAGCCGCCGGCGCCGGCGTCAACGTCGGTATCCCCGGCGGGCCCAGCGTCAACGTCGGCAATGGCATGCACCACCACGAGGACGGCTATCCTTGCCCCGAGCCTCCCATTGTCGTGCCCACTACCACCACGGTCATCCCTCCCCCCGTTGAGACTGTTATTCCCCCCGTTGAGACTGCCCACCCTCCTACCTGGACCGTCCCTACGATCGTCCCTCCTGCCACCTTCACCACCCCCATCTCCGTTCCACTCACCACCGCCCCGCCCGCTTGGGCCCCCTCCTCCACCCCTCTGATCCACCGTCCCGCGCCCACCGCATCGGCCTCGCCTTCCGCCGTGCCTTCTGCGCCTGTCCAGCCCGTCTTCAACGCCGGCTCCGCCCTGCTTCCTGGTTCCGTCCTTGTAGTGGCTCTTCCCGTTATCTTGGCTTTCTTCAACTAAAGCTGCTGTGGCATTTACCGAACACGATAAAGAATGGCGAAAATGACCCGGATAGACCATCGTCAGCGACATGGTCTATCTAATGATTGTCCGGACCTGTGTATCTCCTGCTTTTTTACATCTGTATTCTTTGCTTTCTCTTCTTTTTATAATTTGTCTACGTCGGCTGGTGTACTCACCCCAGATTACATGTATCTTCTATGCTCAGTGAGAGCCGACCTTTTACTTATCATGCTTTTTGGCTCTTGTCCAGCTACTGCGGATGGTTGTCCAATTTGTTCACTTTGGGCGTCCACGCGTGCTTTGCACTATTCGGAGTTCTTATGTGGTTTGTTGTTACTTGTTTTTGATATTACTCTCAATTGGAATATATTATTTTGATATACTGTTGATTTTCAAGTTCTATTATGTTCTATTAAGTTAAATTCAATAGTTCCAGTGGGGAGAAATGCTTGTACATATTCAAGCGCCTCATGATGCGATCACTATTCGACTTCACAGACTCCCCCTTAGCCCAATTGGTGACCAAATCAAAGCACCAGAGTTCGTGAAATTCGAAGATTTACAACATCAACCTGTGTCGGCACTTGTGAACAGCAAAGAAGCTCCAGACCTCTGGGTCAATCTTATCCCTCTCCGCCACTGGTTTGCAAGACTTGTTATACGAGAGTTGAACGCACATATCCGTCTCTGGCTCCAGAAAGGAAGATACGGTCATACTCCTGAAGACAGCGATGAGGTTATTTGTTGAGGCTACGGAGAGAGAGAGATAGATGAAGAAGAAGTGAGGTGCTGATGAAACTATGGAAAGAAGCTGGTATATAAGCCAGCGATATATGACAAACAGACCAAGCTAGACAAAGGCTCAAAGAGCTCAGTCTGCACACAGAGAGACAAACGCATACCCTGCATGCACTGCATGTCAACAGTTATGCAACTCCTGAAAGTTCTACGACAATTCGGAAGGCCAGTAAAGATGCCAACTGTTATATGGAGACACCCGGGACATTCAGGGAACTGAACGTCCGAGGCAACAAGCCAACGTCATCATCACAAAGAAACTTCCCCGCAATATCTATCCGAACCATAGTTACTTTCACGAGCCAATAACGGTGTCACACAACCTCAACGCTACACACGGACCGCATATACTCATTTGCATGGGGAAATGAGGCTCTGAATAGCTTCATGTTTCGAGTACACGGTACAGACAGTCCGTGTACCTCTAACGTTTGGGCCAGGTCCAAACTCATTACAGACCAAAGTAAGTGTTCCAACGGAATCATGAGCAAAATATCATCTCACGCAATTATTACAGTCATTCTATATGAATCTACGCTCTTCACTTCAATACGGACAAGATTGAAGAAGTTGTTGCCGAAGTTTTGCCACATGCAAATAAGAACTCATTTGAGTTCAACAGCAGCCTTTTATATGTCCGAGACACATGCAGATCCTGGAAATCCGAGTCTTTGCAAAGGATGAAGGTAAAATAATAAACAATGATATCTAGATGAAATGGAAATGCTAACTCTAAAAGACACAAATCAACAAGGAAATCGAGTATACCAAACGGACTCCAGCACCACTCGCTGTGAAGCAAAAACCAGAGGACCTATTTCAATACTTCTCCTCTGCGTTCGATATGTCTAAATTTAACACTGTGTTCTATTGGGTATCAAAGGTTATCGATTATCTGCGGTCGACTGCACGAGGACAATAGTACCTGACACAAGCCTGGGTAAACCTTGCAGTGCAAGTGAAACTTCATTGGGATATCGAACAGGCAGGAAACCACAAGTTGATCATCGGAAACTGGACTGAGATTGTACGTTAGTGGAATGTCATGGTACAAGATTGACACTATAAGGATGTTGTCCGTTCTGACCTTGCTGAAGTCCGTTCGCCAGTTATAACTGGGACTAAACGCAAGGCCGGTGAGGAACTTTTGGCCCGACGACCATTGATGTTCAATTCATGCCCAACACCGGTATCACGTACCTTAATAGGAACACACTCGTATACCTTCCGCTTTGAGACTATATAGTCGGCCGCTTGTATGGCCGTAGTCTTGGTGGTCTATCCAGGTGCTCCTCTCCGACAAGTCTTTTTAGTCTTTTTATATGTCTTAGGTATGCCTTTTTGAGTAGTCTCGGTTGGTCTATTTAGATATCTGGTATGCAGAAAACGGCGGCAGGAGGCTTAACTTGTGAAACGGACTTCCTATACATGTATATAACTTTTGAGATTATACTGAACCTGAGTACTAAGAATGGTCATACAGAAACAAAGCCTTGCCCCCATCTCAATACAAACATCCATACATGTATCTATTTGATATATCGGCCTTTTCTATTTCCTATCGTTATTAGTTCAACTTTCGTCCCTTGGGCTTACTTCAAAAATGCAAGGGCTCTGTTATTATCTCGCTTTGCAAGATGCCTACTCAGGAATCTTCACAGATCGTAGTAAAATTGCCATGGGAAAACTCCCAAAGCTAACGAAGATAATACACAGCAAAAGCAACCCAGAAAGGGGGAAAGGAGATTATCCGTGCTCCCAAAAGCAGATTAACGCCAAACTCATATCATGTCATGCATATCACATTTCGAAAATCAAGAACAAGGGAGCAGCACGCCAGATCCTAGCCACTCCCCAGTCCAATTTCTCCAAAAAAAAAAGTATAGCTTTCTGGAAAGTAAGGATCGGATAAGACGAGTCTGGATCCCATTAAAAGAAACTATACCCCCATCGTAAAGTCGTGCTCAATGCCCGGCGTCACACTGGCAATGAACTTGAGGAACACAACTAGGTACTGGTCTACCCGGATAGCGACCTGTTCTTCCTCATCGCGTTGCAGCATTTCCCACTCGTCCCCGCCAGGCTGTGCGTGGTGGGAGTCCCCGAGCGACATATTCTTCGTCTCATCCACCAGGCCTTCCAATCCGCCGCCTGCCCGAAGAACGCGGTCCGCTTCGTCGCGTGACTGCGTCTGCTTGAGCTTGTCGCGGCGGAGCTTGAGCGCGGCATCGGCACGATCCAAAAGTGTCTTCATCACAGAGGCATGGCGGCATGGGTGTACACTGGCCATCTTGACGCTGCCCTCGAACCACGGGAAGTCCTCTAACGTCACGGTCTTGTCTTTGTAGTCGCCGACGATATCCTCCATCATCAGATGTGGCGGAAGCGGTTCGGATGGCGACAAATAGCCGGACAGGTAGAGCCGGGGCGTGCGGTAGAAGTTAGAGTAGGTAATGTAGAGGGTGTAAGTGCGGAGAGATCTGGACCGATAGCAAGCCACGGGTTAGAAAAGAGGGCAAGGTGAAGTTTGAAGACAGGAAAACGGTACTCACGGTGTCCCTGACTGATCATCTGTCTCTCGGATGATGGCTTCCTCATCATCGTCTTCATCCTCCATATCGGGGATGTCATCATCCTCCTCCTGCTCGCCCAGATTTCCAGATTCATCGACGGTCCGCACGTCACGAATCCGAGCTTCTTGTTTATCATGGTCTGCTCCAGCGTCGCGACCGCCACCAGTCCGCAACCATCCATCCTCCCCATCGTCGGCCACTGTGCCTTCACCGCCGTCGCCGCCCGAGAGGAAATCCCTCACGATCTCATCCTCGAGCCCTGCATCTCCGGCAAAATTGTCATTCAGCCTCCGATGACATGGCACTCCGCGAGTGACCAAAAACTGCTTGCCGTCTGGAAGGTAGGATACACGTTTTGCCGGACTTGATGCGTCGGCCCATGACCATGTGGGGAACTTGTAGACTAGATAATCTCCGGCGAGAACAAACTCCTCTGGGGTGATTTGGCCGGTGTTGCGGAAGGTGGACGTGCGTGATACCGGGGCCAGGCGGTCCCGCCAGGTTGACAGTGTAGAGTGTAGGATATTCATAGTGTTTCACAGGTGAAAGTGAAGAGAGAGATGCGAAAGAAGCGGCGGGGGTAAATGATAAGCGGTGGAGCACATGATCCGCCCCGCGTCCACGGGTGAGCGTCATTTTGAACTGATATCCACGTGACGGTACCTGCTTATATAAGAACGTTATTTTCCCGAGCCCAGGTGATCTGGAGTTAACTAGTAAACTATTCTAGCTCAACATCCTTCCATTTTCTCAGAAATATTTATTTATTTTTGCCAGAAGAAAAGTCATGGCTTGGGCATATAAAAAGGTCTGTATCAGGTACGAAGGGCTATCTAATGTATCTGCCCTAATAGAAGGAGAGCAAACGCCATCTCCATCTCTACCGATTATTATACCAAGACAATGATCCTTTTTGATCAGAAAAAGTTGTTCAAAGCAACATATCTCAACTTCTTCAAGCAAGATTGTAGTTTGAGATCCATATTGCAACCTGCTATATTTGAATAAGATACGTGAGGATTCTTGTACTTCTAGTCTGTATAAATTCCTGGCTCTTCTTACAGATGAATTTCTCTATGTACTATACGTCAACTTATAGGGCTTTCATATTCTATAGCATCCTTAGCCTTTAGTTCTCGGTGCTATATCCTACCTTATATGCATACATGAAGTAGGCTGGGGATGAGTGTAATTGTCAGTCTTCACCGTCGCTCAGCAGATAATTTGAGTATTCTAGGCGCGGTGCATATTGGTGTTTGCTATTTGCAACTACGGATTGTTTGTCAGGAATTTTATTGCCTATAATTACATTGCCAGCTACTTAATTTCCTAGGAAATCAACTGCCTTCCTTTTCCCTACTCGCTCAAATCACCTACTTTGGGATCATCCGGTCAGCCAACCACTTCTCTTAGAGATATATTTTCTTCATTTGCTGGAGTTATGCTGACACGACGAAGCATATTGTAATTGGATACACTAGCTGAAGGTTTATTTTGCCTATACAATCATGGCTGGCCGTGGAAACCGGCGATTGCGCGGCCAAGGCCATACCAGCAATCCAGACAGGTCGAACAGCTTCGGAACCCGTAACCAAAGCGACAAAATCTGCAAGCAATTTCAGCGTGGAAATTGTACCTACGGCTCGACTTGCAAGTTCTCTCATGACCCGGCAAGAGCTAGTGGATCTGAGCCTGATCCTACAACTGATGGTTCGGCCCGGAAACGATACTTGGACTGGAAGAAGATCCTGAGAAGGAATTTCATCGGTGTCAGATCTCAGAGAGGACCAGAAGAGATTCTTCAACTATGGGCAGGGGCGATTGAAATACTTGACAGTGACAATACAGGGGACCAACAGTTCCTTGTTAGAGACCTCGTGGATGACAATCTTGATGGACACGGGTTCATACTGGCAACTATCGATACAACCGGCCACGACTCAAATCGCCATATTCCTGTCTATGTTGAGCCATTTTTCAAAGTTATTACCCACCCTTCCCTTTTGGATTGTCTCTCTGTTGATTCATTTGTTGGCACTATGTACGCAACCTTTGGTGGCCCGAATGGAGATCGAGCAATCGGGTTTTTGGAAAGCGTTTGTCACTGCATGATAAACAGCTTTGAGCAAAACAGCAACAATCAGACTCTCGTTACTCCAGACATGGTGAAGTTGCTGTTGAGTGCCCTGTATCAGCTTCTGTACAGGGTCCGACGGGCACGCTTCCATGATGACCTCACTGCACTTCTCGGCTCATTGTACGAATTGGTCCACAAGATGACCAAAGTCTGCTCCAAGGCCGACGTCGAGGCGCTTGACAACAGGATCGAAATCATGCGAAATGTGGTAGCAAGCGCACTCCGCGGTCTTGTTCCACCCACAGTACCCGAAGAAAGCGTTTCAAGGACTAGCACTCGACTAGCTCAATCGACATTTCCAATGGACATGGAAATTCCTGGTGGCAGACATGACAACGACCTTGCAGAAATCTCAGAGATTCAAATTCTTCCGACACAGGGAGAGATCGTCAGTGACTATTCGGAATATCTACCATCCACCAACTTTGCTCAGCCGCACTTCATTGCAGATCCTACGCTGAGATACATTGACTCCACGTTCCGGCTTCTGCGCCACGATATCTTCGGCTCTGTTAAGGATGTACTCCGAGATCTACTGCGGCAAGGTGGCCCAAATCCCAAGCTATCAAACAAGGATACCAGGGCGCATATCTACATGACATCACATGTCCAGCATGTCTTCGTTAATGGGAGAAACGAGCTTGAAGCAACAGTATCCTTCTCTGTACCACCCCAACTACGCAAAAAGCCTCTTGCCGAGCAGTCCAGATGGTGGAAAGACTCTAACCGACTAGAGGTAGGGACGCTGGTGTGCTTCTTGACTTCTGAAGGGTCCCGAAAAAGACTGCTTTTTCTCGAAGTCACAGTCAAGTGTTCCTCGCAAGAGCAAGAGAAACAAGAAAGTACCCTTGTCTCCAATCGGCATCCGCCCAGCATTACAGTGAAGCTCGCGACATGTTCACAGCAAGAACTGGATCTCCTCGGCCAAATTTACAGCGAGAAAATCCCAGGAACACTGGTTGACTTCCATGGCCTCATTCCTGCAACATTTGTCCCGATTCTTAAGAACCTACAGCGTGTTCAGCGTGAAGGGGAGTTGGCATTCCAGAAATTGATTTTGCCAGGCCAGAATGGGGATAAGGGGAGTACCGATATACCTCCACCGGCATATGCCCGAAAGCTAGGATTTGCTTATCCCTTCCTTTCAATCAATAAAGATCGAGCCCGAGATATCAAGTTAGATCCCAATTTCCCGGAGTCTCTTGAACTCGAAGAGCTGGGAGTTTTGACTGGTCTCGACCGCGGCCAGTGTCAGGGACTTGTTGCTGCTCTCACGCGGGAATATGCCATGATCCAAGGGCCACCTGGCACGGGAAAATCCCATGTTGGTGTCAAGCTTGTCCAGGTTCTCCTCGCCATCAAAGCAAGCGCGAATTTGGGGCCAATCATCGTGATGTAAGTATTTCTTGTTCTACACATCTTGAATGGCCTAAACAGTCGGCCGTTTATGCGGCCGTAGTCCGTCGGTCTTGTCAGTTTGTCGGGTAGACAGCAGAAAAGGGCCAAAAAGGCTCGCTTTTGGAAAGCGGCTTTTCTATGTATAACCGTCGATCATATGGCTAACCTCAACGACAGGTGCTACACGAACCATGCCTTGGACCAATTCTTGAAGCACCTTCTTGCCATTGATATCCAGAAGATCATACGAATTGGCGGCCGCAGTCAGGCTACTGAGCTGGAAGGAAAGAACCTTCGCGTTGTTAGCGGCGGCATCAGAAAGACAAGAGTAGAGTCTCAAACACTCGGACAAACCTACAGCGACCTTGAGGAATGCATGAAAATAGCCGGCTATTCCATGAAGCCTCTGCACCAGTCTCGAAAGGGCCCGACCTGGAAAGGGATGCAGCACTTTTTGCGCCGGAAGTGGCCCGCCATACACAGACAATTGGACCTGATGGATGACGAGGGATACAAACTGGTCATTGAAGATCCCCTCTTGAACTGGCTGGGAGTCAAATCGTTGAATTGCTCGAAAACTGAGGATGTGGATGAGCCCGATGAGCGCTTGGCACGCCTGACACGCTCTGCCGAGCGAAATATCTATCACCTCTCGAAGTCAGAACGCCAAACTCTTGCAAAGAGCTGGTTTAAGCAGTGGTGCAAAGAAGAGAGTGCCTCACTGTTTGAGGCTATCAATAGCGCTGAGCGTTCGCGTGAAAACATACACGCCGTCCATGAAGAAATAAACCGACGAGCTCTGATTCAAGCCGACGTTGTAGGCATCACGACGACATCCCTTGCGCGAAATATCGAGACATTGCGCCGCATAGGAGCAAGAGTCATTATATGCGAAGAGGCAGCCGAGGTGATGGAGGCACATGTAATCTCATCCCTTATGCCAGGCGTGGAGCACTTCATCCAGATTGGCGATCACCGGCAGCTACGGCCGCAGATTCAAAATTACTCGCTTAGCCTTGAGTCGTCATCCGGGAAAGCCTGGCAGCTGGATCGGAGCCAATTTGAGAGACGTGCTGTTGGCGAGCCGGGGCTCAATCCTGCCCCTGTTGCACAACTCTATGTATAGCGAAGAATGAGGCCCGAGATTTCGCAACTGATTCGAAGTGTCTATCCAAAGCTTGAAGATTATAAAAACGTTATGAACGTACCTAACGTCGTCGGAATGCGAGAGAATGTCTTCTGGCTGGACCATCGACGCGATGAAGACACGAGCGAAGATGATATACGTGTGAAATCGCATAGCAATCGGTGGGAGGTTGACATGGCGACCGCTCTTGTGCGGCATCTTGTCCGACAGGGAGAGTACAGCAGCAATGACATTGCTTTTCTGACTCCCTACACCGGTCAACTGCGGAAGCTTAGGGTATCGCTGAGCAAAGATTTCGAAATATGTCTTAGCGAGCGGGATTTGGAGGCCTTAGCAGCCGAGGGGCTCGGCTTGGATACGGAAGAGACACCTTAAGTAGGACCTCGTAAGACCATTGAGAGGAAAACGCTCCTTCAGACGCTGCGTCTTGCTACCGTTGATAATTTCTAGGGCGAAGAGGCGAAAGTGATTATCGTCTCCCTTGTTCGGAGCAACTTAGAACGAAAAGTCGGCTTTCTTCGCACCGAGAACCGTATCAATATGCTCCTCAGTCGAGCACAGTACGGGATATACCTGATCGGGAATTCCGAGACCTACCTCAATGTCCCAATGTGGGCTGATATTCACGCTCAGCTCACACGAACGAACGCAGTGGGTACATAACTGGCCCTATGCTGCCCCCGCCACCCCGAAATATCTATCCTCTGCTCTGAGCCTCATGAGTTCGAGACGAAGAGCCCCGAAGGTGGATGTAATATCCTATGCACCCGTCGTCTCGAGCCATGTGGCCACCGGTGCCAGGCAAAATGTCATTCATCGTTCATGCACTATGGCTTTGTATGTTGTAAGCCTTGTTCTCGAATTCGGAAGACCTGTGACCATGTATGTCCTAAGCTCTGTGGTGAAGAGTGTGGTCTTTGTATGGTTGAAATCCGCGACGTGACGCTTCCTTGTGGCCATGTTAAAAAGAAGCTTATGTGCCATCAGATGCATAATCTAGCGTCGATTAAGTGCGACGTGAAAGTGGACAAGGTCATTACCAAGTGTGGCTATGTTCTCCGTCTTGCCTGCTTTGTTGACGTTACGTCTGAGATTTTTAGTTGCACGGAGCCATACACCGAAATTCTCGGATGTGGTCACAATTGTGGAGGTGTCTGTGGGAAGTGCTTGAAGGAAGGTGAAAACGGTGTAGTGTCGTTTGAGCATCCGACATGCACAAAGAAATGTGATCGTCCACTTGGTATCTGTAACCATAGGTGCCCCAAGGTATGTCATGATGGCGAAGGCTGTGGGAATTGTGAAGCCAAATGCGAGGTGAGCTTAGATTCCTCTATTTCTCTTATTTACATCCCTGGCTATTCCTATATCATGCTAACACCAAAAAGGTTCGATGCTCACACTCAACTTGTGCCTCCACCTGCGGAAAGGCATGTGCACCTTGTATCGAGACATGCACTTGGGTTTGTCCTCACTAAGGTTCCTACTCAATGCCATGTGCAGCACCGTGTGATCGACTTCCGTGCGATGAGCGATGCACGAAAGTCCTCGATTGCGGTCATCAGTGCCCGAGTCTTTGCGGAGAAGACTGTCCAAGTGGCCTGTGTCAAGAATGCGGTGACAAGCCAGACGCTCGTGTCGACTTCCTTGAATGGAAATGTTATTCTGAAATCAACCTCGACGAGAGTCCAATTGTCGTGCTCGGCTGCGGCCATTTCTTTACCAGTGAGTCGGTCGATGGTCTTGTCCGCTTAGATGAAGTGTACACAAGGGACAGATCTGGCAAGTTCGACGGCCTTCGGGATGTCTCTGCTTCTCTTGCTAGTACCATACCATCGTGCCCTGATTGCAAGCAGCCCATTCGTCAGTTTGTAACAAAACGCTACAACCGTGTCATCAATCGAGCTGTTATGGACGAAACATGCAAGCGATTCTTAACCAAAGGACGCATCGACCTGGAAGCCCTTGATTCCCGTCTGAATACCCTCGCAGATGCGATTGTTGCCAAAGACACAACGGCGAGGCCAATTAGCCTTACTAAAGCGCAGATTAACACTAGATATAGGGCCTTCGTCCAGCTTGCGAAAGAAGCTGCAGTCCTCAGTAAAATGATGGACACAGGGCATCAACCGGCCAAGCGGCTCAAGGATGCTATCGCTTTGCGTCAGAAATCATCAGATGAAGAAGCTACCACCGTCTCCAGCCAGCTTGGAAGACTGACAATATCCACGCCGAGACCTGACAACCAGATAACTCTTAGGGCACGATTGATCTCTATCAGGGCCCGAGAGTTCGTTCTTCACGATAAGTTCAGACTCTTGAATTCAAACGCGAAGGTTGAGGAGACAATCCTCACTGTTCAACGATACCGTTCCTGGAGGACTGCCAAGACTTGATCATCCAAGCCAAGGGTGGGAGCCTCTCCCGTATTGTCATCACGGCAACCCTCGCATTTGCCAAAATATCCGAACTGCTCGGATGGTACAATCGCACACGTCCAGTACGCGGAAAGGATGAGACTGATATGAAAAGACGGGCGAGTACGGGGTTAGAATCGCGTGATAACCGCAGGAATATGGCGCGTGAGTTCCTTGCCGATGCCTTGCATTTATGCGATCAATTGGGCAATTGTGAGGAACTTCGAGAGAAAGTTCAGGAAATGAATCGTCTCTTTGAAGAGGATCGATATGAGGAGATTACGCCAGAGGAACTTGCGTCCATCAAGATTGCCATGGTTGGCGGGCGAGGAGGCATAGCAACTAACTCTGGGCATTGGTACAATTGTATCAACGGACATCCGGTGAGTTGAATTTGCGGAATATTGGAGATCTTCTTCCTAGAGACATACATAGCTAACCTTTTCTGTTCTTTCTTCAGTTTGCTATTGGCGAATGTGGTATGCCGATGGAGCTAGCGAAATGTCCTGAATGTGGTGCGCATATTGGAGGACAAAATCACCAGCCTGTCGAGGGTGTTTCTCGGGCGGAGCATATGGAGTAGGATGGAAGCATTTATGTCGTTCATTTATCACCAGAATTTTACCTAGCGATCTTGCACTTGAGTTCTGAAATAGCATTCATACATCTACTTTGATGTTACAGCCATGAGAGAGGCTATAGTATGTAACATATAGGTTCAGCTGGACAGGCCGCGGAATTCACTGGTGATTGGCCAAATCCGTGGAACAGCCAATCTTCTGGTGGCATATTCGGCCACACTTGCAGAGACGAGGCCGTCTATTGTCGGGTGTTGCGAGAATTCCTTCTGGGTGCGGACCGGGATCTCGCGAAGTCTTCAGCCGTGAGGCCTTCTGCTGATAGGGCGTTCCTGCGATCCTGCGGTATATTATTTGGTAGATAGCTGGGTAGCTTCTACCAGAACATCCTTCCCAGTAGGCTTTTGATCTTGAAATCTGATGTTCTCAGCAAAAGTCAAAGAATGTTCATTCGCCCTCCTCCATCATTCGCCGTCGCTCAATTTCGGCATCCACCTCATCTACTACCATTGGAATAGCTCTGTTCTTCCACCGACTGACCTCCGCCCGCATAAAGCCTTCTGTGCTTTTCATGCCGACGACCAAAAAGCCGAGCTCTTCGCGATCAACATCAAAGACTTCCCACCACTCGCCATCCACAAGCTTGACCTCCTCCTCGCGTGAAGCGAGGTAAATGGCAGCCACAGCCAGGGCATTTGGTTGGTGGGTGACATAAAGGAGCTGGGGTGAGAGCAGCGCCGCATTGAGGTGCTGAATGATACGTTGAGCCACAGCGGGCTTTGTGACACCCAAGGTTTGAAGATACGTCAAAGCAATCGTATGTGGTAGAGCGACATGTGTATCAAAGCCGAGAATACGGAGGATAACCGTTTCGGTGCGGAGGAGGACTAGCCGGGCGGACTGGTAACCTCCCTCGGACAGGATATAGGTCTCGGGCGATGGGGGGCTTCCAGGAGCCCCGCTCTGTCTCACAAACCACAAGGGCGATGCATCTTGCGATAGGAGGAATGTGTAGACATTCAGGACGGAGCGTGGGGAGGTCGGTTGAAAGGAAAGCTTAGCTGTTAGGTACAAGGCCGCGGCAGATACATCCTACTCTGGTTAGTGGATCAGAAGGCCAATTTAGAATTCCTCGAACTCTTCTTACCTTGACGGAGTAGATTCGCAAGCTACCCCCATCAGCGCCAAGCCAAAAACGCGTGAAGATCACGATCGCTTGGGCAATTACGTCCTGTGACAGGTGTAGGAGAATTCCGGCAGCCTGAGTGAGCTGTGCGCCCGCACAACGAATGGAGGTTTCGAGATCAGACGGGACATTGTCGATTGAGGATGAAGAGTTGGACAGTTGGTCTGGCGTTGCCAGGGCATTGGATAAATGCTTCAGACCGTTGGGAGCCATGACGCTGGGAGGTTGCAGAAAACGTGCAATGACGCAGATCCTCGTGCAGCTGAAACCATGCACAGCGGGAGCGGGAAAATTGACGATATCGAACTCGAAAGAAGCCTAGAGGCGCTAATTTGGGAGTCCGTGTAATTAATCAGATTGGAAAGGAAGATGTGGTGGATCTTGGAGGTGGAGAGAGCTCCTGTTCAGCCACCGCTATTTCCATCACCCCAGCCTCTTGTTTTCCTGTCAAATTATTTTTCGGTGTTTTGGTTTCGAATTCTGGAAAAACGAAAGACTCAACACTGTGAAACACGAAATACTTCACTGAAACTACCTATACCCTTTTTCATTTGACCTTGAATACCATCCAGGGGTCTGTTTCGTCCTTGATTAGCCTTCATACCTCTCCCCCTACAGATACCCCAGGTTGCACACGCCATATTGGGCCTGAATCGACGTGGCATTTCTATCCTGCCTGCTTGTGCTGTCGAAATAACCCCTCAGAACATGTCTACCGATCTCTCCCATGTACCTGTCACCCTGCATTCCGATGGCACTCAACCTCACGAGACCGTTGCCTTGACACCCCCAGGATCGTCGGTCCGTCTAACCTCAAATCACTTTAACAATCCGTCTTCACATCGTCGGGCAAACACGGAATATATTGCAAGACCTCCACTATTTGAACAGGGCATCGACGACGCGATATCAGGTCCGAAGAATACCCCCTGGACGGAAACCTTCCCCAAGAAGAAGCTTGAAGCAAGAGCCAGGATCTTGTCAGATTGGTTCCAGGGGAAATCTGATCCAGTCGAGTTGGGGCTGAAAATGGGGCCTAACAGTGCTTCAGACGTGACCGGATTAGATTCCCGTCCAGCTCCACCATCCATGTCACATACGAGGCAGAACTCAACCCCAACGAATCGGTTTTCATTCTTCGGCCTGCGGCGACAACCGAGCAGGCCCAACTTTCCAGAACCAGCAGACGATGAGTTCCTGAATCTGGACATCACTGCTGCTCTTTCACTACCAGAGTTGGACGATCCCAACGATGAGGCGCTGGATGCCCTACGAGATCACGCCGACAAGGTGCTACGACGCATGCAGGATGCCTATAAGCAGCGGACCTTCGCCATGCACCAGGCCTTGGCAGAGAAGAACGAAAAGCAGGAGGAGCTCGAAGAGACTCGCGCCAGAGTCGACCACCTCAAGATGCAGCTGGACGGCATGGCCGCCAAGGTGCTTGATCAAGAGAAAGCCATGCAGGCCATGGCCGAGGAATTGGAGCAAGAGAGACAGGTGCGAAAGGCGGAAGAATCCCGCAGTCGCAGTTGTGCAATTCGTACCGTGCATCCAGATGACGACGAGCCTTCCATGGCGCTCCAAACTCCTCGGCGCGGAGGAAAACGTGCTAGCCATAGCACCTTCACTAGTGACTCGGGATTTGAGTCCGGGGACGAGAGCGTTGCCGATAGCGTCTTCTCGCAGCGTGAGGGTGTCGAGTCTCCCACGTCCACGCTGACAGCACCGTCTCCCAACATGTCGCAGATCGCCCTATCTACGCCGACGGGCCCGATGCCAACACCTACAATCCAAAAGAACCTGGTCGCCGTCACAAGTGCAACACCGCCTGCACGCTCATCGGCATATGACCGGGTGTTGAAGGGCCTTGCTTCAACTCGTTTAGGTAGCTCTTTCACTGGTGGTAACGGCAACGCGTCTAATTGCAGCAACTGCTACGGCGTGCCCGCTTCCGAGGCCTGGAGTGTCATGGGTGTCCTGCAAGACGAGAACCGGGGCCTGAAGACACGATTAGGAGAGCTTGAGGTGGTCATTGATGATTGCCTGGGTCTCGTTGGACCTTGAAAGATTTTCTTTTGGCCATATTATACTCTTTATAGAATGCTGGTATATATTTAAAGGACGAAAGTAGGAATATTTTATTTGGACATGGATACCAATATTATTCCCAATAATTACCCCATATGTTGTAGACCCTCCGATCGCGTAGTTAGTACCGTGGCCTCTGGAGTGTGGGGATAGCTTGGAGCCCTCCTTTTTGGGGTGCACACGTCGGACTTGAAAGACTAGCAGAAAAAAAAAACGATTCTGGACGATTGAATTGGAGCTCATATTAGAGCTCATACCGTGCAATTACCTCCAAATATCCCGTTCTTGTGCTGGTTGAGTCACCAAGTTGGTTGTTGCGGCGAAGACCAAGTGGCCTTAATTAGCGCGGAAGCGAAAAGTGGCCAGCGAACCTCTTCTGTCTTCTTCTTCCCTCCTCCCCCCATCTTCTCGACAACTTCACTTCCTTCTCCTTTTGTTTTATTTCTCTTAATATTTTCCATTCCTTTAGCTGGTTTTCGACTCCAGCTTTCTTTGATTCTTTAACGGACTGGGAGGAAGATAGCCACCATGAGCGGCCGTGAGTTCCCCGAATCCTCGTCGCGCACGCAATCGCAACAATCCGTGTCGAATCACCCTCAATTGATGGTCAAATGCTGATGGAGGACTATAGTACGCTTCCTTGACTTGATCAAGCCCTTTACGCCCCTCCTCCCGGAGGTGGCAGCTCCTGAGACCAAGGTGCCCTTCAACCAGAAGTTGATGTGGACTGGTGTATGTCGCCCTGAATCCGCTGTCTCCGCGCGAAGTCGGCTTGAATCCTAATTGAAACATATTACAGTTGACTTTGATGATCTTCCTGGTCATGAGTCAGATGCCTCTTTACGGTATTGTCTCCTCCGACACTTCGGACCCCCTGTACTGGCTCCGTATGATGCTGGCCAGTAACCGGGGTACTCTGATGGAGCTGGGTATCACCCCTATTATCTCCTCCGGCATGGTCTTCCAGGTATGCGATTCACAACTTTCTCCTATCACCATTTGCGATAATTATATTGACACAACTTGTTCTCCAGCTCCTTGCCGGTACCCACCTCATTGATGTCAACCTCGACTTGAAGACCGACCGCGAGCTCTACCAGACCGCCCAGAAGCTCTTCGCTATCATTCTCTCATTCGGCCAGGCCTGTGTTTACGTCCTGACTGGTCTCTACGGCCAGCCCAGTGACCTCGGTGCCGGTATCTGTGTTCTCCTGATTGTCCAGCTCGTTGTGGCCGGTCTCGTCGTCATTCTGCTTGACGAGCTCCTCCAGAAGGGCTACGGTCTGGGCAGCGGTATCTCCCTGTTCATTGCCACCAACATTTGCGAGTCCATTGTCTGGAAGGCTTTCTCCCCCACCACCATCAACACCGGCCGTGGCCCCGAGTTCGAGGGTGCTATCATCGCTCTGTTCCACCTTCTCCTGACCTGGCCCGATAAGCAGCGCGCCCTGTACGAGGCGTTCTACCGCCAGAACCTGCCCAACGTCATGAACCTCCTGGCTACTCTTCTGGTCTTCGCCGCTGTCATCTACCTGCAGGGCTTCCGTGTTGAGATCCCCGTCAAGTCCTCCCGCCAGCGTGGCATGCGCGGCTCGTACCCCGTCCGCCTCTTCTACACCTCCAACATGCCCATCATGCTCCAGTCCGCGCTGTGCTCCAACATCTTCCTCATCAGTCAGATGCTGTACTCTCGCTTCTCTGAGAACATCCTGGTCCAGCTCCTTGGAGTTTGGGAGCCCCGTGAGGGATCTGCTCAGCTTTACGCCGCCTCTGGTATTGCTTACTACATGTCACCTCCTCTCAACTTCAAGGAGGCTCTTCTCGACCCCATCCACACCGCTGTCTACATTACCTTCATGCTTGTTGCCTGCGCTCTCTTCTCCAAGACCTGGATTGAGGTTTCCGGCTCCGCTCCCCGCGACGTTGCTAAGCAGCTCAAGGACCAGGGTCTTGTCATGTCTGGTCACCGTGAGCAGAGCATGTACAAGGAGCTGAAGCGCGTTATCCCTACTGCCGCTGCTTTCGGTGGTGCCTGCATTGGTGGCCTGTCCGTCGCCTCCGACCTTATGGGTGCTCTCGGCAGTGGTACTGGTATTCTTCTTGCCGTTACGTAAGTTATCCCGTTTGACATCTCAAATATGTTCATCTCAGCTAACAGCTTAATACAGCATCATCTACGGCTACTTTGAAATTGCCGCCCGTGAGGGTGACATTGGCGCTGGCCTCAAGGGCCTCGTCCCCGGCAGCTAAACGAGACTGTCCGTAATTTCACGAGCAGCATGACATAGGATCACACCGGTCCTTTGCAACCTCTCTGTTTACTTTTCTGTCGTTTTTTTTTTCCCTGTCCGTTCTACGTTATACTTTTTGGGTGAATGGATCAGCGCCGTCTGTTTGGCTGAATTGGAACTATACCGATTGATATCCAGTCGTGCGGGTTGATTAACTTGCCGATGAACGTCCCGAGGTCCCCTATCTAGGAGTCTCTGCACGTCGACACAAATGTGTCAACGTCTTATGTCGTCCATGTGTAGAATCATATGGGTCTAATCTCACTCGATAGACGGTGCTCAGCGATTAAAAGTGCCCTGTTTAGGGTCTTGTAACCATATGTGTCTAGAAAAAACCAAAATCATATATTCAACTTGCCGTGATCCTCAATATCGTTCATATTTATACATGCTCATTTCAACGGCTCTTCTTCGTAAATATAGGCATTCTCACTTCCAAAGGCCTTTAATCCCGAAATCTCCCTCGATTCGATAATGTCCACTGCAAATGCTGGAATACATCTATTTTTAAGTGCGGTAATCACCGTTGATAGTCACATACTCGTGACTGAAATCACAGAACCAGTAAACAGCATCCTCACCACCGCATCCAGCAGCGCCCTGTTCACCTCCACCAAGATCAACCTCGATCTCAAGATCCTCATTCTGCAGAATAACACTGGCCCGCTGCTCATCAACAGTCTCAGGCTCACCATTAACCAACAACTTCAAAACCTCACTTCCATCAACCGGACGGAAGCTAACAGAGGTCCGCTCAGGAACAACAGTCCCCTCAGCCACACCCTGCGTATAACCCACCGCACAGAGAATCCGACCCCAGTTAGCATCCTTACCATAGAGAGCCGTCTTAACCAGCGGCGAACGCGCAATCGTCGAAGCAATCATGCGCCCAGATTCATAATCCGGCGAGTTGCGCACACGCACAGTAACAAACTTAGTAGCGCCCTCTCCGTCCCGCACAACCAGCTGTGACAGCTCCTGCGCGAAATCAGTCACAACACCCTGCAGCGCGGTGTAGTCCGCGCTGGCAGACGCGCCCGGCGCACGCACGGTCTCGCCGCCTGCAGCGCCGTTCGCCAGCACCGCGATCGTGTCGTTTGTACTCGTGTCGCCGTCAATGGAGATCGAGTTGAAGGATCGCGACACGGCGTGTTTCAGGATCGATTGCAGGGCTGCGGGTTCGACCGCCGCGTCTGTGCAGAGTACGCCGAGCAGAGTCGCCATGTTCGGATGGATCATGCCGGCGCCTTTGGTCATGCCTGCGAGGCGGTAGCTGCGGTCTGGGGAGGAGGGGAGGGTGAAGGTGCGCGAGAGGAGCTTGGGGAAGGTGTCTGTGGTGCAGATTGCACGGGCTGTGTTGAGCCAGGCTTCGTGTGTTGAGGCGAGGGTTGAGTGCGCTGTTGGGATGCGGTCGAGGATCTTGGAGATCGGGAGGCTGGGTGGGTGGGTTGTTGGTTAGTTATGGGGGGTTTCTTCGGGTAAGTTGTGAAGCAATTGAGATGGAGTGGTGCATTTACCGTTGTCCGATGACACCGGTGCTCATTACTAGAGAGCTGTCGTTCTCGACACCGCTGCACTCGTCTACTTTCCTCCCCATCTGCACTGCGTCCTCTAGGCCGCCCTTGCCAGTAACGGCATTGGCGCAGCCTGAGTTGATCACAACAGCTCGGATACCATCGCCTTTGCGGCTCTGCAGGGTCTTTCTGCTGACTTGCACTGGCGCAGCCTGGAACTTGTTGGTTGTGAACACTGCCGCGGCTGAGCATGGCGTATCGGAGGCGATCAGTGCCAGATCTGGGAAGCGGGTGTTGGAGGCCTTCACGCCCACATGGGTACCAGATACCTGGAAGCCCTGGGGGTATGTGCCGGTCGTGGGGATGTAGCGCTGTTTGGAGGCTGGAATGGCCATGTCCAGCGGTGCGGAGTAGCATCGGACCTGGCCCTTGAGCATGCGGGCGAGGGAGGTCGCCATGCTGGCGGATTGGGTAGTTAGAACCATGTGTGTCTTGTATAGGGCAATTAGTAGACACAGGCCCGGGGTTTATAAGGGAAGATGCTGCTCTTGTGAGTCAAGCCTCGTGAGTCAAGGGAAAAAAAGTAGCCGATCTCGGGAGCTCCGCACTCGGCAACTGATTGCGCGGTATGAGCCCACTGCAGTTGAGGTGTCTGGGGATATGTTGAGTGATTTGATTATTTGGCCTCTGCTTGCTGAATACTATGAGTACTTTAAATATAAGAAGTTGGAATTTAGTCTGATCAGTGAATTTGCTCACATGACAACTACATGCGCGACTTTTTTAGTCCAACCCTCTGGAGTAAAATTGAATTGAACTTTTATAACAATACAAAGTAGAGAGACCGACCGCGTATGACACAGATCAGGATACAAGGTGTAATCTCGCGGATTGTGTTGAATCCAAGACAGTGCAGTCGATAGTCGCCGTTCTACCTCCAACCTGGAGACGCCGAGTCGGAGAAACCCACCCGCTCCAATTCAATTCCTTCAAGCACTTCCAGACCCAATTAAGCCCTGCATTCCAGTGTCAGACCTGCAGCTCCCTTCAATAACGAGATCTCGAATTTACCTTGGAACCCCCTTGCGTCGCGACCCTGTGCACATTCTCCGGATCTGATGGTATTGTTGCTTCCTTCCCTTCGCGTCTACGTGACTATAATCTGACTAAAGCGCCATGAAGCGTAAGCTCTCAGACGCCGGCGACCAGCCGCCTGTCTCGACCCCAAAAAGAAGACGAACAGCCCTAGAACAATCCAATGGCGCGTTGAACAGCCACGCGCCTAACGCTTCACTTTCAAACGGCGATGCCTCCTACGAGCTGCCCCCATCAGGACGCGGTCAATCAACACCCAAAAAGGCCAATGGTGCCTCTGCAACGCCGTTACAACAGTCTGGGCTGAAAACGCCCACCCACAAATCTAAGGCTCGTGGCTTGTTCGCTACGCCTACCAAACCCAAGTCCGCAACTGCAGCGACTCCATCTCGAGTGAAGAATGCGGACCGATCTGCGCGGAAGAAGAGTGCACGGGTGCTGTTCGAGCAGGACGAGGATACAGCTTGGGATGGATCGGAACGACTAGCGGAGGAAATCTTACATGGAGATCAGCCTGACACGGAGAATGCAGGTCAGCCTCTGGCGGAGAGTATAGAACCTGAAGGCGAAGATGATGCCCCCGAAAAAGGAGTGAAACAACCAAAGCGACGTGCAGGACGACCGAAAGGTGCTAGAAATAAGCGCTCCCCGACACCGGAAGGCGAGCTCCCTGCCCACGAACGATACTTCTTCCAGAACCGCGCTGGTCCTGTTAAGACATCAAATGCCACCCTCAACAAAGTACCGCTGCTAACGCATGAGGAATATTTCGAGAAGCTTGGACAATATGAGGATCCGTGCAAGGAAGAGAAGGAGTACCTGCAATCCTTGCACCACCGATCTTTCCCGCAGTGGGCTTTCGAGTTCGATGAAGGGTTCAACATCTGCCTATTTGGCTACGGCTCCAAGCGCAAGCTAACGGATGAATTCGCGGAGTGGATCTACGACCACCGCTTGTCAGACACTACGAATCCAACCATCGTAATGGTCAATGGTTACACGCCAGGCATATCCATTCGATCAATCTTCGCTACGATCGTCACAGCCGTGATGGGCGACAATGCACCATCTAAGCTTGGCGCGCAGCCAACGGAAGTCCTCGAATTCCTACAATCTGCGCTCAAATCGCATGAAGAGCCCGTCACCGTTTTGATCAACTCCATCGATGCCCCGCCTCTCCGTCGCGCAG
Organism: Penicillium rubens; assembly: GCF_028828025.1. Taxonomy (NCBI): domain Eukaryota; kingdom Fungi; phylum Ascomycota; class Eurotiomycetes; order Eurotiales; family Aspergillaceae; genus Penicillium; species Penicillium rubens. Next base: position 6,078,058 of record NW_026890600.1, read on the forward strand.
CTAACCAAGCGCTCCTTGCCCGTCTGGCTGCAACACCGCACATCCGTCTCCTGGTTACAGCCGATACCCCCAATTTCCCGGTCATGTGGGACATCAGTCTGCGTGATCAACTCAATCTCGTCTTCCATGACTGTACAACCTTCCTTCCGTTCTCAGCAGAGGCCGACGTCGTCGAGGAGGTTAACGCTCTCCTTGGACGCAAGGGCCGCCGTGTCGGCGGGAAAGATGGCGTGGGCTTTGTGCTCAAGAGTCTCCCCGAGAATGCACGCAACCTGTATCGTCTCCTGCTGACAGAACTGATCACTCTACTGGACGACGGTCACCAGTCAGACGACGAAGGCGCGGCAGAGGGCGGCAAGCCTGGCGATGAAACTGGCATCGAGTTCCGCCTTCTTTACCAGAAAGCAACGGAAGAGTTTGTCGCTTCTTCGGAGATGATGTTCCGTACCCTGCTGAAGGAGTTCCACGACCACCAGATGATCACTTCGCGCATGGATGCCAGCGGCATGGAGATTCTGGGTGTGCCACTATCCCGCGATGAAATGGAGGGCGTGCTGGAGGATCTGGTGCTGGGGTAGCATAGATTCCCCCTCTGTATTTGGTGTGGAATAGATCAAGACTCATGATACCCCTGTACGAATGAACATTTTACCAATTCAAATATGCGCGTCCAACCGCCCAAATTGCGTCCTTGTCAGTTGGCAAAAACCAACTTGGCATTGTTCGTATGTACAAGTAGCGTTAAATCTCCGTTTAACCGAAAAGGCAGAACCTAGAAATTCGCAAACGCCGCCATCGCCATCATAAAACCGAAACTCATCTTGAACGGCCGTTTCTCACTCATAGCACGACGCAAGTCGACCCGCTTAACATATTTCTGAATTCGGTTGATCGGAAGGATATTGTACCCTTTAGACGCAGCGTACTAGATTGAGAACAAGCATCAGCGCACCGTCCCGAGTATAACCATACCATACCATAACGTCTGACAACGAAACACCAAAGCCAATGGAAAGCCCAAGTCTCCGGCAGAAGCTTATACATACCTCAACAAGAACAACCCCCATACCCAAAATAACAACCAAAGCCTTTGAAAACGCCCTCAACCCAACACCAGCAACAAGGCCCAACACACTCCCCAAACTACCCTGGCGCATAGTCTCCGCGTTCAACAGGCCAGTCTGCCGCGGACGGCCCTGCTTCTGCCCCAAAGATTCGGCGGAATTAACAGCCCACTCTGAATCTCTGTTGAAGGTGGGTTGTTGGGGCACGGCGTACTGGCATTGCATTGGGGCGGCGCGGAAGGGCGACAAGGGGTGCATGGTTGCGGCGGAGAGGCCGATGCCGAAGCCTAGACCCAGGCGGAGGAGGGTGGCTGGTTGGCCGGTGAATAATCTAAAAGACATTGTGGTCTGTTTTGCTTGTCTATCTTGTAATTGAGGGAGTTGGAGAGTCGGATTTGGAAGGGTTTATGGATGGATATGCGCTCCTTGGCCGATAAGGAAGCCAGGTGACGTCATATATCGCTGAGCCCATCTATGGATGGATCTTGAAGGATTGAGGCTCTGGTTTGAAGTTTGGGTTCCAGGGTTGTTTTTCTTATTTAGAGTCTAATCTAGTTCGTTAGATCCATGACTGGTAAGCTATGTATATTATGACTACTGGGAGATATATAGGCATCTGGAATGTGTAGAATGTTAGATTGATGGGAACATGGCAGTACATGTAGTACACATATATCTGCATAGTTGACCCTGGATCATACGTATATGACGTATAATCAATAAATATACATATGTATGCATATCCAGGCATGGGTGCTTGTATCCTGATAGATACCGTGTTATGCTTCAAGTAACTCTCCTGCCAAAATAGGATAAAGTTTAATATTGATAAGTCACGAGAATTGGGGTTCCCTCATCAATCCGACTCTTGACTGCCACCTGCCCAAATGATGGAAAGGTCTCACTTACTGAAATAGGCATGTTAATGCCAACCTTGGAAGTGTCCCGAGCCTTGGAACCTTCCAAGGTTGGAAGAGCTCGCGTAACGTGACCAAGAGAAAATCTTGTGTCCCCAGAGAGCAGGCGGTCTGTTGTTCACCGAGGGGCATCTCCTCGGGAAAGGCAAGTTGACAGGGGAACTTTTGCGGAGGGGCACTCTGGGTCGTGATTGGCCTGAGGCAAGTAACTTTGGGGAAAACTGTATTTCTTACTGACTCACTTTCGGAACGCTCTCTTCCTTTCTCCTTTTATTATCCTTCAGTTCTCTTCTTTTCTGTTTATATTCCCTTCTTTTACACAACCCATAATGGCTGCTCCCAACGGAACCACCGGCAATGACTTCACTGTCAAGGCCGGTCTCGCCCAGATGCTGAAGGGTGGCGTTATCATGGACGTCGTGAACGCCGAGCAGGTATGACCTCTCTATGAGGAATTGGTTACTATCCGGCCAAGTATAGAGAACTAACGGACTCCTCTACCAGGCCCGCATTGCTGAAGAAGCCGGTGCCGCTGCCGTTATGGCTCTCGAGCGTGTCCCCGCCGATATCCGCGTTGAGGGTGGCGTCGCGCGCATGTCCGACCCCAGCATGATCAAGGAGATCATGGAAGCCGTGACCATTCCCGTCATGGCCAAGGCCCGTATCGGCCACTTTGTTGAATGCCAGGTATGTGAACAATTATCTCTATGCGGGGGAGGGGCAGATCGGCAGATGGAGGCGAAAGCAGAGATCTCCGGTGGCGGGGGAGGCGAACAAACAGTAACAATTTTACTAACGAACACTGATATATAGATCCTTGAAGCCATTGGCGTTGACTACATCGACGAATCCGAGGTCCTCACCCCCGCCGACGATGTCTACCACGTCACCAAGCACGGCTACAAGGTCCCCTTCGTCTGCGGTTGCCGCAACCTCGGCGAGGCCCTGCGCCGCATCTCCGAGGGCGCCGCTATGATCCGCACTAAGGGTGAGGCTGGCACCGGTGATGTCGTTGAGGCCGTTAAGCACATGCGCACTGTCAATGCGCAGATCAGCCGTGCCCGCGGTATCCTCCTCGCCAGCCAGGACGCCGAGCCTGAGCTGCGCGCGTTCGCCCGTGAGATCGAGGCTCCTTACGAGCTTGTTCGCCAGGCTGCTGAGCTCGGCCGTCTGCCTGTCGTTAACTTCGCCGCTGGTGGTGTTGCCACCCCTGCCGATGCTGCGCTGATGATGCAGCTGGGCTGCGATGGTGTCTTTGTTGGCTCTGGTATTTTCAAGTCTGGCGATGCTAAGAAGCGTGCCCGCGCTATTGTCCAGGCTGTCACTCACTACAAGGACCCTAAGGTGCTTGCTGAGGTCAGCCAGGGTCTTGGTGAGGCTATGGTTGGTATCAATGTGAAGCAAATGCCCGAGGCTGATAAGTTGGCTGGCCGTGGTTGGTAGATATGCTTTTCTGTGTGTTTCAGCCTTGATCATTGTTGTATCCTAAAAATTTACTGTACATGAGCCATGAGTAGATGTCTAATGTGACATATACATTATACGATTTGACACATTTGTCCTTCTGAAGCCAATCATTGCACCTATGTTGTAGTGAACTTTCCTGAGTGTAAATGCTTCTTCGCCAAAAAGAGTAATTGTATCCGACATTATACAGGGCTTCGACTATTCGGGACTATTACTTCATGGCAGAATCTCCTGCATAATACGAATTAAACTAATCCCCGCCCTGCCACGTGATAGGCTGCCGGCACCGAGCCACCGATCACCGGGAGTCTGGGGAGCTTCATGCCGATAGCAAAAGTCACGATTGGCGTTTTTAGTCCGCGACTAAGAGAATATGGCCAATCGGGGCTTCGGTTGTCATCTCCATGTCACGCCGGAGTCTCCGTAGTCTCCGACGGCGGCCCGCTGACGGGGAATTACGGAAAGAGTCCTGGAGGCTATTCGCGGAAAACGGTATTCAACGTTCTTACGATGTGTTCTGCTACTCAATTTCGGTGTATCATGCTCAAACCTATATAATATCTATAAGAATAGTCGGTTATGTAGCTTCTATACCTGGCGATGTAAGGCTTGGATACTTCCAATTAATATCCGGTTGGCTTAACATGATATTTTATCAATGTACTACTGCAATGTATTTTTAGGTGTCGTTTGAGATGTCTCTTGTTGCTCTGTGGGCTGTGTTGTATGTCTCTCAGATGCTTTGGGATAGAGTTAGTGCTAAGTGGGTCTATAGGCACGTGCTTCGGCATTTGTATAAAACGACAAGATATTCCCCAGGCAATAACCTAAGTTGTGCGGTACTTTAGAGCAATGAGCCCTTAATGAGGCCTCCTGGAATCCTCTTGGGACCGAAGCTAGCGGTCGGATGGTTTGTTAGGCCATGTACTGCTGGGCAGTAGCATAGGCATTGGTCTGGTACGCATTGGACCATATGATTCCTTTTTTGTACGCCGGCCGAACCACTAGATGATTTGGAAATTCCTCAGTTATGGCGCTTATATGAATGCAAGTAAAAACTCCCAAGTAAGATTAAATCAAGCTGGACCACGCATGTCATGCAAATGGATATCTAAATGAACACCGAAGTTGCAGGACCCATCAACTCCAATCATCAGGTCATGTACCACGCAAGCTCCATTATTGGGCATAATCAAAATTCATCCCACGGCATTTCAACCAGAAAGAACGCACAATATCCAGAGACGGTTTCTGACCGCCTCTAGCAATGGCGAGAGACTCCAAGAACCGTGACTTGTCTTGCGCCGATAGGAGCGGCACTTGTTGTCCGTTCGCATCTGTGACCTGGGCGTCCAAAGAGTCGAGTGCAGCCTTAATAGCTGGGCGCGCCAATGCCATTTTCTTGAAAACAGTGCGTCGTAGAGCATCGTTCAGAGAGACCAAGTCTGATCGTGCGCATCGGCCTGCAATCTGCTGGATGATTGTGTAACACAAACGGGGGATAAACTCCTGATGGACCGATTCGAGTATGTTCATTTCTTCCGGTGAGCTGCCGCGGAGATCTATTAATGCAACCCAGAATGCAGAAGCAGATTTAAGAGGAAGTGGCTCAGGTCGTGTCAATGCGTGAAGTGTGAAGTGAAGAAGCACAGCAAGAGGGGACTCTGCGGTCAGATTTGACTTCGCGGGAGTGAACAATATCGGATAGTACTTTGGCAAAAGACGTGTGAGGAAATCAATCCCGGCATTAGCGGTCTCTGGGTCATACACGTCCGGATTTTGGAGCATCGAAGAGAAGAGCTGGGCTACATGATCGATAAGCGCTTCAGCCTCACTGCGGATGTTCATCGCATGCCGAGCGTGAGATGCCAAAAATGACGACGCAGTTGCCATGATAACATCTGTACCGGAGATGCCAAGGGGAAAGCTCTTGATAAAGTCCACTGTCATAGAAGGCGGGAAGACGAAAAGACCTGCCCGCTCAGTGTAACCAGCTTTCAAAATGTCACAGGCTGCTTCAATGATGCTGCTGTCCACGGGGAAGTCGACAATCAAAAGTCTCATGGCCTCCATAATCAGGCGCTGGGCTTCGGCACCTGGTCCAGAGTTCCAGAAGGATAGGGGGTATGGGTCTCCTTCCTTGGTAAGCTCGATATCGATGACTTCGCCTTCTGAACGAAGGCCTTTTCCGATGCTCGCAATGCAGCTCAGCACAAGGTGGCCGCGTTGACGACCAAATTCATGAGCAGGACCGGTAACCTCTTCCCGCGCTGTGTTGGCTTCCTGAACAAAGAAGCCGAGAATTCTTTCTAGCGTTTGTACCTTTTCCTGGTCACTATGCAAGCACTGGATGATGGTCGCAATTCCTTCCAGGACCTTAGGCATGGTGGGCACAGTTGCCGTCGGCTTGCTTCTGAACTGATCTAGTTGATCTAAGAATGCGGGAAGATCCGACGTCAAGACGCGAGCACACGATTTTGAAAGAGTCAATATAGACCTTGAAGCCGCGTGCGCACACAACTCGAAATTGAGGGATTCGAACAGGATATTTAGAACATCAGGAAGCAACGAACTGTGACGCTCAAAGTACGATTCATACTTTCCGAATGAATCCACCAGGGTCTGGCGAGCCTTGAGTGGTATTTCAGTCTCCCCACCTGCGCAGAGCCTGGCAAAAGCATCGCTCCCAAAGATGGCGTCGAGACACTGGTCGGCGTGCCCATTCTCATCCACTGCTTCCGAGAGCTGAGCTATGCAGAACATGGCAGTCTCGAAATTTCGCCAGTCCCGACTTTCAAGGCAGGACGTGGCGCTCCTCTGGAAGACAGTGACCAGGTCGACGCCGAGGACGGGGTATGCCGAAAGTAGGTAATCACAAGCGTCATGGCGGAAGGCGCCGAATTCACTCCGCTCTTCCTCGCCCCAGTCTTCCAGATCTTCAGACTTCGGATATAGTAGTTTGCTGGAAAGACCCAAAACAACTTCTGCTAGATGTGACTTTACCAAGTCATACCTAGAGCTGCCTTCTTCGATTTGACCGGGGAGACTTTCTGCGATATCGTTCCAGAACTCCAAGACACGTGGGGTCCCGAGGTCGTCAATTGAAGCATAGCCAGGGGTCTTGAAAATCCCATGGATAAGTGCGAGGATTGCTGCATTTTGTGGGGTCATAGGGTCGCTGAAGATATCCAAGTGCAAATGCGAGACGTATGCAATAAGCAGGTCAACAAACGACATGCTCTCCACTCCTTCATCGCCGCTCTTCACGGCAGTAATGTGAGCTGTTACGATTGAATCGGCGAGGATTTCAGAAATAAGCCACAACGAGTTGTCGTCAAACGCCCAGGAGCGGGTTTCGAAGGCTTGCGTCAAAATAGAAGCTGCACTTTCACTCAAGCTGGGTACCCTCAACGTCTCAATGACGGTATGGCCACATCGCACCGCCAAGACATTGACATCTTCAGCAGAAGAACGTTGGCGGTTTCCATGAACACCTAGCCATGTCTGCGAGATGGAAGTCAAATCAGCGACCCCATTCTTCAAAACGGAAGTACCAGAAACCGAGATTAACTCACCTTCCATGAATTCATGGCTTCAGCTGCAAGTGCCACATCAACTGCATCATCCCCAGCTGTCTTTGCATGCTGTATAATCTCCCCAAGGACAAATTGAACCAGGAGCAACCCATCCTTAATGTTATGTATGGCTCGCTGAATGGCGGATGTGTCTCCAGCCCCATCCTGGGGCTCAGAGTCCAGTCTGAGAGCCTCCTCGGCGAGTGCAATTGAGAAAAACAGGAGCGCACCCGATCCACTCTTGCTCAACGCTGGCAGTATCCGCTCCTGGAAATCCACCGCCCGTGATTCCTCTTCGGATACGTATCCACCGTGGACGAGGCTTGCAGCCAGCTGCCAGACAGCCTGTTTCCATGGTGTGACAGGGTGCCTGAAAATGGCAACCAAGCTTGAGGCAAGCTTTCTCACAACCATTGCTTGCTCACCATTGGTTACCAAAGCAACAAAACGATTGATCAAGTGCTGCATGATCTCTGTGGCCGAATTCACGTTGATTTCGCTCCTAATGATATCCGGCATCAGCAATTATCGTCACATAAGTATAAGCTTGAAGTGGCGCGGATCGGAGAGGTTGACCGTACCATGAGACATTGATCTTCACTGTGAATGTAAGGGCCCCCATGAAACGATGTTGGGCAGAGTGTTCACTCTGCAGAAGTGAATCTGCAATTGCCCATGCATTTTCTGTCTTCTGAAGTTGCTGGAGACGCGTCTGGATCTCATTAATTCTGGCGGGGTCACGCTGGTTCGCTGGGTTATAGAGCTCGGTAACCAGCTGGTTCTTTGTTAGCTGAATGTCAGGTGTAGACAAGGCACACATACAATATGGGCTTCTGACATTGATTCCCTAGCTCCAAGGCCCTCGTCAGACATCCATGTTGCCATTTTGTTTCAGCAAGCGCGTGGTTGTGAAAATGAAAAAGAGAAGTGTACATATACAAGCACGGGGGTATGACTGGCAGAATCTAGTGTTGGTATCAGTTGGCCAATCACCGCTAAGGCGGTTATTAGAGCGGTAACTGCGGGGCTCATTCTCTGAATCCCGGGCACATGACATGACCTCTTTTGAGTAGATATGTTGAAGAACGCCAATAAGGAAGAATGCCCAAACAGACAACCGAAAATCCATGCAAGAGCCTACCTATATAGTACATATTAACATTGACCTTCAACAAGGTTGTTTCCCCAAGCTTTCGCTGTCGTCTGTAACCTTCTATACTTGCCTTGTCCTCACGATCCTGAATATCTTGTTTTGGCACACCCTCGAGCTTTTGGCGTCATCCTTAGCGGATGGAGCTTGATTTGGAAATAGTACGGAATCCTAGCTTTTGCTTCTTGAGGCATTTCTTACTTCTACCGACAAGTCACACTTGGGCAGGTCCTGTTAGTGCTGAGACCGTTACTTCTAGGGTATGGGGTATGGGTATCAAGCTTGGCGCCATGTCGTACAAAGGATTAGTTTTATACTATTATCGGTGGCACTAAAATCAGATAAGATCAATCTGGAAAAACAATTTCTCATTCGGAACGAACAATATGATTGTGTACAATGTCCCTAGAAGGTCCCTTTGAAAAGAGTGCAAACATGACAACACCAAGTGGGCCCCGTGTGTAGCCGCGACTCCGGAGATCGGTCTGTGGCCAAAAGCCTACTTGGTAAAAGGCCACTTACGACGGAGTCCACACGACCTGCGGAATTAGCTTATCGCGCACTTATCTGACGCGTTCATTCCCTGCTTCGCTTAGCTTTTCGAAAGCTAACAGGTTGAGGAAGAATCCTCTTGGAGTCTACCAGTGTCCATGCTCCTCTCCCACCCAATTCGCCTTTGGACATCTTTGCGATCGCTAAGGCCCCTCCCTCGTCCAAGATATTTCTCCGTTTTCGGTCCACGCTATACCGTCGATATGGGGGCCGTGGATACCTCTGAACGGCTGTCGAAGCTGAGGCAGTTGATGCAGCAGCACAAGGTGGATGTTTACAGTATGACATCATCTCTGTTTCTCAGCCGGTTGCTTAAACCTCGAGTTGTGCTTACCAGTTTCGCATAGTTGTGCCCTCAGAAGATAGCCACCAGTCCGAGTATATTGCGCCGTGTGATGCCCGTCGAGGTCAATGATCGCCCCCCTTATTGGCCCGCGTCGACAGCTAACATTCCCATAGAGTTCATTTCGGGATTCTCTGGCTCCGCCGGTACTGCAATTATCTCACTGAGCAAAGCTGCATTGTCCACCGACGGACGGTACTTCAACCAAGCTGCGAAACAATTGGATAACAACTGGCAGCTCTTGAAGGGTGGAGTTGAGGGTGTGCCCACATGGCAGGAATGGTACGAGAGACAGTCGTGCGGGCATGGCTTGTACGGGAACTGATATTGTTGATAGGACCACGGAAGAGGCCCAAGGAGGCAAGGCTGTGGGTGTTGATCCTTCTCTGATCACAGCATGTGAGTATAATTATGTCAGATGTGGAGGTGTATAGTGGCGCTAACCTTCAATAGCTGGTGCACGGAAGTTGGCAGAGACCCTTAAAAAGAATGGTTCATCCCTCGTAGGGGTCCGGGAGAATTTGGTCGACTTGGTTTGGGGGAAGGAACGCCCTGCGCGTCCCAGTGAGAAAGTGCGCGTTCACCCCGAGAAGTATGCCGGCAAGACGTTCCAAGAAAAGGTGGCCGAGCTGCGGAAGGAACTTGAGTCGAAGAAGAAGGCCGGATTCGTCATCTGTATGGCCACCTCGAATATATCCCAGTCCTGTAGAGTGACTAATCTATTGCAGCTATGCTCGATGAAATTGCTTGGCTATTCAACCTGAGAGGAACCGAGTAAGAACACTGTCTTTACCGTGATGCATCATTGGCAATTGACTGACTTTGAGAAGTATTCCCTACAACCCCGTGTTTTTCTCTTATGCGGTTATTACGCCCACCACCGCTGAGATCTACGTCGAGGATGACAAGTTGACACCAGAGGTCAAAGCTCACTTGGGACAAGACGTTGTCGTCAAGCCATACGAATCCATCTTTGCTGACGCTCAAGCCCTCAGCACCAAAAGCCAGTCTGCGGGTGAGAACGCCGCCAAGTTCTTGTTGTCGAACAAGGCTTCTTGGGCTCTCAGCCTTAGCCTTGGTGGCGAGGGACAGGTTGAAGAGGCCCGCAGCCCAGTCGCCGATGCAAAGGCTATTAAGAATGAAACCGAACTCGAAGGAATGCGGGCGTGCCATATCCGCGATGGTGCTGCTCTGACCGAGTACTTTGCTTGGCTTGAAAACGAACTTATCAACAAGAAGACTGTCTTGGACGAAGTCGACGGAGCTGATAAGTTGGAACAGATCCGCTCTAAGCATGATCTGTTCGCTGGTCTCTCCTTCGATACGATCTCGTCCACTGGGCCCAACGGTGCCGTCATCCACTATAAGCCCGAGAAGGGAAGCTGTGCTATCATCGATCCCAGTGCCATCTATCTCTGCGACTCTGGTTGTCAATACTTCGATGGCACGACAGACACCACGAGGACATTCCACTTCGGCGTTCCCACAGAGTTCGAGAAACGTGCTTTCACGTTGGTACTGAAGGGAACTATTGGAATCGACATGGCAGTGTTCCCCAAGGGCACCAGTGGCTTTGCAATTGACGTGTTGGCGCGCCAGCACTTGTGGAGGGAAGGCTTGGACTTCCTTCACGGAACAGGCCATGGCGTTGGTTCCTATCTGGTGAGTATTACCGCCGATGAGACACCTTACACTTTGCTAATGTTTGTTTAGAACGTCCACGAGGGTCCTATTGGCATCGGGACTCGGGTTCAGTATACCGAGGTGCCCATTGCCGCCGGAAATGTCATCTCGGATGGTTTGTACCTCTTCATCTATTTATTGTAGTCCGAAACTAATTTCTGACACAGAACCCGGCTACTACGAGGACGGCAAATTTGGTATTCGAATTGAGAGTGAGTTGTACTGCCTATGACTTCAATTGGAAAAATGCTAATCGTTCTCTTTATAGACATCGTCATGGCTCGCGAAGTTAAGACTGCTCACAACTTTGGTGACAAGCAGTGGCTAGGCTTTGAGCATGTTACAATGACTCCTATTGGTCGCAACCTGATTGAGCCGTCGCTTTTGAGCGATGCCGAGCTTAAGTGGGTAAACGACTACCATGCTGAGATCTGGGCGAAGACAGAGCACTTCTTCCGGGAAGACAATCTGACTCGCTCGTGGCTCGAGCGTGAGACCCAGCCTATCTCAAAATAAGTGGGTGGGTGGTCTACGGGCTTGATGGGCTGTGGTTTGATATCCACTGCTATTGATTAGACGGCACTATGTAGAATACAGCCTAGAATATGCACGATTTCGATGCTGTATCTAGAAATGAATACCAAAGAGTGAATCAAATACGAAGTTGTAACGAAAGTCTATGTATACGTTGTAAGCCCCGGCTTTCATTTTCATAGTACACTGACAACTGGCCAGTGGAACGGAATGCGGGAAGCTCTGGTGGAGCCTGACACTCCGCCCCGGTCTGTTTCAACACTATCACCACGGCATCACCGAATTGCTTCCAGCGCTCCCTGTATTTCACACCTAAGAATGCTCGCAGCCTCTCGCCAACTGTTGCGCGCAAGTTACAGGACCTAATACCGAACCCTTCTGGCTAACAGCCCCCCGCCAGCCCCTTGTCACAGCCCACCAACGCTTCCATACTGAACCAGAGCACCCCGTGATTAGCGGGCATCATTTGGAATGAGCGGCCAAAACGGTTATGGTAACGGGTATGGCTACACCAGTTCCGGTCGGTACGATGCCAATGACGGGGGATACGGTGGAAACAGCAACCCTGCGGTAGAAGGATACGGTGGACGTGCCGCACCACCAGGCGGAGGTGGACGTTCAGATCGTCGCCCCGGCGGATACGGTGGTTTCTACCCCGACGCGCCTCCGCCTCCGGCGCTATCGCCAGGCCAATCTCCTGCGCCGGGCCAGTCGCCCGAGCGGCGGCGTGATCGAACGGACCGGGGCTGGCAGCAGCCCTCTCCGCAACCCTCTTCGAACCCCTCCTCGCACCCCTCCTCGCAAGCCTCTTCGCACCCCTCTTCGCGATCACGCACAAGGAATCAAGAACCAGACAGGAAATACCAGGAAGAACGGTCTAGAGATGCAAATCGGTACGCGGACAACAGGGACCAAAGGGATCAACGGGACCCGAGAGGCCAAAGAGACCACCGAGACCACAGAGACAAGAGAGACCCAAGGGAACAAAGGGAACAAAGGGACCACAGGAGCCAGAGGAATGCGTCGCCTGTGGTTAACTCGAGTAATGACTCGGGGGAACCCCAGGCCATTGAAAGTATGTCTTTCTCTTTTGACTAGCCTGGCCCAACAGCTAATCCGGCTACCTCCTACAGCTATTCTCCAGTCTATCCAGCGCGATTGGGATTTTATGACTGATTCCGAGTGTGTCCCGGTGCACGTTGCTTTGAGTTTGATGGACACGAGTACATTGGGCAAAGCGGACCGTGAACCGGAGTTTTTGCATATGTACAATGACATCCAGAAGACATTGAAGGCAATTGTCAATGGTAGGTCCTCTCTGCAGTGGTTAGGACAGACATATGCTAAAGTTTCATGTTACAGAACACCATCAGGGATTTAACAGTTCTATTGGAACATACCACAAAATCCAATCCAATATATCTTCCTCGCAAGCTCGGGTACGCAGCCTGAGACATGCCCTGGACCAGGCCAAAACCGGGTTAATATCGACCAAGCCAGAGTTAAAAGGGCTTGCAACGTCTTCTCAGAACTACGATGATATCGTACAGCTGTTCACTCAGATTGAGGAAATCCAATCCCTTCCCGAGAAATTGGAATCTCAGATCTCAGATAAGCGCTTCCTTGCAGCTGTGGATGTGCTTCACACTGGTCTCCGAGTTCTACGGCGCTCTGAACTGGAGGATATTGGTGCTCTATCCGATATTCGCGCTTATTTCACAAACCAGGAAACGTCGCTCACAGACATTCTGATCGAAGAGTTGCACGACCATTTGTACCTCAAATCACCCTATTGCTCTGACCGATGGAAAGCACCCGCATCTGATGAAAAAGAGGTGCATACATCTAACTTAGCCGGTAGTCGCTCTTGGGAACGTCCTGTGTATAGTTTCCTGGCTAAGTTCGATCCCTTGACGCCTATGGTCGAAGACGCCTCCCGGAATCCGGAGGCAGACACGTTTTCCTACATTCAGTTATTGATCGAAGCGTTGAACAAGATGGGTCATCTCGACGTCGCGGTTCACAGGATCGAGCAGCGTCTTCCGGTCGAACTGTTTGCTGTGGTGGATAAGACGAACGCAGAGGTCGATACTCGCTATCCTGCGCCAACCAAGAGCTTCTCAGCCCAGGACAACTACAAACAGTCCAGTCTCCCCACTGAGATTATTGAAAAACGGGGCCACGTGCTTTCTGAGTTTTTGTGGGCACTGTATGCCAAGTTTGAGGCAATCGCGGAAGGCCACCGAATTCTTCACGATGTCATTGCGGCCATTGTTGAACGAGAAGGTTTAATCAAAAGCGAGACGCTTTCTGGAGGATTCAAGGAGTTGTGGAAACTTCTACAAAGCGAGGTAAGATGCCAACGGTTTTGACAGGCATCGCGGATATTAATCTGTTTTGCCAGATACGATCTCTCATGCACGACTATCTTGCAACCGATGGGGACTCTTCTGTTCGATCTAGATCGGAGGAGAATGATGCTCGACGTCATCTATACACAGGAAACCGCGATAAGAATAAGGTAAGAAACCGGCGTTTTCAGTACTTTCAACTAGCTGATTGTTTGCATTGTAGAAAATGTTTAAGTTGTCCGATATCGAGCAAAATTCTGAGATGAAAGCCGAACAAGACGAACTCGATGAAATCCTCAAGTCGTCAGTACCAGGGCTTGTTTCTAAGTCCAGGCAAAAGGCTGCAACAAGCGATACTACGCAATCTAATAAGGGCAACTCGGGAACTGGGCATAAGATTTTGCTCGAGCCAAGTGTCTTCAATATGGGAATCCTTCTTCCTCCCTCTCTATCCTTCATCCAGCGGCTTAAGGATATTGTTCCTGTGGATTCGGATATTTCCATGGGCAGTTTGACCTCATTTTTGGACGACTTCATGGTCAATGTCTTCCTGCCGCAGTTGGATGAAACAGTGACGGACCTCTGCACGCTCAGTTTCATCGCCGCAGATGCGTTTACAGAAGACCCCCACTGGGCCAAGTTCTCTCCTCGGCCTATTTTCAGGGGAACGATCAAATTCATGTCCATTGTTCGGGAATTTAGCAAAATGCTGTCGAGTATTCCACATGACCAAGCATTCACGCAGCTTCTTATTGACCAGATTGTGACCTATTATGACAAGTGCTGTGGGTGGTACAAAGCAATGGTCACGAAAGTCTCTGCGCGGAACCGTGGAGGCGAAGTCCAACTGAAAGCTGCGGCTTCCTTTGCTGATTCAGGCGACATCCATGATGTTGTGGATGAACTGTGGAAAGATGCCGGGGATAAGAAACAGACCCTGATTGATACGGAAATCGACCTTCTTCTCAAGCGAACAGGCCAAGTGCCTTTACAGCCTTACGACATCATATCTGACCCGAAAACCGTCATTTCCCTTTCGCTCTTGTACAACAGCATGCAATGGCTCTCAAGTCACCTCGCAAGAATCCGACTTGTGGTTGAACATACCGCGGATGCCGAGTCATCCAGTTTGACTGCAACTGGCCGACCGTCTCGCAGATGGACTCTGTTCGGGTCCGTGAAGCCCAACCGCGATAGCATCAATCACCCGGTGCATTTGCCACTCAACCACGAGACTGCCGTGGTCTTCGATGGGACGCTCGAATCACTACACCGGCTTGGGGATACTGCAATTATGACGATGCATGTTGACATCCGCTGTGGAATCATCCACATGTTGACCAAAACAATGTCCGGGCCGAATCCTCCTAATTTGCGGAACTCTGAGCCTGTCACCCCATCCCCAAACACAACGGACAACTGGTGGCACATTATCATGAATCAACCAACCGCTGCATCACCAACAATTCTCGCACTCAACAATGATCTCATCGCATTCGACACCAACATCTCGACGTATTTGGGATCTGTTGAGCGTTGGTTCATCACTTCGGGTCTGGCACGGTTTATCGATCGAGTCTTTGTCGCCTGTACCCAGTATATCGGGGCCATGAATGAGAATGGAGCGCTGCGACTCCAGCTTGATGTGCTTGTTCTCCAACAGAACTTGAAGAACATCATCATCGATCCAACTGGTGATTCATCAGAGTCAACTGCAGATTTGCAGGCGCAGGCTTCCCAAGAAATCGTTGCTCTACCACGCAGCGCCAAGTTCCTGGACTGGTTCCTAGAAGGCGCCGAGAAGGCCTTGGACTACGCCAAGGAAGAGAAGGAGGCTTTCGCGTCACAAGGCGACAAAGCCTTGGCTGCTGGAAACGGCGAGCCATTTACCTACGAGGAGCTGCGTGTTCTCGTAGACCTATGTTTCTCTGAAATTCTCCGTGGTCCACGCGGGGCGGAGAGCCGAGAGGACTTTATGTCGGCGAAAAAGGCCAGTGCGGATGCGCTACTAAGGCTGAACGAGATTATGTGGGATGCTCGATAGTCCAGGGCTGTTTAGTTCTTTTGATTTTTCTTTCTGAGAAACCCACTAATAGGCTAGGAACAGAATCTCATTTTACCTTGACTCACAGTCATTTCCTCTTTAATTTAAACAACCTCCACTAACCCTAACTCGGTATAGCACTATGGGTCAATCGCCCTTTTCGGCTTCTCCGGAGCATTCACACTGGCCCACGATCCACGGCGTGTTTCACCTTTTGAGCATAGTTCTTACGGATGAAATGATCAATTTACTAGTTCATCAAGCCATATGGAGTATGAGCATGGACTCTTAACGGCGCTTAGACTTATATCTCCCCCATCCCATCTTTTTCTCCCTCTTTCCATACCTTCTTTCGCTTTCTTTGCACTACTTCCTGTCTGGAACAGTATCTCTTTCGAATCTGGCATTCGTTATCCAGACGTCCATTCTTTTGAAGTGCACCTGCACGTCCTATCATTTTTAAAAAGTCAATCTGTGACTGTCATTCATTCCATCTTCGGTACTTTGTCTTACCGAACCCTTCAATATTTACTTCATCCAACAATGAAGTATCTTCGTCTAGCCTCCGTGGCCGCTCTTTTCAGCGCTGCCACTGTATCCGCTGGCCCATTGGGCGCCCGCGAACATGACGGATACTGCCCGAAGGGCTACACCATGAGCGTCTACTACAAGACCATCACCGTGGAATCCTACCCATCTACGACCTCCGTGGAGTCTACTCCGGCTATTGTCGAGTCTCAACCGCCCGCTGAGCCCACATTGGCCTCATCCTCTCCTGCCATTGCCGTGGAGTCTACGACTCCCGTCGCAGTTATCCAAGTCGAGACCACAAGCTCTTCAGCTCCTGCTGCCGAGACCGAAGTCGCCGAGACCGCAGCTCCGAAGACCGATGCAGTCGTGGCTCCTCTGCCCACTGCATCAGCCGAGACTGCCGCCGTCATCGAGACCATTGCTGCCCCAGCCGTGAAGACCCCCGTCGTGCAGCCCTCCACCACCGAAGCTCCCGCGGAAGTCGCCAGCACTTCCACCAAGTCTTCCACTTCCACCTCTTCCACCAAATCCGCATCCACCGGCTCCTCCAACGGAACCCCCGGAAAAGCCACCTTCTACGGTGGCAATGTCGGCGGCGGAACATGCTCGTTCTCCGGCTACACCCTCCCAAGCCACCTCTTCGGCACGGCCCTCTCCCTCCAGCGATGGGACGATGCCGCAAACTGCGGCGCCTGTGTATCCGTCACCGGACCGAAGGGTAACTCCATCAAAGCAATGGTGAGCCAAGCCCTGATTCCATCCCATACCATTCCGCCCCATCCCATACCATTCCGCCCCATCCCATCCCATCCCGACAGGCTCTAACCCAACCCAGATCGTCGACCAATGCCCCGAATGCGAAAGCAACCACCTAGACCTCTTCCAAGAGGCCTTCGCCGAGCTCTCCGATATCTCCGCCGGCATCATCCAAACGACCTGGTCGTACGTGCCATGCGACCTGGACGGACCACTAAAGCTCAAGAACAAGGAGGGCACATCTGCCTACTGGTTCTCGATGCAGGTTGTCAATGCCAATGAGGCTGTGACTGCGTTGGAGGTTAGCACTGACGGCGGTAGTTCGTGGCAGAGCACCACCCGCACTTACTATAACTACTTCGAGAACACTGCCGGGTTCGGGACTAGTACTGTTGATGTGCGGATTACCGGTGCTAGTGGCAGCACTGTTGTTGTTAAGGATGTTGGTGTTTCGTCTGGGAGTGAAGTCACTGCTGGGTCGAACTTGTAGATTTGTTAAGCGGAGGGGGTTTATATTTATTTTCTTCTGTTAATATTCTTATCGAGGTGGTTTGATGGTGTGATGAGGATGTCTGTGTTCGCTATTTAGTCTATTGCAACTGAACTGATCTATAGCAAGGTCGATTGTACAAGGGCACTCTATATCTGAAACATATAGTTCGTTTGATCTATTGTAATTCCGTGCTTGACTAGTAAAAGCTAAGTCGTATACCCCATAACCTGGGTAGGCCATGATACAACGCTAACGAATCTATGCTCCTGCCATGCAGCTGATCCGCAACCTCACATCTGGACAATTACTGCGTCGTCACTTCCTTATCGGCCTCGACATTGTCCACATGCGGGTGTGCATCGAGGCTGTGGACCGTATCCTTAGGGAAAGTAACACTAAGGTCAGGATCAAGAATTAGCCATCTCACGCTGGAAGAAGACCGAGTGTCGAGATAACTCACGCAAAGCCCTTGATCAACGAGTACTCGTGTCCAATAGTACCGCCTTGCTTCTGAGCGTGGTCCTTGACACTAAAAGACATCCATATATTAGTATAGTGTATTTCAAATGACTATCTACCAGCGTAAGATGCATACGCCTGGACCTCGTCGTCGGTTGCGGTTGGCTTGCAGGTGATCTAGGAGGGTCAGCAAGATGTCTATTTTCTGAATGTGTTGTCTACTCACAATATAGGAAGACATGTTTAGATGATGGAAATGTGTAAGAAAGGAGAAAGTAGAATTTAAGTAGAAGGAAAGGTGGACGTCCACGTTGACATCATAGAGGGGTAGCCTATAAGCTGATCAGGGCTGTGTTATCTCCGCTCCGTCAGTGGCTGATCTGCTTATCACGCCTTATGGATGTACATCTATGTACATACTTGTCGATCTTTATTAGGGCCATATTTAGGCAGTAACTAATCAACTTCGTGAGGCACTATATACATAACTCGATGTGTTCGTTCTTCCTCGGGTGACTCGGGCCCTTCCGAGGTTAAGGCGCCACCTCCCGATGAAACTACTCTGCTCTTGTTGCGACTGGGTAACTGAATATACAACTACAACACTGTTCCTACGAAGCAGTATAGAAAGAGATAAAATAAAACAGTTTCAAATAAGGACTTATCAACCCGCAGCTCCGTTCCAAGGCAAACCCATTCCAGCCGTTGATTCGCCAGCCCACAATCCATTAATGATGAAAGAAAGTAAAAGAAAACAGAAAACAGAAAACAAAGCCCAGGTAGCGTACAAAGACCGCAAATGTGTGTGAGCAGAGAATGATCAAAGGGGGTAAGCAACAGCAGAAGAGAAAATTGCACAAGTCGCAAGGGTAGTTAGTGGGAAATGTAACAACTCAGAAACACTCAGAATGCCAGGGGCAGACCGTATTGCGAAGAGACGCGCGTAAGGAGAGGTTCATGGCGAGGGTACATCGATTGGAGGAAACGTCCATGGTAAGAAGAGAAAATATCTGTCAACAGCAGAATAGCAGATTTGAAAAACAGAGATGAGGGTATGTTCAAGTATTGACCTCCGGAACGCAACAAGTCGTAGCACATGCAGAAGAACAAGGATGATAAGCCTAATCCATCTCCAGTGACTCTAGCTCTTTTGACTCCTCGTAATCATCAAAGTCGAGGCCGGCATCCCGGCAACGTGTCAGCCACTTTAGAGCAATGTTGTTGCGTCGGGCGACCTCGCCTTTGAGCTTGGAGTTCGAGCCGCTGATCTCGGCGATAGCATGATTAGCAGTCAGACTGTGCTTCTCAAATTGCTCATCGATGTTCTTCTTTTCTTCCTGGAGCTGGAGGATATATTCGATCGCACGTTGCAGAATCGCGCCCTTGTTCTTATCGCAGTTCGGCACAAGACGAGCAATTTGGTTGATACCCTCATTAATAGCTTCGCGGCGGCGACGTTCAACTAGAGGAAGGGGTCAGCATACAAACACGAACTCGGTCGGAGATGTGCTTCTTACCTTCTTTGTGATTGTTCTTGCGGATCTGGTGCCATTCGGGAGAACCAACGGTAGGCTTCTGGTTCATACTCTGAGCCTCGCGCGCGGCGTAGACCGCAGCAGCAGTCGAATTGTGGTTGTGACCACCACCCATGGGAGTCTGGTTCATCTCATCGCCAAAGGACAGCCCTTGGGTGAGGTTGCTGGCATCAAAGCCGGAGTCAGGAGGAGGGGGGTACTTGTGTTGAGGAGTGTGTGCAGCCAGGGCGGCCTTGGCATTTGCGGTCAACGCATTATCGTCGGACAGACCGTTCTGCGGACCAACATGTTGAAGAATTTGTTGATCAATGTTGAGCTCAGCGCCAGTGTTGGGAAGCCCGTGGTCGTAGTTTCCGAGCGCAGAGTGGCCAAAGTTGTGCTGGTTATCCATGCTGCCGTTGCTGCCGTGGGAGGAGCGGTTAAGGCGCTGCGGGTCGGGACCTAGATCCTCAGAACCATCTCTCTTGCGCTTATGCGAGCCGTTATCTGGGCTGTTCATGGTGGGGTCAGACATGCTGAGCTTTAAAGCTGATCGTCCTATTCGTGGTGGTGGTTAGTGGCCAATAAGTGAAGAGTAAAGTGAAAACAAGTCCCGGAGAATAGGAGAACAAGACAACGGTATGTGATTGGAGAAGTCAATGCAGCCTGCGATAAGTTGGCGCCTGGCAGATCAAGTCCCTCTCGGGAAGATCAGTGGCACCCCCGCGAAGTAAACAGACGCGTGGATCTGACGCGCTTGTAATGCATCCCACGGAGGCCGGTCAACGTCGGGCTCAGCCATCGCCAGTAGGTTTTCCTGGCGGGCGGCAGTGCATGGATAGTTCTACAGGGAAGGGACGTTGTCAAGCGATCGCATATAATGCGATGCCTCGAGACATCCGCGGGGCTGCAGATATCAAGAACGCGTCATGATGGCTTGCAGGCAGTTGAGGTCACACAGGGGGGCAGCGTCGTGAAGGACACCACTTGCGATGGGCATCGCGACACGATTTGCAATGACATGGGGGGTTCTGGATGGGGATGGGGGTATTGATGGAGCCGTACCTTGGGATGATCTCTCTTTATCACCTGACAGGAAGTCACCTGCCCGACAACAACAAGACGCAGGTCACGTTGTCTGCGAAACCCCGAGTTCGAAATTGGGACGCGAAAAAGGGAAAGTTGAAAATTTGAGGAAGCCGATACTAAGATATGCAAAGGACTTAGCAATCTACCTCGCGGTAAATTTAGATACAAGAAAACGCGTTTCTTTAGGAAGATGTAGAGCAGCGGACAAGTTCAAGATGGATTGCTCACGTGGCAAGGAGGTGGTCAAGAGGAGGAGTCGCGCTGAATACGGCGGATCAGAACGACCAACAGTGCAAAGTCACCTGATTGCCTTATTCAAAAAAGTCCACTGACGTAAGCAAACCGCATACCGTAAATGAGCCACCGAGGAGCCCTGGAGGTCTAGACAATTTTGCAGACACGACCATAAAGAAACGGACAGCAGGAGCTGAAGATAACCAACTAAAATGCTTGAATAGCTCCGGGGATTCTACGCCTCCATCTCTCATCGCAAGTCATGTGCAGCCACCCCGTGCCCCTCTGCTGCACACCTTCTTTCTTGGCCTCTGATTGGCTGGCAGCTCTCGGAGGGGGAAATCCCTAGATCACGTGGAAGGATATCTTATGGGCCAATCACAGGCTCTCTTCACCCACTACGAGGGGGGATCGGACCGTCGGATACCAAGAAATTCAAGTTATCTACACATTTAGCAAGTATATGGACGTAGTCTAGACACACTAGAAGCCTGCTAGCTACATGCGATATACCCGGCATTTGATCCGAAGTGACCGTCCGAGTGTCTCTCTGCATGCGCTCAGGCTAGGGCCACTAGTGTATAGGATACCCCCTTCGACTGAATCAGGAAACACAACAGGGGAATATCCCAGAACAAAGGTAGCAACGGGAAACAAAGTCGTGCATTATGTAGTGGGTGTGCTGGTCTAGATTGCGATATAACAGTTCTCTTTACAATATAGCTAGCTTACAGGGTACTTCGTTTCTAGTTCTCATCTGTTTGCCTCTGATCCCTCATCGGGGTGGGGGAGAGGAGAATCACATGTTTCAGACTAAGCATCCTGAAATAGGATTCCCCAAGTCCTTCACACCACCATGTCTCCAAAGGGTTGCATCGGATATCTAAAAGGGTCTTCCCCAGTACATCGCCTGCATATTGATGAATGTGAAGTCTGAGCGATCATGAGACCTCAGAATTCCACCCCGATGCAAAATTAAGCTAAGTATCTGAGCTTTTCCTGAAGATTGCGACGATCTTGATGATCTTCTTCTATATGTCATCACGTTCAAGTCCCCTATCACATGGATTACCTGCACATGATGCGCCTGTGGCAAACGGTGGAGTTCCCATTCTTGCAGAGAAGATCACCATAACATAGAGCAATATACACCGTCTAGTGTATATATCCTGGGATTAGGAGGTATCACAGAGACTCGGGTGATCGAATTGCCATTTCTAATGTCATGTCGCAAGGGTGGACCCTCGATCTGGTCATAGACTCCGCATTATCTGTGGAATAGTCTGACGCGTCCAGTGCGCTGCCTCACTCAGACGCCTTTTTAAGTGCAAATACCATTTGTGGATCTGCCGTAGTATCCGCAAAACAAATACCTTCCTCCGTGGCGCCTAGCATGTCCCAGCAAAGTATCTTGACGTCGAATGGGATGACCGCATCCCCTGTCTCACTTTCCGCATCGGTGGTGTACGCACCTGACCTTGCATATTTCTCCGCAGGATTGGGTGTGGGCCGTTGCGTCACAGCGATGATAGCGCTTGTTCCCGCATACCGCGCCGGTGGCTTGGTATCCTCTGTAGGTGGCTCCTCGCCCGACCGATTAGAAAAGACGATGACGATCTTCTTCGGAGAATCTGCCGCCTTGCCGCCGTCCAGATCCACCTCATGTTCCATCTTCTTTTGCAACAGGGGCCAGAACCGCTGAAGCCAATAGTTGAAAGTATCCATCTCGGGCTTATCCTTCAAGGCGTCGAGCTCTTCTCGGCTCAGGATGGTCAACCAGGCCATGGACAGAATGACAAGCTGGGATTTAGAGTCAAGGACTCGGGTTGCAAATTCCCACTCGGTGAATGGCGCCTCAAACTTGTATGGATTGATATCCATGCAGATACCAAGCGAAGTCGCGACCCGCTTTTTCTCGGATAAAGCCTGCTCACCCTGGTGCACCGGGCTTCTCAAGGAAGAAACTGTGCCTTGGCAAGTGAATTCGAGCTCATGAAAGCCTCGCTCAGCTTGACCTTCAGCCGCCCACGTTTCGTCGGTGTAATACAAGAAGCTCTTGCGGTAGTTGAGGATGAACTCCCCATCCTCATCGACAACAAGGAGTGAGTTATAGTACGTGGCGTTGTCTGGATTTTGAGAATCCTTCTCAATCTCCGGATACCCCACGCAGACCTTGCATCGCAAGCGTCTGGCAGTTTCACGCGCCCACGAGCCACAGGGGCCGTCGCTGGCTGGCTCGAGATATGGCTTGATCGCTTCCAAGGAAGGGAAGTTATAGCCTAGTTATTCATTAGCGAAAATTCCCCACAAATTGAGCTAAACGTCAGAAACTAGGGGGAAGACGAGGTTTTTCTGCTGCTCAATACACGCTCGTGGACAAGTTGAGTAGGTACGTACCTGTCAAGGCCAACTCGGGCAGCACCAAGATATCAGGCTTCAACAGATCAACCCCGACTCCGAGCTCCTTCCCATCTACAGAAATGGTCTTGCCAGTCTTCAGTAAAGCATTTGCTTTCTCGATATTGCCTTTGAGATCGCCCAGCTTTGGCGCGAATTGAAGGCTTGCAATCCTCATTTTGTGAGACAGTGAGGTTGAGAAATTTCGAAAGTTAAGGAATGACACGCGTTGTGTAATGGCAAGTTTCTGTGTGAGTCGTGATAGAAATGGGTTCGAAGTTGGCGTTCTTGACGTCGAGGTATGAAGTCCGTGTCTTCTGGTCCCGACGCGGACACAGCGGGGCAGGATTTTTGCCAGAATGATGGCGAGTTGAAATCCTCGAACTATATCCCGATATACTCAATAGAATTATTTATACGCGATTTTTGAGTCCGAGTCAGGCGCGATATACTTGTAGAGTATTGATGTTTGGACGGAAGGGCGATATTTTGGGGCGGGTCATATGAAGGGTCATATGAAAGTTGATGCCTCAGGGGTGAATATCAGTTGCTAGACCCAGCACAAGCATTGCATTGGTGTTTCCCATAGTGCTTGACAGATCTCGAGAGTCTTTCTCCAATGATGCATTTATGTTGTTTGATATATGCCACTGAGTATTGGCTCCTCCCGTATAGTTTTTATTCCTTTCGCCGTGACCTACCCATGTGCTTCTTAGCATCCAAACCTACGTTGACTACACCTCCAAACTTCCTATTATCAACTACTGCACTCAACACCGGTTTATTCGGAGAATTGTGCATCGATCCTTGTAATTTGGCTATTAGTACATGGATTTTGAGTATCAAACGCAAGGAAATGCCTTCAACTCCGCTCGCAATCAGGTAACGCCCATTTGACCATCCAATCTGACATTAACACCTCTTCAGCAGTTGCTCGGTTTTCCGGCCGGTAAGACAACATACGGCGCATCAAATCCAGAAACGCATCTTTCTCGTCTTCCTCAATCTTGCCTCCCATCTTCCGTCTCCATTTCTGCACACCAATCTCAAATGATTCCTCAAGCGGAGGCCACCTATTTCCCCTATATGACTCCGTTGGCTGTCCATGCTCGTCAAAAAATCGAGACCGTGCGTGCCAGCGGTGCCACCATTCCGATGGCATAGGTCCTAATACGTCAATATGCCGAGCCACTATATGATCCTCATCCACAAAATCAGTACTAAATATAGCCCCCATCCCCACAATCTCCCAGATCGCCGTGGCTAAACTCCAGATATCTGAGGGATACGAGAGCGGGCTTTGAAATTCGAACTTAGCCTCCGGAGCTCGGAACGGGATTGGCGTGTGGCAATCCTGTCCAAGACTTTCTGAAGCGGGAGGGAAAGCTTCACCAAAGTCAGTTAGAAGCGGGTGTGCGTCGGATAATGAGAACATCTCCGCAGATTTCCAGATAAATAGCGGCACAACAGCTTTAGATGGAACATTAGGGGGCAATGGTCCTCCGTCACGCCGTGTGATAGGGACTGTCTCGGGTGGTCCGAATCTGTCGTAGAATTGCTTTATAGAAAGCTCATCGAAACTTGACGGCAGCTTGGATAAAATGTTATTTAAATGAATATCTGAGTCACCCAAGATTTTAGCTAATATTCAAATCTTTAGTGACTATAACCCACCTCCATGAACATAGCCGTGTGAATGTGTGTAAGCAACAGCCTGTGAGAGTCGATACGATAGTGCTCGAGCGACTTCGAGAGGGAAAAGACGGCTAAAAGAAGCCTCCCTAAGGTTGCATTGTGCAGGGGCCACCGCGTAGCATATATGTTTTCCATTAGGGCCTTGCAGTTCGAATTCATCTAGGAAAACAGGCACCAAACCACGCCCAGGATGTACCGAGGACGACGGAGTCGGAGTAGACAGAGCCTTGAGGATTTTTGTCTCGCGCTGAACCATGTCGGCTATGCTGACCTTAAGAGTAACGTATCTGTTTAGACGAGTATCTCGGGCAAGCCAAACCGTCGAATAGGCCCCGAAGCCAAGCTTGTCTGCAATATGATAACGGTCGTGTAAGACATCACCAACCATAACGGGATGATATCCCCCAGGCTGATATAACTCAAGTGTCTCCACGCCCTTGATCCAGTTATACTTGACGTGATGATTCCCGGCCTTTGTAGTGTTTGGCCGCACGGAAGACCTTAAGTCGAAATTTCGACGCCAAGGGAATTGGAAAATTGGAATTGAAGGTCGAGCTAAGGTCGAAAGGTTGACAGGGTTCGCGATCATTCTGAAGGAGCCCGCCATGGTATGCTAGCGTGATTGCCCAAAGAGATAGCCATTAAGCGCCCTCAGAAGCGACAGTGGACTTGGATGCAACCCAAGGCACAAGGTCAAACAAGTGATTGGCCGCTACTGATATGTGATCCCGAGAGCTTTGCAGACTAGTGGTGATTTCCCTAGTGATGCTCTCATACAGGATAGACATTGACGTGCATCGATGTAGCTGAACAATGGGTGCTATTATTGGTCGACCATACAAATTTACCGCTTCGCTCTCCGCCTCTTTCCTGATTCTTCTCATCATGTTCCTACTATCCTGCGTTGCAATCTGATATAAGGGTTTAGGGGAAGTTTAGCTGGGAGCTTGGAGCCTACAAGAAATTGATGGGCACCTGCTTGACAACTATCTAGCAGAATACCTATGCCATTTCGATGGTATAGGTATTGCTTGCAATATTAGACTGATCTATAGAACAAACAATGATGGAAAGATGACGACAAGTGGTATCTATCATAATGCTATGATGGGTGTCTGCGCCCATAGAAAATAGCACTTAACTATATCGCTTAGAAGAGATCGTAAATCTAAGAATATAGGCTAGGTTGACTGTTGTGAGTATCGGAGATGCAGACGATAGTAACAGGATTTGTGAGTGGTTTTGCAGGGATGGGTTGACGCCAAGTGTACAGCTTCCGCGCAAGAAAGATGCAAGGCTGGGCCAGGAATTGTTCCCACGGTGTGTGTGGGTGGTTGTCGATTGAGGAGCTCACTAAGACCCGGCATGATTGTAGACTTGGGATATAGTAACTACAAGTAGTAGCCCTGGAGTGACCTCGGTTTGATTAGGTGGTATCTGCCTTAGGAGGCAGGAAACCACGTCCGTAGAATGAGGGCAGAGGTGTAATACCTACGTACATCGTAGATCTATACATATTATCATTGTCTCCCCAGTGGAGATGTGATATGCCACTATATCCCGTAACTAGACGCCTCTTTTATAACTCAGGCTGTTTATAACTAGAAAAAGAAAGTAAATGAAAGATATGAATAAATTTCCGCTGCGAATGTCCATCGGGGGAAAACAGAACTCCACGAAATGCAAAACGTGAGATGAGCACAGTAAGCGGGTATGCAGATCCATGGCCCATATGAGAGGAGAACAAATCAGTGAGATACACCATGAGATAATCACAACATGGGGAATAAGCAAAGCGTAGTGCGTCTCCTTAAACACCCTGGGAAGACACGTCTTTCCCTTCCTCATCCTTCTTGTCTTTGTCGTTATCTTCCTTCTTTCCGCTCTTGCTCTTAGCCATCTCCTCTTTCTCTCGCTTATGACGTTCGAAATCCAGAGGCACATGCGCAAGTCCACGGGCACCAGTGCGTCGAATACGCTGTTCGGTTCGGGACATAGGTCGGTCCGGTGTATCAGGAGCGTAAGCGACCTCGTATCCTCTGGCAGTGCGATTGAGTGTCAGACGCGGGGGTACATAGGAATTTGGTTGGGGAATATTTCGGGCTTGATACTTTTCCACGATCCGGGCAATGGGATTCCAGTTTGGGTCGTGCCATGGCTCTCGGATTCTTCCGGTCCAACCGTCGAAGATTCCAGGGCCCGTCCTCAACTTCTCGGCCAAGATCCGTGCTCGTGAGAGGGCAATCTCGTCCTCATCGACTTGGCGAGCCCGTTTCAGTCGAGCTTCTTCAATGTACTGGAGTTGTTCCTCGGTCAGGGGCTTCGGCTCGCACAAGGCCTTGGCTCGTGCAAGCTTTTCTTCCAACTTTTCCAAGATCGGGAGCTTCGGTATGGGCCGGTTTTCTGCTTTGTAGACGGAGAAGTTGAAAGGGACATGTTCTTCCGCTGTGGAAACCTTGGGCGCCTTAGTACTTGGGCCCTCTTCCTCCAGCTGAGGCTCAGTTTGCTCATCCGAGACTCGCTTCTTTTTGAGGACTTTAGACTTCTTGCGCGCCGAAGACACTTGCGACTCCCGTGACAGAGGCTCTTCCTCTTCGAAATGAACGGACCGTTTGAATGATCCATCGGGCGCTGCAGCGGGAGATTTTCCTTTCAGCGAGGAGCGCCTCTTGTGCTGAAGGCGTGCTTCTGCATCGGTGGCCTCATGTTGTCGTTTCAATGACGCTTGATGTCCAGGCGCCACCGAGGGTTCTGGGCCTTGGAACAAGGGCGCTGACGGCTGAGCAGTTGCCGCTTCAGGCGAGTATGTACTCGATGTGGCATCAAATATTTTAGGCTGTCGAAGTGCTTCAAAGAGAGTCCGGGGAGGTGAGGGGGCGGTCGCTTGAGTGTGCGAAACAGACCTACGCGTGCCCGAAACCGAAGCGGAGCCGTTGATGGGAGGCGGGCCAGGTATTTGAGCCTGTGCAGGTGCCGACTGACTGAGTACTGAAGTTTCACTCAGCTTGGGTGACTGTAAACTACCCAATGACGGAGATGGGGTGAATAGGGGCTTCTCGGGCGTGGGCGCTGTAGTTGCTGGAATGTCCGCTTTCTGGCTTGGCTGCGGTGGCTTCGGAGCCGCAAAGACTGAGCCAGGAACTGGAAATTGAGTTGCAGCCGACGATCCTGCATTGTTCATTGAGAATTGCGAGGAAGGCTGCCCGGAACTCAATGCAGCTGCAGGTTCCTTGGCTTTGACAGCTGTCTCTGGGGCCTTGGGGCCTTGGAATGGAGATGGAGCAGCAGAGGTAGCAGCAGATGGGAAAGATAACGGAGCACTCGGGAGTGCAAAAGGATTGTTCGACGCAATCGATGATTGTTGTGTTTTGGTGTCGTTCTTGAACATCGTAGACTGTGTAGAAACATCTGCAGCAGGTTTGCCCACCTCAGGGCTTGCCTTTGGAAACATGGACGTCTGGCCAAAGGTAGCACCAGAGAACGCCGAAGATGCGAAGGGATTCTTGGATTCAGCCAACGATGCAGGAGATGACGGCTTGAACAGCGTAGAGGGCGCGGCGGCAACTGTTGCCGGTGTCTCCGTCTTCTGGTTAGGCTCTGATGGCTTGGAGAAGGAGAATGGAGACGGCGCAGTGAACGCGCCTGCGCCGGAAGAGAATACAGACGCGGGTTTCTCCGCAGCCGGCGCCTCAGGAGGTGAAGTGCTGGGATTGAAGAGCGTAGACTGCGCAGGTGTGGTTACCGCAGGAGCCTCCGTCTTTTGGGTTGACTCCGATGGCTTGGGGAAGGAAAATGGAGACGGCGCAGTGAAAGGGCTCGGGCCAGTCGATACAGAACCGGGGCCGCCATTTGGGAACACGGAAGCGGGCTTGTTTGCAGTTGACGGTGCAGGAGGGAATAAATTGGGCTTAGGAAACGTGGGAGCAGGGGAAGTTGTTGTAGGTGCCTCGAGTTCGGCGTCTGCTGGCTTTGGAAAAACAGACGAAGAAGTAGAGGCAGAAGCGGATGGTGAAGGGCCGGCAGGAGTAAATGGCGGAACAGCTGCCTTGTCGGTAGTGTCAGGCTGTGAAGGAGGGGGTTTTGTCTGGAAGGCCGAGGGAGCCACATTAGTGGTCACGGCAAAGGTGTCGGTCTTTTCGGGCTCTTTTGGGAACGAGAACGGATTTGGCGAAGAAGTGAAAGGAGACGGAGCTGCGGGCGTAACAGTGGTGGAGGGGATCGAAGTTCCGAATGGATTTGAGGGAGGAGATGCCATTTTAGATGGCTGAAAGGCCGGCGCGAAAGGATTTGGCGGCTTTGAAGCGGTTGGTGGTAGATTTGACTGGAACAGTGAAGGCGTAGCTGCAGGGGTAGGTTGTAAAGGTTTCTGAGACTCAGAAGCGACCCGGAATTCAGAAGCAGATGTGTCCTGAAGAAGGGCGTTCGGTGTTTCAACCACTGGTGCGGGCGTCTGATTATCAATATCACTCACGAAGAGATCCCCATCTTCTGCCTCTGCCCTAGGCAGAGTTTCACACTTTTGGGACAACTGGGAGCGATCAATCATGCCCATTCTTGCGGCTTCTCTGATGTTCATGCCGAGAATGATGGCGACAAGACTACGTCCTGCGCGCTTTGACTCCACATATGTTTCAGAGAAAGAGTGGTCAGATGAAGGCGCAAAGTCTGGGAAATTCTTAGTCACGAAACAAAGAAAGAGGAAGAAATGGGATGGAAGGTATCATAAACTTGGGCCGAGGGAGATGGGTGAAGTGGGAAATGAAACCAAACGAGACTCGGCTGAGATGAAGTTGCTTAAAATCACTTACCGACAGAGTCTACTGGTCGATCACCCCAATTGAGGTAGAGTCCACCACTTGCGTTCTCAGCAAACTGTAACCCTTGAGCAGTACAGTATTCGACTGTTTGCTCGTCGTCATCAAAGTGCAACACCTTAGTTAATTCCTCCACAGTCCAGTGATCGTTTTTGGATTGCTGTGACAGCGGAGTCCGGCAGTAGGCTTTCCAGATTGCACGGATAGCTGTCTGACGAATGTGGTTGAAGTAGACCTCAGCCACACAGGCCATCAGATATGACACACTCGGGGAATTGATGATGTTGAAGAAGCGAGCGTAGAATCCCTGAGCAATTGCATTCGGTCGACGAGAATCCAGAGCACCTTGAGGCTCCCATGTATTACAGGCAGCAGCAAATAGTTCCAATGCCACCTGCACTCGAGGCGAAGCAAGTAGGGTAGTTGGCCATTTCTGAACACGAGCTTCCAGGTCAGGCCGTTGGTCATGGATCGAGAACAAGATGTGGTAGGCACGGAACTCGTCCTCGTTAGGGAAGTGGATGCGCTCGCGGTTGTCATCGTAGTAGTACATGAGAGAGAGCATGGTGTTGTTGAGCTGCTCACGCTCCTGGTGACGGTCAAACTGCTCCGTGTTCGCGGGGTTAGAAAGAAGATGCAGGGACACGATATGGAACCGCGCAATCCTTTCTAGGCAAGTGACGGCTGTCTTCACGTCTTCTTCTTGTGTAAGTTGCTGCACCGAGAAGTCATTTCGGATTGACCGTGTCCGATTCCAGACAAACATGTGGATGACGGCTAACGGTTCACCACCGTTGATAACATAACGGATCAGGTAGTTCATGGTTTGTAAAAGTGTCTTTGGTGTCCGGATATCCGAGGGCAATTGCTCGTCATTTCCAGCTGCCGCACGCCGGAAGCGTTTCACCATTTTGGTTTCCATGATTTCCAGCTGGTCCGTTGACGGGTTGTAATACTATATGCGTGTCAGCAACGGCACCAAAATAGAAATTGGCGCACCATTACCTTTTCACATTTGTCGACTGCTTTCTGCACGATTCGCTCCACCCTCTCGAAATCAGGACACATGCTGGTGCAGGTACCCACGGGTGTGATAGCATGGTTCAAGGAAGTTGGCTGATTAGGGTCCGCCATTTGCCCATCCTTGATCGCCCTTTCGCGCTGCCTCACTTGATCAATTTTCAGCTGCAAAGTTGGTTAGCTCCGTAGTTGTATTGCCCGTTTTTGAGAAGAGCAGACTGACTTTGTCAAAGCGTTCCTGGTAATTGTTTAACGTCGATGCATGCTCCATGGCGGCCGCAACATTAGATCCCGCGCCAACAAATTTCGTCGAAGGTTGTTGTTTCGCAATGTTCGTAGGTTGGGCGAATGGGTTTTTGGCGACGTTCGAGGCGGAAGCACTGTTTGAGACTCTGGAAAATGGAGACTGCTGGGCGGGCTGAGCCCCAAACGGCGACGCGGCGGCGGCTTTTTGCTGGTTCGATTGCGTAAACGGTGATTTGACAACACCAGGCTTGGGGCCCTCCGCGGGTTGTTGGGGTTCATTCACGGTGTGGCCTGCAGCGCCTGCGCCGCGACCACGGCCACGAGCTGTCCATGTCGCTGACCCCCGCCCACGCCCTCGAGCCCTCGCTGCGCGAGGCGCACCTGACCCTCTCGGCACATATGTCGATGTATGGCCACCTCTTCCCCGTCCCGTTGAGCCTTGCACGCCCGGCGCGCCTCCCCTGTGGCCACGGCCCGCAGAAGGGTTAAACGGGCTAGCCATCCTGCCCGCAAAGAGCGGAATAAACTGGATAGGCTGCCGCCTCTTGTAATAGGCCTGTCGCTCACTCTGTGGTGAAATTTATATTGGAATTTATGGGGTGGACGATTCCGATATGCGAGACGGCAGAGTCGATTGCGCAGAGATCTGAAAAGTTGTTTCCTATCTGCTAGAGTTAGTGCGCCGCGGCGACCACAAAGAAGTCAGCCCATGTTACAAAGCCGAGGGATGGCTATCCCGACCCAATGCTACACCGAAGAGGCGCGGATGGATACAAAGAAAGGCCGGAGGACAAAGCTGAGGACCGGAATGGACTCGGGGATAGGTATTCACGCTACCAGTACACTCACGGGTCTCTTTTCTTCAAAGTAATGTATAAGCGATCCCACTGGCTTGTCGCCTTCGGTATTTGCGATTCGTTGGGATTGTTCAAGCTCGTGAGGCGGCGTGCCGGCGTGCGCGTCGGGAGTTTGCAATACTGGCATAAACTGGAAGGCGGATCCGGTTCGTGAGCCGCACGAAGACGCCGACATGCAAATGGTGACCGGAAAGCAAGCACGGAGTGAGCGTAAAGCGATTGAAGAGGATGGAAATTGAAGCGCCGCCTCGTTCACGGAGCTTCAAGCTGAGCGGAGTGCCCAGGTGCTCCGCTTACTCCGCTGACCAAGCGCTTATGTCGGCGCGCGCTTGCGTCTAATTGGCCGCGGCTGTGCCCATTCCAATACCAATTAGATAGAATCTTGTTAGGCACAATAGGTATTACTGGCAATAGTTATAGGTGACAGTTTTATATTGTATTAGGCAAATAGCAATTCATCCATCGGTGCCTCTCGCGATCTATACATACGTTGAAATTTAGGGCAGATGTTGCAAACACATGGAGCGGCAGGAGACCTTGAATCTCAGGATTTAGTATAATGTAATAAATACAATATCACTAACCATATTGCGATACCTAGGTAGGTAGAAGTGTTCAGGAATCAAAGTTCAGAATAGAGACAGAGCGACAAAGGCATATATAAGACCGAAAAAGTAGTCCAAAGGTCCGGCTTGGAATAAGTAGGTACAAAAAGAGAACGTAGTATTATAAGATATCATGGCAAGGACAGAGGCCACTTAAACGGACGATTTTTATTGTCGAATTGGTTTAATATCCATTGGTTCCTATGGTCGACAAACGAGCTACCGACTACGCACGCCATTCAAGTCTGTGACAGATACCCTGCGTGTAAGTCTCTTGACTGAGGATTGGGTAGTTACTACATAGCTAGATAATAGCCCATCCCATAGCAAGTATCATGAGCTAAAAAGGAAACCATCGAAGGAGAACCGGTTGTATATTATTGAGAATAAAATTTTGAAGTATCTACCCAAATCTCGTTTATCAACAGCTCCAAACATCCAAGTTGGAGAAAACCCATATTCACAACGAAAACCAAAAGATCAAGCAGGTAAGCAGGTCAACAGAAGACAAGAAGAAAAGCACAAGGCCAACACCAAGTAAAATAAAAAGATGAAAAACGGTGAGACCATAAAGAAAATCAAAGAAAGATACCACAGAATAAAAACAAAGACCGGAATAAACATCACTTCAAACCAAACAAGACCCAAGTATTTTCAGAAAAAGAAGAAAAAGACCCCATTTGTTCCGTCACCTTTCAAGATGACCCCAAGTTTTATACCAATATACCCAAAAAGACAACAACTCCCCTGGCAAAGCCTTATGATAAGCGCTAAGTTTGTGGACTAGAGCCATCACTCATATATGTTCGTTAATACCCATTTCACGAGTCAGAATCATCCGTGACAAGAGCACCACACCCTATTAGTCATTCAGACGGCGTGGGAAAGAGTCATCCCGTTAGGATGTGGGTGGCTCAATGATCCCGTGCGGAAAGGCAGGGATCTTTGGTGGATGGAGTCCATGTGGGACTGCTGAGCATGGGACATGTCTTGCATGTGTGGTACCATGGGCATCTGGTAGGGCATTGAAGGCTGGGGCATACCCTGGCTAGAGGCAGGTGTGGTGTAATCGACAGGGCTGAAGATGTTCTGGCGGAAAGATGGGGTCCAGGTATCGTACTGACCACTTACTCCCGCGCGTGAGTGATCGGGTGTGGAGTTTTGGAAGGTGTTGTGAGCGGAGTAGTCGAAGGCTGAGACTGAGACGTCGTGGGGACTGATCATCTCTGCTGTTACGGGAGTGCTGAGCATGGGCTGCGAGAATGAATCGCTGTACTGGGGAGGTGTGGTGTAGTAATGGCGGTCCTGGCGGTTTTCGAAGTTGATAGGCTCACTCATGGAGAAGCTGCCTGGGAGGGAGCGGGCTGATGGCACGTTGTCGATAGGTGTGGTCAAGGAGGTGGATGCTTGCTCGAATGATGAGATGGGGGTCATTAATCCTTGGTTGATGTGTTCGGGCTCTTCGATGGTCACTGAGGAGGTGGTGGAGTCGTCTTCTTCATCGCCCTTAGGGCTAGGGCCGCGGTTCATAGTGTAAACGACCATGTTGCCGTCGACTTCACCTCGTTCAAAACGCTCCTCCATCTTGCGAACTCGTAGGATCTCGTAGATGATCTCGACGTGGGATGGGTGCTTCAAGCTCCGCTTGGTGTCGCCAGCAACATCCTTGAGCTTGTCGGCAGTGATACCGTAAGAACCGAGCTTGCGGATAATGTGAAGCAAGAGCTCAATGCGGTCTAGTAGAATAAGTAAGCAATCAGATCGAGAATAAATTAGACCATAGGAGCTAGATCATACACTCTTTTCTCAGGTGGTCAGGCTCCTTATGCATAACACCGGGAGGCCACCACTCGGGCTTAGTCTTTTCTGGGTCCCCGGTAGTACCGGGGGCGGATCCTGCCGGTGGCTTGCCACCATTGTAAGGGTGTCGGACCTGCTTGCGAGGCTCGATGAATTTAATGAATGCTTTAGCAACCATACGGCAGTTCAGCTGTTGGAAGTGCTTCAGTGCACCCTCATAGTATGCCATGACCTTTTGAGAGTCTCCAATGCGGAGAGGAACCATGTCGGTAGACCCGCTAGGGAGCTCCTCGCTATCGGTATCCTGCTCGTTCAGGCGGTCGTCGATAGAGATAGCAGGAGCGTTGCCCTTGCGACGTCTTACCCGACGAGGAGATGCGTCCATTGTCTCTATATTGGGATTAGTATGTGTTGACCTTGGTGTTTAGAACTTTGACATACGGCGAACAGGAGCATGATAGCCAATGCGTTCACCCAGAATCTCGAGGAAGTTCTGGCGAACCTCTGGAGTGAACACAGTGGAGTTTTGTTCTTGAATAGAAGATGATTCATCAACCTTAAGCTTGCCATCACGGTCAAGGTAAATCATAGCAAAGTGAGCATAAGGAGGACGGAATGATGAGCGGGAGTTGGTCATCATTGGCTAAACCAGATGTCAGTAAGAAGGAACCCAGATTTCTCTTGGAAACATACAGGAACATCGCCCCATCCTGGGGGTCCTTCGAGAGCCGAGGCAGACCTCTTCATGGCTCCGCTTGTTGGTTTACTGTAAACCATGGTGGCGGATATAGATGCGTATAGGAACTTGGAATGAAATCGCCTCGATAAGGGTAATTCAGGCTCAGTTGAAGCAGTGTATCAAGATAACCAGGAATGAGAGTGATGTGGGATCTGGATATTGCACGTCTAGGAGAGACTGTTCTCTTTATAGATAGTGTTGCTCGAGTGGCGGGATTGCGATTCGGAAGAAGTTGGTACTAATGCTGTGGACTTGCAGTCAGCCAACTGCCACCAAGCATCTTCGGCAGCACCAGTCCGTCCCCGGAAGAGGGTATTCTCATGAACACCCAACGGCGGAATGGCCATTCCCGCTCCGGTGCGGGAACCGGTAGGACAAACGCTGGCATTCCGACAAACCGGGATCCAATCAAGCTCTTGCAAACAGAGCCAGAATAGGCGGGATGTACTCACACAGTTGGAGTTCACAATGTGCAGGTGGCTCAATGGGGATGTGAAGCGGATAACTGCAGCACAGTAACTGTTCGTAACCGGGATGCAGGAACGAAAGGAAGCCTCCACTTTGTGTTCCCAAGTAAACGAAAGATGGCACCGGGGGTTGGGACGGTTGAGAATGAAATATCTTGAAAGAAGATGATCAAGTGGGATGATCTTTTAAATAGAGCTGAGGGAGTATAGAAAATCAAGAGGAACAAGAAGGGGATATGCAAGCCTTTTTCAGTTCTAGACTTTAATGCGTACAATGACAAAAGCACGATAAAAAAGTGGCCAGCAACAGAGCATGGATGATCCTAGAAGCCGGAATCCCTCTGTGATCGTATGCGTGCAGCGAGATTGGCGCATTCAAAGTGCAGTAGATGCAGTAGCTTTGGGGGTCCCGATCCAGCATCCCTGTCCCACTATTTGTAGATCGCATATTTTTTATTTTATTTTTTATTTTCGTATATTCTATATTCTATATTTTAATTATTTTAATTATGTTAAATTTTTATTTTTATTCTATGTATTTTATTTATTAGATTCCATATTAATTCCATTAATTTCAAGTCGGGGCAAACCCCAACAGTGGCGCTCATTATCGATCGACCCCCCACAACCAGGCTCATGGCTTGCTGTCAGTTCAAAGATACAAAGGTACAAAGGCACCCTTAGGGGGATCAGATCCCTAAGTCTTGGAATCACTTACTATTGGCATACGAGGCAACCACCAAGACCTAACAATATAAATGTCAATCATAAACACGAACCTATTAACCCTATAAGCACTCGTATAAGCACTCGCGTCTAGCTGCCAGGCACCCCCAAAATACTGGGAAGGCGCACAGGCCTATTTGAAGCCGTGTGCTATTCTTAATGTGCAGATCGACCTTTCGGTGGTTCCGGTTGAAAAATATAATTCGCCATCGATGCTGTGAATCTAAGAAAAGTACATAGCAAAAGTGTATAATGATGCCTATATTATCCTAATTCTTTTTTTTTTTACATTATGACACTATAACATTATCATATTATATTCCAAGTTACTTACTACTTAAATGTGAAAATTAAATATTATCTGTAACATTTTTTTCTTTCGATCTTCGGATCTCAGCAAAGTGCCCCGACACTAGCAAATGAATCCACATTTCCCCATTCTACGTGAACCTATCAAAATCCCGCTTGTGCATGGCCCAACATCCCGGATCCTGGGAGGTGACTCGCCGATAAACTGTCACTGTTTCTTTTTTATCCCCGTCTGGAGCTTGTTGCTGTTGTCGATCTCGGTTCATTGACAGATACCTAACTCCGGGGTGGCCAAAAACTGTGGGTTTCTGGAATAGACCTTGGCTTCAGCTGAGTATAGCATAGCCCAAAAAAAAGCCCCCTGAGATCAGACCCTCACATCTCAATCTCGCCAAATCAATCCAAATCAAATCATTTCAGTAGAAGCGAAAGGGGAATCAAAAAGTACGTGCTAATACGACCGTAGGTCTCGCCTACGCCGGTTTACCCGCGAAAGATGGGCTATAACAAATTCAAAAACCGCTCTAAGACAGATCGAGATAATAGAGTGTTTGGCATCCCAACACGACGGCATGATCTACTCTCTACTCTCGCTTCGGGGAAGAAAATTGGTAGCAAAATGGTTCGAGGAACTATCCCACGGCGGGTTAGTGGCGGTACTTTTTGACGTTGGGCCCTTTTTGTGACAGCCCAATCAGCCGTCTTCCCTTCCCCCCGCCTGCGTCTGTGCTGAGAGTCCAGGGGAAAGGAAACTCCGTACCCAGGACTCTGTCAACGCGTCCATCTCCCGTCCCGGTGGATTACACTGGCGTTTTTTGGGGGATATAAACGCCATACAATTTACACTATCGGTCTTTAACTCCGGAACAAAGGAGATGCTTCGTAACGGCCCAATTCGGTCAATGCTACCCAAAAAGGGGGGAGGAGGATCTAAAACACTACCCACCTACTATCTCTATACTATCTTGACATGACAAAAGGGGAATACATGCGGAAATACTTCTTCGGTCCCACTATCCATCCACGCTATATCGGGGAAGATGCAAGAGGCAGATTTTTCCTTGTTTTTTTTAATGCACAAACAACCCCAATCTAATTGTGTACTTTGAGTATTGTATCTATCTGATTAGTCTCATCGAAGTAGACTACTGCCTACCGACATACGGAGTACATAACAATGTAACATTCCAATTGCCGAGCAGTCTATTCCATACAGCAATAGTAACTGCAGAGCCTGTTGCAAATTGGATGTAGTAGCCTCCGAGGCAATGTAGGCAAATCATATTTTTTAGGTTACCGCAAGGCACACGTACAACAAAGAAGCAGTGTCGTCGAACTAAACAGTTTTAGGGCAACGGTAGGTACTCCGTACGTTATTTGTCATTCTTTGAGGCAAAATCGCAAAACTAGGCATACCCCAATACTAAGTAACTAAAACAACTACGGCTTCAGCACTGACATCCCCGGATAGTCTCTCTTTGTTTGTGCCCCCGTTACATCTTCCTACTGGGTCGGCTTGTTTGCTTTGCCCATTTAGCCGCTGTGGTTTGTTTTAGCGTGGGGATCAGGACTGCTCTACTCCGTGAACCACTCTATGAGAGAGTCAGGTGAGAGTCAGATAGTTTAAAAAATAAATAACTAAATAAATAAACAAAAGTCCTAGTTGCATTTGGAATCACGGATTACTCCGAATATACGGAGTACGGACTGCGGAGTACCATATTGAATACTCCGTTACTCCATATTTCCAATTCAATTTGAATGGCTTGGTCTAGATTCTAGAACCCCCCTTTTATTAAACGTATCAGAGATCATCAGGGTAACATTTGACAATCGCCAACGAAAGCTTCTCATTGGTACAAAAGGCGATCCCTCCCCAAACGCTAGGACCAGCCACAACGTGGCTCAGTCGCGTGGCTCAGGCGATTTCAAGCACTGCCACAGGGACATGACAGCTGAAGAGGCAAAATTCAGCAGTTACTTAAGGCACGGCAAAGACTCGTTCATGGATGTTCCCTGCTGGTCTTTAATTCAGAAAATTTCGAAAGCCCAAGACAAACGTCAGGAAGTTTGAAAGCTTGGCGTTGCCAATCCTTATCACACTAGTTTCAGAGCAAACATTTTATCAGCGCCAACTATTAATATAGTGACCGCCACTACCGCTTACCCTACCATTAAAAAGGTGAGCTAAAGCGGACTTGTTCGGTGATGCAATCACCCTGAAACCTCAAAATGAGGCGTGGCGGACTCGGCGGATATGTGACAGCGGGTGTGCACTGACGGGAAGAAAATAAACTGGGTGGGGGCCAGAGTTTTGAGATAACTGCAACAATCAGACGATCGGGGTCGGGGATGGGAATGTGGTTTACACTTCCAAACAACTTCATGTCTGTGCCCGTCGCACATTTCTGGAACGTTGGAGAAAAGGTCCTGGGCTAATTACAAGGACTGGGATGGCTCTTTAGGTTGGTTCACCGCTACGGAAGTAATCAGGAATATACAAAAGAACCTCTGGAAGGATGTTTTTCGTCTTAGAACTACTTGATGTCTATAGTCCGTTCCAGAACTGGATGATCCAACAGTCCATCTGGAGCTTATGTCAATCGAAATAGAACTAAGCGGTTTGAAGGAGGGGTAAATATATGGAAAGGGGGGTGGTAGTGTATACAGAGTGTGAGTCAGTTCGCAGAGTATCATCGTGGATAGAGATGGTGGTTTCGAGACTGCATGATCGGTGTGCTACAAAAATACCGTTGAGAGAGGCAACCCGCTCGCATGACAGATGGAGAGCTGAGGATGTTTCCTAGTTAGGCAAGAGATATGTAGCTGCATTCGCTAGAGGATCGTATTCTCCTCGTATTATAGAAACGCCACAGCCTATCAAACCGGCACTCTATTTGGATCTTCGGGACCAAAAAAAAGTGCACA
This sequence comes from Penicillium rubens, assembly GCF_028828025.1. Taxonomy (NCBI): domain Eukaryota; kingdom Fungi; phylum Ascomycota; class Eurotiomycetes; order Eurotiales; family Aspergillaceae; genus Penicillium; species Penicillium rubens. The sequence continues at coordinate 6,117,417 of NW_026890600.1, forward strand.
TGACTAGTGCAGATTGTTGGGCAAATCCGAGCCACCGCACGCACGATCGTTCAATGATGCACATCGATCGAGCAGGATCGAACCGAAAGAGGCTAGCATTGCGTCAACCAGCGTCGACTATTTCTCGGGGTGTTTTGAGGCCGAAGCCGGGACCCGTAGAGAGTACTTTCCAGGCTCAAATTCGGTATCTTTTAGGTGTAAGATTGGCAGGAGAAGTTCATGGTCAGAAGGACAGTGACATTTACGCTAGTACTTTTGACGTTGGCCAGTAATCGACGATGACTCTTTTAGAAGTGGATCATCCCCTCCCAAGTCCAATCTCGCTTGGACCCTGGGGCCCAGACCCGACCCGACTCGACCCCACTTCCTGGCGGGTCGGGGATGGCGGGCCGGTAAAACTAAACCTGTCAAAACTCCATATAGAGTCTAGCGTGTTCTCCACTATCCCAAGGGAAAGGTCAAAGTTGAGGATCATAGGGCCTTTTGACTCTACCCGACAGGTTGGAATTGATGCAGATTTGAGATTTGAATTTAATTGCCACGTTAAGTAGCTCCAAGCTAGAGGTTTCAGGAAGCAATGCCTTACCAGATGCGAAGGTATTTGACATTCCAAGACATCGGCTTACATCTGGCGTAAACAAAAGTCCGATTCTCATGTGCCCTAGTGATAGTACTGTTGATCATAGCATCACTTTTCTTCGGACAGCCAATCGCAATGAGCGTTCATTCCAGCCTTGGAATATCATCGCCTATCCTATTGTAAGCGAAGAAAGCATTTCAAATATGCATCCTGTGGTGGCTTTCAATAATGCTTAATGCATTCCAAATGGATATGCAAACTTTCTGTTCCTGCTGCTTGCAATAGATGAATACATTAGAACCAAGCAAAAAGCAATATGAAACAGTAGGAAATTATTTCTCCATTGTGGCACGGCCCGAAGGGCCGCCCATAGTGTCCCTACAGGTCGGGGCAGCACTACTGCATTTAATCTATTGTTGGTCGCCCAATGTGTTGCAGATAGAATACAATTGCAACCATGTACTTTGGTATACCTACAACTACCGAGATTCTCTACGTTAACCCCTGAGACTGTCGTCTCGACCTAGTCAATCTAGTCTATATGTGGTAGGAGCAATCTCGGTTGGTGACGGTGCAAAGTCCAAAGCTCCTACGCACAATTTGTACTTTGTACCTAGTCAGTCGGATCGGATTGGCTGAATTTTCTTCAATGCATTGTCCTCGGTCCATTTTACGGTCCATCCTTCGCCCGGACTCGCTTTCGCTTACTCCATTCTCCGTAGCCCTGTGATAGTCAGGAGGCAGGAGGCACCCTTGCAGCGGAAAATTACTTAGGTCGCCTCAGTGGCGGAACGTGGAAATCACCTGCATATAGTATACGATACATGTAAGGGGAGAAAACCCAAGAGAAAAATATCTATGAAGGATCAGGATGCTTTGATAGTTTGAACCGTAGCTTTGGATTGAAACTCTATAAACTTATCCAGTTCCTTGGTTCACGAAAAAGTTACCATATCCAACAGCGGGAAGTGGGGGGGTCCTCACCTCTCGACGACCTTGGGAGATCACAGAATCCCTGATACCTGGATGGCGCGAATGGGGAAGTGGCTTATCTGTCCAATCCATCGGAATTTTCCCATAGAGGTCCTTGCATCATACTTTGTGTTCAACTTTCACCCACAGCCAATCATTGCCCTATTCTTCCGTGCACTGGCACTACCTAGTTCCTTTACGTTGATAGTGCAGACTCTGCTAAGGAACTGTAAACTCTTCCCCGGGCCACTCTTAATCCCCAAAGCTTCCTAACGAATCCACCATAGCGGAACCCATTACTCGCGATCACGTTTACAGCACAGCCTTACTCCTTTTTTCGTTCCACTCCCACTTTTCCCATCCGACAAGATATATCGCGTTCCCAGCAACCCACTAACCCGCCAGTCTAGTCTCTAGTGTCCGCTTATCCCCGATCCGCGGACCAATACAATCATCGTAACCATTGACCCAGTGGACCATTTGCATCCCCGTCACCTGCAAAGACGGACAAATTTCCCGAAGCAGCACCCGCAAGATCGCCCCTGGATATCTGTGTCTGGTCCCGATCGAGTGGTGAGGCTGGAACGGATGTCACCGTATAGACTTTGAAGGATCATCGCCTTTATTTATCTTTCGGGGATCCAATGTGGTGAAAAGAAAACTGGAGCCCGACTGACCAACGAACAAGACCGTTCAATTTCCACTGATCCCCGACCATAGGGCTTTTTGTGGCTCTCTTCAACCCCCCGGGAGCGCCCGGTTTCCACGCGAGTCAGTGGCTGGGGAAAAATTATGCGCTGCGGGGCAGACAGTGACAAATACATCCCAGCATCTCCATTCGCCCCATAATTAAGGTGCATGCCATTATTACCAACTACTGTGCTGACTGTGGGCTTTCTGCGTCTGTCGTGGATTATGTAGCTCTCCAACAGGAAACTCGATTACGGGCATGAAGGTGCCACTTCTATTCCACCGGGATTCGCTCATTTCCGAATCGTTTAATGCAAGGAATTACCCTTCCGTTCCATCCGTAGAGCTAATCAAGTGGGACATCCTGAAGAGATTTTGAGTTCTAAGTATCAAAGTTTCGAATCTAGGTCTGGTATTCCCCGTATTCCCCTCATTTCGATCACCATGGCTCTAATTCTACACTTCCTGTTGTGCGAGGCGGGTTTTAGTGTTTGGCTACGGGAGAAGCGATCCTTCAGTCCCGCCACATTGGTACTCTAAGGCAAAGATAGGTGCATTGTGCATTGCATGGGATTGTCGCGGTGTGCGGTGGTGCTTGTGGGTATGTTCCCACCGTGGCTGGCTTCGCTCTTCCCCCTCAGGGCTGAGTCGATCGAAGGCTTGCAGGCGTTCCAGATCCCGATTGAGTCTCGACAATTCAGATGTTTCTTGGAATATATATTATTATACGGTTGACTATTATGCAGATAGTTCAGGCCGCTGGTCTTTTTAGGAAGTATAAAATAATCAAAATGAAATCTGTTCGCGTCCAGAGAGGGGAAGATGGAACAGGTACTAGACAAACCAACGCCTTGTGGGTTCATGACGTTCCTGGAAAAGACTTCCAGTTTGCAGAGACCTACCATCGTATGTGTAGGACTGGAGCTGGGCTGATGCGCCGGTAGCGTGCATAGTGGATAGTGCAGAAGACAGACCGTCATTATGGAGCACTCTATACAGAGACGGGATCAAATTCCGTAGGCTGGTCGCACAACCAGCTCCCAAATAGCCAGCCACTGATGCACACTGGACTCCATACTATGTACGATCGACCTGGGAAGCGGGGATGACGTCCGGTCTTTGTTCGGTGTGAAGACAGTTACCATTTCGAGTGGAGGCGGCTTTGGACGAAAGGAGAAAGTGGATAAATTCGTAGTTTGACAGTGCATGGGCACACAAATCCAGCGAAAGTAGCAAGACAAATTGAAACGAATTCGCTTGGAAAGCACAAATTCTTTCCCCCGAGTCGAGTTACTATCCGGGAAACCCTGATCGCAGTCCGTGCGAGATCGATCTACTTCTGTGAACATTGCCTCTTTTGTCGACGTGCACAACCCTGGGGAGTTCGCGATCTCAAGATCAAGATTGCTGTCTCTCTGGTTGGTTCATCAAGACATGGCCCATCGAACAAGATTCCGGTGTCCACATTCGAGATCAGTCGTGCAGCCGTGTTTTGAGGTCATCCACATCCCTTGCCTGGGATCTGGATAGCTGAAACATATCCTGAACGCAGGTCCACAGCCAATCAGATTCTATGAATGGGAAAAGGATGGAAGGTAATGCCATGCGATCCTTAGATTTAGACGCGAGAAAGACACCCTATACGTATGTTGTAGATGATATCCCTTGTGTTTCGAAATTGTTAACAGTGGAAGTAGATTAAACATCTGACGTGCAAATCAAAGTCGAAATCCACTTCTTGTCATTGCCCCTCCTTTTTGCCCCTCTCAACACCTTTGGCATCGGGAAATATATATACAACATATTTCAGGTTGAGATATTTCAGACAACTGTACCAGGTACTTCAATGAAACAGTCGTTCCTTATTTGAACAATTTACTCCATACATGCATGTACTATAATTCCAACCGCGTGGAGAGTCTGTTTTGCAGGCAGTAAGGAGGTTATGCAGGAGTGTCGTATACCTGTTTGAAATTGGCATATCTATTTTTTTCTTGCCGGAGATATATTCTCAGGATGTGATCGTCGAACCAGAGAGAAGGGGGAAACCATGTGGAGGAGGGCCTATGTACATGGTTTTATTATGTCGAAGATGACAATCTTAGCTTCATGTCCTCGCGGAATAACTGCAACATACAGATAAGTACGGAGTAGAGCTTACAATTTGTTATATTTACCCGAAGGCCTCCGAGTAGACGATGGACAGGTGGCCAACCTTTCACCGCTACAATGAATTACTCTGGGATATCAAGATGTCACCGCCACGTTTAGTACAAGACACTACTGCAGATAATCATCGTAAACGATGATTCTAGTCTGGGAATGCTGTCTGTTCGTTTAGTTTGATGTACAATTACGTTGTTCAGCTGTTCACTTGAGTCTAGACAATGATGTCGGTAGTCTTCAGGTTATCCACATATAAACATGTAGTGCACGGCCACAATTTGATCAAAATGTCCAAAAAGAAGGAAGGTAATGTACGAAAGGGAATCACTTTTATCTTTTAGTTCGCAGGGTCAAAATCCAATCGGATGTCCTCATACATCGAGGTAAACCATCTCCAACATGAAACAAGGCTCGGGGCAGCATATTAAAAAGAAAGAAAAGAAATCAAGGCAGACATTCAACCATTTAGCCACTCTCCCACCGTTTATGTCCATCCCTGTCAGGGGGGTCCCCTGAACTGTGCAATGAAAAACTTTTCTTCAGTACATGTACATGCATATATGCACAGACACTGGCGCCACATTCAGCACCGCAAAGTTACATTTGAACGGTCAGGAAGGATCTGCTGTCAACATGACCCATGCAAGCAGCAAAGAGCATCTGGGACCTCTTAGGATCGGCCCGAGGTACCAAAAAGAAAAGAAAACCCGGCTTCCCCGAGCCACTCAGAGCTGCATGGACGGTGTTCAACTCGGGTGGGCTGGCTGAGTGATCTCTTTTGCCATGAACAGGAAATGCGGGGATTCGAGGCCGCTGCAAGCGATTGAATTTTCACGGCTATTGCGAGGAAATAATGCCACCGTCGCTGTCGAGAAGGCCGGCCTCCTTGGCAAGCTCGTAGAATTTGCCGCCGCTCTTGATCAGCTCTGCAGGCGTGTCGAATTCAGCCACTCGCCCCTTGTCCAGAACGACAATCCGATCTGAATCGATGATTGTGTTGATGCGGTGCGCGATCGTGATAATTGTCCGATCGGAGAAGATGCTGCTGCGCAGGGTGCGCTGCAGCAGCGCATCTGTCTCCACGTCAACTGCAGCCTGTCGCCATGGTTAGCTGAAACTATCATCCAAAAAGTAGAGACAGAACTATCTTACCGTTGCCTCGTCCAGAACAAGGATATTACTAGGAGTCAAAAGAGCGCGGGCGAGAGAGACTAGCTGGCGCTGGCCTTGACTCAAGTTGGAGCCTGCAATAATGTGTCAGGGGACAGGATGCCTTAGGCTGTATGTAGACGCAGATAGTCACTTACCCCCTTCTTGAATCTGAGCATCCAGTTGTCCGTCCATCCTCGAGACATGGTCCTTCAATCTCGCATGATCTGTTTATTGCAAACCGTCAGTCGCTGGGCGCCGCGGTAAATGGATCTAAGTGAAACCAACCTATAACGCTCCAAAGCTCGGTGTCATCGTGCACATGACGAGGATCCAAGTTGTCGCGCAAAGTGCCTTCGAACATAGCGGGATCTTGAGGGATGATAGCAAGACGTCCACGAAGATCAGTCAACCCGATTGTAGACACATCGAGCCCATCAATACTAAATGTTTGTTAGCCTGGAGAACAGAGACGAAAGGTAATAGTGGTATGTTCTTACCTGATGTTTCCTTCGACGCCCTCGATAATCCGGAAGAGAGCCAGCGTGAGCGAACTCTTTCCGGCGCCTGTTCGGCCAACAACACCGATCTTCTCCTTAGGCTTGATATTGAGACTAACATCCTTGAGCACAAGGTCAAGCCCAGGGCGATAGCGGGTGCTGTAGTTATTGAACTCCACGGCACCTTGAGCCGGCCAGCCGATGGCAGGGCGACGTTTGAAGATCACGTCGGGTGCCTCACTCGGGAGATTAGCGTACTCGAGAACTCGCTCAACTGACACGATGTTGGTCTCCACCTCGACAGTCTGGCGGACAATCCAGTTCAGAGACTGCGTAATCTGCAGAGCATATGACATGGCCAAACCAACCGTGCCGGGTGAAATCTCAGTGCCAGTCGCAACGGCCATAATTGCAAGTCCCGCGGATGCAAGAATGATGATTGAACCAATGAACTCGAGTCGAACGGCAAGCCAGCGGTTGGCGCTGATGGATGGGAAGTAAGCCCGGAGGTTAGCATCCATGCGCCATTCATTCTCAAGGGCGAATCGATTCTCCTGTCGGTAGGCACGGATGGTGGAGATACCGCCCAGAGATTCCTGGAAGTGAGCGTAGATTGGGCTTCGAGTGACACTGTCCAGACGTTTCAACTCCCGTGAGGTACTCAGGTAGTATTTCTGGTAGCTAAGGTAGATATAACCCAAAGGAACGACGAATAGCAAGAAGTACGGGGTGGCTGACGCAATGACAATCATGGTGAACACCGCACGGGCAGAGTTTGCGAACAACATATTGAAAGTGCGAGCAAGTACCTCATCGACTCGATAAATGTCGCTAGAGAAACGGTTGAGGATGCGGCCAGATGGTGTGGTTTCAAAGAAGCTCATGGGGGAGCGGAAGATAGCAAATGCCATCCGCTCGTGAAGCTTTCGGGATGCTTCGATAGAGCAGAAAATCCACAGGATCAAGTTCTGCACAATGACCAAGAGGGATGATCCCAGGCCAAGCGCCAAGTAGACACCAATGAACTTTCCAACCTTAGCATTGCTTCCATGGGCTTCGTTCCAGTCAGTCCAGCGCTTCAACCAGAAGTTGCCCACCACTTGAGCGGTCTGAGAAGCCACCAAGGCAAGCAAGTAAACAATGACTGCCACGATATTGCTATCCTTTGCGTATTGACCGTAAACACCCCATTTCACCTTGCCTTGCTCTGCGACTTCTTGGGTCTGCTTGCTCTTGAGGACGTTCTCCTCATCTCCCAGCTTGCGCCGGGGACCTTGCCAGCTCACAGTGCTTGCACGGCGCAAGGTGACGGTACTTGTCCGTCTACGGGCCTCGCCAGCTCCTCCCTTGATGGGAATAAGATCACCAAGTTGTTCCGCCTCGTCGCTGTCCGATGTACCACCGTCCTGAACGATGGTGGTTGTGACTGAGCTGTCGGGGCTAGCTAGGTCATCTGAGCCACTCCCAGTACCCTCATCGTCCGAGTCAACTGTCGTAGAGCGAACGAGATTCGAAATCTCCCCCTTCATGGCCATCAGTTGTTCATAGGTTCCTTTCTCGATGATGGTCTTGTCCCGCAGCAGGCCGATAAAGTCAGCCTCCTTTAGTACAGTGATTGCGTTTGTTGCAAGAATTCTGGTCTTGCCACTGAGGAGGCCAGTTTTGCCGAGTACTCTATTGATGATGTGACGTCCAACATGCTGATCGACCGCAGAGAGAATGTCGTCCAAGATATAGATATCGGCACGAGCATACACAGCTCTGGCGAGTGTCAACCGTGCCTTTTGTCCTCCTGAAAGGGAAATGCCACGTTCTCCGACTTCGGTCTGATCACCATCGGGCAAGTTCTTAAAGTCGTCGAGTAAAGCACAGGCCTCAACGGTGAGATCATAGAATGATGGGTCCCATCGGTGTCCAAAGACAATGTTTTCTCGGACACTGGCATTCATAACCCACGGCGCTTGGGCGACATACGCGATTCGACCACGTACAATCACCTCTCCCTGGTTCTTCCACAGGTCACCCAGCAATGACTGTAGGAGAGAAGATTTTCCAGCGCCAACCCGTCCAACAATACAGCTGAGCTCTCCTTTGCGTGCACTGAGATCGATGTTTTCCAGCACAGTCTCCCCGCTATGACGATTCCAAGTGAACGAGGCATCGCGGACACGGACAGACTCGTCACCGATTTGCGCCACGGGATCTTGGAGGACAACAGCATCAGTCTGCAGCTCCTCTGCGGTTAGATACTCTATTAATCGCGTCACCGCCACAGAAGATTCAATAACGGCTGTAATCACCATAGGCAAGATAGAAAGCGGGAATGTGAGCAAATTGAACAGCGTCAAAGCAGGGAACACAATCTCAGTAGTCAAAGGTTTATCATTCGTCAACACGAAGACAGTGAATGTGGAGCAGGACACGAGGAAAGGGGTAGACTGCCAGGTGAAGTTGGCAATGGATTGAGTGGCGCCAATTTTGCGGAGCGTGTTCAGCTCGAGATCATTTCTGATATGGCTGAGTTTGTTCATGAAAGCCGTGTTCCAGGCGTAGAGCTTGATGCTCTTGATATTGTTCAGAATCTCAGTCATCAATCGGGTCCTCGAATCCTTGTTCTTCATTTGGATGATCTGCAACTTCTTCATCATTCGAGCAATGACACCGTTCAAAGGAATCATGAAAATCATGACTCCGATACCAGCAAACATGCTCGGTCCAAGAAGTTGGTAAAGGGAGAGCATACACAGGGTGATTTGGAAAGGCGCAGAGATTAGCTGAGTGCCGAACTGGGTCAGATCTGCAACGCGCTGCTGGTCAACCGCCATGTGATTGACAATATCACCTGTCGTCTTTGCCGAGCGCCCTTCGTTTGATAGTTTCAGCGACTTGGCATAAATCATAGCAGTCAAGGCTGATTTGACTCTCATGCCAGTGTCAAAAGCACGCTGGAAATATTGATGGAGGAAACTTGTCTGGCAGACAGAAACAACAAACATTGACAAGGCGATGACGACACCCCTGATGACAGGCTGCGGGTCCGGGCTTCCATACGAGTGAATGAAGGCAATGAGAAGTCGTAGAAGTTGCGGTTGCACAAATGCAAGGATATCGCTTCCGAATTTGATTATCGCACCACGCACATAGGGTGCACCGAAAGCCTTGAAGAGCGCTGTCCACAGAGATGGCTTTGCCTTTTCGAGCTGTTCATCCCACGCCTCCTGTAGGGCATTGCCCGTGACCCGGGTGGTATCGCGTCTGCGGAGGTTCCAGAGGTCGTCCTGGGTCAAGTAGTTTTTGTATCCATATTTCATCATCGGAGTCATCCAACTGAAAGTGAGAACCGAGAAAACATCAGCATAATTGTAGGGACACTCGTCCTCGTCTCCGAGCGCATCGTAGGCGCTTTGCTTCTTGGGCACGAAATATTCTAGCATAAATTCAAAGAGTGCTAGTCCCAAGCTGATATTGAAACAGACAAAGTAAGGAAGTCGGCCGATATATTCCTTGCGCGCGACCAGGGACCGGAGTTTGACGGCGTAGGCGATGATGAAGAAAAGCCAGTAAAATAGGACAACCCCATTGGGCTGTCTACTCCGCCAATGTTCCAAATATTGCACTGAGGTTATCACCCCCAGCGAAACAATTGTCAGGATGGAAGCCCAGAAGCGAAAATCGGCCCAGAAGCTTTTGGGGTCTGATTCGACCTGGATCGCAGCTTGAAGGGCGGTAACAACGATGAGAGCGGCGAGAACAGCCTATGAACAAAATACCAGTAGTCAGTACATTATCAATGACGTCCAAGGAGGTGCGAAGGTGCGCGGGGGTGCCCGGCATGTACTAACCAACTTGGTATAGAAGTGCCAATTCTTCGATACGGGCTGCGGAATCCGCTTCCTCAGTAACAACCACAAGGCGCCCAGTCCGCTCAGTGTACCCCAGACAGCTACTACAGCCACAATCACGTCAAGGAAGCATGGCGTCAGATCGAATCTCGATGAGCTGAGAGGGCCCCAGCCCTCGCTATCTGTGCAGAAAGGCTGTCGCCGGGAATCAAGCGCCGATCCAAGGGAATGTAAGAGGTGCCCCGGGCGGGACGCCTCCAGGACCACCTGGGATTGGCCATCCAGCATTTTTCTTAGTGACTTCGTCCCAGTGTGCCTTTCTGTGCACAGGCAAGAAAAGATACAACGTTGGAGAAGTACCACGAGGAAAGAATGGGGTGTTGGTGCAAGCTAGGCTGCTGACAAAAGCAAGAACGGGCAGCTCCACTTTACGGGGAAATTCCCGAAGTCGGGGCTGCTTACCATACTCATTCGTATTCGAAGTCAGGCTAATTAATTAATTACACTGTACTTGTACACATGGAGGCAGGGTTGTCTGGAGTTCTTGCATGAGACTTGCGTAACATGAATTAACAGCCTATGTACCTAGGTAGGTATGTCTTCCTGACTCACCTCATGTCCGAATACGAATTTTCCAAGACATTTTCACGTGATCCGAAATGATGTAATCCTCGGGGATAAGCGCACTAAGACCGATGCGGCTATTTCTTATCGGCGTTGGATTTCAACTTGGGAAGTCTGGAGAAGGCTTGATGGCTTCGAGAGCCGTTTATAATGCTGGTCAACATGGATGTGTTCATCGTTTATTTATTTATATACTAGTAATAACGTAAAAAAATCCGTATCCTTTATATGCCACAAGTAACAAATTTCCGAACCGGGATAGCACAATATATATTTCTTGGTATGGGCTATACTTTTAGACATCAATCATTGCCTTTAGCAAATTCCCCAATGACCTTTGATATCTCTTCATTCCCCGAGGTATGTGCATACTCGGCTGCACTACCCCAGCTTCCTATTTTATATGGATCTGCCTCATGCTCTAACAACCACTTAACCCGCTCAACTGCTCCTGCCATGACTGCATACACAATCGCGTACTGTGCGACCATGTGTCGGGACTCTTCTTTCTGATTAACATCAGCCCCACGAGCAACCAGTAGCTCCATTACTGGAATCCTGCTGGTATCGAATTCCCGGCTTGGGACTACATGCCCAGCATGTGGATTCGTACCGGGAGGACAAACCCCTGCAGCATAGTGTAGTGGTACGCCGTTTTGAATCTTAGCACCTGCGTCTAAAAGCATACACACCGACTCAACCCCTCCATGAATTGCAGCTGCCTCGAGTGCAGCACACGATGAAGTATCTGGTCCACCAAACCTGTCATGGGTGGTTTTCTGCACGCCAAGGTTGGGATTGGCCCCATGGTCGAGAAACCAACGAAGAAGAGGGGGGCTCTTGACAGTCCGAGGGAGAAGAGTACTACCATAGTAACCTGGGGTGTTGGGAGTCCATCCATACTGGGTAAGAAGCTCAAAGAGGGCAATTTGTCGTTCCAAAGGTACGCAGAAGATATTGCTTGGAGTTTCGCGAACAATGGGAGAGCCACGATCGAGGAGATAATGAGCAACCTCAATATTGCCAGAGCGTAGGGCACGTGTAAGACCATGGTGAAGAAAAGCAGGCGTCAGATTATTAGATGACACGATGCACTGAATGATGGAGAGCGGGCCGTGCTGGCAGGCGGATTCAAAGGGCACGAAGAAGGCGGGAACTAGACCAACCGACCCGGGATTTTCACTGATGAAGACAGCATCAGCGGGCTCCAGTATGGGCAGATCATCATATTTAGATCCCATTGTCCGTGACTGAGGCTGCATTTGCTGCCGCGAAGGAGTGCCCTTGTTGTTGTTGTTACTGCTTCTGGCGTTTGCTTGTTGCTTAGCAGCCATAATTTGTATTTGATGGCGGCGTGCATCAAGCATTAGCTGCTGTTGACGCTGCTGTTGTGAAGACATGTTGCCCAAAGCGATGATAGACTCTGGTCTCCTATATATTGAGTTTTGCCAAAGTTGAGAGATTGATGCCAAAGAGACGCATGGGCCTTGCGATGCCAGTCATGTGATAGCCTATATAAACGCATTTGAAAATGTGTACTCACAGATCAAGTGTAAGAAAAGCCAATCATGAGTTAATTGGAGTACTTACATGCCTTGAGAAACGACACATTAATTCGTTAACCATTCTTTCACTCTGAATAACCTGAGTCTTACTTTACTCCTTAATCGACCTCATCCTTTGGACCAAAATCTTACTAGGAAGACAGGACTATAAAATAGAGACCTTCCATTCCTGAATTTAACGGCTTACTCTTTACCAAAAGAAAGACCGAGCTGACTATAAACCAAATGCAAAAGTTTATCGGATTTTAGTGATAGGAGGTGATGTTTAGCAATGTCCACAATCTTATTGTATCTAAGCCCAAGCAAACAAGCTTTGTTGTCATTGTCTTCAGCAGCGCTGCGCACAGCTCTTTCAATGTGATAGCCTAGTCACCATCACATACTTACCTCTTTGGGTATCAATGACACAGAAGCACACCTTGCCCCTTTACCCGTACAAAGTCTCTCGCCCACCAATTCTTCTGTCAGAACCAAAGATATTGAACGGGGAAGCTACACTGTTCGAATATCAAAAGCAATACCATTAATTCTCTACAATCCCACTGTTCCCACAACAGCCTTGTCACCCACAGCTACTGCTACCACTATTGGATACTCCGTCACAGAATCAACAACCACAGTTTCCAGCTTCACCTCAACAAGTGATATCAAATACTATGTCCTTCTGATACTTACCAAAAGCCAAGCTGCGTGAGCATAGGCCCTCTGGGCAGCGCCAACATCGGAGTGATGGCCACAATTGAGCATTGTGCATTGATCTCAGAGGGTATCACCACTATTCAATCGACTAAGAGCCATGAAATTGCAATAAGGAGTGGAGTCGCAAGTCCAACGCAGTTTGCCCCCAAGACGAGTCTCTCTAGCAGCCAAGACGAGAGAATGATCAGTTTATTGATTGGGTGTGCCTTCCGGGACGCTTCTCCCCTTTACAACAATTATGTCCAGAGCTTGGCGCCAATTTGGATTAACCAGCTTGGACCAGTGTCTGCCCAATGGTTTGAATATCCATCATCTATTCCCTCAGCTATAGGGGTAAAGGGTGTATACGGATGCACGGCTGTGCTCGTAGTATCCGAGAAAGGTGTGTACATTGCTCATATCTGGGAAAACCCCGTATTCGTTGATCATGGTTCCAATCCAACTGATGACAACTCGTTCACGATAAATGCGTTCAATTCCCTCCGAGATGGAACAGAATATGCACAAAGTGTAACTGGTTTGATCGGGACTGACCAGAACCCCGGTGTCTTGAATGCAATTTACGCACCCAAAGTCTTCGTCCTCACACCATTCACGACTGATTGGGATAGACAAAACTTTGGAATTTCCACCACTCTCAGATATCAAAGGCGTGTCCAGGAGCTCGCGCAAAAGATAACAAGCATTGTTCCCGGTTCTGGTGGCACTGGCATCGTTCTGGGTTATACACGTACGACTCGGCAGGCATCGAGTCAGGAGCCAGGAAGTGCAGGAAGAGCCATTTTGGAGATCGACCCTTCTTACGCGAGACTCACTACACCATATGACCCGAAATCTACGGGCCTCCAGATTGGTCGTTGGCGTTTGTGGGTAGAGGACCAGCTGATTACCTACCAAGACTTCTGGCTCCCGCAAATTGAAGCTTCTTGGGGCACTTACCGACGAGACATTGGCTAGCGACATGGTGGTTACGACAACCTGCCTAGGATCCATTCTTAGGTATTGCTGATATTCACCATTGGTTTTGTGCCTATAACATAACTTCGTCAACTCTTCAACTTGGATTTGCATCCCACCATGCATCTTGAGGTCTCCGTTTAGGCTATCTCCCGAAACACTGGAAGCTGCATACTGGAAGGCAAATAAAGTAAATAGTTGTATAACATACGATGTAGATATCATATAAATATATCCAAGCAATGCAAGTATTCATGACCTCAGATTAGTGGCCAGTCTTCATGTCTATATGAACCATCCTTCGCATATTGTACACATACTGTACACATACTGTAGTATTACTTCTGACTTTAAAAGTATTCAATCTAATCACTATCTTTGATTCAAACCATCGGGATGCGCAACCAGCCCAAGACGCCCAATTAGCCGTTATCTTTTACTAACATCGCAAGGAAAAGAAGAATAAACAAGATTGAAGTTAGGGCAAGTGTAAAAGATACGTCATAATGTTGCCTCTTGCTCTCCAGTCACGTGATTACGACAGTTACTTGAAAGGCAAAAGGCGTAAACAACGTAGATACTTGAAAGATGGCTAGAGAAAGGAGTACTTGTTAGGATGATGCGCTAATACGTGAAATGCAATGCATACCAAGAATACAGGAGTGGATGGGTGTAATTTCCTAATCGGGAGGCCGACTCGTTGTGGCACAGCAAGCTTGGAATTACTCACAGGAAAAAGAACATACTCGAGGACGCAAAAGGGGCTGAGTAAAGTTTCATAATATGACTCAAAAGCATTGCAAATTCAGCATCTACAGCATAGACATAGTTAACGCGACGAAGCTCATAAAGTCCACATAACTACCCGGCATTGCTCTTAGGCGGTAAGAGCCCACTTATCAGCGTCATTGGAGGGGCACCACGATCTCAATACACATTCTTCGCCCAGCCCATCATGGTCGACACGACTCAGATGGAGGAGCTCTTGAAAAGGCCTCTATATGGTACGCCTCCGAAACCCCATATCGTCTTTGATTCAATCCGCTGATCTTTCCAGTTTACGATCTGCCGCCAGAACTTCTTGCTAGCCTAACGGCCAAGACCACAAGCCAACCTATCGCCGAACAAGACCCCGAACCCTCTTCGAAAGACCTCGAACTAGCGGCACAGGACTCCGCGATCGCAACGTCCAACCTATGCTCCCTCTGCAGGGTGTCTTACAACAGTGTACAGGAACAACGCAGCCATGTCCGTTCGGACCATCACCGGTATAACATCAAAGCCCAGCTGCGCGGGAATGCGCCGCTGGAGGAAATCGAGTTTGCAAAGGCAATCGGAGAGCTAGATGAGTCTATATCCGGTTCTGAGTCCTCGGAGACAGAGGAGGAGGATTCAGAGGAGGCCGCGAGCACAGCGCTGTCCACCCTGCTGAAAAAGCAGGCCAAGCTGTCTCACCCGAACGAGGATCCGGAAATGACCGAGACACCGATCACTCCGAAGCATCCCATATTCTGGCTGTCTAGCTCGGGATTGCCATCAAACAAGTCCCTAGGTGTATACAGGGCTATTTTCTCAAATGAGGAGCAGGACGAACCCGCTCACCTAGTTGATACTCTACGACGGAAGCAGCTGGCGCCTATCAAGGCGCGCACCAACAAGGCAAGCAACGTGCAAGACCCCGCTGCTTCTGGCCCGCACATTTTCATGTGCATGATCGGCGGTGGCCACTTTGCGGCTATGTTGGTTTCGCTAGCACCAGAGATCCACCGAAAGCAAGGAGGAGTTGAAGACAGACAGGCTCGAGTCATTGCGCACAAAACGTTCCACCGATACACGACGCGGCGAAAGCAGGGTGGTTCGCAGTCTGCCAGTGATGCGTCACGGGGTGCTGCCCATTCAGCAGGTTCAAGTTTGCGTCGGTACAACGAGGCTGCACTTGAGAAGGATATCAGAGAGGTTTTGTCGGATTGGAAAGGAATGATTGATACAGCCGAGCTGTTGTTCGTCCGAGCCACGGGAAAGACAAATCGAAAGACTCTTTTCGGTCAATATGACGGACAGGTCCTCAGACAGAACGACCCCCGACTACGGGGTTTCCCCTTCAATACTCGCCGTGCGACTCAAGGGGAGCTCATGCGGTCCTTCAAAGAGTTGACCCGAATGAAGGTCAGCGAGGTGGATGAAGCCGCACTGGCTGCGGCTGAAGCCAAGCGGCGAGAGCAGGAATCAAAACCATCTACCCCTGTCCCAAAACCGCAACCACAGAAACCGAAACTCTCAAAAGAAGAGGAAGCTGCGTTGTTGCACACATCCCAACTGCAGGCACTCATTCGCCGCTCAAAGGTTCCCGCCCTCATGTCCTATATCTCAAACAACTCCATACCTTCTTCTTTCACCTTTACGCCTGCCGACTCGCCACAAAACTTCCGCTGCCCCACCCCGCTCCACCTTGCAGCAAATCTCAATGCACCAGCCGTAGTCACGGCCCTCCTCACAAAAGCCCGGTCTGACCCAACGGCAACCAACAACGAAGGCAGAACCCCATTCGAACTCACCGGCGACCGAGCCACGCGCGACGCCTTCCGCATTGCCCGCCACGAGCTTGGCGAGTCACAATGGGACTGGGAAGCAGCCAAGGTTCCGTCAGCGGTCTCTAAAGCCGAGGCCGAAAGCCGAGCTGAGAAAGAACGCAAAACCGCCGAGGAGGAAGAAGCCGCCCGGCGCAAGGCTAGCTTGGATCGTCTGAAACGCGAAGAGGCCGAGAAGGCAGCGCAGCCGAGAACGACTAAATCCGGCGGTCGTACTGTAGGCGCTGTTGAGAAGTCTGCGGCCGAAAGGAGAGATGAGGAGACTAGAGGCATGACGCCGGAGATGAAGATGCGACTGGAGAGAGAGCGCAGAGCGAGAGCTGCAGAGGAGCGTTTCAAGAGAATGCAGGGTCAATGAGGTTTTGTTTGTATACCCTTTAAGCATTGAAGTTTTGGCGGCGTGACTATCGCCGTGAATATTATATTTCTAAGTAGACATTGGCTCTGGGCTTGCCACGGGGCAAGGAAAATATTACTCATGTTTAGAATCTATTTCTCTTCCTCGCTATTGCTTACGCAGCAATAAGCCCAGGAGTTCCCTATTTCCAAGCAAGCATCAAACAGTATCAAAGGTTTGGGAGCTAATAAGACCAGTGTCACTGGCGATGATCCTCAGCAGAACGAAACGTCACTTAATCGCCACTGAATGGCCATCCCTAGGAAGCAAGTTACGCAGGCGATAGTTCTTGGTCCTTCGGGCACATACGGGCCACGACCCACAGAGGGACAGGAGGGGGCGCACGAAGGCAACAATAGCGCTTACTAGGACCACCAGACAAGGATAGAGGGGCTTCCACTGACCATTGGGCAGTAAGAGGCCAGGGTCCAGTGTAGTGAGCCCACTTCTATTTTGGTAGCCTCTTTGTTCTTATCCCTGTGTCTCGGGTAGGGTTAGTAGCCACCAAAAAGGATAGCGGGTCCTTATCGTGTGACTGTGAAAGTAGAGCAGGGGGATAACAGAAGAGGGGGAGGAGGGGAGCTCAATACAGAGATAGGGAGTGCTGATCGGGAGCAAAACTGGAGAGATGGTCTCACTTTCAGGCCAATGAGTGGTTGAGCGATGGGGAAGTGCACATGACACGAAGTAGATGGCCTCGGTTTGCAAGTGTGGTAGACTCGAGTGTTGTGAGGCAGACCTCTTCTTTCATTGCTATGGATATGCTAGAAAAGCTTGGTACATGAATTAGAATTCTAATTCTATAGGCCCTCTTTTACAAGGGTTCCGGTACCTATCTACACAGCCCCTACACCGAGACACATCATCCGGTCTGCTGCGCAATGGTGTCTATTCGCAACCAAAAAAGAAAAGAAAAGCGATAGTGTATGGGGTAACAAGACCGGGAATCTAGAGGAATGATCGCCAGGGGAAGCACACATGTTGGGCCAGAAAGTAAGACAGGGAGAGAGTGATGGGGCAAGAGAACTACCAAGGGATCTATATTGAGCTATGTCTGAGACGATGAGGCCATCAAGGTGAACCTGTGAAACCTTGTATCTTGTCCTATAAGCTCCAAGGCGGGGGCCTGGAGGGGCAAGTAGACTCCCAGCCACATTAGGGCACGAACAGATCAGAAGAATGTGGAGGTATGATCGACATTAGGGACCGTGGGAAGGGGCTTATGTCTTGCATTACCGCCACTGCAGGAGAAGCTTAGATAGCATCCGTAGATATCTCGGTACCTAGTAGGAGAGAACCCTGGAAATTGGAAAACTTTCATCCATTCTAGGTTTTGTGTTTATTGCGTTGTGTTATTGATGACTTGCCTCTCTGTGTCCTAAGTCCCAGAAGCCTAACCTTGTGATAATTAATGATTCTTGGTGGGAGCAGTTTCATCCTCGGGCTACCCCTTGCATGAGATTGGATTTTGATCTGTGGCTGGGAGCACGGGTCTTGGAATGGAGGCTTAGAGTACTCCGAAGGCTCTCCACTCGGTATTGTAGATAGGACTAGGGCCGTTTGAATAGTGGCCCTGCTAGCCCTTCTAGTTAAGCTGGGTTCGAAGGAGCAGCCACCCTTTTTCAATTGACACGAATGGAATATCATTTACCAACTGTATGTACATCGTAGTACTCTGTAATGAGTGGAGCAATGAGTCTATGTGTTATAGACCTGTAGAGGACTTGTCGGCCCGTAGTGTGCAGCCAGTCTGCACCCCACAGTGTGGTAGATGCAGAGCTCTGCAAGATAATGCAAGCCGTATCTTTGCACGAGTTGGCCTGAGTGACCCTGTAAGGGGAAGCAAGGGTGGTCAGAGTTTCTTACAGTACAGTATAGAAAATCCCCCGGTGGGATGAGCCTGGTTGATCCTATTGGGCACATGGCATTCTAAGCATTGACCCACGAGCAGCACTGCAGTACTCTTTATTCACATACATACTGTACTCCATTGGTATACTCCGTAGTGTCGTCCATACAATACGTTGTTAGGGCATGTGTGCCCCAAGAGTCTTGGCGCGGCACGTCGCGTGACGCGAAAACGCGAGACGCGTTAACGCGTTGGAATTTTTGAAAGCCACCATTCTACGGAGTACCATTTCACGAAGATATCTACAAGGTCTAAGAGTAGGTTCATACAAGTAGCAGTGTTTGAAGGTGCTATAGTCCTAGAGCCCTAGAGGGCTGGTATGGCAGGGAACACATCTCCTGGGCTGGTGAAGGGTAGAAGAAGGGTAGGAGAACAGTAGGAAGGGAACTTCACCCTCTTTCAAATCATTATTAAAACGCGACTTCCCCCAGTGGCGAAGATGGAGATCAGGAAATCAAAGAATATCGTAGCTAGGTATGACCTAGCGCGTCTAACAGGGCTGCGCTTTGATGCCTATGCAGCCCGACGCCATTGACGTTACAGGCTCTAATTCCATTGCAATACAATCCAATCCAGATCTACTACTCCGGATACATTGAAATTCAAAGAAACTCGAGTGCAGGGGATCTTCAGGGCTGTTGCCCGAATAGGAAATGTAATTGAAAAAAAGTGTCTCAGGGGTGCCTCGTGCCTGTTGCCCTCTCCAGGGCTCTCTTTGTATGCGCCTTGCATATAGTCCCTCTTATCCTAGACTCCTTAGTATACTGTTTCACTGGTCTATAGTTGCAAGTTCATCAAGTACTCAGTAGTTCGAGTATAATAGAAAGGCATTCCTGTTCCCTATCTAGTATTTCCTATCATCACTCTCACTTTCGTTGACCCTTGAGATATCTCTCTCAAATCCCTTCTTTTTTTAATTGTTTCCAACTGTTTCAAGTCTTTGAACTGTTTCATCAAAAAAGAACCTTGAACCTGAAATTCATTAATAGAAACACATTCTTTGTGACCGGAAATAAACTTGACGTTGCACGATCACCCGTTTGCGGCCCCAATTTTCTTTTATCGCATTTCCCCTCCAACTTCTTCTCCCCTACACACTCGCTGCCAAAACTCTTTTATATCACCACGCTGTCGCATCACCCGGAAAAGGTGGAAATCGAAGCGCATTTCAACGACAAGTTAATTCATTCGTTTTCGCATCCCCAACTCCCTCGTCGCGCATCGAAACCGCCTCCGGCGCAACACAGCCTACCCACAAATCGCGCGCCCGCGCAACAACTGGTTGACTCTCTCTCTCTTTGATACCATTCATCTTCAAACCAACTTCAAACCACTCAAGTCGCGCATTAAATTTATATCTACAACTATGCTACTTCCATCCGCCCTCCCATGCGATGTGCGCCGGTCGTCTCGCTTCACCCCTAGTCGCCTATTTTCAGCGCCTCCCCCATCCGACACAGGATTTCCATCGGGCAACGGTCTCCTCGGCACCTGTCGCGCACTACAATCTCTCCTCAACAGATCGCCCACACCTTCATCGCGATCAGTGAAATCCCAACGTCTCCAGAGCCCCATCCCCTTCAACACACCCCGTCGCTCGCCACGATCACACAAGACCGTCCGACCCGTCTCTCCCAGACAAACACCACCACCCAGAACTGCCGCTCTCACACCCCCTCCCCCTCCATCCGCACCCGCCCGCGGCGCAAACAAGCGCCGCCGCGACATCCTCGACGACGATGACAGCGACGCGGAAATAGGTCGGCGCAACCGCTTCGCGACTCCCAAGCGCCGCCGTCACATTCCCTACAATATGCCTCTCGGCCTTTCCTCTACAGACTTTTACTCTCTACATTCTCCTCCTGTCACCCAATCTCCTCCATCTCCGCCTCGTCGCCGCGTGGACTATGACATCCCAGCTGGCTCACCCGACCCAGACACGCCTCTGCCCTCCATCGAGGTAACAGATGAACATATCCCTTCGGCTCCACAAGACTGGACCGCCGAAGAAGACGAGCGTCTTCTCGAGCTGGTCCTCGAGAAATTCCGCCTCTCCCAACAAGAATGGGACGAGTGCGCGCGCCAAATGGGTCGCAGCCATGTCGGGTCCAGGTGGCTGTCCCTCCTTAGTGAGGGTCGTGTTGGCCTGCGTCCGCGTCGGTGTTGAACATTGCTATTGCAATTATTACCGTCTTTTATTAATGTATTATATGATCTCTGTACCTGTATCCTGTGACTGACCCTGTTCCTATTGGCCTGACTTGGCTTGATTTCTTTGTCAAACACCCCTGTATTATCATACCTTCTTGTCTTTGTGAGACTGTTCATTTTCGTTTCGGTTTTCTTGACCAGCACAAATTGTTTCTGCTTTTTGGTGTTGTGAGTTCCGTTCTACTCGGGCTATGTGAATATGCTTCTTGTTTTCCTGCTCATATACTGTTCTTATTGTGTCACTTACTCTTCCACATCTGTCGTTTGTTCCAATTGTACTACTATCTACATACTACTACCAACATGACTTATTTTCCATTGTCTATTACTCCAACTTCAAGATAGTGGCTATGTAGTGTTACATTCGTCTCATCGTATGTTATTGTTTTCTCTCCAGCTCTCTTCCCAAGGGTCAGTTGGTAGAGCCAAACTTTTATCTAGCCCCATGGATACCACAAGGGGCTAGATACACCTACAGCTGAGTGAAACATGCTATTATACAACCTCAAACCTGCATACAAGCATTTATTCAAGGTACGGGAAATGCAGAATTGGATACTTGTGAAAAATCCATGTATATGTCCATCCAACGCCAGACACCAATTGTGCTGCGCAAAGTAAAAATGACAAGATGAAACCGGACTCAAGTCCATTGATATCAACACTGCTCGTTGGGATTCTCTCCCAACCAAAATCACCTCAGAATTTTAGGAACGATCAGAATCTGAATGAAACAATTGAGTCAGCGAAAAATAAAATAAAAAAAATCCATAGCCAACGCGAAAGATAGAACACATACCGAATCTCATAGCTCCCGGCGCGAGTCATGTAACGCACCCATTTGACAGAGCTATAGTTACTCTTCTCAAAGACCTTAAGATAACGCACCAGTAAACCAGAAGAGGTAAACATAAGCAAACTAAACGAAAGACTCAACGGCGGCCGACTCCAAGCCTTCTGATGCGTCATAGTCGTAAGCGTCGCCTCAGCATTAAGCACATACTCCGACTGCCCTGAGAAGCGCGCAATCTTCCAGACAATATTATTCTGCTCGGGTTCGTACTTGGCGCGACCCTGGCTCGTGCGCTCCGTAGTCTTGGCCGTATTAAGCGGCGTGGGGATGCGAATAACGACATTCGTAGCGAAGAGCTTGGAGCTATAATTCGCCTTGATAGCGACGCTATATTCGACCTTTGTGGTACCGATCTCGCGCACAATCGGATGCACCTTGAAGGGCAGATTGACGTTCTCGGTGGCGCGGTAGCGCATCAGCTCGAACTCGCCGTCCGGCGGCACGAAGGAGATGATGCGGTCTGCGTCAAACCGGCCCAGTTTCACGCACTGGTGGAACTGGCAGTCTTCCAGCGTGACGGAGCCTGCCGCGGCGCGCGTGGTCTTTGACGTGCTGAGTCCGTTGCCGCCGCCCGGGTTGTTCATGTTGCTGGAGGACTCGCCGGTGTCGAGGAGGAGACGGTCGTTTAGGCCGAATTTGCATTCGGGTGTGCCGGATAGATAGGCGCGCATGACGATCTGGCCGTTGACGTCGGCGCGGAGGACGGTGCCTGTTGCGGACATCAGGAGGTTGACGTCTTCGATTACGTCGACGAAGGCTTCGTTTTTGCGGTATTTTATGTCGGAGCGGCGCCAGGAGATCGCGCCTGTTGCTTGTTGGGTGATTCGGGAGGAGTCGGTTGGGGAGTTGGCGATGGCGGATTTGACGCCTTCGGTGGTAATGTACATTTTCAGGGTATCTGGATCGGTGTTCTGGGGGTATCCGAAGTCGAGGATTTCTGTATCAATTGTTAGGGTCTGCTTCTAGGCCATTGGTCCTTTTCCATGTCTCACCGTCGAGTAGTTCGTAAATCAGGACGAAGTTATTCTTCACTGCCTCCTCGTCGAGCTTCCCGAAATAGCTCTTGCCCAGCATGACCAGCCGGTAGAGGAACTCGAAAACCAGCGCGGCATTTGCATTGCTCTTGGTCACAGCTACCAAGTAAATGTTCTCATGCTTCACATGGCTAAAGGTCGTCGAGCCCAAGGTCAGGATCGGCGAGCGCACCTGGGGATTGGAGATGACTTGAATGCGGAAGATGTCGGCCAGGCGCGGACGACAATCGCTGCGGAAGGCACGAAAAATGAGGTTTTCGCCCTTTTGATTGAATATGAGGATCCCCGAGAGCATATTGTTGTGGGTGAGTCGAGTTGTTCCTGGGGATTGGAGTTGGAGAGCTGCGGAAACAGGGGTGGGGTTGGATCGACACCGCCTGAGGCATGAAAAGGGTCAACTTGAACTGCAATGGATTGTACTTTCAAATCTTGAAGTGGGCTATTTCACTCTATTGAAACTTTGGGTGAATGCCATACTCGCAGGGTAGCAGGGTAAATCTTAACAGGTTCCCGGCCTGACATTTTCAATCATTGCATCATCTATCATTCAAACTCGTCACAGTTTACAAGGGGAATCGTTTTGTTTGAGTGTTCGCACACTTGCCACTCAAGCTGTTGTCTTCGTTCTTCTTGGTGCATCATGGTTCTTTCGGGTCCTGTGGCCATCGAGCCGCATCCCCGCGTTCTTTGATTCTCTTGTGGAATGGTATCGGCAGATCGGATGGCCAGCTGTGGATTATCTCGCATTTTCCATTGGCCAGGCGATGCTTTGGTATATTACTTGGAGACGTACTAATGGCAGAACTCATTCTCTATCAGGGGAAAGGGAGCCCTTGTTGAATGAGCCTCAAGTTTCAATTATGCTATTTTACGATCCCTGGGGTTTTTTTGGCTTTCGTTTCTGCTGGAAAAAGATTCATAGCAATATTTATTTACATATGTATTCCCAGAGACATAACAATAATAGCGGTTTAATCTGCGAGAACTAGCTCTATCTCGCTGGAAGAGGGAACAAATATTTGAGGTCTGCCACCATTATTATCATCTGTAAAGTCCGACCTCGTACTTCGACCATATCCCCTGAAAGTCACGACAGTATCAGCATGGGTCCCAGCTTTAGTGCCCCAATCCCACCACTCAATCGTTGCGCCCTTGAATACAAATCGGAAGATCGCCCCAGTTCTGAGATGATCTGGGAACTCCCAGAGCTCATCATCCAAGGTGAATGACCCTTCCCAGCTTTCACCTGGATAGAGACATACGAAGCCTTCACTTTGAGCAACATGAATCTTAGAAGGTTGATCATTCACAAAACCGGGACAATAACCACTATATCTACAGGGAATCCACTGTTCGCTGCCACTCTGAACCCGTCGATCTAATTGATAATTCAATTCGTCATGGAAGACACTAGTGCAGAAAGTAAGAGGACCGGCAGTGGTAGAATTGATAGTATCGACACCGTGATATGTCACTTTGTATCGAAAATTCATGCTTATATCGCCGTTTTCTCGCTTCAGTTCTCTGGAGCCATTCTCGGTTTCAAGCGACACGCTAAGTATGGGCACGTTATGTCCAATAGAACCCTTGTTTCTGATTGGTGTCAGTATAGAATAATATATACTCCGGACTGAGAAAGCAACGTACTCCGAAATTTGGGATTGGGATCGCATAATGATCTGTAGGTCCAGCGTGTAGTGGCGCGGCCGGGAAAATGTAAGTGTTAATAATGGAGCACGGAAGATATGTCCAGACTCATGGGGCTAAGTTACATCTGGATGAACCTCGTACTCGTAAATGGTGAGACGAATGCCGTGATCCTTCTCTGGCACTACTTGGAATACACGAAAGCCCCGTTTCTTGGCACATACGCTAAGAGTGCCTAGATTTAATTCCAGGATTTTGACCGGACCTCGGGGTTCTGGTTCTCGTGTTCACACCTAACAAATCCCGTGAATTGTACTCCAGGCACCAACTTGACCAAGCCCGCTTGAGGGTTTGCTTTGAAAAGTCACAGATGAGATGCAGGTAGGATATAGGGGCTCAGAAATAGTTCACCAGAACTGGAGAAATCGCCAATAGCAATTGGAGCCGAGTTCTCAGACTATGTTGTATATACAACAAGGGTCTGTGGATCGGAAGAAAAGCCAAAGACTCTCTCCATGCCACGCTAGGCCTCTTGTCCAGTGAAGTCCGTGCAGAAGTGGGGCTCTCGAGCGCAACCTATCAACACTAGTCTTAGCATTGATCACACTATGTAGCAACTGAACAAGCGTGCGCCCCAGTCATTCGATGCACTATATTGGCATGTGCATGTGCCATAGTATCGGGTCCAATTCTGACGAACTTCCACGAGGTGATATCCTCGTAAGTGGTAATATAACTGGCATGTAATCGCAGAAGGCATGCGCCTAACCCATCCTCCAGAAAGCAAACATGATATGAGCGCTGATTAGGGTAGAAAATTTAGCACAGGTTGTAGAAAAGTCCAAGTGGGCGCATACAACATAATGAATACCAATAAACCTCGACCTTTCAAGAGGCAATACTCTATAGATGCGTCCTGACCATGACATCAACAATGCGTCCCAGCCGTGTGGCTCCCACATGGCCAGCTGCGGCATGCGCGACCATCGCCAACACAGAAGGATCAGAGGCCCCACCATGTTTCTGCATTGCCGTCCCCTTGGTTCACCACGGGTGGGTCAAGCAAAGCCAACCAATAAAAACGCCTGGGGCAACCGGCTTTGGAATCCGTAAGCGTCTTTTATGGAGTCTTACCCTTCACCTGGGCAAGGGCTGCCATGACATCGAATGCATGTGGAGTATCTTGCTACTCTAGCGTCAGCTGGTCTTATAGCCGAAGGGGGAAAAAACCGATGATTGAGCATTTATTTGTTGACATCTTCGCAGATCATTGCCCCCATAAGTTTGCTTTCGCTAAGCTGTCATATTCGTCAGGGGTAAATGCGGTCTAGCGTTATTTTTTGACGGTACCAGATCCGTTCGCCTCACGGCCTTCGAAAAGGGGTCGAGGCCTTTCGGGGATGCATAGCAGATATTGGAGGCTTGTGGTTCGTTCAGCGAGCATTGAACGGCGGGGTCCTCAGCGAAAGTACAGCCTTGGGGTGCATGAGCGCCGCGTGATGCAGAAGGCTAAAAGCACCAGAGACTACGGAGTAATATGAGTAAAGCAGCCACAAGTGGGCCCGTACTCAAGTGCGATTAGGACTTTCATTTTTCTTTCTCCGATTACCACACTTACATTTTGTGGCCTGTCAACATGTCGTTCAAGGCACTCTTGAGCGCTATACTGGGACTACTCGCTTTTCTTATCGCGAGGATATGGATGAGACGCAAAACACCTCTAGGGCCACTGCCCCCAGGCCCACAGCCTAAGCCAATCGTGGGTAACATCGCCGACCTGCCGCCTCCAGGTGTGCAA
This sequence comes from Penicillium rubens, assembly GCF_028828025.1. NCBI lineage: Eukaryota > Fungi > Ascomycota > Eurotiomycetes > Eurotiales > Aspergillaceae > Penicillium > Penicillium rubens. Next base: position 6,143,598 of record NW_026890600.1, read on the forward strand.
GATTGGATGCATTGGCTAAAGCACAAAGACCTATATGGTAGGCTCAAGAAGCTACGGTTGACTGTTGTCTTGCTTTTCTTGTTGCTAATATGAAAAGGCGCCTGTAGGGCCCATCAGTTCCGTTACGGTGATGGGACAGACGCTCGTAATCCTTAATGATACACGGACAGCGTCAGAGCTGTTACGCAAACGCGCCTCTCTGTACTCGTCACGACCGCATATGGTTTTCGCATCTGAAATGTAATTTCACAAATCCCTTTCCAATTTTAAGTCTAGAACAAATAGACTATTGGAGCTTATATTAACAGCTTAACAGGGTTGGTTGGGGCCATGCGTTATCTATGCAACCATACACCCAACGGTTCAAAGCATATCGGAAGCTTCTAAAACCATATTTTGGTTCAGAGCTGGCCATCTCACAGTATGCTCGGCTGCAAGAGGTGGAAACCGATCGCTTTCTGTGGCGTGTTTTGAAAGACCAAGGAAAACTCACGGAGCACATCCAGACGTCAGTGATTCCCCCAATACTCCCAGTGCCCCAAAAAAAGGATATAGATAATAACATGATTAAGCAGTGAGGCCGGAGCGGTTATTCTCAGGATAGCCTATGGCTATAGGGTTGAGCCGCACAACCAAGATCTACTGGTGAACCTTGCCAACGAGGCCCTTGAGCAATTCTCAATTGCTTCAACACCAGGTACTTGGCTTGTAGATTTGATACCGGCATGTAAGTTGCGCTTTACCATTTTCCCTCTTATCTGTTTACCATAAAAGCTGATTCCAATAGTGAAATACGTCCCTGCCTGGTTTCCGGGCGCTGGTTTCAAGCGAACCGCGCAGGAATATAGAAAGAACCTTGAGGATGTCGCGAAAAAGCCTTACGCACTTGTTCAGCAGCGGACAGAAGATGGAAAGTACGAGCCATCATTCCTCTCCGATATATTTAGGTTAAATGGGATTCCATCTTCTGGATCAGAGGAGGAACTGGTTGCTAGGTGGACAACAGCATCGCTTTATGGCGCGGGCGCCGACACTGTATGATACTCCCCTGCGTCCTTATAACTGATACTGCCGCTGACATGTAATAGACCGTGTCTTCAGTTGGGACGTTTTTCCTCGCCATGGCATTGAACCCGGATGTGCAACATAATGCACAGGATGAAATTGACCGGGTGATCGGCCCTGGTCAACTTCCCACGATAGCAGATCGTGATCGCATGCCTTATGTTAATGCAGTGGTAAAGGAGGTCTTCCGTTGGCACCCTGCACTGCCGATGGGGATCCCACATATGTCGACGACCGACGACATGTACGATGGATATTATATTCCCAAAGGTTCTATACTTATGCCGAATATTTGGTGAGTTGCCATGTGCGATGAATCGGCCTTCCATGGTCTCGTTTATAGGATCAATATTCTAACCTGCACAATAGGGGCATGATGCATGACCCCGCGCTGTACCACGATCCGATGGCCTTCAAGCCAGACCGTTTTCTGGAGATTGATGGCCGAGACCCAGAACTCGACCCGCACACCTTCGTATTCGGCTTTGGGCGTCGTGTCTGCCCAGGCCGGATTTTGGCAGACAACACAGTATGGCTCAGTGTTGCAAAGTCCCTGTCGGTGTTTAAAATCAGCAAACCCGTGGAAGACGGTGCTGAGGTGGATGTAAAACCAGAATTCCAGCCTGGGGTTATCAGCCATCCGGTGCAATTCAAGCTACAGATTACGCCCCGGAGTGCTGCGCATGAAAAGCTGATCCTATCGGTGGAGCAGGAACATCCCTGGGAGCAGGGCGATGGGTCCGAGTTGCAAAATATCCGATGTTAAAGATCGTACTACACTCGTGAAGTTTCAAGGATTTCACTGTGATAGCATGAGGCATCAGTTTCGCTATTCTAAAGCTAGCTGGGGTTTTGTGACCGAAGGAACACTGACTCAAGAAAGCTATTCTATAGGTTATACGGAAGCCTACCCCCGATTGCCGTCGTGTGGAATACTAGTATCCATGGATAATATAGTAATACTAATATTGTATAAAAAGAGAACCGATTTGAAACGTATGATATAAGAAAAGGTACCCAATCAATCCTCAGCGCCATTACGGGGAAGTAGATGAAATCAATTTCGCAAGTGCATGTATGCACAGGGGAAGTTGAGAATACGTAGAAGTGTAAATGGACGGACGATGAGGCTCCAGAGGCTCCCTCCAGAGGCTCTAAGCCGTATGTGGTTAGCGTGATAAGCGTGTTGATTTAGCAATGTGAGTATTGAAGAGAGAAAGAAAAGCCACGATGTAATTCTTTTCCAGAATGGTAGCAAGTCTATGAGAATGCAGTGTTACAGCCAGATATGGACACGAAGGCATAGTGAAGATGACAATAAGAAATCAGGGTAAAGTAGCCCCTAGGATCAAGAGGGATATGTAGACAAAGCTGACAGAAGAAATGTAAAAGAAAGATATTAGATCACAAAAAGATTAAAAGAACCTCCAAAGACGAAGGTATATAAGGAAAGATTGTCAAAAAAAAAATCTGCCGCGGGATGGATATCATGCAGAGGTCCCAGGAAGGGAACAAATCAGAAAGATGTAACAATCAGAAAGCAAAAGCAAAACGGCGTACTCCAGCCCGACAGACCCCATCAAGACCCAGCCCCAATACCAGTACTCGGCCTGGTATTAGGAGCCGAAGGTGCCTCACTGGGTACGATGCCAACCTTTGGATCGGGAATCTGGATATCAAGCGACATGTACGCCGTCCGTCTCAAGCTCCAGATATGAACACCATCCTTAGCACCGACCTCACGATTCCAATTCTCCAACCAGGCCTCAACATGCTGCAGCTGGCTTTTCGTCGCGGGACCATTGAGATCATCCCATACCCAACCAGTCAACAACCCCACCGCGCCATCGAACCAATTCCGAAAACTGAACGGATCAAACGCCTTGATAATACCATCATTGACGGTAGAAATCACCCGACGGAACTCCTGCTCCGACAACAATGGATCCAGAATCTCAGGATACAGATTCGAAAACGTCGGCGCCAAATCACCCTTAATCATCCAGTCGCGCCGGATGCGAATCACCCGCGTTGTCATATGCTCCCTCGACCCGACAGGCACATGGGGATTAACATGCGGGAAGCAAGGATGAGCCGGGCCCCAAGCAAGCTCCTCCGCAACATCCGCCTGCGGCTGACCGGTATGCGAGGGAACGGAGGCAATCTGAGACTGGGAGCGGAGGGAAGTCTGTGACTGGGCGTGGCGGGGGCGATCATTCTGACGAGTGCCGTTTTGCGTGAGGTGGACAGCTTCGGGAGGACGCAGGTTCTCCGTATCGCGCGCTGCGCTGCCCGCGAACGCGGCGGCCATTTCGTTGAATTCTTCGCTGCGGCGGTGTCGTCGCGGTAGGGCAATGCTAGTCCGGCCACTTTCTGTTTCCCCCTGGCTGCGCTCGACGAGTAGGCTGCTCGGGGATGGGGTTAGGCGGCTGCGGCGTCGCTCTGGGACGCTGAGGAGGGGATGGGCGTCGCGTGAGTGGCCGAAGCCTAGTGGGAGGCTTTCGTCGGATTGGTGCGGGCGGACGGTTATTGGGGTTATTCGTGGGACGTAGTTGACTGGGTTTGCGAGCCGGACTGCTGGTGGGCGGAGAAGCGACGGCGGGCCAGAGATCGGGACGCACTGTCGCCGCTGGGCGCGAACAAACGACGGAGTTGACTCCACGGGGGCGCGATTGGTTGATGGCCCCGTTAGGAATTGTTGTGGGTAACAGTGTGTTTCTTCCTCCCTTAGAGGTCTGGGGAATTTTAAGGACGCCGTTTTGAGGGGAGAAAGGAGATGGGGGAGAAAGCGGAGATGGGGAGATCGGCCAAGGAAAAAGTGCCCTATGTGGAGGACATGCAATAAACGAGTGTAAGAAATAGAATTAGAAAAGAATTAGGGGAAAAGAAAGACGTTGGATTTGAATTGGCGAAATTCGAGATGAAATCCTGATAAATCCTTATAGAAGCTTGCTTGGCGTATATAATCTCGACATTCTAAATATTCAACAGGAATAGGAAACTGGTGAAAAAGGACCTTACATCTTATATCAACAGAGACTCGAAAGGGATACATCCAATCCAATAATATATATGCGAGCCGTTTGCCCCCCAGTTTCACTGTGATTAATCCACCGTCCCTTGTTTCATCTCGGCTTTTATTGGGTATAGTATGCCTCTAGCAAACGCTAATAGACGTACTATTGCTTTATTGTACAATGACGAACTGCATTTCATTTCAGTCCAGGTCTCGGCTGTGCTCGGGATAGCCGTCTTACTTGCTGCATGGAGCTTGTGTAGGCACTGGGTAAAAGTATAAAAATATAAAAATATACATTATCAAATAGAGGTTATAGACATGGATGCAATAGATACTTCATAAAGTCGTGGGAAAGGCACATTCGCCATGGTATGTAATAACAACAAAAACACACAAAGCAAAGGGTATCGAGTAAAATCAATGGGCCATCCTTGGGCACTACAGCTTTCGATTCGCCGAAGCCTGCATCCGCCGCATTGCCTGACGGTGTAGATCCGTCATGTTGCCACGCTGCATGCCGTCTGCAATGGCATCGCCCAGCTGAATAGACGAGGCGTCGCGCATCTGCTGCACAGAGTTCCATGTACTGCGCCGCTGGTCGGGGGGACTGACCGGGCTGAGAGGCTGGGACTGGATGGCCAAAGGATCTCTTTTTTGGGTGATATCTTCGCGGACCGATTGTCGCCATGCTGCCATTCTTGATGCAGACCGGTTCAGCTCGGCGGGAGCTGGCTGGAAGTATCCAGGGAATTGGGCAGCCTCGAGGTTGTCCAGTGTTAATGCAGATGGGGACTGCACAGTCTGGCGTTGTAGCAGTGCACGCCGCTTGGAAAGTGGAATGTCGTCGTCGTTGGGTTGGGCTTGTTCATGTTCTGTGTCCGTTTCTTCGGGGATGGAGAGCGGTGGTGAAATTGGGGAGACGAGGTGCGCCATTTCAGGTAGGGATTGGCGGGATATGTTCCGTGCGGCCCAGGGATCGAAGCGGTCTGATGTCGACGACATGCGGTTTCGGACCATGTTCTGGCGGACTGCGAGGAGAGGAGGTGGTCCGTTCCAGCGTGGTGATGGCACTGTTTCTTTGGGCTCGTTGGGAGTAGTGATTGTCAACAGGGGAGTCGACGTGCTGCGCATCGATGGCAACCCCGGTTCCTGAGTTGGAAGAGGGCCAGAAGATGACCGAAGCATGTTGACTGAAACTGTCGAGTTGTTCCGGCTTAAAGTTGGATTCGCATTGGTGAGACCTTGGGTGCCTGTCCGCGTCTTGGATCGGGGAATATCCGGCGAGGGCAACGGTGAGACGTAGGCAGATTCTTGATTTTCCGTATCATCAAATTCAGATCTGTTCACGATTGGTGGTGGTTGTGCGGTAAGAGGCGTCTGGAGAAGACTGCCTACATCAACAAATGCTGCAGTCTCGCGAACTTCTTCTGAGTCTTCTGCCTCCGGTTCGGGTTCGAACTCAATTGGCTCCATCTCAGGAGTGTCAGCATCTGCGAGATGCTTGGCCCATTCGTTTGTGCGGTACGAGTGAATCACTCGTGATGTTTGCTCAGGTATGCATTTCACGGTTGATGCATCCAGTTTCCTGAGCACTTTGATCTCTGGCTCAACCTTGGGCTCGGGCAAAGATACAACTTTCGATTCAGGGATAGACTCGGATTTAACGGTTTTAGTAGTAGGAGGTAGATCTTCATTGGCCTCGTTCACCTTTCCCCCTTCAGTATCGTTCAAAGGTGACGGCTGCAATGTAGCTGTGGACTTGACTTCCTCTCCTTGAACATCTGTTGCGGGGGTTTCCGGTGATTGGGGCTTCTCTGACACTTCGGAAATGCCAGAATTCTCAAACGGACTGTCGGCAATAACAGTGCTCTCGACGGGAGACACCTGTTGAATAGGCTGACTGACAGTGGTTTCTTCGGTGATCACTTTCTCGGTCTCTGTTTGCGCTGTGGCCGTATCCACACGGAGTCCAGCATTTTGGACGTCTGGTGAACCAACATTTGACTTAACCTCCGCATCCGCAGAGTCCTTCTCTGGAGCTAGCTCGGCCTTAATTTCTTTTTGCGTTTGCCCATGGTCGTGGACCTCCGCATCCGAGATAACACTCGGACAACCAACGCTCACCTCATGGAGATCATCCACAACTCCCCGTACAGAAGAACTGGCATCATCATGAGCCACCAGATTCTCCTGAGACTGTGAAACTATCACCACGCCGTTGCTGTTCCGCCAAGAGAGCCGGTTCAACATTTCTCTGCCAGAAAACCGTTTGGAGCGCGGCGTACCAACCTCCGAGCCGATTTCAGCACCGTGCTCAGAGGAGTCATCATTGCCCTCACCAAGGACATGAGTAATAACAGGTGTAATAGGTCTCGGGGTCTTTCCTTCACATTGACGCTCCTTCTCGGCGCCCTTTTCCTCATCTGCATCCCGTGACTGACCCTGCTGGGATGAATCCTCCTCCGGCACAGCCTCGAGTTCACGAGCATCGTTTTCACCCTGACGGTTCTTTTCGCTGCCAGAAGCATCTGGGCTCGGAATTTCCTTCAGCTCGATATCACCCTCCTTGCCGTTCTCAGATGACTCGAACCCATCCGACCCCCGTCGGGAGTCACCGACAGCAGTCTCCGAAACCGAGACAGTCTTGCTATCAGGCTTTCCGTTTCCGTTTCCGTAAATGAGTTCCCATTCAGCGCGCTCTTGGATGTTCTTCTCCTCGAGGCGGCGACCGACTTCGGCATCTTCTTCTTCGATCTTTCGGGTGCGTTCCCGGCGGGCATTTTCTTCCTTGGCTCTGCGCTCCTTGATGAGATTCCAGAGTCTGACCTGGGAGATCACCCCGAGAACAGCAATAATAATAGTCGCGGCTAGCTCAACACGAATACCGCGTGTAACGGGATAGGTGTCCGTTCGAAGGGGGAAGGCGTTTTGGTTCAATCCTAGGTTCGTCAACAACTAGGAGCAGTATGGAACCCAAAAGAAAAAGTTAGACTTACCCCAAATATATAACCAGAACTCTTTCAGGCCAGCTCTGCTGTAGCAATCGATCCCAAGAACCAGGGCAGTTGCACCGGCGAACGACGTGCATCCGATCAGCCCGTAGGGCCGTGTATAGTGGCTGAATGATAGGGAGTACAATCCCACAGTAAAGGCAATGATCATGCCGGCCTTGGGCCCGCCCTCGGTTAGAAGACCGCCGGATTTCAAGGAAAGGAGCCACATGCTCAGACAGAAACCGCCCAGAAGGCAGCCCAGTCCCTCGCAGATTTCTCTGAAGACGAGCGATAGGCCGCCGAACACAGCGCCGGTGAAGAAGGCGGCGACGAGATAGCCACCCTGCACGGCGTTGCTGACCGGTGGGCTCATTACATAGATAATGAGGACCTGTATGGGGATTGGTTAGTTCCGTTCTTTACTACTTTCCAGGTATAGAACTCACGGTAACTCCCAGAGCGCTAAGGAATGCAGTCGAGAGGAAGATTTGGACCCTTTTCTTTTGTTAGCAAAAGATATTAGCATCCAAGAGTCGAAGATTGAATACCATTGTTTGCGGACACCAATGAAAGTCAGAACAGCCCCCAGTGCTATTAATATAAATCCCCCAACACCCCATGCCGGCGTGATTGTCGGTTTGATTGGCAGGCCGCCAGAGTAGGTTGGTCTAGAGGAATTTGCGGTTTGCTGCTGAGAAGAGGGAGTTGTTCCATCGAGCGAGGGAACAGTCGAGGTAGCAGAAGCAGCAGAAGTCGTCGTCGTAGCATTGGTTGTGGCATTGGTTGTAGCAGCGGTCGAGCTGGTAGTCGAGGCAGTAGCATCTGTCGCTGTAGCTTCGGTAGCTGTAGATGCATCGGTAGCTGTTTTTGATGCATCTGTTTGACTTGCGGTTGTAGCCTCGGTAGCATTCTCCGTTGTAGGATCCGTTTCATTTTCCTGTCTAGCTTCAAGGTTGGCGCCTCCAATATCGCGTCGTGTCGGGCTTGAAGTCGGCGCTGCCAATGTCCCCAGTAGGAACAGGGACACTATTAAGGTGAACAGCAAAGACCACCGCATCTTGACTTAAGCGAAATCCAATTGATTCTCCGTAGAGAAACGTCCTTGGTTATGGTAAGACCAGCACGTCTTTCACATATCCCTGTTAGTCATACGGTTCGCGCGCGAAATCAATATAGACGGAGGGAATACACGAATATTAATAATTAATAGAAAAAGAAAAGAATTAATTGACGTGGCGCCAGGGACACATTATAGGGTAAGGGGAGAAAAGACAGCAACGACTAGCCCTAAGCCTACTCCGTACATATAAACGAAAACACGTACAACAAAAGAGAGAAAAGAACCACATTTTGAGTTTATTAGCACGAAAGATGGACGCAGCGAGGAATCTAAGAGGACAATAAAATATTTAAAAACGCGATTGTACCTGAACTATCTACTTTTGTCCCCACCGATCGAGGAAATTGCCGATCGAGCCAGCAATCATCTTCGATCAACTGGGACCAGCACCGACACGGACCAAAGAGAAGAGAGAGAAGATCTCCCCATCTCCATATTGTGGCTGAATTATCTTTTTGTCATTAACCATGGCTCTGTTGGATGATTTGTTTTTTTTTTTTTTTTTTTTTTTTTTCGTGTTCTCTTCTTTAAGCCGTTGAACAACGCATTGCATATGCAAGTGAGCTGTCATTTCATCCCTGTTAGATGGTAACTACACACCGTCCTTGATATTCATCTCCACAGATTGCGGTGAAAGAAAAATAGCAGACTCAGTTCTCACGGGTGGCGCCGCGCTTTGACTATCATAGGCGATCTATCGATTCTACAAATTTGGCGAAGATTTTGACGAATTTAACTTCGACCTTTTGACTTGACCAATCTCACCATTGTCATGCAGATACCTGCAGGTCCAGGCCGTCTTCGTCATGTTAGCCCATTGTTGACTCGCAAACGCCCCCTCCGCAGCGACGTGGTTGGGCCGCTAATTGACAATGCAAGGAGTACATCTGAGACAACAGTTATCTTAATTTATCTTCGGTCCGGTTCACTCAATCAGCGATATTGCGGCATCTCCACTGGGATCTGACCCCTAGCCGATCTGCCTATCGGCTGCCATTTCCAGTTTGGTGTGCCTGGCCTTGTACACATTGTACAATTGTGCACTTGGACGGAGTACTTCGTACTCGGTACTCCGTACAATCTTTGCGGGACTGTCGGATGTGATGGATTGTGATATGATTTGTTGTAGGCTGAAAAGAATATAGCCTGGTGTGTTCGTGTTGGCGTTCACATGGCGTACGACTTCAAAATAATAGAGTGAGGCTCGTCATTTGATTTGCATTACTTTACTTTTTCGGTCCTTGCTTTTTATTTCGACTCGGAACGGGAGACGCTGGATTTATAATTCCGACGCCTATAGCTGTCTGCTCCCGTACGGAGTAGATATGCACCTATGGAGTACGGAGTATGGAGTATATATTGTATGGACAGGAAAGTGTCTGCGAGGGTGATCCTAGCAGGCCCCTTTTACGGGGTCAGCCCAGAATCACTCCAGGGCTGACGAGGCCGTATCATGGATCACGTGTACGATGACTAATTTATGGGATGCGAGCCTGGAGATCCACCTGAACAGGGCTTCCGGACATTGCGCATCAATCAGAATAACGAAACTTCCTCTCTAGGATTACACCTACATATGTAGGCATCGGCCGCAATAATCGACAGGAAGAAAGAAGGTAATGCTGCAAGCATAAACGGAGGCCGACCTCATTTCAAGTTAAACGGAGTACATATTTCAAGGCCTTCCAACGTCATAAGTGATTGCCTGCAGCACAAGTCGGGCAAGACTGACAATGACATCTTATGATTGGGGGCACTTACAAAATCAAGGAAAGCTTGGAGTTCCAATGGAGAACCAGAGTGGAATGACTGGTTTGAAGGTGGGTTTCTAATGAGGTGATGGTCAATACTACGCTTCCCAATAAGGAGCATGGTGTGAAAGAGCAAGAGGGCTGCCAACAACATATCCAGTGGGTTTACTGTATTATCTGTGGCGTGGAAACGTGAAATGCTCTTGTTATAGCTAAAGCTATAGCTATCGGGTATGAGCTTATGAGCTCGAAAATGACTACGGAGCACTCTGTACCAACTCCATTCCCAAGGAGGTCTCAATTTCATCCAAATCCTTGACTCAACCCATAATAGAGCCACAGTCACAGTTACAGTAATAGCCAGCCTAAATAAATCCATACCCCAGGTGGATGTAGTGTCTATGTCATATCACATCCGAAAGCGGTAACCCCCTAGATCACGTGTCGTTATCGACATCAACACGCCAAAACAAATCCCGATGAACCCATCCTTGCTATACTTTATAATCTAATAATTCAACATCCTCCATCCAACCATGTCTGCCTTTTTCTCCTCTCTGCGCCCTGCCCTGCGCATGACCAATGCCCCCCAGGCCGCCCGCGCCTTCAGCTCCTCGCCCGCCCACTCCATCGCCCGCTTGACCCTCACGGGCCGCCTCGGCGCAGAGCCCGAGCTCCATGCCACCTCCTCCGGCCAGGAGATCGTCAAGTACAACATCGCCACATCCCACGGCCCCCGCGATAACCGCCAGACGAGCTGGTGGCGCATCACGAACTTCGTCCCCGAGGGCTCCCAGCGCGATTTCGTCCTTGGCTTGCAGAAGGGGTAAGTCGCTGCCCTTGATATATTTCTGGCTTGTATGCGACACAGTACTGCATGTTTGAATGGCGTCTTGTCCGCGAGTGTTTTGTTGCTATATCGTGCCGATTGGGTCCGGCACGTCCGCGCGGTCTATGCGGATCGAGAGCGAGAGCTTGCGCTCGCGCTTGAAGTCTGCAATGGGATCGTGTGGGCATGTTTGGACTTAGGCCATGTGATTTGGCGATGAAGCGAGGCGCCTTCGGATGAGACATGACTCTGTCATGTTCGTCCTTGAGCAGTAGGGGGTGGGGTTATGGGATTACCCTACAATTGCCTTGCTCAGTTGCCTCTGCCCATTTGCATCAATGCAGTAACTTGAACCTGGGATTAATGCAGATAAGCTAACTTTGTCCACATAGAACCCTCCTGTACGTCGAGGGCGATGCCAAAATGGCCACCTGGGAAGATTCCGAGGGCCAGACCCGGTCCTCTCTAAACGTTGTGCAGCGTATGTCGATTCCCGTTTTCTCAGTTTGCTTTCACTCTGCGGAAACAAGAGGGGGAAACAAAACCAAAATTCAATCTAACACTCCTCTAGGCACTCTCGAGGTCCTTAAGCGACCCGATAACGGCGGCCACTCTGACGAGTCTCACTAAATTGTTTGATTAAGGCTCTGTATCAACCTGAATTTGTTGCTTTCATTTTGGGGCTGTGTTGAGTGAATCCTCCTTCGCGGTGTGATAATATTGTACGATTATACCCTGAATACACTTCGTTTTGTAGTCGAGATCTTGGTAGCATGTGTAGTACGCGTACACTCTAAGTATGCTAAAGCTCGATTCCTGGCTCAAACACTGGCTTTTCTGAATTCTACCTGTGACTTTTATGAATGTCGTTTATCCCGCCATCGTTTAGCCTCCCTCTCACCTCCTCCCAGGCCGGCATATGCATATGCATCGTCAAGCACAACGAGCGAACATTGTAGAAGTAATGCTCGAACAGACCAAATAAGGCCCGGTAAGCCTTTTCCCAAGCCGCTGACTGCATTTCGTCTGATTTGTACCAGAAATCAAAAGAGACGTCCATAGATGTGATAAGAGAGGAGCAGACAGGCGATATGCCCGCGTGTGGGTGGATGGGACGAGTGCATGGCAGAAGCTGGGTGTATGGAACATACAGTCCAAGCAGAAACAGATTCAAACAAATTCATTCATTTCCATTTTGCCGAGCCTCCCTATTATGTGTTATGGTACTTAGTATTACTACTTTCGTGTACAGCAGAACCCCACGACCCCAGACTAACGTAAAGGCAAGATTAGAAGAACCGTAATAAGCCACTGCAATCCTCGGAACAATCCGAAGAACGAACAAGCCCACTAGACCTGAGCCCTAACCTCACTCTGCTGGCTAATAACCTGCCGCACATGAATGAAATCTCTATTTTGCTCCGGTGAAGTCGGCCCACTGGACAAGTCCCGACTATCACGGCGACTAGCCCAAGCATTTGTGCAGACAGTCTGCGAGGTACCGCCGGGGAGATCATCCAGCAGTGTCCCATCGACATCCTGACGTGTCTGACGTCTGTTAAAGAGCGACCAGGGCAAGTTACTCCATCGAGACTTCTTGGTCGACTTTCCGTCGCTGTGACGGGATAAGGTGGAAGAGGTGCCCTTTTCAAGATCGTTGTATGTAGCACGCGCCGACACAAAAGTGGCGATGGATTCCTTCTGGCGCGAGAACAACAATTTGGCACGGGAGCTGATGCTGCCGACGAGGGTGGTTGCTGTTGAGGCGTGCGCCGGGGAATGCGCGGTGCTGTGTGTCTCTGTTGGGGGCTGGATGCTCGGGAAGCAGTAGCCCAGTCCGAGATACCAGAAGACTGTGCGGTACATGCGGGTTGCGTCGCGGCCAAAGCCGAAGAAGATGAAGATCATGAAGCCTGATGCGACGGGGGTCCAGCGGTCGAAGAAGACGGTGCCGTCGATGGGGACTTTGGCGATGGTATTCCATTCTCCGTTGTGGATTTTGCTCCAGGAGTAGGGATGCCAGGGGAGGGAGAGCATTATGTCGGCGTAGACGACATAGCCTTGGAGTGGGAGGATACAGACGAGCATTGATAGGGCGAGGAAGAAGAGGCGGAGGAAGCGGGATTTGCTGAGATTGCTGCTAGAAGCGCGGAGGATGTTTGCGAAGTCGTTTCTGTACTTGTGTACGCGGATGAGGACCAGGCCTGGAACTTTTAGTCAGTTGGTGTGCTTTTCGTATCTTTTTTTATGGAGGAAGTTGGGAGTATACTTACAGCAATAGTATGCTGCAATGAGGCAGATGATCGGCGGCCAGATCCATGCAAAGACGAGACTGACCCAGCTCTCGTCGAAGTTGTTCACACATCCCGAGATGGCAAATAGCAGGTATCGACTCTTCTGCCAGACGATATGCGTGATCATTGCAATGACTGGAACAGCCACGCAGAACAGAATCTCCATGAACTGATTGCGCCAGCGTTGACCTTTGCTCGGGACTAATGTGGCCCGGTCTGTGTCCAGTACAATTGCAAGGCTTCGGAAGATGCATGCCAGACTTCCTGGAATGCCCACATAGCCGGCAGCCATAAACTTGACCTCGATATCACAGAGGCCAGCCCCATCCCACCACGACGCCACGTTGTCCGTGGGCCATATAAGGGCGTTGGTGATGTTGAACAAGTTGAGGAGGATTGACCAAAAGATCAGACTGGTAGCAGGGAAGTTGCGGTTCTTTCCATGCAGAATTAATGGTGGAATGGCGAGAGCAATAGAGAAAGAAGACAGGATTGGCAGAGCCACGGCCTGAGGGTGTCTTTGGTGAATATCCATGACGGCAGATGTAAAACAGAGATTAAAACGAGTATCTCGGTAATCTGCGTCTCTAATTCTTCAGTGAACTGCTCAAGTAAACGAAGAGATAGGATGAAAGAAAGAAGGATGGGATAAAACCATCCTCCCTCGCTGAAGGATGTATACCCGGCCAGGGGATACGATTGAGGGACGATGTCTTATTGAAATCTGAATAGTGAGAATCAGGAGGTTGATTCACAGCTCAAGACATCATGCCTTGAGTGAAGTCGGGTGCTATTCACGAAGAATGTATGGGCCGCAGAGACAAAACCCGCCGGGGACATCAGGCCTTGACATGTTTTGCGGCAGACAGAGAAACCTATCCATTGGATTAGCATTGAATTAGACTCAACGACTTGCAATAAAGAAAATAAAGAAGATGAAAGAAGATGAATAAAGAAATACGAAGCACATAGGTGTGGAGTGTAGGTTGAGCGAATCGTGTGAGGCAAACCAGTCCGCATTTGGGTGTCAATAGACCCGAGGAGGCGGGGACCTTATTCATTTGCATCCGCCTCATATTTTCGATGGAATGAATGAGTTTATTATTGATCTAGACTTTCTAGTCTATTGAGGATCAGATTGATCAGATTGACTAGTTCTCGGAGGTGTGTGAGTGGGAGAGAGTTGATGCAGTTGATAAGTTTGGAGAGGATATCCCTCAACATTCCAGTCTACACACACTATCCATGGATACATACCTCAGGTAGTCATCTAACCTACCTAGGTAATTAGGAAGAGTCACTCCTAGCAGTCAGGTTTTAATACGAGTGCCATTTTCTATAGTATTCCTCCCTAGCAAACTGCTCTGATACCCTAGTTTTTAAATAACCCTTTATTTAGTAACTATATAACATCCTCATCCGGTACACCATCAATCTCTTCTCGGAGTTTGAGGAGTTTGTCCGGGTTCTTGAGTAGCAGGAACATTGAATTGTTGATTGCGATTGCCGTGGAGACGGACCTGGCGTTCACTGTCAAGGATGATTAGCCTGCTATTCTGTACCTAGGTATAGCTGGTCTACGAGAGTCGTGTGCTACTTACATATAATAGAAATTTCGACGACAATCTCTCCGGATGGAAGATGGTTGGCCATCCTCTTTCGATTCCATTAAAGCCTGGAAGATGTCTCCAGTTTCTCACCACTCTGTTATCTTTTGAGGCGTTGGCGGGCTTGATGAACGACAATGCCGTCAGATTCATTGCCTTTATCTAATAGCTTGCCATAGCTAGTCGACAGGCGACGACTCCGCTTGCAAAATGACTAGTACCATCTGTAGGACCAAACAAGTACTGGGATAGCTCTTAATTGACCATAAAGACAGTCGCGATAACTGGCTAACATTCGAGATAGCTAGCGCCATCAATAGATTCAGAGACAGTGATATCATCCGCTTAGTCCAGAAATCCTAAAGGAGCATTCAGTCCAATATCAGTAATGGCGTCCATTGTAAAGAAATTGCTCGATGCCCGCCAATCGACCACATTGGCATCTGCTGGAGTCATGTCTAACGGTACACACGGCTTATCAAGTTGTCGAACGAGTCTGATAATTTCGTCTGCAACCTTGGAGGTTTTTGATCGCATGGGCACTTGAACGACTTTCTAGGCAGTAAGCTTAATGTAGATCTGGAACGACGGGACCCGAAACTCAAGGCTACAGTCTAATCCTCACTGGCCCCACTCTCTCGAGTACTTCATATCACCAAATATTCAATCCAGCTTAGTAGACGAGGAGAGAAAGATATGAAATATGTGATAATATTATTCGAGAACTGTGAGATATAGAAATATAGAATATAGTTGAAGTGTATAGATGTGTTATATAGAGTGGACAATTACCAGTTTGGGATCTGCGAACCATGGAACCGGTTCTTATTGCATCATCCTCGGCAAAGGTTCCAAGGTTACCCCATACTCTCTGCACGGGGTAGCAATAGAGACAGACAACACATTCCTTTCCCAACCTTCATCAACATGGATGATTCACCTTCCTTGAAACCACGTCGTGCCTATACCTTCGACAGTCAACGACGGAACTCCACTCTCTCCGACTCGATCTCAGAGGCCCGCAACTCGATCCGCTCATCGACCGACGACTTGTTTCTACCTCGCGTAGCAAAAGACCATGCCACACTCTCAACTGAAGAAGAAGAATCGCATTGGCATTCTGCCCCGCTCGGGCTGGCCCTGCTGCCTGCAATTGCCGGAATTTTCTTCCATGAAGGTAGTTCCTTCGTCACCGACGTCACATTACTAGTCTTGGCTGCTATATTCCTCAACTGGTCTGTCCGGTTGCCTTGGTATGTCCCCCTATATCCCCCGATAACCCCCAATGATCTCCCAAAATAAAAGTACCAATATTAACTGCACAAAGGGACTGGTACCGCTCAGCCCAGGCCATCCAACGAGAAGAAAGTGGATTCCCAGCGCCCGACAATCCCCAATTCGACCCAGACGACCAAGAACCCCAAAACAAAGAAGCAGCAACAGCCATCTCCGAACTCCACATCCACGAACTCACCGCTCTAGCCGCCTGCTTCATATTCCCCATAATCGGCACCTGTCTCCTCCACGGCATCCGCTCCAGCCTCTCCCGACCCTCAGAGGGCCTAGTATCAAACTACAACCTAACAATCTTCCTCCTAGCCTCCGAAGTCCGCCCAATCGCCCACATCCTAAGACTAATCCAAAGACGCACCCTCCACCTCCAACGCATCGCATCATCCTCAACAGACCCAATACCCCCAACAACCCTACAAGACCTAACAAAACGCCTCGAAGAACTCGAAACCCACGTCGCAGAAACAGCAACCGCCCGTCTCGCCACCCAAACAGATAAAGACCCCCTCCTCTCCCCAAAAGAACAAGACCAGACATCCCCATCCCTAGTCGTCAGTGCAGCCCTCGAAACCCGCAAAACTATCCAGCCCGATATCGAAGCCCTGAACCGCGCAGTCCGGCGCTACGAGAAACGATCCGCCCTCTTCTCTCTGCAGACTGATCAGCGTTTCGTGCGTCTTGAGACGCAGGCCGGTGACGCCATTGCGCTCGCTGCTGCTGCGAAGCGGGCGGCTGAGTCCCGGCGTCCGAATTACGCGCTAGTCCTGCTGGACTGGGCTTGCGCGTGCATAGTTGTCCCTGCTCAGATTGCGCTGTCGCTTGTTAGTTTGCCTGGGCGTGCGGTCTCGGGTTGTTGGGATGCTGCGAGGCGTATGCTGATGGGGCGAAAGGTTGCGCCGCAGCAGAGGTCAAAGTCTAGGTCTGGGTTGAAGGGGAAGGCTGGCGCTGGCGCTGGCGCTGGAGCTGGAGCTGCGGGGGCTGGGTCATCGGGTGGGTATCGGCAGGGTGGTGGGCTGGTCTCGCAGCGGCGGTCTGGGGTCAGGGATGGGGATGGTATGGGATGAGGACCTATATGGACCATTTTTTCGATTTTATTGCCGACTGAAGATATGTAGTGGCCTATAAGCTGTTTGAAATGGGCGTCGGGTGATGACCGCAGGATCGGTCCACGAGTATATTGGCGTTTATGTATGGACTTAAGTACTTCTGTAACGTGATCTATCATGTTTTAAGATGGGAATACTGAGTTTAGTTCAAATATGAGGTTGTTTTAGCCTGTATCATTAATCCTCATAGGCAAGAAAAACGTGAGAATATGGCACTTGTACAGCATTATACATATCGAGACAACGCGATGCAATCGAACAACTGAAAGTCAAGTCTATAGGAGTCAAAACACGGCCGGGTTTTTGATAAGAATTACCCGGGGCCGGACCACGAGACAAGGGCAAGCAACCCTCTCGACTGTATCAGAAAAAAATCAAGACCGACCTCCGGATGGACCTCGATCATCCACCGCAACCATCTTCAAGAACGGTTCAATAATTGATCGCCTCCGCTCTTCAGATATACGACGCTCTTTCTCTTTAGGCGGCAGTGGAGCAGAGCCAGAAATAAGCACGAGTGCAAAGGCAGATGCTAGAGCAGTCTCGACTGCTTGTCGACGTGCTATCGACTGATTCTGACCAGTAGAGTCAGGGCTAGTGCCAGCGGATGTACTCGAGGAGCGGTTCTTGCGGCGGAAACTGCCACTGGTTATGAAGGCAGTAGCGGAAGCTGGAGTAGGAGATTGAGCTCGATTCTGGCTTACAGTCCCAGCCTGTTCATCTCTCGGCTCGTTGGGGACAACGGGCTTTCCTTGCTTGGACATTGGGACCAAAGGTGTATTGGACGATACCGGGGCCACTTCATTGGCGATGCGGGCGAGCATAAAAGTGACAAATGTGAATGATACGCTGTGCGCTGGTGAGTAGGCTAGGTGCTCAAGCACCCAGGCCTGGGTTTCTTCCCAGTTTCGAGGAGGGGATTTGCTCTTCTCGCGCGCGGTTATCTGCTGCTCCATGTCTTGCCATACTTTCGCCGTGACAATGCCGTCTTGGAGCGCGTTGAGGAAAGTGAGGAGGGTTTCAGATAGGACCTCCAAGCGATGAAGAGATGATGTCTCAGGGGCAAATATTGAAGTGAGGGACTTGTTGGTGTCAAGGGCTTCACGCACGGAAATTTGCAGCGTAGCACGCTCCTGTGGGTCCTTTAGAGTCCATGTATCAGGCTGGAAGGGCCATGCTCCACCGGAAGTATCCGTTGCCCATGGGGCTTTATGCTCCTCGGATTCACCATTTGTCATACTCCACTCCGCGACGGCGCGCTCTGTCAACTCTGAGATCGCCTCAGTCAGTCGGAAAAGCTCGCGGGGTGCCGACAGACGGATTTCAGTGGAACTATCTGTGCGGGATGGATGAGGGGTGTCTGATTCGGCCAAACTTCGAGCACCCGCTTCTGGCATGCGTGTCAACTCGTCGACACTGCAACCAAAACAGGTGGGTAGCCAACGGCCGTGAACGGGGATAAAATGGTCGCGGCCGCCATCAACGTGAAGGACTAGGATGTCTTCTAGTTTGAGCTTTCCAATATTCAGCAAGCGGACGTGCCTGATGCTACGAACGTAAGCCGTGACATCTATATTTGCTACTTCCCCAGGGAGCAAAGTGTGGTTCCCAGACGAAGAAGTCATCGCTTGGCCAGTGTCATGGGCGGTGTCTGTAGACTTGGAGACGTGCAGAACAAGCCACGAAGGTGTTTGTGTAGTGCCCTCGTCGTCACCTTCATGCCGCTCCGCAAATGAAAAAGTGGCTGCCGTGCCACTGGTGTTGGCAACGGTTAGGGACCGATGAGCTGGCACATCAAAGGCAATATCGCCGAAATCGACGGTGTCCGGGTCTTTGTCTGTGTGCTTTTGGTCACCATACTTATCCACCACAATAGTAAGATCCGGCCGAGATTCATTCTCGGCCTTGTCCAATTCACGGGCCACTTCTTGATGAACCTTCGCTTTGAGTTCGCGATTGACCGCATCAAAACTCAAGGTGAAGACAGCATCTAGGGGCTTGTGGTCCGACGAAAGAATGCCTTGGTGCGACACATAGTGGTCCAAGCGGATTGGATCATGGGAAGAGTCCAGTGATGCGACTGTCGTAGCATCCTCATCAGCGGCTTGCTCCTCGTCTGATATGTACTCCTCGCTGTTTGCACCGTCTGCATCAGGGTCATATTCAAACAAGACATTATCATCGGCAACAGCCTTGTCCAGCCCGCTTGCCTTCATCTCCTCATCCCTCTTTCGGGCCTCCTCCGCTTCCTGGTCGAGCTTCTCATGTCTCAGCTTATCCTGAAGACTGCGGAACAGAATCCGATCACACCAGCTAGGGCCCCGTTGCTTCTCACTCGTATCAAACATGGCCACACTTCCAACATCATATTTGTACGTCGGCAAGAAAGTGATGTCACCTTCCCGCCAACCCTTGTGGAAAGCTGCTCCTTTTCTTTGTTGAACTCCTAGTTGATCGTGCGGGAGAAGTGAGGAAATTGTAGTCTGAAGAGATGCAGGGTCATTATGAGGATCAATCTCATCATCAGTGACAGGGTCGGTGTCTGGCCCCGTCTCCTTTTCTTTTGGGGGAGAAGAAGAAGGCGACTCATTCTCATCATTGGAATCGGCCGTAGAGTCCTCAGAATGGCTTGACGACTGCTTTGCTTGGCGCTCTTTGTCGTACTCATTGGCAGTATGCCGAGCGAGGACATGGCGCACATCATCACTAGAGATATCATCGAGGCGGTAGTTGAGGTCACCAAACCAGAAAGTGAAATCTTCATCTCCTATTGATTCGCCCGATTCTCCCGATCCATCAACGTCGGACCAAACCGCGTCAAATTTAGCACGCTGGACAATCTGAGAAGAGTCCCAGTTGCGCCGCTCCAAGCTGCCTTTGTCGGACCCTGCAGCAAGATGACAGTTGATAAAGACCAAACGGGTCGTTTCGCCCAGGACAAGGCGCGTTGTCACGGCACCCTTGTTTCCCATGTACCCCATCAGTCCGGTACCAACAGATGTACTACAGACAGAAGAAATACTATCTCCAATGGCAGGTGACGCATATGTCAAAAGCAACAAGCCGACCAGCTGGACTTCAGAGACCAGCTGATATCCTCCAGGTAGCGCCCTTTGGACTGCTTCCTTCCACCGCTTGGACGGTGCCAAGTCAACATATGGCCGGAGAGCTTCTGTTGGAGAAGAGATATCGACCACTTCTTGTAAACCCAAAACGTACAGGTCTATCTCCTCGGGGCTGTGGTGAAAGGTTCGTTTTTTGTCACCGTCTGATTTCTGCTCATCATGCTTGCTGGGTGATTTGGATTCTGGCTTTCGTGCGTGTGCGTAGTTTGTCCCAGAGAACTTCGGGCACACCCCGTCTCCTTGGACAAACCATTTGCCAACGTCTTTCTCGGTGCCGGAGATGCCGGCTACATTCCATGTCCCGACCTTGACTCGGATAGATTTCCGGCGCGTGTATTCATCTTTTCTTGCTCTGACAGCACGCGAAAGAGACGAAACGTCGAGTCCTGGGTTCTTAACCTCTTCCGCGTATTCGGACTCGTGGCCCTTGTGGTCTGATGCGGACGGCGATTGCGATTTAGAGCTCATGATGTACGAGTATACGGTGGTGTCAGAAGGTAAGAAAGTTTATTCGCCTCGCTTGGCTATGGTTTGCGGTTTCGGTAGGGTAGCAGCTTGTAGCGGTGGTGTATGTATGTGCGCTTGCGCGGTTTTTAATTCCGGCAGCGGAAAATAGGCTTTGGGGGTTTGTCGCAATAGAAGAACAAGAGGATAATGGTTATGATAGGATAAATTGAGAGAATTGAGAGAATCAGTTGTATAATGCGACAATGGCTCAGTCATTTCATCACAGAGGTCATCCCACCAAGGTTTAGAAGGGTCGTATCGTCATCACGTAGAATATAGGGAATAGGGAATATGTTGAAACCAATTGTGAAGGAATCAAATATATGCCAGCGTCCCAGGTACCCCACATGAGGTTCAGAAGAGAAGAGCTTCGAGGGTCGGAGAGTAGAAAGTAGAGAGTCGCCGGATAAGCGCGAAGGCGGAGCTGCAATGACGATATCAGCTCCTTCCATCCTTCCACACCTTCCAAGCGTTCCCACAGAAAACATGACTTCACGCAAACCTCGGAGACAGAACAATCACAATCCTGTCAATCTCACCGATTATGAATCCGACGCCCCATACTACTCCGACATGCAGCAACAGCCTGCACCCCCGCTCCGCTCGAACGAGGAGCTCAACCTCTCTGTTATCCGCCGCCACAAGCCCTCAGTGACCTCCATCCTTTCACTTGCCCCCTACGCAGTGGTCTACATCTTCAGCCCCACCACAAAACAATGGGAAAAGAACGGGGTTGAAGGAACCTTATTTGTCTGCCAGGAAACACAAGGTGATCTAGGCCAAGAGCGCTACACTGCCTTCGTGCTGAACCGCCGCGGGTTGAACAATTTCGATCTCCCCCTCACCGATGGCGAGAATGTCGAAATTACAGAGGAGTATGTGATCCTCAAAGCTGAGGAAAGTGAAGGTGAAGCCGGACAGAATGGCATCGCCGATCCCTTGCACCCGCAGAATGTACCCAACAACCAGACCGGCACGAACAACGTGCGCATCTATGGTCTCTGGATCTACTCGGAGCCGCCGCCAAACTCCACCGCGGAGAGTCGCACCATAAACGCCCAGATGATTCGTGAGTGCGCCACCCATGCGGGGGAGAGCATGAAGCTAGCTCGCGGGCGCCTCGAAGCTATGCGCCAGAACAGCCTGCACGTCGCGGCAGTGGCGGCTTCCTCACAGACTGCCCCGATGGAGGAAATACAGGCTAGCGTGCCTATGGGACGTCAGATTTCGCTGAAGGATCTGTTTGGTCAGCAGCGCGCCCAGGACGACGCTTGGAGTGTGCGAGCACACCATCTGGGCCCCGAGCAGCAGCCTAACTATCAACATATGGTGCCTCATCAGATGCCGGCTCCTACTCCCCCGCCCCAGCCGCAATCCGATGTGCTAGGAGACTTATTCCGGAGGGCAGGATTAGCTCAACAGAGCAATGTACAAGGGCACTAGAGGAGTGCTGGATGTTTCCTTCGGGCCCCTCAAGCATTTGTACATGGCGTCTAGCTTTCTGATTTATTCCGGCATATTTAAATAGCTTTGGGCTCTTTGTCATTCGGATGGGAATGGGCGTGGCGTAGCGTCTCTTGAGATACCCGTTACAGTCTGCGCCAATGGCGAAATTCATTGTCTTCATATAGCTCCTGTCTATTTCGATGCATCGTAAAATCCGTAGCCTCTCCCTCAGGCCACAATCTGCCTAATCATCCCCGCAACTTTTTGCGCCATCACATCACTGTGTTCTACAAAATATCAGCAAGGCTACGTATCGTAGTCAAAGTCAATAAAAATCCACTTACTCAGACAAAATGCATGTGGCAAGCCCTCTTCGCAAACAACCATAGTCGGCCCAGCCTGTCCTCCCTTCTGCCCGCGCACCGCAACAATATCATCCCTCGTCTGATCAGCCACCCAGTGATCATTACGACCAAAATAGAAAAACAGTTTAGCGATAGGCTCACGCGCCGACGCAGCACCCCAGACATCATCACTCCATTTGTCCGAAGTGATAGTCCGCATTTCATCAGCAGCCATATGTCTAGCCAGGAGAAGAAGTTAGTTAGATTAACCCAAACCACCAGCCAAAAAGAGAATATCATACAAAGCCTGCCGTACCCCACCCCGACTCTTCAAAAAACCACACGTAGTGTCCAAAGCATGAACGGGCGGGTCGTTCATAACGAGCCGGACAACAGGTCGAAGAAGTGATGCCGGGAGCAGGAATGTAAGTAGTCGAGCGAAGAGACTAACCACTACAGCCAGACGGGGAATGATTGAAAGTAGAGTCTATGCAGTCGAGCTGAGATTAGCCACGAAACTGAATCAAAACACAAGCATCTGGCAAGAGGAATATGGTATGTACCGTCAATTTCTGCCCTGAAGGCGACGCGGCGATATCCTTGACTGTAGGGAAGAGCATCGCTCCGCCGATGATATCGAAGGCGCTTTCTGGCTTTGATTCACGGTGCCGTCTTAGGATTTCCATGGCGATATATGCGCCGACGGAGTGGCCGACCAGGATGACTTTTTGTCTGGTTCCGGCATTACCATTACCGTTGCCGTTGCCTTCGTCCCCCATCAGGGTAGTGAGCTTGTCCTGGACAAAGCAGATCTGATCTTCCAGGTCCAGATCGATGCTATTGTTTGATGGCGAGGACTGGCGTTCGTCGATTTCAAAGCCACCCAGAGAGCAGCCGTATATTTGAAAAGACGGTGGGCTTGGTAGATTTTCCTCTTTTTCCTCATCTAGATAGTTTGAGAGTAAAGAGAGGAATGGGTGGTAGTAGCCGATCAGACCCGGATTGCCGGAGATGAAGAAGATTGTCTTCTTTTGGTCTGATGGAGAACCTGTGGTAGTGAGGAAGGTGTTTGGGGTAATTCCAGGTGCCATTTTTTGTTTAGCTTGTATCATTGGATCTGCTGTAGGGCTCTCCCATGTAGGTTCCATCCAGGGTATAGATGGTTACGGGTTGGTTGGGTGGCCTGGGCTGGGTTAGTTGTTGTCCAGATGCATATAAGTTAATTGAAGGGACGGAATTACACGAAATGCACCCCTTTGTTATGTATATTTCTCGCGTATATGATTACCCTGGGGTGATGAACGAATTGCGTTGGATTGATAGGGAGGTGAAGTCGGATTTGGCTGGTGGATCCAAGCACTCTACATCGAGAGCCATCCATGCTAGCCGATCGACCACCCGAAAAATACGAAAAATATATAAAGAAAGTCAGAAAAAGAAAGAAACACACAGAGAGATATTGCTGGGCTGTATAGGTATTTTGATGGCTGGCAGGGCAGATACTGCGAAGGCCGTGCTTACGGCACTACAGAAAATTCCAACAGGTAAAGAACACCACGAAGATAGCAGGATATATTGCAACGACTCCATCCGCAGATGCAGGGCTCTGCCAATTGTCGGGTTCCGAGTCCGACCAGGAAAATAAAAAGAATAGACACCGCAAGGCTAGATCCAATGCATTGCCCAGACGCCATGCCATGTACATCAACATTCAACTAGACGCTAGTTCAGGCCAGAGAAGACAAAACCTCGTAAAATCAGGAGGGAAGCAGATGGGCAGCACCCCGAAGAAAAGAAGAAAAGAAACGGAAGAAGAAGAAAGGGCATCGCCCAAAGAACAGCAAGAGATGGAATATGGGAAATCCCGCAATCGAGTCTGGTATCAAGGCCATTGAAAGGGAAACTTAATTCAAGAAAAACGCCTGGCTTATGAGGTATATTCATCCACCCTCGTTACCCTGACTGTCGTCGCGATTCTCCTTCTCGTAACTCTCGCTCGTCACCTCTGTGCGGGGGTTGTCAGTTTCTGACACGGGAGGTTTTGCCGTTGATCCAATATTGATAGCGATTCTCTTGGGCGCGGCGCTGGTGACCTTGTTTAATACACCTGGTGAGGCATTCTTATCTGCCAGTGAGCCAGCAGACAGGTTCTTTTTCCGATTCATGTTAAAGGCGCCAGAATTGCCACTAGTTGAACTTCTTCGCTTAGGTCCCGCAGTAAGCTTGCTGAGCTCATCATCGTCTTCTTCCTCGCGGCGACGCTTCTCCGCAATTCGCTCCGGCGGCGCAGGGGGCGTTTGGGTGAGTGATGACGCAGGAACCTCAGTGATCTCGGTGGGACTGGCCACTGGCTGTTGTTCTGCGCCTTCGGGTTTGGTGTCCATGATGTCCTCATCGTCGTCATCTGGGTAGTCAACCAATGGTTTGACGACCGCAGAGGCGGATCCGCTTGAAGGTTCATCCGCAGTGGCCACACGGTCCTGTGTCCACTTTATCTTAAATGGTCAGTCGTTTGCTCAAACTGTCTCAATCCAAAAGGTACCTACCTCATCTTCGTCGTCGGACGTGTTGAAATAATCCTCTTCCGCGGGGTCCATCTCCCTAGCACCCTGCCAGCGCTGGCCATTGAGAGGAATTCTCCGCGGAGCGGTGCTTTCATCCTGACTGAACAGAGTCGCGTCCGCCTCGGCTCCGTACCCCTGCATCTGGTCATATCGAAGAATCAGGCTCTGGAAGGTATCAACATAAATGATGTTCTCAAGTTTCTCGCGATATTTTTCGACCACATGGAGAATAAAAGGTTTGATATTTTCCCGCTTGATAAACTCAAAAAGTTCAAGACAAGCCGAGTTGAGCAGGTTGTCGCGAGGCATTGTCTCGTAGACGATGTCGAGAATCAACTCAAACGTGTTATTGTGTGTCATGAGAGCTTGGTAGAAGGTATCTTGGAGACTGATCAGGGTGCGGAAGAATTTGAGGGCGACTTGTCTGTATTAGCTATGGATTCTGCGTCAAAAAAAAGGGCTGTACACTCACCGAGTTTGAGGTGTTTCTGCGGTGCCCGCAGAAGTTGTGCCACACGAGGCGCGAGTGATTCACTCTGGATAGAGTTACGTGTGCGGAAGAGATGCTGGCGGACGAAGAAGGTGAGGATATCAACAAGATGCGAGTAGAGGGTGACCTCTTGGAATGTCAAATCATTAACTAGACTCAAGGTTAGCAAAGTCTTCATCAAAACCAAGGATCTAACCACTTACGGGCTGTGCGATTTGCAAGCTGTTTAAGCGGTTGGAAAAGCCGTTTTGACGACTCATCAAAATGTTGCTGGACAAATGCATCAGAGAGAAGGTTGTTGTTGCGAACTTTGAAGTAATCGGGTCCAGCCCGACCAAGCGGGTCCTGCATAGGAATCTGAGGATCAAGGAGAACCTTGATAGCATCAGCAAGTTGGTTTTTGACGCCAAGGTCAGTCTCCACATGAAGAAGGTCGATCAAGGTGTCTGTGAGTGGTGTCTTTTTCTCATTGACAGCCTTTAGCATATAACCTCTCATCATGACTGGATCGTGATCCAACAGAGCCGACAAGATATCAATGCCAGTCGTGCGCATAGCGGGATTCAAGTGCTTGACGGCAAACGCTATAACGGCGAACAACCCATGGCTAATAAAGTTGGCGAATAATTGGGCCCGCGACGGCGCCTGCAAGTTCTTCGCGATGCCAGCACACTGGTGAAGAAACTGCACGGCATCATCCTTGCGTCTCTGGTCCGGATTTCTCGGGTCGAAAACCTGAAATAGATCACGCAGGAAGGGCCCATTTGCTTGGATATGATTCACTATCTCCATTTGATTGAAGAATATGAGAGAATTGAGCACCGAAAATGTCGGGTCGTCCAAGATCCGAGCCAGTACCACATCTTTTAGGTACTGCAGCCTCCATGTACTCCGAATCTTGCGGCGAATGAGCGGGTCCTTGATCGGGACAACTTCCTTATATCTCGATTTGTCCGCGAGGTATTGTCGATGGTTTGCCTTATGTGTGGGGAATTCAGGGTCATCTATTTTCGTTAGTATCCAATTGCATTGGACTTGGACCAGGATGAATCTGGGTAGAGCATACATTCCAGAGCCCCAACCACTCCGAGGATGATATGATCGGCGACGACGGTTTCGATGATGGTGTTGTCATTGAGCAGGATTAGAGATTTCATGATGTTGCACAAACGGTGCAAATCGATCAAGCTCTCCAAATCCTCAGCCATTGTCACTAGCGGTACCAATTTGGAGATGTACTCGTCGCGAATGATGTACTTGGATAGCGCATCTCGACCGTTCTGTGTCATGCTCGCTGCTCGTACAATTTGTTCAATTTCGGGGAGATTTCCGAGTTCGGGGCCGGGTAATACGATGGACTGGTAGCTATCGAGGTCGTCGGACAAGGCGTCGTCTTGGAGAACAATTAGAGCTGCCAGCTTTCAAACACGCGACAAACCTTACCAGCTGAAGTGAGACTTAAGAGATGCTGTTGGACAGCATTGACAAAGTCCCTTTGATGAGGTTAGTTCATGCGCGCAAAGATTTTTCGTCGATTCCTTACCAAATGACCGCACAACCTTCCGCCTCTTGGAAACTCAGTGCCATATCCGTGCCATTCTGCTCGGTCCAGACAATCAAAGTCTCTGAATCGCGTGGTACAGTTAGTCAAAAAAGACACCAAACAGCGATGAGATGATAATGACGGGATAGGTACCCTGTTGTTTTTGATAGCCATCGTCCTTGGTGATCCGCGTTTCGAGTAGGACACGATTGGGTAGGTCTTCAGATTCGACGAATATGCGAGGCTCCTCCTAGTTCAAAGCGATCAGTTACTGATGATGATGATGATGCGCTCGGGATTGCGCGCGATGAAACATCGTCGCAAGAGCCTCAGTGCGCGCACAACACGCGACAACTCACCCCCAAGATCTGACCCGTGCAGAAGCCGGTTCCCCGGTCAAACCAATCATTATCTTTTAGTTCATAAACCTTCACTCGTTTGCGACCGTCGGGCGGCTGTACTTCCAGCGCCATGGTCCGGCAGGAATAGGGAAAGGCGTCTCGTCACTCCGGGCCTGATAAAAGTGCACCGGCGCGAGAGGAGAGCCAAAGGGCGGTGTGGGGGAAAAGAATGAAATTAAAAGAAGGTTATCGGAGGATTGTGTAGTTTGTTTGAAAAGGGTTTGAAAGGGACGCAAAGAGGGAATGGAGGTGGAGATCCCAATGATGAAAGAGTCTGCGGAGGGGATGACGATCGGGAACAGTTCTGAAGGTCCACCTGACGGCCTCGGCAGGTACTTGGGCTTTTTTGGATTTTTTTTCCCCTTGAAAGAACCTCGGGAGATTAAGAAGAAGCTTCTTAGAGAGATATGAAGTGAAAGTGGGAACTTTCAATCCTTCCAGAATTCCATATGATCCCTGTTTATCGCTATTTCATCTCTATCATCTCTACGGCGTACCTAAGGTATCCAAAGTACCTATAACCACCTCAGACTATACAGTTACCTGGGACTCCCTATGTATGTACATTATGTACAGGCAGAAATATGCTATACCACTAGGAATGCAGCTTATGATAAAATCTAGACGTACCTTATCTTCGTCCTTCTGGTGTTCTTCCGTGATCGGCAGAAGCTGGATCTGGAATCCATTTTACAATGTTCTTTCTCAGGGGTTTCGGAATGGGGTCAGTCAATACATACATCCATGGAGGATGGCCATCGAGTACATGTATTTATAACAGCTGAGTCCTAGCCCTTGTGTACAATACAAAACAAAATCCAACACAATTTAAGATTCATCTATCAATCTATAAATCTATAAATATTCTCTGCAAGGTCAACTCAACGCATGGATCTCCACAAGCTACGGGATGTGGTACATGGAAAGTACTTCCCCTAAAGCCGACAATTAGCCTCTCTATTCAAGTATCGGCCAAGTAACCAGGCGCCTTGCCTAAAAGCTGCTGACATAAAAGACCAGGTGGACGGCAATGTCCGCAGCACAGACCCTCACCGCCCCCACTATCCTCCCATTGATTGGCTGTGTTTAACAGTGTGGATCTTATCAAAGATGGCCCGATTAGGAAAGGTTCCAGACGCTTTTTTTTCTTAGGCCTCGGGTTACATTTAGATTTCTGCTTCTTCGTCCGATTCATCGCCAAACGGTATATTGATACACGAGCGACTTCGGGAGTTTTGCGCTCGTTTTCCAATCTTATAAAGCTCCCTTTCTATTGCTCTAATACTTCGACTGCAACCGGTTTGTCATCTGCATCATTAAAACGCAACCCCGCTTTCTGAGCACGCATCAATTCGCCATGTCTGAGTCGAAGGACCAAGTCACCGTCCAGGCATCTGGTGTAGACCGTGATACTTCTACCCGCTCACTATCCAAGGATGCTCAGGCGGGCGCACAGAGTTCGAGTTCCCAGGCGGATGCCTCTGAGCGCGCTGTGCAACCTGCGGACCTAGTCGACCAGAAGAAAGGGTTCTTTGGCTACTTCAAGACTAAAGAATTCTATATAACCTTGGCTCTAGGGTGAGTATCACTTCAGAAACTACCAGTCGCTCAAATCCTAACTCAATTTCTCGCAGTCAAATCCTCGCTATTGCCAATACCTCGACGGGTACATTCACAACGCTACTCGGCCAGGAACAATGGGCAATCCCTGCGTTCCAAACCTTCCTAAACTATGTGCTACTCAACGCCATTTTCACTCCTTATACGATGTACCGTTACGGCTTCAAGGGCTGGCTCCGACTGGTATGGCGTGACGGCTGGAAATGTATGTCCCCAATCTCCCCACATATTCGATATACAACCCCGACTAACCACTGCAGACATCATCCTTGCTTTCTGTGACGTGGAAGGCAACTACTTCATTGTTTTAGCATACCAATACACAACCATGCTAAGCGCGCAATTGATCAACTTCTGGGCCATCGTCGTGGTCGTCATCATCTCATTCCTGTTCCTGCGCGTACGCTACCACATCACCCAAATTGCAGGTATCATAATATGCATCGGCGGCATGGGCATCCTCATTGCCTCGGACCACATCACCGGTACCAACGGCGGAAACGTATCCCAAGGCAACCAACTGAAGGGTGACCTGTTCGCGCTGTTAGGCGCGAGCTTCTATGGTCTCACCAATACGGGAGAGGAGTACTTCGTCAGCACTCGGCCTGTGTACGAGGTGCTGGGTCAGATGTCCTTCTTCGCAATGATCATCAACGGTGTGCAGGCCGGTATCTTCGACCGGACCTCCTTCCACAATGCGCACTGGAACGGCAAGGTCGGCGGATATCTCACCGGCTACACCCTGTGTCTGAGCTTGTTCTACTGTCTCGCTCCGCTGTTGTTCCGTCTTTCATCGGCGGCTTTCTTCAACGTCTCCATGCTCACCATGAACTTCTGGGGTGTGATCATTGGCGTCAAGGTCTTCCACTACTCTATCCATTGGATGTACCCGATTGCCTTTGTTCTGATTATTGTCGGTCAGCTCATCTACTTCCTCGCTCAGAAGGTCTTAAGTGAAGCCCGCAAGCCCTGGCTGGGGACTAACCAGGAGCGTGGTGTTGTTGGTCTTTTCACTGCGAAGAGGAAGATCGTGCATACCGTTCCTGCTGCTGCGGAATATGGTCAGACCCCTGAACATACCCCCGGGCACACTACGACGGTGAACAATAGCGCTGTCTGATTGTTAACCGCCGTGGATCTCATTGTTGCTTTCTTTTTGTATATCTTCGGGGGTTTATGATTATGGATGGGACCGCACATATAAGAAGATCTTTCAGATTTTATTTTGTGTGCTGCGATATATGCCCGTCAGGTCCGTGTTACCGCTACCCTTGCTACTGAGAAGTGCCGGGGTGGTTTCGATGCTGGACCGGGAGAAAAAAGGACGATTTTGTTCGCGTGCCCTCAACTAATGCTTAATTATGTTCAGATTATTGCTACTTCTGAGATCAATACCAATCTTTATTGAGAATAAGTCAATACACCCGTGGACGGTTCATCGCCTGTTCTAAGCATCTAGATACGTCTTCAGCATAGTCCAGAAGCAACAATGGAATCCTGGTACTAGGACTGGTAGCCCAATATAGAAGGGGTCATTACTATGTCATGAAGCCAGACACGTTATAGAACGTGCCTATGTACATTTGTCGGGCCAGACACCGAGCAACGAGAAACAGATAGGTATGCAAGGACATAGTATTTTCCCTTCCCTATAAAGACCATAGCGAAGCCTAGAAATCAAATCCAAACGAAACCCAGATCCGTTGAAAATAGAACAGACTCCAATAACCCTTACATCAACCAAGCTATAGTCAACCCTCACCTGGAATAAGAGAAAAAAGTGAAAACAATTAAAGATCTCCAAATCCAAGAAACATCCGTTTTGAGCCTCTGTTCGCCTCCCCATCTCAATATGGAGATATATAGTAAAAACAGACATCCAAAATTAAATAAAAATCACAATGTGCAAGTTTCCCGTACCACCCCCAAAGATGAAAAATATAAAAGAGACCTGTGCATCCGACATGAAGAACACCGAGAAAAATGAGACAGCCCATACATAGCCCACGAGCATCACAGATAAAGCGCCATATTTCCGACCATATTCGCACGGGCACCGGAATAGCAAAAACAAACCCACAAAAGCAGAAAACAACATGCTGAACCCAAGACCTAACAGGGGAATGCGAAGAAGGCATCGTCATATCATCCAGACAGATTCACAATTTGGGGGAATATTTCCAAACCCCAGTAAACCTTCGTCTTGTTCCCCCGCCTGGTATATAGTAAGCCAGCTCAACCCCGAGTCCAATATGCAACAAGCGCCCACTGGAGTAATGCCATCAAAAATCAGAAATTCGGTGTGGGTGTGGAGTTTTAACCCCAAACGGAAGCCTGCACGCCAAGCCCGCTCTTAGAGCTCCAGACGCCACTGCCGTTGCTCCAGCCGAGGCCAACACCACCAGCCTGGTCCTTCGTGCCAGGGGTACCAGCAGCAGAGGTCACAGGCGGGGTAGGGCCGGCCGAGGAGGTGCGCTCTGTCGCGGGGCCAGTAGGGTCAGCGGGGGTGAAGCCGAGCCCGAGCGGGGAGGGGAGAGGAGTGATGGAGCGCTTGTTCAAGGCCGGGTTGGCGGGGGGAGCAGATGTCTGGCCAGGGGCAGGCCGAGAACCGATGGGACCGACGGAACCGATAGGACCAGCAGCCGGCTTGGAAGTAGCCTGACGGGATGAGGGTGAGTCGGCGCCGGGCGAAGAGGCCGAAGTTACGGGCTGCTCGGTGCCGAAGCTGGCATTGATGGCGGAGCTAGGCGAGGAGGTGCTGTTGGCGCGCGAGGGTGACTGCAGGCCCGTGGTGGCTTCGGCGTTAGTGGTGCCAGCCTGTGTCAAGCCGAACGGGTCCATGCCTCGCGGGGAGGATCCACGCACGCCAGACGACGGGGTACCACCGCCGGCTTGGCTATCTGGGCGCGGGTTATCATCGGAGAAGGCACCGGGCGGGAAGAAGGCTGGGCTTTCGTTGCCGTACAGGGCGCGGTGCTGGCGGGCGAGGAGTTCGCGACGGCTGTCCTCGCTCACGGCAGCCGGGCTGGTGGAGCGGTCGGATTTGGATGCAGACATCTCGGCGAGGAGGCCTTGAAAGGAAGAAGAAAAGTATTAAAACCCCGTGTTCAAAGAAAAACGAAGAAGCCAAACCAAATATATTACACAGGCCGACGGATACATAGATGCAAGGATGTGACAAGAAAAAGAGAAGAGGGAAGAAAAGCCGACAGGGGAATATAACAAGGCTCAAAAAGAAGAAGACAGACGCTACCACGTACTTCGGTTGTACTGTTGCTCCTGGTGATAGTTGCGGAGTTCCCTCTCACGCTGTGCTGCCATCCGACGCTTCGCCTGCATCATCTGTTCCACCTCGTTGGGACGACCCTGGTACCGCTGGGAGGCATAGAAACCCTGGGCATTGCCAGCCGGGGGGATGCGGTTGCCATCGAACTCGCTGATCGAATGGTGTCGCTGAGGGCCACCACCCATGCGAGGGTCTGTCAAGAGACAAGTCAGAAACGCGTTCTGGGTGTCATCCGTGCCCGCAACATACCGTAGTCGGGGTAGGGCCGGCCCATCATCATGGGCATCGAATCCCGCCGAGGAGCATTCCACAGCTTCCCGCTCTTGACGAGATTGTCGATCGCACGATCGACCTCTGAAGAGAAGAAAAAAAAAAGATCAGCACTCGTCCCCCAAAGGGTCCCCAAAGGAAAAAAAAAACAAGTATGCCCATATCATCTCCACAACCGTCTCGCTTCAAAATCACCGGACATTTCCCCGTTATGCGATTCGGTTTTGGAGAGGCAATTGTAGGGATCCAAGCAGAAGTGTGTCCGTACCGTCAAATTGGGAGGAAAAGGCCGGGATATCCTCGCGCTGGGAGACCGAGCTCGATCCTGTCAAATGTTAGTTTTCTGCTCGGGGTGCTCGGCATTTGATCCCATACCTGACCGGGAGGGAGGCGCCGGCTGCTCCCAAGAGACCTGGCGCGCAGCGGGTGCTTGCCAGCCCTGAGGTTCGTAGTACGAAGACATTGTCGAGATCAAAAGGTGCGACGGTTCAGGGGGAAGATGATCCGGTCAGAGGCGATCTGTCGAGAAAAAAAAAATGTGAGCGTCGATCCACAACACACACTTTTCGAACAGTGTTCCAGTTCTCCAGATCTTTCTTTTCAACACATCAAAAGAAAGTATCGAAATTTAAGATCGCAAAAGAAAAATAATAATCTCTCGGGAAACCCTTTTTCGAGGGTGTTTTTTTTTTCTGCGCTCTTTCAAACTATTTTGGGGCATATGTATAGAATATTTTTTTTTCTCCCCAATTGGAAACAGAAATAATATCACACTTACAGGAAATAGGCCTCCGAGTATTTCTTTCTACCACGAGTCAACGAGGCAGAGAAAGTCCAAAGATTGGAAGGATGAAGAAGAGAAGAAAAGGAGAGGGTCCTCTGGGGGGGGATGTGGGTGTGTATTACCTTATGGGGGGGGGGAGAGGGGGGCTTTCATAAATTGTAATGTAAAAGAGTAAAATAGTTAGTACTCCGTACATATTAGTATATATTATTAGTATGTATTATATTAGTATACGGGGGAAAAAAAGGAGACTCTCTTTTGACTCTTGTATTTGTTTTTTTTAAGTAGGACAACATATTAGGTATTAAACTGAGATAAACTGAGATATTAACCTTCCTTTCTGTTTTATGTTGGATATGGACTATAAGTATAACTACATACTAAGTCTCTTTCTACTATAAATCAACCTATTTGTCATTCAATGCTTTCATTTAATACCAATTCCCTTTTTTTTTTTTTTTTTTTTTCTGTACATCGAAGATCCCAAGTACGCGGCAATTCCCGGCAACCCAACGGCTTCTATTCGTCACTGCTGGGGCCGGTCACCGGAGATTGGACGGGGACACGGGGGCGTGTGTCTAAGCGTCGAGCTCCCCTCGTGTCTGATGGTTACTATTACTTATTATTCATTACTGTATACTTCTATACTTGAATGTATATATTCTACTCTACATCTACAATCTAAATGTTCGAATCTTAGAAACTTGGTAATTCCCAACTTAAAACGGTGAATATTTACATTGTGCTGCCCTTATGTTGTATGCCCTAAGTCTTCTGTATACTCTATTTCAGTACAATATTCAAAAAAGTCTCCAAGTTTCTAAAATCCGGTTTCTGAGATTCTGCTCGTAATATAACCCAATATAAACAAGGCATTCCCTGGGGTCAACGTATGATGATGCCTTGGAAACTGCAAAGACTCTGCACTATGCAGTCAGCTTGCCAAGACGCTGCCTATGGACGCCATCGGAGGCTGCAAGTGAACACTCTAGTCGCATCAGGAATGTGATCTGCAGCTCCATGTATAGTGGCCAGGACAAATGCATGCAATAAGTATATATAGCCCACTATACTCCGTAGCCTGTTCGAATGTAGAGAACCTTGTATACATCTGGTTCAAGCAAATCCCCTGAAAGCCTTATTAACAAGTAAGTCTAGAAATTATATCTACATACAGGAGTAGACGCAATGCGATAGTAACATTGCTTCCAGAATACACTTTGAACGGTGCTTTGACCAGCTCGGTCAATTCAGGAGAGGTGGGGCAACGTCCATTTTTTATATTCTTCCGCAAGGTCCGCGCCCCTCTGAACTGGATTGGCCGCTAGAATGTTCATGTACAATATATGTACTCACCCGGCTCGACCAGTCAGCAGCCCAGCCCGAGTCCTCCCCCGCATGTACATGAGACTATTTCTATGTGATCGGGGTGAATCGACTCCGGGACGGGATATTGGGGGCACTGAGGTACTCAGATATATAAAGTAGAAGAGGGATTTTGTGTTTTGTACTCCGTAGTCTGTCTACCTGAATATCAGCTCCCCTAAGCTCTGCCCAGTTGTCGTCTATGTTGTATGTCGATCTAGCAGGAAGGTACCAGTGGACAGTACCTAGGCATTAAGTTGACTTCCCTTCAAACCCTCCGGAAATGTACCACTAGCACGATAAACGATACGCTCAATCATGCCTCCGCGTCACCTTGGGAAGCGTAATAACTCCCCACTTGTCATACATGGGACTGTGCTCGGCCGTATTTGGTCCTAGCCATACTAGCTGGATGCTTGATTCTTCGGGGTTAAGGCTGGACTATAAGTCACAAGCCAGAGCTACCTCGATAGCTCAATGTTGAAGAGGGGTAAACCGTTCAGTCTTGGAAGTTGGTTACTTGATTTACAAAGAAACACGCCAAAACAAGCCTCATGTTCCCAATGTGGCGAGCCCAAGCCCTAATAAACAAAGGCTACCATCTTACGACTGATACCTCCGTTAGCCCCAGAGACGAATGGTCCAATGAATATTATCTCACAAGGCTCTTCGTCTCGAGTGTCATCGGATTCGAAGAGCCACTGTTCGGACTCTGGAGTAAAGTATGGGTCCAATGGTGGTCCATGTTCTCCAAACAAAGAAGTATGAGTATCCTCAAGTCAAGATGCAGAGTTGTCAGCAGAATCCTCGATTCCAACTCCATTCTTTGAAAAGAGACAGCACATTGCCATATTCATGCCTCAGGCCACTTGACATGGATTAAGTTATACTAGTGAGCAGCACGTGCAAGGACCATGCTGATCGCGGGGAGGAGTGAAGAACGACGATCAGGAGGGAAAAGGAGTGTACAATATATGGACCATGTAAGCCTTTCCTTAGGAATTGATATGTTCAGTGAATAGCTAGTAGTCCAGAGCGGCCAACGAACAAGACTGTCTTATCGATAAACTTGTCGTCATGGTACCTGCATGAATGCATAGCTCGGTGATACTGCGGGCAACTCTGGCTGCATTTTAACCTTCTGGTTTCGAATTTCAGGGTTTCTGGGGGTCAGGGGAAAAAGAATAAAGAGTACTAGTGAGAAAGAGATAAGCGTGAGATCATGTTAGAGACAAAGGATAGAAGTTTAGCCCCTAATTGTTAGCATAAGAAATGAGGGTAGAGAGCTATCCCCCAATAGTCTGACTCCGTGGGCTGCTCCGTCCAACGTTATAACGGGGAATTTCTCACTCAACACGTATCTTCAAACCTGGAAATACCTACCCTGGGTATATTCATTCGATTACTCGACTTGTATATACATAGAATCGTTGACGTTGGCAAGATTGGAGTTCTTTAAGAGGGGACGGTCGGCAGTGTCTCTTTACCGCCGACAGGGGCTGACCTCCAGGGCTTCATCTTCACAACTTCTCAAATCCCCCTCTCTGGCTACGCTTCCTCTCCAAAAACAATCGGAAACCCAGGCTGGTTCCTAACAACTTGCTTTTAGGGCAAACGGACTGTATCATCCTGTACTTTGGTCCTTTTTTGTCTCATTTTCTTTGATCCAATCCTCGAAAGTCAGCTCTCTTCACTCTCACGAAGACCGTGTCTTTTTTTTTTTCCGTACTATTTTCTTTTTGTCTTATTTTCATCTCCTGGTTGAGGCATTGTCTTTTTTTACATCTCTTCAATTCTTATCGGTCCCGAGTGAAAGATAAAAAAAATTCGGCTCTTCGCGACTTTGGTGGAGGGCGATTGAAAGTCTCCCACCACAAACGATCTGTTTCCCGGTTGTCTCACCATATCAACGAACCTTCGACGTGTTACACACGTGCCATAACCTGCCTCGCTCGAATCTATCGATCACAAAATTTCTCCGGTGATTTCCAACTGAGCAGAAACTGAGGGGATTATATTGTGTGGTGTGTGGGAGTGGACTCTTATCTCTTTTGCCGAGCACCCACCCTATACAGAAGGACCACAACGGTGTGGGAGTTGCAAATTGCTATATGGTCGCAAAAATCGATGGGAATGCAAAGTGTTCCCTCCACCGTGACGTCGCCTCGCTAGCGTCGGCGCAGCCCTCCACGATGGCATGGATGCCGCAATCCGATGTGCCACAATCCGACGTGCCCGAGCCCGCCGTTCGGCCTCCGTTGACTTCGCACCAGTCCAATTCTCTCCCTTCCACCCCATATCAACATGCGCGCAACCTATCGTTCCACTCCCGGTCGCCGTCCCCCGCCCGCGGAAGCACCTCCCCTCGATCCACCCACTCCGAGGCCACGCATCTACCCCCATTCTCCCGGAAACCGCTCGGAGGCTGTAAATATGAGACCGCCATGGCGTATTTTCGACGACGGATACCGTATAGCTTAGGCGCAGATATACTACCGGAGGAGAAGGGTGCATTGAAGGAGCAACTCAGCTCGGACGAGGAGAAAAAATTGTCAACCGAGATCATGGACCTGTATGATCGATTATTGCCATCCGCCGAGAGTGATGATCGACGACGACAGCTTGTTCGGAAATTGGAGAAGCTTTTCAACGACCAATGGCCTGGTCATAATATT
The DNA here is from genome assembly GCF_028828025.1 of Penicillium rubens. Taxonomy (NCBI): domain Eukaryota; kingdom Fungi; phylum Ascomycota; class Eurotiomycetes; order Eurotiales; family Aspergillaceae; genus Penicillium; species Penicillium rubens. The sequence continues at coordinate 6,181,095 of NW_026890600.1, forward strand.
AAGGCGAACATTTTTGGCTCGTCAGGGAATAAGCTCTGTTCAAGTGACTCGGATGGTAGGCTTTCCCCAGCCTTTTTGGACAAAAGAGAGATAAAGCGCAAAACAAATACTAACTTGAGCAGTGGACATTTGCATCACAACCAACTACAAGGAATTGGAGCATGTGTGCCTGTTGGCTGAGGTGTTAGCTAAACGTAAGAGATCGCTGTTGACAAACCTTAACCCTGAATGATAGACTGACCTGAACAGATGGGATGCAACGCGTGGTGTGTGTGTCGCACGCAAAGGTCCCCATCGTGAAGATTTGGGACCCGGAGCTCCGGTTGGCCTGCGACATGAATGTCAATAATACCTTGGCGCTAGAAAACACTCGAATGATTCGGACCTATGTTGAGGTGGACGAAAGAGTTCGGCCTTTGGCAATGGCTATCAAGCACTGGACGAAGCAAAGGATTCTCAATGACGCAGCCCTTGGAGGAACCCTTAGTTCTTACACCTGGATCTGTTTGATCATTAATTTCCTGCAGACAAGAAACCCTCCAATTCTTCCAAGTTTGCAAGCACGCCCGCACAAAAAGAGGATGACTCACGATGGATTGGTCTGCTCGTTCGATGACGACCTCAAGACCTTGTCTCAATTTGGCCGCAAGAACAAGCAATCAGTTGGCGAGTTGCTCTTTCAATTTTTCCGGTATTATGGCTACGAGCTTGACTATGAGAAGAATGTCATATCAGTACGGGACGGCACCCTGATCAACAAAGAAGCCAAGGGCTGGCACCTGATGTTGAACAACCGACTGTGCGTGGAGGAGCCGTTCAACACGTCAAGGAACCTAGGAAACACCGCCGATGACACCTCATTCCGGGGATTACATTTGGAATTGCGAAGGGCTTTCAAGTATATCGCAAATGGTGATCTAGAAGGGTGTTGTCAGCAGTTTGAATTCCCGGCAGAAGAGGAGCGGACCTGGGAACGACCACCACCCCAGCCGCGGCCAACTCTCACACCTTCCCTCCCATCGCGGGGCGGACGGGGAGGAAACCGAGGCGGCAGATATAATAACCAGTTCTCGCGAGGCGGGCTCTCTGGCGGGCGACGACAGTCAAACACCGGAAACAAGTCAAACTTCCGGCAGCAGAACACTGGCAATGCCCCAGATATCTCCCTGCATGCTCAACAGCAAGCCCAGTATCTTCTGCATGACCAGTTATACCAACAAATACAGCTGTTGCAGGCGCAGGAGCAAGAATTGCGGATGCAATTACATAGTCAGGCACTGATCACTGGGAGGCCACCTCCGGTATTTATCCGTCAGCCTTTTATCCAATTCCCAGTCCCTCAACAGCAAGACTTTCCAGAGGAAACCTCACGACCGAGATCAGGAACAGGAACAGCAAGCCACGCCACTCTCAGCCCGACTCAACGACACCAAACGATTTATAACCCTACTTATGCTTCAGTTGGTGCATCTGGCTCGCAAGCGACCACCACCAACCCTCCCTCGCCATCTGCCGTTAGTGTTATGCCTGATACTCGTCGTAATTCTCGGCGATTGTCGGCTGCCAACGGATCCCCGAAGTCCCTTCGTGCGCATTCACAGCCTGCACGGCCTCAAGGCTCGCCCTCTCTTTCCAGCTATATTCCCCTTTATACCATGCCGCCACCCACGGATAACTGGTCAAAACAGAGGCGGACCACTGAGTCATCAGAAGGCGGAGAAGGCAGTGGTGACGAGAATGTAATGCGTTCAAACAGTCTGGCCAGCAATGGATCCCGCTCAAACTCTGTGGACGACAACCGACAGCAAGATGTGTTGGGTTATTATATAACTCCCCAACAACTTCAAGCCTTCCAGCAAGGTTCCATGCTGCCGCGGTTGTCCACACAGATGGGTCTGGTCTCGAATGGATATTCGTTTGTCCCCCTTCAACCAGATTACCGACCGGGATCGTTCTCGTCAGAAACTGCTCGCTCGGAGCACACCCCAACCTCCAAGCCCCCGTCGCAACCCGCCCAATCCGCTCCACGTCCAGTTGCACCCGGTCCGTTGATCGTCGATGGGTCGGTGCGTCCGAGTGAACCCCGCTCGGCGTACGCGTCTGACTTGGTTGACCCTTACTCTGCGGTAAGCCATTATACGTCCTCGGATGACCACAACATGAACACGCCTGCAAGTTTCTCCGATTCCTTGTCTCAAGATTACCAGGATTCCGGGTCTTTTGACTTGGAGCACTCCGCCGTCTTCACTCGGCCATCTACGGAAACTCAAAAGGTCAATGGTGCGGGGGAAAAGCAGCCAGACGTGAATGGCCAATCTGAGCTTCTCGCTAGTCGGCTGCAGAACTACCACCTATCGAATTCCGAGAAGCTAGTACAGCAACCCGCAAAGACAAGTCCGGATCGACCAAGAAATGGCACAGCACAAGGACCAGGAAAGGAAACCGGCCCGGCTAAGCCCTCGGGACAAACGAGCGAGAAACTTACTACATCCGGGCCTAATGAGAATCGGCATCAGTCGACCAACTCGAAGCGCCGGACCAATGGAGATCATCCTGACAAGGCGAACGGCGTTAGTGGCAAGAGCAAGCCCAGAGGTCAAGGCCGACACGACGGTTCTCACAACGCTGTCCCGGGCACCAAGGATCGACACACAGACCCGCCCCGAAGATCTGGTGGACAGAGTAACGGCACGAACGAGAGCAACCATGGATGGCAGACCACCAAGAAGAAAAACCGCAAGAACACCAAGTCGTCAATGGAGCCTCGAAACGGCATCAACAGCGGTCATGAGCTCGTTCCAGCAGATGATTCTTTGCGAAAAGGCGGTTGACCAAATGTTTCTTACGCTTCTATCTCCAGCACGATCATGACCTCGGGAGGATCGAACAATTACTCACGTCCAACATGATCAGCCTGATTCCATCGCCGTCCACACGGTATCCCCAAACGAACTCACGTTCCCCTGAAATACGTTGTTTTGCTCCTTTTCCTTTTCCTTTTCTTCTTTTTTTTTATTTGCCCTTTTTCCCATGAGGGATCAGGGTCCATATATGCATGCATTCGTTGCCATCGGGAAAGTTGGCCGGTTCATTTTCCAGGAAAAGCCTCCCATGCATTGAGACGATTTCTTTCCAGTTGATTGGAGTTCTTGTGTTCAAACGGTTAGACCCGGTCTGATGCTTTTCATCTTTCTTATGCCAATTTTTTTTTTTTTTTTTTTTTTCGGCCATGGTTCTGTATAAAAGAGAAAGAGATTAACTTATTGCCAATGAGAAACAAACCAAAATTTTCGAAAAAGACCCTTCCTTTCCTGCTCAGGTCATGATATCTGATACTTCCTGAGGGCCTGGCATTGTGTTTGACTCTGCTATTTCCCCGTCTTACCCTGCCGTCAACAGAGTGTTGATGCCCTGAGCGAAGTCATGCAAATAACAAAGACAGAGAACAAAGGGAGGAGAACAAAGAAGTCCCAGTCCTCAAAACCTCTCTCCCTCTCTTCATGCTCATGCTCATGCTCATCCTCTCCCATCTACCTGAACCCATCGAGAACAAATCCCATCCGAAGACAGCATCCACTTGATCCACGACAAACCACAAACTCCATAAAGGACTCGCCTACATATCGAGCGTATATACCAAAAAGGGTATATATATCCCAACCAGCAAAATCCCACAAAACCCCAGAAAGAAAAAGAAAAAGAAGAAAACATGTGGATGATATTCCTCTCATTCATGCTGTATTTGTATTATTGCTTTTTCTTCGCCTACGGCGTAATCTGCGAGACCTATTCTAGCATATCCTTCGTGCAAAATTACGCCATCCGATCAGTCAGTGCCGTCATGTCTCTTTTCTCTCTGAATTGGAATTGGAATTCGAATATCCAGCTCGGGTTTGGTCTGCCCTGGCTTGGTCGTGTGTCAGCCCCGATGCCGATTGCGCCTAACTTCTTTGCGTTTTCGTTTTCGTTTTGCTTCGGGGTGTTGGCGTATCTGCTTTGTGTTGATGTGTTGTGATGGGGCTTGCTGGGTATATCGTGGGTGTTTGCATGGTGTATCTGGTGTATGTGTACTGGAAGCAACCTTGGAAGTTTGGGTGGGAGGATGTGAAATGATATGAATGGACTGGGGTTGATTTTTTGGTTGGGCATTTTTATGTAGCATTGGCGGAGGGATAGCGTTGATTCTGGGAAGGTTTGGAAGGTATTGACATTGTATCATTTATCATAGAGATAATAGTATGGCAGATTGGTATATAGTACAGTGCATCCATAACACAGATCTTGTAGTGTATCAGATGTAGTGAGAGAATGCTGGACAGGATTAAATCACATAAAGGCATTGAAAGGACAAAAGCAGGGCGAGGATGGGATATTAAAACGGAAAGACTTGGTGAAATCGACAAATATGTTCAATAGGGAGAGAATGGAGAATGATATGCTGGGTTTCTCCATTGTCGCTTTTTGAAGGGAAATTAGGTCACCACTCGACGGGATTCGAGCCAGATCAGTACCAGATCTCGGTCCAGATGTATGGCAAAATCACGACAGAGGCTGTGTACAATATCATGACGGCGTAGTATGGGGCTAGGAATAGCTTGGACAGAGGGGTATCGCATATGTGGACCCAGATGGCGAGGAAGGCAACGGAGAAGAAGTGGCTGACAAGGACGAGGGGTTTCTTGATTAGACCGGCTAACAACCCGACAGGGCCGCCAACTGGTCCAATCTGGAAGTAGCGGAAACAGCCACGCTGAAGAGCTTTGAGGTAATAGTCTGTTGAATGAACAGTTAGTTATTGCAAATTAACCTGAAGAGTGAGCGTGCGTACTGTCTGCAGCGAAGAGCGCATAGAGAGCCTGTGCGAGGATATTGATGACCGAAGATGAGTTCTTTCGTTTCCAGTGGAACTCTGCGAGCTGCTCGAGAACAAGGCCTGTATTGGAGAGGTTGGGCACGCGCTCTGGGCTGAGCAATTCGCGGATGACACAAACATCGTTGAGCGCCACAGTCATGCCTCCACCTGTGAGAGGGTGCCGCATGTTAAGCGCATCGCCCAGAATCATCAAGCCGGGTGTCTTGTTGGCCGAGGCAGGCAGGAACGAGTTCGGCATTGACCGTAGCTGGCCCTTCTCTAGGGCATCGGAGAACGACTGCTGGACACCCTCTGGGAGCTTGGGCAGGATGTTGTTTCGCATGTAACCCTTGACACCACCGTTCTTGACCGAGGCCGCAGGCAGGTTATCAGGGATATCGATAAGGATTCGGGTCTCATGGGTGCCGATCTGGTACATAAGTACGGGTGGATTATCGCTGAGAAGCACATGACCAGTGTTGGGAGCGGGCAGTTTAGCATCGATGAGCTCCAAGCCATGGAACTTTGAGCGCCGTTTGGGTGTATACTGGTGGTGTTCCTTGCGGAAAACGGAGTTATAACCGTCGGCGGCCACGGTGAGTTGACCGAAGTAGCAGTCCTTGACATCCTTGGTTATACACTCGACTCCAAGGACTTCCTGAGTATATGAGGATGTGATGAGGCCGGTAACCTTGGTTTCGACCACCGTGACATTGGGGCACGACAGAGCGGCTGCCCGTAGTTTCATCACGAATCGGCCATGGTGGAAGGCTCGTCCCAACGGTGTAGGCGAGGTTGGGCTGGACTTGGGGTATTCGAGGAGAACCGGCTCCCCAAAGTAAGTAACCCAGTATCCCTTCACATTGATGCCATCGATATCTTCCAGACAATCCCGTAGCCCTAGTTGCTCGAGCGCCTGAACACCTCCCGGTTGGAGTAGTTCACCAACAATACGGTTGGGCTCTTCCAACGACTTCTCCAGCAGGATTACACTGCGCCCTTGATTTCCCAGTGCAACTGCAAGTGCACAGCCGAGGACTCCGGCACCCACAATTACAATATCAGCTTCATGGTGTTCGATGCGGCGTTGAGCGGCCGGGGAGAGGGAGGCGTGGCCATTGAGCAAGGTCATTTTGGCTTTTAAAAGAGTAGATATTGTCAGAACGGAGTCGACGGAAGCAGGACCATTATCGGCTTGAGCAATTGATTTATAGGAAAGTCGATTGGCTGTTCTTATGGGCTGATGTTGTTTTTTTTTTCCTTTGCGGAGAGAAAGGGGTGGCGTGACATGTGAAAGGTCACGTCTCTCCGCCTTCTCAATTCTACGCCGCAGGGAACATCACGTTTACTTCAGGTGGACTGATCGAGTGATATCGACCTCGGGAGATATACAACAATGTACATGTATATATTTATGAATCTATCGATGTCTACCTAGGTATTGTACAGACTATTTACATTATTATACACATTCATTGACACGCCCGATGCCCCTGGTAATCCTCATACTCCATATACTCCTCGTATTCCCCTCTAGGTGAAAACTCAAGGTGATAGTCGGACGAGTACTTCTCGGGCACATAATGCCGTCCCCAATTCGCAGGATTGTTCCACGGGTATTCGGGATCTTCTGAAGGGACGGTGTGCGATTTTGTGACATTCGACTCAGCCCACCACTTTGCTTGATCAGGGGCGTCGAACTGCTTGCGCCTGAGTAAGAGATCCAGTTCCCACTCTTCATCAAAGCTCATGATGAGTTCCCCTAGGTCTGTGGTGGGCAGTAAATGTTGTTGCTCGGTGGGCTCGAACGGCTTGGCACGATTCGACCTTTTCAATTCCGGGTGAACACTGACGGCTGACCAACGCGAATCACCTTCAAACTTGGCCTCCAGCGCGCCAACCATTTTCCGGAGTACCAACACTTGACCCGCGGCATCGTAGGAGCTAGAGGATCTGATGGCATTTTCCAATGAGCCCAACTGAGAGGTAGCTTCCACGACAAAGTCCTGGTTGATGGGCTCATTCCGCGAGAGGACTGTCATTATGCACCACCAGGCCCCCTTGAAGTTGTGAACCTTGGAGAACGCACGCAGCAGCATCTTTAATAGCACCTGGTCGAATCCATGAGAGAGCCGCCACCGAGACTGGTAGATTGTCGTGAGGAGATCGACGGCCAGTTCTGGCGTGCCACCCCCAATGAGGTAACGGCTGGAGGAAGTCGCGCAGAAGTGTTTCACCGAAAGACCATTGGTGTTGGCACAAACATCATAATATTCAAAAATGGCCATCTTGATCAAGCCTCCATACCCAAGGGCTTCTGGGTCCACTTCCATGACCCGTTGGAAGAAAATGGGAATCCACGAAGTGAAACGCTTGCTATAACGGAGAGAAGGAACGTTCTTCCAGTAATCCCATTCAGATGTAATCAGACGTCGCGCGTTCGCCAGGCCTGTCTTTTTGCAGCTGAGGATCGCGGCGATCACAGCCAGCTTCAAATGAAGCGGTCTGACAACGTACCCGCCGGTGGTGGCGTGGTTGTAAATTGCCAGAGCATCGGTATGCCTGCCCATGTTGATAAAGTGCTCCATCCGCTTGTGGAGCGGAACGTATAAACTGGCAGTTTTGGAGGCCACCATCTCGCTCACCGTTTGAGGGAAAGATTCCTCAGCGGGAATATGAATCGGGGCAATTTTATCTCCTCGTACCGCCCAAGTATCAGAACTAGACCCAAGGATGCGCCTTGAAGAAGTTAAATGATCTTGTCGGTTCTTGGCGGCTTGCTTCAGTCGCCAGATTCCCACAGGATTGTCGGTCATTGCGAGTTTTCGGCTCTTCAGGAGTGACTTGATAAACCGATCGTTAATACCGGTATTCCAATTCTGCTCGTGGGCCATGTCCATAATGGTTGTGATCATATCTTCGTTGCCCTTTTCAATGATCGCTTCGAGGATGTGTCGGTGGAGTACTTTGTCGGGTTGTATGTCAAAATCGTTGATACAAGAGATGACGAAGTCGAGAATTTGCGGGCCTGTGTGGGTGGGATAGTATTCCAAGAAGACGCGGTCAAAAATCATAGCGAAGTCCTTCTTTGATTGGGTGTATCCGTGCTCGTGCATAGCATGCATGCCATCCATGACCCTGTCCCATTCACAATTAAGTGCTCGGTTGTAGATAATCAAGCCAATGGTCCGGCATCCAGGCTCGGCCCCATAACGTGTTGACATCTCCTTGACCATAGCTTCGGCTTCTTCGGCTCGCCCAGTTTCAACCATGGCCTTGACCATTGGATTGAAAAGTTTCTCGGTTGGTTGCCGACCGAGGGATTCGAGACGTTTAAGGATGAGGCCCAATTGGGATGACAGCAATTCCATGCTCCTAGTTTTCCTCCATAATCCATCTAGATAAGCACCACACAGACCACAGTCACGGTCATCCTCGAAGCGTTGGAAGAAGAGGAATTTGGCAGAGTCCAACCTCTTCGACTCGATCAGACATCGGAGGATGACCTCCAGCAGATGTGTTGGAACAGCAAAGCTGGTGCTGAATTTATCATATATGACGCCGACAGAGTCGATATGGCCTTCCTTTGCAAGCAGATGCATCAGTGTAGCCCACATCTCCGCTGAGACGACACTGACTTTATCCAGGCGGTTGAACAAAGTTCGAGCAACGAAAAGGTTTCCCTTGATGCAGTTTGCAGTGAATATAACACATGCAAGCTCTCGTCGTTCCCAAGAAATGTTAGGTGTCTGTCGAGTGTGCGCTAAGAACAAATTCGCAGCAGTGATTTCCCGCTCTTCATTCAACAGCCTGCGGATTTCGGCGTCAAAGGGTAGCTTGCCAGATTCTTGTGCGAGCTCGCCCTGCTGTTTCTCGCGAGCCAGAATTTCAGCGTTCTGAGCCAAGCTCGGAGCATCGATCTTTCCCGTGTAGTTGGATTGTGCAATTGGATGGGTCCCAAAAAGCGAGCGTTTTGAGCGAGCATGGTGTTTTTCCAAGCTGACCAGGGGCCTAGGCTTGGGCTTTGGATCATCCTTTTCTGTCTCGAACCCTGGCTCGTCAGGCCCGTTCCGATTCCTCGCCTTGAGGGATCCAATGCCCATAAATTCGCCCGCTTCCGCCGCCTCAACCATCACCTTGAGTCGTTTGGCAGCAGATGTTGCGTCATAATTCGGGGCAGTGCTGTGTAAGGTTCGTTTGTTCTCGATGATTTTCTCGGCAATGCGGACTCGGCGATGGGCTTCGTACGTGAGGGCTGCGACGGTGCAGAATCCGCCGACTGTTGAGCCGGCCAGAGCCAATTGGCGGAGCACTCGGAGGGCATTTGGAGAAGGGATTATTGAGCCGGATTTTGCGGCGCGGGCAAGCATATTTGTGGATGCTGAGCGCGGGTTGCGCGCGAGTTCACCAGTCGTGCATGAGCGGCCTCACACCAATGTTCCGAAAATGAGCAGCTAGGTGCAGTCAATGAAACGTAGATATCTCCAATCACCAGGTACGATACAAGATTAAGTGTACAGGCAATTGAAGCTGAGAGAGTAGGGTAAGTTCGGAGCAACTTCTTTTTTCCCGATGCAAATCAACTTGCGTATTAGGACGCTGCCGCCCGCCGGAGATTGGCTCGGTCATACGACCATGGATCTAACCGGATACATCCTCCACAGCTTCCTGTCCTCAACCTTCAAAAATCAAACCTGTCTCGAAAGAAGAAATACATGGAAAGGGGCTCAATGTCTAAGTCAAAGGAAGTCGAGCTGCCCATACCATATTCTACAGTTATTCCACGACCATCACGATGATTTGTTTGTCCAATAGCTCTATACCTAGGTAGTCTTCTGTTTTTAGCATGCATCAAGCATCTTCATCACGAGATACCCCTACATATGTACGGATAGGAGCTCTCTAGAGTAGGAAAAAAAAAAAAAAAAAAAAAAAAAAAAAACAGTCTATTTCAATCATGTAGAACACGTTCCATTAGAAAAGACGCCAGCAAAGCAGGCATATAACATATGCTGCAACCTTATTATCTCACAGAGCTGTCTATCAAAGCAAAAGTCCATCATGCTCGTCGGCATCTTCTTCCGCTCTTAGATCGGCAGGGCGGCCACTCTCTAGGGTAACTGGCACAACAATTAGCATAGTGCCCATAGGATCTCAGGACTAAACATACCATGCGACTTGATTAGCAGACTCATGAGGAATGCTACACCAAAAACAGCTGCAAGTGCCACAAACACTGTCTGAGGCAACGTTGCAACAGTCAGACTGTAGATCAAGTTAAAGATAGTAGGTGCAACAACTCGAGCAAGAGCATGTAAAAGACCAGTGGCACCGAGCATCTGTCCGATGCGTTCATGAGGCACATGCTTGGTCAGAGATGACTGTAGGATTGCAGACCCCATGCCACCTAGCGAGGCGACGACTCCGGACATCACCATGACTGATGGTGCTTTGGACAGAGCATAGCCAACGTAGCCCAGTATATCGAAAATTATAGACGCGCGAATTAGAACAATGTCCAGCGTGTCCGAGCCGCGAATGGTTCCGTCTTCCTCGCAAGGGGTGCGGAAGAAAAGAGAGATAAGCGGAAGCACCAGGAAGAGATTGACCACTCGCACCACATTAATGGTCGCCACAAACAGACTGGACTCCACGCTGCCCCAGTTGAACATGTATTCGGCGTAGATGATGATAACCTGGATTGTACCCAGGGCAACTCCAAAGACAGCGGTATCGATAGCAGCCAACATAATGATGTTCCGGCGTAGAGCCTGACTGGCACCGCGGCGGTTAGGGAACAAGACGCTTGGCTTTCCAGCGGCGGGCATCAGAATTGCAAGCGGGGTGATCAGGTTCACTGGGTTCCAGACACGCCAAGAGTACCATTTAGGAGAGTCAGCATCCACAATTTTCATGCGATGCTTCTCGCGAGCCGCGAGCTGTCGATCCTTGGACAAGGATTCAGGCACGATGAAGAAGACCGATAGACAGAAAGTTGCATGGAATGCAAGCGCAATGTAGAAGACTAGTAGCGTGCCTCCACGTTTGATCAAAAAGGCTGCACCACCCGGTCCAGCTGCAATTCCAAAAAACAGAGCACCGTGGAATAAACCGAATGCCACGCTTCGCTTTTCGGTTGGCGTACAATCAGAAGCATAGGAATGGATCAAAGCCTGTGCGGTTGTAAATGACCCACCGAGTCCATCCATGACTGCTCCAACCAGAAGCATATTGACTGAGAACCGCTCTGGCCATTGAGCCACGATGACAGTAATAAGTTCATTGAATACCGCGCCCATCGCGCCTAGAGCGATCATCTTGGTTCTTCCGTAACGATCAGATAAGTGTCCGAACCGGGGACTCACTAATGCCGATATAATACCGGCAATAAGATTGAGATAGAGCTGGAACTGGGCAACCAACGACTGAACTTGTGGTATCTGGCACTGGGGGTTATTTTCGCCGAATATAACAGGGAGATAGGTGAAGCCAGGGTCTTTGGTGGTCTTTTCGGCGAGATAATCTCGACAGACTAGCGACATGATCAGGTTGATCTTGGGCACGGCAATTCCACCAAAGCCCAGGGTAAAGAGGAGACCGAACGGAAGCAGCCACCAAATCTATCATGTTTGCAGATTAGAAAGTTGTTCCTGACGCTGTTGTCGCAAGCCATAGTCACTCACGCTCGGTTTCCTCCATTTCGGCCGACTATCCGTAACATAAACAGGCTGTTGATGCAACAGGCTATCGGCTTCATCAATTAGAGGCGTGTTTTCATTCACATCTCCTGTGCGAGTCTCTCGGGTGTGCAGCTGGGCAACATCGGGATCCCCCGCAAGTAGTTCTTCGTTCTCCATCATGAAATTGGAGGCATTGGAGGTGATTCCAGGATTATCCAAGGTTATCGTATAATTCAAATGTTGATATATAAGATCTGAAACCACAGACAATTCATCCCCATATGAAAGAGGGGAGAATGTTAAGTGTTTAGGATTCCTTGAATTCTTATCGGGATTTCATCATTGGTAATCGATAGCTCCGGAATCTCCGCACGGACTTAAGTGCTTTCCCAGGAGGTGCCGCGGTTAAACTGGGGTGTCATTCTGACGGCCTGCCCTTTCGTATATATCGTGGATGCCTTGCCAACTTGTATAGAATTGAAAACATATTATACCGTACACTAATCCCAAATTTTATACTCTAACGCCTCCAACACCTACAAGTGCCATATACAAACACCCAAGGATGAACTCTCTTGGTCCGAAAAGGAAAAGCTCAAGCCCACTCAGCTTATATCACCATGGAAGCTTGTTCCTGGCCTGCAAAGAATTTCTTTTGACCCAAGCACCGCTCGCTGGTGCAGCCCTGGCAGCGCAGTGTCATTTGGCGAGAACACAATTCTCCCTTCTGCAAATGGTCATGAGCAATATCGGCAAGTGCCTGAATGAAGACTGGGTTTCCGTTCAAGCTCTCTGCGCGCTTGACACCCGGGTTGTTGGCTTCATGGATAACTTCCTGATCCAGCTCGTAGAGTGTCTCAATGTGGTCACTTGTAAACGCAATGGGCACTAGAATCAAGTCCGTCTGTCCTCTTTTCACATACTCTTGAACAGTATCACTGGTCTGGGCCCCGAGCCACGCACTAGGTCCCACTTGAGATTGCCAGCACAGGCGGTAAGGGTTTTTGAACCTGAGTCGTTGCATTACGGCGTGAACTGTCGCTGCGACTTCCGCGGGGTAAGGGTCGCCTGTGTGGGAGAGTAATTAGTGTAATTCTAGCAAGTAATCAGGGGACATCAGCCTACCTCGGTTCACAACGCTCATAGGCAAGCTATGGGCCGAAAACAGCAACACAACCTCGTCTCGCTTCTCCTCTGGGTAGGTCTTAAGCTGAGCCTCGATATTTTGTGCGAACGCCTCCACAAGACCAGAGTGGGAGGGCCAACGGTCAATGACGCTCCATTGGATTGTGCCAGCCGGCTCGGATCCTCCATTTGCGCGCTTTCCCTCGAGACGATTACGCCACTTCCACAGTTCGTTCAGGGAACTGCCGGTCGTTGAACAAGAGTACTGCGGGTATTGTGTAAATGCGACAGCACGTCCTCCCTTGCCCTTGCCGAATCCATCGGCGAAAAGCTGCTCATACATGGTCTCGGTCAATGGGGCAGCGTAGCGGAAGGCAACGTAAGGCTTATGCGGCGCGGTCTCCGGGGACATCTTATCCAACAGCTTGCACATTTCTGCGCATTGATACTCGGACCATTTCCGAATGGGCGACCCGCCGCCGATATCCGCGTACTGCTTTTGGATCTTCGAGGTTCTCCGGCGTGCGATGAGGGGCCCGAGATACGATTGGAGTCGTCCAAGGGGAATCAAATCACCGTCTGCCTGTAGTTCAATGTGTTAACATATCGATTCAAAGCCGCGATTTGAACAATTTATGATGCGTACAAATAGTCTGCTCAAAAAGTCCTCCACCTCGTCCGTTGTGGAAGGTCCACCCATGTTCATAAAAACCATAGCCGTGGGACCCTTAGAGCCCGTCGCATCTTGTGTGACTGGCGGTACTACCGTCGCGAGACCTCGTTGATTGCATCTCAATCGAGTGCTAATTGCCGACCGACCTCCAAGAGATGTGGTCCCAGTCAATAGCTGTCGGGGGATCGCGAAAGGGCTGCGGAATGTCATGGTTCGAAGAGGCCAAGATATTATATCGAGGAGTAGAGCAAAAATAATGCTGATATATTAATGAAGAGATGACAATTCCGATTTCCAACTTCCAACTTGGACCTCGGAGTTGTTGAATCCGGTCCTGCTTGCCCCATATAGCTTCCGACCACCGGATTTGGACCAATCAACGCAGGAAGATGTCAGCAGCTTCAGGCATCAGCGTCACCTGACCTTCGTGTTGCCCGCGTCAACGAGCGCGTCTCAATGATACTTTAGACTTGATTAATTTACACCTTTTAATATTTCCAATCTCCCGAGGATACCTACTTCGTAACAATGGTTGAAGATAGCTACACGCGCGAGGAGGAGAATTACGAGGATGAAGAGCTCGACGAGACCGTGAGTATCAAAAGTTGGAGATATAGTTACCGATTGTTGACGGTTGCCTACATAGAGCTTCAAATCAGTCAAAGATGCGGTGCTGTTTGCTATAGATATTAGCAGTTCGATGCTCACGCCTCGTCCATCGCCTGATCCTAAGAAACATGGAGACGAATCACCCGCGTCTGCAGCTTTGAAGTGTGCATACCATCTGATGCAACAACGCATCATCTCCAACCCTCATGACATGATTGGCGTTTTGCTTTACGGAACGCAATCTTCCAAGTTCTATGATGAAAATGAGGATGACCGTGGAGATCTCTCATATCCTCACTGTTATCTGTACACGGATCTTGATGTTCCATCAGCCCAGGAAGTCAAGCAACTGCGGTCCCTCGCATCTCCAGCAGATGCTGATGATGACGTACTGCAAGTTTTGGAGCCATCAAAGGAGCCAGCCTCCATGGCCAACATGCTTTTCTGCGCCAACCAAATCTTTACCTCAAAAGCTCCAAACTTTGCTTCTCGACGCCTGTTTGTCGTGACCGACAACGATAATCCCCACGCAGACAACAAAGGAATGCGGTCTGCTGCAACAGTTCGTGCGAGGGACTTGTACGATCTTGGTGTCAATATCGAGTTGTTTCCCATATCTCAACCAGACCACGAATTCGACACCTCTAAATTCTACGACGTAGGTCATTAACCTTGATTGCATAGGGGTATACTCACAATTGGCAGGACATTATCTACAAAACATCGCCCAGTGATGGAGATGCCCCTGCATACCTACAGCCGGATACCAACACATCAACAGCTAAAGGCGATGGACTTTCATTGCTCAATTCTCTGTTGTCGAGCATCAACTCACGATCTGTCCCCCGCCGATCGCTGTTCTCAAATGTGCCACTTGAGATCGGACCTAATTTCAAAATATCCGTCAATGGATATTTGCTTCTCAAGAAACAAGAGCCTGCAAGGAGTTGCTTCGTCTGGCAAGGAGGCGAGACTGCTCAGATTGCCAAAGGAGTCACAACTCTAATGTCTGATGACACAGGGCAGGAGATTGAGAAGTCTGACATTCGCAAGGCATACAAGTTTGGTGGCGAGCAGGTATCATTCACCATCGAAGAACAACAGGCGCTAAGAAGCTTCGGTGACCCGGTGATCCGTATTATTGGGTTCAAGCCACTGTCAGCCCTCCCGTTCTGGGCCAATGTCAAGCACCCCTCGTTTATTTATCCCTCTGAAGAGGACTACGTCGGTTCAACAAGAGTCTTTTCTGCACTGCATCAGAAACTCCTCGAATCGGAGAAACTGGCTTTGGTCTGGTTCATCCCCCGCAGAAATGCCTCACCAGTCTTAGCTGCTATGATTGCAGGTGCTGAGAAGATCGACGAGAATGGCGTGCAGAAAATTCCACCTGGGATGTGGATTATCCCTCTTCCTTTCGCAGATGATGTGCGCCAAAATCCAGAGAGCACCGTCCACCGGGCAGGAGATGCGCTGAACGACGCCATGCGAGATGTTGTTCGCCAGTTGCAGCTCCCCAAGGCTGTGTACGATCCTTCAAAATATCCGAATCCTTGTGAGCCTTCGTCACTTCAATCTTTGGGACAATGATACTGACTGATTCGCAGCGCTTCAATGGCATTATCGTATCTTACAGGCTATCGCCTTGGATGAAGATTTCCCAGAATCACCAGATGACAAGACCGTGCCTAAGTACCGACAGGTTCACAAGGTTGGCTGCTTCCATGATCCCAGAAATGCCCGAACGTACTGACCAAATGGATGTTCTAGCGCGCTGGCGACTATATTCTTAGATGGGCCGAGGAACTGAAATTGCAAGCCTCCGAGATGTTTGGTGGGTCAGTAGCCGCCACCTCTACGCTGGTAAAGCGAGGTGCCAAGACCGAGGCAGCTGGTGAGCACCCATCAAAGCGGGTGAAGGTTGAAGACAGTGAGCCCGGAGTGGAAGACGAAGTGAAGAAATGCTATGCGAAAGGCACTGTTTCCAAGGTGAGCATTCAAATTCTCCCAGGTGATTGACCAAACTAATACTCGCCTTCAGCTTACGGTGGCCGTGCTGAAGGAATTCTTGCATGCACATGGCCGTGCTACAGCAGGAAAGAAAGCAGATCTCGTGGACCGAGTTGAGCAGTACTTTGAGCAGAAGTTTTAAACATTGATTTGAAGTTTGCTCAGGATCGTCTTGGGGTGGTCCAAGGTTGCTGTAATCTGCGGCCCGTTTAATGAGTTATGAGTGTATCCTACTTGCCTGTTTCCATAAGGTCATAGTCATTTCAAATGAATCGATATCTTTTATCCAGGATGATGTTAGGGACATTATATATAAGAATATACCGGCGTTTCTTTTTCGATGTCTTTTCAGATGTATACAAAGGCGCAAGCCGGTAAAAGGCGTGAACGCCCTGATATATATCACCGATACTTCTTTATGCAAAATGCCAGAAAATACCTCTAGCAACTACAGGGGTAGAAAAAGAGATCACCCTTCCAAGGTTGGCCTAGTCTTCCTAGATAGCCTTCTCCGATAGTCACTTCATACATGGGTCTTTTCATAGGTCTTTTCATAGGTCTTTTCAGTGGACTTTTCAGTGGTCTTTTCAGTGGTTCCCAAATGTCTTTATATAGTCCTTTTTAGATATCTATTTAAATCTTAGATCTTCTCTCCCTTCTTAGTCTGTTGAGTCCCTGATACCCTGCCCCCCGACCTTCCCCCGGCATCGCATATAGCCCTCCTGGGCATTACAGACAAAGACGACCTAGACAGCTCTGGTGGGGATGGGTGGTTTGCGTCAAGACTCCTACCTGTACCACTACCTCTTATCCCCGCAATTTCCACGACGTGGGTGTTTCCTCGTCCTATTGTCTTGTCCGCTCTCTGCTAATTTTATGAGTATAACTAGCGCCTAACCAAATATGGCTGATATGCGAAGACCCGTGGGCCCTCGTCACAAAATACCGTGGATACCTTCATGGTAACCTAGGTGGCCGTCGGGCAGTACTAGATGGCGAGAGACTCCCTAACATCTTAGGGGCTGGGAACGTACGTGTTGTGCCACGAAAAGATCTCCTCGAGAGGTACCTTAGCACACTACAAGAGCAAGCAGCCGAAGCGGAACCTGGAAGGTTGGTCCTCAAGACCTGAGTACAGACTCCCGTTCGAACCAAACCGCCGAAATCTGGCTCCGGCCTTGGCAGAACCTGCATCAGGATGTCGACTGGGATGAAGGGTTGGTCCCAATGCAAGCATCACTCAATGCATCCACGAGCGCTTCCACATCTGAATCGCCACACAAGCTCACAGGGCGCATTAGCGGGAGCCGGGCCTGATGGGTACGTTGACTTGACTGCTTGTCCTGGTGATGTCACAGGGTGAATGGGTATCTGAAGCAGTACATTTGGACGGTCTCTGGAAATTTAGCGCCTGTCTTGGTAACTATTGATTAAAGTCTGATAAAATACAAAGCGTGAATGATAAGATGCTTTGGCCACCTGGGGGGTATCAGAGCATGGAGCCACTATTGATAGTGGAGGTCACATGTAGAAATCTGAATGGTATGGTACATGTATGTGTGCATAGGAAGTGAGAAAGACAATGGTAAGAATATACATTTCATGTACTCTGATTATCCAGAAATCCATCAACGAAAGTGATGGAGTATGTGCATGAGGAACTTTGTCCTCGGCGCTTGAACGCAATTAATCTATGAAGAAAGTAGGGCCCCTGAAAACTCCAAGTTCTATCCGACAAAAAGGGGTGCCTGAATTCCGAGTGGGCCGGTGTTTGTGTTGTGTCGCAAAAATCATGCACATCATGACGAAAAGGTGGAGGCAAGGATGTAACGCCACGAGTCCCACGATATGTAGATACCAGGTTGGGAGGTGTCGCTGGATTTGGGAACGAATGCTCAAGCCGAGAGCGCATTTAACACTGCCCGTAGACTCGACAATAACATATTTGTTCATCGGGACAACTGCGAAAACGGTTAGGTCAACATTACAGCGAAACGTGATCGATCATAACTTACTATACCCCTTCCATGCCAAAAATGACATGCCACAAGAACTCCATCACCCTCCCCGACGAAGCATCGCTAAGCTCCGTATCGATAACCCATTGGCGGAACCGGATATAATCCTCCAGCGGGCGCTTCTGAATCTGCTCTCGTGAGACAGCGAATTGCGCGCAGCATGCGGCGCCAATCTCGGCAGGCTTGCGGAGATATTTCTGGCCCGGGAACTCCTGATCCGTGGTTGAGGAGGCATTCAACGGAGGCGTACTCGTGCCGTCGAAGACTTCCATCCAGACCGGCTCGGTGACATGGCCATTGAAGCGGTGGACGCCCTTGCAGCCCGGATTCCAATTGCAGCGAAGATTCACATAACCGTTCTGCTGGACGAAATCGAGTTGTAGGTTGCGCATGGCTATGACGTTGTCGTGGAGTGGCGCGTCCACGTGCCAGGCCATGAGAAAGCCTGCGCGGTGGGCGTGGAGAAAGGCGACGGTCGAGGGAAGATTGTTGTAGAACTCGATTATATACGTGAAGTAGGCCATGGCTTCGTGGCCTTTGTTGAATGGGGTCGTAAGAACATTGGGATTTAGTCGTGTCTCGTGTGAGGGGTTGACGGTGTAGATTGCCCGTTGCCAGCTGTTTGGAGAGAAAGAAAGCCAATTAGCCGTGCTTCTTCAGTGGAGGGTTGGAGATCAAAAGCACTCACTCGGGAAGCTCTTCTTCCACCCATTCGGTATTCTCTTCTTCTAGCTTGGCCATGACAATCACCTTATCACCAGGTGTTGTCTCGCCATGTGGAGTCGAGGCGGTGTCATTGCGATCTAGCCAATTAATCACGTATGCGCCAGCGCGATATTGATTGCAGATGTCTTGTAGATGCGCCTCGAGTAGATATAGTGAGAATAGGACGAGACATGAGACGGAAAACCCTGCTATACGGAGACCGCCTCTCATTATGAATGATGAATGAGAGGGATAATACCCCGGGGACTCTGCGGAGAGGAGCCCGTAGGTGTTAAGTCGAGGTTGATGATTTAACTAATAAGCCATTGATATATACGGTTTCCGATGTATGATAGCGATGCGAGATAGGACAAGTGATTTCAAAGTACCAAGACGCCTGAAGGCGAGTCAGAAGGCAAGATGATATAGAAGGAAGGCGTAGTCGAGGTAATAAAGGACACGGAAAGTAGAAAGGGGGACAGATTAAAAGGAAGAATTGTACCCCGTACGGAGTAGAAAGTGGAAACCTGGGAATATTAAAGTAAAATAGAAAGAGGGGAGCTTTCGAGTGGACTCCTTAACAATGTCATGGACATATCATTGGCCACTGGGGCGTTCAGGGGAGCCGCCCTTTAGTTTGATGCCAAGGGGCGTTTGGGTTTTTGGTTGTGGTTGGGGGAAAAGCAAAAGCTTGGCTATGGCGCACGCTTTACCCCTTTTGACCATAGAGTTTACGCTTGAGCCATGGATGGACCCCTCTGGACGGGATCAAGGCTTAAGAGTTTAAACCTTGTAAATGGACAATCCGTTAAAACGTTGTACCTGAGGCAACAGTATTTAACCTAACTAGACTATCGCAAAGTTACCTATGTTGTAGGTATTGGAATCCACTGTGGCGACACGCGTGTTTTTCCCGTACCACGGAATGCACGTGGCGTCGGGCTTGAGACTGCCAAATTAAAAAGCTTTCCAGAATTGGAATACTGAACGCCGCAATGGGAATAGTATGAAGTCCTCCACAAGACTATTATTCGGTATGCTCGTATCCCAGTGGGGCTGTCTCGCTTGGTTGAAATGGGTTTAAAATTGTTCGGATTATTCCTTGCCTTTACTGGTCGGCTCCGATGATCCCTTTTCCATGCACAGCCTACATACTCGGACAGCGAACTGGACAGTTGGCATCCCTTGGTATGATTTTCATCGGCGAACGGACTCTTGAAAGATCCAGGGTCCTAGCATGTGGGTTTTTTTTTCGATTGCAGCGTGTGGCTGTAACAGACATCAGGCCCACATATTGGCCGATCAGCGGCACTGCAATATGTTGGATGTCTTGTAATGACGTTTCTGACATCAGAGGCATTCAAGCGAGCCATTTTTCAGAAGGCCCAGGCGCATTTTGATTGTTGTGTCATTCAGCAACCTTAAGAAGCCTCGTTGCTCCCTGTACATGTATGTTGTTGGAGTTGCGTCGCAATGGAATATCGACTGCACTGAATGTTTGTATGCCGTGTGGTCGTCGATATTATTTCTTGGCTCGTCTGATCTTCACTGGATCAGTGAAGATCTCGGTGATCTCAGGGTTGCCTCTTCGCTTGTTGGACTAGCGTATTGTTGTACGTTGTACTCGTACTCCGTGGGAAACGGAGTACTTGAACAGAACAGGATGAAGTATACATGGCTTAATGCGGTGAATGGTCTAGCGTGCCACACGTACCCCAAGTAGACTATAGAGTGCCTCGGCGCCTACCCTTGTAAAATCATACTAGGCCGGAAAGAACACGCGGCTGATTTGCATGTTACGCGTTCCCGTCTCATGTTCAAAGCATTGTTAAGTGATCAATTTCACGGTACGCCAATGGAGATAAATCGACATAAAATAAACAAGTTTTGATACATTGTCAGAGGACAAGTGTTGCAGTCCAGCTGCCTGTTATATTATGCTACAGAGAGATCTTCCCCGGCTAATCAACTATCATCACCCTCTTCTTCATCGCTGACCTCCTCCCCATTTGCAATCGCCTCCTCTCGAATTTTGCGTGCACGTTCCCGCTTCTTGTTCAACAAAGTATTCAACTTCTTTGCGACGTTGAAGACACCCCCAGTACCCTCGCCACAGGCAGCACACGATGGAGTTTTCCGGTACCGCTGTAGGGCACAGGCCTCACAGAAATAGTGCCCGCACTTGGTGACGATAGGTTCTTTATAGGGCTTCAAGCAGATGAGACAAGCGAACGGGATGCTCTCTAGCAACTCATCCTCCTCCTCATCATCGTCTTCCTCGGCGAGTTTGCCCACGCCCTTTCGCTGTGAAACCACTCGCCCACTTAATTGCTTGCCCTTGGTGTTGATTTCCCAGTCACGATCCAGTTCCCATCCTGCCTTGTATGCCTCTCGAGAATGGAGATATTTACAACTGTCTCCAAAGCCACACTAATTATAGATAGGTTAGTCTCGATTCACAATAGACAGATGGAGGCGACAGCGTAACTCACGTAGCCAGTTTGTTTCCAATCTTTGCACACATCGGGGGCAAAATCTGTCACGGTGATAGTCCTGACGTTGGTCGCAGCTTTGACAGGACCGAATTTCCCTGGTGCATTAGGGTTCTTCTGGATGAAAGATTGATAGTTGGCGGCGCCCTTGTAGGTTCCGTCCGGCTGTGAGGCAGAGACTGGGTTTTCCCGGGTTTTGCCCAACAAATTCTTCTCGCTTAGGTTCTCATCATACCAGTCGGAGGCCTTTGTGGCATCGTTGCTCGAGGTCAATGGAGCGGGAACCGCGGTTGTAGGTTCGTCTTCTGCACGCTGTTTCCTTGTCGCATTTGATGTGGATGATGCGGTGACAGCTGCATTCTTGCGCCGTCTCTTGATCCGTCGGCCTTCTTCGTCATCGGATGATACAAAGTCGGAGTCGGAGTCAGATGCAGGAGGTGGCGTCGCGGGCTTCTTGCGAAAGTTGGCTTTGCCTTTGGAGCGCTTCTTGAAGGCGACTTGGGGAACAGAGCCTGCAACTTCAGTTTCTTCACCCATATTGTATGTTGGATACGGTGAATATTAGTCGTAGATGTTTAAGCAGTTGTGTCAGATGGAAAGGTTGTAAAGACGCACGCATATCGTTGGATATCGAAACGGCCATCGAGAAATGACTAAGCAGATCTAATGCCCGCGGGCCGGGCAAACAGGACAAACAACCTCCTCACTTTGGGACGCGTTTGATAGCGAAAATCGCAGCAGAACACGCAGGAACCTGTCGAATCAGCATTTCATATTGTTTCTACAGTTTTATAGTAAATTTAGAGGTACCCAGAACAAAGAATATAGCCTAGTATCGTAGATTCGTCTCACCGTCTGGGGTAATTATCGATCGTGAATCTCAAACACCGGCGCCATTTGGCAATAACAACACCACGTTCGCTCACTCTCGTTATTCTCTTCCCTCTTCTTCCCCCGCCGAGTCATCCAAACTCGACCTATCCAATCACTCCCTACGCTCCCTTTCTTTCCTTTTTTTCTACTTTCCTTTCTTTTTTGAGTTAGCTGTCCTTTTGTTTTCCTTTTGTCTTTTAGTCTTTCCTTTATTCAGACCAACAAGGCCGATTCCAAAGGCCCTGCAGATCCCGAGCACTTTGTTGTGGTTAGTTGCATCTCTTCGCGCGTGTCTGGCCAATCTTACCGGGAGCTCACTGATTCGTCCGAAGGTCCTCGGTGTTTGTTGTTTTTAATCGTGTGGGATTTCCCCCCTCTTCCCTTCCACATCTTTGAACGGTGTGCCGTTCAACGCCCATCGCATCAATATTAGCGTGCGGTAATCTCGAAAAAAAAAAAACGTCGAACAACTCTTGTCGCTGGTCGGCTCGGCAAAGATCCCGACGGGAATCATCTTGCGACAACAGCCTTTCACCGAGCGCGGTAATTCGGATGATGCCCGCGGCCTAGAATCACAACAAAGATCAAGCCGCGAGTCCCCGATATCTCAACGGCAACTGTGTCCTCGTCACTAAGAGGGTTCAGATGCCGTTTGAGGCCCACGATTCCCAAATAATGACCGCATCCAATGCTGAGGCCACCGGGTCATTTGCATCGATGGAAGACCCCTTCGTTGCGAATTCCGGAAGGCCAGCTGTGCCTGGCGACTCCAATCGATTCTCCTCCTTCGACACACAGCTATACAGCCTAAATGCATCTTCGCCAGCACAGGCCAAACGGGCCCTCGAGGCCCACTTGGCGGAGACAGAGCGTCGACTGGAGGAGGCATCGAAGCTGGGAACGGCCCTTATCGACCAGCAGCGGCAGCTATCAGAGCAGTTGAAGGAGGTCGAACAGGAGCAGAATGAGGGAGAGATGGGCCCGGAACTGCGACGCAAACTTGCGGATTTGGAGAAGGAGTACAACGAGATCGGTCGTGAGTCCGCACGGGCGTTTCTGGGACCCAAACGCCTTGCCGGGGGCCCGGAGGATGCTCAGCTTGGGACGCCATCTTTCGATCAAAAGGTACTGCCTGGGTCTTACATCTGACTCTGGTCCGATTTCTAGCCGAACTAACGTCGAGATCTGATAGTCACCCTTAAGTCCCGCTTTGTTCGCCAGTCAAGCTACAAATTCCCCAAGCAAAGTCAGCGTTCCATCCCGAAAGCAGCGCAACCAACCATCCAACCGTGTCCACGATATCGAATTTGCGACTGAGATCTCCACTTCACTTTTGGCCCAGGTCCGGCAACTGCAAGCTCTTCTCGCAGAACGGGATGAGACACTCAAGTTTGTTAACTTGGAAAAATCGCGACTTGAGTTGGAGGCAGAGGGGTATGCACAGAGAATCCGGGCGCTTGACGACAGTGAGCAACGATACAAGGACGAGAACTGGGCGCTAGAGACTCAAGCACATGACTTAATGGCAGCTGCGAGGGAGGCCGCGGAACGTGAACAACGGCTCAACAGCACTATAACATCGACAAATTCGGAAAAGAACGCCATGGAACGAGAGCTGGAGGAGCTCAGGCAAACCAATGCTAGGTTACTTGAAGATCAGAGCCTCACTCAGAAGGCGAATGACGCGGAAATCCACCTATTGCGGCGGAATCTGACTTCTGGCGATGCTGAAAAGGCCGCTCTTCAAAAGAAGCTGATGGAAATGACCTCTCAAAATCAAGAACTCGCCAAGGCAGTTGCCATGAGGCTCCGAGAGCATGAACATCAAGGCACTAGGGATGTTCCATATGACAGCGAGGGCCACGAGCCGGAGCATATCACACCTGAGAGCTCTCCTCCGCCATCCCCCAACAAGTTCACTCCTCGACATGGCCATCTTGAATCGGAGACTTTGAAGAGCTCGCTCGGTCATGCTCATCGCATGATCCAGAACCTTAAGAGCACAATTCACCGTGAGAAGACCGAAAAGATTGAGCTCAAGCGTATGCTACAAGATGCTCGGGATGAAGTTGAGCAACGCCGTCGTGATAGCACTGCGCCAAACGGAACTAGCAAACGCCAGAAGAACAAGACAGATTCGTCTCGAAAGCCACCTCGCCCGGATCTTCTGGGCGCAGGACGCAAAGAGAAATCATTTGTTGAGCTTCACGACACCGATTGGGAAGACAATGCCGGCCAAATCAGTCCTACCCAGACCCACACCAAGGCGATATCCTCTAGGGACCGCCCTCGCTCCGAGTCTCCCGATGGACCTAGCGATGTCTACCAAACAGCTACCGAGGCGGAAGATGGATTTGAAACGGCGAATGAGCGGGCAACCGCAACTGAGAGCGAAGCATTCCAGACTGGTGTCGAAAGCATGGCGGATGACAGCAGCGATTCGGCAGATCTTACCGAGACGGAAAATAACCTACAGAGAACCCCTGTCCGCCGTGTGCCTTCTTCCCTGGTTATGGCCAAAGCTCGCGATCGCGCCTCATATAACAGCACTGCTTCCGCATCTTCCGATGACGAAGAATTCGATAGAGCGTTCGGCTCTCCTAGCCAAATGAATATCTCCCGACCCCGTGTGAAGTCCAAACGCAGCATGTCGAGACGCATTCGTCCATCTGGAGAGGCTACATTCGCGTCCACCAGTCGACCTTCGAGTTCACGCGAGTCCGCAGCACCCAGTTTTGCGCCCGCGCCAGCAGCTCAAGAGGGCCAGAGCCTCTTTGCTGAACTTGCAGAGCTCGACAGCACCGAGGATGATGAAGTCACCTCCCAGGCTTCGACACCGCGCATGGAGCCTGCATCGGGTTCACGAAGACCCTCGGATGCAATGCTGGATGTACCCTCCACGCCCACAATGGTGGATTCTGGTGTTATGACTGAACCTTGGGAGCCTACACATTCTATCGGTGCTGGCATTGTTGCGGGAGCTGCCGGTCTTGCTGCGGGAGCTGTCCTGCCGCATGCTCTCGCTGCACCCCACGCAGCTCAAACAGCAGACCGTGAGATCGCCGAGGAAACGGAAAAGCGTTCGGTGGAAGACCAACAGGGCAATGTCCACGCTGAACCTGACCTACCCGAGCTGGGCATGGCTAACGTTTCCTCTCAAGAGACCACGCCCTCTGCACCTAAGCGACCCGATCTCAGTGTCTCGTACATTACTGCGGGAACCACTACGCCTGTGAAGCATCAACTACCCCCGCCGGAAGTACCGGAAATGACGATATCTTCAGTTTCATCCCAAAACACTAATCCCGTTCAACCAACGGTTCTCGTACCTGAGCCAATCATCAAGCATGTCGATGTCATCAAATACGTGGAACGCGAGCCGGAGGTGCCCGAGCTGACCTTCTCCTCCATCACCACTCAATCAACTTCCCCTGTCCATGCAACACTTGCCGTGCCAGAGCCTATCATCAAGTACGTCGATGTGATCAAGCACGTTGAACGTGAGCCTGAAGTGCCGGAGTTGAGTTTCTCGTCTGTCGCCGCTCAGTCGACAGTACCTGTCCAGGCAATCCAGGCAACTGTTCCTGAGCCAGAACCTGTCATCAAATACGTCGACGTAATCAAACACGTCGAGCGTGAGCGCGAGATCCCCGAGTTGACATTATCTTCCATCAATAACCACTCCACTGTCCCTGTCCAGGCAACTCTTGCTGTGCCGGAGCCTATTGTCAAGTACGTCGATGTGATCAAGCACGTTGAACGCGAACCCGAGGTCCCCGAATTGACCTTCTCTTCCATCACTACTCAAACCACCGAGCCGGTCAAAGCAACTGTTCCAGAACCGGAGCCACCTGTCATCCAATACGTGGATGTAATCAAGCACGTTGAACGTGAGCGTGAAGTGCCAGAGTCAAGCTTCTCTTCTATCGCTACTCAATCTACTGCGCCTGTACATGCAAGTCTTGCTAAAGCGGAGCCGGTTATCGAATACGTCGACGTTATCAAGCACGTCGAGCGCGAGCGTGAGGTGCCCGAGTTAACGTTCTCTCCCATCAACAACCAGTCCACTACCCCTGCACACCCGACTGTCACCAAACCAGTGCCTATCATCGAGTACGTCGACGTGATTAAACACGTTGAGCGTGAGCGTGAGGTGCCCGAATTGACCTTCTCTTCGATCGCCGCCAAATCCACTAGCCCCGTCAAAGCAACCGTTCCTGAACCGGTGCCACCTGTCGTCCAATACGTGGATGTAATCAAGCACGTTGAACGTGAGCGTGAGGTACCGAATTTGACAATCTCTTCCCTCAATCCAGCATACACGGAGCCTATTATCCCAAGGCCCCGCCTTGCCCCTACACCGGCATTGTCATTCTCCTCTGTTCGCTCTGTGGAAACTCATCCAGTGAAGTCTAAGCCAGTTGTTATCCCTGCGGCGGCAGATTTATCCACTCAGACTGAGTCAACAGAGCCCAAGCCCGCGGGTGCCGCTGTCGTTGTTCGCGAAGACCAGCCTACTGGCGCTACTCGTAGCCACACTAGCACTGCCAATAGTGACCAGCCCGCTGGTGCCGGACTGGCCTTGAACGATATCTCTGGGAACGCCCTTGCCCGCTCTGGTAGACAGCAATCTATTTCAGTGAGCATGGACCAAGGGTCCCAGACTATCCTATCCTCTAAACAGATAGATCAAATCCTTATGGATCGTGTGTCCTCACGCCCGCTATCATCTGACAGCCAGGTAACAGACAACTCACGGGAGATTGCTGCAGTCACTACAGCTGCCGCGTCAGCTTACGTGACACCCAAAGCTCCTACGCGACCTCGTCTTTCGCAAGTTCAGTCTGCGAAATCGACAACGCCAACACACCGCCGGCCTCACAGTGCCGCCAGTCAGACATCAGGTGTTAGTCACCCCCCACTGCCCGTCGATCACCGGGAAGCTATCATGGCAGCCGAGAAGAAGCCGATCGACATGCCTCCGCCATCTCCTACCTCTGTCATGGGGCCTCCTTTGGCACCTGCCTCCGCCTATCGCATGAATTCCCAGCGCCCACTTACTCCAGGCGAACATGCTGCGCGGGCTAGCTCTTCAAGAACCGGTTCATCTCAGGCTAGAATGAGGAGAGGAAGCCAAAGCCAGATGTCTCGACGATCCTCGGTGTCATCTTTTGCGTCTGAGCTCGAGGAGCGCTTCAACATGGCCCCTCACGCTGGCCCCATGCCCCATGGCTATGGACCCAATACGGATCCGCGCATGATCCAGGCGATCACTCAAACCATGATCGGTGAATTCCTTTGGAAGTACACTCGGAAGACCGGCTCAGCGGATATGTCCACAACGCGGCACCGACGATACTTCTGGGTTCACCCGTACACCCGTACTTTGTACTGGAGCACGCAGGACCCTCAAACTGCCGGAAAGAGCGAGCTCCGCACCAAGAGTGTGCCTATTGAGGCTGTTCGAGTGGTTGCGGATGACAACCCGTATCCTCCAGGTCTTCACTGCAGGAGCTTGGAGGTTGTCAGTCCTGGCCGACGAGTTCGCTTTACGGCTACGACGAGCCAGAGGCACGAGACATGGTTCAACGCATTGTCTTACCTCCTTTTAAGGGAGACCAATGACAACTGCGAGGACAATAACAGCGTAACCCTTGACGATATCAATGAATTCAATCCCCCTGGTTTCCGGTCTGGTTCTCGCCAGACAGCACGGATGTCGTTCTCATCTTACAATAGCCGCACCGCTCGTCAAGCAGCCAAGCAACAGCGGCGAGCGGCCTCGGCGATGTCAATGCGATCTTCCGGGACTCTCGGAGGGCGTGCATCACCGGCGCTCAGTTCACCCGTTCCAAACTCGTCTCTGCAAGTTCCCGACGAGCGCCAACGTTCTTCGTCAAGACTCAGCACCATCTCCAGTTCCATTCGGGGATCCATCGCAAGCTTGAAGGGCCGGCACGGTCAGACTCCTAGTGTTCACAACGAAAGCCTGCATGGCCAAGAAAGTGCCGATGATCTGAGACAGGTGATCGAAACTCAGGAACAAGACCGGCTCGAGAATGTCCGCGCCTGTTGCGACGGAAAACATGATGTTGGCTCACTTTCTCGCACCAGTCGGTACAGTCCGAGGGTCAACCGCATCCACTCACCCCACCGTCACTGAACATCGTCCAACGAGATGGGCATTTGTTCGTAGGGTTTGTGGGCAGGTCCTCGACCCAGACTCGAGTCACTTCTAAAGATGATGACGAGTCTCCTTTTCTTCTGTCTCTTGTCCAACCAGCAAACCTTTTAATAGCGTTTCCAACTTACCTCCCTTCATACGAGTTGAAATACCTCAAATCTCAGGACCGAGACTCAACTGAATTACGTACTATTTGGTGACTCTGGATTCTTGGGCTCCGAAACTCCCTGGATAGTTTCACCCCCAACTTCACACGCCTTCTCTTCACCTACGATCTTTTTCTTTCTTTACTCTCTACAGATCTCAACTCTCCTACTGTCTCTGACCTTCGTTCAATCATTGCGTCCTGCTGGAACGTTTCTCCCAATCTGAGTCTGCTCTTTTCCTATATTCTCCTTTTATGTTGATAATTTCTGTTACCACTTGATGCCATCGTCTTTGTACTGATTGGCTCCACTATTTGTTCCGGTGTGACCATCTTTTGAGTATTTGTGCAATTTGCACCAGACCAGGATGCTAGATATTAGTCTGTGTTCAATTTTGTTGGATTATGCCTGATTAATTCTGATTTCGTAATGCCAGATGAGACAATATAGTCATCCATTCGAAGAATCATCCCCTTGTCCTTCACTGGTCTTCAGATCAGCTGCAGCCCTGGAGATGTGATTTGCTTATTTCGAACGCCGAAGTCCCCGCAAAGTCTGTGTCACGTGAGAGATATCCGTGCCCTCACTATATAAACCTCCTCTTGCATTTTCTCCTCCCAGTATGCATTGAGGCTTGTTAAACCCGAATTTGAACATTTTCTAACCATAATGTCGAACGAAAGCCCCCCACCTTTCACCGGGCGTATGCTCGGAATGTTAGAGCCAGCATATCTCTTGACTTGGGCCATGTCGCGTAAGTACAGACGCCGAACAAACACCGAATGGCTTGGATTTGAATATATGTAATTCGACGCGGGTGGATGTGCTTTTTCTGTGCCTGATTTTGCTCTACCATGGATGTGCTTTCGATATGCTTGTGTAGTTGCCCTATTCTGTATCCATTTTCGTATCATCTTCTTCTGCCTTTTGGTGGGACTAACTGTATCCTGATATATCGTTGCACATTCCTGACGCACCATCACAGATTTCTCGTTTTCAAGGCCATGGACTAGCACATTACTAACTCCAATACTACAGACTACGTCCGAGTCTGCGCCGAAGCAGTCTTCAAGAATGGCCAGGTCTTTGCCCCAATTACCCAGACGCGAAGACTCCGCGATGAAGCATTCGGAAGATTCTGGATCGAATTCAGCAGTGAGTCCCAGCCACCATATCTATCACCAACAAACCCAGAGGGGAACTCTTGCTCTTTGCAAGCACAAGCCAAAGAACTGGGAAAGCAAAAGAACGCCCTACCAACATAAACGAAGCAATCTGTATACAAATAAACACACATATCCTAACCAAGCCACCACAGCACCGCGCCAAATGAGCTCTGACCCAAACAACAAAGAAACCCCCGAGCCAGTCGGATCCTCAGCTCTAATCCCCCCAATCCTCCGCACAGCCTCAGGGATAGTCCTCGACATCGGTCCAGGCACAGGCACACAGATGCCACTACTCACCTCACCAGCAATAACAGCCCTATATGGCGCCGAGCCATGCAAGGGCCTACACGCATCTCTCCGCGCAAAAGCGCAAGCAGAGAACATCTCACCCAAGTACCACATCGTGCCAACAGGCGTAGCAGCCGATGAACTGGTCCCCGCATTGCGGGCCACAGGCACGGGCGTCGTGGACGCGTATGATACCGATCCGCGCGCGGGCATCTTTGATACGATCCTGTGCGTGCGGGTGCTGTGTTCCGTACCGGAGATGGAGCGTACGGTGGGGGAGCTGTATGGGATGCTTAGGCCTGGTGGGCGGTTGCTTGTCACGGAGCATGTTGTTAACCCGTGGCGGCGGGCTAAGGGGTCGCTTGTTGGGCGGGTTGTGCAGGGGTTGTATCATGTTCTTGGGTGGAGTTGGTTTATTGGGGATTGTTGCTTGAATAGGGATACTGAGGCAGTTTTGAGGGCTGTGGCTGATGTGGATGGTGGGTGGGAGAGGGTTGAGTTGGAGAGGAATTTCGAGTGGTCGGTTATGCCTTATATTTCTGGGGTTTTGGTTAAGAAAGGAGTTTAGGTTTCAGATTCATTTTTGAGCTGAGCTAGGTACAAGTTTTTTTTTTTGTAGCAATGTCAAATGGTTAGCTCTGTTTCTATCACGGTTTCACTCGCATCAATGAGGTCGTTAGGGATGATTCTGGGTCTTGATGTTTGGTTTCGGACAAACAGACACAGCATAAACTTCATGGAGCAAGCCCGTTAAATCCACCGTAGATAGGGGTTTGACGGCTTCGGTGGAGAGAGGCGGATGGAGCTGTAGTACGAATGCGTAGGTTTCCACAGCAGGAGTACTTTCTCGCAAAGTGCACATTCATAAGTGCATACACCTTGGAAAATAGTATTTCTCTCGCAGGCACACCCCAGAAAGCTGCTCACTGGTTTGGCTTCGAGAACAGCACGGTCGACAACGGTTTTCGGCGATTTGGTGGCTGCTTCTCACGAGACAGTGGACATCACTGGACACAAGAGCCTTGAAAGGAGCTTGTCCTTTGCGTCATCAGGTTGGTTTAAACCCTGCTCATTGTTCCTTAAAAACTCATGCACGACTCCCAGACCGACCATTGTATTTCACTCGTTTGGCTTTGGCCGTCCAGCAGGCCAGAAATCAAACAAGTCTAATGCCTCGGATGTCCAGGGGCCTTGCTCTTTGGGCTCGTTTTCCTTGTTGGCTGCATTGGGTGACCCTTCTGCCGGGGCCTGGCGGGCCGTCAAGGCAGTCGGATCCGATATCGATTTACGCAGTGGCGAATCGAGAGATCTTTTCCCAGTCAACCTTTTGATTGTGGAGGGCGATTTGAACCCTGATCCATCTGTCATTTCGTCGAAGACAAATTGTGTTGAGGTCGAAGGCACAAATTCTTCATTTGCGGAATTATCTGGAGCGGCGGTCAGCCTGCGCAGAAATCAGTATCGCGACCTTGGTTAACGGGTGCGTACATACTAACTGTTGCTCCGGGGTATTTGTGACGGTTCCACGCGTTGCACTACCAGGCGGTGTATCTGAGGCCGCCGGCGATGGAGTCCGTGAAGCACCGGGCAGTAAAGCACTGTACATTAGCTTTCTGCGTGGCTTTGCGGTTCCCATGCGTAGAACTGCCGTAGGTGCACCAGAGTTAAGTGCAGAAGATGGACGCGATGGGGTTGGTATGTTCGTTGAAGGCGGTGCGTTGGCTGTAGGTGGAACATTGACTGGAGGTGGAATATTGGTTGAAGCCTCGTTGTCCGCGGGCTCGATAGGTTTTACATAATTGTTGACTGCACGCACTGGCGCCTGTGGCGCAGATCCATCAGCAGAGGACCGCTTGGGTGCAATTGGGAAAGAGCTTCTTGAAACCGTCGGAGGATCAGACTTTTGTAGTGGGATGGGACGTGAAATAGCTCTTGACTGGTTCTCACGGTTCATTGATGGCTGCTCCACGCGCAAGTTTCCTCGAGGCCTGGGTATTTCTGTTTTTGAGGTTACAGCGGGAAGAAAATCGGTCGAGGGGACGGAGGGTCTTGGTGGCTGAATATGCGGCGGTCCATCTTTGGATTTATTGGCCAGGGGCCTTGCTGACCTCTGCTCACAATTTGGTAGGAGTACATCAGCCGCAGAATCACCCCCGGCTCTGGGTGGTTCTTTCGTGACTTGATTTGACCTTTGCCTCATGGAGGGTCCCTGAGGTGAATCCGTTGAATCGGTCAAATCAACGACCTCACCCTGGGCACGCGAGTGATTCATCACCGAGGCCGTCCTTTGCCGCTTCGGCGCTCGTTCAGGCTCCTGGGGGCTGGAGGTTGGCTGTGGGGGATTCCTTTGCTCATATGGAGACATCAAATGGCCAACTGGGGTCCTTTTGATGCCCAGCAAGTCGTTAAGTGAGCGAAATGACTGGGAGGAAAGAAGAGGTGCTGAGGCAGAGACTGAGGTGGAGGTGCGGGGGACTTGGGACACCAGGTCTCTGGCCTGTGGCGAACCCTGGCTGGATTTCTTCTTTTCGTATATGGTTGTAATGTCCGTCTCAGTCGTGCCCATGTTCTCGGTCACCTCGATCAGGACTCCTTTGTCCAGCTCCATTTCGTCGCCATCTTGTACATCATCGGGAGATCGCCAGTGGTGGTCGCCGATAAAATTCCCTTGGTCATCGTAGACCATGACACGTTTATTGAATTTATGAAAACGTAGATAACCATCGTGCCATCGTTTGGACTTGCGGCGTAGGTCATGAGTGTATAGGCAGCGAAACTTCACCACTGACGCAATGACCTGCGGGAAGATTGGGGGAAGACGCGCGGAAGATGACGGCGTGGACATCATTGTAGGATTGTGGGACACCTAAGTTGATCGTGGCTGCATCGCATGGAGTCGGGAAATGTAGATGTAGTCATGTTGTTCTCGTGTTGTGCGGCTTAATGATAAGGCTACCCGTTCTGACTTGAACCGGGACAGACAACAAATAGGTACCATCCAGGAGACAGAGGGGTTTAAAATACGGTAGAACTACGGTAGTACTACGGTAGTTGAATAAATATGGTATTTCAAAAACTTTACACTAATAACCGAAGTTTATCGAATACGGTATTTACTTAAATACTGTATTTGCCTGCTAATACTATAGAATACTACTTTTGCGAAGAAATGCTTTTAAATACTATGTAATACTAAAGATTGGCTAAATATATAGTGAATACTACCCCTGTTTCTGAATACGTATTTATCTGTAACGAGTAAAGGTTCCAACCTTGGAAGGTTCCAAGGTTGCTTTTCCAAGGTTAGCTAAGCGGATCACGTAATATCACGTGATTACCCCGTATTCTAAGGCGTATGTCTATATTACGTAGGTAACTAAGGTCAGTAGTCATATGTTTTTAACACACCTGTAGCCCCACCTAGTTCACCGCCGGTATATGAATATACCGCCTGCTCAAAACGCGTAGATGAAAACCACGCTAAAATATGGATAACAATGACACGACGAAGGAGATATTGGTAGCGATATCGTAATTGGCATGGGATGAATTGGAGCTATGGCATCTAGAGCATCTCTTTGAGACGATGTCGCACCGGGTGGAAGCTATCATTGAGAGCCAGGGGTGGTATGTATACACTATACTAGATTTCATGGTATGAATTTATGGAGGTTTTACCTAGGTAGATTGGCAGTATATTATATAATTAAGGGGTTGTGCCCAGGTGGGGCTAACGTGTTAAAAATTCAAGACCAGTCACTGTATATTTACTATAGAACTCTAGTATTAAAGGTATTTAAATCGGAATATAGTATTAAATTCAATACGGTGATCTCACAGTTAAACTACGGTATTCATCTAAACTATGGTAGTGTTACAGTATAATTTTGAAATACGGTAGAAATACTATAGGACTACGGTATTGTTTAGTATTTCGAATAGGGGGTCCTCCTGCATGGATGATATGTTGTATAAAGCTTATTCTTTACCTGGGGATGGCTGGAGGGTTATGATCGAAGGGAAACGCAAAACAAATATCTACAAGTAATAGAACCTTTGCGAGCAAGAATTGCACGGCGAGGATTCAGATCGAGGTCCCTAGTCAAATAGAGTCCGTACATGAGCAGGTTAAGTTCGTTGGTCCATGGATACCGTGAATTTCATTATCAATTTCAATGTTTACATATTACCTATTTTAGCTTTTCTTTCATTGCAATTCTATGAAAGCTACACTTGATATGTATACCCTTGCTATAGGTATACCGTATTGATGCATGGGATAAGACTACTACTAATATTACCTCTGGTTTGTTCAATATGATGTACATATCTAGAGTGGAGAAGGGGTTAAAGCTGATTGACATATCTCCTTCCCGAAACGTCAATACCTATGGAGGGGCCGTGACGCGAGAGCCGCATGAAAGGCTGAAACACTGGGGCCGCCCGCGGGCGAGTTATGTGTCATGAGGGGATGGGACGTTTTCCTTCCAACCTTGGAAGGTTTCTTTCAATGCTCCTTCCCAATCAATTCACATTTTGAATCTGGAATTGATTAATATTCGAATTAAAGTGTTATTCCAAGGTTGTTTCAAGTACTCTGCCGTGTGCGATACCTCTATTATCACCCCTCTCTCCCTGTTTCGTGTTTCCCTTCTGAGAGCTCCCCATCGCCCAATATGCAGAACATGTCGAGGCGCTTTGGTCGCATGACGACGAAGTCGTCTGCAGATGATAGCCAAATTGCTGTGCTTCTAAAAGATTTCGACGATGCAGATATGCTCTTGGGCAAGGTAATCTTACCCCGATGACGCGCGTCCTGTCGCATTTCCTAATACGTGTTATTTGATCAGATCGTGGAATCCACCCAAGCCTGGCGTGATGCTTGGATCTCTATCGCAACTTACCAGAGTCGCCTTGTCGAGGAGTTCGACGGCCTCTACGGTCCTATCATTGGCTCCTCAGAAACCCCCTCCAACCACAAAGCCGTGGATACAGACCCCGTCAGATTAGCGCGGACAAACCGACTGCGGAAGGAATACGATGAGCTACGTACCGATCTCTTGGAGGAACTCGGTGCCGTCGATACTCGCATGTCCCAGCCGGCTGCGCGGGCCAAGGAATCACTTGCGCCGATGAAAAAGACGATCAAAAAGCGAAATGACAAGAAGGTACACAATGAAAAATGAGAGTCTTTGGTGGATTGGTTGTCGCTAATATTCCAATTCCTAGACCGACTTTGAAATCTCCCAAGGGCGTGTTGATAGCCTCATGAAAAAGCCAAAGCGCAGTGATCGCGAAAATGTGAGCCTAGCCAAAGCGGAGGCAGAACTTGCCAATACGAAAGAGGTACAAATCCCAACGCCCAACGTTACTCATATGATTTCAAGAAAACTAATCGCCATCCAGGCCTACCAAGCTGCTGACCATGATCTACGACAGCGACTCCCAACATTGGTCGCTCTCATATTCTCCCTGACACCATACATTCTCGAAGCACAGGTCGAGATCCAAAACCGCATGCTTGCGCACTATTATACAGTGCTTCATACTTATTGTGAAGAAGAAGGATTTCCCTCCCCGCCACCAGCCATGGAACAAGTTGTCCAAGACTGGGAGTTTGCCTTCAAACCCGTGCAAGCCGAAATAGAAAGCTTCGGTTCCCTGACCCAAGGCAAGGCCATGCGTCGAGCCGCCACCGACCAAGATAACAAGAAACGTCCATCAAATGGGAGCCGCGTTCCCAGCACTGCCTCGTCGGTCTCACTCCCAGGTTCTTTCCGCCGGGGATCGCAAACTCCAGGATCGTCGAGCCAGACACCCTGCGTATCAGAATACCCTCCATCTCCACCCCTGTCAACAATTAGTCGCAAGAGCAGCGCAATTCCTGTTGGAAACGCCGCAGGATCTCAGCCCCTCTCGACGGGCGGCGACTACTTCGACCCCCCTCGTCCGGCATTCATGCCGACTCCACAAGCCACTCCCATTTCATCAGGAGTGGTGAGATCACCCGCCGGTCCAAACATAGACTCTTTCCAAGCCAAGGTATCGCCCTTGACTGCCGCCATAGGGAAGAAAAAGCCCCCACCACCACCGCCGGCAGCTTCCCGTCCAGTGTTTGTCACGGCGCTGTACGATTTTGATGGTCAAGGAAACGGTGACCTGAGTTTCCGAGAAGGGGACCGCATTCGCGTCGTGCAAAAAACGAATAGCACAGACGATTGGTGGGAAGGTGAGTTGAGAGGGCAGAAGGGGCCTTTCCCTGCCAACTATGTTGAGTAATGGGCGGTATTGAAAGCTTTGGACCTCGGGACCTCAGAGGCCTCGGCTTATCTAACATGCATTAAAATGACGCATCGGGATTTCTTTGATGGATCAACCCTTACGCCGGTATCCAAGTACACGATTAATGAACTCTTTTGTCTCCCTGATTATTTTGTCGTTATGGCTGCAACTTTGGGATTTGTTCTCTCTTTCTTCCTTAGGAACGAGGAACACGATGTGAAATTGACGATTCTTCTTGCACAAAACCTCGATTGCCGTATCTTACTCCTTCTCATCTACGCATAAAATACCTAATTTTGTCGTGTCTCACGCATGTCTGCATGCTGGAGACTTCTACCCGAGCAAAATCAGATAAGGCTGGGCCGCGATGTTGTATCTGGAGTTTAGGCCTACTAAAAGCATATCACCGCAAGGATCAAGCTCGCATTTCTCGAGACGCTACCTATGTTTAGTTTGAATTGATTGACTCCATTAGAGAAATATCATTGCAAGAGCTAAACACCAGACTAACGTTCATTTACAATGCCAAATTCCTTGAAGGTATAGCGTTCATCGACAACCGTGGAGGCTTTGTTCTTTGGCTCTCTGATCCCTAACCGAAAGGAGTGAAAAGGCCTCGAGGCTTTGTCCATTATACACTATATGTAGGCATTGGGTGTCATTGAAACTAGTCAAAGGATCGATAAAGGGCATTATAATGACCTTCCTTGGGTTGTGTGAAAGGCTTTGTTGTCAACTATGTCAAAGGCAATCTCTCGATAGAACTGCCCATTGTTCCATTGCTTCGCATTTAAATAACCTCAGAATCCCTCATATAGCCTCTACCATCAGACAGAAAAGCAGTTTCTTACCAAAGGTTCATCAAAAGCAAACGAACCCCTAACACCCCCTAACAGCTGAACATATCTAGATCGAAGCTACCGCAACCCTCGAAGCCATGAATGCAGCAAGTCGGGTCGCTTTGAAGCGAACTCGTACCATCTTCCTCTCAGACGGCCGGCCTCACTACGAGAACCTTAGCAGCATGCCCGAGCTGTGGTGGGTGTCTGTGAAGCTTTCCGCTGAGGACCGCCTTTCTTCCGATGAAGAATTGATGGATCTCGTGGCTGACCGTTGCCGTGCTGGTGACTGCGCAGTCACCAACTATGATGCCTTGCACCACAAGGAGGGACTTTGTATCTCGTTCCCGGTTATGAACTGTGACAAGGACCTTGCTACGCGAGGTTGGATGGTTATCGTTGCAGGACTTGCTGAGCACTACCAGATGGAGATTGCTGCCGGACGCCTTTCGGTCGATCGGGATTATATTTTTGGGCCTAGGGTCTAAATGTGGAGTAGTAGGCTTCGAGGTAGGTTTTGGTCCTATTGACTTAGGCTTTGTTATATTACTTGGGACCCTTTTCGACTATAGCATAAATTGAAGCAATTCTCTCGTCTAGTAATGCATGTCATTCTTTCCCGTGCCAGGTTCATTTATCCCATCCATTCCCCTATAAAATAAGCATAACCAGGTAAATAAAATTAAAGGAGAGAACTTATTGTGGGAAAGACAGAAATTATGCAATTTTAGGTGCGCGGGGGTAAAATGGTAGGGGTTAGGTCGAGAAGATGTGACAATCAATTTGGACCGAGATGATATAAAAACTGAAAGCTAATCAAGACATGAAACAGATTGGAATCTAAATCAAGAAGCGAACAGGTTGATTACCCGCATGACTGAGAACAATCTAGTTGAATTCTCTGGCGACCTTAACATTGATCAAATTGAGCCCCCGAACAGTCTGTCCATTGAAGCAGTCTCGAACAATGCGAACATTCTTCTCATCAGTTTCGTGAAGCTCCAATTGGAACCTGCGTATCAAGGTGCCTATAATTGCGTACATCCACGAGTAGGTCATGCTAATATATATCAGTGCCATTGTCTGGAACTGGTAAAGAAACTAGAAACTGCTTACCTTTGACCCATGCAACTTGAATTTCCTTTCGCAAACGGAACGAGGTATCTATCCAGTACACGGACTTCCTCGGCAGGGCCCATCCAGCGTTCTGGCATGAATTTCATCGGGTTGGTATAGATATCGGGGCTCCGTAGAATGGAATGAGTGGACATGCCGACAGGCGTCTACATCGATGTATTAATAAATATCAACAGAAGAAGAAGATTGGTGGGAGGGATAGAGGAAATATAAATTAGGAAGACATACCCCGGGTGGAATGGTCCATTTTCCGTACTGTAAAGCTTCCTCTGGTGCACTACGCGGAAGTCTCGTTGTCACAACCGCGGAAAGTCGTAGACCCTCTTTCAACACAGCAGACTGGCGCACCTATTGTTAGTACAATCTGCAAGGACACGATAGGGCTGATACGCCTTACCAGATAAGGGAGATTCTTCGACTGAGTCCAGTCCGCATCGGCCACAACGGGGAAAGCTTCATCTAACTCGGCTTTGAGTTTTTGGCATGTTTCTGGATTCCAGAGGAGATGGAACAGAGTGATCGCCATTACTTGAGACGGTGCATCCGACCCGGCAATTATCAGGAACTTCAGTTCATCCGCCATGCGCTCGAGTTCTTTTTCAGTGCTAGGTACTTTCTCGTTGGAGAGAATAGTCGATATCATCGAGTCCCCGTCTGGTTTGTCGTATACAGCCTTCACTTGTTGACTAACTTCCTAACACATGGTCAGTATATCGCAGTGTAAGGAGAAAGAC
This sequence comes from Penicillium rubens, assembly GCF_028828025.1. NCBI lineage: Eukaryota > Fungi > Ascomycota > Eurotiomycetes > Eurotiales > Aspergillaceae > Penicillium > Penicillium rubens. Next base: position 6,219,908 of record NW_026890600.1, read on the forward strand.
CACATACATACTGTCTGGAGTTTATTGGTCCAATGAAAGGGGGGAAATATCCAGGCGATAGTCTTGCCAAAAATGTGCGCTAGGCCCAATAGTGACGGGACACTCCTGATAAGAAGCAGTGCCTCAAAGAGGCTGTTAACAATCTTCTTCCATTCATCCGTTACCTCTGCTCTGTCCAAGTATCCATAGCAATTCTCGCGGCCAAGCACATACGTGGACAGCACGTCTGCGGCGAAAGAAGCTAAGATAGAGTGCAAGTCGAGAAACTCCCCTGTGCCAACCCTTCTGGACAGGTGGCCACAAACCAGATCCACCTTTTCCTGGATGAGAGGCTGGAGGTTCGTAACAGATTGTGTTGAGAGGAAAGGGCCTAGTAATTTCCTCCGCTCACGGTGAAGACCATGTGGCGCAGTCTCAAAGGCTGATAGGGGCAATCCCGATTGAGTAAACGAAGGCAATTTGTCTCTCTTATTTAATGGCCCACCGTAGAGGGTATCGTAATAGCTGGGGTCTTTGATATGCAGCTCGTGAGGATTGATGCGGAGGATAGGGCCGTATTTGTCATGTAAACGGTTAAGCTCGAACATGAACTGGCCGTCTCTGATAACGTCGAAATAGAACTCGTAAAGACTGGTTGCTGCTGCCAAGCGTGGCCCTGGAAACTTGGCAAGTGGAGAGAAGTATAGGCGGTAAATAACCTGCGTGCCTTTATACGCAAATAGTATGCCTAGTAGCAAGAGCAGGTACTCGAATATGCCAAATGTGAGAGGCACCATCTTTCGCGTCGATTATTGTAGATGTTAAGGTGCGAACCTGGGAAACTGGAAGAAGGAAAGAAGACGCCGAATGCGTCTGAATATATATTATTCCAACTGTAGTATTAGTCCTCAAGAGGGGGGTGCTGTATGGTAAATAACACGTTTATATGCCACATATGTCACAGCATAGTCGAATGGGGGTCTTCCCACAAATTGGACGATGCAATCTTCGCTGACAAGATGTTTTGGGTTCTCAAAACGCCATATCGTGCGTCGAGTACAATCGGCTATGTGCCTCACCTTTCTGGGGGTAAATATGTCGAGGCAATGGATGGTGTGTAACCTTTGCATCCTGTCCACAAGCAGAAGGATGCATACTCGCCATGAGTAATGTGTAACCGCATAGCAACTCCGACATGATGTTGTACATGTGTAGCTTGTCATGACACGCTATCTAATTTAATCCTCCGTGCAACCTGTGTTGTTGATCTTCCGCTCAAAGTGCGAGCATTAAGCCGACCACTGGCAGAGTGAACTGTGTCCTAAGGACTCTATCAATCGTAACATTATTTTTATTAATGTCTGAGAAGATGGCACAGTGTATAGAATGTAGATATAATATTATGGTCTGGCCTTTATATCGTACTCATTCATGTTGGTTAAGCTTTCTTCGTAGGTTACATGTTATATATCTGCTAGTTAAATTGATAAAACCGAGTCAAGTATATGAGAGCCCTGTAGTTAACCGAAAAATAAGATCAGATAGAGATAGTACCGTACAGAGTCTTCGAATCCACAATAAAAAGTAACTAAGATCAAAGCAAGCATATGGATATCACTAGATCTTCGACCTTTCTTTCCGCGCTTCGGACTTTAGAGCCTCCTCCAGCATGGGCCTCCATTTTGCAGGCGCAGTTAGAACCTCCCTCGTTGAATGATTAGTCCATTTCTGGTGGACTCGCAGTTCGTCTTTCTTCCACCTCTGCACAGACTGGCCAACCCATGTCCCAATAAGAGAAGCACTCCCAGCCACATCCTCCATCGGAACCGTATGACCACATTCTAACAGAACTGTTTTCTTAACTTGGGAATGCTTCACTCCGCCGCTTCCCCCAATTCCTGCACCTGTCCTCTCGAGAATCTGAGCTTGATCCTCTGGTGTTGTTACCTGGCTCTCCCCGCCAAACAAGTAGAAGACTGATGGTCGGATATGCTCTAGCATGAGGAACAAAACACGTACCTCGCTTCGATAAAAGGGCATGGATAGGTGGGGAGGGTCGATAATGTCGGGGTACATAAGAGGGTCGTGCGGAGGCGCTTCGGTGGAGTCTGCTAGTGCTGAAGTAGTGTGGCCCATGAAGTTTGGTCGAAGACAGAGCATAGCCACTTGGTAGATCGAGCTGGTCAAAGTGACGGGTCCGTCAATGGGTTTGGCTTCTCCATCTATTTGTGGGGAAACCACCGTTTGTAAATTGCGGTATCCATGCTCATTCCATCGCTTCAAGACACGAGAATCCCATCGTGCGTATGATTTGGTGGATGATTTGAGGGCTTCGGATTTGGATGGCCAGGTGTCCTGTCTGTTAAGTGTGAGGAACGCATATAACTTTAAGGGCAAGTTTGTTGGTAGAATGGCTGGTTCGATGAGGACGAGGGAAGTGAACAGGCGGGGATGCACCAGCGATAAGAGAGCTCTAGTGGGCGAAATGTCAGCATTAATTACTCTGTCCTCTCGCTTCAAGTAACGTACAGCTGCGTCGCACCCATACTATGCCCTACTCCGATAATAGGCCTCGACATCTCGTGACGAAACAGATTGATCATGTGTAGAATATCACGAGGGTGGTCAAACACGGACGCTGGACTTATTAACCGTGAGATTCAAATGTAGAACGACATACACCTACGGTCATCACCAAGAATTCTCTCATTTACAACACCGCTGGCACCTAGATTCGCTATATCCGCAATCCATATCGATCCAATCCGAAACCCTTGTTGTTGACTTTGTACTAGAATTTCTTCCCATAACGGCTCGTAGAGTTCCTATAATTCTGATTAGCCAATAAAATTTGTGATACAAGTAATAGATTGTTTACTTGCCTTTGGAAGCCCGAGTCCATGCGCCCCGATGATGGTTACGTCGCCTGGCTGAGGAATTGGATTGTCCACAGGTGTATACTTTTTCACCACAACTTTTAAAGCAGCATCTTGAGAAACTGTCGCAGTGGGATATTCCCGAATATATTGTGCATCAATCACATGCTCTGTTATCTTGAACTTGGCGGGTGAGCCGTCTGCCATGGCGTCCAAATTTTCGGGGCTTGTATGCTAGATCACGAATCTCCACCACTTTAAATATGTGCCACACATGAATATAAACCTTCACTTCAAGTAAAGATTATGTAACCACCAGAATCTCAGTGTTAATCCTAGGTGATGTTGAAAAAACCGTGGTAGACTCTAGTGCAGTCCTGTTGTTAGCTTCGCCACATCCGCCTCGAATGCTTCTCCATTTTATCAAAGAATCGACCATGAAGGTTGGTGATGCAATATTTCCTAGAAGACGAGGTTGCTTAAGGTTAATGATATAAAATATATATTATTCTGTGAAACCTCGCCCATCTTTTCCTATAAGGGTCAGGTCAATAGATTAACCACAACCTTATAAAGCCACATACATTAGCCATGCATTACGAATAATTTTTGCTGTATAAGTTCGCGTGGTCGGACCTACCTAATAACTATTGTTACGTCAAACCCAACGTTCTTGTGAAACGTGCAGTCTTTCCTTTCAGGAACGCTCGACTCGGCCCAGAAAGAGCAGCCTCAATGGAAGTTGGGCTGTAATGGGCCGGGACTTGCTAATATTGATCACCAAGTTCAGTAGTTACGTACCATGACATACTTCCGCTTTGTACTAGTGGGGAAAGGTCAGCTTTGTGCAACATCGATTCGATTAACGCAGCAACTACCCTAATGGACCCTGTACTCAAGTTCAGCATGAGCGTTTGTGCCTCCAAATCGGGTTATATACATTCAGTCACTATCACTATCACTCTGACTCTGAAAGAAACAGCCCCGTTTCTCACCAAATAGATTGACGCTAACTGCATTGAGATGTACAAATGCAAGAATCAGCTATTGCATGGCCTCCCTTATATCTCTGAATGTGCGTAGAATGGAGCGACTGGAGAACTGATCTCCTAGAACAACAAGTTTTTTAGGGTTCCCGTTGTGAAGACGTCGACACCCGAGATAGAAGGCATTCAATATAAATCTTTGTAGTTAACTAGCTAACTAAGACAGGTTGTTGTGGAACCGCCGATTGAAAATAGCCGGCAAACAATGGGAGAAAATCTTGGATAGCCCAAGTCTGCTTATAGGTCAATGCCTAGGGAGCAGAGCAATGAGATCGAAGTGTCAAGTAATCGTGGCGAACCCGAATGATGATGAAAATCCGCCTAGCAGTGTTCGGTAGTACGATCGTATAGCGGCTACGTAGATAGAACTGGGATTTCGAGTGCTAATAGAAGTGTAAAGAGCACCTTAACAACACCACATGTAAGCATTGTTGTATATAGAAGTTGAACCATTCTCTTGCTTTAACTTTCCATGGTTTGAAGCATAGGTACCTAGATACATATGTAGGTACATGCCCAGGTACTCATGGCATAGACCTTGGAACCTTCAAGGAACCTCCGAAGTTTAGCAATTGAAAATTCTTCTACACTATGTATATGTCTTAGTATATCTATTTTTCCCTAACTATTTTGGGGACACACTAATCTGAAGGTTAGGAGAATTCAGGTTATGACTGTGGTATTTCTGTATATTTTATGTGCAATTATTAATACTTGGGATTCGCCATCTGAAAATTTGCTATTCAGTGCCAACACTTGGTTGGCTTCACTGTAAGCACAGATCCACCGACGTAAATCGGTGCCCCACTGATAGTGAAACTAGCCCCAATCGGATGATGTCGGTGGAGCCTCGTATACAATATATATCAATTATGTTGGTTGGCTTGCCCTGATTATCCTCTTTATAGGCTTCAATGCGGCATATGAGACATTTGCGTACTTCGTACAATATATGACGATATCTGGAACTAGGCTAAATCATATATGCCCTAGCGTGTTTCTAATGTGCCGTGAGTGTATCACAAGAGTGAGGCGAACTTTGATCCACTCTGATTGGGGCGTGCGAATCGAGACAAGCAATAAATATTGTGGGTCGCTTGGCCCAATCATTGCTTGGTTATCTTGGCTATATTTAGTAACCTTGGAAGACTGTGAGGCCGTTCCCTCGGTACATTTAAGCTAACCTTATCGGTACATTATTCTGTATCGGGTTATCGTGTATCATGTAGATGTAGGTGGAAGCTTTCGCTCGTTTGGTATCGCCATATAGACTAACATTAAACAAGCTCCAGGCATACCGTTCGAATACGATTGAGAATACGACTAGGACGTTGAAGCCAAGCATCTGGTGCGACTTCTAGGCCGCGCACGACAAGCTTGTACTGCCTGGGCGCGGCAAAAAAAGAAAAAAGAAAAAAGAAAAAGCAAAAACAAAAACATGATGATGGCCATCCAGGATCATCAGTTATTCTATACGGTTCTCCAGCCTCGCCATTAAATTACTGGCACATAATCACTGGGAATAGGTGACTTTTCCAATTGTAACTAGAAGGGTGACAGCATCGTTAGGTACATATGTGTGGATTCGCTCGCTTCTATCTAAGACACGGGAGGTCAGATTCGTATGCATAGGAACAAGCGAAGAAACCGGTGAAGCAGGCTCGGGGCATAGTTAATTTAGGAGTCTACTCCATCAAACAGGGAATTTGAAGGTCTTATTTTCACCCTGATTCACCTCGAGACATTGTATAGTGGTCTGAAACTGACGGAAGATGTGACGTCGAAGGCGGGTGGGCCCGAAAAAAAAGTCCACCGACAGACCAACTTTGACCGAAATCGTAGAAAATATCGTAAAATAGGATGTCTAGTTCAGGTTTATTGTGTACCTTTCATTTTATTTGTATTTTTTATAGAAATAGTAGAGATAGTTGTTCCAACTAATGGCCTCCTTAATATCTACTCTCCCATATCGTTTACACGTTTTTGAGTGCAGAGTAGAACAACTGGTTACCTAGGAGTACAACTTCTCGAATAATAAAGAACATAAGCCTCGAGGATTATCGGTTGCATTGCATGATGCAGTTGGAAAGTGAAAATAAGAGAAATATGGTGCTTTGACCTAGGACATATCTCATCGCAAATGCGTGCCGCCATACAGCGTACATATGTGCCAGCCACACCGCTGTGATTTGACGATGCAGCGTATCGCTAAGGACTGCACTTTGCATACTCCGCACCTGTGTACCTACCTATGTACCTACCTAGGTATGTACCTTGGTAAAATGCCCATTTAGTAAGCCCGGGAATTTTCCAACTGGAATATGCCGTGCAACGGAAGCCAAGTTCAAGTGCTTAGGTGGATGCACTAGGATCACGACAACCCATGGCAGCTTGTTAACAATTACTCTGTAGTGAATGATTCAACCCCTTCGGAAGAACCTGAGACACGGGCCCAAAAAGCATGCAGCGGCAAAAAGCAGTGGATAGATAAAATCTGGCTGGGTGGGCTACGTGGGTCAGCCTATGTATAGACCATCCATTCGGCCCGATAAGGATTTGTTCTCCATAAAAATGTATTCTGGAAAATCTTAGAAAATCAGTAATCAAGTAAAATGCGAAAGGCCTGTTTCAGTTGAATTTTTTTCCCTTTGTTCTTTCATCTCACTCTCGCTATCTGTCAAAGACTCATTTCATTCGTTCTTTGAGTCGCGCATTTTTCCGGCAGCAGGTTCCTGCTGATAACAGCATCATCTACGGAAATGCAGCGCTCAGCTTTCCTCATACTGTCGTTTTTGAGCGTTTTTGGCTTTTCTTGGCCTTACGATGAATCACTCGCTAAATACAATCTAAATGAGAACAAATCCGCTGAAGGCCCAATCGATTATTGGGGATCATGGCCGGACCATGACTATCATCCGTCACCGGATAACTGGCGCCTCCCTACATATACCATCTTTTTGGATCGTATCGCCAACGGCGACCCCACAAATGATGATATCAATGGCACCGCATTTGAGCATGTGATCAATTCTAATCAGATGCGCCACGGCGGTGACTTGGACGGCCTGGTAGATACGCTGGACTATATTCAGGGAATGGGATTCAAGGTTAGTTGACCCAGCTTCGTAATGAGTCTACCGCTAACCTCAAAAAGGTCATCTACTTCGCCGGAACGTACTTGATGAACTTGCCCTGGGCCTACGATGGGTACTCGCCGGTCGATACCACTCTCCTCGACATGCATTATGGAACACTGGAGGACTGGAGGCGGACGATCGATGAGATTCACAAACGGGACATGTATGTGTTGATGGATAACACAATATCAACGTAAGTCGATGCCCTAGATCCTCGGATATTCATGAGCTGATCTTAAAGCACAGAATGAGCAACCTGATCGGATTCAAAGGCCATCTGAACAGTTCTGCCGACTTCAAAGCTTCAGAATATGAAGTCCAATGGGTTACCGACAGAGAATATGTGGATTTCAAATTCGGTAACGAGTATAACGAGACTTGTAACTATCCCAAGTTCTGGGATGAGACCGGATACCCATTAACGAACGAGGGGGTTGAAGATTTGAGGGGTTGCTATAACAGCGATTTCGATCAATATGGAGAGCTAGAGGCGTTCGGCAACTTCCCCGACTGGCAACGCCAACTTACGAAGTTTGCCTCCGTGCAGGATCGCCTCCGTGAATGGCACAAGCCGGTCCGCGATGTGCTTATTCAACATTCCTGCCTTCAAATCGCGAGTCTGGATATCGACGGTTTCCGGTTTGATAAGTCTGTGCAAGCGACCCTCGAGCCCTTAAGCGAAATGATTGCCAGCTACCGTGAATGCGCAAAGAAACTTGGCAAGGAAAATTTCTTCCTCCCCGGCGAGATCACCTCCGGTGACACCTTCGGCGCTCTCTACCTCGGCCGCGGCCGCCAGCCGGATCAGCGTGCGGCCAATGCGGGCGCGGGCATCAAGCTTACGAACAACTCGGAGTCAGCTTTCCTAAGAGACGACGGCCTTCAAGCTCTAGATGCCTCCGCATTTCATTATACCATCTACCGTTCGATGACCCGCTTCTTAGGCATGGACGGTAACTTGGTTGCCGGCTTTGACTTGCCTACCGACTTTATCGAAGCCTGGAATCAGATGTTGATAACCAACGATTTCCTCAATGCCTTCACAGGAGAAGTGGACCCCAGGCATATGTATGGTGTATCGAACCAGGATAACTTCCGCTGGCCAGCGGTCCAGAATGGCACAGATAAATACCTCCTAGGTTTATATATCATCTCGCTGGAGCTTCCTGGAATCCCTCTTGTCTTATGGGGAGAAGAGCAGGACATGTACGTGTTCGACGCTACTGCATCCAACTATATGTTCGGCCGGCAGCCCATGACCTACCAGACCGCATGGTGGACACAGGGCTGCTTCAACTTGAACACCTCAAAGTTCTATGATTTCCCTATCGAGAAGGGACGCGAGGGTTGCAATGATATCACTGTCACGTACGATCAGCGGAATCCTGCCCATCCACTGCGCAACATCATGAAGCGTATGTTCGAGATTCGAGCCCACTACCCAGTGGCCCAGGATGGTCTGTTCCTCGAAACGATCTCTCAACTCACAAAAGACCTCTACCTTCCTGGCTCTGATACCACCCCCACGGTCACTGGCCTTTGGTCTGTCTTGCGGAGCTATTTCCCTGGAGTACAGACAAACGAGATCCGGGCTAATGAAACTCTGTGGCTTGTGTATCAAAATGGAAACGAAACTGAGACATACGGGGGCAACTGCAGCGATAAGAATTCGTCCTTATTGGCTCCATTTGACTCAGGGACAAAACTGAGGAACCTCTTCTATCCTTACGATGAACTCACTTTAGAAGATGGCCCAGCCAACTCCGAGAATTCCTACGGATGCGTCCGTAAAATGGAGTTGCTTCCATGGGAATACCGTGCCTATGTCAAGACCACCCACTTCGTTGAGCCCGGCCCTACCGTCACGGATTTCTTCCCTGGGCATGATGCTCGGTTGATATATACAGACGACAGCGGTGAAACCGTGTCCGTTCAGCTTGGATATTCCACCGAAATGGACTGTGACAGCATCACAAAGGCAGTGTCCTTGAATTCTAAAACTGAGAAAAACATCACTGCCGAGCTTGATACATCTAGTGTCAACTGCACCAAAGTCCCTCCCAGAACCTCGCGACATAACTACATTGGAGAAGTCCCGACTGTTTGGACATGGTCTGCAAGCCTGAAAAATGTCCACCATGGAATCCACCAACTGACGGTCAAAAATGTTTCCTCTTCTGGGGTTTACACCAATTCGACTGACAAGTTCTTGCTCCGCCTCGGTGCTCATGATAACCCCCTGATTTCTCCACTTGCCAATTACTCTACCACCCTAGTCCACAAGTCCAACGACGACTTTTACATTCAGCACAGAGCTGCCGGTGCGGACATGTTCCGATACTCGTCTGACTTTGGCCGGAGCTGGAACAACTGGACGACCTATTTAGGTGGCAACACGACTGTTACCATCCCGCCTTTCGCTGGCCCGGACTCCCGAAAGTGGGAGGGGACTCATATCCGGGTCCAGTACTTTTCAAGGCTCACTGGAAGCAGTGATTACATTCAGGAAGGCGATTATGCGAGCGATACAGTTCGAAGATTCCCGCACCTGTGGTTTAACGGCCCGTACAATCAATACGGCTACGATTCGGGAATAGACAGCAAGATGAGATTTGATTCCAAAACGTCTCGCTGGAACTACGACTTCGTTTACGAATGGCCAGCCGTGGGCCAGTTAAATGTTTGGGGAGCGGACAGTGAGGGTGCCCCTGATACTACCGAGGTCTACGGTGATGTCGGCAACTCGTCTTCGGTTCAAAAGCTTCCTCCGTCCTATCTCTCATCGAACGTGATCAACATCACGAGTCCACCGCCGTTCCCACATCTTGGCTGGACCATCTCCCTCAACGATGCTAATCTGAGATACCAAATGATTCCCGTCGGGTCTGGATGGGCCCAGTTGGTCCTCTTCATTCTTCTATGGGTTATTCCGATCCTTATGGGTTGTGCTGGTGTCTTCATCTTCATCTCGAACTTCTACCGTGTCAAACTCAACAAGAATGGCAATGTCACCAAGGCCGACAACTCCTCGGTACTACTTTGGCGTAGACTCAAAGGAACTTTCGCCAAAGATGATGTCGAGGAGATCGATATGGCAGAAAAGTCGGTACCTACGAACATGGCTCTGGCAGGAGCGAGCGACCAGCGACGCACTGTATTGATTGCCACTATGGAGTACGACATTCAAGACTGGAAGGTGAAGGTCAAGATCGGCGGTCTGGGAGTAATGGCCCAGCTCATGTCACAGAATCTGAAGCACCAGAATCTCATCTGGGTGGTGCCGTGTGTCGGTGATATCGATTACCCTGAGGATACGCCTGCTGAACCTTTCGTGGTGACGATCTTGGATCATCCATATTCAGTGCAAGTCCAGTATCACGTTGTGGATAACATCACCTACGTCCTCCTTGATGCTCCTGTTTTCCGGCAGCAGACTAAGGCGGAGCCTTATCCTCCACGTATGGATGATCTTGACAGTGCGATTTACTATTCGGCCTGGAATCAGTGTATCGCCGAGGTAATGAAGCGGACCCCCTCTATCGACCTCTATCATATCAACGATTTCCATGGCTGCGTGGCACCACTTTACCTACTCCCATCGCGAACTATCCCGGTTTGTCTGTCATTGCACAATGCCGAGTTCCAAGGTCTTTGGGCTTTGAGGACCTCACAGGAGAAGAAAGAAGTCTGTTCTGTCTTCAATCTTCCGGTTGACATAGCGACCAAATATTGTCAGTTCGGCAACGTTTTCAACCTCCTTCATACCGGAGCTAGTTATTTGCGATTCCATCAACGCGGCTTCGGTGCGGTTGGTGTGTCCGAGAAATATGGAAAGCGCTCATGGGCCCGTTATCCAATCTTTTGGAGTCTTGGCAAGATTGGCAGTCTCCCCAATCCCGATCCCTCCGATACAGGCGCCTTGAAGAAAGACCCCGACGTGCAAGTTTCGATTCAGTCTACCGACGAGCTGGCCAATGACAAAATCCAAGCGCAGAAATGGGCTGGTTTGAACGAGGACCCCAACGCTGACTTACTGGTGTTCGTGGGAAGATGGTCGAAGCAGAAGGGAGTCGACTTGATTGCGGACGTTATGCCGGCTGTCTTGTCTGCTAGACCTAATGTGCAGCTAATCTGTATTGGTCCTATTATCGATCTGTACGGTAGGCTGGCTGCTATCAAACTGCAGCGCATCATGGAAATGTTCCCAGGACGTGTCTTCTCTAAGCCAGAGTTTACAGTCCTTCCCCCTTCGTGTTCTCTGGTGCCGACTTCGCCCTGATCCCATCCCGCGACGAACCCTTCGGATTGATTGCCGTTGAGTTCGGTCGGAAGGGTGCACTTGGAATCGGCTCCCGCATCGGTGGTCTCGGCCAGATGCCTGGTTGGTGGTACACTGTGGAATCAGACTCAGCCCGCCATCTCTTACACCAGTTGAGAACCGCCATAAAGTCTGCTTTGGAATCGACGCCAGAGACCCGAGAGGAGATGCGTGCAAACTCAGCCAAGCAACGATTCCCCGTTCTCGAGTGGGTTCAGAAGCTCGAAGTTTTGCAGCGGACATCTATCCACATTCATCACCAGAAGAATCAACTCACCGTTGCAGGCTCAGCACGAGAGTCTCAGATCTACTGGGAAACACCTGGTTTGCGGGACTCCGCAATGACTTCCCGCCCTTCGTCAGCGACGGGGGCTTTGGATACACCAGGAAGAACATCGCAGCCCTTCCAGCCATCCCTTCTACAGCTACAGGCAGTCGAAGCCCAGGAAATGCAGGTAGCCGAAAACAACAGAGGTAGCACGTTAGGTCGCAACCTGTCGCTCGGTCGACGAGCTGGGCCAGGGCATGGCAGAAAGCGTCTCGTCAAGAAGTCACTGCGCGAAAGTCAGATGCTCGAGCCCGTCGACGGCGATACCACTGATGCCGATGATGAGGGCACTGCCACACCGCAGGAGAACCTTATTACCCAAGAAGAAGCTATGGCAGCGGTCAATTTCCCTCTCCAGGATCTTGCCTCGCACCCTAGAAACAGCAACCACTCCCGTGGTGTGTCTAGCTCGTCGGCGTCGGAGTCATCGCGTTTCATCTCAAGGGACTCCTCCCCGGTGAGGGCACCTGGTGCTCTTTCTGATCCAGCTGCACCCTTCGCTCATTCCCGGAATATCTCTGTCCTCTCATTGCCTTCTGTTGTTAATGACCATGACCAACCAGATTTCCATCTTCAAAAGGTCGACCCGACCTTTACAGACAGCATGGGCCACTTCACCCGGCACTTCGAACAGCTGCTCACCAACCTCAACAAGAAAAACTCAATTTCAGATTATTGTATTGAGCTTTATCTCATGAAGTCCGAGCGGAAGTTCTTCTACATGTACAACGATGCGCAGTTGAAGAAGCAGCCCAAAGAACGTCCCGCGACTGGAGCTGGCTTGGACAATGCTGTCGAGAACACACCATACAACCTCGTCACAGAAGGTCCCGAAGACTCGGATTCGAACAACAATGATGAAATCGATTTGTGGCTCGCTCGTCTGGGATACAAGAGACCCATTGCCGTCCAGCGCTTTATGAGATGGCGCGTCGGAAACTGGCCTGTTTATGCTCTATTCTTGGGTCTCGGACAAATCATCGCAACCAACTCTGCGCAGATCACACTTTTGGCTGGCCAGATTGGTGAGACGGCAGTCAAGCTCTACGTTATCGCGGCAATCTACTGCGTCTCTTCCATCGCCTGGTGGTTCCTCTTCTACCGCTTCCCCTCTGTCATAGTCCTCACGCTCCCCTGGTTCATATATTCCATGGCATTCATCACCATCGGCGTTTCTCCGTTCGCACTCTCAGAACTCGGTCAAGCGTGGGCTCAGAATGTCGCCGCAGGTATCTATGCTGCAGCATCTTCCAGTGGTTCTTTGTTCTTTGCTCTCAACTTTGGTGACCAGGGTGCCGTCCCTGTGAAAGACTGGATGTTCCGCGCAAGTCTTATCCAGGGTATCTCACAGCTCTACACTGTTGCCCTGTGGTACTGGAGTTCCAGGGTCACAGCCGCGGAAGTTGGAGGTGTTTCCACAGTTGCATTGAATTCCTGGAGACTGACAGCTGTGGTGATGCCCATTGCCGCAGTTTGCTTGGTTATCGGTGTTCTCCTCGCTCTCGGCTTGCCAAAGTATTATCGCCAAGCGCCCGGAAAGATCCTCTTCTTCTACACTTCTCTATTCCGTCGCCGAATCGTCCTCTGGTTCTTCTTCATGGTCATCGTCCAGAACTGGTTCCTTTCCGCGGCATTCGGCCGAAACTGGTCATTCCTCTGGTCCTCCCAACACACCAAACCATGGGAAGTTGCTCTCCTGGTCATCTTCTTCTTTATTGTCCTCTGGGTTGCCGTGATGCTACTCTTCCGCTTCTTGTCCAAGGAGCACAGTTGGATCTTACCGGTCTTCGGCCTGAGTATCGGTGCACCACGATGGGCGCAAACTTGGTGGGGAACATCCAATATCGGCTACTATCTTCCATGGGCTGGAGGTATGACTTCCGGAGCTATCGCATCCCGGTGTCTCTGGCTCTGGCTCGGCGTTCTTGACGAGATTCAACAGGTCGGTTTGGGAATGATTCTCCTACAGACCTTGACAAGAGTACACGTTGTTTTCGTCCTGTTGGCTGCACAGTCTATTGGGTCTATCGCCACAATTTGTGCTCGCGGATTTGCACCAAACAAGGTCGGTCCAGGAGATATCTCCCCTGCTGTTGGATCGTCGCTGGACGCAGTTGCCAATGCGTGGTTCTGGATCGCCCTTTTCTTCCAGCTTCTCGCTAGGTCAGTTATCATCCCATCCTCTCTCATCTTATGGCCATGTACTAACTGTGATTGTAGCTTTGGCTTCCTTCTCTTTTATCGCCGTGAACAGCTCAATCGGCCCTAGATCAATCACCACGTGCGTTTCGACTTAATAATTCAGTAAAATTTGGGCGTTGGTATAGATGGGAAGGAGTTGGAATTGATATTTGTCTTGTTAATAAAGCACTATTTATACTCTAATACACATATGGACTATTGGGTACAGTGAAATATTCCGCGAATAAACCACTTTTACAATAGACACGAATACCCTGGCCCCTGATTTGCAAGGTACTCCGCCGATATCCTTTTCAGCGTCTGTAGGGATTCTTCATCCACCCAGGCTTCGAAATGAGCGCGAATTACCTCGAGGGCCGCTCTCCTGAGTCGCGTTGGATCTTCTATGATAGTTGACGATATTTGGCCCACATTTCATTGGAATCATTGAGTTTAGGATTCTGGTTGGCGTCTTGGAAAATGATTGCCGGATGCGGCCATCAATATACCTAACAGTGCCTGGGAATACAGCATCGGATTCAGCAGAGTAGGTAGTGCGACGGACGACGTGCCCCCAGACCGGGTGACTGTAAAGTCTATCTCGGAGGTGGTCCATGTTTGTAAATGACTGAGAGGAAGGTCTTTAACAAATTACGTATCTGAGATTAGACTTGGTGGTTTGGCGAAGGTAGAATAGATGAGGGAAATTTCCAAGCTCCGACATAACAAAAGCGCTTGATGCCAAGGACAACTAGAGCTAACCAAGTTTGACAAGGCAGTCAATTCATAAAATAGGTGACCAGTGAATCTCTCTGCATGTTTTTATTTTTGCTTTTGTTTTTGGCTGCCAGTCGAATAATGTTTGGTGGTGGGACCAAGAGCAAAATCCCTAATGAACAGCCGCATAAATCTCCAACGCATCATGCAGCCTTCCGAAAATACCACCATGCCAATCTCGAACCAACCCCCACTCCTCAGCAGGCAAAGTCTTGCTCGCCATCCTCAACCAAGCCCCAACAATAAGATCCGCGTAATTAGCCCGATTCCCAAGTAAAAACGGCCCGTTCCCACCAAAAAGCTTCGCCAGCCCACCCAACATCTCCCGGAAGGACCGGAGAAGCTTCTCACGCTGTTCCCCTGTTACAGCCAAATCCTCCCAACAGCTCACACCAGCCCGTCGAACAAATTCAGCTTTTGCCTGTTCGGCAGTCGCAGGATCAAACGGTAGCCCGTAGGCCATGAGTCCGACATGCGTGGTGAAAGCTGCATCGATATTCACATTGAAACGCGCATATTGGGGGTATTCACTCCCATCGCACTCAGACAATGGAATTAAGATTGCAGCATCCGGACTAAAGACGTAGTCCAGGGACTGGGGCGGGAATAAATCGTTCCCGGCTGGGTATTGCTTTTGCAGGTAGACAGCTATGTCGAAGGAGTCGCCGAGTTTGCGGGATGTTGTGGGGTCCACTAGGATGGGGAGAGTGTGGAAGTCTGTGCCATCGGCAAATTTGCGGCACGCGGGGATGTTGAGGCTTTTTCGAACACTGGATACATCGGGCAGTTGGACCCAATTGGTTGAGTAGGGGAGTGATTTGAAGTTCAGGGCTAGACGGGTTTTCCAAGGGTTTACGGCGCTATTGTACTTTTCGGCTGGGGGGCCCATGGCAATGTCGTAAAGGACTAGCTTGGCGTCCATGGTGAGGAATTAATTGGGCTGTTCTTTGTTGGGTCTGTGGTCTCCAGTGTAGATGTCTACCTAGGTAGGTATATTGAAAGTTGAGCAGACGTGGGATGAGGGGATGTGACACGAAGAATGTACGCACGTGACATCGTTTGTCCATATCTGCGGAGTAGATATCGTCTTTGCTCCCTTTTCTTTTGTTCATAGTGTCATTGATAGCATACTTGTACGTCTCCCAGGGCTCTTTTCATGCTTCACAGCATTGATAGTAGTTGCGGAGAGATGACGTGATTATCACCCCTAGCGTGGCCATCAGTAAGAGAAATTAGTATCTTTTGGCTCAACTGAGGAAAACAACCTTCAAGTTAAATGACCATGTCACAGTGTAGGGTGTAGTATCTCTTCTGGAACAAGAGCTGTAAGCTATATATCAAATGATTTATATTGAGGCTTCACGTATACCGCGAAGGATGTAAACTCTACATTTTGTATTCGCAAACTCGTAGAAGGCCGTATACGTGTAGTACATATATTCATGAATGGAGCCCACCTGGGCAAGTTGATAAGCCCAATCCACGAAAATCCTTCGTGGTCTGTTCACACTTTCAGGGGTTTGGAGGACTTCTATTGACTATATTCTGTGGATGAAAGCCGAAGCCACGGCTCAGTCCACAGTTCCGGTACTTCGATATCGGGCGCATAAAGTGGAGATATATCCAGAGGCATCTCAAGTAGAAAGTCGGTGTCTAATATCACGGAGGACTGTCCACCCAGAATAGAGTCATACTGAGTTGCCTAGGTAAAAGTTGTTAAGTGATATACGACTGGAAACCAGAATATTTATTTACGTACCATCGTTCCCATTTCAAGAGTTTCCGGTGTCGACCTAGATGTCGCTTCTTGGCCTTTCTGGCTTGATAGTGAATGCAAGATCCTACAGGTCCAAAGTTAGAAACCTACAACAAAAGATCTCACTCCGCCTACCCTGATGCTTCTGACGGATCACTGGAAACAATCCTGTTCAATGCATTTCGCACTTCGGGGCTTGGATGAATATCAGCCCCGTTGTCGTCATAGAGCAGGATATTCGAGAGATCCTCGAACAACCGCAAAAAGGGTGCAGTAGCTGGCAGTACTCGAGTATATACAGCCAATGCGCTTAAACAAGCGCCTATCGCCTGGTGAGTGCGCCGAGCTGTTAACGCCGTTGGTGTTATCGCTAAGCACTGTAGTAAGGTAACACCACAATAAAAGCAGTGGTACACTGTAATGCGATCCGGAGGTGTTTGGGGGTTTAAGCTCAAGGATTTTGCGTTCTGTTGAATTGTTAGAAGATAGCTTCATCGGTGCTAAGATGTAGATCACTTACCTGACATGCTTCAACTGCGAATTCAACACACAGGCCTATTAAATCGGGGTCAATTACATTGGCCATTAATATGGGTCGTATTAAGAGGAGAACAGCTTGTGTGTACGTAGCCTGTACTCGATCAGGGGTTTGCTGAGGGAAGGGCCTCGAGTCTCGTTTTTGAGGCGCTTGCTGTTTCCATTGATCCAGTTCATGAAGAAGACTTTGGACCTCGGCTAGCGATGGGACTTGAGCATGTGGTCCAGTAAATCTCGTTCTAAAGAGGGTTAACATTTTCCATATATGTGGTAGAGGATCTCTTACAATATTTTGGATCTGATGCGGTACACATGCAAATGGTGTAAAGCAGCGGTCATCTGTTCCAAGTGTTAGGACCTCGAAATTGAGCGAGTAGAAACAAATTAATCATACCGTAGTGATCATCCCCTCTTCTTTACCTTGGGCTCCAGTTCCTTGGAGTTGCATTTGTCGAATTCTGTGCTGGTCGATGCACGTGTCGTCAATATCAATTGGTATCTAAATTATGGTCAAAAAGAGCGACATTTTTCAAGCCGGAGCACACACCTCTGCATCAATATCAGAATCACTGATTCCGAACGGGAGCTTGGACCAAATCGCCAGCGATCTATTTCGATCGTTAGGTTGGTTCATCGTGTAAGGTTACATTTGGAGTAGACCTGATACACACCGATCAAAACAGTATGCACACCAGAAGAATCGCTTTCGAAGCTCAACGGTATATGGATCTAAACTTTGAGCCTCAGGAGATGCCACAAGTTTACGATGGTATCTGAGCTTGACACACAAGCGCAAGACAAGGCCTACAAGGTGCCTAGTCATAACATCAGCAAATTATGTTCTTGAAAAATAGCGTCCAACGAACCATATTGGAGATTCGGTCTGGGCTCTGAAGTAATACTGCACAAGACAGAGCAGAGCTTGCACCGTCGCCATGTCCTGTAAGGACATTATTGCTGGGAGATAAGTTCGCGCGCGAGCAAAAAATGCCTATCACACTTAGTTAAGGCTTTTTTTTCTCGTCCGGTCAACAGCCACATACCTCTGTTGAATTCTCGGGGTCCGGGATCAACCGGGCTCCAATGGCATATATTATCCAGATGAAAAAGGCCCCTACTGTGATATCAGTCATTGTGCTTAAACTCAATCACATGGCTGATGTTTACCAGTTTGGGATTCTATCGAATCTTGAGAAGAAACATATGTGATTGTGTCTCTTTGTTGATGCCATACACTAATCTGATTCCAGTCAACGATGCAGTATCGAGCTTGGGTATAAAAGTACGCGGCATCAACAAGTTTCTTGGCACCGTTGCTCGAGGGTAACATAGGGAGAGACTCAATTTCTGTCTCCGGGACAAATGTACGTCCATAGACCATCTCGAGGATGGTGACGTCTGGATCTGACACCTGCGTATCATTTCTGGTCCCAAATAGAGACCCGGGCACTTGTTCCTGAGATTTCAAAGATTGATCTTGTGCCATATCTGGTAACACCTGATGTGACTATCAGTAGTGTTCCGAATTCAAATAATTTGTTGATGACAAAATAAGATTACATTGTATTGTGAAACGCTCCCATTCGCCGAAAGCTCGTCATTTTGAAGAACTCCTCGTCGATCCTGCGACATTGAAGTGGAGGCATCACTTCCATGAGTTCGAGGTTCAGGAATAGTCGTCTCGGGAGTAAGACAAAGGCCAGTGGTCGATGTGGGTTGCTGGAATCGGCTTGCTTGTAGTTGCCTTTCAAGATTTTTGATTCGTGATTCAAGCGTTGCGACATATCTATGCAAACTTTAGCGGTAGAACGATGTGAGTAGCAGAAAAGCTTACGCATCGCGTCTCAATACACCGTCTGGGGGAACATCGAAGTGACATTCTAGAATATAGGTCAGTTGTGCTTCAAGACGAGTAAAGGGAGTGTATTTTACCTGCACCTGACTTGGAACAAGCGACGCATTTACTACCAACAGGTCAGTCAAGCCCCCACGAGCTTATTATAGTGGCGATCAAGTTACCCGTTCATGTTCTCGATGTTGTAATGGCATTTTATCTTCCTTCGTTTGCAGTAGCGACCTAAAATTGGACACTCAGTCGGAGTACCCCAGATCTTGGCGTACAGTGGATACTCACACGCATTAGTGCTTCTCCGGTGGATACTACCATTGATCTGCCGAGATTGTTTTTGCTTTTGTGGGCTACACTTCCGGGATTGGATATGCTGCTCGAGGGCTTCGGATTCTTGCATTTTGTTGAGGGATTTGAAGAGTCGAGAATTTAAGCGGTGAGGTGTACCCGCACAGAAAGGAAATAAAAGCGTAGCTCAAGTGGGGTTGGGGATCGAATATGAGAACGAGGGAAGATAAACGTAGACTAGTGTTCGCTGGGGATTTGGCCCGACTGGTAGCCCGAAGAGATATGAGAGATATGAGAGAGGGGAAACGTCTCCACAAAATCCTTTTGAGATAAAGGGCCGAAGCTAGGGGTATTCGACACTGTCTATGATATATTTCTGGTTTGAGTGGTTCGGTCTTGATCACTTGCCCTACGGTGTACTCGACGTCAAGTTCATTTAGATGTCGCGTGACAGCTATTCATAACCTACATTTGACCCTTGCTACATACATGTATATAAAGCCACGAGCCTTATTGGCTGCTGATAACAATCCCCAGCCTTAACGGCTCTCCGATCAACTGGATGCTGAATGAAGTCAACCTTCCAAGTTTGGAAAGAGCGGAATTGCCGCTTCCCCGCTTTTGTCGGCTTTCCACGGTAATTCCGTCGAATTCATGTCTACAGCCAATCACAATGCGGGAACGCATTAACGTCTGTGGATGGACAAAGCTACCACGTACTGTTTTGATACTGCATTACCCCAATATCAAGTAAAAAGACGGGAAATACGTATAATGCTCCCGAGTGAAGACTGACCAAAGTAATGTGAAATAGAATTATACTAACAAAATACCTAGTGAGACGACGAACGCGACCCCTCAACAGACTTCTGCGCGGATTTAGTCACTGGAACCGCTTCGTCTTTGCTGTGCTCTCTATTGCAAGTTAGCCATTGGCCGATCGGTAAACTCGGAGAAGATCTTACGACTTATGGTTCACATCCTGGCCCTCAATAACAGAGGATGTATCTCGGAACGTAGATTGCCTACCGAAGAGTCGCCACGGTCCGCTGAAAACACGTTCAATCTCTTCGACACTGAGACCTGCAATCTCCGGCACAAGCAGATATACGTATAGAAGAGCTGCGGCGCACCAAGCCGCAAAGAATATAAAGGCGCCCCAGTTATTCGTCCGGGAAAGAAGGGACGGTAATGCGAATGTCATGGAGTAGTGGAATAGCCAATGAAAGGTCTGTGTTATTGCAGCACCAAAGGATCGAATGCGATTGGGCCATAGTTCGCCGCCAAAGACGTATGGGAGGGTTAGAAGGCCTGTGTTTTGTCCTTCAAGTTAGATTCCAGTGCGCATTTGAACCTGTTTTTTAACCTCACCGATAGTATATCCAAAAGAGTGGATGAAAATTGATGCTAGCGCCGCCTCGCCTGCAGCTTCAGAGGGGGATGCATCGTTTTGAACTTTAATATATGCCGCAAGATAGATGTCAGAAATCAGTTGAAGGGTAATGCCGAAGAAAAGCGTATTTCGACGACCTAAAGCATCGATGAAGAAAAACGATGCGGCCAGGCCGAAGAAGAATTTCGTCATGGTGTACATTCCATTCAGGAACAAATTTCGAGAGGAATCGCCGGTCAGCCCGATAATTTTCAAGATAGGGATAAAATAGTTGGTGATAGAGTTGCCACCTGAGAATTGGGGAAACGCATATAGGATAAGAGCTTGCTGAACTCGGCGGAGATTTGAAGGGACTGTGAATGTTTCCTTTGCAAGGCTGATGATGTTAGAGGGCGATTTATCATTGGGGTCATGAGCTGCAGTCTCCAATTGGATAGATTCTTTAATGCTTCGGAGTTCTTCCTGGACCCGATCATGATCGAGCGGTAAGCGCCGTAACCGGACAAGAGTATTCGCGGCTTCTTCGCTTCGGTTGGAGAGAACTAGCCAACGAGGTGACTCGCAGAGAGAGAAACTTGCCAGTATCCACAGTAACATAAACACACAGGGAGAGAACATCACGACCTGGTATTGAAGTCGACTCGCTGCAATGTGCAGCTGCACACCATACACACAAAATGTAGCGAGCATAAGGGACAATGTCATACAAACGGTGTACCATGCTGCCAAGAGTCCGCGTATCTCAGGTGGAGCCAATTCAACAATAGAGACAGAGCCCGTGACACTGAGTGATCCAATGCCCAGTCCAGAAATTATCCGCGATACGTACAATGCCGATGGTCCAGGGCTGAAAGTCGCGACTAGCTGGCCAATAATCCAAATTGCGGTGTATAACCGGAAAGACCAGAGACGCCCAATTGTGTCGTTTATGAAGAATGATAGAGCAGCACCGGCTGCGTCACCGATGTAGACAAGGGAGACAAAGTTCCTGGTCGAGTGGGCACCCGCTGTAGAGCTGATACCGAACTGCTGTTGAAAGCCCTCTAGGGACGGCAATGTGGATGCTGATCCTTGATCCCATGCTGCGTACGATGGTCAGTAAGGCTAAAACATAAATTCGAGCGATGAAGTTGACTCACTCAAAGGGATGGCTGCGGTCGCGTGCATCGCACACGACAGAAGCAGACTAGGACTCAGGATCACTTCGCGGGGTGCATTTTTTATTCTCCTGTTATAGTCCGCCAGCATGGTTCTTCCGAGCATGTTCGTGAAGCCCATGTTGGATGCTCAATGCGTGAACATGGATTGATTGTGCTTGTGTGTGGAAGAGATATCGGATAATTGGAAAGAAGAATCAAAATGGACTGAGATTTTCCATGGCTGGCAATTCGAATGGTCAAACAAGGCCTGTCTTATATAACTTTACTGCAATCCCGACGTCTACACTTGCGAAAATGCGGGGAATCAAACCTGTCAACCAACATTGCGGTAAATCCGCGCATATATGAAGTCAGATAAAAAAGAACAGAGATAAAGGTGCATTTGGTGCGATTGGCCGAGCCAGCTTATCATTTATTTGCGAGACAAAGCAAGCAGCGGGGGATGAATACCGTATATCAAGGGATCTCCACGCTTTGCTCCGAACGGAAATGCCGCATAATGGCCACGTTCCACCCTAAAACATACTATCTTGGAAGGTATTTGATTATGTCAAGTATCTTACCTGGAAAGAACGTAATCCAAACACCTGGGTGAATGAACTTTTAGTGCGTGACGGGAATGCCGCTCATGCATAGATAGCTCCTTCGTCGGCAATTCCGTTGCATATCGTCAAGTTTAAAGAGCAAATAAAACACCACTGATGCCACCTCATTTTGTATCCTGCAATAAATTGAGTGAATCTCGAACTGAAAAGACAAGCTCCTTGGAACCGTCCGACATGACTACGCCCGAATCTCGTGTCATCATCGTAGGCGGTGGTGTTTTCGGATTAAGCACTGCTCTCTGGCTCGCCCGTGGTGGCTACACAGATGTCACAATCTTCGACCGCTGCAACTTCGACACGAACTACTACAACCCTGCGGACGGCTGCGATGGTGCATCCGCTGATATCAACAAGATCTTCCGTGCAACATACGGTTCACAAGAACAGTCAGTACACCGAATCGAAATTTAAACCGGCTGCGTCATTAACAGACC
This sequence comes from Penicillium rubens, assembly GCF_028828025.1. NCBI lineage: Eukaryota > Fungi > Ascomycota > Eurotiomycetes > Eurotiales > Aspergillaceae > Penicillium > Penicillium rubens. The sequence continues at coordinate 6,242,572 of NW_026890600.1, forward strand.
TTTAGTTCGCAAGATCTTGCTCTGGAAGCCAGAGATATTTGGCTGGAGTGGAACCGGGCTATCAAAGAAAGTCATCCATCCGATCTTCCGCGACCGTTGACTCCAGAAGATGAATTGCTCACACTATGCGGTGTGTATCATCTCGCCGATGGGCCAACCATGATCCCGCGCTATGTGGAGAATCTGCGCGTGATGGAGGACACGGCGCCTAGTTTCCGCAATCTGCAGTTCATTAAGGTGCGGCAGGATTTCCTAGTTGGATGGCATTGTTAATGACAGACATAGAATAACACCGATGATGAAAAGCGAGCTGGAGCACACGGTCCCGAATGGGCCAAGAAGTTCCATCTGTTTGACAAGTTCAAAGATGGTGTCACTAATGGATTTCTCGATGCGGGCTCCGGAATCACCTTGGCTGACAAAGTGAGAAATATCTCTTTACCTCCCCCTGCAAAAGCGTTAATTTATTCCTTGTAGGCATGCGTGTATGCGCGGTATTTATGTCAAAAGGCCGGTGTGAAGTTTGTCCTGGGCCGTCCTCATGGTGAACTTGACCATTTGATCACTGAGGGAAATGGTTCAGACAAGAGAATCAAAGGCATCAGAACCTGCGATGGATTAGCACACGCTGCAGACCTCGTAGTTGTTGCATGTGAGTGATCAACAACCCATGGTAATCCAATGGCCGTACTAACATGTGAACTTAGGTGGTCCTTGGACAGCAGCTGTTCTTCCAGAGGCACATCGCTCGGTTGAGGCAACAATGGGAACTGTTATGTTCATCGATGTGCCAGAAGATCGGAAAGACCTACGAGATAAGTTTCATCCAGACAATATTCCCGTCTGGCGGTTTATTCAAGGCGAAGGAGAAGGGTAAGAGCTCATTTCTCACCCAGGTTGGACTCAAAATAGTTAACCGGCATAATAGTGGTTATGAAGGGGGCGGCTTCCCTATCACTCGAGAAGGGAGATTGAAGTTCGGATTCCGCGCGCGGAAGGTATCCCCCGACTCTTGTCGCTTTTGTCTTTGCAACGTGCGCTGACTTTGTCTGCCTCAAGTTCACAAATTTCCAAGATCACCCCACAGAAGGGAACATGTACGATTGACCCGATGCTATAATTTTCCGTCGAAGATCATGTGCTTACCACCATTTTGGTTAAAGTCGAATCTCAACACCCCGAACGAAATACAGCCCTGAGCCAATCAATACCGTGCCCCTATATGGCCTAGGGCTCATGAAGCAAGTCATCGGTGGACTGTTTCCAGAGTTGGCTGAGATTGGCTTCACCGATAGCCGGGTTTGTCAGTTCCCAGGTTCTCAAAAGCCCGTCACTAACATATATCAAAGTTGTGTTGGTACACTGACAGCATTGATAACGAGGTGAGTGTCATGAGCCCAAAAATGCATCGTATCAACAATACTAATTTCCAGTAGTTCTTAATCGATTATGTGCCTGGCTACTCTGACTCCCTATTCATCTGCACAGGTGGCTCGTGGGTACTTGGGTCTTGATATATAAGTATATCCTCTAATCTAATGTTATAGGGGTCATGGATTCAAATTCCTTCCAGTTCTTGGTAAAGTAAGTTTCGCCGTCTTCATACGCAGAGAGAATATCTGACTCCGTCTCGCAGTATGTCAAGAACCAGCTTGAACGAGTCCCCGATCGGTTTACGCCTATTTGGAAATGGCGAACTGTCGAGGAAGGGAAACAATGCAATGGCCTCGAAGAGGGCGAAGCTGGTCCTCGTGAGATGTCGAAGCTAAAATTGGCAAATCGTAAGTGACCTCGGTTCTCCGATTCTGAGTTGTGCTGATTGTAAACCGCAGCGCAAGACTTTCAGTTCCCGGTGAAGGGCTCTGTGTTGTCAGATCGTCTTCAACGGCTGAATGTGGCACCGAATGAAAAGTCACAGCTGTAGAGACAATCCGACTCATTTCGAGCTTGATTAAAGAATATATCACGTTTGAAAACTACAGAAACTTCTTCTTTCCCATTGATACTGGAGGATAATTGAGTAAATTTCTAAGAAACGTTTGAAGAGGGCACAAAGAACGTAAAAAAAACTGGTAGAAACACTGGGGAAAAAAAATAAAAATCTCGTATGTACTACCAGGCTATCTGGTCACTGATGACGGACTCTATATACAGGGTTCAAACAGAAACAGGAGTAATCTTAGCGACCTCCTTCAGGTCACGACTACTGAATCCAACACTAAGGACAAACTCGCCCTCAGGGACGAGCCACTTCTGAGAAACAATATCCCAGTAACTCAGGTCTCTGCGCATCAACTCAAATCCAACAGTGCGGGACTCACCCGGAGCCAAAGAGACCTTCTCGAAACCGCGCAGCTGCTTGGGCGGTGTGCCCTCAGGGGTGCTGTCTGGGAAGGTAACGTACAACTGGGGAACGGTAGCACCCTTGACGTCGCCAGAATTGGTAACTGCGACGGTCACGTTGTAGATAGTCTCCCACAGAGCGGGGTTTCCACCGGGCTGAATGGGCTGGTCTTCGGGGATAGAGGGGATAGACTCGGCCACCTGTTCGGCGTTGATGTCGGAGATGCTGAAGGTTGTGTACGAGAGACCGAAGCCAAATTCGTACTGCACGGAGATGTTCTTAGCGTCGAAGTAGCGGTAGTCGATCTCGAGCTTCTCGTCGAACCAGGATTGCCAGTCGTGCGTGCCATCGGTGGACAATTCGGTGGTGGGAGGGGCGTTGTAGTCGGTGGCGTTCTTCGCGATTGTGTAGGGGAGGTGTCCGGCGGGGTTAACATCACCATAGAGGACATCGACAATGGAGTTGCCGGCTTCCTGGCCGGGGTAGTGGGCGGCGAGAATGGCAGTGACGTTAGGGTGGTTGGCCCAAGGGAGGACGTTGATGCCGGAGGAATGGGTGATGACGATTGTGTTATTGCAAGACTTGGCGACAGACTCGACAACCTCGTTGCCGTTGTAGTCCACTGTAAGGTGCTCACGGTCAGCACCTTCCTCGGCCCAGGTCTTCAGGAAGACCAGACAGGCATCGGGGGTAGCGGGGACCCAAAGATCGGTGACATTGTTAGTCGCAATCTGGGTGTTGTTCAAGAAGTATTGAACAAGAGCGTCGTCCTCCTTAGCGCGGGTCTTGATAGCCTCGAGTGGGGAGACAAGATACGTAAAGCGACCGGTACCCGAGCCTCCGCCAGCAGCGAGGTTGCCGAATTCGAATGTCGCCTCATTCACAGCTCCCATTGTGTTCTCCCCGGCATCATTGCCGAAGATAGCGATGTTCTTAGGAGCCTTCAAGGGCAAGGCCTGCTTTTCGTTCTTCAGTAACACGGTAGCTTCAGCTGCAAGCTTGCGGATCAGCTCGGCGTGATCTCCGCGGACGTCGCGGCTTCGCTCGCCGGTGAGATTAAACTCGCGGATCCAAGTTGAACGGGGAGAGAAGGTGTTCAGGTCGGCAGATGAGGGGTCCACCTCTGGGTAGTCCTCGTCCTGGCCAAGCCAGTAGTAGGGTGTCATAATGCGGATGATCATATCGTCGACACGGGACTCATCAACGGTTCCGTTGTTGACGGCATATGTCACATTCTTGCCGAAGAAAGAACCAACTCCGGGGGTCTTACCATAGGCACCGAGACCACCGGGCATGTTCATGTCAAGGCCACCCTCGATCGAGGAGACACCAGAGTGAGTGCCACCCCAGTCGGACATGACGTATCCCTGGAAACCCAGTTCTTCTTTGAGCAGGCCGTTGAGTGCCTTGGAGTTCTCGCAAGCATAAGAACCATTCAAGCGCTGGTATGCGCACATGAAGCTAGCAGCCTGGGCACGCACAGCATTGGCGAAGGGCCAAAGGTACAGCTCATGCATGGTTCGGTCATCGATGTTGGAGGAAAGAGCCTCCTGAATCACATCCGTGAGGGTTCCATTGGGGTTGTAGGTAGGGTTACGCTGAGTCTCCTGCTCATTTCCGATAAAGTGCTTTGGAGTGGCTTGCACGCCAGCATCCTGGTGACCGCGAATGGTCTTCTCCATGGCGACACCGGTCAAGTAAGGATCAGCAGCAAAGCCTTCCCAGTTTCGGCCTGCGTAGGCAGAACGGCCGAGCGGGCCGGCCACGGGGCTGAGGGCAACGTGAGCACCCTTGGCCTTGAACTCTTGTCCCATGGCGTAGCCTCGTTCATAGAGGAGATCTCTGTCCCACGTGGATGCCACGGTGACACCAGCAGCGAAAACGCTGGCATAGTCAGCAACCCGAATTGCTAGGGGCCCATCCTGCAAGCAGAGACCTGGGAACCCAAGTCGTGGAATAGCAACAATGTTTCCCACACACGGACCTGGCTGGCCAGTGACCATGTCGGCTTTCTCATCGATAGTGAGCTTGGCGACAAACTCTTGAGCTTTGGCGTAGGCTTCCTTCCATTCACCTGTACCGGTAGCATTTGCTGTATCATAGGTCAGCAAAATCCCAGTTATAGAGAACTATCGAAGAGAAACATACGTGAGGGAAGGACGGCGGGGGAGTGTCCGTAAGGGCCCAGAATGGTTGTGTTCTCGGGCTGGACATAACTGAAAGCATCTTCACTTCGGCTAGTCCCGTCAAATGATTGACCATTGGCCACTGTGGCAGCCAAAAGGCCTGAAACCACAAACTGAGCGACGCGAGCCATTTTTTGTAACTTCCTCAGGCAGGAGCTCGAGTCTCTGGAGGAACAGTCTCCGGAGATGCCATGGGATATTCACTCCTTTTTATAATCTTCAGTACACAACCCGCAGTCCACAACCCGCAGTCCATCTCCGGAGAGAAATTACTTGGCGTATGGGGGAAAAGATAATTTCGCCGTTCAACCGGCAAGTGCAACTGTTCCAAAGGGAAGTCCCAACCCGGAGTTCTGCCGAGACCAAGTCTTGGCGTTCCGGGGACCCCACACACTTTCGCTTTGTGGGGAAAACTTCTTCGTCCCTGCAAGCGTACACAAGCGTGCAGAGTCAGTGCAAAGTCAGTGCGCAATACAACTTATGACGTTTCTGAACTCTCTAGACTAGTCTCTCTATCTACTACTCCGTTAACTCTCACCGATGGTTAATTTCTTCTGGATTTGCTCTCCGCATGGTCCGAGGATGGCAACTTTAAGCACGAGACATTTTCACGATCACCGCCTTGGCAACTAGACTTGGCTAGCGGGGTATCCTACTCCACGGCTTCATCGGAGACAGAATGCCGGCATCTTCCCCTCTATATGTGTTCCAATCGCCGGCGATACTTCGGGTGCTCGATAGAGTTTGTTGGTCGGGTTAGTGCCTCCCGGCGACGTCACTGTAGACTGCCTACCTAGGGACACTCTGGAACTAGCTCTTGGCATGCCCGCAAAGCGACGAATGATGTTCTGAGGACCTGAACGTTAGTTCTACCGATATATTGACTGAAGTTGGTGGCTTGGACTCGGTGGCTACAACCTATCCCGCGTTTTCGGGATTTAAGTGTGTCCACCGGCTCAGTATCTCGCGGCCGTGCTTCGTCCTCGGATAGCAGAACTCTTTCGGAAGAGGGGTCAGTTGGTTTATAATCATTATGAAAGCAATTTGAAGTTCCCGCGGTTTCCCGCGGCGCCCAAGAGTATGTTCATATCATGCGATCTGGTTGTCTGACTTTTAGTACAAGGCCTGCTATAGTTTACGTGCTCAAGCAACCGGAATATATTGTAGTGGCTCCAACTTTGTCATCTGTATATTCTATTGTCCAACTAACTAAGCACAACGTCTCTCGGGATTCATATCGGGGCAATCCCGAATCTGGACGCGGAGCGAAGACTTGCGCCTCGGGCCACCTGCACTGGGTTAGAACGACAGTTAGGACTTGGCAGTAAGGTACATTTATGTTGTACATGGAACGGGCACATTGATTGGCTTGTTGTTCTAGTATTTGTTGTATACTACGGAATTCTAGAGATATTTAGTACAAAACCCGTTCTTCTCTATCGGAAGTTCAATAGGACCGACTCGTCTGCACTTTTGATGTTAAATGGTAACTGATGAGGCTTAAAGCAACTTCAAAAAAGACACATAGAAAGTGCATAACAAGGCGTAAGGCATTAACTCGATTGCCAAAACTATTCTACACGACTGAATATAATTATATCCGACTACTAACCCTTAAAGCTACCTTCCTGGAGGGGTAATTACCACAAATAGTAATAAGAAACAAGTGAACGTGAGCGAGACCAAAGCCAAAAATAAAATATATGTAAAAATATGTAAAAATCAAATAGAACTGTGGGAATTCGCAGGTGTGGGTGCATATTACCGCACACTCACTCGTGAAATTTCATTCCTCGTGCTAGACGGTGGGTCCCCCACTATATTAATTTCAATTGGCGTCATTCAATTATCTGCCGATATTATATCCGACAAGAGATGGAATAAATAATCGTCGAGCTACGGCGTCAGTTTAAGAAAGAGAGACTGACGCGAGAAGAGGTAGAGCGGAGCTAGGGAGAGACAGAGCTACCTAGGTATAAGTGTAGCCTGACACTAGTTATTCCGCCTTCTATCGCCATCACCGCTCTTTACATCGAGCGATCAGACTTGAGACAGACAGATACGACCCTGACGACCTAGGGGATACCGACAAACCTAGTCAATCGACCTTTTCCTAAGTGCATTGTCTCTTGGCTTGACTTCCCCTAAGTATAAGAGGAAGACTAGAAAAGATTCGATAGCACGGGCGTTTCTACCTCGCATCCTCTATCCCCTTCTGATACCTAACAGATTATGTCGCCTATAGGCTATAGGGGTAGGTTGCGATAGAAGTCCTGATATATTTGAAACTCTCCGCTATATGCGCTCGGAAGACAGAGAATCGAGTATCCTCCCATTAAACAAAGATCTTTGCCCTTTCACTGGTATGTGTCGAGTGCTGGGATAGATAATAATATCAGACAAGGCTCGAGTCTAAACCAACACGTTCTTATAGAACAAATTGCTGCGGCGGTCACCCGCAACCCCAGACGCAAAGCCCAAGAACAGGCGCGCCTCACCATCCTTAGTCTTATAGATAGCCAGGCCCTCTGGCTCCCGGAACTCAAGTGTCGACCCAGCCTTCGTCATAACTGGCCCCTGAACCAGCTCTCCCGTATTCAAATCCATCGACAACACCTGCGAGTTAAGCTTCCCGCCACTGGCCTCATAGGACTCCCCGGTAAGTAAATAAAGATACCGGCCATACACCGCATAGCCCTGATTCACACCCGTCAACGCACCCAAGTCATCCTTGACATTCGGTATTTTCCAATCAACAAGCGGCTTCGAGAAATTACCCGAAACAGCATCATCAAGATCCCATACAGCAATATACATAGATTTGTCGTACTGATACCGCACAACGAACCGTTCATATACAGGGTCAATCGTCGCCGTGCCCCGCTCGAACTTCCCCAGCGGCTTGATACGCTCCCTGTCATCCTTCGCGGGGTCCAGCGTCTTCCCGTCCTCGAACTTGAACCGCCACAGCGCAGTCCCGTACCCGCTGGCTGCGGCGTCGGTCTCAGACCAGATGTATGTTTCGCTGCCGACGGGCTCGGCGGCAATGTTCACCCCGTGTCCGCAGGCAAGCAAGTCCATGGATCCGAGCAGGTTTCCTGAAAAGTCGACCTCGCTGATGGTGAGGTCGCCCGAAGTGGTGCTGGCGCCGTTTCGGCGGTTCACGATGAAGAGCCGGCGGTTGACGTTGTCGAAGGTCATTGATTGCTGCACGGTGTAGGCGGCGGTTTTCTTGTGCCGCCAGAGGTCGTGGGAGGGTGTTGTTAGGTCGAAGCGCTTGGAGTCGGGGATTTGGGCCACCGCAACGGCGGCGGCTGTTAGGGCTGTGAGGAGGAATTTAATTGCTCGCATTGTCGGCGAGATACCAGAGATGGGGGGCTTATTAGAAAAATGTAGTGTGTGGGCTCGTGTAGACAGGCCAATTCATGCCTTAAGTAGTCATCTTACTCTACAACCTCGGCTCGCTCGATGGTGATATATCTGGGTCTTTTTCGAGCTACTGCATGATAATACGAGGTGAAGATTTAAATATAGAAACTCCCACTCGATTCTCCTGATCATCTCGCTTAGATCCGTGTCGGACCTAGCACTTAAGGAACCAGTACAAGGATCGTCGTGCTTTCCAAGTTATTCAGCTGCAACCTTTCTACATGGGCCTTGCGGTGCGACATGGATGGTCCGGTCCTCGTACAGTTTGGGAGAGATTTCACGATGCTAGCCCGATCGGGCCGAAGATCTCCAGAATACGAGCTCGTGTTTCGCAGTAGTCTGGTCCGAGCAAGATCCGAAAATTCTGGATGCGACACGCAGTCTCACAATAATTTGCGACAAGGGAACCTACATTATCTGGGTGTAAATAATATAACGCTAAGGTATGGAGGTTGGGAAGTAAAGGCATAGCAATATTTCATCTGGGTTTAACGTCTGACGACACCCATCGGACAGAATCGGGGAAGGGACATCTAGAACATTTCAAAGTGATGGACTAGATTGCGACCTACCCTCTACTCATTTTGCGAGATATTTCTTCACAATTGGCTCCCCAAAAGTCTCACAACTTCCGTTTGATTCAACCGTTGTGGCCACTCCACGGCGGTGCGGCCGTTCGCGTCCTTGACGCTAGTGTTTGCGCCGAGGTTGACCAAATGACGAATTGCATCCGTTCTCCCGGGGACTGTTACAATATGCAAAGGAGTCCCCAGGCTCATAGGCCAGAATCGCATCAAAGCACGCCCGTCCTGGTGCATCGCGGCGTTTAAAGGTGCACTCTTATCAATGAGCATTGATATGACTTTATTGACATCCGTGTCTCGAAAAATAGCATGCTGAAGAAGTTGTCCTTTTTTTAGGAGGACCGCAGATCTTGAATAGTTGCAGTTGGAGTCCGGCGTGGGATAGGGAACTCATGATAGCTCATAGGCTTCTCTTGTGACGGTAGCCGAGTATCCATCCATTGGGAATGACGAGAGGTAAAGCAGTATAGCTAAAGTGCGCCACAAGTAAGCAAAATGCCCCCATAGTACTCTGATATATGTTGAGTTTGAATGTCGATAGGGCCGCGAAAAGAGAAAAAAGTGCGTTTGACGAAGAAAAACTGTTTAACTTCCTGCAGTTTGCCAGAGTCCCTGGCCATCTCCCATTCGATGACTTTGACGAGGACGCTTGAAGCTTAATCCTGCCAGCCACATTGCTTTTGTACAGTGCATGGCCCTATACCTCATGCAGGAAGTTGTGCCAGTGACGGTGCAAGTGGTTGGGCCCTTCCTAACCGGAGAGCGGAGACTGGGTGCCAACTTCACAGCTGGTGTAAGAGTTAAAACAGGGCAGACGAGTCATTTCTCGATCTTACATTCCAGACAGCATCAACGGGAGAGGGGGTGGACAAGTGATCGGAGAAAACCAAGAATCCAAAAAGTCTCTTCCTCTGGTTGAGGTCAAGCAACAGTCTATCTCGGGCGAAGATGACCGAGTAGGGACCCCTGGAGGTTCGGAGGAATAACCAGTCCAAACTCACAGTGCATGCAACGTACCAGGGAAAACAGCTTAAGACTGCGAGGACTTTCTCAGCATAGGGAATGGGATATTGAAAGGCGATGGTAGGAGGGCAATAGGAGCCGTTTCTGGAGCCCCGCTTGCCGTCTGTCAGAATACCAAATGTTAACGAACGTCTTCACATTCATAAATTAGGTACGGAGTACGCTAAAGAAGAGTTTTTTAGGATGCTCCAGGAACATTTAGCTTAACGCATTTACACACTCTCCATAATCTGCCATTGATAGTGCTCGAAGCCTCAACATGTCTTACGATCTGAGACAACGTGGTCTGTCCATGACAACTGAGTCATCGTTCAACGCCGAGGAGACTTGAGCGGATCCAAGTCACAATTAAACATACTTGGCTCACTTTTTAACCAATCACTAACGATTAAAGCAATAGCAACTCCGCAAAAGCGCGGTTGGGGGCGGATATATGAGGGGACAAGGATGCCGACATCGGGCTAGCATAGCGCCATCTATACAGTTAAGATCACTATCCAGGGCCTCTTTCATTGTACTCACCCTTTCTAAATCAGTTAAAAAATTTTAAACACAGTTCCACGATGCCGTCTACATTGACTATCGCGCAATTGAATAGCAATCCCTCTCCTCGCCAGATCATTATCGTTGGGGGAGGCATTGTCGGCGCAGCGCTCGCGTTCCATCTTTCCAAAGCCCAAACTGAAAATCATATTATACTCATCGACAAAAGTCTAGAAACTCTATTGGGTTCCACCGGTCACGCTCCAGGATTCGTTGGCCAACTCAATGAGTCGCCGGTCTTGACTCGGTTGGCTAAAGACACAGTCCAGGACTACCTCACAATTCCGGGTGGCTTTGAAACAGTCGGCAGCTTGGAACTTTCCTCTACGCCTCCGGGCTTGGAGACATTAACGCGCCGGCAAAGAATCGCGCAGGAGGCTGGTCTACCTGCGGAGCTTCTCACCCCAGAAGCGGCCGCCTCTCTTGCCCCGGATTTTATTGACGCCAACTCGATTAAGCACTGTCTGCATTTCCCATCCGATGGAACCGCAAATGCGGGCGTCATTACTTCCTACTATGTCGACCAAGCTCGCACCAGAGGGGTAGATTTCTTGGAAGCCGCCGTAACAGGCTTTGCGACCACGATAGAGAACGAAACGTCGAAGATAGCGGCTATCAAGACCGCTAGCGGAGATATCAACTCGGAAGGCAGTACTGTGATTCTCGCTACTGGCATTTGGACATCTTCCTTGATTTCCAATGGCAGCACCCCTGTTACGCAACTCCCCATTCCCATCGTCCCCGTCGCACACCCTTACACCTTTACTCCGGCTCGGACTAGACGTGTCGGTGCCCCTTATCCATTCGTTCGCTGGCTGGACCATCACGTCTATGCAAGGGACCACGGTGACCGAGATGGCCTGGGCAGTTATGATCATCCCCCGATGCAGCTTGATCCCACTGAAAGCGCGATTGGAGCTTGGCCATCAAGCTTCGATCAAGTGCTGTCAGAAGCCTGTTCGAACCTGAAGAACAAAACAGAATTCCAGGTCCAGGGACAGAACATGGAGACAGAAGAGCCTTGGGTAGCAGACAAGCCATTCAATGGTATATTTTCTGTCACGCCTGACAACCTGCCTTTCGCGGGTCGGGTTCCTGATGTTGCGAATCTATGGCTTGCTGCAGCCATTTGGGTTACAACTGCTGCTGGTACTGCTAAGCTATTGGCAAGAGAGATTCTTGATGATGGTGAGAATGCGACAACTTCAGAAGATAAGGCTCTGCTGGACGCCTTGGATCCTGCACGATTCCAAGGCGTTGAAGCTGATTTGCTTCTGCGACAATCATTGTCCAAATATAATGATATCTATAACCGAGAGACCTAGACACATTTAAATAGCTCAAATCCTCTTCCATATCAGTTTTTCTCAAATAATACTCTCCTGTTCCTCCCCTTTCGAGTGTGCCGTTACATAAATACCATGGGCGTTCTGTTGGAAAAGCCCGAAGAAACTGCAGCAAAGCCTGGCCTGCCATATTTATAAGTGGTATCGTCACCTTCGGGGGGATTCTGTTTGGGTGGGTGCCATAGCTGGCGCGGGGGGTAGACATCTCCATCTCGTGGAAGCGCTCTCTGACCAGGCGCGTGTTTATCTAGCTATGATACTGGCACCATCAGTGGCATCCTCCCATGCCTCCTTGGGCTGCCGCGTTCTCCGCGGGCTACAGGGACAATCCCGGCCAGTCTGGCTGCGTCAAATGCTGTGTTTGCTCTGGGAGTAATCCTGCAGACAATCGCAACCGACATTCCGCCCTTTCTTGACGAAGGGTTCTTTGTCTGCTTGAGGGTGGGCCTGATTTCTGCTCTGGGTATGTTACTTGCCATGCAATTTCCTTTCTTCACCTATCCAAGCACTGACAGTTACGATATCACCCAAAAGTCCCTCTCTACCAGTCCGAGACCGCACCTAAATGGATCCGAGACTTTATCGTCGGCACGTACCAATTCACTATCACCATCGTCACCTAGCATCAGTAATGGACAACGCAACGCACGATCACCACGACTCCAGTTCCTACCGTATCCCCATCGCCCTCCGGTTTTTCTGGTCTATCATTCTAGTGGTAGGCATGCTCATTCTCCCTAAAACCCCACGCTACCTAGTGAAGCGAGACAACAACGAAGCCGCAGCGCGCAGCCTCTCGCGACTCCGTCGCCTCCCCGAAGATCACGAAGCCGTTCCGGGAGCTCGCCGAGATCCAGGCAAACCACCGGTATGAGGCTAGCCTTGGCGAGTCGGGATACATCGACTGCTTCCGGGGCGATCTGCTGAAATGGCTCGCTCCAGTATGTTTCCTGCAAGGGCTGTAGCAGCTAACCCGGATCAATTTCATCATCTACTACGGGACGCAGTTCTTCAAAAACTCCGGGTTCAAGAATGAGTTCATCATCACCCTGATTATCAACTGCCTCAATACCCGATCTACGAAGTCAGCATCTATGAAACTCAGTGAATGTCCGACACGTGGGCAAACTGGGTTATTTTTGATTGTAGGAAGTACATTGGAAGGGGTCTCTCATTTTGAAACCTGTCAAGGACGATGGATGCCAGCTGCCAACCGTCACCCCATAGATTAGCTGGCCTTCCATGGAATCCTCTTCTCACCCATCATCCATCCTATCTCCAGCCACGCCCATCATCTTCGACCCTTCACATAGTCCCCAAAAAAAACCCAGTATAAGCAGGAAGCTCGTGGATTATCCAGAAGCACCCTCCATCATCAACCGAGTTGAGAGAGTAGGGTCCGCGCCATTGTGGACTGGACACGAAACATCCTTGATCAGATCATCCGATGCGCTTTGGATGGCATCCGGCACACAATTTTCGTCCTCGAAGTTCTTAAGGTCGAATGCAGCCATCCACGTCCCATCTCCCTGATCCTCCCAAATCCAGGCGGTAAGGTCGTCGGAGTTGCTCACGCAGCCTTCCACACCAGATTTGATCGCGTCCTGTGTGGCCCAATCTCCACTCACAATAACCTTGTACATCCAATCCTTTGTGGAAGACAGTTCATCCTCAAAGATCACTTCACATGTGGCCGACCCGGTCGCAGAAGGGGTAGGTGTAGGTGTGGCTGAAACCAATGGTGTTGAGGTAGGGGTCGCCGTGGCCGATACCATGGATCGTGATACTGATGGATGCGGATGATCTTCGACCCAGTCGTCATAGTCCTCATCCACATACTCGCACTTCACGTTCATGGGATCGCTCCCGACTTGCGCACAGTTTGCCTGAGGATAAACTTCATTGACATCAATCGAGTCGCCATCCAGCATGCTATCGGGATCGTGTTCAACGTCAATATCAGCGTCGTTATCAGTGGAATCAGTCTGCGTGTCGCGCTTGACTTCGTCGTGGATGATGTCCACCTCGTAATCGCCGTTACTTTGCCAGTCGAAGTAATAATTAAGCCAATTGAAGCTCAGGAGCCATGCGTAACTATCAGCTGTGATTAATGTCAGCTCCGTCTGTTTCGTGTTTAGATAAATATGGAATTTTTATAATCACCATTCTTCTTCACGTTCGTATTAATTCTGTTCCGACTTCTGCGGGAATGTACCGCGTTTTTCCGTGCGTATCTGGCGCAGTACTCTGGCCCATAGACGGCCTGGTGATATCGTAAGTTTTTTGTAAAAAAAGAAAAGCAAGAAAGAATCATACCTTTTTGGACGTAATGCCAGCGACGTTATCATAGATGTCCGTAACTGAGTACGTTCATTAGCATTCGAGTCGACGTGACACGCCGTATTCCGGGCTTACTCAAGAACTGGGTTTTAAGCGCTCGCTGGCAATGGAAGATCTCGTGTGTCATAGCATGGGCCTTTGTCCATAGCTGGGGTAGGTACGAAATGGACTTCCGGCGGCCGTTAATCAGTTCATCCATGTCCTTGTACTTCGGTCCGAAGACTGCGGGACAAAACACGATAACATCGCCGTAGCCATCAGAATCGGCGTGACTTCCTGGGAAGCGGAATGCACCCCTAAACTCATTAATGACTTGCTCTTCTTGTCAATAGTTATCGGACTTACGAGCCCTTGTCTTTACAGCGATTTGCGGCTATCTTCGGTTCTTTGCATGTAAACGTGATCCGACTTCCAGGCTTCATGGTTTTCCATTTATAGTTAGTACCCCATTCAGGGAAATGCTGGGCCTGCTGGAAATTGTCTGATCTTGTTAGCCAAATATGTTGCAGGCGAAGATAGATATTCTTACGCATGACGTTCATGAAGTCATCCTGTTGAGCTTCGCCCTACATAGGTCGCTCCAGTTAGTTTCATGCTAGTGTTAGAGGATTCCAGGCAAACTTACCGACCAGCCTTCATCGTCTGCCACATTATCATCATTGAGGAAGAACCGGTTCCAGCCAGGGGTTTTCGCAGGGTTAGGGGATGACGGGGGTCCCAAGAGAAGCTTATGGGATTGTTCAAGAGTCTTGACTAATGTATCGAGTTGCTCGCTTGAGCATGTCTCCGCAGCATCGGTAAAGTAGATGCCCCTCCATTTACTATGCAACATGTCCAAGTAGCCCGGGTGGACCCATTCTCTCTCGAAAAGAGACGTAGTCCCGTCAGTCGACACAGGGGTGGAGATTGATGGATTCACCAGAAAGGAGAGACAGATGCTAACAAGTAGCAATTGAAAAGCCATTTCGCACACGAACCAGCTTCAGTCTCGAGAGGCTGCCAGAAATGAAAGAGGTACCCTTGACAGCATATTTATGTAGGAATTTGTAGTCGGGATGTGGAGATCAAGCCATAAGGCTAGCACGCTTCTTCATTGGGATCTTCACTTCCTTCGCGTGAGGGGAGGGTTGATCCATCAGGGGGGAGTATTTGTAATTTTGGAAAGAGTCCCCAAGATTGATCTTTCCTTGAACGAAGATTATGACCTACACAAGGCTACCTATAATGGAAGGTCTCTATGATATATGTCCACATGTACATAGGATGAGGCTCCGCAGATCATCCACAACCTTACCTGGAACCGTAATTAGCCCCCACGCACAGTCTTGGAGCCTCCTGACAAGCGACCCACAACGGAATTGACGGGACAAATAACCGGCGTTCTCCGTCTCTTCAAACGTGTTTCCTTCCATGATGTGCGGGTGGGGGCCGAAACAGCTCTGGAGATCAGTCCCGATTAGGTAACTCCCAGTGAATTTCGGTGGGACCTGCGTTCTGGTGCAGTACTTTATTGGGAATCACGCCATTTACCTAAAGCCTACTCCGTAGAGGGAGTACCTTTTAAAAAGAAGCCTCGAGTCTACTTAGGTAGTTTCGACTGATCAGCTAACTTCTTCACGTATAATTGGCCATGAGTATGATGTGGACGCTACGCTGGCTTCTGCTCTGGGTCACGCTGGCTCTTGCTATGGACGACTATCGTATGGATGACTCTGTTTATAAAATTGTACTTGACGCTAACATAAGGAATCCTTGTCTGCCTACAGCCCTTGGTGTTAACTTCGGATTTAAGTACATGTATGTGGCTCTGATTCTATCCCCAGGGCCGGAGACCTTGGTTACTAAACAGGCAATCTCAAACTAGCACGGCGGCTTACTACACGGCATCTAATGAATCGATCACGGTGGCGAAACTTGAGGCACCAGCGGACTATCAAAAGCACATGGAGAGTCTAGTCACTGACTCTCAAAAAAGAGTGTAATTTAATGCACCCGGAAGACCAAGTGAAGTGGAATCCAAAGCTAACATATCTCCTATTTTCCCAGAGTGCGCTTTCAAAAGGTCTTCCTACGGGAAGGAGATGGACTCATCCCAGCACCGAAGGAGTATCAAGGCTACAGCAAGAATGATAGCATGATTCTCTCTGATACTCTGCGGCACATGACCGGGGCTGCGAATCATACACTAGGCCGCCCTGTTAGGATTTCAGCCGTCAGCCTACCCTCGGATTTGGACACCATCTCCAGAGATCACGTCTTGACAGCGCTAACAGGCACGGATGTGGCTCCGGAATTGACGCACCCAGGGCAGCTGCTAGGGTTCCTCAATGCTGCTCGCTTGGCCTATAGTCTTGATACACCCGAAAGTCTTGGGTATCCTCCTGACTTTGATTTGATGCACGGCCCATTAAATATCGCTGTTTACATTGATTACAACGGCTATTCCCTGGATTTGTGGACCGCGGATCTCACAGAACTCGGAGTCGACACACTTGAACATGAGCATAGCTACGCACGCTACCCAGACTTAGGACTATGGAGGGTAGACCCGGCGGATTCAGAGGTTTGTTATTCTCTCTTGTTCACGATTCATCTATAAACTCTAATCTATATGACTATCAGAGCCGGGTATCGCAGGTCATTCACAATTTCATCTCTAATCTGAAGAAAACGGATGACGCGCAGCACGTTCGAGCGGTCATCGTAAGTGGCGAAGCACCGTTGCCTGCGATGAATTCTCTCCGGTCGATCGTTTCTCAGGCCCTGCCCATGGAATGGATTCCTATGCTTCGAGACCAGCTGGACCCGGCGTATGTCGCCGCAATCGGAAGCGCGCATCGTGCTCGGAAGTTCATACAGAATCCTGAAATATGGGCAGATGATTACGATCATCCACATGATGAGCTTTGACCGATGAATTTGGATCTTTTGTAACATAATAAAAGGATTGCTTGTTCCGTTAAATTGCTTAGCGACATGCCAATATCAATTGTTCAAACAAGAAGGTACTTTACCTACATGTAGTTAGAGCTATAATACACGTTACCTTGATTTGAAGGAAGAAGCGCAAATGTATTGGAGACATGACACGTTAGTTAGCATAGCAAAGGGAGGGAGATAGGCAGTCTCCAACCCCCAGTGCACCGTATCGTACTTTTCTATGGTTTTTAGATTTGGCCGCCTTCCACACACTCATCACCTCATTCTTACAAAGTTCTAGTTATTAGTCCTTGCAGTATTAGCTTCTATAGTACTAGTTCCTACTATAGCCAATTCCTACAACAAGAATACTTGCCTGGTTATGCGGCCGCAGACTCCTTACGTGTCCTTTTAGCTAGACTTTCTAGGTAGACTTTCAAGGTATCCAATGTAATTAATGCATAATCAGGATGCTGGGCATGCAACGGCTAACTCTGACTTAATTCCAAAACACAGCTCAGCTCAGCATATGGTGTTTGTTTTGAGATTCGTGGCTCTTCTCTAGAAATTCCTTCCACGCTTGCAATCCCCCACGCCTCAGGCATATTTCCCTCTTGGTATCCCTCGTAATGTCGACGTCAGCTCCTCAGCTAATTATAGCTCCTAATTTCATTTACATCCGAAGTCTCAAACTCGGCCCGCGCCATCTGGTATCCTATCCGGGATGAAAATGAGGTAGGAATCCCGTCACAGATGTGGCGTCAACCCACTACTCATCTGGCATTCAATATTTAATCAGTTGGCAGATGTATTAGGTTCCCATGTCGAGTCTTGCTCTTTTTCCTAAGATCCGAAATGTTCTACAATATCATCGACTCGGAGCTCCGCTCCGGAGATTCTACAACAGTCACAAACCCCAGGACCGATGAACCTCTCTGGGATGTGCCAGTCGCACATGAGACGCAACTGAACTACGCAGTTGATGCTGCAAGGGCGTCATTTAAATCATGGAAGCTCTTGACTATCGAGGAAAGACAAACGTACCTACTGAAGCTAGCGGATGAGCTAGAACAGCGAAGAGATGAGATACATGCCCCTTTGGCAGGGGAGACCGGAAAATCGGTAACGAAGGACCTTCCATGTTGTGAATATTGGAAATATTGCTAATAAGCTTCCCAGAACCTCCTCGCAAACATGGAGATTAATGATACTTTGGCTTTTATCAGATTTAATGGTATCGCAAATTTACATTCAAGAACGTTGTTTGGCTGCAAAAGCTGACTGGTCCAGCATCCCAGTCATTGCCCGACAAAGTCGAACACGAAAACGATAAAACCAAGATCGTGTCAACCCATCATCCTATAGGAGTGGTGGGTGCGATTTGCCCTTGGAATTTTCCGCTCGTGTTAGCCGCCGCCAAAGTTTCTGCAGCGCTTGTCATGGGTAACTGCGTCATTGTCAAACCATCGCCATCCACCCCATGTGCCACTTTGAAGTTCGTTGAGCTTGCAACATCAGTGCTTCCGCGGGGTGTGCTTCAGGTGCTTAATGGAGACGACGATATGGGAAGGCTCATTACCATTCATCCGGGGATCGACAAGATAAGTTTCACCGGATCCATTGCGACTGGAAGAAAGGTAGCAGAAAGCGCAGCCAAGACTCTAAAGCGAGTTACACTCGAGCTTGGTGGAAATGATGGATGTATCATCTGCCCCGACGTTGATGTCAAAGCCGTTGCTGCTAAGGTTGCTGCCGGAGTTCTTATCCATTCGGGCCAGATGTGCGTTGCTACAAAAAGAGTCTATGTGCATGAGTCCATTTTCCAAGAATTCCGGGACACTTTTGTTGAGGCAGTCAAGGACATCAAAATCGACCTTGCTGGCGACCAGTCACCTATGTTCAGTCCCATTCAGAATGAGTCACAGTACAGACTGGTTAAAGATATCATCGCCGATTGCAAGAAAAACAACTATACTTTACTTTGTGGGGGGACTACCGACGAGCACCCAGGGTTTTTCATCGCACCCGTCGTTGTGGATCAACCACCACATGATTCTCGCATCGTCCAATTGGAGCAGTTCGGTCCTGTCATCCCGCTCATGAAGTGGTCTAATGAGGATGAAGTGATTTCAAGGGTCAATGCGACAGAAACTGGCTTGGGGGGCTGCGTCTGGGCGGATGATGTTGGCAAGGCGGAGCGCATTGCGCGGAGAGTCGAAGTCGGAAGCGTATGGATCAATAGCGCTGAAGACCCCAACCCATATGGCTACCTTTCTGGATGGAAGCAAAGTGGGATTGGAGGCGAGTGGGGGAACCAGGGCTTGATGTCGTACTCTCACACACAGATAATTCAGCTTCGCAAGTAGACTGTCCATCGCCCTCACAACGAAGATGACATGCTGGGAAACATGCCCCTATTTAGAGGTCAGAGCTGCTTGTCGAGCTTCATAGGCATCCAGAAAGACGCATCTGTTATTCCTTACCTATCCAAAGTCAATATACATATTTCAGGAGTGATTTTGAAGAAGAGGAAAATGCTAGCCAAGGATAATGCGGCGGTTGCGTTGAGCTTGACTTTATTGTTATAAGATGCAGGACTGTCAATAACATCCTCTGATAGCTCAGCTGGAAGAGCGCAAGACTGTAATTGACGTGTTCTCATGGAACTTGTTATCTTGAGGTCCCTGGTTCGATCCCGGGTCAGAGGATTTTTTGCCATTTTTTTTGCCATTTTTTTGCCATTTTTTTGCCATTTTCATTCACATTCGACCCTTTTGTCCTTTTATTTTGGCAGAACGAATGAATTTGGAATTCGCTTTTTCTTTTCCTTAGAAAAAAAGGTGTTTGTAAAAGTCTCCAATGTTCGATTAAGCTGGAAGCTAACGTCGGATTGATGGGCAGCACCCGTGGAACTGCTAAACTCTACAAACACCTCCCTTGGCATATACAAAGTGATGTAACCAATAAAGTCACCATATACACATGGAAAGCTTTAATAGCAAGAACAACTAGGTGAATTCATAGACGTATATCGTGGGATTATATTAACTTATGCTGATTTAAACAATGGAACAGAGAAGGAGAAAAAGAAAAGACAGACAGACTGGTATGCCCAACGCAACAAGAACTGTGAATCTCAACATTGAACGATCGGAAAAGTCACCACCAGCTAGCGCCTTCGCCAGTATCTGAGCTTAAATCAAGACTTAGATCTGCATAGCAACAGCGCAGAGAGCTCCGAACACCACGGCAACACCGGACAAGGTAGCACGGCCAGCCTCGTTGAACGGAATGATGCTGGGGCTGGGGCTAGGGGTGTGACTGGGGCTGGGCTTGCTCCCGCTACCACCAGATGCAGGAGAAGTGTGAACCACAAGGCCAGTAGAGGTCTTGGAGGCGTTGCAGGCGGCGTTGCAGACAGTGACGACACTAGTGTAGGTGGGAGTCACACGGGTGTAAGCTCCGGTGGGGGATGGGCGTGCTACAGTGCCGGAAGGGACAACACCTGGGCCGTTAGGCTTGCCTGGAACTTTGCCGGGAACGGGAGTCTCTCCAGGGCCAGCAGGCTTGCCGGGAGTCTCTCCAGGGACAACTCCGGGGCCAGTAGGCTTGCCTGGAACTTCGCCGGGAACGGGAGTCTCTCCAGGGCCAGCAGGCTTGCCGGGAACTTCGCCGGGAACGATGGGGACGGGAGTCTCACCAGGGCCAGCAGGCTTGCCCGGAACCTCACCAGGAACAACGGGGACGGGAGTGTCAGGCTTGCCTGGCTTGCCGGGAACTTCGCCGGGAACAACGGGGACAGGGGTATCAGGCTTGCCTGGCTTTCCTGGGACCTCGCCTGGGACCTCGCCTGGGACCTCGCCAGGAACAACGGGGACCGGGGTGTCAGGCTTGCCTGGCTTTCCTGGGACTTCGCCAGGGACAACGGGGACGGGAGTATCAGGCTTGCCTGGCTTGCCTGGAATCTCAGTCGGGGGAGATCTATCATGGCAATCAACCTCACCCAAAACGGCTAGACATACGTTGATGGGGATGTTGACCAGACCACCATTTGAGTCAGACTTCTGCTTGCACTGGGCCTCACCAAGGACAGCCAGGCAAACGTCGATCGGCACATTGATAAGGGAACCGTCGCCGCTGTCACAGGAAGAGGCCTGGTCACACTTGGCTTTTCCGAGGGCAGCCACGCATGTGTTAACGGGTACATTGATCAAGCCACCATCAGTGGCAGTCTTTTGCTTGCATTCTACCTCTCCAAGGATGGCTCCGCAGAGTCCAACAGGGATATTGATCAGAGCACCGTCGTCATGGTCGTCGCCGCCGCCGCCGCTGCTGCTGGGAGAAGAGATCTGGTGGCATTTGGCTTTTCCAAGAACTGCAGCACATGCGTTAACAGGCACGTCGATCAAGCCATCACTGCTGGCTGTCTTCTGCTTGCATTCGGCCTCTCCGAGGATGGCTGCGCAGAGGTTCACGGGCACGCTAACCAGACCACCCTCGCTCCTGGAAGACAAAGCGGCCTGTTCACACTGGGCCTTTCCAAGGACTGCAGCACATGCATTAACAGGCATGTCGATCAATCCATTTGTCACGGTCTTCTGGTTGCATTCGGCCACTCCAAGGATGGCTGCGCAGAGATTCACGGGCACGCTAATCAGACCCTCGCTCCTGGAAGACAAAGCGGCCTGTTCACACTGGGCCTTTCCAAGGACTGCAGCACATGCATTAACAGGCATGTCGATCAATCCATTTGTCACGGTCTTCTGGTTGCATTCGGCCACTCCAAGTATGGCTGCGCAGAGATTAACGGGTACGTTAATCAAGCCATCAGCCGCTTGAACTCCCTATACCATGGGGTGATGTGTTAGCTGTAGATCTATATACAACAGCAACCCTCCGTGGAATTTTCTTACCGAGGACGAGGCTGCGAGAGCCACAAGCGAAGCGATCATGGATTGCTTCATCGTTGCAAGTTGGAAGTCTATTCAGCCCGAAGTAAAGAATGGACGCTGAATGACCTGCAAAACGAGTGATAGGTCAAAAAGCTGACAACGAAGATATGAAGAGCAGGAATAAACCAGAGAGGTAACCAGCCTTATATGTGCCAACCCACCAGGCAGTCATTATAGCAATTTTAAAATAGGGGAGCAAACCTCGACGCTTCGTACTCTGTACATCGCAAGCTATTATCTAGCCCAAAAAGGAACGCCAAGCGAGAAGTTCAGACTAGACCAGCCCATTTTACTTGGAACTAATGTTCCGATTGGTTGCCTACTCGTGATTTCCTCGTTTTTCGTTGACAAGTTGGTGAATGAACCAAACCTGATATCCCAATCTTATGCTGGACCTATCACTTCCTTCCCGGGCCGCTAATGCAATTAGCGCGTTATTTGATTGCTCCCGCTGGCAGTCTAGCCCAAACTAGTTCAGCCACACATATCCCCATATGCACAACGTATCTCGATGAGTTCTTTGTGCTCGTGATATCTCAGTTCAGGGGCTACCCCAAGCAAGGTGTAAGTTTCAATATAGGGCTATTCGATGAGACAAGCCGAATAATCCCAAATTAGACCAGCAAAATGACTGTTCCACTAAGTTGGAGTCCCGTAATCCCAACGGACCAGTCATCAGGTGCCTCCTAGCTGGTGCAGAACCCGGCTACTGGAGCGCAAGGATTCCTAGTCAGGTACGCTGCATTTCTAAATAAATCTGCAGCCAATCAAACCTGCTCGCTTTTTCTTTCCAGTCCAGCGCAAACTATTATGTACTCCTTACGAACCAAGCACTATGTTGTACATCGCATCGGACGCCGAAGTATTGCACAGGAATTGAGACTTACGGTCTAATTCGGCACTACCCCATGGTTCTAATCCTTAGAGTCCTTGACCTTGGCTGCGCTAGAGATGTGAGCCCCACCGCCATTTGGATCTTTTTGGGTCTTTTTTAATCTTGTTCTGACCCACAACGTCTGTTTCCGTATGTGGAGCCTGATCTATAGTCTGGGCATCGTTGTCTTTGATCCCCGGCTTTACCCCGGCGCCTGAATACATCCGTTGCGGACTTTTTCATACACAAAGATCATGGGTATCTCCATGGATTTGTAAATTGAAGAACACCGTGTGCTCGAGAAAATGGGACTTCTCTCCACCAGTGGATATGATACCTTAATCTACAGCATAGGAAACCTTTTGTACTGCTCCACTAATGATCTGATCTGTTCGATGCAGGTCCCGTGCACGGCAGGGGTTCGGAAACTTCCGTAAAATTGCTCCCATGGCGTAAATAGTAAATAGATTTTAAAAAGAACCGGCTTACTTCATGGTTGGGAAAGTGACTAGGAACCGAGAGCTGTCGCTTGAGGTAATTCTCCTCCGGGTGTCCAGCCTTCATTGATATCCGTGGTTTTTCTAGATATCCTTGCATATACCATAGATATAAAACATAGGAACTACAATATAGAGATGATCCCACGTTGAATTGTTGATCACAAACATAAGATCAGCAATCTTCCTCTAGTGGCCCGCCAAAAGAAGCGTCTCACTAGCAAATCATAGTATGCAGCGTTATTAGCGTGGTCTATCACTTACCCTTGCAGACTCTACATAGCATGGCATGGTCAAGCCCTGTCCCATTTGTCCTCAGTAGTTTATTGAAGCCTTTGGGCTGTAACTCCGACTCCGTACTCCGAAGGACTCCCGAGGTCGGGCGCACATTGCCCGAATAAATGACAAATTTTGATATAGGTCACCATTCCGTTCAGTCTCCATCCAAGAACCTCACCTAAGACAATAATAAAATAGCCTGTCCAAGTTGAAATCCAATTTTTGCGACTTCAGAAATCAATATTTGCCAACCTTGGAATTTGTGAAGGATTCGGCCACGCACGGATGGGATTCGTCCACGCGACCTTCGTGGCCGCCCCTTTCCTGGTTTTTCCTTCAGCTTTGCAATAAAGGCGGCTTTCGAAGTCATGTTTCAATGTACACTTTGTGAAAAGGCCTATCAGAGGAAGACGCATTTAATTCGTCATGAAGCGACCCGTAAGGTCCAATGATCCCCGATTACAAATGTGAATACGGAGTTGGGCTGACCACCTCCCAGATACACAGCTGCCCTCTTCCAGCTGCCCTTTGTGCGGCAAAGCATTTGTAAAGTCGTATGTAAACTATCTTCACCATAAATAATGAACATGATCTAATATTTCGAAAGTGAGGTCGCACGAAGACATATCAAGACTTGCGCAAAAAAGTTCAACCAACCTGCGCCTCCTGCAGCCAAGCCGGGCAGGAAAAGGCATTCCTGCGAGCCATGCTTCTTTGCCAAAGTATCATGCGACCGAAATTCACCGTGCTCTCGTTGTCTCTCCCTTGGGCGACAATGTACTTTCGTAACCCAAGAGGTGCCTTCCGGGGATCCCAGTTGCTCTACAGTAACTTCGCTCTCGCCGTCTATAACCGTATCGCGAGCCACCTCAAGAGACAGTGGCTTATTTTCTTTTCTCCAACACTTTGCTGATCCTTCTTTTCAGAGGGACAGGCTGGCAATTGGGGAAACGGCAAAATGCTCTGTTCGAAGAAACCTCGAAACACTCAATTCCCATATCGAAGATGCTCTCGTTCCCACTTATCCTATGTCGGCTTTTGGTGGCGATTTCCAACTTACAAGTTCGCCTTTCCAAATACCGTCAACTCTACCCTCTTTCACGGACGATTATCTTCTTCAGTTCAGTCCTGATACACTCTTTCCTTCAAAACTTTCCAACCAATTATCCGAGATTATGACAGAGTTGGTCGACACTTCAAAGTCAATGGGTCTGGGGACTGCAGGAACGCTAAACCCACTTGATACTATGGAGCTTTCTACTCTGTTGGGGGTCTCCAATATCTCCGCTTCTATCTCTGCGTTTTTCCACTCTCTTCACTGGCATTTGCCCGTGGTGCATTTTCCAACCTTCGACCCCGGAAACATCTCCAATCCTTTGTTACTCTCAATATTCTTATCCGGTGCCACATATACTATTCCATTGGATGGAGGTGCCCTACCATCCGGTCTCTTCGACGTCGCAGAAGAGTATATATTCCGGAAAATTGCAGATCTATCAACAGTCGCTTCGAAAGACCAGTCGCATTTGTTATCAACTGTACAGCTACTACAAAGTGCTCTTATTATTGAGATGCTTCAATTTGGACAGGACAATATGCAAACAAGACGTCGCATTCGCATTGTCCGACATCCATGTTTGGTATCCACCATACGATCCCTCGGGATTTTTCAGCTCAAGCGAGGAACCGCTCCCACCGTTTGTGATGAGAGGACTTGGAGAAATTTAGTGGCGGAGGAAACGTGTATACGGTACTATATCCCCATTCTCTCCGATCTTTCGAGGTGCACCGCTAACCAGCTCTAAGAATCGCTTGTTGGGTCTTTCTAGCGGATGGATTCCTCACAGTCTGCTTCAAAAACCACCCGTCAATATCGGTCTTCGAAATGGACTGTCATTTTCCTTGGAGTGCCGGGTTATGGGAAGCCGAAAACGCATCCTCTTTCAGCAGGATTGCCATGTCGCACTCGACGGAGCTCCCGCTTCCTCCCCTGAAAGACGTGGTCA
Source organism: Penicillium rubens (assembly GCF_028828025.1). NCBI lineage: Eukaryota > Fungi > Ascomycota > Eurotiomycetes > Eurotiales > Aspergillaceae > Penicillium > Penicillium rubens. The sequence goes on from NW_026890600.1 coordinate 6,267,894, forward strand.
CGCAGTTGCTCGAAACCCCTCTAAGTAATGACCGGATACCATGGGGTCTTTCGGTATCAGTTGAGCATCTCCTGATTCTGATTTACGGTATGCGACCAAAACCAGCCAAATGATTGATTTGCTAACAATGTCACAACAGCCATTAACTCCCTCGCATTCCAGGCGAGAGCGGGCTTGTTGAGATACCTATCTCTCGATAGAATACGCTGTGCATCTGGTAACTGGAAGCTCATCTGGGATTCTGTCATTGGTCTCCTGGATAAAGATCAATTCCTTCACCTTGGATATCCGAAACACGCTCAGGAGCTTTGGTGGTTGTTGAATGCCACGCTGGATGCTACCGGCAGATCTGATGTTAGCCTTCGGTATATGGATAACACTGCTACCGATGACTTGGGGAATTTGAATGAATTCATTCAATGGTGCCACCAAGCTCCGTCATGAGGTTGGATATAACATAATATAGCCGGGTTCATACATGGAAAATCTGTATTTCACCCTGAGTATGCTGCAATTCGCGGCTATTTATTTTCCTCCTTTTGGCCAGGACAATTGAAATCGAAATAGACATCCAACCCTACATTGTCTTAACAAATATTACTATCCTCTCGAGTCAAATGAAGACCCCGTCAATAACAGGCCAAATTGGCGATCGATTATACTGGTACATTCGAATACAAAACCCGCCCTCTTCGATAATCCATCTCAATCGAGTTTATCTCCAATCTTCTCCTTCCCATCCAATTGCCGGCTTTCCATAAAGCCATCGCCCTTGGGTTTTCGATACGTTCCTGCCAGGCGATCCCATGCCGTTGTAAACTGACCATAATTGTAGTTGAAGTACAAGTGATGCATCGTATGACAAGAAGCACCGTTAATCACCACCGATGTCGGCATATACTCTGCGTCATCTGTGGAAACAGCGTAAGCAACCATTCTATCGTTTCACGGGGATGGACAGACTCACGAATCAGCACCGTCCATACAGTGACAAAGATAAACAGCCCTAGATAAGCACCTTTCTGCAACGGAAATACCAACGGGTAAACGTGGTAGGGCAGACTCTGCGACCACCCATCCAAAGGGTGAAACGCATAACTAGCGAAAGGCGTCGGCACAGCCCATTTATGGTGTGGCTTGTGAAGCCAGCGGTAAACGCGAGGATGGTGCAGACCACGGTGTATCCAGTAAATCCCGCTATCTGTGAAGCAGATAAACAACGGGTATTGCAGCAAGGTGTATCCGAAGAACGGAGAGTCGCTGGTGAAATCGTATAGTTTTGACCATCCGCGGATCTCTGCTAGGAAAAATGGAACGGTGAGGAGGGCCATTACGGGGATTGCCGAGATGCCTTGGTTGATCTCGAGCTTGATCTGGTTTGGGAGGAATCGTGGGTGTTGGAGGAGTCTTTTGTCGTACACTGTGTGGTATAGTAGCAGGCTACCGAGGAGGTACATTATCATTGCGAAAAGCCTGTTTCGTGTATGGAGAACTGAATCAGTCGTTGGGATACTGCATTTTTGGTGAAAGAGCTTACCATGTGATCAAGTATAACGACAATGCTTGTCTGGCAATGTCATCTCTCTTCCAGAGGCTTGCCTCTGCCCACTTTGAGGGCTGCATGGGGTAATAAATGCCAACATGTCGATTTAAATTGGCACTGGTTGGAAGATCTCCGTTGGGAATTGCCGCTGGGTCTGGTGAGAGGAATGCGTAGCACCGATCGAGGACCAATGTATCCAGAATGTCGAGGAAGATATCCATTGGATAAATGTGTTATGTCCCTTGGATAAGTCACTCTACGCAAAGACGGAACCATTGCTCTTCTCTTATGTATGGACAATACCTACAAGGGATATACCTACATGGAAAATACCTACATGGAAAATACCTACATCCATGGAGGGTTGGCTGCGGCTTATTCGGGGAATACCAACACGGCAAATACCCACACGGGAATTCCCTACATGGAACACGTATTTACACGCAGTGACCCACTTAGTACCACGCGTGTATATCACTGGTTGGAAGCACATACATACACGGCCATATATAATAGTTTCGAGAGGCATATGCGAAGATATCTGATCAATTAAACACCTTTTGTCTCTTGGATGCGGTGAGTTTTTTGTGCAATCTCATGGCCCCCGCAATTGAATACAGGTTCTTCGATACAATTCGTGGTTGACATGTCAGGCTATGGGACAATCGAAGAATATATATATCCTCGATAGCTTCAACTATTTTCTTTTCCTCGGGGTGCTTTTTTTTTTTTCCCCCTGCTCGTGAATAGAACAAAATTAATCTATAGCATGTTCGACCAGGAATGATATTGCCGTCAACCATTATCTGGATAAATGGGTATTGAAGCTACGTTGTTGACTCCGATGTGAATAGTTATGAGGGCTCCCTCATAATATCTAAATGGTCAAGTCTTTCCATCAACCAGCCAAGTGGCCGAGCAGTAACTCAGCCATCACATCTTCCTTGGTCTAGTGGTGATGATTTCCGCTTGTCATTAACACCGATAAGCGCGGGAGACCGGGGTTCGATTCCCCGAGGGAGAGATTTCTTTTTTGCTCTTGTTTCTTTTTCCTATTTCATCGAACTGGCTGGATATTAAATGAATGATGTTTCGACTAATTTTTTTTTGGTGGAAATAATGAAAGATAAAAATGGCTGCTTCCATGCTTCGATATCAGGTAAACAAACTGCCCAACTCCGACCTGGAGCTTTAGTATACATGTCCCAAAACTGATGGATGAGTGAATGAGTGAATGAGTGGTCAGGATCTCCGAAAGAATATGACAGAGCAAAAAATGAACCACCCCCCGAGGTATTCCAATAGCAAAAAGTGTATGTCTCTCACATTCAAAGAAAAGCCTCTGTGGTTGTATTGTTGTCAGTGATTTCACCCATTTGCCGACGGCGACTGTCCAAGAACATATCCACCATGCGCTTGCTAGAGATCGTGGAATGTATGTCCTGAAGTTGGTGGTAGCTCTCCATCATGTCACTGTACTCATCCCGCTGCCTCGCATTCTCATTGTTTGCACGGTTATCTCGTTGGGTGCGCATGGACCGGAAATGATTGATCCTACTATCTTGAGCGATTGGAGCACGTCTGGCTGAATAGCGTCGCTGTTGCTCTTTGGTCCAGGATCGCTTCAGGCCCACTCCCTTTGGGGTTGGGGACTCTGGCGGCTGCATATTTCCGGATCTCAATCGTATTGGCGACGGTTCTTGATTGCAAGCAGCGGGAATTGGCTTGGGTGAAACATTTTCGCCAGACATGGTAGCGGTATCCATGGACAATGAGGTAGCGTGAGCCTGCGCCATATTTTCTGACTTAGTTGTCTGCAATGGCACGATGGTTCGCATGCCGGAAGCCTGGATTAACGGTCGGGAGAAATTGCTCTGTGACCGGACTTTGTTCTCAGTGGAGGCTTTGCGCTCAGTGATACTTTGGCTGTCTTGAACCTTTACAACTGCTGAAGAGCGAGCCGAGACAGCGACAGGAGCTCGTCGAGCTAGGCCAGTAAAGTACTCATCATCGTCTTGGTACTGCGCATCTTCTCTGACGTGTTCCCTTGTGGGGCTTGCCTGCTCAATTCTTTCGATCTGTGAGCTCATCCATTGCTGCCAGTCTGCACTGGGGTTTCTATGAGGCATAGAAGATGAAACACGATTGGCACGCTTGGGTGAGCTGTATGTTGTCCGCTGTGGAGCGAAGATGGTCGCTGTTCCTGGTTCATCATGGATGTCCATGTCGACATTGTCAGTTCTTGTTGGGGTATTGCCACTGGTGGTTCGGGAATAGACACTTGGGGAAACAATGTCCCTTTTCGAGGCCCGAGTGCGAGAAACAATAACGCTACCATCTTCCTCATCCGATTCCTCGCTCAAAGCGTACGTTGATTGCGGCGATGTTTTGTCTGAAATAGCAGTCATATGTTGATTCTTCACCCGAGACGGCACGCCCCGAGAAAATTGCATCGACTTAGCCGAGCGCGGATACTTTCGTGGACTGGATTGATCACCATCACGCGCTGTTGCGAATGAACCAGGCGAGGTTGAACATTCTTGGCTTGCGACATGGCGGATACTGCGTCGGCCATGTTGGGAGTAGACCGAACTCGCCCGCTCTGGAATCACACGATGCTGGGACACTCTGCCGAAGACCATCTCCTCGTCGGGACCAGACAGGGAATTTTGGCCCATTTGCTTCATCAACGCAGTGTACAGATCCTGACTGTCGACTATGCTAATTCGGTGAGGGTTTGCCCTCACGTCCAAAGGAGATTGATTTGCCGTATCATCCATAGTAGGAGTTCGTGGTAATTGCTGATGCAGGTTCCCGTCCTCTCGGATCAAAGAAAGAGACTGGCGATGTCCTGGCTTCCGGGTAGTAACTGTGTTCGGGGTGGTTGAATCAGCCCAACTGGTGACGCGCGACTTGGAAGTGCAGAGACTATCGTGGCTGGGAGACTGGGGCATTGACTGGAAATAGTTAGAATCAATGCCGTCTTCAGTGACTGCAAGTTTGTGTGGAGAGTATTCCTCCGTGCATTTTTCAATGGGAGTTTCTACGGACACCTCAGCGCCATTTGGGGTACCACTTGGCGTAGGTTGATCGGCGAGCCTGGAAAACCCAAATACACGTCTGAATTTGTTTTTGATGGAACTTGAAAAGGATCGGAATTCATGAGAAAGCCTGGTATCGACGCCATATTCACTTGTGGCCCGGAAGGACTTTCGAAATGGCCTGTGCTCCCTCTTGCGTCTGAGTAAGAAAGATGACCGGCGAGGTTGTACACCTCTACCGTCGGGAGTCTGAGCGAATTGACTACGAGCAAGCTGAACAGCTGCATCATGGCCCTTAGCAGTTGGATCAACCTGTGTGGATTGATAGCTTCCTCGAAGGAAAGACACGGATCGTCTCATTGTTCGTGGCAGCTGGAATCCAGGACTGCGCTCAGGATCAAGAGGATCACCGCAAGGAAGGGGAGGCACTCCATACGGGGTCTGTGAAGTTCGCTGCCTGGTTGAGAACATTGACTTGGCCTTGCGCAGTCGGCGGTATGACGAGGGAACTGAGCTGTCTCGTCCATCAAGTCCATCGAGCTCCGTGATGGGTGGAAGGGCGGCAGGGTCATCGAAGCAAGGCGCTCGACCTGATACACCGGACAATTCTTTGGAGTGACGAAGGTTTTGGACTTTGGGCAAGTCGGCCTGGACAACCGACGAGGTATCGTCAGTGCTCCGAAGACTCGATCCGGTACGCCTTCGAGGGATGGCCACATTTCCTGGACCTCCTAGTCGTTCGTATGAGTTCTTCGACTCCTGAGACGAGCTTTGACTTGAGCGCATTGCCCGGGAAGCTGCAGCTGCAGCGGCTGCATGCTGCACAGCCGCATCGGGGATCTCCGCGGCTGGTCGTCGCGGTTTTCGTATTGAGCGGGTGGACATGGACCTTCTTAGGCTGCGTGTATTGGATGTAGAGGAAAACATGTTACAAAATGTCTGCAGAGTATATAAGTACAGCAGTATTGACTGAAGAAGGGATATAGAGCAGAACGGATTTGGGAATTTGCAGAGAGAAGATTCAAGACGAGGTCACGGAAAGAAGTACTTCATCACCACCTGGGCAGTACGGAAGGTGCGAAATAACCCCATGGCAACTTCCATGTCTACATTTCTTTCCATTTCCCAACCTTCCAAGTCTCTTGGTCAAATCTCGGTTTCCTTTCCAGCAGAAGCAAGCTTCGTTATGCGCTAAGAGCCCCAAACGGTGACTCACGCCAAGATGACGCAGCCTCATGATCTGACTCAGGACCAACTCAAAAGTCGAAATGAATATATTAATTGTTTTTCGCACATTTATCGAGGCATTCCAAGGTATCAGTGTCAAATATAACTAAATTGCCTGAAATGGCGGCCTCGCGATCTACTTCACCCAAATCAAACCATGTCTATTTGAACGGTCGAACGCTGGAAGGAGGTGGGCAGCTGGTTCGCATCGCCATTGGGCTGTCTGCATTGACTGGTCGTCCAGTTAGTATTGACCATGTTCGCGGGAACAGAGAGGGAAAGAAGGGACTCAAGAGATCTCATGCTGCAGCAGTGAAGCTGTTGGCCGAGATTAGCGGTAGCAAAGTATCGGGAGGCGAGGTTGGCTCCCAGTGCCTGAACTTCTTTCCGCATTCCACCAGATCGAAAAGCGGACCGCTTCTGGACTTGTCGCATGCCACCATGAAGTCTCAATACGACATCAAGCTCACGACTGCCGGTGCCATCTTTCTCGTCTTCCAGGCCCTCTACCCGTATCTGCTTCATGTTGGAACGCAGGTGACTGCTCACTTTGTGAAAGTAACCATAACCGGTGGAACCAACGCTTCTTATTCTCCTTCATATGACTATGCAGCACAAGTCATCGTGCCCAATTTTGCCAAGCTTGGACTTCCTCCCCTGTCCATTATCCTTCATAAGCGCGGCTGGACAACGGGGCCGGTTGACCTTGGATCAGTCACTTTCCTCATACATACGCTGGGATCTCGATATAATCTAGATGGCAAAAACCAGCCCGAGGAGTCAGTACAACGAGACAGGGCAGCCGAGCCTGTATGCAGCTTCCCGCGGATTAACTTGATGGATCACAAACGTGGGAAAGTTACGCAAATTGATATCACAGTGCTAGCACCTGATCAACCTACATTGAACGCCAATGCAGAAGAGGGCGGGGGGAGTACCGTTCGCCAGTTTATCGAACAATTCACTCAGCACACTCTCCGTCGTGAAGCGATGAAGCTGAATCCGTCTATATTTGCCAAACGCTCTACATCGCGTCCAGCTGAAGAGGATGCTCCCGAGACATCGTCCAAAGATACACCAGTTCCTATCAAAATCCACACATCGGAAGCTACAAATCACCGTAGCCATGTGTATATCCTTCTTGTGGCTCATACCTCCTCAGGGTTCAGAATAGGCCACGATATTCTCGGCGGCATAGGAAGTGATCGTCTGCCTAAGCCAAAGAACAAAGGGAAGCAAAAACACCAGCAAGCCCAGGACCGTCGGCATGATTCTCAAAATGAGATACCATTTTCTGCGGCTGCACATCTAGTCCGCCGATGCGTGGAAGGATTCATCGGGGAAATCTCAGATGAGAGTCCAAATGCCCAGCCAGACCGGGAACCTGCTTCCACCGCCAAGAGAGCTTGTCTAGATAGTTACATGAGAGACCAGGTTGTTGTCTTCGAAGCACTTGGAAAGGCCTGCCACGCAAGTGGGAATGATACCGACGCAACAGATACCGAAACTCTGGAAGATGAGAGAGATTGGACACTCCACACAAAGACCGCACAATGGGTGTGCCGGCAGATGTTAGATGTATAGACCGTTGCATCTGGAGAAACATCTACAATGCAGTATTGAAGGCGCCAATTGAATTTTGAGCCTCTATAGGCTGCAACCTCCACCCGAACAATGATCCACCAAGAAAGCCTAATATATAAAACGTCAATATTAAACTGAGCCCCAGCACGCTCCGTACTCCGTACTGGCTGTAACTCTCGGCAAAAGCAATCTATCCATCGCAAATTTCTTCCGCCAAGTGCCGGTGTCCACGTAACGTGCCCGACTACCTTAGAGCCCGAGATTAAAGGATCTACGCCCCAAAGCGGCTCTTCCAGGGGGCCAAACACTTGTTGGGTCATCCCAGCCGTTCCGTGCTTATCATCCAAAGCCGAAGGTTCCAGACCGGAACTAACAACCAATTGGTAACTATTAGCCGAGAGGCGTATACCGTGTAGATCCGATCGGGTACATCTCCACGACGGCAACGTTTGACGGGTTGACACATGTATCGGATCAGAGGGTCAAACGGGTGCCTTCGAACGCTTATAGGGCGCAGTGGATATCGAGTGTTCGTGTTCGGGCGACATGCAACAACGCATATCCACTCTGGCTTGTTGGATATAGACAAGCTCACAGGTGTCTGAGTTGGATTCCATGTGATCCCTGTTTTCTTTTCCCTTCTAGACTTTTCGAAATCTAATCTATTTTCTAATGGAGGATTGGCTATGTTGTTGCAGCTGCATAACATATTGCCATTATGTCGGGATATTAGGGAGACAAGTTAATATAGTATTAATCTACGTAATTAGGAAAGTAATCTAGGATTTCCACTCTCTCCTAGGTAGGTACTTGCTTCCTCAAGTTCAGGGATGTGACCCAATATGCCAAATGTGGAAATATAGAGCGATAATCCATTTACCAAACTGTCAACGGGAAAAGCAACGCCACACCGATCATCCCTCCCACACAGCGATCAACAGATCGTAGGAATTCCAAACTAGCGAGAAAATCTCAAGAGCAGACCACCCCTGATGGAACGTGCCAAATTCCCCACAGTTCCTGAAACAGCGATCGATCCGCTACAGTGGAATGTGGCTGAGCGTGGAAAAAAAATACGCGATACCGAGCAAAACAGGGGAAAAAAAAGGGGCTTGAGATTTCCACGCTAGAGAACCAAAACAGAAACCGCGTAGAAGGCCAATAGAAGAGGCTAGAAGCGGATATTCAACACTAGACTCGTTAGTTAGCTTATTCCACTCTTTGTTTTACATTCAAAGCCCGAATCTGACACAATCCGACTATGGAATGTGGATTCACTCTTTTTCCCGTTCTTCTTTTTGAGTGTTTCCTGGAATGTCTAGCTTACAATAATATAGACAATAGTTTCAGATATGGAACACAACATAGAGTGGAACTATCTATCTCTGAGACAAGCGATCGACATAGTTCTCTTCCTTCGGTATTCTCCTATATACGGAGAACGGAGAACACAGTACGGAGAACTTTGCACGGAGTAGACGGCCCCCTTTTCCCCCGTTCCTATAGTCTTGTCTGCAAGGTATGACACGCCCTATCCACGTAAAGAAGGTAGTAACGTAGCACATGATAGCAAATCGCACATCGTCATCGTCATCGTCATCGTCATCGTCATCGTAAATCGTAGAAACCAACCCCTCGGAACCAATAATTCTCCGGAAAAAGCCAGGCCCAGTTCAGTCTAGATCCCCCTAACCACCCGCACATGACTTTCACAAGCGAAAGCCAATATCCCCGGGATGTATCCGCAAGCCATAACGGCGTCAATGCAATACCACCGAGAGCTTGTGCATTTCTATGTATGTGTGCGCCCACCAAGACAGGGATACCCCCTGCATGACATGAGCTCTCGACAAAACCCGATCGACGACGGTCGTACTACGCCTAAGCCTAAGCCTCGCACAAATGCCTTTATTGCCTAACCCGTACGCGTGCAACGTCGCGCGGCCACTTACTAGAAAAAGCATGCCACCCGTGCATCGACAAGGCGCGGATCTACAGATTCGGGCTGAGTCTAGATCGTGACGGGGATTTAGTTACAAGGGTTGGAGTCGGCATTGCGCAGCGGAGTCGGGGGCGGGGTTGATGCGACGATGGAAATGGATGGGCTGTGTGAAGGGTGAAGGGTACCCGAGGGTACCTAGGTACCGTGCGAGTTTGAGGTGTTGTTGAGTCAGCGGTGATGGGTGAGGTGTGTGCACGGGCAGATTTCTAAACTTCGGGGTATATGCGAATTCTTTTTCTTTTTTTGGTATGTTGGCGCTCGGATGTCTGTTTCAATGTGAGACGCGGGAGTTATTGCGGCTGAAAAATGTTAGCGAAGAGGATTAGCCGGGTGCCGGATCCCCACGTCGGGTCTGGGAGAGGGGTGTTTGGGGGCTGAAACTTCACAGCCCCAGTGGCACTACACTGGGGCTGAGGGGATGTCCATCGAGGCCCGAACACGCTACTGCAAGGATAGGCAAGTGGGTGTCGGGGTTGGGAATACAGGGGCTTTGCTGACAGGGCTGAGTATTCTGATCTAGTTCTAGATTATACAAGGATAAGATGAGATGGCATAGAAGGTCAAGACATAACAGTATGAATGCTGTAAATAGGGATATAGCACTAGGGGGAATGGTCATATGATAGCGCAAGTAAAACAGAGGGGTATGGCATCACCGTTCACAAAGGAAAGAGTCAACATCAGTTAAAAGAACATAAAAATAGGGCATAAAAACCAAAAACAAAAGAATATCAAAGCACACGTATGCGCAAGGAAAAGAAGGGGTCGATCAACGATCAACCGGAGAGTTGAAAGAACCCAATCCATCAGCGCCACTGCCCTCCAGTGGCAGATCCATGTCCGTAGGTATCCATGCAAAAAAAGAAAATGCGATCTATCCTCCATGCAAAACAGAATAGCGGGCCGTTCTTTGTCCTAGAAACAAACCCAAGCGAGTGAAAAAGGAAATGTTCGCGAAGTCCATGCCAAGTTTCCCAGTTCCCAAAAGGAGATTCGTGGAAGCTCACTCATTAGCCCGGCCAATGTAGGGAGTTCAGACGAGATCGAAGAGGTGAGGTAATATGAGAAAGCCAGGAAATTAGGCGATCAGAGCAAATGGCAGGTCGCCAAATATAACAAAGAAACTCCCGGCGATGCAGATGAGAGATGTGGAGAGAGAGAGAGAGTAAGAGAGGCAAATAAGAAAGAACAAAGGAAGCGGCCGTAGATCATGCGAGGTGAATCCCAGCCGGCAGGATGCAACCTAGCAAGGAGCTGGGTTATTCTCCGGACCGTCCCGGGATGTGCGAGCTTTGCATTCATTACAGCTCTGGCTCAGAGGCTTTAGAAAGCTCGCCAAAGAGCTCTGAGGGCAGCGCGCGCTTGTACTCGCGTGGTTGAGCGAAGGGCGAAGCAAAAGCAGGGCGGCGCAAGTTTAGAGACTGTCAAGGGAGTTAGTTCTATTCTTTGAATAACCTTTTGTCTTCAAAGATATTATTTTTTAGGGATAACATACAACGCAGTCGGAGCACTTCGCTCCTTGCCGGTTGACACGGCCTCGGCAACCACGGGGATAGTTTGCGCAGGAATACATGGTAGATATTGACCGGGGTTTAGATCAAATGTCGACAAAGAGGAGTTGGCGAATTCTTCTCAAAGAGTCTTGAGAGAAGAAAAGGGAAAGAAAAAAGTCGACTAGATACTTTTTTTTTCAAGATTAAATGTAACGGAGAATAAGGATCAAGGCCCAGAATGTGTAGTACAACACGATGACGTCGGAGGTTGAAGGTTGCGGTAGAAATTCCACTTAAGTAGAGAAGTTGAAGAAAAGAAAGGGAGAAGATGACGGGTTTATATCAGAGGCTCAAAAAGATGGCTTAGACATGTAAAAGCCAACAAATACAATTCTTTAGGCAGTTAAATAGGAGTTTTTGAATTTTTAGGGTTTTTATTCCCATTTCCATTTATTACCGTTTGCTGGGGGTTGGTTTTTTATTATTTTTTATTATTTTTTTATTAAATTCTTTTGTTTTATATTATTCTTAGTATTATTAGTACTGTTTTTTTACCCATTTCACCCATTTTTTTCACTTGTTTTATATTATTTTACAATATATTTTTTTAATTTCTTTAATCTCTTTCTAACCCAACCATCTGAATCACTATGTCTTCTTGCTAGGTAGCATTGAGTACATTGAGTACCCTTGGTACTTCCCGGTTTTTTTTCCCTTTTAATACTGGTAATCTTTATAAGACTATAAACTCCCTAGGTGTCCATGGATAAATAACACTAACTCCATACGTACTGTTATACTGTTATATGTCGTACTGTTGCACACATCTATTTAGTAGATTCTACTACTGCAGAGATCGGTCGATCATGATCCTAGACCCGAACATGCGGGTTGATCGGCCCAAATGCTGGTCTTCGGTGCATGAAAGGGGCCAATGAAGGATCCGCCATCAAAAAGAAAATTCAGGCGGTAGGATGCATCGTCAAGATCGCGGGATGACTCGCAGTCTCATCTGTATATTGCAGGGACAGGTGGAGCAGCTGACAAGAGCAGATTTCGAAACAGCAGCCTAATGCAAACCAAACCGTTAAGCTTCAGATTTATTCCGTGACTTCCGTGAACATGGAAGTACAACATACAACCTACAATTTTAGTTGGTAGATACATAAAACATAGAAAAATAATGTGGACCTGCTCACCTCGTTTACTTATTTTAGTATTCTCGAGAGAGTGCCGGGTTTCAGAATGAAGCCTCGATTCCCAATGGGTCTTGGGCTCTTGGGCCTCTGCTATGGAGTCTGGGTTTTTGTTCTGGAAAAATCTCCACCGAACTCAGGGGATTTCCTCGATTTTCCACTTCAGGCTCGTTTGTGAGTTTGCATGGAACATTCCGATCCTTCTGTGCTGTCCACTTTCTCCTGATCAGCCCTGTCAATGACATCGTTTGGCCCATTTTGTGTTTTGATTATGTATTGGCACTGTATATCCAACCCCCTATTCTTTCTACTCTATATATTAGATGATCGTTATCTTATATATCAGTATAGACCAATGACCATCCAATATTCTAGTCCTTGAAACTTCACTAGAAACAATCGAATTCAATAGCCCTTTGACTTGGCCCTACATTTGTATGGTTTCTCCCTTTCATCCCTGTGGAGGCTGTGGAGCCCGGGCGTTTTTTTTTCTTCCATTTTTTTTCCTTTTTCCCTCTTTTTCTTTTCCTCAGTCCAGCCAGAAACATTCCAAAGGAAATGAGATATCTGTACGGAGTAGTCCGCAATGCCCAAAATGCAGGGCTTACTTCAATGTTGTCAGATCCAATGGATTCCTAACAGTCCAAGATCTATACACGTTTAGACCACACACCGCCTCTCATGAAACCTCTTCACATTTTTCTTGGCAATCAAGGTCGTACGGAAGGCTAGACGTGTCTCTTTAAAATTGTCTGGAGAGGAAATTAAGCTCCTTGCTAGTCACTTGACCGGTTCATGTGGTTCCATGCATTACACGTTTGTTAAAGGTGACACATCTAATTTACCTTCCAAGGTTGTAAAGAGCAGTATTTTCGGATGTCGCGGCGTAAGTGGACCACAGTTCAGGAACAGAAACATTTGGGAGTCTAGAAGACAATCGAAGTTTTACCTCGGCATCTGGACTGTCACAGCCAAAAATAAAAATAATAAAAATAATAAGAAAACCCGGTGTGACAAAGTGGAGGAGACTGAAGTGTGGAAACCTTACTATGACAGCAACAGCAACGAACAATGAGAGACCTGTACCTACCTAGGTATGCAGAGCTACCTAGGTACCTACAGGTACAGTCTCAGCCCAGTCATCACAGTCATGGGAACCTTGGACCTCTCGGAGAAGCCAGAAACAGGCGATAATCGGAGGGAGAAAAACCAAGAAATATATGACCTCATCCGAGAAATCCAACCCCTCTCACCTGCAGAATGCATGACCGTTTCGGATCGGCTCGGTTCATGTGACTATGTGACATTGGTCCGTACTGCCTAGTTTAGGCTGTTGCTAAATCTTCGACATTGTCTGATTGTACATAATTGGGACTGCAGCCGGTAAGACTTATTAGCTGGACTTTCTCATCCAGTGCCGGTTCTGGCGACTGGCAGCATTGCATGACATTCTTCCGAAAATACCTAAGAGACAGCAGGACAGGGCAAGATATCTGAGAAAAAAAAAAGAAAGGAAAAAAAGAAAACTCTCCGAGCGCCATTCACCACACCGCCATTCACACCTCCAGCATAGATCGAAGAATGAACCACGCCCCGAAGATACCGAGCAGCGATGCGAGCAACAGTCCATTTCCTTCCCTGGTCAGGCCCAGGTACGCAAGAGCACCCACAACAATCTCCTTTCGTCGTGCCGTATCTCGCTTGGATTTCCAATTCGGATCGATAGAGAATGGAGCTACAGCCCGGACGTTCTCAGTGTTTGAAGATGCACCAGAGGGCCACAGTGGCACCGATGCAACGAGCGCAACGGGACGATGATCTGACTGTGCGAAGAGAGGGAGTGCATCGTAAGCGATCGGTTTGACCTTTCCAGCTTCACCAACCCAAGAGGGCTTATCGAGGAAGAGGACTCGATCGCACCAACTGGGCCAGCGGTGATTCGACCATTCCCATTCACGATCACCAGTGTCCAAGCCCCGGCGGACAGCTTCACGCGCGGCATCCGAGTATTTGTACGTGGGAGGGAAATCGATCGGCGCCTCAGAAAGACTGTGGAAGGTCCTGCCATAGCCCATCTCGCGCACGAGCTGGTCGTTCTTTAGGAGGTGGGAGTAGTGCGACGGGTTATCGATATCGACATTGCGGCGGGGGAAGTGTTCGATCTCTCGAATGGAGGGTCCGATATTCGACGTGCGGTAGTTCAGATCTCCGGCAAGGAATAGGTAGGCGTTTGGTGCGAAGAGATCTCTGCGACTGCCCTCCGCGTGCGCCGATGCAGCATCGTCGAGAAGGCTGGTGGTTTCGTCCACGCTTGACATCTCCGCTAGTCTCTTGCTGCCATTGCTGTTATGCGAGAAGACGAGACGCTCAACAATGCTCTTCCAGTCCAGGTTCCTTTGCTCGTAGGAATCCTCCATGGGAGCGAGATGGGCCGCAACGAAAGTGAGGTCCACGGTCTTGGATGGGTGTCCTTCAACAACGTATCCCAGGCGTGCCCCGACAGCGCCCTTGTTTCCCATTTCCTGGACCCCGAGGCCGACGTGAGCTGTGTCTCTCCAGGCGATTTTGCCAAGGGTGTCATCGCGCGCGAAAAGCATCAGGCCTGTCATTCCCGTATTGTCGGTGAGGAAGTTCACATAGTGGTGGTCCCATTTTTGTGCTGCGGCCTTCTGGACGGCACGGCGGAATGCATCGAAGTAAGGTAGAAGGAAGGATCCTCCGAGGAACGAGTAGGCGATGGGTGCGATCTCTTGTAGCGAGAGGAAAATCAGGTCGGGTGCGGAGCTCCCCGCACCAGACGCGGGGAGTGCGTCGAAGAAGTGGTTCGCGAACACGTCGACATCGGCAACGTTTCTTGCACAGTTAAAGGTCAGCACATAGACACCGAGGGCATCCATCCTGAGAATTTACTCTGGTTCAAGCCAGAGGAGACAGAAGAGTAGAGGATGGGGAAGCTGAGGCGGTGACGTCACATGGAGAAGTGACCGCTTTTTCTTGACCGCCTGCCTTGGCCTGCCTTGGCCTGCCAAAGGTAAACACGCACAACTCGAATTCGGATTTTGGTCTGAGGAAGAGACCATCTGATACATGCAAAAACAATACTTGCGACGAATTATCTTAAATAAACATTGGTGAATATCTAAAGGGTAGAAAAATATATCTAGCAAGGCATCTATAGAATATAGAAAACGACGTTCAAAAATATATATATTTTTCCTTTCAAGAAAAACAGACCAATGTCACGTCTTTATATCGTCCCAAACCAACTGTATTCGGACTATCCAGGGCATGCTCCGTACATCTTCAAAGACTACAGCATAATTTCTTAAATGATTCCTTAGCCAAAAAGCAAAAAGAAATTCTTGTGCATCATCCGTGAATCGAACACGGGCCTCGTCGATGGCAACGACGAATTCTACCACTAGACCAATGATGCTGGAGGACCAGGCGAATCTGAGAGCTGATTCGTTGGTGATGTATGGGACTCTTGAATTTGATTTGTAGAGGGGACCGATGCCATATCCTCTATAGTCTACACAACGCAGAATCATAACTTACCCCGAACTTCCACATTGCCATTATTTGGCTCCAGTTCGACCAAAAGCATACCTTCAGCGACATCCTCCTCTTCATCCTCCATCTCATAAACCCATTTGACCCGACCACTTCGGGGGCTTCGTACTTCGAGCTCCATCTTCATCTGCTTGATGAAAGCCAGGACCTGATTTTCAGCAACATCCTCTCCATCAGCCACCAGTATCTCAATCAATTTGCCAGAAAGGGGTAGGATGATATGGTGAGGATTCTTTGGATTACCTCGTCGATGCGACGAGGATACCAATGCTGATGCAGCAGTCGTGGTTGTTTCGAGCTGCATCCGATACGGGATTGCGCCCTGTGAGGTCGGAGTCGTATATTCGATTTCGGCAGTGAGGGAACTTGGGAACTCATTGCGCAGCACCCGAGACAGGCGCAGATGGTGGGCCACTTTGTCTGATTGTTGAGAATCCTTCGATAGAGGTTCCAGTGTGATTGACCATGCATCTCCTTTTCGGAACAGGAGATTAGACGCTGGCAGTCCAGTTTGGGAGACCGCTTGCTGTGAAGGTCCGGCGGGACCACCTAGTTCCCGCAGAGTCTCCGATATGTTCTCCCCTTGCTGGAGTACGGCGTCGAGGTTGAGCCCAAGCCATTGCGTGTCGACTCTGCCGGCCATGAAATCTGGATGGCCCACGATCCCCCGTAGAAGATTGATATTGGTTTTCACACCGTCAATCCTAGAATCAGCCAAGACCCGCTGGGCTTTTCTAACAGATGCTTCCCAGGTGGGCGCAGTCACGATTATCTTGGCTAATAGATTGTCGAAATTGGATCCCACAACCAGTGCGGGGCCAGAGACATTGACATGAGTATCGACCCGGATTCCGTGGCCACTAGGAACAATAAACCCGGTAACTTTGCCAATGCTTAGAGCAAACCCGTTGCTCGGGTCTTCAGCACACAGTCTAAGTTGGATTGAAAAGGCATTTGGGGGAGGATGACTTGCGTTGACCTCAGCACCGAGGCCCAGCTGATGCAAAGTGTATCCCTGGGCGAGAAGAAGCTGCGTCTGCACCAGATCTATCCCGCTGATAGCTTCCGTAATGGTGTGCTCGACTTGCAGACGGGGGTTCACTTCCAAGAAGTAGAATTCCCCACGCTGCTCACTGACAAGGAACTCAAACGTTCCCAATGACCGATAACAGATTTCACTTGCCATCCTGAGCGCAGATTCAATCACTCGACCGACCAAAGCTCTATCCCGCACCAAAGCCGGGGCGCATTCAACCACCTTCTGAAACCGCCGCTGAGCACTGCAATCTCTTTCCCACAGATGTCGCACCCGACCCGTCCCATCACCAATAATCTGAATCTCAACATGATGGAACCCGTCCACAGCAGCTTTCTCAACAAAGACAGTCCGAGACGGCGACTCGCCAATCGCTCTCTGAATACTATTATCCAGCTCATGCTCCTCGCGAACAAGGCGAATCCCGCGACCGCCTCCACCATCAACAGCCTTAATCATAACGGGGAAACCAACCTGAGTCGCAAACGCACGTGCCTCGGCCACGCTGGTGGTAGGTTGGCTCATGGCTTCCAGTACAGGGACGCCGCATTGTTGCGCTAGATGCTTTGCCTGCAGCTTATCACCTGTTCGGGCGAGGTTTTCCCATCCAGGTCCTACGACGAGAGAGCCAGCTTCATGCCACATGCGATGCGCGAAGTCGGCGCTCTCGCTGAGGAATCCATACCCGGGATGCACGGCGTCAATAGAATGCTTTTGGGCTAGCTCTACCAGGAGGGAAATGTCGAGATATGATGATGCTGATGGGATTTGGATCGCATTCTGTGGACGCCCTAGATCGCAGTGCGATCGGTCGTCTGATGTGTAGAGAGCGATTGTCTCGACTGGCTCGGGTAGCTCTCGTGCTGCATGGAGAATACGGACGGCAATCTCTCCTCTAGAAAATATAAAGTAAGCACCTTCTAATATTATTGTGTTATAGAGGGTCATACCTGTTGGCAACCAACAATCGCTTGATGGGGCGTGTGTGCGGGGATGACATTTGGGGTGGAAGGGGAAAAATCCGGGGTAATTGTATGCAAAGGCACGAGGAAAGCCAATAAACGAAATAATCTACGGTATATTTCAGATAGAGATTAGTTAGACACTTTAATATTTCATTGCAAGATACTTACACCATTGAACAAGATATTATAGCTCGACGCGGGCGACCTCGGCCCTCGGTCTGCCCACCCCCTCAGTAGACCAAACCCTTAAACATCTCTAGTTCTACGTATGTACACTGTAGTCGAAGAAAATAAAAGAAATACACCAATCTATATCAATTGATACACCATGACCAAAGACAACGACAACCCACCGACCAGAACAGGCAGAGACCAAGCCACCGACCGTCTACACCAAGTTTCATCCCATATATCCCCACCAAAAGGCCAACCAAGAAAGCCGAAGCCAAAGTCAAAGTCTACAGAAAACCGCCTCCCAGCAGACCACTCAGACGTAATAGGCCAACTCTCAGCCCTCCGCGCCATAGCCGCAAAACCAGACCCCAACAACCGAGGCTACGTACGCCAAAAGCAAGCAGGCAAGCTATGGGTACGCGAGCGCATCGAGCAGCTCCTAGACCCCAACAGCTTTC
Source organism: Penicillium rubens (assembly GCF_028828025.1). Lineage (NCBI taxonomy): Eukaryota > Fungi > Ascomycota > Eurotiomycetes > Eurotiales > Aspergillaceae > Penicillium > Penicillium rubens. The sequence goes on from NW_026890600.1 coordinate 6,286,186, forward strand.
AAGAGATTGGCTCCGTCTCCGGCACAGTGACATGGCAAAAGACCGCGCCGATGCGCGAGAAGCCCGTCTCTTTCGTGCCGAGCAATAACATCCAAGGCGCCGGACTTCTCCGCGGCAGGAAGGTCCTTCTCACGGCTGATGATTTCAGTATCCGGTCTGGACATGCAGACGGCGCGAGCCACGGAAAGACGGTCTACGTGGAGAAGCTTGCTATTGCGCTGCGGGTGCCGGTTGTTAAGCTTGTTGATGGGAGTTCGGGGGGTGGGAGTGTCACGACAATTCGGAAGGAGGGGTGGAGTTATCTTCCACATGTTGCGTCCTTTCCGTATGTTATTCAGCAGTTGAATATGGGGATTCCGAATTTGGGGGCTGTTGTTGGGCCTGCGGTAAGTTTGTATCTGATATTTTCTTTTCGTCTTTGCTTTTATCTGATAATCCATTTGGTATTGTATGATACAAGCTGAGCTGACCGGCGCGTAGATCGGACTTGGGGCCGCGAGAGTGGTGTCTTGTCACTTCTCCGTGATGGCAGCTGATATCGGAGCACTGTTCAATGCAGGCCCGAAGGTTGTCGAGGGCGCGACATTCGAAGAAGGTCTCGACTTCCAAGACTTGGGCGGGCCTATGGTTCATTGTATGAATGGTACGATTGATAACCTCGCTGCCAATGAGGCAGAATGCTTCGAGCAGCTGCGGGTAGTTCTGAGCTATCTTCCAAACAGTGGGAGCGACGCGCCGCCAACAATACCCTGTACTGACTCGGAGGAGCGCGAGGATATTGCACTGCGGAGTATCATCCCTCGACGACAAGCACGCATGTACAATGCCCGCTCAATCATCACGTCTGTAGTTGATAGAGACTCGTGGTTCGAGATCGGAGCATTATGGGGACGGACTGCAATCGGTGGACTTGCACGCCTGGGTGGGCGTCCTGTTGGGATTGTCTCTCTGAACTGCGAAGTGAATGGAGGGGCACTCGATGCGGCTGGCAGCCAGAAATTAACGCGGCTGCTGAAGTTGTGTGATGTGATGAATCTGCCTGTTCTGCAGTTTTTGGACGTCCGTAAGTATACCGTTTCATCCTAGATCAGTTGAAACGAGCTGACATGTTTGAAGCGGGTTACGCCATTGGAACTGTTGCAGAGCGCACGGCGACAATGCGTTGGGGTGTTGAGCTCGCCAAGGCTTACTTCAGCACTACTGTTCCGGTATTCAGTGTGGTCACACGGCGTGTCTTCGGTGTGGCCGGCGGTGTTATGTTGGGTTGTCGTGATCCGTCTATGCAGGTTGCTTGGCCGTCTGGTCAGTGGGGTTCGTTGCCTCTGGATGGTGGAATTGAGGTTGGGCATCGGCATGAGCTGCGTGAAGCTGAGAAGGTTGGAAAGAAGGAGGAACGGTATCAAGAATTGGAAGAGGAGTACCTGCGGCTGATGAATCCGGTTCGTACAGCGAATGCGTTTGGGATTGAGGAAATTATCGACCCGAAGGATACGCGGAAGGTGTGCTGTGGATGGGCATCGCATGTATATGAGGTGCTCATGAAAGAGAGATTAGCAGACCGAGCCTGTGGGAAGCTCCAGCCTTCTTTTGCCTGATAGAATTGAACTTGTTATGAGACATTATTCAATATAGCAATACAACGAACCGTATGCATTCATAAGAAAAGAAACTGACGTCGCACTGGAAGGATACCGTGACTTTCGAGATATTTTCAACGATAAAATATACTGTCCGCCGACTCGGGCTCATTAGCTATGGCAATTTCGTGCGGGTGAGAAGGGGTAGGGCCTTACACGTCACAACCTTGGAAGTACTATAGCATTATCTGTGTGACTCCGGTTTATGTAGGCCCTACTGTAGCTGTACAATCATCTATATGTGGATTTAGTGATGCAATGCCCATCTACATTCTTGTCCGGGTCAACATCCACAATGGCCAACTCAATTGCATCCCGCTAAGCCAGGATGTCTTGAGCATGGGTATTGATTCGAGCGAACAGATGTATTCTATTGTTATTTTATATGGCGAGGAAACCGTGAAGAAGTGCCAGAGTAGAATTCGGGAAAGGGCAAAGACTACATCTACGCCCACGTTCTCCTTTGATATCAATATAATACGTTCAACGCTATATGTCTAAGACTTAATCGTCAAATGTGTAGTCATAATTGTAGGTGAATGTCTCCAAAGGTAGGGTATCATATACAGTTGATCTCTAACCCAATTCGTTTATGATTGGTTGAGCGTCGACAACAGTTTGTCGTGATGGATCCCTCCTTATAGTTGTGACAACACTATGACACTAAGTCTATGCCTCATGTTTGTAGAGCTAATGGATTGAAGGTCCGGCTCCAAATAAGGGCCTCGTATCCCGAACCGAAAGGTTTCGATCCTTTTGCTGATGGCTTTTATAGATTCCCTGTGACATTTCGACTATACTTTCTTTGTTCCTAGACGCGTCTCCGGAGCAAACAAATTTGTTTGCTTGCTTGATTGCTCGCTTATTTGTTTGCTTCGAGCCTTTGGTCCTAGGTCCTGTGTCTCCAGGGCTCATGAGACAGATTTTATAACCAAAATAGTCCGCTTATACGGTCCGTTTCCTTGACGAAATAAGATTTTAATAATCCGACCTATTTCGTCCCACATCGAAGATGAAATGAGGAATTTTATACAAATGTAAGAACATGCCAACATGCTTTTCAGTGTTCATTTTTAAAATCTTCTTGACGTATATGATGGCCGTAAAGAGCATAAATCACACAGAGGAGCTTTCTATCTATAACCATGGGTTCCAATTGCAATTGTGGTACTGACAATACCAAGATACTTGGTCTTTGCTTGATATTATAGAGGTAAAGAATACAAGGGTTGGCTTCAAATAAAGTACTCATGTCCTAAATTTTAAGGCTGTTCCTTTAACTGATGGTTCCTATATATCCATTATATCATTTAGCCCATTGACCTTTTATACGTAGACCTATATACAGGTGCATGTCTCCAAAAGATAGGATTTCATAGACAACTGGGGGTCTCTAAGCCAATGTCTCCCCAATTCCTACGTAATAAGTTAAACGTCAAGGACAGTTTGCTATGATTGAGCTCCACTTACGAGTTTGATAGCTCTAAGACACCAAGTCTATGCTTAATGTTTGTCGAGGTAAAGAATGGAAGGTCTCGCTTTAAACCACTAACTCGTGTCCCGAAGCCAAACGCTTGAATTCTTTCACTGATCACCCTCCTTGCATTCATTGTTTCCCCTACACTATTCCCCATATACCTAGGAGATCCTGATCTGTTTGCCATGGACGCGTACAACTGCGCAAGTCGCGCGTTGACGCGCGTAATGCTCGAGTATAAAAGGCCTGCCCCTCCCCAATTGAACTCTCCTTCCTTCTTCATCCTTCACCTCTATCCTCTTGTGAGATTATCATCCTCAGCTTCTTGAGTCAGCAAGTATGATCGTCATCTCCATTTCATCAAAGCCTTCATCTAATATCATCATCCACAGATGTCCCACTATGTCCTGAGGTCCCAAAGGGTATGTCTTATTACACTACTAAAAGCTTTACCTTACCAACCTAACTGGTGGAAAGCGGATCTCCCGGAACTCCTAAGTGGACCCAACCCATCCTCTTGTTTATCGTGCAGCAGGTCCCTATCGGGACCTCCACCGACTTGGAGACGTATGTTTACTACCTATCTAACGATATTTGTGGTGCATTATGCTAACTTGAAATCACGAGTAGCTAATCTCCGCAAAAGCCGAAACAAAAGCTCTCTATTAGCTCAGACCCTCCGAATCTCCATCATACACAACCACAAGTATGTTTACTACCTATCTGACGATATTTGTGGTGCATTATGCTAACTTGAAATCACGAGTAGTGCTATCGGCAAAAGCCGAAACAAGGCGAAAACAGTCGATGGACATTAATGGTGGCCTCGAAGCAATTCGTGGCTACTACTTAAGTGGAACTTAGCATCAAAAATATGTTTATTGCCACTTCCTCTAGATACTTGTAGGGCATTCCACTACTTAGATATGTAGGAACGATAAGGCGGAGATAAAGCGAAAGCAGTCCATAGACATTAAAGGCGGCCTTAAGGAGATTCATGGTTACTACTGAAGCGGGACTTAGCATTCAGAAGCATGTTGATCTATCTTCATACAGTGATGGGCGTTTTATGTTTGACTTGCTAAATGGAGATCTCCGAGTCAGGGAGGATCATTCAAGACATGATGAAGATCAATGGAGCTGGCAGTGGGTTGGGTATGCTCATTACGGTACTATGACACAATAGAGGCCTTCGATGGGATAACTTAACAACGAATATCACTTTCAGTAAAACATTATTGTGTAGTATAGCATAGACGGTGTTAGATATGAGGCTAGGAGAGATGAAGTAAGGAAACATGAACTGGTTTGCGGTTTACGATGAAGATGAAACCCGGACCGCCAAAACCTGCAATTTGTTCGGTATGAAACTGCTCGGCATGCTGGCTATGCAAGTTGGAAGCCTCACTATTCATGGTGTCGCGGGCGAGGACACTGAAGCTGCGGAGAATGCCCGGATGGTTGAGATGCAGCAACATCGGTGGGCGATGGAGTTTGTGTAGAACGATATGAAAGACGGGCAATTCTCGATGGTTCTTGTGTCGCTTCTATTCCAAGGGGATGGCTATGGCTGCATTTCAGACAGTGCTTGGGATATTTGCAATATTGCAAGCCTACCCCTTTGGATTCCCTTCCCCATTCCGATGAGAGCGACAGCGATTGGTCTGCTATTTTGTTCGAGGAGCAAGCGTGAGAGCGTTTCTCCATGGTTCTCCTTTATCTCGTGGTGTCACTTTCCCGGGTATTTCACTGTTTCTATGATGCTGAAATTTCGAGGATTTTCTCGGTTTCTGTCAGTCTTATGATACCAAGATGTCTGCTTATTCTTTTGCATTTACGATACCTTTTGTTCTCTGTTTAGCGGTGCACAAATTTTTCGGTTGACTGAAATGAAATTGTGATTTGTTCTTTGGATATCCAAATTGTAGAAGAATAGTCAAGCAACCTTGGAAGTCAGATGAAAACGGTGGGGAGGAAAGTGAAAAACGTGCCCTAAAAAGTTACCTTAGTTTGAATAAACGAGCACAAACATAGTAGACGGAGAGACGAAACAGATATCCACCAACACGATCAGACCGAACGGGAGTCGTAAACCGGATGAAGAACCCTGAGTAGGAGGCTGTATAAAACTTGTGGGGAACATATCGTAGCGTCAAGTCTATATACGATGTCTATTAGCTTTCCATTTCCCCCCAGCCTTTACTATACGATCATACGACCCTGCACCAAGCTCACTTCCCACACCATATCTCTAGAGGTACTTGGCAGCGTGAAATTAGAGGACTAGCATATCGCTACTAAGAAGCAGCTGCTTCTAAGGATTACGATGTGAAGCATTACGACTGAGAATATTACAAATACATATGTTAGACGTGAAAAAATAGTAATTAATATATTTCCCTTATAGAGATCTCGAGTATTAGTAGTGCAACCGAGTTTATATATACATCATGCACCATCTCACAGCAAACGGATAGCGGCATATACCGTGTAACAACACCCGAAGTGTAATGCAAGGTCATTCGGAACGAACACCTCTTACCGCAACGTCCCAAATCAAACAGGACTCTTCACAGCCTTCTCCCCTTCCAAGGAAACATCAACAGACACCGGGACCGGCGCAGGAGGCGCAACAGGCTTGGGCGGAGCAGGCGCGATCCAAAACGCAGGATACCGACGATGCAAATTATTAAACAGCAGCGCGCAAACCATGAGCATAACAGAAGACAACAGGACAACAGGCAAGAAGTACCAAGAAAGTCTCCAGATCTCCGGGCTGGTAGCTGGGAGCAAGGCTGTCGCGCCAGCAGGCGGGTGCGTAGTGCCGGTCAACTGCATAACGACAATAGCAATAGCGGTTGAGAGCGAAGCGGCCAGCCAGCGCAGGGACTCGAAGCGCGTCTGGTCGGGCATCAGACTAAACAATTTCGTGATGCAGATGCCGATTAAGGCGCTGAAGAAGTGGCCGAAGATTAGAGCGCGCGGTTGTGCGAGTGGGCTTTCGATTGCGCCGAAGACCAGGACTGCGGATGCACCCTTTTTTTTTTGTGAGTCAATGTAGATATTTCGGTGAGATTCATTTGATGTGGCGTGGAACTTACGTAGGAGGCGACTATCCCTGGCACATTGCGCTCGGTGAAGTAGTCGGAGTAGTTGAAAATTGCTTGTACGACTGATAGACCACAGAATGAGGTTATGAAGGACCAGAGAGCGACTTGGTATGTAGAGAGTGGCTTCACGGGCTCTGGGCGATAGCCAAGCCAGTGGCTGATCCACCGGGGAAGACGGGCGAGACGCGGAGTGGCCATGGGATGAGACCCGCAGTCGGTTTTGGAAGATTAGAGTTATTAATGATTTATAGAGGAGACCAAGAGGAAGAAAACAAAATATTGCATGACATTTAAAGGCGCTAGGATGGTTTTGGAGAGTTGGGGGAAGAAAAAAATTGGAGAAAATCGGGCGTGCGGAGGAATGAGCAGAACCAATTTTTATGACACATCGCTATACGGCGCAATTATATACACGGATGCTCCCAGCACAACACACCTATCATTACAGAAATTTACACTCTTTATACATACTGGTCGTCCAACAGGTCGCGGCTGACGATATGCGACTCGCCTAATGTGCCCTTCATCACGAGCACCAGGTCATCCACGGCGGCCAGGAATTTGAGGTATGCGCTGATGGCGACGCAGAACCGGCGGTACTCTTCGTCGCGAATCAAATCCTTGCTCAGAATAATATCCACATGGTGCGACATCCAGTAATTGTGGCAACGGTTGAGTAGTGGCGTTGGCAGCACCTCGGGTAGAGGGTCACCCGTCTTCAGTGACTGTTCAACCACGCCTAAAACAGCCATGACATCGCCGATATTGTGGTGGTCAAGAAGACCAGCCTGACGAGCTAGTCGGCTCTGCAGGTGTTCTGGCAGCGAAGCAGATAGGTATAGTAGGCGAGCGATGTTCTGGTTGAGTTCCTGGCACAGCGCTTTCACCTGGCCAAGACGCTCGCTGTCAAATGGCGAGCTGGAAAATTCAAAGCGCAGCAATGCGATGGGCCCGTCCAGTGCGGCGAGAGTCTCTGCGACGTTTAGAGCCAGCTTCTCTGCGGCCAGGCCTTCTTCGCGCCCTTGTCCCCAGCAGGATAAGAGGAGCGCGTAGTGGTCCGACAGCAAGCGGATGGAATTAGAAAGGGACTTGCAAACGTGGCCCGATGCGGATGGTGGACGAGGGAAGAGCTGCACAATCAGTGCCGCTGCCGAGCCGATAAGAACAAGGACAAGTCGTCGCCAGAAAACATCATATCCCCAACCGGGATTGCCGTAAGCTGGGATGTGCCTGGGAAGTGTGTCAGTCATGTTGCTCCCCGCAAAGTAGTACAATTTACTTACGTATCCTCGTAACTGTAACCAACAACCAAAATGCAAGTTGCACCAGCCATCATCATAGCTTGAAGCATAGCGGGGGGCGCGAAGATACGTCCCCACATGAGAATCGTGAGCACAACAGCCATGATGGCAGCAAGACCATACGGGTTACCCTCGCCGTGGCCTGAGCCAATATACCACGCAACTAAACCAAGGACGCCGCCAACAATGGTACCAACGGCTCGACAGAGAAGGGAGAAGGTGAAGTCGGCCATGTATATGACCAGTGTGGTCTGCCCCATGATGAGGGCCCATAGACCTTTCTCGCGGTAATAGAAACCCGCAGTGTGAGGAATTGCAGCAGGGATAGCGAGAGCAATCGTGACAGCCACCATGCGCATTGCGTAAAGACCTTCCGGGTTGATAAACCAATGATAGGTGCCAATGATGGCGCGTCCGAAGCGGCTGCCACGGTTGACACGATACCCTCTACTGATGCGAAGATGCTGCTGTGCCGCTTTGGACTGCGTCTCTTCCACTTCAGGGTCGATAACTGGGTTATGAGCGGCGATTACAGGCGCCACGGCATTCTTTCGACGAATCCAGTTGACTGCATATCGCAAGCCCTTGGGTAACCACAGACGGATCTTCTGGCGTGCCCCCAGGAGAGCAACAAGCTGTCCAAGGACCCGCTCCCACCCATCGACGACACCGAGCACCTGCTCTTCGAATATCATCCCCATTGTGATACCTCTAACTCTGGGCAATGATGATTCGTCCAAAGTCCTGAGCATGCCTTTTTCGTCGAAGATCTCTGCATGTGTTTGAATCAGACGTTCAGTGGTCTCCGTCGCAAACGACGTGCGCAGGGCTTGAAGATTCTGCAGCGCGGTCTGACTACGCTCGTGCAATTGACTGAGATGTTCCTTGGAAGGGCGACCGAACCAACGCTTGTTAACAGTGTGAATGGACTCCGCAACGATCTCGACAGCTTCCTGGCATGCCGGGAGGATATCCTTGCTGGACTCGCGCAATACGTCGATAGTTTCTGACCGCATGGATTCATGTTCTGGGCTTCGTAGTGCTTGTACCAAATTAACACTCTCCATCAGCTGGCGCATGCCGACCTCCCGTGAACGCTTTTTCTCATTTCCATCAACTTGTGAATCGGAATCAGAATCACGATCCGCAGTGAGCTGGTGCAATTTTTCCAGCTTCGCGTATCCCCCGAGGCGGGCGAGGTGAACTTCCAGAAGGGACAGACTACTCATCAAAGCCTGGCGTATTGGTTTCTTCATGCTCTTGATGTCTTCTGCACCCCACCAACCAACTGAGAAGTCCAATGGTAAAAAGCCCATGGCCGGCTTGAGAGCCTTGTAAGCAGCAATGGACTTCATTTTGATCTTTTGCAGATCCGCCATATCCAAGTCCTCACCTTTCAGAAGACTGTTCTCCGTGGCATCCAGAGGCCCTTTGAGTAACCGCACCAGCCCCTCCATGCCATCAAGCACGACATGGGAGGTAGATCGAGGGAAGAAGATAAAATGGGAGACCAGGCCCAAGCCAATTCCAATAGCGGCAGGCTCGATCAGAACCTTAGGGATGGTACCGCTGAAAGATGGAAGCAGCGGGCCAATAGTCAGAGTAACGTCGATGATGATGATTGAGAAAATCTGCAACAGAATGAATTTGGGGTTCGTCGCCCGAAGACGGGACTGTACAAAAGGGTTAGTGTCACGATGATTACGCTGGGGCTAAGAACTCTCACAATTAAATATATGAACAGACAGATCAGGCAATAATAGACAGCTGTTACACGAGCATCAAGCATCCAGCCGGTGTAGACAAGTTGCTGCTGGACAGCTGCCACAGGCTGTCCAGTGGAATTGGCCTGGCTGTATGCGGCCTGTCCCAGGGCTTGAAGCTTGGCCTGGGTCTCAGCCGCCGGTCTCGCTGCCATAGCAGCCTTCATGGCGACGACACCCCAGGCCCAGCCCAAGGCCATGCCAAGGACGAGGGTCAAAGTTCCTAAAAGGAAAATGAAAACAATGCCGGTCGGAGGTACCATGAAAAGTACCAGACTGATAACAGCGGGATTAGCAAACCAATACCGAAAGGAGATATATGGATACACTCACGTTGCAAAGAACGTCGCGGTACCAATGACGGTTAGGGACGGCGTGATAAAGATCAACAGCGACGCGACCCACGCAGCTAGTGAGCAACGGAATAGCACCTTAAGATCGCGGGCATTGAAATGATCAAGCCATCCTGGTAGCTTCCTTCCGGCCTTGGGAGCCGGCACTGCCTTTGCGGGTGAGGGAGACCCCTCCCCGTTAGAGCCGAGCGGGGAGGCCTCCGGCCGGGCGTCTCGCTGAGAAGGTTCCGTTTCAGTCATTCCAACATGAACCAAGAAAATGGGATTATCAGGAGGATAATTTAGCTAAAGACTGAAAGGGTTGGATATAATTGGGCATTCCTAGCGCTGAAAGGGGAGGGAATGAGGAGACGAGATTTTATCCGTCTTCGACCAACACAACGGGCGAAAACAACCTCAGGGACGATCGGCACTATTGACAGGATTATTTCAATAATCACATGTAAATATCAATTTTATTTATTTTTAACGATTCTACATTTTGTAACTAGCTAGGACGAATAAGGGGCAAATCAACAGAGAAAAAACGACATGGAAATACCACCAAAAACACTACCAAATGACAAGGCCGTATACTTAAGCGGTCATTATTTAGTTAGTCGGATCTTACTCTCTCCCGTACATGATCGACATCTAGCCTACTGCTTACTGTCTTGGATCGGTGTTAAATCCTGCATACGCTCTTATGCCATGCATTATCATGATGAGACTTGGCGCTTGGCCGCGTGGGTGCGGAAGCGGAAATTGCGAGAAAATCCAAGCCTTGGCGTTGACAGCTTGTCTCAGTCCATAGGGCCAATGGCACTGCACCCGTTAGGTAATTGTGAGATAATTCTACGATGTATATCAGTTTCAGCTCCGACTATTGAACGCCTCTCCCAGATTGGGCTTGTTTGAGCCGAGAGAAGATAAGGAAAGGAGATTGATGGGAGTGTGTACGGAGTAGCCCTATTATTGAGGAGGCTACGGAGAAATAAACCGAGAGCCCTCGGATGTATCAATTAATAACCTTAATCTATGGCTGCATTGTTCGTGTCGAATAAGAATCCGCTAATAGTGCTAATAGTGTGTTTCCTCGATGAGACCTCGGGAGCTGAATTTGTATTATGGCCTGATCATTCAGGTGTCAGTTGATTGTTGCAGCATCTTCTGAACGTGAACCACATGCTCTTTGATTTTCAAATATCCCTCGTCCAGCGATGATTCAAACTTGATCATCCCATTATGATCAGATTCAACAAAAACATGTGACGAATTATCCTGTGGTGAGAACGACGCAGTCTTGTTCAAAGAAAACCAACATAACTAGTATAAGCAAATAGTCCACGACTGGCTGGTTATAATGCTCTTACCTGGTCCAATGTGCCCCTTACTGATAGAGAGTCGGAGCTTTCATGCACAAATAAAGTCCAAAACTGTTGACTGATTGACGGGTAACTCTGTAATGTAGTCACCAACCAGTGTGCTTCCTTATAAATATCGCTAGACTCCTGCTCAGATCCTTTAGCATTAGCTAAGTAGCTTTGCAGTCCAATGAGCCTTGAATCTAGCTCTGGTGTGCCCATGAAAATTGCCCCGCGAGTTGAGAGTCTGACGCTGCGAAGGTCCGTGGTAGGGGTTGAGTCGGCATAAAGCAGGGCCTGGCACTGATCAAAGACAATTCTCTTTTTGCATAGAATTGATAACCTTACACTTTTGACTATAGTTCCCCCGAGACTATGTGCAACAAATATAATCGGACGATCGACTGTCTGTGCTGTCTCTGTCAGTGCTAATTCTTGTTGTCTTGTTGGGTCAGTTGAGTACGTGCGTTGGTTGATGACCTTATTTCCCACAAGTCGCGGACTAGCTGCTCAGATACTTCCTGTTGGGATAATGTCTCATGGTTGTTTTCCGCGGTGGGTAAACTATAGCCCCAGGACAGGACTCGAGTGTCGGGTATATCACATGGAAGCAGATCATGGAGCCAGTTTACCCCATTGGCTGCCGTCCATGAAGTTTCGCGGTGGCCATTCAGACCATGGACAGAGATGATGCTGTGTTAATTATTAATTATCGGAATGTCTGATAGAAATGGCTTGTACAAACTCGACTGTTGGGCTGAGCCCGTCATGCAGCACCTTCAAGCCAGTCTCCTCGTCTAGTGGAAGTGAAGGCTGTAGATACTATTGGTACATCGACAAAACAAGATGCAGCACTCTCATTATATAGGGTTCTTACTGTCCTCGCGATATTCGATTCGCCCTGTTTGAATGGAAAGCAGCATGGCCACGGCATAGTTCACGGAAAATCTGCGGTGTTGAAGGTGCGGGGTAAAATATGGCTGGGAAAACAACATTGACCAAAATGGTATCAGCCTGAGTGTTTTGTTGGAAATTACAGGGCCACAAAGCCGCAAGGTTAATGTTGTAGGGTACGTGGGAAAATTGAAGGTAGATTGGTCTATTGTATACTACTACACTTAACGATGACACGGTGAATGGGATGCACCACACGCTCAACTGAGACCTTTTACTATTATCACGACCTTTTACTATTATCACCTATGTGCGTTGCTTGCCGCCGACGCCACGTCATGGACTTTTAAATCTCACTAGTATCAGATGACCTTTCCCCATGTGCATAGTTCACTCCTACTCTTCTTCCTTTCCCACACCTCTTTACAGAGCTCTGTCACATAGTACAATGCCACTCTGTACAGCGTTTCATTATCTCGTTTACATTGTAGAGCTTATCATGGACGAACGAAAGCGGCACAGGAGCTGTATCGCAGCTCCACTCGTGCATAAGCGCCGGCCAGCGGGTGAAGTCGGCCTTGAGGTAGCGCCACTTCCCCTTTGGGGCTTCAGCCGCACGGTTCGGGAACAAAGAAAGTGAAGCAAGAAACGTGGCAGACGTGCAGCCAGTAGATTGCGGCGGTGCTGCAAGAGCCTTGTTTTACGCAGCGCTGGCTCATTTAAGCGCTGTCTACTCCATCTGGGAAATTCACCCTCACTGCAGCGATTGCCTAAATCAACCCTACGGCGCCAAATTCCAACAACTTGAAATGAATGGTTAGCTGAGGGGATTGCGAGTGCCTTGTCTCATCTGGCGCTGCAAGCCGTCCAAGTAGACGGATCATCCTTTGCCAATCAACCCAGACAGGAGTATGAGCCTGGTGAATCTGTGTGCGAGGTATGGTTGTCTATGATTAGCAACAAGAAGATGGCGCTGGGTTATAAAAGGGGTGTACCTGCTGTGTCTGACATTTTCCATGTGTCTCTAGACTCGTAACAACTGATATTGTACTCTTGCCTCTATTGTACCTAGCCTCTGTCGACTACACGCAGTCCACCATCTATTAGTACCAGCCTACACCCCATTACGGCAAAGACAACATGTCCAGCGCACAGAGTGATTGGTGTGCGGTCTTCAACCCCTCCTTCGACACCGCAGCATTCGACCCTCTCGACCCGCCGAAGCGCTATCACGAAGGCATCTTTGTCGAAGACAATCCCATAACCAAGGATGGAATAATGTTCCACGTCACGGGCGACATCATCGCCCCAAGCGGCATGCGTTTTGAAATGAAGGAAGGGTATGCAGCGGAGGTCTCCGCCCATCTACACAGCTACCCGCAGATTGGGTGGGTTCCACGGGCGGATTTCAGATCAGGAAGAATCGAGGCTATGTTGAGGGCTCTGCCGACGCCGTCTAAGCAGCAGGGATTGAACTTCTGGGGGAAGGGCCCGGCATCTGGTTACCATGAGTATATCTGGACCAAAGAAAATGGGGAACCGTATGGGCCTGGGGAGCAGCGGCGACCGATCTTTAAGTGTAATGAATGGACGCATCAGCTGGCCATCCCCGCGTTGACTAATGCTGGCATTCTGCGCACTACGCGCTCCTAGAGACGTGTACTAGGTTCTGGTTTGCTTCAGGTCTATGGATGTCTGGATGTAAGGCGGGAGAAGATGTTTCGGATATTTATTACTCAATTTTTGTCATCAAATTGATTGGCTAGCGGACTTGTTTTGTCAACACAAGACGCCTATTTGTATTATCTATAAGCTCTTGAAATGTCACAGACCAGTATCCTTTTCCAGCATCCGCATTACGGCCTGTTCCGCTGGCCAAACCTCAAGGAATTGCTGGATTCTTAAACACCAGTCAGTATCCCAGTACATGAATGCAATCGGGGAGGATGCAACAAAGAACTCCCAGTATTGAGGATACCACCCAGCGTCCGCCCAGTCTAACATCACAACATCAAACGACCGTCCCCCCTGCGCATTGCGACCGCTACTATTTTCTGCGACCATAATGTTTTTCTGCTGGACGTCTCCGTGCGTCAGCGTCGGCCGATGCCCCTTGAGGAGACTCGGCAGATATTCTTCGTAGTAGCGGACCTTATAGTCCGGCCTCTGATTCCGTTCAATGTACACGCGGTAATTCCCAACAATGCCCGCGACGAAGTTTGCTTCCCCAATATAGGGTCCTAAGGATCTCGGCAAGCCGCCCCTCTGGTTATGAAACATGTAGTGGTGGAGACAGCCGCCATCCAGGCCGCCATAGAAATCGGGCTTGGGACACGGAACCTGTCGGAGATTATCGAATATCTGCCGGAGTTTATCGGTAATATCGTCTTTCTCGTCCTCGGTCAATGATGGCCAAATTGCGTCCAGCGGCTCGCCGGGGATGCGCTGCATGACCAGGAACGTTTCAAACGTCTCAGGGTCCTTATACATAGCGTACAGTCGGGGCGCTGGAATTGTGGGGAGATGGCGCTCGAGAAATAGCAGGACCTGGCCCTCGTATTCTTTGACGCCGCCGCCGAATTTCACCACAATCTCGTCATTTATTGCGACTACCTTGTATACGCGATCCAAGAGAATATTTGTGCAAGCACGGATTTCATCATTGCTCGGTAAGGGGGATTTAGGAAGCGAGTTGCTGGTAAAAGGCAGCGGTTCTGGTTGCCAGACCATTGCGAGGGGCTTGAGTGTGTGTGCGCTGGTGAGGGGTAAGGAGTTGGAAGAAGGTCGTGGGCGGCTACAACAATCTGTTTACAACCCACGTGGTGGCCCATGAACAGGCCTGTGGCTGTTATCACATGACCAGTACCTGCGGCCATGCTGCTGTGGCGGTGCATTGAACATTCACCACTGTCACATGGAGGCTCCCGCTCGCTACTCTGCCTATGAGACAGGGGCCACAACTCAGGTCTGACTTTAGGATTCGGAGTATATTCCATTCGGACTGCTTCTATTCCACCTCCTCGCTATCGTAGGCGACCCCACATAGACAATCTAATGAGCCTTCTGGGCTGGCCAGGACAGGAGCGGTTGGATTATTGGGTCGGCGAGAATATGTGGCTAGAGAAAGTTAGTAGACGGTAGATATTCTGAGTCGCTGCTGACAATCTCTTACGGGTAGGCAGAATTAACTCGAGAGATTTCAGTGCAGTCGTTGTGTCGTGTCTTCCACCAGGTATTTGCATATCTATTGGAAAAGACGACAGGGCTGACTCGGCCGTGTGAGGTGCCTCTTCAGGGCCCCTAATTTTAACCAGTGTGCGGCTTGCGCTAGCGATTACCTAGACTTCGCATTACTTCCAATCTGCCTTCGAGTCTGTTAAGGTCGGCGCTCGAGCACATTTCGGTCGTTCCGAATAAAAGATCTTGTCATGCTCCGTTTAAGAATATCTAGATCCTTAGATACCATTTTTAAGAAGTCTTTTGCAGTCCAAGTAAGGATTTAGAGCATTTAGACAATCGGCTATAGGTTGATATGCGATTCGATGTGACTTGAAGTCCACTAACCCAGTCGATTTATATGAAAATCTGCATCTCTCTCTGTAGTGGCACTTGGCACGCTGAAAGTACAGATAGGGTGCGTCTTGCTAATTGCACTTCCTAAGGCCGTTAGAACCTCGGTTGACCGCATTGCCGCTGTATCGCCAATATCAGCGGTAAGCCTTCATGGCAAAGTGGTAACACAAGATCGATTATAGAAGGACCAGCCCTTGTGGTCATTAAAGCAACACAAATATCTCTAGGAGGACTAGTTGCTTATATGGATGGTTTCAGTTTGATGAAAAGCTTTACCCTGCGGTTCTCCGGCCCCCTACGACTAACTATAGGGTAATTAGGATAATAACCCGCGGATAAAGGTTCCGCGCTATATCAAGGCCTGAGGCAAAGAAAATAAATGCCTAGGATCTCAGGCCCAAAGTTTGAATTCTTGGAACCCTATCCGGCGCATCACGTGGCATCCTTCCATACGCATACAGCTTTCATTGCGTCTCAAATTATTGGTACCTGGGAGAAAACACAATTGAGTGGGCATCATGCTTATTGGTGCAATATGCCAACAAGCCTTGAGATGACATGAAGCCAACCAATCAATGTCGCATAATTCGCCTTCTCTTGCGATTATGGCAAAGAAGAAAAAGTTAGTCAATCGCCTCCCATAAAAGTGGAGAGAGGCCGAACTCCGGGCGATGAAGCCCAATGAGGCTCCCCACTGTGGAGAACAAATCGGCGTTACAGGGCCGATGTCGTGCTTGGACGCGACTGAATAATTTTGGAAGAAAAAGGGAGCTGTTTCCCACCTAACCCGCTTTGATCATTTCCCAAGTCTCCGGGGTATAATCTACGGGGAAGACTTGGCCCGGATGACCACCACCACACACGACAACATGGACAAGTCCGGCTTCCACAATAACAATGTCCAGCCGGCTCCAGGCGCAGATTTTGAAGAATACGATGTGAATCCCAAGGCGGAGTTTGAGCTCAATGTCGGCGGTCGTGCGGCCTTGCAGCGTCGCCTGCGCAATTATCAGGTCACCATGATTGGCTTCTGCAGCGGTATCGGCACTGGTTTGTTCGTGGGAACTGGCGCTGCCTACGCCAAAGCTGGCCCCGCTGGCTTGCTGCTCGCGTATATTGTTGTGGGAGGGGTTTTGTGGTGTGTCATGCAAAGTATCGCCGAACTCGCAACGCTTTTCCCGACTGCTGGATCTTTCCCTCACTGGGCGACTCGATTTATTGACCCAGCTGTTGGTTTCTCACTCGCTATTTCATACGGATACTGTTACACAATCGCCATCGCGTCGGAAGTCTCGGCCGCCGCGGTTATTGTTTCATATTGGACGGATATAACGCCTGCCGTGGTGATCACTGTTGGATTGGTGCTTATTTTGGCTATCAATTTGATGAGTGTGCGATTTTATGGTGAAACCGAAGTCTTTGGAGGTGCTGTCAAGGTTCTTTGCTTCCTTGGCTTGGTTGTCGTCTCCATTGTCATTACTGCAGGCGGCGGTCCTCAGGGCGACGCCATTGGATTCCGCTACTGGAATAACCCCGGGCCGTGGACAAACTTCAACGGTATCACCGGTCCAACAGGCCACTTCCTCGGTTTCCTGTCGTCGTTCGTCAACGCCTCGTTCAGCTTCATTGGTGTCGAGACTGTCGTTATTACTGCATCCGAATCGGTTGATCCTCATCGTGCTATTCCCAAGGCCGCCCGCCGTGTGACCTACCGCATTGCATTCTTCTATATTCTCGGAGCCCTTCTCATCGGCATGATCGTGGACCCAAGAGCCGCAGGCCTTGTCTCCGGCTCTGAGAATGCGAACAGCTCGCCCTTCGTCATTGCCATCACTAACGCCGGCATCAATGCTCTCCCCTCTATCGTGAACGCATGCATTCTCATCGCCGCGTGGTCCGCCGGTAACTCATACTGCTGGGTCGGGTCGCGCATGATTGTCGCCATGACTACAGACCACCAGTTGCCCCAGATCTTCGGGCGCGTGAACAAGAATGGTGTGCCATACGTGGCAGTTATTACCGCCTGGCTCTTTGGGCCCCTGGCGTACCTGAGTCTCGGCAGCGGTGGTGCAGCGCAGGCATTCAGCTGGCTTCTGAACCTGAGCACTGTTGCCGGTTTGATTGCCTGGGCAACTCTTTGCTTCTGCTATATTCGTTTCTTTGCTGCAATGAAGAGGCAAAATGTGAGCCGAGACACCCTCCCATGGAAGGCACCTTTTCAACCTTATGCCGCTTGGGTGGGCTTTATCGGTTCCACTATAATTACTCTGGTTGCTGGTTTCCCCGTGTTCTTGAAGGGCAACTGGAATACGTCGGACTTTGTTGCGTCGTACATTGGTATCCCCATTTTCATCGTTCCGATCATTTGCTGGAAGCTCTGGCATCGCACCAAGGTTAGTCCAGTCCCCTCTTATTCTTTTTTCTTTCTCACAAAGATTTGCTAACATGTTGAATGCACAGTTTGAGCGTGCTGCCAATATCGACTTGTGGTCGGGCCGTCTCTTAGATGGGGAGATCATGCCGGTTGAAAACCCGCATAACAATGCGTGGACGAAGTTCACCGATTGGCTCTTTTAAACGACTTTATGATGTATAAATATTTGCATGCCTAGCTGGCTATTCAACATTAGCGACAACATTAGCGATGTACAATATCTCATTCCAATCAATCTGCATTTACAACACCATTTGTGTTCCGCTTAAATTTTCTATTGAGTCTTGAATTGCTGTCCAAGTTTCTTGATATCGTGGTGGGAAGCTTTGCAGCACCCGCCCACAAGGAACGAAGTGAAATGGCCCTTTCGGTATGCTTCATTGACCACTTGGGCCAACTGCTCCTCCCAAGGTCGCTAAATTTTCAAGTCAGCATAATTGTACCTGAGTACTCTAACATTCCCACCAGAGAGTAATACTCACATTAGCACTCAAATTGTCACCCAACCCATCCCGTTTCTCCCAAACCTGCGTCGTAGTATTGTACACCTCCCCATTCGTCCCATCAGGATACAACACCAAACTCGGCGGAGCAGATACCTGCCCCTCCGCAACAACCTCCGCAACAGCGCGACCAAACAAATCAACAAGCCCAGCAAGCTTATGCATCTTAGTACAATTGATCCCAACCCCCAAGGAACATCCCCACCCTCCATTGACGCAACAGCAGCCCGCACAACCTCCTCCACCGAACTCCCATCAGGCAAGAGATCATCATCGCGCGGGAAAACACAAGCAATCCAAAACGGCACACGGAAAGCAGAAGCGCGAATCGCCCTCCTCACAGCCCGAACCTCATCAAGCCGCGGCAAAGTCTCAAACGCAACATACCGCACCCGCGACACAAGCTCCCCATCCGCCTCAGCAAACATCCGCAGCCGATCCAAGTGCCACAAATACAACGACTCCTCGGAGTCATGCTCGGCATCGTATGCACCGCTATACTCCTGTCCTGGGATCATGCATGCGCCGTAAGGACCAAGGCTGAGCGCGACGCTTGCGCTCTCGCGCACTTTCGCTTGCTCGGCGATGTCCACGGCTTTCTGTAGGAAAGGTCCCACTGCGCTGCGCAGGATCCCGTCTGGGAATTGGGCGGTTTTGGTGCGTGCAAAACCCTCAGCGGAAACTTGGTAGGTTGCTGTTAGGAGGATGTCTACTCCTGCGACGCCGAAGTCGCGTTGGCATGCTTGCAGTGTTGCTGGGTCGCTGACTAGCAGGTGTGAGGCCCAGAGTGGGGTTGTTTTGGAATCGAATTTGATGTTGTATAGATCGCCCAGGGAGGTGCCCAGACCTCCGTCTAGGATTTGGATTGTTGCCATTATGTGTATTTTGGGGATTTAGGTGGTTTATGGAGGTAAGTGGGGGTTTTGGTGTTTGATACAGTCCTAAACGGGGCGATTTGCCGGGGTTACATAATCGCTTTGGGCCGGCCTCGGGGGTATAAAAAGTCAATCTGGGAGGAGTTGAGAAGTGGGTATTAGACTAAATGTGGACCATGTTCCCAGATACTGGGGGTTTGTGTCTCTCTGATAGAGTAAAAGATATTAAATATCATTTTTGTATATTGACAGCATTGTCTCACCGTGGAGCTCTACCTAGGTACTATGCAGACAAAATACAGCTGACTGTCTGAGTAGCCCTCCCGAGGTCCCTACCTAGGTATGTAGGGCAAGATTTCAAGTTTGGGAAGGTACGACTGTTGTCGTGTTTAGGAAGGCACGCGTGTTCTTGGGGGTATAAAAAGACTTCCACCTTTCTCCCTCTTCTCTTCTTCCTTTTTCCTCTCCCCAACCCTCTCGACCACAATGTCTCTCCGTAGCCCCCAGAGACAGCGTAGGCGGAGGGTTCCCGGCACTTGGTGCTTATATCTACGGAGATGTCAACATTACCATTGTCGAGATCTGCCGTATGCCGGTGCGCACCCTGATCAAACTCCAGTTCTCGTGCGAGCCCTTGCATAAAGTCATGGCTGAGTATTTGTGCGCACGAATACTCCATAGCCATTGGCGGTCCCACGGAACACACCCTTATTCTTTTGTGATGTCTCCTTTGTATTATGTTAGGCAGTTCAAAGTATATTAGTAGCCGATCTATCTACACATTGTAGATCAGCCTCTTGCAGAACTTGATCTCCACACTAGGCACCACTCCATCCCTCAAATACATACTTTGTCCGAAGTGAATACAATTTATCAACATGAGATGATTTATCAAACAACGTCACTTACTCTTCTTACACATGGGCCCATCCGTATCGATGCAGAATTTGCATCTCATTAATAATGCAAAGTTCCCCACGCTCTTCATTCCCAGCACCCGACACTCTCCAGCTGTCTATCCGCCTTCGAACTACTACTTCTTTCAACCACGTAGTGATACCCAACCGGCGTAGTCGATTAACCCACAGCCCTTGTAAAATCCGTTTCGCAGACAGCCAGTTCATCATCGGATGCGTAGCTGTATATGCGGCGCCACTATACCCAACCCTCACCAAAGGGTTCAAATAAACACCCTTTTCCACTGACAGTGGGTTGTCTGTGTGGATAAGACAGCACTCGGAGCCTTCAAGATGATACTCCGCTAGGGAATCGGGGATACCTCGGAAGTGAAGTGGGGAGCTGGCGATGAATGGATTTGCAGGCATCGCCACTGGAGATGTGTTAGTTTATTCACTTTATAGAATCGGGGTCAGCATACCCATCCCATTCCAACAACTCGCCACAGGGACAGGAGACATATTTTTCATTGCATGTCGCGATTCCGCAGAGCTGAAATAGGGCCACGTCTGCATAATAGATTCATGGCCCTTGCTATCCCGGAGAGCAAATGTGTCATAGTAGTCCGGAGGACTGGAGAAATCCAACGAGCAAGCAGCAGCGTATTCGCCGCCATTAGTATCGAGAAGTTTGAGGACGTCGCTCGGCTGGTCAACAAAAGATGGTCTTGGTTAGAATACACCTTCGCAGAAGACAAGCTGACTCGTACTCACCGTGAACACAACGTCATTCAGAAACAGAATTTTATCGAAAGTGATACCCTGCCGTGCGAGATCCTGCAGAGGCAACAAGCTCAAGTTCCGTATCCGCGCTAGATACGGCACTCGTCGTAGTTGTTTCTGCCCATCGGGAGTGCGAATCCAGTCCTCGCCATCTGCAGGTGCGGCTAATTCATCTTCATGTGTCACAGGCGACAAAGTGATATTCCGGGGTACCCGCATTCGTTCGAGTTCCCAGTCCAGTTCTCTCAATGCGCCTTTCGTGTTATCGTAGCTCCCGCTTTCGTATATGCTGATGAACACATTTTCACGACCAAGCTTCAAGACCAGCTGTGTGAGTGCCTTGCTCCAATGACTGCGTAGAATGAGCTCATTGTTCCAATTGATGCTTGCAATATATATCCGTTCTTGCTTCTGTGGCCGGCGTCGGAGCGCAGTATACTCGGCTTCGTAAATTCGGTGCTGAATCAGATGTATTTCGGCTAGATTCCATATCGCGAAGATTATAATCAGAGCCCGGGCGATGCGATACCGGAGGACTCGTCGGGAGGTGGACAAAATCGTCATGGAAAGCGAGGGTATTGGGGAGATTGGTGCTTTGGTGTCAACGTCGGGGTCGGTTGCGATGTGCGCGATATGGTCTTTTTGACATACATGACTGGAGATGTTCGAGAGACCCTGGATAGAGGATATTCAATATTGCTAGAAGGGAGAACTTGGCAATCAAGGGATGTTCCAAGATCAATGTGAGAATGTATACTTCCCAAAGCAGAAATATCAACGATGATCGTCGACGAAAGGAGTAAAACAGTTATTCGCCGATCGTCGTAAAGGAATTGTGACAGCCTGACTTTGAATCTTAATATGGTTGAACACACGCGGAAGTATAGAAATGGTTCCTATGTTAATCTGAACAAGACAAAAACAATGATGAAAAGTGGTATACAAGGGATGAAACCCAGGAAGAAGTCTCAACCCAGGAAATGCAAAATAGCCGTCATAACAACCGCAATGCCAGCTACTCTCTTGATGCCCAAATGGCACCGGTTGCCCGCCCCTGTCTGACTTGCCTCAGGAGCTAACGCCGTCGTACTAACTCCACCCTCAACCCACGGCTGCCCAGGCAGTGAATCCGAGCTCTCGCCGATCTCCGCCGCGCTAAGGAGCTGGTTTTCGAGCATCTCGCAGTCGAGCCGGTTATCGTTCTCGGGTATGCTGTTGGTGACAGAGATTGGCAGGTCAAAGACAGTATAATAGTCAATCCCATTCCAGCGGAAAGATTGGTGCATGGAAATGTTGTATGTCCCGCGTGCCGAGTCCTTTGAGCCAGAGTCGTCTCCCACGAGACACTCGGGCCAAATCCAGTTCACATGTTTGACGGTGGATGAGGGCTCCAGGTCCAAGATGGGACCGACGTAACTTGTGTTAGACGCGGGCTTTGTGCCGTTGGAGACGGTGAAGTTGTGCGACTCGGAGGTTAAGAAGAGTGTGATGTCGTGGAAGCGGGTGGACGAGTCGGGTTGAGTTGATGCCGGCCACGGTAGTTGGCCATTGCCGGACACGTCGATTGCAATTTGAAGGTTGTCTAGGAAATTAGCAAAGGGTCAATATATTCTGGTGTATTGACTTGCCTCCTCCGAGGGGCGTGTTAGGTTGTGGCGCATCGACAATTGCCAGTCCTGGCGTGTAGATTTGGCCGTTGACGATGGTGATGTTGACCATGCTTTCCAAGTCTAAGATTTTAATCCAGGTCTGTAGTAATTTTTTCTTCTTTTTCGCAGAAACACAACCTACGCTGTCGTGTTCTTATTCTTTTTGCGCTAAGGGGCTCATTTCCGACAGCTCCGCGGTTGTCCTTAGCGTATTGGGATTAATTTTATTTCTTCGGATCATTGGTCTGGCTATGTCTCGAAGTTGCTAATTATCCTTCCTCGATATTAATCCTAGTCAATAGGGGTACATGGCACATTTGACCACTGCTCATTTCAAACCTATATTTGGGAGGATATAGTCGTCTTCTCCGCGGTGCGTCATACCAGTCGATAGTGACCGAGTTATCATTGAGGTGTTTCTGTAGATCATGCTATATATTTTATATTTTATATACATCTTCTGACAAGAAACCCACAACGTTGTCCATGCCTTTCTTTCCCGTTTCTATCCACCTTACCCGAATCCCCCTTCGATATCGGCATTGTTCAACCTCATGTGTAATCAACGGCTATTGCTATTGTGTTTATTTTTGTACGTAGAATCAGGAATTACTCGAGTTGCTCCTCATTACTCTAGATATTTCATGTTTTTATTTTGGCGGAAATCATTGAAAGGAATATGAATTTTTGGATTGGTCAGTAGTACACTAGATCACCTAGTTGTTGAGCAAGTGTTGTCCACTTGCTGCGGCTTGATGATAGTGGTGGTAATAGGTGGTGCTTCTGGCATCACGGCATTATCCTCGACGGTAGACGATGGGGGGGGGAGGCGTGTTCAGCAGATGCCTGGCTCGGAGCCGCCAGGGCATCTTGGTTAGGTGTGATCACGGGCTCCTCATCCCAGTCCATGTCAATGTCTTCGTCGGTGACCAGTTCCATAGTATCCTGCGACCCATCTTCCTGCAGCGGGGCGGCGGCAAGTTCTTGGCCCTTGGGTGAACTAGCCCGCGACTGAGTATCGGTCCACTCGCTCGGAACGGCACGGTCGGACCCACTCAGAGTCGGCTCAGGGACAACATGCACCCTCCGAACTCTCTCAGTCCACAATGGCGTAGCGTGGGCTGACTTGATTTGGGCTGGCTCACTAGGAGCAGGCACACCCAAAACGTCGTCGGACACATTCACTCTAAGCGAGGTGGGCTCCGGGGCAGCTTGAGTCGGCTCGGGAACAGCGGGCTCACTCAAAGCTGCCTCAGTCCGCACCTGCTCGGTCTTGAAAGTGTCGATTTCATCCGAATCAGCTTGAGCCGGCTTCGGAACAGCGGGCTCACTCAAAGCTGAAGCGGGAAGAACCTGTTCAGTGGCCTCTAGGGCAACTCGAGTCAGCTGGGGAACAGCTAGCGCACTCATAGCTGCCTCAGTGGGCGCCTGCTCGGTATGCCGGGGCGACTAGAGGGATAGCGTAGGAGGAATGGGCTATGTCGGTGCCGTGATCCCGTGCGGGGGACCCTGGTTGTTGGTGTGGGGAATGGCGGGGGTGGGGGCACCCGCCATTTGAAACCCAATGACGCCGTTACGGCGGGCTGGTGCGTGTGGGTTTGCCATCACGAACTGCGAGATAGGTTAGATATGATGCTCGAAAGCTTTTGCAAAGTGACTGAACTCACTGTCTCGAAATGGCAAACAGAGACGCGAGAGAGGTTTGTAAGGGCCCAGAGACTGGGCACGAATCTATGCGACGATGCGTTAGAAAAGATAGACAGCTTACTCGGAAGGGTAGTTGGCACTAACCAGCAGATCTTTTGTGCACTTCGCAGATGAACCACGAAGGGAAAGGATGGGATCTGATGAAATCTCTGATGATAGAAAAAAGAAGAGAGGAGAAGAAGAAGAAGAAAAGAGAAGTTGAGAGCAAAGGGGGTGGGCGCGAATCTGTGCGAAATGCGTCGGGAAAAGGTAGCCGGGTTACTTGGAAGGTTAGTTGGGACTAACCATCAATGGCAATGGTATTGTCTCTTAGTAGATGCTTCTCAGGCTGAAAAGCAGATAGATCGAAAGAGACGATGATAAAATGGTTTCCTAGCGTCGAGGCCTAGGGCATAGGACGAGGTTTTGCCCTTCGGAGTTAGGCGACGGGAGAGAACGGAGGACGGAGGAAGGAAGAGGAAGGAGAAGCGAGTATTTATAGTCCTAGAAACCATGTTAGTAGAACACAAGGGGTAAGTAAGAATGAGACGAACTCACGAACGCAAGGCATGGGTATATATAGTGCCATTCGGTGAAGATGTGGAGATGTGGAGGGGTTGTAAGAAGAGAGAAGATGAAGAAGGAAGAAGATGGTATTTATAGCTCACAGTTCTAAGGACCACGAAATTACTCTGCTACCTGATACTTAGGGTATCTTCTTCGTTTATTATTTATCTATCCATCACGTCTTCACCTTGGTATGATCCATTTGGTAATCTCAGAGTATATATACAAACCTTCTATAAAGTGCGCATACAATACCTAGGTATATTCTAACCCGAAGATACATGTGTCTTTGTATATCACTCTACTCTCACTCTCATCTCAGTCTATTCTCACTCTCCTCTCTAGTCACTTACTGTACATTCTGCTATTATTCCTTACTTTTGTTCCTAATGATCTTTACTCATTATGTGAGTTAGCTAGGCTAGAAGACTGCCCACTTTTATCGTTCATTTTCGACTCGCAAGGTGTCTAGGGGAAATCATGGCAAGCCTACCAACAATTATCCTTGTTATTCAAGGTCTGAGGGCTGTTAAGCAAAGATGAGGATGATTTGCAGGCGAGTCTGGTCGGTTCAAGGCATCTACTTCAGATGCTAGTTGTATGTTGTTTGTCTGTACGTATGGAGCTATTACCTTGGTACATATTATGTTATGCTGATGTGCGTGTTATAGGTAAGATGTATCGTGTACATGTGAACCATAGCAAATGAAACGCTGGATTCCCGTATCAATTTCTCTTTCCTCTGCCTCCCCATTCACGTTAGTCAAGGCTAGGTGTCTATGGTAGATGATGCGCTTCATGGCTGGTCGGGGTACGATTTTGTAAATATGGCTCGGATATACCGGATTCGAAGTTAGAAGTTACTCCATTCTAGGTTATTCCATTGCAATGTTCACGAAAAGATGTCCTAAAGAGAAAGAGAACGGAACAAAAAGGTATCAAGCACGAAACATATTAGACGCGATCAAACAAACAGTAGCGAAAAGGCTTTTCCAGAAAATAGATATGGGGCAACAACCAGTGTCTTCACCATAAAGAAAAACTCTGGGACACAGAATGAGGAGAAAAGGATCACCGTTTGTCACCCCAGAGACCAACAATGCCAATAGAAAGCGCAATACCAGACAACCAAGTGCGCGCGCGGTGGAGCCGGCGCTCCCGGTCCATCTCGCGCTGAACGGTCTCGCCATTCAGGTCTTCCTCAGCCTCAACCACGACAAGGTCTTCATCCTTCTTTGTGGTCGAGTCCCGGACAAGGGAGAAGTGGGAAACGTCGCGGATGACAGCCGAGGCCCAGTTCTTGAAGCCGAGGTGACGGTTGAACCAGTAATCAACACCGTGGGCACCGATTGTAGAAAATGCCCACAGCCAGACCATGTATGGGTGTCGGCGGCGCGGAGAGGACAGGCACCATGCGAAACAGAAGCAGCTGTTGGTCAGGAAGGAGAGGCGCAGTGCATACCGGCGGGTTAGACGCTTCACTTCGTTTAGGGAGCGGGCGGCGGTTGTCGCTGTTGGAAGGAGCTGTAGAGCCGGGATTGTAATGTTTGATGTGGAGTAGGAGAGGCCCTATAAGTTTGAGAGGGGTTGTTAGTCTTGTTGGCCATATTTTATGATGCGATAGATGCGGTTGACGTACGGTAAGAAGACCGAGGGAGACAGTGCCAACAAACTTGCTGACGCTGATGGGACAGGCCATGTTGCAGAATAAAAAGCTAATCACTTGTCTCGGATTTTGTATTCAATGAAAACAACGAAGTCCGAAATTGGTTGAGTCGAATATTCGCGTCAACAATGCAAAGAAGAGAGACGGTTCTTTTTCGGTGACGTCGCGGTCCGCCCACACGCCAGCCAATCAGCGGGTGGCCTTTCTTCATCGCAATGAGAGGAATCTATATGTTTTTTCTATGATAGATTAGTGGCACTATATCGACGTCTATGTGTATATATATGAGAACGTTTTATCACTGGCCAATTTTCACGGTGTATATGGAACGACAGGAAAACAAACCTTCTCCTCCTGGAACTCTTGCGAACTTATCTTTTACATTGGTCCCCGCGTAAGCAACAAAGGTTCCAGTTTCGGAACTAACTTCTGGTGATTCCATATGTGCAGCTGGCGAATTACTGGAACAGAGAAAAGGTCCCAAAGTACGGGGTGCCCCAACACATACTTCGCATTAGTGCTGGGCCCGAGAACAGTGACCAACTGTTAGCAACTGTCGCCAAGGCACTTAAGGAAGTGGAGCTGTTTGAGTCGCAAAACACTGCCTAGCTTGTTGATTTTTGAGAGCGCAGTCTAGTAGATAGCCAATTCGCTTTAGAAAAATAGATGTACGTATACACGTTTGCGAATAGCAGCAAAATAGTTCCCTTG
Organism: Penicillium rubens; assembly: GCF_028828025.1. Taxonomy (NCBI): domain Eukaryota; kingdom Fungi; phylum Ascomycota; class Eurotiomycetes; order Eurotiales; family Aspergillaceae; genus Penicillium; species Penicillium rubens. Next base: position 6,313,407 of record NW_026890600.1, read on the forward strand.
ACTCTGAAATAGTCGGATACATGTATGCCTGGACACCTAGATACGGGCTGATACAGTCTATGAAGAATGAATGAATCCCTAGAGCGTGATGAAGGCGCGATACACAGATAATGAGGACTGAGTACCACTATCATTCCCTACATACAGCGTATCAAAGAAAGTGTTGGCTGTAACAGCTTTGGGATAATTCCTCAAAAGCTTCCAAGGTGGCATATTCGCATAATATCTTATGCATTACAAACTTGGGCGCATAAAGTTCATAAATGCATAAATCCGTGAAGCCGAGGTCCGACTGTGGGGAAACGGGTGTCATTAAATCACCTGGGGCCGACCTCCTGAACGTCCCTAAGTCCCCCACAATCTTTAGACTGAGTTATCCAGGGGTGTACATAGTAACCAGAATGCCGCTGCCCAAGACAGAATACTTGAGTGACTCCTGGAAGGATGGGATCTTCGGTAAGCTCTCTTCTAGCCCGTCGCCACCGCACCCACGCTAATTCCTGATCCAGCAAACAAGGTCGTCTTCTGCACAGGTGGCGCCGGCACTATCTGTAGTGCCCAGGTCCGGGCCTTAGTACACCTGGGTGCCAACGCCTGCATCATTGGCCGTAATGTAGAGAAGACCGAGCGCGTTGCCCAGGACATCGCGACAGCGCGACCCGGTGCCAAGGTGATTGGCATTGGTTCCGTGGACGTACGCAAGCTCGAGAATTTGCAGCAAGCAGTTGAGCGCTGTGTCAAGGAGCTAGGAGGAATTGATTTCGTCATGTACGTTGATATAGTAACTTGACGGCAGTCTTCCATTCTCAATACTGATAGTATCCGACAGTGCTGGAGCGGCGGGTAACTTCCTCGCCTCCATCGAGCAACTCTCGGTCAACGCTTTCAAATCAGTAATGGATATCGACGTCTTGGGCTCTTATAATACCCTCAAGGCGACCCTTCCGTACCTAAGGGAGTCAGCGAGCAAGCACAGAATGGACTCAACGACTCGTGAGTGCACCATTGGGTGAATCCCGAACCTCTGTCTATCGTTGCAACTGACAATCCTTCAGTTCAACCATCACCGGTTGGAACCGGTGGAAGAATCATCTTCGTCAGTGCCACCATTCACTATCGGGGTATGCCTTTCCAGAGCCATGTATCGGTTGCCAAAGCTGGTATCGATGCCTTGTCGCACAGTGTCGCAATCGAGTATGGTCCTCGCGGTTTGACTTCCAATATTATTGCGCCCGGTCCTATTGCGCAAACTGAGGTTAGTATAACCCTCAACAGTGTTATGCGTATGGTAAAAATTGGTCCACTTACCATTCTGCAGGGTTTGGAACGCCTGCTACCAGCAGATGCCCTAGAGGCTTACACCAAGGCCCAGCCGCTGGGCCGCTTCGGCCATGTCCGCGACATCGCCGATGCCACGGTGTATCTTTTCTCAGACACTGGCAGCTATGTCAGTGGTCAAACGCTTGTTGGTGAGTTGTCAGATAACAACAACGTGATGGACGCTCCATACTGACACTAAACAGTTGATGGTGCAAACTGGCGCATGTCAGCAGGCGGTGCTTCCGGTGGGAGCCTTTCTTACCCAGACTTTTTACTTTCGGGAGATGAAGTACCCAACGTGACCGGCAAGAAATCTAAGCTTTGAGCTACTGAAATCATGCACAAGATATTGATAATACATCGGATCATTTTGGATAGATAACACTACGTATAACTACACTGGATTTGACAGATAGATATTATATCCATTCATGACATTTCTGATGTTGTCGCCTTGACTAGATCAACCCAAGTTGCTGTTATCGCATGCCCAAAGTGCTGTGCCCTGTCTTCACTCTGCAAAGCACTCCTCCCGACACTTGTATGTGTGACAATACTATATAGCAAACCCAAAGCGAGCCGTGCTCCATAGACGCTAAGATGGTGCAATGGCTTTCTTCACCGTTGCTAGCTGAGGAGCGGGGAAGGCATGGATAGACTCTGTTATTTAGGCTTGGGAACAAGATTTCCCCGTTTGAATGGATGTCTTTCTTCATGTTGTGGAAACGTCATCTTCACAGATGCCCCTTGCCTGTATAATTGGGTGTTGGGTGGTTTTCGAAATTATGAAACCAATAGGGGTGAATCGTCACATTGAACATCCTTCGCTGGCGGATCAGACCACTTGCCGGATGTTTGCTGCGAGGGCTGCTGGTAGTTTGAAGCTTCCTGGGCGTCTGGACAGGGGATCTGAAGCGGAAACAGTGTCAGTCTCCTTTGCACGACAGATATTTTGAGGAATTCGGCAAAATGAGACGCTTACCTTCACCCCGTACCGATGAGAAAATCAAGTGGAATGGGATCCCTGCCATGGGAAGATCAACGGGTATGACTACAAAGGTCTCGTATCGCGGTTGAGGGTCTGTTAGAGACAGTTCGGTTGTTAGATCATCAATTGCGTCAACTGGGACATGAGATCTTGGGGAAATGGTCCAATGTCGATTTTGACATTTGGGTCGTTTCGCTTGATGGAGTATCTCCATGATGCGAAGGCCGTCGTGTGATTGTGCAATGTAGGCTAATTCAGGTGGCCGCGTCTGCTTTGACTCAAGCGTAGATCCCCACGGACAGCTTGCTGGTTGGTGGCCGGTGCTTGGTTCGCTTGACGGATCCGGCCCGTACCGTGCTCGTATGTATTCCATGTGCTGTTGTGGGGCCGAGGGACCGCCCATCCCCCCAAAACGGCTCTAGGGGATATGATTTTTCTGTTAGCAATGACTCCCAGTGTAGGAGGGCTTGAAACCCAGTATAATCATATGCCAGAACAGTAGAACCCACAAAAGCGTGCAGATCGTCCCGTGAATGCGTGACGACGAGAGTCGGGGCAGGACAACTTTTTTGACCAAGAATCATGGTGACAGTAGCCCCCGCCATGACTATATTTTAGAACGTAAGTAGACCTGGCGGTACGCAATCGCCAAGACTTCCAAGCTTTCGTTAGACCATGGAAGGAAAATCTACTCGGTAAACCGAGTGCACTGGCCTTCGGCAGGCCGAGAACAATTTAGCCGCAACCACATGGCGCAGATCTCGAGGGCATGTATGTCAGCGAGCTACTGCTGGGAATCTCTACGTAGAGCTAACTCTAGAAAAGGTACAATTGAATAGACACATATTCAGAAAAGATGTAGACTGTATTGCTGGATGAGACATCCTATTCCTAGAAAAAGAGCATTCAAGGGACCAATGAGACATCCCATTGTTCTCTTTATTGGAGATCTCATAATAGCCATTGTTGGAGAAAGACCCTGCCATCAATAAACAATGGGGAGCCTATTGATTGGTCTCAGGAGGTGAGACCAAGCCATTGAGCAGGTCATTGACCCAGAAGGTGCCAGAGCCTCACCAACACGTCGCGTGTCGAGGCCTACCTATATCTTCTCCCCTTTCCTCTCAACTTCTCTTTCTTCTTCTCCTCCTCTCTTCTTTTTTTCCATCATCAGAGATTTCATCAGATCCCATCCTTTCCCTTCGTGGTTCATCTGCGAAGTGCCCAAAAAAACTGCTGGTTAGTGCCAACTCCCCGTCCGAGTAAGCTGTCTACCTTTTCTAACGCGTCGTCGCATAGATTCGCACAAGAAATCTCCCCCCGCGTGCCTGTTTGCGTTGCCATTTTCGAAATTGTGAGTTCAGTTACTTTGTAAGCAATTTTTTGAGCATCATATCTAACCTGTCTCGCAGTTCGTAATGGCAAACCAGCAGAGATCAACCCGCCGTAACGGCGTTATCGGGTTTCAAATGGCGGGTGCCCCCACCCCCGCCATCCCGTCCCTCAACAACCAGGGTCCCCCGCACGGGATCACCCCCCTGGTGGGCCCCGACACAGCCCGTTCCTCCCCCTTGGTGTCCGACCACGACAGACATCGCGCGGAGTCACCGCGTTGAGCGCAAGTCTGGCGGATGCCGAGGCGACTATTTCTCGCCAGGAGAGCGAGCAGAACAACACCGGGTCCCAGGTGTCTGCTCTGCGATCCCAAGTGGCGACCCATCGCACCACTCGGTTTGTTGATCAAGCGCATATAGATGCCTTGATCAACCGGTCTTACAACGACCGGGCTCGCGACATCGACCGCCAATTCCGGATCCTGGAGGACCGATTGGACCAGGTGTCTGAAGAACTCGAGCGCGCTGAAGGAAACAAAGCTGCCCTCCAAGGTCTTCAGTACGCCCTCCAAAAGGACCGGCACGATGTCCAGGATCTGCGACAGATAGTCGCAGCCGCTGAATTCAACCTGCAGCGCCAACAACGCCTTGCGGGTGCCGAGGACCGAATGAAAGGCCTCGCCAGGAACCTCAACCTCATGCTTGCCGCGGCCATGCAAGCCACAAGGGACAGTCAGGTGCGGGCTCGCAGTGCTCCGACTGCTGAGTCCACCACCAACCCTGTGGGTATTGCGCGTCGTCACGTCGTGGGAAGCCAGGAACCAGGCTCCCATGGGCATGCATCTGATTTCCACCCGCAAGAGCTCGGCAAAGGGAAGGCTCGTGACCCGGGACCGCTCCTCTCTGAGGGTCCCGGTGCTGGTAGTGACGCCGAGTCCGTCGTCGACGATGGCGACTGCTCGATGAGGTCGCGGTCTGAAAGCCCTAGCGTGCTTTCCGACGTGATGTCATTGGACAGCCGCAGATCGTCGCGGGCTAGCTCACCCAAGGGCCAAGAACTTGCCGCCGCCCCGCTACAGGAAGATGGGTCGCAGGATACCATGGAACTGGTTACGGACGAAGACGTTGACATGGACTGGGATGAGGAGCCCGTGATCACAATCAATCAAGATGCCCTGGCGGCTCCGAGCCAGGCATCTGGTGAACACGCCTTCCCCCTCCATCGTCTACCGTCGAGGAGAATGCCGTGATAGTTCCTGGTCTGGCCTCTAACGCCGCCCCCTCCCTCTCTGATATTGCCCGCCCGGATCCCTCTGATATTGCCCGCCCGGATCCCTCTGATATTGTCATACCGGATGCCCCTGTTGAACCCTTGAAGCCAGCCAAAAGCCGAGGCCGCCCACATGTGCGCAAGCAATACGCACGAAATGCACGATACCAGCCATACCAACGGCGCTCTGTGCGTCGTGTCCGTCGTACCCGTCGTACCCGTCGTGTCCGTCGTGTCAGTCCTACCCGTCCTACCCGTCCTACCCGTCCAGTCAGTCCTACCCGTCCTACCCGTCCAGTCAGTCCTACCCGTCGTGCCCGTCGTGTCAGTCCTACCCGTCGTGCCCGTCGTGTGCCCCAGATGGCATTCGAGTCCGTCAACATGCCAGTGCGCAAACGGACAGCTGGCGTGGACAATTCGAGCGGGGATGAGCCTACCCGCAAGAAGAGGGCCACGGACAATATTATCGCAAGCAACGGATCCCGGTTGCTTGCGATATCAGACAGCTACACATGTCACACTGCTGTGAAAGTGGAAGTGCCAGTCATGAGTGTGCCAGCTGTTACGCAGCCAGCTCAGACCGATTTCAAGTACACTGAGGGTGTCTCAACCGAGCAGGTGCCGACTGAGGCAGCTATGAGTGAGCCAGCTGTCTCTAAGCCAACTCAAGCTGCCTCGGAGACCACCGAGCAGGTTCTTCCCGCTTCAGCTTTGAGCGAGCCCGCTGTTCCCAAGCCGGCTCAAGCTGATTCGGACGAAATTGACACTCTCAAGACCGAGCAGGTTCTTCCCGCTTCAGCTTTGAGCGAGCCCGCTGTTCCCGAGCCGACTCAAGCTGCCCCGGAGCCCACCTCGCTTAGAGTGAATGTGTCCGACGACGTTTTGGGTGTGCCTGCTCCTAGTGAGCCAGCCCAAATCAAGTCAGCCCACGCTACGCCATTGTGGACTGAGAGAGTTCGGAGGGTGCGTGCTGTTCCTAAGCCGACTCCGAACAGATCAGACCGTATCGTCCCGGTCCAGCGCACTGAGTACATTCAGAGTGTGCGTGCTGTCCCTGAGCCGACTCTGAATGGGTCCGACTGTGCCGTTCTGAGCGAGCGGACCGATACTCAGTCGCGGACACAGGCGATGCCCACAATGCGCTTTCGCAGGGTTGAACGTCGGCCAAACTTTTACAAAGCCCTGAAGGGGTTGCAGGTCACAGCAACCTCTCGGAGGCGCTCCACCTCTTCCCTGGTGGCCAGCCCCGAAGACGCTTCGGCAGAAAATGCCGTTGCAACAGGGGCAGATTCCCGTGCGGGGGTTTCGGAAGGCGCCAAGAGGGTCGAGGATGCCGAAGACCCAAATTGCAGCGCTCAAAAGACTGCAGGAAACGTACAGGAGGAAATGGGCGGAGAAGACGCAGCGACTTCTGGTCTTCAAATGCCAGGAGCTTGGCCTTCCGACCCACCTGTCATCACTGCGTCTGGCGAGTCAGACATGCATGAGGGCTCGGATCTATTGCGGGTACTATGGACAGGAACTCGATGGGCCTCCTTTGGTGTATTCGCTATGGTGATGGTGACTCTGCTGTCGTCCCCATTGTGGCTAGGTCACCTCGAACACCTTGCGTACGCCTTTGAGGGCCCAGAGAAGTTCCTGGAGGAACTGCGCGAGGAGTATGGCTATGTTCCACTCTTGGAGTGGATTATCCATGTCATCTTGCGTAGTTTTGCCGGAGACCGGACATTGTTCGGTTGATGGCAACTGACAATCCAACAATGATGCTTCTATTGCAAGGCAGGAAGCTGGCAAGTCCGACGATTGCCGCTTCACCTGCACAAGTGCAATTACACACACCTGTTGCGGACCCTTCGGGGTCATGTATGATGTCTTCGATATGATATATAACCATATTTATATCGCACCCACTGCCTACCCAGGAAACTGGGTAGATCATCTATGGTGGGGTCAGAGTGATATATTAGATGGCCATGAAGCAACAGAGTCCGATACGGGACACCGCGAGCGTGTCCAGCAGGCTGACCATGCCACCATCAGCAACCGTCAGCTCCTGGGAGTGGAGAACATTACATGATCTCCTAGGAGCTGGCACGGTGGCACAAACCATGCCATCTATATGGTCAGCCTGCTGGACACGCAGCAGGAACAACGCGCCAGCCCCTGGGAGACGGGATATCACCTCCCGGGGGCTGGCAATACAGCACAACAGCTACCACCTGCGTGTCCAGCAGGCTGACCATGCCACCACCAGCAACCGCCAGCTCCTGGGAGTGGAGAAGATTATATGATCTCCCGGGAGCTGGCACGGTGGCACAAACCATGCCATCTACATGGTCAGCCTGCTGGACACGCAGGAGGAACAACGCGCCAGCCCCTGGGAGACGGGGATGTCATATCATCTCCCGGGGGCTGGCAATACAGCACAACAGCTGCCACCTGCGTGTTTAGCAGGCTGACCATGCCACCTTGCAACCGCCAGCTCCTGGGAGTGGAGAAGATTATATGATCTCCCGGGAGCTGGCACGATGGTCCAAATACCACCTGCATGGTCAACCTGCTGGACACGCAGGAGGAACAACGCGCCAGACCCTGGGAGACGGGGATGTCATATCATCTCCCGGGGGCTGGCAATATAGCACAACATCTGCCACCTGCGTGTCTAGCAGGCTGACCATGCCACCTTGCAACCGCCAGCTCCTGGGAGCGGAGAGCATTACATGATCTCCCGGGAGCTGGCACGATGGTCCAAATACCACCTGCATGGTCAACCTGCTGGACACGCAGTAGGAACAACTCGCCAGCCCCTGGGAGACGGAGATATCATATCATCTCCCGGGGGCTGACAACACCAACAGCGCGCCAGCCCATGGGAGATAGGACCATTATATGATCTCCCAGGGGCTGGCAATGGCACGACACATGCCACTGCACGTTCAGCAGGCTGACTATGCCACTTTACAATGGCACAAACACGCTTCGATGCCATCTGCATAGTCAGCCTGCTGAACAGCCAGCCCCTAGGAGATGGGACCATTATATGATCTCCTAGGGGCTGGCAACACCAACAGCGCGCCAGCCTCTGGGAGCGGGGACCATTATATGATCTCCCAGGGGCTGGCAATGGCACAACAGCTGCCACCTGCGTGTTTAGCAGGCTGACCGTCCTACCTTCAGAAACCTCCAGCATGGCCAGCCTGTTAAACACGCCAGCCCCTGGGAAATGGGACCACCATGATCTCCTAGGGGCTGGCAACACCAACAGCGCGCCAGCCTCTGGGAGCGGGGACCATTATACGATCTCCCAGGGGCTGGCAATGGCACAACAGCTGCCACCTGCGTGTTTAGCAGGCTGGCCATCCTACCTTCAGAAACCTCCAGCATGGCCAGCCTGTTAAACACGCCAGCCGCTAGGAAATGGGACCATTATCATCTCCTAGGGGCTAGCAACACCAACATCGCGCCAGTCTCTGGGAGCGGGGACCATTACATGATCTCCCAGGGGCTGGAAATACGGCATAAAAGCTGCCGCCTGTGTGTTTAGCGGGCTGACCATGCCACCTTCTGCAGCCGCCAGCTCCAGGAGCGGAGAGCATTACATGATCTCCTACGAGCTGGCACGATGGTCAGCCTGCTAGTCACGTAGCAGGAACAATGCGCCAGCCTCTGGGAGCGGGGAACATTATTTGATCTCCCAGGGGCTGGCGTGTTCAGCAGGCTGACCATGCCACCTTCTAGAGCGACTGCGCCAGCTCCTGACAGTGGAGAGATTACATGATCTCCTAGGAGTTGGCCTTATGGTCAGCCTTCTGAACCCGCCGATTCAACAACAACCCGCCAGCCCCTAGGAGATGGGGACATCAAATGTTCTCCTAGGGGCTGGCACCATGACATGATCAATAGGCCAGCTCCTGGGCGTGGGGAACATTATTTGATCTCCCAGGGGCTTGCAATAGCACAAGAGCTGCCACCTGCGTGTTCAGCAGGCTGACTATGCCACTTACAATGGGGCAAACACGCTTCGATGCCACCCGTATAGTCAGCCTGCTGAACAGCCAGCCCCTGGGAGATGGGACCATTATATGATCTCCCAGGGGCTGGCAATGGCACAAACACGATTTGATGCCACCTGCATAGTGAGCCTGCTGAATTCGCCAGTTCGTCCATGTTGTCAGCCCCTAGGACTTGGGGACATCAAATGATATCCTGGGAGCTGACACGAGCAACAGGCGAGCTCTCGGTAGTGGGGGACATTATACAATCTCCCGGGGGCTGGCAACATGGCATGAACACAATCCAATGCGGTCTACATATGTTCAGCAGGCTGACCGTGCCAATGCGCAACAATCACCAGCTCCTAGGAACGGGAATATCAGTTGATTTCCTAGGAGCTGGCATCATGGCACCTGCGCAATGAGCAGGCTGATGGTAGGAACTTGCAACAACCGTCAGCTCCTGGAAACTGGGAGCATTTTATGGTCTCCCGGAAGCTTGAAAACCTGATACTGCAGTATGCGCCTTGGTCCTACTATTCACCAGGCCGTGCACATTTCGCACTCGGCGAAAGCCCACGCCACCATCAACATTGTGACTCGTCACCTTGAAATGTATGATGCAGTATCACATATAACCCAGAGCTCTCAGGAGATGCCATGCCAACTCCTGGTAGCTGAAAGCGACGTGCAAACCGGATTATGCTGTGATATACGGAGTACGGCCATCAGCAATATTTCGAGCGCATACCCTATACGCTTGGAACTGGAGTCGTCGCCATCTTCCATTTTACAAAAGATTATGGCAACAATACCACATTGTATGCCACTCGGTGTTCCTCTGAGAGGGTCTTTGAGCCTACGCATCCAAACACGAATCTCCAAGCTCGGGAGATGCCGCCAACACAGTCAGCAGGCTGACTATCAGCCATCCACCAATCACAGCACGAGCCACGCAGGAGCTGGCGTCACCCACTCCACTTCCCGCTGAAAGAAGATCACTTATCTCCATACCCCCTCGAGATATTGTTCATCACGCTGTTGAGTCTACCTGTCTCATCAAATTTAAGGAGGGAAGCATCGCCTTGCTTCTGACTTACATTTTGCCTCCACCTTGGTTTCCTTCCATCGCCATGTTCGTGCGCTCCGTCTTGCTGGGTGGCGCCGCTGCCCTTGGCGCCAGTGCGATGCTCGTCGTCCCCGAGATGGAACCTAAAGTCGATATGATTGAAGATGGGTTTGTGAATGTTCACCCTATGCTTTTGGAGGACGTTCATCATGCGATTGTTGACCTGCCCTGCTCTGAATGTCCTCTGCGTGAAACCAACGACGAAGGTGTTGTTACCTGGGCGGAGGGCAAACCATCCTCTCTGGTAAGCATGATAGAATCCGTTTATTCATTTGAACTAGCTAACAGACCCCGGTAGACTCTGGATTTCTCGATCGAAGACAACTGCCTGCTGGCCAACGGCCGCCAAATATTCCCACCGGCCCCGCCTATTCCAATTCTTGCTGTACAACAAAATGAAGAGGGAGAGGACTCCAACCCAATGCCTGTTGGCTATGCCCTTGAGATCATGCCGATGGCCGCACCGTCTGACGAGCCGGGCTATGAACTCCTGGATATCCGATTCACTGTCCTCGACCTCGAGACCCACCCAGTCCCTGTCGATACCGTTGCGATCACCGTTCTACAGGATCCCAACGGCGAGCTCTTCATCGCCCGGACTGAAATTGAAAACACCACTCCTGCCTCCGACCGCTTGTCCTGGAAGGAGTGCAACGGAAAGGCCAAATGCCTGCAGGAACTTCTGGTCTCTCGTATTCGAGGCCTGTTGGCTGGCGCCAAAGCTCGTGTTATGGGCATGACCAAAACCGGCCGCAAGAGCTGCCATGGCAAACACAAGGGCAAGACAATGGGCCACTATGAACAAGGCCACGACGGTATGCCTTTCCCTTTCCCGCCTCCTTTCGGGGAAGACGGTCGCCACCATGCCCACGCCCACGGCTCCGCTCGTCCCCATCATCACCACCCATACCACGGCGCTTTCGCCCGCACTTTCTCTCGCATTGTGCACTTTATCGTTATCCCGGCTGTTTTGGGTGTCCTGGCTGGATTGACCGCCAGTGCCATTGGCATGCTGGTCGGCCAGGCTGTGGTTTTCCTCTGGCAACGCTACCGCGGCACCACTTCTTCGGAGCACAAGGCCGCCTGGGAGGACGGCGAGGCCTGTGAAAAGCAGGGCCTCGTGACCATTCCTCGTCCGTCCGAGGAGGTCCTTCCTGAATACACTGGGCCTTCTCGGAACCGAGCCTCACTCGATAAGATTTAAAAAAAAGAAAAAGAAAAAAAAAAAAAAAAAAAAAAACAAAACATGGAAAAAAAAAGAAAGAACACACGAAACAAAAAAGAAAACAGAGAAAAAAAAAATGAAGAACACATTGATCTTGTCAAGCCCGCTGTCTTATTCGAGGGCCATTATCAGCCTGTCTGGACAGTGCTCAATTTCTCAGCTGGGGTTTCCTTCCTACGAAAAGTGCTCACGCAAATACACTGATTTCCCGAAACCCGACGACCGCTTAACAAACACAATACAAAATACACCTGGGCAACATACACTCCTTCAAGTCCTCTTTCAAGGGTCATCACCGGCCACCTCCAGACTGGCCTTTCAATATCTTTCCTTTGAATGATCCACCGCAAAACACACGCTTCTCTCACACCAGCGGTGAACTTGACAAGATGACTATCAATGACAAGCAAAAAAACAAAAAAACAAAAGAAAAAAGAAAAAAGAAAAAGAAAAATCTACTGTCTCCGACCAAGAACGGTCACTAGGGTTGGCTCTCCACCGTCAATCCTCATAAATACACCAGACCTTGTGGTGCCAAAGGACCACTCGAAGGAACAAGACAAAACCTTGGAACAGCAAGACAGAACAAGACGAAACATGGGGCACAACCCGACACAAGACACAACAACACAAGCCATGGATCATCAAGCACAAGACATGACCAACCACACAAGCAAAAATAAAACAAGTGCAAGGACCAAAAGAAGGGCCCTGCTATCCTTGGGCACCAGCAATTGGCAGCCGGACTGGTCTTTCCACTCATTCGCCGGGCCAATCGGCCGGGAAACACCGAGCCATCATACTCAACGGTCATCGACAAGAACAAAGCAGTCCACAAAAAAATAAAAAGAAAAAGAAAAATCCACGAAGTTCTGTTGTCGTTGATACCCTTGGCCACACAACCTGTCCGGCGGCACTTTCCACTTTACCCACGGCCAAACCCACGCATGCCATGCTGAACCTTCAGGTCACTCGACAAGAACACCAACAAGACAAAACAAAAAGAGTTCCGCTGTCGTCTCACCCAGACATGCCCATCATCAGCTACACTAGGCTCTCCACCTCTTTTCCGCCGTCAATCCACATGGTTGCAGTTAGCCCTATGAAGCTCGAGGTCAATCGACAAGAACAAAAGACAAAAAGAAAACAATGACAATAGTTTCCGCTGTCGCTTGGTCCACTTTCCCAGGGCCAAAAAGATCCACGTTCACGCCTTGTTGAAGCTCCGGTCACTCGACAAGAACGAAATCAACAGACAAAGAAGCAAAGGAAGACCAAGTTCCTCTGTCGTGTTCCTCTGTCGTTTGGCCTATGCCGATCACTTGCCAAGCCAGCTCTGTCTTCTCTTTCCTCAACAGTCGATGCTTTTTGGTGCTTCTTACAGGGCCCTCTGTCACCCGAAAATCATGGGCGGTTCTGCCGTCTCTTGATTGAGGTCCAATTCCACTTGCACAGTCTGCATAGTGCTGAGTCAATGTCATATGCTTGTTCGCTCATAGTGAGCTATCCCACACCCAATTTTCAATGGCCAATGATTGCCTTGAGCTTGATTTTGTTCAAATCTTGTTTCGTGCCAAATTATCCTTTTGCCCTTGCCTTTTTGTCAATGTCTTGTTCTATTCCTGGATCTTGTCTTGTTCCAGTCTGTTCTTGCTCTCATTCTACCTACATCCTGTTTCATTTCAATGTGTTCTTCGATTTTTATGTTAAGCTCGCTCGAATCATGTTCTACAAGTCCTGTCCTTTTCTGGACTTCTGTTTGGTTTCAATAAGTTTTTTTTCTCATGTCAAGCTTGGACAGTGTGTTAAAATCCTCATGTCGTCTGATTATACTATGTTAGTGTCCTTGCATCTCAGGCTTGTGCAGTATTTCTTGTGTAATGTCTATATCCATGTCAATCAAGCCTCACAAGTTGAATTATCTCTACATCTTAGGCTCTTCTCTGTAGTTGGTCATAGCCACTGTACTCAATGGTATTCCATCCAGATAGCGGAGCATATTGTAGAACTTCGCGGTATGTAACCTCTACGCTAGCTCTATATGGCAAACAAATGTCGACCCTTATATCTTTAGATGGCTCTTGTAAAGTCTTGCCCCCTTGTAATTATTATTCACCTGCAAGTCGTATAAAGGCCGAGGCATATCCATCGTCTGCCGAATCTGATACGGCATCCCTTGCCCTAATCACTAGTGAGCTATTCGTATCTGTTCCATGCGCCAAGGGCATTTGAAGAACCCTCCAGGTAGGAAACGAGCCATCCTGCACCAATTCAACGCGAGTTATGGCGTATCCGCGTACTTTAGAAGTCTGCTTTGATATATCGACCACCCGACGAGCCCTTACCACTGTAGCCAACGCCTTGGCAACCAACCGCAAGGGCGTCACTTCTCTCCACCTAGCTACCACAGGCACAGAAAATCTAAGCATGGTTCAATCCCTACACAATGCTGAGGAGCGGTTGCGAAAACTATAAGGGAATTGACAATTGGCTGTCGACGACGTCCTGATTGATACCAAACTTCAAGCTACACCACTCGGCGAGGTTGAAAGACGCGTGGGGTTTGACAAGAGCAACGGCTTGGTTGCAGTAACTCGGTAGAAAAGGACAACAGCCTTATATACTTGCAATTGTGAGGATCGCAGACAACTATTTGGTTTCTTAGGTCAAAGCCTTGCCAGACAATTAGTGTAAAATGACCTTTTCAGAGTATAGCACGCGATAGCACACACACTAGAAGGTGTGAAAGAAGAGCATCTATAGATATTAGACCTGACCACATGAATGTCACATATTAGGGAGCTCGTACAGTTGATGGCCGCATAACCTTGGAATCCCTCCCCGCTTATCAATTGACCTAGGTGGAACAAATGGCGGTAGGTACCAGAGCGTATCTCGTCTATAGGATATATCCCCGCCAATACGTTGGTCGTGCCCAATCTCCTATTTCAAGTCTCTCGATACTCATTACATATATGTAACGGAGGGTCAAGGTCGACAAAGGTCGAACGAAGGAAGTACGTGCCATTTTCAGTCTCGGTGGAAAATGTCTCAAAAGAGCCGTCTGACAAATTTCCTTGGTAAGATCGGGATCGATATTCCCATCGGGCGTCATGCCATGCTCTAGCAGAACTATATCATCATCGAGGGGTTTAAACATTGCCGACTGGATTAGTTTCTTTCTACTAGATAGTGCTAGATAGGCCATCCATGGACATATAGGAATATAATTATATAATCTAGTAAGTCTCTCGCTTCCTAACTAGTTAATAGAAACCCCTTCTTCTTTTATACGCGGCCCTAGGCTATAGATCTGTGGAGTGCCTGAGGCCACTATATAATACAAACCCTGCAAACCCCTCGGGACGACAGATAAGGCTGATGATGGTCACGTGAACCCGGCATCATCACGCCCCCTCTTATCAATCCGACAACAACACCAGACGCAATCCTTTTGTTCTGCAGGCGTAGTCCTCGGCCAACGATGATTTAGCTTGTACGATGACCTCGAAGCTCCAATCTCAACTACGCACGGGCCTTTTTTCCTATTCCTAGCCCGGATCTGCTGGACTCGGAGTAACTGTAGCTTGATCCCGACATCATCGGTTATCGGCTTCAGGACATTCACATAAATTCCCACGTCACCTCTCCAACATGATACCGTGGTCGTCCTTCGTTCAAAAGGCCCAGAGCCTGATTGACCCCGCCAACTTCAACATTCCCGCCCTATCCTCGCCCGATCATAATCCCTCAAAGGCATCGTTATTCCGGCAACAATTCCGCCTCCCTGATTCTCAGAACCCGCTTCAAGAGATCACCGCTGATCTCGTTCTACCGCTACCAAATTCCTCGGCCAATCAAGGAGATGGCTCCCGCAAGGTTGACCGGGCGGGAAACACATATACTGGACGTCTGCATCTGAGTGAACGTTTCATATGCTTTTCAACCCAACCGACAAGCTTCATCCCCTCTGCCACTGCAAGTACTTCGACCGCCTGGACTGGCCAGACACACGGCACTGGGCCATCAGGCAATGGATTCGTTCTCCCGCTATCCTGCATAAGACGTGTCGAACGCCTTCATAGCGCCAGTCATGTCTTCTCCCTTGCGCTCACAACATGGAATGGTTTGCTCAATAAGCAGCAAGAACCCAACCTCGTCCCTCAACGCCTCATATTGCAGCTTGTCGGTAGCAGACAGGCCTGCGAGCGATTCTGTGACACACTGAAAAAAGGCCTGCGGGAAGGAATGAAGGAGGTTGACAACCTGCGGACTGTCGTCACGGATTGCTATTCGGAATATCTGCTCTCAGGTGCAAAAGGAAAGGGGCAAGATGGGAATGAGTCAGATACTCGTCAACCACCGGATGCCGGCCTGGGTCTGATTTTCCGCTACCCTGGCGATGCGCGCAAGCTGCGCGATCGCAGTAAGATGAGACTTTGGGGCGAATATTTCAGAGGTAAAAAGTCATCTATCTTTTGATCGTATATTCCAATATCTGACCGATCTCACTAGAAAATGGTCGCAATGCCACGTTGATTCGCCAACCAACATTCCACAAGCTGATCAGAGTTGGTTTGCCAAATCGGTTACGTGGAGAAATTTGGGAACTTACATCCGGTTCTCTGTTCCTTCGTCTACAATCCCCGATGCTGTATCAACAGACATTGTCCAAATTTGATGGACAAGAATCCCTTGCTATCGATGAGATTGAGAAAGATTTGAATCGCAGTCTGCCAGAGTATCCTGGATTCCAGAGCGAAGAAGGCATTGGACGCTTGCGGCGAGTACTCACTGCGTACAGTTGGATTGACCCGGAGATTGGGTATTGCCAAGCCATGAACATTGTGGTTGCCGCCTTGTTGATGTGTGTTTAGAACCCCCAGTTATTGAGGGTGTCTGCTAACTTGACCAGATATATGTCAGAGGCACAAGCCTTTTTCCTTCTCTCTGCGCTGTGTGACCGTCTCCTTCCAGGTTACTATTCAACAACGATGTACGGCACACTACTCGACCAGAAGGTGTTTGAGTCTCTAGTCGAGAAAACAATGCCAGTTCTCTGGGATCACCTCACCAAATCAGATGTACAACTTTCCGTGGTATCGTTGCCATGGTTTCTCTCGCTATATATTAACTCCATGCCGCTCGTCTTTGCTTTCCGTGTCTTGGATGTGTTCTTCTTAGAAGGGCCGAAAGTCCTCTTCCAGGTCGGTCTTGCCATTCTCCGAGTTAATGGCGAGGAGCTTCTCGAGACACAAGATGACGGGTCATTTATCTCTGTCTTGAAGTCGTATTTCTCACGACTGGATGAATCTGCCCACCCGAGATCAGAGAATCCCAAGCTTCGAGCCATCACTAGATTCCAAGAATTGATGGTGGTTGCTTTCAAGGAGTTTTCTGGTATCACTCACAGCACGATCACCGAGACACGCGAGAAGCACAAGGGCGCTGTGTTAGAAAACATCGAGACTTTTGCTAAGCGTACTTCTATTCGCAACCTTGGACCCGAAAGCAAACGCCTGAGTGTGGATGATCTTGGAACGATATACGACCGCTTCTATGAAACACTGTACCAGTGGGAGCAACGCCAGAGAGTTATCGAGGAAGAGACGAGGAGGCAAGAGCGGAAGAGATCCCAGCGCCTTTCTATGCTTGCTCCTCCTGCGGATACCCAGGTTGGCCGTGTCGGTCTCGGGCCTAGCCCCACACATATGGACTATGAAGCCTTCCGGGAATTTTTAGCGGCCACGTCCAAATGGGCAGTCGCTGACTCCCCTGGGCCGTCAGGGAAAGAACCATCATCAGGGAAATCGGCATTGTGGGCGAACCGCAGACAGCCAGCAAACCATGAGTTCATGCAACGCCTCTACCGCAAGTGGGCCACAAACCCCGAGGAGGGATTGAATCTCCAAAATGTGGTGAATGGTCTCGCCCGGCTGAAGGGATCCCCTGACATCATGAACAACATCAACTATTTCTTCGACCTGTACGATGACAGTGGAAATGGCCAAGTTGATCGTGAGGGAATCCTCAAAATCTCCGAGGCGCTGTTGTTCCTCTCCCGGCGTGGGTTTGAGGGCACAATCACGGCCACTCCATCTGTGGAAAACCTGAACTCGACAGCAGACCGCGACCATGCTGAGAACTCGCTTACTACCGACGAGAAATTCCTTGGTAGTGTCAGCGCATTCATCCGTCGCTGTTTCGAATATGCCGACCCCAGCCACCCAGAAAACCGAAAAGCAGACCAGCAAGATGCAACGGCAGAGGCAACTGAGAAGCTAGACTCTTTTGCCATTGGCGATGATGACGAAGAAGAAGACCTGATTGATGTTGATGATACCAAGCCCGCCAGCTCTCCAGCACCAGACGCAACCGCCCAGACAGCCAAGTCAGCGACCCCCGAATCAAACAGCGACGACCATAACCGCTCAACGTCTGAGTCTGCCAACCCGGCTCTCGATCCTAATAATCCCCTACACATCACTCTCCCCACCTTCCGAATGGTTGTCCTGGCCGACGAACTTCTAGAGCAGTTCTTTGAATCCTACTTCCCTCAATCCTTCCACCTATCCGACCATCCCCACCCGGCTGCTCTAGCCGCATCATCCTCAATGTCGTCCAACCTCACAACCTTCTCCAACCTAGGCAGCATCCGTTCCTCCGGACTCGCTGCAGGCTCAGCACCCGTCGCCGGCGCCTCAGGAGGCATCGTGCCACCAGGCAAGGGCCTGCGCGGTGTCCTGGACAACATCGTCTCGGACGGAATCCGCATGGCCGCCGAAGTCAAGAAGCGAATGGACGAGGCGCAGCGCGATCTCGAGCGTAACGCTCTCAGCCGCGAGGAAGATGAAGACGAAGAGGACGACGAAGACTATCCCCGTCGTGAGAACACTGCCGCCGCCATCCCCGGTGGTATCCCCAGCTGGGGCGCTGGCGCATACGGCGCTGATACGGAGCGCCGTAGTATTGTCCGTGACGCTGACCGTGACCTCCTTGAAGGAGCTGAGGTTCTTGGCGGTGGGAAGGAAGAGAGAACTTCTCTCTTGGACGGAAAGGATGATGCGAACCACGCTCCTCGCAAGGTGTCCGGCTCTGCGGCTTCTGCTAAGGACGATGGCTCCCCCACGGCCCGTGATGGCGAAGTTATCAGCAAGCTCGTCGAGTTCGAGTCATGATATTCTTGCATACTGTCTGATGTCATATACGGTTGACTGCCATCTCATGCGTTTCCTTTTTTTTTTTCCGTTGCCGACCTATTGCTTAGATCGTCATACAATTTTGTACTACAACCCTTGGTTTGGATGTTTCAATTCCTCTTTCGCGTGGTCCCTGTCGGATTGGGACCTTGATTCTAGATTCCCTTAGAAAGAACTTCGCGCCGGATCATCCCTTGTTCATGTATACATGCGCATTCGTTGTAGCACTCTTCGTACGTGTACAGAATTCTACAAGGTATTTGCGACGTAAATATGTCGAGATCAAAAAATAGATTCGAGACCCGTAAGTTTCCAACTAAATCAAAAATTCATAAAGGGCAAAGTCGCCCATAAATCAAAACTGTTCTGAATTTAGAGAATCGTCAAGTCATGAGATGTAATGACGTTTTCTATGTACAGCATCATCATCAAGCAGGCGGAATAACCCCAGGGGGCGGAAGCGATCAGTCACCACCAAGCCTTCGAAGAGGAACTAGAATGGCATTGTATGATGACGACGCAAATGAAGAAAAAGGGTATAAAACAAGCATAGGCATGGACAAACGAGCCACCGTCCATAGAGAAGAAGGATAACCACGGCGGAGAATAAAGGCCCAAAAGAGAAAGGGATGAAAAGCGGTTGGGTGGATGAAAGGAACACGAAGAAGGCGAAGAAAAAGGGTAAGTTTTGTGGTAGATGCAAGCTCCAAGTGCGAAACCAAAGATGCGAAATGTGAACGATGACAGACCCAAGACGGCCGACTGGCACTGCCTTAGTCTTTTTGTCCCTCATTCTCGACAAGCTCCAAGACAATCTGGCTCCGCTCATACTCTGGATGTTGCATGCAGATTTTGACCGTGTTGCCTAAACCCGTGGAACCTGGAGAGCCATTGGTAGAGCCGGAGAAGCCGCTAGCAAGACTCATTGAGCCACCGGTGTTGGCCTGCGCATTGCCATTGAGAGAGCCTGGCACCTTACTGCCGTCATCGATGCAGACGACATTGTGGCCGGGTATAACCTGGCGTAAGCGGCCGTTCATTGCGTTGCGAACTTCGACGAAGTCGTCGTTGAAGAGAATGAGGAACTTGCCATAGAGACAGGCTGTGTGTGCACTGCCCACAAACTCCATGACTACACTGCGAGAGACGTCGCCGTGTTTGTTGACGTACACGGCGCACTGCTGGTAAGCTACTAGGAACTCGCTCTCGCTGAGACGGAACATGCCTAGTGGCTTGAGCCCGCTGATGCGATTGGCGATGCTGTTTAGGGTATCGTGTGCATCTTGGGTATCGTTGGAGTTAAAGTCTGGGACAGACCATGAAAGTTTCTTGTCGAGGGTGAGGACTTCGATGCCCTTTTGGGTCGAGATGGCAAGCGAGGAGTGGAACATGTTGATTCGGTAGGTCTCGGCAGGGATGTAGAACTCGTCGTAATCGCGGAAGAACTCAGTTTGTGAGCGACGCGAGAACAGGCGGCTCTTATTTGTGGATGATTTCTGCAGGACAGGCTCGAGAACCTAGATTTTCGTGTGAGTTTGCTGTTGTTTTCAGTTTGCTGCGACTGTACATACCTTGAATGTAGACGACAACCCCTCACGCTTTTTGTACAGAACCAAGTATCGGTCCTTCAGACGACCAGCAGCAAAGAAGCCCACTTCGCGGTTGCCAGACAACTTCTGCGGGGCTCGTCGGGCTGAATTCTGAGATGACTGGGAGTTTTTCCCATTGGGAGGACAGACCACATCGAGGTGGTATGCAATCAAAGACCGGTCTGCAATCAACAACAGCAGATTGAAATCCTCAAAGACAGCAACTTGTGTGACCCGCGTGATGGGAATCGCCCTATACCAGCCCCGCGGGTTATTGAGCTCAGACATGTACACTCCATAGTCTGTGCCGATTGCACACATGATGCGACCAGGTGGCTGTTGGAAGACCGTGGCACAGTTGACTGCAGTCCTGCATACTGCTGGAGGACGAGTTTTCTCGCCTTCATATTGCTTCTCAACTTCTGTGATCGCACGATGGAGAGGGGTACCCTTGATGGTGACACTTTTGGAGCCAGGTGCATGATCAGAGTATGCAAACGCAGTGTCCGCAAGCACGCGCAGCCGGAATGGCTCGGCATTCTGAGAGAAGAGAGCAGCGGCATGCTTTGTCTTCGCTTCGATGATCTTTTGGCACCATTCCTGGCGGCTTTGTGCCGAGAAAGCGTACAGAGTATATGTTCCAGTCTTGCCTAGATGCTTGATTTTGAAAGGGTACAGGATCTTGTCATCCCTCGAGCTGTCAACAACCCCGTTCGCTCCAGATGCACCAGGCCCTGTATGTGCAAGAGGACTGGCAGCACCCGCTTGGGAGGGCGTGACAGTCGCCACTCCCCTAACGGATGATTTGACCACGGGATCATCGTCGGTGCTTTCCAGGCCCAACAAGTCCATTGGGATGGGCAGTTTTGAAATATCGTATCGCTCGTACTTCACTGCCCGGTCACGCATTGTGAATATCTTCGCAAGCACGAGATAATGATCGAACAGGATGGCATGTGTATCGACGAGGAATCTTGTGCGGGTTCCAGGACGTTGTAGCTCGCCTCGATGGATAATCTGTCGACCCAAGTGTTCGAGATTGAGTTCAACCTCCTTCTTCATGTCCGGTCGTAATTGCAGCTTGGATGCCAATTCCATCAGGTCGGCCTTCTTGTTCATCTCTCCAACTTTGTTGTCACACTCTAGCGCCACGACCTTGATCTCTTCAATAGCCTGTGCCAGATTTGCCTTTTCTTCGCTATCCTTGACCATATTCTTGTGGACAGTCGCCAAGAGAAGAGTATACCGCTGGATCCTGGTAATCGGAGCTTTGAGGAAAGTATCCCAGCTAAGGCGATTTGACAGTTTGTGTTCTCGGGCTTGGTTTAGGAACTGCTTGAAGTGCGGGTTGCGCTCAGCCTCCTTGCGCATAAGATAGTTTGCCGTTGGGAAGGTTGCAGCATAGTCGATGTATACATTCTTAGCTTTGCGAATCCATTCCCGGAAGATGTCACTGAATCCAGAGATGAAAGGCCCTTGTTCTTTTTGACGGTATTTAAGCTGTGCCAACAGGAAATCCTCGTTGACTCTCTTCACAGAATCCACCTTGCCAAACACGTCGGCCAAGAATTTGGGCAATCGTTTCGGCGGAATGATCGGAGGATTCATCTTAGCCAATTGATCACGATAAAGTTCTCGTAGGACATCCAGTTGCCCCATGTAGGAGTCTTCTGTAGTGACAATTTCGTGCAAATTGTTCTGTCGATCGACTTCTTTCCTCGGATGGGCTTCCCAGACCTCCTTGGGCACCTTGTAGAAAGTGACCCAGTCCTCGATTTTCTTCTGCGGTGCCATCATTTGCGCCTTGAGGTTGACCTTCTTCAATGTTCGCATACAGTGATGCGAGTAGCATCGACCGAAACTATCAGTACCCTCAATGTGCACCTCGTGTAAGTGGAGCATGGGCGAGTAACATCCTGTGCCGGTGATCTGGAACAAGATACCCGAAAGAGTGCCTGAGCCAAACTTGACCCATTCTTCTTCTTTCACCAATGCACCTTCTTCGAGCATACCCCTCACAACTCGAGCAGCCAGTGTCTCAGCATCAGCAATGTTCATGGTGGGGACTTTATGAGTGAACAACGCGACCATGGCATCGGCAATTGCTTGCTCCCTAAGATCTGTCTCGTCCTCACTCAGATCTTTAATCCAGGCCAAGAGGGAACTCAAAGCCCACGGCTCGCTACACTTCTTGAATTGTTCCGATGACAGCTTCGCGGGATGGAACTTCTTGCGCCGGCCAGCGGGGATGCTTGGCAGATCCAGCGTCATAGCCGCTGCTGCCGCTGCTGGGTCGATATGAGGTAGGTCCTTTTGCTGAAGCTGCGAGAGAAGCTCTTGCTGCTGCTGCCTGTACCTCAGCCGGTCGGCATCGGTCTTCGACCTGATAGGCGCATCAGTACGAGGCCCAATAGGGGTCGACAAGGATGACGACCGCGGAACTTGGGACGAGCTCAGCAAAGCATCGCCATAAGACTCCGCTGAGGTTGGCAAGGAGGGGTGGTTATACTGTGAATAACTATCCAAGTCATCCTGCTGCTCCGAGTGGCTGCTATATGTGCCCGCAGGCATCAAATACGACACAAGGTCAACATTGCCGGCAGGCTCAACGGGTGCTGGTGGCAATGGACGCATCCCAGGGTGGAAGAAGAGATCTTCGGGCGCGGATCGGTGGGCGCTCTCGTCGTCGGATTGATCTCCAGAATGCGTCTGATCATATGGCGATTCTCCTTCATCGCCAGAGTCGAAGCTCATCCGCCGCCCATAGGCATCGGGTGCCGATAATCCTCCTGTACCACTGGCATCTACCCTGGCATCGGCCGGCGTATGATGGAGGCGTCTGGCATATTCATATGCCAGACGCGGATGATGTCCATATCCATTATAATACTCACCACGCTCTTCGTGCGGCCGAGAGCTTTTGAATGAACCAGATGTGCCTGGAAATCTGTTGTCCGCGGCAGGGTCTGAGTGATCTTCTGGACTGTAAACACCGTAGTGCACGTTTGCTTGGTAGCCACCTTCGACCTGGGATAGGTCAGGGACGAATTCGGCATCGTCATGGAAATCAGAGAGTGGTGAATGCTCCCTTGGCGAAATGTTGGATCCACGTGAGCTGCGAACTGAGGTATTGGTATCGCGTTGCATCCGCTCTTTCTCGCGCTCTTCACGTGCTATGTCTTCTTGCAGCATGATCAAACCAGCGGCAGCTTCGGGGTCGCTTTCGTCACTGTAGGCATCATAATTCATATGGCCTGTGTCTGTCTCCATGTTACCATTGGTGTGGGTGTGCTCCTCATCAGGCGAGAAGTGCATTCGTGAAGCAGAGCTAGCATGGGAAGCTCTAGAACTGTGACGCCGGGCAAAGTTTTGAGAGTCCAACGCTGCCGCTTCATCCTCTCTTATCACATCTTCATATGCCATCGGGGCTTCCGCCGGCCAGTGATTGCCATTTGCTCCGGCTTCATCGACTGGGGGTCCAGGAAGAGGCCGTGATTGAGGGTGTCGAGTCAAAGTGTCAGTTCGTCTCGGTGGATGTTGAGGCAAGTCTATCTGCATAGGGGGCGTCGGCAGGGTTCGCCCTGACACGGAATGAGATACACTTGGCCTGCCGTACAGGCCATTTGCATGAGTCTGGTGAACTGGAGGCATGGGAGGCTGTTCTTCGAAGGAACCGCTTGGGATCGCTGGGGTGTACTGGGGAGATGGCATGTCATACGCAGCAGCCCCCTGGGAGTTGCTATAATAAGGACGTGATGTAGGCGGAGGCATGTGCATTATGCCCGGGGAGCTTGACGGCACGTAATTAGGCGAAGTGATGGGTGACATGGGTTGGTATGAACGTCCTCCGTACGGGTGATCAGGGCCCCTCGGCGGTGGAAGTGGTGGTTGTTGGGGGGAGAAGCCGTACGATTGCGGAGTTGGCGGTGTCTGCCCGTAGTGTGAAGCTGCGCTCTGCCTTCTAGGTAGAACCGGAGAGCTTAGTCCAGACACAGCGGTGGACTGGTAGGCCGCAGGATTATATGGTTGATGGCCCGAGGCTGGGGGGGCGTAAGAAGCATTGCCGGAGCCAGTGTACGTCTGAGGGTTATAAGCGAGGACCGGTTGCGACTGCGTGTGGGGAAGGCCATATTGCTGTGGGTTGTAGGGCGGCTGGGATGAAGGTGCGCCAGAATATTGATATTGATAAGACATAGTGGAGGTTTGCGAAGAGGCGCGAGTCGGAGACATGCGCGACATGGCGTCTGAGGAAGTCCGTGAATATCTCGAGTCTCCGTCATCTTCAAAGCCCCCCTGCACAGCGTTGTAGCCACCCTGTCCCGCGCTGCCACTATAACCACTGCCTTGTGCTGAATACTGTCTGTTTTCTTCGGTCGCTCTCAGATTCTGGGCCCGAGTAGGGTTGAAGAATCCAGAATCATCCCCGGCATTGTAACTCGGCATCCTTCGAGGCAGATGCTGGTCCGGCACGGGGTTTGGGGACGAATAAACCTCATAGTGGCCGGTGGATGGTGGGACAGAGGCTTGAGGGTTTGCGGATTGGCCGTAGTATGCCTGTTGACCGTTTGGATATTGCGACATGTTTTCGGAGGTGTGAGGTTCCGACCAGATATCGACTCGACTTGGCTCGACTCGACGCGTCCAGTTTTGCGCGAGAGGTTGTTTAGCAGGACTGTGAATTCCGATCTCGGGCACTCAAGTGAATAGCAAAACGAGTGACTAGTCCAGAGCAACTCAGAATGTTTGGAATGAGGGGAACGACCACGCGGGTCGGTAACACGCTGTCGAAGAGCTGGCTCTGGGCATTCCCAATGAGACTGAGTGCGATATAGTAATAGAGACCAAGTCCAAAGATGCGAAAGGAGTTGTTTTGGGTAAGATGGGGGTGTGTTGGGACATCAGCTGCGCCCACGCTAGTCGAGGTACCGTCCCCACCGCCAACGGGGTTCACCACCTGCCACGACACTTTATTTTACGAGGCTGATATCAATCTGGGCACGATCTACTGCAAGTCCAATATTATCTGAGTTTACGATGTGTAATTGCACATATATATGATGTCTTTACCTTCAGCTTGTTACAAATTGTGTTTCTATTGCTTAGGATCCGGTAGGGGTCCAGTGCCGTCATACTGTACTCCATACCTCAGTAGGTGTTTCTTTTTGGCTACCAAATCATACCAATATCAAACATCATATATCTAATTTGAAGATATCATGAAACCCAATAGGTACATATGTAATATGGGGCCACCTGGGCATGAATCCTACAACATGAAGAATCGCCCCCAATTCTTCTCGTATTTTTTCGGGGCAAGGCTGTGAGGCTGAGTCGGAGTCGGCCCCCACAATGTATATATTGCATCCACAACCACATATGCAGTGACTGGGCTTGGGAAACAGTATGTTTTTGCCTAAAACGACTGCATATAATTGGGCCTGGCCTCTAGAATAGTCCAGGACACAGCAACAGTCGGTGGTTGGTATCGTCGCTATGAAATTCACCCAATATATACATCGAAACAAACAAACGGTTAACAGTCCTCGACCTAAAAGGCAAAGAAACCAAAAGATTATAGAAATGAGATGAATTGCTGAGACAGGTATGTCAACAAACACAACGCGCATTCTCAATAAGAAAAAGGGTCTGACTCGAACCACTCCAGCGAGACCTGGCTATTAAACAATTGCCACATCAAGGCATCATCAGGTGCATAACTTCCATCACTGGGCGTCTGCCATTGCTGAGGGTTTCCTCCAGTGACAGGATCAGTGCATGAAGAACCATTTATCAAGACATGCGCATGCTCATCAGTACTAGCCGGATGGTCGTGCCAAGTCCCAGTCATTGAAGGGTACAGAGTAGGGACTTTGACCTGCGGGCCCATGCGCTGCTTGGCTTGAATCAATGGTACGCAGAGATCCTGCAAGTAGTGCAGCAGTTTCAGCAGTTTCGAGATGTATGGACTTGCGGCAAACTGAGATAGACTTGTCGTGATGTCTTGCATTAGATTGTAGTCATCCATGTCTAGTTCTCCAATGATGTTACAGAAGAGGACGAAGAACGGACTTAAGGGATATAGAAGAACAGTCCTGCAGACGATGAAGAGATATCAGTGGAAAAACTGATGACGCTGGGAATAGATTAACTAACCATGTTAGGAATGATGGATAAGGATCCACGAAGCCAGGGGTATCCGCGAGATTCTTCTGAAGGTGATGCAGTGCCCTGAGAGATTTGCGGGAATACGACAAACACTCCCTGTGTGTCAAAGGAGAAAAGGTACATTTTAAGCGTGATCGAAGAATATCAACCAGAATCGCGTAATAACAAAATTCACCTGCAATCCAATCCGCAGCGATACAGTCGGGTGCTGAGGCTCGACTCTAAGAGAATAGGTTAGCTTGGAGAAAGACAGGCATTCAGTCAAACTCACCGATTGTAATGTCGAATGTATTGCTTCCATTCGTTCTTGGAGTCTTGAGTGGTTGGCAATTATTTGGCGAGTATTATCCGCATTGCCGCAATCCAGCAGCTCCCCTTGGACCTGAGCTAAATCGAACAATATGCGTATTAATGGGATATGTGCCGTAGATTGGTCGGCACTGATCAAGTTCGCGGGAGAGATGCGAGGCTCTGGCAACGACAGTGGTCGATACAGAAGGGTGCTTAGAGTTCGGTCAAGGTAAAAGCACCAACATACAGCGCTATGGATTTCTTCATCGAGGCTTGAAATCCCAAGCGGATTGCGAATTTCATGGTAGCCCAGAGCAGTAATCAGACGAGCTGCGTATGAGTTGAGAATCCACGATTGGCTCATGTTGCCAAGATACCGCATGAAGGATGCCTGTTCAATACTTGTCAATAAAAGAGTTTCCGAAGAAGGAAGCTTGATGACATACAGCAGATATCAACGACTGAATGAAGGGAATAGTTGGGGCATTCAGGAAATTGAGCCTCTTGAGAGCGCGGAAGGCATATGTTTCATATAATTTCTTGGACTTCAGAAATTGTGCGTTGATGCGAGGATCCTTATATGCTTTCGGTTTCCGGAAGAGATGGAATATGGCCTTCACGTAAACGCATATACAATACTGGTAGAATACCTGTCCATGCTCAAGGCCATCGTCGCTGAGAATAGTCGAAGCCATCTTCTCTAGTGTTTTATCCGAGATGTGGTCCGGCCATTGTACGGAACTAGATTGTCCGACAGCAGCTGTTGGGTCTGTATATCTATTAGTGTATGTATTGACAATGAAAATGAATGCTACTACCTGGAAGAAGCATATAAAGCAGCTCCGGCGACGGGGCAATAAATGGTCCATCATGTTGAAAATCTTCATACGCCACTTCTAGCGGCGAAGACTTATCGGTAACTGAGGTTCTCCTCTGGCCCGTAATATCCACAAATTGGAGGGCAGACCTGAGGATTGCCTTTCGTTCACAGTCCATTCGTTCATTTCCATCAAGCTCTCCTTGTATGACGACTCTGGCCTTCTCTGCATGGTGTGTCGTCGGGCCAACGGCACACTCATTCTGGGCAGATTGGGAAGCCCCTTCTATGCACCAGGCATCATCTAGTCTCCTTTTTCTCGATGGCGTATCTCTATTGTTGGGATCTGCACCATTTGATGAAATGAGACTTTCACTATGGGTCAATCAACTGGAGTCCCGATGTAAAGAAGAAGAATGGCAATCATACTCTGAAACTGTCCTTTCCAAGGTTAACAATTTTTCCCCGAGGGCAGATATACTATTAAGCCCCGTAAGCATAAAGGAAAAGTAAGATGGATTCATATGGAAACATACACCGATGGTTGTCGGTGAGGTCGTTGAGCTCTTGTACGACTACACTTCACGCCTGCATCCGTACAATTGGCACAATCTAGCTGCCTATCACAGCGAACCTATTAAAAGATATCAGTCGCCGAGCAGTAAATAGATTGGACGAAGCCCTTTAACCTTTCTCGAGTAGCAAAGGTCACACTAATATCATCATCAGTATGCGAATCCCAAAAGCCATGTGACGGCACTCACAGCTCGCAGCACATTGTCATTCATTTGATCATTCATTAGGTAATTCGCAATCACTTCGAATTAATATGCCCTAGTAGGAGGGAACATGACTTTTCAGCATTTCCAACATCGCTCGGGGCTTGCGGAGGCTGCGGTGCCGCTTAGTGAGAGTATTCAGATCTGCTTTCCTGTTTCGGTCGGCACTCCGACCGAACCGGGGAATTATGTGGAGACTGCCTATTAATAGGCAGTTCGGTAGGTGAGTTGACTAGTATTCGTTTCATTTCAGCAAGTTTTTGATATTTATTACCGACAACTGCGTCCTTTTGTAAAGTCGAGGCATGTCGCATTGATGGGTCGATCGAATTGAGCGTCCAGGTGAAGCCGGAAGAACTAAATTCGCTCTTTCTTAAGTGGCATCAAACGTATCTACCTTACACAGAAATTGAGATCACCATTCTAAGAAAGCCTCCTGGGCTCGAAAAGCAGAAATAAACTATAATATTTGATAGCACGGCAGTAGCCGTCGAGTGATCTTCTGCGCGAGTATATCTCCTAAAACCACGCAACAAAGAATATAGGCAGTAGGGTATATAGCAAGAAAAAAAAAGAAGCAGCAAACCATGACCTGGGCATATCATAGAGATATTCGTAACAGATGTGGAAAGTTAAGCCCGGCACTAAGTACCATGATAGATATAAATAACGTCCTGGTACTCAAGTCATACAAATCAGCAATCAGAGTTGGCAAGATGGGAAGGCAGAACTGGGAAAGATGTTCGAAATCGTGTCACTCGGCAAATAGTAATATCACTTTCCATCGTAGATTTGGTCGGGTGTGAGTGAGAAGTGGCCTTTCTGAATCTCTTTCGCGTCAATATGGTCGGGCTTGACGTATCTCGCGGTCAAAGCAAAGCGCAACTTGTTCTCGGGCACCACGGAATGCTATAGCGGTCAGATCCGATGCTCAATGTTGGTAAAGAGGGGAACAATCCCAAACCTCATAGTATTTCTGGAGATACTCTCCGTGCATGACAACCAGATCACCATGATGAAGTTCCATCTTGATGGTAACCGGTGCCTCTTTTCCCTTGCGGCCCATCGACAGAGCACGACGCGAGTCGTCATACTCATCTTGTGAGATCTCGCCGGCATCGAACTCTTCTTTCAGTGTCCGCCGTTCGTTCTCAAACATGCAGTCTTTTAGAACAGGGTCATCTTGCAGAAGGGTCCCAATCTGCTTGGGCTCAGCCCTTCGGGTAGAGCCGTTGAAATACTTGTACTTCATACGGACGAACATGGTTGCTTTCGCTCCAAGGGACAGTGTGGCGATACTGGGGCCAAGCGAAGACTCGCCGTCATCATGGAACTGATGGAAGATATTTTAGCTTAGGCCGTTGTCAATGTCATAGATCTGACTTACTCCGATCTTCATTTCTTCGAAATAACCGAGTGTTAGCAACTCGTTTGGAGGCAAGTATTTGTCTCCAGAAGAGACGACTGCTTTTTCAGTTGCCCACGACAAGCGACCCAGAGCTTGGAGCATGTCGTTGGGTGCTTCATCGAAGCCCTTGGAATCGACAGACACCACATATTTGTAGGGCATACCCTGTATCCTTTGGTCAGTGGACACGGAAATGTCAAGGTAGTATCTCTTCACTTACGTAGTTGACGGCGAAATGTGAGGTCAGTGTACCCGCAACTGTTCCATTGTGAGAAACTATATCTGAAGTTGTATCCGGCTCACTTACCTAGGCTGGACTGGAGTCGGAATCGTTTGAGACCAAGATCACCACGTTGGAGATTGATGAAAAGGTCATCTGGTCCATTCGCACGGCTATTGATTGCTTTGTTGGACACAAAGTGGGTAATCGAGCCAACTCCATCGAGTTTGTAAGTCAGCTTCCGGTACGGGAAGAAGGTATTGTCGTCAATCTCTGGAATGCTGAACTTCCGGTCAAAAACAATTGCTCGCTTGATCGGGGCCAGTTCGAAATGATCGAGGACAACCCGGAGCGAAACAGGGTTCATGTTCATGAACTTCTGAAACGGGCAGCTGTTTGAGGACTCCTCGCCGATAGAGTCATCGTCGCATTTCCAGCCTTGCCAGAAAGTTCGACGGATACATTTGGAACACATAGGGCAGACGATTCCCTTCCATGCGATACGAGATGTGCTAACATCCGCGGCGTTCTCATCCAACGTGGACAGAAGATTGGGCACTAGACTGTAGTGCGGCTGAATTGCCGGGTCTGGACGACTGCGAAAGCTCAGGAAATCAAGATTGAAAGTGAGCTCAGCGGGAGGGGAAGCGTTCCCGATCTTCCAGAAGTCGACGCAACCAGGGTCAAGGCACATCCACCCCTCCTCGTACAAGCGAACACTTTCCGTGGAGCAGCTCTCACACTTGAGAGTCTCAGGCTTTGTTTCAAAGTCCCGTTCATCGAGGGGCACTGGAGGGAGAGAGTCCTTGGCCGCCCACCAGCTCTTCTCGGCCAGATTCAGTTTCTCAAAGCGGACCTTCACTCCGTGTTTCTGGCCAATCTTTTCAAACCAGACATTGGTAACACGGAACCAGTCCATAATGTTGTACCGATGCGGAAGCTCTCGGTTGAGAACCTTGTTCCTGCTCCCTATAACTGTGGTCAGCAGGTTTCCTTTTATAGCACTCTTGATGAATTACCAATAACAAGGCCAACAGCAAGCTTTGATTTTTGACTGGCAATGATACTTTGGACAAGTGCATTGTCCGGGTCTTGGTTCCTTTCGAGGGTCAGGTTTCCCCCCGAGTCTTTGGTGCAGCATCCGCCGCTGACAAAGGTTAGTAGAGACAGGTTACAACTCCGGACACACGATACTTACATTCTGGTAATTATGACTTCCTCGTCAATATAAGTGCGGGTACCACCATCAGCATCAATGAGGAAGCCATAGCAGAAACCTTCATTGTGATACATTGCACCTTGAGTGCAGCGAAACCACGGAATCGCATCACAAAGTTGCTGACGACCCTGGCAGATTCTTCAGTACATATACATATAAATTACCATGGATTATTAGTAAAATACCTCGGACCAGGCCGGGGGTGTCCCATAAACCGGCTCAAGAACTTGGTCATTGACAGCAGCTTCAAGCTGGTCCGATGGGACTGTATGGTATCAGCATGTTATATCCCGTGATAAAGATGTAACAAAGTGATTGTCACCTTTGATGGCTTGTTCCTTCTTTGTCTTGGCGATGCGGCTTGCTCGCACTGGTCTTTCAACCGCCTGGCGACGATTGGCAGTAGGGCGTGGTGCCATTTTCCACAATTTGCTGTGCAATCAAGCTATTCTCCCGTAGATTGAGTAAGTATTATATCCAGACATAGCCCAGAACATATTTAAACAGCCAACAAAATTAAATCTGCTGGTGGAGATTGATAGTCAGACTCACAGTATAGAGGGCCCAATGGCACCACACAAGGTGAATTGGTATTTTAGCTGTTCTCAGTATAATATTTCAGACAGTACTTAGCTTCGAATAATCATTCAATGCTTGAAATGGATGAAAAGCGTTTGAGGACGGGATGAAGTGTGAGGTGGGAGGATTATGGAGCTGGGGGAGGACCCAAGATATATTTTGCCAGAGCGGCATCGAGGTCGGGGTCAAGCCGGCAGTAAACTTGGACATCACATGAGCTAATCTCGAGGGAGTCCATGGATTGCCCATTATGAACTTCGAATTACAAGCAATGGAATTATGTTAGTGTGGCATGAGATGGACACCACCGAGAAACCCCGAGATTGATAACACCATGAGAGCACCTAACCCACGAGGCCCAGCCACCTCGCTACCTAGGTACCTAGGCACGTCTACGTAGTGTTTTTTTCTATGCCGGGTGGGACTTTCCTATCTTGGCTGCCGCTTTTATGAGGGCGCTCAGAGTCAGCTTACGGGGTATCGCTCTTAAACCACTCATTCTCTCATGACTATTCATCAGTCAACCTTGGAAGCAACTTGAATAAAGAACGAGAGGTAATAAGCCATCTTAGTGATAAAGCACGAATTGTCTAAAAGTCTACTTCTTTCATCCCCAAGAATCAATGATACAACAAGGATACAACGCCAAGCATAGTTTTTCAGATATGATCCAATATAAAGATACATCACTGATATATCACTCAAAAGATGATCTAGATATAGTAAATAGATAGCATTAGAGAAACAGTTACAATAACTATTTGCTTGACATGCGATCAATAGCAATCATCCACCATTAGACCTGCGTGTCTAAAATGGCCCTTAGCACTCTGCTCCGTCTCACCAACAACATCAATGCACCGATCAAGAAAATCGTCGAAACCTTGGCTAGGATCCTCTTCATAGACTTGCCAGTTACCCTTAATAAAGGCCTTGAGTTCGGCAAAGAATTCTTCGATTGGATTCAGGTCGGGAGAATGGGGTAGAAGTTATACTAGCTTAACCCCTGCGCTCACACACATATCATCTATGCGATCTAAATGATAAATCGTGGCACGCACGCTCGCTGAAGAAAAGAATGATGTCGTCGAGTTCAGTGTAGATTCCCGTCTACTTCGCACGGGAATTAACTGCACGATTCTTGATGATACCTGTGAGGAATATAATCACTTGGCCACACTGCTTAAGAAACCGGGCTCTCATCACCTCGGACCTTCTTTCACTCTCGCCGGAACATGGCAATCATTCCCCCATGAAAAGCTCCATGATATATTACGCGAAGCAGGCGATCTGGAAGAACTCAGCCTAGCCACCACAGGAATTGACGCCGAAAACGAACACAAGAATCTGCACGACGTCACGCCTGTGCCCCTGAAGGACATATTCCCCATTGAGAACTGGCCTAAACTCCAACACTTTGAGCTATCACGATTGATAGTCAGCGAATCCGACGTGATATCGTTCCTTTCAGAGCTCCCTGCAACTGTGCGATCTGTGAAATTAAGTTTCTTAACATTCTTGGACAACGGAAATTACTGGCATTCTTTCCTTGCGAAGATGCGCGAGGAAATCCGGGAAAGCCGTCTCTGGTCAGATCGACAGCGAAATGTGACTGTCGGCTGCAACCAAGATATCTCTCTTCCAGGGCGTGCGAGATGGATTGGAAAGGAGGTTGATGACTTCTTGTACGGGGACGGACAAAACCCGTTCCTTGATCCTCCAATTAAAATGCCCAGGGTAGGGTATGGAAGTGAGTAAGATCAATTGGACCCCAGCAACTAGTCTTGTCTGTTTAGTTCAATTGGACAGTTCATGGATACCAGGAAATGAGTGTTGTAAGGGCAAATCTGGCCCAAGGCTTATGATTTCTCTTGAATACTGCGATATCAACTCATATGAGACCCATCTATAGCACACCCGAGGACAATGGGGATAGTTATCTCCATGGGACGATGAGACTATGGCCCTGAGGGCAGTGGATACTGTATGTTACCTGGGAGGCCACGACAAGGAGAGTCTGATCCTGAAAGAGTGTAATTGCTAGATTTATCTACTGCCAACGGGGGATACCTGCCAGGCTCAGCGCAGACCAATCGATGTCGCCTGCTGTCTGTCAATATCAATGACTTCCCTCCCCCTTTCGAACTTTGGAAGCAAGATAAATCGCAAAATTAAATCAACAGCACAAGTTTACATGCTTGTCAGATGAAGTGAACGAGAGTCCTCACTTGCTAGAATCCGTGACACGCAGATACATCCCAGCCGGATGTTCCCAGTTTATCTACCCGACAGCTCACACCACGTTGGAAAATTCTGCTTCGACGCCAGCCAAGATGACATTGACAATCAGGGAAGGTGCAAGGGAACTGGGCACTTTGGGAAGGTACGTGTTCTTGGGGGTATAAAAGGCCTCCTCCTACTTTTCTTCCTCTTCTCTTCTTCTTCCCTTCTTTCTCTCAGCCCTCTCGCCCACTATCTCCCCGTAGCCCCCGGAGATAGTACAGGCGAGGCACAGGGCCGTGCATCACCTATACATAGAGACGTCAACATTACCAAGGTTGTTGAGGTCCATATAGGTCTACACCAAAAACAAACCGGTCTTTCTCGTGGAAGTTCTTTGACAAAGTCGTGGCTGAGCCTTCGGGCTCGATAGTCACTTGACGAGTCCCACGGAATACATGGGGGGTGTTAATCACATCCTCTTCCATTATACAGCTAGTCACCTAGGTAGAGGTAGTCACTGAATACATTTACAGTCCATTCGTCCTGTTTTTCCTATACGTACAGATGTTGAAACATTATTAAGTAGGCGTAGTGACCTTGAGCACACTCATTACCCAAATGTACCAAGCTGTCATGTCATTCTATACGTATATGGCTTCAGACAACGAGGTGTTGGTGTAGTCGAAGATATTCGGCACAGTCTAAAACGGGTAAGCCGAGCGAATGGGGACGAATGGAGATTGAGTGATCTGCATGCCAAGGCCACTTTAAATGCTGCGAGCATTCTGCTTTTCATTGGAGTTTAGGAGACAGTGATCCCTCGATTTCTCGGGATAAATCCGTTCAATTTATCGCAAGTCTGATCAAATTCCCAGTGCGAGGCAAATTGAACTTGACATTAGATGCAGCATGTCGTCGATCATACCCTCGGATATGTCTAGACCGAGGCATCTCTGGTCTTGGCAGCATAATCGCCGCCAACAATGAGCTGCTCAGCACGCAGTGCACGCAGTGCACGCAGGATATCCACCGAGACCAAGGTCGCAAATTTAGGCCGGCTACCCAATTTCGGTTAAACGCAAGAAGCTACAATATACTCGGTACCTACCTAGGTACTAGCGGTATGATCGTTGGGGGTCCTCGCCTGGTTTGCCGATTTCCCCGCACCCGTCACTTGTCATAAATCTCCCCTCAGCTGGTTATTGCCCGCGTGTCTCCAACCCCTTGCTTACTGCCGCTCTAAACCGTGAGTAAAAATCCATTGTGTTCACCTGGCTGCAGCTAACCACGTTCAAAAAAAAGCCGAGATCACCTCAGTTTCCTGCACTTTGGAGACCTGCCCCTATATTACCCCGAGGATTTGGGAAAATGGTTTTTTTACCTCCAAAGGAGTCCGGTCAATTGGACCCAATTCCCGACAATATTCCAATCAGCGAGTTTATGCTCAATGAGAGATATGGACGAGTGCGACACGCCAGCTCCCGGGACCCATACACCTGTGGTATTACCGGGAAGTCATACTCGTCGAAAGAGGTAGCCAATCGCGTCGACTCGCTGGCTCGTAGTCTATCAAAGGAATTTGGTTGGGCGCCGAATGAAGGGTCAGAATGGGATAAGACATTGGCCGTGTTTGCCCTCAACACTGTAGGTGGAGTATACTGTATCAAGAAGAATGGCAGGGCGCTTATTCTTTCGTTTTCCCGATTAGATCGATTCCTTACCCCTATTCTGGGCCGTTCACAGACTGGGCGGTGTTCTCACTCCCGCCAACGCATCATACTCCGCCGCCGAGCTGACGCATCAGCTGCTTGATTCCAAGGCCAAGGCCCTTGTGACTTGTGTTCCTCTCCTCTCCATCTCACTGGAAGCTGCAGCCAAAGCTGGTCTCCCGAAGAACAGAATCTACTTACTCGATGTACCTGAGCAGCTTCTT
The DNA here is from genome assembly GCF_028828025.1 of Penicillium rubens. NCBI lineage: Eukaryota > Fungi > Ascomycota > Eurotiomycetes > Eurotiales > Aspergillaceae > Penicillium > Penicillium rubens. The sequence continues at coordinate 6,349,087 of NW_026890600.1, forward strand.
GGCGGAGTCAAGCCTCCAGCAGGATACAAGTCCGTTTCCGAACTGACCCAGGCTGGGAAGTCTCTCCCGCCAGTGGATGAATTGCGATGGAGCGCGGGTGAAGGTGCCCGGCGAACAGCATTTGTGTGCTACTCAAGTGGAACGTCTGGATTGCCGGTAAGCAGTGTCCTGACAATTTGAATGTCACTTTCGCTAACAATGTGCTGCAAAACAGAAAGGAGTCATGATCTCACACCGCAACGTGATCGCCAATACCCTTCAGATCAAGGCGTTTGAGCAGAACTACCGGGATGGTGGGGGCACAAAGCCTGCGAGTACTGAGGTTGCTCTTGGTCTCCTTCCGCAGAGCCATATCTATGCTCTTGTGGTCATTGGCCATGCTGGGGCATACCGAGGCGACCAAACAATCGTTCTCCCCAAATTCGAATTGAAATCCTACCTGAACGCCATCCAACAGTACAAGATCAGTGCGCTGTTCCTGGTGAGCATGTCTTTCCCGATGAGAAGGGGCCGTCGAATACTAACCGCAAGGACTTAGGTACCTCCGATCATCATTCACATGCTGGGCACTCAAGACGTGTGCTCCAAGTATGACCTGAGTTCCGTGACGTCTCTGTTCACGGGAGCGGCACCCCTGGGTATGGAGACAGCTGCCGATTTCCTCAAACTCTACCCGAACATTTTGATCCGCCAAGGATACGGTACGTGGTAATCGATGCTTCTAACCTGCGCAGCACTGACAGATTTGCGCACAGGTCTGACAGAGACATGCACGGTCGTAAGCTCGACCCACCCGCACGATATCTGGCTAGGTTCATCCGGCGCTTTGCTCCCTGGAGTCGAGGCACGAATTGTGACGCCCGAAAACAAGGAAATCACAACGTACGACTCACCGGGCGAATTGGTGGTCCGAAGCCCAAGCGTCGTCCTGGGCTATTTGAACAACGAAAAAGCCACCGCAGAGACATTTGTGGACGGATGGATGCGTACGGGAGACGAGGCTGTCATCCGTAGAAGCCCGAAGGGCATCGAGCACGTGTTTATTGTCGATCGGATCAAGGAGTTGATCAAGGTCAAGGTTCGTGATCGCATCGGCTGATGGGAATATTCGCAATCTAATACGTCATTCCTAGGGTCTGCAAGTCGCGCCTGCCGAACTCGAAGCCCATATCCTCGCCCACCCCGATGTCTCGGACTGTGCTGTCATCGCTATTCCGGATGATCGTGCAGGAGAAGTACCCAAGGCCATTGTTGTGAAGTCCGCCAGCGCAGGATCGGACGAATCTGTCTCCCAGGCTCTCGTGAAGTATGTTGAGGACCACAAGGCTCGTCACAAGTGGTTGAAGGGAGGTATCAGATTTGTGGATGCCATTCCCAAGAGCCCGAGTGGTAAGATTCTTCGTCGGTTGATCCGTGACCAAGAGAAGGAGGCACGGAGAAAGGCTGGTAGCAAGATCTAAAAATGTCGGGGGTAGCTTTGATTAGAACTTGGTCTGGGAAACTTGGAAACCGATAACCATTGTTGGCTTGAACTAGAAGTATATATGTAAATACGTGATAAACAAGGCATCTCATCTGCTGTTATCAGAAGAGTATGTAGGTCCATCGGTAGCTAGTTCATTCTTTTTTAAATATTATAGCTTGTTTGATAGTATTATTTACTACCAATCTTAGTCTCATTGACATGTAAGTCTGGGACGAAGATGTCTGGGCATGTCGAAATCATCGATTGTCTGGTCAGATAGGCATGAATAGGAAAGTGACCCCAACGTAGAGACTATGATATACCTTCGACTATAGGACTTTGGACAAAAGCGGCATTAAACCTTTTTCGAAAAGGAGTGTCCCCGGTCATAGCATTGCTGCGTGAGAGCTGTGCCACACCGGTCACAAGTAATATTGAATTGCGGATGAGTTAGGAGGATATGGCGCTTCCGATGGTGTTTATGCCCGAATACCTTGTCACATTGCTCGCATGGGAAAGGCTCCTGCAAGGGGTCCATAGCTTCTTCACGCTTTGAAACACCAGGATAGATCAAAAGAATCAATGCAATTTGCAATTAAACAATCTACAACCAGGACTGTGGCCATATATTCGCAGAAAACGCCATGCTATTTCGCGTTTCGCGCTGATACCAAAGCGGTCACTAAGGCGGTAAGGGGCAGAGCATAATCTGCCGCGGGGTGGTGGATTTCTAAGCGGGGAGGTAAGAAAAAAGATCGAGGGCATTTTGAGTTGCCTTACCAACCTGCTTCTTTGCTTCAATATTGTTTAGGAACAGATCATATAAAGAGTGACTGTTCATAAACCACTCTTTTCAGCATCATATCGTTCAGCCCCCATCTCCGACCCATTGAAAAATAAAAATGTCTTCAACCGACCCGCATCGTGAGAATGCAGAGGAGTATATCCAGGCCGATGATGCCGAAGAGATCTTTGATCGTGATGAGGATCACCATATGTCGGATGGAGAGGGAGAATACGACGACGAAAACATGACCATCGAAGATGAGATCACCTTCCAAAACGACTCATCGGCACACTTCGACTCCCACTCAGACTCTGTCTTCTGTGTTGCGCAGCACCCGGTTCACAACAACATTGTCATGACGGGTTCCGGCGATGACACAGGCTACATCTTTGACTCGACCCCCGCACCGCGTCCTGTGCTCCCATCGAGCTATGAGTCAAACCCTCAGCCCAAAGAGCGCGAGTCTCTCATGCCTCTGGCCAAGCTCGACGGACACACTGACACCGTGAATGCCGTGGCTTTCACTGAGCCGGCAGGAGAATATGCCATTACGGCTGGTCTGGATGGCAAGCTGCGAGCTTATCGGGATACCACACCTCAGAAGACAGGACTTGCATGGGAGTTCGTTGGCGAGGTCCAGGAAGTGGAAGAGATCAATTGGATGGCCGTGTGCCCCTACCAGCAAGGAAATGAAGCGACGCAAAATGTTATAGCCATCGGTGCCAATGACGGCAGTGCGTGGGTCTTCCGTATCGATCACACCGACCCCGGGCAACCTATCTCTATCATCCAGACCTTCTTCTCCCACACCGAATCATGCACTGCAGGCGCATGGACGCCTGATGGCAATCTGCTGGCGACTGTTTCTGAGGACGCCAGCTTCTTTGTTTACGACGTCTTTGGAGCTGCTGCCGCCGCTGGCATCGAGTACTCCCCAGGTACCAACGCCATCCTTGGATTGAATGCGGAGGATCAGCGCTTCGCCGTTGAGGGTGGTCTTTACACCATTGCCATCTCCCCCAGCGGCGGTATTGCTGCAGTTGGTGGTGCTGAGGGCAACATTAGAGTTGTCGGCCTTCCTCGGGTCACAGCAAGTGCCCCGGCAGCCAAGGGTAAGGGCAAAGGCGCACCCGCCCAGGCAGCCGGCTCCACCGCTGCAGGCACTATCATGGCAGCATTACAGACTCAAACAGACAACATTGAGTCACTCTCATTCTCCCAGGCTCCGTTCACCCTTCTTGCTGCTGGGTCTGTGGATGGTTCGGTCGTTATGTACGATGCGGCTCATCGTTTTGCGGTCCGTCGGCATATCAGGGATGCCCACGAAGGAAGCGCTGTTGTCAAGGTTGAATTCTTGCCTAGCAGCAAGAAACTCGGCGCAAGTGTCTCAGGCCCCCTTGCCAATGCTTCCGCAGCCCACCAGAACCGCTCTTGGATGCTCACGTCTGTCGGTCTAGACGGTGTGGTCCGACGTTGGGACGCACGTGGTGGCACGGCCGCTGCTTCTCAAGGATTGATGCGGGAGTGGAAGGGACACATGGGTGCCACGGAAAATGACGAGGGCGAGCAAGCAGGTGGCATCATGGGCTTTGTGCAGGGCTTGGATGGAAAACGTATTGTCACTGCCGGTGATGATGGTATCTCACTGGTATTTGAGGAGTAATCCGCATAAAACAAAAAGTTGAACGTCCCGAACATGTATAGTGGGGGTTCATGTCGATAATGATATTACGTGTTTATAGAAGCTTAAAGCCAACCCTACCTTGATAACCAGCTCATAACATAGCACGGCAAGCCAGTGGAGTCGTCGATCGAACAATAAAGAAATATCTGGTTGTAGTAGTGGAACAAAAGCTATGTACATTCGACAAATCAAACCCAAAGCGCCATCTGGAAGCTACGCTCCCTATGAGCCATGAGAAGCTGCATATCCGCCCTGACACGACAAAAGCTCCCGGACCCGGCAAAGCTGTAGGCTCTATAATCCAAAGGCTGTGGTTATCGTGGAGGCGAGACGACTCTTTTTTGTCGCCTGGGGTATACGTCCTCCGCTCGATGATCCATCGGTCGGCGGCATTCTCAATTGGTCTCCAGAGACAACCTTTTAGTGGTGACCGTCACCGTGGTGAGCATCGCCGTGGTGGTGATCATCCTTCATGAAGAAGTGCTCGTATGTGCAGTAGGCAGCGAAAGCGACAGTCGCGATACCGAAGCCGGGGAAGAGACCCTTGAAGCGGGCGGCTCTGCTGAAGGGGCCGGTGTAGCGCCACGCCTCACTGTAAAAACATTAGTGCCTAGCACAATTGGCATGATATCGGCATCACTTGACGTACTTGCGAGCCCATGGATCCCGCTTGGCCCAGACGGAGGATGGGGAGGCCGCGGCCTTGAACTGGGCGATGTCGAAACCGGTGGGGTTGCGGGCGGACATTGTGGGAATTGTCCGGTAGTAAGTTATGACTGAGAGACGGAAATAAAGTGAAACAAGATGTGAAGGGCTGTAACTTGGTCCCTTAGTCCGCAATCAACCGCAAAGTGACACAGTGAGGAGCCGAAGTTGAGGAAAAGAGGTGTGCTTGGCAATTACCCGCGCTAGCCGAATACGGTAGACCAAGTAGCTCTCCCGCCTTCGAGGGACGAAACTGTCACTTCATCCATGCGCATCCTCGAGACAACAAAATGCCACCTCCCGTCGGCAGATATGCGCCATCTGGCTTAAACGCTCCATACAACATACAACAAGCTCACCTTCAATCTCAACATCCCGCACACGCACAGTCCGGAAACACACTCCCTCCCCCTTCGCTTGGTCATCCTGGTTTCGCGGGCAATCCGAATACCAACATCAACCCTTTTACACTATCCGGCGGAATTGCAAATGGTATGGCGGTAGCCGGCTTCCCGGGAGCTGGTGCAGGTGATGGCGGCGGCACCGGTCTGGCTAGTCATGCGGCACAGATGGGATTCGCGCGCGGTGCGCAAATGCAACAACAGCAACTACACCAGGGTCACGACGGTCGGTTAGCGCTCGAAGCAAAGGGCGGTGCAGTGAAGTCAAGAATTAGAGATGTCTGGAAGCACAACCTGGCCCATGAGATGGCGGTGCTGAGGCAGTTGGTCGACAAGTACCCTTACATCAGCATGGTAAGCACCAACTATGTGGTGTCTCCGTGCGAAACGGAAATCTTCTATGAGTAACGTTTACTGACTAGGGCCTAGGACACCGAGTTCCCTGGTATTGTTGCTCGGCCGATAGGGTCTTTTTCGAACAAAGCCGATTACCATTATCAGACCCTCCGATGCAATGTTGATCTTCTGAAGATGATACAACTAGGCATCACGTTATTCAATGACGAAGGAGAGGTCCCCCCAGCCTCAGGCACTGATGCCAATGGACAAGCGTATGGTGTGCCCGCTCCCTGCACATGGCAGTTCAACTTCCGATTTTCACTTGAAGGCGACATGTACGCCCAGGAGTCAACAGCCATGCTTGCCAAATCTGGAATTGACTTCGCCATGCATGAAAAGAACGGCATTGATCCTTTCGAATTCGGTGCTCTTTTGATTAGCTCTGGATTGGTGCTACTGGATGACGTTCACTGGGTGTCTTTCCACTCCGGGTACGACTTTGGCTACTTGATGAAGATCATGCTCTGCTCCCAGCTTCCAGAAAACGAAGAGGAGTTCCACAAGCTTCTTACCATCTTCTTCCCGTCACTTTACGACATCAAATACCTCATGAAGCACGCCGGTCGCAACCAAGCCGTCAACGGTTCCCCTCTCAGTCAGGCTGCAGCCCAGATTCTCACCAATCTAGGCCAGAAATCTGGTTTGCAAGACATTGCCGATGAACTTGGCGTGAAGCGCGTCGGAATCGCTCACCAGGCTGGCTCAGACTCCCTAGTCACCGGCGAGATCTACTGGAAGACGCGCCAACTCATTTTCGGAGGGGCAATTGACGACAGCAAATATTCTGGCCAAATCTGGGGTCTCAACGGACAAATGCCTGCAGTGGCCTACAACATGGCTCAGCAAACGCCCAACCTTAATGGCGCGACCATTTACTCGGGCGGCACCCCCAGCACTCCCAATACTGGGTCTCACGGGGCTGGCGCCCACACACCTCAGCACTACGGAGCTGGCTACAATGCCCCGACTCCCGGAGCCTATCAAATGGGCCGGGTATGAGGCACAGTCCCCGAAGCACCTGGGGTTGATATGATATGATGTATGTACATAGACACGAGAATCGTGTTCTTTTCCTTCGATATTCGGCATTGTCTTCACGCTTATGGCTTTGCGTAGGCTTCGTTGCCTGTGCCGAGTTCTTGCGTCTGGACGACGGTGTTGGGCAGGAGGGTGCCTGGCGTTTGATATGGTTGGTTTTGAATCCATTTACGAGGCGTTTACAGGCTCTAGTATGGCCTCGTGCCTTTCGTTCTTGTGATCTAGACGCTTTTTCTTTCTTCCTTTCTTGTTGTAGCTAGATCGGACCTGTCTGTGTCCTATGTATAGGAATTCTGGTTTCTGTTCGGTCAATTTGGCCTGGCTTTGTAAATCCAAGAGCTCCTAGGTTGTTCCGGTCTACTCCGTATCATCTTATGGGATCTGCTCGACGTATCTACATATCCTCTCGGATGACAAGGCAAGGCCCGCAGCTCCAGACCGCCATTGAGCTTAAGCACACGTTCTCAATTGAGCATTGTCATGCGACATCTCTGATTCTACCCCGCGATGTGACAAACGACATGAATAACACAGATTATACCAACATCAAGCTGCAGACAAGCATCTCTTTGCCGTTTTGGGGTTGGAGATACCACGCTAACCCCAATCAGGTCATTGGATCCGGCCTCCGCAAATAGGCTTTATCTAATCGGATCGAGGTATACCTGCAGGGCTAGGGACATATCGAGATACCTCTTGCTTGTTAAATAGTCCGCAGGCCCGGGCATGAGGGAGAATCAAGTGAGTCTATTGCATTTGACTCTCTAGCGACTACTTACCTGACTTGGCGCTTTAACCTCATCATATTGAAGTCATCTCCTTCTATATACTTCTAGCACAGTATGGTGCTCGACCGACTACAACAATTGACTCACCAAGTCAGCGCTACTGCGCCGCCACCTCATCCACTTGATCCTCTTTCTACAGTGGAAATTGATGCTGCTGTTAGTATTATCCGCAAAGAACATGGCTCGCTCAACTTCAATGCGGTCACTCTATATGAGCCCCGCAAGGCTCAGATGATGGCCTGGGTGGCTGATCCGGAGAATGCGCCTCGTCCTGCCCGAGCCGCTGATATTGTTGCCATTGCGCCTGGCGGCAAGATCTACGATGGTGTGGTTGACCTGGACCAGAGGAAGATCATCAAGTGGCAGCACACACCGAATGTTCAGCCTCTCATCACCATGGAGGATTTGCAGGAGGTTGAACATATTGTCCGCAAGGATGCTAAGGTTATTGAGCAATGTGGTATTATTGGAATTCCCAAGGAGGATATGCACAAAGTATACTGTGACCGTAAGTGGACGAACTTTCCTCGTTTATCGAAGATTAATACTGATCAAATGGCATCCTAGCATGGACAATTGGATATGATGAGCGTTTCGGGACCGGCGTTCGTCTTCAGCAAGCCCTCATGTACTACCGCCCTCACCCGGACGACTCTCAGTACACCTATCCCTTGGACTTCTGTCCCATCTACAACTCCGAAACCAAGCAGATCATCCACATTGATGTGCCGCCTGTGCGGAGACCAGTTAGCAAGGCCGCTCCAAACAACTACCACCCGGCCGCAGTCGAGCAAGAAGGTGGATACCGGACCGATCTCAAGCCAATCCACATCACCCAGCCAGAGGGTGTGTCCTTCGAGGTCAAGGGACGAACAATCGAATGGCAGAATTGGAACATCCACGTCGGCTTCAACTACCGTGAAGGCATTGTCCTGAACAACATCACCTTCAACGACAAGGGCAATGTGCGCCCTGTTTTCTGGCGTCTTTCTCTGGCCGAGATGGTCGTGCCATACGGCAACCCGGAACATCCCCACCAGCGCAAGCACGCATTCGACCTAGGCGAGTACGGCGGCGGATACATGACCAACAGCTTGACACTCGGATGCGACTGCAAGGGCGCAATCCACTACATGGACGCAGCATTCGTGAACCGAGCTGGCGCTAGCACAATCATCAAGAACGCAATCTGCATCCACGAAGAAGACGCCGGCATCCTATTCAAGCACACCGATTTCCGTGACGAGTCGATGGTCGTAACCCGCGGCCGAAAGCTCATCATTTCGCAGATCTTCACCGCGGCAAACTACGAGTACTGCGTGTACTGGATCTTCCACCAGGACGGCACAGTCCAGCTCGAGATCAAGCTGACCGGCATCCTCAACACCTACGCCATGAACCCAGGCGAGAATACCAAGGGCTGGGGAACCGAGGTGTACCCCGGCGTCAACGCCCACAACCACCAGCACCTGTTCTGTCTTCGTGTAGACCCGAACATCGACGGGCCGAGCAATACAGTCTTCCAGGTAGATGCAGTTCAAGGACCCGGTGAAGTTGGCAGCCCCGAGAACAAGTACGGCAACGCCTTCTATGCCAAAAAGACAAAGTTCTCCACGCCGCTCGAGGCCATGTCCGACTATGACGGATCTACCAGCCGTACCTGGGACATGGCGAATACCAACAAGCTCAACCCATACAGCAAGAAGCCCGTCAGCTACAAGCTAGTCAGCCGTGATGTTCCTCCCCTGCTCCCCAAGGCCGGCGGACTGGTCTGGAAGCGAGCAGGATTCGCGCGCCACGCCGTTCATGTTACTAAATGTGAGTTTTATCATTTCTCTTTTCTATGTCGTGTTCATTAACTGACCCGGTTCTTCAGATGACGACGATCAAGTCCATCCAGCTGGCCGCCACGTCCCACAGACATCCGGCGAGCCCTCGGAGGGTCTGCCCGCGTGGATCGAAGCTGCTGGTCCCAGTTGCTCTATTGATAACACCGATGTCGTTCTCTGGCACACTTTCGGTCTGACGCACTTCCCGTCGCCAGAGGACTACCCTATCATGCCTGCGGAGCCGATGACACTTCTTCTGCGCCCGCGCAACTTCTTTGACCGCAGCCCAGTTCTTGATGTGCCTCCGAGCTTTGCGCGCACACCGACACAGGTTGCTGCTAACGCGGGCGCTTGTGCCTGCAAGGAGAGTGATGGGTCAAGCGTGTTGGTTTGATTTGATGAGATCTAACGTTTGGGTTGTTTATGTTCTCCGCTCCACTTCTTGTATATAAATTACAGCTGTTTAGCAAACGAGATGGATTATTAATTCTTGGTCTACTTTACGACTTGTACGGCTTTAGTCTACCAAGTAATTGCGGGCAATTATGGTATCTGGCTACAGAGCGTAGATGTTAGCCATTGGGGCCACTTTTTCGCTTTCTCGTCGATATTTCGCGCCTGTTTGAACTACGCTCACTCTAAAGAAGAAAGAGAAAATGAGAAGGAGGAAAGCCGTATGTTGCAATGTCTTTTGATAGGAAAGCACGTAAATCCAGAGATATACAATATCAATGTAAACCTCGTCAACAACGCATAAACGCCTCGAAACATCCCAACAGGGAGGGAATCATGCAGTGAGAACCAAATAAACCATAAAAGCCTCGACAAAACGTCTAGTCAACATGCAGAAACAAAGAAAAGCGCAGCTGCGCAGAAACAAAACACAGGAAGAGAGCAACTCTAGGCCGACAATCCCCGCAACAAAGCCCTATCAACCTCCCCCAGCAAGGCGAACAACTCCTTCCCACCCTCCGACTCCTTCCCTTCAATATCAAGCGCCTTATGCAAGAACTTGCGCGCCTCCTCATAGCGACTCATCTCCGCAAGACATTTAGCAATCCGCCACCAAGCCTTAACATTCCCAATGGGCTTCGAGTCGACACTAGACTTGGCATCAACCAGCGCCTCGGGCCAGGCCTGCAGAGCCATGTGCGCCTGCGCGCGGTTCGCATAAAGACCCGCCAACTCCTCCCGCGCAACGCCCACAGGTTCCCAGCCCGGCCGGCTGAGGGCCATATCGATGGCGTAAGAGTACAGCTTGATTGCCTCTTCGTAGTTGGATTTGCGGTGGGCGGCGTTGGCGCTGTCGCGGAGTTTGCTGATTTGCGCGCTGCGCTTGGGGTTTAAGGGGAGGGGCGCGGGTGGGATGTTGGGTGGGTCGAGGCTGATTAGGGCGCGGTGTAGTTGGTTCAGTTCTTCCAGTTCGGTGTTGATTGCGGCTGCTTGGGAGGGTGTTTGGGCGGATGAGGGTGGGAGTGAGAGCGCTTTGGTGCTGGGGTCCATGTACAATGGGTATTGGTTGTAGATGTCGATTTCACTGGCCATTTTTGGGGCTGGGGAGACTGTAGGTCTCGTGGTTTGGTTTGTATGGTCGGTGTGCTTCTTGAGATTGTTAGTATGTGTGCTAGTATATGCGCTGCGGTGTGACTAGGCGGTGTTTAGGGGATGGAATGGCAAGGTTTGATGGGAGGATGGGTAAATTCATACGAGGTACAGTTCAAGACGTACTGTTAGCTGTCCCACAAGACAAAATTCACTTTGAGGTCAAAATCCGGAGTTGTTCTTGTCAAGAGATGATGATGGCAAGAGGGCAAGCTGTCCATAAACTCACTGATATGGAAAGCGGTGGCAGAATACTAGTTCCTTTTGCTATCTAGTTATATCTTTTCCTTCTATGAGCAACATTCAAGGTGAGAACATTGAAGGCAATTAACATGATACAATGGTAAAGAGGTGAGTGTAGCCTGGCTCCAAGCTCCCCAAAAGAGATTGACAAGATCTCAGCCTTCAGGATATCATCTATATATGTTGGTAGTCAACCGAGGCATTCTAACCTACAAAGCAAGTCGGGGCACTTCATTTTTCAATGCAATACATCTATATTTTGCTAGATCCAATGAAACAAAAACAGGACATACAATCATCATCCCAGGGTTAAAAGACCCTCGAAAAACATGGTAAAGACAAGGGCATCAGCCCAGAGTAAACAGCGATGCGCCCAACACCGCTTCCATGGTCAATATCCAAGGCGCAAAAAAGTAAGACGACTCATCCATCCTCCGGGTATTTCACTAAGCAATGTCTCCATGTACACCGGTAACATCATTTACTCAACTGGGCCGTCTTCCGTAGCCACTCACCGATGAGCCGCCAAACCCAGTGGGAGCAGTGTACTCAGACGGAGTGTAATCCGACGGATTGTACTGGGTAGACGGCTCCGTGTAGTGCTGGCCATGCGCACCACCGTAGGAGGTGTTGTTATAATCGTGGAGGATGCCCCCGGGAGCGGGAGCGGTGGGGTCGTAGGAGCCTTGCATCGCGGTCCGGCCGTGTGCGTTGCTCAGGTCATCCACCTCACTCTGGTGCAGAAGGGCATAGTCCTCGTCCCGATCGCCGCGGGAGGAGGCGCCCATGCCGCCGCCTCGGCCGGAGCGCATGTCGTCGTCATCCTCCTCGAAGTCGTGGGCTGGGTTCGACGAGAAGGCGGCTTTGCTCTGCGCGGCGAAAGTGGGATCGGAGACGGCGTCGGGGAGGGTGCCGGTGCGGCGGAAGTGCATCACGTTGCGGAAGGACATCCAGGCGGTGATGGCGAAGAGGACGCTTTTTGTCTGTTAGTTTCATTCGAGGAATCGCTGGATCTCGCAGTTAGAGGGGATTTCACGTACAAGATGAAAACGCCGATAATTGTAGTCGCCTCGCTCAGCTTACACTTGGAAGCGCTTCCGTAGGCCCAGTTATCGCATCCGGTCTTGGTGCTCTTGTCACTGTCACTGTCGGCGTTGGCTCTCCTGGCGGTGGACTTGGAATCGGAGTTGGACTTGTCGTTGTCACTGCTCGAACCCTTGGACTTTCCTTGGGCGACATAGGAAGCAAGACAGATCCAAGCACTGAGCCAGAGAATCGAATAGAGGATGTCGACACTGGCGAAGGCATAGACGTTACCGAATCGTCGGGCTCGTGGCCACATCGGCACTGCCACCAGGTAGACCAGGCCGGGAATGCTCAACCAGCACTGCCATTCGGTCGTACGTCAGAATAAAAGAGAGCTTTTTCATATCAGAAACTCAGGAACAGAAAACTCACCAGACCCCAGTACCAGCCTGTGCGTCCATCGATGCCGTCTCCTTTGGTCCAGATAGCGATGGTTAAGGCCCATGCGAGGAAGATGGTGAATCCTTGTATGAAATGTAGTATATTTTTCGTCCGTCCGAGGCTTCCGCCTGACGGCATTTGAAACTTCATCTTGTATGTAGGGGCGCTGCAAGGGTGTTGCGCTTTTTGTATTGGCCCGGAGGGAAGGGAGGGGTTGGTCTCGGAGTGTGTAGTTTATCGTGAAGTCATACGGCAGACGAAAGGTGAGAGATGAGACAAGAACAGAGTCGAGACCTGAAGAATGAGACCTGGGAGGGTCTTGGCCACGCTGAGGCTCCGTGGAGAAAAGTTGTCGGTTTGTTTTGTTTTGATTAATTCTCCGTCGCAATGTCGCGCCTCTGCGATTATTTGAATCAGGACAGCAGAGATATGTAAATTGAGAGTTCAATATTAATATTAAATCCGACGATCGATTTGTTTCTCTGCCTTATCCTGCCTCTTGTTTCCACCGAGCATACGTATGTCCTCCACAATCCGCTGCCCAGGCGACAGCCCGTTACTATTTCGGGAACTCCGCCACACTCTTCTTGGCGTATGCCTGTCAATTTACATCGTCTCATTTCTCGTATACTCATACTAACATAAAGGGAAATCAACCCAATCCCGCCTCTCGTGTTTGTTTCATCAACACCCAGATCTCTCGCAATGGCTGATAGACATGTACTTCCCACCACCAGGGAAACGGATCAAGAAAAGAGAACAGGGGGTCTTTCCAGAACAGCAGCCTCACTAGTTCTGCCTCTGCAACTTCAAGAGTTGTGAGTGCAAAGTGAAATAACGAAAACTGCATGAAAGCAGCGGGAAGAATGGCGGCTCGGGTAAATGTTGGCATTGGACGGGTTGATGATAGTGTTGCTGCGACTTTGGCTGCGTCGGCTGGATTGGAAGGGAACATAGATAGATAACCTGCAATGGGGCAAGGTACATTATACAGCAGATTATCCACAGCTCTGGCACCAGGTGTACAGCCGGCGATGTAGATAGTGTGCCGGACAGAATGCGTATCAAACTCTTCATCGACCATAAGTCGGACAGAGAGATGGCCCGTCAAGCGAACACCACCTGTAGCTGCCAATTTCTGCATGAGTTTATGGACCGAAGCGGCCAAAGACTCATCTAGACGCGAGGCACCCCATGTAGACGAACCAGAATCCGAAAGCCGAACGTTCGTGGCTTGAACCTGGCCACGCACAATCAGTAAGTCTGCAAATAGCTCACCAAGGCGAGATTGTTGCTGCAGAATCCAGGGTCGATCTTTGGAGATCTGGATCTCGCTGATCACCGTGTATGTCTTGCTCAGTGTGCGCCTCGGCAAGAGCATAACCTTCTCATTCGCAGATGGGGTCGCTCGGGAGATCTGGTAGGTTTTGGAGGGCGACCGGTGCAAGATCTTGTGCACAGAGTCACGCGATTGAACCCTGTGGTACTCAAGCACAGGAAGACCTCTGCCGACCACATACTGCCTGAAGGAATCAGGATGGACGAAACAAGCCGCCACCTCGGTGTCAAAGGTGATACACTTGCAACTAGTGCGACTCTCAACGACCTGCCGGGCCGTCGCATCTTCAATGGAGGATGCCTTGGGCGAGCGTGGAATCCACAGGTCGACCTTTTCGCGGTGGATAACGTCGAGTAGCCGGGGGATGTAATGGTCCTTGGGAATTCGGTAGAATGCGACTAGGGCCTTGGACATGCTCCCGCCGGAGCGCACGGGCAAGTCTAGGTCAGTAACATCGGCCCCAACCACGCGGTGACCTTCTACAGCCCATGACCTTGCCAGAGTCAGGCCGTGGACCGTGCCTATGCCCGTGATAAGGACTGTCTTGGGGTAAAAGTGCACATTCCGTTGTGTTTCTCGGCGTCGATTAGCTTGCCGGAGATAAGCTAGGAAACCCGCGACCACGAGAATAGCATTATCGACAAACAACAACGAGAATGAAAGGCATATTCGAAGGATATGCCAGAACACTCGTGATAAAGTCCCCGATGAGACGGACGCATTGCCGGATTTGACCGACATGCTGAGTCTAGGTTTCATCGCAACAAGCAGATAGATCCGCTCATTCGAATTTAAATATTGGGAACAACACACTCACAAGGCTAACCTAGAGTATAGCCCTGGAGGGCATCGTCGCTGACAGGGAATGGAAATGTGAGTTGGAGGGGGCTGGAGACTAATGAGGGGCTTGGCCTGCAGATCTAGTTCGGTGTGACGATACACTTTCAAGATTAAACACTTATACGGAGTACATAGTCGACGTCTCGATCTATCTGGAGAAGATGAAGATCTCCATGGCTCAGTGTAAATTTCTCCGCATTTAACGGTGTTCTCGGATCTAACCTCCAGGGCTGGGAAGAACGTCCGGCGATTACCACATGGGATCAGGTTTCCGGGTATCAGTGCTCTCGGTACTAATTACTTAGAGCGATATCTCCGAGATCTATGTGTTTTGAGGCTCGGGATAGTGATCAACGCCATAATTGGTGAATGGTGCATGGTTGGACTCGGATTTTATTTACCCCAGGGCTGTCCACGGGTATCTACTCGGGCTTACTCCATGAGGTATCCCCGAGGCGAGATGACGTTTATAACTTCGCACGTCAGCATAGAATCCCTTGAATCATTTATCAGCTTCTCTTGCTCTATTAGAAACTAACGTCATGTCTCTACAAGAACCCTCGGTAGGAATTGGTTGCATTCTGACCATTTGACTGTGAGGAATCACGCTAAATCATACTCTAGAACGATACTAGCAAGGAGCTGAAGCTCCTACATTACATCTATGGGCAACCAAATCTGGATGACATCCGGGGACATCCCCAAAAAGTGATCGATCTGATTCACGAGTTTGAGAAAGACTACCATTTTATGAATGTTGGCGCTGAAAAGGGCAAAGTCGTCACCAAACTTATCGATGAACTCAAGCCAAAGACCATGATCGAGCTCGGCTGCTACGTGGGCTACTCGGCAATCCTGTTCGGTGAGGCAGTCCGTCGAAACGGTGGCGAACGCTACTTGAGTCTGGAGCTGAACCCAGAGTTCGCCGCAATTGCCAATATGCTCATCGAACTAGCCGGATTGCGAGACTTTGTGAGTATCATCGTCAGTCGAAGCGACTTGTCGCTACACAAACTACTCACCTCGGGCGAGGTGAAGAAAGTGGAACTTCTTTTCATCGATCATTACAAACCAGCGTACACCACTGACCTCAAGCTGTGTGAGCACCTCGGGGCTATTGTGCCGGGTTCAGTGCTCGCTGCTGACAATGTCATTTACCCGGGCAACCCGCCATATCTGGAATACGTCCGCAGCACGGTAGAACAGAAACGTGAAGCAGCCAAGAGTGGACCTTCCAAGTCATACAACACTACCGGGATGGCCGAGCGCACGGTAGAGTCCTTTGTGGGTAAAGATGACGTGCCCACTTTCGATTTTGTCGGGAACCCGAACTTGGTGTATCAGAGTCAGCTATGCCAGCCCGAGGGATTGGAGGTAGGTTTGGACCATCCGAAAAAAGGAGTCTTCCAGTGTCGTTAACTGCAATTTGACAGGATGCTATCGAGGTTACGAGGTGTGTGGGAGTGCAGGGATAGATGGCGAATGGCCAATGACGCAAGTGGAAGTGTAGAGCGGCAGAAGCCAAGATGTCAAATATAAGAAGAACCTTGGAACATTCCTATATTATCAATCAGGCCCAGAGTACTCCGGGAAATATAGCAAAAGTCGAACATTGCCACTTCGGGAACCCGACTCGGCCTTTGGGGTTTGGAACCCCACCTGAGCCAAAGTTGCCGTCGCCAGGACCTTCCCACGTTCCCCCCGCCAAATGATTTCCGGGGACATATAAAAATAGTTTCTCTCTCCTGATTCTTTACCTTCAAATTAATTCTCACGTATTCTCATCATGGCTACCAAGACTTACAATGTCGGTATTGTCGGCTACGGCTTCAGCGCAAAGATCTTCCACATTCCCTTCGTGAAGGAGGTTCCCGAGCTCAAGCTCTATGCCATTGTCCAGCGCACGCCGAAGCAGGATGATGATGCCGAGAAGGACCACCCCGGTGTGAAATCTTTCCGCACTGCTGAGGAGATGGTCCAGGACCCCGCAATTGACGTGGTGATCATCACTACTGCCCCCG
This sequence comes from Penicillium rubens, assembly GCF_028828025.1. Classification (NCBI taxonomy): domain Eukaryota; kingdom Fungi; phylum Ascomycota; class Eurotiomycetes; order Eurotiales; family Aspergillaceae; genus Penicillium; species Penicillium rubens. The sequence continues at coordinate 6,365,695 of NW_026890600.1, forward strand.
ATTCTCACTTCGCGCTGGTCAAGCTGGCGCTGGAGGCTGGAAAGCACGGTAAGTGCTAAGTGTCTAGAAGTCCAAGATAATTGGCATAGATGAACTAACGTGGGATTTGTCAGTCGTCTGCGAGAAGCCCTTCACCCCCACTACCCAGGAAGCCGATGACCTCATCGCCATTGCGAAGAGCAACAACAAACAGCTTGCCGTGTTCCAGAGTATGTCCCGCCGCCTAGCTTACTAAAAGTCACATACTAATCCCTGCCCTAGATCGCCGCTGGGATGCCGACTTCGTGACCCTCTCCAAGCTCGTTAAGAACGGCTCTCTGGGCCGCATCTCCGAGTATGAGACCCACTTCGACCGCCACCGTCCTGAGGAACCCGCCTCCGACTCTCACAAGTGGAAGAACAAGGTCATCCCCGGTGGCTCAGCAGTCTATGACCTTGGAACCCACCTCCTCGATCAGGCCGTGCATCTGCTTGGCCTACCCGCACGGGTGACCGGTTTCATTGGCTCCGCTCGGGCGTCCAACACCTCTTCATACGAGGACTCCTTCACCGTTCTGCTGCACTATGCCAACGGCACTATGGTTACCGCCAAGGCGACCGTGGTCAGCCCCGAGGACGAGCAGCTGCGCTTCTGGGTGCGCGGTGACAAGGGTAGCTTCAAGAAGGTAAGAGCATCATCTACTTGCGCTGATTACTGCGATATAATGAAAATCAAAAACTGACCAATTGTATAGTACCACCTCGATATCCAAGAAGATCAGCTCAAGGCCGGCATCATGCCCCAGGATAAGGGTTACGGACGTGAGCCCAGCGAGCGTTACGGTGCTTTGACTACTATCCAGAACGGCAAGCCCGTCAAGGAGGTGGTTCCCACCGTGGAGCCCCCCACCTACACCGAGTACTACCGCAAGCTTGTCCGCGCTCTTAATGGCGAGGGTGAACTCCCTGCTAGTGGTGTAGAGGCTCGCGAGGTCATTCGTTTGATCGAGTTGGCTCGTGAGAGTTCTCGCTCTGGACGTACCTTGGACGTCTAAGCTGGGTTTGTAAGATCCGTCGATGCAATTAATGATTATGATATACTTGATAAAAGGCAATATAAATTGAAGTCTTAGATGAAGTCCTTTGCTAGACCAATAATTAGCGTTGTCACATAAAGGCAACCATTCCAGCAGCTGAAAGTCTAGATGTTTTAGTTCGCTGTAAATATATATCCACAACGTATTCTGTCTACGGGCCCCAAACTGCCGCCGCTTTTACGATGCTTAGGCTTAGCTGGGCTCACTGGGTAGGTATCAGCACGGGATTTGGCCAGACAAATATTTATTGAGCATGAAGGAAGGAGGAAGGAAAAGAAGATGAACTGAACCGAACTGCTATTATTCCATAAACGAAGCCTTTCAAAGTCTACTGCGGAGTTCTGAATATACTAGTCGGATGCTCCAATCGCCACTGCTCCAATTGGGGCGCCTCTCGACGCCTCGCCCGTCGGATCGTGAAACAACACCAAACGGCACATGCAATGATCGCGACGCCAATAAGCGGAAGGCCCACCATGAGAAGATATCCCAAAGCCGTAAGTGCCGAGTCATTCTGAGACTTTGGTTCCGAAGGAGCTGTGACGCTCTGTCCCGGCACCCAGGTCGGAATGTATTGCTCCGAATCAAGCAATGGTAATGCTGGGGACATGCTCGCCGTGTCCGATGCCGCCCAAGAGATCCCCCATGCTGCGTGAGCTATATATCCTTCTGTAAAGATCTTTGTTGTCTCCGTGCCGGATGGCGACATTGATACTGTGATTGAGGTCGAGCCGGCATGGACGTATTGGTAACAGGGTGTCGGGAGGCTGGTGACATAGAAAGGCGTGAGGAAAGACGTGAGTGTATTCCATAGTTGATAACCGCTAAAAGGAGTGAATGATCAGTGATAGGTATGTTTACAATATATCACTAATCGTGGACGTTTATGTACAAACCTAGCACAGCAGTAGGCCGTGGAATAGGGATCTAAGTTTCCTTTCCCAGCTTTGGAGGATGTGCGTCTGATTTCATAGTATGTCCAGTCGCTGGGACATACGGCTGGACTGAAATGGAATTGGCTCGCGGCGTCACCGTCATTCCAGCCGTTGGGCTGGCAAGCGGAAAATTGAGGATTGGCAGCATCCGAGATCAAGAAAGCGACAGGGGAGATCGTGGAGGAACCACCAGCTGGCCTGAGTATAGACAGGGTGATCAGGTCATATATAGACAAGCAGCTGCTTGCTTGTATGAAGGGAGTTGTGACTGTCTGAAAGACAGTTTGTGTGACAGTTGACGGTGCTGAAAAGGTGGAAGACATTAGGTAGTAGTGTGACTCGAGCAGGCAGTCTCAATAAGACCGATCGCTTGTATTTGATCGTAGAGAAACCCCGAGGACATGTTTATGAGCAATAAATATCGATTTAAACCCTAAAATGGTGTATAAAACGCAATAAAATTGCGGGGGGATCAATAACAACGTCAAGTAACATAGGACATTATACCCGAGCATAAATTGGGATATCCATGAATGATTGAAAAAGGGGTCAAACCTCAACGCTAGCAAGTCGCTTAGACTAAGCGCAGTGCATGTGCCCAGTTCTAGAGATACATCTGTATGAACGTACGGCCAACCCCTGCAGTAGGTTACAACGCCCAGCCTTACTAGGATTCGCATACAACTATTGTCTACTTCACTACCAAATATGTTTGGAATACAAAACAGTCATGTTCGCATTGACAACGCTCAGACTCTTACAAGGCTAAAGTGACTAGCGGATGCGTCCAATCTCACGCAGGTTAGTATTCACTAAGCGCTAGAGGAAATTGGATAAATCAGTACTAGAATGGATTCCGTGACTATTTCAGACAATTGCAGCAGGACTGACCCTTGTTCACTTTCCATGTGAAAACTAGAAACCCATCTCTAGCCTCGGAAGCTTCTATTACTGAATAGCGTCTGGTGGAAAGATCCCTCGAACTGCAGATGATATAGAACGCCATTTTCTAATAGATCAGTGGACGATCACTGTCGATCTTTTGAGCTTGAAAAGATACGACGTGCAAAACCTGGGTATCAAGTCAACCAACCCGACAGTATACTGGGTAGGTATCAATGGGATGAGCCTAGAAAATTGGGCGAAGGTCATTCAAATCGACCATGTTGGATAAAAAATGAATTGCACTGGGGCTCAGCGAACTGTATGTCCACGGGTAGTGGTTTGGATCTATATATGGCGAAAACGAAGTCTTAGCGTGCTCAGTTTTACTCAATGACCAAAAAGCGGCAAGAGGTGAGGACTAAAATAGAAATGGAAAGCTGCCTGCAGGTGTAAGGGGGGACCTCTTGTCATGGGCATCCTGTACACATTAATTCCAGGAGCTTTTCAAATGTTCCATAGCCCTCAAAGGAATAGATTCTTGACCTTAGAATTACCTGCGATGGACGTCAAATCGCTACCAGAGTTTCAGTTCTTCCCATATCCAGCCAAATATTCAATCGAGTCTAAAGAACCAACAGATGATCCAATTACCCTCAACACTTCATCCTCATGGACCTACTGCGGACCCCTCTTGACCCTCGAATCATGTAACCTGCCATCCTCCTTTAACACCTGGGCAGATGCCACAATCAACGGCTCAATATTGCCCTCCTTATCCTCCTTCCTGGCCTATGTCCACGACTTCCTGACTAAAAACAACCAATCCCACTACTGGCTCACAATCAGAGCAAGCAAAGGCTCGGACGAATTCGACACCCCACGTTGGCATACGGACGATTTATTCTTCTCTCCCCTCCAACCACCAATAACCCAGACAAGACGTGAATCGCTCTTCTCGCCAATCACTAATCTACTCAAATCCACCTGGACAGGACCAACAACAAATCAAAATCTCTCAGGCCAAATCTCACCCTCCAAACCACAAACCAAGCATCATGATCACCCACCTACACCACCAACGGCCCAAATCCCCTCTACAAGCCCCACCCCAACAAACTGGAAACTCACAACCACCCTCCTAGGCCCCGGAACCCTGTTCATCCCATCCGCTACAAACCGCCTAGCACGCGCCACGCAACAAGCCGCCAAATCTGCTGCCCGTGCCGCAGACCCAGACCATGTATGTGTCTCCGTGCGCTGTGTGGGGTGTGCTATGGCGGCAGAGTCGGTGCGAGCCCAGCTAGCCGTTGAGCTGGGCGGACATGGGATGGTGCAGGCGTCTCCGGGGGAGTGTGTTTTCTTCCGGGTCGGAGAGGACGAGGGTGCTGTGCATTCTGAGCCGCGATCGCATGTTGATCGGGTGTTTGTCAATGTTGTCCCTGGCCATGAGGCGGACCTTAGAGCGCTGATGGCGAAATGGGGGATGGAGTATCCGCGGGCTTGGTGTGTGGGGTTGCCGTTGGTGATTGGGGAGGAAGAGTGCTTGAGGGATGTTGGGGGTGAGATTTGATTCTTCTCTTTGTTGTAGATTGATATTGCTGAAGACAAATTACTGCTTCTTTAGTATAGATGGATGCTCTGTTATTTACCGGGTATATCATAATAGCAGAGAGAGCTGGTTTGTGTGGCAGTCTAGTCCATTATTTCACTTCAGGGATAGTCCAGAACAATGAATACATGTCAGTCGCATTAAGACTGAAGTTGTGGAGTACATCTATGTTGTATTGATGCCAATCCGAAAGAGGAAATATCGTCAGAGTTCCCCGACAATGACGGTATGCCAAGCCGCTAGTCCCAAATAGTAGTTTATGTTACCAAATGCAAATCCGCTGAGTGGACAAGAAATTGGACCTGACATCAACCCTGGGAGACATCGGCGAGTTGACATCCGCGGAGAAAGAGTGAAGGGTTGCGTCTTAAGCCGCACACATGAGCCATTTCTCACCTAAGAGGTACCGGCACATACGGATGGGGTTGCTTTCTTTATATCCCCAGCAGGGCTGAACTCCACAGTGAGATATGTTCTTGGGATTAGGTGCTGCTGCGAAATCATCAGTAAACCTACCGGAGCCCAGAGCATATTCTCCTCTTGCACCGGTCCAGCATGGCACCATCCCCGCATGGACCCGTGACGCTATCTCACCCGACGACCTGGAATTTCGATATTGATCGGTATCTGAATCCCTTCGTGCCAGCGCCAAGATGGCATCTCGTACCAAGACCCATCGCTCATATGCTGGGATATCGGGATAGACCACCCAAGCCAATAGGCAACATCGTGGTGGCTTTGTGGTCGTTGCTTGGAGCGTTTTGCGGGGTGGCTTTGATCGCATCTGTTACAAAACGGGTACCTTCTTTTGAAGCGCGTGATGCGACAGCGATTATCGGCAGTTTTGTGAGTCGTGTCGGGCCTGAATGTGTGAGAGCAGAGTGGAATAAGAACAACCCATGGCTGACTCGATGATTCTTTGACAATAGGGTGCGGCGGCAGTTATTGAATTCGGCGCGATCGAGTCGCCCTTCGCGCAACCACGCAATGCCATCCTGAGCCAGGTCATCGCCTGTTTCTTCGGTGTCGGGATATCGAAGTTGTTCGCCTTGGACCCTCGTGCTGAAGCGTATACTGAACTTGGGGGCGCTCTTGCTTGCGCTCTTACCACGGCGGTCATGCTTCTTACCAATACTACACATCCGCCGGCTGGTGCGACTGCTCTCCTGGCGGTGACGCACTCTGAGACTGTTGCTATAGGCTGGTTTCTGTTCCCGGTCATGTTGCTTGGAGTCACGCTGATGCAGGCTGCGGCTGTGGTTCTCAACAATATCCAGCGTCGATATCCGCTGTACTGGTGGACGTCACATCCCCTAGCGCCACCTGTAGGGGATGCTGAAAAGGCCAGCCAAAAGGAAACACCTAGTGTTGGTAGTCATTATGAGGATAGTCTGACTGATGTTCCTCGGCGGTTGATAGTAGAACGCGGTGATGTTTCGGTGCCTGATGGGGTATCGCTTTCTGCCGAGGAACGAGAGGTTTTGGAGAGGATCAGTGACAGAATCTAAGGGGGATACACAAATTTAAATACTAGCTGCATGTTATCTCTCAGATAGGCCCATGTTATCGTCCAGTCGCATCACACAAATTCAAGTGGCGAAATAGACACCTCAGGCATTCTATGCGGTGACGTCTCTCCCAATCAAAAGCCACTTAAGTCCACGGCCCACTGATGGATTTTTTTTTGTTTGAGATTTAAATCCTTGAACTTGCCAACTCACTCGACTTTCTTTGGCAAAAAGAAATAAACTTATAAAAAAGGTACGGTCTTCTTTCAATCTCTCTTTCTCTTTTTTCCCTCTCTAACAATCCGATAGCATTCTATCGATAAGGGCAAACCACCCAACTCCACTGCTCTACGCCCCTCCATTTCTGTCCGCCCCGCCAGGCGATCCACTCAGCCTTTTCGCATTTCTCTTCAATCTCTTTTTGCATTGTCATCCTTTCTCCTCTCCCTACCTTTGTCTTCCGTCTTCCCTTACTTCTCCTTTTAACCCCCCTTTTTTCATACCGTCCCACCCGCAACCATGGTTTCCGCCTCGAAGGCTGCCCGCATGGCCAAGCGTGCCGACGAGAAGAAGCCCAAGAAGGCCGCCAAGGTCGAACTCGATGCCCACGGAAACCCAATCGTCGAGGATGCGCCTGCCACTAAGGATCAGTCCGCCGTTGATAAGCTCACAGCCCAGATGGATAAGCACGGTCTGTCCGATCGTGTCACCACCGGTGTGCTGTCATCTCTGCCCGCCTCTCGCGACGTTAAGATCACCTCTTGCTCCCTTGTGTTCCACGGAAAGGTCCTGGTCACCGATTCCACCCTCGAGTTGACCTTCGGCCGTCGCTATGGTCTCCTCGGTGAGAACGGTTGCGGAAAGTCCACTATCCTCAAGTCCATTGCTGCCCGCGAGTTCCCCGTTCCCGAGCACGTCGATATCTACCTCCTGAACGAGGGCGCACCCCCGACCGACCTGGGTGCTCTCGATTGGGTCGTTCGCGAGGCTGAACGCCAGTTGGAAGATATGGAGAAGAAGGCCGAGGAGGTTCTTGAGGAATCTGGCCCTGATAGCCCTATTCTTGAAGACCTGTACGATGTACGTATCTTCCCAGTTTTGCTCTCCTTGATTTTTCCAGAACAGAAACTAACTTTTTTATACAGCGTATGGACAAGATGGATCCTTCCACTTTCCACGTTCGTGCTTCCCTCATTCTGACCGGTCTCGGCTTTAACAAGAACACCATCAACAAGATGACCAAGGACATGTCAGGTGGTTGGCGTATGCGTGTTGCCCTCGCCAAGGCCCTGTTCGTCAAGCCCTCTCTGCTCTTGCTTGATGACCCCACTGCCCACTTGGACTTGGAAGCTTGTGTGTGGCTGGAGGAGTACCTGAAGAAGTGGGATCGTACCTTGATCCTGGTTTCTCACTCCATGGATTTCCTGAACGGTGTCTGCACCAACATGCTCGACATGCGTGGCCAGAAGCTCCTCTACTACGGTGGTAACTACGATTCGTACCACAAGACCCGTAGCGAGCAGGAGACCAACCAGATGAAGGCCTACACCAAGCAGCAGGAAGAAATCCAGCACATCAAGAAGTTCATTGCTTCCGCTGGTACCTACGCTAACTTGGTGCGTCAAGCCAAGTCTCGCCAGAAGATTCTCGACAAGATGGAGGCCGATGGCTTCATCCAGCCCGTCATCCCCGACCGTGTCTTCACCTTCCGCTTCGCCGATGTTGAGAAGCTTCCTCCCCCAGTTCTTTCCTTCGACGATGTCAGCTTCTCTTACTCTGGTAAGTGGGAGGACACTCTGTACGAGCACCTCGACCTCGGTGTCGACATGGACTCCCGTACCGCTCTGGTCGGCCCCAACGGTGTCGGCAAGTCTACCCTGCTCCGTCTCATGACCGGCAAGCTCAGCCCCATCGGTGGCCGTGTCTCCCGTCACACCCACTTGAAGCTCGGTGTTTACAGCCAGCACTCCTCTGAGCAGCTTGATCTCACCAAGTCTTCCCTGGAGTTCGTCCGTGACCGCTTCCCCGAGAAGTCCCAGGACTACCAGTACTGGCGCCAGCAGCTCGGCCGCTACGGTCTGAGCGGTGAGGGCCAGACTGCTCTCATGGGTACCCTGTCTGAGGGTCAGAAGTCTCGTATTGTCTTCGCTCTGCTTGCCATCGAGTCCCCCAACATGATTCTGCTGGACGAGCCTACCAACGGTCTCGATATCCCCACCATTGACTCATTGGCCGATGCCATCAACGCCTTCAGCGGTGGTGTCGTCGTCGTGTCTCACGATTTCCGTCTCCTCGACAAGATCGCCAAGGACATCATGGTCTGTGAGGACAAGACCATCCGCCGCTGGGATGGCTCCATCGGTGACTACAAGAACTACCTCCGTAACAAGATGGTGTCTGCCGGTGCCGTTTAAGGGCTCTATTTATTCTCTGTGTTCAACTTGTTTTTTTCCCCCTATTGCCCCTATTGATGACGACGAAATGCTAGACGAGAACTGAAGGAATACAAATGCCCGCATCGTGGCACTAAAAGTTTGGGTCCCGCAAATAGGGACATTCCGACAAAAAGTTCCTTGGATTGGGAAGGTTTTCATTTATTTTCTTTTTGTCCGTTAGATCGTTTGTCCTTCCCTCCTTTCCGAATAGATTTTGGGTTGAGGATAGGACTTTTGCGTTTATTGCTATCATGAACTCACTACCCCTGATTCGATCCGTCTGTTCTTCGCTTTGTCTGCATCCTTGATAGAGTATCTAGTCCTCTCTTCCGAGGTGAATATAAAGGATGCCAGTTACGCTGAAATACATAAAATATATCCGTATGACTTGTGATTCCGTTTGAAGTATAGGCTGTATTCTCTCAGGCTTTGCATGGTCCTACTTATATACATGATTTGAGCTTTCTGGATTGATCCTTCCGATATTTATCCATGTCCTGCCTAGACAATCATGCCTATCAACGGTGTTATCATGGCTCTGAGGATCAGCCAGAGACGAATTGCCAAAGCCTTTCTTCTCTTTCTGAGTACCTAGGTATTCTTATCCAAACAGTAATAGAACGCACCATGGCGATGCACCAAGCAACAAAGAACATCAACAATGGCTATACTATCCCTCATTGTCTTCTCTCCTTGAACAAAGAACCAAATCCAAGTCATCACCAAAAAGACATACATAAATAGAACCGGATCTCACCACAATCCCATCCCGCCCATCCCACCCATCCCATTCTCCCAGCTACAACTAGATCTAAGTAAGCCCTCACAAATTAACCAACTCACATACCAGAAAGTCTACATAAACCTCGTCAGCATGGAAGGAGCTCGCATACACCCCCACAACTTCCTAGAAATCTATACACAAGCCTGCGAAGCCTTCACGCACAAGCTGCAATGCCAGGTCTTCGTTCTCCTAAGCCTATCCCCCAGCCCTGATATAGAGGAGATCCCGACACGGCTGGAGGAGCTCTGTGAGCGGGTCATTCAGATTGGTTTCTTGGGTGAGGTTGGCGAGTTCGGGGTCCGGGATGATAATCGCGTGCGTGTTCGTTGGGGTTCGCTCCCTATTAAGGAGATTTGCTTTGAGATTAAGTGGGAACTGGCGGTTCTCAAGGAGGAGCTCGACAGTGGGGATTCGGCGCCTTTGGTTGTTGCGGATCTTTTGGTTGGGATTTTAGATTCTCTGCCTTTTTAATAACTATGCAATGTTGTATTTTTGCTTTTTATTGTGTTTGGTTCTGGTTTATGGTTTGTAGAGGCCTGTGGGCTTCGGGTTTGAGGCGATTGTTTGGTTTTGGACTGTAGAAGGAAGAGTATCGGTCAATGATGATACTAATTGTACCAGCACAGGACTAATGGCTTTGTTGTATACATTCTACAGGATTTACTTGCTACTGGACGGTCTACGAAAGGTTGATTTCAACCATTGATATCGCACCGAACGGATATCGAGAGGGTAGATTCATATGATTCCTTATGCAGTGTTTCTGTCCGATGATGACGGGAATTCGTCAGTCCCCCTGCTAGACTTGAGACATTCAAGCTTTCATGTCTGTACACAGAGAGAGAGAGGTCTTCAGGTGGATCTAGGACTGTGTCCATTCTGGTGTTTACGATTAAAATGCGTATTTAGATTCAACGGCTTTCATTATCATTACTGCTTGGTCCGCTGAGTGACCAACTCCGGACCAAAAACGTCGTCTTCTTGGCGGACTTTCTGTTCTTGTTCCAATTTCCGCTTCTTCGCTAGGCGTTCTGTTTCGCTCTCCGAAGTGACAATCCCAGCGTCACTTTGAACAGCTGTGGATGGTTGGGTTGATTCCCGTTTCTGAGCAGCAGCCAGATTCACCTTCTCGGGGTTCTGACAATGATACAGTTTCTTTGCGATGCGTTTGAGGCTCTTCATTTGCGCCGGGTCGGAGGAGAGGGGTGTGTAGGATTGGAGAAGCGCAGAGCATTCAGTCAAGACGTGATGCAGCTTGGAGCGGATTTCGTATAGAGGGTTCACCAGGCCATTTTCGTCTGTTTCGGGGGCTGGAATTGTGGCTGTGACAGGGCCACCAAGTTTCACATCCAGCAAAAACTCGGCTAGCGGACGATCCGCCAGTAAGAAGGCGGAAAACCAGATTTGGGATGGTGTGTACAAGAAGTAGGCGTCCGTCATCTGCGCAGCGGATTTCAGCAGCTCACGAGTCGTGCCGTGGGCACGAGCGATTCGATCTGACATTGAGGACGATGGGACGGGAGGAGGTGCGATGGACAGCAATCCTTGTTGGAGATCTTCTGCGGTCTCGTATGGTAGATGGGGGGCTGGCTGGCCTTGGCCTTGTGCGATGGCTTGTAGTTCCAGGACGCCGCCTTCAAGTCCCCGGAATGGATGCCGTACATCAAAAGTGAAACGGAGTCCCTGCATGAGCAGGAATTCTGGTGCGATGACGTCCTCTGTCGTTGTGTCGCCGGGGATCCCATCTGCAAATTGCCGAAGGGAAATATAGTAGTTATCGGTTTTAGTGGCGACGAAGAGCGCACACGCCATGATCGACTTTGGATGGTATGTCATGGGCGAATTGGTTAGGTAGAAGCGGCGGAGGTATTGGATCGCGGTGGCCTGTATGCGCAAACGAGAGAAGTCAGATTCTCAGTTTCATTGGTACTGACTTTCAAGGAAAGAGTGAAGTCCCGTCGAGCTTAACGTACCCGGACCATTGTCGGAATTGGTGGCTTGTATGTCTCTCCCAGCTCTAGCGTCTTCTCGCAGTAATAGCGCACGAGAACGAGCTCCTCCTCTGGCGTCAAGCATTCAACGTCCTTCTCATCTTTATTCTTGACTTCCATATTGCTTTCCGGTAGTGGTGTTCCCGCCGCGGAGGTTGCAGTCGACTGATGAGCTTCGCACGATCTGCGCAAAGCGGCGCGCACGCGCTCGCTGGCAACGGCATTTGTCGTGGCTCTGAGAGATTGCAGAGAGGGCTCGGTGTATGACCACAGCCGGTACTGGGATGAGGCACGGTAAATGTCGTCTTCAATCATGGTGTTGGTGCCCTTGACTTGTTGGAAGAATGGAAGGCTGGAAACCTTTATTCCTGGGTGAGATAGCGGTGATAACGGCCGGCGGCTTAGAGTATCACCAAAGAGATATTCTGAGTAGGGAAAAGAGGAAAATGAGGGCTGTTTTAGAAATGAGAGTAAACATTCGACAATTATTCAATGAGCCTAGCAAATAATCCACTTGGTTTGTTCCGCAGGAGGTTGTTGCTCGGAGCTGATGCTTATCGATAACACCAATCCTCACTTCACCTAACATCAACTCAATATAGTTATTGGGAGTTTATTTTGTTCTTGTTTTACTGATTTGAATATCGATTGAAAGCAATGTAGCAAATACTTGACATCATAAACCACCCAATGCAATCCATTGATCCATATGTGCTTTTGCCGCATTCTACCCCAAGCCCCTCCCAGACACCAGAATATACATGTACATCACTCACCGAGAAGTCGGGCAGCAATCTCACCCATAGAATTTTCTTCCAACTCGTAGTCTTGACCTCCTCGTCGTTCGACCCCGACATGTCGGAAAGCAGCCACAACACGATCAACATCGAAGCCCATGCTGGAGAAACGGTCGATCAAATTCTTGTTGTATCCGTCATATCTACAGGTCATAGTCAGCATCTATATGCGGTGAATGGCAGAAGTCTGGCTCACTTCGCAAGACTGTCTTCGCCAGCTCCTTGCCGGGTGTCATCTATGCTTGATCCGCTTCCATTGTCAGCACTAGCGGGAGCTCCAGCGTAGACAACTGCCCAGTCGCGTGCAACACGCTCAAATTCCTTGGGTGACTTGAGAAGCATATTAGCCACTTCGGCATCTTGGGGATCTTTGGGCTCGGGTGTGCTGAGCAAAGATTGCAGCGAAAGCAGAGCGGACTTGATGGTCAGAACTGGCGACCAAGCAGTGGAAAGCGTGTCGAGGCAGATTGCACCCTACACTGGCCATTAGAATCCAAATATGCTCAAGTGTATATTGTGGAAGGGTACTGACCGTTTGGCTGCTGACATTTGGATGCCACACTTTGGTCTCAAACTTCATGGTAGGTGGTCGGAAAGGGTAGTCGGTGGGGATTTTGATGTCGATATTGTACGTGCCACCTTCATACGGGGTGCCAGGCGGCCCTGGAAACGACCCCCTTAGGTGTGTGACATCGTCCTGGTTGCCAAATGGCTCTGCCTTGATTTGAGAGTGGGCGTCGGCGTGAATGTCCGCAATCTCTTTTCCAATGCGACGCATACGGTTGCTAGCCATGGTGATTCGAGGTTTGTTTTAGAAAGACGTCAAACAAAAGATTTTGGAATATGAGACCGCTGTATGTGCAAACTGTGCAGACAAGTAGACCTATTCCGTCTTGTTAAAGACTGTACAAGAGAGTAGAAACTGTCGTGGAGAGGAAGGCGGAGTGGGGCTAATTGTAGGAGGATGGTGTTAGGAAGGTTTCAGATCATATCACTCCCAGAGTACGAGACCCTCTAGGGAATTGAAAGCAAGTCAAGACGAGAATCTCACCAAAGGAGGGGAACTATACGGGAATCCAGTATGAATGATGAGCTCAAACACCTGTCACCTTGTTACCAGTTATACGTGTCTGAGATATAGACCTCGAGAAAAGAACGCAACTGTCAAGTCTCGATTGCGTAAGATACTCTCGGTATAGAGCCTTGCTGGAATATAAATTTCTTTGACTGTCTTCGAGAATGTCGGAGTCAAAGCAAGGTGCCGAGGCGTTAAGGCAATAAGGCGCGAATGACGCAGTGGACGCCTGAGGCCTAAATAGTCACGTGTGGACCTAACAGCTTCCAGCTCGCCCAGCGCCTGACCTCCGGCGATACCACCACATCTGCATTGACAATCATCCCTTTCAACTCGCCTTTCCCATCATTCAAATACTATTTGAGGCTCGGGATCCACCCTACTCTGATTCATTTGCAAATTCATACAAGGGATTCTGATTGCCTCCATCTCGGTGGCTGACAAACATGGTGAGCGCCTCAATCTTGCCAGCCTTTGGGAGGCCATCTCGATTTGTTTTCTAACATTCAAACTAGGGTCAACAGCAGTCTAATCTAGGCGGCGGCCCTGGAGGCCCTGGAGGCGATGACAAGGATAAGAAGGTATGTTCCTAATTCGTTTCTGCTACACAACTAGCGCTGAGACCGTCTTTCATTCATCAGAAGGACAAGCCTAAGTACGAGCCTCCCCCACCACCTACCACCCGTCTTGGAAAGAAGAAGCGCAAGGCTGCCGGCCCAAGCACTGCCTCCAAGCTCCCCGATATCTATCCTACATCGCGATGCAAGCTACGATACCTTCGCATGCAGCGTGTTCACGACCACCTGCTGTTAGAAGAAGAGTACGTCGAGAATATGGAACGAATGCGCAAGGCCAAGGCCCGGGCAACCCAGGATCCCGCCAAGGGAGGTGGCGACTTGGATGTGATGGATCGGAACGCCGACGAGCGGAGTCGAGTTGATGACATGCGAGGCAGCCCGATGGGTGTCGGCAACTTGGAAGAGTTGATTGATGATGACCATGCTATTGTCTCAAGTGCTACCGGCCCTGAGTACTACGTCTCGATCATGTCTTTCGTTGATAAAGATCTCCTCGAGCCGGGTGCCAGTATTCTTCTACACCACAAATCAGTGTCCGTCGTCGGCGTACTGACGGAGGAGTCTGACCCCCTTGTCTCGGTGATGAAGTTGGACAAGGCACCGACTGAATCATACGCCGATATTGGTGGTCTCGAGCAGCAAATCCAGGAAGTTCGAGAATCCGTGGAGCTGCCCTTGCTACACCCCGAGCTGTATGAAGAGATGGGTATCAAGCCCCCTAAGGGTGTGATTCTTTACGGTGCCCCAGGTACCGGAAAGACGCTGCTTGCTAAGGCCGTCGCCAACCAGACCAGCGCAACCTTCCTCCGCATTGTTGGTAGTGAGCTGATCCAGAAGTATCTGGGTGATGGCCCTCGCCTGGTTCGCCAGATCTTCTCAGTTGCTGCTGACCACGCTCCATCAATCGTGTTCATCGACGAGATTGATGCCATCGGTACTAAGCGATATGAGTCACAATCTGGCGGTGAGAGGGAAATCCAGCGAACCATGCTGGAGCTTCTGAACCAGCTGGATGGATTCGATGATCGCGGTGATGTGAAGGTCATCATGGCTACCAACAAGATCGAAACCCTGGATCCAGCTTTGATCCGACCTGGTCGTATTGACCGTAAGATTCTCTTCGAGAATCCAGACCGTAAGTGATACCCTGATGTCTGCTGTTTCGTCGAAGTTAACTAACAAACAATTCTTTTTAGAAAACACCAAGAAGAAGATTTTCACTCTGCACACATCGAAGATGTCTCTCGGCGACGACGTTGACCTCGAGGAGTTCATCAACCAGAAGGATGATCTCTCTGGTGCCGACATCCGGGCTATCTGTACTGAAGCTGGCTTGATGGCCTTGAGAGAGCGCCGCATGAGGGTGCAGATGGACGATTTCCGAGCTGCTCGTGAGCGCATCATGAAGACTAAGCAGGACGGCGGTCCTGTGGAGGGTCTATACTTGTAAGCGCTGGCAATCATCCGAGGGTACAGTGCCCGAGTGCTTGCACTGGAGACCTGTACTCAGCTAGGTCCATTCTGTATTGTAATAATCGAGTGACGAACGAATCTAAGGGGCGCATCGCCCAGCTATTTCCCTAAATTTATCCATAAATATACATCCAAAGTACAAAATTCGCTGCTACTGCGCGAGATTGCCTGCGCCAAGCACTTCGGCTTATCAGTCATGAGTTGCAAACACTGCAAACAAGCTCATATCAAAGTCGAAGCCTCTCTCTTCATCTGTCGCAAAGTCTCTCACACACTCAATCATGGATGAATTCGACGAGGAAGCATTCAACAAGTTTTTTCCCTCCAGCTTTGGGAAGCAGGCTAAATCTGTTGATGTTGAGACCCAGATCGACCGATCCAAGCGTGCCAATATTTCGGCTCCAAAACCCGAGACCACTGAACTAAGCACTGCAACGACAGCCCCTAGCGCAGAAGAAAGAAGAAGCGATGATGAGCGAAAAGACAGCGAAGATAATAGCGATGAAGACTCCGACGATTCAGATGATGAGGATGAATTTCCCGTATCGCATGAGCTCGTTCTGAAGTCTCATGAACGTGCCGTGACCACCATGACCGTGGACCCCTCGGGGGCCCGACTAATCACAGGTTCTACCGATTGCACACTGAAACTACATGACTTTGCGTCAATGACTCCATCCACGCTCCGCGCTTTCAAGTCCGTCGATCCTTCAGCCAAGAAAGCGACGGCGGCCCAGGACACCCACGCCTTGCACTACGCCGCGTTCAATCCGCTCTCCCCAAGTTATGTTCTAGCTGTGACTGCCACACCGCAGCCACGAATTCTCAGCCGCGATGGTGAGATACTCACAGAATTTGCGAAGGGTGATATGTATCTACGAGATTTACATCATACCAAAGGACATGTGTCTGAGGTTACTTGTGGTGCATGGAACCCATCTGATCCTAACCTATGCGCCACTGCTGGGACCGACAGCACGATTCGCATCTGGGATGCCAGCGTCGGCCGCTCACAGAGGGAGGTGATCGTGCACAAGTCACGGGCGGCTGGCTCCGCTGGTCGGACTAAGATGACCGCCATCGCATGGGGCTCGCCGAAACAAGGAGGCACCGACATTCTGGTAGGTGCGGCTCTCGATGGGAGTCTATGTATGTGGAGTGGAAAGGGCCCATACACAAGACCCAGTGCAGAGATCCGGGACGCTCATGTCAAAGATACATGGACAAGTGGTCTTGATATCAGTTCCGATGGAAGGCTTGTTATCACGAGAGGTGGTGATGATACGATCAAGCTTTGGGATACCAGAAAATTCAAGACTCCAGTCACAACCGTCACACATACCTCGACATCTTCCCGCTATCCGACATCCAACATCCAGTTCTCTCCTTCCTCTGCCAATGTCATCACAGGCTCTCAAACCGGCCACCTGCATATCTTGAACCCTGCTACTCTCAAGCCAGAACTCGTCACACCAGTAACACCGGGGTCGCCATTGATTACTGTTCTATGGCATGAAAAGCTCAACCAAATTATGACGGGCTCCGCCAATGCTGAAAACCACGTCCTCTACAACCCGACCATGTCCACGAAGGGCGCAGCGACGGTTATGTCCAAGGCGCCAAAGCGCCGCCACGTCGATGAAATTGCCATCACCACGGATTTGAACCAGGGATTGGCAGGTGATTCAGTGGTTGTCGGCTCCAACGGAGTTCCGCATTACAGCTCGGCAACCAGGTCTGCTCGTCATCCTACAGTTGGCTTTACAGCCTCTGGTCGCTCGAGGGATCCTCGCCGGCCGCATTTGCCGATGCAGACACCGTTTGCAAAGAATACCCCGGATGAAAAACACATCCTCGAGCATATTCCACTTAGTTCTATGCGAGATGAGGATCCACGTGAAGCGCTCTTGAAATATGCCGACAAAGCGGAGAAGGAGCCTGTATTCACCAAGGCATACAAGGAAACACAACCAAAGGCCATATACGCGGAACTGAGTGATGGCGAAGAACAAGGCCCGGAAAAGAAGAAAGCAAAGCGATGATCTGCTTGGAGATGTACCATACTCACCATGATTTTCGGTATCAGAAGGGTTGCGTTGGGTTGCAACGACTCAAATATAACTGCCTCGGCGATATACAATATGTAGTACAGTTTGTAGTTTCATAAGTATCCAGAATCTTACCAGACCCAGCTCCTTACATTCGCTCTGAGTTGTCCCCTCTTTTGCTGCTCCATGACGTCCCCCAAGAGCCCAACGATCCCCAACTGCCCACCCGAGCCGCCAATGATATGTAGCCATGAAGAGAATCGCACGAGCTTTGACCTCGCGCAAACGTCGCATTGGCGCTGTTTGAATTCGTATCTGCACTGTGGAACGTTAAATTACCGCGTAGTCTCCAATGACCGCAAGGGACCTTGGAAGCGGCTCCCCCGGAGGTTGGGTTGGTGCTGACATATCAATTATCTCCGCGGCGCACCTCCGCTCTGTAAGGCTGCCGCTTCCCCAAACCTCTCATACTCATTACTCTCCTTATCTGACGTGGCAAATTTCGCGCGAGAAATTCGGAATACTCGGAACACAATGCTGTCGTTTGCGACTTGAGATCAAATGCTCACCATCGAATCTGGGGGTTCGTTTTGATCGGCCGTACCCGCCGGACAGCTGGGGTGTGTAAGGGGTGCTTGACAACCAAAAGAGCTTCCCCGCCAAGACGTACGATAAACAGTACTCGAATATTTGGATCGCATCATTTCAGACGAACGGATGGCATCTTCCCAGTCATCGCTGGTAGCAAGCCTGCTGCCCGGTCTTCTTTCTTCGGCCATCTCCCCGTCGAGATCATCCATATCCGCGGCTTCTTCTATCCACCAAATTTTTGTCGCGCCATCAAACTCCACCTCAGGGACTCCTCATAATCATGATGGGAACGACGGGGGAAACATGCATGAATGGTCATCGCTGATTGGAATTATTACGGCTTTATGCGGCAATGTTTTGATCTCATTGGCTCTCAATATCCAACGCTACGCGCATATTCGGATAGCAAGAGAATGGGAGCAGGACAAGAATCGCGGCAGGGGATTTGCAAACGGAACGCACGTCGGATTAAGAGGAAGATCCCCGGTCCAATACCGAGACTCTGAGCAGGATGACTTCGAACCTTATCGCGATGACGATGGCGACGACACCGAAAGGAGGAACACTGGTTCAAGCTCGCGGGCCACTAGCACTGGAAGTAAGGATGGCGCAAACGGCAACCGCAAATCCTACCTCAAGTCTCCGTACTGGTGGGTCGGAATCGTGCTCATGGTTGTGGGCGAAATGGGCAACTTCATGGCCTACGGCTTTGCACCGGCGTCGATTGTTTCTCCGTTGGGCGTTGTGGCTTTAATATCAAATTGTATTATTGCGCCATGCTTGCTCAAGGAAAAATTCCGCAAGCGCGATCTCTGGGGCGTGATCGTCTCTGTTGCTGGTGCCGTCGTTGTTGTTCTCAGTGCTAAATCGTCCGAAGAACAAATTGGGCCTGGTGAAATCTGGGCGAGCATCACGCGATGGGAGTTCGAGCTCTATCTCGGGCTGACCACGTCCTTGATTATCGGCCTGATGTGGGCAAGCCATCAGTATGGATCGCGATCGATTCTGATAGATGTTGGGCTCGTTGCATTATTTGGTAAGTTTCTAGCAATTCCTAGTGTTTGGGCTCAGTTCTTCTTGGTCTTGTTTCTAACCGTATAAAACAGGCGGATACACGGCTCTTTCTACGAAAGGTGTCTCTTCGCTTCTGTCTGGCACGTTATGGCATGTTATTACATTCCCTATTACCTATCTGCTGGTCTTCGTTCTTGTCTCCAGTGCATTGATGCAAATCCGTTACATCAATCGTGCTCTGCAGCGCTTCGATTCCACCCAGGTGATTCCGACGCAGTTTGTTCTCTTCACTCTCGCTGTCATCATTGGAAGTGCGGTCCTTTACCGTGATTTTGAATCGATAACGGCCCAGCGCGCGGCAAAGTTTGTTGGCGGATGTCTGTTGACTTTCCTGGGAGTTTACTTCATCACGAGCGGCAGAGTCGCCGCCGACAATGAGTCGTCATTTTCATCCGAAGACGAGGAGGGGTCCATTGGTTTACTCAATGGTGAACGGTATTATGACAGAATTGATTCGCCCCCGCCTGGTCCTCAACTGCCGAAGACATCAGGCGTTTCTATAGAAGCACAATATGACGTTCCACAGTCCCCAAGGGGCTCCATATTGAGCACTGATGGGGTTGATGATGATCAGTCTACTCCTAGAGGTGTAATTTCCGCTGCACCCTCTTCGCCTCGTGGATCTTTAACCGATGAGTCTCCTCTGTCTGCTCCGTCGTTTGATTACACTTCACCATTGCGGCCCCCATCTCGCATGTCCAATCCATGGGCAGACATCGAAGATCAGGCTGTCGTGACCCCACAGTCTGATATCCGCCCTGTTACTCCTCCTGGGCAGGAAGACGAAGCGGCGCAAGCCTCAACAGTCCTTCTGCGGTTCCCTCCTGCGCCCGGTCTTGAAGAAGCAGCGGGCGCCCATGATAACGTCAGTACTGTACGACGTGCTTCAACCCCCACCACGCTCTTAGATCAAGCCAGCCACGCTATTCGCAATAACACTCTCCTTGAGACACCATCGCGACATGGTTTGCGCAGCTCTCTCTCCCATCGTTTCTCCCCCGGGCCTCTGCTTCCCACACTTTCCGGTGGCTTCACTGCGGTGATTGCTGATTCTATCCGGCGTGGCGACGGTAGCCCTATCAAGGATCGGACAAGGCGCAGAGTGGGACGTCGGCGTCAACTCGACGGCGCTTTTGCAGATCCATCCCTCGAAGGCAATAGCGACGCGGCGCTTTCCCTTGCAACTGCTCGACTTCAGTCGGCCACTAACCTAGCGGATAGACCCGCGGAGGCTGGCCGCTCGACCCAAGCTCTTGCGACAGAAATAGATACTACACCAAAACAACCGATCAACGCAGATGTGACTCGTCTTCGCAGCTTGAGTGACTCGTGGAGTGGCGGGCTTGCGTGGCTAGGTGGTGCCCTTCGTAAAGCCCAAAACACTAAAACCGCCGACAGTGTCGCTGCAACGGGGACGCCAACACCAGAGAATGAGACACAGCCCGAGCCAAGTCGCAACACCGGTGATTTTGACGCCGAGACGGAAGCTCGGCGATAATCAACCCAAAGCTCCCTAGCTCTGATGCATTATACACCTCCCCCTTTCCTTCATTATTCCCCTTCGTGTTCTTCTTCCGGGTAGATTCCTTTCGGCATATTTTTGTAATTGGCATTGCATTCTGCGGATATATGTTTAATATTTTGTCAATGTATCATTTCTTTTCACCCTGTATACTTCACCCACAAAGGAGGGTTCAGCGTTACTAGCCACCTATCTTGCCTTTAGCCTCTTATTCTTTTAATTTATCTACGTTGTATATTGCTCACCTACCACACATAATTCTTCAAACCAGAGTTCCGGGTGTATCTCACTCCCCCGGAGGAAGAGAGGCAGCCCTAATAGGTGGAAAAAGCTGAGAGCACGCACCATCGCCCAGGAGAGATACCCCAGATGTCTTGATTACCCTCCACTTCTTAAGTCATTTCAGCCGGAAAGCAGGCCTTTCCCCTCAATCCGAGAACACCATTCCAGAGTGCCGGCGGGGTATTGCTCCGTCTCCTGATAGTGCTAGCTCGGTTGAAACAACGCCATGCAGGACACTACTGCAGCCGTGGAGACTAGCTGATCCCTTTGCTGAAGACGGTTTCATTTCCGATGCCCAATGGTAAAACTTACCTCAATTAGTGATCATTAAATCATGCAATGCGACCAGTCTCTAGTTGAATTACCTGTCTCCGCAGTGCAAGGGTGTTATATGCAAGAGCTTCCCCAACAATTTTCTTTTCTTCCTTCCAATCTCACGATAGCCAGTTGACAACAGCCCTTGGCCATTGAATTTGGAAAACAAGTGGTTATCTTCTCATCGACATGGTGGCCAATCTGCTTTCCAGTGGGCTGTTGCTCCTGCAGCTCTTTGCTGCCATAGCTTTGGGGAAACCGAGCCACAGTCCTCTTTACAAGGATGCCAATGCTCCAGTGGAAAAGAGAGTGAAGGACTTGCTGAGCCGGATGACCATCGAGGACAAGAGGGCCCAGTTGATTCAAGGTATGGCTTATCTCAAACCGCCATAGGGAAGTTCTAATTGCTGATGAATTCTTGTACAGGTGATGTTACGAATTGGATGAACCAAACCTCGGGGGAATTCAACTACACCGGCCTGGTCACCAACATGGAGCTGAAGGCAGGCTCGTTCTATGGTATGAAATTCCCTGTTTAGCTGTTAGATCCTTTTGTATCAGTTCGCAGAAACACAAATACTAATGCTTTGCAGTCGGGTACCCTGTTTCTTGGGATTGGATCTCCGACAACATTAAGAAAGCCCAGGACTACCTCATCCACAACACAACTCTAGGAATTCCTGCGCTAGTTCAGACGGAGGGTATGTGCTTCAAGAATATAGTCTCGAGGTATATTGTATCCCAAGCTCATGACATGTCATGCACCAGGTATCCACGGGTTTTTGATTGGTAATGCCACCATCTTCAATTCGCCCATTGCGTACGGATGCTCTTGGAACACAGAGGTAAGTGGATATTATACTTGCACTGTCATACATACTGCGTTTGAGGTCTGACACGATATTGCGCAGCTTGTCGAAAAAATGGCAGAAATAATCGCACAAGAAGCCAAAGCCCTGGGTGTTAATCAGCTCTTCGCTCCTGTTGTTGACCTTGCTCGTGAACTTCGATTTGGTCGGGTGGGTTTCATCTTCATGTTACTATATTCAGCGCAATGAAGCTAACAACAGAGGGAAAAGGTCGAAGAAGGCTTCTCCGAGGACCCTTTCCTCTCCGGCGAATACGGGTATAGCTACGTTAAGGGAGTGCAGGGCAAGAATGTGTCAGCTATGGTCAAGCACTTCGCAGGCTTTAGCGCCCCCGAGCAAGGCCTCAATACTGGCCCAGTTCACGGTGGTGAGAGAGAATTGCGCACAACGTATGCCAGCCCTAGACCCAGGGTCTGAATAGTTCTCTAATCATTGCATAGGTGGCTGCCTCCTTTCAAGCGAGCTATCGTCGATGCCGGTGCTTGGTCGATCATGGCTGCGTACCACTCGTAAGTCCAGCCTAGTCAGCTTTGTCTTATACCATCATCCTAACATCCGTTTCTAGATGGGATGGTATTCCAGCCGTCTCTGACTACCACACTCTCACTGAGATCCTGAGAGAAGAATGGGGATATGAGTACTTCGTCATGACCGACGCCGGTGGAAGTGACAGAGTGTGCGCGTACTTCAAACTTTGTGAGAGCGATCCTATTGACATGGAAGCGGTTACCACGCAGCTGCTGAATGCTGGAACCGATGTTGAGATGGGAGGCGGTTCATTGTAAGCTCCGTTGAAATCAAACGATACAGCTATAGACACTAACTGGCGAACAGCAACTTTCAAAAGATCCCCGAGCTTGTCGAGTCCGGCAAGCTCGATATTGCGGTCGTTGACACTGCTGTCGCTAGGTTGCTTCGGGCCAAGTTTGAAATGGGTCTCTTTGAGAACCCGTACCCCGCTGCACCTAAGGACGAGTGGCGTACGCTGATCAACAGCCCCGAAGCTGTGGAACTTGCAAGAGACTTGGATAAAGAGTCTATCGTTCTGCTTGAGAACCACGAAGACATCTTGCCTCTGAAGAAGTCGAGTAACATTGCGGTCATTGGGCCTATGGCTGGCGGTCTCATGAACGTAAGTCAACAAACCTATTTCGCTTGTTAGACTGGATATTAATGAGGTGTATAGTATGGTGACTATGTCGTCTACAGGAGTCAGTACCGGGGCGTCACTCCCCTCGAAGGTATCAAGGCTGCAGTTGACGACGAAGCCCAGGTCCATTATGCCCAGGGATGCGACCGAGCAAGCAACGACCAGTCAGGCTTCGAGGAGGCAATCGAGGCGGCAAAGAAATCCGACGTTGCTGTCGTGGTTGTAGGAACCTGGTCGCGCGACCAGAAAGAACTCTGGGCAGGACTGAACGCAACGTGAGTGAACCGACCTTGCCTCAAGATATATCTAAGTCCCAATACTAACACATGCAAAGGACTGGCGAACACGTTGATGCAAACGATTTGTCCCTTGTGGGCGCCCAAGGACCTCTGATCAAGGCCATCGCTGACACGGGCGTGCCAACAATCGTCGTCCTGTCAAGCGGCAAGCCCATCACAGACACCTGGATCTCGAACTCAACCGCTGCCCTGGTGCAACAGTTCTATCCATCCGAACAGGGCGGAAACGCCCTTGCTGACGTCCTCTTCGGAGACTACAACCCATCCGGCAAGCTGTCTGTCAGCTTCCCCCGCTACGTGGGCAATCTCCCAATCTTCTACGACTACCTCAACTCCGGACGCTCTATGGGTGACGTAGGCCACGAGTATGAAAACGGGACTCTGGTATTCGGCCACTCGTACGTACTCGGTGACGCCTCGCCGTGGTACCCCTTCGGCTATGGCAAGAGTTATTCCACCTTCAAGTATGGAGATATCAAGATCGACAAGAGCAAGATCTCTGCATCTGAGAAGACTGTCACTGTCAGCGTTGATGTGACTAATACCCATGCTACTCGTGACGGTACGGAAGTTGTGCAGGCCTACATCCAGGATGATATTGCCACTGTTGTTGTTCCTAATCGTCAGCTCAAGGGCTTCAAGAAGGTGGTTATTCCGGCTGGGGAGACTAAGACTGTTGAGATTCCTATCAAGGTTGAGGATATTGGTCTCTGGAATACTCGGATGAAGTATGTTGTTGAGCCCGGTCAGTTCACTGTCCTTGTGGGCAGCAGCTCCGAGGATATTCGTGGTAATGCTACGTTTATTGTTCAGTGATCGTTGTGATGTCTACGTTGAAGGGAAGTTAGTTCTTAGTATATAGTCCGATGTGTGAGTTGCTTCGTGCGTGTCGCATCACTCGTTGTATATATCTCGCGTCATATTTGGAAATGAAAGCTTGAGATTTCTCAGATATTCATTCGCATCCTCTTGGATGGTCTCTACATTGTCCTGCTCAACGTACCCCGAGCGTATTGTATTTCTCGATGTGGATATGTAACTTTGGATACTATTCTACACTGATCATCATTTCACCTAGGTATCAAACATACTCTATCCCCTCCGGCTAATTCCACTAGGCTGAGATTAGACGAGAAATCGAATGGCTACTGAACTATCGGTCGGATCAAAACGAAATGGATTCAAAGCTTCATAAATTGTGTTAGGGGGATATCATATCTTGTAAAAGAGGATAGCATTAGAGGACCAAACGCCGTTTCCAACCACCGAGAATGGATGTTGCCGGACTATGCCGGGTTATCACCCGCAGCACGAGAGTCAGCTTGACCGGTAGAGGGGCCTCGACCGGGATCTGGAGAGACTGAGGGGGCGGACGGCTTGCTAGCACCACTTGCAGGTGGGTTGCTTTGACTGTCACCAGAGCGACCCTCCGCTCTTCGAGTTTTAGCACCCTCTTTCAATTTCTCCCAGCGGTCCCGGTAACGCCCAAGGACATTTTTAAGCTTGTCATTCTCGTGAGTGGCAGTTTCAAGTTTCTTCTCACTGCGCTGGATCTGCTCCTCCAGTTCTTTGATCCGCGCATCAGTATCAGCCGCAGCCGGCGGCGCAGTCAGCGTAGCAACAGGAGAGGTAGTGGCCGTTGAAGGCTGGGCATAATCAGGTGTTCCGCCGCTCTGGCGGTGCATCATTCGGATTGATTGCTGAAGCGCCATCGACGAAGATTGCGCGCTCACCTCCCACATATGCAATCGTGTCGCCAGTGAATCGGTCAAATTCCTCAAGGTCTCATTCTCCATCTGCATCTCTTCCATTGTCTTATGTGTCTGTGGAGCAGTGAGCTTATCGGATGCGCCGCGGCGTCCCGCCCATACGCGTGAACCACTGGCACTGTGACGCATTTCAGGAGATGAAGGGGTCTCCCGAGCATCCACAAAGTCATCGTCACCATCCTCAATGCTATTTCTGCGTGCCTGCTTGTCAGCTCGGGTGAGGATCCCAGCGTATGACATGGTCCCACCCGTAGTTGGCACTACATAGAATGATTCTGCTGGGTTCCCAGGACCTGCACCAGAACCGTCCCGAATCGAGCGCAATGCAGCTCGAGAGAAGAGCTTGTTCACGTCCGGCTCACCTGCAGTCATGGACCGATCTAGAACAGCATGATCGCGGTCCACTTTCACCTCGGCTGAGGACTTGCGGCTCTGTTCAGCGCGGACTGGATCCGTAGGCCCCATTTGAATCCCTGCAAATGCCAAAGGTCCAGACACCTTGGAAACCAGTCCCCCGAAGGCCGAGTAGAAGCGATTGAATGCTTCATCGGTAATTGCGGGCTTATCTTTCGATCCGCCGGGTTCAGCTGCACTAGGAGGTACACTTTGCTGGGAAACCACCTCAGTACTGGGTGTCGGGGGAGACCATGGTTGTCTGGGTGTAGAAATACGACTTTGTCGACTTTTTGCTGCTCCGTCACGTAACCTTGCTTCACCGACTTTAGCCCTCTGTGGCGCCTCGGTCATCTTTGCCGCGACATGTTGCGATGTAAGTGTAGGCGACACGGGCGACCCACGTCGGGGGTGCGATGGGATTCCTCGGGCGGATGCTAAGTTACTAGCAATAGAGGATTTATCCCGACTTGGCAGACGAGCGTTGCCTACCAATCTTGGTGGTAGATGTGCATCCTGGCTCACTGCGCTCTTTGTGCCCCCGGTCTCGGCTGTAGTTTGCTGAGTCGCTAATGTTGAGGTGGCAGTAGCAGATGCCGGTTCAGCAGGGGTGTTAGATGGATGTTCATGCTGGAATCGGAGGATTTCGGCGAGCTTCTTATGGTGAGTTTCGAGCAAGCGTAGGGTCCGTAGGGCCTTATGACGCGTTAGCTCATCGCCGAGCCGGGGGCGGGGGCAGATCTTCTCCTCAATCAAGACTCACCTCATGGTCGGAGCTGCTCTGTGCAGCGGTTGCAAATTCACCAGCAGCTAGATCATGTTCCTCGCTGGCAGCGACTGGGTTGGCCTTGCGAGTCTCAAGTACTGCGTTCCGGGCATGAGTGTGGGCCTGGCCGGTCAGATTATCCTGAAAATGAGGGGTTGAGGTCTTACCAGGGCCAAAGGAGCTACTTCCATGACGAAAATAAGTTCACCTGCAGGACTTAAGAGAGAAAAATCAGGTGCATTCCTTTGATGGGATTTATCCGGGGAATGTTGGAGAAGTGACGTTATGCACTGTGAATGGAGATGACAGTAACACGAGGGGACCAGATACAGTGAGGTAAATTGAAGTACACGAGGTAAGAGGTAACCCTTGAAAGTAATACTCCTAGATCGATATTATAGAACAAATACTGTCTATTCAGTTAAACCGAAAGCAGCAAATGTGTCCAGTTACATCCACATTCTACACAGTGGAGAAGCGGAGAGGACTAGATGCTTATAGCTATACTGTCAGGCCATTCTACTACCTTGATGGAGGGGGAAATAGGGAGAATATATATGCAGTAGGAAATGTAGAGCAGTAGCTACAAATTATTGCAAGTAATATCATTTCAATGCGAATATCGAAATAAAACCAATTGAACAGAAACAGTTTCAGTCTGAGGCCTCCATCTTCACTTGGCGGGTGACTAAGTTGCGGAGCTCCAGGGGATGTTCGGACAATTCACCACTTTGTCTCTCTTTCGTTACTTTCGTTTCCCCGTCTATGTACGGAAGTTCTCTCGCAAAACAAGAGAGAGAGAGAAACTCTTCATTACATACACCTCATGACAACTTCCCCCTGATCCTCCCGGTCTGCCCGCACCCTCTCGATACACCTTCCGCTACATTCCAATTATGGCCGACTCTTCGTCTTCAAGCTTGAAAGGTGAAAATAGATCGCGCCGCTCCTGGACAATATCTGCAGAATCAAGTGCAATCGAGAGCAATGGTCGGTCATCCCAGGATTCCGCTGTCGAGAGACCGAAAACCCAGGGCGGAGAAGTAGCAGATCCTAAGGCTGGTCCTAGTGGATTCTCAAAGCTACTCGATGCGCGTCGGAGGCGGAAAGAGAATAAAAAGAAGACACAAAAACACAACGACGAGCCGGCGGTGCCGCCTGTGGTTTTCGAACACGACCTACACGAAAGTCGGTCCAATGGGTCTCGGGATGGGACCTCCGCAGCCCCGTCGTTGAAGGCAGAGAGCTCTGCGCATGAGGGCGAAGGCAATAGTCTGTTGACCGATGATTCAGAGCCGGACGGGTAAGTTGAGAAACTGGTTCTCTATTGTCTTGGACTACTTCTAACCCGCCGATCTTGTTGGTTTTGTTTAGGCCCCCGCCGCTCACCTCACATAACTCCCATACCGGCTTCTACACCTCGTCCTCCCCATTGTTCAAGACCAAATCGGTAGATGCTGGAAACACGGAAGGCTCCAATGCTGATGCCGAGTCAGCTGTTAGTGGTCCCAGTGCCACTGGGTCAGATTCAAACCCGAGTGAAAGAATATCCCGACGCGCAACATCGGGTATGGCATTGGATGTACCCACGGACCCAAATGGCAAGAAACGCAGTACATCACCCGGGCGACGATTCAAAGGCGCTTTTGGCTCGGACAAGAAAGGTACCAATGACGACGTTGAGACTTCATCAACTAAGTCTGGAAGCAACAAGAGCGGCCGAGGTCTGTTCGGATCTAGCCGGCGGAGCAGTCTTTCCTCGAAACGAGCACAGGCAGCCCCTGATGATGTCCCGCCTCTGCCTGCGCCAATTCGGACTGATCTAACGGACAACAAACCTCGTTCACTTGAAGCGAGCCCCATGCCGAACACTCCACCCAAGACTGCTATTCCTGCGCCAGCGACAACTCTAACTCCTCCAACACCAACTGAGCACCGCCCTCTCAGTGCGCAAATCCTGTCCAACGATGTCACCGATTCGCCCGAGTCTCTACAGTCTGAAAATCCTCCGTCTGCTGGAGTCACCACCGTGAGCCCTTCTGGAAACATGATCTCTCACCGCCGGGTGCGGTCCGCTTCTGCAGCTCATGGCCCAAGCAAGTTGTCCAACTCAATATCTGCACTAACACCCCTTGAAGAAAAGACCTCCGGGCCGAAGAATGCGGCTTCAAACCAGCAAAGCGGCTTCTTCTCTTCTGTGTTTTCAGTTGCGCAAAACGCCGCCACTTCCTTCAGCAACAGCCTCAACGCTCAACAGAGAAATCGCCCACCTTCTCAGCCTGCTCTTGCTGATGCTGATAAATCCCTCACCGAATCAACCGCGGAGGCCGAAAACCCATCAGATAATGGAAGCAAGGTGGTGGAAGGGAGACCATCTGCTGTAGAGACTCTTGGGGCAGGAGATCTTAACTTCAGCCATCTGGACATTGACGCACGACCCGGTGAGTCAATTACGACTGCCGACGGCGTGGTGATAACAAAGCCAGCGAGCTCCGCTGACAAGCGCAAAAACACAGCTGTTGCCCGGAGAGATGAGGAAGCTGCTAAAATTGAAGACAAACGCGCAGCGCGCGCTGTTCAAGTAGCATACGAAAGGCCATCGGAGGTTTCATTGCCGAACTCTGCAGAAGACGCCCTGGAGTTTCAGTCTACCACCTCACTTCCGAAAGATGGCTTGATTATGGGCGATCAAACTCCCCCAGTGGTAGTGTCATTGACGGCGACCTGAGCGGGGGCCTCAGACGCACCGGCAGTGTGCGCAGCAGACTCGCCCGGCGTCATCGGGGCTCGTCTGGGGCCACAGCCTCTACAATTGGAGCTATTGGCGTCAATGCCGTTGCGCTTGGTGTTCCTGGTGCCAATTCCAGTGTGCCTCGGTTGACTGGCTTCGCGGTTGCAAGTAAAAAGCGCAATCGGGACTTTCACCAGTTATTCCGGAGTGTACCTGAAGATGATTATCTTATCGAAGATTACAGCTGTGCTTTGCAGCGTGAGATTATTCTTGCCGGCCGCATCTATATCTCAGAAGGACATATCTGTTTCTCCAGTAACATCCTGGGATGGGTCACGACTCTAGTGATCAGCTTCGACGAGGTTGTTGCCATCGAAAAGGAGAGCACGGCTATGGTGTTCCCAAATGCTATTGCCATTCAAACACTCCACGCCCGTCACACTTTCCGCAGTTTACTCAGTCGCGAGTCCACATACGACCTAATGGTCAATATCTGGAAGATTAACCACCCCACCATCAAGAGCTCTGTAAACGGGACCCGTGTGACCCATGGCACCGGTGATAAGACAGAGAAGGTTGGGGAGGAGGAGAGCGAGTCAGAAAGCGATGTCACTGATGAAGATGAAATATACGATGAGGACGAGGAAGGGGACAATGCTGATAGCTTCTTCGAGGCCGGGGACAGTGCCAACGCCAGTGCAAACTCATTGCCAGTGCGAAAAGGGTTAAGCCGCAAGGCTTCGAGTCTATCCGCGAATGCAGCTCTACCAGCGGCCGGTACAAATGTTAATGGCGATAAAAAGAACGGCGACAAAGGCACTTCCAAGGAAGCGCCTGCTGATTTCCCAGGTCCGACTACACATGCACCCACCGAATACGTCGACGCCAATGGACAATACGAGAAAGTCATCAAAGATGAAATCATTCCGGCCCCGCTCGGCAAGGTCTTCTCTTTGGTTTTCGGCCCAGCGTCCGGCGAGTTCATGACCAAGTTCCTTGCTGAAAACCAGAAATGTGGAGAGCTGCAGTTCGAGGGCACAGCCAAGGGCTTGACAATGGAAAGCCCAACCAGGAAGTACTCATACATCAAACCTCTCAACGGCTCCATTGGTCCGAAGCAGACAAAATGTATCAGTACCGAGAACATGGACTTCTTGGACCTTGAAAAGGCCGTTCTTGTCACTTTGAGCACCCAAACACCTGACGTGCCCAGTGGCAACGTTTTTGCTACCATGACCAAGTACCTCTTTACGTGGGCTCCTGGCAACCAAACTCGCTTCCTCATGACCTGTACTATTGAGTGGTCAGGCAAGAGTTGGCTTAAAGGTCCCATCGAGAAAGGTGCGATTGATGGGCAAACAACCTTTGGTAATGAGCTTGTCAAAGCGCTGCAGGTTGGAGTTGTTCCCCGTGGGCGTGCCAATGGAGCTGGGCGGGGCAAAGGAAAGCGCAAGAAGGGTGATAGCGGACGGCGGGAGTCGACTGCAGTTGCTTCGTTGAAGGTTGCTGTGGATTCCAACGCCTCAAAGCAAGAATCATGGGGACTATTCGAACCGGTCCGCCCCCTCCTGGAGCCCTTCACTAGCATTCTTAGTCCGCTATGGAATAGCAACTTCGCTATTTTAATCATCGGGATCTTGTTCTACATGGCCTTCTTGCGATCCCCGTCGCCATCGTCTATGGTTTCACATGAAGTCGGATGTCCCGGTCACAGCTTGCCCCAGAGACTGGCTGCATACGAGGAGATGTGGCGACGTGAAGAAACAGAGCTCTGGAACTGGCTAGAAGACCGTGTTGGTATGGACGGAATGGTCTTCCCCAACGTTTACCGATCGCCCGAGCCACACCCAAGTCGCAGGTCGTCTGGAGCCAGTACGAGTGATGAGCGTGAGCTTGCTGCACGGCTTCGGGAAGAGAAGATATCTGACCGTGAGATGGACCATGCCCTCCGTACCACACGCCAGCGTCTCGACGTCCTCGAGGAGATGATGGGCAAACGCAGAGCCCAATGGGAAGTCGAAGACCTAGTCAAGTCCGAATTGTAATGGACATCAATGGTCGTCCCTCCTTGCACATAAGACTCACCACACTTTCTCCCTACTCTCTTTTCTAACCCTGTCTCTTCCTAGAGAAGAGCCCAACTTTCCTTTCGACACCACACAAAATGTATTTCCTTGTCTTTACAGCTTGTTTTATTCTTACCCATTTGTCAAGGTGTTATCCCGGAGTTATGGGAACAAGCAGAGCTGTTCCCTTGCTGTTGATATCCGCCCTTCTCACATTCATTCTGAAAAGTCTACAGTCGTTATCCCAACACTCCCTCCTCTGTCCTTCGACACATGGACGGGTTTTCCTTGCATGTACATGAGCGCCAACTATCTTGTCTCTACACCTGTGGTCTACTAGCCACTGTCTTTACTTTTTCTTACCTTTCTTGCTTATTGTTCATCTGAGCGTGCTGGCTACTTCTCTTCTTTGCCCCATTTGCTTCTGTGTGAATATCCCGAGCTATTGCTATGTTATTTACATATTGAATTTAGGCTATGTCTGGCAGCCTCTTTTTTGCATTCGTAATTCCTGACGAGTAAAACACTATTTTGGTGCTTGAGGGGGAAGACGTCGTCTGGAGTATGAGCCTATAAGACCCATTCTGCCTTCTACAACAAGAAGACATATAGAAAAGCTCATCGTATAACGTTTCTAGTAATAGGCCAGACGACAAGTAGGGAATAGGCCATTCCAAGTTGCAAATACGAAATTCAGGACAAAGCCAGGTCAGAACCACTCAAAGGCCAACTGTAAATAAGTCCAGTGCTTGCCTACCCACGTACCTGCGTTGATTCTATCAAAATCAAGATCATCATCCCTTCTCTTCATCTTTACTTTCCATGTAAGTCCCAGATGTATCACCCACCCCAGGCTCAGAAGACTCACTGAAAAAAACTCCATTTCAGTCTTCCAGGCTCATCTCTTAACCCTATATACAAGAACGGAGCCGCCAAAAAACCATGCAGCAGAAACCTGGCCGTCCTGGCGAACCTTATCCAGGAATGAGTATTTCCGGGAGAGTGGATGATCTCCAAGGCCGTTTCCAACAGGCCATAGGCATGCTTTTGGAACGGCAGCTCGATCGACATCTACTTTGGGGGTTTCAAGTGCTCAGGAAGTATATAGTTCATTCAACGCCTGGGTCCTACAGTTCCCGGAAAATCGAGTCCAGAACCGGGCAATACCAGCCTGATGCTCACCACTTTCACGTCCCTCCTTGGCAAAATGCGACGAACGGACTAGGATTGGGTGAATCAAGGTGTCTACTGCTCTTTCCCATTATATTTGCGTTCTCCGAGAACGAGCGGACGGAACCCAGCATTGCAGGATTGGTCAAGATCATCCACATAGTCACCACACAAATCTGTATCTTGCTTCCCCAACCACTCAAGATATCTGTTTCTAATTCACTGTTTAGGTATATCCTGAGCGTTTGCGGGTGCCTCACGTATACTTGAAAGGTAAATGGCATCTTGCGATTAACAATTAATATTAGAAACACCTATAGTAGATTCTATATACAAGAATTAGCTCGAGGAAGCAACCGAAAAAGTCCACCTCGCATTCAAGATAATATAGATGCACTATATATTGACCCTCATAGACGGTGTTCTTCCACTACACATTGTCGATCCCATCAAATACTACACACAGAATGTCGACCTACGTCGCCTTAGGGACCAACCTGAACACCCTGCGGATTGTGAAAGGTGTCCTTCGGATCTAAGTCTCCCTTGAGGTCTTCCAACCTTGGAAGGTTGCTACGCCAGTACGCACGCTGGGCATCGGGCATTTTAGGATCCGGACATCCGAGATATGCATGTCCCGCACTCTCTGGCACTGCCTGAGCCAAAACGTCGTAAAGGCCATTGGTGAAATCATACGTAGTCTGTGAGATCGGACCAAGTGGGTTGACTACGAACACTTGGAACCAGAAAAGCACATCGCGGTGGCCATATGCTGTGGCATCTTCAGACACGGAGTTGATAGCACCACCCTCCAAGCTGAGGGTAACAAACCAGGCCAAAGTGCCGGCATTAGTCTTGTGGATGTAATCGAAGAAGTCGTCGATAGCTGAATCAGGAATCAGCGTGTCGGGGGTGAATCCGAGGGACTTGGCGTAAAACCAGGTCGGGGTATCTCCGACCAGCTTAAGAATGGTATCTTCCAGAGCATGGCCGATCATCCCCAGCCAATCGGTCAGAACTAGCACAGTACCCGGCTCGCTGGTGGGGAATCTCTTCTCCAGATCGAGCTCATCGTACTCCTCTTTTGAGCCGAAGAAAATGCCCTCGAGAATGATCTGGCCGTCGAAGATGACCAAATTCGAGTAAAACTTCCAGGAGAGATTCTCCTGGGCTATAAATGCCTGCCAGTCCTTGACAAGCTTCGCCTTCTGTGCAGGAGACCCCAGATTGAACGTGAATGAATATTGAACGGCCAGGCCAGGCGCCTCCTGCGTGCGCACCTTGAACTCCGTGACAATTCCAAAGCTGGCAGCGGCACCTTTGACGGCGAATAGAATATCCTGGTTCTGTGTATTCGACGCCCGCACAATACTCGAGTTCGCCAAAACCACCTCGACTTCCTCAATGTGGTCAAGCGCTAGACCCCACTGGCGCGCTGTCGGGCCCAACCCACCAACCGTCAGGTGGCCACCTGTCCGGATGGTCGGACAAATACCGTGTGCCATTGCTCTGCCGCCTGCATTATAAAGCTCGGTGTCGAGATCGCCTAGGGTTGTTCCGGGGCCGATGGTCGCGACGAAGGTCGACTCGTCCATGGAGAATTGCGAGAAGTGCTTCATATCGACTACGATGGCACCATTTTGTCCTCCGAGGCCTAGAGCCAAGTACGAGTTAGTCGACTGCTTAATTATGCGGGCAGCTGAAGTACTATTATCACTAAAGCCGTACCGTAGTTGCCAAAGCTATGTCCTCCACTGCGCGCCTGCACCTTGTAGTCATAGTCAGAGGCGCATTTAACTACAGCAGCGATTTCCTCCGCTGACTGAGGGTAGGTGACTGCCGCCGGGGTGACGGGGATATTCAAGTTGTACGGGTCGACTGCGGTAGTCTGGTAAAGAAGCGCATCTTGGAATGTGACATGAGCAGGGCCGACGGCGGATACTAGACAGTCACGTCCAGCGGCAATGCTGGTGGTATTGCCCATAGCGAAAAGGCCGAACCAAGGATGTGGTTTACGAAAAAAAGGGACAGGCTCACACGAACACCTGGGCGATCCCCCTTCTATGTATACTGTGGGGGGAAATACGGGCTATCGGTCACTAGTTCATCACAGAACCCACCAAGGGTTCCTGTTTAGGGCTTAGGGGGGCCTGGGCACATTCCAGTCTGGCATTTGCAGCATGCGTACGGAGTAGGCTTTAACACAGTTGTTATATAGTAGTTAATATACCTACCCTACATACATATGTCGGTAGCAAATTTACGCCAAAGATAAAAAGATTCTGACTAGGAAACTGAAAGACCAAAGCAGATTGTGAACAGATCGAGATAATTAGGGCTTAATAAGAATGTGATGGATGCATGGAATAGGGGCGTAAACTTTATCCACGTGTGAGTTGGAACGCGTCGCGCGCGTTCGCCGAATCCCCAACACTCCAGCAATTCTCAACACCCCAGCAATTCGCACTAGTCGGAGTACACGGAGTAGATACAGTGACAGCACAATGTGCTCACGTACTCCGTAGACGAACCTGCATGGCTCTCAAGCCGTCCTACAGGCGAATGCAGAACTATTGGTTCTGTTCCAAGTGCGTCCTCCAAACTAGTTGTAAGCTTTTTTTTTTTTTGCTCTAGCTTCTATTGATACGCACGCGTGACTCCTATAGGTGTTGATACCCTGTGGAGGATTCTATCATTACCTAGTTAGTAGGCAGCTAATATTCCTTGGCTCAACATCACTTATGTCAATATAGCCCTAACTCGTCGTTCTAGGTTATCCAAAATGATATCAAGGTGGTCATTACAAATAGTAGTGAAAACAAAAGTATAGATTTCAATAGACACCAAATCAAGATGCACATGTGCCCTTCAACAAATTATACCAAGCCGAGCACATAAGTAATAGGAGACGAGAAGACTATAAAATGTGTCCTCTCTACCCCTACCAAGTTGCTCCATAATTTAATCATTTAACACCACCTTCCTTTGTAGGGGCAGTCAGTCTTGTTGGCTTCAGCGAACCGTTCTCGTGGTCTGTGTTCTCTGGCAGATATCCTTGATCCTCGTCTCATCGGGCACGTCGTTGAGGTCTGTTAGCTTCATGTGGGCGTTGGTTGTAGTTGAAAATGTGAAGGCGAGCAGCTTCTCCAGTACTTCGCAAATAAAGGGGTCAAGACAAGGGTATAGACAGGGACCGGCTCATCTTCCTCCGCTCTGTTGCAGTTATTCGTGCCTGGGCTTTTTAGGCTCCCAGCTGGATCTTCGTTATCGTCTCCAGATTGATTATCATTCTTTTCTTTGGATTGGTCTTCGGCTCGATTTTTGTCTTCGTTTCTGGCTTTGCCTTTGTCTTTGTCTCCGGTTTGGTTTTCGGATCTGGCTTGCTCTTCGTCTTTGTATCTGACTTGTCTTTTGTCTCTGGCTTTGGCTTAGTCTTCACTTCTTGCTTTGCATTGGTCTTCGCCACCCGTCTAGTTGTGATCTTTGGCGGTTGTGGCCTTGGCTTTGCGTCCGGTTTTGCTTTGCTCTTCGTCTCTGATTTGGTCTTCGCCTCTTGCGTTGGCTTGGGCTTTGCGTCTGATCTTAGCTTGGGCTTTGAGTCCAGTTTTGCTTGACTTTTCGTCTCTGGCTTGCTCTTCGTCTTCGCGTCCGACTTGCTTTTTGCCTCCGGCTTTGGCTTGGTATTTGACTCCAATTTTGGCTTGATCGTCACGAAAGTTATTGTAGGTCCGACCGATTTCGCTTTCTGTTCTTTTTCAACCATCTTGATATTTGGGGTCTCGTTATCGTCAGATTGATCGAGGTCAAAAATATTTGGGTACAAGCGTTTCTCTAGAATCTCATTCGCGTCTTTGTCAGCGTAGTTGGGCACCTGAGCATTAGCGTCATTATCAGCCTCAGCCTCGTATTCGTCTGCATTGGACTTAGCGTCAGCAGCACACCACCCCCAGCACCTTCCATGTACCCGGCTTCCTCAGCGTCACCTTCCCTGCCAGTATTTGCTGATTGTTTGCCGTTGCTGGGGCGTTAAAAACAGACGTGGTCCACATCGGATTCCCTGCCATGCAAGCCACCATGACCGATTCAATAATTGGGCCGCAGTGCATACTCGAGGATAACGGGGTTATTATTTTCTCTCATTCTGACTGTTTTCTTTTGGCCTTAGTGCCTTGATATGTCTCTCCCGTATTGTGGCAGACGGAATACCACTAGTTGGACGAAACAAAAAGGGAGAGATATATAATCAGAAAGGATACAAACTTCACCGTCTCCTACGATAGCTTAAGGCAAATATTCCATAGCGCAAATGAAGTAGTATTGGTGAAGCTACACTAGTAGGTTCAGAGAAGCAGAAAGGAGAGAGTTGTATTGGAGAGGGAGGAAGCGAGCTCCCACTACAACTATCTACATGCTACCAGAGGGTGAGGGCCTAGACCCACATGTGGGGTCTCTACCACAACAAGTATGTGTATGTACTTCAGAGATATTTGACTAAATCCTAACCTGCAAGTCATCGAAATTGAATTAGGCAAACTTTCAAAAGCGCGTTACCTAGATTGGAGTTTCTGCTTTTCTACTCTTGCAGTCTTAACTAGTCAAATCCCCTAATAGGGAACGTGAAATACTAATTATTGCTACCTTACGGAGTGGGAATCATGAGGGAGACAATGGATCTCATTGCTATGTCCTGTCTGAATGCCGCCAGGACTGTAGCCAGGACCCTTTTTTTTTGGATTTTTGGGTTTTCTTTCGTAGTATCACAAAATTCTCCAATCCGTTCAGTGCAGGTGTGGTGCCCATCTTTCACGACCTCATTAGTTGCAAGGTCGGGCCAGTCCACAACATCACAAAATTCTCCAATCCATTCAGTGCAGGTGTGGTGCCCATCTTTCGCGACCTCATTAGTTGCGAGGTCGGGCTAGTCCACAACAAAGCACCTACTCCCATGCCGGGCCGCGTCCTTTGGTGCTTTGTCTCCAGCTGCGGTAAGAGATATCCCGTCCACGGCTTCGGCCTCGCCCTTCTCCGTCACCTCCCATAGTGGAAGCCTCAGCAGCCGGGATGCTGGGGTTGCGGGATTCATTGACCATGACCTTGCAGTAGTAGACGAACATCTGATAGTTGACGGGGCGTCCCAGATCCTTCACCTCCTCTTGAATGTAGGGAGCCTTCAAGACCTCTCCGTGCAGCTCGTTCAAGAGTCGGTCAAGCGCAAAGTCGCAAGAGGGCTCATGGTTCTCTGTCTTCAGGCGGTTGAACTGGTTCTGGTAGGCCATGATAAAGTCTGCAGCCGTGGCGAAGCTACCACGTTTGATTTCCTCCCACTTCCTCAGCTCACGCGCAAGGAATTTCGACTGGTTGGGCAGACTCAGCCGCCTGATGGTGCTGAACATTTCGTCGGCGTAGGTGATCTCGTTTGGGTGCTCCTTCACTTTGAGTTGGAGCGAGGCATCCACCTGATTGTACAGCCAGCGCGAAACAGCGAGTGTCCAGAACTTCCATTTTTGGTATTCGTCGTCCCTTGGGTGGGGCTTCGGAAGATCACTGTCCACAAGTGCATCGAGCTTGAAAGGTCGCAAGGCATGAAGGACCTCATTGCCCCAGACTGTAAGACTAGAGTCTGGCCTCAGCTTCTGGATGTTCAGAAGGGTTACCTGAGTCGGCTTGGGCAAATCAGCGACCTGAGTGCGTGGAACTCGAGGTTGTTCAGGCTCGGCATCATGCCGGCCGGCACGAGGGTGGTTGGTGAAGAACGACATGGTAGAGGAATAATTGCAAAGATGAGCGTGGTGACTGAGCTTTGTAGACTTGAAGAAGATATTGTTATCAGATCATTGTGTTTTGCCTGGTGAATGAATTCAACTCACTGTGGTTGGTGCTTCCAGATAGAACTGTATGTTTATCTGACTGAAGAAGTGTCCGCGGTGGATGTGAGAGGAAAGAGAGAAAGGAAGAAGAGGAAGAAGAGAAATCAATTTAAAGCCTTCGTTTGCTTCCGAAGATGGGACAAATGAGATAGCAATCGCGCAGAGTCAACATAACATAACGCTTATGTCGGGGTAGGTGAAGCCAGGTACTCTCATTCTACAAAGTTCAACTGTCATGAATAAGCGCTCTTTCCATTCTTGAACGCCAAGAAAATATCGTTTTAGAAGGCTCGACTAACAAGGTATCTTCGATTGATATAACTTCAACTGAAAATGTACTGGCGCGCATGTCCAGTCACTTTCTCCATGCCCCGAACGCCGTGAACTACCACGCATTTTGGTTTTGGTTTGCAGACCTGTAAGCCATATTATAGTCACTTATACATCTTCTTAAATCTGATCAGATATTTTTTATCTTGCCGTTTCTTCGAAGTAGGAAAAATGTCCTGGGAAAGAACGAAAAGCGTGCGTCCCTTAGGGCCAGAATGTCACGTGCCTGGTGCTCTTGCGATCAATGAAGCTGCAAAAAGACCAGAAATCTGAACGTATTGTAAAGATCTTTCCTACAGATTTTGTACACGTCATCCCATAACTGCGGTTCAGGGGACATGTTTGATAGTTGGCTTCCCTGCACTCCATGTAGATTGTTCCATATCATCTATGCATTTGAGGAGTTCCGTTGCAAGTTTGAAACTAGGTAGCCTCACTGATAGTACCTAGTAGTGCTTAGCTATATACCATAGTCTGCACATTTATCTATATGATATCCCGGCTATTTGAGCATGGCTCGGCGCATTCCTTAAGCTCCGACGTTTCCACCTGCCATGTTCCGCTTCTGGGAAGCGATGGCCTTATTCTTGGGTAGTGATGTTTTCCATGCCTTTATTCCCGAATTGAAGCCCTCATCAATCTGCTCCAGTGTAACCCCAGCTGTTTCTGGTACGAACAAGAAGGTCAAAATCCCAATGACCGCGGTGACCCCAGCATAGAAATAGCCCACATTGGGACCCATGTCCCCGTAGGCCGCGCCTAACATGTAGGGCGTCCAAAACGTTGCACCAAAGGCAAAAATACCATAGAATACTGTTGTGTTGGCTTGGCCAAAGGTGCGAAGTGAGACGCTATGCATCTCCACAGAAGACAGGTTAGCACTAGCAGCAATAGTCCCACCAAACACGAAAGCCCACAAGCACAGAAGAACAACCGTCACTATCTCAGCAGTTTCATCCATTCCAAGAGCAGTGCTCACAGATGAAAGAGTTAGCATACAGACGGCCATGACAATGTAGCCCGAAAGCATGGCAACTCTCCTCCCGCCGTATTCCACAATGAACGGGCCAAAAAACGATCCTCCTAGGATGCACAAGCCAATGATGACATTGATTAGGTACGGGTCGCTGATGCCAACTCCTTTGAGAAATAGTGTAGCGTACGGTTGCACAAACTGGATACCAGTAATGGCGATTCCAACCATGATCATGGCGGATGTCAAGGTGCGACCGACATGCTTCCTACTATAAATATCAAAGAACGAAACAGATTTTAGGCTTTCACGCTCGTTTGCAAGGTTTGTCCTGATATTATCAATCTGCGCGGTGATCTCCGGGGAATATGGACTCTGATTGTACAGCACGCTGAACGAGATCCGCGCCTCTTCCTCTCGGCCATGTCCCATGAGCCAGCGTGGAGACTCAGGGAGCATCAGGATCCCAGCACCGAGAATCACTCCCAGGGGTATTTGGCATAGAATGGGTGTCTTCCACTGCCAGTCGTTGGTCGGCTCCAGATGAGCAGAACCCGCGCACACCGCAAAAGCAGCAACATTCCCCCCAGCAAGCCCGACATTATACAACCCTAAAGACAGCCCACGCTTGTTGGCCACGATGCACTCGGAGCCATACGTGACACTGGCTGCCATTAGCTGTCCAAGACCCACAGCACTGATCGATCTGCACACCATGTAGCGCAAGAAGCTTCCACTGGTGCCAAGCATTCCAGCAGCACCGATAATAGCCAATGTGCATCCAGCCTGGATTGAACCCCTGCGTCCAATGTATTGACCTGTCACGCCCGCAATCCCGCCTCCGATGGCAATGAACAGGAAGTTGAGGCTGATGAGTGATTGTTGCAGTGGCGTCAATGAGCAATACTGGATGTTGGCATACGTGTTCGGGTCTAGGACTTGCTCGCAGCTTCCAAATGCGTGTTTGTAAGAAGGCATGATAAGGACCGTGCCGGCGTAGCCATTGTCAAAATTCGAGATCCATGCGGAAAACGAGACCCATAAGGAGAGGCGTAACATCGATCCGGTCGTGCTCGGAGCATTACTTGTGGTAATGGGCTGGACGATGGAACTGGCGCATGTGTCATTAGAGCTGGACTCGGGCTCTATTTTCGATTTTTGATTCTGCAAATTCATTTCCAGCGGGTCTTGAGTATGAGAAATGAGGGGGTTGTTAGCTGCGTTCAGGTCATGACTATTGACGATGAAGGTATGGAATTCTTAGCTAGAGCTCCTGGATGCTGCATTCCAGAGTAAAAGTACACACAAATTATCAGAAAGAATGTGAAATATGATGTCCACCAATCGGGAGGCGGGTTATATATATTCAATATGAAGTCGATATTTCAAAGCATCGTTTTTTGAGTATTATCGTTTGATATAGTGGTTCATCTCGCTTCAGAACCACCACAAACTAGAGCGCGCTATACTCAAAAAATGAAAACACACTCCTGACGAATCCGATATGAAAGAAACAAGTCCTTTATCACCGGCCTTGAGGGTATCGTAGGGGTGTATCACCGTGGCGAAACCTGCATTCAAGATACTCTGGCACGCCTTCTTTCTTGATATTATTTACTTGTTATCTTTGCCGACTACATAGTACATATATCAATATCCTCTCTCAATCAGGTCCGAATGGCATGTACAAAATATCTGGATTTGTCTCCAGATCATCACACACTACTTGTCCGGCCGGTGGTAGACGCTTTTGGTGGCTGCAGTCGGATTAAACTCACTAGATCCCCGAGACCCAGGTTTAGCTTGATCACAGTAAGACATTTTCAAATGAGACCTACTTGAGACCAATCATTCCCCCTCAAATGTCGGGATCGCGTGCCTCTCATTAGGGCATAGTGTCAGGTCACGTGCCACGCCAAATAACACGACGCTCCACCAAATATCTTGGGAACGACAACTGAAGATGGAGCTCAAGACCGTCCTAATTCTCACTGCGATATACATTGGTGAGTACTTCCACGCACCACTTTCCATCTCAACCTTCGAAAACACCCTTGAAAGA
Organism: Penicillium rubens; assembly: GCF_028828025.1. Lineage (NCBI taxonomy): Eukaryota > Fungi > Ascomycota > Eurotiomycetes > Eurotiales > Aspergillaceae > Penicillium > Penicillium rubens. The sequence continues at coordinate 6,407,118 of NW_026890600.1, forward strand.
CCTCCAGCAGAAACAAACAACCAAACACTAACCCCTCATAAGCTATCCGCCTCTTCTTTAAGTCACGCAACTCGAGCTCAGCAGCAACCATGTCTCACGGAAAGGTCACCGAGATCGACAAGTAAGTCGTACTTGCTTCAGCGCTCAATAAGTTAAATTCTAATATCTGCCCAACAGCCAAGTCATCTTCAAAGCCCTCACCTCCTCCGGCCCCGTCGTCGTTGACTTCTTCGCAACCTGGTGTGGACCCTGCAAGGCCGTCGCCCCCGTTGTCGGCAAGCTGAGCGAGCAGTACCAAAACGTTCGTTTCATCCAGGTGGACGTGGACAAGCTGCAAAGTGTGGCGCGGGAACTGGGCGTGAACGCTATGCCCACCTTTGTGGTGTTCAAGGATGGCAAGGAAGTCAACCGCGTTGTTGGCGGCGACATGAAGAAACTTGAGGCGCAGATTAAGGAGATCTCTGCATAGACGCTTTGCGCTTTGTCTTGGTTTATCGGTAGCCTTTGGGAATATCGGAGTGGTGGAATCGATCCCCGTATACTTGGGGAACTGTATGGTTATTTGTCGGTATAATCAGTGTAACTCACGAATCACGAATTGAAACGGTGACTTAATCCTACGCAAGTGAATGCATCAATTGAAGCTACACCATGCGCACATCGAGATACGGGTCACTGTGAGCGTCCCGGATCGACACCGACTTAGGCATTAATACATATGCAGCGAGCTTCAGGCTGCGCGGGATGGTTTCTTAGTGCCCTACCACTTGCCGCCTTTTGATCACTGAGTGAAACAGAGCATGGGCCGGAGGCCTAGAGGCCGGGACGGTTAGATACAGGCACCTAGCGAGTATCTAGGATGTATGAACGGGACGTCTCAAAACTGGTGTCAACGACATTCTTCGAGTATAGCTCTAAATCTACCCGGGCCAATATCATTCTAATTCCCTTCAAAAATAATATGAAGCTATGGAAAGTACAATTGGAAATCACAAAAGCATACCTAGTGCAAGAGCATATCCAGTGCAAGATTACCTTCAAAATATCCAAGGCAACGTCTCAACTATCTGCAGCCTGGAATTCCACTTGCACTTGATTCGTATAGCGAATCAACTGCGGACTCAAATCAAGTGCCATGGGAGCGCCTGAATCCGAGCTCATGTTGGAAGCAGAGGGAAAGACAGCCGCCTGTTGTTGCTGTTGTGCCTGTATTTGCTGCATCATCAGATGATGCTGGGCATATGCACTATACCGTCCAGTGTTCATTCCAAACTGTACTCCACCCGCCGACTCCCTTATTTCCACCGCAACGACTTCTCGTCCAATGACCCTAGCATAGTCGCTTGCTTTCCTGACGGCGTCGCGCATTGCCTCCTCACGGGATTCGGAACTCAGAGCCTTTTGCGTCACCTCGGTGAGACACCACTCGAGGGACTGGATCTCGATGTTGGGGTAAGAAAACAACCCCCCAACGACTTCGTTAAGCTTGGTGAAGTCCTGGAAGAGTGCATTGAGCGACAGAGTCGCATGGTACACAGTAGGTAGAGGCTTGCCCGACTTATCGCTCGGTACTTGAGACCATGTTTGTAGCGAGGTGGAAGAGAAAGAGGTCACTGGTGAGCCTTTGATTGTTTCGCCGGTCTCCGTTTTGGGCGACAGGTCTTTAAAAAGCCGGTTGATCTCGTTAGATGTCTCGGTGACCTCCTTGGACACGCTTTCTCGGTTTTTCCCAGTTGCCTTGACGACGAAGCTGAGGGCAGCTCGTTCCGGCTGGCGTGTGGTGGACGAACTGCCGTCTAGCACGATCTTGAGTGGGGCCATTTTCGTCTTGAAGGTTGGGAAAGAGAAGTTGTCTTGTTTACGAATACCTAGGTAGAGGCAGAGCTGTGCCCACTAATACCTGAGAGTGGAACCCCCAAAAACGCCTTGGAGGCTATTATTGGCAGTTGACGGGGCCGCATTGCGGGGTACTGACCTTGCAAGTTCGCCTTACGGGCACATGTCTACATGTACTGTTTGCATCCGTGGATTTTCTGCTCTCTAATCCTCAGAATATCGCTTGGACAAGTCTGTGTTATAGACAAATGGCACCTCCCAACTTTAACGATCTCTTGGTGTGTTTGACATGTTTGCATTGGGAATATCGATAGTGTACAGGGGTGCATTCTCGGACGACGCGAAAATCGCGCAGACATATATCTATCCAGTGGACCTAGACCCATAGTACTGCTTCAAAACTCCATTTCATTTTCTCTCGGGCCATTTTTCTCATATATTCAAAATGTCATGCAGCGACTGCACCTCAGACAAACCCTCAGACAAACTCTCGTCTAAGTCTAACCCAGACCACGATGACGGGTCCGTTCTACAAAGACTCGTGCAATTAGTCGTCAAATATCTACCGGAAGGATCTGCCTTGCTCTCATCCTCGTGTTGTTGGCTGCCCGTATGTTATTTTCCATGTTACTAGGCTGTTGAACGCGTGTGCTAAATTTCTAGACTGTCCTGGACTTTCTCTTTGCGGGTTCGGTGGCCACTGCTGGCATTGAGAAACTGCGAAACGCTTTTCTGGCGATTTCCATTTTGACTCTTGTATGGGGCGTGTGGCGCGAGGGGCTCAGTCCTAGAATGCTGTGGCGCATTGCGATCTGTGTCGGTTTGTCGGCTTGGGAGCAAGTGAATCGGGTGGGAAAGGTCGATGGCGAGGGGCATCACAGCTGTCATCATTAAGAGCCGACGACGGGGTTTCTAGGTGAAGGATGTGAAATCTCTTTCTTTCTTTTTTCTTTTTGTTTTTCCATAACACTAGTATGCATCGACTCTATGCTGGAAGGATTATCAACAGGGCACAATTTTGCCCGGCAAATGAAAAATTACGGTGCACGTAAAGACCATAAATGCTCTTCTTCATAAATAGCCTAATTTTCATAAGTAGGCTAACGTAGATGTTGTCGCTTCTCAGAAGCACGCCCAGACTTGCTCCGACAGGGTCTAAACGGACGTGTTTTTCATCGCTCGTAATTCCGATGAAGTTGGAACTGATGGAGTACTATATCATCCAGCAATGACTGACATGGTCTAACGGCCTTAAACAGTCTGAGCAACTCCATCAGCCTCCCCGCTGCGCACGTTCTTGCCCTTCGCCTTAATAGCCCCCAAAACGGTTTCGTAGGAGAGAGAAGGTTCAGCCACCACGAATACAGTTTGATCTTCAAGGCAAATAGAGGAATCCTTCACCCCTACACCGTACAAAAGTGAAGATGTCAGTGTCCTGAAAATTATAACCGGATATAAAAGCAGCACTAGGACTCACCGGTCAAGGTTTCCACAGCTTCCTTGATAGCCCCGGAGCAGCCGCTGCATCCCATGTGGACGTTGAACTTGTACTGATGGTCCGGCATTGATTCGAAGGTGAGATTTCGGGGATTGATGGAAGGGAAAGAGGGAGAGCGGGATAGGCACATAGATAAGTTTGGTAGTATATATATATATCTTAGCAGAGCTGGAGTCAAATTGTTGAAACCAACGTTTATGCCGGAAACATGTCAGTTCTTCTTTTCTATTCCATCCAGTTGGTTCTTCTGTGCGGCATTTGTGCGTAAAGTGCTTCGATTGATATTACCTGTCTCGGTGCGGCCCACTGCGCGAATTGTGCGATTTGCAGCTTGCAACTGGCAACCCCTGTCCATTCATCGTCATGTCTCGTATATGACCAAGTACTTTATCGCGGGCTCAGTACCCGTGGACGGAGTAGATATCCATCAAGGAATAAATGGATAGATTGATAAAAAGTGACCCACCTATCACGTGGTTGCACTATTCCTTCTTGGGCCAAGCCATCCGGTGGAAGTCATCCTACCTAGGGATGCTGTGAAATACTCAGCGGGACCCCTATAAATCGGCGCCACTGGGGAAATTGCGACCGCTTAAAATATAGTAGAATATATGGAGCGACATATTTACGGATAATTTTGTGGAAATATTGAGAGCATTGATTGGTCTAGAAACTCCGAATACGCACGGTGGCGCACGTCCTGCACGCGGGCTTTCCCAATAATGACATGGTGTTCAGTCCACGAATGTATCAGTTGGTTTATTACTCCGTGGACTGATGCTTCCAAGGATATGTATGTTACCTTCTCGAAATGTTAGCCTTTTACGGCACTACAACATACATGGCAGACCAAGATATGCCGGCCGAAGATATCCCGGGGCTAACCAGATGAGTGCTGATACAGAATAAAGGGCCCAGTAATTCCTCAATTTGATATTTCTGAATCAAGGTTACTAAGTTGCCTAAATGCAAATGCGCACTAGGCATCTACAACATAGATACCTTAACGAAAATATTGTTCTGATGCCAAACTGCAATGTACATACTCTGTACAAGCCTATGCGTAGGGAGAGCATGCAGTTGATTCGTATTCTCTATAAATGGATCATAACCACGATATTGAAAGCCAGTTTTCCCAACATCGATGAACGGTTCAGGGTCTATCCATGTTCAGTTATATTGTCCTTGCCTCTACTCCGTAAAGTGGAGGACACTAATTGGCTCTCCACAACCCTAGATCGATAAACGCTCCGAACCCTTTGCTCTAGAACAAGATCTTCTGCAAAATGCGATTGAATTTATAATCATAGCTGCAGAGTGATCACGAGTAACGAGTCATCGCGAGTCATGTTGACTGGGTTTTTACGCTTTAACCCCGTTTAGGTGCCCGTCTGCTTGGCATCTTCAAATCTGGTCACTCCACCGCGGAATATGCCGTCCCTGGAGGTTTGCCCCCACATTTGTTTGGGCTTTGGAAGATTCTGCTTGGACACAATTTTCTTCTGAAAGCTACCTAAGTAAAATATCTAAGACCGCTATTTTCACCATCCCTGAAAAATTTAGAGGGCTGGCCATTGAGATACTACCCGACTTATACCAAGGACCATTCGGGCTTAGCTTCTTTGTTTTCTTCTAGCTTCTTTTTTCCCCCTCCTTCTTTAAACGCTCTGTTTCAGGGGCTTCAAACGTTGATAGGATCTTACCTCTCTTATTTTGTTTTGGACCTCCCCGGGATATAATCCAATAATTCAACACACTCTTGGGGGAGCGTGGACGTGCCGGAGAGTTTATATGGGATCGGCCCTCGGCACAACTTAACTCTCCCGCACCTTAAGATCTCCAATGGCAAACATCGAGTCGGACCACAAGCTGGCCATGGCGGAAACCAGCAGCAAATCAGATGTGGACACCCTGGATTCAAACAGCTATGGACGCCAGCTGGAAGAAATTCGCATCGCCAACACACCGGCGGATACGTTCCAGACGGGTGTCGATGTTACGACCGCCGAGAAGGACTTCTCGGAGCTGAGCAAACAATTCTCCAGCATCTCGCACCAAGCCCAGAGATTATCCAGACAAGAGTCACGGGTATCTAAGGGAGTCACCAGTAAAGATATCGAGAAGGCCGAGGGTTCTACTGCATCCGATGACACATGGGATCTGGAGACAACTCTCCGCGGCGATCGTGCCGCCTCCGAAGAAGCTGGTATCAAAGACAAGCATATTGGTTGGTAGACCCTCACATTGAGAGAGAGAAAAAAAAAAAAAACAAGTACTGACTGTCCTAGGTGTGATTTGGGACAACCTGACAGTCCGTGGAATGGGCGGCGTCAAGACATATATCAAAACCTTCCCAGATGCAATCGTCGATTTCCTCAATCTACCAGGAACACTCATTGACCTCTTCGGTTGGAGAAAGCAAGGCCAAGAGTACAACATCCTAGAGGGTTTCCGGGGTCTCACACGTCCCGGTGAGATGGTCTTGGTCCTTGGCCGGCCCGGATCAGGTTGTACGACATTCCTCAAAGTGATCGCGAACCAGCGGTTTGGATACACCGGGGTGGACGGTGAGGTCCTTTATGGTCGTTTTGACTCGGATTCGTTCGCCAAAAGATTCCGTGGAGAAGCCGTATACAATCAAGAGGATGATGTTCACCAGCCTACTTTGACTGTGAAACAAACCCTTGGATTCGCGCTCGACACCAAAACCCCCGGAAAGCGCCCACTTGGTGTGTCGAAAGCCGAGTTCAAAGAGAAAGTGACCAACTTGCTTCTGAAGATGTTCAACATTGAGCACACTGCCAACACTGTGATTGGCAACCAGTTTATTCGTGGTGTCTCTGGAGGTAAGCGGAATGTTTTATATGTGCAGCAGCTCCATGGGAACAGAGTCTAATTAGCATAGGTGAGCGGCGTCGTGTGTCGATTGCAGAGATGATGATCACCTCTGCGACTGTATTAGCTTGGGATAACAGCACTCGCGGTCTGGATGCCTCAACTGCCCTCGACTTCGCCAAGTCCCTGCGGATTCTGACCAATATATACAAGACAACAACCTTCGTCTCACTATATCAGGCGTCCGAAAATATCTATAAGCAGTTCGACAAGGTCCTCGTGATTGACAACGGCCGCCAAGTATTCTTTGGTCCTACTTCCGAAGCACGGTCATATTTCGAAGACCTTGGGTTCCGCGAAAAGCCTCGTCAGACCACCCCCGACTACTTGACAGGATGCACTGACCCCTTCGAGAGGGAGTTCAAAGATGGAAGAAGTGCCGACGATGTGCCCTCCACGCCGCAAGCACTAGTCGAAGCCTTTGACAAATCGGTCTTCAGTGAAACGCTAGACCAGGAAATGAAATCTTACCGCGAGCAGATTCGGAAGGAACAGAAAATCTACGATGACTTTGAGATCGCCAACAAAGAGGCAAAGCGCAAGTTTACTTCCAAATCATCTGTATACTCAATCCCTTTCCACCTGCAAACCTGGGCTTTGATGCAACGACAGTTCCTCCTCAAATGGCAGGACAAGTTTGCATTGACCGTCTCATGGGTTACCTCTGTTGGTATTGCCATCATCTTGGGTACTGTATGGCTTGATCAACCCAAGACGAGTGCCGGTGCCTTTACTCGAGGAGGTCTTTTGTTCATCAGTCTGCTGTTCAACGGCTTCCAAGCATTCTCCGAACTTGCAGCCACAATGATGGGCCGCGCAGTTGTTAACAAGCACCGCTCATTCACGTTCTACAGACCTAGCGCACTATTTATTGCGCAGATTATTGTGGACACTGCGTTTGCCATCGCAAGAATTCTCGTATTCAGTATCATCGTCTACTTCATGTGCGGACTGGTTCTGGATGCTGGCGCGTTCTTTATATTTGTCTTGATTATCCTCGAGGGCTATGTTACCATGACAGTGTTCTTCCGAACTGTTGGATGCCTATGTCCTGATTTCGACTACGCCATCAAGTTCGCATCCGTCATTATCACCTTCTTCGTTTTGACGTCCGGATATCTTATCCAGTGGTCTGGCGCTCAGGTGTGGCTGCGATGGATTTACTTCATCAACCCCTTCGGCCTTGGATTCGCTTCCTTGATGGTGAACGAGTTTAGGCACCTTACTTTGACATGTACGAAAGACTCACTCGTGCCAACTGGACCTGGTTATACCGACATTGCGCACCAGGCTTGTACTCTAGCAGGAGGTGACCCTGGGTCCGCCATCATCTCAGGCTCCAAGTACCTTGCGCAAACCTTCAGCTACCTTAATGGCGATCTTTGGCGAAACTTCGGCATCATGATTGCGCTGATTGTTGGTTTCCTGGGTTCGAATTTGTATTTTGGAGAGACACGTCAATTCGGTGCAGGCGGCAAAACCATCACTTTCTACCAGAAAGAAAACGCCGAGCGGAAAGAGCTAAATGAGTCTTTGATGAAGAAGAAAGCAAGCAGACAGGCAAAGACCTTGGAGACTGACGCAGGATCAAACCTCAATATTACCTCCAAGTCTGTGTTCACCTGGGAGAATGTCTCTTACGAAGTGCCTGTGCCATCCGGCACCCGACGTCTTCTGAACTCCGTTTACGGCTATGTTCAGCCTGGAAAGTTGACCGCACTCATGGGAGCATCCGGCGCAGGAAAGACAACATTGCTGGACGTTTTGGCAGCCAGAAAGAACATTGGTGTGGTTACCGGCGACATCCTGGTCGATGGCAAGCCCCCAGGCACCTCGTTCCAAAGAGGTACATCTTACGCGGAGCAACTTGATGTCCACGAGGACATGCAGACTGTGCGAGAAGCGTTGCGTTTCTCTGCGGATCTGCGCCAGCCATTCGAGACACCCCAATCGGAAAAGTACGCTTACGTGGAAGAGATCCTGACTCTCTTGGAACTGGAGAACCTGGCAGATGCGATTATCGGTACACCTGAAACCGGTCTCTCGGTCGAAGAAAGAAAGCGGGTCACAATCGGCGTCGAACTGGCGGCGAAGCCTGAGCTGCTTCTATTTTTGGACGAGCCTACCTCTGGTCTGGACGGTCAATCTGCCTGGAACATTGTTCGTTTCCTTCGGAAGCTAGCAGCAGCAGGCCAGGCTATTCTCTGCACAATTCATCAACCGAATGCCGCCCTCTTCGAAAGCTTCGATCGTCTGCTCCTACTCCAAAGAGGAGGTGAATGCATTTACCACGGTGACATTGGCCATGATTCCCAGGTCCTGCTGGATTACTTCAGTCGTAATGGAGCCCACTGTCCCGAGGATGCTAATGTGGCTGAGTGGATGCTTGATGCCATCGGCGCTGGCCAAACACGTCGGATTGGAGACCGTGACTGGGGTGACATTTGGCGCACTTCTCCTGAGCTGGAACAAGTCAAACAGGAGATCATCCAGATCAAGCAAAGTCGTGCCCAGGCCGTTCGCGACAATCATGATGAGAACAAGGTGGATAGGGAGTACGCTTCACCTCTCTGGCACCAAATCAAGGTAGTCGGTCGGCGAACACATCTATCATTCTGGCGCTCAAGGAACTACGGTTTCACCAGGCTTTACACTCATGTTGTGATCTCCATTATCACGGGTCTCGTATTCTTAAAACTCGACGACTCTCGATCCTCGCTGCAATACCGCATTTTCGTCATTTTCAACGTCACCGTCCTCCCAGCCATCATTCTCCAGATGGTTCAACCGCGGTACGATATGGCACGTCTAATCTTCTACCGCGAATCAGCATCAAAAACCTACAGCCAGTTTGCCTTCGCACTGTCAATGGTTGTCGCCGAAATCCCCTACAGTGTCCTGTGCGCCGTCTGCTTCTTCCTCCCCTTGTACTACATCCCAGGCTTCCAGACCGAATCCAACCGCGCCGGCTACCAATTCCTCATAATCCTCATTACAGAAATGTTCTCCGTGACTCTGGGCCAGATGATCTCAGCTCTGACCCCGAACAGCTTCATCGCTTCTCAGCTCAACCCACCGATCGTGATTATCTTCTCTCTATTCTGTGGCGTTGCAATCCCCAAGCCTCAGATGCCAGGCTTCTGGCGCGCATGGCTGTACGACCTCGACCCATTCACTCGTCTGATCGGCGGAATGGTCGTGACAGAACTGCAGGGTCGGGACGTGGTTTGCGCAGAGTCGGAGCTGAATCTTTTCAATGCCCCGGACAATCTCACCTGTGGCGAGTACATGAAGCCGTTCTTTGACCGCGGTGGTAATGGATATATTGTCGACGATGCAGCGCAAGCTTGCAAGTACTGTGCGTTCAAGGTTGGAGAGCAGTTCTACGCGGCCTTCAATATGTCCTTTGATAACAGATGGCGGGATCTGGGTATCTTTGCTGCGTTTATTGTGTCCAACCTGATTATTTTGTTCCTGGCGGTAAGTGCAGATATTCTCCACCTTGTTTCTATCTTTGTGATTGCGATGCTGATTGATTTTGATACAGTCTCGCTTCTTGAACTTCAACCGGCGATAAACATGTGCAGCGGCATATGGTCTTGCTAACCCCTGTCGAGAGACTGGCTAACTATAAAGTATCTTTGCGTAGAATATTCTTCCCATCTAAATCGCGATATGTGTTTAAAATTTAATTCAAAATGTACTGGCTTTTCTTCATAATATCAATACATGTAATCCCTCACTCGAATGGTCCCCACAGTAGCTTCATATTCCCTCAATGACATTACGATATTAAATACATGATCCAATTGTATGCGAAGGGTTGAAAAAAGTGTGGTATGGTATCTAAAGATGGATCCCTAGTTAATGAACTCCAGCACAGTAACCATATCAGGAGCGAAAAACGACAAGGTACATCATTCGCAGTGGTAACTCAGAGAGTGTGAGGTGTAAGGTATTGCAGGGTCTTGATCGTCGGGTCCGTGGTGCTGGGAATATACGGGGAGAGAAGAACCTATGCGAAGGGCTAGCCAGGTAGAGCAATGATGACAGGTATATATATCTTTTCTCCATTCTCTCTTAGTACCACTATATCCCTGGATACCTCGTCCTTTAGTATAACAGCGACACAAAAATGGGAACAGTAACAGCAAATATAACTTTCTGAAGCAGTTGACCGGCTCTTACTCTTGGAAACGTTAGCGTGAAGATCCCCGCAAATAGTTTTTCCACTTGCTCCCTTGCGATTCCTCAGAGGGAGCTGTATATCTTGGCGGCACGTCAACGATGAGATTCAAAGGGTTTTCATAATTACCGGCCATCAACCCCAGCAGAGAAGCGGTCCTCATTCGATCATAATACCATGCACGCGGACGGTTGCAATCAAGTTTGAAGGTCTCGCGGAGTTGGGATTTCTGCTCAGGGTCGAGTGCAAAACCCCCGGGCTCTCTCGCAACAAGAACACTCCACGGTGCAATGACCAACTGCAAATTTCCGTTCTGACTGGCGATGAGAACAGCATCCACAGTCTCTGCCACAACAGCCTCCTCTCCCAACGCAATCTTCCACAAGTACTCGATGCATATACCATTTTGGCTGTGAACGCCAGAATTCGATACCTCTGGCCAGCGGACCGTCGCAATACGAAGACCTAATCTCCCACCAACGTCGTTCTAAGGTCCAATATTCCTTCGATAGTGTCGACAGTTCCTCCTGTAAGTCTTGAACGACAGTCGCGTAGGTGTCTTCCTTGGCGAGTTCCTCTATTTTCTCTTTCAAGGCTATCTCGCGTTGAGTATTCTCTCGAAGTGCAACTTCTGTCTGCAATAGCCCCTTTAGGTCGGTGGGGTACGGGGGTGGAGTGTCTCTGTTGGCGAATGTAGAGTATCGGTATCTTTGAAGAAGACAGATATCTCCAGAGCTTTCTAGCTCAAGCCCTTCATCGGATTCGTCACCCCACACGTAGTAACTTTCCGTGCACTTTACCTTCCAGCCATAACCCGGACCAGTTCTGTAAACGTGATGGTCATAGTCCAGCAGAACAAGAATGACAAACAAAAAGCGGCTTGCCAGATTCTGTCATTTTAATCGGCCAAAAGATTTGATTCCATGCAGCAACTTGACGACAGCCTTGGGGACTTCTGTGGCTGGCATTTTGAAGAGAATTGGTGGTTTAGGAGGTGTTGTACAGGGTCTACTATTCTACGCATCTACGATCTGGTTTTGCTTTCCCTGATGGCGATTGTAGGAAAGAGCCATGGGGAAGACCTTCCGGATAAATATAGTCGCTAGATTTGCCGTTGTGACAGGCGTGTACTCCGTACGGTAATTAACAATGACTCATTTGACGCGGAGCGATACAGCTAAGCTGGGGTTAGTTTTGAACTAGCCATATATGGATTAGCGTTCGGGTACAAGCCGAGAAACAAAGTGCATATTCTTCCAAGGTTGCCATATTCTTGCCGTATTTTTGCCGTATTTTTGCCATATTTCCCCGTCCCCAATCCAAACACTCGTAGTTACCATGCTTGGCTACCTAGGTAAATTCCAGCCGAGAAGTTCCAACAACTGTCCAGAAGCCTCTATAGATCTCTACCTAGGTAGGCTTGACCTAAGCTTAGCTGTCTTGGCATCGACTTGGCATTGGTCATCGCGCCCTCTAGCTCTACAATAGTTCGAATTGGCTTGTTTACTATTCGTCACTTTCCTAGTTTAGATAAAATCTGGGCGAGGCACCGTTTAGTAGGCTACTTGGTTAGTAGTTACACGGAATGTCACCTCCAACGGAGGAAGACCTTATGAGGGAATGCGGCGACGCTGCTAGTCCAGGAACTCTCTCCTAGTTAGTTATAGGTTGATACGAGGTCCAGGTTTGCTATTATGCTTCTGCGGTCCCACCCTAAGGAGTCACATATTCTGTATGCCGGGCGGGTCTGCTGGAGGCTACCATCTTATTCTTTCTTATATTTTTACAAGTAGCCTTCTTCCATCTTCTTCATTCCAGTATCTCACCACTTCACTGAAGCAATGGCCGGGATCATTGAAACTCCCTTGGATAATAAAACAACCCTCAAAGTCCCCGGTCTCCATGATCTTCCCATCAATGTGTTACTCTCCCACGATCAATTCGCCACAGGGGTAAATGACTGGTATGGTCACATTCTCACGGTCAAAGAACTGGCCATCCTAGATCTAATAAACACCATCACCGACCGACCGGATTGGCACCGCGCCATCTTTGATCAGCAAGTTACCGCTCAATGGCGGGAAGACGCCGTTGCATCGTCGTCGCTGATCAATGACAAAACGTGGGACTGGTGCTTGCACGAGTTGCAAGACAAGGCTCGACAGTTTGACCGAGACGGCCGTTTGGTCGTCTTCAACACGAGCAGCGGTGTTTGTAAATCCGATGTGGCAATATCTTCCGACATGAAGTCACAGCTGTCGAATTTTGTCGGCCTGTTATCTCATCAAGCCATTCGGCAGAAGCCAGCGTCAGCTGTGGTAAACCTCGTCGGCCCATCTTTGTTTCCTCTTGTCTATGGGAGAACGAGAACCCTGGTCGGAGGGCAATCGTGTGGAATGGACGAGGATTCTTGGTCGTCACGCAGTAAAGAGGGCTCAATCGTTTCGGAACTCCCACAAATGGTAAAAGGGGGCTCAAACTGGTCAGCGGCCGGCGGTCGGTCCATTTGGTCCTCGAAGTTTCAGTGGCTGCCGTGTGAAGTGGAATTCACTGGTCCTCCTGGGTCTACGGATGTTCGAATTTCGTCTTACATCAACAATCTCCATCCGACAAACCACGAGATGTACTCCGCAATCGAGACCGTTATCTCCGGTAGCATCAAGCAATGGAACGAGGTTTTGGTTCGTAACAAGTGGAGGAAAGCGATTGGCCTTTTCCACGGGAATTGCGTCTCCTGGCCTCGTGGGCCCATACGAATCCGCACTTACGGAGTCGAGTGGAAAGCCCAGTTCCCTGAATGGGCGAAAAAATTGCCCGACAAGGAAAACGAGGATAAACTCTCTGCGGAGGAATACGAAGCCATGTGTGCTCAAGTGGAGGCGTACCTTCAGGAACCTGAATCAAGGGATAAGGTATACTGGGATCAGGTCAGAACGCAAAGGATCCCGGAGGATTGGAAGGCCCGCTGGGGGTTGCTTCGCACAGCTTTGACCAAGTATGGATGCACATTTGTCTTTGAGCACTCGGGCCCGGGAACTGCGTACTCGTACGAGGACTGGAAAGCAGGGAGGACTGGAAAATCAATCGTTGGCCCAGCGCACTTCGATTACGTTTGCAGTCCGGATTATGAACTGTCTAAATTCTTTGGAGCAAATCCTTGGTTGACACCCTACGAATGGATGTATAAACCAAAAGAAGAGGACCCTGACGATCACCAGTTCTACACGCTTGCATTGCAGGATGAGTTTCGAGACCGGGGTCTCCAGACTGTCGTCCGGATCCACAGCATCGAGCTAGATCCTGAGACGCCATCCTTCCCCGGCGAGGAGTGGCACACCGAAGGAAATGCAAACGAAAGTATAGTCGCCAACGCCATCTACGCGCTTGATTCGGAAAACATGCCCGAGCCGCAAATCAGCTTCCGGCAGAGGTGTAGACTAGGGCCCCGTACCTGGGTCTACGACCGAATCGGTGCCGACGATTCGGACAACGAGGACCGTCCTGCAGATGAAATCGATGACCTAATCCTGAAGTATGCCCTATGGGATGTCAAGTATATAGGGAGGCTTTGCGGATTTGAGGACATTCAGGATAGTCCAGCCTGGCAACAGCTCGGCGAGGTGAAGATGCCTCCGGGCCGGCTGATCTCGTACCCCAACGCCTTCCAGCGCCGAATGGGCCCATTACAGCTTCAGGACAAGACCAAGCCCGGCCACTGCCGTTTTCTCACTGTGTCTCTTGTCGATCCGACCTACCGGCTTTGCTCTACGTGGAACGTCCCACCTCAGCAGACTGGTTGGACAGGAGGCGATGGCGCTGAGTCTGCGACACAAATGGATCTGGGCGAGGCCCTCGAGCTGAGAGAGGAATTGGTCAAGGAACACGCCAGGAAGGATGAAGGTGTCTTTGAGCTTGCTTCAACTCTCTCGTTTTCTGGGTTTTCGTGAACGTACGGCGTAGCCAGCTAGAATATACACACTTTCTTTACTCTGATATGTGGACTGATGCCTGCTCGCGCTACCCAGAAGCCAACGATACAGATCTGGATGTCTTTGTACCAATAGAGAAGCTTCTTGTCACAATATCTATATTTAACTAAGTTCGATATAGATAAAATACGATGTGTAGGACATAGGGCCTAAGATTTGCCTAATATACAAGGAGTAGAAACGCGATGTGGTGTATTTGGCTATCCGAGACCTTAAAGCAAAAAGTAGAAACCAGAATGTTGTATATTTTTATCCATATGCAGCTTCATCTAAAATCCATAAGTCATAGTCTGAGCCACAATTGCCAGATGTACCTGGTCCCAAACTGTATGTCGAAAAGTAAACCAGAAGCTTGATAAACCACGTTCAGTCCATGGGACTATTTCAATCATAGGCTTGAAGATACAAGCCTCCCCCAGCCCCAGTGTAAATCGACTCGTCTATCATGTATGAGATAATCCTGGCCAGCATGTTAGCATGCCTGAAAGGTGCTATTCCAGTTAGCGGGTTACTTACGATTCTGCTCGACGAGAGCCATGGTATGGCTCATGCGACTCGGGCCCTCGGAACACATTCAAAGTAGGATATGCACCAATAGCAAAGTCCGAACAGAGTCTTTCCTCCCGTGTGCAGTCGATCTTGACCAGAGGGATGTTGTCATTTTTCAGCTCCGTAGCCGCTTGCTCAAACTTAGGGGCCAAGTTTCTGGAGTGACGACACCACGGCGCGTAGAAATTAGCCAAGACCAAGTCATGCTCCTCCATGAAACCATGGAATGTCTCCTGGGTCAAAGACACGACATCGGAGTTCTTTGTACGAATATTCGCAGTAAAAGCAGTCGTCGTGGCTCCGAGGAGGCTCAGAAGATAGAGGGACGGTCGCATACTGGCAGTGCGGAAACTAGGTAACACTGGAGAATTTCGTCAAAAGAGTGGATTCGGAAGGAAACTTTGACGTTGGAACAGATTATGGGATGAAAAGAGAACCGAAGGATGGAGGATAGGAGGATTAGGCCCCAGTGCTCTTTTAGCGGGGGCTGTGCTGACTCTGTTCTCTTTGTGGCCCCCTCGCCCCAAGCGCGCTAGCCGCAATTCCAATCGAGGTGTTAATTCAAAGCTGACTGTATTTTTCGCAAGTCTCCTTAAACATCAATAGAGCCCCAATACTTACCTAGGTAGTACCATGTGCGTACCTAGGTAACACCCGTGGACGATAAACTACACGGGACGGACCGCCAGTGTGGGTAATGCTCCACATAGTTGGCCCTAAGAAACAACTGCCAACCTCCTACTGTAAGGTATCTTTGTTTGCCTTTTTGTTTGCCTAGTTAAACTGGGAGAAAAGTGCGTCCAATATACTGACTCTAATTACCCCTGCTTGGTCTATTCGCTTCCTTCCAGAATTTCTTCGCCTTTGAGAATTTGATGATGATGACACCGAAACGTACGGTCAGCGTCATGGCGAGTGCTCTATGAACAAAGTCTCTCATCTGCTTGAGTGGCAATGACAGTAATTCTTGACATACCTGGAATGAATCTATATGTCTCAGTATAGTCAGTAGACCGATACTATGTAGACGCAACCTGTATAGTCTCAAGATAGTCCTCTCGTACTACTCGCCTAACTAATGGAAAATAACAGGGACTAGCCTGACAACTAGTACTCATGTATATACTCACACTAGGCTAGTTAGCTAGATCCTGTTCGACCCCGACCCAAACCATGATAGCTAACATAAACCACACATCTGGCTTTGTATAAATCGGTCCCAAGCCAGCCACACCATCCTAGAGACCTAGGAATGGCCTCAAAGGGCAATTCATAAAGCTAATATGTTTTTATTTAAACTAGCAAAGGAATAGTTTTTCCAACCAAGCAGCATGTTAGCTCAGCAGGTGGAGCGTCGGGCTCATGACCCGGAGGTAAGTCAAGGTTCCCACGCCATTTATCCATAAAAACATCAAACTAACAATACCTAGACCCTGGATCGAAACCAGGACATGCTATATCTTTTTTTCTTCACATTTTATCGATCCTTAGTTGTGTCCTTGCCTACAGTTTTGCTCACGCAACTAGGTAGGCCTTACAGCTTCCGAGATCAAAGCGGAATTAGCTACTTTCATTAGCTGTATGAGTCCGCTTAGAAGTTCATGATCCAAAAGTTTCCAACTATTATTTTGATCCCCTTATGGGTAGCAATAATCTAGAGGCGATGCCTGGGTTACCACTTTTCTTTTCTTGCCCTTTCCCAATTAGGATACGGAGGGCTCTACCAAGGTACACCACCGAGTTACCAATAGAAGAACAGATCAGTCACCATGGAATTAGGTAGTCTCTCTATGTTAACGGAATAGTGGTCCCTGATCGATCAACAAATTTCGTATACAGCCCTGAATATGATCAGAGCTTTTGCTGCATCATCAACTCGCGGATACTACTAATGTCTTCTTACACATACGCCAACTGCAGTACTTCACAAATCTCAGGATGCATTCCAGGTTATTGAAGACTATCGGAAATATCAAATCGCATCTGCAGGTCTCCATCATACTGCCAAGTATGAATTTGGAGAATGCGACGCGTACCCCTAGGAAAAGCACCCAAGACAAGAGCACCGACAGCTTTCCCCAACGGTGTCCCCATAATCTCCTGATAATCATCAGTATCGTACAGCCAAGTCCTCAGTTGGCTATCTCCCGCAAGCTCAAGCCCATATCTCGGATATAGCACCTTGACCACAAAGGCATGTGTGTCCTCGTTGACGACGGTCATGCGAAAGACGTACTTCAGAGACTCGATATCAAAGAAAGCCTCGTAGTGAGCCTGAGCAATTTGCGACCATTGAGGACCATCAAGTCTGACATTGTTGTCAGCGAAGATAGCAGTGTGTGCCACACGACCGTGGTATTTATTCCAACCCACAAACCCATCTTTCTCGACTCCAAGTTTGCGAAGATGTAGCTTGTGGTAATCCAGTCCAACGGGGAGATTGAGTGGACCAGGATCGCCGATTTCCTCTGGTGCACCAACCCATTCATTGCAGTACTCGTCCCATCGATACCTCTCATCGGAGGGGTGGATCAGCTGTTCCATCTTTATTGTGGATGGCGAGACGATACATGGCCTTTGGCAGTTGGAGTCCTCGGGGTAATTGATCCAGGTTTGGTAGTACCTTCCCTTCCGTCGGAATATGTTGATCATCTCCTCGGTCATTGCGGGGTGTAGATCCAGTACATCGGCCGGGGTTGTTTCGGCTTCAGGTGGTTGATCTTGACAACTGACACGCTTCTCGGGGCCTTGCTTTCCTGAGTCTTCGGGGTATCCCTCCCCAAGGACCGAGGCAGTTCCATCTAGACCAAGGCCTCTGCGAGTAGACGTCATGTTGAGAATGTCAATATAAAAGACAAGGCATGGATATGGTCAACGTATTATAGAGAGAAGAGAGTTGTGAGAAACTGGGGGCTACGCGAGAGCTAAATATGGAAGGTGAGACGGAACGTGACTTCGAATATCTCTCAAGTAAGATGCTATTAAGGCTTTTGGACGCATTATACCATAACCAGACGCGTATCCTTCAGACTATTGCTCTTCTGGATAGATAGAATACTCGATTATACTCGGAATGCGTCACGATTTAAGTATAGTAGATGCAATACCATCTGATCTCGAATTTCAACCCATATATGCTGGCGTGATCTTCCAAGATGCGATCTTTATGCTAATATGTGCCTACTGGCCATTATCAATGTATGTAGGTGCGTATTTCGGTGTTTTTGTTGGATGATCAGTGGACAATTAGACCATAGATAGACTGCACGCGTGGGCGGTTTCTCCTGAAGCTATAATAAGCCCAATTTAGATACTGGGTTGATACAGTTGGAGGGAGGCTTGGTTTATGACTTGCCCTTTATTTTTATTAGGGAGGTACAATGGGATTCTGTTGCTGGGTCCTACCAGGTAATAATCGTGAAAGTCTTGACTAGACGTATTCATCGGCGATCACGCAGAAAGGCGATTCTTTTCATCAATGTGTACTCAACCCTTGTTCTTTCGAAGGGATCCTGGAGAGAGACGTTGTTCTTCACCCTGAGAAGGAGCAAAGTCGGCACTTCTGCTCTCAAAGAACTCGTGAGCTTTCATGATCAATCTCAGGGCCTTCTCGACACCAGGAGAAACGGAGGATCCATGGACCGTCATCCATTGTTGTAAAAGCTGCTCCAGGTGAGGCCCTAGTTCTAGTAAGGCAATATGGCGAAGCTGCATTGTGAGCTGTGGATGACAGAAGCCGCCCATGAGAGTCAACATTGCCGTTTCGAGCCTAATAAGAGTATTTCTTATATCAGTAATAATGTACCACAGCCCAGAGGCCTGGATGAGACATACGAAAGTGAGCATGGCCATGTATCCACCATGACGGTATACGGCACCTGCTTCAGATACCTCAATTTGAATAGGCAAGTGTCGAGAGCAACCCGGCAACCATCGAGTACACGCAGGTTGTTGTTGAGGTCCCACAGTGGATTAGAGAGAGCCCATTCTAGATAAGGTCGATAGATGACACTTCGACAACTGAGATACCACTGTCTCAAATACTCGCTATGCGGATCATCTGCGGGTTTTCCATCATCGGGAAATTGGAGACTCGGAGGTAGTGTTTGATACCAATCTTGCAGCTGGCGCGCCAGCTCTTGGTTCACAGATGGAAAATTATTGGAATCAATTTGAAGACCAATGTCGCGGTCATACAGCATGTAGTGGGCTCGGTTGAGGAGCCTTCGGAGTGCTATCGATGCGAGAAAGTAGAATGTCGACTTTTCTTCCTCTTCAATAGCTTCATGCGAGTGGAATTTGCCCGGGAGTGAAAATATTGATTCGATCTCAGCATTGCAGTTTTGCGGAAGGGATGGCAATTCTGAAATATAATTGCTAGGGCCAGTCAGACTGCAATAATTGTAACGTTTCATTGCCCGTCCTTACCTTTCTAGTACAAAGCAAGACCAGAATATTCTGGTGATGCGTTCTCGATCGTCGCGCTCAGGATTGTCAAAGGGGCAAGAGAGCAGGAAACGACAACGAGTCGCCGCGCTGTTCACATAAGACCATGTTTGCAGCGGCCTTTGTAAAAATGAGAAGTAGAGTCTAAATATTCGTCAGCTTTGTCTTGACTCGCCGTTTCAGCCGGCAGCAATGTTGGCATACCCAGTCAGCAAGAGACATTGACATGCTTCGACATTCATCTCAATGTGGGCCAAGTGAAGCATCTTCATTGCGGCAGTGAACCATGACGCTCCTTGCAGCTTCAGCTGCTCAGACCTGCTTTCACAACTGTCTTCTTGGTCTGTCACGGAAGCGCCGACGCAGCCCAACGCCATGACTAATAATGCGAGACACGATTGGCAGCTAGGCTCCAGGTTCTCCTGCCATATCCTCAACTGCAACGATTTCAGATCGTCCAAGCTAATTGTCGGGAACCAAAAGTTATATGTCCGTTGGAATATACCTACCATATCTTTGACCTCTGACAAGCCCACGCTGGGAAATATGCCATATAGTTTGCTTTGAAAGGACGGCCGTCCATATTCGAGCGACAAAAACGATGATTCTGCCTCCTCTAATATTGAAGGATGATCACGGAAAACTGACCACCTCAAAAGAGACTCTGCCGAAGAGAGATGCCCTGACGAAAGCACTGCACTTTCCGTGGGGTCCCTAGTTGTCCACCGACCTGGATGATGGCGTGAATCCTGAGGTACCGGTGTAATTGTTGAACCAGGGGACGTTGAGTTGGCCTGGATACCATTCATCGCCCTTGAATTGGAATCCGTAGCCTGGAATTTATCATCAGCAAGTAAGACATGACCTTTGGCGACTCCATACGTACGACCATCCCCTTAAGTTCTTCAATAGAAGCTTCCATTCGCAAGACCGTATCCAAAATCATTTCACTTTTGCCTCTCCTGATTTGGGTCAGTCGCTGATTTTCGAAATGGCGTCAACCCACTTACGAAGTAGCTTCTGTTCCGTATAGACATGTTTGGTTCAGGCTCACACAGGGTCCACATGGATCCCGAGCATCACACCTGTCGAGTCTGTCAATCGCCAAGCACTACAAAACAAGGTGTGGCATCACTAGCCTCGTCTTGCGATGGCGGCATGAGTCGCACTGTGAGGTGGTTTAGTTTGGATGTTCGAACCAACTTGCTAGCCGAGGGAGAATGAGACGGACCGCTCGAGCCGCCCTGAATCTCTTCATTTCGAGCCAGGATACTGATATTGAGGAGATTTCCCCTAGCAAAGAAGTTCCTTGACCAACTTCGATAATGAGCTTGTATGGGCAGCAAATGAACGAATTAATGGCGCCAGCAGCAAGGACACGGGTGGGAAGGTCGACATGAACTTCGGACGACGTTAACGCGGGCGTGCACGTGATTCACCCATTTCGGCAGATAATTTCGGTTTCGCATATCTAATTAACCATATTTACATGGAAGTGATGAATCAAAGTGTGGATTTGGGGTATTTGAATGATACTAGTCATGGGTAGTTTATGAAAACCCGCCTGAGTGTTGCGAAACCGGGCGCGTGCACTAAAATGGTTCTATAGATGTGGACTACATAAGATGTAGATTTGACCAGCGGGTCGGGTTGAAAGGTTATCAGGGAATGATATTAGCAGTATATATGGGATTGCAGCTTATTTAGCAAACTAAAATCCGATCATTAAGTCTTCACAAAGAAACAGGCTCTAACAGCATACCAAAGGTGATATCCTGCACCTTAACCAGATGCTCATCCATAGGCCCTGGGCCACAGGCTGCAGTTCCCACGCCTGCAACTTGGTCATCCAATCTCAAAAACACCGCGTCATCTTTGACCAGATCACAAGGGTGTTGTGCCGCCTCAATAGTCTTATCGGAGTATTGACTAGCTGTCCAGTTCAAGCTTGCCGTTCCTCCGTTGACCACTGTACTTTGTTGCGGGCTTGCGCGGAAGCCTATGCCGTTCTTAGTGAGAAGCTCCACCCAAGCAGTGTCAGTGCGGTTTCCATTCTCCTGTGGAATGTCATAAACCGTCTGTAGTGACGCGATGTCATCAACATTCCACAAACCAAACTTCTGGGCAGCCTTCTTGTCCGGATAGGATTCTCCAGGACCAAGTCCGAGCCAGCGTGCTGACTGCAAATTAGAGTTTGCGCGAAGATTCATACCGACACGAGGAACAGTTGCCGGTGCAGCTCCAGTCGGTTGCAAGCTTATGGTAATTGACAACGACCCGTTGGGAGTGATGGTGTAACGCGCGAGACATTTCCATCCCCAGGAAAGAACTGGAGGCGAGAGGAACGTCTCGGTTTCGATACAAACACCTTCATTCTCCATCGAAAACATGTTGAATGAACGGAACTGGTTTGTGAGATTGTTCACTCCGAATCGCTTCGAATAGGGCGCCGCAGAAGGTACGTCGTTGTCTGTCGGAGGACGCCAGAAACCAGGTACCATGGCAAGCCCTGTGTCGGGATGCGGCTCAAGAATAGACGTCGAGTTGTATGTCCACTTCCTGAGATGTCCCCGAATGCGGTCAAACTCAAAGGACCAGTTGGCTCCGCTGACAGCCACAGTTGTCTTGGTGGAGTTGGTCGAGATAGCATCCTGAGCAGAGCTCAAGCTGACTGGGATTTTCTCGGTTGGCTTTGATACCAGCTGTTGGGTCCAAGCAACGACAAAGGCCCCCTGATCCCATTCAACCTTTCCTCGTTGCTCAACTGTAATAGTCAGATAGGCCGGGTGGACTTTGTGTTGGAAGAGATCTGTCGGGAGAGGAATCTCAGCAGTTTGGCCGGCGTGTAGAATGGGCAGCTCCAGCGGTCCGGTTTCCAAGGTTTTTGCTCTAGGTAGGAAGGTTAGCTTGCCTTGGGTCAATTGAGATGATAGTTAGACTCACTCTTTGTCAAACGACTCAAGCTTGTATGAAGCTTGAAGATGGCTTAGATCCGAGAAGTTGTACCGGTTCTTTAGAGCCAAAGCCTGTCCACTGACTTCCAACTTGACTGGTTCAAAGGCTCTCTTCAGCTCCAACAGACCTGGCAGAGGCTGGTGGGCGCTGTTCAAGAGACCATCCATCACAAACGTTCCATCATTCGGATAGTCGTCGAAGTCACCACCATAGGCATAAAAGCCGTCTTTCTGGTTGTTTCCTTCAACGTACAACCCGTGGTTGGCCCATTCCCAGATGAAACCACCCTGCAAACGCGGGATCTCATCGAAGCATTTCTCGTACTCCGTAAGCAGGCCGGGTCCGTTACCCATGGCATGAGCGTACTCACATAGAATGATAGGTTTGTCGAACTTGCCATTGTTCGAGACACCCTCAGTGGCTGCCAAAGACCGCAGCCGGCTGATCTCCGGGTACATGTAGCTGAACATGTCTGTAGTTTCCGCATGAATGTCGCCCTCGTAGTGGACCAAGCGTGTACTGTCGAAGGCCCGGGCATACTCTACCATAGAGCGTTGACATGTACCGAAAAAAGCCTCATTCCCCATAGACCAGATGATAATACTAGCATGGTTCTTGTCTCGCTGTATCAGAGAATGAACTCGATCAACGTAGGCTGCCCGCCAGGTAGGATTGTCTGACGTATGTGTACCACACTTGGGGAAAGTCATTGCCTTGCGCTCCTCGTATCCAAGAGTTTCGTCCATGTCCATTGGGCGTGAGACGGCGTCATAGAAGCCATGGCATTCAAGATCGGCTTCATCGATAACCCAGAAGCCCAGCTCATCAGCCATATCAAGAAGCCGAGGGTCAGGGGGATAGTGGCTGCAGCGAAGGGCATTGACGTTGTGAGCTTTCATGAGAAGCAGATCTTTCCTCATAAATTCCACCGGCACGGCACGACCCAAAAGGGGGTGGTGATCGTGTCGGTTGACTCCACGAAGCTGAATAGCCTTTCCGTTGACGGTAATGAGACCACCCTTCCGCTCAACTTTGCGGAAACCAGTGCGCTGAGTAGTTTTGAACGTCTCGTCGGATCTAGGAGTTTTCAGGAGCATCTCCACTTCGTACAGATACGGCTGCTCGGCAGTCCATTTCTTGGGGTTGGCAACAGGCAAGCTGAGTTCAACTGCGGATTTTGTTGGCTCCACGGTGCACTCTGTAGAAGCAATGACATGGCTGTTGCTCTCTACCGTCTCAATTAAATTGAGTGTAATAGTGCTTTTCTCCGAGACTTGATAGTCAATTGTTGCGAGAAGCGTCGCATTTTCGTATTCTGCATCGAGATCTGTGCGAATGAACCAGTCATTCAAACGATCGTTGGTTGGGAGCGCAATCAAAGTGATGTCCCGGAAAATTCCTATTACCATGAGATATATTAGCAGATGATCCTTTCACACTGTCGCATATCGAAAATTAAATTTACCAGATAGCCACCACTGATCCTGATCTTCGATATACGTAGCGTCTGACCACTGGTACACCCGCACAAAGACTTCATTGTCACCTTCCTGCAAAAATGGTGTGACGTCAAATTCAGAGGGGTTTCTGCTACCCTGCGCGTACCCGACCAGGGACTTATTCACCCAAACGTGGTACGCGCTATCGACGCCGTCGAATCGCAAACGGACCTCTGGTTTGTTGGCCTGCCACTCGGCCGGCACTTGGAACTTCCGACGGTATGTGCCCGTGGGGTTCTCGGTGGGTACGAAAGGAGGACACACTGGGATGGGGAATTGTGTGTTGGTATAATTTGGCTTTCCCCAACCCTGCAACTGCCAGTGACCTGGGACGTTGATGCTAGACCAGTCCCCATCAGAAGCCTTCTCGTTAGGCTCGGGAGCCTCCGGTGGTGACTGGGACATATTGAATTCCCAGACTCCATTGAGAAGTAGAGATGTAGAGGGAATATGATAAGAACGCGCGGGGAGGGTATTTCTGCGAAAAACCGCGGGGTTCATGAAGTCAGGGCATTTGGGATCGGCCTGCATGGCCAGCTCTTCGGTCTGCGGAGAGCCCATAATGGTAAAATGCGAACTTGAAGGGAATGAATTCGGACTCTTGGATCGACTAGGGAGTTTGGGCCAGCTCTGGTACTCCGCGTCCTTTATACCAGAGTGTTGGACTAGATGACGTCGGAGCTTGAGAAGCACCACAAGTGGGATTATTGTGCATATTTTATGGACCTAACGGGGGTTGGATGACTTGTCGGCGTGTAGTGCAGGACTCGGCATGCAATTATCACCTGTTGTCGCGGGTCTATCGGAGCCGGTGAGGTGTGGAGTTAATTTCGCGGAGAGAGTGGATATTCACTAACCAATAGAAGCCTCTGGGGGTAACGGCGCCGGGGAAATCGGAGCCGTAGGAGATTTTGGGAATTTCGAAGGTTTCAGTTTCCCACAAAAAGTGAAGATGTCCAATCTCCATCCTATCACGTGTACATGTGGATCTCGACGGGTGTATCGGGGAACACGTTAGTGTCTCAACTCGTCCTTCGGCAAAGCGAACTTGGCAGCCAACTTCCCCAGATCTTAATATGACCCGGGGCCGAGAATCTGTACCCCGAGGCTGGCCCAGAAGAATGCGGAGGTAGTAGGCACATGGTATGAGAAGCTTGAAGTATTAAATCTACGAAATTCCCCACCTAACAGCAGCAGGATTTTCTTAGTTTTCTTGATCGAATTTCCTTTAAAATCCCTCGGACACTCTTGTCCTTTTCCCCCCTTTTCCACTATGGGTCTTGATCAAGACAAATCTGGTGAAATTGTCCACTTGGAGGCTACTCCAGTGACGATGGATCCCACCTATATGAAGCAGTCTGAGCACCCTGATGGAGTCTCCGGATCTGTTATGAGCTTGAAGGTGGCCCTTACCAATTACCGGAATTCTCTACTGTTCAGTCTGTTCTTCTGCTTCTCTGCTGTTCTTTGGGGTTACGACATGCAGGTCAGCGGAGGCCTTCTTGCTGCTCCCGAGTTCCGCGCGGTGTTTGGATACACCCAGGCTGATGGCACGACTATCCTCCCGGCGGAATGGCAAGCTGCTTTCAATATGATCGCCACAGTTGGTGGAATGATTGGAAGTCTGCTCTGCGGCCCTATCTCGCCTTACGCAGGTCGAAAGATGACTTTGACCATCGCATGTGTCATCTCCAGTGGCTCCGTCTTCTTGCAGTTCTTTGCGTTCACTCGGGGTGTTCTGCTTGCTGGAAAATTGATCAACGGCATCGCACTCGGCATGTTCCTTGTCACCGCGTGTGCCTACTGTTCCGAGGCCTGTCCTGTCGTGCTTCGCGGCATCACCATTGCCATGGTCAATCTCTTTGTTGTTGTCGGCCAGCTCCTCGGGAACTGCCTCATCAAGGCTTTCGGTGGGCGATCAGACAGTTTTGCCTACAGAATCCCCTTTTCTTTTCAGTGGATTTTCCCGGCGATCCTTCTTGCTGGCGTGTGGTTCTGCCCTGAATCCCCGTATTGGTATGTCCAAAGGGGCAAGCATACAGAGGCGAAAAAGTCCCTCGAACGATTCCAGACGGGCGGAAGCATTGATAGCTGGCTTATTGAGATCCAAGAGACAGTTCGTATAGAAGAGGAATCAGCATCGTCTGCTAGCTACTTGGATTGTTTCCGAGGAACTGATCTCCGTCGGACCCTCATTGTTATGTCGGTTTGGACTATCAACTCTTTCAGTGGTGTCAACTTTGTGCTCAGCTACTCAACGTACTTCTTCCAAAGTAAGTCTCATCAAGTCCACATTCATTTTTGTTAACTAATAGATCTTTTCCAATTATAGTCGCCGGCATCCCTACCTCTTCATCGTTCGACATGGGCGTCGGCGTGACTGCAGTTGGTGTCCTAGGAAACATCTGCTCGTGGTGGGTCATCAACATGATCGGTCGCAGAGCTCTCGTCCCTGGTATGCTCATTCTCACTGTGATTCTCTTCATCATTGGCATTCTAGACGTGGTACCGGGTTACAACTCCTCCACTGCCATGGGCCAGTGCGTATTGATTATCGTCTGGAACTTCTTCTACGACCTCACTCTTGGACCTCTTGGATACGTGATCTGCGGAGAAATGTCTTCCACTCGGTTGCGGTCATACGGCGTCAGCATTGGTTTCTTTACGCAAAATTTCTGGACTTTGATTATGACGCTCACGACGCCTTACATGATAAACCCTGATGAAGGTAACCTTCGTGGCAAGACAGGCTTCATCTTTGGTGGATTCTCAGTCATTGCCTGTATCTGGACTTACTTCTGCTTGCCAGAGACCAAAGGCAGGACCTTTGAGCAGCTGGATCATATGTTTGAGCAGAAGATCTCGGCACGCAAATTTGCCGAGTATGACCAAAGACCACATGAAGGATAAGCTGGGGTAACCGTTCATATCCCGTCCAGGCATAGGTTCCACTCCTAGACAGCTGTATAAATACACAGTACCTTGGTACCTGATTCTAGATTATTCTATGGACTTTCTCAGTAGACTCGTAATCAATGTAGCCCAAGGCTGGGAAGTCCTTACAGTCAAAGCCAAGAGTAATGTCTCCTCGCTGGCCAGTGTATCTTAATGGTTGTTCCACAATAGTGTAGTAAATTTCCATATGCCCTACCTTTAATCCCCATATATAATGCTGTAAGACTACTAAGATCTACAGTCAATATGGATAACCTCTAGGGTAATCCAGTATATACCTTTGGACTAATCACACCACCTCGGCAACCCTTAACTTTCTTGGAGGCTTAAGTGATCCTTGGCATTATAAATGCCGAAGGGGACTTTTGACACTATTGTAGAAGAGCGTTTTACCTTTGTTGGAGAATTATTACAGGACCATTTTACTGGGAAAGTATTGCTGTCGTTTATCCACGGCAGTACCTTATAAAAAGGCCTTTTCGCCTTCTCCCTCTAATGTTGCCTCGGTGACGTTTTATTTATTCCTGTTTATCTTTCTGTAAATATTTCGGCATGTTGCTTGTCCGGTTACAAACTTGCCCGCGGCGAAGCTAGGTTAGGCGAAACCTACGGTGGCCGCTTTGGCATGAGAGAACTCCGTAGTAGCCTGTATTTATCGCCCAGTGATGGGTCGGGGTAAATAGCAAGGTTTAGTCCACCTGGGCAGCGGCACAATCCCCGACCTCTCGGACTTCCACCGACCACAGCAGCTCCCTTTGTGCTAGACAAACTTTACCATTCAGTTAGACTTGTTGAGAGCGACTAGCGCAACGAACCGGGTTAAGCTGTGCTTTATATTCCAGTCTGCTCTACTCGTCAGCCAAGACCAACCTTCCCCACGTTTTGACCAGATCGTCTTCGCGTGGGGGCCCCGAACTGGGTCTTCCCCGCAGATGATCCTTTACTATTCCCCTTGCGGCAGGCAAGCTTTGAAATTCGCGGGGGATACGAGATGGCTGCTCTTTGTGGGCTTTTCGACATTGTCTCGAATCATGGAGGGAGACTCGGGGTCGTCCCGAGGTTGTCATTATGACTTTGCACATTTCTTACCGTCCCATCCCGCGGCACTGGTCTTGTATTACATATATATTCTCCATCTAGTCGAATTTCGTGGATTTTTCTTGTCCACTTCCTGTCATACAAAGGTAACTCCACTATGGCGAACCATGCTTCACAAGATGTTGGCTCAAAGGCCAATATCGCCGAGGTTCCCACTATCAGCCATGCAGAAAGCAACCAAGAACACTCCAAATTCAAGTCTGCCAAAAATGTCGACGGCGATACGGCCATGGCGCTATTTGATGACCCGGACGAGCTCCACGAAGATGTCGATCCCGTGGAAGCGAGAAAGCTATTGTGGAAGATTGACTTCATGATATTGCCCTACTTGGCTGTTTGCTATGCGTTCTTCTACATTGATAAGGTAAGTTTCTTTTATTGATTATTACTTGCCTATTTTATGCCTTTTAGCCAAAAGTTTGTGCTAATAGCACGCATTTTGAGGACAGACAACGTTGAGCTACGCTGCTATTTTTGGGATTCGGGAAGATCTCGATCTTCATGGAACGCGGTATAACTGGCTGAGCAGTATCTTCTACTTTGGTTTCTTAGCATGGGCATTCCCTACCAATTTTTTGATGCAGCGTCTTCCAATCGGTATGATTCTCCCATTGCACGCCGGACAATTTGACTGGATATACATCTGATAATTGGTTTAGGGAAATACCTGGGTGCGAATATTTTTATGTGGTTTGTTGGACTGACCCCGTAGATAGTACAACTCAATACTAACATTTATTTTCAAGGGGTGCCTTCCTCATGATCCAAGCTGCCTGTAACAGCTTCGAGACCCTCGCTGTTCTTCGAGCCCTTGGCGGTGCCGCCGAGGCCTGCGCTGACCCAGCTTTCATGCTCATCACGAGCATGTGGTATACCCGTCGTGAACAGCCAGTGCGTCTGGGACTGTGGTATACAGCAAACGGACTCGGGATTGCATTGGGTGGACTATTAGGCTATGGAATTGGTCACCTCAAAGGCGCGCTACCGTCTTGGAAATACGAGTTTCTTGTGATGTATGTCAATTTCCTCCTGTCCTTGGAACTGCCATTTTACTAACCTTCTTTAGTGGTGCACTATGTTCTGCCTGGGGCATTGTCATGTTTATCTTCCTCCCAGATTCACCTGTTACAGCAAAAGGACTTAGCAAGAGAGAGCGCCGCATCGCCGTTGAGCGTCTACGAGAAAACCAGACTGGTGTCGAGAATAAGCATCTCAAGCCATATCAGATCCTGGAGGCTTTCATGGATTATAAGCTCTACATGTTCTTCATTCTTGGCATGGTTTGTATGTAACTTCCAAGATTGTGCCAGATCCGAACCGGTGCATTGACTAACATCTACACAGGCAATATTCCCAACGGTGGTATCTCAAACTTCGGAACTATCATCATCAAAGGGTTTGGGTTCTCGACATTGGTGACCACTCTTATGCAGGTAAGATTAATTTGATAACCACGTGGTCTTCAGCTAACATGAAACGCAATAGATTCCATACGGCTTTATCATTGCTGTCTCGATTTTGATATGCGTCTACCTCAACGACCGCTTCGAAAATCGACGATGCCTTTTCATCCTTATCTTCCTGATTCCTAATATTGCCGGCGCCTTTGGTCTTCGCTTTGTTCCCATCCAACACAGTGTAGGTCGCTTAATTTGTTATTACCTGACAGGCCCGTACAATGCTGCATTTGTACTCGTTTTGAGTATGCAAATGGCCAACACCGCTGGTATGTGAATCTTTCTTCTAGTTCTTAATTAAATAAATCACGGAAGCTAATCATATTATGTATTTAGGCCATACTAAGAAAGTCGTCACCAACGCTGTGCTCTTCCTAGGGTACTGCACTGGAAACATTGCTGGGCCATTCTTCTATAAAACTGATCAATCGTGCGTTTTTCCTCAGGATAGTCCTTTAACTTCTATAACTAAGAGCTAACTCGAACTATAGACCGACCTATGAGCTCGGCATCTGGTCCATGATTGTGTCACACTTGATTGAGGCCGTTTTAATCAGCATCCTTGGTCTAATGTTGCGCTGGGAAAATCAAAAGCGCGATCGCATCCAGTCCCAGATGGAGGGTGGTCTCGAAGGGAGAGATCTGGATGCGACTGCGTTTTTGGATTTGACGGACCGAGAAAATCTGAAGTATGTCTCTCTATGTTGTCCTGCTTCTACGTTGCTACCCTCCCTCAAATCTGGTATGAAAGTGAATAACGGTTTCCAACAGTTTCCGATACATCTATTGAGCCAGATGAACTGGACTCGGGGTGATCAAATCACCTCGTGGAAGAACTTCTTGTGAGCTAGACCATCGGTGGTGAATACTTCCCGATTCATCAACACCAGTTGAAGACGACTTTATAGCACTTAGACGATCCGAAGCTGGTGCTGATATATTGGAGCTGTTTGTATGGCCATAGACAGAACACTTGAAAAGCATGTGTGTCTTCTCTGCTAGGTAAATAATGAATGGACTCGATACAGAGCATCTAAGAAACCCCACAACGACCACGGCCAGCCTGGTTGAAAAAGCATATCCCACGAACCCAGTATGAGTAGTTTAGCATCACTCGATTTGAGGCGCTACTCCAAGATTAAACCCATTCCTTCAATGATGGCCAGTTCGCTTTGATGAGCTTTGGTTCAGGATGCAATGTAGCCCATATCTAGTAAACCTCGTCAGAGGAAGTCCTGCGTATCCGTCCACTCATTGGATGATTATTTATACGTTCTCCCCTCGATCCAGACATCAAACGATATTGCTCGCGGCGTGCTCGAAGACTCTCGACTCTGTTTTATAAAAGAAAAAGAAAAAGAAAAACCCTTACAAGTCATTGGTACACACGCTGCGACTCGGGCATCTCAACCTCATCAGCCGAAAACGTACAATGCCCCATCAGGCCCTCAAGAGGCACAGCTCCCCACTTGAGTGGCATGAACTCAACCCCCCTCAGGGGGATCCATCTGCTGATCCTTCTCATCCAGGTTAGGGTCATACTTCGGATGACAAGCAGCCGCGATCGCCAAACTACAACTACCAGCAATCTGCATACCAGACGCGAACTTCATCCGGCCCATCCCGACAAGGCACGCAAACATAAACACCCAGACGGCCATCGCGCTAACAATCGCAACGGGGGTATATCCGCAAGTGACGAGGTCGCGACCCGGCGCACGGACGAATCGCTCGTCATACGCCTCAATACCGACCAGGAAGAGGCTCTGCGAAATAAGCCAGTGCAGGATCGCAGAGGTTCCCATGAGAGGTATCGCGTAGCGGTACGGTAGCGAGAGGAAGTAGCTACTCCGCTGCGCATACTGCGGGTTCCAGGAGACGCGGACGCCGCGACGGGAGATGGCGTATGTGCTCCACTCCGCGGCGAGGGTCATGGTCGTTATAACTCCATTAAAGACGAAATATAGAGCCGAGAAGATGAGTTGTGGGGTGTTGGCGATGATTGTGTTGCCGACCATGGACTCGGGCCAGCTGTTGCCTTTGATGAGGGCTTGTGCGTTTATGGACCCGAACTCGGCGTTCCAGACTTCGTGGCCGTCTTCGCTCAGCGCGAGACCTAGGAGGCCTGCACATATGATAAAGGCTATTGCCCAGCTGATGTACACGACATGGTCAGTTATCGCTCCACGTTTACGCCAGGGGTGTGGTCTGCTCACAGGAACCCAACGAGCGCCCACTTCCCCGGGGTCACTGCAGAGTACCACCTCTTCCGGGTATTTTCATATGCCATCGGGTAATAGCGCTTCTTAGGTACAATGGATCTCCTGGGTATCTCTTGTATCTCCATTCCAGGCATCAAACACCTGCCCAGGGCCTTTTTGTCAGGCTGTTGCAGGAACGAAGCCACCGCGTCTCCAGTTGTAAGCATCGGCAATTCATTCGTCACGATGGCCATATAGCACAGGATAATTGCCTTTACTGCATTAACCACGATGACCACAATCGTCAGCGACAACGAATACTGCAACTTGCAGTGCTCCGGCAGCGGCGCGCTGAGGCACGAGTTCACGGTATAGTTACCGTTAGTGCCACACACGAACCAGTTACCCTGCTCTGCGCTGGCGTAAATATCCGATAGGTAGGTGCTGCAGTAAGCGTCGGCATCTGGCGGGCATAACCATTCGTATGGATCGCCGGTGGGCGGGCCCTGGATGTGAGTATCCCATGGTTTATACACGTCCTGGAACCCGACCCATTCGTAGGTGAGAGTCGTGTTGACGTCCTCGGTGACGAGGAGCAGACCGCCGTGCTTTGTTTGGTAAGTTGTTGCGTAGGCGTCGATGCACGCGTGCGTGTCGAGGTGAATCAGGGTGCCATTCTGGGCGCTGGAATATAACCAGTCGAATGAAGCGGTGTCTTCTACAGTCAGGTCGCCTGCTTCAAGATCCTCTCGTGGCTGCGTTCCAAGCGAGGAGTGGCCGGCAAATATCGTGTACGAGTATGCGGCTGTAGTAGAGAAGATGGTCGAGTTGTACCTGAAGAGCGACAGCCTGTCAGCCAACCCAATAAAGAAGTTATGCGGTACTCACACGAGGTGGAGAGGAAGAGACGAAAGTACCAGGCATATCCACATGGTACGCCGCTTCTTGGGGATGTAAAAGAGGTTTCGTAGACTGGGAATGCCAATATCCAGCCAGGTATCCCTTCCATGCGCATCATCAACGTCCTGCCTCGTCGGCGCACAGAGGCATTGCTGCAGCACTGTTAGTCCCGCCCAGTCATACACAAGGGTCCCATGTACCATGCCATAGTTGCTCGCACCCAGGAGTGTGGTACTGAGGATGTTAATGAGTAAGTGCAGTCCTGTACTCAGATGACGCACGTTGCCACAGTCGCCCTCGTAGAGTATCCCGCGGTCATCTTTCAGGCGATTTCGATCTACAACCCAGAGCAGGAAGCCAAGGTTGAAGCAGAGCACAATGATGCAGGCAGCTGATGCGAGGGCTAGAGCGAACCTCGAGCCTGAGAGCCACTTGTACAGCCTACCGTGTTTCGGTCCACCTTGTTTCAGACGGTTCGTATCGCACATGGGGTTGTCGGAATCGACGAGGGGCAGTTCATGCTCTTCTTGCGGAGCCTGGAGGGTCATCTCGCTGTCAGGGCGTGGCGTCAGGTGCACTGAAGCCCTGTTGACAAAAGATCAGGTCACTGCGACCGAGGCACTGGGCGGGGGCATCCTCTTCAAGTTTTATGGGGATCACTTGAGCCGCATCTTGGGGCCATGGATTCGGATCCTGGGGTTTGGCCCCAGGTTGTTGGACTTGGGAGAGGCTGTGCTAAGTATCGAGAGGGTCAAGCACGCACTGGATTGGCTCAAACTCGCCCTAGACGAGGCTGGCTCTCGGATCATCTCGATATCCCGTCGCAGCTGTGGCTTCGGGGAAGGTAGGCTGCCTTTCTAGGCTAACCAAGGTCCCCGACCGCGAATGAGGATTGACAACCATAGATTTAAAACGTAAAAGGAGAGGTAAAACCGTGCCCCGGAATTTGTTGGCAACTCTACACCGGCCGATTGACCCAGGTTGGTGAGGTTGGTGAGAATAACGAATTTAATGCAGCAGTGCCTGCACAGCCTGAATACGGTTTCCCCTTAAAACACCCACTTCTCGGCCCGTACCCGAAACCACCCATCCACGGGTCCACGGGTGGACCCTAAGCCGTATTAGGTTAAACCAATTGGAACCTTGGAACCAACCTTGGAAGGTTCAATGTTCCCCTGTTTTGCCGTATTGTGGTATTGCAAGTACTACCACAACCTACAGTGACACCTCCTTAGTTTCAACACCCCTTATTCTGCCGATCGTAATCTACCAATCAAAAATATTAAATAATGGGCGGTATAACTATTTAAGTAGGCGGTGCGTTTCTTTAAGAAGGCGGTAGCTGACGGGGTGCTGAAATTTAAGAGGTGTCACTGTAGATTGTTACATTCAGACCAAACTTACTAGTACACTCGCCATACACTTAATTTCTGTCTAATATCTTATCGATGCTTTTAAGTTTTGTAGATACCTGACAACATGTATGCCCATTTCGAAGAAATTGCTTTCATCTGTCTTCAAGCTTATGTGGTATCTATGTCTTCTTTTGAGTGTACATTGAAGGTCACCGCATCAATCGCGAGTTCCTTGCGGTCATTCTCTTGCATAGGCGTAGAATAACTAGCACCTGGCACTAAGCATCTTCTTCAGAGTGGGGCGATTTATTCGCTTCCTTGGATTCCAGAAAGTACATTGCAAACACAGCGAGCATGAGATACAGAAAACCTATAACTATAAGCGACGAATACCGTAAATGTCGGATGACTTACTCCACGTGAAGCTCATACACTCATAACCGAAGAGTGTCTTAAGAGAACCGCCTAGGATTGGGCCAATCATCGTACCGAGGGAGGCAGTAACGTCCATTATAGCGATTACGCGTGATACGCCATATTCGGCCCCCAAATGACCCGCGTTCTTCTTATGCATCGTTTTCGAAGCAGCTGTTAATAGACTGTTAATATCCATTCATTATCGTCGTATACAAATCCTTGGGACAAGGGCCACTTACCGGTCAACTCGGCAGGCGCGATACTAGACACAAATGGCCGCAATATGCCGATAGCAATGACAGAAGTTGAGTAAATACTTTTGCCGCTAGTCTGGGCACTGAACCAGGAGAAGCTATCGCTCCCTGCAATTCCCGAAAGGGTTAAAAATAACGCCTGGAGAATAGAACCGATTACCGCTGGATATCGTGCCCTAACCCTGTCACGGACCCAACTAGCAAGGGGACCGATCAGAATACCTGGAATAGTAAGACCAGCAAATAGGAGCCCGGCTGAATCTGGGCCCCATTCAAACCTCTCTTGGATGTGCGAGGGAAGCGTCGAATAAAGGCTCGTACTTATAGTTATGCTCGAACATGTAATAACCAAACAGATTAGGATACGGCCGTTGCAGAGCAGCGAGATCTAGAAGCCCCCGGTGCTGGATTGGACTTCTTGATTTAGTAGCGGGCTACTGGGCTTAGAGGAAGAGACTTCGGACGGACGCTCAATCATAAGTACACGTGCGACAAGGTCTATAAGTAGAACTAGTAGCGGAATTGTCTATAACACACGATAACTGACAATCTCGTACAGTAGGCCAGAGATTGCGGGCCCGCTAATCGTCCCTGAATTGGCGTATGAAATCACTAATCCTATTGCCGAACCTATATTATTCGCACTTACGGTGTCCGCGACGGTTGCAAAGCCGATGATCTATACTGCTGATCCCGCGATACTTTGTAAGACACGGCCTAATAATAGTATAGGGACTGAACGAGCACCCGCAACCGTACAAGTGCTAGCAATGCAGACGCCAAGCGATAACAGCAGTGGAACCTTCCGATTAGGAGTCTGATCGTTAAAGTGCCTAATAATAGGGCCAGCGATCATGGCGAATGCACCGTGGATAGCAAGAACGGATAATGTCAACTCTTGGGTTTTAGAGGGCGGGACGTTGAGACGATGTTGAAGCATGTCGCCGAGGAAAGGCACTAGAAATCCATAAAGAAATGTCTCTGATTGGTATTAGGGTGAGGTTAACCAAGCTAGGGAGGGGGAACAGACCAGCATACAGCGCAACTGCAATGGTTGCGAGTATAAACCATTTGGAGGAGCGCCATTTATAGCCCATCGGCGTAACATGGCCCTCGCAATTGCCGCTCATTGAGGAGATGGATAGTTGGATTTTCAGCTTTGAGTCAAGACGTCGACGTCGCAGATAATCCTAGGTAGCTGAGTATGGTACTAGGTGAGTATTTGCCATAGAAGGTGCTGAATCTAGGGGGACAGGCCCTTGCATGAAAGTAAACACTCACTCATCTAGGTATATGAACTTTCCAATGTGGAACATGCAGCAGCATCTACACGTTAGGGTGCCGAGATCCGGGACCGAAGACATCGTCACGACTGACTTGGTTTTTTTCTCAAATAATTAGTAAGAAAACACGAGCGTAGTACATAGAGATCACCGGAGATCCCCGTATGAGTTCGCTTATACATATGGGTGGGTAGTCATCACCATGCATCGGTCAATAAAGTAAATTATGTTGCTGATCACTTCACATGAACATGATCTGCTAAAACACCTATTCCCGAACGAGCCATTAATTACGCTGTTGCAGAACAACTTATGTGACTTGTAGGTTCTTTCGTTTTTGCTAGCGAGTCCACCGATGGCCGGGGACAGCAACCTGATCAGTCTTCCGCCCATAAGAAAAGGAAATGAGGAAAAAGAAAAAAAATCCCGTAAGTCTACTACAGTAATATGTACAATTCCTACAGGTATATAGTACCGCAAAATGGCGTGTTTAAGGATATGGATCTGATATTATAAGGAATTTTGATGCATAAAAAGACTGCGCCAAGCCCTTGCCTTGTTAAAAAGCAGACTCCCATTTCAGTCACGGCTTTATTGAAACGTAACTTCTTTTTAGACTGCGATCTTTATATGCCGAAAATGTACCGCTATCTCCGTGCTGTTTGTACGATTGGCGTGAAAGCTGCTAGATATTCTACGCAGCCTATCAGTACGTAACCATTGTTTTAGGGCTTCCTTGGGCACTGCTAATTACGAAAAGGAGATATACGAACTTCCAATCTCGTTCCCCTGATTGAAGTTACTAAACCTAAGTTGTCCTCAGAGGCCACTCACCTGAGAGCTGTACACGAGACTCTGGAGGTTAAAGGAGTGGTTCAATTGGCCTTGGGGTTTAGCGATGAAAAAAGCGTCTATCTGTAGAGTCTTATTACCAACTTCCACAAAAGCCATGGTTATGGTCTTCCGATAACCCATAGTGCCGAATGCGGCTGGTTTTGGGATGTTCGGCCCTCTCCGTCGGCCTTCCAAAGCCACGGGCACTAAGCCCGCTCAGAGACAATGTCCCGATTTGATTGGTATACGGACTGCAGCTATGAAGAGTGTCCGCCGCGATACTTTGCTCTTCAAGTCATTCAACCGGATCGCTGTGGGGGTGGAACGTTATCGATACTAAACGTCGACCGACTGCTCGCCTTACTCTCCCCTTTCGCACAGAAATGGCTGTCTAGCAATAACTATAAGATCACTGTCCCTCCTGAATTTCTTAAGAAATTGGGAGAGCAGTATATTGTTAGCAACTTGCTCGTAGTCAAGCCGGAGGGAAAAGGTGGTAGTCAATTACGATTCCGGGATGATATCACTATACCGTTAACTCCTAACGCTGCTAAGGCGCTAGACGAACTCAAGGGGATTCTGTATAGAGATAGAGCCGAGGAATAGACTATCCATCTAGAGCCCAAGAGCCTTCCTCAGGGGTCAATAATCTTGATGGATAATCGACGATGGCTGCATTCTCGGAATGAAGTCAAGGACCCCAACCGACATCTCCGACGAGTCCGATGGGACGCGAGACCATTTGGATCGCACAGCGCATGAAAGCCCTTGGGTATCTTTTATTGGGCTTGCATATGTGGTTCCAATTGGAGCTTGTAATTGGTACTAAATGTGTAACGCGCCACCCTGTGCGCGCCACCATGTACGACCGACTCGCATGTTAATCAAATCAAAAAGTCGTCCACAATTTGTGGGGCCAATACTCAGCTGAATGATGGGCCATTAGAAGAACGCATCAGGGTTACATTGCATTTGAACTTTACACTAGTTTGTAGACTTAGGTCCGTAAAAGACCAAAAGTTGCATGTATACAAGTTAGCACAGAGTGATCGATAGTTAACTTAGGATTGCTAGTTATCATTAGCTAATTAGAACTCAATTAACGATTCCTTTCGTCTCATAAATCCTTTGTCTTTATGTTCAATTTACATTCAAAATCGCTACCATTGAAAAGCATCCCAAATGCGAAACAGATTGTTCGACCGTCTCTAGCAAGTCTGCCTTCCAGATGCTGTGGACTTCGCATTTATATCATCCGAAAAGCCAGATGCCAACCTCTTAGATAAGGCCCGCGACACTTATACCTTAAGACTGAAAAGATGCTCTTCCGCTTGGCCTGCTGGATCGTTAGATGCATCATCCCCTTATCCCGTATTGATCACTCAACGGCATCATGATGAGTTAGATGAATTACATCGGGCCTTGAATCTAGCAATTGAAGATATTATCGAGCGATGGTGGACGGATGATCGAGCCCAGTTTCCCTAGCGGATGCCCTTAGAACTAGGAGAGGAAGATTTATTACGCGTAAGTCCCACGCATCCTTCACTGTCGGTAATAGGTTATTATAGTATACTAACGATTTGTCGCTACGAAAGTGGATCCACTCAAACACAACCCTGTTCCGACCGTGGAATGAGAGACAGGGGTCCTGGAGACCGGACTTCTTGGTTGAGATTGACGAAGCCGGTGTGGAGGTATTCCGTATCTGCGAAATCAATGCGAGATTTTGTTGGAATGGCTTTATGTATGGAGGATTTGGTTAAGACTCGCTTTCGGCATTTAATATTGAATCTCGGGGTCTGATGCACTGCGTCGACGGTGAATTAGTAAGTAAGGAATGGTCTACGAAAGAAGAAGCTAGTGTTGACTTGTTAAGATCCTCGGAGGGTTATTCAAACTATTCGATAACAAGCTCTCCTTGCACCTAGTCAAGGGTGAGGAACACGGAATTGATATCTTTATGTTTATCGAATTTGCGAAGAAACGAATTGGTATTAAACCAAGACTTATAACCCCGGAAGCACTCCGAATCATCCCAGATCCCTCGAAGGACACTGGATTTAAATTGTGCTGCCTCGCCCAAGCAGGTGCCGTTGACACTATTACTACCGAATCTGGTGAACTTGTGGAAGAGGTTCATTAAATTGGCCTCGAACTTCACTAACGGGAAATAAACGCCCTTGATCCAGAGATTAGACGCCAGATTAGTGTTCGGTGTTTTAACGATATGCGGACAATCCTACTTGCTCACGACAAGAGAATGCTTGGCATTGTACGAGAAGAACTAGAGACTCTGGTCTCTAGAGGTATTATCACCGGCAGACAAGCTGAATGCCTTGATCGGGGCATAACGCCTACTATCCTACCGGGCTCCGCGGCCCTTGATCAGTTTATCACTGCTTGTGTAGCGTCAGAAAACCTCCGGAAAGAATATATCCTAAAGCCAATTAGAGGGGGAAAGGGTGCCGGTATTCTTTTTGGCGATGAAGTCCTCTATTCTACCTGGCTGGCGCTACTGGAGCAGATGCGGTGTCCGAGATTGGAAGCAGGGAAGACCCTATTCGTTGTGCAGCGCAAGATAGATCAGCCCAAATATGACGTGCTGTTGTCTGAAGGTAATTCCTAGCGCTGCTATATGGTCGGGACTTACCATGCAATTAACGGAGAATATGTTGGATTAGGGACTTGGCGATGCAGTCCTGGAGACTCTGTGCTGTGTCTGATGGTGCTATATGGATTTGTTCAGTCAAGCAGGGTACGCAGTAGTGGAATACGCGATAGAACTTAGGCAATGCACCTCATCTTTCGGCTCTATGACATGTCCCATTAATTTCCACTGAACAGGTAAACTTATGCCCGTAGGCAAGCGGTCATACTATGCGAACTGGACCCATTCAAACTATCAATTGT
Source organism: Penicillium rubens (assembly GCF_028828025.1). Lineage (NCBI taxonomy): Eukaryota > Fungi > Ascomycota > Eurotiomycetes > Eurotiales > Aspergillaceae > Penicillium > Penicillium rubens. The sequence continues at coordinate 6,446,638 of NW_026890600.1, forward strand.
AAACAAAGAGGAATGTTGATCGAACAATTACGCGGTATTGGCCACAGCCTGTGCAGCTAGAGATATTCTTCCCCTTCTGGCAAGGTTTGGCGAAGATTCAGGTTGCATCGCATGCAGGTATAGCTGTGTAGGAACTATCAGATCCGCCTGCAGTACGCAGTAATGTGTACGGAGTAGTCAATCTCTGACTACACACCATATTCGTTTTGCTTTTTTTTTTTTTTTTTCTTTGCTTTTATTTGCCACTTCAAACGAATAAGCCCCGGCTTCGAATCCTGCGAGTCGAGAATTAAGACGATGGTCTCGAGGGTTGATGGAGGCATTAAGGGCAGCCACAACACTGATATCGGGATCATTGGGTGAGATGAAATTGTTAAATTGTTATTGGCGGCGACTTACCTCGACCTCTCAATATTTCTTTTCGTTTTCCTAAACATTTTAAGGGCGTGCAAGGCACGATCTCTTGTGTTATGTGCATGGCCCTGTCCTCCAGCCCGGTATTACTATTGGTACCGCTAGTCAATTCCCTAATGCTCCACCATCACCGCAGCAAAATTCGCCACAGTGCCTACTCCGCCAATAGACCACACCACGATGGGTACGCAATGCTTCGGTGAGTATACGTGAAGATCTCGCATTACCTTTGCTGGGGTCTGGTCCTATTCTGCTAGTCCCTTGTCGGGCTTTCCGTGTCTCACCCTAGGTTCCCGAGGCTCCACACAACGCGTTGAGAATGCTAGAGAAAAGACACATGAATTATACATACTGTGCATGATCAGACGACTAATAATGATGTAGAAGCGAAATATAATATTGTGACACGTCACAGTTGCTGACTTATCCTACATGTCGCTATCCCTACAGGTGCCACAAATTCATATCGTTAGGAGAGTACAAGGTCTTGAGATCTGCCATTCCTCCGCTTGCCCTGTAATTTATTGCATGGGGTTACCGAACTGAAATAAAATAGATTGAATCGAAGCAAGAAAGCGTCGGTACGATCGTACTTATAGCTGCAATTTTTTGCTAGTTTCCAGCGCCCCATAACGATCATGCAAGGCTGTCTGACCCGTGGGACAATAACTGGATGAAGGTGGGCAGAATATCGATCTAGGATGTTGATGATCTTTTGCACCCACTCCTTAGCGGATCCATATAACTTGCTATTTTGGCCGAAAAAGACTGTGTCTGTGGCCTGAAATCTGCATGGTCAACTTACCCAAAAATTTTGCGCGAGTATGTTGTAAACGATTTTCAAATGTTTACGTGCTGCATATGGCTACACTAGTGAGTTTGCTAAAATAGAAAAAATACAAATTACATCTGAATAACTACCTATATAAAACTTCAGGTCTAAACGACCGGGGAAGATATCGCATGGGGTCGTTGACAAGAAGAATAAATAAACTGGGAAGCTACGGAGCATTCATTGAGGAAGGAGCGATTGATGATGCATTCCTTCAGCAAAACCCCATGTGATCTCGAGAATGACGTACTGTTCTTTGTAGCTGGTACAGAGAAGATCGTCCAACAGTATCAAAGACAGAGAAATGCATTGCCTAATATCCACCCGTTTTATGGTCAGTAATACTCCATCTATATCACCGAGCTGCAAGACTGACAAAATCCCAGCGGTAAATGCCCCCCGGACCCCAAACTGCTGCAACTGCTAGCCGATATGGATGTCAGCTTTGATTGCGCCTCTCTCGCAAAGATTGAACAGTTAAAAAATCCGTCCTGGGCTGGAGTTGCTCCTGCGGATCTATGTGTAAGATCATACCGCCATATCGCACGCCGAACCCAGAAAGACACTACAACCAAGCGAGCAGACATGCTGTATCTGAATGATGGTCTCTACGGACGCTTTAGCATGAAATGGAGCGAGGACAAAATATTTGTGTCCACCTTGATAGAGCTGCGAGGGACATCCACACTTGCCCCGCGCGAGTGGAAGCCTCATCGATATTCTATCTGGGTCCCGACATGTGATAGTAATGATTGCATTTCCAAGGAGGTGGTCATGGATCAAGAGATGATGATAGGCGATTGACTGGGATTTCAAGATATGGGAGGCAAGTAATTCGATAGTTGACTTTTGGCTTTTGGCTTCTGTTGAAGTTGAAGTGGAAGTGATGTTATAGTGTATGTTTTCGAGCCGTCACAATACACTAGGGCGAATGCTGAGGGGCGTTTTTGAGGCACCGTATTGAATCAATCTGTGTGGTAATTGCAGTACGATTGAAATATTTATGCATTCGATAGATCAGATCTCTACTTTTTCATTTCTTTTTCTCCCACCTCGGCTTATTTATATACTTGTTCTATCTCCTTTTCGTTTTCTCCCAGTCTACTTCCGCTGAAACCCCATTATACTCAATTATCCTGGTACCCCCTCGGATCCGAAGTTATTCCTACGGAACTTTCTACAAAGGATTTATGCAAAATGGCCACAGAACGTTACCAATTGGCAGAAGTACTAGCCGTGGCCAAAATCCACCCGTTCTACAATCCAGATGTCGATTATCCTCCCGATGCCGACACGGTCCGGAGACTCCGTGAGTCAATTGACCAAGAGGCGAAACCCGTTCTCCAGGAACAGCCATTGCTAAACAAGAAAGCGCTGTAAGATAATGTCAGCATACCGAGTAATTCATACCGCGGGTGTGCTAACTTGCTTCAGGTACAAGGTCATTGAGCGGCTTACCCATGATATGGACCCCCTCAACACATATCGGCAAAGTTCTTATATGTCCATCACTGGCGGCGGCTCTGGAGGGATTCCTATGTTGTTTGCTGTGGATGCATATGAGAACCGTCGGCAGAGGGCCCAGATGGGAAACTTTATCAAACTTTGTGGTATGATTGAGCCGGGAGATTGGGTGGTATCCACCCATTTAGCCGGGGGGTTCTACAGGTAATCGAATCTAGACCGCCAATATAAAATGACACAGTTCACCTAATCAAGGAATGATCAGGTCCCTCGATCTCACGACGGAGATCATGGAAAATGCTGGAGCGACCGTTTTGAGCGCCGGGAGCTATATGCCACCTACGGAAGTTGCTAGATCTCTCGCGGACTACCATGTCAATGTCTTAGCCGGCGAGAGCAGTCAAATCGTTCAAGTTGTTCACCATATCTCGATGTTGCCTCAGGATTATCGCGATCGTATCAACCTGGCGAAGATAATATATACTTCAGAACCCCTTACCAGCCCCCAGCGGGTGTTCATCCAGACGATTCTGAGCGGCGTTAAGATCCTTTCCTTTCTGGGTAGTTCGGAAGCGGGTCCCTGGGCAATCAGCAGCCCCGATCTAACGGGAGAGCACAGCCTCACTAGCATCAGCACCGATTTTGTCTTTGACACGCGCAGTATGCTGATCGAGATCGTTTCACCTTCCGATCTAAGCCCAATCCCACTTGGTGAACCGGGCCTCGTCGTGCAGACATCTCTTCAAAGACTACGCAATCCCCTAATACGCTATAACACCGGTGATATTGGTTCCGTTCATCCCCTACCGGATACGGCCTCTGCTGTGATTCCTAAGGCGGACCGCGAACACCTCCGAGTATTGCGTATGCGCGGGCGTGACCATCGCTTCAGCTTTAAGTGGTATGGCTCGTACTTCGAGTTCGACAATGTCGACGCCTTGATGCACACGAAGGAATTGGGCATTCTCCAGTGGCAAATTATTTTGGACAAACTGGAGACCACGCCCCAATCAACTTTGGAGATTCGCTTGCTCAAACGTTCACAGGATGGCGTTATATCTGATGACAATCTCAGACGCCGAATCGAGGACTTCTTTCTTATACTTCCCGAGAATGAGCATCTTGCACGGATTGTGTTTGTGAATGACCTTGAAGAATTTGAGCGGAGCATTACTGCGAGGAAAGTCATTAAGTTTATAGATCGTTGGAATCATTGAACGGGTCTAGTGCTAAAGGAATTTTGGTTCTCTCAATTTCGTGAATTGAAGACATAGAAATATACCATCGCAAGCACGTATTGTGCACTTTTTAGGACATACAAAGTCAAGGACGTCTTATAGTCAGAATTTGGGTCACCTATAGTGCTAGCGAGTGAACTGGAGTGTGGCGCAACTCGCTATATACTTAGCAACGCTATGAGGCACAGTATCAGACAGATGCTTAAAGATCTCAATATTCACTAGAATATGTTTAGTGTAAAAACAGATCCTAGAAGTTTAAATGCAGTACATATTTGCCAAAGCTATGGCTGCCGATGCTAAGAGTTAATATGTATAAAAGAAACACCAATCACTCCTCCTTGGTGGAAAGTAGGTAAGGTCCAAACAATTTGTTTATCCGCCAGTGCTATCCTCTTAAGACGATAGCACAAGTTAAGTCCCGCATTTGTCTCTGAAATTCCATTTTTTATTATAGAAGCAACTTGCTACTTTGCCCTCCTACCGCGCGCCATAATTATCAGAATCCTTTTTTATATGATGCTTACATGCAGTTCTAAATTTATCTAGCTACACAGAATTTGTACCCCGCTACTTTTATTTATGGGTACCCGGCGACAGCATGTCGGCTACCTCTTCATAGACGGAGAACACAATACCACCACTCAAAAGTAGACGGCCAAGTCGCATACTGCTGCCTTTCCAAAATCCGCGAATACCGTGATCACGAATCACGCTCCGCGAAGCTTCAGTGATACTAGCTCCTTGAACACCTTGGGCCCGTGTCTTGATTGTGTCGAAGGGCTGTGTAGCGTAAACAGTAACCACGCCAGCTATGGCGCCGGTTCCAAATGTCGTGAATACGTTCGTTTTAATACCCTTGGATCTAGTGGCTTCTTTCAGCATGTTGTACGTCCCCATGCGGACTGCTGATGTGGCTGATTGTTTCATCGCGGTGGACAAAAGACCTCTGTAAAGCTCAGTGATACCGTGCCGCTGTACCAATACCCTTATCGCATGGAGGCTAGATTTAAATTCACGAGCCCCTTTTGCATCATCGATTCTACGCAGATTAGTTAGCGGTGATAGATGTAGTTATCAATGACGGAGAACACAAACAATGCAGTTTTGACCCTTTCCGTTGGTGTCACAGCGAGGACACTTTCTACAGCTCCTGCAACCATTCCAGCCAGGATTCCTTTACCAGGTGATAGAACTCCATGATTATCCGTAAGGGAATTGCGGATAGTATCGTAGGAAACAAATCTCACAGCAGCTTTCGCCGTTGTTCCCTGTACATTGAATCAATATAGATTGAGATCAAATATGTGGATTGATGACTGACGATAACAAGGGTTGAGCAGCCTGTGTAAAGCGCACTAACACCTTCCTGCTTTGCCACTTGAAAAATGAGACGTAGTGGATTGAGGGTCTTAACGGCGGAGTTGTCCAACAGCTGAACGCGAGTTTTCGAGTACTCAAATGGATACTGCCAAATATTAATCGCTATACAAACATGGAGTATCGTTGGGCTGACTGTTATGGCTGCTTCAACTCCACCTGCAATTCCTCCAGCCACGAGGGAGACCCACGGTGGGGTATGGATCTGGCAGGTTAGCTAACAGAAGATGGTTTGGTAATATGAAAGCAATTACCCGTTGCAGCTTCTGTGGTGCAGACCTTTCTGATTGAGCAATGTGGGCCATAATGTGAGCAAGCAGCAAATATGACCCTTGTTGAGCGCGACGAATAGAGGTTGAATGTTGACAACCCCAACTTTATACTTTTTGATATGTGGGGGCGGAGAAGGGCGGAGGACGAACAACGGAAAGAGACTTGCCGCGGCAATTGAAAAGACGTATAATCATCCCCTCTTCCCGTTCTCTTGCGGAAGAACCCAGGGAAAAAAAAAGTTCATGGAGAAAAACTCCCCGTCTAAGCCGCGGAGGGCCGCAAAGGCCTGCTCCTTCTGTCGACGCAGGAAGGTAGGTAAACTCTCAAGTTCTTAGTGCCGCGATCTAATGCAGATAGTTCCGTTGCGATAACGGAAGACCATGTTCCAACTGCAAGACACATTCACAAGGATGTACCTACGTACCCGGACCTGAGAGACCGAGGTACGTCATCTGCCTTTTCACTTATTCGTCACTGACCAGCCGTAGACCAACAAATGCTCGGCTATCACGCCTGGAAGCGGAAAATGAACAACTCCGGCGACATCTAGGGCGTGTCAATACACCGTCGGAGGGACAAATAAATTCCCCAAGCCCATCCCATCAGCGCCAGCAAAGCCCACCTCGTCCAGACATTCCGAATTCATCAAGTGCCAACCGATCTCAGTCCGCTGTATCACGAATCTTCATCTCGCCAAATGGTGACTCAAGCTACCATGGGCTTACAAGCACATTGTTTGACGATGCACCGACTGATAGACACAGTCACCCTCGGTCACGGGATCCGCAGGTGCCGGTAGAGCATATTCGCAAACAGTTGATGGGGGAGTCAGCTTATCAGCGTGAGTTCCCGTTTGTCACAAGTTATTATCACGGCCTAACATCAAGCAGGTCAATTAGAAAGATTGAATTTGCGGCAAGGTAAACTGGACTTCGATGGGGTTGATCCTGAACTTGGAATGCATCTTCTATCCCTCCACTGGAACCGCCAGCATCATTCCTTCTTGATTACCTATCGCCCGGCTTTTATGCGAGATATGGCCACCGGTGGTCCTTACTTTTCTAAGCTCCTCCTGAATGCGATTTACTTTGGTGCGTCAAAATTCAGTAATCGCCCGGAGGTTCGCCGAGATCCCGACGATGTCCGCACTGCGGGATGGACATTTCGCCAGAGAGTCAAAGAATTGCTGGGCGGTGCCTTGGATCGAAGTGAAATCACCACTATTCAAGCATTGTTAGTAATGACTAGTTCCCTGTTTGCATTGGGAGATGAACGCAGTGCCGCCTGGCTCTATGCCGGTACAGCATTTAGGATGATCATCGACCTTGGGATGCACGTAGATGCTACCATGCTCAGGAACATGCGACGTCTCTCGGATGAAGATATAGAGATACGACGTCGAGTGTTCTGGGGTGCTTTTGTTGTCGACAAAATCCAATCGCTCTACCAGGGACGTCCAGCAAGTTTACAGGACTTTGACACTCAGGTCTCGTTGGCGTTTTTGGATCATTATGAAGAACTAGAGCATTGGCAACCGTTCGCATATACGGATATGCAGTCATACCCAGGATCGCCCGCATACAGTGTCTCAACCTTTACTGAACTTTGCAAACTGTCGTTGATCTTGAACGGTATTCTGAACAAGGTTTACTCAGAGAGGAGCTCAAATCGCTCGCCCCAGGACCTGCTCACTACTTTGAAAGCTCTGGATATTGAGTTGAATGGGTGGTATGAGGCTCTGCCGGATTATTTACGCTTTGCAAATGCTGCAAAAGAAGTCACACCGCCACCCCATGTCCTCTCTCTCTTGGCACTCTATAACGTCCTGCTCATTCTTCTCCACCGACCCTTCGTTGCTGAAGGTCATCTCCATACAACTGATCAGTCAGTTGCGATCAGCTCTTTTGCCATATGCACAGCGGCTGCATCTCGCATAATAAATATCCTACAAGCCTACGATAAAGCATTCTCCATCAGACGTGCGCCCTATCTGATCTCATATGCGACATACGTTGCCGCAACTATCCATGTTCGAGTCGCTGCCCAGCGAGGAGGTGGCAGTAGAGCCCACTCAAATCTCTGGACGTGCCTTGATGTCTTCCAAGAGAACCAAGAAACCAACTGGGCTGTCCGGCGTGCCAAAAATGTGATAATGCATTTGATGGACCGGATGGGAGTAGATATCGGTAGCCAAGATCGCCCACCCAGCGATCCCCAACCGCAAGATGATGCAAACGAACAAATAGCAGATCTTCGAAACCAGTCTCATCTTGACCCTGAATCTCTTGGAACATCCGCTTTGCCTGCTCAAATGACACCTCCGGAGACGGAAACTTCTGAATTGGACATAGATATGGTTATTCAAAGCTTTATTCGACAAGATACAAGGCGAAATGAAGGGCATATCTCTCTTGAGCGGGCTTACAATGCCCCCTCCGATATCCCCGCAGATCATCTAGGTGTGGTCAGTGGTATTGCCCCAAGCATTGTCCCCGGTTACGGTTCATATGTAGATGAACAGATCGATGATGATATGCTGTTTGGCTTCAATGGATCTATACAGGACAGTCTGCTATATCACTAGGGCATGGTAATTGCCAGGTTTTTGATTCGTTCTAGTGCTCGGAATTGAATTGGTTTTTATTACTTGCTATAGAAAGCAACTCCCTCCAATCAAAAGAAGAGAGGGAAACTTTGCAACTTGCTATCCATATTCAAAATCTAGGCACTCTCAACTTGCTCAACCGACCAGTATGAGAAAGAACCCTATGATCACATGCAGTTTTTCCAAGCTTCGATAATAGACTGCAAGAGTTTCTTGCCTCACCTTTACTGTCTTAAGCTAGGGATTGTGTTTCTTCCTTGGAGTATGGACAGAAGGTGAGTGCGCGGCATGGGAGCGGCCTACTGAGCCACTGCTCTGCCTTGGGGCTAAACGATTGGTGATAATTTATAAGCTCATATCTTGTAGAACACATTTCCCTCGAATAAACGACGTGCGGTCCTTAGCACTCCCACCTGCCTCACATGAATATCCCCTTTACCATTTACACCCAAGGTTGTTTCAGTCTGCGTAACACCAGCTGGGTGTCGAATTCGTACTGGGGAAGGACTCGCAATCCTTTGCCCGTCAATTTCCAACCCATGCTTGGGGAAATTATTGGTTGTCGATCCGTGGGCCAACTGCCACGCAACAGTTCCATGAATTGCCGCCGCTGCCCCGATGCATACGGCACCCGTAATCTGGATACTCGGATGCGGCTTTCCCATTGTAAAGGCAAGCACATCTATGTCTGAACTTATATCTGTAGGCGGGGATAAAAATGCAATCTTCGGTGTGCCTCGAACCACGCTCGCACTTTTCACGTCCGAGGCCAATCCAAATCGCACCGCACCTTCTCGCCGAATGTCTTCAGCAAGCAACATGAAATCAGGGTCCGCTGCAGCTGGCCACGTTGGGTAGCCCTTCACCCTCAACGACCTAGAATCGACTAGTACAAATGGGTTGCCAGCATCAACGAGACTGACTCGCAATTGGATGGTCCCCAGTGTCTTTGAATGAACAGTGAAAGTCTCCTGTGTTGCACCGCTTGGAAGCATCTTCCCGGTCATACTACCCTCAGGATCGAGAAATGCGACCTTGATGGGACTTGATGTGCCCTCAACACCGGGAATGCTGCAATCTCCATCGTCTCTATGCCTGCCCTCCGGCGACAGCTGGATGGTTTCCGAGATCGTTTGCTGAGTGTTTGTGTTGAAAATCCTGACGTCGATCTGATGTCCAGTCAACTCTGAGATAAACATGAATATCTAGCACCTTCCTCACCTCGCTTTGACCTGCCTCCACCCTCAAAAGACCTTCGTCCAATGAAAAAGGACCCACTCCAGATGCTATATTCCCACAGTTTCCAGTCATATCGACTTTTGCTTGATCAGGGGCAACCTGGACAAACGTATAGTCCACATCGATGCCCGGTCGAGCTGACTTCGCAACGACTGCTACTTTCGAAGTAGTTGAAGTGGCGCCTCCAATCCCATCGAGCTGTCGGCCACCAGCATTGGATGATCCCATTGCTGATAATAGAATAGGCCCCCACTGTTCGATGCGCTCGGGCAAATCTCTTCGATGGATGAAAAGCCCCTTTGATGTTCCTGAGCGCATCCAGACTGCGGGCAATGACCTTCTTGTCGGATATGGAGCATATTGTCTCAAGGGAAAGTGATTGGAAACCGCGCAAGTTTCCGCGATCGATACTGTTGCTGCTGTAGACATGATAATTCTTGAGCACAAGGTGGCTCGCATTGATGATTCATGACGCAAAGCTCAAGGCCTCGACCATGATTATATGTAATATTTCAAGTCAGTTTCAAACTACAAGTTTCCACTGTCGGCATTTGCTCACAAACTACGAGTTGGGTGGATCTCCGCTCCGCGGGAGGTGATATCCCGTGGGACGAAGACTCCATGGCGGCAAATATCCAAAGCGTTATCAGTGCCGTGGCAGCTTTTTCTGAGGAAACATTTCCCCGGATATTTGGATATTAAGCGGGACACGGAGACATTTTGATGTAAATTGACCGTAGTACGATTTCACAAAAAAAAAGGAAAAGTATGGATGTCCCCCAGACCGAATTTGACTTATTCGCTCAGCTTGGTTACCTATAACCTCAATCAGACCAGTTGATACGCCTTAACAATTCTCGTGTCTATGTACGATCATGTTTCATTAAGGTTTCTCAAGCTTCGATATGGCCCCCAAAGGCCCTAAATAGGAACCGAGGTTTTTGTTATGGTCTAGTGGTAAAATTGGCTGTAGTTTTTCCTACAATATTCAAACCCTAGTACATCGAAAAGCCTAGGACCGCATAGTTGCTGCCGGTAGGAAACTTCGCATCTAAAACCCCTAACAGTATACTAACTAACTATGTAGTTAACTAGTAACCAGTATGCCACCCTTCGTACTTGATCACCTCTTCTCCACGGTGTGGCGTATTCACTGCTAAATTGACAAAGTGATGCACCTTTAGTTCTCCTATATGTAATCAATTAGATTTCCCCCTCTTGCTCTAGAGGTAGACTGGTGGCATGTTGGATGATTGAAGAAGGAAGGTCTTATTAATTGACATGTTTTGCGTTGGGTGAGGCGTATTTCATTGGTGTTGCTAAATCTAATCCCCGAAAACAGGATCAAGATGATATATTTCAATACGAATATAACTGTTTCACCCTTGATACGCAAGATTGCAGCTTGTGTTTCTTCTAGCACGCCCGTCTAATACATGTACCGCCAGCCCCGTTCGACTCCGCAATCTCTGGACCATCCCTCTGTGGCATCTAATCTTCGATTCAGGACCTTAGCCCGATATTTGATTGCCCAACACAACACCACAGTGCATATACACCCGAATAGAATCAAACCACCTCCCATGCGATAGAACGGCTCCTGTGATGTGGGAAAGAAATACGGGCTGAACCAATGACTGGTTTGGCTGAGACAATTAGCAATGGCAATCAACGCCGCTTTTTTGCTCCGTGGAGAGGGCACAAGCGTTGTCTCCCACGAAAGCTGAAGATTGAGGCCCGAATAAGTCCCACTAATTAAGAGGATCATGCCAAAATAGCGCGCACCCTCATTGAGGGTCGATATAAGCATCGCCGCTCCCCCTGCACCCAGGACAATGGGCACGATAATGTGATAGCACGATTCTTGGTACTTGCCAGACGAGTACGCAATTGCGAGAGCTGATAGGTACGCGATGATATATGGAGGGGCCTGGACCAGGTAAGTGGTCAGCTCAGAGAATCCGAACGTTGCAAGAATCTGTGTCACATTGGATTAGCGCTTAGCAATCCACTGCATCTTAAAGTGGAACAGTCATACCGAGGGGAAAAAGTCCTTGAAGCTTTGGGCGTTCACGAGAGAGAAGTGAAGACCGCAAAATAACCACGTGAAGGGCTCTTTAACGGCGGCTTTGACTCCATCCCACGTGCCTCCCTGAGTCTCTTCGTGCCCACCATTGGAAACCATGATTCGATACTGAGCCATCTCCCTCTCTTGCTCGGTGAGCCACTTGGTATTATGGGGCCAATTAGGGAGAAGAAAGAAGGCAACAATGGCAACCAGAATGGAGGCTGCTCCCTCGATAAGGAAGAACCATTGCCAGGCGTGCAGCTGAAGGAGTCCGTCCATATTGTAGAGAATTCCTGCGGCGAGGAAACCTGAGATGACATTGGAGATGGTATTGCCTGCATGCCAGATGGCCATTCGCGTGGGGCTTTCTTTCTTATTGTACCAGGAGGAAGTCACTGCCAATAGTAAGTAGGGGTATATTAGAGAATGAGAATATCTTACGGAGAGCGATTCCAGGGAAAAAGGGGGCCTCGGTCAACCCCACAAAGAACCGGCAGACGCAGAATCCCACCCCACTGGAGATCGTCAGCTCAAGTTTCCGGTGAGTTTAACCTAAGCAGTTTTACCTTTTCATGGCGGGCATACATATCGTGCAGATGCTCCATGCCAACATCATGAAGGAAAGCCCAGTCCGAGGGTTAGATTTGGCCAGCCATAGGTTCCCAGGAAGCTGGCCGATGAGATAACCAACATAAAACATCGATATGCCTGTATTCCACACGGTGTCCGACATCTCAAGGTCCTCCTGCAGGCCGGCCAGCCTTGCATTGGATACGTTGATGCGGTCGAGGTAGCTGAATCAAGTCAGTGCGAAATTTGGCTTCCTTGCAACAGCATAAACCTACCTCATGAGAAACATGACGGTGATGGTGGGCATCATACGCCAATCAATCTTACGCAACAAGCCCTTCTCTAATGCATCTAGGTCCTCTCTGTTTAGACCTCGCAAGGTGTCAAAAGAGGCCTGGATGATCGAGGGGTCCACCTCGTTGACATAGTCAATATGATCAGATATGGCCTTGGGTGTCGAGAGTTCAGTCATTATGCTAGTATTGTTGAGGTAGATGTTGTAGAGCTGCCTTGAACCTTCTTAACTTCCACAGAAAGTTGAGCGGACAGACAGTATTATATGACAAACCCTCCGCATCCCTCAGACAGTGCCAAGAGCTCATCAAAAAGTTAGTCCTGTAGTCAAATATGGTTTTTTGGTAAGAAGAGAGACTTACGCTCACGGCGACGGCTTCCATCTTGCCGCGGACCAAACCTACCATTTACCGTGGGATTGAGATGTAAAAGATATCCGCACTTCAACAGAATTAGTTCCCTTAAGTAATGATTGGATAGTACAAGTGGGCATAGGACCATGTCTGTGCGGCAATTGACTCTAGATGGCCATATAGATGACCCTATACTTGACGCATGCACCCCACAACAGGGGTACCCCGCAAAGTCACCCCAGCCTCAACGCGGGGAAACTCTCCTCGCAGTCGCTTCCCAAGCTAGGTCAAACACTACCTAGGTACCATGCAGGCCATTCCTTGACACTTTGAAATGTATTAATCATTAGCTCAACCAAAACGCCACTAATTAATTCAACTAAATCGACTCATCTATCTGGTCTTTGTAAATACTGTTGACGGGTCGATGGGATGAGGTTGTGGTTGACGTCCCGGCTCGGAACTTGCCGCTGTTTGTCACCCCAGAAACAAACAGAAGACATGAGAGTATCAGTACATGTACCGGTTTGTTTGACTTGATGGTTAGTGGTTCCAGCAAATGTTAAGCTGGGGGGTGCAAGTCGGGGGCCATAAGGTGGCTGGACTGGCAAGGGGAGTACCTAGGTAGGCTCAGGTTCGGTCAGCTCGGGCCGATAATCTAGCCGACATTTCACTATATAACTAGTCAAAGTCGGTGCCTTAATCTTTCTGAACAGATATAGCGGTCGTAGGAGCATTATATCGTTAGGAATAGACTTGCTTTGGTACTGAGACTGTTCCTATTTATAGAGCGCTTGCCTTCCGTTAAAAATGTCTATATGCTTGCGGGCGTTATCCGATACGTACCTAGGTATATACTTGATTCCCTCTACCAGGTGAGACCTTCCTACCTTGGCTACAGAAACATGGTACAAGATGGCATGGGCGCTAGAATAGAACAGCTCAAAATTGTATTTGATATCGCAGTTTATAAACACAGATGAAGTACAAAATGATAGGTAGTAATACAGCCACACGTATGCAAATGAGGGTCACTCCAGACGCCCTCTAACTCAATCACCGCCGACGGTTGCCGCCACCCAAGAAAGCCTTCTTCTGGCGAACATAGCTGGCAACAATGTTCTCCACGCTGCGGCGGTCGTGCTTCTTGTCTCTCAAGAAGTACAATCTCGCCCTTCTGCGCTTCTTCTCCGATCGCTGGACAATCTCCACGCTGTTCACGTTGGGACTGAAGACCTTGACCGACATTTCAACAGCAACACGAGTGAGTTCGTTCCGCATGAGGAACGACGTTTCAATTCCGCGTAACTTGATGCTCATCACAATTCCGTTGAATGGGTCGCCGTTCTTGAATGTAACTCGTACGATGTCGCCGGTCTTGACACTGCGCGGGTTCCGTCGGTAGTCGAACATGGCCTTGCGTTCACCCGTGGGGTCGAGGACTGCCAATTGCGATTCGGTAACCGCTCCGACGGGATCTTTGCATGCTTTGCGAGCGGATGGCGGAGCAGGGTAGATCTTGAGGGGCTCGCGGTCTACATGAGATAGCGAGGATTAGTAAATCTCGCGTCTGTTTTTCTCAACTGAAAGGACATACCAGGATCCGGGCGAAAGCGAAGAGGTATTTGGGATAGGAATTGCTCAGGCATGTTCGGGGGAAGAGGTACCCGTTCGGGTCTCTTTGAATAGGCCGTCGAAATGAATCGACGGTTGACAAAGGGTTGGATAGGCTCTGAAGCCCTCACCAAGGACCTCAAGCAGCCCAGCGGGCGCATTGCTGGTAGAGCCGCCATGGTTGTGATGAGGATGTCAAGTCAAGAAAGTCGGAGTCGAGTTTTGGCCGGATCGGCAGAATTTCCGCCAAGCCTCCAGTTACCCGTTCGGGTTGCAGATAACAGCGAATCTTTTTTCTCGTCCAACCCTAGGATACCAATCAGTCTCGTTTTCTTGTTTTTGCTTTGGGGAGAGTCTATCGGCCACTACTCCCATACCCTGCATCGCTTCATACATAGCCTCTGATCACACATGATGGCGCAATTCGCCATGAGCAGGCTCTTCCGCCAGAGCACCACCAGCCCGGTGCGCCAGTCTATTCTGAGACCGATGCAAGCCCGCAGCTATGGTTCAAACGCAGGTATGCATTAATCTATCCATAATGGGTATCAAATTCTCATCGGAGGCGACCGGAACAGCAATCCCAACCTTCACCTCAACATCCTCCCCCGAGTTAGACGAAGCTCTGGAGCGTTTCCGCAATGAGCTGTTCATACCTCTTGCTCTCCCCAAGCGACAGAGAAAGAGTGTGTTCAGGGAGAAATACGCCACACAATTGCAAAATGAGCCCATTACCGTGAAGATCAGCGAGACCGAAGAGTTCACCCTAACACCCAAGACGCGCCACGATCTGCCATCGAAGAAAGACGCGCTCGAGGTTCTCAAGATGATGGTCGCGGCCAAGAACTTCAGCAACCTTTTCCCGTACCTCAGTGCACTCCGGATGTCAAACTACGCCATCAACAGCGACCGGTGGGAGTACATCATTCGCAAAACCAGCGACGCCGGCAAGCTTTCAACCATTATCGAGTGCGCCAGACAGTCCCAACGCACCGGCCTGAGCCTCGGCAACAAGAACATCGCTCGCCGTCTGTTCTTCGAGCTTCACAGGACAGCCGCGAAACCCAATTCCGCGGGGAACCCCGCTGTCAAGGCTCTGAGATTGGCCAGGGAGGCAGCTAGCCTGATGGATGCTCCCGAGCACTCCGTTGAGGACATCCAGGATGACCCCAAACACCAACCTTTTGTTATTGGCACGCTTTTGGAACTCAGTGCTGTATGTGCGCAAATGAATGAGGCCGACATTGACTTGGTCCGTGGCTACGCTCAGAAGCTTGACGCAGCCTGGTCACGAGGAAATTTCAAGGACGATGCGGCTACTAGCTTTGAGACTATTGAGAGACTCGAGGAGAACCTTGCCATCTACAACGGCATGCGTTTGGCCGTTGGGTTGCCCAAGGCAGCACAAGACACTGGGAGTTTCAAGACTCGCTGTAACGAGCTTAGAGATGTCTTGATCTCGCAGTTGCAGAAGGTCAAGAACGCCAATGTGCTTGGGGACAAGGTGGCTAAGAAATTGCTCAGGCCAAAGCCCGAACAAAAGGCTGAGGAAAACGCTTGAGCTTTATTATGATTCCTTTTGGTGTTGATTGAGCCACATCGGCATGTATATTACTGTACTTCCCAGATATTCTTGAGCTGGCCATGTATTTCAGAGAATAGATCTTTTATTTCATGCCACATCTGACCCCGCTAGGTGCTATTCACATACACGCAACGCAATAGTTCGGTCAGTTACATACCAAACGTCCTGGCAGTTCAAGTTTCAAGTACGCTCTTAAAGAAAAGAAATGCTATTTCAAATGGTCACTTCGTGATCGACACGCTCAGGGACACAACTCCAAGGTATTGTCCTTGCTGATGCGGACTCGGCCGGTAAGAGTGGTGGTGCCGCCAACAACAGCAGGGCCAGAGACGGTGAGCTAAGAAAGTTAATGTTAGTTATATATGAGGGCGGTGGAATTGAGCCTGACATACCTGTCCCTCTTCCGTCCCATCAGGAGAATCTTCGGGGACATTGATCAGAGTGATCTCAGTGCTACTCAGCGGAGCGCCAAAGTGGCTAGGGCCGGTGAGGCATCTGTAGTCAAAGGCATTTGTTTGGGCAATTGCACCAGCAACACCAGGACCAGTCAGGGCATACACAACCCGAGCCCCAGTGAAGATTCTAAGCTCGGTCAATTGCTCGGAGGTAAGATGGGCGGCAGGGTTGCCATCAATTCGGTGGGAAATGCAAAGCAGGCGCAATTCATCTAGCGAAAGCTCAGAAGTCGGACTGAAACGAGCCAATTGGCTGAAAAAATTGCGCGTCGGCATGTTTCCTGCATCCAAAGTCCGTGCCTGAAGCCAGCGTCCAAGAGAGGAAATGATACCAGTGTGCGGGCGCATAATATTGTCGTGGTATTCGGCCATAGTCTGCGACGAGGCAACAATGACTGTGGGAGACACACCAGCCGTGGCCAGGGCAAAATCAACATTCTCTCCAGCGACAGAGTTAAGGGCGATAGACGAGTTAGCAAACAGTGCAGCCATAGTTGTGCAGAGCGGGTAGGACCGAGAAAGGGAGTCAATAGAAAGAACAATATCGGTTGGGTTGAAGCGCTGGGTGCGAGGGATAGTGGAGGTTATGGCTCCAATGGCAGACACCAAGTTCTAGTTGGATGTTAGTCAAAGTAACATCGCAAGAGTTGGGTCACCCTTACCTCTGGCTGGAAATCAATAAATTGGCCGGATTGTGAGGAAGACGGCCAAACGGTGTTGACAGCAGGGGCTTCTGTCTTCGGGTCGTACTCGGGCACATCATAGCTGGCGAGTTCCTTGAACTCCTCGACCAGTTCGTGCCAAACTGCAACCTTCAAACTATCCTTGACATTCTCGGGAAGTGCGTTCCAATCCATGTGTCTATTGCCATACTTGGCGACCCAAAGGACGAGCGACAATTGAGTGTTACCCTTGACGATGAGAGGCAGGTCGAGAGATCCGGCTTCAGCAATAAGAACATCCGCTTTTGCCTTTTGAAGATGGGCTGATAATGTCTCTGCTGGAAGGTTGTGTGGCACAATGACTGTTTTATACCCATAAAAAGCGCCAGCTAGATTGCGCAAGGTTAGACATCGAGACTCACACATGGAATGATAAGGAACTTACCAAAGATTGTAGCTAAAAGCTCGATTGAGTCTGTAAGGCAAACAGCCACCGTCTTCGCGCCAGCGTTTTGGAGATGATGGCCAATGACATTGATTTCCTGTGTCACCTGGCCGAAAGAGTGCTCGATGGCCTTTCGACCTAGGACAGTGTAGATTTTGCCTTGCTTGCCCGAAAGAGTACCATCCTCATTCAGAGCTCCACGCACAGCGGTCTTCCAAATATCGCGCAGGTCTCCTCTTCGACCGCCAGTCCATTTCGGGGCGCCCGGGTCCTTGACGTTCAGTCCGAAGCGGAGAGGCAAGCCATGTGGGGTTTCCAAGCATCTGTAAGTAGCAGACTCACCCTGCTGGCGGATTGGGGCTGCTGTCGATTGGCGAGCGAGCAGGAACGGATGGATATCTGGATCCCGAGACGAAATGACAGAGTAAACCGCAAAAGCGAGGACAACCCCGGCGACAACGGTAGTGTAGATATTCCAGTCGGCAAGAACATCAGCCACCAAAGCATCAAGCTTCTCCACAAGTGAAGTATCGGCAGCCATTTTAGTTGGTCAATCTGGGGATGAAGAAGTGTCAACAATCAGCGACTATGACGTTGAGGGGGCACGGCGATAAGGGGTGTGTCAGCTTGGCCGGGTCAACTTATGCCCGCGCAGCCCCTTCCTCGAGCGCAGCCACTTGAGGATCGTCAACGTATAGCCAACAACAATACTAACGAATTCCAGAAAGAACAGTTGTTCATACCTAGGTAGCTATGTGCATTTACTAACTTACAGCTCCTTGTGTTTGTTTCCTCCAGGTAAGTACTGAACAAGTCATAATACCAGTAAGTCCATTCCCTGTTGTCAAAAAGATCTCGGGAAAAAAAATAACAGCCTGAGCGCTCATATACAAATCGGTGGCTGACTTCACGATTGCAGTCTCGAGTCAATTCCATCTCAACATCCATTCTCGACAACATCTTCACCGCTTTAGCAATGGCGACTCAATCTCTTCCTTCCACCCCGAAAGCGACTCCTCCGCTGGCTCCTCCCACCCCAGAGGGTACCCTGACCCCTGGGAAATGGCGACACCCTCAGCTGGATGAGATCGTCCGGCGCCAAAATGCAGCTACATTTGATCAGAAAAATGTGAAGAAGCTGGTTTGGAACGGTGCAGCTTTGATAATGAGCTGGTCGTTTGGATCTACTCTCAAAACCTAGTGAGTGCGATAAGAACTCGGGTGCGTCGCGTCGCGTGCTAACCGCCCCATTTAAGCTCACGCCAATTTTTTGATACCAACCATATGTATCAAGAAGTTCCGTTATTCATTCTCCAGCTCTTCCTTGTTTTCAACATTCTAGTGGCGCTCTATCCCCTCTTCCGGCCTAAGGACGACCTCTCCGACATTCCCCTTACCCCCACCCAACGCTCACTCCTTGGCTTGGATCCTGCTGTCACACCACCAGCAACTCCTGGGACAACATTCGTTACCCCGCCCAGATATCGGCTATCCACATCACGCAAGGCCAGTCCTGCAAGCAGACAGCCCTCCCCCATGTCCGCAAATGCAAGCTTTTCTGAGCGACGCTCTTCTATCAGCACACCCTTCTCGCCTGCCTCCAGTCCTTTGCTTTACAAAGCAATGTCAAACGGGGGCAGGGAGTCTGTTCAGCGCCAGAGCTTTGGATCCGCATCCCCTCTGGCTCGAAGTAACTCCTTTGGGGAGTCAACCATGAGCATGGCCCCAAGTACGCCTTCTCCGCTTGTGGGAAAACGTGGAAGCCTAGGAGTCAAGAACAAGTGGCTATATGAGAGGAGCCGGCGGCTTTCTGCCAGTGGAGGAGCTCCCTGAATTCTTTTGCAGCATTCTGCAGTCTCGCGAGCAGGCGCTTGGGTCATTCATGGTTTTGGTGTTTAATGTCATAGCGGTTCACCCATTCACAATGTATTACAGGGATACCAATTCAAGGTTTATTGTTAGACGCTGGTCTCATTACACATATTTGTGTTTATAAAAATTGGAGCGCTCCTGGATATCTTTTCCGACCTACGTAGTAGGTATGGATGCTAAAAGTGTCTTTTGATGCATGCGACTAAATAGTAAAAAGTTAGACAAGGGATATATACAAGACTAGCTACCATTCGATCTCATCTCACATGTATACGGAGTAGTCCCTGTAAGTCGTACTGGTGGCAATCGGCCGATCTGCCATACCCCGTGTTCAAGCCAAGATCCCGCGCCCGGACAATTAGGACCACCAACCACTTCTAGCACTCAGCAAATAATCAGGCAGAAAGCGCCCTCACCTCACCAACACATTGACGTTTGCTGTGGAAATCTGCATGAAGCCCACAACGGCGTGATTACCAGCTTCCTTCCGCTATGGGAGCTTCGGAGTCCAAGCTTGTCTTCAAACAGGGCATCTTCCGCCTCTCGGAGGAACAGGAGATCCCCGCAGACGACCCGTACTGGACCAGAGTACGTTCCGATACAAAATGACTATTTGTCCAATAGACTCGGAATCTAACCATGCTGGCAGTTCTGGGAGCTTCCTGAATCAACCGAAGATGTCTTTAGCCTTTTCACACCGGCCGACATACGACGCACGCGAGATCATGCCTTGCACAACTTCCAAACACTCCTACTCGCAGTCACGTCGCGACTAACGGTATTGAAAAACCATCCCTCGTTTCCCGACCCCGATCTGGCCCCCGAGCGTGATGTCCTCAATTGCATTCGGATCCTCACCCGCCTCCTTCCATATGTTTACGAGGCGGAACATCTGGAGCAATGGGAGGATAATTTCTTCTGGGCACGTCGAAAGAGAAGAACCAGGCAGTCCCAAATTGCTGGGGAGGTCCTCTTTGATGAAGCACAGCCGGAGGATAACCAAGAGGCAACGTCACCGCGCGCAGAGGATTACGAAGATGTGAAGCCTCTTGCCGAGGAGTTGATAGATACACTGGTGGACTTGCTCTTCTTTGCCGACTTCACAATCCCTCGACTTCCAACAGTGAAGAGCAAGGTCTCTTTTTCAATTTGGCAGAGTGGTGTTGGCTGCAACACAGCTATGGGGTCCAACAAAACATTCGAGAGCAACCGATGCGAGATTCTACGGCTTATGCTTACTCTGACTGGAAAGGCCATGTATTTGCCGTCTAGTGAGTCTCGAGTCCTATGAAGGTATTCCAACAATTACTGACTGGTATAGATACATTGCCCGTCCAAGGCGTCAAGGCAATTACTTACATCACGACGTGTCAAGATAAGCAGGCTGTCTTGACTCTCCTTTGTTCTCTTCTCAATACAGTACGTTATACTTACTAGGCGGTGGGAGCCATGCTAATTCAAAGCAGGCAATGAAGTATAACCCTGCGTCTTGGAGAGTCCCATACGACCATGTTGTTTGGAAAGATCCCAAGCAGATATTGGTGATCTATTGCGTGCAACTTCTCCTTGTCCTCTTGATGTATCCCATTCCAGAAGACGGTCGTGGGTCTCCACCGAAGAATTATTATCGCCACTACTTTGGCAGGCTACACAGACCTCAAGACTTCCAATTCCTGGTGGATGGGATGACGAGAATCCTGAATCAGCCGGTAATTATTGTCTGCTAAATGATATATTAAGATATTCGGCTAATTGACAAACCAGATGCAAGCTACTGCTTCTTATCTCCCTGGGAGTCAAAGATCGGTGAAATGGGCCCCTGAGATGTTGGTCCTTTTCTGGGAGACCTTGCAATGCAACAAAAGGTTCCGGTCATTTATCATCGACTCTAATCGCTCTCACGACTTCCTTGTGCTATGTATCTTCTATGCAATGGAGTATAGAATGGATGCTTCCAAACAAGGAGTCGTCCGGATGTGCGTTTTCATCCTTCAGACAATGAGTGCGGAGCCAACATTTGCCAAGAGCCTAAACAACAGCTTCGAAGCTCAAGAGACCTTACCACAATCGATTCGGCTACCCAAGTTCCGTGGGTCTTATGGCGACTATTTGATCACGGTTTGTCTTTTGCCCCCATCTGAGGGCATAATTCCATACTAACCACCGCAGTCAATTCACACGTTGATGACAACTAGCAAGGGGAATCTCGACACTGTGTATCCTGCGCTTTTGATCATCCTCAACAACATTGCTCCCTATATCGAGCGCATTTCTCCAAGTGCCTGCTCGAAGGTGATCCAACTTTTTACTTCTATGTCTTCGCCCAGTTTCTTGTTGGCGAATGAATCCAACCATACTCTTCTTGCATCATTGCTTGACTTCATCAACATCATGCTCGAGCACAAGTTCACTGGTAAACTCCCTACCCGGATCTTCACTTTCCGCCCAGCCGTTTCTGACTTCATATAGACAACCCATATCTCGTCTACTCGATACTGAAATATAGGCAACGCTTTGAAGCTGTGCGGGCCTTCACTCTCGAGAGTGGTCAGCAAGAGATCGAACGGCAGAATGAAAGGAGGAAAGCTGGCAGTTCTTCAGATGTCGCCACCAGCCCTACACTTTCACAGTCAGAGGATGATCTGCACACTCCTTCGGGTGCCCGGTCACCATTGACTCGAATCCCCGAAGAGAACAGTCCATTTGCAATTGGCGATGACGACTCCGATGATGAACGTGAGGAAGAGGGAGCACAGACGCCATCTCAGTCATCATTCTCAGCTCAAACCTCACGGAGGCCCTCCACGACATCCACCATGGACGAGAACGGAGTGCAGCAGGTGCGAGCAATGTCCGAAAAGGCGCGGGGAAAGAAACCCGCTGGACATCCACCTTTCTCCCGACAAAACAGCATGACCAGTCAGACGAGCATGTCTGCTTTATTCACCCCCTCTGCTAGTGGCTTCACTCCAACCGTCCCATGGGTAAGTTTCGTTGCAGACCAAATCACCTTTCCACTAAATGTTCGCTACTAACAATATTTCCCAGCTCGAGTCATGGTTGCCCGAGCTTCCTTTGCACACAACTCTCACCATCATCTCAGCAATTGCACCTCATATACCTGGTGCAGCGCTTGCGAGCGCTGCCAGCCCGGAGGCCCGAACACTAGTCCACAATCTCCCTTCATTTGCTGACGAGCCCGAGGTTAAAAGTATAATCTCCGAGCCCACCCCGGTTCGCGTGCAATCCTTCGAGTGGTCTGCACTTTCCATGGGCTGGTACGAATCGCTGCTGTGGGGTTTCATCTTCTCCAGCGAGATGGTAGTCGGTTCCGCTTCTGGTGCGACGCCGGGAACTGTTGGTGTCTGGAACGGTACAGCTATTAAACTCTTCAGAGTCCAAGAAGCTGCCGCTCAAGGCCCGACCTTGCTTGCGCCCAAGGGTGCGGTTGATGCTGTGGGCAGCAACTTAGTCCAGCGCATCGGAAACCTCAGTCTTCGGGGTCGGAACTCACAAGACTCCGGTGCTGCCTCTTCGCCAAGCGTGCGGGAGGTTTAAGGTCATATTATCGTGACGTACATAGATTTCCTTTCACAACTGGCCTCTTCTTGGACAATCTTGCCGTCCTCGGTCCTCGAGCTCCCTGGATGACTATGTTAGTCTGGCGATTTTCATGTTCTTTTAGCACCTTCTGGCATTGATGCCAAATACCATACATTATTATCCTCTGTTTCTTGTAGTCTGTCTAATAAACAATTAAGTACGATCAGCTCTTAATTGGTCTTGCACCTTGCTTGAGTGCTGTTTTGCTTCCACTAGCCAAGATTAAATGATCAACTTTGTTTCTTATATATTGAACTCGTATATTTTTCCCCCTCGGCGTTATGGTGATTACTGACCCCTTAGAACCCCTTGGGGAAACACGTGCGTGAATCTGCCGATCGTCAGTGCAATTTGCCTCTTCAATTCAATTGAATTCCACCTTCTTTCAATTCCCCGATATATAAACGAGGGTCAATTCTTTGAGTAACTTCATCAGGTAATGCTCTCTGCCTTCATGTTGTTCCTCCCTGCCATTGTTGTGGCTCTCGTCGCGGGTCCGGATCCAGCCGTTGCGGCGATCCCCTCTACCCTACAGAGCATCTTGAAAAACACCCACGGCAGCAAAGAATATGGTTATCCCACTGATCTGACAAGAGATCTCTTACCTGTGAGTCCTATCCATGATATTATGATCCGTACATCGATGGACACTGTGAAGCTCCTCGCCATCTGGACAATGTTGTTAATTCTAAGGGCCACGAATGTTTAGATTCCTGTTCATTCTCACAAGTACGGATAATTCCATCTCACTCCTATTGATTATGTACTGATCTTTCCAGTGACTATTGGCGTGACAAGCCTTTCTATACCGGTATGTCGGAGCTCTAGTGTCTAGTGTCTACTTCCCCTGACATGACCATGCTCAGGTCTCTCGCATGGCTGTATGTCTACCGAAGCTGATGTCTGGCTATACAACGGCACCCTTTATGTATGTTTGATTAACCTGTCATATCTTGCACGTTCTTGTGGGTAGCATACTAACTATACAAGGTTGGTCACGATGAATCCGCCCTGACGGAGTCACGAACTCTCGAATCCTTGTATATCAATCCCATTCTGGATGTCCTGGAGCGTCAGAATCCTGATAGTGCATTTATCTCATCGCCCACTAAAAAGTCAGTATCTGGTCGGGGCCCAACACGGTCTCACTGCTAATGCTTTGTCGAAATAGTGGCGTGTGGGATACTGTTCCGGACCAAACGCTTTACTTCTTCATTGATGTGAAGACATCCGGCCCGGAGACGTTCGAGGCTGTGATTGATGCTCTAGAACCTCTACGAGAGAAGGGATATCTTACTACCGTCAAGGATGGCAACAACGTTACCAATGGACCCGTCACTGTCATCGGCACGGGCGAGACACCGTTCGACATGGTTGCGCCCGTCAAAGACCGAGACTACTTTTTCGATGCGCCTCTCGCGGATCTCAGTGATCCCAAATACGCTGGTGTGACTAGCGCTGTCTCGCCTATTGCTTCAACGGATTTCCAGGAAGCCGTCGGCAAGATAACTGTCGATACGGACCCGATCCTCTCAGACGACCAAGTAAAAGCTCTCCGAGCCCAGATTGCCACTGCAAATGAGCGCGGGATTGGTGCTAGATATTGGAACACGCCGTACTTCCCAGTTCGTACACGAAACCTTGTCTGGAGGGCTCTTTTGAGGGAAGGGGTCATTCTGCTCAATGTCGATGATCTGGATGCTGTGGCGTCTTACTTTTAAGCAACATCAAGCCCGGGAAATGATATCAATATCATACAGTCCCTTATGCATTTGATTACATTTATTCTCCCGTGGCTTTTTACTGGGATGTAAGTTAATAACCCTGGTTGAATTCCTTCCAGGATCTTGCTTGATTCAAAGATAGAAAGTACCGGCTTCTCTGTCGTCATAATTGTATGTGTCTTAATGCGCCGTCTTCGCCCTTCCCCAGACTCCCAAGGTAAATCCTTCTGTCAGCTCCTGCCGAATAGATACCATACCGTGTCTCATTCGCTTCGCAGACATACACGACACTTGTGTGGCGAGTTCTTGACATCGATGTGCTTGATTTGGCGACCAATGCAGCGTTCATCCTCCTTTTTCATGTGTCGTTGACACTTGATGAACTCGCCTCCTGCTGAGTGACCACAGGTGTAACGGATCTGCAACTGGATGCAGACCTCCTGGTTGTTGAGGTCGGGCACTGAGGTGCAGGGTCAGTGGCGTTTCTGCACAGAGTTAACACAAATTCAGTCTTACCTATGAGGTCTCCGGAGGTTCTGTGAGACATCTTGATCGGCGTGACCAGGATGCGGCTCTGTTACACTTGAAGCTGTGCTTTCCATGTTTGATGAAATGTTAGTACAATTAGTCTGCTCAATGAAATATCAATCTGATTAGCCTACTTACCTTGGTGGTATCTTTTGTTCTGCTATCCACTAGTAGCAGAGTCTGGGTTGAGTGATGGGTTGGTGTTTGAGAGTAGGAAAAC
The DNA here is from genome assembly GCF_028828025.1 of Penicillium rubens. NCBI lineage: Eukaryota > Fungi > Ascomycota > Eurotiomycetes > Eurotiales > Aspergillaceae > Penicillium > Penicillium rubens. The sequence continues at coordinate 6,472,076 of NW_026890600.1, forward strand.
CGGAGAATCTGAGGGAAGTGGTGGGATAACAGAGGTCCAACACTTCGAAATATCACATATCAGGTGGCTAACGTTAGTATCGAGCAAACATGCTAGGCAGCGCGGTCTCTATGAATAAGCCTTTCCCATCTTCTTTCATTCAGGTAGTTATACATATCCTTTGAAGTATCTGGTCTAATCCCGTTGCTAAAACCTTTCACTACTTCACTACCACTTACTTAATTAACCCCCCCAAAGACTTTCTGAATGTCTACAGATCGACCTTCCTGAAACGGCAGTATATGTTCCTGGCACGTGATCTCCAAGGGCGCGAAATCGAGCACCGCGATCTCCAGCTCCTCTCTTCACCTTTTCCACGACTCTCATTGGACGAACGAGAATGGAGGCAGATCTGGCAGATCTCTTGGCCAAGGTCCTACCCACCGGTGTTGAGATCACCGTTCGCCATGTCTCCTCAACACCCACTCCGTGCGAGGCTCTCTTTGCAGCTGCGCCGGGCCAGGTCTCCGAACCGACATTCTGCGAAAATCATTTCCTCTCCGTGTCAATTGACCGCAACGATGAAGGTGAGACAATTATCTTCGGAATGGAGGTACTAGTCTACAACGCGGCCCACTTGACAACCATCTTCGTCTCCAAGGCCGACTCAACTGGACTCCTGCATCTCCTAAAACTGCCACGCAGGGTATCTGTCCTGAGACTGGTATCCAATACATTTCTCTCATTTCTGGCTCGGACTCGCCAACGGCCCGGTGTACGTCTGGTCGTGTCGCTGTTCGCCCGCGCCCAGAATCAGTACTTGTTCCCAGGCAGCATTGAGAACGCCGAAAAACACGTTCTGGACGACCGAGGCCTAATAAAATGGTGGTGCCGTGTTCTAGACCCGATTTTACGCGAGCATGAGCCAGAGTCTGCTCTTCAGGAGACGAAAGCGCTGGATCAAACAGTCGAAGCTGCCAAGGCCTCTGCCACCGCATACTTGATTGTTCCAAGCTGCGACCGCTTTGAAACACGCAATTTCTTCCCGCCTACGGCCAAGAACGACGCGCAGGATCGCCCACGGTGGCTCAACAGCTACCCACTGAAGCAATTGTACCACGATCCCTCGGCTCCTCCCCGCTGTTTAGTGCCTCGTTTCCCCGATGATCCCAAGACTCGTTTTCTCATCGACCTAGACGGTGAACTTCCCGAGGAGAATGAAGCCCAGCCTGACGCTCCTAATGCCGGACGCTGGCGCAGCGTACGGTCCTTGGACCAATTCTGGGAGATGATGTCCTTCCGCCAGGAATGCTCTGCTGGTCGGTTAGTCGGCTTTCTGTGGTTGGTCATCAATCCTCCTGGTCTGATGAACTCAACGTCAATGGAAAGCCAAACACGCGGTTCCTCTGACAACGGCCTGGCCTCGAAGGGAGTAGAGGTTTCTGCGGCCATTCCGAACGAGCAGAAAGTGGAGAATGGCTCTAGCCAGTCCGAAGAAAATGCCACCTTGACGAAGGCAACAAAAATTTCCACGACCGCCGATACCTCTCCTAAGCTTCCCCTGGATGGTAGATCTAGTACAGTCAACCCTTTCGACTGGCCAGAGGCCGGACGCGGACAGGTTGTTCTCAGTGAAGCAGACTACAAAAAGATGATGGATTCAGTTTTAGATCATTTCTATGACGAGAAAGAAGTTGTTGCCAGTACCAAACTCTACGTTGACCTAGTTTCTTCCCTCGCGGATGAGCTTACATGGGGCAAGAAGGTTGTCGGCAGCAATACCACAAGCAGCACTGCTTCCCAGCCTGCCGATACCAATACCAACAATGTCCTTGACCTCGGGCTGATCCGCAAGCGGAAGAAGTCATTGGGCGAGGGCACGCCTGTTGCGAATGAAACCCAAGCACCGAGTGGATCGGGAGACGCGCAACCAGCTCCGTCAGAGCCGGCAGGAGTCAATGTGCTCAATGCGAGCTTGGTCCGGAAGAAGAAGAAAACGTGATTAACGGTGGTTTGCATTTGCTTTAGGTATATGGGAGAGGTGGAGTTTGGGGGCCATATTGATCATTTTCCTTCATGTTGACATTCGACAATAAACAAATAGCCATAATTACTACAATTGAACTACATAAGTACTTTCCTTTACATCCGGAGGTTCCGAGTAGGCAGCTACTTTGGTACATCGCATTATTTATAGTGTCGGAAAAGAGATGCCCTCTGGTTGGTCCAATGCAAGTCTTGTAGCTTGTGAGGGCGGAGACAGCCAACTGCCGAAATGAAATCCACATCCAATTGCTGCTTCTCCTTCTCCCTCAGAATGTCATTCTCATCTGCTTCTATGTTGCTTTTCCTTTGTGTCCCATGCTAAAGCCTACCTTTTCGTTCCTCCTTCGCAGGTCTGACGATGGCTCGCTATACGTGTCCGTCGCGATCGGTTGGATTGCCCTGATCTGGTATACATTCATACTGGGAGTTTGCGGCCTGGGATATTTTCAGATGTATGATTCGGCCTACTTTCTCAAAATGGCATACCGCTAATTGAATTCCTTCTGCTCAGATGGAAATATTTCCTCAGCAAGCCACATCGGTCACGGCTAACGAAAGCCTCCGTCTCCGACGTACCGCACGTCACCGCCATCCGGCCTGTCAAGGGCCTCGAGCCGCACCTCTATGACTGCCTCGCTGCCACCTTTCGACAGGACTACCCACGCGACAAGCTCAGCATTCGGCTCTGTGTAGCGACGCGCGCCGATCCGGCCTACTCTACCCTTTGCAAACTAATCACCGATTTCCCCCATGTCGACGCGTGCATTTTCGTCGAACAGGAAGATCCGCTCTTGCAGCAAGATGGCAACAATACGTACACGCTCGGACCGAATCCCAAGATCCGGAATATGAGCCGCGCATACCGTGAAGCGAAAGGGGATATTGTCTGGATCATTGACTGCAATGTCTGGGTCGGAAAGGGAGTCTGTGCCCGGATGGTGGACAGGCTGTGCGGGACTGGACCCTCATCGAGCAAGAAATACAAGTTCGTGCACCATCTGCCTGTGGCAGTGGATGTGACCGGAGATAGCAACCTTCGTGAAGAGCGGCAGGCACTCCTAGATGCCAACCCGGAAGGCACGGGTGCTAATGCAGCGGCTGCAGCGATGCCATCCGTCCGTCCGGAGGATGGGCCTGCAGCCATGATCGCGACTGGAGGCGGTCGCTTGGAAGAGCTGTTCCTGTCCTCCGCGCACGCCAAAATGTACACCGCGATCAACACGGTTCTCGTTGCGCCGTGCATCGTGGGAAAATCCAACATGTTCCGCCGCTCCCATCTTGACTATCTCACCCGTCCGTCGGCCTCTGAACCGCAGACTCGCAATCCCGGCATCGATTTCTTCTCCGACAACATCTGCGAGGACCATCTGATCGGTGATCTGCTGTGGAAGAAGCAGGTGCGGGAAGAGAAAGAGCTCCGCGAGCGTTGGGGCAAGCACGCCATGGTCTTTGGTGACATGGCTATCCAGCCTGTCGCCAACATGAGCGTGCCGGCCTACATTGCCCGTCGTATCCGATGGCTGCGAGTCCGCAAATTTACCGTTCTACTCGCTACACTTGTCGAACCAGGCACCGAGTCATTCCTATGCACACTCTATGGTGCCTGGGGCATTACCACTGCTCTGGCGCCGTATCTCGAGCGGAATGGCATGCAATTTGCCTCCCACCTTGGAACGTGGGGTGCATTCTTTGGCTTGTTCGCACTTGGCATGGTGTTCTGGATCCTGGTCGATTGGACACTGTATATCAAGCTGCATTCCGGAAAATGCGTCGAATTGGACGAGGATACTCCGGCTTTTGCTCGGCCCCAACGCTACCGATCATCCCAGGCTACCCGTCGCCCGTTCATGCAGTGGTTTGCCGCCTGGCTGGGCCGCGAACTGCTGGCCCTGCCCATCTGGATCATGGCGGTGTATGGCGGTGTGACTGTCGTCTGGCGGGACCGGCGCTTTAAGGTCGGCTTCGATGCGAAAGTTCGGGAGATCGGCCCTTCTACTCCACCACCTGTGGAGGTTTCGTCTTCTACCGGAGCGGTAGCGGGCAAGGTCCGCAGTGATTGAATTGATGTGTAGATGAGAACATACGAACATTATGTATATGTACTAGAGCAGCATTCCGGGGCCTGCGGGGTCTTCCAATGTAATCTTAGGATGAATAGAATCAAATGCATTAATATAGACACTAACAAACAACATATGCAAGAAAAGAAAGTACCCGTATTTCCAATTCTATGCGTGAAATCTTAAACTTTTCTTCAATCCTTTCTGCAAAAAAGCGCTGTCATCCCATCTCGGTATAAATCAAGCAGATCCACTAGCCTCACCCTCAGTAGCCCCCTTCTCCAAACTAGCGGCGTTATCCGAAGCCAGGAGCCACTCAACAACCTGTCTGCCCGCAGACATCTCACCAGCACTCTCAGCAGGCTTATCCTCACCCTCATTCTCACCAATAGTCATCTCAATCTCCTGGGTCTGAGCGTCATCCCCCTGAGCACCCTCAGCATCGTCACCCTGGCCAGCAGTCCACGCCGTCCGCTCAGCCAGGAAGACGGCATCGTGGCCAGCATCGTTCTTAACCTCAAGGTCTGCACCAGCTTCGACAAGCGCCTTGACGCATTCCAGGTGCGCGTTAAGCGCAGCCCAGTGCAAGGGCGTGTTGCCGGAGTTGTTGCGGTGGTTGACGAACGCGACGCGCTGGGCAGCGTCTGCGGACGACAGCTTTTGGAGGAGAGTTTTGAGGATTTCTGGGCGGTGTTAGTAATGCACACAATAAAGAGGTGGGGATAAAGATAAATAAAGAGGAAAAACAGAAATATTTGACATGACATGAAATGTAGAAAAACAACCAAGTCATGTCAAATCTTTCTTGACATACCGGAGTTTCCATTCGCGGCGGGGAAGTGCAGAACACAGGATCCCGAGCCGCCTTCGCTTTCATCTGCCATGTCAATGGCAGATGCCACGATCTGGGACTCGTTGCAGTTGTGTTGGCTGGCCAGGTTGGCGATGTCCTCGTTTAGGGCCTCGAGGTCGCCTGCTCGGGCGTCATAGATCAGATCGTCGACTGCATCAGCAGAGAGTGCGATTGGCACTGAAGGCTTTGCCTGTGATGTCGTGGAAGCGGACATGATGTATGGTCACCAGGGTTTGATATTATTTTTGTCTTCTTTTGGTGGGGTTGGTTTTGATATCCCACTTTATTTATTAAGCTGGAGTGGGGTGTCAGTAATAGGTCGGTATTCAGGATTGCAAGATGACAAGACGAGTAATAAGAAAAAAAAGGATATGATAGGTGTAAAATCACAAAGGACTGGAGAAATTGGGGTTTTTGCATAGTTCGACAGCATCTCTCGCGATATATTCATGCAATTATGTCGTTGATAAGCGTTTCAACGTCAAGGAACAAGGTCCAGCCACAAAATGGGAATCGGTGTTCCAGATGTTTTTCCACAAATTTGGAATCAATTAACAGGAAGTAAGTTCATTCATACCTTTACTTTCAGTTCTTTGCTTCCTAGCGTAGAGTATCCCGGCAGCAAATGAAGCGATCGCAGCAAAAAATAATTTGATATCGCGGGTCATGTGACTGATAGTGGGCTATCAGTCTTGGAACGGTACAAATACAAGTCGTCAAGTGAACGTCGGTGCTAATCACTACGGGCAGATGTATGGATTCAAATTACTAAGATGGTCTCATTTTGAGACAATACCTGTGATGATACATTGCTACATTGTACAATAATTTTGCTCAATCGTGGATAGAGAAGACAGGGAGTCTGCCTCTATCCACATGCAAGGCAGAACGCCGAGAAAAACAATCAAATAAGCTCAAACGCCGAGTCCCACATCCAGTGGGATGGTATCAAAAAGCTCCGAAATGGCAATGCGACCCGTGGGAACGAGAGAATACATCAAACAACCCCCCTCCCTCCAGAACTCAAACAAATAGCCACAGACCCCTAATCCCTGAGCCAAGCCCGCCGTTTCTCCTCTTTCTTCTCGCGACGCTTCTCCTTGAACTGCTTCAACTCTTGCTTTGTCAACTTCCTAGCACTGCGCTCTGCGCGCAAGCTCCGGCCGTCATGGCTGTTTGCCGCGGCATCAACGTCGAAGAAAGCATTCATCTGTCGTCGAGACTTGTTCTCATCGTTGTGGTTTTCCGGAGTAATTGTTGCAGCTTGCCATCGTCCAGTGAAACGATTAAATGTGCCGGTAGCTGCATATGCTGCGGAGGGGTCGAAAACGGCTGCGTTCGCGGGCTGTTCTGGCTCTTCGTGGTATTGCGCATACGGTGCAGTGGGGTCATAATCTCCATGAATCGCCGGATTGTAGCCACCAAGTACTGGCGCTTTTTTGGGAACTGCGCTTTGGGTGCTGTCTTCTGTGCCCGGTGCTGCTGGGACTGCTGGGGCCTGCGGCACGCGGGGGTTTTCCCACTGTGAAACTCCAGTGAAGCGGTTGTAAAAGTAATATGCCCCTGCGGTGGCGTCCCATGCAGGTTCCCATCCATCGTCCTCGACCTTTGCAGGCGGAGCCTCGGCGGGAAGTGGCGGTGGGACTTCATCGGGGAGTGGTGGTGCAGATGTCTCTTCATCTTGCTCAGGTTCATCGGCTTGCGACTTGGATGAATGGGTCTCCGGTTCTTCAGTCGGTTGGGGCTCTTCGTTATTTTCCACCTGGTCTTTCTGGCTGTCGATATCACTCTTGGCTTCCGTATCAAGGCCCGACGAAGCAGGGATTGGTGAGGCGCTGGCGCGCTCTGCTGGAGCAGATGCCGATGCTTCGGGTGAGGCAGACATACTGGGCAATGAAAGCAATGATTCCTGTAGAAGGTGATATAACAAAAGAGAAAGAGATCGGAGGATGCGATCTACCCAGTCGAAACAGAGGGTCCGTGCGGGGCATTTTAACTTCACCGCCTACCTAAATAAAGCAGGTCTTGCGCTAACCCATTTAGAGTTAGCGCAAGAGTATACATCCATTTTACACCTGAGCATTTGCTTAGTTTGTCTCGTTTGTCTCGTTTGTCATTCCCAGAGGCTCAGCCTCCTTCCATAGATTCATCACCATCTCTCTGGTAGCATGTAGCCCCAAAACCACCTAGCCTCAAGATCACCTCGACATTTTCAGTCTTCAACACCTTCCTATCTAGCACTTCGTGGAAGACCTTTTTTTAGCATTGGTTACGTTGACCTGTTCACCATTATGATCCTGTTGTATCTTTAGACTAAGTTCCAGTTATGCGCCCAGATCAGTATCTCAGCAGCTTATTCTCACGAAGATGAACATGCTACGGTGCGTCCCCTTCTCTCCCCTCCTCATGAGTTCTCTATGGAGCTTCCTGCGTAGTCAACAACGAGCTTCTGTGTTGAACTTTGGTCTCGGTTTATTTGACGTGGTACAATTAACATGGGAATTGGATCAATGGTAACTTGTTAGGCAACTGTCTGGTGGAATGCGCGAGCAGGAATGTATGTAGTCGGCTCTTCCGATTCTAGATCTCTTCCACATGTTTTAACGCCTCGTGAAGACCAATGCAACAAACGAGAGATACAGGCTTTGGTAGTACGATAGACCAACGATTGGAAGCTAAGAAATTCTTCATACATAGGAACTCCGAAGCAAAGGTGGAAACGTTCAGCTTAACCCGCGCGTGCGATCTATATATCCACATACTATGGGTATGTTTAGTATCCAAGCATAGATACTGATACATCATGGGTTATTATGAAATCTTTCGTAGTGCCATTTAACCCATTTGAAAATCAGGGAAGTCTCCCGAGCGATACACTATAGGGAACTATTGTTCTAACCTGAGTATATCTTTCTAAGCAGCCAGATGTAGCTCCTTGCTTGATTTGCCAACCCTTTGAACCTTTGGGGTATTCCGAGCGAGCCCTATAGCTCGGGTACAGTTACCGACTGTTCTAATTGGTCTTTCGGGGTTGATACCTCTGGAATGTTCCCCCTGCGCCGATCCCTTGAACTACAACGATGTGAATTGCCTGACTTCAGTTAAGTCGACTGCTTCACGATGGTTTTGGGCTCCCACCATTGGATTAATCGCGAATTCCTGTATCCAAGTGGCTGACATTCTTTTCTACTTTCAGGTCTGTTGATATCACAACTTGAGCAGGGAATATTTCATCTGTACATGTTCGAAGTTAAAAGGGACCATGTCCTGGCTCTGTTTGATGCTCGCCATCCAACACCCAGTCGACAAACTTCGCCAATATCGTCTCTCATTTTCGTTCTTTTTTAGACCCACGCTTAGCACAAGCGTCATTCGCTCATTTAATATCATATTTAATTGCTGGCTTCAACTAAGACAGCTTTGCCCATTATGAAGGGAATTGCTCTTCTTGCGCTTTTTGGTGCTGCGCTAGCTCATCCAGCAGGCCTTGTGAGTACATCCATTCTGCAACCCGAACCACACTGGCCTGACTTGGGGATTTCTTAGTGGTGGGGTACCGACGTCTGCTACACCAGTCCAGACAATACCGACAATCAGTGCTCGGACGTTCAGCGGAAAGGCTTTGACTTGTCTGAGCTCGGAAATGGTGACAATTGGAGCTTTGAGGGCTTCCACTTCGTTGGGCTCGAGCCCAAGAATGGCTGTCAGGGATCTAGTTACGGGGTATGTCATTGACAGTTGCACTTCTAAAAGGCTCTCGATTCTAACTCGTTGAAGGGCACTTGTCTTGGGGGAAAGCTCTCTCGTGACAATAACTGGACAATCAAGATTTCCGCCGCTGATGCTCCATTCTCGATCCGAAACTTCCATCTTTCAACTTCCCGGGACACTGATGTCTTCATCATCTACAAGATGCCCGATGGTTCTTCCTGTCATCATGTCACTTCGAGCTGGTACAGGGGAACTGATGTCGCCAACGACCAGTGTGGCGGTGCTGTCTCAGTTGAGTTCACGCTCCCCGAAAAGAGCAAGTTCGGCGATTGTGATCTAGAGATCCATCAGATCGACTTTGACTGTTCCACTGGAACCAAGCCGCCAGGTCACACTGTCCTTGTCCCTTCCCACTCTCACACTGAGCCCAGTCCGACCTCAACTACCTCCCTGCCTCCTTTCCATTGGACATCGCAGGAGGTTTCTACGACTAGCCACTCTACCCAGCACATGACGACGTCCACGGTCTGGACTACCGAGGAGATCACTGTCACCAAATGTGCACCGACAGTCACTAACTGCCCTGGTCATTCGACTGTTTTGGTTACCTCTACGTATCCATTGTCAACCACAGTCTGCCCGTCCACTCCCGTGGAAACTAAACCTAGCACAACATCTCCTCACGGTCATTCGGATCCCCCGACTACTAGCCACTCTTCCCAGCGGGTGACGACTTCCACAGTCTGGACTACTGAGGAGATCACCATCACCAAATGTGCACCGACAGTCACTAACTGCCCTGGTCATTCGACTGTATTCGTTACCTCAACATATCCGTTGTCAACCACAATCTGTCCTTCTAAGCCTGTGGAAACGGAACCTAGCACAACATCATCTCGTATTGAGCATTCGCATCCCCCGGTCACGAGCTCCATCAGCACCACAACCGCCACCGTGCCCAGCCCACCTGCTATTACTGCGCCCTGCCCCAACGTGGTACCCAAATGTCTCAACACATGGCTCTCCATTCCAAAGTGCAACTCCAACAGCGACGCCTCATGCTTCTGTCCATCCACTGAGTTCACGGACAAAGTTAGCGGATGCATTCGGGCCTGGAGCACCTCCAAGAAGGAGGAAGATTCCGCCCTTGCTTTCTTCGCTGGTATCTGCGCCCCCTTCGTGCCGGAGAACCCTGCTATTGTAGATATCGCTACAACCTGCACTACTTCGGACCCCGCTCCTAAGACCACAGCTGTTCCTCAAATCACCAGCAATACGCGTACATTCGTTGAGACTGTTGGTGTAGCCACGTCCGTCCCCCAGGCTCCTTGTACCACCATCAGCTGGGCCTCTCATACGGCAACAGTTCCGCTCGTTGGGTTCAGCACGGTCACTTGTTCCTCTACAACCTCTGTGGATCTGGTAGTCGTTACTACTGCCAGTCCTCCTTCTAAGACCGGCCACCATGCGCACGCGTCGTCCTCCAAGATGACAACTAGCTGCAAAACCCACACCACATCTAATATCACACCGACTGCTCCCAAGACGACTATCTCCAAGCCCACAGCATCCAAGCCAACTGAAACTGTTATTTACGGCAATGTTGGGTCGAAACTACCTCTGTGTAATTTCTGGGCTTTTGGTATTGTCCTTTTGGCGCTTTTATTCTAGTAATCTTCTTGTCCAAATCCTGAGAAGACGAACTTCCCTTCACTACGACCACTATTTGTTCCGTTGCATGTATTGATTGCAAGCCAATGCGCACCATAGCTCGGTCTGATTAATGTTTACTTTCTGGGAATAATTAGAGTAACTATATACATGATCTGTTATTCTCGAAGACTGACTTTGACGTGACATTGGAAGCAAATCGGGCTATTTAATTTCACATATTTAAATTAACTCCCTTTGCATAGTTGTATACCATCCCTGCAGATTTGCATCTTACCGGACAACAAATAACTTCTAATGTTCCTATGACTGACTACATCCTGCCCATAGTCTTTCTCATCCAAAAGATCAGTCTCGCACATATCTTTTATTTCGACTTTCGCCGTCTCTTCTCTACGCTTTCTGAGCTTTCCTCGTAATTAATTCTTCAAACCCGAGTTTAGACAGGCTTCCGCACTCTAGACTCAGAGTGTGAAAGGGTGAAACGAAAAGAGTTATGCAAGGGAGCTCACCGAAGCGAGCGAGTCGATCGAGATATCCTTCCGCTTGCTTCTCTATTAGTTTAGGAAGTTGGTCACATAATAGCGCATAGAGCTGCTATAGATTCCAATGTCGACCAGAACTTGCTCAGCCTTTACAGAACCGGGGTTGTGAAGGAAGACTCCACGTGGTACGTTGAACAAGGGGGACCCGACAAAGGAGTTCAACACGAATGAAAACTTAGGCGGTCGATATTTCAATTTCCCAGATGAGAAATCTCTTGCTGGCTTCTCGTGTCCAGTCATATAGGAATGTCCCTATGCCCTCGAAGACGTTGTGAGACGATTCCTTTCGGGATTGGAGAATTTCTCGAGAGATGCGCCTTCAGATCTGTTCCCTTGGTATCTCACGAGGACTATTTATTGCTTGAATCAAGATAGCCGCACAGATTTGTCGGATAAGTAGATGTTTTACAAAGATATAGCTTGCGGGCACCCTAGCTCTTGTGTCTAGTACTCCGTACATCCCTAGAATAGAGTAGCCGCGTTCGAAGACGTGCTTCTTGGGGTACCTTGGCGATTTGGAGACCGCGGCTCCTCATCAAAACTGAAAGGATCGATTGGATCAATCCCGACCTTGGAAAGTAAGGTTAATGGCACCGGTGGAAATACTTTCCAGATTAATTAAACGTGGAAGGCGTCAGGAGAGCAATGTTTTGACGGGTTGGTTTGCACGAACATGGACTATCAGGTATACGGGTTTACCAAGTGGTGTGTACTAAATATTCAAATTTCGTGAATAGTAAGATTGGACTTGTTAAAGAATTGCAACATATCTTTATTGTTATGCGTTGAACTAAATGTACCTGTTGTGTTATGGATATATATCTGGAACTGTCATACTCTCCTTAACCCCTCAGGATATATATTTAAAACCTCTACGTCCAAATAGAGAATCCATACCACTTTAATTGGGTAAATTAAAAGAAACGAAGCATTTATTGGAAAGTAGAAATATATTCAGCATCGAAATATGAGGATTTGGTATATTGATTTCATGAAGACTACTAGAACTGCCGGTCCACCATCAACCAGCGTTGTGGTGGACAGTAAGCCCACTACTTCTGGAGTTTCCCTACTCTGGGAATTATCTTCTAGATTCAACTGCTAGACTACTGTTTAACAGACATTCAACTAGAATGAGGTACTATATCATGCCTATTGGGCACCGCAAAGGACATCAAAGCGTCATTTTCTACATTCTCATATCATCCTCAAGTGTGTCTATAGTCGATAAAACTCCTAGCGATAAAATTGCGATATACATTAGAATGAGTCTAGCAGGATCTCGATCATTCTCAATATTGCCAAAAGCTTGACCCAAAAATGCGATACGAGACGACATTTGAAAGCCAAAGTACACTAGTAATGCGGACTACGTATAGACCAAGGGGAAACATTGCTATAGATTGATTGAAGGGGACACTATTGATAACCCCAGACCATAAAAAGGGGACTGATTCAGGTCCTGTGAGAAGCCGCCAGGGGGGAAGCTTGGTAGTAATCGACGAGATTATGATCGGAAGGCAATACGCCCAATCGGAGACTTCACGGGGATACTACCCTGTGCTCACCGTCCCGGCGCCCTAATTCCTCGCAGGTTAAGATTAAACAAATTAAACAATGAAGGGAGTGTCTTAGATCTCCCTACGTAGCTTTAGTGTCCGAGGTGCAGTAGGCGCCCTTGCAGGTGACCCTCATATGGGAGATTGGGAGATTCGACCACTCAGAGGGAGAATCCCAGCCTCCTCAGCAGAGTCAGACGATTGCCATGAGTGTATGCGTGGCATGCCTTAGCTCCCGAAGTGTAGAGACAAAGTCTAAAGGGAGAAAAGCCCCTGTGGGAAGTTGAAGTAGAGAGGTATGCCCTTACAACGTAGACCCACTTGGAAGAGCTTAAGCTTACTTTGATTTGGTTTTGATGGGTTAATATGGTCTGTTCAAAAAAGATCAACATTGAGTATATCATAGCTGAATTACACCTGTTTTCATCTAACGTTACAGACAAATTGTGGACACTCGGACTGAGGGCTGATGAGCCAGGGCGAGGGAATGCCAGGGCTCTCCCTAGTCACATGAAGTGAGAGCCTGGGAAGTAGATCCATACCAGGAACCTCCACAGGTGCACCCTCGTTGGTCTACAGGCCCTGCATAGTGGAGCGATCTTCATCTCCCTTTCCTTCCCAGTTACATTCCGAAAACATACTGGAGATGATCTTGGTAGGTAGCAAAAACAACTTGGCCCTGGAATATGCAGTCAGGGAGACTCACAGACCGCCAGTCAAATCTATAAAGACGAGGCCATTCATCGCCCTCTGTTAGTTTTCTCTTCATCCGCATCACTCTCTTTCAAGCTTTCCTTCTCTATTCTTCAATCTTCTCTACTCTCCGAGTCTTCTCTCGTTCAATTCCAAACCCACCGTCACAATGCAGTTCTCTCTCTCCGCTATTGTCCTCGGCCTCGCTGCCACCGCTTACGCTCTTCCCCCTGGTGGCCCCAACGCCGGTGGCGCTGGCAACGGCAACGGTGTCGGCAACAAGGGTAACACCGACGTTCGCTTCGCTGTCCCCGACAACATGACCGTCAAGCAGGCTCAGGCCAAGTGCGGTGACCAGGCCCAGCTTTCTTGCTGCAACAAGGCCACCTACGCCGGTGACACCACCGACATCAACTCCGGCATGCTCGGCGGTGCCCTCAGCAACCTGATCGGCTCTGGCTCCGGTGCCAACGGCCTTGGTCTCTTCGACCAGTGCTCCAAGCTCGACCTCCAGATCCCCATCATTGGTATCCCTCTCCAGGACCTCGTCAACCAGAAGTGCAAGCAGAACATTGCCTGCTGCCAGAACTCTCCTTCCAGCGCCGTGAGTACTCCCACTAGCTCTGTTTCTCGATCATCACTAACATATCTCGCAGAACTCCGACCTCATCGGTGTCGGTCTCCCTTGCATTGCCCTTGGCTCCATCCTCTAAGCGCTTCGCTTTGTTTTCTCGCATCATGCAAGAAGCACCGGTCACCATGCCGGGTCTTCGGACCTTGGTGCCGAGTTCGACATGGCTGGCGATGTGGACTGTTAACGATTTCGGGAATGGGAAGCAGGCTTTTGGCTTTTGTTTGATTAGTTAGATTGTCCTGTTCATTTCGCATCTCGTGTATCATTTAACTTGTGTCGTGTGGCACCCTCGGAGAAAGAAGAATGTTTTGCTTTCTGCTTATCACCTTGTGGTGTGTGTGCTTGTTGCTTTGTGCATTGGAATCCCCCAGCTGCTGTCTTGGTTAGGGTTTCTTTCGCATATATTACTTTAATTCATTAGATTTGCTTGCATTATCATCATTCCTCTGAACCAGTAGAACTTCTTCGAGTGCAATCCTACTTCATCATTTTGCCCATTTTGTCCCTTGTAGTCCGACATCCCTTGCAGTGCATTCCTGCCCCTTTAGTGACCCATTCTCAACCTTCACCCTTCCCTCGTCCTACTCCACGACTTTTTTTCTTTTGTGTCTGCCTTCGCTCTTATCCACTTCCCCCGTGGGCACAAGCTTCTACCAGTCATTGTTTAGCAAAGAAACGTAAATCTTCAACTTTGCCTTCATTCCAACTACAACGCGAACTATTTACATACAAACTGACACCCCAACAAACTTCTACCACAATCTCCCAAGCCCAACACCACCCCATACACTATTCCTCTTCTTCTCATTCAAACTCACATCCACCCACTTCTCATCCCTCTTATCCACCAACCCCTCCTCCTCCGTAAACCCAGCAGAGTCCAACCCCCTCGGCGACTGCACACTGCGCGACGTCTTAATCGAAATCGACGAACGTGGGATATTCAGCCCACAATGCCTCTTTAACAAAGCCGACATAGACCTCTTATCCCTTTTCTCAGACACACCTTTCTCACGTTCAAAGCCATTCTGGGCCGTTGTCGCAGACGAACAACCCGAAGTATCCTTTCCCGTATAACCACCAGCACCCTCTGTAGGTCTGTCCCATGCAGCCTTGTTCTCAGTAGCTTTATTCAGACTTCCATTCCTCCCCACTTCCAGAGGCCCCTGAAGTACCTTCCTCGGCGCATCAACAGGCGACCGACAATCCAATTTCAAAATCGGACGATCCATCTGGTTGGCAGTACTATCGTCATCGAACAACGTCCGCATATTCCCATTATCTGTCCCGATCTGCATACGGTTCGCAGGCGACTCGCACGGCAGAACTGGTTCGTGGACCGAATGGTGCACCATTGTTGAGGTGGAGTCCATGCTTGTGCGGGTCAGAGAGGCTGTTTCGGAGGTTGTTTTGATTAGATCGTTTGAGTCTTCGTCGTGGAGTTTGGTGCTTGTTGTTGAGAGTCTTTTGGACAGGCGGGCTTTTCGCATGCAGCGTGTCAGGGTGGATATGATGCCCATTTTGGATTTTGGTAGTTGGCCTTCTGGGGTTGAGTTTGAGGTGGTGGGTATTGATAGATATGGGGTTGGGGTTTTGTTTTGATGTTGATGGAGCTTGGAACAGCTGGTAGAGAGGCGATTCGTGGTATATAAATTGAGTAGCTAACTTGCGGGAGGGATAGAGAGAAACCAAATTCGAGTTCAGTTCTGGGCTGGAGACACGTTGGACGAGGTATGTCGTTATCTAGATCTTCACGGGGTAATGCTGGGCTGTATTACTGTGCAACGCAATGGGATATCGTCTATTTGCTCGAGAAGTTGGATTGCGTATGCTAGCCTGGGTCAGATCTACCTTTTACCTCGAGACCTTCTACCCCTCACCATCTAAATAGTATAAGTGGAAGTGGAAGTGAAAGCATACCAAGCGTGATGGTATATGTGAGTGGTAAGGGTTGCCGGGGGAGAGACCAATCATGGTGAATGATATCATACACAAAGGCCGCGACAGCAGGAAGCACAATCAAGAAACCAAAGCTACAACTGAGACAGAGCCAATCATCCGGGCTGGAAATGTAGCTTCTCCAAGAATTCCCCAGAGTATCGACTTCATGCAAGGATGTCTCCACTCTTCTTGTCCTTGTATGAGGGGACCCAGCCCTGGAGGGTTCGGAGAGCAAATGTCATTCATTCATTTTTTTTATTGCAGTTACCGGGGTGAGTTCAGCTTGGAAAAGGACTCCGTCATTGCGTTCGAGTCGTTGTTGTTGGAGGTTGGAGTCGAAGGAATGCCCGAGTATCCGAGGATCTGCATGTTCCGTGTTGATCCTTGATACAATATCACGGACCCTCGCTCGGGAATGCTTATTATTGACCGTTGACCAGCCCCTTGTGTGGTGGCTCTTATTTTAGCACCGGAAATGACGTGAACGATTCACGTGAAGAGAAGATAATATTATTCAACATGCAAATGTACAAAGCCAGGTCAGAAATATCCCAACTAAGTGATTCTATTGGATCTTTCCAAACAATAGGAAGCTAAATACACGGACTGAAACCACATCTGTAACATAAAACCCCCTTCAAAGCTTACTGGAGGGAGCATCGCTAAACAAAGACCTGGTCCGGCTCATCGCCTCCAGGGCCTCCTTCTCGATCCGGGTGAGCAGGACCTCACAAGTCGGGATGTCGTGAATCAAGCCAATAACCTGACCGGCAGTCCACACCTGTATGACAAAAAGAGTCAGCAAACACAAGACATACATAATTATGCAAGTAGCTTACGCCGAAATCAACATCACCGTTAATGAAGACCTGACGACCCCGCTTGCCGCTAACATAGGGCCCAACCTCGCTAAATTCGCCAGTCTTACTCTCCTGCTCGACCTTCAATGCATCCTTAGCCACCTTATTAGCGAACAGGCGGGAGGTATTCTTCCACCGACGCAGCACAAGCGCGGTATCAGTCTCCTGTGCCGCGACGATAGCCTCTTTAACCTTCTGGTGAATGGGGGCTTCAACAGTGCTCATAAAGCGAGTACCCATGTTGATACCTTCCGCACCGAGCGCCAGGGCAGCAGCAAGACCCTGGCCATCGGCGAATCCACCCGAAGCGATGAACGGCACGCCGAGTTCCTGGCGCGCACGGCTCAAAAGGATGAAGTTGGTGATATCGTGCTCACCGACGTGGCCGGCACACTCGAAGCCGTCAATGGAAAGGAAGTCCACGCCGAGCTTGACGGCGGCCTTGGCGTGGCGGATTGTCGTGCACTTGTGCAGGATGATGGTGCCGGCCTTCTTCAGCTGGGTGATGACGGGGCCGGGGTTGTTACCGGCGGTCTCGACGATCTTGATTCCTTCGTCGATGATTACTTGGGCGTAGGCGCCGTAGTCGGGGGGAACCATGGAGGGGAGGAGGGTCAGGTTTACTCCGAAGGGGTATTTGGTCATGGTGCGGCATCTGCGGATTTCTTTGCGGAGGTCTTCGGGGGTTGGTTGGGTGAGGGCTGTGAGCTAGATTGTAGTGTTAGATATTTCATGTAGTTAGGGCTTTCATTCAAACGTATACGACGTACAAGTCCAAGTCCGCCTGCGTTGCTAACAGCCGAGGCCAGCTCAGCGTATCCAACCCATTGCATACCACCCTGCACGACGGGCACTATATCCATGATCAGCAGCTGGAAATATTTGCAGAATACTGTACCCGTGGCGCACCTCGAATACCGAGCTTTCGCGTTAAGGCTGTGTTGAAAGGCATCTTGTTTAGTCGGGGTATCTAATCTGATGATTGCGGAGTCAATAACTTGAAGAGCATGGAACTTGAACAAGGGACCAGATATACTAACACGAGTATGATTGCTTTCTTCGCTTCTGAAGGTATAGAGTCAAGAGATAGTTTTGAATCACGAAAGACCAGATAATAAACCGATCTTACAGCCGCGGACCTATCTGCTGTGGGGAAGGTCCGAGGTGCCGAGGTTGCATCTGGGCTCTTACACTGGGGCACAATTTCTGGATTACTGAGCAGGCCGACCTTAAGATATGCCACATGTCCAAGAGCCCTTTGTTCTGCTTGTGAATGATCAAAACATTGGCCTGTGGACCAAATACCAAGCCCAGGTGTGAAGGAAAGAATATACATACATGTCGTGGTCCCTTGACATGTGATAGGAACCGATGACCTTATAATGGCTCTATCTCCAACCTGGGACTTTTACAGCTGACAGTGTTTCACGGTTAGATACAAGTAGGGAAAAAAAGACCATTGCTTTGATTTATCCATTGTGAATTATATATTGCGGGCTGTAGACTTGAGCGAACATTGCACCTTCGCAAAAGCATGAGTGTCTCAGCTAGATTTTGCTTCATCATACCCAATGCAGGCATTTCAGCAGTTGCCGTAAACTTGAATCACTGTAGTATATCCAAAGAACCTGGCAAAACTACAAGCATCAAGTAATGTGATACATGCAGTATGTATCCCTGATATGAAACCCCTTCCCCTCATTGGTAGAGTGGAACGGGCGATTAACGACGGGACTCTCCTTCTGAGAGCCTTGAGATCCCTCGGCGTCCACGACAGAAAGCCGCAGTCAGTGAGGGAAAGCAAACGACGACATCATCCCAGCCAAAACCAGTAGACGACGTGAGCGGAGACTCTTGAGGAAGAGAAAGAAAGGGGAGCTGCGGACCGAAGAAAGTGGGAAAACAGGCGAGGTGATCACATGACTGCAGTAGCGTGTCGGGAAGAACGATACTCCGGCTGGTAATAGATACGATCTGATTGGCGGACGCCGACTACCGGGTGCCAGTCCCGTGACTAGACACTCCCGTACCCGAGGTCGTCCGTTGATTCCGATCGCTCGCGAGCCACTTGGGATTTCTTATCCTGATCAAACAGAACAATCTCAACTCCGCAATCACAATGTTCTCTCAGAAGGTTGCCCAGCAGTCGCTGCGACGGCGTATGTTACCCCCCAATGCCTACCCTGTCCGAATTTGCGATCTAACTTATCCCCGAACAGTTGCCGTCCAGCAACCGCTCGCTATGCGGTCGTCCATGATGGGCGCTTCCCCTGTCGCTGTTGCCCTCGGCAAGAACATTCAGACGAGGTCAGTTACCCAGCGTTAAGACAGCGAGTTTCAATTGTTTCACCCACCCTCGAATCCAGCGCCCCTCACGAAATCCTACGTCATCCACAATCGCCAGAAGAACATACTAACCATACACTGGTCTACAGACAAGTTACTTCGACCCCGAACACCGAGGACCCCAGCCAGATCCTCGTTAAGCAGCGCCTTAACCGCCCTGTCGCTCCTCACCTCACTATCTACAAGCCCCAGATCGGCTGGATCGGCAGTTCCCTGCACCGTATCACCGGTGTTGCTCTCTCCGGCACCCTGTACATTTGGGCTACCGCTTACCTCGCCTCCCCCGCTCTTGGTTGGCATCTCGAATCGGCCTCCATGGTCGCTGCCATGGGCGCTCTTCCTCTCGCGGCCAAGGTCCTCCTCAAGACCACCCTGGCCCTTCCTTTCACCTACCACGCCATGAACGGTATCCGCCATTTGATGTGGGATCTTGGCCGTGGTCTCACCAACCCTGTGATTATCAAGACTGGCTGGACTGTGGTTGGCCTCAGCATTGCTAGTGCTGTTGGTCTTGCTTTGATTTAAAATGTTTCCGTACCTCATACCTCCGAATTTCCTTATGTGTTATTAAAGTGACTTTTTCTCAAATATACACGAATCTGGTCAATTGGCGCAAGCTTAAAAGGCGCTGATTCTTTTTCTTCTGTTCAGCTGTTTATTTTTATTTCCATTGGAATTGCGTTCGGATTGGGCTAGACTACTTGCACAACTCTACAGTATGTTAATGTTGGAGTTTGAAAGCCTACATGCTCACCCTCGTTGTGTCTAGACTTTACTATTTTGCCCGGTGGATATGCGAATGAGAAAAGCACCTCAAGTATATAACCCCCTCGAAATCCATGTTCATTCTCACGGTTCAGTCTCACACATTGTACCTTCATTTTTTCTCCTCAGGGTCCAATGTTCCTCGTGGCCATTTTTCCTGCAACTGATATTGCATTGACAACGACACACATCGCATTATGATATCCTAGTCGCCCTTCAATGCACATCCCCGCTGTAAAGACCGTGGTTGAAATGCCGTGGAGTATGATCTGTAAAGTAAGTTAGTAGATGCTCATGTGGTCCAGTACCTATGCCGATATATATCTACCTAGTAGATCTATATATTTGACATGGCTGCATAAAGAACACTCACCTATTGCCCTATATCGCCTCAACGCCAAACAAAGAAGACCCCAATCAACCGTCATTTAAGCAGGACTAGGAGGAGGATTGGGTGGGAAAGGTCGTGGTGAGGGAGGATCTTGCACCGAGTGATCACAAGCCAGGACGTTTCCCACAGAGGTATAACATGCCTGGACCGGCGATGAAGGGGTGGGCTGGAAGCCATGGGCAAAAGTAGCGTTGAAAGCCATTTGGATATCCGAATGACACGAAACGAAGGCGGATATAGTAGAATGGAGCACACAAATCAGGACTGACAGAGAAAGGAAGTATAGATATTCAACGAAAGACAGGCAAAAGACACAGGACAGAGTACTCTGATGTTCTCAAGGATGAAGACTAGGAATCTGGACAGGTCCATCTCGTCTATTTAAGTGATTCGAGAACTCAGGTTTACCTGGGGGCAATAGGTCGCGTCATCCATAGTCGTACACCGCTATCCCGTCGAACATCCCAATCAAGGATCAAGACAAGAAGCCGTTTGGCGATAGCCATATTCCCGTTGCTATCCGTGGACCTTGGAGATGGCTCCTATCCGTGAAGATCAAATATCTCGGTAGAGTCTGCAAGGGCCCGCCTGAAGACTTGATGTATAAACCGTTAGACAGTACGGTGACACCCGCTGTTGTGAATATTATATTATATTTTGGTTTCGTTTCTTTTCATTTCCCCGGAAGCAAGCATCGACCGGGAATTAGATGAAGATCCACTCGAATAGACATATTAGCATTCATGAAAAAGCAAATAGTATAATATCCGCAATGGGCGGCTATAGATCCTTTTCCCCCGGACCAACTGCAGACAGTGGAGTTTCACCAGCGGTCTGAGCTTTCGGTTTCTTGCAGCGTCTTGATGAATTCTGTTTCACTGGGTTTGTTCTAGATGATTTGCCGTTGGCTGATTATCCGATGTTATTTACTAAATAATGTTTGGGTTGAACAGCCGTGTGTTGTTTTCAAAGGTATTCATATGAATTCGAGGCCGTCAAACATCTAGTTTGTGTTCTTGTGTCATTCAACCTTACGATCTTTCGAATATATCAAATGTCTGTCATTCGCATACCCCAGTTCTTTTATCTAGGTCTCCACAATGCCCATTGTGGGTTGCGAATTTGCTTAGTCGTGAGACGAATGTATATGCAAGCCGTAGAAGCTTCCAACGACCATAAGAGGCAACAAGAGAAAAAGGAAGCCTACCTATGGAGCACGGCCGAACAAGACTCAATACCAATACACGTGGGTCACGTTTTATCCCCCAGTACATGACAGTCTCTTGCCTAATCTAGGGGGAGAGCTCAGGGTACGCTGATACAGCAGGGCCGTTATTCTGCAGTCCAGAGAGGCATGGATTGTTCGAGCCAACCACTTGTGCCTCAGCCGAGCTTTCCAGCTGCGTATATCCGTAACCAAGCAGTCTCAACAACACTGCCTGCCCCGTGCTCCCGATAGCTATGAGCTATGACCTCTGCATACCCGGCAGCTTCTGCGGAACGACTGTGTTGAGAGAAGGCTACCGAAGCTTCTGCTGAATGGGTCTTGGTTGCCTAGGACCCTTCTTTGCGGTTCTGTTTTCTTCTTTTCAACTTCCCACCGTTCCTCTGCAGCGGCTAGAGACCTGTGGCCCTGATAGTTGGGCCGCGCTCAGGGTCTGTTGCGCCGCTGCTCGCATCGCACGTTAGCCAGTCATATAACTGGACGATGTTACCTGACAGGACTATTGGACCTATAGCCTATAAGTTAAGAGAGCACAAGTTTCCTGTTGGGTCATATAATGGCCATGTTATCCAGAGAAGGATGTTGCTGGATAAAGTGGTGGGGAGATCTGCGAGACCACCCGCACCAAGTCGAAGCCCGAGTTTCAACGATGGGAGCCCGCAGAAGACAGGAGTCAAAGCTGCTAGTAATCCACAATTGGGGCAAATACACATCATGCATCATAATGGAGCCTGCCCAAATTGAGCAGACATATGTTCTGGATCTGGGCCCGCAAACAGCGGTATGGTGTATATCGAAGCATATCCCATAGATACTATAACCTGGTCGCTAAGATATAACCCATATCGCAGGGCTTCCAAGGTTCTTGCATGTTTAATGTGAGTCATATGCCGTTTTGATCGTACATGCATCGAGGCATGGCAGAGTCGGAAGTTTGTGTACATTCCAGCTCCAACGGCCATAGCCTGCTAGCTTGTGTAGACTCCCACGGTAGGCTCCCACGGCCGAAACCAGCGTCAGTACGGATTAGTTTCGGATCCGATGCACAAGTCAAGCATATTCGAGCAAAAGATACCACGCAGCAGCGGTGAAGGTCCGGTTGCCTCCGGCTTCCAAGGTTGTTTAACTGCATGTCAAACAGCCGAGATGACAATTGAAGAGACCTGAGTCTACATAGCAAGGACTTGTGAGAATTACAGTCATGAAAAACAAAACAAGGTGTGGTCGACAGTTAACAGAGACCTCATGGGTCTCGTGTACATGTACCTGGACATGACCGGCAGTATCACACCGCCCAGTCCGAATTCTTTGCTTTCCGTTCGACCAACTCCGAGTCGACTCGCAGACCACCGACCCCATGTCTTTGAATCTTTCTTCTCGAGCGGCCAGGACCGCCTGCGCTGCGTCCAAATTTGTCGCTCGCCCAATTGCCGGAGTCATCCCATCCCGCACCTTCGCGACCTCTACCCCGGAGGAGTCCAGTCAACAAGAAAAGCCCCGATGGTCCTACACTCCCGCAGCAGCAAAGGCTCCGTTTAGTCTACACCTTGACTCCAAGCGCCCGACCTTCCATGTCAATGCAGACCCGCTACTGCTAGACCGATTCTACATCCGATTGTTCGGCAATGGCGGCGACAAACTCCTCTCCGATGAGACCAAGTGGTTGGCAGTGACGCATAAAAGTTTCGATCAAGGGCGCCGCGGATTCAACGATCGATTGGCCTTCTTGGGAAAACGCATTGTGCAACTGCAAGCGTCGCTGGCTTTGGCGCAGGACGCTCCATACGCAGGCGCCTCACCGGTAGAGAACAAGGACGAGTTTGGTCGCGTGCCCTTCACACACCCGGCTCTGGATGGATTGAACAACCTCTCTGGTGAGACTAAGAAGATTCTCACCGAGCGGTCGAAGCTCGCTGAGCTTGCAAACAAGTACGAGTTGCAGAAGGTTCTCAGATGGAGTCCCAGAAAGGTATGCCTCGACTCTGGTCTATTTCTTGTTCTCAGCTAACAATTGTCTTTACTGCAGCCCAATGACCTTCGCGCCTCCGGTGTTGAGCTCGTTCTCGCGCATACCATGTACGCTATCGTCGGCGCTGTTTCGTTAGAGAAGGGAGGAGTCGTTGCCACTAAAGTGGCTCGTGAGCGGATACTCGAACCCCTGGGACTCAAGTCGGTCTCGTAAGGGTCTGATCTGAGACTTGGGGTATTGGTCTCCTTTGGAGCATTTTCAGGGCGTTAACACTTGTTTGATATTTCCATCTGTGGTAGGTTGACTGGGGAGCGAACTCCTCAATCGGGGAACCTCTACGATTTGTACATGTACTTTTAACAAACTTGTCTTTTTATAACTATCATCTTATTTCTCAGCTATTAAATACCACTTGAGAGTTCAACTTGCAAGTTCAAAAATTTTAATGGACTTTCACTACGATTTACAAGGGGTTTTTGATTTTATAATAAAAATAATTCAATTGAAGTTTTGTAAGAAATGTACGGTTCCTCTGACGCCGCCCGAGTAACAGAGAAAGTACTCGGCCAGCTCTTATGGAACCCTCCTAAGATCGTAGTCTCCGCGCCTCTGTATCGCAAGGTAGTAATTAAAATACCACAGCACTCCGACAGAATGCCGGAGTAGCTGTAGAAAATCACAAGGACTTTGTACTGCCTTGAACTGTCTATTGGGAGCGTTGAAGAAAGAAGAAAATTAAAAAGTGCGCGACCAGCTTTTATGTGTGATTTTATACGCTAGTCCGCTTTGAGGTTGGCGTATATCTCCGGCCTGGGACATGCGGGCATCGCCAACAATCATCCGCTGATCTGCTCCTTTCATTTCTCACCTCATCAACTGCTATTCTATTCGTTCTTACTACTTGATTGACAATGCTGCAGTAGGCGCATGAGGTGTCTTTGTTATTCTTTGCTTTTGCCCCACCTTAAGAGACCAGATCACCAACTCTCCCGTCACCTATTTACCCCCATTGACAAGTCATGGCGTCAGCACTCTTCTTCCTCGACCTCAAGGGCAAGGTAGGCTACTGGATATTGTGCAAAATATGTCGATGCGACTCCCTGTTGGGGAAATTGCCAATGCGTTCAGGGACAAGCCCCCGCTGACCATCTATAGACCCTTCTGGCCCGCAATTATCGCGGAGATATTCCCATGTCCGCAGTCGAGAAATTCCCTATCCTCCTCAGTGACGCCGAAGAAGAAAGCTCAGCAGTGCCTCCCTGCTTCTCTCACGAGGGAATCAACGTGCGTTCCACCGAGTCTGGGCATTTGCTGCCCCGACCATACGACACCCGCTCCTGAGTGTCTCCTTTTGTGTGCTCCCACCTACTAACACTGGGGTGTTTCTGTCTAGTACCTTTATATCCGCCACAGCAACCTCTATATCCTTGCATTGACCAAACGAAACACAAATGCCACCGAAATTCTACTCTTCCTCCACAAGCTGGTGGAGGTCTTCACCGAATATTTCAAGGTACTGGAGGAGGAGAGTATCCGGGATAACTTCGTCGTCATTTACGAATTGCTGGATGAGATGATGGATTTTGGATACCCGCAGACAACAGAGAGCAAGATTCTACAAGAGTAAGCAGTCGAATCTGAATGGTACGGCGGGGTGGTGGTGAAACAGCATAACTGACCGTTCTACGCTATGGGCAGATACATCACCCAAGAGTCACACAAGCTGGATGTCCAAGCACGGCCACCGATTGCTGTCACAAATGCTGTCTCCTGGCGTAGCGAGGGGATACGTTACCGCAAAAACGAAGTCTTCCTCGACGTGGTCGAGTCCCTCAATCTTCTCGTCTCAGCAAATGGAAACGTCCTGCGGTCCGAGATTCTGGGCGCTGTCAAGATGAAGTGCTACCTGAGTGGTATGCCAGAGTTGCGATTGGGCTTGAACGACAAAGCCATGTTCGAGACCACGGGTCGTGCTACACGAGGCAAGTCGGTCGAGATGGAGGACGTGAAGTTCCACCAGTGTGTCCGACTCTCACGTTTCGAGAACGACCGCACAATCAGTTTCATTCCTCCGGACGGTGAATTCGAACTCATGAGCTACCGACTGAACACACAAGTGAAGCCGTTGATCTGGGTGGAGTGCGTGGTTGAATCGCACTCGGGATCCCGAATTGAATATATGCTCAAGGTAATATCCCCACCCAGCACAGCAAACGTCATCCCCTAACCTCGATTCTACAATAGGCCAAAGCCCAATTCAAACGCCGCAGCACCGCCAACAACGTCGAGATTCTCGTCCCCGTCCCCGAAGACGCAGACTCCCCACGCTTCCGCACAAATATCGGAACCGTGCACTACGCCCCCGAGAAGTCCGCCATCATCTGGAAGATCAAGCAATTCGGCGGCGGCAAGGAATTCCTCATGCGCGCAGAGCTAGGCCTACCCTCCGTCAAGGGCGACGACGAGCGCGGCGGCGGTATGACCGGCGGCTTCGGAGGCAGCATGGGCGGAGCCGGAGGTGTAGGCAAAGCCAAACGTCCCATCAACGTCAAGTTCGAGATCCCCTATTTCACGACCAGTGGCATCCAAGTGCGATACCTCAAGATCACCGAACCGAAGGTACGTCTTTCCCAGCAGGGAATTTCCCTCGACTCTTTTTATCTCTCGGATTCATGGCTAATAACATCCCACAGCTGCAATACCCCTCTCTTCCCTGGGTGCGATACATCACACAGTCGGGCGACATTGCCATGCGCATGCCGGAAGTCCAATGAAAATGTTCCAGCTCTCTGCATGATTGATTTTGTACAGCCCCCCTCCGTCTCCTCTATCCCCTTCTTGTTCTCGTTATCCTTTTGCTCCTCCCTTTTCCCCCATCCTTCTCCGTTGAGGCCGGCCGGTCCGATAGATAATCAAATCCCTCCCTTGTTCTTACTCTTCTCTCTTCTGCCTTTGGCTGCTTTCTGCATCGGATGCGAGGAATATAGATGGTTCGGATGGGATCTTATGTCCAGTATTGTATTTGAAGTAAATGCGATGAATGTTCAGTGTCTTGTTGTCGGGTCATTGTAGCAATTCAGCCTCTGTGCGCTATGCGGCAAGGTAATCCAGATAAAGTGCAGAAGCATCGGTGTGGATTCCTGTCACAGAATGGTTTAGTTGGAAATCAGACTTGATCGCTGCGATCAAAAACTGGTCTAACACCATGTCGCTAAGAATGTCGCTTGAAGAAATATGTATTTTGGATAAAACCCAAGAGCTTTGGTAATAGCCTGAAGAATAGTACCTAGGTAGTTTTTCATGAATTTTTAGAAGAAAAACAGTACAAAGAAATCCCACAGGGTATCTCAATTCTCAAGAGGGGTTGAAAAGGAAGAAAAGAATGCAAAAGAAGTACATTAATCCCCATAACGCCATCGTTCAGCACCTGCTGTATTTTGTCATAAAACTGTCGGAAATCACGGGGGAAAAGACACCATCCCCTAGCTACCTAATGTCACATCCATCCATTTCACGCGGGATTCCCATTCCCGTTCGTCGCATGATCCTCCGCTGTTTCTGGCGGGGGAAGAGGGAATCCATCACCACCACCGCTGCCGGCAGCTGCCTTTGAGAATCCCTCGCGGGCAAGCATGGTGTTCAGCACGGCGCAGTTGTACGAAGCCTCGCCGGGAGGCACAACGAGGAAGATATAGGTGTTATCCGTGAAGCGGCCGAGGAAGATATTGAACTGGGGGGTTTTAGTGTGCATGACGACGAAGCCCGCAGAAGCCGGGGTGGTGAGTGTGTTTCGAGCAGCGCAGTGCTTGAACGCCTTCATGATATTCGAGAGACGCTCGTGGCGGTCGTAGATGGGATTGAGGTCGCCGACCTCAGATGTCACGGAGGTAACAGTGAGGAAAGTAGAGCGCTCGAAGAGGATGACTTCTTCGGCGTTTATTTTCTTCGCGAAGGCGGTTAGGAAGCGCTCGATCACGACTAGGTTCGGGATGAGCTTGTGCACGATTCCGGCCCAGGCTTTGTACAGCGATTGGTCCCAGATGCTGCTGGCGAAGGTGTCGACGCGGAAGTCGCTAGATCGGCTGCGGATTACCGCGGAGCGCTCTTCGTAGATGCGTTGGCGGTGCTCGGCTTGGATTAGATCCATTTTGTGCACGAGACAGAAGACGTAGGCGTTTGGGCTGAATTCGCGCAGGGCTTCGATTATCGCGTGGTAGGTGTCCAGGTCCCGCTCGACTTCTCGTGACTCGATGTCGAATACGTAGATGAGGACTGCGACATCTGAGAAGATGTTGCCGCGCTGCGAGGCTAGATAGGTTTCCATGAAGGCATCTTGTCTGAGATGGGAAAGTTCCGTGTTAGTGGAATGACTCCCGGATTGGAAGTCGAGTATGCATTACTCACCCTCCACAATCCCACAGATTCAATGTGAGGTTACCCATGAACTTGACATGGCTGTGCTCCACATCAATTGTAGCACCTAGGCGCCGGACATCCTTTGCGACGTAGTTGCTGAAGATAATTGAGCGCATGGACGACTTCCCGGACCCACTCTTGCCCATCAAGAGCACCTTTCTCTTCTTCTTC
This sequence comes from Penicillium rubens, assembly GCF_028828025.1. Taxonomy (NCBI): domain Eukaryota; kingdom Fungi; phylum Ascomycota; class Eurotiomycetes; order Eurotiales; family Aspergillaceae; genus Penicillium; species Penicillium rubens. The sequence goes on from NW_026890600.1 coordinate 6,499,911, forward strand.
CGAGCATCCATCCTGTCTGATGTTCTTGGGTTTGCCGTTGAGCTCAATGCCCCGCTCTTGCGGGGATAACTCGGGTCGACCTGGAGGGCAACTCAGTGCCTTCACAGGGTCACTCAGATGCAATGGTATTAGATTCCAGTTAGGAGTCTAATATTAGCATCTTCAGTCTTGACAATGGGATTGAGGGCGAGAGTGCATAAGATAAGAAGGAAAGGTGACAGGCCCCGGGGTGAGCTCCGACCTTCTGATGTGGGGACGGAATAATGTTGTTCCAGAACACGTGATTGTTTGTTAGCTTGTTGGAGAAGGTTACCTAGGTAGGATTGGGCGGATGATGAGTCTAGCAATCTGCCCATAGGTATTTTGATATTTTCCATTAGTTACTGATCCAGGTCATGAGACTTTACAATTGTGCACTGGATGGCACATTTAGTCATTGTTTGTGGAGTTTTGTTATTTGAGCTTGGGGCCGAGGTTACGGGATGACGACATCCCATGGGTCTCCCGAAAAATCACAGATCTTCTATGGTCAAATGGCTTTTATATCGTCAGGGCAAAGTGAAACAATAGACAGAGAAAAAGAAAAGGTGAAATGTGAATGTGCAAAATGCAATATGAAATAAGCCGCCCAAAACCAATGGTAAATCAGTGAATAGCCTCAAATGCAGAGGGAAAAAGAGGAAAAAGCCCAAGGTGGCAGGGGAAAAAAAGGCAAAAGGTAGAAAAAAAGGAGAAAAGCCAAACGTGAGATATAGGTATGAAGGTATTCGGTCATGAAGAGTTCATTTCATCAAAAAAGCTCGTCCCAAATAGCAAAACCAGATGACGGGACGAAGGTATGCAGGTATCCAAGCAATTAAAATGGGGATAGAGGGTATTAGAAGACAGTGCCGTCAGATCGTATCATGATAGGGGGTTCCTTGGTGTTTGGTCTGGAAACTTCCGCAATCTCGCGACCACCCTGTAGGTTCATTAGCATTTACTTAGCTGGGGATCCTCGATGAGTGCTTCGTGCTTACCTTCCAGGTGCCAGCCTCAAGCATTTGTGCTAGTGAAAGTGGCTCCTCAGAGCCCTTAAGCCCCAGCTGAGCGTTGACCTCCTCTAGGAGCTCGTCCAGGAACCCGACAGTAGCGGCTCGCCATTCGACAATTACATCGTCGTCGGCGCAGAAGAGCGGTGCCACTTCGACACTTGGCTGACCCTTGATCTGGGCATTCTCTTTATATGCCTCGATCCCACGCTGCATATCTTCCGGCTTCAGAGTCAAGAGTCCCAGGTCGATAAGAAGGCCCCCGTTTCGATATTCAGGAAGCCCTGTTAGAAGGTCGCTACCGGCGAAGTGGATGGACATCAATTTCGACATCGGAACCATGATCGAGTAGCATAGCCACTGTGTCAGCTTGTGGAATGGAACGATGCTCTCCCACTGCTTTGCAGGAGGAGATTCGGGGAGACCCGAGCACTTCCAAGCATCTCCAATGGATACTCCATCAATCTGCGTTCGTGATGGGGGCCAGATGGGAGAGAAGCCATCCATAAGCACGGACCACAACGTGGTAATCGGAACAATCGGTACGGAAGAAGCAAGGGTTGATGGGTGGCCGAGAAGATAATCTGAGTAAAGGTTAGTAGCTGATCAAGCACACACCCAGATCAGATCGCCTTACCTAGCATATTTCCCGGTCGAGCATCCACACCGAAGAAGTCTTGATTGTTGAGTGCCTCGGAGAGCCGGATCAACAACCCTGCGCGGCCTTCAATACCGGCCAGTGGGTTTTGTTCGGAATGTTGCATTCCCTTGGCGAGCACCTCGGCTGTAACTTTTTTCAGTCCCGCACCGTCCACCTGGCATGGCTCCGTAGGATCGCTACTGAAAAGACCCGACTTGAACATCTCCAGACTCGCCACGGCCAAGCCTTCACTGCGCGAGAAGACTTTACCAGACTCCTTCGACCGGTACGACCACTTGTTCCCAGAACCCGCATCGAGCAGAACAGACACGACAAACAAATCAATCAAACGGCGTGTGCGTTCCTGCGCATCAATGCGACTGGGCCAGGACTGGAGGAGCTGGTTGATGCGCGGTCTGCCGCCAACGTCGAAATGCTGCCAGCGACCATGCGGCGGAATGTTCTCATAGTCTGGCGCATAATCTCGCTGGTTGGGAAGACGTGTTAACGCAGCTTCAGATGATCGTAGAAGTTCACTGAATTTACCTTGATTATGGAGACGACGTAGGAGGCGGTAGCTTCGAATTTGCTCATGTCGACATCGAAATGGTTTAGTTGGTTCTGTTTGGCCTTGTTCAGGATGATGTTGGAGCGTTCGCGCACTGCATGGATGCTCCGTAGGTATGCAGCCGGGTCCAATGCTGGGTCTGGGGGTCTGGCGATAGGGAGTTCTGGGATTGAAGCTGGTGGACCACTTCCCTTGTATCCTGGCGACCTTAGGGATGTGTTTGATGTGCGAGCGCTGTTGACGGATACGAAGGAATCGTTCTCATTCTCGCTTTGAATGGAATTCTTCGAATCTTTGCGCTTGAATAGCCCCATTGTTGCGTGTGTTGGGAGTTTCACCCCAGACCTTGGGACTCAAAGGTTGAAAGGGGGCGCCAGTGGAGTAATCGAAAGGAGGGGCGAAGAGAATGTAGGTAGTTCGGATAAGGAGTTCACAAAGAGGGGGGAAGTGACATCTGGAGGTTCTGATGTTTTTTTTTTTTTTTTTTTTTTTTTTTCTGGTTTTTATTTTTTCCCTTCCCTTTACTAAAATAACATAATAAAGGCTCTAAGGGTATAAACTAAGTAAAAATAGGTAGAATAATAATGGTGATTTTTTTTTATGGGGCTTGATGACTGGAGCTCTTTACCTAGACAAGGGCCATTTAGTACGGGCTAGACGTCCGAGGGTTAATAATTTGCATAATTATGGAGTCGATTTAGGGGAAATTGACTCTGGTAAAGTCTGTCGGAATCCGGCGAAGTCTGGATCGAAGAGAAGAAGAGCGAGATTGGGTGGTTTAATCCACAACTCGTACTTTATGCAGAACCGGTACAGAGTACCGGGTACGCAACTACATAGTTAGCTCAATGGGCCGATTTGCATTTAAGACTACCGGTGTATATTGTACATTGGAGTACATGCCTAGTATATTTTACTTCCTACTACAATAATAGCTGTAGTACGTGTGCACACAAAGGCGTTGTGTGCGGAGTACCATTCCCGCAGCTTAGGACCGATTGCCGTATGAGGTATGGGGATGGGTCCCGGAGGGAGTGGGCCAGTCGGAAAGCAAGAGAAGGGACTATCATTTCACTGTGGCAATGGACGAATCATGTCCTCGGAGAATCTCAGAGAATGGAGAGATGGGAATGGAACCATCAGGTAAATTTTGGTCCAAGGTGCCACCAGGTGGTACGTGTATAGATCGCTCAGATGCAGATTATTTCGATCAGACCAAGAAACATGCGGAAATGCACGGACTAGCGTACCGTTCAATGAACAAAAAAAAGCAAAAAAAGAAAAAGAAAGAAAAATTGATAAAATGATAAAATGATGAAAGGCACGGCTTGCCCTATACGGAATCTCGAACCCACTTCGGGTACTTCAATGGTGTGAATGGTCAGCTATCGCGCATCGCGTTAATTTCCTTGTAAATATCTGGTTAAACAAGCGCATGTTCGAGATTTTATGGATTAAGTTCACTTATTATGGGTAATAATTAATAATAGACTGCGTTTTAGGGGAATAATTCTGGGACTTCAGACATAAATATGTAAAACCCCCAAGGTGCGCCTGTACGGAGTATGGGAAAGTACAACGCACAGCATACAACGTACACCGTACACCGGAAACCGGAGAACTGACTCGGATATCAAAGTGTGTCCTGGCCAGCATTACCCCTATCAGCTAGAAAAGGAAGGTGTCGCTTCTCCCATGTATAAATATGAACTACGTCTCTCAAGGCCAGACTTCAAGGTTTCACATCGCAATCTGCCCCTCTTTCCGGAAATGTGTCTAGACGTTATAAAGTAATTGCAGGCTCGATCCTTATTTGTCACGAATAGATACAATGCATGATACATGTAGTATAGTGGAGAGTGCAGGGGTGTGAAGGATGATACTTCTATGACGTTGAAATCCTTCGACCTTTAAATGTAACATTCCAACTCTTAGCTCATCTCCCGACTTAAGCCCAAATTTATACGGAGCACGATTTATACGATAATGCAAGGACCCAGCTAACGGGAAGCACGGGCCTGGCCACTCTGCTGGGTCGTTTCAGTTTAACTCTGTTTTTTTTTTCTTTTTCTTTTTTTTTTTTTTTCTTCCTTTTGCCCTTTTCCTTTCTTCCTTTCTTTTCTTTTCCCTGAGAATGGCAGCTAGGAACGGATCATAACTTGCACGGAGTACGGAGTACATTGTATCCATATTGACTTGGCGACAATAATTGAGTATTGTGTGAAGTGACTATTAATTGTCCGAGCCCTGAAAGTCAGGGGCGAAAGATCCACTGATTTGATTTCCATTCGCTCCCGTGCTCGTCCTCCCGAGAGGTTCCGCTGTTTTTTTCTGAGAAAAAGCGGAGTTCTGACTTGCCTTTCTACCGTAAAACACTTCTCGGTCACAAATACTCACGGAGAACTCCGTTGCATAGCATTGTCAAGACATAGTACGGAGTACATAGAAGACACTTGGAATACTATAGGACTCTTTATAGTTACCCCGCTCTAAGGACTAGATAGTATATCAATAGTAGGAAACTCATTTTTAGGATCTCGACAACGCGGGGATTTTCCCTGAAATTGGGGTATCATAATCAATAATGATACAATATATATGCAGGCCTAAACTTTGGTCTAGATTATCGATTTGGATACATACATCCGGTTCGGAGCTGTAAATCAATTTACCTGGGTACGGAGTATAGAAGTATAACAAGGTGTAGCCTGATTGGCCTTGTCACTGGCATCTCTAATACATATTCTTTCCATATCCTTTTTAACGTCTTTTTTGGTCCTCTTGAAGCCATACTAAAGAGTCGCCAAGACCTTGTAATCCCCGAACCTTGGTAGGGACGGAATTCCCGCAATCTACTTAGATTATTTATCACTTTTACTTACCTAGGTACGGAATCTAACCCTACTAGGTACTGCTTATATGGATAATATTAACTGAAGGCTTCTCTTCCTAAAAAAGGGGAGTTAGGTCTACGAATAGACGATCAACTCTACGACAGTTCTTTACTAAAGATACGGCTATTAGAGGCTGTGCTACTGATATTTGGCACATAGTCAATACCAAGGAAAGTGCTCCGTATAGCAAGATACCTTCGGTAGGTCGCTTGTTTAGCTTGCTTATAAAATATCAATTTAAGGACTTCGTTAACCTACTAGGTATGGGATAAACCAATAAGAAAAGCTATACACGCACGCTCTTTCTCCGTAAAGGCCTCCCACCGTGTTGCAGTTCTTAATAATGTAATCATAAAGTGCAATCAATCTCGAATAATCAGTTGTTGTCAAAATTTCAATGGGCGCGAACCCAATTACCAGATAAAGCAGCGGAAATATGTTGGAACAAATGGCTGATGGTTTGGTATGTACGCAAAGGTCGCGGAGCCAGACAGAACATCCCGACCAAGGCTGTGATATTGGACCGCGATATTCTTAGTTTGCGCATGGTAGCCAGGGGGTGGAAAAGCTCAAATAAAATATTCTCCAAGAATCCATGAAGGATGACTTGGAATGTTTGAAAATTTCCCAGGCGTGTCTCTCACAGTTGCACGTTCCGGAGGCTTCAGACAGGCGATGAGTGGGTAAAAAATTATAAAGAGTATCCAAAGCATGCAGAAGCGAGTCGACCGTGAAGAGTGTCTCGAGATGCGGATAAGTGTGAATGTGTTCATAGAGGATGGGCGGTGTCGATGTGAGGAAGTCAAGTGGAACATAGCAATGCTCAGTAGTAGACTAGAACCGCTTACCGGCATCTAGATCATCAAAAGTCTACAGAGGACACCTACTGGAGTCTTGTTGGAAAAAAGGTAATAGCTGCACCCATTATAACCGAGAAAGCGGCAGTGTGGGAGACAATCTGGAAGGGTCTCAGATGGATTTTGGATTATGCTTTGTGACGGTGAAGCCAGCCCACGGAAGACAAAGATTTCTGATGGGTGTTGTACTCAGAAATGAGAGGGGAGACTCACAGGATTGACGGATGTTTGTATGACATGCATAATAGAGAGGTCCACGAAGACGTAACTAGTATAGGCGCCAGCTGCCTTTTCTGGGAAATACTGATGCCTTGATGCTCGATTTTGGCCTGGTCCTTGACCGCTTGGCAGCTACACACAGCTCTGTACAACGTAATGTAAATCATGAGCTTGTAAAAATAAGGATTTTTGGCACTATACAAATCCATGCGTCTCCAATTTCTATGGCGGGTTATGCCTCCGTATATCAAAATGAGTATATGGAAACATAAACAGCCTTGAAAATTGAAATGTATGCACAGATTTGTATAGTGCAAAAAACCTCATTTCCATACATCCATGGATGGTGACAAAATCTACCTAGGTAGGTAACTAGTTAACCCTTCTGTCGGTTTTAACTCAGGCCCACAGGCCAAAACCAGGCACTAAGGCATCAGTACTTCCCGGGAAGGGTTTTGGCAGCTGGTGCCTACATATACTACAACATAGTTACGTCTTCGTACTCACAAGTCTCCAGGTCGCTCCTGCCAGTAGATAAAGATTACATACGTAGCTCCCCATTTTAGAACAGCCATAATGTTTGCACATGTGATTACCATAGAGGATAGAACACAACAATATCATATAGTAACTGTGTGCACCCATCTCGCAAATTATTGAAGTTGGTCAAAGTGGTATCTAATCTCCGAAACCCAAAGCGGAAGCGGACAGGATCGCCTCTATCCCTGCTGATGTTGAAGCTGATGTTGAAGCTGATGTTGAAGCTGATGTTGAAGCTGATGTTGAAGCTGAGCTTAAAGACGGACGAGCCATTAACCCCTATTGATAACGCAAGCACCACTCAGCCGCAGTTCCTCGAGTTAGCTGAAGACAAACTGTCGCTCGCCAGCATGGCTGATAGAGAAAGGCCGACACATGAAGGCCACGGCCATGAGGAAGAGGAAACTTTTGATTCTGATTATGATGAGGGTGACGCTGTCCTAGCTCGTGGTTACCCACGAAACCATCATAACCTCGTTAAGCATGGTTTCAGACCTATATGGACATACCACGAGGGATATCCTGAAGATGAGATCCCGGCGGACATCCAAGAATGGCTGGACGAGAATGGGCAACGAAGTATGTTTATCCCCCCCCTTCTCTTTTTTTTTGTCCTTCCTTATCTAGGAACTCAGTAGCTAATCCCATGTACGACAATAGAATCTACTGAAATCATCGGCCCCTTGCGCAGCCTGGCATGGCTGGCGGGATTGGACGAACTCGTCCAAGCCATCGACCACCCCGCATACGTCATCGAAGACGATATCGAAGTCGTTCCCTTCGGGGCTGGCCTGTTGTGGCCAGTAGACAAACGGGCAGAGGAAGGGACAGTGCCGCCCATGATATGGGCAAAGGCCTCGGGCAACAACCCTCCAATCATGTCTTCGCCCCTCGTAACGACAGTCACCAGTACCGTACCGACCGCCATCAAAGGGGAGCTTGAAACCCACAGTCTCCGCGATCTCTACCCGGCCTCTCGGGTCAAAGCACAGGACCCTGTTAAATGTGTCAAGATACGTTTTGACAAGAACCTGAATCGGCTAGAAGCCAATATCAGGAAGCTCATCGGTGCCCCGCTTGAATCAGAAAATCTTTGGTTTCGGGGACTAAATTTAAGCGCATTGGAATCAACATTGGCCTGCTTTTTCCCTGAGAGAAGTAGCCAGAATGCTGAAAATGAATTTGGTCCAGGCTTTTACACTGCGAACACCCTACATTTCGCATTGGGGTATATTCGGACTGGAGGCGCTATTATGGTCTTTAAAGACCCAGACATGCACAGTACCAATGTCTGGGAGCCAGATCTAGAATCTTGGAATGCATGGGTTGCCAGATGGAAGCATCTCCCACTGGAGATTGCGCAGCAGCAAATCCCAGTGGAGTATGCCAGCGCGGACTTCATCAAGGGGGCAATTTCTAGCTCGGCCCAGACAGGCCGTCGGGTTCCTACCCAGTCTGAGGATATTCAGTTGGTCGCCTGCAGCTATAAAGGCTGCAAGGCCTTATCCGAATCCCTTGAGTTGATAATCTTTGTAGAGCGGGCCTAGGGAGTCTTGTTGGTCCTTTTGTGTGGTCTTCTTTGCTTTTTGCTCTTCATTTTAGGGTGTCTTGTTGGTCCTTCTGTTCCCCGTCGTTGCTTACCGTGAGACCGTCGCTGGCGAGTCCAGCATGACTGCCCAGCCCATTGAGGAGGAGGTCTCCCTCGCCATCGAATCTGGCAAGATCAGCCCCCGTGACGACTGGTCTTCTTTGCTTTTTGCTCTTTATTTTTAGCCGGACATTACGGAGTACTTCTTGCTACAATGCGATACCATTTTTATTTGCACCTTTCGGTCCACTTTAGCATTTTAATACGTACAAAGGTAACTTAGGATCGTCGGGACGGAAGGGAACTGGGTATAGTATAGCCATGGATTATGTGCATACAGGGTTAACGATGTACGCACGTGGTGCATGTCTAACTATATAAATCTGCACTGCTGCCCTTGATACTACATACATGCATCCTGGGTAGTCCATTCGGATTCCCGGATTCCCGGACAAGCGGCTTTGAAAGACGGCGGGTTCTGTGGCCCTTGGATCTTTTAGCATTTACTCCGAACTATACGGGGTACTGAAGAGGGGGTGGGCACTATGGGGACTGGACTGCCGCGAGAGTTGCGCCATTCCTCTTGATTCTCGTATCTTCCTGCCAAACTTCATTAGCCTGCGCGCTAATGCATGAAGCTTTTCTCAATTAGTGCTTTTCACTAAACCTTAAACGATCGAACATGGATTTAGCGAATGATGCAATGGCCTCTTATTGACGCTTCCAAAGAAGACTCATACGGGATACTGAGTACGGCCTATGTTGTACATTTGTAGCTTGAGAGAACGTAAATACATATGTAGATATGGATTACAACTTACGGTGAATAATGTAGATCTTGCATCTCCAACTACCCCTCTACCCCTCTACCCCTTTTTGATGCTTCCAGAAAAGACAAAATAGTTCTAGACTGGTCCGAGTATTGTATTTTCCGCCCATGACGTCCCTAATTGGGGTATGATACGCGTTCGCCAAAAGTAGAAATGGAACTAACTTAGCGAAATCTGCAACTAATTTAGGCCCTGGAGGCCAGGAAATCCCTTTCCATTACGATTGAATGGTAGTTTAAGTTCCGCTGGCTTGCCATGTCTAGATCTTCGAGGGCAAGTTTCTTCGCGGTCTCCAGATTTTGGCTTTCTGCCGCTTAGATTGCCAACGTGTTTGGAGGATGGAGTATCTGTACGGAGTAAGTATTCCGTACGTTGTTTGGCTGTGGTTAGGGATACCCCATCTGGTCATTATACAGGCATTGGGGAAATACGCAAAAGCTTATACCGTGGGAACACCAAGTGCCAGCTGGCTTTATTGACAAAACACTCCTGTCTGTTATAGACCGTTCCTTGCCTTTTTACAGGAATAGCTTTAACGGCCGAGGCACGTTCCCCTTGCCGATAAAACTGAGATCCATGGTCTCTCCGGCGTAAGATGTTTAGAGCCTTTCTCAGTGCCTTGGCCTACTCAAATCCATCACCAGGGATCTGGGTGAGGGGTGACATATATATCCACCATGCGTTGTCGGTGTATTGTTAGGTAGTCTCTTTTCCATTTAACCATCGGATTTGCCGAGTTCGTGGGGTCAGTTGGGCGGAGCAACTATGGTGATCTCTGCGAATACTTCCCATGTTCTTTTAGGAATCGACGGCGAGGACGAGGGCAATTTGAGTGATTATTTAGTTGGTTATAAGTCAAAATATAGTGTAAAAAATGAAGAAGTTGAAGGTCTCTAGATTGAGATATCTCTCACATCGGCGTCATTGCGTATGCCTCGAACTAGCTTTTCATGTTAGAGGCAATCGATTTCTGAGAGGCTTTCAGCCTCAATGTCAGAAATTGGATATAATAAACTGATAATCCCCAGACAGCATTTAAAGGAAATGAAGCTATCCCAAAATGCGCGAGATGAAACCACAGCATCACGTGCCGGCCGCAATGCGGTCTGGATCCCCCACATGCAGGGGGCAAGTGTCTCTGCATCTGCTTGCTAGCAAACGGTCGTTGAAATTACTTCGGGCTTCTTTCATATTGTGAGCTGGTGAGATCATGGAAAACCTTCATCCCTCTCCTGGGACCTAATCCTCATTCGAACCCACCAGACGTCACCTCTATCCTTTGCGACAAGCTCACCATGGAGGACCTAAACGGCTTGAGTTGGTCCTCCGATTCCAAAAACCCAAGCAAACCACCGCCACTGAGCTCTGGGTACTTGTACCCAAGTATATCATCAAATGGTGGCTCTGGCAGGTCTACCCCGTTATCCGCGACCTCGAACCGCTCAAGCTCGCCATCCAAGCCCGCCACCTCTACCGGAGATAGCTTTGCGAACCTGGTCTCATTCAATTCTTCCGCCGGAAACAAGAACCTTTCTCTCATGGAACAGCAGAAGCGTTTGCAGGAGGAAAAGGCTAAAAAAGAAGCCGAGAATCGCAGCCGATTTGAATCGCAGTACGGAGGCCAGAACAATCAATTCTGGGACAACTTTGAAGGACGTAGGCAGAGCCCCGCGTCTGTACCTGCTTCTCGATCTGCGCCACTGCTCACGGACGATGAGGATATTCTGGCCGCGTTCGATGCTGCAGCGCCGGTGGATGCGTCGACCCATTTCCCAGTCCCCACCTCTTCGAGAGCGTCGCCTCAAATCGACATGAACAGTCGGCCAGAACCTTCCAATGGTGGAATTATCATGCAGGACAACACGGGGATGGGCGCCTTTGATGACGATGACCCATTCGGCCTCAATCAATTGAAGCCAAAACCTGCTCCCGCTCCTCAGCCTCAACAAGGCGACGATGATGATTTCCTTGGTTTGCTCGGGAAGCCGGTATCGGATATCCCACGCCAGGAACCGCCTCCCACATCTGCCACACCGTCAGATCGAGGACGAGACCAAGATGTATCTCCTATGCCTTCCAGCGAGGTCGATCGGGCTCTTGCGGAGTTGGTGGATATGGGATTCCCCGCAGATAAATCTCGCCGGGCCTTGAATACCACAGAGTCTGGGACCGACGTACAGGCTGCTGTTGGTTGGCTTCTTACCCAGGCTCATGCCGAGTCTCGACAGAAGACCGAAGGACATCCCAGTGCGACTCGTCCTGCCGATCGCGCTGAAAGGAGCGATAGTCGTAACCGTGACCGGCCTTCGTGGATGAGAGAAGAAATGCCGGAATCTCGGTCACGTCAGGATAGACGGAGTCCAGCATCGGGGGACAAAGACCCTGCGCAGGTTGCCTCTCAATTTGGTAATAACTTACTGAAATCAGCTGGCTCGCTTTGGAAGACTGGCAGTAAGAAATTTCAACAAGCCGTAAACGAATTCAACGCGGAGCATGACCCCAGCCAGCCACGTTGGATGAGAGATGCATCCTCTCCACAAGATGAACCTCCTCTCCAGCCGCAGCGTCCAGGTCGTCTTGATCAACCGGCTCAACCACAACGAGAACAGCAGGAATTCACTAATGAAGCGCTTCTTCTCGAGTCTGGAGATGGCCGGCCTCAGAAACCCCCTCGTCCTCGTGAAAGCCACCCCGACCCAAGGAGCCAGCCTCATAATCAATCGCCCCCTGGTGCTGTGCAATCAAGACAGCAAGCCAACTTCCTCCAGCGTCCATCCCGACCAAGTTCTCAAGATCCTAAATCTCGACTTTCACGGTTTGCGGCTGAAGAGCAGACAGCGCAAGCATATGTTAGTCCTGCGAGACGCAAGCGACCGCAGGCACCACCACCGCCTTCTGAACCTACCGTCGATCTCTTTGATTCTCCCGCCCCTTCGGCTAGTCGTCCAAAGCTTCCTACCCCAGCCCAGACTGCCACGCCTCCGACTCGCCCAGCTTCTATCCCCGTACGCCCTAAAGCCCCAACACGGTCTATCCCGCCTGTATCTCAAGAGGCACTTCAATCAACACACCGGCACCGCGGAAAGGCCGCAGACTCATACAAAAGAGGTGACTACGCGGAAGCCCACCAGAGCTTCTCTACGGCTCTCGGTATGCTCCCTGACAAGCATCCTATCACCATTATCATCCGCAGCAATCGTGCCATGACAGCCCTAAAGATCGGAGAACCCAAGTCCGCCATTGATGATGCCGACATCATCCTAACGTTCATCGGCCCGTCTAAGGGTGAATCGGAGGCGATCGATCTATGCACCGGGGAAGCGCCTAAGCCCATGAAAGACTTCTTTGGCAAGGCTTTGATGCGCAAAGCCGAAGCCCTAGAGCAACTCGAGCGCTGGGGTGATGCCGCACAGACATGGAAGCTGGCTGTAGAGTCTGGCCACGGTGGTAGCACGAGTATCCAAGGCCGGAACCGTTGCGAGAAAGCGGCTGGTATCAGCAAGCCTCAATCTAAGCCCGCAGTTCCTGCTAGGAAAAGGCCTTCACCCCCGCCTAAGAAGCCTTCGGCTATGTCCGATCTCGCAGCCACGTCAGCATCTGGGGCTGACTTTGAAGCAGTCAGTCGTCTGCGGCAAGCCAATCAGGCGGCTGAGCGCGCCGACGAAGAGAAATTTGCTCTTTCTGAGAGCGTCGACGCGAAAATTGCCGCCTGGAGAAATGGCAAGCAAGACAATTTGCGCGCGCTGCTGGGTAGCCTGGATTCTGTGCTATGGCCCGAGGCTGGGTGGAAGAAGATTGGCTTGTCGGAGCTGGTTCTGCCGAATAAGGTTAAGATTCAGTATATGAAGGGCATTTCCAAGGTGCACCCTGATAAGGTATGTTTACTCCCTTGTTGGGTGGCATTAGCTGCATTTTATCTGATTATCCAACTAACGTTCCCGGTTAGATCCCTACCACTGCCACTACTGAGCAGCGTATGATTGCTGGATCTGTGTTCGGAACCCTAAATGAAGCCTGGGATAAGTTCAGAGCTGAAAATAACCTCTGAACACTTCTATTTCCCTGTCGATACCATCTACCCGACGACGTCGTCATTACTTCGCTTATTGCATTTCATGATTTTATTATCTAGAAGGCGGCTTTGATAGCATCTTGTCCTATAGAGAATTTCCACATGAGCGGTTGCCTTCTTTACGGTTCTGATCACCTGTAGTATTCATTCCTCGCTGCTCGATTATCATTGATCCACGCTCGCTTGTTTTGCTCAGGTAGCCTGCACGACGACTGCTTCTTAGGCCAAGCCAGTTTCGCGTGTGGAAATAAACGGCTTCGAGTTAACGTTCAAGCGGATTATCGATCAATTCATGACCGCTAAAGAACTTCTGCCTCTGAGAGGATTGCAAATGCTGGTTTGATACCGAGAGGTTGATGACCACCAGCTTGGCTCCAGGATTGCGTACAATGCGAGTGATGAAAGAGCCTTTGAGTAAATGATATCTGCGACGTAGACTGTATTCAAAGCCACCAACGCCATTCTAGTTGTGGAACTTTTATGCTAATGAAACAAATCACTGGTATAGGTTCACCCTCATGCCTCGGTGCTTTCTTGCTTGGTCTCTTCTTCCTTGATCTCTTCTTCCTCAGCCTTATCTCCCGAATCTGGCTGTGGCCTTTCCGCCGACTGCTTCTGTTCTTCGCGGAGCTTTGCCCGTTCCATGGCAGCCTGTCTCTTCATTTGCTTCTTGCTTGTCTTCGGTTCATTATCGGCCCTAACGACCTTGGCAGATGGCCATTGATCCCGGCACTTTTGCTCATCTTCTTCAGACCAAGCCCGAGGCAAGATCGCAAAGACCAAGTATGAGGTGTGAGTTCGGAGGTCGGGCTCTGATCGATGTGTCAAGCGACCCTGAGCATATATGGGGACATCTGTCTTCTCTTTATAGAACGGCGTCTCCTTCGCAATCGGCTGATAATCTGGCTGGTCTTTGGTCAATCGATTATCCCGGATGAGCTTGGCACGTTGTTCATCACTGCGAAGCTTTGCCACTGCCTCCTCGACGGTCTTAGGAAACAGTGTAGCTCCACGAACGCCCTCGGTATCTAGACCGATACGCTCCCGCTTGACATCTAGCCGACGCTGGGCGACTTCCACCATTGAAATATTGAGCCATGATAGCTTGCGCATTGTGCGAATTGTACGCTCTGCTTGCTCGAGACAGGGCGAGAATGTGCACAGATAAGCCGGGGACTCAGGGTCCAGGGCGGATTCCTGCCCGGGTGGCGGGTTGCGCGTGAGATGTTTCAGTGCGAGCCAGGGAGCAGGAAGATCCAGGAAGATGGCGTTGGCCTTGGGTGATTTGCCGGTTTTGGGGTCGCCCAACAGGAATCCGTCTTCGTAGACATCGCGATGCGTAGCCTCAACTATGCCGTCGAGACCGTGGTCTCTCAGTTCCTTCTGCACTTTGGCCGCGCGCTGTTCGTGGAATTCGAAACTGCAGACCTTGCCTAGACGTCGCCGTTTCGTCGCTTCTTCTGTCCCGGGATACCCGTTGAAAACGGCGCGTGCGGAGGCGTGCGTGAACGAGCCGCTGCCGGCTCCGGCTTCGATGACTGTACTCCCCGGTCGTGCGCGGAGTCGGTGGAGGATGTAGCTGTAGTCTGGGGTGTAGACGACCTGCGTGCGGTGTGGAAGAGATATGGTCCATGCTTCGGGAGTCGGGGCAAGGATGTGTAGGAACCCACTCTCTGCAGAGACGGGGGCTCTTAATGATGGCTTCTTCTTCTCCTCTTCTGCGCCAGTTGTTGTTGCCTCGGCATCGAGCTCCTCTGCCTTGCGTTTGGCGCTTTGGGTGCGACCGCGCGAACCTGTGTCGACTTTCGAAGCGACAATCTGCGAGCCCCAGGGCTGTCCGATCAGAGTGCTGTGTGGGAACGAGCCGAAGCGGGTGTTGGTGACCTTTCCTTCCCAATAGCCTTGGTTCTCATCGTCATGGTCGCGGAGGATGGTCGGAACGATCTGGTCGCGACGGAGTTGCAAGAGGGCAAGGCTATCTTTGTCGGCTATAGTGTTCCGTGTGAGGAATGGGGAAGTCATGGTGAGCGGTATCAGTGAGGGTAATGGGTGTGGACAATCCCTAACTTGCTAGATCTCATTGCCTCTCCGCAAAGAAAAAAAGTATGTCATGCTCATTGCCTGATCGGGCCATACGTTAGGGCTCAGGGCTCGGTCCTCCCATCCCCAGTTGCCGCCAATCACAGCGAGTCCGCAGTTGATGGATGAGTCGATCTGGTCCTGACAAGAGCCCCTCCCCCTCCATTGCCTTTGTTTCTCTCTTTATGCTCTCCCCCCGACCCTCCCTTCTTTCCTTTTCTTTCTTTTCACCGTCCAAACAGCGGTTTTTATTGTCAGTCACTTCTTTCAGGTCTATGTCTTCTCGCCAGCAGCCGCCATGGCGGCAACCGCCCTCTAGTCCGGACGCGCAACTGCCTCCATTGAAGGTGTGGAACTCGTTGACCAAGTCCAAGACGCCCTTCGTCCCGATCGACTCTGCGGGCAAGAAAGTTGTGTGGTACGCGTGCGGACCGACTGTTTACGACGATGCGCACCTAGGACATGCCCGAAACTATGTTAGCACCGATATTATTCGCCGAATTATGCGCGACTACTTCAAGTTCGATGTCAACTTCGTTATGAACATTACAGACGTGGACGACAAGGTATGAATCAGGGTTGTGTATATGGATACAGCCTCAAGCGCGGTGACTCACCGATCCTATAGATCATCCTCCGCGCTAGACAACAACATTTGTTTAACGAATTCATCACCGCCAACCCTACGATCACCTCGGAGGTCTTAGATACCGTCAAAAGCGCTTTCGTCGCCTACTTAAAGAAGAACCTTCCCTTGCTCGACCCCGAAACCCCTCCGGCGCGGTACCAAAATGAGGTTGAAAAAACCTACGCGACTATCTTGAACGGTGGAGCTTTGCCAGGAAACGAGAAGGCAGGTGATGACGAGGCCAAGGTTAAGATGCACATCAAGACGGCTGCGTCTGCCGCAAAGGTCTTCGCGCAGGCGGAAACCCCCCATGGCTCGAGCGCCGACCCTGCTCTCTTTGCTGAGTCGTTCTATTCAAACGCGCAGGATCTCATTCTGCCTTATCTCGATGCTCTGAAAGGTGCATCGGTTGACGCGGACGATCACAGCATCTTCACCAAGTTGACTAAGAGATACGAGGAACGATTTACTAAGGATATGCGCGACCTGAACGTTCTTGATCCCACCGAGTTGACTCGCGTGACTGAATATGGCGATGAGATTGCGGCCTTCGTGGATCGTATTGTTAAGAATAACTTCGGATATGCTACAAAGGATGGATCGGTGTACTTTGATATCAATGCCTTCGAAGCGGCCGGCCACCCGTACGCTCGGCTTGAGCCATGGAGTCGATCAGACAACAAATTGGCTGCAGAGGGTGAAGGTTCGTTGGCCAGCAAAACGACAGAGAAGCGCGGTGCTTCCGATTTCGCTCTCTGGAAGTCGTCCAAGCCAGGGGAGCCAAGCTGGTCTAGTGCCTGGGGCAAGGGCCGCCCTGGTTGGCACATCGAATGCTCAGCCATGGCATCAGCCCGGCTGGGCAATCAGATGGACATTCACTCTGGTGGTATTGATCTTGCCTTCCCGCATCACGACAATGAGCTGGCCCAGAGTGAGGCATACTGGCACGGTGATCACAAGCATGAACAATGGGTTAACTACTTCCTTCACATGGGCCATCTGTCCATTCAAGGATCCAAGATGTCCAAGTCGTTGAAGAACTTCACTACCATCCGAGAAGCGCTTGATCGCAAAGACTGGTCACCGAGAAGTCTGCGCATTGTCTTCCTGCTGGGTGGCTGGAAGGATGGTGTTGAGATCACAGACGATCTGGTAAACACGGGCAGCTCATGGGAGGAGAAGGTGAACAACTTTTTCCTCAAGGTTAAGGATCCTGCCGCTCTCCAGTCATCAGGTACCGACACCACCTTTGCTGCTGATCTGGAAACGGCCAAGAAGGCCGTTCACGACCAGCTCTGTGATTCTTTCAACACTCCCGCTGTCATGGCATCGATCTCGGAACTCATCTCCAAGTTCAATATTGCCGACAAGGCCGCCGTGCCCTCCCAGGATGTTCAAGCTGCAGCCCAATGGGTAACCTCCATGGTGAACATGTTCGGTCTTAACGGGACCGCCTCGGCTGATAGCACCGAAATCGGCTGGTCTGGTATTGATATCCCCGAGGAGGCCAAGCCCTACCTGTACCCTCTATCGGCCATGCGTGACACACTCCGTGAAGCCGCACGATCCAAGGCTGGAATCTCCGCCAAGGATATCGAGGCGGCAGTTGCCCAAGCGTCGGCACCACAAGAGGCTTCCGAATCCGCTAAGCCGTACGCTGAGCTTTTCTCTAACTTCCGTAACAAGGTAGTCTCTTTGGAGTCCTCTGATTCTATAGGCAAGGATATTCTGTCCCTGTGCGACCGTGTGCGAGACATCGACCTCTTCGATGTTGGTATCGCCCTCGAAGATCGGGAGAACCAACCTGCCCTAGTCCGGCCAGTCACCCAGGAGATGCTCAAGGCGCGGGAAGAGAAGGAAACTCGGGCTCGCCAAAAGCAGGCTGAAAAGCTGAAGAACCAGCAGGAAGCTCTCAAGAAGGCGGAGAAGGGCAAGCTGAGCCACCTGGAGATGTTCCGTACCAGCGAATACACTGCCTGGGACGATGAAGGCATGCCTACCCGCGACGCTTCCGGTGAGGAGATCACCAAGAGCCGGGCGAAGAAGCTCCGCAAAGACTGGGAGCGTCAGAAGAAGGCACATGAGGCTTGGTTGGCTACCCAGGCCAAATAGGAGCCAACAACAAAAGAGAGCATTTGATTTTTAAATAGTTTGATAGGTATTGGGTATTTTGGGGGTGGATTTCCACTTTGCATCGCGAGGCGTCTCGGAATATATCCTTCTTGTCCTATACAAGCATATTGCCTGATTGGGATACTTTAAGCACCATCTTGATTTGCTGAATAGTCTCACTAATTGTTATGACCGTAGATTTGTCCGACCTAGCTATATCCTATCCGGCATCCCCCATGTACCACAATACACATGCAGTGCAGGGCCTGATGCGAAGTCCATACTAATCAGAAAGATGTTACTCGGCCCGACAAATCCGTGACTGCGGAGTGTGGAGGCCCGAAAACCCCCCCCCCCCCCCACCCTATTAAATACTGGAGTTGGAGAAGTGGGATGACCATTTCCATTTTCTTTTTCCTCGTCTCTCCATCATCTCGGATTTACTCTACACTCAAGATGGCTGTACAGACAGGCCTCGATTATATGCGTTCGCGCACGCTGGTCGATTGTGATACCATGGATGATGAAGGTGAGTCAACTGGCCTTTCTCCAGGGGTGTATCGTAGAGATATTATATTACCATTCCCAGATCGCTGACTGCTTTCTAGTCGCCAAAACCCTGGGCCCATTCCAGGACTGCACTTCTAACCAGGTAAGCACATGGACGTGCTACCCGTGGACTTAATTAGGCCATGAAATTGACCGTCCAGGCCATTGCACTCGGCGAGCTTTCTAAGCCGGAGCGATCTGCAATCATTGTCTCAGCGCGGTCAGATGCGGCAGTGCTGCATGCGAAGTACTCCATGGATATGAACGAACTGGCTGTCGAGATTTCGGTGAGTTGTGTTTCGATTATAGCATTGGTGGACTTGATGAAGAAGTCGACTAAATGGATTATTAGATGGTTAAGTTGGCCTTAGAAATGGCAAGACACATTCGTGGACGTGTCCATGTACAGGTCAATCCTTACTATTCGTACTCGACGGAGAAGATTATCGTCAATGCACTCCGTATGCTGGACTCCTTCCACTGACAGCGTTCTTTCTCGGTTAGATCTGATGCTGATGATATCAATCATAGGAATCGTGCAATTGTTCCAGCATTACCAGCCCGATTTCGACGTGTCTCGCATTTGTATCAAGATTCCAAGTACATGGGAAGGAATGATGGCCTGTCAAACACTTGAATTAGCTGGTGTGCGTACTCTAGCGACGACTCTGTTCAGCATGGCTCAAGCTGTACTCGCAGCTGAGGTCAACTGTACTTATATCGCACCGTATGTGAACGAACTGAAGGTGCATGTGCAACCAGGGTAAGTTTCAAACTCTTCTTTAAGACCTAACCTAATAATCCGGCCCCTTTAGTTACGTGGACAATGCGAAATTGCTCCCGCTTTGCGCAGCTATTCAGAAATACTACGAGTCCATCAGTTCGCGCACCATAGTCCTCCCCGCTAGCTTGACTTCTGTCGAGGAGATCTTCTTCCTTGCTGGGGTGGATCACATTACTATTTCACCTGGGCTGTTGACGCAATTGAAACAACCTTACGCAGGAAATGTCAAGTCATTGTTTGATATTGCGCCGACACTTCCTATCCCGGCACGGGGTGTCTCTTTCATCAACGATCGTGGAAGCTACCAGATCACGTTTGCCCGAGACCAGGGTGGTGCTAGCCAGATCAAGCTGACTGAGGTAAGCACATACACTGATCGACCTTTAAGCTTCGCTGACAGAGCCCAAGGCCATAAATATCTTCTGTGATGCCCAGGATAAGTTGGAGCAGCTTATGAGGGGACATTACCCATAGGTCTTTGAATTTTGATACCTCATGATTAAGTAAATGTCATTTTATTCGAGCTGTAACTTCATATATTGCAGGAAATAGAAGGAATTGAAAGAAATTAGCTCCTGAAATGCCGTCTACTTGCTGAACTTCTTATACTTCTAGTGCACGTGATCACACGTCATCCATGGCTCCAATTCTCGTCGCACCTCCAATTGCCTTATTTCCTTTTTCCCTTATTGTCAACTTGCACAGAGCTGGATCTTCCAGCAATTACATCTGTTTATATTGGCATTCTATTTTTACATTGTTTCGCTTCCCAAACCTCTATTGAGAGTACTTGAAAGTACTTGGCTCTGAGTCGCACGGTTCGCCTGCAAGATGTTCCCTTCGCAGGCGGCTAATTTTAACATTGAGGCCCTTAGCGGCATCTGCGGGTAAGTTCACCAAGCTGTACTTGTCTTCTTTTCATTTTTGGTGGCCTTCCATTGGCTGTTATATTCATTTAATGCATGCATGCGTGACAGCGGATGTAGATCTACTTGGCCCGATGATCTTTGCATGTTTATGTTTTGTTTTTCTTAATCCAATACTAACCAATCCAGATCTATTTCTATTGCCTGCTGGGTCGTCGTATTCTCCCCTCAGATCATCGAGAACTTCCGACGTGGCTCTGCAGATGGCCTCTCTCTCATCTTCCTCATCATCTGGTTGGCTGGCGATGTGTTCAACATATTAGGTGCCGTCCTACAAGGCGTTCTTCCTACCATGATCATCCTTGCAGTGTATTACACTCTAGCAGATATCGTTCTGCTGGGCCAGTGCTTTTACTACCGGGGGTTCAACCTCAGGGAGGAGCTATCCCCCTCGGCCACACCGGACCTTTTCGCAGCCAACGGTACTACCGATGCGGAGCTGAACGGCGCCGATCAAGCAGCACCAACAGAGAGATCAGCCCTCATCCCAAAGCCCAACGGCCAGGCCCAAACCCAAGACCCAGCTACAAACGTAACTGGACAGCAACCCCAAGCCGGGCCACATCCAGCCTCCGCCGGAAGACGGCACTCAGCAGCGTCGTACCATGATATCTTCCACTCGTCGGTAGACGCTACCCATCTATCACCCGCGACGCCCTTCGTGGAACCCAGCTCCGATTCCGCGGAACTGCGTGCTCAACGCGCCCGCCGTCGCCGCATCTCCGCCCTCCAATCCATCCTGTTCAACTCCACGGCTGTCGCCCTAGTCTGTGCGGCAGGTGTGATGGGCTGGTTCGTCAGCCCGGCAGCAAAGTCATCATCGCCAGACTCGGAACCTCTCACCATGGACGTTCTGGGTCAAGTATTTGGCTATTTCTGTGCAGTTTTGTACCTTGGCTCGCGCCTGCCCCAGCTTCTCTTGAACTACCGCCGCAAATCAACGGATGGTGTTTCCCTGCTGTTCTTCCTCTTTGCTTGCATTGGGAACTTGACTTATGTGCTCTCTATTCTGGCATACTCGCCTATTTGCCATGGGTCTTCCGAAGAGGTTCTGGGGCACCGCCGTCACCGTGCGCATTGTCGTCCTGGTGAGGCGGCTGCGCTGTATGGCCGGTATATTTTGGTGAACTTGTCCTGGCTGGTTGGTAGTGCTGGCACGCTGCTGCTGGATATGGCGATCTTTACACAATTCTTCCTGTATCGCGATGGCAAAATTGATGAGGAGGAAGAGTAGATATCCAAGAATAAGATGTAAGTTACGGTACATACATGAATGGTCTGAAATAAATATTATGGAACTTCAGCTGCCAGCTACCTTATCAACAGTACCTGTGCCTAGCAATACTCCTATTCTACGGCAGTAAATAATAGTAAGGCTTAGAACAATATGGTATATTCCCATCCCCTTACATCGTTTGTACCTACAATGTAACAACCTTCTATAGCGGAAAGCAAGTTGAAACTACAAACTGCGTATTATAGTACAAACATGAAGCTACAACTAAATGAACTAAACGCTGGAAGTGAGCACGAGGCCATCCATTCCCGAGAGAACAGCCCAAAGCCTTAACCAAAGGAGAAAATAGGCGAGACACATGCTTTGAAACAACTGCCAACACATCCCATGCTTGTCTTTTAGTTAGAAAAGGGAGGATACTCCTTAGATTCCCCAATGCGTTGTTGCTGACCTGGCTATTAACCATGAGGTCCTGATATGATATCCAACCGACGTATGGATGTCCACCGTAGCAAAACATCTCTCCTCCTCAACAGAGACAGAGCGAAAGAGCTGCAGGGCCAATCATATCGACTTACGATGCTGCGCAGGACGCCTCCACTTATACATGGATATAGAAGTAACTGGGCTTCGGTGGTGCCAGCAAGTTCTGATAATCATAATCGCACTCAATAATACCGCATCACTGCGGTCTTCATCAAAGTAAACGTCGGCCCATCGGCCTCGACGAAACCATATTACAGTTCTCTGAGATATTCACTAAATGTGAACCAACCGAACCACGCATTCGCCTTGAGTAATGGAGAGAGGTAAACTGGCGGTCAGTATAAATTTGCAAGTTGAGTTCTCGAAACGGGAAGATACATCCACGAAGCAGGGGATGGACATACACCATTGGCCCGTTTCGGCCATGAACCATCAACGACATGGGCAAAATGCCAGACCCTTAGACCTGAAACATATCCCATAGTTTTGTGTCATCCCATACTCGTAGCGCCATTCTGCGCTTGATGAGGGTATACCAGCTCCTGGGGGAGATGCAACTTTACCGCTGAGCCAACCATCCCCATCGAGACGCAGGCGTCTCGATCTAACAGACTAACAAAACCATACCAGTGCAGATTATGGCTTGCGGGACAGGGATGGGTAAAAGACAGAAGCCCTAGCGAGGTGTAGGGGGGCCGGCGCCAATATGAGTTTCACGGAGAACGAATAGAAGTCAGACAAAGTCCGAGCCCTAAGCGCCCACAGCCTATCATTTTGCCTTCGAGTATACTTACATACTTACTTACAGGACTAAGCCGACTTGTAAACCCAAGACCTTTCGTCTCAGTTCTCTCGACGATCCCATATTCACGATGTCCGGTCTATAAGATCCGTGGAAGCCTCCCAGCCAACAATATATCTATATGGAAAGCTGCTGTTGAGTTGGGTTTCACTCTTTGCAGCGTTGTTTCCAGCCCAACTTTTAGATGGATTTATCAGTAAGACAGGAAATGGGTATATATACTCCAGTTCGATCGCAGGATGGGGAGAAGTATTCAGAGATCAACTCGAGATACAAAGCACGTTAGCAAAGACCACCTACAAGCACCTCATCCGATCAAGACAAGCTATCTACTATTTACCCAAACAACCAACTCGATGCCCGGGCTTTTGAACGAACCGCGGATAGTGGTCGGTGAAAGAACCGAATCGGACAAATGGTCCGCTTGCGATGGTGTCGAGGCACATAAAATGGGCACATCCTCTGTCATAGCAATCGCCAACGAGGAAGGCTTTTTGCTCTCTAACATTTCGTCAGATGAGGGTAGGGAGGGCCGTGTTGCACGAGAGTTATGTGCACGCTACAGCGCAGACAAAAGGCACTTCGGCAACAAGCCGGTAGATGTGTGGATTGTGTATAAGCGTGGAAACAGCAGTGGACCGAGGATCAGGGGGATCATGCGGAGAATCCAACCTGCTCGGATTGTCGAGCAGACGTATCGTTCGGAATCCTTCATGAATTGGCCTACTGACGAAGGTGCTCTGTTTCGCCTGGAATTGGTGGATGGTGCTCCCATGGCTACTATGCGCCGGCAGGATGGATATGGATCTCCTGTTGCGGTCACTGGCAATGGACCGATTCTGGAGCCTGGCCGATAGAGGGCCCTGGAGTGTTAGCAGACTTGGGCTAGGGCTGGGTTGTGTCCTAAATTGAATATCTATTGGTGTTTGGAAGGGGGATCTCATATCTAAGAGGTCGGAGTTTACAAATTGAACTACTTTGCTTTTCGGAACTCAGATCAATAAGATAATTTGGGAGAAGACAGTAAAATCAGTAAATTGAGACAAATCTCACAACGAAAAGTTGCGATACCTGGTAACACCTCGCTACATGCGGCTTATGAGAAGAGAGAAAATAACAAGTGGAAAATCATTCAGGGCGAGCTTCCACCTTCCCCTTCGCAACCTCAGACCAGTTCGTGCTCAGCGTGGTCCCCTGGCTTTCGGTGTAGCTTTTGATCATAGCCCGGCGCGTCTCTGGGTCAGCGTTGGCATACAGCTTCTTGAAGAACCCATCGACAGCATCACCACCTTCGTCATCCGATACATTTTCATTATCCCCCGACTTGTCCTTTGATTTCTTCTCAGTGAGCGAGGATGCGACCTTGTCCCAATCCTTGGTGCCGTGGCGTGAAGAGGTGGGATACGAAGGGCCCGCGGTAGTTGGCGCCTTTTGCTCGGCTGGACGGTCGGTGAGTGAACCTTCGAGAGCACTCCAGTTCTGGCCGGATGTCATCTTTCGTAGAGTGAGTTCAATCTTGGTGCTCTTGACTGAGACTTTGGACTCGGCGGGGTTGATAGATGCATAGAGCGGGTCGAGGGTAAAGTCGTATTCAGAACCAGATGGGAGGGGGAATTGCAGCGAAACCTTTTGCAGAATTAGTTATGAGTCCAATAATGGCCGGGAACAATATCACCAACCCATTCTGCTTTCATATCAACTGCAACATTGTCCTTTGAGATTCCCTTGACGTAAAGAGTCACAACCACAGAATCCCGTGACTGATACCATTCATGGCGAACCCTGTCCGGAGTGGTCGAGGTAGACGTAGCACTGGTGTTTGAGCTTTGAAGTCGAGAAGCTAAAATAGCCTCCACTGGGGATAGGGTCGATCCCTCTGAAGGCTGAGGCTCAGTCTGCTGCGAGGCTGGGGCCACTCCCACGTTGTTGCTAGCGCCGAGGCCCGTCAACTGAGCCTTAATTTCATCTGCCGTCGGAACATGTACGGAAGACGGGAATTCAGCAATAGACACAGCGCGCTTCGGATCGTCCTTAGGTAACTCTGCCAGCTTCCGTTGAAGTTTGGCGGTCCAAATTGGCATTTGGGCGCTGTAATTGTTCCTGGGGCCACCCCACCCGGATCCAGGTCCACCCATAGCAGCCTGCACCTGCTCCGACTTATTCTCTGGCGCTTTCTGGCTCTTTGTTTTCTCCGCGATAATTCCAAACGCAAATTCTGCGTCTCCATACCGCTCAAGCTGGTACAGCGAGACGGCGCGGCGCATCTGAGCGGAGATGATCAGCTCGCGGTTTCCCCGCTCTTTGGCGAGCTGGAGCGCAATTTCGGCATCGTTAAGCGCAGCCTGGTAGTTGGGTCCGCCATTTTCGGGCTTGAGGCGCGAATAGGCAGTCGAGCGTGAGATGTAGTAGGCCGGAGCGCGGGGTAGCTCGCTCAAGGCGCGGGTGTAGTGTTCGATAGCGTTGGGGTAGTTGGATTCGGCCGAGGCCATGTCACCCTGAGCTGCAGCATTCATGGTGATACGATGAGGGAACAGAAGTTGATTAAGTGAAAAAAAGCATGTGCAATCCAGAGAAGAGGGTTGAATGAGCCTCGGTGGCCCAAGCTCCTGTCGATCGCTCATTTTTGGATCACGTGGTGTGTTTGTGAGGGGAACGTGAGGGGAAGGAAACTATGACTCCAGTGCATTAGTTGGATGTCTGTATTAATTGAACACCCTGCTCAATAGACCCTTGATTATTGATTAAGTACATAGTGTAATGTTATTATTTTCCCTTCAGATAGTTTACACGAGCTCTGCATTTCCGAACTTCTTACTATACAAGCCCAAGGCTCGGATCGGCCAGTAGAACTTGTAGTTGGGGTACGAGATCATGCTATAAAGATGGTTAGTAAGTAAAAAAAAAAAAGTAAGTATCAGGACGGTCTCACCAAGACTGATTGAATACACCCTCAATGGCCTCCTGTAGCCACTCGCCATTCCGCTGCTGGCGAGACATCAACAGCTTAATGCCCCTCTCCAACGGTTCTTTGTGCGGGTAGCCCGCCTCCATAAGCGCAAGAAGAGACCAAGCAGTGTGACACACCTGAGACTTTTCGTGCTGAACATACTGATGGGTCGAGCTACTAAGATATGACTCGCCCCAGCCACCATCGGCCTGCTGTTTCTCAATCAGGAAGTCACAACCGCGACGAGAGTCGGCGCTCGTTTCGTATGTCTCGCCAACGCTGGCCAAACTTTCGAGCGCGAACATCGCTGCGTAGGTGAAGCAGATACCCCACGAGCCGTACCAGCTACCGTCCGCGCGCTGTACGCGCTTGATGTAGCCGACGGCCTTCTGCTTCGCGGCGCGGATTTCGTCGGCGCGGTATTTGGGGTAAAATCTGCTAAAGAGTGACAAAGCTGTAACAGACGCAGTCGTGCACTCTGGGTGGTCGTAGCTGATCATGATCCCGCCGAAGACCTCCGCGGCATTGAGCCACTCGACCTTGGGTGAAGCGCGGGTAATTTCGTACTCAGAGAAGCCGCCGCTTGGGTTTTGCATAAGCAAAAGACAGTCAACAGCATCCTTCAAGCGTTGTTCGGGGATCAGCTTAGGGAAGCCGTGCATTTCCTGTAGCTGAAGTGTTGACCGGAGACCCTCGGCAGTGCAATCGCTAACTGTGTACCCTTGATCCTTAGTGCTGAACGGCCAAGCGCCCTTACGGTGCTGGCGGTAGCATTTCTCTTGATCTGGCACATTCTCTCGTAATTGATGATCGTCAAGGAATTCGAGAGCTTTTGTCAACATCGGCCGCCATTTGGGCTCGTCAGCGAAACCAGCGACGACGATCGCCTGGGTGACGAATGCCGTGTCCCACACTTGCACGCCATTGGTTCCATTCGCAAGCATGCCCTCGCCCTTTACCCACATATAGTCATTCAACCGCTCCCTGTGTTGGCGGACAGAGTAACTGTCAGGGCCGTCGTGGATAAAGCAAGCCACCATATTCATTGGGTTGTTGACAGGTCCCAGCCCCGCATATTTGGTGTTCTCATCTTCCATGCGAATCAATTCCCAGGTCCATTCCTCAGCTCGCTTGACAATACTAGGGAGTCGAAGATAAGGGTTCCAGACCCGAACCAGCAGTTCATTAGCTGTATTCAACAGCCATGTCTTGGGGTAATAATTGTCCGCCTCGTGGATCGAATTGCGATGCGCAGCAAAATCGACAGAGCTGTATGGCTGGGTGTACAATTCCTCGCGTAGCTGTCTTGTCAAGTCGTCTAGAGGATGGGACCATTGCTTAGACCACAGCCAAGACATTGGGAGGAACACCTGGCGCATATGAATCCACCACCGCCAAGGAGCAAAGGGAACCCAGTCAGGAAGAAGCCTATGTCGTCAGTTAGTAAAAGAGAGGTTGTACATGTTGCAGTGCGTGACTAACCAAATCTCAGGGGGAACTGGGTTGACACCCTCCCACTCCATCACCCCAAGAATGCTGAGCCAGAACTTAGCCCAGTGAGGGCCGTAGATGGCGCCTCCAAACTTATGCAGAAGGCCCCGGGCTTTGATCATGCGCGGATCCTCTTCGCTGACACCGATCAAGCGCAGTGCCACATAGTTCATACAAGTACCGAAAACGGAGCTGTGGCCTTCGATGTGTAGACCCCAACCACCGTCCTCCGAGTGCTGACGAGCAAACAGATAACGCTTGATCTCTGTTGCATATTCCGGAGGAATGGGGGTATTAGTCACGTAGTAAGTGATCAAAATACCCGGCAGCAAGAACATAGGGCCACCGTACTCGCAGGCCCAGTTTCCGGGCTCCAGCTGCAGATGCGAGAAGAATGAAAGTCCATTCTCGGCAGCTTTCAATGGCGTCTTGGCCTCTGGTAGCTCTGGAAGACCCTATATGCGCCGTCAATATTGGAATTTCGGTCAAGTGTGTGGGGGTTGAATACCGTTGGCAGTCCCAAGTGATATTTATCAGCCACGGATTGTGGCCATTCGTTGTTTTCCGCATCAGATTCGAGATACCGCCATGTTTGACGGCCTTCCTCGTCGACCAATCGCCAGCGCGTATAGTCGGTTTTAAGGTCTCCATTGGCATCTGGGGTGAGGTGACCCTCAGTTGGGGTTCTCCATGGCCCGATATGTGGAGTAGAAGACATGGTATGAGAAATTGGGTCTTTCTCGCCAATCTACATACATGTATGTAACCAAGACGATAAACACCACCTGAAGCCCTGGAGGCGGGCTTAGGGGAAGCTTAGTCATCAGTATCACGACTGCGGTGTAGAATGAATCATGTGATTCCAGGCAAACAAATTAATCAAATTAATTGAAAGACGATGAAGACGATGAGGAAGACGATGAAGAGATGAAAGGTCGGAATGAGGGAGGTCTTTAACTCTGGGATGAGAATCTTGATGGGATGAAGATTCCCCGGAAAAGGCTTGCTCCGGCAGAAATGAAGCTATCCCCAGATTGTGGAGATGCCGAGGATGATGAGGTCGATGGAGATTGATGAATTGATCGAGAGATTGAAGATGCAGAGAAGCAATACCTGTAGGATATATGCAGGTGAGAGAGTTGTAGAACATTTGAAGCAAGCTCTGTTGGCAAGACTGCTAGCAAACATTATCTCATTACTGTATTTGGTCCCAAGGTGCAGAATCTCAAATCTCTGCGTAGAGATCTTGTCACGCTGAAGTTATCCAAATTTCCTAAATAGGCAATTCTCCAGTCTTGGTTGAGGTGTGGATATTGTTGGAATGTGCTGATATCGAGCTTAGCTCGACTTGTATGTCATGTTGTACGGTTGTGTACAAAGCTCCGAGGATATGACTGCGAGATCAGGTTGAGTCCCCGGGGTCATGTGTATACAAAAGGAAGAGAATCTTGGACATATAGTATGGCAAAGTAACCAATTCTTGATCTGTATAGATCAAGTCCTAGCAAAGGTCAAGTGATTCTATCTTTTACCAGTATTAATCCAATTGTTACCTACTGTGGGTATTGATATTTACATATGGAGGTAATAGTAGTTATGTACCTACTAACTAGGTAGTACCTATGTACATGTAGGTAGGTACATAGGAGGTAGCCCTGTACCGTTGTGTCATGTAAGCTCAATTACACCCGGACAGGTCCACTGGTATGTCCTCCCCAGAACCATCTCGTCTTGCTCAAATCCACGGCAATGGCTGAGCCAACCATCCACAATTTGGAAATAGACGGTGGTCCAGACCCTTCAGTCCAACAATTCATCGACAACACCCTCGCAGCCCTCGTCAATGAACTCTCACGCTCCCCGGCAGAGGCAAACATTTCCATCACCCTCAAGCGCAGAGCCAGCCCAATTGCTTGCATTGTCAACCCAACCACCGGAGCTTTGGAAGCGAGTCCGAGAATTGATACATACAGAAAATACTCTTGGCCTGGGAAAACGGCATATGAGGCATGGAAATTTAGTAAGATCTTGCCTCCTCCCACAGTCCGAACACCAACTGGACATCCTTCCTGGATAACAACTGACCGAGTCTGGGTGTTCTGGTAGCTGTCATCCTCCGAATCCTAGCTATATTGGACCAAGTTATTCGAACGGGCCAGCTGATCTCCAAGAGGTGAGCTAGCAATGTCCACGAACCCGTCTGGAAGGTGTACTGAACACATCAATACAATCACCAGAGACATATACTATATCGACCCGGAATTCTTCCGCATGCAGTATATCGTGGACGGCATCGTTGATGACCTGGCGTACACCATCGGAGTGAATAGGACAGCATTGAATGTGGTTTGTCCTGCCGAATGCTCTGGTACCACAGCACTGCAAAGACGGGCTGCTGACATCGTGCACGACTTTCTAGGAAGCAGCAGCAAAAGGGCTGGTGACCGGAGACTTTCGGCTGATCCGTGGCTCCCACATTTTGATCGATGCGCAGTCTGCCACCGAGGACAGTTTGATTCCTCGCATAGAGGACGGAGACGAGATCGACATTTCACGGGTCCGCTGGGTACTGGTCATTGAAAAAGAGGTACGGAGTATGGAAAGACAGCATATGCAGCGACAGTACGCTGAGCCCCTGTCCACAGGCAGTCTTCCACCGGCTCGCGCGAATAAGTTACCACACCAGAGCACTAGCCGGGGAAGGAATTATGGTCACGGTAAGCTGCGTCTCTGATTTAGCATATGCTGTCCCGCAGACGAGTAACTGGACTCAACGTTACTCCAACAGGGTAAAGGATACCCCGATTTCATGACACGAACGTTCCTGCGTGCAATGTCCGACTCCGCGTCCAAGCAGAGCAGACGTCCGCCCCGTTTCTATGCGCTCACCGATGGTGATCCCCATGGTATGGCCATCATGTCGACGTACAAGTACGGCTCGGCGGCCAACTTGCACCAAAATGCTCGTCTCAGTATACCGAGGCTGCAATGGCTTGGTCTTCGCGTGTCGGATATCATAGCAGTGCCGGAGGTACTCGGTGACACGGCTCTTCTTTCGTTGACAATGCGAGACCGCAAGAAAATTATGGCTATGCTTCGGAACAGTCCTGTCTGGGCGAGCGATGGACCGGAGCCAGAATGGCGTGCTGAATTGCAGCGAATGCTGGTTTTGAATCTGAAGGCGGAGATTGAGATCTTGTATGGATGTCAAGGGGGTTTGGAAGGGTGGATTAATCGGAGGATGTTTCGGCAGGAGTAAAATGCTGTAGGATATGTATATCTAGGAAGGCATAGATGCATAGACCACATAAAATAAAGACAGGAGCGATATTCCATAATACTTGCCAAGGATCTCCAATACTCCAGTAGGTAAACGAGACAACATTTGAAGAGAGTACTAAATCAGATGCAAATTTAGCAAGTCGGAAAAAGAGAACAGAACAGTGTATCGAAATTCTGCATGTATTTAATGCGCTATCATAATGCGAGGATAAGAATGCACTGTACAGACCGAGAAGCACAGACCGAGAAGCCATCTCATATCCAAACCATGCAAAGAGAAAAAAGAAACCCTCGAACGCCAGTCATCAAACCTTGACTCCCGCGCAGCACAAGCAGACCATATTGACAGACATCCGTATGTGCAGCAGCGAGATAACCGAGGCATTCAACCACAGTCCAACCCGACTCACAGCCCCAGGCCCTTCTTCACCTCGTCCCTAACCTTCTGCTCGTACTCGGCTCTCCGCTCGCGCCACATCTTAGCAGCCTCGACATTGGCGGGGCTCTCGTCATTCGGCTCGGCAAGCATGCTCATGACAGAGATGAGGATCTTCTCCACGCTCTGGATGGGAGACCAGCGCTCCGAGGCGTGTTCGTAGTGGTTTGGGTCGTCGCCGGGGGGATGAAGGATGGAAATGCAGACGGTTCCGTTGGGGTATACTGTATTCCGATTGCATAAGTAATGTGTTTGCCATTGTGCGTTGAGTAATGCGAGCAAGTGGCCAGTCGCAAGTCTCTGTCTCTGTCACGTACCGTTCGGGTGCCATACGCCACCTCCGATAAACTTCATCGTCGGCGGGCTCAAGGGGTAGTCCCTTGGGAACTTTAGTTCCGCTGCGAAGACGCCGCCCTCGAAGGGGGTTTCTTCCGGGCCTTGGATCAGGGCTTCCCAATAAAACATGTCATCTTCGGAGACGGGCCCTGCGGTGATACCCTCTGGTGGGTTGGTGGAGAGGTTCTTGTATTCGTGGAAAAGGCGCTTCTGAGCGACGGTGGACGCCATTTTCGCTGTTTAATTGATTCAAAAGCGAAATGCGTTCTGGAAATACTTAGGTGGCAGGGTTGTCTGCGGGGGCTTGGGTGGGATAAATGGTGGGGATGGAATAATTCCGGGGCGGTGGACGAGGCGTGGCGATACCGTTGGGGAACATGTATTTAGGGAAGACAAGGCCAAAGTGAATGACAATATTCTTGGTTTAAGAGCAAATATTACATCTAAATCGTTAATTTATAGTACAGAAACTGACCCTCATCACCAGTCAAAATAATCACCGTCACCCCCATCACCAATGTCACCTCCGTCACCCCAAGGATCGTCTGCACCCCAAGGGTCTTGAGGTTGATCCTGGAAGCCTTGTGATCCCGGGTCTACTGGCTCCGATGGTGGTGCGTTGGGGTCGGTTGTGCTGGCCCCCCTCTGCATTGCTTCATACCCAGCCATTGCACCTGCGGTGGTAGCACCGGAGACCATACCATTTGGCGCACCACCGGCGGTCCCAACTCGCTCAAGTGTCCCAGCAGCGGCTCCACCAACAGCCCCGGCTTCACCGGCGGTAGCGCCTTCT
Source organism: Penicillium rubens (assembly GCF_028828025.1). NCBI lineage: Eukaryota > Fungi > Ascomycota > Eurotiomycetes > Eurotiales > Aspergillaceae > Penicillium > Penicillium rubens. The sequence goes on from NW_026890600.1 coordinate 6,532,038, forward strand.
GCAGCTGCACCGCCAGCGGGAGCCTGGCCGCCCATAGGGAACCCGGGCGGAAATATACCAAGGCCACCTCGTTGACGGCTGAAGTAATCGAAATCAATACTTACAGCTGTAGCCAACATAACAGCACGTTGGTCGAGGGTCATGCCTAGATTTCTGTTGGTTGATGTCTTTGTGCCGAGAGCTGCAGAATCCATTCGCATTGCATAGACACCGGTGTCTGTGAAGATCTCGCGCGCAAAGCCTGCGAAATCGCGATTGACGGATCCAATCAACTGATCGTCTGCTGATTTCAGGGAGAAATCCCATGATAGAAACGGCTCATCAACGTAGGCAAATTGGTTGAATATACCCTCATTTTGGTCGGGCGTCCGCGCCAGTTGCATCTGCTGTGCTTGTGATAAACCAGAGTCAGATAGCGAGAAACCACGGGTTCCCATGTCTGTTTCGGGGTTGGGGGACTGGTGATGCGTGAAGAGATTGTACTTTCGCCGCAAAGGCGCCCACTGCTGCTGGGCTTCGCCGATAACTCGCATCTGACCGAGACCAAGAGGGGATATTCTTGCGCTAGAACTCGTGCCAGGTTCAATGAGAGAACCAGATGTTGAGCTTTGAATAGAGGTGGATGCCGAGGAAGCATTTGGCGTTTGATCGAGAGGATCATAGACGTGAATTTGGGAGTTGATCCAAGAGAACGGGCGATTGAACTGTGATGGTCAGCCAAGCCAAAATCACAGCAAAGATGGCTATTTCATGCGCTTACTCTAAGAACCTCATTTTCCTGTCGGTCAAATACATGTGTCACGAAACTTCGATGGGTGTGGAACCATTGCCGTGCCATTGTATTTGCCAATCCCTTGTCCTGTTCTGCCATATATCCAATGTGATTTCCCTGCGCATCCATGATGACATACTTATTCGCTTGTTCAAATCCACTGAGGGAGTCAGTACGCATGTTTCTCTTAAATGGGCTTGCGCAGCACTCACATCATAACATTCATCATCTCTAGTTCTCGCTGTACGACTATACCTGAGTTCGCCAGTATTGAAATTGCCGGGTGGTTTTCTTTAAGCACACCTCTGGGATCTTCAGGCACGTAAACGGGAGAAAGCAGAGTGTTTTGCGAAGGGTCATAATTGGGACTTGTGGTATCTTGGGACTCGGAGGCAGCAGGTTCAGGTTGAGCCGAGGTTTCGACTTTCTTCGAAGACTGTATGGGATTTGGTCTTTTTATGCTATTACGAGGACCACGCCGCAATTCATGACTTCTGAAGCTTGAAAGAGCTCGAGTTCGCGCTGGTGTCCACTGCTTTTGCAGGAGTCGGAGCCTTAGACCCCACATGGTAGTTGAGAGGGACCAGATTAGCTTAAACGTAAGGGTTGAGGCAAAAGACTGATAGGATGCGAAGTTGGTAAGTAACCCGTGGACTCCACCGCCGAGAGGCTGAGGAACCGATGACGGAAGGCCACTGCGGAGATAATCGGAGATAGCGACGACAATTGCTTTGTAGATCGTGTACTCTTACTTGAGGCATGGGGTTATATTTCTGTGACATCCAGATTATTTCCAGGTCAATCCAATATTAGTTATTCAATTATTTATGAGGATCACTGATGGGTGCTTTTCCAGGCATGAGAAATCGCATCTCAAGTCGCCTCGAATACGTATACATAGTAGACCAATGAGCACATTGGCATGTCTTAGATAGAGTCACTAGATTCGATACGAGCTTACAGGCGTCCGTTTCCATATACGAAGTAAGCTTGCCAAGTTTGAAGCACATCTGAGTATGTCCAAAAAAGATTCATAGTAATTTTATCGGATTAATCCGTCCAGCGGCACCAAGCTCCATGACTTGATCACAACCCACGGGAGCTGTATGCGTTTCTTATATAAAGCAAAGAGCATATGCCCAAAGTCTTCACAAAAGACCCTTGCGAGCCAATTCAATTTTCCGCGCAGCTTCGCCTGCCTTGAAGCCTCCCTTCGAAACACAAACAGCACTTCCTTCTCCAAGTTCGACCTTCTCCTCGACATCAGGGTGGGGGCATGGACAGTGGTGTGGGAAGTGTACACAAGCAAGAGTTCCAGGGCAGAGGTAGTGGTCGCATTGTGCTATAAAGAGATCATGATAGTCAGTTATGTGGACCCGAGGGCGATGTGGACTTGCGACAGCATGTTCTCAGTAGACAGTTATTTTGGGTCTTACCTCCATTCCACATCTGTTGGTACCGGTCACTGTCACTGGGACTGTTCTGCGACCGCTGCTGTTGGCGTTGTTGCTCGCCGCCTCCGAACATCTGGTCGAAGAAGTTGAATTGGGCCTGGGCGACAGACACGAGAAGGAGAAGAGCCCAGAGGGCTTGGCGCCAGCTTTGCAACATAATTTGAATAATCACACGATATTTGCAGAATCAAGTATTTGTATAGAAAGTAGAACGAGTTCGAGTTGGTGTATAGATGAAGCCAGCTTACGGGTACACACGTGACGCCAAGCCCGATCTCCGAACGAAAAACTTCCCCTTTGGAGCTTCACGATCTACACCTCCAAACACTCCAATTACAACCTACCATGTTCAAGCCCCGAGTGCTAACGCCCCTGCGGGCGCTGGAGCGAGCCTTCACCCCGACAATCCGGTCGACACCCGCGCTCTCGCAATCGCAATCCCTCCTGCGCACCCTCTCCGCAACACCCACATTCCCGAAAACCACACCAACACCCTCCCTCTCCAGCGCACTTCTCCCATTCACACAAGTGCGTCACGCCTCACACGCCTCGCAAGGAACGGCCAATCGACACTCACGTGATCCGGCCGGTAAGCGTCTCGGAGCGAAGCGCACGGGCGGCGAGTACGTGGTACCGGGATGCATCATTTTCCGGCAGAGAGGCTCGCTATGGTTCCCCGGTGAGAACTGCGGGATGGGACGGGACCACACAATCTATGCAACACAGGCTGGCTACGTGCGCTACTACCTCGACCCGCTGAAGCACTCGAAGCGCCGGTATATCGGAGTTGTTTTCGACAAGGATGAGCAGCTTCCGCACCCTCGCAATGCGCCCAGCCGGCGTAAGCTGAACATGGCCCCTGTGCCGATGGCCGAACGCGTCGAGGCTCAGTCTGATCTCGTTGCTTCTGTTGATGAGAACGGTGTTCGTGTGGCGGATGTCGAGGCTGTCGAGGCTGCGTCTGGCCCCCAGCTGCGCCCTGGCTACATGTACCGTGAGGCTAACTGGGAGATTGGTCGGGCTGCCGAGAGGGCTGGTATCACTGCTATGCCACATGACCGTGGTAACCGTTGGTTGGCGTGGAGGAAGCGCCAGCAGAGAGCCGAGCGGGCTGCTCAGCTGAAGAGTTTGAAGGGCAAGAAGAAGACGGCCAAGAAATGAGGACATTTGCCGTGTGTATGATGTCTTGTTCCAATAACTTCTGGGTTTCTGTAGCGATATGAGGATTTGTATCTGGTGTTCACTGTATTATAGAAAGAGCATTTACCCATCAACTTTCCCACGTTTATTACCTTTCCCCTTCTTTCTTTACGGATATATTGGCGTGCAATCGCCATTTTCAAGCCCATTCCATGGCATGCTGATGTATAAAGTGTGCCTCCCATAGTTGGCATTAGCACAGCCCAGCAAAGCCAATCGACAAGGTAATTTATTATCTAAATGTCAATTTAGAAACATGTATCTAAAGCCATTGGATCCTTCTCCACTCGCCTCTGAATCGAAATTAAGGCACTTGGGAATCCCGGATAATATCCGCCGCGATCTTCTCGGCAAGCATATCTATGATGCAGTTAGCACTTGGTAAACCAGAGCAGTAACCGAGAGAAACATACAAACCGTCGACTGGGGATGACCAGGAGGAAGGAAAGGAAATGCGCTAGCATCAACTACTCGCAGTCCATTCACTCCATAAACCCGGGCCTGAGAGTCAACCACAGCCATATCATCACGGGAAGTTCCCATCTTGCAAGTACAACTCGGGTGCCAAATGGTCATCACATTATCCTTGATAAACTCGAGGATCTGTTCATCGGACTGGACCTGTGGCCCGGGGTTATACTCCTCGCCGATGACCACGGGCCTCATAGCTTCACTCTGGAAAGCCTGGCGTATTCGCCTGAACATGGCAATGACAACTTCCTGATCAGCCTTGTCATCGAGCCAATTGGGATTGATCATTGGCAGATCTGAGGTATCTGCGGACTTCAAAGTGACATTTCCTCGGGACATAGGTGTAATCAGAATACCGAGTATCGAGGCATACTGGTATCCATCCCTTGGCTGGTTTGCCAGGAGATTTGACACATTGCCGATATACCCTGCGCCGGATATGTACTATAACCTCACGTGTTATACACCTTTCTCTCTATGTGAGGGAATATTTCTCTCACCTCTGCTTCAGGCCAGTCGGATGGAAATCCGGCTAATTTACGGTGCGTTCGCTCAGAGAAAGCCGAGCGGAAGAAGAGCGGAATCTTCTCGAAGGCCACGAAGTCCGCGATTGGATTGGTGACGAATCCATTTTTGGCGACTAGCGCATCGACAATTTGGCCAGCCGCGTATAGCAGATTCGTAGCAAATTTAGTGAATGTTGTCACCCGCACACGGTACGAAGGAGCAAAGAACGGGTGATCCCACATGTTCTGACCGACCCCTGGTCGATTGGCTATGATGTTGATTCCATGCTCTTGTAATTGGTCGGGCGGTCCAATGCCAGACACCATGAGGAGTTGCGGGGACTGAAAGGCACCGGCCGAGAGGATAACCTCTTCTGATGCTGAAAGAGTGATGGTATTGCCCAGCAAGCCTTTCACTTGTACTCCTGTTGCTCTTTTGTTTTGATCAAAGACAACCTTCTTGGCAAGGGTATTTGTATAGGTTGTCAGTGAGTCGGGCGTGATCTTGTTTAGGAAAGATGACTCGGAGCTGCTTCTGAGCTGGGTGGATGCGTTGATGGTCGATGCACAATACTGAGTCCCCATTATATTGCCCAGGTTAAAGTCATCTACTTGATCAATGCCGATAGCCTCCATACCGAGGCTCATCCATGACGAGAAAGGTTGAGCGAAGTTAGCATACGACACCTGTAATGGGCCACCATCCGAATCGTATGCATTGATATCATAGTCCGCGGAGGCATTTGGAGCTCTGTAGTCAGTGTTCGGGGGCGTGAACTGGACGCTCTTCTGGTAGAATGGGAGCACTTCATCGAATGTGTAACTGCTGTCATTGACTGTAGCTGCCCATAGCTCCATAGACTCACGTGTCGGACTGGATGATCCTAGTTAGTTAAGCTGAGTATTCAGAGTCCTTGGTCCTTTACCGTTGGTAGACCATGAAATTCAACGCCGACCTGGAGTGAAGTCAGCTTCGATCTGATATGTCAGGTTTGGAAAAACACCTACGACCCCCCGAGACATTTTCCCCGGGTGACATGAATTGCCCGCCTATTAGCACCCGGTTGATCTCTTGTCACAAAGCCCCAATCCACCGGTGAGCTGAAAGCAGGATCTGATCCCATCGTCAATGCAGCAGCTGCAGGAAACTCAGCCACAGACCCAAGCTCATAGTATCCCCCTGCTTCAATCAGCGCAACGTCGAAGTCATTCTGTGCTAGTCGCGTCGCGATCACGCTTCCGGCGGTACCGCCACCAACGACTACATAGTCAAAGGTTTGGTCCGCGATGGGAATTGCGCGTCGTTCCGCAGGCACGGATGCCACGGTACTCGCCTGGAGTACGAGGAGGACCAGAGTGGTCTGGAACAGCATAGGTGATAATGGTGCAACCGCTGGAAACTTGAGGCAAGATGCGGCCGTATTACAGCGAAACAGAACCGATATGTACAATTCTCGACCGGAACATTGCAACTGTTGCACTGAAGTAGGCTCATTTCCGAAGAGCTTGCGGTCTTGAGGCATGCAGTAAATTCTGGTTTCATTGTATTGAATTATCCCAATGCACAGCAATCTCCGTTATCCGGGTACCCGACTACCTAGATAAGTGCACCCACCTGGTGGCTCAAAATTAAGCATAACCGCGGCCCGCCAGCCCTATCCATGGATGTGATAGACGAACTTTACCTGGGTACTTCTGATTCTCAACCTCAACGTTACATTACATGTGTAGTCCGTATCTTAATTATAGAGAATGAATAATCCCTCCGAGAATGTTTATATTTTCGTCCCAGCTATGAAGTACTCTGTACCTGCTTTCGACCCGCAATGTTAATCTGTACCTTGCATAAACCATCCCGAGATGACCTACTAGGGTGACTGGTCTGTTTAAAGCTATGCGAATCAATTCGTCAAGCTGCGCACGAACATTGAGTCTCATTTTAGAGCAATTACTACTCTCTAGGGGTCATTGATCGTCGGCCAAGTAACATGATATATATCACTGCATACTCCATCTTCCGAAGCCCTAAATACTTGGCAGTTTCGTCTAAATCAACACAGTGCAACATAACTAACATTTCACCAGACATAGGAGAGTTTCAAAATAGAACTTATGCATAAGATTATTTAGAATCCGATGAACCTTCACGTCCATTTCTGTTCCAACCGCAAAGTATACTAACCCCGTGAAACGTCCGTGCGCAAAGTAAGCGCCAAAACCCCTGATTATACGACATTGCAAGAACAACCTTGGAACCATCACTTGGATTTGCGTAGGCTCCCGGAGGCGGCTGAGTATCATTTCTTTCTTCCATTCGAGTCTGCTCAGCCTGCTCCAAATATAGGAGACCATACCTGACACTGCTAGACGTAGACATCTTAATACACACCGCATCAGCGGGACAAAAGATATCTTCCATGAAGAACCCGTTGCACAACCCGTTGCCTGCCTCGCTATCAAGTATTATTCCCCGTGCTACTGTTACCCCACATGGCCGACTCCAGGCTGACCGTGTTCCACAGGTGAGTGCAAAAAGGCCGCTGCGATTCTCGAATCCTTCATCAACCCGAAGCTCAAAATCGATGGAGAAATCCCACGAAAGATATTCGCGGGAGCCAAGGTAAGGGATAATACTACTAGGAAATAACCTAAGCGATCGTGACTTACTTTATGCCAGGGGATCGCCATATTCACAGCGTTCAGATTCGGATTCCTGGGCTCTATCCGCTTTGGGTCGGGACTGATTGTCGCTCGTCTCCCAGATGGCAGCTGGTCCGCCCCGTCAGCCATGGCAATGGGCGGCCTCGGCGCTGGTGGTCAATTTGGTGCAGAATTAACCGATTTCGTGTTCGTTCTGACTACTGATGCCGCAGTGAAGACATTCATGCAGTCGGGAAACTTGACTCTTGGTGGGAATATATCCATGGCTGTCGGGCCTATTGGTCGGAGCGCTGAGGCTGGGGGTGTAGTCGGTACCAAGGGTGCGACTGGAGTCTTCGCCTACTCCAAGACTCGGGGATTGTACGGCGGCCTTACAGTCGAGGGTGGTGTACTTGCCGAGCGTGCGGATGCAAACAAAAAGCTGTATGGGCGGAAGATTCGAGCGAAGGAGCTACTGAGCGGCTCAATTCCACCACCACCTGAGGCGGGAGCCCTCATCGAGGTTTTGAACGGGGAGTTCTTCCGTATCGACGCACCTGCGGCACCAGCCACCGAGGGCACTGAACAGCCGTGCGAACATAATCCCGAGGCTTCTACGCAACCCCCTGACGGGCAACCACGGGGGGCTTTGGTACCCGCTGCTGATCAGCCAGCAGCTGTCGAGTCAAGCGCAGAGCAGACGCCTGGAACTGCAGAATTACCCATTAGAGATCCTCACGGTGTACCTCATGAACGAGATGCCCAGGAACCGACGCCAGCTGCTGAAAGTAAACCAGCTATTGAGCTAGATACGGAGGGAGCATCCAACCAAACTACCCACGACACGCATACGTCAAACATGCCCGAGCTTAGAGCTACTGCTGATCAAGTTTCGGATGTGGAGCCAAGTGCACAACTGGAGCCTAAAGGCAAAGAACCCGCAACTGAAGACACCTACGATACCACTCATGAGACAAATATCACCGGGCCTATGCCCGCTACCGAGCGCCTGTCTGGCAGCAAAGAGACTACCCCTAGTACGAATCGCTGATTACTCAAGGCTTTGTTATAATAGTGTTTGTCATATTGGTTTCCTGTAAGAATAAATAGATATTCAAAATGAGAAGGAGCAGTTCAGAGAACGGGAGCATGCCCCAAGCAGAGGAGTTTTGTTCGCCTCATCAGCAACGAAAGGCTTCTCAGGTGTGCGGTTCAACGCCGAGGTCGAACAAAATGATCGCTCAGCTCCAGTTCTGCCGATTGTGTGTAGCTTCGACGTGTATTGTGCAGCTTTGATCTGATCGGAAGAAGCTCTGAGGCTGTTGGCCCTCAGACCAGGGGTTCACGCAATGCACAGAGACACCTTCTTATCAGGTGGTGCTCCTACAACTTCAACCATTGTTCTTTTTGCTTTTGGACAATTTTCGCGTGCTTTGCCCGAGGGATTCCGCCTCACAAGTAGTCGGCCTTAAACTTGATACCGGAACCAAGGCCGTTGACTCTAGAAACAAGTCGCCTTGCTTCTGAGAAGCCGACTAGGGCGTAATAATCGGCGAATATCGGAATGAATGGGAGCTCATGCGCCCACACAATAACTGGCTCGCCCACCAGCCATCGATCGGGGTAAATGTCACCGTCCGAGCTGAAGCCCGTCGGCCATTTACCATGGCGGTTTCTTGCGACGACGATGTTCTGCCCAACGATCAAGAAAACCAGGGCGTCCGATAATCGGTAGTCACCTGGCGGGGTGATCAACCATCCATGCTCGTCGAACTCGATTTTGTCATAGTAGGGGAGCTTGTGTTTGTCTGTGTACCAAGCCAGTTCCATCTGTGCGTTTTATTTATGATCGAAAAATGACGTGTCGTCGGTAGGATTTCGTCGTCAGCGCAGAAGCCATATCGGGCTCTGGATGGGCGTGTTGACGCACAAGAATCCCATGGAGTGTTGGACGCCACGAACTGGAACCGTGGATGCCGCGCAAATCGGCCAGACTCGTGCTTTATCAAATGTCGGATATAGTCACGATATGGCACATGTCTTGGGCGAGGCGTCACAACGGCGCCTCCGCGCGGGAATAGGGTGGGGAAAGCTACGGACAATAGCGGTTCTGAGACGTTGAAGTCAACGAGAGGGGTGCTCCGGCAGGGAGGCATTTTCAGGTGAGATGGGGCCCTGCCATCCGCCGGATGCTATCGATCTCGGAGTGGTCAGGGAGGAAGTTTGGCACGGCCGAGACCACCGGCGTATCGATATCTGACACCGTACCGCCATCGTTAGTAGCGGACTCCTGGGAAACGACGCTAATGTCCTGGGTAAGTACTTGATCTAGTACTCTACCATCTTCCGGGAGCTCCTGGACCCGATCACACGAGACGGCGATGCCCCGATACCATACGTATTCTCCTGGAGGGACCGAAGCCATTGGGAAACGCCCTGTCGTCGTACGCGGAAGTCTTGAATGAATTGGCGACGCATGCCTGGGTGCTTATTGGTATCTGCGGGCCGGAGCAAGACGATATCCAACTCTGTTGGGAGGAGTGGAAGCTTGGCAGTTGAGGGTCCGGCTATCACTTGCTTGAAAGGGAGGGGATTTCTAAAGCCGATCTTGAACCTATTTGCAGTATTGGCCCAATTTGAACCTTTGCGGCATCTCGCCGGCGTCCATCTTATTGCGGTCCCATAAGCAACGTAGAAGGCGATGCTCCTCTTTTGACGCTGAATCCCACTGTTGCTGTGCGTGCGGGTCATTGTTCAGGGTTGATTTTCTGACTGCCCGTCCGTTATATATTCCCATAGATAATCTCTTTCCTTGGTAGAAACGTCACTAGAGAATTCGTCTTTCGTGATCTGCTTTCCTTGACTGTTCGTCATCACGCTCTTCAACGCGTTCGTGCTGTGAAGGAAACCAGAGACTTAGGTTTGTGATTCCCTCCAATATATATGTAAATATATAATGTATTGACAATTTGCCGGATGCCGGGATCGAAGACGAGCGTGGGCGAAGGTGGGAATTACTAGAATGGGCTAGCTTTCCCTAGGAACAGCTCATGGGTGCGCCGGACCTCAAGTGTGCGAGTTGAGTTCCTAGTAGGGAGATCTCCGAATTCCTTTCCACAGCCCGTCATCTTCCATCTCCGCCTCTTCAAGTCGAGTAAGTCGTTGCGCGATACCTAGTACACGTCTTTCCAAGGCTTGTATCCGGAGATCACAGGCTCTCCACTGTATGGCATTTCTTCCCGCCGTCAGTCACTTTGCACTTCTGAGGTAGCTAGCGATCGTGTGTTGAGATCTTACAGAGAACAATACAATTTCATTTGCACCTTGGTCAGTCAGATGAGTCGGGATGGAATCGGAGAACGAGTTGTGATAGCAAGAGTAGAAGATGGCGGTGTGACCGATAAGAAGCTGCGTGAGAGAGAGAAGATGATGTTTTGCGTATTTTGCTGCAAGTCGAAAGAGAGGCAAGTGGGGGGCAAGCAAAAGAAGCAATCCATCGTCTGATTAGAACATCAAGTCCAGCCAAGTAACTTGGGGCTTGAATCCCGGTGAAAGGGACGGAGAGGAAATTGTTAAGGAAGTATGCAAGGTAAGCCTGATGTATAGAGAGGTTGGCTGGAGTAAACTTCTGCGGGAATATAATACCATGGGGTAGCGATATGAAGAAGGGAAACTATTGATCTACATAGTAGAACAAGTAGATATATGCTAGATCTTAAGTGGAAGCCAGACAAAGAATCATTCAAGAAAGGGGCAAACAGTCCGTACGGTTCTAATATTTCATTGAATTGCATGAGATCCGACATCAACATGACTTTAGGACATAAGGGTGGATGTAGAATCCATGTATAACGTGGTGAACACTCCTTCAGATACGAGGTCACAATGAATCCAAAGGCAATATTCTATTTAGAGACATTACACCCCAATTATCTTCGGTGGTGAGTCGTTAATCTACCTAACATCTAACTAGAGCGAGTAGTAATCTCATAGGAAATGGAAGTCCGAATAGATTCATTAAAGAATAAATATGATAGATGACATTGGTATCAAGAACGAGCACAAGAAATCACTCCTCAAACAAGCGCCCTAAAATCAAACTCTGACAAACAAACTCATTACCAACAACCCTCGCAGTACATTTCAGCTCATTAGGTGGCGTAGGAGTGGACGATGCAATCGACTTCCTACGCTTCTTCCCATGGAACAAGTGAATTCTCTGCGTCTTCGGTTTAGGCATCAACATCGACTTTGCAGCAGCTTGATCTGCATCATCAACATAAATCCAGTCCCAGCTAGTCGACAAACCGGCATCGGACTGCGAGTCTATCAAGGCCCTGGCCGTGCCGAGATCAGGGACACGCTCAACCCGGGAAGCCCCTAGGGCGTAAGTCAGGAAGATATAGGCTTTCCTCTTTTCCTCTGCCTTTCCACGGCCCATGACGAGGAGCACTGATTGCCCTGCTAGCAACTTCGTCCGTGCGGAGATAGTTTCGGAGAGACGGGCTGTGGATGGAGGGTTGGGAGCCATGACTCTGGATTTTGTCGCTCCATTGAGGTACATTGAGTCGCCGGCTGGGAGGAGGTAGATATCCCAGTCGAGGACGCGACCCTGCGTGATGCAGTCCTCTACCCACCGCCCGGCCAGACATGGGAGGTTCAATGCCAGTGCTTGCATGTATTTTTCTCGCCGAGAATGGGTATCGGCAATTAAGCAGGCAAAGCCAACGTCTTCAGCAAGAGCTGTAAGACGGAGCCCCTTGTTATTGAGGTCTGCATTCTTGGCCCCACCTTTTGTGGGAGTATCAACGGGAACAATTGACGAAGCCTCGAACAATTCAGTAAATCCATCATGTAATACAGTGCCCCCATTCTCCATAATCAGCCTAGTCACACGATTCTTAGATGCTTCGTCCTCCTTGTAAGAGACAGCAAATACCATCCCAGCGAAGATGCCGCTGCCTTGGTGAATGCTGCGGGACAAGCGAGAGCTGGGAGAAGCAGGCGCGGATGACATTTCGGATGGGGTGTGCACCGTGCTCTCTTGTTGAACAGGCGCCGGGCGATATGTGAACATCCGGTCTTTGAGTTGATTCCACAGGATCGTATCAAGATAGACACGAGCAATAGGCACTTTGATCACGTTCTCGCTGTTGCCAATCCCACCATTTGGTAGGCTTTTGCGTTGCTTGGGACCGACTATCACAGTGGTGTGACCGTAAATGTCGGTTATAGGATAAAGGCCATCGTCCGCGGCTTTAGCCAGCTGTTCTCTAGTGAGCTTGTCACCGAACCCGCGGACGATATGAGTGACTTTTGGAACATTATCCATCTCAATCTTGACACCGTCTCCGACACGAAGCTCAAATCTCTTAACGGCACCCTTGGGCACCTCGACAGGAAGACTGTCCTCAAATTTCACAGAGTATTTAACTTGTGATACACCCAGTGGTGTCCCGAAGCATGTTGCTGGGTAGTATGCTCGTTTCTGGCCCATCCAGACAGAAAGGACCTGACTTGGGGCAACCACGGTATTTTCCAATGAAGTGTGGGATGGGCGAGGCGTGGTAGGGGAGTCATCAACACTGTTCGCCTCTGACTCAATTATATCTTCCGAAGCAATTGTTGATGAGACCTCCGTGAGTTCCGATGATGGAGGTGGTGGCTGTTTATAAACTACAACCTTTGGTTGGGGGGCTGATCTCCCAGTAAGTCCGGAGCTCTTTATTGGGACATGATTCTCTTGGGTAGACATCGATGTAGAGGTCTTGCTAATTCTTGATTTCCGGCGGACGGGCTGCTCAGGCGATCCCTCGATTTCCCAAACATTCTCCGGGGCTCGTCGCGGGGGCTTTGATTGTCTTCGCACGGCTTTTTCGGGGAGTTGCACCAAAGGCACATCATCCGAATCCGCAGGAATAGGAGCTGGTCCTTCTTGTGTTGCTCGAATGGGTGCAACGGATTTTGGGGGCTGTGCGCGAGGGGTTAGAGGTATGATAGGGTCAGAGGCAATGTAACTTGAGCCATTATTGCCACGCCGCTTCTTCTTCGGTTGGGTCGGCGATCCATCGATCAAGGCTCTGAACTCTTGATCCTCAGTGGTAAAGATCCCAATTCCCATATCAAACCCTCCTGCCCCAACCTGTGGCGAGAGATCTGCTGCAATTTCAGTCAAAGCCCTGCGTTGGCCTCCTCCTGGACTGGACAGCAGTTTCTTGAGAGGCGAAGAGAGTGCCCTTGTCCCAGCTGGGCGGACATGATTCTTTCGAACACTGGGGATTTCACTGAACATGGGTGGAAGATCGTCGTCTTCGTTGTTCAGCCCATCGCCATTGGACCCAACCTCGGAATTACACTGGGAGTGACTGGGACTTGTTTCTGGGATACTCGTTAATCGAGCCATATCACTGAGATGCTTGAGACGTTGATTCATAGGTGTCTCAGCCACACGGGATGGCATCGATGATGAGTTTGCCGCAGTTCCCGCTCCAACTTTGGAATGAGATGAGTTTACAACTTGCTGCTCCGAGGGATTGCTAGAGTGTGTAGGCATATTCTCGTTAAGGGACGCACCCTGAACGGGTTGAAGGGAAGGTTCATCTGACACGGAGCCATTTCTCTGGGTATTGCTGTTCGAATGTCTTGACTGTGGTCGCGAGCAGGGAGAGGAGATCTGAAGACGGTCTCGTGCGGGAGAATCCACATGAGAACACGAAGGCGAGCGATGAGCAATTTCCCTAGTATTGTCGGTTTCTGTGCATTTTGGTGATGATTGAGGTGATGGTTGAGAGTCTTTCACCATGGCCTGGGAAGAACGCATAGCACCGTTCGGCTGTCCACCACTGTGGGAGCCAAAGGAGCCTCCGTGACCCATTCCATTCTCCATTTCCTCGTCTACTCCCATCCGGGAAGGGGAGGGAATCGGCTCAAACCCAAGTACCTGAGATAGTCGGTCGTGGGCACTGGCGGCGGCGGCATCCAGAGGAGGTCCGTCGTAGTTCTCTTTGTCTTCTTCGACTGAAGATTGAGGAAGCTCTTGTGACCGGGGCACTTGCATATCTTCTTCTTGTTCGGTTTCTTCCTCGCTGGCAACAGCTTCTATCATTTCCTGGTCTTGCCGTCTACCTGGCTGCTTGGGAGAAGTCCGTAGTCTGGCGGAGAGATTGGATGTAGATCTGGCAGGAGCACTCAGTCCGGCGAACTGAGCCGCAGCTTCCTCATCGATCTGTCGCTGTCGCCGTGCACGTTCTACAAAGCTCGACTCTTTATAGAATTCCTTGTCACTCTGGTCCGACTGGATATTGCCGGCCGACCGTGTCAACCTCTCCCCCAAAGTCCTGTCGCGCTTTGTCTGCGATTCCTTCATCGATATATAGTTCATGTTGGGTTCCGATGATTCTCTCATAAACTGGACCGGCATGCCCATCAACGGCGACGAAATACCATTGACAACACGAGCGGGTTGAATCGGGATATTGGGCGACGGACGATCCGATACAAGTTCCGCCTGCAGGCCGTGGACAATGGGAGAGGATGGGACCTGGGTAGCCCCGAAAACCTGGCTCAGACCGAGAAGACCGCCACTTGACTCGATGCCACTAGCCAGGGGATTCCGCGAGATGCTCGGGGTCTCTGTTGTCCCACCTTTTGCCTCATTCTTTTTCATCACGGTTCCGGGTGTTTCTGCTAGGAAGCGTTGCGATTCGGGGAAGAGATCCGGTGCGTAGGCCATCGGGGAAGACTCGTTTTGATCGAAGGTGCTCTCGTCGTCGTTATCATCTTCGCCTTGGGATAGGTTCGCTCCATGGTGCGTGGCGTCCAATTCGGAGAGGAGGTCGATATGGCCGCTGTCACCCTCATGCAATGTTCTCAATGTCGCTCCGTCGGCCCCTGTTTGTGAATAATCCTGCTGCATGGACTCCCCATTCTGTCTGATAATGCTGTCGTACACTGACTGCGAGACGACTTGAGTGTCCCCAGGAGCAGCCTCTGCGGAGCTCATGTTGCCGAATTGCGAACCCGGTACAATACCCAGTTCATTGTCACGCTTATCAGACATTATTGGGCGTCGTTCATGCTGCCGAGGTCGAGACCGAGGTAGTTGGTGTTGGTGCACAAGGCTCGTGGGGTTCGATGGTGTTTTCGGAGGTAGGTGTTGGCCGGTGCACACCCCGTCACCATTGGAAGCGCCGTTGACTGTGTGGTATGTGTAACAAAGTGTGTGATTCGGCTTGTTACCTGTTTTTGCAGATCTCGAAAAGTACGGCTGAGATGGATCGTGCTCCTGGGGATGTCGGAGTTAGTCCAATGAGGGCGAGGGACGCTGCAGGGTCATTACATACTAGCCCCAACGCGTCGCGTTGCAACTTTGCAAGGTCGATGCTATCGTCCTGGGTCTCCATTTTTCGACGACATAAAGTCCCTGAAGCCTAGCACGTCTTGATAGCAACAGCAGCCTTTGTAGAGTTCGCCCCAACACAGTCCGACACTTCAAATGCCTTGCATCGAGACGTAAATGTAGATGGAGGCGTTAAAACGCGAAACGCGTGTCACGTGCCTCGAAGTAATATTACCCTTTACGGACTAGCGCCATGAAGGCACTCTCAACAGCGTTCCAAGGTTGGACATTTGATTATGCACACATATACAAAGTACATAGTTAGGTAGTTTACTACTTCGATTGGAACCAAGTAAGAAATAAGACATGGATTTCATGGGTCATTATGCAACGGTAATGCATTTGTACAGTACTGCGAGCAACATAATTACAGAGAGGGTATCAGAAGCCCTTAATATTCCCCGCCTTGAGGGGATCCAAAAGAAAGCGAGGCAATCAATCACGAGTGCGGTTCGGAATCCATCTCTTGATGAGGAACTCGCGCACCTTGTATTGACCAAACAGCGCCCCAATATCATCGAGCGAAGCAGCTGGTGGAGGCACATCCACATAGCAGACGACCAAGCTCTTCAACACCTGAGCCTGCACACGGCTGACACTGTGCATCCACCACCAACTCCTCGCCTGCTTCTCTCCTGTGTAGTTCTTCCGTTCTTCTGTTTCGGACCAGTAAGGGTGGGTGTAGGAAGGAATGATGACAACTGCGAATTCGGCGTGGGAGAAGACCGGTCCGCGGTTGTAGAGCAGGTAATCTGTTCCGAACTTGACTCCGGAGCGGATAACCCACCCGAGAGACCGGAAGTGATGGTAGACGGTGTAGGAGATCATGAAGGGATCATCTGGTAGGAGGGACGCGGAGGCGTCACGGGCAGGTTGGAAGGAGTGGTGGCAGAACTGTTGGAGAAGGGCAGAGGTGGTGATTGACGAGGTTGATTGGACCTCACCCAATTTCGAGGGCGAATCGTAGATTTGCAATGCACCAAGCGAGTAGGCAAGGAAGAATGCCTCTTCGTTGGAGAGTTGAAGATGCTCTTCATTTGGGAAGTCATCTGAATCGAGGTTGTCGACGACTGAATCAGGCAATTGTAATGATGAGGGCGAGGTGGATAGAAATTCTTTCTTTTGCACAATGGGTGAAAAGCGCACGGATTTGTTGTTAGACGAGGTCTCGGGTTGGTTTTGTTCAGCAAGAGCCGCATTTTGTGCAGCCAACTCCCGTGCCTTCTTTTCCTCCAGCATCCGAGCTTCTTTTGCTTTCTTCAAGGAGAACTTCTCCGTTGTAGCCGCTGTGACGTTAGTCGTATCGTCTGTGGGTGTTGATTGTGCAGCTTGGTCAAGAGGCTCAGAAACGCCAGCTTCCCTAGCAGCCGCCTCGGCTTTGAGTCTTTCCTCAATGGCCAGCTTCTCCATGCGGGCACGCTCTAGCTTCAGTTCACGACGTTCAGTCCGCCGCAGTCTTGTCATCTCCTCGCTGGTCTTCCCATTATGTAACCCTCTTCGTTTTTTCTCTCGCGCCAGCCAGCTGGGTTCACTTCGACTGAGACTACCCTTGCCGAAGAACCCCATCTGCCATAAGGCATTAATGGACCTCTCGTCCGTGACATGGATCGATGAGGTAGTTTTGTCAAAGTAGGCCGAGTAGACTTCTTGACGGGGTGGCGAGATAAGGAATGTGAGGTACGAGAGAGCAACGCTTATAAGAGAAAGAGGGTTATGAGGGATTACAGGAGGAACGTGATGTACATTGACCGGAAGAGGAAACTGGTGAATCTGTCTGTAGTTTGGCCTAGGAGGTCGAGGGGCACGAGGCGGACGCGCATCTGATGCAGGCCCTGACTTGGCAGCCACAGGTTTGTCCATGGTGGTTACTGGAGTGGTCATCCTGGGAACCGCTACTGGATAAGAAAATATTCAAAGTCCTAAACACAAAATTCGAGGTTAGCGACTTGTGCTATAACATGCGAGCGAATCAATCGTCATGGTAATATCTTCTCAGATACCGTTGTAGTCAATTCAGCAATCATTGACAGGCAACTAGAAATCAAAGTGTCGCCTGCCTGAGCTAAATAAATGGTGTCATCACCGAAGGTGAAGGATGGGCTGGAGAGTGTAAAAGAGCTGAGGAGCATCTTACCTAAAAGTCTCTGTATGTATGAACAACCTGAATCAAGTGTCAATTAGTGAATGATACTTCATGGCTCTGCACATTAACAGAGCTCAAAAGTCATTTAAGAGATATTATTCTCTTCTCTGCTCAAGTGCGAGAGAAAAAGGAAATTTTGTGGTCGAAAGCTCCGTTTAAAAAGCACGCCGTGACTAAGCAACCTGGTCCGAGCTCTTCCTCGTTCAGAAAAAAATTCCTCCACTTATCGCCGACGCAAGTACTAACACAGGACAATTTATCAAATATCGCCAAGTGAGTTTCTAATTCGTATTGAAAGTCATATTCATTGCTCATATGCTAATCTTGCTATTTCCAGAATGCATCTTATGGTATGTTTCGTTGCGACATCGAAGCGAGCGAATCTTCAGCTCCGCTCGGAGATCAGTCGCTAATTTTTTGACGAACAGTACACCCTCGACAACGAAGGCAAGCGTGTCTACACCTTGAAGAAGGTACGGAAAACTTTACGCCGGGGAGCCTGCCGCTTTTCAGCGAACATGTGGCTCCTCAGATCACAGTTTCAACTTTGGACGATTATACTAATCTTTGGCAATTATAGGTCCTGAACGGCGAAGTCACCAAGTCTGCCCACCCCGCTCGCTTCTCCCCCGATGACAAGTACTCTCGGTGAGTAGCGGTGTTATTGTACATGGCGCATAATGAAGCATTGGAAACTGACCTCTTTCCCAGTCACCGTGTCACTCTGAAGAAGCGTTACGGTCTTCTCCTCACCCAGCAATCCAGTACGTCGCATCTCTCCTTCCAGAACTCCGCTCTCTCAGAAGTACATGAAGCTAACTTTGCGTCTTTCAGAGGCCTCTGCTAAGGCTTAAATGGAACAACACTGGGAAAAATGAATTACCGGGTGGCATAGCCCATGTTTTGGCGAATGGTGTTTTTCTTGCGGTCAACGGATGGCTGAGATGTCCATACTTGTTTTGCTATCCTTGGATAATCTATTCAGGGCTTCACCTAGACATTCTAGAGAATATGATACCTGATCTAGGTACTCAACGAGGATTTTGTTAAAATGTTCATAAAGAGCCCTATGGATTGGCTATATTGTATGTTCAACCGTAAATCACAAGCAAAGACATGGTCATTCCTCATAAAAAGGCCGTCAACCACCATGACAGTGGTATTGACCAGATGAACTTTTTTCTTTCCATGCCCCAAAACTCCAACCCATGTAACCAAGATGCAAAGTCATCCACGCAGCACATTTAGCGCTTCCTCGAGTTGACGTTGCGGCCAGCACCGACCTTGGTACGGCCACCAGTCCTGTTGCGCTCGCCAGTCAAGATACCAGGCAGGTAGTCTTCGTCCATGAGATCACGCTCGCGACGCTGTCGTCGCTCTTCTTCCTGGTTGGCGCGGACATACTCCTTCTGGTCTTCGGCAAGAACGAGTTCGGTACCCCATCCGCGCTGGCCACCGCCGCCCTTCCACTTGCCGTTCGCGCTGCCTGCGATGGGCTTGGGAACGCTGTATACGTTGCCGCGCTTGTTCCACTGCATGTTCTTCTTCAGGTGCATTGTGAATGCGCCGTTGGCAGTGGTCGTGCATGAGACACGGGTGAGGGTATCCTTGCCGCAGCGAGGGCAGAACTGCTTGCTCATCTCCTTTGTGGTCAAGAAGCAGGCGTGGCAGCGCTTGATGAAGGTTCTAAGATGCTGGATCTTCTGGAGGGTGGTGGTAGACAGAAGGTTCAGGTTCATTTGTAGGAGAACGTTTTGACACTATACAGGATAAGTAATTGGGCGATAGACAGATGTTGTGTGGGTGTACTTACCGCGAAATCAGTGGTCATAGTCGCAACCTGCATTGTCTTGGGCGCAGCGGTAAGAGTCGCTGTCCCGGACTCATCCTTAGCAAGACGCTTTTTATAGTTAGATGGTGTGATCCATTCTCCGTCGTCAGAATCACCGGCAGCATCATCCTCCACATCCTGCTCTTCGTCCTTCTCTTCTTCTTCGGCAACCGCAACAACAACCTCGGCGACTTCATCAGCCTCGTTCGTTGTGGGGTCTTCCTCCTTTGGAGTATGTTGGTGGGCGTCTGCGACTGTGGTCTCCTTCACTCCCTCCGTAATGGCTGCCACCTCCGCATCCTCGGGCTTGACTTCTTCGGATTCCTCCTTCACAGGGGGCTTTCCATTGATCTGCTTCTGTCCAGGGACGCTTCTTAACCGCCAGTCTCCATCGTTCTTTTCGCACTCGATTTCATATGCAAGGGCAAGGACCTCAATATCGGTCCTACTCAGGACAGAACGGTCACCGGTCTTGCGAGCGAATTCGCTGACGATATTGAAGCTCTTAGGTGTGGGGGATCGCTGCTTCAAGAAAGGTAGGTATAGGGTCTCGACACGCGCGCGGGCATCGGGATCACGGATCTCACCCACCACGGAGGGGGTGGTGATAATTTCGTCGCACTGAGCAAGGAGGGTTGAAAGCGGCGGGGTATTCTTGAGAATCGGGCCAGCGTCCAGCACAATTGTGGACACGGGCTTGGTGGATGGGGCAGTAGTGTCTGCCATCTTGTCCTATATACTAGGACTATTTCCACTGATCGACAATGAGAAAAGATGAGGTCGTTGTCGACTTTAAAGAATTGGCCGAGTTGTGAAAAGGAAATTTCTCTGTGAATAGTGGCCTGTGCGTCCTTATCGGTCTATCTTATCGCCTATCCAAATCTACTGCCCAGGTACACCACTTGTGTCTTTGTACATGCAGTTGGACATCAGAAAGCTTTGTTTGTACGTCTATTTTCTTGTCATTTGATATTTGGATTTGTCGCATTGAGGGCTGTATATTAAATTCAACACTTTTGGGCAAAATGTAGGCCAAGACACCGTTGTTGTCAGGATATTTTCCACAACACTGAAATGCCCCTATACAATTTCGATTGAATGGGGATTTTATGCCCATAGTGGAAGCAAATCTCTAGTTAGTAACAGATCCTTCTAGGCCTCAGCAGAATAAGATTCCTTCTTTTTTTCAGGCAGGACATAACACCCAGTCACCGCCATGTTCAGACCAGCTCATATTGGAAACCAGGCCAATAGGTTACCGATGCCTCCCCAGGCTGAGTAAAAAGTCTCTTCAAATACTTTCGAAGGCCAAACAAATCTGTTCGTCTCTTGCGGCGATTACTTTGATAGAAGATATAATCTCAGTAGAGAACCTATGTTCAACGCAAGCAGCTTCCAACCAATGTAAGTTCTAAGATTAGTACCACAAATCTCGCGTGTCATATGTATCTCTCTGTGGATAATTGATCTTCCTAGGATAGGGACATTGCATGTTTCAACCTGCAGCCTCAACCAAAATCCTCAAGGTCCTTGTGTAAAAAAATAAAAAATAAAAAATAAAAGACAATGGCAAAGAGAGTTGCTTGCTGCAGGCTGTACCTAGGCAAGGAACCATGATGACTTCTCGCGTTCTAACCAGCAGCAGCTTGATTTAGAACACGGAGTTCGCATCTTGGTCCAAGTAGCTTGCACAGCCCAGTAATTTCAGAGGATCTTTCGCCTAGTAGGTAAGAAGTTGTCTAAACATGGAGCTAGTACATTCCTAAAAAGCTTCGCGAGAAAAAGTATCAGATGGGAGACTTGTAGACTCAAAGCCACGATAGAAAGAGAGAGAAAGTAGTCAATACACGTGGAATCCACTCCAATCAAGCTGTCCCGATCCCAATTTGAATCCGGCTAGCTGCAGTAAGTTGGGTGACCGGAGATAAAGGGATGGTAAGGAGATGCATCCTACCCATGGCATCGTTGACTAGAGTAGGTATAGAACCGTCTTGGCTTATCAATTGCCCAAAATTGCAACTAACCGTCTTTTTAACTCCCATTAGTTCCTCCCTGGCTGATCACTAACAATTTAAGCATCGAGTGTAAGTTTTCGGTCTCCAATCAAAAGTAGTTGATGTACGGAGTAAGCACCTAAGCATTGAGGAGTAGTCTGATCCTAATAGAGACTACGGAGTAGATTCTACTCCGTACATTCTAGGTTAAGGCAGGATTCGAAGTCCCAAGCTGCCATGACAACTCGGTAAGCAAGGCAGCCTGCATACAGCGCGAGTCTAGCACCTAGCGCCCTGCATATTGACAAGATGTATTGCATATATGAGTGTTCCACTACAGAATTGAAAATGTGGTAGTTAGAAACGCAAAGCCATGTTTCTTTGATCCTGCGATAGAGGACCAACTTTCAATACGTTTGTGTCCAGACGAATAGCCCTAAGGATCGTATGTGATATGTCAACTAGCCAACGCCACTTGGCAGGGGTCCATTTCGGCCACACTCCATTAAGGAACAGTTCAAATAGCGTAACGTTTTAATTGCTTTTTCTTGAACTCTTCCAAAAATTTCGACGCATTGCCACGAGCTGAGTTACGTGGTTAGCAGCTTTGGATGTTGTGAGACGCGACTAATCGAGGCCACATTCCAAGGTTGTCATACTGAGACTGACGTTCTTTGTATGAGAGACACTCATAAAAGTTCAACAGGTTTAATAGATTAAACAAGTTCTCAAATTAAAGCAAACGAAGCTTTTCGGGAACGGATATCCGGGGCAATACAAAATGGTTATCCCTGACGAGGCCTCTAACATTATCGAGGGAAGTGGCTGGGTGTTCCAACAAATAGGAGATTTAGTCTCTCTCCCATATTTTCCTTTGATGTTCAATTGGACACTGTGTTATTTTAGATGTGGGTATATATGTTGCATAGAAAGTAGTTCAGTGGCAATAAGTAGAGAACCCCTTACACATCAGATGCGGCAGATGAGCTTAATAGAGCCCTAACATGCAAAATGAGACAATGTCTACAGGAAATTGTTCGTCTCTCAGTCAACTGTTTAAGACTGTTTAAGACAGACGCAATCTTGTAATAACCATTCCTCAAATCTCCAAGGTAACAAAATGAGGGGAGAGCCGTAAGTCGAAGGAAAGTCGATCAACTCATGTATAGGGTAGTGTATTCAGCCAAGGGTCGTGTCCTGATCAACCAAGGCTGTCTCGATATTGCGGCTCCAGGCTTTTACCAACCACTCCCCTCCGCCCCCGTCATTACTGTTTGCACTGCGCCTTTATTGCCTGGCAGTCTTTACCGCACCTGGACTAATCCGTATAGAATAGGGTATGAGAGGTTGACTTCTAACTAAGCTGAGTCGCATGACCACCATCATAAAAGCCCTGTAATTAATAAGGCCGACACATTTAAGCCGGAATTGATCCCTATGGCTGAGCATCTTTCCACATATAGACCAACTGCAGTGAGAGATTCCATGAGCAGATTGATACATATGGTTGGCTAACTCCAAGTCAGTATAGTATCAGGCCACACGCGTCATCATCAATTTCTATAAATTTTGTTGTTCAGTGTCACCGTCGGAGATGATCGGATAGCGAATAAGATGACCTCCGAGCTGTCTGCAGGTACAAACTGTATGCAAGACTTGCGTCATGGCATATTCAAAGTAATTTGGAATCACTTCAACTAAGTTGTATTGCATGTATATGGAGTATAGCATCATAAAATATTGAAATCGAATGATAATCCGTGGAAGTATAGTTTACCGTGCGTCAATCGAGAGAATAACCCAGTGGAGACCCGATCTGATCGGTAATCGAGCAGATCGTCCACAGGCGATCGACATGAATAGATTCAAATTATTGATCAAGACCAGTGGGACGAAGGGGTAAATGTTTCTGGGGTCTCGAAATAAGGTGGAAATTGATATACCAAGGACCCTGCAAACTATAATTTGTCCTGTAAATTGCAGCCACAACCAGGTTCAAAGAGAAAACCTTTTTAAAAATGAGGGCAAAAGCAAAAAAAACAACAAAGAAACATCGTAGAATTGTTAGTACGGAGCACATATGTACATATCGAGTCCATCGGGGCCAACTCTGGACCCGATTCGTTGTATGGGGCCCCTTGCGCTGCACGCTGCTGCAAACACGCTTCCCAGACGGGGATCCTGTCTCGCGTCAGAAGCACTCGCCCGCTCATCCGAGGAGTGAGGGGAGAGGAAATGACTGTCCTTTTAGGGAATTGGTACTGTCTCTCTCTGAAAAAGGGATAGTGGATTCGTTCCTAGGCCGTTTGGTTTCTGGGGCTGCATTGTTGATGGCGACGCTGCGCATCAGTTTTATGCACTTGCGATTATAATACTGCGATATCCTCTCGTAATTTTCGCTTACTGGAGAGGTTGTTCTCTTATCACTCCTTTGGTGCCCTATCTCAATCGTGAATCAGATCAACATCCTATACTGATCTGATCATTGGATTATCCCCAGGCAATCTTCTCTTTGAGGAGTAGCCATCCCTTCTTTTGTTTAAAGCCGCAAGATCGATTGACAATGAATTTGTTGTACATTCGAGATGCGATCTTCAGGCGAGATAATGACGGCATATTGTTGTCCTCCGGAGGCCAGGAGGGCTTGATCATAAGCGTTGTGTTCACAGCCTTGGCAACCTGTTTCGTTGCGATGAGGATGTATACTCGTATGAAACTTATGAATCGGGTGGAAGCAAATGACTGGATGGTCATTATTGCACTGGTAAGTTGGGTGATCGATATCGAAGAAATACCAGATACTAATGCAGATGTATAGGTCAATTCATATGTCTTCATGGCCCTCGACATTATCGAAGCCGTCAGTGGCATGGGAATGCATTTGAAAGATATCCCACCAAACATTCTCGAGAGACAGATGAAGGTGAGCTTGCCCTAAGCCGTGTCCTCAGCTATCAACTACATCTAACAACCGATCCGGACAGGCCTTCTGGCTCACCATTCCTTTCTACAACGCCGCCGTCCTCTGCGCCAAAGCCTCAATTCTGATGCAGTACTTCCGAGTCTTCCCAACGCACCGCATGCGAGTCGTCTGCTGGGTCATGATTACTGTCCTCGCCATCTATGGCACCTGGGCGGTCATCAGTGCATTCCTAAACTGCATTCCCGTCGCCAAATTCTGGGACGATTCAATTCAGGGTTACTGTTTGAACAAAACAAAGCTATGGTTCTCCAATGCTAGTATGCACATCGCGACCGATATTGCCATCCTCGTCATTCCCATCCCGGCTTTAATGGCAGTCGACCTGCCCCGAAAACAGAAGATCGCTTTAATGATCATGTTCGCTATGGGTGGCTTGTAAGTTATCAAATTCCAGATATCAGATTGAACCGTCCAGAACTAACATAGCACAAAGTGTCTGCGTCACCAGTGTCATCCGTCTAGTCAGTCTGAAAAAGATCGCCGAATCGTCCGATCCCACCTGTACGTATCGTTTCGCCTAGCTCTATCACAACCCAAAACAAAGCTAACCCCACACAAAGACGACAATGTCGGCGCTGCCTCCTGGTCCGCCATCGAATGCAATACAGGCATCATCTGCGCCTGTCTACCAACCCTCAAACCCCTCGTCGCCCGCATCTTCCCAGGAATGGTATCGACCTTCAACGCCAGTCGTCCCACGCGCGGCGACACAACCCAGCGCAACTCCGACTGGAACGGCGATGCATCAACTCTCGGTGCTCACGGTGAAGAACACGAGTATGGTGCCGGTGACCCCGAGCGGGTTCTCGCTCTTGTTCCTGGTACTGGATTCAGGTCTAGTATTAAGCGCTGGACGAGAGAGGAAGAGAAGAAATTAGCTCGGATTGCGTTTGTTCCTGAGCCTCGCGATCGGCCTAATCTGACGTATCCTCGTCCTTTACCTGCGGGTTCAGCGGTGCCGTTTTGAAGGTCTGTTGATGTATAGACACGCATTTGGTTTTTGGATGGCTCTTGCAGTCAGCTTGGTGCCTTGGAGTATAACGTCATATACCCGTCGGATTTTTCCTTTTTCGTTTCTCGTCAGGGTTTCACCACGCTCTTTGGGCCTGCGGTTGCTGGGTCATAATTACCCCCGTGCGGTATACCTCTAGGGCTGTGGACACTCGCTATTTTTGTTCTTATGTCATTTTAAAGATATAGTAATATGGAATCTAGGTTTGGAAATTCTTGGATATATAGATAGTCGAAGTACAGCAATCGAATCAAACGAATAACTTAATACCGAGAGATGGAAGAGCAACAGTCACAGAATGAAGCCACTTGGTCGTAATCCAATACACGCCCCAAGAGAATGAATAGCGAGGCAACACGCCTATAGCAAGCATGCACAAATGAGAACGGGCTCTATACTGTCTAAAGCAAAGTGTGGAATTATCGATCTAAAAGTCGGTGAACTCCTTATCAACTTCTTCGTAGTGGTCGAAGAATCCCTTGAACAACTTGACACCCAGACCGGGGTCCAAGCTGCCAGTAGTCGCCCGGATACTATGCATGCTCAGCTGGGGGATACCGCAGTCAATGGCCCTCATGCCGATCTGGGCACTGGTCATGGGCCCAATAGTGCCACCGCTGCGAGAGTCATTGCGAATCTGGAAGACCTGCAGGGTTGACCCACAGCGCTCTGCAATTCGCCTCATGACACCCTCGCTGACGCTGTCGGTAGTCATGTGTCCGTTTGAGTCGGCAGACACTGCCACGCCAACGTTAAGGCGTGGCGCGTGGTTCTCCAGGTAGACATTAAGGAAGTTCGGGTTCACTGCGTGGATGACGTCTGATGATACCAAGAAGCTGTTCGCCACTGTCTGGGAAAGGAGGTTGGGGCCGTAGTTGTCCTTCGCGAAGGCCTCGGTAATCCGCTCAATGACGCTGCTCATAAAGTTCGACCGAGCACCCTGTCGGAGCAAACTGCCAATCTCTTCATCATCGAACATACCAACCATCTTCACGGTTCCGGTCGATGTGCTGTCCGAAGAAGCAATGAGCGCTTCCTGTGCCGCATAGCAACAGAGCTTGTCGTCAATGCGGCCGGCAAAGATCATGTCCTTCTCCAGACCGCCTAATTGAGCAGGCTGGGTGTCAAAGAGTTCCAATTCCCAGTTGACAATAGTGCTATAATCTGTGATGCCAAGCTCCTTGGAGATGATCTTCACAAGCTTCTCAGGCTGGGTCGAGGTAAATGTGCCAAACTTTGTGTTGCTAGACTCAACCTTGGAGTTTTCAAACAAATCGGAATTATCTATTCCGATGACAGGCACCATTTGGGTTTCCTGGTTGAATGGACCATTCGCAGGAGAACCGAAATGGGGGGCGAGGGTAGGCACACGAGCAATAGGCCAGTCAAGTTTGACCAGCTTAGTCTCCACCTTGCCGGTTTCCGGGTCGCGAACAAGCACTCGACCACCGATACCAAGATCGCGATCCCACCAAGTGTTGCCGAGACCACCGGCGTACGGGGCAACGCCGAGCTGCTGGAAGCCTGCTTTGTTCGGCAGCTTGGACACGGGCTTCAGCTTGGCAGTCAAGGCGTCGACGTGGCCAGCAACGATAGCCACGCCGTTGCCGCTCTCGTATTTGGAGCCAATGTTGAAAGCGATCAAAGAGCTGCCGTTGCGGGTCGTGTAGAACTTGCCGCCTCGTTTCAGCTCCGATGTCCACACCGCTCTCTCGGAGAGAGGCTTGTAGCCGTGCTCTTCGAGCTGCTTGGAGAAGGATTTGACGGCGTGGAAAATTGTGGGATTGGATGTCATGAACTCGCAGTATGGCTTGGAGTAATCCTCTGGTCGGACGGGTTCATCGGCGATCGGTGCCTGAGCTCGGACTGGCTGTGCTGCAGGTACAGGCATGAATGAACAGGGCAGCTGGGCGGATATTTGCGAAGTCCATGGCGTTTCGAGGCCTTGGGCCGAGTTGTATTTTCTGGTCATATTGTAAATGTGCTAGTATGAGTGTAGGGAAGAGAGTTGGAGAGAACTGAGGGGAAAAGGCGGAGTTCCGACGGGGCTGGTACCTGACCCATCCCTTGTTTATCGCTGAGTCCGGTGATAAGTGATAACGGATTCAGCTGTCCAGAGGTATTGGCGCGTGACAACGACGTATTCATTTATTATAGGTTAGATGATACATATTGACATGTAGGCATATTCTACTAGCCCAAGTATCAACAACCTAGCTCGCTTGGTAGATGTTTAATTTAGACCTATGAGTCGCTCGCATACATCGAAACTAAGCCCTATGACGCCATTTGCTACAAGATCCTACCAGATCGGTTCTAGTATCTAGCAAATCTGCCACGAAGATAATATTCGAGTATGAGAATATTCATATTCCATTGCAAATCACTACTTAAGTGATGTAACAGTCGGGTAATTTTGAAACGCTGATAGAATATACTATTACTCTGCAAGTATATCCGGATATATATCTGAAAAACTATTGCGCATCGCCAACTCCCATGGTCTAGAACGCTTTCGTGTATGCTTGGCTGCAACTATTAGCCTCCTCCAAACTCCTCTTTGAAGTATTATAGTCCGAAAATTCGTGTTTTTACTGCGGCCACACAAATCCAAGCGACCTCTATGGGAAGTCAATGACGTCGTGGGGCCCGGAGCAAGGTGCAAAGACGGGCTCAATTTGTTCCACGAATGCCAGAGATAATACTGATCAGTATATAGCAGGATCTATATATAGTAGAGTAGACTATTCTTCTCGTCCTGGAAACTGGGGATAGCTCTGCTTGACGTACGCCCGGCATCATGGTGATGTAATTCGTGTTTTTACTGCGGCCACACAAATCCAAGCGACCTCTATGGGAAGTCAATGACGTCGTGGGGCCCGGAGCAAGGTGCAAAGACGGGCTCAATTTGTTCCACGAATGCCAGAGATAATACTGATCAGTATATAGCAGGATCTATATATAGTAGAGTAGACTATTCTTCTCGTCCTGGAAACTGGGGATAGCTCTGCTTGACGTACGCCCGGCATCATGGTGATGTCAGACAAAAATTCCCCCCAACCCCAGATATATTACAAAGAAAGCATCACAAATGAAGATCGAATGTGGATCTGCTCAATGAGTACAAAATCATCCTGAGATTTTTATTATCCCCGATGGACACAGTGAACGAGTAAATCCACTGTATCCCAATCGTACATACCAATTCACTGAAACAGATTGAAAATGGCGATGACCCAGGCAGCAAACCTGGTAGAGAAGGCTCTCGGCCATGGTGATAATGCAACAATCACCACTGATGTGTCCAGCTACGACAATGAATATGGGGTGGAGACCGGAGAGATGATCCAGGCTACTACCTGGCAAGGGAAGAATCAAGTCAAAGTTGGTAAGCGAGAGAAGCAACCTTGGAAGCGACAATTTGATCCCATGCATTGCTGACCACTGCGATCAGTGGAAATGCCGAAGCCACGGGTGATCGACCCTGGAGACGTGATTGTCAAGGTGACAGGAAGCACTATTTGCGGTAGCGACCTGCACCTGTATCATGGTATGAAGATAATTCCGCGAATGCGAGCAAGCTGAAAACTGACACAACTGTGCTGGGCAAAGGGGTCATTCCTCAGTTGGAGAAGGGCGACGTGCTCGGCCATGAATGCTGCGGGGTTGTGGACAGTGTAGGGCCCGAGGCAAAGAATATCAAAGTTGGAGAACGAGTCGTTGTTTCTTTTCCAATTGCTTGTGGCGATTGCAAGAATTGTCGGAGAGAGTACTATTCTCAATGTGACAGGACCCAGGAGAACACTTTGACCAATGCCTTGTATGGGAAGCGAACTGCAGGTAAGTTATATGCACTTCGCCTGAACCTGAGTGTCCTAAGGTTCATACTAAATGGATAACAGGCATATTTGGATATTCCCATTTTACAGGTGGGTTTGCAGGTGGCCAGGCCGAGTACATTCGAGTTCCATACGGCGACGTCAACCTACTTTCCATTCCAACCGATGTGCCAGATGAGAAGGCACTTTATGTCTCGGATGTTGTGGCAACATCATGGCACTGCGTGGTCGACACCGGTGTTAAGAAAGGAGATGTTGTTGCGATCTGGGGAGCTGGACCGATCGGGCAGATGTGTGCACAGTTCAGCTTCTTCCATGGCGCTAGTCGAGTTATCCTTATCGACGGAGGTGATGGTGCATGGCGATTGGACTTTGTGAAGACTAAAGCGCCAAAGGTTGAGACAATCAACTTCGCCGATCTACCCAAAGGCGAGTCGGTGACATCACAGCTGCAAAAAATGGTTGATGGCGGACCAGATGTTGCTTTGGAATGTGCAGCGGGCGAATACGCTAAAGGATGGGCGCATTACTTTGAACAGATGCTTGGGATGGAGACAGATACCTCGGAGTTGTTGAATGAGATGATTACTGCCGTTCGCCCGTTTGGCCACGTTGGGGTGACGGGTGTCTATGCCGGATTTGTGAGTTCACCGGTTTTCGGAAGAGTGAAGTATCTAACCGTCATTCTCAGACCAATCACTTTAACATTGGGGCTCTGATGCAGACAGGCGTACACCTTATGGGTAATGGACAGGCTCCTGTGCAGAAGTATTGGAAACACCTCATGCATCTCATTCAAGCGAACGATATCAATCCACTGGATATGGTAACCCACCGGGTCCGTTTGGAAGACATGGAGAAATTGTATGCAATTTTCAACAAGCGAGAGATGGGCATGCAGAAGGTCTTCGTACAGACCAAGCACTCTGCTCCCCCAACAGACGGAACTCCTCAATTAACGGAGTTGTGAATGTTTTGTTACGTTGATGTTATGGATGTCTTGAACAGAATGACTCCCAATTTGCCATCAGTCCTGTACTAATAACACTTCGGACGTTATCATTAGACCCGCCTCTTGAAAACATTCATTCCCAAGGGAAGGGGCCATGCTGATGTCGTCAATGGAAGGAAATGCATATTCTTGACCCGAACACTTCATTGAGTCCCAATGGAGCTGGAAACATTTGAAGTATTAGTTTTTCGTAAATCAATTACCCGAGAATTGGAGATATTCTAGGTACCAGCGTAGCGTCTATGTCTCTTGCAAATTGAGAGCTCTGGAGGCAAACGCCGAATCCCGGCAATGATCGGCTGTAGCTGGAATCTAATCCGCTCATAGATTATGTTCTATAGTAATTCATCCCAGAAGATCAAGTGCAAATTGGGGTTCCTTCATATGTTGTATTGTTCTATTATATTTGCGATGATCTCACGAGGACAACCCGTCGTCAAGTTTAGACAACAGGTTTCATGATAATCGCACTGAAAGGATATAACTGAGAACAGTGGATCAGCTTTTCGGATCGCCGAGAATAGTGGCCTTTGAACGCTATGGTGTGTCCAATGGCGGCGAATTGTTTCGAGGAATTCCATATTTTCCGTCAAACTCTGCATATCCATGTCACAGCCATCTCTGGTTGTGACTAAGTAGCCGCGATATTCTCCAGATCGGGCCATGTACACGAAAGTTCCGCTGTTCGGCCTTCACAATGAGGTTGGCATCATTTACTCCGTACTGATTGATAAGATTCTGCTGTGGGGGGTCACTTCCAAGGCCAAGACCAACCATTTCCAAGGCTTTCACCCAATCACCAAGAAAGGGAAAATACGGCAATAAAAGAAAGACAGGTTCTGCCGATTATCAGTTTAGCCCTTGGATTGCGGTCCTAGCAACCGGCATTAGTGCAATCAGATAAGATCAGAGAGACCGAGAACGGCACGGGATCCAATTCCCATGTCGATCCATACCCTCACCGCTGGTGGATGACTTCTGGGAAAGTTCTTTTGCGCACTGGCATGTTCTAATTGGCTTATCGCCGTTTCTGCTAGGTAATGGCTACAGGGCTGGGAGACCGGGACGTAGGGGGGGTTTTGCCCATCCATGGTCAATGGATTGACGAGACGCCCCACCCGAGCAAATTTTTCCATCTGGAGGGTTTCTGATCCGTGTCGCCTGTCGTTGAGTCATCGACGATCGGGTGAACGGTGTACTGTGTATGTAGGGAGTTATAGCCATGTTACGGAGTATGCAATTGGGAATTGGAACACGATTATTTGGTATTGCAATGTTCTTTGTTCAGGCAATTGATGCTCGAGGTGTATCTACAAGAAACAATACACGCAGTTAGCGAAGAAATATGAGAATATATTACTTCGTATATTGTACTCCGTACAATAAAGAGTGTTGCGTCAGCCCACCGACGCTCTCTCGGAACCATCTCCACTCAGATTCGGATCAGATAAAAATTTCGAAGGAAATCGCGGCATTGGGTTTAGCGAAATAGCAAATGGACCAATGGTAAATTAGTATAAAAAAGAAAAAGAAGATCCCACATCCCACCTTGGAAGCAAAAAAACCACCAAAACTCCAAAATACAGAAAGCTCTTCCGAAACCGGCATCATGTGAGCACATAATCTAATCTGATCATCGGCCACTTTTTCTTCCCCCTCCCTTCACATCTCTTCTCTTGCTTTTAACCTTCCTATACCTATACCTTCCTATACCCTTTCTGTCCTCTCCGTCTGGTTATTGGTTATTTTCCACGAGCTTGAAAGCGAACTGGTTCTTTTCTCTACTGGTATTTCTCGCTTATCGGCTCTTATGAGCGCACTTCCGCTCTTCCGACCGAGAAACGGCTCGTGCGTCTGCCCCCGACCACGCCCGATTACCATGTTTCCAACTGACCTCAAACATAGTATTTGAACATCAATTTGGTGTCAAAATGGCCAGTGGTGTGTCTATGGCACCTGCTCCAGCTGGAGTTCCTGCACTGGCCCTCGCACCGGCGCCCACACTGGCCGCCAGGCCCTCCGTAGCCCCTTCGCCAGGACCGGGTACACCCGGCTCCATCACCTCGAAAGAATGGGTCATCCCACCACGCCCCAAGCCAGGTCGCAAGCCAGCTACAGACACACCGCCAACCAAACGCAAAGCGCAGAACCGAGCAGCTCAACGGGCCTTCCGTGAGCGTCGGGCGGCTCGTGTTAGTGAACTGGAAGAGCAAATGAAGGAAATGGAAGATAACCACGATGTCCAAGTTGCCTCGCTCCAACAGCAAATTGGAAACCTCTCCGGTGAGGTTGATCAGTGCCGCGAGGAGATGGGCTGGTGGCGCGACCGATGCCACGCCTTGGAGAAGGAAGTATCGATCGAGCGCAGCGCAAAGGAGGCCCTTGTCAAGGAATTCAGGTCATCTCTTACCGGCCCTAGCGCCAGCAAGCCCGCGCCTATTCCAGACTCTGTGCCCTTGCCACCTCGCAAGACCAGAAGCTCCCGAATGGAGGACGTGCAGCCTACCAGTACTGAACGCAACAAGGAAGATGGACAGGTGAATGTACCTCTGGGGTGCAACAACTGTTCCAACGCCCACTGCCAGTGTATCGAAGATGCGTTCGGCATGCCAATGGACACCCACGAGTCATCTCGTTCGAGACACGAGCCTCATGGCGTGGGCAGCCCGGAACGCGACCATAGGGATCCCCACATCAAGCCCGATCCGGAAGAGATGGAAATCGACTTCACCGCTCAGTTCTCTAGTGTTCCGACTCAGTCTCAGGACAACGACGTCTCCTCGCCCCCCGTTGATCCCTGCGGGTTCTGCCAGGACGGTACTCCCTGTATCTGCGCCGAGATGGCCGCACAGGAGCAGCAGCGTGTACGCAACATCAACACATTCGAGACCAACCGTCTCGCGCCAATCCAATCCATCTCCCAATTTACCCCACCCCCATCCGAGGGAGACGTCCGCTCAGAAGTGACTCTCCCACCCATTAGCCAAGCGACCAATCCCTGTGCCAACGGGCCAGGCACCTGCGCCCAGTGTCAAGCCGACCCCCGAAGCACTCTTTTTTGCAAGACGTTGGCAGCCTCCCGGTCAGCGAGCGGAACTCCATCGGGAGGAGGCTGCTGCGGAGGCGGAGGAAAGGACGGCGGATGCTGCATGTCAAGAAATGCCCCCTCCAGCGCGCCCAACTCGCGTAAAAACGCCGCCATGCCTTCGCAACCTCCCGCACCCAAGCCCGCTCCGCCCTCAGAGTTAACGCTCAGCTGTGCCGATACCTTCACCACCCTGTCTCGTCACCCGAACTTCTCTCGTGCCACTGACGAGATCTCAACCTGGTTGCCGAAGCTCCACACCCTCCCCGACCCCCGCGAGATCGCTCCACCAGACAGCCGCGGTGCCATGGAAGTCGAGGCTGCAAGCGTCATGGGTGTGCTGCGATACTTCGACCGTCGCTTCGCTGAAAAATAAACAATCCTCATTGTGGATCTCATGCGTCCGGGTTACCTGCGTTTTTTTCGGTCCTCCACCATAAGGACACTTTTTGATACCCATACCCCCCTCCTCACCCGGGCGCTCAATGTACCATCATACGGACTTGTCTTATATCCTTCCTGTCTTTTTCCCCCTGCCTTGCATGGGAATCGATCTGGTTCCGTGTACATCTATATGGCCCGATCTATTCTCTGTCTACCCAAAAAGCATGACATATTGGTTCTCATTCGATCTCACTGGGCTCGCCTGGTGTAGAGTCTCCTGGTTGCTATGAACATGGTCAGTGGTTGATCTGGTGGTTCCTTTGCTTTCGATCTGAATTCTCTCATTTCATTAGACGGATGGAATTTAGCGGCGTTTCTCTTTTAATGATTATGTGTACAACGTGGTTTTATTATGAATGAGACGATAGTACCGCACTGCAACTTGTCTTTCTTTTCAAAATCGTAATTCGAGATGTAGAACAAGGAGGGAATATGATTCCTCTATCAGGATGGTATATGTGAAATTGTTCTCGTATACAAGGGTTGCACATAATGTGAAGAAGCAAGAAAACGCCAAACACCAGCCCAGATGCTAAGTTGATGAGCCAGCGGTTTGATATGGAAAAGAGAGGGAAAGGAAACGAAGGGACGCGGCAAGATCATCAAAGACTGAGCTTAACGTCCTCTTCCACGTCCACCACCACCGCCTCCCATTCCACCCATCAACCCACCCATTTGACTCATTAGGCTCTGCATATCCGGCATGCCACCACCACCACCTCCCATCATCTGCATCATCTTGGCCATGTCAGGCATACCGGGCATGCCACCGCCGCCAGCACCACCCATAGAAGCCATCCGCTTCTGCATGGCAGCCATCTGCTGATTTTTGTTCCCACCCTTCATCATGTTCTGAGCTTGCTGCATTTGCTTCTTCTGGCCACCAACACGCTTGGCCATGCCGGCCATCATGCGGTGCTGGGAGAGCAAATCCTCGACCTCACGGACGGTGGTTCCACTGCCGTGCGCGATACGAACCATGCGGCTAGGCTGCTCGACGAAGTTCTTGCCGTCGCCGTCCAGCTCGGCTACAGTCATACTATCGAAGATGTAAACCATGCGGCGTAGCTTCAGTGAACCGTCCTCGTCATCCAAGCCTTGGGTCATGTTAGACAGACCGGGGATCATGCCGGATAACTTGGACAGCGGGCCCATCTTCATGATGGATGTGATGTTCTCGCGGAAGTCGCGCAGAGTGTAGATACCTTCCGCAATGTGCTTGTATGTCTCCTTGGCACCGGCGGAATCCTTCGTCATGGCCTGGACGTGCTCGACCAGCCCGGCGACATCACCCATGCCCAGTAGCTTCTGAACGAACGCGCGGGGCTCGAATCGTTCCAGATCCATCATGTGCTCACCAGTACCGAGGAAGATAATGGGAGTGTGCGTGGCGGCGACAGCAGAAATGGCACCACCACCGGCGGCATGGCCGTCGGTCTTGGTAATGATAATAGCTCCAAAGTCTGCGGTTGCCTTGAACGCTGCGGACTGAGCCTCGGCTGCTTGACCAATTGTGCTGTCGAGCACGAGAATGGTCTGGTCTGGCGTCACGGCAGTCTGAATTTGTGTCATTTCCGTAAAGAGCTCCTCCTCTTGCCGGTGGCGACCACTGGTATCGACGATGATGATATCGAAACGCTCCTTCTTAAACTTGGCCACACCCTCTGCGGCCACGACAGCAGGATCCGTCTGCGTCAGACTACCATAGTATGGGATCTTAGCCTTGGTGGCATTCTGCTTCAGCTGATCAAAAGCACCAGCACGGAAGGTATCCGCGCAGACCAGCGCTGTCTTGAATCCTCGCGTCTGGTAGTGCCGAGCCAGCTTCGTACACGTTGTTGTCTTACCCGCACCCTGCAGACCGACGAACATGATCACGTTGGAGCGACCCTTCTTCGGCCGGAATGAGTCTGCATGGGGGTCCACCAATTTTACGAGCTCGTCGAAGACGGTCTTCTGGATCAGTCGCTTCTTGTTCACTGCTGCTGGGAGGGAGGCGAAGTTCACGCTGGCCTTGATCGATTTGCGTAGAGTCCCTACTAGACGGACGTTGACATCGGCGGAGAGAAGAGCGGCGCAAATTTCCTTGAGCATGTCATCGAATGCCTGTTATTGTATTAGCGGGCTGGCTTGTGGGCCGCACTGGACAACACATAGCATACCTTCTCGTCGAGGTTATTGGACCTCGTCAGGTCATTGACGGCGGAGTTGATTCGCCGCCCAAGGTCTTGAAGAACCATGGTGAGTATGTGTGTAGATGTAAACAATTAAAAAGAGAAAACGAGACTAAGACCGTAGTTGTCTATGATTTCGCGATGGAGGAGGGGTGAGGATGAAGCCCGTCGAGAGACCAGAGAGGCAATGTGGAGGGGCCAATCGGAGAGCCCACGCTTTCTCACCGCCCCAAAAAAAAGTTGTGATACGGCAAAGTTGGATCAGCGTCTTGACTTTCTTCTTGTCTTGTATTTATTACATTATTTTTCTGTGACAATGCCTCCTACTTTTTCCAAAAAGCGCAAGGTTCTCGATGGCTTAAAGGGCGAGACTGGCCGCAAGAAGAAGTTCGTCAAGCAGCGCTTCTATCACAGCAGCTCGGAGGACGAAGAAGAAGATGGGAATTTCAATCCTGTCAGTCTTGAAGACTCGGACGCCGAAGAAGGAGGAGTCACAGTGACCAAGCCCTCAGCACTCGATCTACGCATGAAGAAGGCAAAGACACAAAAAGAAGCACCTGCACCGGAACCGAAAAATTCAGACGATAGCGACGCAGACTCCAATGTCGGCGAGGAGATCGAGCTGGACGATGAAGATCTCGAGAACGATGACGATGAAAGCGATGCCTCTGGATCCGACGAAGATGACCTTTCCGACTCGTCCCCAGCCGGCAAATCTACAGGCGCCAATCGCGGCCGAGCCGTCCCCAAGCGCAACGACCCTACCGCATTCT
Organism: Penicillium rubens; assembly: GCF_028828025.1. NCBI lineage: Eukaryota > Fungi > Ascomycota > Eurotiomycetes > Eurotiales > Aspergillaceae > Penicillium > Penicillium rubens. Next base: position 6,568,769 of record NW_026890600.1, read on the forward strand.
CAACCTCTATTTCCAAAATTCTGTCTACAAAACTTCCTACCTCTGCACGGGCTGATCCCGTTCTCTCGCGAAGCTCATATGCTGCCAAGCTGGTCAACGACGCTGCGGATGAGAAGCTCGACAATGCCGCGCGGGCCAAGTTGCGCGCCGAGAAGAAAGAGGAATTGGATCGTGGCCGTATTCGTGATGTGATGGGTATCCAGCGAGGAATTGCTGGTGCCGTCGCCGAGGAGGAGAAGCGGGTGCGCAAGATGGCGCAGCGTGGTGTCGTGAAGCTGTTCAATGCTGTGCGCGCGGCCCAAGTCCGAGGAGAGGAGGCGGCCAAGGATGAGCGCAAGAAGGGCACAATTGGTATGGGAGAGCGGGAGAAGGCTGCCAATGAGGTCAGCAAGCAAGGATTCCTTGAATTGATCAATGGAAAGAAGGGAAAGCCTTTGAACATCGAAGAGGCGTGAGCTGGATCTACGATTACCCATGGCATGTTTCTGGCGTTGGGAGAGTCTTTTTTTTTTGTTATATATTCTTTTCTACATTGTAATAAAAGTGCTTATGTGGAAAATCATGTTCGATCAAAATAGTACAGGAGATTTCCATTTTGTGATACCGTGCAAGTCTACTAGACGCATCAGATGAATATTACAGTACAAAGCCCTATATTTGGTGTCCAAATAGGACCGTAAACCCCCTCTGTGACCAGCTGTCTCGGTCCAGATAAGATGTGAGGGTATGTAAGATCCAAACAGTCCCTCCTGGGGTTTCTGTTGGGGTCTTTATTTCGACTCAAAGTCGCTTGCTTGGAGATTCCGTGTCATGGACGGCAATCGCACGACCAGTCCGTCGAGATCCTTGGTCATGATCACCTGGCAGCCCAACCGAGAGGTCTCGGTAAGCCCGAAAGCCAGATCCAACATGTCATTCTCGTCGTCCGATGGCTCTTCCATTTTATCAAAGGTATCCGGGTCCTCCACAATCACATGGCACGTTGAGCAGGCGCAGGATCCTCCGCACGCACCTATTCCCGGCGTGATGTTAGATACTTGTGCTTAAAGATGCATCATATCGGCTCAACTCACCTTCCATTTCAAGGTCATTTGCCTGTGCGATGTCGAGTAGGTTATCACCCTCAGCAACCTGGAGGTCTACCTTGGTGCCATCCTTGTCAATGAAAGTCACGTTGATCCTAAAGAATCTGTCAGCATGCAGCGCAGACAGCACAAGAGCGCAGCATGAGTGCAAATCTGGCTTACTCTTCTCCGGGCTTTGGCGGCGTGATATGACCATGCGCAGCTTGTGCAGTCACCGAGAAAGCACGCCGGGCTTTATTATATCCTTGCCAAGGTGATTGAAGGCTTCTCCGTGCATTGATATCCGACCGAGGATGTGTCTTGATTCCGGTGTTGGTCCATGACCTTGAATAACTTAGGCATCTCCGCGATTGAGTCAAACAGATATCCCCGGTCTTAGGTACACGGCGCAGTTGCCGACCGACTTCTCGCCAGAAAGTCATGTTGCAGAAAAGGGGAATAATAAATTAAAAGGGGAATTCGGAAGTCAAAAAGAGAGAAAAAGAGGATCCGGGGGAAGATGGGAAGAGTGAGCAATGATCGTCCAATGGCCGCGGAGGAAAAAAATGACTGACAAAGCTTGGGCGTTCGGCCATTCCACTCCTCCCGTTCTTCGTTCCCCGACTCTCTAACTCCGACCAACATCACATTATGGCGACTCGTGAAGGGATCAATCCCTTGCGGCCTTACTATATCCCTCCGTCTGGCTTATCGCCCGCTTCAAATGCGCCCGCCGAGGTGGCATCGTCGTCATCGGCCCAGGTGTTTGGCAGCACAGCTCGCGATCTCATGCCGGACTTGGACTATGCTGATTATCTGGAAGCCTCGCCCTCTGTGACTGACTGGGTTCGGGATACATTGAACCGGGCTCTTGTGCGCTACACCAAGGTTCTTACCGCACAGCCGTTCGACGTCGCCAAAACCATCTTGCAGGTGTATGTCGTACCAGACGCCACAGAGGAGCAGCGGGATCGGAACTCGACACCGGGTGCTGAAGGAAGCTCTTATGATTCGGTAAGAAGGCTGTTCTCTATAGCTGATATACAGCTGTGTTGAACTCCACGACAAATGACTGACGGATTTGCGTATAGGACTCAGAATCATCCGATGATGAAACTAGTTACTTCACCTCAACCGCCCCTCCAACGCCCACGCCGAGTACACCTAGATCTCGCAAGCCACGCCACCATATCACCGACCGCAGTGGCTATATTCGACCAGAGTCTGCCGCACAGCCCAAGCATGCTCTGACTATCAAGAACTCGAACTCCCTGACCGAAGTTCTATCCCAGCTCTGGTCCTCCAGTGGCCCAACCTCCCTCTGGAAGTCCTCTAACACCACATTCATTTACTCACTTCTCCTGCCGACTTTGAACACTTTCATCCGCAGTCTGCTGACGGCAATTGTCGGCTTGCCAGAAGAAGATATTTCAATGTCGATGACGGCGGACATTCTGACGGCATCCTCCCCTCTGGCAACGCTGGTCTTGTCATTCATTTCATCCTCGCTATCCGCCCTGATCCTAGCTCCTATCGACACCGCTCGTACATTCCTGATGCTCACACCAGCAACCCATGGGCCGGGGTCCCTCGTCCGAGCTATCCGCCAGCTCCCCACACCCAACTGCACGATCCCCTCGCATCTCGTCCCAATCACTGTGCTCCACTCAAGTCTCCCGAATCTCATTATGACCTCGACGCCACTCTTCCTCAAATCATATCTGTCCATTGACCCCCTCCTAAACCCAAACGCATGGAACCTCTGTGCGTTCCTCGGCTCCGGTCTTGAGCTCGCCGTGCGATTCCCGCTTGAGACCGTGCTCCGCCGCGCCCAGATCGCCACATACACGTCCTTGAGCCTGCGCCAGAAGTCATCGGGCGGTAGCATCAGTGCCACATCTATTGATGCTTCCGATGTGGAAACCATCGTCCCTACCCCGCGTACATACCGCGGTATCATTGGCACCATGTGGCACGTTGTTTACGAGGAGGGTGTCAGCTCGAAACCGTCCGACACGGAACGTGCTAAACAACTCCTCGGCCAGCGTACCTCACAGCAGAAGCGACAGCAAGGCCAGGGTATTCAGGGCCTGTACCGCGGCTGGCGTATTGGCATGTGGGGTATCGCCGGCATCTGGGGAGCCAGCTTGTTGGGCGGAGTCGCTGGTGGCAGCGAAGACGAGGTGACAACAAGAGGTGGCCATGGCCGTTCCAGCGGTGGACGCTTCTAAGGGATGCCGTCAAGCTATGAGGCCTTCGTCTTCATCTTTGTCTTCATCTTGGAATCCGCCAAATCGCCACTCAACTGATTCACTTAATCATTCGCGAAGAGACATTCCTTAATCAAGTCTCTGCGATGTTCTTTCGTTTCTTACTCCATCCCTCCTCATTAGTGGTCGAGACAGTTGGACATCTGAATCTTCCATATTGGCAACATCGGAAGCATTTCTCCCGTCGCGTGCGTCATTGATACTCGGTCTCCACTCTCCTCCATCTTCCACCTGTCTACATCTTATACCCCAGTGAATGGATCCCGGGGAAAGTCGATCGGCGTCATGTTTTTGGTTTAGCAGTGCAGCGCAAACCGTGTATAAAATCTTCCCTTCCCCACCATATAGCTATGTAACGAGATAAAAACCACAGCCCGATCTCGCTCCGGCTTGCTAGGCATTTAATTCATTTGATGATTAATTATAGAAACTGAATTGTAATTCGATTCAAGTTGCGCTATCTAAATACTGTGTTATCTAATTTATCGCACCTGAGAGGCCACCTGTTTGGAAACATCTATCAATATGGTAAGGCAACCTGCCTTGAACAGATTCAAAATGAGCAAACGATGTGATCCCTGGAGAAGCGACAAAACCAGTTAATCGAGTCTCTCGATCCTCCACAGTCGATCTGCGAGTTGAAAGAAGAGATCATTAACTGTCTCAACAGACCGCTTTGTCAACTCCGGCAACCGTCCCACAACCGTCCCAAGCACCACACTCCAACTAAGATCTGGAATCTCATCCTGAACCACACGGCCCGGCGGCAGAGACGGGCCATGCACACTCATATCGCGGTCCAATGGCACACTGAGACGATACTTCCAAACAACCTCCCCATCCACATATAACGAGTAAGTAAGAACGGAGCTACGAGCCCGAACAGGCGCAGCAGCAGTCGAACCAACATCTTCAACCTCATCCGCAATATCAATAAGCCCGAACTTACTATTCCCATTCGGCGCATACTTCACCATAACATCCTCAGAGTCTGTCTGGTGGTACGTACGGACGGGGAGGTAGAACATGCTCAACGGCCCAACACTGAACTCGTGCAATCCCAACCCAGCCGTATTAGGCAAAAGTTGATCGGGACCGAGGTTAAGTTCCGGGTCCGGGAACCTAGTGGCACCGAATTCGTGTCTGTCACCGCTAAGCATGACGATGCGGATACCTAACTCGCGCTCTGCGCGCCACATTGCTTCGAAGACGGTGCGGCGCTCGTCGAGGAACCCGCCCCAGGTATCTGTGGTGCCGACGTGCCAGTTCTTAGTGAAGGGCACGCTGGAGGAGATGATTTTCCAGTGTACACCTGCTGGCTCTGGGGTTGAGATGTACGTTAGGAGGGATTGGAGCTGGGGGTGGCCGAGGATGGTTGAGTTCTGGTGTGCAGGCTCGGTGCGGTAGGTGCGTGTGTCTAGCATGAAGAATGAGGCTGGGCCTTGGGTGAAGGCGAAGTAGGTTACGTTGTCTGGATGGGCGAAAGGCGCTTGCGGGATGGGTGGGTTTGCCCGCACGTGGTAGTGGATGAAGGGGTCTGCTGCTGCGGGATATGGAGCGGTTTTGTTGCCCTGCGACCAGTCATTTTGGATCTCGTGGTCGTCCAGAGTGTGCAGCCAGGGGAGGTCAATGGCGCGGATTTCTTCTGGCCCGTGGTTCCAGGAGGGGGAGGAGTAGATGCGTCTATACTCGCTGCGGTAGTGTTCCATTGATGAGCCGAAGCGCCAGGGGACGTCTATGTAGATGAAGTCGCCTAGGAAGAGCATAAATGCTGGGCGAAGTAGCTTGGGCAGTTTGGCGAGGGCGTCGGTCATTTGCTCGAGGCCTGGGACCCGTAGTGGATGCGATAGAATGTTGTAAGGGAAGTTTGGCTTTAGGCAACTTGACGTTACAAAAGATAGTCGCTTTGATTCACGGGTTTCGGGCGATGGCGCCGTGGTAAACGTGCCAGACTTGTTGTTAGACAGTGAATAGCGATAGTGTGTCGCCGGCTTCAGGTCGGTTAGAGTCACAGTCGTAGTAAAGTCTGTGGTCTTATCCAGTTTGTAAACGATGCCTTCTTCGTGCCAGTCCGGGCTCATTTCAGAGACCTCCTGGAACATGACCGTCACTGGTAGGCGAGCCGTGTCAGGCTCGCGAAAGACCAAGTTGGCAGTAGTCGGGGAGACATATCCAACGCGCGAGAACGCAACATCGGTGGTTGGATAAAGTAGAACACCACGGGTCAGGAAATCAAGTGTTAGCACTGCCAGGACGACATTGATTAATATCGTGATTCTGGTCCACAGGGGCCACCTTGCCGAGGGAAGCCCTGCCAACAGAGTGTTAAGACCAGAATCGCCGGTTTTGGCACGGCTAGATCCTGACTTATGTCCTGTAAATTACGTAGTTAGAATCTCATATTGCAATTATTTGAAAGGGCAGCCTGACTGTTCGAGCCTCTGACTGTAGTTGTTTGGCTTTGGTGAGGCTGGGTGTCCTTGAGCAAGGAAAATATTGATGACAGGTACACCAATAGAGAGGTAATCACGAGAGGCACAAAGTGATGGCCAGGGATCTATAATTATGTGAGTCTTCTGAAGCGCGATATTAACTGTTTATGGGAGGGTCTTATACCCATCGCAGAAACACGAAGCTCGTCAAGCGGATGATCGCCGAGCTCGTGGCTACAGCAATTCGCCGTAGGGAGGCCATTATGCGAAGCAATATGGCCAATTTCAAAATGTGGAAATCACCGCATGCTAAATAGAAGAAATGGAGATGGTGAAGAGTGGAAGATGGAGTTTCCTGTTGATTCGTGATATGATGACGTATCACATTTAGGGGAAAGATCGACAACACAAGAGGCTCCAATGTTTCAATGTTTCAAGATTGATCGTATTTGATCGTATTGGTTATTGAAAATTGCATAAATCGTGTAAATTATACAACTGGCGTCTACTATTTAACTATAAGTTGGATTTATACACTTAAACCACAATGGCAGTACCTACCTAGGTACAGCCCAGGCACTACAGCTGGCCTAGTAACTTCATGTTGGGTTTGAAGTGCAAGTAGTTATATTAGCCATAGTTTGTCTGGAATGATACATATCCATTGTGTTTCATTGATGTCCCTGATTCAGCATATCTTGAAACAAATTATTGAGGGTGCTCGCCATCGGCCCTGCCGACATTAACTGACGAGCTACCGCGACAACATCTCTTATGCCCATACTCAATGACATCGCAGCAGCCCACTGCCACGGTTTCGCCGTGCCTCCAGGTAGAGCATTGAAATACTCCCAACCCATAACGCCACCGAAGTTGGGAAACTGCTCAACCAACATGGCCAGGACAGGTCCAATTTTTTCCTGGGACACATAACCCTGTGATCCATTACCCGGGTTTGTCAACAGGCCATACACAATCCGTCGCGGAGACCACCCCTGAGAAACCATAGCAGCATACATCCGTGGATCCTCAGCAAGACCCCAGCCATTGTAGAACTGGGCATTGTACCAGTCAATCTTAGAAGCCCGAGCCTGCTCGAGCTCACGGTAGTCAAAGCCGGATAGGTTCCCAATACCAAGTAGTGCAGCTGCCACAGGAGCCAAGGTGATGATAAATGCGTCGCCCATGTCAGCCTTGAGTCGGTCGATGAGTCGAATGATGCCTTGCAAGGACATGGCCTCTTCTACATCGAGATCGATTCCATCAAGGCCATGGCGGCGGATCATGGTCAGGAAAGGGTAATAAAATTGTTCGAATTCCGCCCGGCTGCCGTCAAGGCGCGTGAATGAGCCCGGGGCCGCCCCGCCTAGCATGCCCATCACTTTCACGCCTTGCTGCTGCATGACGGGTACTTCGGCCCATAGGGGGTCGAACTTGGCGCTGTCTGGCGGGTCATCGTTGAGAGTGATATCTCCTGGTGCACCGTTTAGGTGAAAAGCCGCGAGAATAAGATGTGTTATCCCGGTGTTGTTTTCCAGGAGCGGGAGCATGGAGACATACTGGCCCCCACCTGGGATGAGCGTTTGGTGGTACAGGATCACCCGCGGGCGCTCGCCGAGTCCACCTCGGATAGGGGGCATTTCAAAAAGGGGGATGACTTGAATGCCCAGATAAACGTAGATTATAGCAAGTTTATCCCACGAGCTTCGCTTTGTGAGAGCTGGATGACTCGCTCAAGCTTTGGCGATTGGCAGATGTGGGGGTTCGAAATTCTTCGAGCTCCTAGCGCTTGAAGGGAATGAGCACAGAGTAGTAAATAAAACCCCCGGTGTTATCCAATGACAAATTTCCAGACCAAAAATGGAAATAGCCAGAGAATATTACTGCAACACAGAGTAGTAGATCGGATTGAACACCTGCACACGATAAACACAAATCCTGACTAAGCCGAATGGTCGATCCATTTTTTGGGCAAGGCTACCAGCTATCTACAAGAAACTATGGTTGTTGCTGGGATCAAGTAGGGCCATATACCTACCTTCGTGGTTTAAATTCGATATTAACTTGCTAGTAGGGCATCTTCTTTTCATCCCCATGTCGGGCTCATAGCTTCAATACTAGAACCATGGGAAACAGTCCCTATACCCATGGTGTTGGACTTGGGCTCGTTTAGGAAGACCTGGGGATGACATCAAACTTGAATACCGGATTCGTGCTCCAGCAAATTGAAACGAACAACCAGGAACACAGTGTATCTCAATGTGGACTTCTTCCAGTCATACAAGAATGGTATGTAGCTAGCCGACTAGCGGGTTTCGTAAAGGCAATGTCATAGAGACAAGCCACCATCGCCTCCGATGAGATGATGGAGGCAAAATAGCTGTTTCTGAAGACTACATAAGTTGCGGGCCATGTCCATCAAAGCAGCCTTGTGGCGAAGCAACATCTTCTTGCGCAGCAGCGTATACTTCTAACATCAACTTGCACATTCGACAGCATGATGGCTTTGATTAGTACTCGGTTCATGTCACGTCCACTTTCCAGACTGCTTCCATCCGGACAGTCAGTGAACGTCGGATTGTGGCATCGGTGTAGTGTCGCCACAGTACCACCGCCTGAACACCCACATCATCCCAACCCTGGGAATTTTGCGAATCGTCCACGCGAACAGCTTTCAGAAATAGGCCACAAGGGTGGAAAGAAGGGTGGAAAAGCTACCGGCGTGGGCGGATTCCATAATATGGATCCAGAGAAACAGGTGAGAATGCCCCAACATACAGTAAAAAGGACCTGCAGTTAAATGTATAAACGTAAATAGCATGCTATCGCTTCGAAAGGCGGTCGTGCTGCAGGTCGGAGAAAAGCACCAGGAAACGGGGAAACCGAGTTAGAAGCCGAACGGCGTGGCCGGTCGCATGAGCCCTCTGTGGTTCCACCTGGATTCGAAGAATGGAAGACAATGGCTTGATTTAAGGATCAATTTCATGCAAATGGCAAATAATTAATGTGAAACAAGAGCGGAATCAGAAGTCAAGAAGTAAGAAGTAAGAAGCATAGTAGACACACATGCCCGCTAGACCTAAAAAGGCAGTGGATAAACATTTCCGCCTCAGGCGGCCAAATACAACCCGTCGCGAGATTCTTCAATCTTTCTCTTCTCCCCCGCAATTTGGTTATTGTTATTTCTCTATTTACTCGGTTAATATTTTTCATTTGGTAGCTCTCCAGTGCAACCTTAAGAATTGCACTTGAACTCTGCTTTGGCTGTTTAGCCTTATCGTGTTGCCCTCATCTTTGCGCATCCGCATCCGCACGCGTGCGCAACCATGGCCAACACAGGCTATACCTCGCCGTTTCACACCTCACATGACACCATCGGGCAGTCAACGTTGGTGACGCCTCTTTTCATGCCATCCTCTCCTCCTCAGCATCCTTCTAGCCCATTGGGCTCTCCGGCAACCGCACAAACCCCTGCAACTGCCCAGACTCCTGCAACCGAGCGCGTCGCAGCGCAAAGTAGCAACCAAGGTCGCAACGAGGCTGCGGATGATGAATACCATTCTGACAATGAAATCCAACCAATATCTCGACCCCGCTCTCCTAGAAGCCCAACAGGTTCAGATCTCGATGCGCGTCTTGCCGATTATACCTTGGATTTTAGCAACTTCCCAAGCGGCCATTTTGCCTTGGATGGGCCTGACGAAACTCTGCCTCCCTTCCACCAAGATGTAGATAAGTTATCCGATGTTGGGGGTCCGGAAGACTTTACTGCCAATATGGAGAGATACTTGATGGGGGATCCGGAAAATGGAGCGAACCATGAAGACGAGGATGAAGCGGAAGTAGACTACGGATCGGTACGACGATCTTTCCGGAAATCAAAGCAACCGGCCATCGAAGAAGAAGCCGATTCCGGGGAATACAGTGAATTCGGACCACCAGTGGATATGTCGACCCCTTCACACCTGTTACACCGGACTGGCGCTCTTCCCAAAGATTCGACTCACCTGGAAGGTATCGAAGAAATCCCCGACGATGACGAGGCCCCGGATCCCGCATCGCCTTCCGTCCGAAAATTGTCGGACGCCTCCAGCCATGTACCAGAGAAGCAGAATGAGGATCTTCACCAGCAGATTGCACAACTGCAGCAAGCCTTGAAGGAACGCGATGACCAATTGCAGAAGAATCACAATCGTGTGCTTGAAGCTGTTTCCGCTGGTGAACAGATCCGTCATCTCCAGGCAGAATTGCAGCGCAAGGATTCTCTCTTGGATGAGGTGAACGCCAAAGGTAGCGACGAGGCAATGCTGCGCGAGCAAGTTCAGTCGCTTCAAAAGAAAAATGAAGAGCGTGAGCAGCTATTACGGCAGTTGAGCATGAATGCAACGGATCTCAGTCCTCTCTTGAACCAGATTCGTGAGATGCAACAGCAGCTCCAAGACAGAGATACACAGGACTCTTTAGGCAAGGAGCGGCTGGAGACGATTGCTCACTTGCGCCAGCAACTCAATCTTTCCCAAGAGCAGGTGCGAAAGCGCGATGAAACTCTGGATGAGACATTCACCAAGCTTAAGGAAGTCACACGGGCCAGGGATACACAAATACAGGAGAAAAACTCGGAGATCGATCGACTCCAATCACAGATTGACGATTACGGTCTGGAAAATGAGAAGCTTGAGTCGGAATTAGAGCGTGCGCACAATGATTATCAGGTCCTCGAGGAACGCTTTATCGACCTGGAAATTAAAAACCGTCCTCTGGAGGAGAAGAACACTACGCTGGAAGCAAACCTCACCCGTGTTCAATCCCATATGGAAGCCCAGGAGAGTGCCCTCAAAGCCGCAGCAGCTGATCTGCCTATCAGCGGCCATAGCACCTACAGCGAGATTCTCGATCTGATTAAAGATCTGGGCCCAGGGAATCCCGCATCCCCACTCAACTCGCCGTCGAAGGACAAGTTCGTGGAAAGCCAAGGTGTGCAGCAACCGCAACAGCCAGACACGCCAAGTATCGCCGGCCTTCAGCAAGAAATCCAGGAGTTATCCGCCGCACACAAAGCCGCAGATACCGAAGCAGCACGCCTGCGTGGTCAGGCAACTGAAGTCCAGACCCTAATCAAAACCATTGAAACCGAGAACTCGCGACTCTCAACCCGAGTGGGCGAGCTCACAACAGCCTTAAACAAGTGTCAGCACGATCTAATCCAATCACAAGAACGGAACGCCGAGTCCCTGGAGACCGTCGCCCGCTTGCAAGAAGACAAGATCGCCGAACCTCCAAGCCCACCACCCTCGCCCCCAACAGCGCGTGGAGCTCTCAACCCAGAGCCAAGAGGACCAGACACAGCAGCCCTGGAGGCAAACCATCAAAGCCAACTCCGCAGCCTGCAAACCGCACACTCAACGGCAGTCTCAACGCTGCGCGCCTCACACGCCGAATCAATGCGCAAAATCCGCAACCTCCTCACTGCCACCGAGCAACGCGAGGCTGATCTACGCTCGGAACTTGCAAGCCTTCGTGCTTCATCCGCCACCTCCGAAACCCACCTACGAAAGAGCTTCAAATCAGAACTCAGACGTCTGGAAGACATCATCGCCGCAAAGGACGAAACCGCCGCTGCGGTCGACCAGCGCATTGCTTTGTCGGTGGACAAGCGTGAGCGCGAGTGGGAGCGGCGCATCGACCTGCTCCTTAAGGAGCGTGACCGCATGGCGAAGGCTTTGATGATGAGCTGGGGCGAGAAGGAGCTGGGTCGGGGATCGGGGTCTTTGACCGAGAGTCATGGCAAGGAAAACCGTCGTCGTGATCGAGACCGTGATGTGGATGCCAAAAGTGGGCAGGCTTATCGCTACAAGTATGCTCAGAAGCAGAAGCCTAAGACTACGGAGGCTAGGGCTTAATGGGCTGGATTGTTTGATCTTGTCTTTCTCTGGGGTTGATGTACCATATCGGGTTGCGGATTGCATTGTGTTTCCTTTGATTCGTCTTTTAGCGGCCTGGAGTACTTCCTGGAATGGAATTTGGGATCTTGAAATTGCATGTCTTCGCGGTCTGTTGTGTTCTCGTCTTGAGACGAAATTTGCATCTTGTTGCTTCCGAGTGCTACGAAATGAACTTTGTACTGACCTTTCAACCTTCTCTCTTCAATGTTTAATTATGTATTGTCTACCTACTTCAATGTTGTCTTCGCATTGAACGAATTAAATTTGGTATCAAAAGCTAACTGCAACAACACTAAGAGTAACCAAATCACCCTGGCATACTGGGCACACTATCCAATAATACAAATCATGTAAAATGAAGAAATAAACCAAGTTGAACCAAAAGAACGTCCGACCAGCAGACAAACATCTATTAATACTCCTTCCAAACTTCCATCCATTCAAACACCATCTCAATAAAAGCTCAAACTCGTACGATTCGCCCCACGATATTTCGTTTCATCAATAGAATTCGACGGCAACTCCGAGTAAGCGACAGATACAGGCCTCGGATCATCCACCGCACGTGGGTCCGTCATCTCCAAGATACAGCTTAGCGGGCCATTCGCGCCGGCAGGGGTACTACTGCGCGGACGACGCGTGCTGGGGTAGATTACCTCGACGTCGTGTCGAGGAGGGATCGGCGCTGGCATGGATCGGACTGAGCCGTAGCGGCGCTGTTTTGCCCGGCGGGATGAGTAGTGTCCATATCGGCTGCTGCCGTTGGTGTTTGGGTGGGGGCTGTACTGGCTCTGCGAGTGTCGGGGGACGTGGTTTGGGTCGAAGTGGTAGGAGGAGCTGCGGACGGGGTTGTGGATGATGGGTTGTTGAGGTTGCATTGCGTTTCGGATTGAATCTGGATGCATTTTTGGGTCTTGGGCGTGTCGCCCGGACTGGGAATATACTCGTGCTTGGGGTTGGGGGGGGGGACGTGGGATGAAGTTTGGGTGGTGTGGGTGGTGGATTGAGCGGGCTGCGGGCATGGAGTTGGCTGTTTGCGAGCGGCGCACTTTTGGTGGTGGGGATGGGGTTGATGGGACTACCTCTGGGGCATCGGCGGAGTTCATTGTCATTGTTCGGGTGTGGCCTTCTTGCTGTACTGGGTTGGGGTTGGGTTGGGTGTTGGCAGGGCTTTGGGGGAGGGATGCTGAAGAAGCGTTCGGGGTGTTGCCGTTTGGGACGAGTTGGTAGGTGTTGGATTGAGGGATACCCTTGGGCATAGTGTTTGGTGTCACGACTTGCTTTTCGACATCTGATGCGGTGTTGGGGTCTGCCAGGGCCTGGATTTGAGGATCCGCTGATAATGGAAGCGACAATGGGAATGATTTTGGAAGGAGGCGCCTGAGAGAAGAGAGTGACGACTTTCCTCTTTTATGGCTTGTGTATTCCTGGGGAATGGCCGGGACTTTGGGAGCAGGCGCATCAGAGAGAAGAGCGCGTAACTCGTTGGTCAAAGTAGATGTGCTCGAGAGAGGATAAAACTCGCTAGCCAGGCTTTGTGATCCCGGGGAGATACGGTGCGAAGCGTCCTCCGGTGAAATTGTGGTTCCAGGCATAATTTCTCCATATGTCGAACCAGGATCAGTGTTGACTCGAAGTTGAGGCCGCAGACGGGCTGGGGCAGGGTGTCGGACGCTGGGGTGGCAGTTGACTCTGTTGGCAATTGGGTCCACAGACCAGAACTCCCCGGCTCCAGTTCCGTCGTGTTGGCGGCAAAGATAGAGAATTTCGTTTTTGAGCGTTTCCTCGCTATCCCAGCTATTACCAGAGCCGATACTGCCATCTCTGCTAACTTTCTGGCGCTTGTAGATACCAAGAAGCGATACATCATATGGTCTATCGCAAAGCTCCTTTGCACAGTACATAGTGCACACAGTGACCCTGTAGAAGAATTGTCAGTTCAAATGAAGAATCCATGGAACAAAAGTCGAGCATACATCGAAACCACCGACACGATCACCGACGCTCGGTGGAAGGCACAGCTTTTACCGACTCTCCAGAAGGTTGCGTCTGTCCCTTCCGGGAGACAGTACACCTGCTGTGCAGCGACCACGAGACCAGCCACACTTGTAGCTAACCAAAGCATAAGATCCAAGCGCAGCACATATGTGCATATATTATGCAGAATGGTCTTCCGGGTTCCAAATCCACCAATATTGTTGTATTGCCAAGCGACCAGGCTTTGGAGGCTGACAAGCGGCACTGAGAGAAAAGACTGGATAAGAGTTAGCGAACTGTATAATAACCAAAGGGCTAAATCAAACGTACAGCGACAAGTGCAAGTACAACACTGAGAGTCATCTTTGAGTCAACCTGGCCATTACCGTAAAGGTAGAGTACGAGCACCCATTCCAACATGGACTCGAGGAGCAGCAAGTATAGCGCAACAAATATCACAAGCTTCGTCCATGTACCCTCCTTTCGAGGCGTAGGTGAAAATCCAGATGCCATGATTGCGAAAGCTCAAGGACCAAGAGACGAACGACTCTTTTATGGTCTTCTCCGAACTGCCTGAGACTTGGGAAACGGGTAGGGAAGAATGCGAGTGTGTTGTATGTAAAGGACCGGTCCAAATCGAGCCCAGTTGTGGTCTCACTCGAAATTCATCAATTGGGCGCAAATAATAGCATACATAAGGTCGATACCAAGAGGAGTGGTGATGGACTAAAGAGGACTTTGATGAAGGGCTATTAGCCCTGGAGCGCGTCGACGCGAATATAGCGTGGAGGGGTGGAATGTAGCAGCCGAGGGGGATGCATGGAAAGAATCCAACGCCTTGAGGAGGGCCCTCTCTGTAGAGAGCCCACGGGCACGGAAGTACCTGGGTAGTCCATCTTAGCTTGATAACTTGGAATGCTAAGCACTTGCTAGTGCCAGGGATGTATTGAGGGTTTGGTTGTTGTCAGCCTTATCCCTGTGGATTTGCCTGTACAGACGTCAGTTCGTTTCAGTTGAGAATGGAAGATTTGGAAGATTTGAAGTGCAATGAAACTTCTAAGAATTCAGTGTAATTAATTGCCCGTGCATCGAAGGGTTGTCCTTGGTCAAGATAGGATGGAGGCGATGCCCTATCCAGGAGTAGATCCCTCGATGACGTGACGTGGTCAACCACAACCACTCCGACCATCAACACGAATCCTTTCGATCTTTCAATTAAACCTATACACTTATTTAAACGACTCAAACGACTCTTTTTTATTTCAATTTCGTGTTAATAGCCTCCAAGTTTATGGCTTTGGGTAGTTCCTACCAACTCTGTACACACGTGATCCGAGGGGGGGTGCACCTTGTCAGTAAGGACGAGAAATGAGCCTTGAACCTGGATTCACAAGCATTCTGACGCATTTGACACATGAATGAAGTGTTTCTGATGGTTTCACATCGTGGAATGCTCTGGTCTAACTGTGAACTGAGTATAGCAGTATGATCTCTGGCGTTTGCCTTGTTGCATTTGGAAGGTGGAAAATCAAGCGAAGAGCGTAAAATCCCTATCTTGTTTCTTCAAAATTTCCTCTGACGATAGTTGCAGGTGGAATAGAAATGTATCATCTCCAGATACTCTGTTGCGAGTTTCTACAAACGCGAATTCCTCTATACTATTCAAAAGACTGGGACTACTTCCACCCTCCGAAATGAAAGGCTTTGCTATACATGGTGATGGGATACTATGCTAATGAGCTTGAGAAACTAAATGCCCCTCCTTAGCCTCTACGCCGGAAGGCAACAATCCCAACATTGGGGAAATATGCTGCTACCTGATCGTGCAAGAGACACACCATCGGCGACGGCTAATGGATGTTAGTATAACAAGATATACGGATATTGAGGTATCTTATCTCCAGATATGATTCTAGTCGCCAGTCCTGACGCGATACCATTTCCCGCCCAACAAGTTCACTTTTTGCCCGCTCAACGTTTGAAACGTATCATGGGCCTCCTTGACCTCCCCTCCGAGCATTCTCGACCTCTTGCTCATAGCCTTCTGGTCCAAATGCTACTACCTTCCCCTGGTCAATAATTTCGCGTATGAAGTCCAGGTCTCCAGCAGGTCTTGCGGATGCGCTCTTGTGCTCCGGTTCTTGGATACAGATAACGTTCCAAGTCTGAAACATGGAGGACATTGAGCAGAGTGCCTTGGGGGATCGGAGTGGACAGAAATGACCGACAAGAGCTGTGTTTCAGAACTGTCTCTAGTGATGACGCGGAAGCAAGCGGTTTGCTGACTGTCCATCTCGATACCGCGCTTCAACCAATGAGGAAAAATGGTTATTTACATCTCCGGACATGTCAGGCCGTTGTGGTAGGGGAAGGACGTAACCATGGTGATATTAATAGGGTGAAGAGCCGAAGACACCAACGAACGAGGAGCAGGAAGTTCAGGGTAAGGAAGGCGTTTGCCTTGAATCTACGACCCCTTTACTTCCAGCAGCTCTAATTCCTCATTTTCATATTCCCGTGCTTATAATACGAAGTTGGAGGTGACAGCGTGGAATGGCTGGTCCTTCTGGGACTCATAGGTAGGCTTACCAAACTACCGCATTCGAGGTCTCGGGCTTCGGTCGCACCACTGTCACCGACCCCTAGTACGTCTCATCCCTTGTAGAGTTCGACTGTGATACCTTTCAGTGGTCTCTGGAGTAGTAGCTAGGCTAAATCCGGTACTTATTATGTAAATAGTGAGCGGCGTACTATCTTCCACTGCGCTGTTAAGAAACATAGAACCCCCTACGACCCCAACATATCTGTGAAGCCTTCTTAACTGCAGCCTCCGCCAGGGAGCGATACTCGGCGCAGTCCTTTAAAAGTCCCTCGATCCCTTCATTGGGTTTACCAAGGGCCAAGGATGACACAAATGTTTCCACTTGCATGATAAGCCCGATGTGATATGTGCGCGAGGCGTCTCGCGGATTCCGGACGATGGTCGAGGACAGTGTTTTGGATGCAAAAATAGGGTAGTAGATCATGACCCTTTTGCAGATTAGCCACAGAACAAGGAAGCAAAAGGACAAACGTATTTGAGTCCAAGTCATCACGTACCCAACGAGGGTGATGTTAAATTTCGGCATATATTTGATCAAGTTAATCGACGCTGTTGCAGCTTTCGTGCACAGTGATTCCGACATAAATATCACTTGATTGGGCAGAGTGTAGACACTGCTCTTTTTGACCAGATCTATACCTAGCCTTGACTCCTGGGCTGCGGTGATCCGATGGATGGCGATCAGACAGTTGAAGTATGATAAATGGAGATAAAGAAGGACCACGGCTACCGGGGACTGTGGAAAAGTGGAAACCCTTCTTGGTTCAGGTCGGAACTCGGTGGGAATACTCTCCTTCCACTGTTGGAGCTTTTCGTCCAACATGGCAACCGAGCCAGCCACTTCAACAAGCGGGCGATCTCGCGCTGCGACCGAGTAGAGGTGTTTGTGTACCTGGCTCTTGATTAAGGCCAGTTCACAGGTTGATCTGAGTACGTTGAAGGTCTCTTGTCGGTCTGTTGTTGGCATGATCCCTATGTTATCCAGTGGAATTTCCGTTGGTAATAAGACGTCCATGTCATCGTCGCGTTGCGCGATTGGAATACCAGCACGAAGGGATATCCTAGGGCAGGTCAGTATAAAGTCGATCTGACAATACTAGCGTGTCCCCTACTCTTTGTCAAGACAGTACGCAATCCAAAAAATCCGCCTCCGTTGTTCTACTTCTTCAGGACACAAGCCAGACTCGTTTTCACTGCGTTCAAGTCGAATCTGATGACATATCCGCACAACCGAGGAAATCAAGTAACCGCAAGGCTGGCTGCTCAATGTCCCCATTAGAAAGACAACCTATACAGAAAGTACTGTTAGTCGGATCTTCTGTCAAGGCCGCTGTTCATCTTACCATCCCTAACAGCGCCTGGACGGCCCATAGATCAGGTAACCCGAAGCAGAGACCATTCAAAACCCCCAAGGCGTTCTTCATGAACAACCAGCCCTTCTGACGGTCACTATGTACAGAAGAGTTATTCTCTATGCGCAGCATATACCCCATCGCTAAAGCAACATTGAGGCTCGCCCAACGACCGGGCGAATCGAATATGCTCTGTAAGTTGTCGTCTTCACAAAGTGACAGTAGCGATGACGGTTGGAATATTGGAATCAACGAGTTGAACTGCTGCAGGTAGTCATTGACCAACGATATAATCTCATCTTTCGGGGGCAATGGACAGAAATGTTTGTCAGGGAATAAGCCCTCAAGCAGCCTTTGACTCGTTCCCTGGTGGAGACCTAATGGAAGGAGGGATTCTAAGTTGCCAACGGAACCCCCTTGAGTTTTATTAGTTATCCATTTCTTCCCTTCGGGGGATAGGGCTGAGAAGCCTATACGTATCAATCAGCTTTTGGCAGTAATGGAATCAGCTATGGTATCTTACCGGGGTTCGGTGCATCCGTAAAACACCTTGGAACGTAGAAGCAGGGCAGATCCTCCGGTATTACTGTGTGGATGTCATCCGGGGCTTTTTTGAGCATGGTGGGATATACATTCTGTGGAGCAGCAGAGGGGTCTTGTTGAGCGTCCATGTGTATTGGTTCTGAGTCCCAAGCGCCCGTGCCATTTATTGAATCTGCATTTTCAGCTGCACTCGAGGGTGAGGATTCATCTGACTGCTCAGATCCCTCGATAAAGGATGGCTCGTTCTCATCTTCACCCAGGTGAAACCCGATCTTCTGAAAATGAGATTCCAAGCGCCGGATATTTGTCTCTAGGCGATCGATCATGCTCAGGCTGTTCGATTGTTATTCATTACTGGCAAATAATATTGGCTGGGATGTGGTACTTCTTCAACTGCCTATGACGCCTTGGATCAACTAGAGAACAAGGTACGTTGGCTTTGCTGCAGAACGAGCATTTGGACTGGTTGATAATCTCGCATTTTATTTTCCTGCGTCGACAAGTCTCGCATGCCTAATGATATTATTAGTACATGACTTTATTTGTGTCTGTGGAGTCCGCACTTTTCTCTTCCGCTTCCTTTTTATCAGGCGCCCATGTTCTGGCCTTGAGAGTTGAGGTAGATGTTGGATCAATGCAGAGCCGCCGTGAGCTTGATTGTCGAACACTCTATTCATTCTGGATGTTCACGAGTTGTAAAACCAGGTATAGGAGTCGTTTCTGAAATTAGAGCTACAGAGTCGAAGTCATTAGCGTATATCACAAAGATGCTCCATCCGAACCAGAATGAAAAAGACAGCGAAGGGTCCAGGAGGTGCCCAGGTGGATAACCTGCATATAATTATGCTGGTGAACCGTGCAAATTATGCAAATTGTGCAAATTGCGAACCTCTTTAAGTCCGATACCATATCAGATGAGTCACTCACACCTACAAGGTATTCTTAACAGTGGTCTTCTCCAATAGTCTTTTTATATGTCTTTTTAGTGGGCTTTTCAGATGCCTGGTTAGAGATTTTCTTCCCCCTTCTCGTTTTTCTTTTTAGACAGCAGAAACAGGACGGAAGGAAACTTAGTTTGTGAAAGCGATTCTTCTATGTATAACCTTTGAACATCTCAAGGTTGAGCTAATGATGGAAAAAGATCGCCCAAGAAACGCTGTCTTGTAATGAATACCACATTAGTGAACACTGTGTGGCTAAATCGGATGCCGGATGTTCTTTAATTGGTAATACCGCGTATTGAGACATGCCAAGCCCCCGGCCCTAACCCGACACTCAATTTCGACTTCTCGACTCTTTTCACGGAGTAGAGCCCTGACGGTTATAGTTCGGAAAAAAGAAAACTGGGGTATCATAAGCCCCGTTCCGGGATCCGGAAGTAGAAGACCAAAATCCGATAGCTAGCATTCCTACGTATGTACATAGCTACGGATTTAATGATTGAAAATGCCAATATATCTCGGCATCCCGGAGGTTCTTCTATCACGGCTAGATATGTATTCACAAAAGATAATGACCCTTAAACTGGCCGGATCTGCCGGAAATCTAATTGGGATTTTCTGTTTGGATTTAGAGACAAACTTATATATGCCGAGCTCCCAGGCTTGCGGTTTGTTGTCGTCGACTAGGATATATATCGTTCGTCGCCAGATATCTCAGCCTCCTATCACTCTAATTTTCGTCTTGTCTTCCTCTTCTCTCTCAAGCAAGCACGCAGCAATACAACAGTCCTGCCTAAGCCTATGTCACCAGGGACTCGAAAGGTAGATCTCGAACCCAACTCATCACTCTAAGGGATACCCAACTGAAATCTCACTCGATCCCAGTCGATGGTCAGCCACAATTCAATGCAACTCTCGGGTGGACACGAGCTCGACATGATCCATGATCCAGAAAAGAGCGAGGATGAAGACACTGTGCAGGAGGAAGAAGAACACAGGGAAGCACTGGTTGGTCAGCTAGCACGACAACTCACCCGTCAATCTACCCGATTCTCTGTGAACGGTACATTGAACAATCCGTTCACCAATGGAGACTCTGAATCCACTCTTAATCCCAATAGCCCCAACTTCAAGGTGCGGGACTGGATGAAGATGTTGCTGGCTATCCGGTCTCGCAACCCCGACAAATACCCAGATCGGACCGCTGGTATTTCGTTCAAAAATTTGAACGTCCATGGATTTGGCTCTCCCACCGACTATCAAAAAGACGTCATGAACTCGGTTCTGGAGCTTGGAACTATGGTCCGCCGACTCGCCGGCCTGAAGCTTCAGAAGATCCAGATCCTCCGTGATTTCGATGGTCTCGTCAAAAGTGGGGAAACATTGGTGGTCTTGGGAAAGCCAGGTAGTGGGTGTTCGACGTTACTCAAAACCATTGCTGGCGAAATGAATGGTATTGAGATGTCAGAGGATTCGGTTCTCAATTATCAGGGTAAGTCTCTTCCTACATGATTCTGTATAACTTCATTTTTTGAAAAGGTTTTGACAAATACGCAATGCATTTAGGTATCTCTGCAAAGGACATGCAGAATTCCTTCAAGGGAGAGGCAATCTACGCAGCAGAAACGGATGTCCACTTCCCCCAACTATCCGTTGGCGATACTCTCATGTTCGCGGCGTTAGCTAGAGCTCCCCGAAACCGCCTTGAGGGTGTGGGAAACAAGCAATACGCTGAACATATGAGAGATGTGGTGATGGCCATGCTTGGCCTTTCTCATACGATCAACACCCGGGTTGGCAATGACTTCATTCGCGGAGTTAGTGGAGGCGAGAGGAAACGCGTCAGTATTGCAGAGGCCACTCTCAGTCAGAGTCCGTTGCAGTGCTGGGACAACAGCACAAGAGGCCTGGATAGTGCGAATGCACTTGAGTTTTGCCGAAACCTGGCTCTTATGAGCAAATACTCGGGAACAACAGCCTGCGTTGCGATCTACCAAGCGTCACAGAACGCTTACGATGTCTTCGACAAGGTGACCTTGCTTTATGAAGGAAGGCAGATCTACTTTGGGCCAACGACGGAGGCTAGGAAGTACTTTGAAGACATGGGCTATGAATGCCCGGAGCGTCAAACCACGGCAGACTTCTTGACGTCGATCACCAGCCCTTCGGAACGCGTGGTGCGGAGTGGGTTTGAAACCCGTTTTGTTCCTCGCACTCCTGATGAATTTGCGACAGTATGGAAGAACAGCGACGCACGTGCCAAGCTCATCCTTGAAATTGAGGAGTATGAGAGAAATTACCCTCTCAAAGGTAGCTCCTACGATGCATTTATCGATGCCCGTAAGGCTATCCAGGACAAGCACCAAAGAGTCAAATCGCCATACACCATTTCGATACGGAAACAAATTTCACTCTGTGTGACCCGTGGGTTTCAGCGCCTTCGTGGAGACTACAGCCTAACTGCAACAGCTTTGATTGGGAATTTCATAATGTCTTTGATCATTGGCTCGGTGTTTGTGAATCTCCCCAAAGATACCTCCAGCTTCTACTCTCGTGGAGCTCTTTTGTTTTTTGCGGTCCTCCTGAATGCTTTTTCTAGCGCACTGGAAATCCTCACCCTATACGCCCAACGTCCAATTGTTGAGAAGCAAGCCCGATACGCCTTCTACCACCCTTTCGCAGAGGCACTTGCATCGATGCTCTGCGATACACCTTACAAACTGATCAACTCATTGACCTTCAACATACCATTATACTTCATGACCGATCTACGTCGCGAGGCTGGGGCGTTCTTTACATTTTGGCTGTTTTCGGTCATCACCACGTTCACAATGTCAATGATATTCAGAACAATTGCGGCATCTTCTAGATCCCTGTCACAAGCCTTAGTGCCAGCTGCCATTTTGATCTTGGGTATGGTTATCTACACTGGGTTCGTTATTCCCACTCGCAATATGCTCGGGTGGTCGCGCTGGATGAACTATATCAATCCCGTTGCCTACGCCTTTGAAAGTTTCATGGTCAATGAATTCCACGATCGTTATTTTGAATGTGCAGCTGTCGTTCCATCAGGTGGTCAATACGACAGTGTCTCAATGGACCATCGCATCTGTTCAACTGTCGGTGCTCAGTCAGGGTCCACCAATGTGTCTGGATCGTTGTATCTCAGCCAGAGCTTCGGGTATCTTAAGGGACATTTGTGGAGAAATCTTGGAATTCTCTTTGGCTTCCTTATATTCTTCATGCTCACCTATCTTCTTGCCACTGAGTACATATCCGAGAAAAGGTCTAAAGGCGAGGTCCTTCTATTCCGCCGTGGCTATCAGCCCAAACATGCCTCTAGTGATGTGGAGGCACCTTCTCAATCTTCTACAGGCGTCAAAACGGACGAGTCTCCTCCCAAAGCGGCGGCCATTCAGCGACAAACTGCGATCTTCCACTGGCAGGATGTCTGTTACGACATCAAAATTAAAGGAGAGCCTAGAAGGATTCTGGACAATGTTGACGGCTGGGTCAAGCCCGGGACCTGTACGGCCTTGATGGGTGTTTCCGGGGCTGGAAAAACAACACTGCTTGACGTGCTAGCAACGCGAGTTACAATGGGGGTTGTCAGTGGCGAAATGCTCGTTGACGGAAACCCCACAGATCAGTCCTTCCAGCGAAAGACCGGATATGTCCAACAGCAGGACTTGCACTTGTCTACGTCGACGGTTCGGGAAGCACTAGAGTTTAGTGCTTTGCTACGTCAACCCGCCTCTGTTAGCCGGAAGGAAAAGATAGACTATGCTGACGAGGTTATCAAGCTCCTTGGTATGGAGGCGTACGCTGACGCTGTTGTCGGTGTTCCGGGCGAGGGATTGAACGTTGAGCAGCGGAAGAGATTGACGATTGGTGTGGAGCTTGCCGCGAAACCCCAGCTCCTACTCTTCCTGGATGAACCTACGAGTGGCCTGGATAGTCAGACTTCTTGGTCTATTCTTGACCTTATCGACACTCTCACCAAGCACGGACAGGCGATTCTCTGCACTATCCATCAACCTTCAGCGATGTTGTTCCAACGATTTGACCGTCTTCTCTTCTTGGCAAAAGGGGGAAAAACAATCTACTTTGGTGAGATTGGCGAAAACTCGTCCACTTTGTCAAACTATTTCCAACGTAACGGCGCCCACCACCTGACCCCCGGAGAGAACCCCGCTGAATGGATGTTGGACGTTATTGGGGCAGCACCGGGTACACACAGCGAGATTGAGTGGCCAAAGGTATGGCGGGCTAGTCCCGAGTACGCGAAGGTCAAGGAGCATCTGTCTGAGCTGAAGTCCACCTTGTCTTCAAACTCACAAGGTGATTCTTCGCCTAGTCAATTCCGTGAATTTGCCGCGCCCTTTTACGTCCAGCTATGGGAGTGTCTCCTACGTGTCTTTGCGCAATACTTTCGAACCCCGACTTATATCTGGTCGAAAGCTGCCCTTTGCATCCTCACGTCGCTCTATATTGGATTCTCGTTTTTCCACGCCCAGAATTCTATCCAAGGCCTCCAGAACCAGATGTTCAGTGTCTTCATGTTGATGACAATTTTTGGAAATCTGGTGCAGCAGATCATGCCAAACTTCGTTACCCAACGCTCTCTTTACGAGGTGCGAGAGCGTCCATCCAAGACATACAGTTGGAGGGCGTTCATGATCTCGAACATTCTAGTGGAATTGCCTTGGAATACACTTATGGCTGTGTTTATCTTTTTGTGTTGGTATTATCCGATCGGATTGTACAGAAATGCAGAGCCCAGCGATGCAGTGAGCGAACGAGGGGCCCTCATGTTCTTGTTGATCTGGACATTCCTGTTGTTTACTTCAACCTTCGCACATATGGTGATTGCAGGGATTGAACTGGCTGAGACTGGTGGCAACATCGCGACCTTGCTGTTCTCCCTCTGTTTGATCTTCTGCGGTGTTCTCTCAACTAAGGAGGCCTTGCCTGGATTTTGGATCTTCATGTACCGCGTTTCACCGTTTACCTACTTGGTCTCAGCGATGCTTTCGACGGGTGTTTCGGGCGCCGATGCAATCTGCGAGCCAGTCGAATTCCTGAAGTTTAACCCCCCAGCCAACCAAACTTGCCAGGACTATATGGATCCTTATATCAAAATTGCCGGGACTGGATATCTGGAAGATCCCCTAGCTACCACAGACTGCTTGTTTTGCACGGTGAGCAAGACCGATGCCTACCTCCTGCAAATCTCCAGCGACTTCGCTGACGCTTGGCGGAACTTCGGTCTGATGTGGGTGTACATCGTCGTCAATATTTTCGGCGCGGTGTTTATCTACTGGCTTGCCCGTGTGCCAAAAGGGAAGAAGACTAAGTAATGCCTTGCAGGAATGTGGATACACGTTCGGGCCCTTGGGCCAGAGTATATACACTCTACAACTTTGTTGAAAGTGGTTTTTATTTCCGTTTCTGTTCATGTCCCTATTTCTGTTCCCTTGTACAGGATTGTCTTGATCCGTTCTTTCTTTCTCGTCTTCTTCATTTGTCTTCTTCATTCTTTCTCTTCTCCTTCATTTGTTTCTTCATTCTTTCCTTTCTTCGCCAACCCCATCTGTTTGTTATGGCCCCAAGCCTTTATTAATGGGATCAGGTGATTCACAGTTTGCTGCTGTCTCTCACCTATCGCCACCCTTTCCTTCCTGCTCACTCTATTAAGTAAACATGAATATAGACAGTTTTGCAATTCCATAGTCGCCATTTTAAAGTAAAGAAAGGGACAAGAGAACGCAGAAGTTGACGAATGGAAGCAGTCGGAATAAACTACAAACTAGGCAAACAGAATTAGAACCAGTTCAAACTATCTGGCCACAGGTCCCGAGGCATACAGGCGCAGATGAATATCAGATAGATACATGAGTCGCGCCCTCTTGCGTCCCCTTTTGTTCGACATGCTCGAATAAGTGGGTCCCCAATCGGGAATGTATTCAGGAGGACATTTATATTAGACATTCAATCAGGTCCAGAAGGCCTTTTGAAGAGCATCACACATTAAGGTGATACACCTCTTTCCCTCAGTCAAGGCCCCATCCATAGCCAAAAACGGATGCGGCATGCCCTTCATGACCTGCAAATCAACCGGCACACCCGCCTTCTGCAACTTCTCCGCATACTGCTCACCCTCCGTACGCAGTACATCCAGCTCGCCAACCATAACCAGTGCAGGCGGCAATTGCGAGTAATCGCCCTGCCAGAACAGCGGGCTTGACTCGGGGTTCGTGCGGTCCGCGTCGTTGGGGACATAGTGATCGCGGTACCAGTACATCTTAAGTGCCGGAAGTGCGGGTGTCCGTTCGTACCGACGATATGACTCGTTGTTTTCCACTGTGGCAGTGTTGTCTGTCACGGGAACAGACAGTAGCTGGGCTCGGAAGTGAACGGGCGGTGACAGAGTCAGCGCCTTGTGTGTCAAAATCGCGGCAAGGTTCCCGCCGGCGGAGGAGCCTCCGGTTGCGATTTTGGATACGTCCACTGAGAGTGCGGCAGGGCCGTCGGAAATCAGCCAGAGGAGAGCTTCCCAGCAGTCATGGACTGCAGCCGGCCAGCGGTTCTCGGGTGCAAGGCTAGAAGAAAATAAGAGACATTAGATTGAAATTTCTCAAGGTCATATATGCATGGTGTGATCACATAGTCCACGGATAATTCTTCACTCACCGGTAGTCGACTGTGATTACGACGCAGTTGCCTCGTACACAGAGATTTGAGCACACCACGTTCTCCGTGTCAATGTTGCCCAGTACCCAGCCACCACCGTGGAAATACAGCATCACTGGCCATCCACCAGGAGGCGCCTGGCCCTTGGGAGTAAAGCAGCGGATGGGAACTGCTGGGCCCTTGGTTGCTCGTCGCTGAACGGTAATGTCTTCAGTCTTGCCCACCTCCAGCATTGGGCCTGCACCCGGAATTAAGACACCACTTGTCCGTGATGCTTCCACGGGCTGCAGGTGCACCTGTTGGTTATTGATGACATGCTTGTTATAGAATGCGACATACTCGGGGTCCAACAAGTCTTTAACGGACTCGTGGAGCGGATAAGGTGGTTGAGTAACGCCTGCAGTCATTTTGAAGTTACAGATAATAAGGAAAAGATATGTTGTACAAGGGTCCTAAACTTTCGGGGTCCCAGGGTCCCATTCAAATAAAAGTTCACCCCCACGCGGAAAGTGGGGAGAACCATCCAAGCAATGCGGGGGAAATACCGCTGATAAGCTGATAAGCCAACTATATGCCGGTTTTGGGAAATGATCGACAGGACTGTTGCAGTGAGACCCCCCGTCGGCTCCATTATGGAGTTCTATGGACCCATGGGGCCTCTCGTGAAGCCACTCGTGAGTCACTTCATGTTCCTCGGCTATATGCCATCGGCCAATATAGAGCCAGTTGTTACGTTTTAGTATTGACCGTGTGGGATGCAGCCATAGCCCCTGATGCTGCCCGGTTGATAAGGAGCGCCTCCCCCACGCAAGGGGGGCAATTCCTGCGTTTTTTTTTTCATCACTTCACCTCAATTGACTCATCCCTAGCCTATACTCCATCCTTTCAGAAACTCTCACAATGTCCTCCAAGACCCCCGTCCTTACAGACAAGGCTCCCAAGCCCCTCCCCGGGATCTACTCTCAGGCTATTGTCGCCAATGGCGTCGTCTACTGCTCCGGTGCTGTCCCGATGGACGCTGCCACTGGAAAGTTGATTGATGGTGATGTCAAGGCCCACACTGTAAGAGACAGGTCAACCCCAATTGAACCAATTCAACCTGCTAATACCTCTGCCCTCGAACAGCACCAATGCATCAAGAACCTAACCCACATCCTCGAGGAGGCTGGTACCAACATCGACAAGGTCGTCAAGGTCAATGTGTTCCTGTCCAACATGGATGATTTCGCGGATATGAACTCCGTCTACATGCAGTACTGGGGTGATGTGAAGCCCTGCCGGACGTGAGTTCTTACCCCCGCTCATTTATTTCTTATCGTTGGGGTCATTTGGGGTCATATACTTCCCTCGATTCTTTTCGTACTATGCAATGTACTGATTGCGCTTACGCATGCATCTGCGCGGGTCTGCATAAGTGGTTTGATTCGTTGCTAACGGTTATACTCGGCAGGTGTGTTGCGGTCAAAACGCTCCCTCTTAATACTGATGTCGAGATTGAGTGCATTGCTGTTCTCTGAGCTGCCTTTTGCTTCCTTCAGTTTCATAGAGAAAATTTAAGGAATGATGATATGACTTCTACTACAAATACACCTTTCTACGATTGAGAATAACAGGTAAGACAACAATACTGTTATGTGAATCGTATTATCTACGTCCTTAGTTATATGACAATCAGAAGTGGCTCCAATAAAACAACACAGTGGAAGATAGTATGCCCGGTTGTTATTTATGCAGCGAATCTTTATTCTCAATGTGAAATTCAACACGATTTGACATGAATTTGTCCAATACGTTTGCTGTTGTGGTTCATACGCCCCGCCAGTTTAATATAAGCAAACCAACCAACAATCTACGCAACCTCAACGTGTTCAATCTGCCGACATTTCGAACGGGCCTCATCCTCCTCATCCTCCAGTTGCCTAATCTGAGCACCCAGGCCGGTACAAACATAATCCTTAAACTTCCTTGTCGCCACCTTGTGCTGGAACATCTCATCAAGTTCCTCAAGGGACCGATCCTTGGTCTCCGGCAAAAAGAAATAAACAAAGACCATAGCAGCAACAGAGAAACTTCCATAGATAATCGCCGTCCGGCCCCCAATTGCAGCCTGCACGTACGGATTGACAAAGTTGATAGGCACCGAGGTAACGAAACTGCCAAGGGACGACAAGAGAAGTGTCCGCTCGCGCAGCTGTCCGGTTCCAATCTCGCCGCCGAGAATCCACACACCAGGACCCCAGGACAGCGCATAGAAAACATACCACAGAACAAGCATGGCAATACACCCGTTCTGCGTCACTGGAGATAGAACCTCGTAGCCATTCGCCGTAGTTCCGCCAACCCCAATCATCATGGCAGCCATGAAGAACGCGCCGACAAACATGCTGCTCCGTCTACCAAGCTTGTCAAATGTGAATAAAGAGACTAAATTCGCAACGATCCCGCATGCTAGCACGATGACGTTGTATTGCAGCGGGTCCGCGAACCCCAGCTGCTTCATGAATGTCACGATAAAATTATTGATAAATGAGACACCTTGCGCCTGTTGCAGGATCTGGACGCCCATGGCGATGATAGTTCGGCGCCGGTTAGTCCCGCGGAAGCAGTCCATGATGCTCGTTGCGTGGTGGAGCTCGCGCTGTTCCTCGACTTGGAGTCGGAGGAGCTGGACCTCCTCGCTCGCATTGTAATTGGGTCCGTATAAATCCTTGACTGCAGCCTCTGCTTCTTCGTAGCGCCCTTTGTAGACAAGGAAGCGGGGTGTTTCGGGGAGAAAGGGGTATGGGATGATTATTCCAACGGGGACCAGGAGCTGGCATAGGATTACTGTTCTTCAAATGGGTTAGCCAGATACTGGACAGTTGGAGTGGGCTTCCGATGCATACAAATACGCCCATTCGCCTTTCATGTTCTGACATAAGAAAACGACTAGGGTGGCGAGGAAGCCGCCGAATGTATTCCAGAATGAGTATGCCGCCAAGAAAGCGCCTGGGAAGTAGAGTCAAAACAACCATTGCCCATTCCTTGTAATTATATTGAACACCACATACCTCGGATCCTAGCAGGAGCACATTCCGACTGGTACATCGGCACGACGTTAGATGCCACGCCAATGCCCGAGTACACAATAATGCGACCCACTACCAACTGCCAGAACGACGTCACAGCAGAGGCCTCGAGGACAATTCCGATGGAAAGCAGAGCAGCCATCACCAGAAGCGTGGGTTTCCGGCCCAGATGCGAGCACAGCCATGGCGAAGCTAGACAGCCGAAGATAATCCCAGCCGAGCCAGTGCCCGTACCGGCAGACTGCTTCTCAGGGGGAATACTCCAATCACCGGAGGCATTGCGAGACCCATACTTCCGGGCAAATGGCGTCAACCCCAGAGCTCCTCCCCACCAGGAATTATCGAAGCCGAAGCCAATCGCTCCCAGGGAGACGAAACATCCAACGAATAGAAGGCGAAGGCTAAGCTCCTGGTAGAGCGCGGAATGTTTTATGGCGCCAAACATAATGACGAATTGATAAGAACCAGCAACGACCTTACTGCACACACTCCGTCGACAAAGAGGACTCGCAGCCCCCCGGCATGTGTCACCCACTCTTTTATATACATACCTAGGTTTTGACCAACGCCATCAAGTCCTTTCCGGGGAACATTATCCCAGATGCAGCCCCGCAAGAGATGGCCTGATGTCGGGCACTGCAAATGCCCGCTTGTCTTTTCCCCGTCAATGAGACGAAGCTAAAGACCAAACTTGGTGCAGAGCTCATCGGAGGATAGTCTGTGCTGGCGGTTAGAACTGCTGGTTTGGAGGTGTTGTTGACTGAACCCGGGCAATCCCCCGGCTTCTCCGCAATAGCACGCAGCTAAGCCAGGTACGAGTGGCTATAATTGCGATTCTCGGTTGTTCTTGTGGGGGGAACTGCAAATGCTGCGCTTGCATTTCCCTGTCAGAGCGAAGAAGCAAACGACTAACCAAACTTGGGAGAGAGTTCATCGGGGGCTAGTCCGTTGTGGTGGTTACGACTGGGTTTGGAAAGTGTTGCCGGCTAAACTTCGGCAGTTTCCCCCGGGTTCTCCGCACTCGGACGCCAGCCGAACTATGTACCTAGGTATATGCGAGTGGCTATAATTGGATTCAGGGTTGTCCTTGTGAGTGGTGTCCAAATATGGTGTCTTCTGTTCGTAAGTTGTAATTCTGTTGTTCCTTTTGTTAACATATTCGTACATTTATTCCCATAGCCATCATCATCACCATTGACAATGGCATCGCAGCACCAACTCCAGTCTTTCCCGTCCAAACCGCGCGTCTTCATCCTGAGCGATATCTCCAATGAGCCCGACGATGCTGAGTCACTGGTTCGCTACCTATTGTATGCCAACCAGTTCCGTACTGAAGGCCTGGTAGCTTACACTTCAACCTGGATGAAGAACAAGGTCTGTCCGCAGGACATGCACAAGATAATAGACGGCTACGAGAAAGTCGTAGACAATCTCAATGCCCACGTCCACCCAAACGACCCATATCCAGCAGCCCAATATATGCGATCGCTCATCAGAAAGGGCGCAGAGGTACCGTCCAGCATCATACCCTCCCCGCCAAACCACATCCTAACAATCAAATAGAGCTACGGCATGACCGCCGTGGGCCCAGACATCCCCCTAAGCGAAGGCGCACAGCATCTGCTAGACTGCATCCTCACTCCAACCAACGATCCCCTCTGGATCCTCTGCTGGGGCGGCACGAACGTGCTCGCATCCGCACTTCTCAAACTACAAACCACACATTCCCCCACCACAGCCGCCACCCACCGCGCGAACCTCCGCATCTACGCAATCTCCGACCAAGACGACACAGGAACCTGGCTGCGCGCTACCTACCCAGATCTATTCTACATCTGCTCCATACACGGGTGGTGCCAGTACGGACTGGCTGCATGGACCGGGATCTCCGGCGACGCATGGTACGGCTTCGACCAGGGCGGACCAGATGGGTCGAAGATCAGCGCAGAATGGATCCGAGAACATATCCAGATCGGGGCCCTGGGCTCAAAATACCCGGATTTCATGTTCATCCCAGAAGGCGACACGCCGACGTTCCTGTACCTGATCCAAAACGGGCTCGGTGTCGCCGAGAGCCCGGAGTACGGGTCCTGGGGTGGTCGATATATCCGCACGGACATGAGCGGGGCAGGCGTTGCGAATAGACATTTCAGCGATACGCCAGATGAGGTCGTTGGGCATGATGGGCGCCGGCACAAGTCGAACCAGGCGACAGTGTGGCGCTGGCGGGACGCGTTCCAGAATGATTTCGCGGCGCGCATGCAGTGGAGTCTTTCTCGGGATGTGGCGCGCGCGAATCATCACCCTGTTGCTGTTGTTAATGGGAGTGTTGGGCCTGCGCCGCTGGTTCTCGAAGTGCCGGCTGGGGGTATGGTGCGGATTGATGCGCGGGCATCGTATGACCCGGACCCGGAGGATTCTATTACGTTTAAGTGGTATCAGTACAAGGATCCTAGTGCGACACAGTGGTCTGTTCAGCATGAGGTTGGGGAGTTGGGGATTCGGCTTTTGGATGAGGCTGGAAGTGTGGTTGAGGTTACAGTCCCGCCGGCTGAGAAGTGCTGTGTGGAGCTTATTAGTCGTAAGCCTGTTGCGAGGGGGCAGTTGTTGCATCTTATTTTGGAAGTGAAGGATAACGGGTCGCCGGCGCTAATTACTTATCGGCGTGTTCTTATTCAGGCGACGAACGAGGGGTTGCTGGGTGGTGGCGGAGGTGCTGAGGCTATTGGTGATACTATGAAAGATGTGATCCGATGATGTTGAACCATGAGTATGTAGACATTGTGTTTGTATACAGTACATAGATAGAACAATGGAACAATTTACTCTTCTTTTCATTCTTCCCATAAGGGCTACGTTGGTGTAGAATAGACAGGCCATTGAGTATGAGTTAAAAGACAGAAGTAATGCGTGGATACCTTCTGAGGTCGTCTATGTCGCAGAGGCCCAATTGGTAAGATCGCCCTGCGATGATTGGCCTATTTGAAATCTATCCGGACTTGATATTCCATGGACTGATAAAATTATAGATAGGATGACTGCGGCTGTGCACTGATAAGCTAGTGGTCTGCTATGATCCAATCCGCCATGCAAGTCAGAAGCTGAGTTCATTGTGCACTCAAGGCCGGTAGTTCTTCGTCCTCGTATCTGGTGCCAATGAGTATTATCCCCCAGTAGCCCTCATACCCCACTTCATGCCCTGTGTTGAGGCTATGTATAGAAGTTCCATCTCGCCTTGATACTGTCCATCGGTATTCAACAATGCTTTATTTCACAGACAGCAGATCCAGCTACATCACCTCCTACCAAAGAGGACACATCCACTTATTATGGCCAAAGTTAAGAGGAGAGCTACACACTTGACAATGGCATAATAACAGCCCTGGTCTCTCGCACTGGCTTGGAATTTCGATCTTATCCCTGCGCAATCTCAGACTTTAGAAGTCCCTAGTAAATATTTTCTGTTATTAGCCAATTGGTAAAAGAGAATACAATCAACGCAGGCTATAGGAGATTAGAAGTTTTGTCCTCTATCACGTCCTTTGTTGTTGGGATGAGTCTGAGCGGCGCCTGTAAGAGATCGTTAGACTTTGAGTCCAGGGTGTTTCACTCGGACGGATGGCCAGGTGTGAAGTTGAACGAGATACCCCAAAAGGAGGGCTAGCACTGATGTAGAACCGATTCTGGGTCTCTGGATCTGGGTGTCCTAAGATAACAATATAGGCCAGGGCCCTTCGGATTTGACGAGTAGTAATCAGGTTCCAAGGTTGGCGGACGACGGGAATCGGCCCGGGAATCGGCCCCACATGGCCCATTTAGAGTTTATTGCCTGAGGCAGCTATATGCCTAAGGCGAATAACCTTGCTCATTCTTGTCTCCTTACTTCACATCCCCCTTTGTCGAACCGTTGCTATTTAAAAAAAATGACCGTGTCCTAACGCAAATAATTTGGGGCTCATGTGTGCCTTGGCGTCTTTGCAATGGCAATTATGATCGTCTTGTATTGATCGATCCTATTTCTAAAGCCGAGAACGAGGGATACGTTTTTATCTAAATTATGGCGTGATGAAATTCTAGAGTACCCCAAATCTATGGCAGATAACTCAAGACCTATTTATTTCTCTTTTCTAATTTTCCTACCCATTCAAAGTCTTGAGTCGACGGCGCAGGCCTCTTTTTATTGCCGGCTCGAAACGAGTTGCTCGCACGTATGGATTTGACATTTCAGGCTGAGCCTATGGCTATAGAGAGTCAATCACCTAAGAACGAGAGAGCTATTGACACCAAATATGCTGATGAAACTCTTCGCATTCTTCAGCTTCATGGAGACTCTGTTGGTTCATTGACGACCGAGAAGGAGAAAACGCTGAGACGCAAATTGTACTGGCGTATTTTCGGGCTACTCTCCGCTATCAACCTGCTGCTCTTTGTGAGTTTGTCATTAACACCTCTTACTCGCAGGCTCTAACTTTCCTAGATAGACAAGTCCACTCTCGGCTATGCCGCTATCCTCGGCCTGTTCGAAGAAACTGGCATCACCAAGGCTCAATACAACAATCTTGGAACTTTCTTCTATGTCGGTACGTGACAGTATTTTTCTCCTATTTCATATTCCCTAACACTCTCGTAGGCTACATTGTGGCGCAATGGCCGGGACACTATGCTATGCAAAAACTACCATTTGGAAAATTTGTTGCCGCTCTAGTCTTCATGTGGGGTGTCATCCTACTACTTCATTGTGTCGCCACGACCTACGCCGCTCTTGTGGTTTTGCGACTGGCGCTCGGTGCTGCTGAGTCTGTGGTTGTACCTGCAATGGAAGTCACAATAGGAATGTTCTTTAATCGTTACGAGCAATCCTTCCTCCAACCCTTCCTTTGGTTGACATCCGCCGCCGCCCCTATATGCGCCGCGTTTATCTCCTACGGTTTGCTTTGGAGCCATAGCACCATCCTGCCCTGGAAGCTGTTCATGATTATTACGGGGGGTGTCTCGATCCTTCTTTCTGTTCTTGTCTGGTTTCAGTATCCGAGCAACCCAGCGGAGGCTACGTTCCTGTCACTGGAAGAGAGAATCCACACAATCAAACGAGTACACGAGTCAAGTCAAAGTTCTATTGAACAGAAGCAGTTCAAGAAGAGCCAGTTTAGAGAGACGCTCCGTGACCCCATTTCATGGCTTTTTACTCTGCAGTCATTCACCTTGATGATGTCTAACAATCTCACCTACGGACAGCAGAACCTTATTACTAAAGCTCTTGGGGTAGACAGCTTGGGCTCGACTCTCGTGGCTGCAGCTGGCGGCGGATTTGGTGTCCTGGTTTGTCTTGCGGGAGCCTACGCCCTGCGGTGGTGGCCATCAAATCTTGCCTTCCACGGACTTTTCTGGTGTATCCCTGCAATTGCAGGTGGAATTGGGATGGTTGCTATTGATTGGGACCAGAAGCTAGGAATGCTTGCGTGTCTGCTGCTGGCTGGTCACACCTATGGTAATACCTACATTATCGCGCTGGGTTGGACTACATCATCTGCAGCCGGCTACACGAAAAAGCTGACCCGAAATGTCATGTTCATGGTCGGCTATTCCATCGCAAATATTTGCTCACCGCAGATATGGGTTCCTAGGGACGCACCTCGCTATTACGGTGCCTGGATTTCCATGATAGTGGTCAGCTGGGTGGGGACACCGTTGATTCTTTTGATTATACGGTTCCTGTTGAAACGTAGGAACGCCCAGCGGAAGGCTTGGGCTGAATCCTTGACCAGCGAAGAGAGAAAGACTCATGAATTAGGAGTCGTTGAGGAGCTTGATGAAACTGGGAGCATGATACGCAGGGAGGTTGAAATTGCCATGTTGGATTTGACGGACATGGAGAACCCGTTCTTCGTCTATCCTATCTAGATGACATGAGTATGAGGAGATTGGAGACATCCAGCACCAGGAATTTAGAGAAAACCTTTGACCAGAGAAATATGTATATATATACTAGCATTTCGCTATGGGATGTCGAAGTCCCGCTTTCCCGATAACACTTTAAATTGAGCACATGGTTCCCGAATAAATCAGGGCTAGTTATAACACATTTATTTGGCCTTAACAATACTAAGGTAGTTTGTACCTCCCACATTTGTAGGTATAGGTCCGCAGCTTCGAATGGTGTTATAGTATGTTCCAAGTCTTGTGATGGGGGGTTGAGAATGCGATGGGAATGGTATGATAAGAACTGCGGCTAGAGTTGGACATGCATAAAGTAGTTACAAGGGCCAACAGCAAGTATGAGAGTGTGCCCGTAGTCGCCTACGGGTTTCCATAGTGGCAGTTAGTCACCTTCTAGTAGCCCTGGAGGTGACCTCGGGAAAACCTTAAACTTACAAGCATTTCACTGCCGTCCTTCTCCATGAATATATATACCTTCCACACGAAGCATCACAGCCACGATTTTATGCTTTGGACAGTCGCTTAGGTGTCATACTAGTAATATCCCCGGGGCCCTTCCCCTCCCTCCTGTTTTGTTTTGTTACGTTGGGTTAGGGTCCTCGTCACCCTACATCCATGGAAGCAAGGGATCTACATCAGCCTATATTTACTTAGCGCGCTTCAAGGTAGGGGTCGGAGAAGTGCGCGCGCTAGCTCATTTCCCTTTGCGGCAACTAAAATTATCCTTTCATGACTAGGTACAGCGGGCCACTTTCTGAAACTTAACGTAGGGCTCTATCGGGGCTTGTCCTTGGTTGTTGGCGCCAACAGATATTCCTGACAGAACGGTCCACCGGCAGCCCTTCGTGAGTTTGGGAAATCAGGTCTGAAGGAATTGAAGGATCTGGTCGAAGCCTTCAGGCTCCTTGATCCAGTGACCTTCGCCTTCTGCTCCAGTGAACTCATGCCATTCAACGCGGACCATGATTGTCCGTATAATTCGGGATGCCTGTCGTCCAAGTTCCACGGATACCCACTCATCGTCTGCTCCATGGCTTAGAAACACAGGAGTAGATAAGACAGAGCTGTCCACAGGTTGATTAGCCTGCGGCATCTCACGACCGGCAATTTCATCAAAGAAGAATGTAGATACCAGGCGCTGTGCCTGATGGATCCTAGGTCCATTAAGAGTGGATTGGTCTAGCAAACCCTCCAGCTGCTGCGCAAATGGTAACCAGCCACAAAAGCCTAGAAGACCACCTAGTGGTCCTTGAACCTGCCCCGTTCCTATTCCGGCAAAGAACGCCCATACGGCGGTTGCCATCCCCTGGCTAATACCCCCAAGATAGATATGACCAAGCTGCCCATCTAGCAGCCTAGCTTCGTCCTCGAGAATATCAAGAATATACAGAATTGACTCTCTCAATCCGTCCTTCTGCAATTCCTGTCTTTTCTGGATATCGTTTAGGGAGTAGGCATCAAACCAGGAGCACATATCTTCTTGGAACGTAGTGCTCCATCGGTCACGTGAGGTTGGGAAGACCCAACGGTAGGTGGGTAAGCAGGAGGCTAGGTTCTTGCCCTTAGAAGTTGTGGATGAGAAAAGCTCCTCGGCAAACTCAAGGCCATTGCTGCCACGACCATGGAGCAGAATAATCGTATGGGTGTGAAAGGTTTGGGCACGGTGAATGTGGGGCGCAGGGAATTCCATGATATTCGTCTGGATTTATTTCATCTGGGGAGTGCGAATTGTTTTCAGGATTATATAAAAGTTTCGTCGGTCAGCGCCCCGCCTAGTAGAAGATATATCTCACCGCCTTCTTTGGGTAGTCACATATTCTAGTTAGCGCGCACGAAGTACAGGAGAGTTCGTGGCCGAGCGATCCATGTCCGGGATTATCTTGAAAATTCAATGTTTATTCAAACGAAATACCATCTCAGCCGTGCCATCTGCTTAGCATCAAGTCAACCGCATGCTCTCTGGGCCATATACCAATTTTCTGTGGAAGATAAGCCCACCAGTCACCCAAATCGCTCCCGGGAGTAATAGTATTTAGGGCCTTCACATATTCCCAGTACTCCGGGTACCAGCCACACATTTCCCAGTCAAGAATCCCAGTGATGGTAATTCGAGTGGTCGATTGATTGACGGTGCCGTTTGTGGTGCAGAGTGACTCTTTGGGCAGGGCACCATCCGCAACCGGGTCATTTAGGCGAGTAAGTACCATGATATTTCGTGGATGAAAATCACCATGGGCCAGAAAAACTTTGTGATCATCCGTGAGATAGGATTTAATCATAGAGATGCTACCAGCTTGAGCTCGATGAGGGTGGGAAGTGAGAAATTCGTTAAACTGGCGCTCGTTGCTAATGCATCCTTGAGCGACACGGACTTCTCGTCGTGCATCTTTGCACCGGCGAGGACTACCGCCACCAAGGACAGCCTGGGTCTCGTCGGTGACTGGAGCAGGCAGAAACCGAAAGTAACCGACAATCGTATCCAATTGTTCTCTAATTGAAGATTTCTCGTTTTCGCCTAGAAACTCCCATTTTGAATCCAGGGGCTCGCCAGGCGCTCGTGACATGAGGAAGAAAATGCGGTTGCTGTTAGGCTGTTGAAGGATACCATGTATATCTGGTATTGGAACGCGCGGTGCATGGTGCTTGATGTATTCTAGAGTGTGGATATGACCTATGTCGATATCATTGCCGATTTTCATCACGATCTCCGAATTGAGACCCAGCACTGCAGTTGACCCAAGGTGCCAAATGACCTCACTAGTTGCCACCAATCTGTTAAGACCTCCGATAATGGCAGGTACATCAGTACAAGGCCCATCTTCATCAGAATCCTCCAGTGCTGCCCGTGACGCAGTTGCACTTAGTGGTCGTATGATCGTCGGATTGGTTGGAAGTTGGAATTCAGTTCTTTCATCGACCACACTCTTGTCATCGGAGCAGTCCAGCTTTCGGTTGCTGACTGCACAGAAGAATCACGAAACAATTTCCGTAGTGCAGGATATGTTTTAGCCTTATGCTCTAGCAAGTCGGTCATATCCCCAGGGGGGCATGATTTGACTTGCGTGTTCAGATGATCAAGAAGCAGAGTGTTCACTTGAATGAAAGCCTCTTCCTCCACATCCTTAAGATGACGCGCGACGTTTGATGCCATGGCTCGCTGGTACTTGTCGCATCAGGGACATGTCGGACTCGTGCTGTGGCTCGAGCTCTGAAGCAGGTTGCAGCAAGGTCATGTGACTACCTAGGTTAGGCTCTATGGCCACACCTCAAGGTTGATTCCTAGCCTGGCCCAACACTCTTCGACGCAAAATCCGGCCTTTCTCGCTTGAAGATGCCACCCGTCCTGGTCATCAAAGATGCATTACCCTTATCTAGTTGGCCCGCATTATCGGATCTGTTCCACTCGAAATGTCCCTCCACAACAGCATGCATGGTGCGAGAGTCTGTCCTGGCGATCATGGAACCTTTGCTTAAATTTGCCTCAAGAGCTGGTGGATCTGATCATGGATGAGACTGGGACTGGCCAATCGGAATAACCGAGGCAGAAACATGGAAAATTGAATCGGAAGCAGAGCGCGAACGCGTGAAGGAGGCTTAAACTCGAGAAGTCCGATATTATGGTTTTGAGGGTCCGTTGTTTTTCGGCGAGGAAGACGTAGTAATTAGACCGTCGCACCTTTGACCCATTCTTATTGTCCTCATTGAGTATGTTATGTGAGTAAAAAAAAAAAGGAAAAAGAAATCCCCCTTAACTGGCCCATTATGGGGACCCTCGCATAATACGACACTCAAAATAATGGAACCCCTTACGGTCTGTAAGTTAAGTCTCCCTAAGCGAACTCCACTTGAGGCTGCATGTTGATGGTTAGTTCATGGCTTAGCTCAGGGCGTTCGTATAGCCGCAAAGCAAGTACCCTGTCTATCCCATGGCAAGGGTCTAGTACCCCAATAAATGTCCGGAAGATCTCCGCCGAAATATATCCCCAGACAGTACTGCACACAGCACAAGAGCCCCCCCTATGCCACGGCATGGTTTTATGACTATTGCTGATGATGTTCGATAGGAGGCGCCACGGCACGTAGGAGCAAATATCATTTGCCGATGCGACGAAAGCACAGAGCCGCATCCTAATTACAATGAGTGGTATAGGAATATCTGTTCGAGACTTGGAGTTAGCAGAATTGTAGGGACGATGTTCATGTATTCTTGTTCTCTCCAATTGGAGCATATGTAATATTGAACTCAGGGGAGGGACCTTGGGGATATATAAATGCGTGAGGCCGCGCAACTTGGATATCTATCCAGTGTTTTGATAAAATGCTGCTTATTCATGACTTCGACCTGAATATTTCTGATTCCCGAGCAACCTGTATTTCGTTGAACTCGTGAATTATCAGCCCCGGAAGTATATAGCCATATCAAGTGCTTAAACGTTATAACCAACACTATCTATTTCCAGAATTCAGTGGGACGTGTGGTAGAATATCCATATCATTATCATCCGGAAGAACCTTCCAAGATTCCGCAGAAGACCATGCCGAGTAGCTCCGTAATTTCGTTCCCACTCGACTGCTTATACTGGATCGGTCTTGTGGCTTATGGGTGGCGTTTGTTTGCTTTTTCCTATTATGGATATTTTTAATTAGTATCCATTTCAACTTCGTATAAAAAAGGGATGATAGTCTTATCTTTGTTGTTGCTGTTGCTAGAAGCTTGGTAGCGTGGAAGCGAGATTTATCATATCGGAAGACCGGCCTACCGCCGTAGGCCTACCGGCCCTTACAGCCGGAAGTAGAATATTTCGCTTGCCAACAACAAAAATTGTTTCTAACACAGCGTAAACAAATTTCTGCATTAGGTTTCGAAATCGGGGGTTCTTCGGCTTTATGTTATGTTCGTGTAAATAGGGCTGGAACGGCTATAGAGAGGATCTTTTAATTACGGTCCACAGGGATCGTCCACGGTCCCCGCCTACGCAACATCATTAATATACAACAACGCTGATGAAATCCATGATACGGAGTATATACATGGTAGGCTGGATCTGTACCTGCATCTAGGCTGGAATTGACTTTCTTTCATCTCAAGGTCTTATAATTGTCTCGGTTAATCTTGGTCACGGAGCCCTGGGGGCGGGGGCTGCTTATGGGGAATGTAAAGTGCGCAGTTCCAAGATTAAAGGGGAGCAATCAGGCATCGCGATGAGTGGCGTCATTGTCGGCTAAATATCATCTTAGAGTGGGCATATCTCCGAAGCAAATTTGTACCTTGCATAAACCGGAAAATAAAAGGAAATTGTAACGTGGGAGTTTTGGGGGCCAAGGGCTAGAACGTGTACAAAATACGGAGTACTCCGTACCCTGCACAGAGTTACATCTCAACTTGAGTTCGTTAAGGCAACGAATTAGAGGAACTAATTATGAACTACAGATGAACTAAAGACGATCAAGTAGAAATCAAGTGAGACAACAATCTCAAAGTGCCGTAAATGCTGTTCCTGCTGTTCCTGCTGTAACCGAATAAAAACGGTGATCCGGCTTCTTTCCGGATCGGCGCCTATGATTGGCGTACCTGGAATGGACCTGCTCCGCACTTACCCCCGAAGGGCTTAGCGCAGGCTTATTAGCTTTTGGCTCCGTCGGTTCCCATCTCCTCGATTTGGAAGTCTCTAAGACTCTTCGACCTCAATATCACCTGGTATTGTTGTATCCCGTTACACTCACTTCCAAGGTTGTTTATTTTTGTTCTAATTGATGCTTGTCAAACAGATCTTCTTTACTACCACTTTTTTAACCTTACGTTTATCTGTGGTCCGACACTCGGACTTAATGCTCTGCATCCGACTACATAACATGGCTGGTGGACCCCGAGGTGTCCGTGCCCTGGTGCCTATATCACGAGTTATGATTGGAGTTTGTATATCAAGCTAACAGCCTCTGCTCCAGTCATGACCCTGACACTAATGCCGCTAGAGTCCGTTAGGGTCTTTTAGCCTCTTCCATGCGGCTCTTGCAATTTT
This sequence comes from Penicillium rubens, assembly GCF_028828025.1. NCBI lineage: Eukaryota > Fungi > Ascomycota > Eurotiomycetes > Eurotiales > Aspergillaceae > Penicillium > Penicillium rubens. The sequence continues at coordinate 6,609,610 of NW_026890600.1, forward strand.
ACTGCGCCGAGATAGGCCGGAATAGGCACGGGGCCAGCACATACCCCTCCCCAAAGAAAAGCCTGTCATGGCTGATGGCTGATCCAGCTTTTGCTCGAACGGGACTCTTTTACGCCACTGGCTGTATGGCCATGTTAAACCACGCGTTTGGTCTCTGGCAATGCTACAGTAAAAAATCCGGTCCATGTCGCTTCTACATTGAGTTTCCATATCAAGTTCGCGTCATCGCTTGTGTGAACGGATCCTGATGGTCTCCGAGTCTAGCGTTCGAACTATCAAGCTTGAATCCACTCCGCGACTTTGTGTTGGGTCGCCCTGCACAGGTGGAGTGCAGTCGGAGTGGCACTGACCTATGAATCGTGGAATCATCCGGATCTCACGCACTGGTTCATTTCCACGTTTTGATAGCTCTGTTCTCTTTTCTGATTAGTGCGCTCTATGTCGGAGGTCGGAATCTTCCCCAGGGGGCGGAGGGGGACAGTCCCAGCTGGCGCTCGATGTATTTCAGTCTGCTTTTCCCCCAGGGAGCTGCATTTCCTTTCGACCATCAACACACTCATTTTGAGCTCTTTGGGAAAATTCCCAAGCAGATACTTGTCTGCGTCCTCTCGTTGTTCGCGAGTTAACCTGTCATTCCTTCTATCAGGTTAATAAGCGATTCTTGTTGCGTATAATTATTGCATTTAATTACTACATTCATTTTAGCCATGATGTTCAAGTCCCTTGCCGCCGTGTCGGCCCTGTCACTCTTTGCATCATCTGCTGTGGCCGTTGATGCGAGTCTGAAGAATAATGTTGCTGTCTACTATGGACAAGGTGCCAACCAACCCCGGCTCAAGCATTTCTGTGAACAGACCACGTCGGACATTATCAACATCGGGTTTATCAACCAGTTCCCCAAACATGTGGGCGACTTCCCTGGTTCCAACTTTGCCAATCAGTGTGATGGATCCTTCTTCCCTGGTACGGAGCTGCTAAGTGGCTGCCACCAGATATGGCAAGATATCCCTAGTTGCAAGGCTGCTGGCAAGACAATCCTGCTGTCCATCGGTGGTGGTACTGCCACAGCCCAGTCTATCCCGGACGAGGAAACCGCAGTCTGGTTCGCGGATTTCCTCTGGTACTCCTTCGGTCCTTACAACTCAGCGATCTCTTCATTGGGGTGGACTGAGAAACTCGCTGGCCTGGCCTTCCCTCGCCCATTCCTCACTTCCTCTGTTGATGGATTCGACTTTGATATTGAGTACAATGGCGGAGTTGGTATGTTGCCCTGATCCTCTAAATTCCTGACTATGCTCTCTCTAACATCCATTCCAGGTTACGCTGCCATGATCAATCGTCTGCGCTGGCACTTCACCAAGAGCCCCGAGCAAGCCTACTACATCTCCGGTGCTCCCCAGTGCCCTATTCCCGATGCGCAGCTCGGCAACGCTATTGCTAACTCGCACTTCGATTTCATCTGGGTTCAGTGGTACAACACCGGGGGTTGCTCTGCTGCGGACTGGGTCCACGGCACCGGCAAGTTCAACTTCGATGACTGGGTCGGTGTCATCGAGAAGAGCGCCAATCCCAACGCCAAGCTCTTCATCGGTCTTCCCGCATCCAAGGATGCCGCTAATGCTGGATTCTACTTGACCCCTAAGGAGGTGAAGCCCCTTGTCAAAACTTACATGGACAAGCACCCCAAGCACTTTGGTGGTGTCATGCTCTGGGAGGCTACCGCTGGTGACAACAATGTCATCGACGGATCAACATACACCGAGCACATTAAGGATATCCTGTACGATTGCGCTCCTCCTCCCCCTCCCCCGTCTTCGTCTGTCACCCCGATCCACTCCTCGACTGCGACTCCCGTTTCGTCTTCCACTGTTCCCCCGTCTAGCTCGGCTACAACTTCGGTCACCTCGGTTTCTTCCAGCTCCGTGGCCTCTTCCAGCTCCGTGGCCTCTTCCAGCTCCGTGGCCTCTTCCAGCTCCGTGGCCTCTTCCAGCTCCGTGGCCTCTTCCAGCTCCGTGGCCTCTTCCAGCTCCGTGGCCTCTTCCAGCTCCGTGGCCTCTTCCAGCTCCGTGGCCTCTTCCAGCTCCGTGGCCTCTTCCAGCTCCGTGGCCTCTTCCAGCTCCGTGGCCTCTTCCAGCTCCGTGGCCTCTTCCAGCTCCGTGGCCTCTTCCAGCTCCGTGGCCTCTTCCAGCACCCCTACCACCTCTGGCCAGTCTTCCACTTCAAGCGTTCCTAGCAGCACTGTGACCCCTGGTGCTTCGTCTCCTTCGGGGTATCCCACTCCACACCCCTCCGCCACTGGAAAGCCCACCCACAGCTCGCGCCCTGGCCATGGCCATGGACATGGCTCCCACACACACACCCATACCCGTACCCACACTGTTCCAAGCTCTACTCCGCTGGTCTCCGGCCACACCTCTAGCACTGCTCCCGTCTCTTCCGCGACCGAGTCTGGCGCCTCTTCCACTACCGAAGGTGTCATCCCGACCGGTGTCCCGTCTACCAGCGATGAGAGCACTGGGGGTTCCAAGCCTACAGGGGACAACAGTACCGGAGGCTCCAAGCCCACCGGCAGCGACTCCACCACCGCCCCGGCGGGTATCACTGCCGCTCCCTCCGTGACTGCCTCGCCTTCCTCTTTGGCTCCGGGTACCACCACAACTATTATTGTGACCTCCTACATTGATATTTGCCCAACTGGTTTCACCACCATCACCACCACTATTACCAAGACCTACTGCCCTGGTGACTCCTCTGCTACTGCCACCCCAACTGGCACCGCTGAGATCACTGCTCCTACTTCTGGCCCTGCCACTTCCACTGCTTCCATTCCTGAAGGCTGGACTACTACCGTGACTGTCTGCACTCAGTGCGCCGCTACCCCGACTACCGTGACCCTAACCAAGCCCGCTGCCACTACTACCTCTGAGGTTGTGTCGCAGCCCACCGCCCCTTCGGTGCCTGAGGGATACACCACCACTGTGACTGTCTGCAACCACTGTGGTCCTACTGGTAGCACCATCACCCTGACCATCCCAGTTCCCACTGCTACTGCCGCTATCCCCGGTGCTGGCTCTGGCTCTGGCTCTGGCTCTGACTCTTCTGGAAACGGTGAGGACTCTGATTCCGGTTCCAATCCTGGCTCTGGCTCCACCGGCGAAGTTACAGTGCCTGGCGTCGGCCCCGAGGTGCCATCTCCTTCTTCCAAGTCCATTCCCAGCAATGGAGCCGGAGGTTTCCACGTCGGCAGACCGTCATCCAGCATAGTTTTCCACCCCTCGCCCTCGCGCACTGCTGTTCCCACCACCACCGGGACGAACACACCCGCAGCCCCCAGCAGCAACCCAGAGGGCGTCTCCCCGGTCTACACTGGTGCTGCATCGCGTTCCAACGTGACCGGCTTCTTCGGTGGCGTTCTCGCCGTCGCTCTTTCCATGTTCATGATGCTGTGAAACTGTCCACTTGTTTGGACAACATGATCTCATCATCTATGCGATATGATTGATCTCACGATGTTGACTTCAAGGAAGAACTGGTGATTGCTGGCGACTGGTTGCTTTTTCTTTTCATTACGATACTGTGTTTATTATATTATATTCTCTTTCACCCGATCTCCGATCCCTGGAGTGATTCTATACCTCTTGGCCTCTTTTGTGATTTACTCTGGCCAGTAGTGATTCATCGCGTCTTCGAATTGAAGTTTTGCGGTCGCCTCCGTTTGTTCTCAATCTCCTAATGATATCCATTCCAAGGTGTCGCCGACGAGTCTGACTCGTTTTCTTTTATTTTTGCTTGCTGTTTCACTATATACGATAGACAGAGATGCTCTTTGTGCGAAAATACGATAATCCGTTATATTTATCTATAGTCCTATGATGTCATTGTTGCTTTCCCTTGTGAATGATATCCATATATCGTAGATGTGACGATTTTTTATTATTCTGCTGCCATGTAAAATCATACTATGACGGCTTTCTAGCTGGATAATAGTGCCTGATGAAGTGTGTGGTGATCAATACCTACCTACCTATATTTGTGCACAATCCCCCCCGCATTCTGTGATATCCACGGACCTCGGCTGCGGAGAACTATTAAATGCCAACCTCAGTTCGAACCTGACCTTCAACAATTGTTCAACCCGACAAAATGTCACCATTGAAAGGAATCAAAGTCATTGAGCTAGCAGGCCTAGCCCCAGGTACGCGATCAATCTAAGAAACGTCATTACCACAACTAACAACCACTCCAGGCCCATTCGCAGGTCTCCTGCTAGCCGACAACGGCGCCTCAGTCCTCCGCATCGACCGACCCAAATCCATAAGTGGCGACCAACTAACCCGCAATAAAACCTCCATAACACTCGATTTACGCGATAAAACCTCCCTAAACATCCTCCTCCGCCTCCTCACAACAGCGGACATCCTAATCGACCCCTTCCGCCCAGGCGTGCTCGAACGCCTCGGCCTCTCCCCAACAGAAGTCCTCCTAAAGCACAATCCCCGCCTAATCGTCGCGCGTATGACTGGCTTCCGCCGCGACGGGAAATACAAAGATATGGCCGGCCACGACATAAACTACATCGCCGTCTCAGGCGTGCTGTCCATGCTCGGCCGCACAGGGGAAAAGCCCCACGCCCCGGGAAACATCCTCGGCGACTTCGCCGGCGGCGGCGCAGTCTGTTTCCAGGGAATTCTACTTGCGCTCATCTCCCGCTCTCATACTGGTCGCGGCCAGGTCGTCGAGGCAAATATGGTGGATGGCTCGGCGTACCTTGCTACGTTTCCGCGGTTAGGGAGGAACACTCCCGCGTGGTCGGAGCCGCGTGGCGAGAACCTGCTTGATGGTGGGTGTCCGTACTATGATACGTACGAAACTAAGGATGCCGGGCGGTATTTCGCCGTCGGGGCTTTGGAGCCGCAGTTTTATGCGGCGTTGGTGCGCGGGCTAGGGTTTGATATGGGGCAGCTTCCGAAAAGGGAGGATCGAGAGCAGTGGCCGGTGCTGAGGGAGATCTTTACGAAGAGGTTTAAGGAGAAGACGCGCGCGGAGTGGGAGGCTGTTTTTGATGGCACCGATGCTTGTGCTACGCCTGTTTTGGAGCAGGCGGAGCTTGAGGACGATGGGTATGAGCAGAGGCCTATGGTGCATCTGGTTAATACGCCTGCGGCACCGATTCCCGCGGATCAGGGTGGTTGGTCGGGTGGGGGACTTTTACCTGGGGATGGGGGTGTTGATACGCTTAGGGAGTGGGTGGGATGGGAGCAGGGTAAGGACTTTGAGGTAAGGAAGGATGGGGCTTTCGTGGCGATAGATGGGAAGTCAAAGATTTGAGGTAGTTATCGTTAATTTCCTTGACACGGCAATAGATGGATGTCTTTATATTCTACCTGTACTAGTCAGGTATCTATGTGGGAGATGATTTCGGACTATGTACCAGAAAGATATCTATCATCACAATGAAAAGCTCCCGGGTCCCTTTCTCGCGCTATTTCAAACAAATCGCAGACATTGAACTTCATAAATGCTAAAGCCGGTTCCAACCAGCATGGATGATAATCACCATACGCCGAATATAAACACCAACCTAGATATACAGGCCGAAGCCAACAACAACATGTACAAAAACAAGAATAAGAGAAGTCCACATGAGCGACATAGCGCCGCCATTTCTAGCGGGACTGCCATTGCTCTTGGGAGTGCCACTCTTCTTCGCAGCAGCCGCGCTGCTAGAAGGTGCGGAAGTCGACCCGCTAAATGCCGGCTCAGGCTCCGCTGGCAAGTTGTAGTATCGGCGAATGATATCGCTCGCTTGCTCAGCCACGCCGTATGTCGAGGACATCAAGTGTGTCGACAAGGAAATGGGGACGATGCTGGCATCCGCAACGCGCACATTGGTAAGGCCGTATACGCGTAGATTGGCGTCGACCACGCCGCCCTGCTCTTCGGGCAGCATCGCGCACGATGAGGACGGGTGGAACTCCGTGCTGGCTTCCTTGCGTAGCCATGCTATCCAGTCCTCATCGCTCTGGACGGTTGGGCCTGGAGATGTTTCGCTTGTGAGGCTTATGCTCATGGGGCTGGTTTCGCCTAGCTGGCGGGCGAGCTTGATACCTGCGAGGAGGATCTCGGAGTCTGCGTTATTGTCAGTATTGGAAAGCTTCCTTGGATATTCCTGAGGGGTATATACCAGCTGGGTTGTCGAAGTAGTTCGGGTCGATGACAGGGAAGTCCATTGGGTTCGAGGAGTTGATGTAGATTCGGCCGTGGCTCAAAGGGTGTTGGAGAGCAGCAGTGATGCCGATGTCACCGTTTGCATCGCTGTTCATAAATAGGATTTCAATTTGACCTGTCGGGCTATTGAAGATCTTCGATGCTGTCGTGTTGCAGATTGCTTTGTAGCCGGCGAGGACGCCATCATCGTAAGTCGTTTTAGGTGCATATTTATCAATTGAGGCGAGGAATTCCGTCTGGTGCTCATCGACTTTACTACCGTAGATAGTGCTAGCATCCACGTAGGCAACGGCGTCATCGATGTATGTCAGGAATTTGGGATCATTCTGTAGGAATTAGCACATGGGGTTATTTGAAGGAAGATACACAGGGCGCACCTTGTCTTTGCCGCCACTGTAATAGATAGAACCTGCGGTGTCCACATTCGTACTCCATTTAACTGTGGCACTCTGTGTGACTAGGTCAGTTGCATGTCCATCTTTGAAAATGAGGCAGTCTTACGAAATGGTCTTGGAGATGTTGACCGACACCGGGGAGTTCAGATACGAGGTCAACACCAGCCTCAGAGAGGACGTCCTTGGGGCCGATACCACTGTAAAGCAATACAGCCGGGCTGCCAATAGTGCCACCCGCTAGGATGACTTCCTTGTTTACCTTGACCTGCAGTTTCGTCGACCCACTATCAGTCGTGTATTCAACAGCACTCGCTGTCTTCTTTTCGGAAGATGTAGAATTGTCGAAAACGAGCCGAGTTACATGCGCATTCGCCAATACATCGTAGTTGCCCCGGTCTGGAAGCGGATCGAGATAACCGGACCGACTGTAGGACCGCGTCCAATTTGAAGGGTTGATGCAGGAGGTTGAGACGTCAGCGCCCAAATTTTCACCTCCGTACATACTGGCAGAGGTGTCAATGCCCATACTCTGCAGTGACGCTAACCAGTCGCCCACTTCGGGGAATGTGCTAGGACTTCGTTAGCCTTATCGGCGAATTTTAGAGGACAGGATTCGGCATACTAGTCCGGGTATGTTGTATGGATCGGCCCGTCGGTACCATGATGTGATGCATTCCAGACGATTCCAGCCTCGTCAATCACATCGTCAGTGGGAGGAGTGAAAGCCTCACTTTTCTTCAGAGCTGCATAAAACGATTCCCACGACCAGTTATCGGCACCGTCCATATCTCCGAGCATATCTTTCCAGGCATTGACTTCATCTTCACCTGGACGGGTCATGTACAACCCATTGATAGCGGAACTGCCTATATCTCCGTGTCAACTTTCTGCTGCTTGTTCTCTTTGGAATATCATGAAGCTTGTACAAACCTCCAAGGACCTTTCCACGAGGCCAATTAATCTCCCGATCGTCCGCATTAGGCTGAGCAACGGTGTAAAAATCCCAATTCAAAGGCGTTGTCCATAACGAATCAAAGTAAGAATATGCCGGTGTATCTTTACCAGCGTTAGAAACGCCAAAAACTCCACAGGGTCGAATAATTGAACGCACCTATGCGCGTGCGATACTCGTCTCCATTCCCGCCCGACTCAAGAACCAGCACAGTATGATTTTTATCCTCCGAAAGACGAGCGCCCAACACGAGTCCAGCTTGACCTCCTCCCACAATCACAAAGTCGTAAGAATCGCCGATTTCCGTGCGGGGCGATAATGCGCTCGCGAAGTGGCCTGCGATTAGGCTTGCGCCTGCGATCTGGGTAACGGACAGACCAAGTCGCATTGTAGGAGTGTGCGACGCAGATGGTCGAGAGTTAGTGGAATGTTGGATCTCATATGTAACAAACCCATTAGAGTGGACATGCTTAAGGCTGTGGAGCTCAAAATCTTTGAAAACCTTGCAATGAACTTTCGGATTTCTCAATTCCCAAGTCTACGCACGATGATCCCCCGATAAGCACATCCTGAAGCCCCAATCGCGTTAGGCGAGTGGGTCATTTCTGGGCTTCTGCAAATGAGATCTTGGTTCCGCGTGCTCCACATGGTCTTTTCCAATAAATCAACTTTGTTTCTTTGGAACTGGTCTTTCTACCCGTCCCCGTTCCATGTTTCCTATCGCGTGTTCCTGAATTATTCCAAGACAATCAGAATTTTCTTGGAATTCAGCAACGTATAGTTCCCATTCTGTACATACTCTTTACTCTGCGCCCAGAATTGGTCAATATCCACGATTGCGTTACCAGAAACAACACATCGATTTTGTGATGCGATGACTGATGACAGCATGGTTGCTATGCATCAACCGAGGATTCAGAGCCAATGATGGGCTAGGGTTATCCCCACTCACAAATCAACTCTCGTGGGCGGGTCTCAAAGATGGTCCTAATAGGCTGCTAGCTAGATGATCGCAATTAGAACGCAGCCAGTAGCCAGCCACGATAAAGGTATGAATCCAAAAGTCTGGAACAAAGCCCTGGAACAGTGTCTGGATTTCCATGGACGTGACGTGAAACATCAATATGGCGAAACAGGGATCGATCAATTCTGATCGTAAATTGCATGTCATCCATTGACTGTGATCATGTAATATTTATTTATTTAGTTGGAATGATCTCAGAGGGTAGTGTTAGGTTAACCTTGTCAGCTGCACCTGCCTAGTATATATACCGCTGCAGTGACAATCGGGGGTTCCGATTGTCCCTGTGATCTTTTGACCGAGTGCCCAGGTGGTTAAATGCTCTTATGTAATCAACAAGGCCTGATTTCTACGTGTGATTATAATCTATTTAATTTCCACTAATCTGATTTCACAAAGGCTGGTCCTCTGATTAGCCACGTCGGCAAAATTGTACGTTTTGCGAGAAGCTTGTTTGGTTCTTTGCGTTTTGAAGATACCATCGATTTCTATAGGGAATGTATGACTTCAATAGTTCAACCGCAATGGTCGTACGCAATTTCGATCTCCTCTGTTCTTGAATAATAATATACTGGTTAACTGATAGGACTACACAGCGATTCGATGGAGCAAAACTTCCAAGCTCAGTGACGGGCAGCAAACACCTGCTCGTCCAGGACGGCGGCGATGTTAAGGGAAGGAATCCTTGGGGCCCTGGAAGAGGTAGAAGAGAGACTTGAACGAAGAGGAGACGCAGCAGTCACATGCCCTCGCACTATCATATAAGCAATGATGTTGGCGATGGCTCCCCAGCGGACCAGGTGGGGGACTTTCAGTCCGGCTGTCCTCCTCTCTCGGCCGCTTGCCACCCTGGGTTGCGTATACAAGTTGCAGAGTCTCCGTCATAGGCCGGGTTAAATCAACTGGGTAAATTGATTCGATTCCATCTGGAAGGTTGATCATGTTGGTGTACTGATCTTGACTCTGGACTTCGTACATCAGGTCTTGCTCATCCCAGTTTGATAGTCTGTCGTCGTCGGCATCCAGGATGTCCACAGCCTGTCCAGAGGCCTGAGCCATGGCAACTTGAGGAGTCTGGTTTTCAACGTGATACGAGTCCATGGGTGCACCTTGCGATCCGGGTAAGGTCAGCTGTTTTGGCTTGCGAAGGGTTTCCGACAATGGTGGATCCCGCTGGTTCAGTTCTTTCTGCTCTGCGAATAATTTTGTCGAAGGCTGCTGCGAACACTGGAGATGAGATAATTGAAAGTGCGGTAGTGGGCGCCAGGATTGGGGGTCTGGTATCAGGACTTGTATGTTTCGAGGAAAATGCGTTTCGAGGTAATGGCTGAGTTGGAGAAGATCCAGATGATGTTGAAAAAGAAGAAAGAGAGGGAGGAGATGGTGAAATCGAAGATTCCTGAACGTGAGATGGGGGAGATAGTCCCAATTCTTTAGCCTCTCTTAACAAATCCAACAACTCCTGATTAGACGAAGTGGGATAGGTGTTGTCTGTAAGACAGGGAGGGGATCTAGATTCCCTACGAGGCCAAGGGGTTCGTTCTTGGGAGCCTCGGTATTCCAAGATCTGGTCTCGTTTTCTGTTCACCACTTGCGCAGTGAGCTTCTTGACCTCCTTTATAGTCAACAACTCCCCCAACGGTTCTCCCTTCTGAAGCTCTAGGTCTGGCGGTAGAAGGCTCGACTCAAGATCCTGCTGATTTGGCATGGTGTTGTCAAGCGTAGAGGTTGGCAAGGATTGAGGTGGGTTCCCCGGTGCATCGAGTTGATGTAGCCTGACGAAGTCCAGGTATTGTTCGTATGACCGGCATATCGTGGTTGGAAGCCAAACATGATCTGTGCCGGGCTATAACCGTGCGCATCCATAACCCGGGTATTGATGGCCTGAATCACCATTGGTAAATATTGGTCCCAATTTAGATAGACTTCGGTGGATCTAGCTGAGATTACTCTCAGGCAATTAAGGACCTGCTTGACCGTCCGTTCGGTCAGCCCCACTGACCAAGGTGATCTCCGCGGTGCCGTGCGATGTTTGGTACTAACCGATTTGAACCTTGATTGGAGTTCTTTAGCGATGAAATGGGATCCATTGTCCGAATAGTCGGGTTGGCCAGTAAAACCGGCCGACAAGGCGACCCACATCGCGGTGTACTTGGTATGAGACACAAGACCATTGGCCCGCATTATTCAGCCGGAAGAAGTAAAATCATTCCCCATCCGTTAGGGCACCCCAGCACGCCTTCGTCCGTCAGACGAACGTAAGACAAAGCCAGGCGAGCCTCGTGCTTGAGGTTATCCCAATAATTGTGGATGGAAAAGTGGAAGACCAGCCATGTGGCAACGGTGGGCATATCGATCTTGCCGCCAGATGAAGGAAGGTCCGGGTCTCTTGCCGTTGCGTTGGCCATCAATCGGGTGCGACATGTTGGCCTTATCCCAGCGTAGTGCGTACAAGGCTGCTTCACCTCAAATACGACCAAGTGACAGGCCATATGATTTCGCTCGCCGAAAAACTTAGTCGGCTTTGCCGACACACTTGTGTAGCTTGTTCTGATATGTAACCGGCCCCCATTCAAGTGAGGTTGTATTGCATACCTGGCTGGGCGACGCGAAGTCTGTCGGATTTTACGATAGGCAGATCTGGGGGTAATGCGTCCGGGTCGGTACTCGGTGGGTGCGCTGCGTAATACGCAACCGAGGCGTCATCAACCGCGGCGGCTGTCTGTCTCGAGGCACACTCCTTCAAATGAGCATGGAGCTTATTGTTCGATTGGAAAGGTGTGTAACAGTGCAAACAGGTGGGCGCCAGCAGGGGGTGACGTCTTCCACGAGAGAGTAACAAGGCTGATCGTCGTGGTCCTCCTGGAGGTCTCAAATTGGAGACCAACATCCGGACCATCTTCCAGGAATCCACGAGCCTTTAGATTCTCAGGTCATCAACAGCAGTCCATGTATTTTGCAACGCGACCGAGCTTCGGTACACCCTGGGGGGCTAGTTGGCCCTTTAAACGTGTCCAGCGGAGTTTCTATATATACTTGTTAGCTTGATAAGTATAATGGAGGATGTTTGGGTACCGAAATCTGGCCGGAGGAGAATGAGTGGACGTGCAAACTGTCATGCCTCGGGCCCGTGAACTCTTCAGTAAGACAAAAGGACTCGTTCACATCAGTGGGAGTCATGTCTTCTGCCGCGACTTTGGTGAGTTCAGAATTGAGGGGAGGGTCATCAATGAGTTGTTTCAGTTCAGTTGTACTGATATCGTCCGATTTTCATAGCTTATGGAGTTGGTCGTACCAGCTTCTCCAGGCCTTAGGAGTATTGGCTAGTGCAGGCATTCTGTTGTAACTGGAAAGATGAGATGGGAAATGTAAAAGGGGGACGAGATGCGAAGGGGAGATGAGACGTGAAAGGGAAAAGTTGTTGGTTCAGGTACAAGAGGGAAAGTGCATTGGCCGAAGCCCAAATAGGAAATATAACATTATATATGTAGATAAGCATGAGGTCATGTTGTATTTCTATGGATGTTATGTGCCCATTCCATGTCTTTTTGATGGTCTTTTTGATGGTCTTTTTGATGGTCTTTTCGGTGATGCTTTTGCTTGCTCTTGTCTGATAGTTCTTCTAGCTGCTCTTTGGGTCCTTCTGATTATGTTTTTAGTAGTCTTCGCATGATCTATTTTGCATGCTAGTCCCGTTATATTAGGATTCTAGCTAGATGGGTAAGACACGGCGGCAGAGCATAGTGTTGTAGGTTATTGCTACTAGGGAGAGAGAGAGAAGGGAGAAACTATGATCATCAACCTAGCAAAAGCAGCCCTTTCATAGGCTGCACCTAGCAAACAAGTGCTCATTCTGCCTTCAAAGGCAGGCATCCATGGGAGATGGGACCGTGTAAAGCTCGTAGAATATAGGCCGTGAGAAAGGTGCGATGCGATGATTGAAAGAAAATAAATAAACTCAGTACAATAATGAAGAGAAGTACCCTCCATCATACAGGCATAGTTCCGGGGGTCGTTGCAAAAGCTTCTTCCAGTATTTCCAAGCCACTAATGAGCTCGTCCTCGGTAATAGTGATTGGCGGGGCGATACGAAAGGCACCCCCAAAGCTAGGATGGCTACTGAGATTGGCCCACAAGCCTAAATCGTAAGCCCGGTCCCCGATCGCCTTACCTAAAGCCAGCGCAGGGGTCTTGGTCCCACGATCCTCAACAATCTCAACTCCTGCCATAAGTCCGCGTCCACGGACATCTCCGATACAGCCATATTTTCCCTTCAGTGCATTCAGCCGGTCATGGAGTACTTTACCCATAGCACGAGAGTGCTCAACCAGCCCATCACGCACCACAATCTCAAGCACTTTATCACCCACAGCAGCAGGCAGTGGATCATTGACATGAGTAGTGTAGAAGCAGTAGTCCCGCTCAATGCACACGCGCTCGATTTCAGCACTCGTAACAACAGCGCTGAGCGGCAGGCCATTTCCTAGCGTCTTGCTGAGGGTGAGGATATCAGGAACGACACCTTCGTGGTTGATAGCCATTAGATCCCCGCACCGGCCGACGCCCGTCTGCGCTTCGTCGACAATCAAGAGCATTCCGCGCTTTTCGCATTCCCGCTTTAGAGCGGCGAGGTACCCCGGTGGTAGGACGTGCATGCCAGCCGACGACTGAATACACTCCACGATGCAAGCTGCCAGCGATCCGCACGACTGCATGTCGATCATGCGCCAGCCGTATTCCATCTCGGCTTCCCAGTCATAGGATCCGTCAGCGCGGCGAAAGATGGAACGGTATGCGTTCGGTGGTGGAAGCATCAGCATGCCCGGCATCAGGGGGCCTTGGCCTTTGCGACCGAAGTGGTATTGTGCGCCTAGTGCTTGCGCTGTCACGCCGTGCCAGCTACCACCTAGTCCGACGATTTCGAACTTTCCGGTGTATATCTTGGCCGTCTTTATGGCGGCTTCGTTGCTTTCCCCGCCAGTGGAGAGGAAGAAGGCTTTGTCGAGGCCGGTTGGCAGAAGATTGCATAAACGCTCGCCTAGGCTGATCACTGGGGGTGATACCATGCCTGAGAAGAGGTGGTCTAGGGAGGCTGCGTGGTCGGCGAGTGTCTGCACGATCTCAGGGTTCCCGTGGCCGAGCAGGCAGGACATTTGTCCGGATGTAAAATCTAGCACTTTGTGTCCGGAGGCTGTGTACACGTAGAGCCCTTTGCTGCCACAGATAACGTCTTTATTGAACTTGGTGCCATAGTTGAGGAGGTACTTGGATGTTTTGACCTGAAGCTCTTCTTGGTCAACGTTGATATATAAAACAGGATCGTTGTCATTCTTCGAGGACATAATTGCGACACTGGATTCTTCTGTGGTGATTCCGTGGGCCATGTTGAGATCTGCGGATGATGCGTAGGACTTATAGTCCTTTTCCCCAGCAGAAGTGGGATCACGGCATTATTCTGTGGGGTCGCTCTGTTTGTTCCCCTCATTAATGGGTTGCAGGGGTTCGATCCTGTACCTTCTACTGATGTTGGCTTGGCCGCGGCTCCGCGGCTCCGCGGCCAACAGATATCCTCACCCCACAAAGTCTCGACTGCAACCAAAGGATTGAGATATTGCTTTGCATGCGACTACAGAAAACTGTTTTATAAATGATTGAGACAGGGGAGAAGATTCGTTAAACCAGTATTGGTGATATCCTTAGGCCGACAATGACTTTCCCTTTCCGTTTTAGTGCTCACTGTAGGCGCGGATATACGGAATAAGCCTCTTAATCGTTTTTCCGCAGTGTCGTCATCTCTAGACATATTAAATAAATGTTGTGTCTTGTCTTTAATTATTTGCAGTTTTACAAATTAACTTACCCGGCTCTGTCATATTTTCATATCCATTGAGCGTTGTCAAGAATGTCTTCAGCACAGGAAGATGTCAAAGTGATCACAGTACTTGGAGCGACCGGAAATCAGGGCGGTGGCGTGGTTCAAGCACTTCTCAAGAACTCTGCTCCATGCTGGCACGTCCGTGCTATAACTCGAGATACCTGTTCTGCTGGTGCTTCGAAACTCAGAGCGAAGTTCGAAAATGACGACAGGTTGGAGATAGTGGCAGCCAATGTATACGACAAGGAATCACTGTTCAAAGCATTCAAACAGGTCTTTGGAGTTTTCGCAGTAACGAACAATCGACTGCCTGGACATAAGATTGACAAAGAAGAGGATATGGATCATGAGCTTGAAGCCGGAAGAAATATCATTGATGCAGCCAAGGTATGGAGACACCTAGGGGCCTATAGATAAGAATGGACTGACACCGAAACGAAAATCTATCCAGGCCTGTGGAGTTCAACATATTGTGTTGAGTAGCCTGCCGAATTTGACAGAGGCCAGCAACCGGCAGTTTAAGAAAGTCTTTCACTTTGACAATAAATCGAAGATTGAGCAATGGGCCAAAGATGAGCTCTTGGCTGTCACTGCCCTACATCCTGGTATGTAATACAAGTCTGGAAATGGGATATCTACTTATTCATTTATAGGACTGTTTTACACAAATATGCAATGGTCCCAATATTGCCAACTCCAAGGTGAGCTTCACATTTACTGCGAAGTAAACTAGTGACTGACGAATGAACCCAGATGATGGCACTGTCCGCTTTTGTGCTCCAATTGAGGCGGATAGACTAGCGGATTGGGTTGACCCAAGTTACGATATTGGTGTATACGCTGCAGGTGAGGCATCCCTTGCTCTCCAGACGACCTGTGTACTTACTGACAGCCAAGAAATATTCCGCTTGGGTCCCCAAAAGACGGCATCAAAGACGTACCCAGTGGTTGGGCCCAAACTCTCTTTTGCCGAGTTCGCGAAGATTTTCAGTGATACCACCTCCCGCAAGGCCGTCTTTGATCCGATCACACTAGACCAGTGGGGTGCTACTGTGGCTGCCACTGTGGGTAAGGGGTATGAGGAAGATATCAGACAGATGATGCAGTGGATATCTGTTGCTCCAGATGAGAAGATATGCTATGGCACGATGGATCCTAGGGATGACATGTCGTGGGAAGATCTCGGAGTCAGGGCCAGCACATTTGCAGAGTGGATGGAAAGGGCTTCTTGGAGAGGACCCTGAGGTCAGACACAAGCAGTCACTACGCGTGGAAACCGGATATTTGAGTTATTTTAGTAAGGTTCTTATTATTATGAATACAAGAACAGGGATTTATATCAGTTGGGTATCCAATGCAACCATCAAGAAGTAGACGCAGCAAAGTCCCAAGGCGGCTCGAACCAGAACGCCATCCAGGATTAAATCTGGTGTAATTTCCGCGAGAGGATTATCTCATGGTCACAAGCTGCGTAACCAATAACAGCTCATTGCCTTTAGAGCGGCGCACATGTGGAAAAGATCGATGGCACCAAATATCTCCACGGCACCCTAGTTTGGCTCGCTGTACAAAGAATTTACCTTGTGAAACGTATATCCTCCTAGGAGAGATAATACTCATCGTCGCATTCGTTCCATAGGAGTCTCGGCAATCATTTGTAAGAGCGAAATGTCACATTCGACACTACGTAGTCTAGAGACTGACTGTATGATACACACTTTTTGGGAAAGACGACTTGGGAACATATCTGTGAAGATGAAAGTGTTGAAAACGTGTTGCTATCGCAGATGAGATTGTGCGCTCGTAGGAGCATTCAATTAGAGTACTTCCTGTTAAGATGACGAGAAACAGCTTTAAGAGACTGGGCCTTTTAAGCAATATGCAAGTTTATAGGAGCGACACAGCGTCTCCTAGGAGGTTAAATTTCTGTCAATTGTATACAAAGTATCTTGAGCAATCGCGCGGCTTTAGTGGCTCCCTTAGTCGGTCTTGAAGTGTTGAACGTTGTATATCATAAAACGGCGAGCCACTTTCCGAATTGAAGAAATTCCTTGATTTTTAGACGCCTGAGTCTAGATAGCTAATATGTCCGGACTGAACTGGTGGCATGGTTGAATTAAACAAGTGGTAACATTGAATTTCTAGACACGATATGTGGCTTGTTACTAGATTGTTCTGGGCCTGAAATAAGGCTGGGCGATACTATACGATCCATGGGTCTAACATCCGTGGTTCCTCTCTTCTAACTAATCCCTGCTCTCTACCTGATGGCCTTGTTTTTCCATTCCTTTCTTTGTTATACTTCTCGTATTCAAATTGACTCGAACGGCATCCACAGGCGATATAGAATGATCAGGTGAGCGTCACTACCACAACTTGCCACGGGCATTCAGTGTACAATGACGTGAGGATTACGCTTTATAATTAATTCGTATATATTAGAAAGCCTTGAACAACATTCAAGGATATGCGATCCTATTCAATCTATATCAAAATCAGTGGGTCGACATTCAAACTCCCCCGTTGTAAAACTATTCGTAGCCACGATGCCTACAGGATCATGTCTATGTCACGACCTCAAGTATGATTATGCATCTGGACCTACAACCAAGGTAAGCAGCTTGACTATATTTCGTAAGTCCTATAACTAAGCTATTCCTATATCTAGGCAACATGCTACTGTCTTTCCTGTCAAAAGATCAGCGGTGGAACAAACACGTTGAACTTGTTGGTTCCAGAAGACAGGTTTCGTGTCACCGATGGATCTCCCATAAAATATACTGAGATGCACGAAAGTGGCATGAAACTGACAGTCCACTTCTGCAGCAAATGTGGTTGTTCTATTTATAAGACCCACGAAAAGTTCCCAGGGATGGTTGTTATCCTGGCAGGAACACTCGATGGACCCGATGCACTTGAACAATCCAAGCCGGAGGCAGAGCTATATTCTCAACATCGTGTTGGATGGCTACCAAATTTTGATTGGGCGGAGCAGAGGGAGGAGTTTTAATCTGAAGAAAGGTTATGTTTCGCTCGCCCTGCTTATATGATGAATTTGGCCTCTATTTGATTTTTCCACTTTCTTTCATGCATATTTATCGTCTGCCATATAATCTGCTATGCTTGAATTTGATGGAAATATCGTAATCTCTCTTTGACAGAAAAGTTGACCATAAACTAATCACAAAACCAACGCTTGATTTTCCAGATACAGCGAGAGACTTAATCCAAATCCCTGTCTTAGGCACCATCGGTAGCCTCACCGAAATCGTTAAGAGAACGATTCCTCGTACCTCTTATCTCGGAGCTTCGACACTCTCAATTCGACATCGGAAGCCTAAAAGTCCAGGAGGACCGGCGAAAAGCCGAACTAGATGCCGCTGCGTACGGACTAGGTTTATACAGCGTTCACTCAACACTATTCAGTCATCACTACCTAGGTAAGAATCGCCACGTACCCACTAAGTAATCACTCTATGCCGTGAGATGCTCAGTGAGCAGAACTCGGAGCGCCCTCATAAAGAGGCGGTATCCCGATGGGGTAATTATTCCCGTTGCCTAAAATTCGGTCCATAGACCTAGTATACCTAGGTACACCGCATTTTAGGCCGCGCAAGCTGGATTTCCGTTTCCGCTTTAGTGCTCACCCCTTGCCGCTATCTTCTAACTGAGTAAAGGATAAAACAACTCCAACGAATAGATCATCCTTACACGTCAAGTTTCCAGACATTCAAAGCGACCCCGTGGAAAAGCTAAGACTGATTGCATTGGTTGCCCTACGGGGCTCGGACCTGTTCAACCTTGGGAATACGACGGTAACCTTAAACCTTATAGGCCTGACGAACCATTATGACGTCACCGAACTCCTACGAGCCCCTGCATGCATGGATGTGGATTGCTATCACATCTTAAAATTTCTTCCTTCATTCTTCCTGACAGTCCTCCGTTCAATAATATTCCATCACTTCATTAGTTACCCATAATCGAAACCATGAAACCGCGGACAATCTTGTTCAGCCTCTTCCTGAAAGCTCCCTTCGTCTACGCAGAAGAAAAGATCAGCCTCCAATGGGCAATTTGCGACCCAACACCACAAGATACGCTTGCAAAGCTTGGACTCGATGAAGCACTCCCGTACAAAGAAAATCCAATCACCTACTACGACGAAGATCCCCCTATACATATCAGCTCCGGATTAATGTTCCGCACCAAAACGAACAAAGGCCAGCCACTCTCCACAGTCAAAGTCCGCTTTCCGGAGGTAGTTCCTGGTGTTCCAGACTTTGTCGACTGCTCCTGGGACTACTATGGCGGTAACCGGCCATCCTTCACCTGCGAAAAACGCTGTCCTTTGGATAGTAAAATCTGGCATGAGGAGCAGGTGCAGTTCGCCGAACGGTATGGGACTG
The DNA here is from genome assembly GCF_028828025.1 of Penicillium rubens. Classification (NCBI taxonomy): domain Eukaryota; kingdom Fungi; phylum Ascomycota; class Eurotiomycetes; order Eurotiales; family Aspergillaceae; genus Penicillium; species Penicillium rubens. The sequence continues at coordinate 6,628,490 of NW_026890600.1, forward strand.
TCGACTGGGATATGCTGCGTGCGTACGGGCCCTATCAGAATGCGAAGTGGAAGGTGCAGGTCGGTGGACACAAGACCAAGTTTGATGATGTAGTAGCTGGAGAACTGCATCTGATGGAGATTGAGGCGAAGGTACTTAAGGAGGAGGCTGATGATGCGCTGCAGGCGATCACACATTATCTAAACGAGAGGAGCGTTGTGCTTTGTGAGCCGCAGGAAGGGAAAACCATGCGACTGTTTCGTGCTATGGGGCACTTCGGGAATGGAAGAGAGGAGCTATGATCAAATGCGAGAGATGTGGACCTTGTGCCGCAGATGTTAGCAAGTCTTACGTTCCCTGAACTATCGTGCTTTGCCAGACGGCATCCACTTGCTTTCAACCAGTGGTGTCTCGCGGCGGCTAAACCTCTTTAAGTTATTAGCGGTGAATGTAGGCCCATTTACCCCCGAATGTCTGCCTAGTATTACTCCGTACCCCAGAAATCGAAAGATACCCGTGTCTCCTGGCGGCTAGCAACATCCAAGGGGCAGTCTGGTACATACTGCTACAAATATATATGACAAGGAGCCTCGCCGGGATATCGTATGGGCATAGAAAAGTTGTAAAATGAGTTCATGAATATTTTCGTTCACTCCATAATTTGCAGTATGTCCCAAGTGCTCGGAAACATATCGTCAACAAAAGACATATCCGGCATGAAAGGCTGACGAAGTTCAGCATTCATCTCCCCGGAGTTCCCGACTGGTGGCTCTGACTTCAATAGCTTGTCGATGACATCGGAATGCTGCGCGAGGCAAATATCACCCAGGTCCCACCCAAAGTTCTTGCGATGTGATCGCAACGAATCCAAAAGGTCACTCGCCATTCTTAGGGAGCCACTTCGTGCAAGACCCGCGGCCTGATCTGTCTCTAGTGCGCAGCGAATCAAAAATGTCACCGTTGCTGAAAATGTGAACGCGACAACAGGTAGCCAAAAGTCACCCAGTTGTGTTTCTCCAAGTTCCTGGACCAGAACCACAATGTCCTCCGCCGTCCTTCGGGCCTCCATAACACGGTTGGCCATTTGCTCTGCATTGGATTCTGGTGCTTGTCGCTCGTGATCTAGGTCTATGCGCCGGAGGAGGAGTCTTGTTGCCAGATATGCCAGACGGAGATTGGAGGCACCAGGAATGCTTAGGTTTGAGCCGCGGATGATGATCTTGCGGATGTCTCCTGTGAGTGAGTCCACCCATTTGTTCAACTCTAATTCTAGATTTCTGCTTGGTCCTTGGGTTTCGATTCGGATGCTGTACACTTGCTCCAGACAGTGGTCTAGCACGTCGGTCAAGTTCATGAGCTCGATAAAAACTGCGTTTGCTTCGTGATCTCGTTCCCAATCTGACAGGTACTCGGATATTGGTAATGGTACGTCGTATTGTGATCTTCTTATATGGGGAGGTGTCCCATATGCAAGACTCGACCTATTAGAGGGTGAGTTCCTTGGATGTCCCATTGTCTGGGGATGTGCTCGGAACATACCAGCGATCGTGGAGTAAGATAGACCACCAGATCTTCATTCTTAAGTACTTCTCCTCCCGTGGGATATCCCACGGGAGTGGGTTTCGATTTAAACCCAGGGAATGGCACAACGCGATAGCCGAGCCAAGTCTTACCCCGTTTCCTGTCATAGACGTGGTTGGACGGCCCCCAACGTCGAGGAGAATAGCCTTTATCGTCGATATCCCAGCTGACGCATGCAACTCGGAATACGAGGCTTCAATGGCAAGATTCCATACAAAACGAACGTCTGGGCATCTTTCTCGTGATAGAAGGGGGTCATGTTGCCACTGGGTGAGCACGTGGGCATATAGGCATGCCAAAAGCGCAGGAGAAATGCGGTGTCTGGCATTTGTGTATTGCGCCCGAAAGGAGCTTTCTTCAAGTAGTGGGAGGCAAGGATTGATCTTTCTCAGATATCTGGTACAACGATCAGTTTCCAAAGCTTCTGCCGAATATTAATGTCAGATGTAACTCACATGTCTATCAGATGCGGTCCCCACGGCTCTACAAGCTTTTCAATAGTCTGTAACTTATGCAATGCTGGACTAGAGTTCACCATGAGCCCCAGCGGCCGCTTCTGCACCTTCGTGAATATAACCGGGGACGAGGAACTACCTGGCTCGACGGGGCGAATTTCACGGATTCCCTGACCACCCGAAATATTAGATAGGTAATCAGCCAATACATGATTATCCCCGGTCACCGCTGGACCAAGGATATGCGGATTATCATCTTCGGCTTCAAGAGACAGTGGTGTGTCCTGGTCGTTCTGGGCCTGTGTAACAATCGAGAACTGCGACGAAGTGGCGACCAGAGGGGGCCGGCTCAGTGACTGTGCAGCTGCTATCGGCGTTCGTAATGTTGGATGTGGTAGTGGTGGGTCTGCCTCCGTAGAATACCTCTTCTGCGGTGTTGACTTCGCTCTTCCGTTGGGAAACGTACACTTTGTGCCGTGCGCACGACACATCAGACAGGCCGCGGTGTGGGGCTCCAATTTGCATCGCGATTTTCTCCGCCGGCACGGTACGCATGCTGGCTTCGTATGGGAGCGGTATGGTCGCTCGTCGCCACTCTCCATCTTGTTTGTCAGTGCTTCCCAGGCAGAGGGGAATCCCGCGGGAGGTTTCCCTCGGCGAAGCCTAGGAGGTGTGGAGCACACTCGATTTGTGTCCTGTCCTTAAGATTGCACGAAAACAACGACTGGAAGCTGGGCTCTTGTTAGATGTGTATCTTGTCTATTGCGATCCGGCAACCTCAGCCAGCCGTTAACTCAGAAGATCAGTCGTTGCAATAGGGAAATTCCGCGGGGAAGAGTGGGTCCGGCTGCTGTTGGTCCATGGACCTCCCGAGGTCGGACCCTTGAACTTCGAGATGTTGTTTGGATGAAATGTAGACCTGTGTTTCTCTGTTTATAGGTCTATTTGACCGAAAATATCACTTACAGACTGGAGACAGAAAGTAAGTTCTGATCGGGCAATATGTAACGGGATCAAGTCGAAGAGAGTTCGGCGCTAGGACAAGCCCCCCTAGGGTCAGGGGTGGATGCAGCTCACGCTGAGATTCGTTCACATTGAAGATGATGTGCATACTCAACATTGTTGTGGTACAATATGTCCGTTGCACAGACGCCTATGTACGTGGACAATAAGTTAGTAAGGTCCGTAACTCTGGCCAGGGCCCCATAAATAGTGACATAACTGGGAGATGACCGCAATCACCCAAACATAACCCCATCCGAGGCCATTTGTGGCTAAACGTCTTGGGAAACTTGGTTCAGAGTCAACATCGTGATCACTGCTTAATAGGGGTCTGTATACAGAGTAGGCATAATTGCTATTTTATCGCGACCAAATTCAAGAGTGGGGAATAAATTTGCCAATCGCCGTTGGTCGGTTTCGAACCTGCGACGTGGGGCTGTGGGTCAATCACGTGATATATTATTTACGCAGGGCCAATCATAGGTTACAAAAATGCCGCCACCCTATAACCTCAATATAGGGTCTGTAAAGGAAAAAAAATAGGTAGCTTCTCTTTGATTATGCGTGTCATCCTTAGTGCAGGGGCCATGCTAATCTTCTCTGTATATTTTCAGTTGACCATATGCCCCGAAGGGCAAAATATGTGGACGTTTAGTTCGTTATAACCCCACTTTCTGGCAGAAACTGACCGCCTTCTGTATTAGTCAGGTTTGCTGTTTACCTACCTAGGTAGGTACGTCATTGTCCTCTGAATTTAGTCCCCTTTAGAACTGGGAAACTACATAGCTTTGGCCATTTTGAGCTTGCTTGTTGCAATGAACAAGGATTACCAAACTGCTCAAGTGCATACCTCAAATCGCTCGTTCACTCAGCGAACGCGACTCATGTCTTGGCGTGATCCACTATTCTGCCCTTACAGATATAAGGATCCTTGGAAGCTTCAATACAAGTCTAATATCCTGGTCATATGCAGCCCAGTATGCCAGGCTGGGTTTGACCGGCAAAACTTCCCATTCCTCACCCTTTATAGCACTTGCGCCTTCTCTCCAACCATAGAGATCCCCTTGTTTGCATAACCAACAAACCGGGGACCAGGAGATACCCCAATACACTTCAACCCTATTAAGAGAGCTCTACGGAGAACGACTGTATGGCAATATGGCGAAAGTGTAAGTCGATGACCAAACGGGGGGTCTGACTTACGGAAGTGCCTAATGCATACAGAGTCAATATTCTGAGCGAATCCCTCGAGGCTATTTGTTCATTTGATCCCATTACTTATCGCCGTGCGGAGCGGAAATTGCACGAGGAAAGCCAGAATGATGAGGGCATTCTCATGTTTTGAAAGATGGGTAAGGGTTCGTGCGGTATTACTTGTAGAATATAGGCATTTCTCATTCGTGAATTAAATACTGTTTCGAATAATCATGGAGCTTTTTGTACGCTTCGGGCCCTGATCGTAAATATAATTCTTCTTTGGCAGGGAGGACCGTTGATCAATCCATATTATTTCGAAGCAACTGCCTCGGCAACAATAAAGTTTTCCTTGTCAGAAACACTAACTTTGTTATGCTCCTCGTCTTGGGCTTGAGGCAACTGAGCGGTCTCCTTGGAATGCTCGATGGGAACGTGGGCCCTGACAACGAGCCAAGTAGGCCACACTGAAAGGACTGGAAGAAAAGGTTAGCACTGCTTCTTTATAATCATTTAGTAGGTATCGCTTACCTAGAAGAATCGTGTTGACGATAAGTGGCACTCTTCCGCCATGCCATTTCTTCGAGTTGAGGCCGTAAGAGACAGCCTGCGAAAAGCTCTCTTGGCCACGAAGGATACCGGATAACCGGGCTATATCTTGTCAGTAATCTGTAGATAGTATAATCAGGTCGGGTTCAACCTACATAGTTCTGAGATGTTGTCGGTCATTGTGGAGAGAAGGTAGTAGAGGAAGTTTTGTAGTGATTGCTGAGCGAATTCTAATGAAGGAAGGGTTAGCAATGTCGCGGTATTAAATCATTCACGAATCTCACCCCAGAGGAGGATAACGAAGAATCCCTCAACGAAGCCTTTGTCGGCCCAGTCAAGCGTTGGTGGGTTCTTAGTGTACTTTTCTTGGATAACCCAGCAGTAGACCCAGGCAACGATGTGGACGACGATCACGTAGAAAAAGCTGTGGACTTCGTCAGCCTGTATTCTCGCTTTAATTGTAAGTTTCAATGTTCTGTACCTGTACTTGATTCTGTTTCTGATTGAAAGGCCGCGGTAGTCCAGGAACCTACTAATGAGTGTGGAGGCCAGAAGAGTGGAGAAGTAGGCTTTACTCCATGTTAGCACTCATGCAAATGCGTATGCAAACAATGCGAGGGTGTAAACATACTGACGAATCCAATAAGAGCGCGAGCGCGCACCCCAAAGTAGTACGTTTTGAAGTCTAGACCAATTAATCAGCAATTGAAAACAGTGAAGAAGAAACAGCTGGGTTCATACTTCCAGTGTACATATTGAAGTACGCGGCCCAGAAGACAGGCAATAGCAAGAGAATCTAGGAAGGTTAGTCACGTACACCACACAAGCACGAAGAAATCATATTAAACCTACCTCCCTTCGCCGGCAGACCTTCCAGAGCTCTTTCATTTCATCACGCCACGAGTCCTGCAGGATAATCCTGACTTTACTTCCATCCGTGCGTTGAACCTTGTCAGGTGAAGTGAGAAAGAAGGCTATAGGCACGGCAGTGCATTGGAGAGCGATGAAGATGAGATATGTGTCTGTCATGTTTTAGCAATCGTTCATGGCATTTAGTCTGCCCGTACCAACGTACCAGAGCCAACTTTTCCTTTGGCATGGGCGTCAGCAGCACTTTTGAATCATCAGCAAACTCCGTCTGTAAATGTATTGAAATTAGACATACTTGTTGAGGCCAAGGACAATAGCACCTCCAACCAACGGGCCACCTGTACGGAACCAAAGCCAGATGCTTCTTAAGTCAGTCACTCGGCCACTGTATAAAATTGTAGAATATCTCACTTCATATATCGTCCCCGCTTTGCGGGCTCAGGATATCCCAGTGCCACAGCACCCTCAGAGGCCCAGAACAGACCAGCACTATGAAGGTTAGTCCATGCTCTTATTTCATTTTGTAGATATAGGATACTCACGATAAACCACAAAATACCGATCCAACCAGTACAAACCACACATTTCCCTATACAAGATTAGCCTTCATCCTTGGGCTGTACAGGTGGTTCTAATCAACGTCGAACTCACAAAACGATTATTTGTGTACAAGGCAGCACTATATATAGAAGTCAGCTCCAAGATAACAATATTTCACATTCTCTCTTGTGATACATACGAATACAACGGATACCCCACAGCGCCTAGCATCAGGGTCCATCTTAAGCCAATCCGGTTGGCGATAGGGCCACCGAACAGACACAAAATCCCCACTAACAAGCAAGTTAGCGCAAAGCCCGATTGAAATTTTCAATGTGATGGCCGCAAGACACCACATACTCAGACCAAAAACAAGGGCGTTGGCTGCATTAATCAAGAAAGGCTCCTGCGCGCCACCAGCACCCAAAGCATTCATGGCATTCCATAAGCCTGGGGCTGTGAATCCAACACCCCCGATAATACAGGCATTGAAGAGTGTTCCGCGATACCATACTCGCTTTTCAATCGGCGTATCAGACAATGCCGAGATAGAAGCTCGTTCGGCCATTATGGCGTGTCCCGGGTGGCTTAAGGTTAAAGATAGTAAGCACCTTGAATCAAACCACGAGGATAAAATTGTCAACGTTAAGTCAAAGGCTAAACGGGAAACACGCTATATATAGTTTTCCCCTGAAGAAACCAACTAGCTACCTGACAGTGTTAGTTAATGGTGCATTAGGCCTATTCTCATCCTTTTGAGAGATTGCGTGCTTTCAAGCTCTTGTGCTCTAGTGCCCTTTGGGGACTAGCCTCATCTGCCAAGACAGACTTTGTGGAGTTCAGCCAATCAACGGCGTGACTAGCAGAAGATTATGGGGAATTTAGTGGAGAGCCCCGGTTGAGTCAATGTCGCTTCGATTGCACGACATCGAATTAGGAAGGCGGGACGAATGTGGGGGTCCTGATATTTTGGCCTTGATTAGGAGAGGAAATTGAGTCACATATACAAAGATGGAGTGGACAAATAGAAGAGAAAATCTTGATTATTACGTGTAAAGTCGTTACATTTGCAAATCTAGTTTCCAGACACCTCCTTGACTGCAGCGATGATATCGCTCGGTCCAAGGCCCTGAGCATTGACTTGCTCGTACAGGCCACCGCATCCCTCCTTGATAGCACCAATGGACTTGAACTTGGGTGTGAACTTGCGCTCAAGGAGCTGTGTGCCCAGGCGACATCCGAGACCAGTCTTCTGCGCAATCGACTCAACAACCAGAACGAATGGTGAGGATCCATACAACTTGATGGTCTCCTCGTCGACGACGTTGAGAGTGGGCTTGTTAATCAGACCGACATCGAGGCCCTCCGCACGCAGGTTCTCGACAGCATCAAGCGAGCGGTAGAGCATATCACCGTACGAGACGATGTAACCAGCGGAGCCCTTGCGGATGACTTCTTCCTTGCCGGGAACGAACTTGTAGCCCTCACCAAAGAGCTTCTGGTCGGTGCCCTCCTTCAAGATGTAAGGGACCTTGGAACGGGTGGAGAAAATGAAGCGCATGCCCTTGTTCCAAAACACCTCGTTGACTACGGCCTTCATCTGCTCGCCATCGGCAGGGAAGTACAGCGTAGTGATCGAGGCATCCATCAGCCCATTGTCGGCAAAGAAGTGGTTCAGACCGAAGTGGCAGGTGTTATCGGCCATCTCGTCAACACCGCTGTGAGAGAAGTGCGATAGAACGGTGCAGTCGTTCAGACGGGCCATGGTGATCTCGGAGATACACATCTCTAGGAAGGCAGAGAAGGTAGAGAAAACACCTTGGCGCTCTCCATTGCTGCCGAATCCGAAACCAGCGGCAGCAGAGAAATTGCCGCGCTCCATGACACCAGATGGGACGAAGGACTCGGGGTGCTTGGCGCCGATGGACTTCAGGCCGGTGGAGCCTGCCAAGTCGGAGTCGATGACCATAACTCGACGCTTAGCCTCCTCCTTGCTCAGTTTGTCAAGGATTTCATTCACGGCTTCACCGAAAATGGACCTGTTCGCACCCTTGTCCTTGGTCGAGCCCTTGTACTTGTGAGGATTTGAGCCAGGCTTGATATCGTCGTAGAAAGCAAGCTGTTGCTGACTGTACCCGCGCTTGGTGAGGTATTTGCGAGCGATTTCGACGGGGACTACGTCGTGGGCGTGACATTCTCCCTCGATTCCCTCGATGCCAGCGGCCATTTTGCGGTCGACAACAACAGCGGCGGGACCGTCGTGGTTGATGACTTCGCACATAGCGCCGTATAAGGAGTCGAGATCCTCGCCCTGGGCACGGATAACCTTCAAGCCATGTCCATCAAGGGTCCGAGCAATCTCATAGCCCTTTAGGTATTCCGAGGGATGTCCGGCAATTGTGACATCGTTGTTATCGATGAAGAGCTTAACGTTCAGGTTTCTGGCCACGGCAATTCGCGCGGCCTCGGCGTCGTTTCCTTCTTGCTGGGACCCGTCAGATCCCAACAGGATGACGTTCTTGTCATTATTTGCCATAGCAATGCCGTTGACCATACCCCACATGTGACCCAGACGACCAGAGCTGAACTTGATACCTGGGGTGAGACCGAGCTCAGGGTGGCCGGGGAGGTGAGAGTCGGCGGCACGATAGTTCAGCAGGTCATCGGGCGCGATCTTGCCGTCCAATGCAGCCAGCAGGTATTGTGTGGCGACACGGTGGCCGGCCTCGTCGTACAGGGCATCGACCCATTTGTTGGGGTTGGCATTTATGAAAGCAAGCAAGATACAGACTTCGGGGGCTGTATCGAAGGGACCTCCAGTGTGGCCCGCGACGCCACGGGCGGCACCCGTTGCTGTGAAGGCAATGATGGCATCTCTGAAAATGTTGATATTGTGTAGCAAATCGTTCTTCTGTTGGGCTGACAGCTGGGGGGTCTTCGGGTCAAGCTTAAGCTGCTTGAACTGCTTGAGATCGACGGGAAACTTGTAGCCGCTCATGGTGTAGACTGGCTTTCAGAATTCTTTCAAGTGAACGAAGTTTGAAGGAGCAAAATCATAAGTCCAGTGGGGGTATCACCGCTATAAACTTGTGAGACGCCTGATCCCAGTATTGACGTCATAAGGGCAGGGTTGAGGTGACCTGTTTTCGGCACCGAACAACCTGAATTCTTTGCTCTCTTTATATTCGTTGACATTCTCTCGTAAGTTCCACTTATATTTCATCTCATTATTTTGAGATTGTTCTGACAATTTTCAGATTCCCTCGCAAAATCCATGGATGTTTACAAGCTCCTCACCCATGGAAACCCTGCACGTGGCTACCTTCTACCCTAACTCTTCCATAACCTACCTAGGTAACTCACGAGTTCGAATACAACGAGTATAATAGTTATCAATGATGGAAACATGAATAACTGGTTTCAGTTTGAACAATATTGACCTTTTGTTATATATATACTTCTTTTGACCCCATCCCCTCTCCTCTGTTATGTATTCCACAGCCAGGGATTATTGATACTATTTTTCATTTTAAGAAATCTACACACTAATTCTTGCCTCTGCTCTTATCTAAAGTTCCAGGTCGGATTGGTGGCTGTCGCTTCATCTCTTGTTCCGGTAAATCAACCCTTCCACAACAGCCTGGCGTTTCACGCCGTTTCCGGGCAACCCCGCGCCGAACAAGCAACTAAAGCACCCAGGCAAAACCCTCACCTATTTCAGTAGCATAATAGCATTATAAAACCCATCAAGAATGCGGGGAATACCGTTCTAAGTAACTGTATTATCCTCGAAAGGGTCATTTCTCCGAGATAGTCGATTCACCAAGACAACACAAGCTATCGAGCTCCCGTCGGGAAATTGTGGCGTGCAGTAGTCAGTGGTACTGTAGTATCCCTCGTCGGCTGATGGCTGAAGAGGGAGGGGGGATGACTGATTTTTTGCCGTCTCAGGTTATTTTCCCTCAATGTTACTTGCTTTCATCTTTTAGAAAAATGGCCGGGTATAGTCTATACAAGGTCGTCTCCAGTGGGACATATAAGGACGGTGCATCCCCATGACTGATAATCTTGAATTTCTAAAATGCTATATTGGGAAACATTACACAACATGCTTCCATCTATTCTTCCTCTGCTCTTGCTTTCGGTGCTAGCAGAGGCAGCACCAGGAAAGCGAGCAACTGCTGCATCAGCCTACTGCTCAAACTCAGATGGCAACTATAAGCTCTCATCAATTGCACCACCAGTCCAGGGCAGTGGCAGTCCTGGTTCTGGATCGACCTGGAAGCTGAGCATTGATGATACATCCAGCGGGCACAAACAAACCATTGTGGGCTTCGGAGCCGCTGTCACCGATGCCACAGTCACCTCTTTCAACACGCTGTCCAGCTCAACGCTGCAACAACTGCTCAACGAGCTGATGACCGGTGCTGGTGCTGGTTTCGCTTTGATGCGCCATACGATTGGCGCTTCCGACCTCTCTGGGGATCCATCGTATACTTATGATGATAACGGGAATAGTACGGATCCATCTCTGTCTAGTTTTAACCTGGGCGACCGTGGAAATGCCATGGCTACGATGCTGGCTAAGATGAAGTCCCTTCAGTCAAGTTTGAAGATTCTGGGTTCTCCTTGGAGTGCCCCCGGGTGGATGAAGCTAAACGGTGTGATTGATCGCACTACTAAAGATAATAACCTGAACGATGGCTACTTGACTAGGGGAGGCACTGGGAGTACTGGGTATGCCAGTGCCTTTGCACAGTATTTCGTCAAGTACATCCAGGCTTACGAAGATCTCGGCGCCCACATCGATGCAATTACCATCCAAAATGAGCCTTTGCACAGCCAAGCTGGATATCCTACGATGTATATGTTTGACTACGAGTCTGCACAGTTGATCCAGAATTATGTTGGTCCAGCTCTCGCTCAAGCCGGCATGAACACCGATATCTGGGCATATGATCACAACACCGGTATGCTCTCGAGAACCAGTAATTTTGAGTCAATATTCCGTCTACTAACGGACGGCTATCAGACATGCCATCCTACCCTCAGAACGTCATCAACGTGGCTGGCCAGTATGTCGACTCGGTAGCATGGCACTGTTATGCCGCCAATGTAGATTGGACAGTTCTCACCCAATTCCACGAGACAAACCCCAACATCAAACAATACATGACAGAATGCTGGACCCCCGCATCCGCATCGTGGAACCAAGCAGCCGATTTCACCATGGGGCCTTTGCAAAATTGGGCATCGGGCGTTATGGCCTGGACACTAGGTACAAATGATCAAGACGGTCCGCATTTGTCAAGTGGCGGCTGTGCAAACTGTCGAGGTCTGGTGACTATCGCCAACGGTGGATATACCTTCAACCCAGCATACTATATGATGGCTCAATTCAGCAAGTTTATGCCGCCGGGTGCCATTGTGCTGAGTGGCACCGGGAGCTACACGTATTCCAATGGTGGAGGAGTGCAGTCTGTTGCTTCGCTGAATCCAGATGGGACTCGCACAGTTGTTGTTGAGAACACGTTCAGTAATGATATTTACATTACTTTATCGACTAATAGTGGTCAGGAATGGAGTGGCAATATTCCGAGTCAGTCTGTGACAACCTGGGTACTTCCTGCAGCATGAGCGAGACGGGTTCTGTTGACTGAGAAGTGAGAATCACCTGTTACCTGTATGATTAGAATTCTCGAATATGGAAGGTTGATACTCCTGGCATTGATCAAAATATGCTATCCAGCTCTTCGTCTGTACCTAGTCGTGCATGTTGTGGGGGAAATGAATAAGACAAACCCTCCCTATCCCCCTGCCTTCTCGTGTCGCTATACGGGACTGTGATAGGCCCAACCCCTCACATCACTCCGCGCCATGCGATGTCCTTCCTTCCTATCAGCGGCAAAATATGCAGACTATTTACGACCACACAACCTATCCCACTTTGCTTTTCGTCTCAAAATGACCACGCAGTCAACATCAGGACAAGCCGATAATCTGCCGGATTATGATAGCATCCAGCCCCGTAGGGCTGTCATTAAAGGTATACAGACCCTAGCAGCCCCTGAACGTAGGTCGACCTCACGTGAATCTCCATGGCTTCTCCTGTCACTAATGCGACTCTCTTCAGCACGAGGCGGCTCCGTAGGAGGAACTGTTCCAGTCAGTATTTCAGTAATCTACCCACTCCTGGCAGTCCCGGGCATCCAAAGTGAACGGGACAATCTACGTTGTAGCCCGGACAGCGACTATGCCTCGTGGGTGTGTATGATTCGGAATCAATCGCAAGTGCGGAACGGATAATTCGTCATATAGAGGTGATTCATAGAGCGGCGCGCTCTGGTTTGGACAGGATTGTTAAAACTGCGGTAGGATCTGACCATTCACGGATTTATCCTTTGAATTCTTGAATCTAAATGTAAATGTTTCGTAGGTTTATTTTACGGAAAACATGGGGGCTCATTTAACAGAGGACTCCGAGGCGCTCTATAAACCGATGCTTCCATTTGCACCGCCGCGAACTACTATTGTTGTTCCGAGGATCGGTAATAAAAGTAATAAACGGGAGATACAAATGGAGGTCACAGAAGTGGAGTAGCATATTTTTGCTCTTTATTAGCAGGTTATCACATTATTTGAGCTCTCTCTCTCTCTGGGTTCACGGGTTTTCGATTTACTTGGGTGACAGTACCGGTAGGTACCCGTGGATATTTTTTTTTCCTTAATAGCGTGTCAGTGGTGTAAGACCAGACAATATCAAAATTCCTGACCAAAACAACGATGGAAGTTGCATCCAACATACTTACTAGGTCGGATGCAGATCAGACTGGTCTGGCACTCTACAAAAGCGGGGCACTCTACTTAGGGCTCTCCTCCAACTTTATGGGGATAAATGGCAGTTCTCTGCATAATTCCCTTACTATGCCGTATATGCAGGCATCCGTTTTGTGTGTTATTGTCTCCGCATGGTTAGTATTGGGCCTGCTTTCGTGCCAATCCGTGTTCCATAGCTACTATTGGATGCACTCAGAGACTGGGGGTCATCTCCTCAGCCCTAGAGCTCGGTCCGTTGCTTTGTCCCCGCAGATCACTCGGATAAGACGGCTACGGCTTTTCCTTATAACTTGGCACCGGAATCATCGGAGCAGCTGTAGATAGCTTGCTCGATCCCATACAAAAAGAAAGCAGGGCTCTTCTTTCGAGTCTTTTTAGATTATCATCGTGTAAGGAATACTGAACTCTTAAATTATCCGTTCCGTATAAGGAGTTTGTATTCCCGAGAGTTCCAAATATCCGGCTACGGGCCAGGTATCAGTCATCCAAAGGGGGTTTGAAGAGAACTCGCATCGCAAGGCCCAGCCCAATTTCAATTCGGACGGGCCTCAGGAGACTCAAAATAAAGCAAATCCTGCAGTCAGACATAACGGAAAACAGTAAGCGTGACATGTGAAGATGGCCAATGAAACACAACGTGTGCTGTCAGAAAAAGCAAAAGGCCAATCCATTACTGAGTTGGGTTTGGTGGTTGACGATCTTAAGATACCCATCCGTCTATTTCAGAATCCGAGGCTCTGTGTCTACTAGTGTTTACCAATGCCAATTCTACCCCCAGTATCGCCAAGGGAGGCATACACCAAATAAGTCGAAGGATTGCATTGCTGGTCGCCTAAACTGAAGGATTGCATATTGACATTGCCAACAGAGGGGTAGAAAACATATTTTGAATCACTAATTTCTGATATAAGAACCCCCGCGGTGGTCATCAACCTCAGCTGTACAAGTCTAATCCCAATCCCATACCTCAAACCAATACATCCCTCCAGCTTCAATTCCAACCAGCAACTTCCTTCCAAAATGAAACTATTCCTCCAAGGCACTACAATCCTCGCCCTTCGTATCGCCAATGCATCGGCCGCAAAGAGTGGTCTTTTTGCTGCAAATGGTGTCGAGCTAGAAATGTACCAGTCTGGCGAGGAAATCATCTACGGAGAGCCAGTAAGTCCTTAGTCTTCGAGATTTCCTGGACACCATAACTGACTCCGTACAGCAAAGCATGGTGCAGGTATAATACCGATTACCCCGATTATAAGGAATGATCAATTTTTAACAATATTATTTTAGGAAAGAGGCCTTGAGGGCCGAGCCTGCACCAAATGTGTGGGTCACCATGGAAGTTGTGTCGTAGGTGAGGGCAACTGTTATCCTCCTGATATGTGTGGATTCTGTGGAGGTTGTTCCGTCAACCAGGCCCGTTGCCAGAATCCCAAAAAGGAAGGGTGCCAGTGTTACAAATGATTTTGGGCGAAAACAGAGAGGATTTTCGCTTTTGCTGAGGTTAACGCTGTTTTGATTCTTTGTGGTAGTAAAGGATTCCTATAGTCCTTTCCTTTCTTTCCTTCTCAATAGCTTTCGCTTCCCAATACATTCATTATCAATACCTACATGTCTAGGTATGCATCCTTCATAATCTGATCTACTACCATCTCGTAGTACATTCAAACAAATGCAAAAAGGTTCATTGTAAGAGAAAGGATTCCATCCAATTTAGGTCACAGATTTATATTCCACTATCAAAGGCAGATCAAATAAGAGACCTTCATCCAAATATATACTCCCGCCACCCCTTTTTCCACGTCCGCCCAAACCGGTGATTCACACACGCCTTGGGGTGATTAAACCCACCAGCCTGACTATGTCTCTGTCCGTTCCCCCAAGCACTGATTGGCAACACGCACAACCCACCCATGGATTTATTTGGCACAGCCTCACCCGCCTGTATGCAGACAGGGTCACGGAGTTTATGAAACGGCGCCCACGTTACCCCTTTCTCCACCTCCTGAGTTGTAGGAGAGATGAGATCCCCTATATCCGCATCTGCTTCAACTGATTGTTGAATGAGAGGATGTGTCAAAGGAAGCGAAGAGGAAAGTGTGTCGAGAATAGCATCCGTGAAGACATCAGGCCCCGTAACCCCCAGTATAGTCTTCTCGTCATATGCCGGACTTGAAAAGAGGCTGGTATGTTCACTATTGTATTTCCTGGTATGTGCTAAAACCCGCACAATAGTCTCGCGTAGGAGCGGACTGAAACGTCGCGGTGCATACATTGTATACTGGATGAGTCCATAGCTCCTTGTCCAGTGCCAGTCGCGCATGAATTGTGGTGAGGCATAAGGCTCGTCGACTTCGATTCCAACAACGAGTGATACATCGGGGTGGGTATTTTGTGTGTAATCCTCGGGTGTGGGTGTGAAGAAGGATTCTAGTGCTGGGCAGGTCTTGATCGTCCGAGCGGGGAAGACATCGATGTCTGCGTAGAAGCCTCCATAGTACCAGAGAAGGAGGTATCTGAGGAGGTCTGCTCGGAGGACATTGTGGGGGTAGGACTTGTATATGGTTGCGATTTCGGGGATGGCAGATAGTTCGTTGATTACGAACTTGATGGCCTTTTCATCGGTGACTAACTTTGTAGTTTCAGTTGGAGTCAAGCAAGATACTTGTGGTCGCAGGTGCAAGTACTTACATTGTATTCCCACTCCTTATTTTTCCCTTGGAATACTATTGAGTCGTCGCCCCTGTGCTTTTGATTTTTCGCTATCTGCCAGATTTTATCTTCGGATATGTTGCTTTCCTGACTTCGGGCCAATACGGCCTTTTCAATGTTCTCCAGGGCATCCGATAGCTGCTTTTCATATCGAACATCCGGATTGTTTCGAAAGGAGGAGCGGTAGATGAATCGTGGCGTGTCCTCTACTTGATGTTCTGGTGGTGGTCGATCTGCGCGGGTATTGTTCTGGGTGGAAGGGGGGCTGGAAGATGATAAAAGATGAACCATATGAAGGCAATAAATATTATACAAGATCCACGACGAGTAGATAAGAATTTGGATGCCTGCACTTTAATTCTTCTTCTAAGGCTCATTGTGGTAGTGGTGAAAAGCGAAACCGCAAAGAAACGGTGACTCGAAGGCTGATTCAACCAAGATTGGAATAAATCACTGTCTCATGTGAATAATTACATACACCAGAAGATTAAAGAGTGCACGCTTGGAGTGACAGGCATGGAATATGGCAAAGATGAAGGGGAGAAGAGAAAGAAGGAATCGAATAGCAAACGAAAGGTTGTATCAAGCCAATTGGATATACGACCAGGCCCCCTAAGTTTCATGCAGCCTTTGACACAATTTATGATCAAAGCCTCGCGGTTGCCTCCAATTTCCTTCTAAGCGTCTACAAACCCACTTGGCGGCCTAATTCTTTGTTTGACAGCCAACTTCGGGTCGATCCCACGCTAGACAAGGATATCCCTGTCGAGATTCAATAGTTCACATTTCGCATTGATAATATTACAGTGGCTATCTCTTTCTTTTGGTTGGGTAGAGCTATTGTGGGCGTGAAAGACACCAATATAAGAACAATGAAGTCAATGGTAGTGGCGGATGGGACCGCAACCAGCAAAGTCGATTCCCATGGCTTCTCGGGTTGTCTCAAAATCTCCACCTTCTTGGTCTTTGTAGCAATCATTTGGTTACACCTGTCTTACAAGTGCCGAGTGGCCGAAGTGGAAAGGGGCTGCTAGTGGTCCAGCTAGCGAGTCTCATAAATGCAACTTAGGATGGTCAGAGTTGCTAAGATAAAGACGGCCGTGGAAGGAAGAGACACTTTGACCGGCTTTCTCTCCGAGCCTTGTAGGTGTCGTGTAGTGTAATCGATAGGTGGCACGTAGAGTATGCCCATCCCGCATAGAAGGCAGTTTGTGCGTCGGCATAGGAAGTAGGCTAAACCCAGAAAACCCGCATCAAGGCGTGGCCGGACAGTGTTCTCTCTGGTGTCGCGGGCAAACATATAGAGAAGAGACCACATCGAAGGGAGCTACAAGTCAGAACTGGAGTGATGCCGTAGCACAAAACGCACAATGCGAGATAGCTGAACCACGTAGTGTCCTACATACTGGGGGACAGCATTCCCTATAGGGGTAGAGAGATTTCTCAACAATATTTGGATGCCTTTGGTTTCAGCTCATTTTGGGAAGACAAAAGAATCCTGCCTACATAGAGAAATGTTGAGTCTAACAGACTGAAAGCCACAGAGAGAGGGAAGTGGATTGTGTGAAGAAAGAAGAGCTCCCGGATCCTGCTATCAGTTGTTAACTACATAGTAGTTACCCTAGCCTACTAGCCTGCTAGCCTGGCCTTCAAGACATCCACCATCCATTAAGGTACCTATGATACCAATCATACCAATCCTCTTTCTGCCAGCGATCTCTAAATCGAAGGAATCTCAAATTGTTGTTTTTTTTTCAGTGAACGTTATTTTTCATCATCCGTTCTTATCTGATCAGAAATTATCTGGGCACCTGGGCAGGCACCATGCATGAGCAATTTGAACCGGTGATAGAAGGGTAGGTTGATGATATGGGGCACCTCGAATTACGTACCAAAAGTACCGAGTAGGCTGCCATGGAAAGGGAGTGATTCCTGGAGCCTGGAGGGAGCCCTGGGGCCCCGGGGTGAGGTTCGGATTATTAACGACCTCGAGTTAGAAGCTAGCTATCTTCCAAGCCATAAGCTAGTCCAGAGAATGAGTGGTTAAAAAGGATTGTGTACTGTATGAGCGAAGGTGGAACTGAGACAAGATTCCCAATCAGAACGACCTCATGAGAAAGCTCCACGAAAGCGACATGACGTGGTGAAATTACAATCAAGCGAACATCGTCATGTCTGAGTAGGGAGTCTCCAATATATGACTCGGCTTTTGAGACGGCTCCGTTTATCATGGCATTGGATTCGACGTCATCTTGTAAAACAACAAGGTACCCATGGAACCAATAGACGTCCGCGTTGGGGTAGCTCCAAAGGGGAATCGACGCGAATGAGATTGGAAGCTCGACGTTGTAATCGAAAGATACCTCAAAATCCCAGGCCGCAAGACGCAAGAAAGCAATACATAGTACCCTGAATACAGGAGAATCGTGTCTCCATGTGGAGGGGTCATCGACATAGAAGCGCCAAATAAAAACGAGGTCGGTAAAGAATCGCCCCTGTAGCTCGTTCATGGGTGTAGGGATGCCAAAGTCGATTTCAAACGTCTCGAATTGCTTTGCTTGCGCCTTATCGTTGCTCCCACAAACATATTCACTAGACATATACTGAGGATTCTGCACCATATGATGATTTATGCTAGATGCCTCATGAATCTTGGCTAGATCCATCCATGTTGCCGAAGGTGTCAACGACGTGGATCCTTCAAGCTCACTCCATAGTGAGATTGTGAAAGTACCAGCATCTAGATCGACAGTGTACACATAATCTAGATTCGAGTGAATTGGGCTAGGAAACGGGACTGGTTCCCATCCTTCAAGATCGTCGGGCTTATCGCATAAACTTTTGATTGTTCGGAATGTCGACTCATTATCAGGGGGACTTATCCGCGCTCGAGGGTGATAGAAGCGGTACCATTTCCCTAAAAGAGTATGTTAGCGTTTACAAGCCCCGTATAATACGGGCGATCACCAACCATCGATGTGTAGGTTCCAGAGCCCCCTACACCCCATCTCTTTGATAAGGTCCTGGAGGGGAAAGTGATTGAGGTTTATGGATATGCTGGGTGGCGGAGTTGTTATACGTAATGGACTGCTGGAATCAACGCATGGACAGCAAGGTGAAGTTCCTCTGCCAAGGTTTAGACAAGAAGTTGGAAAGGTTCTTGTTTCGAAAAGCCCCTGTGTATTCTGACGCGGTTCTTCGCGCCAGAACGTCAGATGTTGCCCAAGTGGAGCCGGCATGCTTGTTTTAAGGGGGGTTATTTAGCCCAGCCTTTTCACGGTCAGCTGACTCGATCAACCGCTATAAGTAGCAAACAACCAAAATCATGCGCATTTCCTAATACCTAGGCACCTGCAAGTCTGCTGAATTGCTAGTGAGGCAAGCTCTCGCACTTGGCACGCCCTAAACTAATAGGGAAAGACGCGGAAATGGATGCTGGTTGGTTCTGTAATGCTACATTAGACTCCCGTTATCTGGATATGAGGAAGTGGTACGGAGTAAGTCTGACAGGACTCCCTTGAGTGGGTTCATGTTTTGCTGAACCAGTGTGAGCCAGAATTAGATGTGTCACGTCCCATCAAAGGTTCATATAACGTATTTTACAAGCGAGTGGCCACCCTAAAACAATAGTCAACGCGATATATTCCACGTTTATATCTCAACAACCATACTTTCATCCTCTCTCCCTATTTGTTAATAGTTATTGATAAAACTTCTTAGCACTATATATCAAGTTCAAAGAGAGTAGAATACTATCTTACTATCATTTTAAAAATTACCGAAAATCACGTTCCTAAAAGCTAGAGATATATGCATCGCAGTTATAAAGCCATGAATTTTCCTGAAGCTCCCTAGATATGCTAGATATCAAGAAGGAAGTGCCGTTCGGCCCGATCATGTGTTCGAGGACACTCGTGGAGCTAAAGCTTGTGCGAATTGGGAAGAGTACAACAAAGGGTGTGGGCGCCGGCATGGGTTTTCAGCTGTCCAGTTTCATGGTGTGGATGATCAATGGCTGGGACTATTGGCTATATGGACCACTGGAAGCTTGTGGAGTGGGAACCAGTGGGCCGAGGAGACATGAAGATCCCTTCTTTATTTTTATTTTTTGGTTAATAACTATTACATATCTGCTAATACTCTACACCGTACTCCGTAATGAGTATATAGAGTCAAAGACAGTAGTCATAAACAGATTGAATGAATTCAGCTTATCATAGTACTAATACTAATACTAATAGTAATAGTAAATACCAAAATGCACCCCCGCACTATGTGGATATCTGCTTATTCAACACGTGACTTCCAAGCTATTTTGCGGGGAAACAGGGATATGGACGAGAGGGAATTCTCAGCACAGAATAGTAAAGTAGTAAAAGGGTAAAATAAGGTGTAAAAATGGATATCTACTTGCATATATTGCACTAGCAGAGTATGTGTACATATTCCGAGAAATAAGCAAAAATGAGAAATAAATAAATAAATAATAAAAATGGGGCTTGCTCTAGTGGCCGAGATCGGGCTCGACCGATATTCAAGGGATGATTCATCCTTTGCAATTCGAATCCTTCAACTCGCCAAGGTCAATTTACTCTTTCAGCCTCGCTTCTTTCGCTCTCCGTAACTCCGGAAGTTACCCCACGTTCGAGACCTGTCAAGCGTAGCACCTCGGTAACATCCCTGCGGTGAGCTGCGCTTGAGAGAATTCGGTCAAAAAGCTAAACTTTCCCCTTCCTTTTTCTTCCCCGTTATTATTATTCCAAGTCCCCGAGTGCAATTCGCTTTTCATCATGGGTGTCTCAGGTATGTCCAATCCTATACATGTAGGACTTTTTTGTTTTGTTATTAGGGTTTAGCAAGTCTGCGCGCGCCAGCGCATCATTGTCAACTCCTGCTGACAATTAGCTACTCCTCCGCGCAGAACAACCCGCCTATACCCAAGAGCCTGTCGAGAAGGGCGAAGGTCAGACCAGTTCCACGGACTTCGATCTGCCTCCTCTCACGACTACCACCAAGCGCAGGTTGCAAGCCAAGGTCGATTGGCACATTCTACCTTGTCTGTGTATTTTGTACTTGCTTGCCTTTTTGGATAGGTAAGCTTACCATTGCGTCGTGTGACCAGGCATTGCTTGTATCTGACATCATCGGCCTGCAGAGTTAATATTAGCAATGCCGCTATTCTTGGACTTAAAGAGGATTTGAACATCGTCGATGGGACGAAATACAACACCGCGCTCACTATTTTCTTCGTTCCGTATATTATCTTCGAGATTCCGTCAAACATCTTGCTCAAGAAGTTGAAGCCCCATGTCTGGTGTAAGTGTTTGCGCCCCGTGCGATTAAGCGCAATTTTGTTGAGGGCGGCTTGTTAATTCGGACTCAGTGACGGGATGCATGTTCATGTTTGGCTTGGTCTTGCTCTTCCAGGGTCTGGTACAGAACTGGGGTGGACTGATGGCTACCCGCTTCTTTTTGGGTGTTTTTGAGACAGGCATGTTCCCTGGATGTAAGTGCAAAAACCAACAAAATCTCCTACGACAGGTGTTAATTGCGATCGCCAGGTTTCTATCTGTTGGGCATGTGGTACACACGCTCTGAGGCTCAGAAGCGTTTCAGTTTCTTCTTTAGCTCCACTTCCCTGGCCGGCGCCTTCGGTGGTCTGCTTGCCAGCGGAATCGCAAAGATGGATGGCATGTGCGGCTACAGTGGCTGGCGCTGGGTGTTTATAATCGAGGGCGTTTTGACCAGCGTGGTCGCGATCATCCTGTTCTTTTTCATTGCTGATTTCCCCGAGGATGTTAAGTGGCTGAACGAGGAAGAGCGCACATACATGCGTGCTAAGTTGGCCAAGGATGTCGGTAAGGCTGCGCACAATGTTCACTTGGGGAAGCGCGAGGTTCTGGGTGTGTTCAAGGACTGTAAGTACAGCGCGATACCCCTCCTTTTGCAATTGATTGCAGCGCGCTGACTTCCCTCAGACAAGGTCTTTATCGGAGGTTTTATGTACTTCGGCTTGATTGTCCCGGCTTATGGTACGTATATCATTTTTCCTTACATGCTCTTCCGAGTCGTCGCTCACTCTCATGCAGGATATGCATACTTCGCACCATCGATTATCCAGACCTACGGCTACAGTGCGATCAAAACCCAGCTGTACTCCATTCCTCCCTGGGCTGCAGCATTCGGCTTCTCAATGGTAATCGCCTTCTGTTCTGACCGGCTGCGACACCGGTTCATTTTCACCTTGATTCCAATGGCGATCGCCATTGCCGGTTTCGCCATGCTCATGACAATCCACAACAGTACCAGCGCGCAATTTGGCGCACTCTTTCTGGTCACCAGCGGCTGTTACAGCGCCATGCCTGTCATTGTATGCTGGTTCGCCATGAACTTGGGTGGCCATCATCGACGCAGCGTGGGAACCGCATGGCAGGTTGGCTTCGGTAATATTGGTGGAATCATCGCTACTTATTCTTTCGTTGTAAAGAATGGCGTGACAGATTTCCGAACCGGGTATATCATCTGCCTCTCGTTCATTTGCCTCGCCGGTCTATCATGCACACTCTACATGGTGGCCCTGTGGTTTGAGAACAAGAAACGTGACCGCGCCCCTGTTGACCCTGCTGCGATTCCCGAGGATGAAGAGGAATATCTCGGCGATTTGGCGCCCACCTATCGGTACACATACTGAGAAAATATCCAGGATGGATACTTCCGTATGATGCACCTTTTATTTTTACTTTTGTGGACCTCGTCTTGCGGTTCCGCGAATCTTAATGAGTGATGAAGCTTGTGGTATATATGTCTAATATACGGCTGGGTATACCCAAGAGAAAACACTGGCATCAAAACTCTCACGGGTTCTAATTTAGAGCTATAGCTAGTCAATAATACATAGTAATGGCATTGCTCTTATCTTGGATGTTGAATTGAACTAACGTCATTGCCCTACAATCTCCACTCGTACTTTGTATGTTACATAAATTATTTTCAAATGGTTTGCCCAATTACCTCGATGGAGTGAAACCCTATCAAATTTCCTAATTTGGCATAGTCATGTGTCGTCACAGATGGATGCTTGAAGTGTCACGTGTGGGGCCTAAGCGAGGGCGGCTGACTCAGCCGCACTGTACGTAAAGTCATCTCGGGCCGCCCTCACTTCATCTTTCTTTCTACTATCTCTGTTTCATCATCGAAATCGTGAGTATCCTTCCCAAAGCTTAAGGTCTCCTCGAGAGCAATGCACTAACCAGTCAATAGAGTGAAGATGAGAGACAAGTGGAGAAAGAAGCGCACTCGCCGTCTCAAGCGCAAGCGCAGAAAGATGCGTGCCAGATCGTAAGTCACTCTATTGCGCGCCGATAGTCTCGCGCAAGCCTATCGAGCTTCCTTCGGGGAACCGTGATACTGACTTCCTAATCAGCAAATAAACTACTCGCCCCCTCCATCTCAGCTCTCCTGCCGAGCTCATGGTTAAACGCTGAACACGACAATTGACGACGCGACTTTGCGACTTTCGTTTCTTCGTGACACGCCCCTCATTCCAACGAGTTACTTGCACAGATAAGATTTCCGACCATCATTCAGAAGAAATCGCAGATCGCATTGGCGGAATCCGCTGTTACAACAACAGTCTACCCACATTCCAACACCTCGGATTCATTCACGTCTACGATCTGATGTCATGCATGGTTATTACTCGGAGAGGCTCCTGTGTTTAGGTGGATGTTGGAGGGCCGGTGCAAACCATCGGTCTTTGAGCACGGCACTGGGGTGACTGGTCAATTCTCATTATCTTTACGGCCTTCCTTCGGGCTGGTCAAAAGTTGTGGAGAGGTTTCTTCCGGGAGTTTATCAAAAATCCATGGAATAACTCGGAGGTCTTCGTTTAGCTACTGCAGATGAATCGATGACTTGATGAGTGCTACTTTTGTTTTACTTCTTGTAAATGTAATCCTGTAACCTAGAGCGTAGCTACCGTCTTGAGTATCTATCCTCAAATATTCGTAGTCCTCTGGATATCGCCACCAGATCAGCTTGACGCTCCATGTACGTCAATATTTCTTTGTGTGGAAAGCCGTAATACTCACCGCCTGCCTGGTCTCCGCTCGTAAAATTTTCTGCCAGACAAGTCCAGACATTTTATTTCACCGCGCTAAAGCCGATCTCGAGAGCTACGATCTTTTGTCTCTCGTCTTTAACGCCATAATGCCGTCCAGTAAAACAGATCAAAAGCGCAAGCGCTCATCGGACAATGAACGTCCAAGCAAAAAGCCTGCGCTGCACCAGCTGCCCCCGCTGGCCGCCAGCGTTGTTGAAGATAAGAGCGAGCTGGCACCGGTAATTGGTGAGTTGAAGGCTTTTTATGCAGACTGGGAACTTTCTCTAATTGAATTTCTGCGCTATAGCCGACACACCCGGTCTCCAGAGCTCAAAATCCCTCCGCTGGAACCCATATATCAAAAGCCGCGCCAATGTCTCCAAATCTGCGGCAGCGACTCGGAACCCGGGCATTGTCTCTTCAGAGATGCTGCTCCAGTCCTCGGACCACGCCAAGATGGATTTTGTCGGCCGTGAAGGCACAGGAGACGATACCGACTCGCACGTGAAGCACTACGTCGCAGTTATAGACCCAGAGCACAAGACATGGAAGGTCGTGGAGGTGCGGCGAGCTACACTACGAGGAGCAGTGAGAAGCCGCAAGTCCGAGGAAGAAGACTCAGACGAAGAGATGGTATGTCCTCCCCTCCGCAATTCCATATATCAGCAGCACCAAACTAACAAGCATTATCAGAACACCATGCGCGCCCAACGCACAGCCCTCACCAACACCTTCGGAACCAAACAATCCCGCAAGGCCGTGCAATCCATGGCCGAGAACGCCCAACTCTCCAACGCCCCCGCCGGCGCCGTCCCGCAAGCCGGCGCAGCCCTCATCTCCTCGCTGCCCGCAGACACAGCATCCGGCCACGCCAAGGCGCTCGCCATGCAGGCCGAAGTGCAAGCGGCCAAGCCCCTCCCAACGCCGAACCTCGCTGTCTCGCACCCCTCCGACGTCTACACAATCGAGACCCTCGTTCCAGGCAGCCACTCAACCCTCAGCCAACTGAACGGCGTGGACGAGTGGAAATCGCAAGTGGAAGCCGGTCTCGGCGTAACAACCGTCTCACGCTACGTCTCGAACCGTGTCGGCGCAGTCGTCAACTCCGACAACCAAACCCACCTCCAAGTCCTCCGCTTCATCCAGCTGCTCATCGAATTCGGCCGCTCACTGAAAAACGCCGGCGCAAGCGCCAAGGGCGGCGGCCCAGGCAGCAAGCGTCTCCCACCCCGCGAAGACCTCCGCCGCATCCTCTCAAACACCACCGGCGCCGTCACGAAGCCCAAGCCCGGTGCTGCGGCCGACTCCGCTTCCGCCGACTTGCTCCCGGAGTCTGTGATCGATGCTGTGCGTCGTCGCTTCGCGCCGAGCGGCGGCTACGTCTCGAAGAACGACTTTACCCTCCTGCACACTACTATCTGTGCCCTCTCGCTGCATATCCCGCCCCAGCCGGCGCGTGATGGAGGCTCCAGCTCGCTGGGTGGTAATGCGCCTAACGAGCTTGCCACGGATCCTTCTGATCTCCGGGATGATCTGCGTCTCGATCCGAATACTATTCACCAGTACTTCCGCGAGCTTGGTTGTCGCATTGATAAGCCGCGTGAGACGGAGTTCGCCAAGTGGAATATTAAGGGTGGACGTGCGGAGGCACATGCGCGTCGTGTTGCTCGTTTGCGTGTGCCTGTTGAGTTCCCTAAGGTTAGCCGTGGTGGTCGGAAGTAGGGTTGATTTGTGGTTTGGTGGTCTTGAGTTGTTAGACGTCCTTGGAATATATGGCGCTCTGTGTTTCAAAATTGTTACTTTTACCTGTTTCTATATCAATGAGACATTGTTACATAGCCAAAGGGACTTTGGACCTTACTTGGTCGTTTCTTTATCTGGGTTTGCCTTTTTTTTTTTTTTCTATGACTTGGGCCGAGCCTCTTTGCCTAATGGCACATGTGTAGGATCTATAGAAGTAAACCTCTATTGGCGTTATATATCGTATAGCAGCTGCTTTGCAAATAGAGTGGAGGCATTTCAGACCCACGGGTGTATATATCAATGCCCTATATATACACAAGCGAATGCCGTCACTTACATACTAATGAGCACTTGCATGCTACAAAGATCGAAACATATTTGAAATGCAAAGAGAGCAAACGGCCACTTCAACACTGTTCATTCTAACCTGATCCACTTGAGCCCAATAAATGACACTCGATCGATATAGATACAAAATCAGTATATCCGACGTTAGTCTTTGTCTTGCCAACCAAATCAATGGCATACATCAACAAAAGCGTTATCCACGGCCAATGCAAGCTGGAAGATGACTACATCATTTAGACAAAAGCAGACAGGAGATATGACACAAATATGTGCGGTGGTATGATTGACGGATGCATATGTTATGTCCGCACAGAATATTATAGAAAATGAGTGGACGGGAATAATGCAACTAGAATTACCCCTAAAGACCGAGAGGCGTAAAGACGGGGTTCGTCTGCCCTACGCAACCACACCAACAGGGGTGGAGTTCATTCCCGAGTAAGCCTTCTCGGTCAAAGGGGTAGCAGCCTTCAGGAGCGGCACGGCGGCCTGGGCAGCTGCGTCGTTAAATTCACGAGCAACAGCGCCCTCGAGGGTCTCGCCAGCCTGCAGACCCAGCTGGGCGTCCTCCCAGATGGGCCGGTTGGCGGCCTCGGCGCCTTCGACACCAACGCCAACGAAACCACCCTGGCTCTTCCAATCGCTGGTGCGCTTGAGGCCTAGGTCGTTCCAAACGGCTTGCACGGCTTGCACGAGGTGCTCGCGCAGCGGCTTCACGTGGCCTGGGGTGGGGGTGATGCGCAGACGCTCCTCGCCGCGGGGAACGGTGGGGTAGTTGATGGCCTGCACGTAGATGCCGTGTTCCTCGAGAAGTTTGTCAGAGGCCTGCTTGGCCAGCTCGGCATCACCGACCAGGAGGGGGACGATGTGTGAGGGGTTGGGGATGACGGGGATGTCCAAATCACTGAGGGCGGTCTTGACTGCCCGGGTGTGGAGTTGTTGGAGGATGCGGTCCCGGGGTTGCTGGGACTGGTACTGGATGGCGGTATCCGCACCAGCCATGGTGGCTGGTGGGAGCGAAGTGGTGAAGATGAAACCAGGAGCAAGGGAGCGGATGGTATCCACCATGGCTGCCGAGCCTGCGATATATCCACCGACACAGCCGTAGGCTTTGCCCAAGGTACCGGTGATGATGTCAATTCGGTCCTGGACTGTGCCCTTGGTGCTTTGAGGGGAAGCTGTATCCTGCGATGCGTAGACGTCGTAATCGAGGTGCTCAGCAACGCCAGCTCCGTGCGGGCCGTACATTCCTACGGCATGGACCTCATCCAAGAAGGTGATGGCACCGTACTTGTCGGAGAGATCACAAATCTTTTCAATGGGCGCAATTGATCCGCACATACTGTATACGGATTCAAAGGCAATAATCTTGGGGGTACTAAGTGGCAATGAGGCCAATTTGGCTTCAAGGTCTTCCAAATCGTTGTGCTTGAAGACCATTTTCTTTGCGCCGGAGTGTCGGATACCCTGGATCATCGAGGCATGGTTGAGACTGTCCGAGAGGATGACACAATCGGGCATTTTGCTGCCCAGTGTTGCCAGGGTCGCATCGTTAGCCACGAAGCAGGAGCTGAATACCAATGCGGCCTCTTTACCATGCAACTTGGCAAGTGTATCCTCGAGGGCGACAGCATGCTGGTTATGACCCGAGATGTTGCGAGTACCACCTGCACCGGCTCCGTAGGTGTCCAAAGTCTTGTGCATGGAGTCCAAGACCTGCGGGTTACGACCCATGCCCAGGTAGTCATTTGAGCACCAGACGGTCACGCGCTCCTCGGCCGAGGCAGTGTGAGCCCGAGGGAACTCGTTGGCGAGACGGTTGATGTTGTTGAAGTAGCGGTAGGACTTGTCCTTGTGCTTCTTCTCCAATTCCGCGTTATAGAAGTTACCATAGTTGAACTTTTCGTTGGCTGGGGCTTCCGGGCGGGGACCGCGGACTGCAGTGCCGACGCCGGCGGCGGTAGGGGACGAGCGGAGCGGATTGGCCAAGTTAGGGTTTCCTGTAGTCAGATTAGAAACAGCTCAAAGCCCAAGCTTCACAAACTCAATTTACCTCGCTCATTCTTCTCGTACCCTCCAGAGGCAAGACTAGCGGGGTGACCACCGGTGGTGTGAAGCGCCCGCTTGCCAGTGGGAACACGCAGAGACTGGCATCCAGCGACTCCGGCGGCGCGCGAGGTGAAGCGCTTGGTGCCACTAAGACGGGCACTCTGCACAGCCAGAGCCTTGCTCATGACTGGGCATCGGCGACCCAGGACTTGCAGGTTGGACATGGTTCCACCTCCCGGGCTAGGACGAGTAGCGGTCGACAGAGTGCGGAGGGTAGTGGGGGATGTGCGCTTGAGGAAAGGGCACATCGTGCGAGACTGTTGCAAGAGAGCCTCCATGGTTATATTGAGCCAAATTGAGCCAAATTGAGAAAACGAGAAACAAAATAGAAGAAATCCCCGTGAATTCGAGGAGATATGTAGTTCACAATACCAAAAGCCGGACCCGAAGGGAAAATTGGGGGCTGACTGATCTGGCGGGATCTGGAACGGCTTACATATGGGAGGCTCTGATTGGTCCCAACGTTCAAACGGATGTTCCTTTCCGAGGTGTCTCACTACCGAGGGCTCTTTGCCACTTCACTTTCGCGTATATTGTATATTAATCTCATACCTCGGCAGCTGAAATATTGAAATATTGAAATATTGAACTTCATTGCCAGGCATAAACAAGGTATAAATACATGAGATGAGTATACCCTGCAGTGCATATTCTGGGACCATTCGAGCACACCTGGATGTTACTCTTGTTACATGTCAGCCAATCCATTTTTGGTTGTTCCAACAGATCATCCAGACGTGCTATGGACCATTACTATTTCCAATGAACGAAAAAGGAATCTTGCCACAGCAGGTTACATTCGGGGATCTTATAGCACTATCATTCATGGTAGATCCTTTCCTAGAACAGAATCAACACTCCACATGTCAATGCGCACCTTCACATCTTATAGTTGAAGGCAATTCTTCTGCAATTCTACTAGGCCAGTTAGGGCTTTTAAGTTGTTAACTGGCAAGGTGATAGAAGAGGTTGGACAGATTATAACAGCCAATACTACTGTGAGTACTACAAGCCAATTCCATGGGATACCAGCCATGATTTTAGTTTGTAACGCTGAGGCTTTTATCTCAGTGTCAACCTATGTAGTCTGCTAGAACCTGAGAATACTATATGATATTATGACCAACCCAAGAAACCATTATCCGTCGAAATATCAAAATTTCTCCAATGGGTGACTTCTCCAGATGTCTTTATTTAAGGCGTGATTCTTGTTTAGAATTACCTACAAACGTCGATAAGTCTCGTTGAATAATGGTGACAGACAGGGCAGGCAGTGCAAGGCATCAATTGGTATTGCAAGCACACACTAGGTATCAAGTTCTTTTCAATCAACTGAAAACATTGAAGGGGTCTAGAATATGAATCTTATCAATGGGCTATATGGAGATGTAAGAAGTGATTTCAATGTGAAATGGTAAAGCAGGATACATTAGAAAGAAAGAGAGAAGAAAAGAGAGGGACATCTAATAATCTGCTTTTCAGGTCTATGTTTGCTCTCTCTCCTTTACTTCTCATTTCCATGTTTGCCTGACTACATAAACCCCCATTGTCTCCTTCACTACACCTCTTCTCCATCTGGCTACTTAACCTGATACTTCTCTTCATACATCCCCCTTATATGGCAGGTGGGAAGGGTTCTTGCCACACTAACTTCTACTAGTGACCTTGGGGGCCTTATGCCTCTAGATAGTCATACGGAGCGAAGTAGGTGCAAGCCCTCTCCCACCCGCTATACATTCAATTTTTCTTCCCTTCTTCTTCTTCTTCTTCTTCTCTTCTTTATACGCCCACTGCCTATCTCTACTACTACGCCTACTTGTCTGCTCGCCTCGAGGTAATCCCCACGCCTTAAGACGTACTAACACAGCGTCCTAGTTATTACTAAGGCCCACTTGCCCTACCCCTTACGTCCGGTGGCCGCGTTTACGCCCGCGATAGCAAGTAAGCCTCCGATATATATGCTACATCCTCCGATACTAACTATACCTAGATACCTACGAAATTTCCGCACTATGTGGTGTCCTACACGTCGTTCTCTACCTCGCTAGAGTCGCCCTCCTGCTTCTCCTCCCTCTTTTCGCCGCGAAGTTCACGTCTACTTCCTCCGAGGACACGGTTACGCTATTTACCGCCGCTAAGAATGTCACTCTAGCCGCCGGAGAATACTAGTCGCCTCTAAAAAGACGCTAGAAGATCTAGATGAAGGTTTTAGTAGCGATATTACTATCCTACTCTATATATATATATATATATATCGGGGAATACGATTTTGGGGGGTTATGGTCTAATATTGCTTCGCTTCGCTCCGCAATCAGCCTTATTAGGTCCATCCTCCGCGCGCGAATCACTCGCCGACTTTATCGAGAGGGCCGTTTCGAAACCAATACTGCCGCTAGCCTCCCTACTTACGCCCGAGCGGGCCTTTCTAGCGTATTCCTTGTTCCAGGGTTGCAGTTCGGCGATTGGAATGAGGTCGAAGGAAAATAGCAGTTCTAGGTGAACTGCACCCGACCCGGGATATGCTGCAATGACGCAGGGACTTTGCCAAAAGGCGTTCTAGGGCTAGTGACAGATTTGAAATGGTGAGTATTCCGCAGAATCTTCATATACGGGTATGTGTTATGGTCGTATCAGATATCCTCCACCGGGAACCATTTACCTGAACCGCGACAAAGGCAAGTATTAGGTCCCGCTGCCGCCGTAGCTAACCACAACCCCATCCAGAAGAAAAAGAAGGAGGACTCCGCAGCCCGCGACACGCCTGCATCCATACGGATTTTCATCCTACAATCAAGATGGACGCTGTGATGCGGCAGCAGGGGTTGGACGATGTCAGCGTCTGTGTCTACACTTAACCAACTCCACAAGGAGCGCCTACAATGCTGTCGACGTCCGAATTGGTACCAATATATCGATCCTTTCATGCCCCCGAGCCGAGCAGGGATTGAAGAAATTAGCTACAGCCATTCTTTTCTTGCCCAATGCCGTCGTCGGGCGTGGACGGGCCAATTTTAAGATGGCTCTTCGGCTAGTTCCTTCAATAGGTCTCTGGTATCTCACTGTCGAGAACCCAACCCATAGCCATCAGCTCTCACTTGCATTTATCCGGACTATGGCATCCTCCGCTGGCCCCGGTACCGAACTGACTGACACCGTGTATTATGTCTGGGCTAAGACCGGGTAAAACCGTCTTTACTCACTTTGAATGCCGAGACCGGATCGTGACTGAGACTGGGGTGATGTATATGACAAGAAATACAATGACGAGTGTTCTCGTGTAATTTTTTAGTGGTATTGTTTCTATCGTAAGCGTCGTGTATGATATTGTTGTAGGAAGTAGATTGCCCCGAGCGTAAAATTTATAGTACATGTAGCCACTGTGGCTGGAGTAAGAAGCCTCAACTTAGGCTCCTTCCCCAAATCTACATAGGTCTTTGGTTTTTCCTTTGTGTTCTTTTTCCCTTAATCATACCAAGAACAACTTACGCTGCGCAAAACAAATGGGCAACACTTGGTCTGAAGCCTTTTCAGTCGTTACAGTAGCTGCCCTCGCTGCTTGGCTAGCCGGTCGTGTATTCAAACGTTGAGCTCTTTCAGAGAGTCATCTCAGATTGCTGCTTTGCGTATTACTTACCGGAGCCCATTGGTCATTTAGCTCGCACGCAAGCTACACGTCAACTCGTTGAAGGCTACGCTACTACGCACAACCACATCAAAGCGCTGTATCAATTCCGCAGCAACTGAAAGATTACTCTGAGGAAAGCGCTGAATCCGAAACAGTGGAGGGCCTCAATAGAGGTAAGACTGCGTTCTCACGCGTCCGACAACGACTTCGGGACGACCTTGGCAGACTCGTTCACGTGTTCGCCCCACCACTCCGCGCACGGCGACTCTCAAGTTCCCCACAACCCGGAGGCGGTGTCGTCATGTCGTACCACACTGGTCGAACTTCTCCCACTGAACTGAAAAGCTTGGATGGTCGGTCTACAATATCAATAACTGACAAACCGAGTCTAAGCCGTGCACTGCAGAACCTGCAGATTGGTCAGCAATCTAAGAGTGCGAGCGGGACAACCTATTCGCCCAGAGCAGGCGGAATCCGCAGTCCAGAGCCACTCGTATCATCGCCTTTGCGCATTAGTTCGTCAGATATGGCATCTGCCCCAAGTTCGCCAGAGAGACACACCGCCGACCGCGAGGCTTTCCCTCGTAGATCATCCGACCAGGTCGTTGACACTGTCAGCTCAGCCGCAGGTCGCCTTACCGTTGACAATGATGCAGTCGCTTCTACTTCTCTAGAGCAGCCGCACGCCAAAAAGCGATTTTTGCAGGCTCGAGACCGGTCCCAGAGCCGCAAGGGTGTGGCTGCCATAATGTCTGGCCGCCTCTTCCCGAGAAGCTTTTCCCGTGGCAGAGACAGAGACTCATCACGGGGATCTTCCCAGCGTGGATCGTCTCTCGACTCCCGTTCTGCGTCTTCACCGGAGCGTGGTCGCCCCAGTTCCTCCGACAGTCATTCCGTTCACGTTGAAACCTTGACGCCTGCCCCTATTACTTCAGGGAAGGGGAAGTCGCTCAACATGCACGATGCATTCAACAAGTCAGATGAGGCATTGGCTAAACCCCATGGAAGCCTGCCTGATTATATCAAACCGACAGCTGTGGAAGAGGGAGGGGAGCGACTAGCCAAGGACGTGTTCGATCGCGACAAGAACATGATTGAAAGCAGTGAAGATGAAGCCAACGATACTTCGAGCGACGAAGACAGCACCCTGGAGGGTGTACGAGGCCGCAAGAAAAAGAAGGACTCGGATATCACATCTATAACGCCAAGCGACTTTGAGAAATCCAAGGATGACAATTTCAAGCAGGCCGAAGAACGTACGTTGCCTTCCTTCTCGGGACTTCTGTTAAATGGGGAATCCAGCATACTAATACCACATTATATAGAAAAAGCCCCCAATGTTCCAAGTGGACGACAGGAGAAGAAACCGCGGAAATCTGCTTTGAAAGCTGTGGTTCATCCACAGACCAGTTTCGACATCCCCACCCCGCGTGTTCAGTCAGTGGCTGGCACACCTTACGGCTCAGAGGATGAAGCCGAGATCGGTGACATTCATCGTGCCCAGAAGCTTAGCATTTCCATGTCAGCTATTGATAATGGTGTTCACAACCGTTCCATCCGAACAATTGTCCGCGGGAACTTTTCAAGCCCGCAGGATCAAGGCGATGGGATCCGCCGTCGCCGTCGGAAATATTTGATCGCAACTGACTTGAGTGAAGAGTCCGTCTATGCCCTTGAATGGACCATCGGGACGGTTCTGAGAGATGGAGACACGATTTTCGCCATCTACGCCATGCACGAGGACTCCACTACTGCGTCAGGGGTGCAGGTCGGCGAGGGAGCCAAGGTGATGAAAGATGCAACGGCTGTCGTTGGCACCCAGACGAAAGAAGCTAACCAGAATTATGGGTCCCGTACAATACTCGGTCGACTTGGCCCTGGTACTGCCAGCAAGACGCATTCTGCTGATTCCCGGGCATCGTCGATAGCTGAGGCGGAACGAGTGAGGGCAGTTGAGACTGTGTCTCAGACCTGTGTGAAGCTGCTGCGGAAAACGGTCTTGCAGGTCCGTATTGCCGTGGAGGTGATACACTGCAAGAACCCGAAGTCTATGATCACTGAAGCTGTAAGTGTTTCGTCTGCTCTCGACCTCCTTATAATCTCTGATCCATACTTATAATGACTTTTAGATTGATGAACTTGAGCCCACACTCGTTATTGTGGGCGCCCCGGGGTCAGAGTGCACTGAAGGGGTGAGTAACACTTGAATTTATTTATCGTGCTGCAGGAGACAATACTGACCTTACCTTCAGTGTCCTTCTCGGATCGTTCTCCAACTATCTTCTTTCTAGTTCCTCTGTGCCGGTAATGGTTGCACGCCGAAAGTTGAAGAGGCATACGTGGAAAGACAAGCTCAAGGGCACTGCAAATGTCCGCCTATCCAATAATCTAGTTACCCCAAAGAGCCTTGCTCAAGCTAAAGTGGACTGATCCACTCTCTTTCTTTGTGTTTATTTCTGTTTTGCATTTTCATGGATCGGATCATGGTGAGGCGCCTATCTTGCACTGCGTTTGAATGGTTCGTTAGAAGGATTATCGCTGTCTCTATTTCACGCGTATGGATACCCTGCTTTTGATGGGCTTAGCATCTCACATTATTACTATGAGTTTCTTCTCTCCTGGTTCAACTGTCTTTTTTGATCGGGTCTTCCGTGTTATTATTGCTCGTCGTCAGCAATCTTACTTACCTACCTTAATTGCTTAGTATTGGCCTCTAATATGCATGACACCTTGAACAAAACATGTCCGCCCTCCGCTGGGCTTCATACAATACATATGTGCATAGAAAATGGATAAATTCATAGATCATTGTTTCATTTCTAATGTAACTACTCCGAATATTTTATGGTAATCAAAAATATGCCTCGGGCTTATATGCTTCAACCCGAGAGGGGTTATCATTAATGGTGTCCATTATGAAAGTGAAGGGCAGTGGTCTGCGCTTCGGTAGTACCCGGGCTGCTCCTGATGCTGCGCTGCTTGGCGATGTGGGTGTTCCGGGTACAGAATCTGTGGATATGACTCCCAGTAGCAGATCTAGTGAACTGCCTGCTGTTGGGGTCTTCACTGCGACCACGCCGCGGACGAAAGAGCAGCGCTTCTGCTAGCGTTCGATCTGCTGATATCCCTGTCAGATTTTGTCTGGCTGCCGCCATTCCATTATTTGTGTTCCTAGTAGGAATAATGTGAATCATCGAAAATAATCCAAATACACCAAGAACTGTAGTATAACGTGCAATATAAAAAGCCCGGAGGAGCAAACGCCAAGAAATGAAGACCCGGTCTACGCAATCTTGGACCTCATCACGTGCAACGTCACCGCCCAAGCTCCCCATCGAGACAGCTGGACCAACCCCCCCAGTCCCACCTTTGCTCTCTTCCCCCATCCTTGCCTTTTTCTACTCTGAATTTCGCCCGTGGAGGATCAGATTCGCCATGGCCGACTTTATTGACCCCCGGATGTCCTCCATCAAGCCCCGATTCCGCTACAATACCATCGGAGGCATCAACGGACCGCTGGTTATCCTCGATAATGTGAGTTGGCATATGATGCTCTGACAATATAGTGGGAATTATATGCTAATGATAACATTCTCAAACAGATCAAGTTCCCCCGTTATAACGAGATCGTTTCCTTGACGCTCCCCGATGGCTCAGAGCGCAGTGGTCAAGTACTGGAAGCCAGAGGTCCGTTCCCCACATTCTGCCGTTTATTTAGGAGTATGAAAGCTGACTTGCTATGTATACAAATAGGAAACCGCGCTGTTGTGCAGGTGCGGAATATAACCTCGCCCCTAATATGCAAGACATTAATGTAGCTCGTTAGGTGTTCGAAGGCACTTCCGGCATCGATGTGAAGAAGGTACAATTACTCGCGGTAATGATTTGAATATCGGATGTGCTGACAGATCGCTCAGACCAAAGTCGAGTTCAGCGGCCACAGCTTGAAGCTTGGCGTCTCCGAGGACATGTTGGGTCGAACATTCGACGGTTCAGGACGAGCTATCGATAAGGGTCCCAAGGTGTTGGCGGAGGATTACTTGGATATCAACGGCCAGCCCATCAACCCCTACTCCCGAGTATGCGCACTGCCACCGATATGAGATGGGACTACGGGAAGCTAACGAATGGACAAGGTGTACCCCGAGGAAATGATTTCCACCGGTATCTCCGCTATCGATACGATGAACTCCATTGCCCGTGGACAGAAGATCCCCATCTTCTCCGCTGCCGGTCTGCCACATAACGAGATCGCCGCGCAGATCTGTCGCCAAGCAAGTTTGGCTAAGCCCACCAAGGATGTTCACGACGGCCACGAGGAGAACTTCTCTATCGTCTTCGCCGCCATGGGTGTCAACATGGAGACTGCCCGTTTCTTCAAGCGCGACTTCGAGGAGAACGGTAGTATGGAGCGTGTCACTCTGTTCCTGAACTTGGCCAACGACCCTACTATTGAGCGTATCATTACTCCTCGTCTTGCCCTGACCACCGCCGAATACTACGCCTACCAGCTCGAGAAGCACGTCCTGACCATCATGACTGACTTGTCGGCCTACTGTGATGCTCTGCGCGAAGTTTCCGCTGCCAGAGAAGAAGTCCCCGGTCGTCGTGGTTATCCCGGTTACATGTACACAGATTTGTCCACCCTTTACGAGCGTGCTGGACGAGTCGAGGGCCGTAATGGTTCTATTACACAGATTCCCATTCTGACCATGCCTAACGACGGTGCGTTGCCCAGTCCACCCCTCAGGCTGAACCCCACTAAACCATACCCACGCAGATATCACCCACCCCATTCCCGACTTGACTGGTTACATTACCGAGGGTCAGATCTTCATTGACCGTCAGCTCGACAACCGCGGTATCTACCCACCAATCAACGTCCTGCCCTCTCTATCACGTCTGATGAAGTCCGCCATCGGCGAGGGCCGCACCCGCAAGGACCACGGAGATGTGTCCAACCAGCTGTACGCCAAGTACGCCATTGGTCGTGATGCCGGTAAGCAACCCACCCCAAAGAACACCGCGTTACATTGTTCCATCCTCCCAAATCACATGAACACCTCTAACCACCCCAAACAGCCGCCATGAAAGCCGTCGTCGGAGAGGAAGCCCTCTCCTCGGAAGACAAGCTCTCCCTCGAATTCCTCGAGAAGTTCGAGCGCACCTTCATCAGCCAGTCTCCCTACGAGTCGCGCACCATCCAAGAATCCCTCGACATCGCCTGGAACCTTCTCCGCATCTACCCCAAGGAACTCCTCAACCGTGTCCCCAAGCGCACTCTCGACGAGTTCTACGCCCGCCATGCCCGCAAGATCCCTAACAAGGATACCCGCGATAACTCGGGTGAGAACCTGATCGACGCGTGATGTGGTGCTGTATGAGGTGAATCCCGAGTCTTGTGCTATGTTCAAGTAAACTATCGCCGGGGATTCTATCTTTTGGTGCGAGGTAGAAGTGGAACGCCAGCGTCCTGGCGAGGGATTAGTAGGTCCCGTTTTGTTCTATGTCAATTGCATATACTCCTATCTTTTGTTCTTGTTGTGCGGCCGTTCGTATGTTTCTTGGTTGTTTTTCTTTTGGTTTCTTCTTGCTCAAGCATGATACATTATCGAATCTATTTCACGGGCTATTTGTGCTCTCTATAAAATTATGGGATGGCCGGTTTGTACGTCGATCTTGTGCGGATAGTGAGTGGTCTTGTAGATGGTAGATGATAGGCTGTCATTGTTCTCCTAGCCTAAAGCTATCTATGTTTATGAAGACAGTCCAAAAAGATGAAAAACAAAAAGACTGTAAAGGGGATATCAATATCTCTTTTTTTCCGTTTTCTAGTTTTATCCAAAAAAAAAAAAAATAACTCCCAAATCAAGGGAAAGAAAAGACTGCAATAGTAAC
Organism: Penicillium rubens; assembly: GCF_028828025.1. NCBI lineage: Eukaryota > Fungi > Ascomycota > Eurotiomycetes > Eurotiales > Aspergillaceae > Penicillium > Penicillium rubens. Next base: position 6,666,030 of record NW_026890600.1, read on the forward strand.
GCTTTTTCATGACCATCCCGCAATGCATCAAGGGATCATGAAACCTCCGTCTCGCCAGAGGACCGAAAAGAAAAAAAGAAGGAAAAAAAAAACCCCAGAAAGAAATGGACGCGGGAAATCTCATCCGGATGAAAGAGCATAGAAATGATGCTTGAAGCGCTTAGAAGCGCAGATCCCAGTCGATCTTGGGCCCCAGACGGGGCAGCTCGTCGGCAACCTGCTGGACATCCTTGTCGCCGCGACCACTCAAGTTGAGGACAATATTCTGGCCCTTCTCCATGGTCTTAGCAATTTGCATAACGCCCCAGACGGCGTGCGAGGACTCCAGAGCGGGGATGATACCCTCGTGTTGGGCGAGGGCACGGAATCCAGCAAGGGCCTGGCTATCGTCGGCCGCAATGAAAGTGGCGCGGTTGGAATCCTTCCAGTTGCTCAGCTCGGGGCCGACACCGGGGTAATCCAGACCAGCAGAGATCGAGTGGGTGTCGGAGATCTGACCGTGCTCGTTCTGCAGGACGTATGTCCGGACACCGTGGAGGACGCCGTGGGAACCACCAGAGAGGGTGGCAGAGTGGCGGTTGGTATCAACGCCGTCTCCCGCAGCCTCAACACCGATGAGCTTCACACTGGGATCGTTGGAGAAGGGGTGGAACATTCCGACTGCGTTGCTACCGCCGCCAACACAGGCGATGACAGCATCGGGGAGCTTGCCAATCTGTGCCTGCATTTGCTCCTTGGTCTCGTTTCCAATGACAGACTGGAAAGTACGGACGATGGTCGGGAACGGGTGGGGGCCAATAGCAGAGCCAATGATGTAGTGGGTGGTATCAAGTTCGACGACCCAGGCGCGGAGAGCCTCGTTGACTGCATCACGGAGGGTGCGGCTTCCAGCCTCGACAGCAACAACGGAAGCACCAAGGAGCTTCATGCGGAAGACATTGAGACCCTGGCGACGCACATCCTCGGCACCCATGAAGACGGTACACTTCATGCCAAACTTGGCGCAAACTGTGGCAGTAGCAACACCGTGCTGGCCAGCACCGGTCTCGGCAATGATGCGGGTCTTGCCCAGGCGACGGGCAATCAAAATCTGTCCAAGAGCATTGTTGATTTTGTGGCTACCAGTATGGTTCAGGTCCTCACGCTTCAACCAGATGTTGGCGCCGCCAACGTGCTCGGTCAAACGCTGGGCCAAGTGAAGGCTGCTAGGGCGGCCCATGTAGGGGTAGTATGAGCGGAATTCTTCCCAGAACTTGGGGTCGTTGTTGGCGACATCAAAGCCGCGCTCGAGCTCACTCAAGCAATCCATAAGGGACTCGGGGACATACTGTCCACCGAACTCACCGAAGCGCGAGGGCTGGGAAGATGCATCCTTTGTGACGTTGAGGGCCTCAATCTGGTCAGCAAGACCAGGTCCGGCGGGGGTATCGGCATCGGTGATGACCTTAGTCGGCTGGACCTGACTAGAAGGCAGGGCCTTCTCAACGGCCTCAAGGACGTTGATCTCGCGGGTAAAGGCACCGGTGGCATCACGCTCACGTTTACGTCCGGTAATGCTGGAGAGGTACTCTTCGGCAGCCTTGGCAGCCTGGCCAGCAGGGGCCTTGCCAACGCAAGTGATAATCTGGCTGCCAATGACCACACCCTCGGCCTGCTCCTGGACGGACAGGAAGTGCTCACGGGTGCTGACACCGAATCCCAATGCAGCAGGGACATTGCCTGAATATTCGTGGACGCGGTTCAAAAGCTCGGGAATGTTTGCGCTCAATGAGCCGGTGGCACCGGTCACGCCCATGCGGGAAACAACGTAGATAAAGCTGTCTGCGATCTTGCAGAGGAGACGCATGCGGGCATCGGAGGTAGCAGGGGCGATAAGCGGGATGTATGAGAGACTGAAATGGGAATAAGCATGCTGGATAACCATAGACAAGCGATAAAGATGTGAAAATAAGTAAAAATAGACAAACTCACCCAGCGCTCGAGCAGAGGTCGCGGAAACGGACAGCCTCCTCCGGGGGCAAGTCAACCATGATGAAGCCATTGACACCAGCCTCCTTGCAGTCACGGAGCATACGCTCCTCACCATACTTAAGGACGGGGTTGAAGTAACCCATGAGCATCAAAGGAGTCTGCAGACCGCGGCTGCGGGCAGTGCGGACAAGCTCAAGCACAGTAGTGAGGGTGACACCATTCTGAAGCGCCTTTGTGTTAGCGGTCTGAATAGTGGGACCATCAGCGATGGGGTCTGTAAAGGGGATTCCAAGCTCGATGATATCTGTGAAGTGAGATCGAATGTCAGTAAAGATCATCTCTGTGAGCAACTTTCACTTGGGGTTGAATTACCGGCTCCGCCGTTCTCGAGACCAAGGAGGATATCAACTGCCTCCTCAACAGTGGGGTATCCTGCAGTAATGTATGCCACAAGGGCCGCGCGCTTCTGCTCCTTGCACTTGGCGAAAGTCTGCTTGATAGCTTCCATTATGAATGAAAGGCGATGTGACAGTGGCGGGGCAAGAGAGGGTGGTGATAAGAAGAAAGAGAAGAGGTCAATGGAAGGCAAACAGTCCCTATATATATGTGCAAAGTTGGGATGAATCAAACGTGAATTGTTATGTCAGGACTGGGGCAAGATGATGTTATAAAAGAGCAAACGATCTGTATGACTCAAATGCAATTGCTCTCCAGGGCTTTTTCGAGGCCGGCTTCGCTGGGCCCCGCAGGTCACGTGTTGATAAGATAGTAAGTCACTTGACCTTATCGTATCTACGAGACATGGGTGTAGGGTTGGTGTTCTCACGTGATATTATTTACATCACTCATCGAGTCATTTCATCGCTACATAATACACAAGACAAGGGTGATTAAGAATGATTCAAGAGGAAGTAATCTGTCGATTTGCAGTACAACAACTGTGACCCAGAATAAGTAATATTATGGCAGAAAAGTAGGGTAATAAACGGTCCAACCGTTCAAGTCCCAAACGCCGGAAAAATGCAGTAGGTAGTAAGTGACAACAACCCTCAGCTGAAATAACAAGAAGTAGTAAGTACCGAATGAACTCCGAGCCAAACTTTCAAACAGAGAAGTGAAAAGTAGACAGGGACCAGAGCAGGAAGACCCGGAACATGAAGACAAGTCCATTGTGCCAGAAATCCTTGCCCAAGAACCCCGTCCAAAATGCACCAAGGAATTGGATAAAATGGACAAGACCGCCAAGATTCCAATAAAACAAACCCCAAGTCTATCCCATTTCCAATCCGAAAATAACCCGCAAATGCAAAAGGAATGACAAGCAAGCGCCCGCTATGCTGAATAGTAGTACAAAAGCCCAGAATGTATGTTTTGTGCTCAAAAAAGGAGTGGAAGCCGCAATGCCCGGCATGTAAGATATGCACCCAAGGAAGGAATGAACAAGACACCGTCTAAATGCGAGGAACAGGTCTCAAAGTGAAACAAAGTTCCAAAAGTCAAAAAAAAGTCAAAAAGCAGATATGCAAATGGTCGCAAGTTTGGGTGTATGGTGAGGGCATCAGGCATTATGATGTTGTAGTGTAAGGAGGGACATAAATCATGATCAATGTGTGGGATGCGAGGTTCCAGCGGATACAAGGGCTCTCGCTACCTTTCCAGGTGAGAAGAGACCTTGTGTCCGATGGGCTGGCAACCCGCTGTCTGGGCTTGGTAAGGAGTGACGAGAAAAGGAAAATCGTATCTTCAAAAAAGGCGGAGGGGAAAGTATGAAAAATAGAATGGAAAGAAAACGCAGCAAGAGATCAGATAGAAGGACCAGCCAGGTAAGGGGATCAGTGGCCGCCGTGGGCCGAATCGTGCATCGAGTACACGGGATCCAGGTATGTGTAGCATGTGCCATTTCCGGGTGCGCCAGTGTGAGGAGCGTTGGGGCCGAGAGGCTGCATGTCCCAAGAAGCTCGCGGGGCTGTAGCTGGCAGACCGTTGGCACTCTGGGGGTGGCACATGGCCGGGTACGAGTATGCTCCAACAGATGTATAGGGCTGGGAGGCTGCGGTCATGGACCGGAGCTCAGGAGCCGAAGACATGTGGGAGGCGGAGTGATCTGCCTGCGAGTAGGTCTGGACGGGCATACCAGTGTAGGTGTTGCTAGCACCAGCGTCGGAGATGGACTGGGGGGAGTTGGCAGTGTGAGGCTCGGTACCGGAATCAGAACCAGTGCCAAGGCTGGGATGGCTGGCATGGCTGGTGTAGGTGGTGGTCATTGGTGTGGGGAGAGCACCGGCGGTTGAGGAATAGCTGGCAGACTAGAGAAAAGACAAATATTAGTAACTCGTCACGATGAGCTGTGGAATTCAAGAACATACGTATTTCCCAATGATCTTCTTGAGTGCGTGGCTCAGGACCTTCCAGGGGAAGACCTTGACATCCTTCTCGATGTTGCGTGGCTTAGGGGCAGGGAAGCCCATGATCACCTTGAAGAACTCTTCGCTGTCGACCTTGGCCTTGGAGACGGTCAGGGGGCGGAAGCCCTCCAAGTTGCGACGAATACGATTCTTCTCTTCGACAGTGAAGCGCACGGCCACGAGGGACTCAAGCAAATAAATGGTGTCCACGCTGGTCACGTAGCACTCATTCTTCTCCTCCCACAAAATGCAGCTGATGCAAATACTGCTTGGAGCGCGATCCTCGGGGGTAACAGCCTTGAACTCGCCCAGGATGGTGCTACCAGTTTGAGAACGGGTGAATTGCACCAGGCGGCGTTGGGACGTGCGTTCTTCCTTCGACCAGCCTTGTGTCATGCTGTCGAGATCACCGTTGAGCTTGAGGACAGCCTTGGTGGGATACATGGCATAAGGGTTGAAGGCTGGGTTGTGGGGCATGCTGTGCGTTTGTATGGTGGAGGTGCGGATCAAAGTGGGATTTGAAGAACCACGCTGGGTGGGACCTTTGTGCTGAGCGACACCATGCGTTAAGGCGAGACCAGAGTTGCGACCATCATTGCTCACAGAGACGAAAGAGGGGCTCCAAGCTGGGGTGATAGGGGAAGGAACACGGAGGGCGGGCTGAGGGGTGGCAGAAGAGGAGTATTGGCCAGAGCCTGTCTGGGGAGAGGATGCAGCGTGGTATGGTGCGACGAACCCAGCCATGGCGGGAAGTGGCTGCAAGTAAGGCGAGTAAGACGCAGACACAGAGCGACTGTGGTAGCCGTCGTGGTGCTCAACCTTGGGGATCACGGATCCGTTGTGTCGCTTAGCAGGTGCCGCAGGAACATCGGAATATGAGGAGAACTTTCTCTTGCGGGAATCCGCTGATGGCGAAGGGTGGGCAGCTTGCTCATAAGTGTACACACCAACCTGAAGCGAGGTGGCGGGAGAGTCATCCTGGGTCTCCATTAAGACGGACAGAGGAACAGCAAAAGATGGGGATCCAGTAGACAAGAATGGAGGTACATCAGCCGAAAGACCGTACTGGAACGCGGAGCCCTGGAATCCAAGGAAATGCGGGAGCGATTCACACTTCTTTGAGCCGAAAACAACATACAAAGCTGCGTATGAAGAAGCGTGGAGGTCATAGGGGCACTGGATCTGGACCATCACCCTAGTTCCTTCACTTCCGCGCTGAGGGCTGTATGTCACAATTTCGGGTAGCTGACGGTGGCGTGCGCCCAACATGGGCGACTGAGACTCCTCGTACGAGCTAGCATACTCGTTGGGCAGATACGGAACACAATCCGAGATCTGACTCGCCTGATCGGCGGCCATGGGCGAGGGAACCATCGGGGTCGTCACATAAGGTGATTGACCGTAGTTCGAGTAAGAAGCAGCATCATGCAAAGACCGAGTGGAACCGTAATCTGCGTTTGGTCTCAGCACACGGGACGTTCCCAAATCATAGCAAACCAAAGTTCTTCAAATGCAACGTACCTAGTATGGCGCCGGCAACGGGCTTCTGGAAAGCAGACATGGACAGGATGGGCTCAGACTTGGCCCACAGGCCGTCTGAAAATGCACCGACAAACTGTGATTCTTCTGAGTCCGACAGATCCAACGACTCGCCGAGTATTAGAGGCGTTTGAAAATCTGGGTCGAACTGTGACGGAACAAGGAGAGACAGGTCAGCGGGAAGGTTTCTTGTGCACACAGAAAAAAAAAAGGCAATAGAGCAAGGGTTGAGAAGATTCAAACAAGATGCTGGGCTGGGATTGGAACACCTATGCAAAACATGCGGGCATCCACAAGGGAAGAGAGAGACAAATCCAAATCTGGGGTGGGAATCTTACCAAAACACCGTGTGTCTTCGAGTAAGCCAGCTTGAAGATGTTGCAACAAGTGCAACAAGACAGAACCTTCTGAAGCGAATGACTGGGAATTTATTCCAAACGATTGTAGGGTCGAAAAGCACGAGCAAGAATGGAGTGCTCTCCGAGACAGAACGAGCGACAAGACGAACCTGCTGTTGGTCTCACAAAAATGGCGGCAACAAAAGGCCTCGAATCACCATCCAGGAATAAACCACTAAGGCTGAAACTAGGAACGGTTGGCTGCAGGAATAGACTCAAATCTCGACCGTAGTGCCCAAAGGTTCATAAAGAGAAGCAGAAGAACTAGTCGCTTAGTAGATGTTCAATGTCCACCGCCAATTGTGACGGGATGGGCCGAGATTGGTTGAGATGGCGAGCAACGAGCGTGGACTGGAGAGGTTTCGCTTTTCTTTATTTCCTTGATCCGCGAGGTGTTTCGGGAAAGCGTCAAGCAGATTGGGCCACAATGAACAAGATTCCAGATGATAGGCTACTCAAATAATGAGTATACGAGAACGTTTTCAGACTATGGGAACCGGATCGGTGCATAGGGGGGAATGAACTCACCGAGATGGAAAGTGAAAATGGAAAAGGTTCTGGTCTGAGACCAAGTTCTGGCTGTTGACCTTCCAAGATAATATGCAAGATCCGAGTCTCGTTAAACCTGAAGAAGAGACTAATGTCAACAAACACTGGACAATAGCGGGACGGGGAAGCTATCCGACGGCTTTGACAACTATCGTCATTTCCAGTCGTTGGTATACTCCAGAGAATACAAATTCCTGCAAGGAGCATAACACGAAAGATCAAGAACCGAAAGAGGAAGTATGCAAGGCACGAGGGGAACAAGTGAGACCGTGGGCAAAGGGAGGGGTGCACATTGATACTAACCTTAAGCTGATGAACCGATCTGCCTGAATAGTTCCTTTCCTGTATCCAATATTCCCTAATGACTCTGAGACCTTTCCAAACGGAGGCGATTCCACTAGAATTCCGGAGTGTCTTCCGAGACAAGAAAGCGAATGGTTGAATTTCTGTAATCCAGTTGTGTCCAATATCCAGTATCCAGTACCCGGGTAGTATAGCCTGTCGCAAGTACAAAAGCCCGAAGAGAATCCTTTTTTTTTCCTTTCCCTTTTTTCCCTTTTGCGCAAAAGGTTGGAGGTTCAACTGAGACCGCGGAGCAAACGGGATCTACAGAGATATCGCGCAAACGCAGTGTCGGGGCAAATGACACTTTATCGACCCTTCCACCAAATCGTTTCGAATATAAAATAGAATTGGCGAATATTCCAGGGTTTCAGCAAGGAAAAGAAAAAAAGAATTAAAGATTAAAGGGCGAGTTATAATTCCAATAAACGTAGCGAACGTGGTTCTCGTAGCAGCAGGTAAGCGAGCGTAAGAGCGAACGTGGTGAGCGAATGTGTGACTTAGAAAGTCATAATAAATTTCCAAGGGGGATGGAAAGTGGGATGCAAGGAAGATGGGACCAGCAGGGTTAAAAGCATTGAGGATTCTATGGAGTATTATTATTAGCAGTCAGAAGAGAGCAGGTCAAGAGTACAATTTACGACCTAAACTGTATAAGGCCCTGTGGGGGGAGAACTTTTTTTGGGTTTGTATATTATATTATAGTATATTATTTTTTTTTATCATATTTTATCATATTTTTTATGATATTTTTTAATTATGAATAATAATAATAAATTCAATTAAATTGATCTCTCAAAGTAGTCGGACTAAAAGACTAGTGGGAAATCCTGGCGGGGGATGCACAGAGGGGGTCAACTTGGCATCAATTGGGTATTTTGGGTATTATTACCTATGACATAGATACAATAAGATAACCAAGGTTATATTGTATCAAGTACTTATGTAGGTACTCCTTGATTCTTTACCATGGTCACACAATCTATATAATTATCTTCGAGTCTCGAGTCTCGATATCATAAAGGGAGACATTTACAAACGAGTTAACCAGTGTGTCGGAAGCCACTAGAAGCCGACTTGTTATGCTTTTCGAGGTGTCCGACCAGTCAGATCCACCTATCCTATATCCTTTTTTTCCTTAGATAGTATGATGTTAATAAGATGTTAACAAAAATATCTTCTTGACTACATTTCTAACCTTCTATTTCAAGAACCTTGGAACAGGTAACCAAAAATGAGAATATCTGCGCATAACATCGGGGACAGAAAAAGGAACGTGGTGAGGTTCTCGGGATAAACACCAATCTGGCGACCTGCGCCGCTAGCAAAAGAAAGAAAAGTGGGGAATCATCCAGCATGTGGAAGGCAGAAAAAAAAAAGAAAAAGATATTTTATGTCTGCAGAACAAGAATCGCCTTATTTCCATATAGAATTCAGCCCGATGGTTACCTTTGTGCGCTGTTTGTGTATGTGCTGGTTCTTCCCCAGGTGACTTGACAAGCATAGCCTCTTTCATTGTTTTCTTTTTCCTTTTTTTCCCCCCCAAAAGGGGCGTAGAGTACTGTAACCCTGAACGAGATCCATGTTGACAAGGTCAAGGTCCATCCAATCAGGGATTGTGTCTATAACGAGGACTCTCTCCGAAGGGCTCCTCTCCTACTATTATCCCTGCCAATCAGAAAGCTTCACCGGCAACCCTGTTATGTTTTTCTTTTTTTTTTTTTCCTTTTTCTTTTTCTTTGGTATATTTAGCTCCCCTACATCAGCTTCGGGTACTTTTCCATTCAAGTTCGGAACCCTTTCTGATCCTTTTTTTAACCCAATGACACTTTTTCCTTATATTGTACAACATACAGTGATACGATCTGAAGTTGATCCCTTTGTCAGCGGCTCCTTACGCCGACCCTTGGGTCATCCGTGCCGAACCAAACTGGCAAAACAAGACCCTTCGCTCTTTTTCTCCAGATGCTCGCTCCACTTACGATCTTCCCTACTCCGTACTCCGTACATAGGGTCATGATCGTACGGAGTACATACACATCGTGTCGTCATGCCGGTCAATTTGATAATTCACATTTTCCTTTCCCCGACCCGACACGAGGCTGATGTACATATACGGAGCATGATGTGTACTCCATAAGACTCCCCGTACCACAGCTGATTGAAAGTAAATCCCCAGATATTTCCTGATCGGCAAAGCCAAAACTATTTCCGAATGTATTGGCCAATCTTGGAAACTCTCTTAAGCTTGCCGTCATCGGACCCGAACAGAATCGAATCGAAAGTAAATAAACGAGTACGAAGGGCCAACCTTGGAAACCGAAGCTCAGATTTCCAAAAAAAAAAAAAAGAAAAAGAAAAACCAAACACGAAGGGTCTAAGTTTAGCACACCTTGCATTTTCAGGTGACTCGGTGGCCTGACTATGCAAGGGTCCTGTCCTGTGATTGGCTCTTCTGGCCCTCCTGTCCACCCCTCTAGACCCGATCGGGTATCACTTTGAGCCCGAGCATCCGTGCTCCCTCGAGGTAACAGGACCGTTCCATCAGCTGGGGCACTCTGCACTGTCACCTTATCCATCTTAACTTCCGTATATATTTAGATCATATCCATATTCGCTATCAGCATACGAAATATGACTACATATCTATGTAGATGCAGGTTGGTGATTATAATCCATTAGGCGGACATGCACTACGCCTGGTCATGTACTACATGGACGCAATTCATATTCCAACGGCTCCCGGGCCATGGGCTCCCCAGGCCCTGTTGATCGTGCAAATCCCCAATGCGCAGGAGATCATTATTGTTCTACAAGAAAATTACCCGACGCAGCGCGTCAAGGTCTGCAGTTCCGTAAGAACGTCAACCATGTTATTGTTACAGACGCAGATGCAGATGCAGGCGCAGACGCAGACGCACATGTCGAAAATAGAATCCAAAATGTCCGTAAGGGTTTCTTTCAGCAATTCTTGTATACGTTTTTTTCAAAGGTCCGCTATGAGATCATAGCTACTCCGTACGGAGTACAAGGGTTCAAGATATTCGGGAAGCATTATTGGAAAGAAGTTTATTTCTTGATGTAGATATCCTTGACTCCTTCATAAAAAAAGAATTATGAAAATAAAAATAAGAGAAAAACAAAAAACACGCTAAACCAAACAGGAAACATTAACGGTTCGGATGCACAATTCCCGAGTATTATTTCGTGCAGCTCCAGCCACCCACGATGTAGCAAAGGGATAAAAGGGGGGGATTAAAAAGTATTTATCAAAGCGCTCTGCTATCGATAAGGGACTTTGACTCCGCGATTTTGCCACGTTGAAGACGTTCCGAGGTACGGAGTACGGTGTACGATATATGTACTTCGTACAGGTGTGGACACTATGAGCAGTTTTTAGGGTATACTATTTGTGAACCGAACCAAAATAGTCAAGTCAGCTCTCGAAATTGAGTAATAGGGCGTCGGAACCGTACAATGCACAGTGGAGCGCAATGATCAGCAATCTCCCCAAGAAGCTTCAATCGGATCCGCGATCGAGTCCAAAACGGTCCAAAACGGCTTCTTCAGACAATTTTGGTTTGATAGATTATTGTTTGATGCCTTCCTTCTTCCTTGCCATTCGTTAGGAGATAGTTAATAATTTTCCCTACATGCAGGTCAATCTAAATGTGTCAATGTCAATGTTCATGTTCCTTAACTCCCAACCACCCACCCAACCACCCTGAAAATTAAACTATACTATCTAACAGAGTACGGAGTAAGGAGCATCTAATCCAAGGGTCCAATCTATATGAAATCCCATTTATCCCTTTAGAATATTTGGAAAACCAGATAATCTTATTAGTTTGTAACGGGAAACATTTCCCCAAGGAAATCCCAATTGGCGTTTGCATATAATCGGCCAATCTTCGGGAGTAATGCCCGTCCCCACATCAAAAACCCAACCCCCCGAACTCCCAAAAAGGAAAAACCCCGATGAAAAAGCTACAAAAATTAAATAATATTCCCAAAAAAACGCAGCTGTTAACCCCCATTGATCAACTCCATCTCCTAACTAGTGTTTCAAGCTGCGAATAATTTTCAATTTTGTCAAGGGACCTTCCACATCCTTCGAAGCTTCCAAAGAAAAAGGTGGATCATCATATTCCCCAGGACTTCGGACTTGCAACCTTGTTTGAAGCCGTCAATACTGTACTCGACAATACTATTGGCAGGGGGTCCAATCCAACTCCCATCATGGTACACTATTGAACGGGGTCAGTACCCCACCAAGGGCTTCGGGCTCTCCGGTTCCTGGTTTTATGTACGGAGTACGGAGTATCTTTTACCGTTTATCCTTCTGCCTATTGGCAAAACCCCCGCGCCTACTAAACGTTAATTAAATGTTTTTTTAGATTATTTCGTGCGAACGACATGTTACCCATGCTTTGGATCGACGTTCAACCCTAGTCCCTTGTCTACCTACTCCGTACCAGTTACGGAGTAAAGGGTTGCAGGTTAGCTCTACGATCTTACCCTTTCTAGGGATCTAACATTTGCAATATGCAGGTACAATTGCACTATTGCCTGTGTGTCTACTCCCTATCCGTCAATATTATGTACGTGATGGCGCCACTCGTGCCTGTATGTGTCTGTTCTGTCTTGCGTGTGTGGGGGGGCAACAGTGCATCCCGAGCACGGGTTAAGGAGGATTATTGGATTATTGGGTAAGGATCTTCGTCTTTATCGTCAATCCTTTCGAGGGCGAAGTCCAAGGGAGAACAAGAAGATGTCAACCTTGCTGCATAGTGGGATGGGGATTGGTGCGCGGACCTTAGGGAAGGAAACAAACCCTCGGAGTGAAACATCGTCAGAGACATTGATGGCTCTCTCTTTTTGCCTGGGTTCACCACCCTTACATTTTATTTCAGCTCCTCCTGGTCCTGTTCACGAAGGGGGAGACAAACGGCAACGATCCTCGAATTTTTTTTTAACCGATGTCGTTGTTGGGTGGAAGGTCACTGGCTTACCCTTGTTCACATCAAGGTTTAGTCTGCACGACAGCTCGGAGGAATGTGACGTGGACCCGCTTTGGGTCTTGGGTGGTTCGACTTGCTCACCTAAGGAGTACATCTACATCTCCTTTGAAAAGAAAAATACTATCGGAGTTGGGTATCTTTAATCTAAGTGAAGAGATTTGAAGGACCCGTCTTGCAGTGTTGGGATCGTCTATCGTACCCAGGTGCAGCTGGACGACAGAGTGCAATCGGGTGTCTATCTCGCCATGACGAATGGTTGACCAAAGATCGCGAATCACGACTCAGAATCAGCTGCATGTCTTCAAGGACCCTTTCTTTTCTTTTTCGCCCCCTGCAACGAAGATCTTCTCCCACAGGGTAGCCCCATTCGTCGACGATCCTTTAATCCCAGAGGGAGGCATCCAGAGGGAGGCATGAATCCTCGCCATTAGCGCCATCCTCGATGGCCACTCACAGGCAGAGAATTATATCACGGTGGGAACCGTCATTGCTAGCTTTAACTGTTCTTGGCACTTACTCAAGAGAAACGTGGTTATGAGAAGAACACACACTCCATACGGAGTACAAATGGAATACGGAGTCTACAATGTATCCATACCGCCCGCGCTTCCACGAACTGAGCGATAATGGGGTTCCGCGCTTTCCCCTAATATACTTAGCGTCTCACGACTATCCTAAAGAGCCCGCGGAAGTTGATAACTAAGACACGCTTGGCAGTCCTTCCAATTCTTCCCTCCACACTGAGACATACGAGCTCAAGATGAGTGGGCTCGATTCAGATGCTACGGGAAGAAGCATTGGTGATCCATATGGAGAGGTATGTTAGCCGACTCTCTGTCTCTTTGTCTACCTGGGTGCAAAAATCTACCGTGACAAATCCCGATCTCAAAGGTGAGCCTGATCCCTGTTGTCAGTCTTGACCGCAAGTCCATGCGAGCTCATATTGTTTCTCCACTGGTGTTTCATTGTCATCATAATTATATCAAGCCTGCTACGGATTAGAGATTAGAGGATAGCGTGGACAAATCCCGCTGGCATATTAGCCGTACTGACGGTGCCGGAACCAACTTTTAGTTCCGTACCTGAAACCGTTAACCTCGTTTTTCATTTATAGTCGCATCACTAGGGAAGAGACTGCGCCACGCTAACACTGTTGATCTTGTACCCACTTGGCTTATTCTCGTTGCTCGTGTTCATTGCGTATCGATTGTAGGGAATATGGGAGGTACCTTTATCTGGGGGCGCTTTAAGTGTAGATCTTAGCTGATGTGGATTTGATGCGAGATCCCGTGTCCTTTGAGTTTTGCTTTTCTTCTTTTTTTTCGTGATTTTGGCTCCGTATCGAGCTTCGTTAGGTAAAAAGATTGTAATATTAACATTCATTTAGCTTCTGAAGGAAGTGGCCGATCTTCTAACGTGGAACTTTTCAGGTGATATAGACGAGTCAGGGGCTGCAACAAAGATCCCCGTGGCGATCCAATTGGTAGAAGCTTAGGCGGGGTCGGGTAGATATGGGAGGCGAGGTTATAGCTTTTTAATATTTGCGACACTACATTTCTCTTTTGAATTGGAATAATAGTACTTCTTACGGAGTACGGGGTACGTACAATTTCTCTTAGTATTGTTTTAAGTTTTTCTAAATGAAGAGGCTGGCACAAATTGGTTGGCGTAGAGGTAAAATATATGTTGGTTGTATTGTAGAGCAATGTATATATCACCACCGCACTACTCCGTACACAACACCACATGGGAAAAAAAACCACTGGATCAATCCACCGCGCTAAACGCTATTGTAACAATTCCCACCAAAAAGGATCGACGCGAACACCCCCGTCAATTCATGGATCGTCACCATCGAAGTCGAAGTACAGTTTCAGGTTGATGGAACCGACGAACGATCATGCCCCTATGAGAAACACTTTATTTATACTTCGATATACGTATGCGCTTATGTTAATGTCTGAACCTAAATATAAGCCAAGGATCGAAAAGGAACCAAATCGTATATAACGTAGACGCTATCGGGGTCATATGTAGACTACTATACTGCGTATCTAGTATCGGCATATCATATACATAGTAGAAATATCTCCGTGAAAGTGGAGAATTTCCTAGTTCAACCAACCAGAGCATGTAAAGATGCATAGAATTTTAACCTGGCCGGGATCTCGGGTCCATTCCAAGGTTCCCCCGAGGTTTCGACCTTTCGACCTTTTAGCAATTTTAGCAGTACTACCTGGGATTAATTTTGGCAGGACCCTCAGTCCAAAACAATATCGAATTGAGTTTGCTGCTTCACATCTTGATAGCTCGAGCCAATCACTCACTCCCTTTGGTAGTCCCAAGACGCTACCTAGGTACATATTTGGTTATGTCAGATCCGGCGCTACTCAGATAGCTCAGTTACAACTTAACCTTGGAAGTAAAGTGCACGGTCTATGGGTTTATCCATTGCTTTCCACTTTTCTTTCCATGTTGCGCTGTCTCCACTTGATCAGAAAACGTGGATTGACGTTCTGTACGTACAGATCAAGTAAATGCCAAGCTAGGCAGCAATTTTATCTGACGATAGTATGCCAGTGTAGGTATAACGTCTGCGCTTAAGAGCCATTAACCTTTGCTAAGGCTAATCTACCTATCTTGGTAGCCACATTCCAAGGTTCTCTGGGGCTCCATGTGGCTGCCCAGGTGCCCACGGTACATTATGTAATATACTGCATTCCACCGACCTTGGAAGGTTGGTACATTTTTATATTGGATATAGACGTGAACAAGTCTCTATCTTATTACTTCATCGCTCCACTGACGTGTATCCACTGGATTGGATAAAAAAGGGCACAAAATAAAAAATAGACCAGCATAGTGATCTGTCCCAAATTATCCATACGTAGTCAAAATGAACATATCTCCTCCGTACAAAGTACGGAGTATGTTGTGTGAGATCATAGCAAGCTAAAGGGCACAGTAGCAACGCGACCGGAAGAACGTCGGAATAACCTTGGAACGTACAGGTCAAAGCCTATATACCCATGTCGAAAAACGCTCTCAACCCATAAAAAAGAAGACTAGTAATCCTAACCCATCAAAACTTTAACAGGACCCTTCGGAACATATCCGAATCGGGGGGAGCTGATAGACCCTGAAAAGCGGTCCAAGAGGTTGATCAATCTGTTACTGCGAGCGTTGCGCTAGCCTCGCTAAGGAAGCATGGCGGAATATACATACCGCTTTAGGGCTGTCTCACTTTTTAGTTCGCACTTAGCATTTTAGCATCGAGCTTAGTATAGTACTCCGTAAAAAAAAGGAGCTATTATTAGCGAGCGGAAAACATTATCGTGTTATTGCTACTGGTGACGGAATTCGGCATGGATTGCCTCATGCTCCATGCGGCACGATTGCTGGAATAGGGTTTTCGAGGTCGCGCACGTGGGAGTTCGTTTCATATTGCATATCGCTTTTAATATTGATTGTTTGACGGTTGGATCGTCCAACTGTTTGATCAGAATGACGGGAGGAGGAGGTGCCAGACGCACCGGAGTGGTTAGCGCGGTTGACGTTTAGATTGTTTGGTTTGTGGACTTTCTTGTAGAGTGACCGGTGTACACCGTACTAGCTGCCCAGGTGTGGTGGTTATGTGGTCTAGGATTGGATGCAACGGTGGTAGTTTGTTCTCTGAAAGGTCGTGTGTACGCCGTCGATCGTCGAAGGAGGCTAAGACATCATCTACTAGCTCGTGGAACGATTAGGGCTATTTCTTAAAATCATACCATGCATCGGGAGCATAGGACCAAAAAGGCAGGCGTTGCATTCCGACAAGCCATCGATAAGAATAGACTTGGTATCTATGTGGAAAGTGTGGAAAGCTGAGATGAGACACGATGATCACAACCGCACGGGGCAGAACGAGGTCGGCACACCAAAGCAACGACCCACAAACTTCTAGAAATAGAACATCTCTAAACAACGAAGCAATATTGTATCCACTGAACAACCTCTCTATGGATGCTTTGACCGCAGAACAGCCAAAGATAGAAAACGTGACGGGACAGGACGGTGAAGTGATTTTTGGAATCCTCTAGAAGATGGAGGCGCTTTCTTGGACGGTGCGGTCGTAGCAGACGGGGAAAAGCTTGGACCAAAATGCATACAGTTCTGGTCTGTCTTCCCGCACCTCGACCAGCCATTTGGCGAATGCGAACTCGGTCTGGAAGGGATTCGGACTTCGATAAGGAGCGACCTGATTCATATTAGACCGGGGCTAGGCCAAGCTATGTTACATCAAGACCACAGCGAGTACTCACCTCTGAATATCGCTGTAGAGCCTGATGATACTTCTCCGACAGACCAAGCTTACGAAGAGTCGGCATGCGGATTCCCTTCGCCGCGATGCTGTATGCATGGTTGAGATTTTCTCGTTCGGCAAACGAGGACTCTCCGATCACAACGCCGCCTGGTAGCTTCTTATGCTGATGCGCGTGAGCAACCTCGATAAGCCGGGTGAGCAAGTCGGCTTCCCAGTTTTCGAAAAGAGGATGGCGGAATTCTTTGATGTGTCGCTGGAGCAGCCACAACTCACGCTTCAGGCGGACTGTATTGGCTTGCAGCTTTGCGAGTCTTCGTTCGATGTGTTTGTTGAGGGTTTGCAGGGCATAGTGAGTGGCGTCAAAGGACTGTACTGACTGTTAGTACCAACTGGGTATTCCACAGATCGATGTTTCCCCGATATGACAATACCTGAAAACTACCTTCATCCCACGAATCTTCTAGGATACGACGAGAGTCCGACACAAGAGGCACATGGCCATTTCGAGAAACGGAGTGAGAGACTCGTCGGGAGATACGGTCCCTCTTGGAGTTCATGGTGGAATCGGAAATGAATGGAATAATTCGTTGTATAATGAGCGGATCTGAGATTTTGTTACTCGATTGCGCTTCTAATAAGAGAGTATGAGTGATAAAAGTAGCGATGGTATGCTGGATATGCAAATACGTCGTGATGTGGTGATGCGTCAAATGAAGCGACACAGGGGGAAGGAACGAAGAACACTCGTAGTTGCTGCAAAATATCTCAATTGATATGTATCATATGTTTATAGACAGCCATACAGGCATATAACTTCATGGGAATCGTAGCAAGAATATGTTCACAGCTTGCTGCCCGCAGACTTGCCGAACTCAATCACCAGTTTACCGAACTGCGTGCCCTTTTTCATGTCCTCGAACAGCCCATCGATTGCGGACAAGTCATCTAACTCGGTCTGCAGAACTCGTGACACGACAGGGTGGATTTTCTTAGCGTTGACGAACTCAATCATCTCCTTGAACTCCTTTCGGGAGCCCATCGTGGAACCGCGGACGTCGATGTTCTTGAGGACAGCAGGCATCGTAAATGGCATCTTAGGAGACACAGTCATTCCATAGACAGAGAGGACACCGCCAGCCTGGAAATGTGAGTACTTTCATCCAGTAATTGAATATATGTCCCGTTGTGGCACTCACCTTGAGCAACTTGACGGATTTCTCAACAGAATCACCACCGGCACCATCAATGATGGCATCGAAGCTTCTCTTTCCAGCTGGGAGCATACCCAACAGCTTCTTTTCCCAGCCCTCTTCTTTATAACTGATACCACCGGTCGCACCTAGCTCGACGGCCTTCTGTATTTTCTCCTGGCTCGAGCTCGTCACAAAGACATGCGCACCCCTGGCAACAGCAAACCGCAGTACCATCAGAGCCACACCACCACCGATGCCAGTAATCAAGACAGCAGCACCATCCCCAGAGTTCTTCTCACCAGCCTTGCTAATCAAAGCTCTCCATCCCGTCAAGCCCGTCAGGGGTAGAGCCGCAGCCTCAGCGTCAGAGAGATGCTCAGGGGCCTCCTCGACCTCCGAGTACTCAATACTGATATATTCCTGCAATGTCCCCTTATCATAAACTTTGGTGCCTCCCATAATCCGGTATCCAGCAGGGTCTTCCGGTCCATCAGGCGAATCCTTCCAACCAACACCGGGGTTCAAGATTACCCGCTTGCCTTGCCATTGTTCTGGGCCTGGGACATTCGGGCCAGTACCGACAACAGTACCGACTCCGTCTGCGAGCAAAGGTACATCGAAAGTCACGCCGGGGTAGAGGTGTTGGCGGAGGAAGAGATCGCGATGGTTGAGCGCCGCGGCGGTCAGTTTCACCAGTAGCTCACCCCCTTGCGGGGAAGGCTTGGGCACGGTGCGCAGGGAGAGCGGGTAGTAGACTTGGCCTGGCTTGCCAGGCTTGCCGTCAATTGGGGATATGTAAATCGCCTTGGACATTATGTTGGATGAATATTGGCAGATATCAAAAAAATAAATTGCCTTTTGATGAAAGTCGGGGCGTGCGGGGATGCTTAAAATGCTTATCGATAGCCGAGGTTTCAAGGTTCCAATGTCGATCCAGGTGTCCGAGACTACATGCTGACAAATTAATGGACATTGGAACCTGTGACTATATATCCTGATATATTTCAGCCTGCGAAGCTCGAATTGAAACAAGTCGTAACCAAAAATAACCAGGTTCGTACATATTATGTTTGCCTAACACCAGAACGCATATGGTGTCTTCGGGTAGCTGCTGGTGCTGTTCTATAGTGACATTTCATAGTTCTATAATGTCCTTGTGTTGCATAAGCGGAGACCTTGTGTAGGATGGTTGAAACCTGCTATCTGTTGCTAGTTTCGTGTTTTACGTGAATATATATCATAGCCTTACTATACGTCGTATCTGAGCTTAGCATGTGAGTAGTGGCGACTCTTATCGGCCATGGCCCCAGAGCCAGCTGTAAAGTCTCGCCTGCCAAGAAAGGGATGAAGAGGTTATCGAAGGAGAATGGAAAATGGAGGGCCCAAAGAAATCATCACGTAGGGATATCCAGTGGCTAGTACTTCCTAGGGTTTTGCAGAGCCGAGGGATTCTAGTGCATGGGTGTATACCGACAGAGGCGATGTCTTCGGGACGTTGCTTAGCGATGACAACTAGAAGGACACAATGAGTATACCCTGTATATTTGATATTTTCGACACCTTATAAATGTGCTTGTGTATAGGGGCTTATATAGAGCTCAAGATACAGAAAAACATGGGTCACGCGGAAGCAGTCTATTCATGTCATGCTTTGATAGAGTTATTGGCCACATACCTAGGTACTATGGGTGCTTTGATCTCGGCTATCCTAAAACACTACAATAATGTAAAAGGAAAGTCAAATTTGAACCATATGATATAGAATTGTCAAGCTAGAATAAACGAGCATTCCGAACACCCAAGACCGTAAGTTGGACAGAGGAAAAAGAGCAGACAGATTTTCTGGACCTCTGACACGGAAACGACAGCATTCCAGCGAAGCTCTCCATATCTGGGATTGATACTCAAACAGACCACATACCAGAAAAAGAGAAAGTAGTAAGAGAAAACAGCATGGATCGTCCTTCTATTGAAATCAAACACAACCACCCACTGAATAAAGCCCTGTTCACTTCCTCCCGCAGACCCAGCCAACCCCACACTCGAACTTTGGACGGCAGCGGTGATGAAAAGTACAACGTGTCTCGTCCACCCTGTCATGGTCAGGCATGGCCTGGATGGAGGTCTCGGAAACAGTGTCATCGTCATAAGGAGCATAATAGCTGGAGTCATCAGCACGGTACCCATCCATGTAGACACAGCCACAATGCTGGGCACCATGCCTGGGACACATAGGCTTGGGGGAAGGCACTGGCTTTGCGGGAGGCGTCCGCTTGGAAGGCGAAGCAGCCTGAGTGTAGGTGCGTTTCGGCTCTGGCTTGGCCCGCGGCTTGTGCTGGGGCTTTTCAATCGACCGGGGAGAGCGCGTTGGGGTTGGCGTTGGTCTCGGCACCGGCGAAGGCACAGGAATCGTAGCTCTGCACAGCTCCGGGTGCCTTTCGCAGTAAGACGCCTTGCGGCAGTGGCGCTGGATTACCGGGCCGGCGCGTGGTGCTGTCGCGAGCGACGCACGCGGGGAGTGGTATCTCTGGCCTGACGTCGCAGTTGTGCTGGGAGGGGGTGTGTGAGCCTCGCCGTGGAATTTCTCCAACTGGAGATGGCGCTCTGGTTCGCGTGTTGAGATGCGGTGACCGCGGCGTCTTTTGGGCAGTTCATAGTCGGAAAAATCACTGCTGTTCGGTGTGGTGGGACGTGTGTCGTTGGAACGACGCTCGTGTCTTGTTGAGTGACGGCTACCGTAGCGTTTCGTGGCTGATTCTGAGCTGGAATATCCACTGCTTCTTGGTGTGATCGGGAGTGTCTCTCGCGAGTGGCATTCACACAAGCATATCACTTTCTCCACCTGAGGAGAGGGCCCGGGCTCGCGTCTGATAGCGTGACATCCTCCGCAGCATACTATGACTGACTCGGAAACAGAGGAGTAAGAGTCGCTTTGGGATTGGGAGCGTGTCCCGTGGGAGCGAAGCTCGCATGTGTTGGTGCAGGTGCAAGGTGTATTTTCTGTAATGGGAGATGGTGATGGACACCGACTGTGGGCACAAGGTTCCATCTCAGGTCCGTAGCGAACTAGCCTGATTCCCCTGCTTCGAGAGTGTCTCTTGTCCATTGGCTCACCAGCGAAGTACCAGCCGAATTGTGGATCGACGGGCTTGGATCGACCGCTGAACATGGACCGCCCCATATTCTTTGATCAAAGGCGATGAGGGCTTGGGGACCGGAAGACACAAGAGAGAAACGACCTTTGTTGTGCAAGAAAGCTTATAGTTCATAGGATGACGTGGATTGTCTTGGAGAGAAAGAACTGTGAAAAGGGAATTGCCGGAGACGGGGATGCCCATTTTATAGGGTCTTGACAACATCTGTGAAGCTCTAAGAATGAGCCCATCGTATCAATTTGGGCTAAAGCATTCATTGTGTCGTCTTGCGTTGTCTCTGTGTGACTCTTGAAGTGAGCAAATCTCAGAAAGCATTGTCTGGTATAGAATGAAGCATCAAAGGACAAACAGGGACAGTAGAGGTCTACAAAGGGCGACACAATGATCCAGCCCTATTGGCAGGCACAACTGGATAATGGGATTCTTAACCCAACCGGATTCCAGCCTGAATGTAAAGATATAAGACCGTTGAACCTTTTTAAGACAGGGCATGTTTGCCCAGTATTGCAAGAGGTTGGCTAGAAAGGGATGGTATTGGATGCATCTCAACCCCCTCTATTGCATTTGTGGAACGTCTAGACACTCTCCTTTGTGTGCTTAGACAAAATCAAGTCAAAAGAAGCCAAAGGAAGCCAACACAAGCCAAAACAAGCCAATCCCTCACTGTCAAACTGTCTGAAAAGCAGTTGAACTTCCAATCAAAAGAGGAGCGTGGCTTTTGTGGGCAATACACGTCTAGCCTGTTGTTGCCACATCTCTCTGTTTGCGTCAAGCCACCTAACTGCATACGTCCTTGCTAGTTGTCTATAGTATTTTTGAGTTGGAGGAAAGTAGTATTCTGGTTCAAATCTCACCCTGGTTATTTGTAGTCACCATTATCATCTTTTCGTACAGCGTCTCTTTTCTTTGCTATAAAGGTGTCTAAAGCAAGGTAGAAGATACACCTGGCAGAGTATGAAGACACAGTGTTGTGCGTGTATCGGATACTTGCTCTTGGCGGTATGTAATTGGTTGTTCCACCAATACACTGAACGCCCCACTCTTTGACGGCAAATCACGCGACCACCGGCAATACAATACCGTGTATTTACAACAAGGCACGCGTATTGCCACGCCCACCGCTTAATCATTTTTGCTCCAGGAAACTTCCCAAGCGAAATCGAAACTCGATCTCTCTCTTTTCTCGACCTTGTTAGTCTGGCGCTCGCATATCTGCATTACTTTTCTCACAGCTCCCCGCTTCTTCGATTGACTAGCTCCTAGCTGTCATCCTTCAACTCTACACCAATTTTCCAATCTCGTGTCTTGCAACTTATCCGTTCGCATCACACATTCTCTTGCAAGCCCGCCACAGGTCTCGCGATAACTATCTCAGAATCGGTTTTTACGTGGGGGATCAACATCCGACCATAAAAGCCTCTTTACCACAATGCCTACACCACTTCCATCGAGTTTCGCTTCGGCCGCTGCTGGTAACACCCAGGACCCCAACCGGAGGGGGGATGGTTCGACTAGCGGAGAATGGTATGCAGACACTGTTTCACCTTCCCCAAACCCCTCCATTAGCTGTGTTTTGACAGACCTGGTCCAATATCGTTCCGTGCTGTTGTGGCCGTCAATGTTTTGAGCTCGAGATATCCGATGCTAACCTTTAATGCCCATTAGGTCCCGAAACCGCATGAACGGAGCTACGCAGACCTTCCGCCGTCCTTCTGTTGCTACCACCCCATCTCACCACCGGGATAGTAGCCAGCCTGCATCTGCCTCGACATCCACGGCCGGCGGCGCGTACATCCCTCCACACCTGAGCTCAAATACTTCTAACATTGCACGGAATGGGGACGCCCGGTACTCCAAGGATCAACTTCTAGAGCTGTATAAAACACAGCGGGAGGAGGGTACCTTGAGTAAGCACGTGGAGGAATACTTCGTGGCCGACTGGGACCCTCACACTGTGTCAGCTCCTGTGAATGGAGCATGGGGGAAGCGGGATGACCACAAGAACAACTCTGCGGGGCCCGAGGTTTGCTGGGATCACGGTGGCCAGGTGGAACCCCTCGGAATCACGGGTATGACGGAGGATGAGAAAGAGGTTTGTGTTCTGTGCTTTCAGGTCTGAGTGAGTGCTCTTACTAAAAAGCTTAATAGATGTTCTCCGCTTCTGTCAACTCCCCTCTGAAGCCACCTCCCACAAACGCCGCGAAGGAAAACATCATCCCGGGAGCTGGAGGTCGCAAATCTTCGATCTCTTATCCTCAGGGCCATATGAATAACTATACCACCTCCTCCCCAACCGCCGGTCGCCCGGGTCCCCGACGCCGGGAAACGGGAGAATCGATTGGCAACCCCATGTCTCCTACCGGTCCCAACTCCCGATTTTTCCGCGATGAGGCCAATACCTCTACTCCTCCACCTGCCCTGTTGCGTCGCAAAACTGATTTCCGAGAACCCAACCCGAAGGTGGATGAGAAGGCCAAGGAGGGCAAGGAGGACCCTGCCTCTCCCTTTGGCTCTCTGAAGCGCAGCTCCACCAATCCTATCAATACGGGCGTTAGTGGACCAAACTCCCCCTGGGGTTCGGCCTCCCATAATGCCAATTTCTCTCCGATGGGTGCCTTTGGAGCTTTCTCTCTTGGTTCTGGCTCTGGATCTGGCACTCCCACGGCTGAAAAGAAACCAGGATACGGAAGTCTCCGCGGAGAGAGCAGATTCAAGGGTTTGCTGTCCAAGGATAGCTCTGAAGATATTGCTAGCTCCGCCAAGGAAAAGCCCACAGGTAACCTTGAACGTCTTGCTGAAAACGACAGTGACGGGCGTTCGCAGTCGCCCTGGGGAGATGCCGTCAAGACTCGTGTCAACCGAAGCGAAACTAATCCGTTCGACGAGCCTCGCAGTGGCAGCGCCGCTCTTGGCGGTTCTCAGGATGTTGAAGGTCCCGCTCAATCTGATCTTGGATTTGGCGCATTCGGCATGACCTCGAGCATTCCTGGATTCCGAGAGTTGATGCAAAGCCAGGAGAACTCGCGGAACCCCACTCCCAGCCTCCTCCAGGGCCACGAGCCAAATAGTCCAACCAACACTAATCCCTACCAGAGCCCGCATGGTGACCGTCATGGCGAACGTGCGGAACCCGAAGATGTCGACACTGACGGATCGGATATCCAGCCCGCCCAGCATCCCGGAATCAGCGGACTTCGGGATCCTTCCAACCCCTTCGGCTCGATGAGACGGGTTGGCTCAGGAATCGATCTTCCCACTGTGGACCGCAGCCAGAACTCCAGTGTCAATGCCAACCGCACTTTCTCTGGTCTCGGTGGTCTGGGTGGTCTGTCTTCCCTGGGTGGAGCCTCGGCTTGGTCATCTGGTGCTGCCGTCGGCACGCCCACTCGTGAGCGTTCCGCATTTGTTGGCGGTTTCGGTGACCCGATCTTTGGCTCTATGGGCGATCTTCAGTCTCCTAGCTTGTCAACTCTCGGTGGAGGTGGTCTATTCAGCCCCCATGCCGGTATGACTGGTTCTGGAAGCATCGGCCGATCAAGCAAACTCGGTGCCCTCTTCTCTTCCATGCAGGACGAGCAAGGCAGACCCGATTCTGTGGGCCTAGATGGACTCGACCCCTCGCAAGGGGACAAGGCGGGTCAGGCAAGCCATCCTGGCTCAACGCCTGCTTCGCAAACACCCGTCTCGGCCGTTGGCTCTATTCCAAACCTGGCTGGTCATGATATTCCTTCTAGTCAAACCCCTGGCGCAGGCATCCCTGCTTCTCAGCAGCGTACCATGGTCATGCCGGATAGGATGCGTTGGATCTACCGGGATCCGCAAGGCAATATCCAAGGCCCGTGGACTGGACTCGAAATGCACGATTGGTTCAAGGCAGGCTTCTTCAGCCCAGACTTGCAAATCAAGAAGCTTGAGGACACCGAGTTTGAGCCGCTAGCTCAGCTAGTGAGACGCATTGGGAACTCACGCGAGCCATTCCTTGTGCCCCAGATTGGCCTTCCACATGGCCCAGAACCGACTGTCGCCCAGTGGACTAACACGACCGCTGGATCTGCTCAGCCTCCCTTCCCGGGTAGTTTCCCAAGCTTTGGCACTACCTTAACAGCCGAGCAGCAGAATGCGCTCGAGCGACGCAAGCAGGAAGAACAGTACCTGATGGCTCGACAGAAGGAGCACCTGGCCCAGCAGCAGGCCATTATGAAGCAAATGGCTCCTCCTGGTGCTCCCTCATCCTCCATGAACCCACCGCTGCAGCATCAGTCTAGCGCGCATAGCCTTCAAAGCCAGCCTAGCTTCTCAAGCATTACTTCACCCGTTGGCTACCAGCCATCTCCGATCCAGGCTCCCATGCAGCAGCAGTCCCAAGGCGTCCCTGGATTCTTCGATGGTGTTGCACCGAGACAGGGCGGTTTGAACGTAGGACCTGGAATGCTGGGAACGGATTTCGGCAGCCAGGATCAACTCCCCGCTCTACTTGATCGCCTGAACGTCGGCCGCCAGGATCCGTTTGCCTTTGGTAGTGCTGGTTCATTCTCCGGCCGTCAGCCTGATAACTTCTTGCAGTCCCAGCAGGTTAGTCAAATGCTTCAGGATCGTGCTCAGCTTCAGCAAGAGCAGGAAGACTTCGACAAGGCCCATGAAGATGATCCATTTGATCAGCACGCTCGCGAGGAGCGTCTTCGCCAATTCCATGCTCTTCGTGCCCAAGAAGGGGAGATGGGCATGCGCACCGCCGAAGGTCTGCCTACCCACCCTGCCGCTGCATCTCAGCAACTCGAAGCCGAGGTTGCAGCCGAGATGGAGGAGGCAGCTCAACAGTTGACCGACTCTGTTACTGGTTCTGAGCCTCTTACTCTGTCCCAGCAAGTTCACAAGGCTGCTTCTGCTCAACGCCAGCAGCAGGAACAGGAACAGAGCCATGGCCCTTCTGAATCGGTCTGGGGAAACAAGGTTGATCACGCCATGCCCCAGCCTTTCCCTCCCCCACCCTCCGCGTCGCCTCTCCCTGCACCCACCGCCCAGCGTAACCGCCAAAACGTCGCCGAGTCTCTGGCCACTGGCTCCCGCTCCCAGACTCAGACTCCCGTCGACGCTGCGCCTACCTCTGTCGCACCATGGGCCAAGGAGGCAAATGACTTGCCCAAGGGCCCCTCTCTCAAGGAGATCCAGGAAGCCGAGGCTCGTACGGCCGCCCAACGTGAGGAAGTCGCCGCTGCGGCACGCCGTGCTCAATTCCTCGCGGAGCAAGAGCGTCTCAGCCAAGCACAGGCACAGGCAGCCCCTGGCCTTCCCTCGTCAGCGAACTGGGCTAGCGCTGGATCTCCGGCCACCCCTGCCTCGACCGGCTCCCCTTGGGCCACCAAGACCCAGCCCACACCGGCCGCTACTGGCGCCAAGAAGACTCTTGCTCAGATCCAGAAGGAAGAGGAAGCCCGCAAGAACCGCGCGGCTGCTGCTGCCGCCGCCGCCATGGCTGCGACCCCAAGCCCTCCCGTGCCCTCCTCTGCCGGAAAGCGCTATGCCGATCTTGCTAGCAAGGGCCCTGCTCCCTCCGCCCCCGCTAGCCAGGGATCCAGCGCCTGGACCACCGTCGGTGCCAGTGGCAAGGTCAAGGGCGCACCAACTGCGCCGCCCCTGGGACCCCGCACAGCCAGCGGAACCGTCCCAGTTTCGCCTCTTATCTCCAAGCCCCGCCCTGTCGCCACTACCCGTACCGTGACCAGCGGCAGCACCCCGCAGTCCAACCCCAACCAGGCTGTTGAGGAGTTCACCAAGTGGGCTACTCTGGCTCTGAGCAAAGGGTTGAACAGCAGCATCAATGGTAAGTTTCGTTGTCTTCAATTTAATTCACATAGTTTCCGTACTAACATCCCGCCTCTAGTCGACGATTTCGTTCAGCAATTGCTCTTCCTGCCCGCCGAGGCCGAGATCATCTCCGACTCCGTCTACGCCAACTCCCAGACTCTGGACGGCCGCCGCTTCGCGGAGGAATTCATCCGCCGCCGCAAGCTTGCCGATAAGGGCATTGTGGACCCTGTCTCGCCCAGTGCTTTCGGAGAGCAGAAGAACGGCGGTGGCTGGAGCGAGGTTGCCAAGAAGGGCTCCGCTGCTACCGTTGCAGCTGCTGCTCAACGCGAGGAAGAGGCTGCCAGCTCTGCGTTCAAGGTTGTCGCTCCCCGTAAGAAGGGCAAGCGGTAAAGGTGTGCATTGCATTTTCTATCCTAGCCTTGCGGGTTAGTCGAATCGGATCTGTTGTTTCCATTTATGTGAGATAGGTGTCCATGTTCGTTGCGTGCCTTCGCTGTGTGTATCTGCATCATACTCCTAGCAGCATTGATATCGGTTCTGAATTGTGCATGTTTTTCTGTAGAGAGTTACCTGCCTTGTAGCACTATCCGTAGATCCTGCAAGCATGTATATGAACTTGGTCACTACTTCTGATTGTGAGAGCTGGTATGTCTTATGGACTTTACAAGGTGAGATTACCTTCCAAAATCCACATCATCTTCCACCGTTTGAAGTATATAGTACCAGTTCTGAGTCGATAACACCACTACAGTCTTGTGTTGTTTTAGCCATGTACACAGCATCTAAGCTTTTCATTTCACACTGTTCAACAGGAGCTTTTGGAAGGACTAGATTTCAATATCTAATGCGCCTCAGCTCCGTTTAATCTCAAACTCCCACTACATATTATTTCATGAATCTGCTAAATACCAAGATATAATTTGGCGATTCATTTGTCCCCTTTCGCTAGGTCTAGTTGGACGCAACACTGCCATTTCGGTTCTTTCGGCTTCTTTCACTTCTCATACGGGCGATGACATGTTTCCCAGCTAATGGTTAAGGAATAATAAATGCATACATTTCCTTACTCAACTATGAAACAGGGGTAAATAGCAATCTTCTGCCTGTCATAGCAATGTATAGGACCACAGCCCACAGCGGCAATCCTCGTCGCCCGTCTTCTCGCCTATCCCGAGACCAGGTTAAGTACTGAATGCGGAGAAGGTAAAGAAATAGCAAGATGTCTGTACAGCGTGACGCGGTATTGCGGTAAAAGCGGCAATCCTCTCTATCACAGTATTGACGGCAGACGAGGTATTCAAATAGATACGGACATAGGCCAACGCATAACATATACCTAGCCAGTATGAAATTAGCGACCGGTAATGCAAAATAAGAGTTATATAGGGCTCGTACATGATATTGTACTTGTGATTAAAGAACCCAATCCTTTCCAGAAAGCGCTCCAGCCATGGGACTTGACGGGGGCGAGGGTCATCCTTCGCCCGTATTTGTTGATTCAATATCTGCGAGTGGTCGGGGCGTTTTTCCAAGTCCATTGTGGATCCTGAAAGGCTCTGTAGGCTGGGCAAGGCTTGGGATAGATGTTGCTGGAATCGAGGTTGTGTTTTGGGTGTTGGGAAGAAGAACAGAGCCTAGTATTACTCCTATCACGATCTGCAGCAAAATATCTTCTGTTTCTGGTTTTAGAGGACATGGGTACAGACTAGACTCGGTATATCGGGGTTTGAATTGATCCGGTTCAATACCACCTACATATTTAGTACTATGTACATAGAAGGTTAGCTCCATAGTATCATATCTAGATGAATTAAAATGTATTCGACAAATAGTGGTGCAGAAAGAGAAGATCAAGCGTGGCATCGTGGTAGTACAAATATGAGGGTCAATATCATCCGGCAGCCTGGTTGAAAGCATACAATCTTCCTAGACTTGCTGACCTGGACTTGCGGGCCATAGTCTGATTTGATGGACTATCACTGGTTTATGTTATTCGTTCCGTCTTGTATGTCTTATTGCTTTCTGGCTCGGACGGTCGTTTCGTGCCGCATCTAACGACACCATTCACTTCATCAGACAGACTCGAGATCTCAGGCGAGCACAGGAGACTAGGAGCCACTAGCTCAGCCGTGATGCGGTCCGCAAAGGTGTTGTAAGGCTTGTATGGGAGTTTCCTTCGTCGAATAGTAGGCCATTTTGTATATTTGGTGGCAGTTGTCGGGCTTCTGAGCGCCCCAAGAAGTTCAGCGGAGATTTCAGCCTCGTAAAGATGGATGTATTCCTTGTCGCACAGGTTGGTTACAAGAAGACGCGACTAGATGCCGAAAAGTTAGAGTTCCCGAGGAAAGAAGAACAAGCCTGATTGAAGATAGACATACCGTGTAAGTTGCTGGCTTCGGAAACTCAACCTTGCGCTCTTGGAGTTGTGCAAGAGCTAGCAAGATACACACGAAATATGGATCCTCTGTCCATTCCTTCGGTTGGATTTGAGCCAGTCGTTTTTCGAGGATACGTTGACCGATCCAATTGAGAGTTCCCTTGGGGCCTGGACAAGGCTCGAATTTGTCTCTACGGCCTCCGTTGACACTTGTATAGTGCAGGTAGCTAACCAACGGAAACAAGCCTTTGCCAAAATGTGCGTCCGACTGTCCTTGGCGATAGAACACAGTATGTCTTGGCCGATGGACAGGTTTGTCTGTGAAGTAGAATTGAGGTCCTTTGCTGCTCAGCGAAATTATCAGTCACTTTTTGTGTACTTGTTAGACATTGTATTTCACGCGATATCTTACCGAAGTGTTTTAAATGGGCGTCCCTTCCCGACAAGAATGTTGACAAGGCAGCGATACTTTACGGCAGCAATGGGGTATGTTGCAAGCTGCTCAGCATCGCTGGGTACCTTTGGGCAAGGCCTTTCGTCATCGTCGGTCTTGCAGTCGTCCTGGGTTGATTCTGTGCTGGCCGTGTCGGCGTCCTCAAATCGACAACCCACTAGTTTAAGGTGGCGATAAGTCCATAAGAGTGGATCTACAAAAAGATCACGATGATGGTCGAGCAGATCACGAAAAGGCTTCGGGTTAGTGTCCATTTGTGAGAACGAGAACATTGACAATGGCTCAGGTTGTATAGTGGACCTTCAAGGCTCGGAACTGCCAGGGGCTTGCTACCTCTTCACATGTACAGGTCCAATAAAAGCCCAGAGAAAGCGTCACCGCGTCTGGAAGAGATAAATCACGTAATGAGATTCGGGAGGAAAATCTGGAGGGGAGAAATGCCAAAGATATCTGATGTTCATGGATTGAGGGGGTGTCTGCATCTCCCGTAAAAGGGTTTCTCCAAGTCGGGTGCATTGATGCTCCAGTCCGTTCTGACCCTGTCCTTCTTTTCACCGCGACAATATTCGTTCTTTTTCTTTTTCGTTTCATTCTAGTATATTTCTTCCTTGCATGACATTGCTCAACTTGGAGAGCAAATCACCCCGCCTTTTTTCCCACTCGTACCTCTCGTCGCCTCATGACAAAACAGGGGCCTTCACACCTACATATGTACCTAGATATGATTACAAGAAAATTCCTTCGAACTACACGTTTTCCACGCTCTGTGTCCACCCGCTTCTACAGCAAATCTGCCCTTTCCAGCCGCCCGAGTATTGTCCGCTCTTCTGCTCCCATTAGCCGCTTTTTCGCGTCTCGCGAAGCCCGCGTTTATACCACCACATTTCGGGGATACTCCTACCACACTTTCAACAATGGTCCCCTCGAAACATGATCCCACAATGGATGCCGGTCGGTATGCGGCGGACCGGCGTGAGAAGCCCCTTGACGAGGACGGATTCAAAAAATGGGGCTTTGTGATCTATCGATGCACATACCAAAACAATACTGACCGGCAGAATTTTATGGATCACTTCGTGAGCGCCGCCCCAGGATACCTTGAGTTTTATAATGGCCTTGATCTCCTCGACACATTCACCCCAACGGTCTTGGAAGACCCCTCCTTTGAGGGCGCGACAGTCGATGACTGGGAAGCGTACTATGTTCGGCCCCCAGAGATTGTGCATACCGTAAGCTATAAGGGCGAGTAACTTATCGAAAAAATCTAGTAGTTAATGACTCTAATTATTTTAACCTATAGGAGTAGCGTAGAGTATAGGAGAGGCTTATCGGGGGAGATACTTATTCCTTATAAACCGTTCTATTTATCGGAATACTAGAATATCGTCTAAAGCCGGATCGAGTAGTAATAGAAGTTTATTATAATTTCCGGAATAGTTAAGGTGTTATAGACATGCCAGTCACCAATCAATACCCCGTAGTTGCACCAATAGGCCATCGAGAGCTAACCAAGTTCAGGACATGGTTTTAACCATACTCCCTTTAGGGCTCTATCTATGTTGGATGCGTGCGATGATTGAGTTACTAGAACAGCCAGTTGAAAAGTAAGTTAGCTGCAGATGCTGTGTTCCCTTCTGGAATCATGCAGTCGAGATAGAGAGGGATGACGCCCTGCATGCCCTTCATACATTGGATGCATTTTTCTTCGTGTAGAGAAATGTACACAATACAATGGTTGTGCCAATGACTGGCTGTTATATCTCTTATAGACCCCATGACTTATAGACGTAGCCGACGAATACTTGGCCCGGACAAGACATCTGGCTTAAATAGGAGAGAAAATACTGAAGTCCATGGACTGTGTTGAAGAACTTAAAGTAGATTCCATGATGCTAAAAGAACGCTGCAGAAACTGGCTAAATAGTGCAAAATACAGATCATAACAGTCATCGCTAAGTTCCACCCCTTTTTACACACGTAGTTGTCATAGACAGATCATAAATAAGATAAAGCAACACAAATCAAGTACAGTACTCACCACTCCACGCCTACATTGCGGATATAATGAGCAAGGATAGGATTGTTTCAGACTGGACTCTGCAATGCGACTCGCCTTCGACCGAAGGGCCCACACAGCGTCTTGATTCCCATCCAGGGCGTGTTGATTGGGCTATCCATCCCAGTATACAGGAATAGATCGTATAGCAACCCCCCGAATGTGCAACCTAATATTGGTGCAACCATGGGAATCTAATAGGAAAACATCCGTAAGCCGGGCAAGTCCCCAAAGTTTGGTCCATGTGATGTTCAGACAAACATACCCAGAAGTAGTAGTCCCCCGCAGCCCATACTTCATGCCCATATCCAATCATGTAGGAGGTCAGCCGAGGCCCAAAGTCCCGTGCCAAGTTAATAGCATATCCAGTCTCCCATCCAAAGCACGCGCCAATTCCAAAGACAACGAAGAATAGCGCCAGAGGTGTCAGCGCCCCGGCGCCTAGATTGCCGTCATCTTTCAGAGCAAATATCATGAACATCAAGACCGCACTGGCAAGGAACTCCGAGAAGAATTGACCTGCTTTTGTCATGAATTCTGCTGGGTAGGTGCAGAAGATGCCGCCTGTTGCCGTCATCGAGTAGCCGGGGACTGTGCGGATATTTGGCCCGCCCTCGTAGACGTTGATGGCTGACTTATAGTTGCCGTACACAATGGCCGCACCGCACATTGCACCGAGGACCTGGGCTAGTGCGTACACCGGGAATTTGCGCCAGGGGAAGCCGCGGAGGACGCAGTTTGCAAATGTCACGGCGGGGTTGATGTGGCCTCCTGATGCCCCGCTGGCGTATACTCCGAGCATGACGCCCAGTCTGTTAAATGAGATCGGTTAGAACAGCGTATGGAATTGTGATCGATAAAGGAGAAGAGCCTTACCCCCATCCCCAAGAAATAGATTGGTAGTCACCCTTCTGACCATGACTGAGTAGGACCTGAGCAACGACCCCGTCCCCAAATAAAATCAGGATCATCGTCCCAAAGAACTCTGAGAACGCTTCATGGCAGTACTCCCGCACTTTAAACCACACCAGGGGGCGAGTATAAGGGCTTTCGACTTCAGGGTTGATATGGTGGATAGCCGTTTCGTTCTTGTCCGTCAGACACAGCGAGCCACAGCCGCTGTCATGAGTATCGGAGGAGAGAGTTTCACGGTGTACTTTTGACATTGAATCAAGCTCAAGCTCTTTCCAGGTGGCCATCGAAGGGAGAACCTAAGCCCCGGGAGCCAGGGTTGGGGCTTCGAGTTGATATAGTACGACCAACCGGGGGGAATCTCGCCAACACAAGAATGATAAGGTAGTTCTTCCGGTATAGCAACAACGAAGAACCAGGAACGACCGTGTAACCAACCCTTTGCTCTCAATCTGTGCTGTCCTTCGTACAAGACGGTGGTTCCATTGGCTGATGCAGGGTCTTGTCCTGGAAGAGAGTGTGTCTGTGTGTCTCTTGTCCTCCTGGTTCCAAGCTCCAGAGCTCCAGAGGGCGTTCAAGCTTGCAGGAAAGATATCAGCTGAAGTCAAATCCGGATAGACTCGGAATCATCAAGTGCACATATCCCTTTTATTGAACTGGCTGGGCTGGCCATTGTGCCTTTTGTTGCCGTGTTTTCTTTTCTTTTTTTTTTTTTTGTTTCCCTTTCACGCAGAGTAGAATTTTCTGACAGCGCACCTCTGCTCATAGTTTATTTCAGGGGTCGTTTGTAGGAAGGGCCGTTTGGCCTGGGCAGCCGGAAGTCACTGTCCGATCCCGGTTGGGTGTTGTTGGGTGTTCTTTAGGGTACTTTTTGGACACCGCAATGTTGTGTATAGTTCCCGCTTACCGGTATTTGCCTCTGTCATGACTGTAGTAGAAGCTTGTCTGCCTTCTGTTACTCATCAACTCGTCGGGTGCCAGACCTCACGCAGGCCCAATTGTAATTTTCTAGAAAGTCCAAACTGTGTCACCTGGAAGCGGCAGGCTTCTCCAAAAGGAGGCGAGAGCGGAAAGAGATTGGTCTTTCCCGATAATGATGATACTGAGGGTAGTATTTTCTTGCTTTTTTCCATTTCTCGTCCGTAGTGACACAATTGACCGTTAACTGTGTGACCATATGCTTAGAGGTAGTATCACCGAGACCGGGGTTGTCCGGATTTGACTCTGCGAGTGTCGTAGATAGAGATGTCCCCTAGTTATCACTTGTTAGCACCGCAGTATTCACCGTGGGAAAAAAAAGCCAATATAGGCTTGCAGATAAAATTTCAATGCCGGCCTAACCGTTGCAATTTGGGCCATCTATAGATGTTCGTGTGGTTTAATATGACAATGGAATAAAGACCGAGTCAGTGCGCAATTCCCCACCAAGTTGAATCTGACACTTCGCCAAATCAACCGAGTCGTCAATCGTCTGCTGATCTCTCTCCACAATATGCACGGAGGTCATACTGGGGTTTGGGGGAAGTCGGAACGAGGGAACCATTTTCCTGGGGATGGGGATATCGTTTCCCTAATGAGTCCAAAGTGCACTGACACTTGGCTAATTCCACTTCAAGTTCCAAGAACCCCAAGAAGAGTCTATACGAAGGGCCAATACATGTCGCCGCACAGCCCGTTCTCACTTCTCATCTCACGTCTGGCCAAGGGATAATCCCACCAATCCCTTCTCTCGGTGTCTTCCCCTCATTCCATGAGCACCCCGCTGTGTGACCGTGAAGTTATTATCCAGGAAAGTCTTTTACTTATGTATTTGGGGTCTGCTGTATCTCGAGTTCTTCCTTTGTATCGCAAGGTTTGACATCTCATGTCATGCGCAAATAGCCAAACTCGATTTGTTTTCCTCCGTAGATTCCTCTATCCATAACCATGCAGCCCTCAGATACCTTTGTGGGATCGATCGATCAAGGCACAACGAGCACCAGGTTTTTGATCTTCAACCGCGACGGCGACCCAGTAGCATCACATCAAGTCGAGTTCAGCCAAATCTACCCGAACCCGGGGTAAGTCCCAGTCCAGTCCAATAGCCAGAAAGCCCACCTAGGATGCAGAATTAACCCAAATTAATCACTTCTAGTTGGCACGAGCATGACCCTCTCGAGATCGTAACCTCAGTAGAGACCTGCATCGAGGAAGCCGTCCGGAACTTCGAAACACAAGGCCACACCCGAAGCAGCATCCAGAGCGTCGGAATAACCAACCAGCGCGAAACAACCATAGTCTGGGACCACGAGACCGGCGAGCCCCTGTACAATGCCATTGTATGGACAGACACACGCTCCCAGGCGATCGTTGCAGAACTGAAACAGAAACCAGGGGCTGCGCAGCTCCAGACTCTCTGCGGTCTGCCGCTGTCAACCTACTCGTCGGCTACGAAGCTGCTCTGGATGTTGGCGCATGTCCCCAGAGTGAAGGATGCATTTGACCGCGGCACGCTGGCGTTTGGTACCGTCGATGCTTGGCTGGTCTACCGTTTGAACGGTGGCGTGGCTGCCAACGTCTTTGTCTCGGATTCGACAAACGCTTCGCGGACCATGTTTGTGAACCTGGAGACGTTGCAGTACGATCAGACGCTTCTGGACTTTTTTGGGATTAGGGGGAAGGTTCATTTGCCTAGGATTGTGCCCTCGTCTGATGCGACGGCGTATGGGGTTGTTGCTTCTGGGGCGTTGGCACGGGTTCCGATTATGGGATGTCTGGGTGATCAGTCTGCGGCGTTGGTTGGGCAGAAAGGGTTCTCGCCTGGAATGGCGAAAAACACTTATGGCACTGGTTGCTTTCTTCTGTACAATGTTGGTGACAAGCCCGTGTTCTCGACACATGGATTACTGGCTACGGTGGCTTACCACTTTGGTGGGAAGCCTATCTATGCACAGGAGGGAAGCATTGCTGTAGCTGGGTCTGGGATCAAATTCTTGCAGAACAACTTGAATTTCTTCCAGGAGTCTAAGGAGGTCAATGAACTTGCCTACTCGGTGGAAGACAGTGGTGGATGTGTATTTGTCACTGCCTTCAGTGGACTTTTCGCACCTTATTGGATTGATGACGCAAAAGGTACAATCTGTGAGTTTCTCTTCTCATCACCTGACTGTTGTATTCTATCTGACAGTGTGCAGTTGGGATCACCCAATACACCCAAAAGGGCCATATCGCACGTGCTACTCTAGAGGCAACCTGCTTCCAGACTAAAGCCATCCTAGACGCAATGGAGAAAGACAGCGGCCATGCACTCTCCGAACTGGCTGTAGATGGGGGTATGAGCAACTCAGACTTGGCAATGCAGGTAAGAACCTATCGACGCCTTCTTACCTTATACCTCGATGAATTTTGGACAAGAATTAATCTCATCTAAAATATAGACTCAAGCAGACCTGATATCTATCCCGGTCTACCGCCCCAAGATGCGTGAAACTACAGCTCTCGGCGCAGCAATTGCAGCAGGCCTTGCTGCTGGACTGTGGCACAACTTTGCCGAGCTACGCGACATCAATCGTTCTGGCGGTGTGGTCTTCGAGCCCCAAGTCCCGCGACAAGAGAGTGTTGCTAAATTCGGACAATGGGAAAAGGCTGTGCAGATGAGTAGAGGCTGGGTGGGATCTAAGAGCACAGAGCAAAAAGAGCAAAAAGAGGTCGCTAGTCCCAAAAACGGCACATATGCACCGGCGAAGGATTCTGGTCTACCTCCGTCTAAAGGATTGCAGATCTCGGATACTTCTTTGATCTCAGATGTGGTTAAAAGCTCAACATACATTGCCGCTGTCAAAGAGAGAGCTCATGTCTCAGTAAAGGAGATCGAAGCCACATACCCAACTGTACGGACGGGTCTGGGGAGTGTGCTATGTGATTTGGATGATGCAGATGAAGAGGATTTGTTCATGGAGCTGCGGAAAGTGGAGATTTTGCAAAGACTGAGGAAGCTACGGAAGCGACAGTCAAACTCCTACTAATTGTATTCTTATTTCCCAAGAAGATGACCTGTACAGTCTTCCTCGCGATGCAAAATCTAGAAAACCTTTTCTCATTACGGCGGTTTGGCCGAGTGGTCTAAGGCGATTGACTAGAACGTTCTTGAGATCAAGCTAAATGAAATCAAGTATCCTTAATCAATTCCGTTCGCGGGCGCATGTTCGAATCATGCAGCCGTCGTCAAATTTTTGCTTGCTAGACACACCCTTAATATATGTGACAAAGGCATAGTGTGGATTTCCTGATGTGGTTTTGCCAAGTGCCAAGTAAACACACTAACCCCGAATCGGTTAACGCCTAAACGCAAATTTTCCCTTTTGTTAGGGCATAGAATTTAACTATCTAGGTAACAACTCATAACTATGTCGTGCTATAGTTATTAAATATCTAAATCAAACATAATTATACATAGATACATAGGTAGGAAGGTAGTTAGTAGGTATGGTAAAAATCAGATCCGCCTTCTTCCTATTCCAATCTTCTTAGTTCTATAGATGTCTCGCCACACTAGGCTAGTGAAGCAAAAAGCTTACGACGGCTGCATGATTCGAACATGCGCCCGCGAACGGAATTGATTAAGG
The DNA here is from genome assembly GCF_028828025.1 of Penicillium rubens. NCBI lineage: Eukaryota > Fungi > Ascomycota > Eurotiomycetes > Eurotiales > Aspergillaceae > Penicillium > Penicillium rubens. The sequence continues at coordinate 6,703,117 of NW_026890600.1, forward strand.
ATACTTGATTTCAAGATTTAACTTGATCTCAAGAACGTTCTAGTCAATCGCCTTAGACCACTCGGCCAAACCGCCGTATATGTTGTCGTTGGCCAAAAAGTGCTATAGTAAGAGAAATCGATTCTGTACATACATCTTCGTTCGTTTGGGTGTTCTGAATGAATTTATATGACGAGTAAAACCGTGTCTGCTGTTGCCAGGACTAGTACTGACAACGACTTGTTATTGAAGGCATTCTTCCTATACACGTAGTTATGTCAGGATTTGGAATTGATGGAGTCAGTGTCCACAGATCTACGAAGAGAAGAAAGAGGTGATCAACAGAAGACTCAATAGCATATATGCTGATGATGATCTCTATCTGGTGCCACGGAGCCTATCTAAATAGCTTCATGGGACAAAGGAGACAAAAGCACAAAGCCTGGGAAGATCTGCAAAGCAAATTAAAATCTACTACAAACTGCATGGATGCGTCAGAAATTTATAATGGTGCCTTATTGTAGGGCTCTTAGGGATTTTTTGCGAGGGTATATTTCCACTTAGATCTACCTACGGGATACTAAGAATGCAAGAATATGAATTCCACCTTGTTCGAAAAGCTAACAGTAGGGCATAAACTCATGTCTCAAAAGATATCATATCATACTGTAGTTCGAAGAATCAACCATACCTCAAGCAACTCTTGCCTTAGCGCCACTACGCACAGCCTCTTCGCCCTCCTTGAGGAAAACGCAATTCAACTCGGAGCCAGGACTGAGAGTAACTTCAAACCGAAGCACCGGATCTTCAACTTTGTCTTTCCCACCCACCGGCAGCGCAATAATGCGCTCATAAGCCTGCAAAATCCGAATAACTGTGTACCCCATCTCAATAATAGCAAATTGCTGCCCAATACAGATCCGCGGTCCACCATTAAACGGAATGAAATGCCACGGTCGGGGCTGCCAGCCGGAAACCCACCTCTCAGGAATCCACTTCCCAGGATCGAAGTAGTTCTTCGATCCAGGGCCGTCATACAGATCAGGATCCCGCTGCATCAACATCGTCGAGTAGACAACCCGCGAGTTTGCACGCACACCCACAGGCGCTAGCCCATCCGGCCCACCGCCACGTGGAAGCGTCGTATCGTGCAAAGAATAGCGTACGTTGAAGGGCACGACTGGATACAAACGCATCGTCTCGTGCAACACTGCGTTGAGATACTTCATCTCCTTGAGATCCGTGTAGCTGGGTTTCTGGGCGTTGGCGCCGACGCTAAGTCTATTGCGGATCTCGTCGCGCAACTTGGCGACAACTTCTGGGTTCCGCGACAGCTCGAAGAGGCAGAATGATAGTGTGGCGGCTGTTGTGTCGCGGCCTGCGAGGAGGACGGCGACAAGTTGGTCACGGAGGACGCGGGGATCACGGGTAAAGCTGGCTAGGGCATCGAGGAAGGTCTCGTGCTTTGAGAGCTTCTCATTGAGTTCGTCGGGTGAGTGGGCGAGAACGGTCTGGATGTATGGCTGAATAAACTCGTCCATGATCTTGAGGTTCTTGCGGAATTCCGTGCGTGACATGAAGTAGCTAAAGACTCTGTTTAGGGTTTGTTAGATTAGGTTCTGCGAGCTCCAATGAAAGCTTGTGCTTGCGTCGCACAGGATCGAGTCTCATCACTCACCCGAAACGGAAGTACTCCGCTTGGCGCTGTTGCACATATCTAAACGCTTCAGCGAAGCGTGTTGCCGGGTTATCAAGACTGTCTGTGCCCTGGCCGAGCAGGTAGTCCGTTGCTGCATCGAGGGTATACCGGAAGAAGAGTGATCCGACGTCCACTACCTTGCTGCTGCTGGGTGAGTGGCTGCCGCCAAGAAGCGGGATGAGTTTCTGAACATGCTTCTCGAAGATTTCCGTGTCGACAATGCGATCACGCACGAACATGGGACGGATGAGCTGACGGGAGCGAGACCATAGTTCGCCGTCTGTGGTAAAGATGCTGTCGCCAAGGAACTCCTTCCACTCCTGGTGAAAGGTTTCACCCTTACCGTAGTCGGCGAACTGACCGGTGAGGACTGCCTTGATATTTTCTGGGTCCTTGGTGATGACCATACGGGTGGAAATGCCAGCGTCCAATTCGGCTGTCTTCACATTGTTTAGGCCCCCTGCTTGGCCGACTTTTGTATCCCAGAACTCTATATCGCGGTTCACTTGATTGGCTTGGTAACCTTGGAAAATAAAATCGAGAGCGTATGGGAGCCGGAACCCAATTTTGGGAGCTCTGACACCGAGACGGGCGATTTGTGCTGAAGCTTGGAACTTCCGGAACACGCAGAATGCAACGAATAGTCCTAGAAGCAATACTGAGGCCCGACTGAATGTCGTCCCGGCCAGGAGGTCTTCAATCATAGCGCCGTTAGACTATACCAAGTTAGGTTTAGTCTGGCTTCTGTCTTGGAGGGCGCGTTCAGAATAAGAGAAAAAGGACTGGTATGTTGGATAACATACGGCAGGGAAGGCTAGTCATGAAGACGAACTTGTCAAACAGTATGAACCATACGGGTTGCAGCGTTTATCAATCTGGGGACACAACCACACTAGTTTTCAGAGAATACCTCTGAACATTTAGTATCCAATGATGTGTGTTCCTCATGCCCCAAATAGGTGTAGAGGATGGCCTAAAGGAGCCGTGCTTGCGAACCCCGCATTATGTGACTTCATCCTTTGTTCATTGATCCCTCGTTGATTTGATATTGCAATATGGGGTTGGCCTAGGCACAGATCCCCACAGCGTTCAGTTGTGGTCTCGGTTTCACACCGTATAATTATTGTGGGGCCACCGACGATCTGGGGAAGATGCCCCATGGTGAAGACATGACACCTCGGCAGACAGGGGTTGATGGCATATGATTCCGAGCGGGGAGATCGACAGCGCTTTGTGGATAGGTGGCCTGCAACCACATAAACGTCCCTACGCCGCTAAACTACATAGTTATGCGTACATGCTTTTCATCAAGGCCTGAGGCAGTGTCATATGCCTGATATTTCAGGTATAATATATCCATGCCTCAGGCTACGGACCTAGAAGCCTTGGGACAATTGCTATTCCTTTCTTAGACGTCACTTGACCGTGAGTCTCTTTGTCTGGATACTCTCTTTGTATATAGAACCCATTTAGCCCCATTCACAACAACCAACTCAACATCTTGGTGGCGGAACAATAGCCATTGTGAATATATAAACCCAAACTTCAGTAGTTGCAAGGTCCATTCCTTATGATTTTCAACAAGTCAGATTTCTTCTCTCTTTCATCTGACTATTGCAACACAGTTCGATCAAAGCAAGACCTTCTCTTCATTAATAGCAAAATCAACCTTGTGGTTATTTGCATTGTATGTTCTGCCCCACCTCACCGCCGGCCAGCCACAGCCACGTGATCAAACATCCGTTTTGGTCGTCGGGTCTTTAGCTTCACTTCAATCTGCTTGCTAAAGTTTTGCTTTCTCTACCAGAACCTGTTACTGGTCTATTAAAACTCACCTCTAACCTCAACTGCCATCGCCTACCGTTTTAATCGCATCTTCATTGTTAGTCGCGCCGATAAGATCCGAAACGCCTTTATCGGGTGGCGCAAGTTCTTTTATCAGCACTGCTCCCTCTTTGTGAATTTCTCACCAACCTTTCACTTTTCCCTGACTCTACAATCGCCTTCGCCATGCTGCCTCAAATCACCTTGGAAACGCCTCTTGCGCGAGCAGTCGCAAATGTCATCCAGCCGAAATTGGTGGAGATGGGTTGGAGTGATGGCCAAGAGTCACCACTGATCGAATACATCGTTCTCATGCTGGTCAACGGCAAGACTGAAGAGCAAATAGCCACCGAGCTTTCAAATGATTTTCTTGGCCTCCAGGAAGGTGACACTGCGGCCCTCGAGTTTTCACAATGGCTTTTCACTCAAGTCGAGTTGCTCAACCAACAAATCAACGGGGCTGCTCCAGCCTCGAACGACACCACCATGGGCCAGCTGAACCCTTCGGCCATGGAATTCGACAACTCAGCTCAAACGACGCCCAATCCGTTCGGAGAGGCCAACGGCCAGGATGCCGAGATGGCGGAGGCCGGAAACGAGATGTAGGTTTTACCATGCCTTTCTGCTAATGCCTATAACATGCTGACAGTGCTCCTCAATAGCCCCACAGGACCGAAAGCGATGCGCAACGGCAGAGGCGGCAAGGGAAGGATGTTGAACCAAATCAATCGAAACCTAGACCGTGGCTCGGATGCAGCTCTGCACCGTGTGCGGGGACAAGGAAACGGGCGCATCGGTCACAACGGCCGGGGTCAAATGAGAGGCGGACAACAAAATGGTCGCGGTGGCCGTGCCATGGGAATGCAAGGCAACCCCATGATGCAGATGACCCCCGAAAACCAGATGCAGCTTATGTCGATGTTGGAGGAACAAGCTCGCATGATGTCGCAATTCATGCCTGGCTTCATGCCACCCGCTGTCAACCCCGCTTTCCAGACTGGTTCCCAGAATGGCCCTCAGGGTCGTTCGCTCTTCAATCGGGTCGAGCGAGGTGGCCAGCGTGGAGGAAAGCGCGGATACAACAAACCGAGAGCGGCAGAAGGAGCAGATGTGGACATGGACAGCACAACGGGTGGTGAACAAGATGAAAGCAACCCCGACACTGTGTGTCGCTTCAACCAACGATGCTCGCGACAGGATTGCCCGTTTGCCCATCAATCACCTGCCGCCCCCGAAGGTACTTCAATCGATCCTTCCGACACTTGCTCATTCGGTGCTGCTTGCAAGAACAAGAAATGCACCGGGCGCCACCCTTCACCAGCAGTGCGATCCGCTCACCAGGCAGAGGCCATGTGTCGGTTCTTTCCTCACTGTACCAACCCCACCTGTCCCTTCAAGCACCCGAGTATGCCAGTCTGCCGCAATGGAGCCGACTGCAAGACTGAAGGATGCAAGTTTACACATGTCGAGACCGCCTGCAAGTTTAATCCCTGCCTGAACCCCAAGTGCCCCTATAAGCACACCGAGGGCCAGCGCGGTGCTTACACCGACAAGGTGTGGACTCCGCACTCTGGGGAGCATGTCAGCGAGCGCAAGTTTGTCACGGATGTGGATGGACCGCAAGAGTTAATCAAACCGGAGACCGAGGAGAACACTCAGAGCCAAAGCCAGGAGCTGACTGCGTGACTCCGCCTGACATGACTGACAATGAAGAAAAGTCGAAAAAAAAACACACGTCCCACAACAGTCTGTTTCTGAAGCGAAGAATACTATGTACAATCCGATCTTGATCAATGAACGAGGAATGGCTGGAGGGAATGGCGTTGATACTCTTTATGCATTTGCTTTTGTTTCAGATACTATTATCTGGTCTGTTCATAGATTCCCCCGTTGACCTTCAAAAGAATAATACCGAAGCGAAGATGAATTCGCGAATGTCTCACGAACCACTGTGCAAGCGTAGGATTGCTGTAGGCAGACCAGCCCTGGAGGCTGCCCGCGTAGCTTAAGTAAGGACGGAAGCTCCCGAGGACCTTCGGGTTTAGCTTTAATTATCCCACCACCAACGTTGCTCAGATCAGCAGAGATGTTGCTACCATGTGTCTCTAGAGCAGTAAGACCAAGACGAACGCAATTGATTCATCTCAATGATCAGAAACGCGCATACACTGCCGCCGTTCTTGGTGGTGGCATCACTGGACTCACAGCCGCCTGGCAACTCGCGCAAGACCCTACATGCAAACAGGTCATCTTGTTCGAGAAAACGGACCGGCTCGGTGGTTGGATAAATTCTGAAACAGTTCCTGTTGATGGTGGCAATGTCGTGTTTGAGTATGGGCCGCGGACCTTAAAGAGCTCGCTGCCAGGATCACTCCCTCTGCTTTACCTGGTGAGTATTGCTCGTGTGCGCATACTCAGAATCGAAAAGCTTTCATATGCTGACCCTATTAAAAGGCTACAAATCTAGGCTTGTACGACGACCTCATTGTTACCCCCAACACGAGCCCCGCGGCCCGAAATCGTTACATTTACTACCCGGACCGTCTCGTTCGTATGCCGGCGCCAAAGCCTGAACTCTCTTTTGGGGAAAACTTGCAAATCTTTATGGATACTATGCAAGAGCCGCTATTTAACAAATTTCTCTCGGGGATAGCGAAGGATGTCTTCACTCCGCCCCGGCACCCAACCGAATGGGCGAAGGATGAATCTGTTGCCGACTTCATCAGACGTCGTTTTGGCCCCAATGTTGCAGATAATCTAGTCTCTGCTGTGTACCATGGAATCTATGCTGGTGATATCGATCGATTGAGTGCCCAAGCACTATTGGGTAGCATTCGCAACCTTGAGGGAGGCATTGGGGGCATCGGTGGGTTGGTTTCTGGTGGAGTTACGGCATCTCTTATCTCCAGGTCAATCTCTAAAACGAGAACTCGGAATATGGATGATTTCATGGCCATAGACGCCATGCCCGCAGGCCCCGAATTAGTGCGCCGTCAGCATGATTTAGAAGTCCTTGCGGCTGGAGCTAGTACCTTCACCTTTAAGAGGGGAGTCGGCCAGCTTATTCAAGCACTGATTGCTTCATTGAAAGCATCCGGCAAAGTCGACCTCCGATTGAACACAGAGATCAAAGCTTTGAGTAAAGAGTCTACTGCTGCCATTGCTGTATGTGAATTATTCTGCATTGCCATGCTATGTCCCTGAACTCCCTGGACCCTGAGATTGATGCTGACTGTCAATAGATGGAATATTGGTCACACAGGCACAATCAAATCAAGACATTTGACTATCGATATGTCATCTCCACTATCCCTCCAGTTTCACTTGCGAACATCATGCGCAAACCCGAACAGTCACATGCCGAGATGATCCCCGTCGGCTTAACCCCATCTCTATTACGCAAACAGAACTACGCCGTGACGGTAATGGTCGTTAATCTCTATTACCCAAATCCCAACCTTCTACCCGTGGAGGATGGCTTTGGATACCTCATACCGCGTTCGATCCCCTACAAGCAGAACCCAGAATGTGGACTTGGTGTCATCTTCGCCTCGTCCTCTAGTGTAGGGAACGGAGCGGACCCTTCATCATCTGAAGTCAGCCAAGATTCTGCACCTGGAACGAAACTCACCGTCATGCTAGGTGGACATTACTGGGATGGTTTCGAAGAGTATCCAGACCACGACACTGCAGTGAAAATGGCCCGCGACATGCTCAAGAGACACATGAATATCACCGATACTCCGACTGTCGCGCGGAGTCGTCTCCAGAAGGATGCTATTCCTCAGTACACAGTCGGCCATCTGGACCGTATGTATAAGCTCTCGCACACAGTTCGCAAGGAGTACAGCAAGCGGCTCATTCTCGCGGGAAACTGGTATAATGGCGTAAGTGTGGGCGACTGTGTCAAACAGGGTATCCTATCTGCCACCTACGGCATTGGAAGAATCCCGCTCAATGATGAGCCTAGTCCGTGGCGTCCATGGACTTCCTTTGATTATGAACGTTGGAACCTCCGGGGTGGCATTGTGACGTCTCCTGTTCGTCTTGTTGACTCCGAAATCTGATACCATGTGACTGGATCATGTGGTTTTCTACTTGTGTCTGGGAATGTACACGAAGGTCTAAGCCATGTATATTAAATGTATTATTGTAATATATATTTTTCTTGTTGAAAGTTGGAGATCGACGGCATTAGCAGGATACCAAACGTTTAAGGTGTTCACTTCCTAATGTCTAATCCAATTCCAGCCCATGTTCGGTCAACAGAATGTTGGATTTAATCCATTTATGAAGTCTGTTACTCTCCTCAGTTCTCAGATCTCAATTCAGGATCAAGGGCGGGGGAGCACCAGGACTCCCGATTGAGGGAACCGGATAGATGTGGCAGCAGCCTGAATCTCTCGCAGTCGAAGCGATGGGTGACTGGAAGGCTGGAACCGATTGGCGGCAATCTATCCTGCCATGAAGGTATCCCACATCACACTTCCCATCACGTGTCACAATGATGTAGGATAGCCTGATAGCCCCCGACGGACTCCCATGGTGGTTGCAGGTAGCCCTGGTGATGATTATATGCATATGGGCACATACTCAACACATGGGCATGGGGTATTGAATCTGATCTTACCCCGCGTTTAAGGTTCAAAAAGGCACTCAAGGAATCTCATTGCTTTCACCATTCTTCTTATCACCATTGGAATCAAAGCCCAACACATCCAGCTGCCGCACAAGTTCCTGAATCTTGATGACCTTCTCCAACTGCTCAGGCAACAGGGCCTCTCCCTGCTGCTTCTTGTCGCGAAGATCCCGCGCCTGGCGGAGTTTCTTCTTCAGACCGCGTGCTTTCTTCTCCTTCTCAGCTTCGAGATCAATCGGCTCTTCAGTAGGCTTTTCTTCCTTAGGTGCGGGTGCCGGGGCACGCCAATTGTTTGACTCTGCGCCCTTGCCCTCAGCGGTGGGGCCGGCTTCGTCAGTTTCCTTCGCATTTCGTTTGGCTTCGCGGCGTTTGGCGTTCTTGTTGCTGGCGGCAGTGGTGGCGGTGATTGTAGGTTTTGCTGCGATCTTGGTTTTATCGTCTTCACTACTCAAGGTTTCCGCACCCGGCACCCCGCCTTTTCCGCGGTTCTTCCATGCTGCCGCAGCCCGGTTTTTGTATAGTTCGACGTCCTCGAGAGGCTTGTAGCCAGGGCGCACGCGGATCTCTTTGCGCTTAGAACCGTCGGCACGGACTGAGGAGGGAATGTATCGTTCGCCGGTTTGAGCATTGGTGGTGATGCCGGACCTGGCGACGTTGGAGGCCATGGTGTGGTGTGGAGGGTCAAATTCGGGTAATGAAATTGTAAAATGAGAAATATCTGATAGCAACTTGACAGAGTCAAGCTCCAAGGCAGAGAGCAATAGCTTTAAAGATCGAAAGAGAAAAACAACGCGAACATCGAAAGTTGAGTGCGGAAGGCCGGAGGCTCGGCCAATCAGCGTACCGGCAATTCCCGCAGATTCAGCCTTCGCAACTTCAACCTCACAACTTCACCTCTCGTTGCCCCATCCTTCAGTCCAATCCTTTGATTTAGGTCGTGTGAAAACACCCCAATCCCTCACAATGGCTGGCGTATGTCTATACTCCCTCTCCCATATCCTCTATTTCCACTGCTATGTCCAGTACTGACTGACCTCTCGCATGACAGCTCGCAAACGTTATCTACTCGCATGTCTCCCCTTCCTAGGTCCTACGATCGCGATCGAAATTGTCCAATTGAAATCTAACCGAGGCATTATTCTCTGTGTTTAGGACCTTCATCCGCAAGAACACTGTTCTCCTGACCACCGCTTTTGCCGGCGCCTTTGCTTTCGAGCTGTGGGTTATATCGAATCTCCGAGCATGCTAGACATGTCGCACCCTTAATGCGGAAGACTGACCATGAAATGTCAAAACAGTGCCTTCGACATCACCTCCAACAAGGTCTGGGACAGCTGGAACCAGGGCGTATGTGAACCTCTTTCCCGATGGACCGTCTACAATACCCGAGGCTAGGACCCACGCTGACTATTTCTCTCTCACCCTACAGCGCCAATGGAAGGACATCAAGCACCGTTATATGGTTAAGGAGGAGGAGGACGACGAGTAAATAGACTTGCCGAAAGTGATGTTGGGTATACCCTACAGCGGGTAAGGGGGCATGGAAAAGCCAGCGAAGCTCATGCCTGTTGTTTCTCATCCCATATGTGGGCTTGTACGTGATAGATGGAAATCTGTATTTTGACTTGCAATCCTTCTGGTCCTCTGCATGATTTATGCGTTTTACCGCCTTCGTATACATCAAAAACACACGGAGTGTTCTTGCATATAAAGCTAAGATCATGCTTGAGGCAAATAGATCAGATTATTAAAGTGTCTCATCATCAAATACATCTGGGAAGAGGCCCCATAAGCGGCTGTATTGGTCTTTATAACTTCAAATGTTCAAAATGTGGCGTGTTTCCTGTGGGTAGTCAGGCCATGGATGTGGCGTTTACTGAGAGACCGGTCCCATCGATGTCATAGCGAAATATGTTACCTTCCGGTCTCTACAAACGATCCCTAATTTGATTTCTTGTATCCCTTTTTTTTTGTCCTTTTGGACCTTGAGCTCCACATTCAAATTTTAACCGCGTATGACTTCACCGTCTCTGTGCTGATCTGTTCGCCTGCATTGGTCCACCTTCACCCGTTGCTCTCACCTTCCCCCCACTACAAAGTATTAGTGTGTGAGCAACGTGAACTACATCTGAGAACCTTATCGACGAGATCCGGACCGATCGCCTGAACTCTCCCTTGAAAATTTCTTTTCCGCCTGCATACCCGCGAAGAAACCACCTGCGTCGGACCATTACTACCTTGAGCGCATTGTCGCGACAACGGCGCTCCATTCCATCACCCACTTGTGATAGCCCGAGCGGCCGCTACGATAGCTCGGCCACAACGACAAATCATGCTCATGCTCGGGGAATGTGAGAAGCTGCTCGGTGATGGTCTTCTCCGTTTGCCCAAGAAACACAATTTCCGCTATGGGCCCGCTGCCGAGAAGGACCTGCTAGAGCTTCTTTTCCGATCGCTTGTCGGACACAACACAGATCTGCTACAACAGCTGTTCCCAGAAGGAACTCCGGCCGGGCCATGGAAACTGGCGGAGGCTCAAGGTGCCCGGGAAGGAGCTGAATACAGCGAGGCAGCGAGGGGCAAGCGCTGCGGTCATATCTTCCGTGCTGGGGAAGCCACATACCGATGCGTGACCTGTGCCGCGGATGATACGTGCGTGTTGTGCAGTCGATGTTTCGACTCATCGGATCACACCGGACATCAATATCAGATTTCGCTTTCCTCCGGAAACTGTGGCTGCTGTGATTGTGGTGATGACGAAGCATGGCGCCTTCCGCTGTTTTGCGCAATCCATACCGATAGTGGTAATGCCAAGGGTAAACGGGCGCAGCGGCCATTGCCTTCTGAACTTGTGGATTCAATCCGCTTGACTATATCCCGTGCACTCGACTACTTCTGCGATGTTATCTCTTGCTCCCCGGAGCAATTGCGGCTGCCGAAGACTGTCGAGGGCATCAGGCAAGATGAGGAGGCCTCTCGGTTGCGTCCGGACTGGTATGGCGCTGGCGACGAAGAGGAAGAAGAACCGGAATTCGCGGTCATGCTGTGGAATGACGAGAAGCATACAATTCGCGATGTTTCTCACCAGGTCACCCGTGCTTGTCGCGAACGAGATAGCTTTGGCCTTGCGCGGGCTCATGAAACAAACGATATGGGCCGCAGTGTGATAAAGTATTCGAAGGACCTGAACAGGCTCTTAGGTGTTTCTAAAATCATTGAGGAGATCAAGGTTACTGTCACGGTGCGCTCTGCGCGCGACACTTTCCGCGAGCAAATGTGCACAACGATAGTGGAGTGGTTGGCTGATATTGCCGGCTGTGAAATCCTCGAGGACAATGAGATTTTCAGACAAATCATCTGTGAGGAGATGCTTACGCCCTGGAAGAAGGGCAGTGGGGGATATAACGAAGATATTGGCATGAAGGGCATTGACGACCACCAGCGGGCTGAAAGTCTTCCAGGTCGTACGCTCATGATCAATTTGCCTAACCATGGTCAGGTGATCTTGACCGCCAACGAAGACGAAGACGACATGCTTGATGAAGATGGTATAGACGAAGATGAAGACGAAGACTACGTCGAGGCACACGATGCGGATGATGAAGATGACGATGAAATGGACATCGAACTCTCTCGTGACCAGGATGAAGATGATGATATGGTCTTGGCAGGTGCAGATGACGAACTTGCTCTAGCAGAACGCATTCTCGCCGGACTGACGGGCACTCAGCCGCCACCTCCTCGACCGGCACCGGCTCAAACCGCAGAACGGCCCTCTGCAGAACGAGACCCGTCTGCATCTCAGAGTCCAGGTCCTGAATCCGCCCCTACTGGCTATATCCCCATCCCCAAGACTCCTGGTTCGCACCGGCAAAGGCCTTCCAACACAGACAGCCACTGGCAAGTTCGGCCGCCCATTCCCGGTCCAGGTGAAAAAGTACCTCCGTATGAAGACTTGTGGCAGCGTACTCGCCTAGACTGGATGGTGCTCTATGACTTGAGGTTGTGGAAGAAGACACGAACCGACTTGCGTGATCTCTACATTAGCACTGTTGTCAATGTTCCTCAGTTCAAGCGCATTATGGGTCTTCGTTTGTCTGCATTGTACACGGCTCTGGCTCAACTGTACCTCATCGCGGACCGAGAGCCGGACCACTCGATTGTCAACCTTTCATTGCAGCTTCTCACCACTCCCTCCATCACGGAAGAGATTGTCGTGCGAGGGAACTTCCTCACTAAAGTGATGTCTATCCTATATACCTTCTTGACCACGAGACAAGTCGGTGAACCACAATCCGTCAACCCCAACGCCACTCTGGCATTTGATGCTGGCTCGGTTACAAACAGACGTCTCTACCACTTCTTCCTTGATCTGCGATATCTTCTCCAATCTGAGTATGTACAGCACCGTGTGCGGACCGAGGAACAATATCTTCCCCAATTCCTTGACCTCGTCAAGCTGTCACAGGGTATTTGCCCTAATGTCCGCGCTGTTGGTGAACACGTTGAATACGAGACGGATGCTTGGATCAGTGCGTCGATTCTCATGCGGGAGATCAACCGACTTTGCCGCCAATTCTGCGAGTCTTTCCGCAACCCTGAAATTGACAACGGTGGCAACCTGCTGAGGGCAATCGAGACCACCACTACTACTGCGATTATCCATTCAACTGGAGTAGAACGCAAGCGGTTCGACCAGGCAGAAATAAAGGATGAAGTAAGATTCAAGCTGCTGCCACCTTTCGATTTCGAGGTAGGCGCTTCTGGCCAAGTCCCGTGTCATCGCGTAGTTGAATTCGTGGTGGAACGTGGATCTATCAGTTTCCACCACGCCCTTCACTACACGTTGTCATGGCTTGTTGAATGCGGAAGAGACATAAGCAGCGAGACTATGCGCGAGGTTCTCTTTGCCGCTGCCAATGACGCGAGGAGTGAGATCCATGCCGCTAAGAATGCAAACCCTAGTAGTATTGATGATGTTTTGCTTGCCCTTGGGCCGGAGGACTTGCTCCTGGCCATGTTTGACTATCCACTTCGAGTTTGCGCTTGGCTGGCGCAAATGAAGGCTGGCATGTGGGTTCGCAATGGTCTCAGCCTTCGGCATCAAATGTCGCAGTACCGTGGAGTCTCTTCTCGTGACTTTGCCTACTACAGAGATATCTTCCTTCTCCAGACTGCCCTAGTCACTTGTGATCCCAGCAGAGTTCTTGCTTCCATTGCGCACCGCTTTGGCATGGTTGACTGGATGGCCCGGAACTACATGCCCCGTCCTGGATACGAAGATGCCCAGATCGTGGATGTGGCAGAGGAATTTGTTCATCTACTGGTGATCCTCCTGACGGACCGAACATCTCTGACTGCCATTGATGACAGCACTCATCTCACCCGCGAAAACATCAAACGTGACATCGCTCATGTCTTGTGCTTCAAGCCGCTGTCTTTCTCTGACCTTTCGACCCGCCTTAGCGACAAGCTTCTGGACTCGGACATGTTCCAAGATGTGTTGGAAGATGTCGCCAACTTCCGCCCACCCGAGGGCTTGAGTGATTCTGGTACTTTCGAATTGAAGCCCGAACATCTTGATCTTATTGATCCATACAGCGCACACTATACAAAGAACCAAAGAGACGAAGCAGAAAACATCTACAGGGAATGGATGGCGAAAAAGACAGGCAAGAATGCCTCTGACATTGTTTTTGAGCCGAAACTTCGACCCGTTAGCTCCGGCGTGTTCTCCGATCTCCCCCGATTCGCCGGAACGATGCTGTTTGCACAGATTGTTCACCAATGTTTGGAATACGTTATTTCATCAAAAGAGTGTACACCGACTATTCCACCGACCCGTGTTGAGACTTTCCTTCAAGTGATTCTGCATCTTATCCTTGCAGCAGTGTTAGAAGATGATTCCGAGGAAACTGATATGGTAGAAGAGCATTCCAATTCCTTCAACTGGAATGCTTTGTCAAAGGCTCGAGAGATCAAGGCTGGCCATTTGACTATTGTTGGTTTATTGGAGAGAATTTCCGTCACGACTGAATTCGCTGCATCTGGCCCTAAAATCCGACACATACTCAAACGTCTGTGGCAAAAGCGCCCTCGCACGTATTCATCGGCAACTGCGTCTCTCAAATTCCCCTTTGACCGAATTGACACCAACTCTCCTGCAATTGATGCGGATAATGACAAGGAGATCAGGAAGAAGCAAGCATTGGAGAGGCAAGCCAAGGTGATGGCGCAGTTCCAGCAACAGCAGCAACAATTCCTGGACAGACAGGGTAACATCGATTGGGGCGAAGAAGATTTCAGCGATCTCGAGTCCGATACAGACGCCACCCCAGAGAAGAAGCTATGGAAGTACCCTAGCGGAACATGTATCTTGTGCCAGGAAGAGACCAGCGATTCGAGGCTCTACGGTACCTTTGCCTTGGTTCATGAAAGCACAATCCTGCGACAGACGGATATTAGGGACTCCGATAGAATTCGTGAGGTGCTCAGAACACCCACAAGTCTGGACAGATCCGCCGAAGAATTGCGACCATTTGGTGTATCCGGAGAGAACCATACTACCATCAAGCGTCTTGACTCCTCTGGTGGTGAAGTTATTAGCGAAAAAATTGGACTGAGTAAAGGGTTCAACGCAAAGAGTACTCTTCCTGGGCCTGTGACTACTGGCTGTGGACACATAATGCATTACTCCTGTTTTGAGCAGTACTTTGCGGCGACACAGCGGCGACACTCTCAGCAGGTTGCACGTCACCATCCCGAGAACACTGATCTCAAAGAGTTTGTCTGTCCTCTCTGCAAGGCTCTTGGGAATGCGTTCCTTCCCATCACCTGGAAGGGCAAGGAAGAGTCTCCACTTGTCCCGCTCAGCCCCTCCGAATCATTCGACCAGTGGATTCAATCAGGCCTCAAGCACACCTTGAATCAACAGCGAAACTTCCCAGTCCTTATGGAGAAGGAGAAGGCCTATCCCCAACCGTATACCGACGTCTTTATCGACTACTTGTCTAAGACCCTGGTCCCTTCGCTTTCCAGTAATATTGACCAACTGAGAGCCCCCTTTTTCCCAGCAACTGCCCCTGCACAATACATCACGCCAGCGCGCATGCCTATGCCCGGTGTTTTCCCTCCCACCGAAGACCTCTCGCCTTCCAGCCCACTTCAGCAGGTGTCGAGTCCCTTGGACAGCCCTGTGTCCGAACTGCTTCAGAGCTACAGGCGGCTCAAGAGCACACTCACGGCGAACCATATCAATTCGATGTTCAACAACACCTCTGAGGCGAATGGCAATGAAGATCTTGTACATACCGATTCTCTAATTCGCAGCTTCGGTTTCAGCATTGCTGCAGTCGAGATCGCGCAGCGTGGTGTCCAGTCAGAGCCTGGCTCGACTTTGCTCGACACAATTCCTTCGTTGACGCTTACCCATCTGCGCGTTCTATCAGAGACGGTCTTGACATATGCTGCTGTTGGGTGTCTTCACACCACGAGGCCGTCAAAAAGCAGTCCGACCAATGAGTTCCAGGAGATGCATCGTCAAAAGATCTGCCAGCTACTTGTCGGGCACCCTTGTTTGAGTGGCACAGCTTTGCTCAATGATGTCCGTAACATTGAGCCTCTGCTCGCCGTGGATACCTTTGTGTTCTTCGCAGAGTCATCATTGTCCCTGCTTCCAGTCCTTAATATTGATATCAGACATCTTGTCCGGATATGCTTCGTGGCTGAGATTGTTAAGGTCGCTGTCACTTTCATCCTTTGGCCGCTGGGTTTGAAAGAGGAACTCGCCACCCACCCCGAGGACCATACTATGGCCGCCGATGTATCTGAAGAGCAATTCGGAGTGACCAAACAGTTCTTCGACTCGATCGTTGCTGAACTGAAGGCGAACTCGCTTGGCCGTGCTGAAGGTTCCTCCTTCCCCGCTGAGAGTGGTTATGTCAAAGATGGAGAGGAAACTGCCACCCCAGGTATCATTACTGCCGTGCGGCGACTTGTTACGAGCTATGGATTGGCATTCTTGCGCAAGGCAGTTATCCTTCTTCATGTTCAGCACGGCGTCGAGTTCCCTAACACAGGATTCGCCGATGTGGAGTCCTCTGAGCTTGAGCGCCTAACCAAAGCACTTCAACTACCTTCTCTTGACGAGATTCTCGTGTCTGTCAAGCCCGCACGAAAGACGAACAGCCCCTTCGACGCAGTCATTTCAGGATGGATCTTCCACTGGAATGCCTCGCGCTCAGGCATCCGCTTCGAAGACCACCGTCTCTGGCCCAGTCTGTCGCACCCTGCTATCTTTGAGCTGGTTGGCCTGCCCAAGTACTTTGATAGCCTTATTGAAGAGGCAAACCGTCGCCGTTGCCCCAGTTCGAAGAAGGAGCTCACTGACCCCAGTATCTGTTTATTCTGCGGAGAAATATTCTGCTCACAGGCAGTCTGCTGCATGACAAACAAGCTTGGCGGCTGCAACCAACATCGTCAAAAGTAATTATACCCTCCCACTCCTTGCATGTACTCTTCAGCTAACCAGTCTTCCATAATAGATGCGGCAAAAACATTGGTCTTTTCATCAATATTCGCAAATGCACGGTTCTCTATCTGCACAACACGAACGGATCATGGCATTACGCGCCCTACCTCGACCGTCACGGCGAAGTCGACCCCGGTCTCCGCCGCAACCGCCAGCTTATCCTCAATCAGAAGCGGTACGACCGGCTACTGCGCGATGTTTGGTTGTCACACTCGATCCCTGCAACCATCAGCCGCAAGCTGGAGTCCGAGATGAACAACGGAGGCTGGGAGACTATCTAAAGAATAACGAAAATTGGGTTTCTTTTGCGCTTGTTGGCGTGCGTGCGCTTAGATTTCTTACTTTCGAATCTTTAGCGGCGAATTGGAAACGATCCTCATCGCGTCTTTTAATCGCCTTTCTCGTTTCCTTTCGTCACTATGCATCACTACTCTGTTTTCATCTGTTTCACTGTATATCGAACATGGTTTTCATCAATAGGTTCACTTGGTAGTTATGATTCAAAAATACCAGGCTACATTCAACTCGAATTTGGATTAGATGTGAATCATCATTGCTGATTCCCCCGAGGTAGTCGACATGACTTTATTATGCTGCATATATTCCAAGGTTGGTCCTTTATAGTTCCCAAATAGGCTTAGTGCTAACCCCAGTTAACACAATGTCTACCCACTGTACCTACCCTACTCGTCTCTCACTTTCAACTCTGATCTTTTATTTTCCCAACTTCATCTACCGGTTCTGCTTTCTCCACATTGATCCTTCACTCTCAACGTTGATATACCTATTCCAATTCTCTAACTCTGCACTGTTCAACACCCGACGCACGTTGTTTTCTCAACACTGATTCCTCTGTTTGTTCGCCGTGTTGCTTGTTGATTTTTTCTTTTACTGTTTGACCTACTCTTGTATCTGGAAATTCAGTTTCATCTCAGTTTGACCTCTCTTCACTTTGAGACGACGTATCTGGCAACTCAATGGACACTCTTCCCTCCCCCTACACCGGGAATGGGGAAGAAGGACCGCAATTCCTCGGCCACCGCTGCGACAAGCAACACCTAAATGAGGGAAGAGAGACGATATAGGTTCGACACTGAAGCTGCTGTGTATGATCGCCTCCACAAGAACCGTCCGGCCGGCCATCATCTTTTTCCCAAGTGCATCGCAAGGGGAAATATCTTGTGCTCAAGTTTGTTTCCAGCAGGTTATGCGAGTATACTGGAACGTCGTGAGGGAGAACTACTTTTGATATATGGCATAGCCTGAACGCAAACGAGCGGGCTTATGTTGAAGGTGAATGCTTGAAGGCAATCCACGCATTTCGGTCAATCTCCATTCGTCTGGACGACCCAGGGATGCACAATGTTCTGTATGCAAGGGAAAAGTCGGACTTTGACGCTTCTTGATTTTGAGGTCGCTGTGGAGCTTCTGCCCGATTCATACATCCCCACGAATTACGAGATGAAGCGAATCTTCAGATCAGCCTCGACCCTGGAAGGAGAACAAGGCGGTTAAGTCCGACTTCGTCATGTTCTCGGTGTTTTGGTTTTTTTTTTCTTTTTTTAACTGTATTATTAAAATTTGCGAGTGACCTGACTCCTGTATCTATTAGCATATGTCTTCCCGCCCTTCACTCGATGGCAAGAGACATTTGAGTCACCTAGTAGCGATGAATATATATTGATACCCAACATGCTTTCTATATCCTGCACATTTACGGTCCATATACCTAGTTCACTCGTAGTACATATCGGACAAGAATCATAAAAAAATACAAAAGCCATCGCCCGGAGTCCGGCAGCTTGAGATCAAACGGCACTCGAGCTGAGGATGGACGGGGATCCAAGAGGCATGCGCCAATGTCGCCAACAACCGCTAGGCCAAGTTCCCACCCATCCAGTTCTACACCGAGCAGTGCCATCTGTCAAGTAGATTCAAATTAGAGAATAGCGATGCAAGTACTAGGTTGCCTTCATATTGAAATGCCGATCTTGCTTAGGGAAAATGTGACCAAGCTTGTTCGGAGATAGTCTTATCAGTGCCAAGCCGGATCTTCACTTCTTAAACATGAGCCTTTCTTAACTTCAATCCCAAGCAACTTGAGCTCGCGAATCATGAATAACGAGCAGTTTCGCCGGCTACTAGCCGACCAGTCATCATCAAAACCAAAGGACCAGAGCCCAGCGCCTGGTCGCGATACGTCGCGTGGTGGCGCAACTCCGGGCGGGTCACTGGGGTCGCGAATGCGGTCCAGTATTCCCATGACACCGTACGTCGCTAGATTTGCGGATTGCTATGATTTCGGAGGAAGCTAACAACCATGGCCTTGCTCTAGACGTTCAGTTACTGGTGTGGACTTTGCTCGTCAGCTATTTGACCAACGTCGCGAGGGCGATCGACCTTCGAAGCGATTCAAGTCCTCCGCCGCGCCCAAGGGTACCTCGCTACCCACCGGTTATCAGGATCGTGCGAAATTGCGCAATGCGGAGGACGAAAATGAGAACAGCACGGGTCTGGAGGCACGTATCAAGGCACTCGAGGATATGGTTAAGTTGGGACAAATCGACCAAGCTACCTTCGACAAACTCCGCCGAGACCTCGGAGTCGGAGGTGACCTCGCAAGCACACACATGGTCAAAGGGCTGGATATGGATCTACTGAGAAGGGTCAGAGCTGGTGAGGACGTGTCGCGAACGGCCGAAAAACCTGCTCCACCCCCCGAAAAAGAAGACGCAGATGAGGAATTCGAGCGTATGATGGAAGAGAAGGGGCTCGAGGAGATTTCCGCTGTACCTAAGCAACAGAAAGAAAAGAAGAAGGGGACCATGGCACCGCCGCCTGCTAGGCCTAAGACCCGCGATGAAATCCTGCGGGAATTGAGGGCAAGCCGGGCTGCTGCCGCACCTGCTCCGCCGCCGGAGTCCATACTCGGCTCAAAATTCAAGAAGCTGAGCGATGGAAAGCCCGAGAAGAAGAGATTTGTGGAGCGTGATGAGACCGGTCGTCGACGCGAAGTGCTCCTCATCACCGATGCGCAAGGAAACACGAAGAGGAAGACCAGGTGGCTTGATAAGCCAGTTGAAGTGCCTGAGCCTGCCGCGGGAGACCTTATGATGCCCGATGCAAGTGTCAAACCCCTCGGTATGGACATTCCAGCTGATATTGCTGCCCGTGCCGCTGCACAAGAGGCACCCGAGGATGACGACGACAACATATTTGCCGGTGTCGGTGATGATTACAATCCTCTCGCTGGACTCGAAGACGAGTCATCGTCTGATGAAGATGGCGAAGTGGCAGGTGCGGCTACTAGAAAACCTGAGAAGGCTTTTGTCAGTGAAGAAGAGAAGGAGCCTGCTGCGTCTGAAACAGCACCTGTGAAACCCAAGAACTACTTTGCGACTGGGACCTCGACTACATTAGAAGAGGAGTCTGTCGATCGATCCAATCCCCTCACAAGAGATCCAACCATTCTTGCCGCCCTCAAACGAGCTGCAGCCCTCCGACAGCGCTCTCCCTCGGCAGATGGTGAAGAAGATCAGTCTTCTGATACAGCCCTTCGTAACAAGCGCTTCATTGAAGAAGCACGCCGGCAAGACGCCATGGATGCTGCAGATATGGATATGGGATTCGGAGGAAGCCGCAACGAAGACGGAGAGGAGGAAGACGATGGTCCCCTGCTCGACTTTGACGACAACGAGCGAGGCGGGAAAAAGAGAAAGCGTGGCCCCAAGAAGAAGAAGAAGGGTGACAAAGATAGTGTCACGGATGTTATGCGCGTTGTCGAGGGTCGCAAGAAGGAGACTTCATGAGTGTCATTGGCAGGAGGTCTTGGGCCTTCCGTTGTCTCCTACATGTACTTTCTAGTATAGAATGGAATACCCTACGTACTATGCTATGTTCTTCTCTACCTGTCTGCCGAATTTCCATCATGGCGCGGGGGCCATTCGATCACCGGCGTTTACAACCTGTTGGATTCCTTTTCCTGACTTGGTGAATATCATTATAATGAGATTACATCTACGGCACATCGTTCCATATACTCCACGTATTATATATACAGGTACTCGGCTGCGTATCCAGACTTCACTAAAGACAACATAGGACTTTGGTAATCTGAATACCTAGTTCGCTTGATAGAGATCACCTTGGGTAGACGCATTACAGCATTAAGAATATTCCCATGTCTTTCCTAGCATCTCGTTTGAAGGTTATTCTCTGCCGTGTAGTCCGGTGGACACCTGCGTCACCATCTAGTAAGCCTTGCTTGTACGGTTCAATGTATTTAGTCCGTCGATATCTTCGGCGTCGGACGTGTATGAGATGAGTTTACGTGGCTAACGTGTCCATGTGATCTCAGGCTTATGCTTTGTCTAAAGGGGACGTGTGTCTTGCCTCTGCAGATGGATATAGATGGCTGCATATCTTTATAATACCGTACAGGATATCAATATACCGACGTAGATACCAATATATCCAAATGGGAGACAATGGACTTCCCAGACTGACTCTTGGACTTCGCTGTCGCATCTCCTTAGACAGGGCGTATAGCCAGTGGAGACATGCGACATGTTAACTTAGTGAGGGTGGTACTTTCCCTATTTGAGACAGCCCTACTAGTAATTAGCTACTTTTCCCAAAACAGAAGGAACCCCCAGCTTCACTCCCAGCTTCAACCTATAAATACCCTCCTCCCCCCTCTTCTCTTCCAATTTTTTTCTTCCTCCTACATCCATCTTGCTTCCATCTGTCCATCCACTTCCCATCCACTTCCCATCAATCTTTCATCAATCTTTCATCCCCCCATGGCGACTTGGGCTTTTGTTCATCATTCATGGCTTCATGGCCATCTTCTCTCTACAACCCTCTCTTCTTCTGCGTCTATGTGACGCGTCTACACCATGGTCACGTCTACACCATGGTCACGTCGCCTTGGTGATGTTCACTGGTATGTTCCTTCCATCATTTGCTCCTTCCATTATTTGTTCCTTCCTTCCGTTGCTTCCTTCCTTCCCTTTCCTTCCCTTTCCTTCCTATGTCTCGCCTTGTTGTCTCTGTTTCCCATTGTGCCCCTTCCCAACCACTCCATGTGTTCGTCTCATGTTGTAATATTGCTTTCGTCCCATGGTACCATTGTATCATGCCATCATGCCCGCCTCTCAATACCCCATCGTGTGTCTATGCTTATCGTTCCTTCATGTCCCACATCGATGAGCAATGTTGGAACCTGTTCGGCTACCCAGCTAATGAATTACAGAGACCAAAACACAAGTCTATGCTTGTGATTCATGCCGACTCCGCTTGATGTCTTCCCTCTGCTCATGGGATGAAAGGCCTCATGATGACCCGTCGTGGTTCAGGTGAGAACTCTAGCGTTATCAACCCCACGGTTCTTTTGGCTCGCATCAACGAGTGGAAGACCTCACCAGTCCATTGACTGACGCAGGGAAACTTTTTTCTCCTCTGCCTTTAGGGATCTATCCAATCAACCGCCCAATCAGTCCATTCACCCATCCAGTCCACCATCCACCAAGTCATCCATCCAGTCAACCATTGAGCCAACCCCCAGCCAATCCTCCAGTCAATCCAGTCAATCCAGTCAATCCAGTCAATCCAGTCAATCCAGTCAATCCAGTCAATCCAGTCAATCCAGTCAATCCAGTCAATCCAGTCAATCCAGTCAATCCAGTCAATCCAGCCAACCCAGTCAATCATCCAGTCAATCCTTTCAGTCAACAATCTCCACTTCCAGCCAATTCTCCAGCCAATTCTCCAGTCAATCCAGTCAATCCAGCCAACCCCGTCAATCATCCAGTCAATCCAGCCAACCCCGTCAATCATCCAGTCAATCCTTTCAGTCAACAATCTCCACTTCCAGCCAATTCTCGAGTCAATTCTCCAGTCAATCCAGTCAATCCAGTCAATTCAGGCAATCCAGCCAACCCCGTCAATCACCCAGTCAATCCTTTCATCAACAATCTCCACTTCCAGCCAATTCTCCAGTCAATCCTCCAGTCAATCCAGCCAACCCCGTCAATCATCCAGTCAATCCTTTCAGTCAACAATCTCCACTTCCAGCCAATTCTCGAGTCAATTCTCCAGTCAATCCAGTCAATCCAGCCAACCCCGTCAATCATCCAGTCAATCCTTTCAGTCAACAATCTCCACTTCCAGCCAATTCTCCAGTCAATCCTCCAGTCAATCCAGCCAACCCAGTCAATCATCCAGTCAATCCTTTCAGTCAGCAATCTACACTTCCAGCCAATCCTCCAGTCAATCCAGTCAATCCAGCCAACCCAGTCAATCATCCAGTCAATCCTTTCAGTCAGCAATCTCCACTTCCAGCCAATTCTCCAGTCAATCCAGTCAATCTTCCAGTCAACCATCCAGCCAATCAAACACTTGCAGTCTTACCGTGGCGGGCTTCGGCTTCAGGACAATCGGCAGGCTGGTCAAACAATTCACTTCACCTAACTGTTTCAATCAAGCCAATTCAACCAACTACTTCAGTCAACCACCTTAATCAACCACCTCGATGAAGCACTTCCAGCCTGACCGTGGCGGGCCTTCCGGCTTCAGGACAATCGGCAGGCTGGGCAGTCAATGCACTTCGATCACCACCTCACTCGACCACCTCAATCGACCACCTCAATCGACCAGCCTCAATCACCCACTTCCAGTCTGACCGTGGCGGGCCTTTCGGCTTCAGGACAATCGGCAGACTGGTCAATCACCCACCTCGATATCACCCACTTCCAGTCTGACCGTGGCGGGCCTTTCGGCTTCAGGACAATCGGCAGACTGGTCAATCACCCACCTCGATATCACCCACTTCCAGTCTGACCGTGGCGGGCCTTTCGGCTTCAGGACAATCGGCAGACTGGTCCGTCAACTATCCCACTTCGATCCACCACTTCGATCACCCACTCCAACAAACCACTTCCAGTCTGACCGTGGCGGGCCTTCCGGCTTCAGGACAATCGGCAGGCTGGGCAGTCAATGCACTTCGATCACCACCTCACTCGACCACCTCAATCGACCAGCCTCAATCACCCACTTCCAGCCTGACCGTGGCGGGCCTTCCGGCTTCAGGACAATCGGCAGGCTGGGCAGTCAATGCACTTCGATATCACCCACTTCTAGTCTGACCGTGGCGGGCTTCGGCTTCAGGACAATCGGCAGGCTGGTCAATCACCCACCTCGATCACCCACCCTATCACCACCCCCAATCAACCACCTCGATAAACCACTTCCAGTCTGACCGTGGCGGGCCTTTCGGCTTCAGGACAATCGGCAGACTGGTCAAGTAATCCGATCCATCCATCCACTTCGATCCACCGCTTCAATCCACCGCTTCAATCCACCGCTTCAATCCACCGCTTCAATCCACCACTTCCACAAACCACTCCAACAAACCACTTCCAGTCTGACCGTGGCGGGCTTCGGCTTCAGGACAATCGGCAGCTGGTTTGGTCAACCAACCACCTCAATTAAGCACTTCCAGCCTGACCGTGGCGGGCCTTCCGGCTTCAGGACAATCGGCAGACTGGTCAGTCAACTATCCCACTTCGACCAACCACTTCGACCAACCACCTTGATCCACTACCTCGATCGACCACTTCCAGCCTGACCGTGGCGGGCTTCGGCTTCAGGACAATCGGTAGGCTGGTCAGTCAACTATCCCACTTCGATCCACCACTTCGATCAAATACCTCGATCCACTACCTCGATCCACTATCTCGATCAACTACCTCGATCGACCACTTCCAGTCTGACCGTGGCGGGCTTCGGCTTCAGGACAATCGGCAGGCTGGGCAGTCAATACACTTCGATCACCACCTCAATCAACCACCTCAATCAACCACCTCAATCAACCACCTCAATCAACCACCTCAATCAACCACCTCAATCAACCACCTCAATCAACCACCTCAATCAACCACCTCAATCAACCACCTCAATCAACCACCTCAATCAACCACCTCGACCAGCCTCGATCACGCACTTCCAGTCTGACCGTGGCGGGCTTCGGCTTCAGGACAATCGGCAGGCCAGTCTGATCAACTAACCATTTCAATCAACCACCTCGATGAACTACCTTGACTATAGCCACCGTTCTTCTTGCCCTGTGGCAGTCGATTCATACCAGGTGAGAACTCCAGCGTTATTTCAACCCCACGGTTCTTTTGGCTCGCAACGAGTGGGAGACCTCACCAGTCCATTGGCTGACGCAGGGAAACTTTTCTCTCCTCTGCCTTTAGTGATCTTGACATTCTTTGCCACTTTGCCATATCGAACAGGGCCTTGCCTGCGATAAGTGTTGACCACGCCCGCACTACAGGCTATGGCATCACCGCCAACGTCACCGTCAAAGGCAGAGACAAATACCTCCATCCGCACACCTACACCTTCAGGTAAGGTCTCTGAGCGGACAACACATGGAAAGGAGGTAGAATACAAAACGGACAACTTCCACCCCCCAGCCTCCTTAGGTAGTCAGATAGAGTTCCGCGATGATGGACCTTACCAGCTTTTGCTGACACTTGTTGGTTCTTACCAGGCACCTCCATACCCACAGCGGAGTCAGCAAATTTCCCAACTTGGTCACTCCAAGTCGACGCCGAGAGCTACTTGCCCTTCCGGCCGCCTTTCAAGGCTGATTCCCATAGCTGATCCAGCAGCCTCTGCCGACTCGAATCCACTCCAATTGATTTTCCAATGCATGGTACCGAGGAAATCGTCACTGGCAATCCAAACATTGCACATTCAGGTGAGGTTCCTGAGCGAACAATACATGGGAAGGAGGTTGAGTGCACCAGCGTCACCCTCCATAGGTAGTTAGATAGGTTCTGCGATGGGATCTCACCAGCTTTTGCTGACGCTTGTTGGATTTTACCAGGCATATCCACACTACCAGCTGACTCACCGTGACCTGCCAACTTGTTGCCCACTTGAACGCACTCGCAAGTGGATTTCCAATGCAGCATACATCAGTATGCATGCACCCACACCAACAAACTGAATATTTAGGTGAGGTTCCTGAGCGGACAATACATGGGGAGGAGGTTGAGCGCACCAGCGTCACGCTCCATAGATAGTTAGATAGGTTCTGCGATGGGATCTCACCAGCTTTTGCTGACGCTTGTTGGTTTTTACCAGACATCAACACATCCGTGCCGTCTAGTCGGGCCTGCTTGCCACTCTGTGCTCCGCACCTGTCTCTCCAACATACAAGACAAAGCGATTGCCACTCCTGCATCTTTAGGTAAGGTCCCTGAGCGGACAACACATGGAAAGGAGGTTGAATATAACCCAAACGGACAACCTCCACCCCCCAGCCTCCTTAGATAGTTAGATAGAGTTCCGCGATGATGGACCTTACCAGCTTTTGCTGACGCTTGTTGGGTTTCCAGGTCCATACCAACTGCCAATCTCACTAAATCTGCCATCGACTCAAATTTCCTTGGCACTCGCCCTGCCTACAGCTCAACTCAACTTCTGATCAATCTTGATCAGGCTTGATGGCGGCAACATGTGGAATTCATCATCGGGTCATTGAGGCCTGGGCATCTAACAAGTCTGTTACGGGAAGAACCTATCTGCCTTCAAATGCAGAACCGAAATGCTTAGTCAGTCCTGCAACACCCCGGGGCCGTCTCAAAAACAAAGACAAAACGAAGAGCAACAACACGGCCATTACCAGAAGAGCCTCCAACACTCCGCAGATCGACAAGGCACTGAGTGAACGCTTGCTCACCGAACGAATCGTCGAATATGATGGAGGATGGATGGACTGGGATGATGATGGATGGACTGGTGGCCACAGTCAAATTACAGAAGCGGAATTGTATCAGCAGTCAATGTGAAGAATCAAAACTGAACATCATACAACACATTGACCTTCAAAGAATTGAGCCTATACAGGTAGAGCTACGCCTAATAATTGCTTTTCGGGATAAAGTTGGGGAAGAATCAAGAGAGAATAGCTAAATTAGCTTCTATTTTGCTAAGGATTTCTCGCTTCCACAATCAAGAAGCAACATAGAACCCCTTCGGTTGAGAATTCCACCTTCGGAAGATGTTGACTGCCTCCTATTCGATCAACTGCAATAAGGCAGTGGATTCTCTGTTCACATGCCCGATTTCCATTCTCCCCTCTGCTCAAACAACATCAGATCGATGCTAATTGCAGCCATTTGCCAGAGACACTTGGATACGCTTATTCCCACCCATGGACGTTCTGGGCAAGACAGCATGGTATCGCGGAGCAAAGAACACCGCGATAATTAGATGGGATGTAGTCGGGCAGGGTTTTCCATTAGGCATGAAGGATACATTTAGCCGACTAGGTCACAAACAGAACAGCGCTTTCCCCTGTATCCACATATCCATAGAAATGCGCGTCCGCAAGATGGGTGGGGTTTGTAACGCCAGCAGAATTGCCCCCAACAGCCATGCTGAAGTTGATGAACTAAGCACAATTCCACAACTGTTTCGCGGTATAGAAGCTCAGGAACTCCCGTTTTACGCACATGAAGGAATAACTTGTAGCAAGCGAACAGATATGTGCAGGTTAGCGCGAGGCAAACTTGGTCGGCGAATTGAAGGAATGTAAAGAGTATATCCACTATCTCTGGTGGAATCTTTCGAAAATTGTCTGGTTTCTTGTTCGGATGCCGATGGAATATGGATTTTATCTTGAGAATATATTGAGCCATGTTGGGTGGAATGAGAAGTGAGGGAAATGCGTCTATTTCTCTTTTACGTGGATCGGCGTCATCGACCAACGTGGGTTTATACCACCTTGGGCTTTCCTATTTGGCTCTCGTCCTCCCATACTGACAATCGAATCTTTAGATGTTGCCGTCATCAGCATCACATTCCCGCTAGCAGAGATTATGAATCATATCACTGTGTGCCCAGGTGATTAGACTGCAACTTCCATCACATATCGCCCTCACCTTTCGCCCTCGACCATCAACCTAGGACCAGCCCCAGAAAGACCCCAGCAACTGATCAGGTGCACTAAGAGGCACCGTCAACATGCATATCATGCTGGAAG
This sequence comes from Penicillium rubens, assembly GCF_028828025.1. Classification (NCBI taxonomy): domain Eukaryota; kingdom Fungi; phylum Ascomycota; class Eurotiomycetes; order Eurotiales; family Aspergillaceae; genus Penicillium; species Penicillium rubens. The sequence continues at coordinate 6,730,847 of NW_026890600.1, forward strand.
CATTGAATAATCTCTTCGGTGTTGAAGGCCAAGAGAGATATAAATTCTCACGTTGACACAAGGTTGTGGACCATGGTCCGTGCGTCTCTCGACCTTGGAAAGCTTACTTCTGACATCTGACATCTGACTTCTGACTTCTGACTTCTTCCTAACAGCAACTCTCTAGACGATTTCGGCGACCGGATCGCGCGAAAATTGATTTACTTCCATGCTGCTTTTACGTTCATGGGGATACAGGTGCATCATGACGGAGACCGTAAACGTATCAAGGCAGCAGAACCGCAAACCACGCCCGGAAAAGCGGCAAAAGCGGCCGCAATTGACACATTTCCTCTGTCTCCCTCTGGTAAACACCAAATCTCTGCCGCAGCTGGATGAATCGCTCGCAGCCTTCAAAACAACCCATCTCGCGGAACCCGGGCCAGCTACTCAATCGTCCTCCAAGGAGGGGGACAACTTCCGCCTGGGTCTTCCCAGCGCAGCCTTTCGTCCACTGGGCACAATTCACCTTACGCTTGGAGTAATGAGTCTCACCAGCAAAGAACGTCTCGATCAAGCTCTTGCTTTTTTCCAATCCCTTGATCTGGCGGACGTGATGAACGAGGCGGAGCCAATCACCGCTCACACACAACAGAACAGCACCCTGTCGTCGCCCTTGACTGTGTCTCTCGAGTCATTACATGCCCTACCCCAAGACAAATCAGCAACCATACTACATGCTTCTCCGGTCGATCCTACAGGCCGCTTACTTCCATTTTGCGTAAAGCTACGTGACAAATTTATTGAGGCTGGCTTTATCCAGAATGAGCTCGAGAGAAGGCCAGCAGGAAGACAAAAGAATCCCCGCTTTGTCCAAGACAGCCTTCAGGCCTCCGGATCTACTACCGTTTCTAGTGATGCATCTTTAAACCAACAAGAAAGCCAAAATCCCTCTGAGTCCCCAGACGTGTCGAAAATCCCGGACCCATCCATACCTGTAATAACTCGAGAACCAAAACCGCGACCACTGCTCCTGCATGCTACTCTTGTCAACACAATTTACGTCAACGGACGACGGGGCCAGAACAAAGATGCAAATGGCAAATATCCTCCCAAACGCCTAACATTCGACGCCCGCAACCTCATCTCACAATATCGTAATTACTACTCTGATGACAATCGAACTATCCCACACCCAGCACATGCTGGATCTTCCGAGGACACCGAAAGTGACCACCGCCATACGGGATCGTCACCAATCCCTGACGCCGACATTCTTTCCTCCGAGCACAGAAGCCATTCGGCCGCTTCTCTTCCGCGGGGCTACCCTTTCGTTTGGGCGAAGGAAATCCCTCTGGATACTATCTGCATCTGCGAGATGGGCGCCAAAGAATTATATCCAGGTGTCAACGACGATCATGGTTTGAATGAACGCCTTGGCGGGGAATATACGGTCGTTGCAGAACGGAGTCTAAATCCATGACTTGACTCTCGGCCCTTGTTGAACAGCATTTGACGGTAAATGATCAATTGGCAATAATACACGTAAATAGGATCATTTTTTGGACATATTTATGAGAATACTAGATTGTTTAGGATATTTGCTTCCATTTCTGTATTGCTAGTGATATTAATGAGTAGACTAGATCCCAAGCCTGCTTGGGTTGTGGATGGTACGTATGCTGGGGATTGCTCATCGTGAGGTGAGTTGTGTCGAAGTGTAGCCCTGCGTCGGCAGCGCAGCGAAGAGAGGCTCTATGACCTCTTCTTAGGGCATATCTGCGATATTCTGACGGGACATTGAAAGCCAGAGGGCGATTACCCCAGCCCGGGTCCCGTGACAATGGGATGAAATGAGGCCGGTGAACTGCTGAGGAGCTGAGATGAAATGGCATCTTAGGTGTGGTTGAAAGAATGTCCCCCAATCAAGTACCACTGGATCATCTCAACCGACTCATGATGGTCTCCTGTCCCCGTTCAACAGATAACTCCGCAGCCTTAGCCTTGATGGCGGTAAGTATGCTGCGCTCGAAATCATCACGGGTGCGCAGCACAGCCTCAACCCACGAAAGCTGCAGATCCCAGTACTCAAGCTTGAATGCTTCGTAAACCTCCACAAGCGCGGGGCCCTTTTCAGTGGCAAGGAGACGAACAAGCCAATCAACCAGTCGCCACTTCTGCTTGATAGTACCCTGGAATGAGTCGGGGTAATTCTCGAAGAAAGCAAAGACAGTAAGGACGTCGTCCTTGAACTTGTCTGTGAAGGGGTCCACGTTACGGCGGAATTTAACACCCTTGTTGCGCACTGCAGACAGGTACCGGACCAGCAGCTCGTCCGATAGTTCCTCGACCAGGATCTCGGCCAGGGATGGGTGCAGCACGGAGGAGTAGTCTGCCATGTAGTCTTCAAAGGTGGAGGTAATACGCTTCATGGCGAATTCGCCGTACCAGCGGGACGTGTAGAAGTCTGGTAGCACAGTGTCCAGATCGACCCAGAAGACAAGGCTCACGAACTGCGCCAGGCAGTGCGTGCTCAGATCCACGTAGCCATCGCGCAGGGAATCCAGCTCGATGGTTGCCGTGGTGCCCATGTACTTTGGTGTGACCATAGGCTCGAAATCGGACTTGAACCGCGTCAGGTAGCCGAACTGGTTGCCCTCCTCGTTGTCGTCGATGCAGGAGATCTGGTCGTTGGCTATGCCGATCAGCCAGTCTTGTAACAGCTGTACGCCTTCTTGGTCCGCGCCTTCTACTTGGTGCTTTGCGCATTCTTCGTCCACAAGTGCCTGCCATGCAGTCTGCCGGTTCTTCAAGGCACGGAACATAGCGTCGATGACGCCCTCTACCAGGTCTGCACGGTCTGATGCCCCTGATGCCATGACTTGTTCGTGGAGCATGCGCCACATGTCAGCCAGTGTCTTGGTGCGGAAGTGGCCTTCTGCATTGTTGTCCAGGGCATCTGCGGCACGTTCCACGAGGGACTTTTTGTCCGCGTTGAAAATTCGGTCCATCCATTCTTCGACGGCGTTGATGATGACGGCCTGCCACTTTCGGACTAGTTCTGGCTCGCGGTCGTCGAGAATGTTGGGTTGGAGTTCTGTTGATGCCCAGCCCAGCTTCTTCATTTTCTTATAGTACTTGTCGCTCCAGTGGATGATACTGAGCAGGTTATCGGCTGGAAGCTCGGTATCGTCGATCAAGCTGAGCAGGAAGTCATGCATCATCTGATGATAGATATCGGTATATGTTTTGAATATCTTCCATTTTTTCGGGACAAGGCTCTGCATGCCTTGCTTGACCGTGAATAGATCATTGAAGTACCATCGGAATTTCTTTTCCAGGTTTTCCGGATCTGCAAGGAATTGTTCGAGGGTCTCTTCGAATTGCCCCTGGGCGTAAAGCTCGATAGCTTGGATGAATTTGTCTTTGTAACCCCGCACAGTCTTGGGACCAATGTTCATGGACTTGAAACGACTTGCGAGGTCCTTGTGGTCTTTCTGAGCCTCTTGCAAGGCTCGGACGGTATCGTCATTTTTCTCCTCGTTCAATACAACAACAGCAAGACGCACAACCATGCTCTTGTTATCTGCCTGCACCAAGGGGATGAGGTTCATGCAAGCCGTGCCAAGGTGGTCATCAAACCACTCAATAACGGAATCCAACCTGTTAAAGTACTCTCCCAGAGTCTCTTCAGAGCTCGGATCCTTCGCCTTTCGAATCTGATCCATAGCCTCATCGCGGAAATCCCTTAACCGCGAGATCTGCATATGAGCACGCAGAATATTAGGCTGGTTCTCCATATCGTCATCATCGTCTTTGAGCAAATCCTCGACTTCCTGGATATCCGCGTCGAAATTCTCCAGTCCCCGTTTCATCATAAGCGTAGCGTCGAAATGTCGTTGGATCCGCGCGAGTTGGTCAATCTGCGCAAAGTCCTCCACGCTATCCTGCGACTCGGCGCACAGCTTGTCGATCCCTTGAAGCTCGTCTTTCGTTTTCGAGACTTGTCGCTGGCCCTCAGTTAGAGCACCAATGCTGCGTTGCACGGCCTCCAGCTGGTCTCGCAGACCTTCACGCAATCGTGAATCAACTGCCGCCTTCTTCCGCAGGTATTCCGCTTTAAGCCCGCTGATCTTGTCTAGATCCTCCGGGTGCCGCAGGAGGTCTTCAAGTCGCGGCAGCGCGACCGTAGTCTCAATGTTACTGGCTTGTGCCATGGTCATGGTAAGGTAATCAGGGATCTCGTGGTGTCGTTGTTCCGGCTCAATCGCTCGAAGCTAGGTCGAGGGGTGAGTTGTCAACAATGCGGGCATGGGGCGTTGCTTGCGGGAAGTAACAGCAGCGAACTAAGAAATGAATCCAGGTACTGTCACACTGAGAAGAGCGCAGCCCATAGTCTCCGCTTTTGAAATGCGAAATACTATATCAACTATCACAGGCCGATAGATTGTCGTCGCTGCTGTCATCGGATCGGGGCAGAATACACACGTGACCTACCGCCTTCTAATTGAATTTGCGGGTTCGCGATAATCTCCAAGTCTGCGACGTTTCTCCGCCAGATCACAGTATCAATTACGCTGCAGATATCGGCTGCGGATCCTCATTTACCGATATTCGGATATCCCTGCGTCCACCGCGCTCCAGCCCACCTATTCCGAGTCCGATTCCGCGACTCCGGACAACCTCCAAACCATACCATCCAAAGAACAACATCCGAATATCAGATCCTCTCGATCTCCACAAATCCAACATGTCCTACTTCCGCATCACCCTCATTCGCTCCGCAATTGGACTCCCGCGCCGCTCAACAGACGTTCTCAAGGCGCTTGGCTTGAAGAAGCGTATGGCAACAGTCTTCCACAGCGTCTCGCCCTCCGTCGCGGGTCAAATCATGAAAGTCAAGGAACTTGTTCACGTTGAGGAGTGCCAGTACCGCCTCACGAAACAGGAGGTGCATCTCGAGCGCAAGCCTGATCCTGGATACTATATCGAAAAGAGCTGCGCTGAGCAGCGGGGGGAGCTCGGTGGTCAGTGATTGTTTTCATTGAACTTCGCGTGGAATGACATGCTTTTCAGACTGGGTTTCCTTTTCACCGGTCTCGAAGACTGAGATGAGGTTTGGGTCTTTTGAAATGCCTTCTACTCGGACGGATGATTGATCGATTGGTCGATCGCGTCCTCTTCTTTCTGTTTTGGCTTTGCTTGCATGGAGCGGGTTGCTTTGTTTTCTCTTTTGGTCATGTACTCTACGTCCACATCTATCGGGCGAATGTCTTTCTGGCAAACTATTGTATTATATGCATTATTACCGTCTAGTGGAATCCAACACTTGAAACAATTATGTGCAATTCGAAAGAACTTGGATAATGATAACGCCACTGCACCAGCAGTTTGGGTAAGGACAGCTAGAACGCACCAGGACTATGTCTTGGGAGCAGTCCGGACAGGCTGAAAAAATAAGATACAAACAAGAAACCGACATCTTCATGCCAAGACTCATGCTTTGTACAAAGTGTCCAGGAAGCCTTCTGCCAGACGGCTGACGACACTCTTATCGGGAATGCTGCCAGCCACACCGTACAGAGCAGAGGTATCACCACGCTTGAGGATGTAGGATTTGCCTTCACGCTTGCGCTGCTCAGCCTTTTCAAGCTCTTTGCCGATGACTTCACTCAGATCAGCAATGAGCTGGTCGACAGCCTTAGCAGTGGGGATAGTGAAGGCACAGTGGATGGCCGCCGGCGATTGCAGGGCGTTCAGGTGCCAGCCTTTAGCAGACAGGTCATCGGCGATATCATAAATGTCAATGGCACCGTTCTTGCTGCGGAAGGCGACCACACTAACAATGGGGTTACCGATGACCTCCATGTGCAGTGAGATGGTCGTGTCAGTCCGAACGGCTGTCTCGAACTTCCGCGCCGCGTTAATTATATCGGTGCAGCTGTTGACGTATCCAGCCTCGCCGACGCTCATGAGACTGGCCCAACAACCGGCGATCAGAGCGCCGGGGCGGGAGCCCGCCACGGAAGGAGAGGCATACACTCCACCGGACCAATCGGGGTAGATGAAATACTGGTTGTTTCGGTATGATTTGTTGCGGTAGATCAAGACCGAGTTACCCTTCGGCGCGAACCCGTATTTGTGGGTGTCGACACTGATGCTGGTCACACCGGGTTGGCGGAAGTCAAAGCCACCCTCTTCCTCGTAGGGCGAGGGGAAGCCGGCCTTCTTGAGGTGGGCAATGACGAAAGATCCCAAGCAGCAGTCAACGTGGAGAGGGATCTTGTACTTGGTGGCAAGATGCGATAGACCAGGGATATCGTCAACAATGCCGTGGGGGAAGTTAGGTGCTGATCCGACAAGAAGGACGGTATTGGGATTGATTAAACGGCGAACAGCGTGCACGTCAACCTTGAACTCGGGCTCCGGGCAAGGCACTCGGTGCAGCTTGATCTTAAAGTAGTTGCAGGCTTTGATAAATGCCGCGTGTGCCGTATCGGGAATAATCCTGCGATGACTGATCAGTCCTACTAGTCAATACCATATAGTATTCCTACGTCAACTTACATCTCGGGCTCAGTAACACCGCGCTCCAGGAAAGCCTTTTGCCGGGCAGCCAAGCAAGCCATAAGAATAGACTCGGTGCCACCGCTGGTGGTTACACCGGCACCATCCGAGGGGGCATTGAACAGAGCGAGAACCTAGATCAGACATCAGCTAGAATGCTCCTTCAAATACCGTACTCTAGACATAGGAATAATATGCATACCATAGCAACCACCTCAGCCTCCATCTTCCGAACACCAGGGAAAACGTCCGGATGAATCGGGTTCGCGACACCAAACTGCCCAAAGGCCTCAGCCTGTAGCTTCAACAGCTCCGCACCTCCATGGTAAACGGCGCCGCTAACGCGACCATCTTCCCAGCGGGTATGTTCAAGTCCAGCCAATTTGTCAAGTTCAGCGCGGACCTGCTCCGGCGACCAGCCCTCCTTGGGCAGTGTAAGATACCGTGTAACATCCGGCCCAGAGTTAACCAGCTTCGACTCGAGATTCGTGATCGCAGTGCTCACTTGCTTATCAACCTGGCCGCGGACACCAGGGACGCGAAGGAAGATACTGTAGCAGAACAGGCGGAGGGAGATATAGATGTTGCGGATGCTGCCGAAGATGCCGTAGCCACGGATGGAGTAGAAGGTCTTGCGCGTATACCGAAGGATGAATAGGATAAATACGATATTGCGGATACTGTGTTGAGGAAAGGTGTCAGTGGTGATCGCCTTTTGCCTTTTGTTCTGGGCCCGATTCCGCGGGGAACGGGGGAATTACTCAACTTACAGGTCAAAGTTCGAGGCAGAAAGGTGGGCGCTGGACACCCGGCCGTAGCCGACCAGCTTATTCTGCAGGGCAACTGGCAGCATTGAAGAGCTCATTGTTCCCCTAGAAATATTCCTGCAATAATGATGGGCGGGAGTGGCGATGGGGAGGTTTCATTTCGTCAAGTAGTACGTTAGTACGTTCTGACTGGTTGAGTCTTAGCGGGCCTCGGCTCCCACATGAAGCAGGCGCTCAACGTTTTGCATATAATGACAGGACAAGAGGTCTGGAGATCCATACATAATATATGTATAAAATTTATGTATTTATGTATTCATAGACTTGAAATAGTATCCATCCCATATGATAATAATTCCTTACGAGTTACTAGATGGACTCTTCGTAGACGATGTTCTGGTCTTTCTCCACTGACGTAATTGCTCCAGACTACCTAGGTACATCTACAACTACTATATAGAAGCACAACAGTCTTCAGAATAAGTCATTGCCCCTTCTGCGCTAAATGTACAAATTAAGGAGAACTCTTGTCTCCTAGCACAAATGTCTTTGCTCTCCCAAAAGACCAAGATGGTAAAAAAAAAAAAAAAGAAGACTTTTCAACCCCTTATATGGAAAAAAAATGTCAAAACAAATGAAAAAGCATCAAATCATCAGGTATCTGCCACGTCTTTGCACAAGCCACTGTGAGATAGCATGACACAATATATGTATTGGTGAAAGGAAATCGCCTATACGGGAAGACCGGCAGCCTGGGCCTCAAGGAGTTCCTTCTCCTTGGCGGCAAATGCGGCCTGCTCCTCAGCAGTCAGGTCAAGGAGGGGCTTGTTCTCGCCGGACTTCAGGTTACGGTGGTAGGCACGGATAATGCTGTCAGCATCATCGACGGCAATGGGACGAATATCAGCCATGGCCTTGATCTTGGCAGTGCACTCCTTGTATTGAGTGTCAGTCATCTCAAGCTTGAGCTGCTGAGCACGCGACTTGATGGCGTTCCAGCCGGTCAAACGGGAGGCGAAGTGGACGTAACGGGACATGCCGAAGTCGGCGGGGTTGATAATCTCGTAAGTGCTGGGGTTGTTGAGGATAGCCTTGGCGTGGATACCAGCCTTGTGGGTGAAGGCGCAGAATCCGGTGATGTAGTTGTTGAAAGGAATGTTGACCTCAACGGCCTCGGCGACGAGGTCCTCAATCTCCTTGAGCTTCTCGAGCTTGTACTTGCTCTTGACGTACTCGCGGTCGGCGACCATCATGCGGGCCATCAGACCACCGAGAGGGGTGATACCGTTACGCTCACCGATACCGAGAACGGAGGTATCGATGTGAGTGGCACCGGCCTCGAGGGCACAGAAGGCGTTGGCAATGGCACAGCCAGTGTCGTTGTGGAAGTGAGTCTCGATGTCACAGCCAACAACACCGCGCAGGACACGGACGAGCTCGTAGACCTGACGGGGGGAAGCACAGCCAACGGTGTCGGCAATACCGACACGGTTCACACCAACCTTGTCCACAGCGGAGTAGATGGACAGAAGGTCAACCAGGTCGGAACGGAAAGAGTCCTCGCTGGAGAAACGGATCTCAATGCCCTTAGACTTGACGAACTCAATAACTTCAATGGCGGCGTTCTTGATGTAGGTCATGTCCTTGCCGTGAGAGTGCTCACGGAGGTAAGAAGAAGTACCGATAACAACATCGCTAGACAAAGTCAGTTCTGAGTCAACAAAATCAAGGACAAGATGCACAACTCACACTCCATCAACACCGGTCTCGACAGCAATACGGGCATCATCCATATGGCAGCGAATGTGAGTGAGAATCTAAACAGGTTATTAGATACCAATAGTCACGAGACCCGATCAAAACCCTAACGTACCTTAGCCTTCAGGCCGAGCTTGCAAATGGCCTCGCAATCCGCACGTGACTGCTCAGAAGCACAGGGACTAGTGAGCTCGATCTAAGTGATTACTATCGTTAATGTCTGTTTATGGATATGAACTATTCGTTTGGCCGATGACTCACGTAGTCCACACCGAAGTCATCGAGAGCCTTGGCAATCTCGATCTTCTTGGCGGTATCGAAGAAAGCGTTGGCGAACTGCTCTCCCTCACGCAAAGTAGACTCAATAATCTGGAAGCGTGAGACATTGCTAAGGAAATCGGTGACGCCAGCGTCGTGGCCGTAGGGGTTGCGGGATGCGGAGGGGTGGGGGTTCTGGCGAGTTTCAATGCCAACGAAACCAGAGTGGTCGCCGTCTAAATAAAAGTTAGAGGGAAATTCTGGCGCAGTGACTTTCAATTGACATACTGGCAGCGACGGTGGCAGGAGCACCATTGGGCTCGGAGTCGGCACCGGTACACATGGTGCAGATGGTGGGGGAGGGTTTGAGTGTGTAGAGTCGAGATGAGGAGGACGAAGTGCAAAAGTTAAGGATAATCCGAGGTCAAGATCGAAAAGGAAAATCAAGGTATTTAAGATCTTTGTAAGAAATGAAAAGAGAAGAGTCATAAATTCACAGTGAAGTAGTGGGCGGTGAATCCGAGTAAATGGGCCCCTCCCTTTGGACGGCAAAAAAGAAATTTTTGATTGTGGAGAGGTGGGGGAAGTATATTTTGGAGATAGGATCAAATCTCCTGCCGGATTTCTACTAATATACGAGGTAAAATTTTGGTATGTCTATTATTTCCTACTCAATTTGTCCATTTCCAATTGCTTTCTTCCCCAAAATTTGAAATTTCTGATTGAAACAGCATGTGTTATGCAATTTACTTCAATGGCTAAGAACCGACATCGGACCTCACCTGGGCACTTGTGGGGTTCTGACTCATAAGTCCACCTCAACTTCCAACTGATAATGATGTTTTTCTACTGATATATGCAGTTGTTATATAACAGCTATACTATTCTTTGTTTTCAAAATGAGAGACTCAAAACATTCTATTCTTACTATCCACAAAGTCCTATGCAAACGGAAAAGTGATGTCATCATCATTTCCGGTCTTCTAGTTGGCTCGAGGCCTCAAGCGCTGGGATATGATCTGCGTAGATCTCAAATTATAATGTCGACACACAAGTTGACATGCTATGAAACGGGTGCATTACAAGGATCATTCAAATTTTACACGTATTAATAGTATATAACAGGTTATTATTACTCAGGGGCCAGCCTTTTCCTATTATTAAGCTTGCCACTCAGGTGCAAAGGACACGCTCACTAAGCATTGCGTGGAGCAGGTCCAAGACTCCCGAGGTCCTATAGGTAGATATGCGTTTATAAAATACTTGTCTATCAGTGGACAGGTAGTGATGCACCATTACTTATCCTAACTACTCCAACTTCTGGAAGCACTTGAATGTTAGTGTCTTATGTTTCAAATGAATTCAACTCATGCCCAGGTGCAGGCCCCAGGATGGGTAGTACAGTTTACACACTTGCATTTTACCATTGTATCCCAAAATCCTCAATAACCATATTGAATCACTAGTACGAGAGCAATTCCGGGTACTAAAATTCCAAATGCAATTGTGTGTCTTCCAATTTTGTGTAGATCAATGAAGATCGCCAAGTGTGATAGTGATGTTTATTTCTCTTCAACCATTCGATATCACCACCGGTCCTGCAGGGCCTGTATTGACGTTGTAGCTCTACATAATCTATTCAGAACTGGTTCAACGATAACCCTAAATCGTTCTTCAGTCTCGACAAGAATCTCAATACATATGTACAGATGCAAGATCAGCGCTGCCGTTCAGTTGGGCATCACTTCCGATCTATATTGTACATATATTTCATTCCGAACGCATCCAATCATCTCCCGCCGACGAAATCGCTATCATTCTAATTCTAAATTATTCATAGAGAAAGATGGGTTATATATATAGGTAGGGAATGGGCCCATAACGATGGATTCATATTCTAGGAATGAAGAGATGAGACGCTTTTCCATATCAATTTCATAGAAAGTATCCCATCGAATCCGATACATGCATTAGTTAGATCTTCTATCCATACCCGTGGACATATGTACTATTCAACAAGGTTGGAAAGTATATAACGGCCAGCACCAGCGCATTCTGGCCATAAGTAATATCTAGTCTTCAAGACATGCAATGGCAGCAAAACTCGGCCTTCAGTGTACATGATACCAATTGTTGACATAACGGCACCTAAAGTTGTGGGGTCGGGAGCTTTCATGCAAGTCAGAATCCACATGGACCAGGATGATTTGCACTCAAAAAAATCTAGTCGATTGCAATATAGATAAAAAGACATTATGATATGCATCTGGAACTAATCTGGGACATTTCCTGAACTAAGTAGCATAGGGAGTGCTGCCATCGGTGCAAAGAGGGAGATGTTGTGGGAGTAAATTAAAGTGTTGTGGTTGGCCCGCGCTCAGGCCAGCTGTCTTCCCAACTCCTTCTGGACACCATTCTTCCTCTTGTCTCTGACTGTGCCAATTCTTATCCGCCTTTCGGTCATTGGTAAGTGCCTCGATTAAGTTCCATCGTATTAGACTTGATTCATCATTCCCGAAACCTGTCTCACTAACTTGTTCCGCGCCTCAGCCCTCAAGATGCGTTTCACTTCGCTCGTCACCGTCCTCCCTGCTCTGGCCATGGCCCAGGAGCAGATTCCCCTCGCCGACCGCGTGCAGGGATGGTTCAACCAGGTCAAGTCCTACGTGCCGACAGCTGCCCCCGTTGCTGCCCCGATGGAGAAGCTGGCCGAGAAGGTTACCGAGAAGAGCGTCACCAACGTGTCCATGGACAACTGGAAGTCCATCCTTACCCCAGGACCCCAGGCGGAGGACTGGTTGATCTACACCACTGGTGGTAACAAGACCTGCTTCGGTCGCTGCGGAACTGCCGATAAGGCCTTCAAGGTGGGTTGATGCTTGGTCCTGGACGCGTCTTTTTACCAAGTATGAAGACCCTAACATGTTCGCAATTACCAGGAATCCGTTCTGTTGTTCTCCGCCGACCCCACCTCACCTAACCTCGGATACTTGGACTGTGAGGCCAATCAGGTTCTATGCGCCGCCTGGTCCGCCAGCGCTCCCTCTGTCCAGTACTACCAGGTCCCCAAGGAGCCGTCTGTTGGCGAGGAGCGTGCCCCTACTCCTCTCCACAACATCTACCTGAACTCCACCACCGTCACCCCCGAGAAAATCTACGAGATCCACGCCAAGAAGGGCTACGAGAAGGTCCCCGCCTATGAGGGCGCTCTCCACCCCGTTGACGGCTGGGTTGCCAAGTACCAGCTCAACATCCCCATGGGATACGTCATCTGGGGTCTTGGTGCTGTCCCCAGTTGGCTGTTCATGATCGGTATCAGTTTCTTCAGCCGTACCATGATGTAAGTTGGAATTGATTTATGCTTGTTGTTTGTTATCAGTCTAACGCCGGAATTAGGAGCCGTCGCGTGGGTCCCACTGGAAACGCCCCTCGTGCTGCCGCCCCCGCTGGTAGCGCAAACTAAACAGCCTCTTTTGGTCCATGTTGGTGTTTTGGGTTGTATATAATCAGTGGTAGTTATTGTGACGCGTCCAATATACTACTTGGGTTGGTTTGTGTTCTTGTTGGGCAGACATCTGTTGGGGATGGGGCCTCTTCAATCTTGGCTTTTTTCCAGCTACTTTTTTAATCAATGTATCCCAGAAATCTAGCGGGTTTTTGTAACAGATTCACCGAATGCATTAGTAACTCATAACATCCAGAGGTCAACCTTGCCTCTGTGCCCAGAATATAATTGATTTGTATACCTTTCCAAGATCCCAAGGCTGTGGCCCCTTTGCTACCCAATCTATGCTGCTATCTTCATAACGCGCCTGCTGCCTCACCCTGAACCAGCGTACTCGAGGTTATAGTCATCGCCCGATTCAGAGTCACCCGGGGAAGACCATGTGGATGCTCCCCATATTATCCCCCATGTTCAAAATGAAAGCATTGAACTGCTCCATTTGTCAAAATTGATATCCAAGGTGCAAAGGTGATTATTCTAACGCTTTTTAACTGCCGTCAGCACCGTGGGTCTACCCCAGAATTGTCCGCATAGCAGAATCGGCTTGGGACACCATGGCTGGGTTCTGGCACTCATCTCTAGAGGTTAGATCTAGCCATGCTGCACGTCAATAGAACAGTTTGTATGCGAACACTGTGACACTTTGCATGACTTGAATACCAAATGGCATGAGAGAAGTCGATTGCACCAACTTACGTACCCCAGACTCACACTCACAGTTTGTTCTTTTCTTGCAGCTCGCTTGTTCTACGACTTTATCGTTTTCTTGGCCTGTTCAACCAATACTACACGACTAATACTACTTATATAAAGGGCTGGACGCTTAGCCATTTGAGAGTGTCGTGATTCCTCATATATAGTTTCCATTTGCCTTCTCTCGCCAACCAAATGTCAAACATACCAACCGTCCTTACAAAGGCACTAAGTGACAGAGACTACCCCAAGCTCGGCGACGACTCCAATCTCAGCATCCCGGCGAAGGCCTTGGGTATCCTCGTCCTCTACTAGTATTGATTGGTTTAACAACTTGATTTAACATCATTGTCTTTGACAAGGACCACTAGGAAGTAGTACCTAGATATAAACCGGCTATAACAAGCTCGCAAGCCCATCAAACCCAACCTAGTCATGGTTCTGGCTTTCTCAGTATGACCACTTACATCTATTAATCCCTGGTTACTAACTACCACTACATGTTTATGATGATACACGTTGATGATTTTATCATTGCTGCTCCGCACGACGAAGATATCCAGCAGGTTGTTGATGAGCTTCGTCAGTTTTACGATATGAAGGATCTCGGAGAACCAAAGCAGTATCTGAACTGCGCTCTGGATCGGGATTGCGCCAAGAAGACTATCACGATGTCACAGAAGGCATACGTGCAAGATGTGGAAAACTACACACATCTATCGTCGATAAGCTGCCTAGCTACCCCAGCTCAATGTGTTGTTTCCTTGGCGTCGAAATTGCAAGAAAGGGAAGACAACTGTTGCACGGTACGCTTGAGTTGGAGTTCACACGGCATGAAAACAACAAGGAAAGATTGCTTAAATTAATGCATTCTGAGATTGGAAGCTACCGTCCGCATATTCCGTCATGAAGTGTTTTCCATGCTTGAGCTTCGCTCCCAAGTCCCGTTCTCCTTCCAGTTCCCCAATCTCGTTTAATGTCTATCCTCTTGGCGATTTCCATAGCGTCAGTGCCAGTGTGTGGTAATGTCTTCGCATGCAGTATGGCTTCACAGATTGAGGTATATTCTCTGAATTGGGCGAAGGAATGAAATACGGTCCTGGGTTAATCCGAGGATGATGCAGATGTATTGTACATCATAACACTCAATAAAAGAGGATAGAGAGTTCGTTGAACCAGGGGATAAAAGCAATTTCATAGATGTGGATAGATCTCCAGACGCGCTTGCATATTGCATCCAATTCAACTATAACATGTCATAAGCTCGAGATAGTTCCGATACTTCCTCTTAGAGATCGCTCTCTCAGTGGAGCTGGCCCCGAAACGCGAGCTTGATTCTGTGACTTCTTTCCCAAGACATCCTGAGCTAATATAACCTCAACACCTTCAGACTGAAGCTGCAAAATCGACTCAATCGATTCTTCAGCTTGATCCTTGTTTGTATCAATGCAACCAATGTGCAACCATTGTGGCCACATTTATCTGCCAGTGTCCAATCTCCCCCTCTTTGCTCATAACACGTCGATTATGGCACGCACCCCTAGGTAGTAAGTATGCTGACCTGGCCGCGCGAGCGAGGAAATTGATATATTCAGGGAGATTGACTGGTGCATCAACTATCAAGATACTGCTGTCTTGAAGGATATCCACCAGGACACAGCGCAAGGCGACCGGCCTGAAGAGCGTGAACTTGGACATGGAGTTTGGTATTAGTAGACGTAAATGACAACTTGGGCGTCAATTGCTGACAAAAAAAAAAAAAAAAAAAGAGCAAGACGTAGTCCGAAGTTAGGTCGTTTCATTTGAGACGATTCTTGTTGCCTCTTGTGGGGGAATTAACAAGTTGAGGTTAAAGAGGTCGAACCTACCCCAACATTGGACGAAGAACAATTCAATTGTAGGATCAATTGACAATTTCAGGGTCAACTGCAACCGCTGTTGCCTGTGCGTGGAAATTGAGGCGTCTATGGAATACGCTCTTTCGTCTTTCGTCTTTCGTCTTTCGTCTTGATTCTTGATTCTTTGTATCTCTCTTTCCTCTTCTCCCCTAAAGAACTCAGACATTGGTTATTCCTACATTCTTTTCATCTTCCATCGAACTTATGAGTCCAGTCCGTCTGGCTTGAGATCTACCTGCCTCTTGTCGTCCAATCTTGCACTTGCAGGAATCTCAAGATGATGCAGGCAAAGGCCATTGGTTTCATTGGCCTTGGAAACATGGGTTTCTCGATGGCAACCAACTTGGCCGAGAAGCTTCCAGTCAATTCCAGTGTCCACGTGTTTGATATCATCCCGGCTCTAGTGGATGATATCTGCGCGAAATATCCGGATAGAGTCGTGGCATGCTCTGGTCCGAAGGATGTTGCCGACAGATCAGTATGTATCTCGAATCACATTAATCTTCTTGCTTTTCGAAGAGAAAATACTAACGCGATGTAATATCCACTAGGACATCATCATCACCATGTTACCCGAAGGAAAGCACGTCAAGGCAGTTTATATGGGAACGGATGGAATCTGCTCCAGCGACGTCGGACAGAAGCTTCTAGTCGACTGCTCGACCATCGACACCGCGAGCTTCCTAGAGATCAAAGACCACATTAGCAAGAACTTTCCCCGCGCCTCATTCTACGACGCCCCGGTCAGTGGCGGTGTTATCGGAGCGGAGCGAGGAATGATTGCGTTCTTCCTCGGCTGTGCCGAAGACAACACCAAGGACATCGAGGAGCTCAGACAATTGTTTAGTCTGATGGGGAACAAACTCATTCCATGCGGTGGTCCGTCTCTCGGAATCGCAGCCAAGCTTTCCAACAACTACCTCTCCGGTATCATCGCGATTGCCTGCTCGGAGGCCATGGACATGGGAATGAAGTCCGGACTAGACCCGCGAGTCCTGGCCCAGGTTTACGCTGCCGGCAATGCTCAAAACACCATCTGTGATCGCTTCAACCCGGTGCCTGGGGTTGATCCCGATGCGCCGTCCTCGAACGGTTATAAGAAGGGGTTCAAGGTCCATCTTATGAAGAAGGATATTTCGCTGGCTTTGGACATGGCCCATCGCGTGGGATCGACTAATGTGCTTGGGAGCGTGGGATTGCAGATCTACAAGGAAGCCAGTGAGGATGAGCGATGCAAGGACTTGGACTCACGGATCGTGTTCCGGTACTTGGGTGGAAACGAGAACTGGAAGGCTGATCATGAGAACAAGGATTAGGCTTCGATGTACATAACCCCGATTTAGGGGGTTATCCCAGTTCCTGAGACGGAATAGACGAACCGCAGAGGGACCAAGCGAACATTCTACCTGAATCAAAGGCAAGTTTTTTTTACTGGAGCGAATGATTGTTAAGCCCCGAGACAAAAGCATACGATAATGACATTCTCAGACGATTTCCAGCGTATGTCGGCAACGGATAAATAGGTTCGAATTGGAAGGTTGTTGACATGTTGAAGACCAAGTGTAGGTACAAGTAGCAAAGCCAGAACGGGCCCAACGAGGTCACACACCCGGCAATACTCAAATAAATAACATACAAAGAGACATTTTGGACCTCTAAAAATGCGGTTCATTTGGAATTTATCAAGCTAATGAAAAAGAAAGTGAGCCCAAGGTGAGCGCAGTGGAACAAAACGTGAAGATATCCAGGGCGGTCGAGTTTCCCTCAAAGTTTTATCCGCAACTGAGATCTTCAACCACCAACCAACCAACTCAAAATGGCCGCCCCAGCACCATTAGACCGGGTGCCTCCCACAACGGCCGCCTACGTGATCGCAACAGCCATCATTGCAGGCGTGACCGGATATTTCATTGGCCAAGGCTCGTCGCTCAACCTCTTCAAAGAGAAGGAAGGGTGGCCAAACAGCTACGATGTGAAGGTCCACAGCCACTCCTCCGATGAGGAGGACGAATCAGACTCTGAAGATGAAGAGACCGAGGATGAGGGCAACGGCGAAGAGCTGTCGAGCTTCAAGGACAACAACGAGGAGGTGAAGCTGGTGCTCGTCGTTCGCATGGACCTGGGCATGACCAAAGGTATGTACTCTACGAACGTTTCAGTTATTCGCATTTTGTGTTGCAAGCGCTTACGATCTCTTTTTCTTAGGCAAAATCGCCGCCCAATGCGGTCACGCTACCCTTGCTTGCTACAAATACTTCCTTGAATACGCGCCCAACTCGCCTATCCTCAAGAAATGGGAGCGCGGTGGCCAGGCCAAGATCGCGTTGCAGGTCAAGTCTGAGGAGGAGTTGCTGGTCATGCAGGCTCAGGCTATTAGCCTTGGGCTTTGCACGCGCGTTATCCAGGATGCTGGGCGCACTCAAATCGCAAGTGGCAGCAAGACCGTGCTGGGAGTCTTGGGCCCCAAGAGTGTGGTTGACGGCGTGACGGGACACTTGAAGCTGCTGTAAATTACACACCTTATACATGTGCTTTACTTGCGTTTAGATAGGCAATGATGATCATGACCTCGACGAACATATTCAAACATTACTGAATCCATCGCGTTCGACATGCGGCATACGACACGCTAGTATTGCATATGCGCGCATACCAAAATACGTGTTTCACGTTTCCTAGACAACGTAGTCCCGCAAAACGAAGACTTTCTTCAATCCAAGATGTTTACAATATACGAGTTCTATTTGTAGGATATGTTGGCAAGTCATGGTTATTCCCTAACCTCAGCGGCCAACGGCCAATCGGCAAAGAGATATGAAATATGACGCCGTCCGACACCAAGCTGTCAAGCCGAGCTCACCAGTGGGAGCTCAAGACCCGCATCACAAGGCGCAGACACTTATTCTGAGATCTGTCGACCGGAAACCGTAAAGGCCATCCACGAAAATGATGGCTCCAAGCTCGTCGAAATGCCCAGCTCTCAACCGTCACACAGAAACCAGTCAGACTGGAGTCCGTGGACAGGAAATCTGGACACAGATCCGGTGTTTGGTGAAGAAGAAAAGAGGAAAGAAAAAGAGGGAAGGCTCTTATTTATGTCACAAGTGGGGCCGCTAAGATTTTATGGCACTAGGCCTGGATAGGTATAGTTCTATGTGGCTAAATCACGTGACCCGATTGCGGTTATCAGGAAACCAGACGGCGTCGCGCTGAAGGCCAATACCTTTCCATCTCTTTCCCTCCTCCTCCAGACACCGTCAAAATGGCGGACGCTCTATCCATCGAGCAAAATAACAAGATCCGAGTGGCTCTCGGCCTCAAGCCACTCCCAGTCCCCGGTGCCGGCCCAGAATTCAGAGAAGACGACGACAGCGAGTCCGGCGAGGAAGAAGACCCAGCAAGCACCCTCGAGTCACGACAGGCAGAGAGCTACGAAAACTGGAAGAAGGTCCAGGACGCCGCCGAAGCGAAACGGAAACGAGATGAAAAGAATGCTGCTATCAAGCGGGCGCGTGATATCGCCCAAAGGAATGTGCAACTTCAAGGATCTACACTAGGCGAAGCGAATGACGACCAACTTGATACTAAGGCCTGGCTGGCTCAATCCAAAAAACGCCAAAAAAAGATCGAGAAGGAACGCGCGCAGAGACTGGCCGAGGAACTCGCAGAGCGGGAGCGCCTTGCCGAAACTGAGTACACTGCAGCGGATCTGGCTGGTATCAAGGTCGGACACTCTGCGGGTGCTTTTGGGGGTGGCGAAGATCACATCCTGACGCTGAAGGACACGGCGGTGGACGATGAGGAAGAGGACGACGAGCTCCAAAACCTCGATTTAGTCGAGAAGGAAAGAACCGAAGAGAAGCTGGAGCTCAAGAAGAAAAAGCCCGTCTATGATCCTACGGCGGAGAACCAGGGTATTCTTTCACAGTATGATGAGGAGATCGAAGGCAAAAAACGGAAGAGATTTACACTCGACGCCCAAGGCTCGACCGAAGAACGCGAAGCAAAGCGACAGGAAGTTTCCAACCAGTTGCGGAAGAACATTATCAGCCTCGACTTTGAGCCCGAAGTGCCATCCTCCGATTACATGGACATCAGCGAGGTTAAAATAAAAAAACCTAAGAAAAAGAAGGCCAAAGCTACAAAACAGAGGACTTTCATGGATGACGAGGAGGCCCCTCCGGTTGCGGATTCGACCGATGCGCAAGGATCCTCGGCCATGGATATCGACTCAAATGGCGGAGTCCCAGTCCCTGCTCCCCGCAAGCCCATCAATGAAGATGTTTCTTTCGTGGACGACGATGATCTTCAAGCCTCTCTTGCGTTGCAGCGGCGCGCAGCCTTCAAGAAGCGCAAGAAGATCAGCCCCGAGGAGCTTGCCAAGCAGCTTCGAGAAGAGGAGACTCAGACTCCAATGGAGATCGAAACGCCTGATAATGAAGGCGAAGAGCCTGGCCTTGTTATCGACGAAACCTCAGAGTTTGTGTCAAATCTACACAAGCCTACACTCCTTGAGCAGGAAGCTAAACGCGTCACAACGGCGGCCAGGGAGCCTGAAAGTCCCAGCGCAGAGCCCGAAGGCGAGGGTGTGGAGATTGATATGGACCGTTATGGCGATATCGAAGACGAAGAGGAGCTCGCCGCGCGCATCAAGCGCGATGAAGTATCTGCGGCCGAGCCACAACAACTCAGCGGCACAGGCCTGGAAGAGGAATCAACTTTGGACCAAGGTCTTGCTGCTACTCTATCGATGTTGAAATCGCGCGGTCTGGTCAAAGAGACCGACAGCACCAGCCAAAACGCACTGATGCGCGATCGCCAGCGTTTCTTGGCCGACAAGCTGAACCGCGAGACCGAAATCGAGCGACGCGCGCGGCAGCAGCGTGAGCGGGACCGCGCCTCGGGCAAGCTTGAGCGCATGTCGGCCCGTGAACGTGAAGAATACGCGCGCTGGGAGAACAAGCAGCGTGACCAGCAGGAAGCTCGTCATATGGCCGATGTGTTCAACCGCGAATACAAGCCCGACGTCCAACTGCGGTATGTGGATGAGTTCGGTCGCAACATGAACCAGAAGGAAGCCTTTAAGCAGCTCAGTCACCAGTTCCATGGTAAGGGCAGTGGAAAGATGAAGACTGAGAAGCGTTTGAAGAAGATCGATGAAGAAAAGAAGCGCGAGTCTATGAGCACGCTGGACAGCAGCCAGAACACCGGCATGAACACTGCTGTGGGCACTGCTGCGCGCAAGAATCGCCAGGCTGGTGTTCGCTTGGGCTGATACTTTTTTTTTTTTTTCACTATTTCACTAGCCAAATACCAAATTTACGATATCCGAAGTCTACATATGTATGTTGTATCCCCAAGTCGGAACCCTCGTAGTGTGTATTAAGCCTTGATCAACGGATCCATAACTAGTGTAGTTATCTTGTGTGAGGAGAAGGTACCGATTTCAATATTCTGTATTAGAATACATACACAAGTTTAAGGGATTAACATTATTGTATTTAACCGAGTTCCTGTGGGGAGTAAGAATAGTGTCAGCTCTGACACGGGGAAAAATAGGAGAAATCCCTTTCTCCAACTATGTGAGGGGAAACGGTGTGGAGTTAAGACAGCCTCGATCAGTTCACCGGGAGATTCGACTTGCCGAGAAATCCCATTTGGAGATGGGCTGATGTATGTTGATGTTAATATGTTGATATGTTGATATCAATGGGTACATAAATGTAGATATAATGTTTTCAATGTTGTCTCAGTCTACATTCCAGAATGAATTCAACAAAAAGCTATACACAAAATATCAACAATTCACCACATCCAGTAACCAAATCCAGCAATTAAACCCAGCAGCTAAATCCAGCAACTAAATCCCTGTAGACACAGCAGATCCCCTGCAATTTACCCGGAGCATGCAGCCAATCCCATTCGTACATCTCGCCGGGGTCAGTTGTACCTGGTACCTAAACCGAGGCGGACCTGCATACCAATTGGCAGGTATCCGGTACCGCTATCACATGAGTCAGGGCGAAAAACATCGGGACTACGTCTCCGATCCTTTATATTCTTTCTCACCTCCGATTCTTCCCTTTCCCCTTCCAATCCCAAATCCAGGAGATCTAGGTCTTGTTCCTTCAATTTTTCTTCATCTCTGCCATTATGCTTTCCACTCTCAGAGTCGCCAGCCGGTCGGCTGCCTCCCGCGAGGCCAACATGCGCACCGTCGTGACCGGAGCTAGACACGCCTCGGCCTGGTCCAACGTTCCCCAGGGTCCTCCTGTAAGCTTTGAGCTTGCAATTGCCACAATGGCAGCTTGAAAGGCCAATTCTAACGTAGCTCGGTCAATAGGACGCCATTCTCGGCATCACCGAAGCTTTCAAGGCCGACTCCTTCAAGGAGAAGATCAACCTCGGCGTGGGTGCCTACCGTAAGCATTGCCCCAAACAATCGCCGTGTTGTGCAATGGATTGGATACTGGATTGCTGACGCGCCATCCCCGCTGTTTCAGGTGACGACAAGGGCAAGCCTTACGTCCTGCCCTCCGTCCGCGCCGCTGAGGACAAGGTCGTCGCATCGCGCTTGGACAAGGAGTACGCTGGCATCACCGGTGTGCCCACCTTCACCACCGCCGCCGCCGAGCTCGCCTACGGCGCCGACTCCTCCGCCATCAAGGACAACCGCCTCGTCATCACCCAGACCATCTCCGGTACCGGTGCCCTCCGCATTGGCGGTGCTTTCCTCAAGCAGTTCTACCCCGGCGCGAAGAAGATCTACCTCCCCAACCCCAGCTGGGCTAACCACAAGGCTGTCTTCTCCGACTCCGGTCTCGAGGTCGCCCAGTACCGCTACTACAACAAGGACACCATCGGCCTCGACTTCGAGGGTCTGATTGCCGACATCAAGGCCGCCCCCGAGGGCAGTATCATCCTGCTCCACGCTTGCGCCCACAACCCCACCGGTGTCGACCCTACCCAGGCCCAGTGGCGCCAGATCAGCGATGTCATGAAGCAGAAGGGCCACTTCGCCTTCTTCGACATGGCCTACCAGGGCTTTGCCAGCGGTAATGCCGACCAGGATGCCTTTGCTCCACGTCACTTCGTCAAGGAGGGCCACAACATCGCTCTTTGCCAGAGTTTCGCCAAGAACATGGGTCTGTACGGTGAGCGTGTCGGTGCTTTCTCCCTGGTTTGCGAGAACGCCGAGGAGAAGAAGCGTGTCGATTCCCAGATCAAGATCCTCATCCGTCCCTTCTACTCTAACCCTCCCATCCACGGTGCCCGCATCGCCTCCACCATCATGAACGACCCTGCTCTTAACAAGCAGTGGCTCTCTGAGGTCGAGGGCATGGCTAGCCGCATCATCGAGATGCGCTCTCTCCTCCGCACCAACCTCGAGAAGCTCGGCAGCAAGCACGACTGGTCCCACATCACCAGCCAGGTAAGATCACAAACTCAACTCTCTGGGTATGTGGTATGTTCTAAATCACTGACGTGATATCCAGATCGGCATGTTCGCCTACACTGGCCTGAAGCCCGAGCAGATGGACGCCCTTGCTAAGGAGGTAAGATTTACATCCGCACAGTTTCGCCAGTCTGATTCCTAACATTCTTCTCTAGCACTCCGTCTACGCTACCAAGGATGGCCGTATCTCCGTCGCTGGTATCACCTCCGCCAACGTTCAGAGACTCGCCGAGTCCATCTTCAAGGTTACCGGTTAAATTTAAAATCAGCTAGAAAGGAAATTTTGAAGGATATACGATAAAACGAATGTTGGGCAGCGAGAGAAACCGGGCTGGGTTTCTCTTTGAAATCCCGGCCCTTTTGTACTGATATCTGGTGTCTCTGTTTCATATTTAGCATGGTTCGGCTCTGTCCGTCTTAACGGGGATTTTGGATTCATCTTCTACTTATTTTCTTATTCCAGTATCAAAGTACTCTATAAACTTGGGTATGCTGTGCTCTCATCCACTCCCAAATCTGTCCCAACGGGCGTGAAACGGCGAGCGACCTGGAAGCGTCGAGCACCGTCCCTATCTCGACATTGGCTAGAAGGGACGCATTCTCGTTGCCTTGACTTCGGCCAAAGCCAGGGACATCACTCGCGCACCCATTCCTTAACATGCAATAGGTTAGTACTTGGCTTGCTAGGTGCAGGTGAATAAGTTTGGAGACACCGCAGAGCTCGTCTAATACCGAATTTGAGACTTCAGCAAGCCATAATCGGCTGTCCTTCTGGTACCCACGCAGTAAAACTCAAGGAATTTGGTATTCTGCGATCCTTTTCTGTGCCTGTTGCTGAAGTAACTAGAGCAACTGTCCGAAGACCCAGTCAATAGAGATGACAAGCCCATCTCCCGGGCTGTACCAGTGATGAGGTTATACTAGGCTTCTGTCGTGTTGGCTATCGAAGCCCAGTTGGAGATGAGTAAAGCCAGTCTGTCAGGACTTAGAAGAAAAGACATGGTTGAGAGTGTCGAGTATCTCGCACGTCCGGAAATGTTCTGAAAGCGAATGGGGAAAGATGAGGGAAGATATTGCGATAGTGGCCATATAAAATTCCTATTGCTGCATAGACAGACGACACGCCTTGCTCAATCCAAAGCGTAGTATGCGAAGTGGCAGGTAGAGAATCAATTTTAGAAAGTCAATGTATTAAGAATCTGTCATTTTCGAGGCGATATGCAACCTGAAAGTAATTTGTCCAGCGACCCCTCCCCTAACACCGATTACGCCATAATATCCAGCTTTTAATAAAATGAATTAGAATCTCACCATTCGCTTCCGCCCATATCCAAACCAGCACCCGCAGGGCCGAGTGAGGGACAGATGCAGCCTGGCGGCGCATTGGCGGCAGAGTACCACTCCGACGGAGAAGGGGTAACGGATCGGCCCATGACACGGGCCAAGATACTAGCAGGTGTACCAGCGGGACCCTGGCTTGCATGGAGAAGGGCGAAGCGGAGGAAGACCTCGGAGATTGTAACGATGATTGAAATGATGATGAGGACAATGATGATCCAGGTTTGGTCTAGAATGGGGTTAGCTGGGAGGCTAGGGGAGCGAGAAGGCCAAACATACGGGAGGTGCGGTTGTCGGCGATCGAGTCGGACAATATCTCTGCAAGATCGAGGAATACGCGACATCTCTCGTTGAGAACCTGAATTCGTGGTTTGATCTCCAAATACTCGCGCACGGCGATGTAGAGTGGGTAAAGGGTTGGTTCGCTCTCCCAGAAGAAGTTGGGGACATCGAGCATATTAGATGCTGGTGGGAAATGTTAGTATGGAACAACGTCTCTCCTCGGTAGTATAGCATGCAAGATGGCCTGTAGGGTGGGTTGGGAACTCACAAAGGTTGACCTCAACACGACTCTTAAACAACCGACCCAATATCCGGAAGACCTCTTCGCGCTTCATTCCCAATTGGCCTGTAACCGCAAGACGTCTGGGGACGTCCTTAGCGTCCGCCATCTGCCGGGCCATGACTTCCTCAAAGAAACACAGTTTAGTGCTCTGTGAGATAGCATGGCTAATAGCGAGCTTGATCATGTGGTCGCCACTGCGAAGAGTGATCATATCGTTGTAGACTCGGGGACGCGAGATCTCGGTCGAATACTCGAAGTGGAACTCCTCTGTCTCAAAGTCTTCCTCGTCAAGGGGCATCGTTGCCAGCGGAATAGGGATACCAGTCGCAGACGACGTCGCAAAGGCCAGATCTGCCAGCAGGTCTTTCTCCTGCCGCTCGGTGAAGTTCCAGAAGACAACGACACCGTAACTGAAAACGAACATCTCAGCAACATTGTATAACGTCCGAGCCGGGGCTTGCGGTGTTGAAGACGAAGGCGCAGGGGCCGGTAGAGGGGAACGGTCTCGAATCAAAGCGTGGCTGTCGTCTGTGCTGTGCCTTCGGCGACGGAGTGCAGGTTCAGGCGAAGATTGCCGAGTTCCTGCATTGCTGTCTGGTTGCGGGAGTGGTGGGATACGCTGCAGCCCATCGACACTTTCACCAGAGCTGGCAGCATGCTCATGGTCGTGGTCATTGGGGAGGTGGCCATGAACTTCCTCAGCGATGCGACTAAGGAATTCCTCGCGATTTTCTTCCCGGTGATCATGGCCCTCATGCTGTCGCGGCGATGCTTCATAATGGTGCTCGTCCTCTGGACGATTGTGTCCACCAACTGAATGCTCCTCTGTCTCCAGCATGTATTCATCATGATAGTCACGAAGTTCATTTCGTTCAATCTCCTCGTCCAACAGCGACTTCCCACCGGGATATTTCAACACAGGGCTACTCCGCAGACGATACCCCTCATGGCCAGGCAAAAGAGGAAGATGATATGCCGTGTAAAGACAATCATCATAAAGCTTCGTCCGCCCACCATGCTGCTCCTTAACAAAAGCAGCGAGAGATCCCATCTTATACGCCTGAGCCGTACAGTACGCCGTAACACGCGCAAGCTTCTCCGTCCGCCGCGCCTTCGGCAACCGCTCAGCATAACTCTTCGCGCGCTCAGGCGCAACACGACGTTTCTTCAAGATTTCTTCCTCGGCCAGCATAGGGGCAAGATCATTATCGATGCCGAAATCACCCCCAAGTCGCTTCGACACAAGCAATTGGTGTCTGATTCTTTCCGGGTCGACATTCTTCTCCTTGGCCAGACGCGCGACAAGCTCCTCGTCCACGAGGTCCGCACCCTCGGATTCATCTTCTTCGTCTTCTACGGGTGAACCCTCCTCCAGCTCTCCCGTATCAGGAAGAAGAACCAGCTTCTCACTGACTTTTGTCGTTCGAGGCGGGAGCCGCGGTTGCGCGGCGAGTCGGCCCATCGTTCCGCCGGACCCTGCCACTGCGCTTGAACTGCTGCTGCCCGAGCTGGTTATTAAGCCTCCAGCTGCAGAGGCAAGACGGCGTGACCGTGAGGTTGCTGGTGGCCCGCGCTGCTGCATTGAAGGAACGTCGGAGGCATATTGGAGGACATTGTCGACGGTGATGAATCGAGTTGCGGGCGAGCGGCGGCGTCGGGGCGTTTGGGGCTGTTGCTGGTCTCGGGAATCTGTAACCTGTGTTGAAGATATGCGTCAGTTCATATTGATTCGCATGGTGATTTGATAGTCGATCCCACCAAGACAGTTGGGCTGCGCTGGTTAGTCCCCCGTCCTCGGGCCGGGGGAGTCATTGTCAAAGGAGCCTAAAATTGGCGCTTGAGTATCTCCCTTTTAGTGTTTATCTGCTGGCACTTTGCAACATAGAAGAAATAACTGGCCGTGGGTGTATCGATCGCTATATATGATGCTCCGAACCAGCAAGTTCGAATGGCCTCGACGCTAAGCCTAACTCGGAATAGTTTATTGAGCGACCAAATGACGTCTACTGTTACAGTCACGTGTATATTGAATCGCCAATCCCGTGACATTGCCACGTGTTACACCGCCCTACAAGACAGGGCCACCATACCTTATTGGGACTAGCAGCTGTCCGATGGCGTTTTAGTTGATCTGGGGTAAAAGTGAAGATCGACCGGAAACCGGTTCCATTGTTTACTGACTATGAAATGAAATGAGACTGAGTTTTTATTGATATTTCATTGACTTGTGAGATTCATTTCATTGATTCCAGAAGTCAATGTGATTCTCGACTTATTTGTTTGTGTTGATTGGTGGCCTGACTATCCGAAAGCAAGTGCTACTCTACGAACCAAGAAAATTGAATCATAAGGATATGAATTGCTATGGTAAGGATAATATGACCGATATACATGCAAACGCCGCGCTGTTGGTTGATTCGGCACTCGACACGGTCACCATGCAGATGTGATAAAAGAGAATAACGAGATTAAATTAAGAATGAAGGCCATCGCGAAGCTGCCGATCTTCCTCCCAGATTTCCTTCTTCATGCGTTGCAGATGAATGTGCTGCTTTTGCAGCTTGTCAAGGTCCACCTGGGGCGGGTTGGGAAGTGCTGCAAGGGAGTCATGCAAGTTGCGGTATTTGGTGTAAAAGTTCTTGAATTTCTGAGACTTCTCCCGCAGCTGCTGTCTCAGAATCTCGTAGCTCATTGGTGGAGACGCGCTGCCGGTGCTGCCACCGCTAGAGGAGCTGACCGCTCGACGCCGCTTGGCTTCCAAGTTTGCACTAGGACGTCCTGCCTGGGGAACGGATAATGAATCGGGCTCGGCCTTGCGCTTCAATGAGTTGGTGGTAGCCGGGGTGGCCTTCGTAATACCGTTGGGCTGGGGAGTACTTTTGCCAGATTTGGTAGCAGCAGGGGCTGCACGCCGCACCTTGGCGGGTTTGGCTAGCTGGGAGATGAGAGGCGAAGACGAGGATGAACCAGAGGATTGGTTCTGGCTGTCAGCCCGGCTGCGGTTGCTACTGGTAGCATCGGAAACATTGGCAGGAGGTGAGGAGCCGAGTGGAGACGGCTTCTGCGGTGAAGTAGAGGGTCGAGAGGGAGGACGCTTGGAAGACGTGACCTTGCTGACCGGTTTGGATGGTTCAAGCTTAGGCTTCGATGCCTCAGGTTTGGCCTTGGGAGCAGGAGCAGGAACTGTCTCAGTGGTGCGAGGCTTGGCCGGTGCCTTGATTTTCGGTGCTGGGGGATTCGAATTGGATGGAGTCCGCTTGTGTTCCTTCGGTTGCGGCTTGGCTGCAGGCGCGGGAGTAGGAGTGGGGGCAGCAGGGGGGATATCAGGCATGTCGGTATCGTCATCATCGTCCGAACTGTGGACGAATTCCGCAGACTTGATCTTGCTGTCCACTTTGACCGGTGCCTTCCCACCAGTCTTCTTCGTAACCCGTCCGGTGAGGGTGCTGTTGGTATTCTTGGTTTTGGTGGGTCGCTTGGTCGGGTCCTTGTCGCGAGCCTTTTGCGCGGTCGAAGTAGTCTTGGAACCCTTTGTGGCGCGGTCGGTCTCATTGTCCTTGCCCGAGTCCTCTCCGTTGGATTTGGCGAGTGGGGCAGGTTTCTGGGGCGGGCCAGTGCGAAGGTTCAAACGCGACAGGCACTTTCCCTTGCCCCGTTCAGACTTGGGAAGAAGTGTTTGCCAAAGTTTGTCGGATCGAGAGATGCGCATGCGATCAAAGGCAGAGATAGAATTCTCAATGGCTTCCTTTCGGTCCTCCTCCGTGTAATTGAAGCCAAACAAATCAAGATCCTTGTAGACTTTGTCCTTGAGATCATATTTCTCGGGGTTGATTCGGTTCAAAACGCCGAATTTCT
Source organism: Penicillium rubens (assembly GCF_028828025.1). Lineage (NCBI taxonomy): Eukaryota > Fungi > Ascomycota > Eurotiomycetes > Eurotiales > Aspergillaceae > Penicillium > Penicillium rubens. The sequence goes on from NW_026890600.1 coordinate 6,759,486, forward strand.
CGCCGAGGGCGGTGCAGTCTTCGATGGTGGAGCGGGTTTGGCGGGCAAGGAACTTGGCCGATACGGCGCGAACGGCGAGAAGGTGAATGAAGGGAACCTTGAGGGCTTCGAGCCTCGCACGGTCTTTGTTCTCCATCATTGGAGCAGAGGTTGGAGTCATTGCGAGAGAGGGAGACTTGGGGGCACCCAAGATCGGACTTGCAGTGAGAGAACGATTGGCAGCAGTTTTGAGGAAACGATCTTTCTCAAGTTCGACTTTGGTGGTGGGACCTTTGTAGCCTGACTTGCTGCCTCGGAGAGCCTTCAGCTCATCTGGATGTGAGATTAGGTGAGTCTTCTTCGACTCCTTCCCTCTCTCGTGAGCATTTAATTTCTCCTCCAACTCTGCCAGCGCCTGATCGGTGGCGGCGGTAGCATTTTTAGCCTTTTCAACCTCGAGACTATGGCTTAAAACCCCTGTGAAATACAGTGACTCTTTATCGGATGAGCTATGGTAGATCTCAGATCGGTGGGTTTCGGGGTAGGCATGGAACGTTTGAGACTTTCCCCCATAGTGAAGTGAAGGGTGTTTTCCCAGCCGGACTCGAGCCGGTTGATCCTTCCGTAGGCTCTGAATCAGATCATCGAGGGTGCTCTGCACCAAATTCAACCGCATGATCTGATTTGGCTTAACGGAAGGATCACCGGACTGATCTCCGAGGTGGAGAGACAGCCCGGTCTGAGGAATATTCAGTCCGGTCGACATTATGGGAGTTGAGGAGAGGTCAAGGTCGGGAGGAAGAGCGAGGGATTCGAGGATGTGAGCAGGGTCGGATGGCAGCGTGAGGGCTGCAGGTCAGGCGGCCAACTGCACGAGGGAGTGAGGTAAAACCATACGCCATAAGATCGTTAGAAATAAGGGATACAGAGGAAGCAATGCAGAATGTAAGATGCAAATGGTACAGAGAAGAGAGAAGAGGAGCAGAAAGAGAAGCAGAAAGAGAGCAAGGCGAAGCCGTAGAGTGGGGAGAGCTGACGGCGATTCCTTGTAAAATTACAGGGGATTCCCGATGGGGGTTTTTCCTTTTTTTTATTAATTAATTAATTATAGTAATTTCATTGTATTGTTATAATGTACATAGAACATAGATACATCCAATGTTCTTTATAATTCTGGTATTTCTTATAATAAAATATTGAACAGATAATTGAATAGAAATTCTACGAAATGTATAATGGTAAATGATCTATTGTTCTATTGTCTCCTATTCATCTCTCCCCATATATGTATAGACTTTCTCTCGTCCCTGAAGTGGACTTGGAGTATCGTCCCCGTATCGGAAAGTCATTCTGGTCTCAGGGCCTTTGTCCTATCCCAAGTGCTATTTGTAAAGTTACTTCCCTTCAAGTCACTTTTCTTTTTCTTTCTTTTTTTCCCCTTCCTTGTTTTCTTGTTTTTTGCTTCCCCGAAAGATAATTAAGATATTGTAATGCCGTACACCCCCCATGTACACACAACATTGGAACCTTCGAACCGCAGAATCTAGGCTCAGATTACAAATACAATACCAATACCAATACCAAATTACCGTGAGGAGAAAAGAAAAAAAGAGTCTCCATCAGCAACGGGGCTTCCCGAGTGTCCAGTTTACCGAAGCGGGTGCGGTCGGGTTTTTGTTTGACTTTGATCTATATTAAATGTATATTAAATTGTATTTGAAGTGGAAGAACTCCGTACGGATAGGAGTACAAGAAGTACATAGTACCTATGTCCTATGTCCTATGTCCTATGTCTTGGTCTAATAAAGGTTTTATAAAGGGTTTATAAAAAGAACATCTGAAACGAAATAAACCCAACATTCCAGTCTCTCTCTCTCCCTCTCTCCCCCAATGACAATCACCCGGGTACTCATGAGGAATGCCACAGCTTTGCCCCTCGTTCATATGCACCCAGGCACGGATATCCAACCCGAAAGGTCCCAGGTGTGTTACCGTTCAATGTTTCGCCCTACATCGGACTAGTGGACTTACTACGGACTCTTACTCCTTTCGATAGGCTAGGGAACGGGGCCAATTCCTCGTGCCACATGTCATCGGGCTCCTATTTTGATTACATATGTAGCCTTTATTGTTTTGGACCATTTGGGAGGAATGGTAGTTCGATTGTATGGAGTAAAAGAAGTTCAAATAGGATGTCTCTGTGCATTGTCCCTATGATATCTCCAGGGTAAAGGATAAATTCCACCTGAAGCACCTGGGCAGTTCCTTTGGCTTATTGGATCTTCGGTTTCACAGCTGCATGGAAGGTCCATTTATGCATCCCAATGGAGCAATGGAGAGCAAGCCATCAGGCTCCGGGGTGTATGTTGTATTACACCCTTCTTTTTTTTGGTATTTCTTTTTTATTATTTTACTCTTTCTGTTCCTTTGCAGTTTCGCCCCATAGTTATTGGGTGTTGGACCGGTCAATTCACGTCGATCCCCATCCAAAATCGAATACATATACACACAGTGGCAAACCTGAATGAGATCGAGTTACATGGAGAATCCATAAGCAGCTGTAGAGCAGCGTAATGACCTGCATGGTCTCCTCAACTTGAGCAAGTGGAGGGAATTCATCCGGAGAGGGGAACTCCCTTGCGCCATTCAGCTTATTCTCCAGCTGTCTAGTCTGAGACAAGGGGAAATAGTCCCCATTGTCTGCCTTGCTCCTCCGATCTGCGTAGATCCGTGCAGAACCGTCGGTTCCGAAAATCCTCATTCTCTACGGAGTACCTCGTATTCAATGACTCAAACAGTCCCCATGTTCAAAGTAGATAACACCAAGTACTCCGTCTATGTATCTAGAATAAAATCCCCAAATCTCTAATATCCAATATCCCAATCATCCAAAAATAATCCAAAATGCCATCCCAAAACGACATCGCCAAACACTTCCGCGCCCTCCACCAACCCGGCAACCCCCTAATCCTAACAAATGTCTACGACGCCGCAACAGCCTCGATAATCGCCGCATTACCAACAGCACCGGCCATCGCAACAGCGTCCTACGCGATCGCTGCAACGATCGGCGTGGACGATAACGCGCTGACGAAAGCCCAAAACCTCACCGCGATAGCCGCAATCGCCGCCTCCGTTCGCGCCACGAACCCGACCAAACCATTAACCGTCGATGTGCAAGATGGTCACGGCGATGTCTCGGAACTAGCAGATACCATTAGACAGGTCATCGCGCTAGGCGCTGTGGGGTGTAATCTCGAAGATATGGACGCGACTGGTGTGCTGTGGTCGGTGGATGAGGCAGCGGCGCGGGTAGGGGTTGCTGTTCAGGCGGCTAGGGAGGCGGGGGTTCCTGATTTTGTGGTTAATGCTAGGACTGATGTATTGCTGACGGAGAATGGGACTGTTGAGCAGGCTATCGAGCGTGGGAGGGCGTTTTTGAATGCTGGTGCTACTACGGTTTTTGTTTGGGGTGGGCCTAGTGGGAGGGGTGTTTCCAGTGCGGAGGTGAGGAAGTTGGTTGATGCCTTAGGTGGCATGGTTAACGTGAAAATGACTTTGAGAGAGGGCTTTCTGGGGGTGAAGGAGATTCGGGAGTTGGGCGTTGCGAGGATTAGTGTTGGGCCGGAGTTGTGGCGGGCTGCTATGAAGGCATTTACTGAGAGGGCTGAGCAAGTGTTGGCGATGTGAGGACGTATGTGGCTATGCTTGTCTAGGCAAATCTATGTCTACATTACGTTTTCATGGCAAATGTCCTGCAGCCCAAAATAAATTGTCTGGCCTTTAGTGTAAAAACTAAAGTCATTGATTAATTGATTATCAATAATTCCGACTACACTCGCCTAGGCATTCTGATATATAACGATCCCGTATCAAGTCCGGCTACAGATCCCATTTACGCAGGTATTTCCATAACAGCAGTGTTCATCGACAACGCAGGGACCATTATCCTCGCTACAAAGTGGCCAATCATCATCCGTCGATCGACACTTGTTCGCAGCGCAGTAGCCCGAGCAGCATCGGCTGTTCGGGTTGCCGAATTCACAGGATGCTACCATTAGTTAGAGAGCGGTACTTTCAATGTTGTGCTTAGATGTGATCTCCCGGTTCTTACAGTAGACCCCCGCGCAGGTGGGTGTTGGGACACAGGTTGTGATAGTCGTTGTCGAGGGCGAGACAAAGGTTGCTGTTGTGCATGTTTCGGTGAGGACACAGGCATCAGCACTGCCACATCCTCCTGCTGGACAAGCTGCTGCTTCTGTTTGGGAGGGAGATGTAGTTAATACGACTGGGTTTGATGTAGGTGTTGGTTAAATACTTACGGCTCAGGGTGAGGTGGGCGAGGACAAGAGCAAGAGCCTTATAGAGAAGCATCTTCGTGATATCGATATCTAGCTCTTGGTTACGTGAGGATAAATCGTGATCGATTGATCCAAATATCTCAGAGATATGGAATGAAGCACCTCCATCGGTGTCTATATATACACCGCACTAAGACATGTGAATGCCTAAAGCATCAACTTTCGAACAACCCTTGGAACTCCCGGACCAGATGACCTGATACGAATCCATTGACAGCGTTTGATAATGATGTCTCAAGCTCAGGTTATTCGCCACTACCCCAGACTTTCCATCTTCACCGCGGTCGATGTTCTCCCGACGTCATATGAATACGAGGGCGAACACGAGCGACTGGATCAACTCGAATTCCATTGGCTTTTACGTGAGACATAATTCACCACTCGAAACTCTGCTTTATTGGCGTCTGTCAGTGCGTATAGCGATGTGATAAACTACGATATTGCTGGTTCCAATTGCCGGCCGGTAGAATCACAGCTTGGAATTGGTCATTCTATTTCTTGTCTCAGACCATGAATAGACAAGAAATCTCAAGTCACAAGCCAGCATGTGGTAGATGATACGAAGCCTAAAAATAGTTTCACATGGAGAATAAGTAAATGGTACGAACGACGAATTCTTCACTGTATGCCATACACCTGCCGATCTCAATCAAACGCAGATTCATGTTAGCCACTCATAACCTAACGGGGAATTTTGATAAAGGTAAACCATTCCCAGCATTCCGTTTTATGTTCAAAACAGCAATTGAAACAAAAAAGAAAGAATAAAAATCCAATAGAGCTGGTGGCCAATGTGCATTGGACTTGTATATGTTACGGCGCCAAAGACCTCTTACATTCCCGGCTACCCAAGCCTGGAACGGCAATGTTCCTCAAAGAAAAGGTTCACAACGGTGCTGCAGCGATAGGGTCCATCCAGGCCGATAGTTCTATTCTGGTGCCCTTCATTCTACATTAGGGCACCAAATACAAGAGTCCGCTTGGTTTAGGCCCTTTAATTATCATAGAGTATATCAACCATGCAATAAACTTTATCAAAGCCTTAGAATTACCACCTCCTGATCCTTAAATATTAGTCCGTATCCACATGCTAATGTAAGTATCATCGCGGAGACTATATACCTTTTGTATGGGAATGGCATACAAAAGATACCTAAATAATACATAGGTGTTTAACCCCTCCAGGGCTGCGCCCCAAACCCTTTAGAGATTGGCGCGAAGGAGAGTTAGGCTTTGCGATCCTGATCCAACCCCAGCCCATACCTCCATCCCTCATATCACTCCCACTGCCACCAATCGGGACCAAAGTTTGCCTTCGCTCGGTGCTCATGGCTCCCCCTAAAACAGAGTGAGTCCCCCAACATAGACATCTATGTAAATGCAACATCTAGCGAAAGCATTGTCGAATGCCAACATACGACTTCTGTAAAACCCAAAGCTAACAAACACCAGCTTCCCCGCAGTGCGTGCCTGTATTTTCGACATGGACGGCCTTCTCATCAACTCCGAAGACATAATCAGTCTATCCACGAATCAATTGTTACAAAAGTACGGAAGGCCTCCTTTGACTAGGTCGATTCAAGCCCAGCTAATGGGTGTCGCGGACTCAACAAACGGCGACATATTCCACAATTGGGCCAAGTTGCCCATCTCTCGCGAGCAATTCGCCCGCGAATCAAGCGAAGGCATGCGACTGCTCTTTCCAGATTGCAGGCCCCTACCTGGGGCGGAGAAGATTCTGTCAAATCTGAGCTGTGCACGGAACGCTTCGTCTGGGGATAAGATCCAGCTAGCTTTGGCTTCTAGCACCAAGACCCGTAGTTATGAGTTGAAGACTTCGGGACTAGAATCGAAACAACTGTTGAGCTTCTTCCGGTCGGATAGAAGGGTCCTAGGTGATGACCCACGAGTGAAAAAAGGTCGAGGGAAGCCAGCGCCCGATATTTATTTGCTCGCGTTGGAGTCGTTGAACTCAGGGATTGAGCCTGGGGAAAGCCCTATCCTACCTAGTGAATGTCTGGTCTTCGAAGATAGCGTCGCTGGTGTAGAGGCTGGAAGACGCGCTGGGATGAGAGTCGTTTGGGTTCCACATCCAGACGTGGCGTATGAGTACCAACCGATGCACAAGGATATCCTGGCTGGGAGGTCGGGAAGATTCAAGGTCGGAGACGACTGGCAACTTGGAGAGATTGATGATGGCTGGGCTGAGAGTATACCTAGTCTAGAACACTTTGATTACGGGAAGTACGGTCTCGATGTGGCATTTCGAATACATTAATGGAACGGTTCCAATTCAATTTGGTGCTTATAGAACGCCAGGAATCTGTTCCCACGTATAAAAACAAGAAGAAAAAGAAAAGGAGGAGTAGGAGGAGGATTCATTAGCGGGCCCAAAAAGCAACGATGTCGTCGAAGTCCTTCGTGGTCAAGCTCTTCAAATCTCGATCCTCCTTGGTGATATCCTTCCTCAAGCGACAAGAAACTTTAAAGGCAATAAATGCTTCCTGCATCTTGCCCATCGTCGCCAGCAAATTTCCCTTGAGGGAAGTAGTGCGAGCGGTCTCGTTCTTATGCGCATTCGGATCAACCGACTAATTCTCCAGAGCACCATTGATCCTAAACCTAAGAGAAGACAGAAAACTGTTCACTGACTTAGTTAAGTGGCAACACTTACACCACCTCCTCGTTATAGCCTGAGCGTATTAGGTGCTCGGCAATCTTATAGGGGATATTTGCATTGTAATGTTGGCACCTGTGAATTTCCTCTGGGTTAGTTTTGCCGTTCCTGGCCTAGCGCCCTAATACACCGTCCTGTCATCGATATCCTACAGGGATGCACTTCAGGAAACGCCCTCTAGATATCCATCAGACTACCCGATAGGCTGGCAGGTCCGGACTCCGACAGTTTCCAAGCCCTTAGTGCGTCTTTTGCGCCATCCTTGTCATCCGTAGCGTCGATGACCGAACTCACCAGATTACGCATTGTTTCCACTTTTGCCTCGAAATCTTCAAGATGTACCCAGCCGTCAATGGGGACCCCAAGGGTATCGAAGAGCTCCCTGCGATCTTCCCAGCTCTTCCCTTCGGCAACATGAGACGCAAGCTCATCCGCGCCGAATGTCACAGGACAAGCGGACTGTGGCTGGCCAGTTAATTCCATCCATTCGCGCCATGTTCGAATCATCATCTCTCGAAACAAAAACAATCCATCGTCATCCCATGTGTACCCCGAAAAATGGATGAGCTGCTGCCGCGTTAAAGCTTGAGGGAATGACAGAGCAGAGAAGACGTCATTGTCAATTTCGCAGAATTTGGAAATATAGAGCCTCTGAAGTTGTGTAAGCTGGTATCTCCGTAAATTTTCCTCTTTTTCTTTTGGCGTGAGGCCCGTGGCTGACGGAAGGTCGAAAAGCAAGGGCCCATGAATTTTCAGGAATTTCGGTATCCTGCAGGCCTGAAAAACGGGAAGACCTGAGCAGCCCTGCCAATCAATGATGCTGACAATCTGATTTTCCTTTACAAATATATTCCCAAAGTGTAAATCAGAGTGCCAAAGCACAGACCGATTTTGACCTGGATGTGATGGTATCAAATGAGGCACAACTCCCAGATACTTGTCGAGAAGTTTAATGTGACAATCAGGAGACTCTTGGCTATCTGACTGTCTCAGGGGGTCTGCCGGATGACGAGGATTTGCAAACCGGGTGATCCATTCTTTCTCTCGCCTGGCGATCTCTATCGCATATGCCCCAGACGACGACCCTAAGTTTGCTCGGTTATTAGTTGGACCCCAAAAGTATGATTCGGTGTTGGCTTACAAGGGCCCCTAAAAGCGTTCATGAATCTCCTCTCCTCCTCCCAAAATCGTATATCACAGCTCGGACCGATGCAAAACTGATCAGCTATTCCAGGGACATCAATGCCACCCTCAACATCTCCTTTATAGAACAAGCTTCCATAACAACCGAAATCGACGGCGGCTATTTTGGCTTGAATATTGGCCAACTGAGACACAATGTCCACCTTATCCGATATATCCATAGTGGGCCAACTTTTGCTCAATTCATTGCCAGCAGCTTTTTCCATGATGATGTATTCGACTCCCACAGGCTGGTCTTTCTTGCTGCTCCAAGCAAGGACTCGCGGGACAGGTATACCTAGCTCGTTACGAAGAAAGTCAAGCGTGGCAACTTCACTGGCGGTAACGGATTTCTGAGGGATGTAAGGATTGGGGATTTTCGCAATGACCTGGACGTCATTATCCATTGTCAATAGAAAGGCTTTGTTGTATGAGCCTTCGGGTAATTTGACTATTTTGACGCAGAATTCAGCATTAACTGATCTGGCCGCTGTTTGTTTGAGTTCCTCGACATTGAAGGGCTGGTACCGTTTACGAAGCTGGGCTGCCTCGTCCCATAGCCAGCGCCCAGAGGTATAAGAAAAGAGTGTGTCGCCACGTTGATCTGAGTTGATTGTACCTTAGAGAGACAAATTCAGTAAAAATCAAGCAAATTTATCTTGACGAGCTTACTGTGATGGAGAGGTTTGGAGGTTCTCGACGGGGAAAGGAGCATGCGATGAAATCGGGGTAGTGTCGCTCTTATGACTCTTCTCATACTTTTCAGAGGCGCCATGGAAACAGCCTGAATAACCTATGATGATGTTATACTGCTGAGTAGGTGCTGACTGCCTCAATAATTACCCTGCAAGTGATGGATTGTTGAGACATTGGTCGTTCACGACGCTCAATTTAACCCAGCAGCCACACCCGTTGCTTACAAACTGGCCCTTGCTCCGGCCTCCAATGATGGAAGACGGAAATGTATTAGAACTAGTGCCAGGGTCATGGCCAAAACATTTCAAGTCGACAAATTTTGACCAAAATTAGCAGTAGCAGCATCAATACTTATTCGGCTAAGGCAGCTTAGGATCTATTCTGGACATGTAGAGCAAAGCACCATGGTTCTCTACAAAGTTTCCGATTGGTTCGCGCGTTCGTAGAAAGTAACTCGGCCTTGGATCCTAAACTTATAGCGAAGAGCTCTATTGTCTCGTAAAGCATTAATAACCTTTTCGACGAAGTTATCTACAATATCTCGCTCAAAGTTCCAAAGCGACGTCTCTAAATAGATTGGGCTGTTCTAGATATTCGTGGCGACGTAATCGATTTGAGTATCGGAAGGGAATAGCGGGCGCGAGGTAAATGTAGCGGTGCGATCAAGTTTGCTCTAGACTTGCTGTTGGGAGCTAGGGGAAGTTAGGCTAAGGGACTATGCGCCTAGGGTAAAGTCGGTTCACTGGGTCGGTCGCGTCACCCTGAGTCGTGAGGGTAACATCCGTCGCGACTCGGACGGATCGCTTGAGACAGAGATTCATGGCAGCGATCAAGAAGGCGAAGCAGGGTATTTGGTTGAAGTCGTCGTCCTGCCTCTCCCTGGAGGCGCTCTGCCTCTTCTCGCGCCCGTCTCTCCTCTTCAAGCTGACGTCGTGGCTCTGCGATGGTTTCGTCCATCGATTGTTGAAATCAGTATTCAGCAGGTAGTAGAATGATACAATCCAAAGTCAACATGATATGGGTTCGCTGTCTGACACGGAGGCGTGGCCTATCAGGACGGAATGCGTCGAGTCTTTATGCCAAACTTGAGAGATGAATGCCAGATCAAGCAAAGAGGAAAGTCGGTGGTAAGTAATCTAATTTAATATACATATGCGTTTTCAGGCATATGGCGTTTCGCTCTTGCGCGGGCCTGCCCTCTCTCGTGCTTGCCTATGGCTGGGATGCGACCTTCTTCGCCTTGACAATATTGATTATGTGCACGCCGAGCTCTTGTCCGCCGTCAATCTTGCCGAGCTTTGATTCGAGAAGCTCCGCATCTCGCAGAAGCCTACACATTGGTTAGCCAGAAACGACATGTTCTCGAGAAAGATACTCACCTCGCTTTTCCGGCCTCGGTCTGTATCGCCGCACCTTCGAAAGCTTTGCTCCATTGCTCCTTATAGTTCGTTAAGACCTGTCCGACAATCATGCTCACGTTCAATGCGGATAGGTACTTGCTCAGCACTCGTTGTAGCGTGAGCGCCTCTTTCGTGAGCGTCTCCATATATAGGCTGACGTTCCTCCGCACCTCATCTTCGTCGTCCCACTTGATCTTATTCATCTCTCTGATGCAAACGGTCGCGCGAGAACTCATTATGTCGACGAGCTTGTCGTGGATAGTGGACTGGTGGTCTTGGAACAGGCGTTTCAACCGGTCATATTGTGCTATGCCGGACCCTGTCATGGACGGTCGACGACGAACACATTCGCGCACGTAGGGTATTAGAGCAATGAAGAAGGACAGCGACTGCGAGGCAAGGGCAAGGTGCTTGGTATTGATATTGGTCAGCCCAGCTGTTATCTTAGCGCCTGCACCGAGAATAAGCTGTTGTGCGCGAGAGTTGTACAGTTTGAGGTAGTCGATTAGGAGCGTCGAGATGTCGTTGACCATGCCGGGGACCGATGCCAAGAGGATTGTGTATTGTTCTATACCGCGAAGCGCTAGTACTGCCGAATCGACAAGCGTGAACTTCTCACCCTCGATGACCGCTAGTGCCGGTTCTTTCTTATTTTGCTTAGGAGCAGTCGTCGGTTCTGCAGGGGTGTGGGTTTTCTGCAACTTTAGTTCGCCTGTTTCCAGGACTGCGGCACTGAGATCCGTGTAACTGAGCCATGCCGGTGGATCAGTGGTCATGGACTGGACGACGTGCGCAAGGGTCAATGCGTCCTGCGGCTTGAAGTCGATACGTTCCCACTTCTCAGACTCTATCTTTTGCACCAGCTTTTGCTTTTCCACTTCGTGCAGAATCGGGATAAAGGTGTGGATTTGGTTGTTCACGACACCTTTAAGGGTCTCGCCAGAGTGACCAGAGACTGCCTCGCATTCATTGACAAACAAGCGATTCAGCGTGAAGTAGCTTAGGAAATCTGTCAATCCAAGGTGAACAGTTTGCTCGGTTCTGACTCGCAGCACCTTTGTGATCTCTGATTGTGCCTTGTCCACTGCCTGTTCGAGGAGGCTCGACATGTCAAGGGCATGAGTTATCTCTTCCTGCAAATTACATCCCATCGAAAGGCTAGGCGAACGGGAAGTCGGGTTGCCCTTGCTTCCCGGGCTTTGGACGGAAGTAAGTACGTTGTTTGAAGTCTTCATGCCGCTTGTGATATCGAGGAGAACCTTGACCTGCACACTAAGCCTCCGTAATGCTTCGCCTATCCCGCAGTAGACCTTGACGAAGAACGCCTCGGCGTCATCGGGACTGAGAGCACGCAAGTTGCGAGACAGAACGCTCGACATTTCCTGCTTGGTCGGCCGTCGACCACCTGCCCACGTGGATGCAGACGATTCACTTTCTTCGTCAGTAGAGCTCGGCAAGTGCTGGCGGATAAGAGACTTCATTTCTCGGATAAGAGCTTCACGAAACGTGGTACTTGCTGCAGCTAGATAGTGCGAGTGGCCAAGGCCCTGCAGGACAGGAGTGAGTTCTTCGCGCAGCTTTTCTGCCATCATCAGACAAGTCAATGAAGATGCATCTGTCGCGCCCTGTGCGCTTTTTGTCCAGCGCGCCAGAGTGTTTCTGGGTGGTGCGTCGGACACATGTCGGCGCAGGTCGCCCAGAAGGACGTCCAGCAATCGGGCTTCATAGCCTTTTCCAATCCGCAGGTGAAGCTGGTCGATGTCTCGCAGCAGTCCTCCGAGAGCGTGCAGTCGACGTAGATCAGTAAGCCGGATGAATTGGTTCGGCAGCAACCAATGCAATTCGCCGCCAATTTTCGGATCCAGCGTTCCGGATGCAAGCTGTTCGACGTATGAGACGTGTTGCATTGCCATCTCCAGCTGCCCAGAGTTTACGAGTTCCTCGCAATGGCTCGCGCCGCTGAGAACACATTGAAGTTGTTTGGTAGCCTCACCCAGCTTTGTCAGATTGACCCGTCTTCGCTTCAATCTGATGATTTCCAAACCGCGCACAACCATCTCTTTGTCCAAATGCGCGAGGTCATTCCTCAGATTCTGGATCTTTGCGACAGAGTCGGTTGCCTCGGCCTGGAGTTCACGAAGGGAGCCGAGCGCGGCGAAAAAAGAGGGTGACGCTTGCGAAATTGAAAATACCAAATGAATCTCTACAGTGTCCATGTACCACGATAGCTTCTCTTGCAAGATGGTATAGGTAGCAAGCGTCTTCCTAGTAGGCTGCGGGTCGCTATTTGCAGCAATGTTATCACCTCCGATGGTGGACATTGGCTGCCTTACAACCTCGGTATGCTCACTGACAACATCGAAAACGCGCGGATTCTCGAGGCGAAAGTTTTCATCGAAATACACAGAAGGAATTGTTGACAGCGGTGTAGGCGCAAGCTGGCCGCGCTTCGAAACGCTCGTCTTCCGCCTTCCCCACGGTGCAGCTTCGTCGCCTTTGGTACTGGAGCTGTCTTGACGAAACATCTCTTTGGACTCTGGATTCGTGCGTTGGAAAGTATCAAATAGGCTTCCAACCTCACTGAGGTAGTCTTTAAAGGCCGATGGTTCCACATGGGGGACAGTGGAGAGAATGACAGGAGGTATGTCTCGGGAGGTGGGCGGTTTCTGTGAAGTCGAATGGATCGCGGTCTAAGGGAGAAGCGAGGTCTGCAGGAGTGTAGATATCGCTTCCATAATCGTCAATATATCTTCATGTATTGTGTCTATGTGCTTGCCTACCATTCTGACCCGACTCTGCTACCGCAGTCCTTCGCCTGTGATCCGCGCTATCCAGCGACCCACCAACCGAGCTGGGGCTTGTCGTGGGGCTTATCGAAACCCTTCTCGCTGGCAGTTGAGGACTTCGCGAGGACCACGGAAATGAGTCTTCCACCCTTGGCGACGGCGACGGCGACCGCTCGGGGAAAGGCCCTGAGGGAGTTAACATGATCGCGCAGCGCTGCTAAGGCGTATGAGCACAGTCGTGGTCCAGCATTTGCACTATTTGTCACGAATCGGTATGGAGCTGAAAGCAACAGTATGGGGATGAAATCCGTTTCTAAGTGAGGTAGTTTGTTATCGCGGCAAGGACGCAGGTCAGGCCGACAGTACTTGGTGGGTCGGGCCGCAGGTCGGGGGATGATATATTTTCCGGGTAAAGATGGTCGATTCGCAATCTAATATGATTGGCTGATTTAAACACCAACTTCTTGGCGTTACCACCCCCTTTCACTTTCCAGACATGCGAGTGAACCATTGCTTTAGCTCAGGATGTGTCTATCCACACATCTTAACTTCTGTGCTTTTTTTTTAGAACTTTTTTTTTTGGAATATAGATTACGCTGTGTGGGACGGTTTCGATAGACTTGCTTCCTCGAGTACTGAATCTAATGAAGTTCAATACATCCATGGATACCTGGGTAGATAATATAAGTAACGTAATCCACGGCCAACCGGTTAACACGATCAACCGGTTAGCCCCAAAACACCATACTAAATGCGATATTTCAGGTCACGGTATATCAATAGGGGATTGGTAATATGACCCCCCCCCCCCCCCCCCCATCTTTACTTGACCCCCCCCTGCCTGAAAATGCCTGATTTTTCAGTACCGCCTTCCTAATATGGTAATACACCTGCCTCGACCTCTGCACCTGTCTACCGCGCTCCACACCGCCTTCCAATTTTTACACCGCCTTCGTGTCAAAGTCCCCATACAATTGTAGTGATATAGCAGGTACCTACAATTTATATGTAAACCCCTAACAAAATTAAGTCACTTTTATCATATAGCACTCTATACATAGGATCAAAACAAATTGATACTCTAATTCTGGTTTACATATATTAACCTACCTTCTTCCACCTCATTTTTAACATTCATTTTCGTCTAAATCCCTCTAATTTCATCTATTTTTATCAGTTTTCATCCTCAATATAGCCTCGCTAGGCCTTGAATACATTGAATACCTACTATCCTCGGATTCCGAGCCAGAGATCGTCCCCGAGTCTCTACCCGCAGTGCCAAGCACTAATCCCGAGCCAGGCCTAGTCACCGAGTCTACGCCAAGCTTTACATTCCCGCTCCCCCCGCTAAACCGGTAATATAGTACATATAAGGAAGCGAGGGAAGTAGTAAATACCTTTACGAAGCCCTATAGCTATACGGTTATAAGTATCCGTTCAAAGTTTACAAAGAAAGGGGTAAAGAAGACTATCCCACTCATTTATAACTATAGCCATCCACTTCATAACGATAATCTTAATCTAGATAAGCTATATAAACGCCGGAGGACTACTACACTAAGGCTTAGATATCCATTCAAGATAACTCTTCGTCTATATCTTAAGACAGGCCTTTAGCATCTAACAATCGAGAACCCGACCTATAACCATAAACCCTCACTAGCATTAACCTATCCGATCTAGCGAGCTCTTGATCTTACCTATAAGAAGAGCGAGCTAGCGCATACGCTTTCCCAAGGCTATACAACCAAGCAGATCTTAACTAAGCTATATAAGACCAATCCTAATACTATCCTAGTTCCCTAGGATATTTACAACGCTCGTCGGAAGCTAAACGAGGTCTTTCTTACCGGCCGTACGCCCCTTTAAGCGTTATTAATAGAACTTCCGAAGGATAGTAGCTAGATCTTCAAATATAAGCTAGATAAACAATCCTATACGTCTGCTTTATTTTATATATATAAATCAAGTATTATAATACTTTAGAAGAACCCTTAGGTGATCTCTATAGACTACACGTATAAGACTAACCGGTACGGTCTTCCTTTACTAGATATCGTGGGCTTCGCTACTACTAGATCGACATTCCACCTAGGTTTTGCCTTTATACGAGATAAAAAGGATGATTCATACGAGGTAGGTATAACCTATATAATCCTAATACTATATGATCCTAATACTAATTAATACTTTACTACTAGATTATACTTACCTACCTTACCGAAGCCTACGAATCTCTTAGCCTTCCACCCCCGCGTACAATCCTAACTAATAAAGAGCGAGCGTTAATAACTGCAATTGAGACTGTTTTTCCCGATATAAAAAACATGATTTATATTTAGTATATTAATATAAATATTTTAAAGAAAGCACGCCCTCTTCTCGCTAATCAAGTTACGCAAGCACGTCGAGACTATCGAGAAGCTCTTAGAGAGGACCCCCGTACACGCCTTACTCCCGCTAAAGCCTAAGAAGACCGTAAAAAAGCCGAGAAGAGGTGGAAGAAGATGCTCTATAGGTAGAACCGTGTTATATATACTATCATATTTAAAGAAAAGGATCGACAATAGAACAATTTCAAAGCACGATACACTAATCCCTCTAGCCTCTTTACCCCACTACTAGATTATATATAAAAGGAATAGCTCGATAACTGCCCGGAGAGATTTCTTTATTGCTATACCGCACAATACTGTAAAGATATACAGTTATCAGGTGTAAGGCCTGTCAACCGGGTAAGATACGAATGGCGGGGATAGGAATGAAAGTGTATTGCCTCTATATGACAAGACTAACTCTTGTCCCAAATCAGGGGGGCCCCCGGGGGCCCTAGGATTAAAAGAAAATCCTAGTGCGCTAAGAAGTAGGGCCGATCACCTAGCGAACCCCGCACGCATTGATTACGATATATACTACGCATATCCTATCATTCCCTATTTTATGATTGAAAGGACCTTTATCCTTTACAATTATTCCCCCTCCTCTAACGTAGGTGTCCCTACCTAGGGTTAGACGGAGACTATTAAAGGAGACCGCTCTTCTTTGTCTAGGTAAACCCTCTCTAATATAGGTGTCTCTTCCTATAGTAAGCCCGAGGCCGTTAAAGGGAACGTTTTCTTTATCTAGGCTAGATATAAATCTCCCCTAACGCCCCGAGTCTCTCCTATATCGGTAGTGATCCGGTACTATAGCTATAGCTCCTCTTACTAATATCGCTTATAAAATCATTCGGCCTCGTTACCTCTTCTATTTAGGTTATTTCCGTTATATACTAAGTATATATAAGATAGATATAGATACACTATTTAACCTAGCTTACTATAAGTTTAATAAGAGAATCTCGGTCCTCTATAACTATTATAATAGTAAAAACGCTATTTACGAAATAGTAAGGACCTTATAATTTAGCTATAATACGGTACTAATTTATTATAGTTTCCTATTAGGATATTACGAGATATAAGGGATCTAGTGTATATTTAGATTAGGTAAGCTTTTTCTTTATAGACTTTATAGACTAGCCCGAAGAACTATATCTCAATATCTCGGAGGCTAGTTATAATTTAGCCTCCGCTTTAGATAGTTCTCTTAGGGTATATTATTCCTTTTATAGTCTCTCGGGGTCGAAGAAGGTCTAAGAGGTGAGTTACTGATGGAAGGAAGAAGCTACGCAGTGGAATATGCAACTCAGAGAAATAAATGGATGGACTCTGGAGAGGAGAAAAGAAGAAGAGAGAGAGGGAAGCTATCTACAAACATAAGGAAGTCCTGGAGAGCGGGAGTCACGTGATAAGCACGTGACTACCCCAACACCCCCCTTCAGGACTGACCTAGATACCCCTATTCCTGCTCTCTATACAAAAACCTCTCTTTTTTTTTTTTTTTTTCAAACATACAGTCTTTACTGCCTTTCCTGCGTATCATTACACTCCTTTCTCTATTGGTAAATTCTATGTAGACCACTAAAGGCCTAGTATGTGCACAAATCTGTTATATGCTTCCTTATCGAGAGCTTTTGTGAACCCGTCCGCTATATTGTGTATCGTATCAACACGTAGCAGATTGATCTTCTCTCTGAAGATTGCGTCCTTGACGAAAAACTAGCGTATATCAAGCTATCTTGTGCTGTTTTTATAAGAGCGCTTTCCTATAAGAAGCTAGGTGTTGATGTTATCCGTTAAGATAACGATGGGTTTTGCTATATTCGGTAGGTTCAATGCGGTGGCGATTTTTATCAGCTATTGGGTATCCCTTGCCGGTCTGTTAAGAGCGCACCACTCCGCTACTGTCGAAGATAGTGCTATAATTGTCTGCTTCCTTAAATACCACCTGATTGGTGCACCGCCGAAGAACTAGATAGCCCCCTCTATAGACTTCGTATTAGGCTAGTCTCTATATAAGGCGTCTGTATATGTAAAGAAAGTCGTATCCTAGATTCTTCCGAGCGTTATATAAAGCTCTATTGTCCCTTTTAGGTATCTGTAGACCTATCGGATAGCTTATATATTATTGGTGGTAGGAGCTATAGAGCGGTGTTATAATTTTATGACCGTAAACTTGATATCCGGTCTTATCTCTATAGTGAGCTAGTTTAGTCTCCTAATAAGAGATCTATATAATATATAATCTTTATCGTGTAAACGGGTCTCCGGGTTATTATTGTCAACCTCCTATTTCCGGCTTAGTGATAGCGGGATAGGGGTTAGTGTGTATGACTATATTTCTATAAGACGTAGCGCTTCTAGGGTATAAGCTTTCTAAGATATTGTAATAGTCTTCTTACTATAGTCCCGAGAAATAGCGCTACCGAGAAAGCGTGAAGGCTCTCCTATATCTTTGATTTCGAACTGCTCCTTCGTCTAGTGGTAAATCTGCTACACTTCCGTATCTGTTAGTGCGGTAGTAATAAAATCATCTATATAAACTAGTAAAAACTATACTATTACGCCTTGACCTTTTATATATATATAAGGATCGTCGTCGAGTGCGTAAAAATCAATCTTATTTAATCTAGTATCTAGCTCTTTATTCTATAAAGCTGCTAAATCACGAAGTCCGTATAGAGCCTGTTTTAATTGATAAACCTAGCCTTTGATTCTAATATCCGGTTTATAGTACTCGAAACTAAGGGGTTGAAATATATAGACTATTTCCTGATTATCTCGTGATATATTTAGATATACTATAACTATATCAAATTGCTTCTATTTGTAATTCCGTTACGCAATAATAGTGAAAATGATCTTAATAAGTGTGTTTTAGACGATAGGTGCGTAGAAAATAGAGTCTTCCTTCTTTATCTAGAAGTTCCCGTACACTACCTATCTTACTTTAAAACTATATACCTTATTGTCTTTAGTGACTTTAAGATTATACACCTATTGGCTTAGAAGCGGAGTGATTCCTAGCGGTCTTCGAATAATATCGAAAGTGTCTTTTATATAGAGATTATCAATCTGACTCTCTATAGTAGCTTGCTATCTGTCTATAAATTTAGACTTTAGAGCTTACTTATAGGACTAAGGGATATCGACGTCTTTGATATAAAGCGGCTTACTATTATAAATAAAGGGAGTGCTTTACTTAGTAAGAACCTTCGACACTACTAGCCTTCCTCTCTATATATCCTACTTATCCTATCCCTATCTAGATCCCTCGCTAGCACTATTATTACCCTACGGAACGTCCGGTCTCACGCGTATTATCTTCGTCTTCGGTTTCGGTAGAGGATTCGGTCTCGGGGGACGTAGGGGGTTCTCGGGGAAGCTATAGCGCTCCGGTGAGCGTCTCGTGCGGCTTAAACGGCGGGGAATAAACTACGGAATTGTCTCGTCGCTACTAATTGTGATAACGGACGGCTAACGATCCTATTAAATCATGCTCTAATCGGTCTCGATTGTAGAAATATTATAAGAAATCTCTTCTTATAGCTATAAAATCTCCTCTTCTTATTATTAAAAAGGCTCCTAAGAAATCTCTTCCTATTATTGATAAAAAGTGGACTAAGAAGGCTCTTCCTCTCTATAAGAGAGAGCTTTATAAGAAATCTCTTGCTAAGTGTGTAGAACTAGTTTTAGAGTCTCCTACTACGGTATATCCTCTCTAAATGCACCTAGTAAATATAGTGTTAGTGATTTAACAACTACTACTAGCGGTGTGAGATCTCGCTAAATTAGTGTCTCTTCCTCTCGGTAAGAAAATACCTATCTCTCTTCCTACTAAGAGACTACCTATCTCTCTTCTTATAGAGAAACTGCCTATTTAATTGGTTTATATATAAAGGTCTTATAAGTATCCTCACTATCGTTACGCTCGATCGACTAGTGAATAGGGGATTCCGGGATCACTTCTAGTACTAGAGGCTTTGTAGCTTACTTTCTAGGCTAAGGTAGTGGTAGAGGAAGAACTAACACTTCTACACTAAGCTAATCTATATGCTTTCTGATTAATTCCCGAGCTTAGGGTTAGAGCGTAGGACGTTATATAGCCTATAGTGTATTGTGCGGTGTAGCCTACTATTTAGACCGCTATTTAGCCTATTATATCGGCTGTCTCTTTACTAGCTTTTAGAAGATAGGCTATCGAATTGGAGATATATCCTCGACTTCCTAGATCCTAGTTGACACTTTAGGTGTTAGTGGTATAGTCTATACTCTTCCTAGTGTGTTCGGTCCCACTAAGGGTTGCTTTTACTGAATTATTAGCTTTATTAGACCTTGAATAGTAGGTTCTGGCTTCCTATTAGTAATAATAACCTACGGAACTAGCCTTAGTTGAATCCTAGGTCTTTTAAATAGCTGTTTTCCCTTTTTAATCTAGGTTATTACTAGTCCTCCTTATTCGTAAAGTGCTCCGGTGTCGTTATTATCCGAATTAGGGTCTTTTAGTGCTAGCTTTTTAGCCGGTGCTAGACCCCCCTTCTTATTGTTATCTGGACCTTTCTTATCTAGTTTGTCTAGGAAAGTGATATCCTAGGAGCGTATAATTTCCTTTATAATAGGATTCTATACCTTAAAGATATGGCCGTTTTCTCCTTTATAACTAATTAGATATCCCTAGAATACTCGTGCTCCTAACTTCTCTGACTAAATATAAGTCTCTCTTAGAATGTAGATAAAAACAATTACTCCCTATAGACGAAGGTACTTTAGATTGACCTTCGTTTCTCCTATACCGAGATCTTGCTACTAGGTAATGATTAGGGTTTTGCCTATTTTAGGGTTTACTAGGCGGTTATAAATATAAATAGCGGTATTTACACGAAAAGGCTAGAGAGAGTCTAGAAGCTTAGTATCTATATTTATCGTCCTCTATATTTGGTTGATATAGCCTCCTATACGCTCCGCTACACTATTAGGCTTAGGTGTGTACGCGGGTGTGAGTTTAAAAATCATTCCCTCACTCTCCCCCTATATCTAGAACTTGTGGAATTCGCTTCCTCCGTTAATACGCTAGATAGCTAGGTATCTACCGCGGAGAAGCTTCTATCGCTTGTAAAATTTGATTATATATTCCGCAATCTTATCTTTAGTGCGAAAATAGGGGCCCTCGGTATATCGGGTATAGTTATCTATAATAGGAACCTAATATTTCTCTCTACCGGGTCCGGGGGGATTTATAGTCTAGGTATTAGTATAAAATTTCATACTAGGCTTTTTAATATATCGTTATTTGTCTCTCGAGATCCGCTTCTTCGCTTTCCTAAGCTAATATACTTCACAATCAAAGTCGTAAAGCTTAACCTAGTTATCCTTATTAAGAAGAATAGTATCCGCTAAAGAAGCTTTGATATGCGGTTTACCGATATATCCTAGACGTCTATATATTTCGTACGTAGAGACTACCTTACTAACTCTGTTAAGGTCTTTATCTTTATCGTTAGACTTAGAGCTAGAATTAGGCTCGTAAAAATGCGTCTTTTAGACCTTAGTTGAAATCTCTATTTTTATATTCTCTTTCTTTATATCTTCGGCTTCGCTCTTTACACTATAAAAAAGCGGGCCGTTAATCTATAGAAGTCCGCTAACCTTCTTCACTAGGCCGACTTCCTCCCGGTTTATACGTATAAGCTTTAACGTGATCGGGTTATGATAAATCCTATAATCTACTTCTAAAGTATTTATAGAAAGTAGTCTATCTTTAGTTAATAGGTTATAGTAGGTAGAGACAAGGATTGTTCTCACTTTCCTAGTCGAAGTCTTGATCTAGACTAGGGCCTTACTATATACTATTACGAATTGAATATTACTATTAGTATTAGTATAGCTATATAGCGTTTCTCTAGCTTTATATTTAGTATATTTGTAAAAATCTTTATAGTGACTAGTAATGGTTTTAGAAGTACCACTATCTAGTATCTATATCTTATCTACGGAGCGTGCGGAGTTTACCCGAGCTACACTAGCCTTACCTTCGTTCTTCTTATTGTTTGCTAACCGCTTTGCAATACTATAACACTAGACATTCTTTACCGGTTTCCACCTTTCGAAAATGAGGTCTTCTATAAGGTGGTAGTATATCTTTGCTAGATAACCTTCGATGCTATAGTGGGGACATTCGTAGCTATTGACGTACTACGGTTATTAGTTTCTTTATTGCTCTACCCACTAGTCGATAGTCTTGCCTTTTACTAGACCGTTTTTAAAGAATAACTCTCCCTCTATCTTTATATCTATCTTAGTGTCCGATAAAGTATTATATCCGCCGCCGCGGCCGCGTCCGCTACGACCGCGTCCTTGTCCACCGCGCGGGTTCTCTATCTTCCGCGCTATATTTGCTATAGTGGAGGCGCTTAATAAAGTAGGTATATCACGAGCTTCTACAATTAGCTTTTTGTATAAGCTATTAAAGTCGTCCTTTATAACGCTCTCTAGAATAGTATCCTTTATTGTCTAGTAGGTGAACTTTACCGAATCTAGTTCTCCTTCGAGATTATAAAGTATAATAAACATTGCACCGAAAGGGTGCGGCTCTACCTTATATAGGCCTAGTTAGTTATACTACGTCTAATACGCCGTAATATAGGTATTAGCGCTAGAGAAATCTGATCTCCGGATCTTATAAAACTTAATGACTTCACGTCTGATATTATCTATGATTTCTGCACTACGAACGAGAGTCTCCACTTCGCGTATTATAATATCTATATAACGTAGAAAGGCTTCCACTCCTCCTTTAAGAATAGTGATAATCTCTTGATCTAGTAGACTCTCAATCTATCTATAGGCGATTTTTGACTAGTATTCCTAAATGTTGTACTCGGGATCTGTCTCCTACGGTCGGGGTAGTTTGTAATTGGCCACTTTGTCGATACGGACTATACTAAGTCCGTTCTCGATCTGGCGTTTCTATCTAGCAAGATTGCTACTATCTAATAACAACTTGATACCTTTGTTCAATTTGATTTCCTTCTCCTCCGGGAGGTTTATGCCCTAGGTCCGAATCGCTCGTTTCGCTACAGAGGAAGGAGGTTGGGTTTAGGTGCGAGGTGCGGGGAGAGAGCGTGATAAGCCCTTACCGGCGTTATTATCCTCGGAATTAGTTATATTAACTAGCTAAGAAAAATGTAGAGTCTTCTCGATGGAAAGATCTCCGGTTCGAAGTAGAGAGACGCGTCTTCGCTGACTCTCGCTAAGAAATGTAGAGTTTTCACGATAGAAAAATCTCTGTTTGTGAATGTAGAGCTCTCTTGATAAGAAATCTCTGATAAAGAAATGCGGCCTATGATGATATCGATGACCTTCACTACCTTGATGATGATAGATTCGATAATCCGATTTGGTGGGGTGCGGGACGGGCCGAAGCGCGACCCACAATGAAAATTTGAAAATTCTGATTCGCTCAGTTAAACTTGATGAAAATTGATGATTTTGATGATGCTCGGAGTCCTCGAGCAAAGGGCTTTATAACCTGATGGAAGGAAGAAGCTACGCAGTGGAATATGCAACTCAGAGAAATAAATGGATGGACTCTGGAGAGGAGAAAAGAAGAAGAGAGAGAGGGAAGCTATCTACAAACATGAGGAAGTCCTGGAGAGCGGGAGTCACGTGATAAGCACGTGACCACCCCAACAGTTACTACCCCGTTTCGTTTATAATTCGTTACTAATCTTTTATAAGGCTAGGCGTATAAGGTATATACGTATTATTACCGAATATCGGGCGGATACTATCTATATAGATTTATAAGCGCTAATAGCGGCTAGGGGACGATATCGTCTTATCGGCCTTTATCCTAAAGACCCTAGGTATATAAGTTAGAGAGCGGCGAAACGGCGGTTTACTAATATAGTTACTAACCGTATTAACTTCTAGATAGGTTAAGATATACCTATTCTAATAGAGGATTACCCGATAGAGCTTAACTTAACTATTATATAGTAGTTTCTATAGTAGGAAGGTACCGATTTAGTAGTATCTCTAAGTTTTTTACCCGTTTAATAGAAATAGTAGAAGCGAGTCTACTTTAATTATATCCTCGATTATAGCTTCCTTTTTAGGATAATTTATCCTATTATATAGGTAACTAGACTTATTTATCCTCCGCTCTTTATCTTTCTTTCTCTTCCTTTCTATTATCTTATTACTTCTATATCTATTTCGTAACGGTATTATTTCGGTTATATTTTGTATTAAGATTATTATAATACCTTTAGTCCCTAATTCTCTTTATAAGTTATATAACCCTATTCTTTAGGTCCGAACCTAGTGCCTTACTTATTTACGCGTCTCTATTTATAATTAGCGCGAAAGAGATCCTATAGCTCTCTAGCCTTTCTTAGTGAAATACTTCGCTACTATATATAATAGCAAAAATTATTAATATTATAATAGTCTCTATAAGCCCTATAAAACGGTATATTATTATATACGTTACTATCCTATTTTATAACCGTTTTAGACTAACGTTACCTAGGTCCCCGAGGGGATCGAAAGAAACTAAGTGGAGTTACTTATATATTTATCTTAGATCGAACAATTTTAGTTAAATACCGAGGGAGGTTTTAGCTCTAGCGAGGAAGGCGCGTCTAAGTTCCTCTTTTCTTAGGACCTTATCGATAGCGTTATAGTAAGTGTGCGATATTTAGTCGCGTCCTTTAATAGCTTTACTAAAGCGTATCGCTATATATATTCGCTTACCGGTACTAAGCTATCCTAGGTAAGTTTCGCTTATAATTTAGGGTCGTTTTATTATTACTAATTTATATAGTTAACTAAAGATATATATACTAGGTAGGTGTTTTCTCGCTTTTCCTTAGTAGTCTCTAGCGACCTTTCTATAGATTTTGCTTCTAACTAGGCTAAGCTTACTATAGAGGGTTCCTATTACCCCTATCTACGCGTCGCGGAGGAGTCGGCTAGGTCTTAGTACACTAGCGTCGTTACCTTCCGCTAAGATATATAAGACCTAGTCGGCTCCTCTAAGCTAGGGCCCGCGGTTAGTCCTTTCCTTAAGTTACACTTAGAGAGTTTCCCCCTCGATCTATAGGTATAGCGGTAGTTTATCGGTATCGTTTCGGAGAGGTCTTAGACCTAGATTTCTTTTATTTTACTTAGTGAATTTCTTTTATATCTCTCCGTTAGCTATAGGGTAAGATAGGGTCGATTTAAGATTATATATATATCGTTTCGCTACTAATATAGTATATAATCGGCTACTTCTAATCAATTTTACTTTCTCTAGGACCTTTTATATCTCGCGATAACTTTTAGTATATTCACTATTACACTCTTAGGTACCTATTAATTGTATTCTAAGGGCTAGCTATACTATTTTACTAGATAGTGTAGTTTATCTTCGAACCGCTAGTTATCCTTTATCTCCTCGACTTCCTATTTATCGTTATCTACTAGCTCTAGTAAAGGTAATTGCTTAGATTTACCTTTATATTAATACTATAATTATAGTAAAGATATAGGAAATACGTTATAAATCGCTATATACTAGCTAGGGAGTAGTAGGCGATACGCTTACTTTCCGATATATTTAAAGATCCTAAAAGGTCCTATCTATCTTAGTAATAGCTTCTTTATTATACCTTCTTTTAATTATAGGTTTTTTATCGAGAGGGCTATAAGGTCGTTCTTTTTAAATATTATCTTTTAATAGCGTTTATTATAATAATTCGCCTATATCTTAGTGGCTTTTCGCTATACTTCCTATAGCTTTTCGTAGAGCTCTTAAAGCTTCTTAATTCGCGATACTACTACCGGTACCTCCCTCTCTACGCTACTATCCTTAGCGCGTATTTAGAAATTAGGATTATAGCCTAATAAGGCCTAGAAGGGTAAAATTCTAATTATTATATTAACTCTATTATTATATATAAATTCCGCTATATATAGGAGTATAGGCTATATTTTCTATTACTCGTTAATAAAACACCGAAGATAGTATTCGAGTGTCTAATTTATCCTCTCTATTTAACTATCGGTCTAGGGGTAAAACGCTATCGAGTACCTTAATTTTATCTAGGATATATAATATAGTTTTAACTAAAATCTACTTATAAAAACGGATCCCTAGTTAGATATAATACTATTTAGTAGGCTAAACCTTAGTTCGATATTATAATAGAAAAGCTCGGCTAATTCCGAAATATCTATCGTTATCGAAACTAGGAAGAAGAGGCACTATTTCGAGAAATAGTCTATAATCACTAGAATAGTATCTACTATCCTTCCTTTCTAGATCGATTAAGGTAACCCTATAATAAAGTCTATTAATAATTCGGTAAAGGGCTAGGATAGAATCGGTAGAGATTCGAGCTTACCGAAAGGACGATACTTTAGCGTTTAGGCGGTTTAATATATTATATAGGATTTAATATATCTCTATATATCCGCCTATAGATTTACCTAGTAGTATTCTCTCTTTAGGAGTTCTTCGGTTCTTACTCTACTAAAGTAGCCTATAGTAGGGTTATTATAATATAATTATATTAATTTTATATAGATACCTTCCTTTCCTAGTATATATAGACGTCCTCGGTACTATAGTAATCCTAAAGCGTCGACTAACTAGCCTTTACTACTAGGTTTCGAGATCGATATATTACCTTTTCGGCGGTTTATCTCTAGGTTATCCGATTAGAGTTTTCCTACTTATTCGAGAATATCTATAATATCTATACTAATAGACTAGATTACTACTATTATAGTATCTATAATATCGAATAGAATATTTAATTCGTTATATAATTCTCGCTATTTAGACTAGTTATCTATTTCTATACTTACGTAATTTACTATTATCTTAGTAGTTATACTAGACCTAGGATCTCCCTATATAGTCTCTTAACTAAGTCTAAACTAGAATTCTAAGTTATATTTATCTAAATTATACTTATAATCTATATTTAGATCCTTAGCTTCTAAAATCCTTTAGATAGTTAGAGCCGTTTTCTCCTTAGTCTCTCTTAGGTCTAGGGGTTAATCGTCTATAATTCGGTTTTAAATCGGGATTGTTAATTCCTCTCCTATAATTACTCGCTCGGAGTTAGGAATCCTAGAAAGCCTATCTATAGGGTTTGTCTTTCTAGGTCTATACTTTATAATAAAGTTAAAAGGTGTAAGAAATATATACTAATACGCCTATCGGCTATTAAGCTTTTACTACGTTATAAATATACGTAGATTAGTATAATCTAATAGCACCTTAATAGGATACTTACTACTATCTAGATAGTGTCTCTAATATTAGAAGGAATAAACGATAGCGAATAGCTCCTAATCCGGTATTATATAGTTAAATTCGGGCCCTAAGAACTTTTAGGACTAGAAAGCGATAGGATACTAACGCCCTTCTTTATTGATAGAAGGAAGAAGCTACGCAGGTGGAATATGCAACTCAGAGAAATAGATAAATGGACTCTGGAGAGGAGAAAAGAAGAAGAGAGAGGGGGAAGCTATCTGCATATATATGAGGAAAGTCCTGGGAGCGGGGAGTCACGTGATAAGCACGTGACCACCCTAACACCCCCCTTTAGGACTGACCTAGATACCCCTATTCCTGCTCTCTATACAAAAACCTCTCTTTTTTTTTTTTTTTTTAACATATAGTCTTTACTACCTTTCCTACGTATTATTACACTCCTTTCTCTATTAGTAAATTGTATGTAGATCACTAAAGACCTAGCATATACACGAATCTGTTATATGCTTCCTTATCGAGAGCTTTTGTGAACCCGTCCGCTATATTATGTATCGTGTCAACACGTAGCAGATTGATCTTCTCTCTAAAGATTGCGTCCTTAATAAAGAACTAGCGTATGTTAAGCCATCTTATACTATTTTTATAAGAGCGCTTTCCTATAAGAAGCTAGGTGTTAATATTATCCGTTAAGATAACGATAGGTTTTGTTACATTCGGTAGGTTTAATACGGTGGCGATTTTTATTAGCTATTAGGTATCCCTTACCGGTCTATTAAGAGCGCACCACTCTACTACTATCGATAATAGTGCTATAATTGTCTGCTTCCTTAAATACCACCTGATTAGTGTACCGCCGAAGAACTAGATAGCCCCCTCTATAGACTTCGTATTAGGCTAGTCTCTATATAAGGCGTCTATATATATAAAGAAAGTTATATCCTAGATTCTCCCGAGCGTTATATAAAGCTCTATTGTCCCTTTTAGGTATCTATAGACCTATCGGATAGTTTATATATTATTAGTGGTAGGTGCTATAGAGCGGTGTTATAATTTTATAACCGTAAACTTAATATCCGGTCTTATCTCTATAGTGAGCTAGTTTAGTCTCCTAATAAGAGATCTGTATAATATATAATCTTTATCGTGTAAACGGGTCTCCGGGTTATTATTGTTAACCTCCTATTTCCGGCTTAGTGATAGCGGGATAGGGGTTAGTGTGTATAACTATATTTCTATAAGACGTAACGCTTCTAGGGTGTAAGCTTTCTAAGATATTATAATAGTCTTCTTACTATAGTCCTAAGAAATAGCGCTACCGAGAAAGCGTAAAGGCTCTCCTATATCTTTGATTTCGAACTACTCCTTTGTCTAGTGGTAAATCTGCTACACTTCCGTATCTATTAGTGCGGTAGTAATAAAATCATCTATATAAACTAGTAAAAACTATACTATTACGCCTTAACCTTTTATATATATATAAGGATCGTCGTCGAGTGCGTAAAAATTAATCTTATTCAATCTAGTATCTAGCTCTTTGTTCTATAAAGCTACTAAATCACGAAGTCCGTATAGAGCCTATTTCAATTGATAAACCTAGCCTTTAATTCTAATATCCGGTTTATAGTACTCGAAACTAAGGGGTTAAAATATGTAGACTATTTCCTAATTATCTTATAATATATTTAGATATGCTACAACTATATCAAATTGCTTCTATTTATAATTCTATTACGTAATAATAGTGAAAATGATCTTAATAAGTGTGTTTTAGACGATAGGTACGTAGAAAATAGAGTCTTCCTTCTTTATCTAGAAGTTCCTATATACTACCTATCTTACTTTAAAACTATACACCTTATTGTCTTTAGTGACTTTAAGATTATACACCTATTGGCTTAGAAGCGGAGTGATTTCTAGCGGACTTCGAATAATATCGAAAGTGTCTTTTATATAGAGATTATCAATCTAACTCTCTATAGTAGCTTACTATCTATTTGCAAATTTAGACTTTAGAGCTTACTTATAGGACTAAGGGATATCGACGTCTTTGATATAAAGCGGCTTACCGTTATAAATAAAAGGAGTGCTTTACTTAGTAAGAACCTTCGACACTGCTAGCCTTCCTCTCTATATATCCTACTTATCCTATCCCTATCTAGATCCCTCGCTAGCACTATTATTACCCTACGGAATGTCCGGTCTTATGTGTATTATCTTCGTCTTCGGTTTCGGTAGAGGGTTCGGTCTCGGGGGACGTAGGGGGTTCTCGGGGAAGCTATAGCGCTCTAGTGAGCGTCTTGTGCGGCTTAAACGGCGGGGAATAAACTATAGAATTGTCTCGTCGCTACTGATTGTGATGATAGACGGCTGACGATCCTATTGAATTATACTCTGATCGGTCTCGATCGTGGAAATATCATAAGAAATCTCTTCTCGCGGCTGTGAAAACTCCTCTTCTGGTTATTAAAAAGGGTCCTGAGAAATCTCTTTATGTTGTTGAGAAATTGACTAAGAAGGCTCTTCCTCTCTGTGAGAGAGAGCTTTATAAGAAATCTCTTCCTAAGTGTGTAGAACTGGTTGTAGTACTGGTTGTAGTACTGGTTGTAGTACTAGTTATAAAACTGGTCTCGGAGTCTTATGCTATAGTGTATCCTCTCTGAATGTATCTGGCAAATATAGTGTTAGTGATTTAATAACTGCTGCTAGCGGTGTGAGATCTCGCTGAATTGGTGTCTCTTCCTCTTAGTAAGAAAATATCTGTCTCTCTTCCTATTGAGAAACTGCCTATCTCTCTTCTTGCTAAGAAACTGTCTGTCTCTCTAGTGTGTGTGAAATGGGCTTATAAGCTTCCTTACTATTGTCACGCTCGATCGACTAGTGAATAGTGGATTCCGGGATCACTTCTAGCACTAGAGGCTTTGTAGCTTACTTTCTAGGCTGAGGTGGTGGTGGAGGAAGAACTAACACTTCCACACTAAGCTGATCTATATACTTTCTGATTAATTCCCGTGCTTAGGGTTGGAGTGTAGGACGTTGTATAGCCTACTATGTATCGTGCGGTGTAGCCTGCTATTTAGACTGCTATTTCGGCTATCTCTTTGCTAGCTTTTAGAAGATAGGCTATCGAATTGGAGATATATCCTCGACTTCCTAGATCCTAGTTAACACTTTGGGTGTTAGTGGTATAGTCTATACTCTTCCCGGTGTGTTCGGTCCCACTAAGGGTTGCTTTTACTAAATTGTTAGCTTTATTAGACCTTAAATGATAGGTTCTGGCTTCCTATTAGTAATAATAACCTACGGAACCAATTTTAGTTGAATCCTAGGTCTTTTAAATAGCTATTTACCCTTTTCAATCTAGGGTCCTCCCTCTTTATAGAGTGCTCCGGTATCGTTATTGTCCGAATTAGGGTCTTTTAGTGCTAGTGTGATCCCAGAAGCCCATTTCCTTATGTAAACATATCTTATGCCTTATTGGCCGGATCTATATGGACCCGTTTCTGCACTTATATACACTATCGTTACCGTATTCTATAGTACTTAGCCGTTGGCAAAGCTAACTCAATATAAACCATGCGATCTTTTCCGAATCTTATCTGGTAGCATATCGGTATAGGCCACCTTCTACGGTTGGCCTAGGGAGGCACGAGACGGCACTGTATACGTCTAGTAGGGCGAAAACGGTGCTAACCCCTCTCGTCCTATCCCGACAACGATTCTACGGACCTAGATACTAGGTAGGGAGGCTCACAAAACCTCGTTTTCTCCCTCCTTTCCTCTGCCCTCCCCCTCCGGCTCTCTCGGTACACTAGATTCCGAGAACGAGAGGGAAGAACGGAAAAACACGGGAGATAATGTCCCCTCCTAGACCCGGAGTGGGTCTATTAACAAAAATCGCGCAATCCACGGAGAAATATAGATTTATAAGGACCCGCGCGGCCGGACGGAATCTTAGCCCCTAAGCGAACACGTCGCTCCGAGAGAAATCTCGAATCTGTGAACGTCCGTCCGAGGGAAATACCGATCCGCGCGGGAATAGAGGTCCCGCTACCTAGTAAGATCCGTATCTAGGCGCCGTTAAAAGATAGACGGCCTCCTAACCTAATAAGAGGAATATAGAACTTATTATTTACTTCCTCTAAGAAAGAAAAGAACCCCCTATCGTCCCCGCTAGGAAACAATTATATCCGCGTAGCCCTCTTAAGGAAACACCGAAGCGGAATTTATAGCTAACCTCCCGGTAGAGGTTAATACGGCCCTTAACCTTCTAGAAGTGGAGGAACGAAATATCTTCGTGTATATATATTCCACTATAGACCCCTAGTAGGTCAATCCCTTAGTCGAACGGGCTACGAATAGGGCTTAGGCCCTCTAGGCGGAACGGTCTAAAACCGAACGACTTACGGCGGCCCTTAGTATAGCCGTAAACCTATCCTATAGGTTAGACCTCCCTTCTAGGGGAGAATAGCCGCTACTAAACACCTCCGAAAAGCCTCTATCGTCTATAGCCACAATCTTTTAAGCTATAGACAAGGACACCTATAAGAGGTTCCTAAACGACTTACGGGCAATTGCTAACTACGATAGCGCTATCCTTAACGACGCCGCCCGTAAATAGACGCGCGACTACGATCGATACTTCTCGGAGCTAGCAAAGCTTACCGGTCACGACTCTCCTAACGAGGTAAAGATACTATATACCTCTAGGAAGCTCGTAAAGGTCGCCCGGTAGCGTCTAGAATAGCGCGAGCGATAATATAACTTACTCGGTACGGATAACTTCCTAATATAGGCTATATTTAAGGAATGGCTTAAATAGGAATTCGCGGAGCACCTATCTATAGAGAAACTCTATAAGCGCTACGAAACGCTTAAATAAGGGAACTAATCCGTGTAAGAGTACGCCGCGAATCTCTAGTAGGTTATATCCGACTTTAATTAGGATATTCCGGACCTAATATTAATCTAGCGATTCGTTATAGGCACAAAAGCTACCTACTATACTAAATAGGCTAAGGAACGAGACTAGCCTAAAACGATTAAGGACGTTATCTTCCGTTTCGCCTAGTACGAGTAAGGGCGGGTTATCGCCTAGAGATATAAAGGGTCTTCGGCGAGATACCTAGACGCTATAGATATTAATACTGTCGTTAGCTCTATAGAGGCTTATACCGCACGGGGGCCACTACTATTTAAGGAGACCCGAGAATATTATAACTACGGGAAACGGGGGTACCTAGCCCGTTTCTATCGGAAGCCGAAAACTAAGGAGACAAAACGGAAGTAAAAGGCGGTATACGAACGATCCCGCTAACCTATAAAAAACTAGTGCGGCTGTATAACGTAGAAGCCCTCGTCGGCCGCCTATAATAGGCTCCCGAGCTACTATTATTCGATATAGATAATATTCTCGACCCTTATTACCCTATAAACTCCTATAAACGGGCCTAAACGGAGCCCCCTCCGCTATCTCGGTAGGGGCGGAGGGAAAGACCCCCGTATCTATCCGTGTCCCTAAACGTCCTCACTAACTCCCTAACGTTTTACTAGGGAAAGATCTATATAGGAGACGCCGACCTAATATCTATCCGTATGCTCCTAGATAGCGGAGTAAGCGATATATTCGTCTCCCTATAGGTCCTCGGGAAGTTAGATAGACAGATCCGGGTGCGAAAACCTAGGACCCCGGTACTAGTCACTATCGTAAATAGCGAGCGGCTAGAAACGAGTGGTTATACTATCCTCCTAGTTAAGGTCGGGAACTAGATAGGACGGATTAAGGCCTAGATCCTCCCGACCGAGTACGATATAATCCTCGGCCGAGATTTCCTCTAGGTAGAAAACCTATATATCGACTAGCGTATATCCGTTATAACCCTTACGGATTATAACTATCGTATATACGCTATTCACCCTATAAATAACGCCCGCGTTATCACAAGGGGAAGTATATACCTTAATATAATATCGGCTAAATAAATACGCCGACTCCTCCGGAAATCAGGGAGTGAAGCCTACCTTTTCACGGTCCGTCCGACTTATCGCGGATATAAGAACGAAGAACCGGGGCCGCCTAAGAGCGACGACCCCGGAATTTAGCGGATCCTTACGAGATATAAGGATCTCTTCCGAGCGGAATTACCTACCGCACTTCCCCCGGAACGTAACGTGGCGTACGAAATCGATATAGGAACGTATATACCTATTAATATTAACGCGTATAGACTCTCCTCCGAGAAGCTCGACGAGTAAGCTAGATAAGTCGAAGATCTTATTAAAAAGGGCTTAATCCGCGAGTCTAATAGCGTATAGGGCTTCCTGGTCGTTTTCGCCCGGAAACCGAATAGGAAGTGGCGAATATATATCGACTATCGAGCCCTAAATAATATAATAGTAAAGAACGGATACCCCCTCCCGCGAATCTAGGAGTTATTAGATATTATCGGGAACGCACGGATCCTCTCTAAGATCGATCTTATAGCCGGATATTAGTAGATCCGTATAGGGGAGGGTTCTATCGAGAAAATAGTATTTAATACTATCTAGGGAAAATACGAATAGCTCGCTATACTATTTAGACTATATAACGCGCCTACTACCTTCTAATCTATTGTTAATAAAACGCTACGGCCCCTCTTTAGCTATAATATAGTGGTATATCTCGACGATATCCTTATCTTCTTAGCTACGCTTAACGAGCACCGGAAATATATAGAAGAAGTCCTAGCGCTCTTATAGAAGTAATAACTATACGTGTCACCGACTAAGTGTACATTCGCGACCTAGGAACTAGAGTTTTATAGTTATATCGTTAGAAATAGAACGATACGGCCTCTCCCGGCTAAAGTCGAAGCCGTATAGGCCTAGCCGCGACTAAAAACTGTCTATAACGTCCGTTAGTTCCTCGGCTTAGCCACTTATTACCGTCGATTCGTTCACGACTTTTTAAAGGTATATATACTACTCTATAAGCTCCTAAAAGAAAGTGATAGTACACTTCGTAAATAAGGTTTCCGCCCTATTATCTAGATAGAAGCCTACGAGAGCGCCTTTCGGAAGGTAAAGGACCTCTTTGCTTCCGCCCCGGTCCTTAAATAACTAGACCGGAACCGACTATACGTTATCGAAATAGATACCTCCGAATAGGCCCTCGGTATAGTCCTTATATAGGAGGACGATAACGGAAAACTCTACCTAGTGGTATACGACGGGCGGAAGCTATATAGCGCTGAGCTAAACTACCCCGTATATAAGAAAGAGTTACTAGCTATTAAGGAAGCTATCCGTATATAAGATAGGTATATCGACGGAGACCGGTTCGAGACTATTATTATTACCGATAATACGTCCCTATAATACCTAAATACTATAAGGGAGTATAGTAAGCGCCTCGCGCGGTAGATCGCCGAATTCTAGTAGTATCGGCTATCTATTCGATACCGAAAGGGCTCGGAGAATGTTATAGCGGATACTATTAGCCGCCGGCTAGACCTAGTCGGAACCACCCGAGCTAATATAAGCCTCGAGAGGCCTATTAGAGTTAGATACCTTACGCTTATAACGATAGTGTATAGTATCCCCGAAGAAGAATAGCTCGCGGCTATAATCTAGCTCTTATAAGATAGTACGGAGCCGGAGGACCTGGCTATTAGAAGGGTAGTGAAGAAATATACCGACCGACTTAGCTTATAAAACACTAATATATTCGCGCGGGCTCCTATAGAGGAAAACCAATAACTCGTTTTTATATACGAAGACGGCGTTATCTCTCTATACCTAGATCCCCTATTTCGCTCCGAGCTACTCCGGACGGCCTATTATAAGTTCGGCTACCTCGGCTTCCCGGGCCTTAACGGTATTATTAGGCCCCGGGGTTAGTGGCTATCGATCCGAGCGGATATAGAGGAGTCTATAAAGAACTACCTAAATTGCTAGGTTTTATAGGGTTCCTATAAGGACCTCGAATAGGAAGCTACGTAATATATAGTGATAAGCGGTATCCGCCCGTTCGAGCGTTAGGGAATCGACCTTATCGGCCCCCTCCTAATGACGCCGAATAGGAACCGATAGATTATTATAGCGATCGACTATATAACTAGCTAGCCGGTCGCCTATACGGTCCTAGATATAACTAAGGAGACGCTTATAGAATTTTTATTCCGCGATATATATACACACTACGGTGTATTTAATAAATTACTCTCGGATAATAGTGCTAACCTTTTATCGGGAGCCGTACGACACTTTATAAGTCAACTAAGAGCCTATTACTATACGATAACACCCTACTATCCCCGCACTAATAGTAAGGTAGAAAATTTTAACGGCCTTATTACTCGTATACTCA
Source organism: Penicillium rubens (assembly GCF_028828025.1). NCBI lineage: Eukaryota > Fungi > Ascomycota > Eurotiomycetes > Eurotiales > Aspergillaceae > Penicillium > Penicillium rubens. The sequence goes on from NW_026890600.1 coordinate 6,794,567, forward strand.
CGAAATACCTTATAGGTAAGCCTATAAGACTTTAGGACGAATATCTTACGAAAGCGCTATTCGCCGCCTATATATAGGAGCACGCTATCACTCGAAAGAGCCCCTACTTCCTAGTCTATAGTATATATCCCCGTATTATCGTAGACGGAGGTGAGCCGCCGGACGCCTAGGAAGGAACTAACCGGGATAAGCAAATCTAGTAGCTTATAGACGCCCGCTCGAAGGCAAACGAGCTCCTACTCGTCTATACTATCCGGAAACAAAAGATCCGGGACTCTATAGTCACTAAGACTAGCTTCAAAATCGACGATTAGGTCCTAGTAAGGAATGAAGTAAAGTAGAAGTTCGAGAGTATATGGTTCGGGCTATATAAGGTTATATAAGCCTATCTATTAGGGACTTACGCCCTCGCCGAACTAAACGGATATATTCTCCGGAACCTTATTAACGGTGTGAGACTAACGGACGTAAACGTCGGCGATAATCCTAGCCTATAGGTATCGCCGGCCGGCCGGTCGGCTCTATAACGAGCCGGCTAAAAGATTAGCCGCCCGGAAGAACTCTATAGAATCCTCGATAAGGTAGAACCCCCTCTACCGACGTACGCGGACCTCTCTACGTTTATAAGGGAGGAATAGTAGGAATTTAGGCGCGTAGGAGCCCGTATAGAATTCCTAGGGGAGGAAGTTATAGCTAAACGTGTTATCGTAAAGACGCGAGTAGCCGCGCGTAAGAGATAGACGAAAACTATTAATAAGGCACTAGAGTAGGGCCCGCTAGGTGCTAACGAGTGGGACTCGGAAGTAAACGACTACGAATCTAAGGATTTTAAATAAAACGAATCCGACGGGTATAAATCGGTAGAGGACGCTTATCGCGAGTCTAAATAAGGCTCGGGCCGAACCTCGCACCCCTTCGTAGTTATTATTCTACCCCCGTCTAGAGAGATCTAAGAGCTTACGTCTATATAAAGCTAGAATTAGGAAATTAGAATCGTATTACCGGCCTTAAGAACGCCGAAGGAGCCGCCTAGAAGGGGTAGGACTTAATAGAAACTATCGCTAAACCGCGCGAATAGAGGTATAAGGCCTTAACGAGAACTAATATAAGCAGAAAGAGGGTATAAGGCCCGAAAACTAACTATAAGGATCCGTCTACCTTATCCTTAATGGTTCAGAATATCACCGGAGTCCGAACTACTATCCTCGGACCCGTCACCTTCCGCTTTAGTAATATCACCCTCCTTTAGCTAACCCTTCTTAAGCCCTAGATCCTATATAGCGGTATAATTATACCGGACGCGCTTACGCACTTCCTAGAGACGTTCGTAAACGTTATAGAACTATAGCTTATCCTCCGTATAGTAGATATTAGGCTAGTCTAAGGGAGTCGCGTATATCACACTATCGAAAGCCGGACCGGAGCGGGGCGTGGTATATATAGTATTAGGAGGATTAGGCGTATCCTTAGTGCGCTTTTTCTTCTAACCACCCTTATCCTTACCGCTAGGGGCGTCACTAGCCGTACGTTTCTTTATAGACTTAGAGGGAGTGGTAATAGCACTACCGGCTTTAGCTAGACTAGCGGAAGCCGGGATAGCTTTACCCTTACCCTTATCCTTAGCGGGAGGTGTAGCAATAGGATCAATAGGAGCCTTACTAGGACTAATAGCTCGTCCCTTCTCCTTACTAGCCTTTTTCTTACCCGCACGAGAAGGTCTATCGGTATAAACGAGTATATTCGGGGCCTTAAGTAGGATACTATTAGGCTAGAAGCGGCGAACGAGGTTATATACCTAGAATAGAGTCTTATAGTTATTGTCGGGATTATTAGTAAGATCGCCGATCGGGCCTAGAAGACGTTAGAAAAGAAGCGAAGATAAAACCACCCGAAAAGGTACTCACGAAGGGTATATTTATTAGCCGCACTAGACTATTAGTAGTAAGTATATAATAACGACCACTAGAAACCTAACCCGGCGAGGAAAACGATCCGGTAAAAGGAAAACGGACCGTTACCTTTCTTATAAGACGCGTAAGCTTCACCTAGAGGGGCTTTATAGCCAATTATTTGGCCTAGGGCTATATATACGTTTATAACCGAGGATACCGTATAGTCCTTAGTGACGCGCTAATTAACTCTAGTGCGCTTAGGGTCTATATAGTACTATAATTGGTCCTACGAACTCTTTATAAGAAGTATAAAGAGAGGTATCCTAGTAGCGTCCACTCCTTTACCTAGAACGAAGCAGTTAGCCTCTAAATAGGCACGGTTAGAGTAGGGAAAAACTTACTAGCGTCGGTTTAGGCCTACGAACGAGTAGTAGTAGCCGGGATAGGAAGTAGAATATATAACTAACTCCTATCGCCGCTATAGTTAGTAATAACCGGAGTAGCAACCACACCTCTAGCACCTCTACCTATACCCGCGGGTCCGGCCGTAACCGCACCTACTCCTACGCCACCGTTATCACCTCCTACGCTACCGTCACCACTAGCCGCACCGCTATTACCACCGGCTGCGCCACTATTGCTATCACTATCACTATCGCTATCACTATCACTATCGCCGCCTATACCTCCGAGAGCTTTAGGAGAGCTTAGAGGAGGGGGAAACTTATCGAAAACACCTAATTGCTTCCGGGCGGCTATCCAACTAGCTTAATAGAAGTCGTCGCCTCGGTGTCCTTCCTCTAGAAGGTTCACGAGAACGAGGCTTACCTTATTAATATCGACCTTACCGGACCTAGTCACCTTAGTGTTCCCTAGGGTTACATATAACTCTCTCGCCTACCGCTCGATACGCGCGGCCTTAGTTAGCTCTACGTCCTAGGGTCCCGGCTCCGCGTTATAGTACTTACGAAAAATAAGTGATATACGCCTAGGCTTAGTATCTACGGGCTTAATAGAATCCCGCGCGGTAGTAGTGAAACTCCTAGTAGTCCCCGAGGACTCGCTAGGGCGCTTATAAGGACTTCGACGAAGTATCTTCGATATAAAAGCGTTTATACGGATAAGAATCGATAAAAATTGATAAGAAAGGGGGATAAAAGGGGGTGAAAGTAGGGTGGTAAAGAAGGGAAGAGAGTAGAAGTGAAGCTATATAGGAAATACTACACTATCTCGAAGTGGGAGGGTCCTCTTATTTATAAAGTCGGAAGTGAGAGTCCTTTAGGCAACCCACGGACACTAATAGGTAGAGTCTATACCTTAGAAGCACCCTCCTTTATCCAAACGCCTCTTAGATTTCCCTTTAATAACCGCTAGCAAGCTAATTTTACACCCTCGCTACCTATTTTAGGCCCCTATCGAAGACCCCGAGTCTTATAAAGGCTTAAAGACCTTTATTGCTACTATTCTTAGAGACTTACTAACGTATTTCCTTTATTTATACCCCTACACACCTACACTGCCTTTAACGAATTCGATTTTGTACGTACGTCTGTTGACGATACCTTTCCGGGATCTAGGGGGAGTTTTTGAGCTCTCTCACGTGACCTTCGGGAAACGGAGGACCGTTTTCCTATTCGGTGGGGGAGGATATGATCCTAGAAGCCCATTTCCTTATATAAACATATCTTATGCCTTATTAGCCGGATCTATATGGACCCGTTTCTGCACTTATGTACACTATCGTTACCGTATTCCATAGTACTTAGCCGTTGGCAAAGCTAACTCAATACAAACCATGCGATCTTTTCCGAATCTCACTAGCTTTCTAGTCGGCGCTAGACCCCCCTTCTAGTCGTTATCCGATCTAGTGTTCTTATCTAGTTTATCTAGGAAAGTGACGTCCTAGGAGCGTATAATCTCTTTTATAATAGGATTCTATACCTTAAAGATATAGCTATTTTCTCTTTCGTAACTAATTAGATATCCCTAGAATGCTTATGCTCCTAACTTCTCTAACTAAACACGAGTCTCTCTTAGAATATAGATAAAAACAATTGCTCCCTATAGACGAAGGTGCTTTAGATTGACCTTCGTTTCTTCTATACTAAGGTCTTGCTACTAGGTAATGATTAGGGTTTTGCCTATTTTAGGGTTTATTAGGCGGTTATAAATATAAATAGCGGTATTTATACGAAAAGGCTAGAGAGAGTCTAGAAGCTTTATATCTATATTTATCGTCCTCTATATTTGATTGATATAGCCTCCTATACGCTCCGCTATACTATTAGGCTTAGGTATATACGCGGGTATAAGTTTAAAAATCATTCCCTCACTCTCCCCCTATATCTAGAACTTATAGAATTCGCTTCCTCTATTAATACGCTGGATAGCTAGGTATCTGCCGCGGAGAAGCTTCTACCGCTTATAGAATTTGATTATATATTCCGCAATCTTATCTTTAGTGCGAAAATAGGGGCCCTCGGTGTATTAGGTATAGTTATCTATAATAGGAACCTAATATTTCTTACTACTAGGTCTAGGGGGATTTATAGTCTAGGTGTTAGTATAAAATTTTATGCTAGGCTTTTTAATATATCGTTATTTATCTCTTAAGATCCGTTTCTTCGCTTTCCCGAGCTAATATACTTTATAATTAAAGTTATAAAGCTTAACCTAGTTATCCTTATTAAGAAGAATAGTATCCGCTAAAGAAGCTTTAATATACGGTTTGCCGATATGTCCTAGACGTCTATATATTTCGTATATAGAGACTACCTTACTAACTCTGTTAAGGTCTTCGTCTTTATCGTTAGACTTAGAGCTAGAATTGGGCTCGTAAAAATGCGTCTTTTAGACCTTTATTAAAATCTCTGTTTTTATGTTCTCTTTCTTTATATCTTCGGCTTCGCTCTTTACACTATAAAAAAGCGGGCTATTAATCTATAGAAGTCCGCTAATCTTCTTTACTAGGCCGACTTCCTCCCGGTTTGCACGTATAAGCTTTAACGTGATCGGGTTATAATAAATCCTATAATCTGCTTCTAGAGCATTCGTAGAAAGTAGTCTGTCTTTAGTTAATAGGTTATAGTAGGTAGAGATAAGGATTGTTCTCACTTTCCTAGTCGAAGTCTTGATCTAGACTAGGGCCTTACTATATACTATTACGAATTGAATATTACTATTAGTATTAGTATAGCTATATAGCGTTTCTCTAGCTTTATACTTAGTGTATTTATAGAAATCTTTATAGTGACTAGTGATAGTTTTAGAAGTACTACTATCTAGTATCTATATCTTATCCGCGGAGCGTACGGAGTTTACCTAAGCTACACTAGCCTTATTTTCGTTCTTCTTATTATTTGCTAACCGCTTTATAATACTATAACACTAGATATTCTTTACCGGTTTCTACCCTTCGAAAATAAGGTCTTCTATAAGGTGGTAGTATATCTTTACTAGATAACCTTCGATACTATAGTAGGGATATTTGTAGCTATTAACGTACTACGGTTATTAGTTTCTTTATTATTCCGCCCACTAGTCGATAGTCTTACCTTTTGCTAGACCGTTTTTAAAGAAAGATAACGTCTCTCTATCTATCTTTATATCTATCTTAGTATCCGACGAAGTATTATATCCGCCGCCGCGACCGTATCTACTATAACCGCGTCCCCTTCTACCGCGCTAGTTCTCTATCTTCCGCGCTATATTTGCTATAGTAGAGGTGCTTAATAAAGTAGGTGTATCACAAGCTTCTATAATTAGCTTTTTATATAAGCTATTAAAGTCGTCCTTTATAACACTCTCTAGAATAGTATCCTTTATTATCTAGTAGGTGAACTTTACCGAATCTAGTTCTCCTTCGAGATTATAAAGTATAATAAATATTGCACTGAAAGGGTGCGGCTCTACCTTATATAGGCCTAGTTAGTTATACTACGTCTAATACGCCGTGATATAGGTATTAGCGCTAGAGAAATCTAATCTCCGGATCTTATAAAACTTAATAACTTTACGTCTAATATTATCTATGATTTCTACACTACGAACGAGAGTCTCCACTTCCCGTATTATAATATCTATACGACGTGGAAAGGCTTCCACTCCTCCTTTAAGAATAGTGATAATCTCTTAATCTAGTAGACTCTCAATCTATCTATAGGCAATTTTTGACTAGTATTCCTAAATGTCGTACTCGGGGTCTGTCTCCTACGGTCGGGGTAGTTTATAATTAGCCACTTTATCGATACGGACTATACTAAGTCCGTTCTCGATCTGGCGTTTCTATCTAGTAAGATTGCTACTATCTAACAATAACTTGATACCTTTATTTAATTTGATTTCCTTCTCCTCCGGGAGGTTTATGCCCTAGGTCCGAATCGCTCGTTTCGCTACGCCGGCGGAGGAAGAAGGTTGGGTTTAGGTGCGAGGTGCGGGGAGAGAGCGTGATAAGCCCTCACCGGTATTGTTATCCTCGAAATCAGTCATATTGACTAGCTAGAATATAGAGTCTTCACGATATTAGAAGAGTCTCTGGTTAGAAATAGAGAGACGCGTTTTCGCTGACTCTCGCTGAGAAATGCAGAGTTTTCACGATAGAAAAATCTCTGTTTGTGAATATAGAGCTCTCTTGATAAGAAATCTCTGATAAGGAAATGCGGCCTATAATGATATTGATGATCTTCACTACCTTAATGACGGATTCGATGATCCTTAGTGGGGTGCGGGACGGGCCGAAGCGCGACCCATAATGAAAATTTGAAAATTCTGATTCGCTCAGTTAGACTTGATGAAAATTGATGATTTTAATGATGCTCGGAGTCCTCGAGCAAAGGGCTTCATAACCTGATGGAAGGAAGAAGCTACGTAGGTGGAATATGTAACTCAGAGAAATAGATAAATGGACTCTGGAGAGGAGAAAAGAAGAAGAGAGAGGGGGAAGCTATCTGCATACACATGAGGAAAGTCCTGGGAGCGGGAGTCACGTGATAAGCACGTGACCACCCCAACATTTATTAGGTTAGGAAAGCACTCCTCCTATTCCTTAGTTCGACGTATCTATTTCTAATCTAATATATTTCTCTAGGTCGAAATAGCGTAATAGGGACGCCGACTAGAAAGCCCCTTTTAAGTTTTAAAACGCTACTAATTCGGTCTTATTTAGTGTTACTTAACCCGGCTTTTTCCTATTATTACTCCCTTTTATTATAGATATAAGTGGTAAAGAAATCTAAGAATATCCTTTAATAAATCGGCGGTAGAAATTATAAAATCCTAGAAAAACCTAGACGTTATAGTAGCTCTTTAGTTCTTACTATTCCTAGATCACGCGGATATAGCTCTAGTCTATTTTCACTCCCGAACTATCTATAATAAACCCTAGGAATTCGACCTCCTTTTAGTAGAATATACACTTCGAAAGCTTTATATATAGCTCTACCTTCTATAGCCTTTCGAAAATCTAGCGAAGCGCTATCGAATAGGACTTATAGTCCTTAGTAAAAACTAGGATATTATCTAGATATACTATATAAATAACGTTAACTAGCCTTACTAGCGCTATATAGATATAACTTTAGAAAGTGGCCGGCGTATTAGATAGTCCGAATAGTATAACTATATATTCGAAGTGGCTATATTAGGTTCGAAAGGCTATCTTCTATTCGTCACCTTCTTATAGTCGAATCCGGTAGTAAGCGTCTTTAACGTCGACCTTACTAAAGTATTTTACTCCCGAAAGTCGGTTAAGGATTTCCGATATTAGAGGTAAAGGGTAGCGATTCTTAACCGAAATATAGTTAAGTCCCTAGTAATCTATATATAAATATAGTCCTCTATCTTTCTTCGGGATAAATAGGATTAGCGCTCCCGCTAGACTTTTCGATAGTCTAATCTATCCCTTTTTAATATTATCTATAAGATAAGCCTATAGTTCTTTAAGCTCCGTTTATAAAAGGGGGTAAATCGGACTATAAGGTAGAGTTTTACCTTCTTCGAGCTCGATAGTATAGTTAGAAGCTTTTATCCTCGGTAGTATACCCGCTTTTTTATAGTCGAATACGTCTTAATACTCCTCTAATTTAGAGGGGATTCGGTCTTAATTCTTTACTAGTACGTCGGTACCTTTATCGGGTAGCTATACCTCCTTTAGTATCTTAATTAGGGCGTAAATAATAGCTATATTCTTAGATTACTTTATAAACTTATAAGGTTTCTAGAGTTCGAACCCTTTAACTCCGAACCACTATTTATCGACACTAGATTATAGGATAACGTCGAATTTATTAATAAAGGTCTTTAATAAAAGGATAGGGCTTCCTTTTAGCCTTAAGTCCCTATCGATACCGATATAGGGTCGTTTTACTATCTTTTCGGTGCCTCGAGAATCTCTTATTATAAATAGTACCTAGAATATACTATAGATATAGAGTCTATCTAGAGCGACGCCTTTTAGCGTTAGGAACGAGAAAGGTATAGCTAGTAATTTATTTTTAATAGTAAATTCCTTACTAACTATATTATATTCCGCGCTAGTGTCTAGATCTATATATATTTCGCGACTATCTCCTAAGGTAATCGGTATATAAAGGCGTACTATAGTCCCGATTAGCGGGTATTAAGCTAGGGTATCGGGAATTAATCTAGCTCCTCTACTTTTCCCTACTATCTAGTTTAATTTACTCTTAATACTTAGATTAGGGTTCCTCTCTATAGGTACTCGTTTATCTAGTGATTCTTATCTTAATAGATAAAATAGGTACCTTCCGGTACCGAAACGGTACTATTTCCTTTTTTAGTAGTCTAGGAGTTTATATTAGAGTTTATTAAATTTTGTAATCTTCTATCGGATCTACTGATGGCGGCAACGAGAACAGGGACAGAGAAAGACTGTATTCGCTATCTGACAGATAACTGGGGGAGGAAGAAGGAAGAGAGGAAGACAGACAGAGAGAGAGCTAGAGACAAACAAACAGACAGGCATGACTAGCCTGAACAAACAGGCAGCCAGCCAGGTCACATGACCCAGGCTCTAACACCCCCCCTCAGGCTAGACATCCACTAACAAACACTCTCCTCGCCCCCCTATAACAAAAAGAAAACTACTATCTCCAGTATCAAATTCACCACCAGTATCACATCCAGTATCACTTCTTTCTATCCTTTGCATCCTTCTTCTCCATTCGTGCTATAGCGTAGCACCAGACCTCCGGGAACGGCTCCCATCCATCAAAAACGAATTCTTCCATCAGGTGGAAGCATACCTTTGCAGGGTGTCCATCGAGACGGCAGTGTGTGCACTCAGTTCCGTTGATATACTAAGGCTACTAACAACGCTGGCGCTTAGCCCATTCGTCAATGTCAGCTCCTTTCGGGGGTGCTCCACGAAGCTGCTTCTCTTCCGGTTCATCCTTTACTTCGCCTTTATTATCAACTTTGTTATCTTCCTTCGGCTTCCGCTAGTCATTTCCACGTCCAATACGGCCTCCACGACCGCGCTATCCACGTCCGCCGCGTGAAGAAGACGAGGGTGACGAAGAACGGGTTATCTTCGCTAGACTAGGGCTTGTCTCCTCCGTAATTATGTTCGACTCAATAATCAGCTCTTTGCAGTATTCACTAAAGTCATTTATCGTGGTTTCGGTCGGGACTTAGCGTTTTAGAGTATCAAAAGTGAAATTCACGCTCGGGAGCTCTTCACGAAGTGCGTGAAGTATGGTGTAAAGTGTAGCAAAAGGGTGCGGTACGACACCGTAACGTCCGAGAATATTGAATTGCCTCTAATAAGCTATAATATAGTCCTTCGCCGTAGTGTAATTCTCTCGTTTCAATTTATCGAATTTCAAGACCTCCGCACCGACGTTCAAAACCTTATTATCACCGCTCACAATCCGGGTGATCTCCTTTATCAAGTCATCGGCGTACTCCGGGAATTGTTAAATTGAACCTTCGAGGATAGTCGTGATTTTATTGTCTAGTGTCGACGAGATCTAGCCGAGGGTGTAGACAGACTAGTAATACTAGGTATCGTACTCCGGGTCGTCTTCCTTTGGTTTCGGCAGGTTAAAATTCACAACATTCTCGATCCGGGTCATCCGTAGTCTATTCGTGATTTCGCGCTTCTAGCGCACAAAGTTCGATCTATCAACGCGTAAGGTGCAGGCTTTCATGCATTTCACATCAGTTTTCTCACTAAGGCGGGTTCCTTGCGTAATAGGTTAGGGTTAGGGTGTAGGGAGCCGACGAGAGCTCTCCCCGCGGGATCCAGATCCAGATCCAGTATCAGACATCTTCAAATCAGGTTTGCTTCCAGCGAACACTCGCGAGCAGGAAAAATCAGGGTATCAAGGTTTCGAGGTTTCGAGGGTTCGCTTCCAGCGGACAAATCGCGAGCGAGAAAGGTCAAGGGTGCTACCAGCGAACAATCGCGAGCAAAAAGTGGGTCGACGACGAGGGTGGAGCTACTTCCAGCGGACAGTCGCGAGCTAATCTCCGAGAAAAAGTGGGGCCGTGAAAACTCTACAGATCAGATCAGATTTCCACGTGGGGTATCGCACAAATGACGTCACCAAAGCAGCAAAAGCATCAGCTTTATCAACCAGAGATAAAAACTGATAGAGTCTCAGTTAGGAAAAAACGAGGGCTCAGAACCTGATGGCGGCAACGAGAACAGGGACAGAGAAAGACTGTATTCGCTATCTGACAGATGACTGGGGGAGGAAGAAGGAAGAGAGGAAGACAGACAGAGAGAGAGCTGGAGACAAACAAACAGACAGGCATGACTAGCCTGAACAAACAGGCAGCCAGCCAGGTCACATGACCCAGGCTCCAACATCTACGTCCTCTAGCTCTACCTCTAAATTAGCTTCTTCTATAAGGCTATCCTTTTCCGCGACCCCTTAATATTTCGGTGCGGGGATAATTCGGTATCGAACTATAATAGTTTCCCTATTTACGCTTATTACATTATTAGGGTAAGTAGTCTTTCTTTTTCTAATATATAAAGTGGATATAGTAAAGGATAGATACTAATTTTAATATCTTATCTCGGTTTATAGGAAGTGATCCGTTACTATTTATAATTATAATATCTTAGAGGGGTTTCTATAGCTTTATAAAAAGTGTCTAGGCTTTTTACTCTTCGGTCTATTTCGGTAGGTGATTCTCTAGCGATTCGAGATAGTTTTCGAAATTCCGAGAGTCTTAGTAAGACCTTATTATTATCTCTTAGAATAGGATAAGGATATTAGTAATAATATTATATAAATTTCGAAGTAATATTTTCGTCTATTCTCGGAAGGCCTCCTAGTTTAATATATCTTTAGGGTACTTTCGTTTATAAATCGCCTACTTACCTTTATATATAGTGTAGAGGAAGTTAGTAGCTATAAGGACTTTCTAGGCTCCTAAGATATACTTCTTCGGGGCTCCTCTAAAGAGTATATTAAGGTTATTTAACTAGTCTTCTCTCTACTTAATACTAAAGTTCTCTTCGAACTTACCGATATCCTACTTAATCTCTCCTTTCTAGCTTTACTCACTCTCTATAGAGGAACCGCGATCGTTTCGAGGTCGTTTCGATAGTCCTACTAGTTCTTAGAGCTTTTTCTTATTTTCTATAACTAATTTTTTAGCTATAAGGATTCGTTATTATAAAGCCGCTTTTACTTCGTACTCCGTAGCCTAAAGCTCGAGTCTTCGGATTATCTTATTAACGAACTAGTAGTTTTCCTCGAGTGGTTCGTCGTTCGGCTCGGGCGAGTTTCTTTAGATTTAGGTCTCCCTTAGTTCCTCGCCTAGGGTAGACGTTAGTGATTCGCTACCGATCCGACTTAGATACTCGGGCGCTTCGGTGTTATTTTATAAGCCGCTACGGGTAACCGGGGGAGCTATTATATCTTAGGCGGTTGAAGAAGAAGAGTTAGAATTGTAAAGATATATAGTTATTAGGTATAAGGCCTATTAACCGGGTAAGATACGAATAGCGGGGATAGGAATGAAAGTGTATTGCCTCTATATAATAAGACTAACTCTTATCCTAAATCAGGGGGGGCCCCCGGGGGCCCTAGGATTAAAAGAAAATCCTAGTGCGCTAAGAAGTAGGGCCGATCACCTAGCGAACCCCGCACGCATTGATTACGATACATGCTACGCACATCCTGTCATTCCCTGTTTCATGATTGAAAGGACCTTTATCCTTTACAAATACCTCTATCTCAATAAGATCGCTATATCCCGTATAGAGAGCGCGTATTAGCTACTAAAGTAGGGTCTCCGGGTCTTAAATCATGATTTACTAGGAGTTCTCCGTAGCTTTAACCGGTCTATAGAGTATCAATTCTCTAAAATCTAGTATAGAATTAAGGAGTAGAAGATTCGAAGGCTAGCATATATCCCACAGCTTTACAAGCTCCTTTACACCCGGATTTCAATACGCGCAATTAAGCTTACTAAAGCGGTTTACGTACGGTATCTACCGCCAGGCGATAACAAACCCCTAGTTCCACCAATTTACACTTACAATTCTAAAGAAATAGCTAGCTTTCCATATATCTATATCATTCAGTAATACAATACGGAGCAGCGATCTTTAGAACTAGCGCTATACCATCAGCATTAGCACTTAGATAGTGTCGATGCCCCCCCGCTTAACCCGATACTTCTCATCCAAGATCCCCTTCCAGTCCGTCAACGAGGACGCCCTCGCGGTGCCAGGAACCTCCCAAGCACACAGGCAAGCACGCAGGCAAGCACGTAGGCAAGCACCCAGCAACTACAGTCTTGACCTAATCCCCTCACGTAGGATCGTTCTATACACCGAGATCCTTCGTTATAGGAGGAGAGTCGAGGACGAGGACGAGGAAGGGGACGTAGGCGTGGAATAAGCAGTGGTGAAACTGGTAGTGGTGATACCGAGACTAGAGGACAGGGACGGGGCCGAGGACGGGGCCGAGGACGGGGTCGAGGACGGGGCCGAGGACGGGGATAGCGCGCGCGGGGACCTGGTTGAGAAGCTCATTTAACCTATATGTGTAAACAAATGCTTAATTCGGCAGAAATGTACGTTTTTTTCTGATTAAAATGCATGTTTTTTTACTATATAAACCGGAATTCCTACAGTGTTGGCAGAATTATATGGCAGAAAACTCTGCACTGGCAGAACGTATGGCAGAAATCCTGGTCGCACCCGATCGGGAAGGCGGTACTGAAAATCAGGCATTTTCAGGCAGGGGGGGGGTCAAGTAAAGATGGGGGGGGGGGGGGGGGTCATATTACCAATCCCCTATCAATAACTAGAAGCCGTTTTTGTTTGATTTTTAGTACTATACAAATTCTTAACATTTAAGATAGTGTAGTATAACTAAAATATTCAAAAAAGGATTATTTACCAAAAATACGCTCCAATCGAGGGATATAGATATATATATTAATATTATCACACCTTGAAATATCTCTCAACCTAATAAAAATACTTAGTATATTATATCAAGTACTAAGATACCCCTAGGACTATACTCTTTACCTTGGGGGTTAAAATATGAAGTTGTGAAAAGTCGCATTTAGTATATAGTGTTTGGGGCTAACCGGTTGATCGTGTTAACCGGTTGGCCGTGGATTACGTTACCTAATTAGTTACCTAGGTAGTTACTTCCTTCATTGGTCAAATATATCGCCAGTAATATACTGGAGGTGTATGTATATAAAGGCTCGTGAGACTCTTGGATAATATGGAGAGGTACATTCGTCCCACTACTAAGGTCCTGCTTAAGCTCTTGCTCAAGTTGTGTGCGGTCAGGGCTTATCAGTTTTTATCGACTGCGGCCTAACCCATATGTGACTGGCGAGGCAACCTGTATTCTCTTACCACGGTTCTGACTCGGAGTGTTCGATTTATCCATGGATCAGCTACCTAGTTTACTAAGCTTCCACCTCAATGGCCCAGTGAAGTTACTTCTTCCTTCTATAGCATACATCAATACATCCAGCCACGTTCCGTAGACTCCATTTCCCCATCCTCACACTCATGGAGTATGTACTTGAAGGAAGAGGTAGAGATAGGCTTCAAGAGGTCATTGAGAGGTCAAGAAACGTGAACTGAATCTTTCCAAGCTAACTAAACGACTGGTTCGGCCTCAAATGGCGTACAAGGATTCCTGTCTTCGGGCATCTAGCAACGCTAACCAAGCCTCGTCACGGGACTCGCCACACAGCCTTATCACCTTCCATCCTTAAGTACCAGCGCGGAAGTAAGAAAAGCGCCTATACAGCAATATTTGAAATCAGATATACCACCATACACTCTCGTGTTGATCCTCAAAACCCTAGCCAAAAACACGCTAAATATGGTATGGCCGTAGATCCTTCGCTTCCCAGAATAGACCTTGTATTTTACGTGACGTTTGTGAGACCTCCTTGAACGATTTTTTTTACACGAAACCCCTATACACATGCTACTGTCTCCAGTCCGTGTGTCCCTTCCCTTACTCTTACCGGACCTCCTCACCCATTTCTTTTAAACGTCATCTGTGAGTTAGATGGTTGGTCCCCATTCCCGCTAATAGATATACATACCTCATTCACCGCCTCTGCCTCCTTCTGGTCCGCCCCTCCCGCGTATCCTTCTCGTCTCGATTCCTGCAAACCCCGTTTCTCTTGACCTTACCATTGAGTCTCCAGTGATTTCCCAATATGGAAGGACTTTCGTCTGCAGCTAGTGTAATTGCAGTCATTCAACTCACGGGAATTATTGTGAATATTCTTGTGAATATCTGTGGGGGTTACGTTCAGGAGGTCAAGGAAGCACGAGATGATATTATTACCCTACAACGGACGGTCGCAGGTCTCGAAGAGATTCTTCAGAAACTCAAAGGATTGCTGCAAGATTCTAATGTAGACAGCACAAAGCTGCCCAGCTCCTCGTCGTTAGTCAGTGATATTACTGATTGTCTTTTAGACCTCGGGACACTGAAAAGAAGATTAATCCTGGGACGGGGCAGAACAGGATAAGGAGGTTCGGCTTTCGCGCCTTGAAGTGGCGCTCAAACGCTCTGAGATGGATAATTCGGGATCTCGAGAGATACAAATCATCCTTTACTTTATCTTTGCAGGTTGGCCATAGGTAAACTTCTCCACAGAAATCGCTCGGGTAAGATCGGTTTACACCTCCTTAGTATCATCCTAGCCAATGTGGCTCGCAAAGCAGAAGATATTCGCCATGATTTTAGTCTTGACAAGTTGCTAGTTGCGCATAGGGCCGAGTTTGACTCATATATAGATCAACACGAGGATCAACACGAGGATGAATGTCTCCTAGGCACCAGAACCGAGCTCCTTCGCAAAATCACAGAATAGGCTGTTTCACCGCAAGGTAAATCTACAGTTTCCCGCACAGTTTCAAAATCCTTCAAGCAGGACAAGCGACTAGGTGCAAGCTCCTTTTTCAAGAGAAGTGAAGGGGACCGGGGGAATACTATAAGGTTTTTCCCGACATAGCTATATAGTTAGGTCTTAGGTTTCCTAAGATCGTACCTAGTGTCCGAAAAGCAATCTATAACGACCGTGATATTGCAGTAAAATCGCTAAAAGAGCAATTCGAGAAACTACTTCTTCAACCACTGCTAGTCCTCGAGTCATCCGATCAGCAAATTCTAATCGTAATCATAGTTGTTGACGCGTTAGACGAGTGTAAGCACGATAATAACGTACGAGTCATACTTCGGTCACTACCGTGGCTACAGGAGTTAAGGTCTATAAGCGTACGAATCTTCTTGACTAGCAGACCTAAGTTGCCTATCCGGCTGGGGTTTTCGGAAATCAAGGATCAGGACTATCAGGATTTCGCGCTCTATGATAGAGCAGTTATAGCGCACTACATATTTTTATTTTTCAACTAGAGACCGTCAAAAATCAGAAAGAAACGACCGCTCCCTATCAACTGGCCTAGGTACACGGATTTGGAAGCTCTTGTTGTATTATCTATTCCACTATTTATCTTCGCTACGACCGTATATCGTGTTTTTGATGATCCGCAGTAGGACCCCATAGATAGCTCACCGAGATCCTCACCCTCCGAAGTGAGGGATCTCAACTAAGCAAGATATATCTACTAGTTCTAAATAGGCTTATTAACAACTGTTGGGGTGGTCACGTGCTTATCACGTGACTCCCGCTCTCCAGGACTTCCTCATGTTTGTAGATAGCTTCCCTCTCTCTCTTCTTCTTTTCTCCTCTCCAGAGTCTATCCATTTATTTCTCTGAGTTGCATATTCCACTGCGTAGCTTCTTCCTTCCATCAGGTTATGAAGCCCTTTGCTCGAGGACTCCGAGCATCATCAAAATCATCAATTTTTATCAAGTCTAACTAAGCGAATCAGAATTTTCAAATTTTTATTATGGGTCGCGCTTCGGCCCGTCCCGCACCCCACCAAATCGGATCATCGAATCTATTATTATTAAGGTAGTGAAGGTCATCGATATCATTATAGGCCGCATTTCTTTATCAGAGATTTCTTATCAAGAGAGCTCTATATTCATAAATAGAGATTTTTCTATCGTGAAAACTCTGCATTTCTTAGCGAGAGTTAGCGAAGACGCGTCTCTCTACTTCTGACCGGAGATCTTTCTATCGAGAAGACTCTACATTTCTAGCTAGTTAATATGACTGATTCCGAGGATAACAACGCCGGTGAGGGCTTATTACGCTCTCTCCCCGCACCTCGCACCTAAACCTAACCTTCTTCCTCCACCGGCGTAGCGAAACGACCGATTCGGACCTAGGGTATAAACCTCCTAGAGGAGAAGGAAATCAAGCTAAATAAAGGTATTAAGTTATTACTAGATAGTAGCAATCTCGCTAGATAGAAACGCTAGATCGAGAACGGACTTAGTATAGTCCGTATCGATAAAGTGGCTAATTATAAACTGCCCCGACTATAGGAGATAGACCCCGAGTACGATATTTAGGAATACTAGTTAAAAATTGCCTATAGATAGATTGAGAGTCTGCTAGATTAAGAGATTATCACTATTCTTGAAGGAGGAGTGGAAGCCTTTCCACGTTATGTAGATATTATAATACGCGAAGTGGAGACTCTCGTTCGTAGTGTAGAAATCACAGATAATATTAGATGTGAAGTTATTAAGTTTTATAAGATCCGGAGATTAGATTTCTCTAGCGCTAATGCCTATATTATAGCGTATTAGACGTAGTATAACCAACTAGGCCTATATAAGGTAGAGCCGTACCCTTTCGGTGCAATATTTATTATGCTTTATGATCTCGAAGGAGAACTAGATTCGGTGAAGTTCACCTACTAGACAATGAAGGATACTATTCTAGAGAGCGTCACGAAGGATAACTTTAATAGCTTATACAAAAAGCTAATTGTGGAAGCTTGTGATATACCTACTTTATTAAGCGCCTCTACTATAGCAAATGTAGCGTAGAAGATAGAGAACCCGCGCGGTAGATAGGGACGCGGTCGTGGCGGACACGGCCGCGGCGGCGGATATAATACTTCGTCGGACACTAAGATAGATATAAAGATAGAGGGAGAGTTATTCTTTAAAAACGGTCTAGTAAAAGGTAAGACTATCGACTAGTGGGTAGAGTAATAAAGAAACTAATAACCGTAGTACGTTAATAGCTACGAATGTCCCTACTATAGCATCGAAGGTTATCTAGTAAAGATATACTACTACCTTATAGAAGACCTTATTTTCGAAGGGTAGAAACCGGTAAAGAATATCTAGTGTTACGGTATTGTAAAGCGGTTAGCAAATAATAAGAAGAACGAAGGCAAAGCTAGTATAGCTCGGGCAAACTCCGCACGCTCTATAGATAAGATATAGATACTAGATAGTGGTACTTCTAAAACTATCACTAGTCACCGTAAAGATCTTTATAAATACACTAAGTATAAAGCTAGAGAAACGCTATATAGCTATACTAATACTAATAGTAATATTTAATTCGTAATAGTATATAGTAAGGCCCTAGTCTAGATTAAGACTTCGACTAGGAAAGTGAGAACAATCCTTATCTCTACCTACTATAACCTATTAACTAAAGATAGACTACTTTCTATAAATACTTTAGAAGTAGATTATAGGATTTATTATAACCCGATTACGTTAAAGCTTATACGTGTAAACCGGGAGAAAGTCGGCCTAGTGAAGAAGGTTAGCGGACTTCTATAGATTGATAGCCCGCTTTTTTATAGTGTGAAGAGCGAAGCCGAAGATATAAAGAAAGAGAATATAAAAATAGAGATTTCAACTAAGGTCTAAAAGACGTATTTTTACGAGCCTAATTCTAGCTCTAAGTCTAACGATAAAGATAAAGACCTTAATAGAGTTAGTAAGGCAGTCTCTACGTACGAAATATATAGATATCTAGGATATATCGGCAAACCGTATATTAAAGCTTCTTTAGCGGATACTATTCTTCTTAATAAAGATAACTAGGTTAAGCTTTACGACTTTGATTATAAAGTATATTAGCTCGGGAAAGCGAAGAAGCGGATCTCGAGAGACAAATAACGATATATTAAAAAGCCTAGTATAAAATTTTATACTAATACCTAGACTATAAATCCCCCCGGACCCGGTGGAGAGAAATATTGGGTTCCTATTATAGACGACTATACCCGATACACCGAGGGCCCCTATTTTCGCACTAAAGATAAGATTACGGAATATATGATCAAATTTTGTAAGCGATAGTGTTGGAGCCTGGGTCATATGACCTGGCTGGCTGCCTGTTTGTTCAGGCTAGTCATGCCTGTCTGTTTGTTTGTCTCCAGCTCTCTCTCTGTCTGTCTTCCTCTCTTCCTTCTTCCTCCCCCAGTCATCTGTCAGATAGCGAATACAGTCTTTCTCTGTCCCTGTTCTCGTTGCCGCCATCAGGTTCTGAGCCCTCGCTTTTTCCTAACTGAGACTCTATCAGTTTTTATCTCTGGTTGATAAAGCTAATGCTTTTGCTGCTTTGGTGACGTCATTTGTGCGACACCCCACGTGGAAATCTGATCTGATCTACAGAGTTTTCACGGCCCCACTTTTTCTCGGAGATTAGCTCGCGACTGTCCGCTAGAAGCAGCTCCACCCTCGTCGTCGACCCACTTTTTGCTCGCGATTGTTCGCTGGTAGCACCCTTGACCTTTCTCGCTCGCGATTTGTCCGCTGGAAGCGAACCCTCGAAACCTCGAAACATTCGATACTCGATACCCTGCTCGCGATTGTTCGCTGGAAGCAACCCCTGTTTTTCTCGCTCGCGATTTGTCCGCTGGAAGCGAAACCTTGATACCCTGATTTTTCCTGCTCGCGAGTGTTCGTTAGAAGCAAACCTGATTTGAAGATGTCTGACACTAGATCTGGATCTGGATCCCGCGGGGAGAGCTCTCGTCGGCTCCCTGCACCCTAACCCCAACCTGTTACGCAAGGAACCCGCCTTAGTGAGAAAACTGATATGAAATAGATGAAAGCCTGCACCTTACGCGTTGATAGATCGAACTTTGTGCGCTAGAAGCGCGAAATCACGAATGGACTACGGATGACCCGGATCGAGAACGTTATGAATTTCAACCTGCCGAAACCAAAGGAAGACGACCCGGAGTACGATACCTGGTATTACTAGTCCGTCTATACCCTCGGCTAGATCTCGTCGACACTAGACAATAAAATCACGACTATCCTCGAAGGTTCAATTCAACAATTCCCGGAGTACGCCGATGACTTGATAAAGGAGATCACCCGGATTGTGAGCGGTGACAATAAGGTTTTAAACGTCGGTGCGGAGGTCTTAAAATTCGACAAATTGAAACGAGAGAATTACACTACGGCGAAGGACTATATTATGGCTTATCAGAGGCAATTCAATATTCTCGGACGTTACGGTGTCGCACCGCACCCTTTTGCTACACTTTACACTATACTTCACGCACTTCGTAAAGAGCTCCCGAGCGTGAATTTCACTTTTGATACTCTGAAACGCCAAGTCCCGACCGAAACCACGATGAATGACTTTGGTGAATACTACAAAGAGCTGATTATTGAGTCGAATATAACTACGGAGGAGACAAGCCCTAGTCTGGCGAAGACAACCCGTTCTTCGTCACCCTCGTCTTCTTCACGCGGCGGACGTGGATAGCGCGGTCGTGGAGGCCGTATTGGACGTGGAAATAACTGGCGGAAACCGAAGGAAGATAATAAAGTTGATGATAAAGGTGAAGCAAAGGATGAACCGGAAGAGAAGCAGCTTCGTGGAGCACCCCCGAAAGGAGCTGACATTGACGAATGGGCTAAGCGCTAGCGTTATCAGCAGCCTTAGTATATCAACGGAACTGAGTGCACACACTGCCGTCTCGATGGACACCCTACAAAGGCATACTTCCACCTAATGGAAGAATTCGTTTTTAATGGATGGGAGCCGTTCCCGGAGGTCTAGTGCTACGCTACAGCACGAATGGAGAAGAAGGATGCAAAGGATGGAAAGAAGTGATACTAGATGTGATACTGGTGGTGAATTTGATACTGGAGATAGTAGTTTTCTTTTTGTTATAGGGGGGCGAGGAGAGTGTTTGTTGGTGGATGTCTAGCCTAAGGGGGGGTGTTGGAGCCTGGGTCATGTGACCTAGCTGGCTGCCTATTTGTTCAGGCTAGTCATGCCTGTCTGTTTGTTTGTCTCCAGCTCTCTCTCTGTCTGTCTTCCTCTCTTCCTTCTTCCTCCCCCAGTCATCTGTCAGATAGCGAATACAGTCTTTCTCTGTCCCTGTTCTCGTTGCCGCCATCAATAGAAGCTTCTCTATAGCAGATACCTAGCTATCTAGCGTATTAACGGAGGAAGCGAATTCTATAAGTTCTAGATATAGGGGGAGAGTGAGGGAATGATTTTTGAACTCACACCCGCGTACACACCTAAGCCTAATAGTGTAGCGGAGCGTATAGGAGGCTATATTAACTAAATATAGAGGACGATAAATATAGATACTAAGCTTCTAGACTCTCTCTAGCCTTTTTGTGTAAATACCGCTATTTATATTCACAACCGCCTAGTAAACCCTAAAATAGGCAAAACCCCAATTATTACCTAGTAGTAAGATCTCGGTATAGGAGAAACGAAGGTCAATCTAAAGCACCTTTATCTATAGGGAGCAATTGTTTTTGTCTATATTCTAAGAGAGACTTATATTTAGTTAGAGAAGTTAGGAGCATAAGCATTCTAGGGATATCTAATTAGTTACGAAAGAGAAAACGGCTATATCTTTAAGGTATAGAATCCTATCACGAAGGAAATTGTACGCTCCCGGGACGTCACTTTCCTAGATAAACTAGATAAGAAAGGTCCGGATAACGATAAGAAGGGGGGTCTAGCACCGGCTAGAAAGCTAGCACTAAAAGACCCTAATTCGGACAATAATAACACCGGAGCACTTTACGAATAAGGAGGACTAGTAATAACCTAGATTAAAAAGGGAAAACAGCTATTTAAAAGACCTAGGATTCAACTAAGGCTAGTTCCGTAGGTTATTATTACTAATAGGAAGCCAGAACCTACTATTCAAGGTCTAATAAAGCTAATAATTCAGTAAAAGCAACCCTTAGTGGGACCGAACACACTAGGAAGAGTATAGACTATACCACTAACACCTAAAGTGTCAACTAGGATCTAGGAAGTCGAGGATATATCTCCAATTCGATAGCCTATCTTCTAAAAGCTAGTAAAGAGACAGCCGATATAATAGGCTAAATAGCGGTCTAAATAGTAGGCTACACCGCACAATACACTATAGGCTATATAACGTCCTACGCTCTAACCCTAAGCTCGGGAATTAATCAGAAAGCATATAGATTAGCTTAGTGTAGAAGTGTTAGTTCTTCCTCTACCACTACCTTAGCCTAGAAAGTAAGCTACAAAGCCTCTAGTACTAGAAGTGATCCCGGAATCCCCTATTCACTAGTCGATCGAGCGTAACGATAGTGAGGATACTTATAAGACCTTTATATATAAACCAATTAAATAGGCAGTTTCTCTATAAGAAGAGAGATAGGTAGTCTCTTAGTAGGAAGAGAGATAGGTGTTTTCTTACCGAGAGGAAGAGATACCAATTTAGCGAGATCTTACACCGCTAGTAGCAGTTGTTAAATCACTAACACTACATTTGCTAGGTGCATTTAGAGAGGATACACCGTAGTAGGAGACTCTAAAACTAGTTCTACACACTTAGTAAGAGATTTCTTATAAAGCTCTCTCTTATAGAGAGGAAGAGCCTTCTTAGTCCACTTTTTATCAATAATAGGAAGAGATTTCTTAAGAGCCTTTTTAATAATAAGAAGAGGAGATTTCACAGCTACGAGAAGAGATTTCTCGTGATATTTCCACGATCGAGACCGATTAGAGTATAATTCAATAGGATCGTTAGCCGTCCGTCGTCACAATTAGTAGCGATAAGACAATTCCGTAGTTTATTCCCCGCCGTTTAAGCCGCACGAGACGCTTACTAGAGCGCTACGGCTTCCCCGAGAACCCCCTACGTCCCCTAAGACCGAATCCTCTACCGAAACCGAAGACGAAGATAATACGTGTGAGACCGGACGTTCCGTAGGGTAATAATAGTGCTAGCGAGGGATCTGGATAGGGATAGGATAAGTAGGATATATAGAGAGGAAGGCTAGTAGTGTCGAAGGTTCTTACTAAGCAAAGCACTCCCTTTATTTATAACGGTAAGCCGCTTTATATTAAAGACGTCGATATCCCTTAGTCCTATAAGTAAGCTCTAAAGTCCAAATTTGTAGATAGATAGTAAGCTACTTGTCGGTATAACAGTGTATATAGTAAGGCATACTATGGAGGGTGATTAAGTTATATTTATTTTACCGGTACTATCTAAGGACACCTTAGGTATGCACTATATGGTAGAATTAATAACGTAACTTACCTCCTAGTATAATGATGAGATAATATAGATATCATAAAGATATCATAGATTATCTCAGATTTGCCTCCTGAGAAGAGTATAAAACATGTCAGATTTCAATCTCTGATAAAATGAAACTAACTTCTGAATTTAATCTGATTCTTATATATCTGCCTCCCTTCCTATTTAGGATAAGTATAACCTACTAACTATATCTTATATAATCTTACATAATAAGATTATATAAGATAATTCCCTAAAACGGTTATAGTCTATACCAGACTATAATATCCTATCTACTAAATTGCTCACACTACTATAGAGAGTTAGATTGATAATCTCTATATAAAAGACACTTTCGATATTATTCGAAGACCGCTAGGAATCACTCCGCTTCTAAGCTAATAGGTGTATAATCTTAAAGTTACTAAAGACAATAAGGTGTATAGTTTTAAAGTAAGATAGGTAGTGTGCGGGAACTTCTAGATAAAGAAGGAAGACTCTATTTTCTACGTATCTATCGTCTAAAACACACTTATTAAGATCATTTTCACTATTATTATATAACGGAATTATAAATAGAAGCAATTTGATATAGTTGTAGTATATCTAAATATATCACGAGATAATTAGGAAATAGTCTACACATTTCAACCCCTTAGTTTCGAGTACTATAAACCGGATATTAGAATCAAAGGCTAGGTTTATTAATTAAAATAGGCTCTATACGGACTTCGTGATTTAGTAGCTTTATAGAATAAAGAGCTAGATACTAGATTAAATAAGATTGATTTTTACGCACTCGACGACGATCCTTATATATATATAAAAGGTTAAGGCGTAATAGTATGGTTTTTGCTAGTTTATATAGATAATTTTATTACTACCGTACTAATAGATACGGAAGTGTAGTAGATTTACCACTAGATAAAGGAGTAGTTCGAAATTAAAGATATAGGAGAGCCTTTACGCTTTCTCGGTAGCGCTATTTCTCGGGACTATAGCAAGAAGACTATTACAATATCTTAGAAAGCTTACACCCTAGAAGCGCTATATCTTATAGAAATGTAGTTATATACACTAACCCCTATCCCGCTATCACTAAGCCGGAAATAGGAGGTTAATAATAATGACCCGGAGACCCGTTTATACGATAAAGATCATATATTATATAGATCTCTTATTAGGAGACTAAACTAGCTCACTATAGAGATAAGACCGGATATTAAGTTTACGGTTATAAAATTATAACACCGCTCTATAGCACCTACCACTAATAATATACAAGCTATCCGATAGGTCTATAGATACCTAAAAGGGACAATAGAGCTTTATATAACGCTTAGAAGAATCTAGGATATAACTTTCTTTGTATATATAGACGCCTTATATAGAGACTAGCCTAATACGAAGTCTATAGAGGGGGCTATCTAGTTCTTCGGCGGTACACCAATTAGGTAGTATTTAAGGAAGTAGACAATTATAGCACTATCTTCGATAGTAGCGGAGTGGTGCGCTCTTAATAGACCGGCAAGGGATGCCTAATAGCTAATAAAAATCGCCACCGTATTAAACCTACCGAATGTAGCAAAACCTATCGTTATCTTAACGGATAATATCAACACCCAGCTTCTTATAGGAAAGCGCTCTTATAAAAGTAGTATAAGATAGCTTGATATACGCTAGTTTTTCGTTAAGGACGCAATCTTTAGAGAGAAGATCAATCTGCTACGTGTTAATACGATACACAATATGGCGGATAGGTTCACAAAAGCTCTCGATAAGGAAGCATATGACAGATTCGTGTATATACTAGGCCTTTAGTGGTCTATATATAATTTACCAATAGAGAAAGGAGTGTAATAATACGTAGGAAAGGCAGTAAAGACTGTATATTTGAAAAAAAAAAAAAAGAGAGGTTTTTGTATAGAGAGTAGGAATAGGGGTATCTAGGTCAGTCCTAAAGGGGGGTGTTAGGGTGGTCACGTGCTTATCACGTGACTCCCGCTCTCTAGGACTTCCTCATGTTTGTAGATAGCTTCCCTCTCTCTCTTCTTCTTTTCTCCTCTCCAGAGTCCATCCATTTATTTCTCTGAGTTGCATATTCCACTGCGTAGCTTCTTCCTTCCATCAACAACTAGAATAGAAACCGAAAATATAGCTAGTTCGAGAGTTTTAGGAAATAGTAGGTGCAATAGTGATACTTAAGAGCCCCCTTTCTATCACGTCACTCTCGAGACTACTTAGTGTCTCTGAGAGACTAATTGATTTGAGATTGAATAGACTTCACTCGGTTATTTGTATACCGAAGGATACGGAAATGCTAATTCGGCCCGTCTACCTATCATTTAGGGACTTCCTTCTCGATCCGGAGATACGGCAGATAACTCTCTTATAGGTGGATAAGTAAGAGATCTATCAAAATTGACTGCAAGATACCTTTTGTATACGCCAAAGGTTAAGACAAATATCTATACGCTTCGATATAATAGAACTCACTATATAAATATCGAATTATAAGTTATTCGCTAATATCTTCCTCTAGAGCTACAATGGTCTTGTCGCTTCTAGATTATCACCTCAGTCAAAGCAAATAATTCCACTTAGTGATACGTGACGCATTTATATTTCTTAAGGAGCACCTCCTTTATTGGGTAGAAGCAATAAGCGTTTTGGGCCTTATATCTAAAGTTCTTAGGATAATCGATCAAGTACAGTCAATCAGTACTATAGGTCTACACTATAATCCCCTTTTATTTGCATGCTCTCTAACTAAGAAAACAAGGTGCCAGCCGGACTCCCTTCCTATATATTTATTTTGTATTTTACTTTCTCTATGTAGTAGCCACCTTAGGCACTTAGGTATTACTTACTAGTTAGCTAGTGGCACTAGTTTGTAAGCCTACTATAGTTAGGTTAAATAGCTAAGTAGATCCTACTCTTTACAAAACACACTCGCTTTACTTTTCTATCTCTCTATATAGTTATAGTATTGGTTTACTATAGTATATTCTCTCGTTCAATATCTGGCTCCGGTATAGCTGTCCGCCTCTGGGTTGTCAAAACAGGCGCTCTACAGAAGACCCTCGAAGGTATTTAGCCTCGGTTTGCTCAGTGTCATTCCCCCCCGATGGCCAGGTATTGGCGTCTGGCGGCAATGGTTCAGAAACCAGACTCTGGGATATCACTACGGGCACCCTAAAGCAAACATTACACGCTGAGAGATCTATCACCACGCTGAAATTTTCCAAAGATGGGTGTCGTATACATTCAGATCTTGGTTTCTACAACATCAGGCCTAGCTTTCAGGATGATATCTTCGAATCAAACCAAGAGAGTGACATGATATCCGTGCGAAACAATGAGTGGGTAGTCATTCGGGACAAAAATCACTGTGGCTGCCTCCTGAGTATCGCACTGGGTGTTCGGCAGTGAAAGATAGAACTCTTGCTCTAGGCAGTGCAGCGGGGCGGATTTTGTTCCTATATTTTTCGTCGAATAAATAGTCCGAATAATTTCTTTTTGTGTGTTTACTCTATTCCAACCATTGCTACACATTCACGAATGGAGACGAGTGAGATAGATATTTTAGCCCTACGAGATACTCGCGGTCTGGGCACCGGTGATGTAGGCCTTGTTGTGAAGAGAGCGCAGGGTTCGCGTTCTCGGAGGGCCACAGTGCCGTGAGGGCCCCAGGCGGGCCTGCGGCACTTCTTATATCCTGGAGAGGAAGATGTAGATATGCGGAAGCGTACATGGTATGTACATGAAATGGGTCCCGCGGTGAGCGGGAACAAACCGTCGCGGAGGGAGCCTGGCTCTCCCTCTCAACGACGATGATGTTCCTTTCGAGGGAGGGGATGTTCTGACGATATTTGTGTGCGATGGCCAGTTGCTGGCGTCCGGCTGCAAGAATAAAACAGTGAAGCTCGGGGACCCCCCAGCAGGATTGCTACAGCAGACTTAAATGTGCAGCTTCCCATGATGGTTCGTACCTAATCATCAAAAATACGTCAAGCTCCAGTCCTAGTGAAGCAAATCATACATTTGGTTCACCCAAAGCGGATACCAACACGGTTCTACTGAAGGGTCAGTAGATGACCATTCTGAAGGCACCCTCCGGAGTATTGATTCCACTGCTCGGCAGTCAACCACAGTTTTTTTTTGCCTTGGAATACCGATCTGGGCGGGTTTGAGAATAGCATCCTGTATATAATCTGCGTCAAGAATCTTTTTTTCATTCCATGCTTCACTACACTGGAAAGCTGGAACAACCCGAGACTATCTGGTCGTGATTGACCTCTCTAATCAGGTCCGCTCTCGGGCAATCTAGGACGGGGGGAAGTGTAGGTGGATTGCGTGGCGTAGGGGCTGTGAAAGTACGAGCCGGAGTATACTGCTAGTTGTGCACCCATGATTCAGCCTCCTCCGTCGAAGAAATGTAATCAGTGTGCTAAGAGCTTTGGATCATCTCCGCATAAAGTCATAGTCCCTGGAACGCCTCAGTGGACATCAACGGACACTATTAGCGAATGAACATCACAGAAGGAAGATGAACCATGGAAACAAGCCAGCATGATCTCCTATCAAAGGTTAGTTCTCTACAGGCATGAGCACAGCCTCTAGTGTACGTAAAACGAGCGTGGACGAAGGCTGCCTGCGATGGAAGAGAAAGAGAGGCGATCTTGCCAGACCCCCAGAACTGTCGCTCTGTTTGGCCTATTGCAATAAAGATTCTACGCGGTTCCATGGAGCGATACAGTATTATAACAATTACTTCATCGACCACTGTTAGGCAATACGATACATTTCAGCAGGGATTCTGAGGGAGAAACTAAAGTTAGACTAGCGCGTTTCGGATTAGGGTTCGGGAACTAATCCGCGTGAGGATGTTGGTATATCTGATTTCGAATATCGCTGTATACTCTGGCAGTCGTAACCCGACCATTTGAGTTCCCAACAGGCTTCAGGAATCATAGTCAACGTCACCTCGACAGTCACATGTCCTTTCCTCCCGTCTCGCTTGCCACTGGGTGTAGGTTCCAGAGCCCTCGCACTCTTCGCAGTCTAGGTCATTACCGCAGTTGCACGGAACGGTTACCCATTCTTCGACGGTTTTTTCGTAAAAGCCATTGTTGGGGTGGTCACGTGCTTATCACGTGACTCCCCGCTCCCAGGACTTTCCTCATGTGTATGCAGATAGCTTCCCCCTCTCTCTTCTTCTTTTCTCCTCTCCAGAGTCCATTTATCTATTTCTCTGAGTTGCATATTCCACCTGCGTAGCTTCTTCCTTCCATCAGGTTATGAAGCGCTTTGCTCGAGGACTCCGAGTATCATCAATTTTCATCAATTTTTAACTGAGCGAATCAGAATTTTCATTGTGGGTCGCGCTTCGGCCCGTCCCGCACCCCACTAAGGATCATCGAATCCATCATCAAGGTAGTGAAGGTCATCGATATCATCACAGGCCGCATTTCTTTATCAGAGATTTCTTATCAAGAGAGCTCTGTATTCACAAACAGAGATTTTTCTATCGTGAAAACTCTGCATTTCTTAGCGAGAGTCAGCGAAGACGCGTCTCTCTACTTCTGACCGGAGATCTTTCTATCGAGAAGACTCTGCATTTTTCTTAGCCAGTCAATATGACTGATTCCGAGGATGATAACGCCGGTGAGGGCTTATCACGCTCTCTCCCCGCACCTCGCACCTAAACCTAACCTTCTTCCTCCGCCGGCGTAGCGAAACGACCGATTCGGACCTAGGGCACAAACCTCCCGGAGGAGAAGGAAATTAAATTGAATAAAGGTATCAAGTTGTTACTAGATAGTAGCAATCTTGCTAGATAGAAACGCTAGATCGAGAACGGACTTAGTATGGTCCGTATCGATAAAGTGGCTAATTATAAACTGCCCCGACTGTAGGAGACAGACCCCGAGTACGATATTTGGGAATACTAGTCAAAAATTGCCTATAGATAGATTAAGAGTCTGCTAGATTAAGAGATTATTACTATTCTTAAAGGAGGAGTGGAAGCCTTTCCACGTTATATAGATATTATAATACGCGAAGTAGAGACTCTCGTTCGTGGTGTAGAAATCATAGATAATATTAGATATAAAGTTATTAAGTTTTATAAGATCCGGAGATTAGATTTCTCTAGCGCTAATACCTATATTACGGCGTATTAGACGTAGTATAACTAACTAGGCCTATATAAGGTAGAGCCGCACCCTTTCGGTGTAATATTTATTATACTTTATAATCTCGAAGGAGAACTAGATTCGGTAAAGTTCACCTACTAGATAATAAAGGATACTATTCTAGAGAGTGTTATAAAGGACGACTTTAATAGCTTATATAAAAAGCTAATTATAGAAGCTTGTGATACACCTACTTTATTAAGCACCTCTACTATAGTAAATGTAGCGCGGAAGATAGAGAACTAGCGCGGTAGAAGGGGACGCGGTTATAGTAGATATAGTCGCGGCGGCGGATATAATACTTCGTCGGATACTAAGATAGATATAAAGATAGATAGAGAGACGTTATCTTTCTTTAAAAACGGTCTAGTAAAAGGTAAGACTATCGACTAGTGGGCGGAATAATAAAGAAACTAATAACTGTAGTACGTTAATAGCTATAAATATCCCTACTATAGTATCGAAGGTTATCTAGTAAAGATATACTACCACCTTATAGAAGACCTTATTTTCGAAGGGTAGAAACCGGTGAAGAATATCTAGTGTTATAGTATTATAAAGCGGTTAGCAAATAATAAGAAGAACGAAAATAAGGCTAGTGTAGCTCGGGTAAACTCCGCACACTCCGCGGATAAGATATAGATACTAGATAGTGGTGCTTCTAAAACTATCACTAGTCACTATAAAGATTTCTATAAATATACTAAGTATAAAGCTAGAGAAACGCTATATAGCTATACTAATGCTAATAGCAATATTTAATTCGTAATAGTATATAGTAAGGCCCTAGTCTAGATTAAGACTTCGACTAGGAAAGTGAGAACAATCCTTATCTCTACCTACTATAACCTATTAACTAAAGATAGACTACTTTCTACGAATACTCTAGAAGTAGATTATAGGATTTATTATAACCCGATCACGTTAAAGCTTGTACGTGTAAACCGGGAGGAAGTCGGCCTAGTGAAGAAGGTTAGCGGACTTCTATAGATTGATAGCCCGCTTTTTTATGGTATAAAGAGCGAAGCCGAAGATATAAAAATAGAGATTTTAATAAAGGTCTAAAAGACGTATTTTTACGAGCCTAATTCTAGCTCTAAGTCTAACGATAAAGATAAAGACCTTAATAGAGTTAGTAAGGTAGTCTCTATATACGAAATATATAGATATCTAGGGTATATCGGTAAACCGTATATTAAAGCTTCTTTAGCGGATACTATTCTTCTTAATAAGGATAACTAGGTTGAACTTTACGACTTTAATTGTGAAGTATGTTAGCTTAGGAAAGCGAAGAAACGGATCTTAAGAGACAAATAACGATATATTAAAAAGCCTAGTATGAAATTTTATACTAACACCTAGACTATAAATCCCCCCGGACCCGGTAGAGAGAAATATTAGGTTCCTATTATAGACGACTATACCCGATACACCGAGGGCCCCTATTTTCGCACTAAAGATAAGATTGCGGAATATATAATTAAATTTTATAAGCGGTAGAAGCTTCTCCGCGGTAGATACCTAGCTATCTAGCGTATTAACGGAGGAAGCGAATTCTATAAATTCTAGATATAGGGGGAGAGTGAGGGAATGATTTTTGAACTTATACCCGCGTATATATCTAAACCTAATAGTATAGCGGAGCGTATAGGAGGCTATATTAATCAAATATAGAGGACGATAAATATAGATATAAAGCTTCTAGACTCTCTCTAGCCTTTTTATATAAATACCGCTATTTATATTCACAACTACCTAGTAAACCCTAAAATAGGTAAAACCCTAATTATTATCTAGTAGTAAGACCTTAGTATAGGAGAAACGAAGGTTAATCTAAAGTACCTTCGTCTATAGGGAGCAATTGTTTTTGTCTATATTCTAAGAGAGACTTATATATAGTTAGAGAAGTTAGGAGCACGAGTATTCCGGGGATATCTAATTGGTTACGAAGGAGAAAACGGCTATATCTTTAAGGTATAGAATCCTATTATAAAAGAGATTGTACGCTCCTAGGACGTCACTTTCCTAGATAAACTAGATAAGAACACTAGATCGGATAATGACTAGAAAGGGGGTCTAGCGCCGACTAGAAAGCTAGCACTAAAAGACCCTAATTCGGATAATAACGACACCGGAGCACTCTATAAAAAGGGAGGACCCTAGATTGAAAAGGGTAAATAGCTATTTAAAAGACCTAGGATTTAACTAAAATTAGTTCTATAGGTTATTATTACTAATAGGAAGCTAGAACCTATTATTTAAGGTCTAATAAAGCTAACAATTTAGTAAAAGCAACCCTTAGTGGGACCGAACACACTAGGAAGAGTATAGACTATACCACTAACACCTAAAGTGTCAACTAGGATCTAGGAAGTCGAGGATATATCTCTAATTCGATAGCCTATCTTCCAAAAGCTAGTAAAGAGATAGCCGATATAATAGGCTAAATAGTAGTCTAAATAGTAGGCTACACCGCACGATACACTATAGGCTATATAACGTCCTACGCTCTAACCCTAAGCTCGGGAATTGATTAGAAAGCATATAGATTAGCTTAGTGTGGAAGTGTTAGTTCTTCCTCTACTACTACCTTAGCCTAGAAAGTAAGTTATAAAGCCTCTAGTGCTAGAAGTGATCCCGGAATCCCCTATTTACTAGTCGATCGAGCGTGACGATAGTGAGGATACTTATAAGACCTTTATATATAAACTAATTAAATAGGTAGTTTCTCTATAAGAAGAGAGATAGGTGGTCTCTTAGTAGGAAGAGAGATAGGTGTTTTCTT
The DNA here is from genome assembly GCF_028828025.1 of Penicillium rubens. Classification (NCBI taxonomy): domain Eukaryota; kingdom Fungi; phylum Ascomycota; class Eurotiomycetes; order Eurotiales; family Aspergillaceae; genus Penicillium; species Penicillium rubens. The sequence continues at coordinate 6,826,356 of NW_026890600.1, forward strand.
ACCGAGAGGAAGAGACACTAATTTAGCGAGATCTTACACCGCTAGTAGTAGTTGTTAAATCACTAACACTACATTTGCTAGGTGTATTTAGAGAGGATACACTATAGTAGGAGACTCTAAAACTAGTTCTACACACTTAGTAAGAGATTTCTTATAAAGCTCTCTCTTATAGAGAGGAAGAGCCTTCTTAGTCCACTTTTTGTTAATAATAGGAAGAGATTTCTTAGGAGCCTTTTTAACAATAAGAAGAGGAGATTTCACAGCTATAAGAAGAGATTTCTTATAATATTTCCACAATCGAGACCGATTAGAGTATGATTTAATAGGATTGTTAGCCGTCCGTTATTATAATTAGTAGCGATAAGACAATTCCGTAGTTTATTCCCCGCCGTTTAAGCCGTACGAGACGCTCACCGGAGCGCTACGGCTTCTCTAAGAACCCCCTACGTCCCCCGAGACCGAACCCTCTACCGAAACCGAAGACGAAGATAATACGCGTGAGACCGGACGTTCCGTAGGGTAATAATAGTGCTAGCGAGGGATCTAGATAGGGATAGGATAAGTAGGATATATAGAGAGGAAGGCTAGTAGTGTCGAAGGTTCTTACTAAGTAAAGCACTCCCTTTATTTATAACGGCAAGCCGCTTTATATTAAAGACGTCGATATCCCTTAGTCCTATAAGTAAGCTCTAAAGTCTAAATTTGTAGATAGATAGTAAGCTACTATAGAGAGTTAGATTAATAATCTCTATATAAAAGACACTTTCGATATTATTCGAAGACCGCTAGGAATCACTCCGCTTCTAAGCTAATAGGTATATAATCTTAAAGTCACTAAAGATAATAAGGTGTATAGTTTTAAAGTAAGATAGGTAGTGTATAGGAACTTCTAGATAAAGAAGGAAGACTCTATTTTCTACGTACCTATCGTCTAAAACACACTTATTAAGATTATTTTCACTATTATTATATAATAGAATTATAAATAGAAGCAATTTAATATAGTTATAGTATATCTAAATATATTATAAGATAATTAGGAAATAGTCTACATATTTTAACCCCTTAGTTTCGAGTACTATAAACCGGATATTAGAATTAAAGGCTAGGTTTATCAATTGAAATAGGCTCTATACGGACTTCGTGATTTAGTAGCTTTATAGAACAAAGAGCTAGATACTAGATTGAATAAGATTAATTTTTACGCACTCGACGACGATCCTTATATATATATAAAAGGTTAAGGCGTAATAGTATAGTTTTTGCTAGTTTATATAGATAATTTTATTACTACTATACTAATAGATACGGAAGTGTAGTAGATTTACCACTAGACGAAGGAGTAGTTCGAAATCAAAGATATAGGAGAGCCTTTACGCTTTCTCGGTAGCGCTATTTCTCGGGACTATAGTAAGAAGACTATTATAATATCTTAGAAAGCTTATACCCTAGAAGCGCTACGTCTTATAGAAATATAGTTATACACACTAACCCCTATCCCGCTATCACTAAGCCGGAAATAGGAGGTTAATAATAATAACCCGGAGACCCGTTTACACGATAAAGATTATATATTATACAGATCTCTTATTAGGAGACTAAACTAGCTCACTATAGAGATAAGACCGGATATTAAGTTTACGGTTATAAAATTATAACACCGCTCTATAGCACCTACCACTAATAATATACAAGCTATCCGATAGGTCTATAGATACCTAAAAGGGACAATAGAGCTTTATATAACGCTTAGAAGAATCTAGGATATAACTTTCTTTGTATATATAGACGCCTTATATAGAGACTAGCCTAATACGAAGTCTATAGAGGGGGCTATCTAGTTCTTCGGCGGTACACCAATTAGGTAGTATTTAAGGAAGCAGACAATTATAGCACTATTATCGATAGTAGTAGAGTGGTACGCTCTTAATAGACCGGTAAGGGATACCTAATAGCTAATAAAAATCGCCACTATATTAAACCTACCGAATATAACAAAACCTATCGTTATCTTAACGGATAATATCAACACCTAGCTTCTTATAGGAAAGCGCTCTTACAAAAATAGTATAAGATAGCTTAATATACGCTAGTTCTTCGTTAAGGACGCAATCTTTAGAGAGAAGATCAATCTGCTACGTGTTAACACGATATATAATATAGCGGACGGGTTCACAAAAGCTCTCGATAAGGAAGTATATAACAGATTCGTGTATATACTAGGTCTTTAGTGATCTATATGCAATTTACTAATAGAGAAAGGAGTGTAATAATACGTAGGAAAGGCAGTAAAGACTGTATGTTGAAAAAAAAAAAAAAAGAGAGGTTTTTATATGGAGAGTAGGAATGGGGGTATCTAGGTCAGTCCTAAAGGGGGGGTGTTGGGGTGGTCACGTGCTTATCACGTGACTCCCCGCTCCTAGGACTTTCCTCATGTGTATGCAGATAGCTTCCCCCTCTCTCTTCTTCTTTTCTCCTCTCCAGAGTCCATTTATCTATTTCTCTGAGTTGCATATTCCACCTGCGTAGCTTCTTCCTTCCATTAGCCATCCCCGCCGCATTGACTGCAGTTCGGATCATTCATTGTGGAAGCGAATTATTCCTGCTGTACAGCTAGTAGGTCAGCATAAGACTTCTTTCCCCTAGGAGATTTGAATAAAGCAGAAAATGTCCTCTTACACCTAGGAACCGGGAGCTCTTGAGAGATAGATCAAGTGATAAGGATGTCGGCAACCGAAATCGATATAAGATACAACGAGATAAAGAGATGAGACAGTTTTGAAGTAGACACCAGCTTATATATTTCGCAGTCGATAGAGGTAGAAGGCGAGAGAATGCGTGTTGTTGTATGAGAGAAATCAAAATTGAGAAGGACATAAACCAGATATTTATACATAATGGTGCTACTGTCCACTATATCATACACTCTGATCGATAGGCTAAGGCGTAACGAGGCCTGAAACCAACTACCGCCCAACATACACTGCCCGGCACGCCCAACACTAAATAGTGGCTGTATGGCCTATCCTGACCTTGATGTACTATTAGCCATTCGTTGACTAAAATTAATTTGAGAAACAGAGGACGCCGTAGCGTATAACACTAAAAACCCCCTGTTACCAACACTGTGACCAGTACCTTATTTAACTGGATAGTATGCCGATCGTAGTACGTGTAGTCCAATAAGGCTAAAGAACGTGACAATGGTTTACGTTTGATTTAGCGCTGAAGATAGAACATGAATTTTCTTTTATTTTTAGATCCCAGAATAGCGCTTATTACCTATCGTATCGAGAAGCAAGATATACCGCGGGGACCCACAAGGCCGTAGGAGTCAGGTAACATAATCCACGGCCAACCAGTTAACACGATCAACCGGTTAGCCCCAAACACTATACTAAATGCGACTTTTCACAACTTCATATTTTAACCCCTAAGGTAAAGAGTATAGTCCTAGGGGTATCTTAGTGTTTGATATAATATACTAAGTATTTTTATCAGGTCGAGAAATAATTCAAGGTGTGATAACTAATATTAATACATATATCTACTGTCATGTTGCCATGAGTATTTGCACCCCAGTACTTTAGGTCCCACTCTTTTTCTGCCGGTTAAAATTTCTCGGATTTTCTAACTAGCTACTAACCACCTAGGTAGTATGCCAACGTTCGTCTTAACCTCTTCTACTCGGTGCGGCATAATCTCTGCTTTTTTTATAAGAAAAGAGGGGGAAAGGGTGTAGTATAAAACTAGTATACTATACGCGCGCGGTTATACTGGTGGGAATAGGCAGGCGGTATGAAAAAGCGGTCAATGGTACATATGTAGAGGTACAAATACCCATGACTGTATATCCCTCGATTGAAGCGTATTTTTGGCAACCTAGGTAAATAATCCTTTTTTGGAATATTTCGGTTATACTACACTGTTTCAAATATTAAGAATTTGTATGGCACTAAGAATCATACAAAAACTGCTTCTGGTTATTGATATACCGTGACCTGAAAAATCGCATTTAGTATGGTGTTTTGGGGCTAACCGGTTGATCGTTTAACCGGTTGGCCGTGGATTACCTTATACCTAATTTGATCCCTACGGTTTTTAATCCGGGTAGCACTACGTTGAGTACTGATTCTAATTGAGAGATCTTACTAGTATATACCAATTCCGATCTATTTGATATATTATTATAATATATAGCGTGAAAAAGGCGGGTTGCGGAATGCTACTTAGCGCCGAAAAATATTCTAAATTTTGCTGACCAATAATGTTATAGACATTCCAGGTTGTTCGCCCTGCGAGCCACCGTACCAAGAGCACGATACAGGCAAGATATATAGTGCCCCGAGAGAATATTAACAAAGTAATAACGGGATGAAAGACTGTCTTGTACCTGAGATAGGCCCATGTAGAGCATCCTGTATGGTGTGCTATGAGAGGACGCTAACATAACACCAGTCCCAGCTAAATCGTTTCGAGAGGGTTCAGCTCATGGGGGAATCCTCTTGAGAGGAAATCAGTCACAGTACGGCCCACCGAGGAGCACAGACAACACAGTAGGCCACACGTCATATGAGCTGACTCTGAGTACTACTTCTCCCCTAGTCCAATCATTCTAGGCCTCGACAAGTCTTGTCTAGAGGCACTAAGGAATGCGGACGGTGGCTCTCAGCTAGACAGCCCCGCTGTCCTGTATTTAAGCAGGAGGTGGGGAGCACTCACTCCGGATGTATAGTGGAGTATCGAAGGAGGATTTGATTGAGAATCTCCGTATGTAAGTGGTGAAACTGACTGGTCTTTCTTTTCAACTTCCATGGATGGACTCGAGGATGTGGGGTACCTACATATGTACATGTATATACGTACATGTATGTACTGATACTAGCTACATATCATACAAAATATAAACATTAGTGAACATCATTTGAAAGATGGTATTCGTCGAGAGCAAGTAAAAAGGTCAAACGCCATAGGACAGACAAGAGAGTAATGGAAAAGGAAAAAGAAACAAGCAATACAATAATTAGATGTATGAAACAATGAGAAGAGAAAACAAAATGGACAAAGCACGCATAACTAAATCCCAACCAGACACCGGCATCAGGAGTCTCCCTAAAACAAACCCAGACCCTTTCCCGAACCCATCCATACCCAAGATCCTAGTCCAACCCTCTATCTATTCCATGGATGCAGTTCCTCATCTGATCGTGTCTCGGTAATGTCATCCGCAAGCATTTAACAAAAGAAAATGGGGGTTGCAAAGGCGAGATGACATCTTGGAACAAAACAATAAATCGATCAGACCATCCGACTCCTTCCAGTGCGCTGGTTTCCCATCAATATAAGTACAAACGGATAAGGAAATGCATGAAGAAAAACAAAGGAAATAAAAGAAAAATCAATCGAGAGGCGCAGACGTAGTCTCTCGTGGGAATCAAGGGGCTTATGCAATGAGTTTATTCAACAAAGGAAATAATGGAAAATTCAAGCTGTTGCGAGACCACTGGCGTGGATTGTGAATCGCATCATACAGCAGTGGACCATGAGTGGTCACCTCGAGGCTTCATTTCGTAGTTCTCCGGCTCGGTGCTGGTAGGCCGACGAATAGTAGAATTGGGGAAGTACATGTGTGGCGGCATCGATGTCGGGTACGCAGGGCCAGTGGGCTCGGGGTAAGTGAAGTCGTTGGCCGATCCGGGCGACGGCATGCTACCGTGAGACGGCGAGGCCCATCCGAGACTAGTCATGTGTGGACTGCCGTTCACACTATTGGGACGGTGATCACTGTTGGCCGGGGGTTCAAGAGGCTGAGGCGGAGCGTAGGGATGCGAGGTCATGGATGGCCGGGTGTGGGGCGCACTGCCATAGCTGGACAGCGAAGGAGAGGTCGCAGTCGGGGAAGCCCGAGGGCTGCCTTGGGGGAAATCCCCACGCACATGAGGCGGGATAGGACCGGTGCCCATGTAGTAGTCGCCAGCTGAGCGATGCATATTCAGCGGGGGAAGCTCGCCACCAGGTGACATGGATGGATGCTGCGCGGGTGACGGTGTAGAGTGGATGGAAGCGTGCTCGGAGAACATTCCTTCACCAGGACGTCCACGATCCTTATTTTGCCGCAATTGGGCCTCGGTTTCAGCAGCGGCTTCTTCGATGGTCCCAGTGTGGTGGTTTTGGTGGCGTGTCAACGTCGTACGGCGCGTGAAGGTCTTCTGACAGTTGGCGTACGGGCATTTGTAGGGTCGCTTGCCGGAGTGAATGCGACGATGTCTGGCCAGCGAGGACGAGTCGCTAAAGGGCTGAATAGCTGTTAGATCTAGCCAGAACCAAAAAAAGAGAGGAAAGATACACACCTTGCCACATCTCTCACACATATGAGGCTTCTCTCCAGTGTGTACACGGGAGTGCACTGTTAAAGCCGAGCGTTGAATGAACTGCTTTCCACACCCCGGCCACTCGCATGCATGGGGTCTAACTCCGGTGTGAATACGCTCTAAGACGTTGTCAGTGGCTGCCTCTCGGAAATATCCAAAATATCTGGTAGGGTACATACCATGTCGAGCAAGGTCACTGCGCCGTGCGAAGCCCTTGTTGCAGGTTGAGCAGTGGAAAGTCTTTGGCGGTGGTTCAACCCCTGCTCTTCCCTGCGGGACAGGTTCCTGCTGCATCTGGGGATCGCCAGCGTATCCCGCAGGGGCATAGGCCATGTTTCGAGGGGTTGAACCCGTGGGCTGTGCATAATAGAAGGAATCCGCAAGTCCAGCATCCATCTGCATGGGCGGAGGACCATGAGGAGGGTATGCATTGACAGGGTTGTCCGAGCCACCTGATTCGCTCTTCATGGTGGGAGAAGCTCCGGTGTGTAACTGTGCACTCTGTTGAAAGTACTGTTGTTGTAACTGCGCTTCGGCTGCTGCGGCGGCTGCAGCGGAGTTTTTCCTGTTCAGGATTGTCGTGAAGTCCATGACCCGACCCAGCAAGTAGCCAAGTGACCGCGGTCAAGGACTGCTTTCGAAGGCGTCCTTCGGCAGACCTTCCGTGACCAATATTCCGACGAAGTCCGATAGCTTATTGGTTTCGGAGTCCTTTACGCGTAAGGACTGGTCGATAGGAAGGATGGAGGTCGTCGGGTGGGAGATTCGGGTCACAAGTAGCAAGCTCTGCAAGTCACGATATAGTCAGAACCGATTTTCGGTACAGTAGATCGAGCTCGATTGACAAAGACTCCGCGAATGCGCAGCCGGGAGAATCTTAGACCAGAAACTCACCCTGCGTGAACCTGTATTACACGTTCTGTCTTGGACAGTCCCTCAGCGAAGAATGGGACGGGGTAAATTCTCCACTTTTCTGCAGTGGAATGCAAGGTTGCGTAAGAGGTGTCGAACGATGGGCTTTCTGCCGAAAATCCAAGCTCGCCTCAAAGAATAATGTTGTGGTCGGCTAATTGCGGAACGCGTGATTGTTTGTCGGTGAAGGTGGAGATAGGTCTACTATCCCTGTCAAGATCCCTATGCGAAAAAAAATTGTCGATGGTCAGCATGGAACGAAGATCAAAATGATTGCGATTCCGAGTTCTTTCCACCACAGTGCTGTAAGCTCGTAGACTTCTCGCCTGTGCACCGCGGTTCTCAGTGGGAGACCAGTTGCAACGTTGAGTTTCCAGGGAAACGAAAAAGACGAGGCCAGCACAGATGGGGAAATTGTCCGTGGTCGCGAAACCCAAGATAACAGCGCCAGAGAGGGTTGGGCAGCCAAAGCGAATAGGCGAGATGCGTCATCACTGACAAATCGCGGTGAAGGTAAGAGCGAAAATATACCTTTTTGAAGGAAGCTTCAAGATTAAAATATGGTAGGGAAGAGTCGAGGAAATAAAGAAGTTCGGAATAGGAATTCGGAGCAAGTGGGGTTGGGCAAAGGTATAACAAAGAGATCGAAGAAATCGAGAAGAAAAGAAAGGAAAGCGAAGGGTTAAAAAGTAGAAGATGAGAAAGGGGGGAGAGGGAGAGAGGAGAGAGGAGAGAGAGAGAGGAGAGAGAGAGAAATAGGAAATATGATTATTACATGATTTAGGTGATTTAGGTGTGGTAGGTGCCACTGTCTCTTGCATCTTTTTGTACATATTATTTTTTTATTTACTTCTTTTGTTTCTTTGTCTTTTTTGGTTTTGATCTTGTTTTCGGGTTTATTTACTCGTATTTATTAGTATTTATTAGTATTATTATCATTTCAAGTATCAATTTTGATACTATATTGCTCTTCTATATCTTAGCATACCCCCATTCCCGTATACTCCAAATAATCCCATCCTCCTAAACTCAACTCCCTTTCTAGAAAGGCTAGTTCTCCTAGTCGGACCCAGCGAAGCCCGCTAGAAGGAAACCTGGCCGCACCAGAAGGATCCACCTTCTCCCCCGTGCGAAAATGGATACGAAAGGCCGATCCGAAGAATTTCCTTATTATTTTCGATATACAACAGTGGTCCCCTGAAATTTCTCTCTGGATATTATAGTGACGTTTATTCCCCAGACATTAACCAGATTTAGGGATAAGTTAGGATTGGATTAATAGAGAATCAAAGTAGGAAGGCGTTAATAAAGTCACCCACAGTATGGAAAAAGGGGCCTAAACTACAACATACGGCCCCTGAAGCTAAAAAGAAAATACGTGCATTTCCCATCTGCCGGATTTCGCGATTTAAAATAATAATAATAATAATAATCAGGAAAAATATAAAGGAAAAGAATGAGAAAAATGAAAGCCAAAAAGACAGAAAAAAAAAAAGTAATTGGAGGCCTCGGTGATCAACGATGACATGCAGGTTTCTCATGGTGCGACACATTGAGTGATATACTTATTTTTGTACAATTGGAAGGAGATTACCGTACCTCGATAGTCTATCCCGACTATTGTTAGCGCAAAATCGAGATTTATACCCTTCTAGAAGGTTTCCACTATCACGATGGTAACCTTTCCTGTCCGTACCTCACGCAGCATACAACATATATGGGTTACACTGTCGGTAGGACGAACTACACTTCGACTTTCTATTCTCACTCTGTTTCCCCTCTTCTTTTCTTAGGTACCTGGACTCCGATGCAGTGGAGCTAATCCAGTCTGCATCGGTAATTACACAACCCATCTTATTCGCCCCTTTTCCCTTCCGGGGGACACTAGAAGGCACCGGCTGGCTTCAGCCTCTGGGAACCCACTTTACTGCCACAAAAGACGGCACGGATGGCTCCGCCAAGCCTTCTCCTTGCCTTCCAGAAGGCCGCCAGAAGGATTTTGGAACATCCGTAGAAGCCGTAGAAGAAAAAAAAAAGAAAAAAGAAAGACATGCGCGGCCCCCATCTTGCGCACGGTTCGGAGCCTTACCAGGATATCCTCCCTGACTATGCACTATACCTTTCACCTCGAGGGATTAATGTAGGAAAAAAGAAATAAAAATAAAAGAAAGTAAACAGACCCCGACAGGTATCTGCCTAGAGGCAAAATAAAATAAAACTCCAGAAAAAGGGGGGGAGTTGGGCACCATCTGGGCAGGATGACTGGTCCAGTCATGTTCTGCCTAGGTGACTGTTCAAGGCTATTCCTCTTCATTGGCGCGATTATCCTCTCACGCTCTTTCTCACACACCTACCGTTCTCAGCCCCTCACGAAGCTAACGCATACCCTGGCAACTGTGACGAAAATGACGACACCCATCATCTGCACTTGCCGGGGTTTGGTGTCAACCCGGGTCCTGCCTGCGGGGAGTTGCGGAGATTATCTCCCCTCTACAATGTTTTGTAAATACCATCCGTGTAAAGCCGAATAAACAAAATGCTGGCATCTTAGGGGACTTGGTCAACCAATGGCTGACAAGACGATCTATTATAGTTCGCCATTGACTATATTGTACGGAGTAGTTTCCTTGATTTTGCGCAATCGCCAACGGAAAATCGAACTAGGGCGGGTCAGGCCGACGCATATTGGATGGCTGGCACATGGTTGTGGCTGAGACACGCTAGTCTCCATATTTCTATTAGTAGAACATTTTCAGCCTGTACCTCCGTAGCCCCTGGGATGGAGCATGTCCTGTACAGGTCAGTTTTGGGTATGTTTTATGACTGCAAGGTTGGTTTCTGACAAATTAGGAGGAATTTTCCCTCCCGGAGGCTAGGTAACTCTATGTTGTATGTATTGGAAGATCAGACACACATTTTGGGCAACCTCCGGAGTACCCGTGGACATAACCAGATATGTACATATGTATATATGTACTCCGTACCAAGAAAAAGAGAAAACAAATATCCGCAAAATCCAGGAACAGCCGCGTACGCTATGACCAAATGGCCCGATTTTCTGTCTCTGTCGCAGATTCCACTCTGATGTCACCCTTTCTCCTGGGGAAATTGAGCACTGGCCCACTGATGTGCCTAACTCATCACACCAAGGTAAATAGTCACAGATAATTCAACACTAGCTCGTCTCAGCCTGCTGCGCGAGACCAATTGCAGAAAATATGCTATCCCTGGCACCAAAATATACTCCGTACCAAACACGTGGCGTAGAAGCATGCAGACGACCCTGAAGCATTGCGTTGCACTATGATCCATGTTCCACCGGGAGGGGACCCGGTATGAGGAAAATATCTCATCGATGGATACGGGCGATGCAGACTGAAACAGCACGTCTTTAACTTCCCATCTCTTATTCTAGTCTTGACTGCCTTCCGATGACTCAAAATTGCGCATCTGGCTCTCTTCGATGGGACGATGGAACTTGATGCAGGTTGTCACTGGTAATAAGTGGAATATCAAATAGCTCCGGATCGTATACCTTGGTCTTAACTGCTTAGGTACTCCGTACTGTCTATGGATACCAAGTAGTACTGGGTAATTAGTAATTACTGCTCACTGCTTACTGATTACTCCACTTGGTCTCACATCCGTTACATTGGAGTATGGACTCCGTACTCCGTACCGAGTATCTCGATCGACAGTCAACGCCGATCGATCTTCAGGGGTTCCATAGGATCTTCGCTGGGTCACGGCATTCCCCTATGCCGTATTCCGTACTAAATGTTACTACAAGCCGTTATTGTCTCCGATAGACGGTGGTCAAATGATACCCCGTGTGTTCGCGAATTGAGGTGTACATCTACGAAAGGGGGTTTGTTTCTTGTTCTCGTGACTCTCGGCTCGCATATATAATATATCTATGGCTTGTTGTATAACTAGCTGGTTCAGTCTAACATTGTAGTTATGGTGTTAAAGTAGGTTTACAATAATAGAGGTTGAAAAGCTGGTTCTTGTAAATATATATTTCGGATATATCCGCAGAGAAGGAAAGAAATAAAACGCTCGGTCTATATAGAACTACAAACCACATGTTTGACACCTATCTGTACGCCAGTCACAAAAGACTATAGCTGTGTGGCTAGGTATATGCAAGGGACTGGCATATTCATTGGTTCCATGGTACGGCATAATTTCTATCGGTGAGCTATGGCCTCCAGGGGCTTTGACAGCCTTGCTTACCATGGTAGACAGGCGGGTCCTTCCACTTGCTCTTTGCTTTATCTACCATCTATCGTCACTGACCTCTATAGATGTGTAAAGTCATACCTGGTAGACACGTGCATTTAGTCATACATCGAAAAGGCTCGAATGAGCCGATCGAGGCCTTGAATGATGAAGCTGTTACCCCAATACCCGAACTAAGAACTGCCTGCGTCGGTGCTAGAACAGCCAAACTTGGAGTCGAGCCACGCCAAGATTAAGCAGCCTAGGTACGGAGTACTCGAGAGAGGGCCGTTCCTCAGGTATATCTTCAAGGGCTACAATCTTGCACCAGAAGAGGTAATCCAAACATCCATATCACATTATTCAACTCATTAGGGTAGCCAAAAAAGGTGTCTATCATCTATAAACAACGAAACGAAACTCCATGCAAAGTGGCATTCCTTTGCCCATGCGCCCATGCGCCTGAAGTTGGGCTTATTGATCCAGCAGACCGCCGGGGCCAGAAGACCATATAAAGGAGCCCGTACACGTACTGTACATGCACAAGGCAAAACAAAACTATTTATCTCTTGCGCCATGACAGCTCCAAGATTTGATCACCGTTTTTCTCATCGCGCATGACATACCACTGAGTGACACGGTCGTTCTCCTCGTGAACGGCATCCTGCAGTTGGAATGACCTTTTATGCTCGTCCTTGCGGCGGAGGGGACCCAATTCGTGCAGGTAAGATTCGTCATTGGCGCCATTGTGGGCGTCCCAGGTCTGCTCCATGGCGAAGTCGTCCTGGTCTGGGTCGGCGTGATACTTGATGACCGAGAACCCGTTCGTCAAGATCCAACCGTCCCCAAAGTGCCATTTGCGGAGGAGGCAGCTGTCGCCGCATAGCTCGGCGACCACCGCTAGCTTCGGCATGTCGGCGTGGAACCAGGACTTCCAGTGGTGCACTGTGAGCGGTGGCTCGCGGCCGGACTCGAAGAATCCAGAGGCGTCGTGCATCAGGTCCAACTGTCTTAGACGGTGGTCCACCGTCAGCCGGGTCTGGGTGTAGCGGTACACGCAGATGGCGATGCGACGATCGCCTGTGAAATCCATCGCAGAACACTTGTCGTACACGTTGGTCATTTCCACCAAGAGAGGTTTCGATAAGAAGACGCCTGCACCTCCAAATCCAATCATTCCGAATGCCGCAATTTGCGGGATAGACTCTGACAATCCGCCAATATACATAGAGGTGGTGTGGTCGTATTTGGCGAGCGCATCCACCAGTCTGGGCATTGACAGGAAGAATGTGTCGTCGTCGATAATACAGCCCCATCGGGTTGTTTCCCGCGCATTCTCCTTCAAAAGAGGGATGAGTGCGAAGTATCGGTTGAGGTAGTCATCCTCCACCTCACTGATGTGGAGGTTGATCCCCAGCGAGTCGGCCTTGGTCAAGACATCCCGTTTTCCGTTCTCCGAGTGATCCGGTTCAATCAGCGCGAAAATGCGACAGCGCGAGTATCCAGCCCAGTGAGCGAATGCATCCAGAGACTCATTCAATCTCTCGACACTGGTCGCGACGCCAAAATCGATGTGTGACGCGTCCGCCAATTTCGGTGGCTGTGGGACCCGCAAGGACACTGGGGCGGGAATTGAGCACCCGTCCGCTGCTCCCTCAGTGCCCTTTGGCACTTCCAAGAACGGTTGCTCAAGCCACTGTGTGTAGGGCACTGGTTCGTCCGTCATATCGAGTACGATTTCTCGGCGGGTGTATTGGGCGACATTGACAACGTCTAGGCTTTCCAATTTGTCGTAGTCGAGATCGCATAAGACATCGGGGCCGACGGTAATGTTGTTGGAAACTGTCTGCAGAGGCAGCTTCACTGGCTCGACCGAGGGCCATAGTACAGCGGCAAATCCTACCACAAACAGGAAGACAGCTCCAAACCGCAGCACCTTTTTCCAGGCCCATGACGCCCCAGGAACAGACCCATCTCGGGCACTGAATAGCATTTTTTGTGTTGTGAGATTTTGTCGGCTTCTACCGCATTGCGGAGATAAGAATTTGGTCTAGAACACAATCAAGGGCCCACGGTCGCAGGCGGATGAAAGTGCGGTATAAATATGCCCAGGTGGTATGGAGAGGGATGGAGGAGAGGAAGAGGAAGAGGAAGAGGAAGAAAATGAAAAGAACGGGAAGATAAGGGTCAAATGGGCGATCATGGTTCCATGGGATGAAAATGGACAGGGCCAATTCTCTAAGGGGCCTGAAAGACGATCGATGACGTTGCAGGGTCCATTTGGCGAAAGTCACGTGCATTCACATATACCTGTAGGGGTCTGGTCCCACTGTAACTTCAAGGGGTTGGAAATTATATCCAGGTACGAAGCTATATAGGGCCAACATGCCTCCGTGGCAATCTATCCCTTCCAATACCAATTTAGCATGGTGATTCCTACAACGTTGTACTCCCAATCCAGTGTACAGAGAGCTGGAGTACAACCGTGCCAGTGCCAAGACTTCCGAAGCAGTGATCCCTGCCTCTCACTCGTCTGTGATCCCTCCATTCCCCACATCCGCGCGTCCTCTACCCGTGTGCTACTCCGTCCAAAATGGCCTAGATAGCCTAGATAGCCAAGACACTATTTCGCCCTAAATACGCACTACAATGGAGTATAACGGAGTAATTTCCGGACAGCCATTGTTGTATGTTGTATATAACAATTGACATTTGTGACATGGCTATTTGCAACTCCCCAGGGACAGCTTGGTTCATCTACGCACTGTTCCCACCACGCTATCACTCAGCCCCACTGTATTGATTGAAGATCTTTGGGTGATATTCAAGCCTATTACTCTTTTCTCACGAGAACTTTTGGGGCATTGCCAACATGTATGTTGTACTCCGTACTGTACGGTGTACGGAGTCGAGCCGACCCAGCCCCCGATGCCAATGCCAATGGGGCTTACTGGAGTTCCACTCGCATAAGGAAGCCTAGTCTGCCTTACGCATGGTTTGTATGGATGTTTCTTGTTCCTCTGCGGATTTCATCATCCTCCGAACTGTGGCCCCTAAGATGCGTAGCTGGTGGCTAGGGCAAGGGCTTACGAGTCGGTCAGACAATCCCCAGGGCTCCTTTCGACGTTGCCATTCCTAAGTCTTTCCTTTCCGTGAAGTAAGACTTAGTTTCGCAAGTAGTATGGATTCAAATAAAAAGTACAACAAAAGATCATCAAGAATAACATATGCATGCATGGAGAAGAAATGGTAAATAGGAACTACCACGGCTTCTCCCTTCCTTCTCTCTGTGTTTTTGATGGTATGAAGTAATAAAGTGGAAAGCAGAGTGGCTCATACAAGTCCTCCAGCTAGGAAAGAGATGGCTGTCAGTTTGAATGACCTCCTTTTCTCGTGAACTTACCAAGTTGCCGGTTTCAAACAAATTTCGACCCGTGCCGTCTTGCGCTAAATGTATGACAATAGGTTAGAACATGAATAAGACTCAATCAGCGGCCATAGACTCACATAGCCGCCATCGGTATATGGATTAGGGTCGTTTGTGTAGTCTAGCCATCTCCGATATAAATCCTCCGTATCTTGCGTTGTAAATATGTACGTTAACCGATAGAGGATGTGATCCCACGGTGAACCCAGTTCCAGAAGCTATTAGGGCCACCATTGATTTTATCAGGTTTACCTGGATTCATGATTCATCCAAGCTCCTTCGATGTTCTTTCTCAAAGCATAGTGACTGAATAATCAACAGTTAGTATCGTTCCAATTAACTCTAGAGGCGGAGGAACCAGTCGACAAAAGCGATCGGAATAGGCATATCCGTTGAAACCGATTGCCAAATGCGACCCGATGGGGAAAGGCTTATGTCCTAGGTTCCGGGTAGCTGAAGGTCACCTTTTCGGATATCTGAATAAACAGAGACCATCCATGGATGTTCTGGGCACTTCGGGGCCGGCTCGGAGTCTTTCCTCGAGGGCCCTCACATGAATGAAAGCTCCCTATAACTCTTTCCGGCACTAGTCAGAGCTGTATTCTGAGCGTGGGTCATAGCTGGCAGGAATCGACGGGGGGTCCTCATCAGTTCGATCTGCCACGATATGATTTCTCCTCTATGGATCACGAGTTAACAAAGAATATAAAGGATAGATATCAACACACGATATATAGAATAGACTCAGTGGGCAACATACCGAACATCACGTAGAGTTCCAATCCTAGTCTGCTCATAGGCAAGTGGCACTTGATCATCTTATCACTTCGAGCTCCTATTGACGATATTTTAATGGACTTAGCGGGACAGAGTTTTGCCCCACTTTAATTCGCTTTAAGCACCTCGGAGACCCACTGGATGTGCCGATCCAGAAAATGGGACAGAGAGATATGTCCGACATTGTTGGGAGTACTTGTCAATCCAAACACCGTCCAGAAGACTACACTGTGATTTAGAGTCGCTTCATAGTTGAGGATGGTTTCATAACTCCCGATGTAGAATTTCATCCTAAATTAGGCAGGAATCTAACGCTACATCTCCACTATTGGCCAGCGTCATTTATAACAGGTAATATGCCGGAACTTAGTGCTGAGGCTGTTGATGTATGAAGTATAAGGCACTCCGTACTGGTAAGAAGTACAGGGCACGAGCACTCTATAAGTGGATGCAGGGAAAACATGGCATTGATGTCAGGTTGCCTTGGTGGCTAGGCAAGAATATACGCTAGTTAACTACATATTTTTTCAAAGGTTACCAGAACGCGCGAGCAGCTCAATGAGATACTAGACAACATGTGAAATGACGAGGGAGGGGCCAGTGGGAATCATCCTTGGACATGATGATGGATCGACATGAAGAAAACTTCCTTTCTCCTTCGTATCTTAACTAAGGTGATTGCGTCTCCAGGTCTGCAGGGCTGGCTATCCATCGTTCAACACGCTAGGTACATATCACCACGAAAGAAAGCGCGTTGGCGGCAACGTTCGTTTCCTCAGTATGTTTCGGGTAGTCCAGCTGCGGAGCCCCCCCCCCCCCCCCCCCGGTCTCAGCACTCGTGAATTTGAAGTACCAGGATAACCGCTAAAATTTTGTGTATATCGAGTTTGCAATGCAAGAATTGACTTTGACGCAGTTTCAGCTCAGGACACGCTCTACAAAGCCGAGCAATTCGAGATCTGTCACCGTTATTCGTGAACTTGCTGATGCTCAAATATGACACGTGAGCTACGGCGGGGCATATTAGCGTTAAGCGCAGAAACCCCCCAATGGGGAAAAGACCAGTTCCGCACATTGGAGTTTGATATCAGTTGATCTGGGGAAATCGGCCACTGTGTTCTTTGTATAAATCCCACAATTTCATCTTTCATCGGATACTGAAGTTACCATCTTCTTCGCCCCCTATTACCACCCCGAAATTCTCGAGCGACCCCCGCCATGGTTGCGCAATCGCTGGCCTCGCTATTGCAGCGGGCGTCGATTGACGACCACGAGGAAGTCCTCCAGTCATGCAATGCAGCCCTCGCCAAATCCAAATCCGATTTGCAAGCGCAGCACATGAAAGTCGTCGCTCTGTTGAAACTCGACCGTTACGAAGAAGCTCTCAAGACATTCCAGGCCGGAGGCGATGCGCTGAAACAGAGTGCAGGCCTGGAATACGCGTATGCATCATATAAATGCGGGAAGCTTGAAGAAGCCACAGAAGCCTTGACTCGCACAGCTGCCGGGCGTGGTGCTAGTCACCTCGAGGCACAAGTGGTATGGTGCCCCATCTGTCCTTCTGCTTGAGGACCAATGTTGATTGTCTTGTCGTAACAGCGCTATCGTGCCGAGAACTTCCGACGGGCAGCTGAGCTTTATGAACAACTCTCCAAAGATGCGACGTCTTCCGCTCACGAGGTTAATGACCTGAACATCAATTCGTGGGCTACCGATGCCCAGCTTCAATGGAAAGGGGAGACGGAATTCGTGCGCCACGATCGATTGTCGAGGGAGGATTTGGAATCATTTGAAACAACCTACAACGCAGCTTGCTTGAACATTGCAAAGGGAGAATTCAAGCAGAGCGAGGTCTTGCTCAATCGAGCTCAAAGTCAGCATGCCACCTTGTTGCCCAAGACTAGGACCCATACTGACATTCTGCATAGATATCTGCCGCACATCAGAGGACCTTTCACCTGAAGACAAGGCCGCAGAGCTGCTGCCAATCGCAGTTCAACAACTCTATGTCTTGATTCAACTTGGAAAGTTGGAAGAGGCCGAGGCTGTTCTCAAAGATATCTCCGTGGAAAAGTATGTTGAATCATGCCAGTTCGAAACTCGTTACTTACATCCTTTCCTAGCATCACCGAGTTATCTACCAAAAAGATTGCCCGCAACAACATTGTCCTCGCTCGTCCGACTGACGTCAACCCCTACATCCTCTACAAGGCCCTCCACGACACCCCAGATGCCATCAATAATGATCGACTATTCGAATTTCAGGACCGTGATATGGTTGGCAACTCCCACGCCGCAGACCTCCTTGTGCAAAAGTACGATGGTATAATCCGGTCCACAGCTAAGGCACAGTCAAAACGCCCAAGCCCATCTACCGACGCCATCACCAACCTTCTCTCTGTATTCAACGCCGCAGCACGCGCTCAAGGCGAAACCGGCCCTAAAGCCCTCAAACAGATCGTTCCCTTGCTAGAGCGACGGCCCACGGACATCGGCCTTCTTCTGACAGTGGTACAGCTCTATGTCAGCGGCGGCAACACCACCTCTGCTATCACAGCCATGGAG
The DNA here is from genome assembly GCF_028828025.1 of Penicillium rubens. Lineage (NCBI taxonomy): Eukaryota > Fungi > Ascomycota > Eurotiomycetes > Eurotiales > Aspergillaceae > Penicillium > Penicillium rubens. The sequence continues at coordinate 6,844,629 of NW_026890600.1, forward strand.
CAAACCCTCCGCAGTCTTGAAGGGTCAAACGAGTCCATCCGCTTCAACCCAGGCCTCCTCAGCATCCTCGTCTCCCTGTACCAGCGCGAAGGTCGCATGGTTCAGATCCGCACCACCCTCGCACAAGCCGCCTCCTACTGGCGCGCGAAGCCCGAGCCCCCCGTGTCCCTCCTCCGCGCAGCAGCCGCTTCCCTCCTGCACTCTGAAGACCGCTCCGACCTAGCCACGGCAGGTGATCTATTCCGTGGTCTGCACCAGCAAGACCCCAACGATCGCACTGCCATCGCTGGCTATGTTGCCTCACAAGCAACTCTGGACTATGCGCAGATTGAGTCCGAACTCGACCGCCTGCCGGCGGTCGGTGACCTGATTGCCGACGTCGACGTCTCAGCCCTGGAATCCGCTGGCATCTCTCCCTCCGCCTCCTCGGTTGCAGCGGCTGCTGCTGCCTTCGCTGGTGCCCGCAAGCGCACCGCAGCTAGCGCCAATGACCGCGCCAACAAGCGTGTCCGCAAGTCCCGTCTGCCCAAGGACTTCGATCCCGCCAAGAAGCCCGACCCTGAGCGCTGGCTGCCTGTGCGCGACCGCTCTTCTTACAGACCCAAGGGCAAGAAGGGTAAGCAGCGTGCTGCTGCACTCACGCAGGGCGGTCCTGTGAACGAGAAGGCTGAAGAGTCTCCCGTTCAGCAGCAAAAGTCCGGCGGTGGCTCTAATGCTAAGAAGAATAAGAAGAAGGGCAAGCGATAGTGTAATATCAGACAGATAGATATCATAGCCTGAATGCTACCTACGATACATGGAACCAGGTATGTATCCCGTATTTCATATTAAAGGGCACCTAAAACCCCAGACTGCGAGTAAAATATATTCCCACCAGCCTTTTCAGCTCCGGAGGCTCCGATCCGCGCCCCTCCCCCCAATAACCAGATGTAAACAGCCCCCGTAAAACCAGCTCAAGTACTAGCGACTTCTTTGAGAAAATACCCGACGAATGTCCCCTCCACCGCTTTCAAACCACCTGTCAGGAATCGACGCTCAACCCAACGGAGTCCGAATGGTGCCGCATTGGCGGTTGTAATGGTCAAAGATCATAAGCAGCAGCCGCAGATCCATGACAGCGTCGTCAGCAGTTGTCTTCGCCGCCGACGCGCCACCAACCAGATAAGAATGCAGAGCCATGAATTCACGCTCATACGCCTCGTCACAGGTACTGACAGTCTCCGTACGCCTCACACGAGGCAGAGGAACAGCATTCTCCACCACGTTGATCTGATTTCCATTGACATTATCCGACTCCGTCGTCCCATCCGCTTCCTCAACAACAACCCGCACATAAGTCCCAGTACTGATCTTCTCCCCAGGACGCGGGAAGTCATACTCCACGCTGAGAGTCTTGTGCGCGCCGTAGACAGTCAAATGAGCATCGCAGCGGGGTATGGCATCAACCCCAGCCTCATAGACAAGTATGAACGGGTGACCGTCATTCTCAGCGGAATTCGTGTAGTGGAAAATGGCCGAGTAGAACGGGTCCGTGATAGCGACGTTAGAAACGGCATCTGGGAATCCCAACGACTCGCGCATCACTGATAGATCATGACACCCCAGCATGCCGAGGTAGCGACAGAAAGCGACTCTGTCAGGTGTGAGATCCTCTTCCGACCCGAAGACGTCATTCAGCAGTGCGCGGAACTGCTCCGGGTTATTGTTCCTCTTCATTGACGGCGCGATGTCTCTCGAGGTTGGTGTGCCGATGTGGTTCATTGGGCCCGCGAGTTCCTTTTTAAAGACTTCTGTGAAGCAGGGGGCGTAGCGGCGCGCACATCCGACGAATACCTTGGGCCCGTCTGTTTCGTTGGTGCCGTCCAGGGATCGGGAGACTTTGCCTTTCTTGACTGCTTCCCGGATCCGGCGTAGGCTTGAGATACTCATTGTGAGAGGCACTTCGACCATGACGTCTTTGCCCGCTTCGAGGGCTGTCGCGGTGTATTGCTCGTGGTACTCCATTGGGAGGAGGTTGAGGATGACGTCCACTTCTTTATGGCGCAGGACATCTTCGACGACTGTGGTGCTGTAGGTTATGTCGAAGCGGGATTGGCATTGGTTTGCGATCTCGGCGTTGGGGTCGTAGATGGCTGTGAGGGTGTAATGCGTTTTCAAGGAACGGAGGACCGGAAGATAGGTTGCTTGGACGGCGTTCGTGGCGCCTAGGATGCCTAGGCGGAGGACAGGGGTTGACATGTTAGAGGAAAGGTCGGGGGCTGTAGATCAGATGGTTACAGGTGGAAGAAAGCCGAGAGATGACCGGGCCTTTTGTAGGTCGCCTGAGCTGAATGACTGAGAATATGAATGATATTCCAGGTAGCTCTTTAGGGATTAAGGGAGTTGAGAATGTGAAAGTGAGCAAAGCGCAAAAGATTAGATAGAGTACGAGTGATGCTTCATGATGCGATCTTTAGGATGATCAAACAAAGAAAAGAGCCCTGTGAGCTGTGAGCTGTGCAGCGTCGTTTTCAAGGGCATCCCTGAAGCATGCCAACTTTGTGACATCATCGTCCAGTGATCACATTTCATACTTCGGTCAGAGTTTTACCCCGGATTTTATCCATGGTCAGTAAGATTTGATTCTGATGCACTTCATATATTTAGGGAGACAGTCGCAGATCTTCTGCCGATCCTATCTTGTTAAATATGGTTCAGGCGACGTGTACAACCGACATTGGTTGGGAATGAAAGGCATCATCGCGTGTAGTGACGAAGGGTCATGCTTCTGGCGTAGACTCATCTGCTTAGACAGAGCTTTAATCAAAATGCTTTGCTGTATGCCGTGTTGATGGACTTTTGTAAAAGTATCCTATCTATAGATGTAAGAACAAAAATAAGAATTATCCTCCGTTCTATAAAAGTGGAGATGTGGGTCGCAGTAAACAACCAGAACTACTTCAAGCGAAGTAGCAGGTGAAGTATTAGTACAATAGTATGCTTGATCTGAATTGCGACAAAAAGGTCTAAAATAGTATGGAATTATCTCCTTTGATCTGAGACTCATGATTAGATGCCGACATGTTCGGGCCTGGCCTACTAGATCCCTCCCTTGAGTTAACACAGCCTATAGCAAGATCGTACTATGGTTTTGTTACCACACAACTTGTTATTCTCATTTAGGTATTATAATATTGCCCTGAATCTGGTGTATTTCTCAACTCTCTCTGTATTCCTTTTTGTCTACCAGGGTGGTTAAGTTGAAGCGCGGGCATTGACAACCAATGCTTCGCCATACGAACTTATGTCATAGCCATTCTCTTCCAGGTATGCTTTAAACTTGGAATCCTCTGTCTCTAGCTCTCGAGACATATCTGGGATGAGGAACCAGGAAAGAATACCACCCACCATTGTAAAGGCCGCACCAATTAGGAAAACCGCTTGCTGGCCTTTAGCGGTAGTATCGAAGGAGTTCTGAATTGGGGTGAAGACTTCTGTCCCAATAGATGCCCCAGCTTTGCCAACTGCAGCTGCAAATCCGAGGAAATGACCGCGCAGGGGTGTTGGGAACGACTCCGAAGCACAGAGAAACGTCGACACTCCAGGGCCCATCTCCCCGAGTGCTTGAAAAATGCCGTACATGACTATGAAAAGCGGGAAAACACTCTGAATCGGATGGAGGGCAGCTCCCAGGATAAATCCCCATATACCCCAGAGCATGAAACCTAGGGTCATGTTCTGTTTACGGCCGATTCGGTCCATTAGGATACCACCAATCAAACATCCTGGAAGGTAGAAACAGTTGATAACAGTCTGGAAATTATGTTGTCAGTCTACGAAGCTAGAACATGGTGATATGATGACCTACCCCGTATCCAATATTCTGGAATGTGGTGTTGTTGGGATTCAGCTGCTCAATGATGGTGGATGAGAAGAGACCAAATGGATATGTGACGAAGTCGTAGCAGAACCAAGCCATGGCTACAAATATCAACGTTAGCTAAGGCCACCGTACAATTTAACCAAGCTGAACGGACTCACATGTTCCAAGCATGGGCTTCCAGTAGCGACGTAGTACTAATCCATAGGGATACTGCGACTTGATAGCGTGCTTTTGGTATTGAGTAGAGTTGACCATCCGGACGCGGAAGAAACAAATTGATATTGGTAGCTGATACCAATGTCAGAATCATTACATCTTACTAGCTCTTTATCAGACAAGAGACCTACCACAATACCCAGACCGAACGTAACGCGCCAGACTCCTTCAGAATCTTGTTGGCTGTAACACGCGAGAACAATAAGAGCGATCAAGCCAGCTGCAACAAATCCCTAACGTAAAGTTAGCAAGGAGGCCATCGACGTCGTACTGGTACTGACAAGATCTATGGCAAAATCGGTGGTGAGTGCAACCAAGAAGCCACGTCGCTTTCGGAGGTCGATTGTCTCATCGGCAGCTTCAGTGGCACTAGTGGCACAAACAGGATATTCTCCTCCGGCACCAAATCCTGCAATGCCTCGTGCAACAATCATCATCCAAAACATTCTTAATGTGGTGTTAGTAATGTGTCTCGATCAAAATGGCTGAAGTGTATTGGACAAGATACCCTAGTTGCGATTTCCCATGAGAGGCAGTTGCCAGCACCACTCCAAGAATAAGAAACGCCGTTGCGGCAATGATACCAGTCCGACGACCAATACGGTCAATTAGAACACCAAAGAAAAGCATGCCGAATATCTCGCCGATGAGATAAGAATTTGAAAGGCGGGACTTTATAGTTGAGGACATTCCATCCATGTAACTGGACTCATCAGTCAATTTAGCCAAAATTGTTCCGGAAATAGGGCTACTCACAGGACTGAGAATAAAGGCTCCATGTAACCAACTACCATGCGGTTAGTACAGGGAGTAAAAAGAAGACCTTTGGAGATATAGGTCAACACGTACTGATTTGAGCGTTGTATCCATCACTGAACAAGGCCAACCCGGATACCACTACATTGAGCACACCCGAGCGCTTCTTCTCGGGTTTCCGTTGCTCAGTATCCCAGTCGGTTTGCGAGATTTGCTCCTTGGAATCTTCCATCTTCATGAGAGAGTCATTGCGAGATGTAGCCATGTTGACCAGGATACTGAATGAAATACAAATTGCTATATGTTACCAATATCAACGGGGACATATTTATATCTATAGAAACTATCTAGGTATATTTTATGGCTAGTGTATTACTTCCTAAAAGAGACCAATGACGGCGTGGAATAGAGGCACGATAACGTCGGTGGGAAGTGCGAGATGTGCGGGTGGATCTGTACTCAGTTGGAGTCTAAGCTTCCCCCTGCCTTATATCCCCGGGGATACCAGAACTCCACAGTCTCGGTAGTTTCATGGTGACCTTTGACTGCCTGATCGTCAACCCTATCAGAACTCATCTTTCAGCCATGTGCCTGAGTATCCAGTCTCTCCAGATCCTCAGCCTCCTCAGATAGGGTAGTACCCGTTTGTCAGGCCTATCGGAGCTTATCTTTCTTTCATGTGCTTGAACATCTCACATGGCGGATCTATATTTTGTCGCGTTTAAGAAATACTCATCTCGGTGCGAAGGGCGATACCTCCGGACTTTCGATTGATCTACAAAATGCGAGCTTCTGAGCCCGCAATGTTTCACCAGCACGGCGTCTTCAGTGTTTTTACTCGAATATACCGGTAACAGAAATGAACAATTCCCATTACTCGCTCTCTACTGAGCAGCTGGAGAGCTTCCAGAAGCGTGGATACCTACTGATCCGTGGGTTTTTCACTTCTAAGGAATCGGAGCTGTTGCGAGAATGGGCGCAGGAAGTCCACGATCTTCCATGCACCCCTGACGTGCCCTGGATGCCTTATGAGGAGGTAAATTCGGAAGGCAAACACGTGCTGTGTCGCACTGAAAACTTTGCCAACTCGCATGCCGGATTCGATAGCTTCCTCCGAGGACAGCGTGCAACAAGTGTTCTACAACAACTCGCAGGAGAGGAGATGCTTCTCTTCAAAGAGAAGATTAACTACAAGTTGGCAGGAAGTGGTAAGCAGTTCCCGCTTTACAGGCCTGTTTTGATAACTCACCTGTTTGATAGGCGGTTTTGATCCTCATATCGATGCCAATGCCTACACCCATGTTAAAAACATCAAGCATTTGACAATCCTTGCGGCGGTCGATGGAATGAATGCTACCAATGGAGGTCTGGAAGTGGTGGACGGCAGCCACCGCATGGATATTCCTCTCGGCAGTGATCGCTGCATTGCGTCCGATTGGGTCGAAAGCAATGTCTGGACACCAGCTGAGCTCGAGTCAGGTATGCAGATTGAAAAGCTCACCAATACTTTCATCGCAGTTTCGTTAATGAAAGTAGGAGATATCTTGATTTTTGGCTCGTATCTGGCCCATCGCAGTGGCGCCAATGCTAGCTCTAAGGACCGGCGTGCGATCTATGCAACGTATAACTGTGCCGCTGAAGGTAATCTACACGACCAGTACTATTCCGACCGTCAGAAACTCTGGCCTGCGACACACATGCGGCAAAGCGGACAGTCATACGAGGAAGGTCGTGTGCGATATGCCTTTGGGTCCCCTATGTTGACTGTGGACTCAAAGGTGATGTCGGCCTGATGGGTATAGTCAAGCCGCATGGCATACTTTGTAAAGCAAAAGTGATCCAAAGATGTTGTAACAACTTCATCGATTAGTCAAAACAGAATACCTCTAACTAGGTAAAATGTATGTCTTACTGAAATATACTAGTCAGGTCCAGACTTCAAATCTGACGGGTGTGGGCCACCGGCATGATGACCGAACACTTTAGTCAAGGTACTTGCAACTGGACCGAAGATAGAGTAAAAGGGCCATGGCGTATATAAACACTTCCTTCCAAGGTTCCACCTCGCTTCTTCCTCATCTCTCCTTTGTCCAGCCGGATCTTGTTTCTCACAACGCCCCTCCTATCCGATTAAATAGGACTATGAATCAGCAATCACCCGAAGAAAAAGCAGAGGCTTTGATCGGCGCTCTAGAAAAGTATGGCCAAGGCGACTACATCGGGGAGTCGATTAGCCAGTTAGAACACTGTCTGCAGGCGGCTCACCAGGCCAGTAAAGCGAGTGCGTATTAATCCTAATATCTCTGACGGTCACTGATATCTTCGAGATGCTCGTGACGAGTTGGTAATTGCGGCTTTATTGCATGATATTGGTCAAATCATTCCGCTAGAATCCACCGAGGAGGCACGCATGAATCTTCGCGAAAGCACGGAAAACGTCGGCCGTGTCGGCCATGAAGCCATCGGGGCATCATACCTGCGATCCCTTGGATTCAGCGAAGTAGTGTGTCGCTTGGTAAATAGTCATGTCGCTGCGAAGCGGTAGGTGATCTTGTCCGTCTTTTTGCGAGCCCAGGCTCATCTTTTAGGTACCTCACTGCTACGGACCAGAGATACCACGGATCTCTATCATCTGCCTCGCAGAAGTCGCTGGCATTTCAAGGGGGGCCCTTCCGAGATGCAGACCTCAGGAACTTTGAGGAAGATCCACTTCGAGACGAAATGGTCTCACTTCGACTGTGGGATGATGCTGCCAAATTGGAGGGTGTTGAGGCCACCACACCCCGTGCTGGGGTCTATCTGGATATGATCATCGCGCATTTGCTCCGTGAAACCTGAGGGAGCTAGGGTGTATTGGTTAAATTCCAGCTTGGATGCCTATTGACATGTTCGGTTTCAGCTATAAAGAGAAGCACGTGTTTTTTTCCCAGGTCCACAGGTTCACCCATGCACAGGTCGGCATATTGTTTACTCAGTAAGCATCCTGTTCAGGCTCGGAGGTGTAAAAATAAGTAGTGGGGAGGCCAAGCGCCCTCATAAACCGGCACCGTGGAAATGACTCTGGCCAAGAATTCGTTGTCATATGTGTTATTATATGTATAGGGCCGCATTTATATCAACCTGCTGACTTCATTTAAGATACTTGGAGGTACCTTCTTTGCTGGGAAGGAGAAGTGGGGGCGCCAAGTATCCCGAGGTACCTTTCGTACTCCGTACTCCGTATACAGCTCAGCCTCACTTAGGCGACTAAGAGGGGCTATCCACATCAGGCAACGTCATCGAACTTTGGATTCCTCTCGTGATACTTCTCTGTGTCTTACTTTTTCTCCTCTTTTCCCCATCCAGTTCTATCATGGGTGTAAGTCTTCCAGATTTCTCCCACTACAACTCCTAGAGAACCCCTCAATCTGACTATCTTTAGTTTGCTCAGAAAATCGCCGCAGCTCAGAATAGCCAGAACATGGCTAACAGTGGTTCATATGGAGGTGCACCTCCGTCAGGATACACTGGGGGTCCTCCTGCCGCTCTGCAGCCTGGTGGATCGGTAAGTCATGTCCATCTCTGCGCCTGCTTCTGCTATGACTCGTTCGACGTCATACAGAAGGAAAAAGAAAAAAGTGCTAATGTTTAGCAGAGCCAACAGCCCCAATACCAGGCTTATTCAGGATCCCCAGCCCCCCAGGGATCGGTAAGCTATATTTTTTCTTAAGTCTTTTTGCTTTCCGTGATTTTCCCCCGCTTCCACGATTTACCCCTCCACGGTCATCATATTTCTGGAACCATGTCGGGACCTTACCAAGGCTATCCTCCATACGGCGGCTCATCTCAACCTCAGAACAATCCATCATCTCCGTACTCCAGGCCCCCGCCATCCACACCATACCCCGCCTCGCAGCAATCGCAGCAATCTCAGCAATCTCAGGGCTATGGCCGCCCGCCTCCACCCCCACCACAAGGCCAGCCTTATCCCTCCGCTAGCTCGCCATACCCAGGTCAGCAACCGGGACAGCCCTATGCTTCTCCTAGTTCGCCCTATCCTGGTCAACAGCAAGCTCCTCCACAAGGATACCCCGGACAACAACAATATCCCGGACAGCAGCAATATCCCGGACAGCAGCAATACCCCGGACAGCAGCAATATCCTGGACAACAACCATACCCCGGACAGCAGCCGCCATATGTACAAAATACCCCCTGCCCTGCATCACTGCCTATTTCTGTGTATCCTGTCTGAGTATTCGGATTGTCGTTGAATGGGTAATAGTTGGAAAGTGATGCTAACGGAAAATTGAACCAGGCACCACCCTACCCTACCCAGGGTTCCCCGTACCCCGGTGGCCAGGGCCGTCCTGGTCCCTCACCAGGACCACCAAGCGGACCGCCGCCAGGCCAATATGGCGCACCCGGTGGCGCCCCTCCCTCCGCATCTCCCCCGGCCACTCAGCAACAGGTCGCAGCCTACCGATCGCTTTTGATTTCCGCGATTCAGGAGAAGAACCTCCAAAGCTTCTACCCTCCCGAGCGACTGGACCGACTCGTTCAGTCGCTTGCCGCTGAAGCACCAGGCAAGCTCAATAGGCTGATTCATGAATGGGCCGTGCCTATGGAGGTTGCGACCGATGTCATGAAGCTTTCGCTGTTTGACGTGGTTCTCTATGTTGATGACAGTGGATCTATCGAATTCGAAGAGAAGGGACTCCGAAAGGACCAGCTCAAACAAATTCTCGGCATCGTAGCTACTGCCGCATCTACCTTTGACCAGGATGGTATTTCTGTCCGATTCATGAACTCCAGCGAGAAGGGCGATGGCATCCGCAATGCAGAGGATGTCGAGCGCCTAGTGTCCCGAGTCCGTTTTTCAGGCCTGACCCCTCTGGGCACCAGTCTGAGGAGCAAAGTCATCGACCCCATGGTTGTTCAACCCGCCCAGGCCAACCGTCTCGACAAGCCCGTTCTGGTGATCACCATCACCGACGGACAGCCTGCTGGCGAGCCTCATGGTACCGTGGGTGATGTCATTCGCTACGCAGTGGAGGAGACGTCACGGACCCGTTATGGCCCCGGCACCGTAGCCTTCCAGTTCTCGCAGGTGGGAACTGATCAGCGGGCTCGCGACTTCTTGGGCTCTCTGGATGAGGACCCTCATATCGGCCATCTGATCGACTGTACTTCCAGTAAGTTTCACGTGGGGTTCTATAGTGGATCTAACTAACGTGGTGTTCTAGACTTTGAGGTTGAGCAGGATGAGATGTCGCGTGCTAACCCACCCGTGCATCTCACTCGCGAGCTTTGGGTAAGTCGTTTCAACATATTTGATGATTGCATTAGTTTTTAACTGGCTGTCCGTTTAGTGCGCCAAACTGATGCTCGGCGCTATCGATTCTTCTTACGACACCAAGGATGAGCGAGAGAATCAACGTCGTGGTGCACCCCCACCAACAGGCCAGTACGGAGGAGGGTACGGCCAACCTCCGCCACCCCAGGGCCAAGCTCAGCCTCCGTATGGTCCGCCCCCTGGTGCCCCACCGGCTTCGTACGGTTCTCAGCCAGGCTACCCACCGCAGGGCCAATACCAACAGCCTCCCCAGCAGCCTCCCTACCAGGGATCGCGGGGTGGGTATGGCCAACAGCAGCCACATGGGTATGGATCCCCTGGACCTGGCTACCAGTATGGTGGACAGCCGCCACGCTATTGATGGAATGTGACATCATAGGGCTTCTGAGTTTACGGTTTTTTCGCCATGCGTTTGAGGGAAGGTAGTTGGGTTCTTTTACTCCACGTAGTTTCCATGAATTACGAACTCGAACCTAACTTTAAGTTGAATATTATTTTTCTATCTTTTAGATTTGGGGCCTTCCAAGGTTGACAGGTCTATGGCGTACGGGGTACCTAAGGTACATATGTAGTCGGTCCTTTGTGAAGGGGCCTGCCAAGGCTACACTAAAACGAATCAGCCCACGAGTTCGCTAGGGCGCTCAAGAGTGGTTGTACATATGCAGCATATTATACATGTATTGGCTAAAAGAGGAAAAGAGAGAAGAACCTTAGAAGTCACCATATACCTACCATGTACTCCGTACCTACCATGTACCTACTTAGGCCTGTCGTTCCCCCCAATTTTCCATCTGCAATAGGGCTGCAGGGTCCTGGGAATGTGAGGGTGGCCAATTAAAACTCTGGTAGATCTGGATCCAGCGGGCCTTTCGCCCCAATGCAGCGAGGGACAATCCCATCTGATTGGACGATTCTTAATTTAAACCTGGCTGGGGCTGTGCCGGGGGCGTCAGCGTGGGCATTCGATGGTTGCATCTTACGCGTTGCCCAGAACTTCCAAGGTTGGAACGGTTTTGGCGATTGGGAAGGTCTTAGACGTTTTAGACGGGGGTTTCCAATGCCCACTTTAACTCCAATTTTCTCATTCTATGCCTATCATATCCTTGTATGGAGTACTCGTACTCTTCGTAGATATCGTCAGTTGGAACACTAGGCCGTTTTGGGTTTACCACTTCCCTCAAGACTGGGTCTTGGCTGCTCCTCTCTCTCTGGGTTTTTTTTAGTCTTAGTCTCTTAGTCTCTTAGTCTTCTTGGCCTCTGTTCTTTTTCTCTTCTATACAACAGTACGAAATCACTGCGCCCTTCCTTTCTATCCTTGCGTCCGACGGGAGTACTTTCGTTTGCTCAACCCTCGCAACACCTTCATTTAGGGGAAAACATCTCCACTGAAAGAACAGCACAAGGATGACTGTCTAATCGGTGCGCTCAATCGAATACTTTACTTTGATCTTGAGGGGGATACTAGCAGAGGAAGGATCCAATAATTTCGGAGGGGAGAAAAAAAAAGATACCGAGATCGTCGGGATCTGTCCCGCGCATTCGTGCCAGGAATTCGACTGTCGCCATGTCCAACGACAGATCTACAGAGCCTACAGAGGGCAGCCAACCCGAACAGAACGATGCCCTCCGACGCCCATCTCTTGTACCCTCACGAACCCTCTCCGATTCCGGGCGGCGGATCTCCTCCCAACATGTGCGCTTCTCAACCGATCTCGATCGCGAGTCGGCCGAGGAACAACGACAGACAAACTGGGATGGACGCCCCAATTCTCGCGGCCTAACCATCAACACGGCGCTGGCGCCTCCATCTGTTCGAGCCGCTCCCTCACCCACCTCACCACTCTCGCCCCGAAATGCGACCCTCTCCCCGATTCCCCCGCCGAGTCCTGAGTCCGCCGGTCGGTCTCGGTCGCGAAACCGTGGGTACTCGCTCCGTCGCACCATATTTAATAAGACCATCAACTCGACGGAGAAGGATGACCTCGCCCTGGCTGAGCTGGGTGAGGTCAAGGAACCTTCGTCTAATGTGACTCCGGCCCAGGCCCCGACTGCTGAGACACTCACTGCCACCGATGAGAAGCATGCTTTAAGCGTCGCGCCGACGGCCACGCTCGACTCGACGCATAAGGAGGATGCTTCCCCTTATGTCTCCTCCGAACCTTCGGAAAAGGGTCTCAAGGAACAGTTCTCCGTGTCTGTGGCTCATGAGAAGTGGCTCCAGAAAAAGGCGACTACTGCAGTGGCTGTCGCGCGTTTCCAGGCTGTTATGACCTCTATCCAGAAATTTATTCTGCGCATCAAGGATATCCCACCTACTAAGGATGGGCGCCACATTGACTTAAATCCGTCTATGGTGGGTTCCATGATCGATGAGCGCACCCAGAAGCCTTATATCGGTAACTACATTCGTTCGAGTCGTTACAGTCTCTGGAGTTTCTTTCCCCGCCAATTCTTCGCCCAGTTCACCAAAGTCGCCAACTTCTACTTCTTAGTTGTAGCCATCCTGCAGATGATCCCTGGCCTGAGTACAACTGGAACATACACAACCATCGTTCCGCTTTTAATCTTCGTTGGTATCTCAATGGGCAAGGAAGGATTTGATGACTGGCGCCGGTATCGTTTGGACAAGGAAGAGAACAATCGGGATGCTTGGGTGCTCCGCCAAGGCCACGGAACGATCCAGGACGGCGCCTCCATGATAAGCAACGCTCAAGATTGGGAGCGAATCAAGTGTGAGGACATTCGCGTCGGCGACGTTATCAAACTTGAGCGCGACCAGCCGATTCCCGCTGATATTGCTCTCCTCCACGCCAGCGGACCCAACGGTGTCGCTTACATTGAGACTATGGCTCTCGACGGTGAGACAAATTTGAAAAACAAGCAGCCTTGTCAACCTGTATCCAAGGTGTGCTCGACTGTGGAGGACATCAATAGCAACTCCTTGCACTTCGTCGTTGAGGACCCCAACTTGGATCTCTATAAGTTCGACGGTCACGTCAGCGTCAATGGCCAGGAGAAACTGCCCTTGACTAACAACGAGATCGTTTACCGTGGCAGCATCCTTCGCAACACCGACCGCGCTCTGGGTATGGTAATTTATACTGGCGAGGAGTGCAAGATCCGCATGAACGCCAACAAGAACCCGCGAATTAAAAGGCCCGCTCTCCAAGACAAGGTCAATCGCGTGGTCATGTTGATTGTGGTGTTGGTCGTTATTCTGGCCGTTATCTGCACCGTGTCCTACAAGTACTGGTCTCAGGACGTGGAGCAACATTCCTGGTACCTTGAAGATGCTAGTGTTTCCTATGGGCCAATCTTCACTTCATTCCTGATCATGTTCAACACCATGATTCCCATCTCCCTGTACGTGAGTATGGAAATCGTCAAAGTTGCCCAGATGCTGCTTCTCAATGATATCGATATGTACGATCCCGAAACCGACACCCCGCTCGAGGCGCGCACATCCACCATCAACGAGGAGCTCGGTCAAGTCAGCTACATCTTCTCCGACAAGACCGGTACCCTGACAAATAACTCCATGCGATTCCGCAAGATGAGTGTGGCTGGAACCGCGTGGTTGCATGACGCCGACCTTCAGGAAGAAGCTGCTCTCGCAGGCGACCACACCAAGTTGATCCACAAGAAGCGGAGTACAAAGGGGAAAAAGGCTATGGGCCGCAAGTCTAATGTTTCCGAGGCTCAGATGCCCCGTCCGTCGAATGTTTCTGGGCCTCTTGATGCTCTCCGCCAGTCTGGCCGGTCGGCTACTACATACCGCACCGAGGAGATGCTCGAATATATCCAGCGCAAGCCTTACACCATCTTTGCCCGAAAGGCGAAATTATTCATTTTGTCTATGGCTCTGTGTCACACATGCATTCCCGAAGAAGACGCGAACGGAAACACCACTTTCCAGGCTTCCTCCCCCGATGAGTTAGCTCTTGTTCTTGCAGCGCAGGAACTCGGATATCTCGTCGTGGATCGCCAATCAAACACATTGACTATCCGCACACAACCAAACGGACCGCACGAAGCCACCAGTGACGAAGTCTACGAGGTCCTGGACGTGATCGAATTCTCAAGTGCGCGAAAGCGCATGTCGGTTGTCGTGCGCATGCCCGACCAGCGCATTTGCCTATTCTGCAAAGGTGCCGACACCACACTGATGCGTCTCCTGAAGCAAGCCGACCTGGCGCATGAGAAAGCGACCGAGATCGAGCGTCGTGCAAGCAGACGCAAGAATGCAGAGATGAACCAAGTCATCCGACGTAACAGCGAGCACCACAGCCGGAAGAACAGTGGTGCTCGGAGCAGTATGACCCGGCCGAGCTTCAACCGTCGGCGTTCGTCAATCACTGGCCAACAGGGCTCGGCTCTTCGAGCTAGTATCGATGTTTGGCTGCGCGACAGGGAAACGGATGGTGGTATGCGATACAGAGAGGCTGATAGTGAGTATTACAGCCCTCGGCCTTCGGCGCAGATGGGTAGAGCCTCAGCTGCGATCTCGGACTCTGGAAGCTCCACGAATGGCGAAGACGATGAGGATCTTGTGGAGGAGGCACTAGTTGTCAACGAGGCGGCTATTTTCGAGCGCTGCTTCCAGCATCTGAATGACTTTGCCACTGACGGCCTGCGGACTTTGTTGTATGGTCACCGGTTTTTGGATGAAGCGACCTACACGAACTGGAAGACTGCCTACAACGAGGCATGCACTAGCATCGTTGACCGACAGCAGAAAATTGAGGACGCCGGCGAGCAGATTGAGCAGCAGCTGGAGCTTACTGGTGCCACTGCTATTGAGGATAAGCTGCAAAAAGGGGTGCCGGAGGCTATTGACAAATTGCGACGAGCCAATATCAAGATGTGGATGTTGACTGGTGATAAGCGGGAGACTGCTATCAATGTTGGCCACTCGTGTCGCCTTGTCAAGGAGTACTCGACATTGACTATTCTGGATCATGAGAATGGCGATGTTGAGCAATCGATCGCGCATCTTATCGGGGAGATTACCCGTGGCCGTGTGGCACATTCAGTGGTCGTGGTAGATGGCCAGACGCTGTCGTTGATCGAAGCGAATGAGGTGGTCCGTGAACAGTTCTTCCAGCTGGCTGTCAAGGTAGACTCGGTTATCTGTTGCCGCGCGAGCCCGAAGCAAAAAGCGTTCTTGGTGAGGTCAATCCGCAAACAGCTCACCGACGCAATCACGCTTGCGATTGGAGATGGCGCCAACGATATCGCCATGATCCAGGAGGCCCATGTGGGTATTGGAATCACTGGAAAGGAGGGGTTGCAGGCAGCACGTATTTCGGATTACTCGATTGCGCAGTTCCGCTTCCTACTCAAGCTACTTCTGGTGCACGGACGGTGGAACTACCTGCGTGCCTGCAAGTATACCCTCGGCACGTTCTGGAAGGAAATGCTGTTCTATCTGACTCAAGCGCTGTATCAGCGCTGGAACGGCTACACTGGAACCAGTTTGTACGAGCCGTGGAGTCTGAGTATGTTCAACACTCTGTTCACCTCACTCGCTGTCATCTTCCTGGGTATCTTCACCAAAGACCTCTCCGCATCGACACTGTTGGCCGTGCCTGAGCTCTACACCAAGGGTCAAAGGCATGGCGGCTTCAATATCCGGCTCTACTTGGGCTGGTCATTCATGGGGACCTGCGGAGCGGTGATAATTTTCTTCACCATGTGGAGTCTCTATGGCCTGGCAAGAGTGAACCCCAGCGACAACGACATCTTCTCCCTGGGTTTACTAACCTACTCTGCGTGCATCATCGTCATCAACATGAAGCTCCAAGTCCTGGAAGTCCACAACAAAACCTACCTGTCGCTAATCGTAGTGATAATCTCCGTTGGCGGCTGGTTCATGTGGGATCTGATCCTCGACCGCGAATACACAATGTCCTCCGGCAAAGGCATCTACTTCCTCCCCTCCAACTTCATCCATCACTCCGGCCACAACCTCCTCTTCTGGACCGTCCTCTTCCTCTCTGTCTCAGCAGTCCTCCTCTTCGAGTTCACAGTCTCAACTCTCCGCGCGTTCTTCTTCCCAACAGACGTCGACATCTTCCAAGAATACGAACAAGACCTCGACATCCGCAAGCGCTTCGAAGAAGCAGCAGCCTCGGAACTTCAGCAGGGCTGGGACCATGGCACCAAGAGATCAAGCTTCGAGATCGCCCGGGAAAACGCGGAGAAGGCTGAAATGGATGCCCGCGAACGACAGGTTCGCGAACTGCTCGCCCGTCCCCGTGTCATGGATACGAAGGAACTCGAGGTCGATACCGCCAGCGCGACGGTTAGCCATAACAGCAGCGTCCCGAGTCACAATGCTGAGAAGGACCGTGGTCGCCAGTCTGGACTTCTCTGTCCCGAAGACGCTAATGGGCGTCGGCGTTCTGTTGAGATCCAGGAGCTCTTCAGTAAGGGCTATGGTGCTGTGCGCAAGGGTCAGCTCAAATGATTCAAGATTGAAGATTCGATTCGTATATGTATAACGGGATTTCCCCTCGTCTTTTTTTGTTATTTCCACCGTCTTTTTCTTTCATAGCGATTGCATCTGCGATTCCTGTCCATTCACTTATCATACGATCCCTTCGGGCATCGAAAGGCGTTGGTCTGATTTTTGAATTGGGATTGTCCAATTCCGTGGTCTCTCTTTTCTTATTATTCGCTGTTCGGTCTGTTGCACAGTCGGCCGTCAGTTCCAAGATACCAAGATACCCCGACTCACATTGTTGGCAGTCTGGCTTTTTTTCTTTTTTTCTTTCTTTTCGCGTTACATATCGGGTTCTATTGCATACGTGTGATTCCCCTTTTCTTTTTGCGGTTGAGGTGAAGTACATATTTCTTGCCTCGCGTTATTTTTAATTCAGAAATTTGACAGATGTTCTTCGATACATGTCTAATGCACTATAGCGACGCTATGCATCATAAATTATCATCAACAGTTATACGCCATTGAGGTCTCATATCCAAGCGACCGAATTCCTATCCGATGCAATATGCTCAATATCATCTTCGGAGTCATGTAGCAAGGGTTGAAAGACAATTTCCCCTTGATCCCATGCTTCCTGACCCTTACCCTTCCTCCAAATCACCGGGATCCTGCCAAGATCCTTACAGTTCATGTGCTCAACATACTCCGCGAAACCCCTCCCACCCCTAGAAGCACCCACAACCAATCCTCGATTATCCTGATAATCAAAAGTCGGGAGATCCTTCCACCACCGCATTCGAATGCCCTCCCCAATAACCAGAAGTGCGATCAACCCCGTGATCACCGCACTGGCAATAATATAAGCCCGCGACCCGATGCGTAAAGTAGAGATCTCAACCCGTACAGGGGCGGACTTCTTGAATCCACCGACCACCAATTGAGCCGACGCGTACCCGCCAAGGATATCGTCAACGAGGGACGTAATTGCATTCTCCATTCCCTTCATCACGATCTGCATCTCCGATAGGCTATCGTTCCCGCCAGCAACGGAAGTGCGATAATCACTAATGCTAGCATTGAACGCGTCCCCAAGGGTCGAGCGATAGTAACTAGTCAGATCGTTGGAGATGAGTTCGAGTTGTCGCATGACGATGTGGGTTATACTGTGATGGGGGTCGATATCATGGACCGCGTCCACGGATCTCACTCTGCTCACGCTGATATTCCGTCCCGGAATATCAACCGAGACATTGAATAATGCCGGCTTGAACGCGACGGCACACTGGATCTTATCCAAATTCTTGTAGTAACTCCCTGCCGCGATGGCCATGTATCGCTTTGCGCTGTATTCAATGGGGTCCGCCGCCACCCCTAACGCAACTATTGCATCGTCGCCTCGACCAACGTAGACCGAGTACTCCGGTGCGCTGGGTTTGCTATCGGGGAGTAAACCTCGGGCTGTGTGGAGGGTTGGCTGTGGAAGGTCTTGAAGTACAAACATCGAGCTTGTATTGTATATGCAGTCGACCGAGGCGTCGAGGCCGACTTCGTTGAAGGTATAGTTTCTGACGTGGGGTATGGCGACGAGATTATCGTCAGAGAGACCGGCACTTGCGCCAATTCCGTAAGATCGGCCGTGATAGTTGTAGCGGGTGTTGTCCATTTTGGGGTGATTGCGTACGCCGCCGTCGGTTGGCGAGGCGGAGTTCATGGAGGATAGTAGTGAACCTAGTAGGCCCATGCCTACTGAGTAGGTGAAGTAACCCTTTGCCTCGCGAATGGATAGGCCATTCTTGTCGATCTCGGAGGGGTATTCCTTGATTAGACTGATATTGGACCAATCTGGAATAGATACGGTAGAGTGTTGGATGCCGATGGCGTTTGCGGGTGTCAAAGCACCGGTCCATAGTGCTGATATGATAGCAGATAGGTTTGTGAGAAGTACCATGATGACAATCATCCAGAAAGGTAGACAGAAGTTGTTTGTTGGAGTGGATAGTGCTGACCAGAAGCCAAGCATGTCTAGGGAGACTGGGGCTTGTGTAAATCGAATGCGAGTTGTTAAGTTGATTAGGCGACAGAGTGCGAAGACTTCGATGGCTGCTAGGATTGCGCCGAAGATCTGGACTGCTGTCTGGACAGATGTTCGATTTGTATTCACAAAAGCATATAGGTTATCTGGAAGGTACCAGGTGGAAACATCGGTATATAATACAAGAGCACTCAGTGTTAAGGGGATGATGAGGAGGACGAATAGAAAATGCTCGATCCAGGAAGTTGATGGGGTGCTTTTCGATGAGACTATTAAGTGTTTGGGCTCGTCGAGGTGTCCTTTTTGTTGCATGATAGAGATATAATAAAGAATGTATAATAGTAAAGGAAGAAAGAGTCACGCTTAGATTCCGTCGAGACAGAGATGCATTGGGTATTTAGGCTCAGTTCAACTTGGAATCGAACATCCTTAAGACAATATTCGTTGTCATTGGTGCACATATGAAACAACACTAACATTTCTACATGTTAGCACTGTTCAAAACATGGCGGTTAATGACAGGCATCTCTGGATCACTCGTCTCCCATTGGTGACGCACTCTCCCGAGACCCCAGTGGCTTGCCGCCACGCTAGTCAATCCCAGCGCGTAGGGAAAACGTAGTCACATTGAAGGGAATTTCAAGAAAGGCTTCATGATATATTTCTATGAAGCAACGGAGCAAGGAAAGGTTGTATTTGGCCAAGTTAGCTGACATTGGGTGACTTAGTTAACTAGTTATTCCAGAATTATGTGAGACGCCTCGTTTTATCAGGCTACAATCTCCATTGTGCTTCATGACATAGGAGGATTAGGGTCGAAGAAAGATGCCACTCCATTAAATGTCATCTCGAATAATATAAAGAAAAGGAACTTGACAATCACCAAGTGACCATGTAAACCGTCACGTGGCGTTATCACCGGCCTTCTTTTTGCCGTTGACCCCATTCTCTTTCTTTCTCTTCATCCTAATAGGTCGACTCTCTAGGAAAATATATCTCTCCAACATTCTTATCACCACGCGAGAGAGGATATGCCCTCGGGAGGTTTGTGAAATATACACCGAGCATACCGAGAAGATGCGGCTCTGACGACCCTAGGCCCGGCTTGTATAACATGCCGTGAAAAGTGTCGCAAATGCGACCGCACAAAACCCGTTTGTCAGAGATGCATCACCAAAGGCCTTGAGTGCAAAGGATATCCGGACAAGTTCCGTTTTGCCGGGCTAGCAACCCGGGGCAAGTGGAAGAACAGGGCGGTCCCTACTGTGAGCCGTGACCATGCTGTCCGGACTCAGCCGGGCACCGGAATTGATCATCCAGATACCAGCCATGAAGAATCTGAATCCGATCAACGGCATCCAAGTGCTTTGCCCTCGTGCGAGGATCGTAATATTGAACGGCTGCCTATTCTCGACCATCCATGGCCACAGTCGGAAGGGCGATCCGTCGAGTTGGACGATTTGTTAATGCTAGAACGGACGGAGCTGTTGCTGGCACATTGTGTGTTTGTTTATCCTGGGTGTCGAATTACTTGACTGACTGCAAAATATTTATTTAGATGACCAGGTTATATGTCCACATCAAATCGCTCTTCCAGCTGGCGCGTACAACCCATATCAAGTTTATATTCTGCCGCTAGCATACGAACAAATTGGCGTGCTTTATGCCGTTCTAGGTCTTACCGCATGCCATATGGGAATAGGAAAAGGAGATACATATCTGCGAGAGACTCTGGCCGTTGAATATCGAGTCAGAGCTATACGCTGTCTTGGGGAAACTCTCCGAAATGGGATATCTGGCGAGCTGGATGAAAATGAACGTGATGGGATCTTCGTTATTATTCAGATACTGTTACTCCAGGATGTGAGTTGACAATCTTGCGTTTTTGATGTCTGATGTTAACATAGGACTAATGAATCTGAAGATTTTCGAATCGGGCATATCCACCCACGGAGCCCATATTACGGGTGCCCTATCGATTTGCAACCAGTTGCGCTTGTCTGATACCCTCTGCAGAGAGAATGAAAGAACGATATTTTTCTTAGGAAACCTAGCATGGCAAGTTCTCTCATCTTATTTCCAGTTTCTCCTAGTCCTGACGCATATCCTACCAGGCTGGACATCATCCGCTCACTAGCAGACGCCCGACGACTATGCTTTTCCCCCGAGCTTCGCGCAGCCGTAGCCACTTTAAGCGACTTGAAATTCGAGCGGGTCAATGGCTGCCCACGCGAGATATTCTTGATAATCGGCAACGTCATGGAGCATGCCAAGGCGCATGCGACGGGCAAAATGGGAACAGCAGAATACGAGCGGCTTCTCAATGCCTGCCGCTATGAGTTGTACTCGTGGAGCTTGAAGCCTGACAGATATCCAAACGACAATCCCCGCTGGCCTGCAGTTGCCGAGGCTTTCCGTCACGCATGCATACTGCACACATCTCGCTTGCTGGATATGGCTCAACCGGCCGAAGCGCCAATAATACAAAAATCGGTCACTGCAATCTTAGACTCCCTAGCGGAAATCCCTGCAGACTGTCGTCTGATCGAGTTGGTGGTTATGCCAATTTTTATGGCTGGGGCCGATGCTTTGTCCCCGTACGCTCGGCATTATCTCCTTCTGCGATTCGACCATATCCGGTCCCATGGTGGGGTTTCTAGCGAAATGTCGGTTTCTCTACTCAAATCTGTTTGGAATGCTCGAGGTAGACAGGCCAAACATGATAGTAGAAATATTCCGTGGGTGTGGTTTGTGAGTTACCTTCTCTATAACTAGGATCTCGATATTTTGCTGACTTCTGCAGACTCGCGACTCCGGATCGGAGAGGCAACTGTTGGGGTGGTCACGTGCTTATCACGTGATCCCCCGCTTCCCAGGACTTCCTCATGTGTATGCAGATAGCTTCCCCCTCTCTCTTCTTCTTTTTCTCCTCTCCAGAGTCCATCCATTTATTTCTCTGAGTTGCATATTCCACTGCGTAGCTTCTTCCTTCTATCAGGTTATGAAGCCCTTTGCTCGAGGACTCCGAGTATCATCAAAATCATCAATTTTCATTAAGTCTAACTAAGCGAATCAGAATTTTCAAATTTTCATTATAGGTCGCGCTTCGGCCCGTCCCGCACCCCACCAAATCGGATTATCGAATCTATCATCATTAAGGTAGTGAAGGTCATCGATATCATCATAGGCCGCATTTCTTTATTAGAGATTTCTTATTAAGAGAGCTCTACATTCACAAATAGAGATTTTTCTATCGTGAAAACTCTGCATTTCTTAGCGAGAGTTAGCGAAGACGCGTCTCTCTACTTCTAACCGGAGATCTTTCTATCGAGAAGACTCTACATTTCTAGCTAGTTAATATAACTAATTCCGAGGATAATAACGCCGGTAAGGGCTTATCACGCTCTCTCCCCGCACCTCACACCTAAACCTAACCTTCTTCCTCCGCCGGCGTAGCGAAACGACCGATTCGGACCTAGGGTATAAACCTCCCGGAGGAGAAGGAAATCAAATTAAACAAAGGTATTAAGTTATTACTAGATAGTAGTAATCTTACTAGATAGAAACGCTAGATCAAGAACGGACTTAGTATAGTCCGTATCGACAAAGTGGCCAATTATAAACTACCCTAACTATAGGAGATAGACCCCGAGTACGATATTTAGGAATACTAGTCAAAAATTGCCTATAGATAGATTAAGAGTCTACTAGATTAAGAGATTATCACTATTCTTAAAGGAGGAGTAGAAGCCTTTCTATATCGTATAGATATTATAATACGCGAAGTGGAGACTCTTGTTTATAGTGTAGAAATCGTAGACAATATTAGATATAAAGTTATTAAGTTTTATAAGATCCGGAGATTAGATTTCTCTAGCGCTAATACCTATATTATAGCGTATTAGACGTAGTATAACTAACTAGGCCTATATAAGGTAGAGCCGCACCCTTTCGGTATAATATTTATTATACTTTATAATCTCGAAGGAGAACTAGATTTAGTAAAGTTCACCTACTAGATAATAAAGGATACTATTCTAGAGAGCGTTATAAAGGACGACTTTAATAGCTTATATAAAAAGCTAATTATAGAAGCTTATAATATACCTACTTTATTAAGCACCTTTACTATAGTAAACGTAGTATAGAAGATAGAGAACTAGCGCGGTAGAAGGGGACGCGGTCGTAGTAGACACGGCCGCGGCGGCGGATATAATACTTTATCGGACACTAAAATAGATATAAAGATAGATAGAGAGACGTTATCTTTCTTTAAAAACGGTCTAGTAAAAGATAAGACTATCGACTAGTGGGTAGAGTAATAAAGAAACTAATAACTATAGTACGTTAATAGCTACAAATATCCCTACTATAGTATCGAAGGTTATCTAGTAAAGATATACTACTACCTTATAGAAGACCTTATTTTCGAAGGGTAGAAACCGGTAAAGAATGTCTAGTGTTATAGTATTATAAAGCGGTTAGTAAATAATAAGAAGAACGAAGGTAAGGCTAGTATAGCTCGGGTAAACTCCGTACACTCTATAGATAAGATATAGATACTAGATAGTAGTGCTTCTAAAACTATCACTAGTCACTATAAAGATTTTTACGAATACACTAAGTATAAAGCTAGAGAAACGCTATATAGCTATACTAATACTAATAGTAATATTTAATTCGTAATAGTATATAGTAAGGCCCTAGTCTAGATTAAGACTTCGACTAGGAAAGTGAGAACAATCCTTATCTCTACCTACTATAACCTATTAACTAAAGATAGACTACTTTCTACGAATGCTCTAGAAGTAGATTATAGGATTTATTATAACCCGATTATATTAAAGCTTATACGTATAAACCGGGAGGAAGTCGGCCTAGTAAAGAAGGTTAGCGGACTTCTATAGATTAACGGCCCGCTTTTTTATAGTATAAAGAGCGAAGCCGAAGATATAAAAATAGAGATTTTAATAAAGGTCTAAAAGACGCATTTTTATAAGCCTAATTCTAGCTCTAAGTCTAACGATAAAGATAAAGACCTTAATAGAGTTAGTAAGGTAGTCTCTATATACGAAATATATAGATATCTAGGGTATATCGGTAAACCGTATATTAAAGCTTCTTTAGCGGATACTATTCTTCTTAATAAGGATAACTAGGTTGAACTTTACGACTTTAATTGTGAAGTATGTTAGCTTAGGAAAGCGAAGAAACGGATCTTAAGAGACAAATAACGATATATTAAAAAGCCTAGTATGAAATTTTATACTAACACCTAGACTATAAATCCCCCCGGACCCGGTAGAGAGAAATATTAGGTTCCTATTATAGACGACTATACCCGATACACCGAGGGCCCCTATTTTCGCACTAAAGATAAGATTGCGGAATATATAATTAAATTTTATAAGCGGTAGAAGCTTCTCCGCGGTAGATACCTAGCTATCTAGCGTATTAATAGAGGAAGCGAATTCTATAAATTCTAGATATAGGGGGAGAGTAAGGGAATGATTTTTAAACTTACACCCGCGTATATACCTAAACCTAATAGTGTAGCGGAGCGTATAGGAGGCTATATTAATCAAATATAGAGGACGATAAATATAGATATAAAGCTTCTAGACTCTCTCTAGCCTTTTCGTGTAAATACCGCTATCTATATTTATAACCGTTTAATAAACCCTAAAATAGGTAAGACTCCTATTATTACCTAGTAGTAAGACCTTAGTATAGGAGAAACGAAGGTTAATCTAAAGCACCTTTATATATAGGGAGTAATTATTTTTATCTATATTCTAAGAGAGACTCGTATATAGTTAGAGAAGTTAGGAGCACGAGCATTCTAGGGATATCTGATTAGTTACGAAGGAGAAAATAGCTATATCTTTAAGGTATAGAATCCTATTATAAAAGAGATTATACGCTCCCGGGATATCACTTTCCTAGATAAACTAGATAAGAACACTAGATCGGATAACGACTAGAAGGGGGGTCTAGCGCCGACTAGAAAGCTAGCACTAAAAGACCCTAATTCGGATAATAACGACACCGGAGCACTCTATAAAGAGGGAGGACCCTAGATTAAAAAGGGTAAATAGCTATTTAAAAGACCTAGGATTTAACTAAGGCTAGTTCCGTAGGTTATTATTACTAATAGGAAGCTAGAACCTACTATTTAAGGTCTAATAAAGCTAATAATTTAGTAAAAGTAACCCTTAGTGGGACCGAATACACCGGGAAGAGTATAGACTATACCACTAACACCTAAAGTGTTAACTAGGATCTAGGAAGTCGAGGATATATCTCTAATTCGATAGCCTATCTTCTAAAAGCTAGTAAAGAGATAGCCGATATAATAGGCTAAATAGTAGTCTAAATAGTAGGCTATACCGTACGATATACCGTAGGCTATATAACGTCCTACGCTCTAACCCTAAGCTCGGGAATTAATTAGAAAGTATATAGATTAGCTTAGTATAGAAGTGTTAGTTCTTCCTCTACTACTACCTTAGCCTAGAAAGTAAGCTATAAAGCCTCTAGTGCTAGAAGTGATCCTAGAATCCCCTATTCACTAGTCGATTAAGCGTAACGATAGTGAGGATACTTATAAGACCTTTATATATAAACTAATCAAATAGGTAGTTTCTCCGTAAGAAGAGAGATAGGTGGTCTCTTAGTAGAGAGAGAGATAGGTGTTTTCTTACCGAGAGGAAGAGACACTAATTTAGCGAGATCTCACACTACTAGTAGTAGTTATTAAATCACTAATACTATATTTACTAGGTACATTTAGAGAGGATATACTGTAGTAGGAGACTCTAAAACTAGTTCTACACACTTAGTAAGAGATTTCTTATAAAGCTCTCTCTTATAGAGAGGAAGAGCCTTCTTAGTCTACTTTTTATCAATAATAGGAAGAGATTTCTTAGGAGCCTTTTTAATAATAAGAAGAGGAGATTTTATAGCTATAAGAAGAGATTTCTTATAATATTTCCACGATTAAGACCGATTAGAGTATGATTCAATAGGATCGTTAGCCGTCCGTTATTATAGTTAGTAGCGATAAGACAATTCCGTAGTTTATTCCCCGCCGTTTAAGCCGTACGAGACGCTTACCGGAGCGCTACGGCTTCCCCGAGAACCCCCTACGTCCCCTAAGACCGAACCCTCTACCGAAACCGAAGACGAAGATAATACGCGTGAGACCGGACGTTCCGTAGGGTAATAATAGTGCTAGCGAGGGATCTAGATAGGGATAGGATAAGTAGGATATATAGAGAGGAAGGCTAGTAGTGTCGAAGGTTCTTACTAAGTAAAGCACTTCCTTTATTTATAACGGTAAGCCGCTTTATATTAAAGACATCGATATCCCTTAGTCCTATAAGTAAGCTCTAAAGTCCAAATTTATAGATAGATAGTAAGCTACTATAGAGAGTTAGATTGATAATCTCTATATAAAAGACACTTTCGATATTATTCGAAGACCGCTAGGAATCACTCCGCTTCTAAGCTAATAGGTATATGATCTTAAAGTCACTAAAGACAATAAGGTATATAGTTTTAAAGTAAGATAGGTAGTGTACGGGAACTTCTAGATAAAGAAGGAAGACTCTATTTTCTACGCACCTATCGTCTAAAACACACTTATTAAGATTATTTTCACTATTATTATATAATAGAATTATAAATAGAAGCAATTTAATATAGTTATAGTATATCTAAATATATTATAAGATAATTAGGAAATAGTCTATATATTTTAACCCCTTAGTTTTAAGTACTATAAACCGGATATTAGAATTAAAGGCTAGGTTTATTAATTAAAATAGGCTCTATACGGACTTCGTGATTTAGTAGCTTTATAGAATAAAGAGCTAGATACTAGATTAAATAAGATTGATTTTTACGCACTCGACGACGATCCTTATATATATATAAAAGGTTAAGGCGTAATAGTATAGTTTTTGTTAGTTTATGTAGATAATTTTATTACTACCGTACTAATAGATACGGAAGTGTAGTAGATTTACCACTAGACGAAGGAGTAGTTCGAAATCAAAGATATAGGAGAGCCTTCACGCTTTCTTAGTAGCGCTATTTCTCGGGACTATAGTAAGAAGACTATTATAATATCTTAGAAAGCTTATACCCTAGAAGCGCTATATCTTATAGAAATATAGTTATATACACTAACCCCTATCCCGCTATCACTAAGCCGGAAATAGGAGGTTAACAATAATAACCTAGAGACCCGTTTATACGATAAAGATTATATATTATATAGATCTCTTATTAGGAGACTAAACTAGCTCACTATAGAGATAAGACCGGATATTAAGTTTATAGTTATAAAATTATAACACCGCTCTATAGTACCTACCACTAATAATATATAAGCTATCCGATAGGTCTATAGATACCTAAAAGGGATAATAGAGCTTTATATAACGCTCGGGAGAATCTAGGATATAACTTTCTTTATATATATAGACGCCTTATATAGAGACTGGCCTAATACGAAGTCTATAGAGGGGGCTATCTAGTTCTTCGGCGGTACACTAATTAGGTGGTATTTAAGGAAGTAGACAATTATAGCACTATTATCGATAGTAGTAGAGTGGTACGCTCTTAATAGACCGGTAAGGGATACCTAATAGCTTATAAAAATCGCTACCGTATTAAACCTACCGAATGTAATAAAACCTATCGTTATCTTAACGGATAACATTAACACCTAGCTTCTTATAGGAAAGCGCTCTTACAAAAATAGTATAAGATAGCTTGATATACGCTAGTTCTTCGTTAAGGACGCAATCTTTAGAGAGAAGATCAATCTGCTACGTGTTAATACGATATATAATGTGGCGGACGGGTTCACAAAAGCTCTCGATAAGGAAGCATATGACAGATTTGTATATATACTAGGTCTTTAGTGATCTATATACAATTTTACTAATGGAGAAAGGAGTGTTATGATACGTAGGAAAGGCAGTAAAGACTATATGGAAAAAAAAAAAAAAAAAAAAAAAAAAAAAAAAAGAGAGGTTTTTGTATGGAGAGTAGGAATAGGGGTATCTAGGTCAGTCCTGAAGGGGGGTGTTGGGGTGGTCACGTGCTTATCACGTGATCCCCCGCTTCCCAGGACTTCCTCATGTGTATGCAGATAGCTTCCCCCTCTCTCTTCTTCTTTTTCTCCTCTCCAGAGTCCATCCATTTATTTCTCTGAGTTGCATATTCCACTGCGTAGCTTCTTCCTTCCATCAGCAACATGACTATCTTATTATATAGATCATAGGATTTTGTAATTTTGTTCTCAAACCCATTCAGATACGAAATTACAGATTTGGTTTAGCAAAAATAAAAGGAGTTCTTGGTAGTTCAACTAAGGTGATTATTCTATCCCTCTTACCGGGCAAAGTGGCTTGTTAATAGAGGTGCAATCTAGATGGAAATGGAATGGACGGAGAAAACACTATATCGATTGACGATCTCGCACGAGGAGAGGAGGAAGAGAGAAGGAAAGGAGAGAGAGCTATCATATAGTGATACCTCAGGTATCTAACATCCCCCTTATAGAACCTACCTCACCCCTATCTAGTATATAGTGTAAACAAAAAGCTCTAAGCTTACCGTTAGACTATCTGTATCCCCCCTTATCCCGTCCCCTTTTAACCCTAGCGTGCCTCTTACACTAAATAAACCCTCTAGTTTATATTAGCTAATCTTAGCGTACCTTATACTACACTCGCTCCTAAGCGAAGGTAGGATTATAGACACTACTCTTATAGCCGGTAGTCGTGAAGGTAGAGACGGAGGTGATTAGAATTAACGATTATCGTAGTGTAGGTATCGGGTATATAGCTCTAGCACTAGCACTAGTATCTAGCGCTAGTATCTAGTACTAGTATCCTAGCTCTAGTACGGGTATAGGCACTGGCACTAGCTCTAGCCTTAGCTCTAGCCTTAGTACTAGCTTACTATACGCTATACACTATACACTAGCGTACTTCTTATTAGTTAAAAAATGTATATATAAAAAGGGTACTCGGACGTTCGAGTATATAGGCGTATACAGTTATATAAAAAGAAATTCGATAAAAATCCTAACAAAAATCCTAATAAAAACCCCGATAAAAAACCCCGTGAAAAACCCCGTGAAAAACTCGGTAAAAATTTCGAATTTATGATAGGTGAAAATATCTATACTCTAGTAGTTCTCGGCTTGCGCAGAGGATGGGGTTTGAGAAGGTTGGGGTCATACCTTGGCATATGCGGTTTGTGAAAGGGAAGATTAATGGGAAGGTTGGAAATGGTAGGGAGTTGCCGCCTGGGGGTGATACTGAGGATTTGTGCAGAGACACGTTGAGTCTTACGCTGGCGTGGGATCGATGGGAGAATAGAGCGAGAGGAATGGCGGCGAAGGCTATGGAGAGATGAGCAGATTTTGTCGGCGACTGGACGGGGAACTGTTACTGGTACCTAACGACTGATGTGGAAAGTAAGAGGCCAAATCAGGGTTCGTACAAGGAAAATATTCCAGCAGTCAGCCGAGGAAAGAAGACACCCATGGATGAGAAGTCAATGAAACGGAGCCATTATTCAGATGTCATCTCGTGGCCTTCTCAGAGAAGAACATATAGAATAAAATATCCCACGCAAGAAATTCGAACTTGACCTCCAGTTCAATTAGCATTAACACTTTGCTCTATCCGGGTTATCAGATTGCTTATGAATAATATGTAGTAGCGTGAGGGTCAATAATTATGAGATGTCTTAGATATCAATGAGATGGGGACCGCTATCCTGGCTAGCTGAGCCTTCAGCTGCTTCGTCGGCCATACGGTTCAAATGGCAAGGCTCCGGCAATGATCGCCATCACAATGTAAAGGGCTGCGCATATGTAGATTGGCACAGGCGTGCTGGTCTGTTCTCGATATAAGCATTTCCCCACGAGAGCAAAGAATAAATCCTTACATTTGCAGCCTGGCCAACAACGGCACTGATGATTCCCATGATCCGATTGAGCCCAATAGCAACACCGTTGCCTGTGCCCCGGTGGGCGGAGGGGAAGACCTATCGAGCAATGAGATACAGAATGACAGATCTAATCAGAGTGAGCGAGCACATACCTCGGGGGTGTAAGCATAGAGTGTACCATAGTAAATGTTCAAACAGAAGGAAATAGCACATGTAAAGCCCAGATTCTGGCTTGCAGTGCGCACTTGCGTATAGCAGAAAAAGAAAACCATTGTGATCACAGCTCCGATGATCATGGTTCCTCGGCGGCCCCAAAACCAGGGCGAGCGACACATGAATCCCGCTAACACAGGACCGAAGATGCCACAGGTATTGTTGATGGCATAGTTCCGCCAGGTGATATACGGGCTACTCTCTCCAAACATTGCGCCCCGCGATGCAAGATAGGTGGGGAGGAACACGTTGTATAGGGGATACGCGAGGCCGATGAGGAGCCATGAGAGCCAGACCAGGGTCGTCGATAGTGCCATTTTGCGAGTTGTGAAGAGTCCACGGACATGGAAGAGTACTTCGCCTGGGGAGATTAGCCGCGCCAACCAACCAGATCCTGGGGCTCCTCGATGAGCGATTCGTCCACATGCCTCAAGCCGCTCGATAGTGAGACTGCATGGGCGGTTGTGTCGATCGGCAATATTGCGTAGGACGTGTACTGCCTGCTCGTCTTTGCCCTCGGAAATCAGGAACTTGGGGGTTTCTTCAAGGCGGATGATTGTCAAGCGGAGGACGGAGAGAACAAACACAAAGGCGCCGCTTGTGTACCAGACATAACGCCATCCCTGGTTATTTTCACGAGTACATGTAGCTGCATCGCTACAGGAGAAGTTGGGAAGAAAGGCCCAAGCAAAGAGACCTGCGATAAGCTGACCCAGACCTAGATACTGTGGGTCAGTTCAGACTTTCGACAGGATGTTTACTTGGGAGTGTAATCTCACCCCACCACGCCGCCATGAGGGTCAAAAGCCACTGTTCCTTGCCCGGAAGGTATTCAAGGAAAACTGTGGTATCCAGAACCAGGTTTCCCCCAGCACCGAATGCACTTAAGCAGATAAACAAACCCAGGGTGACCCAAGAGGGAGCAGCCCCCGCGACGATAGTGAATACCGATGAAAAAAGCAGGGAGAAGTTGAACGCGAACCGGCGGCCGATAATATCTGCCGAAAAGCCCCAGAAAATTGCACCCACCAACATGCCCACATAAACCGCGATGGTGAGCCCTGTGGAATATGATGGGTTGAACTCCAACCTGGCCTGGGTTGAGATAATGGACTGAATCAAGAGAATGAGCGAGTCAACAGCATATCCGAATCCGTTTAGGCAAAATAGTTTCCAGTGGTGAGGCGTGAAACCAATCTCATCAATGGTCTGTAGAGGACAAAGGGCCTCGAGTTAATTGCATGTCTCAATCACGGTGCGCGGATATTGATTTCCCACATCATTGATAAGCGTCATCTTGGCAGCCAGAACCTCGTCCACCTTCTCTCCCTGCAGAATATCTTGGTCTCCATTTCGAATCGATCTCTCCTCCGCCAGCAACGAGTTCGTCGAGTGTTTGTCCTTGCCCGCTGTACTAGGGACAATTGATTCGGGAGGATATTGAGAATCCATCGGCAGCGAGGGATAATATTTCTCTGAACTCCTGTAAGTTCCGAGGAAGGGAGAAGATGCTGGCGCAGTTAGTCAAGAGAGAAAGGGAAGCAGGGGAGCTTTGACGCCACGAGGGGCAGGTGCCCTCTTATAAGTGGAATTAGCGGCAAGCGCTGATTCGGCTAATATACATTTTCTTGATCGGCTTGCATCTGCGCCTCCAAGATCGTCACGAGATTTGCTGCCATGAAGCTGCTGTGGGAGATACCTAAGTACTTAAGTACTTCTTAAGTCGGTAACCTTCTCCACTAAGGTGTAACCTTGCAGGTGACCATCTAGGCAATCGCTGAACTTTTGATATCAGTCAGATTCCAACCCTTTTAAAGGCAGTGCTGCAGAGACTTGGCGCACGAGCCCTCATCCGCGATCATAACTCGCAGAGGGGGAAAGGACGCTATTCCCGATTCGCACGGGTTTTACCAGCTGGGATGCGATGGAATTCGGGGGATATCTGGATAATCATTACTTGGCCGTGATAGTAAATAACTAGTTACTTGAACTTGTTAGTTTCTGTAGGGAAAGACATTGGACAAAATAATGTCGTGGCCTGATTCGTAAGGCGGAAACATGAATCTGATGCCTTGTCGACGCCAACTATCATAGAACTATATAGCAACAGTGCCTTCAGTGAACCATATCCCCTAACCCAGACCGACATTTTGGACCCGGGAAGGGCTAGCCATTTTGCCATCGTCCTCTTTAGAACCCACTGATGTATCTCCCTCTATAGACGATGACTCGACGGGTTCAATAGCTGGGAGACTCTCCTCTGCCTTGGCTGCTTTTCCCTTATCGCGCCACAAAAGGAATTGAACAGTTGCGGTGCCCAATACTAGGAAAATATTATTAGCGGGAAACAAGACCCATTGTCATAGAGATGGTCTTTACTGAGTAGTATTTGAAGTACGATTGACCAAGTATATCCCTTGGGAGCGCGGGGGAACGCCGTTGTTTTCCACATGAAATTGGGAGCCTTCGGTCAAACTTGTTAGTATGTACTCGAGGAAGGGAAATAAGACGAGGCTCACAACAGCCTGCACGACATAGGCAAGGTCATTAGCCATTGCAACAAGCAACGCCCGCTTCTCTGTGTCGTTGGAGCAGATCTCGTTGATCCAACTTAAGATTAAAGGGCCGGCACCACCCTAGAGGCACGTTAAGATGTGATGATGGAATGCTTTACCGGAAAAACTTACTCCAATATTACTTAGCCAATAAATGACCATACGGCCCTTGATATTTGTGTAAAAGGGCATCTTCATCATGAGGGAGGCGAAAATGATCTGTGGAATAGAGGGAAGGGGTTAGTTACCGTAGTATGAAAACCACCTAACTGACATAACCTCTGTTGACTTACAGTCGTAAAGGCGCCGATGTAAATGAATGGCCAGCGAGCGCCACGACATGGCCCATCAGACAGCCAACCCCAGGACAATGCCATGACGATGAGAACACCGGTAGTGGGGAGAGGTACTTGTATATATAATTAGCCGAGTTTATTAGGATGTAGAGCCTAAAGTTGAACTCACGGTTATTGATCTGAGCGACAGTGTAAGTTGTCCCGGGAAGAGGAGCAGGGTCGGCATTAAAACTCTTCAGCCAATAGCCCATAGCGGGCTGAGGGATGCCATTGTTCCAAAGAATGTATAGCAATGCTGTGGGGAAATGTCAGTATATTTCTAGGACAGGAAAGGTGTGAGAGGTGTGAGAGGTGTGAGAGGTGTGAGAGGTGTGAGAGGTGTGAGAGGTGTGGAGGACGACTCACGAAGAAGATAAGTATGCCAGCTCAGCAAAATACCTTTCACCTTTGCCTTAGTCCAAGGCTTCTTGCCAGCACGTCCAATATTCTCCATTCTCTTGATTGACAGAATATGTTCTTCTTCTGTCGTCCACCATGTCTTTTTGCCGCTTTGCGGTAGGTTGGGAAAGAATATGTACCCGGCGAGTGCAAGCGGTAGGGTGATGATACCATCGATAATGAATAACCAGCGCCCTATTCTCGTCTGTCAGCAGTTGTTTCCTTCATTTTCGTTTGGGCTGAGATAAGCACTTGAATGATCCATGGGTCGAACCACAAAAGGTGAGGAAGGTAGAATCCAAGAGTTGCGGTCACATACATCCAGCGTAACCATTTGTCCCATGCAAGTTTGTATAAGCAGCGGCCTGGAGGAAACCACTGAACAAGGTGCCAACCGAACCAGCGAGCCAAAAAATCATAGCCCGCTTTCCAATTTCCCGTGGTGTGTACCATGATCCCAGCATGTAATGGATGCCGGGGTAAAATCCTGATCTATAACGGCGTTAGTAAATGGCAACTAATAGTAGTCGAAATCTTGGAATAGGGACATACTCAAAGAATCCGACGAGGAAGCGCAAGGCATACAGAGCTCGATACGATTTGACACTTGATGTACAGATTGTCGCGAGTCCCCATCCTACCTCCAGCGAGGGGATGACCCATCGAGGCGAGACTCTAGTTAACAACAAGTTGGACGGGATTTGGCCAATAACGTATCCCACAGTCCAGATAGACGTGCCTGTAAAAGTCGTTAGCAAATCCCCCGGGTTTTCACGTAAGGGAGAACAGAGCAAAACGGGTCGGACGAGAGCGAATGCACATACTAGTCACTAGTTGATCGCCATACATCCCGAGATCCTCTTTCATGCCACTGAGAAAGGCATTGTTGACATTTGTTTGGTCGATATTCTTCAAGAAATATCCGAGAGATGCGAACGTGAGAACGTAAGCATCTACTTTAAAAAGCATCCAGCGTTGATCTGGTGGAAGTTCCCATGTATCCCATATATAACTTTTCCATGACCTGACAGACTTCGTACCATTATCTCTCTTAATCTGATTCTCCGCATCTGTGCTGTACACCGAAGTGGTCGTCACTTGTTGAGAATCACCCATGGTTCCCATCGTGCTTTCGGGGTTGTTTGACACTAGTAAGGCCTGTGTACAGACTATTATATTACTGCACAAGGTCTTTGGTGTGAATAAGTAGCGGCGACCTTAAATAATTATACAACTGGTGAAATATGTCCTCAGCGGACCTAGCAATCGCGTCACTGAGAGATCCCACAACCATCCCGCCCTGATACCAGGCAGTTGAGGAGAGAGAATAGTCGTTAAATCCGACACTAATGTTTATTACCTCCTATAGGTTTAACTAGCGGGTCCCTAGCACACGGACATGACGATTCTTCGGGATAGTCTTGCGCAATACTCGCGCAATTTGCTTTGATTCATGCAAGCTTGGAAAAGGATGCACCAGCCTTGCTAGTGCTCAGCCTAACTTCAAGGCCAAGAAGACATTGAAAGTCTCGAATTTATTTTGCTGGCAGAGTTGGGCTTGTCAAGGTTACGTGATAAGACGCAATCCCTCGACATCTTACGTGCTACTACAAACATCGACTCGGATGATATACGCAACCATTAGAGGACGATGTCTTTCCTATTCCAGTTCCCAATGGCAATGGAAGGGTGTCTAATTCTCGCATTTTACGTCTAGGAACAAATATGCTAGATCAAACCAATCCTCAACGCGCGGGTTGATCCAGATACTCAACCGTCAGCATAGTATTTCCACCTATAAACAAACCCTAGTGTCCCATAGAGTAT
The DNA here is from genome assembly GCF_028828025.1 of Penicillium rubens. NCBI lineage: Eukaryota > Fungi > Ascomycota > Eurotiomycetes > Eurotiales > Aspergillaceae > Penicillium > Penicillium rubens. The sequence continues at coordinate 6,879,581 of NW_026890600.1, forward strand.
TCTGTAACCCAAAACTACCTCGAAAGGCAAAGGAGATATAGGCCAGGGATACATCCATGTCCAGTTCAGGTGAACAAGTGTTAGATGCCTAAGGCATCACTATGTGATAGAACCTCTATGTATGATAGCTCTCTCTCCTTTCCTTCTCTCTTCCTCCTCTCCTCGTGCGAGATCGTCAATCGATATAGTGTTTTCTCCATCCATTCCATTTCCATCTAGATTGCACCTCCATTAGGTTATAAGTCCTTCGCTCTAGCCTAAGCGAGCCTTTTTTTTTTCAATACCCTACAGCTAGGGTAGCGGCCCGCGGGGTCGCTACCCCCGGCACCCGTATACCGAGATCTCCCCGCTTCGGAGAAAGCACCACCTTTTATTTCGCGCACCGTCGCGTATTCCATTTTTTCGGCCTAGCAAGGTTCATCGTACTAGCCGACCAATGCACTCTGCGTAATCCAAGACCTCCATTCTCCGTGCATGCAAAGGCAAGCCGTAGAGCGAGTCCAACGGCATTAGTCGCCACATGGGTTCGCTGGTACGGAGGCAGGATGACGATGAATCCAATCTCCGTACGCAGGTTCGTTGGCGATGTGCGGATAAAGCTCACTGTGCCGGCTAGTTCACCTTCGGGATCTTCTGGGGACGGCGGCCGTGTCTTGTCTATGATTGCAAAAGCGAAGGATTCCGGGTTGGAGAAGGATAGAATGTGGTTTGTGGAATCACTGTAGAAGAGGGATTTGAGCTCGGTTGCTGAGGTCGGGGGTAGTAGGGGCAAGTGTGTGTATATCTCCGGATGGAACGACGATATGCGGAAGAACGTTTCACAGTGTTGCTCTGGGTTGAAGGGGGTGAGCTTGACTCGTTCGTTTGATGTCTCTCCCAGGTGGAATGGGAAGACGGAGGATGAAGCCATTCTACTCGATGGGGAAAGTCTGGGTTTGGGAAAATCCTTAGGCAGCTTGTTGAGTAGGTAAACCAGTGAGCAGACGCCTTTAACCTGCTCTGCGTGATGGGTAAAGTTGCACACACGACTTGGCCTGGAGAGGTTGCGTTGTCCGGGGTGAAGTTGTGAGTGAGTCACCCCGGTTCTTGGCAAAGGATCTACGGAGGACACTGGCCTTTTCTCGTATAGGACACCCTAGTCATTAGTGGTGTCCAGTGGTAAATACATGAATTACAATAATGATTTCAACAAAGGACCAGTTGGCTATGGCTTGGATACTAGCCTTCTGCCCAAGAGATGCAAGACTGAATACTCTCCAAGCACACACTAGTAGTATGCAGGTGTTCTCCCTATTGTTTTAACTAGCTGTGGTGGTAGGTAAGGAAAAGGATCTTGAGAGGTAAATTAAAATCGGCCAGAAAGATACGATAGGAGTTACAGCAGAATCTCCGGAGAGAAACAGACGAAGAGATGCATCATCAAGTAAAGATTTCCCGAGTTGTGATAGAGAAATAAGTGTATCATATCTATAGACGTATAATCCACGGACGACAATCACCAAATTCTTCGGCAATTGAACCCTATAGGATCAGCATTTATGCCCTGGGGTCCCATGTCGCATCAATATCGGCCAAAAGAGTCTCTCCCTCTTGTCCAAACACATCTGCGATACTGGCCAGCTTGAATGATGCCAGTTCAGCAGTCCCTCCAGTAGCCAATTGGTTCGCATCGTCATGCACGACCAGCAGACCGTGCGGGAAATCGGCATTCAGAGCAGTTCCAACTGCGGTTACACCATCTGTGTTGGTCACCCCGTCGATGCTTCCATCTGCCGAAGTTTGGATAGTGAAAGTCATGACATGCTCATGGGGAGCAGCACGACGATACACTGAGTATGCACTGACACCCTGGCAGGAGACAATGACAAATCCTTGCTCTGGTGTTTTGCCTGGCAGAAGCGTGACACCCTCAACATCGGCGAAAAGGGTACCATCGCCGGCACGCGCAACCAAGGTTCCGGTAGATGAGCCATCGGGCTCGGCATCGTATCTCCACAGACCGTAGGGCTCTTCGCCGAGGAAAATGAAGGAGTTTTCCTCATCAGCGACGCAGCCTTCGGGTTGACCACCGGAACCACCAGTGAATGTGCGGACGAGAGTGGTGGCTAGTGTGCCATTGGTCAAGGCAGTCAGTTCGTATTGAAGGTACTCGCCGGACTTCTCATTGACAAAGAGATACTGCTTGCCGCTGATGGGCGAGCGGTAGGTGCAGGAGCCGTAGACGGTGTAGTCGGTTTTCACAGGCTGCGAGCCACCGGGAATAGATTTCAGCGTTCCGTTGGAAGCGATTTCGAAGAGACTTGAAAGTGATGTTAGCACAAGAAGAAACAAACAGAAAGGAAAGCGAAAAAGAAAGGTTTTTGAATAACATACCACAGTGTGTCATCCTCCCGGCATGCCGCGTAGGCGAGATCGACCTTGCGATCACCGATCTCGAAGCCATAAATAACATCAACGTTGTTTGGCTCTCCAGCGGAAACTGTTTGAAGCAGTTTGCCGGCAAGATCGAAAACAGCAAACCCAGCACCCAGTTCCGATTTGGTTGTGGTGATGATGGTGGACTGGTCGGCACTCACGGGAGAAATCCAGATGGCAGGGTCATCACCGTCACCACCGTTGGCATCAGTCTCGTATTTGGGTTCAACCCCAACCCAGGAGCATTCAGGACCTGCCCAGGAATCCTCACATTTGCATTCGTTGGGTCCGACACACTTTCCATTGCCGGAGCAGGAGTTCGGGCACGTAAACTGTGTACAGTCTGTGCCTGTAAATCCGGTAAAGCACTCGAGCGAGCCATCTCCGTCCACAAAGCCATTCTCTTGAGGGCCCTGGAGGGAGGGATCAACATTCCGTGGGGAGTATGTAGTGTTGGGTTCGAGACCGAGCTCAGTGAAAACCGGCTCCAAGGAGCTAATGCCATAGCCCTTGCTAGCATCCGTCTCAAGAGAGTAACCCAGAATTCCATCAGGATACTGAGTAAAAGCACTCTGGTAAAGAGACAGACCAGCAACCTCAATATCTTCAGCGCCGGTAAGGGTCAAGCTACCTTTGAGCCGCAATTTCTGTGAATAGATATTGACAACACTGGACTGACCCACGAACAAGTAATCGGTCTCAGGCGCAACGTAAACGGCTAGTCCTGTCACCTCATCATCAACCTGTCCCAGGACCTGGATTTTGGGGGCCTTCGTTGATTCTGTGGCCTTGAAAGTGTAAACGCTGCTGTCCTCACCTGCCAGATAGACAGTACCATTGGTGGGAGAAACAGCACAAGAAGCTGACACAGGGACGTTGAATCTTTGGACCTAAATATCTTTCAGCATCCGCAGTACGGCAGAAGACGTGTGTCGCTTAAGATACTGACCTCAAGGATCTCAATGTCAGAGTCCTTCTCACGGACAAGGAATTGTCTCGCCTCTTTCTTTCCAAGCAGATAAAAGTAGTGTCCGCCACTGCTGGGGCTGCGCCACGTGCACAGAGAAGACCAATCCCCGAGGGCTTTGATCTGCGCCGAGGGAATCTCAGTGGTGCCATCGATGTCAAAGACCCGAATGATTGAGTCAGGAGCAGCGATAGACACAATTAGATCTTTCTTCCCCACATCATACATCACACCAGCAACCTTGGTACGACCAGGCGTGCGGCTGGCGACTTCTTCCATATCAGTCAGACTGAAAGATCGAACGCCACCAGTAGCAGCGCCTCCATCGTTACCCACAAGCAGGGAGTTTTGGAAGGATGAACCATAGTAAATAGCCGCCAGGTCGGAATCGACCTCGGCGGATTGTTCAGCGATGGGAAGTTTGGCGGTAGCAGCGGACGCAATATCAATGCCACTGAGGCAGAAGACAAGCCCCACTATAAGGGAGCGTGGCAACAGCATTTTGAAGGGACTAAGATGGTGAAGATGGGAGCGAAAATACTGAGTAACCAGAGCAAAGACGATTATTTATACCTCAGTATCCGGGCAGAGTAGATATCACTGATCCAATTGGTTATCGTAGCATTTCCTCGAATCGACCAAGAAGAGTCTTGGCTACTTGGCATGCTTAACTCGTGCTTGTCCCCACTGCTACCATTGGTCTTTGTTGATTTGACAGGCACATGCTAACTCGGCCAGACATTAAGTCACTAGACTGTAAGATATTCCGGCACAACTTATTCCAATGTGCTTTTAATCAATGTTATATGCAGGTACTTGAGCCCGTGCTAACACCGCAGTCATACGTTTGTGAATTAACGGCTCAGAAAAGATCAATAGATGAACAGTTGTGTGTAATAGCCGCATTACGCTCTATATATTGTACCTAACTTATAATATTTCTAGATGGAAAACCTGGAGTATATTATAAATCTCAAAACAAGACTACTTGCACAACATTAATATCTTCTTCCTGCATGTGATGACTTACGGAGTACGGAGTACTCCATATTAAATTTACACGCTGTGGGTCCTTTTGGCTTGTCGTTCGGGTCCCCCGATCGAATAATTCGAAAATTCCATGTTGGAAGTATGCGATTAAACGACCTTATTGTGGCTCATTGTCTGCATATGCACGATTGATAGGGGCGCAAACTTACAACATACCAATTGCAATCCGCAGAGGGGAACGTGTCGAACACGAGGTAACTTCCTAAAAAACGCCACAGCCCTTAAAGTTCTCGCGGTAAACGTTCGGGGACTGGCCTGACTTATCAGATGCCAAAGTGGCTGCTTGAACAGTGATGATCGGCAGGGCGCGGAAATTAAGGGCTTCCGGAAATACTTCATAAAGAAGGGCCAAAGCCTCAAATTAATTTATTTTTGCTAGTAGTATCTGCAAAAGAATACGTCTAGAAGCAGGACTATTACAAATTGTTTCTGTGTGAGAGCGACAAGTAATGGGCCAACTTCAAGGGGAAGCAGAATGCATGCACTATTGCATTTTAAAAAAGAAATAAATAACTTCTGTTAAGAGCAACCACTAGCATAGCAAAAGTAACGATTGCATCTCAACTCATTGTCCCGCGTCAGAAGAGGACACCATAATGTAAATGGTTGATTTCAAGTGGCAAGGATAGTATAGGGATTACTTTCTAGTCAGTGCCTGATGCCAAAAGTGTTGCCACTAGCGTAACACGACTATGAGTGGAATGATAACATACCAAGTCTAAATATTTGTGACGACTTCGAGCGAGAGGCGGGTTTACATATGGTAGATGAGAGTATCGCCAAATGCAATTACTAGATTTACTAGATATGCACACGATTAATTAGCTCTAATCTTCTGTCTGCATTCCATATACTACAGGCTAGCTACTACGCAGCGGTATAGGCGCCAGCTGCCAAAACCCCATTTCCCACAATTAATGATGCCTTATTGCCTGGTTTTGGCCTGGAGGCCTGAACTAAGACCGGCAGAAAAATTGAAATACTTGAAATACTATTACAGTAGCCTTAATAAGATGTATGTACAGTACCATAGTGCCAAACGGGGATATGGTCTCCATTAGGCTATATACAAAAACCTTGGTTTTTGTGTCGAGTGGAATAATGCCGTATTTTATTCCAATACACAGTCTGACAGCTGTCGCTAGATTCTATAAAATGAAGCCTTTTTCTCCCATACAAATATATATCTCTCTAGTAAACCACCTTCAAAAATGGAGAGTGCATGCATTTGTATGGGAGAAAAAGGCCTCAATTGTCATACTAGAGGGAGACAGCTGGTAAACCACCTCAAAAATCGGAGATGCATGTATTTGTATGGGAGACAAAGGCTTCATTCTTACAAGCTTATGATTTACATTACATTGTACAGAGCGGTATAAGAAGCGGTCAGAAGTCAGGCCCAAATCAGACATTAAGGCATCAATATTTCCCGGAAATGGGGTTTTGGCAGCTGGCGCCTATACCGCTGCGTACTAGCTACCTAATACATGGGGTCACTCAAGATTGCCAATCGCTTTGCCCGACGGCCCCTTGGATGCGCACATCGGCCGCTCGTACAACTTAAGAGCGGAGATTGAAACGATGATAGGGACGGCGGTGGTCTGTCATTCCTCTTTCGTCGCTAAGCCAAAAAGACATGTAGAAAGGCCTTGGCGTCACTTATCACCATCGATGAAAGAAATAAAGTAGCTCCTGCCGCGAGTGGCTGGTTATTTATAGAATCCGGGGACCTTTCCATCTAAAACCGACACAGGAAAAATATATTCGGCAAAAGATATGAAACGCCCTACAAAGCACTATAGGACTTACCAATAATAAGTCACCGGGCTCATAGGCCGCTTTTTGAAGATGGTATTGGTTAGTAGACAAGATCATGAGGGCATGGAGTACCAAGCGCAAAACTGTTGTATCGCAAAGTACAAACAACTATTTGTGATAGAGGAAAGGAATACTGTAGAAGTTCCCTTACAGAAAGTAGTCATATGGCTTTAGTCTAGTCTTGAAATTGAAGGAGCAACACTTGCATAATAGCGCCAAGGTAGTTTTGAAGTTGGTGATGGACACACAGACAAAGAAGACAAAGACTTCTTGCGTCGAAATACGCCCTTGGGAACCCTTCCTTTCCACCGCCGATCAGTAGTGACAACGAAACAATGAAAGATGAACGTCTATCACATCATGCCCAACACTTACTTTGAAAGAAGCCCGTGGGAACTAGCTGGGCGGAATCCTTAGCATGGGCCGCTTTAACAATGCTTTCCAAGATGGGCTTATTAGAGAGCACCCTTAAATAGACCCGCTCCGCAAAAGAGTGTGAAATACCGAATATTCTGTTTGGAGCTACCAACCGTGATCATGTTGAGCAGGACCACAGTATCCCAGAAACTATTTCGCGCCATCTTTGTGGGTGTAGCTACCTGTTTAGGAGTTGTTACGTTACTGGAACTTCGAACAATGGACTGTTTCAGCGATTCTGGTCAGGGCCTCGCTGTTGCCAGGAAGCAAGTCAACTGGTCGCGATTTGCGTACATCCAATATGCCACCGACCGGTCTTATTTATGCAACTCGGTCATGCTGTTCGAGACCCTCCATAGGCTTGGAAGCAAAGCTGATCGTATGTTGATGTACCCCTCCGAGTGGCCTATATCTGAGGACGGTGATTCGAGTGAAAGCCGCATGCTTCACTATGCACGAGACCATTACGGAGTCAAGCTCAAGCCAATCGAGATACAGATGAGGCCTGGGAGTGATGGTGAGTAACCTCTGCCCACGCGGTGCTGCTGTTGAAATCCAATTTGAAGCTGACTTTGCAATGTATCCGTTAGTGGGATGGTCAAAGAGCTACACAAAACTACTTGCGTTTAACCTAACAGATTATGACCGGGTCCTTCACTTGGATTCAGATGCAACGGTTCTGCAGGTGTGTACAGTTATCATACACTTGCTTGTTACAAACGCGAACTGACCTGTATTCAGACTATGGACGAGTTATTCCTGGCGCCGTCCAGCCCCGTTGCCATGCCCTCAGCCTACTGGAAAAATCCGAGAAAGGGTCTTTTCACCCCTGCTATCATGCTTGTTGAACCATCTACAGCTGCCTTCAATCGCACGATGGATTCAATTTCTAGTGCCAACTCTAGCACCTTTGATATGGAGATCATGAACAACATGTACAAGGATACTGCACTTACTATACCGCATCGGCCGTATATTCTTCTAGCTGGGGAATTCCGCTCCAAGAAACACCGGGCATATCTAGGGAATTCAAGAGAAAAATGGGATGCAGAGAAGATCTTCAAAGAGGCTAAATATTTGCATTTCTCCGACTGGCCTGTGCTTAAGGTAGGTCAGACTTCTAAATGGGCATCGGCCCGTCAATAACGCCTAGAGAAGCTAACTCCTTTCGGTAGCCATGGATTAGAGCTCTCCCAGATTTGATCGAAGAATCACAGCCTCCCTGCGAGTTGAACCCGACAACTGGTTATGAAGATGACTGCCGCGTCAAAAACCTTTGGTTGGGAATTTACGAGGACTTCAGGATCAGACGAGAGGTATGTAATCTTTCTTGCCTTATCTATTCATTCGTCGAGTTTACTAACTTTGGGTAGAATATATGTGACACCGCTGCAAGATATGGTAGCTACCATGGAGGACTCTTGTAGATCTGTTCAAGGCCATCGCACATCCCTGATCACGATATAGAATATATGTTGGCTACCGAACGCTGGACGTTCGACATTGTATATATGTTTGCCTGTACATTACCTCCGTCAAATGTGATCGTATATCAAGGAAACTTCTAGACAAGGACATTCTGAGAAACCATGACTTCTACCGGACGTGACCCTTTCATCAAACCAAGTATAATGTCCGAGACGATGATTAATTTCACCGTTGCTAGATGGCCCTGCTGTGCGTGGCCGTATATTCCACTGACGAGGGAGGTGCTGCACTGGGCTCCGGTTATTCGGCTGAGATGGCGAAGAACAATTGAGGGGCATATCAATGAGGGGCAGTCTGTCTGACTGACGGGTTGTTGGTTTGTAGCTGCATCATAGTGTTCGCGTGTGACCTCCAGGGTTACCTGTCGTGTTCTTCAGCGTCTGATTGCTCAATAATGTCTGTTTGTGCTGTGGTCGGTCCTCGGACTCGAATGTCGTTCCGATCCCCCTCGGTCCTATCTCCAATGCATCTGTGTACCCGGTACGAGCTGAAGTCAAAGCAGAACCCCGGGGTCATATTCTTCTTATCAATAAGCTCAGTCTCATGAATTGTTCGACCTATCACATGCATGCTGTAGTCAACGAACGTGGGTCCGACAAAGATTTCCTCTTTGGGATTAGCTTATCGCAGCCAAGTATGAACTTCACGATGTGCGACAAGGCGGGACTTGCCAATCACGGCGTTATGTATGGGCTATTTTTTCCAGAATTAGTGTCCTGATTCTGCAATTCAATTCTTGGCTATGGCGGGGTCAGTCTATATATGACTCCTATCGGCCCAGCACAATACAGTCCCAGTCCAGATCAAACATCTTCAGTGATCACTTGATTCATCCTTTTTCATCCTTTTCCTTCCCATACACCAACCATTGAGCGCAATCCATACAATGGGTGACTATACACCAGAACTGGCACCAGCTTCAGTGCCTACCCCTTCCGAGAAGCAGGTCGACTCCACTGGCCTCAAAGCATCTAGTGGAGTCCTCTACCACCAGTTGCGAAATGAACCCTTGAACATCGTCGGTGGTCGAGGGAGCTACCTGCTAACCGAGGATGGCCTGGAGATCCTGGATGCGACATGCGGTGCAGCTGTCTCCTGTCTTGGTCATAGCGACGAGCGGGTCCACGAAGCCATCTTGGACCAGCTAAAAAAAGTCCCCTACTGCTATTCCATGTTTTTCACCAACAGTGCTGCGGAGAGATTGGCAAAACTTCTGGTAGACTCCACTGGAGGCAAGATGTCTCGTGCTTACATTGTGAGCTCGGGTAAGAAACCTGTCCATGCTGAGCCAAGATTGGTTACTAAAACCACAATAGGTACCGAGGCTGTCGAGGCTGCTGTGAAGATGGCCATTCAGTATTTCACGGAGCTGCCCGTCCCTGAGCCCCAGAGGGTAAACATCATTTCTCGGAAGTCGTCCTACCACGGAAACACCCTCGGATCACTTGCTGTTGGGCACCACGCCTCCCGGCGGAGGATCTATGAAAGTCTTCTTTCGAAGAACATCCACCACGTGCCACAATGCTACCCCTACCGCAGAATGAACGCCAACGAAAGCGCCGAAGACTATGTCGCAAGACTAGCCCAGGAACTGGAGGATGAATTCCAGAGACTTGGCCCCAACACTGTCTGTGCATTCGTCGCCGAGACAATGCCAGGTGCTGTGAGTACAACCAATCCCGCCATGCTAAACGTGCTAACTATTTCAATAGACACTTGGCTGCGTCCCACCATTGCCCGGCTACCTCAAAGCACTAAAGGCCGTCTGCGAGCGACACGGGGCACTCTTCATCCTAGACGAAGTCATGTCTGGCATGGGCCGCACCGGAACTCTCCACGCCTGGGAGCAAGAAGACGTCGTCCCTGATCTCCAAACAATTGCCAAGGGACTCGGTGCCGGCTATGCCCCGATCGCTGGGTTACTCATCAACAAACACGTCGTCGATACTCTAAACAAGGGCACCGGCGCGTTCGTCCACAGTCAGACATACCAAGGGCACCCGGTTGCCTGTGCGGCTGCATATAGGGTGCAGCAGATTATACAAGAGGACGATCTACTACCGAATGTGCGGGCGATGGGAGCATATCTGGGTCAGCGTCTTCATGAGCGTCTGGATAGTCACCCTCATGTTGGTGATATTCGTGGCAGGGGATTATTCTGGGCTGTTAGTTTTCTTTTTGGTTGACTTTTATTCCTTGCTAATATGATTATAGATGGAATTTGTCCAGGATAAAGAGACGAAAGAGCCATATCCGCCTTCACAGGCGCTTTCTCGGACTCTGCACGCGACAGGCCTCAAGCCTGCACATGCGATTTCGTTGCTGCCGGGCAACGGCGGTATCGACGGTGCTAATGGTGACCATATTATTTTGGCGCCGCCTTACAATACTACCCGTGAGGAGATCGATTTGATAGTCGAGCGAACTGTTCGGGTTATTCAGGAGGTTCTGGGATAGTGGGTTCTCTACGAATTATGTAGTCTCTATTGTACCTCCTCGCAATTAGCTTAGTTAAACCTGCCACCTCTACTTTTAACTAATGATGATGAATGACTTCTTGTGTATGCTCAAGTTTTTTCAGCTGCTCTATGATAAACCAATGCCGCAATATGTCGGTCTACTGATAGGTGGGAGGCGGTATTCGTAGCGATTTCAAAAGTGTTCGTTCTAGCGACTATTAACTCCCACATTCTCCCTTCTCATGGGCCGTGATACGCAAAACTTAGCATATCTTATAGATTTAGTCTGGTCTAGTAGTGCCATTGCAATATATATTGTTTCGCTTGTGAAAATAATCTAATTGGTCGGTCATCAGGTGACTGCCATATAGATAAGGCTGCGGGGAACTTGCCTGATACCCGGGGATATATAACACCACTACCTTGATTATTTGTCGATCTCCCACTAGCCAGTAGTGCATCATTTGTCTGATCATCCAAATGCCTCGAGGCAACAGGTTCACACGATCACGGACTGGTATGGCGGCTCATCCCCAGGCGAAGTGCAGGTGCTAATATAAATGCGGAAAAGGATGTCTGCAATGTCGAAAGAAGCACAATAAATGTGACGAGCAACAGCCAATCTGCTCGTTCTGTGCTTCGCGGAATTTGGAGTGCAGATATCCATTGGGTCTGAAATGGGTTCAACCAAAAGAGACAATTCAGACAAGACATAAGCCTCGCTGCAAAGATCCTCGTCCAGCAATTGAACAAAACATGCTTGGTCAACCTTCGGCACTTTTCGTAGAGACATATTTTGAATCGGCAGAAGAAAAGTCTGCCTGGGAGTATTGTATGTGGCCTCATTCTATGCCATGGAATTGGAATAGCTAATCACGAATACTTGCCAGACATAAGCCTTGTCTCATCCAATGTCCCCGCTGTAGATGGACCTGACAACCCTTACCGGCAGGTCTCCATCCCAGCCCTATCATCACCAATTCTGCTCGAGACTATTGTATGCATATCAACGGAGCATATGCTCAATTTCGGATTAACCAGCATTGATCTCGCAGCCAAGCGCCAGCAGCGAATGCTCAGAACGCTTGGACAAAACCTACTCAGTATCGACGACAGGGCCGCCTGCGACGTAGGTACAATGGCAACCAGTAACAAGTACGAGCAAGAAGCGCTCCTCACAGCCGTCGTTCTTCAGGGGATCGTCGTGGCACAAACGGCAGATGGAGTACTGGAGCCCCACGTCAAATGCGCTTCCTGGCTCATGCAAGCACTTGGCTACTTCGACGAAATACCACAAAACCCCATCGCACGTATGACTGTGCAGCGATTCGCTATGGTCGACGTAATGCTAGCCATCTCACGACAGCGAAGGCCATACGCACCGCAGAAGTTTATACTCAACCAGCCCGACCAGAATCGCTGGGACACCACCGAGCCCTCATTCCACAAGATGACAGGATGCCCACAGCCACTAATGTGCTTCCTAGTACGAATAGCGCATCTAGCCTGTGACGTAAGCGAGGCGTTCGAGACACATACAGACGATGGCGCCATTCTCAATAAAGCATTCCAACTCGACACCGAGCTTCGCGCGTGGGGATCCGGTTACAAAGGAATCCCGCCAGCGAAAGGTGAGCGCGCACCTCTGGATATCCTCACCGAGTGCTTTTACTGGACTGCGCATTTACTGCTTGCCCGTCGGGTTTTTCGAGATCAGACGTGCTCACCGCGCGTGCATCATTTGGTACATGTATGCTTTGGGCTAATGGATCATCTATCGACGGGGTGTGGGCCTGATTCGTCGCTGCCGCAGCCATTTTACATTGCTGCGAGGGAGGCCTTATCGCCCGAGGATCGTGTGTGGGTTCGGCAAAAGCATGAGTCTATGACGGCTTATTATAGGGAACAACAGCGGAACTCGGCAATGGAGCTTATTGAGCAGATCTGGCAAACTACGGATAAACTACGAGAGTTTGGTAGTGGCTCCGGTTGGCCGAGGGGAACTGAATTGTCAATTGTGGATAGTTATGTCCAAGCGCTTGATAGAGGGGCTTGTTTCTTCATCTTCTAACGAAGTTAATATTTTTGGATCTTTAGGGGGCGGTGTTCTCTTTTCCCTCGGTAATTAGGGATGAACCGGTTCGCGGATCAAAATTGAAACAATGAACTGTCCCAGGGGTATTTACCTAGATGGGAATGCCCGGGTTCTCGCATGTCAACAATGGAAGATAGGACACTACCTGTGTTGGGGTTATTAAACTAGAAGGTCACTGCATGCAGTAGCGGAAGCAAAATAATGTAAAGGAACAAACCCCGCGGACCGGAGTAGACCGAGATCATTTGGGGAATAGGCTGAATGCCCCGGTTTTGAGAAGGATTCATAAATTCGGGGTTCTCGATGCACAACTTCTTACATCCATTATTGCTGTTGTATACATTCCAGGTTGAATTTATACTCCCTATTATATCATATGATCCGTACTTCATACTCTCCTCCCTAAATGGAATATCAGAAAACCGGATGTGACGGAGAGTCTCAAGGAGAGTTGCACGCTAAATTCAATACCGGTCGGGGTTCGGGGTCTAGAATGACATGTCATGTCTCTAGAACCAATCATAACCAATGCCGGGGCGGGTACCTGAATGTTTCTCCTTTGGCGGTCCACGGAACTGCACGTGTAACTGCATGCTTATTGGCCGAGTCCACTGGATTAGCCCCTGGAACCATGGTTCAATAGTCCTGTGGCTCGAATCAGGGGAAACAGTCTCCAGGGGAAAAACTTTCTATCACATCGCCCATCCACTCCGTCCACCTCGTTAATTCGTCAAACACATTGTCAAAACGCATTGACATCCTGACAGTTGTCTCAGAAGGCTGATGGTGTCTCAGATTCCTCGATCTCACGTGGATGCCGTTCGGCATTCTACTAGTAGCGATGAGGCTTGTGTAGTTCATTCGTTTCTACTGAACTACTCCGTACACTTGCCCCTGAGGGAGAGTCACACCGATGTAGTTGGACAAGGAAGACATAGACGCCGAGTAAGGGGAGTGGCACGCGTACCCCTCTCCAAAACAATGGAGGTTCAGTCTGCGCCCTTATTGCTCCAAGCCTCCGTGATGCTGGTTGGGCTTATGCAGGCAAACGCAGGGGCCCAAACCAGTTTTCCCTCCACTCGACACATACACACCATACACTGGACCCGGATGGAAAAGAAAAAAAGAAACATCCATGGATTTTTCGGTCTAACCGCATAGAAGAGGAAGAAAAAGAAAGTGCAAAAACCGTAAGAAAACTAAAAAAAGGACAAATCGAGGCCCTGACCCAAGAATACAATGGGGCCCCCACGAGGTGCCAATAGTCCAGAAAGGTCCGGTGCGTTGTCCATCGATGTGTAGTCAGCATCTCCCATCTCCTGATCCGCTTTCTGTCCTGCGCTTTTTGTGTTTCCCATTCCCTCCATTCTTTTCTTTTCTTTTTGGCGTCCGTTTCATTCTTTCACGGCGACATTCTATCACTCATTTCTGCCCAATTCATTCGTTTCCTCGAGAACGGTTTGCACCCCTCCGTTCCCGCCCCGTTGATCGATTCAACCCGGGCATTTGAGCATTTGCCGAAACATCTTCATTGATTCTTCAGTGATTCTTGTCGATATAGGGAGAAATTATTCCCCTGCCATTCGTTTCCAGCTGCTTAGGCCAGCCTTTCTATTTATCCACTCCTTTTTGGACGCCTCTGCGACGCGCCCTTTCAACCCAACCTCCCAGTCTCTGACGTGGACGCCCTCGAACGCCATTCGATCCCTACGCTAGACTTCCATTCATTTACATCCTGAACTTGACCCTCTCGCGCCTGCGGCTGCTTTGAGAGAATCAACATTTCCAACACTCCGTCTCCGCACCACAATCACATCCGTCTCATTTTTTTGTCGGCCGGATCGTCACATCATACCTTCTATTTCCGAACAAAACCTATATACACCACCGAAAAAAAAAAGAAGCATATTGAACACCTTGAACACAATTCCGATTGCGTGATATATTTCCACCGTACCACGTTACATTATGTCTTCGTTGACAGAAATGCGTTACCCGCCAACCGGTGCAATTGCGCCCAAGGCATCGTCCTCCTCGCCTCCAGCTTCCACGCCCTCTCCGTCGACCTCGAGTGCTACCACCGCCAATTCTTCGGCTACGCGCCGGCCTCCTCGCAAAAGCACTCTGACTCAACAGCAGAAAAATAACAAACGTCAACGCGCAACCCAGGATCAGCTTGTCCTTCTGGAGATCGAATTTAACAAGAACCCGACACCCACTGCCGCTACCAGAGAACGTATTGCCTCGGACATTAATATGACGGAGCGATCTGTTCAAATCTGGTTCCAGAATCGGTAGGTCCTAGTCGGGATCGTCTCTATCTTTATGTGTACTGACTCAAGACAGTCGTGCTAAAATCAAGATGCTTGCAAAAAAGAGCATTGAGACTGGCGAAGGATGCGATTCTATCCCGGAATCCATGCGACACTATCTCGCAATGCAGTTTGACCCGAACAAGCCTGGCGCAAGAGACCCCTTTGGACGTGCTGGAGCATATGGCCCGCCTAGCATGTACGCAAACGAGACCAGCCCCTCTGGCAAAGTTGGTATGTTTAACAACTTCATCCGCTCCATCGTCTCCTAGACTAATTGGTGTATCTAGTGATTTCTCACTTCACTTGTCGTTCCTTGACTGTCGGCAGCTGGCGGCGCATTGGACAAAACGCCATGGACTTGGTCGTATTCTACTCCCCTGATAAGGCATGCATGACTTACTATATCAACAACGATGCTGCCGGCTATAAAATCGAGTATCCTTTCGCCTATATCAAGAACATCACCTTGGAAACCGGTGATCCAAGCCCTGGGCCGAATGGGGAACCACCTCGACCAGGGGGTCTTGTCGTGGAACTGAACCGCCCGCCGCACTTTTACATGGACTCGTCCAACTCTGGAGGTTTCTACCAGTGCGGCGATTTCACCGAGGAACAGCAAGCTAGTCAGATCATGGTTCATCACCTGGGAGGCCATCCCAAGGTCTTGAGCGTTCAGCTTGCCAAGCTCGTGTCCTTGGAGTCCTTCCAGAACCGCCTGGCTTATAACAACAGCAGCAGCTTTGCTGTGCCAGCTGCGATGTCTCCCCCATTCATCCAGCGTCCTGCATCTCAGCCCAACCAGTTCGCCGCTCCCGCTTACATGAATCTGTACCAAGACAGCAACCACTTGGGCTTCAACATGCCAGCTGCTCGTGGCCACAAGCGCCAACGAAGCCGTTCGGTACCTGTTGCAGTTGACTTCTCATCATTCCAGAGTCCTATGTCTTCTTTCCACGCGCCAGCGCCTCCCCCATTCAACCACACCGAGGCAGGTATCTACGCACCCGTTCCACAGTCAGTGCACCATCTCCCCACAGACCTTCGCATCGACACCCAGGGATATGGCCTGGATTTCCGCACCAACTCTATGTCCGCGACGACCACCGGATCGCCTCCCGACTTCGCCAGTCCCATGTACAGCAATGCCGGCCAAGGCGAATCGACCCCAGTCGCCAACATGGCGCCTCAGTTCAACGTGCCCTTCGTCTCGGGAGGATCGACCGATGCCTCGACAATGGGCTCTCATGCGCCATCTCCTTACTCTAGCATGAGCCCTGCAGACCCACTGATTGCAAGCCACTCACCGCCATTGTCCAACATGTCCCACGCCTCGTCCGATATGTACGGTTTCTCGCACGACCAGCAGACCGGCTTCGATGACGGTCTCTCCATGAATGATATGTACTCGAAGCAACACGTCAACTTTGGCGTTTCGCATGAAAGCCCTAGCTTCGAACTGCCCATGCACAGCCTCCCTGCCCACCCTTCTCCTGGCATGGGCGATTACTCCCATGGTATGGCTAACCTAGACGAGATCAACTCGCAGGGTATGCCAACCGGGTCATGAGTAGGCGTCTGGGGGGTTTTTGAGCTTGTGTCTCTCCTTTGTCTCTTGATGTTTCACGGCCTTCTCTACGCATGCGGCGCTTATGCTTGCGATGGGTTCTTGGGGTTTTTTCTACTTTGGGGGAATTTCTTGATTGTCCAATATCAAGAGGCGTGGCTAGGTGCTGGATTTCGGTGTTTTGCAAAACCCATCCCTTTATCACGGCTCTTTTTGGATGATTCTCGTCTCGCTGGCGATGCCTAGGGAAGCGATTTTACCTTTTGATGTGTTTCTTGCGTGACATACCCTTGTGTCTTGTTCTATTGATTATACCCTTTCCATTCTGGGGCCGGTCCTGAAGCGATTTTTGATCTTTTTGCTCCTGTTTTTCCCGGCTGTCCCGGTTGAATACAGGACTTCTTTTTTCCCTTTATCTTCTTCTTCTCCCGGTCAATTTATCATTCTTCAATCTTCTTTTTCTGATTCATGACCGGATTTTTTCTCGTTTCTTTCTCGTTTTTTTCTCATCTTCCCATTTCTCCATTTTTCAATTTCCATTTCTCTTTTACGTGGTTATGCCAAACAGACCGACTTGGACTGCGACTCCATTCCCCTCCATTTTCTTTTTTTTGTTCTCTTTTCTGTGAGTCTTCGAGGCTGGTGCTAGACTTTGTGTCTGCCCTGCACTCTCAATGTGGGTACAATGGTCCATTTCCCTATCATGGGTCTGGAGTCGAATTTTTGCACATGAGCTTGTTCTGTCGGCACCTGTTTGGGTCTGACATCCAACCAACGCTGATCCTCTGGGCTGCGCAGAGTTGTGATATCTTCTGCTCAAGACCACAAAGGTAGGACAGCGCTGAGCTGGCGGTATACGAGTGTGGAGGATTGACGCTAAGCCCTGAATAAATTCATTTTGTATCGTACAAAACTCCGTATAGACTGTAGCCATAGTTCAGTCTCGCTATATTGTACAATGCTAACCACATACTATAACAAGGGTATCTCAAATGTTTATATAAACCCAGCATCCCACATCTCATGACTGCTTGTGCTTCTCCCACCCCATCGGCAAAGGTGCCCGGTACCCTCCCTTCTCCCGAAGGAACCACTCAATCCAAACCTCCATCTTCTCCAAAATATTCCGCTCCGGCTTCCCCTCCATCCCAACATCAAACACCCCCTCCTTACACCAAACACTCCACGACCCCATCATCCCCGCCATAAGCACATCGGTCCCAAGCCGATCTCCAACTACAGCGATCTCATGCGGAGAATCAACAACGCCCCTCTCCCGAAACCACTGCACAACCTCCTCGCCGCAAAACGGCTTCTTTTCCGTGCCGGCCGGCAGCCGGAAAACAGGAATGCGCAGGTGCGCAAGCTGCGCTTCCAGCGCGGAGATTTCGCCGTCGAAGCGCGGGTGACTGCCGGCGCGGTTTGAGACAATCAGGATTGAGTGCGGGTTCGTAGTTTGGTTAAAGGGGGAGGTTGGTGAGGCGCGGAGCGAGGAGAGTTTTGCGAGGATCTGCGGTGGGAAAGATGTTGTTTTCGCTGCGCAGAGTGTATTGTCTTTGTCGAGGACCAGAGCGCGGATTGTGGGTGTGTGCGGGGGTTTTTCGGGAGTTGGTATTTGCGCTTGGGATCCCTTCTTTGCGTTGATCAGGTGTGGCCCTAGGTTCTCGGGGAGATGGGTGAAGGTAGGGATTGTGAGGTGTGGGAGGAATTGGGTTGGTTGTTTGAGGAGGGTTTGGACGGCGTGGTTGAAGCCGCGTAGGTTGGAATTGGGTGAGCCGGCCATTACGGTTGGTTTCGGATTATGTAGAATTATGACAGATATAGACAGGGCTATTCGGCACGCATTATGTGGGAGTTTTTGTGCCTTTTTGAGGTTGGAGTTGTTGTTTGGTCGGGATAGAGAACCCAAAGCGGATGTGCTAGTGTCGTCCCGAGTGGTTTGCAGGCTTTGCACTGCCTTAGGCAATGAGGCACTCTTCGCCTTTCTCTTAACCTCCACTTACTCCGACCTCATCACTGTCCCACCATCTCCCCGCGACCACCCATTGCCTTGATTTGTCTCTTCTTTGGTGCAAGGGAAGCTGTCAGTGGTTCTGTTCGACTTCTTTAACCGTTTTCCATCCTCGTTCGCCGTCACACAGTCAAAATGGGCAAGCTCACCTCCACGATCGGCATCCCGATCAAGCTCCTCAACGAAGCGCAGGTGCGTTACGTTCCCTGATATTGCTATTCAAGTTATTGGACGGAAGGGCAGGATGTGTGCATGATATCGCGAAAATGGATATCGCTGTGGATAGCGCGAGGCAGATGGGCTAATATTGTTTTCCATTAGGGCCATGTCGTGACAATTGAGATCACATCAGGAGTCGTCTACCGGGGGAAGCTTTTGGAAGGTACGTCGCTCATCGCTGCTCGAGCTTTTGGGCGTCTGTTCTCTATTTAGAGAGGCGGTCTGTACAGAAGCTTCTGGGGTGTTTCTTTTGCGCGGTTCCATACTGACTGGTTTTCTTTACAGCCGAGGACAACATGAACGTTCAGCTCAAGGACATCACCGTCACTGCCCGCGATGGCCGTGTCTCCCATCTCGACCAGGTTTACATTCGCGGCAGCCACGTGCGATTCTTCATCGTGCCTGACATGCTCCGGTACGTCAAACCCTGATATCCAGTCTTCGAATCGCAATTTGGCGGACTGCGCATCTCTGTTTTCACCTTTACTGATTAGCTTCTCACTTCCAGGAATGCTCCCATGTTCCGTACACGAGGCCAGCGCGGGCGCGGTGTCGGTTTGGCGCGTGGTAAGGCTACAGTGCAACGTGCGCGTGGCCAGCGCGGCCGGGGTTAAATGATTTGTGGAAGAGATGGAAATCGCAGTTTCAAGGCCTCACAAATTCAAGAGTGGTTGGCGTTTTTCTTTGTTTTCTTGGTTCTCAGGGAATTTCTTTTTCGGGCTTTGATCTTGCGAAGTCCTAAAATACCGGCTGTCATTTCTTCTTGTAGATGCTCCGTCACATCACCATTCAAATTATGAATCAATACCCACATGAATCTCCTGGTTCCGTCTAAAGGTGTCTGTATGTTCAGCCCACGGACCCCCATCAGACCCCCATCCGAGATTGATATTGATTCGAGGCTCATGTCCAAGGACCATATTATGCGTAGCAAGAGTTTTCAGGTATATTGTACACTAATATAATCTAGCTGCTCAATGTCTATAAGCAAAAGATAAGAGCACACATCGGCTATGAGCTTAGAAATTCAAATTTGGAAGTACTACATCCATATAAGCTGCCGCTTTTATGAGGACGCTCAGGTTCGGGCTAAAGTTTGGATATCACGTGATTATCCGTCTCCCACAAGCCGCGAAGAGTAGAGCAACAGAAGTCCCAAATAGCAATAGCAGCCACTCCGACGATCTGGTCTTCCTAGACGAGAGCTCTAGCCTGCCTAGTCAAAGCTTAGTGGCCTGCTCTAGCACTACTACATAGCATTCAAATCTATATCTATGTATGCATACCTTCATATGTCTAATCCGAAGTAGGTTACACTTAGAGCTATTGCGAGCATAGTAGCGCTTATATACTTCGTGCTGACCTCGGGAAGACATAGCGCTTAGACAGACTCCGATAAACCACCTGGGTAAATCCGAAGAACTCCGAAGCCTCAAAAGGTTAGTAAGCAGTGTCGTCGGAGATGTTAGGTTTTCTCCGAACACCTCTAACTCCGATATTCGTCACGTCACTGTTCTCACTGTTCCTTTCTCCGAAAACCTTGTCGATTTATCTTTATGCGTGCCGGACATCCAACTCCGTGTACGAGGTAAATACTGCAATACGATGAGTCAAAGCCCCTCAACCCACGACGGGCGGGGCCGGGGTCGGAGTCGAGCGCAAAGTCCGAGATCTCATCGCCGAAAGCGAAAAGTTCTTAGTTGTGAGCAGTGCCGATGCTCCAAATTAAAGTGTGATCGTAAACAGCCTTGCGCTGCATGTACGCGGCGAGGATGCGCGCCGTCTTGCTCGTTCTTGACCACCCCCAGTGTTGTGACCGGGTCCATTAACGATCATCCAACAACGTCTAATCCTTCATCGTCAAATGTGCCAACCAGGAACACGTTCGCCGCTCCCTTGGCCCCATTGAGACAACATCTTGCTTGTTTGGATGATCGACCTGAGCGGCCGGGGCCCGATGGAATTCAAGATTCCCAGGATAGCCGCTGGGAAGCGGTTCTTCAACGCCCGTTTCCGGAGCATGATGCTGTAGCAGCAACTGATACTTTGTCTCCCTTTTCAATTGGCCCTAGTATCTCGCTGCAAGATATCATCGGCATTTTACCCTCTCGAACCATCTGCGACTGCTTGGTTTCTCATTTTTTCAATCACATCTCGGCTCTGTTCCCCATTCTACATGGCCCAACATTCCAGAAGCAGTATGTTGCCTTCATGCAACATCCCTATGAAGTTGATCTCTCTTGGCTGGCTTTACTATTTTCCATGTGCTCTTTGACACTAAATACTATGGAGCCCAGTGATCCCAGACTGGTTGATTTATGGCCAAAAGGGTCTGACTCCAAGGAGCAAGAGGCTGTGGCTTTGTCCCGTCGGCTTCAGCAAACTGCGATGGTCTGCCTTTCACAAGATCAATTTTTTATCCGACATAAACTCAGCACATTCGAGGCCTTGCTGATGGTGATATATAATCTTTCCCATAATGAGTCTGTCGATCAAGGATGGGCATTGTTGGGTATGGCGTTAAACATCGGCATAGCCCTACGGTGCAATGTTGATTCCCAGGGACTTAACCATCTCGAGACTGAGAGACGTCGACGCTGCTGGGTTGGTATCTTGACGCTACATACTTACCAAGCCATTCTCTTTCGGGATATCGACATGTCATTCCTACTTGATATAAAGACCACAATGCCCGCGGATGTCAACGATGCTGATATTACGCAAGAGGGGATCTCGCGACCATCTAGTGCACCCACACAGATGTCCGTGATGATGTTCAAAGTCCAGCTTTTCCGGATCTCCACGCAGATCTGTCACCACATATCTGGTCCCTCGCGACTTGAGATAGAGCCATTGAACGAATTTGATGCAACAATCGCCGAGGAACAACAGAGATGGGACTCGGCATATTTAGTGGATGGTGCTCCAAACATATTAGACTCCAGTTACGCATATTGGTGCATTCTACAAACCTACGCACATCAACTTTACCTTCTTCTACATCGTCCTTTTCGCCATTCTCGGTCACCACACTTCCTTGCCACATCCAGGGAGAGGTGTATAGCTTCCAGTGCCGCCTTAATAGGCATCCATCGTCAGATCTACGAAGTTCCACTTCTTCGACCCTATCTCTGGTTACTTAGAGGTGTTACAAGCCTAAAGGCACTTCATGCTGCAGTGGCTCTTAACTCGTGCCTTTTAGATATGTCACCGTCTTTTGAGTCAGGCTTGTATCGGGAAGAGTTGAACAAGCTCGTACTTCGAATGGAGAACCTTTCTCGTCGAAGCGCCATATGTTTGAAGGCACATCGCTTACTTCTTCAATTACAGTAAGTTATACCTCATCGTGATGACAAGTTCGGCTCAATGACCTTTTCTAGAACTCAGTTCGGCGTTGAAAACCAGCAACTACCGAATTCGGGACCTCGGTGCGAGAGCACAATCGAAGACTGGACTGATATGCGGGAATGGTTTGGGGCGGATCTTTTCAACTGGGTAAGACATGCAATCTGTGATTTCTTGACTTGAGACTAACTTGTTTAGAACTTGGATAACGTTGGCAATATTCCTGTAGTTTGACGTTACATTTCCATTAGACGTGGGTAGTCCTTAAAATAACAAAGTTATGGACAGAGAGAATATTAAATAGCAACATGCAACTAATCGTTCCTTTGCTGCGTCCGACCAATGAATTCCAGAATATTTGCTGAGTGCCGTAGCCTGCATCGAGAGCACCAAGCATTGGCCTTATAAACTGACTGTGAATTGCCGTCCAAGGTTAGTTTTGCCTCTCTGTTGTTTTGTCTTGTACTTGTTTAACAAGACAAATAACGTCTTGAGATTTTCTACCCAGCTCGATCATACCAAAATGTTGAATAGCGTCTGCCAGCCATCAATGGACATGGCATAGAGGTTCCTCCCAACACCACTATAATTGGCTTACTTTACTGCTTTCTCCCACCTGGGCACTTTGGAGTACTATGCTGCAAGTAG
Source organism: Penicillium rubens (assembly GCF_028828025.1). Taxonomy (NCBI): domain Eukaryota; kingdom Fungi; phylum Ascomycota; class Eurotiomycetes; order Eurotiales; family Aspergillaceae; genus Penicillium; species Penicillium rubens. Next base: position 6,902,392 of record NW_026890600.1, read on the forward strand.
GACTATGCACTGGAAATCTCTACAAAGGTTGTTTTACAAGTCAATCTAATACTTTCACGTATTTCACCTGACACATGTTCTTGACTCTAAATTACTAGAGGACATGATCCAGCGGGGGAGTAAGTTGATTGCTGGACAGGAGTTTCTTTATGTGTAAACCAGAATACTATTGAGACCTTGTCTCTTATTATTCTTGAGGGCTACATGCTACCAGGGATATGAAGGAGAAAGTAAAGTGTGATGATGAATCTATGGACAGGAGGCTGTATATGAAGCCTCCGAGAATGGCAAACGAGACAAACTAGGCAAATGCTCAGTCTGCACAGAGACAAACGCATCCCATGTATGTCAACAATTATGCTATTATGCCTTCTAGATATCTAGTTTGCCTTCCAGTAATTTGGTTTCAGTGTCAGAGCCAATCCAAATATCACGTTTACCGCGGGCCAGGTTCCAAGTCCTATCACTTTGACGCCAGAAGCTGAGCTGTTTTTTAGTGACCTCGAATGTAGCTGTTCTAGTAGCCCCTGGCGTAATTTCCACGTCATTAAATCCGACAAGGGTCAAAACAGCAAACTGCACCCCGGGGTATTCGGAGCTTGCATCTTGAGGAAGTCCGATGTGGACTGGGAACGTCCACCCCAGTGCGGGAGCCGGTATTGGTGATATCAACAGAAACCTTGAAGCTGGATCCCCGATCTCTTTCGATTCTGAGATTTTTGTACTCGAAACGAGTGTATGATTTTCCAAACCCGAATGGGAAGAGGATACTTGTATTGGTGCTGAGATACCACCGATAAGCTGAGTTCATCCCCTCGGAAAACAAAGCGGTCCCGGTTTCCGTATTCATGCGCTCCGGATACGCCGGGTTTCTGGTGACGGTGGCATCAACTGAGCTCGGATACGTGAGAGGTAGTCTGCCCTCAGGGTTGTGGTCCCCAAAGAGCAGCGCTGCTGTAGCACGGCCGCCTTCTTGGCCAGGATTGCCCATCCACAGAACAGAGGAGACCTGGTCTAACCATGGCATCAGAACTGGATCGGCGTTGTTGAGGACGACCACCGTTCTAGGGTTCACTGCGGCAACACAGGAGATGAGCTCGTCGAATCCCTGTGTCAGCTTAGAGCACAGACCAGACCATTTCGGCGATAAAATCGAGGTCCGAGGCGGTGACGACCCAGTCAGTCTCCCCGTCTTTCTTTGGTCGAAGATAGACATCTTCGAATGGTACCCGGAGGCTTCCGGTGACCTGCTCCGTTTTTGGAGCAGGCTTTCGCACGAACTCCATCTGTTGACAAGGGAACGGACGCTTAGTGGCCTCTCCCATCTTCCACTGTTTCATGGAGACCCTTCCAGCAGGCTCGAATATTTCGACAGAAATAACAACGTTGACATTCTGCGCAGCTTGGATCAACCAGAATTTAACATCGTTTTCAAGGTCGCTCCGAGTCTCGGCATATCTGACTTCGAGGACGACTGTCGGCCAGTGTCTGTTCAGGATTGAGCGGATCGGAGTGAATGCTGAATCTGGCTTTTTGTTCTTACCCCCAGGCCCTCTATAATTCATCGGGCTGCCATCGGCCCTAATCTCGCAGGAGACGACTCCTATCCAACGGTCGAATATTCTTTCAAACGCTCGGCGCGCTGCTGCATGGGCAGGGGACTCCATCTCGAGAAGCAAGTGGTTGGTAGAAGGTTCGTAGGCTTTGACTGATGTTGCGAGTAGTTTTTCTCTTTGTTTGGGGTTCTCAAAACAATCGAAGAAGGTACGCTCATCCACAATAAAAATAATATAAGGGTTAGATGAATACCTATTCCCTTCATATTTCTCTACTTCCTGATCTAAAATCTGAAGACAATCCTGCACTCCCTTAAACTCGTATTTTGGGGTAGGAGGGAGCACGTCTTCGTAGAACATGATGGCGATAAAAGGCAAATTTTAGGGTAATGGCATGATAAAATGCAGGCTTTCCTTAGGAGATATATAACTATATAGCTAATAATACGTTGCTACCTGACTAGGTCAGTATGATATAACTAGTTGGCCGTCTTACCACCCGGTGGTCATTTTTGCATCACCTTCCTACCCATTTTTATACCACAATACGATGCCTAAAAAAGCCCAAAATTCAGAAGGTGGAATTCAAAAGGCCGTGCACGAGAATTCTCAGTTTTGTACTCGACATTGTACGCATTCACGGTCGCAAAACTCATTCCGATCGTACCGATCTTACCAAAACGCTCAGTCCAATTCAAGAAAAGGCACTTGTTAGCTGGATTAAATGCTAGATAGCAGTTTAGTTCAACCTACCCCTAAGGAGATTGAGAGCTCTGCAAACTACCGTCGGTTATACCCAGGTATATCGCTTTGTTAAAATATTACCCCCCGACATTAGCTACTATACCAAAAACCTAAGGAAAAGGTCTCGAGTGGAAATTGGGGGAACAACTGTTGAAGTCAGAAGTGGAGGATGTGTCATTTTGGTCCATTCCACAGGTCATCAGATTCTATATATAATATCATCAAGAACTTGATCAGACGGAGAAGTAGTGGGTGATGGAAGTCCGATGCAATTCGGACGAAACTATTTAGGGCCGGGATTGAAGTACAATCTATCGGAGAAAAGTGTGGCGGTTCCCACCTATGTCCGATGCGAAGATCAAATCCATTCGGACTTTGCTGGTGCAAGTGGACAAAATTGATTTATCGGTGGAGCTAGGCCACGATCCACAGCCATATTATCATTGAGAGAAGAAAAATGAAAAAATGAAAAAAAAAAAAAGACGCGTAAAGCCTTAAAGCCGGTATCTTTACAGCTCAAATATAGTTAAAAATCCTTATGGCTGTATAATCGCAAACTACCCGGGCCTTTTCCTTCCACAATCTTCATTGCCGGTCTTCTGGTATTTCCCTGCAATGGAATCTCTCTTTCAATATCAACGTATCCGACGAGCTGTTCGTGGGCAACTAGCGGAAATCAAAGAAAAATGCAGCTGTGAGACCTATACACCCGGGTCACCACATAGCTCGACGTAAGTGATAGCTCAACGAAGCCTTGCAGATATATATCTTGCAATCCATGCTCATATTCAATTATACAGCTGTCAGTCAAGCAATGTTTGGCTTTCTATTCCGCCGAAGCAGTTCTCGCTCCAGGAAAAATCTCCCATCGATTCCCCTATCATTGTGGACTGGGATGGTCAAGATGATCCTTTGAATCCTGCAAGTCAGAGCGTGTCGCGAAAATTGTTTATGACCTTTCTAGTCTCTTTGCTTGCTTTTTCCGTAACCGCCACATCGGCGATTGATGCTTGCGGTATCCTACAATACAGTGAAGACTTCAACGTATCCGAAGTAGTCGGATCTCTTGCGACAGGTAAGTACAGGCCTCTAAGATGACTATCACCTTTCCACAAGCTGACTGTGCCAATAGCTCTATTTCTGGTCGGTTTTGGGAGCGGCTCCCTCCTTTCAGGCCCATTCTCCGAGACATTTGGCCGGAACGCCGTCTACCTGATAACTATGGTCCTTTTTCTGATTTTTATCATGGCCGCGGGACTCGCCCCAAACATTCACAGCCACCTGATCTTTCGTTTTCTCGCTGGTTTCTTTGGCTCTACTCCACTCAGCTGCGCCGGAGGTACAGTAGCTGATTTGTGGAATCCAGTACAAAAGACATACGCTTTTCCAGCCTATGCTATTCCATCATTTCTGGGACCGATGGCCGGGCAGATAATAGGCAGTTATATTCCTGTTAATCTAGGATGGCGTTGGCTTGAGTGGATAATGCTTATTATGGGAGGTGCGATTCTTGTCATCGTTCTTCTCTTCCAGCCAGAAACATACGGACCTCTCCTTCTGTATTGGAAAGCAAAGATCCTCCGTGAAGAAACTGGGGACAAGAGATACAAAGCTCCGATGGAGATGAAAAACGAGGCTCTGGGCCCGCGACTGCTGGCCTCGGTGTATCGGCCATTTGCGCTGGTTTACTCTGAGCTGATTATCATCTTGATGTCGCTCTACCTTACCGTTGTCTATATTGTCCTCTTCACCTTCCTGGAGGGATATACATACGTTTTTGGTCATACATATGGGCTTTCACAGCAGATGACTAGCATACTCTGGGTTGGGATGCTATGTGGAATTCTTCTTGTTAGCTTCTTGGTTCCGGTAGTATACTCTTGGACTGCCAAAGAGTACAAGAAGACTTCTAGTATTGCTCCTGAAATGCGACTGTGGTATGCCATGCTGGGTGGTGCTCCAGCAGTGCCAATAAGTTTGTTCTGGATGGGTTGGACCAGCTATGTAAGTACCATTGCCCACCACTGGTTCATTATTGTTTCATTCGCTGACTTTCACTCTCGATGCCGATGTTCAGCCATCCATCTCGATTTGGTCTCCTCTCATTGCATCCGCCGTATTCGGATACGGAATTACTGCTATTTTCGTCTCCGCGTACATGTATATCATAGATTCCTATGGTGTATACTCAGCATCTGCATTGGGGTTCCTTGTTTTTACCAGATATGTGGTTGCAGGCGGCATGACGGTTGCTGGTGGACCTATTTACCGTTCTATCGGTGTTCATTACACGCTGACCATCTTGGGGGCCATCAGTACTGCCATGGCCGCAATCCCGTACTTGCTTTATGTGTATGGGCCGAGAATTCGGAAATACAGCAAATTTGCTGTTAACGTCGGTGCGGATTAATGCTTGGAACTCGGTAGGTCTCATGTGAAGAGCGTTGCTGGGAAGCATAAATTTATGAGTCGAGCAGAAGAATGTTAATTAGATATCGGATTGGAGTCATTTGAGCAATAGAATGGACATTTCATACACGACGAAACACTCCCTAATCTTATGTAGTAATCGTATGGATCCTGCGGGCCTACTGTTCATCTCAGAACGGTCTTTTCATAGCATCATATTATCCTCCAGAATAGAATACCGAAGCCAGGGTGACTGGCCTTGAAACGGTGGTGTAGATTTATACATCAAACCTTGGTGGAAGCACACTTTGATTATCTAATGTCCCGTGACCAAGTCGGGTGTTCTCATTTTTACGCAGGGATCAAAAAGCGGCAAGATTTGAGCCCCAAAATGGGAAAGTCCGAGTCAGGCATTATCCGGTCATATTATCTATCCACTTGTTTTTTGTCCATGCGGGGGAGAGTTAGCCTCCTCAATACACTGTCTTCTCCGACTAAACACTACCAATGGACTGGACCGGGCACCACCTGACTTAAGTCTCCTAAGAATAATCTCAAACTCCCAATTGTCCCCAGAAAAACCGCCATCATGACCCATTCAGCGCCCGCATCCAACCCCGCAAGCTCCGCGAAGTCCAAAGTGAAGAATATCTCCAATCCGCGCCGTCTCCTAATTCTCACACCAACCTCCCAATCCCTCGCAATAATTCCGCCGCTCCTACACTCCCTAACCGGCGTGCCCGTCCTCGACCCGCCACAGCAGCCAGCCCCTTCACCAACCTCAAGCTCAATACCCCCACCACCGACAAGCACCTTCGCCGGCTATACAACCCACAGCCCTCTTCGGCTCGAAACAAAATACTACACAACAGAAGTTCCCGTCTGGGTTGACGAGATTCCACTTGCCATTCACGGCACAGATCCCCAGCCTAGCTCGACACCAACCCCAACAGCCGAGCAATGGAAAACCGACTTCCTAAGCTCAGAAGCCGAGATTGTTCGCGAAGCTGTTGGAGCTCTCGTCGTCTGCGCGCACACTCCTAGCGATATGACACCTCCCCCGGGCTCCAATACAGACACAGACCCCGCGGAGCGGCCCGACGTGCGCGCACTGCGCGACCTGATGCGCGGTATTGGCGCTGTCAAGGAGCGCATTGACGAGGAGCGCGGCGGACTCGGTGATGTTCCTGGTGTGTTTGTGTTGATTGGGGGGAGGAAGGGTGCTGCGGGTGTGGGTGCGCGTCAGCAAGGATCCAAGGATCCCGATGCAGATCTGGGGCTTGGTGTTGACGATGGGGATTTAGGTGGGGGTGAGACTGTGCCGTTTTCGGTTGGGTGGTGGGAGGATCAGTTCTTTGATATGGGGCTGTTGGGGTGGGAGGTTGTTGAGTGGGATCCTAAGGAGAATTCGGAGGTTGAGACGAGGAATCAATATGGGGGTGAGTTTACCAAGCAAGGTTTTCTGATTGGTTGGGTGGCAAGGTTTTGGACTTTAGCTGACTTTATGCCATTACTAGAACGTGAAGGTATGCCTCGTATAAAAGAGGTTCTTGAGACTCATGACTGGTCTATGGCTGGAGATAACTCTGGCTTTGACGGAGATGATCCTGATATGGATTCTGAGGATGATCTTCAAGACCAACTATTAGGTCTTGGTAGCTCTCGTGGGTTTGGTGATGAGGTCCATGAATTAGAGCGCGAAATGTTCGGTTTGCGAATGGCAATTGAGCGTGGAGGAGGCGATGGCGATGAGAGAGATGACTCTGATCATGATGATGGCGAGGATGAGATTGATGTCGAGAGCATGGAGGCATTAATGATGCGCATGCAGGCAATGAAAGGTATGATTCTTGATTCCTTGGCTCGCTATAGTTGACTTTGGTACTAACTTTGACTATTAGATATGAGCTCTGAGCTTCCGGAGGGCGAACGGAAACGATTTGCTGCGAAGGCCGTGCAAGATATCATGCGTGAGCTCTGAGATTGCTGGTTACTCTACATAGATTCTAATCTAGATATTGAAGGATATTGAATAATCATACTGCACTCCACTCGTAGACTTGGGCAGCATACTCTAAAAGAAACATTCAAAAAGACATGACAAGGTACCTAAATGAGATATAGATCCAGCACTGCCACAAACCGAGCCACACCCAAAGTGCCGATCCGATCCGTGCACATCTCTGACGTCAGGATATTCCAGCCCAACTTGACAAGCTTGGAAAATGAGCTGTGTTTTTGTACGTGCATTATCCTGGCTTCTTGCTTGGACTCTTAGACCCCTACATCATATTCCCCATTCTCCACACGTGTGCTCAAAAACGCCGCTTCGTCATGCCTTAGTCTCCTACGCGAATACAACCTTATTCAATTCCTACAGTCTACATATTCCCTCCCATTTTACATGCGACGTGAACATACACAATAACCAATTGGGAGGACAAAAAGACCTTTCCTTTTTAAAATGCATCTTCCGGCACGGAATTGCGCCCCTGTGTTGTCGGCGGCGACAGGGAGGATATCACTATCACAATGCAGTGCCCCGTACTCCTCGTTAGGAAGGATTGGTTCGGCGGGGCTCAATTGCTGGGCTGGGAATCACTCTGTCGGCTCATCTAGACATATCCGTTCATTCTCGGGGAGGCACCTCGGCAGGGGTATTGGTCTCGGAGCTTCTGGTGCATCACCGGCAACGAAGCTGTATGCTGGGCTGACTGCAGTTCCACGAGACCATCATGCCTGGATCCAGGCAAGGAAATTCAGCAGTGCAGACCATACACAACTCCGAGGCGACAAGCAGAAGACTGAAGAGCTTCTGGAGAAGTTTGAAGTTCAGGAGGGCAGTCAAGCAGCTTGGCCTCAGCGGGCAGCTCCTGGGGAGAATGGCGAAGGGGGAAGTCTCCGATGGAAGGGGAAAAGTGGCCTGAAAGGATGACCAAGGGTAAGAAAGTGTTGGTATCATTGGTTAAGTATCAATGCTGACTTTTGGAAATAGGTAAAATGTTGACGACGCCATCGCGGCTTTTCAAACTGATCATTCCTTTAACGACCATCATAAATGAAGACCATGATAAAGGTATGTCGACCTACAACATAATTCTTTGGACCATTATGCTAACTGCCAGATTAGAAATCGAACCCATAGCTATCCTTGTCCATCCCCAACAACCACTATCATACCTAGAGCGTCTAATCCAGTCAGAGCTACCCCCAATCAAAGGCAACACTGGCAATCTTCGCCCACCAGCCATCTCCTTCATCGCACTCCAGCGCGACGACAACGCCATCAAGCCCAAAAAACGAATCGAAGACGAGATCGACCTACAAGGGAAGCAAAACCAAAACAAAGAAACAGACTTCGTCCCCGGCAACGACGGCGTTGGCGGCAGCAAACCCCTCAACGGCCGCTCACCGACTCAGCACCGCCGATCCCGAGAAGAAGACGCCGAAACCTACAGTTACCCCCGCAAAACGAACGGCGGTCCGCCCCGAGACGGCGAACCCGAGCGCTTCGTGCGCTGGTCACAAGCCACAGAGATAGGCGACTTCATCCGGGATGCAGCGCGCGCAGGCGAGTTTATCGTGTCTATCGAAGGTGCGCCGTCCGGTCTAAGCCAGCTCCGCGTCACGGTGCCGTCGTTCAACGAGCGCACGTATTACCTGCGCATGCGATTGCGCAAGCTCTCGCGACGCATCCAGGCCATGGCGAATGTGAAAGAGGAGTGTGATGCGCTGGCGCATCGGGGTGCGCAGCGGGTTGCGATTGGCGGATTTGGGATTCTTACCATTTGGTGGTTTACGGTTTATAAGTTGACATTTGGGACTTCTCTCGGGTGGGATACTATGGAGCCAGTGACTTACTTGGTCAGTTTGTCTACCTTGATGGGGGGTTACTTGTGGTTTTTGTATCACAATCGGGAGATTTCTTACAAGTCTGCGCTGGATTTTACGATCAGTGCGAGGCAGAAGAAGCTTTATCAGTTGCATCAGGTTGATTTGCAGCTCTGGGAGTCCTTGATTGATGAGGGGAACTCGCTTCGTAGGGAGATTAAGAATATCGCGGCTGAGTATGATGCTGAGTGGAATGAGCGGGCTGACGAGCACGACAAGCGTGTGACGGAGGTCTTGAAGTCAGAACGTGGAAAGCATGAGAAGAAGAAGGATTCAGGCGATAAGAAAGACGAGGATGACGATTGATTGTTTCGATCTACTTGCCATTCTACCTAGATGCATGTATTTTGCATTGCATCGATAGTCTTAAGAGTTTCATACTTCAATTATACAATAAGATATTAAACAGCATGGATATGAAGCAAAAAGCAGAGCACAAAAAGCAAAACCCTAGAAAACACCTTCAATTCCAAAAAATCACAGCGTGCCATTGCGCACAGGATCGTAGTACTTCTTCGGCTGTGTCGTCTCCTCCGGCCTCGTACGTTTATCTATACCCATATATCAGCACCACCTTCACCAATAAACCTGGAAGCAGCCAAAAAGAAGGTGTAATACATACCAGACTCCGAACCAGCACCCCCAACCTCCCCCTTCCTCCTATTCCGATTATTCCTCACATCCCGAGACCGAAAAACACTATACAACAACCACCCAGCGACCCAATTCGGCCCGTATTCGCCATTCGTCGCCCCGCGCTCGAACAAGCCGCGCACGAGTGGCGGCGCATTGTGACAGATCTCGAGGATCCCCCAGCGCTGGCAGTCCGGGCGGATATGGTGCCAGAAGAAGGGGGGCCGTGTTGCTGGGTCGGCGCGCACGTTGTCCAGCAGGTTGGAGGTATCGGCGTTCATGCGGTTGTAGACAATAATTGCTTCATCCTGGGGTGGGGTTAGAGAGTCCTTCGAATATCTGTGGTGTATTTGTATATGGGAGATGGGAGAGGGAGAGGAATATAAGGGAAGAAGGTAAGTGTTAAAGATTCGGCTGGCACACTTACTCGCATGGCGCGGTAGTATTGCTCATGATGCGGATCCTGTGGGTTTAGGCCCAATGCATGCATGAATTCTTCTTTGGATACTCGAGGTCCGACAGGCATTTTGTTGGATTCAATATTCTTCGATTGGATGGAGGGATATATTCAATGTGATCGAAGAGTAGAATCAAGCTTGTATATCAGCCGTGAAATCAAGACAAAGAAAACGATCTGCGAATATGAATATGAATTTCAAAGTTGAAGAACTAAACTCACAGCCCGTGCCATCGCCAGGCTTTATATCCCTTTCCCCTCCCATTCAAACAGATCTCAATGGCGCGGAAACCCATCTAACGGTCGTTGGCTGCGAATTGCATGGCGCCGAAGCCGCGGTGCCGATACAATCAGAGACGTCTATGCCGGAATGAAGCAGAGCGAACGGACAGCAAGACAAGAGACAGAAACAGGCGCAATCAGACCAAGCGGGGAATTGGGGAAATGGGGCAAAGGACGAACCTGCAATCAAATCGATATAGCACAAGCCCAAGGACCCGGAGCAGAGCAGGGATCTAAGGGAGGTACTTCGAGGCTAAGACAATACCTCTAACCCCCCATCTGCAAATAAAGATTATTATTGTTTCTTTTGTGCATGCATGACCAACAAAGAAGATAAAAAGGGAGGGCACGAGGCCAGTGTTGCAGTTGAGGTATTCTTTTTGGTTATTCCGTGATTTTTTGTCTCTCCGCGCTTACGATTCTCTCGCTTGGATTAGACGCTACTGTACTTCTTGCAGGATTTGTGGAGTCGGGTGGTACATGTACAATGTGCGTGTGGGTGATCACTGCACACCCGTTGATATACAACCCCGGACTACGTCAAATGCGGTCCGGGCTGGAGTACTTCATTTTTAGTGGATTGGCGTGTGCAGGGTGAGTAAACCGTTGGGGGCCGGAATCTAACGAATAGGGCTACGGCGTTGTACTACGGTCTTTCTCTGTGGGAAGTAGGCTGGGGGCATGAAGCTTCGATATGGCAAACGAGAGCGCGTTTACTATTATAGAAGAGAGGGAGGGGAAAGAAGAAAAGGAGAGGGAAGTAGTACAGAGCCTCCTATTCCTACCCTCTACCTATCACTCACCCTTTCGAAAAGAAAAGAAAAACGTATTGCGAGCCAAGGTGACAAGTCGAATAAACCGAGACAATCGCAAACAGAGTCATCGTGGACCCAGAACTCGGGATCGAGGACTGAGCGCAAAGATGGCAGGCTAAGTGGTTTGGTTTTGGTATATCGAGGGCGACTTACTGAGCTCAGGTTCGCTATCCGAGACAGACGGGTAGAGATATGTATGCTTGCATGCATGAGAAAGGGGTGTGTTTTCTAGGCCAATTTGTATAATGTACACTGCCCGGAGTACACACTACCGGATCCACGTCGAGGTCCCCATCCGACCTAGTAATAGGCAGGTAATCCACAGAGAAAGCTAGTATCTCTGGATGCTAATCTCGTTTCCACTCACCTGTACGCATCCGCCGTTAAGGAAGTCGACAGCTTTAGCTCAACAGAACCAGATCCGGAAAGACCCATTCTCGACTGAAGACATCCACTGTGTGGAGCGAGCCAGGAGAATCAGACCGTGCATCTCGAACCCGCCGTCGAGGCCCACTGAAACCCAACCCAATAACAAGCGAAATATTCAAGCCACCCTTGCTAGCCGGGAATAAAGCCAAATAAGGCACATGTGCCTACCCGTCGGCTTGCGGGCATCCTGCAGAAAAGCAACGCTCGTTGGTTATCTTGTGTGACCTGCCAGGCCGGAGTCCGGGCCAGGATGCAATTAAGCACAATTTCGACAGACCTGAACCCGAATCGGTGCTGTTGCTTGCATCTGTATCGGCTCTTGGAGTTGAGCGCGTACTTGCGTCCCGTTGCGGGGAAAGGGGTTCCGGTTGGCAGATGGCCTGACTCGATTCAATCTCTCGTTTGCGATGGGTGCATATGCAATGGGAGGATGGTTGAAGACGAGCAACGTGGCAACGAGTACGGCAGATTGTTTGGATTGGCATCTATCATTTTGAGCGGACTCCGAGCGACAAAGTGCCTTTGTAACTCGATATGGTTGAAGATACACCTGCAGCTGGTATATGTACCGAAGGCTAGTTTGGCGACTAGCAAGTGGCGACTAGAGCAACTAGATATATCATGAGGAGGAAAGCGACGCGTAAATACTGACAGGAGGGCCTGCCGTGCAATATCCGGCTCCACGGAGCTTCTCCTCGTTGGCGCACCGATTAAAGAACGGATGTCACATTGTGCACAAGATGAGGGCCAACCAAGGCGGATTATCTCTCCATCGCGATTTGAATCTCACTGCATAATCCCGCCGCATTGCATACTGGCACGGACTGTTGAGAGATCGAGCTTTGGCTGGGATGACCAGATCAAGGAGATATGAGGAGTATCTGCATCTGCCGTATTAAACCGTGACTTGGAAAAGAATAGCGCTCTCTGGGGCACTTTGTGGGACTTAGGATTTACAGAGCGTGCAATAACTCAAGCTAGTCAAACCAGCAAAATCTCAGCTTCAGCAATATGTGAGCGCGCCGTTGAAAGTCGCCGGCGTCGCACCATCTCCATACTGCAGGCCCCCGGTGCCCGTTTACCATTCGCCATTAGCCATGCAAGAGCGGATGCGGATGCAGATGCAAATGTGCAGGATTTGCTGTCAGTTGGGGTGAATAGTGGAAGAATGGATATGTTGCCTTGATCAAGCGCGCGCACACACACACACACACCAGAACTTTCGATTAGATCGGATCTCACCAGTTAATGAGTTCCACCTATTTGGAGCGATGCTGTCCGATCTTTGGACGATAGATAGACAGCCGAGTGAATCGGGCATGGGAAGGAGAGTAAGAGTGAACAGACTTACCCTCTGCTGAATGTCACGGCAGGTCTAGCAGATTAACACAACCTATCGAGGAACGATGGAAGACAAGATATCCGAGACTAAGTCGACTATCCCGCATCGGGCAAAGTATAAAGTTCCAAGGTTGAGTCAAGCTTCCAAGGTTATCCGGGGGGACCCCAGAGGCCCACGCAAGTGGCTGAAGGTAAAAAGCTTTTTAGAGCGCCACTTCTCGGTTTGGAGTTAGCTGATTCTCAGGAAATACTTAACCTTGCTCAAACTATTCAGGCACATTGGCTGATTACTTTGGCTACATATGTATACTTCTTACTTCTGACGTCCCTGTGCCTACTTCTCGCGTTACACGTACTTCAATACTGACTGACGCAATGCTTACTATACGACCCACGAAACAACCTTGGAAAAGGCGTAGGTTAAGAGAAAACAGGGCCTGACAGAGGCACTCGGATTTCCGTATGTCGCTATTGTTCAAGACTCCTCGGAATCGTCACGATTCTCGCGCCTGCACCTACGTGACAGACCAGGAATATCCGTTTCCACACCAGTGTCCGGGCGGGAGGGGGAGATATGGTGGAGGTTGTTATGTACGTGTCAAGAAAGCCAGAAAAGCCAGGGTCGGAAGGGATGATAAGAGGGAGTGAGTGAAAAAGGGCAAAGGGGGGAAATGAAAAAGAAAAAGCCATTTGCCATGCTCCATCCGTCGCTAAAAAGAAAAAGGGGAGGGAGGGATATCAACCAGTCCGCATGACCGCTTATTTCGAGGCTTCCTTGGGCTCCTTAGTCTCCTTGGACTCGGTAGCCTTCTTGGACTCGGTAGCCTCCTTCTTGGGCTCTTCCTTGGGCTTTTCTTCCTTCTTCTCCTCCTCCTTGACTTCCTTCTCTTCTGGCTTCTCTTCTTCGTCCTTCACCTCCTCGCCGTAGTATCGGCGGAGGAGCTTCTCGACCTTGCGATATTCGACCTTGACTTCATCCAGAGTCTTTTTGATGGCCTTGAGGCAGGTCTCCGTGTCCGGTTCGTCAATAAGACCTGTCTCATCCTTGTGGGCGCCGAAGTTTTGGATCTTCTCGCAGCCCTCCTTGACCTTGACAAGGCCCAGTGTGGCTGATGAGCCCTTCAGGAAGTGACCGAGGGCAGAGAGTTCAGCAAGGTTCTTGTCATCTCTGTTGTGCAATGATTAGTAAAAGGACAATGACCGCGAATTCCTGCAAGTAAGACATCACTCACATTTCCTTTTGTATCTTCTTGAAGGTGTTCTCGGCCTGGTCAAAGAAACCGTACACGATGCTCTTGCTGAAGTCGCGGTCCTCCTCATCATCATCCATCTCAAGGATCTGTTCGAATGTGCTCTCGTCGAGGATTTCCTTGTGATCAGAGAGCTTGGGCGGGCCCTAGACTCGGATGTCAGGCCGAGGAACCTTCGAGCACGGGCCAAGTAGTACTTACCGACTCGGCCTTTTTAGTATCGGCTGGTGCCATGGTTGTGTATGTGTATGTGTGTGTGCGTGAAGGAGATGCTTAAAGGAGTAGGCGGGAGCAACCTAGTGCAATGCGCAGATCGTCACAATCGTAGGATGGAAATGGGTTCGATTTCTCCGGTCTGATGCCCAGCCAATCCAGATGGAATATGAGGGGATCTGCTTGCAAATCCCAGTCAGCTCAGATTCATGCAACAGATCCAGATCTTGGACGGATGGAGTGTGGCAAAACAATGAATGTGAGGTCTTGAATGTAAAGATCAACGATGATACAACAAGGACGTCAGAATAGCAAGATCTGCACACAACGCATATGTCGTCTTACAAAGCCAGCAGGTGTTACGGATCCAGGAACCAAGGTAGCAAGGGAGCTGTCAACGACAATATGAGCGGCTCCGGGTCTATGGCCAAGGGGAAGAGGCTGGAACCGAGGCGAAATTCAGCCACCAGATTGAGTGATCAAGATAGCGACCAGGTCTGGGTAAAGGGAAAGTCAAGAAAAGATTCGAGGGGAATAGAGGGGTAGTACACAGCAGGGCTTGGAGGGGGAAAGAATTAGAGGAACCAGATGTGGAGGTGGTATATGGGCTAGAGGGAACAAACAGGGCCATTCAGCGCATATACTCGGACGGTAATCCAGTCACAGCCTTGTAAACAAGGACTAGCGCATCGCAAGAGCTGCAGCCCCAAAAGCCAGGGTCTCCACTTGACAGGGAATTGAAGACAGCGAAAATAGGAAGATATTCGAAGAGAGAGGGGCAGATAGGAAAGTCCATCCCACCTATAATATTTTTCTTTCCCTCTCAGTTTTGGAGATGACCACGTACCGAAAAAGGAGACAATAGATCCCAAATAGGAAAAGGAAAAGGAAGGAAAAAAAACGTTGAAAAAAGAAAAAGATACGAAACCAGAGGAAGTCAAAGAAGACGAGGGGGGTGGGAAGAGAGGAAATCGGAGGGGCCGAGAAAGCGAAGAGAAGGTGGGTAGGTCAATTCCAATCCGAAGGGAACCAAACTAACAGATGGGAATTGGAGGTCTTGGGGGAAAAGATATCAGAGAAAATTGTGAAAAATTGTGAAAAATTGCCAAAAAATAAAACAACGGTTGTTCATTTCATACTCACTTGAATATTGTATGTCGGATATATAAAATCAGTAATATTTGGTATTAATCCCACGTTCCTCTCATTTGGCGTTGAACAACTCGGAAACATTGCACTGGAACTATAGTATGTTATATTATTAGCTACAGTATATACGATGGTTTCTAATTGCACTCGTTCTTCCTGAAAACGCGATTATCTTCTTTTTCCGTCAAGGTCTCTCAAAAAGCAATTCTATAGACGTCCGACACCATTAGTGCAATCTTGTACTCCGTACGGAGTACACTTTGCTTTTTCGACTTGCTTTTTCTCGGTTAAATCGTACGTTATCATCTTAAATTTCCAGCCACACAGTCCCGACTGTTATCTCTGGATCAAATTCCACCGTGCTCCGTTCATGAGTCTAGTGGAGTACGACCGTGGCATCAGTTCTTCAACTGATGGGTCCGGGAAGAAAATGCACGGAATGAACGGGACAATCCCTCGGTGACCTGCTGTAAGTGTACTGGATAGTACGGGTTTAGTGGAGACTGATAGGGTATAAAAAAAAAACAAAATGATAAATAAAAACGACACGTTTTCTGACCGCAAAAAAGAGGGCTCCTATACCCATCTGGCAGCGGGAAGGAGGGCCCAGCAGGACGACATCATCGGACCGCCGATCCTAGCACGGAACGTCATTTGGTCTTCTCCCAAGCGAAATTTGGAAGTTTGGACGGTCACACGTGGAAACATTTGGGAACCCATTTGGGGGAAATGGCAATGGCCTTTTTCCTTTTGTCCCTGGGGCCATTCTTTGGAGAATCACCTTTTTTTTTTCATGGCTGTACTGCTTGAAAACAGAAAAAAACAGAAAAAAAAAACACCCTGTCCTAGCAAAGTTTTAGCCGCAAAGGGAAAAAAAAGGAAAAAAAGACAAGAAAAGAAGGTAAGACGTAATAATCCCGGCTCTCACAGCAGGGAAACACGATCGACTTGGGCCAAGTGCGCAGATAGGACTTGATTCAGTCGGTCTGGGCCCTCAAGGACCGTGTCCAGTAACTCAGAAATTGTTCGTTCTGCTTGTTGCATAGATTCCACCATCTGAGTCGGTAACAGTGAGTTGAACCAATGTGTGAGCTCACGGCTCCACGGCTCTTTTTTTCCCCTTCTCGAGAGGGGAAGAAAGGGGGGTAATATTGTTGGGCTAAGACACGAGGGAATATGCTGTCACCGGTGACGATTGGGTGTTTTGGTGTTCCTTTTATTGCTTTTTTTCTGGTCGAGCTTCACGGTTCGGGTTCTCCTATGAAAGGACTGGTGTATACAACATAGGTTAGATATATACTCCGTATATCAATTGAGGTCGAATATGTCCATCGCGAGCCGCAGCCATCTTTGTTTATATAGAGAAATGGGGGCGTGCATCTCCTTTCCCCTGGTATTTTTTTGCGCGAAGTGGTTGGCACTAGCACATTCTCTATCATTACCCACCAATGAGATGATGGCATAGTTGCCATGACATCATGCGATGGGGTAGTAGTTCCACCCACACCAGCCGCTGATGTCATTTTAGCGTCACAGCAATATACGGCTACGTTAATTACAGCAAATTACAAAATAACATACTCCGGGATGTTTACTTCAATGTTTCTACTTGGTGTACCCTAATAATTCTGTACAAGGTTTATTTAGCAGATTGTATACTTCTCACCCCAAGTGCTGACAGATCCTTCCATCTCCTCAAAAGGCTTAAGGCATACACAGGGCGACATATGTTGTAGTGGCCCAGCCCATGATGTCAGTTCGCATACGTGAACCCACGGTTCCATACAACATGAGAATGGCTGCTGTAGCACCAAATACAAATGATGCAAATTATATGGAGTTCCTCGCCTTTGGTAATTAACATGCATCACGGTCCATTCATACCGGAGAATCAACCGGACAATAAATTGAAGTACTTCTGCTGAACGTGGGGCCCTCGCTAAGCTCACCGAGTAACTCCTTAAATTAAGCGCTGTCATCTCGAATCTGAGCAATCACATCCAACAACAATCCCTCCGATATCTGCCCGTCTGTCCATCTAGCCTTTCGGACATACCACCCAAACCAGTCAAGCCCAGAATAGGCCAGACTACGCATGTGTGCTGCCGGCAATACGAGATGGCAGCCAGCCTCTTGCAGTAGTCTGGACTAGATCGTGCAGTTTCACACCGCGGAGTCAGCTAGTCTTTGTATCCCTGGCAGCCAAGAGCTCCTCCATAGGAAGCCATCCGCTTCGCTGCCGGCCCATGTACTCGATTGCCTGGAGCGAATCACATCAAGCCTGTTCCTCGGCAGAGAGCTTCTAAAAATTGTTCGCATAATCCAGGCTTGCAGAGAGCATTTATCCGGATGCGACATTTCGACTACGGATTATATTCGGAGTGAACAACAAAGCGACTGCATGGGTGCTTTCTTAAAAGGGTGATTGGCTAAGTAGCATGTAGCGCCCGACTACTCCGTACTGATAACATAAAATCTATAGCGATGCTCATATACCCTCAATAAATAGTGCATTACCAAGAAGCCTAATGAACAACAAAATAAAGATGTGCCATACCCCAGATCCCAAACACGCTTTGTCTCCACAGCTTCTTCGCGGGCTCTAGGGCTCTTCCAGAATGCTTACGTAAGGAACCGCGACCTCGGTCCCTTTTTTTTTTTGTTGATCGCGAGCTTCCCAACCAAATCAACATTTCTAGTTCCTCCATCCAAGGCAACATCACCACCAATTCTCCCACGAGACCGACGAGAAACGACCCCGGTCAAAAATGGCCTCAACCAAAACATCAAGCGCCCCGCGCTCCGGCTCCTCAGGCCTAACAAAATCCTACCTCTTCACCTACAACACCCTCAACCTCCTCGCCTGGGGCACCTGTGTCGTCTACACGGCCTCTCTCCTCCCAGCCAATGTATCGAACCAAACCCTCCCAAAGGTCTTCGGCCAGACCTTCTCCCCGCTACTGCTGGCCACGCAGACCCTCGCCCTGTTAGAAGTTGTGCACAGTATTGTGGGCCTCGTGCGCGCGCCCTTCATGACGACTGCCATGCAGGTTTCTAGCCGGCTGCTGTTGGTGTGGGGGATTATGGCGCAGTTTGGTGGGGAGATTGTTGGTGCTGGGCAGGATACCCAGCTGGGTGATTATGCGTACCTGGGGTGTGTTTTTGCTTGGGGAATTACGGAGGTTATCCGTTATGGATTCTTTGCTATTACCTTGTCTGGGAACTCGGTTCCTAGCTGGTGGACCTGGTTGCGGTAAGTTTTGGTCTTTTTTTCTTTCTGACGAGGCTACCGTGTTCAACGGGCTGATGGGTTTCGCATTGAACAGATACAACACTTTCTACGTTTTCTACCCCATTGGTATCTCTAGCGAGTGTGCACTCATCTTTCAGGCCCTTGGTCCTGCTGGCGAGCTGAGTCCGCTTTTCCGTTACCTTTTGATCGCGATTCTGGTGATCTATGTACCTGGTATGTTGTTCTTTCTTATGAGGTGTTTGTATTATCAGTTACTGACTACCTACTAGGTTCTTATATCCTGTACACCCACATGATTGCCCAAAGACGCAAGATCATGCGCGGCAAGAAGAGAGCTGATTAGACAGATTAGCTGCCCGCAGCTCAACATAAACTTGAATAAACCGAGTGGGTAACCAAAAGATGGCCTGGATCTATAGCCAGCTAATGCTCAAAGACAATTCAAGGGTCCATCATATTTAGGACCCGGAGATCCGATTCTCTGCGTCCAAAAGTAGGACTAGGATGTATTCTTCTGAATCTGCATTCGTAGAAACTGGACTTTGCGTCCCGCGAAGCTGTCTTTAACAACCCGTATGCGCTGTAAATATCCATGGGCCGGGCTTACAATCAGAAAACTAAGCATCACTCGCTAGCTCACTAGAAAGATCGTAAATAGAAATTCCGCGTGCTATTCGCTGTTGAAGGACATGATAACATCTCGACTTATGAAGTGTCCTCCACGCTTGACGAATTCCGAGATATCGGTGATGTCAACTCAACCCCTTGACTCCCCAACTTCCATAGATTTCGAGCTCCTCGACATTCCCGTAAATGTTCTATGAATTCGTCATAGGAGTACACTTTGTCCCGTAGAACACAAGCATTAGACTGAACCCTAGATGACCCCAGATCCTTTTCCAAAGCAATTTGACACCCACTACAGCAGACCCCAATCTGAGTGACGCCGCTTTCAATGTCGAGATAGGGCAAAGAGGTAGTCACCATATAACCAAGTAGCACTCTTCCCTTTGGCTGTGTCACTCGTGTCATCTCGTCTTCTTCATATAAGGATGGCCTGCTTGACAAGAGTAGTTTCTTCCTGATTTTCCTATGCTAGTAGTATCTAGTATTTCAGTATCGCAGCCCTCAACAACTATTACAATAGGCATAGATCTTCCTCCGCCGGGGACTCGTAAAGTCATAGTGTATCTTTAATTCGATTCTTCCCTAATTCGACTTCTTGGTCGTAACCTGCACTGGGCGACCCTCACGGCGTAGATATACCAGGTAGCCATAGCTACCAAGGGCGATAAGAGCAATAACGACGATGTTACCTTTTACAAGAACATTAGCTTGAGACTTTTCTCGGAATCATCACACATAAGAAACTTACTGGCGACGAATGCCCCGACCCCGCCTGTGGCTTCCAAGCTTCCCTTTAGCAGATGCTGTAGCATCTTAGGAATACCGGCGAAGAAGTCGGCAAAAGCTAGGAGTAGCTGATAGCCCGTATCCAGCGTACTCTTCACCACAGAGAATATCACCTCGAATATGGAGGTAAGGAGGTCCTTGATGGAAGTAATAATCGATGTCATTGTTGCTGAGACTAGCACTAAGAGGTCTTGTGCGACAATCGCGAGCGTAGTATTGTTTCTGTTTTAGTTTCTGAATTCTTAACAGTAGTATTTTGCAGGTGACTTCAAAATAAAAGAACACGTTTCGAATCCAGAGTGGCAAGTTTAGCCTAAGACCAGTTTTTGTACAAAAGTGCCTCCTTCCACCCGATGACGAAATGTGTGTATACCTAGGTAGAATTAGGGTTTTAGTGAGCATAACGGTACAC
This sequence comes from Penicillium rubens, assembly GCF_028828025.1. Classification (NCBI taxonomy): domain Eukaryota; kingdom Fungi; phylum Ascomycota; class Eurotiomycetes; order Eurotiales; family Aspergillaceae; genus Penicillium; species Penicillium rubens. Next base: position 6,922,639 of record NW_026890600.1, read on the forward strand.
AGTAGGATTGGGCGAAATTGTTTCGCCTCCTTATTTTCGGGTCTGTCACCTGGTTAGTTACTGATCACCGATGACGTGAATTATAACAACTTAAACCCCAGGTTTGAAAGTGACAAGTGGGTTTATCTGAGACCCAGCCGAATTATATCCTGTTCTACAATGATATGACGTCACATATGGATCCGATCAGATAAAGTCAACCCCCAGGTTTCCAAGATTCAAAAAGGTTGAAAGGTTGCTTTCTGGGTTCAATAGTTGTACACCTTTCTGCTAATAGTTTCTGGGGATATTGATTAGAATTAGGTGTGATCGATATCAGTCAACATAAATGTTCGATTACAGATATATAATAGTGATTTAAGGCAAAGGGAAGAGCAGGTCATACGCACATTGCGCGCAAGTTTCAGGACATATCAAGTTACATTCATTGGCATAAAGTCATTCGCAAATATTATACACATAAAGAGCTGTGTCTGCCCAGCACCTAGGTGCTAGCAAAAATGGTATCTCATATTCCACAGCGGTTCAATTTCCATCAGCACCCACCCGTTTAGTGCTTAGCGGCCTCTGCATATCATTAGCATTGATTCCATGCCACAGCCTTGTTTGGGTTCGACGATCTTACCCTTGTTAACGTCGGCCTTGGTGTTGTGGGACGCCTCGTCCTTCTTGTCGAAAACAGCATCCTTTGCGGCTTCAGCTCGGCTGCCCAAGCCAGCATCAGAATCCTTGGCGACATTCTTGTTGGCCTCCTTTGATGCCTGGGCACCACCGCCCTGGAGGGTCTCCGAGACGTAGTTAACGGCGTTCTAAAATTAAGGTGTTAGTACTTCAGAGAAGACAGCATTCACCCAGATATATGATGATGCGAACCTTGGCGGTTTCCATGATGTTGTTGTTAAAGAGGTTGTTGAAATGAGCTTGAAAGTCTCAGATGTTTGTTGATTTGAAGGTTTGTAGATTGTATGAAAGATGAAGTCAATGGCAGAAGCAGAAGGGGGCTACTTATACTAAATGGCACAGTGTCTGGTACCAGGGTTTAAGCTCTGACGTCATCAAACAAACAACTTTCCATGGAAGAGTCGACCAACTTCCCAGGTCGGTGATGTAACGAAAGGGAGGATTACTTGTTCTTGCATGTACGATGATGGAAGAGCCCACTTATTGGTTTGACCTACATTGTACAATTACAACATAATTTAGGTCGGGGTACGGAGTACTCCGTACATTGTACGCGTTTCCTTGAAATTGTGGAGCAACAGCCACAAAGTCAGGTCTTCAACGGTGTGGTCAGGGCAGATATCGACCTCACTATATTGTAATTAGTCAGTCTCTGTATTGTAGATGGTCATGGATATTGAGCTGGCTCATAGGTTTGTGGCCTTCCTTCCATCACAATTCAAAACGCAATCATTGTTGCACTGGTTCAGTCTGGAGACCAGGTAATGAATACATCCTGTCCAGCAGGGTGGGTGGATTGCTTATACCAGCGGTGATATCTTTGATCCATGCATTAATATCCGCGGCAGAGAATTCAAAGTCACATTCATTCACGGCACAGTCAAAGTCTCTTTTGACCTGGCTCTTATCAAAAACTTCCACCCATCCTGCGTCTAGTCTTCGCATCTCATCAATGAATACATCGCGTAAGAGAGTGGCTTCATACAGCCATAGCTGTTCAAGGTACAGTTCATTGGAACCTCCATCATCTTGGGATGGAGGGATAGGCTCTGAGCGTCGTGGTTTCTCGTCCAAAAACAAAGGATAGGAGCAGGCCTTCCATAAAGGCACCGCTGAAACACACTCCCAGTCTAGGAGGCCAGTCAGTTCTCCATTGTCATCAACGAGGATATTGTGTTTTGAGACGTCATGATGGAATATCATTGACGGCTCTGGGTCATGGTTGTGCATTGGAAAGACCAGAGGAAGAAGGGATTTGAGGTTGTCGATGATTTGCAGCGTTCTTGTAGCGTCTTCCACTTCGGCTTCACCGTCCCTATCAAGATCTCCAGCTGAATGTTTATTGAGAGCCGAATGACAGTCATTTTCGTTGAATAAGAGGCGAGACGTGATCCAGTCCTCACTTGAGCGAAATGGGCCTCGATGGACATCTTGGTGGATATGTGAATCCCATAAAAATTGCATAGAAACAATGCGGCCCACATGAGGTAAAGCCCATTCTGAAGAATCTTTGTCGGGGATACTCAGTAAGCCAACTCCCGAGTTCGCGCTCGTGGGTGCGCTATCACTATCTAAGGCGGGTTCCTTTGCCGGATCTGATATTCTGGTATCAATCAGCTGTCTAGTAGATGATGTTTCTTCACTCGATGTTGAATTTTCAACAACAGACGATTCGCCATAGATGTTTCCAATTCCACACAATTGATTTCGAAAAAGGCAAGCTGAGCCTGCGGCAAGCTTCCTAACTAGGCGTGCCTTCGCATCGAAAGAAAGAGACTGGTAAATTTCACCAAAGGGCTTTCCGGGCATTTTGGTCATTAGCATCCATTCAAATCCAATCAGATTGTCTCGAGACGGTTGGTGAGCGATAACTCTAGGAATTGGGAGGCTTGCGATACGGCGCACCCAATCCATTGTTACCACTTCACTCATGACTTTGTAACGCGGATCGACGGGCAATGAGACTCGCATGATAAATGGTTCATCATCTATGCTGACGTTGTAGATCTTGTTGAATCCACCCTGAACGAGGAAAGTCACTTCAACCGTGCTTGATGGCCGGAGCGACTGTACTGTCTGCTTTATAGCCCCAATGTCAGGTTCAACGGTCCATTTAGGGTTAGAACAAATAAAGTCTCCCTCCCATGCGAGACCGTAGAACTGTTGTTCCTGTGGTTCTAGTGGCTTCATTTTTGGTAGGGTGATTGGAAGTGGAGGAAACCCCGCTTTTGGCGTGTTGCAATATGTTATTCAACCGGCATGGAAATAGTATTTTCCATTCTGGGTGTGAGTAGTGTGTATGTCGATCGATCTGTGAGCTGTAGCCTTCACTACCTACCTACCTAGGTAGGTACCTAGGGTACATATTATGTAAGAACCCCATGTCCACTATCTAGAAGGTCGGGGGGTTGTTTATACGGAGAGAAGGCACTTGGGCAACGTGATGGATCCAGGAGGAGGTCAGGGGTCATCTATAAAAACCCCCTTCCGCCCACCTAGTCAATCAATATTCTTTAGGCCTGTGGCTCCTCAATCTTTCTTGTCCCATATCAGCAATATTCTTCAGACAACAACCTATCATCACAATTCAAATATTTTTGACTTGCAAGCTAACAATGGGTTTGTACCATACACATGACTGACATAATTCTATTTCTATACTGGGTAATCCTGGGTAGTTGTCATTAATGGATCATCTCTTCATGTTAGACTAGAGCAGGCTTTTGTTATTTCTTCCAGGTCCCGTCCTATTAGCCGTGCTTGTATCAATAACAAAGAGCTTCCCGGGCTTTGGTCTTTGAAGCATTACTTTGTTCTAAACAATGGCTTTTTACTTTCTCGAATCTCCTTGAGTCTTCAGTTCCCTTTGTTCCTCTGGGATATCCTCTTTGGAGAATTGACAGGAGACGCAAACAATGCAACAAAAGATTCAGGGTTGAAAGCCCATTGTATTATTCTATTCGAGTTCAAAGAGCTAACTAAGTACCAATCGGTTAAATAGTCGTCAAGTTCCACGTCAATTTCCGATATTCAGAATCAAGCAGCGTTCCGACTAACCATCTGACAATTCAATACTTCAGCATACCATATCCATTTACCTTCTTCGATCTTACCACCTTCCAATATGGCCTCAGCTGGGCGGAAAGCTTTCGAGAATGAGACAGAGGCATGGGAAGCACTTGGTATCGTCGACCTAATTGGCCACCAAGCTTCCATTCTAGATATTCTCGAGGCAATCTACGCTCCTATCCACAACAAGTATGTTTTTGATGGATACCTCCCTGACGGATTCTTTGAATCTGCCGAGGACGAAATTCTAATAGCGCTCCGCTGCTATCTTTCTAACGTCCCAGAGACTGTAAGGGACCATGTACCAGATGATGATGAGCTTTGCTTACGTCTGTACGATTTTATCCGATTTAAGCGAGCCGATGATCCTGCGTGGATGCATATCTTGCCGGAATGGGACTTTGAGCTGGAATAGCCAGAGAGGGGAGAGACAGAAAGAAGGAAGAGATTGATTCTCTGACAGACTCAGGCTAGCTAATATAGCTAGTTAGCAAACAGTGAGGTCTGGCCTGACAAACCACCTGGGCAGGCATCAGCCTGGCTGACATACAAACTTCTAATGGATACAGCTCATTGATGAATATCTTTAGATAGAAAGTTTACTATCAACAGGGCCAGACAGGGAGAGAGAGACTTCAAGGTGATGTGGGATAGGCAAGGGCATTGCAATACTCAGTTTGAGTTTGGAACCAAGTCGGACATAGAACATGATACAAGTGGTGTAGGGTTGATTATTTCGGCTTGAGCTATAGGTATGGTTTCCTAGATGTATTGATTTTGTTTGTTTTCTAGAAAGACCCAAACTATTCACTTCCCTTCTCCTGTAGTGTCTCAAATCTAAAAATATAACCTTAGATATCAGACTTTCTCTGCCAGGCGCTTTCCTAAGCTGTCTATTTTTGAAGTAGTCCAGAATGTAAGCTAACAGAAGTACAGTTAGAGACAGACAATAGTGTAAATTCAATAGGAAGAGTAACACTAGAACACTGAGTGCTCTAAGTTGCGGTCATTGTTTCCGACACCTTGAAGGGGAGTAGTGTACGCCAGTTGTCCACTAGTTGGCAAGTCCCATAGACTGAATTCAACAGCTATTAAAATCAAACAACCTCATAGCAGAATTCATCGCTAACCACCACTCGCAAACGACAAATAAATCCACCATCTAGATACATGCAAAATCATCATTAGTCCCACCATACCATAATCAACGAAAACACAGGGGACATTCAAAATCCCACAGATTTTCCCTCTAAAAGAACCCACAATCATACCAAAAAGGCGTAGTCGTAAGCGTCATGTCATGAAATCGTAACCCTCCTCCCCCAAGACCTAATTAAACCCTCCGCGAAACCACCGCCCCCCGACCCCCCCAACCCCAGTCCCAACCCTAACAGGCCTACTCCCCTCCACTCCAACTCCCACCCCGCGACCGATCACTCCCACTCCCACTCCCACTCGCAGACCCCAAAGAAAGCACATCGTCCTCACGAGCAGGTTTCCGTCCCACGCCAATGGCAACGCGCATCCCCTGCACAGCGCCGCCGTGCTCATGTCCCACGGGGTACATGCCGTCGTTGACGGAGAAATTGCGGCAGATGAGGTAGGCGCGCATGGCGGCGCTCTCGCGTGCCAGCGTCTCATTGCTGCAGATACCGTCTGTTCGGTACTCGCGGTTGTTGACGCGCACGGTACATGTGTATCCGCTGTTGCTTGTGTAGGCGTTGTAGATTGGTTCGGGCCAGTTGCGGCGGCGGCAGAGGCCTGGGTTTGGACTTGGTTAGTTTTGGGTTCTGAGTGGTGGGATTGGTTGGAGTGGAGTGGGGATGGAGGGGTAAGGTAAGGTCTTGGGTGTTTGTTTTTCTGCATTGGGTGTTTGGGATACGGTGGCAAGGGAACGGGTTTGGGGGCATTGGTTCGCGTTATATGACATGCATGGTTTGGGGAGGAGGTAGTGATGGATGGTGGGGAGAATGATGACAAGGATGACATACTGGTCAGGTATAGGATATAGTACATCTTGGGATTTGGACTAGACGCAAGCTGGAAGCGAGAAAGACGGGAAAACTAGAGACAGGCGACGGACGACGGCGTTGCCACTTGTCCAACTGCAACGAATTGCGACAATTACTTGGAACACATTGGATAGGTCTGGCTTGCAGGGAGACGGGTTTAGGGCTGAGGCTGAGCTGCTAGCTGGTGTGCAGTCAGGAAATATGCGGATCGTGATGCCCAATGGCGTTTGCTTTGCTAGTAGCGGGGAGGGTGTGCTGGCGTTCCAAACAAAAGCACGATTATAATACTAGTGAAGTTCAAGAGTGTCTAATTCAAAGAAGAGTGAATGAAAAGCGCGAGGGTGAAAAACAGTAGAGAGAAATTGAGAACTAAATCAAGATTGCGAAGGGAATATTGGAAAGATGCCACACCCATATACAGATATACAATTTTCTAGAACCGACTCTCCCCTCCTCCGTACAACAGGAAAAAAAAGAAAAAGAAAAAGAAAAAGAAAACAAATTAATGAGGGGAACAGAGCTGCTGCTTGCCATATACTTGATTACTTCTAAAAAACAGGTGGGGCTTTTGCATTGATACCTTTCCCAAGTCATACTGTGAGCTGGCCGGTGTACACAGTACCAACAGAGAAGGGAAACGGTTGCAATTGCGACAGCGCACAAAGATCTAGGAAAAAGAAGACATTTGGTGTCAATGCAGATGACCTGAAGAAGAAAAAGCTATTAAACAAAAAAAGTCAAACTACTAAGATTCTAATACCCACCGTTGAAAGATGGAAGGTTAAAAAAAGCAAAGTCAAGTATACAATAAACAATAATAAGCAGTACTAGTAAACAAATAATCAGAGTATAGTAAACAATCAAACTCAAAAGAGACCCTAGGGCATGGATCTGGAATCCGGGTATAGACTACTTCCACCAGGTAAACAGAGTACAAGAAGAGAACAGAAGACGATAGATGCACGCAAGCGCATTGGACCTCAGAAAGGCCCCAAAAAACCAAAGGTAACAGTAACTCAAACGGATGTTCGATGTATTTCGTGTGCCGTTTTCTCGGCGGGTTTACTGATGCGTTGGCATGTCTCTTTGCCAGTAGAATTGAACCGAGTCTGAGGCACCGGGAGTCACCGTGAGCTGTCTGCTTGTACCCCTGCAATTCGCCGATCGAAACATAAACATTCTCGGAGACTAAGGGAGACCTTGTAACCTGCTTGCAGAAGGTAATACCTGAAGATTATGGATCCCAGTATTCCGGAGTGATTGGAATGAAATAGCGCTATAGTGGTGCTATACTATACTATACTGTGTACACGGGTTGTTTTTTACTTTTTTTCGCTGGCATTGGTTGCTCAGAATGATCTCTTTCATTTTTGACCCCGCAGACGCATTAGAGAAAGCGCAATTAAATCTGCCGCCCTTATGGATATCGAGACGCGCAGGTCTGCAAATGGTGATTGGAGCCAAGGAGGGGCCGTTCATGTTGTGCAGAACGCGTCTGAAGAGGGGCCAATTGCTTGTGAAAGGGCTATGAGTCAATGAAATAGTCAATAAACTACCTAGTAGGTAAGCAAAGTAGAGAGGGGGCAATTGGAATCCAATATCGGAGAATGGGAAAATGCAGGCGCCGAGGAACTTGAGTTACTCGACAGGCATCGGACGCAGTGATGAGCTGGCATTGCAGTGGAGAAAGGCGTTGGATTTATCCGCATATTCTGGTATTGACGATTACTTTTGCCCTCTTGGGCCTCGTGCAGCTTGTTCATTTTGGTGGCAAACACATTATGATGTACATCGTAGGAACAAATTTCATATGGATCGTCGAGAATGGCGGGACAAGTAAAACCTTCGCGCTAAAGAACTTTCTGTGAACTTCGGAAAATCGGTGAAACTGCCAGCACAAAAACTAAGGAATTGGTGCCATGTGCTATGACCTATGCTGTAGAGTCATACTCGGGCCCCGAATCCAACCCCTTGCGTCTCGGTCTCGTTCACAGCATCCTCCTTGGCTCGGTCGAAAAGATCATCCTCGTGGCTCCCATGCCATGACCGCCGATATGACCGCGGGGCTTGCAGTCTCAAGCATCCAAGACTAATCATGCATAATGCACTTGCTCGGAGTCCCTGGTTACCAATGACACCCTGCTTCAATCTACTACATTGTCGCGAGACTTTCCGAAGGAAACCTCATCCGTCGTGGCGCATTATCCGTGTCTCCTTTCTGATATGGTGTTGGGTCGCGCCCCTCCAGACTAGACAAAGAGAGGCTGGGCCTCGGACCAGAGCCGCATTTGCTCCGCGGCTCTGTGCGGGATCACATACAAAGGGTGCATTGGCTCTAGCCGATCACCCCTTGAAAACACATTGGCCGGATCGCGGCTTGGTGAAGACTTCCAGGAAAATGAGGACGAAAAGTTGTTACTTGCGATACTCGAGTCTGTCCGGTAATGATGGTTTTGAGCCGCACTCAAACCCGCCATAACGTAGCAGGTGTGATATGAATCGACATGCCTTGGGTCATGGTCAGCTGCACGTGTAAAAAAGAATCGTCACGGATAGGAGTTAACATACTTGCCCGGTTTGTCACGGAGACCACCGTCGTTCCCTTGACAACATCCAAGGATGTATCGGGTTAAACCTTCGCGGCTGAAAAGACTGTTGGCTGGTGGCTCGGTGCTATCCGGCTTTCCCTCTAGGGAAGATTCAAGCAATGGCCAACACCCACCAACCCAATGGCTATAACATCCATCCACGAGTTTATTTGTTCGTCCGGAAAGACCACCTTCTGGGGCGGACTGGCGTGCAGACAACCACGACACTAACATCGGAATGTCCATGTGTCTGTCAGGAACTATTAGCATACGAGAATCAGAGAGAGCATTCCGGGCTAGATAAGCCTCGCACCTGTTGAAGATCTCCTCGGGGGGTCCCAAGATAGACAGACATGCCAGAGCACAAAAGGCGTATGCGCCATGGGCCTCCGACCCAGGGCTACCGGAGATACCTCCTTCGAATGTTTGGCCTGAAGGCGAGTGTCAGCACATCTCAAGGCTACTATAAGCCAAGCCACCAGTAACTCATACATCGTGAGAGATATTCAGGAAGACCACTCGTCAGACTCTCCAATCCAGCCTCCCGCGCTTGAGAGCCCGGAGCAAGCGTCAGCGGCAGGTCAAGTAGCGAGATAAGAGTCATAGCGCAGTATGCGCCACTGTATTAATGACATGTCAGATCTTGCGTTGGGGAAGGGGAACGGGATTACGAGCAAGCGCCTGCTCCAGTCCTGGGGTTTCACTTACCGCACATCTTCCTCCCCGCCCTCGCAAACACGGAATCCCCCGTCTGGCTGCTTCAACCGGCCAATCCATTGCCACCTGGGAAAGCCAGAAACTGGGTCAGACGCACAGGATCACACAAGACGCACATGCAGCAGAAAGCTGCCGGTGACAACTCACATCGCGTGTCGGTCCACCAATCCAAAGGCTTCCTCGCCCCCAACCATAGCTAGCGACAGAACGGCTGCATAACTGCCCGCCAGGTGGGATGTCTGGCCATGGCCGCCGCCAAAGCCACCGGTGGGGTTCTGCATGGGCCGAAGCGTAGTGATCACACTAGAGAAGAAGAGGAATGTTCAGAATGGTATTCTTTCTTTTTTCCATGTTTCACGTTGTACAGAAGAGATGATCCTTTCCAATCAAGGTACATCTCCTCCAGACTTCGGGAGGCTCTGTCTCCATCCTGTGGATATATGACAGATAGTAAAAAACAATTTGGGGGAAGAACGAGGCGGGGAAATGAAATAACTTCAAAAAATAAAAATGAAAATAAAAAGCAAGGATGTAAACACTTGAAGCATGCACGCACCGTTCGCGAAATCGAGTCGTCTCTTCTCCCATCATGGCCAGTCCCGCCAGCGCCCAGTACACAATCCACGGGCGGCTGGCGTCCATGGCGACGAACCCCTCGGGATAATCCTCGAGGGCATCGTAAAGGTAGCTGATGTGGAGATCACGTTGCAGGGCGGGTACGCCATGGTCGTTGAAATCCTTCTGGGTGCTGTGGATGCCTTTCAGGAATGGTAGGCATTTTTCCAGGGTCGCATTCTGCAGATCGATGGTCTCTGTGATGAGCGGGTCGCGAATGGGCGGCGGCTGCGTGAACAAGGCCGGGATCCCCGGGCGCGCTTTGGAGTCAGACGGGTTCATGGCTGAAGTCATTGGAATTGATGAGGTTGGACGGTTGGGTTTTTGTGCGTGCGGAAATCGAACTTTTCGTTTCCCGAGCGGCATCGGGGATTTGAGGAATTTGTAGATTTTGTAGATTTTGTAGATTTTGAAGCTCAAAGAAAGGTAAATTGAACGTTCTTACTATTGTTCTGTAGATATGAATGTGAATGTAAAATAGAAGTCTTTGTTTTCCCCACTCTCGGGCATCTTTGACCATCTTTGACGACATCACCACATGTCCTTCACTGTATTTCCCTTTTCAACCTTTTCGAGTCCTGGAGTATCCTGATTCAGTTAGAAACAGACTTTCTCGTGGGAAATGCATATCTCGAGTATTACTCCGTGCTCACTGAAGAGCTCCTGCATGTCACAAGGACCCAACATATATATATATGTGATGGATCTCACGCCATGCACGCAGTATATTGGCTTACATGACACCCTTGCTGCATGTGCCCAGGTATTCGAAATATTTTTTTTTTTAAGAAAAACGTCGACCTGTCCGATTCCTTGTTTTGCCATACTAAGGCTCAACAAGATTTCCAGAGTCCGTGCAATATAGCCGAGCACTAATTTACTATTTTACTATTTCCCTAACTAGTTATCTTACTAGTGCTTAGTTTATTATTTATTATTTAGTAGCTACTTATTTTCCAACGGGGAACTCCCAACTGCATCAGCATCCTGAACTGGCCCGCTAAATACCTTTGAGGTATGGCGCATTCAATGAGATACGAATCACGGGTGGTGGACGGGGAGCTGATTGGATCTGATTAGGAAGGACTCAACTAATTTTGGTATTTGGGATACTTGGGATATTTGGGATATTTTGGGAGATTTAGTATACGGGAACATAACAGGATGTCAGATCTCGCCAATTCTTATTGCCACGCAGTGATACCCACTGATCTTCCGGGTTCGGGCTCACGGGTGATTTGCTAATAGTAAGGATCTCAGTCAGAACCTAGGTAGAAAATAGTAGAATAGATATATGAAATATTATATGAAATATTATATGAAATAGTATATGAAATAGTATATGAATTAAGAGAAAAAGAAAAAAAAAAAAAAAAAAAAAAGGCAACCTTTCCCATTTAGGAAAGAATTCAATAAATAGGGAGATCATGGGACTTCCCGGCTAAGAGGACCTCCAGGGTTGACTCTATCTCCTCTCTCCCCTCTCCGAATCCCTCCTACTCCCCCCCCCCCCCAAATCCTAGCGGAATCAACGCTACTGCACGCTAATACCCGTGGCATTAATTCATCGCTCAACACTGGATCAACGTTCCCTCCACGCCATCAGCCAGCCTCTCCACTCTCCACAATCAACTCCCCTAGCGCATTTCTTCGCTCACCGCTGCTTTGTCCCCCCCACCGCCTCACTTTCCCTCTTCTTCATGGTTGTGTCACCCTTCTGAAGAAGGTCCTCTCATCCAGGCTGGTCCTTTCTTCCCCTTCTCTTTTACTTCCCCGTGGTCGTTTTTGACTCCAAAAAAGTCATGTCCAATGTCGATATATCAAATGATGGCCTTATTGGCGTCGATTACGACTCCAGAGGCTATCTTCAGCATCAATCATGGCCTGTCGCGGTAGATCAGGCGCCCCCACGGTCAGAAGAGGGCCATGGTCTCTCCCCGTTGCAAACTGGCGGTCACCCTCTGGAACAGTCGGTGACCCAGGATCCAAATCTCATGGTCGACTGGCACTTTCAACCACTACACACCCCTCACCACCACCACCACCTCTCATATTCCTCCGAAGACCCGTCCTCAGCGCCCCAGTTTACCACCAGTTATGGCATGCCCATGCAGTCATCCCCCGTCGATCTCATGCCCGGCCAGGGCCAGATGAGCGCCGGCTTGCTCGATGGTCCCTATCTGCCGATGTCGGCTCCGGTCGATATGGTGCCATTCACGTATCAGGACTTCCAAGCGGATCTGATGGCGTTCCCCAACGGACTTCCGGATGTTTCTTATGCCCCGCACCCCGTCCTTGAAAGCAGTTCGCCCACCGACACTTATCTGGAGGTCCGTTCCCTGTCCAGCAGCGACAACGGCTGGAGTACTATCGACCATCGCCGCTCTCTCGACTTTGGTTATCCTGAACAAGGTGTTTTCGTCAACCCCACCCAGACACTGCACGACCGCAGCCTTTCCGAGTCTTCATATTCCACCTCATACGGCAGCTTTGTGGACATCACGAATCCGATCGGATCTCCCGGTTCCGAGAACAATATGGATTTGCCTTGCTATAGTCACCATGGCCACGGACACAGTCATAGTCATAGCCATACTCACAGCCACAACCACAGCCATAGTTACAGCCACAGTAGCTCCATTGGAATCCACGGTACCTCCCCGACAAGCAGCGCAGTTGTCCTTCGTGACCAGTCTTCGCCAGGGTCTTGTTCGCCTTCCGCCGTCAGCCCCGTCGGAATGGTACGGCCGATCCCGGTTCCGATCAAGAAGTCAACATCCCCTGCTCGATCGGCTGGGTCTTCTCAAGCATCTGCCTCACCGCCGAGCCGGAAACCGTCCCGCAAGAGCCCCATTGCCGCCAAGACCGCCGAGACCAAGGTTCGCAAGCAGTCCCAGACCGGCAAGCCCGAGACCGAGAAGCGTGTTGGCAAGAGAAAGGGTCCCCTGAAGCCCGACCAGCGAAAACAGGCCAGTGAGATCCGGAAGTTGCGCGCTTGCCTGCGCTGCAAGTTCCTCAAGAAGACGTGTGACAAGGGCGAGCCTTGTGCAGGATGCCAACCGTCGCATGCACGGTTATGGCAGGTGCCATGTACTCGCATTGATATCAAGGAGATTGGCTATTTCATGAAGGACTGGAAGGCGGATTATGAGCGCCACATTACCATGGGCTTCTCTGTCGGCAACATTACCGGATTCTCGGACCAGGAACGCACTTTGTTCATCACCCACGGATATGGACAAATCCTGCCCATCAACGCCCGCGAGGTCTATGTCCGTGACGAGCAGTGCTTCACCGTTGACTGGATCGAGACAATGCAGCGTGATCCGACACAGTACGAGGTCGAGACTGCCAAACTCTCCGCTGGTATGGAGGGAATCTCGCACGCGATGCTGTCGGATTACCTTGACCGCCACATCGACGGCAATGGCACCTTTGAGAAGTTCGTCGACGATTACTTCGAGGGCACTCCTTTCCTGACGCAAATGCTGAAGACCGCCTTCCGCTTTTACTTCCGCACGAAGCTGCCCGTTATCCGGAAGGCACTCAAGCTGGTGGTTGCTTACAACCTCACCATGCATGTCACCATGGTCGAAGGTATTGGCGAGGAGGAAGGCTTCCTCGGCAAGATCGAGAACATGGGCTCCAAGTTCTCCGGCAAGACCATGGCCCCTGTCATGATCAACTTCCAGATTAAGTGTGCCATGGCTAGCATGTGGCGTGAGCTGCAGAAGGATGTGCTGGAGGAGCTGTCGTCACTTTACTCGAGTGTATACAGCGGCGACAAGCTGAAGAACTGGCCGACCATCTTCATCCTGGCCTCCATTCTGCTGGCCGTGTGGGAGGAGATGCAGTTCGACAGCCACTACCGGACACCAGACGCGGCTGCCGTCGACAAGTTCTGCACGGACATGGAAACCACCCCGGTGGGCGTCATCGTCGGACTGTTCCAGGCCATCTCACAGAAGCTGCCCCCGTTCACCGAGTGGGACTCGCAAAAGCACCACCAGCTGTTGTACTCCAACCAGGATGTCTGCAACACCATGACTGAAGTCCGCCAACATGTCGAGCAACATGGTAAGAGACAAAAGAGACAAGCTCTTCCCAATGTTCCAGTTTGATATCCGAAACTAACTCCACCCTTCAGAAACCTACCTCCGCAGCCGCAGTTGCACGAAATTCAATCGTGGCGACTTCGATTGCCTTTCAAATAAGTTTGTGTCGCGACTGGTCATTCGCGCCAACTAGACAACAACCCCGATGCGCAAACGCATTATGATGATGATATTACCACGACTATCGTTTCCAGCGAGTACAGTTCCGCGATTTCGTTTTGAATGCTAAATGATAACGAGAATATGCGAATCATTGTCGTGACGATGTGCGAGCGCATCTATTTCCGCTCTTTTGACGAAGAATCCGACGGGTCCCCCTCCCAGCGAGGTTCTACCCTTTTTTTGTATTGTTGTTCCGAGCGAACCGACTTTCTTTTGATCTAGCCTTTTATGAGCCGTGTTGCTTTTTTTTTTTTTTCTTTTTGGTCTTGTCTTTTGTCATATTTACCTTTTCATTTTTTTACCCTTTATTATTGGTATTTTTTGGTATTTTTTTGCTCTTGTCTTTGGTGTATACCTTTCTTCGCATAGCTTTGTCTCCAGCGATGAACGAGGATCACGAATGTCATGACCGTGTACGGCCGAAGGTGTTTCTATTGTTTTGTTTTCATTTTGTTGGCACCTGGCACCCGCCACGAAACAGGCCAACAATTCAAGTTAGAACAGGGCCCTGAGAAAGGGTGTGCAGGCTGTCTTATCCCTGAACCCTCACATTCTTTGTGGTGGTTGACGCATATCTTCTTGCCGGGGAAAAGCGTCGGGAGGGATATTTGCGAAAGCGTTTTGTTCATACCGGGCTTTATGCTCTATATCTCGATAGTTTTTAACTCTAAAACTTGAATTTTTATTTTTTCATATCTCATTATTGATTAACTATTGAACTATTAAAAAGAAAGAAAAGACAGCGGTGAACCCGGATCCGACTTTGATACTAAGTTTGGAAGCGGGTACTGGGTACCCGGGAGACCGCAGCAGTTGCCGCGTACAGCCCCGTACCCTGTACTTTCTAGTCACTAGCGTCTCCATTTTAAGGTCCCACCCCCTCTTTTGGCGATAAGCAACATAACGTCATCACTTGGACAAAGGGGACTTGATGGATATAGGAAGATGTAGGAAAATGTAGGAAAATATAGGAAAACATATAGAACAGTGGAAGATCATGGAATCTTAATAATGTTAATAATAGTCTATTTGTAGGCCATATCCAATGATATATAAGTTTCGGAGTTTTCCAGGTGGCGTCAAGTGAAGTGATGGGCTGTTCCCAGGCACCCCCCCATTTGACTCATCCGGCATCTTCTGGCATTTTCACGGCGTCACCTGGGCCTGACTAAGACACCTCGCCCCCTCATCCTTCCAAGGTTTCCTACATAAGGACGCTGTTTCCCCTCTTCCACTTTCTCCCTTCTTTCAATCCACCATTCTCCACAGCTCGCTTCACACTTGAGCATCCTTCCTTTCAAATCAATCTCAAATAATAAAGCCCATCATGCAGATCTTTGTCAAGACTCGTACGTTTATCCCCTTACCTGGCTCCGACGCCGAGAGACGACCTCCTCTCGCCACTTAGCCCATGGACATCCTTGCTAACATTCCTCTCTCTAGTCACTGGCAAGACCATCACCCTTGAGGTTGAGTCCAGCGATACCATCGACAACGTCAAGTCGAAGATCCAGGACAAGGAGGGTATCCCTCCTGACCAACAGCGTTTGATCTTCGCCGGCAAGCAGCTGGAGGACGGTCGTACTCTGTCCGACTACAACATCCAGAAGGAGTCTACTCTCCACTTGGTTCTTCGCCTCCGTGGCGGCATGCAGATTTGTACGTGTTTCCTTCTCTCACGGCCCCATTTTCTTTTTACTAACATTTGCCACAGTCGTCAAGACCCTGACCGGAAAGACTATCACTCTCGAGGTTGAGTCATCTGACACCATCGACAACGTTAAGTCCAAGATTCAGGACAAGGAGGGCATTCCCCCCGACCAGCAGCGTCTTATTTTCGCCGGCAAGCAGTTGGAGGACGGTCGTACTCTGTCCGACTACAACATCCAGAAAGAGTCCACTCTACACTTGGTTCTCCGTCTACGTGGTGGTATGCAGATTTTCGTCAAGACGCTCACTGGCAAAACTATTACACTTGAGGTCGAGTCATCCGACACTATCGATAATGTGAAGTCCAAGATCCAAGATAAGGAGGGCATTCCTCCCGATCAACAGCGTCTCATCTTCGCAGGCAAGCAGCTTGAAGATGGCCGTACACTCTCCGACTACAACATCCAGAAGGAATCCACCCTCCACCTTGTCCTCCGTCTTCGTGGTGGTATGCAGATCTTTGTCAAGACTCTGACCGGAAAGACTATCACGCTAGAGGTCGAGAGCTCAGACACTATCGACAACGTTAAGAGCAAGATCCAGGACAAGGAGGGTATTCCCCCTGACCAGCAGCGTCTTATCTTCGCTGGTAAGCAGCTGGAGGACGGACGTACTCTTTCGGACTACAACATCCAGAAGGAGAGCACCCTGCACCTGGTGTTGCGTCTGCGTGGCGGCCAGTAATTGATTTACGATTCTGTTTTCTCAACTTCGATAGGTTCTACATGACCTGCATGGCGTTTGGTCGGTTTTCGAGGCTGAGGCTTCTTTTCTTGCAATGTTTCCCGAGGACGGCTTCTCTCTTTTACTTGCCCACATTATCATCACGGCTATGTGATAGATAGTTCTCTACAATTCACTCTAGCAATATTTGCTAGTCTTTACCTAGCATATCATTTCATTATAATGTAGTTGTAGGTGGATAGTGTTAATTGACAGAAATTGACATAGTATGATAAAGGTTATCAACACAAACATCTTTAAGCCTCCGGCATCACACCCGGGCACTGGACACATGCAAGCCCCCCGGGGCGTGTAAGTGGCTCATCTGGGCAATTTCGTTCAACCACACCGGTTCTCGCCACCTCACCTTCCCAACCAGAACGCGCCTCAGAATCTCAATGTTTTTGCCTCTTTGCCACTCTCGCGTGCCAGGAACCAATTGTGGCGGAAGGCGTCGAAGCGGGCGACAATAAAATATTAAGTAATCATGCATCCTTATCGTGATAACACGACTTCCTCTTTTGATAGTTCCAACCACCAGTCGCAAGCTCCAGAGGATGCGAGCCATCACCCGGAATGCCCGCTTACTTCTACCACTTTAGCTTGCAACTCCTCTCCCACAGCCAATCTGACGCGCCGAGCTCGCAGGGATCCTCTCTGGCGCTACAATCCGCATGGGAAGCTCTCCAACCATTCCAACAACGGAGCCGGCCTTCACCCTCCAACCGCCCATCACCCGCAGGGGATAATCAAACCCCACAAAACCCAGGCCATACTTTGGCGCATCGAAATAAACCCATATCCACCTTCCCCACCAACACCGCAAGCACCCCACCGCGAACCATTTCCTCCGCCAGCACTTCTCACGACTCTAACGGCCCCTCCACTGGCTTCTCAACTAGCACCACCCAACTTGAAGACGACAAGCGCTTTGGCGCCATCTGCATCGAGTGCATTGACATGGTCACCCCAAAGAATCCGCCCAAACGCACCTCGAAGCGCGGCTCCGCACCCACCACGGAACCAGAGAACCTCGTCGCTGCAGGCATCGGCACTGACATTCTAGGGGGTCTCCATACAAAAGGCCAGTATATCCCACTCGATTACGAGCTTGCCGACAGCGTCTGGGGAATTGTACACCTGTACCGCGACTCTCAAGAGACGTCCTACCTCGGAAATGACGATGAGTACCCCGCCTATCTGAAGGGCTCCTCAGCTGCCGCCCGCCAGCCCGGTGAGCAGCAAGCTACGTTGAGGCAGGGTCTGACCGGTGCGGCGGATATTAAACAATCCGGGACGAAGGGTCTTGCGGAATATCCGTTTCCTGAGACAAGTTCTTCCACTGCACACAGCCCTGATGAGGATTGTACGACACTATGTATTCTCGCTGTGCCGTCTTATCTGTCGCCGCCGGACTTTTTGGGGTTTATTGGACAGAAGACTATGGACGATGTTAGTCACTTTCGGATGATCAGGACGGCGCGTGCGAATCGGTATATGGTTCTGATGAAGTTCCGGAATGGGCGGAAGGCGAAGGAATGGCAGAAGGAATGGAATGGGCGTGTTTTTAATAGCATCGAGCCCGAGACCTGCCATGTTGTTTTTGTGAAGACGGTCGAAATCCAAGTTGTGGATGCCGGAACACCATCCGCTGAGAATGGCGCTGTCTCTAACCTCTCAACCCCCTCTCGGCCCCCGGTATCCTCTACTGGACAAGCAACTCTCACCGGGAAACCTCTTGCACCACCTACACCTGCTCTAATCGAACTACCAACTTGTCCCGTCTGCCTAGAGCGGATGGACGAAACCACAGGGCTCCTGACGATAAACTGCCAACATGTCTTCCACTGCACCTGTCTCCAAAAGTGGAAAGGCACCGGCTGCCCCGTATGCCGATACACACCAGACGACTACCGCAAAAGCAACGCCTCGCTCAAACCAGACGAAGAACCTCTAGAATGCAGCGTCTGCCACTCAGAAGAAAACCTCTGGGCCTGTCTAATCTGCGGCACGATCGGCTGCGGCCGCTATGACAATGCCCACGCCTTCGCCCACTGGAAAGAAACAGCCCACGCCTTCTCTATGGACCTCACCTCCCAGCGCGTATGGGACTATGTAGGCGACGCCTATGTCCACCGCATCATCCAAAACA
Organism: Penicillium rubens; assembly: GCF_028828025.1. Classification (NCBI taxonomy): domain Eukaryota; kingdom Fungi; phylum Ascomycota; class Eurotiomycetes; order Eurotiales; family Aspergillaceae; genus Penicillium; species Penicillium rubens. Next base: position 6,941,183 of record NW_026890600.1, read on the forward strand.
AAACAGATGGCAAGCTTCTCGAGCTACCCGCAGCAGACTACAGCGCCCTCGATCCACCAGACTGGGGCGACGCCGTCCCCCGCGAGAAACTAGAAAACATGAGCATCGAATACACACATCTCCTAACCAGCCAGCTTGAAAGCCAGCGTGCATACTTTGAAGAGGTCGTCGAGCGCGCCGTCGACAAAGCATCGCAGGCTAGTGCCGCCGCCGCCGTGGCGGAAGTCAACGCTTCCAGCGCCACATCACGCCTCGAGGAATTACAAGACAAGTATGATGTTATGACGATTGAGACGCTGCCGTCACTTGAACATGACCGCGCTCGCGCGGAGAAAAAAGCAGAGAAATTCGAGGCCCTGGCGCGCTCGTTTGAGAAGGGGTTCCAGGAAGAGAAGGCTATGAATCGGAATATGATGTTAAGGCTGGAAGGTCTTGCTAAAGAGGTTGACGGGCTTAAGGCTGCGAATGCGGATCTTGCGGAGCAGAATCGCGATTTGACGTTCTTTATCAGTGGCACGCAGAGGTTGCAGGGGCAGGGTGAGGATGTTGAGCAAGGAACTGTTTCTGTGCCTGAGCCGTCGTCTGCTCCGAAGAAGAAGAGGAAGGGGAAGGGGAAGAAGTAGCTTGGGGTTAGGGAAATCTTGTGTTTACTTTTGCTTGGATTGGAGTGAATGGTCTAGGGTTATCCGCCGGTATTCTTCTACTGCGTGCCTAATAGGTTGGGTGGTTATGTGCATTTAGCGAGGTGTACTGCGTACACTAGAAACGAGTTAATGAATATGAAGTTATGAAATATTGATATGCAATGGAGTACAATAAGTCGAATAATATACAAATAGCTCAAAGCAATGCAAGTATAGATACATACAGATCCCCAAAATCATCTAAATCTCCTTCCTAACAGCCCAGAAGTAATTCCCCCAATCCTCACTCCCAGGCACCATCTTCCACCCAATCCCAGGAATATAAATAGCACCCACACACTTCCACCTCATCCCCTCCGCAATCGCACTCCCACCCCTCGAAACACCCGTATCAGCAGCCCTCATCAACCCCTCCTGCAACCACCCTTTAACCTCACCAGGGTTGACAAACTTGCTCCACTCATGCGTCCCACGGGGCACAACACCAATCGGCCACGGCGCTTCGGCAATAACCTGGTTCAGGATGAACGACGGCAGCGTCCGCGAAATAGTAGATCCAATTAGCCACCCGCCGGGCTTGAGCGCGCGCAGACAGTTCGTCAGGAAGCTTAGAGGTGTTGAGGTCTTCGGGTCGATGTGCTCAAGGACTTCGAAGAGGGTTACGACGTCGTATTGTGGGGCGGGTTGGGTTGAGGGAGAGCTTGGGTTTGGGGTCGAAGCCGCAGTCGAACTTGAAGCGGGCGTTAGAGTGACAGCGTTGCCGGCAAGTACATCCTCCAGCGTTGTGTTAAGGTACTTGAAGCGACCGGTGCGCAAGTGTTCGTGGACGGTTGGATCCATGCGCGCGTGCTCGCGCGCCATTTGGATTAGGTCCGTTGAGGGGTCGATTGCGGTCATTGAGGCGGCGAGGGTTGGGGTTGGGGCTGGGCCGGTTGGGTCGAGTGGGATTGTGCGTGCGAGGGACTCGGCGAAGATGCCGCCCCCGCAGCCTACGTCGAGGTAGTTGAGGGTTGCGGTGGAGGGGGTTGAGGTTGAGCTTGGGTTTTGGCTTGGTGAGGAGGTTCCTTCTGCTAGGCAGGAGGCGATGAATTCGTGACGGAGGGGGTTCATTAGGTGCAGGATTCGGGAATGGCCCATTGGGTCCCACCAGGAGCTGGCGAGAGCGGAGAAGTGGGAGAGTTCATCGGCGGAGACGGAGGATGTTGAGTGCGCGCGGGTTTGGGTTGATGCGGGTGCGGAGAGGAAGTGGTTTGGTGAGGGTCTTGTTGAGCTGAGGGCTGAGCGGAGGGTTCGGGCTGAGAGAGGGAGGGCACGGGGCCGGAGGGAGGCCATTGTGTAGGTAATGGTGTTGGTTATAGGTGAGATTTGAGGTCCAATGGAGAATTGGCTCCGGGGTTTGGTGCTCTAATGAGCTTTGGTCGATGCGGAGACCCGAGAATTATCTGCGAGGAAGCGTTAATTGGAGACATACGAGGGATGTAGAAAGCAATAGAGAGCATACCAGTGAAGAATAGCCTGAGCAATTGAGAAGAGAAACCTTGGAAGTCGCATGAAGCTGATCACCGAATTGGAGATTCCATGTGAGACAAACATGCCAAGACAATTTGACTGCCATTCACGAGTATGAGCTTCCTTCTCGACCTACGAGGTACATCAACTACAATAGCCATGGATTTGATGCATTGAGTCATTGATCGTGTTCTACAATTCTGTTGTTCCTCCATATCATAAACAACCATCTATAAATCTCCATTTGGTATCACAAAAACAAGAAGAAAAACCGCATCACAAATTCAATACAGTCGTGCCCATCATCACAAGAGACAATTTTCGAAGCCTAGTTCCTGCGGCACATGCGGATGAGGAGCTGACTCGGCTTGTCCATCAACGTCATGGATATCAATATCCTCCGCACTGGCAGCGTAATCCCAGTCATGCTGGCCAGACCATGAAGCCAACTGATCCGGCACAGCAGCGCCGAGTATAGGAAGGAAATTTCCCGTTGTGATGTTGCAGTCGAGTCCAAGCACGTTTCTGCAACGATCCAGTAATGTAGGGAAGAGGTATGAGGGCGAGCCACGAATCTGAGACAGAGTGTGAAGTATACCCCACAGCAACTCGTTCGGATCAATAATCGACTCAGCCAATCTATGGACGGCTTTTGGTCCAAGAGATCTCGTCACATCAGCAACAGAGGAGCCTAGGTCGAAGAGCTTTTGTTCCTATAACATCCAAATCAGTATACAAACAAGCAACTTCATCTCTGGGGGACCTACCATTCCAATCCCATGCGCATCAACAGCCCCCTGTGATGCAGCACCAATCACGCTCATCACGGATTTACCCACCATCACTGGGAGGTGAAATGGCAAAACTGCGTCATCGCACGAACCAGGTTGCGTGGCATGGCTCATAGATAGTTTCCACATCATCGTCTGCAGCCATTGTTGCGTGATCAAGATATCAACCTGCTGGATCTCAAGGACTCCCTCTAGGGAAATAGCCTTGCATAGGCTGGATTGGATGGCGGAGGTTGGCGGTCTCTCCAAGATCCCATCTCCACCGCCGGCGGACATCCAATCATATAGGTTCGGTGTGAGATTCTCGAAAATGTTGATCAGGTTGATGAATCCATAAGCCAAAATAGGATCTTCCGAGCAAAGGACCTGGGGCTTGTGAATAGAGCTGCGCAACATAACCGGCTTCGCTTGCTGGAGAGCGTAACCTCTGCCAATTTACTAATCAGCTCCAGTCCAAACCATGGTCCTTCATAAATCGGTCCACTTACCTCTCCGTGATAAACAAAAGCCAGAACACACGCCGTCTTTCCTCCGCCTCTTCAGCCTCATACTCTGCATACGTCGACTCGCGATGCAACCCAAGTGTGAATGCAAACGAGGTCGCCTGGCACAAGAAGAACCAAGCTTGATCCTGGCGATCAAGATTTCCATACGAGGCAAACAAAAAGAACGAAGTCAAAAGCGATTCCGTGTTAAGGTCTTCCAAAACATCGCAATCCCGCCGTGCCCGCACGGCCTCCGAAAGGAGCTCTTCCCCAGACATTAACGAGTGCTCATCCCCGAAACTCTGCAAACGCGCAGGATCCGGCACAGGCGTCGCCCCATCCAGCTTCAACTGGATATGCGTAGCAGCACACAGCGCCGCCAAAAGAGCATACCGCTGCGCAGATAGCTGCCCGGGCTGATGGCAATCCAACCGGAGCTGGTCCGCGCGGACCACCGGCATAATCGGGAACAAGTACTTGAGGTAGATATTGACATGGACGAGCAGTATCTGGGGCGAGAGACGGCGGGCGACCGGCCTCGCATAGCCATGACCATAACCATAACCAATGGCGGATTCGACGGTCGAGTCCGTGGAGCCGGGAGAGGAGACGAGGTCCGGGGGCGGCAGGTGGGAAAAAGTATCCGAGAAGTCCTGGCCTGCGAATTGCGAGTCTGCGATTATAAAGCCTGGCGAAATGGGCGAGTTGAATTGGTAGTCCGGAATCTCGCCGGTACCGGCGTCCTCGGGATACTTAGTCTCGGGAGGGTCTTGTCGGGATGAGAGCGGGTGGATCGGGGCCAGGGGATACAGAGTGCGAAATTTGGGGCCCTTGCGACGGAGGACGTCGCTGTACGAGCAGGAGAGAAGTAGCCGTTGACATTTGTCGCATGGTAGTTCACGGGAACATTTTATTTTGCGACGGCGACAGTTGTCGCATGCTTGTTTTGGCTTGGACTGTTTGGTGGACATTGTTGGATTATTGCTAGGTCTTTACTAGACTCAGCAGAGTTGAGTTCATGTTAAGGTCGAAAGGTATAAAAAAAAAAGTGCGATGGTTTCATCCGGGGAGTTTGGCATGGCCCATTTTAATAAAAGAAAAAACACAAACCTGGGGAAGCGGGGGATGAAAAGGAAAAAAACCCCGCCAGAGCCCCTGCGTTAGAATTGCCCAGGTGTGCTTCATATTTTGATCTTAATTCGCATTGGCTTCCTTATGGATATTGCTATTCTAACGACGCTTCTGGGTTAGGGCCATTTCTCTCGGGCCGACTTCTCTGGCTGTCTACGTACCCCTCAGCCTTCGGACTATAAAGGATACAAGCCATCACCAAGATCACCAAGATCACCATGAAAGTTGACTCATTGAGTCACTACTCCGTATCCCCCAAATATCCTTATGATCTTCTGCTGATATTGCATGGATCTCAATCTCGGGCCGGAAGCAAAGTACCCTCTTGGCCAAGTACGGAGTACTCCGTACCCACGGGGCCATTACGGCACCAAGTCGGCTATGCTTGGCATCTCCATATTGATTGACAGGGACACTAGAATCGAATATGCGGGATTTTCCTGCCGGTCAACCATTTTAGTATTTAGTGGGCACTGCTAGGCTACCCTGAGCATTCATCTCCGCTTCGCATTTCGCAAGTTGATTTCCGATCCAATCGATTTCTTCAAGCTTGGTCTACATATAGCCATACGAGTATAGATTTGGATCGACAGGGTAGTGCATCCTACCAGTGCCGACATGGTTCTATTCTCGTATCCTTCTCGGCTTCCCGAAAGTGCGAAATGGGGGCTCCTGTGTTGTATATCGTGAGGTTGAAGCGCATACAACGTTTTCCCACTATAGTTTGATGGTTTGTACAGTTTAGTCGAGGTGGGGCTGTTGAGCAGTTGAATGCCCAATTCGAATAAACTTCTTCAACCAGTTGAATACTATTCCTGCGAGAGTCCCGAGGTCCTCAAATTACTCCAAAATCCTTTGAACGTCCGGGCATCTCGTAGTTATAAGGTTCTCCACCGGAGAGAAAGGGCTCACTGCAGCTTGCCATATAGCATATAGAGGATTACAATATCATCCGCCACTACAATTTCTATGTAAGCAGACTATGCATCCATATTGATTCCAGGATCAGGTACCCTGTAGCCTACTATTATTGTAGACGGGCATTTATCGGACAACTGGCCAATCATCAGCAATGGCATGATCTATTGTGATCGGCATTATAGAACAGACCGGAGTAATTATTATCCGCATTGTACTCTACTTGTTCCTGTTCTCATCACAGTCTCGATTTCATACTCTAACACTTGTTCTTCGGTATGTATATTGTTGTATAGGATTCTGGAGTGGAACTTGCCTCTTCTAATAGCTCCGGGACCTCTTTTATTATATCTGGATCTTAAAGAACGTAGTCTAAAACGAACCTATACCCCTCTTTGGTGTACGTCGTACATGTAGGTTATACAGTCCTATTAGTGGACGTCGGGTCGACGTAAGGGACCTCTCTTCTCTCCGCATTCTACACAGTCCAGCTCTCGTCAGGTTGAGGCTGACGAACCTCGCAAAGACAGCCACGAAGCAGAGTATGTGCAGAGAATCACCAGAAACTGTCCCGGGTACGGCATACCATCAGGTTCCTGGTCCCTGTCCGCAAGTCCCTAGAACGGACCGGTTACGCCCAGCAACCGTATAAGAACGAGCCAGAACTATCTGAGACAAAATCTCCCCTGGTCGCCAAGCTAATCTGTGAGTAGGGAAGTGGTCACTATGGTTGGTGTGAAGAACCTTCTTAGTGGTGCTTGGCTCTTGGCCTATGGTGCTTTCTCCAGATCCGCCTCTACAGCCTCGGGCTCCCATTCTGCCGCTTCTCCGACTTCTTCGGGAAAATACACTCAATTTACCATTCCCGCTAGCGCTGAGGCTGGCGCACAGCTGATCGCCAATATAGATGACCCTGAAGCTGTCGATGCGCAGTCGGTTTGTCCCGGGTACAAGGCATCCAACGTCAAGGAGTCTGCTCGTGGGGTGACTGCTACCTTGACGCTGGCCGGAAAGCCGTGCAATGTCTATGGAACTGACGTAGACTCCTTGGACTTTTCCATTGAGTACCTCGCCAATGACCGCCTCAGCGTTCAAATCGTCCCCACATATCTGGATTCTTCGAACTATTCTTGGTTCATGTTGGATGAGCATGTCGTTCCTCGATCCATTTCCGATCGTCAGGCTTCAAAGCAAGATAGTGATCTTGAGATCGCCTGGTCGAACGAGCCCTCTTTCTATTTCAAGGTGACCCGCAAGGCTACCGGTGATGCCATTTTCGATACGACTGATTCCGTCTTGGTGTTTGAAAACCAGTTTGTTGAGTTTGTTACCTCTCTGCCCAAGGATTACAACTTGTATGGCATCGGAGAGCACATCCAGCAGCTGCGCCTTTTGAACAATCTCACTTTGACTCTTTATGCCTCCGATATTAGTGATCCTATCGATGAGTAAGTTTCATTCCCAAAAGCGTCCCCCCTGCATTGTATTGCTTGTTCGATCCTGACTACTTTCACCAGCAATGTTTACGGCTCCCATCCTTTCTATCTGGACACCCGCTACTATGAGGTCAACGACAAGGGTCATCACACCCTCGTTGCAAGTGACAAGGCCGCTCAGTCTAAAGACTATGTTTCCTTCTCTCATGGTGTCTTCTCTAGAAACGCGCACGGTCAGGAGGTCGTCATGAATCCTGAGGGCCTGAAGTGGCGCTCCCTGGGAGGTAGCATTGATCTCACTTTCTACTCGGGTCCTAGTCAAGCGGGTGTAACCAAGAACTACCAGCTGAGCACCATTGGCTTACCGGCATTGCAGCAGTATTTTACTTTCGGCTTCCACCAGTGCCGCTGGGGTTACAATAACTGGACTGAACTTGAAGAAGTTGTATCCAACTTTGAGAAGTTTGAGATCCCACTCGAGACTATCTGGTAAATTGGCTCGCCGCGATGGTTGAAATCAATCTAACCTGACTAGGAGTGACATTGATTACATGCATGGCTACCGTGACTTCGATAATGATCAACACCGTTATCCCTACAGTGATGGTGAAAAATTCCTAGATAAGCTGCACAGCAGTGGCCGTCATTATATTCCAATTATAGACGCGGCCATCTACATTCCCAACCCCAAGAATGCCTCTGATACGTAAGTTCCCCTGGGCCTGCCCCGCAGAAAACCTTGCTGATTCATATCCAGCTATGATACCTACACCCGCGGACACCAAGAGGACGTCTTCCTGAAGAATCCGGACGGAAGCGAATACATTGGCGCCGTCTGGCCCGGCTACACTGTCTTCCCCGACTGGCACAACCCTAAGACAGGTGATTTCTGGGCGAACGAAATCGTGATCTGGCACAAGAAAGTCGCCATTGATGGCATCTGGATTGATATGAACGAGGTTTCTTCCTTCTGCACTGGCAGCTGCGGATCTGGAAACCTTAGAATGAACCCGACCCATCCTGCGTTTGCCCTGCCTGGAGAGCCTGGTAACGTTATTTATGATTATCCCGAAGGGTTTGAGCTCAGCAACAAGACTGAGGCTGCGTCTGCATCTGCGGCGTCGTTCAGCCAAGCTGCTACCGCCACAACTGGCGGTTCTACCTCTTCGTCCACCTCTTACCTGCGGACTACACCCACTCCGGGAGTACGCAACATCAACTACCCGCCATATGTGATCAACCATGATCAGGACGGCCACGACCTCAGCTCACACGCCGTGTCCCCTAATGCCACTCACTCCGATGGCGTCCAAGAGTACGATGTGCACAACCTCTTCGGACACCAAATCCTTAACGCCACCTACCATGCCCTGCTTAAGGTCGATGAAAAGAAGCGTCCCTTCGTCATCGGTCGCTCAACATTCGCAGGCTCCGGTAAATGGGCTGGCCACTGGGGTGGTGATAATGCCTCTAGGTGGGCATATATGTTCTTCTCCATCCCCCAAGCCCTCTCATTCTCCCTCTTCGGGATCCCTATGTTCGGCGTCGATGCCTGCGGCTTTAACGGCAACACCGACGAAGAACTCTGCAACCGCTGGATGCAATTATCGGCCTTCTTCCCCTTCTATCGTAACCACAACACCCTCTCCGCGATTTCCCAAGAGCCCTACATCTGGGAATCCGTTACAGCTGCCACCAAATCCGCTATGAAGATCCGTTACGCAATCCTCCCCTACTTCTACACCCTCTTCCACGAAGCCCACACAACCGGCTCCACCGTCATGCGCGCCTTGGCCTGGGAATTCCCTACAGACCCCTCCCTGGCCGCAGTCGACACGCAGTTCCTCCTCGGCCCCTCAATTATGGTCGTCCCGGTGCTTGCTCCCCATGCCACCTCTGTCAGGGGTGTCTTCCCGGGCCTTAAGCACGGCGAGGTATGGTATGACTGGTACACCCAGACAGCCGTGGACGCGAAGCCTGGTGTCAACACTACCATTCCTGCCCCGCTGGGCCATATCCCCGTTTTCGTGCGTGGAGGCAGCGTCGTACCGATGCAGGAGCCGGCTCTGACTACGAAGGAGGCGCGTGGTACGCCTTGGTCTTTGCTTGTCGCGCTCGGTGGCAGCGGAACTGCCACTGGACAGTTGTATCTCGATGATGGAGAGAGTAATGCCCCGGATGATACGCTTGATGTTACTTTCAGTGTCAAGGAGTCCAGCTTGAGTGCTAGGGCAAAGGGTAGCTGGGAAGAGTTGAATCCTCTCGCTACTGTTACTGTTCTTGGTGTGTCTACGCGGCCTGATGCTGTTAAGCTTAATGGTATACCTGTGCCGGCTTCTGGGGTGCAGTATAATGCTACGTCGCGTGTGTTGTCCGTCGGCGGTTTGCAGAAGTTGACCAGAAAGGGTGCTTTTAGTGCTGACTGGGCTTTGAAGTGGTAAATTGTGAAATGCATTGAGGGATAGTTGGAAAATGAGTCTTTCGGAATGCAAATCTGCTGTTTTCTCTATAATTTATCCCAATAGCAGTCAGATTCATCTATATTCATAGCGTCACGCTGGATTTCTTATTGGTATATACATATTTCCTTCGTAATATCTCCCAATTGTCTTATTTCAGGTTACTCTCTAAAGACCACCCACTGCTAAAGTGACGACTCCGTATAACCTCACCTCAGCCGAGTAAGAAAGGAATCATACGACTACCTCTTGTCCATGGATCCTCGGTCGTATTCCCAAATCGGCTATTCAAAGATCCACGAATTTTAATCTCCTATGTCGGCCCGAGTTATGAAGCCCAAATATAAATTGTCTTTGCGTTTCGTCCGTCATAAGACCCCTACTAGTAGCCCTAGAGTCCCCCTAACATCGGAGTATATACCCTAAATCATCTAGTCGCATCTACCAAGACCAAGACCGTTAGCATCGACTGATCCCCGACTAGAACCCGGAATATCCAAAAGATCCACATCGTCTCAAACGAGCTAATAGCCATTGCAACTTTGTAATTAATTTGAGGTAGGCCCCGCACACGCTGATTCGACCAAAGCCCATGTCAGGGGCTGCGACAGGGTTAATATTGCACATGCCGTAGCCTTGTGATCTGGGCTAATCACCTGGGAATTTCCAGGTTATGCATGCATCTATACCCTTGTGACTCTGTATTTTACCGGGCTGGGGGAAATCAAGATGTGACGGATCAGGTGTGAAGGATGATAGTGGGGTTTTCCTTTCGGGAGATTATCTGTGAATTAATTATGGACTTCTTGGCCATACAGAGACCTCTCTCTGTTTTCCACTTTTGTATATGTTGCTGTGACCGGGGTCGGGGATTTAGAGGGATTACTGTCCATTTACGATCGTCTGTGACGATCTTCATATGGGCTTTTGGCGTCTATTAGCTTAAGCCATAATCCTGCACCGAGTCCGATTTCAACGGCTATTCGTCTCCAATATTTTTTTCATATGCCGTTGTATGTATGGTTTTTCGCAGGGTATATATACCAAGGCCCCGCAGCGCTTTTTGTTGGAATGTTCTGTTGAGCGACTTTCCTCTCCTCTGTTACTGAGCTATCGGTGGTGAAACATCTACAAGATGGTTCTAGCTCGGCTTGCCTGGCTTGCCGGCCTGGTTAGCACTGCCATTGCTGCGACCCCAGCGGAATGGCGCTCGCAGTCCATCTACTTCATGCTCACGGATCGTTTTGCCCGGACCGATGGTTCAACTACTGCTGCCTGTGATACCGCTGACAGAGTAAGCTTTTATCTATTCGTAGGCTCTATGTCATTGAGATAGAGCTAACTATAGTGGATAGAAATACTGTGGCGGAACCTGGCAGGGTATCATTGACAAGGTCAGTAACAGTCTGATCCTTCCTACATCACCCAACTAACCAATATCTTAGCTGGACTATATCCAAGGAATGGGCTTTACGGCCATTTGGATCACTCCGGTGACCGGTCAATTGAGCGGGGAAACCGCGTACGGAGATCCCTATCACGGATACTGGCAGCAGGATATGTGAGTATCGCAAAGCAGAAAAGAAATTCGTCAAAACCTGCATCCTTACTGACAAATTCTAAGCTACTCTCTCGATTCCAACTATGGAACCGCAGACGATCTCAAGGCCCTCGCTGCGGCTTTGCACAAACGCGACATGTATCTCATGGTCGATGTCGTAGCAAACCACATGGTGAGTCAAATCACCCACGCCACCAATCACCTGGACTGAGACTGACATATATTGGATAAAAAGGGCTACAATGGCGCAGGTGCTGACGTGGACTACACCAAATTCAACCCCTTCAACGATGCAAAGTATTTCCACTCCTACTGCCCAATCACCGATTACAACGACGACACCATGTCGCAAAACTGCTGGCTTGGCGATAACAAGGTCTCGCTACCGGATCTGAATACACAGAGCAAGGAGGTGCAGGATCTATGGTATGACTGGGTTGGATCTTTGGTCTCCAACTACTCCAGTAAGCTTCTTTCTTTCTTCTTTTTCTAAAAAAAAAGAACTCCCCTGCTTCAGCAGATATCGCCGTATCTAGAAACTCACCAATATATAGTCGATGGACTTCGCGTCGACACAGTCAAACATGTCCAGAAAGATTTCTGGCCCGGCTACAACAAAGCCGCGGGCGTCTACTGCGTAGGCGAAATCCTTGATGGTGACCCAGATTACACCTGTCCATACCAGGAGGTAATGGACGGAGTGCTCAACTACCCGATGTGAGACCCTTGTCATGGAATCTACTAGAGAAACCAAACCTAACTCGTGCAAATAGTTACTACCCACTCCTCAAGGCCTTCCAGTCGAGCTCGGGAAGCATGACCGATCTGTACAACATGATCAACACGGTGAAATCGACCTGCAAGGACTCAACCCTTCTTGGAAATTTCTTGGAGAACCACGATAACCCACGTTTTGCCCAGTACGTGGAAATTCCATGCAAAGAAACAGAGTATGATTCCGTTCTGTATGTCTAGAAGCTGACCTCGGGAATCCAGTGCCACCGATGACATTGCCCTCGCCAAGAACGCAGCCACATTTACCATTATGGCAGATGGCATTCCTATTGTCTATGCAGGACAGGAGCAGCACTACAGTGGTGGCGAGGACCCGGCTAATCGCGAGGCTCTGTGGTTATCCGGATACAACACCGACAGCGAGCTGTACAAGCTCATTGCCAAGGCCAATGGTGCTAGAAACCAGGCCATTGCTAAGAGTACCAATTATACTATTTACCAGGTATGTGCTCATCTCTCTCTGTGTCTCAAAATAAGAAGGAGAAGAAGGAAAAGAGACTAACTCGGTCTGCACAGAACCACCCAATCTACAAAGACGAGAGCGCCATCGCCATGCGGAAGGGCTTCGTCGGTGGACAGACAATCACTGTCCTGACGAATCTCGGTGCAGGGGGTAAAGAGTATTCAGTTTCAATTCCTGATACTGGATTCAAGGCTGGTGCGAAGTTGACTGAGGTTGTGTCCTGCACTAGTGTTACTGTTGGTGATAGTGGGGAGGTGTCTGTTCCTATGGCGAGTGGAGCGCCGAGGATCTTGCTCCCCACGTCTTTGCTCGAGGGCTCGGCTCTGTGCTCATCATAGACTTCGTGTTCGAGATATTGGTAATTTGGCTGATCGAGGCCGAACTGCCTGTACCCTCTTTCGAGGGCTCCTGATAGATAGATATTCCTTCCAATTGCTTTATTGGGAAGGAGAAAGTGTATATATTATTACATCTGAGTTGGTGTTTTTATCCATACCCGTGGACACCTCCTTTCGAATGGTTTATCAGCTTTATACATAATACTATCATATTTTGTTGGCCTGGTGTCTAGGAGATGAGAGACCATGCTGGATGCTGAATTGAGGAAGTATTGGAGTATCTAAGCCATGTGAGACGACAATGCATATTGGAAGCCAGATAACTACCAAGGTAATACAATTTGAATCCAGCTATAGGTAATATATATTACTTTGATGAATAGCAACACGAAACAGAGAAGCCAGTTGAAGAAGTCAGGACAAATTTCCATTTGTACTTTTGTTATTACGATCCTCAAGTAAAAAGAAACATAACACAACACCCAAATCCCAAATCCAACCTCGGTATTAGTTCAACATGCACCAACTCCAATAATCTAGAACCAAAAGACCAACCCATAACCTCATCACCAATCATGCAAAGCCCTGGGCACGAGACCAATAGGCATAGCCCCACCAGTAACACCAGTCGTAGGAGAATGATGAAACAAATCCGGCGCCTCAAATGCAGGCTGCGAAGCCGCATACCCAGGCATCATCTGCTCAAGACAATTATATCCCTCAACAAGGGAATCCAAGCCCTCGGGGCTAGACATCAGCTGCGAGAGCTCCATACCGGTACGATGATGGTGCGATGAACCGAACATCTGCGCGCCCTTGACCTCGGCAACCGGCGACGACGAATGCGACCCCGCCGCCACAACAGCAGTCGCCTCTGAGTAGCGCCGCTGCACTTCGCCGACAATACACGCGATCCGGTAGGAGAGGTTGTCGCCGCCTGGCGCGAGGTGCAGTAGGAAGCCGCGCACTTGGTTGATTAATGGGTCGGTGAGCGTGTAGTCGCAGAGTGTGAGCGCGGCGTAGCCGACGATGAAGTAGACGTGGTCGATTAGAGCGGGTGCGGACGTGAAGCGCGTTTGAAGGAATTGGGTTATTATTAGGCGGGCGGTGCCGCATATTTCTGGGAGGAGGCGCTCGCTGTCTGGTTGGAGGCGCGCGGCGGTTCGGTGTAGGAGGAGTTGGCAGAACCAGAGGTTTAGGTTGAGAGTTGAGTCTCCGTTGGTGGCTGTGGGTGTCGCTGTTAGATTTGGATTGGGATTGCAGTGGCTGGGCATATAGGGGAGGGTTGATGTACTTAGGAGATGTGCCCACTCCATTCTCCAGCGCTCCAGTTCTTCGTATTCAGATTCTGCAAATTGGAGGCGGCTCTGGCTGTGTTGGAGTCGGAGGGCGATGCGGTATAGTTGAATCTCTGCGACGATTCTTCCGTCTTCTGGTGTGGCACCTGCATGCTCTAGGATGCGGGGACATTGGTTGATGTATTGTTGTTGGATGTTGACAGTGCGGCCGTTTGCGAGGGCGGAGCTGTTGGATTGGTGTTAGATTGTATACCTGACGAATTGTTGGGCAGGACATACTGTAGTTGGGTTGCACAGAGTGTATTCCACAAACGCAACTGAGCAAGGAGTTCGTCTGGACTTAAATTGTCTCCTGGCAAAGTATTGAGAAAGTTAAAAGAGATGAGGGCATGGTTGATCGAGATCCCGCTCAGCAACCAGTCGTCCATCAGGCCTTCTTTGTGAATAGAAGTGGAATAGAGACAAAGCAAGGTCAAGGCCTGCAGCATATCGCTTGTCATGGGCGGGGGCTTCCACAACACCTTCGCGACGGCATGTTGTACATAGAGTGAGATATCGCGGACAGTGTGTTGTGGTAGGCCAGGCATATAGCGCGAAGCCAGGAGACATGCAGTATTGAAAAGGAGTGTATTCGACCGTTGAAGGCTGGACGAGTGATTTATTGAGACCCAGTGGCCGAAATGTTCGACAAAACTGGCGAGATCATTAGCAGGGCGATCCAGTGACAGACACACAATCAGACACACAGTTCAATCAGCTTCACGGAAAGCTTGGAATCTACGATGCCCTGGGTGACGATATCCCCGAGGATGTCAGCATCGGAGAAGTGAGCTCTCTCGCCGAAGCATTCGGCTTGCAGGTCCCGAATGAGCTGCGCTGGCTTGAGCGGATAGAAAGATGAGGACATGCTATCACTTGAAGATGTTCCATCTATGCTGTGGTTTCTAGTTTGGAAGGTTGGGCTGCAGGGCATGCTGGGGGAGCTTTTCACTATCTGCCGCATCAGATGTATCATCTCCCCCATTCCTCGTTCGAGAGAGACGAGCCGTTCCTCAATCGAGGGTACAGCGGTGGCGTCAGACCAGGTTGATGCATTGTCCTGGAACCGCTCTGTTGTCTCGGGGAGCTCGCAGTCAAGCCTTTTATGACAATAGTCAGCATATAGAGAAACGGGAGACTTCAAAAAGAGTAAAAATCGGGGATATGTCAAACACATGAATAAAAAGGCGAAACCAACCTAAGTGACAAACAGCGACGGCAAGAATGACCACGGGGATCAACATCACAGCGAGTCTTGAGCTTGCGACAGGTATGACAAGCAGTCATTGATCGTCGGATGCGCCCTTTTGGCCTCGCATCCTGGCAAGCGACCGAATCGATTCTGCTGCCATCATCTGGAACAATAGTCTTGGTGTCCCACGAGATAGGATTAATTGGAGGGCCAGTTCTCGTCATTGTATCGGAGGTTGAATGGTTACTGTAAGTGTACTGGAGGTATGTACTGTTTAGGGGATCGTCTATGCCTGATCGACCGGGAAGGTTGAGAAGTTGGAAAATAGGAAGGAAAGGCTGATCAACAATTAGACCCTTAAGCAAAGACCAAATCAAACAACCTGAAGATCATCTCATGTCTATCAGGGAGATCCAAGCCTTATAATAGCGGGTCATTAGGGCCACTAGGCTGGGTGAGGAGATTGAGCCAATTGCGACAAGAAACCGATTACTGACGATATCGAAGCGTCCGCGCAGGTACAACATACATATCCTGTTCATGGCGGATTATAGCGGACCATGGCGGACCTGGGGTAATCGAATATGCATCCACCAATCCGACAACTTCCCGTTGGCTTCTAGAAAGGTAGCGATTGTCGGTGCATACTTTCAAGAGGGGTTGATAATGTCGTATTAACTACCCCCCTGAGCCGATTTCCCCGACGAAAACCGTAGGAGAGGGGGTTTGAGGGGGCTGAGTGGCGCGATCTATACTAGGTACATCCTTTTTCGTTTGATTCTTGACTAGTTTGTCTTATTTCACCGAATTCCGAAGATATCGCGGAGTCCTTTCACTTTTTTCCTATCTAATACAACCACTTTTTTGCGTCTTCGACATGCTCGGAGAATTCCGACCTAAAAAGGATCTAGGCAAGGGTCCAGAGTCAAGAGCCACAGACCCTGTAGTATGATTTGGCAATCCCCTTAGTTAAATTGATCTTAAGTGGGGAGGATCAGGATCCAAGTGGAGAGGGACAACAGACAAACAGCAGTCTCTCGGACAATCATTGGTTAACATGTGCAAATGTCTCAAAGGGAAAGGAAAGAAATGGCTATCAGGATTGGAGATGGCAGCAATGTGACCTTGTAACTTTCTAGGCCCGCTTAACAACGGGTATCATGCCGTTTAATGCCCTAGTGGCCCTCCTTCTATCAGTTAGTCGTTCTTATTTAGCCTTATTTGCTCTTATACTTGAGGGGGCCCTTCGAGATATGGTGTTTTCTAGTCTTCGCCTCCTCTTTATTGGATCTCAGAGGTGCTTACGCCTCATCCTCCATATTAATTATGTCTTATCCTTAAAGCGAAAGGGGAGCGGGTAGTGACAATTATTCATATGATATTCACATTGATGTTATTCGCCGATCGCACGGAAATTAAGCATCACCCTCAAGTTGTCTAATATATTCTAATAGTGTTGAGCTTCGGCCTCACTAATCACAATATTAACCCGGGATACAACCCTAGCAAGTTGTTCCAATTTATCCTAAACTCGCTAATCGCGCAACGCTAAGGGGCAATGCGGAAGAATATACAGCAGTCGCCCGCGGAAATCCCCCCAAATCAGCCGAGGTATCTCTTTTCGCTGCCTCTGAAGGGTCCACTCTATCGTGCAATATAATTTTCATGCAGAGAGGGTTTAGCACCTACCCATCCGGGTATTAGTGCCCTTTTTAGCTGAACCCGGGAACATCGGATAAAGAAGCGGTCTGTTCGAATCGCTTAATATACGGAGTACAAAGATACGTACGGAGTATAACATACTATAATCCTGAATACTGGATTGGGCTTGGCTTGTTGAACTCTGGGGTAATCGACCGTTGGCTAGCTCCCTGGCCCACATCCTTTGGCAACGAACTAGCCGATGCCCTCGGCCTGACTCGTTATCAGGACCCTTGATTAAGCTGCAATATGCGAGCTGTATCACTAAAGATTATTATTGCGTAACTTTTTTTACCTTCGGCGTGGCGGAATAGCCCAAGCAAGCTATGCCCAGAGATTTGGCGATGCGCCCCCCAACGGCTGGGATGTGAACATGGTTGGGATCACCGGTCCGGGCGTGGTTATAAGTTACTACCATGATCAGGGAAGTGCTGGACCCACTGTTGAATAGACACTATTTTCATGCAAATCATTGTTATCTTTCCAGGTTCGGGAGAAGCAATCCTGTAGAGTATAGAGGAAGATCTTTCTAGAGCACGCCGATCACATCAACATGTCTCGGATAATGATACTGAGAGAGCATATTGCCCGGTTTTCAGAGGCGCAGTAATGCATTGGCAAACCTTCAGTCACAGCACGCAAGTGTCGCCAGACAGCCATACCCCCTCTCACGATGGGCGTGATGCATCAACGAGGGGTCAACAACCCAATGCAGTCAGATCAAGCAGCACGTCTAAACTATGTCTGATTGGCTAGCTGAGGGTTTCCCCTCCCCCTTTTCTTTATTGCTTCTCTGCATCTTCCCTGCAGGGCCGACTGACCATGGATCCTCCAATGAACACATGCCATGAAGCCACAAGACGTGAATCTAAACTCAAACGCCCAAGTCTACATCCGAGCGGCTCGCATGGTGATTTGCGACTTGATGTCCGTCAACGCGACCGGCATGCTTCCCGATATAGGTTACTCCGTACGAAGTACTTGCAGGGAAGATGTACATGCATGTCTCAGAGATAAGGGCCGTTTTGACAGTTAGATATCCCTATCTTGTTTGGTCGATGGGTGTGAACACATGTTTAGTGATGTAAATCTCTCGACCCGTGTCTAGACCAACATGCATTATAGCGTCTTTAGTTGGTTTACTACCAGAACCCGATAACATGTGAAATTGACGAAAATGACCGCTTCTGGGGCTAGAAACGGCCGCCTTTCCACCTGTAACTAGTGAAGTTGGATGTCAAGCTCCTCACCACTATTCTACACCTGCGAAAGACTGTTGGTTATATATAAGGCCCTCATGTAGGACGTAAGTCGATACTTGGGATTAAAGGTGGATTCGGGAAATAGCAAAAGGTGTACAAAGTGGATTGTGCCCATATGTGGAGGAATTATTTCCGATTATGCGGCTTGGTTCCTGATCTGCACCAGCCTTATATATGGGGAAGTGCTAACTATACCCCGCCTCTGAAATTCAGACCTTCCTAATTAGGCAGTCAACTACTCAACATGTTACCTTCTTAAATAGTTCTTAGATGGCTTAACAAACCATGTCAATTGGTTCCTTTGGTAGTGCAAACCTTGTTCATACTTTGCATATGGGATCTCCTGTAGTCCTAGTGTCTCCTAATGATCAAGAAAAAATAACTCATGATTCCGATTACTGCGGTATTTTAACATTCAGCACGGATGGCACAGTTGGAGATCACTGGAAGAACCTTTAAAATATGGAATAAAGCCGTCTCCTTATTGGCATCACTATATAAAATATCACATGGCCTAACACAGCACGGCTACAGGTGAAAGTCTGGCTACTGCTGAAATAATTCTAAAAGAGGCGAAGACAGTCTCCGTCCCTCAAATCCTGGTTTGTCAGGCCCCTTGCTAAAACAATGCAGCTCACCCCACTAAACCCACTCCCGTGACGTGCAGCTTTCGGGCTCGGGGAGCTAATGCCATTCATGGTAAAACACACCAATCAACTGCTTCAAGTACAGTACTAACCTACGGTTGCGGCAGACCCCCCTCTCGGGTCTTATTGACATACCCTTTGACAAAAACAACGGCATAGTGTTTGCCTTCTTTGTGCATGCCGCTGTTCGCGACGGCCAGGAACCGCAGGTGATGGACCACAAGCCCAGTCTCTTCGACCACTTCTCGCGCTGCACAGGCCTCGAAAGCCTCGCCAAATTCAAAATGTCCGCCCGGTAGGCCCCAGGTTTCTTTAATTGTAAAGACGCTAGAAAAACCTTGGATCTGGAAATAAAAGATTGGCAGTCTTTGTGGCAATTCCCTATTGACGCCTGATGGACGAACCTGCTCCAATGCTTCCTCTTCGTTTGCCAAGAATGAACGTCCCAATATTATTCCGTACGAATACACTGACGCCGAGTTGCAGTTTCATTTTATAGGACGGGGTGACAATGGTGGTGTGTATGAAGGGGATATGCGAGTATAAGTTAGGTTACAGAACTGACCCAGGGCACTCGCATTCATACATGGTCTGTCGATTTCCGAAAGAAATTAATAAAGGACTAGGAGAATCAGCATTGTTACATGAGAATGCAAACGCGAGCTCATGCCCCCCAGTCAACGTGTAGAACCTTTGGGCGACGAACCTTATAGTTGGCAGGTCGCCAATCGGCGAGCAATTTCTAAAAGTCGTTCTCTAGGAAATTTGCCACACTATATAACAAGATCTTGCGGGAGTATTTCTTGGTAACTTATAAATGATGATCATTCGATGGGGACTTGCGGGCTCTTGTCTCTACCGAAGGTGATATCCAGCAGCCAAATCCTCAGACGGGAAAAGTTACAGCGAGCCAACGTCTCCCAATACTAACCTAGGATCCGTGCTTCTACAACATCCGCATTGTGTCCCCTACAATTCACCTTATATGTGAGGCTTTCCATCATTCAAGTAACCTGCTGCCCATGACTCCAGTCTCCGTGGGACTACGGGCATTTCGTCTCTCTTTTCATACTCTCGTTCGCCTGGTGGTACTTGGTTTTCTTCTCTGGTATGGACGACAGAATCAAGAAAAAGAGAAGATTGTGAGATATCTCTTCCCCCCAATCGCTTCGCACAATTCCGCATCTTCCAGCAGCATGTTTCTGAGCTAAAGAAACAATTGCAAAAAAAATTGACCGACGCAGGGATCGAACCTGCAATCTCTTGATTCGTAGTCAAGCGCCTTGCCATTGGGCCAGCCGGCCTGCTGGATATGTATTTTTTGGCCCAAATGTGCGTGATAAGTGAAAATCACGTCGGACCCGCTTAGACCCGCTTGTAGTCGCTTATGACCGCTTATTATGCACGTGACTGTGGGTATCAGCGGCCAGAGGCTTGTAGAGTCGATATTTTGCGTTTGGCTGCGTAATTCTACCAGAAGCCAGATTTTACTTCCTATTTCGGGGGCTTTTTCTTTTCGTTTTTTTGTGAGGAATTAGATTGGCTGGTTCATGACCTAGTTATGTATTGCCAGTGATCTAGAGATGATAAAATAGAAACAAAGTTAGTGACTGCACAAAATTGAAATGCTGCTGGTTTTGTAGGATTTTAATCTTGACTCGGATGAGGCATGGATATGATTATGTACAGGGTAGAGAGTGTTGTTGTTAATATGAACTATATAAGGCTATATAAGAGCTATATATAAAAGACATGTATTGCGTGTTTCAACAGTTGGAAATCAATGCTATAGTAGAACGTTGGCACAACTAGCCAAAGTTGCAATCTTCTTGTCCTGGCGCAGACCTAAACAAGCGTGGCAACGAAAAAGCGAAGTTTGAAATAGTCATACCTGTGTCCAGCGAGACATAAACTTGTCTAGAAAACGCAACTGAAAATTTATTAGACATTACGCGAGATGTATTGAAGCGCATATAAATTTCTTTCCTCATGGTACACAGCGGCTATGCGACGTAGTTCTGTCCAATATGCATTGTAGAAGAAGACATCTCGCTGTAGAAAGCAGTATGATTACTCCCCGACATAACTGTATAAACTGGGAGTGACAGCAGAACGACAGCAAGGCATGCTGAGCCATACGCCGAGTAGAAATCATACAGCTGGAGGAATCCTCTTTGGAACACCGTAGTAAAAAATAAAAATCAATAAGTTGAGTCTGTAGGTATAATCCGTTTCCTCCAGACCATATAATCTCCTCATGACCAGGGTCTCTTTTTGGGATTGCCTTTACTAATACAATTCAATATCCAATATCGAAAACCATTAAAAGCTCTACAGTCATCTAATTGGCGTATCTATCTTCGTTATCTCCCCAATTCGAGTCTCAGTCCCAAGTCGAAACATAGAAGATACCACGCACGAAGCGCAAAGAGAAGTACAACTCATATCTATGTCAAGATAATATATACTTACGACCGTTTACAAGCAGATATTCCAGCCGTAGGACATAATTTCGATTAATGCCCACGGACCGAGTTACCTAGATATGCAACCCACTAGAGTAAATTCATCTATGCTGTACTAGAAGGTAGTTCAAATACCATGCTTACATACGACGGTAGTATGACATCAAGTACATCGAGTGTGCATTAGCGTCCTAAATGAGATGCCCGAGCTTCTAGATACCCGAGAAGTGATATGCATTGACAAATCTATCTAGTAGCATGCCCGATATCTCATATATTCTCCTTTGTTTTCTTCGTGGCATTACATGTGCAGCATGTATAACTTGGTTGTGTCGGTCATACATATTTCGTGCACATGACAGCTGGTGCATTTATGTGCTGCTTGCTTCTCCCCTTACAGAACTGTGATGGGAGAGTGAGGAGTGTGGCACACAGATGGACAGTTATGACTTGGTATTATAGATACACAACATATATCATTTCGAAGAGCACATAATTTACATAACTGCATGCCGCTGGTAGTTGGGATTGGTCGATCAAAAGATAAGCGCCTGGTTGATACTTTGCTGGTACAATATAGTGGTATGCGCCATAGAACATGATCGTGAAGCTGATCTACGTATGTACCTAGGCATGTTAATTAATAAAATCCCATTTTAGAACGTGGGCAGCCATGTCATCATACCACAAACGAATAAACAGCATCGAACCTGTTTCCGGTACGGAGTAGGCACACAATATCCTACCTGAACATGACTCTCCATGAACCCACAATCACACCCGTGGCTCGCAAACCCATACTTACGTACATTATTGGAAACACGGGCTATTATATCGTGGCGGATAGTACGGAGTACAGAAGAGTATGGGGAACAAGCGGCTATCTCGTCTACGGAGGATAACGCTAATCCACAATAATACAAACCCCCGAGCAAAGACCCCCAAAAGTGAGAAAGCAAATGTCAAAAAAGCCACTGCGGCCAGGCTAAACGACGCTATTGAACCTAGTGCATAATAGACGTCGAACGGTGGGTCTGTCGATCGTCTGAAATTAAATGACAAGATTCAATAGTTCGTGTGAAGCTTGGATGGGATCAAATCCCGATCATGGCAGTCGGCTTGCAGCGAGGAACATCTAAAAATAAATTGTCAATAAATTATATGACGTTACATTCAAGCAGGTAGGTCAAGGGTTTCAATTTTCAATTCCCCCTTCAAAGTGAGGATTGAAATCCAATCTGTGATCGGATTGAATTATATGACTTACATTATACTGCCCCGCGTACTCCGTACTCCGATCCAATTATTCAAATATGAATGTATGGAGAACACCTACATACGCTGTACCCCCTCCGTACAGGTACAGGTGTGCTCGGATATCGTCCTAGTAGTACTATGTAGTTCTCTGGAGTATACGGTGAGAGTCACGATCGCACGAACCAATCTATCGATCTACACGCGATCTCACAACCCAAATCCTGACATGAGACAGCTCACAAATCCCGCAGTTGACACCTCCGATGGAAGAAGAAAGCGCACGCCTCCTACCTCACCTAGCAGAAACGTCGTTGTGATCGACACGCACGTCCATAATCGAGGCCTAAGCGCCCGTGACAGCGCAGAGGGGAAGACGTACACATACATAGCACCCAACATATATGTGCGACGTACGGAGCATATGCGCGATAGTTGCCTAATACAGCTCCAAATGTGTATACGTGCGCATGTGCACAACGAAGTGTCAGACGCCAATTTCACCGCTATGTGACGGGTCGGATGCAAGTATCTGGATACCGAATGGCTGAAGTGGGGGTGGCTAAGACACCGATCGGGGTTCCACCGTAGTGGCGAGAAATCTAAGGGCGGAAACAGATTCGGAAAGTGTAAGGCGCAGAACCCGCAGAACCCGCAGAACCGGGATTTGGTTGGGCATTTTGTCTTGGGTTGGTTGACAAGTGACAGAGGCAAGGTTGTAAGGGTACAACGGTAAGGGGGGTGGATAAATGTTCCCATAGACTGTGATTCGGCCGAGCTCGACGAAAACTGGAAGTTGTATGCACGCTGCACGCTGCACGCTGCACGACTTTCGTTGGGTGCGTTTTTTACTTTTGAGATCGGCCAGTCGTGGACGCCAGAGATAGTGCATACCGGGGCTTGAGTGGCTTGCATATCCGCTGCCCTCCTATCTGGGACTAAGTTACGGGGTTCAACCCCTAGTCGTTTATATCTTTATGTTGTATCCCGAGGGTACAACATATGTACTTTGTACTCCGTATACATGGGATGCTTGCTTTTTTTATTTTGCTTTTTATGATGTCGAGGTACATTACTCCGTAGATGCTATTTACATCTTTGCAGCACGGGGCAGATATGTGTAACTGCAACCCTAATCCTGGTTTTGCCCCTTTCCTTTCCTTTCCCTGTTTGTTCTTTTTTTTTTTTTTTTTTTTTTCCTTTCGGTTCATGGGATGCGAATTTGATATCACTTTTTTTTTTTTCCTTTCAAAATATGAGTTCAACCAAGTGGGTTGCAGTCCCCTCACTGGAGTCTCAAATTTGGAGATCTGTACATACCTGAGCGGTGGTAGATCCTACATCGTATAATCCGTATTATTGTATCCGCCCCTCCAAATGATTCAATTCTACTCGGTAGGGTGGCCGAAGCCCAAGATCGGCAGTCAAGTAAGTTTTTCGGGGTCTGTCAGGACCCCATAATTGTGTCTTCCGGGGTCAGCTCGGAAAAACTAGAAAGAACACAAAAAATAGAAACGGCCAGGTACAATCCGTTAGTAATGTGGTGCGACCGAAGAGAATTTCACCTGTCTCAGCTCCCAAGCGCGCTCAATTCAGGTATGTTTCGGAATCGGAATAGCATCCGAGCAAGCTTAGTTAATATTCCAGAATAAGCCATGTATGGTTGAGCGAACCATCCGTTATTGTAAATGTTTAATTAGCATGTTCAATTCCACATCAAAATTAAGTCTGGTCGAACACGTCGATATACCTCGCTTTGGGGCTGTCAAAGGTAAAAAAGCCCCGAATATACCCCGTGTAGAAGGAGATCTGGATCGAATCCGGGCTCACGTGGCTGACACAAAGTCAAAATAAGTTCCATGGTCTGGAGTGGTTCCTCTGTGGATTTGTGGATGTCTAAGTTTGTAGATTTGTAGATTTGTGGACCGACGGAGGGACCGAAAAGCTGAAGTTTAAGTTGGGTTCCATGCAGCTGTCAGTTCACGCCTGGAATCCATTCGGAATCTTGAAAGTTAATACTTTCGATAACTTTATTATAAGCCTAATGTTGAATGCAATTCAAGGCGTATAACAGAATCAGATCATACTGAGG
The DNA here is from genome assembly GCF_028828025.1 of Penicillium rubens. Lineage (NCBI taxonomy): Eukaryota > Fungi > Ascomycota > Eurotiomycetes > Eurotiales > Aspergillaceae > Penicillium > Penicillium rubens. Next base: position 6,965,663 of record NW_026890600.1, read on the forward strand.
TCCCTCGCGAACCAAACTTTAAGCGGTATCTGAAAGTTAAAAGGAACATAGACCGTGGTAGGGATGAGGTTGATATTTTGGTAACTCCCGAGGTCGACGTCATGAACAAAATAAAAAGTCAAAAATGGGGTCGATCTTGACACATGCCCTGGTGGAGTCGAATATCCACTAGTTTACGGGTCTATCAATTTGGAATTTAGTGGTTTAGTGACAGTCCAAACCATGGTTCTGGCCCTTTGCCCCCGGCCCGCAAGCCACTCTTTCAATGGCATTTCCCTGGAACCTTGAAAATGGCTCAAGAAAATTATGTGTTCAGATAGCTTTGGTCACGTATATTGTATCGACATGCGGTAAATTATATCCAGGCCAGTCCCCAAGCTCGCAAGACCATGGGGATCGAAAGGGTGTTTGCTAAGAGCCTGGGTAAGGTAAGATCCACGTTTCGGGATGCGAGCAAGAACATGGATAGGCTAGTCGCGATGGGGACAAAGTGGAGACGGGTTGCGCGGTGGGCAGCTGAGATCTGCTTAGTACTCCATATCTCGGTATTGCTTCACATCTCGGATCCGCGTTGGCGCTTGTAGGGATGGAGAAATGACAATTATCAGAATCGGAAAATGAGATTTGGAAAAGAAAGAAAAATAGTGTCAGTACGCAGCGGTATAACGGCCAGGGTTCAAAACTCTTTTTACTAGGGGATCTTGATGCCTGGATGCCTTAATGAGTACCGCCTTTTACACCGCTCTATACAATATATTGTAAACATTCATATAAACATGAAGCCTTTTGCTCCCATACAAATCCATGCATCTCCATTTTTAGGGAGGTTTACCCTCTCCAGCATGAAAATGAAGCCTTTTTCTCCCATACAAATGCATGCATCTCCCATTTTTGGGATGGTTTACTCTCTCTCTCTCTCTCTCCAGCATGAAAATGAAGCTTTTTTCCCCCATACAAATCCATGCATCTCCCATTTTTGGGATGGTTTACCGACTCTCTCTCTCCGGCGCGGAATAACTAGTCCCGATCGATTACTAGTCTATATTAAAACTTCCCATTTTGCAAGCTGTCATCCCACAAATGTTTATTCCCTATACACTACTCTATATATAAACTATGCCGCGCCCGCGTATTGATCTAGAGCCCTACAAAGAAGAGATACTCGATCTCATCAGCCAGAACACCACATATGCAGACATCCGCGCTATCCTCGAAGAACGATACAATATCGTAATTAGTCGCAGTACCCTATAGAGATCTCTTGGTTACTGGAAACCGCCTATACGCTATGATCTTACTCTTACCCCTAGGGTAGAGATTTAAGATCGTGTTAAAGCACTTATATCTCGGTTTAACACAAGCGAAATTCTTCGAATTCTCGCCGTAGACGGCAGACCTTTATCGGAGAGGACTATCAGAAGGATTCGAGCGGACCTTAATATTAAGCTTCGTCTCTCCCCTGATTAGCGATAGCAACAATTTGACGATCTCTAAGCCATTCTTATCTGTGAGAATATTATTGGTAAGGTTGAGGACTTTGGCTACCGTACTCTATATCGCCATATTCGTTCTATGGGGCTATTTTATATAGAGTAAGTGCTCTACTCTAATTCTCTATACTCCAATTCTCTATACTCTAATTCTCTATCCTATACTAACCTACTTTAGGGCCTAAATTGAGCTTGCGTAGCGTCTCCTTCGGCCTCAAGATGTACAAAGCCGGCTTCTAGGTTCACGGCGCGAACGGATAAACTATATGTCCCTAGGACCAAACGATGTATGGTATATTGACGGATATATGAAGCTCGAACCTTTCGGTATTAAGATCTATGCCACAATTGACGGATACTCTCGTTATATTGTCTGGATATACGTTGGTATAACCGCTCGCACTGCGGTTAGCGTTTTACGCCAAGCCACTAATGCTTTCCAAGAAAGAGGGTTTTAACCAAGGAAATTCCGATCTGATCGAGGTGTAGAGACTGTTCTTTTAGCTGATAGCCACTATAAGCTTCGTCGCTAAGCTGATCCCTCTATTAAACCTAAAGACTGCTGGATATATGGAAGAAGTGTTAATAACCAGCGTATTGAGGCATGGTGGGGGATATTATCAAGGGCAACCACTGGGCTCTTCCATATAAGTGCACTATAACTTAATATTTAATTTGATTCTATACTAATTTAAAAGAAGCGCTTTTTTCGCCGCCTAGCACACGAAAACTGCTTTACAAAAGATAGTATTCCTGATCAAGTATCTCTTCTTGCAGTCTATATAGAAACTATACGGAAGCGAGTTAAATCATACACCGAGAATTGGAATACCCACCCTATCCAGCTCCATACTCGCCAAGAACATCTAGTCCTAGGAAAGCCAGCAATAAACTTTCACTTACCGAAAGGGGATACGAAGGACTTCAAGTGTGAGATTGACCAAGATCTAGTATCAGACCAAGCACAGCTCTTAAAAAGGCTTCAAGATAATATATAGGAATGGGATCCTAATGAATACCTTCCACCGCCCATATTTGTATAGTGTCACCAGCAGCTGGTTAAAATTGGAGAAGAGCTTATAGGGATACCGTTTAACCCTATAAATCCGGATCTTCGGTTTACTAGTGACTCTAAGTCTCCATTTGAAGCGGTGTATATAAAGCTACGGGAGCGAGCATATAGGCATTGGGCCTCGGGCCAAGATCCGATACTCGACGTTTATATAAAGCCAATAGGTGTAGCTAAGTGGGATCCCAATAAGGAGCATACAGTGGATGAATTGGGAGAGAATGTCTCGGAGATATTTGATAAAGAGGAGTATTAGGAGTATGTCTCGGAAGGGTAGAAAATGTATTTAATATTACAAATTAGCCTAGTATATAAATCTATCTATAGATATCTCGGTTAAAAACATCGTTAAAATTAAAATACTATCTAAATTAAAGCATTCTCTATCCAGGTTCTTTTATCTATCAAGTTCTTCCACATTTTTATTCATCTACACATTTGATATACTCTCTACCAATATATATTTGTCAGATACAGCACAAGAGGCTTTTAGGACCCTCTTACGGGAGTTCGACTCTACAACTCCTACACCTACTTCCTTAGTAGCACCTATAACGCCGGCAATACCTTCGTCAGCAATACCTTCGTTAGCGGGGCCTTCGTCAGCGGGGCCTTCACCTACACGAGCCCAGTACACAAGCACTCGGTTCGCTGACCTCCGGAGCAATACAGTCAGCGGAAACCGCCTTGCTTATACTAAGAAGTTTAAGGAGGCAGAGGAAGCTCGGAAAGCCGCTAAAGAGGCGAGTAAACAAATCACTATGATAGTGATTTTCTATCTCCAGGAGAAACCAGGAGAGACAAATCCAATTCCGGATAGTATATATTTCCTATATAATCTAGAAGCAAAAGCTAATTATTACTTTTATAGCTTCAGTTTCCGTTAACCTTCGTCCTAAACAAACGGTCTTAAATATCGACAGCTTTGCGAGGGATTACTTTATTATAGCGCTACCGAGTATCGTTGATTTCAGTCTAGGGTGGACGGACAAATGCTACTTTGCTAAGGAGATACAGTACGCGAAGGGGAAATATAGTCCTCGATGGATATCGGGAGTGGATGATTCCTTTGACGGTACTGTGAAGGAGCTTGTTGATAGGCTTCCAGGTCGGAAGGCGAAGCTCCATGTGGTTGTGAAGCGGTATAAAGATACGTATTCATTCGAGGCTGATCCATAGGAGGATAAGGCCCCTTTCCATGTAACTACACCAAGTCCAGCACCAGTGGACGCAGAGCCAGTGGACGCAGAGCCAGTGAGAGCAGAGCCAGTGAGAGCAGAGCCAGTGAGAGCAGAGCCGGTGAGGCGGAAGCGGGCTAGATCTCCGGTTACAACACCTCGGCGGAGCCATCGGAGACGGAGGGTTAGATAGATATATGGATTTGTAAGTAGGAATTAAAAAAAAAAGCTTCATTTTCATGCTGGAGAGGGTAAACCTCTCCAAAAGTGGGAGATATATGCATTTGTATGGGAGAAAAAGGCTTCATTTTCATATATGGAGAGAGTAAACCATCCCAAAAATGGGAGATGCATGGATTTGTATGGGAGCAAAAGGCTTCATTTTCATATATGGAGAGGGTAAACCATCCCAAAAATGGAGATGTATGGATTTGTATGGGAGAAAAAGGCTTCATTTTCATGCTGGAGAGGGTAAACCTCCCCAAAAATGGAGATGTATGGATTTGTATGGGAGCAAAAGGCTTCATTTTATAATAACCCTATAACGTCAGCAGAAACAGCGTACTTTGCTTATTAAGGCATATGTAATAGTAATTCAGGTATCTTAATTTTTCTGCCGTTTCAAAGTGAGGCATTCAGGCATCAACACCCCCAAAAAGCGAGTTTTGAACCCTGGCCGTTATACCGCTGCGTAGAAAAATAGTGTCAGGCAGATTTGAAAGAACACCTAGTAATGCAATTTTCGCGGGTCTTGTCCAGGGACACACAATGCAATGGAAATGCGGCGCAACATGGAGAGAAAAGAAAACCACAAAGTAGAGTAGATCATACAAAGGATTCAATGGGATTCCCAATGCCATAATTTGTCGTGTACCCCTTTTGCCTGTCGATTTCCCACGAAATGAGTTCCCGCTTGGTAAACGCGACCATAGAGAAAGGGTATCAAAATATAATGTCCGACCAGAGTCTTCGTACCGGACGGCAATGTGACATGTAGAGTGAACTCCAGGGACATGGAAGGTGAGAAAGGGGGAGAAAAAAAACATTAAACACATAGGAAAAAGGAAGAAAGATGCCAGTCTATCAAGCCCGCCGTCCTCAACCCCGTGAATCGTAAATGGTAGAGAGAAACAAGATAAAAGCGTCCCAGTCGTAAAGTGAATAAAACGCTGACGTTTCGAATGCCGTGTAACGTTGAAGAGTGAATAGAAACGAAAAGAAGGGTGCCGTGATCAAACCCGAACCTCGAGGTCCAGGTTTATCGCCACTAGTGACGAGGAGAGGGCATATGCTCCGATCCATCCACATCACTAAAAGGCGACTGCCGTTGAGACTCCGTATCCGCACCACTGCGCATCTGGTTCCGCAGCGCAGGAAGCTGTCGTCTCCGAGCATTGATAAACCAGTTACTAATCTGTATAGAAAAGACAAAAGTTAGCAACTCAGTCGCCAGTCTCCAGTTTCAAACATGCTCACCTGACTAATCGAAAGCCCCGTCCTCGTCATAAACATCTGCTTATCCTCCTCACTGGGATAAGGGTGATCAAGATGCTCATGGAACCAAGCCCGCAAGATATCTGTAACAGGCTTGGGTAGATTCCCCCGTCTCCGCTTCGTCTTAGGATCAATTGGGTCACCCATAATGCCGAAATTTCCCTGCCCGTGTCCCATTATCTGCGGCGACATCTGCTCATCCGCATACGCCATACCAGGGTGTCCATATGGCGACTGGGGATGCATGATGGGCTGGGCAAAGTGCTCGCCACGCGGATCAGCGGACATTGCTGCAGTCGGCGCAGGCTGGCGGTATTCCTGTGCAACAAAGGGGTCGGAGCGTGGGGGGCGCTCGGAATACCCGCTGCTGGAGGCCGGGTTCATTGCTCGACCAGGAATGGAGTCCAGGTCACGGATTGGGGGGAGAATTGGGCTGGGCCCGCGGGATGAGTTTTCGGCTAGATGCATGTGGTGGCCTGGGTCTGGCATGCGGGGTTGGTGGTCTGCGCCGCGGGAGACTGTGTATTCACGGTGGGATTCATAGGGAATTTGGTTGGTTTGGTTGGCGTATGTGATTGAGCGGGGGTTGGCCATTTCGTGGCCTGAGGGTGGGCGGTCTTGCGAGTGGCGGGGGGTGGTGTAGAATGGGGATGTTGATTCGATTTCATCGTGGAGGTGAGCGGGGAGCAGCTGAGGGATGTTAGATATTGACTTCAGGTCGTATTTCTGAAAGGATTGAAGGGTATAATCTTACCTCGCGGAATGAGGGGAGGGTTTGGTGAGGGTGTCCGGTTGGCGACTGGGTTGTATACGAAATAGCCATATTGGTATCTTCGTCTACCTCATGGGACTGTGACATAGACAAGGTATTCGGGGGAGGGACAAGAGTAGAAATGTCCGGAAATAGTTTCACAGTGTATTACAAAATAAGAACTATACTCGACACAGTCAGAATCGAATATCAGACGAGTCTGTAGTTCAAAAGGTCGAGACTCTCCAGGAAAAGGTATAAGAGGGAGGAGATGAGGGGTGAAAGTATCCGAAAGAAGCACTCACCAGGGAAAGCAGGCTGATTTTACGTTGACATGGTAAAATAAAAAAGAGAAAGGCCAAGATTATATGCAAGGTTGGGGAATGAGGGCAAAGATGGAAATGCGGTTTCCCAAATAATGCAGGGCCCCGTACATTATTTCTACCATAAAAAAAAGTGGCCCCAAAATCTACATTAAAGTAAATTAAAAATAAAATAAAATAAAAAAAGATCCAGCTGGTACAGGTCCATGGGAAAGCAAGAACAGGGGGGGGCCGAAAAATGACGATCGTGGGCTTAGTGGGTACATTGAGTCGGAGCACCAAGGGCTCCGCGTCAAGGGCATACATAGCGGAGAAGAGAAAATGGTTAAGGTTGACAGATATAGTCTTTGGTTCCTATGGAAATAGTCTTAGCGGATCTATCTTACGAACCACTCCGTTGTATTTTAGGAGGGGGGTTTGATTGGATGCTTCGGGGTAAAGGACGTCGGGGTTCTTTGGTAATTGAAAATATAATAACTCTTTGGGAAACCTGGTGTGATTCACTAGTGTACGTCAAATTAGGGGATCCTATGCCAGTGCTTATAAGCCAATAAGTATTTCCAATTATCCTAAAAGATAGATCTCCCAAGATCCTTTGAAATCACACTGAATCCAGACAGTATAGTATACTTGAAAAGTAAATGTTTATAAAAGAACAATCATAGGGAATATACAGAGAGTACATAGGAAATGTTGGGGAAGAGGGGATGTCCGACAGACAGGGGAGTAAGGAGGGGGGGGGAATTCTGTCATGATGTGCCTGAGTCAGGCTAAAGTTAATTAGTTGTTAAATACATATTAAATCAAATCACACCCATATTGCTTTTTTCCTGTGGGGGATCTATGATTCAGTACTCGGGATTTAGTACTCGGTACGGAGTAGTTCGTGACAAAATAGTGACAAAAGGGAAGAAACACCCACTCCGGTGGAAGAGGAAAAGACAACCAGAGTGTCAACTCTAAAAGATGTAGAACCTCGTATGGTAAAAAACCAAAAAAAAGAGACTATCCAAAGTGGATCTTCCAGACGCCGAATCACAAAAGATCGCCACTTCCAAGGAGAGTTGTCACGAAGAGAGCTTAACCCGGATGGTGGATACAAAAGACAGAAAAGTTCTGGATTTAATTTGGGCGAATCAGAATCCGCAGAGGTGACGTCTCGGATCGATCGTAGATTGCCTAGAGCCTCTCATCGGTGGGCACGGTGATTGATCGACCAAATGGAAAGGGAGAGGGGCTGGTATTGGTCTACAGGGATAGATCACCAAGGGATTCTTCAATTTGTATCTCTCCACTTCCTTCGAGAGCTTGTGGCGCCCAAGGCTTTTTTTTTTTTTTTCTGGTTTCTTTTTTAGAAATTTATTTTCTGTCTCCGTATGTTGTATGTTGTATGTCAGATCAAGGATCACCCGGAGAACCCGCTTTCGTTTTTTCCTTTTTCTTTTCCCGCCTGCTGTCACGACGTAATGCACTCGTGAACTGGTAACATCGCGGCTATTGATATGATTGGATTGAAGATACGCTCGCATATGATATCTCTTAGTTGTGTTGCATTTTGGGTACTTAGCTCAGAACCTCGCCGACCGTAAATTGAGTGATTTGCGCTAATTAGCATCTTTACCTCGCGTATCGCGTCCAGACGATGGAATCTGGACCACTAGTTATATTCTGGAGCAGTTTCTCAGCTTGACACGACACAAATTGCACTAACAGACCCGCTCTAGAAACTAGTCACATTCTGACAATTCAATAGTGGCACAAGCCTGTCATGTCTGGAGATCACTGGACTACTCTTCGTACGGAGTACATAAATGCGAGCTGAGTCTTATTCAGCCTAGCGCTAGTCAGCCAATCAAGTCGGAACAATGGAGTCCCTTTTTCTGAATTTTTTGGTGATTGGACAGGTTCCTAGTGAATCCTGGAGCACAATGGTACGATGAGACAAGTATCCGTCTATGTACTATCATCATATTGGAATTGTTGACTTTCCCCTGTACAGCCCTATAGTATAGCCCCTATAATAACCCGCCTTCATCTGACACCCGAGTCTATGTACTTCAAAGTTTAATAACTGAACTTTACTCCGTACAGCGCAGTCACCTCGGGCCCTAAAGTATGTCTTTTAGGCCCATATTGTCGACCCACCCATCGAATGGAAGATCCCCTTCAAAATAAATCCGAAAATTATTTCCGATCGAATGGAGTCAGCCTCGGAGCTTTGGATCTACCGAGACTGTCTTTGATTCGTCGTTCTAAGGAGATCTGGTTCGAAAAATCGGAATTTGAAAGATTTATTTCATGAAACTCTCAAACCGAGGATCTTCGTACACTTCAACAAAGAAACTGCGTAGAGAAAAGTGAAAAAGAAATTGGAATTTTCATCCGATCGTCATACCTGCCATGCCCTTAGATCCTCATTCACGAGATCAGAGATCGTGCATGAAGGAATGCAGATCATCGGATCTCGCAGGCAACCAGGATCGTCTCTTGGAGAATGGACTGGTCCAAAATGCGAATGATTGGTCCTCTCAAAGAAGCCAGAGTCATGAGAGGGGAAATAGAGAGGGGTCATATAGTTTTGGCCTGTAAACCCTAGCGTCGGAGGAATTACTCCAGATCGGTGGGAGCACATACTGATCCATGGATACTTGCAGTATTTGTCATTTTCATTTCCCGGTTCTTGGGTCTGCCGGGGGTTTATTTAATATTTATTATTATTATTTTATTTTATTTTATTTTTAATTTAATTTACTTTTTATTCCAAATTTTATATTTTACATTTTACATTTTATTTTATATACTATTATTTTATTTTATTTTTCGATCCAATTTTTGGGTGTTTAACCTTATTTTCATTTTCCTGACATTTGAGCTTCTATTTGGTCTATTATAATATTGAATTGCCAAGAATTCCTTCTAGAATCAATACAAGTCTCCTTTTTGTGAACCGTCAAAAGCAGGCCCGGTTCTTCTTCTTCTTCTTCTTTTTCCCCCAACTGTCGATGTGGGTATCAGAAAGGAATTGTCATTAGGAAAACATATAATTAAAAATAATAAGTTGATCTGCAGCTTATGGCTCTAGCACAAGTAACCACTCCATAGCATAGTGACACAATGATGCAACAATGGGCATCCCAAAAGGGCCCTCTGCATAAACCACCCTGAATTAAACGTCTAGGTCGTTGATAGGTGCACGTTTTAAGTATGTACCTGGCTAGAATTTGGACAATAATCCGGATTGTTTGCTTATTTGGCTGCCCAAAACAACATAGACTCGTGTCACCGGAGGACCACTCATGCATGATTCGGGTGTGCCAAGGGTATAGTTCGTGATAAGGCCACCAATCCCTCGTCGCCATGCAAAGTGATATTACAGGGTCTTTCCTCTATTGGTCAGATCAAATATTATATTATTTTTAGATGGGGCCTTGTCTTTTAAATGACGCGGGTGGGTGTCAGATGTCTCTTTCTTGAACGGGTTAGGCAGTTAGGCAAGGCCCGGAAATGGAATTCCTGCCCCTATGGAGTGATCTGAGTTGCTGGATGATGAAAGGTGTAGCGACGGGAGCTCGGGTGATGGTTCGGTGGGCTATGCATTAGTGCCTGACTCGGCGCTAAAGACCGTGTCGATAGTATAGTACTTTGTTTCTTTGTCTGATTTCTGCTCGTTGGAGCTTTGCTACCTCGACGGCTAAATTTAGAGCCGACATCTAACGTTTTCTCGCTCGATTAGGAAAGACTTTGATCCTATGTGAGACGTCAGAAGTATCACTTCCTGCTACTTCCTAATGCAATAAAATTGGGGATATAAATAAGCATATATCCCCCTAAATGTCACTCGCTCCATTTTCGAACCGGAAGGCCATGTACGAGTACGGAGTGGCGAGGACGGCATAGCCCACTTATCACATATGCTGAACAAGTCACACCTGAGGGGAGTTTTGGTATCTCCTTGAAATATATCCACATTTCAGCGCTGGAGATTCACTAAGAGTAATATAGTGGAAATAAAGACGCGGTTTAACGGGTTAGATGCCAAACTAAGCGAGAGAAACATGAATTGAATTCAACTGCTCACACTGTTTCCTATTCATAAGAAGCATGAATTTGCACAAACGTGGCATTACATCCATATTTGTTAGCGTAATCGTCCCATCTAGGCAACCCTCGTTGTGTTAATTGTATCACCGAGGGTGGTGTCAAGCTCAACGTTTTGATGTTGTGTGGTCTCTTTAACCTTTTCCACACCGAAGGGTTATGGCTCAAGGAAGCGAATCGCCTTCTCAACTTATTCCGCTTGCATCAGGCGCCGAATAAGAATGCAATCAGATTGCAGCAGGAATTCCCGAGTATTGTGACAGTTCCGAACTTTGTGTCTGTCTTGTATTATCTATAAGGGCGCTGCTTCCACGTCGGTTTAGCGTCTTTGTGTCACATCAGAGGGAAATAACAATCAGCGAAATATTACCTAGTTTTGCTTCTTTGCCGTTAGTTGCTCACACAAAACAAAGGGAGATCATTGCCGTCGACGTCTCCTAGGCTTCTAATAAGGAGGCGGGAGACGAGGAGTTAGAGGATAAGAAAGAAGCAACTGAATTCCTATTCGGGAATCCTATTGTCGGCCTAGGAACAGCAAATAACTAACGTGGCCTTTTCTCTAACCTGGAGCAAGCACCGCATGATCTTGCAACTTAAAATAGGGACCTTCAGTCTTTCATTCTGTAGCAATAAACGCCTCGTTGAAAAGCGATATATATGTTTCCATTTTCCCTGCCATAGACTCACAGCTTGATTTTCAAGGTTCTGTTACGCGTATCGAGGGTCTTTCGGATCCCTCTCGACTCGAAATTTTCTTCAAGTATGTCCCAGAGGTGTTCACCCTCTTGTGTTGTAATATCGGTAATCACAATTAAGTCCGGACGGTCAATCTCAGATCGGGCTTGCACATCTTGGATGGTGGCTTCGATGGTGGAGTAAAGGAGATCGAAACGTGAAGCATTAGGACTTGGAGTTAAGAGTGTTTGCGGAAATGGTGATGGGAAGGAGTTCGGGGTTTATTTCTTCTTCTGACATTTTGATAGTAAGGGGTGTCACCTAGGTAGGGAAGAAATGCGGATGATATTCAGGATGGTTACTTGGAACAATATCTCGAGGCTAGGCAGCCATGAATAGCTCACATACCGCCTTTCCAAGACTGCCTGATATATCCGGAAGAAACCTTGGAAACCTTGGAAGGGAAGTCATGGAAGCCATAGAACTTCGGAAGTGCAACGGGGTTCATACCATGGTTCACCTGCGGAGGAACATTGGATGCTTAACTCTATTTCTCGAGTCTAACACTACCTAAGTATACCACAGACACTGCACCTTTGATATGCTATGCATCACTTATATATTACACGAAGGGAAAGCTTTCTAAATCAATGGGATATTCAAACAACCCGACAATGTCGTATTTTCTTATAGGGATACCTCTGTCAGATATGTGACTTCCACACTACGCGACAGTCATACTGAATACAAGTACAACAGCGAGGCTGGCAAATAATATGTTGGCAAAGTATGCGGCTGCTCATAGTTAGTAGAGAAAGAAGACGAGCTCCTATTTAGTTAGTTAACTAGTTAGTATACCGGCCTGAACTATCAGGTATATATACCAATCCCCACTGCCTGACTAGGCACCTGTTTTAACAGTTTCCGCTCGCTCAAACAGCTCTGGTCGGTTTCTCGGCGGAGTAGCGGTCTAGAGATTGCAAAAGTATCTAGAAATTGCCGAGGAAACATACTGTATAAGGTGGATAGCACATTACTCCTTACCTAGATCGTTCTTCCTCTCTTTCTCTCTCCTAGTCTCACTCAATCCAGTCTACGGGTTTTCTCCCAACTTACCTTCTCCACAGAAATTCATCCACCCATGCCGTAGATCATAATTGCCGCTATTTCTGTCTTCTCCGATAGAAATCGAAGAACAGCACATACATTATCAGTGCATAAAGTTCCTGTTCCGTCGTCGAGATGCATTATGCTTCCACTGCTCGATTGGGGCGGCCCCAACCTGATACAGGAGTGAGAACTTGTGAAACGGCCCCCAAGGGGCTCGATCCTCTAATCACGCCCCCAAGATGGAAACCTATCGAGGGACTTCATGGGTTTTGCAGTCAGTTTCCCCAATATCTTTGTTCAAAGGGCGCGTATCAAATGGTGGCTTGTCTAGTGCATCTGCACCACCACCATCAATTAGGCTACAGCGGTTGATCCGGCTCTGATCGGGTGCCCTACGCACGTCCCTTTACAGCCAAACCAATGAGACTCTCTCGCTTTGCTTAGTTGCATAGTTAGCCTGCAATGTTTCAGCTCATTTGCTGGGCTGAATTCATACGGGGGCCGGCCTCTGATAGTTTGAGGAATGCCACTTAAAAGAGGAACCGTTTCCACTTGGTCCCTTTCTCTTTCTTGATCCCATAATCTCTCATCAGTTGCTCTAACAGTTCAACCTTGAAAGACAAAACGAAATACATAATGCGTACCAGTTGGTTTCTCTCAACGGCACTAGCTGCCCTCGTCACTGCGGACGAATCAACCAGAATCAACTACTTCGGCGGTGGAATGCAATGGGCTCATTCACTCAGCCTCCACCCATGGACCAGCACGGCTGCCAGCGTCGCTGGGATCAATGCCATCGCCACCACCTACGAAATCAGATGTCTGAGCGATGCGCCCAAGTCTGATTGCGAAATCGCTACTCCCTGGACCATGATCCAGGGCCCAAGCACCTACAGTCTCACTGGTGTATATACCGCATCAGGCTCGGGATCAGTCAATGCTGTGACTGGAACCCAGAACTTTGATTGCACTTTCGCGAAGGCCACCCAGTCTCCTTCCTGTTCGTTTAGCGTGAAAGTCACTGGCACCACCGCTGGCGTTTCGTACTCTACCTCCACCTCCACCTCCACCACGAACCTGCCAACGAAGTCCTACACCTCCTACGGGATCGATGTCACAGCAGGAACGGCTTCGTTCACTGCCAGCCAGGCAACCCAGACTCCCAATGCGGGAGCTGCTATGGCTACTGCTGCGCCAATGGGGGCAGCTGCCGTTGTGGTGGTTGTTGCCATGCTCTAGTGCTTTGCTTGTTAACCCTTTGCGTCCGCCGTTCTTGTTTTACCTGAAAGTCGACTGAAGAATGTCCTGATGAATTACCTCGAGCACACAATTGACTGCAGCATGTGTATCTTCAAGTTATGTTTGGTTTATGTCCTAGCACTTTGGGGTAAATCTGATTCGATCGCTCCAACAACAGTGTTTCTTGTTCTTATTTGGTGGACGATGGATGATGCATAGATAGATGGATGGGTGATTTATTACCCTGATCTTTTGCTGAGTGATACCTAGGTCACCACTGTTGTGCGAATATAAGGCTGTGCGTTGCACTTCAAGTTTCCGACCGTGACGATTGCCTTGAGTAGTTTCTGTTTGGGTTATGACGTGAGGCTGTTCCTTCTCTAGCACAAACTGGTCGAATATAAAGTTGGAAAGACGGGAAATAACAGGCAATCAGATTGGGCAGCCCAAGATAGTGGCCCGATGCTTAGTCGACATGGCACTGCCTGATGGAATAATAGGGTAGGGTGGTTAGGACTCCATGATATAGATAGGATTAGAGAGAATAGGATGAAAAGGGGGAACAAGTTCAGACTGGGATGAATAAATAGGTTCCCAGAACAGAACAGATCAACGGTGACATCGTCGCGGCGATCTCATCGCAACGCCTCTGGGTCTAATACCGCGCGGTTTGTGGACCTTGTCTGTGCCTTTTCCCTATTTAGTGCTTAGCCAGGTTGATTGAAAGTCAGCTGATCCTTCGCGAGGCTATGGAGCTGCAAATGGTATGGCCGGTCTTGATTTGTACCAACCAAATTGCCGAGCTCTGTTGTCTAGTGCTGACAAAGGCAACCATGGCCATGGTTCCGTAATGAGATCAGTTCCGTAGTATCAAAATCAAATTAATATACAGAGACCAACACTGAATATCAAGGGCGACTTAGGTAACCAAGTGAGAACCCCGGGGCCGATGAGCAGCTTCATAGATATAGGCGGTAGGTTGATGGAAGTAGGAGAGGGATCAATGGTTCAGAGGGCCAGGGATAACCGTAACAGTGAAAATAAAGCAAGATCAAAAAATGGTATGCGTAGTCGATTCCCTTTCCATATAGGATAGTTTTCTATTTCGGAGTGCATCATGTCGTTTTGTGATTGGGTTCGGCATCTGAGATTGCTGTGAAGTAGACGGACAAGACCAAGCAGCGAATCCGCCGTGATAATTCCGGGATATGGTGCGAAGAATTCGTCAAGAAGAACAATCAGATAGAAACAAAGATTGATTTATGCATATCCCAACTAAAATGAAAGAGATAACAACCATAAGCCCGAGAAATAAAGAATGCAAAAGGAGAAAAAAGACAAGAGAGAACAAATAACCGCCCCGCTAAAAGAACATGAATCAGACAAAGAGCAAAACGAGAGAAGGCCAGTCGACGACCTGACCGAGTGTATCTAGCCATAAGCTGAAGCAAAAGAAAGAACAACCGCAGAGCTTTGCAGATGCAGGCAGGATGGGACAAATATGTACAGACGAAGGAACAATGATGTCTTTTTGCACATGAATGAGCATTTAACCATCAAGGCGCAATGCGTCAAGGCACTTAGAATTTAAGTGATCACCAAGTTTCCTTGAAAATAGTCAGTATAGACCCCCAAGACATCAAAACATATCAAAACTTACAGCAATATACTGTCCGGCCTCCTTCTTCCGCTGCCAGAACATATCGGCCTCTTGAGCATTGAGATTACCCTTTGCCATAGCAACATCAATGAGAGCAGCCTCAACACCTTCACCCATACCCTTACCCGAACCACAAACAAAGACACGACCATCAAGCGAGTTGATAACGAACCAAACGAGGTCAGCCTGGTGTCTAACCTCTTCCTGCACATAGCGACTCTCGCCCCTACGGCTCTGCACAACAGTGCGCACCTTATCCTCATGCACGCCCCACTCGCCGGAGTAAAGCTCGTCGAGCAGCGAGTCCCGCACGCCTTGCAGCACCCAGACCTTATTGGCGCAGTTCGCCGACTGCAGACGGCGCTGCACGAAGCCGCGGAAAGGTGCGATGCCAACGCCAGCGCCGATGAGCAGCATCGGACCATCTGAGGCAAAGCGCGTTGCGAGAGGGTTCGCCATCAGTCCTCGGAACATGGGCACGTGGAGGTCCAGTTTTTCGCCGGAGGCTTCTGCGGCAATCGCTCGCCGCGCGAGGGACTCCAGGTATCCAGATCCTACGCCTGTGCGGGTCCCACCGCGCCAGTCAGCGGATTCTGCAACTGTGACGGCGACTTCAATTAAGCGTCGGCATTCGGTGCCTTTGTATTGGCAGGAGATCTGGGGGTCTTGGGACAGGGAGTAGAAGCGGGGCATCAGGGTGTTGAGGACGGAGAGGAGGTGATCGAGGGGTGGTTGAGAGCTTGAGAAGGCGGTTAGGAGTTGGGTGAGGGAGACGAAAGAGCTTGTGCGTAGGTCGCAGAAGGCGCCTTGGCCTTGGGCTGAGGAGAGGTATTCGAGGATTTTCTTCTCGTTTGGCTCGCTTGTGTACTCGGCGAGGAGGCGGAAGAGTGGTTTTGTTGGGGCGTAACTCTGGATGTCGGAGCACCAGCTTAGAACTTCGCGACGGGTAGTGATGAGTTCGCGCGGCTTGTCATCACCCCAGATTGTCGGCCAGCGGCCCTTAGTTGTGCGCATGAGGACTTTCTTGTCGCGCATAGACTTCGGAACACCTAGGAGGTTGAGGACCTCTTCAACTTCGGAGTCTTTGTTTTTGGGGCACACGCCAATTGCACCGCCGACTACGAAGTCGACCATCCCGCTTTCGGCGGGGTAGTCGGTGACATCGATATCAAAGTGGTAGGTACGCTTCTCGGCTCCGGGTCCTGTCAACTCACGGGTGTGGAACAGAGGCGCACGGTAAACCTGGTAAGGGGGGTGTGGCTGCACGAATTCCGGCGGATGGTCTGCAGGGCCAAAGGTCAAGTCGGCTGCTGATGCGGGAGGCGGCTTGAACGAAACGGTCTTCTCTGGGAGCGGGGCAATGTTGGAAAGCTCACTATCCATGGTGAGGAGGTCAAGGTTCAGCTTGAGGCTATCGAATGCCTTGTTGCCGATAGGTGCAACGATGGAATTGAAGCCTGAGATCGGTCCATCTACAGGGCGCAATGCCTGTCCCCGGCAACAACCCCCACCACAGCAGAGAGACTGAAGCTTCTGAGTGCCTGCTGTGCCCACATTCTCCAATACCCTTCGCATATCAACCGCGTTCTGCGAGATGAGGACAGTGGATGCTCGTCGTCGTTGCCGACCACCGTCGACCTTTTCCTCTGCATTTTCTTCCTCGGATTGGGACTCGGTGGGTGGTGTTAGAGGGGTATCGGGGGAATTTGAGCCGCTCGATACAGTGCCCTGGGAGGAGCCTGAGGAAATGACGTTGAAATTGGTATCGGTTACTGAGAGCGAACGCACACCTCGAGGCTCTTCCGGAATTGGGTTATCTGGGTGGGAGGTCGAGGACACTGGGATTTCTTGGTAAGTGCCTCTGCGGGGACGGGACCCCGTAGAGTAAGTCGCCGATGGCATGATAGGTTGAACGGCGTGAACTAATTCGATAGATCAGAATCTAAGTCTCAAAAGGTTAAATAATTGGGATTGAGTGCTCTCCGCATACCCATGAGGAAATTTAGAGGAGTGTTGGGAGTCGCCGAAAAGTTGCACAAGAATCGGCGCAACGAGGGAAGACCGGGGTATATGAGTCGAGACGTGATACTGGTTAAGGGACGTAATAAAGCCCCCTTTTTTTTTTGCTTTCTATGAATAGAGCATGGGAATAGAAGAGTGGGATGAGGGAGGAGAACGCGGACCCGAAGAATGGTCGGGGCGATAGTTCCGTACAGGGAACCGGGAAAGTGAAAATGACGGTATGGGAATGAGAAATACGGGATCTCACAGGAAGGTCGGAAACAGTACAGGGATTTATCAGATTTGCCACATTCTTCGTCACGGGGTACGTTACGCGGTTGGTTCCGGCATTGATATTTTACACAAATATAAGAGCTGGAATATGGGATATGGGATATGGTCTTATGTAGATCTTGAAAGTCAGTAGTAATAAGGACTCGACTACTGGATATGGCAAAGGCTCCATTTGGGGTCATCATATCCATCCGGATCGACGGTGCATATGAAGATGACCTTGTACCTTACCCGTATTCGGTGCTGGGAACAGCCGAGGAGAGTCCCGGCTGTTGATCTGGACTGACCACAGTAATAATATCGTATGATTGCAATTGAGACTATCCTACAATATACAATTTACGTTGTGACAGGGGTTTTACAGGGATATTTTAAATTGCAATTGGAAAGAAAATGGATGTTCCGAGGTGGGCCGGCAGAAAATGTTGGTAAGTTTGGTAACATGACAATACCATACATATTACCTCGGTTATCAGATCAATCAGATAGGCGGGATTTGTCCTTGACAGACCGGATCTTGGCCTGCACCCTCTGCAGGCCTCACCACCTCCGTCAGACAGTCTACTGGTGATCCTTCGGTCCGAGGTTGATGGATATGACTTCAGACGGCCTAGGACTGATGAATTCTTGATGGAAAAGACAGTTTACTGATGGAAATGATGAACTGCAGATGGCTTAATTCCCTATGGAAAGAATACGAATGAGGATGGGAAGGAGGAGTCAACCCGCTTGTCAAAGGCGGTAACATGAAGCGGTCAGACATGACCGGCAATTCCCCTTTTTTTTTCTTTTTCAAATATCTCTCCCTCAGTCCTCATCGAGTAATCAATCCCATCTGATAACTCCACATCCATCTAGAAGGGAAATCCCAGTTAAGGGGGTACTTACGGAGTACATATATGGTACTTATACTTATAAAATAAATTCCCCTGGTTTCAACCCCCATTCTTATAAAATACCAAATGGAACTCTACGGACTCCCCCACTTTCCGCCTAGCCGGAGTGTGTATCGCGTTGACCCATCACGGTTCTCCTAGCTTACACGTCCTTAACTCTCCGTAAAAATCGATTTCCCAACCATTCGGTCCAAAGTGGGGATGTCAGGAATCAATCAGTCAGATTGAATGAACTAGGGGTGTTCTAGAAAAAAACAGTAAACAAAACAGATCACCCCTGGAACTTTCAGCTCGAAAGTTTCATTGGTGGCTGGTTAATGATTTAATAATAACGCTCATAACCTGAAACCACTCCCTATATCATGAGGCTGGCTCCTCCACTTATAGCTCATCTCCGGGCTTTTCTTGTGCACTAGATCTCTATTTATCAATGGCCCTGCATTTTAGGTGTTGCTGATCCACCATCTTCGTTAGACCGAACAAGAAGCTTAGGTTTTGGCGCACGGAGTAGCAGAGGTCATGAAGCGCTTGTGTCATAGGAGGAAGAAACAGTTCTATCTGATAACTTAAATTTCAGTGCCGATGGCCAGCTGAATGGTCGAGCCTTTGTGCTTAGAAGTCTCTAAATCGAGTAACTATCACCACTAATAGGGGTGAGGCCACGTCATTATTGTACAATGTACGGAGTAGGGAGTCCTGTTTGAAAAGGACAAAATAGTGATACTCAAATAAATAATAGCAGCAGAATCTCAACATTATACCTATACACCGAGTATGTCACATCATCACGTCATCAAAATACAAAATACACAATGCAGTCAAACATAGACAGGAAAATAATAACAGGAAAAAAAAAAAAAGAAAAGAAAAAGGGAGAGAGAGAGAAGAAACGACAAACCCTTCGAGCCAGAGGCAATCCTCAACTATTTTCATCCCGCTGAACCAAAGCCACAGGCGGAATAAAATGATGTCTCCCCCAAACCAAATAGTAAATCGTCGCGGATCCAACGATGCCAACATACATCGCCACGCTCCAGTTCATCGTTTCAACCGTAACATCCGTCGACAGGGGAAAGAACGCGAAGACAAAAATCGGACAGAGGAACGCCAATGCCCCGATATTCACTGCCATGCCAAATTTTCCAAGCGACCACCGGTGGTGCGGGAGCGGCTCGCCACGAATGCGTTTTAGAAATACGCACCCGATCGAGATGATGTACGCGGACAATAAAGATGTGATCGTGAGCGAGATAACGGCGTTCAGGGCGACCTCCGACCCGATGTTAATCATCGATAGTAGCACTGTGATGACTAGAGACACCATCACGGAGTTGAGGGGGATGTTCCAGCCGGGTGTGACCTAGTGGTTACGGATTAATATGGCTGAATCTACACATCTTGTTTCAGATGCCACACAGGGATTAAATCGGGGACTTACATATGCAAAAAAGGACGAAAAGGGCAGCCCCTCGTCCCGTGCAAACGACCAGAGCTGGCGTGATGCCGTCGCCACCTCGGTGATTGTGCTAGCTGTCAGGGTCACCACTAGCACAGCGGTCATGGCGTTTGTCGCGGCGATGCTACCTGTGGTGTTGTAGAATATCTGGATGAATGGGAATCCCGTCGGTGTATCCAGGATTTTGTCGACCTCGCCTAGTGTGAAGCACAATGTGACTAGCATGATGAATCCTAGCACACCATTGACGGCGACAGAGGACATCATTGCCTTTGGGAGTGTCTCTGATGCGTCTTTGATTTCTTCGGCTTTTGAATATCAGCACAATATACCAGGTCTGAGGTCGTTCATAGGGCTCTTTCTTACACATATGAACCGAGCAATCGTAACCAAGCATGGAGGTTATGGTAGTAGACAAACCGACTAATGTTGCCGTCCCAGCATTGTTCCAGCCACCCCCGTTGTTGAACGTGGTGAACACTGCGTGGGCATTATCCCGCGGTGCGAGTACCCATAACGGGATGATGATGGCGAACAGGCCAATAACATGGATAATCAAGATCAATCCTTCCACGAAGGGAAGATTCTTGGCTAGGAAGGTGTTGAACAAGATCGAGAATGTCGAGATGGCAATTACTAGCATGGTGCCATGCCATCGCTGGAAGTCATAATCTGGCCGGTTCAAGACGATCAGGCCTTGAATGATTGTGCCAGCAAGGTAGGCGATGGACACAATAGCGCATTGCCAACCCATTGCAGAAAGCCATCCTAAGATAATACATTAGCTAGCTAGACTTACACAAGGACTAGCTATGTCAACTGTATTACCTGTGATATAGCTGAGGTACTTTTGTCCTCTCCTTGGTGCGAACTCCGACACCCAATGATACTGTCCACCGGCAGTGGGGGCCCTATTTGTCGACTGATTAGCGGGGATCCAGCCAGGGACAGCATGCCGTCAGTCACATACATCGAGGCCATCTCAGCAATGCTGGCATAGACAAGGGTAAATCCGCATGAGACGCCGATGAACCCCCATATCAAGCCCGCTGTACCGCCGTCGGTCAAGCCAGCCGCCAGCAATCTATTAATGGAGTCAGAGGTCTGCATGATCACCATATGCAGGGACTGGCACGTACGTCAAGATAACTTCCCATGTGCAGATCAAAGTGCATCCAAATCCAACAATAGAGATAAACCGAAAGTTTCTCTTCCTAATGTTAGCAAGACCGCCACAACCGCCATGACAAGAGCAGAGCAACTTACTCGCAGAACCTGGACTCGACCAAGAGCATTCATATCACGACGATCCGCCAACGTGCCCATATAACGCGGCTCAACAAGGCCTTTTTGAGCATACTCCTCGTCGTCAAGACCAGTCATCGTCTGCTGCGAGTCAGGTCTGGACCTGCTGAAGACCGTCATGATCGCGTGTGTGTCTGAATGACTAGATTGGAAAAATCTATTCAGGATGAGACAACAAAATTCTCCGCGAAAAAAAAGGGGATTGCGAGAATAGAAAAGAAAGTCTATATCCCCTGGCAACTCGACACCCTGAAGGATGTAGGATGCGAAGTATAAAAGCGCCGAACGATCAAAGCAACCTCTAATAAAGCTAACAGAAATGGCTGTAGCCAGAAAAGGCAGTTATCAGGAGAAGACCCAAAGGACTGGAATCATGATGGCCACTGAATTGCCGGGACCGAAGCGTGGTATTGACGTGGGCGCAAGGCATGGCCTGTGAATAATTCTCACACGCCATGTGGGAGAGAAGGCCTCCTCGGAACACCCAAGCAACGATCCGAATGATACATCGTTCTTTACTCAAGGGTGCTGCATCGAATCCAATTGGGAATGTGACTCTCGGGACTCATTTTTGCAGTTTGCTATCCCTAGTCCCTTGCCCGGAATGGGGCGTGATGGCACCTTGCATGCCACAGGGGGTTTGTCCATTTAATGTCGTTAAACTTGGGAGATATTGGAATTCAGACTGACTATTGGGGTTGTAATGCTACTCTAAATCCTTCTAGTCCGTCGTAGTTGTATAAACCATGACTTGTTTCTTTAAAGAGCGCACCCAACAAAATAATAAAACAACACACCAAGTACGAAATATAAACAAAACCTGACCCCTTGAATAGACTCGGCGCCACTACCCGTTACATTTCTGATGCATCAATTGCGCTAACTTTCTAACTCTCTATCAATCCCTGTCCCACATCCCCTCGTTGCTTATCCCCCAGACAATTCCGCCACACTCCATGCTTGCCTCCATCCAAATAACGGGTGAATGCATAAGCCCCTCGCTTTATTCGTCCAAAAACAAATCCCACAGCCTATAGGATGCGAACCCCCCCAAAGACCCACAGCATAATTTTCAAGGGCGCACGCTGATCGACGACCCTACAGCGGGCCCGCCTTGCCCTAAAGTAGCATGTCCACAGTACGGAGTACTCCGTACTACGTCGAAGTTCGACGTGAGGGAGAGAGGTCAATCACCATTCCAACCAGACAACCTGAACTTACACCGAAAATAATGACCGCTTATACCCTTCAAGAAGAAAGGGATAAACCGGCCATGCAAATTCGAATCCCCCTTCCAACATATCTGCCCATATCGGGCGAACCCCACCAGCCCTACTCCGTACTTACGTACATGTCTGGACTCGATAATCCATGTTTCGTATCGGATATCAGCATATGGTCTCCCAAGACAGAAATAATCGCAATCGCAAGCGAATCGTAGGAGAAACGGAACCTAGCTCGGTCGTTATCGCCTCTCCTTGACCCGCATATCTCCTACTCCTGTTTTCCTATCGTATACAAGCGTCTCAAATAAACCCTTTCTTTAACTTATTCTCACCACGCCATCCAGCCACATGGCTCCCGGATCTGACAGCCTTTCACAGTCGTTTCTGTGTCTGTGTTGATCACCGCGGCCCATATATACATTCCACATAGCACCACATTATACCCATCCTTCCACATGATATACACCATAACAACGAGAAGGGTACTTGTTTAGACTCCGTCGTTTGCGGTGGCTTTTGCTCCCTTCCCCTGTCATGGGCCCGTATGTGCCGCCAGGCCAGTCGCCGCCCTTTGAGGTTGTCGATGACTTGCACCATGGCGCGTGGGTAATTATCACTGCTGCACTGGGACTGGTTGTGTCCTTGGTGTGTTTCTTAATTCGGTTATATGTGCGGCTCATGCTGATACCGCCGTTTGCGCGCGATGATTGGGTTTTGTTGGGTGCTACGGTGAGTTGCCTCGAAAATTCGAGTCAAATTTGGGCCGGATGAGTTACCTTAGTACACTGCTAACATGTATTATTGATTGCTGTACAGGCTGTCGCCGTGGTGCAATCAAGTCTCGTCTTCTATGCCTGCTCGCGCGGGTTCGGGACTTCTATATCGTTATTGAAGGATGGTCGACTCGATCAGATCCAAGCTGTAAGTCGCTATTTGATATTCTATTATCTTGTTTGCATGGACCCAAACTGAGCAGCTACCTAAGTTAATTGCAACAAGCGATATCATCGCTCTCATAATCATCTACCTCTCCAAATGCTGCGTCGTGGCTATCTACCTCCGCCTCACACCGCAGAAACCACATAACCGTGCATCCTGGGCGACACTAGCTCTGTGCACTGCCTGGGTAATCCCGGCTATATTCATCGTCTTAGTCAACTGTGAGCTAAACACACCTTGGCGGAGTGACGGCGGCGAATGCAGCGACTTGGTATGTGAAACCACCAATGATATACTATATGCATCGACTTCCCTGAGGCCGTCTCTAATCTCGCAAGTGTAGTACATACGATGGCAATTCATCGCCGCAGTCGACGTTATAACCGAGCTCCTCCTCTTCCTTCTCGCCGTGATCCTCCTAAAAGGTCTGTTTATGTCCGTTCGCCGCAAATTAGCCGTCGGATTTGCATTTATATTTCGCTTTCCGTGAGTAAAACACGCATCCCCAATCTCAACCCCAAGGCTAACCGCAAAATGCCAGTCTCATAATTTTCTCCCTAATCCACATCTCATCCCTCCACGCAGCCCTAAACAACAAAGACACAACCCTCGCCGCCGTCAAACCAACAATCTGGATGCAAGTCGAGCTTCACTACGCCCTAGTCGCATGCAGCGTATTCTGTCTCCGACCTTTCATGGCAGCCGTCAGCACAAACTACGGTACAGCGGGCGACTCGACGCTAGAGAATAGCGCGTCGAGATCAAACGGTACGAAAGAAAGCTCGAAGACCGGGTCTGGGTCCGGGTCCGGCTCGAATTCGAATACCGCTTCGAGGTCCATGTCGCAGTCCCGCATACAGAGGAAAAGAGCCGGGACAGGTTCAAAGCCACCGCTAGTTACTCCGGCCGTTAGTGGCCCTGGTTCTAGCTCTGGGCTGCAACAGTCGGAGAATCAGCGCCCCCGCCTGGACCCTTCGTTGTGTGTTGATACCAGTCCCCGTGCGCACGGAGCGCTTGGGAAAAACCGAAAGGATGCGAAGAGTGGCAGATCGGATACGGTGCGTGAGCCTGTACGTCGGTCGATGTTCCCGCTCAGCGCACCGCGCAAGAATCTGGGCTTTCAGGTACAGGAGAAGGGGAAGAATGGCGCGAGGGCTGGGTCTGTGGGTTCATTTGCGACAGAATCTGATTTGATCGAGCTTGTACCGAGGCCGCATAACCGGCATGCGAGTGGTGCGACTGAGCGAGTGGATGATGGGGAGGGGCCTGATAAGATGGTTATTCATAAGGAGATTCGGTACTCGATTCAATATGAAGATGAGGCGGAGGTGAGGAGGCGGGAGGATTTGAAGATTAATTCTGTTGATGTCTGTGCTTATGTATAATTTTTGTTTTATATTAAGGCTTCTGGTGTCATGTGTGGATGTAGGATATGGGATAGGGCTCCAGGGATGCATCCTTTGCTCTGGTAGATGGGGAAGAAATAGATGCTGTATATGATATTGAAAACCCTAATGCCTGTAACGCCGGTCCTGTCGAGTCAAACCAATATTATGCTGGTGATGAAAGCTGTATCCCAATATTATAACGCTTCAGTTGCTTGGTCGCTTGAAAGGATGGGCTTCCGTGCTCCTGAAAAGAGAATTATTAGCTCGTTCATATAGGATAAACACAGCTGGGGAGCAAACATACAGCACATAGTCGTCCAGACTGATATGATCTGGCTCAGAAAAGATAAGGTAGAGGTATTTCAAAGTCTCGGCAAGCCAAAAGCTCTCCATTTTGTCCTGATGTTTTGGTTTCGAATGACGCACATCGTTGATAGACGAATGGCCAAACTTAGTCCGGGTTGCCTTATCAATGTTCTTAAACATGCGCCACGCGGAGTCCTGAAGAGTCTTATCTCCAGTAATCCGGTACATGACGAACAGAGATTCAAGAGCTTCAGGTCTAGAAGGGTAGTATGTTAGTAAAGTGCAGCAGAAGGAATGAGATGAAACCGTACCTGAGCTTATACGATGCGTCTCGAACACTAGTAACGCCAGGCGGCAAATGCTCAGCCTCAATATGGTCCTCCGCTTTCTCGCGGTCCTCCTCGGTACTGATAGAGCGCGATATGACATCTGACATCCACTGCTCTTCATCCCACGGACACTCGTCAATGTGCTTACAAGGACTGACCTTGAACACTTCCGGCATAATCCCTGTAGGCATAACATCATATGCCCAGACACAGCCGTCGGTAAGTCCCCGGGCAACATACATATCCTCCGGTCGATTGAAGACCTTGGCCCCAATAGCCACAGTGCCGCCCATGAAGCACTTGAGGTGATCAGGCGCATACTGGAAGGTCTTCGAGTCACCCCGCATTGCAACAACGTTAGCTGTGAAGAGAACGTGTTGGTCCTCGTCCTGGGTCATTCCCCTGAACAGTAGATTCTCGTTGAATGTTTCAATGGCCTTTTCGTACATGCGGTGATATTTGTCTGTCTGTGCGCCCAGGAGAATGTGTTCTTTGGGCAAGTACTCGTATGCCGAATCGGCACATCCGCCAATAGTGAACTCGGAGTCGTCGAACGTCATTCGGTCGGTGTCAATCCATGTCGGCCACATGCCCGGCATCCGGGTCTTGTCTTGTCCGATCTCGAGCTCGTTCATAATTCGCTGCACGGCGTCGTAGTACTTGGGATCACCGGTCAATTGGGTCAAGCGAGTGAACTCCATTGTCAAGGAGCCCATTTCTGCTAAGCTCGTGCGTGAGGATGGTGTGATTTCTTTGCCTTGGGCGGATCTGGGTATTGTCAGTCCCGAATATCGTTGCATATTCTTTAATATTGTGGCGTACCTAGTCCACTCCCAGCGTACCTGGGGCATGCGATTATGCGTATCAAACGCATTGAAGATCATCTCGCCCAGTTCGACAGCCTTTCTCAGCAGGATAGGATGTTTGCCCTCGGTCAGGTCATGAGCAGCAATAAAACCACCCATATAGCGAATGATGATCTCAAAGACAGGCACATGTCTGCTCTTAGTCGTCGTGAAATCGATTTCCTCCAGAGCCTCCAGGGCCAGTTGCAACTCATCGTCTAGCCCCATGATCACAAGCGCATCTAGCGAATCGACAAGAGTGGCACCCCAGCCATTGAAGGTATCCTGGTATCCTCCAGTGCGGGGTTTCACCTCGTCCCGCATCCACGCATGGTCCTTATATCCATTCCATGAATGAAGAAAAGCCTCCTTCACAGCATCCCGCTTCTTGAGTCTGGCATTGCGCTCGCCGCGCGTTTCTTCGGGGAAGTTATGCTGGATGCGGGGAATATTAGCTGGGCTTGTTGGCAATGGGATGTACTCTGTAACGGGAAATCGCTCGGTGACTTTATCTAGACGAATAGCATCTTGCCGAACGGTGCTGTCTTTTCTGGAGACTGGCTTTGCTAGGCGACCTCGATATGTTTTTGTACTAGGGAGCCAGAAGAAGAAAATGTATGTCGCGATAATCACAAACAATGCTGTTGATAAAGGTCGGTTTTTGCGCTTGTTATACATAATAAATGAATGCAGTAGGGGCGTGCCAAAATAACCAAAAAAAAAAAAAAAAAAAAAAAAAAAAGGAAATAGTCGTAGGAAGCCCAGAGAAGGAGTTGAATGGTGTACAAGTCAATTGTCAAGTGTAGGGACTAGTAGCAAAGGCCGACATTGGCGTCTCCAGGAGAATAAGATTCGCGACAGTTAGAACAAGCAAAAGAGGAAATGGACACAGTTTTACACAATGTGGCACGTCATGGATTGTGAGAGGTCTCAAGGAGTCAGACACGGCCGAGTTCTTTGGAGCTCCATTGATCGTCCTTGTGGCTGTCGATTTGGTGCAAGGCATGATGTTGCAGAGCGTCGGACGATGATTGGCGCAAATTTGAGAATGTGCCCCCTTCAACACCGGGCCACGCAATCAGGGAAATCCGCAGGGTCCAAACAACATAATGTTATTATTAGTGTATCAATGGTCAAGTCTAGACTTGTGATAAAAGCGCCAAGAGGCTCTTCTGTGCCTCTAAGCTGTACTCTGTCTGAGGGCGCCACCAACCCCACTGCGGCCCCTGACTCTCTCTGATGGAGTAGGTGTTGATCTTGTCGATATTTAGATGAAGATCGGGAAGCAGTAACAAGTTGCAAGTCTGAAAGCCTGCTTGTGTCTTCATGTCACATCGATAGGAAGCCGTTCATATGCACCATTTTGTGCTTTGGGAGTGGAGTCAAAGGGACTAGTATCAAGAAGTCGAGAAGCTGAGCTGAATGTGACCGCAAGGCTGACCTCGGGCACTTTCGAGCCATATCAATCTCTTTGCGGGCTAAAGAGGGGGAAAGGAAGCAGCATTCTGAATATCTGAATTCTCTAATTGCAATACCATGTAATAGAAAGGGAAATGAATATAACAAAAGGGCAATTATCGTTGCAAGAAAAAGATTTGGTTTCCAGACAGTTGAAGTGTTAAGATGTTTGCTCTGTTTGCACTCCAGTGTTATATCGTGGGCTTTCATCTGGTGACCACTTGATCCTCCAGAACAATCCCATATACATAGAAATTGTCCAAAGGTAACGGATTCTTCTCACAATCAGTGTTTATACTAATCAAGCTATATAGATTGCAAAGCTCCCTTCCTGTTTAGGAATCGTCCTTTGTCATTCCTTCTGGCACTGGACTTGATCATCATTCTTATTGATCAATCTCTATATCTATATTGCATGGTCGCTACCTGCTACAGATCTCTTGAATCAATCCTCTAGTAGGACTGAAGACTGTCTAGGGGCTGATCACCGCCATCTTCTCAACACATCAGTTCCCCAATCGATATCTCTCAGCTCAACACTGCTGTGATCATCAGTTCCATCTCTTCTGCACCTGCCCAGAATATAAGAAGAAAACAAACATAAAAATGCCTATCACTGGGTAAATCCCCTCTTCAAATCCAACACAAACCCCCAAACTAACCCAACTAAGTGTCTACTTCATCCCCTCAAACCCAAACGCCTCAACAGCCCTCCAAGTAATTACAGAGCGCCTCCGCGCCGCTTTCCCAAATGAAGAACTAACTCCAATCGGCCGCTGGGGCCTCGAGCAAAAGCTCCTCCGCGACACCCAAGGCCTACTCCCCTCTTCAAACTCAAACAAGAAACCCTCAAACCCACGCTACATGCAATTTCTCTCATTAACCCACTACCCAGCCCACGGTTTCATCTACACCTCGGAGCCAGAGAAGCCCATCCCAGCACCAAACCAGAATCAAAACCAAGGCGCGCGCGGCCCTGTAAATGCCATCGCGCCAGATCACTCCTCCACCCCGCCAATGGTTATGACGACTATCCCCCCTTCGTCATATGGGACCCTCTTCCAGCACTTCACCTACGCTTGCCAGCCCTTCTGGAACCACCGGTTCACGCTAGCTGTCCCGAACGGGATCGTCTATGAGGTTGGTGACTTCCGCGTGCGTCTTGGTGACGTGCGACAGACGTTCCCGACGGCGCGTGTGCGTGGCACAGTTGTTGAGATTGAGTGGCGTGGTCCGTCGGTTGTGGAGGCCATTCCTGTGGATCGGGAGGATGGATCGTTTGATGTTGGTGCTGGCGGTGGTTGTGATGTGGACGTTGAAGTCGCAGGTATTGACCTCGCTAGCTCTGCGATTGAAGAGTCGGATATCGATGCTGAGTATGCGGCTACTGCATCGCTGATTCGGGAGTTTTGGGGGAGGTTGGGTGTTGAGGCTCGGGAGGCGATTCTTATCCCGAATGTTGGGAGGGAGGTCAAGGATCGGTTGAGGAGGTGGAAGAAGGCTGGGTCTGGGGCTGATACTAAGGTTGATAGGACTGGCTTTGGTGAGCGTGCTGAGGATGACCCTGATCCGTGGTCTGGGGCAGATGTTGCGAGGCAGTTTATGGAGGTTTTGAGGTTTAATCGATAGCTGTATGCTTAAATGGTGGGCTTTGGTATGGATGAATGGTTAGGTTACTTCTTATACGCTTGCTACGGTATTTCGTGGACATGGACATGGTTGGTTGGCACAGGGTGATGTTGAAAGCCCAGTACCATCAGAATTATAGGGAGAGGGAGAGAGCCATCATTCCTATATTATGAACACTTGACCCAATGTACCGCCCAGTCCACTCCGTCTGCATTTCAAAGCACACGCTTGATCGTAAATCATCCAAAATGTATAGCCTAGTGAGTATAGACTACAGGAAATCGGTATTGGAAAATTGAAATGGAAGAGAAACATTCTCGTTAAAAAACCGCGACGTCAGCTAACATTGAAAAAGGCGCACGGTGGGAACGCGGCGTTTATTTTTGCATCATGAGCTGAACGAACTCGTTGTCTATATGGAGACGGAGAGGTTAGCATTTGGGGAGGCAAGTGCCCGTAGGCTCCAAGATTGTTTCCAAAACATACAGTCGATCCGGCCATCACCATCCTGGTCCGCCTCGCGGATCATCTCGTCCACCTCGTCGTCGGTCAGCTTCTCGCCGATGGAAGTCATGACGTGGCGAAGCTCGGCGGCGGAAATGAACCCGTTGTTATCGCGATCGAAGACCTTGAATGCCTCGCGGATCTCCTCCTCGGAATCGGTATCCTTCATCTTACGAGCCATCATTGTAAGGAATTCTACCGCACGTCAGTAGCCGTCTCTCGTTTATACCAGTAGATTATGGTGAAGTACCGGGGAAGTCAATAGTGCCGTTGTTGTCGGCATCAACCTCGTTGATCATATCCTGCAATTCGGACTCGGAGGGGTTCTGACCCAGCGAGCGCATGACTGTGCCAAGTTCCTTGGTGGTGATTTGCCCTATTCGTAGGATTGCATGTTAGAATGTTTTCTTTTCTCTCGAGATTCCATCGCCGAGGACCCTGCTGTGGGCTCGACTAAGCTGTGTCGGGCGCGACCACACGTACCATCGCCATCCTTGTCCTATTTCGCAACAAAACAAACCCCGGTCAGCATGTATTCGATGATCACATCTTCAATGTGTGTGTGTGGTCACTCACAAACAGGGAGAAGGCCTCCTTGTACTCAGAAACTTGCTCTTCGGTGAGGGAATCGGCCTAGAGAATACGATGGTCAGGGAGGTTCAGCAGGGACGATGCCCCGCAATGTGGGGGGTTTTGTTGTCGATTATTTTCGACAACACAACTGATAAGTCAGGGGGATCATGGACATACCATGATGAATGTAGGTGGAAAATACAACAAAGTAAGGAGGGGTCAAATGAAGAAGAGGGTTAAGGGGAGCAGCCTTACGAGAGTAACCAAAATAGCGTGTCTGAGGTGCCCAGTCAGCGTCGTTTCGTCTCAGGGCGGTGGGACTCTCCTGGGGCTGAATGTTGCCACTGGCTGGGCATATGCATTGGTATTTCTTTTTTCTTCTGTTATCTCTTGATATCTCATTAGATCTACTCTGTACATGTGGATATACCTTTTCAATCTTTTGAAAAGTACTATCTTATATATTTCCTTCCTCATCTTGTATGATGTGGATGTAACGCCGGACAAGAAAGCTTGATCCCGTGGCCCAGGGCTATTATGATCGAGCTAACAGTGATACTATACCAGAATAGACAATGGGATTTGATTGCTCTAATTGCATTAGGAAGGTCTTGGCTTGTGTTTTATCTTGGATCTCTTTTCCAAGGCTATATCTAGTACTTTGTAGGGTGTAGACCTGCGGGTGTATTTATAGGCCTGGAACCAAGCTGACTATAAGACATATTATAATACCCTATATCAATGAAACATAGTTGTTCGGTTATTCTCCAGTCTATTAGTCTTCGAATTTGCATTACCTTGAGAACATCCATGGATGCATATAGTTACCTATTTGGGCCATATTGTGCTCGAAAATCCGGGGGTCCACTGTCAATGCCACTTTTAGTTAAAGCACACGAGCCATATAGTAAGCCATTTGAAGCTACCTAGGGGCTGGCATGAGAGAGACATCGGTATATTTATAGTAGAGAATATGTGCAAATCAAGCTGTCTTTAGATCTTACCCAGCCATACCAAAATTACCACATTCCACGTGGACAAAACCACATATTACATGATGAATACCATACGTGACCCCTTCCGACATGTGGAGAGCTCCTATCAACTTCTGGCTACATCGAGACTCTAAACCATTCAATCCCAGCCTAACACTCCCACCTGATCATGATTCCTATAACCTCAACAAACTAATAAATCAGCCACACAACTCGATCCTCCGGACGCCCTCACAATGTGGCGGGATCGAACCAACCTGTATGCAACCCCATATACCCTACCCTACCCCAAGCGCAACCCGTCAGCGCCGGGAAAGAGCCAGAAAAGAAAAGAAACACCACCCACAAGACCAACCTACAAATCATAACAACAACTAACACTCCACCTCCAAACATAGCTACTTCTCCTACCGCCAATCCCTCATCCACCACCCAGCCAAAAAGCCACACTTCACACCAACAAATGGCTTCTCCGACACACCCTCGCACCCGGAGGAAAACAGGCGCCTAATACCCGAAACGGACGAAGATGGCGACATGGTCATCGAGATGGACCTCCTCCCGCCGCGCTGGGTGGACGTGCAGGAAGAGGTCTCCGAGCTGTTGTCCGAGATCGCCCAGAACTCCGCCCAGCTCGACAAGCTACACCAGAAACACCTTCTCCCCGGCTTCGGCGACGAGGAGCTGCGCAGGCAGGACGAGGGCGTTATCGAGAGCTTGACGCAGGATGTCACGCGCTCCTTTCATGATTGCCAGCGCTCTATCATGCGCATCGAGACTATGGTCGGCGAGTCTAAGGCGCATGGTGGTGTTACGAGTGGGGAGGAGACTATGGCGAAAAATATTCAGATTTCGCTTGCTGCGAGGGTGCAGGAGGCCAGTGCTAGGTTTAGGAAGAAGCAAAGTACTTATTTACGGAGTATGGGACCACTTCTTTCTTTTTGTTTCGTTCTTGTTGTTCTCTTTCCGTGGCACAGGCGGAATCGGTTGGTTCAAATATGCTAATGCGATGATTTGTTTCTGTGCAGAATTGCGAGATCTCGAGGGTATCGCGACGCCGTTCGACGGCGCGCCTACGCAGGCCCAGAACCCATACACGGATCCGTCGATGATGGAGTCAGATGCCGACAGGTCCTTTTCGCAGACGATGTTGCAGGAGACTTCGCAACGGCAGACCGGTCAGAATGATGCTGCTATTGCGCAGCGGGAGCGCGAGATCAACGATATCGCAAAGGGCATTATTGAACTCTCGGATATTTTCCGTGAACTGCAGACCATGATTATCGACCAAGGAACCATGTTAGACCGTATAGATTACAACGTCGAGCGAATGGGCACCGAGGTGAAGGCTGCGGACAAGGAGCTGAAAGTGGTATGTTACCTTTCTTTTCTTTTCTTTTCATTCAATGTCGCTAGAATGAGAAACTGACTCATATAGGCTACGGGTTATCAACAACGAACCACTAAGCGTAAGATCATGCTATTACTTCTCCTTGTCGTGGTGGGTATGATCATTTTACTGGTCGTGAAACCGAAGGGGGGCAGTTCAAAGCCGCCACCACCTCCAGAAGATGAATCTTCAAACAATATCCGCTCTGTGTTGTCTTACCGGGGGCGAAGGCATCAGTTGTCGAACCGCTTCGCGCGAGATCGGTGGATGGATCCGGATATATTCCGATGACATTTCTTTTGCAAATAGAATGGGTTCATAGTTAATGTGACGAGAAGAGCAGACATCCCCGTTGCATATCGATAGTTGCTGTATTGCTTAGTTCTAGTCGCAAGCAAATAGGCACGTAAACACGATGTATATGGAGACACTAGACACCATGCAAGACACTGGCACGGAGAAAATCCGGAGAGAATCGGACTACGAGTCTGATAAATGCCATATATTACATGGTCCAACTCATACATTTAGTTACTTCATACACAAAAGTATGATATCTAGCATAAACCGAAATAATGCCCAAGAAGAAATCGATAGAATAAGAAAGAAATGAATAAATCACACCAAAACAAGAGAAGCCGACGCACATAAACCACCAAGGTAAAATCTGGCCTCGACCATTATGCTTCAAGCTCACTTACTGTTTGCCTGAGTGGCAAGCAGATCGGCAACATCAGCATCTAGCTCGCCGGCCGCAAAAGCCGCATAGTCCTCCTCGCCATGCGAGATCTTGCGCCTCTTTGCATGACCATCGGCAGCGACATTAAAGTCATTGCCATGACTCGAAGAAGTGGTAGTGGGCTTATCAATGATGGTAGACCCGTTGCCTGACTGCTGCATATCGGGGATGTTCATGGGGTTCCATTCTGAAGTGTCCTCGTCCGCCTCTTCCGTAAACGGGCCGCGGCGAAGCTGCTGCTTTTCTGGCTGTGGGGACCCCACCGGCGTAATAGCTTCCACCGGGGGAGGTGTCAGAGCTTCGACTTCTGGGCGGACGGATGCATCACCGTGTCCGCTGTGTTCGCCGGGGTTTGTAGAGGACTCTTCGCTGGGTAGACCGCGCATAATCGCATCTTCGACTTCGCGCTTCTCGGTATCGACTGAGGCTTTCTTCTGCGCGATCTCGGTGCTAAGGCCTTCCTCCTTCGATAGCTCCGCACGGTTGGTCTGGAGAATCTTCTCAAGCCCATCGATCAAGGCGCGGCGCGACTTGATTACCTCAGAGACGGAGTTTTCTGCGTTGGCAAGCGTCTTCAAGAGTGAACTTAGACGCGCGGCGTGTACAGGCAGCGTAGGCTTCGGTGTCTTGGAGTCGTGAAGCTTATTGAACTCCGAAGTAGCGCTTGTGGCGGAGTTGGTGGAGTTGATGACAGCCTTGTTGAGAGTAACCTGCAATGGGTTGAGAGGCTGTAGTTCGGACGGGGTGGATCCCGAAGAAGTGTCCTTGAAGAAAGATCCTCCGAGGGTTTGTTTCTTGTTTGTGGGACGAGCTTTGTCGAGTTCTGTAACATGATCAGTTTGGCTAGTCACTCGTGCGTATTGATCCGACCTACCGTCTATACGAGCTTCCACTGCATCCAAAATAGGACCATCGAATACACTGCGTTGTCTCCAGACCTCCACGACCCGGCGGATCCTTTGTTGATATTCACCCGGCGAACCCTTGTAAGCCGCTGACGTAGCGTCGACAATTATCTATTGTTCTGTTAGTTTGAGTTGCAATGCCGGACCGGTAGGGAGACGGACTGGGGATAACGCAATAAGGAAATCATGTTTTCCGCGTACTTTCGATTGCTGGGCAACCTCTGTGTATATGATCAGCAAGCAGAGCGGAGCTCGGGTGTGGGAGGATATGTATACCATTAGCTAGGTAGATCAAGTTGAGTCGCTTGGGAGGCGGCGATTCGCGAATCTTTTGAAGCCAAATTTGTCCAGTCCGTTCAGCATGGCGTCTAAATTTACAGTCAAAAATTAGCAAGTCTCTTTGAGATTGGAGTAAGCGTCTGTACCTGTGGAACATGACCCATTGCGCAACAGTAACGATGCTCTCCTGCGTGTCGTTCAGAGCTGATAGCTTTGCTTTGACAGCGTCATCAGTAAAAGCCATAATGATAGAAATAGTAAGCACTTGAATTAAGCAGCAAGCTCTTGAGAAGTGAAATTATCGGATCTGAAGTGCAAGTCGCAATCACTGTGAAAGCAAATAGGAAACGAGGAGCGATTGAAGATCACCGGTGGGATTTAAAACTGCAGCTAAGTTGCAATCAAGAAAAGCCACCAGAACAAAGCAAAAGGGATATCAAACGAAGATCTCAACTCTCAATCTTCTTCACCACAAGTGAAGTTGAAGTGGTCTGTACCCCAAAGCTTGAAACATGGATAAGCTTACCGCCCCGGAACCGGCAGAACAACGGGCCTCCGAGCCCGCCCCGGCCACACCTGTCAACACTGCTTCCTATAACAATCAACTTCCTGACCCTTTGATTACTTCTTCTCAAGACCATCTCCTTGATTCAAACGTCTTTATTGAATCATACAACAGTCAAGTACAATCCATTCCCAGCATGGCTGACCGTTTCCCTTCCCTAGAGGACTTCTCTGAGGGTATGCTCAACCCACCTTACTTGCTCTCCTTACACCGGAGCTAACATGACCCGCATTTAGGCCAAACCGAAGTAGCTGACGTCCAAGCCACCACCGATGATGATTTCCTTGCCCGTGAGCGTGCCGCGCTCGGTGAAGATGCCGAGCAATTCGCTACTTCTCAAGACCACGTTGCCGGCGCCAATGTAGGCACGATGGATGACGACCTTCTCGGCGGAGGTGATGAGCCCATTGAGGAAATTGGCCAATTTGAATCATCCTTCCCCTCCGTTGCGACACAGAACCAGAATGAGGTATGAATTGGCTATTGGATACATTGTGGTGAACATACAGTATGCTGACCAGGGGTTACATCTATGCAGCGCGTTGCTCCCGGTGGCACAATCACTGGCTCCGGCTCACCTTTCCCCCGCACCGGATACCAGAGCGCGCAGGAACCTGAGGATGAGGGAGATGCTGTTCGGTGAGTTGGATCTCAGGCTCTGAATGACGGGGCGCATTGCCTTTGCGATTTGCATTCATCTTGTTTCGGCTCTGGTTCCCAAGCTAACGTCTGTTTTTCCATCCTCAGTGAATGGCGCGAGAAGCGTGATTCTGAGATCGCCCGCCGTGCAGAGGTCTCCGCCGAGAAGAAGGCCAGTACCGTCAAGAAGGCACAAGAGGATATTGACGACTTCTACGTTTCCTACAACAACAAGGCCGATAAGAACCGCTCCCACGCCCGCGCCGAGGCCGAACAGTTCCTCGCGAACCGGGAGGATACCTCTGCGGGTGGCACTAGCTGGGAGCGCATTGCTAAGCTGGTTGATGTATCGGGCAAGGGCTCCGCGGGCGGTGCCAGCGGCTCCGGCAAGGAGCGTTTCCGTGAATTGTTGATCGACCTCCGAAAAGACCAGGAGGCTCCCGGCTCCAGCGGAATATAGGTGGTTTGCTTTGGCGCGTGGGGGATAGAAGATTCGGGAGTCCGGGGTTAAGACGTGGTATTCACAAGTTTCCCACATTTACTCATATGATATGGCTTTTTCTACATCCCCCTCCCCGCATTATTTGGTAGCCTGGCCGTGATCAGGCCGCTACGTCAATTGTTCTCTTTATTTTATTTTACTCAACGCAGCGAAGTCTCTTAGGGGGGTTTGTAAATTAGTATCTCACTCAAATTGATAGCATCGTTAATACCACGGATTTCCTTCGCCGGCCGATTAGCTCTGATGAATGGAAAGTTACAAATGTACGATAATATTGGGAGTAGTTGCTAACCTGTTCTCGGATTAAGAGAAATAAATAAATGCATACTCAATTCATATCATCATCGCTTTTTGCATATCCTTAGTCAAGCTCGGTAACGTCGCCACCGGGCTCACCCACTTCCTGCTTCCCCTCGTCTTCCAACTCCTTCAATTTCTTCTGGCCCTCAGCTGTCGTCGCATCCACAATCCCTTCCTCCAAGCTGAGCATACCACCATTGCCCAATTGCTCCACAACGACCTCTGCCTCATCAACGGACATCTTGCCGAGAACCTTGTTGACTTCGTCCAAGGACTCGGTTGCCAGTGCCTTTTGCAGGTCTTCAGGGAAAGCGTCGAAGATCTTGCGTGCCTCAATCTCAACGGGGTCTTCGCTGTTGGCGCCGGGAAGGTTGATGGTTATCTTGGTGTTGGGGTCAACGGCGTGCAGCTGGATTTGCTCTACGCCCGCATGATCGTTGGACGCTGAGCCGTCCTTGCTAAGTTCAGCGGAGCGGGATTTGATACGAGCGTAAGTTTCATTGACATCATTAAGGAACAGGGTTGATGCGCGGTGATCTTTAGTGGTGATGCTAGAAGGTTATATGTTAGCCATTGACTGAAGAAGAGAAAATGAAATACGGGCAGAAGATTGGCATACCGAGTGAAGAACAGCTGGATACCGTCACGACCAAGCGAACGGCAGTATTGCAGAAGAAGACCTTGGTGCACGCACTGGCGAGCATAGTCATCTTGACCCTTGAGCTGACTGTTGAACGCCTCAACGAGTAGACCATCAGTCTCTTTCTCGGCGACAATTTCCGGGTTCGCTGAGATGAACTGTAGATAGGCCTTGTAGTCTCCAGGCTTGAGCTGAGCAAACTTCTTCGCTAGCGGGCTAATCTCGACATCGGCAGGATCTTCATCATCGCCTTCATCATCGGCCTTGGCGGCGGAGCTTCCTGCACCAGGGTTCAGGAGTTCAACAGAGCTCTCCTTTGCTTTGGCAGCCGCCTTCTCCTTCTCAGCAATCCTGGCCACATGCGATTGATTGAAACCTTCATGTAGCTTATCGCTGGTGATCTTGGAGCCTTCCTCCTTCTCAAGTTGCGCAAGCTTTGCGAACAATTCCTTTTGAAGTGCTTGAATCTTTTCCAAGTGTCCATTCACACCCTGGATGTATGCCTTGAAGAGGTTCTCAGGCTTAGAATCGCCAATTTCCTTTTTCACCTGGTCCACCAGTGAGCTCATCATCTGGGAAAACTTGGGTTGTTCCGGCTCGTGTGTGTATACTCCTTCCGGCGGGGTGGGGGCTTGATCTTCGGCGGGATTGCTGGCGAACTCCATGATTGTAGTGAAAATGAACTCGTCGGGGGATGCAGACGAGTCTTCGTGCTTCTTCAGAGACTCAAGAAGCTTGTCGATGCGTGACAACAATCCATCATTAATTATGCGCTCGTACTTCAAGGTTTTGATTTCATGACGACGCTGCTCTCGTTGCTGGTGAATCTGGGCTTGCTTTGCTCGGATAAAAGAGCGTTTGTCGACATTGGGATGAACTTCGATATCCGAGTCATCTGACAGCTCCAAGGCGTCCCATTTGCTGTAGTCAAGCACCATCTTGTCTGACAGTGAGTGTGCAGGAGTAGAGGTGGGGTGGTGTATCAGCGGCAGAGGAAACAGGGGAGGAACAAAAGTTTTTGACGATCCTGATGCAAATGACAATTCAGCAAATTTACCGATATATTTTTGAAGCGTTTCAACCTAGTGAAACTCGAAAGAAATGAAGCTTCTGGCCCAGGACAGATGAAGTATCTAGAGCTCTCGACCGGCTTCCATGGGCGGTAAGCACGGGCAAAATCACGAGCGGTCGACTAAGGCAAAACCGGCCCCGAAAACCGCTTTGCCGATGACCGTGGGCGTCGGACGAAGCTCCAGACACATCCGCTCCTAGTCCATTGCACGTTCCAAGGAGCTGAATGTGTGCCATGTGATGTGCTCAACTTGAACTTTTTCCCTTTAGATATGGCATGTCGACGTCTTATTCGGTGACATCATTGTAACTCCAATTCCGTTTCGATCCTTGTCCGATCCGACTCCGATATGCGCAGTGCCAGGCTGCCTGTGTCTCTGGCCTTGGGTGTCAGCCCACGGCAGGCTTTGAGACCATATAGCTCCTTTACTCGCGACCTACTTCCTAAAGCGAGACCGCCTATTATCTCTTCCGCCGACCACAATGGGTTGAACCGTCTCTATTCAACCGCCTCGGGTACACTCCGGGATGGTGCGAACCCACTCTTGCTTCAAAACAACAGCTTCAAATATACCCCTTCTACGTCTCGCATTGTCTCCCAAGCATGCTTTTTATGTTCAACTTCCCAACTTTTCCAAGCGAAACCATCCGCATCCTCCACAGTGCCAACTACCCGGTCAGCTCCAGAACTAAAAGAAGAAGTGGAGGAGGACAAGGGCTTCGAATTGTCTGAGCGAGCAGCGCAGGCAGCGCAGGTCAACATGAGCGCCAGGTTGGCCAAGGACGGCGCATCGGGAAAGAAATCCGGATTCTCCGAAATCTGGCGGCTTTTGAAGATCGCGCGCCCTGAATCCAAGGCCCTTGGTTTCGCCTTCTTTTTCCTCCTAATCTCCTCTTCAATCACAATGGCAGTTCCCTTCTCCATTGGTAAAATCATGGACTCTGCCACCAAGAGCGTAACCGAAGGAGGGGGCGAACTGTTCGGCTTGAGCATGCCCATGTTTTACACTGCTCTCGGTGGAATTCTACTTCTGGGTGCTGGTGCAAACTATGGGCGCATCATCATTCTTCGAATTGTTGGTGAGCGAATTGTTGCTAGGCTGCGTTCCAAGCTTTTCCGTCAAACCTTCGTGCAGGATGCCGAGTTCTTTGATGCCAACCGGGTTGGTGATCTGATCTCGCGCCTTAGCTCCGACACTATCATTGTTGGCAAGAGTATCACGCAGAACCTGTCCGATGGTCTACGAGCTGCTGTTAGCGGTGCAGCTGGTTTCAGTCTGATGGCCTATACTAGTGCAAAGCTGTCTACTATCTTGCTTGTGTTGCTTCCTCCAATTGGTCTCGGCGCTCTCTTTTACGGTCGAGCCATTAGGAACATCAGTCGCAAAATGCAAAAGAACCTGGGATCGTTGACTAAGATTGCGGAAGAGCGCCTGGGCAACGTCAAGACTAGTCAGTCGTTTGCCGGTGAAGTTATCGAAGTCAACCGGTACAACAAACAAGTTCGCAAAATATTCGAGCTTGGCAAAAAAGAGTCTCTTATTAGCGCAACCTTCTTCAGCTCGGTGAGTCGAAAGTCTTGATTCTTTCTGGCTTCTTATTGATTTTGACTGACTTCTTCCTAGACTGGCTTGATGGGCAACATGACGATCTTGACCCTGCTTTATGTCGGCGGTGGGATGGTTCAATCGGGTGCTATCAGCATTGGAGAATTGACTTCGTTTTTAATGTACACTGCTTATGCAGGCTCCAGCATGTTCGGTCTCTCCAGCTTCTATTCAGAGCTGATGAAAGGTGTGGGTGCGGCGAGTCGACTCTTTGAACTGCAAGATCGTGAGCCCACGATTCACCCAACCAAGGGTCTCAAGGTCGAGACCGCGCGTGGACCCATTCGATTTGAGAACGTCACGTTCTGCTACCCTACCCGCCCCGCTGTGAAGATCTTCCAGGAATTGAACTTCGAGATTCCTCAAGGAACTAACGTTGCGATCGTTGGACCATCCGGTGGAGGCAAATCTACCATTGCATCCATTTTGCTCCGGTTCTATAACCCCACCGAGGGCCGGGTCTTGATCAACGGGAAAGATATCAAGGGCATGAACGCCAAGTCCCTTCGCAGAAAGATTGGCGTTGTTTCCCAAGAGCCTGTGCTCTTCTCTGGAACAATCGCCGAGAACATCGCTTACGGCATTCCTCAAGCAACACGATCGGAGATCATTGCTGCTGCGCGCAAGGCCAATTGCCAATTCATCAGCGACTTCGTAAGTCCGCCAACCAGCTATTATTTTGGCGAACCTAGCTAACCTAGTACAGCCTGATGGACTCGATACTCACGTTGGAGCCCGTGGAGCCCAGTTGTCTGGCGGTCAGAAGCAGCGCATTGCCATTGCGCGTGCCCTTATCAAGGAACCTGACATTCTGATTCTGGATGAAGCCACTTCGGCCCTCGACGCCGAATCCGAGACTCTCGTCAACAGTGCGTTGGCCGCTCTGCTTCGCGGCAACAACACGACAATCAGCATTGCCCACCGTCTTTCCACCATCAAGCGCTCCGACACCATCATTGTCCTTGGCCCTGACGGCAAGGTCGCCGAGCAAGGCTCCTACGAGGAGCTCAGCTCTCACCCGGATGGCGCCTTTACGAAGCTCATGGAATGGCAAATGAGTGGTGGCGAAACAACGCCACCTCCGGTCAAGTCTATGGAGACAGATCAGCTCTGGGAGTTCCAGAAGGAGGAGTTAGAGCCTGAGCTGGAGGAAGATGACGTAGAAGAGGTAGAGGAGACAGCCTCTTCGAAGAAGGAGTGATCGTATTCCACACCTTGTTTACTCCTGACCCTACCGTTACACGGCCATCTCCTTACGATGTCTTTTCATTCTTGTTGATTTTTTCTCCTTGGAATACATGTTCCCTCATCTACACTCACCTCTCACTCTTCCTCTCTTCTCATACTCCCGCACATTTTGCATGTTAGATTTTGCGATAGATACTAAGTCAGCAATTACTGTGTACAAATCTCGATATCAATATTATTGTTTCATTGTTTGTTCGGGGCACCGCTCTACAACCTTGTCCAGACCCCAAATGTACAACACAAGCTATGGCAGTCGCAGATGGGCTCTCACAGGAGAACTCATAGATCGCCTGTCCCGGAGTCCCGTGCGGGTGGTCCCGCGGCCGCCTGGGCGACGTATCTTGCTTAGTAACCAGTCATATGCCAACGTCAAACGGCGCATTACAGCTCTTTGATATGAGATAATCCCCTTATTTTTACAGAATATTTTACTTTTACATAGGAAGTGGGGTTGAAAAGACAGACATGAACCGCATACGTAGTCTCATCGCCCGTCCGGCGGCGTACGAACGACTGCAGGACTCCGCTGCAG
This sequence comes from Penicillium rubens, assembly GCF_028828025.1. Lineage (NCBI taxonomy): Eukaryota > Fungi > Ascomycota > Eurotiomycetes > Eurotiales > Aspergillaceae > Penicillium > Penicillium rubens. The sequence continues at coordinate 7,007,311 of NW_026890600.1, forward strand.
ACGACACCGATGAGACAACATATACGCAGCGACAGCTGCAGTCTCACTTTTCAAGATTACAGTATGGCATATTCTTCCTCCTCGGAGTGTCTATGTTGTGGGCCTGGTAAGTGGAACTCAACAATCTCCGAACCCGGAGGAACAAGCTACATACATGTGTGAGTTGAGCCAACCGAAACTAATGCGGAGCACGATCTAGGAACATGTTCCTCGCCGCGGCACCATATTTCTACAGCCGGTTCCAGTCCGATGACTGGACAAGACTACACTACCAACCGTCGATCCAGTCCATGTCAACCGTCACCAACCTCGGAGCCGCCTATGCCCTAGCAAAGCTACAGAAGAACGCCTCCTATCCACGGCGAATAACGTTTTCGCTGTTGCTGAACTCTGTTGTGTTCACTATTTTGGCCTTCTCAGCAGTAGTCATGACCGATTCCTCGCCGCGAGCGTACTTTGGTTTCTTGATGGTGATGGTGTGCGCCGCGAGTCTGGCCACTGGTATCAACCAGAATGGCGTCTTTGCATACGTCTCCGGGTTCGGTAGAGAGGAATATACCCAGGCTATTATGGGTGGACAGGGTGTTGCCGGTGTGTTGCCTTGCATTGTTCAGATCTTCTCTGTGCTGGCTGTGCCGCCGAAGGAGGATAGCGTCGGTCGAGACCAAGGTCGAGACCAAGACCCCAGCATGCCCCAGACGAGTTCGTCGACGTCTGCGTTTATATATTTTCTTACGTCTACGGGTGTCTCGGTCATTGCCCTGTTGGCTTTCCTCTATCTTCTGAGACAGCAACCCTCTTCGAGGCAAAAGTTGGCAAGGGATGACGATGAGTCTATTGCGGATGTCCGCGAACATTCCAAGACTGTCAGCCTCTGGACTCTGTTCGTTAAGCTGCGGTTTCTGGCATTTGCTGTGTTCGTCTGCTTTTTGGTTTCTATGGTGTTCCCAGTCTATACGGCCGAGATCAAGTCCGTCAACGACCCTGCCAGTTCACGGATGTACGATCCTAGTGTCTTCGTTCCTTTCGCATTTTTGCTTTGGAATCTGGGCGATTTGGCCGGGAGAATGTGTGTGGCTATCCCAGGAGTGTCTTTGGGACAGCATCCTCAGATGGCTGCCATTGTGGCTATTGCCCGTGTTATTTTCATTCCGATGTACCAGCTCTGCAACATCAACGGCGAAGGTGCTGCTGTCAAGAGTGACGTTTTCTATTTCCTTGTACAGTTCTTCTTCGGTGCCACCAATGGGTACCTGGGGACAAGCTGTATGATGGGCGCTAGTCACTGGGTTGTTGCCGACGAAAGACCGGCTGCTGGCGGATTCATGAGCCTGGTTCTTGTCGGTGGACTGGCTGCTGGGAGCTTGTTGAGTTTCTCTGTTGCCAGTGGTTGATTTTGGTGGCATATTTCGCTCATCCAGTAGACTCAGATATAACGAATGATGAGCCATGAAAATTCTTCCGTTACTTGATCTCCGCGTGAGTACTCCTTTGTTAGCTGACCCATTGAGTCCTTTAATGTAGCCCCTGTTTTCCGTTTGAGGAGCCCTAAGTTGAGACTCCAAGTCGAAGTTTGCCGGCTGTCGCCTTCGCATTTTCAATCGCTCTTAAACACACACAAGTCAATTGGGACCCTAAACGACCTCCTTAAACAGTTTCCCGCCATTTGATGTCTCCAATCAATTTCTATTGTAAATCTCTTATCATCTCATCTGTCGTTTGCCCACTCCGGTTCCCCTTCGTGCTTCGCCTCTCTCTTCTTCTTTTCTCTTCTCTTCTTTTCCCACACACCGTTCCCTCGTTTAATATTTGTTTTTTACATTTGTCTTTCAGTAAGAAGAACTTCTCTGGATGTCTTTGGTCGTATGTCTTACGGTAACTAGTTATTGTTCATGACGATTTTCGATTCCTTGGCTATGGGCGTCCGATGCCATGCCCTAGCTGTCCCCTCGTTCTGGGGTCTACTGAGTGGACTCCTTGCCTTGGTGAGTACTGATGTATAAGATTAAGTATTGAATGAGTATGTGTCTCATTCCAATCAATATCTTTTTCACAGCTGTGCGTTTACTATGTGGGCTGGATCATCCACACTCTCTGCTTCCACCCTCTGAGTGGCTACCCTGGACCCAGGCTGGCTGCCATCACTCCTTTGGTTCACCTCATGTGGGACATCCAGGGTAAGCAGCACTCGACAATGAAGCGCCTCCATGACCAGTACGGAGACGTGGTCCGTATTGCTCCGAATGCTCTCGTTTACCGCGCCGCACCCGCCTGGAAGGATATCTACGGTCACCGCAAGAAGGGCCAAAAAGTCTTCGTCAAGGACCCGGCCTTGTATGCACCCACTCCCAACGGTGTTAATGCAATAATCACAGCCAATGAGGATAACCACTCCCGGATGCGCCGTTTGCTGACCCACGCCTTTTCCAACAAAGCCTTGCGCGAGCAGGAAGAAATCCTCCAGATGTACGCCAACATGTTCATGGAAAAACTTAAGGGCCTCATGGGGAGCGCCGCGTCCCAAACCATTGATATCACCTGCTGGTTCAACTTCACCACATTCGACCTCATTGGCGATCTCGCTTTTGGAGAACCCTTCGGCTGCTTGTCAAACAGCACATACCACTGGTGGGTCCGAATTATTCTGGATGCCGTCAAGGCAAGCGCCTACCTCAAGGTCTTTTGGTACTACCCTTTCCTCGTCCCCTTGGTGCGTGTCCTGGTCCCCAAGCACCTTCTCCAGAAACGTCAAGCCAGCTTCAACCTGAGCGTTGAGAAGGTCCGTCGTCGTCTCGCCCTGGGTGCTACCCGTCCCGACTTCACTTCATATATCCTTAAGCATTCCAAGGATGGGAAGGGCATGTCGCCTGAGGAGATGGATGCGAACTCGGCGGTCTTCGTCCTGGCCGGCAGCGAGACTACCGCTGCCCTTCTCTCTGGTGTGACATACTACCTTCTGCGCTACCGTGACAAGTACACACGCTTGGTCCGGGAAATTCGTGGTGCTTTTGACAAGGACACTGACATCAAGTTGTCCACCCTCGGGGACCTCCCGTACCTGAATGCTGTCCTGACTGAGGCAATGCGCATCTACCCGCCCATTCCTTCCATGCTTCCACGCATCGTTCCCGAAGGAGGAGCGATGATTAACGAGCAATACGTCCCTGGAAAGGTAATTACAACATGCCGGTGTGTGTTGTTTGCGGAAAAATATCCGAGCATGAACTTGTTCTAGAGAAGACAGGTCCCCCTCGGCTATTCCCATCTCAGCACAAAACACAATTTCAATTCCACGCCTCGATACTGACAGCGGTTGAATACAAACAGGTCTCCGTCTCCATCTCGCTGTACTCTGCCTTCCGTGCCGCCTCGCACTTCAAGAACCCCGAGGCATTCGTCCCAGAGCGCTGGCTGAACGAGTCTGATGAGTACATCAATGACAAGAAGGAGGCCTTCCAACCCTACTCTTACGGTCCACGCAACTGTCTTGGTCAACAGTAAGCACACATTCCATCACTGCCTGCTCACTCCATCCGTGTTTTCACCTGAGCCATATCTGGAAGTGTTTGCTAATATTCCATCTACAGCCTCGCGAACGCCGAAATGCGTCTCCTGCTCGCCAAGCTCTTGTGGAACTTCGACCTAGAGCTTCTTCCTCAGTCTCTGAACTGGACTGATCAGAAGTCCTTCTCACTCTGGAGCCGTCCTGAACTGATGGTTAAGCTCTTCCGTGTCGGTGCTGGAACTGTTCTCTAAGTGTACGAATTTATGAAACGAACTGACAATATCTCCTTTTTTACTGCACATCCAGTTGGGATAGATCGTTGTCTCGACTGTGGAAAAGCATGGGTCCGAAAAGCGTTTGTTGAAAGCTTTGAAATGGCGTTTTCTTTCTTCTTGTCTCGGGGTTACGGCTAGGCTGTTTGTTTCGTCCTCCCTGGGGTTTTCAGTACATACATGCATCTAGTCATCCGCGGGTTACTACCCCGGTACAAAAGGTTGGGGATTTGGAAGTGGGCGTTTCTGCTAGAATAGAAAAAAAAAGTCCTAATACATAACTACTCTTCTGTCAGAGGGCATAGCAACTTGGCGGGAAGCCGATAGGCGGTTTGTGATGGCTGTGGGATGTTCCTTGAAAAAGAAAAACACGAAGTTGTGTTTATTCTCATAAGTTAAGGTGCAAGTAGACAGAGTCATGTATTCGCATGGAAAAATGTATGTAGAATATGTATGAAGGTAGTGTATATTCAAGGTCCGTTATACTGGTGATCTATCCAAGGTATTGCATGTTATATTCCAACGCCAATCCCCAAGCCCACAATAGGTAAACAAATGATAACTCCTAACCTTGAAAATGACAAACACCATGTGACTCCCCCGTCTGCTAATGCTTTTTGTATACTAAGGAATCATCAGAAAAAGTCTTGTTCACCCAGCCATTGCGAGTCCATCGCGTAGGCCACCAAATCCGCTGCGCAACACATATCTTCATGTCCATGCTCCAAGTCGAGAAGTTCGAGGACGGCCTTTAGCCTGTGATCTAATGTTTGCTTGAGCTGCGAGATACCAGTTTGCACGTCCTTCGTCTGCCTCTCCTTGACGAGGGATTCGGCGATGTTCTGATCTTTCCCTTTGGCCGTCTCCGGTTTCCGTGTCATCTTGTTGGGCGAGCAAGATGCAAGAGCTTTTCGCTGTGGCTGTGTAGGCGGTGGTTCAGGTTTGCGGTTCTTGAAAAGGCTCTGAAGCAGAAATAGTAGCCAGACCAAGTTGGTGCGTGGGGAGTATTCTGCCCAGATGCCAGGGATATCCGCCACTTTTTCTGTTTCTGTGGGGCAACCAGTATAGAGTGTAGCGCGCATACTGATTTTCAATGTTAGCAAGCTGTGTAAGAAAGTAAGTAGGCATTGGGAAACATACTATCGGTAGGTGTTTCTTTGCATAATCTCGTCTTCGTCTTGGCCAATAGCATCGAACAACTGCTTCTTGTCCAGATCTGATGACGCAACCTCGGTGAGACCGGCGGGATCATCGGTCAAGAGCAGGTCCGCGCGAGAGAGTGAGTAGTCAATAATGGTAGTCTCGAGGGAGCTGATTCCAAATCCACTGGACGATGGCTGTCGTGCAACGTCGAGCTCTGTGGGGGGATCCATGCAACCATCTTCCCGCGTCGATCGTATACAAACATTTCCCAAGTGAAGGTCTCGATGCTCAAACATAGCATACTCCTCTGCCCGGGCCAGAGCCATGGCAACTCCCCAGAAAATATCATAGATCTGGAAAATCGATGACCAAGCAAACTTCTCTAGTTCACATCCCGCATCATCCATCTCCACAATCGCCCATAGCTGCGTATCGGGATATGCTCTTTTGTTGGACGGATTAGGATTTATGCAGTCATCTTTGGTCTTCTTGTAGTGGTCCCATGCATTTTGGAAGGACTCTGGGAAACGACCTTGGACAACATGGATCTCTCTGAAGCGAGCAAAGCCAGGGATTGGATCTAGATACTTGAGCATCTTGACCTCGGAAACAATCTCGTCAATGGCGGTGAATTTTTTGGACCCGGGACCGCTCTTTGCTCGCAGAGGCACGACTTTGAAGACTCCATCGCCATATGATTTCAGTTTAGCTAGCTTTGATTTTGAGACCACTGGCCTACAAGCTTCTTCCCGCAGGTGAAGCTTGTAGACTTCACCGTAGGATCCCTCTGCGAGTTTTGCGACGTCGAACATGCTCGCTGATCGCGAAGCCCATGAGCTGAACTTCTGAATGCCTTGCGCAGCAATTGGAGACAAAGCCTCATCCAGAATTGGGCGAACATAATCGCTAGCTTTGCTGTCATGAATGACTCCGGACGATCGCCTGGGTGCAGGAATCTTCCTTTTTTCCGCTCTCCTTCTGTCGGAAGATGTACTTGGCTTTTCTCGATCCTCGCCTGTGGACTCTGACGTCGGAGCTGGGGAATCTGGTGTAATCAGGGGGAGACTGTCTGAATCCTTTGGGCATTCTCTGACCTCCACCGTCGTTTCGCATCGCGTTGATTTTGGCTTCGTCTCCTCCGGGGTGCATTCACCAGAGGATTGCGGCGTTGTCGGGGTGTCCGAGGTGTCCTCTGTCGCGGACGAATTTGATTCATCAGAGACGACTTTCGTCAGCTCTTGGTGCTGCTCGCTCTCAGTCTTTGTAGGCTCTGCACGATTGTCTGACTGAGGGGTTGAGTCGTCATGGATTGTCACTTGGGCTAGTTTCGCTTGGAGGTTTTCCACGGGGTCGACACGTTGGGTCTTGAATCTGGCGTCCTTGACAGGGCTTCCTTGGTCGAATACCGCTCGGGGGGCATTGGCTCTTCGTTTCCCGTATACTCTGCGTTGAACCACTGACTTGGATTTGGATTGTTTGGGCTCCATTGGTGTCGCGTGACTTGAGACTGGCGAGTGTGACCGGGTCGACATCATTGGGGAAGTTTTATACACCCAGTATATTAATCTGGGGCTTGGAATACCTGTGGTAGTGGAATTAGGATGGTTCTGTTCGACCGAATGAGGTCAGGACAGTCAATCTGGGGCCGGAGTGCTGGATCGTCGACCGGTGTTGACGTTTAGCCTAATCAGGTTTAGCGCGGTGTTGCTGCGGTAAAAAATATTCTGCCGTTGGCCTTTGGAATTATATTGGACTGTTGGACTGTTGGACTGTTGTATATTTTAACTGATGTTTGATTTGTTGACTATTAAAAGCATAAGAAATCAGAATGCAATTGCACATTGGAGATAAATATTTGGGGATATGTCTATGTCCAGTAACAAAGGCACACGTCCGGGGAAAGACTGCTAATCCCACAAGCCTGGGGTATATCTACGGTCGATGTCGGGTTTTATACTCCCTACAAGAGATACAATTTTTATTTTTCTTCCATTGCTCTGATATTGGACCTTCGGAGTCTTTCCCTTACATCGTACATGAAACGAACGTGGGACTCAGACCGTTGAAGATCTGCACCCCCGTGTTTCTGTACATTATTAGTATGACTTTCAGAAGCATGTGTATCCACCTATCCCGTGTTTTCCCCCCTTTCTCTCGAGGGCTAGATTCGCGAAATAGTCAGAGATAATAAAGGAAGAGTCTAGATATAAGCCGGATAACGCTGAACGGTGAATGGTCCAATATCATCTATAGTGGGCATCAAGCCGGGGCTGACCGGAATTGGTTCCTGCAAAGTCACATTGTGACGTACTAAGAAAGAATGGACGATACAGACAATAAAAGAAAGAGAAAAAGGAAGAATTAATTGATACAGGTAGAAGAGTAGATAGTTAGTAGTAAAATAATATACTATATATTATATATTATATATATAAAACAAAGAGAAGAGAAGTAAAATAAAAAAAGAGTCCCAAGTCCCGGGGCACGCGCCTCGGATGTGCGCTTTTGCCTTTTTTTTCCCTTTTGCCCTCCCGCCTCTTCTCTCCCTCTCCTACAACATAGAGAGTCTCATTCTAATGTCCTTTTAATACCTTTTTAATACCTTTTAATACTTTCTCAATGCGAGGGCATGGCGTTCAACTTCAACTGGTCGCCTTTGATGGCGGACGCGAGTTTTTACACTCGCGCCCAAGATCTGCTCACTGCCGCCCTTAATAAATCGCCAAAACCCCCAATAATCGTCGACGATATTCACGTCACCGAGTTGAACTTGGGATCCATTCCCCCCGAACTCGAAATTTTGGAAATCGGTGACTTGGCCGAGGATCGCTTTCGCGGCATCTTTAAGATGTCATACACTGGCGACGCTTTTCTCACCTTGAAGACCCGGGTTCAGGCAAATCCGCTCAATACCTTCCTCCTCACACGACCAACTTTCGGCTCGCCAGTACCTCTTGCTGCCGCGTACGTCTTCAGTCTCACTTCTCCCCTTCAGATATATTTGCTGATATGCGATTCTAGTACTCCGCTCACTATACCTCTGCAAATCACCCTCTCCGATTTTAAACTCTCTGGATTCGTTATACTAGTTTTCTCAAAACAAAAAGGAATCACAGTCGTGTTCCGTAATGATCCGCTTGAGTCGCTTAAGGTTTCGTCGACCTTCGATTCGATCCCGTTCGTGCGCGACTTCCTACAAAAAGAGATCGAAGCTCAACTCCGGATATTGTTTATGGACGAACTCCCAGCCATCATTCATCGACTGTCGCTCCGCTTGTGGGTTCCAGAATATCGCACGGGGGAGGAAATGAACGACGAGACCGATAACACAGCCAAGTCAAGCGAAGGCCCCGGTCAAGATCCTCTAGCTAGCCCGCCACAGGATCCCGTCGACTCCCTCGGAAATGCGTTAAATGAGTCCGAAATCGCGTCGCTCTCTCTAGATTCGTCGGTAGAGACCCACTCCCTCTTCTCACAAAAGAACCTCCTTCGCCTGGCCGCTCTGACAGATTCGCAACGTACTCTGTCCTTGTTCACTCCGTCGATCCAGGAAGTAGTGTACCGAGCATGGACCTCTCCAACCGATACCAGCGAATTCCCTTCGAGCGTGATCTCACCACTAAGCCCGACTCTTTCGCGAGAGCAGTCGCAAATGGGAAGCATGTCTTCCCTTCACGAAACCGCCAGCAATGCCTCCATGCAAAGTCGACCCTCCATGTCTAGCCATTCATTTAGCACCAGCACCTATGGTCTGAGTCTAGGCGCTGGACGTCATTCCAAAGCCCACGCTCGGAAACGTAAGAAGCGTGTTGTGGATCTGCGGCGCCCTAAGACAACCGATGACGCTATGAGCGTTAGCGATGAGAGTGTTATGACCGAGTCGTCTAGACCCCCCTCTATCGCCTCTGCACCTCTGCCTATTGTAAATGAGCCATCAGATGACCCAGTCACACCACCTCTGTCACCCGAGGTCGACTGCCACCTACCTATTATCCCCGAAAGGCATTTGCCCAGCTTCTCCCGCCCCACTCGTCGGGATGCGGACTTATCATACTCCCATGAGACTATCCGTGGACCCAAGGCAGAGGATGTGGACGCCACCCCTCGTGCTACTATGCGCGGTTATCCCCAGGAGAGGGCTGAGGCGGGACCGTCTAGCAACCAGCGGACCCCGTTGCCTGCGGCTGTTCTTCCGTTCTCCAAGGATGAGAACGCCAACGTCGATCCTGTCCTGGTCGACAGACTCGCCGGTGAAATCGCTCGTCGTATGCGTGAGGACAAACTTATGACAAACGCATGCAGCGGCTTCTGGAGCCGCCAGCACGAAGACAGTCCTCCTCCGGCGTATGGCCACTGAGCTCTTACCTCCATACATCCCTTTCGACTTGAGCAATCCTCGAGCATGACCGTTACGATTTCCTTTTCCGTTCTTTTCTTTTCTTTTCTGCATTTTTCTTACGGTTTCTTGGTTCTTTTTCTGTTCTTCCTCGTTTTTGGGCTAAACTGGTATTTCTTTGGAGCGGGATTGTACAAAACTGGGTTCTGTCATGGTACAGCTGGCGTTGAGTTTTGTTCGGGGGTTTCATTTTTATATGATACCACACTCATTAGCCATTGGGTTTTCTGTATTTTTTATTTATTTTGGGGCAGGTTATGGGGTCCCTAGAGAAAGGTTGGATATTTGGTGTCTAAATTATGATGTCTCCTTTGTTCCTCGAATCGAATAAATCGCCTAAATCGCCTAAATACCTCCGATGCGGGTAAAAAAGCTGGAGATAGCGCTAAACCCGGGAGGAACTTAGCTCCGCACCGGGCACCACCTCTTGGTTCCCACTCCTTTCTTTTCCATCATGTCATATCAATTCCAATATGGCGGGCATGTTCAAGAATGTGTTTGGCTCTCAGGAGGCTAAATCCGACGATGGTATGTTGATTGATACATTTCAATTGCTGAGCTGACTCTGGTAGACTTCGCCGACTTCGTGGAAGCTCCCAACCCGTCGCCTGCCTCCCTCGTCGCTGACTCGACTGTCGCCCCAGCAGCCAACACCCTAGCCGCGAAGCAGGTCCCCTACACTGCCTGGTATCGAGTATGGGAGAGGACATCCCCGAGCGATTTCAAGCAGGAGGCAATGATCATGCCGGTCATCCTCTTGATTGTCCTCTTCCACCTCTGGGGAACGCGCAAGAACCGAAAGAGGGCGAGGGACTGGGCGCAGGCCCACGGACCTTCTCTTCAGAAGGAGTTTGCCGTCGTCGGATTTGATGGAATCGCCCGACCGGCTGCCGTGGACGGTGAGGCGATCACCTTGGAGCTCGCCAATCCCGAGTCCCTGCTAAAAGAGAGGTCTGCCTGTGAGTTCGCCTCGTATGCGACCGGCCGCCAGAACGTTGCCTTCCTCGATGTCAACCTTAAGATGCCTAAGCGATACAACCCCATCACCTTCATTATGGAGTATGTCTTCAGCTTTTTCTTCGAGAGTTGGGAGACCCCCGTTGAGAAATACGAGGCTCTAGCGTATGCTTTCGATGGTAAGGAGAAGGACCTGGTTCCCGTTCTCGCCAAGGATTCTGCTCCCGTCAAGGTCCCTAGCTCGACTTACGACGGCTTTATCTGGGCTGTTGTCCACAAGAGCCACATGCGCAAGTTCCGCAACGACCGCTACGATGCCTCTCTCACCTTCTCTAAGGATAGCCCCAAGCTCCCCTCGTGGGTCACTGTGATGACCGAGAGCGCTGAGATTAGCGATACCCTCCTCACCCCGGAGTTGATCCAGGCCATTGAACAGGCTGGTAATGACTTTGAGTACTTGATCGTGACGGACCAGCCTATCGACAGACCCACTAAGTGAGTAGCCTCTGTGCGAGCCTTTAGTTAGATCCGTTGCTTAGATCCGTCGCTAACGATTTGTGTTTTAAGGATTGACGAGACCATTCCTAAGAAGCGCATCCAGCTATCCGCTAACCTCGCCTCCTCCCCGTCCGGCTATACCTCCACCCTCCCTTTGTTCAACCAGTTCCTATGCCTATCCGACAAGCTGGTCGCCTCCGCCCATTTCCGTGGCGAAGTCATGCGCAAAGTCCGTAACGTCCGCGAAGAGGAGATCAAGAGGCTGCGCCGTGTCGACGAGGAAGAGAAGGCCGAGGAGCGCCGCATTGCTGCCGAAAAGATCAAGAAGGATGAGCGTGAGCGAATCCTACGTGGATTAAGCGCCGACGAGCAGCGCAAGTTCCTTGAGCGTGAGGCTCAGAAGGGACAGAGACGCCAGGCGAAGAAGAGCACGCGGAAGGGTTAGACGGGTGTCTTTTGTTCTGGAGGTTCTTATGCTATCTTCTCGCTCCTTTCTGTGGGAAAGATGCGGGTTGAATGTCTTACCCTGCCATTTTGGTACCTTTCTAATTTGATGTATTCATATTTATTTGTGGAAGATATAATATCTACCATGAGAACTGGGGGTGGAATCTTCAAACGTTCAGCCATATTCAATGCTGATTATGTTCAAATCATCGAGTCCTGTCTGATTCGAATATTAGGAAGCAGCGTAGATGGCATTGCAGCCGAACACCTTGCCAACCTCTCTCCCTCACCCCATCACTCCAATCAACATCACTGGTCGTTCCAATTATCCTTATATACTCCGACCTACTTCATTCATTCATTCACAATGCATTTCCTCATCCCCCTAATTCCATTCCTTTCGGCTATAACCCTATCCCAGGCCACTCCCACAGGAACCAGGATCAACACCAATACAACCACCAATACCATCGGCACCACCAGCCTACCAGTCGGAGCCATAATCACTCATTGTACTATCCCAGGCACAATCGCCCTCACGTTCGACGATGGCCCGTACATCTACACCCCCCAGATACTAGACACTCTCGCCGAACACGGCGCAAGAGCAACCTTCTTCCTCAACGGCCATAACAGAGGAAACATCCATACATCACCCGACGTAGTGCAGCGCACATTGGCAGAAGGACACCAGCTGGGGTCTCATACGTTCGTTGATGCCCACCCACTGGCCTATCCACTCTCCTCCCTTCTCTATCCAAGTCCAGTCCAAGCACCAACATACACTAACCAAATATCCAGATGGAACCATCCCTCCCTCGATGTACTCCCATACGAAGAGATCGTACAGCAAATGACACTTCTTGAAGAAACCTTCATGCACATCCTTGGCTTCTTCCCGACCTACATGCGTCCCCCATTCCTCAGGCATACGCCCGTCGTCCTCGGCGCTATGGCCGATCTGGGATACCACGTTATCGGGGCTAGTGTTGACACTAAGGACTATGAGAATGATAATCCCGATACAAATTGGGTTAGTTTTGAAAAGTTCTCGAGGGAGGTTGATGCTGGTGGGACGATTGTGTTGGCACATGATTCGCATCAGCATACGGTTGAGATTTTGGTGGATAATATGCTTGCGGATGTTGAGAGGAGGGGGCTGAGTCGTAGGTTTCTCTTTTCTTTGTGTTTTTGTACGTCTATGGCTTGAGGCTAACGTTTGCTTATAGCTGTTACTGTTGGCGAGTGTCTTGGTGATCCGTCTGAGTATTGGTATCGTACTGGGAGATAGATGGTTTGTGTGGCTTTGGAGGTATGTTCTATTTTCTGTCGTCCTGGGTGATTGTTCTTTCTGATATTCATACTTGAGCCAAGGGACACCTGTGTATAGAAGTCTTAGCTCCATTGAACTTATAGGTTATTCTTGACGACGTTCTGTAGACATATGTGCCTGGCCAATGTAATTCTAGGCTAACAATGTCTGATTTAGAACTGGGATTAAAACAGCTGAACTACTATGGATATAGAATGACTGCTTATTCTCATTTCAGTAGGTGTGAACTACCCGGTCTCTGGACATGCATAGATCTGAGGCTCATGGAAATGGTAAATATGATGCATTGACATAGACCTGGGGTAAGCCACTTACATGCAGATTGTCAAACCTCTCTTTTGCCAATTTGAGGCTCTCTCTGTCTTCATGTCTTTGTGCCTTTGTTCCTTTGTCTCCATGAACCTATTTAGAGAGCTTCATGCCAGTGGTTAGGTCGTGAATATAGAGACAGTTCTCTCGCTCTTCTCTTGGCCTCCCACTAGTAGGTATTATCTTTTCTAATGCAGGTTATAAAACAATGGTAAGATTCAAACAAGGTATGTATCAATAAAATATGAGAGTGAGCTGACGTGACCATCGTTTAGTAGGTACCTATATAAACAACAGCCCCCCAGCTTCCTTTTTGCTTTGGCAAATAGTCACTTTCCACTTCCCACGTATCACGTCCGAGAACATCATCTTCTTTTCTTTTTCACACAATATCCTATACTACTTGGCACTTGGTACCAACCATAGCCATTGATTATAGCATTTCAGACACTGGGTAAGTGGCTTCTACTAGCCTTGCTTTGGAGACTTGGAGCGTAATCTAACTTACTCGAAGGTCGTGTACATCGAAGACGCAAAGATTGTGAGGCAAGAACCTTGCAGAAATGGCAAGATCACCAATACGGTCATCTGCCTTCTCTGAGTCTGAGGAAGAACCTCCCACAGAATGAGACCTTGAGGAATGTCCTCGGTCCACTGTAGTGAAGAGAGACGACAAGGCACGTACCGTTGTCTACCGGTCATATGCCAGTTGCTAACCGGTTATAGATCTCCTTACAAAAATTCGTCGAGCTCGCTACGACCCAATTAAGACACCTATATATTGTGGACGGTCAAGACAAATTCAACCGTCTATGACATTGCAGATGGACGGTATTCCATCTTTCTCAGGACCAAAACCCAGCAGTAAGGGTTTCACGATTTGCTATCGTGGTGCTGCCATCGTTGCTGGGATACTCTCTTCCGTTGCGATCAAGGCTGGCTTGGGGGCCGGAGTCTTTCAAGTACCGGCGGTCGAGCAGGCCAGGATTATCTTGGCGCTACTCAAGGAAGAGGTAACAAAACAAGAACGGCTGATTGATGAGGACCCCGTTAATATGAACCTGGTAGCCTTCCTTATGCCTCGCGGCCGAACATCCCTACATACATAGCGGTTGGGCCGCCATCGGAAGCCAATCAAGGCCAAACTGGGCAATGGCGCAGAAATGGAGGCGCAAGTCGACGGATACTTTGGGAGGAAGATGGGCCAATGAAGATGATCCTTGAGGCCAAGGCAGGATCAATAAATTGTCATGAGCCCCAAGTCTCCATCCAAGAGACGACGGAAGTGGCTTCGCTGCTCATGACACAAGAGGTCGATGCCAAGCGGTGAGACTTGCCTTTCTATACCTCAGCCTCAGCTATGCTATACAGTGCTAATACTAAGTCGTACATAGGCCCGTTTTCGTTATCTCCCAAGATGGCAGTGACCTATATATCACAGCCGAGGTGCGAATAACTAAGACTATCGACGGCAGGGTGACGGTCACCACCTCTCTTGACGATATGGAAAACAGAGGAAGAAGATTTGCCATTCGGCTAACTCAGAGTTAAAAGAGTAAAGAACGGTGAGTGCCCCAGAACTTCCAGGTGGTACATTATCTGACTCCGCAGTCAGAACCTCAGCTTTGCCTCCTCCCACATCTTCTAGGTTCGAGGGATGCCGTTCTCCTTTCCGGTCCTAGGGCCACAAATGGTGGAGGTTCGCTTTACTCATCTCAAATTGTCCGGGACTGGCTACGCCAAGACACCGGTCATAGTGGTGTCGTGCGGTGTCTAAAAAGACGTTGGGGAGCTCAAAGTCCCTTAGACTGGCGTCCGCTGCCTGAAGATACTAGTTATATCAGAATTGGCTAGATTTGTGTTAGACAAACTGGGCAAGTTGTCGAGTATATGATCGACCAAGGAGGTTTCCAGTGAGACAATGCTTCTGGTATTTGTGTCGGAGTTGGGCGGGCTTCTACAGCTTTGTACGGTAGAACCCAAAAATCAAATGGGACTTTTTGAGTTATCAGCATATATAACGCGTCAAAAACAGTACCCTTCAATGAAGATATCGTACATCACCCCAAAGGGTGGAGAAACAACACATCTCGCTGTAACTGTGTAGGTGAAGGGGCAATCAAGCTGGAAAGAATAAAGGGACAAGGCACGACCGTGATGGTTTTGTCTATCCCTTTTACGATGTTTTAATCTATACCAGAGTGTCTATACACACTAATTCCTCCTTACTCCTGCTTTATCTGTATCTATACCCTACAACTTCCCAAAGACCCTAACCATCTCCTCAACAGGCTTCTGTACCTTCTCCCCGGCAGCAGCCTCAGGACTCCCAAAGACTAACTGGGCAACATTCCGCCACTCACGGGGCAGATCCCATTGCTTTGAAACGCCAGCATCAATGAGCGGGCTATAGTGCTGCAAGTTCGCTCCAAAGCCGAGCGCTTCAAGGCCCGTCCAGACTGGTAAACGTTAGAACGAAGAAAGGACACACGAAGGGAAACGAAAAAGAAATGGACATACGGAAATACTGATGCATAGCATTCGAATGGTCTGCCCATGGTAGGAAATTATCCTTGTATGTAGCGAACTTCTCCTGCATGGGTTTGATGTGGGCTGGGTCTTCATAGAAAAGAATCTGGGTATTGATTAGCTATGGACAGGACTGGATACCTCGAGTTTCAAGGAAATGAAACCGAATTCGAAAGGGAAAGCGAAAGCCAAACTACGTACCGTCCCATACGCCCCCTTAAAACCGAGCAACTTAGGCAATGTCTGTTTCTCCCAGATCTCCTGCGAAATCTTACCCGCCTTAACAAGACCCTCGAAAGCCTCAATGGCGATATCCCACAGTCTGTCGTGCTGACCGTGCAGGAGCACGACTAGCCGTGTAGACTGGGTATTGAATGAACTGGGAACATGTAGGATGGCGGCATTGACAAGCTCTTCGATCTTGGAGTCTGGGACTGGACTTTCCTTGCCGAGCTTGTAGATCGTGCGCCTATTCTTAGCGAGATTGATTAAAGCGCTAGACATGTCTGGTGCTGGTGCTGGAGCCAGATTGCGGGTTGAAGAGGAGAATGAGCGGAGTGGTTGTGTTTGGGTTCGATATAGATGGGTCTGACGGGATACCAGGTGTGCTGGGCTGATTCTGAATGCTGTGCGGGTTATGGCGTGTAGGGGAGATTGAGTGAGGCGGGTTCTCATTTTGATTGCGAGTGAAGTGTACAGTTTTCTTTCTGTGGACCTGTGGTTTATATAGACCTGCAGGCTCTTGCTTATCACTCGCTAATCCGGGGTGTTACCCGGTCTACGGCGATTTCGTGATATTGCGGAATTACGGATTTAACTATTTATCAGCAGGTAAGTCAGACCTCGGGAGGCATCTAACTATTGAGCACTCAGTCTACGCTCAGACTATGCCCGAATAAGCACCTTGGCACGATACTATCTATCTACTTTGCGACTTTTTGATGGGCCTCGATTTTGTTGTGATATCTCATTATCGGAGAGAATTGTCAAGTGATAGAGTATACTACAGATTCTCAGCCAGATTTCTTCCGTTGAAATGCTTGACAACTTCAATCCAATCAAACCTTGGAAGGATTCCTGGTATATGTAATAACTGCCAAAGAAAGACAACGATATGAATGAGTACCAAATCTGATCAGTCAAACTTCTTATGAACCACACGTGATCTGAGCATCAACTTAACTACCACCCCTTCCCCCTTTCCAGTCAGTTTATTTCAGGGATTTTTCGTTTATTCCTCTCTCTTATTTTGTCAACTAAAGTGCCCACCTTCTGCAATTGATCGCAATGCCCGAAGAGCCGCTACCCTTGTACAGATTGGAATTCAAGTCATTTCGAGACTGGAACGGTGACCGTCCATCACAGACCCTGATATTTCACAACAATGGCTCTTTATGGTGGATCAAAGTTACCGTGGATTGGTCACTGCCAACACAGGTATTAGCTCTGGGCTATTTGAAACGCCGGTCCATCTTTCAAGAATTCCTTGAAGCGATTGATTTCGGCCAATTGCAGCTTTTAGACGATACTGTGACAAACATTACTTTAAGCTTGACCGAGCAAAGTCAGACCTCGACCGGGCAAAGTCAAAACTCGATCATGTTACGGGACGGGCATGGCCATCAAGACCCAGCGAACTTCTTTATTGCCATTGCCTATCAAATCTGCTACAAGATCGCAGAAGATCCAAAGAGGGTCATGTACCCAACGTACCCAACTCTAGAGCGGGATCGATGTTTACCAATATTTGAGGCTGGTTGTTTGCAGACTATTGATGTTATCGCTCCAACAGTCTCCAAAGTTATGTTTGAGCAACATATATTTGCTTACAAAACGATTGACCGCCCTATCTATGAGCCTGAAGACACGGAACATATGTTGAACGAGATTGACGTCCTTACACAATTCCGCGGGCTTCCGAGCATCGCGCAGCTAGTTGGCCTAGTTGTATCAGAGAACCCGTATAAGACCTGCCCGTCAACCGATATGCCAATAGTGATCACAGGATTTCTTCTTGAATACTATTCCGGAGGGTCACTTGAGCAAATATTCGAGGATGAGTCTCAATTTGAGTCTCAATTTGATACTTTGCTAATACAATGGGCCTTACAAATTGGGATAGCATTGAGATTATTGCACAAGAGAGGGCGTACTCATCTTGATATCAAGCCGTCAAATATCGTTTTGGATGCCGGTGAACATGCCGTCCTGATCGATGTTAGCGGGACCGGTGGTTACGTGTGGGAATGGCTTTCACCTGAGATGCAGATTCTCATTCAAAACATTGAAACAAGCCCTGCCAACACGCCGTTTGAGGCAAGGGTTGCCACGGATTGTTGGGCTTATGGAAGATTGCTTTCGGCTCTCGCCGAAAGAAGTGGGACACCTTGGATAGGTAAAAAACTGCAGTTTATCGCTGATGGTCTGACCAAGGCGGCGCCCGAACTTCGCATCTCGCTATGCGACGCTCTCTCGCGACTGGATGAGAAGGCGTAGTAGTCGTCAACGAGAAGCTGAACCCTGTGAGGGCAGAACCGTGTACATCAACTGCATTGTTTTTCCATTCAGCAATCCACTTTCCTCCATCTTCCTCCATCAACTCGAAAATGACACCTGATGACCGAGATCTGTTCTGTTTCTGTTTCTATTTCCATCTCTGTCTCTGTTCTCTTCGCTTTGATCTTCCTTCGACGGCTAGCCGACCCCGCTTCAACAATGGGTTTCTGCTGGCTTGCTTTTTGATGGTCCTTATGCTCGCCCGGCTCGGTAGACTCTCAGGAGAATTCTTACGTGCTTCATTGGCAGCCCCATATACCTCATAAAATGGTTGTCCTTCAGATTCTGCAGATAAATGTCTCAGCCGTTTGGAAACTTCAGGATGATCAAGGTAGGAAGCCCGTGCCTTTTCTGTAAGACCGTATGTTCGACGCTTTAAAATGGCGAATAACGAAGCTAAGGCGTTTCCTTTCGAAACTAATGGAGCAGAAAGCCAACTCTTCCAAGCTTAGCTTACGGACTTCCGAATCGGAGTTACTGCCACTCTCAATATGGTTGATACAGCGCATGAACGCGTCGCACTTTAATAGAGTAATGTAATCCACGGAACTTGTCACCCCGAGTAGCTACCTACCAACGAACGGAGATTGACGGCAGCAACAAGCTCCAGGGGGTATACCGGTGAGGGTGTATCGGCGACTCATCCCCCAGAATCCAGGATGTTAGGTCATGCACCAGCCACACATTAACAGGTTCACGAGAAATTGTTGGTGGCGGGGCACTTTGGTTTGGTGCTAAAAACCGAAGATCGAGAACACCAAAATTTCTTTAAATGTCATGAGTGATATAATGGGATATAATGGGATCAGTTCTACTTAATGAGCAAAAAGCGGCAAGGACTAGAAATCAAGTACATGGGTACCTAGGTATGGGTTTAAATAATTACTTTAAAGTGAAATAGTAGGGAGAAATGTAAATAAATGGATAATTGAGCTATTCAACTATCTATCTAGCAAAGACGGGGGCTACCATATGCCCAAAAGAGTTGGAAAACAGGTACCCCTACACTATATTACTCTTTGAATGTCGCCAAAATGACTATGATAAAAGTATCAAGTTCTATTTCCAACAAGATCCCTAGAGACTTCACTTGGGTTAGCATGGGTCCATAACTAAGACACAGATTGCAAAACACAAGGTAAAATCGGCACTCAGAAACCCGTCTTGAAACATATAAGGTATCAAATTTCACCATGAATGGTAAGCCACGGATAGAATATCGTCATTGCGTGCCAAAAGAAAAAGAAAAGAAAAGAAAAGAAAAGAATTGGAATGTAGAATCGACAGAATGGAAGTGCATCGCGTACTTGAGCTAGCCGGCCCCGCCCGGGAACGGGGGGGGACCATCACGGAACAGTTATCCTGAACCTGTCATGTAGATGGTGATCCTTGACTTTGATAGTGGGAAGATTGAATTCCAAAAGCTTTTATGTTGTGTGCGAACAACATTTATGTTATAAACCCTTTCCACACATATCATCAAGACTTCATATTTCGGAAAAACCGTCCCATATCAAAACAGGATACCCCGAAGACGGATTGGGCAAATCCAAAACATTTTCGGGGATTCGGCGAGATTTGTGCTATTGGAAGTTGTAAGGATCATGATTCACCCATTCAGATACTTTATACGGGTGATCTGTTTACGCGAGCAGGGTGCGGCCCTATCCTGCTCAGGGCTGATCCACGATGTCGTCATTGATATTGAGATTGACATTCCGCATGAACTGTGACCCTGTAAGGAGTAACAACCGCCAGATTTTTATGGAGAATGCTGGGCATTAGCCAATTGGTCAGGCAAAAAGTGTGGGTTCTTTAGTTCCGTAGTTTTGTGATTCTACCAAACACCTAGTATCTTCTTATAGTACAACATAGGTCTAAATGATGTCTACATTACACTACATACAAAGTCATAGAAGAGAAGATTATTCTAAGAGTAGGCGTGAAAACGCAGTCAATACACTGCCATATAGCAAAATGCTGAGTTGATGGAGACTGTTGATGTGGGTATGGGTTCACAATGCATCAATAGATACGGCACCTAATACCAACAATCGCAACTCAGATACTTGAGTATTGTCCTCCAGCCACTGCTTCATTTGACTACGAGGTATCCCGGTGGGAGCATAGTCTTACTATAAGGGGATTCCCCCTACTGAGTTCAAATGGCCAATAATGCTCTCAGCTTCATCTGCAATGTCACGAACCCAATCTATACAAACATTTCAATGTCATTGTATTCTGTAAAGCCCCAATTGCCCACTCAGGGAAAGATGCCCACATGCAAGGTTGGATCGGAAAGTTAGAACAAAAGTACCATAGACAGCCCCAGACAGCCGGATTGGGCAAATAATGGAGCCGGTCGATCAGCCGGCGCTTGGTATATAAGACGGATCTCCGCAGTGGCCCGGATGTATCGACTAATGAACCCTCCATATATCCTGAAGTATTATATATATCACGCCCAACAATAGTGCGCTCTTCAAAAAGCCCCCCGTGGGTATCGCGGGTATCGCGGGTAGGACGGGTTGCAATTGCTTCTTGAATCCGACACTTTTGAGTCGTTCATCGATTAATGTCAATTCAAGACGCCGGAATTGGGACACGAAGAGTTCCAATCATCCTACTTGAACTCTTCTCCCACATTGGGGGTTTCATACTGCACTGCACCCACCATGACAGAGAATAATGAAGACCCCGAGTCTTCACACGACAGACAATCTTCCCGAATCGAAGCCCCGCCCGATGGAGGGCTGAAGGCATGGACACAAGCCTTGATGGGCCATTTAGTGGTGTTTAACACCTGGGGGTACATCGTCACCTTCGGCGTATTCCAGGCCTACTACGAATCAACGCTTGGCGTTTCAGCATCGGCTATTTCATGGGTTGGATCCGTACAGGTGTTCCTCATTTTCTTTGTCGGGGCATTCTCCGGTCGGGCCCTAGACGCGGGCTTCTTTCACTCGGTCTTTTGTGTCGGGGTGCTTCTGCAGCTCGTCGGGGTCTTCATGACATCGCTTTCCAAGCGCTATTGGCAGCTATTTCTCGCTCAGGGTATCTGCACAGGCCTTGGTAGTGGTCTGCAGTTCTGCCCTGTGATGAGTCTGGTCGCGACCTACTTCTCGGGGAGGAAGGTGTTTGCCTTGGCATTTTGTCTGGTTGGGAGTGGAACTGGAGGTATGCTTCTTCCCGGCTTGGTGAAGGCTCTCCTGCCGTCGATCGGATTTGGTTGGACGGTTAGGGTGTTGGGGTTTGTCATGCTCGGGACAAGCATCCCTGCTATTCTCCTGTTCCAAACTCGACTACCCCCGCGTAAGGCTGGCGCCCTCATTGAATGGTCGGCGTTCAAGGAACCTACCTATGTGCTTTTCTGTCTGGGCATGTTTCTGAATTTCTGGGCGTTATACTTCGCCTTCTATTACATTGGTGCATTTGCCCGTGACACTTTGGGCCTGACGTTCTCGGACTCGGACAATTTGATCATCGTAACCAATGGAGCAGGAATAGTCGGCCGCCTTATCCCTGCTTATTTGGCCGATCTCAAGTATGGACCTCTCAACACCATCATTCCCCTGACTCTGGCTGCTAGCGTGATGATGTTTTGCTGGGCTGCCGTCCATTCCACGGCAGGCCTGTACGTCTTTGCCGTTCTCTACGGCATATTCTCCAATGGTGTGCAGGGTCTCTGGCCATCAACACTCTCGAGTCTTACGCCCGACCTAAGCAAAACCGGAGTCCGCATGGGTATGGGCTTTACGATTGTGAGCTTTGCCTGTCTGACTGGCCCACCCCTCGGTGGAGCACTCATTGCTAGAGCCGACAGCTACATTGGAGCGCAGATCTGGGGCGGGTTGGCCTTCCTTCTGGGGGCGTTGATTCTGGTCGCTGCTCGTGTAATAAAGACCGGATCAAAGATGTGGGCTAAGGTCTAATCCAGTTGCCTGCATCAATCCTAAGAAGATCTGAGACTTTGTTCGTGAAGACTGTGGTATAATCGGAATTTGTCCCAATATCCTTATAGGAGGAACATGAAAAAATCATGGTATCAAAGGGGAAAGAAAAGGTCTGTGACTATAGGTCCCAGGCGGGTTCATCAAACATAGTTCGACACTCTGCAATGGTTAATCAACTTGTTTCTCCAAGAGAGAAGGGAACAGGCTCACTCAATTAAATTCCCATCAGGATCTCTCACGTATACACTGCGAATCTTCCCAACGGCCCCGGTTCTTTCTACAACCTTGGCGCCTTCCAGAATCTGTAGAGATCAGTCTCTTATCTGCACCATTTGCACCATTTGCGAGAGGGAAAAAAAAAAGGAGAGTCCATACTTCGACTCTGGCTTCTTGGAAAACTTCCAGGACCTTTTCGACATTCTCGTCTGTCAAAAAGCACAAATCGGCACTTCCTGGCATAACGTCCTGGGCCTTGGGTTCGAATTCCTTGCCTGATTGGTGAAGGTTTATTTTCTGAGAGCCAAAAATGAGGGCATGTCTGTTATCGTCAATGTCTTTTGAACATCCACTAAGATCATGAAAAAAAAGAGAGGAAAAAGAAAAAAGAAAAGAAAAGAGGGGTTACCTCTGGATGGATTGGTTAGCTGGTGAGGTAAAGATCTCGTGCCGCATGCCGAGGTAGGTTGTATAGAATGCCACGGTCTTGGGAATGTTGCGGACTGTTAGGACCAAGTGGTCTAGAGATCTGACGGCGAACTTCCCAGCCATGTTGGAGTAATCAGTACGAGTAATCAGTACGGAGTAGATGTGATGATATTCAAGGAAGCCTAACAGACCTCGGAGGTCAGCACTGGCCCCAGCCCTGGAGGGCCCTGGAGCATGACTCAGCAGATATGGGGGCCCGGGGTGTTGCTTCAATACATCCAACCTTGGAAGGTTGACTCCTATGTTTGTATGTACTTTACTGAATTGGTAGTTCTACAACATACAAGAGCAATTGACATTTGATAAATGAGAAGTGGCTGAATCCATGCTATTAATTAAAATGCATCATTCGAGACCGGATGTAGCCACAAGTCAATTCCACTTACCCCGCTGAAGCCCTGAGGGGATAGCTTCACGTATATTTCTTGGCATGTGGCTCAGCCATCAGTGAGATCATCGGGCATTGGACAGGACAAATGCCGCAACAGGGATAAGTAGCGCTAAGTAGCGCAAGATATGCCCATACAATCCAACCCTGGAGGTATAAGAGGCACCCCGCATAATCCCAGCACGTATTGTGAATAAACACGGCATAGCAACAACCATGTCCTATGCCACCTACTCCAACGCCCGACTATCGCAGTCATATTCCTCCAAGCCCCGCAAAACCCTCCGCTCACCAGACCGCGACATCGCCTTCCGCAACCAATACATAGCGCGCTCAAAAACAACCCTCGTACTCAGACCATTCGGCAGTCCCCACTCCGCCTTCGCATATAAGATCACCGAAGAAGATGGAACGCCACAGTTCACGGTGACCGGTCGCAAATACACGGATCGGTCGTGTCGGGAGTTCCGCGATGACTCGGGTCTGCCGCTTTTCGAGTTACATCGGAAATGGTCGTGGACAAATAGTTGGTCGGTTAGCTTGCCCGGGTGTGATACTGCGACGATAGCTACTGGCGCTCCGCGATGGACGCTGGGGAATACTTCGTTTGGGAATTTTGATCTTTCGTTTGAGAATGCGGCTGCTTTTCAGGGGAAGCGCGGAGATGAGAAAATGCTCACTTTGCATATTGAACGGCATGGGAATGCGCTGGCGCTTTTTGATGTTGTTGACGGAGATAGGAAGGTTGCTGAAGTCCGGGAGAGTATTCACCATAATGAGAAATTGGCTTTGATGAGAGGCTCTAGGCAGGGGTATCGACCTGCTATGGATGTCATTGTAATGCCTGGAGTGGATATTTCATTGGTGAGTATTCGAGTCTTTGGGGTCTTTGGGTTCTTGGTATATATATATTGATAGATTGACTGACAGTTGTACAGGTTTCGACTATCGCTGTTATTGTATCTGACTGGGTTTTTGGTTCTAGTTGATTAAGTTCCTCTATTAATTTTCTATAAATCAAGCAAATCAAGCAAATGCCAAGGTGTTTACGATTCTTGTCTCGGGCTTGGCGGGTATCTGCGAAGTCTTTTCTATCAACTTCACTTTAACCCAGCATTCTAGCACATTCTATTGCTTTGTGCAAACAAATCCATATGTGCCACATGCTATAAAAGAGGGGATCTCTTATGAATCTTCCTTCTACTATACTACTCTGTATTATACATATATATCTTATACTCACTATCCATGTTGGCTGTTGACTAGCTATCAGAATCCTTACGTCTATCTAGCCTTGAAGTTTCTCATCTATCACCATGTTCATCCTGACAGCTTGGCACTGCACATCGAAAAGTTACTTATATTAAAAAATTCGCGAGGCCTATCTTATAGGGTTAGTTTGGAAGCACCCGATCCTTTATTCTGGTTATCTTAACTATATTGATACCCAGTCTTGGGCTAATTGGAGTGAAGGTCGTCGGCCTCGTGGAAAGACTATAGAAACCTCGCTTCTCGGGTCCTGTGGTTCCTGATGGTGTACCCATTACAGGCCCTCCTGATTGCCCGCAGACCTTTACATTCCCGATCCCCCCGCTCAATTAGCAATACCGTATATATGAGGAAGGGAGAGAGGCATGAATACCTTTGCGCAGCCCTATGGCTATGCAGTCACAAGCATACTCAAAATTCACTAAGAAAGGGGTGAAGAAGACTGTCCCGCTGGTTTGCGACCGAGGCCGTAAACCCGATATTAGGGATACCTTCAATATAAAGCACAGTTATCCTTGGTTTAAATACGCCTGTTAGACGAGCCGAATCCGGGGAGATAGTCAGATAGTCCCGAGGCCCTTGCTGCTCTTCGAGTTCTTCCCTCTTTGTCTATATCTTGGAATGCATGGGAAAGACCTTTGGCTCTATCATCGGGTCTTAATTATCAAAGTTCTGGACCCTGTTTGACTCCCATGCCCCGAAGAATCAACAGTAATCTCAGAGTCCTTGTCTCTAGTTTCTTGCTCGAAGCTAAAAAGGCCCTTGGGCCCCTGTGTGGGGACAAAGGCCGTTACTACTTGAGTACTTAGGTAGGTTGAATAACCTTCCGTGCTACCATTTATATTGGCTACCTAGGTAGTTATTCAGTTATTCACATGATAAAATAACACGTTGCCCCTCATTTGTATCAGTTGCTTGACAATCTCATCTCTTTTCCCAATTCCATGCTAGCGTAATACTCTGGCTACAACTGTGCCAGCACATCAGCTACAGAATTTGACCAAGTTCGCCTTCTATTTGTGCCCCTTCGTGGACTACTTTGAGGACTACTCAGACTAGATTCTGTAATTATCGGAACTCCCTATTAACACCATGTTCGACTTTTTGAGCGCGCCAATCATCACATCCTCGCTGAGTGTTTTGATGGGCTCTATAGTCCTCTACTACCTCCATACAAAGATCTCAGAACGAGTTCTAAACAACTTCCAAGTCAGCGATACATGGATCCCAGAGAATGAGCTAGTCCTCTTGACCGGCGGCAGTGGTGGCATCGGCAGGCAAATAATGGAAGATCTTTCTCGCCAGAAAGTACGCGTTGTGGTCCTCGATATCAACCGGCCTACCTTTGAGCTTCCAGAGAACGCCACATTCTATCAAACAGATATAACATCGGCCAGCTCCCTTTCCGAAACGGGCACTGCTATTCGGAAGTCGCACGGAGAGCCGACCGTCATTGTGAACAATGCAGGCGTTTACCACCACGGCACCATTCTCGGAATGCCAGAGGAGAAATTGCGCCAGACATTCGATGTCAACATCATCGCCCATTTTCTCATCATGAAAGAATTCCTTCCATCTATGGTCCGTATGAACCGTGGCCATGTCATTACAGTAGCCAGTATGGCGAGTTTTGTCACTTCAGGCGAGATGGTGGACTATGCTTGTGCTAAATCTGGCGCTCTTGCTTTTCAAGAAGGCCTTCGGCAAGAGTTGAAATATTGGTACAAGGCTCCAAATGTGCGGACGAGGTTAGTTTGGGAAAGTCTTTCTTCGAAGAGAGATCGTGCTAACAATAGCTAGTATCATTCACCCTTTTTGGGTTCAGACGCCCATGATCAAAGGCTTCACTAAATATCAAGCTGACTTCGGTCAACCACTCCTGGATCCGAAGGACGTCTCCCAGGCAGTGGTGGAACATATTGTTACTCGGAAAAGCGGGCAAACTATCATTCCTCGACATTTCACAGTGGCTGGATCACTTAGGGCCTTGCCACTATGGTTACAAGAGGCAATTCGGTCATACATCTCGAGTATTATCCTGCGAGTAGGGATCAAACGGGCTGCTGATGAAAATTCTGGCTCGCTTGTTCCTTAATTCGGGTTGGATATTAAATCGACATTACAGTCAAGGGGATTTTGAAACAGAGTATCAACGTTGTCTCCATATGAAATGATCAGGGGGTGAAAGAAGGAATTAAGAGGCCTATGTCATCTCTTGAATCGTATACAGAGTAGTTGTTTCCGAACATCCAATTTCATATGTTATAGCTCCAGTATGAATTCTGAACCGTTGGAAAAAAATAAAAAAATAAAAAAATAAAAATAAAATAAAATTCAAACCCGAAAATCCGGACGCTGTCTAAACAATTCCAAAAGAGGCAAAAACAACCTCCTCCCCTCGAACCCAGCACCAGCCTTCATCTCCTCCTCTCCATACGCCCGCAGCTCATCCCACGAGATCCATTCCCATACATCGCACTTTTCCGGCTCAAGTACCTACCGACAAGTAAGCCACATATCCTGTTCTGTTCCAGTACACGGCCATATGGGGATACGGGGGTACGCAATAAAACAAGGAAAAAATCCAGTTCGCATAAAAATCGCAAAACCACAAGAAGCAAACATCAACTTACCCGAGGATCAACACCTTCGTCACAGACACCACCCATAAAAATGGTAATGTAGTGCTTATTCTCCGCTTTCATAATCGAATTCGTGGCATTCAGGAACCGCACATCCTGGATCTTCAGACCTGTTTCTTCGAGGGTCTCACGGGTCGCGCAGGTCTCGAAGGATTCGCCGAATTCGAGGTGTCCACCTGGTAATCCCCATGTGCCTTTAATCACAAATGGTAAGGATTGATTCCAATAGCTTATATTTGCTTGTTTGTTGCATGTGTAGGGGGTTTATAGGGTATTGTATGCACGTACCGGCGCCCAGACTTCCCTTTCGCTTGCCGATGACGAATTTGCCTGCACCGTTGAAGACGAAGACACCGATTCCGACTTTTGGATCCATTCTATTCCGTATGCTGTACGGGTGTTTTGGAGAGAAGAAGTTGAAGTGTGACTCTTATCAGGAAGTGGGGGGATGATCTCTTGGCTCTAAGGGGGGAGATCCTGTGCTCGGTATATTGCAGATATTTTTACTCTGTAGATTAGACTGTCGCATATTTTACAATGTACGATGTACTCCGTATTCTGATTATATATATCGAATGCCTCACGGGCACAGTAGTCTCTTACCTTGAACGATATAAATCACTATTGTGTGATCAAAACAATCACATCCTGAACCGAACCTGATCTGCATCACATACAGGCAATATGCCTGTTTCCCATGGAATATTCATGCAGTGGTTTAAGAGCCAAAAGAGAAGTACATACTTAATCCAGTAATGTAGCCAGCGATCTCCAATTTATGCACCCAATATTGAACTATAAGAATCCCATCACACAAAAGCAAATGCTACAGACTATCACGGCCTCTCCAGGACATGATCTGTCAAGGCTGAGATCAATCTTCAATGATCTTCATAAAGGGGATCACGATCTTCATCTAGTTCCCGCTTCCATCATATAGCGATGTGATCTATACAAATCCATTCACCTCCTTACTCTCTTCCGGTATATTTATACCCTTTCCCATACACTCCCAGCATATCAATTCTTTTGAATAAACTCCAAACCCTCGATTGAGAACATTCTCCTCAGAATTCAAATCCAACCAGGCAACAATCCATATAATTTCCAATCTCCTAAGAAGCCAAAATGCACATCAACATCCTCCTCACACTGTCCACCCTGACAGCTCTGAGCAGCAATGCCGCTGCTCAACTCCCCCTCAGCGGCCTCAATGGACTTGGTGGGCTAGGCAATCAGGGGGTCCCATCCAGCACGCCCATCCCCACCCTGACGAAGAGACCAGCCAAGCCAACCCCATTCCTCTCTAAGGCGCCTACCTTGCCCCTCCCGGCGCTGAACGCTAGAGACAGCTCTGATACAGAGCGTGGTTACGAGCCGGGTGGTCTGTTGGGTGGTCTTCTCGGTGGACGCTCTACACCTGAGGAAGCGCTGGAATCCCCGGAGAGTGGCCTGTTGGGTGGTCTTCTCGGTGGACGCTCTACGTCTGATGAAGCGCTGGAATCCCCGGAGAGTGGCCTGTTGGGTGGTCTTCTCGGTGGACGCTCTACGTCTGATGAAGCGCTGGAATCCCCGGAGAGTGGCTTGTCGGGCGATGGCGTCTGATGGTGCATTCTCAGATGCATCCTCACCTGCGCTAGAGAGTCTTCTACTGCATACAGATCGTTAATTGAGCAACTTGAGGCACCAGGGTCTTGTGTTAGTGTCTCTTGTGAAGGTTGAAGGAGGAACAGGACTTTAACTATGTCATTGTATCTTAATTCCGTGGTATTTTTTTTGGCTCCGCTGTAATATTGTTGAGTAATAAATGTTAGTTGCAATGTCTTATGTCAGATACATGGTCAGCCCTAGAGATCACCCTCGTTTCACCCAATGGCTATCAGGACTATTTGATATTCCAACCTCACGGCTCAAACCGAACACAACGCGAGCTACAGACGCCTTTACAGGCACAAACGAGGGTAAACCGCTAGTAATAGACCCGCTCAAGCTGCGGACGGAATCGTCCCCTCGAGTAATCTATCTGCATTGGGCAAGTGAAATTGCTGATTGATTTCACGAGCTGATCCCGCCAAAGATCATCATACACTCCTGTGTTCATGAATATCATCTCCCCCAAGGCTTTGAGGGGATTGCTTTCTTGGGCAAGGAAGTATTCACTGGGCACTGATGTTGTGACCTTGTAGAAAGGGCCAATAAAGGTGATAGCTCGAAGATCACCACCGCCTCGAAACACAGCCAAGATTCGGTCTTCATCCACACCAGCGTCAACGAGGTATTCATCTTCATGATTTCGAAGCTTTCGTCGATTATCAGAGCCCGTATCTGAGTATCCCAAGCCCAAAGCGACCGTCATCGCGTTATACACGTGGCCCATGTCTCTTGCCCAGAGGGCAACCACTTTGATGTCCGTATGATGATTTCTCTCTAACCATTCACGCCATCGCATTGCTCTTGTCCAGGTGCCGAAGAAGCTGACGAATGGCGTTGGGACCTTTTTCCATGAGAGGTGGCTATCGAATGCCGAAGAATCTGACGAATTAGACGAGTCGATAAGACTTCTGGGTTCTTCCTCGCAGCATTTGTCGCACTCTCTGCCATCGCAAGATGCGCGAAATAAAATCCAGGGGACTTCATGATTCCTCAATGGTTCAAACGGGGGGTTGACCATAGTGACTATGTTGGTGTTTTGAACGTCAGTAGATCAAGACGAGCTGACCGAATGGGATGTGTTGGGAAAATCGCGAAGAAGAAAGGTGATGATGCATCTATGGAAAGGAGGCGGTGTATAAGGCGACGACATGACAAACGAGACAAATTAGGCAAATGCTCAGAGAGAGCTCAGTCACATTGCATGTACGCAGGTATGTCAACAGAATGGGATATGTGATCACTCAGCACGCACTGGGGATAAAATGGACTGCTGAGTTTTATCAAAAGAAGAGGTGAGCACTAAAACGGGGGAATGCGAATAGATTGAAGGCAGGGAAATAAATAGTATATTGGTGGAAGGAGAGATGCGAATAGGCATGTTAACAGAAATGTGATCTCTCTCTCCCCGCAGATCCTCATAGTTCAACCTCCCGAGGTCGACCCATTTAAGACTTTTTCTACTCCACATGTCTGCTCGGAACCCCGAGTCCAAGCCTTTGCAGAACATTCTCTTTACTTTCAGCTCATTCATTTCAAACCATTGTATCCAACATGGCCTGGCGTCCAGATTACCCAGTGACACTTCCTGATGGTCGCCTAGTCTGCGGACCACACGGACTCGTAATCTGCGGCTACTGCACCGTTGACTACAGCTTTATGGATGAGATATTAGCGGAGGATGACGATGATGACTCAGAAGCCTCAGACCTTGGCAGTCACACAGACGACATTGATCGGCCTCGTGTTGACTACAGCTATATGGATGAGGTGTTAATGGAGGAGGACGATGATGACTCAGAAGCCTCAGACCTTGACGACCACACAGACGAAATTGATGGGCCTCCTCTTGTTGTTATCGGTGCGCCCACGTCTCGTGGAGAGCCCAGAGTCGGCACGGGACGCGTCTTCCCTACAAAGTTCAATTCTCAAACCCAAGCAACACGCCGCAGGCGCTTTTCCCACTCCGCAAAACTCACAACGCCACGCCGCCTGTGTATCGGTTCATTCGTCGCAACGATGAAACCCAATTCCTGATCTACACGGATGGCGCATGCTTAGACAACGGCGGTGCCAATCCAAGAGCCGGCTGTTGCTTTGTCTACAGAAACTCCACCCAGAACCCTGAAATCTGTGGCCACACAAGCTTTCCTCTCGAGAAGCAAGGCCCCACGGGCATAGAGCACCCGCAAACAAGCAATCGGGCTGAACTGCGCGCTGTCATTGCCGCTATGCGGTTTCGAGCATGGACTGGGGAAGGATGTCGCTGTCTAGTCATTGCCACTGATTCCGCGTACGTCGTTGAGGGTATGACGAAGTGGGTGAAGGGATGGGTGCGGAACAACTGGAAGACGAGTGCGGGGGCGCCTGTCAAAAACAAGGACCTTTGGGAGTGTTTACTCGGGGAGATGGAGCGATGGGATGAAAGAGGAATGCGCATTCAGTTCTGGCGTATTCCAAGAGAATGGAATACAGAGGCAGACCAGCATGCTAAAGTAGCTGCTACTGAGAGTGCGTCTCAAGAATTCCAGGATGTTCTCGGCGTCCTTGTTTGAGGCGATCCGAGCAGCCGGCCAGCCGGCCAGCATTTCACACTATCCATACGTGAGGAGTTATGGAGTTGTGCATAGCTTTAGATGACTCTTTCCCACCGATATCAGTTGAGGACGTTTTTACAAATCATATTCGAAACGTGCAGTCATTAAAGAATAATATCAGAAAACCACCCTTGCCCAAAAACAACCCAAAAACAATAAGAAGTCCCAAAAAGCCCCCAAAAATAAGTCATAAAGGAATTACTATACAACCCAAACGAGCCATGACTATCACACTCAAGGCATCTGTTGTCTTTGTTCAAATCACCAAAAAATGCCATTCCACACGAGTTGATACAGTCTCATGCTAAATAAGACTGGGAGGGTCTCCGCGGGCTATGCAAAGCGCACTCGCCCGAATTTTGACTGATATTACTTCCCCGATACCAGCCTTGATCAATCAGGCGTGTTTCCAGGTCTCGCCAGTAGCCCGCTTTCCCGCCGGCGCCTGTCTTCAGATCGAGGTCACCGAGGCGGATCTCAATAGATGACCTTTCGTCATGGGGGATCTGTGGAGAGGTCAGTATTCGACTCTGGATGATGTTTCCCGACATGATCTTGACCTTGACCATGACAGACCCTGACTCGCAGCATGAACTTACCTTAACGAACATTGTACAATCCCGCAACGTCATCGCAAGGGACATCTCCCGAGACTGCGCGGCCGGACCGTGCAGCCCAACATCCCTCTCAGTCTTCTGCAGAGACTGCAGTCTCTGCAGCGTCGGGTTCCGGTACAAAATGCGAGCCAGTCGCGATCGATCCTTGCAGCCCTTGATCGACCCCGTCGCCCGTAGCACATTCTCATACTGCTCCGACACCAGATCCAGCGGACAGAAGGACCGTTGCTCTTTGCGACCTAGGAGTTGCGACTCGCGGTTTTTCATATCCCTCAGCGCACAGGTCCGACACCTATGTGCTGTCGCGGGCGCTGATGGCGACTGGTTGAGCCATTTGGGTTTTAGCTCGGCCAGGGTGGTGCCGGGGTCTCCGGCCGTCGTCATATCAGTGATTAGTAGGCCGAATGGCTCATGTAGACAGAGATAGCTGCCATGGCGTTTTTCTGGGCGTGCGCCATTTAGTTCGGCAGTCCGGAGTTGCTCGTTGCAGCTGGCGATGAGACCCTCTGGGAGTCTGACGAGGGTTTGGTCGACTAGTTCTTCGGGGTTGAATAGCGGTCGGATGATAGTGTCGAAGTTTCGGACAATCTCTGTGTAAGAGATGTCAGCTGCGGTTTCTTTGCGGAGTCGGAGCAATTTCCCCTTAAGTTGGGTTGGTAGGTTGCAATGATCCGTGTCGTGTGTAGGTGGAGGTAGTGGCCTCTTTGGGTCTTTCCTGGCGAGAACTGGCTTTCTGACGAATCGATAAATCACATTTGCTCCTCCCTCGGCGAGGTAAACGAGCTGAACT
Organism: Penicillium rubens; assembly: GCF_028828025.1. NCBI lineage: Eukaryota > Fungi > Ascomycota > Eurotiomycetes > Eurotiales > Aspergillaceae > Penicillium > Penicillium rubens. The sequence goes on from NW_026890600.1 coordinate 7,039,867, forward strand.
CCCGAGGGGAGCTCAAGGAGATTGGGTTTGGTCATCCGTTAGAAGGATGGTGGAGATCCAAAACTATCTCTATGACCATGACGTGATAGTAGGCAATGATAGTAGGCAATTCGGTTATCACCGCCACCCAAGAGGGGAATAGATTGAATAGATCAGAAGGTGGAGAGGTGGAGAGGTGGAGGGATGTATTTGAAACAATCCACTTCAGATTATATGCATATGCATCCCAGTGCGAGGCTTAAACCCGAATCCCAAGGGGGCTAAACCGAGTTTAACCGGATCAATCTTCCAAGGCTGGGATATCCAATCAGCTTCGAAAGTGCGAAATCAAGAGAACACACAGCTCACAGCCCGAAAGAAGATTTCGAGACAGAACGGAGAAGCCGGACAAAGAAGCCCGACATTCGAAAATCCCAAAAGGTTTAGTTGTGGGGAATCGATAAGAACCCAGTGGCGTATTCCGTACCCCCGTCGATCATATCAACGTTGGGAAGTCATAAGAGTCGAGGGAACAAGGAACAACCATGGAATCATGGGGTCATGGAATGGAAGAACTCCATGAAGTTATAGGGGGAATCCCAAAGGTCAGAGGGAAAAAGGCCAATGAAGCCGTATTTATGGGCAATGGCGGTCAGCAAGATATCTCAGAGATGCAGACTGTGCAGATGTGATATGTAAAGAGGCTTGAGGGTTAGATATTTAGTAAATATGTAAATGGAATAAAAACAGAAATAGAAATAGAAATAGAATAGAAATAGAAATACCTACCTAGATATGGAAATGAGTAAAGATGTCGTAAATGTCCCTGCGGATAAACTATTGTCACACTGACCACATCCTCATCTCGTCTCTTTATATCTTCTCCTCCATCTCCTCTTTACGCCACTTCACCCTCTCACCATCTCACCATCTCACCCTCTCACCATTTAATCAACATGTCTAATATTGCAACCCCCGACCACTGTGTCGCCGATTTCTGTCTGGTCCCCGTAAGCCTCTCTAAATATGGAGTCACATTCTCCCTAACTAACATAATCTCAGATGGGCACCTCTTCGCCCTCGGTCTCAGACCAAGTCGCTGACGTCCATCGGATGATTGAAACATGCGGCTTGAAGTATGTCATGCATTCCGCAGGCACAACCCTTGGTACGTATGGAGTGTCTCGATGCTATAATACATACTACATATGTACACTATGTAGTAGTATAGTATTATAGTGTTACCTTGGCCACCTCCGCAATTCCAGTTCCAGTTCCAGCTCCTATGTGGACATTGTACTTTTCCATCTCATCTCCACCAACTGTGGCCCGTATCTGTCTGCAGCTGGAACTGAAATCACAGGAGAGAAAGAGAGGAGAGCGCTGAAAGCCGAGCGCCGAGAGCTGACAGGCCTGTGTACGCTATTTATATATTTACTGACTCTTTTCTGCTTTTGTAGAAGGATCTTGGGACCGGGTTCATCAGGTTATCGGACAGGCGCATACCATTCTCCATCAGAAGGGAGTTGTTCGTATCCATACTGATGTTCGGATTGGAACGAGGTGAGTTTGCTTTTTACTGTGCTATGCTCCTTGCTCATCTTATCTTGCATAATCCATCTCTCTTGCTAATTGTCTTTATTAGGACTGACAAAGTGCAATCGTTCGAGGATAAGGTGGCCAAGGTGCAGCAGATATTGGGAAAGTAGAGTTGAACTCCGCAAATCGAAACACAGACAATTGACTTAGAATCGTTCCATTCGTAGAGACTATAACTATATGACCTTGGGAAGATGCTGAAACCCGCTATCCCATCCCAGCTTTCTAATCCAAAACGCCTTGCCCTTGCATGCAAACACCTTATACCCATGTGCTATGCACTGTCCAGCCAGTGCACAGCCCATATCACAGGTATCACAGGACTCAAAAGGATATCCAAGAAACGACGTCAAAACGCTCCAAATAGAAAAAAAAAAAAAAAGCAAAACAACAGAAACCGAGGTCAAACCACTCAGCTCAGAAGGAAATCCCTCCACCGAGAAGATTCCCCCAGTTCCCACCAGTCCAGATCCAATTCCCCATAGACACCGACGTGCCTGACCTAGCCGATTCCGCCAGCTCAACCAGCGCCTTGAACACATTACTCGTCGACGAGGCATCACTAGTCGCATCCGAAGTCGAGACAGACTTGCGGCCAACCGGATTGGTAACATTATTCAAGTTATCGACGGTATCAATCGCTGGACCGCGGTTGAAGAAGTCCACCATGATATACGTCGGCTGTCGTCCATTCCACGCCTTCTTGCAGTTTGTCGCTGCAGTGCCCAGGTTACCCGTTCCGCCAGACGCGGCGTTCGTCGTCCCCACGTAGCTGGAGTTCGGGTACTGGACGTCCAGGATGGCCAGGTTGCTCGAGTACAGGAAGTGGTTCATCAGCGGGAGGAGGTTGGCTGCTAGTGCGGATGCGCTGTTGCCTTTGTATGTTGACGGTCGGTCTGGCTCGCATGTGAAGTTCGACGCGGAGGTTACGTCGTAGGGGTTCTCCCAGACGTAGCTCCATTCGTCCAGTAGGTAGGGGTAGCTGGTGCTGGTCTCTAGGGAGGCCACAAAGACAACGAGTCGCTTGCCGTCGTCGATCATGCTTTGGAGGGTTGGCCAGGTTGTTGGGGCGGTGCCTGGGGAGGTGGGCTCGTAGGCATAGTCGGTGATCTTGGCTGTGGTGAATTCGGTGTTGAGTTCGGAGGCTGTGGCGCCGTCGGAGTTGACTAGAAGGATAGTGACGACTATTTTGGTCGGAGTGTTAATTTCCTTTCTAATCTGTCCTCGCGGAACTAACTCACCCTCGTTTGGATTATCATCCAGCCATGTCTTGATATCTTTCAACCAATCGCTCAGCAACCCTGCATCGAGCAGGTCGCAGCTAGAATGGCATAGGCGCCATTGTGAGTTGCTCTTGTGAACTTGGGCTGTTACTAATCGGACGCCGGCTGATAGTTGCGTTGGAGTGTCGTAGTACTGGTTGGCAGCTATCGAGTTGCCACTATCACCGTCACGCACAAAGGGACTGTCATGGGCGCCGAGATGAGTAATTTCTCCATAGGACTTGGAGCAAAGATCAGGAGAGTTGTTGCACGCTGTCGTACGCTTTGTTTGGGTCAAAGGGTTCGCAAGGACAACAGGCAACAGTGCCAGGAAGTTGAATACCCGCATAACTGTACACAAATGATGTATGAGATGTAACAGTATAAACGGTATAATTTGAATCGAATATAAAAGGAAAAGAAGAAGAAAAGGAGTCAAATAAACAGAATGTTGACAAGGCCGCGTTGCCCTCTCAACTATTCTTAGATCGGTGGATCGACAATTGCACTGCCATTGGGCCATTTACACCAATCGACCTCTTCTATTTGTGACATAGCCCAGTGATCTTAGGCATAACTATTATGATCCAATTTTATTGTTCCTATACGCGTACGATTCTCGAATAATATGGGTATTATAATCAATTATTTACACATCTGCTAATATACATGTGGACGCAGGTATCATAGTCCTTTAAGCGACAAACGTATACCTGGAGCACGTCGCTTCGTTCTGCTCGCTCGTGGCGGATTCACCAGCTGTTCCAAGTTCTGTTCCATCCCATCAAAGAGAGATGGATCGCCCCAGGCCTGGAACACATCGTTCAACACTTGCTGTAGGGAATACGGGTTCCGCCGCCGCAACATGCGGTTCATGCGCCGCGCTGACAAAACATGGTGGCTGTAAAGCATGGCCAGCCGGTGGCGAACTGCCTGTGAGATCAATCGCTTGTCAAGACGAAGACCGGATTGTTCCAGCTCTCGAAGTAGAATCAGCCCCCGCACCCATGGAATGAGTCTTTCATCCGTTTGGGGGTTTGGTGGGGCGACGGTAAATTTAGATGCGGTGGTGTCCAATACTCGGAACATGAAGCCCCAGGAGACGATGGCCGCTTGCATTTGTGGGGTAAAGACCAGATCGAGCATCCGCCGATCGCGACCGTTGGCCTGCTTGGTGGGATCAAGGGACGGTTTCGCGGGTGGAAAATTCAGCCCAGGCTTTTGGTCACGGCTTTCCGCGTATTGTCGAACGAGCCACTGGCAGCAATCTCGGAGTTTATCCCAGTCTGCCCACGCCTCTGCCATGCCAAGACGCTTGAGCATCTCAACCCAGAATGCAGCACTAACATACCCTCCGGCGGGAACCACACGCTTTAGAATCTTGAAGATGAACATCACTTCGTCCACGGCGGACAGGCGTTGGCCCGGCGGCGGGCGGTGATTCATTCGCCGAGGGGTGAGAATCTGCTCGGCCAAGAAATCCACGCTGTCTTCGCCCAACGTCCGCCCACGGAGGGCTAGCTCATCGGCGACCTTAGACGCCGCGTTCAATTCCCAGGCCGCAATATGCTTTCGAAAGTGGATGTCGTAGAGATCTGGTGCGCCCGAGTATAGTTCCGTCAACACCGCTAGAGTCATATTATACAGTCGCCAATCCCGGGCCATGTAGTAAGACACCAACATGGACTCCTGCATACGCTTGTCTTCGAGAATATCAGGATGCTGATCGCTGCGGAGGAAGTCGGAGAGAAGAATGTCGCGGTTTTGGGAGGCAAGTTTTTGGATCAAGCGCGAGAATACAGTGCTGCCTGTAGAAATGCCGGACTGCTTAAGTATTTTAAGCTTGTCCAGGAGATCTTGGTTGCCGTGAGCTCTCGTGGCTAGTTCGCGCAACGTCCGGTGACCGATCTCTGATACACCGAGCATCTTCAGGCCACCAACGATCATATCGAAATTGAGAGCGCGAGTAGCAAACAGCTTAGCACCAATGTCGTCTTTGAAGGGTTTTTCGTCTTGCGACCCCTTCTCCTCGGATTTCGGGGCTGCATCTATTGGACCAGGTTGGTCAATCGAAGCTTCGGTATCAAACCGTTTTTTGACATAGCCACGGAGCTGATTGAACTCTTTCCGCAGCCCGAATCTCTCAACATATTCCAGCAATGGTTGTATCTCGTCGGGGCTCTGTGGGTGATCCTGACGTCGAGCAAGGAAATGATGCATTGAGATCGCCGCCTCGCCGTGGCCCTGCTGCACGAGCGTCGCAATGACAGGGCCGTAAAAGTTATGGTCGGGTGTCGCGGAGCATATGGTTTGGAATGCCTGCAATCCCGGCGACAAGGACGACCGCTGGAGATCAGCCGAAGTCGCAAATTCCGTGCCAGCCGGAAGAGACGAAGAACGGATCGCCGAGGGAAGAATTTTCAGCACATCGTTTGCGCTGGCTAAATGAGAACTTTGAAGCTTCTTGTGCCATTCGACCGCACGTTTCGTCAAGCCTTGGTCAAGAAATCCACCAACCACACGCTCATACAGCTGTGGCCATCCGTTGCCTTGTTGCTCCCGTAGAATGACAGCATAGTCAATAACCTCCTTGAGAAAAATTTCTCTTCTCAGTCCCATGTCCACAAAGTTCTGCCAAAAGAAGTCCGCTTGCTCTCCTGCAACCGGAAGCCGTACACCATCCACTCGGACCCTCAACCCTTCCCATATTTCTAGTGTGCCATTGTCGCCGTAATGGCGCTGACGGTGTCGAAGAAGCTCCTCCCACAGATCGAGATTATTTCGATGCTCCGGATTGTCCACTAATCGCGTTCCAATGTTGTTGAGGTGTCCGACGTCCGATTCGAATTCAAGCTTGTCCGGTCGGAGAGATAGAAGTTTAATAGGGCATCGTGTCGTGTTATTATGCGTTCGGCTCTCCACAGGAGGCGTGGGCGCAAAAGTATTTGGTTCGTTCGAGGCCTCAATGTCGTAGATGGGAAAGCTGAATGGCCGTTTCGCTCGGCATGAATTCTCAAGCTGATGCCGGGTCGGCCTATTGTCGGGTTCCTCGAGTGGTTCTTGTTTGGCGCTGCCCGAATGACACCGTAGACACCTGTACCTGGACTCCAATTGCTCAATTCCGATCGGTGTGGCTGTAAGGGTGTCAAGAATCGAGACGGCGGACGGCCTCTTCAACAGTCGCAGAAGCGCCGGGCGCATGAGTGGTTAAGGAAGGAAGGTCGGGAAAGCAAATTCTCGACGCCAAACATCCTTCTTCAAGCTCCTGACGTCAATCCAAAAGATTCGTTGCCGAGTATTCCAAAGTTGATACGCGTCTGGGCACTTTTCTGGCGCTTTTCCCTTTTGGGATGATGACCAGATGCAACGTCTGATTCGATCAGGTGATGCTCAACACGTGACACGATATCCAGCTCATTCCGGGATCAACTTCACATCCCCATCTTGCCCACGTCGTACCTCACATCCCCGCTCTTTCTTCGCTTCCAACCGCGAAAATGTTCCGTGCTACTAGCTCCCGCATGGCTGGGTATGTCCTCCCTTCGAATTGCTGCATAACCCCCCCCGCGCGCAAACCCGATCTTGAGAGTGCGACCATCGAATTTCCTCCCGCGATCTTCGGAGTCCAATTGCGATTGACGCGGCTGCGGGCCCTGCTATCCCGCCATCTAATTGCAAATTATACTGACTGATTGACTCTGTTTAGCTTCGTGTTCCGTGAGAACCGTGTGCCCTACTACCAGCGTCTCTTCCAGAACCACGATGGCAAGCGCCAATGGTGGAAGGTCAGTACCTCCGGAAGGGGCACATATACCCTCAATTGAGCTTCGCAAAGAACAAGAGACTGACATTGGGATTGTCCCGCAGACCTCCCGCTCCAGCTACCTCATGTACCCCTACCTCATCTCGGTCTACGGCCTCGGTGCTGGTGAGTAAACCCGTCTGCCGATATGAGATCCGGTTGAGGATAGAAAACTAATCGACAATAGCTACCACCTATGCCATGTGCCGCATGGTTCTCGTGAGTTTTACCCAACCCCCACCTCTCATCTTCCGACAAGAAGCACGAGTAACCGATTTGATACGTTCAAATGCTGATTTCCTTACAGGGCCACAAGACTTGGATCTAAATTGTAGGTCTCAAGGCTTAGTCTGGCAATGATAAATGATGCCATTTCCAGTTCCGTTGGTTATTCAGCTGAGGCATCAGTTGTTTTTTTGTATGGTGTACTTCTACTCCAGGGAGGGGTTAGATGGGTTGGCAGCCACGCAGATTTGGAGCTGTACATATGATCAATTAAAGCGCCAATCCAAGAGATGCTGCCATATATCGTTTCCCTGATGTCACGGAACGGGAGTCGTTCAGACCCCTCGCCCCAAGTTGGGTGGTACTGTTTTTGATAGAATGGAGATGGTTGTGCTATGACCCGCAACAAGTGGAAGCCGAGCTATCTTGGCCTTTATCAGTCCTGCTAGACATCCAAGTGGCGGTAATAACTGTCCACACATTAAGCACAGTATTCTCCGCCTATACCTGTACACGGCAGTGGGGAGATAGGTATATGGCGAAGGTCGACATGGGTGACTCATGACTTGCCTGGGCTATTCCAAGGAGGCACTTACAGGAGACGGACGATCCTCTTCCAAAGAACCTTGTATTATACCGTCTGTCGTAGCCATATATGTAGTGCGTACGTCCGATTGTTTGATACTCTTATGACAAGCTTGAGGAACTACGAAAGGCTCAGATATAGCAGTCACGACACTCAGCACAGCTTCGGGAAGGTTCGTAGTTTCAGTTTCAAATGAGTGCCTTCATTTGCACATCTAGAGCTCGTATAACTGTATCGGTCTTGGGAATTGAGGTCATAGAATTTCAAGATGAGACTAAAAGATACATACATGTATGTATCTCACATGCCTAGGAACACAGGGTATTCAATAAAATCCGTTCAGAGATATATGGAAACAACTGACGGCAAGGAGAGCCAATGATGGACGAGGCTTGACGTGAACGTGCCCAAGAGGTCTATGGGCATCGCGGAACAGAATCCTAAGGCTCGGGGTCCAGGCGCCCCGCGGGCTGCGTTCATGAGTCCAACGCCCGGTCGGTGGACCCGTGGACTTCACAAGTGATTACTCAGCCATTTCATATCGGACCCGGTCCACTGGCCAATTTCACGGCTTTACTTCCGTCTCTACGCCAAAATGTACAACGGCTTTGCTCGTTCCAATCTGTGTATCCCTTGAAGCAAGGGCATGCACTACGTATACCCCTATCTCAATATAATCTGTCAATTGGGGTCCAAAAATACAAATTCATACTCCTATGATGACTGTGTTCATTGAGAGCATTGAATATTACGAATATAACAATGGAAGACGAGAGCTTCAACTATTCAGAGAGACCCGCCAAGCGGGTTCGTCAGGCTTGTGAGCCTTGCAGGTATTATGCCGATCGGATTGTACAAAGAGATAGCCATTAACCAACTCCTCAGGCGTAAAAAAGCTAAATGCCCGGGAGAGCAGCCGGTCTGTTCTCTGTGTGCCAGGCTACGGCAACAATGTCTATACGCTGATGAAAGGCGTCGGCCACTTCCCGAGTTGAATCCAAGGCTCAGCGATTCAGACCCTGGGACATCCCATGTTCTGGTAAGTATCTTTCACTCTCAATGCAAGCTCGAAGAGTCCTTCTTCGGAAACTGATCCCACCACAGGAAGATAGGTTGCGAAGCCTTGAAAGCAAAGTGGGAAAGGTTCTGGATGTACTTGGGTAAGAACCCGTACATGATCCCTATTTGAGCAATCACTTACTCTTAGAAACATGCTGCAGCGCGAGGAGTGAGCCGCAAATACCCACCGAGTCTCTTGTTCCATCTGTGGCATTGTCAATGCCGAGTTCATCTACTCCCCTGCCACCGTGGGAGGAGATTATTCCCGTTGCAGAGCTATATCTGCTATACTGTGACTCTCAGCCTTTGCCTCTTTTCTACAGGGATAGCTTTCTCTCCAGTCTACAAACACGTGAAACAGAGCTCCTTTTTGCTATATTGGCACTCGCATTTCGTTTCTCATACGGTTACCATAGCAGGGCCGATTCCACTAGCCTGATAAATGGCTATGCTGAGGTTGCTCGGGGCCTCGTTATGAAAAGAGTCTCAGAAGGGCCAGTGGAGCTTTCGACCCTTCAAAGTCTCTGTATTTTGAGCTTGGTTGATTTCACCAGTACGGACCCAGCGTTTCCAACATCTTTCCAACATCTAGACTCGAGCTAACAATATCTACCAGACGGTAATACACATAGGTCCAGCATCCACAGCAGCTTGGCAATGAACCTTGCACAATGTGCCAATCTCGGACAAGAGCCCCGCTCATCAACCAGCACTATAGTCCGCGAAGAACGCAGACGCTGCTTCTGGAGTATATGTCTTCTCAAACGACTACATGGCGGCGACTTTCCAATCCTGGACATACCCCAAGCCGGAGGCCCTCCATATCCCCAAAGCCCAGCACGACCAGCACGCTTTCTCTCTCCGGGGCCATCAACCGTCGAAATCCGGCGAAGTGACATGCAAGACGAAGGAATCATTGCTTATGTGGTAATGCTGAGCGAAGTGTTCGCAAGGACGGCGCGATACGTGCGCCTTCACGGACGCCCAAGCAATGTCCCACCATGGTCTCCTCATTCCGAATACTCGAAAATTCTTGCTTTACAAATGGACCTCGAGACTCGCATGCCGTATCTTCATCGGTTCAAGCCAGCCAACCTCGGTGAACGCTCTCTCGAGGAATTGCAGGCACATCGTGAATACTGGGGCCCGTGGTTTCTGAATCAATTCATGTATCATACCAGCCTGTGTCTACTCAATCATCCGCTGCTTCTCTCGCTCAGTCTTCGGAATTTCCGCAGTACTATCCCAGAGATCTTTTTACAGCACACCTCGGACCTGATCTCCTCGCATACAACCTGGATCATCCACTTTATCAACTGCTTTGAGGAAAAGGCTTTTCTAGTATCAGATCCGCTACTAGGTTACAGCGCCGCCGTTGTCGCTACAATCGAGCTGCAACTCAGCTTCACGGATGATTTGACTATCAGAGAACATAAGCGCGAAAGATTCGCCAAGTGTGTCAAGTTTGTGCAAGGCATAGGAGAAAGGTGGCCGCACATGGCTCGACTGGTATGGACCCCCATCTCCTCGGATTGCCTGTGGGGTTAAATCAACAATCTAACACTTCATTCGGTATCAACAGGCTCATAGATTGCAGAGACTAGAAGACGCAGTCTCCGCAACCTACCAGTCAGACCCAGGCGCGCAAAACCAAAGCCTCCTAATCGACCTGTCCCGATTCTGGGAAATCCTCGAATACTCCTCCAACAGCGATACAGACTCTGCTCGGCGACTATTCGGAGAGTCGATATATGCCGGTTCGTCTTCTGCAGGCGCAGAGGTATCTCAGACGTCTCCTTTGCCTCCGCCGTTCCGGTTGACTGTCCAGGAACAAGATACACCAAATCTTCGGTCTCAATCGTACAGTGCCAATACCGCCTTTCCTAGCCAGGACTACCCAGCAAGCTCTTTGCTCTCGCCGCAACATTTGACAATGTCTAATGATGAGTTCTCTATTCTTGCTACCAATTTCTTTTCTCAGGGGCAAGAGTTCTTGCGCAGTGGTGATAACTGGGAAAGTGTTGGGAATTTCTAAGGGCTTGCACCAGCAGGCTTCAACTGTCATGTAGATCTATCTGGTCTTCAATTTTGAGGTGGAATAGTTACGGAAGGTCCAGGGCGTACTATTTATAGTGTGCATTGCGTTATCATACTCGACATTTATCCACATTCGTCATAAAATCATTTACCAACTACTCAGAGGCCAGAGCGGCCTTGAATTCACTGACAAAGTTGAACACTTCAGAGAATGTGTTGTACAACGGCACTGGCGCCACACGGACAACGCCCGGCTCCCGCTTGTCACAGATGATACCCGCATTCTGTAGGCGTTCGGATACCTTGTGCAGCAAGCCAGGCTTGAGCAAAACACTCAGTTGAGCACCGCGGGCATTGGGATCTGATGGAGTGATAATATCATACAGACGAGTCTTCTCGTCGGTATCCTTCAGAAGCAGGAACTCCAGGTACGCCGTCAACTTCAGTGACTTTTGGCGCAAGTCGGCCATGGAGGTCTGATCGAAGACTGACAAAGCCGCACAAAGACAGGTCAGATCAATGACTGAGGGGTTGGAGACCTGGAAGCCTCCAGCTCCAGGAATAGGCTTGAACTCTGTTGATTTGGTCAGCATATGCTAGAAGACGCATTGCGAGAGACAAATAGGAAGAAACTAACTGTTGTCCATCTTAAATCTCACCGACCGATCACCACCATACCATCCTGTCAAGCGGTGACGGAACTGGGGAGCATCTGGTCCGGCGCTATAGTCAACTTGACCATGTCTCTCGTGCACGAAAAGACCACCCATTGCGCCGGGCCCGGCATTGCCGTACTTGTACGTGCACCAAGCTGCAAAGTCGACGTTCCAGTCGTGCATCTTCAGCTCCACATTTCCATATGCGTGTGCCAAATCCCATCCAACAACGAGATTCTTTGATTGGGCATACTTGGTGATTGTGGGGATGTCAAATAGCTGTCCGGTGTAGTATTGGATACCGGGCAGAAGAAGCAGCGCTGCAGTTTCAGCATGCTCGTCGATATAGGACAGGATTTTCTCTGTTGAGATTTCGTATTGTCCCTCATCTGGGCCAATGAGAATCATATTCTCCTTTGAATCTAGGTCGTGCCAGGCAATGTGTGATTCGATTGCATACTATGAGCATGTTAGTGATGGGTAATTTGTACAGCGGGTTATCACAATATTAGCCCTGAGAGGACCATTCTCATTGTAGTTTGTCACTCACATGATCACTGGGGAATGCCTTCCAATCCATGAGAATCTTCCGCTTGGTCTCCGTCGGCTTGTAGAAGCTTGCAAGCAACAGGTGGAGATTCATAGTCAACGTTCCCATGGCTGCGACCTCCTCAGGCGCGGCCCCAACAATGCGGGACATTGAAGCAGCGGCCTGTTCAGACAGTAGCTGCCATTGTTTCAATGGTGAATCTTCAAGATCGGTGAAGTGTCCACAGACACCGATGGACGACCAAGTATCCAACTGAGCCTCCATGTACTTTGACACGGCCTTGGGCTGGATGCCCAATGAGTTACCGCAAAAGTACGTGCTTGGCTCTGACGAGAGACCTACATAACGTTGTTAGCAATAATCAAACTATATTTGGTGTTCCCCGCTGGGATATAGTTTCTCACCTGGCTTTGCCAACTTCTTTGTGGCGAGGTTAGCCTTGGAGGGGATAATAAATTGGTCGCGGAATTCACGCAGAGGATCCGCTGCATCCAGAGAGGCGGCATAATCTTGTGATGCTGCCTCTGCAGGGAAGACTGGCTTAGAAGCTTTGGTACCCGTCATATCTATAAATGCTGTGGAAATGGAATATAAATGGAATATAGAGTGTAGCAAGTCACAGGAGAATTTGAGTTATAACCATGAATGAGGGGAACGAGAAAAAACGGAAATGCTATTGATTTTTATAATTCCCCCATTGCCGAATCGGAGACGAGGGAGACACAGCTGCAACTTGTCGTCGTCAACCCGGATGTTGTTCCGCTTCCGTCTTCCCCGATCCGTCTTCTCACCACATAACTACATATGTAGACATCCGTATACCTAGGTAAGCCTATCGTTACATCATATTAGACTTAATTTACTGACCATCCATGGATTCTACTAAATAGCAGAATAGGTATAATAGGTAGGCTATTGACTATGGACTATGCATTACATGCATCATAATGCATCAATATTTGCAGGTGGTTTGCCTCCTATGCAGGTCAGCTAAGCAAAGAACCCAACATTCTTTGTTGGATTGGCTACCATCCCCGAGTCTTCGAGGCCTTGATCACATCCTCAAACTCAAAAAGGAGTTATTTCCTGTTTTGGGTATACTTATTTGACAGGAGACTTGATCTATGTCTCAAACCCTTTTCTATATCCCTCGCTGAACAAAGTGGGTAGAACGAAGAGACGGTTGATGTATCGCATCAAGAGGCGGAAGACGGATATAGATCCGGATAGCTTCCGGACTGTATAGGTATTTTGAGTAAATGACCCCGAGGCAAGCCGATGCAGGAAGATATTTCAATATTGAGACCATCCTAGTACTAAGACTATACCTCGCACTATAAACATAAAAAGCAGTCGTTCCCCTTTGTCTTTGTTTATACCACGTCTGCCGTGTTCTCCCTCTCGACCGGGAACCTCCTACACCAATTAATCCACAATGTTGCAATCAACAGATGCTGTTCTCAATGATCTCTTCGAAGGTTATGCTGAGCAGGGCTTCCTCCCAGATGGCCTTCCGCTGGCCAGAATCTCAAACCCTTATTACGAGATTTGGGAGGATATAGCCAGCCAACTCCCGAACCTCATCCAAACAAACCAAATCCGCGAGAGAATCGACAATATGCCCGTATGCACGACTGAGAATCTTCAAACAGAACCAGAATGGCGACGAGCATGTGTTATTATGGGATATTTCACTCATGCCTATATCTGGGGAGGAGAGACCCCAAAAGACGTAAGCGCCCATCACCCCGGGCCCCGGGGCCCTTTCCAAGGTTCCTTTCCGTTCAAACAAAGAAATCCCATTAACATCCAGACAACAGAGGCTTCCCCCCTCAATCTCAAAACCCTTCCTTGAAATAACAGCACACCTCGAACTTCCCGCCTGCGCCACTTACGCCGGCCTCACATTATGGAACTTCATACCTTCCCACCCAGAAGCAGACATCACAGACCCGGACAATCTCCATGTTCAGACCTCGTTCACCGGCACGAAGGACGAGGAATGGTTCATGGTAATCTCCGTCGCCGTTGAAGCCAAGGGCATCAAACTCATCTCGCTGATGAGGGACGCTTCTAAGGCAGTTGCTGCCAATGATATAGACCTTCTCACTGCCTTCTTGTACAGGTTTGCCGATGGTTTATGCGACCTGACATTGACTCTAAAAAGAATGTACGAGCACAACAATCCGGCTGTCTTCTTCCACCAGCTTCGGCCGTTCCTGGCTGGCAGCAAGAATATGGGTCATGCTGGTCTGCCCAGGGGTGTGTACTATGACATTGGTGATAGTGATAGGGTGGAAAGACCAGAGAATTGGCTCCAGTTAAATGGTGGAAGTAATGCACAGAGCTCGCTGATCCAAGCACTTGATATTTTCTTTGGTATTAAGCACTCTGCGACGGATGGGAAGCAGACTGGTGGTCCGAGTTTTATTCAGGTAAGAACATCACGGGATACCAGTTTCCAGTGCCTCTGTCTCAGACATGTTTCACCAAGTATTAACACCAACGACAGCAAATGCGAGACTATATGCCTGGTCCGCATAGGCGCTTCCTTGAGGAACTATCCGCTCGAGCTAGTGTTCGTCCGTTTATACTGGAGTCGCCGGTTCAACAGCCTAAGGATGCGTATAACGCAGCTGTGAACGAGCTGAAGGCTTTTCGCGATACACACATCCAGATGGTCACTCGATACATTGTCATGGCATCGAGACAGCCTAATCCAACTGAACAAGGAAAAGGTAGAATGAATCTAGCCACGGCTAGCTCTCACGCGAAGGAAGCAGGCACGAAGACTAAGCTTGCTGGGACTGGTGGCACGGATTTAATACCCTTCCTGAAAAAGACCAGAGACACAGTTCAAGATGCTAAGTGCTAGGTGTTCAGATGGACGTGCGATGATTGAACGAACATATTGTGATATAGATTTGTCTTTCCGTATTGTAAATTGACATTGGTTGCCACCAGTACTATGGTTCAATATGGCCTTCCTAAACAAAGAATCGCATCACGATCTAGAGTAGGATACATCCCGAGATCCGGAGGTACATCCACGGCGATATGACCGTATCCTCGTAGGGTTTCCCCTTCCCCATGTAAGTGGCAGATTCCGGAGTCAATCTTGTTGCAAACTTGGTATGAATATGGTTTGGATAGAATCCCTGGTGCTTCCCAAGATCGCCGCCCCCATCTGGCAGATAACGAGGAAAGGGCCCCATGCGAGTCCCAGGCACAAACCTGCGATGACGCAGATATTCGGGCCTGTTGGTCGTATCTGGCATAATGCAATCATCGTGGTGAACTCGGTGGAAACAGAGAGGCTGGATCTTGTGGCAAGGCGATTCACAGAGGTGTAATGACATAAACTTCGACTGCCGGGGGGCAGTAGAGCCTCTCAGGAGGGTCCCAGCACTGAGGAGCGTTTGGACAAGGGTGATGATGCTTGTTGGTCAGGCACATCCTGACGGGGTGCTCAAAAGCCTATCACACTGCAGCAATGGCCTAGGTTCTCGGCTTAGAAGAGCGTCTGGAACGATCACCGCTTCTTCGTGTTGGCGGGCACACCCTCACTCTCTCGCAGCTCGGCCAGATACTTCTCCCTCTCGATCAAACGCTCCTTCTCTTCCTTGATCATCTGCTCAACTGCTTGAGTGGCTTCGGCCATGCGATCAAGCTCTTTCCTCTCGGTCGTCCGACTGTATGGGTTCCCGGGCGTATCGCTCATCGGAATATCCGCCGTCCTCTGCCCAATCTGCTTGGTATTCTTTCCCTTGCTCTTGCCAGCCTGACCACCAGCGAAGCCTCCAGTGAGGATCTCGTAGAACGGCTCAACGGGCTCGTTGAAGATGATCTCTTCGTAGTTCTGGCTGATTACATCCTCCCGACGCTCTTTCATTCCCTCCGCATCAGGGCCGTAAGGGTGTAGCTTCAGGCTGTGCCACAGGGTCTGCGGCTTCTCATTCGACTCAGGCACAAAGTACAGCTTGATCTGGATTTCAAATTCACCCCAGCCAGTTTCTGTGACTTCGAAGGGCTGCTGCTCGACCACGCGGACATTTTGGGCGTATGTCTCATGCAGCTTGAATTGGACTTTCTTTAGCCAGTAGGAAATGTCCTCGCCGTTGACTCCCTTGACGAATATCGTCCAACTGTGGGTGTGGTCTGGAGGACAGTCTGAGGGCTTATTATTGGGATCGAAGGGGGTCGCTACACTGCCAAATACTGTGTTTATTAGCTTGCGGCGGTTGGCGATAATGCGCTCTTTGCGGAACATACCAAATGGTCGGAAGGCTGAGACGCCCTGCGAGCGTGTTAGTTCATGTTTAGTATTTCCCGGGGCATGAAACTTACCCTGACACGCTTGTTTCCTGTTGCAGATACCATCTTGCACGTTGATGTTAGATTGTAGAACCGATGAACACGGATTGTCCAGAGCAAGGGCGAAACGGAAGAAGGATAATCCGTCGGGGCTCAAGTGGCCCGACAAGAAGGCGAATGATGCCGAACGCTAACTTCAAAAGTCCTGGTGAAGAGACAATTACCTTGAACAATTGAACTATTTCGCTTATTGAAGAGCATGATATTCACTTCCTCAACTCAGCTCTAGAATCTCAATTGTGAACCTAAATAGCCCGGACTATTGTTCCGATTCCTTAGTGATATCATTCTCCGGAGCTATCCCAAAGCTACAGCATGCCGACCAAAAGACTAGTTGTCGCAGGAGGAAGCGGCTTTTTGGGTTTGTGATTTGCATTCAGTGCAGAAATATCAATATCATTTACTGACTAGCTATTCCAGGATCCAGAATCTGTAAAGCTGCAACAGCAAGGGGATGGACAGTCACATCATTAAGGTCGGTTAGCTTTCTCGCCTATGTATGGATCTATGGAAGAGCACAAACTGATCTTTGTCTAGTCGATCTGGTGAGCCCCGGTGGGAGGCAGTCACTGATTCTCGTGAACGGCCTAGCTGGGCAGGCTCCGTGGAATGGGCCAAGGCCGATATTCTCAAACCAGAGAGCTACAAGCCACATTTACATGGCGCCTCTGCTGTTGTCCACTCAATGGGCATTCTATTAGAAGCCGACTACAAGGGCGTTGTGCAAGGGAGAGAACCAATTCTCAGTGGCCTTCAACGAGCTTTTAGTACATCTAAGCTTGGAAGCCAAAACCCTCTAACAAGACAAGAGGGCGAGGCTTTGGAGCCAAAAGAGAAAGATGGGCAGCTGACCTATGAGCTGATGAACCGAGATTCAGGTGCGGACAAGAGTTCTAAAGTCTGTTTTGAAAGCTGACACATGTGTGATTTAGCAATTGCACTAGCCCAGGAGTCCACCAATGAGCATGTCCCGACCTTCGTTTACATATCTGCAGCGGCCGGGGCACCGATTCTGCCGGCCAGGTACATCAGTACTAAAAGAGAAGCGGAGGCAACTATCACATCCACCCTCCCGGACCTACGGAGCATCTTCATACGCCCGGGCTTCATGTACGACTCGAGTCGGAAGTTCACGCTGCCAATTGCAATGGGTGGTTTTGTTGCCTCAGAGTTCAATACCTTCCTCGGGAATAAGCTTGGGTTCCTCGGAACTATGGCCGAAAAGCCCCTCAAAGCCGATGTTGTGGGCGAAGCGGTTGTCGAGGCATTGGAGGATGAGTCCACCAAGGGTGCAGTCGGAACAAAACAGATTGAGGCACTTGCAACAAAAGCCTGGCGAAAGACGATGCTTTAGGTCTGTTGGCTGATCAAGTGACCTGTATGTTTGTAAAACAAATTTTTTTGGGCAGAGGGGAAAGCGCGTGGAATCTCTGCTGGTTGATTGGTGCCTATTCAGGCACAGCTGTATAGCTCGGAACGTCCACTAATGTAAAATATTGCAATGAATTTCACATTCAGCTTAAATCATGGTGCCACGTTCGAAGCTGTCCCGAATTTCGGTGGTGTACTAATAAAAAGTGTTAGTAAAAGGATCACATAAAGACAGCAGCGGAAAACTGACCTTGTTGTAGAAACGAGCGAGTTTCTGGTTGAACTGCCTGTTCTTCTCGTTGATGTATGTCACATCCGCGTCATCATCACCACCACGGCGCTCCTTGCGTTTCTTCAGGCGCACCTCCTCTGCCTTCTGGATATCGTTGACCAGTCTGTCAACAGCAGCCCGATCTGGTTTGCTCTCCGTAAAGCCAGTCGAGTCCGCAGTGGAATAGAAGCTACCGTTCTTATCAATTGCAATCATTTCACCGTCCTCGGTCTCCACAATCTCTAGATCGCCGTTGGCTGCGGCTCTCTCGATCGCAGCAAGCTTTTCTTTCTCGTAGGACTCCAGATTCGGCGCCATCTCTCTCAACTGTCTCTTGTAAATCTTCCGGGCATCTTGAGTGTAGTCCTGGAAAGCCACGTTATCTCGGTGACGCTGCTTCTTCTCCATGCGTCTATCCCACTTCTCCGATTCATCCACTGTCCAGTCCCATGCCCGCTTGCGTTCAAAATCTTCTCCTGCGGCTTCCGTATCCGCTTTGAGGAGGTTGTGGGAGGCGAATGCATGCTTGCGGGACAACGTATTTAGCAGGGCTGGGTCGGTAGTCAGACGTTGGGACTCGGCTGCAGTCTCTTTTAAGTTGCGCTCCGTTGCAGATTTCTATATGTTGTGTCAGTTATTCAGTTATGTGGAGGGGTTGGGCTGGCCAAGCCTATTGATCCGCGCAAGCCATTTTTGAGGACGACATACAGCTCGAGCCTGCAAGGCTTTGAACCTATTCATTCTCTCACGCGCTTTTGATGCACCGTCATCCTTTGTGTCATCTGGTTGAGTTTCGACTTTCTTTTCGGAAGATGCGACAGGCGATTCGCTCGTGTTCTCAGTCGGTTGGTCAATGGGCTGTTCTTGGCTCGCCTCGTCCTTCGCGGATTTATCCGCATTCCTGGTTCGAACCATAATTCCCTTGGGTTGATCAATAGATCAACAGCAGCTATGGATAGAAATCGGTAAGTGTTTCGTTCGTAGCTAGGTTGATAAGGAATGGCAGTTAGCTGGTTGACGAAATAAAAGCGCGAATGCGGCCCCCACACCGCCTTCCACGCCGCCCTTGATCTGCTGGGCAAGACCCCAGACTTGGGTACAGTCCTTATCGGACCTTTATCTTCTCCACATCTTCTCCTGGAGATCAGCTTCAATCCAGTCGACATGGGAGGACCGCCTACTCGGTTGCTGCTGCTGCAACCAAGACTACAGCTTAGCACTGGGAATACTCTCTCGCGGCAATTGGTGCGCAGCCTCCATCCCGCAACCATTAAACGACCCCGTGACCCATCACCATCTGAACTGCTTCGGTTCGCCCTGACGGATTCAACTGAGCCAATTCATGACTCGAATACTAACGAGGTCTTATCTGGATACCTCCATGGACAATTTGCTACCGAGTGGAAGTTCAACACTCCACCTCCGCCGTTGTGGACCTCCCTCAAATGGCTTACATCGCGGAACCGAGAGTTGTTGTGGGATCCCAGTAGCGAAATGGCCGATGTCGCTTCCTTACGGAGTCTAATTGAGAGATACGTCAACGACAGACATGGAGCAGAGATATTGCAGTCTCGTAATTGCTCCCAATTACGTGACGTTTTGCGACGCTGTCAACGGAACAACACATTAGCAGAGATCCTGACGGTGATGCATGACCTGTTTGCAAGGCTGAAACGTCTCCAGCTTCCTGTTCATCCCAGGATGTACGCTATAGCGCTGTACTTTGCATTTTATGCTCTTTCGCCTTCAGATTTGAGGCACTTCTTGTATAACCATCACCACATGGGCATTCGAGCCCTAAATCTCCGAACAAGTCTGCAGATAATCCGAATTTGTTCAGAAGCACTCGACTGCAAGGCTTTTGAGGACCCCTCCTATGATCCCAATCCCATCCTTGCTGAGATCACAGGTGAAGGAGGACTCGTGGCACAAAAACACAGGTTGCATGATACCTTGTTCTGGACGCAACCTACTGATCAAATTGGCGACCGATTCAATTATGAAAACGAAGCCCAGTATTATATCTGTCTACTTGCTAGGCTTGGGAGTGATGAGATACTTCACACATGTTGGTCTCATTTCTTGAAGAACATTCAGCCTAAAAACTCTCAAAGCTGCATTGCTGCCTATGAGGTAGTGCTGTCTCTAGTCCGAAATGTTCAGTCCGAAATAGGAGTGAAATGGTTGGAAGATATCTCTCAACATTGTGGTGATAACCTGCCATTCATTGCGAAGTTTTCCAATGTTGGATTCCTCCTTAGTGACCCTATTGTGGGCGAGGCACTGCCTGACCTAGTGAGGGGAGAAGACTATCTTGAACTACTTGAGGTTTGCCTTGAGGACATGGATCGAAGGACGGATGTTCAATGGAGCCCTGAAAGCCAAAGGCATTTCAGTACGGCCTTGGACCCCTCAGAATCAATCTGGGAAGCATTTGATGATCAACTTTTACCGAAAATAGATAACAAATCCGTTGACTCCAACCATGGAGGACAGTTGTATGCAGAACTTATGGCTCATGGCTGCTCCAAGTCTCCGGCTGCACTGGGCAGGGTCGCAGATCTGTTGAATGACCACGGCGGACAGCCCCAAACGATCATCACTCGTCTTGATTGCAATGTAGCACAGCTTGATGAAGTTCGTTCCAAGCTTGAATCCCTCGAGCTCCGATGGGTACCAGAACAATCACCGATTGAATTTTCTAACTCCCAAATTCCGGCGCTGCGTGATTTGTCTGAGCCTATGACCCCATCTACCCTAGGCCTTATTCGGGCTCGTTTCATCATTCACGGAGTTCCTCAGATGGGGATCGACAACTTACATTTGATGCAACTTGGCTGCATGGATATGCGGCATGGTCCAGACGAACCATGGCAACCGTCAGGCTACATCGTGGTTTGGGACCGTCATTACGGGGAACTCCTCGGGCTTTATGTTGGGCAGAGCAACGGGGTCATTGACTGTGGACCAGCACCCTCAGATGGCCCTTTTGGTGCCTTGATGCATCTCGAACTCCCAGGCAATCGTAGCGAGCGAATACTTGGTCGCCTTCACGCTCGGAATTGCTCGGGTCCTTACTATCTGGATGTAGATCCAAGTGCAGATTTAGAGTATTGAGTTTTCTCCCGTGCGAAATATCCATAAAATCATTAAGTTGCTGGAATGAGATGAATCATGGACTATTGATATGACTGAGCGGTGATATGCTTTGGCAGAATCTAGATGTGTTGCTTTGTAGGCATATCCTTTTCGGCTACTCTTCCATCTCCAATATGACTCCCATATAACGAAAGCTTTATATTTTGCTCTTTCATCTAAAATCCAGTGAACCCAGCTCATGAACCTACTGCCAATCAACAGTTTTGATCGGCAGCTGACTAGGATTCCGAATCCCAACTTGGCCTGTCTTGGGTGTCCGCGGAAATGTTATCAGTCTACCAGTGACACGCACTGAGATGCGTCTTCCACACAAATATGGAGCCAAGCCTCCCACGCCATGTGCAATATCAAGACCGTCGGTAAGGATGGGGGGACGCCACCCATTTGGTATTGGTATCGAAGCCCCTCGTAGTCTTGGATATTCCCGGCTATGAGTGGTATGTTTTTCCGAATATCTCTTCCTATTCCGGCCAGTTTGTGGTGATGGACATATGGAGACCCCGATTCTTGCACTCCTGCAGCACGCAGCGGGCGTCTTCTAGGGAACTACAACGAAGAGGCAACGCAGCCACACTGCTACGTGGGGTTGCATACCCAAAAACTTTGACTTGCATGGGTTTTCAGTCCTACGGAGTACGGAGTACTCCGTACGTCATAAGACATTCGATTCTCATGCACCAAGAACTGGAGTGAGGTCTAGTCCAAAGTCGACGCGAGTCCCTAGAACTGCCGACAAGGTTAGAACTCAAATACCCTTGACGAAACTCGACCTGCATCTGCAACTCAAGGACTTCCAATCCACGTTGGCCTTCCAGCATTGGGCTGCAAAATCTTCAAAAATGGCCCCCAGCACCCCAGCATTAGCAACGTGCCACATATGACAAGAGGCACACTTCTCGGATCCGACAATAAAATTGTCTCAAGCGCTTGGACCAATCTGAACCCGTCTAATCTTAGTACTAGTTCGTTCGTCTTCGCTAAAATTGCACGCCGATCGATCGAACGGCAAGATACCATTGGCCATTTCTAATTGGAATTGCTGTCAAAGTCCACTCAGAGACCCACGAGCAGGGGTTGCAATGGTAAGAGCGTCCTGGAATGTCAATTGACTCTGAATCTCAGGAAAGCTGATGAACTTGCCAGGTTATACGGTTTCCCTCCGAAAGGCTTACTCCTTGCCACCCTCGAAACTATATTGCCCTAGGACTACCTCGTGTCCCTACCAAGATCATCCCACCACGACGGTGAGTTCCAGTGAACACTTCCAAATTCCCCATTGTTGGGGGGGGAAGGCAGATCCTTTTCTGAAGGATTGCCAAGCAACGGTTTGAACGCCAATCACCACGCCTCACGGCAGCTTCCAGATCCAGTCACTTGGGATTTGAAGAGTCGGTTCCCAGCTCGCCGGAGGCTTGTCGGTCAGCAATCGGCAAATTTGCTGTACTGTACTCTACAAAGCGGACATCTGAGTTTTTCGCTAAAACGCCAGTTACACCGTACAATCCGCACACTTCGTACGGAGTGCTGTTCACACATTCTGAAAGCCAAAACACATAACCCCTCTGGTCGTGTGCGGCCCACAACCCCGTAGACCGGTCCGCAAAAAGCCACAATTCGACAAGGTCTTTGTCCATTTTTTCTTGCCCCGTTCGCACTATGCCGATGGGTCGAGACCGGGGCTGCACTCCGTACGCCAACACGAGATACTTCAAGAGCACCCTTCCCAAGAAAAGCTTCCCGGTTGTACATGCGAGTTCCACAATACAAAACAGCTTCCACTTATATTCGATTGCCTGACCGTCTTTCGAGAGATCGGAGACCATTTTCTGCCTTCATTCAGCTCACGCACCATTTCCATGGAGGCACAGCCCACACACCCATGTCCACGCCCACTTGTGTAGTTCTGGTCTCCCCTTCTCGTGGCAAAACCCACTCGGCCCGTTCCCCGTTCCCCCGGCTCTTCCCTTTCTCATTACCGGTGGATACGCCAATCGTAGGGTATCGAAGTGTTTCGACTAAGACAAGGACATTATTCAATACTGTGACCTTCACCATTCCCACTCCCCTGTCATATTCCAGCCATCACATGGTTGGATAGCTCGGGGAAACTGGACAGGGGTGATTAAAATTTACTGTGGACGTTTCTTTTTTTTTTCTTTTTTTTTTCCGATCCCTAAGGAAAATCGGCCAACGAATCCCCCCGAGGGAAGTATAGAGCCAATTCGACAGGGCGAAAAAAAAAAAAAGAAGAAGAAGAAGAAGAAAAGATCATACCGAGCTAGTGTCATGAGGCGTCGCTGTTAACCGCCTGCGTTTACATGTGGAGCATCAGATGCCTTCATTGACCGGATATGTTTTTCTCTTTCCCATCAAGACATATAATTCTATCTGGGACATTGACTCTGTTCTGATCGTGATTATCTGACCGCTTTGTGCGTTTCATTCAATGCCTCGTCTGCAACCTACCTCGTCTGAAACCAACCCCAATACGGCAATATCTAAATTATAACACAAGGACCACCTATTGGGACTTGCGCAAGTCCCCCAAACAATATATGGCGAGGCCACCGCCACAGCAATGTGGGAATTCCACACCTGAACGGCCATACATCGACTCAGGTCCCCGCACACAACACCGCGGCCCGACACCCATGCCATATCCTTACCCACATGAGCCTCGACAGATCATACCCCAGAGCACGAGCTATGGGCGCCCTATGCACGGGGCACCTCTTGGTCCAAGGCTACCTGCCTTGGTTGTTCCTGAAAGAAGCACAGATCCCCGATATATGCTTTCGTCCGACAATGCCTACATGAACACACAATCTACGCCCCAAACGCTCCCTCTCCGACCCTATCACCAATATCCGGGAAGCTCTGATGCCCGCGGTTACTACAACCCGTACGATGAGAGAACGTACCCAACTTCGGGCCATGCTCGTGACTATGAGAGTCACCGGAGCTGGACATACGACGTGGAGTCCCAGTAAAGTCCCTCTCTTTTCGTTTCTGTCGATTGAACCGCCTCTATCTGTCAGTGCTCCGTCCTGATGCGATGTCTTCGGCTTGGAGAATTCGAACACAATCCTCCGTCTCATGTCACATCTGTGACAGGTTACACAATGCAGAGGAGACATTCTAACAAGAACCACATTCTGACAACGGACTTTTATATAGACACAGCAGCAGTTCTACGGCCATGCCCAGCCCCGTCTGGTCAGATAAAAGCGCAGCCACCCACGCATTCAATCCTATACTACCCAGCATTCACCAAGACCCGAAACCACAGTCCCGAAACGCGAACTACAGAATGCCACACGGCTTCGACAAGCTCCTCCACCCTGAACCGGAGCCACAATCACCATCACCCCCTCCACCACCCAGACGACCATCCACCCAATCCCGATACCATCTCCACATCCGACAGCAACCCATCGCCGCACGAGCCTGCGGCGCAGGCGACAGAGACCGCCGCCCAGTTGACCCACCCCCAATCGTGCAGATCCTCCTGACCGACTTCGACTCCAACTCACAAGAAGACCGGGATCTCCTCCAAGACCCCCGCTTCACAGTAGGCTGTCTACTATTCCCCGTCTCACCTTCTTTGCCATATGCCGAACCAACAGAAGCACATTCACGCGAGCGCGATCAGGAGCGAGATCAAGACCGGGACGGAAACCGCGATAGAGAACGAGAACGAGAACACGAAAGAGAACGAGAAAGAGAAAGAGAAACAGACGGCGTCGCCCGCACAGACGACAACTTCTCAACCCCATTACTATCGGGCAAAGCCTTTATGTCCCCCTTCTACGTCGACGCCGACCCAGACCCCAACTCCGCTCCCGCACACCCATCCTCCATATCCGATCCTCATATCTCCAACCCCCCTCACCACGTTTACAACCACGCCGCTTCGCGCCTCCACCAACCAGCCACCTTTTTCATCTTCGCGGATCTCTCGATCCGCTCGGCGGGCCTATACAGGCTGCAGTTTCGATTGATGAATTGGGGCTCTGTGGAGGATACGGGACAGTCGATGCCGATTCTTGCGCAGGCGTGGTCTGATCCGTTCCGGGTGTATCCTGCGAAGGATTTCCCCGGGATGAGGGATTCGTCGATTCTTGCGGAGGGTTTGAAGGAACTTGGGTTTGTGGAGTTGAAGACGAGGGGTCATGGGAAGGGGAAGGGGAAGAAGAGGCGGTGATTTTGATTTGTGAGTGGTGGCTCTTGTCAATTTTGGGGGGGGGGGGGGGTCTTCCTTTTGTCTTCTTCTGCTGTGTTGATATTATCATCCTTCGAATATATGGGTTGTCAGTCTGGAGTCTGTGAATGGCTTTGTCTCGGGTTTGGCACGAGGAAAAGGAAAATTGGACTCGGGGATGAAACACGGCGTTTGATTCTTTTCTTCAATCATAACGACAGTTCTGAACTTTTGCTTTTCTCTTCTGTCGGTTTTACATGGGATAGGCGAGATGAGACATGCATGCTTGGGAGCGGGGGATAGATAGAAGAAAAAGGTATCAAGGCCGAAAAAAGGCGCCAGAAAGAAACATTGCAATGATACCATATTGGGATACAAGGACAAAAATGTACAGCATACATATTAAAGGTATAAACACAACGGCTCTAAAGCACCTACGCAAGCCTCAAGAGCTGAGGAGGCAGACCAGGGTTGCAGGTCTGGTCTTCCCACTTATCCTCCATTTCTTTCAGCCCTTTCTCCGGTAACGAGGTAGGGAGAC
The DNA here is from genome assembly GCF_028828025.1 of Penicillium rubens. NCBI lineage: Eukaryota > Fungi > Ascomycota > Eurotiomycetes > Eurotiales > Aspergillaceae > Penicillium > Penicillium rubens. Next base: position 7,065,539 of record NW_026890600.1, read on the forward strand.
CCCTTCGAGCAGTAAGGTTGTACACCTCACGGCTTTTCTCCATCTCGCCATCCTCGCGAAGGAGCAAGGCTAGAATATACCCAGCCTCATTGTTTCCCATATCAAAGGCAAGCTCGTACCAATCCATCGCCATCATGCGGTATGACTTGCGGTCGAGGGGTTGGTTGAACAAATCATTAACCCACTTTTCTATGGGTTCGAAACGTCTCAACCAGGCGTGGCGCGCGGCATAGGCCTCCTCCCTCTTCTTGGCGTCTCTCTCTGCTTCGGTTGTAAATTCGCCTTGGGAGATGCGGTAATAGAAATTGGCAAGGTAAAAGCAGGCTAGAGGCTGTTGCCCCAATGCAGCGGCGGCCATGTACGATTCGTACACCTCGTATCTGTGAGGTTCATCCGTTTCCAACACGGAGATGGCATAGTCAGTCATGGCAAGCGGGTCGTAGAACTCCAAGGCGGCGCGTCGCGTGGCATTCAGGATGCCCTGTAGACCCTGTTCCTTCTCAATAGCAATAGCGTACATCCGCCAGGGCGATTCGAAGTCGTCCACTAACCGTATATCCTCCCAAAGGGGAGGGCGTTTGCTAACGGGTTGCAGGTATGGCAGAATCTTCTGCTCTAGGAGCCGGGCGGCTTGTCCGTTCTCGCCACGCCAGATGAGCAGTTTGGCATATAGCATGATCGCTTGAGGGAATTCATCTTTGAGAGCCAAGTCTTTGATCTGCACCATGGGCTCGGTGTTTCGGTAAATATCCACGCCTTCGAGGCTGATGTACTGGTTCACCAAATCCACAAGGGCTCGGCGCGAATGTGCTTTTGCGCAGCCGGTCAACGCCCATTCGTAGATGTAGCGGCCTTTGGAAAGGGGTCTCAGAGCGAACGCGATTCGATAAACAGCGTCGACATCTATAATGAAGTGCAGAGTTAGTCTAAATCACCCAATCCATAGCCTTCCGCTATACACTCAATTGAAATTGAAACTCACCTATTGAGATACTCCGTATAAGACTTGCGGAAGGGTACCGCGAGTGCGACAGCCTGATTAACTGTTCACCTACAGACCCAAACGTCGCGATGTTAACATCCGGCGGTAAGACGAAGCCGTAAGTCTCATAAAGGTGACGCGTGGATTTCTTAAACTCAGCCAATGTTGGTTCAACATGCGCAACACAATAATGGTTCCAAAACCCGTCACGGTCTAGCGTCAATCCATTTGGGCCTTCTAACACATCCTCGGGTACCGCTCCCGCCCCCCTCTCTTGTTTTCGAACAGATGGTGATCGGCGAGAAGGCCTAATAGCTGACCGTGATTGAGTAGTGTGGAAGGGTCGTTTCGATGCGGTTGGGTTGCTATTGGTGACAGCTCGAGCGGTGCAAGCTTGCAGGCCGTTGTGGCGCAACGCGTGGGCTTTTGGACAGAGAGCTTGATGTAATTGACGCCATCGTAATGGGAAAATCAATGGTCTGGCCATTGAAAAGAGCGCAGAGGCAGATCGTGGGGGTTGGTTGGGTGAGGGGGAAGTTTTTTTTCTCCGAAGCTCTGGGGATCGGGAACTTCACCGCGAAGCTACTCCGAACAGTTGACATTTAGATCTACCAACTTTACTATACGGCAATGTAGTATTTAAAGAAGATATTTACTTATTTTAAAAGCGATAGAATAGCATTGATATGCTAAATGCATCAATTAACCAAATGAGCCCTCTGTACCAGACGGTCCCAGAACACAATGCGTATAATGTACATTTTGCCTTGATCTGCCAGGCCAAACACAATAAATGCTCAACAAGATCTCTCAAAAGCAAGAATCAAAGAGAAGAAGAACAGAGGAAAAGACCAAATGGACAACATCTTCCCCCGACTCTCTTCTCAATCTACCCCCTCCCCGTACCTAAATAATAACACAGCTTTTACTCCATAGTCGCCTTGGCACCGAGCGCCTTGAACGTCTCAATGAGCTTCTCCGCCTCTTCCTTAGGCACAGACTCCTTCAGGACCTTGGGCACGGCCTCGACGAACTTCTTGCTGTCCACCAGCGACAGGCCGAGCATGGTCTTGATCTCCTTGATGACCTTGGGCTTGGAGGTAGGCTCGAACGACTCGAGCTTCAGGTTGAACAGTGTCTTCTCGGCAGCAGCGGGAGCAGCCTCCTCCTCCTCGGCAGCAGGAGCGGCCGCACCGGGGCCACCACCAGCAGCCATGGCGAAGCCGCCAACGGGAAGGTCGGGGATGTTCAGGCGGGTCTGTGCAGGCGTTTTGATTAGCAATGGTTCGGATAAATACTTCAATTGAGTAGAGTGACGATGTAGATAGACGCATATATGGAATGTCCGCATGTTCTGTTTGGAAATCCATTGAATATGTGTAGATTGTCAAACCCACCTTCAAGCTAGACACCAGGTCGGCAGTCTCGAGCAGCGTCAATGTGCTGATCTGGTCGACAATTTGGGAAATCTTGGGGTTGGTGGTAGCAGCAGGGGCTGCCTCGGTGGATTCGCATCGCCGGCTGCTAGGTGTGCCACGGGCTGTGAGGTATGTAGCGGAGGTCGCGATGCGCAGGGAGGACGGGCGGACGGAGCCGGAGAGCTGTCTGGCGCAGCGGGCTGCGGCCTGGGTGGAGAAGGACATGGCGGAGGTGATAACGAGAGAAGCCCGAGAGAAAGGAAAATCAGAGGAAAGTGGTGGGGATTGGAATCGCGGCTCGTTGATATCAAGACCGAAAGGAAACACTCGAGGAAAATCTGGGAGTGGCACGTGATCATTTGTTGTGCCTCAGGCAAATATGTTTATCTAACTAACTATCAGGCAAACACCGCCGTAGCACTAACTATAGTTAGTTAAAGGTATGATCAACTCAATTCTGATATCCTTTTCATTGTATAAGATATCTGTAGAGAGTATCTATGAAGAAAGCAAAGAAAAAGTACTGGAAGAGAAAGGTAGTCCAATTTACAGTGGTTCTCAAAAAGCGTATCATCGTACGAAGATCTATAGGCCTCATATTATCAAACAGCATCCAGACCCTCATCGCTCCTTTTTTTAAAGAAAATTTAGTCCTGGTCCCAATCACCTCCACCCTGCGGAGGCTTGGGTCCTCCTGCCTGTCTCGAGACAATGATTTGGTCGACGCTCAGCACCGTCCGGGCAGCCTCACTGGCCAGACGGATCGCAGACATCTTCGTAGCCATAAGATCTAGAATACCCTCCTCGACAGTGTCCAGAGTGCCATCGGAGTCGCCAATCTCAAGGTCCACACCCGTAGTCCAGTAGGGTTCCTCCTCTTCAGACGAGCCCTCCTCCTCATCCTCCTCGGAAGATGACTCGCCAGGAGCACTGGCGCGGTGGTGTGCGGTGTACAGACGCGAGAGAACCTCGGTGGCATCAAGACCAGCAGACTCGGCGAGTGTGCGGGGAACGACCTCGAAGGCCTCGGCGAACTTGCGGATGGCGTACTGGGGCAGACCGGGGGTTCGGTCGGCGAAGTTGGAGATGCGCTCGACGAGCTCGATCTCCGTTGCACCGGCACCGGGCACGAGACGGGGGTCCTTGGTGATGGCCTTGACGACGTTGACGCCGTCGTCGATGGCACGCTCGACGTCCTCCAAGTGGTTCTGGGTGGCACCGCGCAAGACAATGGTTGCTGTGCGGGTGATGGCGTTAACATCCTCCTGGCGGAAGACGGTCACTCGGTCACCGCCAATCTCGGTCGTCTCGACAACATCGATCTGGCCCATCTCATCGGGCATGGGGGCGCCCAGACGAGCCAGAGGTGTGGCGCCGACAACGCGGCACAGGCGGCGGAGCTCGAACTTGGACAGAATCTTAATGACCAGGATATTGAAACGGTTGAGGTAGTGCATGGCCAAGTCGCCAACAGTGGAACCGGCAACGACCACGCGGAGGCCGGAATCGTAAAGCTCCTTAATAGCAATCTCCAGACGATCCTCCTCACCCGAGGTGAAGTCCATCATCTCCTGGGCATTCTTCAGGAGAACTGTGCCCTTGGTCTCGGTCTGGCTGATATCGATGGGGCAGCTGAAAACGCCGACCTTGGCCTTGGTGGCCTTCTTGATAGTTCCATCGGGCTCCCGGGGGAAGACCATACCCTTCACCACCTTTGACTGTTCCAAGCTACCACCCATGATCTTAACAACTCGCACGTTGTCGACGTTGAAGTTAGCGGGGTTCCTGGGCAACACAGCCAGAACAGCCTCCGCAACCAACGCAGCCAAAGCATCTTCCGTACCGGACTGCTTAGAAGCCACCACTGTGCGGAGAGCCTTGCTCAAATCTGTTGCCGATCGTATTTCCTGGAGTCTGTCGACCTCAAGGTCTAGATAAAGTCAGAAACATTCCCCCACTTGTATACTTGTATATCCACAAAGCATAATGGAAGGAGAGAGAGAGAGAGAGGGGGGGGGGGGGGCGGTTGGGAAACATACCCTCTAGAACCTTCGAGGCATAGTTCTGAGCCTTCTCGTATCCAGAAACAATATCACTCGTCTTGAGGCCCATACGGATCAACTCCTCTGCCTTTTTCAACAACTCCCCGGCCAACACAATAACCAAGTTGGTACCATCGCCCATCTCCGCATCCTGCTGCTGACTCGCCATAACAAGTAGCTTAGCAGCGGGGTGAACAACATCCAACTCACGAAGAATAGTGGCCGCATCGGAGGTCAGAATCATCTTTTGCAGGTGGTTGATGACGATCTTGTTGCGGCCATAGGGGCCCAGGGAGGTCTGGACGGTTCCTGAGATAGCCTGGCAGGCTTCGATGTTACGGATAACGGCTCCATCTTCAGCATCGTGACTATATGGTAGGAAACACAGATCAGCCAATTGCTTTGCTTCTTTTTGAGGGGCGCCAGATAGGGAGGTCCCTATTGCGGTGGGCTTTCTGGCTCCCCGACTTTTCGAACTCACCTCTGGTACCCGGGCTTGAAGAGCCCCGCCTGGGAGGGACCTGGAATTGATAGCGACATGATATTAGGTCGCGTCCGAAGGAGATGCGACTGGATATCAAATGGGTTGAATGTGAGGGAGTGGATGGAGCTGTTGTGCCGGGCAATTTTTGGAGCTGCGGTGGTGGGTTTGCTCGGTTTGCACGAGGGGGAGCCCGCCAGTTGCCCAGTTGCTTGGCGTCTTGCTATAGATCAGCAACTTTACAATCTTATAATCCTTCATACTTTGTATGTTTGATATGATTTTACTTTATGTCTCAGGAGGTCTGTAATGGGAGATTCTCTCATGTTTATTAATACATCGACTAATGCTATTATACACATGTGCAGTTACCATCAATTGCACTATTGACTTGGATGCTTGATCATCTCAAATATGAGATTTGTGAATTATAAGCAGTTCGGAAACCAGGCACTAGGATTATTAGCAACTTAGTATATCGAACAAAGGAAGAAACTCTTACTGTATCCTTTAACAGAGCTGCACCCATTCTCCTCGTAGGTTGCTTCGGCCTTGTGGAGCCTATGTGGTCGAATTAGTAACAGTCAATAAGTCAACGCAGGGGAAATGGTCATACCATCCTTGAATGGCTTCCATTCGGTTGTAACTCTGCTATGAATTAGCTATCATCCACGTATGGAACTTTTCTACGCCTACCGTTGGGTGAGTGGACATGAACTGTGGAGGGGCCTGTTTCTCCTGTTCATGCATGCGAGCCCATCTAGAAATTATCAGCAAAGTCCAAGACGCTAACACATGTCATGTCGACTCACAGTTTGACGGCGGCCTCAGGGTTGAAACAGGCTTTGGACATCATCACTGGAGACAATTGTTAGCGACACAATCGCAAGTTGATCCTAACTTCAAGGGTTCATACTTAGTCCGATATTGTCTGCTTCAGCCTGTAAACAGAAATTAGCCAAGTGGCCGTAGAATGAAAGCGAAGAACCAACTATACCTCTTGCGTCCGCGAGTTTGGCAAGCTATACATGAGGTTTAAAAGGAAAGAGGAAAACTGTCCGGAGACATCGAACAAGAAAGAGATAGCGAACACAGCTCCTAGGGTAATGAAACTGTTGCTCATACGCTCTGCGGGATGGTGGGCCACGACGTGAGCAATCTCATGTCCCAGCACAGCAGCCAAGCCATCCTCGTCTTTGCAAATGGGCAAGATACCCGTGTAGACGAATACCTTTCCCCTAAGCGAAGCAAGACAATGTTAGCCACATCCACAACTATAGAACCCAAACATCCAGTAAAACGTACCCAGGAAGTACAAAAGCATTGACCATTCCATCGTCCTTGATAACATGAACCTTCCAATCAGCGCCCTCGATATCCACTTGCGGGATCAACCGCTGCAGGACACCATCAACCATGCGAGTAAGAGGATGGTTATGGGGCAGGATCTTTCCACGCTCGGCATTGAGAACCTCGCGATAACTCTCTTCGCCCATGTTGAGCTCTTGGTGACGAGAGACGCAGTTGAACCGTCGTCGACCGGTCATCTCCACTATCTCCGTGTTGTATAGATAGAGTCCCGATATCCCCACGCCAATAATAACAAAGTGGTGCGGTTTTGCATTCTGCACTAAGCGGAAGACGAGAGGTTGTCGGGAGCTCCCTCGGAATCGGTTGTATTGGTTCTGCCTTTGTTGGTAAGGAGATTTATGGCTTGAGAAGAAAGTGCGCCGGTCGCTCGGGGAAGGTGTGTGGAATGAGAGTTGTGATTGGAGTCGGCGTTGTCGTAGGGGTGCGATTTGAGAGTGCAGAGAGGTAGCCCAACGGGTAAAGAGTCGAGGGCCCAGGGTATTGGATAAGCGTGATGTTTGAGCTGCTGGTGAGGCGGCCTTGAAGTGGGTGGAGGGCTTCGGCGATAAGAACTGGTATGCGCATGCGCTGCGGAATGCGCGCGCCATAGATTGACGGAGCATGGTCGAGAGCCTGTTTAGCTCTATATTAGATGTTGTCAGGAAGAGGATTCAAGGATTTTGCAATGGTCTAGCTCAACCAAACCTCCCCGGGGAAGTTGCAAGTTGAAGGTCCGAACTGAGCCACACGACGATAAGCAGCCACATTCCGTAGCCTGGGATCAACGTCATCCATAAGATGTCTCCAACCTTCGATCCTCTATTGTGAGGATATCCTACGTCCTTATTCGAATCGACCCAGAAAGGCAACAAAGACACAACTCACTACCTAAAGATCTCTTGCTCTCGCAACACATACATTTAGGCCCATGAGTTGATCCACCTGAGATATTGAGGCTGGAACCAAAGAATCGTTTCGATGAGGTTATATACTAATCCAAGGCAACTAGGTAATAGGTTCAGATAAACTAGCAAGGCTGGATGTATAGAAAAAGAAAGAGAAGTCCGGTAAATCGTCATATGTTCAAACAGTTAAAGGAGAAAACCGACAGAACCCCATCCCACCCGCGCACCATAGCCGAGACCGTCAGAGCAATTACATAGAAACAGAGATGTTATGTCCAATACAACGGAAACACATCAAGAATAGAGCCCCTGGTATCATGTTGCATAGTCATGGGAACAAAGTGGTATCATAGGGATGGCAAAAGAAATCGCAAAGAGAAATCGCAAAGGGGGGTAAGAAACACAGGGGAAATAATGTCGACTCGACATGTATGTAGAAAGTCGGGAATATGACACAAGGGGAACGTTTCAGAAGTCAAAAATAAGAGGGAGGAGAAATATGTGTTGAGTTGCGGAGAGTCGACACCCTACTCCTCAGTCAAAGCATCGTCACCAGTCTCTCGCCAGTCTTGGGATCGCTCCGTCAACCGACGCACACCAGAAACACGCTGGGCCCAGTGAGCTTCGGATGGAGTGCGGAAGGTGTAGGCGCGCTGTGAGGAGATCACACCAATGCTCTGGAGCACTGCCTTGCGTGAATCACGCCCGAAGACTGCCGGGTGGTTGATCCACTCCAGGGACGATTCCAGATCAGCGTTCAGGGCAATCATCGTCTGAGCATCGACTGCGGAGGCTGGCGTGATGGTGTTGGTGTCGGATGCGGATGAATGGGTTCCGCCAAAGGTAGACGATTTAGGGGAGGAGGCCGAGACGGGAGTGTCGCCGCGGCTATCGGCATCGTCAGACTTGGAAGCACCCGGGGGCAGAGGTGGTAGGCCACCCTTGCCCAGGCCTTTGAGGATGCTGCGGGTTTCGTTGAGGAGGTGCATTGCGCGGTCATGCTGGCCCCGAGAAACCAGCGTGAGAGCACGGGTCAGCATGTCGGAAGTGAGTAGCTCCATCCGGCGCTGCACGATCGAGGGATGAGGAGGAATTGGAGGGGTCGAGGATCGCTGGCCGTTGGCCCGAGGATTAGGAGGCAACATGGTAATGGCCAGGAGTGAAGGGCGGGGGGAGTGGGTGAGATGGCCATCGCGGAGCAGGTCGCCGTAGGTTAGATCAGCCTGGATCAATGGGACCTCTTCAACACTTAAGACTCGGCCCTCGTCACCATCGGAACAGCCGCCGAGAGCCTCCAATCCGGAGACTAGGCTCTCCCACGGATCCTGCGGCATGTTGTCCTGCGTAGCGTTGTCGGGCTGGATGACAAGTTGAACCAAGACGTCGCGCTTGTCGCCGAACCGAAGATCTCCCAGTGCGGCTTCCGCATCTTTGCCAGTTGCACGCTTTGTGGTGTGAAGAGCGCCGCTAATCTTGACAAACTTGGCGGGTGACCCTTCAGGTAGACGGAGCTTCAACTTGACGTTTTGGTGGGAGGTTGTCTGCAACGCACCCAGGCATCCAGCAACACATTCTCGCAACATCATCCAATCCTTCACATACGAATAAGATCCCTTGGTACGAGTAGACAACTCGATCATGGTATCGGGTTTGTGGGTCAACCCAAGTCCAAAGGAGTGGATGGTGACCTTGGCAGCTTCCGCACGGGAGACCACGAAATCAACGCTTTCAGGGTCGGAGATAGAAGAGTCGCTGATCAGAAGAATGGTCGAGACGGGGTTGTTGAATTTGCGCTGCATCAGAAGATCCATGGCGACATTTGCACCTTCAACCACGTCCGCGCGGAGACTCTTTTGGCCAACCGGCCGGATCGATTCCAAGATCTTGGACCATCCAGCCCAGGACTTGGTGGTCATACCAACCAGGGGCACCCCTCCACCACTCGAGCCAAAAGTCACGAGGCCCATCCGGTCCCGAGGGCCGAGATTCTGCACGAGGAATTTGAGGGCATCGCGCAGGAGAGTAATCTTCAAGCCTTGCATAGACGAGGACACCGGAATGACCACGACAAGATCGAGGGGGATATGAACAGTGTTGATGGCAGGGAATTCTGCATCGGGGCTGGCGTAGTCGGGGTTGGTGTAGTCTGTAATGGCGGTATTGATGGATTTTCCTGCCCCGTAAGACGAATTGATAGAAGCTTGTCGTTGGATTCCACGGCTACCGCGGTAGTCATCCTCCTCCGCCCCCGAGTTGTCGTAGTCATAGTCATTGTGGCGTGAAATGGCCTCTGGGTGCAAATCGATCAAAGACCGACGCCATATTTCAAGCTGGTTGCGATTCTGGAAGCGAAGGTAGAAACAGGGCAGCTCAGTGACAGAAAGGTTTAAGGAGAGAATAGGTTCATCTGGCGACACCTCGATGGACTTTAAATGCTTCTTAATCAATATCGAGCCCTTCAGACTGCAACGAACAGGCTTGCGTCGCCCGGTTGCATCAAATTGGGAGTCACCCGATTTCTTCTCCTTGACACAAATAAGCATCTCGCCGAAGAGATAGCATTCCAACTCCTGCCAGGAATCCCGATCCTTGCCCACGCGCATGTGTCCGTGGAGGCGCAGCTTGCCGAACCGTTGGAACTCAAGACCGTGCCAATTGTCCACTCGGTTGCGCAATTCCTCGGCCACCTCTTCCATATTCTCCGTTGGCTCATACTGGATCGATCGAGCATCCTGTCCGCCACCAAATCGTCCTGCATATGCCTCATCCGGCTGCGACTGTCCGGAAGGCGTGTGCCGTAGGTCATCCAAGTCAGGACGCCAATTGGCGTCGGGCACCTCGACCGTAATCAGACACGTGAGGGTCTGCTGTTGGCGAGATCGATTCATAGTTGGAAACTCGCTTCGGACAGTGACTATCGGCGCAGGAATGGGATTCTTGGCGACCTTGGGGCGAGGACTGAGGTCTGACTCCATAGCTTGCACATCGTAATCATGACGCCGCCCACTGGCGTGGTGTCCTTCATTGTATTCGCCCGATGAGCCGGCCGCGCTGCCGTTCCGGGAGTGGGGTTGACGAGGGTTAGAGCCCACGGTCAATCGCTCTACGCGCTCACGCTGGCTGCTGGTATCACGGCTATCTCGTCGATTATAGGATGAATCTCTCGAGGGGTTGTAGGGTGGTTCCTTTGCCGAGGGGTTGTAAGATGCGTCCCTCGTGTAAGGTGGCTCCCGGGTACCCGAGGTGTAGCGACTGCCGGATTCACTCGGTGCTCGTCGACTGGACGGCTCCCATGGAGTAGGTGTTGTCAAGCCACTGCGTACCGTTGCGGTATCATTCGACGTCACTGAACGAACAATATTACTAATTTTCTCTGGTGAATCATATTAGCCTTCTGGTCCTCCCCTCTGAACCCCGCACGAGAGACATACCGATATCCAAGACATTTCCGCCGCGACTCGTGTCCAAGGCCAATGGCGCATTGCAAGTTGGGCAGTATTGTCCATCGCATTCCCGTAGAAATTCATAGAAACAGGCCTCGTGGGAGACATGGGCACACGAGAGCTGCAGAACACGCTCGCCGCGTAGGGTATGTTCCAATGGTTCCTCACAGACAGCGCATTCGCTCCCGACAAAGGTCCTCTCCCTCCGCGTGTGGGTGCGGTCTACCTCCATTAGGCCGGTGGTCCGTCCCGATCTTGAATGAAATGATGTGCGTGAGCGATTTGAATGCGCAAGTTGACCGGGTTCTGGGTAGGCAGAATTAATCGATCCAGCGACAGTCGAAGGTGCTCTCCGGGTAATATCGGTCTGGTTGGAAAGACTGCTGCTAGGTCGGTCTATCACGCCTCGACTGAGTGAACGAAATGAACGGAGAGGTGAACGAGAGGATGATTCTGGCTGCAATTGAAATTCTGTACGTCACAGGTAACCTGGTTAGCAAGGTGGGGACTCTTCAAGACTAATAGCGGATTGAGGCTATTTTGCAGAAGCACAAAAGGATTGAGGATGTGGATAAGAGGGAGAGTAAAAAAGAAAAACACCCCAAACAATACTAGTACTCAGGGGAGGGTGGTTTTAGTCCGATTTATCCCATAGGCATCTAGAACAGGCCACAATAGTCTCAGATCTAGGACATTTCCAAGACTGGGAAATCCCAACTCTGATAGAAGAATAGAAGAGAGACATAGAGACAGAACACACTTACTTTTGGACTTTCTGGATCGACCTAGGAAACCCAGCTCAGATAGATGATGTTGAGTTGAGTCGTTCCCAGAGTAGTCCTCCGATCTAGGTGAACGTTTCCACATCGACTCAAAGGAAACAAAGAGGTGGGGGGGAAAAGAAAGAAAAAAAAATAACAAGGCGAACCTTCAGGAGCAAAAAGTAATCAAAAAAATAATAAACCAGAAAATAATTAAACAGAAAATAGAATAATAATTAAAATCCAAACATTTCAAGTGTAATAGTGTATACAAGATGAGGAAGAGCTGAACAGGGGGGCACACGGAGTACGGAGTATACACCACACGTTTAGAGTGGACCACATGGGAAAATAAATTGCAAAAAGGAAATTCAAAAAAAGAAAAAGACCAAAAGACCAAAAAAATCAAAAAGACCAGGAAAAAAACCAAAAGAAAAACCAAAAAAAGAAGAAAAACCATGGAATTGGTCAAGATCTTACTAGTACAATAAGTCCCACTCTGAACCATGGATATGGTGGTGGAGATCCCCTGAATTGATATTTTTACGGTTCCAAACATCTGAAGGTTCCAAGGTTAGCCTTATTGCACCCCTTATTATCAGAAGTTATCTTATTAATCTTTATTCTTGTATGTTGTATGTTGTACGGAGTATGTAGTATACGATTAGATGCATATGTACATGTGCAAATATGCATACTCAACCCTCGGTACTCTACTTCCCTCTTCGGACACGACACGGATATCCGATCGGCTTTACAATCCATTTAAGGGATCTGATCCTGAAATCGGGTTAATTAATTTACTATGGAGAACAAATGGAGTAGCGGGAGTACGGAGACATTTGTATTATTCATTCACCTCTTCTGCAATTCATAACTCTCTTAAATCTTTCCAAAAGTTGCTTCTTTCGGGGCTATCCACATCCTTTCCATATCTTTTCCATGGACTCTCAATACTCAAATATTCGGCGAATCCACCGGGGCCCTAACCTTAGGAATTACTCCAGTCCAAGAACGGGAAACCTAAATCCGTGAGTGGTGATAACAAGGTTGACGAGTGGATTTACTTCGGATCGGATTAATTTAATATCCGCTAATATACTAATTACCGACTCACGTGGTTGTAGGCGGCTCATTTATCCACTAGCCGTATACCCACCCTATATTGGCTAAGGACCACGCTCCTGGAACAGTGGCAAATTCCCAAGGTTCTCTGTCGATCCTCCGGGCTTTCCCTGTCAAAAGTTGTCCTGGGGATTCTGGAAAACGGAGACTTTATTCCTTTGGTCGAAATCATTTCTGCAATGACGCAATTTCTCTTCGACTATTCCAGGGTTTACCCTTTACCCCGGCTTCAAGCCCAAGTCCGTGTGACACCTGGAACAACAAAATTGGTCCTCGGCTTTGGATATCCTAAATGGGCGTATAGACACTCCTCCGGAGTTTTGACGATCACTCCTCCAGCAGCGGACTCCAACGGATATTTTCTGCTATAAGCCACATGGTAGGCCACTTCCCGAGCTCCCAGAAAATGGGTCAAGGGTCAACAGAAAATCCCCTTGGCCTAATTGGTGTGGCTCGTCTTCGCTTTAACTCCTGATCTCCCTCGTCGCGCCTGCAATTCGACACCGGCGGGTCTATCGTATTTTGTCCCACTCGTTAGCGCTTAAATCATCTGTCCTAGTAATAGGAGACGCGAAACTAGGAGAAATTGATTTGCACATCATTAACTGCAGCTCCCCGTTTATGGGTCGTTCCGTTGCCCGGGTGGGTGCGAATGTCGTTTACGCGGTGATCGACATACTCCTATGTTTTCTATGTTTCTGGTTTTTTGGTTGCTGCACAGTGTCTGTGCTCAGTTTAGCTACTTCTCCATTGTCTCGGAATCCTGGCTTGCCGAAGGCATCGTCAATGAGTGCTCTGCATAAATTGTCAAATCCTCGTGGTAGATGACGATTGGCAACGCCTCCCCCTTTTGAGGTGGGGTTTTGATATTGGATCTATCACAAACTATGTCGGTACACCCCCTATGCTGGCCTGCGCGTCATCTGCGTCGGAGAATTACTATGCAGGCTAATTGCAACTACAAAGAACGGACAAGAGCGGAGTTGACTGGTAACAAATCCTTGCTGCTCGGCCCTGGAGCTGTCAAGTCTAGGCATATAGAGTTGTGGCAAACCCTATCTGACAGCTCAGTTGGCTGTGTTGGCTCTAGACCGTCAAAATTAACACGGCTATTCTTCTTACAACAATACGGAGTACTCTGTACAACGATCCACATATATGTATAGATGTACTTTGGATATTGAAGCGCATAGATCAATGATCATCACCGTTGAAAGTTTCCATAGCGGAGATAGTAATGTAAACACAGTCTAACTCCTTTTAGCCGGTTGATCCTTTCCCTCTTTCTCAATTCTGTATGTTGTAGTGGTCCAGTGTTTCAGAGTACGAACTAGTCGCTTGTAAAAGAATTGACCAACTTGGAAGTGACATAATCACCATGATACCTCCGGGCTATCATCTAGCATTCTCTTACTTTGTACTCCGCACTCCGTACATACATAAGTTTAGAAATGCAACCCTGTAATCCCTTAATAGTAAATACGGTTGATTGGTTCCTACCTGCAGGTAACTGCATATCCATGCAGGTCTCATTGGCCAGGCTGATCCCGAACCGATAATCGTTAGCATAAAAGACTCGAGGACTTGAAATTGTGACCAAAGTTCAGTAGATGCAGTAGACTGCAGCTACTTCATGACGAGGATATAGATCCTTCGGGGTTGGGCTAATCCAGAACTGATTTCTGTCACAAGTCAATGTGTCTTTTTAAGACAACGGTGCGTCCGATGACGCTGATAGCTCTACAATCGACCGGGTTGGTTTCAGAAAAGGGTAGTCCAGTGTACACCTGCAACGCAGATCGTCCGTGCAAGCGGATGGTTCAGATCCTTTAGGGTGCTCCTTCACCACTCGTTCTCTCACACACAGACCCTCACACAAGGTACGGAGTAGGTAAGGGTCCTACGGCGGGATGGCTTGAATCCCATCAGCTTGGGCCACTATGAGTCTTATTCGATCGCAATCTGTCTTACCTGAACTTACCTGAATCAACACGGTGTTTCAGGTCTATCATTTGTAAAGGTTAACGTGGCCGTTGGAATAAATTAATATAAGTTAATATAACTAAGTTATGGATAAACTTGAGCCAATGCACGAACCGATGGAGACGTGGCGTTATTCGCCAATTCAGATGTCGGGCTTTGGTATCCTGCCTTTTCCCCCGATAGTGCCAATGGAGTGCCAATGGCGTCTATGTTGTAGTGTGTTTAAGATCCATCACTTTTACACTCGCGGGGTAATTTCGGATACATCTGTTCTTGACTCCGTACTTTGTGCATTGATACTTTTTGACACGTATTTCGTTTGAGCGTTAGGTCAATACGACATGTCTTTCCTGATCTTTGTTCAACGGCTTTGATTGTGCCGGTATGACGTGTCGAGTTCGTACTTTAGATGTGTATGTTTCAATTGGCTCGGCTATCAACGCCCTACACAATGCAAGCTGTTGAGATCGTATGGTTGGTATAACAGCGTTCTAACGCTTGTGGTGTATGGGTGTCGTCCGATTGGTGTGTAGGCAGAGTTGTGTTAGCCTAAAGCTCTTGATGAGGTTTGACTTGTATTTTCATGGTCAGTATGAATGGATTCTAATAGGTACATAGGTAAGCAATTGCTTGGCCGTCGACAGCTCCACGGGTTCTCATATACAACCCATGATGGAACCGATTTCGGCTTTGGCTAAAAATGAAGACGTTCAGGGCGAACACGATCCATGGTCTACACCGTACGATACTTCAAATAATCATTTACCGAAAGTAAAGAGATATCAATGTATTAACGGTTTCATTTGATCCCAAAGACAAGCAGAGCTCAAGGCTTGCTCGGGCGTTGTAAGTGAGCTTTCTCAAAGCTGGCGCTAAGGTACAATCGGGGCTTTAACCCTCGGATAAAGGAACTTTGGCATAGAATCACATGTCTCAACCCATGGAGGGAAAACGTCCGTCGTCAGAGTTCCTCACATCTCCATGAATATCCAAGAGCCCATTTCCTCAGTTCATTTTCCCTGTATCAAAGCAACCACTGCACTCTCTCCAGCAGCTGTTCCTCAGGTTCGCCAGTCAAGTCCCTCATCAGGGTAACCGACTCCTCCACTCCGATCCTGACTCCACGGACTTCTTCGACTCTGACCACGTAACGCAGTGCATCATCAATAAGAAACTGTTCTTCCAGTCGGATCAAGCCCTGGTAGTGAGCGCTGACTTTGTGGGCGTCGAGGTCGTGGAATTCGCAATTGTGGTCCGCTGAAATCGTGCCGTGGGCGCGAATGGTCACTTTGACGTCGGTGAAACCTTTGAAGATATTGGCAAAGCTCGGTCCGTCGGAGGTGATGGCGTCCCAGTGGTTCAAGACAAACATGATGTCGCAGCTATGGATCCGGCCATACATGAGGATATCGGTCAGAGACTTGAACGAGTCGGAATCTGGCTCAAGGTGGGTGATTGATTTATGAATCAATGGGCAGTAGCAGTAGGAACGTCCTTCCAGATCCCCATACTTGCGCTGGAACTTTCCCTGGAGCTCAATCAGGGCGGGACGAAGGTAGTACTTCATCTGGCCGATGTCGACGTGTGTGGGGCCCGGAGCGCCACGAGCAACGAACACAACCAGAGGTTCCATAGCAGTGCCGATGGGAGGGCCAGCGGGAGGACCCAACGGAAGGGGTGCGCTGGCAGTGGATTCCGCCATATCGAGATTGGTGCTGCTTGATGTTTGTTAGCTTCCTGTCCTTAGATAGAGGCATGGTGCAAAGATACCTTGGTCACACCGGTTCAGAAGCTGATGCAAAGAAAAAAGAGGACAATGAAGGGAGAAGCCAGCATTTTAAATAATGAGGCCCGGCCTTCGACACGCAGTGCCTGAACAAACTGCACTTCCATTTGGAAAGTCAATAGAGTCAATAAAGTCAATAAAGCATCATCTTGGGATCTTATTCATATGAGTAAGAATCTTGGAGTTGTTGAAGAGGACATGTGAGAAGGACGGTTTTGCCTTTTGAGACTCTCAATAGCTATTCGTCTCAATAGACCTTGGGGTTGGTGTCAACTGCCTTTTGATATCCATTTGGGGGTGGCCTTTTTCTGCCTCACAGTCGAAAACAGACATACTTCGAACTTTGGCATATTCAAGTCTGATTGTCTGAGACTCTGTTCTCATGACTGCTAATGTAATTTTGACCGTTTACCAAATTAGGTTGTTAGTATGGTGCCCTCTTGATCACTGATATATCCCAGCCTTGTATGCAACATATATTTGGTTCTAGAAGATTATTGCTTGTTAAGCTCGCTACAAGCAGATCCAATGACCTACAGGTATCGAAGAGGTGATTAGTTCCCCAGAGGATCTTGAATTCTATCTTCTTGTCGCCAAAGGGTTGAAGTTGCTATGGTATATAGAGGTGAATCGAACCGTTGGGGTTGGACCGGAGATCGAAACCAGAACAAAATCTCAGGCAAGCACAACAGAGATGCCATTTGTTAACTGCGATGGCCCATTTTGATAATTCCAAGGGAATTAATCACCAGATACAAGAAATATCCGAGCAAATATAGGAGAATCAATGTTCAGCGAAGTCAAGTAGTTTAACATCGGAGCCGGCCTGACGTTCCTCACCGGGCGGCCCCGATCTGGAAGCTGACTAAGACGGCAAAATTGAAGAGAGTTGTTGGGACGGAAAAAGGTGCTTATCATCTACAACGTACCATCTCCAATTCCCTCACAAAATGCTCTTCCGTGCTGCGGTCCGTCAGGCTGCGCCCTTGAGGCGTCGTGCCTTCACTCCTCTTGCCCGTCGCACTGTTACCACCGACGCCGCTTCCGCCAACGTCGAGAGCCCGGTGCCGCAGGTTTGTTGAGCCCTATCCGGAAGATCTGAAAAACCTCGCCCCAAAGGTTCCGGAGTTTCAATTGCTGATGCTTGTGCTTGCGCTTTAACAGGAGGATGATAAGCCGTTCACTGTCCGTCTCTCCGATGAGAGCTTCGAGACCTACGAGCTCGACCCACCCTCGTACACTCTCGAGACCTCCAAGAAGGAGCTCAAGCAGATGTACTACGACATGGTCGCGATGAGGTACGATAAGCAGAATAGCGGATGTTTTGGACTAGCCGTTGACTGACTGCTCGTTCTTTTTGCAGACGTATGGAGATGGCCGCCGATCGTCTGTACAAGGAGAAGAAGATCCGGGGTTTCTGCCATCTGTCGACCGGACAGGAAGCCGTCGCTGTCGGAATTGAGCACGCCATCACCCGCATGGACAAGGTTATTACCGCTTACCGTTGCCACGGTTTCGCTATGATGCGTGGTGGTACCGTCAAGTCCATCATTGGTGAGCTTCTCGGCCGCCGCGAGGGTATCGCGTACGGAAAGGGTGGTTCCATGCACATGTTCGCCGAGAACTTCTACGGTGGTAACGGTATCGTCGGTGCCCAGGTGCCCGTCGGTGCTGGTCTGGCCTTCGCCCAGCAGTACAACGAGCAGCCCAACACCTCCATCGTTCTCTACGGTGACGGTGCCTCCAACCAGGGTCAGGTCTTCGAGGCCTTCAACATGGCCAAGCTCTGGAACCTGCCCGTTCTCTTCGGTTGTGAGAGTAAGTGGTCTATTCCAAGACTTTACAGCCTCAGAAAAGCCACAGATGTATTAACGTTTATGTTTCTCTAGACAACAAGTACGGCATGGGTACCTCCGCCTCTCGCTCCTCCGCTCTGACCGAGTACTACAAGCGCGGCCAGTACATCCCCGGTCTGAAGGTCAACGGCATGGACGTCCTTGCCACCAAGGCCGCCGTCCAGTACAGCAAGAACTACGCCATCACCGGCAACGGACCCCTCGTTCTAGAGTACGTCACCTACCGTTACGGTGGCCACTCCATGTCCGACCCCGGTACCACCTACCGCAGCCGAGAGGAGATCCAGCGCATGCGCAGCACCCATGACCCCATCGCTGGTCTCAAGCAGAAGATGCTCGAGTGGGGCGTCACCTCCGAGGAGGAGCTCAAGGGTCTCGACAAGACCGCCCGTGCCAACGTCGACGCCGAGGTCGCCGAGGCTGAGAAGATGCCCGTCCCCGATAACACTTCCCGCATTCTCTTCGAGGACATCTACGTCCGTGGCTCTGAGCCCAAGTGGATGCGTGGTCGTACCGTCGATGAGACCTTCTACTACTAGATTGTTTCGCGCTATAGGCACTTCTGTGCATCGTGAAAGAGCTTTTAATCGTTGTGTGAAGGCTCGGGAAGGAATTCTTGGGTCGTTCTATCATTTATCTGTAATTTAGCCCGATGACTATTTTCTCTTATGTTTGTTTACTTGTTTTCTGTTCTAGAGTAGAGAGCAATTGCCATCGGCTGGGTCCTTTTCAAGCTCGTCAAATTTTAGGAAGTAGTCTTGCAATGTCTTCATCGAGAATATCAAGTAAAGACTTGGGTAGCAATATCAGCCCTCTCGAAGATATGGCAGGCCCGCCGTCCTTCGCAGTCGATAATGGGTATCATATCAGAAAGAAAAAGAGAAAGTAGAAGTACAAGTAAGAATAGAAGCCAGACAACACAAGCCACGCCTAGAGAAAAAGTACAAGACTTAAGACTCCATCTGCATCAAGCAGGCTCTTGTCTCAACATCTCAAGAATCAGGTCCTGGGTCCGCTGCACAGAGTCCAGCTTTTCCTCCATAGCAACACGTTCGCGCTCCAGTTCGCTTCGAAACTGGGCCTGCATCTCCTGACGTAGCTCTTCCTTCATTTGCTCAAGCTGGGTGTGAGTAGGACCTTGCTGTGGCTGTGGTTGTAACGTAGGCTGTACTTGCGGGTGCTGTGATTGCCGTGGAGAAGCTAGAACCGGTGGTTCAGAGGCGGCCTGCACCAAGGCCGAGATCACAGGTGAGGTGACACTCGGGTCTATACCACCCCCCGATGTGGAGTCTAGGTGTTTGTTGAGTTTTCCCAGGGTTTCGAGGACGGCTGAGACCATACGGCCGTCGGGTTGTGGAACTGGTGGTGTGGATATGGAGGGAAGGGGCGCGACTTTTGATGTGCTTTGTGGGGTTGAGAACATATTCTCGAAACCCGGTGGCAGTCTCAGTGATGTGCTCGCAGAGACAGGGGTGGAGGGTGATTCGAGGAAATGCGCGGGTGGTGCAGGGCCAGTAATTGAGGGCGAAGGCGTGGGGCTGGTAGCCGGGAGGGTAGCGTCACCGACGTTATTCGCAATAGGTTGGTGTAGCATACCCATCATTGCGCCGTTGGCATCAGTCGGGCTAGTGGCAGATGGTCCAGCCAGGTTCCGCCATGGTTCCTGGTCTCCATTATTCGAATTCTGGCGCCAGGGCTGCGGCTGTCTGCGCTTCTTGAGCTCATCCCGCTTTGCAATACGCCGGTTTTCGGATTCTTCCCACCGCTGCCAGGTCGGAAGCCAGGCATCGACGGCAGCTAACCATTGCGGGTTCATCAATTCCTCGGCCGTCGAACCGGGTGCGTTTGAGCCCCGCTGTCTCTGGTCCTCCAGGAACTTGATGCGCTGCCTCGTAACCATTTCAACTTTGCGCCGCACCGAATGCCACGAGTATGAACGGCCCTCATGGGTACGTTTGAACTCGGCGGCAATGGATATCCACCACTTGCACAGATTACTGCGGCTGCCGAAGGTGTCTGCGTTTCGGTTGCAGATCTCGAAGAGCGCTACTTCTTCTTTGGTGGTGAGACGTCTATGCTGTCGTGAAGTGTCGCCATTGAGCTCATCGTCGCCGTTGTGACTGCGCTTCGTCCCTCTGTTGGTGGTCGGTCCCGACATCAGTCTTGATCCATCTCCTTCGCTGGCTTGAGCTACGCCCACCGGCATCGGCGCATAGTATAGATCGGTTTGGAGGATGTCTCCTTCACGTGAATCACTTCCGGTCAGATTTGCCCCTCCAGGTGTCTCTTCGCTGCTCGCCGATGCGTTATCAGACGTAGGTGGATTCCTCACTACCACAGACACGGACTGAGAGGCTGGGCTGAACCCTGAGCGCAGGCCAGATGGTACTGTTCCAAAGGAATTTTGTGGAGGGTGGTACGAAGGATGGCCGTATTCGTGTGGTTGAATGCGCGTCATGAGGATAGCAGCTTTCGCAGTAGCAATAGCAGTCGAACAGGCGCTATGGGAGACCAACAGTGCAAGTTGGCTGGCCTATGGGGTCCAGGAGATAGCCTCCTTAGTTCAAAGTAGCCATCAATAGGGTGACAATAGTGTAGCAGACTAATGTAGAATGTCCTTGTCGATCTGTGGGGATAAAGATAAAGCTGCGATGGATTTCACTTGAGGGTTTTCTAGGGGGGTCCGTGCGCCAAGCATCTATTGCAGCTCTGGCTAACTATACAATCTTGTAGAGCTTCAATTGGACAATCTTACACATTGGCGATGTTTAGATTGTACTTAATTATATGTACCGTTTGAGTTATATAGTTCCTGTGGGATTCTACCTAGGTAGTATCCATTGGCTGCATATTTATATAAGTGCGGTGTACGGAGGAGTATATATTGGACACTCGACCAACTTTATGTTGGAGGTAGGTAATTGCCTACGAGTATTATCGTGTTCCTACAACTTTGCGTAAGGTTCTTAATATCTTCTATGGATTTAGAATCCAGCAGTACATCAAGAACAGGCTGTTTGGCACAATATCCACCCACAACAAGGGAGGAAAGTCGCCAGGTCTACTCAAGGACCATACAAATGACCGGCCAATATACAGCATGAAACAATAGCTTCAATAATATATCCATTTATAACACATCATGGCTATGGTGGTACAGGGGGTAGAGCTGACACAAAGAGCCCCAAAGACAAGCAAAACAGGAACCAACACCATGGTCAACATGATCCAGAAATATGCAGAAAGGGAGGGAGATCTAAGCGCCCACTAATACACAGACGGGAAGTTTAGGGGAGAGAAAAATAGTAGAACAGTAGAACAGTAGAGAGAAACGAGATAGGGACAGGCTAGGCAGAGAAAGACAAGCCAATCGCATCCTCTACCACCGTCTCCTCAGGTACCAGCCATAAGCCGGAGTGGCAATGGACTCGCCGAAGGGAGTGGGCACCTCGGCGGAACCGGGGCGGGCCACGGGGTGGCGCAGGTACACGGCTGCACAAATGTTCTGGTTGACCTCGAGGTAGCGCGGGATGAAGGCAAAAGCAGACATGTATTGGCGTGGCTGCCAGGGGGTGGAGTAGGTCTTGCTGTTGTCGAGAGGGTTGTCGCGCATTTGAGTAAGGGCGCGCTTGAGCGTGTCGAACTCTTCGTCGCTGAGTTCCGAGGCATCCACCTCATTACCCAGCGTTGCCTGCGCGAAGGCTTCGGAGAGCTTGTCGCTGGCTGTGGCTTCTGTATCTTTCTTCGCGGAAGCCACCTCTGCATCTCCCCTGTCGGTGGCGAAAGCATCTTCGGGACGGGGCTTCACATCCTTCTTCTCTGGCTTCTCGCTCCGTTTGGCCTTGAGAAGCAGGGTTAGCTGGGAGAACTGGGCCTCCAGGCTGTCAGCGAGGACGGTACTGGACTCGGAGCGGGACAATACGCGGCGGACGGCTTGTTGGAAACCGCGTAGCTCCTGCTTGCGCTGGGGCGCGAGTGTGTTCTTGCCTGCAGACATGACAGACTTAGCCTGTGCCAGAAGCGCCTTGAGAGTCTCCTTAGTATCTTCCTTTTCAGTCTCCTTAGTATCTTCCTTTTCAGTCTCCTTGGTCTCTTCCTTGGCGGTCTCCGGTGCGGCCTCGGCTTCCTCGGCTCCCTTTGAGCTCTCGGCCTTAGCTTTTCTCCGAGTCAATCGGCCCTGGCGTCGCTCGTACGGAGTTTTCGTGTGACCAGTAGCGTACAAGACACGGTCTGGGTCGACCTGGAAGAGGTCACCGGGGTTGAGGAGGTAGCTGGGGTGTTTCATCTAGTAACACAAAAGCGAGTCAGTAATCAAGGAATCGGTAGCTTCCCATATCGCATCATACCTTTTGCCCATTAACAGTGACCGCTCCGTGGATGACGAACTGTCTCGCCTGTCTGGCACTGCTAGCAAACAGAGCTCGGAAGATGGCTACATCCAACCGGCGCTCCAGGGGTGCAAAGGTCATGTGGGTGTAAGGTGTAGGACGTGTCTGGTAA
The DNA here is from genome assembly GCF_028828025.1 of Penicillium rubens. Classification (NCBI taxonomy): domain Eukaryota; kingdom Fungi; phylum Ascomycota; class Eurotiomycetes; order Eurotiales; family Aspergillaceae; genus Penicillium; species Penicillium rubens. Next base: position 7,088,171 of record NW_026890600.1, read on the forward strand.
GCGGGCTTTCCACCCTTATCAAGTCCTGAGCCTCGGCCGGACGAGACTAGGGAACCGTCATCAGCGGCCAAGTCGGATGCATTCATCGGGATAACACTGCGAATGCGATGGTTGAACATGCGTTTCCACTGTCCCTCACGGACCTGCTCGCCGTGATAGGCACGGGAGGCAGCCTTAGCAGACCATTTCTGCTGGAAGAATGTGCGATTGGTGGTGGGTGGGCTGCGGAATCGTTGCATGTTATACAGGTTGTATTTGCTCCATGATTGACGGATTTTCTGACCAGTGTCTTGTTAGCCTTATTGGAATTGGGACAACCCAGTATAGTAGGAAGACATACGCCTTTCGACAATGTGTTGCTGGCTCTGTTTCTCATTGTGGCGACTCGTTAGACACAATGCTGTAGCAAATAATATGTTACCCAGGGCCAATTTGGCAGAGTCTCAAAACTTCAATGCACGTGACTGCTAGGAAATTGATGCCTGAAAAATAGGGCGGCAGATAACTTAACTAACTATTGGATGTTTGTCTAGTTTGCATATCATGTAAGGGGAACTCGATGTTTGCCTGGGCAGATTCTGCCACCGCCCTGTAGAAAGGGGTATATATAGGCGCCTGGCCCCCGGCTCTTCCTCTCTTTTTCTTTCTTCTTCATACTTACCTTGTTTGGGTGACCGTGATCAACAAGACGTTCTCACCACAGACTGGTCCCTGCATTGCACAGCGTGGCGGAACAGTCTGTTCAATGGTTCTTTATGGGTCATTGACAGGCGTATTCTTTGGCACCTCCATTCGTGGAGTCTTTTCTTTTCATCAATCCTTGGGCCAGTGGCTCGATCTTGGAGAAGAGGATATTCGTAGTTGGCATATGAAGCACTGTACATGTAGTCATGATAGGCCTTTGAAGTGAGACCAGGAAGCCTTGTTGTGTTCTATCGATGCTCTCCCCCCCCCTGAAGGATCTCCCCATTCTCATGGCCCCTTAATGTTGTTGACTCTGTCGATGAAGCTCTGACAGATCGTCCCTCCTAGAAATCCCACCAGGACGTGTCTGACGCGTCGTGTGGTGCCTATGTTGTACAATGTCTCCAAGCCCCTATCCTCTAGACATGACCCACTTGATTCCCTTTCCTGGTCCCTTACTGCACAGTTTTAACCACTGAGAGGTGGGAACCTGCTGGAGTAATGGGACTCGGATAGTGAAAACCCTGCAACTGTTGCAGCTCACGTCTGTTGGATGTCTCAAACCTCTTATGGAGCTACGTCTCTGTAGCTTTTCCCTTATATCTTGAATGCTTGTAAAAGAAAATGAAATTGTTCTGGTATATGGTAAAGGAATATGCTAGTAACTCCAGAGAACTCATTACGCCATGTCAAATGCATACAAAACTCCCAGTCGTTCAACATTAAACGTCTTGTTCTCACTGTGTCAGTCTCTCCTAGAACTTGGGAAGGCCTCCGCTAATGACTCTGCTTCTTGGGGATTAGTCCATTCCTCCAGTAGCTCGTGCGCCATATCAACGGTTTCATCATCGATGCCCGCCTCCAGCACAGTCCCATCGCAAAACGCCAAGCGAGTTAACACAACGAGATGTTTCTGTTTGCTGCCAGGTACACACGCCAGCTTCTCCTGCATATTGATCAAGGTGCCATGTTGCCGCATGACCCCGAAAATCAGCCGCATAAGGCCATTGACCAGTGCAACACGCAGGTCTGACTCTGGCGGGGAGGAGTAAAGTGCATCCAGCTCATCGTGCATTGACCGGAATAAACGAGCGAGTGCATTCGGGTGTAATGCGAGGATCATACTGGCATGCTTTTGGGATGGGGCCATAGGGTTGAATGTCAGCGATTCCAGCAGCAGCAGGACCTCGAGGCGCATCGCACAAATGTCGTATGCAGTGTACGGCTCTATCCCTTCGTCCGGTATTGCGGGCTCACTCAGCATGTGTGTGAGGCGGTCCACAATCCACTTTTGCACGTCCAATTGGTCCTGGTCAGAAGTCCTAATCGGACCGAAGGAGTCTGCTCGAATACTTGTTGACAGGAGATTCATCAAAAGCACAATGTCACCCAGTGGATGTGACGGGTGCAGCATCACGAGAATGAACGAGATCCGGATATTTTGCCAGAATGTCTCCATTGCACTCTTTATATGCAATACTCCGCAGGCGATTTGGTAAAGTAAACGCATGGCCCCAGTCGAGTCAACCAGGGGCTGCAGATCTGATTGTGGTGTCTGTCGAGTAATTCGCTTATCTCGCGATGCCGGGGCGTACTTGAAGCGAGGAACTGCATTCACTTCCACGGTGTCTTGCAAGACTCCGACTAAAGGTGTGATCAGCTCAGAGAGCGGGACATCATCCGACATCAAACTGTATCTTGTGATAGCTTCAAATCGGGGGATCGGCTCGTAGAACTTCTCGCTGATGGCGCGCTGCCATAGCGAGGCAATCGTTTGCGTGTATTCTAATACGTAGCTGCTCGGGTCGGCACGAGCCATGACCTCCATAATGATGCTGGACATGGGTCGATGCGGTTCCGAGGGAAATGCAAGCTTGGCCATGGCTTCGAAATCGGTTTCTTGGTTGGGATGCGTACGGTGGCTCAAAAGTCGCATCATAAGTCGCTGGTTGCGACCCGCCTCTGCAGACTTGCGCTTCGCCACGTCGACTTCGGCCGGAGCATCAGTCGCATCGGCCATAATAAGCTCCACGCCAGCAGGATTCAACTGCAGTGGCGCAGGGGCATCTTGGCTTGATTGCCGTTTACGTTTTCCTGGGACTGTCGGCGTGGCTCGCTTGGAACGTGCTGCAGACTTGCTGGGCGATATCATGGCAATTTCATCATCATCAAATCCATCGCGGAAGGGAAGAACCCGGGACTTTCGGGGCGTCACTGGGGCTTCCACCTCGCGATGCTTGGACTTGTAGTTTCGAAGCTGGTAGGCTTCATCCACGAGATCCTGTTGAAGAAATACATTCTCCGTCGCCAATATCTTGCCTTCGGACATGGCTGCCTCAACTTCTTGCTTGTGTTTCGCCATTTCATCGGCCATGGATTTCCGTAAAGACGCTATTTGCAGGTCATAGTCTTGGGTCATCGTCGCCTGTTTCCTTCGAATGATCGAGATTTCACCGGCCTTCGTTTCCACTTGCATCCTCGCTTCAGCTAACTCCTGTAACATTCGTTCTCTTTCTTGCTCCATCTATGAAGGTTGTTAGAGTTTATACAAAGAAATTTTCATCTAACTCACCTGTACTAGGCGTGCATTGAGCTCAGCGGCGGCGTTCCCTTGCCCATAGTACTCGTCCACATCCATGGCATCGCCCAACTGCTCGTTGACCGCAAATCGAGGATTCGTTGCGAGCACATGTTGACCATGAGGAATAGCATGGGGTTTATCGACATTATCGTACACCTCGGCTTCCAACTCCCCCACCTCCAGTGTATTGTAGTCGTTCGTCAACCCGGTATGTAGGCGAGGCGGCGGTCTCAGCGATCCAGCATTGTTGTTTAATGGCACTGCTTGAGTGCGTAGCAAGGGGTTGCTACTTAGGGGTTTTGAGTGATACTGTGAGGCCGATGCCTGAGTTGCCTGGAACGCATTCTGTTCCAGCTCATACAACGTCCCCGGTGGCAGGGAGTCGAACTCATCGGAGCCGTAGTCGTCGTCGTCGTCTTCCATGCCCCCGCCATGAATGGACTACCAGAGGGAATCGAGGGGTTCTAAGTTCACGGAGGGCTTTTGATCATTCTCGACTTGGAGTGGTTCCGAGGGTTGAATAAGGAGGGAGAGAGAAAACACGGCAGTTCAAGGCAGCTGGATGACAACCCTTGCACATCCAATTTCAATTTCTAGTCACGAATGTAATACTTGAAGGCCAAGTAATGATTGACTCAATAAACCCGCATGATACACCGAGGTATAATAACTACAAGCCAAGAAAAAAAAAAAAAGAAAAAAAAAAGAAAAAGAGTAAAGTAAACACGGGGCTGAAGCTGAAGCTGACCGCTTTCGGCACTTCACATGAGCTCATGAACTTCTAATCCGATGATCCTCTCTCGCTCTCTGCACTCTCCACTTCTATTGTCCAGAATTCTGTTTCTGGCCCCCTTTTCTACATCATGTCGAAATCTCGCCGCAATGTTAGATTTCAACACCGGTCAAATGATGAGCGACGTCTCAGTGTGTCCTCCGACGTCAGCGATGCACCCTCAGAGCCCACTAGCCCCGGCAAAAATGGCAACGTCTCCAAACCACCAACAATAACTGAAGAGGTTAGATTTCAGTATAGCACAAGTATGACCTCGGAATTTCGGTCTGACATGATCTTCACTTCTAGAAACCCCCCAATCCGAATATGAGAAGAAGAAGCAGACCTTCATCACCCGGACGATATGGACATTTGTGATGATCGCCGGTTTCTTCGTTGCCTTGTTTTCCGGTCACATTTATATTATTGCCCTAATTACTGGCATCCAAATTATCTCGTTCAAGGAAGTCATCGCTATCGCCAGTATCCCTAATAAGGAGAAGAACTTGCGGTTCACCAAATCGTTGAATTGGTACTTCTTGGCGACCACTATGTATTTCCTGTACGGAGAGAGCGTGATTTACTACTTCAAGCACATCTTGCTTGTTGACAAGGTGCTACTTCCGTTGGCGAACCACCACCGCTTCATCAGCTTCACCCTTTACGTCATGGGTAAGTGTTTCGACCCTTCCCCTTTTACTCCGCTAACCCCGGTCGATAGGATTCGTGTTCTTTGTCGGATCTCTGCAGAAGGGCCACTATCGATTCCAATTCACCCAGTTTGCTTGGACCCATATGGCTTTGTACTTGATTGTTGTCCAAGCTCACTTCGTCATGAACAACATTTTCGAGGGCATGATCTGGTTCTTCCTCCCCGCCGCGCTGGTCATCACCAATGATATCTTCGCCTACGTCTGCGGTATTAGCTTTGGAAAGACACAACTCATTCAGCTCTCCCCGAAGAAGACTGTTGAGGGATTCCTTGGCGCATGGGCCTGCACTGTTGCCTTTGGTTATTTCATGACCAACTTGCTGATCCGCTACAAGTACTTCATCTGTCCAGTCAATGATCTGGGCTCGAATGTTCTGACCGGTCTGGAATGTGTTCCGAACCCGGTCTTCACGTTGCAACCGTACTCTCTTGAAGTCTTTGGCCTGGACAAGACCTTCTGGGTGGAACCTATCCAGTTCCACATCTTGGCCTTCGCCACATTCGCTTCGCTGATCGCTCCGTTTGGTGGATTCTTTGCTTCTGGTTTGAAGCGCACTTTCAAGATCAAGGACTTTGGCGAGTCGATTCCTGGCCACGGCGGTATCACTGACCGTATGGACTGTCAATTCATCATGGGCTTCTTCTCTTTCATGTACTACCACAGCTTCATTGCTGTCTACAAGGCCAGCGTGGGCGATATCATTGAGACCGCCATCAACGGTCTTACAGTTGACGAGCAGCTCGAGGTCGTTCGTGGCTTGGGCAAGTACTTGTACAATCAGGGTGCCGTCTCAGAATCGGTATGCTTCCTTCAACCAATTACCATGATCATCTTACTAACCTTTCCTAGATTCTGGATTGCCTGGTCACTGAGCTCAAGCGTCGGTGAACTTAAAATTATCCGGCATTCAGATTGAACGCACCCAAATTTATGACACTCATATTTCACTTTGACTTCTACCATTCGAGGACGACCTTTCAACCCCGCGCTTTCCCCCTGCAACTATCCTCCGATTGTTTCTGTGCCGACGACCCCTCTTGCTTCTTGCTTCTTGCTTCTTGCTTCATTCGGGACTTGATTTGGGTTCACCGAATATGCATGCAAGCGCCAATGTGTGCATGCATGATATGTACATACATGGGCCCCGCTCGCGTTACCGCCTTTCAACACGGCATCAACACCCGGCAAAAACCACCCGTGGCAAGGGCTCTAATGAACCGGCCCGAAGAGCGAACATCTTCCACGCCGGAGGCACGGGGGCGATCTTTTCTTTCTTTCTTCACTTACGACTGTTTCCCTGTACTTTTGTTTAGTACTCTTTTTTTTATTCTCTTCTCTTCTCTTTCTGACTGTTGCCGGGCCATGGACTGGACCTAAATTTGATGACTTGTGCTGCTCGGTCCATCTTGACCTTGAGCTCTGCTATACTCCCGATGCGTGGAACGGACGGGTCTCTCTACAGAAGTGGTAGAAGAAGAGGGGATGATGGGGACACCTTTGTCTGTTTCGCGTCGGCGGTCTTGTCTCTAGCTTCGCTGTTTTTTGACGCGCGAAGGGAATGGACCGTAGATTTGTACATAGCTTTCAATTCAAATTTTGAAGCTTTTCACTCTAGATAGGTCCGGGTACAGCGAAAGTCAACCATGGTGCCGTCCTTCAATGAGAAGCCAATTATCGATAGTTAATGGATTTTTTCATTGTGTCTATCGAGAATTCGTTGCTGGTCATAGATGTCTGGGGTATCGGGAAATCGTGGGAAATATGGATCAAGAAGGGGAAATTTCTGGAATACCAGCCTCGTGTTGGAGATAACTCAGTTCCGAAACTGCAGAGCAAGAAACTGGGGTGTTTCGCCCATCTGTCCAGAGAAGTGCGGTCGAAGGCCCCATCGGAGCTTAGCAAGGATATCGGCGTATCCCAATAAGAATCAGGACGAACAGCCGACAGCGAGTCACCGTGACCAGAGCATTGCTTGGCTGAAACCAAGATGGGATGTAGTATGTATAGGGCCCTTATCCAAGCTCATCACCAAGCCCGCTATATGATTGGTCCTATGGACCAATACCTTTTTTTGGCTGCGCTCGCTGCATGAGGCACGCCAGGTGCCAGGAACCATCTCTTAGCCATCTACTTCATATTCTTCCATTTCAACCTTGAAGTACGCTGCGACCTGTCGCCTCTCCTCATCCGCACATGCGGGATCGAGCATGAATCGCACCGCAGCGTCACGGCCTCGCTCGCCTGTCCTCTGGCGGTCCCCGTTCGCGGCAATTGGTGTTAAGGGATGAGCAGGTCGTGAAGTATCTGGCTCATTGGGCCCAGTGCCGTTGGATGGTCTGCGTGGCTGGCCAATCCACGGGTGGTAGCGCGGGATGTTGTGTTCGCTGGCTTCTTGGTTGAGTGGAATGCGGACTGTCAGGAACCGGTCTGCTGGGAATTCCGAGCCGACGGCGGTTAATGAGCGGTGGTGGGTGTAGAGTTCTAGGAGATCGAAGAGGGTTTCTGGGTTATTGTTAATACTGTGGTATTCACTAGATGTATGCAAAGGCAATAACAATACTTACCCATGATTTCAGCTCGGCTGGTGCTCCATTGCCCATAGTCTAGCCCAGACTCTACTTGTTCGACACGCTGGTCCAAGAGTCGTCCTGCAAGCTCAAGGCAGCTAAAAGCCATCGTCGATGAGTTTTGTTTGATGGGTGCAAATGTGCGGTAAAGATCCGTTGAAATGCGGTAGGCAAGATTGGAGACTTCGGAGTTTTGTAGTAGTCCATAATGCCGACCCAGCTTCATGAGGGTCTTATGAGGATGCCGGGTTCGAAAGTCAAACCCAGAGGCCTCTAACATGAGTCTTTCGAGACCGATGATGCCACGCGCATTGGATTCAAACATCTAGCGACATGCGTTAATTCTCGGGTCTGATCTCGTCTTGTACCACGACTTACGGGATCATCAGCCGATAAATGCTCCGAGGGGGCCACTTTCAAGTTGTACGCTGCGCAGACAATGTCTCGCGACTTTTTAAGCGTATCTTCGATCTTGCATGCTGTGAATAGAGCCGCAGCCGCAGCATCCTGTATCCCGGGTTAGGTTGATCTCCTTGACGGATTTCCGAGAAAACTCACTGTGAAATTATACTCATTGTCTGGATGCACCAGTCTAAAACGGTGGTAATATCCCACTGCCGTGTCGAAAGTGCGAATGGGACTGGACTTCCAGTCAGTTCTGATGAATCTTGCCTGGCTTGGAAACGACTTACAGGTTGAGGGCTCTCCGCACGCTGTCGATCCATGCCACGCCCTGAAGACGCAATGAAGTTTCGCGAAGGGGATTGACGTTCATTGCCTCAATGCAGTTTTCAATTGTCTGTTCGAATATGTATGGATTGGCCACCTGTATAAAAGACGGGTGGATGACTGGGACTGATAGGCTGGGTTCCAGCGTCGAGCTCCCGCGGGGAGACTCGTCCCTCATATTGCGTGCCATGGCAATTTTTTCGGATTTCCTTAAAATATGGCAATATCAAGCAATATCTTTAGAAGTTGCAAGATGAAGACGCGCAACAAGTGACTGGATTGATATCTCGATCACGTGTCCGTCCAAGAGCTCTTAATCACGTGTGGACAAATCGGAAGTACATTCCCCCGTATTCCGAAGTGTATAGTTATATCTGTGTGTACCGTCATTCTCTATTCCCTGGAGAGGATGTGCAATTATACATATTGATCATGCTGGATATACATGAATGGCAGGATACTGTCTCATAAATCCCTCAAGGAACCCCCCTGCCAGCCCGTGTCGCCTTAGCTAACTCACTTTGAGCTGTATTATCCGCATATCTCTTGTAGATGGGAAGGTAATGGGCAAGATCACTAGTGGTCTCCTTGACACTCCTTCTGCTCTCAATGGCTGCCAGCCAAGTCCTCCACCGGCTCCAAATCTCCTCTTCCGGACCCCCTTTTCCCTCACTCGGAATTCCCAATCCACCATTTTTAAACTCATCAAACGCCCACAGTCGTACCGCCCATGGAGCCAGCACCAGATCCGGTAGACCAATATCCCCACCAAGGAAGAAGGGCCCTTCGGCGTGCATCTCCTTAGTCCAGGTTTTCAGGTGATTCAAAAACTCTTGCCGAGCCTGGTCCAACCCCGCATCTGGATTCTGGGCACTGCCATCTGCAGGCTGATACTGCAAGAAACGGTGGAATGATGGGATTATCCGAGATGACACATAGTCAATCCAGATACGTGCGCGGGCACGCTCGTAGGCATCCTCTGGCAGGAAGCGGGGTTTATGGTCTGGGTATGCTTCTTCCAGATACTCTAGAATCACAGTGGATTCATACAGTGGCCGTGGGTGTGGACCTGCTGGCGTTGAAAGTGTAGGGACTAGGCCTCTGGGATTTAATTTGAGTAGGGAGTCTGGCTTGTTGTATGGGTTAACCTCGATATATTCATATGGAATCTTTTTCTCTTCGAGGGCGAGCCACACTCGTTGCACTTTGTTTTGTTAATATTATTGCCTATGGATGAGTGGTTGGACACACACCGAAGCTTTGTACCATGTTAGCAGTCATTTTTGTATAAGATTAGAGGGGACTGGACATACGGACAGAACCACCCCGCATACAGCTTCAATGGCTGTTCAGCGCGATGCTGATCGACCAGCGTCTTGGCCGGGCCGCTGGCCTCAGGGTAGAGGTTGGAATCAGGATGAGCCGGCATTGCGAAATGAAATTTGACGTCTTTAATAGAGAAGTGAAAGGTGAAAGTGAGAAAGGGATCAGTTGGACAAGCCTCGGATATTAGTGTGACATCATATTCTAAGCGTCCTATCTAGTTACTCTTCTTTCTGCTGCTTCGTGTCCGTTATTTTAACCCTACTGGCTTGATAATGAAAATAATAGAGAAAAAGAAAAAAGAAAAAGAAAAAAAGGAAAAAGAAAAGTAGAAACCCTTGCATGAACTATCAGACTCTAGTCTTTTCCATACTTCCTGATCAACTTCTGCATAATCGACATAGCACCAGATCGATACCCTCCCCCAAAAATAGCATGATGATTTAGATGATGATACCTTTTTTTTTTTCCGATTAAATCAGTAATTGTCCAACAGCAAGAGAAGAAAGAAACTCACAATTCATACAATTCCACTCGATCAACATACTCCGCTACAGGTTCAGTCTTCGGCACAATCCGATGATATTGATCAAAGAACCGAGACCCAAACCCACCAAACATATGCATGATCCCCAGTTCAAACTCACTATGTCCATAGCAAGCCGACGGGTCATACACCACATCCCCCGGCGTCTCATCGCGACCTGAGCCAACAATCCGACCCCAATCAGCATTCCCACTCCACAAATCCCCATGAACAACAACAGGCACGATACCCTCCCCCTCACCACTGGAAGTATACCCTAAATGACCAACCCCAAGCAACCGAGGCACAACCTTATGCGCTGTCTTCTCAACCGTCTCGCGCAGCCCAGCATCGGGTCCATTGCGCTCTTCGGATGTCGCCAGGATTGTAAGCAACCTTTCATTCGCATAGAATTCAGCCCAGCTATCACAAAACCGATTGGGCTGCTTGGTATCTCCGCAGAAGGTCGGTACGGGAAATCCGAATCTGCGCCGGCCGGTGTTCGGATCTGGGGGTGCGGGAGTGGTATGTAGTCTCCCGAGGCGGTGCGCGAGCGTGGTTTCGTCACTCGTGCTGCGGCCCATCTTGCCGCCAAGCTGGAGGAACTCTGTCACAAGGAAGTGCGTTTTGCCCTTTGTCCCTGGTTCGTCGAGTGGCCCCCAAGCTAGGGCTTGCGGACAGAATCCTGGTACTGAAGCTGCGATTGCGTTGAGGGATTCGGATTCGCCTTGGAACATTTCTTCTGCAGCTTTGCCATTTGATGAGGTTTTTACGAAGTAGCGTCGCTCTTCTGCGCCATTTTTGCCGGGGATCTGGGCGTGGATGATACCTGTGCTTGTGAAGCCTGAGCCTAGGCCGGATGTCGAGAGGCTGACTTTTGATTCGGATGGGAGTGAGAGGGCTTGAAGGATGGGTTCTGGTACTGGAGACATCACTAGATTTTTGTTAGAAAGAACTAGACTGGTGGTGAACAGATATTTAAGATGGACAAATGTGAATAGACCGGATTTGCAAAGGGCTATGACGTTTTCCCCCACATCGAGAATGGAGTGCTTATTCTGAAAATTACAGCTTTCAGGCACATATTCATTAAATTGAGGTGACCTTATATTCAGTTAGGATATCAGACGGGATCGTCACAGTAAGAGAAGGCAATAATAATAATAATGATAATTATCCACATTTTCCTACAGTACTCCAATCCATCCAGAACGTCCACGGGTAACTCTAAGCATAAAAAAGCCATGAAACCATGAAACTATGCGGGAGACAGTTTGTTCAACAAATGCAGCGCAGTCTTCGTACGCTCCCTAGTGTCCAGCTCAGTATCATCCTCGAGGCTAGCCAACCGTTCCGCAAAACCAAGGGAACGAAGTCTCACTGCCCGCTCCCTACAACCTTCATGATCGCTCTGGTCTTCTTCGTAGATGAGATTGATTACTACCCAGACACAGTTCGACCGAATGTCTTTGTGGGAATGGTTGAAATAATTGCCTAGAGACCGTAGCAACTCACGGTGGAATGTGACGATGCGTCGGTGGCGTGGATGTCCGGCCGCCAAGTGGATGATGAGAGCGGCGGCTGCGTTGATGATCTCATTAGGGACATGGAGGGACCGACTGCTGGAGTCTCGGCGGTGAGGCAGTTGGATGGTACGTGGTCGCAGCGTATCTGCGATTGTATCGAGGAACTCATTTTGACCAAGCTCTCTGAAGAGATATTCAATCATCTCAGGTGCATCCCGACCACAGATCATGTTGCGCAGCAAGTCGAATGTCTGCTCCTGGACGGCGATATCGTCCTGTCGAGACTGTGTGGTTTGAGCCAGAGTTCCGTGCAGAACGAGTTTGCGCCTACGTCTTGCATCAGGAAGGAACATGTCCAGACTCATTTTGGAGGGAGGCATGGTATCGGTCATCTTGAGGTCCTCGTCCCACTCCGCTGCATCCTCCATGGGGTTCAGAATATCGACCTGCTCGCCAGCTGAGTTGGATCGACCCATGGCGAACCCGGGACTTTGATCCGCCTCCTCTTCTACCCCCCGTCCAGCCACTGCGCGGACCGGGTCCTGGGAGATGACCTCCATAATCCATTTGGGACCCAAAGTCTCGATGATGTTCATTCTGATGTCGTTTGCGGTGTCATAAACCATGTGCTTGAGAGCCCAGAGCGATTCAATCTGTAATTTGGTGTTGGATGAATGAGCGTGTTCGCAAAGGACGGGAATGATGTTGTGGGAAATGATTGCCTGAAAAGAAGAGCATGTTAGCTGCAAAGTCTATGAACGAAATAGATACACAAACCTCTTTCATGGGACTGAAGTCCAATGCCAAGTTACAGATCGCAGCCGTTGCTGCAATTTGCACCTCGAGGTCGGAATGGCGAAGAAGGGCAAATAGTGGCTTAGCCACGCCAGCATCAATAAGACTAGTTCTTAACACGCTCACGGATCTGGTCAGCATCCGAGCTGTGCCACAAGCAGCCAGAATAGTGGGGATCGGATTTCCGTCCTCTGCGGTATTTCTGGGCATCGCAGCATCAGCCAGTGCATCACTAGGTCTTGGCTTGAGGGCGTCAATGATGTAAGGGACTACGCCATGTTCGCAAATCGCCTTGCGGTACTCGTCTTTGAATGGAACGAGTGCTGCCAAAGCTTTGAGAATGTTCTCTCGGTAACGCATTACATGGCAAAGGGTCGGCGAGTAACCAGAAGGCCCGAGTCGGCACTCTGGTGAAAGAGACTCAAGGTCCCGGGCTGGGCCATCCTCTGCGTGCCACATCGGCCGGGAGGTCTCTGTGATTGGGTTGTAAGTCTCCTTGAGAAGTTGTGAAAGCCGCTTGAGCGCATTGCCTTCTACTGCGTGTCTCTGCAGCTCCTGGTCATCCACGACGAGGTTGGCTAATACGGCAGGCGCCTCTTCTTTTAAGCGTAAGCTCGAAGAGAGCAGCCCATTGTGAATAGCGCCTTCTTCATCCGGCAATCGGACATTCTTGTCAAGCATACGAATCAAGATGGGAATCAACAGATAACTGAACATTGGGATGCGATGTTTCTTCGCCAGTCCTAACCGGAAAAGAGCCGTGACAAGACGGGCGGACATCAACCGTGTCATGCCATTCTCTGAGCGGAGAATGCACAGCAGCCATGGAACAATGGCATTCTCGTCGTCTTCTGGGACAGGTGTCTCAGCTAGTGAAAATGGTGTGGGGTAAGAATGGCTGTGTCGGCGCTGCGAGCCTCCGTGCCCCAGAGGTGGGAAATTCGCAGAGCTAGATGATGATTTTGTATGTGCTAGAGGAACCGACGGCAAAAGCTGTTCTATGGGGTTGGAGCCAAGATGACGGGGTACTGCGGAGCCCGACAGATATGTGGATCCCCACGGACCTTTCTTAATGTCTGTTGGAGCGAATCCAGCGATTTGTTTTGGAAACACCGTCACAATGCCAGGCGATGACAGGAAGTGCTCCGCCCTCCATTTTGACTGTTCAATGATCACAGCAACTGCGCGCAGAATCGGTGCTAGCTGGGCGGATTCGGGGGCCGGAAGTGGCAGATCCTCCAATACGCCGGGTTCTTGAAAGCGATCCTCCGCACCCGGCAAGACAAAGCCCTTGGCCACGACAAAGGAGGCAATCTTGAGGGCTAAGGCATCCAATACCCCGGATTCTGCTAGTGCCGTCTTATGGGTTTCCTCCGTGCAAAGCTTGCCGATCAGGGCGGCTGCTAGCTCGATCGTGGTCTGGCTGTGCAGGTTCTTGTACTCCTGGGAGATTATACGTCTAAGACAGGTAATATTTGCAGAAGCAAAAACAAGATCCGCAAGCTGCGTGTCCCGAGGCCATTGTTCCTGGCTTTGCAGCGGTATCCGGTCTGCGATTGTGTTCAAGAGTCGTAGAATGGGAAGACAGAATGAATCGGGGCAGTCTGGGGAGGAAAATATTGAAAGTAAGGTTTGGGGAATGTTGCTGGCGAATAGTGGGGTGAGGAACGTCGGACCACCTGCTCAGTACAGTCAATGTCTGTCTTGGCGACAAGGATCTAGTCTTCACACACCTTGTGCCAAACTTCCAACCACTAAAGTTGCTTGAAGGCATGCTTCGTAATCTTCTGGGGCTTTTGGCATGGACCGGCCGTGGTGCAATATCGATTCATTAAACTCGGCCGTTCCCGGCCATCTCGAGGTCAGCACCTGTGCCAAAGTAGGTATGATTCCCTCGACGACGTAGGTTTCCTTGCGTTGGTCATGACCAATCAGCTCATTCTTCAGAGTGCGCAAAGCTGTAATCTGAGAGGAAGCCGATTCGGCGCTCTGTAGCTGCAGCAGAATCGGCGGTGCGGCAGCTCGCGTCATCATCTGGCGATCACCCCCTCCCAGCGGGAGGTTCTCGGCGTTTCACTGTGTTGAATCAAGGAATTGGCAGGGATATTAGAATGATATTGAGGAAATTATCTCCGTCAATGTGAAGATCGTGTAGACCTGGATGCACGACATAAAGATGATGGCAGACCGGAACTGGGCCTAGAGGTACTCCGCACTTTGGTTCTGCCAGGACACACCGGTCCCAAAAAAAGTAGCCCCGGATTAATGAAAGACCGGCCTTCAGCCTTACCGGTCACATGGCTAGATGACCCCAACTGCTTATATAATAAGAGCTGTCATGGATGAAAATCCTGACCATTCCTTGGTTGTTGAGTGTCACGAGGACAGCATCTGGACTAACGCCACACATTCGGAGACGTTTTGCCTGTTCATAAAAAAGAGGGCATATTGAAGTCCATAAAGCCTTGGTTTAATTGCATAATGGGGCAAAGGAAAGCTTCTAGGGTATCAAAAGTGGATGCATCTTGGTCAAATATTCGCTTACGGGGCAACTCCGTACTATGATCTATATTAAGTAGCCCAATATTGTAAGGCACTGATCGTCGGTTTCAGTTCTCATGTTATATGCAACACTACAGTAAGTTCAGTATACTATTGACCTGAGCCTATAGAAACAAATATAGGGAGATCATGTGAATCCCAGTTATTAGCTGTCTGTCATATAAAAAGATGCATATAGAACTCCAACTCCGACATGCGTACAACCAATTGTATACTTGAATTTTTCTTGGCATTTTAACTTAATCCAGCTAGGGTACATGTAGTCTACCCCCGCTTTCCCGTGGCTCGATACAATGGTGTACTCCGTAAAAGTACAGACTTATTGATATTATGTGAAATATCAAGAGCGCTAAATGGTATCTAGGATTTCCCCTTCCTTTTTACCTAGTATCAACTACATACCCTTAGTTATGTACGTATGTATACATAGGTGTTGAGATATAATACATACCTAAAGGGTACATAGTATGTAATAGTTAATAGTATGTAATAATCAAGCCAAGAATCAGAAAAATTACAAATACTGTAACAATACAGTCACCGGAAGCAACTAGCCACTGAAAAGCATGGATCTATATTACCTCACTGAAGGAACTTTGCCCAGCTGAACAAGATTTTCAAACCGGCTTTCGCCCCCTTCCTGTTCTCTTGTCCAAGGTCATTCGGAGTATTATTCCCAGACCCCCCTCTTTCCTCTTTCAATATTTGCCTCTTATAACCTCTTGTGTCCCTTTTACTTTCCTTGTGAGAGCCTTTTCAGCCTCTGAGGATGAGGCCGGCTGTGCACCCACGCCATCCACAGCGCGCCCTGACTGTGCGCCCACGTGGTCTCACCTTGCACTGTGAATGCTCAGATTCCCAGCATTCCTTAATAACTTAGTTACACCCCCCCCCCAACCATGTTGGCGTCTTCGCCCTCGCCTTCAACGGCTGCATTACGCTCCCCGCTTCCTTCAACTTCGGGGTCGCATTCTCATTCCCACTATGAGCCGACTGGCGCTCCACAATTCAATAGTCCTCGATCTTCGCGTCTGGCCATTGACGAACTTCGCTCGGCCTTGAATCGACATACTGTCGATCCCTCCTCTCCTGAGACTTCAGGGGATCTTCAATGCAGGCGCGCATCCACATCCGACACTTTGAAGACCCTGGTCAATAATTCGGCCTTGGCTTCGACCCCCCAATCAGCCACTTCTTCCGCTCTGACTGCCACCACCCCGGCGACTGCCACCTCTACAAATCCACCCCCGATCTCCTCCCCCGCCCCCTCGATGCCCGCCCCTACCTCGGGTTCCAACAAGCGCAATAGCCATCAATCAGATGCGACGCCGGCCGAATATGATGGCGCAGATTTGGAGAGGTCGCAGTCCAAGCGTCTGCGACCTTCCAAACCAGATGTCAAGATGTTGCCCACGCAATATGAACTGGCCGACCCGCGTGACATGGTCGTGCTGATCTCCAGCATGCTCATGGAGCTGATCCGATTCAACGACAAGATTCCACTACACCAGGGTCGTCTAACTCGCTTCCACTCGCGCTCACCGCCCCGAATCTCCGTGCAAGATTATCTACAGCGGTTGACGACCCATGCTACTCTCTCCCCCCTATCCTCCTCAGCATGGTCTACTACATCGATCGACTCTGCGCGCTGTACCCCGCCTTCACCGTTTCCAGTCTGACCATCCATCGGTTCCTGATCACCAGTGCCACAGTCGCCAGCAAGGGACTCAGTGACAGTTTCTGGACCAATAAAACGTATGCTCGAGTCGGTGGAATCGGCATGACGGAATTGGCCATGCTCGAACTAGATTTCTTGTTCCGAGTTGAATGGCGCATTGTTCCACAACCGGAAGTGTTGGTGGATTATTATCAGAGCCTTGTCGATCGATGCGACGGGTTTGAAATTGAAGGCATCTGCCAGAATGGCAGTGCTAAAGCCGGGGTAACGGGTATTGCTCCAGCAGCCGGTCCTGTTTCAACATAAAGCTGGAACCATGCCCCAATTACGTCGCCGATGCGAAATCTGCACAAATTACGTTCTGCCCTGGATCACTCGGGCCGGTCTCGAGTCAGCCATGGATGAGTGGATTCTTCTGTCACCCGCCGAGTCACTGGCGGTGTGATTTAATACATACCACTTGCATTAGGGGAGTGATGGTGTCAGATCTCGATGCACCATTACTTTTGATCTAATATCGAGGAGCACTGGCATCAGACATGGCGCTTTAGAACATGGGATCTGTCTCAGCACATACCAAGAGGCCAAATGGGCAATACCCTGTTCCTGCTTTTCAGCGATTCTTTTCACTGGGCGGCGTTTGATGTCTTACGGGATGATGAGGTGATATCTACGATCAAATCACCTATTATCTTAAACTGTTTTTTTTTTTTTTTAAAGAAAAAGACCATACAAATCTCAAATATCCACTCATAATCTTTTGAAATTGTAAACCTTCCGCGTTTTACGTCGGTACTACATATCTATCGGTTCTTACATTGTAAACCCCTTCGTCGGTACTAGATATCTATCGGTTCTTACATTGTAAACCCCTCGAACGACGTGAAAATCTCCAGATCAAAAAGACCCAAAGCGGCCTAGCGGCAAACCCGTGGGACAACCCTTAGAAGTTTGCATTGTTTGCTTCTTACCTTTTGTATAGCTGCTTCTTTTCTTCAAGTCCTCATATGAATACATGTACTTCCTCTGTCGCTGAATTATTGCGCCGTTAGCAATTGATGATCAAGTGCGCAATTCTAAGCCACTGCCTTTTACAACCACTTCAAGGCAATGACATTGGTCGTATATTGTTAACCTATCTTGATATATTCTGTTTCACCCCGCGCCTGGCCGGCCATTTGAGATAGTAAGAATGGACGTGGAAAAGACTATCAGAGGCCTCAAACCCCTCGAAGGGCAAGTCGCCCCCATTCGAACAGTTCAAGAAACAAGACCCCAGGAGGAATTCGGTATGACCTACAATGTTGCCTTCTTTTGGCGACATCATGATTAACCGACAAGTAGGTGATGCCTTTGTCGCAGAAGTCAAAGTGAAGTCTGCATCCAAAGTGATCAAGTAAGCTACAGACCCGGCATACTTTACAGGTTAGAAAAGCTAAATTAATCAATCCTTATTCAGGGCTATCGACACGGCTTTCCCCAAAGACCCTTCCCTTCCACTATCCCACCTCCGTCGCTTCGCCAAAAGAGAAATGCTCCCACCGCGGCTGAGGGCAGCCATTGAAAGCCAGAGTGTCCGTCTAGCGGCCCCAGCACAAACCATCTTCGTCCTCATATCACCACCATTGCCTGATATCACCACACTCAAGGCTCTGCTCGCTCCGTTTGCGCCTGACCCAGCGCCGGCCGCTACGAATGATCCCCCAACTACGAATGAAACGCCAGACGAAGCTTCACATTCCGATACTTCAACCTCTAATATTCAGCTTCACCCCATCAAAATCCCCCTTGCCCCGCCCTTCAATACAACTCAAGCCGAAACATGGACCAACACCCTCTGGCCGGTCGTATTCAACCCAGCCGCACCCCGCTCAACTGTCGCGCCGCCCCCTCAAACATTAAAACGCGCACAGGAATCCATTGAACCACGGGCAGGATACTATTTATCCCTCGCGCGCAAAGTGGCAGAGGAAGCAGAACAATCCGGGCTAGGCCGCGGCGTCGGCGCAGTGATAGTCGACCCTGCCATCGAAGAAGAGATAACTGAGGCAGCCTATGAGGCCGGATACGACACTACAACAGAATGGGATGAAGCAGTCCTCGCAGTTGCCGGTGATGCGCGGTACTCCCGCTCTGAGGCAGGCGCGTCATCCCAGGCCCAGCTGCACCCCGGGGTAGCGCCGAACCCAGCGAGCAAGACATACAACGCGGATATTGAGGGCGGGCCCGAACTGCACGCACTCATGCGTGCTGTCGAGCTTGTTGCTCGCTGGCGCCGAGAACACGATCGTCTCGACGGCGTGCCTGCATTAACGCCTACTGCAGATCCATCGAAGCCAAAACTAGAACAGCCAGACCTGAGCGCCTTGGAATCATACTTCTTATACCGCCACCGTCCTGGTACATCCACCAACATCTCAAACCCACCTCAGTCTCCGTCCTTCCCATTGAAGAGGAAGCACGACGACGCTAATCCTGAGTCCGCCTTGACGATCGACCCCTCTGCAGACCCTTCTCAAACCCAGCTCCACCACCCACCTCCCCCCGCTCCTCCCCCATCTACCGTGTTACTTGCGGATTATTCTACCCCGGCTACCACTCCCGCAGCCTCGCGCATTCGCACCCGCTCGCAGGGCGGCTACCTTTGCACAGACTTGGACGTCTACCTTTCCCATGAGCCCTGTCTGTGCTGCTCTATGGGCATGCTTCTCTCCCGGTTCCGGTCTGTTATCTTCCCCAGACGTGGAAGGTTAGGGACTGGTGGCCTGTCTTCCGAGCCGGTTGTTGGCCCTGTGGCCGATGAGCTTGAACCGGCTGGAGAGGCCGATGCTTCTGCGGTGGATAGACAGGACGAAAGAGGGTACTATGGGCTTCATTGGAGGAAGGAGTTGAACTGGAGGGCTCTTGGATTTGAGTTTGTGGAGGATGGGGATGGGGATGTGGAGAGCCAGGCTAAAGTGCCTGTTTTCCATGCTTGATTGCATATATTCATCTGTTCGCTGTATGTTATATCAGGTATGACCTACATTCTATATACATAAATAAGACTACGTCCGGGACGATAAGATACAAGCGTGTATGTGCACTTGGGCTTTCGTGTTAGATTGGGCTCGCGATACTTGCACCAAAGCCGAATGCCCTGGTTCAACGCTTGTAAACTGTGAACTCCATGACTAGAAAAGTCACATAGGCAGCGAGAAGTACAAGGCCAGCGATTCGCTGGGGTCCCAGAAAGACAACCGCTACAAGGGACAGCGAGGACACCCAAACCGTGACCAGATCAAACAGAACAAATGTATCTGACTGATCGAGAGAGTTCCCCGCCACCGCCACAACGCCAACACATAGTGTTAGCAGGAAGATATTACTCCCTGCCGTGGTCGCAACAACTATGCCTCCCTGCCCACGAAAGCCGCTGAACATAGCAACCAGCTTCTCTGGTAAGGTTGTGACGAAAGCGATCACATTTAACCCAAACACAGTGCCCGACAGATTGAGAGAGTCGGCGATGGTGCCTGCACTGTGGGCAAGGATATATCCCGACAAGGAGAGTGCTAGCAGCCCAAAAATCAGTTGGAGGACATGATGATAAAGCGGCCGAGGTCTTTTGTCCTTGTGGACGGATGCATCTATTAGTTCCTGGGGCACGTTCGTATCTCCTAATAGAGGAGAAGTCTCCGAGGCTGGCTGTCCTGCGCTCTGCGCTGGCATTTGTTCATCACAAACATTGGTTGATTCGTCGTCACTTGCACTGTCCGACAGCTGAGGTGGTTCACTGATACCTCTATAGATGGCAATGCCAATAGAGACGATATAAAGTACGAAGAGAGCGATGAGAAGCCCACCGGTAACTCTATTCAGCTGTTGAAAATATGCCAAGATGATGAAAATGGTGGTGACGAAGAATTGGAGTGCAGAGTATATCTTCGCGCTATTATCAAAAGGACCCCCGTCTGGATAACACAAGAGCCCCAGCGAAAAGGCACCCAGGATGTTGGAGATTGTAGATCCCATAACATTGCCCAGGGCTAAAGGGGTGCGACCTTGTAGGATTGCAGCGACAACAACAGCGAGCTAAGGGGAGCTTGTTAGCATAGACTAGTTAAATGATGGAGCTCAAACCAATTTACCTCTTCATATTCAGCTCCAGCAGTCAAAAGGGCAATAAGAGTTGGAGAGATGCCCAATCGCTGTCCTACAATCACAGTGTGATCAATGAATTTGTCTGCACCATAGTCAAGGACAAAGACCCCAGCAACCAACGTTGCTGTGTTAAAGAAGAGGCTATCCCGATTCATGGCATATATGTATATGTATGTAGGCACCAGTTGACATAGATGTACATCCAACGTATGTAGTTCTACAAACATGAAGCCCTCCAGGGGTCTCCCGAGGTCAGGTGTATCGAAGTTACATACGGATTACAGGGCTCTCTAGGTGAAAATGTGTATTGATTTTGTAAGAAAGGTAAGTAAATGTAAGAAAAATTACCTTTTGATCATACAGAGCTCTTAATACAGAACTAAGTAAAGTTGTCATAACGTAATCGGTAAGCGAGCTGCGCACGCAAGCGAGCTGCGCAGCCCAAAACACATAGTAAAAGCGATAAATTACAACTTGATATCTCAACAACGGTTGTTTATAGGAACATTTCCTTTTGGTTTATTGGTTTATATATAATATTACGTCGCTTTAGGGAGTTTCGAGAAATTTGATAAATTGGTGACTGAGATATATATATATCTATAGATATCCTAGAGTTCAGCAATGTATTTTTCGTTACCATAACAATGCAAGTTCTCGATTTACTCAAAATTGATATATAGTACTAAGAATGCTTATCGGTTGCTATCGGCAAATAGTAGAATTGAATAAAAGCGTTAGTGGTTGAAATAGAGTATCACGTTTACTATGTGTTTTGGGCTGCGCAGCTCGCTTGCGTGCGCAGCTCGCTTACCGATTACGTTATTAGGGCATATATAATTATAGTCATATATAGTCATAACTAACGTATTCACAAGCCACTATGCCACCAATTCGCTCTTAATCCTCGAAAGATTCAACCAAGTAAGAGGGTAGGCTTTTATTAGCTACTAGGCGTTTAAAAAGGGAGGTATCATATCTATTACTCTCGCTACTCGCACCTATAGAGTCCCGCGTATAACTCTCCGCCACCGGCTTAGTGGTATATAAGTTAAGGAGGAACCTCTTGAAAAATAGATTCTCTCTATAGATCGATATAGAGGCCTAGCCTTCTATCGCATAAGAAATAGCGAATTTTTTACTCGAAAAGCGCGGAACTACCCTTGTTATTTCTATCGGCGAGAACTAGATAACGAACCATATAAAAAGATATCTTCTATCCTCTTAGTATATGGATGTATATAGTATCCATGAGTATACATAATATCAGTTACGGGACCTACTTACATATGTACTGTACTACACACTGGAGATAACTTGAAACTTCCTTTGAAATTTTTTTTTTTGGGTAAAAACAGGCTTTTTGACATACCACACCTGGTATTCTGCGTTCTCGCATTCACCACACTTCTCCAAACCTCCACACTTCTGGCATTAACCTCCCTTCTCCCCCAACAGCAACGCCCCCGACGCCCCGGAACAACCCCGGCCCTCTTCAACACCCTTCTATGCAGACAGAGCAATCAATATCAAGACAAGGAAATTCGTGACTTCGTCACAGGATCTCCTGTATCCACGCCAGATGTCGAATGACATGGCAAAAGTACATAAAGAATTTGGTAGGAACAGTTCACGGAGGCTCACTCTTTTTTTGGCCTGGTAGTGTGCGATAGGGCCAAGATGGCTTTGAAGAATGTATCCATGTGAAAACGGAGAGGGGTATAAACCGAGGTCAATATCCCATAAGATACAGCCCAGAGGTAGACGGGGAAAAAAAAGCAATTGGCTCAAAAGACAATGGGTTGTGTAGCAAATGATTCGGGTTCATCACACTGAAAACGAGCAAGAGAAAAAGGGGTCAAGACAGAGTCTTGAGTAGATGCTTTTGTGGAGCAAAAGTGAGATATGATGAAGGAGCATTTAGGTGAGAGGTAGTAGGCATCAAGGGACCGCCGTACCCTAGATTGTCTTCCTCTCTCCAGATGGCTCCGTTGTGAACGGTGTTTCATGTGCAAAGGCGAGAGCTGTAAACAAAAAATGGAACGAGCTCGCCAAGATTGATTGATGTTATGTATGGCCTGTTGATACAGGCGGCAGGTCGTCCTCCGAAGCGAGGATCAAACTGCATGACTTTGTGGAAGACACAGAACTTGATGTATCGCAGGATGTAGTGGGTATGATGCTTTTTTTCAATACGTCGTTGAAGAATGGATGTCCAGCCTAATGGCCTAGCTTTTGGGCGAGAACCCTCAATCCATTCGTTGGTAGAACAATAGATAGGCAACTTTGTTGTCACGAGAGCCATAGCGACCCAGGGGAGTTCGGGCCCCAGAGGCAGCCGCGGGAGGTGGGGTGACTCCATTCACGGATTTCTTGCTCGCATGTCCGTT
The DNA here is from genome assembly GCF_028828025.1 of Penicillium rubens. Classification (NCBI taxonomy): domain Eukaryota; kingdom Fungi; phylum Ascomycota; class Eurotiomycetes; order Eurotiales; family Aspergillaceae; genus Penicillium; species Penicillium rubens. The sequence goes on from NW_026890600.1 coordinate 7,111,160, forward strand.
GGTACCATTGCCATTGACCTGGCTCCAGCCCTTGTCGCTGTCAGCCAAGTCCATATCATCCTGATCGATGTGGTCGAAAATATTGCCGTTCGGGACTTTGCCGTGCTTGTGCTGCTCAAGAGCGGCAGCGAGAACCTTAGGGTCTTCCTCCCCACCAGCTTCTGCCACCTCCTCGCTGCGAACGCGACGGATAACAGTATCGTCCATGCGGATCCATTCCAACCCTTCCTGCCGGCGAACATCGACAGTGTAGTGACCACCGCTAGCGTTCTTTCCGTGGTGGTAGATGACACCCATAAGACGATACTTCGGGGGCCCTCCCTGGGATGCCATGGCGTTACGCCGATGAGCTGGGAAGACCTCCCGCGGAAGCTCCAGGTCTAGGGGATATCCAACCTTCTTCCAAATCTTCTGAGTGGCACCTGTAACACTGTCGTATTGGAAGCGCTTGAGATGAAGAATGAGAACAGGGGGCAAGGTCTCAATGAAAATTTGTTTAGTCGCGGTAATGTTGGGTCCGCGCGACGAGTTGAAATCACCTTGGATGCTTTCCGGCTTCGTCATTCCTTTAAGCGCATCAAGAATGTTGTGAACGTCATGCGACCCAATGTCGAGTTGCAAAGGTTGATAGGGTTCCAATGTAACAGAAGTCTTGTTACCAGGCACCTTGAATTCTGACCGAAGCTTCCCCCCAAAGATTCTGGTGACCGGCGACTCGGCAGCAAGAGAGCCAGACAGTTGGGTGACCGCTGCTTTTTGCTTGTGGCCAACTTCCAACCAGCCATCGGCAGAAGAATCGCCGCCTTCTTTTGTTGCAGTGTGCGTTTCGGCACGAGCGCACTCCTCGTGCATTTCCTCGAGAAGGAAGCCTAAGAACTCTTGAGCATCCTGCTGATGTCCGCGCCGCATGTCCCTGAATCGTGGCAGCTGTCGAACCATCTCATAGACAAACTCAGGAACGAAAGAGTCACCATATTGCTCAAGCTCATTGGGTTTCAACCTGAGACGAAGTTGCTCTTCGGAAGTGGCCGCATCAATAACACGGAATTCTTTCATAAACATGATCATCGCGTCGATCAAAGGAAGGTCACTGTGGAAGGTATGCGCAGCACGTCGGCCAAGATGATCAAGGAACTGGTAGAACGGGGTACAAGAAACAAGAATTTGCAACACAGAGTTCATGTAGCACATGTTTCCTGTATTGACCAGTCCCCGAGGTTCAAGAAACGCGATCTTGTCGCTGTATTGTGTGACATCTTCTCCCAATTTGCTCAGAACATCTGCGAGAGATTTGTTTTTCTGGGCAGGTAGCCCGTGTGGCTCAGACAAAGCGGCGGCGGCGGCGGCGCTTACTGCTCTTGCTGACTCCTTCGAACGGACCAAATCAGCCCAGGACTTGGGTGCAGCTGGGGCAGGCGAGATTGTCTTGGTTTCAGTGGAAGGGGCTTTATCCGATTCTACCACTGGGGCAGGGGTAGCAGGTTCAGTCGACTTAGGAGTCCCAGATGCGACGCTGCCATCTTTGGCTTGGCGATGTGGGGTAGATGGTACGTTGGGCACCACTGGAATAACAGGAGCAGGCTTTGAGCCTTTCGACTGTGCCTGTGATCTCGCAATTGACGAAGGAGTGGTGGGCTGTGTAGAGTCTGCATCTGACTGTTGGAAGGTGGTGGTCGTTGGGGTGTGAGGTTCCGAAGATTCTCGGGCGGATGAAGAAGATGGCTGAGTCGCTTCATTTTCACCTCGCTCGGTGGCCATAGGCGTGTCTTTAGTGGGAAGCTCAACTGATGATTGCATGACACGGCCCTTGCGACGTCTGCGCGGGACCCTGGCCGGGAACGGCTGCTCAGGAACAGAGAGCCAAGGAATCTAGACTAAGAGTTAGAAAAGTGCTCAAGTCTAATTTGATATTGAGAGTAAACACTTACTGGTGGGGCAAAAGTGGGCTTCGGCGGCAAGTTTGACTGTGGTCCCCATCGCGGTGGCGGTGAAGCGCTGGGATATCCCTGGGCTGAGTGCGGTAGAACAGCAGGGTATTCCTGGATTTCGGGCTGAATGGGTTGAATCGATGGATGCAGGACAGATGGAGACATTATGGGTTGCAGTGGAGTCGGAGTTCTTTGATGCATGGGCATCGAATGAGGAATATGCGTGGGCGCCATGATAGGCTGCGAGTGAGGGTAAGAGGATACAATCATCGGTCCGTAGGGCGCCTGGTAGGGACGTGGAGGGCCTTGGACATGTCCATATGGGGGATACCAGTAAGGGTATTGCTGCGATGAGTATTGTTGATGAGGCATGTGGCCATTCATGTGAGGGTAACCCATGTACTGAGGTGATCGCATGTGGGGAGGCGCGGCGTTGTAAGAGAAGTCCTGCTGGCGCCTTGTAGGAGGCATGGGCAGCTGCCCATGGGGCATGGCAGGAAGATGGTGGTTCATCTTGAGCTAGTTAGAGAAAGAAGTTGTCTTGACGTTCGGTCACGCGTTGCCTCAAATGAGTGCCATGCGCGATAGCAGTCAAGAGGAAGGAAAAATCTGGAGCTGCTGGCGCATTTAGGCAGCCATCGTGGCCTCGGGCAAGAGGTGCTGGATGTGTTGGAGAGTGGGAGTGGAGGATGAACTGGGTCGAAAGAGCTGTTGGGGTTGGCTGCTGGGATTGGTTGAAGGAGACTGGCAAACCAGATCGGAGTGAGGAAACAAGAGAAAGAAGTAAATCGCTGTACAAGTAACTCCCTAGGCGGAGAGAGTTGACAAGTTCGGGGATAAAGCGAGTGAGCAGAATGAAAGAAACGGAAAAAAAAAAGAATATGAGACGAGGGTTAGGAGGCCTCGATTCACCGTCGAACGAAATGAAGCTGAAGGGGACCGAGACCGAATTGGGTGTCGGGACTTGTTGGTTCACGTGACTTTACGATTTGTAACCGGAGAGGGGCGAAATTGCATCTTCACGACATCAACTGGTACCCTGAGGGCCGTCCCTCGATCCTCGTTACTATTCTTACATGGCCTTAAGGGTCGTTCATTCTTCTTCACCTCTTCTGGTCCAAGCCGAGGCACCTGGTGGATCACTCGATCTACTGCCCGCTAGCTGATTGACATCTTATCAGTTAGTGGTTTTATCCAGTCCCTCATAGAACCCCTCCTCCTCCTTTCAGCCAACTGGCTTGTTCTGTCTCTCTGCCTTGTTTGGTTTATTCTTGTTTGGTTTATTGGGGTCTCGCGGTCGCAGGCAAATACCGCAGGGAGATGTCATCCAATGCAGGACAGAACCCGCCCCCTTCTAAAGCGGTAAACATTCCGAATACAGCCTCGTCTACTCCATTCCACTCAGCAGCTCCAGCAGAAAACAGCTCTCAAAGGCGCGCAGGAGGCTCTGCAAGCTTCCGGCCAGTGGTGTCATCGAAAACTTCGGCCACCCCAAGGAATAATCAAGCTCGGAAGAGTCAACATAACCGTCAAAGAAAACCTCGGTTATTGGATGATGACGAGTATAACGAATCGGTGGGTTCACGGGTCTATCTTCCTGAAGAGCTGCCTGCTGACCCTAGAGCCGTTATCTAGGCTGCCATGAAATCCACTACCAGCCGGAAAGGGCAGACGTCCATCACTCACTTAATGAACTTTTCACTTCCACCTCGCCCACAATACCATCCACCTCCCCGCAGCATTCGACGGTATACATCCTGGGGAGCGGGTGCAGTCGACAAATCACGTTATGTTCATGCGAATTACCGGTTTATTGTGATGCCTAATCAGAGTTTCCATGCTCAGGCAGCCAATGCCGATGTTCATCTGGATTGGGCCTCGGTCCTTCAAGTGCTGGTATCTGCTCAAACGCAGGCTGCCAGTTGTCCCATTTGTCTTTCTACTCCGGTAGCACCGCGAATGGCTCGGTGTGGTCACATATTTTGTCTCCCATGTCTTATCCGATACATGCACTCATCCGACGACGATAACACGGTCCCTGAAAAACGGCACCGCTGGAAGAAATGTCCTATCTGCTGGGATTCTGTGTATATCTCCGAGACTCGACCTGTCAGATGGTTCCGCGGCCAAGAAGGCGATCTTCCCGTCGAAGGCGGTGATGTTGTATTGAGACTCGTAAAGCGAGAGCCGGGCAGCACCCTTGCTCTGCCTCGTGATGGATCTGAGACACTTGGTCCAGACGAGGATGTTCCGTGGTATGATGTGGCGGAAGTTGCCGACTATGCACGTATCATGAAAGGTGGCGAAGAATATATGACCGCTCAGCATGATGCCGAGATTGAAGACCTCCGCAAACAGGAAGTTGAAGACGAGCTTCTCTTTGGCGATGAGAATACGTGGACCCGAAAAGCAATTGGTTCTATCATGGATGCCAAAGAGAAGCTGAAAGGCATTGGCAATCCACCTGAGGTACGGCCAGTTAAGGAACGCACTATAGCTCCTACGCCATCCAGTAGCTCTTCTGAGCACACTACCGTGACGCCGGCTACATCAGATGAAGCGGATCATCTCTCTAACTCCCTAGACGGAGTCCACCTTGAACCTGGATCCAGTGTCAAAGCTAAAGAGAAAGGCCGCAGCAAGCAAACGCCAGTGTCTTCCGGGCCAGATCAACCATACCATTTCTATCAGGCGTTGCCTCAATTCTACCTCTCTTCCTTGGACATTCGCATCCTCAAGGCTGCGTTTGGAGAGTATTCTCTGTTCCCTGCAACCATCCTACCGCGAGTGGAGCATATATCAACAGGCCACATTGTGGATGATGAACTTCGCAAGCGAGTGAAGTACCTCGGGCATCTTCCGCAGGGGTGTGAGGTTAGCTTCCTGGAGTGCGATTGGAGAGACGTGGTTGTCCCCGAAGTTCTAGCGCGTTTCCGCGCAGAGACTGATAGACGCCGAAAGCGTAACCGGGAAAAAGAAGCCCGGGAAGAAAAAGATCGCATTCGCGCGGAGAAGGAGGAGGACGACAAACGGTGGGCTGCTGCTCGGCGCAAGCGGCCAAGCATCGGAAGTGCCAGCGTCAGTGAAGCTCCATTCTCTGCTCATGACTTCCAACCACTGCCTCACAACGCGGATCCCACATTATACGACGCCACCGCCTCCTCGGCCTCTCCTCCACGCTCATCGGCTGGATTTGGAGCGTTGGCTTCTCCTTCCACCAGTCCCCCGGGTAGCCGCACTGTTTGGGGCACAGCGGCAGTGGGTTCACTGTCACCAAGCCTTGAGGCTCAAGGAGCTATACACAGTGACGGGTGGCGGCAGGGCTGGGAAGATGAGCTCTTCGCCCAGCAGGAATCTGATCTACTTGCTCAGACGGCATCTGGAGACCAAAATGCAAATCCTGGACCATCTTCCAGTGCAGGTAAGAAAAAGAAGAAGAATAAAACTAAGATCACCTTGATGGCCACTAGCAGTCAGAGAGGGGCATAGGTATTGACGAAGCCTTTGTTTCACTTCTCTCAATTTTATGTTGAACCGCACTGCATTGTCATATATGAAACCATTTCCCTGATTCTTCGGGCTGTTGTCTTATTATTTGTGGTTCTCGGCTGTGCCCGTGTGCTATCCTACCGGTACTGTTGGATTTTGTGAAATATTTAAATAAAACAAATAAACATTTACATTTACATTTACAATTCAGATGCATTTGACTCAAGATGATATATGGAACGTTATATTTAAGATTCTTTTACAATGTCTTCTACGGAGTATAGGGGGGGGAAAAGGCTGTTAAAAAGGTTCTCCCTCAATGGTAGTTAAGAGTAAGGAGTCAAAAGGGAGAAGAATTAGAAGAAATAAAACCAGTCCAGACATACAGTATACCCTCTACGGAGTACATTGGCATACAATAAGGGGTAATTGCATAGATCTAGGGCTTGAAGAACCAAATAGTCAAAATAGGCAGTTGACAGCGAGCCCCCCACAATGACACTCTCAACCACTAATTCTCCCTAAATGGTAAATTGCCTTTAACTACAACAGTTGTACGGAATAGTGGGGGGTAAAATATTACAGTCCTATCTGCTAGTCCACGGGGTGCTATGTAACTATGTTATAGTGAAAAAAAAAAAAAAAAAGAAAGAAAGATTTACCCCCTTTTAGTGTCGAATGGAGGGAAATCTATATACCTCAATTTCAATGTTCTTCTAGTTTTGAATATACTATGTACCTACCAATGCCTTTTACTACTCTAGTACTAACTATCAAACGACATAAATACATAAATACCCCCATTGTGAACTTCAGCATAACCGATAGTTAGTTATTTTGCCTGACTTGGAAGTCTTTAAGGTTATAGGCTGATTTTAAAATTGTTTATTATGTAATCCATTAGTACGGGGCCGGCGGACAAAGTAAACATTCAGGGCATTCCTGTTTTTTTCCACCCTCGCTCCTTTTTACCCTCAGTCACTCCTCTCCTTACCCTCAATTGCAGTCGGAACCTTGGTCTTCCGATTGAGCGACCATGACTTTAACCCGTTCTCAAACGGGGAAGACCCCTAAGTGAGTAGTTCCCACCGGATCTTAGTTGCGACGTATCCACACCCTGAATCCTCCAGGGTTATATCTTGCCAATACCCGGAACTTTTGGCTTGCATATACTAGGCTTTTTTTTTTTTTTTTTGTCAAGCTAATTTGGAAACCTTTCTTCCTCCAGAAAAATGGATCGCCCGGGCTTCATTGAGACTCCCGGCGGCCGTCGTGCCACTCGCAACAATTCTGTCTTCGAGGGTAGCGAGAGTGAGGTCTCCAACTCCCCCTCCCTAGAGAGATCAAAGTCCGCCTCCCGTCGTCGTACTTCAGCCAAAGTCAAGATTGAAGAGGATGATACACCTGCGAAGGTCACGACCAATGGCAATACTACCACCCCCAAGCCCAAGTCCGCATCGCGCGTGGTGGACGGTTGGGAGGAAGGCCTCGATCCCAAGGTGGACTATAGCGGACACTTTGAATTCGGTGGCTCCTTGGGTGTGCTATCCATGATGATCGGATTCCCCATGCTCATGTACTACATGTGGATTGGTGCCACCTACTACGATGGCAAGTTCCCTCGCCCCGCGGAGAACGAGAGTTACGGCGACTTTTTCGCACACTTGGTCGATCTGGTCTACACCGGTGCTTTCCCGTCAGTTAAGGCATGGACTATCTACTGGGTTTTCTTCGTCTTCGAGGGTGCATGTTACGTGCTTCTTCCCGGTGTGAGCGTTTCGGGTCGCCCCCTGCCACACATGGGTGGTAAGCAGCTGCCATATTACTGCTCTGGTGTGTGGTCTTTCTATACCAGCATTGCATTGGCACTCATTGCGCATGTCACTGGGGTCTTCAAGCTGTACACCATCATTGATGAGTTTGGCCCCTTGCTCAGCGTTGCCATCCTTTCTGGATATATCGTCTCTTTCATTGCCTACTTCTCGGCTTTGGCGCGTGGCGCAGAGCACCGTATGACTGGCTACCCGATCTATGACTTCTTCATGGGTGCCGAGCTTAACCCCCGCATGTTCAAGATCCTCGACTTCAAGATGTTCTTCGAGGTCCGCCTGCCCTGGTACATTCTGCTCGGCCTGTCTATGGGCGCCGCTGCCCGCCAATGGGAGTTGTATGGTTACGTGTCTGGCGAGGTTATGTTCCTTGTCATGGCTCATTACCTTTATGCCAATGCCTGCTCCAAGGGTGAGGAGTGCATTGTGTCTACCTGGTAAGGGTGTTTCCTGCTCCAGAATCAAGATTATTTCCTAACGTTTTGCAGGGATATGTACTATGAGAAGTGGGGCTTCATGCTGATCTTCTGGAACTTGGCCGGTGTGCCTCTGAGCTACTGCCACTGCACCATTTACCTCGCCAACCACGACCCTGCTGAATATCGCTGGAACCGCTACTTCCTTGCCTTCCTCTTTGCCGCCTACCTGTTCGTCTACTGGGTTTGGGATACCACCAACAGCCAGAAAAACCGTTTCCGCCAGCAGGAGCGTGGTACCATGGTGTCCCGCAACACCTTCCCCCAACTTCCCTGGCAGACATTGGAGAACCCTAAGACCCTTACTGCGGCTGATGGTTCAAAGATTCTTGTAGATGGGTGGTGTAAGTCTATGCCAAATATCAAAATCTACAAATTCCAATACTAACGACCTCATAGACGGCAAGGCCCGCAAAATCCACTACACGTGCGATCTTTACTTCGCTCTGAATTGGGGTTTGATTACCGGCTTCTCAAGCCCGTTCCCTTGGTTCTATCCCGTTTTCTTCGCTTGCATGATCAGCCACCGTGCTCTTCGTGATATTCAGCGGTGTCGCACTAAGTACGGCGAGACCTGGCTCGAGTACGAACGCCAGGTGCCTTACCTGTTCATTCCTGTGAGTAACTTGACCTTATTAAAGACTTTCCCAGCGCCTGTGGCTGACCTCGTAAATCATAGTATGTCTTCTAATCGCAGCCTGCTGCTTTCCCTTGGACTCATTGGGGGCTCGGTAGGTGGGAGCCCAGGGGATCTTTCTTCTTTAGGTCTAACTCGACCATCATTCTGCCAAACAACCTTGATGTAACATATGTATAAAAACAAACCCTTATAACGTCGAATTGGAATGTTATTAATACCTGCACCGATCATGAAGCAAGATCTCACCCTCTGGTGTGGCCTCTGACTTATTTGGAAACCACTTTATGACTTTTTATGACTTTTGTACGGTTGCGCCGAGTCACCTAGATTCTGAAGTTCATCTATATTTGAGACATTATTTTCTATTCAGTTTTAACCTACAATGTATCGAAGGTAGATGGATCTAAGTAGTTGAAATGTTGGCCAGTATCAGCACATGACTGCCCCGCGTGTGTGTTATCGATAATGCTTTCGTGCCTCAATCATCTGTATTCTTTAAGATCATTCCAATCCGTTCCTCGATCTTATTTCCAGTATATTACTATCTTTGAAAAGAAAATAAAGACACCATGCTGATCCAAGAATCCTATCATGATGTCTCCACCAAAGCGGATGGACAGGGAACGATGCGTATGTACACTACGGTCCCTCTACAGCACATTTCTCTCCTCTATAGAGCCATTGCTCCTTCATAGTGTCAATCCTGACAATTTACCAGGCATCTATGTCTTCCACCCGACAATCCCGGGCTACCCCAAAGCCCGCTTCCCCGGAGTCGTAGTTTTCAGCGAGATCTATCAAGGTTCGTGTCCCCCCATTGCGATCATGCCCGAACACCTCCACTAAAGACCCGCAGTAACGGGACCCGTGGCACGCTTTGCACGCCAGATCGCAGGCCAGGGCTACATCTGTGCTGCTCCTTCGAGCTATCATGAATTCACTGGCCCGGAACCTCTGAAGTATGACGCCGAGGACACGGACAAGGGGAACGCGTGGAAGATTGGTAAGGTAAGCAAAATAACACAGCTTCCATGAGTAACATGCTTTACTTGCGTTTTCCATTCTTGTTCTTTATTAGGGATCTTTTTATTTTTATTTTTATTTATTTTTGGGCTTGAATTTTAGTGCTGACTGTATATCAGAAACTTGCCGCTTATGATGAAGACGCTAGTCTCAGTGTGGATTATCTGCTCTCACTGCCTACTTGCAATGGCCAAGTCGGTGCCACGGGCATGTGTCTTGGTGGCCACTTAGCCTATCGTTGCGCGCTGGATAGCCGGGTCAAGGCGAGCGTGTGTTACTTTGCCACGGATATCCACAGCAAGACCCTTGCCCTGGGAAAGAACGATGATAGTTTGGAGAGAGCTGGGGATATCAAGGGTGAGATGCTAATGGTATGTTAAGATCTTTCTTTTCTGTTGTTTTTCGTTTGGGTTTAATTGCTAAATACAATCTCTAGATCTTCGGCAAAAACGATAACCACGTCCCGCCCGAGGGACGCGATCTCATCCGCAAGACCTTGCATGATAAGGGCGTTTTATTTGGTTTCTATGAAGTCGCTTGGGCACAACGTGAGTTGAACACCACTCTCAACACTGTTAAACACAAGTGTGCTGACAGAAATACGTATTCAGATGCCTTTATCCGTGATGAGCTCAGCAAGGGTCGGTATGATCCGGCTATTAGCAAGGTCTGCTTTGAGATGCTGCTTGAGCTGTTTGGGCGCACCTTGAAGCTGGATCTGGGCGATTATGATGGGCAAAAATTGGTGATCGAAGATGTGTGCTAAGAGGAGCGTTTGAATACTTGTGAGACTACATGAGGTCCCCTACAGAAGAAGGGCCTGATTCGTTAAAATTGGACGTGGATCAATCAATTTCCAATGGGACTAAATCGAGTTCTTAAGGGGTATACTTCTACATATACATATGTAAGTACCATGCGAAATACTCCGTAGAGGTACAGAGTAACGGTACAACGCAGGCACATAACATGATCGTATAAATATATCCCAATGGCCCAGTACTCTATCAAAGCAAAATTCAGAAAATTGTATGTGTTTGCTAATTGTGGCCTGAGTCCATCTGGTCGACCTGGCGACCATATGTTCTTCGGCAAGGGTTGAGGTAAACCACTTTATCAAAAAGAAGAAAAAGGAAAAGAATAACAAATATAACAAATATAACAAATATCCCAGATCTAGGGAGACCTGCAAGTGTCTATAATATCACAAGAGCCTGCGTTCTCTACACACAGCAATTTTATACTTGATACCTAATCGGAAGAGAGTACTATTATTAGTGACTGGACCCAAGGAACCACCATTGCCACTCTTTTCAATCTGTTTTGATCGGATTTCAGATTTTGGTCGATTTAAGTCGATTTGAATCGATTTGAATTGATTTGGATCGAAGTTCGACCTGAAAACTTGGAAGTTCAGGTCTTTTTGTTTTCTAAGCCACACTAGCGCCAGCCCTGTGAGTCCCCCGAGTAACCCGTGGGAATCAGCTTTCTTATTTCCCCTCGCAGTACGCTCTACACTGCACAGCTACACAGCTACACAGTTACATAGTTTCACTCTACTACTTCTACCTCTACTTCTGCTTCTGCTTCAACTTCAACCTGAACCTGGTTTCACTAGAGATCCACCGATCTGGATCGATCCTGCGCGCGGGTCAAGACGCCCCCCATCTTGAACTCTCAAGTCTCAACAGTCTCTTCTCAACATTGCCTCACATACTTATCCATCTCTCGTTTGAAGATTCCAATTCGCAATGGGGTCCACTCAATTCGGGAACTTTCACGTAAGTGCAGATCGTACCTGGAGACTGAACCTCCAAGCAGATACTGACCGCAAACCCGTATGGGTACCACAGGACTTCTGTCGCGACTCAACCCTACCAGTCTGCAATGTGAGTGAGATCTTCTTGAAACCCCCTTATAATGGCTTGGAATTCTTAACTGACTGTATCATTTGTGGGTTACAGCTTTTCACCAATCAAACCGCGACTGATGCCTTCGGCGCGTGCGATCTGACCGGCATTCCTCTCAGTGGGGATAGGCACCTTCGGAACTTAGGTACGATATATGAGGCACGAGGCTGATGCCATTGGGACCAAATAATGCGAGGATCGTTGCTAATTTCTGATAGGCTCGATTCTACTGGCCTTCATCGCCATTATCTTGACCGTGGGTATGATATGGAGATCGGATAAGAAACACGCTGCGGTCGGCCGGAGGTATGGGATATATTGTTCTCTATAGGAATATCAGCTGACATGGCGGTGTGCGCAGGGAAATGCAATTGTTTTTGCTCGGTTTCATCATTGTTGAGGTCTGCGAGATCTTCACAGTAGGCGGCTTCCCGCTCAGCGACGCAGTCCGAAAGGTAGGATTTCTACAGGATAGATAGACTCAAGGCCTCGGCTGACAAAACCATCTAGGGGTTTTCTGCAGTACACATTGCCGCGATCACGGCTACTTGCTGGGTCCTCCTCATGAACGCACTCGTCGGCTTCCAGTTGCTTGATGACGGCACTGCAGCTTCCATCGGTCTCATCAGCGCATCTGCTGTGGCCCTCTTCATCGGGACAGGCTATATTGCATTGGACACTGGATTCGATTGGACTGGCCGCTTCCAGTCAAGCTATGACGCACCAAATCGCAACATCGCCCTCTATGTTCTGTACCAACTCTTCCCACTCATCTGCGTTGTCTTGTTCTACCTCCTGGAAGCCGTACTAGTGCTCCGGGTCCTAGGCGAGTTCCGGCCAATGCGTAAGTACATCACACTGGGCTCAAAACAGACATGTGCTAACGGTGCAACAGTGTATCTCACCGGTGCTGGCTTGTTGTTCGCAATTGGCCAGGTCTTCAACTATGTGATCAGCACCCACTTGTGCCAGGCCTCGGACGGCAAGATCAATGGAGCTTTATTCGAAACCCTCTTCACCCTCCTTTCTGTCTCCGGGGTCTGGGCCTTCTGGAGTAGTATCACTGAAGACGACTGGCCTCTGCCCGTGGGTGGTGGTGGCTACAACTGATTTGATAATCATGCCATTTGCAACATCTATGACTTTGCTTCGTCGGTTTCTTGCGTGCGAATTTCAACGTCTCTAATTATTCTCCGGCGATACATAACTTTCTTCACGCTTGTTTACGAATCTTGATCTTGAACTGGGATTGTCGACATTGTGATACCCCATTTCCTTAAGTCATGTTTCACGATTCATCTGCCATCTCTTACCTTTACGGTGGTTATCATGCCTTGCTTTGTGAATCGTTCCAGCCCATCTACGTTTTATGAATTTCTTAGAGTTTTCCAGCTCCCAGTCCTCCGGTCGACCACCTTCTCGTCGGCCTTTATCCGTTATTTTATTTAATGACAGATGCCTCTCACCATGTACTTAGTTGTAACCATGTCAAATAATCGACTTTAGCTACCTCGCCCTTTCCCGATTTCATTAACCATGACTAAAACTGCCGATTCCCAATCACGAGACCAAATCATTCATGGGAAGGCTTTTGTGGAAACACACCTCTAGTCTCTTAGGGTAGGCAGTCTCTGATGCTACCTATCTACCCCGACACGGACATTGGGGAAAGACAAGCCTTCTAATGCGACTCAGTGTGACCCCTGGGCATTCTGGTTTACACATCGCTCTATATGCCCATCTATCACTTGGCCACCAATGTGACATTCAAGCCGAGAGATGACTGTCGTTGTCTTTTGCTGCGAATGACTCCTAAACTTCGGTGTATATAATATTATAAGCAGCTATTTAATTCAACAGCGTAAGCTCGTCCATTTATAACACAATAGGTACCAAATTCAAACTTATCCCTCTTGGTTACTTGTTTCCAATCCTCTGCAAAGGTTCTTGAATATGCGTTTCAATATGACCACTCTTGTCCTCGCCTCGGGGTTGGCCTCAGCTGCAGGCACAGCTGCGGTGGCTAATAATACCCATGTCCAGACCACCTGTACAGACCTCTTTCCATAAGCTCAACTCCTCGCATGTAATTGGGGCAAGCTAGCATGCTAATACAAAGTATACGTACAGTGCGGCAACATAATCTAGATATCGTTCGGCACCTCCCAGAGGCGTGTAGTCTCGCTGCTTGTCTCAACTTGTCGGCCGAACTTAGGTGCATTGCTAATGCTATAAACAATGGCGATCCCGCTGCTCTGCAGAAATGTTTGACGACTTCCGTGACCCAGGTATATCCTTCTGCCTTCGTCGAGTTTGCTTTGGGGACAGAAACTAAGACCCGAGTCTAGATCTGCTCATGTGTTGCTTGTGTTCCAGCAATTGAAGATATGCTGGTTGAACTCGGTTTCTGTCCGGGTTCAAATGATGGCGACGATAAGCCTCCTTCTTGGTGAACGCCATGTGGCCCCCAGCTGCTTGCTAGTTGGGGATCTTGTCATTGCATGTCATAGTTAGTGCATACATAGCAGTCAGTCCCGTTCCCGTAGGAATTCTAGCTGTATTTCTGCTCTTTTCGTCTTTGTCGGCGGCAATACTTATATTAGTATGAGGGACGTATAGGTGAGGGCTAGACCAAGGCTAGACAACGTCTTCCCTCGCATGATGTCGTATGTAGTCATCACAATGGTTGAGTTACAACAGCAGAAGAATCTATATCTTTAACGCTAGGTCATTCAATGATCGATAAATTAGTATAGAATGGGTTATGTACAATGGTTATTCATGAGCTTTCAAGGGAGGGTATCGAGACCTGCACATGAACTGAAAACACAAGGATCGTAAATAAAGTATGTGAAATCAAAGGTTCGTTTGAATATATCAACAAGAAAACCATGTTCAATCAAAACTTTTTTGCAACTTCATAGTCGAACTTTGACATCGACACATGGAAGAGTCCACTCCCGTCTCCCCAAGAGGCTGCGCATCCACTCCAACCCAACTCCTGTCCACTCGTTGGGCCTTGACTCCATTCCACTGGGAGAAAGTCGTTGCTGGACGCCCTCCAACGCAGCACCAGCCAAGGCTTTGGCGGTGGAGTTCATAGCATCGAAAACAAATCCCGTCAGGCCATCGCCAGGCACTGTCGCTTCGGATGTTGCGTTGCCCGAGAGAGCATAATCGCCAGGTTCTGAGGTATAGCGTGGTGCAAACCAATTACTCCGTAGGTCGAAGATGCATCGGTCTGACCAATGACATGACGAGACGAAGAGAATCAGGAGCAATGCGGAGCAGTAAATACATGGCCGGTGGATGATGTATGTCAAGGCAACAAACGAAATGATGAAGAGCGGGGAGGCGTTGGTCGGAATGAAAAGGAGAGGTAGCCAGCTGCAGTATAGTTTATTTGGGTTAGTCTAATCATCTGCTTTGCTGCTTGTTGCTGTTGGTTGCTTCTCTTACCTTCGTAGACAGAACATGATGAGGTTTTGCGGGCGCTGGCCTGATGGCGGAAAGGTGCAGATAGGTGGACAAAAGCGTCGTTTGACGTAATTGATATATTGGAATTTCCTGATGAACTATCCCAGTGAGCTCACCACCTTCGAACTCAGTAAAGTGAAAGTGGGCTAGAAGAAGTAAAGTAATCCGATACATTAATGACGCGAATCGGGCAAGAAATAACACTAGCCACAGTCCGCCACAACTCGGCAGGCTCAGCCACACCCACGGCTTGAACAGAGAGTTCTTCTCTCCTTCACCCTTCCTCTCTACTTCACCACGTTCTTCAATTTCATCTCTCTTTTCTCGTACTTACCTTTCATTTATTCTTTTGTTGCCTTTCTAGCCTTTCTGATTCCCAGTTTCATACTCTGGCCCTCTCGAAAGAGAGCTTCTGAGAGCTCTGCAAAGCTTGGATCCTATCGGCGGAGGTCGCCTGTAACCACGGCGTAACGGCAGAAATGTCCACCCCCACCGATCTCCAGGCTCTCTTAGCCAGTATCCGGCCCCGCCCTTCTCCTTCAAACACTCCTGGCCAGGATAATCCTCAGGCCCAGCGCCAATCGTACTACCAGCCCGGTCTGTTCCCGCCGCACCCTCAGCAGCAACCTTACGATGGCCAGAGCTACCCCCACCCCCAGTCGCATGGCTACCAACATCCATCGGTGACCTCGACCACCCAAAGTCCTGCCCCAGTGGATGTTCCCCCTCATCAGGGCTCTGATGTCTTGAGTCCTAACGTGCCGTCTCCTCGGGGCGAATGGCCCCAGCAGCCGCAACCACAGCACGCCAACCCAGGCTCTGTGGACCTTTTGAATCTTCTCAGATTCAGCCAGCGTCCTGGTGCTTCCCCCCAGCCGCAGGCCCCAGCTGCACCTTCCGAGCACCTGCAGTCCCCGCCGGTTCAGGGAGCTCCTGCGTCACACGGACGAAATATTTCCGCGTCTGACCTAGTTGCTACTTTGTTCGGTCAGCAGGCCCCTACGGCTGCGCCCGCTGCCCCTCCCCCGGCATTCCAGTCTGGTCAGCCTGAGGGCCCTAATGAGAACACACAGGATATGTTACTTCGCCTGCTCAACCGTTCTCAGCCAGAACCTGCTGTCGCCGAATCACCGGCGCTGACTTCAACCCAGCAGGCACCATATATGCAGGCTGCCATTGATGAACATCAGAACCAGGCAGCCAAGAATGTCTTTATGGAAGTTGTGGATGAGAATCCCAAGGCGCCTGCGAACCCGGAAACGGTCGTATCGCCCAACTCGAAGGACTCAATGTTCACCTATGTCAATCCGTTTGACCAATTGGCCGCTATTTCTCCTGTTAACAAGTCTCCCCAGTCTACCTCTGGCATCCAGAGTCCAGCTGTTGAAGTCATGCAGAAGCAAAAAATCAATGTTTCTGCTAAGCTGGAGCCTTCCCAGACACCTGAACTTGCGGCCCCCAAGGAGAGAACCCAGTCGCCAATTTTGAGTGAAGGTCAGAGAGAAGCTGTGCATGAGGTCGTTGGTCGTCTCGTAGATGAGATTGGCCGCTCTCTCAGTGGCGATGAGCCTCAAGCTGAAGCTGCAACAGAAGCCAAGGCTGCTGTTTCTACTGCCCAGGAGGAACCCTCTGAAGCAGTCATTTCATCGACCGCTAGTCATATGCGCGAGACTGCTGCTGAATCTAAAGAAGCGGCAGGCTTGACCCAGGTTGACGAGCTCGCAAAGACAGAACCTGCCGCGGTTCCGGTTGCCCCCAAGGCGACTGAGAACACCGAGGCTCTAGCTGACAGCTGGGAGAGTGCGGAAGACAGTGCTGAAAAGGAAGAAGAACGAGTTGTCTCTGTTCACAACTTCCCAATGAGACCCTTTATCTCCATTGCTGTTAAAGCTACGTCTGGAAAACTCACGACCTTCCGGGATGACGATGTCATGGATATTGCTCGTCTGAAGAAGGAGTTCGATCAGCTTGACCGCTCGTTGACTGCGGCTACATCCGAATACATTGTGTACGCGCTCGCCAAAACTGGTGGCATCAGAATTATTCGACAGGATGACGGTAGTGACCGACAGGTGTTCCGTTCCACCCGTGATCGAGTGTTCAACGTTGCCTTGTGCACAGCTCCTACTGCGGCTGGTGACTCAGAGGTCCAGGCCATCCTCGGCATTGGAGTCAGCGGCTCTGTATACTGGGCCTTGATCTCGCGTTCTGGAAAGGATTTCTTTGATATGGATGCCTTGGAAAGTGAAAGCTTGATCTTCCCACCTTTCCCGGCCTCAGACGAGAACACCTCTGGTGGCCAGCTGAAAACGCGGGCCAAGCGGAGCACTCGTCACACCAACTTGTTTGCCATTGGTCGGGGCAAGAACATCTACGTTGTTTCGCCGAAGGCAGCAATGAGCCCTACCTACGGCGTTTCTGGTGCTCAGCGTACAGTTAACACTGAGAAATTCTTCAAGGAGCGTGCGTTGAAGATCTCCACTGGTAAAGCCGGCAAAGACTTCGCTTTCAGTGATGATGACTCTGTCATCGCCTCTTTGGACAAGACTGGCCGACTGCGCTTCTGGGATATACATGATATGCTTAACGACGCGAGCTTTGTGGAAGGCCCTGCTCCTGCGGAGATCCGGGTGCCCTTGACTACATTTGTCACGGGCTCCCCCACCGAAAAGTCTTGGCCCACTTCGGTGCTGTTCCTCGATAAGCTTCGCGCTTATTCGCGATCTATGGCGCTCCGTTATGTTTTGGTTGGTCTCAAGCAAAACCACACCTTGCAGCTCTGGGATATTGGGCTGGGCAAGGCCGTGCAGGAGTTGAAGTTCCCGCACGAGAACGAGTCCGATGCCATCTGCAGCGTGGCTTATCACCCATCATCAGGGGTCATTGTCGTTGGACATCCCACACGTAACTCTATCTACTTTGCTCACCTCTCGGCTCCTCGGTACAATCTGCCTCAGATGTCACAGGCAGCCTACATCCGAGACCTCAACGATAAGGACAACACCCTACCCAAGCCCGAGTCTACTGCTTGCTTGAGTGGAATTCGGGAGATCTCTCTCGGTTCCAAGGGTCAGTTGAGAAGCTTGGAGCTTCTCCCTATCACCAAGTCCGCTACTGACAAGCGCGGCACTGAGGAAAGTCCCCTGTTTGAGCTCTACGTTATGCACTCGCGCGGTGTGACCTGCTTGAACATCAAGAAGGAGGATTTGGGCTGGACTGCGGATAACAAGGTTATTCGCCCTATCGATGCATTGGAGCACGGCTTGATTGAAATCAGCGATCTCCAAACTTTCCCCACATACGCCACCGACGATCCGTCTGTGAACGGTGACACCGCCTCTATCCAGTCTCGCGTTGGTCCCAAGGAATCGGTGAAAAAGCCAGAGATTGGAGAATTGGCTTCTGGCGTTGCTCCTTCGCGTAACGCTTCGCCTACCAAGTTGGCCAAGAAGAAGGAAGAGCCCACTGAACCAGCAGCGGCACCTGTCGTGGTTGAGAAGTCTGAAAAGAAGAAGAAGAAGAAGGCTGCCGCTGCCGCCGAAGCTGCCAAGACAAAGGAGCCATCCGTTACTACCGGTGTCGAATCTCTGCCGGTCCCCTCCGCCCCTGCCAAAGAGTTCGAGACTCTTGCCTCTTCTACTACGGCGATGGGTGCGACTCAGGCCGCCGAACAAGCCGTGCCTGGTTTCGGTTTCTCGAACGAAGCTTTCAGCAAACACATTCAGACCCTGCAGGGTAGTGTTTCAAGCGAATTCAACAAGAGTCTTGGCCATGAGTTCGAGAACCTCCATCGTCGCTTCGACGATGAACGTCGCAGCTGGGATGCTGCCTCGTCAGCCAAGCAAGACCAAGTGTTGCGCCTTGTCTCTAGCACGCTCTCCGACAACGTCGAGAAGAACTTAGCGCGTATTGTTTCTGCCAGTATCCAGGCCGATGTTATTCCTGTCATCGCCGATGCCACCTCTGCAGCAGTCAACAAGCAGCTTAATGGCGCCGTCTCTCAACAGCTTGGAGGCGCGTTCAATGAGGAGTTGCGGCAGGTTCTTCCCAAGGCTGTCATCAATGCTATGCAGCAGCCCCCTGTGGTGAAGGCTGTCTCCGATTCGGTTGCACAGAAGCTTGCACCTCGCATCGAGACAGAAGTTACCCGGGTCATGCAGTCTTCGATTGCCCCCATGCTTGAGAGCTTGGCACGTACCACAAAGAAGGTGGAGTCGGATATGGAACGCCATTTCAAGGCCCAGATCAACCACTACGAAACCCAGCGCCAGAGTGATACCGCAAAGATCGAGGAGATGTCGGCCGCCCTGCGTGGCTTGTCCAAAACCGTTTCTTTGTTGGCCGCGAACCAGGGCCACCAAATTCAGCAGAGCCAAAGCCCGCAGCACGAGATCCCCCACCGTGAGATCTTGAACGTCAACAAGCGCTCTTCGACTAGACAGCCAAGTGAGAATCAGGTGCGCATGTCGCAGCCGTTATCTCAGCCTCGGCTTCAGCCTCAGGCTATCCCGGTTCAGGCCCCGGCCCCGGTTCCTGTCGCTTCCCCTATCGCGCGATCCCCTGAGGAAATCGAAATGGGGGATATCGTCCAGCTTATCAATACTGGTCACTACGAGCAGGGCACTATCAAGGTTTGTCTAAAATCACTCCCATATATTCGAATGTTCCTATTAACTTTATATTTCCTAGTGGCTCCAATCGAACCAGCAAGCTGACCTGTTCGACAACTTCTTTGTCCACATTTCTCCGGCCTACTTGTCCCGACTTTCTGCGATCGTCATGCTCTCCGTGGCCGTTGCTGTCACCACTACCATGCAGACCAACATTGGCCAGCGCCTCCACTGGCTCGAGGTGGTTCTTCAAAACGTGAACCCCAGGGTATGTCATTATTCTATCTCAAATATTCGTATCATCTTGACTAACTCTGGCTTTTTAGGACACCGATCTCCATGAAGTCGCACCTCGCATTCTGGACATCATGAGCCAGCGCCTCAATACCCTGTATATGTCAGTCGTTGAGCGCAACCCGCACGACCCAATCCTGCGACTTATTTCACCCCTCGCTCGCCGTGCCCGCGATCTGCACACCAGCCTGTCTTAAATCGCGTTTTATCTCTCGCCTTTTGCAATCATGAATTCAGAATCAAGATGAGTTCACGATCTCTCAGACCCATCAACGGCGTTATCATTTTGCTTTTCGGTATGACGTGTAATGATATCGAAGGAATGACAAGGAAAGTAACAAATCCAAAAAAAGAACACATGAATTCGATCAGAGAACATGATCTGGTACCCTTCGGGATGGGTGGAATGGTTATCTTTGGCTATCAGGTCAAACACCTTGACGAGGTTATGAAGTTTCCTTTAGTTAGGGCATGGGAAACGGGATGTCCTGGGCACATTTGATACCAATGCACACCACTTGTATTTGCTACTCTTCTGAGATCTTCTATGAGGGTATGGGCATTCCATGCATGGCGCTGTGGGTGATCTAAGGCCTGTGTAAAGCTTCGTTGCGTCTCCCTTGTATCTATCTAGTTCCTGCACTCTCGAGTTTCCATATTTATGGCATGGCGTTATTATCACTTCAAGTGCAGTTACTTTATTCATACTGTCCAATCTGAGTTCTTGTGACGATATCACTTGGTATTAGGCCTTACCAAACTTGATGAAACCACTTATGTACTACTTATACACTATGAATTTGATGACGTTCTACCAATGGGATTATGTATTGACTATGTACACATTTGGATAAATCATCATATACACAAAGCTGTACATATTGAGACGGTTAAATATGCAACCCCACAGGAAAACCCCCGATAATGCTGTTGAAATGGACCACGGAAAACAATATGCTTATGCATGCTGTCTAAAATTCTGGGCAAAAGCAGGAGGTATAATGATACGCAACACTTCGCTTCCCCTACCGGATGATCAAGCAATTGGATATATATCCAATCAAAGTAAAAGTATAGCCGCCTGGATCAGTCGAATTTCCAGATGCAAAACTAGGGCTGAGGCTTGCTATCCCCGCTCGTAGTCTGATGAATAACCAGCTGAACATGTCTCTCCGGCTCATCGGGCTGACCCACGCCGGGCTGGTGGGACGGCGAACGAGGAGGGATCACCGAGCCACCAATGCCAAAGAAGGGCGGGCGCGGGATTGCGCTCCGGAAACCACGCTTGCGGCTGCGGTAACTCGCATCCTCCCCCGTTGTGAGAGGTGCCGTTGTGGGAGGTGTTGCCGTGCTGTGTGTGTGACTGGTGTTTGAGATGGGGACCGGTTCGCGTTCCTCGTATGTGCTGGTGCTGATGCTGATGACGTTGGAGATGGTTGCTGGGAGGTTATAGCCGGCTTTCCCAACGGGGACTGAGAGGCCATGCACAACCTGGATTTGGTTAGAAGATGAGTAAAGTAGGAGGATGTGGGATTTGATCGGGGAGAACTCACAATACTGCAGATTACTAGGAACCAGACCACAACCTGAATGGTCTCCATGACTTGCTTTACATCCTCTGGGACTTCGCCCTCGACTTGGATCTTGCGCAGGAATTCAAGGCTGACTGACAGGTAGAAGATAGCGCCCACCCCGATGGGACCAAAGAAGCCGACGAATGCAGCCTGAGCGACGTGGTCGATTTGCGGGATCCACTTGTGCATGGCGAAGACGATCGGGAGGCGGCGGACTAGGAGGATCAATACTCCCAGGAAGATGAGCCGATAGATTGGAATCACGCTGTTGTTCAGGAAGGATGACCAGGGACAGACCGCTCCAAACCACATGAAAACGGACAGGTTAAGAAGCATATCGATTGTCGGTTGGAGGGAATCGTCCATGGTTTCAAGGCGGAACCAGTCACTGTCTCTGTTAGCATTCGAGATATTATAACCCATGTCGAGGTGACCTACTCTTGCGTGAATACGTTTCCAGCAATGAAACAGGCAAGAAGATCATCTGTCCCAACCAAGCCACAGGTTCCCACAATGAACAGCTATTTGGGAGATCAGCAAATCACTTTTTTTGTTTTGGGGGGGTGGGGGTTGAGGTAAACTCACTGCAAGAGCAATGGCAAACACCAAAAAGCTCTCCCGGTCAACATAGCGCTTCTCCTCTGCCCAGTGCAACAACTTCCTCGCAATCCAACCAACCAGAGCTCCGTAGATCATACTTAACAGAATCGTGTATACCCAGGTCTCGTAGACCCACAATGCCATCGCCTTCCCAGCGCCACCGCTATAGCTCTGGCTTGCCATCCCCGTGTACTGGAGGAGATAGATCCCAAAGAAAAGGAATGGATAGCCAAGGCCATCATTAG
The DNA here is from genome assembly GCF_028828025.1 of Penicillium rubens. Lineage (NCBI taxonomy): Eukaryota > Fungi > Ascomycota > Eurotiomycetes > Eurotiales > Aspergillaceae > Penicillium > Penicillium rubens. The sequence continues at coordinate 7,133,255 of NW_026890600.1, forward strand.
CGCCAGATTCAGCGATAATAATTCTCTGCAACTCACGGGGAACATGTTTATCAGCAAACTTTCCCTTGACAATGGAGTTGGACAAAACGGGATCGGTTGGGGTCACGCATGCGCCGATAATCAGGGCATGGAGGAACTTGAAATTCGGAACCATAGCCCAGATTACTAGGCTACTGCACATCCACATAGCAGCCATGCCTGGCCCAAGGAGTAGCCCTAGGCTCCGCCATTCGATCTGCAGATATCGCTTTGGGAGCTGGACTCCGGCTAGGACTAGCTGCACACCTAGCACTAGGCGGGTAAAATGCAAAGTGATTGCCTCCAGGTTTTCTTCTGAATGGAGTGCATAGTCATCTGGTCTGATGAAATTGGCTGCATGAGGAGAGAATAATACTCCGGCTAGCAGGGAGATTACTATTTCCTGTTAGCAAATGTGGTGATACCACTCGGATAACTTAACGCTTACATGCTTCGGATAGGTAGAACTGCTCCTTGCAAAGGTACGAGACTAGCCCGAAGAGGGAAATAAAGCCCCCGAGCGTCGCGCAGACAATGTTGAAGTCGATCAAAGCGAGTGTCGGCATTTTGGTCTGCACTATATCCCGCTTGAAAATGTTCTGAGTTGTATTTGAGGGCGATGAGAGCCCAAGTGTGTTAACTAAGATGAATATGTCGGATTCAACAGAGTCAGATCAGTTGGGACCTAGAGTCTTAGACAAGTGTCTGTATGTCAAGGCTGAACGAGAGTACAAGCAAATGTTATTGAATCATAGTTTGAATTTCCTGTTTGATTGTAGACAAGTTCATCTGGATATCTGGATGTACTGAAATGGGGTTCAGAGCAAATGTTAGCATCCGTATTGCTATGAAGGTGAAGACGAGAAGAGAAGAGAAGAGGAGAAAAAGGAGAGAACTCTGGCGTTGTGGGAAAACATCCCAAGTCTTGGCATCTGACTTGCGATGTTTACATAGGAACAATAGGAACAATAACATATCAATTGACTTATCGAGGTATATTATTCTACACATCGCTATATCACTATTCGAACAGATGCAGGATGCTCTCTCTTTTGTTTCGCAATGACATGCCTAAAAATCTTCATCAAACAATTCATCCGGCACCTCTTGGGCCACATGTAGTGCCCCTACCTTAGCAGATACTCCCCTTTGGGCTCCATCAACGGCTAATTTATCGGCCTCTTCATTGCCCGGGTCTTTATTATGACCTTTAACCCATTCAAACAAGGTCTTCACCTTAAGGTCATTTCGTTCCTCGATTTTGACCAAAATCGATTCCACCAGGTCCTTGTTCTCAACCGGCTTCTTGTCCCGGGTCATCCAATTGTTGCGACGCCAGTTGATAAACCATACAGTAACACAGTCAATCGAATATCGACTGTCAGTGATTATGGTTACATCTCGGTGCCGAGGTGCAATATCAATCGCCCGAAGGATCGCGGTCAATTCAGCACGCTGGTTCGTTTGACGACTGCCTTTTAGTGGCTCCGATACATTTCTGCTGGGATAAGTGACGGGAGTTAGAAGGAATGGTGGAAAATATAGATATGGGGGCATATACGAACCTTGAATCGCCAGGCCCAAAGTATACCCCTACCCCGGCCGATGCTAGTGGAGTACCATTCCTTAATGAACTCCCGTCAGTGTATATCCGGAGCATCCCTGGGATACCTGTTGATTGTGTCTTTGTCGCTGCCATCTGGGGGGCAGTCTTGTACACCACCTTGCCAGTGGCTGGGTCTAAAATGACGTTCGGGTCAAACCCATCTTCTGCTCCTTTCGGCAGTGGGCCTTCGCCTGGCGCAAATTCGACCCCTTCTGCGTCTTTCGGTTTCTCGGTCGTTAACCCATGAGGCCCAGTTGCCACGCCGAACCCCACTGGTGGCTGCGTCTGTCCTTCCCGTACAAACTCCTCTGCCTCTTCGCGGGTGGAGAACTTGCGATATCGAGGTCGCGGAAACCCACGAATCTGCTCCTGTGCTGTTGTCCAGTCTGTGTATACCCCAGTAACCCGGCCCCTTTGGATTCCATAGAATCGTGTGTTCTCCGAGCTCTGCGATTCGACCGGGGGCTTCGTACCATTCAAAAACGCGTTGGCTGCTTCTTGTGAGGGGAAAGATTGGACTGAAGAGGTTATGTGTCAGTCTCTGGCCTAATTTGCACGCCTATTGGAAGAACCACTGCGAAGAGCGCACTCACAAATTGCTCCCTTGAATCCCGTTATTTGAGCCAGGCAGTCATTCCATCCATAGTAGATACCCGGTTTGTGACCCGCCTTGACGGCATAGTATTTTGCCGCAGCATTCCTCTTGCGTTTTGTGCCTGCGGTCGGCGAGGGAGAGGGTTTCGAGCCTGGGGAGGCTTTGGGGACCGGGCTCGGCGAGGGTGTAGTCTTATTCATCGCGAATTGGCCGTCCCTGGGTGTCAAGTCGAGTATTGTGAGGGTCGTAGAAGTAGGGAATATCCTCTTGCACATCCCACTTAAAAATCCACGATCCGACGTTGTATTCGTGACTGGGCGGGCGGGAATAAATCGAGGGATAAATCGCGGGCAGCTCAGAAGGGAACACCAAGGTCCCAACTTCAAGGCTGACCAAACACGGCCGTGAATCTTGATTTGCTCGAAGGGTGTGTGATTGTGGGAGAGAAAACTAAGAGGTAGAGACAGTCACTTCAAATGCCGAGGATTTGAGAATTGAGATTGAGGATAAAGAGGGGGGAAGGGGAGGGGGAGATAGTCAGTCCGGCCTACGTCCGGCGTTTGTCGATCTCGACCTGACCCAATTTCTACTTTTGACGGTATATATATTATTGCCTGTGTTTGGGTTGGTGATTGATTGCTGGGTTGACCTTGTTCTCATGGTGTAGTTTGTGCTGCTTCTGATGTTCAAGTATATATACTTAGGTCCGTATATATTGCAAATATAAGACCGACATCTTGCTTTCATACTAAAACAAGAGGAGACGTACAAATAAATACTAGGCATATAGAGCTAAAATCTTGCCCTCAACCGCTCCAATATCACCTTCACCTCCTGTTGAGTAGACTGCACGACATGCTCAACAGAGACTACCGCATTGATACCTCCAATACCCGCACCACTATCAAAGCCATTAACACGAAAACCCCATGAGACTAATAGAAGCATACTCACGCCCATACTGTCCTCCGCTGATGCCCGCCAGCTTGTCTAGCTTCATTGTACCGTCGGATGATTTCCTCATCACTGACCCCTTCCCGAGAATCCTGGTAACTAGCACCGATGACAGCCCTACCATCGTACTGCCTCGGAAAGAGATCGGTTGACTGGAATACATCATGTCGGATGGACTTGATGGTTGAGACTCCACCATCACCCCCCGATACAATGGTCTGCTTAATCTCAGACGGCGCAGGGCATTCCGAGGTTGCGACGAACTAGACCCGATTAGCAAGGCCCCATGACTGAGAAAAAGCAAGACGTACCCTTGTGCCCATAACGATCCCATCGGCACCTATTCCTGTCAACTAGTTACGACAATAAAGTACGGAACAACCAACCTAGGCCGAGAGCAGCAACACAGCCCCTCGCATCCACAATGCCACCGGCTGCCAGGATAGCAGTGTCTGTACTCCGAGTCCTTGACAGAAGGTCTCGCACCTCAGGCAAGAGGGATATCAAACTAGCACCCTGGGCCCACTGATGCCCCCCTGCATCGGTCCCTTGGACCACTAGAACATCCACCCCCTGCCGAAGTGCCTCTTCTGCAGCTTTGACAGTTCCTACCTGGACAAAAACCTTGATATCCCACTCAGAACTCTCCCGGGCCTTTCGAATGGCCTGTATCATAGGAAGATGATCGGCGTCAGCCTGAGGGAAGGACAGCCAGACTGCCGCTACTCGATGCCTCTGGAGTATGGGAATGGCATTGTCAATAAACCCGTCTGGCTGGAAGGTAATGAAACCGACACCAAGCGGCAATGGTTGGCCATCGGTCAAACCAAGGACAGAGCGGGCACTCGTCAAAAGAGTATCCAGGCCTAGGAGCTGGGTGGACTCAGATCGGAAATCAAAGCCTCCGCCAATAAACCCTATAGATGGTCAGTCTGATATCTGCAACCAGGCCGGTTTGTTATACCGAATCCTCCGGCTTTTGTGACAGCAGTTGCTAGGCCGGCATCGGCAAATCCAAACATTGGTGCATTAGCAATGAACGGAGCGGTTGTACGTGGAAACCATTGTAGGATGTTCGCAGCCATTGTGAGATTGAGAAAGGGAACAGTGAGATGCGGGGAATAGATGGCTCGGGATGTACCTTGGTAATGTTAAGTACCTAGGTAGATATGTACATTACTAACAGTCCAATTCTACCTAGGTAAATACATATTTAATTTATAATAGGAAGACAATCTGAAGATCTATACCTAGGTAAGATATTTTGATGAATAATGTTTTTGATCATCCATGGATTGCCCAGGAGGATATTAATGGCTTTAGAAAATGGCGAGAAGTCTTTTCAGCGCATAATGGGCATTGTCTCACATCAATCAGTTTCCTGGTCTAGCGGTTATGATTTTCCGTTAACAATTGCTTCAAGCAAGTGTTCCGGAAAGGTTCTGGGTTCGATTCCCAGGGAAACTATTTTTTTCTCTTTTTTTGGTTCCCCTTCTCTCCTGAGAAGGGGTTGGGGGTGGAGATGGGCTAAGGTGGCGTGGATAGTGGGCCAACGGCCAACGGGGCGAAACCAAGAGAAAAGATTCTTGGATATTGAAAGTGTCGAATTATATGAAGATAAACACATTTACATTTGGAGTATATAACATTGGTTGCTCCTCTTACAGTCTCGCACGGAATGCGCGCCGTAAGGGTTCGAGAGCAGTAGGACCATCGTAGATCTGCTGCTCGGTAACGCGCGTGTTGATCTAAGAGAAGAGTTAGTAGAAGAAAAGACGAAGTGATGAGAGGACACTTACATGTTGAAGCCCTAATTGATCAACCCGCTCGACTCCAAGCAACCGCATACATGTCTTGATCTCATCGTTCAGAACTATCACAGAGTTAGAAATAGAAGCAGACCGAATACCCAGTCAACTTACTCTGCAATGTTCGACGAACGCCGTCAACTCCACCCGCCGCTAAGCCCCATAGAGCCGGGCGTCCAAGGCCAACTGCCTTCGCGCCTAGGCAGAGAGCCTTGACGGCATCTGTGCCGCGACGAATACCCCCATCCACATACACCTCGATCTTGTCGAAGACCTCGGGGCAGTATTTCCGAATCTCCAAGAGAGTATGAACCGCCGGAGGGGCAGTGTCCATGGCGCGTCCTCCGTGATTGGAGAGAATGATACCTTTAACTTGGGGAGTGTGGAGGGATGCAAGGTATGCATCTTCGTGAGTCTGCAGGCCCTTCAATACGATAGGCAGATCCGTCTGAGTAGCAAGCCAGGCCAAAGTATCCGTCCATGTCAAGGAAGGATCGGTGCCTGCGAACAATTGCTGGCCGACACCTCCAGATCCTTCGGTTGGATTGGGGGTATCGTCTGACGCGCGCTCGGCGGCTTTCACGCCACTGGGCACGGCAGCGGTCCGTCCGGTCATCCCCGTCCGCTCATCATCCTCGCGTTTTCCTGGCACCGGGGCGTCGAGAGTAAGGACGATGAATTTGAATGCCTTGAGCTTCTGAATGCGGGCAAGCATCGTCTCACTCTTTTTGCGGTCAATCTGAACATAAAGCTGCCAGCCAAACATTTGATCCGGAGCAGCGTCTTTGACGATCTGCTCTGGTGTCATGGAAGCATTATTGGAGATGATTTGCATGGCTCCAAAGCTACGGCATGCTTCTGCGATACCGGCCTCACCGGACGGGTGACCTAGACGGGCCATCGCCGCGGGAGCCACATAAATAGGCGTTTTCAGTTTATGGCCGAGGACGGTCGTGTCCAGCTCACACTTTGTACAATCCACAAAGACTCTAGGTCGCAAGAGGATGGACCGATAAACCTGATTATTAAAGCGCTTGCTGATCTGGTCGTCGGACGCGGAGTAATAGTACGCCCAGGCCTTCTTGCTCACTTGCTTAGTAGCCACCTCCTCAATCTCGTCCAAATTGAGAAGATTCTCCATAGGTGGTGGACCCTCGATCTCTTCTTGAGGTTCAGAGATCTGCTGCTTTGGTAATGTGCTAGCATCGATTGTCCCCAAGCATGCCTCGGGCTTAAGCTCCTCCTCCAAAATACCCGGCGGGTGAATAGGATCATACTCCTCGGTGGCATCCTGGCCCGCGAGTTTCAAAATGATCTTTGCACCGCCGGGGTGGCTGCCCAAGAAATCGGTGACCTAGATTGGAATCAGACATGACCGGGGAATGTGCAATGCGCAACGAGGATCGTATAGCATGAAAGCGTACATCATAGACCTTGCCGTACAGAACCACCCAACAACTCTCAGAAGTGTTATGCTTTGCGACTATTTTCAGTCAGTCGACACATCCCGCGTGGGGGTTCACAGCGGTGCGGAGTACTCATACCTTCTGCTGCATCGAATACTTTCGTCATTCTCAATCACGCCGCAAGGGTGAATTGGGTGATAGTGGATGGTTTCTATAGAGGTTGAGACGGAGTAATTCGAGAGGAAATGGGAAGAGGAGGGAAAGGTAAAAGAAGTAAATTGGAGAAAGATACATCGACTCTGGAGAGTGTGGGGAACATGGCCGCCTTTTTCCTTTGGGGAATTTTCAATTGCCGAGGAATTGGAATTGGTATCACGTTATTGGTGGAAAATATTCGATGTATTATATGTAAAGAAGGAGAGAAAATAGGATAGATTGTTTTATTGTTTTATTATTTAGCATATAGTGTTTTGTAATATATATAGTGTACCTACATACCTATAGGCACCTATACATACATGTAGGTACCTAGGTACCTCCAATCCACGTGAGGTGTCCGCTATCTCAATCTCCTGCGGAACCCAACTTCCTTGAAATTATCAAGTCCGGATATCATTCCCCAATATCTTGACTCTTAACCTTCATTTGATCTTAAGAGATTCAACCATGTTTGAGGTGTGTTTACTGTAATATCTCCTCTACCCCATATTCTTCATCTCTCTACCTTAACTCGTAGTATTGACCGTCTCAGCGTCGTGCAGCGGATCGTTATCGCCTTCGAATGCACCGAGCCCGCTCGGCTGTGCTGACCTCGGATGAAATGGTTGAGATGCGCGCGGCTCAACGCACCTTTGAGGGGGCCTATGTCCGAACCGCCCTTTCTCAGTTCTCCTTCGCCCTCGTCGTACTCAAGATCTTCACCGCCGAGTTCTACAGTATTGGGGCTCTGTTCGCGATATACGGCACGGGTGTTCTCATCATCGGACTTTTCCGCCGCTCGCAGGGAAACAGACAGTTCTTCTCTGAAATAGGGGAGGATGGGATCCATCGGTACAAATTCCGTACCAGTGGAAATGCGGTCTTGGTCTTGACAGCATTGAGTATTGCGGCATACGCATGCTTGATTGGCTTGACCTTGAACTTGAGCAAGTGATAAGGGACATTCTGTGTGGTGGCACGCGATCCAGCCACCATGTCTAATATCCCTGGAGCCTATCTTCTAGGCATGCTATCTGTGATACCCCCTGCGTTACCGCCAAGCGCCAAGGATTCCGCACCTGACCACGGAATATGGGTTACCATTTTCGGGGCTTACGGCAGCGGACATCGGTGTGCAGCAACGGACGCCTACAGTTGGTCGGAGATCAATCTGCTGTGTTGATGACCGAAAGTCGCCAAGGAAGCCGAGTATGGATCAACCCGAGCGGTGAGACTCAGGTCACACAAGGTGTCTCAATGGTTAGTGTTGTTTGATTCACTGGAGGCTGAGTTCGATTCCAAATGCGGAGTATTATGTGTGCTTTTGTTGAGCCGGCCATAATTGGAATCAACTGAAGGTGTACGGAGTACTGATACCCCCTACCAAGACTCTACCAAGACGGGAAAACAAGCGGCTATGAGCATTTCGGTGGGTTATGAGGATATTGCAGGGCAAAGTACACAGGAGTCAGATTGAGTATGGTTTTCTTCGAATCTGTATACTCTTAGCCAAGCATTCTCTATTACAGATAGGACCGATACATCTTGCATGTTTTTGTGAGACCCCCAATTGTGTCTATGATGTATATATAAGATCTGTTTAATCCCGTATTAGACTTGAATATCTTGCTATCTTCCCAAAGCTTGTATACACTTTGACATCATATATGGCCGATCTTTAAGCCATCGATCCACCCTATGAACTAAATCTAACCTGCATCCTGATTTCATCATTTCAAAGTATTTCTTTAAAGGTCTCTTTGACGTCCTTGGCACTGTCCTTGAGAGTGATATTGTATTCCCCACACGTTGAAGAAGAAGAAAAAAACAAAACAAAAAAAAAAAAAAATACAAAAAAATATATTTGCACCAAAAAGAAACTCCAGATCCAAAAAAAAGCCAACCTCTTTGATTCTTTCAACCCCTTGAATATTCCAAATCCCCTTGACTATCCCAGGTGGTCAATATCAGACCCGGTGGTCCCTGGTCCCGTTGGTTGACTCATCCAAACCTCCGTGGACACACTTTCTTTTCTTTCCCCTCTCTCACCAACTTTTTTTTGGTCCAGTTGCCCAGGTGTGACTCAAGTCCTTATCAACTTTGAGACAACTCGTGAACAAGCTCTGAAAAGAGCGAGACGATACTCTTCTTAATAAACAAACAGAACATCCCCCAGTGGGATGGCGCAACATTCTAGCATTGCCCGGTCGGCCATGACGTCGGCCACTTCACCTGAGACGGGGGACCAGAGGATTAATATTAAACCCAACGGCACATCTAATGGCTCGGGATCGGGAAAAGAAGGAGCTCTTCTGCCTACGAAAACTGTGGTCAACCGAGCGCTAGGTAACGACCTGCATTCCGATTCCCATAAATCTTCACTGCCGCCCAAGGGCGGAGTCGGAACGGCTTTGACGGACACTCCGGTTTCTACCGCACCACCGTCTCCACAGATGTGAGTCTTGTTGATTTTCGTCTAGAACCTTTCCACTTTACTATGTCTGAGCCTATCAGAACGAGCCTTGATCGGCTCGCTTCGGGATGTGTCCAGTTCTGGGGCTCTTTGCACCTTATTCTGAGCTAATCTACCTTACCCCGGACTATTCAACCCCTTGTTTTACGTTTTCTGTCTCGGGACTTGCTTAGATGTGCTTGGCAAACGGTGACTAATGGGGTCCTTGCAGATCGGGCCTTTATCAACCTCCTGGTACTCCCGGTCGAGTGCGAGCAACTACTCTCGATATCCCCGGATTGACCAAGTCCAAGGTATCTCCAGATGGCCGCATTGCCCAGCGGGATGTCGGCGCCAAGCTGGTCATTGTCATGGTCGGCCTCCCGGCCCGAGGCAAAAGTTACATTACCAAGAAGCTGGCCCGCTATTTGAACTGGCTCCAACATGACACCGAAATCTTCAATGTTGGACAGCGTCGCCGTGTGGCCGCTGGGAAGTCCCCTTCACCTGCCCCGATTGATCGTGGCCAGGATCGGAAACCAAGTGCTTTCCACAAGGATCTCGTTGACTCAGTGCGTCGGTTGAGTGTCAGCGTTGGCACCACTTTGAACTCATCAGACGTCTCCCCGCCAGAGAACGGGGCACCGCTTCCCCCTCCAGTGGTCCCAACCAAGATTCTCGTGAATGGAGAAGAGCCCGAACAAGATTCTCAAAATGAAAGTACTGTTGTGCCCTCGATCGACGCAGGCCCGGCACAATCTCGTGAGAATGAAGAAGCTATCAATGAAGCTTCCCCCGAACCTATGGATCAAACCGCCGACTTCTTTGACCCTCAGAATCAGCGTGCCGTCAAGATGAGAGAGCAGGTCGCCCTGGACACTCTTGATGAATTGTTGGATTATATTTTGGAGGAAGGTGGCAGTATTGGTATCCTCGATGCGACCAACAGCACTATGGAACGTCGCAAAGCGATTGTTGACCATATTCGCAACCGCGCTGGTCCCGAGCTAAATATCCTGTTCCTTGAGAGCAGTTGCGTGGATCAGGATTTGCTTGAGGCTAACATGCGACTGAAACTTTCTGGTCCCGACTACAAAGGCCAGGACCCAACCGAGGCACTTGAAGATTTCAAGAAGCGTGTTGCTCTCTACGAAAAGTCCTACGTGCCTCTCGGCGAATACGAGGAGAAGCATCGTATGGCTTTCATTCAGATGATCGATGTCGGTCGTAAAGTCGTCGCTCACCAAACCCATGGCTTCCTTGCTTCTCAAGTCGTCTACTACTTGCTCAATTTCAATCTCTCTCCACGCCAAATTTGGATCACACGACACGGCGAAAGTTTGGATGATGCCGCAGGCCGTATTGGCGGTGACTCTGATCTCAGCGAGAACGGCAGAAGGTATGCCAAGGCGTTGGCTCGCTTCGTGGATCACCAGCGGAAGCAGTGGGAAGCATATCAGCGACAGAAAGACCTTCTCAAGCACTTCCCGCCTCGAGCCGGTGACATCACACCTCCCAACCCATCTTATCTTCCTCAAGAAGGGCCACGCAACTTCTGTGTCTGGTCCTCAATGATGCAACGCTCCGTTCAAACAGCTGAATACTTCAACGAGGATGAGTACGATGTCAAACAGATGAGGATGCTGGACGAAATTCATTCTGGCAGGATGGAAGGCATGACATACAAGGAAATCCAAGAGCAGTACCCCGAGGAGTACGCCCACCGCAAGAAAGATAAACTCTTCTACCGATACCCCGGACCAGGTGGAGAAAGCTACCTCGACATCATCAATCGATCGCGTACGGTTATTGTCGAGGTAGAGCGCACTACAGACCATGTGCTCCTGGTCGGGCATAGATCCGTTGCTCGCGTGCTCCTGGCCTATTTCCGCGGCTTGAAGCGTGACGAGGTCGCTGACCTCGATGTCCCGATGGGCGTTTTGTACATGCTTGAGCCCAAGCCATATGGTGTAGAGTTCAAGGCATACCGCTACAATCCCGAGACCGACTGGTTCGATTACCTTCCCAATTATGAACTGCATCAGGTCAAAGCACAGACGACCCACTAAATGCCCCTAGAATTTGAACATGGAGTTCAAAATTCCATGACTTGCTACGATCTATCATGACCTCATTTGTGGAATGACTTGGCCAAGGTTTTAGGCTCTGGTCGTTTTACGTTCTTCACTTCTCTGCTTTTTCCTGGGCTGTATCCTTGGCTTTTATTTCCTATTTGCGTCTTGAATATGTATTATCTATGCCTTCCCCCCCTCCACTGTTCTTTCCGGGGTTTTTTTTTTTTTTTTTTTTTACTTCATTTTTTTTTGACAGATGACCCAGACATTCGTTGCATGACAGGCGTTAATCTGTGTACTTTCATGACTTGGGATGCTCACCCTAGCTTTATGAGCTGGAAGTGACAGGTCACTGAGAGCGTGTCTACCTCGACATTCCATTTTCGTGCAGATATCTTTGACACAAAAATGTACCGAGATAAAACCAGCGCCTTTGCTTGATAGTCTTGAGTAGCTTTACTTGCTACGGCATGTCGATAGAACTATACACACGACCATAGCAATGAGACCAGTGTAGGAATCAATAGAACATTCTGATTGGGCTCCTGATGATGTTCTTTATTCCTTCTGCTCGGCCTTCACCTTCTCAAAGATCTCCATGAAGACCTCGGGTTCATCAGCCCCTTCAACGTGATATTTCCCTTGCACCGAGATGTACGGCACCCCAGAAACCAACCTCCTGGCCGCCGTTTTGGCCTCCAAATCAACCTCCTGAGCACCAACATCCTCATTTAACATCTTCTTCACAGTCTCTCGATCCAACCCCGCCCCAACACCCGCCTCCAGAAGAACCTTCAAATCGGTAATATTCTTCTCTTCCTCGAAATAAGCCCGAAACAGTTGCTCCGCAACCCTCGTCTGCAACCCACCAACAACACCGCCATTCACACCCTCCTTCTTAGCCTCTTCAGCCTCCCGCTGCCCAGCGAACCAAAGCAAGCGATGCGAGTCCCGCGTGAGACCAGAATTCCCGCCGAAACTAAACTGGATCCCCTCATCCTTGCCCACAGCAGATAGGCGCGCAAAGATCGCCTCCATGCGCTCAGCCCCGAATTTCCGGGCGTACATCTCGGCTTTGTTCACGCCGGGATACTCGGCTCCTGCCGGGTTGAGGTAGAATGCTTTCCAGGTTAGGCTGAATGTGTCTGCTGGATACGTGGCTTGGTGCCTGGTTATTGCTCGCGAGAGGCGGCGGTAGCCGACATAGCACCACTTGTTTTTTATATTGTTAGTATGTGGATTATATGGAATTGGAGGATATGGATGAATGGGTGTAGATCCGTATATGGTTGTAATACTTACGGGACAGATGGTGTCTGAGATGATCTGGACCTGGAAGTTCGTCATTGTGTCAAGGATGTCGATTCCGAGGAAATAGAGAGAGACGTGTTTAAATTTGGGATATCTCGAACCCTTTTTTTTTTTTTCTTCTGGAGCTTTGTCCTTGGGATGTCGGGGATGACAGTCGATTTGTAAGCGTTGCTATTCCGTACTCCCGAGGTCCCGCGTTTGGATTCTGTATGTCTTGGGGATCGCCAATCTTCTAAGAGCTCTCATGTATTTGGCATAAATGAATACATGAATACATGTTGGACAAGAGAAGTAATTGATATAAACCATAAGTGCCCCAGAAAGATGTTAATTTGAAGTACACGCTATTGCTCAACAACTACGCTAAAGCACAGATGCTCACAGTTGGGGCCTGATAGCCCAAAGGCCAGCCATGGGGTTCATTGGCCACATGTCCAAATAAAAAAAGCCCCGGAAAGACTATTACAGAACCTGCTGCGCCTGGTTCAGGTTGCCCCACGAACCTCCTGAGCTGCTGTCGAAAACAACTGACGAGTTAGAGTGAACAGACACACTAGGAAGTGGGTGCTTGCGGCCTTGACTTAGTGCGGATGAATACTGTTGAACGAGTTAGCGAGAAGGCCGGGTTAAAACAAAACGACTGGGGAATCTAACCTTAAAGACAAAGTTCAGGACCAAGGCAACTGCCAAGCCAATGCAGACTACGATAGGACCGAACATGTTGTCTAGATCCTTTCCACTCCGCTGGCGGATGAGACGGGCCCGTTTCTCGTAAATGAACCATCCCCAGACCGCGGCGAAGATGGCAAAGAATGTGTAGACGACAGCCAGTGCCTGGGCTACTTGGTTGTGCTTGCCGGCAGCATTGTACAGGCCCAATGACAAACTCGACAGGAGGATACTGATGTGAAGCCATTTGATAAACGTTCGCTGGTTGGCAAGGTAAACCTTGCTCTCCACGCGAACGGGCCCGGAATCTTTGATCCAGACGCCGGGGTGTCGAACACCAGGCGGCAGAGAGACAGACTCTGTTCCAAGCCAACGCTGAGGAGATAGGCCCAAGGATTGAAAGATGGACTCGAGGCGAGTGGGCGGCTCGGGCTCTTCTGGTTCGGGAGCGGGTTCGGTATCACGGCGCTGGGGCTCTGCGACAGAGGGGCGTGGGTGCCGCGCTGCAGGTTCGGTGACTGCTGAGGATCTCCGCATGACCGAGGGAGAGCCTGCACTAGAGTATCGGTAAGGTGACCCGAGTGGGTGAACACTGGGGCTACGCGCGTCTCCCATGAAGCTGCCCACAGCAATGTTCTCCTCCGCTCGTCGAGCCAGTCGCTCTTGTTCCTCATGGAATGCAGTTTCGGGATCACGACGAATATCACTTTCAAGCTCACCAAGCCAGAAGGGGAAGCTGTTGACATAATCTTCAAATAGGGAGGCAACACCGTGGACGAACTTGGAGAAGCGGGGAGCATCCTTGACAAGGTGGGAGACCATCAGGTCCTTGACCCACTCGGTATTATGGGCCTTGCCTCGAAGCTGGATCTCGAGCAAAGCGTGAGGGAAGCGAGTGATCTCTCCAGTCCTGACAGCGTTGAAGGGATAAGTCATATCAGCATCGTCCAAGTCGGTACGGTGCCACTCAGCTGGATCGCGACATGGACGTTCACTGTCGAGGGCATCTTCCCGAATGAGTGCAAGGTTGGTATCGAGGGAGATACGAATTCGATCATCGCCAGGAATCTGGAAGGCGGTGCGCGTGTAGTTGGCCCGGAGCATGGGTTGCAGGTCATTGTCCTTGATGAATGACTGCAGCTCATCCACATCCTTTTTCAAGGCTTCGGCGGCCGCCGAATCTCCATTGTTCGAATCCTCCATGCGGTGGAGCTTCTTATCAAAGCGATACTCGCCGTCCAAAAATTCCTTAATGTGTTTGTCTTTGAGCTGTACCTTGACTTGTCGACTTTCGTCGTCGTCGGTGACAATCTTCTTTTCCAACTGGATAGCAGGTTTGTCTTTTAGTGATCCCGTCCACCGCAGTCGCAACGATCCAGCTTCGGGTGCTCGTGCGACCTTTTGGTTGTAGAGATCAAACCGAGGGGAATCGAAATAGAGGGAAGTAATGGTGGGGTCTTCTGTCATGGTATCGAGGTCCTTGGAAGTTCCCGGCCTGTAGATGAGAACCGGCAATCGACGAAGAATGTGAGTTTTGACCTCCAAAACGTTGTCGGAGTGAACCCAGAATTTGTAAGACGAATAGGTCTCGCGGCCAAATCCATGCTCTGTCTCCCTTGGTTGCACGATGTCATGGCTAAGGGTCTCTCGAACAAAGGAGTACATCACCGAGAGCCGATGGACCAACGGCGAATAGTCTTCTGAGTTGAATGGCAGTTGCGACAGTCGCACTTGGAGCAAAGGTTTCACCCGGTACCGGGCTCCTCGTTTGCGGTCATGCTTCTTCGCAGCCTTAAGGAAACCAGTGAAATTGATTCGGCTGTACTTTTCCAAGGCACTGACTTCCTTGGTGATGTTATCGAGTTCTTGCAGAACTTCTGAGGCAATGGCCCTTTTCTTCTGTTCATTGAGAGGGGGCGTTTCTTGCTCCGGGGTAGATGCCAAGGGTCGTAGCTTAACTTCACATGCTGTTGTCCGTTCTCGGAGTTGCTGCGATGTCTCTGCTTGGAAAGAATTTACCTTGTCCAGTTCTACATTAAGCAGTTCCTGCACAAAAGCTTCTTCATCTTGCTCAGTCCATTGATCGTCGTCCGAGTCACTGGCGTCTTCTCCGTTCCGGGTGACATCATTCTCTCTCAGCAAGGTCTTAAGCTTGGTGTAGTCAATGTACTTCCCTTTCCAGGGAGGGTACACCGCAGCACGGAGGGTTTTTCCAAACCGCATTTTGAGCCAGTCAGGTTGTCAATGTGTTACGCAGAGCTGGCCGGTGTGCACCTCTGATTGGGGGGGAAGTTGGAAGGGGGGAAGAGATGAGAGAGGATTTGAGATCGAACTTTAGAAAATGAAAAGCAAAGTAAGAGTTGATATTCAACTGCAGATCGAAAGATATGCGCAGACGCCAAAAAAAATTGGCTTATTAGCTTGAAGCTAAGCGATGGACATGCAGCAGCTTTAGACTGAGAGCATTCGTAGCCAGCGATATACGCACGTGCTCGTTGGATGAGGCCAATCAGAGCCCATCAGTGGACCGGGGGATGACTAGCTATCTGGATAATTGATGTTCCGAGCGTATTATGTAAGGATGTATTTCACCTAGGTACCTACAGTACGGGGAGTAAACGGGCCAGACCGATATCGCCCCCGCCAGGACCGGAAGGAGGCACGTGCACATGGGCTTGTCCGATACCGATACCCTCCACAATCCAGCCCTTTTGACATCTAAATATTGCATACCGAGAGTACTCCGTACCAACTATACAACTTGATGGAGCCCAAGTCTGCAGCTCCGGGCCTGTCGCATCATCTGCATGGCGTATTAACCGAGCTACATCGCCAACCTTATCCTTACGTCCCAAATCCCCCAACCTGCAAGAAACGCGCCTCGGTTGCCTTGATTATTCGGGTACGACCAACCTACGACCATTGGCCCAGCACGAACCTCGCAAACAATGCTTCGCAGTCAGTCCAACAACGTTTAGATGGGTTCTTTGCACAGCCCTGGGTCCAGTATGGCGAACCGGAGGTTCTGTTCATCAAGCGTGCTTCGCGCGTGGGGGACCGATGGACTGGCCATGTTGCCCTACCAGGTGGAAAGCGAGATCCGGAGGATGTAGATGACAAGGCTGCAGCTATCAGGGAAGCTTCAGAGGAAATTGGGTTAGATCTGACAACGGAAGATACAATTAGTGTGGGGAATCTCCCTGAGCGGGTGGTCACTACCAGCTGGGGGTCCGAACCGTACGAATGTCATTCACCTTCGCCGCTGAGAATTGGGTTACTGACTTGAATGGCAGGTTGATGGTTCTTTGTCCCTTCGTCTTCCTCACGACTCGCAGCGACTCCCCGACCCTTCGATTGCAGCCCACGGAAGTAGCGTCGACACATTGGATTCCCCTGCGCGCTCTCCTATCACCATCGCTGCGGACTGTGGAATATGTGGATATGTCCCAGCGCTTCGCTCGACAAGGCGGGTTTCTGACCCGTCTCGCAATCAGGTCTCTGATGGGCTGGATGCAGTTCTCGGCCGTGAGGCTCCTCCCGTCGGAAACTCATCAATGCACTACAATTCCAGGATTTGTTCCTGAAGAGAATATACTCAAACCTTCCCTGATGGAGCGCTTCAAGGGGTGGTTCCTAAGTGGGCAAGCGGATTCGAGTGACACTGCCCGCCCGCTGCTCCTCTGGGGTCTCACACTCGGCATCCTGGCTGACTTCTTGGATATGCTCCCTCCCCATCAGGCTGTGCAGTTGTGGAAATATCCAACATTTACCGTTCCTGATCTGCGGCTGATTGTGAGCATCGTTACTTATAATCTGCGGAAGCGTAATGCACTCAATGTAAGGTCGGGTGCTCGTCCTAGTAACACGGCCGCTGATAGCGAAACGGCCGCACTCTCAGTCACACAGGAGACGAATGTTGAACATGACCACAATGAAGTGGGCATCGGTGGCCTCGGGGTAGGAAGATATTACGGACCGACAGACCAAGCAAGAGATGGGACTTCTTATGCTGTTGGGATCATGCTTCGCGGGTATTATGACCGCTTGCGCATGGCAATCTGGGTTTTCCTGGCCTGGCGTGTCGTCATTGGATCAATTGCTGGTATTTCAGCTTGGCGCATTCTTCGACGACTGCGTTGAAGTGTACGTTATATAACAGTTGTAATGAAGATTGTATATAATATGAAATGAAGATTTACTTACATCCTGCCATATACATTAGGTAGGTAGGTACGTAGGTATAAATACCAGATTACATAAGAAACAGATCATTGCGGTATTCGGTCGGATTCGAGAGCTCCCCACATCCTTCTTTGGGGGGAAACATTGAACATGAACACCTCGTCTTCCATTTCACCATCTTCTCTATTCTAATCGTTATGGCAGTTCAGAAACTTTATCCACGAGGAACAGTCAAGCGAATTGTCAAAGCCCACTCCAATCGGAGCGTGAGCAAGAATGCCGACATCCTGGTACGCGGTCGTCCCTATATGACGCCTCTCTATTATCCAGTTGCTAATACTATCTTTAAAGATCTTCTTGGACTACATACTATTCATGCAAGAGTGCGTCTTCATCTATCCTTCTGGCTTGGTCCACCGGTCGCAACCCTCCGATTCGCATTCTCGACATGATTGATCTGACGATGGGGCTGACACATTGTAGGTTAATGCGCGAGGCATCGATTCGGTCACGCAAGTCTGGCGAGAAGAATATCTCAGCGAATACCGTGCGCAAAGTCACCGAGGTGCGTTGTTTGAGGTCTATCTAAGAGCTTTTTCTAGGAGACGTGAGAACACACAGCTGACAAAGTATGGGTTTAGAAAACACTGCGCAGGTTCCAGGGATAGAAAAGCCCATGATACGAACCTATATGAACCTCGATCTGTCATTGTGGCGAAGACCTGCCTAGCATGGATATGAAAGGCGAGGGGGGATAGATACTGTACTAAGGTTGGCCTGCATTTTGTGATATTATGGCGTTGTGGGCGAATGTGAATATGATACCCTGGAGCAATACAATGGAAGAAAATCAAATAACAAATCTGTTAACTGGTAAATTGCGCAGTTATAGACGTAGTCCAGTTCTATGATTGCTTAATTGCTTTGTGCTAACGCATAGAGAGAAAGAGAGAGAGTCTGCCCCAAGCCAGTGGGCCACACCGACCAAGAAGGGGTTCCCCGACCCGCATGTTGATTCTTCCTTCATAACAACCCATCTTTTCTTCAACGTTATCACGTTTAATTCTTCAAGACCTGTACAAGCTTTTCAGAAATACTTTAATATCTGTGTTACATTCCCATCATGCCTCCCGCTTCCGCTACCCAGAAGCTCAAGGACGAGGAGAAGGGCTCCCGGTCTTCAAGCGTCTCCAAGGACCCCGAGAGTCCTAACTGTGATGTTCAGGAGAATACCTACTTGAAGGAGCTGCAGAAGTATGTTTAAAATCTAACGAACCTGGTGGCATGGTCATTGCCAATGCGCAAGTGGAAGTGAGCTAACTGTATGCCCCGTTTAGGACACTTCGCAATGCCATGAAGAAGTTGGTGAGTCATTATTGAATGCTCTTTGGTTACAATCTGTTTCTTTCGATACATTTCTAACGTTGCTGTCGTCTTTGCTAGAACTCTCTCGGCAAAGTGGATGCTATCATCGCCGAAAACCCCGACAAGTCGCTTGATGACCTGATTGAAGAGAAGAAGATCAACAACGACCAGAAGGCCCAGGTCCTTAAGAAGCCTTCCCTTCAGGCCACCGTCGCGCAGACTGAGGAGCAGATTGGCCACTACAAGCAATTTGCTGCCCAATACGAGGACCGTCTGGCTGCTCAAAAGGCTGCGCTTGTCAAGGCGCATGAGGAGGAGCTCGAAGCTGTCCGTAATAACGCCATTGCTGATGCGACTGAGGCCTCCAAGAAGACACTGCGCCAGCAGTTCTATACCGTGACTAAGTTCTTGTGCGCCGCGGCCATCCTTCGACGCGACGGCGATGCCGTCAGCACTGAGAGCCGTGCTTTTGAGGGTGTTCTGTTCGAGGTGTACGCTGGCAATCAATCTGCAGTCAATTCGCTACTGAAGATTGCTGAGGGTGCCGATGAGAAGGTCAATACTGTTGAGGGCACCACTCTTGATTTTACCTGTCAGTAACGAAGGCCTCCCCCCACCCCCGCCCCAATCAAATATCCTTGGATGTGCTCGCTGACATTATATCTATTTAGATGGCGATGTGAAGCAAGCATCTGACAAGTTCGCCCCGCCCGACGAGACTCCCGAAGTTGCCCCAGACGCAACCCACGCCACCGACCCTACGACCGATCCCACCATGGCTAATGCCGGTCTGACGGAGCTCCAGGATACCTCCCTCGGCACTCAGGCTGAGTCTGCAGCTTCCCAAGCTGAACAGGTGGCCCCTCCTACCCAGACTCTGGTTTCTGACGGTGGAAACCCTATTGCGGAACAAACTTGGGCTCCTACTTCCGATGAGAGCAGTGAATGGGTCAAGCTTCCTCGCAACCCTGAGGAGACAGACACTGGCCTCCAGGCTACCCCGGCTAGCGCTGATGCGGGTTTGAACAATGGCTCCGTTGGCGCTGATGTTACTACTCAGGGTGAGAACGGTGCCAAGTCTGGTGGACGCCGCCGTCACGGACAGCGTGGTGGCCGAGGCCGGAATGACGCTAAGCGTACTGGTGAGGGTCGCAGTGGTGAGGGTCGAGGTGCTGAGGGTCGTGGTGGTGAGACTCGTGCCGGTGAGGGTCGTGGACGTGGAGGACGACGAGGCGGTCGTAGCGGACGTGGTCGAGGCGGTGCAAGTGGCCCTGCCTCTGGCTCGGTGGAAGCTCCTGCTTCCAGCGAGTAAGAGTGGCAATCCTAGGGTGTTAGTTGGAACATGCTAGTTTGGGGAGTAAGTCTCCAAATTGATGTTCCAATGAGGGATTTCTGGGTCTGTCTTCTCGGGACTGGCCTCGACAATTTCTGGTCCGATGTGATGGCTCACGAATGCAACGAATTTTCTTCACGGAGAGTCGCTTTGATCTCTTCGTCTGGCTTTGCCAAAGTCTTCTTGACCATGTCCTGCAATTTTCTTTTCAGCGTGCATATTCCCGATCCCCAGAGAGCTTCTCTCATGACATACATATGTATTCTATGGCTATTGTTTTTATTGGCGCTTGCGAATGGACCGGTGGACAGGCTTAGGCTGGGCATAGATCGAAATTGATCATAATGAGTGCACCATTACTTTCCAGGATTTGCTCTAGATAACAACAATGCCTTTCAATATGGGACTCTTTCATTGGACGAAGTCATATTTACTAGGTCTATTGCTTGAATAGTTGGACAATAGTCGATACATATGTAGCTGATGATAGTTATGTACATACGTAACTGTTGTATGTATATAGATTAGTAGTAGTAGTGGTCGTAGTAACTACCTAGAAGTTAACTGCTGTATCACGTGATTCCACCTCTCCACTATCCTAGCCGAGATTGCATTAGCGTAATTGTAATGCTATTACACTAGACCGAATCAAATTCGGTGCAATTATACATGGACTAATGAAAATAACCAAATACGCCTTTCGAGCGTATTTGGTTTTTACTAGCGCATTTTTGGATACCCGTTTTCAGAGAAAGGCGCTAACCCACGATAGGAAATGTCAGTGGAGCTGGCGTATTCGATCTGATTAAAATGATCTTCGTACTCTTGTACAACTGTCAACTTCTCGAGATCTTGTCATTCTGCACATTTTTGCTTCTTTTCTCCCTCCTTACATCCTCCATTGTATATACGGCGCCAGCAACCATGGCCGTCGCTGGCGCCCAACGTAAGGAGGTGCTGAAGGTGTTGATACTGTCACTGTTGTTAGATTTGGTAACACCAAGAAATCCCCTCTAAGCCAACAATCACATTTACTCAACTAACAACGCCTTTAGATCTCATTTACATTTATTCTGCCCCTCTTCCCTTCGCTGCTATCGTTCTATCGCATGCAAGATCCGTCCCCGGATTCCCTCCTCAACCGCATCTTCCACTACCTAAATGCCTACAAAAACTCCTTCGCGCGCCCCATTGACTCGCGCTATGACATTGTACTCCTCGGTGGTGCCCTCGGCTCTTTGTTCTCCCTCCTCCAAGCCTTCGCTGCACCCGTCATAGGCCGCCTATCTGACCGTCATGGCCGCCGTCGCGCCCTGCTCATCTCCATGCTAGGCAACCTCTTGAGCGTCGCGCTGTGGGTATCGGCGACGGATTTCCGCACATTCCTCGCCAGTCGTATCGTTGGCGGCTTGAGCGAAGCAAATGTGCAAATGGCCAATGCCATTGTGGCGGATATCACAGACGAGGAGCGCCGCGGCTCCTCTATGGCATTAATTGGGGCCTGTTTCAGCGTTGCGTTCACTTTTGGGCCGGCGCTAGGTGCAGCGCTCAGTAATGTCAATATGGTTGCCGAGAACCCGTACATTGTCGCTGCAATTGTTTCTTTTGCTCTGATCTTTATGGAGACTGTGTATCTTTGGACCTGCTTGCCCGAGACGCATCCCCGCTTGACGACTCTTCAGATGGAGGGCGAGAGTACGTCCACCGAGAAGAATGATGAGTCAAGTAAAAAGACAGAAGAGAAGAGAAGTCCCCCCGCTAAGCGCATCCATACAAATAGCCCGGCCCTTCTCAATGCCCTACACTTTTTCTTCCTGCTCCCTTTCTCCGGTCTGGAGTTTTCCCTCCCCTTCCTCACTACCACTCTATACGGGGAATCAGCCGCGACGGCTAGCCCTGCTGCATTGAACGGACGTCTTTTGTCCCTAATGGGCTTGATCGCCTCCCTCCTCCAGGGTACGCTGGTGCGCCGTCTCCCACCGCTGGTCACCCTACGTGCTGGTATTGTGGCCTGTACTATCTCATTCTTCTGCCTGGCTCACGTTTCTTCGCCCTCTGGTCTCTATGCTGCGGGTGCTCTGTTGGCGGTAACGACCGCTACGGTTGTCACCTCACTCAACAGCCTGGGCAGCTTCGAGGCGCAGGACGCGGATCGCGGCGCTGTTATGGGTCGTTTACGGGGATGGGGGCAGGCTGGTAGAGCGACTGGCCCTATTGTGTTCTGCTCCCTGTTTTGGTGGGCTGGCCGTGAGGCTGCTTATACTACTGGCGGGTTCGCCATGTGTGTCGTCACAGTTGCGGCTTTCGGCTTGTTGAAGGCTCCTGCTGCGCACAAAAAGACCGAGTAATGTACATAGATACACAGAGGGACATTGTACCAAGCATGCTTAAAGTAAAGATGGTCCCAGCGTCTCACTATTCTTTTTGTTATATCAACTGAGAGAACAGTATCAGCCCCGAAACGCCTCCCCATCTCCCTCATTTTCTTTCGTAGAAAGCCAATGATTATTATGCTCAAGTTGCCTTGTCTTCATGCTTGCTACTCTTCACTCAGTTTGGAAATTCTTTTTCTCGTATAGTTGAACGATAACGACTAGCAGGCTGTAGAACCTGGTGAAAGGCACAATTCCTAGAAAAAGTCTTCTCCATATGTAACAAGTGATTTCACCATTGCTTTGGGTCTTTTCTTAGTCCGTAATAGGGTATAGTACACAGAAGAGTGGCGATAGTATGTCTCAAGGATGCCAGCAGACAAGGCCAAGTGAAAGAGAGGAGTTCAATGCCAAAACGCCCCATCATTCAATACCCATGACCAGACATCGTTGCGCCTTGAATCCAGAAGAGATATCGAAGTAAAAAAAAAAAAAAAACCCCCCCACAATACACCAAGAAGTTGGGAGAGAGTACACGGACACAGCGGTAATCGCAAGTCCTTTCATTGCCTTGGGGATTTTTCATTTAATGAGAAATTCGCTCGAGGTATGATCGTGTGCAGTCATGGTCTCCGGCCACCGTCAGAAGCAAACCCATGATTTTGACCAGTCGCCATGGCAAGTCCGGTATTGGCAGCTGGGTCCAACGAGCCACGCGCTTTGCCAATGAGCCAGTCAGTGAGAGTCACGAATTTAGCAGTCCGGTCCCAGCCGTCCGCTTCATCGGCATGCTCGATGGTATGAGTCAGGATTCGACCCTCCTCATCGAAGGAGAAGATAAAGATACCCGTGAATTGCTCTTCCTTTGACAGCTTGAAAATAGGCTCTTCGCCACCGAGAAGGACACTCAAGCCTTTGTTAGTGCCGTTTGTAGAAGCCGAGAGATGGCTATTTTGTGATGGGGCGGTTTGCGAGTTGGTAGAGTTGGTATTCGGAGAGGCCGGGCCGTGGAAGGGGCGGCTGTCTGTTCGTGGTTCGGTTTTCCATCGTACCAGTAGGCGCTCATCGCCGCAGTCGTGGTGGGCACCGTGATGCGTGGGGTCGAGCAGCGTCCCGGCGCGTACGATCCTTTCGCTGAGAATTTGCAATTTCACGTTGCCGACCAGTGGTACGCTACTCCATGCTACGGGGACAGTCCATAGTGCCGCGCGATAGAGTGTGCGTCCTTTGACGGTGGGGAGGTGTGGATGTGTGGATGGGAATAGGTGAAGGTTGACACTCGGAGCGAGGATTTCGGTGGGTAAGGTGTTGTACAAGATGGTTGGCAAGAGGGGGGAGAGGGTTCGTAAAGCTTTAATAGTTAATAGTTAGTTGAACGACTGCCTTTCCTTTTTTCTTTAAGATGAATGAGATAGTGAGTACATACTCTTTCCGAGTTTCAAGGTCCTTTCATCTGGGGGTTTGTGATCGGTTCTCCGAGGACCTTCCCCATGCTCCCTGCGTACCCAAGCCGGGGAGAAGTATGTAATTGGCAGAGGTGTAGCTGAAGCTGGAGGTAGCCAGGGCTCAGTGAGAAGGCCATGACGAAGTTGCGCCAGTCGTTGTCGTGAAACCGAAGCAAAAAGCCGGCCAGAGACAGAACTCTTCGGCTGATTGGGAAGAGACGTTCGCAGAGAAACCAGCTTCGGCATTCTGCATTTCAAAAGCAGACTGAACTTAGTATCGTTATCAAGCCATGTAGATAATTTGAAGGTTGAAGTCGGAGTCCGGGAGTCGTGGAGTCGGGGAAAATGACGTTGCGAGAGCCAATCAGGATGCTCTGGTATACAATTTTATACTGACATCCACTACTACATTCACTACATTCACTACATAGTTAGTACAATTCATACAATTCATGAGAATGTTATAAATCTACGGATCTACTCTGATTCCGACTAATTTGAAAAAGTATTATTCGTAAGAATCCCCGTCCTCAAGCCAGTTCATCATCGTCTCCCATTCCCATGACACGTCGTTCAGCCAGATCGCGGATCTTGTCCTCTAGAACACCACGTCCATAACGCTGTGCAATCTTAGCGGCTGCCTCGAGCATTTTACCGTTGCGGTCCGTCATCAGGGCCACCAGCTCCAGCGCCTTCATACCACGCTCCTCGCCCTCTCTGCATTCAATGGCCAGCATCTGCAGCAAGGTCTTATCCAAGTCGAGCTCCCTCCGCGCCAAGTCTGAGCGTTGGCTTGCCGTTGCATTGGTCGACGAGATAAGGTCGCGGAAGAGCGACAAAAGTACATTTCCACGTACGAATGATTCTTCGAAACGGGCACCATCGGCTGCTGTGTCTTCAGATTCGCTGGAATCCTTCGGAAGAGCGCTGGCAACCGGGATCTGGAAGTCGAATTCACTGAGCAACGGCCGCGGGAAGTAAGGATTCTTGTCGCCACCCTTGAGAATGATACAGTGGAACTTGTCTTGTGCGACAGCCACTGGCCAGTATGTTTCTTCTTTCCGTCCTCCCGCGAGACGTGCCAGTTGCTTCGTGTCCAGGAGTGGTACCCATCGCGCTTGGCCGGGTGCGCGCCAGTGTTGCAGAACCAGTAGGACGCCAGTCGAATCATAGATACAAGGATCCTAAGAAGGCGGTCAATTCCATATCCAACTCCTCCGTGTGGATGTCACTTACCCCATTATCGGAGAAGAACACACTCTGTAGCGAAGCCCCTTCCGGAAGGGCGACAGTGTCTTCATTTTGGCAAATTTCGTCGCGCTTGACATTCTCCACCGTGTATCGTAAGGTCGTGTGGCCATCAATCCCTGTAGGACCGTTTCCGATACTCATAATGTAGTCCCGCCACGCCGCGCAAGTTACGGCTTGGCTCTTCTGTCGATACACCTTGAAAGGAGTTCCAAAGAGAGTGTACACTCGAACATAGTCCTTCGACGTCACAGCGACAATGTATGAATCGCTAAGTGCCAGAGCTGATAATGAGCATCAGTAAGATGATTAGGTTGACTATATACCTTTGAAGTCTTACCTCGAATTTGTTCTCCCTCGGGCAGTTCAGTCCGCCAGTCTGCTCGTGCAGTCCACGTCTCATGTGGCCGGTAGAAGATAGTGGCCGGACTACCATCCGAAGGGTTATTGGCAAAAAGTGTCCCGTTGTCATCTATACGTGATCAGCCAAAGATCCAACACAAAAAGGCGAGAAATGCGGAAAAGACTCACTCAGACAAGCCTTGTCATACATATATGGATCAGTGAAGTGGAAGTCCCGATGAGCTTCCCGGTCATAAAATTCCACAGTAACGGTGTGATGCGTCTCCTGGTCCACCGTCCAGACAGCTCCCGTCAAGTTCAGGCCTGGCCATGTTAGCAAATCCATTTCAATGAAACTGGAACGAGAACGTACAGAGATATCTCCTACTCCCAGCCCAAGGGGTGCTACCGGGTTGGAGAGGTGGATGGGACTTGGGCTTCTCAAAGCCAGAGTGCAGGCGCTTGTTACTATAGCCGAGATCATCGAGACCATCGTGTGGCCGCTTGCCATACAGATTTAGCTCTTCATCGGCATAGCCAGCCCCATCATCATCCTCGACAAAATCCATCATCTGGTCATCTTCACCAAGGATATCATCTAGCGAGTCAGGAGTCCCTCTTCTCGCCGCTCGCTGGATGGCCTCTTTGGACCGTTCCGCCAGTGTGGTTCGCCCAACGTTGTTGGAGATCTCGCCCAGAGGCCCGGGCAAGATAGGAGCAGCCTGCAGCGGTTTCTGCAGAAGAGGCTCATGATCCTTCGGCACAAAGTTATCGTAGATGAAAAGCTCTCCGTCTGAGGTTGTGAATGAAAGGGAGTTCTTGGTAGGGTGCCAGGATAGGTTCATGACATTTCCAAAGTCGTATCGCTGCAAGATATTTTGCGTCTTCGCTTCCCATAGCACAATATATCCATCTGACGCTGCAGATGCCAGAAGAGATCCATTCGGGGCCCAGCTCAAGGCCGTAATGTCGCCGGTATGTCCACCAGCAAATGTTTTCTCCTTCTTCCATTCCGAGGTTGAGTAGATAGAAATATCCCTAGTCGCTTCCGCAGAAGCAAATGCAGTACCGTCGGGATGCCACACTGCTCTCGATGTCGCCTCGGCGTCTGGCTCCAATCGTCTAATCACCCCATCGAGTTTGCGGACTAGCTCCGGCTCCTCTTCGTGCATGGAGTATATATAGAGAATTCCATCTGTTCCGGATACTGTCGCATACCGGCCACTGGGATCGAACGTGACATGTTTCGTTCCCTTGGACTGTTCCCGAAGATACTTGACTTGCGTCATGTCGTCGACTTTCACGATCTTGACTGTGAGCTCACTAGCCCACCACAGTTAGCATAAAATGCTCTGTCTAACACAATGCTTGTGATACTTACTCGCTTGCTACCGCGACCCATTCTCCGTCTCTGGTCACTGCAATGTCCCTGACCGGCAAAGCGCATCGTACAAGCAAGTTTTGCATCTTGCCCGACATAATGTCGTACTTCCAGACTGTCCCATCCTCGGCACCCATGATGAAAGATCGATTCTGGCAATCCAGTCAGCTCCTTCGGCTAATCCTGAGTCCTCGGTTCTGACATACCGTAGCACCAATGCCGAAATGCGCGTCAACACCTTCGTCGATAGTCTTAGGCTCCCCATCTTCGCCGACCGTGTAGATACGAATTGCTGAATTGGAGCCACCAGTAATGATCCATCGTCCGTCAGGTGTGTAGGTCAGTATCGTTGTGCCGGGTGTGTCTATGTGAAAGCCGCGTTGTCAGTAATTATTGTAGTCTCCCCAGGTAATCAGCATGACTTACGGGCTGGGCGCCCCCGCGGGCGAAGAGGGTCGAAACTCATTGCAAATGAGGCCTGACGCAAATAATTCGATCAGGTTGCAATTAGAAAGTCTGGAGCATCGTTCAATCTTAATCTGGTGGATCACAAATGGCCAGGGATCTACAAGGTCAGACGCGTCCGCGTTACGCGCCTTGATTGATTTAACCCGATCGGGCAAGAAAGTAGGGCTCAGGGCTCAGGGTAAGGGCCTCCAGACAATCAATCCAAGGTTCGATGGGACCAAAGGGCATACAGTCTTATATCGAATTTGTATCTGAAATTGGTTCTATGTGCTGGCACCTCCAGCTGTCAAGAAATCAAAATCTGCTCCCTCTTGCGCTTGATTCACCGATCGCTCATACAACCCGCGGTAGCCTCTCATCTGCTTTCTTGCCCGGGTCTCTTCTACAAGGCTCTGTCGCCGTTTCTCGATTCGAGTCTGCAATACTGCCTCTGTAACCTCCAAGTGCAACTTCCTAGTCTCAATATCGCAAACGATCAAATCCCCCCGTCTCCACCACACCAAATGGTGACTCTGGCAGTGCAGCTTCAGGCGAGATATGGAGGATGATGGTTCCGCCTGCGGTGCCTGACATTCTACCATCTGAAAGTCGTATCATATCCTTAACTCCTTCTTCTGCTAGCTTCTTTGGAATCGGTATAAGGCCAGCCTCTGGCATACCCGGGTTGCCAACCGGACCAATGTTTTTCAGGACCAGTACACTATCCTTCGTCACAAGAAGGTTTGGATCATCGATCCGGTGAGCAAGGTCTGCCGAATTCTCGAATACTACAGCCGGTCCAGTGTGTGTGAGTAAGTGCCGATACTTCGACGCTGAGGCTTTGAGGACCGCTCCGTCCGGGGCAAGATTGCCACGCAGAACAGCCAAGGATGACGCGGGAAACAAAGGGTCTGAAATTGGCCGAATAATCTGTTGTGCAAAAACAAGTCGCTTGGATTGGGACGCATCGAGGACCTCACCCAGAGTTTGCCCAGTAACTGTCAAAGCAGATAAATGGAGCAGGGGTCGAAGCACTTGCAACAGCGCCATCATGCCTCCTGCATTGTGGAAATCATTCATATAGTTATCTCCACTCGGCTTGAGATCGATCAACAGCGGAGTTCTGCGGCCAATCTCCTCAACAGTGTCCAAAGTGATGACTCCCTGCAGTTCTGGATGCCTATTTGCAATAGCGAGCAGATGAACAACGGCATTGGTCGAACCCCCGATAGCCTGGAGCACTGTGATGGCATTCCAGAATGATTCCTTTGTCAAGATTTCTTGTGGCTTTCTCTTAGATTTTGCAATTGCGACTGCACTTGCGCCAGTCTCCTCGGCAATTCGCAGTCTCGCGGATGATACTGCTGGGGCAGTTGCACCTCGGAGCGGCATCATTCCCAACGCAGCAGTCACACAAGCCATTGTACTAGCAGTTCCCATAACACCGCATGTCCCTATCTAAACGAGTAACCATTGTGATTAGCGAACTAAATGGCCCTGGGTCTGCAGAAAGCCCGTCTGCACATACGGTTGGAGCAAGCTCTTCGTTAATGGCGGATATTTCCTCAACGTCGATTTCACCCGCTCGGAAGGCCGCCCAGTTGTTTCGGCAATCGGTGCAGGCTCCAATGCGCTGACCGCGGTGGCTTCCTGGCAGCATTGGACCGGTGATCAGTGGCAGGATTGGCTTGTTGGCAGAGATGCCACCCATCAACTGAGCAGGAACGGTTTTATCACAGCCTAAGTTCTCTCAGTGGCTATTCTCACATGACAGGAAAGCAACTGTAGAGTAGAGCGATTGGAACTCACCGCCGATCATTATACAAGCATCCAACGGCTGCGCCCGTATCATCTCCTCCGTATCCATGCTCATAAGATTGCGCAGGAACATACTGGTCGGATGTGAGAATGATTCGGCCAGACTAATGGTGGGGAATTCTATTGCCAGTCCTCCATTGAGTTGCACGCCGCGCTTGGCAGCTTCAATGAGCTGGGGCACATTGGCATGGCAGGGATTGAACCCTGAGAAAGTGTTGATGATGCCCACGATTGGACGTGAAAGCGCATCCTCTGAATATCCGAGTGCCTTGATAAACACTTTTCGGAGAAAGAGGGAGAAATGAGCATCTCCATAGGATGTTAGACCCTGGCGAAGTCCAGATGTGGAAGTGATTGGGTTTGTGAGATCGTAGTCCTTTTTAGGATTCTGTTCCATTTTTCGTTTCCGAAGAAGAATAATTCACTATCGAGATCGAGGAACTACCTACCTAGGTAACTAGGTACAGCTTAGATTAGGTGACTTATATATTTTCCCCTCTTCGTGGATGGTGTCATCGGCGCAAGGCCGATTCGGACACTTATCCGAGCCTGTCGTGTAATAAAAATTAAATTGATCAGTGCTCTCTATAACAAAATGATAAAATGATATCTATACCCTCAACTTCATCTTCACCCGCAGCTCCTTGGTCGGTCGGAAAGCCCCCCAGCTAGTCTTGTGCCCTGGAACCGAGAGGAATTCACCCCTTGTAGGCTCAATATCCCACAAGGCCACAATGCCAGCAGTGAAAGTCAAGATGGCTCGCTCGGTAAATCCATTGTTTGTCGACCCATACAACCCGTCCGCAAAGGGAGCGAGGATACTTGGATCAGCCCGTTGTTTTCCCGTTACAGGGTCAGTCACGAGAAATCGTAGGGGATCATACTGCTCCGGGTTTGAGAAGTATCGATCATCGTGGTGATAAGCACCATGGGGTACAATGATATCCTCGCCCTTTGCAATCTTGTATGTACGGGGCTCCGTCAGACCATAGGCGGCTTCTTCTGCCGACTCGGAAAGTATCAGATCCGACGCCAGCTTCTTGAATGAAATCCCTGCTGAATGAAGACGTACAGTCTCGTAGTAACACGCTTTGAACAGCGGGCAAGATGTGAGCACCTTTTCAATATCCAGGGAGAGACGAGGAGGCTCATCGAAGGGGAAACCCGTCTCCTCGCGACTTGGTCTAGAAGCCACCACGTAAGAGGTGATCTCCTTGCGGACTTGATCGAGAAGGGAAGGTTCGGCGAAGAGATGAGTAATTGTCCAAAAAGTGATCTTAGTCGTGTGCTCAATCAGATCATAATACAGGGACAAGTGCCCTGCGGCACTAGCACCTGACGATAGTTCCAATTTTCGGAAAGTCCGCATCCTATCTTTGACCAGTTCAGACACATCGTCAAGATCACGTAGCTCGATGCCGGCGTCAATCCCGTCGTCCCAAGCAGTAAAAGCCCGGTGAAAGATCGAAAAGATATGGCGAAGCCGATCACTAGCCGCATGTCCTGCTGAAGCCGCTGGATGCGGGACCCGGCGAGGAGTCCCGGCGAAGAGTGTCACAAAGCAATCGTCGATTTTTCCAAGATCTTCCGAGAGATTAGGGAAATTTTCCACAAAGGCCTCACCCATCAGAAAAGTAGAAATGATGTGACCAATGAAATTGCTCATGAGTGCAAACAAATTGGCCTCGCAGACTGTCTGGTCCTCTTCGGGAACTTCAACTCCACTCATTCCACGCTCCCAGGGGCATTGGTCAACAATGCTCCGGCAGAAGCTCACCAGGTTCGACATGTCACGCTGCACCAAACGGGTAATAGTAGCCGAAGCTTCAGTGACGAAATCCTCTTCGTTGAGAATGGTGGAAGCCTTGTCGCTAACTCCTTGGTTACGATCCAAATCCATTTTTCGGATTAGGCTGCGGTCGCCAAAGACGTTTTGCAGAGCTTGACCGAGCACCTGGTTGTGTGGCGTGGCAGCTTTGGCAGAGAAAACAGTCTTCATCATAGATGGAGATGTCACAGCATTGTATTTCACACCACGCATGTAAATGCCAAAGACAGGCTCATTCATAGATTCTCTATAACCTTGTTAGCAGGCACCGTAGAAGGACAATATAGTAGAAGACCAACCGAGCTCTTGCAAAGAAGGTAACATGATTCCATAAGAAGGCAGGGCCATGTCCAATCCAGGGAAACCAATACGGTGCTACTCGAACCGTCTGTGATTTTGAATCCCGATCAGGTCGACTCTGAAGCCCCGAGATAATCCGGGTTGTGATGCATACGAACACCACAACAGCAAAAACAGTTGACCAACTTATACCGAAATATCTCTCACGGACGGCCTGTATAAGACTCAAGGCTCCGTACCTCTCCATTTGTGATCAATTCAATGCTGCTCAAAACAAACCCTGCCACGTAAGATAACACAGCGTCAACACCCACTCAAGGGCTCGAGGAGAGATGACTGGATATGGCGATTGAAATTGATCTCCAAAGATCTTTTTTTTCAGATTAATATATCCAAGTGAAAGGGTAAAGGGACAGGATGGCAAACGGAGGCCGGTGTCTTTTTCTAGCTTACTAAGCTCGATGGTCTGGGGTGTTATTTTTCCAAGTTGGTCATTTTCATTGATTTTCACTGATTTTCATTGATTTTCATTGATTTTCAATATTCCCAAAATAAACTACGATTCCTTTCTATATAATTATGAGAGGTTCTCAAAATATTAACATGAATAGTGGGATCAAAGTTGATATCAACTGGTTCGCGTTTATACTTCCCTCTGACAACAAATCTATACCTCTGGTAAATTTTGAGGTGTTTATAATAATAATGTGGCATTGAGATGAGATCGATACGCAGTGGTTAAACTCTCAATTCTCTTTCTGCAAATACTTTGACAAGGCAGCACTTTCACTCTCGTACTTGAGGATCTTCGATTGCGATCCGTGGACTTTGCGCAGAAGCCACTCAATCCGTGAAGCTAGCTCCCAGGGGTGTTTTGGCAGCGAGCCAAGGACCTGCAGCTCCTCCTCATACTTCTTGATACTTGAATTCTCGTTGCCAATGAGCTGTGAGAGAATTAGCAGATCAAGGCGGCCCTGCAGGGTCTTGTTCGCAACTAAACGCTGGAAAGCAGCGCGATACACGGGTTTACCCGGCCTGACGTATCGTGGGAATCCTTTGTCAGTTCCAATGGAGATGAGCTCTGCTTGCTCTAGTGCCCGGAGAGTGGCCTCGCCGTTGTCCTTGAATACATCGCCGAGGAGGACTTTGCTATATAACAGGCTTCCATCCTTGGAATTGGCGATAGACTTGATGAGGTACCATGCCTGCTCACGGGTCCATTGAGATGCAGTCGACTCTGTCCCAAGGATGAAGATCTTCAAAATCTCAGACGCCGATTGTTCAATGATACGGTCCACGGCAGCTATACAACGGTTAACCGAATTCTCAAGGTGCAACAAAAGGTTAGGATTACCTTCAGGGGTCTCTCCAGCCTCAATCCGATGAGCCATGAACTCCAAGTCAGTAACTCGACCACCCAGCACCTTGATACAATAATCCAAACCACGAAGCGTCTCTTTGCGCCTTGCATTCTGTTCATCGTCATCGCCTGCCTCTGCATCTAGATGACTCAATACGAAACGACGACCAACTTCGAGCGAGCAGTCACCCAAGGAAATTGTGCGGAACACTTGATTAGGCATGGCTTTGCTCAATGGCTTTGCGAAAGAGGCATCAGTCGTCAAAAAGATGACATGGGCGATGTTTGCCGATGTCAAACCAGCCGCCCATTCAGTAAGTTTGTCGAGCACGACACTGTCGTCCGCATCATAGAGATAATTTTCAATTACTACGACAGGTCTCGTCTCGGGATGAGCCTCCAGGTATTCGTCTTCGGACAGGTTGAAATCTTTGTCCTCCTTTCGTCTACCTTCCAAGGCGACTCGCTTCATGGCGACACCAGTATTCTGCCAAATCTTGCTTAACTGTGCATCTAGCGTCTCGGAGAAGCCAGCTTTAGTGCCAATCATTCCCTGTGCAGCAAGGTCAATGAAGCTGCTGATGCTGTTCATCCAAGAGAAGATCGGTCGGTAGCCGACCTGAGCGGCGGCTCGTGAAATCTTGGCTGTATCACCCCGAGCATCTTGAATTTGCTTACAATCAATGATGACTTTATACTTGTGCTCTTTCAGAGCTTGCTCTAGAACCAACTCGCGTTTCCCTGAGCCCCGGGGACCGTGGATAACAATGAAGGTCTCCGCAGTCTCCGTTAACCAGGCTCGCAGTTGCGCAATCTCTGTTTGTCGGTCTTCCCAGATAGCTGCTAGACCTCGCGGGTCCGACTTTCGCTTCCCGAATGGGAACATGCTCGCTTTGCTGGCTTGTTTGCGAACCCACCGCAGCACGGGGTTCTCTTCACTTTGGAACGATGACTTGATTTTGAGCGTGACGAAGAACGTGCGAATTGGATCGAAGATGATTACCGTGATAGTGGCTATCAGAGCAGCTATAGCGGGAATCACTAGTCTCGGATGGTTCAAAATCCAGTCCTTGATCATAAACAGTTTGATCTTGCGCTCGTAGTTGATCTTGAACCTTGTACCGGAGTTGCCACCCCCTGCTTCTTCCGAAACAATAAATCCATGCATGCAGTTTCTTGCCATCACGGCGAACCGAGGGCGCTCAAATCGCAGAATTGCATAGCGTGGTTCGACCTTCGAATCTGAGGGCTGTGTTTGGATGTCCAGAAGCTTGCCGTAAGGCCGGAACAGTGAGTATAGGGACTCTTGAGTTAATTCCGCCGCTGAGTTATCTGGGGACGTTGGCAAGAATTCCACCTTTAGGGTTTGGCTTGGGATTCGATAGAGGTCTTCGATCCACGGCGTTCCGCGAACAAGGTCCGCATCGACTTTCAGGGTCGGGTTAAACCAGGGCTTAATGGGGTTGGTTTTCAAATGCTCCTTGATTGCATTTTGGATAGTTTCGTTGCTGATGTCCGACTTAAGCCCATACTTCACGAATGCACCTCCCTCTTTGTATCTCGTCACGACCTCCTTGATCTCCAGACCTAGGTCTCTTGGAAAAGCTTGTTGAACAATACGAGTCGGGTCAGCTGCCGCTAGTTCTGGGTTGTTTACTCGTGCCAAAAACCCCTCGAGAGGCTGAATATGGCTGAGAGGACCCCGCAGTAGCCATTGTAACCGGTGCGGAAATATATCTAGAGCTAGTTAGTAGGCATGATAGCTTATAATCAATTGGCGCTCACTATTGACATAGATAATCCCTTCATTTTCTCCTACTGAAATATGTCCCGATCTGATAGAAGATGTGCATCGTATCGAGCGTCCCCAAAGCGGAGGTCTCCACCCCCGGGACCCATTGGCGCTGATATGAGAACCTGCTGGAGACCAAAGGGCCAACGGACCTTTTGATACGGGTATCGATCTCATTCTGCTCACGTACACATATCCAATGGAAAAAGAATATAAAAAGAAAGTAAAGAAACCAGCCTGGAAGAGCGAAACAAGTCAAGTTGTGTAAATCGACTTGCCAAATTAATGACGTCGGTTCGTGACTTGGGTATATGAGTCACATGACATCTTGATTACCAAAAAAAGATAACCTCGTGATTTCAAGGTGTTGCGGTAGATCCACCAATTCTTTCCTCTCGCAAAAACAAAATGGGCTGGCTGTGGGGATCAGGTCCCAAGGAAGCTCCTAAGGAGATGCCCAAGGATACTCCATCCACAATTCCTACGGAACCAGCAAAGCAGAATGCACCATCAAAGACCTTGACCCCCGACGAACAAGCCGACTTGGAATTCAATCAAATCCTGGCAGATCTCAGATCTGAGGATGCGTCGCTCTCGAAACGAACAGGGCTGACCCCTGATGGCAACCTGTCTCCGGAATCCCAAACACCTTCATCACCCATC
The DNA here is from genome assembly GCF_028828025.1 of Penicillium rubens. Lineage (NCBI taxonomy): Eukaryota > Fungi > Ascomycota > Eurotiomycetes > Eurotiales > Aspergillaceae > Penicillium > Penicillium rubens. Next base: position 7,168,223 of record NW_026890600.1, read on the forward strand.
TCTCCCGAGTCCCTCTACCAAGATACCATGTCCTGCCGCAATGCCTTCGATTACGCCTTCTTTTGCCAGTCTTTTGGAGGCCAATTTGTGAATGTTTATCGATATGGGGAACTACGGTCATGCAGCGATCACTGGGATAATCTATGGCTGTGCATGAAGACACGAACTTGGCCAGAAGATTTGCGCAGGAGAGAGATCCGAGACCACAACCGAAAGAAGGCGATTAAGTACAAGACAGGCCCCAGCAGTGAGGATGTCTGGGACGTGCGGCTAGATCCAGCCAAAGACTCGTTCAAGGGAGATTTTGCCGCAATGTGGGAGGAGATGAAGGCTGAAGATGAAGCAGCGAAACAACAGGCGGAAAAGGCGGTTTCATGATGTCCCTTGTTTCTCCTTTTCTTGTTACGATATGTAGATATACACCCTCTTGTTTCATTTACTCTTGTATAATACGATACTCTCCATTTCCCCTGTGTATCGGCGTTTGTTAAATGGTCGTATGGAGGACCCCGCGAATTCGCATATAGCACTTTAGAGGCTATTTCTTTTTACACATTATGGTCTTATATGCTCAGTATTTCTCAAATCTGACTTCACACGGGTTTTACAACTATGTCCCACGATCTATGAAATTCTACTGGAGGGAGAGAATGATGCTGAAATAGATTGATTGACTCAGAACTCCACAAGAGATGCTTGAAGAACGCATAAATGAATGACCTAATAACCAGAAGAGTTAGCAAAGATCTTTAAGCCCATAGACACAAGAGACATGTTTCGGGATATCAAAGAGGAAACTCAAAACGTGCCTACCTCATATCCATTCATGGCATTGGGCATAGACTGGGAAGCTGTAAGTAGCCGTGCATATATAAAAGCTCAACTGCGAAGCAAGCCTGTAAGACCTATTGTTAGGAATGATTTAAGAAGTTAGCATCCAGCAATTCAATGGAAGGCAGGTAAATGATGTTCTCCGATTCTCTAGCCCATTCCGAACTTCATTCTTTATTACTCTTCATCTTCCTCCTTGATAGTCTGGAGTCGTGACTTGATGTGCTTCCTTACTCGATCTTCAATTTCCGCTATCCTAGCATTGACAGAACTCTTGCTGCCCGCGCTGCACGTAGAGGAAGCCACACTAGGCGTAGGTGAAGCAGTGACCTTTTGCAGGGTCACAGTCTCAATCCCCGGATCGGCATCGAGGTTCAACTTCTTGCTGAGTTTCTTTACCTTAGGGCTAGTGGGATGGTCAACAGTGAGCTTGGCCATGGCAGCAGTGATATCAGCGACATCGGATGGACCGGACGCAGCAGGAGTAGATCGACAGTCCAGATCCCTAGGGTGAGAGGTGGGAGGCCTGGCGCGACCGCTGATCCCTGTGGAGTTCTTTCGGGAGCCCTGGCGGGTACCCTCGATACTCCCACCGCGCCCAGATACTCGACCATCATTATACCGGCGGACAGAACGCCGCTCGCCGTCGACCTCGCGCTCAGTGATGAAGCCGTTGGGATTGAGATCGTTCGCAGCCGTGGCTGTCTTATTGGCTTCGTTGCCCATGTTTGAGATGGATAGGACCTGTAAATCTGTGAAATAGGTAAGCTGGATTAGTTGAAATGAATGAATGGAATGGAACGGTCCGAAAAAGCAAGGGATATTTGGGCGGTTATATAGGTTAGCCATCAAAGCCGGCCATGCACAGTCTAACAACGGGAAGTTGCCAAAGAAAGAAGCATAAAGACATTGTTGACTCTTTAGGTCTTTGTCCTTCGTTCTTTCACACAAAGACATAAAAGATACTCAAAGAAAACGAGGCATTCCACTTTATAGACGAATTTGAAACAATGATGGAACATAGTCAGATTTGCAGAAAAGCTATGTACAGCAGAAATAGAGAGATCACCGAATGGCAGACGCTCTAAACACCTTGCAGACCCTGAAAAGGCAAAGAAAAATGACGCTGAAGCAAAACATAAGATGAAAATCAAAGAAATAAAAATGGAAAGTAGAAAGTAGAAAGCAAAACTCAAGAAAGCGCAGTATTGTAGGCTTTTTCATTCGCGCGGAGAACCAACCCCATGGAATCCTGTATATGCCACAAGTTTATCCCATTTGATTAACTTTCCCGCGTCGAAATGAAAATTTTATCATGATAATGGCCGTCAGCGTCGTAAAACATGTCCTGCATCGCCGCTAGATTAAGCAGCAACCTCAGTGGGTTGGGGAACGGAGTCGATGGCAGGGCGACGGACGATACCACCCGTGACTGGGAGCTGGGAGCTGGTTCCGCTGAGGAAAGTGTCCACTTCGCGAGCACACTGGCGACCTTCATTAATACCCCTGAAATTATATTAGTGAGTTGCTAATTATAAGGATTGGACGAAAACTCACCAGACAATCAAAGACTGTCCACGGCGGCAGTCACCTGCGGCATAGACGCCGGGAATGTTGGTCGAGTAGTGGCCGGGAGGGGTCTTGATGTTCTTGCGAGGATCAAGCTCAATCTCATCGCCAAATACACGATCCTCGGGACCCAAGAATCCCATAGAGAGGAGCACAAGGTCAGCGGGGAAGAATTGCTCGCTGCCCTCGAGGGTCTTCATGTCCCAGCCGCCGGTAGCGCTCTTGGTCCACTCAACCCGGACAGTGTTGATACCCTTGACGCGGTTGTTTCCATCGTCGACGAACTCGGTCGACATGACACAGTACTCGCGTGGGTCCTTGCCCATATGCGTCTTGACCTCAGTGTGACCATAATCGACACGGTAGATACGGGGCCACTGAGGCCAGGGATTGTCACGGGCACGCTCTGGGGGAGGCTGGGGCAACAACTCGAAGTTGGTCACCGATTTGGCACCATGGCGGACAGAGGTACCAATACAATCATTGCCGGTATCGCCACCACCAATGACGACCACGTGCTTGTCCTTGGCAGAGATGTATTCGCCATCCGAAAGACCAGAGTCGAGAAGGGACTTGGTGTTCTTATGCAAGAACTGCATTGCAAAGTGCACGCCATCCAATTCACGACCAGTGACCTTGAGATCACGCGCAACAGTGGCACCAGTGGCAACAATAACAGCATCATTGGTGGCACGAAGAGACTGCAGAGAAACCTCACAGTCAGGGCCCACAGCAGTGCCCGCAACGAACTTGATACCTTCAGCGGCCATGAGGTCGATACGGCGCTGGACAACCTTCTTGTCAAGCTTCATGTTGGGGATACCATACATGAGAAGACCACCCATTCGGTCGGCACGCTCATAAACGGTGACGCTGTGACCAGCGCGGTTAAGCTGATCAGCAGCAGCCAAGCCCGCAGGCCCAGAGCCGATGATAGCAACGATCTTGCCAGAGCGGGTCTTAGGGGGGCAGGGAACCATCCAGCCCATCTCGAATCCACGGTCAATGATCGCGCACTCGATGGATTTGATACCAACGGGGTCTTCGTTAATGCCTAGAACACAGGATCCTTCGCAGGGTGCAGGGCAGACACGCCCGGTGAACTCGGGGAAGTTGTTGGTCATGAGCAGACGGTTCAAAGCATCCTGCCATGAGTTGGAAAATACCAACTCGTTCCACTTGGGAATGATGTTGGAAATAGGGCAGCCAGTGTCCGACTGGCAGAATGGAACACCACAGTCCATACAACGGGCAGACTGGTACTTGAGCTCGTCCTCGCTGAGGCGGTGGGAGATTTCGCCCCAGTCACGAGTACGGGTTGTTGCGTTGCGATACTTCTCACTGCGGCGGCTGTACTTCATGAAACCTCTTGTTTTGTCCAAGATCAATGCGGATCGCTTTTTCTCAGCCTTCGAATCGCTAATGCTGTCTTCAATGTCCAGCAAGTCAGTCTTCTTGGAATGATCGGCCTCGGCCCTCTCGGCTTTAACAGGGATGCTGGGAAGCTGAGGAAGAGTGAATTCAGCTTTCTTGGCAGCCTCCGCCTTGGCAGCCTCTTCCTCCATGACGCGCTTGTAGTCGGTCGGCAGAACCTTGACGAAGTGGGGGAGAGCACGAGTAAAGTCGAGCAGGATGCGAGCAGCCAACTCAGAGCCAGTGTAGTGATGGTGGTCTTCAACCAAACCGCGAACAAAGGCAATCTCCGACGGGTCCTCGATACTAGAGATTTCAACCATCTCCAAGTTGACTTTAGAATGGAAGTCCTGGTTCTTATCCAGGACGTAGGCAATACCACCAGACATACCAGCAGCGAAGTTGCGGCCAGTGGGTCCGAGGTTTAGTACACGACCACCAGTCATGTACTCACATCCGTGGTCACCAACACCCTCAACGACGACAGTGGCACCAGAGTTACGGACAGCAAAACGCTCAGCAGCCATGCCACGGAAGTAGCAAGTTCCGCGGGTGGCACCGTAAAGACAAGTGTTACCGACGATGACGTTTTCTTCGGCCTTGAAAGCGGCTCCGCGCGAGGGGTAGACGATGAGGCGGCCACCAGAGAGACCCTTGCCAACATAGTCGTTGGCATCACCTTCCAGCTCAAGGGTGACACCGGGGGCAAGGAAGGCACCAAAGGACTGACCAGCAGAGCCCTTAATGTTCGCGTGGATGGTATCCTGAGGAAGACCAGCTTCGCCATAACGTCTGCTGATCTGATAGGAGAGAGTAGCACCCAGAGCACGGTCAGTATTAACGATATCGCATTCAATTCGGCAGGGTAGACCCTTCTCAAGAGCGAGCTCCGATTCAGCAATCAACTTGTTGTCCAAGCGGGTGTGAAGGCGGTGATCTTGCTTGCGAACATTGTAGGTAGCTACTCCAGGGCGAAGTGAGTGAGCCGGGGTCAGGATGAGTGATAGGTCAATCCGTTCCTGCTTAACATTACGAATATCGTCCCGGACCTTAAGCAGCTCAGCACGACCGACCATCTCGTTGACCGAACGAATGCCCAGCCTGGCCATGATAGCACGCATCTCGTTGGCAACATAGTAGAAGAAGTTAATAACATGCTCCGGTGTACCCTTGAATTTCTGCCTCAGTTCGGGATCCTGAGTCGCGATACCAACAGGGCAGGTATTCAGGTGACATTTCTAGGGAAAATATATTTGTCAATAGGCTGGTCTCATCAGGAAATCAGAGACTGAAGGTACTCACTCTCATCATAATGCATCCCAATGCAATCAGAGGGGTTGTGGCAAACCCATATTCTTCCGCTCCGAGCAGGCAGGCGATGGCAAGGTCACGGCCGGTACGAATTTGGCCATCAGTCTGGACCACAACACGACCACGAAGATCGTTCAAAACCAGAGTTTGATGAGTCTCTGCAAGACCCAGTTCCCAAGGAAGACCGGCATACTTGATACCGGTCCAGCGTGAGGCACCGGTGCCACCATCATGACCAGAGATCAAGATGTGATCAGCCTTGGCCTTGGCCACACCAGAAGCGACAATACCAACACCAACCTCGGATACCAGCTTGACGGAAACACGAGATCGGGGGTTAGAGCACTTGAGATCGTAGATAAGCTGCTTTAGATCTTCAATGGAGTAGATGTCGTGGTGCGGAGGCGGGGAGATAAGACCGACTCCTGGGGTGGAGAATCGAGTGCGAGCAATGGGGCCGACAACCTTGTGGCCGGGTAATTCACCACCCTCACCGGGCTTGGCACCCTGGGCCATCTTGATCTGCAGTTCGTCAGCGTCGGCGAGGTAGTTCGATGTCACACCGAAACGACCAGAAGCAATCTGCTTGATGGCGGACCGCATCGTGTCGCCGTTCTCCATCCTCTTGCTACGCTCGGCATCTTCACCACCCTCGCCAGTGTTCGACTTGCCGCCCAGGCGATTCATGGCAATGGCAAGTGTAGAGTGGGATTCCATAGAGATGGATCCGTAGGACATGGCACCTGTCACGAAGCGGCGGACAATTTCGGTCCAAGGCTCAACCTGGTCAATGGGAATAGGCGTACGCTGATCAAAATCGAAGTCCAACATTCCACGCAAAGTACAGTTCTTGATCTGCTCATGTGCGGACTTGGCGTACGCCTCGTAGGACTTGTCGTTCTTGGTGCGAACGGCATCCTGCACGTTTGCAATACTGGTGGGATCGTTGATATGGGCCTCTCCTCCATCACGCCAGTGGTACTCGCCGGATTCGGGTAGACCGGGGACTTCGACGATCGGACGGGAAGGATAACCGCGCTCATGGAAGGCGAAGGCATCCTGGGCAATCAGATCAAAGGTGATACCACGGATGCGACTGGCAGTACCGGAGAAGCAACGATCGATAACGCTGTCGTCAATGCCAAGGGCTTCGAAAATCTGGGCACCCTTGTAGGACTGGAGAGTAGAGATACCCATCTTACTCATGACCTTGAGGATACCACCATCACAGGATGACTTGTAGTTCTGAACAACCTTCTCATCGGGGATGTCCTTGCGGATCAAGTTTTCCCGATTCATCTTGAGAATACATTCCAGAGCCAGATAAGGGTTGATGGCATCGGCACCATATCCCAGCAGGACACAGTGGTGGTGGACCTCGCGAGCCTCAGCGGTTTCAACTGCCAGGGCCGCAAGTGACCTCCACTTGTTTCGGACGAGATGGTGATGCACCAGACCGGTAGCCAACAAGGCAGAGACTGGAACACGGTCGGCGGATGTAGCACGGTCGGAGAGAATGATGACCTTATCGCCATTCTGGATAGCTTCAGTGGCACCATCGCAGATGGAATCGAGCGCTTCAATATAACCAGCCGTGCCCTTGCTCTTTTCAAATGTGATATCGATAGTTCGCACGGTCCAATCGTTGTGGGCTATGTTGATATTCTTCAAAGCATTGAACTCGGGAATGCTCAGGATGGGAGAGGGAAGACGCAGGCGGTGACATTGCGAAGGGTCCATTTCCAGCAGGTTTCCCTGAGGACCGACGTAACATTCGAGAGACATAACCACAGCCTCCCTGATAGGGTCAATGGGAGGGTTGGTGACCTGAGCAAAGAGCTGACGGAAGTATTCGTAGAGTAGGCGAGGCTGAAGGGCAATACAGGCGAGAGGTGCATCATTACCCATAGAGCCCAAAGCTTCCTTGGAGTCTGCAGCCATAGGGCCAAGAATCAAGCTGACTTGTTCAAACGAGTACCCGAACACTCGGAGGCGGGGGTCGTTCTGAATAGTGTTGTTGTCCAAGGCGAAAGAAAGATCGACGTTCGAGTCAAGTAGCAACTTATTGATAGCAGGGAGCTGTAGAAGCCCCTTGTCCAGCCAGCCGGCAAAGTCCTGGCGGCGGGCAACAGTCTGCTTGAGCTCAGCGTCATCAATGATCCGCCCAGCCACGGTATCAACCAGCAGCATCTTTCCAGGCTGCAAGCGGCCCTTCTGAACGACCCTCTCGGGATCAATATCAATAGCGCCGACCTCGGAAGCACAGACGATGCGGTCATCGTCCATTACGTAGAAACGGCAGGGACGGAGACCGTTACGGTCAAGATTGGCACCGCAATAACGTCCATCGGAGAAAGTGAAAAGAGCTGGGCCATCCCAAGGTTCCATCTGACAGGCAGCCCACTCGTAGAAAGCGGACTTGGCTGGATCCATGGCGGGGTTGTCTTGCCAGGCCTCGGGAATCATAATCATCACTGCCTCCGGCAGAGACAGAACGCCGTTTATCATGAGTAGTTCAAGCACGTTATCGAACGCAGCTGAGTCGGAACCGCCATCCTCAACAATGGGGTAAAGCTTGTCAAGCTCGTCACCAAAGACCTCTGACCGCAGGACACCTTCTCGTGCGCGCATCCAGTTTTTATTTCCTCGCAGGGTGTTGATTTCACCGTTATGGGCAGCCCATCGCAGAGGTTGGGCACGATCCCAGGATGGGAACGTATTTGTAGAGAACCGGGAGTGCACTAGGGCAAAGTGGCCCTCGTAGTCTACGTTCACCAAATCGTGGTAGTACGTGTACACTTGGACGGGAGAGAGTTGACCCTTGTAGACGATGTTCCGGTTGCTGAGAGAGCAGAGGTAGAACCAGTTTCCGAGGCCGATGACATGAGTAGCACGCTTTCGTAGAACGTACAGCTGAAGCTCAAAGGTTCTCTCGTCGAACTTTTCAGTGTCAGTGATCTCTGGCTTGTTGCCTTCACCGTATGCCGATTTCAAGACCACAAATGGCTGCATAACAATGGGCTCTCGAGATAGTGCTGCAGGACCGAGAATAGTTGAGTCCCGTGGCACTTCACGCCATCCAAGAACACGCAAGCCAAGCGTCGTGGCCAGTTCCTCAAAATCCACTATGGACTGCTTGAGAGCTTCCTCGTCGGGCTTGAAGAACAAGTTGCCAACAGCATATTGTCCCAATGGAGGGAGATCCACACCCACCTCACGGGCGAAGTTTTTAATAAAGAATTTGTGTGGAATACTGGTCATCACACCAGCACCGTCACCATCCCGTGCATCAGAGCCAACGGCTCCTCGGTGGGTCATGTTGCACAGCAGATTGCGGGCTGTTCAATTGCCATCAGCTTCACTTGTTCTGGTGTCGTTCCTCAAAGGGCAGAAAACTGGCACTCACCATCGCTAACAATCTTGTGGCTTGGCTTTCCCTTGATGTGACTGGGTTGTCTCGTCAGAATTGAGTTCGTCTTCATGCCTCCAATTGGGGGAGAAAGGAGGGGGAGAGGGGGCACAGTCTTAGAAAATTTCACTCACGCTGCGAAGCCTACACCACAGGCATCCTTCTCATATTCAGGATCGTACAGACCTTGCCGCTCTGGCAGAGCATTGGCCCAGCCATAACCCTTTTCGGGTTGGTACTGAGAATACTCATGAGGAGCCTGTTCTTCACTTATATCTTTGCCATAGAGCTCCTCCAAGTTAAGACCCATTCTTCCGCCGGGAGCCGACAGAGAATGGAATGGTAACTGAAGGGGATTGTTGCTAAGAAGACCCACCCGATTTGGGGATTGACAGCTGGTGATGTCGTCACAGGAAGTCGTGGCGCGAAGGAGGAAGAAATGTGTCAATGATCACCCAGCTTCTGCGAAAGAGTTGAAGATCGAAGAGGGAAAAGGTGAAAGGAGAAACAGAGAAACAGAGAAAAAAGGAGGGGAGAGGGAGAGGGAGAGGGGAGAAAAAAGGATGGGCGATTACGGCGGGACAGCAGGTCCGGGGATTGCAAGCTCCCGATGTAGCCCAAAAGGGAAAATTACAATGGTGGGGGAGTCTACCGTGGCAAATTGTTAGAAAGCAGCCAAGAGAACGGTAAGGGGAGGTCAAGTGAAAGAAATAAGAGTGAAATGTGTGCTACACGATACATTATACATTATACACTATACACTATACATTACATACACATGCTCATACAGCATACCATTTAGTTCTGAACGCACGTTTTAACCATATGAAAAGACAAAATCGACGGAAACAGCCCAAAGAGCCAAAGTAATGATAATCGATAATCATTATGATTACGGAGTGCAAATCATCCCAAGATAAGCATCGCTCGACCAATCAGAGTGAAGATTTTACGACCCTTAGCTCTTTACTACGTCAACTAACTTTCGTGGGGACTCTAGTTATACATAACTATACTAACTATAACTATATACTACCTAGGGATATTAGTATATATCAATATAACCTCGTATATTAGTATATCAATATATTCATATATTGAAAACTACCACTACTCCATACTACTTTATATATTCATATTCATTATACTTATCATTTCCTCTTCTCTCTAAAAGCTCAAAGACAAGGTCTAGTGGGTCCCATAGGCCCCATAGGCCCATAAAAGGATCAGAGCTGCTCATTGGACATATTCAAAGTGCATCCAATGTACTCCGTCCTCCGTACTCCCCAAGAATAAGGACAATCCTCACATGTTAACCCGGGTGAATGGGCGCGCTCCCTAGTGGGGCAAAGATGTGCTTAATCCATTTGATTTCGAGCCGCTGGTTTGCGTTTTCTGTAGGAGAACCGAAAGCAAAAGTACTAAAAAACTTACTCGAAAAGTACCAATCTAAATAAAAAGGATTCAAGTTTATACACAAAAAAGAGGAATACGGAAAGAAAATAACAAGTAGGAAATTGTTCCAAGGGGTAAAGACATCAATTGATCCATTAAAATGCATAAATACCTGTAACGGTAACGACACATTCCGACAACGGCCAAGTCCATCCCGGGTTTTCCCTCTCACCTTACTTTGGAGATGCCAATGAACGTAGCTAGCCCGATTTCGGGCCCTGAGCCGTTTGCGGATGACCATTTCAGCTCATTCTTTTAAGGTCACCCCAACTGCCTTATTGTTCCATAATGGCCTGTTGACTAGGCATTCATAGTGCCCCCGAGAATATGGGAATTCATCTGCTAATTGATCATGTTTCCCTATATTTTACATTCCAGAAATATGCTTTGTAGGGATAAATTGAAAGAGTTAAGAGTCCGGAGGAAAGTGATCCGTCCAGACATGCGAAGATCTAGAGATAAGGTAACTAGTTAGAAGATGATAATTAGAATACATAACTCTGATCTCTCTAAGGATCTCTTCTCCTCTTTTCGCCTGGCTGTCTACATCGTATACGAGTCCACGGGTGTGTCAGCCCATTACAATATACATTGATATCACGATCGGGTGAAACAGGACCAGTATTCTCCGCATCATGTTCCTCTTTTTTTCAATGGCTCATATACACCATCTTCTAAGCTGCATTGTATACATCTGTTACCTACAACATACTACATACTACATACCACATAGTAGTATGTCCAATGTACTCCGTACCCGTGTTCATAACCCCAGAGTGGATATCACATGATCCCCACCTTTTCTGCGTCCAGTGAAAGTGCACATGAAAGTCAGACGCCATTCATTTTCTTTTTCAAATTTCGAAACACCCGGCTTTTTCCTCCTGTCCTCCTGTCCTTAAGTTCACCGAGTTGCTGGTATCGGGTAGTTTCGGAAATATCCACAACTTTATGTTGTAGACATTGGCTGGAATGTTGAGCGCTCCATTAACTACTTACTCTGTACTCCGTATGCTCCATACCTCCTTATTTTGAAACTCAAGATTCTACTTTAACTAATACTCAATTTTAGATTCACGGTAATATCTTAGAACTACATTGAAATTTCTCTAGGGCATCGCAGTGGGAATAACGATGAAGCAGCATCTCACTTCCTGTATTCAGGTCTTGTCTTGTACGAAGTAGGTCTCAGGCAGTAATCATTTAGCTGAGACCTAAACTCACATCTCCACTGGTCCTAGACTTATGCATTGTAGGACGGCGTACATATGCAGTGTCTGTAGCTATGTAAGGGCCTGGATTAATGAAAGCCTGGCACCATCATTCACTGGGATCTGCTCTCGAAGTACGGAGTACAACGGTGAGAGCATTGCTAATTTGCCTTGAAGCTAAAACTAGACACTTCATTGTTCAAAGATGAAATTCAACCTGATCCCTTCGACCCATATAATATAGAATGCTGTTTAAAGCTATAGACATTTCCAATGTTAATAGAAGATACTATGCGGAATATAATTAACCTCCAAACTACTTGAAAGAGCCTTTTTTATACATGATGCTTAGCTACCTAGGTAGGTACCTACAACATAGGTAGGTATGGAAGTAGTTAGGATTCCCCCCGCATAGATGAAAATTGATTGGCTGTGGAGCTCCAGCCTTTTCTGCGCGCTTTCCCCGTTGGATCTTTCCAAGGTTGGGTTATAACGCCCTTGACATCTCCAATTGCTTCTCTATATCTTCTTCCTTTCATCAAAGCTCACACGGGTGAAGTCCTAGTACCCGGTAGCCACTCCTCGCCCCACACCATAAACAAACTGCTACTTTGTACCGCTACAACCCGCCGTATCTCCAAATCGCAGGGACATCCCCACAAAGCTCCATAAACAGAAACCCTGGCATACAATATAGGCAGGGTATTCCCAAATGTGATATTGAAACAATCATTGCAGTGATGCTCACCCTTTCATCCATCACCCCGCGCGACGTAGGTGCTGGCGCATCTCAAACCAGCCCTCGAGGAAATTAACAACTTGATAGTCCCACGAACTCTGGTTCGGATCCTCTCAACCATATCGCTCTACCTCCGATCAACAAGCTGGCGACAATTCCGCTGCAAACCACCTCGCCCGACGCAATGCCGGCACGTCGTCCAGCAGTAATCGCTCATTCATGCCATCCCGCTCTTCTGCCAACACAATTGCCACATTGGCCGCAGAAGAACGCTCACTACGCGCTCGAAAATTGAACATCGCGTCGTTTGGATACTCATGGATCAAACCGGCGGGGTGTGCGAAGACAATGCTCGGTATGAAAGAGGAGGAAGCGGAGCGCGAAGAGGCGCTACAGGCTGCCGCGGCTGAGATGGAGGCTGCAGAGGGAGAAGGAATTATGGATGATGACATAGGGATGCAGAGAGAGGAAGTAGAAGAGGATGAAGGCATGGAACGTGATTTGGATGACGATATCCCCAACGCGGAGGAGGAGGCCTCGGGTCTTATCGAGGAAGGCGAAGAAGGGCTTGAGGAAGATGACATTGGAGATGAAGGGTCATATATGGAGCGCGACTTGGATGATGACATCCCTGAAGGTTTCCCCGATGATGACTATGGGGGCTCAGGCCTGTATGACGAAGAAGAGGACGATTTCGACAACCAGCCTGATCTGGATGCGGAGATACCTGCCGCCGACGGTGACAGTGTGAGTGAAGACATGACGCGCGACCTCGACCATGATATCCCAGATGCTGCAGAGCAAGGTTCGGAGCAAGAAGGGGAATGGCAGCACACGGACAGCGAAGAGGAGCTGAGTGATGAGGACGATGAAAACGAACCCAGTATTATCCAAACCAGGTTTGCGGAGAACTTCCGCACCAGCACGCCAAACAGTCGTGGCTTGCCTCCACCTCCAACTTTGCGCCGCGAGCCCGAGACTGAAGCCCAACGCCGTTTCCTCAATCGCTGGAGCGGTGGTGGCGATGCGTTGGATTCCAGCAGCATGCTTTACAGCGACGAAGACCTGCGCGCGTCCATAACGAGTCAGGGCAGTCGACGAAGCGGGTTTGCCAGAAGGTTCCCGCGCCACATCGGAGGGCCTAGGGATAGTCTGAACTAGCGAAGCTATCCAAAATGATGTTAGACTTGTTCGGTATCATCTACGGCGTTTTCGTGTCAGGTTAAAAAGATAGACCTAGGGGGTCTGCCTCGGAGTTTTGATAGCAGCTTACGATACCTCCTTATAAGAAGATTCAATGAACATGACTTCAAACACGTTTTGAGGTAAACACAGCCAGGGGAATCAAAGCTTGACCTATAAATGGTTTCTTTTGTCAGGATAGTCCCTGTATGTTGTTTAAATGCACTATGTACAGTTTTCTTAAAACATCTTCCAATACCAACCCAGAAATAACCTAACCATCACCGGATCACATCGGACATCCTTCCTGGATTATCTCCGGAGATGGATGCCAGGAAGATCTCCAACGTGCCAACCCAGAAAGCGGTACGTGGCCGACATCTGAGCCAATGGAAGAGGTTTTCATATACATGGCTCAAAGAATCCATACTCCCAGAACACCTCATAGCACCAAAGCCAAGATCCCCATGCTGAAGATACTGATAAGTCATGCGCGTGGTTCGATCCATACGAGAAAAAGCAAAAGAGAAAGTCGCTGGGTTTTGCGTGAAGTAAGACGAGAGATTAAAGATGATAAAGACGAAAAAGGCGGGCGTGGACGACATAGTATAGAACGCAAGTGCACGTCTTCGAGAGACAGCAAGGGTATACGTTCAAAATACCCATACATAGAAGAACAGGAGGAAGACGGCGAAAAAGAAGCCGAGCCAAACTCGCCAGCCGATGCCGGTGCTGTCGGCCATGCGAAGCATGCGGTTCATATTCCCGCGGAGTCGGACTCGGGTGTTGTCGAATGAATCGTTGAGGTCGGTGATGTGGGAGGTGTCTCGGATTTCATCGCCAATTGCGAGTGTGATCTAGATGGTTTTCCTGTCAGCGGTTGCCATTAAACGACCACCTGCTTTTGCTGGGTCTGGAGATTTGGGGTGCAGGCTTCTTACATTCTTCAACATTTTGACCTTGGCACTGATACCCTCAACTTCAGCGTCATTCTGTGACTCGAGAGATGAGAGAACTGCATCGGAGTAGTGCCCCCTATAACAAAGACTTGGTTAGCAACTACACATCCTTCCTCGGAAGAACGACGGAAGACCTCAAAAGATCATGAGCCACTCAACGCACTTTTTGTCAGGCGATGCACTTTGATATCCCGCTCCAGCTGCACCGCTACTCGCGTAACCATTAGGTGCTGGACTGGAGTAGCCCCCATACCCGTATCCACCAGGTTGTTGGGCAGGCGATCTGCTAGCTTGGCGAGAGTCGCCACCGTATTGATCGAAGAGAGACGAAGAGGCGCGGGGATCACGTTGACGCGGAAATCTATTTCGATTACTGCTGCATTAGCTAGCTGAAGGCGACCTTATAATGAACCGAGATATTGATGGTGGAACTATACCGTGAAGCCATGGCGGTCGTGGAATGTAGCTAGAGTTCGCGACGGGAGGGAGAGGAGGAACATAAACTGCAGGTGGATAAGTTGTTCAGCAGCAATGGGGCATTTGGTAAAAGGTCAAAATCCAAGGCGATCACTGTTCAAGTCCTCGATGCTTGCGGAGCTAAAAACATCAAGGTGGCCATAGCGTTGTTATTCGCCGAACAGCAGAACAGCACGTGATAGACCAAGTTCTAGAATCGACATGCGGGATACACAGCAGTTGTGGTTCATGTGGGATTCTGTTTATTCTCGATTAGGTCAGGTAGGATTGATTATGGTGGAATACAATGGGCAATGATGCGTTGCCCATTCCAAGCTGTGGATATCCATTAGCTCTACAAATTACATCATCATAGGCTGAACCCATAGGCATCGGCCAATCCATAATGGACTAGGTGTATATTAACGGGTTTAGGAACAGAGAACCGAAGAGATATTCATTGATTCATTGCCATCACACAATCGTGAGACATGTTATGGACACACGCGAAAGAAAAACATCGTGGAGACCGATCCGTGGCGCCTATCGTTCAAAGCAATTCCATGCCACCCGGAAGTTTTGTATTCATCGAGCTTAGTCGCGCATCTGATCATCATCGTTGGTCTCGTTGTCCTCACGGCTCTGGTATTCCTCGTCATCCTCCTCGTCATCCTCCATCTCATCGGTGGAGATCTTGGAGTAGTCAATGACCTTGCCGCGTGTGCGTCGGCCACCCTGGATGATGTTGCTCTGGTCGATGGGGTCGTTGAGGTTGTCTTGTGTGTCTTCATCCTCATCTAGGAACAGAAAGGGTCAGTATGAAGTCAATCGACGGTCATTCTGAAGCATGTGGCCATTCAGACATGGTTGCTTGGGTGATCGTTGGGGGGGGGGGGGGGGAGGGGGGTACACACCATTGTCAGCCTAGTAACGCGCGAGGAAGTCAGCATAAAAGGAATTGGTTGGGCGTGGAAACTGTAGACTCACGATCTCGTTCTCGCTCTCAGACTCGCTCTCCTCATCCATGCTCATATCTTGCGTGGGGTCAGCCTTGCCCTTGCCCTTGGCGAAGGCTTCCTCGTTGGGGTTGGAAATAGTCGTCTGGTCAGCCATGATGAGGTTTAGTTAGAGTGGATGGAGAATTGTAGGAAGGATGGTTGGTGGAAAGGGGGCAAGGGAAATTTAAAAGACGGTCTGCAAAGTAAGGTCCTCCCCCTCGAACCAAAACAACCTGCAAGGGCGATCTCACCGTCTGATTGGCTATCGCGGGTGATCAAACCCCGTGACAGATCTTGCCCTGAGGCACCAAGTACAAGTGCCAACCGGAAACGAACTGAAAATGAATTGAAAGAAGTAAAGTAAGCAAATATATAAAAGCTATCTAACTTGGTTCTATAGGCAAGTGATAACCCCAGGCATCAGCAATATTACAACATACTAGTACGCTACCTTTGTCTGCATTTGTGAAGTGTGAAGAGGCAACTTTCATAAATTTCATATTATAACGCATAATATCAGCTATTCCTTTACTGAATCATGAAAGTAAATCAGCTTTCAAGAGCAAAACATCTTTCCACAGACGTTGCATCATTGCCCCACCATTTTGGCATCGAAATTTGCTTGCCTGCTCCGAAAAAGAAGAAGACCAGCAACATGTTGAGATTAAATCCAGCATCAAACGCAGCAGCAAGTAAGTAATTGTACCGCTTCCAAACCTCGAAATGGCGACGATAAGCCCAATACATTACAACATACCCACCAATAATGGCAGATGTGTAACCAGTACTGATGTTACCATAGAACATCGCCAGTCCCCCAAAGAAGATACTGACATTCCACAGGTCAATTCGAAGCTGAGGGAAGAATCGGTGGAAACAGAAGAGAATGGGAGGAATGGCTGCCCCTATAAGGAATGACCAGGGAAGCACGGCCATTTCTGTCTCAGCAAAAAGCCTCTTTGGACCAAGCACAGCGTACTGAACTCCCATTGTGTTTGAAGTCCGCAAGGACTGCCCTGTCCATTGATTTAATGGGTCCATTTTTTTACCAGTCAAATAATCTCCTTTGGTGTCCATGATCCAACGAATGACAGCATAGTTGATTGGAACACCCATACAAGTGCCGAAAACTTGAGAGAAGAAAACCGTGCGGGGCGGAATGTGCATGTAGTGACCGATCTTTTGGTCCTGGAGCATATACTGCGCACGATACCAGGCGTCACCCGCAATAGACCCATAGACAGAAGGGCCACAGGGGTGTTGGTGGGCCTCTCCGGCTTTTGTATGGACCATGTAGCCGTACATGAGTTCGTTGAAAGAGCCCGTCTCAAGCTGGTAGTTGGAAATGGCGTAAAGCCAAGCAAAAGGGATGACCAGGATGGCAGCACTCGCAAGTGCCACAAACAACGTCCAGATCGGGATGAAGAGATGTCCGAGTGCAAGGAATACAATCAGAATGATAAAGGCTACGGAGAATAGAATAGCATACCACCACCATGGAATCTCTTTGTACTGTCTCTGGATAACGTTGAGACGGTCGTGATACTGGTGATGAATGCTTTCACTCTTCGTGGATTTCTCTGCCTTGCGAGACGACCAGATCCTTCGGGCATTCCCGGAAACCTGTGCGTATCCAAATGTCAAGATCCAAGTGACCGCTGCTGGAAGTTTGGCGTAGTCGAAAAATGTCGCCCATACATTTTGCAACCCCATATACATCGGCCCATACTCCTCATAAGCGGTCATGTTCAGATGATAGTCCGGGGTGAGTACATCGAGGGTCGGGTAGGTTGTACCATTTCCCAGGAAAAGGCTATTTGACATGAGTCCATGCTTGAAAGAACCTAGATTCCCCCACTTTGCTGCAGGAAGTAGGACCCAACAATTGAAAGCAAAGGCCAAGAACAAGATGACCTGAGTCCAGTATGGGGTCGTCATGATAGAGGATCCATTCCAATTCACGTTTGACCAGTCCAACGAGAGATTGAGGAAGCCCATTCCACCAATGCCTGAGCCAATGAAGTTGGCCACCGGATTGCGAGGTGCTACCCAACATAGGAAGGCCAAAGATGAGGCGAACGGGAAAACATACTCTGGAAGGAATTGCCACATGGTCATCCCTAGAAGCGCAAAGAAGAACACCTTCATCTGGCGCCGAGCGAGAGCCGACGAGGTGTCTGTTTTGCGGAAAGTCTCGAACAATGTTGTCTGCATCAAAGCCTGGGGCCAGATGTACTCCGGGTCAGGCAAAAGGATCTGACGGGCAAGAGCAGCAAAGGAGTAGCCAATCCATACGATCGAAAGCATGAAGAAGATTGCAACCGCCGGATTGACTCGTGTACCGTACCAAAGCTCTGCTAGGACGATAGGAGCATATCCCAGATTGTACGTAGCTCCAGAAGCTGCAGTCAGTGTGACCAAGACATGCTCCTTGATGCTCCATGGGGCCGGGTTCAGGCTAAAAGAAAAGCGAGTGCCAGGTAGTCCAATCTTCCAGTCCGGAAAGACTCTGGCCATAAAGTGACCGGCATAGTGACAGGCTATTTGAACAAAGAAGATGGAGTATGGTGCCTTCGTTGTGCGGAAGTAACTCATTTGCGACAAAAAGGCTCCAGGGATAACAAAGATGATCGAGAGCACAAAGTAACGAAAGGTGATCGTCGGTAAGTTGGGGTCATCGGTCAGGTTGATCAGTTGTCTCACGGACAAGGGCAATGCAGCAATCTCGGGGTTATCGTGTGTCTCTTGTTCAATGGCGGCTGTTTCCCCCTTGAAATGGAGGCTTTCTTCGTCCACTGCGGTGTCCGCCACATTTGGGCTTTTAGAAGGGAACTCTAGACCCTCTGAGCCCATAGTCCCTTGATCTATTTTGACCTCGAATTGGTCCTCGGGCCTCTTACTCTTCAATGCAGTGAACATGTCGAAGAGGATTCAGAAGAATCCAGAGGAATCCTAATGAGATACGATAGCCCATGAAATATATTATCTCAAAACTAAATCTACTTTAAAAATGTCTCATGATGTGCGACTGGGGTAAATATTCGCAATCCTAAAGAGATAAAGAAGGAATTCCCGATTGGATAGGAAATGCCACCTGTGCATGTTACATCTACAAGGGTAAGGAGAAATGCTTAGCGCGGATGGCGCAAGGCTTCTTGGCCCAGCCTTTCTAAGGCTTAGGAAGAATAAGAAATATGAGGCAACTGTAGTTTCTCCGGAGTAACTCCGATTTGTTTAGAACGGGATAGATCACAGATGTTCCTACTCCATAACTCTCTCTCTGTACTGTGTACTCCGCACTCCGTAGGTAGGATACACATCAGGCTCTTGGAAGGGGAATTAGAGGGTTCCCATGTTTACTATTCTACATGATATGGCTAGATGAGACACAGGTTCTTAAGTTCTTTATTAAGTTCTTTATGTTGTATAAGCATGTAGCTAGATCATTCAAGTTAATACCTCGGTGAGACTGAAAGATAGTCTGAATTGACCTTTTAAGAAAGTGTGAGAATTTAGCCATCTATAAATGTTACCTGCATGCCTAGGTAGATACCTAGATAGATAGGTGATGGATATGATGGATGTGGAAAGAAAAGCCGTGGAAGGTTCCATGGGAACCTTAGGCAGCTATGATTATATAATATACTATGTATTTCCGGAAAAACACCCATCCGAAGTTAGTCAGCAGATTTCAAATGGTCATGAACTCACTATGACGCATACATAACTGACCATACCATTACCAATAATACCTTCACCCCAAGACAACCCAAAACATATAATCATACGGTCTCCCATGGTGACCAGTATTCATCCTGTATTAATACCATATTTGACACCGCCTTAAGGGTCATCCCACTATTACATCATACAGCCCCGCCATAAAAAAAGCTGAGAACGTCGAAGAAGAACATGAATCGGAGTGAAAAAAAGGAGGAATTGACATCGTCGATAAGGAGTTTATAGACAATCAAGTAATTTGTAGACTTGACGACTCCACTAGGCTCATCTGGAACCTACTAAAGTCTTGATGAAGGACGTAATGATGTGGTTGCTGGGCCATCGAAGCTCATGGAATCTCATGGATCCCTATGGAAGCCTCCCTCTAGAAGCTTCTGGAGTAATACACCGCTCACTATATAGGAGCTTTTCTCAGCCCTCGTCCTTTTCCTCTTCTTCTTTCCTTCTCTCATCAAAATACCCTTTGACTCTTTGTACACTACCTACCTCTTGCCTCACGAATCTCTTTCTACCTTTTCTTTTCTTTTTTTTAACGATTACACACATTCACCATGGCTCCCGCCGTCGGTATTGATCTGGGAACCACCTACTCCTGTGTGGGTGTCTTCCGTGACGACCGCATTGAAATCATTGCCAACGACCAGGGTAACCGCACCACCCCCTCGTTCGTCGGTTTCACCGACACCGAGCGTCTCATCGGTGATGCCGCCAAGAACCAAGTCGCCATGAACCCCCACAACACTGTCTTCGATGCCAAGCGTCTCATTGGTCGCCGTTTTAACGACGCTGAGGTTCAGGCCGATATGAAGCACTGGCCTTTCAAGATCATCGAGAAGGCTACCAAGCCCGTCATCGAGGTTGAGTTCAAGGGTGAGGCCAAGCAGTTCACCCCTGAGGAGATCTCTGCTATGATCCTCGTCAAGATGCGTGAGACCGCTGAGGCTTACCTCGGTGGCACCGTCAACAATGCTGTCATTACTGTCCCTGCCTACTTCAACGACTCTCAGCGTCAGGCTACCAAGGACGCCGGTCTCATTGCCGGTCTCAACGTCCTCCGTATCATTAACGAGCCCACCGCCGCTGCCATTGCATACGGTCTTGACAAGAAGGTCGAGGGTGAGCGCAACGTTCTGATCTTCGATCTCGGTGGTGGTACTTTCGATGTTTCTCTTCTGACCATCGAGGAGGGTATCTTCGAGGTTAAGGCCACTGCTGGTGACACCCACTTGGGTGGTGAGGACTTCGACAACCGTCTGGTCAACCACTTCGTCAACGAGTTCAAGCGCAAGCACAAGAAGGATCTGACCACCAACGCCCGTGCTCTCCGTCGTCTCCGCACCGCTTGCGAGCGTGCCAAGCGCACCCTCTCTTCCGCTGCCCAGACCTCTATCGAGATCGACTCTCTCTTCGAGGGTGTTGACTTCTACACCTCCATCACCCGTGCCCGTTTCGAAGAGCTCTGCCAGGATCTCTTCCGCGGCACCATGGAGCCCGTTGAGCGTGTCCTCCGTGACGCCAAGATTGACAAGTCCTCCGTCCACGAGATCGTCCTTGTCGGTGGTTCCACCCGTATCCCCAAGATCCAGAAGCTCGTCTCCGACTTCTTCAACAAGGACGCCAACAAGTCCATCAACCCCGATGAGGCCGTTGCCTACGGTGCCGCCGTCCAGGCCGCTATCCTGTCCGGTGACCAGTCTTCCAAGTCCACCAACGAGATCCTGCTTCTCGATGTCGCTCCTCTTTCCCTCGGTATTGAGACCGCTGGTGGTGTCATGACTCCTTTGATTAAGCGCAACACCACTATCCCCACCAAGAAGTCCGAGACCTTCTCCACCTACTCCGACAACCAGCCCGGTGTCCTGATCCAGGTCTTCGAGGGTGAGCGTGCTCGCACCAAGGACAACAACCTCCTCGGAAAGTTCGAGCTTACTGGCATTCCCCCCGCTCCCCGTGGTGTTCCCCAGGTTGAGGTCACCTTTGATGTTGATGCCAACGGTATCATGAACGTCTCCGCTCTCGAGAAGGGTACCGGAAAGTCTAACAAGATTACCATCACCAACGACAAGGGCCGTCTCTCCAAGGAGGAGATCGAGCGCATGCTTTCCGAGGCTGAGAAGTACAAGGAGGAGGATGAGGCTGAGGCTGCCCGTATTCAGGCCAAGAACGGTCTTGAGTCCTACGCCTACTCCCTCAAGAACACTCTTTCTGAGGGCAAGCTCCAGATCTCCGACGATGACAAGAAGAAGGTCGAGGACAAGATCAGCGAGGTCATCGGCTGGCTCGACAGCAACCAGACTGCTGAGAAGGACGAGTACGAGTCTCAGCAGAAGGAGCTTGAGGCTGTTGCCAACCCCATCATCTCCGCTGCCTACGGCGGCCAGGCTCCCCCTGGCGCTGGTGCCCCCGAGGGTGCCCGCTCCGCTGACGAGGTCGAGGAGAAGCCCGAGGAGCTTGACTAAATGTTTCGCTCTGAATGATTCTTGATTATTTGCCATTTGGCACTCGTTTCCTTTCACGTCTTGTTTTACGAACTTATGGGGTATCAAGGTTTCCTTTTGCGCATGATTGCATAGATACAAGGTTATCTCTTTTTCTAGGGAAAAAAAAAGCCTAGTGAATCAAAATTCTTTCTAATTCAAAAAAAAAAAAAAAAAAAAAAAACCCCTCTTTCTGTACATCGTAGATCATAAGAGAATCCAAACAGCCCTCGTTCGGACCTTCGGGCCATCCACACTTAGGACTGAAACTATACGAAAATTGCATCCTCCCGGTGCCTATAGAGTGACCATTCCATCATTCCATGCTATTACCAACTTTTGTAGATATGTACAAATAGAACACGGAATACAAGACTCAACAACCAATATTAGTTCTCGGCGAGAACCTCCCAAACCAAAACTCCAAATCGATGATATAGCGCAAGGTTCTGTTTAAACATCCTGGAAGTCTCCGTTCCACCACCGCTGTAACCGATGGCCGCTCGTTTGTACGATGCTTCCGTATGTGATTTCTGATGCGCGGTCGGGGTGCTGTTCGCGCTGGTCACGGCGAATGCGGGTGAGGGCAGCAGAGACACCCATAGCCAGGGCGAAGAGGGGATCCGCGATCCTATTCAAATTGACGTTAGAACGGTGTGTCTCTTGTCGGAAACGAACTTTTAGAAAGTCTTTCTTTGTACCTGGAGATAAGGTAGACAGGCATGATGCTCTGTGTCTTGGAAAACAAAGACGGGTGGTTTTGGCGATTCAAGATGCTCGTACATCCAAGAGCTGGAGAGAAGAGACACATCACGTGATGCGGAACTGCTTGCTGATCAGTTCATGCCCCCATGTCTTCCTCAACAACACATCTCCGCCATGCATTTCTCGCTCTCCTCTCTTGTCCTGTTAGGGATTAGCAGTCTGGTATCTGCCAGCTCTTTGACAATCACCATTCCTGCCTCTAGTCCCCTCCCAAACCCACATGTCCTCCCCGCAACCAGCCATGCCACTCTCACTAGTCTCCCCTCTGGTGGGAAAGATCACATCCTGTCCGCATCACTGACCCGCTCGGCAACATTTGTGTTCCATGATCTTCCATACTCCGGTCCAGATGCTCAGCCCGAGTCCTACTTGCTCGATATCCGCTCTGCTGGCGACTACGTCTTCGCCCCTTACCGTGTCGATGTTGCGGCTGATGGATCAATTCTCGGTATCTGGGAGACTTTTCGCGGGAACTCGTGGGATAACCGTGGGGCAGATAAATACATCGTGGATATTGCTGGAAAGAAGCAGATTGATGTGGTTGTGGAGGCCAAGGTCCTGGGACGGAAGGTCTTTTATGAGCAGCGCGCGCAATGTAAGCTTCCCTTCTCCCGCAGATGCAACCTGCAGTAAATGTCTTCAGTTGTGTTAATGATGGATTGAATCGCAGTCTCTCCATTGAGTCTTGTCAAGAACCCGATGGTGTTACTTGCGGTTGTCGCGCTGGGTCTCATGTTTGTCATGCCCAAGCTCATGGAGAACAGTATGTCTCTTCCCCTTCATCCTAACCGATCTTTGTGCCTAACCCTGTTGCCTAGTGGATCCCGAGATGCGCGCCGAATTTGAGCAACATTCTCGCTCCTCACCCATCACCGGCGCCACTTCCAATGCCATGGCTGGTGGCGGGTTTGATCTGGCCAGCTGGATGGCGGGCACTGGTGGTCCTAATCCCACGACCAACAATGCGGCCCAGGCTGGTTCAACCGGTCGAGATACCAGTGGTCCTGCCCGGAGGCGCGGATAGAAGATCATCACTTCCTTATATTGACCGTTCTTGACATGGTATCTTGTCATTGTTTCGTGGCTGATTGTATGATACAAAATTAACTGAAGCT
Organism: Penicillium rubens; assembly: GCF_028828025.1. Taxonomy (NCBI): domain Eukaryota; kingdom Fungi; phylum Ascomycota; class Eurotiomycetes; order Eurotiales; family Aspergillaceae; genus Penicillium; species Penicillium rubens. The sequence continues at coordinate 7,191,854 of NW_026890600.1, forward strand.
GCTCATGGCTCATAAAGCTGGAGCCAAATGCCGATAAATGGCTAGAGCTGTTTAGGCGAAACAAAAGCAATGCCCCCAGATCCCTCCCGATACCAGAGCGCCTATAAGTCCCTCGAGCTGTACACGGGCCTGTCCCATATCCCGAAGTCCATCCTAGTAACAAACCAATGGAGAAAAAGAGCAGAACAATCAAATAAATCGAAACGCAACCGAGCTCAGAAGTCCCCTCCTCCGAAGTCACCTCCTCCGAAGTCACCTCCTCCGAAGTCATCACCACCACCATAATCATCACCGCCGCCGTAATCACCGCTGTCATGATGGTCATCAATAGCATCAGCAATCAGCATACCGCCAAGCAAACCACCACCAACACCCAGAGCAGCAGCACCGGCAGTTCCCATACCCCCACCTTGTCTGCGGGGCGGTTGCTGTGGGTAATATCCACCACCTCCGTATCCCGGTCCGGGGGGTCCATATCCAAACTGGGGGTTATGTTGCGGAGGATAGCCTCCACCACCGTAGTATGCACCAGGGGGAGGACCTTGCTGGGCATACGAGGCGTACTGTTGCTGTGGCCGAGACGGCCTGCTGCTTGAGCTCGAACTCTTGCCCAGCAGCTTGCTGAAAAATCCACCCTTGCTGCGCTTCTTTTCGTTCTCAGGCATCGGGCTATGCGACGCTGGGCCGGCCGCATATCCGCCTGGCCCGGTGGATTGCGGCCGCGAGGCATCGTTGTAGTAGTCTGATGATGCGCCACGATCTTCCAGTCCGGCTCCGGTTCCTCGTATGCCAGCCCGAGCGTCTTCCTCAGCTTGGAGCTTGGCGGCAAGTCGTGCGTCTTCGTCGATTGTGTGAGGGCTGGCGTTGCCTGGGCTAGTGTTTGTTGAAGGGTTATAGGGGTTGTTCGATCCCATGGGTTGCTTCTTGTCTCCCACACCGGCTATTGCTGCTGGGTTGCCAGGCCCTGAATTGCTGTACGATGGCGGGAGAGAATCGGTTGGAAGACTGGCGTCACCGCGCGATGGGGGAGCTTCAGGGCGGTCCCATTGCGATTTGCCCGTTGCAAGGTCCACATAATACCTGGCTGATTGTCAGTATTTTGGACTTCGTTAAGATGGATAAATACATACCAAGTCTGGTATCGATCGTCATACTGCGCTTTCCATCCCTCAGGTACCGAGGGCGGGGGAGGCCCGGAGGGCGGGGCGAACGACATGATGTGACAGGTACGATTAGATTGAATATGTTGCAAGACTGAAAACTTGAATTGTGGCAATATTCAATTAGTTTAGGTTCAGAGGAGAGTGAGGATGAGAGTGAGGATGAGAGTGAGAATGAGAGGTCATGCTTCTTCTATGGATATGATATGTACTCGGGACGTAAGCGGAGAGTTGTGGCCTCAGGCACCTGAACTGCGCCTCCCGAGGCGGTGATGTCATGGTATATATAAAGGCCATTTATAGTAACATCATATATTAACATGACATATTTGTACGGAGTGCAGGCTACCACGTTCAAGATCTTAGCCTATCGGTCATATTACTCCCATGTACACAAACATTATTGATGGCTCTGTAACTGAATTTACTATTCAAGTAAAAAGGAAACCCCAAATCAGAACTCCACGCTTCAATGCTATGATGCTAAACACATCAATATCAAGAAATGTGTCATATTAGACTATCTCTTTTTGGATGTTGGGGTCAATTTCTCCACTGGCCGGGAACCAATTATCATCCTCAAGAGCCTCTAGGAGCTCCTCAAGGTCAAACCGATGTCGGTTTGACGTCTCCGTGTCTGAGTCCAGGAGAGTCAGGTCAACATCTTCTGTGTTGCTGATTATCTGACGCGCCACCTTGCGAGCCTTCTTTTTGCTCCGAGATTTCTTTTTCGCTTTGTCTTCTCTCCGGCCTTCTCCGTTGTCTCTTTTTCCCCCGCGGTCCTCTTTCTCATCTCGATTCTCGTCTTGGTTTTCTTCCCTCTTCACTTCCATTTCCTCGGCCTTTTTTTTCCTCTTCTTCGCCGGCCGGGATGAGCCAAGGGAAGACAAAGATATAGGGCCCTGGTAGAGGAACGTAGAAGGATCATTCTGCTCCTGGCGCTTTCTCTTGTGGAATCCTCGATTTCGTATTTCAGCGAGTTGTATCTGTCTTTCCACTTCTCGTCGCTGGTTCAGATCAAGGTCGGCACGATCTCTGGGTGGCGGTCCATCCAACTGTTGGCTCTGGTATTTCTTGAGCAAAGGAACATCTCTAATTCGATCAGAAGAAACGTCTCGCTTGACGTCCCTAGCCCACAAGGCAAAAGGCCCCGTGTAAGAGGGCCCTTGACCCATACCAAATGTTTCGTGCTTAACAACCTGGCCGGAGGAGACAAGCTGGTTTCCTGCAAGGACGCCACTATCACTAGGCTTTTCGGGCTCTGGGGCGTGTTCGAACTCGAAAGTGGTTATATTAGGGTCCGAACAAGGCCCCGATGATAGCACGTGCACGCCTCCTCCAGAACCCCCGACAAGGAGATGAGACTGATCTTCGGTGAAGGATGCGCACATGATCTCCTCATCAAAAGATGCGGCATCCTCAAGAAGGACATCTTCAGGTGAGCGGCGAATATCCCACCGTTTGAGAACACCATCGGACGCGCCGGTGTAGAACTGGTCCATGGACGAACCCCACAGAGCTACCCTGACGCCCACGTCTGCCGTTTCCCGGGTTCTTTGGTGATCAATTGGGTTAAGCGGGGCCTTATGGCGAAGTTCGTGAAGAATTGCATCACCCTTGCGACTATCCCAAACATAGGTTTTGCCATCCGTGCAACTAGCGGTGACATATGTGCCGTTCGAATCCATTGGACAAAAACTGACCTCATTGACATCTAACGCCGGACAGGAGAATTCCATCACGGACGGCACGCGTTTTTGGAGGTCGCAATTAAGGCTAAACACTCTCACAATTGATTTCGTGGTAACGCCGATACCTTTAATCCGTGCATTGTGAGGGTCTTCAGGACTGGCCGTTGCAAAAATGGGCAGTGAAGAGTGCCACTTAATGTCAAAGACATTATGTGAAGTAGAAGCCATCCTGATGGTTTCAAATGCAGATTCACGGGCTCGCCACAGGCCTAGGTGACCTTTGTATATTGGATCCTCCCTGGCTCGGCCAGACCTCCAGCTAAGAATTCCAGAGTCGATGGAGTATGACCCCAGGCCAGGGCCGTTGACGAGAACTCAAAATTGGACTTATACCGTGCATCGCGGTCGAGGGGAAGGAGAGTCGATGTCAAGTTTTCCGGATCCCGTGTGTCCCAGACCAAAATTGATTCTGTCCCTGTGGCCAATATATCTGGATTGAATTTCGAGACTGACATCACTGCCACTCGGGACTCATGCTGCAAAGTATGAGTGCAGGATACGTTGCGGATTGATTCCACGTCCCAAATCTTGACGGTTTTGTCAAAACTGGCGGTGTAAAGTCGGTTACCAATCCACTGCATATTATTGACGCTCATGAAAAGCCGTGGGTCATCAACCGGTGACGTTGTTGGACGTGGAATCCAATGGTCCGGGATTTCCTTTAGACGATTGCTCTGAAGATCACCTAAAAGAAGATTGTTGGCCTTGTTATACTGCATATTATGTTCGTCTGACTTAGCTGCGGCGCCTGCCGCAAACTGAGTGCCATCAGGCGACCAAGCCAGAACAAGCAGATCGCCCGAAGCACCTTGCCATGATTTCCATGGTCTTAGGTCCGAGACCACATCAGTGACGATGGGGCGATGATTTCCGCCTCCAAGCTCACGGCTGTACAGCAGCTTTTGGACATTTGCACGACGTGGTGGGACACGACGCGGCTCCTGTGGAGAAGATGACCCGACTGTGTCCGGAATAGCTTTGACAATTGTGTCCGGCTCTTCCAATTCCAGGGGAACATTCACCCAAGGATTGGCGTAATAGTTGGTTGGCTGGACTCTATTTCGACTAGAACGACGGATGAAACTTTGCTCGGCGGTCGGTGATATCGACCGCGAATGAGGGGATCTGGATGCAGATGGCATGACATCCGGTGGGTAAGAGAAGTGCTGTTTTGACTTAGGAGCAACTACCTCATCGTTCCTACTGGCATTCGAGATTGCCACGCTCTCCCTAAGAGTCCGTTGGCGCTCGCGATGGCTCGGAGAGATGCTATGTGAGGAAGAAGTGGAGACAGAAACTGATTGGGGAGACGGAAGTCGGGAAGGAGCGCGGGAGGAAGCGCGCGAAGAAGCGCGACGGGAAACCCGGATTGGACTGCCAGGGGAAGGAGCGGCAGAGTGGGCAGGAGAAGGTCGAGTGACATGGCTGCCACTTGATGAACGAGTGAGTCGAGGTGATATTTGGCGAGGTGAGGCTTCACTGGGCTGGACTTCAGGCTGTGGAGTCTGCCAGGAATCTCGGACCTCGTCTCTTGTACGGTTAGAGGTTGCCGGAGTTGATGAATTCTCTGATAGAGAAGAGACCCTAGAATACTGCAGTAGCAAACGCAGAGTCTCACGTTGAATATCTGGGTTTTCCGGAATGCTTCGGGCTGACAGACCAGGGAATGCAGGGACTATACCCCGGCCGTTAATACTGGAAAAGCCGTGAGACATTTTAGTGCCACAGCTGATGTTCTGAGCTAGGCAAAAAGGAAAAGAAAGGTCAGGCAGGTATGAAGAGCATAAGGAAGAAGGGCTCTCTCACCTGTGTAACTTGGTTGATATTGATTTGGGCTCGCTCACGTCTGGTGTCGGACGATGGCAAAGTGAGAAAGACATAACATCGGCCCCCTCAGCTCCCACTTTGTTCACACTGAACCTGAGGTTTCCGTTATTGCCTTTCCAACTCGCCGCTTTAAGTCTGTTTCTGTTCCTTTCTGTAACAGAAGCAAGCCTATGTCTTTGGATGGTCTTGCTAGGAAAGAAATTATCCCGGTATAACCTTGGCAGCCCTAATAGAGCTGACCTAGGCAATACAGCCGTTCAGGATATTGTCTCTAGAGGGGTATAAAAGACAATATCTGTAATGAGCGCGAATCTTCCAAGTCAGGGGTATGAGAGTCACAAAGGCGATAGGACAATTCGACGGTGGAGGCACGCTTGGATCTGTCAGGCATTAGGAGTTATCCCACCTAAAGGGACCGAGAGAAGCATACCTGGCAGAAATACGTGTAGATGCTCAAAGAGGTATTGAGTAACAGAGGAGCAGGGGAATAGAAAACTGAACCCAGATTTGCAGAAGACACAGGAAGTGTGGAGAAATGGAGCAGAATCGCGTCAAGAACATTAAGAACGCGATAACGCGGGTATGAGCGGCGATGGGCGGTGAACCCAACGTAAAGGCGGTCAGGTCTGAAGTATGGGACCTTTTTTTATGATTAAAAGGAGTATAAGAATGAATTCCAAATAACTAAACTACATATGTACATATTTGCAGAACACCTGGGTATCGCTTTAAAAGAGTTCCCAAGAGCTCCCCAAGAACTTCGGAGAACAGAACTTTCACCCAAAGTCAATTCTCTATAGTGGGCAAGTGGAAGTCAGCCCGTACTCTCTCATTCCGAGCACTTGAACAAGCATGGTGGAATTGAGCGTCCGAGCCTTGTCTCTCCAAGGAATGTGACCATTGGAGTTATCACATAGGTCTAGCAGACTGGGGATCATTTCCTGTCTATTTAGCGATGCGGCCCTTTCTACGGGCAGACACCATCATATCATACAGCACATCTTTAAACGCAAAAAGGAATGCAGCAGTGATGGCGCTCTGGGTGACCTTGGGCCCAATACCTTATTGAAGATATGTCAGTGAATAGCAACCCGGTGTAACTTCGCAAGATTCGCTTACCCTTGTAGAGTCCCTTCCAGCCTTCTTCCTGGATTATCCTCTTCAGGCTTCCGTTCAAGCTCTCCTTGGGGCCATCCTTGCTGGCTACATGCGCTCGGCTCTTGATGGTGATATATGGATAGGTGAGGCTGGTGGCCATAATCTTTCCCAGTGCGCCCAAGTAGAACGCATCCTTCGGCGTCATACGCCGGCGGCGCTCTACCACGTTTTTCAATTGCTCGAAAATGGTGTATTGCAGAATTGGGTTAATCACCAGGACCAATGCTGGGAGGACGCCGGCAAATAGGGCCTTGGGGCCCTCCTGCCGGAGCAGGTCCATTAGGGTGCTGAGGGTGGATGCCTTTGGTTTCTTGGCACCAGGCAGTGTTTCCTCCGCCTCAGATTTGCGAGCAGTCATGCGAGTGTTGATGACCCAGATCGGGTTGGTAATCAGCACCGTGGCGCTCCCTGCAATGGCACCCGCAATCATAGACTCCACCGTCGTAAGCTTTTTCGAGGCTCGGCCTCCCTGGATGGCGGCCTTCTCAAAGACCGCACGCGTGAATTCATACCAATAATAATACACAAAATTGGTGACGCTGATTCCAAACAGCGCTGATTCCAAGCCGGAGTATAGTCCCGAGATGCCTTCTCTCTGTACAATGCGGCGTACAGCATCAAGGGTGGTTGAGTGTGCACGCTTCGACTCGACTTGGGCTCTTGTCGACAAAGTGATCAGAGGGTATCTGGAGTGGGTATGGGGTTAGCGGCAGCGATGGGGAAAACGCGGGGAAGCATACGTCAAAACCATCGACAGAACCCCCCTCCTGCACCCGCCAGCGCGTGCGCGATGTTATCGCTCTGCTGAACAGCAGTAGATGCTGCCTTGCTTGGCTCGGCTCCTGGTTGAGACATGATGGGAAGAGCTGGATTATTGAACTGTGTTCAGGTGTAAGGTATAACCTGTAGAGGGCGGAAGAAGATGAAATATGTCAGGAGGTAAAGAACGTTTAAAACATTAAGACCATCGAGATGATTTGTCGGCTTGAAGGGGGGATGGGATGTTCATGACGTTTTGCCGAAGTGCTGTGTGCCTCGGCAACTCCACTGCATTCCGAAACGCCCATAGCGTAGATTCACCTTGTACAAGATTATTTGATGGATTTGGTTGGGTTTATGGAGGTCCTCGGTACCTGCATCCTAATAAAGTGACCTTAAAATGTGTCACATTCGAGTAAACTGAAATTGGTAATATCTCCGAACTACCTAGGTATCCTCATTATATGTGTTAACGATCTATAGTATAGGAGTTGGCGCCTGTGACTTGCATGTGATTATATATCGTCCTAGACGTCCTGATAGGGGATCCGAATATGTATGCGTTTATATTTGACTCGGGAAATCTACATAGTACAACGAACTGATTTACCGAAAAAGAAGATACAAAGTAGCCTCGTGTGAGGCAGTATGCCTCGAGTCGCAAGGTTCTCGCTATTAGTCCATTCACAAGTGAGAAATCCAACCTACAAAAAAAAAAAAAGCGAAAATAGGAAATAGAAAATAGAAAATAGAAAATAGAAAGGTGAAAGGGGGAAAGAAAGACACAGAGAGAATGATGGGCCAAGGTAATAGAGCAGAGACGTGGCCAGGAAATCATGAGAACGCAGAAACCGGCGGTAATCGCATAAGCAAACGCAGTAACGAGGATAGAACGCAGGCCGTCTAAAGCAAATCCAAGGCAGGAAAGAACCCCCAACGGCATCATCATAACGATTGCCAGCTCCGTACAGAAGCTCCTCCTTGCCCGTCAGGAACATGTCGAGTTTCCAAAGGCCTGACAAGCCTGACAAGCCTGACTTCTGCCGATTAGATACCACGCCGCTTGAAACCCCTCAATTCATGATGTAACATTGCGCCAAAGTGAAGCACCGTACCACACAAAGAGAACATCGTGTCGTTTAGCAGCAGCCACCTGCCGATCCAGACTGGACACCTTGGCCCTGGCCAACCTGCACAGTCGGCTTGTTGTTGACAGTGGCCGTTCCCATGCGTTCCTTGATCTGTCGTGCCATTGTCAAGAATGCCTGCTCGACATTGGACGCGTTCTTGGCCGAAGTTTCGAGGAAAGGAATTCCGAGGCTGTCGGCGAACTCCTGTAAAAGTGCAATCAAGACATGTTAATAATCTGCCCCAACGGTGCTTTCTGGGTTTGCCTTTAGACATACCTTGGCAACGGTGTATTCCACGACCTTCTTGTCCTCCATATCGCTCTTGTTTCCAACGAGCAGCTTGTTAACACCCTCGGTAGCATATCGGTCAATCTCCTGGAGCCACTGCTTCACGTTGTTGAAGGAATCCATGTCAGTGACATCGTAAACCACGCAAATTCCATGAGCGCCCCTGTAGTAAGAGGATGTAATGGTACGGAATCGCTCCTGGCCGGCGGTGTCCCACTGCATGTATTATTAGCTTTGCTCCAAATAGTTGGTGTTCAATATAGCCATACGATCTGAAGTTTCACCGTCTTGCCATCGAGCTCGATTGTGCGGATTTTCTATGATGACCTGTCAGCACCGCTATTCTGTTGCGGTTGAATACTCTGCAACTTCCGAGACGTACGAAGTCAACGCCGATTGTCGAGATGTAGCTTTCGGTGTAGGTATCATCAGCGAAACGAAGCAGCAAGCAAGACTTTCCAACACCGGAGTCACCGATGAGGAGCAGTTTGAAGAGGTAATCGTATCTATCTCGATGGTTAGGCAACGGAGATCGGCAAGTTTGGGGATTTAGGTCGTGTGACGGTCAAGTCAGCGACGCGACGGTACTCTAGAAATCAATATCACATCAGTCATATTCAACACACAGGCAGACTCATATAGTCGACCAAATCAGGGCGCATAGAAGGGCATTTGGGGGGTGGATAGGAAATGGGGAAGGCTTACCACTCGGGATTCATGATGAGATTTGGGAGGCGGAGAAGGTGAAATGAAAACTGAAGAGAAACACACAAGTCCAGAGGAATATAAACGAAAAAACGAAGTTGATGGAGTCGAAGTTCCTAGGAAGTCGGGGGAGGGGACAATGATGGAACAGTCGCCTGAAATGATAGGAGGTGCAGGGAGGCAGACGCACCTGATGCGCAGCTTTGTTTCACGTCACAACCACCTGGCACTTCTCGGGATTTCTGTGTTTTCCTTATTTTCTATACATACATGCCTCTTCTTAATTTTTAGTCGGCTTTTTACGAAATATATTTATCACAGGGGTCATTCTATACTTGAATCCTCGTCACATCTCCGAGATCACCTGCTCAACTGATGTTATCCCGTGCATAAACTCAGCCTCGTGGATACTAGACCAATGACCTTTTTACATTATATCTAAAGCAAGGAATTCAGGTTGAACAAATATACTGTTGAAAGAAGGAAGAGAAAAAGAAAGAAAGAAAAACATAAAGCCACATGTTCGTAGATGCGCATTTATGCGTAACCGTGTGCCTGCAGCCATTCAAGAACCAGCGCCTCCTCACGCTCCTTATAGGATGCATTAGTTCGAATGTTGTCGGAGACAATCACGAGTGCACGGTCATAGGCACCCGTTTCCTTGTCCTTGAAGAAGGTCGCAATCTCGTCACTGATCTGGTGATCGGCAAACTTTGATAGACCCATACGGACAAAGCGCTCAAACACAACGTTGTTAAATGACAATCGTGTTTCAACAGCAGTCCAGTTGTCCTTGATGTATTGCCATAGCAAATGCCGGACCTTCGAGTTGGCGGCCAGAGATACGGCTCCGCTGTGGATGTCCTGGATAGCCACCTTATCCGAAAACACAAAGTCCAAGTAGTCCTTCACCAGAGCAGCATCCTTCGTGCGTCCAAGTGCAGACAGGCAAATCTCTTTGCCGTCCACAGAGTCCGTTCGGATGTACTCTTCCTTAACAGCATCGTATTCCTTACGGCCGCCCTCGGATACGTTGACGCTGAAAATCACTGACCGTAGATTAGTATGGATAGCACTGGTGTCTTTCCCGGTCGCCCAGAGATCAAAGCGGCGCTTGGCCTCTGAGACAAATCTATAAAATATGGAGATTGTGTTAGAGAGTGTTCAACAGCATTCGGACACAAGGGAAAAGAGCTCACCCTTCATGACCTGCATTACAGACCATTCCAATGAGCAGCTTCCGAAGCTGTACAATGAGATAGTCCTCGCCGGGCTTGAACTCCCAACCAGTCCGTTCTGCGGCCGGGGAAGCCAGTTTAAGAGTAAACTGCTTCAATCCTTCGGCCACTTTCTCGTTTTGTGAGAAAACCGAGCGGATGTTCGCCAGAGACGCAGAGACTTGGGACCAAACACTGCAGGATGAGACGTTAGAAATGACAGCAAAATACCATAAGGAGATGTTGCTTACAGATAATTTTGTTCCTCCTTGAATCCTTCCAGAAGAGTCAACAAGGCGGGCGTAGTGCCTTCGCCAGAGACTGCAAGAGCAGCTGCATCACCTAGCAAACCAATCTTGTCCTCGGTGCTTAGGAGATCAAGCGATTGGCCCAGCTTTGCCAGATGCCCGGGAGGATAGTTGGTTCGGTAGAACCCAGACAGGTCCTTGTTGATTTTGTAGAAAGTGTCCTCTCCAACCCCTCCGACGGTGTCGGATTTCGAGGTTAGAGCACGGTTGTCAACAGTAGCCAGTTTCGCTCCGGATTTGATGCCGAGAGGGACCCACCATTTCGTCTCATCCTCCTCTGGTTTCACATCCCCGGTAGACAAGAATCGACTCTGGCTAACGGTAATCTGACCGGGCTCCTCTGCCACGGTGACGACCGGGAAACCGATCTTGCGAATCCAGGGGTCCTAGGACAGATCAGTTAGATATCGAGCTGACCAAATAGAGAGTTAAAGAAACAGCCAAGGGGCGAGTATCTACTTACCATGAAAGAATGCACATCCTGGCCGGAGGCTTTGCTCAAGGCGGACCACAGGTCATTTGTGGTCGCATTTCCTGTAATTACTCAACATATATTCCTCAAAATCTTCTTCTTTGACGCCCTACCATATGCATGAGATTTGAGATAATCCGCAACTCCACGCAAGAAAGTCTCTCTGCCGAGGTGGACACTCAGCATGCGAATGACAGAGCTCCCCTTCAGGTAGCTGATATGGTCGAAAATCTGGTCGACTTCGAGCGCATTCCGAACGGGAACTTCGATAGGGTGGGAAGCGCGGAGCGAGTCGAGGTGAAATGCTTGTTGCACACCTTCAGCCTGGGAGAACGTCAATATTGGTCTTATCAGGATGTGTATTACCTCGGGCATTCCGTACGACAAACTGAGACCAGACGTTCCATTCTGCTTGCACATTAGATACTGCGTCACAGACTCATCGGCCAGAAGCGAACAAAGCTCACCAGGATAGAAATGATCAACGGCAAGCCAACCGACCCAAGTTGCGAATCCCTCATTCAGCCATAACTCATTCCACCAGTCCATGGTAACAAGGTTGCCGAACCACTGGTGAGCCAGCTCTACAACATGAGTCAGATATCAAAGCCATCTTGAAACATGGATACCTAAAGATCGACGTGGGGACTGACCGTGAGCTACAACATAAGCAATGCGGTTCTTATAGCGATTGTCCGACTTTCCTTCGTCGAACAGAACAGCGGTCGTCCGATAGGTCACAAGACCCCAGTTCTCCATGGCACCCATGGCCTAGAGACCCGCGATTAGCTCAAATGAAAAGCTTGGAATTCGTAGGGGATAAATGGTTACTCACAAACTCGTGAACAGCCAGGAGATCAGCCTTGGGAAGAGGGTATTCAATCTCGAAAACTTCCGAGAAATAGTCAACCGTGCGGTGAGCACATTCCAGTGCAAAGCGAGCCTGGTCTTGAAGGCCACGCGTGGTGTAAACTCGGACGGGAATACTCTTGCCCTGGTATTTGCGCTCGGTCATAGCCTCGACGTATTCGAAGTCACCAACTGCCCAGGCCAGAAGATAGGTGCTCATCACCGGTGTCTTCTCGAACGTGACAAACTTCAGACCGGGCTTGTGTCCGTCCCTTTCGGATTGAACGGGCATGTTGCTCAGTGCGGTCTGTCCCTTGGGGACTTCAATCTCGAAATCGAAAGTGGATTTCAAGTTTGGCTCATCGAAACAAGGGAAAGCCCTTCGTGCATCACAGGACTCAAATTGAGTGCTTAGCATGTAGTAAAAGTCGTCCTCCTTGGGGGTGTCGGCAGAGGGCTCTCCGACTGGCTTATACTTGGAGCGGTAGAACCCGGCCATGGCATTGTTCATGGTGCCCGTAAAGTTGATAGAGAGCACAACGTCTGCCGGCGCAATCTCTTGCGAGAAAGCGAGGGAAACTCGCTCCGATTGCTTGTCGTAGGTGATTCCGGATGCTTTGGCCAACTGGCTCCCTATGAAAGGAAGACGGGTATTAGTCTTCTTCCTTTTCTATATCACACTGATGATGTGCTCCCGCACTTACCATCTTTCCCCAATACCTCAGCACTTTGTACTTCGATCTCCTTCGAGTTCAGCACAATCTCGCTGGTAGCACGGGTGACTTTGAGATCGATCTTCAACGCGCCCTTGTATTCCCACGAACCACCGAACTGCAAGTCGAAAAGAGAGACATGGTAGTTGACAGGCTTAGCCCTATTGCTATGTCAATTTTTAATGCTGCAAACCAGAAAGCAGATATGGGCTCAAATTTGGGAAGCAAAAACGAAGCAAAAAGGGAAAGAATAACCAGAATGACCCAAGCGGGGCATCACTCACACGTCAGGAAGTGTCTCTCGCTCTTGAGACGCCATCATGCGGACTTCGGCGGAACAATGCCTAATGGGAGGGAATCTCAGGTCTAATGTAGCGAGGGGTTTAGGCAGTCGAGGTCGCAGTCGAGGAGAATGCGGGAGAGAAAGTTTGTGTAGTGTGCGAGAAAGAAGAGGAGGGGTAGGGCGGACAGTGACTGGACGGACGACTTGAACTGCTACGCCAGCACGAATGGATCTTCTTCCCCACATCGGGGGGAGATATTCTAGCTTAACCGTCTACGGCTATCGTCGGAGCTATGTCAAAAAAAAAAAAAAAAAAAGCTTAGTTTTGAAGTGATTGAGAGTTGTGACTTGGTGAAAAAGGAGATAGGGAGGATATTCTCCAACGGAGCTCCGTCGGAAGCTTGGACCCATTTTCGGTCTTCCGCATGGATCATCTCTCTCTCTCTCTCTCTCTCTCCACTCTTATCTAAGGACATGGCCGACTCCGACGAAGAATATGTGGGGGAGGTAACGGAAGATGAAGATGATTTACAGGTGACTCGGGGCGATAATTCGCGAGCCAGAAGAAAGCAGCGCGGGGGCGCAGAATGGGAGCTATCCAGAACCTGGGAGACACTAGTGGAGGGTGCAGATGGTACCATAAACTCGACCGTCGAAGGTCTGCTGGAGGCCGGAAAACGGAAACGGTCAGTTCGTTTCCCTTACAGTGTCTGTCCATTCTTGCTAAATTATATCGTTCGTCCAGGCTCCTGAAAGATACGACACCACTACAGCGCGGTATCATTCGACATCTCATCCTAATTCTGGATCTTTCACAATCCATGTCCGAGAAGGACTTGCGACCCACGAGATACTTGTTGACTCTCCGATATGCCCAGGAATTCGTGAGGGAATTTTTTGAACAAAATCCCATCTCGCAGCTTGGTGTCCTCGGCCTGAGAGACGGTCTCGCGCTCCGAGTCAGTGCCATGAGTGGCAATCCAACAGAACACCTCACAGCCATCCAAACCCTCAAAACACAAGATCCGAAAGGTTTGCCTAGTCTTCAGAATGGGTTGGAGATGGCACGAGGTGCTCTTTTGTATGTCTTCTTTACACCCGCTATAAGTAACGAAACTAACCAGTGAATTCAGCCATACGCCTAGCCATGGCACTCGAGAAGTGCTGTTTATATATGGTTCCCTTCTTTCCTCTGATCCTGGGGACATCCACCGAACGATAGACACGCTCATTAGCGACAAGATTCGGGTTGGTATCGTGGGTCTCGGAGCCCAGGTTGCAATTTGCCGGGAACTGTGTACAAAAACCAACGGTGGTGATGAAACAGCATATGGAGTAGCATTGAACGAGCAGCACTTTCGGGAGCTGATGATGGACGTGACTACACCCCCAGCGGCCTACTCACAGAAAGAATCTGCAAGCTCGTTGCTGATGATGGGGTTCCCTTCTCGTACGGTGGAGTCCAGTCCCTCACTCTGCGCATGCCATTCAAAGCCCTCACGAGGAGGCTATCTTTGCTCGCGATGCAACAGCAAAGTGTGTAGTCTTCCTGCTGAATGCCCATCTTGTGGGCTCACATTGATCCTTTCGACTCATCTGGCACGATCGTATCATCATCTATTTCCCTTGATCAACTGGGTCGAGGTGCCGTGGCGTCGAGCCTCGCGAAGCTCCGCTTGCTTTGCCTGTGGTCTTTCTTTTCCATCCGTGCCTCCGGAAGATCACTGGCAAACGGCAGAGAACCAGACCAAGGGGATGAGTGTGAGCAGTCGCTACGAGTGTACCGCGTGCCATAACCACTTTTGTATCGACTGCGATCTCTTTGCCCACGAGGTCGTGCACAACTGTCCTGGCTGTCAAAGTAGAAGTAACCCCCTGCACTCTGGGGCACGCAGCCAAACGTCAGGTGGAGTGGATACCATGGTCTAGGGCGTGGAATTATCTCAATATTGCATTGTTTGGCGGCGCAAGATATCCCTGGATTTTTCTGTTCACAGGCCAAAAGGTAGCATGGGAGGGAAAGGCGTCTGTATATACAAAATACGAATTTTCTCGCAAGTGCCATGTAACTTCCCCGATTTTCGGGATGAGTAGATAAAGGCCCCAAAGCGTCAAAGGGTGCAGAGTAGAGAACTTGGAGAACGCACCAGAGCAGACGAGCCTCGGCTAGTTAGCTTAGGCTGCCCCACGCATCCTCCGCATCCTCCGCATCCCAGACCTTTTCTGTATTCTAAGAATCATCAAATAATGGCGCAGCCCTCAGAAACTCAGGTCTTCGAAAGGCTACAATCTTACTCCTTCGTATCGGATCCCGAGTTTGCAAATGGCCTCTCAATTATACTTGGCCATCCCAACACCCCCGCCACCGAGGTGGAGATGAACCGGGATGACGACCTCGTCCTGCAAGCAAAGTGTTTCTTTTTCTCCCGGTATGCTGGGAATACACTTCACACAATACGTCGGGTACTAATCCGAGTACAGAAAAGAAAAGCTCACTCCTGCTATTGATTTTGCTGCCTTCAAATCATGGTTAGCATCACGGACAACGGAGCCCCATGGGCTAGGCAATACAGACTTGCAAATCTCCGAAGCATTAGACCCAAGCACATCTGGGACTGAGAGATCAGCGCATCCTGAACCTGCTTACCCTTCGTCGTTCGCGCACATTGTGGAACTCATCACTACGGGGCAGCCAATACCTGGGATCCAAGACATCCCGGACACAGTGCTTAGTGGCCATGATATTTCCAGTGAGAAACCACGGCGACGGAAACCCTGGGAGAAGGATGAAGTGATGACTGCATCCGATGAGACTGCGGGTGCTGCTCCCTGAAATTATGTTCTATCCACATAAGTTTCATGATGGATTATATATTTGATTGGAATAGAATCTGAATAATAACATGTGGTTTTAAAGAAAACTAACGTGACACGCCCCAAGCTTCAATCTATGAGATTGAATAAAATGATAGCCACTGGGGATAGCAAGCCAAATGAATAAATCGGCAAGCAGTGATAACTCGCAATATTGAAACACGGAAATGATTGGGTCAACAGATATTGATAAGACACGGTCAGGCAAACTGGCAAAGACAGACTGTCTGCTTGGAAGCAGAGGGAATGAAATGCTCAAAAGATGCTTTTTCCTAGTTGTTGATTGTCGGTTGATTGTCGGTTTTCCTTTTCCTCTTTTTATCTTTTTATTTTTATTTTTTTCCTTTGCATGGCGATAAAAATGAATATGACGTATCAAATTAAGACACAGTGACACAGGCTCAACGAAGTGGCGCATAATGGGGTCCCCATTGATGTCCACGACCGAAACGACCACTGGACGGGCCCGTGGTGGTGAATTTGTCTTCGTTAAAGCTGTTGAAACGGCCGATTTGCATTCCAGCCCCAGGACCGGGCCGTGTAGCGTGAGACGGGTTGCAGCAAAGCATGGCCACGCGAGAGCCAAATTTGGAGCCACGAAGAGAGACCATATGTTTCCTAGTTGAATCAGGTTAGACTTCAGACCACACCAAGTAGATAATGGACTGTCAGGGAGCAATACCTAATGTGGCTGGCCACCAGCTCTCGTTGATGAGGCGCGGCGTTCATCAAAATCCATTGGATGAGATAGTTCCCGTACTGGTCACCCGCTACTAAAGAACGAATTAATATTTCTCATGATGTTAAAGCCCGGGCAACTTACTGTCGATCAATGGCATGCGAGGCCGGTCAGACCGGCCAGTGCAGACACGAGAGAGATAATGATCCATAAACTCGGTGCCGCCAATCTTGAGACATTTTTCCACAATCTTAGATGCGAACTGATCCATGCTGTAATCCACAGCCCAGCGAAGGACATGCTCAACAGCGCGGCTCTTGTCGTGGGGAGCACCGTGCTCGCAGATGTGTTGGATGCACCAGTTCCCGAATTGACCATGAGCAAGTACATCGATCTTCGCCAGTACTTCCTCGATTGCTGGTCGCTTCAAAGATGGTTAGTATTGGTATAATCAATACAAGGAACCGACAGAAAAGCAGGGCAGCGAAAAAGGGGTTGGATGCGTATGGTAGCGCGTCAGGTTGGCAGGGAATCTTACCTTTTCCTCCTCCACGCAATTCTCGAAGATGTTTTGGACGACCAGACTTCCTGTCTCTCCAAGGGCAACCTCGTGCCACATTCCACGTAATGCCTCGTTTACTCTTGCCATCACTTGCGGAGGCTCACCACTCCACCGGAGCTCAAAGAGTTTCTGCCAAACGTGACACGCATATCGATGGACCACCGTCTCCGGAATTCTGCGGAGAAGTTCATGTACCATCATAGCTTTATGCTCCTCTGAAACGCAGTCAAATGCCTTTTGGACCACATGGCAGCCAAATGCATCCATACTGAGGTTTAGCGTGTTGCCTCTGATCGCATTTGCGATGGCGATGACTTGCTCCGGAGTACCATGTTCAAAGCAGCGTTGTATGAGGAAGTTTCCAAAGCGATTGACCATGAGTGGGTAGGCTTGACGCACAATTGACTCGATAATGTCGTATTTCTGCTCAGTTGTGCCGACCTTGAGCTTTTGTTGTAAGAAAATTGAAGCTTGTTGGTCATTGTTGCAGATGATCTTGTCTACAATGTACTTCCAATCACACGACACATTCTTGTCGAGTAGGCGTCGATAGTTGAGTGGTTCCAGTGGCGACACGTATGTCTGGATGGAATTTCCGCTCATCTGACAAGAGTTAGAATGAATGTAAACAGTACACATATTGTTATCGCTTACCGAGTTGGCCCATGTGGTTTCATTCGTGTTGGCACCTGTGAACTCTGTGGCAGTGGGTGAGAGAGGGCTTCCAATCGGTCGAGGGGGGTAAGGGGGCACTGAGTAAAGTCCGACCTGCTGAAAAGCGCTGGGGGGTCTCTTCGGCGAAGCAGGTGACTTGGTGGTCTGCTCACTGGAGGACCCAGAAGCAAATTCACCCCAAGGGGTAGACTGAATTGGAAATAGAGATCCGCCCCTACTGTTTTGAGCGATGGAACGACGAGCCCCGGTGAGGGGCCCTGGGGGATACAACATTTGCTCACCAATGGGACGTGGGTAAAATCCACATGAACTAGGTGAGGACCCCGAGTGTGGTCTTTGCGATTGCAGAGACGGTGGGCCAGCAAACGAAGGATACATGCTGGAGACTCCCCAGAACCGATTTGGGTCCTGGCTTGTAGAGCTGCTAGAGCCTGAAAGGCTCTCTCCGTATTCTCTGTCTGTAGCAGTCTCATTCTGGGCCCAGAGTGCGCGGGATCTGTTGTAAGCTCCTGTAGACAAAGGATCCGAGACATCAGATTGCGAATCATCTTGGACAGCCCATGCATCTTGAAACTGAGTAAATGCAGAGCTCGATGCATTAAAAGCATTCTGTAGGTGGCTAATGGTCTGTTCTGTAATTTCGCGGCTGCCGAAATCGGCCTCTGATGACGGGCCAAGGGCTTGATCCAAGGTATGTTTTATCACGCGGGTTTGAGCAAGCTCTTGCTCCTGCAGGGCAATCTTGGAATTTGCAGCAAGGAGTTCCTGCTTAAGGCGAAGTAGCTCTACCGTTCTGTCTTCCTGGGGGTAAGGATTGGTTGTCTCATTGGGGGTTAAAGATGGTACCGACGTGGTGGGAGCGATCTGAGACGAAACAGAAGAGTGATCGGTTTCGGAACGTGAAGGGGGGATTGTTTTGGGAGAAATCTTTGCCAGTATTCTGTCAAGATCCGATGTTTGTCCATTCAAAGGTTCAACTTTGATATGATCTAGCTTCTGCTTCTGGGATTGTGAGATCACAGGCACATACACATGTGAATCGATACCGTAGGAAACACATACCTTGCTAGCCGAGTGTTCAGTCCCTTCACCAGACAAAGCCTGCAACTTTTCATGTCGGGATGTTTCAGCCGCATCGGAAGAACCGTAATGAGTAATGGAGTTCTGAGGGCTCTGCCGCGACCAAGGTGGTTAGTATGCTAGGAATTTGATTCAAGATTGTTTCCCGAGAAGCATACCGAGGATTCACGTCCAAAAGAAAGATTTCGCACATCAATGGCATCATTGGAGGTAAAACGGCCTCCATTCCCCATTCGACCAAGTGGTGAAGGTCCGCTTAGGGTAGACATGTTGTCAACTGGAAGAGATTAAAAGTGAAGCAGAAACAAGATAGAAACAGAAAAGAAGAGAGGCGAAAAAAAAAGCAAATGGAGTCGCTGCGTGAAGGTTGGGACAAACAGGCTCGTTGGAAACCAAGTGAGCTTACATGCAACGAAAAGGATTCCGAGCAGATTCTTGGGAGATCACAGTAAACATAAGGGAACTTTTGGAGATAAAGAAGTGATGAGAAGAGACGAGATTGGGATGTGAGAAGAAATGAGATGGAAGGAGAGAGATAGAGATAAAAGGAGGAAAGGAGGAAAGGAAACAAGTCAAGGAAGGAGCAGAGTGAGAAGAGAACCCTGAGAACCTTCCCTATACACATGTTCCGGTCATGTTCTTGTGGACTACTTGATTAGGCATAGTCATGAACATTCCAAGAGTCTCATCCATGGATGGATACAATCCATATATGTCTGAGGAGTATAGCTCTGGAATATGGGGTACATACATTATGTATGTGCATCTTCACTTATGTTCAAATGTTGATACCTCCAAAGCTCGGATTCTATAGATTCAAGATCTACATGTCATTGAAAGCTTATATACATGGAAAAGCTTCCTAGGTTATATGCTATTAATACATAGAAAAGGTGCTTTGTGGGATTTTACAGGATTCTGCATCTGAGACTCATTTCGTACTTTCATACTGAGAAGGATGGGAAACATTATTTTGTCTCTTACAACGTACCTAATATCATCTTGAGCCAAATAGATCAGATTATTATAGTCCTACGTCGTCAAGGACCTGCATAAGTACATGTATATCAAAATGTTCCCTGTCCGAACTCCCAAAGCCAAGACATTTGCATGCAGATCAGGGTCCATACCACGTGACCCAGGTGACGCGTAATGGAGAAGAGGGCATACGAAGACGGAACAAGAGACATTTTTCTTATTATAGGAAACACAAGGATGATATAGAAAGGAAAAAAAAAGAATACACAGTAGAAATGCAATAGGAATAATATCATCCATCTGTACTTGTGGCTACTCTAGACTTCCTCGGTCATCATCAACATGAACTTCGTATCCCGTAATGTAAGTGGCGGTACTCCGTACCTGGAAAATCAAGTTGCATATCCTTGGTCGCGTTACAAGTTATTATGGGGACATCTTTCTCATATATTTCCCCATTCCTTTGTCTAACATATGCCTATGCATCACTAGGTATATTCACATATTGTTTCCATCACTTGGCTTCGCCGAAAGCGTGTCCACGGGTGTGTTTCTATACTCGACGCTCATTCGCTCAAGGAGATTCGTCATCGACAACGACAAACCGGCGAACCAACCCGCCCTTTTTCCTCCGATAATTAGTGAAGCGGACACATATCCTCGCCGGAAACCATTGAGCGGATTGCCTCTCCGCAGCTGCTTTCTCGCCCTTTTCGGGTAAGTGACACCAAGTGTGGGTTCTTTTCGGGGTCCGGGGAATTGACGTCTCTGAAGATGGCTACAACTACAGTAACCGGTCATGGGCGACGCGCCTCAATGCGCCAGGCCGAATTGCAAATCCCTACCAAATCCTCCGTTCCTCAATCAACGAACAGCCCGATAGACAAATTTCCGCCTTACGAAGACACCCTCGACGCCGTCGCGGGGTCAGCTCGGCCAAACCGAAGCGCCTCGGTGAAATATGCCCCGAACGAGCTCTGGGAACCGAGAAAAGCAAGCTTTTACTCGCGAGAGTATGGGAACGGATCGTTACGAAATCCCAAACATCGTCCGCGAAAGAGCATCAGCGAAGCCATCACGACAATCAGAACACGCAATGGCAGTATGAGTGCCAATGCTCATGAATTGGCCCAAGCACTTCGCGCCCCAGTCTCTTACCGACTCACTGTATGTTGAATTAGCGCTTTGAGAAATTCAAATATAGAAGAAATTCATTTAGTGAGGCTGCTAACACACTGTTTCAAGGCTCTCTGTGTCGTCTGGTACCTGACCTCTGCCCTCACAAATACATCTTCCAAATCGATTTTGAATGCTCTTCCCATGCCAATCACATTGACGATGATTCAATTTGCGTTTGTCTCCTTTTGGTGCTTGCTGTTGGTGTATCTTTCCACGATTATACCTCGGTTACGACAAAGTATTCCGGTCCTCCAACATGGAATTCGCTACCCATCCCGCGACGTGATTTCCACAGCCTTGCCTCTGGCGGTATTCCAATTGGCCGGTCACATTCTAAGCTCTATGGCTACTGAACAAATCCCCGTATCTTTGGTCCACACAATCAAGGGCCTTTCGCCCCTCTTCACAGTTCTAGCATACCGGATCCTGTTCCGCATTCGATATGCCCGGGCAACCTACTTATCCCTGATCCCTCTGACTCTGGGTGTGATGCTTGCGTGCTCGACCGGAGTGTCTACCAATTTCTTCGGTATCTTTTGCGCATTTGGTGCAGCTCTTGTCTTTGTCTCGCAGAACATATTCTCGAAGAAGCTGTTTAACGAGGCAGACCGTGCAGAATCAGATCTGCAAACCCCCGGACGGCGGAAGTTGGACAAACTCAACTTGCTTTGCTATTGCTCCGGGTTGGCGTTTTTCCTCACTCTGCCTATTTGGTTTGTCAGCGAGGGTTACCCACTAGTATCTGATTTCATCCATGATGGTGCGATATCGCTATCGGGTAAGCAAGGCTCATTGGATCACGGTGCTCTTTCTCTTGAGTTTGTGTTTAATGGACTCTCACACTTTGCCCAAAACATCCTGGCCTTTGTGTTGCTGTCAATGGTTTCTCCTGTGTCCTATTCGGTTGCATCATTGGTCAAGCGTGTTTTTGTGATCGTGGTGGCGATTATATGGTTTGGGAGCTCGACCACCTCGATTCAAGCATTTGGTATTGGCCTCACTTTCGTTGGCCTCTACCTTTATGATCGCAATAGCCATGATGATGTAGCTGACCAAAGGGCAAACACGGATCATTTCCGTGGCGAACAGTCCATTCTTCCAATGAATGTTCGGCACTCAAGCAAGCCATGGGATTCTAATGGTTATGCTTTCCCTGCGGGGAGGGCCTTTGAAGGTGCCCCCAACAACTTCCATGCTGCGGCAAACAACTCCAAGAAGGAAGACGATCGGCCCGGCCATGTTCGACCAAGAGGGGCCAGTGTTTCCCGTACTTGGTTACCAGGCACCAAGCAAGAATCCACTTGGCAGGTTAGTGATTCTCAAGCTGCAGCCTAGCATTTGTATTTTATTAGTTCGGTGTATGATATCTCATAGTAGCGAGGTGTTGCTTGGAAGAGCTTTTTCGTTACTATCTTTTCCTCTTGTTGTGTGTATACTGCCTAGGATGCGCAGGGCATAGAGATGTACTTTGGTTGCATATAGGATACACCAGAGTCTAGATCATTGCCACCGAAGTTTCAATAGATGTGATCTAGCAACATCTTGAGTAAACCGCGGAATGTATACGGTGAATAATGTACAGGATGAATAGAGGATTATATTGATAGATGTACGAAACTATATATATTAGGAAAATGATGTAGCTACCGTTGGTAAGGAACAAAGTCATCATTAGGCGAACCTTTGACAGCTCCAGCTACGGTGCAATTCTGCTCTTGGAACATGCTGTAGAGGAAATAGGAACAGGGAAATGGCCTGCCTCCTACAATAAATGATGCCCGTCAACAATTTAAATTGAAGAAAGGAAAAGGAAAATAAGGGGGGCAGAAACGGTGGCTTTTAAGGAATCCCGGAGCGGAAGTTTATCCGCCTAACCGAGTCAATCTAGCCAATCCCCGTGAGCCCATTTGCCGTTTCCCTTAGTCAGCAATGTGATGGTCAGCAGTCCCATTATGTAACCTTAGAACCGCAGATTCCGATGCAAAGTGCTCTCTGAACTCCCAACCGTCACCAGGATCTCAACCCCTCGCCATCCTCCACCTTATCTCCCACCCTCACATCTCTGTTCTCCTTCCAATGATGCGGCCGCAGCTGTTTCGTGCGGCCGCCCGGTCCCTCCGGGTTCCTAAGGTCACCCCCCGGGCATTCGCGACGACAGCCCCTCGCGCGGCCGAGGTGGAACTCACCATTGG
Organism: Penicillium rubens; assembly: GCF_028828025.1. Classification (NCBI taxonomy): domain Eukaryota; kingdom Fungi; phylum Ascomycota; class Eurotiomycetes; order Eurotiales; family Aspergillaceae; genus Penicillium; species Penicillium rubens. The sequence continues at coordinate 7,214,693 of NW_026890600.1, forward strand.
TAAGTCCAATCTTGGTCTACTCAATCAAAATTGATCGATAACTGATGGCTCATTTCTCTAGATGGCAAAAAGGTGTCAGTAGAAGGTAAATAATCACTCGAGGTAACCCATTGAACCTTCACTCACAGTCTCTCCCCAAAGCTGGCTCGGCTCTTATCCAGGCCTGTGAGCAGGCAGGCGCAACGGTTCCCAGGTATGACAAGACCTCACCAATACAATTGACCTGCAGTACTAACACGCACCAGATATTGTTACCATGAGTATGTGCCTTTAATCGAGTCACACATTGTTTTTTGCTGACATTAGTCCCCTAAAGAAAACTTCTGGTTGCAGGAAACTGTATGTGAAACCCACAATCCCCCATCCCACACCATTGAGGCATATGTACTTACCGATACTGTAGGTCGTATGTGCCTCGTCGAAGTCGAACGTGCCCCAAAGCCGGTGGCCTCCTGTGCTTGGCCCGTGCAACCCGGCATGGTGGTCAAGACGAACTCACCACTGGTTCACAAGGCAAGAGAGGGTGTCATGGAGTTCCTCCTCGCCAACCATCCCCTCGATTGTCCTGTCTGCGACCAAGGAGGAGAGTGTGATCTCCAAGACCAGTCGATGCGTTACGGTGCCGATCGGGGTCGATTCCATGAAACCGGCGGAAAGCGTGCCGTGGAGGATAAGAACATTGGCCCACTGGTCAAGACCTCAATGAATCGATGCATTCACTGCACCCGTTGTGTCCGATTCATGAATGATGTCGCCGGCGCCCCAGAACTAGGAACTGCCGGTCGCGGAAACGACATGCAGATTGGAACCTACCTTGAGCAGAACCTCAACTCAGAACTTTCAGGCAATGTCATTGACCTTTGCCCTGTCGGTGCACTAACTTCGAAGCCCTATGCTTTCCGGGCGCGCCCATGGGAGCTCAAGCACACCGAATCGATCGATGTCCTTGACGCTCTCGGCTCTAACATCCGCATTGATAGCAGAGGCCTGGAAGTGATGCGGGTTGTCCCCCGATTGAATGACGATATTAATGAGGAATGGATCAATGACAAATCGCGGTTCGCATGCGATGGGTTGAAGACCCAACGACTCACAACGCCGCTCATTCGTCGGGAGGGTAAATTCGTCCCTGCCACTTGGGAACAGGCTCTAACGGAGATCTCGTCGGCCCACGAGAAGCTGCAGCCACAAGCAAATGAGTTCAAGGCTGTTGCAGGACACTTGGTTGATGCTGAGTCGCTCGTTGCCATGAAGGACCTGGCAAACAAGCTTGGCTCTGACAACCTTGCCCTGGATCAACCTGGAGGTGGTGCCCCCATTGCTCACGGTATCGATGTCCGTTCCAATTATCTTTTCAATTCCAAGATCTATGGAATCGAGGAGGCAGATGCAATCCTTTTGGTTGCAACAAACCCTCGTCACGAAGCCGCTGTTCTGAACGCCCGTATCCGAAAGCAGTATATTAGATCTGATCTTGAGATTGGACTTGTCGGCGAGGAGTTTGAGAGCACATTTGACTTCAACCATTTGGGTACTGATGTCTCTTCCTTGAAATCCTCCTTGTCCGGAGAATTTGGCAAGAAGCTTGCCGGAGCCAAACGGCCAATGATTATTGTCGGTAGCGCTGCTGCAGAGCACCCTGATGCTAAGGCAATCTTCGAGGCTGTCGGTGGTTTCGTCGAGAAGAATGCAAGCAACTTCATTACCCCGGAGTGGCAGGGCTATAACGTCCTCCAGCGTGCGGCGTCTCGGGCTGGTGCCTATGAAGTTGGCTTCACTGCGCCGTCTACCCAGGTTGCTCAAACTACCCCCAAGATAATGTGGCTTTTGGGTGCAGATGAGATTGCCCAAAGCGAGATCCCGAAGGATGCGTTTGTCGTCTACCAGGGACACCATGGTGATCGCGGTGCCCAACTTGCTGATGTCGTTCTCCCCGGCGCTGCGTACACCGAGAAGTCAGGTACATACATCAACACAGAAGGTCGCGTGCAAGTTACGCGTGCTGCCACTTCTCTTCCCGGTGCAGCTCGTGACGACTGGAAGATCATCCGTGCCACTAGCGAATTCCTCGGTGCTCCTCTTCCTTATGATGATATCGAGGCTCTTCGCGACCGCATGGAGGAGATCAGCCCTGTCATGCGCCGCTATGACGTTGTTGAGCCGACCTCGGTTGGCTCGTTGAGCAAGGTCCAACTTGTGGATCAGAACAAGGGATCTCAAGCCACCGGGGCTCCTTTCAAGAAGGTGATCGAAGACTTCTTCTTCACTGACGCTATCTCCAGAAGGTGAGTACCCTATTTATCATTAATTTATTTGCATTGCTAACTCTGATTTAGTTCGCCCACCATGGCCCGCGCCTCCGCTGCCAAGGCCACTGGAAACCCTGAGACCAACTTCATGGCCGCAGGAGAAATGTCTCCTCAGGCTTTGTATGGTTAGATCGGGGTCTATTTTGACCTCATTCTGTGTTTCTCTAATGGTTGCAGGCGTTTTTATTGTACCACAGCTTAAATTTTCCTCTTGATGTACTGTTTCCTTTCCATCTTCTGTGTTTTTCCCCTTCCGGTTCCTGTTGACCTCTTCGCCATTCTCCGGTGTCGCCTGGGATTAATCGGTAGTGGTTGCCTTGTACATAAAAGACTGAACCCCCAAAATTTCGAGTCCATGGGCGTCGGAGATGATGAATCTGGGCTACTTTCGTAATTTCGTGCGTAGCAGCTCTTGAATGGAAAGTATAGTTGAGGGTCTATGGTACAGACGAAGTGAAATTATACCAGGAGAAATGACTTCTGGGAACAAATAATTGTCCCAACGACTAGAACAGGGCAGAGGAGGAACAAAACGGGGGATACGTCTATATTTTGTATTGCAAGATCAAGGAGTCAAAAGGAACTCTTTAACTGCTGCGTCAATTGGGTGCCTTTTCTGCACATAAGATGGAATTGTATCTCGCTCTGTTGAATTACTTTGTCTAATTTGCTCCAGGTGGTCAATTTAGAGCTCATCATCGTCTGTCTCTCCCGCGGTTTCTTCGGCATCTTCGCTGGGCTGGATTGGAGCAGTCTTGATAGGGCCACCAGTCCTTTTAGCAAATGGCAAATCTCTTTGAGGCGGCGCGGTGTCCCTCACTGGGGAGACTCGCTTCAGCTGGGTAAGTTCATCCTGAGACGAATCGTCGTCCGTCGTGCTATTATTTTGTTCGTCGTCTAAGGGATGAGTCAAACGCTCTTCGTCATCGGTGCCTTGGTTATTGGTGGCACCTCGATCAGCCTTTATTGGATCAATATCCATTTGTTCAAACCCATCAGAGTCATCTATGTCGCTCATGTTGCTGGCACTTCTCTTAGCTGAATGAGATTTCTTGGCAGTCCCATGTGACTCTTCGGGAATACTAGCTTGTATCTCGGAGACTGTCGATATCTAGTCAGTCAAGACATCCAGGTTTCTCTGTTTGTGTCACCTGCCTTTTGTGGCATCCACAGTAGCTGATGCCAGAAGACGTTGCTGGTTGCGTATCTTAAGCTTTTTCTCGTTCAAGATCTGCACAAAATTGGCCACCAGTCGATTCTCATGCTCAGTTTTTGCATGCATGAGCTCCTCAAGCTGTTCATTCAACCTATGTATGGTGTCCTCAGCAAGGCGATAACGGCCAGTCAGGCTGGATACTTGTTGCTCTAGCACATGAGCTCTAGCCGCAGTGATTCCTGTCCATTCAAAAAGCTCGACAGCTTGTTCATCGTCCTGCCTCAGGGTAAAAGCACCAAGGCGTTGCTATATTAGGGTTAGTCGTGATATATACAATATAAGCCACCGGCATGAAACACTAACTGTGATAGTCTGCACTCGTTTCCGTATCGTGATCACAATTGCCTTGTCTTCATCAGAACCCGATATACTGGCCGAAGCTTCGAGACCAGTGGCCCAATCTGGTTCATCGGGAGGAGCTGAAGATTGTCCTAGAATGAGAGAGACTGTTTTAACCCACTCATCATGGGATCCTTCGTAATTCTTTGCTTGAAGATCTTTCAAGCGAGTTTGTTTCACTGCGCAACATGAGCTCATAATTCCCAAACTTCATTCGGTGATGACGCACCCAAGCTAACATAGGGCGACTCCCCCTCAGTAGCTGTCAGGCTCAGATCGAGTGGAGCAGGGCCAGTACACCAGACATGGACGAGTACAAAAGCCCCAGTCTCGTCAGATCTGGGAAATCGCAAGATTCGAGGTTCCGTTGAAACAGGAGATGGCATATTTGGAATGAAGGCTCAGATGAGAAGGATAGGGTAGGAGCTCTTAGGAAGTGAGATATTTAGAATGGATACATATGTATTTAAGGAAAAGTTATCTAGGCAGAACTCGAGTGGAGAAGTACCGTCGAAGGTATCAGATACCACTCCAAGGGTGTGAAATGTACGGAAGTACAGCCGGTGGTTACTTGACCTTGGAATACAATTCTGATTACCATCCATATATAGCTATTAAAATCGATATGAAACTGTATCTTGCAGATTACATATGTACATAATGTAGTTAGATAATTTTACCTTGACAGCTTCAAACATCAAATTGACATTCAATATGACCATATAAGTACAAACGTTAAATACCGAGGACATCACCGTTCTGTTAATTACATGAAATGGCTGTAAAATACGTCCTGCACACTTGGAAATATGCAGTCTCCACATCTGCACCGAATATCCTGGTAAAATTATTACATTATTACCTTACTGGCTTGAAACTTTACCAATACGGGGATCTGTCACGTTCTTCCTCTCCTCCACGAGGAATTTGAGATCCAGCCACAACCGACACGCCTTATTTTTCCCCTGTCTCTTCGTTCTTGCAATTAAGTTCCTTGAATTCCCCCAAAGATTAGCAGTGGGAATCAAGTGCCTAGGAGTGTCCCCGATCCTAAGTGTCCTCTACCTAGTGAATGTTTATGGATGAGGACCTGGCATTTATCAGGTCGCCTTGTGAACCCGCTTGGTCTCGTTCGGGGAAATCGGCTCTAGAGCACCGGCCTTCATTAGGCTGATTTCTCTAACAACACGCCTTGCAATATTCGAGCTCACTCGTCACGCTACGATCAACAGTCAAGCCGTGCTTCTCACTTGCTCCTATCTGTCGTCCCTACCAACCGACACGGAATGACGCTCATGTCCGCACCCCCTGAACCCTCACCAGTGTCGCAAAACACTGAGTCTGCCACTTAATCACACCCGCTTCCGGACGTCTATAATAATTCCATGTCCACTGTGTTATCTGTACCCCTTCGATCAATTCGCTTCGCCGATCATGGAATCTTTACCAATCCACCTACGACCGGGTACCGACGAGCCGATTGAATGCTGGGATGATGACGACGACTTGCAGTTCAGTGAGGATATTCACTTTCGCACCGCATCCAGCGCTGGGTCCATAACAAACTCGTCATTTCGGCCTTCTGGGCACCGAGATTCTATCTCCTCCAGACGCTCTGCTCGCTCAGATATTGATTCTAATGCGGGCGACGAAGACTGGCAGGTACCACTCTATGATAATGATGAATTCGCAAAAGAAGATGCCATTGCTTCCGCCAAGACTGCGGGCATTCCCATTCCTCCAAATATCCCCAAGTCAGCTCTTATTGGGGGCACGATCAAGCGCTTGTCAACTCGAAAGACCAAGCAGACTTTTGTTGATGACTGGTCAGAAGATGTTGAGCTCCCGGGTCCTGAAACCCTGTTACAGCTCAAAACTCCTCGGGAAACTATGTTTCCCGACTCCCTTCGAAATTTGAGCTCTGCTGCTACCAGTCCAGTGAAATCCACGGCGTCCCCATCTTGGGATGACGAATTCCCGACACGTTTGCAACCTAACTTGGGACCATTGGACACATTTCAAGATGACAATGATAGTTTGGGAACTCGAGATATCCCAACCCTCAAAGCGCCAACTCCTCGGTCTCCGAAGAAATTGAACATTGGCAATGTCGGCAGTGGCTTCAACATTGAACAGGAGACGGAAGACGACTTCAACCAGGATTTTGAACTTCCCGCTAATCACGAGCCTCTCGAATTATCCCATCGAAAAGCAAATTTCTACGTTTCCAGTCCCACTTTGGAGGACTTTGATCTTGAGTGGTCTGAAGGAAGTATCGGTGTACGAGTTGGTGGTACCACAAGGGATGGTCGTTCAGTGCCCAGTTCTTCCATCTCCATCGCCAGCCCCAGCGTGTCAAGCTGTCTCACTGCGGAAAGTGAAGACGATGGCCTCGACGGTATCGTCATTCCCGAAGGTCCCCTTGATTTCAGTGCTTCTCTCCAAAAGCGACAAACTGCCCAAGCCGAGAATGTCGAGGCGGAAGAAAGTCAGGCGGATCATGTTCCTTCTGATGCTGACGACTTCTTTTCTGGTATTGATATCGACAATGAGAAGGCTTTCTCCTTTGGAAAACCCGCTCTGAATCCCAACATAAAGTGCAAAACAGAAAGGCCATCCAGCCCGGCCCGTCGATCTGCAACGACACTCACGTTCACCAGTGCGACGGGATCTCCACGAACTCGTATCCCGCGCTTGTCTGGTCATGACCGGACACATTCAACCCACCTTGAGACTGTGTCAGAAAGTGGTGCGCCTCTCTCCAAATTTCGAACATCACAATCGCGTCTAGGGCACTCTTCTCAGTCGTCAACTTCAAGTCTCCCGGGCCCTATCGCTAATCCGACATCGCCGACTCCTACACTCTCTAGTCGACGGTTTCTCGGGTCTCGCAATTCCCGGGACATTGCCCAGGCCGACGAGGGTAACACTCCAGTTAGGCGTCTGAAGACCAAGCGATCCCTGCCATCCATTCGTGGCCTAGGCTCGACCGCCTCAATGACCGCTTCCCAACGACTCCCGGATCGTTCAGCCCGCCTTCCGTCTGCCAGGCCCAAAACACCCGTGGATCTCCCAACAACCGATGCGAGGTCGCTGGGCCGCAGGCCTCAGGTGCCATTTATGCCGGCTGGTGTATCAGAATCCCAATCACACCATGCCAGTGTGAAGGGGTATCGCTCGTCACGTCGCACCAATTCAGATAGCTCCGGCGGGCTTCTTAGTCCGCAGGGCACAGTCTCTCGACTCTCCCGTCCAACTCGCAATGAGCCGCTCCGTGCTGGGTTTGGCGACACAAGCGCGGAATCTCTCGGTTCCTCTACAAAACGTACAATCACACGACCCACTAAAAGACGCAATTTCGGGGATGGAACAGAGCTGGAGTCGTTTGATGACCTATCTACGTCGGTCTTGGCAGAGAGCAAGTTTGTCAAAACCCCCACCGGTCGAGGGGCTCCAAGGTCGGTCCGCGCCAGACTCAGCCAGAGCCGGATTGAACCCGATGAATCACCTCAATCTTACACGTCTCCATCAACCTCCAAATTGCGCAGCCCGACACCTAGGTTTGCGCGAGATACAAATGCATCTAGAAATGCCAGGGAACAACGCATTGCCTCCATGGCTATTAACTCCAAAGGCCGTGAACCGAATCCTCTTTCGACGTTCAACTCAAACTGGAAGTCCCAGCCTATCTCGAGGATTCCCCCGGCGTCTGCAACGATCAGAAGCCGGAAAGGTAAACCGAATGCCAAGTCGACATCCAAGCCACACTTAATCAAGCCCATGGGATCTGGAGTGCAGGATGCCAAATGTAAGCAAGACCCCTATTTGCCCTTTTCTTTTTTTTAAAAAAAAAGCCCACAATCTCATTAACCGTTTTCCAGCTGTGAGGGGTATGCGCTACAACCCTATTAATTTCCGATGGGAAGGAAACGAAAACCTGGTTCAGGAATTTGACACCGCTCCCAAATCACCTAAACCGGCACCGGCTCTCATCACCAACGTTGGCGCGATGCAGAATGTCCAGACCGTTGGTGGGATGGTCTTTGATCCACATCGGATGTGTTGGCTCAGAGCATCTATGGGAGACGAAGACGACGTTTTTGCCGGCCTGGACGACTTGGATGACAAAATCCCCATGAATGGACGAAATTCTGGAGCGATTGAGGACCAGCAATTCCCAGCAGGGGACGATGCGAGTGCCGGTGAATCGTCTGACGAAGGACCTATGACGGAGGAATTTGATGTCGGCCCCGAATTCATTCGACGCCAGCGGGCTGAGGAAGACAAGTGGAGACGCAAGGTTGACAAATGGGTATTCGATCGAGGCGATCAAGACCAAAGTCATTGGAAATGGATCATCCGCGATTTAGTGGCCTTTGACCGGGGATCGGCATAGAACAGATTTGACGTCTGCATACCGCCTGCATACTGTCTGCATACCTTTTTTTTTTTTTTTTTCCTCCCAGTACCCGTGTGTACAACTAACCTATGAACTTACGATGTGAAGACCTGTGATGATTCCGGTTTGAAGAATGTAACTATATTGTTGAGTACTTCGTACTAATACACTACATAAAGCATGAATATTATAATATAAATATAGAGCATATATATATATATATAGTATACAACCTGTATAAAATGAAAAATACCAAATATACTAAATCTCGGAAAAGTACCGTCACACCAGATAATGTTTCCGAACTTTTGTCTCACCTGTCCGGTCAACCAAACGTGTGTCATCCTGTCATCCCGTCTACTTCCTCTTCCCCTGTACTTCTCCGTCCTTTACTTTTTCTTTTTTCTTTTTTCTTTTTCCTTTCAAAAGTCCAAGTCTTGGCCTAAGTAAATGCCACGTCAAATCGAAAATCGAAAATCGAAAATCTTTTCACTTGCATCTCTGGGAAATTAGAAGAATAAAAAAATAAAAATAAAAGGTGGGACAGCATGGCAGTACAACATTGACATAACAGGGATTTCCCTAGGAAAACTTCCAATCTCGAGGGATCAATTGCCCTTGTACACATATTGATGACCCCCGTTCTCTCTCCTTTCTTTCCCCTTCTCCTCTTCTCAAACGGGGAGCAGCTTGAAGATGCAGAACTTCAAGGGGATCCTCAATCCATGTTCCTTACCAATTTGCACGGCTACTTGCATGGACAAATTCCTTTTTGCCGAATCTCCTGCCGACTTTGTTTGACGAAGCAAACGTGCAGGGACAAAGAGTTCCCCTTTTCCTCGAGTCGGGAAGATCCCATAGAGTTGTTCCGCTCTAAGTATAGGAAAATTCGGGGAGATGATGATTTCGCCCCCCGCTGTACTTCGGTCAAATCAGGAGAGCCGAATGGGGCTTCCCCCCTCCAAAAGTCATCACTGTCTCCGATAGGGTGCCTCGAATAGCCCTGTCTTCCATATCCTCAACGTGGGCTCCTTGAAGCAAATGGGTGACTTCAGGGTGAAAAGGCAAAGGCAGGAATCCGTATCACCATTAGCTCCCGTGCGCTGTCGTATCAGCCTGCTTCCACCTTTCGATACCTTCGGCGGGTCGGAAAGAATCTTGACCACGAACCCCAGTCCTTTCTTGCTGCTTTTCTTTTCTTTTTTTCTGGTTAGATGCCGCTATCTTCCCTGCAAAGCTTTGGTAATACCTATGCTTCCGTACCTTACAGAGCTTCGACTCGCCTGGCTCCATCATTTCTTTTTTCTCTGTGGAATATTTGCTGTTCGTCTTCCAGGGATGCCCTCTGTTGTCTCTGCCCTCTGGCGCGACATGGTCTCGTGCACTTCATCTTGGGCATCAGCCATGTCAGTCCTGCACTGTTTGTCCATTGGGGTCTTCTTAATAGAATTGCTACCCCGTTTCTAGATCAACTTTCTGTGAATTATTCCTTCTCTCTCTATCTCTCACTTCCAGTGATCTTCTAGACACAGTCCAATTCCCTTTTCTTTTCTTTTTTGGGTGATACTGGCTGTGGTGTACCAGGATACTGTGGCAATTCTTCCTCTATATGCAAACGAGTTAACCCCAGTCTTCGTTTCTTCATTATCATCACCTCACTCGGAGACTCGCTGTATACTGCCCTTTTTTTTTTTTTTTTCCTCTATATATCTCTTTGTTTATCTTATTCTTCATCTATCTGTTTGAAACAGATCGGCCTGAACTGATAATCAATCGGTATTCCCACCCAGCAAGGCATTATGAGCAGCTTTGCAAGGCGCAACGAAGGTAATGATGCGTATCTCATGAATCACCAAATGGCAGTGCCTGGCTCCTACGGCCAGCCAGAGAGCCATGACTTCAAGCAAGAAAGCCATGACTTCAACACCCATGGTTCTGCTTCATATCATTTCCCTCAGCATTCCTTCAGCCCGTACGGGTCTCAGTTTGGGCAGCCCTATGGCCCACAGTCGAGTCTGTCTCCGGGGTTGCAGCATTTGCAATATACGTCGGAACCTTCGATTCCATCGATGACAACCCCAGATGACCCCCGGCTACACCATCCGCCGCAGTTCATGTCCCAATCGCGCTACCTTCAACGGCCAAGGTATCTGCCCCGCGACCCGCTTGGTGAAACAGAGATTGAAAACCAAGAGTCTCACAACGAGGCTACATTGTTGTCAGAGGCTGTGGTGCCTGCACTTAGCGGCTTCCCTGATGTGAAGGAGTTTGATCAACTGATGCAGAAGTGAGTGGTTCTTGATAAACCGAAAAGCAGTCAGGGCTAATATTTCCTTACTCTAGCTACGTTGAGGACCTGTCCATCAAGAAGCAAGATAAAGCGTTGATATACGCTAAAAGGGCCCGTAACATCAGAACTGTATTGATTGACCCCAAAGACACGGCAGTGGAATCGGCCCAATTTCGGTATGGGATCTCTTTGATTCAATCAATTGCCTTGCTAAACAAGTCAGATTTTGGGTCAAAAAGATGTTCAAGCTCCAAGCAGTGGGTTCGGATGTAAGTCCCTATTGTTCCCAACTCATATGATCGATAACGTTAACGGGGTGGTTTGTTGCGACATAAAGCATAGGAAAATGATCTGTCACGAGGGAAAGCCGGTTGCAATTCGCGAAAAATTATTCAAAATCCTCACCAAGGCCCATCAGCAATGCCAGCATGGTGGCCGAGACAAGACATCTGCTCAGGTCCGGCGAATCTATTCATGGTGGGCAAACCCCAGTCGCATTGTATATGTACATGGCGTGTCTGGTTCACAGTCACTGACTATTTTATTAGGGTTCCTAAGGAATTGATCTCTCGCTTCGTGAAGATCTGCCCAACCTGTCAGGTGCGCCGTGGAGGATCACGCTTGACGCCGCCCAATTCGCGAAGAAGCTCCCCCAGACTGGAGATGGTCTCTCGATCCCCCAAACTCCCGTCGCCGCCAATTTCGCGACGAGAATCGACGTTTGCCGGCCAAATTCCCCTTGACAGGACGCAAGCAGACTATTTTGGTCATTTACACGGTCATAGTGGCTGGTTGGATAGTCATCAAAATGTGCAAGGTCGCTCGAATCTAGGTAACGGAGTTCGGTCGTTCCAGGGTCCCATGGCCAATCTTTCACACTCAATTGCCGGCACTTTGGATCCATTCTCCGCCGATTTATCCATCCCTCCGTCCCAATTGAGCTACACGACGGGATATGTCCCGACGCATGGGACCGCGCCCCAGCGAGAGTTCTAATTGTCATTTCTGGTCGACCTTGTGTGGATGTTGCTTTTTGATATTATCGAGGGTATACTAACTGTGTACTCCCCAAAAGTATACCTTACCAGGAGCGTCTAGATCGTTTTATGCCTCCTTGTCAATCACAGGTCTGATGGGTGACATACACGGACCGGGCGAGAAGTTGATTGCCATCCGTTACAAGACTTCGAGTGTACGAAGAGACAAGGGATGTCAATATTCAATGGAAGCGAAAAGAGAAAGTCGATTTAAAAAAAGCAAAGCAAAAGAATACTCTGAATAATTGAATAGTTGAACTTGAATCTTGGATCTCGCATCTAACATAGGCTACATTAAAAAGGGTAGGCCGATGACCTAAAAGTACAAAAGTTTTGACAAAGACGATTTCCCTTCACTGATGAACATAGAATACAATCAGATATGCACATGGTCCGAGATATTCGATATTCGGTAGTCAATTTCGGGTTGATTGCCTCATGTGACCATCCCTATATGCATACAGATTTGGTGACATGAAAACATTAGTTCATAGCAACACCCAGCGTCGGAGCTTGGAGGGATGTTGCATTGGTTCAAGGCACTTGGTGCTTGTGGGATAGGTGATCGTGTCCCAGGCAAATATAAAAGGAACGAGCGGATCAGATTCAAAATTCCATCTCCGAACCTTTGGAAGATCCTAAGATATCATAAATTCCTTAACACATTCAGAAAGTAGAAAGAAATCTAAACAGGAAGCGAGAACTTCTTGCCCTTCAGAACCCTGGGAGGAGAAAAAAAGAGCGCGTGTCAGTGCCTGCACCACACGTCTGTCTTTTGCTTGTTGGAGGCAATTGGGCTTACTTGTTGTAGTAAATGTAAAAGAAGTCGGAGTAAAGCAGCGTTTGGATGATTCCGGCGATAATGGTCACAGGCTGGAATGAACGTTGGAAGGAGGCTTCGGTGAAATAGCGGAAGACCCAGTTCGGGATGTAGAGTGCCCTATAGAGTCCCAGGGCAAAAAGATAGTGGGTGGTGATGGTGTCTGCCTCCCCGGTTCGTTGTAGCATGAATAGCTGTGGCAATATGGCCACCGACTCCAACCAGATGGAAAAGGTCCAAAGTATCTACATGACATTAGTCTTGGGGTTTTTTTTCCCACTCCATAGACAGGATGCAACCAACCTCGGAAATGCGATAATCGCGCGGAAAGAGAATGGCAAGCACCGCACTAATTCCAAGGAGATATTGAACCTTGAAAGTATCAATGTTGGGATCATGTGTGGGTTTGTAGTCGTTGAGCATAAGGTAGATGACGTAGGCCGAGGAACCGATAAACAGAAGCTTGAACGTGGTGAGGTACAGAGAGTCGGTGAATGTCCAGAAAAGATCTACAAAGCGCGTCAGCGATTGTTATGAACATAAAGCCGAAGCCGACGGCAACGTAACCTACCGAGGTAACGAGTGACAAAAACGAGAAGGTATAGCACCTGCGATTTGAACGACAACCCGGAGCAACTCTGCGATCCGCCATTAGTCGCAAGCATATGAGGCTTCGTGGATAGGAGGACATACACTTGACGTCTTCATCTTCTGCAAAAGCATGAAGATCGACGCCAGATGGGAGAAGTCGGCTGCGATTGAGCGTTAGTATATCGCGTTGGTTTGCATTGGTTTTATGTCGTACCTAATAACCTGAAGATATTCATTATGCCGGAAATGTATCTCGATTAACAGTGTGAATATTGACCTAAGCCAGGAGGGAGAAAGAGAAAGGGAGAAGGGGGCGAGTTTGAGAATTGGTAGGAGTCTACACCAAAACAGCCGAGTTGTTGACACGAAGGCAAGAAACGGAAGGGGAACTTAAATTACTCGCAGATCAGGTACAATAGAGACGCACTATGTACATGACATGTATATACAGTACGGTAAATACAGTGCATACAAAAAAACGACATCCAGGCATCCAGGCATCCACACATACGGACATACAGACATACATACCTTAAATCGTAGAGTAGTACGTATATACATATAAGTACACGCTTGCGAAGTATCTAATGTGTGCATTTTAGCCAGGGAAATACTTTACTTGAAGTAGAGAATTGTACTTAGCACCGATAACAATGATCTAGGAAGATCCCCCTACTACATATAGTAGGTACATATGTACCTTGCATTGAATACCATGTACATACATACAGTATATGTGTATATGTGGTTTGACTTCTATACAGGCATTGCATCTATCAGATATCTACTCCTTCTTATGTACTTAATATGTCTACAAGCGCAATACATTCCTACATATTCATATAACAGGACCTCAATACATAATGTCGTCAAGTCATCATATTGATACAACATGGAAAGAGAAAAACCGCTACCTAGACCTGCCCAACACCTTGACGCCACCCGACACATGGCCAGATAAAAACGCCGAGATCAATTGCCATTGTAGGACAAAGATGTACACGTGCCTTGCTAGAACAAGTTTCCGCTCCCAATACTCTCATCGGCCATTCGCTGGAGATGGCCTTCAGCTAGCTCGCTCTTAAGGGCGCAGATTGAGCTTTCGCGATCGAGTCGATCCCAGTCTCGAAGTCCCGCTCGCTTAGACCTCTGCGTCTCCGCGATTTGCTCAAGGAGTTTTTCTTTGTCGGCATCAAGCTGAGCCAACCGCTTCTCCACAGTAGGATCTAGAAGCGACGGAAGACTCCGACCTTCCGGTACGATGGTGCATAGCCCCGCAAGATGGTTGACCCCCTTCTGGGCCAATGGTTGAGTTACAGACGGAGTGTTGGGTTGCCGAGAAGTGGGATGTCGGTAACTGCCACCTGGTACGGGGGATGAAAAGGAAGCGCGAGGACCCGCTGGTGGGGCATGCGAAGCTGCAACAGGTCCGCGGCGTACCGGCGGGGACCCCGTCCAAGCTTCACGTGGGCCAGGTCCTCGTCGAGGACGAGTAGGCGCTGATAGTAAAGAGGCATGGGAAGGACCGCGATGCTGATTAGATGGCGGCCTCGGTCCCTGATAAGGTCCTGATGGCGGCAGTGGAAGTGGACTTGCACTGTGGTTTTTCGGTTGAGTTGGGATGTTGCCACCAACCTGGGTCCCGCTTGTCTGAGGTTCCAAATGCGCTCTAATCGAAAAAGGCGAATGATTGCCAAACGATACTCGGTCCTCGTGATCTTGCCGTTGTTGTGGGTGAGAGAACTCCGTATCGTAGACCTGATCCCGGTACGGAGATCGACCTGAGGACTTCGACGAACGTTGTAAGGGTACCGGAGAGCGAATCGGCGATCGACTGCGAGATCTGCGAGAAATCACAACAGGCTTTTCTACATCCGGCGATGAACATCGAGATACCAGGGCGGGTTGTGAGGCCAAGGCGTGTGCAGGTGAAACGCGTGTCGATGGCGACAAAGTCCGATCTCGTTTCGCCGCATCACGAGGGTGGCCTCGATGCGAGGGATGAATTGGACTCTGTGGCAACAAGGCTTCTGCCTGTACTCTGGGCGAGGGAGGTCTTGTGGGTTTGTCAATATTTAAGACAGCAGGCCCGTCTCGTCTCGCGGATCGGAAGACTTGGCTGCCAGGGGTTGTATCGCGTATCCGTCTTGGGCTGTTGCGAGCACGGGATCCGTTGTGTGATCTACCATCACCGTAGGGGGATTTTGAGCGCCATTTTTGGGGCGGTGATCTGGCCCTTTCATCTCTTCTGGGCGAGATTCTGGGCGAGAACCTTCTTGGTGGGGATCGCCGTCTTTCGTAGGGGTGTGAACCAAAGTTTCTTCCCGGAGGAGTACGTGAGCGGCGCCGGTATGGTGGTGACCGACTTCGTGTGCGCCCATACCCTCTATTTGATGATGGTACCCAAGTGTCTGCTCGTGGTCGAGGAGGGCTTCGGGTTCGCGGCGGCGAGCGGCGGTGACGAATTTCATACGCCCGAGAAGGGGAACGACCGTTTCTGTCGGCTGGACGATAACTTTCTCCACCTCTTCGTTCATCAAATCTAGGGAAATTCTTAGAAACTTCATTTCAGACGTTTCGATGCACCTGCAAACCTTCTGCGATCCCACTCCATTCTGACGTAGATAATATGGCTGAAGTACTCCGGGAGGTAATAGAAGGCAAAGGATCCGAGCACAGGAGCACACAGTTACTCAGTGCTACTTCTCCGTATCCTAGAGAGAGAAGGCGAAAGTACAACAAAGTACAAGGAAATTGTAGTGTCGAAATGCGGTAGAGAGGACTGAGCTAAACCTTTTCGGGAACCTATGCCCGTGACTGTGGGCCTCGATGTATGAAGGTATATATCACCTGGGCAAGATGCTATGCTGACTGGGAAGATTTCCACAGACAATCTACAGACACACCACCCGGAATTTCGTAGATTATTCATAAGAACTTTGATTCAAAACTAACCGTACATTACAGGCCAGATAGCCCTTTTTTTTTTTTGAACAGAGTGTACACCAAAGCAGCCAAACTCCAATGCTCACCATGAAAGAAGCACGCCTCGAGAACTCAAGCGAAAGAAAATAAAAAAGTACACTGAAAGAAGCATCTTTAATGCTTTCTCCGTCTCTCCTCTTCCTTTCGCAATCTTTTGCGGTTCTCCTGCGCAAGCATGTCACTCAAGTCCTCCTGGAAAGCCCAGTTTGATGGATTCTGCTGCTGCCTCTGTGACTCGTACATGCTCTGGAGGCTCTCTTTGCTGAGGCCATCGCCGGATTGAACTGCATCCAAGTTGACAGACACTTCAACATCCCCAGGCTTCTTGCGTTTCCGGTTTTGGTCATCTGCGCCGAGAACAGGAGGTTTGCCTGTTGATCCGCTAAGATCGTAGGCCCTATCACCCCCGAAAAAGCCTTCCACGTTCGTTTGCCTCTCAGGGATGACTTGATAAGCACTGCGAGGGTGAACGGATTCCTCTGTATCGGTACCACGATGGTGTTTGCGCACATCGAACTCCCCAGAAACATTCTCAGCGCCAACAAATTCAGACGGTACTGCTGAGTCTATTCCACTTGGAGTTTCCAAGCCACTAGGAGAATGAGCACCTGCACCCACCCCATCTTCGCCGCTTTCTTCTTCGTCCTCGTCCTCGTCCTCGTCCTCCGCTTCACTCTCCTCCTCTGACTCTTCTGATTCATGTAATTCACCCCAAAGATCTTTTTCAATCGGCACTCCTTGCTGCGCATGTTGTTGAGGTTGTAAAACACCGAAAATATCACCTCCGAATAATGGGCGGTTGTGTTCATCGACAGGTGGTTTTCCATACCCTCCAGGATGGTAGCCCCACGACGCGCCGGGGGGCGGTGGCGCATTGAGGCCGGGAACTTTCAACGCGGGGTAGGAAGAAGGGGGACCGTATCGCTGCTGGTTGACGAGCCACGGAGGAGGGGCTCCTGGGGCCATACCAAGAGCGTCTCTTAACTCATCGCTCAGTTCGCCAGGTCGCAGGTGCTTCAGATTGGTCTCGTATTCTTTGCCCTCATAGTAGATCTCACCGTAGCGAGTCAACTCTGGCTTGGTTTGGAAGCGGAAAAATGCCTCGTAAAGCTTTTGATAATCAATGTCCAGCTTTCCCATCTTTGGCTGCACTCTTTCTCGTTGCTTCTGCTTCAAACTTGACTGTTCCTGCTTCTCCAAAGCGGCGTCGCGCATTTCAGATATTCCCGTCTCTTGTATAAACTTTGGGAGAGCAAACGGGGCCTTCTCCACTCCCCGTTTGGATGAGAGATATTCTCGTTTGAGCGACCAGTGAGAGGGTACCGGGACCACATTGCGATGAGCTTTGATGTGAACAAGGAGTCGAGGATCAGGAGCGGATGTGTCTGTCCATTCAACGATTTCAGGCTTTCGTACCATTGCTTTGAGTTCAGCAACGGATAGCTTGTTCATTTCTTTCCGTTTCTTTTTTGAAATCTTGGGCTCGCCCTCTTGCTCCTCGTCGGGTATTTCATCACCATCGTCAAAGAAGACCTCGGGTTTATCGGTATCCTTCGTCAATGAACTCTCGCTCACTGTCTCGTCGAATTTTCCGACAACACCTTTGTACATTTCCCATAGTGGATCAGTTGGCTCGGGAAGCAGATCAGTGCTGGTATCAGCCGGTGCATCCTGAGAAGTAGCGACTGTGGGAGGTGAACGTTCCCGTGACATGGTAGTGTCGACTGGAAAGCTCGTGGTCTTTACAGTAGTGTTAGCTTTGCATCGGCTATTACTGAGAGACCATAGAATCTGCCTTACCTCGGCTTTCTGGGCCTTTTTTTTGGCTCTTCTGAGCTGGTTCTTGCTCAATTTCATGGTTGCTGGAAGGTTTGGCAGCTGCTCAATGAACGCGGTGCCGGTTGGAAAATATCGCAGAAATGGAAAGAAATCTGGCAACGAAAACTTTGTTCAAGTACGCACAATGATAGATTTAGGTAGCGAAAGACGATGAAGTAGGCGGGCAAGGTTAAAAAACCGAATATATTGCATCTCAATTGCCATCACGTGCATCCAGGTACAATGTCTTACCGCCTACATTTTGCCACTCTACTCCGTACAATCATCTACATAATATATAAGATACGAGGGATATCCAGGGCTTGGAAGCCTTGGAAAGTGCTAATCTCATGCCACGGCCTACCCAATGTACATTGATATATATGTTTGGTCCAATTCTTGGTGTAGAATTCGGTATTGTTCCAATGAACTGCTCGCATGAGAAGAACCAAAAAAAAAGAAAACGTATTATACAAAATATGAAACAAAACAAGCTGTGTCGGATGGTGAGACTATCAGCGAAGACAACAACATGTTTAGGCAATTTGCACCTGAACAAAAGGATCTGAACAGCTTTTTCAACGCAGTGTCTCACTAGCCCAGCCAAATCATGGATAGATAATCCGGGTATAGAATGTGCCGGCGTTGATCCGAGTGGTGCAGTGTTGAGCTCAGAAATGCCTAGAAGGTTAGGCAGACAACCTATTTCTTCTTCTTTGCGGACCTCGATTCTGTTGAAGTATTAGGTTTTGATCCTGGCATGAAACCGTCGGGTGTAGAGGAGATTACCTGCAGCAGTTCTTTTCTTCTTCGGCCGGCCCTTCCCTCGCAATTTGGCGCTATGAATCAGATGTTTAGTGAGAATGTATGTGACATGGGGTGTCGATTCTTACATCTGAATAGCTTCTTCTCTGTCATCTTCAGCTTCATCAAATGTCGTCAATCCAAGAGGCTTATAAGTGTTTTGTAAATCCTGAAAAGACACAGTCTGTTTTGGGTACCAGGCTGCAAGCGCTGGCCCACGCAAGCGCTGTCTCAAGACCTTGTTTCCAAGCCGAAGCCGTTGCGGGTTGAAATTAAGAGAGAATATGCGGCATTGGGTCTAGAGAATTCAATTGCCAATTAGTGAATGCCAGCACAGCACAATGAAAAGGGTGGTTGAACCTTAACCAGATCCAAGATCCGACTGGGCGCCATTTTCCTTCCTTAAAGGGTCAGAAGAATCATATGCAAAAAGAAATGGGTGAAGCAGCTGTTCACAGCAGCTTGGTAGACATCGAACTCGGGGAGATACCCATCTGAACTTTGCCCGATGGTCATGTGACCATCCGAAGTATACCGCCTACATATTTATCCATGTTTTTACCTCAAGAGAAAAAGGGTAAAAACAGCAAAAGCTGGACTCAAGACTGAACAAGGTCTACAACAATTGACATGTCTCAATACGAGATACCAAATTCAGCAGGCTCAAAAAGGCCAGTGGTAGATCTGAAAAGATCATCATCCGCCTTTGGGTCAGATGCCACACAAAACTCACAAAAGCGGCCCAAGGTGAATACCATGCTCTCATCCCACTGAGTGGATTCCTGTTGATTCAATTAATTTGCTAACTACTTCCTTAAAGGTTCAAAAATCGAGTGGGCCATCGGATCCTAAATCCTCTATTGGCGTCAGTCGCGGCATGGCCAAATCTAGCAACAATTCTCGTCTGCTTATTCTACAACACCTTGTTCGAGAAATTTCAACCAGTTCTGATCTCATTGGCGCTGACTCGGAGATTGTGGATGCCGTTTCGAGGCTGGATGACACATTTCGTACGACGAAGAATCAGTTGTCTTCCAGAGATGCTTCCATAGCTGGTGGGGTCCCAAAATCACACCACTTAGATCACAATTTCAACTTGGTCAGTGGTTCGTGTGACCCTAAGCTTCCCCCGATCATGGATGAAAAGCTGGAACTTGCTGTCTTCACCCATCCAGCTCTTAGCAATAATATCAACACGACCTACGACCGACTTGAGATATTAGGCGATGCATACATCGAGCTAATTGCAACCAAACTTGTCTGGGAGAGATTTCCAGATTTACCTGCAGGTCGAATATCACAGATTCGGGAGATCCTTGTTAAGAATGAGACGCTTTCCGGCTTCGCTGAAAGATTTGGTTTGGACCGCAGGGTTTCCGTGCCGCCAAACTACAATACCCCGTCAAAGCGATGGACAAAAACAAAGGGGGACGTATTCGAAGCCTACGTCGCGGCTGTCATACTATCCAATCCTGTTTCTGGCTATGAGCTGGCAGAGCATTGGCTATCAGGTTTATGGGTGCCGATTCTAAACAACTTGGGACATCAGAAAGGGGAGTTACGCTCCAAGGAAGCTCTTGCTAAGAAGATTATGGGGAAAAATGTCAAGCTTGAATACATTGAGGAGCGTCCATCAATTCAGCAGAAGGGTGGCACACAGACTTTCTTCGTCGCGTTATTTCTCACTGGGTGGGGATGGGATAAAAGGTTTCTGGGTTCGGGTCAGGGTTTGAGTAAAGCAGCTGCAGGTGACGAAGCAGCGAAAGAGGCCTTGCTGAATACGCCTCTGATTCTTGAGATCATGTCAGCAAAGGAATCATGGGAGTGCAACTCTTAAAGTCTTGGTCACATGCCTCTCGCGATCGATCGGGTAGGTCTCGATTTTGCATTTCCCATTGAAGGATTCAACACCAGATGAATCCATCGATGCACGTCTAGTAGAGAGGTAGGTCTATAATATTCCATGCCCTGTATTTTCACCATGTTCATATACCAATTCCCACCCGTTAATTTCCATTTGTAAGCCCGTACCGGACAGTAGATTGTAAGTATTAACGTATTTCACAAGTGAGTGGCCACCCCACTAAAAAAAACGGGTCAATTAACATAGCCCTTCTTCTTTAACCACCTACTAGACCACCAATTCGCTCTTAATCCTCTAGAAACTTAACTAACCGGCCCCACTATTTTTAACAAAAAATACGGACCCTCGTAAGCGAGGGTCTGCCACCCAGATATAATAGATCACCTATTTATAACGTTTTTCCTACTTTTTACTTTAGTATCGATTTACTACACTACCACGTAGTAAATTAATTAATTTAAAAACTGATATAGATAAATTAATCAATTTACTACTGAGATTCGGAAAGGATCGCATAGTTTATATTAAGTTAGCTTTACTAACGACTAAGTACTACGGAATACGGTAACGATAGTGTATATAAGTGTAGAAACGGATCTATATAGATCCGGCTAATAAGATATAAGATATATTTATATAAGGAAATAGGCTTCTAGGATTATATCCTCCCCTACCGAATAGGAAAAGGTCCTCCGTTTCCCGAAGGTTATATAAGTAAGCTTAAAATCTCCCCTAAGATCCTAGAAAGATATTATAAATAAGCGTACGTATAAAATTAGATCCGTTAAAGATAGTATAGATATATAGGGGTATAAATAAAAGAAATATCTTAGTAAGTCTCTAAGAATAGTATTAATAAAGGCCTTTAGGCCTTTATAAGACTTAAGGTCTTTTAATAAAGGGGTAAAATAGGTAGTAAGAGTATAAAATTAGCTTCTTAACGGTTATTAAAGAGTAATCTAAAAGACTTTTAGATAAAGGAGGGCGTTTCTAAAATAAGGAATCTACTAATTAGTACCTATAAGATATCTAAAGGACTCTCACTTCTACCTCTATAAATAAGACTAGTCTCCTATCTTAGGAAAGTATAGTATTTCTCTTTACTAATTTAATCTTGATAGCCTTGTAAGACCTAAACCTTATAGAGCTTTATATAACTATATCTCTATAAGTAGTTCTAGATACTAGAGGCGGGCGCTAGTGAGATCCGTAAGCTCACTTACGGTCACGTGAGGCCACATGACCGATCACATGACTGTACGGACTCGGTCCTAGTCCACTATGGTATTTGCTATAGTGGACGGTTTACGCCCCCGTACCAGGGTGTATATAGGTGTTTAGTACTTCTAGTCTAATACAAAAACTATGCGATCCTTTCTGAATCACATCTGGTAGTATATCGGTTTAAAGGCTCCTTCTATAGAGGCCTAAGGGCGGTACGGGTGAGCCTATATAATAGCGTAAACCCTCGTAAATAACACTATACGCGAGTATCCACACTCCCTTACCCGTACCCGCGCCCGACACACGATCTAGCGGACCTATTATCTAGAGCGTTCGTGAAAATGACTATATACTCCGAACGCACGGAGTAGCGGTCTAGAGGAAGGGGGATAGTGACGACGCACTAAGGGATACCTATAAGAGGTAACCTAGTAGGGGTAGGCCTATAAGGGGTTTACCGCCGCGTAAACTCGTATTTAGCGAGGGAGAACGCGTAAGAATAGCCGCGTAAACTCGTATTCCCCCTACGCGTCCGCGATAGATAGGTTAGAATAGATCCGTATCTAGGGAGAGCCGCGCCTTTAGCTTAAAAGGAAGGCTCCCCTATAGTAGAATAGTAGTATAAATCACTACTAGATAAGTTTTATAATTCCTTAAAGTAACTAATAATATAAGTACCCCTAAACCTCCTACTAAGAGCCCTAAGTAAGTCCGTGCGAGACTTCCTATAGAAGTCTAGTAGGCTCTAGACGCTCTTACGACCGGGGAGGCGAATATATACTTATATATATATTAGACTATAACGCCTAAGGCCGCTTACCTAGTTCTATATAAAGCCGCTTAATAAGTAAGAGCGCTAGAAACGTACTAGGCTAAGCTCTTATAGCTAAGTTCTCTTCTAGCCGATCGGCTACTAGCGCTACTATTAGTAATAGTCCTACCGCTATAATCGACTACGGCGTATTCTATAGCTATATCCTTATAAGTTTTTATATATAGAAATAATAACGACTTTAGTAATATAGATAAGGACGTTAAGAAATCTATACTAAATAACCTACGCGCTATCGAAAACTATTTAGGTACTATCTTAAATAACGCTACCCTTAAGTGGACGATCGACTACAATCGGTACTTTAACGAGCTAGTAGCTCTAACTAGGTAACGTAATCCACTAGCGAGCTAGCCACTTTATCTAACATACTAATTTCAAATCAATTTATCTCAACCAAAACGCCATTAAATTAAATTTTTAAAAAAACATCATCTATCTGGACATGTCTCTCTCCTATATCCTAGCTTCCTATATACTCCGCACCCCCGGGGGGGTTTTGTACGCGGTTATAAACCTGATTCACTATGCTGACCGGGACCGGGTTCAGCTACTTCCACCGGCTATATAATTAGCGCAGATGCTTCCTACACGGAGAGACCGCTCTCTATATATATAGATACTTCCTAGATCTAGCACGCTTTTACTTCTTCTTCTCGTTTTTACCGCGTAAATCACTCACTTCTCTCTCTAGAAGTGTAGCGGATTGTATCGTTATTTAATAGGCTTTTAAAACCTAATTTATAGCGGAATTCAGCGGGCTTAGGGGATTTTTTAATCTTATATAAAGCAATACTTTGATAGAGGAAGCTTACTTTTCTAATTGTATATAGTTTGAAGGTGTTTTTAGATCCCAATCACTACCCTAGCTAGGGGGGGGGGGGGGGGGGGTAGGGGTTCGAAGCCGAATATCAAGCTTCGAAAGCACCCTATCCGGTTTAAAAGGGATTAAACCGGTAGATTAGAAGCTATTTTTAATAGTCTCTAATTTAAAAGCTTCTATCCGTGTAGTAGGATAAGCTTTAAGGAAATCCAATTTATCTATATAATTAGATCCGTACTGTATCCGGAATTCAACTAGTCTCCTATAAGCCCGTTTTAATATAGCAAAATAGCCTATATCTAGAGGTTATAAAAGATAGGATAAATACGGGGGTATATAGATTGGTATAACCCGGTTTTTTTTATAAATTTTATTAAACCTCGGTGTTAAATAGCTTCTATAGCTATCTAGTATTAAAAGCCGATATACCCCCTTTATCCGTATAAAAGTGGTCGGAATAAAGAGCTTTTTAAGCTAGCGAAGTCCAATTTCGTTAGTAGTCTAGCTATTAGGACTAACTTCGAAACGCTAGTCGGAAGGAAGACTATCGAACTAAGATTTAATAAAGACTTTACCTTTAAAAATCAGATATAGTGGAAGGGCCTAACTAGCCGTATTCGTACACTCGATAGCTATCACCTATTCACGATTTCTAGATTATAAAAGTGCTCGCCGACTATAGTATTCGCTTCTCGTAATAACCTTCGTAGTCGCTATTAATCCTATAGCAAAACCCGTCTTATTAAAGTTATAAACGTCGTCCGGGTAGATCCCAAATTATAGGATAGTTTTTTAAATAAGATTAAACTAGTCCTTTATAACTTTTAGATCCTCACATTTCGCACACTCGTAGTTATACCGTTTCGAAAACCGGGAGGATAGGAGAGGATACCTTTTTATATACTTCGTCACCTAATTTTCGCCGACCGAAAGAACTAGGGTAGTACCGCGCTTTTTAAGGAGAAGATTCGCTATTTCTCGTACTATAGACGGCCGGGGAGCTAATCCCCGGGAATCTATAGAGAGAATCTATTTTTAAAGAGATTCTTCTTCAATTTCTATTAGTTTACACAAATTTACGCGATAATTCGCGCGGTGTTATATTCCGGTAAGACGTGAAGAAAGGGTTGAACGGGGGATTTTGAAACGGCGCGTAGTTTCACAAATTGAAGAGATTTCTTTATTTTTAAAAGCTTTGATAGCTAATAAGATCCTGCCCTCTTGCTTAGTTGATTCTTTAGAGGATTGGGAGCGAATTGGTGGTATGGTAGATAGTTGAATTGACTAAGTGCTAATTCATAGACGCGTTTTTTGTAGGGTGGCCAGCTCGCTAGTGGATTACGTTATAAAACTCCTAGTATAGTAAGGGTTATCTACGCTAGCGGTAAACTAGTAAAGGACGCTAGCGAGCGGCTTAAGAACTATATATAGGCCTAGGCTATTAAGGGTTTAGAACCTTTCGAGAGCTAGGAAGGGTTTAAAATATAGGTTTAGCGCGAGTTTATAGAATATATTAGCTATAAACGCCTATAGGAGAGGTTCGATAATATAAAATAAGGACGTATATCGATTACTAAATACGTATCTAGGTTAAAGTAAACGGCCGCGGACTTAAATATAGGGATCCTAGAATAATTACTTATTTACTATTTCGTCGCTAGGATAAAACTAGACTTCTAGGCCTAGTAGGCGGTAGAAAAGAATTAAACTATAGAGATATATAACGTCGAACTCCTTTTTATTAATTATAAGGTAGGCGCTATAATTATAAACTACCGATAGAAGGTAGCCGCTCCTAACCCCGATATTATAGAGCTTATAGCCGCGGCTATATAGTAGGGCCTAGAGACGTATACGTACTATAACTATAGGAAGGTTAGTTATCTTACCCGGAAGTATTAAGCGCCGAAGATAGAAGAAACTAAAAAGAGGTAGAAGAGCTTATCCTACCGCTATATATAACCGGCGGAAAACTAGTGCGGCTATATAATATAGAAGCCCTTATCGGCCGCCTTTAAGAGGCTTCTAAATTTCCGCCCCTAGACGCGGAGGATCCGTTAGATCCGCGCTAGGATACTACCGATTAGGCGCGAATCCGGCTAGAGTTAGTCCTCCTATAGTAATAGAAAAGGAAAACTAGGCGGCGATAGTACTATAAACGCCGCCTAAAGTCGCTATATTTATTAGCCTCTCTAAACGTTATAGGTGATTCGCTAACGTACTACTAGGGAAAAATATAGATACCGGCGATAGACCCCGTTCTCGCCTATATACTCTTTAATAGTAGCGCGAGTAATACGTTCGTCGCGCCCTATATCGTTTAGAAGCTATATAGCGTAGTAAGGGTACGTAAGCTTAAGATCCCGCTACTAGTTACTATTATTAATAGTAAATAAGTCGAGATAGCCGGGTTCGTTATCCTACCTATTAGGATAGGAGGGTAGATAGGCTATATTAAAGTGTAGGTTTTAGAGACCGAATACGATATTATCTTTAGGCGCGACTTTTTATATAACGAAAACCTATATATTAATTAGTAGACGTCCGTTATATCGTTAACGGACTATATATATAGAATATACGAGATATACCCTACCGTTAGCTCGTATATAATTATAAAGGGAGACGTATACGCTAACCTTATCTCTATAAGATATATTATATATATCTTTTATAAACGAAACGTAGAGGCGCGGCTCTTTATAGTACGAGCTACCCCCGAAAACCCCTCTATATTATAGTCGGAACTACTATAGCACGAAAACCTATAGATATAGGAGATCCTCTAGAAATATAAGGATATATTTCGCTTAGAGCTCCCTATAGCCCTACCGCCGGAGCGGAATATCGCGTACGATATCGATATAGGCGGCGCTAAGTCTATAAATATTAACGCCTATACCCTCTCAGCGGAGAAACTAGATAAATAAGCGCGGTAGATCGAGGAGCTTATTAAAAAGGGCCTAATTCGCTACTCGAATAGCGTATAAGGGTTCCTAATAGTATTCGCTAAGAAACTAAATAGAAAATAGCGTATATATATCGACTATCGAGCCCTAAACTAAATTATAGAGAAGAATAGATACCTATTACTATAGATCTAGGAACTCTTAGATATCGTTAGTAACGCTAAATTCCTATCGAAAATCGACCTAACCGCGGGATACTAGTAGATCCGTATAAGGGAGGGCGCTATAGAAAAAACGGCCTTTAATACTATATAGGGTAAATATAAATAGCTTACGATACCGTTTAGGCTTTATAACGCGCTAGCGACGTTCTAATCTATAATTAATAACACGCTATAGCCTATATTTAGCTAAAGCGCGGTAGTTTACCTTAACGATATACTAGTCTTCTCGGCGTCCTTAGACGAACACTACTAGCACCTAGAGTAAGCCTTAGCCTTACTAGCGGAATAGAAACTATACGCTTCTTTAGCGAAATACTAATTCGCTATCTAGGAGCTAGAATTTTATAGATACGTTATCGGAAACGGCTATATTTATCCTCTCGCGGCTAAAACCGCCTCTATAGACGCCTAGCCGAGGCCGAAGAATATATACGACGTACGTTAGTTTATAGGCCTAGCTATATACTACCGCCGGTTTATTAAAGACTTCGCGAAAATCTATATCCCGCTATATAAACTATTAAAGAAGAGCGATACCTCCCTATAAAGGAAACGTTTCCGCCCTATTATATAGACGACCGCCTATAAAAGCGCGTTTTATAGAATTAAAGAATTACTAGTCTCCGTACCTATCTTAAAGTAACCTAATTGTAATAAGCTATATATAATCGAAACCGATATATCGGAATAGGCCCTCGGGGCCGTCCTTATATAGGAGGACGATAATAGAATCCTCTACCTAGTCGTATACGATAGTAGGAAACTTTATAGGGCGGAGCTTAACTATCCTATATATAAGAAAGAACTCCTAGCTATTAAGGAGGCTATTCGTATTGTAATGGATAAACCATGCAAGTCCACAAAGTGGATCATCTCGGTCGCAATTGGAAAATACGGGGGGTATTCCAATTTGCGGGTATAGTGGAAACTCTGGTATGATAACCATCCGGTTATCATAAGTGGTCTTTTTGGTAAACGCTTGTTTATCGGAAAGAGTATCCTTGGCGGAGAATTTGGTCCAGAGCCCAAATTCCCTTACAATTATGATAACCGGATAGCCGAGGGCCCGGGTTCGAAACGGAGCTGCGTCGTTTCTACCCTCTCCCTTGGTAAAGGAGCATTATAACTAGTCCGGTCACGTGTCCTGAAATCAGGCATGATCACACTAGCACTAGGTGCCAACCTTTGAGACTTACACTATAACCTTGATACGAGCTCTTAGGGCATATCATCCCCGAATAGGTTTCGGCCCCTAAACGTCATACCTAAGGCCTCTAAACGTATACTATATATATATAGTCCACGAGGACGTGGCCCGTGGAAAGGGGGAGATAATTGTAATGGATAAACTATGCAAGTCCACAAAGTAGATCATCTCGGTCGCAATTGGAAAATACGGGGGGTATTCCAATTTGCGGGTATAGTGGAAACTCTGGTATGATAACCATCCGGTTATCATAAGTGGTCTTTTTGGTAAACGCTTGTTTATCGGAAAGAGTATCCTTGGCGGAGAATTTGGTCCAGAGCCCAAATTCCCTTACACGTATATAGGATCGATATATCGATAGTAACCGGTTCGAGACTATAATTATCACCGATAACGCTAGCTTATAGTATCTTAATACTATAAAAGAGTATAGTAAGCGCCTAGCTCGCTAGATTACCGAGTTCTAGGAATATCGGCTAGCTATACGCTACCGGAAAGGCTTAGAAAATATCGTTATAGATACTATTAGTCGACGACTAGATCTAATCGGCGAAACCCCTATAAATATAAGCTAATACCGGGCTAGCTAGGACGTCCGCCTTACTATAGCGAGGGCCGTACGTAGCGTCCTTAAGGAAGATTAGTTAGTAGTAACGATCCGGTTTTTAGACGATAGTACGGAATCGGATAACCGCGCGACCGTTTAGGCTATAAAGGAATTTACCGCGCGCCTAAGTTTCTAGGACGTGCTAATTAATAGATATATATTACCGGAGGTTAATCGCTAACTAGTTTACGCTTACGATAATAGAGAGATATCCCTATATCTTAAGGCTCCGTTCTATAAGGATCTCGTCTATAACTCCTACTAAGAGTTCGGCTATCTAGGCTTTCCTAGCCTATATAGGGTGATTCGCCCCTATAGATAGTAGCCCTCTATAAGAGTAGATATCGAGGAAGTAGTACGCTTCTATCTAAACTACTAAGTTTCCTAAGGTTTACACGCTAGTCTAGAGCGTAAGACTATATAGTATATAGTAATAAAGGGCGAACGGCTATTTAAGCGTTAGGGAATTGACCTAATTAGTCGATTACCGACTACCTCTAATAGTAATCGCTAGATTATTACCGCGATCGACTACGCTATAGGGTAGCCGGTAGCGTACGCCGTTCCGGACGCTATAGAGGAGGCCTTAGCCTAGTTCTTATACCGAGATATTTACGCGTACTATAGTGCGTTTATAGAGCTAATCTCGGATAATAGCCTAAACCTTCTCTCCGGCGCTATACATCACTTCCTATAGCTAATCTAGGCCTATTATTATATAATAACGCCCTATTACCCCTAAACGAACGGTAAGGTAGAGAACTTTAATAGGCTAGTTAGACAGATACTTACGAAATACCTTATAGGTAAGCCTATACGCTTATAGGATAAGTACCTTATTTAGGTAGTATTTATAGCACGTATTCGCGAATATACGGTATCGAAAAGAAGCCTATATTTCTTAATATATAGAGTGTACCCGCGGATAATAGCTAATAGCGACGATTCCCCTAACCTATAACTATAAGAGGACTAGGAAGGGTAGATCTAGCGCCTCTCGGACGCTCGATTAAAGGTAAACGAGCTACTACTAGTTTACGCTATTAAAAAGTAGCGGATTTATAATATAGTAGTTATAAAAACGGGATTCTAGCTAAAAGATTAGGTATTAGTGTTGACATGCATAGTATGGTATGTCTTTATGCCTTTGTCCCTTTGTGCAGACTGAGCTTTTGCTTTGTCAGTTTGATATATCAGTTTGTCAGTTTGCCATTCCTTTGTTAGTACAGGCTTCATATACAGCCTGTTTTTCCATAGATTCATAGTATCATCTTCTTCCCGATTTCCCCTTCATGCTAGTTCTCACTAGCAGTCCTCCTTCGTAGCCTCAACAGGTTATAAGGCCCTCGTTTTACCCCTTTACTATAAAAATCTTTGCTATATCAAAGACTTTACATAAGCATCTCCCCGCGGGGGAGCCTCACCATCAAGAATAGCACTATCAATAGGCTATTTCTTACGTCACTTTTAGAGACTAGCTTTAAAGGCTATATCTCTAACTTTTAGAGGATACTACGATAGTATTTCTCTCACTTTTCTTTGAGAATTTTATATAGTGATTGCACTTCTCAAAGATTTTGACTTGTATATACCCTTTAACAAAGAGGGGTGCATTTTTGACTTCTTTATCACTTATTCTTAATAAAGAAGCTTTATTATAGTATCTCACGTTGAGATCTATATTCATTTTTCATCAGCCACGATAGCTAAATCCTCTAACTAACTAGGAAACCGAGTGATAGAGACAGACTACAGGGAAAGGTAGTGTGCTCTGGAAAATAGATAGATGCGTGAAGAAGGGAAGAAACTATCTGAGGAGAAGCTAGCTAATGTGTGAGGGAGCAAAGGAGGTCACGTGACCTCTAACACCGAGACTAGTATACTAAGTAAGATATTATTGTTATAGACCAATCTATTAGTCTACTAGAAGTAGGGAGTTTCAATCTCTACAAAATCACCCTACCGCTAAAAGAACGAACCGATTTCGACAACTAGATAGACTAAGTGGAAAAGGTCCTATAGAGCTATAAACTTTACAATCTAATTAACACCGATATCCTATAGCCCCTTATTAACAATCTAAATAGAGAGAAATAGTATACTCTCTCCCTATAAGTTAGGATATAGATAACGAGTAGTATAGACCACACCCTAGTTTAGGAAATTAATACTCGTGGATTAAAAATTGGTTTCGCCGACGACTTTCTTACCGAATTGAAGAAGTATATAAAGGGTGAAGGTTATAGTGCTTTAAAAGCAGCTATAAGAAGTTTCAAAAAGCTCTCCTAGAGCCAATTTACGATAAATAAGGACTTTATTTATACTATAAAGCTTCGTTATAAAGCTGTTTGTGATCTTAATAGAGAACTTCCTCTATACTACGCTCTAGAAACTATATTATTAGAGCTTAGTGATATACCGGAACTAAGCGGTTTTATCGTTATAAAAGACAACGAGCTTAATACTATTAAGAAACCTATAAAGACAATTACTATTATCGATTTTTATCGGTATAGTACTACAATTCTAGATTATATCAAATCTAGCAATATAAACTCTCTCGCTCTCTCTACTTTTAAGAAGCGTATAGCCAATCTATCTAGATCTCCTAATCTATCCGGATCTCCTACTATACCGGCGACTAATTCGAACACTACTAACAATAACACTACGCTTATAAATAAGCCGCTAAAAGGTATATCTACGGAGGAGTATATAAAGAAGTGGCTAGCGTATAAGCTAGAGAAAAGTGATAATAGAAATTGCACTTACTATAGCAAAAGACGCTATAAAGTGAGCAAATATTTCTATCTATATCCTAATCTCCGCTACTAAGGCTAGATTCTAACGCTAGGATTATAGATCTATAAGAAATCGACAAATTCGGTATCTAATAGCACTAAGTCCAAATAAGATAAAATTCAGCCTATATACGGATCCTAGATAGATAGGACCCGCTAGGCGAATCTCTCTACACTAAATACCGGATCCATATCTAGGTTTATTATAATATCTATCAATATCAATTTCTATAAAGAAGGTTTCAATCCTTCTTATATTATAATAGAGAGCTACTATAAAGATAGCGGTTCTAATAAGAATATAATCGTAGAGAGCCGGTACAGTAAGAGGGTTATAGTAGAGACTACTATCCGGGAGGATAATATAGGTATAGTAGACCTTACTAATTCCCTCTAAAAAGAAGGAAAAGAGGTTATCTAGCAATCTAGAGCTAGAGACTAATAAGACTAAGGTTATACTCTTATTACTATTTAGCTATCTACTATAGCTCTAGGTTATCTATAGGCTTTAGATACTAGCGCTTCGGAATATCTCTATAGTGACGAAACTACGTTTTCCACTATATAGGCCTATATAGCTAGCTAGGAATATAAACAGTAGACTTCCGGTAATAAAAAAGTTAAAGTAGACGTATATAGCATTATTAATTTAACACTTTATATTAGAACCGAAGATATTGTGTATATAGCTTAGGAAGTAGCTATCCGAACGATACTAGCTTACTATTAAATTAGCATTCACTATATTTATAAGAAGGGTAGATAGTACAATCTATTTTCACTTAGGACTACCGAAAAATAGCTAGGAATCTAGTAGAATAGCAAAACCGGAGAATTATATAAAGATAATATTCTTATTAGCTATACTAGAATACACTAATAAGTCCTATTTTTATAACTCGCTTCCCTAGCTCTCGGTGTAATAGTTATTTCTATAGAGCTAGCACACTAGAGACTAGGTTATACTAGTAGTTATACTATAAAAATTAACTAAGCGGACCTAGGCTATAATATACACTAGGACGACGAAGGATATAACTACGAAGTATACAAACTCGGTAAATTAAAGAGGATTATATCTCGCTCCTAGTAAGCGAGAGCAACTAGAGTAGGCTATATATTTTATATTAATCTATAGCCTATATCTCCCCCTAGATTTAATCTAGATACTAAATCTAATACTAGCAAATTTAATAGAAACTATATTATAATTATTATAGACGATATAACTAGATACCGTCTTACACTATATCTCGCTACTAAAGCGGATACTTCTCTAGTTCTCTAGAAATTACTTAGGAGATATACTAAAAGATAGGATACTAGCTATAGGAATAGCGGATCGATAGCGGTATAGAATTCTCTGTTTTTACTAAATAAGCTAAATTAGCTCCGATAAATATAATAGTCACTTTATTAGCTCCCTATATATATAAGCAAAATAGTGTTTCCGAGTTCTCTAGATTTTATATCCTATAGATTGCACGCACTATAAGGATTGATACTAGCGTACTATAGGAACTCTAGCTAGAAGCTATTAATATAGCTATATATATTATTAACCGACTAAAGAAATCAGACTAATAAGCTCCTATTATAGTATAGAGGAAATTATTAAATATAAGATCCCCGGAGAACGTCTCTCTTTCCTTCCTTCGAGTATAGTATATAAAGGCTTATATTTATATCCCGAAAGAAAAGCGGATTTAAAGCTAGAAAATAGAAGCTAGGGTATAGATTGGCTACCTCGTTAGATACGAGGGTAACAATAGTTATATCTATAGGATTTATAATCCTAAAACGAAGAAGGTTTCTAGACACCGGGATATTATCTTTTAGGAACAAAAATAGGGGATTCTACACTAATAATAGGGAAATTATTATAGGAGGAAACACTATCAATAGTCCCCCTATCCCTATTTCCTATAGGGGTGTTAGTTCGCTAGTTATTACTACTAGTAAGGTTTAATAACTAGTTTATCTCCCGCTATTAGATTTACGTATAGAAGAAATCGAAGACAAAGAAAATACTCTCTTTATAACCCCTATATAAGCGGAGAAAGGTAAGGGACCTACTTCTAGAAAAACCCTAATAATAGGTTTATAGACCCTTTCACTAAGCGCACGAACTATATCTATCCCTTCTCTATTAGAGAGAGAGAGAGAGAGAAGACTAGATATAGACTCTTCTTCCCCGGATCTAATTATATCTACTCCTATACCGTAGCTAAGGACGTTAAGACGCTAGACTATAGGAATTCCTCTAAGAAGATTTGACAAATAATAATAGGATATATATAGAAGAGCTTTATCCGCTATTAGTATTACTCTTACTACTATCCCGGAAGGTCTAAAGATATAGTAAGTGAAGATTCCCCGTAACTATAAGGAAGCGCTAAATTCCCCGGAGAAAGAGCTTTAGTAGGAAGTAATAGATAACTAGATTAATAAGTTAGAAGCTATATAAGCTTACCAATTAGTAAATATCCCGCCGAAAGGAAGCACTATCCTACTAGGAAAGTAGGTTTTCGATCTCAAATATAATAAGGAGGATTATATTATAGAAATGAGAGCTAGATAGGTTATCTATAGCAACCGCTAGCGACTAGGATTCGATTTTAACGAAACCTATACACCGGTAGCGAGACCCGAAAGCACTAGACTTTTCCTATCTATAGTTACTATCCGAAATATATAATAGGAATAAATTGACTATACCACTATATATCTTAATACACTTATTAATAAGAGGTGCATTTCTATAAGACCGCTAACCGGATACTACTAAGGTAATCCTTCTTCAATATCTGAATCCCCTTTCCGGCTAGACCAATTAGGATCTAGTAAAGTCTATATACTAAAGCAAGTATTATACGGACTTCGGCAATTAGCAAATTTGTGGTACGAAACGCTAAAAGAAGAGCTAAAAAGACTAGGTTTTAAAGAGCTTCCGGATAAAAGGTATATTTTCACCTATAGAGAGAGAGATCTCTAGCTTTTACTCTATATTAACGATATATTAAGCGCTACTTTAGATAAACGATAGATCTAATAGTTTAAAGATAATATTATATTTAAGATTAAAGTGGTTAGTGAACTAGCTAGATTTCTAGGAAGTAGCTTAATAAGAACTACTAACGAAGCTTTATTAACTATTTTTATCGACTAAGCTATATACCTAGAAGATCTGCTATAGATAGCGAGTCTAGGCAAGGTTTTATTAATATACCTACCTATAAAGCTATCCTATTAACCACCTTTCTCTATAATAGAGACTAATATAGTCTCTTCCTCGGAAATAGTTTCTTCCTCCGAAAAAGTAGCTTTTAGAGAAGATATTAGTAAGGTTACCTAGTTAGGTATACGTATAAGACCCGATATCGCTTTTACTATAAATAGACTATAGAGAAGAACTACAAATCCTAGGTAGTAAGACCTTAATACCCTTTCCTAACTACTACGCTATCTAAAAGGCGCACCTAGCTATAGGATATAACTAGCAAAATCCAATTTAACACTAAGTAGCTATATTAACTCTTCGTTTAACGACTGCGAAGATAGGAAATCTACCGAAGTATACGTCTTTTACTATATAGGAGCGCTAGTTTTATAGAGCTCACGGAAATAAGACATTGTTACTATAGGAAGCACTATTGCTAAATACATTGCTCTTAATAGAGTAGTAAGAGAAGGACTCTATTTGAAAAAGATCCTTCTCTAACTACGATTACTAGATAACACGAAGCTAATTCTAATTCCAATTTATACGGATAGCGATAATACCGTTACAATTCTTAAGAAGGACTCCTACAATAAAGGAACTAAGTGGTTAGATATCAAATATCAATTTGTGAAACATACTATAAAGACGAAGCAGATCGATATCTAGCTTATCGACAGCAAGGGAAACCCGGTAGATACATTAACAAAAGCACTACCAAAAGTCGACTTCGAAAGGATTCGAAAACTACTAGTGAGCAAGAAGGAAATGACAGACTAATTTGATGATTTTTACTATGATTTTTACTATACAAACCAGATTGATTTTTGCTTTTGATACTCAGTCTGGGGGGGTGTGTTGACATGCATGGTATGGTATGTCTTTATGCCTTTGTCCCTTTGTGCAGACTGAGCTTTTGCTTTGTCAGTTTGATATGTCAGTTTGTCAGTTTGCCATTCCTTTGTTAGTACAGGCTTCATATACAGCCTGTTTTTCCATAGATTCATAGTATCATCTTCTTCCCGATTTCCCCTTCATGCTAGTTCTCACTAGCAGTCCTCCTTCGTAGCCTCAACACTATCTTTATTACTAACTAATATATCTTTCCTTATAAATAGTATATAAAGCTCTATTAGAGATAGATAGCTAGTTAATTTAGTAAGGGAAACGCTATTAGTAATAGAGTTTACCTGCTAGTAATAGACTAGTGCCCCTTTCGGAAAGGTCACTCTTAGCAGTTAGTTTTTAATATAAGTGCTACTTTTAATAGTATTACCTTAGTAAAAAACATAGCCCCTAAACATCTCTAGCTATAGAGTACTTCTACGATCGGCCCTCCCCACTTTTTATCCGATTATTTTAATCCGATTATAAAGCTCCCTATAAATCAAGTGATCTATATAGGGCTTATTTACTAGGGTTAACCGAGTCCGTACATAAATAAAAAATCTATATATAAATGTTAATATTAATTTATATTCTAGTTTCCTATAGTAAAAGCTTTATTTTTGCCTATATTTAAAACTAATTTAAAGTAAAAATCAAAGTGCGTTTTTAAACCGATAAAAATAGATAGAAATAGGTGTAAAATTGATAAAATTAATAAAAAAGGGGGTTATAAAAGTGTAGATAAAAGTGTAGGTTTTACTATAGGAGACTAGAATATTTATAGGGGGACTCGGCAAACCCTAGTAAACAAACCCTATCTAGATCACGTGATTTATAGGGAGCTTTATAATCAGATAAAAGGGGGGGGGGGGGGGGGGTATATAAAGATCAGACCGACCGTAGATATACTCTATAGCTAGAGATATTCGGGGGCTATATCTTTTACTAAGGTAATACTATCATAAATAGCACTTATATTAAAAACTAACTACTAAGAGCGACCTTTCCGAAAGGGGCACTAGTCTATTACTAGTAGGTTAACTCTATTACTAATAGCGCTTCCCTTTAGTAACTAATAAGTATATCTCTAATAATAAAAGTCTTTTTATCGAGTTTAAAGAGATAGAGGGGACTGTAAAAGTAAGTAATACTATTAGGGAAACACTATTATTACTCCCGCTTCACTATTGTTACGCCACTAGTACCCAATTTGGATAGGTCACTCTTAGCAGTCAGTTTTTAATATAAGTGCTATTTATTATAGTATTGCCTTAGTAAAACATATAGCCCCTAAATATATCTAGCTATAGAGTACTTCTACGGTCGGTCTAATCTTTACCCGCGCCCCTACCCCTTTTTATCTGATTATAAAGCACCCCATAAGTTATATAATCTAGATAGGGTTTGTTTGCTAGGGTTAGCCGAGTCCCCCTACAAACATTCTAGTCTCCTATAGTAAAAGCTGCACTTTCACCTACACTTTTATAACCCCCTTTTTTATCAATTTTTATCAATTTTTATCCATTTTCATCCATTTTCATCCATTTTCATCCATTTTCATCCATTTTCATCCATTTTTATCTATTTTTATCTATTTTCATCTATTTTTATCTATTTGTTATCGATTTTTCACACTAATTAAAAATTAAATCGAAGTGCATTTCTTAATTGATATAATACCAATCAGGATAGTTAAATAGATGAAAATTGATAAAAAAGGGGGTGTAAAAGTGATAGAAAGGGGGTTATAAAAGTGCATATAAAAGTGTAGGTGAAAGTGACTATAGGAGACCAGAATGTTTGTAGGGGGACTCGGTAAACCCTAGCAAACAAGCCTTATCTAGATCACGTGATTTACGGGGAGCTTTATAATCAGATAAAAAGGGGTAGGGGGTAAAGATTAGACCGACCGTAGAAGTACTCTATGGCTAGAGATGTTCGGGGGCTATGTTTTTTACTAAGGCAATACTATAATAAATGGCACTTATATTGAAAACTGACTACTAAGAGTGACCATTCCGTAAGTGGTACTAGTGGCGTAATAATAGTGAAACGGGAGTAACAATAGTGTTTCCCTACTAACGTATTTCACAAGCGAGCTGCGCACACAAGCGAGCTGCGCACCCCACCAAAAACGCGTCTATGAATTAGCACTTAGTTAATTCAACCACCCACTATACCACCAAACCGCTCCTAATCCTCTAGAAATTTAATAGAGAGAGAGGGTAGGATCTTATTAGCTATTAAAGCTATTAAAAATCAAGAAATTAGCGCTATTCGTAGAGTAGCACGCCGATTCGAAGTGCCTAAATCAACCCTCCGGTCGCGTCTTTATAGGACTACGTTTCGCGCGAATTCTCGTATAAATTCGTATAAACTAATAGAAATTAAAGAGGAAACTCTTTAAAAATAGATTCTCTCTATAGATTCCCGGGGATTAGCTCCCCGGCCGTCTATAGTGCGAGAAATAGCGAATCTTCTCCTCGAAAAGCGCGGTACTACCCCGGTTCTTTCGGTCGGCGAAAATTAGGTAACGAACTATATAAAAAGACGCTCTCTTCTATCCTCTTAGTTTTCGAAACGGTATAACTATAAACGTGCGAAATATAAGGATCCGGAGGTTATAAAGGGGTGGTTTAATCTAGTTTAAAAAACTATCTTATAATTTAGGATCGACCCGGACGACGTTTATAACTTTAATAAGACTAGTTTCGCGATAGGATTAATAGCGATAGCGAGGGTGATTACGAGAAGCGAATACTATAGTCGGAGAGCACTTTTATAACCTAGAAATCGTAAATAGGTGATAGTTATTAAGTGTACAAATACTACTAGTCGGGCCTACGCAGCGGTATAACGGCCAGGGTTCAAAACTCGCTTTTTGGGGGTGTTGATGCCTGAATGCCTCACTTTGAAACGGCAGAAAAATTAAGATACCTGAATTACTATTACATATGCCTTAATAAGCAAAGTACGCTGTTTCTGCTGACGTTATAGGGTTATTATAAAATGAAGCCTTTTGCTCCCATACAAATCCATACATCTCCATTTTTGGGGAGGTTTACCCTCTCCAGCATGAAAATGAAGCCTTTTTCTCCCATACAAATCCATACATCTCCATTTTTGGGATGGTTTACCCTCTCCATATATGAAAATGAAGCCTTTTGCTCCCATACAAATCCATACATCTCCATTTTTGGGGAGGTTTACCCTCTCCAGCATGAAAATGAAGCTTTTTTTTTTAATTCCTACTTACAAATCCATATATCTATCTAACCCTCCGTCTCCGATGGCTCCGCCGAGGTGTTGTAACCGGAGATCTAGCCCGCTTCCGCCTCACCGGCTCTGCTCTCACTGGCTCTGCTCTCACTGGCTCTGCTCTCACTGGCTCTGCGTCCACTGGCTCTGCGTCCACTGGTGCTGGACTTGGTGTAGTTACATGGAAAGGGGCCTCATCCTCCCATAGATCAGCCTCGAATGAATACGTATCTTTATACCGCTTCACAACCACATGGAGCTTCGCCTTCCGACCTGGAAGCCTATCAACAAGCTCCTTCACAGTACCGTCAAAGGAATCATCCACTCCCGATATCCATCGAGGACTATATTTCCCCTTCGCGTACTGCATCTCCTCAGCAAAGTAGCATTTGTCCGTCCACCCTAGACTGAAATCAACGATACTCGGTAGCGCTGTAATAAAGTAATCCCTCGTAAAGCTGTCGATATTCAAGACCGTTTGTTTAGGACGAAGGTTAACGGAAACTGAAGCTATAAAAGTAATAATTAGCTTTTGCTTCTAGATTATATAGGAAATACATACCATCCGGAATTGGATTTGTCTCTCCTGGTTTCTCCTAGAGATAGAAAATCACTATCATAGTGATTTGTTTACTCGCCTCTTCAGCGGCTTTCCGAGCTTCCTCTGCCTCCTTAAACTTCTTAGTATAAGCAAGGCGGTTTCCGCTAACTGTATTGCTCCGGAGGTCAGCGAACCGAGTGCTTGTGTACTGGGCTCGTGTAGGTGAAGGCCCCGCTGACGAAGGCCCCGCTGACGAAGGTATTGCTGACGAAGGTATTGCCGGCGTTATAGGTGCTACTAAGGAAGTAGGTGTAGGAGTTGTAGAGTCGAACTCCCGTAAGAGGGTCCTAAAAGCCTCTTGTGCTGCATCTGACAAATACATATTGGTAGAGAGTATATCAAATGTGTAGATGAATAAAAATATAGAAGAACTTGATAGATAAAAGAACCTAGATAGAGAATGCTTTAATTTAGATAGTATTTTAATTTTAACGATATTTTTAACCGAGACATCTATAGATAGATTCATATACTAGGCTAATTTGTAATATTAAATACATTTTCTACCCTTCCGAGACATACTCCTAATACTCCTCTTCATCAAATATCTCCGAGACATTCTCTCCCAATTCATCCACTGCATGCTCCTTATTAGGATCCCACTTAGCTGCACCTATTGGCTTTATACAAACGTCGAGTATCGGATCTTAGCCCGAGGCCCAATGCCTATATGCTCGCTCCCGTAGCTTCATATACACCGCTTCAAATAGAGACTTAGAGTCACTAGTAAACCGAAGATCCGG
Source organism: Penicillium rubens (assembly GCF_028828025.1). NCBI lineage: Eukaryota > Fungi > Ascomycota > Eurotiomycetes > Eurotiales > Aspergillaceae > Penicillium > Penicillium rubens. The sequence continues at coordinate 7,254,502 of NW_026890600.1, forward strand.
ATTTATAGGGTCAAACGGTATCCCTATAAGCTCTTCTCCAATTTCAACCAGCTGCTAGTGACACCATACAAATGTGGGCGGTGGAAGGTATTCATTAGGATCCCATTCCTATATATCATCTTAAAGCCTTTTTAAGAGCTGTGCTTGGTCTGATACTAGATCTTAGTCAATCTCACACTTGAAGTCCTTCGCATCCCCTTTCGGTAAGTGAAAGTTCATTGCTGGCTTTCCTGGGACTAGATATTCTTGGCGAGCATAGAGCTGGATAGGGTGGGTATTCCAATTCTCGGTGTATGATTTAACTCGCTTCCGTATAGTTTCTATATAGACTGCAAGAAGAGATACTTAATCAGGAATACTATCTTTTATAAAGCAGTTTTCGTGTGCTAGGCGGCGAAAAAAGCGCTTCTTTTAAATTAGTATAGAATCAAATTAAATATTAAGTTATAGTGCACTTACATAGAAGAGCCCAGTGGTTGCCCTTGATAACATCCCCCACCATACCTCAATACGCTAGTTATTAACACTTCTTCCATATATCCAGCAGTCTTTAGGTTTGACAGAGGGATCAGCTTAGCGACGAAGCTCATAGTGGCTATCAGCTAAAAGAACAGTCTCTACACCTCGATCAGATCGGAATTTCCTTGGTTGAAACCCTCTTTCTTAGAAAGCATTAGTGGCTTAGCGTAAAACGCTAACCGCAGTGCGAGCGGTTATACCAACGTATATCCAGACAATGTAACGAGAGTATCCGTCAATTGTGGCATAGATCTCAATACCGAAAGGTTCGAGCTTCATATGTCCGTCAATATGCCATACATCGTTTGGTCCTAGGGACATATAGTTTATCCGTTCGCGCCGTGAACCTGGAAGCCGGCTTTGTACATCTTAAGGCCGAAGGAGACGCTGCGCAAGCTCAATTTGGGCCCTAAAGTAGGTTAGTATAGGATAGAGAATTGGAGTATAGAGAATTGGAGTATAGAGAATTAGAGTAGAGCACTTACTCTGTATAAAATAGCCCCATAGAACGAATATAGCGATATAGAGTACGGTAGCCAAAGTCCTCAACCTCACCAATAATATTCTCACAGATAAGAATGGCTTGGAGATCGTCAAATTGTTACTATCGCTAATCAGGGGAGAGACGAAGCTTAATATTAAGGTCCGCTCGAATCCTTCTGATAGTCCTCTCCGATGAAGGTCTGCCGTCTACGGCGAGAATTCGAAGAATTTCGCTTGTGTTAAACCGAGATACAAGTGCTTCAACACGATCTTAAATCTCTACCCTAGGGGTAAGAGTAAGATCATGGCGTATAGGCGGTTTCCAGTAACCAAGAGATCTCTGTAGGGTACTACGACTAATTACGATGTTGTATCGTTCTTCGAGGATAGCGCGGATGTCTGCATATGTGGTGTTCTGGCTAATGAGATCGAGTATCTCTTCTTTATAGGGCTCTAGATCAATACGCGGGCGCGGCATAGTTCATATATGGAGTAGTGTATAGGGAATAAACATTTGTGGGATGACAGCTTGCAAAATGGGAAGTTTTAATATAGACTAGTAATCGATCGGGACTAGTTATTCCGCGCCGGAGAGAGAGAGTCGGTAAACCATCCCAAAAATGGGAGATGCATGGATTTGTATGGGGGAAAAAAGCTTCATTTTCATACTGGAGAGAGAGAGAGAGAGAGTAAACCATCCCAAAAATGGGAGATGCATGCATTTGTATGGGAGAAAAAGGCTTCATTTTCATGCTGGAGAGGGTAAACCTCCCCAAAAATGGAGATGCATGGATTTGTATGGGAGCAAAAGGCTTCATGTTTATATGAATGTTTACAATACATTGTATAGAGCGGTGTAAAAGGCGGTACTCATTAAGGCATCCAGGCATCAAGATCCCCTAGTAAAAAGAGTTTTGAACCCTGGCCGTTATACCGCTGCGTATCGGGCCCTTCTACTATACTTAATTTTTAAAGGTAAGGTCTTTATTAAATCTTAGTTCGATAGTCTTCCTTCCGACTAGCGTTTCGAAGTTAGTCCTAACGGCTAGACTACTAATAAAATTAGACTTCGCTAGCTTAAAAAGCTATTTATCCCTAGTACTATATATATAAAGGGGGTATATCGGCTTTTAATACTAGATAGCTATAGAAGCTATTTAATACCGAGGTTTAATAAAATCTATAAAAAAAACCGGGTTATACTAATCTATATACCCCCGTATTTATCCTATCTTTTATAACCTCTAGATATAGGCTATTTTACTATATTAAAACGGGCTTATAGGAGACTAGTTGAATTCCGGATACAGTGCGGATCTAATTATATAGATAAATTAGATTTCCTCGAAGCTTATCCTACTATATAGATAGAAGCTTTTAAATTAGATACTATTAAAAATAGCTTCTAATCTACCGGTTTAGTCCCCTTTAAACTAGATAGGGTGATTTCGAAGCTAGATATTCGGCTTCGAACCCCTACCTCCCCCCTAGCTAGGGTAGTGATTAGGATCTAAAAACACCTTTAAACTATAGGCAATTAGAAAAGTAAGCTTCCTCTATTAAAGTATTACTTCGTACTAGATTAAAAACCCCCCTAAGTCCGCTAAATTCCGCTATAAATTAGGTTTTAAAAGCCTATTAAATAACGATATAATCCGCTACACTTCTAGAGAGAGAAGTGAGTGATTTACGCGGTGAAAACGAGAAGAAGAAGTAAAAGCGTGCTAGATCTAGGAAGTATCTATACGTAGAGAGCGGTCTCTTAGTGTAAGAAGTATCTACGCTAATTATATAGCCGGTGGAAGCAGCTAAACCCGGTCCCGGTTAGTATAGTGAATTAGCTTTACAACCGCGTACAAAACCCCCCGGGGGTGCGGAGTATATAGGAAGCTAGGATATAGGAGAGAGACATATCCAGATAGATAATGTTTTTTTAAAAATTTAATTTACTAGCGTTTTGGTTGAAATAAATGGATTTGAAATTGGCATATTGGTTGGGCTGCGTAGCTCGCTTGTGTGCGCAGCTCGCTTATGAAATACGTTATTATATAGCTCTATAGAACTAGTAAGGTCTAACTTAGGACTATCGGACGCTTTAGAAAGCCTATTAATCTTACTCTTTTAGAAGTAGAGTATTCCTCCGGTTTTTATTATAATCTAATTTCGGTTATACTAATAAAGAAGAACGGATATAAAGCTAATTTCGATAAACTTACTATTATTAATAAAAATATTAGTAAAATATTCTATAAACTAGAAGAGATTAGAAACTTCTTTACACTTCTATAAGTAGATTTTATATTTCTAGTAGTATTTATAACTACTACTTTTAATATAATAAGACGTATAATATAGCCCCTTACTTCTAAAGCTTCTACTATTTATTAGCACTAGCGCTTTAGTTATCTTTATAGTAAGCGTGTTAAAAAGCTTATAACTATAGTCGATAGGATAGAAATTATTAAGGATTCCTCTCTAACTATAGATACCGAATCTTATAATCCTAACCTCTATAAAACCTATTAGCTAAATAGATAATAGTAGTAAATCTTATATAAAGTATAAAGGACCTCTTTTAGACTATTTAGTTATATTTATTTTAATCTAATTATATTTAAATTAGGGTATAATAATTATATCTAGCTTTCTTATTTCTATCTAAATAGGATTCGCTATTACTAAAGAGAGATATATAAATAGAAAAGCGGCTACTAATAAGCTATCTATACTTTCCTCTGCTTACCTTATTACTAGTTTAACCTTCTAATTTATATCTTCTATTTAGATAATAAAGATTCGATAGATAGTAAGACTATCACTTTTTTTAAAAAGAATAAAATTATAATATAGATAATAGTTATCGGTACCCTAGAGTAAAACGGCTTTATAAAGCGATCTAGAGGGGTAATTATTATTAGAGTAAGAGCGCTTTTTAAAGATTTAGCCCTTTTAAAGAACCTCTAGCTAGAAGTAGTATAGGCTACTATATATATATTAAATAGATCGCCGATAAAGCTAAATTCGGGGAAGTAGATTATCCTATAATAGGAATTCTACTTATAAGGAATAGATACCTTTACTCCTATTAACCTTTTAAATCTTAGGGTATATAGCTACTAAGCCTATATAAAGATCTAAAGGATCCCTTAATTAGATAAAGGGTATTGATATATTTGCCCCCCCTTTGGCTATTCCTGCCCCCCCTGCCTTGATATTCAGGCATCTGCTGACCGCCCTTCTCACCGCCTTCCTTTTTGAATCACCGCTTTCTCTGGTCAAGTATAGCACTCCTAGTGGTACCTCCATTTACTATATAAACCCCTAACAAAAATAAGTACCCTTTATAAAAAGTAAAGATTTATAAAAATTAAAATTAATATTAATATTACTTACCGCCTACGACCGATCCGTTCACCGAGACCTATCCTCGTTCGAATACGCACTGTCATAAGAACCTAGGGGTAGAGGCCGAGGGGCGAGGAGTCGCGGTACTACTTAGCGCCCTGGTCTTATAACTCGAGGTCATGGCGTAGGAACAACTCGTGGTCGTGGTGTAGGAATATCTTGTGGTCGAGGCGCTAAGGTGCTTAGGCTGAGGCTAAGGCCCGAGCCGCTACGGAGATTTGATACAGACTAAGCAAAATAGGGGGGGTTATATACGAATAAAAGCTTCAGTTATGCAGGAATAAGCATTTTTTTCTTATCATAAACATACATTTTTTTACCATGTAAATCAATATTCCAAAAGTAGAGATTTACCTGGCAGAAAAGAATTCTGCCAGAAAATCAGGCAGAATCAGGCAGGGGGGGGGGCAGGAATAGCCAAAGGGGGGGCAAATATATCAACACCCTAGATAAAATATACTATAGAGTAGAAATCGGATATCTAGTTAGTTATAAAGCGAGTAATATTTAGAAGATCTAGTTCCTCTATACTAATAGTTATAAATTTATTTAAGATATAACTTTTAATAAAAGTCTTAATTATAAAAAGTATCTAATAGAGCCTCTAAAGATCTAATAAAGATAGATTACTAAGGTTATTAAAGAAGATAAGCTTAATAGAGAGCTCGAAAAGGCTATACGCTAAGTAGGCGCTATACTAATTATATAAAATAAGCCTAAACCGATTATTTAGAGAGAGTAAGATCTAATTGATAGCCTAGTTAATAGGATAAACGAGGAGCTTATTTAATAGTATAGGTAGACCGAAAGTCTAGTATATAAAAAAGGAGAGGAGCTTATATAATAATAGGTAGAAAAAGATCCTACTCCTAGGCTATAGGAGCGCTTCTTAGTTATACCTTCGCTAATACCGAGCGCTATCTCTCTCCTAAAGAGTCCTTCTTTACTAAAGACCGTCCGTCCCTTTACTAGATAGTCTAGATTCTCCTTTAGAAAGTCTACTAGCTATCTATTTTTATAACGGCTCTATAGTAAGTACTCTATTAGTAGCGGGAAGACCCTACTATTATAGCGGTTTCCCTACAACTATAGGGGTTAGTCCTAATTAGGATTTGTCTCTCTTAGCTTCCAATTTTTAATACTAGTGCTATTTATTATAGTACTACTATAGTAAAAAATATAGTACCCTAGCTACCTTAGCTATATAGTACTTTAATGAAATTAATTAAATTAATCTAATCTATACCTCTATTAAATCATATAATCTGTATAGGGCTAATTTACTAGGGTTATTAGAGTACCCTATAGTAATAATTATATTAGTAAATCTATCTATCCCCGTTGTGAATAGCTTTATTTACGACTGTATTTTTGACTATATTTCTAACTTCTTTTTTGACTATATTTTTGACTATATTCCTAACTTCTTTTTTAACTACATTTTTGACTATAATTTATCTATTTAAGATATCTTTAATAGAGTATACCCCTAATCCTCCGAGCGAGTATACCCCTAATCCTAATCCTCCGAGCGAGTATATAGGCCCCTAGTCTATACTTCTACCTCTAGTAAATACGTTATTTAGGGATATATAAGAAGCTATCGACTCTATTAATAACTAGGTAGTAATATAGGGGTATATAGTGTTAAAGAAATCCTTATATAAGAATACGTAGGGTATCGTCCTTACTATACAATTTTAGTGTTAACGGAGCTTAAAATATAAGGATCGGCGTATTAAGAAGATACGTAAGACTATATACTATAGGATAGGGTGCCCCTTTTTAGGTAAGAAGCTATATCGCTACTCTATATTTATTAATTATCTAGTTAAAGCAATTCTTATATCTAGGTTTACTATATTATAATCCTATTACCGGTTCCTATACTATAACTATAACTTATTCTAGTTATAACTACCTAGGTGTACCTCTATTAGCGTACACTACGTATCGCTAGCGGGAGATAAGATAGAGCCGGTTAGATATAATTAATATAGTAGAGAAATTCCTTCTAAACCGCTTTATCCTCGACTCCTACTATATAAATAAAGCTATAAGCTATATTATAGTAAAGGATCTAGAGAATATAAAGTAGCGCTAGAATAAAGAGAGGCTTAGCTCTATAACTACGATATAGGTATTACTTAATTAACTACTATAGGATAGTAGCTAGTTTATACGGTATACTATCGATAAATCTAAGAGACTTAGTATACTATTTTTAATATATAAAAGTAGCTTAGTATTACTTCGGGCCTATCTATATATCCTATAGATAGACTATATATATATATAAGTCTAATCTATTCTATATACCTCTCTTTAATATTATTAGGGTATCTATTACTAATAAAAGCTTTAATACTAGTATTACCTTTATAAATAGGGAGTAGGCGGAAGTTTACACTAGTGTACTTTACTACTTAAAGGAGGTATACTAATCCTTCTATCTAGGATCTAATCCTATTATAGAAGGATTAGTAATTAAGCCTACCTTACCCCCTAATACCTTACCCCCTAATTTAGATCCTACTAGTACGCTAGTTACTATAGAGTAGTAGCCTTACCTTAGTCTACTAACTATTATTACGGATAAAGAGTAAGCACTTATTAAAGCGCTTAACTAGGTGATTTATCTATCCCTATTCCTACTAGTTAGTTAGTATCGTACTAATTACTATTTTTACTAGGTTTTTCCGAGTACGAATACTATAATCTACCTCTAGTATATCCTTAATAACGTCGAGAAATATATAAAGCTAGCTATCTATAACTACGTTAAGCGCTATATTAGAATACCGAAGGGTAAAGCCTTCTAGGCCGAGATTAATAAATAATAGGATATTATAAAAGTAAAGTGGAATCGGCTAGTCTCTATATATAACGATATAGACGATATATAGGATAAATTCTAGGATAACTACTATAACCCTATTTTTGATATGGGAGATACTGCTAGCACACCGATATTTACTCCGGATATACCACTAGTACCATTTCGGGATAGTCACTCTTAGTAGTCAATTTTTAATACGAGTGCCATTTATTATGGTATTACCTTAGTAAAAAACATAGCCCCCGAATATCTCCAGCCACAGAGTACTTCTGCGGTCGGTCTGATCTTTACCCGCGCCCCCACCCCTTTTTATCTGATTATAAAGCACCCCGTAAATCACGTGATCTGGATAGGGCTTGTTTGCTAGGGTTAACCGAGTCCGTATACAAATGAAAAATCTGTATATCAATGTTAATTTGCATTCTGGTTTCCTATAGTAAAAGCTTCATTTTTGTCTGCATTTTTGTCTGCATTTTTGCCTGCATTTTTGCCTGTATTTAAAATAAATGAAAGTCAAAATCAAAGTGCATTTTTAAACTGATAAAAATAGTGTTCAAACTAATGAAAAGGGGTTGTAAAAGTGCAGGTGAAAGTGCAGCTTTTACTATAGGAGACCAGAATATTTGTGCGGGGACTCGGCAAACCCTAGCAAACAAGCCCTATCCAGATCACGTGATTTACGGGGAGCTTTATAATCAGATAAAAGGGGGGGAAAGATCAGACCGACCGTATATGTACTCTGTGGCTGGAGATGTTCGGGGGCTGTGTTTTTTACTAAGGCAATACTATAATAAATGGCACTCGTATTGAAACCTGACTGCTAAGAGTGACTATCCCGAAATGGTACTAGTGGTGTGTCCGGAGTAAACCTCGGTGTGCTAGCAGTGTCTCCCTTTTGATATATTTATTAAGTAAAACCCTATATTTTACCCCTATACTTTAACCCCTATTTTAACCCTTATTTTAACCCTTATTTCTAATAAACTAATAGTTTATATCTAGATACTTAAAAAGCGAGTGGATTTCCGAGGTTTTTAGCTACTTAAAGGCCTTTCTCCGGTATTATATAAAGCACTACTTCTACCTTAACGAAACCACTACCTCCCGCGTTAAGGGTGTACACTATAGGTTAAAGATAAATATATAGATAGTAAGGTATGATTTCTTAACCCTAGTATCTATCTTCGGTACGACGGTTATATAGTAAAATATAAATACTCTCTAGGGTATTAAAGATAAAAAAACTTAGTTTCAATTAACGCCTATCCCTATTTTTTAGGGTATTAAATATATCATTTCCTAGGAAGTAATTAACCGCGCTATAGAGATCTATATAAAGTATTATAGATTAGATAATATAGTATTTCTACCTACTTATATAGGCACTATAGTAGGTAGAGGTTTACCTTATGGGTATACTATTTACTAGGTATAGGAGAGGGGATAAAGCCTCTCCCTAGCGGATTTCTACCCCTATTAGCACCTTAACACCCCGGATATCTATTAACTAGTCTCTATCTATATACGAATTAAGGACCTAGAGGTTATACGCTAGCGTAGCCATCTAACCGTATTAGTATTATAACGTTTAACTCGCCGGGATCTAATTAGTATCGAGATATATCGGGGAGTTAAGGTAGTAGTTGTGACGATCTGGATGTTGTCTGGATGTTCGACTGCACAGTCACGTGATGATGTTTGTTTTAGACATGTGACAGGACAGATCAGGGCTCAGGGTTGAAGTCGACAGGGTTTTCTGCTGGATGTCTCCGACTCGAGATCTGCGCATATAGAAAGGATCCTATAGCTAACGATCCTTTCCTCTTTCTCTTTCCCTCTCTATACTTAGTATTCTGAATTCAAATGCACTCTTTTCCTATAAAGAACTTGATGAGGCTACGAAGGAGGACTGCTAGTGAGATAAACTAGCATGGAGGGAAAATCGGGAAGAAGATGCGTACTATGAATCTATGGAAAAACAGGCTGTATATGAAGCCTGTACTAACAAAGGAATGGCAAACTGACAAACTGACATATCAAGCTGACATAGCAAAGGCTCAGTCTGCACAAAGGGACAAAGGCATAAAGACATACCATACCATGCATGTCAACACACCCCCCCAGACTGAGCATCAAAAGCCAAAATCAATCTGGTTCGCATAGTAAAAATTGCAGTAAAAAGTATAGAGAAAGACGCAGTAAAAATCATCAATCCTTCTTGCTCACCAGCAGTTTTCGAATCCTTTCGAAGTCGACCTTTGGCAGTGCTTTTGTTAATGCATCTGCCGGGTTTTCCTTGCTGTCGATGAGCTGGATGTCGATCTGCTTCGTCTTCATAGCATGTTTCACAAATTGGTATTTGACATCTAACCACTTGGTCCCCTTGTTGTAAGAATCCTTTTTGAGAATGGCAACGGCATTGTCGCTATCCGTACAAATTGGAATTGGAATCGGAGTTGGCTTCGTGTCATCCAGTAAACGCAGCTGGATAAGGATCTTTTTCAAATAAAGACCTTCTCTCACTGCTCCATCGAGAGCAATATATTCAGCAATAGTGCTTCCTGTGGCAACAATGTCTTATTTCCGTGAGCTCCATGAAATTGGCGTTCCAGCATAGTAAAAGACATATGCTTCGGTGGATTTCCCATCTTCGCAGTCGTTAAATGAAGAGTCGACATAACCAATTAGTGTCGAATTGGTCTTTGCAAGTTGTATCCCATAGCTTAGTGCGCCTTTCAAATAGCGCAGTAACTGGGAAAGAGCATCAAGGTCTTGCTTCCTAGGATTTACAGTTCTTCTCTACAGTCTGTTTATAGCAAAGGCGATGTCGGGTCTTGTGCGCATGCCTAGCCAGGCAACCTTGCCAACATCTTCTCCAAAAGCTGCTTTTTCGGAGGAAGAGACTATTTCCGAGGAAGAGACTACGTCAGTCTCTATTGTAGAGAAAGGTGGTTGATAGGATGACTTCATAGGCAGGTATATTGATAAAACCTTGCCTAGACTCGCTATCTGTAGCAGATCTTCCAGGTATGCAGCTTGGTCGACAAAAATGGTTGATAAAGCTTCGTTAGCAGTTCTTGTTAAGCTACTTCCTAGAAATCTAGCTAGTTCACCAACCACCTTGATCTTAAAGGTAATGTTGTCTTTGAACCATTAGATCTGTCGTTTATCCAAAGCAGCGCTCAATATGTCGTCAACATAGAGCAAAAGCCAGAGATCTCTCTCTCTATAGGTGAAAATACACCTTTCATCCGGAAGCTCTTCGAAACCCAGTCTTTTAAGCTCTTCCTTCAGCGTTTCGTACCACAGATTTACAGATTGTCGAAGTCCGTACAATGCTTGCTTTAGCATACAGACTTTGCTAGCTTCTGATTGGTCCAGCCGGAAAGATTTGCTAGATTCAGACGTCGAAGAAGGAGTGTAGTATCCGGTTAGTGGTCTCATAAAAATGTATCTCTCATCAATAAGTGCATTAAGATATGCAGTGGTATAGTCAATTTGCTCCCAATGCATGTTTCGGATAGCAACCATAGATAGAAAAAGTCTGGTGCTTTCGGGTCTCGCAACCGGTATATAGGTTTCGTCAAAATCGAATCCAGGTCTTTAGCGGTTTCCACAGATCACCCATCTTGCTCTCATTTCTGTGATAAAATCCTCCTTATCACATTTAAGATCGAAAACCCACTTTCCTAGTAAGATAGTGCTGCCTTTTGGCGGGGTATTAACCAATTGGTAAGCCTATACAGCTTCCAACTTATTGATCTAGTTGTCCATTACTTCCTACTAAAGCTCTTTTTCCGGTGAGTTTATTGCTTCTCGGTAGTTGCGGGGAATCTTAATCTACCAGGTTTTTAAACCTTCCGGAATTTTCGTCGCTACGAGAACAATACCAATAGCAGATAGAGCTCTTCCTCCATATAAGTCCCACTGTTCTTCATCAAATCTTCTCGGTGGAATTCCCGTAGTTTGGCGTCTTAATATCCTTGGCTGCGGTGTTGGAGTAGCTGTAATTGGATCCGGAGAAGAAGAGTCTATATCCGGTCTCGAGGCGGTCCTTGCGCTTAGTGAAGGGGTCCACAAACCTATCATTAGAGGTCTTCTAGAAGCAGATCTCTTACCTTTCTCCGCTTATGTAGGGGTTATAAAGAGAGTATTTTCTTCGTATTCGATTTCTTCCACACGTGAATCCAATGGCGGGAGATGAACTAGTTGTTAAACCTTGCTAGCAGTAATGACTGGCGAACTAACACCCCTCTGAGAAATGGGGGGAGGTGCATCAATGGTTTGTCCTCTAGTGATAATATCTCTTTTATTATAGTGAGGAATACCCTATTTTTGCTCCTAGAAGACAACATCCCGGTGTCTGGAAACCTTTTTAGTTTTAGGATCATAAATCCTATAGATATAACTATTGTCACCCTCGTATCCAACGAGGTAGCCAATCCACGCTCTAGCTTCCATTTTCTGACTTTGAACACGCTTTTCCTTCGGGATATGAACATATGCCTTTATATACTATACCCGGAGGAAGGAGAGGGAGACATTGTCAGGACTTCTTATATTCAATGACTTCCTCCATGCCATGATAGGAGCTTAGTGAAACTGATCTCCCTAAGCTTCATACTCATGTCCCTGAGCTCCATTTTTTGAAATTGGCTTTCTTAGTCGATTGATGATATATGTAGCTATATTGATAGCTTCTAGCTAGAGTTCTTGTGGTACGCCAGCATCAATTCTCATAGTCCGAGCAATCTATAAAAGATAAAACCCAGAGAACTCGGAAACACCGTTTTGCTCATATACATAGGGAGCTGACAAAGTGACTGTTATATACATTGATTTGGCCCATTTAGCAAAAACAGAGAATTCCGTGCCGCCATCAATTCTCTATTCCTACGGCCAGCATCCCATTTTCTGGCGCATTTCTTCGGCAAATTTCTAGAGAACTGGAGAAGCATCCGCTTTGGTAGCGAGATATGGTATGAGACGATATCTTATTATATCGTCTGTAATGATCATGATATAGTTTCTATCATATTTGCTAGCATTGGATTTAGAATCTAGATTAAAACCAGGTAGGGATACAGGCTATAGATCTATATGAAACATATAGCCTGCTCTGGTTGCTCTCGCTTGCTAGGCGCGAGATACAATCCGCTTTGATTTGCCGAGTTTGCAAGCTTCACAGTTGAAACCAGCGTCATCTTCTTACATATCACAACCTAGATCTGCATGGTTGATTTTTGTAGCATGACTACTAGCATGACCTAGTCTCCGGTGTGCAAGCTCTACAGAAATGACTGCTACACCGAGAGCTAGGGAAGCGAGTTATAAGAATAGGACTCGTTGGTGCATTCTAGTATAGCCTATAAGCTTGTCGTATTCATCATATAAAGCTCCAGTCTTACTATTCCACCAGATTCCCAGCTATTTTTCGGCAGTCCTAAGTGAAAACAGATTATATTATCCACCCTTCTTATAAACACAGTGAATACTAATTTAATAGCAAGCTAGTGATATCCGGATAGCTACTTCCTAAGCTACATACACAATATCTTCGGTTCCAATGTGAAGTGTCAAATTGACAATGCTATATACGTCTGCTTTGACTTTTTCATTACCGGAAGTCCACCATTTATATTCCTAGCCAGCTGTATAGGCCTACATAGTAGAAAACGCAGTTTCGTCACTACAAATATACTCCGAAGCGCCAGTATCTAAAACCCATAGATAACCTAGAGCTGTAGCAGATAGCTGGATTGCAATAAGAGCATGACCTTACTCTTGTTAGTCTCCAGCTCTAGATTGCTAGATAACCTCTTTCCCTTCTTTTTGGAGGGAATCAGTAAGGTCCATGCCTACGTCATCCTCCCGGACAGCAGTCTCTGCCATAACCTTCTCACCGTACCGGCTCTCTACGATCACATTCTTATCAGAACTGCTATCTTTATAGCAGCTCTCTGTCATCACATAAGAAGGATTGAAACCTTCTTTGCAGAAATTAACATTGATAGATGTCATGATAAACCCAGATCCGGCATCTGGCGCAGAGAGATTCGCCTGGCGGGTCCTATCTGTTTAGGATCCGTATATAGGCTGAATTTTGTCTTATTTGAACTCAGTGCCGTTAGATGCCGTATTTGCCGTATTTATCGGTTTCTTTAGGTTATAAATCCATAATCCTAGCGATAGAATCCAACCTAGATAACGAAGTTCAGGACATAGATAGAAACATCTGCTCACTCCGTGTCTTTTGCCGTAGTAAGAGCAATTTCCGTTGTCACTTCTCTCCGGTTTGTGCGCCAGCCACTTCCTCACATACTCCTCCGCCGACACACCCTTTAGCGGCTTATTTGTAAGCGTAGTGTTATTGTTGTTAGTGTTCGAATTAGAAACCGGTGTAGAAAGAGATCCAGATAGATTGGTTATACGCTTCTTGAGAGCAGAGAGAGCGAGAGAGTCTGTATTGCTAGATTTAACATAATCTAGAATAGCAGTACTATACCGATAAAAATCGATAATAGTAATTGTCTTCGCCGGTTTCTCAATAGCGTTAAGCTCGTTGTCTTTTACAACGATAAAACCGCTCAGCTCTAGCACATCACTAAGCTCTGATAACATGGTTTCCAGAGCGTAGTATGGAGGAAGTTCTCCATTGAGGTCACAGACAGCTTTATAACGAAGCTTCACAGCATAAATGAAGTCCTCATTTATCGTAAATTGGCTCCGGGAGAGCTTTTTGAAACTTCTCACAGCTACTTTCAAAGCACCATGACCTTCTCCCTTCGTATGCTTCTTCAATTCGGCAAGGAAGTCGTCGGCGAAACCAATTTTTGATCCACGAGCATTGATTTCCTAAACCAGGGTGTGGTCCATACTGCTCGTCATCCATGTCCTCACTTGTAGGGAGAGAGTATGCCATTTCTTTCCATTTGGATCGTCGACAACGGGCCATAGGATATCGGTGTTAATCAGATTGTGAAGTTGATAGCTCCGTAGGATTTTTTCCACTTAGTCCACCCAGTTGTCAAAATCGGTTCGTTCTTTCAGCGGCGGTGTAATTTTATAGAGGTTGAAACTCCCTACTTCCGGTAGACCAACAGCTTAGTCTACAACAATATCATCCTACTTGGCATACCAGTCTCGGTTTGCAGCAGGTTGGTTAGAGGATTCAGCCATCTTAGCTGATGAAAATAAATGCAGTTCTCAACGTGAGACACTACAACAAAGCTTCTTTGTTAAGGATAAAGAGATAGTACTCCGTTGAGATACTCCCTTTGTCAAAAGTGATAAAGAAGTTAAAAATGCACCCCTCTTTGTCAAAGGGTATATGCAAATCAAAAGTGCACCCCTTTATGTCAAAGGGTATATGCAACAAGAAAGTAAGAGATATAGCCCTCAAAGCTACTCTCTTAATAAAACAAGCAAGAAATAGCCTATCGACAGTGCTATTCTTAATAGTGAGGCTCCCCCGCGGGGAGTTGCTCTTGTAAAGTCAGGATAGATCTACTAGATCTTTGATAAAGCAAAGGGGAAAATGGAGGGCGTCATAACCTGATGAGGCTACGAAGGAGGACTGCTAGTGAGATAAACTAGCATGGAGGGAAAATCGGGAAGAAGATGCGTACTATGAATCTATGGAAAAACAGGCTGTATATGAAGCCTGTACTAACAAAGGAATGGCAAACTGACAAACTGACATATCAAGCTGACATAGCAAAGGCTCAGTCTGCACAAAGGGACAAAGGCATAAAGACATACCATACCATGCATGTCAACAGAACTAGTAGGTCATATAATACTAAGTACTATCTCAATTTCTTTATAATAGTACGGCTATATAAACTATCAATTTGATTGGTTTCGGCCCTATCATATCCCCACTTTCGTTCCTTAGCACCGTATAGCTAAGACCTTAACCTATATTGATCCCGGACCTATACCGAGAACCACTAACTAATCAAGATAGTCGGTCCGAGACGAAACCTACCTATAAATCGGGATAGATAGCCTATCCCCGTACCTAATAAAGAGACTAAGTAAGAAACTATCGCTACTTATAACCTATATACCCCGACCCCCAATCTATAGAGACTAGTTAATACTAGTGAACGTGATAAAGAAGAAGAACCGATTAGCGTACGGTTACGCTAGACACTAAGAAGTGAAAGATTTATTAAGCTTACTTATAATCACTAGAGACTACGAAATCTAGTCTAGGAACTCGAAGATAAGATTATTATACTAAGAGTAGAGAGAACTAAACCTAATAATACTATAGAAGCACTCCGTATCGAGCGAGATAAGGCTATCGCCTATAGAGATATCGCTATCCGCGAATATAGTGAACTTACCTTCCGTCTCCTAAATCTCTAAGGTTAGAATTAGTATAGTACCGGCGCACCGATTATAGAGGCCGCTACCGCTCGGAAGTCTACTAAAATACCTAATATACCTATACTAAACGATAGAAAGGAAGTCCGATTTAAGACTTAGGAAACTATAATTCGCTAGAAACTCGAGGTAAACGCTAACTATTACCCTTTACCTATTCACTATAAGCTCTATATCTAGAGTTATTATAAAGGTAAAGCTTAGCTATATATTACTCCCTAGATAAGCTCCGATACTAGTATCCCGTATATAGACGCTAAAGATATTATCCTTTACCTAAAGACTATTTTCGCGAACCTAAACTAATATATAGAAGCTTATACTATATACTATAAGCTTAAGATAAAACCGAAGGATAGTTTCACTAATTTCCTTATAGAGTTTATATAGCTCGCCGAAGAAGCTATTATTATTACCGAAAACTATAAGTGATCTATATTCGAAACTCCTATACCTACTTTAGAGTTAAGTTATATAGGTAGTTAACTAAGATACTATCTTATTCGATATATTTATATAGAGCTATTAGAGTATAGCGTATAAGATTAGTCTCTAGTAGGAAGTAAAGACCTCCTTATATACCCGATCTACGATCCCCGCTACCGGTACCGGAGGTATATCCGCCGCGAACTAGTTAAGCACTCCCTATATAAAGCGCGAGTACACTCCGAGTCTATCTATTTCCGAAAGAGAGACCTTAATAAGAGAAGGACGATACTTTAACTATAAGGAATATAGATATATAACCTATAATTGTCCGAAGAAGAAACCGACCCTCGCTATCGCGACGACTACTTCTACTATAAACCCTCCCTATATAGATAAGATTATAGAGCTTAAAGCTAATACCGATTCGGGAAAAGTTCCTACCTAGGTAAAGTCTCCCTCCTAGGCGGATAGAAAGTGTTACTATTTTCGCTAGATTTATAGAAGTTAATTAGCGGTCCTAGAGATAGCTTAATTTTTAATATATAACTAATATATAATAAACGCTTATTTTTAATTTTAGCACTTAGTGATACTAGAGTAGATAGTTATATTTTTATTAATTTATTAATAGTTATAATACTAGGTAAGCGTTTCGGACTTAGAGTAGAAAGGCTAGGCTATAAATACCTAGTACGAGGTTTTAATAGTAAACTAGTAGAACTAATATAGTATATAGCCTTCCTTATAATTTATATCGATAGAAAGATTTAACGATAGATCCCTATACTAATTATAGACTTAGGAAGATACGATATTATTCTCGGGCGAATATAGTTTACTAAATATAATATCCTTCTCGATTGCCGATAATACCGGATAATTTAGCTAGATAAAAGAACTCTCTTCGATAAAGTAGCGAGTAAGATCTCTATCCTAACCCCGAAGACTATCCTATAGAGATCTCTATAGGACGATATCCACTAGAAAGATATAGACTAAAGAGATTGTCTCTTCGAGCTAACTAAGATAACTATAGGAGTGTAGAAGTAGAAGTCGAAAAAAGATATCTATCCTTACGCTTATAAGCGTTAGTATAGATACTAGTAGATATAAGAGTAGAGAAAGATAGTATAGAATATTAAGGATAAGATACTAAATATTCCGCTCTCCTATAAAAAAGAAGATAAGCCTCCCTTTCCCGTAATTAATATTAGTGTAATTAGAAGAGTTAGATTCGATAGATAGGAAGTATAGAAGAAGAGAAACCCTATAGGAGGAATCGAGATCTTTACTACCTTATTTAGTGAGATAGATCGAATTCTTACTATAAAGTCTTCTATCGAGGAGGACCTTAAACTCCGAGAGATTAAGAAGATATTACTACTAGAGTATCATAATCTAGCCGAAGTGTTCTCGAAGAAGAAGTTAGATAAATTACCCCTATATAGACCCGGTATAGATTATAATATTATTCTTAAAGCCGAAGTGTAACTAGATTACTATCCCCTTTATAAACTATCTCTTAATAAGCTAAAGGCGGTAAAATAGTATATTATTAAGAATCTAGATAAGGGCTTTATTATACTAAGCGCGTCCCCTTATATATCCCTAATCCTAATAGTAAAGAAGCCTAGTAGTAGACTCCGCTTCTATATTAACTTCCGAAAGCTAAATATAATTACTAAAAAGGACTATTACCTACTTCCTCTAATCGACAAAGTGCTTTAACGAACTAGTAAAGTAAAGTACTTTACTAAGCTTAATATTAGATAGGGATTCTACCGGATTCGTTTAACCCTAGGAGCGGAGGACTTAATAACCTTTAGGATATAATATAGATCCCTTAAGTATAAGGTAATACTATTCGGGTTAATAAATAGACCGGCTATATTCTAGCGGTTTATAAATAATATCTTATAAGAATATATAGATAAATACGTAGTTACCTTTATAGATAATATCCTTATCTATAGTGAGACTCTTAAAGAATATTAACGATAGGTAAGAGAGGTGCTTTCCTATTTATAGAAGGCTAGTTTATAAGTTATTCTCTTAAAGTGTGAATTTACTATTATAAAGACTAAGTTCCTTAGGTTTATTATAAGTATAGATAGTATCGCGGTTAATCCTAAGAAGATCTAGGTAATCTAGTTATAGAAGACCCTATCGATAGTGAAAGGCGTATAATCCTTCCTTAGATTCTATAACTTCTATCGACGATTTATCTAGGGATATAGTTTAATTTCGAAGCCTCTATATCGCCTAACTCGATAGGACGTCCTATATAAATAGTCTACCTATTATAAAGTAGCCTTCACGCTCTTAAAGGAGAAGCTAGTCACTATACCGATACTCTATTATTACGACCTAGTACGAAAAATAAGAGTGGAAACTAATACTTTAGATAGTGTGTTAGGAGTAGTATTATCTTAGTACTATAAAGATAACGATTTCTAGTATCTAGTAGCTTTTTATTTAAAAACTATATAAGCTATAGAGTTAAACTATAAAGTGCGGGATAAGGAACTTCTTACTATTATACGTGTATTATAGGAATAGAGACTAGAGCTCGAGGGCCTCGTATAATAAGATCGTTTCGAGATTCTTATAGACTATCAATCTCTAGAATACTTTATAACCACTCGATAAATAAACTAACGATAAGCGAGGTAGAGCGAGTTCCTCTTATAATTCTATTTCTTAATTAAATACCGACTAGAGAAGAAGAATATTATAGTAGATATATTATTAAGAAAGGAGTCACCTTATATCGATAATAGTAGGTAGCTAACGCTCTTACTAGAGGACTATCTAGAGAAGAGAGTTTATCCGCTAGATCTAAACCTAATCTAACTAGAGAACGTATAAGAAGTTATTAATAGGGTAAAATAGGTAAACCGGGAGAGTTTAGAGCTTAATAAGTTCCGATAGATTATAGTAAAAGGGAGTAACCCGAAATAGATCCTCCGAGACGGACTTCTCCTCTATAAAGAACGCCTAGAAGTTCCGGATAAAGATAATCTATATACTAGACTACTTAATAAGGTACACTAGTAACTAATAACTATATATCCTAGTATAGAAAAGCTAAAGAAGCTTATCTCTATAAGATACTATTAGCCTAGATAGATAGTAGATATTAAGCGATATATAGATAACTACTTAGTCTATAAATAAACTAAAGTATAGAGGGATCGGGTCCCTAGACTACTATACCCCCTCTCTATCCTAGAGAGACCTTAGTAATATATTTTAATAGATTTCCGCTTATTCCCGAAGGACCGATATAGGTATAATACTATCTTTATAGTAGTTAACCGCTTTAGTAAGAGACTAATTTCTATTCCCTACTATAAAGATATAAATATAAAGTAGATAGCTTAGTTATTTATCGATAATATAATATAAACTACCGGTATCCTAAAGACTATTATCTCTAACCGCGGAGGCTAGTTCGTTTTTAAGTTCTAGACTAAGTTCTATCGAATCCTTAGGATTAAGAGGAAGTTATTAACTATATACTATCTTTAAACCGATAGTTAGAGTGAGATCGCGAATTAGTATATAGCCTAGAGGCTACGACTATATATTAAATAGAACTAGGATAATTAGTTAGAAATACTACTAATAGTAGATTTTGTAGCTTCTATCCTTCCTTAAGATACTATAAAGAAGTCCCCGTTCTTTATCGAGAGAGGATATAAACCGGCTATATCTTTCGATTAGAAAGACTAGGAAATAGTAACACTAAATAAATAAGACGCTATATAGATACTTTTAGACCTATAAGAAATCTAGAACTAGATAAAGGAGTAGATTATAAAGTTATAATAGTTATAAATCCGTTAGGTAGATCGATATCGGAGAGAGGAAGATTTCGGTATTAATAACTTCGTTTTTATAATAACGAAAGACAGTAGCTTATCTAGCTAGGTCGGAAGCTCGCTTACTTAGCGAGTGGTCTATATAAGATTATTAGTAAGATCGGTAACTCTTATAAACTTAATCTACCGGATTCGATCTAGATATACCTAGTTTTCTATACTAGTAAGCTACGAAAAGTAGCGACTACTAAGCCTTTAATAGGATAGTATATTAATCCCCCTCCGCTAATTAGAGTTAATAAAGAAGATAAATAGGAAGTCGATAAATTGCTAGATATAAGAATATATTACCGAAAGTTATAGTATCGAGTGTAGTAGTTAGGATATGATCTTAATCTATAATAGTATCCCGTAGGAAACTTTAAGTATATACCATAGAAGGTTTAAGAATTCTATGACTAGTATCCTTCTAAACTAGGTCCCCTAATGCGTTTATAAGACTAGATTGATACTTCGAAGAGTGATATTATACTCGATAAATATATTAATAACGATAAACTAGCATTTAGAGACTGAATGTAGTTTTAGCCGGGGGTTATATGACGATCTAGATGTTATCTGGATATTCGACTGTATAGTCACGTGATGATATTTGTTTTAGATATGTGACAGGACAGATCAGGGCTTAGGGTTGAAGTCGATAGGGTTTTCTGCTGGATGTCTCCGACTCGAGATCTGCGCATATAGAAAGGATCCTGTAGCTGACGATCCTTTCCTCTTTCTCTTTCCCTCTCTGTACTTAGTATTCTGAATTCAAATGCACTCTTTTCCTGTGAAGAACTGGCAGGTCACAGTAGTAGCGCGGAGATCGGAGCGGGAAAGGTAGGAAAGGCGGCGGTATACTAATAAAATAACTTAGGGGGAGATAACTACTAAAGATAAGCTTAGTTAGCGAGCACTAAGTCGAAGGGGTGATTAATATATGATATAGAAGGGGGAGGGGGAGGGGGTGAAATAGAGCCTATTTTGATTTATATAGTAAAAATATATGCTTTTTATTATAACTTTATAGTTTATAAAGTGTTATAAACTAGTAAGCTTTATGATTTATAAAGTGTTATAAACTAGTAAGCTTTATGATTTATAAAGTGTTATAAACTAGTGAGATTTATTATAGAGATCTATTATAGTAGGATAAAAACTCTATAAACCCCTTACCGCCTTTTTCACTTAC
The DNA here is from genome assembly GCF_028828025.1 of Penicillium rubens. Taxonomy (NCBI): domain Eukaryota; kingdom Fungi; phylum Ascomycota; class Eurotiomycetes; order Eurotiales; family Aspergillaceae; genus Penicillium; species Penicillium rubens. The sequence goes on from NW_026890600.1 coordinate 7,275,629, forward strand.
CCTATAAACTAATATTTTCTTATCCTATTTACACTATTAAATCAAGCTATTTCTCGGTCGGAAATAGCTAATTTATACGAATTAGCCCTCTACGATTAATATATACCTTTTAGATACTCGAAAACTACACTTTTAGGGGTGCTAGTGCGGTAGAATTGATAGTCGATACGGGGTGTAAGGCTACCCCCTATTAATAAATCTGTACCTCTCCCACTTCTATAGCTACTTTTTAAACCTCTATTTCTCTATTAAAATAGTATTAATTACTCTATAAAAAATACTAGTATACTAAGAATTAAATGCTCTTTCTAATATTATTAATTTTATATTTTTACTATAACTAAATTACCTCCTATAATTCACCTATATTATATTCTAATAACCCTAGTAAATTAGCCCTATATTGTGAGCAATTTAGCAGATAGGATATTATAGTCTAGTATAGACTATAACCGTTTTAGGAAGTTATCTTATATAATCTTATATAATAGGATTATATAAGATATAGTTAATAGGTTATACTTATCCTAAATAGGAAGGAAAGACGTTATATATAAAGCAGATAAAATTAAGAAGTAAGTTATATTTTATTAAGGGTCGAAATTAGATATACTTTTATACCCTTTTAGGAGGTAAATCTAAGATAATCTATAATATCTTTATAATATAATACCTTTATTATCTTATTATAATACTAGGAGGTAAGTTATTTTATTAATTTTTACTATATAGTGTATACCTAAGGTATCCTTAGATAGTACCGGTAAATTAATATAACTATTATCACCCTCTATAGTATACCTTACTATATATACTATTATACTAATAGGCCCCTATAATCCTTATAGTCTCTATAAGGATTATAGTATATAGTATATATAGCTATAAAATCTCGTTAAAAACTAATATATAATTAAAACCTTATAGGATAAAATATTATAATTAAAAAAGAGTGCTCTATAGTTTCTTATATCTTATATATTATCTAGCTAAGCTAGATCTATATAAGATTTATATAAGGTATAATTAACGTTTTTCGTTAAGAAATTAGCTAGTATATATTTAGAAGGTATTTAGGTTATATTAACCTTTCCTTCTAATATAGCTTATCTTATAAAATAATATATAATTTTAATATACTTTAATCGCTTATAAAACTCTAGATTCTTAGCTAATTTCTTAGCTAAATTATTATTAACTAAGATTATAGGTATACTAGGTATATACCCTAAATCTAGCTCTTTATTTAAATAATTAAATATATTAGCTAGATATATAGCTTCTTTAGTAGCTTCCTTTAGAGCTATATATTTAGCTTTATAGCTACTAAATGCTATAGTCTTTTATAGTTAAGAATTCTAGCTAATAGGATTATTTAATCCTATATTAGGGCTTAGACTAAGTATATAGCCTAATATAGATCTTCTTTTATTTAGATTATTACCCTAATCTAAATTAGAATAGCCTTTTATATATAGGTCCTTTCCTAAGTATTTATATACTAATCCTAATTTAGGATATACTAGTAAATATTTCTATATCCTATTAAGGGCTATAAAATGCTCCTTACTAGGATTGCTTATATATCTAGTATAGTATATAGTAGTAAAGGTTATATTAGGCCTAGTTTCTAAGGCTAAATAGAGTAAAGACCCTATTTATTTTTAATAATCACTAATATCACTAGGGCTTACGCTAGTAATATTTTTCTTTAATTTTAGCCCCGGTTCTCCTAGTATTTTAATAGGCTTATAACTAGGATTATTTATTATAGAGAATTTATTTAATAACTTATCTATATAACCCTTTTAGTCTATATATAGTGTTTTTATCTAGTAATTAATTTTTATATTATTACCTAAAAATATTAACACTATACTAGTTTCTTCTATCTTTATATAGTGGCTAATTTTAGCTACTATATTTCTTATATAGCTTAAATCCTTATATATAAATAGGGGATTAATATACCTACCCCCCCTTAGATAATAACACCCCCCCCCCCCCCCCCTACCTAGGAAACTAGGCATTAATTTTACCGCCTTCCTAATTGGGTACGACACTAGATTTTGCTATATAATTCTGCTAGTGTAGAGTTTTCTGCTATATAATTCTGCCACCACTATAGGAATTCCGGTTTATATAGTAAAAAAATATACATTTTAATTAGAAAAAATTGTATATTTCTGTCGAATTAAGTATTTATTTATATATATAGGTTAAATAAGCTTCTTAACTAGGTCCCCGCGCGCGCTATCCCCGTCCTCGACCCTATCCTCGGCCTACACTACTAGTTTCACCCTCTATTATAGTTGCTCCCCGTCTATATCCTCGTCCCTATAGCCTTCCCTATCCTCGTTCTCGTCCTCGTTCCTACGTAAGCACGTATTCGAATCCTAAGGGATCTCGCTAGGTAGATCGATCCTATATAAGGGGATCTAGTGACGATAGAATAACCTAAGTGCTTTACTAGGTAGTGCTTTACTAGGTAGTGCTTTACTAGGTGATAAAGTTTCTCGCTCCTTATAGACGCCCTTATCGTCGAACCTAGAGAGGATCTTAGAGTAGAAGGATAGGATTGATTAGTAGTGTAGATATACTATATAAATACTAATACTAGTGGAATAACTTAGGGTTAAGGCTATTATCCTTATCTTTATACGCCTTAATAATATAAATATATAGGAAGCTAGCTATATTCTTCGAATTATAAGTGTATACTAGTGGAATTAGAGGTTTACCTTCCTATCCTTCTAGAAGATATCTATCGTAAATATCCTTAGTATATTAAATAGCCTTAAAAGAGACTCGTCTAGGTAGTAGACGGTATAGTTATAAAACACTAGTTAGCCTTCGAATCTTATTATTCTCGATCTTATTAATAATCTTAGTAAATTAAAGCTTAATAACTCGCTTAAAGTATTATAGGATAATAAGAAGGTTATTAACTAACACTTATAGGTCCTACTTAATTAGCTAGTAAGCTCTTTCTATCCTAGAAGTCGCGACCTTATTAAGATAAAGGTATTAGGATATATAGATATAGAGAAACCGCTTAGGGTAGTTATTAAGCCACTCCCTTTTTAATATAGTCAATTAATAGCTAGAAGATTAGATCGGTATACTTATCCTTAAAGTATTCCTATTACTAATTTATAACTTCGGGTAAAGTAGTATATATAATCCGGTTCTAGGGCTTAAGTATCTTCTTCTACCCTTTATCTACCTTTTAGATAAGCTCCCTCTTTTAGTCCTTCTTTATTTAATACTAGGTGCTTAACGGCGTAGTGCTTAATAGGGTAGTTAATTCGATGCGGGATTTTATAATCTAATCTTAAAGGATTAGACGGGCCTTTTTTAAAATATATATATTAATATACTAGATATAGATTATATTCTTTATAGAAGGGAAGATAGTCTTAATAGTATTTATTAGTGCTTATTCCTTATCGGTAAAGATTATATAGGGAGGATTAAGGCCGAGCGATTCGTATACCTTAGTAAGATAGTTAAGAACGACTTTATAGCTATTATCCTTCTTATCTTTTATAAAGGCGAAGCTAAGATAGTAGGTTAATCCTATAGTAGTAAATCCGATAATATCGAGTAATAGTAAACTATACCGATTTATCTTATACGTATAATCTATAGAAATAATCCAAGGGTTTATTTTAAGTATAGTAATACTAGTCTTATATATATAAAATAAAGTGGTAATATAGTTTATATTATCGACTTCGTATCGAAAGATCTAGTTACCGTCCTTAGAGAGTTCTATAAGTAATATTTAGAGAGGCGTATAGCCGGCGAGGAATTCTAAGTGAACCTTTCTCCGAAGATTATAGATATTATAGGGGATAATATAAGATTCTTTATCCTAGCGAACCCTAGTAATAATCTTATAGGTAGGAAGGCCTTACTAAAATATTTCCTTTATCTCTTCCGACTTTTTAGAGACCTCTTAGCGACGTTAAAGTGAATATATTAATACTAGCGAGGGTCTATAGTTATACTCGAGATTCTCGATAGTGAGATACTAAAGGTGCTGTATTTGCATTATTTAGTGGTTGATATTTCTGAATACCTAAAATATTAGGTTTATCTTATGACCATTTTGCTGCTAAAGTTCATTTCTGAATTTTATTATTTAATAATGCAAATAAAGTAAATACAACTAATATAAATAAATTATTATCATTATAAGAGAAATATATTGATAATGTTTATTCTTTTTGATTTTAGTAGTAAACAATTTCAATTTATTGAAGAACATTACCAAGTAAGTTATTTTGATGTATATTTAGGTGTAGATGGTTTATCAATATATTTTATATTATTAACAACTATAATAATGCCTGTAGCTATTTTATCTAATTGAAATTCAATACAATCTCAAAATGTATTATCATTTGTAGTAATTATGTTATTATTAGAAACATTATTATTAGCTGTATTCTTAGTTTTAGATGTATTATTATTCTATATCTTTTTTGAAAGTATATTACCTCCTTTATTTTTATTAATAGGATTATTTGGTTCAAGTAATAAAGTAAGAGCTAGTTTCTATTTATTTTTATATTCCTTTAAGCTGACTTATAAGTTGTATAGGTGAATTATTTTTATCTATTAAATTATTATGATTAATATTTTTATCATTATAAGCATATAAGCTATAATGATTACCTAAATAAGTTCCTTCTGAAATTACATCTCTAAATCATAAAGCCATAACGTAAATAACGTTAACATATCATTAATTTGTAGTTCAGTATCTATAGATTGAATATCTGCATCACTAATTTTAGGTATGATTTGTCTTTCTAATGTTAATACAGTTTCATGTTCAGCTATTAATCTATCTATATTCTCTAAACATTCTGTTAAATATTCATAAGCCATACGTTTACATAAATTAGCTTTATTTGGATGAGCTGTTATTATTACAGCTGTGTTATTATTATTATCATTACCTGTGTTAGCTGGTGGTATTACTATGATCTTAACTGATACTAAGAAATTAGCTACAAATATAAAGAATGCAATTTTACTTAAAGGTCTAAATTGTACTCCTCTTAATTTAGATAAATCTGTTAAAGGCATTGCCATTAAAGCTAAAATAGCAGCAAACATAGCTATAACACCTAATAATTTATTAGGAATAGATCTTAATATAGCATAGAATGGTAATAATATTCTTTTAATTATATTTTTTAATAATAACATTAAAATTAATAATTTTATAGTGCATCATAAAAGTGAATAAACTTAAGTAACTAAAAAATCTTTGATTATGTGGATCATGACTCATATAACTTATAGAATATTATATAAATATATATATTTAAAATATACTAGGGTATTAATGTAAGTCTAAACCATCTTTATAAATAGTTCTATATTAGAAGATATATTTGTTAATATTTCTTCATCTCCTTTAAATTTAGCTTTTAAAACTGCTTTATTAATATTTGTGTTTATTTGAGTTAGAGCATCTTTCCCTAGAATTCGTTTTGATCAATTAATGTCAGTTTGTTGAAAGTAATCGTGAATCACCAACGTCACGGTGAATTTTATCTTAGTTAGGTACTAACCACTCGTCAGGCGCTGAAAAAAGGTTCGTCTCCTAATTTAGCCGAAGCGATATAGTAAAGAGACATTTAATTATAAGCGTAGTGGTTTATCGTTTACGCTTAGGATTACTATCTAGACGCCGATTTCGGTATATATAGCCGCGGTTATAGTATAGACGAATAATCTTCCTAACACCTCGCTTTATAGTTTTTAAGCGTAAGGTTAAGACTATAAAGCTATATAGATAGGCGAGAAGGTTAATTATATTAATTCCGTCCTCTAGTGTATCGTACTATTAACTAAGTGGTAGGAGCGGTATTTATAGGGTACTTAGTAGCGCGGGAGGGGATTCGGGGACGATCTCGGTACTTAGTATTGCCTCGGTGCTTAGTAGTGTAGGTAGAGACTTACTAATTAGTAGCGCCGGTAGGGACTCGGGGACGATCTTATAGTCCGAACTAGGGTCGGAATCCGACGAATTAAGGTATACTAGGCCTAAAGAGGCTATTTTAGTTACTAAAATAATAAAAGTAGGATAGAAATAATAAAAAAAAAGGATTAAAACTAATAATTTAGTGTAAATATAGATAAAAAAATGAGTTAGGAGAAGGTAGGTTAATATATATAAACTAGAATTAGATTTGCTACTTAAGTCCTAATGTAGGACTAAAGTGACTTGATTTTACTATATATTTATATATAAATTGTAGGTATCTACTATCGTCTAATAGTGTTAGGGGGTAGTTTAACACGAAGGCGGCCTAAAACCTTAAAGGCGGTAAGGAATGCGGTAGGAAGGTGTAAGTGTCGAGGTAAATGCGGTACCTAATTAGGAAGGCGGTAAAATTAATGCCTAGTTTCCTAGGTAGGGGGGGGGGGGTGTTATTATCTAAGGGGGGGGTGGCTCCCTGCAGGGATTCCTAAGAACGCGAAAACGGTTATAATACGGTAGTGACCGGGTATTGGCGGTGAAAACGTTTTTCTAGGATCCTACATGTACAACCGTTGATTTTACCAATACGTATTGGCAGAAAATACGTATTCGACGTGTTTCTCGAGTATTCTATTATTCTACCAGTATTAGGAGAGTATTAGGAGAGTATTACTTTGGCGTCCGAGTATATACCAAGTATTCATTAGGTATTAGAACTGACTCTAAGTATTTACAAAGTATTCATAGAGTATTAGATCTCACCCTTAGTATTCATATAGTATTCACTACGTATTGCTAGCTCCTTCCGAGTATTACTCAGGTATGATATAGGTATTGGTAGGGTAGTTATATTGTTACTAGCACTACCTATAGCTACTACACCCTATATTCCCTTAACATTAGGTGACTCCCTCGGTGATCCCCTTAATTCTCGTGGCGCCGGCAATAAGCCACCTTCTAAGCGCTATACGCGCTAGCCTACCTTGGTTCTTCGTCCAAAATATCTATAGTTATTGTAGGGTGAGATCCTATCCTTCTATACTCTCGACTCCGATAACCCTTAGGTATTGTGAGGCATTTTTCGAGTCTTAACGAGTTATAATAAGATATCTAAGAGGATAGGATAGGATAGATTGAACTTCCGGCCGGTCGGATATATACGTATAATTGTCCTATCATTTTAACGTCCGTTCCGTATAATTAGTAGACTAGATTATATCCGTACACGAAATGACAATAGATAGGAATCTTACCTTTATATCTCGTACTATATCGATTCACTATATATAAAAAACAGTGAATATTAGCTATAGTTTGCGATAAAGGTCCCTTAGAAACTCATATTTAACAATTGCCTATTTCGGTGTTAGACGAGGCTATTTAGAAAGTTTCTAAGGAGCCTCATTTTTCTATCGACGTTATTAGGGAACTTTATATAGACGTCTTTACGTTAGTGCTATAGGTGTTAAGAGGCCCCGGGGTTATATTATACGTACCTAATATATCTCTAAATAGATCTACCCTTAGTGATCGTGTTATCGAGTCTCTTATATCTATCGTTATTCTATTCTCACTAATACGATAGTCGATTTACGAATCTGTCGTTGTTATATAGGTTGTTATTAGATAGGGATAACGATTCGTCGAAGGGTATCTCGATATTCTATATTTAGGAAACTATTTTCGTTAGCTTTACCTAATTCGGATATTTATAATATCTATAGGTTTTATACCTAGTGAGATATAACGCCGTTCTAGATAAACTAAGGGCGTTAGATAGGTAGTTTCTATCTTCTATCCCTAATCAAATAGACGTTAGTTCCTGGATAGACCTTAGGACAGATTCTTAGGGACTTATCCTCTTTCGTTTTAAAAGATCTTAGATATTGTGTAGGTATAATCTGTATACTAGTTATTAGAATATTAGGACCCTCTAATTGTTCTAGTAAAGGGCATACCTAACCCTCCTATACCTATGAAAGTAAGATTCGAGTATAGAGCTCTATTTTCTATATTAGGGGAGACTTTATAATATTAGATTTTCCGAGTCTAGTTAGAGATCCGCTATCCGCTATATGTTCCTATATGTGTTCCTATAAGTTTCCACGAAGGGTATAAGGATTGCGACCGTATTGTGTTAGATTCTATATAACGAATATTTAGGGTCCTTATTCCGATAGATCTAATATCTCGAGAGAATGTGTAGACCTATATCGTCCCTAGATTTGAGTGACAAAGTGTTAGTGATAATTCGATTTAAGGAAGGTTTTACCTCTTTCAAGTTTAGAGCGTCGAAGTAGGAGTGTTTATAGGTATTCTATAGAAAGTGTTATATTATATATAGGTTCTTATCGAATACTAGACGCCGCTATATTAGTGGACTTCGAAATAGGATAGTATATAGGGGTAGAATACTAGCCGAATCCTTCTACTTATCTTATGCCCGTGTTATACTCCGAGATCGTACGTGGTTTATCGTATCACTATCACCTTAATAAAGATAATAATGGTATTGTATCCGTTCCCTAAAAGAATCTGTCTAAGGATCTTCGCCGTAGGTGTGCTATTATAGTGCCGTATATCGAGTGCTTAGACTTACTTACTCGTAGTGGTATTAGATAATAGTAGCGTTAGTGAACATTAGAATAATAATAGCCCTTTAGCTTTTCGTAGACAGAACAAAGATTGAATTCGTGATAGATAGGTATAAAGATAGTATAAAGATAGAAAAAGGAGAGTGTTCGACTAGGAAGGAATAGAACGCTAGGGACTTAGACCTATGACCTCTCTTTATTTTTAATATAGGGTATATTCTAGGGTTACTATCTATCTACTCTTTTAGTTACGCCTTTAAGATCACTATAATTAGAAGATTTTTCTATATAAAAGAGTAATATTTTAGTAATACTATACAACATCTTAGGCTTAGAATAAAAGGTATAGAGGTCGTAACATTCTCCTCTTATTTATAAGTGATTTCCGGTATTACTCTTTAGAAGAACTTAATATACTAAGTGTAGAGCGTGAATATAGTATCTTATGACAATATATTACCGGCTTTATGACTTAAACTAGTGGTGACAGACAGAGATATATCTCGATCCGGTAACACGTAGTGCTTCTCGCCTATGATATTAGGAAGACCAATAATTGCTTATCTTTCCTCCTAGACTTTCAGTTTCGGTAGCCCGAGGAGTGGATCAAGTTTATCTATTGCCTCGAGAGGTTAGATATACAAAAAGACTCGGTCTTAGTTATCTATTAATTGGTATATAAAGATACCGAGTACGTATACAATATAGTACCGGGAAGACCCGATAAAATTCCCAATTAATATTGTCGTACGTTTCTATAGAGTTCTTTTTATTAGGTTAGTTCTAGATATAGACTTTAAGATTGCTAGTTTACCTAATTCTTACCTATAAAAGAGTGAGACCTTATTAAACCACCGAAGAGTATATATCCTAGGGGAAGATAAATATAGAATATAGTACTCCTTAGTATATATAGCGCGTAGGAGTTATAAGAAAGGATATAGTTGTAATGGATAAACCATGCAAGTCCACAAAGTGGATCATCTCGGTCGCAATTGGAAAATACGGGGGGTATTCCAATTTGCGGGTATAGTGGAAACTCTGGTATGATAACCATCCGGTTATCATAAGTGGTCTTTTTGGTAAACGCTTGTTTATCGGAAAGAGTATCCTTGGCGGAGAATTTGGTCCAGAGCCCAAATTCCCTTACAATTATGATAACCGGATAGCCGAGGGCCCGGGTTCGAAACGGAGCTGCGTTGTTTCTACCCTCTCCGTTGGTAAAGGAGCATTATAACTAGTCCGGTCACGTGTCCTGAAATCAGGCATGATCACACTAGCACTAGGTGCCAACCTTTGAGACTTACACTATAACCTTGATACGAGCTCTTAGGGCATATCATCCCCGAATAGGTTTCGGCCCCTAAACGTCATGCCTAAGGCCTCTGAACGTATACTATATATATATAGTCCACGAGGACGTGGCCCGTGGAAAGGGGGAGATAATTGTAATGGATAAACCATGCAAGTCCACAAAGTGGATCATCTCGGTCGCAATTGGAAAATACGGGGGGTATTCCAATTTGCGGGTATAGTGGAAACTCTGGTATGATAACCATCCGGTTATCATAAGTGGTCTTTTTGGTAAACGCTTGTTTATCGGAAAGAGTATCCTTGGCGGAGAATTTGGTCCAGAGCCCAAATTCCCTTACAATAGTGCTAGTAGTTTATATAGGCGGTTAGGTATTCTGAATTCTTGAGAACCTATTAAAGGCTATGGTCCCTATACCCGAATATCCGAGTGTAATTCTATCTCGAGGGGTTTGATAAGTGCTATTTGTGTTTCGATTTAATCGGTATCTTCCTTTCCGTTACTATTGATAAGAGGTATATTAAATATACTAGCGAATATAGAGGGGCATTTCTCGGCAGCCCTACGGACTATACTTATTATCGCCATATCCTCTAGGTACGTACCTTCGAAATAAAGGCGTAAGGTCCGTCTAAAGCTTATTTCAAACATTAGGGTGCGCTCAATCTCCCGACCATTACTTCGAGTAGCTAGCTCCTTCATTTCGCTAGATAGATTAACTTTATTAGTAAGGGAATGCGAAAAAATTAAGAATTTCTTACTAGTGTTCTGATTCTCTAGCTAGAATATTGCTATTCTAAGGCACTAAATATTCCGGTACGTCCGCGGTATAATAGATACCGATATATATATTCGGATAGCGTCTTATACGCTAAAACCCTTCTCCCTTTTTGTTTATATACGTGTCGAGTACGCTATCGGCTAGACTATTTAGTCTCTTATTATCTAGCTCTATTATAACCGACACTAATCTTAACCTTAAGCGGCGAATTTATTAAGTGGCAATAGTAGTAGCCTCTAAGAGTCCTTAAAGACCTACTCTTACAACTTTTACTACCTTTATAAGGTTTACGCGGTCTATAGAGTTTATTAAACTCTATATAAGGATAGAGTTACTCTTCGCTAATACTATAAAGGTATATATAATAGCCTCCTTTAGAGTTAGACTCGTAGTCTTAAATATAGGGATTATAGCTCTATAAAAGGTAGCGTCTATCTATAACGCTTTAAGAAAACGATAGAGCAATAGTGGAAAGATAATACTAGCCCTTTCGTATTCTTAGAGTTAGTAACTCTCTAAGTGGGTGACTAGAGACTATAACCTATACTAGCCTTATAGGAAAGGAAAATATCGAAGTTATCGTATAAAGTGTTCTTTACCTTTAGAGGAGAGGATCTCGCCTATAAGCAGTTAATAGGCTATCTTAGATATACCACTATATTCGGAATAGCAAGGATCTAAAGAGAAAAAAGATATAAGATCAAGCGTAGGCTTAATTTACAAAACAGGAGAGGGATCAAGGGATATCCTATATTCCTAATAGAACTTCCTTCGTTCGGTTTTAGAATAGGTAGTTATTTCCTAGCGCTAGGCCTATATAGTGTAGTAAAAACGCCTAAGAGACTTAATATTAAAGTCTAGGTCGTTACGTTATATCTAGTTCACTTCACATTTCCTATAGCAATATTTAGCTCCTAGACCTAGGAAGCCGGAGTTCTCTTACTACTACGGTATATCACCTATAAAGGAAATAGGAGAGGCTACTAAACGGATTAGCTCACTATCTATCTAGGGAATGTCCACACCTCGGCCAAGCCTTCTTAGTGTAGTTAGGCTACCGATCACGTCTCTAAAGTTACTCCTATATAGACTAAGGGTTATAGGAATAACATTCGCTCTCTTAGCTCGGTTAGACGTAGAAAGATAAGAAAGAATCAGATAGACTCCTATAATACTATAGTGCATTATCCGGTATAGACTAAACCTATCTATAAACAACTAATATAGTAGGGATATATAACAAGTATTATAGAGAGTCTCAATTAGAAATCCACGACCGTAGTATATAATCTCTAACTCTCCTCTAATAGGATATATTCGCTATAGAGGTTTCAATTTCTAATTGCGTTTATTATATACCCGGGCTATTATAAATATATAACTTACCTATTAATATATCATACGGATATCGTCGTTATTAAACTTTATATCTATAAAAACTTCTTAGACGCGGCTAAGGACTTAACTCTCCTTAAGATCAAAGACCTGATCCTTAATAGGGATTAGCTTAAAGTACTAAAAAGGCAATCGTTAAGTCCGGAAGAGACGATTAAGAGATAGAGAGACATCGGTATATTAAAGGACACACTATACACGGATATAAGTGTTACCTCTATATTTCCTAATATAGAGAATATATATAATATATCGGCGTATTAAAGGTCCGTCACTACAATATATAACCTTATAATAACGATAATAAACAATATCAGATAGAAAGATTAGGGAACTATCTAGATACTTGGCGAAGACACCCGATATTATCTATATCGATACTCCCTATAACTATAACTCCTATAACTCACTAGGGCGATCAACGAACTCGGCTATACTATAGTGTATTAGGGATCGAAATATCGGAGAATAAAGAACTTTTATAAGGAGAGCAATTAGGTCTATAATATATAGATATCTTATAGTGCTATTATAAAGATAACGATCTATAGGAGAGAGTGTTAGAAGCTACGCTAGAATAATAGGGATCTTACGACGTATCACTAGGAGTAAAGATAGTTACCCACAAAGCCTCTTCTTTAGAGTTATGATATCCTTTAGTAATTCACGTAGAGCCTTAATATCGGTGATAGTTTAAAGGATCTCTACTAAACTAGAGTATTAGCGACGAGATATCCGAGCCTTATCTAGCTATACTAATAGTAAAAGCTAGAATTCTATTATTAGGAGAGACACCTAAGGTTGTTCCACTACCTCAAAATCTAAATCCGATTTAGATAAAGGCCGGATATATTATAGTAGAGGCATTTCTATAGATATCTAAGATATCTAGGATTCTTAGGGTATATTAGATACTAGGGGTATATTAGGAACGGGTTAGACAATTAGAGATACCGTAGGACTCTTAGCACAGACAGTATTAGCTTCACTATCCTCTTATAGGATATCCTTATCCTTATCGTTATTCTCCTCGGCTAGTCTTTACTCTTCTATAGCAGTTTTAAAGATCAAATAGGTCTCCTTAGGCGTTAAATCATTTAAAGCGCCTATAGTGCCTATATAAGGCTCCGAATCGGGAGGTTTATCCGAGGTCGACTCGAGTATCGAATATACTTTCTATAGAATATATTAGAATTTCTATATTAGGGAGTAAATCGTTCTAGAACTTATACCTCTTAAGTCTCGGATAAGTTAATATTATCTATAGGTGTATTAGAGCCCACGCTCTAACTATCTACTATAAGATTAAGCGTCTTAGTATTATATTAGAACGTTTTAATAGAAGGAATAACTATTAGAATCGGATTATAAGAAGTTTCGGGCCTAGAAAATAGTTAGGTATAGGGCTAACTACCGAGCAGAAAGGTCATCCTCCTCCGATACCTAGGACGAGATATAGTAAAGGCGAAATAGATATAACACGAGTCTAGTCTAGCTAAGAATAAGGGCCCTTACGGCCTAGTTAAAGGGTGGATAGGGAAGTAGGAGAATCTATGATATAGTATTAGATATAAATCGAAAGAAACGAGGCTATATAGCCGTAAGGAACCAAACCTATAGAGAATAGAAAAGAATCTAATAGTAAGAGAAATACCCGAAGCACACTCTTATAGAATAGTCGGCACGAACGGCGCATAAGGCATAGAGGTAGAGAGATATTTATCGAAAGAATAGAAGATCCCTCCGATCTTCTTCGTTAGAGATAGGGTACGATCAATATTAAGCCATAAGGTTAGTCTATAGAAGCTTGAAATAGATTGAGATTTGGTATAGGCAAAACCTATAGACTCTTAGTATTTTCGCGAACTAAAAGATTGTAAATATTTAAAGAGTGAAAGGGTAAGATTTAGAGGAGAAATAAAAATATCTCGACTATATTTGTGCTTAATATAGCGATATATAGCTCTTACCTAGTTTATTTCTTTAAAAGAAACTTTAGACGTAAAAGAATATATAATTCTCGAATTTAAAGACATCTAAAAAAGAAAAAAGTGTCTTAAAGGTTAGTGGGAGTGAAGGTAAACAGAGAAGTGTAAAAATTCTAAACCTTCCTATGGTTTAACTTTCTATCCACCTCCCCTCAACCTTATATTCTTAATACCTTCACTACCAACTTAAGAAACGAAAAGTGCAAACTAAATCGAGATCTTCTTACTTTTATCTTATATTCTCTTATTATAATACGGTTCTAGTATAGATACTATACCACCACCTAGGAAGGGTAGAGGCGGGACCCCTCGACCCTATCACACCCGAAGTAGAAGTGTAGGATACCCTATCGACTAAAAATGACTCGATCTATACTTATAACTTTTTAGAGATAGGGAAGCAATAGTAAAGGAATAAATAGGCCTTTTAAGCTACCGATAGTACCTAAAACCCCGTCTTCCTTAACCGTCACGTCCGAGTCCGATACTATAATAACCGATAGTGCTAATAACCTCTCTATCATTAATCCTTTTTTACACTTAACACTAGGCTAAGAGTTAAGCGAAGTCAGCCTCCTAACACTAGATTCTCTTTTATATCTAGCGAATTTAGTTCCTATCTAACCGCAACTAAGCGAAGAGTCTCTATATAATACTATTAAGAATAATATAAGTTAAACTATATCTATCACCCCGACACCCGTATAGAAAAAAAGGATATATAACCGACGTATCCTAGCGCTAGATACGGAACACTACGAACGAGTTAAAGTCCCTACTAAAAAAGCCTTTATCCTCAAGCTACGCTAGTACTACCTATACTATTTAAATATTAATAACGTCTAGAATCTTCTCGAGGAGTGTTACCTAAGTGTCGAACGCCCCTCGTATAAATAGTCGCTTATCGTTTAGCATACCTAAGAGTCCGTTAAAAACTGGAAATATATAACTCTTCGTAATATACAAGTGAGTATTAGACTATTATAGGATAGAACAATCTTAGGCACTAACGAAGACTTATATAGATAGACACGTATAAGTTATATTATTAACTTATCCTATAGCGCCCCAATTCCGCTAAAAATAATCACAGATGAGGAAGTATTGTCCTAATACTTCTATAATAGTTTTAACGAAGAGGATTTCTTTAGCTATTTTAAATTCGTTACTAATATCCTAGATCTTAAGAATACTAGCGAGTAAAGGCAATTATACTTACGAAGTGAGTTAATAAAGAACCATATCAGAAGGTCTACGAGCTAATATATTCTATAAATAGATATCTAGGCTAATATTACCACGAAAGTTAAGCTATAGGATGATACTACACGAGCTAATAGAAAGGATTCCCCACTAGCCCACAGACGATAGGAGATAGTTAAGAGATACTAGTCCGAGATCACCGTGGAAGGAGATCTATCTAGGGCCCGAAGAGAGATATTTACGGAACTTCCACCCTATATCGTAGGATAAAAGCGCCGTCGTACTAAAATAGTACCAACACCTCGTCTAAAGACATTTTTCCGAGGACCGCCTATAACCCCTACAACCCCTAACGACTCGTAAAGACTCGTGAAGACTTATAAAGACTTATAGATTGTTCTTTTACATTTTATAAGATATATACCTACTAGCTTAGACCTATTAACTTAATTTTATAATTTATATTATATCTAGCCTTAAATAAAAGAAGATTCACTCTAACTTTAGACAAATATTTAAGTAAATATAGATTAAACAAATATATATTAAAGAAAAACTACACTTACTAGATAGAGGAAACTAGAATAAGGTAATACGGTTGTCCGAAGTTAACTATAGTTAGTAAATAGTCGAGAATATTAAATCTAGTTTTTAAACCAACCTTCTTCTACCTTAAGGTCGTCAATATTATCTTCAGACTACCACAATAGCACAATAGAATATGCCCTCTAGTGACCGCGACGAGTTAATAGCTTCCTCGTCCTCCGTATCACTAGAACCAGACCCTAAACTACTAGTTATACTAGGTTACCACGAAATCGGCGAAGATAATGCGGTTCCCGATCAACAAAATATTCACGAGCAGACTACGCCTAAGGTAGGATAGATATATAAATCGTCTAGAGGAAGGATTAGTCCTAATAAGTTCCAGATTAAATATAGCATAGATACCCAATAGATTATCCGATTGACACTAATGCTAGAATAGCACTTAAGCGATATAGTACTATACTCTATACCTAGTGTCTCCCCGTCTTCTCACTTAAGCTAACGACCTCTATCCGTCCTATATAAAGGAATGATAGTTGATCCGGCCTCTATTTTCATAGAAGGACTATCTACGTTCCCTAATAGTGAACCGATATTCTACGACATACCAGATTTTATCCGAATAGAAGACCTTAGACACGCGCCAATTAACGTCCTTAAAGGGGACGCCTATGTCTAGGACATATGGCTATATCTCCGATCTGTATAGTTCTAGGTAACAGTCTGTACTATTCGAGAACTGAACACACGGATCGACCTCTAGGTCCGTGAAGGAACATATAGAAGGAGTTTACAGTTAGAGCCGAGGATCATACGTCTTTTCTAGTTACTTACTAGACTCGGAAGACCAGTAGCAGTGCCTAAAGTTATATAGGATCCTAAACATTTACCAGGTTGGGTTACTATCGGTGAAGAGATAGTACAATACCTTCCCTCTTATACTAGTACTACGCCTATAGGTAGTGATAACTAGGCGGTGAACTACGGGAGATCAATATCCTAGGCGGAGATTCGAGCGGTGTGGCACAAGGATATAACTAATACTTATATCTAGTATTACGAATGTATGCAAACTAATATACTAAATACCCGAGTCGGCAATACCCTTCCAATACCATTGCAATACCTCACTATTCTTCTGAAAACGTATTTCTTCCGTCCGAAACGTTTTTACCTCTTTTTTTACGTATTAGCCGGGAAAAAACGCATTTTTCCGTCTACCGTGTTTATATTGCAACGGTATCCATACTGTTCGGCCGCAAAAAACGCATGTACTACCGCATTTTCTGTCAAAACCGTATAATAACCGTGTCACAACCGTTTTCGCGTTTTTAGGGATCCCTGCATGGCTATATCAATCCCCTATAAATAATATATTATTAACGTGATATATTAATATACACTAATCTTTAGAGTTTATATATATACCCTTATTATAAGGGAATGCTCTAAAGTTGAATTTAGCTAATATTTTAGATAGATATTTATACTAAAGTCTTAGACTTTGTTTTAGACCATATAGTGCCTTCCTTAAGAAGTAGCACTTTCTTAGGTTATCTTTATATACTCCTATTAGTAGGATAGTATTAATAGAGATAGACTATAGGGAAAGGTAGTGTGCTCTAGAAAAATAGATGAATACGTAAAGAAGAGAAGAAACTATCTATAGGTAAGCTAGCTAAAGTGTGAGGGAGTATATAAGGAGGTCACGTGACCTCTAACACCCGCCTACGATAGAATATATAACTATCTAACCTATATAGTTAAGAACCACTCTTCTCCTAATAAAAAGACTAGATTATAAAGATAGTAAAAATAAATGCTTTTAAACGATAGATTTAACCCCCTATTTTTATATATAAACTAGAAACTAAAAATCCTTCCGGTATTTATAGAGACTAATCTAGGAAAGCTAACGTCGAAATATAATCTTAGCGAGCGGCTTCGTTATACTATCCGCGGCTATCTACACTATTAGGATTTTTATAAAGTATACGGACCTAGTAGCTACTTCTTCGCGAAGCCGGTAAAAGCGAATTATAATATACTTTATTACTATATAAAACTCGGGATTAGAGGCTAAAGTAATTACCCTATTATTATCTATATAAATCGGAATTAGCTTTTTTAAGAAACCTTTAATACTAATTTTAATAAGTAGTTATATAAGCTAGAGTGCTTTTTAAACGGTAAGTGCCTCGGTAATATACTCGCTCTCTATTATTAATAGAGCGATATAGGATTATTTCTTACTAGTCTAGGAAATCGGACCGCTAGCTATCTTAAATATAAATCTAGATATAGAAAGCCCTTTTTCGCTATATAGACTAGCCTAGTCTATATTATAAAATCCGTAGAGAGTGGGATCCTCTTATAGGAAGAAGGATATCGCTAGGTTTTTTAAGCTAGTAAGGTATCGAAACACCCTTTTTAAGGCTTAAAAATACACTTCTCTAGGGTTCTTTATATATCTAGTAAGCTTAGTTCTTATAAAAGAGATATCTAGCCTAGTTAAAACTATTAACTAGATTAAAGTGCCGATTTTTATCTAGTATTCCTTTATCTATATCTTTATAGCGGTACTATTAAAAGGGGTTAAAACCGCTCTTTTATCTATTAAGGTAGCGATAGTATTACACTTTTTAAGACTAAAGCGGGTAAGAATCTAGTTAATATAGTTAGACTAAGATAAATAAATTTCTCCGTCGTTTCTATAGTATACGTTAATAGCTAGATATCTCTTAAGAACTCCCTTATCTAATATATTAAAATACCTAGAAATAGTATTTTTAAAATACTAAATTATATCTCCGGAGGGGGATAGGACTAGTAAGTTATTAATATATACTATAATATAGAGACTAGTATCTTTATCTTTTTTAATAAAGATAGAGTGATCTACTTACGTCCGGTAGAATCCTATAGAGATTAGGACGTTATAAAGAAGCTAATACTACTCGCGAGGACTCTATTTTGGTCTATAAATAGTTTTTTAAAGTAATCTAATAAATTAATTAGTAGGATAGTTATTTTATATACCCTTAGGAAGTTTAATTTTAATAGGTTCTTTTAGCTCTATATATAAGAACGCTATTATAATATCGATATAGTATAAAAGCTAGCGTTTAGCTATAGTAATAGTAGTAAAGATTTTAAACGATATTAGCTTAGTAACGATAGTATAAACCTTATAAAAGTCTAGGTCTTTTACCTAGCGGAAACTGCGAGCTACTAAGCGAGCTTTATATATCCCGTTATATTTAATTTTAAAGACCTAGCGAAGCGTAAAAGGTTTATAGCCTTTAGAATTTTTTAACTAAGAAATAACTCTCTAAGTTCTATTTTTATTATAGCGGGAGAGCTCTTTATATATAGCTACTAGCTATTTATCGTTTTTTATATAAATTATTACTTCTTTCTATCTATTAGGTTTAAAACTAATATCCTACGGTTTTAATTTAGAAGGTACGTACTACTTAAAGTAATAGTAGTAAAAAGCTTTATTAAAATATCTAGGGAGCTAGTAAGAAATAGGAAGCGCTGTTAGCAATAGAGTTAGCCTGCTAGTAATAGACTAGTGCCCCTTTCGGAAAGGTCGCTCTTAGTAGTTAGTTTTCAATACGAGTGCTATTTATTATAGTATTGCCTTAGTAAAAGATATAGCCCCGAAATATCTCTAGCTATAGAGTATATCTACGGTCGGTCTGATCTTTACACACCCCCCCCCCTTTTCGTCTGATTATAAAGCTCCCTGTAAATCACGTGATCTAGATAGGGTTTATTTGCTAGGGTTTACCGAGTCCCCCTATAAATATTCTAGTCTCCTATAGTAAAAGCTATACTTTTACCTACACTTTTATAACCCCCTTTTTTATTAATTTTATCACTTTTATACCCATTTTTATCTATTTTTTTCGGTTTAAAAACGCACTTTGATTTTTACTTCAAATTAGTTTTAAATATAGGTAAAAATGAAGCTTTTACTATAGGAAACTAGAATATAAATTGATATTGACATTTATATATAGATTTTTTATTTATATATAGACTCGGTTAACTATAGTAAATAAGCCCTATATATATCACGTGATTTACGGGGAGCTTTATAATCGGATTAAAATGATCGGATAAAAAG
The DNA here is from genome assembly GCF_028828025.1 of Penicillium rubens. Lineage (NCBI taxonomy): Eukaryota > Fungi > Ascomycota > Eurotiomycetes > Eurotiales > Aspergillaceae > Penicillium > Penicillium rubens. The sequence goes on from NW_026890600.1 coordinate 7,295,590, forward strand.
TGGGGAGGGCCGATCGCAGAAGTACTCTATAGCTAGAGATGTTTAGGGGCTATGTTTTTTACTAAAGTAATACTATTAAAAGTAGCACTTATATTAAAAACTAACTGCTAAGAGTGACCTTTCCGAAAGGGGCACTAGTCTATTGCTAGTAGGTAAACTCTATTGCTAACAGCGTTTCCCTAAGAAATTATAATATATATTAGTATTAAAAAAGGTTCTTAAAGCGAGACTATTAAGATAGGCCTAGGAGGGCTTCTTTAGTCTAGTTAAACGTCTTAGATCTTTAATAGCTAGGATAGACGAAGATAGTCTATATATTATTGTTAGAGGTCATATGACCTTATATACTCCCTCACACTTTAGCTAGCTTACCTATAGATAGTTTCTTCTCTTCTTTACGTATTCATCTATTTTCTAGAGTACACTACCTTTCTCTATAGTCTATCTCTATTAGGTTATAAGCGCCTATCTTTAAAGCCTCTATTTTATAATAAGCTTTAATTCCCCGTTTTTACCTCACTTCTTAGCGAAGTTATATCACGCTAAGACTCTATATAGGCCTATAGTAGAGTTTTTCTAGATTAAGGTCTTTAATCTATACCCCGTTTCCGAGTATTTCTAATTCGACTAATTAGAGCCCTCTATTTATCTATATCTAGATCTTATCTATTTATATCATTTCTATATTATTTATAACTATTAAAAAGGCTATTCGACTAGACTATTCTTACGCCGACCGCTAAGACCGTTCGTTAACTCTATCACTTTTTTATCCTAACCGTTCGAAACCTCTTCTTCGATTATCACTTTTTTATCTTAACCGTTTAATCCTATTTAACTATTATCCCTATATATTATATCGATACTATATAATTTCGATCGATAGAAAGAGTCCGATATTATAAAAATTATACTAAAGCTTAAAGGTAAATCTAATTTCGCCTAATAGTAGTATAGGTTATATATAGCCCTTAGGGGTAATAATAAGATCTATATTAAGCTTATTTAGGGTACTATCACTAAACCTATACTACCGGATCTTAGTGATAAATCACTAGATACCCTAAGAGAACTAGCTTAATATAATATAATTATAGCTACTCTTACTTTAGGATCTAATACCCTACCTACTCCTATCTCCGAAGCTCTTATCTAAAAGCTTATTCGAAAGTAAAAGTAAGAGAATAAAGAGCTTATAAAGGAATACTAAGTCCTTATTAATAAGTAGGATTCTATTAATATTTATTACTATAACTAGATTTTCGGTACTCTTAAAGCTATCCCTACCTCTTATATATAAAATATTAATAATCTATAAGATATATATAAATATCTTTATATAGAGTATAGTACCTTATTATAGTAAGGTAATTTTAAACGTTTTAAGATCCTTATTAATTTATAATATAAAAATAATAATCCTATAGAATTCGTATATAAATTTAAAGAAGCTCTCTTTAAAATCTAGTAATAAAACTTAGTTATACCGCTAGATATAGTTCTTAATTTCTTTATTAGGGCTATTTAGGGTAACCCTCGATATTATACCTTTATCTAAAATTTAAGACCGGATTTAAAAGATCCTAACTTTATAATAGAAGTCTATTATAATTTTATAATAATAGAGGGTTCTAATTATATTATAAATTAGTCGTCTAATTCGTTTAACTATTTAGCTAATATAATATCTATAAAGGACTTATCTACTATTTCGAATATAAATTCTAATACTTTATCTAAGAAAGATAAGAAGAATAATAAGTCTAAATCTAATAATAAAGATAAGTAGTCTTTAAATAAAAAGGATAAGAAGAAATAGGACTATAAGAAGGATACTATCTAGTATAAGTTATATAATACACTTAGGAACTATTATACTAGAAACTATTATTTAAAAGCTAGAGGATCTACTAATACTATCTACCCTACTCCCCCTCCCTAGTAAGGTCCTTCCTTAGGAGACCCCTTCTTTCGGTATAATAATCTATTTACTAACGCGTTATTTTAAACTAACGTTTATAGGGGGATCTATATTATATCTAAAGAAGGATCGATAGCTAACTCTAGTAGAGATATTATTAAATAGATAATCGATTCCGGTATTAGTATATATATAACCCCTTATCGGTCTATTTTTATTAACTTTAAAGAGTGTATACTACCTATATCTATAGCTATAGGTGATATTTTTTATACCGAAGGCTATAGAGATATTAACTTATAGCTTTTAAACTAGGATTAGACTAACTATTATTCTTCCCCTTCTCTAATATTAAAGAAGGTCTAGTTAGCTCTAGAGTTAAAGTCTAGCTTAATTTGTATATCCGCTTTTAATAAGGAAGATATTAGAACCTAAATAAAGAATAGCTTTATAACCTTTAAGTATTAAGATACTACTAGTATAGAGTCTATTATTAGTTATACTATATATAAAGGAGAATATTACTAGTTAAACTATAATAGTATCGATAAGATTAATACTATACTAGAATATAATCTAGTCTCCGGCTCTCCTAACTCTATCTTTACTATAAAGAAAGGTTCTCCTATAGCTATCTTTATAGACCTTACTTATTAGCGTATATACTATACTAGCGAAGACTATATAAAAAAGATAGAAATTTATATAGATAGAATTATATTAAAACTAGGCTCTAGTGTCACTTTTCTATACACTCCCTATGTTAAGGGAAAAGGTTATACTTTACCTTTTAAAAAAGTTAGATCTATCTAGTCTAAACCTAATAAATTTATTTATCTCGACGTCTAAAGTCCTATCTCTATTATATCTTATAGTAGAGAGCACTCTTTTACTAATAATACTACCCGGTTTATCTAGCTCTTCTTACTAAAATCTAGAGCTAAAGTTATAAAGAAATTTATATAGCTAGAAGGATACTTAAAGATATAATTCTCTTTCACTATAAAAAAGGTATATAGTGATAATACTCCTAAGTATAAACCCCTTACTACCTATCTCTCTTCTCGCGGTGTTATATAGGACCCTACCCCCCTATATATAAAGTAGCTAAATAGCGTTACCGAGATTAAAAACCGTTACCTTATAGAACCCCTTATAGCTATTATAACTAAATACTAGCTTCTAAAGTATCTCTAAGGCTATCTTCTTAGTAGTATAAACTATACTATAAATAGACTTTATACCTCTCGTATTAGTATATTACTATATAAAGCTCTCTATAGAAAGAAGCTAGATTTATCTAATCTATATGCCCTTAGGTGCTAGTGCTAGTTCCTAATTCCTAAAGAGAAGCGAGCTATAAAGCTAGATCCTTATATAGAAGAAGCTCGGTTTATCGCTTATAACGAAGGAGATAACTACGTATTATATAATATCCGCACTAAGAAGATCATTCGTTCTTAAAATATTATTTTTAATAAGAATCTAATACTAAAGGACCTTCCTAATCCTACCTATAATCTTAATATTACTAGCTAAGGTACTAAATTATAGTCTCTAGTATAGAGAGCTTAATCTCTCTCTAACCGTTATATCCTAATTAATTTTCTTAATAAATACGACTATTATAGTAATCCGTTTTTACCTAATAAAGACCCTATTCGTGCTAAAATTTAGGCGATTCCCTAACGTTTCGAATCCCCTCCTCCCTCTCCTACTATCGAAGATATAGATAATATAGATCTCTTTAGACTAGCGAGTCTACCCCTCGATCCGTCCGATCCTACCGTACTTTATAGGATCCCGATTTCCGAAATAGAAGACCGACTTCTAAATTAGAATACCTTTAAGATCGACGATAAGGTTAAAATAGCGGGTAGTATTAGTTCGAGAGTGGAGGTATAAAATAAGAGTTTAGGAATATAGTCTTCTTCTTAGGAAACTACTCTTAGTTAGGAAGCTACTACTAGTTATACTAGTTAGGATACTATATAGATCGCTTCTCGGTAGGACTATTCCTTTATAGACTAGATTCCTAATAACACTAGTAATATAGTATATAGACCTTCTTTATCTATCTCTATTAATATATCTATAGACCTAAGACGTTTAACTAGACTAAAGAAGCCCTCCTAGGCCTATCTTAATAGTCTCGCTTCTAGGACTTTCTTTAATACTAATATATTATAATTCCTTACTAGCTCCCCGGATATTTTAATAAAGCTTTTTACTACTATTACTTCTAAAGAGTAATACGTACCTTCTAAATTAAAACCGTAAGATATTAGTTTTAAACCTAATAGATAGAAAGAAGTAATAATTTACGCGGAAAAAGATAAATAGCTAGTAGCTATATATAAAGAGCTCTCCCGCTATAATAAAAATAGGACCTAGAGAGTTATCTCTCGCTCGAAAGTAAGAGATAAGAGCCGGAAACCTCTTACACTTCGCTAGGTCTTTAAAATTAAATATAATAGGACGTATAAAGCTCGCTTAGTAGCCCACGGTTTCCGGTAGGTAAAAGATCTAGACTTTTATAAGGTTTATACTATTATAGCTAAACTAATATTTTTTTAGATTTTTACTACTATTACTATAGCTAAGCGCTAGTTTTTATATTATATAGATATTATAACTACGTTTCTTTATATAGAGCTAAAAGAACCTATTAAAATTAAACTCCCTAAAGGTATATAAGATAACTATCCTACTAATTAATTTATTAGATTACTTTAAAAAACCATTTATAGACTAAAATAAAGTCTTTAAGAGTAGTATTAGCTTCTTTATAACGTCCTAATCTCTATAGGATTCTATTATATATAGGTAGATCACTCTATCTTTATAAAGAAAGATAATAACCTCTATATTATAGTATATATCGATAATTTACTAGTTCTATCCCCCTCCGGAGATATAATTTAGTATTTTAAAACTACTATTTCTAGGCACTTTAATATCTTAGATAAGGGAGTTCTTAAGAGATATCTTACTATTAACGTACACTACGGAAACGACGGAGAAATTTATTTATCTTAGTCTAACTACGTTAACTAGATTCTAGCTCGCTTTAGTCTTAAAAAATATAATACTATCGCTACCCTAATAGATAATAAAGCGGTTTTAATACCTTTCGATAGTACCGCTATAAAGATATAGATAAAAGAGTATTAGATAAAAATCGGCACTTTAATCTAGTTAATAGTTTTAACTAGACTAGATATCTCTTTTATAATAATTAAACTTCCTAGATATATAAAGAACCCTAGAGAACTATATTTTTAAGGCTTTAAAAGGGTCTTTCGATACCTTATAGGATTAAAGAACCTCTCTATTTCTTTCTTCCTAGCGTCTAAGTTAAAATCTAATACTACTTCTTCTAAATCTACCCTCTACAGATTTTGTGATATAGACTAGGGTAGTCTATATAGCGAAAAAGGGCTTTCTATATCCGGTTCTATCTTTAAGATAGCTAGCGGTCTAATTTCCTAGACTAGTAAGAAATAACCCTACGTTACTTTATTAATAATAGAGAGCGAGTATATTACTAAGGCGCTTACCGTTTAAGAAGCACTCTAGCTTATATAACTACTTATTAAAATTAGTATTAAAGGTTTCTTAAAAAAGCTAATTCCGATTTACGTAGATAATAATAGGGCAATTGCTTTAGCCTTAAATCCCGAGTTTCACGCTATAATAAAATATATTACTATCCGGTTTTATCGACTTCGTAAGGAAGTAGCTACCGGATTAGTATACTTCGTGAAAATTCCTATAGCGTAGATAGCGGCCGATAGGATAACTAAACCCCTTACTAAAAACATATTTCGCCGCTAGCTTTCCTAGATTAGTCTCTATAAATATCGGAAGGATTTTTGATTTCCGGTTTATATATAAAAATAGGGTGTTAAATCTGCCGTTTAAAAGCACTTATTTTTACTATTTTTACTATCTTTATATCTAGTTTTTTTTATTAGGAGAAGGGTGGTTATTAACTATATAAGGTAGATAGTTATATATTCTGTTATAGGGGGTGTTAGAGGTCACGTGACCTCCTTTACTCCCTCACACATTAGCTAGCTCCTCCTTAGATAGTTTCTTCCCTTCTTCACGTATTTTATCTATTTTCTAGAGTATACTACCTTTCCCTATAGTCTATCTCTATTAACTTCGTTTAAAAACTATAAAGATAGGGGTAAAGAAGATAGTTCGACTATACTATAACCGCGGTCGTATATACCGAAACCGGGGTCCCGATAGTGTAGAGCGTAAGCGCTAATTAACTACACTTATAGTTAACTATCCTTTCGCTATTTCCCTTCGGCTTCGGGATATAAATTAGTGGGTCCTAACTATAGAGAATTATACGTATAATTATAAACTATCGCCGCTATTAATCTACCCCGCTTACCGGAAATAGGAGGTTCTTATAAAGGCCGAGGATCTTAAGAAGATACTAAAGTAAGGGCTACCTACCTATAAGATTATAACTAGAATACGCAAGGATCCTAATTCTTATATAACTTCCCGTGATATATATATATAATTACCGGAAGAAGGTTTAGAGCCGATTCCTTTAGGGTCGTACCCCGCTTTAAGTATTAATAATAGAGCTTCTAAAGGATAGTAATTAGATCTTTTAGTATAAGATCGACGATAAGAGCTATATTACTACTTTATTTTATATATATATAATAAGTATCGCTATACTAAAATTAAATCCCTAGGTAATTTCTATAGATTATATATATAAGATAAATCGATATAGTATACTATTACTTAATATCGTTAGGTTCTCTACTACTAGTTTAACCTACTATCTTAGCTTTACTTTTATAAAGGATAAGAAGGAGGATAGCTATAAAGTTATCCTATAGTACCTTACTAAAACCTATAAATCTCGGGAAACACTATTGTCACGCTAGGTTTAACTAATGTTAGGCCACTAGTACCCTTTCGGGATAGTAACTCTTAGTAGTTAGTTTTTAATATAAGTGCTATTTTCTATGGTATTGCCTTAGTAAAAAATATAGCCCCCGAATATCTCTAGCCATAGAGTACTTCTGCGGTCGGTCTGATCTTTACCCCCCCCCCCCCCTTTTATCTGATTATGAAGCTCCACGTAAATCACGTGATCCAGATAGGGCTTGTTTGCTAGGGTTTGCCGAGTCCCCCTATAAATATTCCGGTCTCCTATAGTAAAAGCTGCACTTTCACCTATATTTTTACCTGTACCTTTACACCCCCCTTTCTATCACTTTTATACCCCTATTTTTATTAATTTTCATCAATTTTCACCTATTTTTATCTATTTTGCACCTATTTCTATCGATTTGTTATCACTTTTTATCGATTTGTTATCGATTTGTCATCCATCGATTTTCACATGTTTTGAATAAATCACGTGATCTAGATAGGATTTGTTTGCTAGTTTTTGCCGAGTCCCCCTACAAACATTCCGGTCTCCTATAGTAAAAGCTGCACTTTTACCTACACTTTCACCTACACTTTTATAACCCGTTTTTATTAGTTTAAAAATGCCCTTTGATTTTGACTTTTAATTTGTTTTAAATGTAGGCAAAAATGTAGACAAAAATAAAGCTTTTACTATAGGAAACTAGAATGCAAATTGACATTGACATTGATATACAGATTTTTCATTTGTGTGCGGACTCGGTTAACCCTAGTAAATAAACCCTATCCAGATCACGTGATTTATAGGGAGCTTTATAGTTAGATAAAAAGGGGAGGGGGGAGGGGCGGGTAAAAATAAGACCGACCGTAGATATACTCTGTAGCTGGAGATATCCGGGGGCTATGTTTTTTACTAAGGTAATACAATAGAAAATAGCACTTATATTGAAAACTAACTACTAAGAGTTACTATTCCGAAAGGGGTACTAGTGGCCTAACATTAGTCAAACCTAGCGTGATAATAGTGTTTCCCTAAATCTCTTAGACTAGATCCCCCCTATATAATCCTAACCGATAAGGAGTAAGCCCTATAGGATAAACGCTATTAAGGATATCTTCCTAGAGATAAAGAATATAATCTACTTATAGTATATTAATATAAATATTATAAAGAAGGTACGCCCGCTACTTTCTAATTAGCTTAAAAAGGCTATATAAGAAGCTCGAAGCTAGGCGGATTTAACCTAGGCGGATTTAACCTAGGCGGATTTAACCTAAGGCTCCGCTCGCTACCGCTATCGTATAAAGGACTAGGAAGCTAAAGAGCTCTAATAGAAGGTTAATAAAGGCTAGAAGAAGATACTAAAGCGATAGAACCGAGTCGTTTTTACCTTAATAATTAATAACTTTAATATATAATAGGAAGTGTTTAAAGAGAGATATACCGATCTAATTTTTAGTCCTCTTCTTAACTATATATAGGCTAAATAGATTAAGGATTGCCCTAAGAAGTTCCTTTATTTCTATATAAAGTAATACCTTTACTTTAATAAAATTGCCACTTCTCGGATAGAGGGAGCCTATTAGCTCTTAAAATAGGATCTTCTAGTATTAATAAATGATTTACTAGTAATTCTCTAGAACTTTAAACGTATTATCGAACTATAATTTAGTCGAATTATAAATAAGATCGAGACTAAGAAGATTAAAATACTTATATATTATTAACCGCTCTATTTATAACTAGTTAAGAGGATCTTATTAAAAGCGATATAGTATATAGATAACGTCTATAGACGATACCTACCAGAGGGACCGGAGAAAGCACTAATTCCTAGATTATATAACTATAACTCGAAGTATACGTCTAGATTCCTATATATATATATTATCTAGTAGTATAATAACGATAAGAAGAGCCTAGAGCCTAATTTATGCAACTAACACTAGTATTTATATAGTGTTTCTATACCCCTAATTAACCCTCTCCTTCTTATTTAAGATCCTCTTTAAGTTTAACGATAGGGACGTCTATAGGAAGCGAGAAACCTAATCACTATCACCTAGTAAAGCACCTAGAATATTCCCTCTTTACCGGATCCCCTAACCTAGGATCGATCTACCTAGCGAGAACTATTAGTATTCGAATATACGCTTTTGTAAGAAGATAGATAGGGATAGGGATAAGGACGTAGGCGAGGCTAGGGACGAGGCCGAGGAGCTAATATAACTATAATAGAGGGTGGTAAAACTAGTAGTATAGGCCGAGGACGGGGCCGAGGATAGGGCTGAGGACGAGGAAACGCGCGGGGAAGTGTATAAGTAGCGTATTTAATCTATATAAGTAAATAAATACTTAATTTAATAAGAATATACAATTTTTTCTAATTAAAATATATATTTTTTTACTATATAAACCGGAATTCCTATAGTAGTAGTAGAATTATATAGTAGAAAACTCTATACTAGTAGAAAGTATAGTAGAAACTAGGGCCGCACCTAATTAGGAAGGCGGTACTAAATTTTTAGGTAGGGGGGTGGTATTATCTAAAGAGGGGTGGTATTATCTAAAGAGGGGTGGTATTATCTAAAGGGGGGTGGTAGTATCAATACCCTAGTTTAAAGGTTTTCCGGCGAATCTCCCCTATTAAACATAGGAATTTATCCTTTGAGAATTTATAGTATCCGGTTATAGTAGTAGCTTCTACCGCTTTACTATACTAGTGTTTATATACACTAAACACTCCGATATCGAGAGGTTATAGTATATAACTAGTATAGGATAGTAAGAAAAATAATATTATATTATTTTTCTTATAAAACTAGACGAATTTACGCGTTATAGAGCTTCTAAAACGGTTATATAAAACTAGTCTTTTTATATCTAATATATAGCTAATAGTATATTTATAAAAAAGCTAGATCTATTAGAACGCTAAAGTGTTATTGTTATCTTCTTAGATAATATTAAACTAGCGTAATAAAGCTTACTTTACGCTTAGGATAATAAGCGGGGGATAGGTAAAACTATCTATAGAAATAGCTTTTAAAATAGTAATAGATTTATAGTTTATAATAGATCTATTAAAAAGCTTCTTCTTTAGATATCTAGTAATAATAAATTAATCCTTTCTAACACTAATTTAGAAGCTAGTTCGTTAAAATTATAGATATCTTACTAGTAAATCCCGTGCTTAGCTATCACCCTTTCGTAGTCTTTAAACTACCTTTATATAACTAATTTATCTAGAGTAGATACTCTCTCGATATCGAGAGCTTTTCTATATCGTATATAGTACTCTAGATACCGTTTTAGAAACCGTTTTAGCTAGTAAGCGCTAATTTATAGCGGATCTATATCTATATCCTAGTGGTCTTCTTCTAGAATTAAATCTATAGCTATAGCAATTTAGCGCCGGTTTATCGATACTCCGACTATATTAAAGTAATTAATATATTTATATAAAGCTCCCTCTTATGTAGTAGTAAGCTTCCTACTATTAGGTTATCGTTAAAAAAGTGATTTTCTACCTTATTATCGCCGGCGTAGTCGATATATTAGGACCGCGAATTTATGCGTAGTTTTCGTAATATTGGGTTTAGACTAATTAGAGAGAGACTTAATAGCTTTCTCTATCTTAATCTCTATTTCTCTATTAGCTTTAGGTATAGTTAGTAGGGTAGTGCTAGTTTAAAGTGAAAATAGTAATTTAGATAAAAACGTTATAAATAGATAATCTATTATATCTAGATAGTAGATAATAGAAGGAAGAAGCTATGTAGTGGAAATATATAACTTAGAGAAATAGATAGATAGACTCTAGAGAGGAGAAAAGAAGAAGAGAGAGAGGGAAGCTATCTATATATATAAGGAAAGTCCTAGGAAGCGGGGAGTGACGTAATAAGCACGTGACCACCCTAACACCCCCCTTTAGGACTAACCTAGATACCCCTATTCCTACTCTCTATATAAAAACCTCTTTTTTTTTTTTTTTTTTTTTAATATATAGTCTTTACTACCTTTCCTACGTATTATTACACTCCTTTCTCTATTAGTAAATTATATATAGACTACTAAAGGCCTAGTATATATATAAATCTATTATATACTTCCTTATCGAGAGCTTTAGTAAACCCGTCCGCTATATTATATATCGTATTAATATATAGTAGATTAATCTTCTCTCTAAAGATCGCGTCCTTAACGAAGAACTAGCGTATATTAAGCTATCTTATACTATTTTTATAAGAGCGCTTTCCTATAAGAAGCTAGGTATTAATATTATCCGTTAAGATAACGATAGGTTTTACTATATTCGGTAGGTTTAATATAGTAGCGATTTTTATTAGCTATTAGGTATCCCTTACTAGTCTATTAAGAGCGTACTACTCCGTTACTATAGAAGACGGTATTATAATTATCTACTTCCCTAAATACTACCTAATTAATATACCGCCGAAAAACTAGATAGCCCCCTCTATAGACTTCGTATTAGACTAGTCCCTATATAAGGCGTCTATATATATAAAGAAAGTTATATCCTAGATTCTTCCGAGCGTTATATATATAGCTCTATTATCCCTTTTAGATATCTATAGACCTATCGGATAGCTTATATATTATTAGTAGTAGAAGCTATAGAATAGTATTATAGTTTTATAACCGCGAACTTAATATCCGGTCTTATCTCTATAGTAAGCTAATTCAGTCTTCTAATAAGAGATCTATATAATATATAATCTTTATTATATAAATAGCTCTCTAGGTTATTATTATCCTCCTATTTCTAGTATAGTGATAGCGGGATAGGGGTTAGTATATATAACTATATTTCTATAAGATATAGCGTTTCTAAAGTGTAAGTTTTCTAAGATATTATTATAGTCTTCTTACTATAGTCCTAAGAAATAGCGCTACTAAGAAAGCGTGAAGGCTCTCCTATATCTTTAATTTCGAACTACTCCTTTATCTAGTAGTAAATCTACTATACTTCTATATCTATTAGCGCGGTAGTAATAAAATTATCTATATAAACTAGTAAAAACTATACTATTTCGCCTTAACCTTTTATATATATATAGGGATTATTATTAAGTACGTAAAAATTAATCTTATTTAATCTAGTATCTAGCTCTTTATTCTATAAAGCTACTAAATTATAAAGCCTATATAGAGCTTATTTTAATTAGTAAATCTATCTTTTAATTCTAATATCCGGTTTATAGTATTCGAAACTAAAGGGTTAAAATATATAGACTATCTCCTAATTATCTTATAATATATTTAGATATACTATAACTATATTAAATTGCTTCTATTTATAATTCTATTATATAATAATAGTAAAAATAATCTTAATAAGTGTGTTTTAGACGATAGGTATATAGAAAGGGCAGGACTACAGCAACCCCCCCCCCCCGGCTAGATCGACCCCCCCCTGCCTGAAAATGCCTGAAATTTCAGTACCGCCTTCCTAATCGGGTGCGACCAGGATTTCTGCCTTACTTTCTGCCAGTGCAGAGATTTCTGCCATATAATTCTGCCACCACTATAGGAATTCCAGTTTACATAGTAAAAAAACATGCATTTTGATCAGAAAAAATTGCACATTCTCATTGAATTAAGCATTTGTTTACACATATAGGTTAAATGAGCTTCTCAACCAGGTCCCCGCGCGCGTTTCCGGCCCCTTCCACGTCTTCCCCTAGTCCCAGTCCTAGTCCCAGTCTTATCACTGTCACTGTCACTGCTAACATTGGTATCCTTAGTCATAGTTCCGCGTCCCCTTCCGCGTCCTCGACCGCGTCCTTGTCCTCGCCCGCGTCCTCGACCGCGTCCTCCTTCCTGTGATAACACATACTCGAAGCCCGAGGGGTCTCTCTACGTAGATCGATCCTGCGTTAGGGGATCAGGGGAAGACTGTATGGTGGTGGCCTGCGTGCTAGAGTGGGGGGTTGATAGTGTGATTATCAAGTTCCTTGCTCCTCGTGGACGCCCTCGTCCTCGTACCCTGATTGGATCTTGGATTAGGAGTATAGGATCGATTGGCGGAGGACTACTAGAGCTGTATAAATGCTATTGTTAATGAAAAAGGGAGGGTTCGAGGCTCTTATTATCGTCATAATACTGCTTTAGTATATGAATGCACGGGAATCCTAACGTATTCTTTGAATCACAACTGTAAACTAGAGGAATTGGAGGCTTATCCTCGGTTTCTAGTAGGTATCTATCGTATGTATTCTTTATCTACTAAATCACCTTCCGGGATATCTTAGTCGTGATCAGTTTATAAAGCGGATAAGGTTTTGTTGGCTATCGTATCTTCTCGCTTGCAATATCCGCCTGGACTTTATCAAATTGATACTAAACAACCCGCTTAAAACAACGGAGGACGACAAGAAGATCATTTGTTAAGACATGGAGATCGTGTTTCAGTAGCCAATAGGCTGACTCTGCCCGCGAAGTTGCTCTCTCGTTGAGGTAAAGGTATTTGGATATATGAATATAAAGAAAACGCTTAGGGCAGCTTTCAAGCCATTCATCTTTAAGATAGCGAAGGAGAGGCTTATAAATTGGATCCTTATAGTTCTCTTTGAAGAACTCCCACTACCGATCCTTCTCCTCTAGTGTAGTGGCGTACACAATACGATTCTAGCGTTTTAGTATCTTCTTCCAAGCCTTATCAACCTGCTCCTAAATTTCCTTTGATATCTAGGCCTTTGTCTTTCGGGATTAGGAGGAATTTGCCTAGGAATTTGCCTAGGAATTTGCCTGGGAAATAGCCTGGCGGATCTGTTCTAAAAGGAGCGGTCGAGCCTTTTTTAGGATTGCTATATTGATATACCAGATACATACTATAGACTTTGTTATAGGAAACACGCTCTCAATTGCAGCAATAAGGCCGTCCTCTTTATTAGTGAGTATCGTACGGGGGTATTCAAGGCCAAGGGAATCATATGCTTTAGCAAGACAAGTAAGAACAACTTCATAAGTGTCTTGCTTCTTATCCCGGATAAAGGCAAATCCAAGATATATAGTTGACCTAGTTACGGTAAAGCCAACGATATCAAGCAAAGGGAGTTTGTATTAGTTCGTTTTGTAGGTGCAGTCTATAGAGATCACCTAGGGATTCGATTGTAGCATTGTGACGCAGGTCTTATGCATACAGAAAAGGGTAGTGATATATTGATCGTCATCGAGTTCGTATTTGAAGATCCAATTTCCGTCCTTAGGAAGCTCTTGTAGTAGCGCCTGGATAGGCGTACGACTATTGAGAAATTCCCGGTTTAACTGTATCCGTAGGTTGTTAATATCCTTAGGTATAATACATGAATTGGGGTCACTTTCGCGAAGACTTGTGATAATTTAGCGGGTAGCGAGACCTTGCTTTAGCTGTTACGTGATAATATCGAGCTTCCGTTTAACCTCTAGCTTCCGCTAGATATTATAGGTGCTTGCAGGCGAAGGGCCATGGTTATGTGATTCGTTTTCAATAGTAAAGATCCAGGTATTTGTGAGCTGGGAGAATCGAAGCGAGACACTAAATAGGCAGTCGGCCGCAATTGTTATTGTCTTCCGCTGATTTCTAGAGGGTTAAGATACTTCAGAATCGGGATCGTCATCGTTATCATGCGGATTCGTCCGACCGCGGTCATAGCAGATCCGGACTGTCTTCTTTACCCCCCGCTTAGTTATCTTTGTACGCCGGCTAGTCACTGTATAGCCGGAATCCTTGATAAGGTCATTGATCTCTTCGAGAGCGAGCTCAGGGTCGTTGTATTGCTTATTGGCAGGCGGGAGAGGCATCCGTGGCTCGGTGGGATTGATGCTTGGTAGTGCGGGTACGGTGGGATTGGTGCTTAGCAGTGCGGGTATGGTGGGATTGGTGCTTAGTAGCGCAGGTGGGGACTCGGGGACGATCTCACAGTCCGAAATAGGGTCCGTATCGGACGAATCAAGGTATGCCAGGCCTAAAGAGGCCATTTTGGTCGCTAGAATGATAAAAGTAGGATGGAAATAATGCAAAAAAAGGGATTAAAACTGATAGATTTGGTCGAAAAAATGGGTTGGAAGAAGGTAGGATAATATATATAAACCAGAATTGCATTATCAGATTGATTGCTGCTCGAGTCCTACAACATATATGAGACTAAAGTGACTTGTTTTTACTATGTGTTTACATATAAATTGCAGGTATCTACTATCGTCCAATAGTGTTAGGGGAGTTTGACACGAAGGCGGTGTGAAACCTCGAAGGCGGTGAGGAAGGCGGTAGGCAGAAATAGGCGTCGAGGTATCGAACTACCCAATTAGGAAGGCGGTGACTAATATTTCAGGCAGGGGGGGGTCGATCTAGCCGGGGGGGGGGGTTGCTGTAGTCCTGCCCTATAGAAAATAGAGTCTTCCTTCTTTAT
Organism: Penicillium rubens; assembly: GCF_028828025.1. Lineage (NCBI taxonomy): Eukaryota > Fungi > Ascomycota > Eurotiomycetes > Eurotiales > Aspergillaceae > Penicillium > Penicillium rubens. The sequence goes on from NW_026890600.1 coordinate 7,310,840, forward strand.
CTAGAAGTTCCTATATACTATCTATCTTACTTTAAAACTATATACCTTATTATCTTTAGTGACTTTAAGATTATATACCTATTAGCTTAGAAGCGGAGTGATTCCTAGCGGTCTTCGAATAATATCGAAAGTGTCTTTTATATAGAGATTATTAATCTAACTCTCTATAGTAGCTTACTATCTATCTATAAATTTAGACTTTAGAGCTTACTTATAGGACTAAAGGATATCAATATCTTTAATATAAAGTGGCTTACTATTATAAATAAAGGGAGTGCTTTACTTAGTAAGAACCTTCGATACTACTAGCCTTCCTCTCTATATATCCTACTTATCCTATCTAGATCCCTCGCTAGCACTATTATTACCCTATAGAACGTCCGGTCTTATATATATTATCTTCGTCTTCGGTTTCGGTAGAGGGTTCGGTCTTAGGGGATATAGAGGGTTCTTAGGGAAGCTATAGCGCTCCGGTAAACGTCTTATACGGCTTAAACGGTAGGGAATAAACTATAGAATTGTCTCGTCACTACTAATTATAACGATAGACGGCTAACGATCCTATTAAATTATAATCTAATCGGTCTCGATCGTAGAAACATTATAAGAAATCTCTTCTCGCGGCTATAAAAACTCCTCTTTTAGTTAATAAAAAGGCTCCTAAGAAATCTCTTCCTATTATTAATAAAAAGTGGACTAAGAAAGTTCTTCCTCTCTATAAGAGAGAGCTTTATAAGAAATCTCTCACTAAGTGTATAGAACTAGTTATAAAACTAGTTTCGGAGTCTTATACTATAGTATATCCCCTCTAAATGCACTAGGTAAATATAGTGTTAGTGATTTAATAACTACTACTAGCGGTATAAGATCTCGCTAAATTAGTGTCTCTTCCTTTTAGTAAGAAAACACCTATCTCTCTTCTTACTAAGAAACTACCTATCTAGCTAGTTTATATAACGTATTTCACAAGCGAGTGGCCACCACAAGCGAGTGGCCACCCCACCGAAAAACGCGTCCATGAATTAACACCTTCTTCTTTAACCACCCACCATGCCACCAATCCGCTCCCAATCCTCTGCAAATTCAACAGAGCAAGAGGGTAGGATCTTATTAGCTATCTAAGCTTTTAAAAATGGAGATATTATATCTGTTGCTCTCGCTGCTCGCACTTACAAAGTCCCGCGTATAACTCTCCGCCACCGGCTTAGTGGTGTACAACACCGCGCGATTTCTCGCGCAAATTCGCATAAACTGACAGAAACTGAAGAGGAATCTCTTTAAAAATGGATTCTCTCTATGGATTCCCGGGGATTAGCTCCCCGGCCGTCTATAGTGCGAGAAATGGCGAATCTTCTCCTTGAAAAGCGCGGTACTACCCCGGTTCCTTCGGTCGGCGAAAATTGGGTGACGAACTATATGAAAAGACGCTCTCTTCTATCCTCTCGGTTTTCGAAACGGTATAACTACGAGCGTGCGAAATGTGAGGATCCGGAGGTTATAAAGGGGTGGTTTGATCTTGTTTAAAAAACTATCTTACAATTTGGGATCGACCCGGACGACGTTTATAACTTTGATAAGACCGGTTTCGCGATAGGATTAACGGCGACGGCGAGGGTGATTACGAGAAGCGAATACTACGGTCGGAGAGCACTTTTACAACCTAGAAATCGTGAATAGGTGACGGTTATTGAGTGTACGAATGCTACTAGTTAGGCCCTTCCACTGTGTGTGATTTTTAAAGGCAAAGTCTTTATTGAATCCTGGTTCGATAGCCTTCCTTCTGACTAGCGTTTCGAAGTTAGTCCTAACGGCTGGACTACTAACGAAATTGGACTTCGTTAGCTTAAAAAGCTCTTTATTCCTACCACTTCTGTACGGATGAAGGGGGTATATCGGCTTTTAATACTAGATGGCCATAGAAGCCATTTAACCCCGAAATTTGACGAAATCTGCGAAAAAAACCGTATTATACCAATCTGTATACCTCCGTATTTATCCCATCTTTTACAACCTTTGGATATAGGCTGTTTTGTAGTGTTAAAACGGGCTTATAGGAGACTGGTTGAATTCCGGATGCGGTGCGGATCTAATCATGTGGATAAATTGGATTTCCTCGAAGCTTACCCTGATACACGAAAGGAAGCTTTTAAAATAGAGACTGTTAAAAACAGCTTCCAATCTGCCGGTTTAGTCCCCTTTGAACCAGATAGGGTGATTTCGAAGTTGGATATTCGGCTTACTACACCAACCCCCCCCCCCCCTAGCCGGGGTAGTGATTGGGATCCAAAAACACCTTCAAACTGTGTGCAATTGGAAAAGCAAGCTTCCTCTATCAAAGCATTGCTTCGTACCAGATCAAAAACCCCCCCAAGCCCGCTGAATTCCGCTATAAATCAGGTTTTAAAAGCCTGTCAAATGACGATGCAATCCGCTGCACTTCTGGAGAGAGAAGTGAGTGATTTACGCGGTGAAAACGAGAAGAAGAAGCAAAAGCGTGCTAGATCTGGGAAGCATCTATACGCAGAGAGCGGTCTCTCAGTGCAAGAAGCATCTGTGCTGATTACACAGCCGGTGGAAGCAGCTGAACCCGGTCCCGGTCAGCATGGTGAATCAGCTTTACAATCGCGTACAAAACCCCCCCGGGGGTGCGGAGTATGCAGGAAGCCAGGACATAGGAGAGAGACATGTCCAGATAGATGATATTTTTTTAAAAATTTAATTTAATGGCGTTTTGGCTGAAATAAATGGATTTGAAATTGGTATGTTGGGTTAGGGTGGCCACTCGCTTGTGGTGGCCACTCGCTTGTGAAATACGTTATAAAGGTCTTATAAGCTTCCTTACTATCGTTACGCTCGATCGACTAATAAATAGGGGATTCCGGGATCACTTCTAGCACTAGAGGCTTTATAGCTTACTTTCTAGGCTAAGATAGTAGTAGAGGAAGAACTAATACTTCTATACTAAGCTAATCTATATACTTTCTAATTAATTCCTAAGCTTAGGGTTAGAGCGTAGGATATTATATAGCCTACTATATAGTTTATTATTATATAGCCTACTATAAAGACTACTATTTAGCCTATTATATCGGCTATCTCTTTACTAGCTTTTAGAAGATAGGCTATCGAATTAGAGATATATCCTCGACTTCCTAGATCTTAGTTAACACTTTAGGTATTAGTAGTATAGTCTATACTCTTCCCGGTATATTCGGTCCTACTAAGGGTTACCTTTACTAAATTATCGGCTTTATTAGACCTTAAATTATAGGTTCTAGCTTCCTATTAGTAATAATAACCTACGGAACTAGCCTTAGTTAAATCCTAGGTCTTTTAAATAGCTATTTACCCTTTTTAATCTAGGTTAATATCGGTCCTCCTTCTTCATAAAGTGCTCCGATATCGTTATTATCCGAATTAGGGTCTTTTAGTACTAGCTTTCTAGCCGGTACTAGACCCCCTTTCTAGTCGTTATCCGATCTAGTATTCTTATCTAGTTTATCTAGGAAAGTAACGTCCCGAGAGCGTATAATCTCTTTTATAGTAGGATTCTATACCTTAAAGATATAGCCGTTTTCTCCTTCGTAACTAATTAGATATCCCCGGAATGCTTATACTCCTAACTTCTCTCTCTTAGAATATAGATAAAAACAATTACTCCCTATATATAAAGGTGCTTTAGATTAACCTTCGTTTCTCCTATACTAAGGTCTTACTACTAGATAATAATTAGGGTTTTACCGGTTTTAGGGTTTACTAGGCGGTTATAAATATAAATAGTAGTATTTATACGAAAAGGCTAGAGAGAGTCTAGAAGCTTAGTATCTATATTTATCGTCCTCTATATTTAGTTAATATAGCCTCCTATACGCTCCGCTATACTATTAGGCTTAGGTATATATATAGGTATAAGTTTAAAAATTATTCCCTCACTCTCCCTCTATATCTAGAATTTACGGAATTCGCTTCCTCTATTAATACACTAGATAGCTAGATATCTACTATAGAGAAGCTTCTACCGCTTATAGAATTTAATTATATATTCTATAATCTTATCCTTAGTGCGAAAATAGGGACCTTTAGTATATTAGGTATAGTCGTCTATAATAGGAACCTAATATTTCTCTCTACCGGGTCTAGGGGGATTTATAGTCTAAGTGTTAGTATAAGATTTTATACTAGGCTTTTTAATATATTATTATTTATCTCTTAAGATCCGTTTCTTCGCTTTCCTAAGCTAATATACTTTATAATTAAAGTCGTAAAGCTTAACCTAGTTATCCTTAGTAAGAAGAATAGTATCCGCTAAAGAAGCTTTAATATACGGTTTACTAATATATCCTAGACGTCTATATATTTCGTACGTAAAGATAGCTTTACCAACTCTATTAAAGTCTTCGTTATCGTTAGACTTAGAGCTAGAATTAGGCTTATAAAAATACGTCTTTTAGACCTTAGTTAAAATCTCTATTTTTATATTCTTAGCTTCGCTTTTTATACTATAAAAAAGCGGGCCGTTAATCTATAGAAGTCCGCTAACCTTCTTCACTAGGCCGACCTCCTCCTGGTTTATACGTATAAGCTTTAATATAATCGGGTTATAATAAATCCTATAATCTACTTCTAGTGTATTTATAGATAGTAGTCTATCTTTAGTTAATAGGTTATAGTAGGTAGAGATAAGGATTATTCTCACTTTTCTAGTCGAAGTCTTAATCTAGATTAGGGCCTTACTATATACTATTATAAATTAAATATTACTATTAGTATTAGTATAGCTATATAGCGTTTTACCTAGCTTATACTTAGTATACTTATAAAAATCTTTATAGTAACTAATAATAGTTTTAGAAGCACTACTATCTAGTATTTATATCTTATCTATAGAGCGTGCGGAGTTTATATAAGCTATACTAGTCTTACCTTTATTCTTCTTATTATTTACTAACCGCTTTATAATACTATAATACTAGATATTCTTTACTAGTTTCTACCCTTCGAAAATAAGGTCTTCTATAAGGTAGTAGTATATCTTTACTAGATAACCTTTAATACTATAGTAGGGATACTTATAGCTATTAACGTACTATAATTATTAGTTTCTTTATTATTCCGCCTACTAGTCGATAGTCTTACCTTTTACTAGACTATTTTTAAAGAATAACTCTCTCTCTATCTTTATATCTATCTTAGTATCTAACGAAGTATTATATCCGCCGCTATAGCCGCGTCTACTATAACTACGTCCCTATCTACTACCGCCGCGCTAGTTCTCTATCTTCCGCGCTACGTTTACTATAGTAGAGGTGCTTAATAAAGTAGGTATATTATAAGCTTCTATAATTAGCTTTTTATATAAGCTATTAAAGTCGTCCTTCGTAACGCTCTCTAGAATAGTATCCTTTATTATCTAGTAGGTAAACTTTACCGAATCTAGTTCTCCTTCGAGATTATAAAGTATAATAAATATTATACCGAAAGGGTATAGCTCTACCTTATATAGGCCTAGTTAGTTATACTATATCTAATACGCTATAATATAGGCGTTAGCGCTAAAGAAATCTAATCTCCGGATCTTATAAAACTTAATAACTTTATATCTAATATTATCTATAATTTCTATACTATAAACGAGAGTCTCTACTTCGCGTATTATAATATCTATATAACGTAGAAAAGCTTCCACTCCTCCTTTAAGAATAGTGATAATCTCTTAATCTAGTAGACTCTTAATCTATCTATAGGCAATTTTTAACTAGTATTCCTAAATATTATACTTAGGGTCTATCTCCTATAGTCGGGGTAGTTTATAATTAGCCACTTTATCGATACGGACTATACTAAGTCCGTTCTCGATCTAGCGTTTCTATCTAGTAAGATTACTACTATCTAGTAATAACTTAATACCTTTATTTAATTTAATTTCCTTCTCCTCCGGGAGGTTTATACCTTAGGTCCGAGTCGCTCGTTTCGCTACGCTAGTAGAGGAAGAAGGTTAGGTTTAGGTACGAGGTATAGGGAGAGAGTATAATAAGCCCTTACCAGCGTTATTATCCTCGGAATTAGTTATATTAACTAGCTAGAAAAAATATAGAGTCTTCTCGATAGAAAGATCTCCGGTTAGAAGTAGAGAGACGCGTTTTCGCTAACTCTCGCTAAGAATGTAGAGTTTTTACGATAGAAAAATCTCTATTTATAAATATAGAGCTCTCTTAATAAGAAATCTCTAATAAAGAAATACGGCCTATAATAATATCGATAACCTTCACTACCTTAATAATAGATTCGATAATCCTTATTAGTGGGGTGCGGGACGGGCCGAAGCGCGACCTATAATAAAAATTTAAAAATTCTGATTCGCTTAGTTAAACTTAATAAAAATTGATAATTTTAATAATACTCGGAGTCCTCGAGTAAAGGGCTTTATAACCTAATAGAAGGAAGAAGCTACGTAGTGGAAATATATAACTTAGAGAAATAGATAGATAGACTCTAGAGAGGAGAAAAGAAGAAGAGAGAGAGGGAAGCTATCTATATATATAAGGAAAGTCCTAGGAAGCGGGGAGTTACGTGATAAGCACGTGACCACCCTAATAGTAGACCCTCGCTTATAAGGGTCCGTATTTTTTATAAAAAAATTATAGGGCCGGTTAGTCCTTCTTTAGATATAATATAGACCCCCCTATAAACGTTAGTTTAAAATAGCGCGTTAGTAAATAGGTTATTATACCGAAAGAAGGGGTCTCCCGAGGAAGGACCTTACTAAAGAGAGAGAGTAGGGTAGATAGTATTAGCTTAAAGTACTCTCTACTACTAAGGTAGGAGGGAAATCACCCTACTTTAGTTATTAATCTAGCCTATAATTTAACCGGGTTATAAGATAGAGATTTATTATAGCTATTAGAAGCTAAATTATTACTATTAGATAGGTTATTACTATAGAGCTTACTAGTAGATAGTATTAGTAGATCCGCTAACTTTTAAATAATAGTATTTAGTATAGTAGTTCCTAAGTGTATTATATAATTTATACTAGATAGTATCCTTTTTATAGTCTTACTTCTTCTTATCCTTTTTATTTAAAGACTACTTATCCTTATTATTAGATTTAGACTTATTATTCTTCTTATCTTTCTTAGATAAAGTATTAGAATTAATATTCGAAGTAGTAGTTAAATCCTTTATTAATATCGTATCAGCTAAATAGTTAAACGAATTAGAGTTAGAACTAAAGTTTATAATATAGTTAGAACCCTTTATTATTATAGGGAAGCGCTATTAGTAATAGAGTTTACCTACTAGTAAAAATAGTATTTATATTAAAAACTCATGGAAATACTACGATGCTAAACAATGGAGAAAGTATCGTATGTATTGAAATGGACAGAGAGGGAAAAGAAGAGACTGAAGGTGAGAGGCTGCCTGGGACTATCTACCTGTGAAGGCATCACGTGATGTCACGTGATCCTTCCAACATCCCCCTTATAGACCTGACTGCATCTCTATGCAAAACCTATCTCTTACATGCGATGTTGAAAAACTCTATATTGTTATAGTTGTAAATTGAAGATTTAGACCATACTAAGCAGATTGGTAAAGGTCTTAAATTGCTCTTTGCTTAGAGCTTTCGTGAAGCCGTTAGCTACATTTTTCTTGGTATTAACACGTTTAATGTTAATATATCCTTACGTAACTACGTCTTTAACGAAGAAGTATCGAAGTGTTAGCTATCGATTTGCTAACTTTCCTCCCTTTTTAGAGAGAAGAAGCTAGGAATTGATATTATCCGTGTAGATTTTAGGATAATAGAGCGGAAGTTGGAATAAATTAGCGACTTTCTTTAGCTATATAGTATCCCTATATAGTTGATTAAGAGCGCACTACTTAGTAATAGTGGTTGAATTCGCTATAATTGTCTGCTTTTTAGTAGCCTATATAACGGGTGAACTAGCTAGATACTATACCGAACCCTCGGTAGACTTACTATCTTCCTAATTAGTATAGGACGTATTAGTATACGCGTGAAAGCGGAGTTTATTAGTCCTACTAAGAACGATAGTAAGGTCTAGGTGACTGCGAAGATACTTAATAATATATAGTATTGCTTCGTAGTTAGAAAACGTCGGTTTTACTAGTCTATATTAAAGACGGGTTATAGCAAAACGGATATTAGGTCTCGTCTTAATAGCTAACTACTTTAGTATACCGATAATAGACTAATACTAGTTAAAAGCTTCGTTATCGAGAACGTTTATAGCGTTAGCTACTATCTCTCTCTATATAGCTAGTAGGGGTGTCTCTTTCTATCTAGAGACATTAGTAGTGCGAAGAACCTTTTAGATATAGGCTATCTAGGATATTATAATAGTCCTATTAGTATAGTCTCTATATAATACGTAGTTTAAATACTACTTCGGTTCACTAAGGTCTTTTATATTATAGAACTAGCGAAGTGTATCGATAACTTACTATATATCTTTATCCTACGGCGCGGTAATAATAAAGTTATCTATATAGATTATTATAATAGTCAAATTTATACCTTTACCTTTTATATAGATATAGGGGTTATCCTCTAGCGGATAAAAACTAATCTAGCGTAGCTTACTATCTATCTCTTTATTCTAAAGGTAAGCTAAGTCCCTTAGTCCGAAAAGCGCCTAGTTAAGCGTGTACACCTATTAGTTCTTATCTCTAGTAGTATTAGCGTACTCGAAGCTAGTAGGTTATCTTATAAAGATAGTCTCTACGTCTTCACGTGAAGCATTTAGGTACGCTACGGTAAAATCCACTTATCTCTATTTAAGACTATAGATAGCGATAAGAGTAAATACTATCTTGATTATATATTCCGCTACTATAGGGGCGTATGTCTCTCTACCGTCCTTCTCCTAGAAGTTACCGTAAACGACCTATCTTACCTTAAAGCCGTACACTTCGTTACGTGTGTTAGTTTTTACGGTAAATCTCCACTATCTAGGCAGAATTTTAGCTTTCGGTGGTTTAAGAATTAGGCTCTATATCCCCTTTGCTACTAGATTATTAAGTTATTTTTATATAGTATCCTCCTATTAAGTCTAAAAAGGGCTTTTCTAGGCTTACTTATAGGTAGATAGTAAATTAACGTCTTTTATATACAATAGCTTTCTATTATTTTAAAGGAATGGTTTATTAATATTAACCTTTTCCGCTAACGTAGCCGTTATAGTAGCACTATATTCCGTACTTCTAGGTCCTGTAGACCCCTTTCCACTACCCTCCGTTAAGTTATTACCTCCTAAGTCCTTCGCTTTTGCTCTCGTTATAGCCCGCTATATATCTCGGTCTCGCTTCTTATGCTCGACGGCGAGTAGCTTCTGCTTCGGGTTATAGTATCGCTCGGGGGGAATTCCGATGTTCGCTCGTCTCGATCGGCGGGGAGGGGGGGGGACCGGGGTAATAGGGTCTTATATAATTGGGTTAGGCGAGGATTTAATTGAGATGATCTTACGGCTTAGTGATATCTCTGATCTCGCTGTGATAGGCGTGTTTTTATTGCTGGAAGGTGTATCCTATGCTATCTCTATAGCCTATATGATCTTACGACGCGGTGACACACTAGCTTACTATATAGAGATAGACTGCTAAGGAGCTTGCTACGGAGCTTGCTACGGAGAAGTAGCTTGTTGAATTAGGGGAGAGAAAGGGTATTGATAATCCGCTCTCTATCTCTCCGGGGAAGGTGTAGTTCTCTCTAATGTAGCTATCTTAGAGCTCTACTCGGCAATTGCAGATTTCTCAATTCTGTTAGCTTCTTTATGAACCTTCTTTATACCCTCGGTTAACTGAGAAATTTGGGCTGAAAATGCGCGTAGCCTCTCTCCGAAATGAGTCCTTCTCTGATAGATTGGGGTAGCTTGCTGTGAAGCTTCCTACTGAATGGTCTGTTGGGAAGTGGCCTATATAGTCCTATCTAGTGTTTTAGTAAAATCTAGTCTTACTCTAGATATGATAGGCTCTTTATGAATAATGGGTAAACGGGTTTAAAAAAGCTTACGCTGACGTACGGGGGGTGCGGTAATAGCCTTTTGCTGCGGTTTCTTACGTGGTGTCTCTAGTATAGTAGAGACGCTCCTATAAATGGTAGGAAGGTGAATTATAGACGGCGTGACGGGCGTCTGTATAAATCTCTGCTAAGCTGGCGTCTATGCTAGCTACGCGCGTACAATCTGCTGTTACTACTTCTTAGGTGTAGAGTCTTCCTTATCGTTTGTGAGCGAAATTGGTATAAAGCCGATAGTATTATCACTGTTATCCGTTGGCCCTTTAGGATTAGGACGGGGTTGAACTAGCATTAGTCCTATGTTATCTTTATCTCCTAGCTATAGAAAGCCGGTATCACGAGAGGACGTGACCTTCTTTGTGGTAGGGTCCTATACTTTATAAATATGACCTCTATCCCCCTTATATCCTACTAGCTTTCCTTTCTAAGGTCTAGGAGCCGCTTTCCTTGCCTATATGCGCTTCGCCTTTAGAATATACACGTAAGCGGTGGACCCCTAGGGTCGAAGGTACTTAAGAGAGGGTTTAGGGTTCTTAATTTCTAGCTCTTTACGCTAGTGCGTGAGCGGAGAGACCTTAGTCTTTAGATTCACTAGTCTATTATAGATATAAATAGTAGTTTCTATTATGTATAGCTATATATCCTCTAATATGCCGGTATTAATGATTATAGTCCTCTATATATTATTAATATATCCGCCGAAACGCTTTATAGTGCCGTTTAGCTCTATAGTGTACGGAGGTGTGATTTCGAAAGTTATTCCCTTCGCTTCACCCTATTTAATAAACTCTTTAAATTTAGTACCGCTATCTATCCTCTAGATACTAAGGTATCTGCTAGTAAGTAGCTTAATCTTCTTATAGAAGGTAGTGAGCTTATAAAAAGTATCGCTCTTATTCTTTAGTATAATTCCCTCGATTAGGCGGGTAGCGTCGTCGATAACTAGTAGCTAGTAATTCTCCCTATTTAGTCTAGTGGGTTTAATTAGCTAGATATTAACGTAGAATTTCTATACTACGTCTTACACTCTAGCTTAGGGTTTATAAGATATCTTTTATTTCGATTTGCTACGAAAATAGGTATTATAGTCAAAATATTCTATACCGTACTATTTATTATCACCTAGCTACTCTATATACTATAGCGTAGAAGTAATACAAGCTTTTTCGGTATAACCGAGATATCGGTATACTTCGTAAGCTATCACCTTATTTATAGTGTTAATATCCTCTTTATCCGAGTTAGAATCGGAGTTAGATAGGACTTCGTTTAGGTCTTTATCTTTAGGACTAATAAGGTATAGGACGCTAGAAGACGTATCTACGTATCCTATAATATCTCCCTTACCGTCTATTAGATATCTAGTGCGTGTATCGTAAGAAATATCCTACTCTTCTAGAAGCTTCTATATACTAAAGAGCTTCCTATATCCTCCGGGACTATAGTATCCGGTTATTATAAAGGAGTGATTCTTACTATTTAGTAGAGCTACGTATATAATAATCTCTCTATAATCTAGTGTAACCACTCTCTTACCGGAGTAGTCTTTATATACGTAAGCGAGGTTAGGATAATCTATCTAGTAAGTATAGAAGTCTTCTAGATTATATATAAGAGTTTTGCTAGAACTAGTGTTAAGTAACTAGTTATTGGTCCTATCTACCGAGCTTATTACGGCGATAACTATATTACTTTATCCTTCCTATCTCTAAGCTCTCTAAATTACTTTTGAATAAGCCTAGAGATTTCCGGATAGCTCCTATAAAGATAGGGGAGTCTCGCTAAGATAAGCGTATCTCTTTATAGCGTACGGTCTAAATCTATAGAAAGAGTATATATTGCTATCGTCCTTCTAGGTGGTGCTATTACGTATCTCGCGTGCGTAGTTATAAATATCTTTATCGTTAGTAGGCTACTTCCGAAGACCTTTCTTCTTCTTCTTAGCGCTATTGCTATCGATAGTATTAGGGTCTTTAGCGGGTTAGGTGCTATCGTTACCGGTGTTTCTTCCTTATGCTTGGTTGGTGCTAGAGGCTTAAAGATTTCGAGACTCCCCTCGGTGTCATTATGAAATTTAATAAACACCTTCAAGGCCTTAGTAGGTGTGCCAGTAGCGGGCTTCGGTCGCTCCACAGGACAGTGGGCGTTAACAAACGATACATAGTATAACACAGTCAGGGTCTCTGGATCCATAGATAGCCATTCTTCCGTTAGGAATGTGCCGATAATATCCCTGACGTTCTTTTTAGTCGGTACTTTGTCTTTAGAAAGAGTCATAGGAACGGGAGTCAAGGTAGCCATCTTACTTTAATACGTGATAGGATTTTAGGCGATAAAGAGAGAGCCAAATAGGTAAATAGGATGAGATATATACTAGTAGTGCGATAATATAGTAGGGTACTTCGCAGTTTTTGAATGTCTATTACGGCTCAATCGCGATAATGATTTCTGTAGCGCTAAAAATTCTAATTTATGATCTACGGAAAGGGTGTCGGGGTCTCGAAGTCGTTTAGCACCAAATCGATCATCTATTTTTATATGATTTATCGTCTACATACCGCTCATAGATAGATCAAGGTATATAAAATCATCTATTGATGTATCCATATTGTTTAACAATATAACGCCATATATACCTGTCTTAGTCTATAATTCATATAGCAACGGTCAAACGAGACAGATTAAATTCTCCACCAATCCATCAATCACAGTCTATTATGAACTTAGATATCGTGAGTAGTGATACGAAAATCTGTGCGCGTTCCTAAATGTGGAGAACTATAAAGATTTTAGACGGCAAAGAATTGCGATTACCGTAGTTTTCTGTGACTCGTTGTTAGATGCAAGCTGAGCGGAAAGATAGCCTAATACGGACTAGTGCATTATATGCGGGGCCTCGGGAATTAAAGAGAGAGAGAAATTGGAGGTAAAACTGATTCCGAATATTACTGTAATATTCGAAATCATTTCTATTTCCAGTCTTTCTTTCTCTCTTTACTCCCCGGGCCCCACCTAAATCACACTAGTCTGACTAGGGATATATTTCCGCCAGCCTTGTGTTTGCTCGAGGAAAGACCAACCTTAAGTTCATTAACCTACCTAGGTACTTAGGTAGTACGAGAACTACAGGGGGTATACAGGAAGAGAAATGGAAAGTAGGAATGCAGGAGTTTCATTGTGAATATCTGAGAGCTGCTAGATCATGCTCTGCCTTTTGCGCGGTAGGCTCGTCCACAACATCAGAAAAATGAAGGGGGTTTCGAGGGCGGCGTTAGGGTACCGGGGGTTGGGGTTAAGATTTAGGACGGACTGGGAGGGACTTGACCATTCGATCCTAGAGACCATTTTTTTTATCAACCTCAGGAAGGTCGAAATCCGATGAATCTGGACTCTGTAGTACCCTCCCGTGACTGCATACAACGACCAGCAGACGGCGGGGTCTTTTCTATTTAGCCTTCTCAGACAATCTGACCCCGTGTTGACTACGAGGCTCACTGGTTCTCTCGCGAAACAGTCCAGTTCTTGTTCCGCCGAGCGATTCCAGTGCTCCCCGTAAACGCGGGATCAGATTGCCCGAGAAGGGCTAAATAGAAAAGCCCTTGCCGCGTGGTAATATCCCCCAACTGGGGAGCATACTGATCGTCGTATGCAATTACAGGAGAGTACTAGAGAGTCCAAACTCCTCGGATGTCGACCTTTCTGAGAAAAATGGTCTCATCATAGGTCGACAAGAAGGCATGCTTGATGTCCAGCTCTCGCATATACCGTGCAACTTGACCTATAAGACAGGATAACTATTAGTGCACGGGTATATCAGGGGGGGTGTGTATACCATACCTAGGGTACGCCGAATGATGTAGTCTTGTCCGGACTCAAAGTCTTCTACCCCTATGCTCAGTATATTCAAGTGTTGGGAGGGCCACGGAGCTTTGGCCTCCCCGACCACTTTGACAACTGACGTTTCCTCGAGGATCACGAAGTCCGGGACCCTTTGGTATCCAGCTGCCGCAGGCGCACTAGCCTTGAAATCTGCCATCCGGAGTCGATGATGCTGCGCCTGAAAGGCAGCAGCCACCGGCCGCCCAAGCCGTTCATTCAGACGGCCTTGTACCCCGTTCTCGTCTCCGAGGACTAATTGTTCCTCGGATATTGAGTTTCGCGCTCCGGCCCCGACAATACGCACATCGGGGGTATCATTGCTCCAATGTATGTTTGGTGACGAGAAGGCCCTAATGACTTCACGTTCGAAGTTAGGCCAGGGCATCAATTGGCCCACAAAATCGATCTTGTGGATGGCACTGCTATCAGTGTGATTCTGCCCTACCCTGAGGGGTGGAAGGGGTTCGGTAAGCAAGCCTTGGGCTGCTAGATGAATGATCTGGGCCATTTCGTTCTCGAGTGGGGTTTGTTGGTGCGATGGTCTGATGAGATCAATATGTTAGTACCACATCAGATTTCATTCGGACTGCAGGCTCTCACGGGGTCTTCAAAGTGAATAGGTTACGAGGTCGTGAACAGGATGAAAGGAAAAAGTTGGTTAAAAGGTAGAATGATATCAGATGGATAGTGAAGTTGAAGAAAAGATTGGCTGAAGAGTAGGTGATAACAGATGGATAGTCAAGGAGCCCTGGTGCAGACAGCTCGAGTACATGTGTACGAAGAGAAGGCTAGGTACGACTGAAGCAATTGGATTGTGAATAAGCTACGATAGTTAAAAGGAACAGTTGACTGCCCTATCGTTTGAACCAAGGATCAGATCAGAGTTGCCAGTCCGAGATATCACCATTGTAATCTCTGTTTGATCTGTAATGACGCTGAGGGGGCTTAGCAAGATCAAAACGTGGGAACCACTCTTCGCCGAAAGTGCCTTTAGCCTTGAAAGGCATGGCGTCCCGGAAACCAACAAAATAACTGTAGGGATACGTCAGTCGAACCTTCGGATCATAAGCATGATGAGTGGCATACAGGGCACCGGCTTCCTCATCCCAGACTAGATTACGAGGCCTGGCAGCATTTGGAAAGTATCCCATTTTCTTAGCCGCACTTATAATAATGATCACGTTAGCATTTCCCGTGGTAGTTGAAAGATGTTCCACTCACGGAAACTCTCGAAGGAAGGCCTCTCGGACACGCTTTCGTTGCTCACAGTCCATATCCCAGTACACAAAGGCGGATTTGTAATCTCCTAGGCGTTTTCCAGGCACCTTCTCCCACACAATCCATGTAATATGCCCCCTAGGAACTACTCCTGAGCGATCTTGAGAACCTCTCTTGTATGCGAGCAATTGAGGCGTATTTTGCGAGCCTTTTTTGGTGAGAAATTCGTATGCCTTCAGCTCGGGTGGTGTGAAGTCGGTTGCTTCTCGCGCGCGGGTAGCTTGGTCCGCGTGCTCGTAACCGGTATGTGGAACTTGGACGTAAACGCGTATAAAAGCCTCTTGGCCATCGGCAGCATTGTGACAAGTGAACAGAACACTTGCGTATGAGTCAGCAGACTGCAGTTCGCATTGATAGCTGTGCGTATTGACCATTTTGTCGATTATCCATTCCGAGCGGGTGGGCTTATTGAGGGTGACCGTGTCGCCTTCATCTAGTCCACTAGGGAACCAGGATCGAGGAACTCCCATGATTGATTTGACGAGAGGAGGAATCGTGAAATGATAAAATGGTTGGTAAGCTGAAGAACAGAGAGTTGAGAATGAAAGTCGGAGGTGAAAGCAAACTGTGGTACTTAGTCACATGCTGAGCCAGAAACCATAGTCTACGAGTAAACAACCTAAAGACAAGACCAACGTATCTATTCTCTTCTCGATATGCGACCTTCATCCTCGTCATCTTCTGTTGGAGGTCACGTGACCTCCTCACATGCTCCCTCACACTTTAGCTAGCTCACCTGTAGATAGTTTCTTCTCTTCTTCACGCATCTATCTATTTTCCAGAGCACACTACCTTTTCTCTGTAGTCTGTCCCTATCAGGTTATGAGCGCCTGTCTTTGAAGCCTCTATCTTACAATAAGCTTCAAATCCCCAATTACCTCACTTCTTGGCGAAGTTGCGTCACGCCAAGAAAACTCTGTGTGGGCCCGCAGCAGAGTTTTTTCCAGATCGAGGCTTCGATCTGCACCCCGCTTCCGAGCATTTCTGATTGGACCAATCAGAACCCTCTATTCATCTGCATCTAGATTTCATCTATCTGCATCACTTCTGCATTGTTTACGACCGTCAAAGCCTTTCGACCAGACCGTCTATCATTAGACCGTTCTCACGCCGACTACCCAGACCGTTCGTCAACCCTATCACCCTTTCTTTTTGACCGTTTAATCCCGTTCAACCTTCATCCCTATATATCATGTCGACACCATACGATTTCGATCGACAGAAGGAGTCTGACATCACAAAAGTTGTGCCAAAGCTCAAGGGTGAATCCAATTTCGCCCAATAGCAGCATAGGTTATATATGACCCTTAGGGGTAACAACAAGATCTATGTTGAGCTCATCCAGGGTACTATCATAAAGCCCACCCCACCGGACCTTGGTGATAAATCACCGGAAACCCTACGAGAACTGGCTGAACATAATGCAACTGCAGCTACTCTTGCTTTAGGATCTAATACCCCACCTACTCCTATCTCCGAAGCTCTTGTCCGAGAGCTTGTTCGAAAGCAAAAGCAAGAGAACAGAGAGCTTATAAAGGAATACCAAGTCCTCGTTGACAAGTGGGATTCTATCAATATTTATTGTTATAACCAAATTTTCGGCACCCTTGAAGCTATTCCTGCCTCTTATGTGCAAAACATTGACAACCCACGAGATATGTACAAGCACCTTCGTGCAGAGTACGGCACCTCGTCATAGCAAGGCAATTTCAAACGCTTTGAGATCCTCGTCAATTTGCAATACAAAAACAACAACCCTATAGAATTCGTGCGCAAGTTCAAAGAAGCTCTCTTTGAAATCCAGCAACGAAACTCCGTCGTGCCACCAGATATGGTCCTCAATTTCTTCGTCAAGGCTGTTCAGGGTAACTCTCGATGTCACACCTTCATTCAAAACTTGAGACCGGATTTGAAAGATCCTAACTTCATAGTGGAGGTTTATCATGACTTTACAATGACAGAGGGTTCTAATCACATTACGAACTCTGGTTCCAATTCCAATTCGTTTAACCACTCAGCCAATACGACATCCACGAAGGACTCATCTGCTTCGAATTCCAATTCCAATGCTTCGTCTAACAAGAAAGATAAGAAGAAAAATGACAAGTCCAAATCTGATGATAAAGACAAACAGTCTTCAAACAAAAAGGACAAAAAGAAGCAGGACCATGAGAAGGATGCCATCTGGTGCAAGTTGCACAATGCACTTGGGAACCATTACACCAGAAACTGTCATTTGAAAGCTGGCGGATCTGCCAATGCTGTTCACCAGCAACCTCAGCAACAACCTGTCCAACAACAGCAATTTGGCTTCACATCAGCATATCAGCACATCCAACCTCCATCCACATTGTACACCGCCCCAGTCACAAAGCTCGCCTCTTCACTGAGAAGAAATACGATAACAGTTGCGATTTCCCCTAGCTCTACCTGTCGCTTTTGTGCCGTCTTTTATAAGCCACGCTTTACATCTTCAGGATCTTCACTAGCGGAGAGAGGCGTATTAACGGACCCTAAACGGTTAGTTAACTAATATAAAAGTGTGTATTACATACTAGGCCTACCGAGAGAAATATAGTTAACTCGAATATATTAGTTCTCCTTTACTACCGTTTATATTAACCCAATAATAGCTACTTTACTAGCGTAATAGGCCGAGACACCGGGGCCGCCCATTTATCCGAACACGCTTATAGTAGAAACCTATTCTAAAAGGGTTTTAGTATTATATCCCTCCGATTCGACACTAAGATAAGACTTACGATACTACCACCGGCCTTTATAGCTTTTAGCTAAGCCCTTAGGTAGAAGAATATACCGCGTGTATTTATAGTAAATATAAAATCCTAATTGTGTTAGGGTGGTCACGTGCTTATCACGTGACTCCCCGCTTCCCAGGACTTCCTCATATTTATAGATAGCTTCCCTCACTCTCTTCTTCTTTTCTCCTCTCTAGAGTCTATCCATTCATTTCTCTAAGTTACATATTCCACCTACGTAGCTTCTTCCTTCTATTAGGTTATAAAGCCCTTTACTCGAGGACTCCGAGTATCTTCAAAAATTATCAATTTTTATCAATTTTAACTAAGCGAATCAGAATTTTTATTATAGGTCGCGCTTCGGCCCGTCCCGCACCCTAATAAGGATCATCGAATCTATTATTAAGGTAGTAAGATATTATTATAAGCCGTATTTCTTTATTAGAGATTTCTTATTAAAAGAGCTCTATATTTATAAATAGAGATTTTTCTATTATAAAAACTCTATATTCTTAGCGAGAGTCGGCGAAAACGTGTCTCTCTACTTCTAACTAGAGATCTTTCTATCGAGAAGACTCTACTTTTCTTAGCTAGTTAATATAACTAATTCCGAGGATAATAACGCCGGTAAAGGCTTATTACGCTCTCTCCCTATACCTTATATCTAAATCTAACCTTCTTCCTTTACTAGCGTAGCGAAACGAGCGATTTAGACCTAAGGTATAAACCTTCTAGAGGAGAAGGAAATTAAACTAAATAAAGGTATTAAATTATTATTAGATAGTAGTAATCTTACTAGATAGAAACGCTAGATCGAGAACGGACTTAGTATAGTCCGTATCGATAAAATAGCTAATTATAAACTACCCTAATTATAGGAGATAGACCCTAAGTACGATATTTAGGAATACTAGTTAAAAATTGCTTATAGATAGATTAAAAGTCTACTAGATTAAGAGATTATTACTATTCTTAAAGGAGGAGTAGAAGCCTTTCTATATTATATAGATATTATTGTGACCTGCCAGTTCTTCACAGGAAAAGAGTGCATTTGAATTCAGAATACTAAGTACAGAGAGGGAAAGAGAAAGAGGAAAGGATCGTCAGCTACAGGATCCTTTCTATGTGCGCAGATCTCGAGTCGGAGACATCCAGCAGAAAACCCTGTCGACTTCAACCCTAAGCCCTGATCTATCCTGTCACATGTCTAAAACAAACATTATCACGTGACTGTGTAGTCGAACATCTAGATAATATCCAGATCGTTATATAACCCCCGGCTAAAACTACATTTAGTCTCTAAATGCTAGTTTATCGTTATCAATATATTTATCGAGTATAATATCACTCTTCGAAGTATCAATCTAGTCTTATAAACGTATTAGGGGACCTAGTTTAGAAGGATACTAGTCATAGAATTCTTGAACCTTCTATAGTGTATGCTTAAAGTTTCCTACGGGATACTATTATAGATTAAGATCATATCCTAACCACTACACTCGATACTATAACTTTCGGTAATATATTCTTATATCTAGTAATTTATCGACTTTCTATTTATCTTCTTTATTAACTCTAATTAGCGGAGGGGGATTAATATACTATCCTATTAAAGGCTCGGTAGTCGCTACTTTTTATAGCTTACTAGTATAGAAAACTAGGTGTACCTAGATCGAATCCGGTAGATTAAGTTCGTAAGAGTTACTAATCTTACTAATAATCTTATATAGACCACTCGCTAAGTGAGCGAGCTTCCGACCTAGCTAGGTAAGCTACTAGTCTTTCGTTATTATAAAAACGAAGTCGTTAATATTAAAATCTTCCTCTCTCTAATATCGATTTGCCTAATAGATTTATAACTATTATAACTTCGTAATCTACTCTTTTATCTAGTTCTAGATTTCTTATAGGTCTAAAAGTATCTATATAGCGTCTTATTTATTTAGTGTCACTATTTCCTAGTCTTTCTAGTCGAAGGATATAGCCGGTTTATATCCTCTCTCGATAAAGAACGGGGACTTCTTTATAGTATCTTAAGGAAGGATAGAAGCTACGAAATTTACTATCGGTAGTATTTCTAACTAATTATCCTAGTTCTATTTAATATATAGTCGTAGCCTCTAGGCTATATACTAATTCGCGATCTTACTCTAACTATCGGTCTAAGGATAGTATATAGTTAATAATTTCCTCTTAATCCTAAGGATTCGATAGAACTTAGTCTAGAACTTAGAAACGAACTATCCTCCGCGGTTAGAGATAATAGTCTTTAGGATACCGGTAGTTTATATTATATTATCGATAAATAACCGAGCTATCTACTTTATATTCGTATCTTTATAGTAGGGAATAGAAATTAGTCTCTTACTAAAGCGGTTAACTACTATAAAGATAGTGTTATACCTATATCGGTCTTTCGGGAATAAGCGGAAATCTATTAAAATATATTACTAAGGTCTCTCTAGGATAGGGAGGGGGTATAGTAGTCTAGGGACCCGATCCCTCTATACTTTAGTTCGTTTATAGACTAAGTAGTTATCTATATATCGCTTAATATCTACTATCTACCTAGGCTAATAGTATCTTATAGAGATAAGCTTCTTTAGCTTTTCTATACTAGGATATACGGTTATTAGTTACCGATATACCTTATCGAGTAGTCTAGTATATAGATTATCTTTATCCGGAACTTCTAGGCGTTCTTTATAGAGGAGAAGTCCGTCTTAGAGGATCTATTTCGGGTTACTCCCTTCTACTATAATCTATTAGAACTCGTTAAGCTCTAAACTCTCCTAGTTTACCTATTTTACCCTATTAATAACTTCTTATACGTTCTTTAGTTAGATTAGGTTTAGATCTAGCGGATAAACTCCCTTCTCTAGATAGTCCTCTAGTAAGAGCGTTAGCTACCTACTATTATCGATATAAAGTGACTCCTTTCTCGATAATATATCTACTATAATATTCTTCTTCCCTAGTCGGTATTTAATTAAGAAATAGAATTATAAGAGGAACTCGCTCTACCTCGCCTATCGTTAGTTTATTTATCGAGTGGTTATAAAGTATTCTAGAGATTAATAGTCTATAAGAATCTTAAAACGATCTTATTATATAAGACCCTCGAGCTCTAGTCTCTATTCCTATAATATACGAATAATAGTAAGAAGTTCCTTATCCCGCACTTTATAGTTTAACTCTATAGCTTATATAGTTTTTAAATAGAAAGCTACTAGATACTAGAAATCGTTATCTTTATAGTACTAAGATAATACTACTTCTAATACACTATCTAAAGTATTAGTTTCTACTCTTATTTTTCGTACTAGATTATAATAATAGAGTATCGGTATAGTGACTAGCTTCTCCTTTAAGAGTGTGAAGGCTACTTTATAATAGGTAGACTATTTATATAGGACGTCCTATTAAGTTAGGCGATATAGAGGCTTCGAAATTAAACTATATCCCTAGATAAATCGTCGATAGAAGTTATAAAATCTAAGGAAGGATTATATATCTTTCACTATCGATAGGGTCTTCTATAACTAGATCACCTAGATCTTCTTAGGATTAACCGCGATACTATCTATACTTATAATAAACCTAAGGAATTTAGTCTTCGTGATAGTAAATTTATACTTTAAGAGAGTAACTTATAAACTAGCCTTCTATAGATAGGAAAGTACCTCTCTTACCTATTGTTAATATTCTTTAAGAGTCTTACTATAGATAAGGATATTATCTATAAAGGTAACTACGTATTTATCTATATATTCTTATAAGATATTATTTATAAACCGCTAGAATATAGCCGGTCCGTTTATTAACCTAAATAGTATTATCTTATACTTAAAGGATCTATATCGTATCCTAAAGGTTATTAAATCCTCCGCTCCTAGGGTTAAACGAATCCGGTAGAATCCCTATCTAATATTAAGCTTAGTAAAGTACTTCGCTTTACTAGTTCGTTAAAGCACTTTATCGATTAGAGGAAGTGGGTAATAGTCCTTTTTAGTAATTGTATTTAGCTTTCGGAAGTTAATATAGAAGCGGAGTCTACTACTAGGCTTCTTTACTATTAGGATTAGGGATATATAAGGGGACGCGCTTAGTATAATAAAGCCCTTATCTAGATTCTTAATAATATACTATTTTACCGCCTTTAGCTTATTAAGAGATAGTTTATAAAGGGGATAGTAACCTAGTTACACTTCGGCTTTAAGAATAATATCGTGATCTACACCGGGTCTATATAGGGGTAATTTATCTAACTTCTTCTTCGAGAACACTTTAGCTAGATTATGATACTCTAGCGGTAATATCTTCTTAATCTCTTAGAGTTTAAGGTCCTCCTCGATAGAAGACTTTATAGTAAGAATTCGATCTATCTCACTAAGTGAGGTAGTAAAGATCTCGATTCCTCCTATAGGGTTTCTTTTCTTCTATACTTCCTATCTATCGAATCTAACTCTTCTAATTACACTAATATTAATTATAGGAAAGGGAGGCTTATCTTCTTTTTTATAGGAGAGCGGAATATTTAGTATCTTATCCTTAATATTCTATACTATCTTTCTCTACTCTTATATCTACTAGTGTCTATACTAACGCTTATAAGCGTAAGGATAGATATCTTTTTTTAACTTCTACTTCTACACTCCTATAGTTATCTTAGTTAGCTCGAAGAGACGATCTCTTCGGTTATATCCTTCTAGTGGATATCGTCCTATAGAGATCTCTATAGGATAGTCTTCGGGGTTAGGATAGAGATCTTACTCGCCACTTTATCGAAGAGAGTTCTTTTATCTAACTAAATTATCCGGTGTTATCGGTAATCGAGAAGGATATTATATTCGGTAAACTATATTCGCCCGAGAATAATATTATATCTTCCTAAGTCTATAATTAGTATAGGGATCTATCGTTAAATCCTTCTATCGATATAAATTATAAGGAAGGCTATATACTATATTAGTTCTACTAGTTTACTATTAAAACCTCGCACTAGGTATTTATAGCCTAGCCTTTCTACTCTAAGTCCGAAACGCTTACCTAGTATTATAACTATTAACGAATTAATAAAAATATAACTATCTACTCTAGTGTTACCGAGTGCTAAAATTAAAAATAAGCGTCTATTATATATTAGCTATATATTAAAAACTAAGCTATCTCTAGGACCGCTAATTAACTTCTATAAATCTAGCGAAAATAGTAATACCTTCTATCTACCTAGGAGGGAGACTTCGCCTAGGTAGGAACTTTTCCTAAATCGGTATTAGCTTTAAGCTCTATAATCTCGTCTATATAGGAAGGGTTTATAGTAGAAGTAGTTATTGTAATAGCGAGAGTCGGTTTCTTCTTCGGATAATTATAGGTTATATATCTATATTCTTTATAGTTAAAGTATCGTCCTTCTCTTATTAAGGTCTCTCTTTCGGAAGTAGATAGACTTAGAGTGTACTCGCGTTTTATATAGGGAGTGCTTAACTAGTTCGCGGCGGATATACCTCTAGCACCGGTAGCGGGGATTATAGATCGGGTATATAAGGAGGTCTTTACTTCCTACTAGAGACTAATCTTATACGCTATACTCTAATAGCTCTATATAAATATATCGAATAAGATAGTATCTTAGTTAACTACCTATATAACTTAACTCTAAAACTCTAAAGTAGATATAGGAGTTTCGAATATAGATTACGCTTATAGTTTTCGGTAATAACGATAGCTTCTTCGGCGAGCTATATAAACTCTATAAGGAAATTAGTGAAACTATCCTTTAGTTTTATCTTAAGCTTATAGTATATAGTATAAGCTTCTATATATCGGTTTAGATTCGCGAAGATAGTCTTTAGGTAAAGGATAATATCCTTAGCGTCTATATACGGGATACTAGTATTAGAGCTTATCTAAGGAGTAATATATAGCTAAGCTTTACCTTTATAATAACTCTAGATATAGAGCTTATAGTAAATAGGTAAAGGGTAATAGTTAGCGTTTACCTCGAGTTTCTAGCGAATTATAGTTTCTTAAGTCTTAAATCGGACTTCCTTTCTATTATTTAGTATAGATATATTAGGTATTTTAGTAGACTTCTAAGCGGTAGCGGCCTCTATAATCGGTACGCCGGTACTATACTAATTCTAACCTTAAAGATTTAAGAGATAGAAGGTAAGTTCACTATATTCGCGGATAGCGATATCTCTATAGGCGATAGCCTTATCTCGCTTAATATAGAGTGCTTCTATAGTATTATTAGGTTTAGTTCTCTTTACTCTTAGTATAATACTCTTATCTTCGAGTTCCTAGACTAGATTTTATAGTCTCTAGTGATCACGAGTAAGCTTAACAAATCTTTTACTTCTTAGTGTCTAGCGTAACTATACGCTAATCGGTTCTTCTTCTTTATCACGTTCACTAGTATTAACTAGTCTCTATAGATCGGGGGTCGGGGTATATAGGTTATAAGTAGCGATAGTTTCTTACTTAGTCTCTTTATTAGGCACGGGGATAGGCTGTCTATCCCGATTTATAGGTAGGTTTCGTCTCGGACCGACTATCTTAATTAGTCGGTGGTTCTCGGTATAGGTCCGGGATCAATGTGGGTTAAGGTCTTAGCTATATAGTGCTAAGGAACGAAAGTGGGGATATGATAGGGCCGAAACCGATTAAATTGATAGTTTGTACAGCCGTACTATTATAAAGAAATTGAGATAGTACTTAGTATTATATGACCTGCTAGTTCTTTATAGGAAAAGAGTGCATTTGAATTCAGAATACTAAGTATAGAGAGGGAAAGAGAAAGAGGAAAGGATTGTCAGCTACAGGATCCTTTCTATGTGCGCAGATCTCGAGTCGGAGATATCTAGCAGAAAACCCTGTCGACTTCAACCCTGAGCCCTGATCTGTCCTGTCACATGTCTAAAACAAACATCATCACGTGACTGTGCAGTCGAACATCCAGATAACATCCAGATCGTCACAATTATAATATATAAAGTAGAGACTCTTATTTATAGTATAGAAATTATAGATAATATTAGACGTAAAGTTATTAAGTTTTATAAGATCCGGAGATTAGATTTCTCTAGCGCTAATACCTATATTATAGCGTATTAGATATAGTATAACTAACTAGACCTATATAAGGTAGAGCCGTACCCTTTCGGTATAATATTTATTATACTTTATAATCTTAAAGGAGAACTAGATTTAGTAAAATTTATCTACTAGATAATAAAGGATACTATTCTAGAGAGTATTATAAAAGACGATTTTAATAACTTATATAAAAAGCTAATTATAGAAGCTTATAATATACCTACTTTATTAGATACTTCTACTATAGTAAACGTAATATAGAAGATAGAGAACTAGCGTGGCGGTAGTAGATAGAGATATAGTTATAGTAGAAAAGGCTATAGCGGCGGATATAATACTTCGTTAGATACTAAGATAGATATAAAAATAGAGAGAGAAACGTTATCTTTCTTTAAAAACGGTCTAGTAAAAGGTAAGACTATCGACTAGTAGGCGGAATAATAAAGAAACTAATAACTATAGTATATTAATAGCTATAAATATCCCTATTATAGTATTAAAGGTTATCTAGTAAAGATATACTACTACCTTATAGAAGACCTTATTTTCGAAAGGTAGAAACTAAAAGTAGATTATAGGATTTATTATAACCCGATTATATTAAAGCTTATACGTATAAACCGGGAGGAGGTCGGCCTAGTAAAGAAGGTTAGCGGACTTCTATAGATTAACGGCCCGCTTTTTTATAAAGTAAAAAGCGAAGCTAAAGATATAAAGAAAGAAAATATAAAGATAGAGATTTTAACTAAGGTCTAAAAGATATATTTTTATAAGCCTAACTCTAGCTCTAAGTCTAACGATAAAGATAAAGACTTTAATAGAGTTAGTAAGGTAGTCTCTATATATAAAATATATAGACGTCTAGGATATATCGGTAAACTATATATTAAAGCTTCTTTAGCGGATACTATTCTTCTTAATAAAGATAACTAAGTTAAGCTCTATAACTTTAATTATAAAGTATATTAGCTTAGGAAAGCGAAGAAATAGATCTTAAGAGATAAATAATAACGTATTAAAAAGCCTAGTATAAAATTTTATACTAATATCTAGACTATAAATCCCCCTAGATCTAGTAGAGAGAAATATTAGATTCCTATTATAGATAACTATACCCGATATACTAAGGGCCCCTATTTTCGTACTAAAGATAAGATTATAGAATATATAATTAAATTCTATAAGCGGTAGAAGCTTCTCTATAGTAGATACCTAGCTATCTAGCGTATTAATAGAGGAAGCGAATTCTATAAATTCTAGATATAGAGGGAGAGTAAGGGAATAATTTTTAAACTTATACCTATATATATACCTAAGTCTAATAGTATAGCGGAGCGTATAAGAGGCTATATTAACTAAATATAGAGGACAATAAATATAGATACTAAGCTTCTAGACTCTCTCTAGCCTTTTTATATAAATACCGCTATTTATATTTATAACCGCCTAGTAAACCCTAAAATAGGTAAGACCCTAATTATTATCTAGTAGTAAGACCTTATCTTAGTATAGGAGAAACGAAGGTTAATCTAAAGCACCTTCGTATATAGGGAGTAATTATTTTTGGGAGACAATACTGTTATAGCCGTTTCCCTATAAATACAGGGGTTAGTCCTAATTAGGATTTGTCTCTCTTAGTATCCCATTTTTAATACTAGTGCCATTTATTATGGTACCACCGTAGTAAAAAACATAGCACCCTAGCCACCTTAGCCATATAGTACTTTGATGAAATTAATTAATTGATCTGATCCATACCTCTATTAAATCACATAATCTGTATAGGGCTAATTTACTAGGGTTATTAGAGCATAATATAGGTGAATTATAGGAGGTAATTTAGTTATAGTAAAAATATAAAATTGATACCATTGAAAAGAGCATTTAATTCTTAGTATACTAGTATTTTTTATAGAGTAATTAATGCGATTTTGATAGAGAAATAGAGGTTTAAAAAGTAGTTATAGAAGTGGGAGAGGTGCAGATTTATTAAAGGGGGGAGCCTTAGCACCCCGTATCGACTATTAATTCCACCGCACTAGCACCCCTAAAAGTGCAGTTTTTAAGTATCTAAAAGGTGTATATTAATTATAGAGAGTTAATTTATATTAATCCGTTATTTCCGACCGAGAAATAGCTTAATCTAGTAGTATAAATAGGATAAGAAAATATTCGCTCGGAGGATTAGGATTAGGGGTATACTCTATTAAAGATATCTTAAATAGATAAAAAGCAGTTAAAAAAGCAGTCGAAAATGTAGTCGAAAATATAGTCACAAATACAGTCAAAAATGCAGTTAAAAATAAAGCTATTTATAACGGGGATAGATTTACTAATATATATAGAGTGCTCTAATAACCCTAGTAAATTAGCCCTATATAGATCATATGATTTAATAGAGGTATGGATCAGATCAATTAATTAATTTCATCAAAGTACTATGTGGCTAAGGTGGCTGGGGTGCTGTGTTTTTTACTACGGTGGTATATACCATAATAAATGGCACTAGTATTAAAAATGGGATGCCAAGAGAGACAAATCCTAATTTAGACTAACCCCTGTAGTTGTAGGGAAACCGCTGTAACAGTAGGGTCTTCCTTATTTTTATCTATATTTTAAGAGAGACTCGTGTTTAGTTAGAGAAGTTAGGAGTACGAGTATTCCGGGGATATCTAATTAGTTATAAAGGAGAAAACGGCTATATCTTTAAGGTATAGAATTGTTGTGGTGAGACCCCACATGTGGGTCTAGGCCCTCACCCTCTGGTAGTAGATAGCTGTAGTGGGAGCTCGCTTCCTCCCTCCCTAATACAACCCTCTCCCTTCTGCTTCTCTGAGCCTACTAGTTGTAGTCTCACCAGGTTATGACCCTTTCTCTTTCCCAGAGCTTTCATTACCTTTCATCAACAAGAAGAGCAGATTACAACGATCTAATTTTCATCCAAAAATTCACCTATTCCGTGTAGAGAGAGTCGCGGATAGGCGTGCAGCGGGGTGGATCGCTAAATTTGGGACCCACATAACCTATAAATCAGAGTTTTTACCCCACAAAAACAGCCTTTTGCGCCTAGTTGGGACCACTTTTTCATCTTTTTACACCTTTTGATTCGTCGGACGATATCCTAGTTCGAGGATCACCCTTTTCATACATTCTAATTCGACTAATCAGGTCGAAGATATCATTTATACCTTAATTCGGCTAGTTTGCCGAAGATAATCAACCATTAAATCGATAAATCACGTCGGTAAATATAAGCGTCAAGAGATCCGGGAAGGATAGAGGACGTAGACAATAACAATAGCACCGCTATTAGTGCGGGTAATAATAACACCCCTACTATTAGTAGAGGTGTAGTAAAGTCTAAAGACTAGTATACCTATCTAGATATAGTTAGGACGAATAGAATATAGGTAGATAAGCTCCTAAAAATTGGTAGTTTTATACTATATAAGCTAGAGCCGCCGTTAAAAAATAAGGAAGACTTCGATAACTAGTATAACGGAGTGTATAAGATTCTCCGGGGATATCACCTTTATAGGCTAACTAATAAGAATATCGAGAGACCGGATATAGATATAGAGAATACCGAGGACTAGGTTACACTTTCAATCTAGGTAGTAGGATAACTAACGTAGTGTATTAACCCGGATATTACTAATAACCTTACTAACTCTAGAGAGAGAATTGAACTAGTAGATAACTTTATATATTAGTTAAAACTATATATATAGGGGGAAGGTTACACTACTCTAAGTATAGTAATAATAAAGCTATTTAGGATATAGCGAACCGAGTTTACCACTATAATAGAGTTTATTAATAGAGTGAAGTAGCGGTTTAAAGCTATAAACGACTTAAAAGTAAAGCTTTATCCGTATATAGCGCTTATTATTATAATATCGGAACTAGAGTAAGTCCCGGAGATAAAAAATACTATCGAGATTAAGACTAATAAGATAAAAAACATTAAGGACCTAGTAATAGAGATTTCTATAACGGACTATCTTAAGATTTACACTAAGATAAATAATAAGGCTAAAGCGCTAGGGGTTAATAGAGGAATAGGAGCTAGTGTAATAAAAGCTCTAAAAGCTTCCCGCTAACTAGTATCGATATCGATATTAGATAGAAAGAAAGATAAGCTTATAAATATACCGCCGCTAGGTAAATACGCTAAGAAGTATATCGAAGAATAGAAAAATTATAAAACCTAGCGTATAGCTAATAGCGCCTATTCTTACTATAATACGTAGGGTTATAATACTAAAATCTGCTATTATCTAGACTATAAGAATCGACCACTAAACTAGAAGCTAAAACTAGGTCTTTAGTATTAGAAATTCTATAATAATAAGATCTTTAATAAGAATAAAGACTAGTAGCTTACTAGTAAACTAACGGAGAAAACACGGTAGGCCAATTTTAACGCTATAGCTTTGTTAGTATCGTTATTAAAGCTAGCTAGGGAGTATAACTTTAGTGGTATAGCAATTATAGAGACCGAGATAGATCTAGTTTAATACGAATAACCGGTTTTAGACTAATAAGAAGAGATAGGACTAGCTAGATTAGTAGTTTCTATACTATCCCGATAGCTTCGTACGGGAGTAGACTAGGTTTTAGACTCTAGTTCTTTATAGTATATCTGTTTAAATAGATATCTATTCATTTCTTATAAAGTATATAAATTAGATAAAGGTCTAGGTTAGGATTCTAGCGTAGGATAGAGAGTAAGAGTAGAAGGTGTTAGTGATATTATACTTCTAATCCGGAGACTAGATAGATCTAGATACGAACTATAAGTGTAATGTCTCTATAAACCCGGAAATAGGTTTAATCTACTTAGCTTTTTAGCAATCCGCTAGCAAAAAGGGATCTTATAGAACCTAGATAATATGATTATTCGGGATAAAAATAAGACCGAGATCGGATATACCTTCGTTAGTATAAATATCCCTTTTATTAAATTAGTAGATAAGCTAAATCTAGTTCTTTATAAAAGTTAGATAATAAATTAGTAGTCTAGACTATAGTAGTAAGCAAATAGAGCTATTTCCTATATATTAATCTTAGTAGAGCTTATATATCGGCGTCTCGGTTATATAGGATGCTATAAAGGTCGGATTAATAAAGATAAATTAGGAGAAGATATTAGTATAGAGTGTTTTAACTATAAACTATACTATAAAGTAAAGTCTAAAAAGATAGTCTCCCGAGAGAAATAAGCTAGAGCGACTAAGGTTAGCTAGCTAGTATATATTAATCTATACCTTTATAAACTAAAAGGACTAAGTAAGATAGGGAAGTAAGACCGTAAGTATATAATAATTATCACTAATAATACTTCTCGTTTTTATATAACGATCTATATTATAAAGAAGGGTAAAGCGTCACCTACACTAATCTTATAGGCTAAGATATTTAAGAATTATACTAGATACTACCTAATAGAGTAGAGATTTTAAATAATAACGGGACTAAATCCCTACACTTCTAGAAGTGGGTAAAAGAGAAAAACCTAACTATTAGCACTTCGTTAGCTTATATATACGAATAAAATAGTATCGCCGAGTTTAGCGGTCACTATATAATATAGATAGCTAGGACTATATATATTAACGGGGGTATACTAAAGGAGCTATAGACGGAAGTATACTATACTACTACGTACGTTATTAACCGCTTAGCTCGCTTAGGTAAGAAAGAAGCTCTAATTCTTACCTAGAGAAAGGCAATAGGACTCCGAGGAGATAAGACCACTACTAATCTATTATTCCTTTATATATAGTACTCGAAGGTATACGTATACTAAGCTAAAGAGACTAGAGTATAGGGTATAAAAATAGACCCTCGTGTATAGATTAGTTTTCTTATAGGCTATAAGGGTGATAATAGACACTACTTTCGGATCTATAACCCTAAGACTAAAAAGGTGACAATTTATAGAGACGTTATTTTCTAGGAGCTAAAAACACCGAAGACCTATAATAGTGCTACTAACTTTTAAATTAGTGAGACTACCGATATTATAACTCCGAAGATATAGTTTAAACTAGGAAAAGCTCTATTCAAAATAGCCAGATAGGTAGCTAAAGACCTCGGTTTAACAGATACCGGATAGTATATTAGCTTAGGGGAAGAGCACCGGTTTACGGGGGTAGAAGAAGAAGCTTCGTTTAATAGTGATAATATAGAGATATTCTACAACATAGAAACTATATAGGATACACTAGAAAATAGGGTGCAAGCTTTAAGAGATAGGAGAGAGACCCTAGATCGCTAGATATAGCAACAGTTCTCTCCTCCGTAGTCTATATAGTAGTATATATACCACCTAGTGAATTACCCGCTTCTACTAGAACCTACACTAATAAGATAGGAAGTGACACCTTCTCCAACCCCTTCCCTATTAGCAGCTCACTAATAGTAGCAAATTCAACTTATAAAATAAGTAGTTAAATAGCATACACTAAATCCAGCTCGCTTAAATCCACTAAAGAGATTATATCCTACCCCTTTCCTACCGAGATCTCCTATCTAATCAAGTCCTCCCGTCTAACCGGTTCCTATCGCACTAAGTCCTCCCGTCTAATCGAATCCTTCCGTCCTATCGAACCCCCCTACCAATCTATCGAGTCCTCGGAGATTATAGAGATCTAACAAAGGATAGTCGCTAGAGAGATATATAGATATCAGATAGAAGAAATACGGAGAGCGGGATAATAGCGGAGGAGCATAATATACGGTAGAAGAAACCGTGATAAGTGAAGGATTAATACTATAGGACTACTAGCGCGGATCACCCTTTAGCATTAGATTTACTATATTATCTACGGAAGTAGTCCCTAAGGAAGGTTTAATAAGTGTAGAGAACGGTCTTAAAGTATAGAGAGTTAAAATTCCCCGTATATACGCTAAAGCTATAAAATTAGAGTTCAAAGACAAATAGTATAAAGTAATAAAGGTGTAACTAGGAAAGCTCTAAGACGTAAAGGCATACGAAATAGCACTAAGACCACTATCTAGATATATAGTCTTACCTAGGAAATAGGTCTTCGATTTAAAAATTAACAAAGATAACGAGATATAAGAATTTCAAGCTCACTAGGTAATTTATAGAAACCGTTAGCGTCCCGGCTTCGACTTTTAAGAAAACTACGCTCCTATTACACGCGGAGAAACTATAAGACTATTTCTAAGTATAGTAGCTATTAATAAGATAATTATCGAATAGGTGGATTATATAGTAGCTTATCTTAATACTATAATAGATAATAGGGTGATGATCTATATAAGATAACCGACTAGGTTTAAAACTAGAGGTCTAGATAGAGAAAAGAAAGATAAAATCTGCCTTATTCTTTAAGCTTTATATAGACTCCGATAGGTAGGTCACCTATAGTACGAAACTCTAGTAAATGCACTAAAAGACATAGGTTTCTAACCTCTACTAGATAAACCCTATATCTAGATTTATAGAGAAAAGCAGATCTAGATCCTACTATATGTGGATAATACCTTAATAGCTGCTTTTAAAGTAGTAGAGATTGACTAGTTTAAGACTATAATCCTATTTCGCTATAAAGACCTTAGAAAGCCGGCTAGATTCCTAGAGAGTAGCCTATCACGGAATAGCAAAAACGGAGCTATCTTTCTTAACTAGGCTATATACACTAAGGAAGTGATTATAAAATCTGGATTATAGGATATATCCTATATCTATCTACCGATAAAAATAGGCTATAAATGCCTAGACATTATAAGGGATCTAAAGGATAAAGACGTTTAAAGATAGAACGACAAAGACATCTAAAGGGGACAGAACGATAAAGATATCTAAAGGGAATAGAACGACGATAATAATATGGCATTATAGGTATATAATAAACCATCCGTCTTAAAAGAAGAAGCTTTAGCGTTTATAGAGGACATTAGTAAGCTAGGATAGCTAGCCGATAAATCACGACCTAATATTATAGTAGCTATTAATAAGCTTTAACGGCGAGTCTCTATACCTAGATAAGAGGACATTAACGCTCTAAAGTAACTTATTCGTTACCTAAAAGGGACGAAGAACCTCGGAATACTACTTAGAAGAAATAGAAGTGTAAATAGAGATAACGGTCTTATTAGCTACATAGATACTTCTTACTAAGATTGCGAAGATAGGAAGAGCACCGAGGCCTATATCTTTTTCTATACTAGATCACTAATTGGCTAGAATTCCTATAAGGAAGAGATTGTCGCTAGAAGTAGCACGTTAGCGGAATACGTGGTAATAGATAGAGCTATATAGGAAGGAATATGGCTTTATAAAGTAATAGTCTAAATAGGAATCCGATAAGAAGAAGACCTCCCGATCACAATTTACACTAATAGCGATAACGCATTTACTATTATAAAAAAGGACAATTACGCTAAAGCCACGAAATGGCTCGATACACGATACCACTTCGTCCGTCACGTAGTTAGATCTGGAATTGCGTCCTTTATATTAATCCTAAGCGAGGATAATATTGCTAACGCTCTAACGAAACCGCTAGGAAGAGAGCGCTTCGAGAAGATGAGAAAAATCATGATATATAGTGACAATTGAGGTTTGCATACATTGAAACATATATTAGGAATGGACATAGAAAAAGACAAAAATAGATGAAAAGAAGGATTTAAAAACTGATAAAAACAAGCAGTTTTTACTATAACAGCCGGAATGGGGTCATGGTTTCTGCTTTGCTTTCGGGTTGGGCCCTACGGGGGTGTGTTGTGGTGAGACCCCATATGTGGGTCTAGGCCCTCACCCTCTGGTAGTAGATAGCTGTAGTGGGAGCTCGCTTCCTCCCTCCCTAATACAACTCTCTCCCTTCTGCTTCTCTGAGCCTACTAGTTGTAGTCTCACCAAGAATCCTATTATAAAAGAAATTATACGCTCCTAGGACGTCACTTTCCTAGATAAACTAGATAAGAATAGCGGTCCGGATAATAACTAGAAGGGGGGTCTAGTACCGGCTAGAAAGCTAGCACTAAAAAACCCTAATTCGGATAATAATACCGGAGCACTCTATAAAGAGGGAGGACCCTAGATTAAAAAGGGTCGATAGCTATTTAAAAGACCTAGGATTTAACTAAGGCTAGTTCCGTAGGTTATTATTACTAATAGGAAGCTAGAACCTATAATTTAAGGTCTAATAAAGCCGACAATTTAGTAAAAGTAACCCTTAGTAGGACCGAACACACTAGGAAGAGTATAGACTATACCACTAATACCTAAAGTGTTAACTAGGATCTAGGAAGGCGAGGATATATCTCTAATTCGATAGCCTATTTTCTAAAAGCTAGTAAAGAGATAGCTAGTATAATAGGCTAAATAGTAGTCTAAATAGTAGGCTATATAACGTCCTACGCTCTAACCCTAAGCTCGGGAATTGATTAGAAAGTATATAGATTAGCTTAGTATAGAAGTGTTAGTTCTTTATCTACTACTACCTTAGCCTAGAAAGTAAGCTATAAAGCCTCTAGTACTAGAGGTGATCCCGGAATCCCCTACTATTCACTAGTCGATCGAGCGTGATAATAGTGAGGAAATTTATAAAACCTTTTTACACACACTAGCTAGATAGGCAGTTTCTTAGTAGGAAGAGAGATAGACAGTTTCTTAGTAGGAAGAGAGATAGGCAGTTTCTTAGTAGGAAGAGAGATAGGCAGTTTCTTAGTAGAAAGAGAGATAGGAGTTTTCTTACTAAGAGGAAGAGATACTAATTTAGCGAGATCTCACACCGCTAGTAGTAGTTATTAAATCACTAATACTATATTTACTAGGTATATTTAGAGAGGATATACTATAGTATAAGACTCCGAGACTAGTTTTATAACTAATTCTACACACTTCGTAAGAGATTTCTTATAAAGCTCTATCTTATAGAGAGGAAGAGCCTTTTTAATAACTAGAAGAGGAGTTTTTATAGCTATAAGAAGAGATTTCTTATAATATTTCCACAATCGAGACCGATCACACTATAATTTAATAGGATCGTTAGCCGTCTATCGTTATAATTAGTAGTGACGAGACAATTCTATGGTTTATTCCCCGCCCTTTAAGCCGTATAAGACGCTTACCGGAGCGCTACGGCTTCCCTAAGAACCCCCTACGTCCCCTAAGACCGAACCCTCTACCGAAACCGAAGACGAAGATAATACGCGTAAGACCGGACGTTCTATAGGGTAATAATAGTGCTAGCGAGGGATCTAGATAGGATAAGTAGGATATATAGAGAGGAAGGCTAGTAGTATCGAAGGTTCTTACTAAGTAAAGCACTCCCTTTATTTATAATAGTAAGCCGCTTTATATTAAAGACGTCGATATCCCTTAGTCCTATAAATAAGCTCTAAAGTCTAAATTTATAGATAGATAGTAGGCTACTATAGAGAGTTAGATTAATAATCTGATGAACGAGAGAAGTGTACTATATGACTTAATACTACTACTATACAACGGGGTAAGAAAAGTAAAGCGAGTGTGTTTTGTTAAGAGCAGATATACTTAGCTATTTAACCTATATTAGGCTTATAAAGTAGCGATAATAGCTTAGTAAGTGATACCTAAGGCTAGTAAGTGATACCTAAGGCTAGTAAAGTGATACCTAAGGTAGCTACTATATAGAGAAAGTAAAAGACTAAATAAATATATAGGAAGGGAGTAATTCCGGCCGATATACCCCTCTAGGAGCTACCTATAGGATCTATAGAAGTTAACGTCTTTATATAATCTACTCTTCTACTAAAGGCTTAATATTAATAAGTCTAAGAGACGTTATAAAAGCCTTATAAGACTACGATAGAAGTAGCTTAGTGAGTCTATCTATCTATATATCGGTAGTTATAACCTAGCGAATAGAAATCGAGCTAGTACTAATTTCCTAGCGAAGCTAGTAGTAGTAAATATCTATATAGCGGAGTTTTATATATATCTAAAGTTACTTATAAGTTAGTAAGTTAACTGTCTACTTATTATCGTAGTCGATAGTAAGACCTACTTTATAATTAAGTCCGACTATACTAAGAAGCCTCTTCTACTATATTACTATCTTATCGGCTTCTAAAATAGTAAGTAGCTCCGCCTCTATTATTAAGGTAGTAACCGTCCTCTACTTACTAGCTTTCTAGTTAATAGTAGCGCTAAAGAGCTTATAAAAGAAGCCCTCTAAGCTTTTTTAATTAATATAATTACCGAAAGAAGCGTTACTTAAGAATTAGAGCGTAGGGTTATTATAGATAGGATAAAACTCGAGAGCTTAATATTAGATATTATATAGATACTAAATTAGCCGATTTATAGCGTCTTAGTACTCTAGTCCTAGATTTATTAAGAACTTAGTAAGATAGTTAGCCGCTTTCGCTATATCTAGATAAATAATAACTATTAGATAGAGAGCTAAGCCTAGCTTCTACTAATACTTATAGATCTACTCTCTAGTTATAATATTAGTAAATTTATTTATCCGATTTACTAAAAGCGGTATTAAATATTAATAACTATATATAAGTCCGTATTTAGTGGCTATAGAAGAGATATAAGAATCCTAGTAAAGCTAAAGCTTATATTTCTAGATATCTTAGAGAATATATATTCTAAGAAACTATAAAGCTTCTCCTATTTCTTAAAGTTTTTAGTGCTTCTCTAGTTCTTATTATAGCTAAAGTGCTTTTTAAAGCCTTAGCTAGTAATATATAATAATAATAAT
Source organism: Penicillium rubens (assembly GCF_028828025.1). Lineage (NCBI taxonomy): Eukaryota > Fungi > Ascomycota > Eurotiomycetes > Eurotiales > Aspergillaceae > Penicillium > Penicillium rubens. The sequence goes on from NW_026890600.1 coordinate 7,347,637, forward strand.
ATTAATATAGAAGAAGATAATAATCCCGTCTCTAATAAAGAGATATAGGTCTTTTAGGATATATTCGAATCCTAGCTTTTTAAGGACGTAAGTAGCTTCTTATTACTATAAGCGGTGTAACTTTCTTAGTTTATATAGAGCTTTAAAAAGCTTCTATACCTTACCTCTATTATAGAATCTTTCTAGTATTTACGTATATATAACTTTATCGAGATCGCTATTTAGAAAGGTATTAATAGCGTTAAGTTATATCGTATCGAGATTAAATATAGTAATAAGTATAAAGATAGCGTAGGTAATATATATAGTAAGTATAGCTATGTACTTTTCCTCCGAATTAATTATCTAGAGGTCTCTATAGATATAGATTCTTACTTTTAACTTTACTAAAAAGCTATTACTATCGAATTTATAGGTAAATATCTAGGTTAGGGGAAGTATTTAGATACTTCTATCCTATAAGGGAGGATATACTTTATATATCCTATAAAGCTTAATTAATTTAACCTTAAGTCCTACTATAGTAAAGAAGCCTTCTATAAAAGGGTAGTTTACTACTTCCTTCTAGTTCTATAGCTCTAGTAGTAGATTATCTTAGTATCGATAGGCTACTAATCAGATAGTAGAAAGACTAGTTATAAATATAGTAAGTACGCCCTCTATATTATTAGAGTTATTATATACTATATAAGTAGCTATATTAGGGTCTTCCCTAACTTTCCATCTCCTCTTATCTTATATAATATTAGAAGGGGTGACTTCTCTTTAGTTCCTATTCTTACTAACTAGTATCTTTAGAAAACTATCTAAGACTTCTTATTAAAGTGAATTATACCTCTCTACTCTCTCTACTAGTTTAGTCTCTTTCTATAGGAATACTAGCGGTTGTATCTAAATTAGACGCTCTTTAAACTTTAGTAGTTTTATTAGAATTACTATCTAGAAAGGTTATTATCTTATTAAAAGAGTAGTAAGAGTAAACTATCTCGCTACTAATAGAGTGCTTACTATAGAGCTATTATAAAGATAGATAGCTAGCGGACTTTCTAAAGGAGAATCTAGACTATCTAGTAAAAGGATAGTCTTTAAAGAAGGAGGACTCTCTAGGAGAAAGATAGCGCTCGGTATTAGTAAAGGTATAGCTAGGAAGCGCTCTTATAGTATAAGAGTAAGATCTTTTTCTATCTATTATTATATAAGCTCCTCTCCTCCTATATATAGTAGGCTTTTAGCCTATATATCTTATTAAATAAGCTCCTCGCTTATCCCCTTAACTAGGCTATCGGTTAGGTCTTACTCTCTTTAAGTAATTAGTTTAGGCTTATTTTATATAATTAGTATAGCGCCTACTTAGCGTATAGCCTTTTCGAGCTCTTTATTAAGCTTATCTTCTTTAATAATCTTAGTAATCTATTTTTACTAGATCTTTAGAGGCTCTATTAGATATTTTTTATAATTAAGACTTTTATTAAAAGTTATATCCTAAACGAACTTATAGCTATTAGTATAGGGGAACTAGATCTTCTAAATATTACTCGCTCTATAACTAACTAGATATCTAATTTCTACTCTATAGTATATTTTATCTAATTAAGAGATCCCCTAGATCCTTATATAGGCTCGGTAGCTATATACTTTTAGATTTAAAAGGTTAATAGGAGTAAAGGTATCTATCCTTTATAAGTAGAATTCCTATTATAGGATAATCCACTTCCCTAAGTTTAGCTTTATCGGCGATCTATTTAATATATATATAGTAGCTTACACTACTTCTAGCTAGAGGTTCTTTAAAAGAGCTAAATCTTTAAGAAACGCTCTCGCTTTAGTAATAATTACCCCCTTAGATCGCTCTATAAAGCTATTTTACTCTAGGGTACCGATAACTATCGTCTATATTATAATTCCGTTCTCTTTAAGAAAAGTGATAGTCTTACTATCTATTAAACCTTTATTATCTAAATAGAAGATACGAATTAGAAGGTTAAACTAGTGATAAAGTAGAGAGAGGAAAGTATAGATAGCTTATTAGTAGCCGCTTTTCCGCTTATATATCTCTCTTTAGTAATAGCGAATCCTATCTAGATAGAAATAAGAAAGCTAGATATAATTATTATATCCTAGTTTAAATATAATTAGATTAAAATAAATATAACTAAGTCATGGAAATGCTACGATGCTAATCAATGGAGAAAGTATCGTATGTATTGAAATGGACAGAGAGGGAAAAGAAGAGACTGAAGGTGACAGGCTGTCTGGGACTATCTACCTATGGTGGCATCACGTGATGCCACGTGATCCACCCAACACTAAGCGGTCCGAAAGGGGTCCTTTATACTCTATATAAGATTTACTACTACTATCTATTTAGCTAGTAGGTTTTATAGAGGTCGGGATTATAAGGTTTAGTATCTATAGTTAGGGAGGAATCCTTAATAATCTCTATCCTATCGACTATAATCGCGAGCTTTTCGATACACTCGCTATATAGATAGCTAAAGCGCTAGTACTAACGAGTAGTAGAAGCCTTAGAAGTAAAGGGCTATATTATACGGCTTATTATATTAAAAGTAGTAGTTATAAATACTATTAGAAATATAAAACCTACTTATAGAAGTGCGAAGAAGTTCCTAATCTCTTTTAGCTTATAGAATGTCTTACTAATATTTTTATTAATAATAGTAAGTTTATTAAAATTAGCTTTATATCCGTACTTCTTTATTAGTACGACTAAAATTAGATTACAATAAAAACTAAAGGAGTACTTTATATTTAAGAGAGTAAGATTAATAGGCTTTCCGGAGTGTCTAATAGTCCTAAGTCGGACTTTACCGGTTCTATAGAGCTATATAGTAGTATTATCTACTTTTAGAGTCCTCTTTATCTCTTTAAATTTAATAAAAAGACTCTTATTATTAGAGATATACTTACTAGTTATAGAATTAACTAGCTATCTATCTCTAATAGAGCTTTATATACTATTTATAAGGAAAGATATATTAGTAGGTAGTAAAGATAGTATTATTAAGAAACTACTATCTTCGTTTTCGTCGATTAGTACGAAGTAAGACTAATTTAAAGTCTCCTTCTCTTCTAAAGTGAGCTTATCTTAAAGCTCCTTTACTTTATCTTAAAGCCTCTATAGGAGCTTTTTTATATTCTCCGATATCTTCTTATTAACTTCTAGATCTAGTTTCTAGCTATTAGACCTAGATACCTTTATTAAATAGGGGTATACTATAAAGAAGTGTCTTTATCTATATATATATATTAGATCCCCTCTCTTATTTAACTTCCCCGAACTAGATTCGGTATTATTATTAGATAAAGAGGCTAGTTTTACTTCCTCCTCTCTATTAAGGGTTACGAAAGTAGCTAGTATAGCTTTACTTCCTTTCTTTCGGCTAAAAAGTGCTTATTTAGAGCGGTAAGCACTTATAACGCTTATAAAGGTCGTCTTATACTTCTCTTTAAAAATCTTAGTCTACTAGTAGTAGTAGAATTAGGGTTCTAGCGGTATAAAAGCTTAGAGAAGGTTATAAATAGTATTATTATCGTCTTTAATAAACTTAACCTCTACTTTTTTACACTTTTAGTAAAGGTTCTTAACTCTTAAAAGCTAGTTATTAACTATAGAGTCTTTAATAGGTATAAGAAGAAGCTTATACTATAACCTATAAAGAAGCTAGATCCGTACTATATCGGAGAACGAGAAGCGTTTTTGTAGTATTTAAAGTAGCTCCTTTATATTATCGATATTAACTATTAGGTGCTAAAGGTTAATAGCTAGTATATTCCTAATCCGGTCGGCTACCTTTTCTAAGGATAGTCGAATAATCCTATACTCGGTAAGGTCTACCTTATAATCCTTCCGATTATATTAATAGGGTGTTGATATATTTGCCCCCCCCCCCCCTTTGGCTATTGCTGCCCCCCCTGCCTTGATATTCAGGCATCCGCTGACCGCCCTTCTCACCGCCTTCCTTTTTAAGTCACCGCTTTCTCTGGTCAAGTATAGCACTCCTAGTGGTACCTCCATTTACTATATAAACCCCTAATAAAAATAAGTACCCTTTATAAAAAGTAAAGATTCATAGAAATTAAATTTAAAAGCAATATTGCCTCGTTCGAGTACGCACTATCATAAGAACCTAGGGGTAGAGGCCGAGGGGCGAGGAGTCGCGGTACTACTTAGCGCGCTAGTCTTATAACTCGAGGTCGTAGCGTAGGAATAACTCGTGGTTATAGTGTAAGAATGACTCGTGGTCGAGGCGCTAAGGTGCTTAGGCTAAGCCTAAGGCCTAAACTACTATAGAGATTTGATATAGACTAAGTAAAATAGGGGGTTATATACGAATAAAAGCTTTAATTATATAGGAATAAGCATTTTTTTCTTATTATAAATATGCATTTTTTACTATATAAATCAATATTCCAAAGGTAGAGATTTACCTGGCAGAAAAGAATTCTGCCATAAAATCAGGCAGAATCAGGCAGGGGGGGCAGGAATAGCCAAAGGGGGGGGCAAATATATCAACACCCTATTAATAATCCGTTCTTCCTTCTATAGTAAGGCGCTTTATCTCCGGATCCTTTTTATACTACTTACTACTTTAGTCTAGTCGGACTAGCTTTACTAGTATCTTTAGCCGCTTCCCGTCTTCGAGCTTTAGGTCGATATATTTCTAAACGTTAGACTTCCTAGCTATTAACTCTATCTATATAATCTAGGTCCGCTATTATACTAAGCTTTTAAGGATAACTTATACCCTCGCGGTACTTCCCGTATCGGTAGGAATACTTAAAGAAGTAAAGTCGTTATAGAGGAGTGATATCTCGGCGTTATATAGTGTTATTTTCTTTATTATTCGTCTTCGGAGGTTAGTAGAAGTAAGGTATAGCGTTAACCTTCTTCGTACTTAGGGGTACGGTACTTTCTAGTAAGCGACCGTATCGTCGTAAATCGATAAGGGTGTTTTAAAGAGTTACTAGCTAACCGGGCTTATAACTAATAAACGAGAGAAGTGTACTATATAACTTAATACTACTACTATATAACGGGGTAAGAAAAGTAAAGCGAGTGTGTTTTGTTAAGAGCAGACATACTTAGCTATTTAACCTATATTAGGCTTATAAAGTAGCGATAATAGCTTAGCAAGTGATACCTAAGGCCAGTAAGTGATACCTAAGGTGGCTGCTATACAGAGAAAGTAAAAGACTAAATGAATGTACGGGAAGGGAGTAATTCCGGCCGATATAATCTCTATATAAAAGACACTTTCGATATTATTCAAAGACCGCTAGGAATCACTCCGCTTCTAAGCTAATAGATATATAATCTTAAAGTTACTAAAGATAATAAGGTATATAGTTTTAAAGTAACGTATTTCACAAGCGAGCCGGCCACACAAGCGAGCCGGCCACCCCACCCAAAACGCGTCTATGTATTAGCACTTAGTTAATTCAACCACCCGCCATGCCACCAATTCGCTCTCAATCCTCTAGAAATTCAATAGAGAAGGAGGGTAGGATCTTATTAGCTATCCAGGCTTTTAAAAATCAAAAAAATCTCTTCTATTCGTGAACTGGCGCGCTATTATAAGATACCACGTTCAACACTTTCAAGACCGACTAAACGGCCACCAAAGCCGCGCGATTTCTCGCGCCAATTCGTATAAACTAACAGAAATTGAAGAGGAATCTCTTGAAAAATGGATTCTCTCTATAGATCGACGTGGAGTAGCCCCCCGGCCTTCTATGGTACGAGAAATGGCGAACCTTCTTCTTAAAAAGCGCGGAACTACCCCGGTTATTTCTGTTAGCGAAAACTGGGTGACGAACTATATGAAACGACGTCCTCTTCTATCCTCTCGGTTTTCGAAACGGTATAACTATAAGCGTGCGAAATGCGAAGACCCGAAGGTTATTAGGGAGTGGTTTGATCTTGTTTAAAAAACCATCCTTTAATTTAGGATCGACCCCGATAATGTTTATAACTTTGATAAGACTGGTTTTACGATAGGGTTAACGGCAACCGCGAAGGTTATAACGAGGAGTGAATACTACGGTCGGCGAGCACTTTTATAGCCTAGAAATCGAGAATAGGTGACTATTATCGAGTGTACGAATGCTACTAGCTAGGCCCTCCCGCTATATATGATTTTTAAAGGCAAAGTCTTTATTAAATCCTAGTTCGATAGCCTCCCGGAGGACTAGAGATTTGAGGTTAGTCCTAATAGATAGACCTCTAATAAAATTGGACTTCGCTAACTTAAAAAGCTCTTTATTCCTACTACTTCTTCGCGTACGAAGGGGGCGTATCGGCTTTTAATACTCGACGGCCACGGAAGTCATTTAACCCCGAGATTCGATGAAATCTATAAAGAGAATAAAATCATACTAATCTGTATATCTCCGTATTCCTCTTATCTTTTATAGCCTCTCGATATCGGCTGTTTTGCGGTGTTAAAACGCTCGTACGGCCGGATGGTTAAAATGAAAATGCGGAACGGAATCAATTATATCGACAAACTTGATTTCCTTGAAGTATATCCTCTCGCACGAATTGAAGCTTTTAAATTAGAGACTATTAAAAATAGCTTTCGATCTATAGGTTTAATACCTTTTATACCGGAGATAGTGATTTTAAAGCTTAATATTCGGCTTCGAACCCCTACCCCCCCCCCTCTAGCCGGGGTAGTGATTGGGATCTAAAAACGCCCTCGAACTATATCTAGTTATAAAAGTAAGCTTCGTCAATTAAAGCATTGCTTCGTATAAGATTAAGAAGCCCCCCGAGCCCGCTCAATTCCGCTATAAACCAGGTTTTGAAAGCCTGCTAGATCATAATGTAATCCGCCGTATTACTCGAGAAAGAAGTGAGCGATTTACGCGCTAAAAACGAGAAGAAAAAGCAAAAGCGAACTCGATCTATAAGGACTATAGTCCACGAAGGGGATCTCTCAGTTCAGGATGTTCGTGAGCTACGTTCGGAGCCATTTAAGGCCCAAGTAGCGCGTATCAACAACTATCGTGAGTAGGTTTCGGAAGGTTTAAGACCGCCCCCCTAGGCCGGACGAGCATGTGGAATATGTAGGAAGCCAGGGCATAGAAGAGAAACATGCCCAGATAGATGATGATTTTAGTTTATTTAATTTAATGGCGTTTTGGTTGAGATAAATGCATTTGAAATTAGTATGTTGGGTGGGGTGGCCGGCTCGCTTGTGTGGCCGGCTCGCTTGTGAAATACGTTAAGATAGGTAGTATATAGGAACTTTTAGATAAAGAAGGAAGACTCTATTTTCTATATACCTATCGTCTAAAACACACTTATTAAGATTATTTTCACTATTATTATATAATAGAACTATAAATAGAAGTAATTTAATATAGTTATAGTATATCTAAATATATTATAAGATAATTAGGAGATAGTCTATATATTTTAACCCTTTAGTTAAAAATACTATAAGCCGGATATTAAAATTAAAGGCTAGGTTTATTAATTAAAATAAGCTCTATATAGGCTTTATAATTTAGTAGCTTTATAGAATAAAGAGCTAGATACTAGATTAAATAAGATTAATTTTTACGCACTCGATAATAATCCCTATATATATATAAAAGGTTAAGGCGAAATAGTATAGTTTTTACTAGTTTATATAGATAATTTTATTACTACTATACTAATAGATACGGAAGTATAGTAGATTTACTACTAGATAAAAGAGTAGTTTAAAATTAAAGATATAAGAGAGCCTTTACGCTTTCTTAATAGCGCTATTTCTTAGGACTATAGTAAGAAGACTATTATAATATCTTAAAAAGCTTATACCTTAGAAGCGTTACGTCTTATAGAAATATAGTTATATATACTAACCCCTATCCCGCTATTACTAAGCTAGAAATAAGAGATTAATAATAATAACCTAGAGACCTATTTATATAATAAAGACTATATATTATATAGATCTCTTATTAAAAGACTTTAAAAGACTAAACTAGCTTACTATAGAGATAAGACCGGATATCAAGTTCGCGGTTATAAAACTATAATACCGTTCTATAGCTCCTACTACTAATAATATATAAGCTATCTAATAGATCTATAGATACCTAAAAGGGATAATAGAGCTATATATAACGCTTAGAAGAATCTAGGATATAACTTTCTTTATATATATAGACGCCTTATATAGGGACTAACCTAATATAAAGTCTATAGAGGGGGCTATCTAGTTCTTCGGTAGTATACTAATTAGATAGTATCTAAGAAAGTAGATAATTATAATACTATCTTCTATAGTAACGGAGTAGTACACTTTTAATAGACCTACCTAGGATATCTAATAGCTAATAAAAATCACTAACGTACTAAACCTACCGAATATAATAAAACCTATCGTTATCTTAATAGATAATATTAATACCTAGCTTCTTATAGGAAAGCGCTCTTATAAAAATAGTACGAGATAGCTTAATATACGCTAGTTCTTCGTTAAAAACGTAATCTTTAGAGAGAAGATTAATCTACTATATATAGATACGATATATAATATAGCGGACGGGTTTACTAAAGCTCTTAATAAGGAGGGATATAATAGATTTATATATATACTAGGTCTTTAGTAGTCTATATATAATTTACTAATAGAGAAAGGAGTGTTTTAATATATAGGAAAGGTAGTAAAGACTATATATTTAAAAAAAAAAAAAAAAAAAAGAGAGGTTTTTATATAAAGAGTAGGAATAGGGGTATCTAGGTTAGTCCTAAAGGGGGGTGTTAGGGTGGTCACGTGCTTATTATATGACTCCCCGCTTCCTAGGACTTCCTTATATTTATAGATAGCTTCCCTCTCTCTCTTCTTCTTTTCTCCTCTCTAGAGTCCATCTATTCATTTCTCTGAGTTATATATTCCACCTACGTAGCTTCTTCCTTCTATCAAATTGTCGTCTATCTCCTTAGTGATTTACGTAGAAGGCGTGATCACCCCGGCTATATTTATAGCACCGTCTAGCTTACCTAACCTATCGATAGTCGACTAGATCTACCTATCCACTAATTTACTATTACGTATATCGATAACTATAGAAATATACTTATCGCTATTTAGGAGGGACCGGATAGCCTCCTCTAGGACCTTTTCGTTAATATCGGTAAGAGAGATTCTTACGCCGCGACTTATAAGGAGCTATACTATAACTAACCCTATTCTAGAGGCTACACTAGTGATAGTAATCTAGGGGAGATATAGTTAGGTTAGGATATCTCCTAATAGAGAGCGATAACCGGTAATTACCACTTTATCCTCGAAAGATATTATTACTCTACACTAAATATTTACCGGTTATAGCTTTACCGATAATAATATAGTTCTAGTATAGCGAGTGGGAAATAAAATTACCCTAAAAGGGATTATATATTATTAGATATATATTTATAAAAGAATCTAGAGATCGCTTATAAAATAGACGTATATTTTTTATATATAACCTATATAGATTATCCGCTATAATAGGTAAGTGACCGCGTACTATTAAAATAGGTAGGTTTACGCTATCGGCGATCTACCGATCTACTAATCTACTTCCCCCTATAGACTCCTCTATAATACTTACCTTATTTAATCACTAAAATATAATAGATTCACTTCTAGAAGCTATATATAAGTTAATTACTTATACCCGATTATTTATAGGATATACTATAGTAGGTTCGGCGGTCTTACTAAGTTATAATATTATATTTCTTATCTAGAATATAGTGTTAAAGCTAATATATAAAATACGACGAAGGATATCTAGAATATTTAATATATTAATATCTTAGCCTAGACTATAGGGGATATAAGAAAGATATCTTCTTTAACTTCGAGAGCTTATCTCGTAATCTTAGGGTACGGTTTCGTCGACTATTATTCTTAGTAAAGGAAAGAGAACGGATAAGTTAATAGCTTATCTTAAGTACTCCCCTAAAGATAACTCTTCGGATTATATCCTATATCAATAAAGAATATAAACGAACGACTATCTTAGATAAGGTCGAGATACACTAAGGGCTATTCGGGGCGTTTAGACTAAACTAAGATCGAGATACCCTATCTTATAAACTAGCTATAAACGACTATAAATAGATATATTCTAGTTCGCCGGAAGATATAATCCTACTTAGGGATCCTTACTTAGCCTTATTAGATATACCTCTATCGCCTTAGTTATAAGCCTTATTACACTTTACTTTAGATAGATAAGAGAATGTTCCTAGTCCGCCTCCCCTAGGATATTTAGACGCTATAATAGATTAGGATTCTATAGAGAACGATTTGGTAGCCTATAAATATTTACCTATATTATACTTTCTAGATTAATCTTATAATTATTCTATATTACCGACCTCTTTAACTTCTATAGGTACTATAAAAGCTATACCCTAAGATACTATATTTCTCTTTAAGCACTATACTTCGGCTATAATTAGCCTAATAACTCCCCCTCCGATACTCTAAAACCCCCTAGTATATTCTCTTTATACCTTATACTAAGAGCTACCTCGCTAGTTTAGTCCTAGGCGATTATATAAGTGATACTAATTTATATATATTTTATAGAGTATTAGCTATAAGTGTATTTAGCCTTAGCGGAGTCTCTAGATCCCGAATATAGAGCGAGAAGGCTATTATATATAACTATAAGGCCTAGCGATATATATAGATAATACTAACGACCGCCTATAATATCCCTAAAGTAGCTAAATATAAGTTAATATTAACAGTATTACTTACTATAGTCTAGGTGACGATACTCTTAGGGAACTAAAGAGAATCGGAATATTATTTTATAGAAGTAGAGAAGTTTATTTATTTAAAGGGACTTCTATATGAAAAGTCTCGAAAAGTACGATTACTATATCACTACTATATATTTAAGCGTATTATCTATAAGAGTATCTTTATTTATAGAGCGAACTTAAGATAGCGTTATTATATTTATACCGCTATTAAAACGAGCGGGCTAGGAAACTATAGCCTTAATAGTCTATCCTTTCGTCTATCGGGTTAGAAGGATCTAGATTAAGAGATAATAAAAGTACGTAGGTAAAATGTAAAGATATACAGTTATCAGGTGTAAGGCCTGTCAACCGGGTAAGATACGAATGGCGGGGAGAGGAATGAAAGTGTATTGTCTCTATGTGACAAGACTAACTCTTGTCCCAAATCAGGGGGGCCCCGGGGGGCCTTAGGATTAAAAGAAAATCCCAGTGCGCTAAGAAGCAGGGTCGATCACCTGGCGAACCCCGCACGCATTGATTACGATATATGCTACGCATATCCTGTCATTCCCTATTTCATGATTGAAAGGACCTTTATCCTTTACAATTATTTCCCCTCCTCTAACGTAGGTGTCCCTACCTATAGTTGGACGGAGACTATCAAAGGAGACCGCTCTCCTTTATCTAGGTAAACCCTTTCTAATATAGGTGTCTCTTCCTACGGTGAGCCTAAGGCTATTAAAGGGAACGGTTTCTTTATCTAGGCTAGATATAAATCTCCCCTAACGCCCCGAGTCTCTCTTATATCGGTAGTGATCCGGCACTATAGCTATAGCTCCTCTTGCTAATATCGCTTATAAAATCATTCGGCCTCGTTACCTCTTCTATTTAGGTTGTTTCCGTTATACACTAAGCACGTACGAGACGGATACGGATACACTATTTAACCTAGCTTACTACGAGTTTAACGAGAGAATCTCGGTCCTCTATAACTATTATAATAGCAAAAACGCTATTTACGAAATAGTAAGGACCTTATGATTTAGCTACGATACGGTACTAATTTATTATAGTTTCCCGTCGGGATATTACGAGATATAAGGGATCTAGTATATATTTTAGATTAGGCGAGCTTTTTCTTTATAGACTTTATAGACTAGCCCGAAGAACTACGTCTCGATATCTCGGAGGCTAGTTATAATTTAGCCTCCGCTTTAGATAGTTCTCTTAGGGTATATTGTTCCTTTTATAGTCTCTCGGGGTCGAAGAAGGTCTAGGAGGTAAGTTACTACCCCGTTTCGTTTATAATTCGTTACTAATCCTTTATAAGGCTAGGCGTATAAGGTATACGCGTATTATTACCGAACGTCGGGCGGATACCGTCTGTATAGATCTATAAGCGCTAATAGCGGCTAAGGGACGATATCGTCTTATCGGCCTTTATCCTAAAGACCCCGGGTATATAAGTTAGATAGTAGCGAAACGGCGGTTTACTAATATAGTTACTAACCGTATTAACTTCTAGATAGGTTAAGATACACCTATTCTAATAGAGGATTACCCGATAGAGCTTGACTTAACCGTTATATAGTAGTTTTTATAGTAGGAAGGTACCGATTTAGCGGTGTCTCTAAGTTTTTTACCTATTTAATAGAAATAGTAGGAGCGAGTCTACTTTAATCACGTCCTCGATCGTAGCTTCCTTTTTAGGATAATTTATCCTATTACGTAGGTAACTAGACTTATTTATCCTCCGCTCTTTATCTTTCTTTCTCTTCCTTTCTATTACCTTATCACTTTTATATCCACTTTATAACGGTATTATTTCGGTTATATTTCGTATTAAGATTATCACGATACCTTTAGTCCCTAATTCTCCTTATAAGTTACGTAACCCTATTCTCCGGGTCCGAACCTAGTGCCTTACTTGCTTACGCGTCTCTATTCGTGATTAGCGCGAAGGAGATCCTATAGCTCTTTAGCCCTTCTTAGTGAAATACTTCGCTACTATATATAATAGTAAAAATTGTTAATATTATAACGGTCTCTATAAGCCCTATAAAACGGTATATTATTATATACGTTACTATCCCGTTTTATAACCGTTTTAGACTAACGTTACCTAGGTCCCCGAGGGGATCGAAGGAAACCGAGTGGAGTTACTTATATATTTATCCTAGGCCGAATAATTTTAGTTAAATACTAAGGGAGGTTTTAGCCCTAGCGAGGAAGGCGCGTCTAAGTTCCTCCTTCCTTAGGACCTTATCGACGGCGTCGCGGTAAGTGTACGACACTTAGTCGCGTCCTTTAATAGCTTCACTAAATCGTATCGCTATACGTATTCGCTTACCGGTATTAAGCTATCCTAGGTGAGTTTCGCTTATAATTTAGGGTCGTTTTATTATTACTAATTTATATAGTTAACTAAGGATATATATACTAGGTAGGTGTCTTCTCGCTCTTCCTTAGTGGTCCCTAGCGACCCTTTTACCGATTTTACTTCTAACTAGGCTAAGCTTACTATAGAGGGTTCCTATTACCCCTATCTACGCGTCGCGGAGGAGTCGGCTAGGTCTTAGTATACTAGCGTCGTTGCCTTCCGCTAAGATATATAAGACCTAGTCGGCTCCTCTAAGCCAGGGCCCGCGGTTAGTCCTTTCCTTAAGTTATACCTAGAGGGTTTCCCCCTCGATCTATAGGTATAGCGGTGGTTTATTGGTATTATTTCGGAGAGGTTTTAGACCTAGATTTCTTTTATTTTACTTAGTGAATTTCTTTTATATCTCTCCGTTAGCTATAGGGTGAGATAGGGTCGATTTAAGATTATATATATATCGCTTCGCTATTAATACGGTATATAATCGGCTACTTCTAATTAATTTTATTTTCTCTAGGACCTTTTATATCTCGCGATAACTTTTAGTATATTCACTATTGCACTCTTAGGTACCTATTAATTATATTCTAAGGGCTAGCTATACTATTTCACTAGATAGTATAGTTCGTCTTCGAACCGCTAGTTATCCTTTATCTCCTCGACTTCCTATTTATCGTTATCTACTAGCTCTAGTAAAGGTAATTACTTAGGTTTACCCTTACGTTAATACTATAGTTATAGTAAAGATATAGGAAATACGTTATAAATCGCTATATACTAGCTAGAGAGTAGTAGGTAATACGCTTACTTTCCGATATATTTAAGGATCCTAAAAGGTCCTATCTATCTTAGTGATAGCTTCTTCGTTATACCTTCTTTTAATTATAGGTTTTTTATCGAGAGAGCTATAAGGTCGTTCTTTTTAAATGTTATCTCTTAGTAGCGTTTATTATAATAATTCGCCTATCTCTTAGTGGCTTTTCGCTATACTTCCTACAGCTTTTCGCGGAGCTCTTAAAGCTTCTTAATTCGTGATACTACTACCGGTGCCTCTCTCTCTACGCTACTATCCTCGGCGTGTATTTAGAAATTAGGATTATAGCCTAATAAGGCCTAGAAGGGTGAAATTCTAATTATTATATTAACTCTATTATTATATATAAATTCCGCTATACGTAGGAGTGTAGGCTATATCTTCTATTACTCGTTAATAAAATACCGAAGGTAGTGTTCGAGTGTCTAATTTATCCTCTCTATTTAACTATCGGTCTAGAGGTAAAACGCTATCGAATACCTTAATTTTATCTAGGATATATAATATAGTTTCGACTAAAATCTGCTTATAAAAACGGATCCCCGGTTAGATACGATACTATTTAGTAGGCTAAACCTTAGTTCGATATCGTGATAGAAAAGCTCGGCTAATTCCGAAGTATCTATCGTTATCGAAACTAGGAAGAAGAGGCACTATTTCGAGAAACGGTCTATAATTACTAGAATAGTATCCACTATCCTTCCTTTCTAGATCGATTAAGGTAACCCTATAATAAAGTCTATTAATAGTTCGATAAAGGGCCGGGATAGAATCGGTAGAGATTCGAGCTTACCGAAAGGACGATACCTTAGCGTTTAGGCGGTTTAATATATTACGTAGGATTTAATATATCTCTATATATCCGCCTATAGATTTACCTAGTGGTATTCTCTCCTTAGGAGTTCTTCGGTTCTTACTCTACTAAAGTGGCCTATAGTAGGGTTATTATAATATAATTATATCAATTTTATACGGATACCCTCCTTTCCCGGTATATATAGACGTCCTTAGTACCGTAGTAATCCTAAGGCGTCGACTAACTAGCCTTTGCTACTAGGTTTCGAGATCGATATATCACCTTTTCGGCGGTTCGTCTCTAGGTTATCCGATTAGAGTTTTCCTACTTATTCGAGAATATCTATAGTGTCCGTACTAATAGACTAGATTACTACTATTATAGTATCTATAACGTCGAATAGAATATTTAATTCGTTATATAGTTCTCGCTATTTAGACTAGTTATCTATTTCTATACTCGCGCGATTTACTACCGTCTCGGTAGTTATACTAGACCTAGGATCTCCCTATACAGTCTCTTAACTAAGTCTAAACTAGAATTCTAAGTTATATTTATCTAAATTATACTCGTAATCTACGTCTAGATCCTTAGCTTCTAAAATCCTTTAGATAGTTAGAGCTATTTCCTCCTCGGCCTTTCTTAGGTCCGGGGGTTAATCGTCTACGATTCGGTTTTAAATCGGGATCGTTAATTCCTCTCCTACGATTGCTTACTCGGAGTTAGGAATCCTAGAAAGCCCGTCTATAGGGTTTATCTTTCCGGGCCTATACTTTATAATAAAGTTAAAAGGCGTGAGAAATATATACTAACGCGCCTATCGGCCGTTAAGCTTTTACTACGTTATAAATATACGTAGATTAGTATGATCTAATAGTACCTTAATAGGATACTTACTACTATCTAGATAGTGTCTCTAATATTAGAAGGAATAAACGATAGCGAATAGCTCCTAATCCGGTATTATATAGTTAAGTTCGGGCCCTAAGAACTTTCGGGACTAGAAAGCGATAGGATACTAACGCCCTTCTTTATTAGGTTAGGAAAGCACTCCTCCTATTCCTTAGTTCGACGTATCTATTTCTAATCTAATATATTTCTCTAGGTCGAAATAGCGTAATAGGGACGCCGACTAGAAAGCCCCTTTTAGGTTCCGAAACGCTACCGATTCGGTCTTATTTAGTGTTACTTAACCCGGCTTTTTCCTATTTTTACTCCCCTTTATTATAGATATAAGAGGTAGGGAAATCTAGGAATATCCTTTAATAAATCGACGGTAGAAATTGTAAAATCCTAGAAAAACTTAGATATTATAGTAGCTCTTTAGTTCTTACTATTCCTAGATTACGCGGATACGGCTCTAGTCTATTTTCACTCCCGAACTGTCTATAATAAACCCTAGGAATTCGACCTCCTTTTAGTAGAATATACACTTCGAAGGCTTTATATATAGCTCTACCTTCTATAGCCTTTCGAAAATCTAGCGAAGCGCTATCGAATAGGACTCGTAGTCCTTAGTGAAAACTAGGATATTATCTAGATATACTATATAAATAACGTTAACTAGCCCTACTAGCGTTATATAGATATAACTTTAGAAAGTGGCCGGCGTATTAGATAGTCCGAATAGTATAACTATATATTCGAAATAGCTATATCGGGTTCGGAATACCGTTTTCTATTCGTTACCTTCTTATAGTCGAATCCGGTAGTAAGCGTCTTTAACGTCGACCTTACTAAAGTATTTTGCCCCGGAAAGTCGATCGAGGATTTCTGATATAAGAGGTAGAGGGTAGCGATTCTTAACCGAAACGCGGTTAAGTCCCCGGTAATCTATATATAAACGTAGTCCTCTATCTTTCTTCGGGACGAATAGGATTAGCGCTCCCGCTAGACTTTTCGACGGTCTAATCCGTCCCTTTTTGATATTATCTACAAGATAAGCCTATAGTTCTTTAAGCTCCGTTTATAAAAGGGGGTAAATCGGACCGTAAGGTAGAGTTTTACCTTCTTCGAGCTCGATAGTATAGTCGGAAGCTTTTATCCTCGGTAGTGTGCCCACTTTTTTATAGTCGAATACGTCTCGATACTCCTCTAATTTAGGGAGGATTCGGTCTTAATTCTTCGCCGGTACGTTAGTGTCTTCGTTAGGTAGCTATACCTCCTCTAGTATCTTAATTAGGGCGTAAATAATAGCTACGTTCTTAGATTACTTTATAAACTTATAAGGTTTCTAAAGTTCGAACCCTTTAACTCCGAACCACTATTTATCGACACTAGGTTATAGGATAACGTCGAATTTATTAATAAAGGTCTTTAATAAAAGGACGGGGCTTCCTTCTAGCCTCGAGTCCCTATCGATACCGATATAGGGTCGTTTCACTATCTTTTCGGTACCTCGAGAATCTCTTATTATAAATAGTACCTAGAATACACTATAGGTACGGAGTCTATCTAGGGCGACGCCTTTTAGCGTTAGGGATAAGAAAGGTGTAGCTAGTAATTTATTTTTGATAGTAAATTCCTTACTAACTATATTATATTCCGCGCTAGTGTCTAGATCCGTATACGTTTCGCGACCGTCTCCTAAGGTAATCGGTATATAAAGGCGTACTATAGTCCTAATTAGCGGGTATTAAGCTAGGGTATTAGGAATTAATCTAGCTCCTCCACTTTTCCCTACTATCTAGTTTGATTTACTCTTAATACTTAGATTAGGGTTCCTCTCTATAGGCACTTATTTATCTAGTGATTCTTATCTTAATAGATAAAATAGGCACCTTCCGGTACCGAAACGGTACCGTTTCCTTTTTTAGTAGTCTAGGAGTTTATATTAGGGTTTATCAAATTTTATAATCTTCTATCGGATCCCCGTCCTCTAGCTCTACCTTTAAATTAGCTTCTTCCGCGAGGCTATCCTCTTCTATAACCCCTTAATATTTCGGTGCGGGGGTGATTCGGTATCGAACTATAATAGTTTCCCCGTTTACGCTTATCGTATCGTTAGGGTAAGTGGTCTTTCTTTTTCTAATATACGAAGTGGATATAGTAAAGGATAGATACTAATTTTAATATCTTATCTCGGTTTATAGGAAGTGATCTATTACTATTTATAATTATAATATCTCGGAGGGGTTTCTATAGCTTTATAAAAAGCGTCTAGGCTTTTTACTCTTCGGTCTATTTCGGTAGGTGATTCTCTAGCGATTCGAGGTAGTTTTCGAAATTCCGAGGGTCTTAGTGAGGCCTTATTGTCGCCTCTTAGAATAGGATAAGGATATCGGTAATAATATTATATAAATTTCGAAGTAATATTTTTGTCTATTCTCGGAAGGCCTCCTAGTTCGATACGTCTTCGGGGTACTTTCGTTCGTAAATCGCCTATTTACCTTTATATACGGTATAGAGGAAGTTAGTGGCTACAAGGACTTTCTAGGCTCCCGAGATATACTTCTTCGGGGCTCCTCTAAAGAGTGTATTAAGGTCGTTTAACTAGTCTTCTCTCTACTTAATACTAAAGTTCTCTTCGAACTTACCGATATCCCGCTTAATCTCTCCCTTCTAGCTTTACTCGCTCTCTGTAGAGGAACCGCGATCGTTTCGAGGTCGTTTCGATAGTCCTACTAGTTCCTAGAGCTTTTTCTTATTTTCCGTAACCAATTTTTTAGCTATAAGGATTCGTTATTATAAAGCCGCTTTTACTTCGTACTCCGTAGCCTAAAGCTCGAGTCTTCGGATCGTCTCGTTAACGAACCGGTGGTTTTCCTCGAGTGGTTCGTCGTTCGGCTCGGGCGAGTTTCTTTAGGTTTAGGTCTCCCTTAGTTCCTCGCCTAGGGTAGACGTTAGTGATTCGCTACCGATCCGACTTAGATACTCGGGCGCTTCGGTGTTGTTTCGTAAGCCGCTATAGGTAACCGGGGGAGCCATTGTATCTTAGGCAGTTAAAGAAGAAGAGTTAGAATTGTAAAGATACATAGTTATTAGGTGTAAGGCCTATCAACCGGGTAAGATACGAATAGCGGGGAGAGGAATGAAAGTGTATTGTCTCTATATGATAAGACTAACTCTTATCCCAAATCAGGGGGGCCCCGGGGGGCCTTAGGATTAAAAGAAAATCCCAGTGCGCTAAGAAGCAGGGTCGATCACCTGGCGAACCCCGCACGCATTGATTACGATACATGCTGCGCACATCCTGTCATTCCCTGTTTCATGATTGAAAGGACCTTTATCCTTTACATAAAAGGAGGGCGAGAATAATATATATCTAGAAAGGCCTAGCTTCTAGTCTAACACTCTCTATCTAGAGATATTTAGTATCCCTAAGCCTTAGGTTATCTTTCTATCTTAGGTTATTCAATTAGGGAAAGAAAAGGATATAGCGGAAGGGGATAATATATTAAACTATATTAGCTTAAAAGAGTTTAGCGGCTAGGCGAAGACTCTTAAAGACTATATTAATAAGCTACTACTATCTAGCCTAGACTATATCTATTCTAAACTAGATTATAAAATATAAAAGATATACTTAATACTATATAGGATATACTAGCGATATACTTTTACTATCGAATCTATAATATAGACTATTCTTTACTATAGTAAAAGGTCGTAGGCGTGTTAGACTATCTACTACGTTATAAGGATATAGACTCTACTATAGTCTATAGCTTAGTAGGCTTTATCTAGCCTACGTTTATTATAGCTTATAAAGCTAAGGATCTATTAGTTTAGGTATCGTTCTCTAACTAGTTTATTAATTCGGCACGCTATAGTAGTTTATCTTACTTTACTAAAATATTAGCTAATATCTAGCGAATTTAGTAAGAGAAGACTTATACTAATAGAAGGAGTATAACTTAGCTCGATCTAATAAAGAGCACTATATTATTATAGTAGCTATTTTAATTTCTAATATAATACTCTAGATAAGAAGTTAATCTATAAACTTATATATTAATAATCACTTACTATTATAGTGAATATAGATATTAATATTCTTCCTTATATCTATAGAGTAGGATAGCCTAAGTTTTATATTTTTAAACTATCACTTTTATCAATCGTATATATAAATATAATATAAGTATTTCTATAGCCTCGCTATCTAAGGAATACTCCCTTAAGACTAAGGTAATAATTAACTATAACGCCCTCGTACTAGGAATATATACTAGCGGTAGTATATATTAGTCTATTAGATAGTCTATATAGATAGGAAAGTAAGTATAAGGTACGCTATTATATATAGGTTATATAACTATCGTTAGATATAAGTTAGGTAAGTCTCTATAATAACCCTATATACGCTAAAGTAGGAAGTATATCTCCTCTTCGGAGAGAGAGACGGAGCTATAATTAGTTATTATTTAAGCCTTTCTATAAAAAACTATATAAGCTATTAATATCTAATTACTCTATTCCTTTTACTTACTATCCCTATTCCTACTATATCTATTAAGAGACTAATACTAACGAACTACCCTAGAGCCCTATAAAATATCCTAAATAGACGTATCTAGAATTACACTTATTATAGGGGCTACCTTAGGAATTAGCCGCGCCTATATAAAGATATTTACTAGAGATAGCGCTTTAGGAATCGCCCTACTAGATATTAGTCCTAAAGCCCTAGTAGCGGTTAAAGCTAAGATCGAAGAGTAATAATATAGACTTAGATTAAAGCTATATCGAGTTATAACCTACCTAACTAATATAATAGATAAAAACCGCGTTAATTAAGTTATCCGAGAAGTCGCGATAATATTTAGCCGACTCGACTATATCGTTAATATAGCCGGGATCGTAATAAAGTATATAGGTGATAGAGACAGACTACAGAGAAAAGGTAGTGTGCTCTGGAAAATAGATAGATGCGTGAAGAAGAGAAGAAACTATCTACAGGTGAGCTAGCTAAAGTGTGAGGGAGCATGTGAGGTCACGTGACCTCCAACACCCCCCACGACAGAACACATAACTATCTGTCCTACATAGTTAAAAACCACTCTTCTCCCAATGAAAAAACCAGATGTAAATCAGTAAAAACAAATGCTTTCAATCCAGAGCCAACCAGACCTTTCTTAACGTAAGAGAGGGAAGGGTATCAGTCTAATCCTAGTTCAAAAGTTGTAGGACGACATCTCCATAGCCTTCGGTGTAAAAGACATCACCTATAGCTGTAGAGATAGGCAAAACACATTATCTGAAATTGATAAAAACAGACCGATGAGGGGTCATGTGTGTGCTGGTACCGGAATCAATCATCTATCTGGTAGTGTCTCTACCGGAATCAGCTATCAACCCTTCTTTAGACACGACATACACCCCCCTAGGGATATAAATCCCCGTAGGGACGTTAGTTTGAAATAGTGTATTAGTGAAAAGGTTGTTATAACGAAAGAAGGGGTCTCCCGAGGAAGGGCCTTACTAGGGAGGGGGAGTAGGGTAGATAGCATTAGCTTACGGTCTCTGCTACTAAGGTAGGATCGAAATCACCCTACCTTAGCTGTTAACCTGGCCTATAATCTGACTAGGTTGTGGAATAGAGATTTGTTGGGGTTGTTAGAAACTAAATTACTACTATTAGATAGGTTGCTACTATTAAGGTTACTAGTGGATAGCATTGGCAGATCCGCTAGCTTTTAAATAATAGTTTCGGGTATAATGGTTCCTAAGTGTATTGTGTATCTTACACTAGATTAAATCCTTCTTCTCCTTTTTATATAAAGAAGATTGCTTGTCTTTATTATTAGATTTAGACTTATCATTCTTCTTTTTGTCTTTCTTAGACGAAGTATTAGAGTTTATATTAGAATTGGTATTCGAGGTAGTGGATAAGTCCTTCGTAGACATCGTATTAGCTAAATGGTTTAATAAACTAGAATTTGAAGAGTTTATAATGTGACTAGAACCCTCTATTATTATAGGGGATTGTTAACCGCACCCCCCCCTTGGATCCTCACACCCCCCTTTGGATCCTCACACCCCCCTTTGGATCATGGCACCCCCCCTGCCTGGGAATTAAGGCGTATACCCCACCGCCTTCCTAATTCGGGTACCGCATTTACCTCGACACCTACACCTTCCTACCGCATTCCTCACCGCCTTCGAGGTTTTATACCGCCTTCATATCAAACTCCCCTAACACTATTAGACGATAGCAGATACCTACAATTTATATGTAAATACATAGTAAAAACAAGTCACTTTAGTCTCATATATATTATAGGACTCGAGTAGCAAATAATCTAATAATACAATTTTGGTTTATATATATTAACCTACCTTCTCCTAACTCATTTTTTCATCTGTATTTGCACTAAATCATTAGTTTTAATCCTTTCTTTTCTATCATTTCTATCCTATTTTTATTATTCCAGCAACCAAAATAGCCTCTTTAGGCCTAGCATACCTTGATTCGTCGGATTCCGACCCTAGTTCGGACCGTGAGATCGTTCCTAAGTCCCCACCCACACTACCAATCACCGAGGCTCCCTCTCCCGCACTACTAAGCACCGAGGCTCCCTCTCCCGCACTACCAAGCACTAAGCTCGCCGTTACCTTACCACTTCCCCCTCTAGACTAGTAGTTCGAGACCGAGGAGGCTAGGTACACTACACTTAACAACTTTGCCCGATAATATAGCTATACACTAGTCTCTATACGTTTAAAACGGACGAAGAAGGGGGTTAAGAAGACCTTTCGGCTCTAATATAACCGGTATAGCGCGGTACCGCACGATCCGAATGATTCTAGTCACTATCCGAATGATTCTAGTCACTATCCGAATGATTCTATTCGCTATCCGAATGATTCTATTCGCTATCCGAATGATTCTAGTTAACGGAGATCTATAACACTTAGAAATAAGTGCCTATTTACTATTTCCCTACGGCTTTAGCTTAATACCTAACTTTAGTATATTATAGTAGAGAATTTATCTTACAACTATAGTCTATCCCCTATATTAACCCACCCTATCCACTATCGAAACGAGCTAGTCTAAAAGCGTGAGATTATATAGTAGTAGCTTAAATAAGGTATTAGGGCTTCCCGGGTGCTAATAGGGGTTCGAGAGAGTGACTCTAATACCTCCCTAATACGCTATAATCTCTATAATTTCCGATAGAAGCTTAATATAGAATTCCTTACCGGTTGTACCCCTCTTTAGGCGCTCCTAATAGAACTTCTATAGGACGGCGATTAGGTTTTTAAGTACGATATTAATAATAAGAGCTATATAATAGCTTTATTTTATATCTATAAAATAGGCCTAACTATACTAAAGTCAAATCCCTAGGTGATTTCTATAGATTATACCTATAAGACTAATAGGTATAGCCTCCCCCTTCTTAATATCGTTAGCTTTACTTTAACTAGATCGACCTTTTATATTATATTTGTATTTATAAAAGATAAGTATAATATCTCCTATAAGCTAATCCTTTAATATCTCGCTAAGGTTTACGACTCGCTTAACCTTCTATACCCTAGTACGATCCTTATAGATAAAGAAGATACCTTAATAAAAGTAATTACCTCTATCTTCTTAGATATAAAGGGTATAGTCTATCTCTAGTATATCAATCGTAATATTATAAAGAAGGCCCGTCCACTTTTTTCTAATTAAATCGCGTAAGCTTAACGTAATTCCTAATAGGATTCCTAGTAGAGCGCCTAGTAGCGGCGCTAAACTAATAAAGAAATCCGGTAAAAAATCGAAGAGGGCTAGTAGTATATACTTCGACGTTAGTACCGAATTATATACGCTATAACTATTAAAGAGATAAACTAGCGATAGTAATACTTCTAGGAGAAGTATAATAATCCTATCTTTAAGCCTCTTCTTACGTATATCTAAAAGGAGTGGTTAGATAACTACCCTAAGCGGTTTCTATATTACTATATATCTTAATACCTTTATCTTAATAAGATTACCACTTCCTATACCGAGTTAGCGTATTAGCTTTTAAAGTAGGACCTCTAGGTATTAACTAATAACCTACTTATTAACCTTCTAAGCTTTTAGCGCGTGGTTACCGAGCGGTATATAATAATTTATTATAAAATTAAGACTAGTAAGATTAAAAAAGCATACTTTATAGGCTACTCGTTAGCCGGATTTCCTCTAAAGGAATAACGCTTATATAGTAGATATATTCCTAGTATCTTCTAGAAGGAGATACTAAACCGCCTATCCCTATATTATATAACTACAATTCGAAGAATATAGCCGGTTTCCCTTATATACATATTATTAAGTAGTACGAGGATAAAGGAAAGAGTCTCGAACCATCACTATTCCACTAACAATAGCATTTATAGGGTGAAGATATACCCCTAATCAACCCTATACTATTCCTCTAAGATCTATACCGGGTTCGACGCCGAGGGCGGCCAGCTAGTGCCCGTAACTTCGTCCAAAGCACTATATAGCAGAGCACCTAGTAGCAAAGCACCTAGCAGCAAAGCACCTAGTAGTAAAGCACCTAGCAAAGCACCTAACAAAGCACCTAGTCTTCAGCAGACCCCTTTATATAGGATCGATCTACGTAGAGAGACCCCTTAGGCTTTGAGTATATATTATCATAGGAAGGAGGACGAGGACGAGGACGTGGACGTAGACGAGGATGAGGACGGGGACGGGGAGTTAATACAACTACACCTATCACTAAGAGTGTTAATAGTGATACTAAGACCAGAGGACGGGGACGGGGAAGGGGCCGGAAACGCGCGCGGGGAAGTGCATAAGTAGCGTATTTAATCTATATAAGTAAACAAATACTTAATTTAATGAGAATATGCAATTTTTTCTGATCAAAATGCATGTTTTTTTACTATATAAACCGGAATTCCTATGGTGGTGGCAGAATTATATGGTAGAAAACTCTACACTGGCAGAATTATATGGCAAAATCTGGTGTCGCACCTGATTAGGAAGGCGGTGGGGTATACGCCTTAATTCCCAGGCAGGGGGGTGCCATGATCCAAAGGGGGGTGCGAGGATCCAAAGGGGGGGGGGGGGTGCGGTTAACAATCCCCTTATTATAAAGTTATAATAAACCTCCACTATAAAGTTAGGATCTTTCAAATCCGGTCTTAAATTCTGAATAAAGGTGTGATATCGTAGATTGCCCTAAATAGCCTTAACGAAGAAATTGAGGACTATATCTAGTGGCACGACGGAGTTTCGTTACTAGATTTTAAAGAGAGCTTCTTTGAATTTACGTACGAATTCTATAGGATTATTATTTTTATATTATAAATTAATAAGGATCTTAAAGCGTTTAAAATTTCTTTACTAAGACGAGGTACTATACTCCACACGAAGGTGCTTATATATATCTCGTGGGTTATTAATGTTCTATATATAAGAGGTAGGGATAGGATTAAGAGTGCCGAAAATCTAGTTATAGCAATAAATATTAATAGAATCCCACTTATTAACGAGGACTTAGTATTCCTTTATAAGCTCCTTATTCTCTTACTTTTGCTTTCGAATAAGCTCTCTAATAAGAGCTTCGGAAATAGGAGTAGGTGGGGTGTTAGATCCTAAAGAGTAGCTATAGTTATATTATATTTAGCTAGTTCTTATAGGGTGTCCGGTGATTTATCACTAAGGTCTAGTAGGGTGGGTTTAGTGATAGTACCCTAGATAAGCTTAATATAGATCTTATTATTGCCCCTAAGGGTTATATATAACCTATGCTACTATTGAGCGAAATTAGATTCACCTTTAAGCTTTAGCACAATTTTTGTGATATCGGATTCCTTCTATCGATCGAAATCGTAGGGAGTCGATATAGTAAGTAATAACGGTTAAACGGGATCAAACGGTCACGATAAAAGGGAGATAAGGTTAACGAACGGCCTAGGTGGTCGGCGTAAGAACGGTCTAATAATAGACGGTCTAGTCGAACGGCTTTTAACGGTCGTAAACAATGTAGAAATAATATAAATAGATGAAATCTAGATGCAGATGAAATAGTGAGTTCTGATTGGTCCAATCAGAATGAAAATTGCTCGGAAGCGGGGTGTAGATCGGAGCCTCGATCTAGAAAAACTCTGCTACGGGCCCACACAGAGTGTCTTAGCGTGACGCAACTTCGCTAAGAAGTGAGGTAAAAACGGGGAATTGAAGCATATTGTAAGATAGAGGCTTCAATAACAGGCGCTCATAACCTAATAGAGACAGACTACAGAGAAAAGGTAGTATGCTCTGGAAAATAGATAGATGCGTGAAGAAGAGAAGAAACTATCTACAGGTGAGCTAGCTAAAGTGTGAGGGAGCATATGAGGTCACGTGACCTCCAACAATAGGGGGAGCTATATTCTACGAAATATTAGATTAGGAACGTATCTTAAACGCTAATCTTATAGGAATATTCTTTATTCTATACGCTACTACTAAAATTATATTAAAGTAGGAGCCTATCCGGTCCTCGATTAATAGTAGGCTACTATAGCGTAGCTTAATTATTAATTTCTCGTCTATTTAAAGCGTCGCTAGGATTATATTATCGACTATATATACTATAACTAAATATACGGTTATTAGTTTAATAAGAACTACCTCTAAGGATTATACTAAGGATAGGCTACGCATTAATACTATCTATCCTAGATATACCGAGACCCTCTTAACGACTAAGTCGCCTTAGATCCTTATAGCTATATAGGAGAAGGTTACTAATACGGTTCTAATAGAGCGTATAGATCGACCGGAGGAGATTACTAATAGAGTTATTTATTTAAGTGGTAGATAAGCTTCTTTTATTACTAGAATAGCTTTATTTATAGATAGCGGGTAGTATTAGTTTAAAAGTAGAGGTATAAAGTAGTTAGGAGGCTAGTTATACTAGTTAGGATACTATATAGATCTCTTCTTAGTAGGACTATTCCTTTATAGATTAGATTCCTAATAACACTAGCGATATAATATATAGACCGTCTTTATCTATCTATATTAATATATCTATAGAACTAAGACGTTTAACTAGACTAAAGAAGCCCTTCTAGGCCTATCTTAATAGTCTCGCTTCTAGGACTTTCTTTAATACTAATATATTATAATTTCTTACTAACTTACCGGATATCTTAATAAAGCTTTCTACTACTATCACTTCTAAAGAACTATAGTATATACCTTCTAAATTAAAACCGTAGGATATTAGTTTTAAACCTAATAGATAGAAAGAAGTAATAATTTACGCGGAAAAAGATAAATAGTTAGTAGCTATATATAAAGAGCTCTCCCGCTATAATAAAAATAGGACCTAGAGAGTTATTTCTTAGTCGAAATCTAAAGGCTATAAACCTCTTACACTTCGCTAGGTCTTTAAAATTAAATATAATAGGACGTATAAAGCTCGCTTAGTAGCTCGCGGTTTCTAATAGGTAAAGGATCTAGACTTTTATAAGGTTTATACTATTATAGCTAAACTAATATCCTTTAAGATTTTTACTACTATTACTATAGCTAAGCGCTAGCTTTTATATTATATAGATATTATAATTATATTCCTTTACGTAAAGCTAAAAGAACCTATTAAAATTAAATTTCCTAAGGGTATATAAGATAACTATCCTACTAATTAGTTTATTAGTTTACTTTAAAAAACTATTTATAGACTAAAATAGAGTCCCTATAAGTAGTATTAGCTACTTTATAACGTCCTAATCTCTATAGGATTCTACCGGATATAAGTAGACTATTCAATTTTTATAAAAGATAGTCTTTATATTATAGTATATATTAATAACTTACTAGTTTTATCTCCCTTTAAAGGTATAATTAAGCATTTTAAAACTACTATTTCTAGGTATTTTAATATCTCTAATAAAGGGATCCTAGAAAGATATCTAGCTATTAATATATACTATAGAGAAAGTAGTAGAATTTATCTCTCTTAGTCTAACTATATTAATTAGATTCTTACCCGCTTTAGTCTTAAGAAATATAATACTATCGCTACCCTAATAGATAAGAGAGCGGTTTTAACCCCTTTCGATAGTACCGCTATAAAGATATAGATAAAGGAATATTAGATAAAAATCGGCACTTTAATCTAGCTAATAGTATTAACTAGGCTAGATATCTTATTTATAATAATTAAGCTTACTAGATATATAAAGAACCCTAGAGAAATACATTTTTAAGCCTTAAAAAGGGTGTTTCGATATCTCGCTAGCTTAAAAAATCTAGTAATTTCTTTCTTCCTAGTATTAAAGGTAGATTCTAATACTCTAGCTATAGACTCTTTTACTACTAAATCTACCCTCATATTAGTCTTTTATTATTATAAAAATATAGTCGTTAATACCGAAATCTTCCTCTCTCTAATACTAATTTACCTACTAGATTTATAACTACTATAATTTTATAATCTATTCCTTTATCTAAATCTAGATCTCTTATAGATTTAAAAGTATCTATATAGTATCCTACTTATTTAGTATTATAGTTTCCTAATCTTTCTAGTTAAAAGATATAGTTAGTTTATATCCTTTTTTAATAAAGAATAGGGACTTTTTTTATAATATCTTAAAGAAGGATAGAAGCTATAAAATCTACTATAGATAGTATTTCTAACTAATTATCCTAATTCTACTTAATATAGGGTTATAACCTCTAGGCTATATACTAATTCGCGATCTTACTCTAACTATCGATTTAGAGATAATATATAATTAATAACTTCCTTTTAATTCTAAAGATTTAATAGAATTTAGTCTAGAACTCGGAAACGAACTATCTTTTATAATTAGAGATAATAGTCTCTAAGATATTAATAGTTTATATTATATTATTAATAAATAACTAAGCTATCTACTTTATATTTATATTTTTATAGTAAAGAATAAAAATTAGTCTTTTACTAAAGCGGTTAACTACTATAAAAATAGTATTATATCTATATTAGTCCTTTAGGAATAAGCGGAAATCTATAGAAATATATTACTAAAGTCTTTCTAGGATAGAGAGAGGGTATAGTAGTCTAGGAACTCGATCTCTCTATACTTTAGTTTATTTATAGACTAAGTAGTTATTTATATATTATTTAATATCCGCTATCTATCTAGGCTAATAGTATCTTATAGAAATAAGCTTCTTTAGCTTTTTTATACTAAAATATAAAATTATTAATTATTAGTATATCTTATCGAGTAATTTAGTATATAGATTATCTTTATTAGGAACTTCTAAACGTTCTTTATAAAGAAGGAGTCTATTTTAAAGAGTCTATTTTAGATTACTTCCCTCTACTATAATTTAATAGAATTTATTAAGCTCTAAACTCTTATAGTTTACCTATTTTACCTTATTAATAACTTCTTATATATCCTTTAGTTAGATTAGGTTTAGATCTAGTAGATAAATACCTTTCTCTAAATAGTCCTCTAGTAAAAGTGTTAACTATCTACTATTATTAATATAAAATAACTCCTTTCTCGATAATATATCCGCTAGTATATTTTTTTTTCTTAGTTAGTATTTAATTAAGAAATAGAATTATAAAAGGAACTCGCTTTATCTCGCTTATTATTAGTTTATTTATTAGATAGTTATAAAGTATTCTAGAGATTAATAATCTATAAGAATCTTAAAATAATCTTATTATATTAGACTTTTAAGCTCTAGCCTCTATTTTTATAATATATAGATAATAGTAAAGAGTTCTTTATCCTATACTTTATAGTTTAACTCTATAGCTTATATTTTTTAAATAGAAAGCTACTAAATACTAAAAATTATTATCTTTATAGTATTAAGATAATACTACTCCTAATATACTATCTAAAGTATTAGTTTCTACTCTTATTTTTTATATTAGGTTATAATAATAGAGTATTAATATAGTAACTAGCTTCTTTTTTAAGAGTATAAAGATTATTTTATAATAAATAGACTATTTATATAAGATATTCTATTAGATTAGGCGATATAAAAGCTTTAAAATTAAACTATATCTCTAGATAAATCGTCGATAGAAGTTATAGAATCTAAAAAAAGGATTATACGCTTTTTACTATCGATAGGGTCTTTTATAACTAGATTATCTAGATCTTCTTAGGATTAACCGCGATACTATTTATACTTATAATAAATCTAAAGAACTTAGTCTTTATAATAGTAAATTTATACTTTAAAAGAGTAACTTATAAACTAGCCTTCTATAGTTAGGAGAGTATTTCTCTTACCTATCTATAATATTATTTAAAAGTCTTACTATAAATAAGGATATTATCTATAAAGGTAACTATATATTTATCTATATATTCTTATAAGATATTATTTATAAACCGCTAAAATATAGCCGGTCTATTTATTAATCTAAATAGTATTACCTTATACTTAAAGGATCTATATTATATCCTAAAGATTATTAAGTCCTCCGCTTTTAGGGTTAAACGAATCCGATAAAAACCTTATCTAATATTAAGTTTAGTAAAGTACTTCGCTTTACTAGTTTATTAAAGTATTTTATCGATTAGAGAGAGTAGGTAATAGTCTTTTTTAGTAATTATATTTAACTTTCGGAAGTCTATATAAAATTAAAGTCTACTATTAGGCTTCTTTACTATTAAGATTAGAGATATATAAAGGGATATATTTAGTATAATAAAGCCCTTATCTAGATTCTTAATAATATACTATTTTATCGCTTTTAGCTTATTAAAAGATAGCTTATAAAAGGGATAGTAACCTAGTTATATTTTAGCTTTAAGAATAATATTATAATCTATACTAGGTCTATATAAGGGTAATTTATCCGACTTCTTCTTTAAAAATACTTTAGCTAGGTTATAATACTCTAATAGTAATATCCTTTTAATCTTTTAAAGTTTAGGATCCTTTTTAATAGACGACTTTATAGTAAGAATTCGGTCTATCTTATAAAGTAAAGTAGTAAAGATCTTAATTCTTTCTATAGGGTCTCTTTTTTTCTATACTTCCTATCTATCGAATCCGACTTTTCTAATTATATTAATATTAATTATAAGAAAGAGAGGTTTATCTTCTTTCTTATAGAAGAGTAGAATATTTAGTATCTTATCCTTAATATTCTATACTATCTTTCTCTACTTTTATATCTATTAGTATCTATACTAGCGCTTATAGATATAAAGATAGATATCCTTCTTCGGTTTCTATACTTCTATAGTTATCTCTATTAATTTAAAGAGATAATCCTTTCGGTCTATATCTTTTTAGTAAATATTATCTTATAGAGATCTCTATAGGATAGTCTTTAGAGTTAGGATAGAGATCTTACTCGCTACTTTATCGAAAAGAGCCCTTTTATCTAGCTAAATTATCTAGTATTATCGATAGTTAAAAAGGATATTATACTTAGTAAACTATATCTATCTAAAGATAATATTATATTTTCCTAAATCTATAATTAATATAGAGATCTATTATTAAATTCTTCTATTAATATAAATTATAAAAAAAGCTATATACTATATTAGTTCTACTAGTTTACTATTAAAATCTTATATTAGATATTTATAGTCTAGTCTTTTAATCTTAAGTCTAAAACGCTTATCTAATATTATAACTATTAACGA
Source organism: Penicillium rubens (assembly GCF_028828025.1). NCBI lineage: Eukaryota > Fungi > Ascomycota > Eurotiomycetes > Eurotiales > Aspergillaceae > Penicillium > Penicillium rubens. The sequence continues at coordinate 7,378,961 of NW_026890600.1, forward strand.
ATTAATAAAAATATAACTATCTACTTTAGTATTACTAAATACTAAAATAGAAAATAAGCGTCTATTATATATTAGCTATATATTAAAAACTAAGCTATCTTTAAAACCGCTAATTAACTTCTAGAAATCTAGTAAAAATAGTAATACTTTCTATTTATTTAAAAGGGAGACTTCGCTTAGATAAGAACTTTTCCTAAATTAGTATTCGCTTTAAGCTTTATAATCTCGTCTATATAGGGAGGGTTTATAGTAGGAGTAGTTATTATAATAGTAAGGGTCGGTTTCTTCTTTAGATAATTATAGGTTATATATCTATATTTCTTATAGTTAAAATATTATCCTTCTTTTATTAAAGTCTCTTTTATAAAGGCTAATAGATTTAGAGTATACTTACGCTTTATATAAAAGGTATTTAACTAATTTATAGCGGATATATCTCTAGTATTAATAGTAGGGATTATAGATTAGATATATAAGGTCTTTACTTTCTACTAAAGACTAATTTTATACGTTATACTTTAATAGCTCTATATAAATATATTAAATAAGATAGTATCTTAGTTAACTACCTATGTAACTTAACTCTAAAGTAGGTATAGGAGTTTTAAATATAGATTACACTTATAGTTTTCGGTAATAAGAATAGCTTCTTTAGCGAGCTATATAAACTCTATAAAGAAATTAATAAAACTATCTTTCGGTTTTATCTTAAGCCTATAATATATAGTATAAGCTTCTATATACCGGTTTAGGTTCGCGAAGATAGTCTTTAGATAAAGGATAATATCTTTAGCGTCTATATATAGGATACTAGTATTAGAGCTTATCTAAAAAGTAATATATAGCTAAGCTTTACCTTTATAATAACTCTAGATATAGAGCTTATAGTAAATAGATAAAGGGTAATAGTTAATATTTATTTTAAGTTTCTAGCGAATTATAGTTTCCTAAGTCTTAAATTAGACTTCCTTTCTATCGTTTAGTATAGATATATTAGGTATTTTAGTCGACTTCTAAGCGGTAGCGGCCTCTATAATTAGTACGCTAATACTATACTAATTCTAATCTTAGAGATTTAGGAGATAAAAGGTAAGTTTACTATATTTATAGATAGCGATATCTCTATAGGCGATAGCCTTATCTCGCTCGATATAGAGTACTTCTATAGTATTATTAGGTTTAGTTCTCTCTACTCTTGGGAAACACTATTGTCATGCCAGGTTTAACTAATGTCATGCTACTAGTACCCTTTCGGGATAGTAACTCTTGGCAGTTAGTTTTCAATACAAGTGCTATTTTCTATGGTATTGCCTCTGTAAAAAACACAGCCCCCGAACATCTCCAGCCACAGAGTATATCTGCGGTCGGTCTGATCTTTCCCCGCGCCCCCTCCCCTTTTCATCTGATTATGAAGCTCCCCATAGATCACGTGATCTAGTAGGGTTTGTTTGCTAGGGTTAACCGAGTCCGCACACAAATAAAAAATCTACATATCAATATCAATTTGCATTCTGGTAAAAGCTTCATTTTTGTCTATATTTTTGCCTATATTTGAAACAAATTAAAAGTCAAAATCAAAATCAAAGTGCATTTTTAAACTAATAAAAATAGTGTTTAAACTAATGAAAAAGGGTTGCAAAAGCGTAGGTGAAAGTGCAGGTGAAAGTGCAGCTTTTACTATAGGAGACCGGAATGTTTATGCGGGGACTCGGCAAAAACTAGCAAACAACCCCTATCCAGATCATATGATTTGTTCAAATGGTGTGAAAATCGATGATAAATCGATGACAAATCGATGAAAATGGGTGAAAATGGGTGTAAAAGTGATAAAAATGGATGAAAATGGATGAAAATTGATGAAGATTGATAAAAAAGGGGGTGTAAAAGTGATGGAAAGGGGGGTGTAAAAGTGCAGGTAAAAATGCAGGTGAAAGTGCAGCTTTTACTTATAGGAAATCAGAATGTTTATGGGGGGACTCGGCAAACCCTAGCAAACAAGCCCTATCCAGATCACGTGATTTACGAGGAGCTTCATAATCAGATGAAAAGGGGCGGGGGCGGGTAAAGATCAGACCGGGTTCCAGCTGACGGGGACTAGAAAAGACTTGGCGGGGACTAGAAAAATTGATTATATAATTTCTAGTCAGGGTGCTAATGGGGACTAGAAAAAGTGATTATATAATTTCTAGTCCCTATCACGTTTTTCCGGTCGGATAATTAAAATTAAACCCCTAGATTAGGATCTATATTTTATATCTCTTTTAAGTATAATAAGACGTATTACTACTATTCTTATAGCCTTTATCCTATAATTTATAAAGAAGATAGTATAAAGGAGGTATATATTTTATTAATTTTAATTTAAAATAAAAGAAAACGATTAAAATCGATATATTTATAGTACTATATTCTATATAGAACTCTAATATATATATCTATATAAAGCGTACCTAAAATATAATCTTAAAAGCACCTTTATATATAAAAATATCTCTAAGTCTAGTGGTAGCGTACTCCTATATAAATGCTTTATTATATATCTAAAAATAACCTTATCTCTATTTATTTATTTATATATAAAATCCTATACGTCCCTAGCTTCCTATATATATCTTTACCCTCTACTATTTATTTATATCTTCTTATAAATATAAGTTTAATATATCTTTTATATATCTTTACCTTCTTTAGACCTTTAATATAGTAAATCTTAGTGTTTATCTAGGCTTAGGCCTTTAGATCGCCGACTTTATAAACCCCTAGGTCTTTAGAGCGGCTAACCCTTACCCTATCTTCGGTTTTATATATAGTAAGTATATATATATAATACCTTAAGTATATACTAAGTATATCTAGACCCTATTATCGATCTAAACCCTAGCTAAAAGCCCGCTATATATACTACTATAATTACTAGCGGGGTACGCCGCTATAATATTAAAGTAACTAATATTATAGGTATTAACGGGCCTCTAGTAGTACTATATATAATAAGTAAGGTTAATAGAGGGGTATAAGTTATATACTAATAATAATAGATGCTAGATTACTATTAATAGGTAATAAATATATAGTATACTCTTTAGCGATAGTCCTACTCTTTATCGCTATATCTATAATATATACTCTAGTGCTTATAAGCACCTACTAACTATATATAAAATATATACTAATCGTTTTAGTAGTTAATCCTAACTATACTTCGATCTCCTAGATAGAGCGTATTTTTATAGAGAATACGCTTAAGCGCTATACGCTTACCTATAGTTAGTGTAATACCTTATTCTTTAATAAGCCTAGCCGGGGGCCTACTAATAGTATTATCGGCTACTACTATAATACCCTAGAGAGATTTACGTAAGGATACGCTTAGTATATATATAATATAGGCTAACTATATATTCTAGTTATAAGGACACTACCTTCTTAGCTAACTATAGAGACCGTTTCTATCGCTACTAAAGCCCGACTACCCCTAGCTCTACTTATTGTAGCCGCTATATAAGTGCTCTAGTAAGATACGCTAAATATATACTAATAAGAAGTAGGTTACCCCCGCTATCCCTACTAACCCGATCCCCTTCCCCGGTTTTAGAGCTACTCCTCCTAATACTTAAGGTATAGGTAACGGTAACTAACGACGATAGTAATATATATATTAAATATATATTCTAATAGGATAATAACTTAGGTAAATAGGAGTAAGAAAAAGAGGAATAGGAAGAAAAGGAAGCGGAAGATAATAATAAGGAGTAGGGATAGGTAATAGAGGATAGAAGATAGGGATAAATTAGTTTTTAAAAGTGATTCTAGTATTATACGTATAACTTATAGAAATACTCTTTTATAAGATATACTTTAAATATATTTAATATATACTTAATTTACGTTAAAAATATACTTAATTTATATTAAAAATATCTATCTATCTCCGAGCTCCTATTAACCTCTTAAGTAAGTAATCTCGCCTATTTAGCTAACTACTTTATCCGTTTCTTCTTCTTAAGATATATAATAAATATATATGGTCTAGCTTTATCCTTATCTATACGATCCTCTCCTAAGCTAGCCTAAGAAGCACTATTAGATAGTCTAAGCTATAAGGATCCTCTAGATATATTAGACTAATATCTAGTATAGGATCCTATAGTTATTACACTCGTACTAAATACTAAATATAGCTCTAAAGGTATATTTAAAGGCTATATTACTAGCTCTAAGCGGTTATATATATTAGTCGCGCTCTATAGTAGCTTAGATTTATTAATATAGCGGTAGGTATAAGCTTATTACCGTTTATCTATAGGTTTAATATAGACTTAGTATATATTAAATATATATATAAAATATATATTACCTTTCTTTTTAATCTATTTCTAAATACGATAAATTTAGTCTAAAGAACGCTACAAATATCGAATACCCTCCTACTCTATAAACCGATTCTTTATTATTATCTTATAGATATAAGCTTTATATCTATAGTTTAATATTAGTAGAATATATACTTAATATATAAAATATATATACCGAATAATTATAGTAAGTAGCGCCTACTTCTAGCTAACTACCTTATTATCGCGGTAATAGCTACTCTTACTAATCCCTATATAGTATAGCGTAAGCTTCTACTAGGTAATAGGAATCTTTAACGCTTTAGATATAATACTAGCTAAAATCTAGTCTTTCCTTTTATCTTTAAACTAATTCGCGGTTTTAGACTATTTCTTAGAAGTCTTATATATAATCGCTAGAACTTTAGCTTTCGAACTAGCGTTAAAGATTATAGGGATTACTATACTAGCTTTATAATTATAGAAATTCTTTTTAAATATACGCTAAATATATATTTTATAGAGGATTAATATATAATAAAAATATTCTAACTATATCTAATATAGATCTAATCTAATAAAGTAATCACTAAAGCCTAGTAGTATTAGTATAAATCTAATATATATTTAATATATATTTAGTATACTTAGAGCCTACTTTTTATATATATCGACTATAATAGTACGGATACCTTTATATAAATTATCGTTACCTAGCTAATAAGCCTATCTAATAGGCTTATAACCTATATTACTAGAGATTTAGAAGGCCTTTTTAAAGAGGACCCTATAGGCCTCGCGGGTCTCTAGATTTATAAATATATAGAGATATATATTTATCTCTATAAATAAATTAGTAAAAGCTTTAAATAAATGGGAGGAAGAAGTCTTATAGCCTACCTACTAATTCTACCCTAATATTATAAAGACGTTAGTTTTACTTTAGATTATCTTAAAAGTAAGATCTATCTTAATATACTATATACCTTAGATAAGCTTAGCCTATTTATATATATAATATATAATTAGGTAATACTAGTAGTCTTTATTAAAGAAGTGTACCTTACGGATCTATTATTAGTTAGAGTCCTTTATTAAATTAAACTAAAACTCCCGCTATACGCTAGTAATACTCGTCCCTAGAGGGTAGTAAAGTAGTTTTTACTTATAAATTAAAGTAGTCAACCCGATCCTTAATATATAAGCTAATATAGATATACTAAACCGTAGTATTATTATATTTACGTCTAATATATAAAAACTTCGGCGATACTATTAGCTTATAAGCGGTTAAGGTAAGGATATTATATAAGCTAATAGCCTTTATAACCTCCTAGCTAAATTAATATAGTAGCTTTATAGATAGCGGCGGGGTATATAAGTGTAATCCTTAGGCGATAAGTATATAAAACGGAAACCGATACTAGTTATAGGGGATATAGAGGTCGAACTTTATATTATAGTCCTATAGTCTAAGTTAATCTACTCCTTTCGAGTGTATTAAGTCTAATATATATTTAGTATATATCGAATATATATAGAATATATAATATACTATAGAATTTCCGCTTTACTATATAGTATACTATAAAGTAGTAGTTTATACTACTATACCCCTATTCTAAAGTACTATTACGTTAGTATAAAAGCTTAAGATAGGGTATATTAATTTTTATAGAGCTTTATAAAATATAAGCGGACTTATACTAACGCTATTCGTTATATATATTCGGATAACCGATAAAGGTTAGCTAAATATAGTGTTAGTATATAGTAAATATATATAAGCCTTATAATAACGAATAGAGTCTCGCTCGAAGACTATAGGCCGTTAGCCTATATATATAAACTAGCTATTAGCGTATTTATATAGCTTAGATAATAACTAGGTCTATCTAAAAGTAAAGTAGAACCTAGATACTTATTAGTATAAAGAGAGATATATATATATAGAAAGAGATATATATAGATAGCTTATACTTATTTATATATAGTTATAAAGATCACTCGAAATATTACTATATATAGGCTCTATACTTTATATCTAAAAATAGCGGAAAATTAATAGGTCTACCCGATTAAACCGCTAAGAGGGTATAATTATTTCTAGATATATATCTTTATAATATTAGATACCTATATACCTAAACGATCGATACTATAATAATACGTTATTATCCTTAGAGTGCTTTTAGAGAAAGGCTAGTTTTATCTTAACCACTCCTTTATCTTTATATATAGAAGACTAGACCTAGACTTATACTAAGTATACATTTAATATATAGTATAGTAATATAAAATATATAGACGATATAAGCTATATACTAATTTCGTTTATATCCGATATAGTAGCTATTTATTCTTTTCCTACTAAGGGGCTCTTTACTATATAAATTATATATAAGATCCCGCGCTTATTAGTTTTAGGATACTTTAGAAGTAGTATATATTTATATACCTTATAAGTAATAATAAAGGTTCTTCTATTACTACTAATCCGGATTCTATTATCGCGAATATAGGAGGCGTTCGGACTTAACTCGGTTCTAGAACTATCCTTAGTATTATCGGCGAGGGGAGTATAATTAGAGTCTACTCTAGTATTATTAAGAATATCTCGGTAAAGGAATAAATCTATACTTAGAGTAGGTAGTATCTTTAAGAATATAAAGGTTAGTAAATATTAAATATATATATACTATATATATAATATATAATAAACGTACCGAAGGTCTAGTTAGGATATTATATAAGATAGCGTTTATCCTAGTAATAGCCTATATATCGGAGGATTCGGTATAATCGATAGCTACTTCTAGAACTAGATTCTAAAGCGGTGGATTATAATTATTATTCGAATCGCTTAAAGTATAATAGGGGTCACCCTATAAAGTATAGTAGGGATTAAAGATAGGATCTATAGTTAACTTAGGGCTAAGTATAGGGGGATTAAACCTTAGAAAAACTCTATAAGGGATAAATAACATTATATAATCATAAATTTCTAGTTAGGGTGCTGACGGGGACTAGAAATTATATAAGAATTTTTTCTAGTCCCCGCCAAGTCTTTTCTAGTCCCTATCAGCTGTAACCCCAGATCAGACCGAGCGCATATGTGCTCTGTGGCTGGAGATGTTCGGGGGCTGTGTTTTTTACAGAGGCAATACCATAGAAAATAGCACTTATATTGAAAACTAACTGCCAAGAGATACTATCCCGAAAGGGTACTAGTAGCATGACATTAGTCAAACCTGGCATGACAATAGTGTTTCCCCTACTCTTAGTATAATAATCTTATCTTCGAGTTCTTAGACTAGATTTTATAGTCTCTAGTAATGGGAAACGCTATTAGCAATGGAGTTTACCTGCTAGCAATGGACTAGTGCCCCTTTCGGAAAGGTCACTCTTAGCAGTCAGTTTTTAATACAAGTGCTACTTTCAATGGTATTGCCTTAGTAAAAAACATAGCCCCTAAACATCTCTAGCCACAGAGTACTTCTGCGATCGGCCCTCCCCACTTTTCATCCGATCATTTTAATCCGATCATAAAGCTCCCCGTAAATCACGTGATCTGTATAGGGCTTGTTTGCTATGGTTAACCGAGTCCGCATATAAATAAAAAATCTATATATAAATGTCAATGTCAATTTGCATTCTGGTTTCCCATAGTAAAAGCTTCATTTTTGCCTGCATTTAAAACCAATTTAAAGTAAAAATCAAAGTGCGTTTTTAAACCGATAAAAATAGATGAAAATAGGTGTAAAAGTGATAAAATTGATGAAAAAAGGGGTTGTAAAAGTGCAGGTGAAAGTGCAGCTTTTACTATAGGAGACTAGAATGTTTGTGGGGGGACTCGGTAAACCCTAGCAAACAAACCCTATCCAGATCACGTGATTTACGGGGAGCTTCATGATAAACGAGAGAAGTGTACTATATGACTTAATACTACTACCATATAACGGGGTAAGAAAAGTAAAGCGAGTGTGATTTATAAAGAGCAGACATACTTAGCTATTTAACCTATATTAGGCTTATAAAGTAGCGCTAATAGCTTAGTAAGTGATACCTAAGGTGGCTACTATATAGAGAAAGTAAAAGACTAAATAAACGTATAGGAAGGGAGTAATTCCGGCCGATATACCCCCTAGGAGCCACCTATAGGCTCTATAAAAGTTAATATCTTTATATAATCTACTCTTCTACTAAAGGCTTAATATTAATAAGTCCGAGAGATATTATAAAAGCCTTATAAGACTATAATAGAAGTAGCTTAGTAAGTCTATCTATCTATATATCGGTAGTTATAACCTAGCGAATAGAAATCGAGCTAGTACTAATTTCCTAGCGAAGCTAGTAGTTATAAATATCTATATAGCGGAGTTTTATACGTATCTAAGATTACTTACGAGTTAGTAAGTTAACTATCTACTTATTATTATAGTTAATAGCAAGACCTACTTTATAATTAAGTCCGACTATATTAAAAAGTCTCTTCTACTATATTACTATCTTACTAGCTTCTAAAATAGTAAGTAGCTCTATCTCTATTATTAAAATAGTAACTATCCTCTACTTACTAGCTTTTTAGTTAATAGTAGCGCTAAAGAGCTTATAAAAAAAGCCCTCTAAGTTTTTTCGATTAATATAATTACTAAAAGAAGCGTTATTTAAGAATTAGAGTATAGGGTTATTATAGATAGGATAAAACTTAAAGCTTAATATTAGATATTATATAGATACTAAATTAGCTAATTTATAGTATCTTAGTACTTTAGTTCTAGATTTATTAGGAACTTAGTGAGATAGTTAGCTACTTTCGCTATATCTAGATAAGTAATAACTATTAAATAGAGAGCTAAGCCTAGCTTCTATTAATACTTATAGATCTACTCTTTAGTTATAATACTAATAAACTTATTTATCCGATTCGTTAGAAGCGGTATTAAATACTTATAACTATATATAAGTCTATATTTAGTAGCTATAGAAGAGATATAAGAATCCTAGTAAAGCTAAAACTTATATTTTTAGATATTTTAGAGAATATATATTCTAAGAAACTATAAAGCTTCTCCTATTTCTTAAAGCTTCTAGTGCTTCTCTAGTTCTTATTATAGCTAGAGTGCTTCTTAGAGCCTCGGCCGGTAGTATATAATAATATTATTATTAATATAGAAGAAGATAATAATCCTATCTCTAATAAAGAGATATAGGTCTTCTAGGATATATTTAAATCCTAGCTTTTTAAGGATATAAGTAGCTTCTTACTACTATAAGTAGGGTGACTTTCTTAGTCTATATAGAGCTTTAAAAAGCTTCTATATCTTACCTCTATTATAAAACCTTTCTAGTATTTATATATATATAACTTTATCGGGATCGCTATTTAAAAAAGTATTAATAGCGTTAAATTATATTTTATTAAGGTTAAATATAGTAATAAGTATAAAAATAGCGTAAATAGTATATATAATAAGTATCGCTATACACTTTTCCTTTAAATTAATTATCTAGAGGTCTTTATAGATATAGATTCTTACTTTTAATTTTACTAAAAAGCTATTACTATCGAATTTATAGGTAAATATCTAGGTTAGGGGAAGTACCTAGATACTCCTATCTTATAAGGGAGGATATACTTTATATATCCTATAAAGCTTAATTAATTCGACTTTAAATCCTACTATAGTAAGGAAGCCTTTTATAAAAGGGTGGTTTACTACTTCCTTTTAGTTCTATAGCTCTAGTAATAGATTATTTTAGTATTAATAGGCTATTAATTAGATAGTAGAAAGACTAGTTATAAATGTAGCGAGTACGCCCTCTATATTATTAGAGTTATTATATACTATATAAGTAGCTATATTAAAGTCGTCTCTAACTTTCTATCTCCTCTTACTTTATATAATATTAGAAGGGGTAACTTCTCCTTAGTTCTTATCCTTACTAGCTAGTGTCTTTAAAAAACTATCTAGGACTTTTTATTAAAATAAATTATATCTCTCTACTCTCTCTATTAGTCTAGTTTTTTCTTATAGGAATACTAATAGTTATATCTAAATTAGACGCTCTTTAAACTTTAGTAGTTTTATTAGAATTACTACTTAAAAAGGTTATTATTTTAGTATAATAGGAGTAAACTATCTCGCTATTAATAGAGTACTTATTATAGAGCTATTATAAAGATAGATAGCTAGTGACTTTCTAAAGGAGAATCCGGACTATCTAATAAAAGGATAGTCTTTAAAGAAAAAGAACTCTCTAAAAGAGGGATAGCGCTTAGTATTAGCGAAAGTATAACTAAGAAGCGCTTCTATAACTTAAAAGTAGGATATTTTTCTACCTATTATTATATAAGCTCCTCTCCTCCTATATATAGTAGGCTTTCGGCCTATATATCTTATTAAATAAGCTCCTCACTTATCCTTTTAACTAGGCTATCGGTTAAGTCTTACTCTCTTTAAATAACTAGTTTAGGCTTATTTTATATAATTAGTATAACGCCTATTTAGTATATAGCCTTTTCGAGCTCTTTATTAAGCTTATCTTCTTCGATAACCTTAGTAATCTATCTTTATCGGATCTTTAAAGGCTCTATTAGATACTTTTTATAATTAAGACTTTTATTAAAAGTTATATCCTAAACGAATTTATAGCTATTAGTATAGGGGAACTAGACCTTCTAAATATTACTCGCTTTATAACTAACTAGATATCTAATTTCTACTCTATAGTATATTTTATCTAATTAAAGGATCCTTTAGATCCTTATATAAGCTTAGTAGCTATATACCCTAAAATTTAAAAGATTAATAGGAGTAAAGATATCTATCCCTTATAAGTAGAATGCCTATTATAAAATGTCGGCCGGAATTACTCCCTTCCCGTACGTTCATTTAGTCCTTTATTTTCTCTATATAGCAGCCACCTTAGGTATCACTTACTAAGCCATTAGCGCTACTTTATAAGCCTAATATAGGTTAAATAGCTAAGTATATCTGCTCTTTATAAAACACACTCGCTTTACTTTTCTTACCCTATTATATAGTAGTAGTATTAAGTTATATAGTACACTTCTCTCGTTTATTAGTTATAAGCCTAGTTAGCTAATAACTCTTTAAGACACCCTTATCGATTTATAATAATATAGTCGCTTATTAGAAAGCACTATACCCCTAAGCACGAAGAAGGTTAACGCTATACCTTACTTCTACTAACCTCCGAAGATAAATAACGAAGAAAATAATACTATATAGCGCTGAGATATCACTCCTCTACGATAACTTTACTTCTTTAAGTATTCCTACCGACGTAGGAAGCACCCTAAGGGTATAAGTTATCCTTAAAAGCTTAGTATAATAGCGGACCTAGATTATATAGATAGAGTTAATAGCTAGGAAGTCTAACGTTTAGGAATATATCGACCTAGCGCTTAAAGACGAGAAACGGCTAAAAATACTAGTAAAGCTAGTCCGACTAGACTAAAGTAGTAAATAGTATAAGAAGAATCTAGAGATAAAGCGCCTTATTATAAAAGGAAGAACGGATAATTAATATAATCGGAAGGATTATAAGGTAGACCTTACCGAATATAGGATTATTCGACTATCTTTAAAAAAGGTAGCCGACTAGATTAGGAATATACTAGCTATTAACCTTTAGTATCTAACGGTTAATATCGATAATACGAAGGAGCTACTTTAAATACTATAAAAACGCTTCTCGTTCTCCGATATAGTATAGATCTAGCTTCTTTATAGGTCATAGTATAAGCTTCTTCTTATACCTATTAAAGACTCTATAGTTAATAACTAGCTTTTAAAAGTTAAGAACCTTTACTAAAAGTATAAAAAGGTAGAGGTTAAGTTTATTAAAGATAATAATAATACTATTTACGACTTTCTTTAAGCTTTTATACTATTAGAACCCTAATTCTACTACTACTAGTAGACTAAGATTTTCGAAGAGAAGTATAAAACGACCTTTATAAGTATTATAAGTACTTACTACTCTAAGCGAGCACTCTTTAGCCGAAAGAAAGGAAGTAAAGCTATACTAACTACTTTTATAACCCTTAATAGAGAAGAGGAAGTAAAACTAGCCTCTTCGTCTAATAATAATACCGAATCTAGTTCGGGGAAGTTAAATAAGAGAGGGGACCTAATATATATATATAGATAAAGACACTTTTTTATAGTATACCCCTATTTAATAAAGGTATCTAAGTCTAATAGTTAGAAACTAAATCCGGAAGTTAATAAGAAGATACCGGAGAATATTAAGAAGCTCTTATAGAGGCTTTAAGATAAAGTAAAGGAGCTTTAGGATAAGCTTACTTTAGAAAAGAAAGAGACTTTAAATTAGTCTTACTTTATACTAATCGATAAAGATAAAGATAGTAGTTTCTTAATAATACTATCTTTACTACCTACTAATATATCTTTCCTTATAAATAGTACATAAAGCTCTATAGAGATAGATAGCTAGTTAATTTTATAACTAGTAAGTATATCTCTAATAATAAGAGTCTTCTTATCGAGTTTAAAGAGATAGAGGGGACTTTAAAAGTAGGTAATACTACTATATAGCTTTATAGAACTAGTAAAGTCCGACTTAGGACTATCGGACGCTCCGGAAAGCCTATTAATCTTACTCTTTTAGATATAGAGTCTTCCCTTAGTTTTTATTATAATCTAATTTCGGTTATACTAATAAAGAAGTATAGATATAAAGCTAATTTCGATAAACTTACTATTATCAATAAAAATATCGGTAAGACGTTCTATAAGCTAGAAGAGATTAGGAACTTCTTCGCACTTCTATAAGTAGGTTTTATATTTCTAGTAGTATTTATAACCACTATTTTTAATATAATAAGACGTACGATATAGCCCCTTACTTCTAAGGCTTCCGCTACTTATTAGCACTAACGCCTTAGTTATCTTTATAGCGAGCGTATAGAAAAATTAGCGACTATAGTCGATAGGATAGAGATTATTAAGGATTCCTCCCTAACTATAGATACCGAACCTTATAATCCTAATCTCTATAAAACCTACTAGCTAAGTAGATAGTAGTAGTAAATCTTATATAAAGTATAAAGGACTCTTTTCGGACCGCTCGGTTATATTTATTTTAATCTAATTATATTTAAACTAAAGTATAATAATTATATCTAGCTTTCTTATTTCTATCTAGATAGGATTCGCTATCACTAGGGAGAGATATATAAATAGAAAAGCGGCTACTAATAAGCTATCTATACTTTCCTCTCCCTACTTTATCACTAGTTTAACCTTCTAATTTATATCTTCTATTTAGATAATAAAGGTTTAATAGATAGTAAGACTATCACTTTTCTTAAAGAGAACGGAATTATAATATAGACGATAGTTATCGGTACCCTAGAGTAAAATAGCTTTATAGAGCGATCTAGGGGGGTAATCGTTACTAAAGCGAGAGCGCTTCTTCAAGATTTAGCTCTTCTAAAGAACCTCTAGCTAGAAGTAGTATAAGCTACTATATATATATTAAATAGATCGCCGATAAAGCTAAACTTAGGGAAGTGGATTATCCTCTAATAGGAATTCTACTTATAAAGGATAGATACCTTTACTCCTATTAACCTTTTAAATCTAAAAGTATATAGCTACCGAGCCTATATAAGGATCTAGGGGATCTCTTAATTAGATAAAATATACTATAGAGTAGAAATTAGATATCTAGTTAGTTATAGAGCGAGTAATATTTAGAAGGTCTAGTTCCCCTATACTAATAGCTATAAGTTCGTTTAGAATATAACTTTTAATAAAAGTCTTAATTATAAAAAGTATCTAATAGAGCCTCTAAGGATCCGGTAAAGATAGATTACTAAGGTTATTAAAGAAGATAAGCTTAATAAAGAGCTTAAAAAGGCTATACGCTAAGTAGGCGCCATACTAATTATATAAAACGAGCCTAAACCGATTACTTAGAGAGAGTAAGACCTAACTAATAGCTTAGTTAAAGGGATAAGCGAGGAGCTTATTTAATAAGATATATAGGCCGAAAGCCTACTATATATAGGAGGAGAGGAGCGCTTTCTAGCTATACCTTCGCTAATACTAAGCGCTATCCCTCTCCTAGAGAGTCCTCCTTCTTTAAGGACTATCTCTTTACTAGATAGTCTAGATTCTCCTCTAGAAAGTCCGCTAGCTATCTATCTTTATAATAGCTCTATAATAAGCACTCTATTAGTAGCGAGATAGTTTACTCCTACTACTCCTTTAATAAGATAATAACCTTTTTAAGTAGTAATTCTAATAAAACCACTAAGGTTCGAAGAGCGTCTAATTTAGACGCGACTACTAATATTCTTATAGGAAGAGACTAGACTAATAGAGAGAGTAAAGAGGTATAATTTACCTTAATAAGAAGTCCTAGGCGGTCATCTAAAGATACTAGCTAATAAGGATAAGAACTAGGGAGAAGTCACCCCTTCTAATATTATATAAGATAAGAGGAGATAGAAAGTTAGAGAAGACCCTAATATAGCTACTTATATAGTATATGTTGGAAGGATCACGTGACATCACGTGATGCCTTCACAGGTAGATAGTCCCAGACAGCCTCTCACCTTCAGTCTCTTCTTTTCCCTCTCTGTCCATTTCAATACATACGATACTTTCTCCATTGATTAGCATCGTAGCATTTCCATGAGGTTATGAGCACCTTACTTGTTAGCTGGACCACTGACAACTCGTTCTTTTAAAGCGCTTTTACCTGAACCCTATCGTCGATCTCGGCCCGTCCCGCAGTTTGATCCACTTTTGTGCGGAGAAAACTCTGCACGTCCCGACCATTCGACTAATCAGATCTAGGAAACCTTCGACCCCGCCGGATAAAGCTCTATTAAGCTTTGCAATTGCACGCCGGATTTAAAGGCTCCGTTAAGCTTTTACTTGGTGATTTGATAATATAGCTAACATCGATAGCGGTAATAAGGGGGACACTAACCCTTATCCCCTCGATGTGATAGCTAACCCTTTAAATCCTATCCCCATTCCTCGTATCCCCGTACCCCGTATATCGATTCCGTCCGTTAATAACCCGATTCGCTTCACTTATAACGATAATAGCGATAACGAAGATAAGAAACCCTCTTATTAGGGATATAGACTCCCTAAAATTGCTATAATAAAACTATAGAAGGTAAAGGCGCTCGAGTATAACGACGCTAACCCCCGTATATAGAGATAGGCTATTGTTTATTAGCTAATCCCCTATACGCTAGAGTGGCTACTCGATAGCGATATTCCTAGACTAGATAAATCGAACCCCGTATATAAGAGATAGAAGTATTAGTCCCGCTTAGTGGTAAGCTAGATATACGGCTAAATCGATACTATTCTATAAAGTAAGATCCGTAACCTATTAAAAACACCGAAGTATACGGATAAGATATATAATAAGCTTATAACAATAACTTAAGGGAGTGATATACTTTAGATAGTATTTCTAGAGATACGCAAATTTGATAAGATAAAGAGATCGGATTATAGCTCGGTAAGCGAGTATATTAAGGAGTATTAGAAGTAGTATTATATACTTACTAGATTTAAGGTAGCTCCTTACCCTATACACGCTTTGTCTTAGGTTCTTACTAACCTCGAATTAGAAGTTAAGAAGGTTCACTTTATTATAGAGGAAGCTAGCAAAGTGGAACCGAAGAAGATAACGCTCGAGAAGGTGGAAGAATACTAGAAGGCACTATAGGTAGTAGTAGTTATAGAAGGCGTTTTAAATGTAGCTTCTAATACTAGCTATAGTGGCTATAGTGGTAGCCGAGGTAGTCGTGGAGGAAACCGAGGTGGCTAGAGTGGTTATAATACCGGTAACGATAACACCTAGATAGCTAAAGACCCTAATGCTATTGATAGTATAAAGAAGAAGAAGAAAGGTCTTCGGAAGCAACCTACTAACGATAAAGATATTTATAACTACGCCCGCGAGATACGTAATAGTACTACCTAGAAGGACGATAGTAATATATACTCTTTCTACGGATTCGGACTATATACTATAAAGAGATACGCTTATCTTAGCGAGACCCCCCTATCTTTATAGGAGCTATCCGGAAATCTCTAGGCCTATTTAAAGGTAATCTAGAGAGCTTAACGCTAGTCGGAAGGATAAAGTAATATAGTTATTACCGCGGTAAGCTCGGTGGATAGGACTAATGACTAGTTACTTAACACTAGTTCTAGTAAGACTCTTATATATGATCTAGAAGATTTCCACACTTACTAGATAGATTATCCTAACCTCGCTTACGTGTATAAAGACTACTCCGGTAAGAGAGTGGTTACACTAGGTTATAGAGAGATTATTATATACGTAGCTTTACTAAATAGTAAGACTCACTCCTTTATAATAACCGGATACTATAGTCCCGGAGGATATAGGAAGCTCTTTAGTATATAGAAGCTTCTCGAAGAATAAGACATTTCTTATAATATACGCACTAGATATCTCACCGACGGTAAGGGAGACATTGTAGGTTACGTAGATACGACTTCTAGCGTCCTATACCTTATTAGTCCTAAAGATAAAGATCTAAACGAAGTCCTATCTGACTCTAACTCGGATAAGGAAGATATTAACACTATAAATAAGGTGATAGCTTATAAAGTATACCGATATCTTAGTTATACCGGAAAAGCTCGTATTGCTTCTACACTATAGTATATAGAGTAGCTAGGTGATAATAAGTAGTATAGTATAGAGTATTTTGACTATAACGCCTATTTTTGTAGTAAATCGAAATAAAAGATATCTCGTGAACCCTAGGCTAGAGTGTAAGACGTAGTATAGAAATTCCACGTTAACACCTAGCTAATTAAACCTACTAGACTAAATAGGGAGAACTACTAGCTACTAGTTGTTAACGATACTACCTATCTAATCGAGGGGATTATACTAAAGAATAAGAGCGATACTTTTTATAAGCTAACTACCTTCTATAAGAAGATTAAGCTACTTACTAGTAGATACCCTAGGATCTAGAGGATAGATAGCGGTACTAAATTTAAAGAGTTTATTAAATAGGGTGAAGCGAAGGGAATAACTTTCGAAATCACACCTCCGTACACTATAGAGCTAAACGGCACTATAGAGCGTTTCGGCGGATATATCAATGATATATAGAGGACTATAATTATTAATGCCGGTATATTAGAGGATATATAGCTATACGTAACAGAAACTACTATTTATATCTATAATAGACTAGTTAATCTAAAGACTAAGGTCTCTCCGCTCACGCACTAGCGTAAAGAGCTAGAAATTAAGAACCTTAAACCCTCTCTTAAGTATCTCCGACCCTAGGGGTCCACCGCTTACATATATATTCCGAAGGCGAAGCGCGTATAGGTAAGGAAAGCGGCTCCTAGAGCGTAGAAAGAAAAGCTAGTAGGATATAAGGGGGATAGAGGTCATATTTATAAAGTATAGGACCCTACCACAAAGAAAGTAACGACTTCTTATAATATCGGCTTTCTATAGCTAGGAGATAAAGATAATATAGGACTAATACTAGTTTAACCCTATCCTAACCTAAAAGGGCTAACGGATAATAGTGATAACGCTATCGGCTTTATACTAATTTCGCTTATAAACGACGAGGAAGACTCTACGCCTAAATAGTAGTAGTAGGTTATACGCGTATAGCCTGTATAGCTAATATAGACGCTAGCTTAGTAGAGGTTTATATAGACGCCTATCACACTATCTACAATTTATCTTCCTACTATTTACGGAAGTGTCTCTACTATACTAGAGACACCGCGTGAGAAAATATAGTAGTAAAAGGCTATCGCCGCACCCCCTATATGTTAACGCAAGCTTTTTTAAACCCGTTTACCTATTATTTATAAAGAGCCTATTATATCTAGAGTAAGACTAGACTTTACTAAGGCACTAGAGCAAACGGTTTAGTAGGAAGCTTTATAGTAAGCTACCCTAATTTATTAGAGAAGGACTAATTTCGGAGAGAGACTTCGCGTATTTATAGCGTAGGTTTCTTAGCTAGCTAAAAGTATAAAGGAAGTTCGTAAAGAAGCTAATAATATTAAGAGAAATGCTATTACTAGGTAAAGCTCTAAGATAGCTACGTTAGATAGAACTACACCTTCCTCGGAGAGATAGAGAGCGGATTATTAATACCCTTTCTCTTCTCCGTAGTAAGCTCCTTAGTAGTCTGTCTCTATATAGCAAGCTAGTGTGTCACCGCGTTATAAGATTATATAGGCTATAGAGATAACGATATAGGATATACCTTCTAGTAATAAAAACACACCTATTATAGCGAGATTAGAGATATCACTAAGTCGTGAGATTATCTTAATTAAATCCTCGCCTAATCTAATTATATAAGATCCTACTACCCCGGTTCCCCCGCCTCCCCGCCGATCGAGATAAGCGAATATCGGAATTCCCCCCGAGCGATACTATAACCTAAAGTAGAAGCTACTTACCGTCGAGTATAAGAAGCGAGACCGAGATATATAGCGAGCTACTACGAGAGCAAAAGCGAAGGACTTAGGCGGTAATAACTTGATAGAGGGTGGTAGAAAGGGGTCTATAGGACCTAGAAGTGCTATAATAGCTATATTAGTAGAAAAGATTAATATTAATAAGCTATTTCTCTATAATAGAAAGCTATTATATATAAAAGACGTTAATTTACTATCCACCTATAAGTAAGCCTAGAAAAGTCCTTTTTAGACTTAATAGGAGGATGCTATATAAAAGTAACTTAATAATCTAGTAGTAAAGGGGATATAGAGTCTGATTCTTAAGCCGCTAAAAGCTAAAATTCTGCCTAGACAGTAGAGATTTACTATAAAAACTAATATATATAACGAAGTGTACGGCTTTAAGGCTTGATAGGTTATTTACGGCAACTTCTAGGAGAAGGATAGTAGAGAAACGTACGCCCCTATTATAGCGGAATATATAATCAAGATAGTGTTTACTCTTATCGCTATCTATAGTCTTAAATAGAGATAAGTGGATTTCACTATAGTATATCTAAATACTTTATAAGAAGACGTAGAGACTATCTATATAAGATAGCCTACCGGCTTCGAGTATACTAATACTTCTAGTGATAAGAACTAATAGGTATATACGTTTAACTAGGCGCTTTTCGGACTAAGGGACTCTACTTACCTTTAGAATAAAGAGATAGATAGTAAGCTACGCTAGATTAGTTTCTATCCGCTTAAAGACGATCCCTATATCTATATAAAAGGCAAAGGTATAAATTTGACTATTATAATAATCTATATAGACGACTTTATTATTACCGCGCTATAGGATAAAGATATATAGTAAGTTGTCGATACGCTCCGCTAGTTCTATAATATAAAAGACCTTAGTGAACCGAAGTAGTATTTAAACTACGCTTTATATAGAGACTATACTAATAGGACTATTATAATATCCTAGATAGTATATATATAGAAGGTTCTTCGCACTACTAATATCTCTAGATAGAAAGAGACACCCCTACTAGCTATATAGAGAGAGACACTAGCTAACGCTATAAACGTTCTCGATAACGAAGCTTTTAACTAATATTAGTCTATTGTTAGTATACTAAACTAGTTAGCTATTAAGACGAGACCTAATATCCGTTTCACTATAACCCGTCTTTAATATAGACTAGCAAAACCGACGTTTTCTAACTATAAAGCAATACTATATATTATTAAGTATCTTCGTAGTCACCTAGACCTTACTATCGTTCTTAGTAGGACTAACGAACTCCGCTTTCACGCGTATACTAATACGTCCTATACTAATTGGGAAGATAGTAAGTCCACCGAGGGTTCGGTATAGTATCTAGCTAGTTCACCCGTTATATAGGCTACTAAGAAGTAGACAATTACGGCGAATTCAACCACTATTGCTAAGTGGTGCGCTCTTAATCAACTATATAGGGATACTATATAGCTAAAGAAAGTCGCTGATTCATTCTAACTTCCGCTCTATTGTCCTAAGATCTACACAGATAATATCAATTCCTAGCTTCTTCTCTCTAAGAAAGGCGGAAAGTTAGCAAATCGATAGCTAACACTTCGATACTTCTTCGTTAAAGACGCAGTTACATAAGGTCATATTGACATTAAGCGAGTTGATACCAAGAAAAATGCAGCTAACGGATTCACGAAAGCTCTAGGCAAAGAGCAATTTAAGACCTTTACTAACCTACTTAGTATGGTCTAAATCATCAATTACAACTATGACAATATGGAGTTTTTTGATATCGCACGTAAGAGATGGGTTTTGTATAGAGATGCAGTCAGGTCTATAAGGGGGATGTTAGAAAGATCACGTGACATCACGTGATGCCTTCACAGGTAGATAGTCCCAGACAGCCTCTCACCTTCAGTCTCTTCTTTTCCCTCTCTGTCCATTTCAATACATACGATACTTTCTCCATTGATTAGCATCGTAGCATTTCCATGAGTATATAATAACGTAATCCACTAGCGAGCTGGCCACACTAGCGAGCTGGCCACCCTACAAAAAACGCGTCCATGAATTAGCACTTAGTCAATTAAACTATCTACCATGCCACCAATTCGCTCCCAATCCTCCAAAGAATCAACTGAGCAAGAGGGTAGGATCTTATTAGCTATCAAAGCTTTTAAAAATAAAGAAATCTCTTCAATTCGTGAAACTGCGCGCCGTTTCAAAATCCCCCGTTCAACCCTTTCTTCACGTCTTACCGGAATACAACACCGCGCGAATTGTCGCGCAAATTCGTGTAAACTAACAGAAATTGAAGAAGAATCTCTTTAAAAATGGATTCTCTCTATAGATTCCCGGGGATCAGCTCCCCGGCCGTCTATGGTACGAGAAATGGCGAATCTTCTCCTTGAAAAGCGTGGCACTACCCCGGTTCTTTCGGTCGGCGAAAATTGGGTGACGAAGTATGTGAAAAGGCATCCTCTCCTATCCTCCCGGTTTTCGAAACGGTATAACTACGAGCGTGCGAAATGTGAGGATCCAAAAGTCATAAAGGACTGGTTTGATCTTGTTCAAAAAACCATCCTACAATTTGGGATCCACCCGGACGACGTTTATAACTTTGATGAGACGGGTTTTGCTATGGGATTGACAGCGACTGCGAAGGTTATTACGAGAAGCGAATACTACGGTCGGCGAGCACTTTTACAACCTGGAAATCGTGAATAGGTGACGGCTATCGAGTGTACGAATGCGGCTGGTTGGGCCCTTCCACCGTGTCTGATTTTTAAAGGCAAAGTCTTTATTGAATCTTGGTTCGATGGTCTTCCTTCCGACTGGCGTTTCGAAGTTAGTCCTAATGGCTGGACTACTGACGAAATTGGACTTCGCTGGCTTGAAAAGCTCTTTATTCCGACCACTTTTGTACGGATGAAGGGGGTATATCGGCTTTTAATACTAGATGGCCATGGAAGCCATTTAACACCGAGGTTTGATGAAATTTGTGAAAAAAACCGGGTTATACCAATCTGTATGCCCCCGCATTCATCCCATCTTTTACAACCTCTAGATATAGGCTGTTTTGCGGTGTTAAAACGAGCCTATGGGAGACTGGTTGAATTCCGGATGCGGTGCGGATCCAATCATGTGGATAAATTGGACTTCTTGGATTCCTATCCTACCGCACGAATGGAAGCTTTTAAACCAGAGATTGTTAAAAACAGCTTCCAATCTGCCGGTTTAGTCCCTTTCGCGCCAGAGAGAGTGATTTCGAAGCTTGATATTCGGCTTGCTACACTAACCCCCCCCCTAGCCGGGGTAGTGATTGGGATCCAAAAACACCTTCAAACTGCAGGCAATTGGAAAAGCAAGCTTCCTCTATCAAAGCATTGCTTCGTACGAGATCAGGAAGTCCCCCAAGTCCGCTGAATTCCGCTATAAATCAGGTTTTAAAAGCTTGTCAAATGACGATGCAATCCGCTGCACTTCTGGAGAGAGAAGTGAGTGATTTACGTAGTGAAACCGAGAAGAAGAAGCAAAAGCGTGCTAGATCTGGGAAGCATCTATACGCAGAGAGCGGTCTCTCCGTGCAGGAAGCATCTGCGCTGATTATACAGCCGGTGGAAGTAGCTGAACCCGGTCCCGGTCAGCATGGTGAATCAGGTTTACAACCGCGTACAAAACCCCCCCGGGGGTGCGGAGTATGCAGGAAGCCAGGACATAGGAGAGAGACATGTCCAGATAGATGATGTTTTTTTAAAAATTTAATTTAATGGCGTTTTGGTTGAGATAAATGGATTTGAAATTAGTATGTTGGATAAAGTGGCCAGCTCGCTAGTGTGGCCAGCTCGCTAGTGGATTACGTTAACTCTAATAATATAGAGGGCGTACTCGCTATATTTATAATTAGTCTTTCTACTACTTAACTAGTAGCCTATTAATACTAAGATAATCTACTACTAGAGCTATAGAACTAGAAAGAAGTAGTAAATCACCCTTTTATAGAAGGCTTCCTTACTATAGTAGGACTTAAGGTCGAATTAATTAAGCTTTATAGGATATATAAAGTATATCCTCCCCTATAAGATAGGAGTATCTAGATACTTCCCCTAACCTAGGTATTTACCTATAAATTCGATAGTAACGGCTTTTTAGTAAAGTTAAAAGTAAGAATCTATATCTATAGAGACCTCTAGATAATTAATTCGGAGGAAAAGTATATATAGCTATACTTACTATATATATTACCTACGCTATCTTTATACTTATTACTATATTTAATCTCGATACGATATAACTTAACGCTATTAATACCTTTCTAAATAGCGATCTCGATAAAGTTATATATACGTAAATACTAGAAAGATTCTATAATAGAGGTAAGGTATAGAAGCTTTTTAAAGCTCTATATAGACTAAGAAAGTCACCCTACTTATAGTAGTAAGAAGCTACTTATATCCTTAAGAAGCTAGGATTTAAATATATCCTAGAAGACCTATATCTCTTTATTAGAGATAGGATTATTATCTTCTTCTATATTAATAATAATATTATTATATACTACCGGCCGAGGCTCTAAGAAGCACTCTAGCTATAATAAGAACTAGAGAAGCACTAGAAGCTTTAAGAAATAGGAGAAGCTTTATAGTTTCTTAGAATACGTATTCTCCGAGATATCTAGAAATATAAGCTCTAGCTTTACTAGGATTCTTATATCTCTTCTATAGCTACTAAATACGGACTTATATATAATCGTAAGTATTTAATACGGCTTCTAGCGAATCGGATAAATAAGTTTACTAGCGTTATAACTAGAGAGTAGATCTATAAGTATTAATAGAAGCTAGGCTTAGCTCTCTATCTAATAGTTATTACTCGCCTAGATATAGCGAAAGCGGCTAACTATCTCGCTAAGTTCCTAATAAATCTAGGACTAGAGCACTAAAACGCTATAAATCGGCTAATTTAGTATCTATATAATACCTAATATCAAGCTCTCGAGTTTTATCCTACTTATAATAATCCTACACTCTAATTCTTAAGTAACGCTTCCTTTAGTAATTATATTAATTAAAAGAGCTCGGAGGGCTTCCTTTATAAGCTCTTTAGCGCTACTATTAACTAGAAAGCTAGTAAATAGAAGATAGTCACTACCTTAATAATAGAGGCGGAGCTACTTACTATTTTAGAAGCTAGTAAAATAGTAATATAGTAGAAGAGGCTTCTTAATATAGTCGGACTTAATTATAAAGTAGGTCTTACTATCGACTATAATAATAAGTAGATAGTTAACTTACTAACTCGCGAGTAACCTTAGATATATATAAAACTCCGCTATATAGATATTTATAACTACTAGCTTCGCTAGGAAATTAGTACTAGCTCGATTTCTATTCGCTAGGTTATAACTACCGATATATAGATAGATAGACTTACTAAGCTACTTCTATTATAGTCTTATAAGGCTTTTATAATATCTCTCGGACTTATTAATATTAAGCCTTTAGTAGAAGAGTAGATTATATAAAGATATTAACTTCTATAGAGCCTATAGGTGGCTTCTAGGGGGGTATATCGGCCGGAATTACTCCTTTCCTATACGTTTATTTAGTCCTTTATTTTCTCTATATAGTAGCTACCTTAGGTATCACTTACTAGCCTTAGGTATCACTTACTAAGCTATTAGCGCTACTTTATAAGCCTAATATAGGCTAAATAGCTAAGTATATCTACTCTTTATAAAACACACTCGCTTTACTTTTCTTACCCTATTATATAGTAGTAGTATTAAGTCATATAGTACACTTCTCTCGTCTATCATAAAATAATCTATTTCCCTAAATTTAGCTTTATTAGCGATCTATTTAATATATATATAGTAGTCTATACTATTTCTAGCTAGAGGTTCTTTAGAAAAGCTAAATCTTTAAAAAGCGCTCTCGTTTTAGTAATAATTACCCCTTTAGATCGCTTTATAAAGCCGTTTTACTCTAGAGTGCTAATAACTATTATCTATATTATAATTCCGTTCTTTTTAAGAAAAGTGATAGTCTTACTATCTATTAAATCTTTATTATCTAAATAGAAGATATAAATTAGAAGGTTAAACTAGTAATAAAGTAGAGAGAGGAAAGTATAAATAGCTTACTAATAGCCGCTTTTCCGCTTATATATCTCTCCCTAGTGATAGCGAATCCTATCTAGATAGAAATAAGAAAGCTAGATATAATTATTATACCCTAGTTTAAATATAATTAGATTAAAATAAATATAACTAAACGGTCTAAAAGGGGTCCTTTATACTCTATATAAGATTTACTACTACTATCTATTTAGCTAGTAGGTTTTATAAAGGTTAGGATTATAAGGTTTAGTATCTATAGTTAGAGAGAAATCTTTAATAATCTCTATCCTATTAACTATAATTATAAGCTTTTTAATACGCTCGCTATATAGATAGCCGAGGCGCTAGTACTAATAAATAGCGGAAGCCTTAAAAGTAAGGGGCTATATTATATATTTTATTATATTAAAAGTAGTAGTTATAAATACTATTAGAAATATAAAACCTACTTATAAAAGTATAAAAAAGTTCTTAATCTCTTTTAGCTTATAGAACGTTTTACTAATATTTTTATTAATAATAGTAAGTTTATCGAAATTAGCTTTATATCTATACTTCTTTATTAGTATAACCGAAATTAGATTATAATAAAAACTAAGGGAATACTCTATATCTAAAAGAGTAAGATTAATAGGCTTTCCGGAGCGTCCGATAGTCCTAAGTCGGACTTTACTAGTTCTATAAAGCTATATAGTAGTATTACCTACTTTTAGAGTCCCCTCTATCTCTTTAAACTTAATAAAAAGACTCTTATTATTAGAGATATACTTACTAGTTATAGAATTAACTAGCTATCTATCTCTAATAGAGCTTTATATACTATTTATAAAGAAGGATATATTAATAGGTAGTAAAGATAGTATTATTAAAAAACTACTATCTTTATCTTTATCGATTAGTACGAAGTAAGACTAATTTAAAATCTCCTTCTCTTCTAAAGTAAGCTTATCCTAAAGCTCTTTTACTTTATTTTAAAGCCTCTATAGGAGCTTCTTAATATTCTCTAGTATCTTTTTATTAACTTCTAGATCTAGTTTCTAGCTATTAAGTCTAGACGCCTTTATTAAATAGGAGTATACTATAAAAAAGTATCTTTATCTATATATATATATTAGGTCCTCTCTTTTATTTAATTTCTTTAAACTAGATTTAGTATTATTATTAAAGGAAGAGGCTAGTTTTACTTCCTTTTCTTTATTAAAGATTATAAAAATAGCTAGTATAGCTTTATTTTCTTTCTTTTAGCTAAAGAGTACTTATTTAAAGTAGTAAGTACTTATAATACTTATAAAAGTTATCTTATATTTCTCTTTAAAAATCTTAGTCTATTAGTAGTAGTAAAATTAGGGTTCTAGCGGTATATAAGTTTAGAAAAGGTTATAAATAGTATTATTATTATCTTTAATAAATTTAATCTCTACCTTTTTATATTCTTAGTAAAGGTTCTTAACTCTTAAAAGCTAGTTATTAACTATAGAGTCTTTAATAGGTATAAAAAGAAGTTTATACTATAATCTATAAAGAAGCTAGATCTATACTATATTAGAGAATAAAAAGCGTTTTTATAGTATTTAAAGTAGCTTCTTTATATTATTAATATTAACTATTAGGTACTAAAGGTTAATAGCTAGTATATTCCTAATCTAGTTAGCTACCTTTTCTAAAGATAGTTAAATAATCCTATATTTAGTAAGATCTACTTTATAATCCTTCCGATTATATTAATAATCTATTCTTCCTTCTATAGTAAGGCGCTTTATCTCTAGATCTTTCTTATACTACTTACTACTTTAGTCTAGTTAAACTAGCTTTACTAGTATCTTTAGCTATTTCTCGTTTTCGAGCGTTAGATCGATATATTCCTAAACGTTAGACTTCTTAGCTATTAACTCTATCTATATAATCTAGATCCGCTATTATACTAAGTTTTTAAGGATAATTTATACCCTTAGGGTACTTCCTATATCGGTAGGAATATTTAAAGAAGTAAAGTTATTATAAAGGAGTGATATCTTAGCGTTATATAGTGTTATTTTCTTTATTATTCGTCTTCGGAGGTTAGTAGAAGTAAGGTATAGCGTTAACCTTCTTTATACTTAGGGGTATAGTACTTTCTAGTAAGCGACTATATCGTTATAAATCGATAAGGGTATTTTTAAAGAGTTACTAGCTAACCGGGCTTATAACTAATAAACGAGAGAAGTGTACTATATAACTTAATACTACTACTATATAATAGGGTAAGAAAAGTAAAGCGAGTGTGGTTTATAAAGAGTAGATATACTTAGCTATTTAACCTATATTAGGCTTATAAAGTAGCGCTAATAGCTTAGTAAGTGATACCTAAGGCTAGTAAGTGATGCCTAAGGTGGCTGCTACATAGAGAAAGTAAAAGACTAAATGAACGTACGGGAAGGGAGTAATTCCGGCCGACACTTCATAATCAGACGAAAAGGGGGGGGGGGGGGGGTGTGTAAAGATCAGACCGACTGTAGATATACTCTGTGGCTGGAGATATTCGGGGGCTGTGTCTTTTACTAAGGCAATACCATAATAAATGGCACTCGTATTGAAAACTGACTGCTAAGAGCGACCTTTCCGAAAGGGGCACTAGTCCATTGCCAGCAGGTTAACTCCATTGCCAACAGCGCTTCCCCTAGTAATTATAAGTAAGCTTAATAAATCTTTCACTTCTTAGTATCTAGTATAACTATATACTAATCGGTTCTTCTTCTTTATTATATTCACTAGTATTAACTAGTCTCTATAGATTAGGGGTTAGGGTATATAGGTTATAAGTAGCGATAGTTTCTTATTTAGTCTCTTTATTAAGTATAGGGATAGGCTATCTATCCTAATTTATAGGTAGGTTTTATCTTAGACTAACTATCTTAATTAGTTAGTAGTTCTTAGTTCGGTACGGGTTCGGGATTAATATAGGTTAAGGTCTTAGCTATATAATACTAAGAAACGAAAGTGGGGATATAATAGGGCCGAAACTAATTAAATTAATAGTTTATATAGCCGTACTATTATAAAGAAATTAAGAGAGGTACTTAGTATTATATGACCTACTAGTTCTTTATAAGAAAAGAGTGCATTTAAATTTAGAATACTAAGTACAAGGGGGGAAAGAGAAAAAGGGGAAAGGATCGACACTATAAGATCCTTTTATACGTCGAGACCTCTAGTCGGGGACTTTAGGCAGAAATCTCTATCGAACCTCGTCCTAGACTCTAGTCTGTCATATGCCGGAAACAAATATCAAACATTATCACGTGACCGCAAGAACCTCCAGATCGTCACACTTACTAGCCTTAGGTATCACTTGCCTAGCTATTAGCGCTACTTTATAAGCCTAATATAGGTTAAATAGCTAAGTATATCTACTCTTTTATAAAACACACTCGCTTTACTTTCCTTACCCCGTTATATAGTAGTAGTATTAAGTCATATAGTACACTTCTCTCGTTCAACATTATGCTCTAGAAAGTGATAATATGCGTGGAGAAGAGAGGAAACTATCTGAACTAGCTAGCTAATGTGTGAGGGAGCAAAGGGAGTCACGTGACCCAGTCACGTGATCTCTAACGCCTTTCTTTCTTTCTCTTCCTTCCATATACTTAATAGTTTGAACAAATTGCACTCTTTTTCATAAAGATCTGGTAGGTCACATTTGACACCTTCGCACATCTATATTCACATCTTAGGACTCGGTGTTAGGCATAGTGCTAGGTATCGTGCTAGGTATAGGTGCTGACAAAAGTGACTTATTTTTACTATATATTTATATACAAATTGTAGGTATCTGCTATAGTCCGATAGTGTTAGGGGTAGTTTAACACAAAGGCGGTGTGAGGATTTAAAGGCGGTGAGGAGGTCGGTAGGCAGATATAGGTGCCGAGGTAAAAGCGGTACCCGATTAGGAAGGCGGTACTAAAAATTCAGGCAGGAGGGGGTCCCGGCCCTAAATATAGGAGAAAACCGGTTTTTCTCATGTCAATACATTGATCTACACTTTCATCAGAATTTTTTTTTATTTTTCTTACTTATTTTTATCATTTTCCCCTATAACCTCCAAGAGTATAAGAAACAACATATCACCACCCCTTTATTAAACGAACACTAGTTTGCTTGACATGAGTCAACGTAACAAATTAAAAAATAGAGTAACACGTTCATAATCAATTTCTGACCCAGGTGGGCCACACTTCGGGACTCCTTTGGCAGGCCCAGCAATAGCTTCCAAGTCGACCCTTGTCATGCCAGGATGCAGATGGAGATCATATGAAAGTGTAGCCCCATCACCAGATGAATGAAGACGCTGCATACCCATGAGTGTAATAATTTTCACTTGTCTCTGGGAGGTACTAGCCGCTAAACGAGGCCTGACCGTCAGTATATTATGCGACGGAGGAAGGTGGATCGTGATATTCTGTTGTGAAATAAGCGACGAAGGCGGGATATCTAGGCAGAAGTCCGACTGCAACGACAAAGAGGCATGCGTGAGAACCCGAACATTACGAATCAAAGCCATCCCTGGATCTGACTTGTAGTTAGCTAGAAGTCCTCTAAATCCAGTGGAAGTCAAACCTTGGCCTGATCGCCTCAGAAGCGAATCCATGGGCGATGAACCAAGATGCAGCTGGTGAAGAACATGGGCTAACAATGAGTTAGCAAAGGCCGGGAGCCGAGGAACACTTGCACTTGGCGACAATATGTCTACCAAGCGTAACGTACCTGAAGCCGAAGATGAATGGCGAGCGATATCTGAAGAAACACCAAAAGACGCGTTGGGTGGATTTTGCGAAGTGGGAATTGTTGGGGCATTTGCTTTGGTCACCGAGCTCAGTAAGCCTTGGGCGCTCATTGAACTGTTCTGTTGTTTCTCTGAGCCAGATGGTGTGTTTGTGGTGCTCGACCTGGTACTATCAAGCTGCCCCCCAAAAGACCATCCTCGAGGAATTCTATTGATTTCTTGACCTGCTAATCCAGCCCCGGCAATATCCTGCTTATGGCTAAGGGATTGGTTCTTGGATGTGACATCTGAGGGTTGTCCATCGATTTTGGATAGTGTATCGGAGCTCTGCCCAGGCATTTTCAAGGTTAACCTCTGCGCCACTGGGGGCACAGCAGTGCCCACTTTCAATTTGATGCAAGACGTATCAGGGGCTCCATCTACCTCAAGGGGGTCCGGAATAAGCTTTTTAGCTTCGGCAACCCGCCGGTGGAAGTGATCCTGGGCCTCTAGTGTCAGCATGCCGAAAGGGACAGATGGCGAGAGCCTCGCGGTATAGGCTTACCTCCAAAACTCCCGCGAGAATAGAGATATCGCTGTCGTCTTCGTTATATTCCCTAGCGTTTCGCCATACATAGCTGACCTCCTCTTCAAAGGACTGCCATGTAGGATATGCGGTGGTTCTGGATGAATTCTTCCTGCTGTCGGTACCACGAACTCTTTTTTGAATGCTTCGTAAGGACACTGGATGTTGGATGATCTCATAATAATCCCGGTATAGGTTCCGGTCTGGCTTCCCAATGAACGGGTAAGAAACATCCTGGCCACTGGTTCGGGGTGTCAGCTTTAAGCAAAGGCTCAGGATCGGTGATACCAACTCAGAATCCTTGAGTCGGGTCAACTCGGACATAATCTTGTCCTGTGCACTCTGAAGAGTATCACTTTCAAAATCTGCCTCGGGCTCGGCCTGCGACTCCGGGGTTCGATCTGGTTCCTCTAGTGACTCTGAGTCCGGATGCGACGACGCATGATTGGACTCTTCGGGAGACACGGGATCATCGTCCTATCACACCCACCGCAGCTTGGGTCAGCATTTGAAACACGCGATCCGATCTATGTGCAAAACAACGACATCGGATAGTGAATAGAGACATTTGAACAGCGTAGATCGAACTGTCATAGTAACGATGTCGCGATTGCCCTCCATGCAAGCAGAAAGGGCCAATCGATATGTGCTTAATGCAACAATTGATACTTACGGAAACCTTTCGGCGTTTCGTTCTACGAAACTTCATATCTGGAGAAGCTGCGGCAGCCGCCCGTCGTTTCGAGGTCATCTTGGATTAGTTCTGATAACGTCCCGAGTCGCGAGTCAAGTCACACATTGAAGATAGTAATTTGTGACAAAATACCAACAGAGGGACTGAAAATACAGAATTTAACAGAGTGTCAATTGTTTGAAAGAATTACAAGTAGTGATAGAGTATGGCAAAGGGAGATGTCCGCATAGACATTCCTCGTCTTAAGACGTGTTGCCGACGCGTTTCATCCCACATTAGGTAAGCCTGACCCGCAGCCCTGGAAGTGGGTCCACTGATATTATATAATTCAGAATGGTACGAAAGAATACATACCATAATTACAAACTTGATCAAATGTTTGCATTCCGTTACTATGTACAGTGTGTTGGACATTGAAGCAACTGTAAATTTCTATACTGGCTTTCACCACAGTGTAATTTTCGTTTGGCTTTGATCACGTGGCTAAAACAACAGCGACTGGATTGATACCTGAGGCATCCAATTGTTGTTTCCCTCCCCCACTATTTTCCCGAGTCCCGCAAAACAAGCCCGGTGGTTGTTGTTTCGACAACCCTCACTCTTTTCTCTCTGCGTCACTCTTATACTCACCTGATCACTCATCCTCGGTATCTTTGGTCCTTCGATACAACGTCATATTACATATCTCTAGGGCCCCTACCCTGTGAGTGTACGTTTTCAATTGCCGTCACATGCGATAATCATTCAGCCACATTGTGAGCCGCATCCTCAGGCTACTTATTTACAGGCCTTGTTGCTTGAACAAATGGAGAAGACTGATATTGACAATCTGTATAGCCTCAGATATCTTCGTTCTGTCATTTCTTCTCATTCCGCTATCCCAATGGACATCGACCCAGCTCGGCGCAACAAGAAGCCCCGTCTTCTTTTGGAGACGGAGCGCGAGAAGCTTGATGAATTTGTGGACTCCATTCACTACTCGGCAAGGTGAGGACCTTATGGTATTGTGGTAGACTCTCCATTGACTCCTCCATATAGATACAACGACGACAAATTTGAATATCGCCATGTGCAGCTCCCAAAGAATATGCTCAAAAAAATCCCCACAGACTACTTTGACAGCTCTAAGGGGACTCTGAAATTGCTTTGGGAGGAGGAATGGCGAGCTCTGGGTATTACACAAGTACGTTGAGCATAATCTCAAGATTTGTATGGGTTCTAACAATTGCTTGCAGAGCTTGGGATGGGAGCATTACGAGGTTCATGAACCTGAACCTCATATCTTACTGTTCAAGTCAGTTAATTGCAAACTTCTCCCTTGGATGTATCACTGACCGTCGTGTAGGCGCCCTCTTAACTACCAACCCCCCTCCAACAATAAGTTAGCATTGATTGGCGGTGTTGTACTTGGAGATATGAGCAGTTGAGAAGACATTGCTTTATGTTCGTTCATGGCAGGCACACGCATTCGCAATATTGCTCATTAGCGTCCACAAAAGCTTCACAATTGAAGTTCTGGAATGAGACCAAGTTTCATTTTCTTCTTACCAGCCATTTCATTGACACGCTAGACCAGGCTCTCTCTCTCTCTCTCTCTCTCTCTCTATCATGCCATCCGGAAGACCAACATCTGCCTTATCGCACGCACCTGGACTGTTCTCGCGTGACCACTAAACCGCGTTCTTTTGAACTCTCCGTACTAGACAGTGGTTCCTGAAGTTGATGTGAGAATCTTGGAATATCATCCTAGTGAAGTTATCCTATGTCGAAGGGTGTTGTGAGTGGGGGGCATGTACCTCCTCTGCTTGGTTCCTCTAGTTGATGCTTGAGGGGAAGCAAACAGACCAAGCATTCACAAAAGGAGTGGAGAAGTAGGAAGGTAGGTATATGCATACCTGGACCATCCACTTAACGTCGTCGGTCGTTTGGTTTCACAGCTTTAGTTGCCTACCTAGGTATTTTGCTAATGGTTAGCAAATCAAGTAACTTCTTTCCATTCCCACGCTGCCTACAACTCTCGCTAGTTGGTCGCATGGCGTCTTTGTTGCGCATATAATTTACCACGGAAGGACATGTTGTATTGCGCTAGGTAGTGACGGAAGTAAGGATCAAGCTGATCAAGTAAAACATAGGGTCCACGGGTACTTCCAAGGTTAGTAATACACACTACAACCCGTGGACCCGTGGACCTTTTGGTAGTAATATAGATTTATATGCTTATATGCATATTGTAAATAACCCCTTGAGAGTGTCATTCAAGCCCAACCTTGGTAGTCCCTGCTTGCATTGAAAGATGCGCCTCCTAGTACTTTATATATTCACCTGGAAAAGGCACGGGCACCGAGTATTAATAACATTTGGAGCCATGGCTGCTTGTGGTAAATATAGAAGTGATCTCGAATTTGTGCTGAGTCACTAGAACTGCGGAAAAACATGTACCTACATAGTAGTATTCATACAGACGTCAAGATGAGTCTTAAGCTCAACATACAATCCGTGAACCTGAAGGGAAACTAGAATATCTTAGGCCTTGAGATGAGAACACTTAAAAAGTCCTGAGTATATGTGATCAACTTCCTAATGCATTCTGTCTCCTCATGTTCAGATCCTTGAGTGTCATTTCCACTGTTCGCCATTCACGTTTGGCAGGATCATACTCGCCTTTCACCTCAAATCGACAAAACCCGTTAGGTCCCTTCAACCCGACTGGACCCGTGATAAAGAAGGCTCCACGGCGAGCAGACCCTGGACTTTGAGCCCGTTCATGGTTCAAGCGTAATTTGAATGCCTGTGATGCCAAGTGTAGATCCGAGCCCGGGCCGAGGTCTGGTAACGGTAGCCGCTGTAATAGAGATATGAGGGAGGATGGGTGGTAGTTGGTGTTCTCGGTATTAGGCGGCATATTTTCTTTGAGCCCGTCGCCCAGAGGTGGTTGTAGCTTAGACTGATCCTTTTGGCTAATCCAGTTCCCTCCTTTGTCACCGGGCGCGGCAGAAAAATCATTCAACAAATCAAAGGCATTCAGCGGCTCCCCTGCAGGTTTCCTGAAACGATCCAATTGCCTTAGTAATAGTACCAGATACGCATCTCTGATTGCTAGAGCAACATGAACTGGTTTCATGAAGGTCTGTAACCTGTCGCCTATTTCGGGGTCCATCGGCTTCGCGACCCACGATATACTGTCGTCTTTGATCTCCACCCTGTCTACTGTCAGTACAAGAACCACACCTTTAGAGATAAGCAGAACATACCCCGATCGCACATATCCCGGAGGGGCACGGTTTGGAAACTGATGGACAAGCCAGAATCCCGTGAGGGCGAGAGGCTCTCCAAGTATCTGTGACATCTGCCTCCCCGCATTGTCTAAAACGATTGTAGCGAGTTCATCTATACTCGTAAGCGAGTGATCTTGAGCGGGGATTGTATCGATTCCTCACCCCTAAGCTTCTCAAGCTTCTTCCGATCCTTGGATAACTTCACAAATTCTTGCCATTCTGGATCTGATGTAGTGTACAGCTCGCCTTGTTGCAAACGAGACCAGCCAAGCGGTATGAACAGCGCTCCCTCATTTTTGGCTTCTTTCCCGGTTATTTTGCCGCTTTCCAAGGAGGTTTGGCGTGGGGCTATCCCATCCGGGTTGGTCACAGGAGGTAGATCAGCATCGTCAATGTCGTCATCAAATCGTATCAGCACGAAGGTGCTCCAGAGGTGGAATGCGGTGCCGTACAGAAGACATTTTGATATGAACGACCTGAGGGATTCTACGTCAGTCTGACCAAAGAGACATTGGTTTTGCTATAAGATGGGGTCTCCTACCTTATCCAAGGCCGTCTAAACCTCACACGTCGTACATTTTGTGATTTTGAAAAGTCGGAACGAGGGTGTGTAGGACTGAAGAGAGACGAGCGTGCGTGAGGACTTCGAAGCAGATACCTGAGCCGGAGCATTGGGAAAAGCCAATCCCTGCAATGATTCTCACTAGAGTATCATCTCAATTTGGGGGTAAAAAGGAATGGACAGAATCCTTGAAGACTGATATACACGAGGATCTGGCTTGCGAGTGTGAGGTGAAAGGCTCGGCGGTTTAGTGGATTATGTAACATGCGGCATTGCAGCGTCCACAGGTTGCCTACCGCATATACACTGTAACTAGACACGTACACTACTATAATACATACATGCACTAGTGCTGAGCCCTCAAAATGAAAATGGCATTACTACTGGAACAAACTCCTGGGCTAGAGATTGATGACATGGACATTGCATGTAGTACACAGTAGATCACGTGATATCTTTTTAGTGATATCTTATCAGGTGCCCCCAAGTCGTCCACGGGTCCGTAAGCCAAATGGTATTCTGTCCTTGACTGCCCGCTGTTTTACCCAACAAAACACCAAATAACCCCCAGAGAGAGTCTTGAAGTGGGCATCGCCACGTCTGCCAAATTAGGCTTATTTTACATCTGGCCCTCCCGATTCTAGCAATATGCGCTGGGTGTCCGCCTTCTTTGCCCTGGCACTAACAGGTGCATTGCAAGCAAATGCCCTGGATGCTACAATCTTCACGTTTCCTCCCAAGACAGCAAGCTATCCAACTGCTAATCCCAACCGACAAACAATATCAGAAGATGAGGCTCGACTGGTCTTGGAGCTACGCATGAAGTCCTCTGTAGCATCGGTCCTCGGAATGGTAGATGGAGACACTGTGAACCGCTTGAACCATTTTGCTCAGGATGATCCCACTCTCTTTGGGGGAGCTACCGGGGGGATTGCTTTCAAGAAAAGCATCTTTATTTTGGAAGGGATTGACCAGGAAGTTGGTAAGTGGAGGTGGATTCACACTTGACTGGAAACATTGGCTAATGTCCCTGCAGCCCTAGTCATGCAACAAGCCCAACCAGACCATCTTCATGTTCCTCAAATTTCCTCACCATTTATCAATCCTGATCTCCTGGAATCATTTACCGAAAGCAGCACTACTGCGAAAGAGGACCGTGGACAAATGTGTACATACTACAACGATGCTGGAAGGGCTTCATCATCGACATCCCAGGTAGCAAAGCCAACTTTAATAGTATCAAGGTGCTCTCGCTAATCTTCCAGTTATACCAGACACCCGAGGAATGCCTATTCAGGGACCCCATGTTTGATGATGAGTCTGATCTGCTCGCCCGTGACTTCATTATGCTAGTCGATTCAGTGGAATCCTGGGCAAGCAAGGATCACAAGGATTCGGCTCTGAAGTTGTCCTTTAAGGTATCGACTTTCCCCCCTATCTCATTAGTGAACGATGTCTGATCCGACGCCACCAATTTCAGGATATGTCTGGTGATTATTCTCTTGGAACCAAGCTCCTAGAGACATTGCTTCTTCACCTAGCTCAAATATCATCGACCAGCCACCGTGAAATCACGACCGTGGTTTTACCTGCTGGTGTTAAATCAGAAGGACTCAGCCGCCGAGGCGCGAAGCAATCATTGGCACCAGTCAGCCAACGAAACGCCTTCAGGAGGTCGATGCAGATTTCTGCACTGCAGTCAACCCTAGCGCCTATCTGTCATGCTTCAAACTCATCGTGTGCCGAATCTACCAATGATTGCTCCGGGCATGGTTCCTGCTATCTGAAATACGGCTCGGGTGTTGAGGGAACTACAGGCAATTGTTTCGCATGCCAATGCAAACAAAGTATTGTTCGGAATAGTGATGGTACCAGCAAGACAGTTCAGTGGGGTGGATCAGCTTGCCAGAAAAGAGACATCAGCTCACCTTTCTTCCTCGTTGCAGGGGTGAGTCTGTTTGTCATCGTTCTGGTTGCTAGTGCGATTGGGATGCTTTTCAGTATGGGCTCACAGGAGCTACCCAGTGTCATCAGCGCTGGTGTAGGTGGTCCTAAGTCTCAGATGTGAACATATGGACCTGTATAGGTGTTAGGGGGTGTTTTTCCTTTCTTCCTTTGCCATCTTTTTAGGGGGCAGGGCTTCATGTTCTTTGCCTCATTTATCCCTTAACCTATAAGAGAAGAATATGTTGTATAATGTGTACAAGACGGTACTATGTACTCTGGTGTTGCGCACCAAGAGACATATAGATATTCAACTAGTAACAAACCATTCAGCCCGCTAAATGGACTAAGAATTGGTGGAGAAGCAGTGGCTGCAGTAGCACCATAGGACAAAGTTCCCCATGGCATGGAATAGGATGAGAGACAGAGAAAGACAATTCATGAATCGGCTGGTGGCCACATGTGCTCCAGTGCAAGTTGCGCAAATAAAGATAAATTACACATATCAAGTCATAAACAAGGAAAATAAAACTCCAGCCAACATTCCAGATGTGGTTCCGGCATGAAAATGAAGATTAGTCAAATCGTGATGGGGTATGAAAAGGGTAGCAGCCAAGATCTATCATGTGGTACCAGCTTCGACTTGACGAGGTGTGCGTCTTTCAGAAGGCAGTGGATCCACAGGTGAACCCCCAACTACAGGTGGTCTTCTTGACGAGGGATAATGGAAGGAACTCTGGCGGAGTCGAGTGGGAACGAATCGAGACCAGGTGGATTGACCCGGAGAATTTGAGGCATGGGCTGGGTTCCAAGGCTGATCATGCCCATTCCGCACATGCTGTTCCCGGGTTGTAGATATGTCTCTTCCCTCCGGTGTCGATTGAAATATTCGGCTAGGCAAGCCCATCTGAGCCCGGAATCCATTTGCCCTGCCACCATTCCAAGCAACTCGAGGAGGCCTGGGAATTGCATCCGGATGGTCCCAAGCTATCCGACGACCCTGGCGATCCATGACAGACTGTGCTTCAGTCTGTGCGTGGGGTTTGGGTACATAGTAATCGGTTTTGCACAGAGGACAACATGCCCTTCTGCTGGTCAGCCAGGGGTCGACGCATGAGGCATGGAAAGCATGTCCACATGCAAGTCCCCGGATATCATCATCGTCCTCAATGATGTCCAGGCAAATCGCGCAAGAATCGCCAGGGTTGGGCAGAAGATCAGCAGAAACAGCATTACGAATATAGGCACCACCATCAGCATCATGGCCCTCGAGATCAATGTTGATGTTTTCATTCGCCAAGGATTGCTGCCATTTCTCTTCCTGCGTACCTGCACCGGTGGATTGCTGAGTAGAAGGCACCCCAGATACTGTAGGGCCCTTCTCTTCCGAAGTCTGCACTGGTGGGCCATCTTGCAGCTCTTGGATGGGAGTTCGTGATGTGTCGTTGGAATCCACGTGGCCATGGCCATTGATGGATGGTGGTATTGCAGCTGTGTGAAACCCAACCGCCGTTGTCACGATACCACCATCATCTTTTAGGCTCTGTGGTCTGCTATTCGGAGCCGTGATACCTCCTTCCGTTGAAAGACCCTGGTTGGCGCGAGATGACCTCCACACTTTGTACTTGACGAGTGGAAACCGCCCGTTTACCTCGTCCATCGTCATTAGCCGTTTCTCCCTTCTCCTGCGATGAGGTCGTGGCATGGTGACCAAGTCTATGGGCTCTCCTACTTCCTCACTGCGGAGCTGACGGTTTCGTTGATTGTATCGAAAGCAGTATTTGACTCCCACAATGATCCTGCGATGACCGTCAGATGCCATCTCTGAAATGCTAGAACAGGACAGAGGGAATATGAAGCGACATACCATAGATTTGTGAATACAACACCGAAGCCAAGAGCGACGAAGAATAATAAAGGTGAGCTTGTAGCATTATTCGAGCCCGAACCCTCTCCGCCGCTACTTGCAGTAGTGGTGGCAGCACTGCTAGAGGCTGATGTTGAAGACATTCCGACTAAGGTTCGGTATGAAAATGACCGCGCTGGTCCCACCCGGAACGGCGTCACTCGATTATTGTTGGAAGTCTCAGTTGCCCCAAGTTTGATCCTTCATGCCTTGAGTTGGGTGTACAGGGCAACCCTGTATGTAAATTCCGGGCCAGACTCCAGCAGATTAAGTCCAAGGCGACGAGAAGGTGGATAGGAACGATCTAAGGGTATGTACCCCCCATGCGACAGAATGTTTGGAGATTAAACTTGATGGCCTGTCACAGACGATCGACCGCAAGCAGAACACACAGAACTTCCTGCGAAGAGAAGGTGAATGCCGAGGGTCGATCTCATGTCATTATTGGTAGTAAGAGCAGAGGGAGGGTATGGAGGGAGAGGGGGGAAGAGAAGGATAGAAAGAGAGAAAGAGAGAAAGAGAGAGGGAGATACGGAGTAGAGAGATAGAAAGATAGAGTGAAAGTGGATCAAAGAGGCCTTTAATGATAGAGACTGACACCTGAGGCTGTGGATCACGGGACTGTTAAGAGTCTTCCCAGGTAGATTTTCTCTGAGCAGGGGATGAGACAAGGGCTATTTACACCCTTTCTTTTCTTTTCTCTTCTTCTATTTATTTGGAAATATATTGTGTGCATGTTATTGCTTACATATGTAACCACCTTCCAAGGTACATATAATGATGGCCTGCAGCGGCCATAGAACATTTCAAGGCTTCAACTATCTGGTACTGTAAATACACGTTTACCTTGTACAACTGTATAGTACATGTACTTACAGTCAGTACGCATTAATCTTAACACCCCTCACCTCCCATATCAAGTCTCTATGTACCGCCTAGCAAACCGCTTATCAAGTAGTGATTTAAGGCGTCTGAAGTGTCGTAAGTATCTGGTATAAAAAAGGATTTTGTGCCTCGGAAATAACATTCTAGTCAATGTGATTTTTAGCAGAGCAAGTATGTTAGGATTAATGCGGAATCACTGTATATCTAGGTATGGATAGTATGACACGTAGGCAATTATTCAGTAACCCAACAATTTGTACCTAGGTATACAATAATGCATTTCGACTAATGAAATCTGTATGATCAGTTCCAGGATATGCTTATATTCATTATATATTCATACTGAATTGTAGTTAGGTATGAGAGGTTGATATAGTACACTCCGGGACTTCAAAGGTGCAGTGGGACCTCCGAAATATTGGGCTAAACCTTTGTACCTACCTAGATATACCGCCCTAACTATATACCGCCTCCATGTTTTAAACATGCTGCCATAAGAATACATAGTCGGCCATAGTCTTCTTAGTTGTCTCCTCAGTACATAGTTAGTCTTCTCCGGCAGTCTTTTCATGCGCCTTTTCAGTGGTCTTAGGTCTTTTTTGGCAGTCCCCTTAGGTACATGCCTTTCGACTGCTAACCTCTTAGCGCTGGATCACGTGGCTGCACGCTTACCCATATTCAGAAGGACCGGCAGAATTTGGGAGGGTGGTATATCTGGGTATAAAGGCTCAGCCCGATATTCTGGAGGTCCCACTGTACCTAGGTAGTTCTTGGTTCGTAGTCCTTTTAAAAAATGCCAGTTACCTTCCTATCTCTAAAATGAAAGAAGGCTGTAATGTATACATGTATATCCCAGAGAGGTGGTCAATATAAAGTCCTGCATGGCCACTAATTTGACTCCGTACCTTCCGAAATCCCCTGCTTCACCTGGGGGGTCTATCAAAATGCAAACTTCCCTCTTCATCACATCTGCACAACCCCAGTTTCGCTATGGCCGAACCGAATCCAGTGGTTTTCTTTGATATTGCCCTTGGAGGTAGGTTTCATTGTTTGCATGTGATGGCTTAGGCATTTGAGTAGTCATCTAACTTGACGAACCCTGCTAATATAACCACAGGCGAGTCTCTAGGTCGAGTGAAAATGGAGCTGTTCGCCAATATCACCCCACGAACTGCGGAGAATTTCCGTCAATTTTGTACTGGCGAGAGCAAGAACCCCAAAGGGCAACCCCAGGGCTACAAAGGAAGCAAATTTCATCGAGTGGTAAGTTGATGAAGCTCCTTGGATATCGATACCGAATTAATGCTCGCTGCAGATCAAAGATTTCATGATCCAGGGCGGAGATTTCATCAATGGCGATGGGACTGGGTCATGTACCATCTACGGCACCTCGAAATTTGCTGATGAAAATTTCACTCTCACACATGACCGTGCCGGTTTGTTAAGTATGGCTGTAAGTCTGAACTCGAGACTAGCTGTCTAGCTTTCTATATTGTAGGAATTTTCATTAACGACAACAGAATTCGGGCCCAAACACCAATGGTTGCCAATTCTTTATCACAACCACGGCCACACCATTCTTGAACAACAAGCATGTGGTCTTCGGCCAGGTGATTGACGGGATGGATCTCCTTAAAATGGTTGAACACACGCGTACTACTAAAGACAAGCCCAACCAAGATGTAACGATTGTGCAATGTGGAGAGATGTAATGATAATTACACAAATGGAGTGATATCTGTGAAACAGCCACGTCCTACAAATCTATAGCTCCTAGAATTGTGGGAAAAGTGTCCGAATTATGGAAATATATCAATTTCATATGGCTTCAGTAACCAGGACCGTTTTGCGGATATTTCATAGTGATCGGCACAGATATGATATATCCGAATCTACCAAAAAAAAAAAAAAAAAAAAAAAAAAAGGATAAAAGACTTCACAGAATCATGCCCTTAGGTCTAGAGCTTAAACTTATTCAGATAATCCGCAGCCAGTGAGATAGCCTCCTCGACCTTGTCAGTGTTGGTACCGTTACCAATGGAAGTAGGCCCCTTTCCTCCTGCTTTTCCTCCCACAGCGCCAGAGACGACGGCTGCCCAGTCGCTTGCCGAAGCACCTTGGTCACTCAGTCCCTGTGTCCAAATCAGTATAAGAATCTCTAATATTTTACTATTTGCTTTCCCCAACTCCAACATGGGAAAGACTTATGTAGCCTGCTACTCACCTGAGAGATGTAACATCCGTGTGAAACCCGACCTTGTTCAGAGTCCGCAGCCAAGAGATAGACACTTTTACCCTGCATCTTTGATTTGACATGGTTGAGGGATTCACTGACAGCCTTGGCATTGGCAGAGATCGGAAGCTGGACCACAAGCCACGATTTGTCTTGATTTTCGGGCGTCTCAAAATACGAGGTGATAGCCTCGACTGCCTTCTTCGATTCCAGTTTTTGTTGGGCCTTTTGGCCATCGAGGACCTGCTTATTGATCTTGGCAAAGCGTTCGCGGAACTTGGCCTTTTGGACGGCGGAGATTACAAGCTGGTTGAGATCCACCTGGACTTGCTTAGCCTCCTGTTCCTTTTCGGAGCCCA
Source organism: Penicillium rubens (assembly GCF_028828025.1). Classification (NCBI taxonomy): domain Eukaryota; kingdom Fungi; phylum Ascomycota; class Eurotiomycetes; order Eurotiales; family Aspergillaceae; genus Penicillium; species Penicillium rubens. Next base: position 7,421,115 of record NW_026890600.1, read on the forward strand.
AAGGCAATGCGTTCAGCCGATCAAGACGCTGTCCGAATTCCTCGGCAACTCTCTGCACCTCATGCGCATCCTCTCCAGTGACGGCAATAATTCGACGAACTCCCTTGGCAATGCCACTCTCCTCCAGGATGATCAAGTCCTTGATATCGCCTGTCTTCTGCACATGAGTTCCACCGCAGAACTCGATGCTGACTTCCTGCCAACGGGGATCTTTCACATTCTTCAGGATCTCCTCCAATTCCACACCGACAGAGACAACACGAACAGGATCGGGGTAAGTCTCGCCGAATACGGCCCTAACGCCGGAAATTTGCTGGGCAGTGGCAAGCGGAAGTTCTTGAGAGTAAACCGCACAGTTCTGTCGGATATACTCAGTCGATTTCGCTTCGATGTTCTCGAGCTCGGCATCAGAGATTGCGGTTTTGTGGGAGAAGTCAAACCGCAGCTTCTCAGCGGCCACTAGGGAACCCTTCTGCTCGACACCATCGCCTAGGACCTCCTTCAGAGCGAAGTTCAGGATATGGGTTCCGGTATGGTTATTCCGGATGGGCCAGCGTCGGAGCTCATCGTACTCGCAAATGACAGAGTTGCCGACAGTAAATGATCCGTATTTCATGAAGCCGGTGTGTAGAACGTATCCGGCGTAAGACTGTACATCGCCAACTTCAAGCTCCGCTTGTCCGTCAATGATGATCTTGCCTGTATCATTTTCCTGGCCACCCTGTTCGGCATAAAAGTTCGTACAGTCGAGAATGATGCCAAGCTGTGCTCCCTCGGGGACATCGTCAGTGCTCTTGTGGAAAGTCTTCCCGTGGTAGATAGCCTTGACGTGAGCAGTGATGTTACCTCGGCCGAATTTAGGCGAATCATCCGTTTTTTGTACGTCGTTCATTTTCTCCAGCTTGCCTAGATCATGGACATCAAGCTTGACTGTGTTCTCAGCAGCCTTCTTTTGACCTTTGCTGGCTTCCTTCGCCTTCAAGCGAGCCTCTTCAAATTCGACATCATCGATGCGGAGACCACGTTCCTCGGCCATGATTCGAGTCAGATCAACAGGGAAGCCAAAGGTGTCGTACAGTCTCCACACATCGGCACCATGGAGCATATCGGTGCCTTTGACTTTAGCCTGTTGAGCGTATTGCTCGAACTGCCGCTCACCTCTATCCAAAGTCTTGGCAAATGACAACTCTTCCTCGTCCAAGATTTCTACAACATCTTGCTGCTTGCGCTTGAGTTCAGGGAACATCTCACCCAATTGATCCACAACAGTCGGCACTAGCTTGGCGAAGAAATTTCCAATATCGACCTGGAAATATTTCCGGGCATACCGAGCTCCTCGGCGTAGGACACGGCGAATCACATAGCCCCGGCCTTCGTTGTTGGGAATGACGCCATCCGAGATAGCGAACATCAAAGTCCGCACGTGGTCTGCAACAACACGGTAGGCTGTGTCAATTCCATCGGCGTCATCGGCGCCAAATTGGCCGCGGTATTCCCGGGCCCCAGTGGTATTCTGGATAGCCTGGAAGATCGGAGTGAAGACATCGGTATCGTAGTTGGAAGGCTTGTTCTGGAGAATGGACACCAGTCTTTCAAAGCCCATTCCGGTATCGACGTGTTTGTTGGGGAGGGACCTCAAGGAGCTATCCGGCTCGCGGTTATATTGGATGAAGACGTTGTTCCAGATTTCAAGCACATTTGGGTCGTCTTCATTGACGAGATGAGCAGCGTTGCGCCCACCGATCCGATCATAGTGCACTTCACTACAAGGTCCACATGGTCCTTGATCACCCATTTCCCAGAAGTTGTCTTTCATATCTCCAGGAAGAATGTGAGATTCTGGAACGCCCACTGATTTCCATAGTTCTTTGGCTTCCAGATCCGGTTCCAATCCACCAGCTTCATTGCCCTCAAAGTAAGTAACGTAGAGGCGATCGGGATCTAGCCCGTAGACTTCTGTCAACAGGGTCCACGAATAAGTGATGGCTTCTTTCTTGAAGTAGTCGCCAAAACTCCAGTTGCCGAGCATCTCAAAGAAGGTCTAGAGATTTCGTCAGCATTTCTTCTATTTGACGATAGGAATGGGTTCCAATACTCACATGGTGGTAGCTATCCTTGCCAACATCATCCAGGTCCTGTGTCATGTTAGTCAGTATACTAAACTCCTTCTAAGACCCCTCTAGCGGTTTCCAGGGCACACCCACGTTATGTTTCCCACCAGCACGGAGGCACTATCCAATTGTATTAGCAACAGTCCCAAGTCGGATATTTTAGTTATTGTGGAGATATCCAATACCTTTTGCGAGTTCGTTGCGCGCTTCATCTTTCCAAAGTCCGACGAGGCATCAACGGTGCCCAGGAAGATGGACTTGAACTGGTTCATTCCCGCATTGGTAAAAAGCAGAGTCGGATCCGATAGAGGAGCGACAGGGGAAGAAGGGACTGTATAGAGGAATTTCAGGTCAGTCAATGTTGTTGGCGGGGGCGGAGGGGTAGGGGGAAAAAAAAAGGAATGGGCTCAACGCACCAAATGTATGGCCATTTTGTTTAAAATAATCTAAAAAGGTATCTCGGACTCGCTGAGCAGTCCATTCTGAGCCGGGAGAAGCCATCCTGTCGAATGTGGGAGGGTTGGTTGCCAGGGAGTGAACAAAGCAAGAGGAGAATGTTCTGGGTTGATTTCTGCGAAAGAGATGAGTCAAAGCCCGTTCCCCGTTCGTCACCAACCCAGAAACCCGCATCGAGCAAAGGAATCTGACTCCAGATCTGTGCACTTAGTTCAACCACCTTTCCCCCTTTTTCATTTGCTTTATTATCACACACTTGCAAATACAAGAGAGAGAGAGAAAGAGAGGGAGATAAGAAAGTGTGGATGGCGGGTGAGGAAGGTCACGGGAAGAAGCGTCCGGCCGAAGCTGACCCCGATGGCGCACAACCGTTAACGAAGAGATTTGGACACCTGCGAATAGGTAGGCAATTGAGGTTGGAGGTTGTGGAAGTTGTTCAAGTTAACATATTTTGTAGATAATAGCGTGCCAATCTCCGCTCGGGCCAAACCCAAGGGGCATATCCAGCATAACCAACACCATGACTACATTGACCACATTGATCACCAACATAATCGACATAACCATGAGCTTTCTGACCCAAACGATGCAATGATCTTGGATGACACCAAGCATACGACTTACATTTACAACCTGGATCAAGAATTAATGGAAGCCGAGTCTCCTGGTTTGGTGTTTTCACCATTTGCGGAGAAAGTGCTCTCAGTCCCTCAATCCGTTCTATCCGACTCGAAACCCTCAGGTAAAGAACTTGTTCTTTATACGGAACCATCTTCCCTCACGGTTCCCAGGGAAAAAGATAATGTTCGAAAGGCAATTCTTGAATCTCGAGCACGAGCTAGAGAGAACAAGACTACGGAGGATTTATACGATGATCCGATGGATATTGATAGTTGAAGTGTGAAATACGGAGTACATAGATAATTAGAATAGCGAATTGTATAATTTTGTACCTATTAGACATCTTAAGGCAAATGTACCCTTATAATAGACAATAGATGTCCATATGTATGCTACTACTAGTATATAGTATATAGTATGTAATATATGTAATATACTACCTATGTTGTACTCCGTACACGGGTGAGAATAACCGGAACCACGTGACTCACCGCTTCCGAAAAATTTTCTGGTTTTTTTTTTGTGGCTCCGACTAAATAATGCACTTTGATAAAAAAAATTTCCTCTCTCCCCCACCATCCCTCTTCCCATTCCTCCCTCAAAATCACATCTAAAATTTCACAATGGCCGATTCTGAGGTTTACGACGGTGCTGTCGGCATCGATCTTGGTGCGTTTTTGCTACTCTAAATTCGATCGCACAGCCGCTAATTGCCATTTTTCGTTTTTAGGCACTACCTACTCTTGTGTTGCCAACTACGAGGGCACCAATGTCGAGATCAGTACGCTTTCCCCCCCCAAAAATTCGATCTTTCCATCTTTCTCTCAAATCTCTCAAATACTGACTATTTGATCAGTTGCCAACGACCAGGGTAGCTACACTACCCCCTCCTTCGTCTCTTTCACCGACAAGGAGCGTCTGATTGGTGATGCCGCCAAGAACCAGGCCGCCATGAACCCTGCCAACACCGTCTTCGATATCAAGTGAGTTGGAAAAAAAAAAAATCTCTTGCCCAGCCCATCAATTCGAGATATGCGCATTCTCCACAATTACAAATTCGTTCTGACTCAAATGGAACAGGCGTCTGATCGGTCGCCGCTTCGAGGACCCCATCGTCAAGAAGGATGTTGAGTCCTGGCCCTTCAAGGTCATCGACCAGGGTGGCAACCCCGTTGTCCAGGTTGAGTACCTTAACGAGACCAAGGTCTTCTCTCCCCAGGAGATCTCCTCCATGGTCCTCATGAAGGTATGGCGAAATATATATGTCATATTTGTGGGATTTGTTTGCTGACTAGTTGGCACAGATGAAAGAGGTCGCCGAGATTAAGCTCGGCAAGAAGGTTGAGAAGGCTGTCATTACCGTGCCGGCTTACTTCAACGACAACCAGCGTCAGGCCACCAAGGATGCCGGTGCCATCGCTGGCCTGAACGTTCTCCGTATTATCAACGAGCCTACTGCTGCCGCTATCGCCTACGGTCTCGGCGCCGGCAAGTCTGAGAAGGAGCGCAACGTCCTTATCTACGATCTTGGTGGCGGTACCTTCGATGTCTCCCTGCTGAACATCCAGGGTGGTGTCTTCACTGTCAAGGCCACTGCTGGTGACACTCACCTTGGTGGTCAGGATTTCGATACTAACCTCCTTGAGCACTTCAAGAAGGAGTTCCAGCGCAAGACTGGCAAGGATCTCTCCGGTGATGCTCGTGCTCTCCGTCGTCTCCGCACTGCTTGCGAGCGTGCTAAGCGTACCCTGTCCAACGCTACCCAGACCACCGTCGAGATTGACTCTCTCTTCGACGGTGAGGACCTCAACTCCTCCATCACTCGTGCCCGTTTCGAGGACCTTAACGCCAAGGCTTTCTCTGGCACCCTCGACCCCGTCCAGCAGGTCCTCAAGGACTCTGGAATTCCTAAGAACAAGGTTGACGAGATCGTCCTTGTTGGTGGCTCCACCCGTATTCCTCGTATTCAGAAGCTTCTGAGCGACTTCTTCGATGGCAAGAAGCTCGAGAAGGTAAGACGAGACAGCACCACTTTATCTAACGTCTAAGCCTAGTTACTTACAACTTTCTCTTAGAGCATCAACCCCGATGAGGCTGTTGCCTACGGTGCTGCCGTTCAGGCCGGTATCCTCTCCGGCAAGGCTACCTCTGCCGAGACCGCTGATCTGCTCCTTCTTGATGTTGTTCCTCTTTCCCTTGGTGTTGCCATGGAGGGCAACATCTTCGCCCCCGTTGTCAACCGTGGCCAGACCGTCCCCACTATCAAGAAGCGCACTTTCACCACTGTTGTCGACAATCAGAGCACTGTCCAGTTCCCCGTCTACCAGGGTGAGCGTACCAACTGTGCTGACAACACCTCCCTGGGAGAGTTCACTCTTGCTCCCCTTCCTCCCATGCGCGCCGGTGAGGCCGCTCTCGAGTGTGTCTTCGAGGTTGACGTCAACGGTATCCTGAAGGTCACCGCCACTGAGAAGACCTCCGGCCGCACTGCCAACATCACCATCTCCAACGCTGTTGGCAAGCTTTCCAGCGCCGAGATTGACCAGATGGTTGACGGTATGTTTTCTCTGTTGATTCTATTTCTTTTTGACTATATGCTAACGTGACTTTAATGTAGATGCTGCCAAGTTCAAGACCAGCGACGAGGCCTTCACCAAGCGCTTCGAGTCTCGCCAGCAGCTCGAGTCTTACATCTCCCGTGTCGAGGAGATTGTCTCCGACCCTGGCATGTCCATGAAGCTCAAGCGCGGCAACAAGGAGCGCATTGAGTCTGCTCTCAGTGACGCCATGGCCCAGCTCGAGGTTGAGGACTCCACCCCCGAGGACCTTAAGAAGAAGGAGCTTGCTCTCAAGCGTCTGATCACCAAGGCCATGGCCACACGGTAAATGCATACATGGGAAGACATGAACATAGACTTATGGCCAACGAATTTTCCTCTTTTTCCCGGGACTCTGCTTCTCAGGGAATCTGCACCATGTAGACCTTGGGCAGAGTTGGTCTCTGTCACGCTTTGTTTATGAAGCCGGGCAACTTGGGCGCAGTTTTCTTTTCTTGAAAAGTATGATTTGATTTGTTTTTTGTAGACGAAGTTCGCCATCTGCAATTTAATGACATTGTGATGATCTCCTTTCGTAATAATTGGAACACTTTATAGTTCTATACCATGCATGGTAATATTGGGGTTGAATTTCTTATTTTCTTTTTCTTTTCTTTTTTGGCCGCGAGGCTGAAAGGCGGGTAACGTGAGAGATAACTTCGGAACTGTCCACCTCCGCCTCACAACTTTCTACACCAACCACTTCTACCATGCAACGCATTATAACCCAATCCATTCGCTCCTCTTGCCCTCGTCTTGTTGTGCGCCCTCAAGGGACGCAAGTGTTTCGATTTTCATGTCTCCTACCCCGAACACAGCGCGGCGTTCCTCTGAACGTGCGTGAGTTTACCAATTCGCCTGCCCTATACAAGAAAAAGGACAAGGCCAAAAAAGCTTCAGCTTCAGCTTCCGAGCCAGAGGAAAGCTCCAGCGCTCCTTCCGAAGATCCCTTTGATCTTTCCCAATTACACAATGGCATTTCCACAGCTGTTGCTCGGCTAAAGGATGATCTGTCCAAGCTTCGCGCAGGAGGGCGTTTCAATACCGCAGTCCTAGAAAGTTTGAGGGTCCAGCTGAGCAAAGATAGCAAAGATTCAGTCAAATTGGGGGATCTGGCGCAGGTTGTGCCCAAGGGAGGACGCATGGTTACTCTTTTGGCGGCCGAAGAGGATGTAAGTTCATGCCACTCGACCGCACTGATTTCTTTTCTTGTCGGGGACGTGAGCCTGATATTGCTGTACCAATAGGGAACCAGTACTAATACACTTTGAGCAGCACTTGAAACCTCTTACTTCAGCAATTGTCTCCTCAAACCTCTCCTTGACCCCTCAGCCTGATCCCCACAACGCCCTCCAGCTCAACATTCCTATCCCACCGCCTACAAAAGAATCCCGGGACAAGAACGTCCAAGCTGCCAAGCAAGCATTCGAAAAGGCCGCCGGCGTAGTGCGTGACTCTAGGGGTGCCATGCATAAACGTCTTCAGGATATGCAGAAGAAGAAACTAGCTCGGCCAGACGACGTGCGCAAAGCCCACGACCAGATGGAGAAGGTTACAGAGCAGGGCCAGAAAGAGGTGAAGGATGCATTTGAAGGGGCCAAGAAAACATTGGAACAGGCATAAAAAGCCCGATTGGCAAGCCAAGGAAGGGTTATGAAAAATTATACATATAGCCTATGGCAATGGGCGTTTGTAGAATAATACTTTGTAATCTAGGTACAGGCATAGGCACAATTGTGAAAGATAGGGGAACATAGGGAAATGAACCCGGTTAACGAAGCAAATATAATACAAATCACTCTCTAGCACTCAGTTCACACACATTAAACGCTCTTGGTCTTGCGGCCAGCAGAGACAAGAGATTCAATCTTGGCCATGAACTGTGAGGTCTTCCCAGTCGTCTGGTAGGTCCCGTTGTTCCTGAGGTTCTTCGACACCTCTCCCAATACGGCATGTCCGTCTTTGCCGACTTCAAACTTGGGGTAGTTCCCCTGAACGAACGTTTCCATGAGAGACTTGGTGTTTGCTGCGTCAATGGGACTAAACTCGACATTCCGAGGCTCCACAAGGTCACCCTTGCGCTGTGAAATTCGATCGGCACGAAGCTGAGCCAATCGTTTGGTCTCTTCCAAAGCCTCGGCCTTATCATTTTCATTGTGGAACAGAACACTCTGGCCCTTCCATAGGCGCCTTCCAAGCTCATAGGGCGCGATATAGCCATTGGCAAAGCGGCCGCCCAGGCTGGAAAGCTTTTCATAGACAGCAGCCGAGCGCGAGTTCACGTCTGTGGGAATTGAAGGCCAGGTCTCTTTCAAGGTAGAGTAGTTGATCTCCTGGGGCTCGTAGCGAATAGGGGTTGGCCGGGATTTGATGATTTGCTCTTGCAGAATTTGGTCGATAGCCGCCGCTTCGGCATCTTCGCCCTCATCATTCTCCGAAGATCTTGCGTTCCTGCGCGGGCCGTTTCGGTTACCTTTGGCGGCTTTGGCAGCTTTGGCGGAGGGTTTAGGTTTGCGATTTGGGGGTTGGTTGCCGCCTCGAACGTTGCGTGATCTCGGGCTGCGGATAATCTTAGGTTGCTCTCCACCGCTAGCTCGTGCCGCCGCAAAAGATCTAGCGTCAATCACTCGAGGAGGACGAGTTTGAGACTGGTTGGTCCGAGCTGGGGGGCCATTGTGATTGCGAGGTCGGTGGGAAGGTGTGGCCGATGAGGGGCGGGAATTTGGTTTACGGTTGTCTAATGGGTGTCAGAATTCAAACTCCCAATGGCCACAATAAGTGAGAGGCAGTTGTACAACTGTATTTATCTCAATGTCTGCTTCCCTTGTATGTACTTACCGGATGGCTGGGTTCGATCTTCGGCCACTGTACGAGTACAGGAGAACTGGCGAGCAGGTGTAGAAAGACCAACTTTTGCCCGTTCGCAGTGCAGGGAGATCTGTCTCAGCTGTGGCCGAAACATATTGTAATCTGAATGAATCGGATCGTACGCCTAGAGCGCTTTGGCGAAGAGACTTGATACTGTTAGACGCGGAAAGATTGAATGAAGAATTGCAGTCACGTGAGTCACCGCCCTCCTCCGGGCTTCCAAGTAAACACCCCATTGTCAACTCTTCCATTGTTTCATTGCAATACCTTTCTGACTGCCAAGATGCTTCGTCGAAAGCCAACAGCTATTGCTATTACTTCCGAGGATGTTGCTGCTTTTGAAGAAGCCAGACTTCGCAAACTGTCTGAAGAAAACAAACACCCAGAACAGCACGTAAAGGGAACCTCCAATGTCAACCTTGACCCCAGCGATGAATTGAAACCACTTCCAGGTGACAAGGCTAGGATTGTCCGGACCCGCGAAGAAAGAATTGGCGTTAGTCGGCGCGGTTGACTGTCCACGCCACGATCTTGAGCCCCTAGACCACCATTTCATGTTGCTATGACTTGGTCCACAATACGACACTTGGATATGAGGTACATAACCCGATCATGATCTAAATTACTTGGAGTTTCTCTCTGGGTGGCATTATTCACCATTAACAAAAATGAATAGGGCAAGATCTTTGTTGAAAACATAACACTCGTCCCATACATCCCACACCATCTTCCTCGTATGACAGCATATGCAGCGAGTGATCGAACAATAATAATAGAGCATGGTGTTTTCTAAAGCACCAGACGATCATGACATTGATAGGGCATGTGTTTCTTTTTGCCGATATCTACCAACATCCTAGCATATCCCAGCATTCCCCCTATGGTTACCCATTGGCTGGGACATTGACTCAACACTGGAGAAGTAATGATACATTGGAAAATCTTGACAGTACAGCAAACAATGTACATTATTTTGTTGAGGACACATCTATCGAGCATCCTGATAAGAACTGATGCTCTAAGAGACCCCTCTCTTTTGGCTTATTTCAGGATTTATTCGTTCTGATCAGTGTCTTTTCCACGACTATCAATTCTTTCCTGAATTCAGTCTACCAAAGAGACCAATTAAAGCAAGCTTTTGACGTACGACAGGACTCATGCATCAACTATCATCCCGGCCGTTTAAGAGATGTCATGATGTTTGGGCATCTCTACCTCAGACCTTTCTTCATTGGGCCATGCCTATGTCCCTGGTGCTTGTAGTGTAAAAAGAAACAGAAATATTCCACAGGGGAAAAAAATGGAACAAAAAAATGGAATATACAGTGACGATAGCAATGGTTGGCTAGGATAGTGAGACAAGAACCAGCAGGCCAAGAAGGGAAATCGGGGGATTGGACGGGAGAGAAACAAGGTCGTAAGATGGTTTGGTATTTGTGCGTCTTATCCTCTTTGGCGCTTGGACATATTATTGTCGGAGCTAGCATCAACTGGATAATTCCATCGCCGTTTCAGCCCTTGTGGATCATACACACTGGCAACACTTTGCTGCCAGTCTCGTGCTGAAAACACAACTGGAGGTGTCTGGAACTGCGAAGGCGAGAGAGAGTGGGTAGATGTGACAGAGGGCACTTTGTTGGGTGTCTCGTATTGGATAGGGTATTGGGGGTTCATAACGTTTTGTACACTCGGTACTGAATTGTTTATAGGCATTGGTGGGGAGTTTGTGCTGACGGTAGAAGGGTTCACGGAGAAGGCCATGTCCCATTGACTAGAGTGAAAGATTAGTATGAGACCAAGCGAGAGTCGAGTGTTGAGAGAAGTGGATCATGTACATACGTGATGATTCGGGTCGGGTCCCAGTGATTTTCATCGACCGAAGGGGCATCTAGAGGATGAGTTGTTGAAGGCTGATGGGCAACCATCCCGAGGGATTGTATCTGGGAAGATGTGTCGGACTTCGAATCTTCAGCACCAGCCGAAATCGGAGGGGTTGCCGGGAGCGGGTTGTAACGCACTCTGGATTGGATTTGATTCAAGTGCGGATGGTAGTGCGCATCCATAGGTGGACTGGGATGGTAGGGTTCCGAGGGACTGCCGTATGGGAAACTGGGCTTCAACTCGAAAGGACGCTGCATATCGGCGGAGAAAGCCAGTCTTAATGAATCGATCTGAGCCTGAATCTCCGGCATGGGCCAGGCGGCGGAGCATGTCTCGAGAATTCTCATATGACGAGTGAAGAATTCTCGGGCATCTGAATTGAACTCCGGGTCGGGGGAGGTAATTGCAACCTACTCGTATTAGAATGTCTGTGCTACGAAAAAGAAAACTCCCACAGATTGTTAAATGCTTACCAGGTGCAGCATCGTACAAGTCAGGATACAATATATGGCAAAATTGATGCCTCTTTGCATGTAAAGTAGGCCAGATAGCCCGAACCTCTGCAAGATGGCTTCTTGTAGTCGACAGAGGCTTTTTGCCGAGGAGTAGCACAGTGACATATGGATCTTCCATTCACCGCCGGCTGCAAAAGATTGAGAAGCGAAAAGCTGAGGGCGATGTAACAAAATAATGGCGAGGTGGCAATGAGAATGCATATTACCCACAAAATGAGATGGAAGCCACGGTGGAGAGCCATCGGCAGGATAGTTGACCTGTAGGTCTGGAGGAAGGTTGCGAAGCCAGTCTGCGAAAAGCGGGTTGTTTTGTACAAATCGGGCATCTGCGCCCCAGTCCTTTTGCTTCTTAACTTTGTGATAGATATCTGTAATTATGCGGATGTGGTGCGCATTGCGAACGAAATAGGCGTATTGTCTTGAGCGGTCGATCTCGTAATGATCGAGACCTCTGATATCCAGCGTCGGACGCATTTCCACTGTCTCAGGATCGACCCCGTAATCCGAGCGGCCTACTTTAATTAGAAGCTGTTGATTCTAATAAAGGATGGGACGGAGATAGACTTACCTTGGGGCCCGCCGATCATTACCTCAACCACCATGAGAGCCTGCCACACTCTTGTGTGCACCAAGCATTCAATTGGACCCAGTCCACACGGCCTGCCTTCAGCGTGGTTACTGTAATGTTCATGAATGTCCAAATCCTTCGCCATTGAGACAATAGTCTTGACGGTCTGCCACGACCGATAATAGTACCCTTTCTTTGGCAAAGATTCCCTTGCTTTTAGTAGCAGAAGTAATGCTTGGATAGTACTCAAACGTGGCACATCCATAAAGCTAGTCTCGTGTCCTATAAGATGTCAGTTTTTGAAGATGGCTGCAGGAATGTTCAATATTGACTTACTATTAGCCAAGGCAAGCCACTGCGCGCCTTCTGCGGGCTCATCAGATAAGCGGCCCGCACAGGCAAAAAGGGCCTCGAGAAGAAGGGGAGAGATGGAATGGCGATCATGCTGCCATTGATAGTACAGATGGGCACGAGATACGACAGGAACATATGGATGTATCTCATCAAAGTAGATCTTGAAATAAGCCATAACGTCGTCTTCGGCAGGCATGAGCTCGGGGGAATCCGAATCGTCACGCCCGATCCGGTTCTGAGAGGTGGGAGTTGCTCTTCAACGTCGTCCTGGACAGGGGCCTCGGGTTCAATTCGATCGGTGCGTTGCCTTCTAATGTATGGAGCTATGGAAGGGTGGGAGTGTTAGCCAACAGTCGCGGGAAAATACATAGAAAGGCAATGTGCCATACCAATCCCGCTCTCATCAATCTTCAACTCCCCAAGTACATCGCTGAGGTTTTCTGCAGTTGACTGATCGTTATCAACATACACGTTCCGATCTGATGATCCCATAGACGGAGTCTGCGGCCCCGGAAACATCTGAGGCTGTTGATAAGTTTGGTGCGACATTGCCATCTGTGGTGACTGAAGATCGTTGTAGATGGCGGGTTGAGCCTGGGGAGGGACGAATTGCGAATACATGCTCATTTGATCATACGAGGAAATAGTGTTCACAGTTGGCTGACTGTTGTCCTTGAAGATCGGGGCGACCGGAAATGTATGAGAACCCTCAGGTGCGCTAGAGGGTCCTCCGGTCTCGAGAGTAGGCTCGCTCTGGCCATCAGGGAGAAAGTCTCCATCTTGCCCGATGGTCGGAGGGACACATACCAGCTTTAGACGAGTGCATGCAGAACAAGGCCACGTATTTGTCGTAGCTGCGTCACACTTGATTTTCCTTTTTCGGCAACCGTTACAGGCTCGCATCACTAAACGCCAGGCTGGTCAGTATTTGTTGACTCGTCATGGGCGCTTTTCATACCCTTCAATCTCTTATGTCGGTTATGCTCATCAACAAATACATAGTCTACACCAACGAATAGTTAGTTGCCAATGCAACATGCAAGGAACGGATGGTGCTTAAGGGACATACTTTTCTGGCCTTCTCTCGGGGGGCCCGCTGGGGGCGCAAACGAATAACCTTGCATACTTGGCCGTTTGATAACAAGTGTTGAGTTTGTAGAATGGCGTAGACTGTGGCAGTTGAGGTAACTCAAGCTGGTATTGGGACTATCGGGGTATCAAGAAGGAAGGAAAAAAGACTGTGCTGGACGTTCTATCCACAAGGACCCGCCTCGGGAGATTGAAGGACGTTGTCGGTTTGTAGGTGAGAGACAATGCAGAGGTCGAATCTCGCCCTGCGAGATAAGGATTTGCCGCGAGTGTTCTAACTGCGCCCAGGAGGCGATAGGTCTGAAATGAAGAGCAAAGGCAGAATCGTGGGATGCTGGAGTAGTCGAAGTCCGAGCAGATTAATCGGGGCAGACAAACAGTTATGGTCGCGACAAGCCCCAGAGGCGCTGGTCGATGACAGACTCCAGGTTGCTCAAAGGCTGTGATTGACTTGCCGAGGCTCCGCAGAAAATTGATCGGCAGAAGTTGCGAAAGTCCCAAGAAGTGCAAGTGTTCTGCAAGGCAATTTGAGAGGTTTGGCTCTCGGCAAACCGAATGCGACGTATATCAAGTGCGTGAAGCTGGACCGAAAAAGAGAATCAGGCTGACTCGGGGCTGGAATGCACGTGGTGAATAAATAGCTGATTGCTGTTAAAGTACGGGGCGGATTAGCGTCGGTTCCCACACATATAATCCAGCTCAACTAAGACAACACAGAAGAGTATCGAGAGTTCCCCAAGGGCAACTGCTTACAAATCGGATAAGTAGAAAGGGTTTGGGTGCATATCCATCGATATCAATGTCACAAGGTACTCCACATTTGAATCAACGAGCCTGGCGCATAGCTCAATTGGGAGGGAATATGTGGAAGAAGCGCGGAGCATTAGGAAGAGCAACCCAGGTTCACAAGTGGAGACATGGAGACATTGGCGAATGGGCTGTAGGGCTGTTTATTGAGAAAAAAAAAAAAAAGAAAAGGGGAAAATTAAATTGTGTGAGAGAGGGAGAGAGAAGAAGAAGAAGATCAGAAGCTGAGGGGTGGTGCCAAGTTGTGGAAGAGGATCCAATAGCGCCCGCCGCTGTGGATTTTCCCAGGGTGGAGGGGCGATCCGGATTGGATTTTCTATGTTGTATACGGGATGTAGGGATCTAATTTGGATTATATACGGAGTAGATGATCTTATACTTGGTTTATTCTATAGCAGGGAATTATTCCAGCTGATTTCCACGTACGGAGTATAACATATACATATATCTATATATACAACATAGGTAATAGCTATATAAGAGTTATATTAGTAGTTGGTGAATAAGGGATGAGGGCGTCTCCACTTAGGAGTGATACTGTTACCTTAGTGAATCAGTAGTACAAAGTTATTTATGCTATTATGCTATTATAATGAGTTATTATGTACGGGGTACACGGAGTACTTCCGAGGTTATATAGAGGGAAGTACGTGTTATATGCTATATACCTAGGTATCTAGGTATACTACATGTATGTAACTATAACTGCAATGATGCAATAGTGTCACATAGGGAAAAAGTAAATAAGTAAATGACCTAAGAAATAAACAATCCACACTCCAAAGCTTTCTAAATAGACCCAAATATTCGAGAAAAAAAAAAAGAAAAGAAAAGAAAACGAAAAAGACACGTTCTGGTGAAATATAGAATTAGGCCCAAATTGCCGGGGAGACTTCGGATAAAAGTGATTTTCAAGCCCGTCGATCTTCCCGAGCCACTGGGATTGTCAGGTTACATATTCCGTACATACATAGTAGAACTTTAGCCCTATTATTAGGGATATATAGGGACATATTAGGACCGTTAATGATCCCAATATAATTACAGTATAATGCATAATCTATACATGTATTCCTTATAATAACTACATAGTTAATATACTAAATCGCGATATATTAAAATTGGAAAAAAAAAAAAAAAAAAAAAAAATTCAAAATACAAGATAGGGTGGTTTTACAGACGGTACTTCGTGCGGAGTCATTACCGAAGACTTCGCACGTGAACATATGATAAACTGATAAACGTTATCGCAGTTCTGACCCTTCTACCACTACACCTTACTCGCCACTCTCTACTGGTCCTTGTATCTATTTCATCATGGCGGAAATGCAAAATTCAAACCCTACGATCCTCAATTCCGCTGATCTCCCCACGCGGTTGCGACCCACCGCCACTCGCAAGTCCGAGTATGGTGGTATCTTCACATCGGCCCTGCCCCTCGCCCCAGTAGACTTTGAGAGTGCCCCGTCATCTGACTCAGAGGATGACAACCTACTAGAGGAGCCTATTGATGAACAGGAGATATATGGTAAGATCGGATACATCTCTTCAGCAAAAAGCCCCGGAGATGATTACCCTTGCTCAGTCCACTAAAACGATCAGATCTCATCTCGTCGATCTCCGACCCGGAACATCCAATCTCGCTCGGTGAATTAGCCGTGGTCTCTCTCCCAGATATCGAGATCAAACCAACCCTTCCTGATGTCCCTGACTCGCCTCTGCAAACTGTCACCGTGCTGATCACGCCCACAATCACGCACTGCAGTCTGGCAACCGTCATCGGTCTTGGCGTCCGCGTTCGTCTGGAACAGTCTCTCCCCTCAAGATTCAGAATGGATGTCCGAATTAAAGAAGGTACACACAGTACCGGAGACGAGGTCAACAAGCAGCTCGCTGATAAGGAGCGGGTTGCCGCAGCCCTAGAGAATGGTGCATTGATGGGGGTCATTGCCAAAATGATGGAGACTTGTCATTGAAATTTCGGAACCACTTTGTACTATAAACGGGGTAATCCATCGATGATGCAAATCCCTAGGTAACGACATATCACCAGCAGATAGACCAGGTCCTTTCGTGTCACGACCGCCTACGATGAATGACTCTAGATCTTGAAGAAGCATTGGGATGAGTATTAGAAGTACATATGAACTTTGCTACCACCACAAGATTGTTTACACCGGATCAAAGGACTCCCCTTCCGAATAGCCAACCCTATTTTGAGCAGTGAAAATTTTGAGATCATGAGTCCAGCACGCCACTTTCCTTCAAACCCTTCCAGAGCTCCGGCTCCAAAAACTTACTCACAGTAACATCTTCAGCCAGACCCTTGCGCCTCCGTGTTTTTAAGACAAAGTCACGGGCAGTAGCCATGGCCGGGGCCATCTCCAATGGTTTGAGCTTGATATCCCGGTCCAGTGGGTCACCAGGAACCACACTCCATTTATCGAACGCAAGGTTTACCATAGCTTGACCTTGTGTGTGAATTCGGAGATCGGTCTCAAATCCAAACGAGTCAATCACTGGGATTAAACCACGTACAGAGTAAAGAGGCGTTCCCGCAATGGGACCGTCTGACAGGACGTGACCTCTTCGGCGGGACAAGACTGTGTACACCGAAGCCACGGAGTCTGCAGGTCCTGTCATCGTAACGGAATAGATCGGCTCCATGAGACGCGGAGATGCCATAAGGAACGATGAGTATACAGCACGGCGGGCTGTAGGGATAATCTGGCCCCCACCGCGGTATATGGCCTGATCGGCCAGGGACACGTCTGTGAGCCTGAACTTCGTGTTTCGAATGGCTAAATTTCAATTAGTGTCACATTCGTCATCTGCGCCGAAACCGCAAGGTCATTGGCGAATGAGGGGGGGGGGGGGGGGGGGTCAAAACTTACGTTCTTCACAAAGAGGACCTTCCCGTGTACCCCAGCTGAAGCCTTGAGTGATAGAGTCTCTAACGGTACCGAGGAGTTTCTTATCCACTTGAGAGGGTAAAGTGTCATCTTGGAGAATATTGGGACCCATTTCATCCGGTCCGAACGCCCAGATGCTTCGCGCTGCAAGCTTATCCCAATCGTAATTGTCCTCGAAGTATCGGGCAACCTTCCGAATAGGGTCCTTGATACTGACTTTGCCACTTTCAATATCCTCTGCAATCCCATCATCTAAAGGCTCCGCAATCATGGTGATTTTATTCTTCTTATTCGGGGTGATGGAGTAACACATGATGGCAGAGGTTTCCACCACAGTCTCACAGAAGCGTGTAACAGGGTCGGAGACCTTGATCTCCATCTCTGAATATAGTCTCCGGAGATCATGGAGCACACAGTCCATGTAAAGCTCACCGGTTCCTAGAACCACATGCTCGCCAGATTCTTCAACCTTGGTTGAGATGAGGGGGTAGCTCTTGTTGATTTTCCGCAGTCCATCCAACATCTTGGGGAGTTCTGATGGATTGACCGGCTCAACGGCGACCTTAAACACTGACTCGGTCATGTGCCGAATTGGACGGAAGATGTACGCCTCCTCGTCATCTTCGAGCTTCAGGGGCACCAGCGTCGCAGTCTTGACAATGGAGTTGTCGACGCCACCCAAAAGAACCCAGTTCCCGGCGGGGACACCATTGGTCGGGATGTTGTAACGCGTTTCCGCAATCCACGTGTCGGAGATGGTCGCCACTACCATGTCTTCCTCATCCTCTGGTGTGTAGCCCTCACCGAGGACACGGACCTGCTGACCAGGTCGCGCGGTACCACTCATAATCCTTCCAAAAGAGTGGAAACTTCCGGCATCGGTACTGCTGAAGAGTTTGGTGACATGGATAACCAAAGGTCCGTCTTGATCACAAGCGACCATTGAGGCCCCAACCTTGGTATCCACAGGCCCAGTGTAGTATCGCTCCAATGCTCTCTGGGCACCTTCCACAGGGGAAGGAACGTGCTGGACAACCATGTCCACAAAGCCAGTGGCCGATCCAAAGAATTTCTCACAGACCAGACTGAGCAGCTCCTTGGCATCGGTCTTAAGCTGAGATGGCTTCAAATGGACGCCGACGCTAGCCAGAGTCTCTTTCAAATCCTCGGGGCTCTCGCTTAGTGTGTGAGAGTAGAGCTTGTAAATCGACTCCAATACAAACTTGACAAATGACCGCTTTGCGTTCTCCTCCACTCCTTTGCGAGTGAACTTTCGGCTCTTGGGATTGTAGAAGATGTCACCCCAAAGTCGCGCAGCAAATTCTGCCGAGTCTAAGCTCGGATGATTGTCTGCGTACATCCGGGCAAATGACTGCAATGTAAAGCACCAATTCATCGAGCTTGATGCAAATGCAACATTACCCTTCTCCGGGCTCAGTCGTCGTCGCTCGCCTTGCCCTGGCAAGATGTTCTCGATAATCGTATTTACCTCTTCAATCACATGCTTCAACTTGAAATAGGCATCATTGGGAGGAAGCTTGAGCTCGAGAATGAGTCGATCCATCTTGTTGACGACCAAGGTCAAGGGAAGATCTTCCAATACTGCATGTTTGATAATCTGCTCGGTGTTCGCCTGAACACCTTCGACAACATCCACAACCAGTACCACACCGTCAGCTAGGCGGATAGAGGCAGCCACCTCATCGACAAAATTCACGTGCCCGGGGGTATCAAGGAGGTTGAGCAGGTGAGATTTGCCTTTAGTGCTTGGGAGAACGAGACTCATCGGTGCCGACTTGATTGACACGCCCCGCTCTCTCTCTAGGAAATGGACATCAGTGTATCGCAGTTGTTCTTCCCTCTTCCGCCCTGTGCGCTTCTCCAGTCGCTCTGTTAGGTCGTGCGTGAATTTGACCAACATATCCATGAAAGCAGTCTTTCCATGGTGCAGGTGACCAACGATTGCGATGTTTCTTGTCTGTGCTGGAAAGTTCAAGAGATCAGACATGAACTCCCGAGAGAAATGTACGGGTGGGAGTTCAGTCTCTGCAATCGCAAATTTCTTCTGCTGGACGGGGGCAATGATGGGCTCTGATAATGGTTGGGCATCTTCCTCCTGAACCATAGTTTCGACATCCTCGCCGTAAACTTGTTGTGCGCTGGGGTAGTATTGCTTATCTTCGTGCAATATGACCGCATTCGAAGGACCCTCTGGGGAAGAAGACACAATCAGCGATATTTTAGACTGTGAATAAGACACGTTGACATACCATCGACTTCCATCAACTGTTGATCATTTATCTCCTCTTCTTCTTCATCATTGAAAGCCTCATCAAACTTGAAGGCTTGAGGTTGGACATCTTCATGATGCTCCTCGTCGGATTCCGCATCACCGATGTAGTTACCAAACCTAGGCACAGTTAGCAAGGTTGTAGATTCAATGAGTTAAATAAACATACTCATCATAGAGGTCATCCATAATGAATTGTAGAGAAAAGGTGTGAAGGTTAAAAAAAAAAAGAGGGACTGTAGCTCCAGACGCGTGTCGGAGAAGTTGAGGATCTCAACTTTCACTTGGTCCGAGCGTTTTTCGGAGTACTCGTGCCTACACCGTACAGCTCCTCACTCCCCACCATACAATTTCACTCTTATAGATGCCCCTCCCTCTTTGATCTGGATTATTTCCCACTTCTCTCGACTTCTGTATATTCCTATATTCTCTACTTCTGCTTTTCCCCCTTCCAAAATGTCTTCTCTTCCTCCTGTCTACATTGTTTCTACTGCCCGTACCCCCGTGGGCTCTTTCCTGGGGTGAGCATTCCTATATTCTTCCTTCCCCCCCCCCCTGAAGACTTGATCTGACATTGGTTACTGTAGCTCCCTTTCTAGCTTGACTGCTCCTCAGCTTGGTGCACATGCCATCAAGGGTACGGCATATCAAACTATATTCTACCTACCTTCAATGCTAATAGTACTTTACAGCGGCTGTCGAGCGGGCTGAGGGCATCAATGCCTCTGATGTCGAAGAAGTCTTCTTCGGTAACGTTTTGTCTGCTGGGTGAGTTAACTTTACTACATACTCTAGCGCAATTGAGACTGACATATTTTCGTTTATAGTGTTGGACAGAACCCCGCCAGACAGTGCGCCATCGGTGCTGGCCTTACCGAGTCTACCGTCTGCACCACTGTCAACAAGGTCTGCGCTTCTGGCCTGAAGGCCATTATTCTCGGTGCTCAGACTATCATGACCGGAAATGCCAATGTTGTTGTCGCTGGTGGAACTGAGTCCATGTCGAACACCCCTCACTACCTGCAAACCTCTCGCAGCGGTACCAAGTTTGGCAGCCAGACCCTGGTTGACGGTATCCAGAAGGATGGTTTGACTGATGCCTACGGCAAGCAGGATCTCATGGGTGTTGCGGCCGAGGAGTGCGCTGAGGACCACGGTTTCAACCGTGCCCAGCAGGATGACTATGCTATCCGCAGCTACGAGAAGGCCCAGGCTGCCCAGAAGGCCGGTGCTTTCGACTACGAGATTGCCCCTATTGAGATCCCCGGCTTCCGTGGCAAGCCTGGTGTGACTGTTTCCCAGGATGATGAGCCCAAGAATGTGTGTACATCTTGTCTGCGTCAAATTATTGTTGGCTTTTGACTAACCATTCCTCACGGCTTTTAGCTCAATCCTGAGAAGCTCCGCGCCATGAAGCCCGCCTTCATCCCTGGCACTGGAACCGTGACCGCCCCCAACTCTTCACCCCTGAACGACGGTTCCGCCGCCGTTGTCTTGGTTTCCGAGGCTAAGGTGAAGGAGCTCGGCCTCAAGCCTATTGCCAAGATCCTGGGTTGGGGTGATGCCGAGCAAAAGCCCAGCAAGTTCACCACTGCTCCTGCTTTAGCTATTCCCAAGGCCCTGAAGCACGCCGGTGTGACACAGGACTCCATCGATGCCTTTGAGATCAACGAGGCATTCAGTGTTGTGGCTCTTGCCAATCTGAAGCTCCTTGGTCTCACCGAGGACAAGGTCAACATCCACGGTGGTGCGGTTGCAATTGGACACCCTCTCGGGGCCAGTGGTGCTCGTATTGTGTCTACCCTGCTCGGTGTCTTGAACGCCAAGGGGGGCAAGCTTGGCTGCGTTGGTATCTGTAACGGAGGTGGTGGTGCAAGCGCCCTGGTGATTGAGTCCATTTAAAGAGTAAACTCTGTTGATAAAAAAAAACAGGGATGTGAAACGACCTTCGATCTTTGCATGTGAAATACCAAGTTCAGTTTTGACGGGGCAGATACTCGGTGATTTTCTGCAGACATACCCCATCCTGCAGCGATGAACATTTGCAGTATCAGTACCCATTTTCTCGGTATCTAGAATAGTTAATGAGATATCCTTGTGTGTTTATACCCTGAATTCCACTGGTTGCTTCGTATTTGTCTCGGATGAAGAGAAGAGTCGAGTTTGAGGGTCGATCTTCCAGCATTTCAACGTCAAGGCATTCAGTTCGTATTATATTGCCATTTCTATCTCGACTCGTTGAAGTTATTCGTGGATTACAGTTGCAATATCAGTATAGGTAGCGGATTCTACGCCAACTTTCTTCGACTCGAACTTGTAAAGAAAAAAGAATCAAATCTAACCAAAATCCCTGACTGTCTCACTGTCCTGGACTGTGGCTTAGTTTCCGTTGGGAACAACGTCATGATTGGGCCTAATGTCAACATCATCACGGGAGAACGCGAGACGGGGATCGAAGCGCGAAAAGCCCATAAAGGACTGGAGTTTACGGGACCCTTGTCATTGGCGATGATTGCTGGATTGAGCTAATGTGACGATCTTGGCTGGAGTCACCATCGGCCACGGATGTTCCATCGGTGCTGGCTCCGTGGTGAAACGGGATATACAGGCCCCGAGCGTTGCAGTGGGTAGTCCCGCTCGATTAATTAGGTCGGCGCGAGGATGAATCAAGTGTGTTTCATGCGCTGCATGTGTTTCTTGAGTACCCTCCGGGATATCCACATACAAATGCCTGAAATCCATGGATAAATAAGAGTGTTATTAACCTGGTATACATTCAAAGGAAAAGTCGCTCGCTTCGTTAATCTATCAGGCATCATGAAGAAATCCCACCGAACAATAATTAAGGCTCTCAAGCAAAGGCCCCGACGAATGCCATTAGGAGAGCGCCGCAGGCAACAGACACACAAGCCTCAACACGTCGCCTACCTCTGAGGGTCTCATAACTCGACTCACTCAGGAAGTCCTCGGCGAGGAGTTCCACCAGCCCCGCAAAGAGCAAAAGACCGCTGCTGATGGCATTGGTGATGCCGACCATCAGCAGACCTGTTGCGCTAGCAGGATCGTAGAGATTGTGTAGAACCAAACCGATAGCTTGGCCAAGGGGAGTTGTCGTTCCGTATGCCAGTGACATAAGCCATGGTTTCATTGAAGTCGGAGCGAACAGATCCGGTATGAGCGACGCAATCCGAGACCCTAGGGCGAAACCTTCAAAGGTCTGATGAAAACTGATTGCAATTAATAGGACAACGAAGGAGGTGCCAGTCGCAACACTGAGCGCCATGCCGATGAAGATGCTGTGAAACAAGATGCCAGCCTCCAAAAGGAGACATTGTAGTAGCTGACGTTGCGGATTCTGGATTGGCGCATCTCTGTCAGTCTGCTGTCGGTGGCTTTCGCTTACACGGGGTCGATGTCGGTGGACAGGCCGTGACTGCGCAGAATGGGCTGTCTGTCCACTGATAAGTCCGTCGTCATCCATGTAGTCATCCAGCTCATCAAGGTCGTCCTCATCGTCCTCTTTATCCGGGGATGAGGTTGCCAGGTGATGGCCGTCCGATTCATGGGACGAGCCAGCTCTCGTCGCCCGCGACTTGGAGCTATGTCCCATGCTATCTAAATAGATATTATCTGAAACCTGCGGGGCCTCTAGCCCCGAGTAATCGACTGGATTTCCCCCATCAGGTATTGAGTCACACCCAACCTCGCCAATGAGATTATCATGCTCGCTTCCGTGCACATGCTTTGCACCTTTCATTGCGAAGAACATTTCCACGATAACGACTGCAAAGACCGATATCATCGCAACGAATCCTGCCATAGCGCGATAAGTTTGGCTCCAAAACCGGGGGAGACATGGATCGGTCAGAGAGACGAATGCAGTGGGGAGCAGATGGACGAATGCCGTGGCAATCAATACGCCCGTTCCAAAATGTCTTGATATAAAGAGGAACCGACGAGGAATGGGGAGACGAGGGAAACGGCGCGCCAAAACCGGAAAAGAGCAAGCTATTATAGTTTCAGCATTAGTAATGGCCAACTTGAGAGATGCAGGAGAAGCCAGTGCATACCGAATGTACTCAGCCCAAGGATGAGGAACAGTGCCATGACATGCAACGGGGTGTTATAGGCCCCCCGCTGCTTGGATCCGCATGCCGGTGTATCATCTGAAGCTCCATCTCGCCGAAGGAGTTCTGCTCGCAAGAGAGCATCGGGGATTTCTGAAATTGCGGAGAGGGCACGCTTCAAGTCTGCTCGGAGAATAGTTAGTAACCAATCACGATCAAATTTGCAAAGATAGCTAACCTGACGGTAAGACATTTGCAGTGTGCCAGTCTTGGGCATTCTGCATCTTGTTATCTCAAATCCGTTGAGCTGTAACCACATCCCCGGTTGGAGGGGAATGTTCCGCTAACGTAGGGATCTAGGTCAAGCAATTGGGTTTAAGACGAGGTATTGCGCCAAGATGGTAGACCAGGAAGATGAAACATAGAGAGATATTATATCTTTAAAAAGAAACAAAAGAGGCTTAGGGTGGCTTTCTTGGATAACGTGAGTCTGGATTCCCTGAGCTCCTAGCTTAGTCATCTCCCACGTGGGCGATACAGGTCCTGGGATTTGATGAAGAAAGGAAAATGACATGGATGTGTGTGATGTACGGAGTACATGACATGGAATAAATACTTAAGACTCATTCATGTCCTCTACCTGCTACCTTAGTCCATCCTTTGGTACCCTTAGGTCGGGAAGAGGCTTCCTCATTGCCTTGAGTCCTCCCAGAACGTGTTTTTGAAGTTCTGTTTATTTCCACCGATCCGGATTGAGACGGGACAATGACCTTGCCACTTTGCCGGACAGATGACTGAGGAGGAGAATCCACGACCGTATCATCCCATTCTTTTTCTTCTAGCAATTCCCATTCAGCACTGGCCATTTCCCCTAGAAGGTTGGACTTCAATTTATCCACAATCTTGGTTGGGGTTGGGAGTTTCCATATTCGCATGAATTCAACTCCTTCCGATGCTCCCAGGAAAGAATGTGCCGTGCCATGAGAATAGTGACCCAACATGGGAAAGGAAGTTGTTCGCTGAATCGTGGTTTTGGGAGAGTCCTTGGCAGATTTCATTTGTGTCTGCGTGTCTCTCCCGGCAAAAGCTCGCAGCAGAGTGGAAGGGTGTGCTGGCGGAGCAACTAGAAGTTGCCACAAACTCTTCCCAATATCACAGACTTCCTCCCAAGAGTCCGATGAGAGGTTTATCCCTTGCGTTCGACATAACCATGCAACGTTCCATGCCAGCAGGGTGGCTCCTTCAAGAAAGAAGGCATATGTTGCGGGATCCTCCTTCGCTAACCGGGGTAGAGGCTTGTCGATAAAGAGAGGCCGCGGGCGTGGTGTGTGGATGCGCGGGTCCACCGTCCTTGATGCAGCTGGACTCGAAGACTGGTAATCAGCTCCATCGTGACCGTCGCGTGACCGGTATGATGCTGAGGGGGTGTAGATCGTAGGCGCGGGATGGTTTTTGTGAGGGAGTGTAATTTCGGCGGGAAGCCTCAAGGAGAGATAGTGTGAGACAATGATCAGAAGATGAGCGATGTTAGAAAAAGACGTGGATATCTGTTCATGTGGAATACCTGTACCCGCCCTGTTAGTATGCCACGGGATGAATGACTGCTTGAAAGCCACCTCGGGACGGTGTGGACTTGCCATTCATATCCCTCAGGTCGACAATAAAACCACACCCAAGTACGTATGTCTCCCGACCTTGGCCCTTCTTCGTAGCCTTCCGGAGGCCATATATATTGGCGACTTCTCGACAAAGATAAATACGTGACTCCGCCGTCTTGCTATGAAGGGAATGCCAAACATGTTCCACCCGTTTGCTGGTATTTTGAACGCCCGCCAAGATTCCAGTTTCCCGCTCTTCTAGTTGGAAATTGGCAGATTCAGCATCTGACCGTCTTCTTGCTAGGACTTCTTTTTGCTTTGCAATCTTGGCTTTTTTGGCTTCTACCTCTATTTTCAAAGCCTCAAGCTGATGCGAAACCAATTCTCTCTTTGCCAAAGACACTGCATGTCGAGTGCTTATCGTTTGGAGGACCCAGCGTGGAGAGCAAGCTTTGTCTGTATCGAGCAGGTCTTGTGCATGTGGGGAAGGCTTATCCCAAGGGCTACCACATGTAACGGCGCTTTCGATTTGCTTTCCAAGGACTTCTTTCTCCAGAAGAACTTGGGTACTGTCGATTCGTAGTTGATATAGCTGATTGCGGGCACATGTCGGACAGTGGAAAGAAAGGCGGGAATGAGGGGCACGTGAGCATATAGAGCAGCTCATCGCAGACAATTCGATTTTATTTTGAGCGGTTTTCTGAGAGCGTAAGGGGCATTTCCATGTTGCGTTCCAGGATAATTATGGGTGCTACTTGAGTCGCCGAGAACCATATAGCGGGGTGAGAAGGGGTCATCAAGGAGATTCAAATCCCACATGACTCAAATAATATGCTGAGATAAAGGATATGAGCGGCCTCAAGTCATCTTTAGCCAATCCTTAGAGAAAGGAAGAGGAGAAAAGACGGGATGATGTGCACATGCACTTGTCGACGTCACCTGATCCGTTATCGCAATCTTATCTCCCGTTTTCGATAGGAACCTTTGAAACATCCACGAATCAAAACAAAAAGCGACTCCAAATTCCACTGAAACAATCGTTCGTTCTGATATGGCTTTGCTCTGACATATCTTCATACCAAGCCAACCAATTCAGTATGCAGTCAACACCAAACAAGCCCAGCAAGATTCCTCGACCGGGGACAATGTCACCCCGAGGCAGTCAAGGAAGCAAAAGCTCGGGCAGTGGGAGCTTCCAAGAGAACAAAAGCCCTCGCTCACCGCAATCACCGATCCAAGCTCCTACACCTGCCCCTATCTATGATGAGATCCCACTTGTCTCTGGGTTGACACAAGGACTCGAGGACTGCAACTGGGAACAACTCCAGGGGAAATATGCCGATGCAATGGAGGAACATGGCCGAGTAGAAGAGAATCTTCGTGTTGAAACGGCCAAGCTTCTTGAGGTAAGTTCTAAAAACACGCCCTACTTACAATTTCGTGTCTGAGCAACTGGTAGGTTTTCATGGCATGGTCTCAAACTACCGTTTCGCAAGACGAGAACAGGGCTTTGAAAAGGTTCAATCAATCCAGCTTTGGCTTAAGATAACGGACACATAATTAATTATCCACAGGTTCAAGACCCAAATGCAGCACGTCCAAAATTCCGAAGTCAATGTGGAAAACAAAAAGAAGCATTGTGAGTCCCCCTTTGTCCTCTTAGGATCACAAAGACTGATCGCTCATCTATCTAAAGATGTGGAAGTAGTAAAGGCTTTCCAAAATGCTCTCGCCTTGTTAAACGATCAAATGAAGATTTAAGCACATGAGCGACACGATGTTTATGAATTATGAGGTTATGTTACCCTATCCCTTCTGAAGACCAATCTTCCAAGACAGGAATTGAATCAATATGCAAAAGCCATCCATTATGTACTTCCTCACTTATATGATGGCCAAAAAAGAGAAGAAAAAAATTAACTAATTAACTAAATGTACTTACTACAAGTAAAGAGAAAGGCCGTTGAAATCCTTCATGACATTCATAGGAGACAGCTGAAAGTATCACCATTCATCATTGCAGGCAAAGGACTACAAGTTGATTTCTCTGGTAGTCACCATCATTTCTAAGGCCTTGGTGATTATCCTCGAGATCGTTCACTCCGGGCAGCTCTCCCTGTTATGTCTTGCCAGCTGGCGTTGAAGCGTCTGCCGGTATTGGCCAATAACCCTTCCTCCTCGGCTTCCTCCGCATCTTCATCGAGTTGGGCTTCGTCCAACTGGGGTGAACGGAGAAGGGAAGTAACAAAGACAATTAGATATAAGCCTGCGGTGTTGGTGTTAGATCAATGCGAAGATGGAATTCCGGTGGGAACGGAACGAGAAAAGACTTGCCTAGGAAGAAGAACTGAGCCCAAAAGAACACCACTCCAAAGAATGGGTAGTTCAGGGTGACTCGGTTCAAGAATGTGCTCACGACACTGGGCGTGCAAACTTGCTGCGCAGCAGGATTCTTTGCCAACTCTGAGCATGGCTTGATAAGTTCTTTGCTGTTTGAACAATCTGGATTTCTGGTGAAAGCTCCCGGGGCACGATCACAGAATGTCTGTGGGCCGAATGTGGCATACTGGGGGGCGACTACCATCGAAATGGAATAATTAAGTGCTAAAATGATCAGCATCAACATGGCGGTGGCTAGGAGTAGAGCCTGGGGAGATGTGTGGCCATGTCTGATTTGGAAAATCCTAATCCATAGGAAGCGGATTCCGACCACGGCAATTCCGACCACAGAACTGGAGAAAAACAGTAATACAAGGGCGGTAAAGATACCGTAGTCAAAGGGGAAAAACCTGGCGGATTTAACAAGCGCCCAGTTGATGGGGTTAAAGATGTTGACATGTGCGAGGATGTATCCACAACGATGCTTGCAGATCGAGTTTTTTGCTTTGTCGATTGCCGTTAAGAGCATCGATACCCACGTGAGAAAGGCAATGAATAGCAGCAAGATACCTCCCAGGAGCTTGAAGGGACGCAACACTGCCCCGAGTTTGTACCATGCCCTTATCAACCAGCTGCGGCCTCCGCCTTGGGATTCTTCGGCTAGACGTTGGCGCCGGATCAGGGTCCTCTCTTCCCGCACCAGTGTATCTAGTTCTCGGCGGTCCTTGGAGGACAGAAGCTCGGGGTCTCCGGCACATCGTCCCTCAAGCTGCCGTTGCCGCTCTTGGTTTATGTCAAGTTGTTGGGTAGTGCTCGCTCGCAAGGTAGCACTAGAAATTGATGGTGCAGTCTTCATCAAGCTGATTGGCAGAAGGGCCAGTCCCACGGATGTGTATACGACATAAAGACAGAGCCCAATTGTCATCAACAGGCCAAGAGCAAATGTGAGAGCACGCTCGCCATCTTTTCAGAGTCATATCAGTTTCACAGTTCTGCCCAATGCCAGAATACTCGAATACTTACGGTTTTCAGTCAGTAAGCGCTTGAAGTAATCCAGATCCATGTCATTCTTTCCCCGTGACACTGGGACGAAGAAACCAACTAGGAACAAGATCAGGACGACCGCAACGAACGAGAGCGTGTATTTAAGAGCACCCCAAATCCGTTGGCCCAGAGTTTGGTTCCCCTCCTCGCTCGCGACCTCGTCATATTCCTCATACCAGAAATATGTGAATGGAATGACCAGAAGACAGAGTAAGGCATCCAAGGAGTAGAGAAAATAGTAGATGATGGTCAAGGAATAAGTGATTCTGTCCACCACATCCTGCGTTGCCCAGTCCTTTCGCTGGCCTAATTTGGACGACGTAGTCGATGACACTAAAGCGACATCGACAGGAAGCAAGAGCACTGTTGCGAGAAGACTAGTAATAGATATGATGCAAGCCAGGGTGACTGAAGGAGATCGGTCGCGGGGGGTTTGGTAGACATAGATAAACACTGACGCCACTGCCAGTAGAATAGCTACCACCACCCCATACACAGCCCAGATGAGGGAAGTCTGAAGGAGTGCCATATTGAAGGATAGCAGTTCACACTTTGCACATTTGTTATGAGGTTTGCATCGACAACCCTAGCAAAATCCTGAAGGGGTGCCAGGAATGAGACTTACAATAATATCAAATCAAGATTCCAGCTTCCCTCCCGAAGCTGGCGATCGCCTGTGTCGTCATTGGTTATTCGACGCTAAACCAATTTGATCTTTACAGCAAAATGGCGGTAGGATTTATCAGGCAGAATATGTTGACCGTTTGATTCTGCCAGACCAGTCAGCTGACCCGCTCCCATCTCCGCTTTGTTTCCGCTTCAAAGGAGCTACAAACTTGAACTACACAAGGTAGAGATCAATCTTGATCTTGATCTTGATCACCTCTCGTTTTTGTATTAAAGCTTTTATTTGCGTCATCTCTCTTTTTGCTTACAAGGCTTCGCATTCTCAGTTTTCCGCTCCGAGGTTTGCAATTGCAATGTGCATCTCAGGCCATATCAAAAACACAATTTAGCTCATTGGTGGTTTTCTAGCGGTATCAAGCCTTTTACGAGCTTTGACGGCGGACGAAATCTTCAAATGCAGTGTTACACAGAGCTATTACCCCCAACGGGGGTCACCCATGCTTTGGCAGTTCCTTTCATCTCAGCAACCGCCAGCAATTTGGTTGTTGTCAGAACCTCTCTATTGCAGGTCTTCTCTCTCGTTAAGATCGTCTCCTCTCAACCACAGAAGGAAGTTCCAGAGCCTCTTTCTTCGCAATCCTCTCAGCCAGAAACGAAATTAGTGCTGGAAAAAGAATACCCACTGTCCGGAACCGTGACTGATTTAAGCCGCGTGAAAATCTTGAACACCAGGAGTGGCGGAGAAGCCATATTGATAGCAGTCCGCAATGCCAAGCTCAGCTTGATTGAGTGGGACCCTGAGCGTCGCGGGATATCAACAATTTCCATCCATTACTACGAGCGGGATGATCTGACTCGCAGCCCCTGGGTGCCTGATCTGAGCCGGTGTGGGAGCATTTTGAGCGTTGACCCAAGCAGTAGATGCGCGGTGTACAACTTCGGAATTCGCAACCTTGCGATTTTGCCCTTTCATCAGGCGGGTGATGATTTGGTGATGGATGACTACGATTCGGAACTTGACGGAGAACGCCCAAGTCAGAACTCTGGCGGAGGAGCACAGATTGAGAAGAGAAAAGAAGAACCAGACCACCAAACGCCCTACTCCTCGTCTTTTGTCCTGCCATTGACTGCCTTGGATCCTTCATTGCTACACCCCATAAGTCTTGCGTTCCTATACGAATACAGGGAGCCGACATTTGGAATTTTATATTCCCAAGTCGCAACCTCTACTGCCCTTCTTCATGAAAGAAAGGACGTTGTATTCTACGCTGTGTTTACGCTGGACCTTGAGCAGCGAGCTTCTACCACCCTTCTTTCGGTATCTCGTCTTCCTAGTGATCTGTTCAAGGTCGTGGCACTCCCACTTCCAGTAGGAGGTGCCTTGCTTCTTGGCTCAAATGAAATTGTTCATGTGGACCAGGCCGGTAAAACCAATGCGGTGGGAGTCAACGAATTTTCAAGGCAGGTTTCTTCATTTTCAATGACCGACCAATCGGACTTGGCGTTCCGCCTCGAAGGTTGCGTGGTTGAGCGACTGGGTGGTGATAGCGGCGATCTACTCCTAGCACTTGCATCCGGCAACATGGCATTGATCAAATTCAAACTTGATGGTCGGTCTGTCTCCGGCATTACTGTTCACTCTCTTCCAGCGTATGCAGGTGGAGATATCTTGAAGTCGGCCGCGTCATGTTCCACTTGTCTCGGGGATGGAAACGTTTTCATCGGCAGCGAAGACGCCGACTCGGTGCTCCTAGAATGGTCGCATACATCCGCCTCTACTAGGAAAGCCCGGCTTGAGTCAAAACAGACAGCTGATGGTCTTGATGATCTTTCGGATGAGGATGACCAGATGGAGGATGACGACCTTTATTCCTCGGCGCCTGGGCCGATACAAGTCGACAATCGCATGGGAACCGACAGTTCAACCCCCGAATTTTATAACTTTCGGCTAAATGACAAACTTTCTAGCATTGGCCCACTGAGGGACATCACTTTGGGCAAAGCTTTCTCGAATACCAATCGAAAAAGCCAAGCTACAACAGGAACTGTTGCTGCAGAATTGGAGTTGGTGGCATCTCAAGGATCAGACAGAGGCGGTGGCTTGGTAGTCATCAAGCGCGAAATTGATCCTTTGACGACCATGTCTCTGAAAGTCGATGATGCGGATGCTGTTTGGTCAGCTAGCGTTACAAAAAGGAGAGGGGCTTCCAGCACAGACAACCCGTCTTGTCAATATGTGGTTATCTCTCGGTCTACGGATTCGGAGCAGGAGGTAAACGAGGTCTTCATCGTGGAAGAACAAAGCTTGAAACCTTTTAAGGCACCGGAGTTCAACCCAAACGAAGATTGCACGGTTGATATTGGATCTTTGGCAGGCAATACTCGTCTAGTTCAGGTTTTGCGAAATGAAGTCAGAAGCTATGACATAGGTGCATTCTACTCCAGCGTGCTAGAAAGCATTACATGCGCTAATGTTGAACCTCTACAGACCTCGGACTGTCACAAATCTATCCCGTTTGGGATGAAGACACCAGTGATGAACGCGTGGCTGCGAGCGCAAGCTTTATAGATCCTTATCTTGTGATTATTCGGGATGATTCATCAGTATTGCTCCTACAGGCAGATGAAAGTGGTGATCTCGATGAAGTGTCGCTTTCGAGTGAGATTAGCTCGTCACGATGGCGCTCCGGATGCCTTTATCACGATAATTCACAGTCATTCAGCATTGCAAACTCATCGTCGAAGGACTCTTCAGAAGATGAGGTGCTTCTATTCCTGTTGAATCTGGAGTATACGTTATCGGTAGGTCGTCGCGAAAAGAACATTCAAAGCACTGGTTCTGATTCACATCACAGATCTTCCGACTTTCTGGCATGAAGTTGATCGCGATCATTGAAGGCGTCGACTGCTTACCACCCGTATTGTCGACCGAGCCGCCCAAACGATCCAATACTCGCGAAACCATGACAGAATTTGTTGTTGCCGACCTTGGTGATAGTTCTGGTCTTTCACCTTATCTGATTGTAAGAAATCTTTGTCAGTCCGTGGCTTTTTTGGTATCTAACTCAACCATTCTAGGTTCGAA
This sequence comes from Penicillium rubens, assembly GCF_028828025.1. NCBI lineage: Eukaryota > Fungi > Ascomycota > Eurotiomycetes > Eurotiales > Aspergillaceae > Penicillium > Penicillium rubens. Next base: position 7,452,984 of record NW_026890600.1, read on the forward strand.
CCGAAAATGACGACCTTGTGTTCTACAAACCAAGCCTAATCCCAGCAAATGATGGCCATGGGTCGTCTCGTTTGCAATTATTCCGAGACTCAAATCATGTTCTACCAAAAAGCCCTTCAGGGGAGGCATCATCTCAAATACAGAAGCAACAGCGGTTGAGGCCGTTGAGGATCCTTCCTAATATCTCAGGGTTTAGCACCATATTTATGCCGGGAGCTTCATCAAGCTTTGTGTTTAGGACAGCAAAGAGCTCCCCGCACATCATTCGTCTTAGAGGAGGCTTTACACGTTGGCTAAGTTCATTTAACTCGGTGGATACTGGGCGTGACAATGGCTTCATTTATGTTGATTCTCAGGTGAGACTCTTTATCCACAGTTGTGATGCGATCTACATTTACTAATTCTCCTTTTGTAGAACTGTGTCCGGGCTTGTCAACTACCTTCCCAAACTCAATTTGACTATCCGTGGACGTTGCGCAAAGTTCCAATTGAAGAGCAAGTCGATTTCTTGGCCTACTCTACGTCTTCTGAGACATATGTTCTCGGCACAAGCCGCGAAGGAGACTTCAAGTTGCCGGAGGGTGATGACCTGCACCCTGAGTGGCGGAATGAAGGTTTGTGATTGCTTGAAGCGTTTCCCATCATGCTGTGCTAATTTATACCAAGAGCTATCATTCTGCCCGAAAATACCCGAAAGCAGCATCAAGGTCGTCAGTCCCAAGACATGGACCATCATTGACAGGTAGAACTCCAACAAAGCTCGAGGCATGATGAGCCCGAATACTAATATTTATAGTTATCCTCTGGATCCCGATGAACAGGTGACAGCAGTGAAAAATGTGAACATTGAGGTTTCGGAGAATACGCACGAGCGGAGAGATCTTATCGTCGTCGGGACCGCCATTGTCAAAGGGGAAGATATGCCAGCTCGCGGGACGATCTATGTCTTTGATGTGATTAAAGTCGCTCCAGACCCCGAAAAGCCAGAGACAGGCCACAAACTCAAGCTAATCGGCAAGGAGTCAGTGAAAGGTGCAGTGACGGCACTGTCTGGCATCGGTGGTCAAGGGTTCGTAATCGTGGCCCAGGGACAAAAGTGCATGGTCCGAGGTCTCAAGGAAGACGGGAGCCTGCTTCCCGTTGCATTCATGGACATGCAATGCTACGTCACTGTCGCGAAAGAGCTCAAGGGCACTGGTATGGTTATCCTGGGAGATGCCGTGAAAGGACTCTGGTTCGCCGGCTACTCGGAGGAGCCATATAGAATGACACTCTTCGGCAAAGACCCCGAATACCTGGAGGTGGTGGCAGCGGACTTCCTCCCTGACGGGAATAAGCTGTATATGCTAGTCGCTGACAGCGACTGCAACCTGCATGTCCTGCAATACGACCCCGAAGACCCCAAGTCCTCCAACGGCGATCGACTGCTCAGTCGAAGTAAATTCTACACTGGCAACTTCGCATCATCGGTAACTCTTCTGCCTCGAACGGCAGTTTCATCGGAGCGCACCGAATCATCCGAAGAAGGAATGGACCTGGATGAGACCTTCGCGAGACACCAGGTACTCATCGCTTCGCAAAACGGGTCTTTGGCGCTTGTGACGTCGGTTGCCGAGGAGTCATACCGTCGGCTATCCGCACTACAGTCTCAGCTAATCAACACCGTCGACCACCCTGCCGGTCTGAACCCGCGTGCTTTCCGAGCCATTGAAAGTGATGGCGCTGCGGGCCGGGGTATGGTTGATGGTAATCTATTGCGTCTATGGCTGAATATGGGCAAGCAGCGACAGACTGAGATTGCGGGCCGGGTCGGTGCGACGGAATGGGAGATCAAGGCGGATCTGGAGACTATTGGCGGTGATGGACTCGGATATCTATGATACCGGAAACAGATGCCTTTTGCATTAGTTTGATGAAATTACAAAAGCGGACTCATTGAGTGAGCTTACTCTTTCAATTAAATCCTATTATACGTCTCCGGAAGATGAAAGACAAGTGGTCAACCCGAGACGGGATTATAATATATTGATGGCATGAGAACATGTATGAAGGTTCTCTCGGGCTCTGCAGCGAAGCCCCATCACGATCAAGTGAATAGCGTGATATCATGACACAATGGGATATAACTAAACCACAACCAAAAGGGCATAAAGAAAGAGAGATAAAAAGACCCCAGTGCCAATCCCAATCCGGTCCAACGTGGGTAATCCAAATAAATCCAAGTAAATCCAAGCCCTAAATCAACCCCCCAAAACAAAAAAAAAAGAATGAAATCAAAAAACACCTCAGCACGCCGCATTCGCTATTTGCGCCTTGCGCGATTCGAATTCACAGATAAGAAAATCATCCGCCCCCCGAACCCCCAACCCAAACAAATGACGCAGCAATATCAGTAACACATTCGGTATGTCAGCTCGGAATCAATCATGTTTTGGGGCTCTGTGTTTCCCCATGAAACCACAAAGTCAAGTCTAAAAAGAGCAGGTAAAAAATCAAGAAACACCCCATCCTAGAGTGATAATGCAGATGCGAGAAGGGAAAGACAAACAACACCCGGCACCGTTAGCCCGATATCCCAGTACTAGGGAGTTTAGAACACATCTTCTGCTGCAAAGTACCGTTTGCTCCGGCCTCTAGAGGCCACAAATTTCATCTCCGGCATATTAGTGTGATGCACCACATGTGGTCGATAGACAGCGTCGACGGGGGCTTGCCAGTCATCCATGCCGAGAGGAAAGTACTCGTAAAGAAGATCAGTGCTTTCGTTAGGGAAGGGGAGCGAGGATGCGAATGACTGGGGCAAGTTGGCAGGCTCTAGCAATGGCATGGATGAAGCAACACTCCGCGAGGGGGTCTGAGAGACAGCATGAGAGAGCTTGCGCATCTTAGAAGGCGGGGCAGATTGGTCGAGACCCAGCGATTGCTGATGTGGTAACTCGGCAGCAAAAGGGGACACCATCTTTGGTTCCAGGTGGAGGTTAGGGTCACCACCTTCTTCCTCGTCTAGCAACGACAAATTGATCGGTGCAGTGGCCGCTGTTGTAGAATTGACCCGGCGATGTGAGTCCGTCGCCTGGGAGAGTTGCTCCGGGCTGGAATGACGAAACATGGACTTTGGGACATGAGACATGACATTGTTTGATGCGGACTGCGGGATGGGGGTCCAATCCGGTGTCGCTTTGGTCTGCTGCATGATGCTCGGCGGGGGAACGGACGTGGTTTCAGGAGAGCTGCTCTGGGCCGCTGGTTTTGTCTTGGCTGGAGTCACGCTAGCACGACGCGGGACGGAGTCGCTTGTTGGCGTGCGGTTTATGGCAGAATTCGAGGAGTTGGCCTGGGCATTCTTTCGCGAAGCAGCAGCACTCCCGCTGAGAGGGAGATCTTTGCGCGACTGAAAGTTGCGTGGGCTGCGGCCACGAACGATGACGGGACCTGACTGCACCTCTGAGATGGGGATCTTTGCACCAGTGGATAAAGTCGCGACCACCTTGAGTCGGACGACAAAATGTTGCTGTAGCTCCTTTCGGCGACCATTGTTGGCCGTCGCGACACGGAATTGTAAGCGTTTCCAAGCGATAGGGAAAGTTGCATAGTCCGAGTCCAGATCCTGGCCTGCCATGATGTCCAAGGGAATTGGGGGAGGTTCCTTCTCAATCTTAGCACCGGTGCTAGGGTTGTTCTCCTCCGGAGCCGGGCCAGAATTGGCCGCCGCCGCCGAGGGGGTCTTCCACGGCACCGAGATGATCTTCACTGGGTTTCCTTCCACGGATTCTGTGGCTGATACGGTGAGTTCCTGGGCGAGGATGGGGATTCGGTCGCCTTGGTCGGTCATGATATAGCGCATTCCGCGGGGCAATGTTACCGAACCGGTGATTTGGAACAGATTTCGACGATAACACGTCAACTCGGCACCTTGTTGTGGCGGGGCATTTTCTGAAGGGGATGTTGTATAGGGGGACTCAGCGAGAAAGAACATCCCGTGCAACTGCGCCGACACCGATAAGGAGGTTCGGCGCATGGAATAGTCGAGGAGCGTGAAGTGGTATACCGGTATCGAAAAGCTTAACAGCTTGTTGTTGTGGTCGATCGACGAGTCCTGGGGTTGTTCCTGGGGCGCTGGGTCAAAGGGCGCCACCATCTCGCTGAAAGGGTCATCGTATGCAGAAGAGAAACGCCTCAGTTGATGTGATAGATTAGGAGGCGCAAAGTTGGCGAGATCCTCACTAACTTGGAATTAGCAAAACCCATTTCACAGTCGAGCGGAGTGGATAATCCACCCCCTCTCGTCCCGCTTGGAGATCTAATCACCTAACAAAGGTCTCGGAATCGAAGTTGGAACGGTGATCCGGCATATCCAGGCCGGACATCGCATTGAGATAGTCGGTGCTCTGCAAATTCCCAAGTGACAATGGACTGGCCAAGTATGGTGGCATCGCCATAGTATCGAAGCCCTCCATGGTAAGAGGTTATGCGATACGGGAGGCACACCCGTGGATGATGGGAGGAAGAGTTATAGAATTGCCTAATATATATAGGGACAGTGGAGAGAAAGAGGAGAGAGGGAAGTAAAATAGAGAGAAAGGGTAAGAGAAAGAGGTTGAAGAGAAGCCAATGAGTAGACAAGACCTGGGGAATGCTGCAACGGGAAAGATAGACTAAGGCGGGAGCGAAGGCGGAGAGGACATTTGAGACGGAAATGGAAATGCCTAAATGTAAAGAGAATTAGAGTGTATCTAAACAATAAAAGAAGAGCAAATCATCGAGGAGGAAAGAGAGAGAGAGAGAGAGAGGAATCTCGACCTTCTGCACCCAAACGATCAACGGATTCGGGGAATAGTGGAGCCGCGGTTTTTGCGGAGAACGAACGCAGCGCTGAGTCATCATTTTCTTTTTTATAGAAAACAAGTTTTATGTTTTATTCTTTTATTCTCTTTGTCGTTTTGTCTTTTTTTCTGTTTTATATTTTTGAAAATGTTTTAACGTTTAATGTTAAATTACATTTTGATTAATCTCTTTTTAATCTTTTTTTTTGGGTCCTGAGTAGTACGGAGTATCTCAGACAATTCATATCCAATAACAATTTAACATGCAAATCCCTCAGCACCGATGGGGTAAGACTTGATCGCCGGCTCTCGGCAATCATCTCTCGCTGGGCCCTGAAGATCAAGTTTGATATTGTTATATGGATAATTCCCAATATAGCATTCTATACGGGGTATATGCTCTGATACTACAAGTAGTCTGTACCTAATACAAATTGTACAAATCTCAGATTAAATTCACTTTAACGATACATACCCACCTGCCTATTAAGGTACTACTGCTTCGGGTCGACCCTCCTGAAAACGCCACAAATATAATATTATTATTAATAAATGTTAGAGTATTGAGGAGTTATCATTGCACCTTGTGTCTCTGTAGGTCTGGATGAATGTATATCTATATCTATATCTATAGCTGTTCCAATATTCCAACTAATGCATCTATATTGTACATAATTCCGTTCTCACATCTCGACAATGCAATCACATTCGTCTCGAGGATGATCATCGTCGGCCGTCTGACATGCAGCTGGAGGGGCCAACCCACATCCAATCAGAATATGGTAATGGGGCAGAAAGCGGTGCCCCCGTACTTCGCTGGACCCTGTACTTTCGCTATTAACGCCCCACTGGAAACGGCAATACTAACAATCTGCAATCTGCAATCTGCAATCTGTAATGTTATCATGCATGTAATATTTTGAGCATTTGGATAAGTACCTCGGTAGCCTTGAAGTCGAGCTGGTTGTTCTCGGACCCGGCGACGTCCGTGGGTCTGCTACAGATCCAAGTTCATACTTCATATAAATTTGTACGGAGTACGGAGTATAAGTATGTTTGTAGTTAGTTCTTTATACACGGTACATGTGCACTTTACACTTTATTTCTTCGTAACCTTGGAAACCCTCTCTATATTTCATAAAACACAAACAAAATCCGTTGTGGAAGGAGATACAGCCTGGTCCAGGGGCTTGTCAGACAGTAAGAGAATGGGAGACTGAGTGGCGAGAGAGTAAAAGAGAAGCTTCCTCTCTTTCGCATGTGAATCAGAAGAGTCTGTGCATTTACCCGATTTGATTATCTCTTTCGCTTTTTTCCTTTTTTTTTTTTTTCCTTTTTAAATTCTTCTTCCGGCGCGTTTCCTGATGCAGCCTACCAAGTATACCAAGGTTCTGACCACGGGAGCCACCCACGGTTGGACATGGCGCCAGTTCCAAGGTTTCAAGGTTCCAAGGGGAACATTGAACCTTTGGAAGCTCCAGCCCTTGAGACCTCGCTTTCAACGGTGCCGGATCTAACCTTTCAGTTTGGGAGATCCCGAAAAGCTTCATGTATATAGAGTAGTATATTAGTATATAATATATATTCTAGGTAGTACATCCACTCAGGATATATCTGCAACATTCCTGGGATCGTAGATCAAGAGTGTAGACCTCGAGACTCCCAGTTTAGCTGCGAAAAATAAAAAATAAAAAAGGTTCCGCTTGTACAACTGAGGGATTTTTAACGCAAACAGAAAACTAAATTGGTTCGAAACTCTGAACCAATAAACTTATTGGCCCGGGTCAAAGTTAGGCCCCGAGGCCCGAGAAGCCCGTTTGGGGGGTTTCGATTTCTTTGATTCTATATAGAAAACACGGAGAAAAGAGAGAATAGTCTTCTTTATATACTAATTCCTTCTGTCACATTTACTGAAATCAGACGAAATACTCCATAACACAGGCCCTTTTCTTTTTTTTTTTCTCTTTTCGACCAAAAAAAAAAAGCGGGTTGGCTTTTGTCCGCCTCCGGCGCCAAAGCGGAGCTCCGTTCTACAGGGAATTCCCACAGTTCCCACAATTCCCCCAATTCCCCCATAAAACCCTGAAGCTAAGATGTGCATTGTCCGTAATAAATCGAGTTTAGCCTTCGTGGTCCAACGGACCTCCGGTCCAGTAAGATCTCGGCTTTAATTGTGATGCCTTCTGAAAGTTAAAGGGTTAAAGGGTAATTACGGAGAAAATTAATATCAACCTTGGAATTCCTCCAGGCTTAATTAATCTTGGAACTTGCGGTTCCTCCGTAGTGTGTAGACCGATTCATTTAACCTGTATTTTGACACCCTGCGCTAGGTATAGATCTATTTATTGGCTCAATGTTGCAACTAGAGCAAATCTAGTGTTGCTATTACCACTATGTATTTAGTTATTCAATTTAATCAACTTTGCTTTAGAAACAGACGATAGTCAGATAAAAGGTGCTTACCATTGCGCCAGCCAGGCTTCACTATTTGGAAACCACCACATTTGATGAAACGAGCCAATTCCCACTATACAAATCCCCATGTTCGTCCATTCGCTTTTATGAAGCTCAACATCAGTAGGAGGCATTTGCACAGTCGGAAGGCTTCAGAATCAAGTCGACAGTTATGGGAATAGCTTCAATTTACAGTAATCGTAATGAGCCCGGTGACCAATAAAAGTATTGATTTATTGACTTGATTGGACCGAACGACTTTCTGTCCTACCCCAAAGACTCTAAAGACACAGATAATAGAAAATATCTTGATACCTAGCTATGTGGGAAAAGAAACTCGGAAGAAACCGATACTGGATCGTGTGGAACAGAAGTAAATGGACCAGATCCAATTGAGTATATATAAAAAAGAAGCAGAAAAATATATAGAGAAAAGATAAAATAAATGCCAAACCCAATGCGATATGGATATCATAGACGCGAATAAACCAGAACCGAAAATAGTAGAAAGGAAATGGAAAAAACTGAGAGTCGAATCAAGTCTGATACCTACTACGCATGCATCATCGTCCATGTAGCTGCGTCACAGTTCACTTCCTCGAAGCTGTGCAGCATAGTGAAGCCCATCGTGGAGAGATGGTCGAAGTTACCGTCGCCGTCGACCTATGTTTGGTTAGAGAATGATCGTAGAAAAGAAACAAGCAAACATACACAATCCATAACCACAGCATCGGCGCTTAACTTCCGGATCTGCTTGATAGCTAGCAGGATAAGGCCCTGCATAACCGCGGAGTAATCTTCACCGCAAGGGGAAATGACCGGAGATGAAATGCCTCCGACAGAAGCCTGCGTGGCGCGCAGCACGGGCATGTGCTCTGCCAAGGCAGATCGCACATTGTAAATCACGACACTCCCGAGTATGACCCCGTCAGAGGGCCGCTTGGCCCGAATGATCCCGCAATTAGGCGCATCGCCCAGAGCCATGCGGTATATGTCGGCCACGCCTTGCCGCGCATATGTTTTAATGTGGTCGAGGATCGCCGGCGCAAAATCCCAGCCATACACGAGGTCGTATGAGACCTCGGCACTCTGCAGCGTCGCAGTGAGACCTTCGGGCGGCACCCATGTCGACAGGTTGCGCAGGATCACGCTGCACACTGGTCGGGAAAGGGCGGTGTTCCACCCCATATTCGCGAACCATTGCCGCAGCCGCTTACGCTCCACAGGGTTGACAGTCGGGATGCCAAGGTAGATTCCTGGTAATCGGGATCCTAACTGGAAGCGTCTCATCCCGCTCCGCTGAAGTAGAGTCCGAATCGCGCGGCTGTGGAGTGAATGTCCGATTGATAGTTTCCTTCGAGAAGGGTCCACAATCAGACAGGCAAGCACGCCGGTGCCTGTTGATCGAAAGAAGTAGGTCGCGCAGAACCCATAGAGGGCATGTGTGCTACTGTTCCGGACAACAAAATGGGCTTCGTCGACATCCTCCTTTCGTAGCAAGAAGCTGCTACTGGTAGCTCCAAGAAGTTCCGACGGCTGGCCCAGTGCATAGTCGGCACGGACGGTATCGAGCAAAGCATCCAAGGCGAAAGCGTCGCGATCCTCGTTCCAATTTTCGACAAGCCAGTGCTGTCGAGACTGGTGGATCTTCTGCGTTCGACCAATGGAGCCGGGAAGGGCCGCTGAGGGTGTCAAGTCGCCATACAAGACCTTGACCAATGCTTGGAGAGCTGTTTCGGTGAAGTCATACGTGCATATATAAGTACCAATTGAGGAATCCATGGCAAAATCATACGGCGAGCTAACTGCCACCACAATTAATGGCCTCTCGCGGCGTTCACCAGATGAGTTATACTGTGATTGACAGATCATGGAGACATGTTTCGAGAACCCTTGCTGATATAGATTGCGATTCGCATCTGCCGTGACAACGACTACAGCACTCGCTCTTTGAATGAGGTCTTCGTGGATGGGACGCACACCATTGGAAGTATAGGAGGTGTGCAGCACGCGCCCGTTCCTCTGCCGCGACAGTGATCGTCCAAGTTCTTTGAAGACACCCTCTCCACTCAAAACCGACGAGGTTCGTTCTGAAGATAATGCATGCGCAGACTCTGTGACCGAAAGAGAAACTGCTGATGTTGGGAGTGGCTTGACTAGCGGAGTCAGAAGCAAAAGTTCTTCGTCTGCCTCGATGACATTAGACAACGGAAGTAAATTATTCTTATCTCTCATCACTGTGATGGAAGAATTGTAGGCTCGGGTGGAAAGGTTGGTATGCGAGGGTTGCATCTGTGTAAGTGAAGAAAGCCCCGGAGGGTTCAGTGCCTGTTCCCACGAAGTACACCGTGCCTTCAAATCCAAAACGCGGCGCAACGATTGTTCAATTCGCTGACGGCCGATGATACCGTTCTCCACTCCGAGTTTCAAGCCGTTGATGGCTTCTTGTTGGACCGGGAATGAACGACATAAAAGGATGACATCGCAGCCGGCGTTCTTCGCCATTACCGTGCCACCTCCTACTCCAATGTTATGTGTGAGCGCCTCCATTTCCAAGCATTCGGAAACGACCACCCCTTGAAATTGGAGATCCTTTCTCAACAGCTCGTCAACCACCTGATCACTCAGACAGGCGTGCATCACGTTCATGCCAGCTGATGATAATGAGACACCTCCCACCATCATGGCATCTAGGCCTTGACTTATAGCGTTGCGAAAGGGTACAAGTGCGCTGAGACTGAGTTGTTCCAGGGATTCCGTAATAATTGGGACATCCGTCTGGGAACCGAGAAATTCCAAGTTACCATAAGATGGGAAGTGTTTTCCACAAGTCACTAAACCTGCTTCTTGGTACCCCTTCATGAACTGGACGCCATATCGAGACGCCTCTTGGGGATCATCGCCAGCGGTACGAACGCCTAATGGTTGGTTTCGCACATTGGTCAAAACATCCAAAACGGGCCCTAAGATCCAATTGACCCCAACTGCCTTGAGTTCCTGTGCTGTCGCGACAGCCACATCGTGGGCTAAAGATTTGGACCCAGTGGCTGCGATGCCCATGGTACTAGGAAATTGGCGAATATATATTTCATCGTATAAACTGTTGACACCACCATTCTCCTGGTCCATGGCAATTAGTAACGGGACGGGATGGCCTGCATCACGCGCAATGGTCTGTAATTCCAAGACCAATCTGGTTGTATCCTCGGCCGCTATGAATGCGTCAGTGACTGTCCAAGATGCTATTGATGAAGGGCCATTTTAAAAGCTACATTTCAGATTTTTCGCAGATAGCAGCACCGCGCCCAAGTGGTAATTCTCAATAAGTGATCGAATCTGTGGGTTGACCGAAGTTCCATCAAAGCCCATCATAAAGAGCTGGCCCATCTGCCTATGTCATGTCAGCGTACCCGAGGTGCCATATTTCCTAAACTGGAAATAGTCTAAATAACCCTCAACCCCAGAATTGACAGTTAGGTTCCACAGTGAAGGGAGATACCCCGACAGGCAGATTTTGGGGGGCGAGGATTAACGCCGATAGGGGATGAGTCAAGCGAAACAAGAGAATTGACTTACCTATCTAGGTCCTCCCAGCCCGGGGGCAGCATGTCCTCTTTCCGGGCCATCGCCCGAGGAGGAATGCCTGCAGCGGCCCAGAGAGGTAGGATGCGGAGGGTGCAATGTCGGGAGATCCAAGGTGAGGACACCGCAAACGTCTGACAAGTAAGGAATATGAAGCCAGTGCACGCGTAGTCAGGTGACAGGGGGGTTAAAGGGTTGCAGGAGTCAAAAAATCGGACCTCGGGAGCTTTGTCTTTCTGCCCCAGAGCCGCAAATGTCGGGGAAGAATTGGGACTAGAGAGATAAGGAGATAGGGGAGAAACTCCGCTGTCAGGGTCACGGGATCTTGGCATATTCTAGATTTTATGTACATTGTTATATGTAGTTACTTGGTTATGTATGACTATATTCAAGAAAATAAGTATAAGTACATACTCTCCGCACACAATGTATACTGTTTCCATAAGATACGTCGGAGATTATTGAGAAGAGATCATAATATATATATACCCATGGACACCCAAAATGGACTGTCACGTGATCTGTATGTAACTGTAATCCGGATCCAATTCCAAGTCACGTGCCCCATCAATACCAATACCATACCCGGCTACGACGTTACAAGCTACAACGTCCAGGGTTGCACTGGACCATATGTTCTCCAGCTTTTTGCCGACATCACCGGATGCAACTCCTACACTTCTCAAATGGAACCTTCAGACCACCATGTGCATGATGGAGCTCTATACTCCAATCAGAATGCCTGTTTCCTTTTTTTTTCCCGTCATCGCACTCTTGGCTTGGTTGTTGGGCCCCATGGAATACACCCGAGTGGACCTTGAGACCTTGATAGAAACCGTGGAATTGCCCAAATGAAGTCAATGGCTATCTCAGTGGATTCTTCTTTGTCCAGGATGCGGTAACCCGTAGACGTCAATCCGGATAGACCCCCTGAAGGCCCCCAGTCGTAGAGGGGGAGGCAACCATCTAGCACGTGTCTATGTATCTATACGACGTTCTCTTTTTGTCACTGTCGTACACTCCACCAAAACTGTAACCCATATGGTCCCTTGTACCTTATCGAATGTTCTCTTTTCTTTTAGATATCAGCTTACTTCTTCCCTTCCTTATTTTCCCATACTTCTTAGCCCTGTCTCCAACTTCCAAAGACTCGTGACGTAATTATGTGAGTGACAGTCCTCTATATCTTCTATATATCGCATTCTGGCATACTAATCTATTGGCTTCTCAATATAGGCGTGTCATTATCAGAGAAGATCCTCGTGAGGTGTCTGTGTATATTGCAGACTACATTATCAGTAAGCTGAAGCACAGATCCTCGATGCGCTGATGCGCAAATACGGAGACTAACTCTTCCCTCTTTAGGCCGCATCAAGTCGTTCAATCCGACCCCCGAGCAGCCGTTCGTGCTTGGTTTGCCTACTGGTAGCAGCCCTGAACTCATTTACAAGATCCTCGTGCAGCGTCATCGCGCCGGCGAGATATCCTTCAAGAATGTCGTGACTTTCAATATGGTATGCGCGACAACAGTCACGGAGTAAAACAGCCCACTAACTCCCAATACAGGATGAATATGTCGGTCTGCCTCGCGATCACCCCGAGTCCTACCACAGCTTCATGTACAAGCACTTCTTTTCACACGTGGACATCCTACCGCAGAACATTAACATCCTGGACGGCACTGCGACTGATCCTGTAGCCGAGTGTGCATCGTTCGAAGCACGGATCGCCCGCTACGGGGGCATCGAGCTCTTCCTGGGTGGAGTTGGACCAGATGGCCATATTGCCTTCAACGAGCCAGGCTCCTCACTGAACAGCCGCACGCGCGTCAAGACACTGGCCTACGACACCATTCTGGCAAACTCCCGTTTCTTTGGTGGCGACACGGACAAGGTGCCCCGCATGGCTATGACTGTTGGTATTCAGACTATTATGGATTCCCGTGAAGTGGTGATTGTAGCCACCGGAGCGCACAAAGCGTTTGCCGTGCAGAAGGGCCTCGAGGATGGCGTGAACCACATGTGGACCCTCTCCGCACTGCAGCTGCACCAACACCCGCTCATCGTCTGCGATCGCGACGCCACTCTCGAGCTCAAGGTCAAGACCGTACGGTACTTCGAATCGATCGAGCAGGCCGGCACCGATGCCCGCACTCAGGGACCGGCTCTCGTTTATCGTCCTCGGACTTACGTCCCGGCCCCACTACCAGCTAGAACGCCCAAGTCCCAGCAGCCTACTCCCGATGGCACCCCCGAGAAGGTGCCAAAAGATCTCCGTATCAACACTGAGCTGCAACGCCGCGCACTGGAAGAAGAGGAGCTCACTCCAGATAGCATGTCCTCGCGTCTGGTCGACTCAGCCATTGGCGGTATCGACGGTGCGCTGAAGAGCGACCTTATCTTTGATCGCATGGGCACCAGAATGACCACACTCTGATGGTGAACACCTCTCGAATTTGTGGCATTTCCATTCAGCGGGTTTCTTTTCGGTTTAGTTTCCCTTTTTCCCTTTTCTTTTCTTTGTAAGGGGAGAACGGAAAGATGGGTTCTGTCTTTTACTGCTTTGGCTTACAGGATCCATGGGTGTTATCTAAGGAGTTTCTCTGGTCATTTCAATTATTCCTGGCTTGATAGATGCGTTTTCTAGGGGTTAAGTGACATCAAAGATTTTAGCTATGGATAATTCAAGCTGTGTACAATTAATCTAAATCTCCATATTTATACGTGTGTACATATGTATGTAGCGTAAAGTCGTTTGAGGTCAGTATATATGCCTTATCGGTGCGCTTGTGGACTTCCAGCACAGAAATATCAGAAACATATACAAATGCCTCAGTAACAGAATGAAGATACAGAAAGAGCCTAGACTAATTACTTAATTGTGGCGCTCGAATTGTTCTATATTCCGTACATTTTATGCTCCTTGCTTTTTGTGTCGTACATTGCATGACATATTAACATTATAGCTTGGCGAAGACACTGACGACGGCACCGCTCATATCAACCAGAGTGCTCTTGTTCTGCAGCCAAGCCTCAATACCGCGACGACCATTCTCCACGCCCAGACCGCTCTTCTTCCAGCCACCGACAGCCATCTCAGCAGGGCTCTCGCCCCACGTGTTCACCCAGGTAATACCAGCCTGCAGCTGGTCAATGACGCGGTGAGCCAGGTTCAAATCCTTAGTGAAGACGCCAGCAGCAAGACCGAGCTCAGTAGTGTTGGCGCGTCGCACAGCCTCCTCGACGGTGTCATAGTACAGGATGGACATAACGGGACCGAAGATCTCCTCTTTAACGATTCTCATGGAGTCAGTGCAGTCGGTGAAGACGGTCGGCTGGACCCAGAAACCGGCTTGCAGATCCTTGGGCACCGTAGGCTTCTCGACACCACCACAGAGCAAGGTGGCGCGGTCAGACTCAATACCGTGGCGAATGTATGCGACAACCTTGTCGTAGTGAACTTTGGAGCTGAGGGGACCGAAGTTGGTCTGCTCGTCAAAGAGCGGGCCAGCCCGCACATATTGGATCTTCTCGAGCAGACTCTTCTCGAAAGCAGCCTTCATGGTACGCGGGACAAAGACCCGGGTGCCGTTGGTGCAGACCTGACCTGTGCTGTAGAAGTTGGCCATCATGGCGCCATCAACGGCGCTCTCTAGCTCAGCGTCCGGGCAGACAATCAAGGGGCTCTTGCCGCCCAGCTCCATTGTCACATATTTCATGTTTCCTGAGGCAGCGCCTGCGACCTTCATACCGGTTGCCACTTGGCCGGTGAAGGAGACCTTGGCGATGAGTGGGTGCCCGGTCAAGTAGGCACCGACATCACCGGCACCGTTGATCACGTTGAAGACACCATCGGGGAGGCCGGCCTCGGTGTAGATTTCTGCGAGGGTCTGACCATGAAGCGGGGTGTATTCACTGGGTTTATAGACCATTGTGTTACCGGCGGCCAAACAGGCAGCGGATTTCCAAAGGGCACTGAAAATATCCAAGTCAGCTTCTTTTCTTCTCCGGTGCAGCAAAAGCAGGATCGAAGAACTTACATCTGGATGGGGTAGTTCCAAGCACCAATGCCGGCACACACACCCAGAGGGGACTTCTTAGTGTATACCCAGGCATCCTCGCGGAGTTGAGTAGTCTCGCCGTTGAGACCACCACCACCAATGAAGTTGGCATAGTACTCCAAAACATCGGCGCCAGTCGTGACGTCGACGGTGCTAGTCTCAGTAAAGGCCTTGCCGGAGTCCAAAGTCTCGACGCGTGCAATTTCATCGTTCCGCTCCCTTAGCAGGGCAGCGGCCTTGTGAAGAATCCGAGCACGAGCAATCAGCGGGGTCTGCGCCCAAGCAGGGAATGCGCGATCGGCAGAAGTAATGGCGGCATCGACGTCCGCGTTGGAGGCAATTTGGATGTCGGCCAACGGAGTTGCAGTGGCGGGGTTGATAGTCTGGAATGACTTGCCGGAGGTTGCGGCTTGGGCCTTGCCATTGTAATATAGCTGACGAGGTGGGAAGGAGAGCGACATGATTGATTGTGTATATGAACAAGGAAGGTCATACAACATATAATAGGATACGAAGATAAGAGAAATGATAACTAACTAGACCTCGGGAAAGAATAACCTACACCGCCTTATAGTTTCTCCGAAATAAAAGCCAAAAAAGTGGGGGGGCATGTATCCAATCTGCTAGTCCGATTACGGTGTAGTGTACTCGGTACTCGGCCGCCCAGCATAATCAGTACGTAACAGTCAAGTACTAAGTACGCCATCCGGTCAGCGGCTGAAGGTGGCTGAAAAACCTTGGGATTGTTTTGCGGGTTATCTTTAACCAGATTCGTCTTGAACATCTTCTTATGGCTTGAAAGTCGGGAATTTCATACTAAGAAAGGCATTTCTTAGCGGAAATCGGTGAAAAGTAAGAAGAAAGTAACGTACGCTCTAGCATCGGAAGGGAATTCCTATCATGGACACACCTCCTCTTTTCCCCAATTTACGGATATCAACGGACACATTGAACAATTCATACCTAGTACTTATGCCGATGAAGAAGAGCTGATACCCGGCCGTTAAGAGTCGGTGGACATCATATTATCTAAACCATCTCCGACACTTCTCCCCACTTTTTAGTGATCGCCACCACTCAGAGGTCAAAGATTCGCCGAGTCTAACGGGAAAGAGAAAAAAGAAAGAAAAAAAGAAAAGAAAAAAAAAAGAAGGGAAAGCTGGGCAATCACCCCAAAAAGATTGGATCCAAGGCCTTTCTCCGATCATACCACCCCCGAGTAGACTGTTTGAAAATTATCTTTTAAGAGGTCCCTCCTTCTCCAATCTTCCCCTCAGCCTATCCCTCCTATTCCCCCGGTATTCAACATGGCCACCACGAACGAGTTCCCCGCCGTCGATGTTAACAGCTACGACTACATTGTCGTTGGCGGCGGTACTGCCGGCTGTGTGATCGCCGCACGCCTGGTCGAGTACCTCCCTAACAAGCGCACTCTCGTTATTGAGGGAGGTCCCAGTGATTTCATGGATGACCGCGTTCTGAACTTGAAGGAATGGCTCAGTCTGCTCGGAGGCGAGCTTGACTACGACTACGGTACCACCGAGCAACCCATGGGTATGACACTGTTTTGCTATGCTAAGTGAGTAAACGAGCTTGTGCTGACTATCCTCATAGGTAACAGTAATATCCGCCACTCCCGTGCGAAGGTCCTCGGTGGTTGCTCCAGCCACAACACTCTCATCTCCTTCCGTCCCTTCGAGTATGATTGCCGTCAATGGGTTTCCAAGGGTTGCAAGGGTTGGGACTTTGAGACCTTCACCCGAATCATTGATAACCTGCGCAACACTATCCAGCCGGTCCATGCCCGCCACCGCAACCAGCTGTGCAAGGACTGGATCCAGGCCTGCTCTAGCGCTATGAACATTCCTGTCATTGAGAACTTCAATGATGATATCCGTAAGACCGGTGAACTGACTGAGGGTGTTGGCTTCTTCAACATTTCCTACAACCCGGATGATGGCCGCCGCAGCAGTGCCAGTGTCGCCTACATCCACCCCATTCTCCGCGGTGACGAGAAGCGTCCCAACTTGACCATTCTCACCAACGCTTGGGTTAACAAGGTTAACGTTGAGGGTGATACCGTGACCGGCGTTGATGTTACTCTGCAGTCTGGTGTCAAGCACACTCTTCGTGCCAAGAAGGAGACTGTTCTGTGTGCCGGAGCTGTCGACACCCCTCGTCTGATGATGCTCTCTGGTCTTGGTCCCCGTGAGCAGCTGTCCGCACTCGGCATCCCCGTTGTGAAGGATCTCCCCGGTGTTGGTGAGAACCTGCTGGACCACCCTGAGAGTATCATCATGTGGGAGCTCAACAGCCCCGTGGATCATAACATGACCACCATGGACTCTGACGCCGGCATCTTCTTGCGCCGCGAGCTACCCAACGCTGCCGGCTTCGACGGCAAGATTGCCGACGTGATGATGCACTGCTACCAGATTCCGTTCACCCTGAACACCACTCGTCTCGGCTACGACGAGCCCGTGAACGCCTTCTGCATGACCCCTAACATTCCCCGCCCCCGCTCCCGCGGTCGTCTCTTCTTGACCTCCGCCGACCCTTCCGTGAAGCCCTCGCTGGACTTCCGCTACTTCACCGACCCTGAGGGCTACGACGCCGCCACCATCGTGGCGGGTCTCAAGGCCGCTCGTGAGATTGCCAAGCAGTCCCCCTTCAAGGATTGGATCAAGCGCGAGGTTGCCCCCGGCCCTAAGGTGCAGACTGACGAGGAGCTGTCCGAGTATGGCCGTCGTGTTGCCCACACCGTGTACCACCCCGCCGGTACTACCAAGATGGGTAACGTTGCTACCGATCCCATGGCGGTTGTGGACCCCACGCTGAAGGTCCGCGGCCTGAAGGGCATCCGCATTGCCGATGCCGGTGTCTTCCCTGACATGCCCAGCATTAACCCTATGCTGACGGTCCTGACCATTGGTGAGCGTGCCGCCGAGCTGATTGCTGGTGAGGCCGGCTGGTCTCGCAACCAGCCCCGTCTGTAAAGCATGGACTTCTTACGCGTCAAAGATCTGATATGCATGTAAAAAGTTATTTCATTTTCGGTCTTATTTTGGTTTTATTATAGCATATGAGCGAACGGCGCATAGCTCCCTCAGAGTTGGGCGCGGAGGATCGCCTTGTGAATGCCGGCCGAGTCTGATTCTGCCCGGTGTGCGACACAGACTTGGACCTTTTATTTATCTACCACATATACAATTTATCATGGATAGACTTGATATCCGAGAATAAATTTTTGAAGATTTTGAAGATTTTGAAGATTTTGAGATTGAAAATCTAAACAAATATTCAAACTGAAGATGGAGCTGGTGCGATAACCATGCGCTTGCATTTTATGCTCAATGCAAAACCACGACCCCAAAACGCCTGTAACCAACCCGAGATGAAAGAGCTGTTCAACATATGACTGGAATAAAGAAACCCTAACCCCCAAAAGAAACAGATCCCATCCAAGCTTGAGAGTCACCTCATACCGCCAAAGCGGCAGCCTTGTCAGTATCGTGGATCTTAGCACCCAGCTTCCACACCTGATCAACCGTCAAGGCCGGCCCAGTGAAGGGATCCTCATTCTCACCCAGCACGATGAGATCCGCATCAGCACCGCTTTCCAACGACCCCTTAACACCCTCCAAGCCAAGCAGACGTGCCGGCGCAGCAGTGACAGCATTGATAGCCGCAGCCGTCGAGGCACCCGACCAACGACGGAAGTTGTTAACACACTCGATAAGCGTAGCTGATGACCCAGCAATCTTATCAGAGCCCTCAAGCGTCAACCGCGCACCGGTCTTAACAATCCGCTCTCCGTTCGTCCACTCATAGACACCGTCAGGCAGACCACACAGGCGCATAGCATCGGTAACCAAGATCAACCCATCCGGGTGAGCATTGTACGCGATCTTGATGGAAGTGGGATGCAGATGAATGCCGTCGGCGATAACACCGTAAAATGGCCTGCGGCGCTCACTCTGTCCCAGCAGACCGAAGATACCTGGGTTGCGGTGGTAGAAGGGTCTCATGGCATTAAACAGGTGGGTGATCATGCGGGCACCCTTATGCGTGGCTGCAACAGCCTGTTCGAAGGTCGCGTCGGAGTGGCCAATTGCGTAGATGATGTTGCGCTTGGCGATTTCAGGAATGTGGGCCATCATGTTGCCTACTTCGGGGGCGGCTGTGATCATCTTGATTGGACTGTCGCTGCCCAGGTTATCGGCGCCGTAGCAGTGGAGAAGGTCGTCGAATGTTTCCGCGGCGCGCAGAACTTCGGGCTTGTGAATGCCGTTGCGGCCGGGGCTGATGAAAGGGCCTTCGGCATGTGCGCCTAGTGACTCGGCGCCGTCTTGGGGCGTATGGGTCCCTGCGGTTGGGCCGAGGGAGGGGAGGACCTGGAAGAGTAAAGGTTAGGAATGGGGAATCTCGCATGGCTTATAGCGACACTTTTGCTCTTTGCTTACCTTCCAGTACACCTCGGGGGTGGAGCTCACGAGGGTCGGCAGGTAGGAAGTAACACCGGTTCGGGCCAATCCACGGTTTACCATGCGCAACCCCTCATCATATTCCTCCTTTGTCTCACAGGGTACGGAGAAGTCAAAGCCGTGAGCACCGTTCAACTGCACATCGATCATACCCGGGGCGATGATACGGCCGCCGAGGTCGATGATCTCGTCAGGGGACAGGTGCAACCCATAGAAAGCTTCTTGATCCTTCAGGATCTTTCCAGTGAGAGAATCAATCCAGAGATCTTGCTCGATCAAGTCCAAGCCGCGCACCAGGCGACAGTTGGTGAACTTGGTAATGCGCGGGGTAGAAGTCTTGCCCGGCATTGTTTATAGGAAATATTCCTTATCAGATCAGATCAAGTAGTTGGGAAGTAGAACCGATAGAAGAGGGGGAAAATCCCAAGTACATAAAGATCCAGGCACAATGATGTAACCGTAGACTGCGTGACATTCGGCATGCCGATGTGGTATACCATATATACTTGGATACTAGTAGTAGTAGTAGTAGTAGTAGTAGTAGTAGTAGTAGTAGTAGTAGTAGTAGCTGTATTGTAATAATACACCTCGATACTCGGCCTGTAAATTATCATAACCGGGCTTGACAATACCGTATCAATACCGTAGTACCTTAGTCCCCGCATGCTACACTCCGCATGCGGGTCTTTTTCCTTTCCCAACTTTTTCTTTTTTCTTCTTTTTTTTCTTCCCAATGCAACATCTCCCCATCCGCATTGTCGCATTGAAGGATATCCCTCATTTTCCTATTATAACTCCTTTTTTTGATTTCCTTGGTTTGCAACTTCTCCAGACTCGATGACTCCATCTTTTCTTGTCCCCCGCAACCTTCCCCTCAATGGCTACGTGTATGTCGCATTGAGAAAAATGGATCCAAGATAAGAAAGTTTCAGACTCGGTTATATTAGTTTGTCTACTAAAAAGCCTTAGCCTCCTAATAAAAAAAAATATATTCCTCTTTCAGATACTTTTGAAGGGATTAGTATCTACATTCTTCATTTCTTCACCATTCTTCACCATTCTTCACCATTCTTCAGCCTGTTTCTCACGTGGAGTACATTCTTTGGACCCCTTGGCTCGCTTGTTGATTGATTTTGACTATTTTTCCTTTTCCCTTGCCCCTGTAGATCTTGTTATCCTACAACCATGACTGAGTCGGAGAAGCAAGAAGGAGAGAAGCACACGGAGCTGCCGACAGCACAACATGCGTCCATGTCTGCCCCTGTGCCTTCTTCTCAGGACCCCGAGTCAGGTGTGGACCAATCGGTGATAGGCCCAGCATGGATGTACAAGCCACTATTCAAAATTGGCAAATGGGAGGCTCCCTACTTTGCCTCGCCGGATATGCAACTATATCTGGTGTCATTTGTCTGCTTTTTATGTCCTGGAATGTTCAATGCTGTCAGCGGTCTCGGTGGCGGTGGTCAAGTTGACGCCCACGATGTGAACAATGCAAACACTGCACTATACAGTACCTTCGCAGTAGTCGGTTTCTTTGCCGGCTCTATTGCCAATCGCATTGGTCTGCGGCTCACACTCTCCCTGGGTGGGTTCGGGTACTTCCTCTACGTTGCCTCGCTCCTCTCGTACAATATCAACCAAAACGCGGCCTTCCTCATTTTTGCCGGAGCTCTGCTCGGTGTCTGTGCTGGTCTGCTGTGGTGTGCTCAGGGTGCGGTCATGTTGAGTTATCCACATGAGCATGAGAAGGGAAAATACATTGCTATCTTCTGGGTGATTTTCAACTTGGGTGGTGTCATCGGTAGCTTGGTACGTTCACTTTGCACACTTTGAAATCCCATTTAATAATAAAAAAAAAAAAGGAAAAGAAAAACAATATACTGATATCAACAGGTCCCTCTCGGTCAAAACATGCACTCCACTGCCGGCACCGTCAATAATGGCACCTACATCGCCTTCCTTGTTCTGATGGCTATTGGCTTCATTCTCTGCTGGTGCCTTGTCGATTGCAAGCACGTCAAGCGCAAGGATGGCTCGCGCGTTATTGTGATCAAGAACCCAACCTGGAAGTCCGAGTTTTTAGGTCTTTGGGAGACACTGATCCACGATTCATACATTATCATGATGTTCCCCATGTTTCTGGCCAGTAACTGGTTCTACGCATACCATTTCAACTCAGTCAATCTCGCCTACTTCAATGTTCGCACTCGCGCCCTGAACAGTCTTCTGTACTGGCTGATGCAGATGGTGGGCGCGTTCGTCTTCGGCAAGCTGTTGGATTTGAAGGGCCTCTCGCGTCCGTGGCGTGCCAAGCTCAACTTTGGCGTTTTGCTCGCGATCACCATGGGCATCTGGGGTGGAGGATATGCCTTCCAGAAGCGTTACACCCGCGAAACCGAGGGTCTCGGTACGGATTTCACCGACAGCGGCTACATTGGACCAATGTTCCTGTACATGTTCTACGGATTTTACGATGCAGCTTTCCAGACCTGCACTTATTGGTACATGGGTTCTCTCTCCAACAACAGCCGCAAGTTAGCCAACTTTGCTGGTTTCTACAAGGGAATCCAGTCTGCTGGCGCTGCCGGAATGTGGAGGTAAGCAACCCCTGCTCTCTCTCTCTCTCTCTCTCTCTCTCTCTCTCTCTCTCTCTCTCTCTCTCTCTCTCTCTCTCTCTCTCTCTCTCTACTCTTCCCCTAACTAACAAATGTTCAGTCTGGATGCACAGGAGACCTCATACATGGCCGAATTTGCCTCTTGCTGGGGTATACTGGTCGGTAGTATGCTTGTTGCCTCACCTGTGATTTTCTTCAAGGTCAAGGACAGCACTGCCGTCGAGGACGATCTGCGATTCTCCGACGAAACTGCCGCCGAAGTCCTGGGCCATACCAATGAAATGTCTGAGATGAATAAGCCTCACACAGAAAGCCAAACTCCTACCGAGACTCTCCGCGACTCCCATGAGGAGACTACTACCAAATAATGAATTGCTCGGCGAGGGACCCAACAATCCCTACCGGTCATCTGTATCACCACGCGGTCAATTTTTGATTTAAATCACCTTCTTCATTCTCACTACAGTTTGACGAAACATCTGCATTTACGAGGCGTGTGACTTTTCTATACCCGCGAGACTCCCGGGCCACAACTGCGCCACGGGCCGTGAGGATCATATTCAACAAATACTCAATGTCAGTCAACTCGGTTTCTTGATCTTGTACATTATCTAGTGTGGCTCTGCTTTGTGGGTGCCAGGGACTCTCATTTCGGGTGTACTTTAGGTCTACTATGGTTATGGGGAGTAGTCTATCTAAATGCGTACATATGTAACATCTCAAACTACAATGCCATTGAACATATTATCAATATTTAATCAGGTCCACCCATTGGCCTCTCTCACATTAGCGCACCGGACCCAGAAGCCTTGGTAGCCGTAGGCAACGGCACCGAAGACTGGGTGTGAGTCGCCGACTCGGGCCCAGTTGAGCCAGAATCCTGCTTCAGCTTCTTTTCTCCTTTGGGCAATTCCCAGCCATTCAGCGTACGGTTAAACAGCTGCAACGAAGCCTCTGGCTGATAATACGGCACCTCATGACCAGCTTCATAAATACGGGTGAAAGAGAAATTGCCATACTCTCTGGTCGCGCCATACTCGACACCATCGACGAGGAAGGGCGCATAGCCCGCCTCCTGGAATTCCTTGCTGTGCTTGTAATTTGCCGCAAGGGAGATGGCCTCGCCGCCGAACCAGTTGCAGATGTAATCTGCGTCACCGTAGATAAGGGCGACGCGGACGGGGCGGGAGAGGATGTCTTCTAGGTCATCGAGGAAGGTGGGCCAGACGAAGTCACCTGTTTGCTGGAAGGCGAAGTAGACTTCGTTGTTGGATTGCGTGTAGTTTAGATCGACACCCAGGGCGTTCATTACCGAATCTTTGGCGAGGTAGTTCGTATAGTAACCTTCTGGGGTTGGGTCGTCGCTTGGATGGCGGATGTCGTACGTGCCTCGGCCGCTGAAGGCGTAGTAAGGGCTCTCTGAGGTTCCGTAGCTTGTTAGTTGTTCTGGTAGATGTAATATGTAGTCGGGGTATATAGGTACAGTCTACATACCGACGTTGTCTCGACACATGTTGGCTGCCTCGGCGCAAAGTGCGAGGTCGGATACCGAGGTGCGGTTTGTAAACCTGCAGGTTCTGATTTGGTCCTGGCAGCCGTTTGGCATTTCATTGGCAAATTTCATGTAGTTGTAAACTGTGTCGTTGATCTATATTCTTTGTCAGTGTGGAAGTATATCATTACATCTTTGATGACTTACAGCCTTGATGCCGTAGGTGTTGTTCACCGCAAACTCAGGGTAATACTTGGCTTGAATTCCTTCATCAATGATACCATTGATGATACCCAAGGTGTTGAAGTCGAGTTGAATGCCGTCCTGGGCGCCGCTGGCAATCTTAAGGTTCTCTTCATAGAAATGATCGAAGAACTGCCCAGGGTTAGACAATTCCAGCGAATGGAATAGGAGTCAGACAGGCAGTTGACTTACAGTAGGGCCATAATGTCTACAATAAGTCAGTAATGGATACATCAACAGATAATTTCAGAAGCATTAGAGTGAACTCACCCTCCATAACTTTCAGTCCACAGATTGAAGCTCTTCGACTTGATCTTCGAGTCCAGCTTGGGAAGACCACCTAGGAATCCCTGCAGGACTTCCCAGGTAGCTTTGGCAGCAAGTACAGTTGTATCAATTGCAGTGGCGTTGATGACTGGATAGCGGCCATCAATACCTGCATATGAAGGGTCTTCATATGAACCAGTGATGGGATTAAGGGTGCCGGGGGCTTTTTCGGCGTAGGAGAAACCTGCGATTATATGAGCCAGATGTATAGGAAAAGGGAAAGGAGAATAGAAAGATATTCGTACCGACACCCAGTGGCTGAGAGATGAATAACATATTGGAGACCTCACTCCACGAGTTCTTGTTGATATAAGATTCATTATGCTCGTTGACACCACAGGGACCCAATTCCTCGAACAATCCAATCAAGGAGTCACTACCCGGTCCACCATTTAACCACAGGGTAATTGGCGCATTTTCCGGGTCATGGCGAGCCTCGAAGAACCAGAAGAAAGTGTGCTCTGTTGGAGAGAGGTCCACATAACCCGCATAAGAGTTGACACCCGGGGTGGTTTCACAAACACCCTCTTTGCCAGGCTCTTTATATCGAATAGTGACATTATTAGCCGTCTTGATAGTCTTCACACCTGTTGGATGCTCGGGCAGCTGGCGGCGGAAAAAGGCCTCTAAGCTCTCCGAACCATCCTCCGATGGCACCACGAGCGCCGCTACAGCCGGCAGTAATGGAATCCAGTGGGAGACACGCATAATGGGTTACTTGTTACGAGTGAAGATTACAGGGTTATTTGGGGATACTTATAGTCCCAGAAGAGGGGAAAATAAACCATGATAAGGAATTATTTCACGCTATTGGGGGAACTAAGCCGGGGATTTCATCGATCTCCGTTGGAGCTCCGGGGGGGAAGGTCGCATCGTTTTTAAGAGGGGAAAAGAGTCAAAGCTCCACTCGGGGATTCGACGTGAATTGAACGAGGAAAAAGATCGTCGCTAGACTGTACAGTTGTACGGCCCTGCGGGCTGTGTCTCTAAACAGCAGACATCTCAATTGGCCAAGAGCTGTTGTACGTTGTACTTCCTAGGCAACAAGACAAGGATCCTTCAACGCAGTATGACGTGATATGTTTACGGTCTGATTCTTTTGGAAGATACTATTAAAGTACTTATTCGAACAGGACATGCTTAACAGAACAATCTATGTAGTAGCGGTAGCATCGATAACGCCCAGAGCCATGATAGTAGATAATGAGTCTGGTATCAATGACCTCCAGCCTGGAGGCTAGGTGAGTGTGAGATCACGCGAAAGATGGAAGGATGTACTTGACAATAGAAGGACTGTAGATTGTAGTCACAGTAAACGATTTGATAGCTTGGCTTCCTGACTAGGTTGCGGCAGTCCCGGCCAAGCTGACAATACCAAGGTGTGTTCCAAGAGTCTTTCCTAAGTAGGAAGGTCTATAACACCAGTAGACTTGGAAATTGAGTTTTGAAGTCGACTGACCAAAAGCTTAGATGTATTACTTCGTGTTCTTTAAATAAACAGTGCAACCTTTGGAATTCAAAGACGATGGAGAGAGAACGAGAGAAGTGAGGGGGAAATCACCAGGTAATGTAGATGCAAACTGATCAAACAAGACAAATCAAGCAAATCAAGCAAACAAATTAAACAAAGTACCCAACTTTGGGAAATATCCATGATAACTAGTGCATGTTAGTGCATATTAGTGCATATTAGTGCATAGATTGTCCTACGTGGTCGTAGTGCATGTAGCACTATGTAAATAGGATGTTGCTACTTGTACGTTTATACAGAATGTGTGAAAGCCTGAGGCACTTGAAGTCAATCGTATTATATCTCTATGTTGTACATAGTGTACATACTCCGTCCTCCGTACTCCGTATCAGGTCCCGAAATGGACCGCTTCTAGAGTTGCCGATCTCGCATATCATTTCCCATTCCCTCCTTTCGTTTAGAAATAAAATAAGAAGTTCGGGTACAATATGGAGTGTAAGGCTATCACGAACTGCCCTACGTTGTACGGAGTACCTCATGCCCTACCACATCACGCCAAGTCTCGTAGTTTGCCACGTCTCCTAATACATGTAGATGAGCCCTACTCGGTACTCCGTAGAGCCCTAGAGGATGTCTCTTTCGTAAAAGGGGAAACATACTAGGAACTAAAACCGGATAAACCATTGATCCGAAATTAAGTGCCGTGGTCTCAGACTCTCCGATCTCCCAAAAGTTGTTGTGATTTGATTCAATTTCGATACATTGCCGGGTGGTCATTGGCTGATTTGGGGGGGATGTCAAGTGGAAACGTTGCCGACGTGGACCCTCCACCACGTAATAACCCCCATAACCAAAAAAAGAAAAAAAAAAGAAAGAAAAAAGAAAGAAAAAAGAAAGAAAAGAAAAGAAATTAAAGAAATTAAAGATGTCCAACATATTTTCCTCTCTTTCATCTCTTTGTTCAAAGGGGCCATAAGATACCCTTCTCCCTGTTTTGACATATATGTGTTTCACTGGACCTATTCAAAAAAAGTAAGTCAGTTCCACCTTTCTATTGATTTCTCTCTCTAATCCCATATAAAGTAGTACCTTGCATATCTACACCAGCCATCCTCAGTCCAGATCTTCACCATGACTAAAGCCATGGGCTGGTTGCAATTGTGATTTTATAAATGGATAGGGGCTATTACACCAAAACTTCAAAAGTTTCGTTCAATTTGTAACTTGGGGCATTTTATCTCTAAAGTGTGCAATCATCGGCTTATACTCGGGCCACTGCGAACGTGTAATAGATCATGGATACGCCGGAGTCTCCTGTTCACACGCCCGATATTGCGAAGCAACCGGACACTCAGAAAACATCCAGTCCTTACCCATCCCATCCCCTTGCCCAACTCCAGGGCCCGTTTGAGGAATCAATTATCGAAACGACCGATCGTTCTAAAACTAATTGGATCGTTGACATTGACGCGCAAACCCGCCGACGGGACCTATTAGAGAACGATGAATACGAGCGGCTTTGTGGGCGAAAATGGCGCCAAAGGGCCTCTGAAAAGTGAGAGAAGTTGTACTCCTATCAAGTGGATGGACTGAACTAACCATACAGGTACCATCCATTTTGGAAATTGATCTCCCAAATGACTTTCGGAGTCCACCTCTTAGCCAAGAGCCTGGCAAAATCCGAAGCCTCAGTCATGAAGATTCTACAGAAACATGTGAATGAGTTGGATGGCTTCTTGGAAAGGACCACCGAAGACTTCTTGATCATCCGACTAGACGTTCGCACGCGAATTCAGTATCTCAGCCTACCGCTGGGAAACCTTGACGTCTTCGATGAGATGCTAGAGGACCGGAATTTCCGGCTATCAGTTGTCGCCTATAATGATCAGATTGAACATGCCATTGAAAGATTCACCCTGGCCGTCACAGACTGCCTGAAGGACCTACAAAAGGCAAAGGAGGCTATGGGCGCACTGTGGTTCTACTTCCGGGAACTCACGGACGGGGACTGCTTCAAGTCCGAGAGCCTCAAGGCTTTCCACCAGGCCATGATGGACAATATGGAGGGCTGGATTGTCGCAATCTCAAAACTTCGTCGACGGGGCACTGCTCTTCAGAAAGCCCTGACCCAACTTGGCTTGGCGACTACAGAAATGCAACGACGGGTGGGAATAGCCAGTAGGAAGGATGTAGTGAGTTGACAGACCTTGATTTTCCGATTCCAGCGCTAATGGTCACAGCGATCGTTTGTTAAACACACCAACAACACTGTGAATCGAAACAAGTCGGTCAAGCAAAGACTCTTTGCTAAAGAACGGCCCACATCCGAAAAGCCTCTTCCTCGGGATCCATTATCGAAGCCAAAGAGGACAAGGACACCAACGGCCTCCAAGCAGTTTGAGAGTGCCACAGTTAAAAACCAAACCGACACCCCTGCGGATCCACCCATCCTGGGCGATGGCATTCGGCGCAGGATCATGAGTCGGGCCAAATCATGCAGTGCTCTTATAGCAGAAGCCGGCGCAGGCGCCGGCAACGAAGCCCCACCTCCCCTTCCATCGACATCCGGAAGGCTCAAACGCAAGCTCTCCAAGCCCTTCCTACCCAAACGGTCTGCCAGCGAGAAAATCAACTCGGCTCAATGTCGACCGAAAACAGCACCTTCACAACCCTCACGACTCTCACGCACCATCTCCATAGAACAGCCCCGGGCATTCTGCACCACCCCGCGCCCGCGAACTGGACAATCCACAGCCCAATCGCCCATGCAAGCGCGACAGGAAGCCCACGACCGACTCACGAATGGCCGAGAGACCATGAAGGAGCAGATATCCCAGTTCCTCAAGACGGACCGCGTGGTCGAAGCCTGGGATAGCGTATCCAAAACCGCATGCTGTACACTCCCGATTGCCAAGGCGAAAGATTGGCCCAGCAGCGTATTCCGAACCAAGTCTTCTACTACCCTCGAAAATAAGGTCAACGACACCAGTCTCTCCGGGCCGGATCTGGACAGGCAGATGTCCTGGGTACAGGAAACGTTCGAGGTATTACCTACATACTCGTTCAAAACCAAACCCGACATGTCGCCCCGGATCCATGTTTTATCGGTGCAGATGACCCACGAAGACACCAATGGGGCTGAGAGAGAGGCGAGTTTGGATTTGAAAAGTGAAATCCGGTCGAGTATCACCGCGTTACCGGCTTTGCCATCCGTCCCGGCTTAATGGTAGGAACTTCGTATATTAATAATTGTTGACTTTATTATAAAGATTACATTGTGGCATCTAGATTGACTAGTCAAGGTTGAGGGATATCTATGAAAGTGTAGTACATCATCACTCGACTCAATAGAGACAATAGAATTATAGAGAATAAGACCGAATATGCACATGTATTTAATTTTTATTTGATATTTATAGTATAATATGATATGATATACAAGATATAATAATAGAATAATAGAGTAATAGAATAATAGTATAATACTTATAAGGACTATAACTACCTAGGTATATACTCCATACGTACTACTATGTGTTCACGTGCGTCAGCCCTGCCCCAACTGCGCCACGCAGTCTTCCTCTTTTTCACTTTGCTTTTTCTTTCTTTTCTTTTTTCTTTTCCTTTTTCCTTTTTAATTCGAATGACCCTGCTGTACTCTCTTTAGTTCTCCTCTAAAATATTTGATTCAAAATTGTAAGTACTGGTACAACAGTCACCATACAAAATAAGGCGGCCAGGCAAGTCACAGTACCTTTCCCCCCAAACTGCAGCCTAAAGTGCCAAGGACCCACCGCTCTCACCAGCCTCCCATTGACGTCGAACATCTCACATCCTTGAAGATTGGGTTCTTCTTCTTCTTCTTCTTTCTTTTTTCCCAATTTATCCCTTCTGTCGCAAATAATTAGCCCCTCATGCCAGTCCTATACCCTCGATACTGGTGAGTACACTGTGATAACCCGTCAAAAGACATATCGCTGATCCCTCACAGCTCTGGTTACTATCATGGCAATGACTGCTATTCTACCTGGGACTCTTGGGGTCGCTGGGTAGCGTTCGCCGTGATCGTCGGTGTAGCCTTCCTACTTTTCTTCAGTTTCGCGTGAGTCCTACCCCATCTTGTCTTCCATTCGATCTCGATTTTAACAAGCCTTGTTTCAGATGCTTCAACGCACGTCGCCGCCGAAATCATGGCCAGCGCCCCATCACAGGAACCGGGTGGATGGCTCCTCCCCCCGGACCTCCTCCGCCAAACCAACCCATCTATCAACAACCTCCCTACGGCGACCCTTACTACCAGCAAAATGCGCCCCCTCAATACAGCCCGAACCCTCAGCACCACGGCTACTTTGGTGCCCAAAACGCATCACCACAGCAGCAAGGCATCGAGTTGCAGCAGCCTCCGAATGCGTACGGTACCAACGGATATGCGCCGCCACCTGGCCCACCGCCCAATGGCCGCAAGGACTAAACTCATACGCATCTTTTCAAAGCTTAATGAGCATGGTTTTTAAGGTCTTCCGATGTTGCATATATCCCGATAAATGTGCCGGAAGGTAATGGTTTACGGCGTTGTCAATTGCGAAATATGTTCTTCTTTTTATTTGATCGCATACCCGCGTGGGTGGATGGATGGATGGTTTTTTCTTTTTTTCGCCTACTACTTAATGCTTCCTCGTGTCTTCCATGTCATATCTAACTGAAGTTCAGCTGAGTTCAAGCATTTAGTCTGTCTGAGATCCCTGAAAAATGGGACTTGGGTTATGAAGTTCTAGGTTCTTTCTCGTACAGTTCTCTCTAATGATACTTGTACATCTTGAACGGCCAAATGGACTTGAATTAAATAACCCAAATTAGAATTGCTCTTTCAAAGTAAACTGGCCCTAATCGATTCACTGGGGCATCGTGTGCTTTGCCGATCGCCTGGTTTCAGAGCAAAAGGTCCAATTGGCAAATACTTTGAGATTGGGCCAGTTGAACTCGCCAATTCAGCTCAATTCTTATAAACCGGCCTCGCAGGTACATGAACATGTATTGCGATTGATATTTTGAGATTAGCGGGCTGATTAGTGCCCCAGGCACCCCATCTCCGCCCTATATTCCCGCTCCGCTCTGCATTTTCCTCAATGCGACAACCTCATGGATATCGACGATATTCTCGCGTCAGTGGACCGCGGTCCAGGTGCCAGTCTGGAGTCCGCAGCGCTGGACCACCAGTTGCTCACGCGCTTCTGGGTAGCCGAACGCGCCGTGTCGGAGGTACTACCGTGGCCGGCGCCACTGATGGAGCGCATAATGGACCGCGTGCGGATACAGGTACACACAGCACCTACACAGCAGCTACATAGCAATACTCCCTAGAACGATCTCTAATACAATCCGACACCTACAGATCGAAACAATCGAAGATCTAGCCGCGTCGTCAGAAACAACCCTCCCAACAACCGCAAACACCCACAACCCCAACCTCAACCTCCGCCTCTCAATCCTCCAAACCGACCTCGCCCGCAGCCAATACATAGTGCGCAGTCTTTTACGAGCCCGACTCGCCAAAATAACAAAATACAGCATGCACTACCTAGTGCTGCTAGCCTCGCGCAACAAAAACCCCCTCGCCTCGCAAACACAATCAACCGCCTCCTCACAGAACCCCAACCAGCAGCCCGAGGACTCCGTGCCGGATATATCAGAGCTGACGGATCTCGCTCCGCTGTCCGAGCCGGAGACGTCGTTCTTGCATGCACACCAGACCCTTCTGGCTGGCCACTACGCGGGGTCGTTTATGGGGGCATTCCCGCGGCAGCTGAGGCGGTTGGATGATAATGCCGGTGGGACCAGTATGATCCAGGGGCCCGATTTGAAGGAGGTTGTTTTTGTTCGGTGTCTTGGTGCGGAGGTTCCGGTTGTTGTTGGTGGGGAGGAGGAGGAATATGAGACGGGAGTTACGATGCGGATGGGAGATGTTTGGGTTGTCAGATGGGAAGGGGTTAAAGGGGCTTGGGGGAGAGGGGAGGTTGAATTATTATGATTCTTTCGAGTCTTTGCTTTTCTTTTTGGGACTGGGGTTTGATATTCGACTTCATCATAGCGGAGTGGCGTTTGGGTTATTTTATGATATATTTTCTTATTTCTATGGGAATTTGCTTCTACCAATGTAGATAGATTGAGAGATACTATGCATGTCCTGCCAAAGCAGTTCCCATTGGTCAGTAAACAAAATATCAAATCAGATGGGTTTCTACGGACATTTCATTTCTTTCAATCCCTTAAAAAAGACGCCAATCGCTAAGCTCAGAGAAACGCAAAGCTCCTGAAAACACAAACACCGAGATGCGAGGACACCCCAGATCATAAAATCATAACAAGCCAGAGCAAATGAGTCCAGATCACCGAGATAGTCTGACTTTATGCGACATATCCATAGGTGGGTGGCTCTTCCGAGACTCGCTCCAGGTATTCGCGGTCAATCAGACTCTCAATCCGACGCTTGATCATGTTCACGTCTGGAACAAAGCGAGCGGAGAGTTGCGAAAGAGTCTCAGTCATTAGTTGAGAATGAGTAAGCGTTTTGCGTTGTCTGTGCCAAAGGTTAGTCTGTCAGATCATATAGGGATATATATGGAGAAAGGGACATACTTCATAATGCGGACGATGGCAGCTTCGATCGTACCGTTGCGCTCATCATTCATCTTCTTTTCAGTGACCTTGCGTTGATCTTGGTTCTCGACCTTGTTCGCACCGCCGCTGACAACTCCGATACGCACTTTCACAAAGGGGCTCTGGAAATCATGGTTGAAAAGGAAACGGTCCGTGGGCTTCACATCCTTGCTCATAGGGTCTTTCTTCAAAACCCGGGTCTTTGGGGCAACGGCGAGCGATTGCAAGTTGCGGGTTAGGTCGTGGTCTTGGATCCGGGTGCGGCTTTTGATTTCGTCATAGGTGAGGGCTTCGCCGTCTGGGATGTCGTTGAATAATAACAGGATGACCATGGCATATGTTGACACGTTGAGTTCATAACGCTGGACTTTGCCATTGGAACGTACGAAAGTGGCTCGAAGATCGCCAGTGCCCATGCTAGCTTGCCACGACAGTTTACGGCCGCTGTGCTTGTCGAGATAAAACCTCTCAAAGCTTTGCTTCAGTGTGTCAATCTCCCGTGGGAAAATGCAAGGCAATTGGACCATTCCCTCTTTGCTTGCCATTATTTCCATCGGCCACATGGTACTAGTGAGAACGTTGATCTCCAGGTCCACGGGTTTCTGGTCAGGGTCACCACTGCGCGCAATGTGTTCCTTGTAACTGGTGGTAAGATCTTCCGAAATGGTCATGTCCTTGAACATAGACTCAATGCGTTGGGTGAACTGGTTACCGACCTCCAATTTCATCTTGGAGATCATCTGTCTCTCTGCATCCATGCTGACAGAGCGTTTCATAAGAAGACGGCGTGATAGATGTTTCTTATAATAAGTCTCAAATAGATCCTTGTCCTTGATGTAGCGCAACAATGTGATACCATTGTCCAGGAGAACATCTACCTCGCTTTCTGTCTTTCCCTTAATGCCCTTCTTCAAGTTTTCATCGAAGAAGAGAGACAGATACTCAGAGTTCCGTACATTCATGTTGATGAAGTTGGCAAAGCTGGCTCCGATTGAGCCTTGCATGCCCTGGTCGGAGGCGAAGGCGTTCTCCCAAATGTTATCGAATTTCCGCTTGAGGCCAAGGATGTCGTCGACCCAGCGGATTGCTGACACTGTTTGCTGATTCTGAGGCTTTTCCTTATCTTTGCCCTTCTCGGGCTTTTTCTCTTTTTCGCCATCTTTGTCTGCCGACTGCCCTGGGGCTTGCGGTAAGAGTATAGACGAAGCATTGATTTCTTTGCCCATTTCCACAATCCGTTTGTTGACCATGTTCGTCAAAGCTTGCTTCTTTTTGTCGACTCTTTTATTGAGCATGTAAACATTCCGTAGCCCTTCCAACTGATCGTGATCCAGCATGCGTCGGACACCAGTTCCCTTGAGATTGACGACTTCGTCAATATTGCTCCGGATCAGCTGCTCGTCAAGCAACTCCAGGACCTTAGGCTCTGTTGTGGCCGACAACATATAGCGGCATCGCTCTTCTTCTTCAGTGATCCGTTGGGTCGCGAGTCGGCAAAACGTGGCAGCGTCTCCTATTTCCAACAGCCGTTGCCCTTCTGCTTGGTAGAACTCCTTACTCGTTTCGAGAAAGGCTGGTTCAAACTCGGTTAGATATAGCTTTGAACTTTCCTCCTCTGTTGCAGTTTCGTAGAGGCCCTCCAACATTTGTATGCAATGCCGAATGAGGGGCCGCTCAATGATGTGGCCAGAACGTTCCAGTTGGATCATGAACAGTATGGTGGATTCGAGCAGATCCATGACAGTCAAAGCGGAGCCGGCACGGACGGGGGCTCGTAAGATATGGTCTCGGAATAGAGCCATGCAGGCAACGTAGATGGGTGGGTGAGTACGGCTTGCTACCATACGGTCCTGCGCAGGAAGTTAGAGCATTATAGAAATACCATAGAGTGTAAAAGAACTCACCATGTACATAAGAACATCGGTAACCATGCCCATGCCCAATTGATGATCTTCCCAAGCATCCTTCAAGACAGTGAGGAACTTCTCCCCCGCCTCCCTCCTCTCACTCGACTGGTCCTGCGCATCGGTGGATTTTTGCGCCCGCACTAGGCTCGAAGAAATTGAATCAGTAACGAGGGTTCGGACGTTGGTTTTCAGCCAGTCCTGCTCCAGTTGCTTGACTTGTTCGTAGAGATCAGGAGCCCGCATCATCAACACGATCTTGTAGGCATGACGGTAGATCTCTTCGAATGCCAGGGTCGAGGCATTTTTGGTATTAATTTCAGTCAACGATGATGAGAGCACCGTCCATATAGAGTCGAAATCTTCGGTATTGGCATGGGAGACTCCCTAGAAGTATAACTAGTTAGCGGATAGCTTCATAGTATTGACCCCGCCGCTCAACGAACCCTTCGGGGAGCTCGAATCTTGTGACGAGCCCTCATTGCTGCCATATTGAAGGCCACAGTAAAACCAAGAGAAAGTGAGTAAATAGAGAACCCAAGGAGAAAAAGAAAAAAAGGTCGAAGAAGAACTGCGCTCTTCTCTCCGCGGAGGCCAACCCCGGAAATTCTAAAGTTCCGTCTGTCGCTGACCGAGCATCGTCATTTCAGTGATTTTCTTTTCCATCCGAATAGTCTCCCTTTTGCCTTGCAAATTTCTCTATATCTTTTGAAGTTCTTTCTCGGATTCTAAATACCTGTATACCTCTACACACACTATCACCATGCGCTCTTTCACCTCGGGTCTCCGCCCATTGAATGCTCTTGTGTCGCAAGCACAATCATCCACTACTATTGCACGCGCACAATCCTCACGCTTCCTCTCGACACAATTCCCATCTCTACGCTCAGCTCGCCCGTCATCTATTCTCCCTCAATCGCAGCGTATCCTTGCCCAGACCCAGCTGCGATACAACTCCCACGCTCCTCGCCCTCTCACTGAATCACCGAAAAGCCAGGCGGAGCAAGAGGCTGAATGGGAAGCACAGAACCAGGAGCGTCGCAAGAACGAGGAAGCCTACCGCATTACATTCACCTGCAAGCCGTGTGGTCATCGCTCTGCGCATCGCATGTCCAAGCAAGGCTACCACCGTGGAACTGTCCTTATCCAGTGTCCCTCATGTGACTCGCGCCATGTCATGAGTGATCACCTTGGTGTCTTCTTCGAAAAGAAGACAACCCTGGAAGATCTGTTGAAGGAGAAGGGTCAGACATTGACCCATGGACATACGGATGGCAACTTGGAATTCTGGGAGGATGGGTCTGTGAAGAGTTATGACCTGGAGGGTAAGGAGATCCTGGGAGCACGCAATGATGATAAGTCGGCTTGAGTTCATTTGAAGTGAAAGCGAGTGAAAGTGAGGTTCCTACATAGATTCCATAGATTCTTTGTGGATTTGATGCATATCAGGTGTTTTTGTTTGGTCTTGGGCGTGTATATTATGGCGATGGAAAACTCTCTACTCAGCATGGCAGGATCCAAGCATCGAGAAAAGGAATATATTGGGGAATTTGTACATTAGAAATTAGTCGACTACCTTAATTTCATAACTCAGAAAGTCTACACATATTGAGAAAACACAAGGTCTGTACAGAAAAATCAAATTGTTCTGAGAAGGTATATACAATGCAAGTATAATATAAGTAATCCATCCCACCAAAACGCCTGAATTTTTTGTATGCCAATAACACCATTTCATGAGACATGCGAATAGATGTCAGATCCTCTACCAGCCCCGTCTCTTTCCACGGTGCTCCAAGCCCTTCTCACGGCGCTTGTCTCTCTTCCGCTCGTTCTTCTTCATCTTATCACGTCCGTGCTTCTCAGGGTCAGCAACGGCGTCGATGCGACGCTTGGCCCGTCGTCCTTCACGACGTTCCTTGATAGCCGCCTGGACCCTAGAAATATGCTCCACGTATTCGGTGGTGCCGAGTTTCTTCTGGAGGAGATCCAAGACCTCGTGGCAGTTGGAGACGAGAGACTTGTACGTGTTCTGGAAGGTCTCATCCGATGAGCGTGGCGCCGGGATGGATGGATCCGTCAGATGCTGTAGGGGAATGAGGATGACGCGCAGAGAAGGACGGATCTGTTCAACCTCGATGTGGCGGATGAGCGCGGCAAGGAGTGTGATGGAAGCTGTCTTGGGGACGAGAGCGTTCGCTCGGCCGGAGATAGTTTCCCGCCGCAAAAGGGAGGAGACCTGCTTGAAGATGTAATGAATCGCAGATCTGTTGTATTCCACCTTGGCTTCCTCCTTTGCCTCTCCCTCAGCTCCACTGCCAGCATCCTCATCCTCGTCCTCGTCTTCGGATTCAACATCCTCACCTGCCAGTTTCGGAAGTTCGAGTCCGTTTTGGGAGCAGCAACGTCCAAGAAAGACAGTGTTGCGTACACTCTGCATAGCAAGTTCCTCGGCAATGCCAGGGGTACGTAGACTGCGGAGACTAGCACGAAGAAGTTGCAGCATGGCCGGCTTGTCCATGGCGAGACCGGAACTTCCAGTCAGAGGTAGGGAAGCGTAACCAGCAGCGGCATTTGTCTTGGCCAGATCAGCCATCCACAGGCCTACAAGATTTGCAGCACAGGTCTTGACCCACGCGTGGGGGAAGAACAAGCACTCTTGGACGGAAGTCCAGATAGAAGCGCATTCCGGGCTCAGAGCAAGCGGGGAAGCCGATTTGCAAAGCTTTGTGAAAAGTTGCAGGGCATAGTAAAGAGCTTCCCAATTGCCATTCTCATGGTCATCAAGAACGGGCTGCATCAAGCCGGGGAGGATGTCGATAACGAAACGAGCCTGTTTGTCCTTCTCGGTCTGCTCGGCCTCGAAGTAGATCCGCATGGCCTGCAATCCAATACTGCATAGAGCCATGTTGTCGGTCTGCTCCAACCACGACCGAAGGGGAGTAAGGATAGTCTTCATCTGCTCCCGATCCGCACGGTTGAAGAACTCTCCTAGCAATGCACCAGCCAACTCACGGCATTCCGGCGACTCGTCGTTCGCCATAGCAAGGACGATAGGCAGAAAGAAGGTGCTGATGATATCCTGTGCTAATTCTGGGCCGGTCTTTGAAAGGAGCGCGTGCATCGCCTCCATAACTGACTGCCGTCCGGACTGATGCTTGTAGTCCAGATTCTTCGCAAAGAAAGCGAGCTGTTTGTTCCAGCGACTCTTTGCCTGCGGGTACTCGATCAGGAAATGAATGTAGGTACCGCGAGCAAGATCCCGGGCAGAGCGAGTTTGGTTCGTCACCATCATAGTGGCGATGTTGTCCATAAGCTCATACATCTCGGGAACGATGAGTTTCCGGGACATGACTGCGCGGATGAAGTTGAAAGTCACACCTTGGCGATCTGGCTCCTCGATGTCGGAGGCCAGACGCTTGAGCAAGTATGCAAGATGCCCGTCACGGAGCTTGGTGTCCTTTCGTTCACGCAACATGGAAGAAATCAACTTCAGGGAGGCCTGTGCCGCTTCGGAGTTGGTGCTAGGAGACTCCTTAACAAGTTTTACTGCTTCGGTGAAATAGACGTGTGAATTCTCGTCAATCTCTGGCAGCGGAAGCTTGATAATCGTGGAGAGCAAACGGAGAGCAGAAACCTTCACTTCCTCGTGAGACTGAACAAGCGCATCACCAATGATGGGAATGAAGCCCGACAAGTTAGAAGCTGTCAACAACGAATTAAACTTGTTGAGGATAGCACGAAGCACATCCAGCGAGAACCGGGTCAACTTGTAAACATGAGAAGATGTTGCACCTCTGTGCTCGCCCCGCTTGGCTCCTTGCAATCGGACTAAGAACCGCTCCTCGTACCTGGTCTTGGGCGCAGCCGGGCCTGCATCTGGGGCATTGTCTCGGTAGGCCTCTTTGATGACCTCGTAACAGAAGACCAACATATCGCGACTTTCGGCGTCAGGATTTCTCAGAAGACCGATGGCAATTCTTCGCATGAGCTCATCAAGCTTGTTGACTAGCTTCGAATTGAGCTTTTCACATAGGAGTGCCTGCAGAGGCCTAATCAGATTTGACAATTGGCTGATAGTTGAGACCTTAGCAAGGAGCTCCATAGAGTCATAGCTCTTGCTGCTCTTGACTTCCTGCATTTTGCTGGTGTATCCTTCAGCGTCCTTTTCTTGGCCGACTGTGCCAAATGTATCGTCCATCACAACCGCAACCAGTTCTTTCAAACAGTAATCCAGATCTCCTTGCTTGAAGTGATCAGTGGTGGTCACAAGCATGGAATGAACGGTGAATGAGAGAACGTGAAGCTGATAACCTCGGGCGAGAACGTTGCGAAGTTCTTTGAGGATATAGCCGAAATAGACAGGACCCAAAAGAAGAGCGAGCTCGTTGAGCGTTTTCCGTGCGGTGTCACGGGAATCCTGTGCTTTGCTCTTGAGGGTTGTGCATACGTCCAGCAGGACTGGCGGGAGACGAATAGCCAGTTCTTCTTCGGGGAGGATCTTGAGAAGCTTGACAGTGGTAATCGAAGCGGGCAGACGCATACTCATCTCCTTCTCCTGCTTGTGGTGGATGTAGTTCGTCAGGAAAGGAATGAAGTTTGTGGTCAATTCCGTTGAAACCTTCGTAAGAGAAGGAACAGTCTTGGCGAGCGTGCACATGGGCTGCTCAACAATATCCATCTTATCGACCTCACCATCAGTCTGGTTCTCCGTCCCCTTCTTTCGACTCATTGCACTAGACAGCGCGTCAGACATGCGGCCCAGCAGTCTGAGGATGTTCTTCTCCTTTTCAGGCTTGCTTGTCATATAACTGCGGTACCTCCGGAAGTTTGCTCGGAACTGGCCCCATTCCAGCCATTCTGAGAGAACACCAAGTGTTGCAACACCTTCGGCAATCAGGTTGTGGGCGTTTTCATCAGCAGCATCCTCGAAAATGAAATGC
This sequence comes from Penicillium rubens, assembly GCF_028828025.1. Lineage (NCBI taxonomy): Eukaryota > Fungi > Ascomycota > Eurotiomycetes > Eurotiales > Aspergillaceae > Penicillium > Penicillium rubens. Next base: position 7,492,039 of record NW_026890600.1, read on the forward strand.
TCAATGAGGGGAATGAAAATGGTGCCCAGGTTTGTAGCCTGAATGCTGCCTTGAGCTGCATCTCCAGCCAGACGCCGCAATGCACGTTGCCGGCGGTGCTGTTGGATGTGAAGAATGTTGGTGAAGAAAGAGGCCTCCTCATCATCACCGACGAGAAGGACGTGCATGTCCTGCACGGATGGTCTGGTGGGGTTGAGTTTGACGAAGTAGCCAATGACAGCGACAACTTCAGAGCGAATAAGTTCAGACTTCTGTCGGATGCCGTATTGAAGAGAGGGAAACAGAACATCATTGATGAGTGCCTCAAAGTCTGCGTCTGGTTCCGTGGACGCTCTGTCAATAAATCGTCTTAGACCAAAGGAGGCGCTAGATCGAATAGCAAGCTCATCTTCATCCCTCAAATGGAAAAGCATGTTATAGAGAAGAGGTTTCCACTGCTTCGCGCTCAAAGTCTGAGATAGTTCGTCGCTGACTATTCTGAAAGCCTGCAATCGTCTCGCATAATCGGGTTCGAGTCTTGTAGTTGAGCGAGAGTTTAGATCTGCACATAATTCGGCAACAATCTTGAGGTTCTCGTCGTGGATAGCAAAAGCACTAAACACCCGGGCCAATACTTCTCTGTTCGCATCATCCTTGAAGTAATCGAACATGGAGCACACCGCATCAAACACTTGTTGGGCAAGCTCGGCATCTTCTTTGGGATCCCACAAGGGCAAAAAGTGTTCGAGGATTTTCAATAAACCAGACTTGGTTCTCGGGCTGACACGATCCACAGGCTGACGAAGCAGATATGTTGTAATCCCGATAAGACTGGCGGTCTCTTTGGAAGATTCGACGCAAGGGGCGATTAGGGAAAGAGCGTTGACTCCGGAGTAAAGAACGGGCTTCGAGGGGCCTCTCTTGAGAAGACGACCGAGATGGAAGAGAGCATGCTCCAGGTAAGGAGAGAGGACTTCGGATTTAATTTGCTCAGCTGGGAAGTCAGGCATCTCTTCAGTTTCCTGCAATTTTTTGCCCGTAGACTGCTCAACCAACGGCATGAGAACCTCGTCCAAGATAAAGTTCTTGACTTCGTCGCGGGCAGACTCAACCGCGAGACAGTCAATTACCTTAGTCAAGACTTTGTCATTGTGCTGCACCAAGTAGAATGTTGACCGTGGGGCAGCAGCCCAAGTGGAGAACAATCGCAGAAGGCCTGAAACACCCTGCGCTGTCTCAATAGGGAACTGATCCAATCTGCTGTCAATCATCTCCTTGAAGATGATACGAACGTAGGGAGCCCAATCATGGTTCGGGACAATCGAGAAGACCAAATTGAGACAGCGAATACACGCCGAACGAATATTTTGGAGTACAGGCAAGAGGCGTTCATCTGGACGATCGCTACCCTCGTTGTAAATCGCCCGGCATGCTCGCACCAAACAGTAGACAACTACATCCATCGTCTGCGATGCAAATTCAGTCATACGGGTTTGGAGGGTCTCAAAGACAGTATCAATCAGCTTAAGCAGACCCAGCTGTCTTCTTGGGCTTGTCAACTCTTCTTGGAAGGCAGTCGGATCGCACTCATTGTTGTCTTTGACAACGTGCACGTTTGCAAGAGGGCCAAAAGAAAGCTGCATGAAAAGACCGAAGTCGTGCTCTGAGAGGTGCGAGATAGTTCGAAGGATGGTCTTTCGTCTGCCGGCTTGGCCAGCGGCGGCCGAGCCAGCCTTAGAAATCATTCGACCATAGAGTAGTCGAAGGACCACGGGAAGGAGAACAGCACGGTGCTCTTGTTGAATTAGGCTATCTTCGTCGCCAACATGTACGAAGACAGCAAGCTCATCCTTGAACCTGGCCTCATCCAAGAGATTAAGCAGGTTTTCCTGATACGGGCGCACATTCGGATCTTTCCAGGTGAAGAGGACTTTGAGAGCATGTTTCTGCAGGTCAGAGTTACCATGGCTCAGAAGTCCCAGGACTGCCGCATGAACCTCGGGTGCTTTAAACAAGACAATGGGGTTGAGGAATCGCGCGAACAAAGCAAGCATGGACAATCGATCCCGGAATCCCCAACGTACTTGCTCATCACCAGACTTAGCATCTTCGACCTTGGTCTCGCCAGTTGGGGGCGCGTCATCTTGGTCCTCACGCAATGCCCAGGACAAGAACAATGGCACAATCTGGCGCGAGCGTTTCTCAGCAACGCCCGGTGCAGCGTTCAAGACACGAAGTGCATGGGTTCGTGGGCAAGCGGGAAGGATGTCTGCGACGGTGTGGTCCTGTTTGAATTGCTGAGATAGTACATGATACGGATCCTCGGTGTTCTTGGTATTCGCGGCGAGTATTTTTTCGACCTTCGCAACGTTGTAACACTTGAAGTTGCTCTTGACGAAAGAGCTTTCATCATCTTCTGTTGGAGTGTCGCTGGGCGCTTCGGTATCCCGCTCTGACAGCCACTGGATAGACAAATCGGACACAATCTTCTCACCCTCAGGATTTTCGCAAATAGTCTTCAATGCAGCAGCAGAGTCATCCCACAATGGAGCCAACTTCTTCGAGAACAATCCGAAGCAAAAGTAAGGGACCAAGGTGGCCATCCATCTGCGGTGAGCAATTTGGGGGTAGAGAATCGCAAGTTTGCGGATATGCATAGAGATGGTCCTCACGGAGTCCATTGTCAGTGGACTCTCTTCGACTTCAATGGCCAACTCCACGGGCGAGGGGTCATCTTTGGCAATGCGAACGATTAACTCCCGTAGAATCCGAAGAGATACCAGTCTCAGCCTGTGCGACGGGCTTGCCAGGTTCACAATCAAGTCCTGAGCAAAGTCTTCCAGAGTGGGGTGTTCAAGCTCGGCTGCCACTGGGAGAGAGGAAATGAAAGCAAGGGCACCCTCCAAAAAGACTGGGAGGCGGGAGAATTTTGTAGCAGTGGCAATGATCAGTTTCAAGAGGCCCGAGTCAAGCTCTCCAACTTTGTTGGCGAGTTCGACATAGGTTTTGAACCCTTGACCAAGGAAAAACACCAGGCCCTTCGTCTGGGCGTCATTGCCTTCAGCTGCACCATCTTGGAACGCTGATAGGAGGTTATCGTGCAACTTGGAAACAATATTGGACATTGTAACAGAATCTGCAAACAAAGAGATAGCGCCTGGAAGCTTCACCAGCGCATTCAAAAAGGCTTCATCTTTCGTGGGGTACTCCAATGAATCAGTGATGCGAGATTTGAAGGCATCTGGGCAGGAAACGTAGCCAGGTTGTGAGGTCTCGGGCGTGATGCAACCAGCCTCATGCAGGCGTAGCAGGGTGAAACAAGTCTCCCACTCTGACTTTTGCCATGATGAGTTGATAAACTTTTGGAAAGGGGAAAGAACCAAGCTCTGGAATCGCTCCGATCCCCACTCAGAGAATGTTGCGCAGAAGAATAAGAAGTATTTGGAAAGCTGGCCTGTAGACACCAGGTCCATGATAGGGCGAAGGAAAGGTAGCAACTCGTCCATGGGGGACATCTGAAGGGCGTATGCGACGCTTGTAAGGATCTGTGATATCGTTGCTGATGAGACATCAGATGCCGACACCTGCTGGAGCAGGGACACTTGGATTTGATGAACAGTCTTCCAGTTTTGGATTCTGACACCCTTGCGAGTTGTCACAATCAGCAACATTATACGGCAGCACTCTGAGAGATTAGGATTCGGGGCAGATTTTGAACGATCTTCAATATAAGCCTTGACCGTGTCGAGAACGGGTCCGAAGGTGTCGGGAGTCGTGGCGTGGACAAGACTGACGACCAGACCAAATATAACTTCTGCAGGGTCATTGTGGTTTTCGCTAGTCGGCGGGATCTGACTTAGAACACAATTTAGGATATCCATGCCGTTGGAGTGAAGCCCGTTGTTGACTCCCCTGATAGCATCAGAGAACATGGTCATCAATCCTTCCCTGTAGTTTTCAGTATCCTTGTTGTCATCGGCGGCATTCGAGATATCATCGAAGAGGAATGAGACGGCAGTCTCGAGGGGTGCTTTGTTTTTGTAATAAACCAGGCCAGCCTTTCTGATAAGAAACGACATCGATTCAGCGGCGAACCTCGCCACAAATGGCTTTTGTCGTTCTTTCCCGAGATATGGAGTCATGATACCCAGCAGCTGTCGCAGATCCGGTACCAACAGACGGGAAAGGAATTTAAAGATCCATGCAAGACAAGTGAAACTCCATTCAACGACCTCAATATCGGGATGTGTCGCTGCAACGGATGACACCAGTGTCACCGCCGTAGCAAAATGTTTTTCGAACTTGACGCCCAGATCCCGAGCAAATTGCGCAAGCAAGCTCAAAAGCGGCTCCATAGAGAGCTGGTCTCTCTTCTCGATGAATTCCACCAATAGGCCCATAATCTTTTCTTCATGATACAGAACTTGCGCAAAGCTCTCGGAAAGAGGGTTGACATGCCGTACGAATTGTGTAAAGTTGTCTGAAAGGTTCATTTCGAACCAATGATCGAGGGCCGCTCGGAAATAAGAAGATGTTTCGTCTTCATCTTCGCCGAAACTGGCGCGGCGCACGCGGTGGATCGGGTCGATTTTGAGCTTGCTGATGCGTGATGAAAAGCCCTCGAATCGGTGATTTTTCGTGGTTTCTGTGCCCGTTTTCAGGCGCCGTACAGGCTTTGATTTTGAGCCTGTCCCCACCATCTTGACGGGTCTGACGAGCAGCACTGTTCGTGAGAAAGGTACTGGTCACTTTTCTTTTTGGCTGATCCGCATGGAATACAAAAAAGTTCTTCGGAGCGGGATTTTCTTATTCCGGGGCAGATATCTATGTATATCACGTGCTGATAAGGTGGCCCAAGCTCCTGCTTTCGAGAACCCGAAGATGTTCTATCCTGCGACTAGTCGCATGTAGCTGATCTCTGGTGGCACATCCAGACAGTTTGGGCATTTGGAAGAATCTCATACTCTTGGGGATCTTTCATCTTCCTATTTCCCATCTTTCCCACCGCCGTTTTATCAACTTTCCATCAAAATTTTCAGCATTTTCCTCTACCAATTCAATCTACCATCAAGACAGATCCAAAAATGGCTCCCAAATGGTATGTATGTTCAGATCCGCCCGTATTCCAGTCACTAACCCAATTCATATGTAGTATTGTCATTGGCAGCTTGAACGGTCAGATACGGCCCGTGTTCACCAAGCTAGCCAAGCTGCAGCTAAAACAGGATTTCTCCTTTGCGATCATTCTTGGCGACCTCTTCGGTGATGGCTCGACTGAAAATGAGCTCGAAGATATTAACGCCTTGCTACAGGGGAACATCACCGTGGCATGCCCAACCTACTTCACCCTTGGTGACCGACCACTTCCCCCTCAAGTGGTCGAAAAGATTGAAGCAACTGATGAAGTGTGCCCCAACTTGTTCTTCCTGGGGAAGAGGGGAACCTTGAAGACAACAGATGGTATTCGTATTGTTGCCCTCGGTGGCACCATGGAAGCGACAGAGGGTAGATCCAAACCCGAGAGCAATGCTAGTGGCAAGTTCCAACCGACCTACAGTGAATCCGATGCTCGTGCACTGTTTGGGATTCACAAAACCGACATTCTTATCACCAATCAATGGCCGAAGGATGTCCGTCTAGGATCTAGCTGCGAGGTCTCTGGGGATAAGGAGACCGTGCCATCTGAATTACAATGCATTGCTGATGTCTGCGCGACTCTGAAACCCCGGTATCACTTCTCTCGGTCAGATGGTGCTTTCTTCGAGCGTGAACCCTTCTTTCACATGCCAACGGAGGGAGGTGAAGATGTCTACCCGCTCACTCGGTTCATCTCATTGCCTACTTTCGGCTCGTCGAAAAATGCTATTTATGCCTTTACCTTGGACCCAACGGCACCTTTCCCAAGCAGTATCCCCACAGGCTCCACCATTTGCCCTTGGTCAGCGGTGCAAAGCAGGCGCAAAATGCTCCCAAGCCAGAGCGAATCATACCAGCGCTACGCCCCCTCTGACCAAGATAGGGACCCGGGACATCAACGCCGCCATAAACAACGCGCCCCTCCGCCAGGCCCAGAGAACTGTTTCTTCTGCCTCTCGAACCCCAACATCGCCACCCATCTCATCACCTCAATCGGCAATGACAGCTACGTCACCACCGCCAAAGGACCTCTGCCCACAACCAACTTCTACCCTTCCCTAGGCTTCCCAGGCCATATGCTCATAATCCCCTTCGAACACTCCCCGACCATCGACCTAATCTTCGACCCGGCCATCCGCGCCTCGACTTTCGCCGAGATGCAACGGTACCGCGAATCCCTACACCAAATGCTGAATGAGAGATCAGGAGGCAAGCTAGGTGCTGTCACCTGGGAAGTCAGCCGCTCAAACGGTATCCACACACATTGGCAATTCCTGCCCATGCCAGTGGAAAAGATCCGCTCCCGACTTGTGGAAATGGCATTCAAGAAGGAAGCCTCGAACCTGGAATATTCGACGTTCAAGACCGTTCCAAGCCCCGACGAAATCCACAACCACCATATGATCGATTATTTCCGAGTCTTCATTTGGACGCCTACGCCCAGCAGCGAAGCCGAAACCAAAGGCGACCATTGGTCTGCACCTGAGCACACAGGCGTTTGGAAGACTGAATCCGGAGAAGAGAATGTTATCATCATGAAAATTCTGCCCGAGAACCGATTTGATTTGCAATTTGGTCGTCGGGTTATGGGTAAGGTGCTCTATCTGGATGAGCGTATTAACTGGAGGGATTGTGTGCAGACGGACGACGAGGAGACGAAGGATGCAGAGGCTTTCAAGGAGGCTTTCAAGAAACATGATTTCGCGATGGAGATTGAGGAATGAATTTGAGATCAGCAAGTTTCTTCTTCTTTTCCAGGGGTCATACATGGCAAGTGTGCGTGGTATGGTGAGGAATCTTTCGACGGGGAGCATCTTCGGAGAGCTACCTGTCCGTGTACAATACGATGAAATGTGACAAATGAGTCCAAATTTGAAGCCAAAATTCACAATTACAGATTTCCATGGGGGCACATAAGAGATAGGTCATATTAACGCGTCTTCCCAGGCTGTTCCGGTCAGAAATGGAAAACATCAAGAAAGAGGTCCCGACAATGCTCCCAAGATTCCTAGCGATGGCAACCCCTTGGGCTATGCTCGGATTTTCAATGACAAGATGTCCGTTGAGCATCCAATCGCAGTCTGAAACTCCTATCCCCAGATCGTGATCCCCTCGACACTAAAGGCTGGATACATGGGTCCTAGCTCGAGGACAGTCAGATGGCCATACCCTGTTATTTTCATCTACTAGGTATGTATCCATGGTATAAACCCGACAATATCCCAATCCAACAATCTGGAAACCCTCAAAGCTCTGAATATCATAAATTCTACGGCGAACCAAAGGGTGGGTCATTTCCGCTACAAAAAAATGCGCATCATCCCGAAAAGGCTGCCATCCAGGAGTACCGAACGAGTCAGACAAGGCTGACTCCAGGATACAAAAGAGTTCAAGTGGTGGAAATAACGGAAGAAAAGGAAACCTTTAATTTCAAGCCCAAATTTAGTCCGGGGTCAAGGTAAGTATGTAAGATGAAAGACGAATATGGCGTAAGAATGGTATCAAAAAGGTACAACGAGAAGAAGAGAAAAATAAATAAAACGTCCTGTTCATGAAACGGCCTCGATCGACGAGGATCATACTCAAAAGTTGCTAGAAGCGTTGACGGTAGGCTTTTTACCGCTCTGCAACAGACTCGGAGGCCTGGTGTTGTCGGGCTCGGGAATGGGGATGGTGTTGGCGTGGGGGTTATAGGTAGCGTACTCTGAGGGCGAAGCAGCCGAGAAGGCAGGAGGGGGCGAAGAAGGAGCGGGGGAGAAGCCGCGGTATGGAGGCTGGGAGGTGTAGGTTGGGGGATACTGGCTAGAGCCGAAAGATGGCTGGCGCTGGAAGCCTGGTGTCGGAGCTGCGGCTGCGGAATGGTCTATCTCCGAGGATGGAGAGAAGGCCATTGGCACGGGGCTGTAATTGGTGTGCGGCTTGTATGCAGCCACGGGCGAGGGTGCGGCCACGGCGTGGTAACCATTGCCTGCGCCATAGGAATGGTCATCGTAGGAGCCTTGGTATTGTTGCTGGTCGTAAGGGTTGTGAACTGGTGCGCCGACAGGCGATGTCACGCCCGGAGAGCGCGGTCCGTAGGGATCGTGGGCTGCGGCGCCATAGCCAGCTGCTGGGGCCGGTGACATGCCAGGTGAGCGGCGCCCGTACGGATCTTGAGTGGCAGCCAACGCTGCTGGGCCGGGGGAACGTCGGCTGTATGGATCCTGGGCAGCACCTAGTGCCGCTGGGCCCGGGGATCTTCTCCCATAGGGATCAATGGCTCCCCCGGGGGAGGGTGTGCCCGGCGAACGTCGGCCATACGGATCTTGGACGGGATTCAATGCCGCTCCCGGACCGGGAGACCGGCGTGCACGCGGATCGGTAGGCCCAAATCCTCTGTATCCCGCCGCGGCCGCCCCCATGGTTGGGTTGGGTGAATAGTCAGAGTAAGCGACACCAGGTGTGCCGGTCTGTTTTCGGTCCGGGGGATTCAATGGCTCCATTTCAACATCGTCGCGATGATTTGGGTCTTCAACATGCTTGTCAACGGCACCAGCCCAGGTAGGCATCTCAGGCAGGGCGTCCTCATTGACATGAGCCGGAGACTTAGGCGCATCGAAATGCGCAGTCTGCTGCGCGCCGCGGAAGGAGGGCGCGCTCTGTTGCGCACCACGATATGAGGGTGGGGCTGGTGGCGGTTGATAGACAGGATTGGGAGCTGGTGGAGGTTGGTGGAAGTCGTCAAAGTGTTTAGGCGTTTTGTTTCTGCGCCTGCCTGGCGGACAACAACAGCTACAACAGCACTTGCAGCATTGATAGCCGCAACAGAGGCAATTGATGATGCAAGCTAGTACGGCCAGTAGAACTACCGAACCAACGATTATACCGACGATGACGGGCCACCTTTTGCGCCAATTAATTAGTATCATGCCAGATCATGCGCAAATGGGGAAGGGAGGGCGCGCATCCCTTAGGAAGAACTCACTTGCAGTACGATTTGGCCATACATTTATCCCAGCTCGAAAAGGTGTCTGGAACCGACTCGAGATCACTCGCGGTACCTCGAGCCCATAGTGTAATGTTTGCTGGACTCATCTTGGAAATGAATAGTGGATGCGCAATGCGATAGGAAGGGAATCATCCGATTGCCAATGGCTGCGAAACAGCCTTGGGCAAGATTTTCCGAACCAACTGGATTGGAATTAGACGCAGTCCAGTTTGAATTGTAGCGCGTATGAGATGTACAAATTGTGCCGGGCTCGGAGTTAGCGAGAGGGGGCGTCCGAGTTATAGCGATAATGGAGTGGATGCGGAGTCACACAATAGATTCAATATCAGCGAAGATGTACGCAGTGTACGTAACGTACGAAATAGATGCTAGTTCAAGATGGTCGATCGAACAGGCAGCAAGTTACCAAAATAGAACATTGAATATAAAAAGAATAAAAATAAAAACTGGAGAGAGAGTGAAGCCCTAGAATACTTCCAAGGAATGAAACGATAAGTCTCAAAATGGCTGAAACAGCCAAACCGCCAAATTGGAGAATGAGCCTTTGGAAGGAGAGAAGAGAATGAAGTTGAAGCAGTTCGAGGGAGAAGGACAGGACAGAACCCCATAGTTCCCCCCCCGCTTCCCGCCTATCACATTCAGCAGAGAGACTTGAAACGACAATCCTCATTAATCTATTCTGTCGATCAGTTGGCATTTTTCCTTTTTCTTTCTTCTCTTTTGGCTTTTACAAAAGACTTGAAGTTATTTTGAAATCTTTGAATTTTTTTCATTTTTTTTCTTTCATTCTCACAAAGGGAAATCAAACATTTGTAAACTGGTTGTCTCCTCCGATTACCCTTTCCAGACCATTAAAATCTCAGGAAAACACGTCCAGGAGAGAAATTGCATGTAATACGGCAATTCTCGTTATGTACAGCTGTAAAAAGTCACTCTCGATGCAAATATTACATCCAGATCCTCCGCACTACCCAATGACACGGTTCAAAGGGTGATATTATCGGACAATTGAAAATACAAATGCTCCAGGCGAAGAAGTCAAGAGACTGGCGTTGAGCATCGAGATGCAAATTTGGTACAGCGTGGAATGACGATTAATCCACAGTAGAAAGTCTGTACAGGAAGGACCAAATAGTGGATTAAAGGGCGATAATGGTGTCAAAAAGAATGTTCGGGGAGAAAAGGAGATGCCAAAGTGTCGGCGAAATGTTCGATGAAAATCGTCATTGGGGGGTATTGTTGTCGCGGGGGGAAAAAAAAGGTCCCACGGAAGAGATATGAGAAATCGGAAACCTGGCGATGATAGGCCGAGGACGTCTTCGTGCGCACTTTTGCGAAGTTGCGAGGTCGTAAATAGACATATGAAATGGGACACTCAGATTCGTATGGGTCATGAGAGTCGATTACCCAGGAAGATCATGGGCGACGGTCATAGAGAGATGTGGCAAGATGCCACGCAAAGGAAATATTGGAGGCAGGAACCCAGCTAAACAGGGTGAGTCAAAGAGAGGACGATACTGAGAGCAGATATCAAAGAGATGAGGGAAAAGGTGAATAGCGCAGGTGATTCAGCACGCCACCGCAAATCAGACCTCGGCAGGACTGAAAAGGTCGAGAGAAATTGAGGGTGAAAAGAAAAGAAAAAGCCGCCATAAAGCATCTTGGAATGCATCAGCCAAACACCACGCTCCAAGGACAAGACGCAGGGAAAAAGATAGAAAAGGAAAAGGACAAGATGCAAGATGCAAGATAATGCAAAGCACCAAAAAGGAACGGTACTAGTCGATCTAGTAGGAAAGCATCCGGCGGCCGGGGGTCCGGGCAGGGACTGGGCTTTGAGAAAATGGAGAGCTTAAGTAGCGGTTACGCTCGTTGTCGCCAAGTCGGCAACGTCCAGTTGGGCTGTCCTCCATTTGGGGTGATTGTTCACCAAAGGCAAAAGTCTGGGCACGATTCAGCTTGGAGCGCTGCTTGACCTTGCCAAGTCCACGCTCGCAGGCAAATTCATGCTCCTTGGCACTCATCTCGACATAGTTCTGAGGGTAACAGAGAGAGCGGTGCTCAGCAAAGAATGAGCTGTATCCACCATCCAGAATGTACATATCGGGGTATGACAGGTTAGGGTACGTATCAACATTGATGGCGCGATCATGGTGTCGCAGGTACTTGGCCATGATGGGAGCCCGGTGGGCAGAGTACTCGCAGTGTAGGATAAGCGCAGTGCGGGCCTGAGGGGCACTGAAGAGTTCACCGGCGAGACGTTCCTTGTCATTATAGTTCAATGCGCCAGTGATGTGACCCCCCTCATACTCGTACTCGAAGCGGCAGTCGATGATGAGAATGTTGTCGAACTGGTCATTGAATTTGCCATCCATGAGTTCCAGAAGAGTGCTTTTGTCGATGCGAGGCAGAGAGTCCGCGCGATCCTCAGGGATGAAGTGAGGCAGCTTCATGCTGGGCGGACTTGAAATGTCACTGATGGACTGGAGGGGTGTATTTGTTGCTACCTTGGCCTCTTTATCGGCAATAACATCTGCCGGGTTCTCAAACATGCTCAATGACCGCCGGCATTGCTTGCGCGGACGCATCAAAGGGTGAGACGGTTTGCGGATTGAACTGTGGGCGGGCGAGCCGCTGCTACGAGCATGGTGGAGTGATGGCCGCATCCGAGGCGGCGCCAGGTGAGTTGAAGAATTGTTGCGCGAGATCGGACGCTCACGGGGAGGCGAGTCCCCAAACATATCCTCCAGAGAAGTGGAGGTGCTAAGAGACGTCTTCGCTCCAGTTCCAAATCGGAAGGGAGGTGCTTTACTCTCCGGTGAAGGCCGGGTCAGTCCAAGTTGGTAAGACTGAGCCTTACTCCTCGCCAGACTGGGACGCAGGAAAGTGGGCCGCTTCCTCCTGTCCGATAGGAATTCATGTTAGCGGTACTGATTTGAGTGGGTTGACTCTCACGTGCACTTACTCAGGCGGGCATAGAGGAGACTCCATCGGAGACGCTTGTAGAGGACTCGGGAGCGGAGACACCATTGGTGATTCCATGGGACTACCCCCAGGTGTCGGAGACTGTACCTCGATCTCGGCGGTGACAAAGAAGGCCGGCTTGTGAGGTAGCGGAGACATTTCCATAACGTCCATAGCTGGCGCTGGTGAAGATGATGGGAGCGGCGGGGTGGTCATCACATCATCTATATATATAAGGTATCAGTAACTACTCCGCCCTGCCCTTCTGTGCCATTGATGCCATTGCTTACCACGTCCATTGGCTTGACCGAGCATACTGGCCGTGAACAAAGACCGGCGTGGTGTGGCTAATTGGGGACTAAATATAGAGTTAGCCGGGCTTTGTCCCTTTGAACTTCATGAAACGCCCATGGAAATCTCCACATACCTTTGATCGATATGGAAGTTCTGAGAAAGATCAGCAGCCAAACTGGCTGTGGGAGAAGAACCTCGAATGGGTTTCACGTTGAAGTAGTCCGAGCTAGACTTCTTCATAGACAATTCCTTGAAATTGAACGGGTTCCCACCAAACCCGGACATTGAACCCAAAGAATAAGAAGTCGGTGCTTCGGAACGAAAGCAATGGCCGAACATGACTGACGGAGGTTGCATAGCAGCGAGAGGTGAAGAGTGCTCCATGGTGCTGCGACTGGACCAAGAAGCCGACGTTGTACAGTTTTCTGGGAAAGCAACCGGAACAGATGGAAAGGCAATCAGGCCCTGACCATAGGTGTCTACCCAGTACTAGGTCCTACAAACCGAGCTTCAAAAAGAAAAAAAAGTGGTCTCAACGCACGTCTCCACGTTTGCAATTTCAACGTTATGGGTCCCCACGATCGCCGTGACAACCAGTTTCCGGGAAGAAAAAAAAAACCTAGGTCCCAGACCCTAACCACCAACGACGAGAGTTGTATTTCGTTAAGTCACAGGATTTATCGGTCCATGGCAAGACTTCGGAGGTTTTTTTGGAGGGGGTGAATATGGTGAATATGGTGAGTCTGTCGGTTGTGATTGGAGGGGTCGGGGGAGCTCGTGGGTGCTGCAGGACTGAGGGGAAGGTCCAACAATATGATATGGATTGTCGGCGGACAGAACCGATTAACAAAGTTGTTCCTCTCAATGTCGGGAGGAATGTCGTGAGTAATTAAGAAGAAGAAGAAGAACAAGAAGAAGTAGGAACAAAGAAGAAAGAAGTGAAGCTGAAGGGATGGGCTTGTTGCAATGGGCAACGCAGGTGGGGAGGATCTCCGAATGTACAAGTATTGAAGTATTGAGAAATACTGCGGCTCCGATTTTCATGTAATCGGGAAATTTTATTAAATATTGAAATAATAGGGAAAGACGGGGAGAGTCTGTATTAAGAGGGTAATAGACGTAATATGGAGTAATTATTGTAGTAGGTATGTATAGTTAAAACTTCCTTTATAAGCGCTGTATGGTAAAATGCCAATTAAAAAAAGAAATAAAGAATAAAAGAATAAAGGAATAAAATACATTATAATTTCCAAGATCGGTATGCCATAGTAGTTAACCGTAGAGAGTAAAGGATAGACACTTCTCTAGGGGCCAAATACTTTTTGGTTGCCCGGGGCTCCCTTGCCGCAGCAACCCAGCGCCTATCACAGCTTCTCTCAGAGAGACGACCTCAGTCTACCTCTAGGGCTAAGTACTCCGTGCTCCAGTACAATAATGTCTTGGGTTTAGCTTTGTCTCCCCTGCTCAATGGAAGGAGGATTGTCTCTCTATTATACGCTATACGCCATACGCTGTATGCTTATGTCAGATTTCCTCGGAGCCTACCTAGGTACCTAGGTACTGTTCCATCTTCCTTCTTACGCATCGTATCCACCAAAAAACTTTTTCTTTCCCGTGTCAACCACAGGTGAGCTGAAAAAAAAAAAAAAAAAAAAAAAAAAAAAAAAAAAACGGGACCCAAAAGAGATCGAGTTCAATGCAAAATATCCACTTTTCCTGTTCTCGGGAGAAAAAAAAAATTTAAAGCTTCCTGCAAGTGATGGGAAGCAAGTCATGGGAAGCAAGGGTGCTACGATTGAACGGCGTCTTCTTCATTGGTCTCCAACGTCACGATATGCTTCAATTCGAAGAATCCCCTTCACTTGAAAGAATGGATTCACAATTATAGTGCAATATAGTGCTCCGATCGACTCAACTAGTCCGATTAAGAAGCCCTGTGATCGTCTTACCGAGGTATTGATTGGCCGCATCGGAGAGACCGTGGTATTTCAAGATCTCTTCATCTCCGAAATGCAAAAAGAGTTCACACTATCTTGGCCCTATTAGGGGATATCAAGAGCCGATCAGAGATTGGAATCTGTCCATGTTGTACGGGGTATGGAGTAATTCCGTACAATGTGGGATACTGGACGAACGACGGACTCCGGAGTAAATTGCCGTTCAATTGCTTCAAGATCGGAACGTACAACGTAGTATCGAGTAAGGAATGGTAGATAATCCCATTCTTCCTCTCACAATCGAAGACGCTATAGTATTCCGCTCATACATACCCGTCCTGCCCTTACTTGTACCGACATTCTTGTTGATCAAGGGCTCGCGATGACCTTCAATGTCCCGCATCCCTTCCATGCCCCTTGGTAGGGTGTTTGACCTTCAATATACATTAATTGCCCAAGGGTAGGGCTATTGAAACCTTCCTGTCTGATGACATTCGATATGCTTCTTCCAACCTCACCGAAGTAATTGAATTAACCTCACTCCGGAGTTAGGGCTACTACTAACAGCAGTAAGGATGAGCCGGGGTAATGATTCATGCGATTGACGCAATTGTTGAGACCATGGTTCGTTCACACCTTAAACAAGTTTATTAACACAGATTTAGTACAACATACGGAGTAGAGGTCGCGTCTCATTCAGGCTATCAGATGCGATGTTTATGTTTACTATGGAGTATCCAGCAAGATCTCAGATTCGCCACCATCGGCTTTTTTACTTTGTACAAAGTATATCCGGAGTATTTTCGAAACTACTAGTCGCTGAAGTCGGCTCTAGTCATCCAGTCATAGTGCTCTGGTGGACACTCTCAGGATTCACTACTGCACCCCACGGTGTGCTATTCTGGACCCTCTCCGTGAAACACCGGAACGAGCTTCACTGGGTCATGGGATATCCGGTCAATCCGAAATGCATCAACGGGTCTTTTCAATATTTACAGTTGCCTTCTGCATTTATCAAAGGCATTGTTACACACCTCTCCCCGGTGGCAGACGATGCGGTGTGCAAAATCCACGACGCGTTCGGATAATTTTATTGGCCCGTGATGCTACGTCATATCTCCTGAACATGACAGTGCTCCGTGCACTTCGATGATGTCCTAGTAAGATACTAATGAACCTTGGAAGTCGAAGACTCAGGCCTTGAAAACTTTTGAAATCTTGAATCCTGAGAGGTCGGATCGCATCGATGGTTGTGCTGTGTTGCGCCATGTTTTGATGTGATAACACTCGAACACATCTTCACGAATCACAAAACATTTCACTTTCTCAGGCGCTTGCGGATGGAAACCCTCTGGGCTGACTGTATCAGCCCAACCCGATCTGCCTCTCTGCGCCACGCAGAGTCGCAGCTAAGGTGGGGTCGGAGAGGACCCCGATGATGTGACCGGTCAATTGCATCACAGCGCCATGTGCGATGGGGCCAGTCATGTCAGCTCTCCAGCCGACAGCCTTGGTCGCTGCGGGGTTCATCACATTTCAACTCGTGTCCTGCCAGATACACCTGCATGGTTGTTGTCTAGGCCTTTTTCCCCTCCGTGCTCTTGGACATTTTCCCCTCTTATTGTCCAATGTGATGTCACGACCTTGTTGATTGTTGATGGCGCGTAAAACCTCCGGTAAACAAAGCCACGAAACTAATGCGTCGTCCCGTGATCACACATGACATCAAAGAGATCCCAGAAAGATCAAGATTTCCGACCTTTCTCGACTGGGATTTGATCTGTATTTCGGTATTATACATCTCAGTACTGGAAATACCCTTACCCTATTATGTTTTCCCCTGGTCCTTTTCTATATTTGTCAATTAATCTTCTCCCGGGAGCCCCCGATCTGCGCCGCTATTGGCAACCCCAGTCATTTATGCGCCAGCTTCGTGCCTGTCAGCTCTCTCTCAATCGTGCTATCACTTCTTAGTGACGCCCTACTCCCTATTTGGAAGCTGGCGACTCTCCATATCACACAGCTCCAGTTGTGGTCCATATCTACTCCGTACTTGTCAAATGCACCCAGCGTGATAGATCGAGACGCCTACTTAGACGCCGCTGGACTGGTATATTTCTTAACCATCTTCTACCGGTCTAGACTTTCTTTTGTAGCACAAAATAGGCTGTCTTGATATAATATATTTGTTTTGTGTTTTACTGTATCTAGACCACCTTAGGCTAAACCCATAACCATCCCCGTCTTTACTTAAACACCGTGTACTCCCCAATCCCAGTACTCAGCCAAATTTCATTCCGAACTTCTGTACAGCCTCCCAAGTCACACAAAACCGTATGATATTGTGACAGTTGCATAATCAGGCAACCCGTGAAGCCCCTGAACGCCCAAGATCTGACACCCGACTCAAACATCTATCACAACGGTTGCCAGGACTCCCAGGCCCACCAAGACGCCCGACTCCATATATTATCAATCCGAGACCCATCAGCCTACATCAAAACCACCTGCGCAATGCCCACGAAATCCATTCCCACATGTTACCAGCACGACGACTACCTAAAACTAAAAACTACTTAAACCATGCAGATCCACGGCAGACGATCCCCCATCCGTTCCAACACATCAATTCTGATACAGAGGTAATTTTCTCCCGACTACATAATATTGATTCTGTCAAACGTCAAACGACCTCCAGCCAAATTGATAGTTCGATGCACGGTTCCTGCTTTTCCCTATCAAGAATATGTCGCTTTGTCCGGCATACTCGTATACAGATCAGCCTGGGGCGGGTCGGTGCATCCGCGAAATCAGCACAAGCGGAGCCCGGATCCTGAAGCTCGGATCCAGCGCAATTAGCGGGTTTTCCTCGGCGACATACGATTGTATAAATGGATGCTGGTTTCCCGGTTGCCTTTGACAACAGGATAGTTCTGCGTCTGGACTGGTTTGAGGTTGATGGCTCAGCTGGAACTTCGGTGATCTCGTTTTTGAGATTCGTCATTACCCCTGAATCAGTCTGGACTTCTTTTTTGACCCCGGTTTCTCTGACAGCTCCGAATACACCATGTGATTTCGCTATTGAAATGCTGCTTACATGTTGTCCTGCTTGATCTGTTGCGTGGTTTTTGAGGCGTCTTTGCTGCGGCTCCCAGGGGCTTTCAGCTACTTGGCGACAGTCTAGGTCTTGTGGTTTTGGGGGCTAAAATTTTGCTTGGCTGGTATCGTAGGCTGAATATGTAGCATTTGACTTACGGGGTAGTGATTTCGAATCTCTCCTCATAAAGCTGTGGGCAGATGAAGGTTGCGTTGCTCTCCAGGGCTCCAAGTCTCGCTGAGAATGGGTCAGATGGCACAATATATATGTGCTTGGAACCTTTGAATATCTTCGCACATATCTTCGCACCGCCACACTTGGTTTCCTAACAAGTGCAATAAATCATAAGCTCCAGGTCTCCTCCTCAATACTCTAAAAAATTATCCACCTTTAGTGAGGTCGTTTGCCCGTCTCTTTGGAGCATCAAAATCCTTATCAGCTTATCAGTTGACACTAGTCCGAAATAGGCTAAAGCATGAATTTTTCTGAGCAACTCGAACGGCCGCAAGGAGTGTTGAACGTGCCTTTGGTTTGCAGATCTCCGTTGTCAAGGCCTGAGAGCGGATAATTCGATCGTTAATTGAACCTCGCACATATCCGCCATCCCCAAACCCCCAGACTCAGTAATGGGCCCTCCCTTCGCCGGTTCAAAGCGCCGCCGCGAACCTCACAATGTCGACGTGAAGCTGGTGGAACTCTACGAGGATCTTGCTAGCGAAAAAGATGACATTCGCCTCAAGGCTGCCCAAGCACTAGTGTCACAATTCACTCCGGACCAGAACCCTGCCGATGAACAGATCAAGAAGGTGCTGTCGAGACTCTTCCGTGGTCTCTGCAGTAGCCGCAAAGCTGCTCGAATCGGATTCTCAATCGCCTTGACCGAGATCCTGAGTCAGGTCTTCTCATCGCCGAGAGAGACATCACGCTTTGGCTTCTCAGATGCTCTGAACCTCTGGGAATCTCAGTCGAGTTCCTACGGCAGCGAGTCGGGACAGGTTGGTGGCTACGCATAATATAAAATGTCGCACGCGCTAATTAGGTTATCCTTCCGGTTCATATAGGAGCAACGCGACCATCTTTTCGGCCGTCTTTTCGGCGCGGAAGCGATCATCAAGTCTTCCGTTCTGTTCCAGCCCACCGTGCCCTTTGAGCAATGGACCCAGGTTATCGATCTTGTTCTCGAACTCGCACAGAAGAAGCCATGGATCCGCGAAGAGTGTGGGTGGATCATCTACCAGTGTGTCTACGATCTGGCTGCGCGCAAGATGGAACCCAAGTACATCCAGTCTGCGCTGGAACAGCTATGCGTGCGCGACCTCGCCCGGTCGCCCGAGGGTGTTGCTATCTGGTTGGCGGCGAAGGATATGTTCCCCAACGCTACCTTCCCGAGCAAAATCTGGAAGCATGATGATCCCTTGGATTCGAAAGAGCGCAGCAGTATGTCGAAGATCATGAAGGAATCGGGTGCAGCGGCCAGCGAGGGCGAGAACAAGGTGAACACTGCGAAGTCCTCTGGCGTTTGGAACAACAAGCTTCACTTCGCCTGGGATGCGGTCCTGTCTCGCACCAGTGTAGAGGCGAAGGACAAGTCGAAGAAGTCTCGTATGACCTTCACTGATTTCTGGACTGAGGTTGTGGACAGTAAGTACCTATTAAACAGCGGAATTATACCTGAGATACATGGAACTAATAAAAACCTCCTCATAGATGGATTGTTCGCTGCCGCATCCTCGGACGAGCGTAAATACTGGGGCTTCCTTCTTTTCAACAGAATTCTCAACGATGGCGGGTCGCAACAGGCCTCTCTGATTTTCACCAAGAATCTCATGCGATGCTTGACGAACCAGCTCGCCGTGGAGGACCGGTACTTGCACCGAATGGCCGTTAAAGTGGCCAAGGCAATCCAGGCCCGTGTGTCCAAGGAGCCTGAGTTCGCAGCTGCAGCCATCCGTGGCTTGATGGGAACCAGCGGCACGCTGAACTTCGACCAGGCTACCAAGACCAAGACTGTTGAGAAGATCGTTGCCGAAGCCAACCACGAGGCATTGGAAGAGATTGTCCCATTCTTCGAAAAACTTATTCAAAATCCTGGCACAACCGAGGAGAAAACCGCCGCATCCAACCGTCAATTCGTCGCTGGTCTCCTCTTGTCAATCGTGCGCTCCAAGGCTTCTGCCAGTGAAGACGATGCGGATGACCTCCAAGCAAGTCTTGAGCAGATTCTGTCTATCTTCGTGCGCTTTGCGTACTTCATGGATGCCGGCAAGGGTTCCACTGTCCCTGAGCCTCCTCTCTCATCAGCGACACAAGAACTCCTGCGCAATCGAATCAACTCCTGCTTGAACAGCCTTATCTCCAACCAAAAGTTTGCCGCTACGCTCCCGTATGCTGTGGTGAAGCAGATTCGCGATGCAGCCAAGTCTGGCGAATTCGGCAAGTTCATCATTGCTATCGATGAGAAGCTGTCGGAATCCGTGAAGGCTGCTTTCAAATCTCTGAAGAAGTTGTCTAGCAGGGTATGGTGCCCCCCCCCCTCATCGGCCTCTTGGACACTTATACTGACTACAATATAGGAGAAAAAGGAGAAGGGCATGGCTGCATTCAAGCTGCTTTACTCTATGACTATCATGCAGGTGTACAATGGAGATGCAGACGCGGTATCCATGCTTGATGAGCTGGAGTTCTGTTATACCAAGTTCCTGGGCGACAAGGAAACCAAGACAGAAGATGCTGGTGATGCCTCGGATGCGTTGGTTGAGATCCTTCTCAGTTTCGCATCCAAGCAGTCGCAGCTGTTCCGTCGTATGAGTGAGCAGGTGTTTGGCGCCTTTGCTAACCAGATCACCGAGAACGGGTTGGAATCTTTGACCTCGGTATGTAGCCTCAACCTCTTTCAGACATGCATTTTCTAACTAGATCAGATTATTGAGGCCAAGGAGAGTCTTGCTGGACAGCAAGAGATGTTCGAAGAGCAAGACGATGAAGGCGAGGAAGAAGGAGAAGACGACGATGACGATATGATGGATGTCGATGAGGATGAGCTCGACAGCGATGTTGAGGTTGTCGAAGCCGGCGGCTCTGGCTCTGGGTCCGACGACGGGGAGGAGGAAGATGAAGAAGATAACGAAGAAGACGCAGAGGAAGTCGCCGCCTTCGAAGCCAAGCTAGCCGCAGCTCTCGGCACACACCGCGCAGACGAAGACGCGTCCGACTCCGACGCCGACATGAACGACGACGAGATGGACGAGCTAGACGACAAACTGGTGCAAGTATTCCGCGCCCGTCGTCAAGAAACCTCCCACCGAAAAGACAAGAAAGACGCACGTGAGAATATGGTAAACTTCAAGAACCGCGTCCTGGACCTGCTCGAGATATTCGTGAAGAAGAGCCACACCCGCCTGCTCGCGCTAGATATCCTCCTGCCGTTGCTCCGACTATCTCGCCGGACCAGCGTGAAACAGATCGCCACCAAGGCCAACGGAGTGCTGCGGGAGTACACGAAGGTGTGCAAGGGCAATTCGCTCCCGAAGATCGAGGACGATGGACAGGTAGAGGCGCTCTGGGAGCTGCTCCGGTCTGTTCATAAGGAGGCTAGTCACAGTGGACCTATGGGCCATGCGACTGCTTGCAGCCAGGCTAGTTTGCTTGTTACTAAAGTGCTTGTTGCGCATGACAAGGATGCTATTGCGGGTGTTGTGGACGTTTACGCCGCTACTCGCAAGGATCAGCTCATGAGCACTAAGTGCCATGTGCAGCCGTCGTTTTTTTCCGAGTGGAATAACTGGTGTGTCTCTGCGAGCAAGCAGTTGAAGTGAGGTTGGGTACTCTTGTATAAAGATTGCGAGTATGATCTGTCGCTAGTTATCAATATCAATGCCATTATCATGTTCATTCAACGATTACCGTCTAGTCCACCTCTAAATTACTACTACGTTTGGTCTGGTATCTCCCTTCCCTGGTTTCATATCAAGATCTATCGTCGCATATATATATTAAGTAAACATCAGCTTGGAATGATTGTTTTCAATTTTATGAAAGGAATGAAAGGACCTCGGCATGTATTCCCAGATTTACTCCAAGATATATAACAGTGAGAAATGTGAAAAATACGATAATTTTATGTTTGCCATTTCAACATCCGAGCTTAGAATGCCCTGCTCTATGTATCTCGTCATTGTATACTGTCTCCTAAGATCAGGACAAACCATAGAAAACCCCCCTAAAAGCCAGCAACATATCGATGCCCAGTCGTCTCCTCCAAAACCTCCAACTTCATCCCAACCTCAATAGCCCCCTCATTACGCGGTGCGCTCAACATCCCAAAACAAGGCTTATACTTACTCCCCTCATCAACCCTGCGATACGAAACAAGCGTATCCCACGGCTGCTTCTTATTCTTGAGCGCCGTATCTGGATCAACATTAGGCACCTGGCAGCGCGCACAACGAGCCACAACATCCAGATCCAGCGGAGACTGAATAGCAGCCCCACTGTCCCCAGCAGAATCACCAGAAATACCAACAGCATTCCGACCAGTAATGCGAACCAACTTCCACGAGTCCTCACTCCATGGCGCCTTGCCGCGAACAACAATATTCGGACGGAACCGCTCAACAGTAATCGGGTCTATACCCACCTTTCCTAGACGAGCATTGAGCTCTGCCAGCGAAGATTCCGACGCAATCTGTACAGGATGCACATCCGGAAAGCCGGTCGTCTGGACGCGACCCAGACGGTGTGGGGCGCCGTTACCCTTCAGCACGCGCGGGGTCGGGCCCTTGTGGACGAGGACAACGTCGCGACCCAAGAAGGCGGAGAAGGGGGCGTTGATTTCGTCGCTGTACCTGTACCCGTCTGTGTCTGTGTCCCAGATGTGTACGGGGCCGATATTTGTATTTGCCGCTAGCCATGGCGGGGATGGATGGGAAGGGATGCGGATTGTATGAAATTGACGATCTTGGTCTTGGTCTTGGGTGGATTCGTTGGATTCAGGTTTCGGGATACTCACGACCAACTCGTCGCCGTCGGCACTTAGGGCGGTGCGGATGCGGGTCATGTCGGGGATTTGGCGAATTGTTAGGAAGGTATTTGACGATGCGTCGACGAGCATCCAGCGGCGGTCGAGGTCAAGGCCATGCTGTTTTAGGACTGTTGATTGGACTTCTATGCCTCGACAGGACTTTATAGGGTATATGCGCAACGAGATGATCTCCGTGGATTGTTTGGGACGCTGGCACCATAGGAGAAGCTTGGTTGGGGATTGGATCAATTTGGGCCATCCCGTGAAGCGCGGAATCAGAAGGATTGGAATCAGGAGTATAAGACCTAATATTACTGCCGACGTCATGTTGTGCGACTGCAGCATGTTTGCTGGGAGATGGTTTACCTAAATAGGGCTTACAGTCCACTGGAACCTCCGAAGTATTGGGCCAGCCTTTGTACCCGCGTCTACCACAGGTACCGCCACATATACCGCTTGCCTGTTAAAATACTGCTAGCTACCCATTAGGTATTAGGTCACGTGTGTACACAGTTATACCACACATTACACTGCACCTGCTGGAGTGTACGGAGTATGAAGACCTGAGCTTGACTGTATACTTAACAACACACCGTGCGAGCTGCATAATGTTGCAAAATACACCTATACACAGATCCCCGCGTATTTAACCTGCAGAAGTGGAAGAATTTGTAGGGCGGTATCTTGGGGTACAAAATTTGGCCGAATATTTCGGAGGCTCCAATGTATACTCCGTATATGCGTTACCTTTTATATGAGGCTACAGCCTTATTTTGAGGTGCTGAGGCCAGGTAGATGAGGACTTTCAATTTGCTATAATTTTTATAATTTTCTGTTAATATACTGTGCCTTACCCTATTATCCTGTACATGGTAGCTGCGTTAGGTCCAACGACAAAAGAAGCCAGGGAAGTATGAATCAGGCACCTTGTGCCTGGGAGATGCCACATAAATATGCAACAAACGAGATGGAAAGAAACCGGTAATGCATATAAGTCCAGGAAAAACAACTGCTGGGGCCCAAAAAAGACAAAAAAAAAAAAAAAAAAAAAAAATTAACACAACACTATGCACCTATGTAGACACCCCGAAAGAGTATATTGTTAAAGACAAAGCTGACTGCGATACTGCAATCTGGTTATGCCGAATGCTCCTTATCGAACCAGCACGCGACCATTGCCTTAATTAGGGCGAGTGTGACAACCCGGCCTTGCTCAATATTCGCATCCTCTGACCCCCCAGGGACATGGAGGAACAGGATATTGCGATCCTGGCCTTGTAATTGGGCTAAAGACATGCTGGTGTAGAAAATGAAGTCGCACAGGTAGTGACCTGCGTCCTTTGAGATCCGGAGATCCGACTCGGGAGCAAACGAGCGCCACGTCTCCAGGAACTGGTCGTCGGGCTGGTAAGGCGAAGCAGAGGAGGGATCATCTGTAGCACGACCTGGGATCAGAATCGGCGGCAGCCCCAGCCCTTTCCATCGCTTCTCGCCATCCACATAGCCGGGGCGACCATTGATATCGGTAATGTTATAATCATCACGATGGGCTAAACTTTCGACGGAGTAATATTGCCGCGGAGCTGCGATGCCAATATGAATAATGAGATCAGGTCTGCGACCACCATGATTGGCAGCGAACTCCTCCAAAATTAAGGGAAGGGCCTCTCGAACAGTGGCATACGCCACTGGGATCGGAGTGGGATGTACATGGAGTGAGACTCGACGTGGATCCGAGTCCTGGTCTTTAGACGGGAAAAGGAAAGATGATGGAAGAGAGGAAGCGATCAGATATGACGCATTCACAAGGTTGGTCTTGAAGGGCTGGTTTACACTGTTAGTTCTCGGCTCGGATACAAGCAACATCCGAAGCGCAGATCACTTACCCCAAAGCCTGTTATCAGGACGGATATCTCATTAAGCGAAGCCGAGGATTGTGGTCGGCTGTTCCCGACAGGGGTGGGGGTGATATATGGAACAGCCGTGCCGTAGTCACCCATATTTACGGATAATCTCAAAAGTGAAGTTGAGAAGAAAGACGACTTTTAAGCGGGGGGAAGTTGAACAGTTGAACCTTGGGAAGGGCATCGAGACGAATGCGGGGTCTTGGCGGAACCTTGGGACTGCAATGGATTTGGACTAGCCTAATTCCGTTAATTCCGTTAAGCTATATAACTGACCAGTTAGGGCTTCATATTTTAGGATCATACATACAACGTATGTTGTATGTCGTATGTTGCAGCTTCGCTTAGATCTGTCTGCTATTGCTATATGTCTTCAAAAGAAATTATCTTCTCTGGGTTACCGAGACTTTCTTATTCTTTGTATCACGGAGTACAGAACTGGTTTCCCCCCCTCTAGTGATTCTACCGTTCAACTTGCAGAATTTGCAGGCCTCTACGGAATATTATCATTGGCACGGTTATAGATCGCAAACCATCTGCATACAACATATGCAAGTGGAGCCAGACGGAATAGAAACCCCGGTCAAGAATTGCCTGTTCGGGTAAGGATCGCTTAATTTGGCTCTCGTTCTCGCATTCCAGGCTGGGTATACATCGATGTAGGCCAAGAATATTATTTTCTCGGAGCTTTGATGTTCTGGTAAAAGGAGTTGGTCAGCGAAGACCTTATTGGACCTGTCGCTTTTCAATGTTGCTTGGCTTTGGCTCGGTTCGATTCAAGTTGATAGCACTTGATACTGACGTGGGTCCCCCCTTGTTAGAATATCCAGTCCAAGGTCGGTTGGGGGAAAAAAAAGATGGAGTCTCCGTGACTGGTCGATGGCTCGGGAACTATTATAAATGAGAAGGCCCTCGGAGAATATCAGTTTCCAGGAAACTGGGATGTCGCTTCTATTGTCCCCCTGCTCCCTCCGTTTTCAGTCTCGACCTTGACTATGGCAGTCATCAGTGAATTACTCAATAGTCCCTATGTTGTACAGAGTGTGTGCATCGCCCTAGTGGCGGTGTTCATAACAAGTGCTTGGCCCGATATAGCCAACGAGATTCCCTATAGGCGCATTCCTTTGGTTGGGAAGACCTGGTGGGAGCTTACCAACAAAAAGGCCCGGCAACGCTTTACTCAGTCATGTCGTGAACTAATTGCCGAAGGCTTTGCAAAGGTGAATCTTTTAACGGGAAACTATGACAGTGATCTTTGCTCTCAAATATGCTAACAAGCCTTCGAAGGGAGTCAGTGTCTTTCAGATCATCGGAGCTACGAGCCCGATAGTTGTATTGCACCCGAAGTTTGTCGATGAAATTAAGAACCACCCAGATCTGAGTTTTGAAGACTCCATCAAAAAGGCAGGTTATGAGACCGGAAATAATCCGTGACCATGGCTAACTTGCCGATAGACATTCTTTGAGAATCGCATTCCTGGATTTGAACCATTTCATAATGGCACCGCTTTAAAATCTACTGTGGAGATAGTGCGGACCAGTTTGACCCAGGCTCTCGGTATGCATCTACGACTATACATCTCACCTACGAGATAGAATTGACTTATCTTTCCTATTTTAAACAGGGTCTATTTCACTTCGGCTCTCAAAGGAGTCAGGTGCGATATTGAAGGAATCCTTGCCCGCCACCGATGGTATGTTAAAGCACCCCATTTGCAACCCTCTCGCTAACACTTCCACCCTTCGGCAGAATGGAAGCCCTGCCATTTCGCGCAAAAGGTTCCGTACATGGTAGCCCGCCTCTCCTCTCTGATATTCGTTGGAGAGACCATCTCCCACGACGATGAGTGGATCGATGTTTCTGTGAACTATGCCATCGATGCGTTTATGGCTATGCGCGATCTGCGAGAATGGCCATCCATTCTCCATCCGGTCGTACACTGGTTCTTGCCCTCTACGCAAAAGCTACGCAAGCACTTAAAAATGGCTCGCTCCATCATCAGCCGCGAGATAGACAGGCGGGCGTTGATTCGCGCGGGTAAGCTCCCTGCGGATGATCCACCTCGTGGACCTGACGCTCTGGACTGGTATCGTGAGACCGCCGAAGCCCGGAATAATTTGACCTTTGACCAGTCTTGTGCTCAGGTTGGATTGGCGCTGGCCGCCATTCATACCACGTCGAACTTGTTGACCAATGTCATTTATGACCTCGCGGCATACCCAGAGTACATCCAGCCGCTGCGTGATGAGATTCGTGCGGTTGCTGCTGAGGATGGAGTTCTGAAGAAGACTAGTTTGCTCAAGTTGAAGTTGATGGACAGTGTAATGAAGGAATCGCAGCGTACTAACCCACTCTCATTGAGTAAGTCCACATTCTCTCCATGTTCATCATTCAAACCTGTCGTTAAGAATGGCTTGTTTTTGACACTCCACCACAGCCTCCATGAACCGCCTCGCTCATAAGCAAATTGTGCTCTCCGATGGAACTGTAATTCCCAAGGGCGCCAACATGTTTGTTTCCACGAAAACACTAGAAGACGACAGCATCTACCCTAATGCTTCCACTTACGATGGCTATCGATTTTACAAGAAACGCCAGCAGCCCGGCAACGAACACAGACATCAATTTGTAACGACGACAAGTGAGCACTTTGTCTTCGGCCATGGTATCCACGCCTGCCCTGGCCGGTTTTTCGCTGCCAACGAAACCAAGATTATGCTCCTTCATTTGCTCCTGAAGTACGACTGGAAACTACAGAGCGGCGGCCGACCCCCGAACATCGAAAATGGTGTCGAGTCTATCACCGACCCACGTGTTGAGATTCTATTCCGGTCGCGTGAGTCGGAGGTTGACCTGGGTTTCCTAGGTGAGTAGTGGATGGATCTAAGCAGCGCCTTTCCCCCTCCTTTCGTTCTGTACATTGGATTTACGGGGGTAGCTTTTGTGTGTTTTAATCACCAAATGATGTTACTTATAAGCCAGGGGACAAGCTGGATCTTTTTGAATGCTCCGTTTGAAATATCGAGTCATTTCCAAAAGGACCAGTCCAGGGCTTCGAGGTAGATAGCACTCTCCTCGAAAGTGGAGTTAATTGGTATGTGGCCCACAGTTCTGCGGGTATACTGTGGCTATCCATTATAAGCGAGATGAGATCTTCCTAAATCTGTTGAGAATGGATCCCTCCAGGGCTGGATTGGAGAATTCATCACAGATTTCAATGCAGAATGGTTCAACGGTGCATAAGTCACACATATACACTCTTTACGGAGTGGCAATGATATAAAGGAAGTAACTGTCCCCCTGCTGGTTATATAGGGTTCACATGCTAGATATCACGTGACTGGTAAGTATACAAGAAGCATACGGTAATTTTCAACACGTGTGGGACGCGTCGCGCGTCAGTGGAGAAAAACGAACGTGAAGCTTCTCCAACCGCTACGCCTCCTCCATCGTCCCCTCCCAATGGGGTTATATGGGTCTTTTGCTCTTTGCTCCAGAGATCCAGACCGCACAATGAGAATTAGGTGATCGGCGGTACCCAGGTACCCGTACAATATAGATAGGAGGGTGTTTTTTTGGGTTTCTTTGACCGCAACAAACCAATTCACTACAAAAGGGAGACCATAAAAAAAAAAGGATGGACTTTTACTTTTGAAGCCTGAGCCACTACAAGTATGATTGGAAGTTTAAAAAAAAAAAAAGAAAAGAATGAGCTGAAGAATATCAGGGACGACCATCACACTTCTATACACAGCCTAGCCGTTCTCCGTTCTGTTCTGTACAAGCCCTTGCAGCTAGGGAGACGATGTCTTGAAGATGGAGAACCGATCTACCATACGGAGTACTCCGTACGGAGCACATGGTACCTGATCCCAAACACCAGCCCCCTCATTTATGAGGGTCGACAACACCTATCTACCTAAGTAGGTACGGAGTACTCGGTACTCTCTGTACTCCGTATAGCTTACACTGCATGTATCTTCAACAGCTTAGAACCAAAAAGTGGTGATTTGCCCAAGGTGTCCTTACCTCCCAAGGTATGCCAATTTATTTGTCCACAGTGCATGCATTAAGCAAGGCCCAGATGGGGGGTGTCCACACTCTATATAGGAAAGACTCGAGAAAATCTAAACAAAAAAAAACAGTCTGTACTCTGTAAAGAAGAAGAGAAAGAAGGTTGAATCGAACATTTCAAAGACTTCATAGGAGTTTTTAGTACAACGCATAGGATTTTCGCAGTGGGCCAAGTACAACAAGTATAGGGTACCAAGTCCAGTAGGCAGTCCAGTACGGGGAGCACAGGTACCAAGTACCCCCACCACTCCCGCCTCACCCTACGCCCAATCCCCCAATCCTCTTCTTCTCTCTTCTCTCTCTCACTACCAACACCCTTTCCACCATTATCGCGAGATATTCTTCTCGCACCCCTTCTCCATTTGAGGAGACGTTCTTTTCTTTTGTGTGTTTTTTTATTTCCGGGTAATGACGAAATCCTTCATTCCCTACTACTCGGACGGGATGGAGCCGCAGATGTGATCTGGTGATCCCCGATTTCAAGTTGCCGCATTCCTAAGGACATCACGCACACCGAGACCTCGGTTTATTTTCCTTCTATTTCCACGTTACTTCTGCATCATCTTCTGTCGTTGCATTTTCCTTGTTTTTTCTCTTACTCCCCTTGACGATTCACGACATTGACGCGACGCTGCGCGCTTCGACTCGAAGCCGCGTTACTCATCTACTTTCAACTCCCGAGTCCTCGAGTTACTCCCATAAATCGCATTGACCCACGCTCTGCGGTTCGCAAGACCTCAAGACCGCCAGCATGGCTCAACGACAACTTTCGCGCACTCTGCCGAAGAACTTTACCTTCTCCCTCGGCGACAATGAACCCAAGACTCCCGAGCGCCCTCGTACCACTATGGATGTGCCTCCACCACCTCGTCACTCAATCTCCAGTGGTCGTTTGCCTAGGGTTCGGGCTCGCGCTGGTACCAATGTTTGCGCACGCATGGACATGGATATGTTCCAGTTCCACGGCTCTGATGTTCCTCTGCCCTCAATTGAAGTGCCCCAGTCGACTATCGATTTCGAGCCGCCTTCATTCCGCGATTTCGCCAATGACGAGAGATATCTTGCGCCTCCTCGCGCGCGAATGGATTTTAAAACGCCGCCTGCGCAGATCCGCGGCACGCCTTTCGATTCCTGCGACACTGGAAACCCGTGGCCATCGTGGGACCAGACGCCTGGCCCGAACAACATCAAGCGCCCTGACTCGGCCTGCTCGAGTCTGTCAAATTCCTCAGTAGAATCCATCGAAACGTTCGCATCACGACCATCTGTAGGAAGTTTCACCAGTGTCGAGAGCGACCTGTTTGACTCGCACTTCCCTTTAGAAATGTCCAAAGAACCTGAAATTGAGTCGCCTTCGCGACCTCAGAAGCAAGCGGCGGATGTCAAAGTGTCCAAGAAGTCCTGGACTCGCGAGATGGATACCCACTTGTGGAATACCTATCAAATTTATCTTCAGGATCCCACAATGACTCCATTCAAGATGACACCTGGCAGTATCCCCCCTCTGGGGGTCACCTCGCGTGTTGCGCGACGCGCCAAGAAGACATGGGGCCAAAAGAGCAGTCGCATTGTTGAATCTGTCTCGAAATCTGTTGATCCCATCGAAATTTCTACACCCAAAGCTGTGCACGAGGAGATACAACCAGCCTGGCCCAAGTCTGACTCCAAGACTCGACGACGCCTCAAGATGCTATGTCGACGCAAATTCTCGATTTCTCCCCACTATCAGCGCATCATGCAGTCTCGCACCCCCGAGCCCGTCGTCGAGATGTTCGGCCCTCCTACGGATACCCGCGTTAAAGACTTTGCTGATAGCTCGGCCTACGCTACTCGTGACCTCGGCGTTTCTCTTGTCACCGAGCCGACTGCACTCTCTCAGGTTACACAAAACTTGCCGTTGGCCCCGGACTGGTTTAACAACCCCGTGTCTGCTCATGTCGAGCCAGCAGTGGCCAAGACCCCCAGTCAGCATCTTCGTGTTGAATCTGCTCCTAGCATTCCTCGCCTGGGATCTCCATTCGTGTACAGCACTTGGGGCCCCGGTGGATTAAACCGCCAGATCCATGATCCCAGTGCTCGACGTGAGACCGTCCATGTTCCGGGTTATCGTGCCCGACGCAACACCTACTTCGACCAGTCTTTGCCCAGTACTGATGATGTATTCACGAGCGTATCCAGAAAACAGAATAATCCTTCCGATCAAGAGGTTGAACGTCGCTTGGAGAACTACGTTCGTGACAACAAGTTCCAAGACATGGGCCATGGTCGGGTCCGCATTCGCAATCGTGGAGCTACCACTAGCGCTGTTAATCCCAGAGATATGGACCAGCTATTCTCTCCGCCCTCGTCCCTCAACTCAGGCCCAATTGAACCCGAGGAGACTACACCCGTTCTGAAACCCCCTATGAACCCATTGTTGGACCTCGGCGAAAACATCAAGCGCCTTGGCTCACCGTTCCGGATCGAAGGAGGACGCAAGCGTCGCGAAGCCCCGAAGCGGGCCATTAGACGAGCACCTGCACTGTCTGATCCATTCTCGAGCGACGGCCCTAGATATGCTGGACCTGATGACAGCACTTCTCCTATGCAAGTTTCTCCGGATCGAGTACATGACAAAGCTCCCGGTACTTTGCCATACAATGCCTCAGAGGACGGCCTTTCTGATGCTGAGCGCATCCGCCGGCAAATCTTGAATATGCCCTTCACACGCAACTAGTTGCAGCCTTCTTTTGCTGTCGAATTCCCAAGTATCCGTTTCATCGTGGCCTCGATTTCTTTGCGAGATTTTATCCCCCTTTGCATTATGACTTGAACGAGATACCGATAGGGCCCTGGTACGGCCTTTGCATTTCCAGCCTTTTTATGACAGTAACACCACCATCGACGACTGTAACGATACGTTTGAACGTTTTCCTCGCCCTCAACCCTCAACGTCACGTTGAACCCTAACGACAAAAAATCCCCCCAAAAAAAGTGATGGGTCTTTCTGCTTTTCATTTGGTCGAAACCCGCACACAGTACATCGGCATCTGGCTGTTGGTTACCTGCCTACGAACATTGACCTCGTCTGCCGTAACAACAATCACCTTGTGTGTCTGTTGTGTTTCGCACCTTTTACTCGGTGAAACCAGCATTGATTTTTCTCGATGCAGTTTTATCATTCATTCACTCACAACCTCATTTCCTTTTCTTTCGACGGGGCTTTCACCTGGAACAAAATCACCCAAATATACCAAAAAAAAGTTGAAAACAACCGAAAACCCATATCTGCTGTGAGCAATCAGCAACAATCGCTATCTTTTGCGACCCACGCTCCTTACATATTCCCTTGTATCTTCTTTTCTCAGACCTTGTCTAGTCGTTTATCCCTGCATCTCCTACATGGTACAACATTCCTTTCCCATGTCATCTTGGAGATGCGGCCCGACTTGATAATGGTCACCTTTCGAATTACCCGTCACACATGGAAACGACTCCCTGCCTCTATGTTGGCCCTTGTCAACAGGATGGCAATGCACCCCCCCAAAAAGCGAATGTGCAACGATACATATGCAAGTACATAGACGAACTGAAACGAAACGAACACGCATGAATATTGCAGTTGACCAACGACATCCCTGATACGCAAGCGAGGTGTTTGGTTTTCTTTTGCCAGTGATTCCCATTTCTTTGCATCTCATGATCTCAATCTTGAAGCTGATTTCCCCGGATAATTCCACTTCTTGATTGGTGATCCACGATTTCCCCATGCCCTCGATCCTCGATTTGATTCCGCTCGCGCTCCATGATTCCCCCTGTGGCGAGCCTTATTGGGTTTGCATCCGGATAATCGCGTGTCTTTTTCTCAGGTCTTCTTTCTTGCCCTCTTCTGCGTCTCATGGCGTATGGATGTCTGTTTTTTTTTTTTTTTTTTTTTCAGAGCTTTTTTGCTGGATCTTTCTGATCTTCCTCTGGAGCTTGTGAGAGTTTGGCCGTTTTATCTATTTTTCTTCTGATTTATTCTTGTTCCTGCGAGGGTTGATCTTTTACAGCAATGGCTTTGTTTGATCGAACTGATCCGCCAATTGAATTACCATCTTTTCCATTTTCATCTCTTCTTTCGATTGTAGGTTACCGATTGCTCGCTGACTTTGTACCTGAGTCCTTGAGCAGATTCCCTCATCCTTGAAGGACTGCACTTTTGCCACGGGGTTTCAATGCGTACGTATGTTGCAGGTATCACTCGCAACAGATAGACCCCCTACTATATTCCTCGTTCTCGCTTGGAGCATGCTCTTACAAGGTTTTATACCAGGCTTGTCAACCTTAGGGGCCCCGGGCCATCCACACTAGTTACGTAAGCTCTAGTTTGGTCCGTTTACCCCCGGTTTGTTATACTTGAAAGTCATAGTTAGCAGCGAGCAAGAGGAACTCAGGATACTTGGAATGGTCATGAATAGCTGGCCTTAATGCGACGAAGAGTCAGTATCAGATATTATCTACAGACTAGGCCAACATACCAACAAACAAGATTAAATCAGAACAAGAGTAACAAGCAAACATAACATGAGAAGAAGATGGGGGTATAAGTTATAAAAATATGTGCAATAAGCAATTCAACACAACAACCGGATCAGAAACAAGACAAAACGAAAATCACTTCTCCAGTTTCTTCTTCCGCTCAGCAAGCAGAGCCTCAATCTTCCGAATCTGAAGAGCAAGACCCTTCTTCTCGGCATTGGCGAGGAGCCACTCCTCCATGCCGCGACGAACATACCGCATGGAATGCAAGACGGGCAGAATAGGCGCGGACGACAAACCCGCATCGACTCCGTTCTCGCGCTCGATGCGCTGCCAGCGCTCGGCACCGGGGTTCAGCAAGAGATCAAAGACACCAGCCCAGAGCTCACGGTCCCAGTATCGTTTCAGAGATTCGCGGATGCGATAGGTGCGGGATGATGGATTGCCGCTGTTGCCGTCGGTGGCGGTAGATTCGATGTATTTGCCGAATAACAGGACATGGATCACGCCGGCAATACCGTAAAGATCGATATGGTGGGTCCAGGGGCGCATCTCGCGGATCTCGTTGCACTCATGCGTACCGGTTTCCCAGTCGGCGATGAATTGCACACCTGGCGAGAAGGCTTGCATGTCGATGCTGCGGCCGAAGTCGATCAGGGCTAGGCCCTTTTGTTGCCAGCCGTAGGAGCCGCTTGGGGAGTAGTGGATGCTTTCGCGGGGATCGAAGGCGGTTTCATCGGCACCGAGGTCGAGTAGGGAGAGGGCCTTGGAGGGTGGCTCGTTTGGATTGTGTTCGTCTAGGCGGACGAGGCAGTTGTCGGCTTTGATGTCACCGTGCAGGACGCCGTTGGCGTGGAGTGCTTCGACGGTGCGGAATAGCTCGACGGAGAAGAACATTGCTAGGACCTCCTCAAGACCGCCTTCAGAAGTATGGTTGGGATTGATGGTCTCGTTGCGGACGAAGTTGACGAGGTCGAGTATGGTGCCTTGTCCTCGATAGTCCTCCACTAGGAAACTTTCACGTTGATGAACATGCAATTCGTGTGCGCGAACAATGCTGTCGATGGCGCGAGAATGATCCGTAGATTGTCGTAGGCGGCTATATGCTGTGCGAATCATGTAAAACTCCCACGCACTTGATGGTCCATTTTCGACCTTGACTGCTTCGAAGGGGAATCGTGGAGTCTCATAAGCGTTCGACTTTCTCAGTTGGGAAGTTTTGCCGTTAGGGGTTCTGCCATCATCAGAGTCCGAGTCATAAGATTCAAGACTGTCGACACTCTCGGCGAGATAGACGGGGGCATAAGCACCGGCTCCTAGCTCACGTCTAATAATGTAGCTTCGTTCCGCCCCTGGAAATTCGAGTATAGGTGTGTCAAATGCATCATCCCCGCCACTCTTTGAACGCCTGGTGCTAGTCTTGACGAATTTCTGGATCATCGAAGCATAGTTGCTATCTTCAACATGACCGTGATAACCCGTGTACGTCGCAAGTGGCTTTTCCAGGGAATTGAGAATCGTGTTGCGAATGCCTTTGTCAGTCGGATTGCACTGCGCATCCCTAATTATCGGTTCCCGTCTCCGGAGCTTGGGCGCGAGGGCCTTGAAGGCCATGGGACTGAATGGTACATCAGCTGCAGACTCAACAGTATGATCTCCGTATGGCGTATTTGTCCCTAGTGGACTGGAAAGCAAAAAGTTATTGTCTGGTGATCGAGGCTTCGAGGGCGTTTTTGTGTTATAAATGCTCTTTCGGGCGGTTGTCAAAGAAGGAATGGACTCCGTTCGCTCCACAATAGGTGTCATGAAGGGAAGGCGGTTCTGAGCCATGACCGCAGGGTCACGGTAGGTCCCCCATGGCGGAGCATAGTCCTCTGGCATTTCCGGTACAAATCCTTTCCTCTCCGGTGTTCCTTGTGTCGAGCTACCCTCCGCTTCATCACTAACGACAGAATGTGAGGTGACTTCCGCATTTTCAATATCTGGGATATCACGATCTGGGTTGAACTCTGTCCAATCGCTGCCATCGCCATCGACGCTCTCAGCTCGTGTCGTGTTGGCATAGTCGGTATCATCGTAGGATTTGTGGAAAGTTTGAGTCTCCTCGTCTGCAAAGTCGCTGGAGGCCGCTGAAATGTGCCCTGTGCCTGTACTATCTCCGTCGCAGTCGTCATCTTCGTAATCGCTACCGCAGAAGCTATCTGCTTCTTCTTCAGTCTCTGCCTTCAATGGCTGATTGAAAATGCTATAGATCTCATCCGTCGCTGCACGAGTGTGCATGGTCATTGTCGGTTCCCGAGTACTCTTACGCCGAACCTTTTTATTATTGGACGGGGAGTCAAACTTCATTTTGACTGCACAAATGTCAGATCAACCTGCCTAGGAAGTAAAAACTGATACTACTCACCTGTTTGTGTTTGTGTTGTTTCCCCTTTGATCTTGGTGCGACTCGCTTTGCCAGTTTTGCCCCCATGGCTCTCGCCTTGATATTTGGATTGATCGTGATTAGCTGCGGCAAGATTTTGGCCTAAATGCTCCGGCAATTCCTCTGGTGAATGAGATTTCCCTGGCAGGGACTCGGTACTGCCTGCGTTCCCAGAGATCTGTTGCAAGGGCTCTTTTTGTTGCCGCCAATTCTTGCCCATCCAACCACGCTTGATGGCCCTGAGTTCTTCGAAACTCATCTCATGTGCAGGGTTAGTGCGGTCAGGATATACGGATTCCAGGTCGATAAATACACGTTCGCGTCGGCCGGTGCGCGGGTTAATCGCTTCCCTTACGTGATGTTCGGGTACTTCTTTGGGTGGCATTGGTCTTTTGGAAGGAAGATCTGGATTGGACTGAATACATAATAAAATACCATAGGTTCATGCCAGCAATTAGTCCTGTGATCGTAAATATGTGGAGGTCTGAAGAGGGAAAGGGCAACCTGGAATAAGAACTCACCTCGTCCCTGAAGATAGCCATCTTTTGTGTTGGCGCTGCTTTCTTCGCAACCTTCAATGTTTCTCCTGCCCATGGCTTCGCCTCCACTTCGTTCTCCTTCTTACGGTCCCGAATCGATCCAATGCTTTCCCATCCCTTTGTCGATCCACCAGTTGCGGGACCCGGTGCAGCAGAGTCGGCGTCTGAGAAGATAGCCATCTTTGGCTTTCCAGACTTGGTTTTCGCGGCACCACCTGTCTGAGACGAGGGCCGTGAAGCTTGTGGGTCAGCAGAGGCATCTGATGGCGCGAACGGGTTCATCTTGGCGGCCAGCGCGGGACGGACAGTCGGCAAAGCAGGCGACGAGGGCCCGGTATCTTGTGGACGCTGGTCGTATCGGAATTGAAACTCGCTGTACTTCCGGGCCAATCTTTCAACGGGTCGCGCCTCACGGTCGATACCGAGCCTGTACACCTCATCGGCTTGTGACCACCGACCAGCACCCTCTAGCCAGCCGGCAAATTCCTCATAGAAAAGAGCCAGACTTTCACCGATCTTATGACGTGCAAGGAATGCAAATGCTTCGCGCGGGGCATCGGAGAAGAGTCGAACATAATGAAGCCATAATCGTAGATACCGAGGGTCGTTTCTGTAGTGTGAGGATGAAAGGAATGACTTCGTTGCCCGCTCCAATAAGGGGAGAAGACCGGATTCTGCGGTCGCTTGTGCGGACGGGTATGCGTTCAGGGTCCACTTGACATAACGGTCATAAACATCGAGCGGATCGTCCGATTCTCCTATCGACTGCAATTCACTTTCGAATTCTTGGCGCACAGCATCGTTGATGGTTCTGGTGCCGTTTGGCGATGGCGAGGGAACCTTGTCGCCGTTACTACCAGCTGAAAATATCCGGGCGAGTTCTCTGGCTGATCGGCCACCGGGCAGTGATTGGACGTTTTCCTTTTGTGCTTCGATGATATCGAAATCGACCAATTCGTCGGGGGCTGCCATGTTAGTGACAACGACAAATGAGATGAGATCGCACAGATCCCAGATTCTCGTCGACCAAAAGTTCAAATTGGGCAAGTAATAACTCTGGCGGGGCTGCAAGGAGAATCTTTGGTTATCGATAAACATCACATGACTGTTGCCCGGGAGACCGTCACGTGGTCCGTACTTCTTCCTGGACTTCCATGCGTTATAGTTGTACCCTGCTGACAGCGTCGGAGGATAGAATACCCAATTGAGACTATTCTACAAGCTCAATTTGTTTTATGACCACAGTCTTCAATGAAGTCTATATTTCGGTCATCGTGAGTCTTCAGAGTGTGTAGGGTCCCATCTTGGTCCGCGAGGCTTGGCAATATCAACTTCTTCGGGTCTTCGATCAGAGTACCCACCCAGCTCCAAGAGGCTTTGTACACTGTGACCACTTTCAGTGCTATGTGTTGCCAAGCATCCGAGTCGCCCATGTGCGAAGACTCTGGATCCAAGGTCAACCATAAAAGGAACCTCAGCAATGGAACATCTGAACTGTCGCCACCCAGACGATCCAAACGGCAGAAATCCACTACGAATTTGAAAGAACTCTCTTCTCCAGAAGCCTCGGAGTTGGAGCCCGAAGAATTTACTCCTGCGTTGAAAGAAGAGGTTGACGACAAACGTCTGGTTCATACTGCCAAGGAGAAGAAAAAGAAGGCTCCAGTTAAGAAGTCCAACGAAGACGTCAAACCTAAAAAGGCGAGAAAGTCCAAGAAAGACCAAGAAGTCGAGAGTATGCCTCTGGCACTGCGGACGAAGGGTCTGCGTATGTTCGTCGGTGCTCACGTCAGTGGTGCAAAAGGTCAGTGTTCTCGGCATGTCATCGACTCAATTCGATAATAACTCAATGCTTGTCGAGCAGGTGTCTTTAATTCAATACATAATAGTGAGAATATCGGGTAAGTTCGAGGGTCTTCCCATTACATCCAAGTTTTAAAATTTGTTCTAATCTTGCAATCAGAGGAAATGCAATCGCCTTGTTCTTGAAGTCACAGCGCAAATGGGACAACCCAGCTCTCCAGGACGACCATCGCGATCAATTCCGTAAACTTTGCGTAGAAAAGGGTTACGATGCGGCCAAGTGAATATGTCCCATTTGAATGGATCCGAATGCAATCACTAACATCTACTACCCAGGCACGTTCTCCCTCATGGGTCTTACCTTGTCAATTTGGCCCAAAACGATAAAGCTAAATCCAAGCAAGCATACAATTCCTTCTTGGATGACCTGCGCCGATGCGAGGCACTTGGAATTACACTTTACAACTTCCAGTGAGTCGACCGTTTACCAACCATATCAGCCCAGACTAACAACACCAAGCCCCGGAAGTACCAACCAGACTCCCCTGCCCGAAGCACTTTCCCGCCTGGCAGAGATGTTAGTCCAGGCCATCACTGAAACGACGACCGTAGTTCCCGTCCTGGAAACAATGTGCGGCCACGGCAACACAATTGGCGGCGCACTGTCCGAATTCCGCGACCTGCTAGCTCTAATCCCGAAAGAGCATCACTCTCGCATCGGCATTTGCGTTGACACCTGCCACAGTTTTGCAGCCGGCTATGATCTCACATCACCAGCCGGATTCAAAGCCTTCCTCGCCGAATTCGACGAGCTAATCGGAATCCAATTCCTCCGAGCTCTGCACCTCAATGACTCAAAAGCACCGCGCGGAAGCAAGCGCGATCTGCACGCCAACATCGGCACGGGGTTCCTAGGCCTGCGCGCATTCCACAATGTCATGAACGAGCCACGGTTTGAAGGGCTACCTATGGTCCTTGAGACACCCATTGACCGTGTTCCGGAGCAGAACGTAGCTATCGGAGATGATGCAGCCGATGGCAGTGAGAGCGAGTCCGAGAAGAAGAAACAGCCAAAGAAGGGACCCAAGAGGCCTTCTGGTGCGGGCGCAGCTGCTGTTCCCGATCCGGGTGTGTGGGCGGCTGAGATCAAACTACTTGAGTCGCTGATTGGTATGGATCCTGAAGGAGAAGAGTTCCGGGCTCTTGAGGCTCGTCTTTCAGAGGAGGGTCGTGCGGAGCGCGAGAAACATCAGGATCAGTATAACCGTAAGCTCGAGGCGGACGAGAAAAAGAAAGCGAAGGAAGCAGGCAAGGCCAAGGGACAGAAGAGTCTGATGGACATGATGAAGGGTGGTGCCGCGAAGGAGTAGATGTGTATTCTTTCTTGCGCTCGGAGCAGAGGTTTAGCAAGGCGATCAAGAATGCTTGTTGTGGTTCTGTGTACTTTTTATGTTATTCTTCGGACTAAATAATAATGAAGAACGAAATCATTACAACACTCGAAGGATCCCATAATACAAAGGAGCAAATCTGTAACCCTTATTTATATATAGCCGTTGGAAGTGGGAAATTCAATTGACGGTATCAGTTAAGCCAAAGCCAAAATCCAGACAACCCCCTTCATGCAAGCAGAAATAAGAAATTGTATTCTGGTCCACCCAGAGTTCGATCCATAGCTGTCAGGGTAGACATGCGATTCCAAGAGGGATACTAGGTTCTCTTCGAGTAGGTCACAGACCCTCCAACATGGAAGAGAATATAGGATAAAAATTGTCATATGCATGTGCAATATAGGTGAATGAAAATAAGAGAGGAGTGGTTAAGAATGAGTGTGAGATGCTAATTCTGGGTGAAATTTTGGTTCCTAATGGGCGAAACAGACGAGCTGGATTGTACGCCCGGCGATGCTTCGCGATCAGGGACATGTAAGTGAGGGAACCCTGCCTCAGCCATTGTAGTGATGGTCGCAGGTGCTGATTTAAGGGGCGAAGACGGGCCGTCATCTTCTAGAATGATAGAAGTCGAGATCGAGAGACCGCGCCGGGCACCACTAGAGCGCACTCGGAATGAGCGTTTGTCACCGGCTGATGACGATTGGGGATCATCGTTGAGGTATCCACCCGGCGTAGGGCTAATGATGCTGGAGTCCTGATGGGCAACTCGGCGATAATCCCCCTGATCGCCACTGCTATGCTCAGCTTCGTCGGTATCAGATGTAGGACTCGACTCGCGACTCGATGGATCCTCTTCCGGTAGCTCGCTGCGCATTCCTGCAATCTTCATGTAGTTGTACGCTGCAATGCTGCTGATAGTAACGACCAAACCGGTCACATTGACCGTTGTGAGTTTATCATGGAAGACAATGCCCGCGGCACTGATTGTGACTACTTCCTTGAAGATACCGCAGATGCTAAGTGTGACAACTGAGGACCGCTTCAGAAGCGCAAACTCAGAGGAAATCATGCAGAACGCAAGTACTCCAGGGAAAATCAGAAGGAACGAGCCAAATAGGTTCCCTTGTTTGCTGGCGAGCGCAAGGTATCCTTGGTAGATCTCATGAGGACCCTCAACAGATAGCGCGATAGTGATGAGCGAAAGGAACATGATAGGAGTCAGGAGAAAGAGAGTTGAGAATGGATTTGAAGTAGCCGGGTGGCGAAGCAAAAGAATTTGTGTCAGACCCCATCGGAAGCCCGAAAAGAATGCAGACGCAATGACGAGTGCGAAGCCAAGCGCATTGAAAGCTGTCTCTCCAGCGACCATCATCACGACTCCTATTGTCATTGTGGCAATGATGATGATTAATTTGGTGGAAGGCTTTTCGAGACGGAAAAGGAAGGCGAATAACAGGACGAAGGCAAGAGCAGACGATTTGCACATGGTCAAGAAAGTAAGAGAGATAAACCTCAAGGACATATTCCCGAGACCAACGTCAAGCGAGGTTGCTGCACCACACGGAACGAGGCGAGTGAAGTAGAATAATTTGGACATGATGGGTTGCGGTTCCTCAGGGCCATCGAGGGGAGATGTGGCCGCAGACCTTGTCGGTTGTCGCGGACGGAGCGATGGAAATATCCAGAGTATAATAACGGAGAGAGAGAATTGGACAGCCATGTGTAAGCTCGTTGTGAAAAGAGGGAAAGGAAAGACGACATCGCTCTCGGAGAACATCCATTTGTTGTACTACAAACACGCCAATTGTTAGTTCCTTCTCGACTTCCAAAAATTATTGCGAATAAACACTCACTATTGAAATGGACAGTGAGAAGAGATACCACAGCAAGATCAACCCACCGTTGATGAGCAGCCTCTTGACAATGTTTCCGTCTGACAGAATCTCGCGAATAGAACCGTGGCTCTTGACATCTGCGATTCGAGCATCCAACTTGCGGCGTTGCTTTCGCCGTCGACGTCGCTGACGTTTTTGATGTGTTGTGAGTCCAGTTTCCTCGTCATATTGGTCATCATCCGAACTCATCGGGTCCAGCTCCAGAGTCTCCGCAGCGGATAAGATATCGGACGCATCGGTGTCTTCTGCGGCGGTCAGAGGTTCCTGTTCCTCGCGCTTGTGATTTCCTCCATCTCCATGCGACCAGAGCGTGTCATTGCGCTCTGTGGAAATTGGTTGTGAGGCTCGCCCTGTCCCGGTAAGCATGGAGCTTCGCCGACGATGGTGGGCGCCGGCGGAGGGCCCCATTCTGATAACTGGGACAGTTACGAGGTATTAAGTTAAAGAGCGAAACTGAGATGTTATCTCCATTAACGTGGATGGAATAAGATTTGTCACACAACAGTGCACGAGGGCAAAAAGCCTCGAGAGTTTCCAAGGGGAATATGCTGACAAAGAATCAACGAGGGGGATGTCAAAAGGCTGAAGAAGTTGGGGAAAAATCCAAATGCGAAAGCTCAAAACAGGAAAAATGAAATTAAAAGGAATGAAAACGAGAGAATATAATGAAGAAAGAGATGAGTTCAAAGAATGGCAATGGGGAAATTGAAATGGAAATTGAACTTGGAGGATGTCTCTCATTTTCCCTTCTCTCCTTCTCTCCTTCACCTCTCTCATTGGTTAAACACCATCTTAATATCTTATCCCCACTGTCCGGTCGATCCGGGGTCAAGGGGAAAAAGGAAAAGATCATTTCGGTATTTCGATATCTTGATATCTTGATATCTCCCGATATTCCAGCGTTTCCCGAGATTGGTGAAGAGTTGGTGATGTCTGAGGAATATCTTCCCCGTCATTTCTCATTGGCGGACTGAAACCTCCGCCAGCTTCAAGCGGTATACGGAAGCTCAACCTCCCTTGATCATTCCATTTTAGCTGGTGGGATTGGCATGGATTGTTGTCGACAAGATTGACAAGACCAGGTTTCACTAGCCTCAAATACGAGTCCATTTGAGAACCGACAATATGTCTTTGGCCGAGCTCAAGGTTTATCTCCAATGAAGGAGAAGAAGCCCTAAATCAGGCATAGCCATGACCTCAGATCCAACCATTATCATCATCATGTCGTGGTGTCTCCCACCAGTTCCGGGAATAATATATGTCGGAGGGTGCGGATAATAAGCGACATTGGGGGTTTTCTTTCTTCATCTTCTTCTCTTCCCATCTTCCTTAGGTTGATGCTGCAAAAGAGCATTCGGTCTTCATCACCGGCATTCGGAACTTGTATCAGATCAATTGATAGTTCTCTCGCATTGTCATCATGTCTGAATTTCAGTACAATGCCATTGAGGACTACGGCTTGGTCGGGGACATGCACACCTGTGCCCTGATTAGCAAGGCTGGTAGCTTGGATTACATGTGCTGGCCAGTCTTTGACTCGCCTACCGTTTTCTGCCGCCTGTTGGACGACAAGAAAGGAGGGTTCTTCTCCGTGAAGCCCTACAAGACGGTGGTCGATGCCCACAGCAAGCAGCGGTATCTTCCATACTCGAACCTGCTCGAAACTAGGTGGACCAACGAGGATGGCGTCGCGACATTGCTGGACTACTTCCCCGTCACACCTAAAAAGGGTGTGCAGCAGTCCCGGTTGTTGTCAGGATACTGTCCTTGCAACGAACCGGGGACCAACCGCTTCAAGTCGGGTCTGCAGCACTCGGGCCTGATCAGAAAGCTGGAGTGTAGCCGTGGCTCAATGGAACTGCAAGTGCAGATGTTCCCGGCTTTTAATTATGCTCGAGACTCGCACAACACCCGTGCCAAGCTGGACGATGACATGGCCAAGCACCGGCTGCAGACCGTCCACTTTGAGAGTGAGACCGAGCGGCTGCAACTCGAGATCTTTGCCGATTCACGAGAGCCAGATAAACTTGGTTTCCCCTCTGCGTCTTTGAAACTGGAGGAACGAGATGGCCTCCGTGGCCGCGGATTTGTGGCCTGGATCCGTTTGTCGGAGGGGCAGACCATCCATCTGGTCTTGCACAGCCCAGAGAAGTCTGTCCCCAGCACGGCCACCATGGGAGCCTACCTCATGAAAATGGAGGAGGAAACCTCTGACTATTGGACTGACTGGACACGCAAGTGTCAATTCCGTGGTCATTACCGCGAGACAGTCGAGCGCAGTCTCCTCATTCTGAAGCTGTTGACGTACAAGCCCACGGGTGCAATTATCGCGGCGCCCACATTCTCGCTCCCCGAAAATGTCGGAGGCGCCAGGAACTGGGATTATCGGTATTCCTGGGTGCGTGATACAGCCTTCACGTTGTATGTCTTTCTCAAGATGGGCTACAGTCAAGAAGCGGAATCGTATGTCAATTTCATCTTCGAGCGGATCTTCCCACATGCTTCCCATGACCTTGATCCCAACGGCAAGAAACCTTTCTTGCCGCTGATGTTCACCATCCGGGGAGAGTACGACATTCCGGAGGTGGAACTGGACCACCTCGATGGGTACAAAGGCAGCAAGCCTGTTCGCGTCGGCAATGCTGCCGTCTTCCACACGCAGCTGGACATATACGGCGAATTGTTGGACAGTATCTACCTGTACAACAAGCACGGAAACCCCATCACCTATGACCAGTGGAACTCTATCCGGCGTATGATCAACTACGTCCTCGGGGTTAGAAACCACAAGGATATGTCCATTTGGGAATCCCGTGGCCAGGTCCAAAACTTTCTCTATTCGAAGATCATGATGTGGGTGGCCCTGGATCGCGGAATTCGCCTTGCGGAGAAACGTTCTAGCCTGCCATGCCCGGATCGCTTTGAATGGATCAAGGCCCGGGACGATATGTACGACGAAATCATGAGCAAGGGGTACAACGAAGAGCGCGGCCATTTCTGCCAGAGTTATGAGAGTCCCGAGGTCCTGGATGCATCCATCTTGATTGCGCCCTTGGTATTTTTCGTTGCGCCAAATGATCCGCGATTCATCAGCACCCTCAGGAGGATTCTGCAAAGCCCCGAGCATGAGGGTCTGTCCAGCGCCAAGATGGTGTTCCGATATGACCATGAGAAAGCCAACGACGGTAGGTTTCTATTGTTTCTTAGGATAA
Source organism: Penicillium rubens (assembly GCF_028828025.1). Classification (NCBI taxonomy): domain Eukaryota; kingdom Fungi; phylum Ascomycota; class Eurotiomycetes; order Eurotiales; family Aspergillaceae; genus Penicillium; species Penicillium rubens. The sequence goes on from NW_026890600.1 coordinate 7,536,201, forward strand.
ACAAGTACTGATACTCGCGTTGCACAGGTATGGCAGGGGGTGAGGGTGCCTTCATCATGGTAACCTTCTGGCTTGTTGAAGCCATGGCTCGTGTAAGTTTTCTGGAACTGCCAACTAGAAGAAAACATTGAACTAGGCTGACTAGGCTGAAATTGGAAATACAGGCTGCCAAATATGATGTGCCCATTCCAAACATCTGGAAACTCGCACTTTCGCACTTTGATAACATCCTGTCCTACGCGAATCACCTGGGCATGTTCTCTGAAGAAGTGGCCATTTCCGGTGAGCAGATGGGCAATTCTCCACAGGCTTTCAGCCACCTGGCTTGTGTTAGCGCTGCAATTAATTTGGGAAGAATTGGAGGTGGCAGCTAAGTATAGACTGACAATGATACTGTTGTGTTTGGGGGGGAAAAAGAACAAAAGTTGTTTGATGCAATTCTATAATTTTTGCCTAAAAGTTAGAAGACAGAATACAAATATGATCCTTTTTGTTACTTCTTTACAATTTGTAGTTAATACCAATATCTTCTATCTACACTTGTTCGCCTCTGATCTCTAGTTAGCAGCCTTGGTGCCAACCTTGGAAGGTGACTTCACCCGTGGACCTGACAGTTGCTTACATAAAGCACCAGACGATCACCCGGGAGCTCCAAGGCTGGCTACCCCAGATTCCCTTTATTTATCATCTTTGGCGGTCTTTGTGCAAAGCGAACATATCTGAACAAAGCAGCTGCCAGGGTGTGCTTCTCTTCAGCTCTTGGCTGGAGATGTTCTTCACCAACCCATAGTGCCTTATTATCCCCTTGACCTTACAGGTATCCCCACTCTGTCTAATGGCGGGCACCAGCTTGGATTGGGCTGATAAGCCTAACCCGAATCTCGCCTTGTTGTCGGATGAAGAGGATATTGTTTCCAGCCCAAGCACTGCTTCAAGGGAGCTTGAAGGTGTCGCCAAGCAAAATCTGACACTGGCTTTGGGGAAGTTGCGCTTGGAGCAAGAGGGCTTGAATCAATCCTCCGAACAGGACGCGACTCCAACAACTCCCCGCACGGAAGGTCTAAATCACACCCCTCCAGAACCGGAAATGGCGAAACCCCCTCTGCAGCTGCTGGACTTGCCGTTGGACATTCTGAAAGAGATCATCAAAGAGGTAACACAGGTCTTCCCCGCAGATCGTGAATACATAGCTCACAGTCCTGGTCTACAATAGGTGACCCATACGACTGACCTGACATCGCTCGCTCTTACATGCTCTGCTCTTCATTCCCTAGCTATTCCGCACATGTACTCCCGATTCGACATCGTCTGGCCCGAGTCGCTGAACCCATCAACGGATGACTACTCGGGGGTGGATGCTCTGTCTTATGGTTTGTCCACGTTGGTAATGGGAGAGGATGTATTCAATCGTCTGCCGCTGTCTCAATCTGGCCAAGTCAAAAGTAGCTGTGTGAACTGTGGTTGCGATAATCTCCATCATCAGCCGGACTCGGACCCTCGCAACAACAAAGATCGCTTCCGATCGCGACGAGGCAATCATTATGCACAGTATACCCGCACATTCTCTATCGGGAATGGCCCTCTTAGCTGGGTACAAGAATACTCGGTAACCAAAGAAGTGGGCAAGATGCTAGGGACGCTGGTTGCCTTGGCAGTTGCGCGAATGGTGAATCTTGAGGCCTTTGTTTGGGACATGCCGACTGGTGTGGTCCGTGAAATATGGCTGGCGCTTGCGTCGTTGGCAGATCGGCCAGGACACGATTGTCGCCTGGAACGCATTTGGGTGCGCTGGCATGACAATTCAGAGAATGCCTTACGCAGTTCGTCGGCGGCGGCAACGAGACTTTTCCAGAAATACAAACATGTGGAACATCCTTCCTTGTCTGTACTGCCTCCGCTCAAGAGCGTGGCCGTTCTTGACATAGATGAACCCGCTTATGTGGAGGAGCTGGCTCTTCTCATTGAGCGGTCACGTAACCGTCTCTCCGAACTCCGAATTGGTATCGCCGAAAAGGCCCATATGAGTGCGTGGCTGTTGTGCGGGAAGGACTCTGCTGGCTCAACGGGTTGGCCTAGAGCTGATGGTGTACTTGGTATATTGGCACGGCGGCACCTTGACAAAAACCAGGACAATGCTATAATCACCTCCCTTGAAGATAGCTCGATGCCATCTGAGGGTTCGATAAACAAGTCACCAAACTCTACCGAAAGCGCAGCTCCATTGAATGCAAATGGCGAGCAGCAGCCTCCCAGCACTACCAATGACAAAAAGCCCCCACCAAACTCTGGTGTGCCCAACCGGAGTGCCCGCTCACAGCCACCTTCTTATAAACTTGACTACGAGATACTTTCCCTCAAAGTACTAGAGCTGGAACGTGTACCTCTTTCTGTGCCAACACTGCTGCCGGCCGTTGACTGGACTGGGTTGACTACTCTCACTATCATGCGATGCGAGGATCATGAAAAGCTTTGGAGGGCTTTGCGTCGGAAGTATGCTCCTCCTGCGATGCCGGCAAAACGTCCACAGGATGCAGAACGTCGAGCAAGCGCCAGCTCAGTTGAGTACTCTCTAAATTTGAAACATATTCGCACGGACACTGTTTCACCTTATCTTATACTGTTTATCAAGGATGCGCTGGCCCCGAATACCCTGGAGAGTGTTTATTTGCATGAATCACCAGGTCATGAATCTGCCGTGCATATCGACGCGATTTACAAGCACATTCTGCGAAAGCACAGGCAGAGTCTGCGAAAGGTGCTGATTGATGCCACTGACCGTATAATTGGCGCCGGATATTCGGGCACGCGATGGCACAAGTGGATGTTCAACCACGACATGATATCCTTTGTCACAAGTGGAAAGATGCCGCAATTAAAAGAGCTGGGAATGGCGATGCATTATCGCGATTGGGTAAGAGAACGATCACTAGCATTGAATATTTCTACCAGACCAGTTATGCTAACGTTGACTCCGCAGCATTTCTTCCTCCAGAGATTGCCGAATATGTCTCAGCTTCGTGCTTTGTATCTACCACACATTCACCATACCGTTCACCGCGACTTGAAAGAGCTTGCGCTGCAAGTTTTGGACATCGTTAGCATACGTCCAGATCTGAAGATCGCCTACATTGGTCTCCATATCAAATGCTACCAAATTCTTGAAGCAAGACATGACGATAATCCACTAGATTTCGACGACAACCCCGCGATTGATCATTCCCCGACGCACAGCGAAGATGACGATGAAGGGTGGGCCAACCCCGACCACGAATCTGAAGAAGACAGCGGTGATTCCGATGATGCCTCGGGGGCGGCTGATACAGACCTCCTTTCCAGTGACCCGGACGACTACGACACCGAACCTGATGAAGAACAGGGTGCTTCGCGGGTTCGGTACCGGCTACAAGAGATTCTATTTTACGACGAAAAGGTATCAATTTTCAAGGCGCGTCATGGTGTTTTGTGATCTTATCTTGGCTTTGCATTCTATATCAGGAGTCGTCTAAACCATTTGCGGCGTTTGAGGAGAGAGCGTTTAGGACCTCGGGAGATACCATGGCTGTTTAGCTTAGCACTAAGGTTATTTGTTTTGAACCTTGGAATAACACGTTTTTTGAGTTAAGGTTGTGCTTAGTGTTATCACTGTGTACGCTAACGCACTTGGATTCTTCTCTTTTGTATCGCACCCCACCAATGCTGACCGTGTCTTCTGGGAGTGGTAGCAGAAGGACCTCCTGACTCGCTATCGTCAAGTTGGCGGGCCTGTCAAACTCATGGATCACACTGAAGTCCACCCTCGACTTCGAGATCAACTTTGGCAAGTCTTCTCCTAATAATACACTTGAGAGCTTGCGTAATACCCAGAGTGGTACATTGTGCTATGGCCACTGGAATAACGGTAAATGCCACTGAAGGTCCCAGGTGCACAGACTGAAGGTCCCAGGTGCACAGAACGACTCTTATGTGGCGAGTTATAACTATATGCCACCACTTAAGGATCTGACGACAAAGTTCTAAGCTTTCGCGGATCTCAGCCACGCTAGGCAAGGGTTAATTATCTGCTTTTCATTCATGAAAGTCATAATGTCGTAAGATTCCTGGTTTATGCTAAGATACAAGAACGCGCATTCGAGAGCCAGCCCTAGTGTTCAATTGATATTTTTATGGCGACACAGATTGATTCATGCAAATTCCCGATGGTCATTCTCATACTGGGCACGAATAAGTTCGGCCTCAATCACACGTCTCTTGGCCTTTTCTTCTTCGCTAGAATTGTCTTTGAACACGTGGTCCATCTGCTCGAGGGTCCGGCCCTTGGTTTCTGGCACAAAGAAGAAAGTCCATATTCCGGCGAGCAGGCAAAAGACAGCGAAGAAGACGTAAGCACCGTAGCCAGTGTCTTGGACGAGAGGCGGGGTGATGAGACCCTGCAGAGATTATTAGTACCCGTGACACATCGAGGGACCAAATAATGGCAACGAGAAACTTACAATGATGAAGTTGTTGAGCCAGTTGGAGCAAGTGGAAAGAGCAACACCCTTGGCACGAAGGGAAGAAGGGAAAATTTCTGGATATGTTAGATCGATGCCTGATTAACAGGATAAAAGGAGTAGGGACGTACCAGAAGGCATAGCCCACGGGATAGGACCCCAGGAAGCTCCAAAGGCAAGCATGTAGAATAGTAGAAAGGCCACACTGGTCCACCCTTCTGCTTTGTGGGACGGCCAATCATCCGAGTAAATCCCGACCAAAGCAGCAATAATAGTGTGGGATATGGCCATGAGGGCTGCACCACCTAGAAGCAACTTGCGACGACCGACAACGTCCATGGTCCAGATACTGGTAGTGACACCCACCAGCTGCACAACGTTGAGAACGCCGGACATGATAAGTTGCATGCTCCTGTCGAGACCCATCGTCTTAAAGAGGGTTGGAGAGTAGTAAATAAGAGCATTGATACCGATGAACTATTCATATAATCAGCATGTGTCGGTTACCTCTTATCTCCACATATAAAGAACTCACCTGTTGGAAGAATCCTAGGCCAATACCGATGTGAGTGCGACGCCAGCAGCCCTTCTTAAAGCAATCGGCCCACGATGAAAGCTCCTGCAGAATGGCATTCTTTGTGCCACCACCTTGCAAATCTGGATGATTTTCCCTGTTCATTTGCTGGTGGAAGCGCACTTCGGCCTGGATATCCATAAGCTCCTGGCGAACGCGTCTGTCGGAGGCTGGCAGAGAACGGAGTCTGCAAAGACTGTCAAGAGCTTCCTCGTCGCGACCTTTTGAAGCCAGCCAACGAGGCGAGAACGGAAGAGCGTATACACCAGCAGCGAGAATAAAACCCGGGATCAATTGGAGCAGGAAAGGGAGGCGCCAGGCCCATTCACCGGCCATGTATTGCGTGCCATAGGTAATCCAAAAGGCAATCACAATTCCGAGGACGATACACCATTCTTCCATAACCAAGAGGGTTCCACGGCATTCGGGGGGGCCTAATAGGAGGGATTGGAATAAGCATTTATATTCACATGTGGGAGGAAGGGAAAGAACCCTCCGAGTAGGGAGACATACTGATTTCGGAGATGTACAATGGTGCAACCATCGACAACATTCCGATTCCAACACCACCAATCAGCCGAGCTACAGTCAACATAGGATAACCGTAGGCAGCAGTTTGAAGCACGGAGCCAACGGTGAAGATAGCAACAGCGACGAGAATCGAATACCGTCGCGAGATCTTATCCGCAATCCAGCCCTGGTTAATAGCACCAATCAAAGCACCCAGCTCAATCATCGCCGTCAGTAATCCCTTCGCAAATCCCGAGCCCGGGTTACTCTCGTCTATCCGCGGGAACTCCGTCAAGAACTGGTTCATGATCAGAATCACCGACACAACACCTTGGTCATAACCGAAAAGCAAACCACCTAGCGTTGAGCAGGCAGCACACAGAACCACGAATGGGTTGGCTGCGAGACCGCGCAGACCGGGTGGGCCATAGGGCTCGCGGTCTGCGGCAATGTCGGCGTGGTGAGCGAAGCCTTCCACTGGCTCATGGGATAGTTCTTTCGTAGCGGGGATATCATCAGCCATATTGAGTGGAGATTCGGATGCAAGTTAAAAGAAACTTGAGGGTTATGTTTCTTGGTTGAAGCGGGAAACGCTCTGATAAACTCTACCTCGGAGGCACTCCGGGGATATTTATACCCATTTTCCCTAGCTACCCAGCTGGGGTAGTATACGAGTCTTGTTCCCTCCGTGAATCGGGACCTCTAGGAAGTCGGGAGGGGTCCCCCGGTCCGGAAAGCCAATGAGGTAAAGGCTTGGGGGTGCAAGTCGGGGTAGATGATGGAGTGGTAGACGGCTCGGCGGGTTTGGGGAAGATCGGCGCTATTGCGATTGTGGGGAAAACACGGAGAAGAGACATAATAGCACGCCGTCAATTGGCGGCGGCTATCGGCATTGTTCAGGGGCGTTACAACTGCCTCTTGGGTCTATACTCGGCCTTTGAGAGATAAGGCCCAACTTTCTTGCGTCTTCTGTCTAGCCAGACCGTGCATCTTGTATACGAAATAGGCATAGGTCAAGGAAGATAGGCCCCTGCAACATTGCATGGCATATAGATCCATCCGGTATTGCTTTGAGCCCTAGACGAGTCACTACCGCTCTATTAAATATTGGAATAAGCTTACGTCGTCCTTTATATACCTATGCCTAGGGATATAGTTAGTTCAAATATAGGCCTTTGATCACTATCACCTGAGCTGTTGACAATGATCATTTCAAATCATCACGCGGGAATAATCGTCATGACGAAACCCGCCAAGTAAACCTTGGAAGCCTTGGAGGTACCTACCTATTAGGCTATGTTGTTATACATCGTATACATCGAAGTCTCGGGCCGGCCATGCATTCGGAAAGTCAAGTGACTAGCCGATCTCTCCCGTGATGGTGTATATGTAGTGTCAGACATACCCTTTATCTGACGGGAACTAATATTAACAGGAATAGCCCTGGAGAATGTTCTATGTTGTACATTGTTAATATCCAGACCAGATACCCCACGGGGAAGAATCCAAAATCTAGTTCTTTTTTTTTTTTTGTGAATATCTTTGAATATCTTTGAATATCGGAATTCATTGTCCATCGTCCATCTTCCCTGAGCGGTGTCTCTTCCGGTAACCATTTTCCCCCCACACGGATTCCAGTTCCCGGCCCCCTCTCTCACCCTGCAACCTTCGGATTTCCCAACTTCATTCTGAAATCATGGCTTCCTTCATGGGAGACCTGTGGTCCAGCATCTTCACCCCAGGACCCACCCCGACCCTCTTGATCGCGACCAACGTCACCTTCGCCGCACTCCAGATTATCTTCTTCGCCCTCCTTCTAGCTACCTACAGCCTTCACTTCGTCGCCCTATCTATCATCAGCGGTGGACTATGGTGGGCCATCAACTGGTTCGCCGCCGAGGTGCGACTTGCCCAGCAGGCGCAGGAGGCTGAGAAAGAAAAACAAAAACAAGAGTCCGGTGACGCGAAGACGCGGAAGAGTCCCGCTGTAGGAGAAAGCGCCGACAGCGAAACGGAGACCGAAGCTATCGTGGCCAAGAGGATAGATGACAAGTCTGCTGCTGCCGCGACCGGAAGTGCAGCATCCGGTTTGCTGCCCACGGCGCGCGATCCTAAGAAGCGACCCAGCACTGGTGGTGAGGGGTCTGGGTATGGGAGCACTGATAGCGAGTGGGAGAAGGTTGATGATACTCAGTCTTGAGGGATACTTGGCAAGGATACGCATCTTAAGGATACACACAAGCTCGAAATATCTACGCTCTCATCTCGGTGGAATATGGTTGCACACTGCATGCTCACCAGGTCCCGGGCCTCTCAACGAATACATAGGACGCGTTTATGGTGATGCAAACTCTGTGTCGACCTTTCGTGTGCCTTGGCTGGGATCTGGATTTGGGCCCCTTTTTCTTTTAATCTTTCTGGATTTGAATTTGTACATATGCAATGCCCTCTTGTTTTGGAGCGATACCCTATACTATGTAGATGGTGAAATTTACAGCTCGCGCTTGGTTTCGATTTTTGGCAGGAACATAATATCCTCCTCGGATATATTCATTGACAATAACATTCCAAACGATCACCACCGTTACCATCTCATCCACCCGACAACAAAAAAACGAAGTAAAACCCGGTGGAGCTGAAGCTTTAGCAAAACATCCACGTGACCTTCAATCCAAACATTGGCATAACAGAACCATCGAACACGAAGCTTCGTGCAGCAACTAAAATCACCAGCTGCATCTCACAATGCCCGATGTCCCTTGATCAAAATGCTCTCAACCGTACCCCTCAATGTGGGACGTAGGCGCGTCTGCGGCTCCGTTTTCTCCCCCGCGTCGCTCGAAGCTCACCCGAAGTCGATCTCGGATTTCCGACGCGAGCAGACACCAGTCGCATCGTTCCAATCATCCGACTCATCGTCAACCTTCAAAGCAGACTCACAGTCAACCTCATTCGCGACGATTGGGGGTTCGACGGACACCACATCCCCGGAGGAAGACACGTTAAACCAGGCGCGGCAGGCGGCCAAAGAGTTCCTATCCGTGCCCAACCTTGGCTTCGAGTTGCTTTACAACTTCCGAAATACCGATGGAAGTCAAGTGCTGAAAGAATGGAACCGGCTCAGCCCTCCGTCGAAGGAGACGGCCGAGGCGCTAGAGTATCTTATGCGAACTTCTCCGTGGACGTTGTTTGAATGGTATGGGAATGATATTCGGAGGCATTTTCTAGTCAATTTTCGGACTGGGCTATCCAAGGTATGGACGCTGTGCGTCGTTTGAATTGGTTGGTCTGTCCGTGCTAACGGTCTCATAGTTGTTAAAGTCCCCGGGGGAAGAAGGCCTGCTCCGGACAATAGTGGACTGCTTACAGCTTGCGCGTCGAATTTATCTCGCTCCCGTCGTGCACTATTTGCTTCCTTTGATAACTACTCCCCACCAAGGAGGGTTCTTGGCTCAGCTACAGCGTGCCTTTCACACCGTGGTTCAATACAGTTTACCATGGAAGAAGATTTCACCGCTTCTTGCCAGAGAGCTCACGCAGGACGCTGTGGTTATTTTAGGCATTGATACCCTAGATGAAGATTCCGATGCAGACATAATGAGTCTGGATGGAACGGAAATGGAACGGGCATACTCAGTCTCGTACAAAGACTGGAAACAGGGATCACCCGAAGTCCGGGCACACATGATGGTTGATGGTGAAGATGGCCGCGTGACTATCGCACGGGATCGACTTTTGGCGTTTCTCAACGGACTGCAGCTTGTCGGACTTGGCGGTGATCAGGCCCAAAAAGTGTTTGCAAATGTGATGAACATCATGATGGGCGACTTCATTCGTGCCGCATACGCCGGCGAATGGGAGTCGCCCTCAACCGTGCCGCAGCACCTGGAACAATGGATTGAAAATGTCTATGCACGGCTCGTTGTGCATGTTCTAGCCATCATCAATTCCGACCCCGCTGGAGCCCAGTCCGGGGCGATGGAAGTGAGCCTTCGCGACGTGGAAAAGTGGCAAGTGATGGGCATTGCTCGGCTGGGAAAGCTTCGAGTCAGCGAACTCTTTGATGTGATTGTTGATTGGCCTGCAAGCAGCGGGGCGGTGGAGGATCTGCGACGTTTCACAAACAACTCGTCTGGAGCGCGGTTGTATGCGACGAATATCTTTTCTGTTAACTTGCTCCAGCGACTGTTGCATCCCGGTGCTTCTACAGTCGAGATCTTGCAGGTTTACATCTCGATCATTCGAGCATTCCATATCTTGGACCCGAAGGGTGTTCTGCTGGATCGCATCGCCCGACCAATCCGGCGATACTTGAGAGACCGCGAGGACACTGTGAAGGTGATTGTTAGTGGTCTATTGGCGGACCCTGCGACAGCCGAGGGACCGACAGCTACCGGCGACACCTTGGCAGAGCTGGCAGCAGAGCTGACTAAGGTCCACCATCATTCCATGCAAAATAATAGGAGCGAGTTAGACTATGATGACTTGTACTGGGTGCCCGATCCAGTTGATGCCGCTCCCGACTACAAAAAGTCGAAGAGCGCAGATGTCATTGACAGTCTGGTTAGCTTATTCGACTCGAAGGAGACCTTCGTGAAGGAAATGCAGACTCTTCTCGCAGACCGCCTCATCCAGAAACGCCAGAACTACGACCAAGAGGTTACAGTACTTGAGCTCCTGAAGGTTCGGTTCGGTGATTCGGCATTACAGGCATGCGAGGTGATGCTGAAAGATATCTCCGATTCACGACGTCTTGACCTCACTGTGCGGAACGATCAGATGTTGTCTGGATATCGGAAGCAAGCAGGCGCCGGAAAGCTCCACGCCAAGGTTCTATCACGCTTCTTCTGGCCGGAATTCCAAGAACAAGAATTCAAGGTCCCCGATGAAATCACCAAACTGCAAGCGCGGTACGCGACCTGTTTCGAAAGGCGCAAGGACTCGCGCAAGCTCATGTGGCGCAACGCTTTGGGTCAGGTCACTGTCGAGCTGGAGTTGCAGAACCACACGTTCAAAGACGAAGTGACGACCCGGCAAGCAACCGTAATCTACGCCTTCCAGTCCGACTCGAGCGAACCCGCCACGAAGACAATTCCGGAACTCGCCGACGAGCTCGAGATGAGTCCTACCCTTGTCCGCAGTGCCTGTCTCTTCTGGGTCAGCAAGCGCATTCTTACCGAGGTACAACGCGACACCTTCCGCGTGTTGGAATTCCTCCCCACAGAAGACGAGGAACACCATGCCCACGCAGCTGGCGACTTCAGTGACGTCTCGGATAGCGAAGCAGGCGATACTGCCAACGCAGCGGCAGCAGCCGAAGCAGCCGCAGCCGCCGCAGCAAAGGAATCCGCCGAGGCGGCTGCCATGGAGAAAATGAATGTGTATTGGCAGTTTATTGTGGGAATGCTCACGAACCAAGGACCTATGGCTCTGAATCGTATTGTCATGATGCTGAAGATAGCCGTTCCCGGCGGGTTCCCGTTCAGCAATGAGGAGCTGCGCGAGTTCTTAGGTGGTATGGTCTCGAAGGGCAAGTTGGAGATTGTTAACGGGGGTAATTACAAGATCGTGCATTAGCATCAGCTACAGGGCGTCTGTCGGGTGTGAGCTTTTTTTTTTTTTTTTTTTTTTTTCTTTTGGCGTTGCTGGAACAGATGTACAAAATACCCTTTAAGGAATATGATTTATGAATGATATGTTGGTGCAATTGGGTAAATCCTTACAAGCCAGCCCTGGAGGGTCATCATCTTCTTCCCATTTATCGTCTACCCGACCTTTTTACATACTCCCCCTTCTTCATACTCTTCTCCCTCATCCCATAAGCATACAGCAACCCTATCAAGAGAATGAAAAAGAAGAAAAAAAGGTATCATTCAAATCTGCAAATCCCAACCAACCCAACTAAACCTCACTCGGCATCTAAAAGTGCAACAGGAGCCTGATTATCAACCTGAATTCCACCCCTCTTCTTCTCATTACTATCCCAGAACGGCAACTTCCAGCCACCCTCATTCTCGGGTGTCGCCAGCCAAAGACGCATAAGATGGCGACGGGGAGCAGGAGGCGCATGATCCGTGTACGCGGTGCGGGCATGCAGGACGTGAGCATTCGACAAGAACTGGATATCGCCGATATCGAGGATCATGTGTAGCGACAAGCGCACGCAGGTTTCTTCCAGCACGCGCAGGGCTTCTTGCTGTGCGTCTGAGAGCGGGGGAATAATTCCCGCGTCGCTAAAGCGGCCGAGGGAGCGTACATAGTATGGATCCCATCTGGTGTTATTGTCAGATATTGGAATGTGGATTACCCGCGGGGTCGATAAATCATTGGAGAAGGAGGTTGGAGAAGGAGGTGTGAGGGGACTTACTTTGTATACACACGGCCCTTCCCGCCGCGCTCGAGGTACATCACGCTGGTGCGAATATATTCGTCCTGTCCCTCGCTTGTCTCGCCCTTGCGATCGAAGTACCAGATCGGTTCGGTGAGGGTCTTGAGGACGTCTGGGCGTTCTATGGCGAGGGTGTTGTAGACGTGGTGGGAGGAGACGAGATCTGATTCGCCGCCTTCAAGGGCCTTGGCGATGCAGAGGAGGCCGACGATGTCCGAGTCGTCGGCGTGGAAGTATTGGCTGGGTGGGGTGTGTTAGTTGCTTGTTCGTTCTTTGTTGCTTGCCCATTCACTGGCCACCGAGGTTGTCAAACTCACCGAGCATTGGTGCGGTAGATGCGCACTTTGTCAATCTGGGTCGAGTCCTCGCCGAGATCCTTGACGTGGCCGAGGACATGGCCACGGCTGTTCTGACTGACGAAGTAGCCGAGATATGTGCCGAGACCCATGTATGCCACGGCGGACTTGTGGTTACCCCATTTCTCGACGGGGAAGCCCTTGAAGAGGATGAAGCCCTTGCCGTCGATGAGGTCTGCGCGCAGCTCGTGCAGATAGGCAGCTAGATTGGGGAGTTTGAAGTTGGTCTATTGACGGTGTGGTTAGTTTCGGGTTTTATAATTTTCCAAGAATGACTTGCATTGTTCTCACCTTTGAGATTCCGGTCAACGGGGTCTTGGATGAAAGGAAAGCATCCGATGCCGAGCTCAGCTCATCGATCTGGTCCTGGGTGAAGACATGCGTCCATTTTTCTGGGTTCTCACGGTATTCCTCGGCCTTCCAGACTGTTGGGCCGGTGATTTGTTTAGGGAACTTTTCGAAGGGGATGATGTGGTCGTATAGCGGGGGATGTTGACCGGTGGTTTTCAGTCCATCTGGGAATATATCCCGTGAGATGGGCCCTGCCAGGTCATGGGGGGCAGTTGGGATAGAGGAGGTAGCAGCAGGAGCCATGGTTATTAAAGATGGGAATATGTAGGTGTACAGAGAACCGAAGGGTTGGGTTATGTTTATATATTCTACATAGATGGTGAGCAATGTAGTGGATTATATGGCGTGACGAGACCCGATAATTTTACGACATAGCTACCTCGGTAGGTTACCTAGGTATATATCCTTATATAGCGGAATGAGTGCCGCTACTAAGTGAAGCTGATTGGGGGTTGAAGGCCGGGATGGCGCAATTTGCGGGGTTGGATGTTGTGATGGCAGTGGGGGATCACGAATTGGTTTGATATTTAGGACATTCTGTGAAGAGAATTAATAAAGAGTGTACTAAAGAGAGGAATACGCTAGATTGTAGGTTCCTCGTGAAATAGCAATATAGGAGTTGACGTTGAAATAAGGGCAAGGTACCCGAGGATTCTAGTATCTACCTTGGGGGGAATAGGAATATTCAAATAGCACTTAGCAACACATCTCTAAGATCCTGTCACAGTCTCGGCCGATAGACTATGATTATCCATCCTCCAGCACAACATATTCTGACCACAGCCGATCATATCGGCAGTCGTGCATGAACCCCTGGTCGGGTTGTTTAGATCCAAAAGAAGAAGTGCTTTAGGCAGATCTCATCTATCAACCTTGGAACTCATGCATGTAGTTAAGCTATCGGGCGAGAGCTTTGACTTCTCTTAATGCTTTACTTCAAATATGGGTTCGTCTTAGGGCTTGGGGAAGCACATGGTAGAGATACGTTCCTAGGTCTTTAACCACTTGAGTCTCAAAGTTCTAAGTAGCAATTGATAACTCACACCTTACCTATGTATATATATTCAAAGTGTTTCTCTTTCTATATATAATCACCTTCGACCATTGCATGTTGTTCTTGCTCCCGGGCTTCTTGATATTCTACCTCTCTCTCAATGAATGGTCTTTGGGTGCACCGTTTGAACATGTTTTTCTTTCCTTTCTTACAGTCTCTTCCCAGCATTGCATCTATTCTAATTAATTTATGTCTTTATCTCTTTTCATATGGTTCCTGGCGCCTTCATCAGACCTTCTACAGACAAGGATTCGACTTCCTCTTTGGGAAGCCCCACCGGATTACTGAAATCCTTATCGGGTGTGAGGATGCGAACGCCCTTTTGACATCAAAGTTTTTCAGTCTTTTTATATTTGTACACTTGCATATCATATTCTCTTCGACATATTACGTTCATTTGGATAGAGTCCCGATACCCTAGCCGATGGCCCAACGTAAAATCCACGTGGCTGTGCTAGACGCCGACATCCCCTGCATCTCAGTATACAAAGCGCGGGGTCTATACAGCTCTCAATTTCGCGTCCTCCTGCAAGCAGCCGCCCAACGCCTGAATAAAATCCCAGGAAGCCTCCAAAACGGACCTCTCGCCGTTCATGTAACGGCCTTCGATGCCGTAGGCGGGTCTTTACCTCGTCTGGAAACTTTACGAACCATACCCCAAGCCCCAGCCGAGCCTCACGCCGGCGGACCACTGAGTCCAATAGACGCGATCCTAATCACAGGCTCAGCATTCTCAGCCTACGAAGACCAACCCTGGATCCATGCACTGCAATCCTACATCCAAACAGTGCACCACCACTATCCAAACATAAAGCTTTTCGGCTCCTGTTTCGGGCACCAGATCATCGCCCAAGCCCTCCTCAGCACCAAGGCAAACACGAGCAACGCTCCGGCATCAACATTCCACGTCACGCAGTCGCCCGCTGGCTTTGAAATGGGCATCCACCCCATCACCCTCCAGCCCTCCTTCACCGCGCGCTTCCCGCCTCTGGCGCGCGCCACAGCTCAGAAACCATTCCGCATCCAGCTGATCCACGGCGATGTAGTGGTACCGACGCCTGAGGCTGAAGCTGCTGCGGACCAGGGAGTCTCACTGCCGGCACCGTGGTCCAGTATCGGGAGTAGTGCGCAGTGCGCTATTCAGGGTCTTTATAACCCCGGCCGGGTCCTGACGTACCAGGGTCACTTCGAGTTTGATACTTTTGCCAATGGGGAGCTTGCGCAGGAGTTTGGGCGTCGTGGGGGTTGGTCTGCGGCTGTTGTGGACGAGTATCTGGAGCAGATTTATCGCTCACGCGTTCCTGGTTTGGAGGATGACGATGATGCCAAGGCTGCTGCCGAAGCGGCTTTGCTGTTCTTTGCTGGGGAAGATGGGGATTTGATGGGGTGTAATGGTACTGGTATGATTACGCCTCCTCTGGGTTGATTGGGGGGTGTCTCTTACGGTCGGGATAGGATGTGACAATGCTTGGACATGTATTATATTCAGTGGTATTAGCTGCAGAGCTTTTTTTTTTTTTTTTAATCAGTTACTGGGCACTCCATGTCCAAGCTGGTTTCTGCATTTCTGCATTTCTGCGTTTGAGCGAGTTTGTTCGGGGTGAATCCCTTGAAGGCAAACCGCGCGGCAAGGGTTTCAGATGACGCTGAGTATGGGACACGAACAGGAGTTATGAGTGTACAATTATAGTTGATCAGCTCAGCCACCCCTTAGTGGCGACACATTTACCATGATGATGTCGGACCCTGCATGGCTGACACACAGCTGGTATGTTGGTCTGCAGGAAGGGATTGCGGTCTAAACAATGGAAATAGGATTACGAGGGACAATGGCCATTCTTAGATCCAAGAGATCGGATGGAATTAGATGTAGTACGGAGTACAATGGAGTATAATAATAGGCTGCATGAAAGCTAGACGCACCTTGCATGAATTCTAAGCGATGCAGATAAGATACCTTTCAATACTTAGCTGTCTAGAACAAACGTCTCGACTCGCAAGCTCCCCACCTTGTCATATTAAGTGGAGCGTGACATGCTTGACATTTGTGTACATGTATGTATTCGATAGTATGTACAATGTCGTGTACAGGTCTGATAAGAGCTTTATATTATTATTTTATATGCTACTCCGTACATCCTATTATCAAGATACTACTTATACAACGGTACATACCAAACCCCCGAACTTGAAATCTCAGACTTTTCCGTTGATCGCCCCCTGCACGGCCACTCAGAACCGGGATGGCGTGCGAGTTGCAGCCAATGACAATGGAGGTAATTGGTGACTCGGTGGGGATTGGGGGCCAATCAGGCTGCTTTGGGATGCTCTTCATCGGCAGTTGGTTATACAAGGTATTAGGGGTATTGGTATTTTGGTATTTTGGTATCTAGGCAATCAAGTCATCTGGAAATATTGAAGCTCTTTATTAGAGTTAGGGGTAAACGGAGGAGGTCGGAGCTGAGACAGGTACGGAGTACTTGTATGATAGTAATGGAGTATGCCTATCAGTATACTTAACTAAGTAGGGCATATAAAGTCACGCACTTGCTTTTACACTATGAGTACACGAGCCCTGGAGTATACCTTCCCTTGTTTCTTCTGCTACATTATTATACGTATTTCTTCAATCTTAGACTATGTACTTCGTACTATCCATGGATGGCTCTACATAATAATCTGTAGTATAAAATTAGAAATTAGAAAATAAAACCACGGAATCGAATAATACTGTAATATTACACTGTAACGTGGCGCTAGTTTCGCCACCCGGAGCTTCCCTCCCTTCTGGAATGAAGCTCAGGAGCTGGGGAGAGCTTCGGAGGGGCCGCTGATAGCGCCTATCGCGAGTATTTCTTTTCCTTTCCTTTTGCCCGAAGATTGGAAAATTAAGCATCTTCTGTGTGTTGATACATATATTTTATTAATAGTCTGAATGAAGCATTAAAAGGCATCTAGGATGCCACATAAAAAGAATGTAAAAATGTAATGAAAATCGTTTAAGAGCTCGGTGTTCCACCGGGGTTTCCGAAAAGCCGTGCTATTCGGTATTAAAATACCAGACTATACCGTACGGTTTCATCCTTTTTCTTTTTTCTCTTTTTTTTTTTCTTCCCAATTTTCCCAATTTTATTTAAAATTTCACTTTTTAGCGTGGAACATTCCAAGAATGGGGTTTTTCTTACAAGGGAAGCTCAAAGCTGCACGCCCCTCTTTTTGGTTATCGATACTCAGATAGGGACGATAGCCACGTATGCGAGCTCGTACATAAAGAGAGTCAGAAATAAAGCTGTTCCTGACTACATATCTAGAATTATGGGAACTAGAATCTATAGGATAGAAATAAATACAAAATAATAGAAGAAAAAGAAGTACGGAGTAAAAATTAGAATAAGGCGAACTCTGCGTAATTACCCGTAATACCCCCCCCCCAGCACCCACTAGACCCTCGAAGTGCTCTGAATGTATGAGCCGCCCTCTCGTCCTTTTCCTTTTTTTTCCCTTTTCCAATTCTTCCTTTCTTCTCTTTCTACACACAAGAGCATGTTGAACTGCATTTTTGTCTATTGTTCACTATAAACCCTGTCTGTGCTCGGCTGACCTCTTTATTCGCCCCTCCTTTTTTTTATCTCAACTCCGGGGATCTCGGATGACCCATATGCAACCATGCCTCCTCGAAGCTCACTGACCAGCTCTTTTTCGGTAACCGATGCCAATAATGAGGTGGTCTGTCCCTTGAAGAATAACGACGGTTCCAATTGTCGCAAAAGATGTCTAGGTGTGAGTATTTGCCCCGAGCCCCGCCTATCACCGGGCTCGCGAAAGCTATATGACCCGTGCAACTCTGGAGTTCAACTCGAACTAATCCGGTTGGTGCTCATAGGAAAAACGCTATCGCTCCATGCAGGAGCACATTCGACGTGCGCATCCGAACCACTACATCCCGAAGCTCCCGGCTACCGAGGAGAGCTTCCTGATGATGGTGAACACCCCGCTCGAGCAACGGGTGCAGCTGTCACCCCCCGAACCCGCTCAACCCCGGCGACCTCAGGGTTAGTCTTTCTGCTCTTTTTGTCTTGATTCCTGCACATACTGACGGCTACCCACAGATGTGGCGCCGGAAAGGGACGTCTATGTCGCTGACGGCTCCCCGGCTACCCCTCGAGCTCTGGATGAACCCCACCCAGCTGCAGCCACTGCGGCGGTTGCTCTGGCACAACTGCATCACCATCGGCTGGCTTCGGACTGGGATACAGACATGGTTTGTCGCTCCGGGCTGTTGTGGGCTTTGAGCCCCGAGTCTCTCCACAGTGGCACTGACCCGCATTTCCCCAGGATACCCATTCGGATACCGACTTGAGTCATCCTCGAATGCGCGGAGCTATTGAACTGCCCCCGCTCCGCGATCATTTCAAGCAGGAATCTCTTCCGCCGTTTACGCCTCGTCCTCGCGAGCTTCTTCCATCCATCCTCAATCACTCCCCGCCCGGTCGCTCATCCACATTGCCGCCAATCCAGCGGAGAGACAAATTTTCCCGCCCGCGCAAATCTTCCATCACTCAATCTGCGCGGAAATCCAGGCAGGATCGCCCTAAATCAAAGGAATTCGGGCGGCGACCAAGTCTCGGTGACCGCAAAGCCCTTTCGGCAGAGCCGCAAACCGCGGCCTGGGCGCAAGGCAAGCGCTGGGAGGATCTGATTGAAGCCGCGACATCAGCAACCGAAGTAGACGATGAGCCGTATTCAGAGGTGAGTTTGAATGCAATTCTGGACTTTTCTTTCCACTGCTGATGCGCCATATACAGGCTGGTCGGTCTCCAACGATTGCCCCACTACTTTCCAACGTGACGTCTGCCCCCTCTGGGGTGAAAAATCGGTCCTCGCTACCACCCGCTTTCCAATCCTCGGGATTGCCTCCTATCTCTTCACATCGGCCATTCCCACCTCATTCATACGCCGCCTCGCCTTTGCACAAGTCATTGACCCCACCACCATACGAGAACCACCGCAGCCGTGAGAGCGACTTGGAACCATTCCCGTCTATTGAATCATCGCTCGATTCCATGTCTTCGGCATCCGGCAGAAATTTTGCGTCATCGGTTTCGGGAGTCGCGCCGTCCATAAACTCTGATTCCAGCCCAGTTATGAATCTTATCCCGCCCATCTCGCAGCGCCAGCACCACCGATTCTCCAATCCTACTCCAGCGTCTTTCCGCAACAAAGAGGTTCAGGTGTTTTGTGCTCAGTGCAAACGACCTTCGGCACTGAATGAGTGCTATGCCTGTACGGAGTGCATCTGTGGAGTCTGCCGCGACTGCGTGAGCATGTTCATTTCAAGTCCGCCTACTTCATTCCGAACCCCAGGGAACGGGTCGTTAAATACCGTCCTGTCACAAGGACCAACAAGTTACCCTGGTCCTCAAGGGTGTCCACGATGTCGAACAGTTGGAGGCAAATGGAAGGCATTCCAAATCGACATCAAGTGAAACGACTTCAAGACCGCCTACATATTTGGCTTTACGCATTTTACGACTGATGTTTGATACACTCATTCTCATATTGTTATTTATTCTTCATCGTTCGGTCGGCTTTCCTGGTCTTCTTTTTTATTTTTCACTACGATATGGCAGGATTCATCGTGCGGACGACGTTGCAGGAGTTCCTTTTTCCAGGCCAGGTCTTTTCGGTGCAGGTTTCCGACAGTCAAAAACCCGAAGAAGCTGGTCTTCAACATTCAAAGGTCTACATTTTCTTTCTTTCCGCATTCTGGGGTTCATGTGGACATATCTTTTGGTCATGAGGTATATGCTTTTTGATGCTCTTTCAAGTCTTTCATGTGATGCGAGCCTGTACTGCAATGGTTTCATTCTGCGCTGTTTATAGAAGAGAGCTGTGGTCGTGGGAGACAACCGTGTTCTCCCACGCCATCCAATTCTTGATTTATATAACTACCAATCTACTCATCCCAGATGACACTGCTGAGACCCTCCGCAGTCCCTACCTTTCCGGGCTCACCAACCTGTAGAGCAGCAATCTCCTCACCGAGATCTCCGGTCTTCGGATCCCGACGCACAATGGAAACCGTCGCAGAAGCCTGGTTCCCAATAGCAACCAGATCCCCAGCCCGATTGATCACAAAGGTCCGCGGCACCTTTCCAAATGCAGAAGCCGAGTCCCGCAACTTCACTGATCCGTCCACTGGCGACCGATCAAGCACAATCATCGAATCACTCGGCTCGAAACCCTGATCACTTCGGATTGAAACATAAAACTGATCTCCAATCCTACTAATCTCAGCCGGCGTGGCACCGTCGGGCATAACACCGTCGGGGTACGGCACCAGGGTTTGCGTCTTCTCAAAAGACAAACACCCAGATCTCGGATACGAAACGTCAAACGCCATCATTGTACCCCCGATCTCATTAAGGAGGTACAACATTGTCTCGCCGACAGCCGCCGTCTGCCGCGAATTCGTCGACCCATCAACCGACCGGTCGGTGTTATCTGCCCAGAACAGGCCGTGTCGCGGCCCGCTGCCGTAGGTAATGTTCACACTCGGACACTCGGACAGCTTACCCGACGGGCCATCCTCGATCGCGTACACGCGCAGCAGGTCCGCACCCAGGTCCGGACTGACAATGAACGAGCCGGTCGGGTCGAGGAAGACTTCGTGTGGGTGTGGCGAGTCCTGCTGGTCGACTTTACCCGGTCTGGTCAAGTTGAAATGGAAGGCTTGCAGGCTTGGTTGGTTTTGTTTGATGGGCAAGGCGAAGGTTGAGATGGCCGAGCCTTGGCTATTAGGTTGTTAGTACAATCCCATATCCACAACAGCATCAAGGCAAGCAAGCCAAGCCAAGACCTTAGGAATGTAGGCAAGAAAAAGAAAAACAGAAAAACATACTAATGCGCAATTGCAATAAACTTCTTCCCCGCAGCAGTCTCATAGATAACACTATTCACGCCGCCACCGACAGTCTTCGCGACAGCGCCTTCGCGCAGCGTGCCATCTGGCTTGACATGCAGGGCCGTCAGCGAGCCATGCGTGGAAGGATCGGCAGTGCCGGTCTCGTCGGAGCAGTAGACGGTGCGGGTGTGCGCGTCTAGGGTTAACCAGCTTGGCATGTCGCCGCAGGTGTTGAGGGTTTGCGATATGGAGAGGTCATTGTCCTTCAGGGTCAAGGAGTAGACATTGCCATTGTAGTGGGTGGCCCAGAGGTGGGCTGGCTTGGAGGTAATGGCTGCTGTTGTGCCTAAGGCCGAGAGGATGGGGAGGAGGGTATGGAGGTGCATCTTGGTAGATGTGTTTCTACCTAGGATGTGGGATAGATGGTTGTATATGTGTACAGAATACAGAGTAGTAGATGTAGATGTAAATGGGAAGAGTACGGGAAATGGGGGATCGGCAGTCCCTGGCTGTGCAGGAATGGATCGAGGGGGAAGAGGGGAGAAAGGGTGAGATTGTGTTTTTGTATTTAGTCTGTTTCAGCTATGCATATTGCATGTTTAACTAGTGAAGACTTAACTAAGACATGCAATTAATTAGGGTTAAGGGGACTCTGCTCTATTATTCCCCACGTCAGAATTCTACGAGATCACCATACCACCGTTACATGATGCATATACATGCATAACATTTGAAATGCAACATACAGAATACCTAGGTACTATTATAATGTCATTATGTATGTATTCATGTATTTCTTAATTTCTTAGCTTGGTTTCACCCCCATGTTGCGTGGGGGTTACTGAAACAGATCAGAAGGATATCTATTCTATATTCACATATAACATACAACATACATGTTTCGCTAAACGAGAGCCAAACCAGTGTAGCAAACATCGTTGCGCACAAGCTCAGTCTTGAGTCCATCTTCCAACGATACCGAGTACAAGCTACCACCCAGGTCAGCCACATACACAATATTGTTCGCCTTATCCAACTTCAAGCCAATAGGCTCGTGGAAGTGACGTGCCAGAATAACCTTCTCAAAGTCTATCTCTTCACCACCAACATAGGCACGATTCAGTGTGCAACCGAAAGGGTGCTCACCACGGTCCGTCCAGTACAGGGTCCGAGTGTCGCTATCTATCTCAGTATCAATGGGCTCGGGCAGGTGGCTCCACAGACACCGGATATCAGTCCGATTCTCAGCAGTCTCACCGGCAGGAATACCCAAGCCAGCGCAGTAGATCTGACCAAGACCAGCCTTGCAAGGTCCCTTCTGGGTCCAGTACAAGAGACCGCGCTCGGCATCGATAGCAACACCCACACACCAAAGGGTCATCTGCTCCAACAGACTCATGCCCGGCTCCGCACGGCGCTGCACCAGAACAACGTGGTTACTGCCATCAAAATCACAGCGGTGCACACCTAGACCCTCACGGTCGCAGAAGTAAACCTGCTTACGTGACTCGATAACCGAGATCTGCTTGGGTGTATGCACCTGGCCAACGGTGACAACACACATCACATCGCCGCCGTCCATATCAGCCGACCAGACGGAGCCATCACATGCTGCCGTGCTGCGGCCCATATTCGTCCAGAAGATGCGCTGCGTCTCTAGTGCCACGTCGATACCGTCAGGCAGATTCTGGCCGACGACGACGGGGGTGAGTTTCTGCGTTGCGAGATTGAGGCGGATGATTTTGCCGTTGGAGTGCACCTGCGACACATCCCTGGCGTTTCCCCCGAGCCCGACGTCCAGCAGGTAGATGTCTTTTGCGGCGCTGTGCGGGTGTGCCGGATGTGCTTCTGCGGAAGAGGATTTCGAGAGTGGCGGGTAGAGGCCGCCCTTTTCACTCTTCTTGCCGAGACGTCCTTGGTCGAGGTATTCCCTGCGTAGCCAGTCGATTGCGGCAGAAGGGAGACCCCTCTCTTGGATGTAGTTTTCTTCGATGAAGGCGACGGTATCGAGGCCGACTTGGTCCATCAATTGGCAGGGGAGGGGGCCATTCTTGAACATGTGTTCCCAGAGTAGGTCAATTTGGCCGGGGTCGCTGACGCCTTCGTAGAGGATTTGGGTGATTTCCCGCTTGACTGCTGCCCAGATGCGGTTGAAGATGAATCTGTACAGTTCTTTGAGTCAGTCTGCTGTGCTGATGTACTACGTTTCCTTTCCTTTTTATTCTTTTTTCGCTTTCGCGATAATACGTACCCGGTCGATTCGCGGCGAGCTGTCACTGGCAACATGCCACATTCACCCAAGACAGTCTCCAGGTAAGGGAAGATCTCGGGATCGGTCTCACCACATGTCATCAGCTCGACCGTACGGATAGCAGGAGGCATTGTGAAGTGAATATTGAAGATCTTACGCTTGCGCTTGTCGGAGACCTTGACAAGCATCAAGTTTGACTTGATAGAGGAGCTGTTGGAGCCGATGTAACAATCGGCCGGAGCGTACTTTTCCAAGTCTGCCAAAGTGTCAATCTTCAACCGCAGTATCTCAGGCACAGCCTCGACAATAAGCCAAGCGTTGGAAATAGCGGGCTCAAGCTCGGTGAAGGTCTTGCAGTTGCCGTAGGGCGCGGCCGTATACGACTCGAGGTCAACCTGGGAAATGGAGGTCTGACCCTTGGGATCGCCAGGGTCGCCCTCGTTATCTTCTTCACGCATCTTTTGAATGCGCGGCATCAAGGAGAACTCGACTTTGTGTTTATCGATGTAGTCCTCTGCATCGCGGAGAGCCACCGGCGAGGGATCCCGGATGTGGACATGGTAGCCAGCAGCGATGAAGACACAGCCGATGCGGCGGCCGAGGACACCGGCGCCGATGACTGCAACGGGGCGGTCTGTTCGGGGCTTAACACCCATATTGGACGTATGTAGGTAGGGGTATGGGAGAGGGAGGTGGCAATGTAGATGGGTGTTGGTATAAAATGTATGTAGATATGACGTTGAGAGCGGGACAAGCCTGGACTCTTTGTCGAGGGAAATATCACCAAAGCACAATTGATTATAGGCTTCCATATATATATTTCTGTTCAATCTAGCATTGGAATCTATGAGGTTCTCTATGCACTTGGGTCGCAATACACCATCCCAAGCTCATTGGACATGTTAGGGCTCCGCCACCCGAAGCCGGCATCATGAGTATGAGCTTCCAAGAATGAAGGGCTCGCGGATATCATGTCTCTAGTGCTTTAGTGTTGTCAAGGCCAATAAAAAATGCTTCCAGGAGTAGATTTCGGTATCTACTCTGCATCGGAGGGAGTTCGGATGGTGGTGGAGAGCTTTTCTGGTCAGATGCGCGCGGAAGTGATCCTTACTACGCCGATGAGCTTTTCGCGGAGATCAAGATTTATATGAAGGGAGAAGGACACGGAGCTATCAAAACAGCTATGAACACCTTCCTTGATCTCTCCCGAAGCCAATTTTCAGTAAGCGAAGAGTATATCGATGCTCTAAATATTGCTTACAAAGCGATTTGCGACCTTTATGTCGACATTCCTCCCTACTATGCTTTGCAAATGATGCTTTCCCAGCTAGAAGAAGTGCAGGAATTGAACAGCTTCATTGTCGTGAAGGATAATGAGCTGAATGCTATCGACAAGACGGTGCAGACTATTACCATTGCCGATTTTTACCGGTATAGTATCGCTATTCTAGACTATATCAAGACTAGCAAAGCAGATTCTATCGCTCTCTCTGCTATCAGGAATCAAAAGTCTGGATCTTCCAACGCTTCTTCCAACGCTTCTTCCAACGCTTCTTCCAACGCTTCTTCCAACGCTTCTTCCAACGCTTCTAATTCCAAAAATTTAAACAACAGTCAGAAGCGGCGCACCAACGAGCCGCCGAAGGGTGTATCTGCCGAAAACCATGTCAAAAAGTGGTTGTCTCACAAACCAGAGAAAAGTGACACTGGGCTGTTCATACTGCGGTAAGCCAGGTCATGGAGTCAAAACATGCTTTTATCTATGTCCAGAGAAGAGAAGCGACAATTGGAAGCCCGGAGATTTTACCGGCCAAGGCTCGGAGCGAATCCCTGGAGTTATGTCTAGCAAGGAGCCAGACTGAGCATTCGGTCCGTACGACGCCCGTGTCGATTCGGCCGCCATAGAGTATCCCTCCCTCGTTCTTGAGGTTGGGGCTTCTGAAAGTTTGGACCAACTCCGACAGGATGCCCGTTGGTGGTATTCTAATACAAACCGAGAAACCAAACTTAACGTGTTGATCGACGTCGCAAGCGATAATCCGTACCGCGTTGATTTTGAGGTTTGGACTGAGGGTTCAACCAGCCCACTGGCTGTTCAACGCGAAATCGTCCGACAACAGTCCTTGAATGTACCCAGAGAGCGTCGTTGCAGAACGGGGCGGTGACAGGCGCGCCTTTGATCCTCAATTTCGACACGCTCCCATGCACCGAGCGCCGCAGGTCGACAGAACTGCAAATTTGTGTTCACACTGACACGCGCAAAGAATACGTGTATCCTTTGCACTCATCGAAATGTGTATGCGATGACGGTGCCATGGAAGGTGGCGAGGAACGCCAGGAAACTCAAGACACGAGCAATTGCCAGACTGAAGCAAGCCACTGCTGTGAGGGAGCCTCTCCAGAGGTCCACGACACACTACACCGGAAAACGCCTGGACGAACGCATCGGCAGGAAAGCTGGAAATGTCGAATCAATCTTGATTCAGATTGCGGGAGAAGTATCACAACAAGAATGCGGAAACTGCCTCCAAAATGATGGACCTTGGGCAAAGTGTGTCCGTTACCACGACATCGATCGTGTTGTCACAGCATGTGGCAACTGTCAGTGGAACGGGCGCGCCACCCGCTCTCGGACGCTGACTGGCGTCGACTCAAACGATGTTCCTGGGATCAGTAAGTGCATAGTGCATTAAAACTTGTATAAAACGAGGCTTCACGATGGCAAGCTGACGATTAACATATAACACAGTGGCAGCCGGCAAGCAAGCCAACAAGTCATCCTCAAAAGGCAAAACTTCCTCTCACTCTAGATTGCCTCAGCCAGTTCAAAGCCCCACTAGCAGATCTCGCTCTATATCTCCTAAAAAGACCAAGCTAGGTCTCCGCGACCGTTCGGTTAACCTCCCACGTGCTTCTTATGACGATCTGGAGTATCAAGGAGGATTCTGCTGGATTATTCCAACTTAGGAATTTCTACGGCTTCCGCTACTTATTAAATTGCCCCTTGTTCCCGAAACTTCACGTGGTCACCGGCGAAACCACTCCTCTCAATCATCCATAGAAATTCGCGTGATTGCTCATCGCGAGCAGGCCGAAACCGGCCTATAGGCTATCAATCGTTTGGAGGAGTATGTTCGCCGTATGTAGGCAGAGCTTAGGCTATATGATTCTCGAAATGCCGCTATCCACAACGTAATTATAGCAGAAAACTTCGCCGAGCTTATCGTTCCTACACGGGCCTTTATCCCAACCACTATAGCCGACGACCACTAGGCGCAATTCAATCGCGTGCTTAGTATCAAATCATACATGTTCTAACTTGAACAATGGTCCGAGCATATCGTTAGTGCTCGCCTTGGCAAGTATCAGGAGGTGGTGGGATTGCTTGTGCATTTATTCCGTGCTGCACAAACCATGTCTCCCGCCCAGTCAGAGGTGACATCAGTTCAGACCTATTCCAAAGAGGCGTCTGCAGAATCCTATATAGGGTTTGATGATAAGGCAATGGAAGATGACGATATATAGGGCAAAGACATCAAGTCTATTGGCATTAACCCTCTAGATTATCATCCACCTGACACCTTCTTAGCAGCGCCATCTCAATTGCCAGACCGGGACCAAACGAGGTAGCAACAATATGCGTCCTTTTACTCTCTGAACGGAGCTGATCCAAGACAATCAAGACCGAAGCACTAGACGAGTTTCCACGGGTGCGATATATCTCCCAAGTTGCCTGGAGTTGATCTTCAGACAATTGCAAGACTTCTGCTACGCCATCTATGATTGCTTTCCCTCCAGGATGCAAGGCCCAGTCGAAATCGTGAATCCCTAGCGGTCTCAGCAGTTGCCCTCCTAATCTTGGTTGACACTTTAATTGTTCCTCGTATAAGGGAAGAAGTCTCTCAAACATTGGTCTGATTGCATGTTTGGTGTATTCGGGAATATGTCGACTGAGGGTAGCTCGATAACCTATATATATATGCAACCGAAATTTGGTGCGGATGGTTAGTCTAGGTTCATTGAAAGAGCAAATGACATTGACGAACCATCGACACCTGCATAAAATGTCATATACTCAGCGGTGCCCGGAACCAAATCACAGCCCCATTCTAGGAGCTCAAACTGCGGAGTAACTTGCTTGTCCTGAGTCATAGCATGCTCATTACAAAGAACAAAGGCGGCCGCAGCATCTGAGAACAAAGCCGCTGCAATGTTTGCTTGATCAGAATCCATACTGCGTTCTGCCATGGACAGACAATGTCGCACATTGGGCGTACACAGCTCACAAGCAAACGCTAAAATGCGGGCTGGCTTCCGTCGCAGACTTGCTCCGCCGGCTATCTGCGCTGCGGCCCGTAATATTGACAGCCCACCTGCACATCCAACGCCGTGGAGAAGCATGCGATCGACATGCGGTGGAAGGTTCAATTTACGGGCTACGAGAAAATCGTACCCCGGGTTACCTTGGTTGGTGCAGGTAACCCCGATCGTATGGGTGATCTGCTGGGGAGCGATATGTGCTTCTATGAGAGCCTTTTGACATGCTTGAACAGCAAGGTCGACCCCCGCTTGACGGAAGAATTGGTCAATCTCACTGATTGAAGGTGGGTCCGTCTGCGTCGCAAATGCCTTGTACGGTCGAACTGCAGATCTGGTGTCGATACCCGTTGTGCGGTTGACCTGAAGCAATTTTTTGATTCTAGCAAGAATTAAACAATTGCGGAGCAACCCAAGTCGACCAGCTTACCCTGGACGGGTCACATCGTAAAAGCGCGCTGCGAGGTTATCAAGGTCCTTGGCTCCTAGTAGATAGGGCGGATATTGAGATCCTAGTCCCGTGATGTACAAGGCTGGGGCCGATGAGTTTTGCATAGTGAGAGGATTTTTACAAAAAGTGGGGGAAAGCGGGTGTGAAGGATATGGCCACAGTGAAATAGTGAGCTGGCTGCATGCTTGCTTTTTCCTGTTGATGGCTTAGCGTCCAATGACATCGCAACATATCAGACATCCAAGCGAATATTCCCGTGAATGGTGATGGTCATCGAATACTATTTCAGTCGCTCAAGAAAAGAGCACCCGATAACTCTTGTCCTTGGAGGGCGAATGAGACCTAAAACAAAAACTTTGTTTGCAAAATACCCTATAACATTGGAAAGGGAGATGAATTGGTAAATTGGGATTCTAGCTGTCCAAAATATCAACATATCATAGCGCCTGGGACGATTCCACATTTGATTGCACCGGCGAGTCACCCATAATCACATACCAGACCTCGAGTGACAGCACGCCCAAAACCCAGTCCTGCGCAGCACTGATACTCGCCTTTCCGCCAACTCATGAGACGTTAGGCGGATGTTCCATGATCGGCCCCCCGAGTACCTGTGGCTATGTCGATATAGCAATATGGTGCCTTAGGCGATGATGAAGCAGCCTTGGATCCTTGAGGTTAGGGCACCAACGCATATTAAA
The DNA here is from genome assembly GCF_028828025.1 of Penicillium rubens. Taxonomy (NCBI): domain Eukaryota; kingdom Fungi; phylum Ascomycota; class Eurotiomycetes; order Eurotiales; family Aspergillaceae; genus Penicillium; species Penicillium rubens. The sequence continues at coordinate 7,564,548 of NW_026890600.1, forward strand.
TCTAGTAGGTGGGGTTGACTAGCTCGGTAGTGGTCACGTTAACTACATAGAGGCCTACATATCATTGATCCGTACCATACATTGTTTACCCATTATTTCAGTCATTATACAAGCCAGCCCAATCCGGCAGGACACTCAACCTACCGCAAATCCGCACACGATTTGGGATACTGCAGGGCATGCTTGATCCGGCTGATGAGTCTCTCAGCATCCACCTCGAACACATAGTTCACCTCCCGGATACCCTGAGGCGCAAGTGCCTTCTGGTACACATGGATGTTTCCATAGTTGGGGCTGCCATACGATGTGTCCACGTCCAGATATACTTGAAAAAAAGTTAGCCGCAAGCCATGACACTTTGAATCTACCTTCCACATGACATACCTGAAGTCTGGTTGACAGAGATAGAAGGGTCGACCATCAAAGCGGCAGCTGTCTCATCCCAGAAGGGGAAAGACAGGTCGTAATACTTATAGAAGAGCTCGCTGTATGGGTTTGGAACCGAGCGAACCTCTTCCAAGAACTCCTTGGTCGGCATGACCTGGTTAGCAACATTGCCGGCGATAGTGATATTAGGAAAATCCGCGGTCAGGGCGATCTTAGAAGCTTCGGGGTCAATCATGAGATTGATCTAAATTGTCAGGAGTCAACACAAATCATGGGTTTATTGAAAGGATACTAACGTCCGATCCGTGATTTGCCAGCATGATACTTCCAGTGGCCTGGAGCATGTTCAGATCGACATACCCACCCATGATCACGAGATCCTTAGCAAGCGACGCAAACTGCGGGTCCATACGCACAGCAAGCGCAACATTGGTCAAGGCGCCCGCCGAGTAAATGGATACCTGGCCGGGATACTTGTGCACCATCTCGACCATGAAATTAGCAGCTGAGGTGGAGTTTTCCGGTCGGCCCTTTGGGAAGCCTTCCTTGAAAGCCTCCTTGACGATACGGTTCGGATCGCCAGAGGTGGGGTCGTTGCCCTCAGCCTCCAGAGTCTTATTCTCGGGCGCGAAAGCGCCTTGCCAGGGCAGTTTACCATGGATCATCTCCCATGCATGGAAGCGGTGCGGGGTGTTTATCAGCGGCCATGTGGCGCCCGGGTAGACTGGAATACAGCTGAGATTCCCGGCCTCTAGGGTTGCTACTGCGTGCAATGCGCCCTGTGGCTGCCAGCTGTTGGCGGTATCTAAAAATTTCGATTAGTGAACAATTGCGCCGATGCAGTACGCTATAGATACCCACCTGAGGCCAAGCCTAGGATTTCCACATCGCCATCAAGAGCAACCAAATAAGGTACGAAGCCCACGGTATACCAATCATTGTCCATGACAGCATAGTGCTTATCCGCCCGCTCTAGCGCAAGTGACCCCGTGAGGAAGGTAAGCATTGAGCTGCAGAGCAGCGGAACCGAGGTCGACCAATGCATTGTAGGGGTATGAGGTAGTCCGGCTGAATTGAAAAAAGGGAGAGAGAGAGCATACAATTCAGTATGCAGGACAGAAGCGATTGATAGAAAGAAACATCTCCCTTCACTCACCGAAGCCTTTATACTCTGGATTCCATCTCCATCACAAACTTCCCCATAGTCTCTCACCCCGTTGTAGTCATAGATCATCATGGACCCCACCAATCTGGGGAAGCAGTGGCTATGGTTTCCCAAAATGGATGTAGTTCCTGGATCACCCCACACTTTCACTGCAGATTTGATGTCAGCCTAAGACCGAGTGGGACCAGTTAAGTCCTAGCACAGTTGGGTTAATCTGTCCGGGGTCCCGATTCTTTCCCTCCCATTCCCGTAGATGTTGAATGAATAGTTCCGTGACCAGATTAGGGTTGAATAAAAACCTAATTGGCTCGCTATTATTCATTTCTCCACCCTGGAGTAGGATATATATCGAGATGGTCCGATATAGTGTTGCTTCGCTATTTATTCCGACTGGCTTATTTCCGATCATTGAGGATTGATCCGGGATTTCCTAAATACGAAGGATTGTTCATGTATTGAGTTGGCTTTTTTTGACCACCGACAAATAGAATTACAGAGTCGGAGAAATCGACACTCGGGACTGCAGATGGCGGGATACTCTATAATTCAAATGGACGAGGTCCCTCTGACGGATCGCCTTGGCTCTCTGCTGAACTGTGGCCCGCCAAGGAGAGAACTTGACATTGCTTTGGGACCGGTCTGGGTTTTGGTCTTTTTATTTGGAAGCTGTGGCCGGCTAGTCATCCCCAAGCTATGCCCAGGTGCATTATTCGAGATTGAGGTGCTGTGACAGCACTATAACAGCGCTACGAACCTCTCAATAGTCATAACCCTCGAGCGAAAGCATCTAGTCTTAACCCACTGCTTGGCTGCCGGTGTGGGTTGGTGCTTCTGGGCTTGATGTTGAGGTGGACACTGCATCACCAAAGACGCACGAGATACGGGTAGAAAAAGAAAACAAACCCCGGATGTATGTATGGTCGATGGCCGGAGACGGCCGGGGATTCGGGTCCGCCGTGGGGCTACTCCAATAGAGAGAGTCGAGCAGAAAGGCGAACGGTGTGGGATACAGCCGCTTGGTCATTTCAATTATCCTTCCAAGGTATGAAGTATAGATGAATAGAATCGTCTGGAGTGGGACACCTGAGGAGGGACCCAGCCGCTAAACCCCTTGGGGCGGTTCATAGCCTACGTGACCCAGAGCAGTTAATGTTTGAATATATGAGCTTGCCAATGAGATCATAAAGCATGAAAGCAAAATATGATGCGGAAGCTATAGAGTGATAGGAAAGGAAAGAAAGATACAAGAAAGAGTCTACTTATGGTCCTAAGCAGTGGCTAGGGTCTAGTATGTATATCGCTGCAGCCACAATCGCATATTGCGATTCCAGATCTTTTCCAAGGTTCCAAGGTTGGTAAAATGATCTTATGTAATCGCTTAAGACTTCCGAGGTTGGGTTAGCGTGAGAATTACTATGCGCGCGGTCATGTGATAGGTAGTAGTCACGTGGCCGACTAGGATCATGTGACCGGTTAAGCACACGGCTCCATGGGCGGACAAAATCGATGGAACGGCACAAAGGGTCCACTCTCCCCTACCACATACGATAGATGAAATATAGCGATCCTACGCATCCTCCGACAGACAACAGAGAAAGAGGGAGAGAGAGAGAACAATAGGGTTGAGTTTTGAGTTTTAAAGTGGATTGACTGACTTGGGTAAAAGCTAACTACCTACGGAGTAGTTAGGTATGTTGTATATACTCCGTACTCCGTATGTAAACTACATTTATACGCATCCCAACAATATTTAACTTTGAGAACCGTGTACTTCGACGTACATGGGTACTCATCAATGTCAGACTAAGCCTTGTCGAAACTCGTCCATGCACACGCGTCTAAAGAAACGGCCAATGAAACTTATGAACTTCTGTAGTCTGAGTTAACAATAAACAAGCAATCAATTGCTCTGATATGGGGGGTAAAGTGATGGAATCGAAGAGATGAAAAGCCTGTTTAACCTGGGTTCTGAACTAAGTGCCTAGGTAACTTGGTATTTCCTGGATGCCGAAAGGTTACTAATACAATCAATTCGGAGCACGGAGTAGTTCATGTCTATCTTGGTAGACACGGGGATACCTGAGTAGTGTAATAAATAGTATTCTCCCACTAAGGTAATTTACACTTGCAAATAGTTAGCCGAGGTAAATCAAAAAAGTACTAGTTATGTACTCCGTAAGTAGTTATACATATGTACGCTTTAGAACGCCGATCTTCACGGGTTGCCACCGACAATTTAGTTTGGACTAGTTTCACTGTCAGTGGAACACTTCCTGTCGGCAGCTCTGCTAGCTATCACTCTGCGTGTGGACACTTGAATCAAAAAAATCCCTATCTCCTTTTTCTTACGCTTTGGTAAACCTGTAAACTTCCTACCAATTACCCAATTGGTGATAGTATATGTATCAATGCACATATGTAGTTAGCAGGTGGTATAGTCTAGTACGTATTTATCCTGCCCCCACTACCTAGGTATATATTACAAAAATAGGGCTAATAATTATAATTCCTACCCAGGTAAAGTTGATAGATACGAAACGTCGGAAAATCTCCACTTGATAACAAACCTCGGAAACCTTCCAAGGTTGTGACCCTCGGAACGGACAAACCCCATTATTCAAGGTTGTCTTCCCACAAATTTTAAAACTCTGCACCTTCCGGGACTACTAGTGGCAGTGGGGTAGGGTTTGACACATACTGTGAATAAAGTCCTTGGTCAACATCCTGATCGATCTTCTGATAGTCTCGTAAATTCCCTATGAACACCAAAACACCTGCTCTAATAACGAGACTTTGTCTTATTATACAGTGTACATATGATATATATGTGTGTGCGCACTTGTATTTTCCTGTGCATTCATTATTCAGACGGTCGAGCAAAATTATGTTAATTCCCTAGGGCCGCGATGCAAGTACAATTTCCATTGGGAACATGTATTAGGGTCTACCAACACTAGTAGGTGCTATATCTAAGAAAGGCTATACTCCTTCACCAACTTCTCCGCACAAATTGCACCGGTGACATACGCAACAGCCTGGACATGGGCATTCACTAACACCGGCACAACCGACATATCCGCCACACGCAGGTTCTCAATACCTGTCAACTTGAAATCCGGATCAACAACCGCGTGCACATCGCCTGTCCTACCCATCTTCACCGTCCCTGTCATGTGCCAGCTCGACGAGATGTTCTGCCGCCAGTACTCGAGCAGGTCCTCGTCTGACTCGCCCTTAGGCATTGCCAGCTCGGCCACGTTGTCCTTTGTGTAGGAATCGTGCTTCGCGACACGGAATGAGTCACGCAAGGCCTCTATCGCGAGTCGGCGGTCAAAGGGGTGGGCCAGGAACTTAGGGTTGAAAGAGAGCGGACAGTCAGGATCTGAGGACTGCAGTGTGACTTCTCCACGAGTCTGGGCGTTGAACAAGAAGACGAGGAGACAGGAGTAGTTTAACGCCTCGTTCGGGAAATCCGGGATAACCCAGTGAACGGGGAAATGGGTGAGGATCTCGTAGTGCGGCACGGTCTCCTGTAGAAGATACTTCTGTTCGTCTGCTGGGAGGGCTTTGAATTCTGGCGAGGAAGTGAGCTGCTCGGTCAGCTTGAACCAGCCGATGCCCAACTCGCAGGCAAATTTCGCCCAAGGGCCTGTCCCGTCTTCTTCCCACTGCTTCTGCGCGGCTTCCATAGCGGCTTTGTCGCCATAAAAGGCTTTTCGGTCCGTGCTGGTTTCTGTGCGAGTGTTTACCATCGGCACGAAGCAGTGGTCACGGAGGCCCTGGCCAATGGCGGGTACATCGTGGACGACGGGGACTTCGTATTGCTGGAGTTGGTCGGCAGGGCCGATGCCCGAGTGCATCAGAATGCGAGGGTCGTTTAGTGAGCCAGCTGATAGGACGACTTCCTTTGTGGCGTAGTCTGTTCACCGCTGTTAGTGTCTGGGTAACTCGCAGCAGGGATAGGTCTCGTCCTCACATTTATTCCCGTTCGACTCAACCCCAACAGCCTTTTTCCCCTCCAGGAGGACACGCTGCACAGGGGCCCCAGTGACAATAGTCAAATTATCCAGCTTCTCCTTAACCAGGTCCCCGGCTGTCGAACGCAACCCTTTGTGCGCCGAGCTGATCAGAACCGACATTCCAATCGGATTTCCCGAGTTGTGATCTGGGTTCGATGGAAACCCAGCCTGCTCGAAGACGTCCAGTAGGTCTGTTAAATCCCGCTCCCACTCCCGCGCAAACCCCACATGTAACGGTCCCTCACTTCCGTGGTTCTCCATCTTGGGATCCGCGTACTTTCTATCTATGCCCTCCGGAATTTCGCCATGGAATGTCTCCAGAGCCTTAAACTTTTTCTGTACACCTTCCCACGCGAAAGTCTCATCGCCCACAATTCTCGCCCACTCCTGGTAGTCATCGCGGGCACCGACACTGTACACACCGAAATTGATGGAACTCGACCCGCCCATGCACCGGCCGCGACTGTAATCGATCTCACGGTTGTTGCAGTCCGTCTGCGGAGTAGTCTTGAATCCCCAGTTCATTGACTGGTCCTGGAAGGTGAGCCATCTCTGGCCGTCGACGCGAAGGTTGCGATCTTCCTTGTTGTCGCCTGCTTCAAGGAGGAGGACGCGGGGTTTTGCGGTCGAATTGGCAAGGCCAGCGGCGAGGGCGCAGCCAGACGGCCCACCTGCGAGATGCGTTAGGGATAGGGGGCCAGCGAAATCAAGGCCGAATGAAGATCACTCACTCCCTACAATGATAAAGTCAAAAGTCGACATCGCGCGGGGAACGACTTGGTGAGAGGTGTGGATGTCGGATAGGAGTGAACCTTGAAAGCCACCAAAAATACGAGCACGGATAAATAAATAAAGAATTTTGAGTCCAAAATTAGTTATTGGGAGGAAAGGAAGTATAAATATTTCGACCGGAGAACAGCGGAGAAAGCAATAGGGGGAGGGTCTCTACTCCCAATATGCTAATTTAAGGAAATTTTGAAGCCGTATAACGTGTTGAACAAGCTGCTCCATGAATTGGCCAATAGTAAGTTGGCTCGTACCACATCCCCACATCTGTAACGGTTTCTTTCCAACGTGTTGCGAAATATGACCCGTGGGTCTGGGTATGCTTCCCGTGTCGGGCACACGGATCGCCGGACCCGCACCAATTACAGGGATGTGCTCCTCCTGGGCGGGGCGAAGGTGGTGGAGCGGGTGGAGCGGGTGGACCTGACGCAAATTGACATGGATGATCTTCCAGGGGCTGATGATTCGCAATAGGTAATTGGCCTGACAAACTAGTCGGCTATCCGTATAACATGACGGAGAACGGAGTACATGGTAAATCTCTATGTCCTAGGCGTTCCCAGTGGGCCGGTCTGGCTGGAGCCTTTCTTTTTAATGCCCTCTAACTCCCGCCCTTATCTTCCGTTGTTTCATCCTCTACTTTGCTGACTATCGAGCACTTGCAAGAATGCCCGCTAACGTGGAGGCGTGGACTCTGTTGTCCTTGGCTCTGGTTACAATTATAGTGCGTATTGGGGTACGATGGAAGCTCGTTGGGCCGGCCAATTTTCAACTTGATGATTATCTCATGCCATTGGCGGGAGTACGTTATTTCGCCTGTCCTGCCTTCGGAAAAAGGTAGAATTAACATGATGCTCTTTGACAGATCTTCTTTGTACTGGAAACAGTAGCGGCGTACCTTGTCGGTGCCAAATTCCAGGGCCTGACTAACAGCTACATGACGCCTGAGCAACGAGCAAGTCTCGACCCCAATTCGACTGAGTGGTCCAATCGTGTTGCTGGATCAAAGATCCAGGTCCTTGGATGGTCGTTATACGTGGCTATTCTCTGGCTAGTCAAATTCAGCCTGGCAGTCTTCTACTCTCGATTGACGTGCGCTTCACATACCACCTTGGATATAATGAAACAATGCTAAATATCTCACAGGACTGGCCTCCAGCACCTCCCCACCCGAGTTCGGGTGGCATATATTATTTTAGGTGTGACTTATCTCGCAACAGCGTTGTCCCTCCTGCTATCATGCCAGCCCTTCCATGCGTTTTGGCAGATTAACCCTGACCCTGGCAGTGAGTTATGCAATCATCAGTTATAATAGTCTTATTATCTTACTATATCTGCGCAGATTTCTGTCAACCAACCCATTCCCGGATTTATGTTTTCGTCTCTGTGGTACTCAACATTGTCACGGACATGTACCTTCTCTCAATCCCGCTTCCCCTACTCTGGACTGTCAACCTCAACCTAAAACGAAAGATTCCTCTCATGGTTCTCTTTTCCGGCGCTACATTCGTCATGATAGCGGGAATTATCCGAGCTGCCACGATTATGAAGGTACGTCCCATGCAACAATAATATACCTACACAGAAACACGCGCCTATTACGTGCTGCGTATCTGACACATACACTACAGAACAGCCCCGATGGTGCTGAGGCTGGCTCGAAATGGGCCTGTCGAGAGACTTTTGTCTCAATCGTTGTCTCCAACCTGCCGATCATCCAACCACTTATCCGCAAAGGTTTCAGGAAGATCGGTCTCACCCACGTCTTCAGTTCCTCGGGGAAAACATCAGGACAGCCATACCAGCTCTCCAGCCGAGGTTTGAAGTCCTTTACAAATCGCGGCGAAGGCGATACCAAGAAGAGCAAGACAAACACGGCTGCGCCGACGCATATGCAGACTTCCGCATGGGGCAGCGATGAGCATATCCTCGCTCAGAACGAACCGTCGTCGAAGGATATTACTGTGGTTTCAGAGACTGTTGTGCAGAGTGAGCCATGGACATTCCAGGAAGGGTCTGGGGTGGGTAGCTCGACAACCCCCCCGAAGGAGTGGAATAGTCGGCTGTCTCAACGATGACAGCCATGTACATTTTATAATTAGTTGCGTTAGACCTTTTGAGCACTAAGGGTTATATGGGCCAAGGAGTATATAAATAAATTATGGGATGAATCCTTGGATATTGGATAGTATCTGAAAAGTCTGGCTTTGATGAGGGTTCTCCTTCTCTTTCGTGTTAGTTTTCTTGCAGAGGTGGGCACTGTCTTTCTTTTTTCTTTTTTACCTCTACAAAACTGGGTATCCACACCACTTCTAAGGTATTCTCAGCTATAGTACGCGGTATCGGCAGCCTCAAGACTTAGTATAAACTTCCGTAAAAGCGTACAATAGCACCCGTGGATGTTTAACGTGGTGGCCACCCAGCGCTCACGTTTAGGGAGCGTGGGCGGCTCTCTATTCACCCGCCTAAAATATTACTCACATAAATACTTAGCCCACGTAGCAAAAGGTGTAATTTCCTATTATGAAGCGAAAAAAGCTTTATGATCGTTTTCCCTTCTCTGACCATCTCTCCTAGCTCACATTTGTGAAGTAGAATATCTTCCGATGTAGTAAGGCAACAATATTGTAAAGCCCATGAACGCAATTCTCTTGCTTAGCCACCATTTCCATTTCCTCAGCAAGCGAAAATCTTCATATTCAGACCCCCAAAACGATGCTGATACCATTCGAACGCACAGAAGGCAGTCAAGACAGCGACCCAGGCGACGATGCTTGGCATAGAGCTCTTCTTTCTCCTTCGACGTGAAATCGAACCCTCGGGCTTTAGAGCAACATCCACAGTCAAGAGTACAATGACCAACTCCTAATTTCCGTGCAGGATTCATATGTGTGCTCCGGTTTTCACAGCACTGACATTCACGGCCACAGCAACCTCCCCGTTCTGCACAACTTCGACGGAGTGTATCACTAAGATACCATCTTTGATTTGATCGACACTCAATAAAACCTCGTAGAACAGGGCCTTTTAATCGTCCCTTGAGTTCCAACCGGCCATGTTCGAATTTGCAATAGCTTTTTCTTAGGTCTTCTAATTGTGGTTGGAGAACTTGTAACCTTTCGTGTTCCTGCGATGTAACGTCTTTCCCTTCCAAAGCTTGGACCTGTTCAAGGAGGTATTCCTCAAGTTGAGTTATGCGTTGAAGCTTTGAATCGTACTCCAAGAGGCTGGACATCAATTCTGTTGCGGGATATCCATCAAATTCGGTGCTCCAGGATCTAAAGTCTTGTAGAGACTCAGCATCACCAGACCACAAAATCGCCTTCTCTAATATCAGGTAAATAGTTTCCATCTTCTCACTTATGTGGTCTGCTGATATCTTGATGGTCTGAAAAGTTGAAAAACCTGCGCGGCCAAGGAAGTCTCGAGGTCGAAAAATCTATATAAATATCTAAAGCAATGTCGTCATTATACTTCATGACTTTGCGGCATTGAGGCATTATCCACAGACTTGGCGACTACAAGTGGATCGAGTGATAAATTATTATTATTTTGATGCGCACAAGCAGCCCATACTACCCGAACTTCCATCACTGCTCCACAAAATCCGTCGCATGTTCCTTATACAAAGTACTAGAATCCAAGATCTCTCCAGTAGAAGACCTCACAAAGTCGACCTGCAAATGCTGCTCGTCCAAAAACCTAATGGTACTGTAGCTGTAGTCCTCATCATACGCAAACTCCGTATAATCGGGCTGACTGCCAACAGAGCTCAACCCCTCAATATTACCCGCACCCCCAGCAACAATATACATGGGAGCCTTGGGATCTTTCATACCGTTGGGGTCGGCGGTACCATTAACAACAGGCAAGAACCGCTGCGAATTGTGCACATGGCCAAAGACACCGAGGTCAACGCCATACTGGTAAAACAGGCCCTCAAACGCCTCTTGGCAGGGGCCGCAGGAGTTCGAAGATTTACCAGTTGAGTACCACGGTCTGTGTCCGGCGACAATTACCCAGGGTGTGACACTCCGGTCGACGGAAGCGAGATCAGCCTTGAGGAAGTCGATCTGCTGGGTGGCAGTGCCAAATGGCCCGCCATTAAGCTTGGCAGAACCATCTGGCCCACTTGGTGCGTCAGGGAAATCTGTTTCAGTGTCGATCATTACGACGTGGGCCATGCCGTATTCGAAGGAATACCAAAAGGGTGGCAATGAAAGGCTGCGGGCCTTTCGGGCCAGGGCTTGGGCTTTCGTGTTGGATGACGAGGAAACAAAAGACTGCGGCATGGTTTTCTCGTATCGGTGCATGAACTCGGTGAAGTTGTTTTGGCCCTTGGGGCAGAGGTTGTTCAAGTATGGAATCTCAGAGCAGTCTGCTTCGTGGTTTCCCGGGCTGGCCATGTAAAGCTTGCGGCCTGCGATTGGTGCGAGTTGGTCGTAGAACTGTTCGATAATGGACTCGTAGGCTTCTTTGCCCTCAAACAGGTTTGAGAATTTGAGATACCAATCATCGGCGTAAGCGAAGTCTCCTGGGTGGATGATGAGCTCATAGTCGTCTACTGATTTCGCGAGGCGACCGATTGTGGTATGGTTTAGTTCTGGCTCGACGACTGGGATGGAGTCCTTTTTGGCGCTTTTGCTTGTGTAGCCGTCCTTGCCGTAGACACCCAGATCAATGACCACGTCCATACTGAAGGCAGTTTTATCACCAGGTGTACGAGGGCTAAGGAAATGGCCAACGGTCGAGTTGGTGGAGTCGATCTTATAGTAGTAGGTTGTCGCTGGGGTCAGGCCTGTTAGGACGGCGACATTGGACCACGTCCGGGAGGGGTCGTAGGTGGTCGACGAGGATGAGCAAGCTTTGGTGTTCAGGTTGCTTTCTGACAAGCCATAATGTACGCAACTCTGCTCGAGTTGCATATAGGTGTTCCAACCAACAGACACAGCTAGAGACGAACAAGTTAGTCCTCACTCAGGTTCACTATCTCTAGCAGAGTTCATACCATCAGGTCCATAGACTGACAATCGCTGCTGGAATGGTGTAGTCAAGTCCTTTGGGACCTCAGGATATTGATAACCAGCAAAGGCGCAACCAGCCACAAAGGGCAGCAATTTGAGAGACGAAATTCCCCCCATGATCAAATAAGGTAATTAATTCACAGAATCACATATGTCACGGAGGCTCCATGATTCACCTCTATATATAATTCCTTTCCTCGGCGCAGGTACCGTAAGCATAAAAAAGATCCGCACCATGAAAATGCAATCAGAGCCAATCATGCCCGAAATGCAAGGCACGTCGCTCGGTCTGCAGATCGGTCTCATGCATTGTTACCTTAATCCACGACTGTCATTTGGCATAAAGATTCACTACCGTGTTTTAGGATTAGTGTACAAACAACAGAGAGCGAAAATTCGGAGATGAACCAACTTTCGGCGACGGGTGGTTGAGATGTCGGAGGAAATATATTGGCCGAGCTGGTTTAGTGTGCACGTGTAGAAACAGAATGGATCGGTTGGTTTTCGGGGGGAGACAGTTGATCGCATAAGAGATGTTTAATTCATGTGATTGCTTATTTATGAACTGCTAATGATTGGAATAACACCAGGGCATAATTTCTTTGAGATTAAAAATAGATGCACGTGTTTTCTATTGCAATTGCAGAAGAGTAAGAAACAAGAAGAGGGTGAAGAAACTGACGATGATCACTGGTGGTTATATACCGACATTCGACCGGAAGTTGTACTGAAAATGATATTAGTTTAATTATTATACATGCGCACTCTCTAATAGTCGCTGAATATTGCTAAGCCTTGTCAAACCTCTATTTTATAACTCTATTCCAGGCATGGCACTTGGCTGGATGCATACAATGCGGGATCTCGACTCTATCCCCGACCGTATATATACCTACTAGGGGTGCTCCCTAAATAAATGCCCAAGACAGATCATAGATTGTTTCTAGGTTATCAGGTCTGTCTATCAAGAAGAGACTGACGAGAGAAAAACTTCACATTCTCACAAAAACGCTTGTCACGTGCAGTGCGTTGTTTGGCCTGACAAATCAGGCAACAACATCGACAGTGTCACGTGGCCCAACCGCGAAGACAAACAAGCAACAAAAAGGAGGTCTGGTCTCAGACTAGGAGGTCCTAGGAATCCCAAACAAATGGAGTCTGGAAAGTTGATCTCACAGAAGAAAGGAACGCATCTTGTGAACCTGGATCGGGCTGTCTACTCGGGCTGAATACTCGATGCAAGAGGTGACACTTCCTGTGCAACTGAAGAAGCACGTCCCATAGATTCAAGGAGAGCGAACCCAATTCTCTGCCCTCCGCCCTCTTCGTCTGATATCCAGTTACCATTTCAAGAGTTCGAAAGACTGGACGAGTTCAGCCTCTGCCCAGTCTTCGCCAAGAAAGCCAGCCCCGGGATGTTGGGTAATGGGCTTTGGGTTCTTGGCGAAGACCCCGGGGAAGACGGGGCTTCGGCTCCAGGGGTAGTGGCTGGCTAACTAACTTTATGCTTGCAAAACTGCCGTACGCCAAGGATGAAAGGCAACTTCCTTCTTCGGTCAGCTGGGCTCATTTACCTTATTAGCGATCTGGTCTATTTGCGGATGCAATGGGTGGACACTTTGATACTGTCGGTGCCAGTTTATGTGACTATTGGAGGCACCAAAAGCCGAGATGATTCATATGCCGATCTCTGTCACCAATTGCTGGAAACATCCATTGTGGATATTGTGGCTGCAGAAAGGGATTGCTCGGCAACTATTCCCGGTCATTACCATCGCTCGGTACTCCGTACGGAGTACATACGAAATAATCTGGAATGGCCCCTGGGGAATTCCCGCCCCCTCCCTTCTTCCCCCCACGCTGCAATGCAATTCCCCCACGCTCCCATGCAACTCCCCCACACAAATATGCGCCGACCCATAACCAGAAACTGCGGGGATTCTAACCCCAGACACGGAAACAAGATCTCATAGTTGTGGCCGATAGGAATCCAACGCCAGGTACGGAGTGCTACACATCTACTTATCGAAAACATGCTCCTATTCTGATATCTTTGAATATCCCAGTGGACACACAATTCTAATATGTCCCCAAGCCACGGAGGTCGACCTAGGAATGACATCGTCGGCTCTGGTAGTGTAACATTTTCGGCATCAGGTCTCGGAGATTGTCCGACAGCTTGGAGCCCTACTGAATTTTTTGTCTTCCCCTGTTTTCTTTCATAATGACGATTATTTCCCATGATCAGCATAAGCACGATGAATTGGTCAAACATGCAATCCGTCGAATCACTTTATGCTACATACGGGGGTAGTTCTTCGCAGGGAACAACTATACAGTCAAGCAGAGTCTCTCCAGGACTTGGTCCCGATCCTGCGCTGATCGAATTTTCCCCGCAACTTTTATTCCACCAATTGTGATTGTGCCCGACTTCGACTGCTGGTCACCAGCTTTCCACGCGGGGACTCTATATTGTGGTGGTTATCCTATTTATTGATACTGCTAAACAATTATTCTTCAATACCCATTCCACTGGTTACACAAGTGAATATCAATCTTGAGTGAGAAACTCTGCACTTCAGCATGGAGGGCAAGAAAGAAACCCTCCCAGAGGTAGTGGAGCCGCAGAGCGTATATGACGTCCAGCATATAGAGGAGAACCTCAAGGTATCGGTGGCAGGCAAAATCAACCAAGGAGAAGATAGTGAACTATATCTTGAAGCAATTCAAAGATATCCTAATGATGAGGCCATCGATAAAGACGCAGAAAAGAGGTTGAAGCGCAAGCTTGACATACACCTCATTCCACTTCTTGGAATATGCTACTTCTTTTATGTATGCTGGTCATGTCAATTTCGCTCTTTTAGGCCACAGCTAACACCGTCTGTCTCTAATAGTATGTCGACAAGACGACACTTTCTTACGCAGCAATCTTCGGTATCAAAGAAGACCTCAACCTAGTCGGGACAGAATACTCGTGGTTATCAAGTATCTTCTATTTTGGATGGTTAGTTTGGGCAATCCCGTCTAACCTACTCATGCAACGGAGCCGCCGGATGGCTTGGTATCTCGCCTTCAACATCTTCATGTGGGGCGTGCTTCTCATGTGCCAGGCTGCATCGCAGAACTTCGACGCGCTTGCGGCACTTCGAGTCCTTTCTGGCGCGTTTGAGGCGATTGCCGACCCAGCGTTTATGGTCGTCGTCTCCACATACTATACCCGTGCCGAGCAGCCTTGGCGTATCTCCGCATACTATTTATGGAATGGCATCGGTGTTGCCGGCGGCGGTCTTATTGGTATGTTTTCATTCGGAGTTTACCAAATTGAGTAGCAGTCACTTATTGTCGGGTTTAGGCTATGGAATCGGCAATATAAAAGGTGCTCTTCAATCCTGGCGCTACGAGTTTCTCATCATTGGTGCTGTTTGTTCCGCCTGGGGAATTGCGCTGGCTCTACTGTTGCCTAACTCGCCAGCAACGTTTTGGGGCTTCAATCGTGATGAGAAGCTCATGATGATTGCGCGACTGCGATCTAATCAGACCGGTATTGAGGGACAGAAAATTAAATGGGAACAAGTCAAAGAAGCGTATCTCGATTATAAGACTTGGTTATTTACTATCCTGGGTTTTCTTGCTAACATTCCAAACGGTGGGATATCCAACTTCTCCACTTTGGTCATTCAAGGCCTCGGGTTCGATACACTCAATACGACACTGCTTGGTATACCTCAAGGAGTAATCGTGGTTATTTGGATTGTGCTCGGAGGATATGCGAACGAACACATGCCGAAGAATAGCCGTACCCTGGTCTGCGCACTATTCATGGTCCCGACTATTGCGGGTGCCCTCGGTTTCTTGCTTGCCCCCGACAATGCATACGTCGGCCGACTGATCTGCTTGTAAGTAGATCTAACTGGTGCTTGTGACGATTAAGAAGTGACTAATTGTTCCCCCAAAATTTAGCTATCTCACCGGGTCATATCAAGCCTCCTTCGTGATATCCCTTTCCCTTATTACCTCCAACACTGGTGGACAGTCCAAGAAAATGATCGTATCCGGTATGATCTGGTTTGGAGCATGCGTCGGCAACATTGCTGGCCCCTTCTTTTACAAATCTGAGCAAGCGCCGGGATACCCCCTGGGAATTGGCTCTCTGCTGGTTGCCAACTGCCTTGAGCTCGCCCTTTTCTTTGTGCTTCGCTATGCCTTTATTTGGGAGAACCGACGAAAGGAGAAGACGCGCGATGAATTGCGGGAGAGAGGGGGTGAGGACGAGCTCATGGCCGATTCTACGGCCTTCGCTGATTTGACTGATGCACAAAACCCGAATTTTGAGTACGTATACTGAAGGGAATGAGGCAGGGTGCGACTGTGCACCTTCATATGATGGTTGCAGGGCTAGGTCGGAGTGTTGCGGCGGACAGTTTGGTTACATGGAATATATACATTGATAGATCCGTTTCATCGGCGTGCAAGTACCTGGAATGTTCAGAAACCTCACTGTCACCTCACAAAGGCTTCAAGTGACAGATTGCAGGGTAAATTTTCTACCGGATTAAAGAACAAGACCTCGATGTAATCGGGTCTATATTTACATGAAAGTGCTTAGAAATTCTCGGCAATCTCATCCTTGGGAACTCCTACGCGTATTTTTGTATCCCAGTCAGACAATATCTATAATTGGAATATCTTAACATCTTAACATCTTATTGGCCAATTCAGTGGAATCCCCTTGCAAATCCCTCCGTCATAATGGAGCTCGGGACCCGCGGGCCCCGTCGACTTGAGCCGAGACACGGCAGGAGTGTCCGTTAATGTTGTCGCGTCTCCCCTCAAGTTGCATTCTTGACTTTTCGCTCGCCTTTTAGAGGGGATTCTGCAGAGAAAAGTCTGCCTGCAGCCGCTATGTCGTCCCCTGATCTCAACAGCGACATTGATTTCATTCAAACACCACCAGCCAAACCCTCGAAATTCGAAACGCCTGAGGATTGTGGAATACCCCTCACAGATGTCAGTCTCCCAATTATTACTATGTGACCGATTGCTAACTGATTCAAGTCGGCGGCCATCCACAATGCGCCTCTTCCAGTTGATGGTGCTGGTAACCAGGGATTCTCTAATTCCCTCCTAATCGGTCTTCTGGTGGGCGTCCCGGCCGTCCTTGCTTATCTACTTGGCGGCGGTATGAAGACAACTATATTTCTTGGTCTAATCACGACTGTGCCAATCCTGGTGGGGTACTGGACATGGACATCCTCCTGCAGTTCTCGCATGACCGACAAAGGCAAATTGCCGGGGCGACCGATAGAACAGTATTTAAAGTTCAAAAACGAGGCAGACCGTGCCAAATGGCACGGCAAGAAACGTGTCCCTATGCAGACTTTCTGTGAAATGTATCTCGATGGTGTGGTCGACTTTAACGGAGATACTCTCGACATCTTGGAATATCGCCATGATTGGGCGCACTTCGGCTTCACCTGGGATCTATTCAAGTACATTTTCCTGACCTTTGCTCGCGATGTGTTGCTTCACACGAAAGACCAAGACGATCAGCAGATCCGTCCAAACTACGATCGTGGTAACGACCACTATGCTTGGTTCCTTGGCCCTCGCATGATCTACACCTCCGGTATCATCTCCGACACGTCAAAAGAGGAAACACTAGAGGAAATGCAGGATAACAAGATGGCGATTGTCTGTGAAAAGCTCGGCCTTAAGCAAGACGAGACTATGTTAGACATCGGCTGTGGATGGGGGACTCTGGCGAAATTCGCAAGTCTCAATTATGGAGCGAAGGTAACCGGTCTCACCATTGCGCGCCACCAGACGGCATGGGGTAACGATGCCCTCCAAAGGGCTGGAATTACCGAAGCGCAAAGCCGTATTCTGTGTATGGATTACCGCGACATCCCTCGTGCCCAGTACGATAAAATCACGCAGCTCGAAATGGGTGAGCATGTCGGTATTCGAAAGCTCACCACCTTCTTCCGCCAATGCTATGACATGCTGAAAGATGATGGTGCCATGTACGTGCAGCTTTCCGGTCTTCGCCAAACATGGCAGTATGAGGATTTGATTTGGGGGCTGTTTTTGAACAAGTACATCTTCCGTGGCGCCGATGCGTCTACTCCTCTTTGGTACTATACGATGTGCTTGGAACGGGCCGGGTTTGAGATCAAAAGGTGAGTTCTAAAAGGATATCACACACTGCCTTTGACGGGACTGACTATGGTACAACGTCAGTATCGATACCGTTGGGGTGCATTATTCTGGAACTCTATGGAGATGGTACCGCAATTGGCTTGGAAATGCCGACACTATCAAGGCCAAGTATGGCCAACGGTGGTTTAGGGTGAGTCTCATCTTATGTGCTAAGCCTGATAGGTTTTAACATCAAACAGATTTGGGAGCTCTTCCTCGCCTGGTCTGTCATCGCTTCTCGCCAAGGCAGCGCCACTTGTTATCAAATCCTCGTGGTGAAGAACTTGAACTCAACCCACCGCATCAACGGGGTTGCATCTCAGTTTGGGTTGTCGGCTGCTCTCGCTTCGAGCAAAAAGGCCGGTAAATCTAAGCTGGAGATTGTGTGAGGGATCAAGGACGTGAGGATAGGCTTCATGGCTGGATTGATAACCAGAGCTTTTGGAATCTGCGGGGTCCGCGGGCACGACTATCAAAGGGCATCCGGAGCCACGAAGTCCGGGATCTGCAAATTCTATCATGTTTCCCACATCCTATGGTTGTATGTTTTAGATTAAACTGAAAATTCGGTCGCATAGAGCATGAAGACACACATTTGTAGTTGGGGAGATGTAAAATTGTCCGCCCGATCCAGAGTTTTCACTCATCATCCGCTCACCACCCTAGTGCAGACAGTGCGTGAACTGGCGAAGGAGAGCAGTGCGAAAAACAAAGCAAAAACAAAAACATACAACAGTGAGGATTCGCTGGTGGTCACCCACCCAACTACTAACTCACCGGCGTGTGGCTTAAGTACGGCTGAGCGGACGGGAAGCCCTGTTTTCCACACCCTATGGTCGTATGTATTAGTCGATCTGTGGGAGAGAATTATAGAAAGGAGGGAGTTTGAAGTCCTACCTTACAATTCCCGACTTCCTCGCCTCCAGAATCTGCAGCGTCCGCTCAAACACCTTCTTCTGTGCCCGCTGTCCGACCTCGGTATAGACCCGCGCTTCCACATCCTGGCTCACCCCATCGCTCTGCGCCAAGAACGAAGGTGCGGCTGCCGACCTCGGTAGTGCGATCCAAGATGCGCCGTACAAGGCGTAGCACCACGGGAGCTTTGTCGCTGTTGCGCTCTAGGTTGGAGGTGCATAGACCAGGGTTGACGAGATTAATGATCACGCCAGTAGAGGAACTGAGGCGAGCGACAAGTTCACGTGTGAAGAAGACTTGCACGAGCTTGGTAGCTTGGTATCTATATAATGCCCAGAACCAACCAAAAGGAAAGCCCCTCAAGAAAGGCGATATCCCCCGTGGCCTCAAGCACTGGGGTTTGCGTACCCTATGGGCCTACTGGATTGACAACCACATGGCCAAGGTTGAACAGATTCAGTCGGATTGGCACAAGACCGCTAAGGACAGGATGAGTACCATGAAGGATGCCCAGGGCAAGATAGACGACGTCGCGAAGGAATTCGCAGACATCACCATGACTACTGGCGAACTACTGGCGATGCAGCAGTAGAAAAATTCGTGTTCCGCATGTCAAACCCAGGTAACCCGCTACCTGGCACTGCGACAAGTTCATCAAATGACCAAAGTAAGTACGGAATGTGGGGAGGTAATAACCTAGGAAAGCTGGCCTGTAGTAGATTTGGTATATTTGGATGTATATAAAGTTGGATGAGAAGTGGTTAGAGATGAGACCACCCGAGAAGTACCTAGTTCAAGCTGTAACTTGCATTTTGATACTCCAGTCTACGTTGGTCGATTAGTCCTAACTGTCGATCTTCTCCCTGCTTATATAACCCCTCTCCCCTCCAGGTCCATTTAAGCCCGTCGTTCCCTGGCCCCAGCAGGTTAAGCCACAATCGGGTAGCTGTTATTTACCCCCCAAAGACCAGTCGCCATGTCTAGGTCTTGGAAACAAGTGCGCACTTACCCTGACCATCTGGGTCATCCTGTCGTGCTCGAGCAGTACGTAAACCCAGAATACGAGCCAGAGCCCAGTGAACTAGTTGCTTTTCAGGTCTACAGCCTTGTTCCCCTGGACGACGACCACCACGAGCTCCGAGACTACCCCATGCAGATGTTCTGGAATGATGAAGTCAAGCCTTTGTTCGAGATTTATTCATACCGCCCGCCCGATGGCTTTGCCTGTATTGAGCATAATCGCATTGAAATCGCCCGTCGCAAGCAGCAACATCAGTCAGGGGTCGAGAATCCCCTCCCACTGATTCCAAGATTCAATCGTCTATATTCATCCTCGAATGTTGGATTTTGTGTCCTACTGCGGTCGCATAGTTATCGAGTGGGCAATATGCAGGACTCGGAGGAGGCTGAGGAGATAGGCGAAGGCCCAGACTTTCTCTATTTCAATCGTACATTTTCTAGCACGTGCACTAAGGCTGACGTGGCGCAGCATTTGCGTGAGGGCCAAGAGAAACTCCCTTCAGAGGCATTTGAATTCGTTATTGAGCGCCTTATAGACCAGATCTATATAGGCCAGTTAATGATTCTCGATATCTTCAATAATGTCCCTCGCTATCCGGAGCGAGACGCCTTAGGTATTGATGAGGGCGAGCCTCCTTGCCAGGATATACCGACAGAAGAACAGATTCGTGACCAGCTAGGCCACGAAACCTCAGTTGGCGGCTTCTCTCTTGATCCGGCATTCTATATTTCTCAGGAAGCCAACATCGTGACAGTCACTAATACCCCTAAGGGCGAAACCCCTGATATTCAATACATTGTCCATGCGGCCTTTCTCAGCCACATACGCGACGCAGAAGGTTCCTCTATCTTAGAAAGTACAGCGCGCCTCTTTACGGCGTCAATGTTCTCCAACCTCCCGGCCAACAAAACTCTCACTCTCAAATTCTTCATTCCAAAGTGCAATTCCTGGTCGGCCATCAGGCCCGCCCAGAACGAAGTTCTTGAGATTCTATCCCAGCAAAATGAAGAGAACCGAGAAAATCCCTTTTCTATTGGCGCCCTACACAATATCACAACAGGCGATAGTCAACCCCTAGCAGCAAAACGTTTTACTCCTCAAGGACCCGACCAATATATTAAAATCTCACAGGGGGCACACGACGGTAGCGGATTTCGCATGTTCACGGTTGTTCTTGACCGTGCAAAGTTTGTCTCGGAGGCTGGGGTGTACTTCTACATGACGGACTCGGACGAGTCTGAGGATCCGGACGCTTCATCTGATGATACG
The DNA here is from genome assembly GCF_028828025.1 of Penicillium rubens. NCBI lineage: Eukaryota > Fungi > Ascomycota > Eurotiomycetes > Eurotiales > Aspergillaceae > Penicillium > Penicillium rubens. The sequence continues at coordinate 7,585,335 of NW_026890600.1, forward strand.
ATCGTTTCCCGGGTCGTAGACATGAATACGGCTGCTCGGCGGCTGGGGGTGGTTGTTCTTGATGAATGATCTAGTCTGTTAGATCAATTGTTCATGTCTATTCCTGTTTATTTTGATCCGCAAGACAACTAAATAAACTGAAGGGGAGGGGAGTCTTCCTCAAGTTTCACTGTTCATCGACGTGGACACCGGCATTCCTGAAGTGTCCCCTCGCACTTTGCTCTTGCTCGAACTCGTTCAACACACCACCCCAGAAAAATATGAAAGCCCTGTTCGGGATTGTCTTGGTAGTATCCCCAGTACCTCCGAATAAAAGATTTGAGTTCGGAGAAAAATTACTCGATGGGGTTCAAGCCAGGCGAATAAGGAGGCAAATACATCACCTCAAGGGTGAGGATTGTCACGCCGTTCACACCTCTCTCACCCCAGTCTCAAGACTTCTCACCCATATCACCCACACTCACCCCAGAGTGCCGCTGAGAAATGCAAACAAAAACAAAAAAAACATACAACAGTGAGGATTCGCTGGTGGTCACCCACCCAACTACTAACTCACCGGCGTGTGGCTTAAGTACGGCTGAGCGGACGGGAAGCCCTGTTTTCCACACCCTATGGTCGTATGTGGTAGTGCTCACGTAGGATAGAGTAATAGAGTACGTACAGCTATTCAGGTAGTGAAATACTAAGGCTATATACTACTAGGGAGATAAAGGAGGGAAAAAAGCGTGATAATATATCCATAGAAAGGAGGCTATATATAAAGCTTCCGGGAAGGATAAACGAGACTAACTACCTAAGTAGGCAAATGCTTAGTCTATATAGCGACAAACGTATCCTATATATATCAATATGAAGTCAAAGCCGAGTTTAATATTGTTATAGTTAACTAGTTAGTTATAGGTTGGCAAGTATAAGATAAAAGAATAAAAATCAAATAAAAACATACAACAGTGAGGATTCGCTGGTGGTCACCCACCCAACTACTAACTCACCGGCGTGTGGCTTGAGTACGGCTGAGCGGACGGGAAGCCCTATTTTCCACACCCTATGGTCGTATGTATCAGATTCCATATGAAAGAGAATTATAGAACAGAAATCATTTAGAATCGGGTTGAACACGATTATAGCATATAGGTGACTCACTGTGAGAAACCCACTTCCTATTTAGGACCAGTCGCCTTCATCTTGAACAGGCCTTCCAGTCTCTGAAGCGTCCAGGGGCTCCTGGACAGTCCACGGCTTGTACTTATAGCCAGGGACGGCGTTTGTGTTCTCAAATGGTGCACCGCTGAGGAGGTGCTCTGCACATTTGCCGTAGTTCTCATGCGCGTAGTGCTCTGGGTCGTGATGCACCAGCCACTTTCCGACCATCTTGGGAATGATGTAGGAACAGCGAGACGAGGACGCAGGCCGTCTAATTTGAACCTGGATGTGTCTTCGGGAAAAGCACTAGCCGATATCAGTCTTCGGGATGCGCTGAGCCCCCGTCTCGGGTTCGTCTCCAAGGCCGCCGACACGGGACCCTTGCCAGCGCCCATCTTTCCCCACTTGGAGGTCGTGCGGTCCGTTCGGGATTGGGTTCTCCCCTTTTTGACGCGGTACATTTAAACCTCACGGAAATATCATGGTCCTGGTAAGGACTGCTTACTATGTCACTCGTCCCAAGACACGGACTAACTTACCAATTCCCCTCTTGTTGAAACCAAGTCAGCCGACAAACTCATCTCGGTAACTCCAAGAATCAGTACACAATCAGATTCTTGAACAATGAATTCTTTTGTTTCGACCAGAATGGCCCGAGCTGCGGTGTTTGGAAAGACTTTCCGCTTAGCTCTGCCCATGTTTGGCGCACGCAGCATCGCCACCCGCGCAACTTCCTACACCCTCAACACCGCTGCGAAGATCCCCGCGTTAGGGTTCGGTACATTCCAAGACCCGGATTCTCAGGAAGGCTCTGTCAGCCTAGCGTTGCGGAAGGGCATGCGACTGATCGATACAGCCCGTGTCTACAACGTTGAAGAGCAAGTTGGAAAGGGAATCAAGAAGAGCGGTATTCCCCGCGAAGACATTTTCATCGGCACAAAGCTGTGGTGTAATGACTACCACCCCGACGACGTGGAGCGCGCTGTGGATGACTCCTTGCGTGACCTGGACACCCCATACGTGGACCTCCTGTTGATGCACTATCCCTGCACCTTCAAGCGCGGCCCCAATCGGTTCCGTCGGGACGCTGAAGGCAGGATGATCCCGGGCGAGACAAACTTTGTGCAAACATGGAGGGCAATGGAGGAAGTGGTCAAGACTGGCAAGATCAAGGCCATTGGTGTTTCGAACTTCAGTAAACGTGAGATTGAGACTTTGCTCGAGGAGACTGGCACAGTATGTGATTCACGCGCGATCGCAAAATTGAAGTTCACTAATTCTTTTGCCAGGTTCCTGCCGTTCATCAAATGGAAGTCCACCCCTATTTACAGCAAAAGGTGAGTGGCTGAAGTCACAGGGAATCCACGTCGTTCAGTTTAGCCCTTTGGGTAACATGAACGATTTCTACCGACAGACCGGATGGTCCAAGGAGATTGCTCACATGATCCGGGTTATTGACCAGCCTATCCTGAAGGAGATCAGCGAGAAATATGAAAAGAGCCCTGTGCAGGTGGTACTTGTTTGGGGCGTCAACAGGGGTCGCTCAGTCATCCCTAAAAGTGTCGTCGATTGGCAGATTGAGCAGAATCTTGAGGCTGACTTCGAGTTGCAGCCTGAGGATATGGCTAAAATCGCGACTTTGGATGCGAAGGCTCGCTTCAATGATCCCAGTTTGGACTACGAGTGGCGTCTGTATCGTGATTTGGAAGGCATTGACGGCACTGTGAAGGGACGAACCCATTAGAGATAATTTGCTACAAGACTATACCTGACCAAATTTGGAACTTTTATTTTTCGTCTACTCAAAGCTCTAACTAAGTCTTATTCAATCTTCGGAGGCCGTCCACCATCTAATTGTACAGTCCGGCCGATACAACGATCCCCGACACGACATCTGACAGGATGATGGTTCCTCAGAATCTGGCAACCACGTTGTCCGACTACAAACAGGTACGCAAGTCCGCCCGCTTTCTGGAAACCGGCCAGCCTCCTTACCTGCGCCTCTGGCATCGTTCCCACTGAAAAAGGAAGGGACACCAAGTAGCGACTCGTCCTCTTAACCTGTCTCCGAAGGCCCAGCAGTCGTGGGGTCATTATCGGAAGGGGAACTTTGACAAGGGGAGTCCCTCAAGGGGCTTGAAATGAGATCGCGCAGAGCGGTCCCCGATACTACAAGAGCGTACTGGGTGATATAAGCGAATCTCTAAAGCGCTAGTATGATGTCCTACATTGAGTGTCAAATAGCCCTAAGCATGTTCATTGGTAGCTACATTTTTCCTTTGTGATTAAAGAAGCCCTAAAAGTCATACGTGGATTTGGCACCCAGGCGCAAAGATATTATCAGCGTAAAAGCCAGAAATTGCTTTAATAGCTTGCTTGTCTATCATTTTGAAGCTTTCTACTTTAATCCAAGATGCCCTTCTTTGTTTAGGGGAGAGTAAACCCGCCGTCGATCACCAGATTTGATCCCGTCATGTAGCTAGAGGCATCTGATGCGCAAAATAGGTAAACCTAGATTAAGTCAAGTTAGCTCACTGCCAAATGAAGTAGCTTGTCATCGCTTCTTACTCCCTTCAGCTCATAAGAAGAAGCAAATTGGCGGGCGGGAATTTGCGTTAGCCATTTGTCAAGCATCTCTTGGGGTGCATATTCCATGATTTTTGTTTGAACGTAGCCGGGAGAGACAGCATTGACTCGACAGAAATCCACCCACTCGACTGCGAGTGACTTTGCCAGCTGCAAAACACCTGCCTTGGATGCATTGTACTGTGGATGAGGTTAGTCTGGGTCTAATATTTCCATCTCACACATTAAGGGCAGGCTTCAATTGGACTACTGCTCAATATATATGCTTATTCCTAAATTGTGCTGTGCCCTTTGTAAAGCTACAAGTACAAGTTGATCAAGCATATCCATATCCTTTATCAACCTATTATCTTATGATGATGAATGTAGACCAATCATTATGTAATGAAGGACTGTTCATAGCCTAGATAGTATACTTCCCCTATAGGGTCAATCCATCACCCTTACACACATCTTTATATCAGTCATTCCTCTGACAAGAGCAACGAAGGATGAGGTCATCTCAGTCAATGCTGTGTTTTGCTTGAGAAGTCGTCAGGGCGTGCACGTGTCTAGTAGCTTTGGTTTGTACAATAATACCGAATAGTCTCCTGAAGAAAATATGTATTGAAGGGGGTTTATTCCTCAACAAAATGAAGATAGATATGTACGAAGTAAAAGAATCTATTCACGTCTAGCGCTGTCCTTGTCGCCAAACCTTTCCAACCCCGTTTAGCAGACTACCAAGGTTAGTCTCTTTAAAATAACTAGAGTTGGTATTGTAATCACTTACTGCCAATCACTCCGTTCACTGGGATGTCAATAGAGGTAGTGTAGCTGGCGGCGTCGCTCAAGAGATACACGTAGGCACCGCCGAGCTCCTGGACTTCTGCCAAGCGAGGGAAGCCGCCATAGTACTTAAGCTGCTGCTCCCAGTCCGGTTGTTGAGGTACCCAGTATGTCATAGCGGTCTTGACTAGGCCAGGGGATACGCTATTAACACGGATGCCGTACTGTGCCCATTCCATCGCTAGGGTATGGGTCATGTTACGGATACCGGCCTTCGAAGCACCGTAGGGAGCGGACGGAACACGCTAGGAGGTATTATTAGTACTAGTCGCGTGAAAGTTAAGATAGATAGATAGATACAAACCTTATTAGGGCGGTAAGAAGCCATTGATGCTGTGAAGACCACGGAGCCTTTTACTCCCTGCTTGATAAATGCGCGCGCAGCGGCACGCGCAGTATAGAAAGCACCGAAAAGGTTGACATTGAACAGAGTCTCGATATCCTCTTTAGTAAAGTCGAGGGCAGCCTTATGATGGGTACGTCCGGCGTTAACCACCATTCCGTGTAGACCACCAGCCTCCTCGATGATCTTATCGACCGCGGCGGTAATAGTGGCCTCTTCGGTCACATTGGCAGTAACAGCAAAGAGCTTGCCGGGATATTTTTTAGATAAGGCGGCAAAGTCATCCCCAGTCTCACCAATGTCGATCGAGTAGACTTTATCCGCGCCATTATCAAGGCAGCACTCAGCAATACCCAAACCGATTCCGCGGTTAGCACCAGTAACTAAAGCAATCTGATATTAGCTAACTATGTTTTGGATTGTCTAGCTTGTAGGACACATACTAGCAATCACCTTTCCACTCAGAGCGACCTGAGTGTGAGGGACGGGGTTTTCGGTGGCGGTCATAGTGGATGGTGTGAAAAGAATCGCGGTGTAAGGGAGAGGCGGATTATTGACTTGGGGAAAAATTCATGACACGGCCTGTCCTTTTTATACTTCCTTTCGAAGGGTAGAAATACTCGAACAAGGTCTTGTGCAAGGAAAACATGTCATCATAGCTCCCCTCACGTCGGCGATGGTCCGAGACGGTGTTGGGGAAACATGTGGTAAAGTGCCTTGGTGCCTCGAGACGGAGCCTACTCCACTCCGGTCCCGGTCCCCGCGAAGCGCGTACCCTAAGCTCAGATTCAGACATAACAAGTAACACACCTGGGCAATTTCCTATCACGCAATACGTAATACACTTGGTTCTTCTTTCTCTATCGGTGTTCGAGTTCTCCCACCCTTTACTCCCACTCTCTTTGCACAATGGCTGCGCTACCTGCCTGGAACCTGCTCAAAGGCAAGACCGCCGCCGTCACCGGTGGCACCACTGGAATCGGTCGTGCGATCGTGCTGGCATACATTAGTCAAGGATGTAATGTCGCTGTGAACCATTTGGGACTAGACAAGGATGAAGGCCTCCGCCACAGTCTCCTCGAGGAGGTCAAGGCAATCGAGGACACGGGCATCAAGGCGGGCAAGATCCTTGAGCTTGCCGGCGACGTGACCAAACCAGAGACAAGCACCAGTCTAATTCAAGAGGCTGTCTCGCAATGGGGGAAGCTAGACATTTTTGTCGCCAATGCTGGCGTATTCAAACCGGCAGAGCTCTTGAAGTGAGTTAATGTCTGGACGATAGGATCACATGCTATTTGGGTTCTTCTCCAGCCCACCAGAGGCCAGTGGCTAATGAACCTAGTATTGAACCATCTCTTTTGGATCACAGCGTCGATGTCAACGTTAAAGGCACCTTCTACTCCTGCCAAGCCGCCGCTCGCCAAATGGTGAAACAAGGGCACGGTGGTTCCATCATCGGCGTTTCCTCCGTTAGCGCTCTGCTCGGTGGTGGATTCCAAACCCACTACACTCCTACCAAAGCTGCTATTCTCTCTATGATGCAGTCTATGGCTATCGCCCTTGGCAAAGATAAGATTCGGTGCAATGCCTTGATGCCCGGTACCATTGGAACCTCGCTAGCCGCCCACGACATGAAGAACCCTACGAAGATGGCCGCCCTTGAAGAGCGTATTCCTCTCGGTCGAATTGGAGACCCGAATGATATGGCTGGTCCGGCGCTGTTCTTGGCTTGTGAGGAGATGAGCCGTTATGTGAACGCAACAGGGCTGCTAGCAGATGGTGGAATGTACAGTAAATTGCAGTAACTATAGTGAATTCGGTGTTGCTCAGATTTCAATTGGTATGGAATAGATCGACAAAGTGAATTGGAGTTTGATCAAGAATGTTGGTCAGTCACAGTGCTCGGCGGTCTTGTAGTGTGGTTAAAAAAAATTCCAGTCGGGTTTCACTCGTGTTCTGTTTTAATAAAATTCGTCTAGGTTTAGATTCATTTTCCTTCGTTGTTTCTCTTCAAAGAGTTATACGGAACGGCCATAAGGATAGGAACGAGGCACTAGATCGCCGCCAGTGCGCCATATCGTATTTTTCCAATATTAACTTTTGACCGCCTTCTACACCGCCAATTTACTATTCCCTCAGTACAAATTCTAGTAAATAATAGTTCCTGTATTAAAAGAACCACGAGGTTCGATAAGTAGACATAAAATTTATCAATTTCTATAGTTATCTAATAAAATACACATACTAATTTCATAGAAATGTTCTCCTGGCAAAATACCATCCATACAACCCTTGATTATATAATATACTGCCGGTCAAAAACCATAAATTTCTACAACCGAGTCCACGGATCGACGGGTGTCTTCCATGGTTAATAATCCCGAGTGGATACCTATCTTTCAAGGTTGGCATATTAGCGCCTTCCAAGGTACCCACTTAACGCTGATTGGACCAGCGGATCCTTTCTACGCCCTGTGGTTGATTTCTCCGTGTGGCTTGGCAGCTTATCTTTCTTGAATTGTCCTGAAACCTTGCTATAACATGTGTTCATCGTGTGTTAAGGATTATTGGGTTCGCTAACCTTTGGACAATTTACAAAGACTTCTTCACTTCTACGGAGGGAATATTTCCCTACCTGTTCCTTCTTTGGTCATCGTCGGCCCTAGCTCTGAAATGGAGGAAGCAATGGGATCATACTCAGCGGCAAACGAGACTGAAAAAGCGGTCCAAACTGCCTTAGCCGGGACGATTGGTGATATCGATTCACCAAATACTCAAAATGATGCGCAACTACCGCCCATCGACGGCGGAATGAATGCCTGGCTGTTCCTCGCTGCGTGCTTCGTTATGGAGGCTCTCGTCTGGGGATTCGCATTCACCTACGGTGTGTTCCAAGCGTACTATGGCGAAATCCCCCAATTCAAGGACTCCGGTAATATCGCTGTTGTCGGAACTTGCGCTATGGTAAAATTGAATATTCCATCTTCCGACCCAACCCGAGCCCGAGCTAACCTTTATACGCCAGGGGATTATGTATCTCGACCTCCCACTTGTCTTCGCTGCCTACAGACAATGGCCCAAATATCAACGTTTCGGCTGCGGTCTAGGTGTGCTATTAATGTGCGCCGCTCTCGGCTTGAGCTCCCTTGCCACAAACACCAACCACCTTATCGTAACCCAAGGCATCTTCTATGCACTCGGTGGCAGCATCGCCTACGCCCCCTGCATCCTTCTAATGGAAGAGTGGTTCGACCGACGAAAGGGCCTCGCTTTCGGTGTCATGTGGGCTGGCACCGGAATTGGCGGTGTCGTCCTCCCTATCGTCATGGAACAGCTGCTGGGCAGATATGGATTCCGGGTTACCTTGCGTGCCTTTGCAGTCGTGTTGTTTATTCTTACCGCGCCGCTGGTCTATTTCGTCAAACCGCGCTTGCCGATCGCAGATAACCGACCCAGTCCGCCACCCCCGAACTTCCGGTTCATGTTTACGTCCACCTTTGCCCTCTTCGAGTTTTGCAATACTGTCGAGGCCCTCGGGTTTTTCTTGCCATCCATCTACCTCCCGACTTACGCAGGCATGATCGGTGCCTCAACCTCCCTCCAAGCCTTGACTGTTATCCTCTTCAACTTGGCCTCCGTGGTCGGCTGCGTGCTTATGGGCGCCATCATTGACAAACTCGATGTGACGCTCTGCATCCTGGTTTCAACTGTAGGATCCTCTATTGGTGTATTCCTGATCTGGGGCTTTTCGATGTCCCTTGCTCCTCTGTTCGTCTTCTCAATTGTATACGGTCTCTTTGCAGGCTCATACACCAGCACCTGGCCCGGCATTATGCGCGAGGTAGTCCGCAAAAAGTCCTCCGCTGAATCCAGCATGGTCTTTGCATCACTTGCGGCCGGAAGAGGAGTCGGGAACTTGGTTTCGGGACCCCTTAGTGAGGCTCTTATTGATGGGATGCCATGGAAGGGGGACGCGGGGTATGGATATGGGAGTGGATATGGATCCTTGATTGCTTTTACGGGAGTTACAGGCGTTGTGGGTGGTGGAAGCTATATTGCGAGACGTATGAAGTGGTTGTGAACCCTGTCAACCGACTATGGCTAATATACGCCCTCCTCTACCTTTTAGTGGAATTATAATTAATTACTGGGGCGAAAAATATGTGTTCTTCGCGTGTACAATGAATAATACCACCGACTTGACTCGAATAATAATTGTCAACGAACTTGGCTAACTATTGAAGATTCCTCCTCACTCTATTTCGGTGAAAGGACGACTATACAGAGTATCACGACTCGCAAGATGCCCAATTTCTTCAGCCGGGTATTTCCTCAGGGCGATCGCTTGCTAAAGAAACGATACGACTGTGATAACGTCTCTCCCCTGTCGCTGGAGAGCCCTTTGACAGGAGGGCGGGGATAGCGGGTGTAGAGATTGATTGTCTAGAACGATTCCCAACAGAGTTGTCATTATTCTAGAAATAGTAATGCTTGGATTCAACTGTTGAACATCAGTGGCTTAGGTCTAACATAACAGACGCCTATGTATTTGGGGAGACCTAAGGCCTAAAAGGAAAAAAACAAAAAATAAACGTGGTTCTAACCAACTGAGCTATGGAACCCGATCAGCTGCTTCGTCGCTCGAATTTCCGGATTATTAACAACTCTTGTAAAACTACCTTGGTAACACTAGCCTTAACGTGCCTATAACCCATAGGTAGCGTGGTCTCTTCAGTTTCAGTAATAGACATCATATAAATTTTGGGTGGGTCAATCCTCCAGCAAGCTAGGCAGAGAGAGTAAAGAAATGCGAATTGATCTAGCAGAATTATATACAAGATGCTTCTATTTCATAGACGATTTATTAATACATAATAATGAATGGCTTGACAACGATAACACCAAACACATTTCCATCCACAAGAACCAACCCTCTAAATTTCGTGTATAAGCATATCCAATCAACTAAGAACTGGCCTTGAGCTCGGTCAGAATATCATCAGCAGCCTTCTCGGCGACCATGTAAGTAGACACAGCGGTGAAAGTACCGGGGATCTTGGGGTAAACGGAAGCATCAACGACACGAAGACCAGAGACACCGCGGACACGGAACTTGGAGTCCAAGACAGCTCTTGGGTCACCATCAGCACCAATGGGACAAGTGCAGGAGGCATGGTGGCCCCAAGCGCCATCCTTGACATAATCCTTGATATCTTCCTCGGATTGAACATCAGCGCCGGGGAGAACCTCAGTGATATTGACGAGCTGGCGCTTGAACGCGTCACGGCCAAGCTCGATGGCTTCGTACAAAGCAGTGAGATCAGCATCGTAGTCACCGACACCGGTGTCGAAGTAGTTGAAGGTAATCTCAGGCATGTCGAGGGGGTCAGCGGACTGAAGAAGGACGGTACCAGCGGTGTTGCGGGGGTGAGCCTTGAGAATAGCCCAGGTGAACCAGTTGTGCTCGTCAGTCGCGTTGATACTATAGTCGGGGAAGTAACCACGGAAGTTGACAGGGCCACCGAATTCGAAAATGTCAAAGTCATCGCCGGCGGTGGAACTTTTGTATAGCATAGTGGCGGCGAGACCGGGGGATGAGTAGATACCACGGTCGCCAAGGATAGGAGACTCCCAATCATCGATACAAGGGTCATCCTGGCCACGAATGCTGAAGGTGCACTTGTCCAAGCAGGAGAAATCCTCCTCGATCTTGCCCTGGACGGAGATCTCATAGTGGTCCTGAAGGTTGGTGCCGACACCCGGGAGATCCTTGATGACCTTGATACCGAACTTCTTAAGTTCCTCGGCAGGTCCGACACCACTCAGCTTGAGGATCTGGGGAGAGTTGTATACTCCACCGGAAACGATGACTTCACGAGAAGCGCTGGCGGAACCGGGGGTACCGGGAAGAGCAGATTTGGACATAGGGCTAGCCTTGTAGAGGTGTTCGCCCTCGAGGAACTCCACACCGGTGGCGCGGGGTGGGTTTTCAGTCTCGTCAAAGGTCACCTTAGTGACGTGGGTGTTCATGCGAACATCAAGAGGGTACTTCTTAGAGCCATCGTCGTTCTTAGCATCGCGAACAGCAATGATGAACTCGCGAGGACCATTACGGTGGGCGTCATCGGTGGCAATGGGAATCTGGTAGTACCCGGGCTCGGTGTCACGGCTCTTCTTATCAGCATTGGCATCGCCAAGTAGCAGAGTGCCAATGTTCATAAGGTGATCGGTCAAGTTACCGAGCGCAAGGGCACCACCGGTGAGCATGCTCAGCAGCTGAGTATCCTTCAAGACAATACTAAGAGGCGCGGTCTCGGTGGACAGCCAGCCGTCGTAACCGTGGCCCTTGACCGCGGGAAGCGAGTAACCGTTGTTCTCCAGCTTAGCGTAGTACTTGCGCATGTTGTCGGGTGTCCAAGAGTTATCGCCGGTGATGGTCTCAATGTATTCGAAGTCGGACTGGTGGGGGTAGACTGCAATCAAGGCGTTGTGGGCAGTGCAACCACCGAGGGTACCTGTACGGGGGTAGAGGGTTCCCTTCAAGGTCGAGCCCTCGGGAGGGTTCAGGCCGGTGTATATCCCGCCATCAGGTGTGTCGTAGCTAGCCTTCCAATCACGCGCCTGGCGCTCGTCATCTTCGTAGTGGCGAACAAAAAAGTTCCACGCAAGCTTCTCGTCTTCGGAGGCTCTGGCGGAGTAAGCAGGGATGGTGTAGTTGTAGTTTTCACCCTGATCATCACCGGCCTCAAGGAGCAGTGTCTTGTGACCGGCCAAAGCAAGACGAGCAGCCAGAGGGCCACCGCCAGCACCAGAACCGACAACGACATATTCGTAACCAGTGATGTTAACGGCCTTGGCCAGGCCGGACGTGGCGACCAGCAGGCCAAAGATATAAGAGAGAATCATATTGACAAAGAACGACTATGAGTGAGTTGGCCTTCCAAGAGAGATGATCCCGGCTTTTATGCATGGTTTTCCCCCTGAACACCGGGGATCGTTTTGCATTGTTCTCCATTTTTACCAAAAGCCGTTGAAGACTTGGCCAGCGTGCCGCGGCTAGCTCATGGCGATCCCTGCGCCAACAGCTCAGCCTAGTACTTTTCCAGGGACAATTCCCGAACGATCATCGATAGTTTAATTCGTACTGCGTACACCGCTGCTGATCCTCACAACGGATCCACATGTTTCGGGGGTTTCTCCTTTCCAGCACACAGCATAGTCGCCGGTTCGCTTTGCCAAGACATTGCGGATAATTCTTTCTAAACGATGTTCATCGTAATCCCTGCAATACGGAGGGACAATCTGTTAGGCGCCAGATCTGTGCAGTAAGCTTAAGATTTTGGATCCTTGCGAAAAGGGACCGAAGGAAGAGAAGTGGAGTGATAACCCAGAAGGGTAAAGGTAGTCCTGTTTCTGCAAATCATGCAAACATCCCATAAGCGACCTTGGAACCTGACATGTGACAGGGCGGCCCTTACCGAACAGCTCCACTTGAACCAGCAGAAATGGCACACGTTATTTAGGCCATACACGTCAGACTTCATTTCACTCGTCTCACCCTGGAGGAACACCGGTTGGACCGACGGAGACCAGCGTGCGTGGAACAAGAGGTCAGCTAGGTTGTCGTGGGCCTTCGCGGCTTCCTTGCTAGATGAGGGTCAAGCATTGTGAGAAAAAAAAGGGTCTACCGTCAACTGTGGGATGTGCAACACACGTTGCCAATGATCGACAGATATGGAAATAATCTCCCTGTCTGTGAGACACCTATAAAAAGCAGCAAAGGACATCCGAGGAAACAGATAAAATGACCTCATACAGCAAACGGTGATGCGGCAACGAGGTATCACGGGACCTACCTTCCGTAGCCAGCACTTCTGCATCCGCCGCCTACGCTGGAAGTGAGACCGGCACCAGATCCAGAACCGGGACCACCGCCGACAACGAGAAGGGGGGCAAAAAAAAAAAAAAAGACCCACACCAAGAGAGCTTTGACTTCGTTGTGGGGGAAGAAAGGAAGAGAAGTCTACGAGGAGAACGGTGGTGCCTTCCAACTACAGGACTTGTCCCAACACTTCTCTACATCCCCAGAGTACTTGTGATCAGATCTCAGTGCCCAACGGGATGGCGCTGCTAAGCCGCTGACGTGCGGGTGTTTGTTTTTGTTAGTCTCTTTTTGTCCATATCGATGACCAAATATTCATATGATCCATGGATGGTACAATGGTTTTGACGTGCCGAGACACCCCACGACGTACCGGAACTGACAACCTTGCAGAAGATGAAAGAAGATGAAACTTTGAGGCTCATTCTATTGTTGTAGATTACATCATAAATAGCTTCACGCCTAGAATATTTACCAGGTCGCCTTGATCCAAGGTTTGAGTGAATACATTCCCGAACAGTGAAAGTAGTAAAGAGCGTATACGGGGGATCCATTCTGGATGACGGCTCCCATGGTAAACGCTAGAATCCAGTGGTTGATTTAACGTTAATCAATATGTACTAGTATGCTTCGGGAATGAGAAAGTTAAATATTCCGTTTACCCTATTGGTAAACGGACTCGATCATAGCTGAATGGGGCATAGTAGCAATATCTAAAGCCGGAAAGGCGACATATAATGGGCTCCCATCCCTCGCCCCCTTTCTCTTGATTTTCCCTCCTCCAACCACCCTACTCGCGCCAACCGAGAACTGCTAGACGAGTGTCTGCAGTGTCCGACCTAACTTAGTTTCTGCGAGACGAGTGTCTGCAGTGCCCGACCTAACCCAGTTTCTGCTAGACGAGTGTCTGCAGTGTCCGACCTAACTTAGTTTCTGCTAGACGAGTGTCTGCAGTGCCCGACCTAACTCAACTTCTGCGAGACAAGTGTCTGCAGTGCCCGACCCGACCCAGTTTCTGCGAGACGAGTGTCTGCAGTGCCCGACCTAACCCAGTTTCTGCTAGACGAGTGTCTGCAGTGTCCGACCTAACTTAGTTTCTGCTAGACGAGTGTCTGCAGTGCCCGACCTAACTCAACTTCTGCGAGACAAGTGTCTGCAGTGCCCGACCCGACCCAGTTTCTGCGAGACGAGTGTCTGCAGTGCCCGACCTAACCCAGTTTCTGCGAGACGAGTGTCTGCAGTTCCCGACCCCGACCTACCGACGGTTGGCTGTTATAAGAGTGACTATCATACGACAACCCGGGTTAGCTCTCAGGGAGAGTAACTCAGCCGGTCTTCTACGAAGACCGGGGTCTCCTAGGACAGCAGTGGGCGTCCTAGGGGATCCAACAGCCGCGAGCTTGGACCTCTACGTGGTGCTGTTGACTAGTAGCCATTATGGTGAAGCCAACGCAAGCTCATACTCTTCTCCTTGTTCCTTCCTTACAACATCCCGTCACTTGTAGACTGACCGCCTCTCAGAATAGATATGGGAGCTGCGCATATTCCTACAGTATGAATACCCATAGTCTAGTCAAGTGGTTGACTTAAAGCTTGGCTCAAAACTGGAACGAAAGTATTTATAAAGGCCGATATGTCTATAATAACACCCTTTCTACCCCTTTGATCCTCGATAAACTCCCTGCTTAAGGCCTTGGCAAATAGATCCCTTTCTTTCATAATCATCGATTTATTATATTTTCTCTCACTGTCTTCGCCGTTAACTATCTACCTACTCAAAAAAGGTGAAACTACCCGCCACCTTGAGCGTCTTAGCCTCAAAAGTTTCCAATTACCCGTGGTCCGATCCTTTGTTCGTATTCCCATGCAATACTAAGTAGACGGCGTGAGCAGGCGGATAATCACCTTCCGTCGCCCGTTAGCCACCACGGAGCATCCAATAAAATGGCGGCACCATTGGGACTTTATGGTTTTATTGTGGAGATCGAATTATATTAAATCTTGGCATTTTGACGCCTTTTGCTGCGATTCCTTTCATAACATTAGGATAACAGGGAAAACATCGTGCGCTAATGGCGAACCTGGGTGGATCAGATTGACGACGTACAACGTACATGTATGCCGGGCGCAAAAGGGGTATAGCAAAATTGCAAGGGGAAATATTCCGAAAACCAAATTACATATGTCGTATTCATGCCAAGATGAAGAGAATATCGGCTTTCTTTTACCCCGCAATATCGGTACAATAGAGACCGACGACTAGACGATGATATAAATTAACCCAGTTTGAAAGTTGGTATGGTTTCTGATATCTTAAAGTAACCAATCGGCGATACCATCAAGATGCGACTGTTATCGGCTTGTCTAACTACCCTTCTGGCTGTCTCAGTGGAAACTAAATACATTGTCCCAGGAGGTAGATGGCGCGACACTGACGGGAACTTCATCAATGCACATGGTGCTGGGATCACCTTTGACCAGAAGTCTGGCCGCTTTTGGTGGTTTGGTGAGCACAAGACAGAAGAGGAGCCGGAAGGCGGAGGCGTCTCTGTTTATAGTTCGGAGGACCTGGCTACTTGGAAATCGGGGGGACTGGCCCTAGGTAAATCTCCATGACCGTGCTGGAAATAGGTCGATATTCTGACAAGTGGAGCTCCAATCGAGGGACACCCATATATCGCCCCCGGTGGCGTGATCCAACGACCTAAAGTGGCCTACAGCACCGAGACTGAGGATTATCATGTATGCATTGGAAATCCCTCAACTTTTGAATTCCAAAACTAATTAGACAGATGTGGTGGCATGCGGACAACTCCACCTATGGGCTCCTTCTCCAAGGTCACGCGGTCTCCTCCACGATCGAGGGCCCGTACACTTTTGTTGACGCAACAGCGCCCCTTGGAAACTGGTCCCAAGATTTCGGTTTGTTCAATGACTATAAGGACGGCCGATCATATGCCCTCTACTCGAACGGAGATAGTCAAGATGGGCGAGATGTGTACCTCACAAGCATGAATAACAACCTCACGGCGCTCGATGAGGTCGTGTACCGATTCCCAAAATTCGATCTTGAGGCACCTACTATTATGCAGACGGAGAAGAGCTACTGGGCACTTATGAGCCACAAAACAGGATACAGGCCAAACAGTAAGAGGTTCGCTTTATTACCGCGTATGATCGCTTGACTCACTTTTCAGATGTGGTGGCATTCCGGGCCGACTCACTAAGCGGTCCTTGGTCGCAGCCATTTATCGTTGCCCCGTTAAATACGCGGACTTTCAATTCGCAGTCTGGATATACGCTCAGAATTGAGGGGACGAAGAAGACGACGCACTTGTACATTGGAGACCAATGGGACTCCAATTCTGTCTGGGACAGTCGTTATATCTGGTTGCCTGTTCAGACTGATGAGTCTAAGAAGACTCTAGAGTTAGAGTGGCACGATGTTTATGATCTTGATGTGTACGGGTGTTGTCTTCTACTTTTACCATGGCATCCATACTAACTGATTTCAGGAAAACCGGGGAGTGGGAACCCGTTAAGGGAACAACATACACTGCCAAACAGGCGAAGACGCACGGTGATACATATAAGCAGGAAGCTGTGGGTATAGTTCTACTGTTTCAGACACCAGACTATCGCTAATATGATATTCTGAAAGAACTTTGCTACCGACGGCGTGATTCTCACTGGAATATATGGAAACGACAGCACCGTTACGTTTGAAAATATCGAGGGATCTGGCGAGCCCCAATGGGTGTCATTCTACTATCAAAGTACGTCTGCAGTCTCTATAGTTTCTATTTCCTTATGCACAATACTAACATTACTATTAGACACTGACGATTTGGGTTTCGGCGACCAACGTAAGTACTCTTCCATTTGCTGCCTAGGACCTGGTTCAGGTTCTGATATTCTAATACATTCAATAGCTGGAGGTACCCCGGACAGAATTGGCGGTTCATGGCAGCTACGTCGGATTAGCAGCGTGGTGGTTAACGGAGACCCGTCGAGCATACAAACTCTATACCAAAGAGATACCCACAAGGGAATCATACTGTCTACTCCGCTCCAGCTGACACTGAAGAAGGGGAAGAGGAATACCATTACAGTCGGGGGACTATATAATGGGTTTGATCACAAAGGTGCGGATTTGGATCGCATAGTTGTGTATCCTATTGAGAGGTGATATCCATGAATGGGAGATATATACGTGGTAAGGTCGGTCAGAGAAAACAGTTAGCAACCTGAAGATCTATAGTTTTTACCCTATGATCCGTAGGACTCCCGCAGGCAATTAAATCCGACTTCGCATGGACATTATAGTTTGTTATGACAGTTATAATACTTCTGAGGCATTGCTCGTAGAGTGCTGCTAAAACCGAGCTAAGTATAATCAGTTTTCTTCTCCATTCTACTTCTGGGCTAGCTTTCCAGCGCGACTCAGTACCTTTTCCAAACTATCTCGCTTCGGACCCTGTCAAGACGATCTGAGCATCTTAGGTCCGTGGGCCAAAACACCTTTTTCTCTTTACGAAGTCCCGACTACGTAGTTCTTTGAGAAGGTCTCAAAATTACGCTTATTGATCACACTTAATTTTGGGGCAAAATGACTGTGCTCCGAGGCTTGAAAACATTAGATGGGGGCAACGTCCGAATGGACCCGGAACGCCTCTTTTAGCCTCATGTAGCATTTTCCACCAAAGACCCTCGCTAAGCCGTTTTAGCCGGCCCCCTAGCCTGGAGGGATTTTGCCTTTGGGAAAAATTGGGAAAAAATAAGCCCCGTACTTGCCAGCGCAAAGTTCCTTCTCGTTTTCTTTCCTTTTTTTCCCTCTTCAACCCCAGCCCTACGCTTTTTATCTGATCTTCATCTATCCCGTATCTCTCACTATGCGCAGTGGGCTGGCCTTCCTACTCGGCTTGGCTGGCTTAGCCTTGACTAACGCATCGAGTCTGGAGAAGAGAGACAGTCTGGCAGTTCTCGCGGTGCCAATGGTGCGCGACACTTCGCGTCAGCTTTCCAGGCGATCGAAGACTGTCGACGTCGATCTTGATAACGAAGATGCTCGTGTAGGTCCAGCGCTAAGAATTGGAATGACTTGTAGGCTAACCTTGCATTCCAGAAAATATCCTATGTCGCAAATGTGACTTTTGGCACCCCGCCCCAACATTTTCTAGCTTATCTACACACCTGGGGTAATGGCTGTTGGCTTAAGAGCGTGGATAACCCTGATTGCGGGCTCTACGTGAACCGGTCCCTTTGTGGTGGATATGGAGGCTACAATATGAGTACCTCAACCACTGCCAAAAAGCTCGACGAGATATTCGTATATGATGATTCAGGTTCAATGATTGGTGGGGACTTTGTCAATGATGTTCTGACGATTGGTGGTGTGACGATGGACACTGTGAAAATGGGGATCGTCACGGAGCATAGAATCATTGCCAGTACGTCCGGGCTATCTAAACCTACCCATTATAATTACTAACGTGCTCTTTTCAGATACCTTGAGTCTTGGATACGGCAATGCATCTTCTACCTCCCTGACCCAGGCATTAGCGGATGCTGGTACCATTAACTCTCCAGCTTTCAGTCTCTGGGACCAGACAGCTCTGTTCGGTGGCATCAACAAGGCGAAGTACGACGGCGCCCTCTACACTTTCCCCATAGTCAACGGATCAGACCTTACAAAAGCTCTCCGTATTAACATGGATGGCATCTCGATCAACATGGATGGTACCTCGGTCAACGAAACATCCGCGGCATCAGAGGAGTTTCCGCTGGATGCCGTCTTTGACACTGCCGTTGGAATGACCTACGTGCCCAAGTCCGTGGCTCAAGCTCTGAATGCCCAAATTGGCAACACCTCCGTTCCGGATAAGTGGGGACAAGTGAACTTCTCTTGCAGCGCAGTGGGCGAGAACTCGACAATAAATTTCAAATTCGGGGAATTGGATTTCCTACTCTACCTCAGCTATTTTATAAGCCAAGAAAGGCACACGGCGTCTCAGCGTTTTGTTTCTGGTGAGGAGACGTGCTATTTCACGATATGTGAGAACACCAACTTCCAATTTGAGGCAAGCATCGTTTTGGGCTCCAACTTCATTAGCAAGATTTATGCAGTCTTTGATCTTGAAAACGACGAGATCTCATTGGCAGAGCGCAGCTGGAATTACGCTACGGACGATATTGTCGAGATTACATCGGGCAAGGATGGTGTGCCTGGGGCGAAGAAGCACTCCGGTGGTACGGACAAGAACAGTGAGTCTGAGCCCAAGAAGAACTCTGCTGTCATGCACATCGAGAAGGCTATGGGGATGAGTGCTCTGGTGGTCGGTACTGCTGTTCTGATCGTGATTTTATAAGTTCAACCTTGCCACTAGTAGTTAACCTTTTTACTTTTCGCGGTGACTATACGGTCTGGATTAGGTATACTGCAAATTTTATGTTATCAAAATAGTAAAAATCGAAACTGCTTGACCAACACCCCCTTTGGATAGAATGAGACTAGGGCCCCTAGGGCCTCATGCCTAAGGAAGTTGGCAGAATGTCCTTTGCTGGGCAGGGTTTTCCCACATGCTCTGTATACAATTAGTATCCAGACTGCAGTCTACATATGTATAAGAATGTCTACCCCCAAGTTATTCTGCATTCCAACACTATGTATAGTTAAGCCAGCCAAATACCTCATTATACCTGAGTTGTGACCTTGCATCCAAAGCAAACCTCTCAAAACTTCCACTGCTTTATCCAGTTCTCCATAAGGGGGGCATCAATAGCCCCCAGTCGTTGCAAGGTCTTACTGGCAGCTTGGGTCTTGGTAGTTTCGGTCCACGGACCAGCTTCGTCGGCGAACGAGATAGCCTTAAAAAAGTCGAGAATCTTGAGGGCGGGCTTATCCTGGAGATCGCTTTCTGTGGGGTTTGTGAAACTCTCAAGAGTCTCGATCCATGTCTTGATATCGACCTGTTCCATGTCGAAGTACTTAGTCACTGCCGGGATAAGTGATGACCATTCTGCGACTCGGGGATTGACGATGTGGAAGGCCGCACATGGCTCATCCTCTTGCGTTCCACGTCTGGTTCGGACGATGTCAACGATGACCTTTGCAGTTACATCCTGAATAATCGAGGTTTATTAGATTTTGAATAAAAAAAAATAATCAGCAGAGGCAATACTTACCACTGGAACCCACTGCACGGACACCGATCCAAGTCCATTCGGAATCTGCTTGATGGTCTTGGATGTCGCAACCAAGGATGGCACCCACTCCTGCTTATTCCACATGCCTTTTTCTGTCGTCGGGCCTCCTATCTGACCAACACGATGGATACTGGTCGGTACGCCACACTTGGCCGAGGCCGTAGCACAGATCCTCTCAGATACATGCTTTGACTCTCCGTATCCCTGTCGGAGTGCCGAGCTGGGATCGTCAAAGATAATCTCAGGAATTGAAGGACCTCTCTCCGGGCTGTAACCTTCAATGGTAGAGATGGACGAAATAAAATGAATGTGAGCTGCCTTTTCGCTGGCGACGCTGAATTCCACGAGCCGACGCACACCTGCGATATGGGGATTTTCGAAGGCCTCAACTCTGTGGTTGAAGTTCACCTTCCAGGCATTATGGATTATAGTGTCCACCTCCTGTAGCATCTGGTCATATTTGGCGTCATCGATGCCAAATTTCTCTTCACCGAATTGTGCCTGGAGGAATTCCACTCGGCTCGGGAACTTGTTAAAGGTGCGCAGTCCCTTCTCGCGCAGGCTTTGCAATTGCCTGGGTTCTGCATCATCCGATCTGTTGAGACAGTAGATCTTGGTAACACTGAGATCGCTCAGCAGCTCGTGGAGCAGGTAAGCTCCAAGTGAGCCAGTAGATCCAGTGAGAATAACTGCGTGACCCTTGCCGAAATCTTCAGTGTATTTCCCAACCAGATCAGCGATTCTCGTTTCCCGGTCGCTATCGCTTTCAATAGTGGCTGCATCCGGAGCTGAGTCGTTCCCTTGGAGAATATTGAGAACGTATCCAGACAGTTGGGCGATGGTAGGACGGGAGTAAAGTTGCTGGCTACCGAACATCGGGCCCAAGTTAGGTCTAGCAGACTTTAGAGAGCCTTGAAGAACTTGACCCAAATTGAGGGTTTGTAGGGAGTCTAGACCCGATGCGAAAATGTCAGTGTTCTCATCAAAGGAAGGAACGTCCAAGATCTCCGAGACAGCTGCAGTGACATGGGCAGTAATGTCTTCTCGTGTTGCGTCTTTCGCGATCTGCGCAACGTCAACCTGATCGCCATCGGCGTAGAGCGCGTCGATCTCGTCGGCATAGTCAACAAGCACGGTACGTCGCTTGACAGTACCCTTCGGTGTAAGCTGGAGTGGCTTTGCCTGAGACGCTACCCCGATGTGATTTTTCATGAGTTGGGCATGCCCCGGGGCAGACTCATTGGCCTTCTTGATACTCGGCCAGATCTCATCAATAAATGCGCTGGGCTCGCCACTCCATAAAGACCAATCGGGCTCGATGATGGCACCGGACTGAAAGCGGCCTTGACCAACAACTAGTGCTCGAGCAACAAGTGGGTGGCTGGAGATGATCTCCTGCATAGTGGTAGGGTTGAACTTCTCTCCGTTGCTCAAAACGATCACGTCATCGCGGCGTCCGGAATACAGCCAAACTCCTTCCTTTTCTGGGTGAGGAACAAAGAGATCGCCGGTCTTGTACTCGTCCTTGTCGGGGTATGTATGGAAGACAGCGTGGCCCGCTCGACCCTCCCCACCGGGGACGACGAGCTCGAAAAAGCCTTCACCGGCGTCTCGCATTTCAAGTCCAGCATTGGGGTTCCATTCCAGATACCGCCAGTCGCGTTTGTCTTGGTGCTTCAACGCTCCGAAGAGCCCGTTTTCGCTTGACCCTATAACCGACTGGAGATGGGTTACCTCGGAGATGCGGTCACCGATTTCCTGGGATAAGGGTGCTCCTCCAAAGGCAACGAAGCAAAACTTCGACAAAGACTGCATACCAAGCTCAGATTGACTGAGCTCCTCTAGCACAGAAGGTGCAATGAGAGTTGTCTCCGGGTGAGTTTCCGTGACAATCTGGGCCAAGAGCTCTGCCGTCAGGGGCTTCTCGGGGCTCAAGACGAAAGGAGTATCGAAGAGGATAGGCTTCATGATACTTAGAATACCCATAAAGTGGAAGAAGGGACTCATGACAAACACCCGTTTACCTCTTTCTGCGATGGCCACAATACTGCTTTGTCTGTTCTCAGGAAGGGGCAGAAGACCAGTCCGCTCAAGGACGAGGAAATACCCGTTGGTCATTGGAATTGGTTTCGGGAGGCCTGCCATGAAGAAGAAAGTGTTAGAGAAGTTCTGATCTGAGTCCAGGTAAGAAGCTGGACAATGACATGCACTCACCAGTTGTACCAGAGCTGTGGATGTAGACTGCAATGCGATCTTCTGGATCCTCCGCGGGCTCCTCCACCACGGGCGCAGAAGCTGAGCTATCCAACACCTCCCACAAACCTGGTGCCAACCATGCTTGCAATGATGGATTCGCCCCTTTCAATTCTTCAATCTGTTTAGTCCTCTCGGGGCTATACACAAACTTGGAACACCCAGTGACATCGAGGAGGTGACTTGAGGCTGACTCGGAGTTGCGAGGGGAGATAAGCAGCGCCTGTCTCAACGTCAACAAATTTCCAATTACCTAAAAATTCGATCCTCTTACCCTGTGTCTGAGTCTCATGCATGCAAACATGAATACGCAGTACCGAATGTCGTTTGCTCCCATGTATGCCAGAGTTTGTGGTGCATCAGAAGAGGCTACATTTTCCTGGATCCATAGAGCCATCCGATTAATGGCATTTGCCAGATCTGCAAAGGTGATGTCTCTCCATCCTTGAGAGATATCCGAGGAGACCGGGTGAACACAGTAGAGCTGATTGGGGTGTTTATCGGCGGTGGCATCCAAAATCCGCAAAGGGGTTCGTTGAGGAGCAATGGATCCCATCTTGACGAGAATTTCAGAAGATCAAAACCAAGGCTTTACGAAAAATAATGATTCTCTGGGGGGGGGGGGGGGGGGGGGGTGCCGCTTAATACATGTATATAACTATGTCAAGTGCCCAACACACCGAATTGGGCGCTTGACAGAGGTACTCAGCTATATCTTGCAGATCCAGTTCGCTAGCATCGACGTGCATTAACTTTACCCACTTCCACACGATAATATGCGTGATGGGAGTACAGCGGCGCCTATCTCGTCACATATGGAGTAGAGGGGTATGCATATCTAGAGAGTACATCCATGCACCCCGTAAAAAAAAAAATCGGATTGGCAGAGAGTCTGTGTCTTTATTCGCTAATATATGTGGGTATCGCAGATCTGATACATCCAAAGTTACGATCTTCTCAGGTTGCCCCCCCTCTCAGCTCACACAGCGGGCCCAAATTGCCTTATAATTAGGTTTTATAGCTTCAGCCGTGAACGGGCTGAGAAGCCTACTTATGTAGTAATACGAACACGTAGAAAGTACGGTGAGTGACCACTTCCACTCCTCGAAGTCTGTAGCCTTGGACCTTGGGAAGCTTAAAAGCTAACGCCCCTTTATTATTTAGGTAATTTCCTATTGCGTGCACGGGCAGTCCAGCTAGGCTACTGGGTATACAACAATCGGGGAACAGGCCTATCTCAGTACGCGCGTATATGTCGGATGCTTCAGCTGAAGAACTGCCCCACCAATTATGCTTGGCATGACGCTTCGCATAGTTTAGTCTCAGTATGGTGGGCCAGTGCTACGTGTAGATTACAAGCCAAAACTCATGGTCATACAATAAGATAGTCTTCCCTTGTCATAAACAGGGACCTTGGTTTTACTATAGTCTAGCGGTTGAGCTGTACTACTTTCATCATGCATCTCTGTACGGAATACTTCGGGCGTAGCTGAATCCTTGTCTTGCATTGGAGGAGTATTGCTAGCTTGTGTGGGTGTATCCACACCACTGGTGAACCACACCCAGCCTGAGATCCCGAGTGTGTAAATTGTTGGGATCTGCAGTTGGGGAAGGAAGACAGTAGTAGATTCGTTGGTGATATTGAGAGGGTAGGAGTTCAAGGAAAACCATCTAGCTCATGGGAAAATAAGGAAAACAAGGAAAACAAGTGATCTTGTGTTGACTTCGCCAGCAAGGCTACGGGTCAACAGCACCACGTAGAGGTCCAAGCTCGTGGCTGTTGGATCTTCTGGAACAACGAGAACAGTCCCAGAAGTCCCCGGTCTTGGTGAATGACCGGTCTTAACGTAAGATACGTCTTTCTGGTCACTCTGTTTAAGAGTCAACCCTTTCTTTCTTTCTTTCGTTCTTTCTTTCGCTCTTTTCCCCCCTTTTTCCTTTTCTCCTTTTCTCCTTTTCTCTTTTTCCCTTTTTTCTCTTTGGGAGAAAAAGCTATTCCTCGATGTACTCGCTAGAGGCTTCATCCATGCGCCGGGTTGGTCGCGTGTCGCGTCTGGTCAGGATGCATTTGGCGTTATCACGTTCTAGGCACTGAAGGGCAAGGAAGTCAGCATTATTTTGTCTCTATGTTCTCAATTAGCGTACCTTTCTCACATCTTCTCGCTTTTGCCTTTCTGATTTAAGCAAAGATGTTGTTGGTTGCCTGATGTAACTGTTTAGTGTATCAATTGTTAGCTTGTTATCGTACAGGCACTTCTTCATGCATTTTTTGGATGCACCATGCACTTACCGATTCCAGGAATATTTCAAGTCGATGCTGGTCACATCCAATTCCGCCACTTGGAAGTAAGATCATTTTCCTGAAGCGCCTTTGCAAACCCCCGAAGCACCCCGATGTCTGAGAACCAAAGGGTGAAAAGGTTTGCACCCGGAAGATCAGCTAGGTACCTAGGGACCTTGGCTTATAATATCCGCAAGTAGTTGCTTTCGCTCCTCATCTTCAAACTCAGAAAAGTGTTCTTTTCATCAAGAGTTGCCACAATGAGAATGAGGACACGAAGTGAGCTTGGAGTTTCGATGAAATAGAAGGAAAGGGAAGAGTGGAGGAGTGGGAAATAGTTGGTGAGGCAACAATTTTGAACCAATATACAAAAATAGCCCTTGTCGAGTCTTTTCGGTTGTCCTTTCAGTTGTCTCTTACTTCTTACTTGGTAGTCTTCGTAGTCTCGGAAAGGACTGTTTTTAAAGAGTATACCGGTAGCGTTAAGCCTAAACGGTTTATAACAGCAGGATTTACAGCTCTCTCCACCTGTGGGTAAGATATTCTACCAGTAGTAGGCCTTCCAAGCGCCTTATAATTGTTTAACTTGTAAGATCTCACTTATCGAAACAAATCCCGACCATAGCCATCTACCAATGCGGTACATATTTTGACCATGAAACAGTCTGATACGCACTCGCCGGCATAATCCTAAGTCCAATGATGTCTTCCGTTAAGATAAAACCTCTAGATTATCAGAGAAGCAGACGTTAACAGGTCCCAGGGAAGAACAGACCTGATATCTCGTTGACGAATAAGTCCAAGTAAAGATAGGACGTTTATCAAGACCGAAGGGAAATGTACAAAGGAAAATTTATTTGATATTATGAAATGCTATGACAACTCTTTAGGTGTTCCGACGACAGACCTAGGGGTTTGATAAGACGTATAGTGCGGGCGACCGTCCTGTGACTGATCGTTCAACGACCCTCCATCCGCCGATCCTGGTACTTGATCCAACTGTGTGAGCGGAAATTCACTATCCATCTCATCCATGCCATGCGTCCGTTTCGCCGTACTATTCTTGCTCAGAGCGGGTTTCGTAGACGGCTGTGTCGAGTATGCGGCACGGACACTGGAGAACAAGGACGGAAAAGCGGCCTTGAGGATTGGCCGAAGCATGGGTGCGCAGGAATTGGCAATGGCAAGAGCAGGCTCGGTGACGCTCCAGAAAGCAGCCCAGATCATCGAGTACGAGAGGTCGGTGAAATCGACCGTGGTGAGCACACGGATGCGGATGATGGTGATCGAGGAAATACTGTGATACTTGTTAGAGCGGTGGGAAGCCTAGTAGGGAAAGGAAACGGAGGGTAACGCACAAGATACCCAATCCAAAGATCCCAACTAACGCCAACTTAGTCGCCATGGACATCTGCAATTTCCAGACAAAGCGGATCGGCAATGCCATGATCATCACATCCGTGAGAAGGTTGAATGCTCCAATTGTTGAAAAAGCTACATTCTGACTCGCACAATGACCAAGCAGAGTCGGGTTCCAATTCTTCTCGAAGGGTGTGCAAATCAGGAAAATTTGGAGCATACTCCCAGTCCAGTACGCGCCAGCACATCCCATACAGATCCACGTCAGGAGGCGGAATTCCTTGGACACAAAGATGCGCAGGTAGAAGGCGAGGTAGGAGAATTTAGCCAGGACCATGGCATTGTAGTAGACGATTTGGTAAACCATCAGCATCTTCGCGATCAATACCGCATTCTCTGGGGGAATAGTCGTGATATGGTGTCGCATGCCGACACGAGCATAGTGATATTGCATTGCAAGCATTCCATATGTGTGAAATAACCCTGCGACGCAGCATGCATCGTCCCATCCTAAATGGCTTTTTCGAATTCGTCGGGAGATACCGCGCAATATGACGAGGAAAGTGGCGACCGCAACGAGAATTGTGTTCGCGATGAGCTGGTCACGCACGACGGGGAAGGCGAAAACATTGTATAATTGCATTTTCCCATTAATTCATCAGTTTTGGGCCTTTATACGCAGCATATATGAAATATAAAGGGTGAAGAAACTTTAATAGCCGTGAAGAGCTGTCAGTCTACGGCTAACAAACCTCATTGTCTCCATCTATTGTACAAAGTACTACGAAATCTGCACTAGGGTTTCACACTGGCTATTAATTGGCCAGACAAAACGATCATCAGGACATTTATGGGCCGTTGTGGGGGGCCGTTTTTGCTAAAACCAAATGAAATTACCAGTGTGGACTTGAAGGCTGAAGAGATCGCCTGTCATTGGAACGAATATCGACTAGTCGGGGCCAAGTCAAACTCGCAGAGACCATTTCCCCTATTATCTCCATTCCCTCGGCTATGAACAAATAGCATACAAACTCACTTGTTCCTTGAATGGACTGTGGACACTAGTCTCACCGGGGGATATAAGCGACCTTCCGAACAAGTTACAGAATACGGAGCTAACAAGATAAAGCTAACTTGGAGCTAACAGGATATGGGGCTCCCGTCCTCCGTGAATGCCATGTGCTCCGGTGTCCCGCTGTCAACTCTTTATCCTTCTGAAATATTCTATAATTGTCACCTCCCATCCATAGTAATCGAAGCTCGTTAAATGGCAACATGGATGACTACGACTACATCATCATCGGCGCAGGAATTGGCGGCCTTGTTTTGGCAAATCGTCTAAGCCAAGATTCCTCCCTTAATGTCCTCCTCATTGAAGCTGGCGCCAATCGGATGGGCGATCCTCGTATAGAGACCCCTGGATTTTTGGCCACGATGTATGGCGACCCGGACTTTGACTGGGATTACATGAGTGTCCCGCAGGTAAGCCTGCAGTAAACATCGGCTTCTCGTATCGAAACCTAATCAATAAATAGGTCCACGTAAAAAACCGACAAATCGGGCAGCCCCGCGGTCGTATTGTCGGCGGCTCTTCCGCATTGAACTTCTCCGCGGTTATGTATCCAACCGCATCTAACTTTGATGCGTGGAAGGCACTTGGAAATGATGGCTGGGGTGCCGAGGACATGGCTCCCTATCTTCGGAAATTTCACTCGTATACCGCACCCAGCGAGGCTACAGCAGAGCTGCTCGGCACAAGTCGTTACATGAAAATTGATAACCAAGGATGTGATGGTCCTGTCCCAGTATCTCTGCCAGACGTGTATGGCCCGTTTAACAAGGCCTGGAACGAGACATTTGCTGAGCTAGGCTGGGAAACTGATGCCGATCCTCTTGATGGTCACAAACTGGGTGCTTTTACTTGCCCGCTAAGCGTAGATGTCAAGACAGGGAGAAGAGGGTATGCGGCCGCATACTACTCCCCCGATGTCGCGGCGCGGCCGAACCTACGACTTCTTGCAGAGACAATGGTGGAGCGAATCATCTTCTCTCAACAAGAGGGAGACGTCATCGCCACGGGTGTGCAGATCAAGACTCAAGACGGTCCACACGAGATCAAGGCAAAGAAAGAAGTGATCCTCTGCGCAGGCAGCCTAAACTCCCCGCAACTGCTCGAGCTCTCGGGTATCGGCCGTACAGATCTTCTTCAGACCCACGGCATCCCGGTAATCGTCGACAATCCCGCCGTGGGCGAAAACCTCCAAGACCACAGCATCACGAGCATCAACTTTGAGATCGCCGATGGCCAAATCTCGGGCGATATCATGCGTGATCCTAACGTCGTCCAGACACTCATCAAGCTCTACGAGGAGACTCGCGGGGGGCCGCTTGCAGGCATGCCACTAAGCATGGCCTATCTCCCGTTAACGGATGGAAGCGGTGCCGTGCCGACAGAAGAAATCGAAGCCCTGCTCTCTAAATACCTTGACAACGATAACACCCCAGCCAACCTTCAAGCGCAGTATTCCCACCTCCGTAAGATGCTCCTCCAAAGCGACGACGCCTCCTCGCACTACCTCTTCCTCCCTGCCCAACTCCACATGAACCCAGGCAAGACAACCCTCACCGACGTGCTGGCCAAAACCTTCCCGGAGAACTACATCTCCATCATGATGCTGCACAACCACCCATTCTCGCGCGGCTCGGTCCACATTGCCTCGGGAAAGAGTGAAGACAAGCCCATCTACGACCCGAACCTGCTGTCGCACCCGCTCGATCTAGAGATCATGGCCCGGCAGTTGCAGTTCGCGGGGCGCATTGCCGAGACAGCGCCATTCTCCGCTCTCCTCAAGGCCGGGAAACGCATGCCTGTGAATACGGCCGACTTGAGTGACTTGGAGCATGCGAAAGATGTTGTTATGGATCGCTTGTATACATGTTTCCATCCCGCGGGCTCGTGTGCTATGTTGCCGAGGGAGATTGGTGGTGTCGTTGATTCTGAACTGAAGGTTTATGGGACGAAGAATTTGAGGGTTGTTGATGCTAGTGTATTCCCGCTTGAGCCCAGTGGCAATATTCAGGCTACTGTTTATGCGGTTGCGGAGCGGGCGGCAGATTTGATCAAGGGTAGAACCTGAAGTCGGGGTTGAGATTCTATATCATATGCGGGATGGGATACACATGGGACATGGCCTCTGGTGGTGAACTCCCTGATAGGACAGGTTTATTTCTCCACATTGTATAAAGGCAACTTGAAACTATGCTTTTACAGCGTATGTTGTAAGTGATATAGAAAAGTGACATATATGGAAGGCTTTAAAGTATTACATAGCGACGTCCCTCAGCAGCTCTATCAACTTCCTCATTGCGCTTTTCTTTCAAAGCACAGCTTTTCCACTTCAAGCATGGTACCGTCATCTCCATTCTGACACCTGCTCGTACCTACCTCCATCCATCCAGATCCCGGTTTCATCAACCGGCACCGGCTTCAGTTCGTTAATTTTCAGATCAGAATTCATATAAAGGTATTTAATATATTTTTCAACCAACATGTCCTATAATAAAGGAACCAAAAGTTTGAGAAATGAAAAAAAAGAAAGTTATTGATAAGAGTGGGATTCGAACCCACGCCCCTTTCGAGACCAGGAAACTATTGCTAGTTGTGGAGTTAAGGTATACCTTAACCTGGCGCCTTGGACCAACTCGGCCATCTTACCAATTGGTTAAAATGAAAGACACAATTGCTACTCACAAGTTGATTCCTACATCCCAAATCCCCCATTATCCCTTTGATGAAAAAAGTGGCAAGTCCAGGCCGGATTTCCTCGGGTGGGGCTTTCCCATTTCAGCTATGATCTCACAGATTTGCGGTATGGACAATATGAACTGTACTTTTCAGTCCGTCTGAATTTTCATTCAATTGGACTTATTCCCTACTCCGTACAGGGAAACCCCATACCATGTCTTATCTTTACCTTGAAAAGATCCCGGAAGCATAACAAAATTCCCGAAGGGGGCCAGTGGATCGGCAGAAGAACGTTCTCGGCCCCCGAGATCGGAAGCGGACAGCTCTGACGCAAGGTGCTCTTATTATTAGAACGGTCTCAACTTTCCAAGGCTGGGAACAGACTGGTCCACTCCCCAAAAGGCAAACTAATCAGATGCCAAAGGATTATTCCATATGGCTCTTTGCATTCGCAGGAAGGTGGACACCTTCAGGGGTGGCGGTTTGAGTCCACATGATGTAATCTTCTTCCTCCGGATCAGCGGTCAAAACCAGCGGTGACCCTCGCGAGCTGGTCGATTCAGCCGCAAATATTTCTTCTTCTCTCAAGCTCACTCTTTTCTTTCATTCTGACCATGGCTCCCCTAAAGCTCAACACCAAGAACCTGCAGTCAATTCAGGTCGCAGGCGATGGGCAGGTCCAAGTCCCAACCCATCGTTTCCGCGATGATTCTGTTAAGGAGGGAATCGTCCACATTGGTGTGGGCGGCTTCCACAGAGCTCATCTGGCCGTCTACGTCGACCAGTTGATGGAGAAGCATAATGAGAAGAACTACGCAATTTGCGGCGTTGGTTTGCAACCCTTCGATGCTGCCATGCGTGATGTCCTGAGAGAACAGGACCACCTCTACACCGTCCTGGAGCGCTCTGACAAGGGAAGCTTTGCCCACGTTGTCGGATGCATCAATTCCTACCTCTTTGCCCCCGACGACCGCAAAGCTGTCATTGCGAAGATGGCCCACCCCGATACCCGTATTGTGTCGCTCACCATCACCGAAAGCGGCTACTACTACAACGAAAACACACACGAGCTCCTAAGCGATCACCCCGATATCCAGGCCGATACCAAAAAAGGCAACGAAGACAAACCGTGCACAACTTTCGGCTTCCTCTACGCTGCTCTAGCAAAACGCTACCACGACGCAGAGTCCAAGGAGAAGGTCAAGCCCTTCACCGTTATGTCATGCGATAACATGCAGAAGAATGGCTCTATCACACGTCACATGCTAGTGTCATTTGCGCGCTTGATGCGTGACCCTGATGTCGCGAACTGGATTGCCGAGAAGGGCGCCTTCCCCAACGCCATGGTCGACCGCATCACACCTCAAACATCAGCCGAGGACAAAAAAGAACTAGCGAGGGACTTTGAAATCGAGGACGCATGGCCCGTTGTCACAGAGCCCTTCATGCAATGGGTTATCGAGGACCAGTTCTCCGACGGCCGCCCAGAGTTTGAGAAGGTCGGTGTCCAGGTTGTCAAGAATGTCCACGACGTCGAGGAGTTCGAGATGCACAAGCTCCGTCTGCTTAATGGGAGCCACTCGGCCATCGGCTACCCCGGCCAGATGGCAGGCTTTGAATACGTACACGAAGTCATGCAGAACCCACACATGCGCAAGTTGGTGTGGGAGATGATGCAAGAGGAGGTGAAGCCGCTGTTGCCGGACATTCCAGGCGTCAACATTGATGATTACTGCAAAACGCTCGTGAAGCGCTTCTCCAACTCCAAGATCAAGGACCAGCTGCCCCGCATCTGCCTCAATGCCTCCGGCAAGATCCCACAGTTCATCATGCCATCCATTGCCGAGGCCATTATGGAGAGCGATAAGAAGCAACGTGAATATCCTTTCCGCCGCCTGTGTTTCGTCGCGGCTTCCTGGTTCCTTTACCTCAACGGGGTCGATGACAACAAAAATAAGTTCGATGTCGTCGACCCCATGATCGATGAGCTCAGGGCTGCGGCTGAGGCCGGCCGTGGCGGTCCCAGCCAGCTGCTCGAAATCAAGAACCTCTTCGGTGATGACTTGCGCGAATGTAAGCGTTTCACCGACGAGATGGAGCAGGCTATGAAAGACATCGCTGAAAAGGGTGTCTTGAAAACTCTCGAAGAATACTTTCCTGACCGTACCTGAGGGCCTTAACTAATCACTGTTGGTTTTGGAAAAAAGTTACACTCTGCGAGCGTTGTTTTGGGTTATTTTTGCATGCGTCCTGGGATCAATATACCAGGGGGAAAATACGACATAAGAGATAGACGGTAGATAAAATTTACCTACTATGTACTTGTATATTGGAATGGATGTCGTTGGAGAGACACTGTCAGATTTGATTGAACTGTTTTCTGGATATGTTTTGGACAAAGCAAATTTTTGTGGGCGGGGATATAGCCATGGAGATCTACTATGTTTAGACTACTGCGAATCGTAATTGCATTTTGATATATACCTCCGGGTTCAACTTTCCAAGCCTTGTATGTGGAGTAGACGGCGTCCGGTCCCGGGGACCACTTGCTACCGATAAAGTACTAAAGGAAAGTGAAAACGGACTCACTGGAAACCAGAGATTCTCATTTTTAAGCCAATAGTCAGGTTCTATGAGCTATCAGAATGGTCAGTGACATGAAATTCATAACCAATCAAGAAGTCGACAGTTCTCACATTTGCATGCCGACAGCCATTCGTACCCGAGGAACTACCAAATACAAACAAGAGAAGATTTAAATATTTTCAGTGGATTTTGAAGTATCTGGGATAATAGAACACCCGCTAGCAGTTTAAAAAATAGGAGTATGTATGAACAATATTACAAGAGAAGATTTAAATATTTTCAGTGGATTTTGAAGTATCTGGGATAATAGAACACCCGCTAGCAGTTTAAAAAATAGGAGTATGTATGAACAATATTACAAAAAAAGGCCAAACCTACAAATCCAACTCGTGGAATAGGGGGCTATGTAAGACAGCCAGTAAACAAAAGACAAGTTTAAACCAGAACATGCAAAACAAGTCTCAAGTTTACAGCATGATCATGAAGACACCAGAGGCAACGGCAGCAACGGCGTAGGCACCAGCCTGCCAGACACCAATGTGCACAGCCTGGGGAACAGTACCAGCAGCAATACCCGAGGAGGTAGCACCACCAGCACCAGTACCAGAAGCACCAGCACCAGTGCTAGCAGCAAGACCACCGCTGACAGCACCAGTACCAGCAGAACCAGCAGCACTCATCTGAGTAGCGCAGGAGCCGGAGGCAGAGGTGGACTTCTTGGTCTTGGCAACACCGTTGAAGCCACAAGCCTCGCTACCAGCCTTGCCCTTGTTCTTCTGGTAGTAAACGTTCATAGCCCAAGCCAGACGCTGCTTAGCAGAGCACATGGAGTAAGCGCCGTAGGTACCGGAAGTAGCGTTGGACAGGACACCGGCCATGACACCATCCTCACCACCCAGGTAGCCGAAGGTGGAACCGACCTGCTTGTCGGTGATGTCGGAGTTGGGGACACACTCCAGGGAGTTGTACATGCACTCGCAGAGGTCGGCGTTGGGGGAGGGGGGCAGCTTGCTAGCGGCGTTCCAGTCGGAGCCGACGGTGGGACAGCTGCGGCCGACGGTGGTGGAGACGGAGTACTTGGCGGATTCGACGCCGGTCGGGGTGGCGGAGGCCATTTGCTTGGAGAGGTTGCTGAAGTCCGGGAGGGTCTTGACGTCGTCGCCGTCGACGGAGACAAGGCCGTACTTGTTGGCTTCTTCGTAGTACATGTAGACGATGCCGCCGGACCAGACGTCGGTCATCTTGTCGCTGTACAGGACGGGGACGTCGGTGAACTTGCGGGGACGGACTTCGTTGCAACCGTACTCGGAGAAGAAGGCGGGGACGGGGTAGTCTGCGAATTCCTTGGTGCGCTCGGCGTAGCCGGATTTCTGGAAGGAGGAGTCGCCGCACCACTCGTAGATGTTGTAGCCGAAGAAGTCGATGGAGTCGGCGGCTTCGTCGCAGATTAGGTAGTTGGAGACGGCTTCGCGGACGGTGGCATCGTCATCGGTGGCGTAGCCGACGGCCAGGGAGCTGCGGTAGTTCTTCTCCTTGATGTAGGACTTCATGTCGCGGACGGCGGCTTTGACGTAGGCCATGGAGTTGGTGTTGTTGACCTTGTTGGCGACTTCGTTTCCGGCGAAGAAGCCGATGACGTTGGGGTACTTGGCGAAGGCATCGACGACCTGGGAGTAGCGAGTGAAGAGATCCGAGTTCCAGGTAGGGTCGTCGGACACAATAGATTCGCTGGGCGAGGACAGATCGGTGATCAGGTAGATACCGGCATCGGCGAGGGCGTTCATACACTCATCGTGGTCCTTGCTGGGGTCGACGGCGTAGGTACGGACAACATTGGTGCGCAGTTGGGTCAGGTAGGGGATATCACGCTTGCAGGTGTCAATGGCCAACGGGTCGGTGTATTTGCTCTCGCTGGAACCACCGTTGCGACCGGTGTATTCGGGCTGGTAGGCGACACCACGGATGAAGAACTCGGTGCCGTTGTTGGAGTAGAAGAACTTCTTGCCCTTGATCTCAATAGAGGGAACGTCGGCAGCCATAGCCGCTCCCAGAAGGGAGAGACCAGCGATGATGGAGGCCTTCATTGTGTAAGGAAATTTAAATCCTAACGAATGTCTGACAGGTACCTGTCTCTGGTAGCGAATGTCGAATGTAAATAAGAGATAGAAAGAAGAAATCTAAGAAGGGAATAACGGAGTAGAAAAGAGACCCTGCGGGAAGAGGGAGGAAGGGGGGATATGTACGCGCATTCATGTGGATAAATCAAGTGCATATCATCCATCCATGTTTGAGTCCTTTTTTTTTTTCTATTTTTGTTTTTGTTTTTGGTAAATCAATTGAAAGATGTGATTGGCAATCCATCTGAACAGGAACAAGGTGGAAGACGTTCATATCCTCCATTATTGGCGGTGATATTCCACTACTATCCACTACTATCCACTACTCCTCCACTGTCCCTCCACTGTCCCCTTCCATCAAGCCTTTTCCCGTTGAGTCCTTTTGCTTATTTGCCACCCCTGAAACAAGTGTAAGCGCTAGTGTGTGGACGGCTCGATGATACTCGGAAAACCCTGGACCCTGACTGGAGGGTTTATGTGGAACTTCTCTTCTGCTAATCTATTGGAAAAGTCAGGACTGGTCCTCCGTAACTTGTTCACCGGACTTAAAGTGTATATATGTACATATGTATATCCATGGAGATGCCTGGACAATATTGTATGATAGACAAGATATCCAAAGCTTGTTCGTTGCCAAGGACGATCGATGCTATGACGTTCGGAATGAAATCTCTGGGCATCCTTGGCTAAGGCTTGTCTATTATACGGAGTACCACATCCAAGGTTGAACGGAAATATAACAATTCAGAAACCATCCCAAATAATCTGGTTCATGGACTAGTAGAGACTGTGCCTTAAATAGTACAAAGTATACCGTACTGTGTAGGGTACTTCTGGGGGCGTTTCGGGCCAATATTTATGTTTCACATCTCATCGGCCTATAATTTTAGGGGATTGATACAGCCACCCCCCTTTGGATCACACCACCCCCCTTTAGATCAGACCACCCCCCCCCCCTGCCTAGAGAATCAGGCACTAATCCTACCGCCTTCCTACTCGGGTACCGCATTTACCTCGACACCTACACCTTCCTACCGCATTCCTCACCGCCTTTAAGTTTTACACCGCCTTCGTGTCAAACTGCCCCTAACACTATAGGACGATAGCAGATACCTACAATTTATATGCAAACATATAGTAAAAACAAGTCACTTTTGTTAGCACCTATACCTAGTTTTGCGAGCGGAGCGAAGCAAATAATACAGGCAATATACCCAAGGTCTATGCTAAAAAATCCGCCTACGAATTCTGAGATCCTGGCCTCTGATTGGCTAGAAAATTCACCCGCCATGTGAATAGGGTAGGGCTAAATCACGTGATCAAACTTTTGGCAGGATGTTTGCCCGGCCCGGATTTCACGTGACGTTATTATTTGACAGATCACGTGATACCGGCCCAGCACCATCCAGACCCAGCTCCATACCCAGCTCCGCACCCAGCTCCATACCCAGCTCCAGACCCAGCTCCATACCCAGCTCCATACCCAGCTCCATACCCAGCTCCATACCCAGCTCCATACCCAGCTCCATACCCAGCTCCATACCCAGCTCCATACCCAGCTCCATACCCAGCTCCATACCCAGCTCCATACCCAGCTCCATACCCAGCTCCATACCCAGCTCCATACCCAGCTCCATACCCAGCTCCATACCCAGCTCCAGCTCCATACCCAGACCCAGCTCCGCACCCAGCACCGCACCCAGCTCTATACTAACCTAGCACTATACAGACCCAGCTCCATACCCAGCACTATACCCAGCACCATACCTAGCTCCATACCCAGCACCATACCTAGCTCCATACCTAGCTCCATACCTAGCTCCATACCTAGCACTAGATAGAAAAGGCAGCCTATAGGCCATCTTAGCTCGGATCCGGCCCGGATTTGCTTCCGCTACGCTTAGCAAAATATCAGCTGTACGCCTCTACCACCGGTGGGCGCTTACAGCTCGCTGGTATACCCAGCACCCAGCACCATACCCAGCACTATACCCAGCACCATACCCAGCACTATACCCAGCACCATACCTAGCACCATACCTAGCACCATACCCAGCACGACACCGAGGCCAGCACCCAGACCCAGCACCCAGACCTAGCATCGAGACCCAGCTGTTGACATGCATGGTATGGTATGTCTTTATGCCTTTGTCCCTTTGTGCAGACTGAGCCTTTGCTATGTCAGTTTGATATGTCAGTTTGATATGTCAGTTTGTCAGTTTGCCATTCCTTTGTTAGCACAGGCTTCATATACAGCCTGTTTTTCCATAGATTCATAGTACGCATCTTCTTCCCGATTTTCCCTCCATGCTACTTCATCCACTAGTCCTCCTTCGTAGCCTCAACACCAGCACCTAGACCCAGCACCTAGACCCAGCACCTAGACCTAGCACCCAGACCCAGCACTAGACCCAGCACTAAGTCGTAAGACGTGAATGTAGACGTGAAAGGGGCCGGAAACGCGCGCGGGGAAGTGTATAAGCAGCGTATTCGATTAATATGAGTAAACAAATGCTTAATTCAATGATAATATACATTTTTTTTGTGATCAAAATGCATGTTTTTTTACTATATAAACCGGAATTCCTATGGTGGTGGCAGAATTATATGGCAGAAAACTCTACACTGGCAGAAAGTATAGCAGAATCCAGTGTCGCACCCGATCAGGAAGGCGGTATAGTGGGAGCCTGAATTCCTAGGCAGGGGGGTGGTCTGATCCAAAGGGGGGTGGTGTGATCTAAAGGGGGGTGGCTATATCAATCCCCTAATTTTATGATATCCTTGGATCCGACAATGCTACAATTGCTGTACGGAGTACAACAGTTGTATACATAGTAGTATCTTATCATATTATCACATATACTGTTTAATATAGTAATATTCTGAATATTCCATTAACTTGGGACAAGACCATCAATATCCGAAACATCTTTAATTTGGACGATCAGACGGCACAGCAGGCACTAATATTTCTTCCCGTCTTTATTGCCGCTCTCTTTCCCATGGGGATAATGATATAGCCAGAATACTTTTTTTTTTTCCCTCAAAAGAA
This sequence comes from Penicillium rubens, assembly GCF_028828025.1. Taxonomy (NCBI): domain Eukaryota; kingdom Fungi; phylum Ascomycota; class Eurotiomycetes; order Eurotiales; family Aspergillaceae; genus Penicillium; species Penicillium rubens. The sequence continues at coordinate 7,622,716 of NW_026890600.1, forward strand.
AGAAAGAAATGCACAATCTACAACATACAGCATACAACCCAATATCATTCGAGATCAGAACCAGGCAGTGCAGCTCAGGGGTATATGCACCCCTGAATATCATAGATCACGTCAAAGGCGGGTCCTAGCATACGATATCCTACAAGAAAGTCAATCCTCTCCCGTTCGGGGCTTCATGGTATGTACTCCGAGCCTATTTTGCTTTACCAAGCTTTGTGGCGGAACAATAACCTGCTGGGGATGGAGTCTCGGTGGATTCCTTGTTTTGCTATCAGTATAAGACATTTTCAGGCCATTGGGGCTATGAAAAAAACTCTCCAGTACTGGTTTGCAGTGGGAGACACTAGCTGAGACTGATAAGCGCCGCTTTACTTTGCTGTCTATACTCCGTACCGGGGGGACATGGTGAACGTATTAGTTAAATATGCGGAGGAGGATCTTTGTCGTGGATACTGATGACATGTTCCACCTTGTAAAGGACCAACTTGTCGCTGCGAAATAGACGTCATTTCCGAAGTCCAGAATAAGTCTACTCTGTACTCTGTACTTCGACTCAGTGTCGTTAGAGCCGGAATCTAGATCAAGCCCGTATAACCAGGCAATACTCCGTACTGTTGTACTCACATCCCCGCCAGAGATAGTGGTTCGCGTATGAGACATCTAGGATCCGCAAATAAATAATCCAGGAGCAACTTTCTTCCATTTGGCAATCACGCAGATGACATGGCAACCTCTCCACAATGAACAAGGGTCAAGAAGCGAAGTTTGTCCTCCGTTTGTACTCCGTAAAGATAAAGTGGATAATGTGAATCAAAAAGATCGATTTCAGACTAAGTTAATGAAAGACACGAAGCCCTGGAGAACTGGAATTCAAGCTCGAAGTGGCTAGCGCGAGGTAGGCAGCAACTATGTATTTTGGCCCCTAAGATGCCGAAATCCATAGGGCTGGGACTTTTTCCTTTTCTGTGGATTTGCACATTTTTAAATTTGAGGCTCTCGACTTCCATTTTGCTCTGCCTCGTTCATTCTGCCTTACTCTGACTCTGACTCTGCCTCACCTCGCTTCACCTCGCTTCACCAACGGCCCGACTGCAATCCTTACAGCACACCAACGCAACAGAAATGAAAGGGCGACAACCAACTACGTCAGCAGCGCAGCTGAGTGAGCTGAGCGTTGCTGGATATATGTTTCCTCGGGATAACGACAGCCTTTACTTTTCAAGGCCAAAGAGTGAAAATAAGCCACCGACGTCCGCAGTACCTGCCCGAGGCTAGCTGACCATTGATCATATGGCCTTATCACGAAGAGTGGTTTATAACAAAAGTCAATATGGATACCAGCATGTCTAATGATAGGATTGAAATTTCTTTGGGGGAGCGTGCCAGAGCACTTCCAACGGTCCAGCGCTTACATATGGGCACCAGCAACCTTGAAAACTAACACGTGACTGTTTGATTATGCGTCTAGCTTGACCGGGAAACCAACCAACACATACAACATACAACAGAAAAGGGGCTTGTGGCGTTCTGAGGAAATCAATACTCCGTACTCCGTACTCGAGACTTGATTGATCCAGACACTGCCAAGAGCGGGTCAACACCCCCTACACAATTGTTGGAAATTTCCCAAAAGACCCATATTTGCGACCCTCTGTGCCACGATTGCTCCGTACGGAGTACGGAGTACAACATACAGAGTACTATGTTGTATATTCGTATGACATCTGCAGGAATGCCCAAGCAAATCCATGTGTGTGCTATTTGAAGACTGCCGATGATCGCAAAACAAGATTATGCCAAGTCACCCAAGCACAAGACAACAAAGCTTCCACTGACGAAGCTTTCGGTTCCAAGCTTTTTGAGTGGCGGAGTTTCGTCCAACATACAACATACAAGTTCATATCTGACACAGTCACGCGCAACATGAATTTATAGCACTGGGCTTGAAACAGATACTTATCCTGACTGGCTCTTTACCAACTACCAACGCTCACTACCTTTCCCTACCAGTCTAGCGATCCGAGCTTGCTTTTTTCGAGACGCTAAGCTCATAATATTTACTCCACTATAGGCGCTATACCACAATACGGAGTACGCACTACCACGATCGTCCCGGACGAATGTGGCTGTGTGTCTCAATTCTTCTCGAAGTCCGTTCTCTAAAGAAACCTAGAAAATTGTTACCAGACAAATTTTATCCCTTCATTTTCCGACTCCATTTGCTCTCTTTCTCTCCGTTCGTTTCATAATTGTCACTCGTTTGGTCTTTGTTGACCTCCCACCCCTTGCTTGGGCGCGATCATTCTCACCGTTCCCCTGTCTGCGTGCCAGTGTTTGAGTCCCCTTTGAACTTCGCGGATCCGCCATTCATTATCCTGTGGCTGAATCCTAAGCCCATCCCCATCCAGCGCTTAGACTACTGTAATCGCTTCAGCCTGTGAGCCCGCTAAGCTACCCACATCTCGAAACCTTGAAGAAGTACGTGTTCCTCTAGCCCTTATAGGCATCCGTCGCAGGCGTCGCAGGTCCAAGCCACGCTGTGGCTGTATCACCAATTGGACGAAATACAACCTCACTGTTGGCATCTTATGTCCTAATTGCGGTTGCTTTGTCCTTGTTTTTTTCTATTTAAGTACTCTTGCACCATCACTTTTACTCACGGGTCCATTTCTACACACAGAGACTCATCAACCCACCATGCGTAAGTCCAACATCTATACATACTCAACCTCAACTGGCCAGTCATACTAACAATACAACTAGATAAAATTCGCAGTGCGGCTCGCGCATCGGCATGGTACGGCCCCTCCTTCAACCCATTCCAAAAGATCCAAACCAGGTCCCATCGATCGAACTCTATGCAGCTCGAGGGCGGACTAGCCCACTCCCAGACCCTGGGCGAGCTCTCAGCAGACCAGCAACGCCGAAGGGAAATGCACGACGGCATCAATGTCCCGGAGTACTCAAACACATTCGGGCCGGAGTTCGCTGGCAGCGACCATGAAACAAACAAGTCTCCGCCTGAACCGTCCATGGCGAGCCAGGATCCAATCAATGTCTCCTCGGTGCGCGGGGTCGATACGGAGACTGTTGGATCAGCGCAAGCGCGTCAGCGGAAGGGGGGCATTTTGGGCAAGTTCAAGCATCGCCATGGTGACGATGAATGGGAGGATAAGAAGTCGCATTCGGATAAGCAGTCTTTCACCTTTGCATCGCAGTTGAGAGCTACTGTCTTGAACTCGTGGATCAACGTTCTTTTGATCGCTGCACCTGTTGGAAGTATGTCTTGCTATTTTTGTCGTCTGTTGATGTATGGAAGCGGCGTGCTAATTTCTATTTCGCAGTTGTGCTATATGCCGTTGGAGCTAATCCGATTGCGATATTCGTGGTTAACTTCATTGCTATCATGTGAGCGATATATACCCACCAATATCGAGGACCTTCCGCTAACAGACGTCCACTAGTCCTCTGGCTGCCATGCTCAGTTTCGCAACTGAAGAGATTGCCCTTCGGTATGCTTGGATGTATCTGGTTCTATCCGATCCATACTCACATCTCTTCTAGTACGAGTGAAACAATCGGTGGCCTGCTGAATGCCTCGTTCGGGTATGCTTTGTTCTACCGTTGTCTCCTTCCACCGCAGCATTTCTAACCTATATAGTAATGCCGTTGAGCTGATCGTTGCAATCATCGCACTGGTCCAGCGCAAAACCCTCATCGTGCAGACCTCGCTCATCGGAAGTATTTTGTCCAACCTACTCCTGGTGCTGGGCATGTCTTTCTTCCTCGGTGGTATCCCTCGCATCGAGCAACATTTCAACGTAACAGTTGCCCAGACAGCCGCGAGTATGCTCGCATTAGCTGTTAGCAGTTTGATCATTCCGACTGCCTACCACAAGTGGTCTGATCGTCAGTGATGACTACACCCCAGAACCCGCAAATCGACAGAGAGCTAACGAGAGTTTTTTTTTTTCGAATATAGTTGGAACAGTAGATGGAACCGCCGCCCTATCTCGAGGTACGTTACTCGTTACTCGCTGGGACTTCCCAGCCGTGTCCATCGCTTTATCTATCTTCTTGCTCACACCGCACCACAGGCACCAGCGTCCTCCTTCTCATCGTGTACGGCTGCTACCTCTTCTTCCAGTTGAAGTCACACGCCGACATGTACAACCGACCCAGCCAGAAGGTCGAACGGCGAAGCGCAAAGGTCGAAGAAGGCGACGCCAGCCGGGGTATTGCCCAGATCGGCAAAATGACTGCCACACCGTTGGTCGGACAGAATCCCGACCACATGCAGATGGAGGATCTCGACGAGGAGCCCGAGGAGCCGCAGTTGTCCATTACCGTTGCCGTTCTTACGCTGATTATCTCGACTGCGTTTGTCGCTGCGTGTGCTGAGTTCATGGTATGCATATTTACGTTTCTCCGGGATCCGTTGTAGATCCATTTTTTTGTGTGTGATCGCAGTAAGCTCATTCATCTACCAGGTTGAATCGATCGATGCCTTGACGGAAACAGGTAACATTCGCGAGACATTCGTCGGCCTGATCCTGCTGCCTATCGTTGGTAATGCGGCTGAGCACGCTACGGCGGTGACAGTCGCATGCAAGGATAAGATGGATCTTACGATTGGTGTTGCTGTCGGATCCAGCATGCAGATTGCGCTGCTCGTTTTGCCCCTGATTGTTGTTCTTGGGTGGATCATTGGCGTTGAGGATATGGTATGGATGAGCCCTATGCAGACGACTATGTGGATTGAGGGCTGGTACTAACTGCGTCAGACTCTCAACTTCGACGGATTCCAGGTGATTGTACTATTCATGTCTGTTCTTCTGGTAAGTGGTTTCAGTTTAGCGGGAAAGTGATATCAGTATAATTATACTGACTGGTGTTTTATAGGTCAACTACCTCATCGGTGATGGCAAGTCTCACTGGCTTGAGGGTGTCTTGTTGATGATGATGTATCTGATTATCGCTCTTGCGGCTTGGTATGTGGTTGCTATGGGTGCTTGGCAGTTGTCTCTTACTGATTGCGTTTCTAGGTTCTTCATTTAAACCTTTACACGCATTACAGTCATCGGGCTGGGTCCCCGTTGACGATACGATATCGATCTTCCAATTTACCATCCCATTCCTGGGGACTTCTCTTGGTTAATATTTCTTCTCTATATCATGTTTATTTCCATTGACTTGTCTTTGGACTCTATTATGATCGCTCATAATATACCCACTCTGGCGATGCTTTCCATGTCCGACGCATTTTATTCCGTCCCCGACTCTATAGACAAAATTGGCTGGTGATGCTATTTCAGTTGGCCGCAATAACCCATATAACAAAAGTACAACAACATAAATAGCCGGAGAACAGCTCACATAACCGTCGTAATAGATCAGGCTAAAAAGTCAAGGTGCCTAACCCGGCAACTTGGTCCCGAGTGGGGATTGGCAGAACTTTTCGGGATTGAATTCGCCGAACTCAGAGAGTTCGCAGAGTCAACCTTGGAAATACCTTGGAAATAAACCCGTGGACGAATAAGCAGAGTACAATTATGCTAATAACACAGTTGATTAGTGCATACTTTTAGCCACCGGGGATTTATCGGGGTAAACGATCTTGCACGGTTAGGCTATCCAAATCCGGACTCGGGAGACTCGGTATGCCACCGATATTTCTAACCGAGCCGATGTGGGGGCTTGGATTGTTCCTGGCTTGTTCTTTTCGGATCCTTTTCATTTCCACTGCGGAGTTCCTCCGTACGGAGTCCCCGGAACTTAGGTTCCTTTTCTGGAAGTGTTTAGCCTATAACAGACCAGGTAAGAAATTTGATGACAGGATATATTCTACCTAAGGTTTGTATGAACCACGTGCCGACGGATAAGTTGGAATCGGTAACTGCTCCGCGCCGAGAAAGGTCAGGAAAGGGGGGAAAAGAGGATTTGATCCCGACCGGGGTTTTTTTTTCCTGGATCATAATATTATGTATTTATTTCCAGCCACGGCGCTGGAGGCTTTGTTTTAGCACTTGGATTGGACTATTTCTAAATCGAACGGTTCCGGCGGCACGGGATGTCTCGGATAATATGGGAAAAGGTTAGCAAAGATGAACAAGGGAGTTTCCTTTATTAATTTTTGTCAGCTGAGAGGCTACTCCATATGTGGGGGTAGAGAAAGGATGTGGAAGGACAATGTCGTAGCAGAGGGCAGAGGAATGGTAGGAATGGAGGAATGGAATGCAATGTTAATCAAGTATATGTCATGGAAACTGTTCCAATAATTTCCCTTTTAAGCTTCCCCACTATTATCCACCGGAGTACGGAGTATACGGAGTATAATATATCAAAAAGCCAAGAGGCCGGAGATTTACTAGACATGGGAATATTAGGCACATGACCATTGGTGCCCTCTCCTCGGACTTCCAAAGTTACTGTGCAAATATAAATACTCTAGGTTTCCTTGACTATACAATTCGATACTATTACTGAAAAAAAAAAAAAAAAAAAAAGAAAAGAAAAAGTCAAAACGAACCAGAACCTCTTACCTAATATAAAGTAAATGCGGGGTTATCCGGGGTCCAATCGCTGGAGCCTCGGAGGCGGCGGTCCAATCGTTGTATCGGACGGGGCCGAAATGTGACCGGGGGGAAAAACTCGGTGTATGAGACTTTTCCGATGTGTGACATGAACATGTGTATAACCTCGGAACTCCATTGGATTACTCCGTGGGATGAAACAGCATCTCTGATGCAGTCGGCCTCGGGGCTGTTTGCACTTGCACATGGAACTAATATTATGATATAAGGGTAGCAGCAGAAGTACGGAATAAGCAATTCAGTCCAATTCCTCATCCCGTGAAATTTGCGTGTTCTTCCGAAGGGATGGCAGCTCATTCGACCCTCTGCCGAGCGACCCTGATCCCTTCCCCGATTCTTCCACCTGTGACGAGTGGCAAGCGGGGGAAAACACAACCAACATTGCAGGAACGTCGCACGGAGACCTCCGTCGAATACGGGGTGAGAAGGTCCAAGGTAACAGCCGACGCCAATCAACTCCAGCCTAACTGTCAATGTAACTCCCGTGATGATCGAGGATCTCGCTTCTTTGCGGGGAGCCCCGACCAGGGTTAGTGGAGACTCTTGATTGGGTGCTATATCCCCTTCTTCCCCCAGATTGATAGGCTGGCATGGTAGGGTCATCCATGTTCTGGGGACGAGCCTATACCCGAGGGATCCAAATGGGCCGAGATACCCCTCTTGGAAAAAGGAAAAACCATGTGGAAGGAGAAAGAAAGAAAAGCCTTATGGTCCGGTCCACTGGATTTTCTGGGCATCTTGTGGAGTCTCGTCGGTTTTCCGTTCTTTTTTCCATGCCTCGCACTTATGGATTTTCTCGCTGTACTCTCCGAGAATGTCCCCCCCATCTGTGCGCACACATTCTCTTCTTTGCCTATTTTGGTGTTCCCGACGCGGGAAGAGACGGTGTATGGATTCCCGCCCAGACAAATGCCGATCGGACATCAGCTGTCACGGGGTAGTCAATTGCCTAGGTAGAAGGGCAAGGTACTTTTGTACCCTAGTCTGTATAGAGTTCTAGGCCATGGAACCAGGATTGCACGGAGTACAACATTGTACGGTACGGACGATGGTCCCCAAATCCACCGATGCCCCAGATTTAGGACACTGTAACTTATCCTCAGAGAAAAATGCCGGAAAGTGGCCGGAAGACAATCGGCCGGGGAGTGGACGGGTATTGTTATTCCAGCTAGTCCCGGGTGCTTTGGATCTGGATTTGGCCTGGTAGTCAAGACAATGTCCTACTTGACAGGCCAGATTGCACTTTTGCTTTTTTGCTTTTTGCTTTTCTTATTTTTCGGACCGTGAGCCTGAACCCGAGTCGGGTTGAGATGCGATGACGATCATGAGATCAGAGAGCGCTGGTAAGAATGGGGTATATTTCCTATGTAGGCCGCACAGGCCGCAGGATGTTTTCCGTGCCGAGAAGTTGAAGGTATATATTACGTATGGAGATGGAGGTAGATATGTATTGTATTTGAATATTATAGAGTGAATATATGAATATATGTATATATAAAAATATTTACTCTACTAACTATATAGTTATTGTATATTGTAGATAGTAAGAGTACATACTAAAGAACAATCCCAGTCAATCGGCAAGCCAGAAACTGGGGGGCTCCACCTCCACGAAAAGGCGCGTCCTTGCATACTTTTGGGATCCTCCGCAATTTCAGCGGCTCTTGATTTTCTCGGCTTTTCTTTTTCTTTTTCTTTTCGCTTTTTTTACCCTTTCCCTTTCACTTTTTCCCTCTTCTCAGGCCCTATTTCCCCGGAGACAATTCCCCGTTCCCTCCCGACTTGTGTTTCTCCCGGTCCGGTGCCCCGACTCTTTTGAGTTTCCCCCACACTCCGCCAATTCCGTTCTTCTTCTTCTCCCTTGGGCCTTCCCTCTTTCTCTTTTTCTCTTCGCCAGGGTTCTCTGGTAGGTTTCCCAAGCTACATCCCCGCATATGTAATGCTGATTATTATAGAAAACGTCCACATAATTTACCGAGATTCTTCCCGCAAAAAAAACCCCCCAACGTGTGACCCGGATACGGTAAATGGGAGAATTGCGCTTGACACAAATCGACTCGCATATTTGCAGACTTCGGGTCTGTCCAATACAACATGCGGTCCAGCATCGCTTGCGCTCGATGCCGGCGCAGTAAAATCAAGTGTGTCAATGCCGGCATCGATACAACCTGCCGCGCGTGCGAATCATCCGGGCGCGAATGTGTCTACCCAACCCCAGCAATCGGAGTGAGCAGCGCCAAACGAGATCTGGCTGCCCTGGCAGAAGGCGAGGATCGAAATGGAGACTGGGATGGCCCGAAACGACATCGTTCACGCAAGGTGGTAGGCATCTCTGGCTCGTCGGCTGGTTCTAAGCTCGGTGTGGATGCGCTTGATTCCTCAATACTTACAACAAAAGTTTGGGAGGCCGTCTTCGATCTCTTCCAATCGCATTTTGCCACTCTTCTACCCTTCCTACATCCCGCGACCTTTCTCGGCCAGATTCGACAGCTTTCCTCTCCTCCTCCCGCGACCTTTGATGGACAAGATCCCCGGAATCCCGGTTATAAAATGGACCCATCCTCCTCACTCATCCCGCTGGGCGTACTGGCCCTGACTGCTCGGTTTCACCCTCCGTTGGCCGCAGCTCATTCACCAGCATCGCCTAGTCATTCCTCGAATCCGCTTGCCGCATCGGAATACTATGCCGCAGCCCTTCGCAGCCGGCTGGCCGGCTTGGATGGCGCTTGCCTCGCTCAGCCGGACCTTACGCGCGTACAGGCGCTATTGATGTTAGCCTTGCACGAGTGGGGGATGTGCCGAGGCAAAAGTGCTTGGGTCTATGTGGGCATGGCCATCCGGCTTGCACAGGCCATGGGTCTACCCTTTGAACTTGAAAATGAATTCCCAGCGCGAGATCCTTCGCGGTCGTCTCCTGGATTGAGAACCGAGGCAGATCATTTTGGTCTGCCACGACGTGTAGAGCCCAGGGAGCCGACCTCTGATGATATCATTGCGCAAGAGACTAAGCGCCGGACGTTCTGGGCTTGTTTCATCCTCGACCGATGCCTCAGCAGTGGAAAGTATCGGCCTCGGATGGTCCGAGTAAAGGAACTCGGAATTCAGCTTCCGAGCGACAACGCTTTTGCTTTCGGCGAGCGGGTTCGAACGGCCCGGCTTAATGAACCGGCCGTTCGGCGTCCGCAGAGTTTCGGCTCCCAAAGCATGCAAATCCCCAGCATCCGTCAAAGTATAGGAGGCTTTGGCGATGAAAAACTCCCAGGACCCAATGGAACTCCTGATAACAAGCCCTGGTCACCTATCTCTCGTCGCAAGGACTCCAGCGAAGAGGACGTTGATCGATGGGAGGTTGGCGCAGAGGAGTCGGTGCTCAGCCGGGTTATTCGGATCATTCGTGTTTGGGGAAGCATCGCCAAATGGTCTTGCGCTGGCGGTCGACGCACGGAGCAGTATCCCCCCTGGCATCCTGAATCTCGCTTCGCCTCGCTCCGCCAGCAGTTGAACGAGTTCCAGGATAGTCTTTCCCGCAACCTGCAATATTCCCTGCGAAATACCGACACACATATCATGTACAAGACCACTCTGGCTTCGTATACCGTGATGCATGTTGTCTACTTCCTATCGGTGATTGTCCTTCACCGTGCCTATATCCCATTCCTGCCTCTCCGCTGCAATGAGCCTTCGGGTCCCTTGGATGAGCCGTTGTTCCCTGTCGATAAGGTCAATGGCCCACCCGATGGTTTCTGGCGGGATAGTGCCCGTGAGCTGTTCAAGGCAGCGCGGCAGATGATCGACCTCGTGGCCACTTGTCAAGCCCGCGGTGCTCTTGTTGAGAACCCCTTGGTCGGATTTGCTATCTACAATGCCGCTTTTGTCGGTGTTTATGGAACGCATTTCCCACACATGGATCCGGATGGATTGATGGGGACTAAGCCACCCCCTGCGAGCCACGATAGCCACCAGCTTGGTGTCGCACAAGCACGCAAGGCCTTGGATATCATCCGAGAGATGAGGCCTCGTCTGAAGATGGCCATGGGCTGGTTCCGCACCCTGAACCGCCTTCACAGCTACTTCTCCAAAGTCAAGCGCGATTTCCGCCGGGTTTCACGGAACCGCTTGGATAGCATGTCGGATGCCTCTGACCACGGCCTCAACGGGATTCGCCTCCTCCGCGAAGGCGGTGCTGGTGGCGGCCTCGAGGAATTCAAGATGCTCGAAAAACTTTTCCTTGACTTTGGAAGCATCGAGGACCAGTTAACAGATTCTGGGATGGACGACGACGGTATCGCAGTTCCCGCAGCAAGCGAGTCCATGTACGAGCGCACGAACATGAGTGACGCTGGAAGCAACGCCGTCAGGAGTGAAACCGGCGATCCCGGTGACCAGATGCTCGACGGTGTCGGTGGTCGCCGCGAGTCATGGGTCCCGGTCAACAGCCCCGGTCTGTCGCTACCTGGACACGAAGGTGACCGCCGTCCCAGTCTACCACTTCCCAACAGCCGCCAAATGCCATCCGGATCTCCGTACTCCCTCCCGTCCCTTCAGCAACACCACCCAGACGGCCCCATTTACACCACCTCATCCCCCAGCTTCCCCTCTCTATCCGCAACTACGCAGTCCCCCTCCCAGTACATGACGGCAACAACAAACCGCCTAAATCCCATCAACTCCTGGCTTCCAGCCCGCCCGCAGGCGCCTCCCCCTCCGTACTCCCAATCCCTCCCTCCTATCAACGCAGCCGCCTCACACACCATCCCTGTCCTCCCGCCACCCGGATCCGTAACTCAGTTGGCTCCCTCCCCGCCTCTGACCTCAACCGAATACCCAGACTCAAGCTTGCTATCAACGAGTCTCGGCGGAGACGACGTCCTCGCCTTCCTGGATGGGTGTGATTGGGGCCAGTTATCCATGCTTGCGCCTTCTGAGATTGGTATTCCCGCCGGTTGGCTGAGTACGGTCTGGTCCCAATTCAGCCGCTAAAGTTCCCGGAGAACCATTATCCCTCTCCCAACTCTTTAGCCGGCGCCCATCCAAACAGTGGCACCAACCGCCTTGCTCCATTGTATTATTACTCTTTACGACATCCCTCGTCCGTTACGGCTCACGTACTGTACGATCATCTCTCACCTTTTTCCTTTCCTATCTATGACTGCCGGCGACTCAAAAAAAAATGGGACATTCAAGCCTGCGGAAAATCCCAGTGCCGAACGCAGGCGAATTGAACTCCAAATCCAAACATTTCCTCCCTGGTCTGAGGCCACACCATCTCCAGGTCCAGACCGGGAATTGAAAACGGGATCACGAAGATTGATTATCACCTATACCCAGTGCGCGCGACCTCGTATTTGCCTTTTGTTTTGTTCTTGCTGTTGTTTACTTGCTACATGTTTTTCTTTTGTTTGGGTTATGCTCAATGCGTGCAAGGCGTTCCTCGTGGTTTCCAGCCAAGGTGGGCCGTGAAACCAGGGTGATTATTCGTTTACCGTCAAATGGGTTTCCTTTTTTTCTCTCTCCATTGGTCTTTGGCCAATTTGTTTCGAGCGATTTTCTTGATGGCACGGAAACCTGGCAGCGTGCCCGAGCTTTTCTTGGATTTATTTCTGCCCGTGTCGGTTCTTTATCTTTTCATGGTCTCGTTTTCCGGCCTTTTGGAGGTTGAAGTATGCTTTTGGAGATGCGTTACGATAACCTAGGCGTTGCACTTGTCTTCAAAACTGCAATTCTTTTAGGTCAATTTATCCGCCTTTATGGCTGTTTTTGGTATTCTTCACTCGGGTCTTTTCGACGTACGGCCAAATACTTCGTAACAGCCAGTAGCCGACGGACATTACTCCGTAGTGACCAGCCGGTTATGCGCGGGTGTTTTGCGGACTTTACGCCGTTCCTCGGGTAGTCTGCGGCTAAATGTTTGTTCACCCGAGGGAAAAGGCAGACAGATATACTCCGTAGTGACATCTTCTATGTGACACGTCTGATATGTCTCGGGCTAATTATCTCGTGGGTATCTCCCCTCTTGCCATATATGACACCTCCCAGTGATATCTTCGAAAATTGCTTCAAAGTCTTTGACAGACTACGAATATAGAGAACATTACCTGCTTCCAAATTTTACTCAGGTCTTCCCTGATTCCTGCTGCGTCTAACCGGAGGTTTTCGGGCTACCGTTTTGTAATATTCAGGTCGTTAGTATCAATTGTCAAAAAACAAAAGCGAGACAAGCCAGGGGCGATTGCTCTTGTACCGTCAACACCAAACAGCAACATCTCCTACCTATATCTACTACCTAAGCATAACTGCAGATCATTCAGATACCACGTGATGTCAACAATGTACAGCTGTAAAATGTTCCGCCGAAATTATGATCTAGCTTATGGCAGTCAGTCATGTATCCGGACTTCTCACACATGTATGTATATCACCGGCATCCACCGCAGAGTGCTGCTGAGAGATGCAAAAAACTAAAAACAAAACAAAAACATACAACAGTGAGGATTCGCTGGTGGTCACCCACCCAACTACTAACTCACCGGCGTGTGGCTTAAGTACGGCTGAGCGGACGGGAAGCCCTGTTTTCCACACCCTATGGTCGTATGTATCATGTTCTGTGTTCAAGAGAATGATAGAATACAAAGACGAAGACTGAGGATGGGAAAAGATAAGTGCTAATGCTAGAAGATGAAAGAATGTGAAGATGGTTGAGGATAAGAATAAGAAGATGAATGACAAAAGAAAGAAGGTGGATGAGATGAGTTCAGTTCATTTGTATTATGCTGAAGGTTCATATGCATATTTAGCTATATTTACATCTTGCTTCTGGTATTCGTATCACGGGTTCTCTTCCTTCCCCCTAAAGGCCTCATTCTCTAGAGGGCCGTCGCGCTTGCAGGGTCGCAGGGTAAACCTCGCAGAGTTCTCGATCTGGTATCTTCTAGAATTCAGGACGTAATTACTAGTACGATACCGGCTTATTGTAGTCTTAATTTTTACCTGGTTTGGAGAAACCCTGCGACTAGTTAGACCGCAGGGTAAAATATATCTAGGAGGGATGGGATTGCCGGTAAAAATAGGTAAGCTTTAGTATTCGAGGTTAGACTCCTATACAATATTCCCTAGCCTCATGCTGACAACTTACAGCATACATACTTTCAGCAAGTGGGACCAGACAGTCGGACGTGGTATCTTATACCACATTATCTGGATGCAATCATACACTGAGGTTTTTGCCACAAGAGAGGATCGACTGAAATTCTAGTCCTACATTTTTAGATTTCTCACTTACAATCAAGGAGGGAAGATATAAGCTGAATGTAATTGAGCAACCACGCATTGCCGTAGCTGCGTGCAAGCGAAACTGAAGGAGTTGAAGAATCCACTAGACAGGAGCATATGAACCCACATAGCTCCTGAAAGCCTCGGACCATGTCATAGGCTTAGAGAGCTCTGTACCCTTCTTTCTAGGCATTTTCGCGTCGTCTTAACCTCTTTACTGAGACTTTAAAGGACCTTCATTAGTAAACGTAAGAAGTCGAACGATTCTAAACGTACCAAAAGCGTTAACACCAACGCCGCCACCCTCCCCAATCTATGCAATCCCTCATATCTTCGATGTCAGCGAGCGGGTGGGCACAGAATAACCAGTCCTTAGTGTGGGCAAACTTCCGATTCAGTCAAAGTTGATCTCGAGCCACCCGGTAACCGCCATATTCGTACAGGAGACGGTTCACGACGCGGATACTGTATATCTTTGAAATCTCGTATTATAAACTTTGGACCGTCCGAGTTAATCATTCTTTCCCAGGGGCGAAGGCGATCAGGGAAATCGACTTGTTCGAGATCAACAACCATCACTCTATATCGTTGGTTGCCCTGATCGCAGAGTAGAAAATTGTCCAATCTCTGATCTCGATATAAAGCCCCATGCTCCGAAAACTGACGAAAGATATCCTCGAGATGAGTCCTCAAAACTTCTCTAGGGAAGTCTTTCTCACTGCGGGCCAGTTCATAGAGAGTAACGCCATCAATCTCGGACAATACAATTGCTGGGAATCCATCATAGTAACCTTGCCCAAAGAAGTAGGGAATCACTTTTCCTTGGAGCTCCTTCAATTTGTCGTAGACTGCTATCTCATTCCGAAATTCTTCCTCCCAGTTATGCTTTTGCTGTTTGACAATGACTGATGTGACAGTTTTGGGGAATCGAGTGTCGATATGAGCCTAGGTCAAGTGCGAAGCGATAAACTGTACGCCGTTCATCTAAAAGTTGCACATTGGTTGAATAAATTGTATGATGATCCAAGTAGATGATCTAGGATGAGCTTAATCAAGGCTTCTCTTAAAGTGTGACACCACTTTGCCTACATTTGATAGATTCTGGTTTTGGAGAAGGGAAGGCATGTTGTGGACTTGCATATTGAGAGAAGAAGGTCGGGGAATGACGCGCCTTATATATTTATCAACCCCCTCCACGTCATGTGATCAGCAGATGCAAGGGGAGGCAAGAAAAAAAGAAAAAGAATAGTGAGTGGCATCGCTTACCTTGTAAGGATGATCTGCCAGTTAGATCTAAGCACCTCGTAATATACTACTGTCTAGACTGGCCCTACCCGTAGCATCCCATCGGTGTGCTCTGCACCAACTTCTCTCTGCCCCTTCGCCTAGATAATAGCACTGCCAATATTCTATGTTGAAATTCACCTATCATCCCATGGTTATAGGTCAGCCGACTTTTATAGGTTAATTATAGGCTTATATCTTAACATTGAGTAATAAAAAGAATGGCGGCGTTCATGAGCCTATAGTATAGGCTTCTACATTGCTGTGTATGTACTCTGCTCTGGGCTTCAAGAAAGGAAACAATTCATAGTGTCATCATCAACAAGATGGCCCTCACGGTCAAACCATGACCAGTATCCTTTGTATTCTGGGCCATGGTTATCGTCCCTATTCCTCACGAACCTAAGATCACGCCAATACCAGAAGTCGTAATGACCTTCAAGCCCACCAAGGCTCAATTTAGTCGATGACCGTATCTCGTTCCCTAAATTCGTTTGCTTGGACTCCCCAGGCTAAAGGTGTGATCCTGGTTCGGACCCTAACAGTGGTCGCGTGACTTGGGTGATTCTCACCCTGGTTCTCCACCCGTTTATAGCGCACTCACCTTTGTCACCCCCGGTCGACGACACTCACCCATTTTTCACCAGTTCTATCAATCACGCACTCACATTTCTGACGTTAAACTCATCACTTGTTGTAAATGACCTGTATGATATAGACCTCTTCTACACAGAATATGGCACATACGACCATAGGGTGTGGAAAACAGGGCTTCCCGTCCGCTCAGCCGTACTTAAGCCACACGCCGGTGAGTTAGTAGTTGGGTGGGTGACCACCAGCGAATCCTCACTGTTGTATGTTTTTTGCTTTGTTCTTGTTTTTTTTATTCTTCATGTCTATCCTTAGCCCTATCTTCAGCCCATTCATCATAATAATCACCCTTTACAGCTGGCGATAAGATGTTAAGGCTCAGTCCAGGATTGTCTAGCGTTTCAGCTGCGCTATCTCTCGCTTCCTCTTCTCATTAGCTACTACGAAGCGATGGCCAAGTATCTCCAATTTTACGAGCCCTTGTACTGACATTTCATTGCGGACATCCTTGAGTATCTTAAATTTCCCGTGGTCAGCGGCTTCATAACCTATTACTTATCCACCGTGCTCAACAGTCTTCACAGCATTCACACTCTCGATCGCAAGCTATGAGGGCTTTGGGGGCTCATAATCAAAGCCTGTTTGTTTAGTCTGTGACATAACAGTAACCTGCTCTGATCCCACCCAAGCAATTATAGGGAAAAGGCGTTGAGTGCGAAGTTACTAAGGCATCCCTCTATAAGAGGTCCACACGGTCGGTTATAATTACTCGGACCATTGTAAACTCTTATCATCAAGGTGTATAGCGGAGGACAACACGCATCCTGAGCAAGCTAAATCCAAGGTTGAGGTGGTTTCGGCGGAACCGAAACTACGTAACTACCTTCTCCTCCTCGGCATAAGCCAACTGCGCCGCACCCTGCGTCTTGATTCCCACAAATATACACACAAGCGCCGCAATTATCTCAGGCAGAAATCCTAGCACCACACGGATAACCAGCAAGCCTGTGACGGGATTAAGCGACGCCCTCTGCGTGCACAGCGCAGCAAGACTGTAGAAGACTCGGATGCCGATGAAGACGAGCGAGAAGGCCACGGCCACAAGAAGCTGTGTACGAAACATTAGCACAGCATTTTGATGCGCACGGGGCTTAAGTGCTTACGATGTTCCCTGCCCTCGTGAGCGAGGAATTCCGTCCCCGGGGACCAACAAACGAGAACCCAGTCCAGCCAACCAAAAAACCCCACGCAACCACCATAATAGAGATACCAGCCCTGGAAATCTTCTCTGCCTTGAGGGGTTCCTCGTGCTCCTGGAGTTTTGAAGAGCCGGCAGCTGTTAGGGCCACGCCTGCGATGACAAGCATGTGGTAGGCAAGGACGGAGACCCATTCCATTTTCTTGTCGAGGGACTGGATACGATAGTGGCGACTGCTGGATTTAGCATAGATTCAGTGTCTATGGGCTGAATACTTACGCCTCGTGTAGAATGCCAGCTGCTGCGAGGAGGAGAGGAGAAAGACCGACGCTGGAGATAATATTAGCGGCGGCGCTGGTGTCATTGACTGCCAGCGCGCCACCGATAATGCGGAGAATGCAAAAGAAGAACAGGAAGAGCCATCCTAGAAGGCCGTAGCGACCGTGTCGAACGAGGAGGTAGAGTACTGGGATGGCGAGGACTGCGTAGATGGCGCAGGTAGCGGCAGAGAGGGGGTTGGTCATTGTGGAAGTCAGCTCCGGGGGAATACCGCTTCTTTCGCTCTACCTTGACTGAAGAGAGTAGACAAGAGAAAGAAGAGAAAGAAGGAGAAGCTATAAATAAGACGAACAGGCCCTAGGGTCATCTATATAGGACGTCCTTGTTGGGTATATCTCTTGCCCACCTATCATTCACTGCGCCACGTTGACAACAAAGATCGACATTCGGATCAATCAATTATATTGACGATCAAATCTTGGTAGGATCGACATTAGCGCTAGGCTGAAATCCCACTCGTCCACTGTTCCCCTCGTATTAAGCATATCTGTGAGAAGGCTTGGCATGAGCTTGTCCATTCGCTTGTCCATTCTCTTCTCCATTCGCTTGATCTGGCAGAGATGAAAAACAAAGACACGAGGTTTTCGCCCCTTGGCGGAGTAGCGAACTTTGTCGTGGGGGCCAAACTTGCATGCGAGGCAGAAACAGAAAAAGGATATTTAGCCCCCACGCAATCAAAGCATCCTTCTCGAAGGTGGAGTTCGTAAGGCCCAATCCTCAACCATAATGAACTCAGGGATAAGAGCGAACAGGGGGGCAGCATATTCAGGTATAGGATAGTGGTGTTCAGGGCATTCAGGTGGATGGGTTGAGGGGACTGAAAAGTAGGGCAAAAAGGAGTTTCCAACGAACTGAAGTTGCAAAACTAAAGGTTTTCTGCAGATAAAATGGCCAGGAGATAGCGACCTGCGCCGGATTGGCCTTATCCATGCCTTTTCAGGTAATTAAGGTGAGTTGAGGTAGGGAAGGGGTCTGGAAGAATAACGGTATCGCTTATCGAAGATCGAGCCGAATATGTAGTCACCTTCTGCTTTGTGCTCTTCTTGGGTTCCCCGGGTGGGCAGAGGCTGCCGTTCACTTTCTTCATAGCATACTTGCCCACGAATGCCATCTTAGCGAATATAACCCCGGCTCAATAGGATGTATGTACGTACTATGGTTACAGGCTCTATGATACTATGAGACTACCTAGCTGGTGACACACGTATTTTGTAACCAACTTGGATATAAAATCTCGTCCTTTCTCGTATGGATTTGTAGCCTCTACTTTCATTGCATCGGATTATATATAAACCAAATATAGGTAGGTCCATGTTGCTAACCCCAAATGAAGTATCCGAGCCCTGGCCTTCTGGACTAACCCTTAGAGATTGTAGCGAGTGAGGAGGTTCCAGATACTATAGTCCTAAAATCGTCGAACACGATCTCAACGTGGTATGCACAAATTTCTCCCTCTTGGTTGAACATCGGCATAATTTGTTGTAGTATTCCTTTTCCTTGAAAACTAGGAGATCCTATTTGGCCCAAGCATATTGCTGAATCACGAGAACCATACGTGTGAATAGCCCCTCATCCGTGGATTGATAGGCTCGATCCGGTTTTTGATAGTGGGAGATCATGCTATCGCGACGTGTTCTCCCCATTTCACTCTCCAGAGTGAGCTTCGTTGAGATATCCATGTATTGTAGACCAGAGCATGCGTAGGGGTTATCGAACGGTACAGTGCTTTTGTGCGCATCGGTAGAGAATTCATTGGTTCTTTAGCAGTTTGCTAATTATCTCGCGGGATCTCATGCTGTTTGAGGCTAAAATAACGCAAGTAAGCGGAAATTCAACAGCTATAGCGCGTTAGGCTTATTGCACCTTTGTATCGAAAATACCAAACAAGACGTTGTTGCTGACCAACATGTTGTTGATATTTCTACCTAGGTAGAAAATCAAAAATCAAAAACAAAAACATACAACAGCATGTCAAGGTGGTGGTCGCGTACTGCCCATAGTTCGGGCGTGGGCGCCTCGCTACTCTATTCAGCCCTCCTTAGGGCACTTCGGGCGGCTATTCACCCACCTAAATATTCTTCACCTAAACATTCAACCCGTATACCAAAAGGTACTTTCCCCCTTCTATTTAGAAATCTGTAAGTGACATTCTTCTTCCTCCGCTTTTGTTGAGGATAATGCATTCTGTCGAAAGTGAAGGGCTGAATAGATGGATTCACAGGTACCTCCCTTAAAGGTACCTTAGATGAAAGCCATTTTCAGCGTCCCCATTACTCTAAAATTTCAGTCACCGAAAATACACCCGTGGGTTCAGAGTCAGCATTAGCCGCTGGATTACATATGTACGCACGATACCCAACATCTGTTTCATATCCACACTATGTGGAGTTGTACTTTTGTCAGCAACCGTCTTACTTCACCTCTCTTCTTCCACCTCAACCATTTCCCACATCAAGTTTGATCCCATTGGAAGTTTCGACCCATTCCGCCCCCCTCATATCTATCGAATGGCTCAGCTTAGAGCAGACCTCAATCACCCAGGCTCCGAAGTAGAAAGATAGAAGACAGGTTTAACATCTGCTGCTAAGTGCTCAACATAACTTTGGTGTCCCTTCATTTAGGGGGAAAATCATCACTTCACCACTATCAACAGTTTCCTTCAGGTGCCATAGCATCCACGCCATATGCCAATCCTGCAAAGACCCCATTGAACCGAATGGTAAAATCAATCAGGCCCTTTGGGATATTATGGATTAGATCCCCAATAAGCCGTAGCTCTGGTCGAAGGTGTGCAGGCTGGGATAGTCGCACTCGAAGGCTTTTGGCGGATCCATCGATTTTGATAGCGCACGTTCTTCTTTCAGCCCGGCCACCGAGTCTGTTAATCCCACCGGCTGTGAGGCGAGTGGCTTTCGGGTCCTCCTCGAGACAGGCGGCACAGGTGAATGAATCGTTAGATGGTAAGATTTCCAGCCCAATACACATTTGATGTTGCCATATACCACACCTACTACAGTGTACGCCTGTATCCTCTAATCCGGTACGATCACCGCAGCAGGGTATAGACAGGTCCAGGCTTTGCACAGAAACATCCCTAAACTGGGGCACTGAAGCATAATACCATCGTTCAGCTTCGAAGGAAGCTTGTGCAAACGATAGTGCATCTCTTGGCTCTGAGCTATGGAGGATCCCTAATAAAACCTCTGATGGCATAGAAAACGGCCACTTCTCTCTGTTAGCCCAGGTCGTTTTCCAGCAATTAGAGGATAGAACCTGGGCTAATATCCGAAAGCCCGGGGAGCATTGCGTTGCCGAGGAATCGGTTAGGAGCGGGAGAACCTCGCTGCACGCAATGTTGTGTTGGGACAGTTCGACAAAAGCCACATGGTACGGTGAGATAAGGATAGACTGAACTTTCTGAGGTATGCGACTAGAACTATCGATGAACGCTTTGGCTCCGGCGATGGCTGTGCGAAGCAGTTGAGGTGACTCAAGGTCCGGTTGCAGCATAATGAGAAACCCGTGAAACCAATACCGTTCCTCTTCGGGAAATTGCCAGCTAGGAATCGAACTATGGTTGATGGGCAGTGCCACATCGCAATCGTAAGACACCTCAAAATCCCATGAAGCGAGGCGGAGGATAGCTCTATTAAATGCATTGAATACACGGCTTCCATAGTGCCACGTGATGGGGTCGTCAATCCAGGAGCGCCATTGAAAGATAAAGTCTAAGAAGAATTGTTGTTGAAGCTCGATCATAGCTGTAGGCAACTCCATCGGGAGATTCCATAGTTCTAGGCTTACTGAGTCAAATTGCGAGTCGTGATCTTTTTCAGAAACTGGAATAGGGGGACAATGTGTTTGTCGCAAAGACTCAACGGAAATGCTCGAGGCTTCACATATCTCGGCCAGGCTGGCTTCAAATGCTTGGGGCGTCGGAACGCCGTCAACAGCCGACCGCTTTGAAAGAGTGAAGGTGCCCGCATCCTGATCGATCGTGTAGACAAAATCGAAGTATGAATCTAGCGGGCTTGGAAAAGGAACTTGATCCCACTGTTCAAGGTTGATGGTCTTGTTATATATCTGCTTGACTCTGCGAACTGTCTCAGCTGCTTCTGGTGGGCTCACTCGAATCCGTGGATGACGGAGGCGGTACCAGCGGCCTAATTCAAACGATTAATATTTTAAGACAAATTATCATGCATTTTACCAACCGTCCACACGTAAGTTCCACAACCCCCTGATTCCCATTTCGGTAAACTCGGCAAGACGTCTCTCCGGGATACAATCCACGAGAAGAAATCAACGTCACGAGTCGTTGAAAGCAGCTGAGAGATCTAGAGATATCTTATTTGGGTGTGTACAAAGAAAGGGGCGTGGCCTCCCTTTGAGACTGAGGATAAGAGCGTCTGGGATGTTTGCAATGTTTGACATTCAGGATCGCGGTCAACCCACCGCCTACGCGGTGTTGTCGGTGTCGGGTGCACGCCGGGAAAGAATCCGCTTTGATACCAGAGGGGACCAATCTGACGATAATCTAATATATTGGGATGTGGGGGCTGAAGAGTAGGGCAGCAAGAGGGAGTTCCAAACGAATAAAAAAAAGGTGAATGCGGACATGTAACGATGAGGATTCGCTGGTGGTCACGCACTGTCACGACACGCACTATATATACCGGAGCCTGGAATATCTGAGCGTAACGCTCAGATATAGTGGTCTTTTGGCCTAGTGTGTAACTCGCCAGTCCAGGGGCAGGTTGTAACACGCACCCAACTACTAACTCACGGCGTGTGGCTTAAGTACGGTCATTAGTCGGGTGGGTGTCGCCTGGGTGAGAAATGGATGAGGGAGTCATTCTGGTCGACATTTACTATTTTACATTTTCAAGAAGTGAATCAATATCAATAAAAAAGCCATTGTCCGAGCGATAGGGCACTATATCTTACTCTCTCTATATATTTCAAGCAAGATCGCCTTACAAAGAAAGTATTAAGGATATTGCTAAGGAGCTACTATAAATTTGAGCATTGAATTAAGAATAGGCTTAGTTTCCTGGTCCCGTCTCCTATATATAGCTAGCAAAAATACATAAAAACACGGGAACAAAAACATACAACAGTGAGGATTCGCTGGTGGTCACCCACCCAACTACTAACTCACCGACGTGTGGCTTAAGTACGGCTGAGCGGACGGGAAGCCCTGTTTTCCACACCCTATGGTCGTATGTAGTAGATTATGTGTCGGAAAGACTTATGGAGTCATAATCAGTAAGTAGTTGGTTAAGTGGAAGAGCCTGCAGATCCAGTTGGGATTGCGTCTACGTAGCTCAATGGATTTTTCAACTTACTGTTCGTAGATCAGATTGTCCATACAGTCGAAAGCACTTATGGGTGCTGTGGGTAAGGCAACCAGGTCATATCTCACAGTAACTTTCGCCAGAAGCAGGGGAGACTGGTGTATCGAGATGTCAGAGTAAGATAGATCTTCATTCAATATCTGAGACTCTGCCTAAACATATAATTCTCAATTTACCCTTTTCTTTTTTGGCTATCGGATTGCAATGAACTAGCTTGTAGATCTGTTTTTTTTAAAGTTATACTACTTATCAAACCTCGTTGTTCTTTTACTTTTCCCCGAGACTTCCGTTCACTGTGTGTGGAGTCTGTGCTTCGTGATTTGAAACAATATGATGTCTGGTAGCGTTGTGAAAATCATCCAATCAGTCAGTTTGGCCGAGTGGTTAAGGCGTTAGACTTGAACTACCTGGACTATATCCTCAATGTCTCATAATCTAATGGGTTCGCCCGCGTAGGTTCGAACCCTGCAGCTGACGATTATTTTTTTATTTTTTATTTTAGTATTTCAGTATCTGCAATACACTTTCCTTACGGACCAGCTGATATATGGATTATGCTATATTTAATAGGGAGATTCTTGACCTGGAAAGTATTGTTGCCCTGACCGGAAACACTTGTCTTCGACACCAGCACAGTCGTGTCACGTGACTCTCGTTTCACTCCGGGGCTGCGATCAACTTCGTGCGACGTTTCGTCTGTGTCTTTCTATGTTTACTTCCAAGGTCAGTCCTACAACCACACTGAGCTTAAAACACTTTACACCTTTTTAAATCTATCTACCGAAAGCTATAATGGATACGGAGTCGACGGGTGAGAGAAGGTCATGGTCCAATACGACAGTGAAAAATACTTTCAACACTCTATCAAAAGATCGGAGACCACCGACAAAGAAAATGGGCCAGGTAGAATATACAACTAACTGGTCTTTATGAAGGGATGATTGGTGGATCTCTTTGTGTGCAACGACCGCCAAATATCTCT
The DNA here is from genome assembly GCF_028828025.1 of Penicillium rubens. Lineage (NCBI taxonomy): Eukaryota > Fungi > Ascomycota > Eurotiomycetes > Eurotiales > Aspergillaceae > Penicillium > Penicillium rubens. The sequence continues at coordinate 7,646,329 of NW_026890600.1, forward strand.
TTTAGTCTAGGCTCAGACACAATGAGCTGGATATTTGACGTATTTGTTTTGGAAACTCAAGATGGTTAACCGTATCATCTTCGACGCTTCGCATAGAAGTAGAGGGAAATTCCATTCAACTAACTAAGCGCAGTCCCAACTGGATCTGCAGGCTCTTCCACTTAACCAACTACTTACTGATTATGACTCCATAAGTCTTTCCGACACATAATCTACCACATACGACCATGGGGTGTGGAAAACAGGGCTTCCCGTCCGCTCAGCCGTACTTAAGCCACACGCCGGTGAGTTAGTAGTTGGGTGGGTGACCACCAGCGAATCCTCACTGTTGTATGTTTTTGTTTTTGGTTTTTGCTAATTTGACTGAATTCCGATAGTGTTCGAAAGCGTCGTTCATCCACGCCAGCCCCGCCCATTTTCACATATGTAGACTGGCTGCACAAAGAAGCCAAACGTTAACTCAGTTTTCCTGCCAACATTGGGTGTAAGCCGGGGAATCCATGGTACCATGGTGCCATGTTGCCATGTTAAGGTGTTAAGATCCGACTCCTTTTTTGGCATGAAAACACTACATACGTAGTTTCCTAGCCTTGCTCTTATATTTGTACTCAACGCCAAGATGTAGGTATACTGGCAGGTGCCATTACTTTTGGCAAGAGCGAAGCTATACATATACCCGTGAATATTAGAACGGGATTTGGGTAATCCAACTCAACTCCTTGCGATCTAATTTACTTCGATATTTGATCAAGTCATGGATCCAAGACAAAGCTTTCCGTTTCCGCTTCTGGTTGCGGGAAGCAGCCCAACCACGTCAACAAGTCCGACTGACTCTATACCTTCGATTTCGTCCATCCCATCCCTCGCATACTCACATTCGTCTTCCTCATCAGCCAGCAAAGTGCCTGGAACACCCACTTTCACAATTCCTATTATCCGTGAAGAGAAGCTAGGAAAATCATCTGATATGGCCTCTGATATAGAGGGAAATCGCAATCAACTCGCTCGTACGATGAGTCAGTTAGCGGAAGCAGGATTTCGCCCGGTATGGTCAAGAGAGCATGGATACCCGGGGACGATCCCCGAGGACATCGCGGAGTACATTGACAGCAACAGCCATCGTACGTACCCAGACCTATATCTATTTTTGGCGAAAGTTAGAGGATATTTTTACTGATCTTGACTTTAGGATTTGATGAACTGATTGGCCCATTAAGCAGCATTTTTTGGCTCGCAGGCCTTGATGAGCTGGTCGATGCAATTTACGACCCAGCGATTGCCCTCCAAGATGAGGTGCGACTCATCCCGACAAATGTCGGTGTGCCATGGATCTTGGAGCATCTGTTCGAAGAGGAAAAACTTCCAGCATCGATGTACGATCGGTACTTTTTTGGACACAATCAGCAGCCAGTCGTTGTTATGCCAGCCCGCCTTGATCCCATCCCACCCCAAGTTGGATTCCAATACACTTGTCATAGACTGGAGGAGCTGTTTCCCGCCAACAGACCTCAACGTCTGCCGCAGGATATTGCCACAGTTCGAGTTAAAGGGGATAAGAACAAGGACCGTCTATCCGCGAAGATCAGCAAAGACTACGTCAGCAAACTCGGCGGCGGCTCATTCTTGTACCGAGTGTCTACTCGGGCCGCCTTAGCTGCGATGATGGCCTTTTTCACCCCGGTCATTCACAATAGAAACTTGGACAACGAGTTGGGGCCGGGCATTTATACATCCGATTCTCTAGAATGGGTCCTGAAATTCGGATCCGTCAACAGTGCTTTGTTGGTCTTTAGAGACCCTGACTTCCGCAATTTAGACGTTTGGAGGCCCTCTATGCCCGAGTGGCAGCACATTATCGCGACTTGGACCCGAAAATCACTGTCGAATGCACCGGATTCGGTACCTCTAGGATGGAGAACAGCAGACGTGATTCAAGGGCCTATCTCGAAGCCAGATTCGCCAAAGAACTGTCTGCCAGAACCCGGAGACGTCTCACAGACTGTTGCAGTCACTCATGCAGGATGTGGAGCGCTTTCTGCATCACTAGCGATGATAATCTGGCTCGAGTAGATGTTCCCTGGTGACCTTGACCCTTCTGACGTTATCACATTATCGCTAGCTTTATTGTCGGTCACACTTTGGATTGTGGAGACGTAACCTGACCACTCTTTTGCTGTTAGTACTTGCTATATGTTAACTACGATACGTCTCCACGAATAGCCACAGCCACTAGTATTATTATGACCAATTCACCATCATCATGAGAACATCCAGTGAAAATTCGTAGTTCCGGAGCAAAACGCCATTAACGTATGTCGAGCGCAATCAGATTTGTGGACAAAACCCGCTGAAATGATATACCTGGTATAGCCCATCAGACACATCAGACACATCAGACACATCATCTCGAATTTTACAATCAACTGGTAAGATCTGAATGAGCACCACTACAGATGTGTGATTGCACGACACGACCAGGTGCCCCCAGCTGTTATTTATACCCCTTCATCTCCAAAGCATGATTCGGGAGGGGAAGGCTATGCTCTCATGAGCTTTCTAAATTTGCCTTACTATCGGGGGAGCATTTTGGATATGATTCGACAGCTTGGGTCTGCAGAACGTGGGATACACAAACCTGGAAGCGTATCACGGAAACAGGATTCGGCTGATCCCCGCTTGATCAGGGTGATAATGCAGGTGCGGTTTCCTATACATTTTGTTATCGGCTTAAGGTAAACATGGGGTAATAGAAAATGCGGGATGGACGCACCGGGCCGGTTTATGTTCTCAATCGGGAATTTACGTTATAGGCGAGGCGACAATTAGCTTAATTAGTGGGGTGCGTTTGCTTGTGGCCACCCAAGAAGCAAAGGAAGCTTTAGATCCTCCGATTACACCTAATCGAATTCCAACAGCTTATCAATTCCTTGAACAGACCCGCAAAATCAGTCGCTTACATTCGCTCGTTCGGCCTCGTGGTGGAACCCGAAAAGTGTCCCCGGCCCGGCCAAACGCGGGGTCCCCAGCCTGACCAGCCTGATCTTCCCCGTGGAGAAATCGTTTTGGGAAGTTCAACCCGATTGAGAACTACAAATGTGTCAATTCTCCTGGAATAGACGGGATATTGACCCAATTCCAACTTCCATCGCTCCTCAGCCTCACGACCCTTCCGAACTACCCAGAAATGACCACCGACGAGGTCCCCGATATATATAACGCTTCTGGAACAGAAAAGAAGGATATCAGCGTATCAAATCCGGAAGACTTCGCACATCGGGATCTTGATACCGAAGAAAAACACAGCCATGGAGAATCTCATCAACTACCGGAGTTGCAGCGGAGGCTCAAAAGTCGACATCTGCAGATGATCGCGATGGGTGAGCACCCCCAATACATGTTCTTTTCTTAGAGTTAATTCTCACACATATTTATACAGGTGGTGCTATCGGAACAGGTCTTTTCATCGGTACCGGGACTGCAATTGCCACTGCTGGTCCAGTGGGTGCGCTACTTGCTTACACCTTTGTCGGATCAATTGTTTACTCGGTGATGACGGCTCTAGGTGAGGTCGCTACCTACCTGCCTATCCCAGGAGCCTTTGCAGCATACGCAAATCGCATTATTGATCCCAGTCTGGGGTTTGCAATGGGCTGGATTTACTGGTTTTCGTGGGCTTCGACATTTGCCCTTGAATTAACGGCTACGGGCCTCATAATTCAGTTCTGGGATGATACAGTTCCGATGGCTGTTTTTATCGCGGTTTTCTGGGTTGTTATTATTATTATGAATATGTTTCCCGTCAATTGTTACGGTGAGATTGAGTTTTGGCTTTCGAGTATCAAACTTATCACCGTCGTCGGATTCATGATATTCGCCATCTGCATGAATGCCGGAGTGGGCCAGGAAGGTTATCTAGGGTTTAGATACTGGTCTCACCCCGGTCCCTTCGTTCCTTATTTGATCGAGGGCCAAGACGCTCTGGCTAAGTTCATTGGATTCTGGGCTATTCTCATAAAAGCCGGATTTTCATACCAAGGCACCGAGCTTGTTGGTATCGCCGCGGGTGAAACCGCCAACCCGAAGAAGAATGTGCCTTCCGCGATCCGTAAGACCTTCTTCCGAATTGTGTTCTTCTTTATATTCACGGTCTTCTTTATCGGAATTGTCGTCCCTTCTGATGACGAGAATCTTGGAGAAAGCAACGGTGCAGATGCAAACTCGTCTCCTTTCGTCATCGCCGCACGACGAGCTGGTGTTAATGCTTTACCGAGTATTATAAATGCGGTTCTGCTTACCGTCGTGCTTTCCGCTGCCAATTCCAATGTTTATAGTGGCAGCCGAATTCTCGTCGGGCTGGCTAACGAGGGTTTTGCTCCTCCCTTTTTTGCCAAAACAACTAAGCACGGTGTACCCTATGGTAGCGTTGGCTTCACAGCTCTTTTCGGTCTATTGGGCTTCCTTAACTTGTCAAACACGGGTGCTACCGTTTTCAACTGGTTGATGCAAATTGCTGGATTGGCTGGCTTTATCACCTGGGCATCTCTAAACGTTATTCACCTGGCATTTATGAGAGCGCTGAAAGCGCGAGGCATACCGCGCGACAGCCTTCCTTACAAGGCTACCTGGCAGCCATTCTTTTCTTGGTATGGCTTGTTCTTCAACGTCCTTATCATTATCACCCAAGGCTTTACTGCTTTCATTCCGACATTCAGCGTCACGGACTTTTTCATCAACTATCTCAGTCTCATATTGTTTGCGGTACTATATTTTGGCCACAAAATTGCTTTCCGCACAGAATTCGTGAAGCCGATCGAGGCTAACATTGACACTGGTCGGTATGAAGACTGAGGCAAACGTCTTCCCCGGTCTATCTGCAGCCAAGGACATTGTAAATAAATTTTGGAATTTCTAATAGCCAGGGATATGTTTAGCTTTCTGTTCCTCTCTTTCTACTTTTCCTTACTCCTCTGTCGATAGGACTCTTATAGAAATTTACAATGGTTTCGGTAGCCCCAGGGAGTACCTCTGTCCCGCATCTATCAAAGAATGTTACATTATGTGTCCAGCTGGTCGAAATTAAGGCGGGATGCCGAATTAATTTGTTTGAGAGCTTGGAATGGGATGGGTCCTACAATTTTCGAAGGCCGTCCATGATAAAGCCGGCAACACGTCAGGCGATGGAAACCGGATGAATGTCCATCCAGAGGCGTCAATGATATGTGCAGCATTCTCAAAAGAGCATGCAAAGAGTCGAACAATGCACTATTTGAGCTTGGTTATGCAAGATGAGGTTATACTTGGGAGATGAAAGAATACACTATCCAACTCTACAACTCTTTACTGACCTTCACTGTTTTGCTGTGCAGAAGTATATAGAAAGCTCTTTAATACAAGATGGTGATTAGAGTGTTCAATGTTTTTGAATTCATGTGAAGTACCTAGCCAGCGCTGGAGAGCTTATGAATGACCTGCTCAATCCATCCGTGGATGGATTCTTCCTTGACAGGTTACGACTCCTCATCATGTTTTCTCCTACGTTGATGAGCTTACATCACTACATTGGGGATACATCTACGGATGCGTGTTTGTGATAATGATCATCATGAGAGTTTTAGGCTATGTACAAGTGGCCGGATTGGTTTATATACAATTGAGGGCCAACTCTCCCTCCCCACCAATGGTCATATTATAAAAATACACCCCCCACTCCGCCACCGACACTGATCTGGTAGAGGCTAGGGGGAGAGAGAGAAGGTTGGATTCTCTATCTGTGTGAGACTGGATAATGTACTCGCTAATAAACATGTGAAGCCTGACAATCTAGTATCTGCTTGCCTGCTATAACAAAAATGCCGTCCCCATGAGCACTGTTCCCCCCTTCTGCTCTCCGCCCGCGTCCCAGTATCGGAGACGAGCCCCATTCTGCACCTCGATGGATTAGCGATGCTGAGCAGCAGTTTCTGGCTCAGGCGGGTCGTGATCAGACCGATGAGGAGGACGAATCGGAGACGGAGTCAGATTTCTTAGGTCTCGAAGACCAGGGATCGGATGCTGACTCCGAATCTTCGGAAAACTAGCCGCGCCCGCAGTTATCAGGGCAGCGCGGTCTTGGGCCTTGCAGTTTGCAAAGGCATCTTTAATGGCTTCCATGTTGAGTAGTGTGTCGCCACGCTGTCTCGATGTAGTGGATAGAAGGGATGAAAGAGGAAGCAAAAAAGAGGAGGTGAGAGAGACAGAAATTGCACGTGTTTGAGCAAACGATCTCAGCTTCTCGCCGAGACGACTTATGTTGGAGGCGTCGCTCAAAGGTCTGCTCGTTTACTCCCATATCCTCTCCCCCGGCCATATATAGTCCTCTCTCGATAGCCCAATGTTCATCCATGCTCTTTCTACAACGGCTTCGATTGTAGCAGCATCTTTACAAGTCGATTTTATGCATAAAATGTTGATTAATCGTCCCACCAACTGAAGCACAATGACCCCTTGCCGAGACTCCAGCCTATTTGGTAGTCCAACTATTTACCTACCAACTGTTCCCCCTCCTCGCTAGATCCAAGACTTGCAAATTGAATGTTGCGAATAGCATGTCCCTTCCACATGAGCAACATAACGAACATGAAGGAGAACACCGCAAAGAAAGCCATCATACCATAAACCCAGCCAACATCAACAGCCTCAACCCAAGGATTGATATAGAAGCTGATTGTCAATCCATACACAATACGATAAGCACCAATAACAATACCTGCCTCAGCCGGATACCGTGTAAAGCACTCGACTACATAATTCACCGTGACCGGAACACTGGCCAGCGACCCGACAGTCACAATAAAGACTGCGAGCGCGAGTACCATATAGTGCAAATGATACTGCAAAGCGGCACCAAAGATCCCCAGGCCGATAGGGTTGATCACAAGACTAGGAATCCACAGGACATGTAGTCGATATTCGGGCTTCCACACACCGCCGTTGTACCGTCGTGCCAGTGCGAGCGGCAGCCGATCATTCAGATAGTGGCCGTAGAATTGGACGACAATGATGCCAATCCAATGGCAGAACGTGAATGCCGCGTTTTGTTCCAGGGAAAACCCGTAGCCACCTTCCGAAATGGGTTTTTGGAGCCATACTGGCGTGAGTGCATTGACACCCACGTAAAATCCAAAGGAGATTAGTGTGAATATTCCCATGATGATTGTCACAGGGCACATTCCAATTAGGAAAGGGGTGATTCCGACTTTGGCCTGTTCGATTGACGTTAGATCGGATACAGGTCCTATGGGACGGCACAGAGCCTCAGGTTTTCTATTTTCTGTACATACCGTTTCTTTCCAGGTGGTCGACAAGACAACCCTCTCCCCGAAGAAGAAAGTGGCAAATCTATTGGCCAAAATTCCACCCGGAACATTGGGGTTCCTTTCAAGGCATTCACGGTCGAATCCAGTTTCCTCGAGGAAACAGAAACAACAGATAAGCGTCAACCCTAGCAGACCGACCGTCCACCAGAACTCAACAGGAAAGAAAGAGTGCGCAGAAACAAAACCGGAGAACGTCGGACCGGCAATCGTTCCAAACAAGAACGCCATATGCAGAGCAGTGAAAGCGCGACCGCGTTGGTGCAGGAAGAATAAATCAGTCACGATGCGAGGGCCAAGCACTGTAGGCACGGCACCGAAGAAGCCGGCAAAGAGCCGGGAGATCACGTATGCGATATAGTTACCAGGATCGGTCATGAGAGCGGCCCATATCTGGCATACTAGTGTGAATAGCACACACCAGAAGATCACGGAGCTGCGACCAAGCATGTGAGATATCGGGGCGAAGAAAAATGGGCCCGCCGCCATGCCGGCTAGGGCGGCTGAATTCTGGGGGATATTAGATGGACTGATATTGGATTTGGTGATGCGGAGTGTAAACTCTCTGTTAAAGGGAGTTGTAAACATACCGCATAGGACTCCTCCAGCTTCGTCTTGTTGTACAGTTTCTCCTGATCGGCCAGATTGAGCTGTCCTGATAAGGGCGCGATAGCACCAGAGAAGGATGCAAGGCATAGCACAGCCAGTATTACATATTTGCGAGTAACAGGCCAGTTCTGGGAGGGTTTAATCAGTTGTTTTCCGGGGCCAATGATGTTCGAGGGTCTTCTGTCGTACCAGAGGGTCCCGGGGGTGAGCACTAGGTTGGGGGACCAGGACAAGGTGATCTGTATGCTGCTTTTCCATTGGAGTTGAAAAAGAACGGGTCGTTTCGACATCCTGTGCTTCTTTGTGGTCCATAGCTGGCTTCTTATATTGCCTCGTCGGATCCAGTGTACCTAGGTAGTGATCAAGAACCCCCCCCTGGGAGCCGAGGTGTCTTTTGTTATCCCTTGCGTTGAGGTCTCCCCTTTTTTTTCAGCTCGCCTTGGGACACAAGATATCTTGGCGGGCTAGATCCAAAGCTCTAATTTCGCCAAGCTCTTTTGCCGAGCTCTTTGTACAGTGGGACCTCGGAAATATTAAGCTAAGCCTTTGTACCAAGTTATACCGCCCTGTATACCGCCTGCCCAGTATATACTGCTATAAGAAGTGTCGGCCGTAGCCTTCTTAGTGATCTTCTCAGGTAGTCTTCTCATGTGTCTTTTCGTCCTTTTTGACAGTCTCCTTAGGTAATATACCTTTTGACCCGTGGACTGTCTAAGTAGTGTTATTATCCTCTTCATACTAAATCACGTGTACACATCTTAACTGGCAGAACTGACAGAATTTGGAGGGCGGTATAACTTGGTACAAAGGTGTAGCTTAATATTTCCGAGGTCCCACTGTACGAGTAGGGGAAAGCTTGGGGGACACGTCAGCTTGGCCTTGGGTCAGTTGTGGGGTGTTTGGTGCGTACGTGGTATGGATCATAAAATGTAAGAGCATATAAAGCTCATTCGTAACATCTCCTACGCCTAGAATAAACGAGAGTTTGCACTTGACGGACTATCTTGAATCTGTATGTCGTCAAATTTGTCAAAATGTCCGAGTTATGAAAATAAAGGCCTGATATTTCAGGTGTCCACCAGAAACATCCATGGACGAACTTCAACTTCCGGTCACTTTGGGATTCTCTAAGGCTGTTACTCCCTGACTGCGGTTGAAGTGACTCGCATCTTCCGAATGGAACTGTCGGCCACTTACGCCGATAGTCCTGTCAGATCCACCTCGGAGAAAAAAAATACTCCAGGGAGAAAAGGCTTCGGCGATATCTTCAACATGCCGAGAGGTCTTTCGTACAAAATGTCGACTGAATCCTGTCGCATTATTATCTGCGTACATCATTTCACTAACTTAGACATGCGCAAATTATCAATCAATCTTTTACATCGATTATATACCGTCTAATCCCACCAAACCATGGAATCCAAACCAGATCTCGAGTCCCAAAAACCAACCCCACAGGTCGATTCTCCCCATGACACGGAATCAGAAGATGACCTGGCCCTGAAACCCCAGCCTTCAAACGCCTATGGCATCCCAACATGGCGCAAATGCCTCATCCTCTTCGTCGTCAGCTGGATGACCCTCGCTGTCACATTCTCTAGTACTTCATTATTGCCCGCAACCCCGGAGATCGCTACCGAGTTTTCTACTACATCGGAGATTCTCAATGTTACCAACGCAGGTGTGCTAATTGCTATGGGATTTTCATCTTTTATTTGGGGCCCTATCACGAACCTATTCGGGCGTCGCAATGCCTATAACGCAGCTATCCTTGTGCTTTGTGCATGCTCGGCCGGTACCGCCGCGGCGATCAATTTGCATATGTTTATCGCAATGCGCATTTTAGGAGGCTTTACGGGCACTTTCTTTATGGTTGCTGGGCAGACTATCCTTGCGGATATCTTTGAACCGGTACGTTGGTTTGGTTCCCATTGTCTTCGGGTTACTGACAAGAGTTGATAGACTGTGCGTGGAACAGCTGTTGGCTGCTTTATGGTTGGATCTGTCAGTGGGCCTGCCATTGGTATGTTATATCATCACTATCTCTATGCTCGTTGTCGGATCTCAGTAGCTTATTCTACAATTAGGACCCTGCATCGGCGGCATCATCGTCACATTTGCTCAATGGCGCATTATATACTGGTTGCAATTCGCAATGACCCTACTCGGCCTCGTCCTGTCTCTTCTTTTTGTCCCAAGTGTCCAAGAAAAGAGCCGGGACTCCGACAAACCCTTGAAGCTTTGCACTGTCATAAGCATGTTCAATCCTATGCGCATCTTTCGTCGATTTGTCTATCCCAATGTCTTTCTTGCAGTAAGCATTATCTGCCAGTACCACATCGGTACCTCCAGAGTACCTCCAGAGCTTATCGAGGGACTGACTAACAAGCAATAGTGCCTCACATGTGGCCTTCTTTCTACATTCCAATATGCACTTCTCACCTCAGCCCGCTCAATCTTCAATCCACGTTTCAACCTAACGTCTCCCCTCGTCAGCGGCCTATTCTACCTCTCCCCAGGAATAGGCTTCCTGATCGGAAGTGTCGTTGGCGGCAAGCTGTCCGACCGCGCCGTGAAGAAATGGATTGTTAAACGAAACGGTGTGCGTTTGCCTCAGGACCGACTGAACAGTGGTCTTGCCACCCTATTTGGGGTCCTCCCAGGTGCGACCCTGATTTATTGCTGGACCTTAGAGGAAGAAGTGGGTGGTATGGTTGTCCCAATTATTGCCGCTTTCTTTGCGGGGGTAGGACTTCTGGGTGCTTTCAATGGGCTGAATACTTATTCGGCTGGTGAGTGTTGTACCTTTGTACCATTGTCCTACTTACAAACTAACTATATATCTCTCAGAGGTCATGCCCCAAGCTCGTTCGGAGGTCATCAGCGCAAAGTACATGGTGCAATATATCTTTGCTGCCGCAGCGACGGCGGCTGTTGAGCCGGTAATCGGTGCTATTGGGGTAGGATGGACATTTACAATCTGTGAGTCTTCTCAATGAGATTATGATTGAGACATATCTAACCATCCGTTTAGGTGTATTCTTCGCTATAGCAAGTGGCTTCATTGTGCTTGCTATCACGAAATGGGGCCTTGACATGCAGCGATGGTTTGAAAAGAAGTTCAGCCTCGATGCGAAGACTTGACGACAACGATATGACGATTTCTTTTCCCATTTGCATTTATGTCTTTGCACCTTAGGCGATATGGAACGTCTGCATGATAGAGTTGGTTTATAGATGGTGATAGACAGACATGATGATTTCGTGAAATATAATAAATATAGAATCCGATACCAGTCTTTGACCATATAGAGCCTGCAAAAGGAAACATATTATACCATTTAAAGACACATTACTCGTTTCTAATTAGGTATACAATGTATTATGCCCATTTAGGCAAAGAAGATCTACGGGTTGCTGCCCAGATGCCCAGGTGGGCAGCAAATTGATTAGTCAGCTTCTCAGAAGCTCGGCCAAATCCCAAAATTGCCGAAGACTCGGGTAAGAACTTCAAATCTCCGACCGCATCCGGACGGCATCCTTTTCTGCACCTGAAAAGCCTGAAGATAAGGGAATTTGTCAGATGGCACGAAAAAGACATACGGAAGAGCAAGAACAGCAAGGTCGGGAGTCCCAAAGAAGGAAATTTGTCGCGTGCGTATTCCAGATACCTCACGCCGAACCCACCGTGCACTGACGCACGGCATCAACAGCTGCCAAAGATGCCACTCGCATAAAATCAAATGTTCTGGAGACCAGCCGTGTAGCAAATGCCGCACGGTAGGACTCGCTGATGAATGTGCCTACGCCACTCGGGATCGCCAGGTGAAAGTTAGTGAGAAGTATGCAAGCCACAGGTTATTATTAGACCAAGCCTTTAAAAAGCGTATCACACGTGTCAGGTCAGGAAGCTAAACCATCTTCTCCAGCTATTTAGAGCAGATCCTTGCAGAGAATCAGCGGCTCAAGGAACGGTCGATCACCTCGGCTCAAGTTGCCGAGACCAACGATCACTCGCAGAGGTAGATATCCCTTGACTTTATGCGAAAGATGAACTACATACTGAGATTGCGCAAAAGAGCCCCTTCCAAGGCAGCAGATGCCCCTGATGGAACAGGTATTCAGAATCCATTGATTGGAGATCGAGCCTGGTTCCACAGGTATGATCCCTCTTCGCCACCCATCTATATCGGCGAGGCAGCATGTTCAGCATTCGCAACACGGTTTCGGCGTTTCTTGTCGGGAAATAGCGCGATGCCACATATTCCTCGAACACAGTATGAGCGCGAAGAGACAATCGCCACAGCGAACGAAGCCGATATCCAGTGGCCGAGCCTTCACCATGCTCGGTTGTTGGTCCGGATAGCAATCCATCAGATCGGACATCTGTACCACCTCATGATGCGCAAGTCGACACTAGATAAACTGGAAGAGATCTACCAGACACAAGACTTTGACTGCACGGCTAACAAGTGTAAATTCTTTGCCCTGTTCGCTTTCGGCCAGGCGTATTCAATCCGATCTGAGCCCAATTCTGGCTCCAGGGTACCGGGCACGTCATACTTTGCTCGATCAATGAGTCTGGTCCAGATTCTGCCGGAGAGAACCAGTGTTACGCACTTGGAAACCCTGTTATTGTTGGTATGTGGCTCAGCATGTCCTATTGTTCGACATAAGAGTACTTACCATATCCCAAGTCTCTTTTTTCATACTATCTCAACCGGCGCCATTCGGCGTACATTCTCATTGGAAACGCTATGCGGATGGGTTTGACCATCGGCTTGAACCACAATATCCCAGAATCACAGCTAATTGACCCAGTGGAGCGCCAACACCGCATCCAAATATGGTGGACAATCTACATCTTCGACCGGATGTGGGGATCCAAAATGGGTCTCCCGATGCAAATCCTCGATGAAGATATCCACGTCGACATGCCCTCAACCATCTCCCCACGCTGGCGCCATGAAGAAGAACTCTCCGACTCGGAATACATGACCGCCAACATCAAGCTGGGACGCATAGTCGGCGAGACCATCACCCGTCTATACAGTCGGCGAAAGTACCAAGAGACCTTCCTCCAGCGCGTGCAGAAACTCCTCAAAGCCCTGAAAAACTGGGTAGAAACACTCCCCGAGTCCCTCAGATTGAACATGGAAGACCTGGAATCGAGCAAGAAACCCGTCGTCTCGCTCCACATGGCCTTCAACCAATGCGTGATCCTAACTACGCGCCCAACACTACTGCACCTCCTGATGACACTAAGTAAAAAGAGTAAACCCCACCCCGATACCAATAATACCGGTGGGGCCGAGACCGAAGCGGAGAGCGAAGATGTATCCGTTTCCCAACCCGTCCTCACCCTAAGCGAAGCATGTATCCATGCAGCGCGACATTCCCATTCCATGATCCTGACACGGTGGATCAACGGGTCCATGCCAACCTTTGGATATTTCCACGCCCACTACCTCTTCTCCTCAGCGTTGATCCTGGCAATGTCTAGCTTCGTTCCGATCGGCAGTCCAACTGATATGACCGGGTTCGACTCCGCGCTTGATCTGCTGCGCTCCATGACCGAGAATGGGAATTTGGCTGCGGCCGAATTCTATCACAACCTCGAGCAGGTGAAGGTTTGTCTGGCTACGTATCGAGGATTGAGGCGCGGTAAGGGGAACACCGATGTGGCTGCTGGAAGAGAGGCTTCAACAAGTAATACCAATGCTAGTGCTACTTGTAATTCTCCCCCTGGTGCTGGTGTACCGGCTTTGTCCGGGCCTTCATCGGATTTACCAGCTACTACTCCTTTCCTGAACACCGCGCCACTGAACCAATCGACGTCTATACCCGCGTCCTCGTTAATACCCGCGACACATCATGTCCTTGCTTCTGCCACCACTCAACCTGTCCACAGCCATGGAACCGACGCATATGTCTATCCCTTGAGGGATACTGTCAGTGGGTACACGACTGAGATGGCGTTTCTAGAGCCGACTATGCAAGATTTCCTGGCGCAGTCAGATATCGACCTTGGGCTGTTGCATCCTGTCGATGCGTTCTTCAACGAGGCGGAGAATCTATATACATGTCATGAATTTTGAGCCTGATTGGCCAGGAAATTAAATATTAATGATGATATGCACGTTTTAAACTTTTCTGGTTTGAGTGGAGTTGTCAATTGACTCGACACTCCAATGCTTGGTGGTATTCAGGTCAAGATACTCTATCATGCGAACAGAAATACCCCCGAGAATAAATGCAAGACACAATCTTATGACAAAACAGTATTGATGAAGATAAACCGAGATCATAATTGAGGCGTCAGATGAACAAGAATTTCCAAAGTGACGAGGGACGCGTAATGGATAAAACTTGCATGGTATATGTCGTTAAAGCCAGCAGGCAAAAGCAGATGCATCGCTTAAAGTCACTCTTTCCGCCAAGCAAGCCGGGGTATAGATCAAACTCCCATAATTACATGAGACAGGTTGGAGAACGCGTGTGCTTAGAGTTCGGTGTCAACACCGAAACCCGAACTTCGATCCATGCCGTGAAAGGAGGTCCATGCAGACAAGCCAGGCTCGCTGGGAAGAAAGGTCTCTGGTCGACATTTCTTCCAACCAGCGAGTCGCTTTGTCGATCTTCTTAGTGATATCGACAGCCTTGGCAGTGCCTACATGAGTGCGAGTGAACATCTCGGTGAGGAGGATGGTAGTTGACTGCATGATGTTGTGCAGGATACACCACCATGGAGCGACGCCATACAGCCAAGTCAGGTCTGGCTCCTCAGGCAGCAGGTCGAGCATTCGACCCGCCATTTGAACGCACAAGATTGCCATCTGGTCACACACTGTTCCCGGGGAGCTTGCTTCAGATGACTGTTGAGATAGATGGCGGATACAGGGCTGCAAGATTATCAGCTTGGTGGCGTAGAATTGGAAAGCAAGGCTAGCACGCTGCTGTAGAAATTGATGGGTTGTATCTAGTTTTGTAAAATCGAACTCTGCCGGGAGAAGAGACAGCCAGTTGTCGGCATGGTTGTTTAGTGTGGGAATGGCGGTTTCGATCTCGAGCCATGACTGTCGCGTTGCTCTTGGAGCGTAGAGGATATTAATAGCCTCCCGTAGGAGATGAGCCAAGTCCACTGCGTACAGAAAGTACAGGGAGGAGTTGGGTGTCAGATTCTCTGTCTCTCTCTGACTAGCCCTTTCTTCTTGTTTGCCCTTGCCTGACTCTTGCTGTTCCGGCGTCCTAAGAGTCACACTCTCATATGGTGAAGCAGCCGTATCGGAAATTAAGGAGGTGAAAAAGGCATTCCGAGCCCTTTTGTCGGTAATAATTTGCATAACACGCGTGTCCCAAAAGTCCTCCTCTGCAAAGGGAACGGGGAAGGGAGTGGAGCAAAAGATGTCCCCCGTGCCAGGTGGACGGCCTGTCGTCTCACATAGCACCATATCCAACATAAACAGCGCCCACCAAACCCGATATCGAAGTTCTTTTGAGAAATGGGTGATGCTCTCGCTTTCGCTTCGAATGTTTAGGCCCATAGCCACTGCGGATCGAATTGCAATTCCAATGAATCTCCATGACCTGGATGAGCAAGTCACATAGTTAGATATAGATCACATATAAATAAGGAAGGGAGGGAAGGCGAAGACCAACCTGTTAACTTGACCAACCGATAGGAGGTAAAAAGCAGCCAAGCCCTCCACCTGTGCCTGTTGCAAGTCGGGATGATCTATCACGTTACTTACATTCAGCCTCCACGCCCGTGCAAAATAAGTCTGATGATCATCGCAATTTGGTTGAGGCTGATCGATGAGGAAGGAGTGTCTGGTCGCAATGGCGAACACCAGGTTTAGCACTATAATCCACCGTTTCCCAGGTCGCACATTTGGATTCGCGTAAAAGGATCGATACTGATTCAGAAAGATTGCCTTTCCATAATCGGGAAGGTAGGATGCACAACATGGAAGTAGGTGTCGACGAGCCTGTTAGCGATTTGTTGTGGAGGCCGGCGTGCGAGGTCGATATCGTCGAGAACCAGAATTTCCGAGTCATCTTGGAAGTAGTTCACGGAAGAGATCGAAGGGCGTTCGAGGGTATGTTCGATTCCTTTCGAGCTGCTATGGTCAAGGTCGCGTTTGAGTCTGTACAACCATGCCATCTCCGAATGTTCACCCACAAACCCCGTCGACTGGACTTTTTCATCACGATCAAAGTCCTCTTCGGTGTAGTCTACAGCCCCGGAGGGAATAGATATAGGAGTAACATCTGAAGAAAGCACTGATTGATTGATATGCCCGCTTGGGTTGGTGAATAAGGCAGGGACAGGGGTAGGGGAAAGGACTTGGCTGAGCGGAGTGCGTGCGTTTAACTCCTTCAGTGTTTCATCGACCCGATGGGCCGACGAGGCATCCAGCTTGGGATAAAGATCGCGGAGCAAAGCATCAAAGGTTTCAACCCGTGTAGTTAGATCGTTCAGCTGCCTATGACTTGTTAGAGACAAGTATTGAGACAGGTGAAAAGTTTACCCATGGACCTACTTCACCATCTTCTCTCTTTTCCGATCGCCATACGAACACGGGACATTGGAATCCAGACATCGATGACAGGCCGGGCGATGGCCACTACATTTGGCCTTTTGTTCACGGCAATTTTCACAAGCTCGACTGACTCGACCACTGCTGGTCCAACTACTTGATTGTGCGTTCCGGGGGATAGCCACCTTGGCATTCACGCGGTCGGTTGTGTTGGATATAGGATAATCACGGATACCACGGTGATCACGGTGATCACGGTTATCACGAGGGATTTCGGTATTGACCTCAAAAGGAGAAGGTTGCGGGTATTCAGGGACGGCCCAGTCATAATTGAATTCATTTTCCAGGTTCGCATAGTTCGAATATTCGGAATACGGGGCAAAGTTCTCATCCATATCGTGTTAGGATATAGTCTGCAAAAGGATTTGAAGGATTTTTCGCCAAACGCGAGACGCTAGCGGAACATCAACTCATAAGGCCACACAATAAGAGCTGTGGAAGAATAAAATCCCCCTTGCACGAGAGTTAAAAAAAAAAGTAAAAATAAAATAAAAATAAAAATAAAAAAATACTCCGTACAAAGTGGTCGATCCCCGTACTGTGAATTTGTCGTAAAGTGGGTTTCAACCAAAATCGGGCCTTCTGGTATGTCGGAGGTCTTTGCCGGTTCGCCACTAATAGCGCTAAGGCCAATAAGCGCTTCGCTTTGCACGTTGGATGGTAATTTTGACATTGGAACCCATTCAATATGGACGGGTTGTATCGACGGAGTATATATGGTAGTTCATTCTTTGGGTTTGAACCTGCATCCATGATTTCCATAAGAGTCATATGGAACCTGATCTCTGATAGGCCATGACTCGTGTTCTGGAGGGTTTGGACATTCCAAATCGTGTCGCCCTCTTTCGGTCCGAAATCATTCCAAATCTCATTGATAGGTTGGCATTCATCCTTGTTCCAGGACTCGACAGGGTGCATCATGGATCCATTTCATGAAACGACATTGTTTTGGAGAGAACCACATACCCGTGGACCGCTCGCGGTAAGGTTTACCTAAGCGTTCCTCCCCCTTCAAGCCTCTTGGGAAATTTTGCAATATCGTTCCTGAGCTTTCAGACTCGGGGAACACGGAAGATTATAATAGGGCTTGTCTGGGTCGAGGGGTGCTTTTCTATCAATCACGTTGTCTTGTTGGCCTTGCCTCGGTTCGGGTGGGTCGATACTCGTCCGTCGTCAAAATGGAAGACCCACTGATGCCTGCGTCCTTCGGTCCCCGCAGCAAGACAACCACCACAACCCCATTGACGGAATTGGCTTTTGTTGGATGTCCAGGTCTCTTGTGGCAAGTCGACAGGTCTGATTGCGCTATCAGCTGCGGCTGGCAGTGGGGCAGCTGAATGTCTACAGCACTGCGGCAGAGCAATCCAAGCACCCGGTGAACCTGCGAAGGGAGGAGACTGATCCTGCGTCTCGTCAACGGTCATGCTAATTTGGTGGCTGATTTGTTGTGGCCAGTAGCTCTCCTCGTGTACGGGGTAGATCAGCTCCGCATCATGGGCTTCGCGGCCGTCGTAAGCGACTGGGCGGGGTTTTCCTTCGTCCTCCTGCATAAGAGCGCCTCGTCAAGAGACCAACCAGGCATTCAGGAGCTTACAGCTACAAAGAGCCAATGAATCAGCAAAGATATCGCATTACCTGTTCATTCGGAGAACAGAGGGAGCCGCCCATAAGGGGAAGGCTCAGAATCGACGCTCAAACACGATGGCTTTGCTGCTTCACTAACTCTGCGTAGCTGTAAGCTGCTGAATGGTTCTTCCCGGGTTGGAATGACGACTGCAAATGGGCGTGCTGATCAGGCTAAGCCCAACCACACGGACTCAAAGGACCGGTCCTCTGTATAGCTGGAAAATGTGCATCAAAGTCTTTTCCGGACCCCGGGTCCTTTCGGCTCCATTGCTCGAGTTTCGGGTAATTCGCTATGGGCAGCAATCCTAGCACGGCCTGTGATTTGTGAGGCCTTGTGAGTACCAGAAGTCTGCAGTTAGCATTTAAACCAGGCGAGACAGGTGAGACAAGACGTGAGCGAAAGCCTTGGGTTTGGCTTGGTCCCAATAG
This sequence comes from Penicillium rubens, assembly GCF_028828025.1. Classification (NCBI taxonomy): domain Eukaryota; kingdom Fungi; phylum Ascomycota; class Eurotiomycetes; order Eurotiales; family Aspergillaceae; genus Penicillium; species Penicillium rubens. Next base: position 7,664,945 of record NW_026890600.1, read on the forward strand.
TGCACGTATTGGAAGTGCCGTGATATTGATGTGACCCATGATATAACCATGACATGAACCGTGACATGAAGTGGTGTTACTCGTATGTCACTGCAAGCTGTGCTCAAGACCGGTGTGACAGGTCCATGCAGTTTTGCCACGAGGCTATGAGTGTGTTGGGGAGGACAGATCTGCGGTATTGTCGAAGAAGGTTGGCCCGTTGATCCATGGATGACCCGGTTACATCATACCGAGAGGAGGCGCACTAAGCAAAAAAAACCATTGTGATCAGCAACATCAAAACACGATGAAGCCCTGGCATGCTTACGGAAGAAGGATATGACGATTAATGGCGCGTGGTGGGCGATTTCAGTCCATTTTTGAGGTGGCTTCAGCTTCCATGATTTCACCGCACTGCCAATTCCCGTGACAGTGCGGGTGCATGGTCAAGTTTCATAAGCTCCAACGACCAACTTCGTCAATCCAGTACAAGAAAACCTCGACACGTTCTCAGCGGGTACCAGCAGTTATGATTCGGAATCCTCGAGGTGCTTCAGGATGTGAGAATAGGGATGGACTTGGGAATGCGTTGCTCCTGCTTTTTCTGTTAGTGAGACACAGCAAACCCATTCAGTCATCATTCAGTGTCATTCTTGCAGGCAAATTCCAGACACCAATTGAAAAAAGATCTCCGCAAGCTCTGTGTTGAGGGTACCTAGGAGGTGTTCAGATTGGGCGTAGCTAGGAGGTGATGGACAGGGCTTGGGGGCAAGCCGGAAATCAACTCCGAATAGCGTCGGACCAATCAGGGTGGCAAAAGGACGAACATCATGGGCTTCTCCGCTCTTATTTTTTAGGCGAAATTGGAATTTCCGCTCCGAGCTTATCAGTGGCGCCAATAGCTCCGTGGAGAAACCTGTTTTGGGGGAATCAAGCCACATCTTTGACCTGCTCAACGGGATTACAACCACCTAGGACGCAAGCCGTCACATCGCAAAAGGGCGTTGGAAAGATCCCAAAAGGCCATAGGCGCGAAATTTTATCTCTTCATCGGTCTCGACGGAATGTTTTGATTCTACAGCTGGCTATCGTTATGAATCTAGTCTACAAGAGACAGTTTAGATGTCGTAGCACGGGCTAGAAAATCGTGTTTCTATGCTTAGTCTCTAGTTGTCCAGATAATATGCGCCTACCGGCTGGAATAGGTCGGTCTATGCATGCTCTGCAGGGAATGCTCTAGAAACCTGGGATTTAGGGCTCAGAACTAGACTCCCCAGGATTCAATCATCTTCATTATCGTTTCCCACGGGTGTCCATTGACCCCATTGATTCAATTTGTATGATATCTGGAAATCAACGGCTGCTATTGTATGCTTCATAGATCCGAGGATTATAGGTCGCCTCAGGCATTAAAATCATGTGATCATGACAATTCACGTGACCGTGGTATCTCCCCTTTGCGAAGACTATCTCTTGCAAGCACTCATGGACGCATTGCGATATTTGAATTATCTAGTTGCAGTGAAATGCAAGCATAACGGCATACAGAAATGTCTTTGCGCGGGCCCATGCGGCGGTCGCACTTGAGGCAAGTGAGCGCGGCGAGTTTGGAGAGCAGCTCCACCCACTCACTGGAGGCTTCGAACCGTGACCACGACCACGACCAGGCCACAGATGATCGGACTGTCAGGTTGTCCTCAGCAAGCTGGACACGGCACCAATGTGCGCTTTGGGTGCACGATGAGACGTTTTCACGTGAAGAAATTTTGTTGAATCCATCGGCTTTCGGCGAAACTGAAGTGCAAGTTGGAGATGTCGTCGAGATTTTGCCCATGCGGGGATCTGGCGATGCTGGTTATTCTACCCTAAAACCCGAGGCAGCTTCGAAAGCTGGTCGCGAGAGTCATGCCGAACTCAACTCGGCGTCTCAAGCGGATAACACCTCGAAATTCAAGACTCCACTGCAGAGCCGTTGTCTATTCGTGGTGAAGGCCTTGCCACCAGAAACCAAGGCTCGGAATCCTCAGTTAGAGATTTCAGTAACAAACAACATTGCCAACATCTTTGGTTTCAAGAATAGAACGCAAGTTCTATTATCCATTGTGGATCGAGACCAATGTGCGGCGTCTCACGTCGACATCGCCTTTCGCGATCAATACATGGTCCGATCGGACATGTGGAGACTAGTCATGTCGGAGTTGTCAGATAAAATCATATACAAAGGACAAAAGATCATGTTTATGGGGAGCATCAAAGCCACTGTCAAAAACATCTTTATCCGAGAGAAGAAATGTCTTTCCGGATATTTCTCGCCAAAGACGATCCCTATTTTCCGAAGCGAGTCCGCCAAATATGTCCTATTCATCCAAATGTCGAAAGAAATGTGGAACTTTGACTCGGAGGGGACTGGAGACATCCTCTTCAGTCGGGTTATCAATGGTTTCCTACCGGAGCTCTTCAAGAGATGGGCTAATTCGGACGCAAAACATTTGGTTACCATTGTGCTGTTCACTCGAGTCGAATATGACAGGTCCAGCAATTTAAGCCAGCCTAAACTCGGCGCTGGGAACTTGAACAGCAAATCCGGACCAAACAAAGTTCCAACTCGAGATTTCTACCGTGTGGTAGTAAATGATATGGCAAGCGGCCATTGGACAACCATTCTGGACGAGCTGAAAAGGGAATTCAGGACCTTTTTGCGAGATGTGTCAATCCTGAAACCGGACGACATTGATGCTACATCTGGCAGTGGTATCAAGGGCACCTCCAAGCCAAACCTGGCGACCATTGCTGGGCACCCAAGCTCAGCTCTACGGGGAAACATCCTAGAAGCAATTCATCTCGCCTCTGCTCACCTGGCTTTCGATCATATTGATCGAGACATGGTCCACACTGGCACCTCAATCATTGTTATCACCCCCGGTAGCGGCGTTTTCGAGGTCTCTTACGAGTCCTTGGCTTCTACAACAGAAGCTCTTGCGAACCGAGGCATAGCAATTGACTTGGTCTGTTTGAGTCCGATGCCTCTGCATTCTGTTCCACTCTTCAAATACCGGGAGCCAGTGGAGCGACATTCCGGGGATTTGGAGGGGGCTAGATTCAGTGAAGTTAACAGGGATAGGATGTCTCCTGAGATACATCATTCCCTTTCAAGCGTTGTTAGCAGATCATCGTATCTTTCCCCAAGCTCATACCTGTCTGCAACTAGAATGAGGGAACGCGCAACGCCACAAGCCAAAGACTGGAGCTTTGGTATCCCTCATTGGCTTGACATCTCCTATTGGAACCCTGAAACATACCGAGAGGCCCGGCGAATCTTGAAAAAAGACCCGAATGCGCCTATCTCTCTTACCGTCACTCGGCCATCAAAGGCTTTCACGCCACGAGTGCGTATGTATGAGATCCAAATGATGGGAGTCATGGAGAGTGAACAAGCAAACATCACAATCCCCTACCTTACCGAAGGGCGAGGCGGAACAAGAATTCGTGGGTCTTGGCCCGGTTATAACCCGGGTAGTCGTGCTCCCCCTAAAATCCGTTCCAGGAATCCCTCATCTCTCAAGGCACAGCTTAGTGATAGTCTTCGCCCGGGGTCATTTGTTCAAAATGCGGCAGACCAAGATGAATCGCAAACTCGAGATACGCAGAGTTCACGCAAGGAAGTGATGTCTTGGATGGACCAATATGATGAAAATATTTTCGCTGTCTCTCCGAAACGGCAGCAAGCTACCAAAGCGCCCAAGGCAAAGCGACCCAGTGAATCAGAAGTCCAGGCCGCTGGAGGCGGCTTGCATGAACGGCTATCTGCCCGCTCCATCACGCGCCTTCGCCATCATGAAACGAATCCAGCGGACGAGAGTGATTCTTTGCACTCTGGACCTCGAAGAATTGACTCGAATATGACTACACCAAAAAGCCCAAGCTCGGCCAAGAGCATGTCTCCCATAAAACCAGCGTTGAAAAAGACACCGGCGCCAATGACCTCACGAATTTCTCGGACGATTAGCTTTGCGCTTCGAGGCTTGAGTGCTACTCCCCCGAGAGCCTTGGCGAGCACGGTGGTCAATGTGGAACATGCCAGTGCTATGCCCATGACAAACCAAAGAACTCCTGCCGGGTCAGTTTCCGATGCCAGGAGCATCACTTCTTTGAGTCCGTCAGAAACAGCATCCACTACATCAGTCTTCGATGTACTTTCGACATCTTCAACACCAGCCAAATCCTCCCAGACTCCTGCTAAGCCGATTTCAATCAAAATACCTCCCAAAAACCCACCAAAGGAATCCGAACATCCAGAAGGGGCAGGCCCCCATGGATCACTGCCGGTGGAAACGCCAGCGAATGAAGTTGGTCGGAGCCATGGTGAAGATCATCTGACCGACCACAAGATCGAGATCACTCTCAGCCATAGTCCACACGAGCCACACTCGCGACCCTCCCCGAGCAAAGCTTTATCTCCGTGGGTCCGATCGGTCAACCCATGCAATACTCCTAAAGACGTGCTGCGGGATACCAGCTGGTTTGGCCGTTGGCAACATGCGTATCCTCGCCCTCCACATGTGGCCGTGGTAAAGTGGAAGAGCTTGAAGTCTCCCGCGGTGCTTCCATTGACGACAGAAGAATTTCCGACAGCTAGTGTGCTTGCTTCAGACTATCTACAGACACCGTACCGTGTCTTCCCAAATGAAGATTCCGAAGGCATTGAGGCACCAAAGACACGCGGAGTCCTTTTACGAGAAATGATCTCGCTGCGGCTTTCTCATGGCTTCCAAATCGTTGTTGGAAAGCATGTGGCCGAAGTGTCCTCACAGCCCGCCCTTGAATCATTGAACGTCTTCGATCTCCGAGGTCTAGAGCGCGATGGGCTTACAATGTTTCTCTCCAAGGGCAACACGATTCACCGACTTGTCTGCATCCAGGGGGGAGAAGTTGAAGTGACCCGCTTTACGCATCAGAACTCTGCGGTGATCACTTCTCCCAGGAGGCCTACCTTTACTCTCTATCAACCGGCGATGAAAACAATATTGAGCGCGGAATATGAAGTGAAGAATATCAAGCTGGATCCAACCTCCGAAGAGTACAACTGGAACTATGCCGATAATTATGTGGCTGGTCATCGAGATTATCTCCAGAACCCAGCACAGCAGCTGCACTTCTGGCGAGTCCGTTACGTCTTGATCCCGCTTCAACTTCATGGCAATTCTCGGCGAAATTTGCAGACTTCTCATGAGGATAATGAGGAAGAAATTCATTTGCTGGGGATCAGCCAACTGACCCATATCTGGCAACGACACAAATACGTGTCGCCGGAGGAAAAGCTTTTCGAGACGTCAAACCCCAAGCGAGACCAGAATCCTTTGAACATAATGTACCAGACACGCAATCCATCAGAAGTCGTTACGGCCGAGCTGGACCGTTTACTACTCACTGATCCAGGACTCGACAATGCCCCTGCTCAGCTCTTACCCGAGTCCGAACTGTTGGATAGATCCAGCATCAGTCTTATGTCATTGGCGCAAATTATCCAAGGCGAGAAGGGTGTCCGGATGATGGACCGGAGGTGGCATTGGAGGTTACACTACAACTGCTTCATCGGGTTTGAATTCACGACCTGGCTATTGCAGAACATACGTGATATCGATACCCGTGAACAAGCAGTCAAATTTGGCAACGAGTTAATCGAGCATGGCTTGTTCCAACACGTGGAGAAGAGACACAATTTCCGAGATGGCAACTATTTCTATCAAGTGTGTCCCGAGTATCGTGTCACCCGTCCAGAGTCTCGAGGAAGCTGGTTCCCTCAGCTTAGGTCAGACAAATCTATACCGTCGACTCCCGCTGTCGGGACTGCCAAGGACTCTCCTGCCAGCCTCAAAGCTCGATCAGACAGCATCGACGAGCGCATACCACAGACCCCCAACACTCCCTCCAAGGCGAAGAACAAGGTCGCCATCATGCTATCCAAATCGATGAAATTCGACGTTGATCCGCGCAAGCGGTCAAACCGGCCGGAAGTGGTCGACCTTCACTGGGACCGACTGCATAACCCGGAGAATTGCTTCCATATCGAACTCAGTTGGATGAGCACGACCCCCAAGTTGATCGAGGATACCGTACTTTCTTGGGCCTCGACCGCCGACAAATTCGGGCTGAAGTTGGTACAAGTGCCGATCGCCGAAGCCTGTGCTATCGACAAGACACAGCCATTCCGGAAACCCTACAGGATCAAACTCAAAGTCCCGCCGCCCAAAGGACCACTGCACACAGTGTTCAACAATGCGTCGTTTGCGCACCCGGGTCCACCAGATCGCCTCTACTACCAAAAAGCCATATTGCGGAAGTTTGATTTCGTACTGGACTTCGAAGCCTCCTCGGCATTCCCAGCAGACGTTGAAGTATCCTACTCCTGGGGGAAGCCCGATTACACTTACCCGCAATACATCCACCGAACCGGAAGCATCCTCGCACAGATCACCGACGAAGGCGATTTCCTCCTCCTCGCGAATCGGCTGGTGAGTACCCGCAGCACCGCGAGTCGAGACGCAGGCCGTTTCGACAGCCACAATCGGTCTGACTTCCGAGGCCGTGCAACGAATCACGATGGACTGGACCGTGTCTCGCCCCGACTTTCTCCAATTACCCGGCCTGTTCATGACATCGGCAACATCGGCAGCCCACTTACCCCTGGATCAGCAAGCACTGACTCGGGAAACCTGTACCGTGCTCCGGAACACATCCTTAACGGCCTGGCCGAGTTCTGCAGCGACACAGCCCAACTAGAGAAGTTCTACTCGGAGTCTCATGCTCGTCCAGTATCCACGAAGGTGGAATCGACTACCACAAACCTGATGGATGCATCGATCCCGTCGCTCGAGCTTCCTGCCAGCGTGGTCGGTCATCCTGTCTCGCCGCACCAAGGGTTGCCATCCCGGATTACCCGCGAGTCGCGCGAGGGACTTATGTCACCGGAAGTTTCGCGTGTCCGGGCTCGAGGAGAAAGTCTCAGCTACAATGCAAGCCCTAGGAGTGGCAGCTTACGACCCTTGATCTAACCATTCGAAGATACCCATTTGACGCTCTGATGATTTTGTACCCAAATGAAATGCGATGTTAGCTATGTACTTGTTTCTGTGAATGAAAAGTGGCCGTGAGCCGGACTTGATTATAACCAATTCCCGATGTATCTGATTTCCTTCAGCCTGTCCATCTAAATCTCAGATACAGGCCTCATCCTGAAGCCGAGTATTTTTGGAAATTCGGTAAAATTCCTCGATGCGTGTTCACGTAGGGAATCACGAAAGCTTTCGTCGAAATTGGTCTCTTCAAGTGCATCCACGACGAGACCTGCCTGGAAGAACGGTGCAAAGAGCTGGTTTAAAGGCCGATGGAACGTGTACTACCGCGTTGTTTAGTCCTGTTATTCCCTAAGACAGGAAAGGTTTCTACGTGTAGTCACATACCGGGGACTCGGTCTCCCCTTCAAAAACCAATTGTCTCGCCGGGGGGACGTTCAAATATTTCCTTAGAACAATGGAACGGTCGACGATTCGCTGGCCAGTCTCTGGATCCTCATGGATTACTATCTGCCGAGCTGCACCAGATGTGAAAAAGAGCGGATGAAGCAGAGTAGCAACGAAGCTGGGAGATATAGCTATTAGTTTGCACAAGCATTCAGGTTCAGGGTCGAAAGCAAAAACGCCTAGCACTCACCAACCGTTCGGTTTGAGGAGTTGTTTCAGTAATCTTGCCAATGGCCCTAGATCCTGAATGTCCATGAGAGCCATATTCATGGTGATAACATCGAACCCGTCCTCCTACGCAAGTGCGTTAAAATCTGGGCAAGACTATAGTCTATACAAAGTCTTGTGAACTGACCATGACACGAGTATCGGCCATGAAAGTATCCCAAGAGGACTGCTTTGTAACGTCGAGGCAGTGGAAGGAAATCCTATTCCCATATTGGGAAGTGTCCGTTCGTGCCTTTGCACGATCGATCATCGACACTGCGCCGTCGGTCGCGATGACCGAAGCAGCTTTCTGGGCTAACCAGCGAGCTACAAGGCCATTTCCCGTTGCAAGGTCTATAGCACGACATCCTTCTAATTTGCCGACCAGTTTCTCCAAAATGGGGAGTTCTAGAAAGCGGAAATAGTCATTTCCTTCGTCGCCCATTCCTTTATCCCAAGAATGGGCGAAAGACTCCCAGGATGTCAGAGGATCGGTTGATGCCATGTCTAACAGGATATTCGAGCAAAAGAGGTGTCATTTGTACGATGCCGGTGGTTTTACGAGAAACACCTTGGCAACGATGACTCATTGAATAACCACCTGGGCACTCTCAGTGAACTGCTACGAAGGGGAATTCTACTAGCTACCTAGGTATCTACAGCAGACGTATTCATTCGAGAGAATCCAAAACACATGTCTTTTTCTCAACTCCAAGGTAAGACATCCCGCAATTTAGCCTGATATCCTCCATGCAGGCGACATTTTAACCGCTCGTTCTGGTTGGCGAGACATTCCGATCCAACGGTGATGTACTACCCCGAACTCCCGAGAAAGCAGATGTCTGGCGAACGCGCTATTCAGAATCAGGCCATGGCGGACAATACACCGTGTCAAATGAAGCAGGTTAGCCTGCCCAGGTTGTGTTGGCGTAAAACAAATAGAGCTTGACTGTCCTCTTGTCATTCTCTTTCTTCTTTCTTCTACTTTTTTCAATTCTATACAAAGCTGAAAGATAGCCACCAGGTATCTCTGGGGTAAATTGCGTAGAACAGATTTCAAGAATAAGAATCTTAACTGAGATTCCCTACATTTTCTCCCAAGATGAAGTTCACTGCGGGGATGTGGTGCCTGCAGGTAATTCCGATCGCTTCTTATTGAACTTGCCATAGAATAAAAGAATCAATGCTGACGTGCAATCGGATCATATAGGATGGCGTCAGCATCGAGTGGATGAGCAACGTAGAGCGATTCTCCATTGGAGACGACTCGGTCAATCTGCTGTTGAACAAGTTCCAGGCACACCGAGGACATACCCTCAATTCGCGTAGGTTTTCAATCCTCCCTTAGTATAGAAATCAAAAGCTAACAAAAGTATACAGCAACTGTCTCAGCGCGGGTCACCTCGCCAGTGGAGGGAGTCATCGGTGTGAAGCTTGTGCACTGGTAAGTACATCGAGGGCTCAAACAAGGGCTCTCAATGCTGGTGTTAGCAATCACTAAAAGCACACAGGGCGGGCCAAAACGACAACGGCCCTCATTACCACCTGAACAAGACCACCGGACACACCAAGATCGAGCACGACAAGGCCGGAAAGAAACTCAACTACACAAGCGGGCCCGTCAATCTGGCTGTGAACACCTCCGCCAATGAACTAGGTCTAGAATTCCAGTCTCCAGCCGGTAAGAAACTGACCGGTCAATCATTCCGCTCTATCGGATACGTGCGCGATCAACGCACTGAGAAACATCGCTACGAGGATGGCATGTACGCCGAGCGCCAGGGATATATGCTCGCAGGGCTTGATCTCGGCGTTGGCGAGAAGGTCTACGGTCTTGGAGAGCGGTTCGGGCCTCTGGTCAAGAACGGACAGACAGTCGATATCTGGAACGAGGATGGCGGTACCTCGTCCGAGCTGGCGTACAAGAATATCCCGTTCTATATCAGTTCGAAGGGATATGGTGTTTTCGTCAATCATCCTGGCAAGGTTAGTCTGGAAGTGCAGTCTGAGCGCACGACTCGCGTCAATATCTCCGTTCCTGGCGAGGAGGTCGAGTACTTCGTTGTATATGGAGCTACGCCGAAGGATATCCTGAATCGGTATACTACTTTGACTGGCAGGCCGGCCTTGGTTCCGACATGGAGTTATAACCTCTGGCTTACTACGAGTGAGTTTGGGATATGATTTGCTCCGGAAAACTGGATGGAAGAAGCTGACATCTATAAAAAGGCTTTACGACCAACTATGACGAGGAGACCGTCACCGGGTTCCTTGATGGATTCCGTGACCGTGACATCCCACTGGGTGTCTTCCATTTCGATTGCTTCTGGATGAAGTCGTATCAGTGGTGCGACTTCGACTTCGACTCGGAGATGTTCCCAGACGCATTGGGATATCTCAAGCGTCTCAAGGAGCGCGGTCTCCGCATCAGTGTCTGGATCAACCCGTACATCGCACAGGCGTCGCCATTGTTTGAAGAGGGCAAGAAGAACGGTTACTTCATCAAGGTATGTTCCGAGAGGGTGGCACATAAATGACAAAAGAACAAAACAACCACCACTAACAATCCACAGCGCACCGATGGCTCAGTATGGCAATGGGACATGTGGCAAGCCGGCATGGCAATCGTAGACTTCACGAATCCCGCCGCCAGCAAGTGGTACAACACGCACCTGGAGCGATTAATGGAGATGGGCGTCGACAGTTTCAAGACCGATTTCGCCGAGCGCATCCCAGTCAAGGGCGTCCAATACCACAACGGCGCCGATCCCGAGCGCATGCACAACTACTACGCTCTGCTCTACAACAGGATTGTGTACGAGACACTCAGCAAGGGCGTCGGACGAAACCAGGGTCTCCTCTTCGCGCGCAGTACCGCACCAGGCGGGCAGGCGTACCCCGTGCATTGGGGCGGCGACTGCGAGAGCACGTTCGAGGCGATGGCCGAGTCCCTGCGCGGCGGACTGAGTCTGATGCTGTCCGGATATATCTTCTGGGCGTCTGATATCGGTGGGTTCGAGGGTACGCCGCCGCCGGCGCTGTACAAGCGATGGGTGCAGTTTGGGCTGCTGTCGACACACTCGCGTCTGCATGGATCGTCTTCGTTCCGGGTGCCGTGGATCTATGGGGAGGATTGCTCGGATGTGCTGCGGGACTGCGTTAAGCGCAAGATCTTGCTTACGCCGTATATTCTGCAGGAGGCGCTGAAGGGCCATGGAACCGGCACGCCGCTTATGAGGCCGCTGTTCTTGGAGTTCCCTGAGGATCTCAATACGTATGCGATTGATACACAGTATATGTTTGGGCCGAATTTGCTGGTTGCGCCGGTGTTTACCGAGGAGGGTGAGGTTACTTTCTATGTGCCTCGGTCTTCTGATGATGAAGCTGGGAAATGGATCTCGTGGTTTGATCATTCCAAGTCTTATGAGTCTGGTCGATGGTACACGGAGACTCATGGCTTTGATACCATGCCCATCTTGATCCGTCCCGGCTCTGTTACTGTCACCAATCCCACGATCAAGTCCCCTGAGGATGATGCCTTGTCGGGAATTGAGTTGCTGGTCAATGGGCGCCTGCGGGCTGAGACTACAGTCGAAATTGTCAATTCGGCCCAGTCAGACGAGATCTTGAAGACTGTTCGAGTTGCTCCTACTGAGGATGGGAAGGTTGAAGCAAGTGGCCACAGTGTGAAATTGGTCTATGTCGCCTAGATCCGAATCAAATAGAGAATGAGATTCATGGAACTTATGTCATTTGCATCAAATTGGTCAAGACTCATATTAAAAACGTAGGGGAGGAGCCCCCACAAGCAGAACTAGACTTCAGTATGAAGTAGGTGGGTATCATATTCAAAACAGGTCGCAATGCAAGAGGCAGAGCCGGAAAAAAGCAAGCAAAAGCAAGAAACGCAAGAGAAAGCAAAGAACAGAAAGAGAATCAAACCCCCGAAGCCCAGGTCTGGTACCCATATCAGGCAAGACCAAATCAGAAACTATTGGGCGGGGGAAAGGAAAAAAAGAATCAAAAAACAATGCACGAATGCAATAGGAACGAATATGCAATCAGCAAGCGTAAGGAAATCAAAGCCTGGTAAAGCATTAACGCAGAATCACCAAACCTCTTCGACGTCAAGGAGCCACTTGCGGATTCCTTCACGCAACGTATTATCAACACCTGATTGTGCTCTTCTCCGCTCGCGGTCGGCAAGCCCGAGTGTGCTGTCCACATCTTCACGGCAGTGTTCGGCGGTGACAAGGCGGACGACTTCTTCGAGGGCCCCAAGCACCATCTTGCGGCATTCACCGCGAGGCACTTCAAGGGGAGGGGCTTCATCGCCTCTAGGGGAGGGGCCTTTGTCTTCAGCTCTACGAGCACGGTTAGGCGAAGGGGCACGTGACTGTGCCATTGAGGAGTAACCGCTCTGTCCCAAGACACGCTCAACAGCGTCAACTAGAACTCCGTCGAGGTCCATCACAGGCTCCTCGACGAACCGCTCTTCCACAAAGCTCTGGTCCCGTTCATCAGTACCAAGGCCGTGGGTCGGCTTATCATGCCCAGAAAAGAAGCTGGCGAATTGCGAGGCCGAGGCAGCTCCAGTAGATCCACGCGGGTTAGTGTTGGCAGTCGGAGAAGGCGTATGAGAAGCCCCAGAGTTGTGACCCACTATGATCTTGCGTCGCAAACGAAGTCGTTTCACCGTGGAAGCCTTGGTGTCTGCAATCAAAGTTGTCGCAACATCTACCCATTTCTCTGATCCGTCCACATCAGATGTGGAGGGGATGTACGGGGATGGTTCAGCCCGCATTGCTTGTTTGATTTCTGCTTCAAGAGAAGCATAAGGCCGGACCGCTTGGAGCGAGAAATCCTCGTGGAAAAATTTCAACCAACCAGCCACATGGGCAGTCGGTCCATCGCTATCCTTCATGGTACCGGGGAATCCGGAGCCACTGCTGTGCGTAGAAGCAACTGCGTCCATACTAGTAACGGATGTTCTAGTCTTCTTTGGCGAGGCAATAGTCGAATCACCGGATGAAGAAAGTGACATGAAACCTGGAAGTGGAAGGTCAACGTCCACCACGCCTTCCTCTGCTCGGACTGATAACTTCAAAGGCGACTCCCGAACTTGGCTGGTGAGCGATGATGGCTCTGGCGAGGCGGGCTCGGCATTGTGAGGAGCAGCAGCAGAAGAAGTTGGAATCGAAATGTTTCCACTGGGGGCTGTTTCAGGCCGGTGCTCATCTTCATTTTCTGTGACTTCCTTCACCATTTGAGTCAAAGTGGTTGACCCGCGTCTAGCAGGACCAGATATTGTAGAGACGGACCTTTTGCGAGCTTCAGATGGGGAGTATGGCTCGGTACCGTCTGTAGATGAGCCCTGGCGGGAGCTCCAAAGACCGGAGAAAATACCGCCCCAGCGGCCTCCAGCTGAGGAAAAGCTGCCGTTTGTGCTCACTGCAGAGCTGTCACTTCGCTGAAGACTCTTCAGTAGAGTCTCCGATGCTAGGCTATCGCTGCCTTCAGCTGCGCTGCGCTCTGTTCTGGCCTGGGTGGAGTGGCTTGGCTGGGAAGTAAAATGGGGAACAGGAACAGTGCTGCTCTGAGTGATCATAGAAGTAGTTGCCCCACTCGTATTCATGGCCCGAGCATCCTTCGGATGGATATTTGCTCCGGGGGGTTTGATGGAGCGAGCATCAGATCCTCTGCGGGCCGAGGCCGATTGTTCCGCTGGTGGGGTTATTTCAGCTCCATCCATTGACCGCTGGGCTGTCTCCTGAGACGAAACGCTCACTGATCGCTGGTGATGATCATTATCGCCCATGATCATTCGTTGAGCACGAGCTCGTCGTTCGATCGCTCTCCGAAGAGACTCCTGTCGGAGGACAGGCACGGTCGGTGGGCTTTGAGAGATAGCACGCATTGAGGCCGATGCGCCAGGTCTCAGAGGGGAAGGTAACGGCTCCAGTCGTTGCTTCGAGGGCAAGAAAGCTGCTAGTAAGAACACGAGGCGACGAGCAGTCATCTTATCTGGGCATACAATGACTGTTCTGTTCGCAAGAATGAGTTCGCCATCCTGCTGAGCTTTGTGCTGCTGGATATGGCGGCGACGATACCACTCGGGCCCAAGGCTGTTGAGCCACTCGGTATGGTTCCCCAAAAATGCTGTCAAGACGACCAAGAAGAAAAAGTTCTGCTCTTTGTCGCCAAGACCACGGACAATCGAGCGGCCTTCCTCCCGCCAGACGCCCCAACGACTTTGTCCAGTGACCACATATGGCGTTTGAAGAGCAAGACTGATCCGGCGGGAGCTGCGAATGGCTTCTTCTTTGAGCTTCGAATTGACCGATAGAATGTTGGCAGGTAAATGCACAATGGTCTGATTAGTCCGTTGCATATTGGGAGGCTTCGCAGGCTTCGGGTGTGGCCCGGATAGAGAGTCCACCTTCTTCAAAAGAAAGAGAATTTCGTTGCGAACAAGTCTTTCGAGGTGGGAGAGTGTACGAGTGATGACGTCCCAGTGATCAACTAACAAGTCCAGGCGCTCATCCAGGCTAGCCGGCGGCGAGGCAGAGGATAGACTATCATCAAAAAACCCACCCGGCCAGCGGTGATCAGAATCCAGCGAGCTTGAAAACCCTGGCCGAGGAGAGTCTGGGCCTGGAGTACTAAACCTTGATACAGGACGTCCGGTATTGCGTGGCAGCAACGGGATCTGAATTGTAATTGCAACCGCGTACATCGGTGTTTTCTTCTCCTTGATTTTCTTGCGCTTAGAAACATCCGGGAATGGGAACTCCATCTCGGGCAATGACTCTTGGTAAAGAGCACTGGCATAGTCATGTCGCTCAGCCGATGCTTCCGCGCCTTCCGGAAGATTCACACTAAACATGCGAGTCAAGAGAACTGTGACTTTGGATGGTGGCTTGTCGTCCACTCCTCGGGCTCCTCCTATAGGAGCCGAGGGACTCCCTGTGGTATAGGCTCGGGAAAGTGGACTGCGGGCAGCAGGTGATGCACTCACCCCAGTCGCCGGGCTTTCATCAGCGGAAATTATGTGCATTTTTGTAGAGGACCCCCGGTAGCTGAAGGCGCTGCTTCCGAAAATGCAGTTCAGAAGGCCAGTATCATTGGAATCGGCGGAGTGTCGCGATGGGCCAGGGTCATGCCATGTTCCCGGTGGCGCCAGTGTAGAGCTACGGCCCCGAGCCCGGGAAAAAGCACCCGGGCCGGCTGGTGACGACCTGCGTGCATCTGCAGCTGCGGAGAGTGGGCTCGATTCGATGAGGGAGGATTGAGTGAGAAGGTTGCGACGTGTTCCACGAGAAAGACTTGAGACAGCTCGAGTATGTCTAAGTCCGGACTGATCGTTGCCTTGTGGATCGATTCCAAGACCGGCGGGGGGTGAATCGGACGCACGAGTGTCAAGTAAGACACATGCATCTCGGTCGCCCAATGCATTTTGTGCAACAATCACACGAAAATCTTTAATTGGATCCAATTCCATTCCCCCACGATCATCATATGCACCAGCGGTCGACGCATTGGGGGAATTGAAGGTCGTCTGCAACGGAAAGGCATGGGTATTGGAACGTCGAAGGAGGCTGGCGTCGGGGAAAAGAAGACCGGAGGTATGTTCCTCTTCAGTCACAGACTCGAGAGGCGTTCCATTGCTTCGTCCAGAGTACGCCGCCGGATTCAGAGTCGACGCGGCGGTACTCAAGAGTCGGCCAAGCATGGTGAATGAGAACAGGGAAACCCGCAGAGAACAGGTACTTGGGGATGCAGGGAAAAGAAAACGGGCCGGTCGAATTCACGCGGTGTAACGATGGGTATCAGGCAGCTAGGAATATCTAGGCTGCATCCACCCATAGCTTAATTCGACGAAGCAAGAATCATCATCAGACGATGAAGGGAATTGAGAATATCCAGAGTTATGAGGGGAGTGGAAGGTGGGATGAGGTGCAGCAGTGGGGCTGGGATCAGCAATTAGGGGGTTAGGAATTGGCTTTGCACCCACGAGGACTCCACAGTCTGATCAGGATTGTGTAGAAAACCAGGAAGTCAAATGAAATGATCCCAGAGCTTCTTAAGGGACCCAGTTCCTTGAACAGAGAAACCACCCGGGGAGACAGTGGAGAGGGAATGTGAAAGGGCGGTGAAGGAAGTCACATGATCTCAGCCTCATCTTGTACGGTGAGCAACAGTGACCTTTTCGTCTGTTTTTATAGATCTGTTTCTCTGACTCTGGGTGCACCCCTTGGAAACATAACGAGATACACAGTTTATAGCGGAGGAATAGCCTATCCTGACCAACTATTTCCAACTATCGGAACTGTATCCAATGATACCTCTACCAATCACTACTATTGGCCACCATGTCGCTATTTCCTACCGTCCTGGTGTCACCGTATTAGTCGGATTTACAAGGAATCGTGTTACTCGGGGGCGCTGATTTGTGTGATTTGAGGCGGATCTCAATTTGGGATTGGAGGGAAGTGATTTATCTCCCAAATATTACTCATGATGGGCACATGCCATCTCTCACCGTCACTCATACCTCGTGTGATACAAGCATCATGCTTGCAACCCCAGATACCACACCTCTCGACTGGCCCCTATAATCATGTTTGTAAACACCCCGACCCTAGAGGAAACAAAACCCTCTCCATGTTGACTACTAAGCTATTCTATCCACGTGGTTGTACCCTTGGGCCGGTCCTGTTTCCTGTTTCCGTTCCCGTTTTCCATCGTAGAAAGTTGACACAAGCCGTCACATTGACTTTCACCTACATATTCTAGACCGCATGTTACTGCTATGCATCTGGTCTCATATTGCCAATGTACATATGTAAAAGAGATCTTATTTCACAATTCAACTCCTTTCATTGGACTCCAGTGTATATTAACTTCCAAATCATTTCAGTTCGACTATACTTTCAGTGAGAACGCTTGACTTTTGCCACTAGTCGCTTCAACTCCTCAGAACTAGACTCCTTCGGGGACTTCTTCTGCTTCTTCTTGGTATCCCGGCTTTCTGTTGGAGCCTCCGCCTCCGCGTCATCGCCGGCACGCCGGCGCTTACGGCCCTCGTCCAACAGGGCCTTCATGCCGGAAGTTGACTTGAACCGGGGGTTGGTAGGATCGATGGCGAAATCATGAGTGTCGTACAGACGTGCGAAACGCGGGTCGCTGACGTTGACTTTGAAGTCATCTGTCTGGGCAGGCTCCACCTTCTTGCCCTTCTTGCCCTTGCCCTTCTTCCGGGCCTGCTTCTCAGCCTTTTCGATCTCGTTCATGTCGAAGTGTTTGATGTTGACCTTTTCGTCATCTACCATCAGCAGCTCCAACTCAGCCCGTTGGGCAGCTGAGGCGGCTTCCTCGGCAGCACGTTCCTCACGCTTCTTGCGTCTCTCCTCCTTGCGTCGAGCACCTGCTGTAGCCTTTCCATCAGGGTCGTCAAAGAAGGGATCATTGAATCCCATTTCTTCTTCCTCTTGCTGTGGTACCTCGGCTGGAGCAGCTTCGTTGTCTTCACTGTCCGCTGTGGTACCCTCCTCTGCAGATGCCTTAGGGGCCTTGAGTTTCTCCTTTCGGCGCTTTTTGCGCTCACGCTCTTTCCGCACATATTTTTCAATTGTGGTTTCTTCGATCTCCGGTTCATTTTCGAAGATGGTGTCCTTGCCATGGCCGCCAGCCAAGCCCGATGTGAAAGTAACCTCCATCTCGCCGACGGGACGTTCCGCTTTGGTGCGGGTAGGCTCGGCGCTCAGACCCAGCAACGCACGCATGCGCTGTCTCTCGGCCTCTTTCTTAGATAGCTTTGTAGTCGTAGCTTCTCCTGCAGTATTATCCACAACTTCGACGCCTCCGTCCTCGTTGTCTGAATCTTCGCTCTCGGAACTATCGCTACCGAGGTAGGCTTTCAGGTCGTTCTCGTCAATGTCCTGGCGTGAGCCTCGGAAGGCACGTGCCTGGGCTTCTTTTCTTGATTTGTCGTCCGCGTCCCATGTCAATTTGACCTTGCTGTGCTGCAAAGCATCCGTCACAAATTCAGTAGGCTTGTAACCGTCAGGGATCCGAGAACACTCATCCCGAGCCTTGTCATCGGAGAAGTCAGTGTCATCGGGCACGAAACGAAGATCAAAGAAGTTGGCACTTGAGAGGTATTCGGCACCATCCACCAGATCGTAGACGTGCTTTGCGACTTCCTTCGATGAAAATTTGATAATGGCGTAGTAATACCGCAGTCGGTCGAGCTGATACCGGCGTAGCTGTGTAGAGTTGAATTCTTCACCATCATCAGCCTTCAGCATAGACTTCTTAATTTCCTCCTCCTCCTTATCAGAGTCAAGTTCCTCCTCTTCGGAGTCGTCGTCGTCGTTGTTCTTTTTCTTCCCGGAGGCAAAGATTTCTTTCGGCGGACCTTCAATCTCCTCCCTCTCCATACGCTCCTTTCCAAATTCGCTGGGGTAGACTGTGGCGTTCAACACCCGCCCCCCAGATGGAAGGAAACTGGAGAATACTGCCATCAAGTCCTCGGCACGGATGTTTTCCCAGTCAAGATTGACGACAGCTATCCGATTCGTCACTTCGCCAAGCGGCACATCAGACCGCTGCTCGTCCGGGAACTCGATCACATCCTCTTCCGCCTCATCTTCCTCTTCGCTGGATGTTTCGTCTTCAGATGACGAGGACTCAAAGCCACCATCACGGGAAGGATCATATGAGGCAGCATTGACCCGTTTCAATTCTTTCTGAACTTCTTCGTCGTCGTCGGCACTGTCCTCGTCCTCCTCTTCATCCTCGTCCTCATCCTCATCCACCTGGTAAAACTGCTTCAATTTTTCCTTGGTGTCGTCTTTTCTGAGCTTTCGTCCATAGCGGTCAACAGGAGCGTTGCTGGAGAAATCCTTATCGTTTAGCACATGCGCAAAGCGCTTATCGAGTTTGACATGGGTCTGGCGTTTGCTAGGAAGACGGTAGCGAGGATCGGTCTGGATGTTCGCAAATCTAGGATCCGCTATAGCAACACAAATAGTCAGTAAGCATGGTCATGGGGTTTCCTGGAAACAAGTCTTAAGTTTTGACTGTACGTACTGATCGCTGGACCAGCTTCGCCTTTGGGCTTGCCAGCCTTGGACTTTTTCTTGTCTGAACCTGCCATTGTGAGCGCTGAAAATATCACTTCACACCACAAGCATGCAAGAAATATTTTCAATGCCTGAATATCGGTAGAGGTCGTCGGATTCAGCAAGTGAAAATAATCGAGACCGATAAATTATTTTTCTGCCCGCCGAAGTCAGGGCGGTCAGGCACGTGTATTCTCAAAACGGTAAGTCTATTATTTTTCTTTAGTTTCCCTACTGTCGAGACATTCAGACAAGAAAAATTGTAATGGTATTTGCTTAGATTTCATTGAATATGAAACGTATGGATAAGTATGCTCTTGCTAAGTGTCAATCCCAGTAATCCAATGCTTGGTCTCAGAAATAAGTCATAGTGAGCAGATCAACATATATACTGTGGAAGGGGCCAACAATGGAATGAAAATTTCAGCACCCGAAGTATCGCTTTTCTATCCAGCGCGGTTCCCACTCTTCTTCGATGCGTCCAACAACCACATTGATCCTGGGATAAACAGCAGTAAGCCTCTTGAGGCCCCGTTCTCCTGCTGCGCAAGTTACGAAAACGATTCTTTGTTGTTCCACCCCATGATCAATCAAGACACGAACAGCCATAAGTGCAGCACCTCCACTGGACATTTGAGAGTCGATTAGGAGGACAGTTGCATGCTCCTCGATCTGCGACGGGAGCTTCAAGTAATGCAACTCTGGCTCCTCATTGCTCTCGTTCGTTTGGATGAGCACGCGACCAGTAAGACAGTCGGGAATGGATCGCTTAAGCGCGGTCTCCATGCAAGAGCCACCACGTAAGATAGCCACGGCTGATACGGTACCCTTGGGATGTAAACCGAGGTATGTGTTGCCTTGTGGTGTTTCCACATTTGCGGATACATACAATGTCATATCCAAGGCCCTGCGATGGTGACGTTAGCAGAGTAACTAAAGGCGCATTTTGAGATGGAGGTCAGTACTTTTCAATCAAGATCGAAACTAGTCGATCAAAGTAGAAAATGAAATCCTCTTGCTCAGTTTCTGGGTTCTGCAGAATAGTATTCATGCCAACAAACTGCGGTGTCGAGGGCAAGACATGCACATTCAGAGGCAGCTCTACTTCTGCTGCAACCAAACCCAGTTTGCGAAGCTCTTCGGTGTGGTTGTCGGATTTCTCCTGCAGCTTGCGTTGGATATGTTTGACCACCATGTCTACACCAATTAGTGGGTAGCTCTCAAGATTAGCAGCTCAAAGGGATTGCATACCGATAGCGGTCGTGTTCTCAATGCCACGTGGGATGATGATGTCTGAGATTTAAAGTTAACAAAAAGTCTTTTGACGCTTTGCAAACTCATGTGATTACCGACCTGAGATAGGGCGTTGAGGCTCCACGTATCGAGTGTAAGAAGGCTTCACAAATTCAAACCATTGTTTGATGATTCCTTCAATGTCACGCCCTCGCTCACGGACATCACGCAAGACTATATACATCGTCAGTGGAATTAAGGTATCACGATCGGGGCAACCCACTCCTGCGACCTAAGCACACATCCATATCTGCTTCAACGAAGATCTAAGCCATTGAATTAGCACTCATAAGCATGAGGATAGCGAAGGAGCCATAATACCTTCACATCCAACATCTCGACGATTCTAGGATCATGGAGGGCCAAAATACCCTCTAGAATGATCACACGAGGAGAATAGAGAGTGGTCGTATTGGGCTGCCGCTGGTGCTCAGCAAATGAGTAAACTGGGATGTTCGCTCTCTTTCTGTGTGATAACCAGTCAGGTCAAATAGAAGACTAGGACGAACAGTAAATTTACCCTTTCTTCAGATCACGGAGGGTGTCCACCAGAATATCGAAGTCAATCGATTCCGGGCAGTCGAAATCATACTCATTTGCGTGGGCCTTCTTGTGTTGCTCAGCAGTTAAGGTCTTGTAGAATGAGTCCTGTATGGAATATATTAGAACAAGAGGGTCGCAAATTAAGATGCATTGGATTCCACGAGCTGTACCATTACAAGGATCACCACCCACGGCAAGTTCAAAGACTTGACGATCTCCATTGCCACAGAGCTCTTACCGGAGCCAGAGCTGCCAGCAATGCCGATAATGCTCAAGTCCTGCCATGGTGGAGAATAGTGCACTTCGGTAGACAAAGAATATAAAGGTGAAACTGATTCCATGTCTACGTGTGCCGCATACAAGGCTGCACTTTGTAGGTATCTTGACCCTCTCCACCCCTCTGGTTTTTGATCCGACACAAGCCTTGAAAGCTGCCCAGGTGGGGACAATAATTACCTAATCTTCTAGTCCCAAAGCGGGTTAGTCGAGGTTTATTTGCTGCAAGGTTCCAAGGTAACTGCTCACGTGCTGCTTACTCATGTTCTGAGTAATCACTCATTTGGGATTAGCGTATTACTTTCGCTTAAGCTACTTCTTCCGCCCCGAGCTTTTCATTTCCTTTTCTCTTTCGCATCCAACCCGGTCTTATCCCACACAGCGATTTGCCTTTCCCCATGGCCTTCGTCTCTCGGGTTGCCTTTCAGCTTTTCGGATAGCTTTCGGATAGCTTCAGATCAGATTCAAGACTGGCTATCTAGCTCATAATGTCTGCTAATCTTGTATGCTTCTCGGTTTGACACCCGTGGTTGCTGGCCTTTTAACACTATGCAGATGTCTCGCACTCCCTCGACTGCGACGCCTACTTGGCATCACTTCGAGCGGAAGCTCGAGGAGGTCAAGCCGTCCAAAACGTGAGTTTCTTCTGTTCACCCCTACCTGCCCAGCACCGTGACATGATGTTCTTTAACTTAAGTTGGGAATCTCTCTGAAAACATGTGAGGAGCAACAAATTGACTTATCCTTCTGATTCACGTCACCACTGCAAATATTTCACTCATCCGTTGAATCAATGGTTACTGACAATTATAATGCAGTGATATCAACTATTTGGTCATGGATTATCTCATCACCAATGGCTATCCCGCTGCTGCAAAGAAATTTGCAGTAGAGGCCAACATCCAGCTCAGAACGAATCTTGAAGCCATTCAAGAGCGGGTTGAAATTCGCACTGCGATTCACTCTGGTGATATCCAGTCGGCCGTTGAAAAGATCAACGAGCTGAACCCTCAGGTAAGAAATTTTCCCACTAGTCTACTTCACATTCTCTGGCCCCACTTGCTATGATTATACCAAGTTTCATGCACCACTCTTAAACTCCCTTCCGGGACATTTGCAGAAAAACAAACATCTTCAGTCCTCAGTATGAGCAACTGCCAAAAATATTGAATCTTACCAGCATATCACACACTTCACGTCAAGTGCCATGGCTAACAAGACTTCAATAGATCCTTGACGAAGACCCATCATTGCACTTCTCTCTCCTGCGTCTGCAGCTGGTTGAGTTGATCCGCACCTGCATGGACACTCCCGGTAGCGATATTACTCCTGCCCTGGATTTTGCGACGGCACAACTTGCACCACGCGCTCCTACAAACCCACAGTTCCTGGCAGATCTCGAGCGGACCCTTGCTCTTCTTATTTTCCCCAGTGATAAACTGGATTCCTCGCTTGCGTCGCTCCTAGACCCTGCGCTCCGTAAAGAAATCGCAACCCGAGTCAACGAGGCAATTCTGCAGAACCAGGGCGCTCGTAAAGAGGCCCGGCTGCGCAATCTTGTGAAGACCCGGGCATACGCCGAGCAAAAGGCACGGGAGGCTAAAAAAGACATTCCGGATACCCTGGACATTGGCTTGGTCGGCGATTCCCACGACAACAGTAACAGTAATGACCTTGCTACTAACATTCGTGACACTTTGATGTCGAACAACAGCGACGTTGATCCAATGATCTCTTGATACAACTTTCTCAAGCTGGCCTTGATTGTCAGTCAGGTTTCCCCTGTCCTGTCCGGCGGAATTTCCCTTCTTTTTTTTTTGGCTTTTCTAGCGCGGCGTCTCGGATCTACATTTCTAGGTGTTCGGGCGATGGTATCTCGCTGGCTCCAATATGGGGGTTACGACCCTTTTGCAATACAAGTGACTTTTTTCATATGCATTGGTCTCGTATATTTCTTTGTCCTCGACAATGTATTTCCGTAGGCGCGATCACTTGATCGTATTTGAGACAAGAAATGGCAGAATGGATACAAACACTGCATGTGTACACCAACAACCAGAACAGAAAAAGACAGCGGCCTCACCCAATAAGACCACCCGCAAATAAAATC
The DNA here is from genome assembly GCF_028828025.1 of Penicillium rubens. Taxonomy (NCBI): domain Eukaryota; kingdom Fungi; phylum Ascomycota; class Eurotiomycetes; order Eurotiales; family Aspergillaceae; genus Penicillium; species Penicillium rubens. The sequence continues at coordinate 7,687,999 of NW_026890600.1, forward strand.
AAGTGTGGCTATGAAAACTGATAAAACAACAACAAAAAAATTTATGGGCGAGTTTTACAACTAGAATATGAGGACCTGTGAAGATGACGCCGAAAATGACCACTTTTGGCGCCAGAAACGGCCGCCTTTCCACCCGTAACTTTAGACGTCCAGCTAGCGCGGCGCCCAGGCTACTAGCTCATTCAACCCAAACGCGATTGAAGAAACTGTTTAATAGTGCTAGGTATACCAAATCCTGTTTCTAGCACGGGTAGATATCAATTTATGTCCGCGATCCCCGGATACCGGACATAATACGCCTGCCAGTCATCAATCTCAGTCATCTTGTGGAATCCCGGAAGCTGCACAATACGCCAGCGTATGTTCATCCAGCCCACGTCATCCTCAGTACACCCTTCAAGGGGCTCGAACTCCTCAGGCTCTGATATATCCTCGTCCTCAGAGTCCTCTTCAGGCACATCTGTCCATTTCCATTCAGCATTAACCATGCGGACATGCCCTAATTCATATTCTTCGAACCCTCCCAAGGGGGTATTTAGAACGGACTCCATAGCCTCCTGGTCCACGGTGATGAAGAAGCGGTATCGGCCGCTCGTTGGAGTGTAGTCTTCGCTCACGCCCTGTTCCTCTTTTAATGCAGTCTTCTTCCACTGATGGAAGTGCTCGCGTAGGGTGGCAACCGTGGCACCCTCAAAGGAGGGGTCTTCCAAGACCGTTGGGGCGAATGTGTCGAGGAGATCAAGGCCACTGTATTCCTTGAGGTCTTCTGAGACGGCGCCGACCATGCGAGCCATGAAGTTCTCCCAGTCAGAGTCATTGTGGTACGTGCAACGAAAGATCACGAAGCCCCAGGTTGTGAATCCATCCTCCTTGAGAAGTCCCTCGACCAGATCAGCCCCATTTATAAAGGAATACATTGTGGGATCGCGCTTTGAGCGAGAGGCCATTGTGGTGGATGTTGAGAGACTCCTGATTGTGTTGAAATGTGATGTAGATAAGGACTTTGCGAGACGTGAGGGAGGTTCGAAGGGAAAGCGAAAGAAGGTCGGGCGGGTAACGCTTGGGCGGGCGAATTGGCTGTAGATTGGTAGATGGCGTGTAGTTTGAAGTATCCTCCTAGTAGTCATGAGTGCGAAGGCAGGCCTTCGGCGAGGGTGGTAGTAAGACATGCGTGCAAGGAACGCTGACTTCGGGCGGAGTAGGATCCTTGTCGGTCTCGTCACAGGCTCCTAACGACGGGGTACGGTATCGGTGCAACTCCAGCTTGTTAGTTACGGCAACGGGCGGGCCTATTGTGTGTAAGGGGAACAATCCGAACAGAGAGGATAGTCGCGCCTACCTGAATGATGCAAATCTAGTTCTGCTAGTATAAAAGCCAGATATAAGTCACTAGCAGCCTCTACCAACGGGCGCCGGTCTAGATTCTCCGGTGGATAACTTTAATTAAGCTCGCTGATCGCGGCTGCGTGAGTAGCCCGACATACCTATAGCCAAAGACGTACGCTGGCTTTAAGGCATATTAGTAATAGTTCTATCTGGGAGACTCGAGTCGCGATGTATATATAGATCTGCCTTGTGCGTGTATGACCCGGCCGTTTTGTACTATAGCTATCCTCTCTATTTCGATATCAGATTAATTAAGAACTGCACGCAAATCGGGATCTCCCCTCGCGGGAGCCCGAAATCGCGAGGACGTATCTGGCCTAGCTAAGGATATAAGAGACTATGCTAGTTTCACGGCTAACAACCACGGGATATAGTTAACCGGTAAAAATTTCCTCTTCCCTCGCGGATGGCCCTTGTTATACCCGCACTAGTTATTAGCCTATTCTCTATTCGATCGATAACGCTATGATATATAGCCACACTAGTCATCGGCTAGTTATCATCCTATTAGCTATTCGATAGGTGACGGTGGGATCGTGGTATGGTTTTCGCAGTCGTAGTCTAGCATTAGCCGCAATATGGTCTCGACTGAGACCGAGAGTGCGGTATTTTCGTTATTGGCCTATATCACCGAGCCGTGCTTACGAATATTTATCGACTGGGTGTGGAGCGACCGGAGAGACCGACAATAACGATATATGGGCGCTACGGTATTAGCGACTAGGCTATTGGCGACTAGGTAACCGAGATCCCAGTCTGTCGGGGGTAGTGTAATGTAACCTTAGATGGGGCGGACGAAGCGGGGCATGCGGTATTGAACGTATACCGACACATTGCAGATATGAAGGAGGCTGGCGGGCTTAGAGACGAGCAATACGCACTATCAGATAGAGACCTAGATACATATGTAGCTTCGTAGCATTGACAGTCACTCTCTTTAGTAGGAGTATCGACACGAAATCACACAATGCGGCTGTAGGCTGGATCATCCCAGCGATTCTGCCCCTAGGCGACGCTCCATTCTAGGGGCGAGAACGAGCTGGGGGTCGGATCGAGCGACATCTCCGGTAAAATGAAAGGGGCAGTGCGTCGGGGCTGAAAGCAAATGCGCGGTAGTCGGTGGGGGCTAGAGTAAAAGAAATGGGGCGGCGATGAGTGCAAGATAGAGAGGCAGAATAATGGAAAAGTGAGAGAAAGGGAGGAAGAGCAGCGAAGACGGGTCTTTTATGTCGGAGAGCATTGAAGTGAGGTTACGGGACAGCTGTTGAGGTACTAAGCCCAAAATGGCAAAACTAACCGGATACAGTAATTTACAGGTCCGCCGTTGCCTGCCGAATATCGAAAACAAAAATCCAACCCAGATGTCTCTGGATCAACGACCAATGACGGAACACGAGTGAAGGCCAACATTAGCTTCCTTAAAAACTCATGACCTTAAAAACTCATGAGATCTGGAGATTGAAAGCATTAGCAAAGCACGAACATTGATGGAGAAATAATAAGAAAACAAAAGACATACCTCTTCCAAATAGCGCTCTCTTGCCCCAATCCATGGCCAGCATACACCGCGTGCGGAAGCTGACACTCTCAGCGAAGTAGATACTGCGCCAAAGATACATAGCAATGACACCGCCGCTAAAGCTCATACCACCAAAGTCAAAGACAGCGGCGTTGCTGATGTACGCCAAGCTTCCGAGGTGCTTGTACTTAAAGGCCTTGTAGACAGCCTCGTCGAGGTCACCGTAGTCGATCTCGTTGGCCTTGAGACCTGGAAGCGCGGCGGCAATCTTGGTCAGTTTACGGCCCAGGTACACGCCCTGCTGGTTAGCACGTTGGGCAGTGGCAGGCAGGGAAGTGAGTTTGGTGTCAATTTGGTGCAGGAGCTCGGACAGCTCGCCGTAGTCGAGAGTGCCGGAGTGATCCTTGTCGTACTGCTCGAAGAGCCGATCCAGGCGACGGAGATGGTTCGTGGCTTGCGGGAAGCGTTTCCTAACCCGAGTGGCGAATTCAGTCCATTCGGAAAAAGTGAGGTGCACTTTCTCGGGGTCGCGGCCTTTCTCCCAGGCAACGGTGCGGAGGAACCTGACGATGTTGTCTGCGATGTTGTTCTGGACTGTTGCGCAATCGCCGATTGCGTAGACGTCGCCCAGGGGTGCGCCAATCACGCGGAGATGGGAGTCGGTCTCGAGGGCGTGTTTGTTGTTTTGGCATTCCAATCTGCCAGAGAGCGTTTCGCAAATCGGGGCTCGAGCTAAAAAGATGTCAGTTGTTGTCAGATCCAGTACGTTGAGTAATGTGGTTGGTGCACTAACAAACTCCAGTGGACCACAAGCAGAATCCAGTAGGGATTTCTTTTACGACGGTCTTGCCGTCTTCCACTTGGGTGAAGAGAACCCGGTCGCCACGCACTTCCTTGACACGGGCGTTGGTCAACACCTCAACGCCATCGCGAGTGAACCGACGCTATAAGTCGTTAATATCAGATCAATGCCAAGAAGGGTTCAGATATGGAGAAAACATACCTCAGCATACTTAGAGAGTGCTTCGTCGTAAGTGTTCAGGATGTGGGTTCGACTTTGGATGATATGGACAGAGATCTCGTTTCGTACAATGCGAGGGAAAGAGTGAAGCAGATCTTCATTTAGGAGATCAAACAGCTCGGCAGCAAATTCAACACCGGTTGGACCACCTCCACATACCACAAAGGACAGCAGTCGTCTGCGCTCTTCGTCAGAGGTGGTGGGGAGACACGCTAGCTCCATATTGTCTAGAATCTTGTTCTTGATTTGACGAGCATCGTCAATTGTCTTCAAGAAGTTACAGTTTTCAAGGCCTTTCACGCCGTGCGGGTTCGTTACGCAGCCTGGTACATAGAAATGTCAATATTTGGAACTTGAGCCAGCTCGTACTTTGGCACAACATACCGACTCCGATAACAAGCTTGTCGTATGGAAGATAGAAGTTCTTTGTCTGGCCATCTTGCCCAACTTGGGATACTTCCACCAGCTTCCCAGAGAAATCAACATCAACCGCGGAAGCCTTGAGGAAGTGACCATTAATCTGGTCAATAATGCGCCGAACGGGCTCGACCAGTGACCGAAGACCCAAGGTTCCAACCGTAGCAGAAGGTAACATGGGGGTAAACAGGAAATAGTTAGTGGGGGAAACAACAGTAACATGGTAATCGGCAGGGTTCAAGTTCTTGAGGAGCGCGATGCTACCCCAACCCGTTCCCAGGATAACCAGACGAGGCTTATCCTTCTGCAGAAGCATAGCTTCCGAATCATGGTCGCCAACCAGCACATCGGCAATTGGCAGGTTTTTTGGGCCTCCCAGTCGAGGATTGAGGGCCAATTCCGAGACTGGGATATCCATCGCACTGACACCTTCGCGGTATGTACTAGCATCGTAGATGAAGAAGGCGACTACCACGGCGCCGGTGGTGATAATGAAGAACCCGCAGAATGTAAAGACTTTGCGTATAGCAGTAATAGTGCGGGATTGTTTCCAAGATGCAGCTTTAGCTGCGGTTTCTGATTTAAATCGGATCGGCATCGAGACCGGCTCCAAGGCTCGCCATTGGAGGGCCGGTCGCCGACAAGGAGTGTGTAAGGAGCGGGACAGAGGTTGGCGGAATATAAAAAATGCCTTCGGGGTATGAATCCGGCCTGGTAATGATCCCATTGACTTCAGTGCGACGCCGTCCGCACGGGTCCGGCGCAGCATCGCGTTCAGCATTGTCATAACAGGAGGGGAGCTTGTTTAGAGGATGTTCAGCGATGGGAAGAGATGAAGCAGCTCATGGTCCGCCCATGCACTCAAATAACGAGCGACTTTGAAGCAATCTGAAACCAAAAAGAAAAAAGAGACGTTTACCTCACAAGAGTTATGAACCTGGAACAAGGATACGGAACTATCGTCGGCGACGTCATCCTGGAGACGTCACGTGCCAGGAGCTACTCGGGAACCCGGCATCAAAACTTTGAACTCATACGACAGCTCCGGGCTCCGTTGTAGATTCACCGACAACTATATCTAGATAAGTCACTATTTTGTGTACCAATGGAAAACGAATCCGTGGAATTCTATTATATACTCATAACTAAGGGGAGTGGATATCGGGCCGAGCTCTCAGAGCGTGTATGAAAAAGGGCATAAACATAGCAACCACCCATTTCGGTCTCGAAAAATAAAATAATAAAAAGGCCCTTCTCCGATGGCTCCTGTGCAGAGGAAAATAAATAGACGCCGACCTCGCTTGACATGCAAATTAAGAAAAAATAAAAAATCCCCTGTATGATGATGTGGCTACGCGAAATCAGTCCCAATCCAGGTCCTCGTCCGGCTCAGCGCTGGACTTCTTCTTTCCGGTTGAACTCTTCCGGCCCTTGGGTCGCTTGCTGAGGTTCGAGCTGGAGACGGAGCTCTTGCGCTTCATGGGCCGTGGAGCCACCGTCTCGTCGATATCTCCGATAGCGTCCAGGCTATCCCCTTCTGCGTCCTCGTCTCCATCCACCCTGAACTCCTCGTCGATGGAGAGTAGGGTTGCAAACTCTCGGCATTTTTGGTGCATCGCTTCCTCGCTATCTAGGGCTGTCATGTTCCTGGCAATGGCTTCCCAGAACTTGTCACCAGTCACACCGTGCACCTTCGTGGCAGTTTTATTGAGATCCTTTGTTGCAGGTTTCCCTTCCTTGTTCTTGCTGTGGGCACTGATTCCGTACAGACGACGAAGGTGAGTTCGGGCTTCCCAGAGCATTGACAATGATGCAGCAGCAGTTGCCAGCAATCTCAAGGTCGCAGGGTTGACTTGTTGCGGTACGATCGTCGATTGAGGCACCTCAGGTGCAAACCCTGGCGCCGTGTCATTTGATGCATCTAACTGAGGCGGACCAATCGGGGTCGGGGATATGTCCGTCTCAATCGCGTGTGCAACAATAGTGCCAGTCGAAGAAACGATACGCTCCATACAAGCGATGGTGGGCACCAATTCAGCCAATTGACCGTAGTCGAAATAGGCCAGGTTTTGGGAGATGAAGCGTGCTAGCAAAAGATGTTCTGGGGGATTGCCAGTCACATCCAATTTCTTCGGTTCGAAGTTGATCTTGGAGCAAATATTCGCGAGGAACTTTTTCTGGTACCGACTGTTGCTGATTTTGACAATCTCAAACAACGGTGCGAGCTTCGAGACGTAAGGCCGAGCATTAGCGCCATTGGAGTCGCCAACAATATCACGCTGATAATAGAAGGCCTCCTGCACAGCGCGCATGTATTCTCGCTCAAACATGGACTCGTATTGTTGGTGGAGCATTTTGTGCGTGTCGAAAGCGATCTTCGCAATTGCAGGGACTGTAGAAGTCTCCAGAGAGACGAGAACACCCGCACATTCCTTTGGGTGTACTAATCCCTGCCTATTGATACTCGCAATAAGTTCAATGGCAGTCAGTGAATAAGTATCCTGGCGCGACTGTGCCACCTGAAGCATGTTTGAGAGGAAGTGTTGGGCGATCAAAGCAGCAGCTCCATCGTTGTCGCTAGCTTTTAAAGAACCACCCAGCCTGGTGTTGTCTTCCTGGGCAGCGGCTTCTGCAGTTGGCATGACGGCCTTCTCGGACTTGCCTTCATGGATGGCAAAGAAGTCTGCAAATGATCGGAGAACGATGTTTTGTAGGCTTGGCGCATCTTCCTTGAAAGCCTGAGCGAAGGTCTGCCGTGTGCGTTCTCTGCCGAATTGACCAGGCCAAGACTGGCATATGGATCCCAAGCTTTCGAGAGCCATGACCCTCAGCTCAAAGGGTGAATTTGATGCAGTGAAGGGAATAATGGAGTCAATCATCAGGCCCGCAACTGAGCCACCGGCCCAGGTGGGGAATTCACTCTTGAAATGAGACGCATACTTCTCAAGATCGCAATGCCGTCCAACACAACCCGCGATGCGAATATAACTCTTGGCACGGGCCAGGATTGCAGCGTGTGTAGTCGAGGAGAGATCAACACTCTTATATTGTTGCAATGGTTTCAGTACTGAAACTGTCAACTTCACCAGTCTGTTCGTATTTTGCAGAACACTGTTAATGGTCCACAAACAAGCCATGACTTCGTTCAACTCCGCGCGGGCGAGCTTGGCAACGCTCTTGAAAAGGTCATTCTGCACTTCTTTCAGAAGGGTATTATGGGACGATGATAAAAATGGCAAGACGCAGCGATAGATAACCACAACCGATCGAAATATGAAGAGATCATCTGCGGTAGAAAGATGTCCAATGTAAGGATGAAGGGCCTCCAGCTGATCCGGGGTAAACAGCTTCGCATTCGACTTGGCAAAGACAGTGATGGTCTGTAACAGAGCTTGCTGGAATTCCTTGCTGGATCCATCTGAATCCTCCACCAGTCTCTGAAACATGGTAGAAACCATCGCCTTGCAAACTTTGAAGTTCAATGCCGCGGACTTGGACTTGTCCGACAGGACCCCTTTCAGGCAGACGCTAAGAGACTCCAGGGCAGTTTCACTGCGCTCCGTCAGGCCAATGATGAGGCCGACCTGCTCTCCGAGTGCTATTTTCAGTTTTGGCCCTTCAGACGAGGAATCAATGGATTCGTGGAATGGAACGAGCCATATTTCCTCAAAGGTTTGACGAGCCAAAGATGCCACGCTCTCCTCAAGGTCGCCTGTACGTTGGAGGAAACTGTCGAGAATGGCCAGCTTCAATTCCTTCCGAGACGTTTTGTGGTAAAGTTCCTTCAAAAGCCCAATGCAGCGTTTCCGGACACCAGCTGTTTGATCAGCTGCACATGCCAAAATGCTTCGGCACCCTTCTTCTTCGAGCTTAGGCTTCAAACCAATGCATTGTCCGATCAACTGTAATGCAGAATCACGAACCATGGGTGAGGCATCTGTCGTGCACCGGTGTATTACGCGCAAAACTGAAGGGTCTCTGTCAAGAAGGTTGGGGTCTTTCTCAAGCATGTAGATGACACTTTTCAAACTGCGGCTGCGAACCTTGGCCGAGTCACCAAGGAAAGAGGCCAAAAGAACTTTGAGAATGGTGTCGAATGCTTTGCCAAAGTTGGAATTCAAGACCGTGAGGATATAAGCGAATTTTCCATGCACGTTTGGAACTTTGTCGAATTCTTTATGGGTCTCCAACCAGCGTGGGTCTGAGAAGGATCTTGTTAAAAGAGTAACCAAGCCATCAGTCACCTCGTCGTGTGCAATTTCTTCCTGATTCTCGGAGTTATAGTATAGGGCGCAGGCTGTTTTGGCCCATTGAGCCAAGTAGTACCCCCGCGCGCTGGTCAGTTGCCAATTGTCGGAATTCTTGTCTTGCAAAAGGTGCTCGAGCGCAATCCTATACGGACCCGTTGGAGTGATGAGGTCTTGGTGATGCAGTGCACCAGAAGAAAACTCCTCAAATTGTTGTTTGAGATAATCAGTCAATTCACTGTCTGAATCTTCCAGAGCCGGGAGCATGTGCTGAGCGGTTGCTATCAGATCTGAGATAGCAGAACCCATCCAGCCAAGTAGCTCAAGTGCCATGCTCTTCGCAGTCGCCGCGCTTTTATCTTGGTCGGTGATTTGAATCATGCGCAAGGCCAAGATCCGGAGAAGCAGTTCTGCAGCCGGCCAATCGGCCGAGCCCAGTACATTGATCAGATCCTGAGTGAAAAGGTCCAGAATATTCCGGTATGGCTGGTCACCAGTCTTCGTCGAGTTCATAGCACGCTGGACGATGAAGTTCACAATGTATTGTGCGGAGCGCATGGCATTGTCGTAGAGTCGGTTGGACTTGTTCGCTAGGCGTTCCAGCGATTCGTCGGACTCATCATCATCAGACTCACCGTTGGCATGGTCTTCGCCATCGTCCATAAGCTCGTCGTCATCGTCATCAGCTTGTGCTTTGATTCGACGTTCGCTCTTTGGTCGCGAAGGTGTCTCTAATGCAGTTGTCTGGACAAGCTGCAAGACTAGTGCGGTGAGTAATTGGATGTTTTTTCCATCCGCAACTTTGAACTGCCGGGCATTCTGACGTGTGGTGGGAAGTTTCTCCAATGAGACCAGAATCTCATCCAGGATGAACGGACGCTGCTCGGGGTATTTGGAAAACACCTTTGCAAGCACATCCATCGCACCACGTCTCGCAGGCTCGTACTTCTGATATCCCAGAGCAGAGTCTTTGTCATTGTGCGCATTTTCCACAAATATTAGCTTCGCAGCGAAGAATTCCGCAGCCGTGATCGTCCCCTCGGAGACATCAATGCGTGATAAGAAGTCTGCAAAAAGAGTGAGGACTTTCTTGCTCTGGTGAACAAGAGCGCCAATGATCCGTTTTTGGGCGGAGAAGAAGTGGAAATGCTGGCCATCTCTGCCACCTGGGCGCGATTCCACTGCGGGAATAATGCAATGGTCAAATACTTGATTGAGAACGGCGGGAATGGCCTCAATGAGATCTTCTGGGCAAAGATCTCGCTCGGTCTGACGCCCAGACATCGTCTGCAGCAGCGTTCCGATTGCAAATAGTGCGTTCAACACATCCTCGGTCTTACCCAGCCATTCCTGGGACTCAAGTTCACTGAATGAATCGCCTAACCCTATGTCAGGGGTTTGAGCAGCAATGATTGGCTTTTCACACAGCTTTTGAATGCGGTTGAGATAGTCAGACGGTATGTCCTGGAGTCGGTCAAACCCTGCAACTTTCCGAAGGGCTTTCTGGAGGCGGGTGTGGGCATCAGACGATAGTATCAACCCATGCACCTCTAAAGATGTTGGGTTCACGAAAATGGGGTTTGGCGTGTCAGAGGTTGGGGGAGTCGAAGTATCGGGTTCTATTTGATCTTCTGCTTCAAAAACCTCGTGAAGAAGATCTTGAAGCTTTTGCAAGGCTGCATCTGCTTCCTCTTTTTGGTCCTTGAGTCGCACCGCCGCCATGGCGTCTTGGTCATGGGCTTTCAATTGGAGCTTCTTCGCATTCGCGTGATCGCTGTGCTGGGGTACTGGTTTGGTAGGAATAACGACGGAGAGTTGGCTCGATGTAGGAGGACGATTCTGCTCAAAAGAGGCCGGGAAAGATGCCGGGTTCGACTTGTTCGCAACGTATGCGCGCTGATTCAACGAAGCAGCCGTCTTCGGCGTGATGTCTTTATTTTCGGGTTTTGTCTTTGACGGTGCTTCGGGATCTGCGGCCGGTCAGTCAATTAACTATATACAACCGTCAATGGCATCTTAGGGCTTACATCTGAATGCGATGTCCGTAGAGCTCAGCATCAACCGTGCGAAGGAGCCAAGGCTATTGTGACCGGAAGTAGCACCATCAGGATCGTTTGGGCGCAATTGTTGACTTCGCGTAGGAACTTGAGGAAACTTGAATTTGCTATAAAACCAAATTAGTTGACTGCGCTTCAAGAACTTCCAGTTCCCTTACAATTCTGTCAGCTGGTCACCATCCAGCAACTGTTGAATATATTCCCGAGACGTCTCTAAACGACCAGACTCATCTCGTCCAGATTGCATTTCCATGTCAAGTTCACCCAGTGTTTTGCGGCCTTCTTGGAGGACATGGTTTATAGAAGTGGTATTCGAAGGTCGACCAACATCGGGGCGTAGGATACAGTCTGCACATACAAACTGTTAGTAAATTGAGCAGAACTGAAGATGAAAGACAATAAACGAACCGAGACCAAAGACAGGCGCGCTGGACATGGATGAGTACTGCAGTGCTTCATCCACAGATAGCGGCCTTTGATTCCGAAACTGCATATTGGAGCCATATGGCATCTGATCATGGCCGTTGATGACCACCTGGACGGCCGGTCGTCCATTCTGATCCATGGTCGCGGTTAAGTCAAAAGAAGTAGGCGCGAGTCACAAAGTTGACATGCTCCTGGTAGAGACATGGCAAAGAAGGCAAGCGCCTTATGATATCTCTAGATCATTTATGTAATTTAAAAAAGGAAAAAAGCCAGAATCTGAAAGAAAATGAGCTGAGCTACAATCAAATGCGTTCATGAATTCCGTATGGGTGACGGCACCTCTACTGCCGCCTGTGACCGCCTATGTGGAGGCTCGTGCGTCAAAAAAAAAAGTTGCATAGATTATTCGCTGCATAAGGCCCGATTTGTTTTACTTGCACCCTTGATCTTCTGCAGATTTCAGATCGCAAGGTCAATTTTACGGTCATCAATATGTCTGCCATTGGTTCCTTGATTTTCTGCACAGATTGTGGTAATCTCCTTCGAGAATCTACCGGCAATGCGGATGCGATTCTGCACTGTGATGTCTGCGGCACTCGGAATAAAGGTGGGTGGATAAAATCCTTCTGGTTCTTCCACTGCTGCTAGACAGTTCATTGCTAACTTCTATTTACAGATACAATCCCCCAAACAACCGTGTCTGAGTCCAAGCCCTCCTCGTTCCCCTCATCACTGAGAGCCAAACGATCAGCAGTCCAGACCCTGTCAGCAGAGGACCGGAAGACTGAGGCTATCATCGATCGTACATGTAGCGAGTGTGGGAGGAAGCAGATGTTCTACACTACGGTGCAACTGCGCAGTGCCGATGAAGGAAGTACTGTGTTCTACAGATGTGTCTGCGGATTCAAGTATGCCCACCCGTTTCGAAAGCATACATCTATACATGTCCAAGAAATACTGATTATTTCGACAGGGAAACCTCGAACAATTAATCTTGCAGACACGGATTGTACAAAAGATGTGGGGAAAGGTCTATTTTTGGAGAAAGGCTGTATAACTAGCGGGACAAGAGTATTAAAATCACGACCGTCACGAGACAAGTTTCTTTTTTCGCAGGATATCCATCATGCAGCAATGGGTGCAGCGCTATCCGGGATCAGCGCATATTGAATTTCGCCATTTTTCTCAAATTCTGCCATGTCGAGAGCAACAATGACACTGTCCCTGACCACCTGATCGGGGTCATTCAAGAATTTCTTCAAGGTCTCCTCCACACCCTCTTCCTCGCCCAGGCTGCCAAGGGCTTCCGCCGCTTCGTGTCGCACCATTCCTACTTCAGACAGGTCACTCAGCGAGGCTGTGAGACTAGGGATTGAGGCAGGGTGGCAGAGTTGTCCGAAGACGAAGGCAACTTCATGGCGGAAGAGAGCAGAGGGGTCCTTGAGGCCCTTAGCCAGCGCATTGACGGCGTCGACTGCTGTGGGAAGATCTGGGGGCGAGGCAAGGTCGCGCAGACCGAACATCGCACGGTATCTTTGGAACAGAGGGAGCTTGGTGTCAAGCAGTGTCTTTTCCAGCTCGGGGATGCAGGGTTCGGCGCTGGCCTCTATGGGCATGGGGGGAGCAGGGTCGATAGAGGTGAAATCACTGTAAATCAAATATCTCAATGTCAGCATTTCTGGGTATATAATCTCCCGCGCAGATCGTACCTAGGCTTCAATTTCTCGGCCTTGCGCTCTTCTGAGTTCTCCCACAGGATCCGGTCGACAGCAATGTCGCAAGTTTCCCTAATGATATCCAATTCCTTTGTATCATCCCTAAATCTCTTGAGGACGTCCAAGCTATCCGCGTATCCGAGAGCGCCCAGCGCCTCGGCAGCCTCATGGCGACACATCGCATCCTCTTCGGTATCTTTCACCACATGCTGCAGGTATGCGACAGATTCGAAGTTCTTTGTTTGACCGAGGCAGTAGGCAAGCTCATGCTTGAGCAGAGCCGAAGGGGATGCGAAACCTGCGGCGATCGCTTCGATGGCGGGGAGGGTCTGGTCTGTGGGAGGTTGTAGGCAGGCCAGGTGCTTAAGGGAGAAAAGAGCGCGGAAGCGGCGAGCAAGCGGCTCAGATTCGGAGGTAAGAACCTTACGGAGAGTAGGAACGGTATTATCTGTTTCGGAGGCCATTTTGAGTGGTTTAGTCAGAGAGTATAAAAGTAGAAAAGAAAAAGTTGGTTAATCTTTTTGATCTTATCAATTTTTAGAGTGGGGGGTGGCGGGGCCCATTCAGCCTTTGCAATGGGCTTTTTGCTCGTACGTTTAAGTCTTGAATGCTTCCGGTGTAAGCCAAGGCCCTAGTCTGTAATTATGAATTAAATTAACTACCTATGTAGATGCCCTTGGATCTGTTAATTACGTATTAGTGTATGTGAAGACTTGACGAATGTGGCTACTTGTAGATGGGAGCGCTGATCTTAAAATATATAACTCCGTAGTAATTCTTTTTTTACTTGCTATAAAGACTTCCAAGGCTTCCATAAGTACGTTCGAGTGAGACCTTTGATCTTTGAAACAATAATTGACCGAATAATCGAATAAGATTCTCACATTTGCTATCGCGAGACATTTAGAGGTCATAAACATACAGTTACTACTGGAATAATAGAAACTTGAATGGATCAGCTCGAAGCACTTTAGGACTAAAGCTAGCCCATACTTTGCAGGCTCTAGGTAGTTTTGCTCGTATTCCCTATGCTCATGCAATGGCCTCAGTGACTATACAGGTGATACCGTAGGAAGCACGTCAGGATCCGAGCACAGCTATTTTGAGAAATACCGGACAGTTGGAGCTACAAGCATTGGTTGACGGACAGGCTTTCTTGGCAACCTTTTCCAATGTCAGAACATTAAATAAAATTGAGCCAGTGAGGTAGACACTCGCTCATCTGCGCTCATGTCACAGTACAATGCTGCCGAGTGGGAATAGATACATTGACTGAAAGCCCTATATTGTACCATCGAGAGACCCCATTCCAGTTTTATACCTTTATGGACTTGGGATGTTGGTATTAAATCAAGTTTGATATGCTCTAGCCAGATGCTGTATGATTTGGTATGATGAGCACACTAAGTTGACAAAGTTGGAAGGGTCGTGATGCCGGTCAGTCATATCAAAGACCAACACATTGATTTGAACATGAGATTTCACCCAAGGCACATGAGGGATATACATGTGTCATTGTTCCAAAGAAATAACAGTGTTGACGTCCTTTCCGTTCCTTTTGCTCCTGGTAATTGAATGGGAGCTACCAGTCGTTAGCCCTAACTCATGACATGCAAAAATGAACTATATTAGAACGCGGTATATTGAAGTGCTTGGAATTGAGTTCGAGTGGTAAACTGGCAAATATGTACATGATACAGCGAAGTCAAATCATTTGGTCTTGATATGTCTGAGCTTCTTCGGCTCGTGAACGAAGTTGTTGGCGTAGGACTTGGGCACGAAACGGCGCTCGTTCGGTTCCTGGACAAAGTATTCATAGCCCTGCTTCTGGGCAAAAGCAATGGCGTCTTCCTTCGACTTGAACTTCAGGTGGGTGCCCTGCATTCCATCGGCAGACGACTGCCAGCCCATAAGGGGGTTCTCCCAACGGTGACCCCGCTGCAAGACATCCCAATCCATGCGCCAGTGGTGCTGGTGGTAGGTACCGGACTGTGTTGCGGGCTTGGTAGGCCGGTAGATACTGTAAGAGCCACGGGTTAGTGTGGGAGCTAGGCGACACGGCTCGACTTTTGTGTAACGTACCGGACATTGCGGGCCTGGAGATCGGTAGGGGCTCCAGAGAGAACTGCCGCGGGGAGAGTGGCGCCGGGCTCGCTGCCATCCATGACGCGCTTGGGCACAGGGGAAAATTGCCTTAATTGAAGTCGAAGAGTTAGCGAAAGGATCTGCGACGGAGCCAAAGGGGAATGTCGTACGAGGTGCCGTGGTCAATGGTGGCCTCATAATCCGGCTGGTGACGGGCCATGGCCTCGGAGGGGGTCTCCTTGGTGAGCAAGGAGCTGTCCTTGGGAGGCGTGGTGGGAGCATCCGAAGTGCTGGTCTTCACGGAAGGATCGCCCTTGAGGGCATTGCTGGAGACGAAACGGGCATTGACAGGCACAGCAATCCGGGCGGCCCGAAGGCTAGCAGCACCCCCAATTCTGAACAGTGACATTGTATCTTTTTGGATGCGGGGAATGGTCGTTGCCAGTGAGGACTCCCTTCATGTGTGGTTTGGTTGCGAATTACAGGCAGGTCACGACACCACCGAATCGGGTTTAGCCGGGCTTGGCAAGCCGAACACCCGCAGGGCTCGGTTTGTTCCTCCTTCCTCCTCCATCAGCTTTCTTTGGTTCACTTGCGCCGCGAATCAACGTAAGTCCACGTATCTACCACCTTGCGAAAGCTCATTGAGAGCCGCTCTATTCAGTGCGACCAATTTCTGACCCCCTTCAGCCTAGACAAGATGAGCTACATTGCCCGCCGAGGTCTCTCGACCTTGATCCCCCCCAAGGCAAGAGCACCCCCATTCATGACTATTCGCAGTCACCCGACTCCTCATATGATACTAACTGTCTCTGTAGGTCGCCTCCCCTAACGTGAGTTACCCACGCGCTGCCATCTTCGACTTCCTGCATCCCTTCCACACCCGTTCCGCCCCGAAGCCGTTTTTCGTGCAGCCCGCGATTTGATTAAAATGCCGTCTCTCTTTCGCCAACATAACTGACATATTCTCAATCAAGGCCATTGGTGCCGCCCAGGATGCCGCCCGCATGGAGCGTGTTGTGACCTTCTACGCTGGTCTTCCCCGTGGCCCCGCTGCTCCTGTCAAGCCTACCGGTCTCATCGGTCGCTACCAGGCCCGCTACTTCAGTGGCAAGAACGCCTCCGGTGTTCGTACGTATTTGCCAATTATTCCCTTGTATTGATATGAGTACTGATTTCGACGCAGCCCTTGTCCACGCTATTGGCGGTATCCTGATCCTGGGTTACAGCATGGAATACTACTTCCACCTGCGTATGTATTTCACGGCTATTACACTGCTTATATACCCTCTTTATAGTCGGGACATCACTAACTTGATGTTCTTTGACCAGGTCACCACAAGAACCACCCCCACTAAGCTTTCCCTTTCCATCAGATAGGTGGAGGATTGATGTATATACTGGATCCTCTGTCCTAGTCCAAGGGAGAACTGTGGCTTTAGCGAGAATTCTAGAATCTCACTGTGTTTCAATATTCAGATCTACTACCCTTTGTCGTTCTCTCGTAGTTGCGGTAGATTTAGCCCCGGAGTATACATATTACGTAGAAGTTTTAGTGACTTCCTCGTCACATATCAACTTCACGTCAGATATCAAATATCAATAAATGCTTGGAAGTTTAGCATTTGCAAACAACGACAGCATCCAACAAAACGACATTCTAAACTGACCAGAACGTCACAAAATTAGGGCTTTTGAAAAGAATCCAACGTGAAGGTGTGTGGGCAGACATCAACTTTCGTACGGGCCACGCTAAACCGAAAACAGCGACCCTCAGCTTCAACCCGAGTTGACTCTTGAACCTCGTATCATCCTCACTATCTTTGTGTCATCAACCGTCCTTACGCATACTCCCTCCTTCTTTGCCCTAATCCCTTCTGGGACCTCCTGGGCTGCGGATATCCCCAAGCCACGCGCCTATCGATTCCGCGATCGTACTCTCCACATCGAGCCCAACCCGACGCGGGCTTTCTCATCAACATCCGAGAGAGTTGGCCGATACCATCCCTGGTTGTGATAACCCATATATTCAGGGTGCAACCAGTCAAGGAACCAGTGCAACTGTGGCGATCCTTGGTATCTGACGATAGGTATGTCTTGGGAGTCTGGCATGTTTGATCTGCAGCTGCCTATTGCATCCCCGGATCTATCTCCCCACTGTCAGGGCACTTGGCTTACATGGTCGCAATTATTGTACGGAACAGAATCGAGTATTGTTATGGCAGAGCAGAAAAACCGCGATGTGGTAGATCAGACCCTGTCGGGCGGCGAGCCTTCGCCTTCCGACGTTCCTGCGAGCACCAACGACAATCCATCTGCTGGAGGGGACGCAGGGAAGACCGAGCATATCGCAATGGCTACCACTACATCGAACAATTCAAATGATCAGCAAAACCATGAGAAAACGAACACTCCTGATTCGCGGGGAGAAAAAGCTGCCGGCGACAAGGACGCTGGAGGCTCGACGACGGTGAGCATTGCTTCTGGATACGCTCTGAAGCACTTGCTAACATGGGCGCAGGATATTTCTAAGCAAGGCGCCGGAGTTGTTGCGACGCGAGTTCTGGAACTTAATGGACTGGCCTCGGCATCGGATGGTGGAGAGGATACAGCATCACAAGGTGGTTCGGAATCAGATGCGAGCCGGCCAGATAGCAGGAATCAGACTCACAGTGGCTCACTCAAAAAGCCATCAGGGTTCAAGCCAGTTTCATTTCCCAAGTTCTCGGTGAACAAGGTTCCGGGGGCCCCAACACCATCCAAGGCGCCTGAGAAAGGTATGTTCTTTGCCACGCATCTCTCATAATGGGCACTAACTTGTTCAGCGCCAACGTCTACAACACCACTCGGTACCCCACAGCCAAGCTCCCGGCCGCGCTTGGTTGCGAAGTCTACACAGGGCTCGCGTGATTCGTTTTCGAAGGCTGGAGCAGGCGGAGGCAAGCCTGGTGGATCAGGGCCAGATCCGAATCAAGTGTGGAATAAGAACCGGCGTATGTATTTCTCATGCGATGCAACAGAATTGCTTAGACTGACAATGATATCCGTGTAGCTGTTGCGCCCGCCCCTCCGAACCACTTGACGGATGAAGAATTGAAGCAACAATACGGAATCCATATGACTTCTCGTATCCAAGAAGATGGGGCTGTTAGCTCCGAAGCAAAATGGGCGGATATTGATGACGATGAAGATGATTGGGCCCCTGAGACGATCGAGTGGACAGATGGAACGAAGGTCAATCTCACTCAACCTCACACTGAACCCCCTCCGGCTCCCGGTCATCGGGAGACCAAGGAGTCACCGCCTGTGGAGCCAAGCGTTCCGAAGGAGCCTGTCAAGACTGCGCCGAAGCCAGCTGCATCTATGGGGTCCCGTGGTATGGTACTCAAAGTTGGAGCTAATGCTGAACGGCAAGCAAGAACTGCGAGCGCTTCCTCTAACGGCACAAATGACAAAGTTCCATCTAGCTCCACCAGCCCAGCACCGCCATCCAAGTCTCCCTGGGCCGCTCTGCCTCCTGTTGATAGAGTGTCTCCAGTCAATGTCCCGGTTCAGCCTTACCAACAGCGCATGACCGCGAGATACCCCCAGAGAGACGACGGCCATCATGCCCCAATGGCAATGCCGCCCAAGGAGATTGCAGCGGATGATTTCAACCGTGCGTGGAAAGATCAGTCAGATTTGCCGCAGCTTTTCAATCCTCGATCTTCCCAGTACGAGCCGGTGGGTGAAACCAGGAGAGGATCTTGGCGTCATGACCAACACTCGCGTGCTCCTGCAGTTTTGCAGAGACCAAACGACCATCCAAGTGGACCCGCAGAGCCATCTGCTGCATTCCAGACGCACAGGTCTAGTCATCAGGATGGCATGGGTTGGGGTCGTCGTCGCACATCGTCGAACGTGAGCGGAGGAAGCGGAGGGTTTGGCCGTAGGATGTCAGTTGGCCGATTCGATGCTCCTCCGAGATACAATGATGCTCGCAGAGGTTCTCAAGTGAATGGTCTGGGTGATTCAGCGATAGTGGGTCACGAGCAGCATCAAGGCAAAGACCAAATTGCTCCGTCTGGTCCAAATGGTACAGCACGTCCGGCTGTTGATGTAGGTATATCTCCTGTGGAAGCACATGCAGCGGTTCCTCAAGTTCAGCAAGAACCTCAGGAGGACCCTGTTGCTCTGCAAGAGCGTATTATGAAGGAGAAACGCCTAGAGGCCAGGCAACGAAGGATTGAGCAGGAAGAGAAAGAGGAAGCAGCTAAAAAGGAGAGGATTAGGCAACGTCTCGCGGCTATGGGTCCTGCGCCAGAGAAAAAGGCCCCCGAGACACGCAACCCCCCCTCTCTTCAACCTCAACCTCATCCTCACCCTCACTCTCTTCATCCTCCCCAAACCCCTTCCCAACTTCCTTCTCAACCCATTCACTCTATTTCTTCACCTCCAAAACCTCCTGTGCCAGAGCCCGATCGTGAACCAAAACAGTATGGTTTGATGAAAGTGCATCATCCCGACTCTGTCAAGAAACTCGTTGGTGCGCATGAGCGGACATCTGAGAGCAAACATCTCAACCGACGTGTCTCATCACCCCACCAAGAACCCCATCGAGATCCTGCACCTCTATCTTCCTCTCACTTCAAAACTGAACCTCATTCACCTGTCCAGAGCAAGACATCTGATTCAAAGCTCGAGGAGCAAGGTACTCAGTGGCAAGGAAATTTGACTACTACTTCACCCTGGTCTCATCCTAACATTGCTGGACCATCCACATCTGCCAAAAATTTGTGGAAACCGTTTGGCAGTGACCGCACTCCAACTCTTGGGAACGGCATCTTTGACCAACCTCTTGGGACTTTTGCATCACGTGAAAACCCTCTAGGCCAACTCGGCTTGGATTCACCAAATATGTCTACCCCTCCCAACTTCTCTGCTCCTAATGAGCCCACCGAATCTTTGCCGTCACCCGAGACACGTCATCCCTCATCCCTTAACCCCATTGGACGCCCCAGCCCAATCGGACCGCCCAGCAGCACACGGGAGGCTCGCATTAAGGAGTGGAATAAACGCGCCGAAAACATCTTCGAGAAAGAGAAACAGGAAGCCAAGGAATTCCTGAAGCGACTTGAGGAGCGACGCAAGGGAGGAGCCCCAGCCCCGCCTCCCCCGCCTATGGTTTTCCATGAGACTTTTAAGAAAATCCGTTGCACTGAAGACGGTAGACGGGTCGTCACTCAAGTCACCGAATCAGTCGTCAACAACGATGAAGCCATCGCCAGGGCCAAGGCGGCTGCGAAGCAGCACGCCAACCCTCTCACGACTATTGATACTCCTATGGATGGTCTCAACATGTCCGATATTGGTGTTCGTCCGGCCAGCAACGTTTCTACTCGGAGCTCTCGCTTCTTCCCCTCGGCGTCTGAGCAGTCGAAACGCCAGGTCACCGAGAAGGAGCGCAGCAGTCCTTCGCCTCCTCCTCCTGAGGAAATCAGCCACCCTGCCCATCATGGAGACGTGAAGCACCCGAATGTGAACCTTCCCGCCCCTAAGCCTCCCAAGCCCGTTGTCAAGCTGCCTCCAAAGGCCGTGAGTGCCCCGGCGCCCCCTCCGACTTTTGCTTCCATGGCAGCTGCGCCACCGCGTAACACGGTGCCTGCTTCCTCCACCGCGATGTCGTGGCAGGATAAGATTAACGGTCTCCTTGGGAAGACAACTCCTACCCAGAAGAAGAGTGTCCTAGCTGTGACATCAGCTACTAAGGAGCCCCTTCCCGTCCAAACTAGCGCTGTATCTGTCTCTATTCCGCAGACGAAGGCTGGATCACAGGCTGGCAATGGCGATTTCGCCGTCCGACAAGTCGATGAGCAAGATGAGATGTTTGAAGACCGGGAACCCGGATCTCTGCCTGCTGTTCGCGTGCCGAATATGGCTCCCCAGAATTCTTGGAGCGCAACTCGTCCATCAGAACGCCCCCGTGGAAGAAATCTCAAACAGGTGCAATCGCAGAGCATTCAGCCATTCCTGGTTGGCCAGGATGATCGGGATGGCCAGGGTAATATTCGCGCTAGAATTCTCCTTCCCGGTGGCTCTGAGGCAAAGACTGTCATCATCCAAGGAAAGGCTGGCCCGCCTCGAGGCCGCAATGCTAATACCAATTCGAGACCCCGCAAGGGTATCAACAACAAGCCGAACGAAGGTTCCGGTGCCAACAAGAAGTCTGCCTCCAACCCCGTCCCACGACAGCCACCCCGTCAGCACACGGGCTGGACTCCACCGCCCACTCCTCGTTAAGAGGTTTCGGCTCTCCAAACATATGGTTATCTGAAAGCGCTTTCACATCTTTTTGCTGGTTCATCTTGGGAGGCGAGGACTTGGGTTCATCCTTGCCAATTCCTAATCGACATTTGTTTCAGATCCTTGTTGCCATTGCCCACTTCATTACTTCTGGAGTTGGGCCACGATTCGGATCCTTCCTCTATCCCCTTCACGCATTCGCGTTTCTCATGTACTTGTGACTTTCAATTTCTCGCCTATTGTGTTCCCTCGCCCGACCGACCCAGGACTGCAGCCCTTTGGCTTTTCATGTGAGGACCATCGTTGTCCTATCCAGCGTCCTGCTTGTGCGGTCATTGCCCGGGTGGTGCGTGCTTGTTCCGACCAAGCAGTATCACGTTGCCCAGTGTTGTCGAGTATTCAGCGAAATCCGCACCGATACTTTTAAGAGAATTCCATTGTTACACAATTCCACGTTCTTTGTAGAGTGTAAACGTAACCTCCAACTCTCAAGATAGGTAAAAGAAGGGTTTGGCTTGCTGTGTATCTCCATCTCCCAAACATGTATTCTCCGTCCATTACTTCTCCAGAATGAGTGAGTGCCCAATCTCAAGCAGATCCATCTCAGAAGCGACAGCGTTGTCCATACCTCACTTTCACCCGTCAACGCCCCCCGTCAAACTCCCCCGGTCAAACTCCAACCACCCCGCTCTCTGGGTGTTGTGAGTTGAGCACTAGGATCTATTCCAGTGAGACGAGGGTGATGGGTCAGATCAAGAGCTCAACAAATCCCTTATTTTAGGCCATGAGCTAACTGTATGTTACAGGTGACAGATGACGAAGTGCGAAGACGAAGCACGCATCCGAGACCCCAACGAGAGCATAATCCGAAACCGCCCCAGAGCCTGCACATGTGCATTCCGGCTGATCTATCCATTCGGGACCCTCCGATCCATAACACTGAACTACCATGCCCATGAAGTTACCGGACTCGTGGCCTAGACCATGCTCTTGCGCCGATTCCTACATATACATACCCCAAACACCAAAGACCGGGGGTCGCCCCCTTTGGAGCGAGCCTGTAGCTCGGCTACAATCAATAGCAGGGGATCCTTATACTCTCTGTCAAGTATTGCTGGCTATGGGCATATCTATGGGACGGCACCGCCACATCCAAAGTCGCCTGTTGGGCGGCAGGCAATGGCCGCGGCTGTGGGTTGGAGGAGGAAATGTATGCTATTATGATGGGACACTCGGCCTTGCTCTTGGACTACCGCGGGGAATTTTCGCTGGTGATATGGGTGTCGCATGCTTTATGCCCGAGTTTAAGTGAGAACTTACGGGATTCCTTGCAGGGGGTTGGTCGCCAGTGTTCGGCGTCTTATTGGGCTGTTTTATATGACTTGGATCGTATACTCGGCGTGCTGTTGGAATGAATATGGAGACCTGCAAGCTCTTTCTATTTAATGAGAATATGAATAGATAATCTGCATATATTTTCAGTTTTATACCAGGATAGCTTTACTTGATTACATTGTCACATTGATAGAAGGGACAGAAAAGTCCCTGTCTATGACCATTTGGTATTCTGAGTGATGAAAGGCTTTTAATTAGAAACAGGCTCAGAAGCAGAAGCATGAGCAGAAAATAGCCAAAATAATTTACACATATGATAGGTATCAACCGAGGAAAGCCCTTATAAGGCTGAAGATAAACAAACGCCTTGTCCCTCGAATACGCCCAGATCAACCATAATGTCAGAGCAACTGTATCAACGTAGATATAGTGGCATCACTGATACCACAAGTCCGAAGACGGCCACAGTGTCGACGTCCATAACGCCCCCAGACCAACCCCGAGCATCCATTAGTTAACCACGCATATTAAAAACAGTTCGCATGAAATTCAACAAAAGAAAAGTAAGCAGAAAAGCCCTCCGCTCACCAGTTCCAGGTCCGGCTGGAAGCAGCAAAGACAGGAGGCTTCCACTGAAGACGGGCAGGATCGATTTTGCGCGCGCCTTTGATCTCCTCCTTCTTGAGACGCTTTTCGTGTTCTTCCACGACTTGGTCCGTGAGTACAATGACCCAGTTACCCTTCTGCAAGGAGAGTTAGTAAAACCACACGGTATTGTATGTGCTGCAGTGAGTGCACACGTAGAGAATCAGACTTACGTGGTATCGGAGCATGTTGAATACAACAAGAGTCTCGTGAACATCCTTCTCAGTCATGGAGGTGAGCACCGCGAGCTCGTTCTCGCTTATAGCTTCTCGATTTGGCTCAATCAGTAACTCCACTAGTGTCTCGCGCCAGTACTGTCGATAACCAAGTAGACCGAGATCACTGAGTGGCTTCTCAGGAGAGCCGAGCTTGCCTTCGCGCTTGCTGAGCTCGTAGCTGAACGAGATGAGCAGACGGCCGAAACCGCGGCGCTGGTATTGCGGTAAAGTCATAATACACGCCAGGTTGTACCCTTCAGCAGAGTCCTTCTCCTTGGAGAAGTAGCCAACGAAATGGCAGCCGGTCTCGTCGCGTGTGGTCATGCAGTAGAACAAGAACGGGTCGACGTCGTAGTAAAGCGTCTTGTGATCGAGGAAGAGCTTACTCAGGAGACACAGATTCCGGCACCAGGTACGCTGGCGACGGCCGTCGACTTCAAAGAAGGAGATGTAGTCGTCACGGTAGATCTCATTACCAGGTGGGTGGGTCAAGGTGCATTTTGCGCGATGACGCTCGAACGCACGCTTGTTGTCGAAGTAGCTGAGGCAGAACTCGTCGATGTAGACTAAGTCGACGTCCGAGAAGGAATCCGGGTACGGGGAGAAGTACCACGGCTCGACGTCGTACTTGCCCATCTGGAGGCGGGTCAAGTTTCGTACACGATGGATCTCTGTCGGGTTCTGTGTCATACTACCACCTGTGCGGAGTCGCTCGATTTCCTCCCCGCGAGTGATCACCTCACCGGTTGCCATTTGGACATGGTCTTCTTTTACCGATTTGCTTTCCGCTGGAGCATCTGCCATCTCGAAGTCTTCTGACTCGGTGGGCTTCGGCGTGGCCACTGTTGATGCAGCCTCAGACGGGAACAGCGAGGTGTCTCCTCCAGGTGTCTCGACACCAAGGTTCTCTTTCCCTCCAGCTTTCGAGGGCCGTGCCAATTTGCCGACGTTCACGTTCTTGCCGCCCAGGATATCAGGTGTTTGTGACGTATCACGGCTGTCAGCCCGGGCACGCTTATTCGCACCCACATTCTTGCTGGGAGCCGCTTTGCTGGCGGCGGCGGTCTTTTTCTTGTCAGCCTTGTCTGGCTGGGGCCATTCGACTTCCTGGGAGAGATCGATGCGAGAAGACGCAACCCATTCTGGAATATAAGTTAGGAAAAGTCCAAAGTGAGCCAATGCACTTACTGCAGTAGGAACTTACCATCGAGACGCTTGTTGAAATCAACATAGTGTACGCTGGGATCTATATCAGCACCAATTCAAAAGCAGGGACATGATAAGTGCAAAGGTAAACATACTAAAAGGAAGGACCATCCTTCCGCTGTCTAATAGACAGAATCTCAGCTTTTCGCAATTCTCCATCCTACACAGAATAGTCAGTATCAAAGCCCAGACTGGGGGTTGACCATGCCGATTGATAATCACGTGACATGATCACCAAAATTTGCGACCACAGGGCCAAAACGGACCTTCTGCACCATGGCCTTCACACCGATTCTATGAGGCCAGTTAGTATCTGCGACCGGTAAAAGTAGACACAAAAACCCCAAGGCTAATTATTCCAGATATAAAAAGCGACATACCTGATGGTGTTGAGCGTGGCGAACCCTTTGTCAACGGGGTCGGGCGTCCCCGTCGCCTCCCCATGGGAATCTCGGACGCCCATCTTCTTGGACTGGCAGTAGGGACTGAAGCAATATCAGAGATGAGAATGATGGAATCGAGCAGATACTGTGGTCATTTGGTGATGGGGAAATGGTGGCGGGAAAGGGAGCAAACTGGGAGGTTGTTATGTAAGCTATTCCGCATCGGGCGAGTCTATACAGAACTTGATATAGTTACATTTTCGTGATTAAAAAGAGTACATTACAAGAGGCAAGGTGAATTTCTTCATTGCTTGAACCAATCCAAATGATAATGCCGTAAACACCGTCCCCGTTCTCGGAATTCGCATCCCCTTCCCATGTTGCCATGCCACGATCTTGTAGATAAAATACAGAGTCCAAACCAACGCCAAGCGCCTTGCAATGAATCAGAGACGAGGAATAGACGAGAAGGAATCATATATCCCAGCCAAAAGGCTATATAAGTCTCTCTAATCACCCTTCATATTTCCGCTTGACACCATTCGCATTCGCGGATGGTGGCATAGCCTGAGCTCTCCGCTTTTTCTCCTCGTCCCCGGCAGCCATGTTGTGCTGGCGCTGCTTCCAAGCTGTTTTGATGACGGGAGCGAGGCGAATGAGATCATCTTCGGTGACGCGGTCCTCGATACTTTCAAGAACCTTTTCAACAGTGGAGATGTGGTTTGCATCGTTCTTGTCATCACGAATACGATAGAAGCGCCAGCGTCCTTCCGCATCTTTGGCACACTCAACGATAGTGTCATCAAGTGGAACACGCAGGGCTTTGAGATCTTCCCATTCCTTCGGCTCAACGAACATCTCCCCAAAATGACGGTACTCGCCAGCATTGAGCATGACAAACAGGTGGCATATCGGAATAGCGTCGTAGTCCAAGTAGGGCTGGGTAATACCCTCAGCCTCATCTTCGGTATCCGGCTCTAGCGTCGGAAACTCAAGACGCATACGGAAATCAATGGTGTTCTCTTGGGGTGGCTTCCACTTTAGGATGTGTTCGTCGGTGCCGATGCGGTACGGAGTACTGCGGCAAGTAAAGATGAGACCGTCGTTACCGTGGATGCGCTTGACCTTGGGAATGATTTCGCGGAACATCATCTCAATACCGTAACTGAATTGTGTGGATTTGTCCTCGACTGCGAAGGGGCGGTGGGCTTTCTCCTCCGGGAATTTGCGATACATGGCATTGTATGGCCTGAGCACCTTTTCCTTGAAGTACGCCAACCGCTTGTCCAGAGTACGGTGCATCAAGCTTTGTCCGTCCAGAACCAGACAGTCGAAGACCAGATATTTCAGCTGGGTGGTGCCATCCTCGTAGGTGTCATTGACAAGCTCGCCGTCCACCAGGGTGTCGACGTGGTATCCCTGGTAACTTTCGTCGTTCGGCAGGGGGAAGTGTAGGCCCGGTACGTAGCGGTAGTCGTTCTTGCGATCGATGAGGTAGTGAATTTCCGGCATGTCAGAGTCGGGATCTCCGCGCGCAAAGTACATCAGGCAGCGGATGCCGTCGGTCTTTTCGCAGACAAAGTAGTCCTCCCGTTGCAGCTCATTGAGGTGCTTTGACGAGAAGCTGACCGGTTGTGCTCCAGGAAAGTTGAGGTTACTGCGCCCGAGGAGTTGGGCGACTTCGCGGCGAAATTGATCAGCTAGGTCATGGTCGGCTTTGATGCCTATCGCGTCTAGATCGGGGACAGCGTGGCCCATTGTGAAGGATCGAAGGTCAACAGAGGTGGGTGTTATGGCACGAGAAGCCCAAGAATGGGTCTGGAAGGCTCGGGGTTCCCTCAAAAGTCGAGAGGGGGGTCAAGCTGCGATCAATAAGACTCGGAAAGCTTGGTGGAGTGATAGCAAATGCGAAGGGCGCGCGCCCGCAATCGCCACAATATAAACCAGATGTTTTTCGACTGCAGGTGGCTTTGAAGCAAATGAATGAAGAAGATCACTCAAAGGTCAGAGTAAGGCTCGCTTTGCTCATGCTGTCAGGTTCCAAAGACAATGGATGATCGGCGAACAGAACGAGCTGGGAGATGCGCTGATGCCTCAGGCATGTATAACGTAAGCTGAATATCTCTGAATAGCTTCACTTGGTAGGGCTGCCCAGGCTACAGGGCTAGTGATCCTGCATGGTGCATTCGCCGTAATTTCCTACATGACTACTCCGTACGTATAGTATGTATGTTTACATATATATCAGTCAGAACTCAGGAAGGTGGAAAGTATTCAATTGCAACTACTTTCGTCAAATGTACACATCACGCCAGCCGGGGTATCATATCGTCACCTTTCAAAGCAGACAGAACCAGCCTGTACCCATGGCCTATCCAGGGAAATCGAGGAGCGCAAAAGATGGAAAGAAAATTGAAGAAGAATGGTACGATGGTCAGTACTCCTCCGCACCCATGAACGCCAGCATCCAGTATCCAGTACAGGCAGTAATAGCTCAAACCCAACCACAAACGAAGAGAGAGTCGTCATAAATCATCGCCTAATAGGCGGAATTCGACTGGCATGCCAATCAAGAGGCTGCAGTGACCGGAGTCTTGCGGTTCCCTGGAACAGCAGATCTTTTGCCTACATCGATTCCACCAGCGGAGACATCAGGCTCCCCATTGGCATCTTCAACAGACGATTCCAAATCGTCTGCGACAGTCGAGAAAAGTATTCCGCCGAAAAGGGGCTGGCTATCGCCGTTGGAGAAAAGTCCACCGCCGTTCCGGACTCCCATAGCATGCGACATCTGCTCCTTGATGCGGACATATCTGTACTTCGACTTGGTGGTGATGACGGGGTGGCGAATAAGAGGCTGGGGCGCAGAACGGGCAATGGCAGCCATGACGGCATCTCTTTCTTCATCTGAATCAATAGGACCGGTGTTCTCGATATCCTCCTGCAGAGGAGCGTTGGCATCGATAGCAGCCTCTGTAGTTCGAACGGGTTAGTCACCTTGCGATCTATAGTGAGCATAAACAAGATAATAGTAAACTTACTCTGCTGGCGAGCCTGGTTCTTCTTCTGATACTGCTGGAGAAGCATATCATACGGCAGTGTCCGGCCAGGAACCGAGCGCTTGGCACCCATTGAATGGCTCTTGCAGGTCAAGGAACGAGCGCACTGCGCGCCGTTAGGAAGAGTAACACCACACTGTTTCTCGACATCGACAGGGCCCTTCGGCTTGGCCGTCTTTTGCTTAGGCTCATCCTTCTTCTTCTTTTTCTTTGACTCCTTGCCGTCGTCCTCATCGGCCTTGCGCTTCTTGCCCTTCCTGTTGCCGTCCTCGGTACCCTTCGTAGCGCTCTTCTTGGCGCTCTTCTGGCCCATGTTGGGATTGTCCCCGTCGGCCTTGTCGGGGCCGTCATCGTCTCTATCGTCGCCGGCCTTCAGGCGATTTGCCGCGTCGCGGGCCTCCTTCTTCTTGCGCGCCTTCTCCTGCTTGGCCTTCAAACAGCCGCGGACATGCTCCGCTGCGGTTTGCTTGAGAGTGGGCCGCTTGCAATGCTTGCAGATTACAGTCTCGAGGAGGTCGTCTTCGCGCGGCTTGCCGGTCGGGAATACGGCGACGACTTTGCTGTCGAGGACGGGCAGGGGCGAAGCGGTAGGAGAGGTATCGATGGGGCCATCTTTGGCATCTATGTGGATTTTTTAGTATCATAAACGCCTGTAGAAACATGTCCGGGGAGCTTTACCATCTGCCTTCTTCTTGGTGGACGCCTTGGATGTCTTCTTCACCTTGATCTTGCCGGGTTTGGTATCCTTGTCCGTGAAGGTGTACCCGGACGCATCAACCAGACTTCCCCGTCCTGTCAACAAACACATAATTAGCTTAGATCATTTAAAAACGCTAGATGCGCCGAGCTTGATGTCAAAGTATCTCAGGCGTTTTGCGCCTTTGACAGGAACCAGGTATTGCGTACCTTGACCGGGGTCACCATTGTTCGCCATGGTGAGCGCAAAGTGAAAGATTACCGAGAGACAGAACGATTTCTTGTCACTCAGAGAGCCTTTGAAATGGCGTGGGAGGCGGTTATCAAGGAATGAGTTCAGTCTCCGGAGTCAAGGTCGGCCTGGGGCTCCGCATTAGGATCGGTCACGTGCCATCTATTGATCTTTGATCTACTGAATAGTTAACTAGACATTTAGACACCTACTGTGCTTTGATCGTAATATTTTCATTTTTTCTTTCTTTCTTTTATTATTGAAAATGGCCAATGAGTGAGGGTATCAATTTTCTTTCAACAATCTCTTCACATAATACATTGTTGGTCGGTCAGATCAATCAGGCAACGATTCCTCCCAGGCATCAGTACCTGCCAAGCCTCTGGCCCTAAAAAAGAACCACATAGTTGTAGTTGAAACGAAAATATCGTACAATAAAGAATCATGAATAGTTTGCAAAGCAAAGGCTACTGTTTGTGCCGCCAAAGCCAAAGCTATTTGTCAAGGCAACATCAATCTGTCGGGACTGGGGATCTTTCGGCGCATAGTTGCAATTAAACCCATCAGCCAAGCGGTCTAGGTTGATAGTAGGTGGCATGGTATTCTGTCCCCTGTTAGCGCAAGGTCCAGCACAGTACGTCCAGTGCACTACTGCAGCTCACCTCATGGATTGCAAGTACACTGATCAAAGCTTCTATAGCTC
Organism: Penicillium rubens; assembly: GCF_028828025.1. Lineage (NCBI taxonomy): Eukaryota > Fungi > Ascomycota > Eurotiomycetes > Eurotiales > Aspergillaceae > Penicillium > Penicillium rubens. The sequence goes on from NW_026890600.1 coordinate 7,717,631, forward strand.
CAGCACCGCCAAGCAGGTGACCAAGGGCACCCTTCGTGCTGCTAACGTTCACATGAGCAGCCTTATCTTTGCCATCAGCGCCAAGCAGAAGTGCCTTGATAGCAGCGTTCTCGGCAGCGTCGCCGACAATGGTCGAAGTTGCGTGTGCATTGACATAGTCAACTGCGGCAGGGCGTAACTGGGCCTGCTTAAGAGCCTTCTTCATGGCCATGAACGCGCCTTCGCCATTTTCCTTAGGCGAGGTCATATGGTGTGCGTCGCTAGAGCAGCCGTACCCTTTGAGTTCTGCGTAAATCCGCGCCCCTCTTGAGAGGGCATGTTCTAGTTCCTATATCTCAGACATCAATATCAGGTTGTAGTATTCGCATACGAGACAGGAAACAAACCTCAAGAACCATCACAGCTGCACCTTCGCCAACCACAAAGCCTGCACGGTCAGCATCGAATGGCCGTGAGGCCTTCTCTGGAGTGTCGTTGAATTCCGTCGCTAGACTTCTTGCGCGCGCAAAGCCGCCAATGGCCAAAGGATGGATACACGACTCGGCGCCACCGGCCACCATCACATTGGCATCACCACAGGCAATGAAGCGAGCTGCATCGCCAATGGAATGGGCACCAGTCGTGCAAGCCGTCGTTGCGGAATGGCTCGGGCCCATGAACCCGTACTTCATGGAAATATGCCCAGCGCCAAGGTTAATCAGCAGCTTTGGCACGAACAGTGGATTGACCTTCTTGTAGCCCTGTGCAAGAAGTTAGTCGTAGGCTTCCTTAGATCATGTACGATAGAAGAGACTTACCCCCTTGTCGTAGGCAATAACCGTGTTGTAGATTTCGTCAAAGTTTCCAATGCCTGATCCCAGGCAGACTCCCTATCAAAATGGTTAGCATAGCTGTCGAAGTGGCGCGTGCTCCCACACATACTGTCGCCTCCCTCTGCTCAAAAGGCTCAGGTTTCCAGTCCGCATCTTGAAGCGCCTCTTCTGTCGCCGCCATGGCATACTGCGCAAATTGAGCCATCTTCCGCTCCTCCTATCCGCGCCCAAAAGATCAGCATTGCCAATAAAACACAGATAAAAAAAGTGAAGGTAGTTAGGGGGAAAAGCGTACAACTCGACTCAACCATTCGGAAGCAGTCCACCCCCCGTTCTCGCGACTGCCCTGTGGAACAACAGCAGCAACTTGGCAGGGCTGCTCAGCATACCGCGTATCGCGATCTTTCACATTAACCACACCACAATGACCATCTAGCAAACGTTTCCACGTACGCCGAATCCCTGAAGCCAAGCAAGGTGTTAGTCATAGTAGCATTTAGATATTGCAAACACAAAGCCCGATCAATCACGTATAATGAAACCCAGGATGTATACGGCAGGTACTGCCTCTTATCTCCAAGTGTCCCGCACTAATCTGCATGCCCTCCGTCATTGGCTGTCACAACCTTCCCCTTCCGGAGTGGGAAGTGGGGAACGTAGAGGGAGCTCGAGAGCCCGGAGTCCGGGGATATCGGACATCATGCATGGGCTCCCGGATAAGCGAAGATGGATGGAATGCGCTCGCAGAGATTGTGCTGACAGACGGAATTGCGGTATTGCGTAATTGCAAGTTCGCATGCATTCTGTCCCCGATAACATGTCCATATGAGCTCCAAGGATGACCTTGGGGCTACCAATGCCAGCAAAAAAACAAACTAAAAAGACAAAGCAACTCACCTACACCTAGCGGTGTCACCGCCCCAAGACCGGTTACAACAACTCGTCGCATTGCATCGTAGCTCTGTATAAAAGCTATCGGAGGAGTTGTCAAAAGAAAGAAACGAAAAGCGGGCCAAAGCCAAGAAGGGAAGGTCTGCACGATCGGGACAACCCCATCTGTTCGTCTTTCCCTTTACAACACCTGCTGCTTCAGGAAACTCGACGAGACAGAGATATGTAGAACAATAAATATCGTCATTTCCAATTTTACTTTTACTTCATCCCAATAACTCCAGTCATGCCTGCTTGGAAGACCTTCCTTACACTGGCTTTAGCCGGCTCCGCGGCCTCCTGCGCGCACCACGATAACGGCGAGGTAGTGCCCGAACATGAGCGGGCGGAATTACTCAAGAAGTGGGATCAGGAGGTACGATACTACAGCATCCAAGAAAAGAGGATCGATTCCTAACATGTAACCATCCAGTGGTCCTTCTCCGGCATTGCCAGCTTCGCCCACCTGAAGCCAGTCAAGTGTCTAATCGAGCCCGATGAGCACTACGACATTGCCATTATTGGCGCACCATTCGACACAGCCGTCAGCTACCGACCAGGTACGAAAGCAAATCCCCTCCCAATACATCCAGCATGAATTCAACCCCAGAACTCAAATTAACCAAAAACCCAGGCGCCCGCTTCGGACCACGCGCAATCCGCGCCGCCAGCGCCCGCCAAATGGCCGCAACAAGCTACAACACGCGCGCCGGCCTGAACCCATACCAATCATGGGCGAAGATCACCGACTGCGGCGACATCCCGATCACACCGTTCGACAACGGGCTGGCCGAGCGACAGATGTACGAAGCATTCCTTGAGCTAGGGTCGCGCAGCATCGTGAACAAAGCACCCAAGGCGAACGGGATCGGCGCTACACACCCCAAGCTCGTAACGCTGGGCGGAGACCACAGCGTTGCGCTGCCGGCACTGCGGGCCCTGCACCAGATCTACCAGAAGCCGATAACAGTCGTGCACTTCGATGCGCATCTCGACACATGGAATCCTGTGCGATACAGCGCGTACTGGCAGTCCGAGCAGACGCAGTTTAACCACGGGTCGTTCTTCCACAAGGCGAGTCGGGAGGGATTGATTTGTAATTCTACTTCTGCGCATGCGGGGCTGCGGACTCGGCTTACTGGTGTTGATGCGGGGGATTATACGAATCCTGGGCCTGAGCAGGGATTTATTCGGGTTCATGCGGATGATATCGATGAGCTTGGGCCTATGGGGGTTGTTGAGACGATTATTGCCCGCACCGGGATTGATCCTGAGCAGCCTGTTTATCTTTCTGTTGATATTGATGTTTTGGATCCGTCTACGGCGCCCGGGACGGGAACGCCTGAGCCTGGTGGTTGGACTACGCGTGAGTTTATTCGGATTCTGCGTGGGTTGGAGAAGTTGAATATTGTTGGGGCGGATATTGTGGAGGTTTCGCCGGCTTATGACAATAAGGGGGAGACTACTGCTCTTGCGGCGGCGCAGGTTGCTTTTGAGATTATTACCAGTCTTGTTAAGTCTGGTGTTGACGAGGAGCTTGGTGGGTGGTATGGGTGGATGGAGCAGGAGGAGAAGAAGGAGAAGATGGAGAGTAAGGATGAGCTTTGAATTTGGACGGATCTACGATCTACGAGATGTATGTGGAATGAAGTTGAAGAATAAATGACATATAATGTTTTGAATCCACGATAATTGTAAACTGGAGTGATGTCATGGCAGTAGGAGCTCATTTAGCCTATGATATCAGAGACTCGGACCTCAACTTGGGAAGTACAATACCATACTACTGAGTAATATACGTATATATCTTCAACCAAATAACTTCATAGAACTAGAATTGGAGTCTGTGACTTTCTAAGACCCAGAAATAACGTTGCTCTTCAGTGAGACATAACTTGAAAGACTGCAAGAGATTGCAGCAGCATGAACGAAGATGCCTGTATCAAGATCACGTGCAGACGAGTAATGGGCGATTGTAGATCAGATTGGAATAAACGGCGAGACCGCAGGGGCAACAAAAAAGACGCATAGAAGAAGCCGGATCTGCAAGAGAAGGGTACAGCAAGCTCAAGTTCATAGTCCGGTGGTCGCAAAGTTGGGGGTACATAAATAGCACGTGAAAGAGCAAAAGGACAGGAGGATATGGGGATATGGGACAACGGGACGGAAACCGTCCAGCCAAAACACGACGCCCTGACGTCCAACGCCGAGAGAGACGATCCAAGAGGTGCAAGCGCCGGGTGCGGAGAAGGTGATATGTAGAATGGAAGTGTAGCCGACGCGACAAAAATGGGAGAAAGTCAAAATTGCTGTCGCTGTAGTTCGTAAAGGAGAAGAATGAGGGTGAAGGTGAGAATAGAGGAGGGTAACTCCAAACCAGGTCGTTGAAGACGGCAGATAGACGCAGCCAGGCGCAGCAAGAAGAAGAGAAGCAGAGATAGAGAGCAGGAGGAAAAAAAAAAAAAAAAAAAAAAACACAGCAAATTAGAGAGGCTAGATCTCAAACCAGGATATGTGAACAGAGACAAAAAAATAAGAGAAAAGGGGATCAAGAAAAAGCACAGAAGCCATTTTCAACTGGAAAACGTAGATATGGAACGCTTCAGATAGCATCGCTAGCCATAATACAAGACCACTCCTCCCCCCTTTTTTTTTTTGTCGCCGAATTTGGATATCCCAGAAAACCAGTCCAGCCAGAAATATTTGCCGCCCAGTAGAACGTTGAAAGAGTTAGAAAAAGAGAAATAAACAGGTTCATTCCATCGTAGCTGCTTCGAGGCGCGCGTCAACCAGGCATCAACCCAAGTGCAACATATCCGCACTCGGGACCAACCTGTTGCGATAAGTCCGTGAAGAGTGAGTTCACAGCAAGCGGCAGCCCCTTGACTTCTTCTTGGGCGCGGGCTCGAGTGCCGCGACAATAGCCTAGAAAGTAGAAACAAACTGGGTTAGTGGCGGTGTGGAGATATCGGGCAGCGAAAAAATGGAAGATTCGGTGTACCTCGTCAAAGACATCCTTCAGCTTGTACTGTGTCAGCGCAGAACACTCGACATATTTAACAGCGCCAAGTTCCTTAGCCATCCGGTCACCGTCTTCCTTGCGGATGGGGGACATCTTCTGGCGGGCGAGCTTGTCCCGCACACCGGCGTCATCGCGCAAATCAGTCTGGGTGCCGACGATCAGGCAGGGAACACCGGGGCAGTGGTGGTGGACTTCCGGGAACCACTTTTCGCGGACGTTCTCGAATGAAGCAGGTGAGGTGACGGAGAAGCAGACCAAGAACACGTCAGTCTGCGGGTAAGAGAGCGGGCGCAGGCGGTCGTAATCCTCTTGACCGGCGGTATCGAACAGTCCAAGAGTGTAAGGCTCATCGCCGATCCTGAATTTGGAGAGCGATCGGTTAGAAGTGTTATCCTTTTGAGGTTGGACGTATAATGGTTTTTTTTTTCTCGGGGAGGGGGGGATGGCGGATGATGACTTACATCACGGTCACGGCGTAGTTGTCGAAGACAGTGGGGACATATTCCGAAGGGAACTTGTTCGTTGTGTATGAGATGAGCAGGCAGGTCTTTCCTACTGCACCGTCCCCCACCACGACACATCTGGGGTTGTTAGCCATAAGATCTGGGAGGTTTTCGCCGAAGAGGAAGCGGAAATAGGATAGCGTACTTGATGGTAGCGACGACCATTTTGAAGAAGTATTGATGTAAGAGTGTTAGAGAGGAAGAGGTGTGGGAGACAAAAAGGGAGGAAGAAGCTGTGGTCTGGATTGAATGGGGCAACCCGCAGAGTATGGAGTCTAGACACCTGGTCTCGATACACCGTACAGCTTTTTTTTTTTTCTTCTCGCTTGACTGTCTATGTATTTATCAGATATTAGGATTTTTTTTTTTTTTTTTATATTCTTAGATGTACTTTTTATATCCAATTTATATGTAATAATTCATATCTATGAAAATTCGAATATTTCCTTTAATGTCATTCATTACTGCCAAGAGAAACGGTATCAGTCTCAATCTCCTCCCCCCTCGACTCCTCTATATCAACGGCCAGCCGCTGTCGGCTAAGCACTGTGGTTATTCTCTATTTTCTACCTAGGTAGACTCGAATTAAGATCTCTACGAAATTGCATTACAGTCCCAATTCCATCCAAGTACTAAATAGTAGTAAATACCTATAACCCCAATACTACCCTAAGTCTTATAGGATAAGCCCGGTCTTAAAGCACGAACAAAAGGAGACCCGGAGTATTTCCCCCCCTTTTCCTCTCGAGTCAACTCATTTTCTTTCACCCTTTTCCCGTGACACGAAAGAAAAGAAAAGGGCAAAAAAAAAGCAAGTTACTAATAATGAAAAAAGTCCCCAATTTCAATTCCGTTTCACCATTCACGGGTTCCCGGTCTCCCGTCTCCCATCGGCCCCAAATCTCCCCTTTTCACAAACCCGCCGTTTTATGAGAGATTCCAGATAGTCCAAAAAGTACAATCCATACATAGTTTCATACACTCAATCCCAATCCAGCATATTCTAATTCTTACTTACTCCATCATCCCGTAAGTGGCGTATTCCTATCACAGCTTGGCAGCCCGATCCAGATCCAGTCTCTCCAACTATCGCATCAACTGCGTTGGCTGAGGTCATTGCCCAGGTGGGTGACTCACATTACTAACTAGGTATACGCATGGATGAGTACTTACTACTTACCTACCTAGGTCATCTAGGTCGTCTAGGAGCTAATGATTGCTGGCTGACAGCTGACATGACATCCGTATATTGCAGCATGCGTCCTCCATACGGAGCACCTCCGTCCACGGGTACAATATACCTTTACAGTAAGCACATGCACATGCCAGGGGTGCCAAGCTGATCAAATCCATATCTCATGGGTCCTCAAGCCCTTCCGTCGCGGTATCTGGTATGTATGCATGCATATATGCAGGTACATGCACGGGTAATATACGTGGAGAGACGTGGTATGAGGCCTGCTCGACGAGCTGAGTAAGGGTTGGGGGATGGGTTGGGGGGAGACAGGAAAAAGAAAAGACAAGAGTCAATTCAATATGTACAGGTCTATTTAGTCTCCGACATTTGAAATAAAATCAAATCCAAATCCTTCCTGCAGTGACGGATAGCAGTGGATATAAGGCCGCGTTGCGTGAAGTTTGGGCTGAATCAGACCGGGATACTCGATCCTGGTCTAAGCCAATGCAAAGTACCTTGTCTAGTGGGCGAAGCTAGGGGAATTAACCCTATTTCTGGCTCCAGAGAAACAAAACAGGCCGTAACGGCAGGAAATGCGAAAAACATGTTACAGCTCGAGGGTCTTAGAGCGGCAAGCCGGCCGGATCGGAATAATCGCTTGGTGTCGGTCTTGGACGTCTGCTGTCGTGTGGATCGAAACTGCCGAGCGCTTTGGAGTGTACCGAGTGTGCTTGACCAGGTAGTGGGCTATGGCCCGCAGTCGACACGGACTTATGTATCTTTGCCGGCGATACAAAATGCTACAATATGTAGTGCAGGGCAGTCCAGTGTAGTAGGGCAAGTCTATCGCTACCCCTTGGGTATTCAATTTTCGGGATTGACACCTATCCAAGTCTACTGAACTGTTACCGTCTTGGAGATAGATACAATATGTACCTTTAGACCCATGAATACATAAAAACAGCAACGCCGAATGCAAGTGATGGACTGACTCATCGTCCGGGTGAACAGAATATATCGAGGATGTGTTGCACCTTGTTCAGACAACTCAAAACGCCGCTTGCTGGATTGTATGGAGATGCAAAATTAAGCCGTGAAATAAGCCACACAGAAAAGTTCAATTCGTAAGATCGTGATCGTCGTGTGCGGTGAAATGCACACAGGAATGCTGGGGTTTAGGTTCGTTTGGAGTGTCCATCATCCGAGTTGGGCTCTGCCTCTGCCTCGACTGGGGCTGGGTCGCCCCGGCGTTCGGGACTACCGTAGCCCATCTAGAATCAAGTTAGAGGAGATCCTCAAAAAAATATGATTGGCAACATACCTTGTCAAGTTTGTAGTTAACCATGAGAAGACTTAACGGAATGAGGGGGAGGGTGGCGATGACAGCCAGCGTCAACAGCCTGTCCATGGTCTCTTGGTACGCACGGTTGATGGCAATGCGAGTTGGAGATCCCATTGGGTACGACAGAGCAGTGGTCAGTTTGCCAAAGATTTCAGCAGCTTGGCCTTTGCTTTCCTCGGGGAGGTAACGGAGAAGTTTGTGTGGGATGGCAGAGGACCAAACGGCTCCTGAGACAGCGGCGCCCACTGCACCACCCATCTCCATTGAAGTCAGGAACATCGCAGTGGCTGCTGCGACTTCCTGGTGGCTGGCGGAGGCTTGGACGCCCAGTTGGACGGGCACGTTAATTAGACCGCCTCCGATGCCGACTATGACTTGTGTGCCGAGGACTTGGAAGTGCGAGGCTCCTTCGCCTCGGTATAAGAGCATCAGGGCTAGGCCGCTCATGTACACAACACATCCGATGGTAATGTAGACGCGGTATCGCCGAGTGTACTTGATAAGCAGCGATACGCTGAATGCAGCAATGGTTGAGGTGAAAGAAAAGGTCTGGGTGACGCGCCCGGCAGTGGCGACGTCGTACCCTTGTACAACCTGCAGGTAGGAATACAGATAGGGCTGAACGGAAAAGTAGAAGGCCACTAGGTAAGGTTAGCAAGGACATCTCAAAAGCCGAGAGAATACTTTGACTTACTGAAATACCAGAACGCCAATGCACAGCCCGCAAGAGCAGTCCTCTGCTTGAGGAGGTGGAGAGAGAGCAGGGGTTTGGGTGCCAATTTCCGCGAAGTCTCCCAGAGCGGTAGCAGACACAGGCAAACAACACCAAGTGCGATCATGACCAGAATACTGGCATTCTTCCACCCGTTCTTTGCGTTGGCCGCGAGAGTCAAGGGCACCAAAATTAATGTGACAGCAGCCGACAAAAGGACCAGTCCACCCACGTCCAGATCGTACCAGGTCCGACGCATGATGCTGGCCAAGTCCGTCCGTCTTCTGGTCCTCTTTTTGATCAAATTCAATCTCTGGGCTTTCCGTTGATTGAATAGCAGAGTGAGGGCGAGTGGCAGGAAGGATGCGGGCAAGATAATAGCCCACATTCCGTAACCCCATCGCCATGAGGAAGTGCGCAGCACCGCCCCCGCAATGGTCGGCCCGAGCCAGACCGTAACCAAGAATGGGAATTCGGGCAGGAGGGCGAGGAAGGCACGGTTGAGCAAGTCACTGCTGTCGGCGATAAAGACTTGTTGGAGGATCTGCAAGCCCGTCGAGCCGGCGGAGTAGAAGATTTGGGCAGAAGCGTAGGTCTGGACGTTGGTAGAGGCAGCCATTTGGATGTATCCCAGGACATAAATAAGGATGCTCAAACAGAAAGCCTCGAAGCGACCGAATACGTCGGCGATTTTAGCCATAGGGGGTTTGATGACAGCTAGAGATCGATTAACGATTAGCAGCGGCTCATTTTTGCGGGGTAGTAAACGCACCATTGACCACATTTTGGACAACGAGGACGGTCGATATCAATGAATGTTTACTGAATGAGCTCGTCGCATATGCAGACAGCGACATCACAGTCTGACCTTCCAGCGACGTGCAGAATGCCATGAGGAATATACTTCACGCTAAGTCAGCAGGGGTTCAGCAAAAGCACGGGACTGCAAGCCACACGAACCTGACGTAGGCTATCATTAAAGACTTAGTTGTCCAAGTCAAATTGATGGCCTCAATCTTTTGCACCCCCTCCTGTATTTCATCCGGTGTGGACAGCCCACTAGACTGGCCCTCGACCTCGCAGTCATCCTGCAACAGTTGGTCCCTTTCATCTTCCATTCTGGCGTTTTCGTGTTCGATAGTGCCGTAGGACGGCCCTGAGCGTGGATCGAGAAGTGGCATCTCGTGACCGATGCACACCGTTACCACAAGATCGTATACGTTCAACAGAAGTATTCTCTAACGGAAAGCGTCCATATAAGAATAACCGGCAAAAGAGTTCGGTCCGGGATTGGTCGAAACCATATACAGAAGACAGCGACCTTAAAAGCGGCGATTAAGCGGGAAACAGATCATCAAAAAAGAAGAGTTCATGCGACATCAGAAGTGAAGTAGCGGCAGGTGTATCACACAAAAAGGAAAAGAACCCCTGCTCTAATAATGAGTAAGTACTTCCGCCCTTCAGCCCAGTAGCCCGAACCAGTCAGATCCACAGGGAAAAAGAAACGACAACACGAGATGTCAACAGCGAATCGGAGACCGGATTAGGACAGGAAAAGAAGAAAATAAATATGGGGCGCGATATGTAAAAAGTTGTGGAAGCGCGCTTGCCTCGGGGGTCAACCCATGAAGGGCTATGGTAAGTAAGAAGCAGGATCCAGTAGGCAGCTATGGGGCAGATTAGCAGATGGGTAGATCCGCCGTGCTTCGGAGGGGAGACGCCCAAATGTAAGGGGAAACAGGTCTTGAAGAGTTCAGGCTTGCAAGTCTTGGGTTCGCTGGGCAAAACGACACCAAGCCCGATCGTCGGTCGCACTTATGCACGTTGATGGGGTCGGTGGTGGCAGAGAGACGAGGTGAGAGGCTGAGGTCTGATCTCAGCTCATCTCTAGCATTCCAGGATGCTGCACCAAGACAGTTTAAGAAACAGTGTCCCGAGGTCACAGTCGTAGTCCAGTCACCATTCTGGGATGTTGAGATACCCAGCTGCCTCTCAGAGTATTATTCCCCAAAGGTATGGGAAAGATGTGTCAAAGAGGAAAATTAAAAAAAGGTGGAGTTCCGGGCACGGGAATGTTACAATTGGAGGGGTACCCACGGAATACATCAGTTCACTTAGTGGCATGGGCTGAGGCTGTGGTACTGCACTGGTACTGCCAAGTCACTTTTTCCCTGGTTCACCTCATCAGATAAGATGAAAGTTTGATTTCCCTTTTGGTCTTTGTTACTGTCTTATTTGTTGTGAAGGTCTTTTTTCTTTTTTCTTTTTTCTTCTTTTTTTCTCGAGGGAACTTCATAACTGCATAATATATACGAAACGTCTCCACTATCTGGCAGCAACATGCATTGAGACCCCGTTAATTAACTCTGACCTAGGGAAACATCATGTCATTGCCGGAATGACGGAGCCGGTCACTTGACCTGGGGATATATCATTTTCCCTCCTATGTTGTATATCCAATGTACAACATACAATATTTGATATACTTTGTAATGAAAAAGATATTTGAAAAGGGGACGGAAGAACGGAACAAAAGGAAGGGATCTCTACTTTTCTCCACTTGTGTCATATTAACACGCGACTGGTGTGACCTCGGCATCCGAAATAGGGCTTGTGCGCATACACCCGATTATCGGGATTACACCGCACTAGGCATAGTAGGATCAGATAACTCCAATTGGGAAGGTGTGGTATTCTGTCTAAGTTAGTGTACAAATATAGGACAGCATTGCCTCAATATGAAAAGTGAACATGGACAGAAGGTGGACTCGAAGTCTACATAATCCGCATATAGGTAGAGGCCCAGGAGCACAATGTATGTTATAGACATCCGACACAATGCTGAGTCCCACCTAACAACGCTAAAGTCTCAATGAATTTGACATGCACAGTGTACTTGTAGATGCGTTTTCAAATTAGCATTAACTGCTCCATTAATGCACCTGGTGACCACAAGTGCGCCAACATGGCTGATCACCCGCCATGACAAGGATCGAACAATGAATCTGGGAAGGAATCAATTCGAATGACTAGAACCTGTCCGCACATCGGATCGGCTGATCTGCGCCATATCAGTCATCTTTGGGACATGCACAGGTGGACCTGAAACTCTGTGGAGCCGTAGTATATCTGCAGCAAGCCGATATCTTTAATTCTACCTATATTGATGATGGACGTCCTGCCATGCCCCATTATGGTTTATGGAAAAATAGTATCGCTATACGAAGTACTTCATTTCAATTATCCTACTCGTCATATATAATGTTGTTCTTCGTAGTGGCCATCGCCATTTACTTACTGGGACATATAACCAAACAACATCCCGCTAACCTATTCCTGGTCGATAATCAAATGTCCGAAATTGACAGAAAAGTCCTTGCCCTCACTTGATGGCCGAGCAGCATAGACACCAACCCAGAAGTCCTTCACATTCTCCTCGTCAAAGACCCAAGTGACCTCCCGGATAGGGGACTTCTGCAAGCCCTCGACAAGATAGATCCACAGACTGTTGTCCGTTTCCTTGACCAGCTCAAGAGTTGCTGCACCACCGCCTGAGGGCACTGGAATCAAGCTCCAGTCCGCCCAGTTATCTTTGGCGACGACGCTGAGGTGGGGTCTGCCGTGGGTGAGTTCAATGCCGCTCTTCACCCACTTCTGGCCACCATCGGCGGTATTCAGAACCAGGATCACACCGCCCTGGTCATACTTCTTCTCCCAAAGGGCATTGAAGGCGACGCGGATCCGCTTGAAAGACTTCAGCGGCACAGACTTGTACAAGATCGGGGCCGAGAAGCGGATAGTGGAAGGCGGCTTGGCCCATATATCTGTAGAAGCTGGTGCTTTGATGATAAACTCTGGAGGGAGAGTACCGTTGCCTGGAACTTTGGCATCTGAGTTGGCGAATTTGAATTGCGATTGCGACATGGTGGGATGTGGAATGCGGGGAAGCAGTGGTAGAATCACAGATGGAGTATGTTCAGTCACCACGCCGTCTGTCATATATTTGGACAAGAGGGTGGTTAAAGTGGAAGATTGAGGATTCCAGACTATCTAAACTCAGATAGTGAGCAGAAAGATAAATGATCTCACTTATGCGACTAAAACAGGCAGTGCCCCGACTACAGCTACGTCACTACATACCGGACATTTATCGGAAAATCATGGCGCGCAACTGTTTTCTAGTGAATTCATCCAAAAGCTACGTAGACATTCTCGAGTTAACACTTTTGTTCTATATCTTATTTCGCTATTTACAATCATATTCCTAGAAGTCCAGAAACATTTGAGCTCCACGATGTACATCATCTACTCGACCGGTACCACGTGACTACATTGATGATGTAAGTTCTCCGTGGGGCCCCCAGGTTACTTTTTGACTATCATCAATCATGGCTGCAGGGTGCCAGCTTATTGGACCAAGTTGCAGTTGAAGATAGTCCCAAGGGTGTATACCCCTTTGGTGACACAACCTACCATGACTACACGACTACTTCATCCCGATGAATGGGAGCTTGCCTCACGATCCTCAATTGATTCGCAGGGGACGTTCAACCTCGACGAAGCCGATTTTGAAGCGCAGGTCCCTTATTCATCCAAATTCGGCGAACGTCAACTGCCCTGGCTGTCTCGAATCTTTTCGACGGCAGCAGCGGGTTATCGTCGCCTAAACAACACTTCCAGACCGGCCCTCGCAGGCACGCCACGACCGAGCTGTTCTCGACGTTTTTGTATCCGCCGCTGTTGCTACCTCCCCGTCGTCGCCGGCATCGTTTTTGTTCTCGCGCTTTTCACATCGATACTCTTCCCCTCATATACCCATCTGCCCGCGCATTATTCTACACTCCGGAAATCATTACTCGAGAGCTCGTATCCCGGACGAGGCAATCCCCGCCAGGAGAAGGTCTTCATTGCAGCAAGCCTGTATGATAGTGGTGGCGAGCTTGCACAAGGCCAATGGGGAACGCAACTTCTGGAATTGATTGATCTGCTTGGGTCTGACAATGTGTTTCTGAGTATCTACGAAAATGACAGTGGCGAGGAGGGAGAGCGCGCATTGCGCGCGTTAGAGGAACAAGTGCAGTGCCAGAAATCCATTGTGTCTGAAAAGCACCTGGACCCAAAGACTGTACCGACTGTGACCATTCCCGGTGGATCAAAGCGAATCAAGCGCATCGAATATTTGGCCCAGGTTCGGAACCGAGCACTACAGCCATTGACCGACCACCCGGATATGAAATTCGATAAGCTACTCTATCTGAACGATATCCTCTTCCATCCCGCCGATGTCCCCCAGCTCTTATTCTCAACAAATGCCAACGAAGACGGCATTGCCCAATACCGTGCAGCCTGCGCCGTAGACTTCGACAACCCCTTCAAATTCTACGACACATACGCCACCCGCGATCTTGAAGGCTACAGCATGGGTCTCCCCTTCTACCCATGGTTCACATCATCCGGCAAAGGCGAGAGCCGAAGCGATGTGCTAGCCGGCAAAGACGCAGTGCGAGTGCGCAGCTGCTGGGGCGGAATGGTGGCGTTTGATGCCAAATACTTCCAACCCGGCTCGCCGCCTACAACACCCAACCCAGCACGTTTCCGCTCCGGACACGATCTCTTCTGGGAAGCGTCTGAATGCTGTCTCATTCACGCGGACATTCAAGACCCACAAACCAACGTCGACGAGATCACCGATACGGGCATCTACATGAACCCGTTCGTGCGGACGGCATATGACCACCGCACCCTCTCTTGGCTCGGAGTCACCCGCCGCTTCGAGGGGTTGTACTCGTTCCTTCACAACCTTGGCAATCACCTTGTCGGTCTGCCCTGGCACAATCCCCGTCGTGCGGAAGTCCCCGGTCAAATTGTACAGGAGACTGTGTGGGTTCCGGATGCTGCGCAGGATGGTGGCGGCTCTTTCCAGGTCGTTGACCGGGTTGCGGGCAATGATGGCTATTGTGGTCGTCGTGGCCTGCAAGTTATTGTTGAAGACCGTAAGCCCGGACAGAAAGGATTCGAGAATATTCCTGTCCCGTCGTAGAAGCTATAATGTTCTGGAATCGATACCCATTCTACCCATTCTTGTCATATAGATTTGCTTACATTTCGGTGTCTTTGGTGTACCAATAGTTTTCTTGGTAACGTCTTTAGGATCATTAAATAAACCAATAATATACCAATGTTTATACCTCTTGCTTTAGCTAAGACTCCGCTCTGGTGTATCAAAGCAAGCACCTGGAACCGGAGTTGAAATCCCTCCTCTGGGATACCCATCAAGGTCATCACGGCAGCGAGGGGAACAAGAGCAAAATGCTGAGGTAGAGAGAGGTTAGTCGTTGTTTTTATTGGCGAAAGAAGTATCATGATGTGCCAGCATCCGAACAGAAGTCTACAGACCAGGCCGGTTCCGCAGATAGCTATAAGGGCGGAATTCCCCCATTTCCCCGCATTTCCCCGGATATGGTATATATAGTATGCCTAGTGGTTACTTGCTATACTACCACTAGGAGGCAATAGCTATCGAAATTCACCATGGCCATCATCTCAGAAGCATTGATCTCAGTCTGGTCAAATCTACCAGCCATCCTTGTTACCCTTGCCTTATTCCACTTCACTCGCAATTATCTCAAACCAGGAGTAACGTCAATTCCCGGACCATTACTGGCTAAGATAACGAATCTTTGGAGGTTCATCGATGTCGCCAATGGTCGTGCAGAAGTGACGCTTCACAACCTCCACCAGAAACACGGGGACTATGTTCGACTAGGACCTAACGTGGTCAGTGTGCGGAATTTGGATGCCCTGAAAACTATATATGGCATTAATAAAGGATATGAAAAGGTGTCTCCAAGTTGCAAGAAACTGATCGGCCTTTCCGCTAACATTCCCAAGACACATTTCTATTCTGTTCAGCAGCAGCTTGCCAAAGGCAGACCGACGCCTACACTATTTAGTACAACCGATGAAAACTTCCATGCTGCTATTAAAAGGCCTGTCTCATCAGCTTACTCGATGAGTACCCTGACCGAATTCGAGCCTTTTGTCGATAGGACTATCCATACCCTATTTGGGAAACTGGATGAGTTTGTAGCTGAAGCTAAAGTATGCGATATTGCTGCTTGGCTACAATACTGTAAGTATTCCATTTCTCCCCGTGGAACATGAGAGCAGGAGCCAATGTAACTCGAAAAGATGCATTTGATGTCATCGGAGAATTGACATTCAGTAAGCCACTTGGGTTCCTGGAGAAAGGGAATGACGTCGACGGCATCATCGTCGCGTTGGAGCACATGCTCGACTATTCCGGAAAGGTTGGCATTGCGACAGATGAGGTAATTAATAAAGCTAATCAGATTGAGAGATAGATTGGGCAGATGCCATGGCTTGACTACATTTTCATCAAGAACCCACTCAGGAGCCTTTTCGGAGGAGGATCGACCGGGGCTGTAGCTCGCTTTGCTCGCGCACGACTAGATGAACGACTGAACCAGCAACGCACATCACCAGCGGCCAAAACACACAAGGACTTCCTCGATCGGTTTTTGGAAGCGAAAAAGGAGCACCCGACTATTGTAAACGATAACCAAGTCTTCTCGTATACGATCAGCAATATGAATGCTGGCTCCGACACGACGGCGATTTCCCTCCGAGCAATACTGTATTACACCCTCAAGGACCGCCGGGCGAGTATGAAGCTGCACCAAGAGCTCACCATGGCCTTGGAAGAAAATCGGATCTCTTTACCTGTCTCGTGGAAACAAAGCCAAGAGCAACTCCCTTACCTCGATGCAGTGATCAAAGAAGCACTACGTCTTCACCCGGCCGTGGGATTGATGCTTGAGCGGGTCGTGCCCGTCGAGGGACTCCAGCTTCCTGATGGCCCGTTTCTACCGGCGGGCACGATAGTCGGTGCTAATCCGTGGATAATACATCGCCACTGGATCTTCGGGGAGGATGTGGAGTCATTTGTTCCGGAACGGTGGCTCAAGATGAATACTGAGTCTGAGGCTGATTTCCAGGATAGAAAGCAGAAGATGCTTCGTGCGACATTTACTTTCGGGGCTGGACCGAGGACATGCATTGGCAAGAATATCAGTCTGCTTGAGATTTATAAGCTGATTCCATCGTTGTTTCTAAGATATAAGGTGAGGATATGGTTCCAAAATGAGGTCCGACTCTAACTAGAGCCCTTTCTAGGTTGAACTCAATGATCCAAGTGCAGAATGGGAGATTGTTAATGCGTGGTTTGTGAGGCAAAAGAATATGGATGTGAGGCTGAGATATAGTGTCATAGCATAAGCCTCGAAAGGGGACAAAGAGGGAAGACTAACTCGAAAGGGTAATCTACACTCTGCTTACATTAGGCCCAGAAGGTTTTATATTCCAGATACTGATTACCTGAGACTAGAGTAGCTGAAGTTCCCTTGCTGGCTTGGAGGAGCTATTAGTAGAAGACCTAAGAAGATCATGCTTAAAAGGTCTCACAGCCCGTTCCAGTGATTTGGCTAGTGTCCGTAATAGCTGATGAACAAGATATCCTATAACACAATGAGACAGATTGGTAGAAGCCTAAGCAATCTCTAGAAGAGCAATCAAGAGCACTGTTTGTTCACTGGAAGATCTCTTTGTTTAGCATACATACATACCCAGACCTGTTCTTATGTGAACATGCTTACAGGTATGATATGTTCCTTATGGGAATGATATCCTAGAATATCTATACCTAAGTAACCTAGGTGGTATATCCAAGGACCTTAGAAACATATACCCTACATAATGTACATAGGTAGGCAAAGATATACATACATACTGGTATGTTCCTTCCCGTTGTGGCAACGTTCCCAAAAGGAAAGAGAGCCCGTCAATTTGCCAGGCGTGCCTTCCCAAAGTGAACAGTTGATCCTAACACGACCTACACGTGTCTGTCACATAAATTGTTTTTGTTTTCTCCCTCTTCTCTTTTTCCTTCTCCCCACCCGGATACTGGATACTCTGTTCCATCATGGAGAAAGCCAAAGTCATCGGACCTAACGGTCTTGCTCCGGTTTCTCTTCAGAGACAAGCAGACATTCGCATCACCACCGAGGTCATCTACGACGTGATTACCAACAGCAACATGATTAGCCTGGAGGAGAGCGCTCATGCTCCTGCTGCTGTTCGTAACAAGGCTCGTGCTGATCGTCTCGCTGGTGTGAAGACAGTGTCGGCTCGCCTCAATGGCCGTCGCTTCACCCAGGTGAATGTTAATGATGAGCCGCGTAAGCTTTGTGATGCCTCGAAGGATATCGAGAAGGCGATGAAACTCGCAAAGGTACGTCACATCCTTCCTCCATCCACGCCCCATCCACACCTTGACATCTCCACATGTGCATCTGCTCCTGTATTCGACTCATTCCTGTTCTCTGCCCTTGGTTTCTTTTTGTCCATGGG
Source organism: Penicillium rubens (assembly GCF_028828025.1). Taxonomy (NCBI): domain Eukaryota; kingdom Fungi; phylum Ascomycota; class Eurotiomycetes; order Eurotiales; family Aspergillaceae; genus Penicillium; species Penicillium rubens. Next base: position 7,735,558 of record NW_026890600.1, read on the forward strand.
TCCCCTCGATCCCCGCCACTTCCGAGGACAGCACTTACCTTTCTTCGTCCCGTCTCACACTGATCTTGAATAGGACAAGCAAGCTGCTGCTTCTCGTGCCACTGCCCCGCGTGCCTCCGTTGCCCTGAAGAACTCTGGCATCGATCCGCGTGCCGAGCCGTTTGTTCCGGCTGGACCCAAGGATGAAGTCGCCCATGCTCATGCGCCTCTGAAGAGTGCCCCCCACAAGGCCGCTCCTGTCAAAGCTGCTGGCGAAAGCAAGGACGCAGATAACGAGTCCGCCGCTGGTTCCAAGAAGGCTGGATCCACCGGGGGTGAGGACTCCGCAGCCCCTCCCAAGAGACCCAGAGGTATTACTGCTCCTGTTGATTTCATGAAGCAGGTCCGTTTGCTTCACTTGCAGAAGCAGATGGCATCCAAGGCTGTCCCGGCTGGACCTCCTCGTCGGATTGTTTTCGGGAACCTTCCGGAGTTGGCGGACATCTCCAGCGTCCTGCAGCTTGTCTACGGCGGTGCAATCGAACGTGCCTGGAGTGAGAATGGCGAAGTTATTGTGCAGTTCGTTGAACAGGACGTCTGTGTCAAATACTTTGAGGACCATTGCGAGGGGATCAATCTGAAGGATGGCGATAACGACATCACCATCTCTGTTGTCATGCCCGAGGAGGGGCTGCAGGATAACGCCGAACTCTGGAAGCGTGTGCAAGAGGGTGCTTCTCGCGTCGTTTCTCTCTCTGGTCTTCCAACTGGCTTCAAGACTACCGACAATGAAAACGTCTTGGGTATTGCCGCTGGCCCTGACTGGGGTGGGAAGAGCTTCGAACGCATTCTGATCAAGCAGGCTGAGGTAAGTTTGCATGCCAGTATTTATATGTTTTGGGTACCTACTCACTTGTCTTTCCAAGTCCGGTGTTAATGTCTACGTCTCCTTCTACGACCTCCATGACGGTTGGAACTTCTTGCAAAGCATCAAGGAGGGAGCGTACGACTGCATTGCAGGCTTCGAGGTTGATCCGTAAGTTGTCCGTTTACAGTTTCCCACACGATTGTTTACTGACTAGTTATTCCACCAGCTGCGCTCTGGCTCCGGGATTCCATTTCATGGATGAACCCAACCTGATGTTCTCTGGAATTCTTGCCCTGGGGGAATAGTTCGATAGGAACTGCGTATCCCTCGGCGTCCACGGCCGAGTCGATAGCCATCATGGCTATTTGAATGGAGATATGGGAATCAAGAAGGAACATCTCTGATTGAGATCTTGCGATTTGTTTCGATGGGGTTTTTAGTTGATTCTTCCTCTTGTTAGGAACATGACTATCTACCGTAGCCACTGAATGAGACATAAGTTATGCAATTGAGAACCCATGGGAACACGGGATCACAGGATCACAGATCCTAGAAGCCCTATAGCATATGGCAGCTGCCACAGTAGGAAAGATCCAACGTAGACATGCCGGTCAACCATGACGATGCCCGACACACACACCACCTTAGCCGTACAACCCAGATCCCTGCACGCTCACCCTCGCACAACCTCGATGCGGTCTCGAAGATCCCCGACATCAAAATCTCCAAGAAACGCCACCTTTGCAGCGAAACCCATAATATTTCGGCCTGTCTAATTGGCCAAATTAAATTAAATTAGTCACGAACTATATCGGCAGTTGCAGTGCCCCTCCTGCCCTTTTCATATTAGTGCTGATGAGATTCGACAGCGCCGAAGAGGGACAGTGGTCAATTGGAGCATATTGTGGAGTTTGGCAATTTAGTGCAAACTGTAGCGCCGGGGATGTCGAACCGATGTGGATAGCTTTGAGTTGTCTAAATTTTAGCTTGAGAATGGTATTGGTATATTCGTATACACTGCACGGAGTATACGGAGTACAATATATACAAGATAGACGTACAACAACTCTGCAGTAAAATGCCAGTAGCCAATCCAACCTGGGATGTATGCAACTCGCCCCATACGCCGTATTACTTCGACTTTCCGTGCAGAGTCGCCTTGGAATCAAGATTGGGTGTCTCGCCCTGTGACACAATAAGCTGTGCTATTTCGATACTGCAAAGCCCAGCATCTTGTTCTACGCTTCATATGTTACCTACAACATAGATCGCACACTGAGTAGACTAAATGTGAAATATGCCATATGTAAATTCAAACAATTCCCTTGATACACTTGTATTATACAATACAATGCCAAAGTACATTTACCATTTGCGTCTGGAATTTCCCCTGGATTTCACCAACGAACCTGCTATATCACATGTGCATATATCTGAATACCAAAGCCTCGGCAATATTGAATTCTTCACGGGCTCAGATACATAAGCATATTCTGTATTTATATCGCCATTTACAGCATAACACAACATTTGAAGTCATTTAACCCCCCTTATTACACTCCCAGCCCCACAGAGAAGAACACACAATCCCACGCCCCATAGAAACAATGAGGCTGAGACATCGGATCGGCATTTATCTTTTCTGTCAAAAAAGAAAAAAAAGAAAGAAGAAGAAAAAAAAAAAACCGATGGAGCCCGGGGATGAAGTCCCGAACCCCGACACGCTAGGATTTGGCAGGCTCCATTTGCATGTTTTCTTTTTATTTTCGACGATCTCTATTTTGTTCGTACTTCTACCCTCACCGATCTCGTGTTGACAATAGATAAGATCAAAAAGGAAACAATCCAAACAAAAGCAAAGAAAGCGAATGACGAAGCACGGCATGTCAATTCCTCCATGTCAACTCGTCATATAGGATTACCTATTGCGTATACATATGTGCGTCGTATACGATATATATTTTATGTTGTAGCTACGGTTTGCCTAGACGCATCCGTCTATCTATTAAATAGCAATTACCATATGTAAAAGACAGATCACCGAAGCTATATTGTACGCACGGTACATAAGTACCAGAGCCAACAATGCGATCCTCAGCCTAAGCCCCTAACATACCCATTGTCCTGCCTTGGGGAGATTCTTGTGCATTAATACATGCAGGTACTTTGGTTGTCTACTCTTGCATAGCGATCTCGAACAATGGAGACAGATAGATGAGAGGAAAGGGGGGACAAGGGGAGGTCGCGAAGAACAATAAGAAAGCCCCTGACGAAGCCGCGGAAATGTCAAAACCGCACTAGATAGTTCACTCGATAGCTCCTAGATCGAGATCTTATACGAAGTCGACAGAAATACGAGATATAGCGTTCATCTTGGCGTGAAAGTTAAGACCCATGATCGACGGATCTGAGGGATTGACCGGGCAGTGGATAAGTTCGTTCCTTAGCACGGTCTGGCCGGCTATGCTGAGTAATGGTCTTTCATCTACGTACCTATGTTGTAGGTATCCATGTGGGAACACAATGGTTGTGGATTGGCAGTGCTGCATATACATGTACGGGACATATGCCTGTATGCCCGAAACGGGTCAGGATCTAACGGGTTGCCGGCTATCCTTCCTGGACTGGGTTGGATGAGGCCGGAACCTCCGTGCCGAATATATAGGGTGAGGAATGACCATGTGCGTCGGGATTTGGAATGTAGGCCAGGAAGGACAAAAGCAAGGGGAATTTTGTGTGTTCAACAAAGATGCAGAGAGGGTAACGGACATGCAGAGATTTATGTGTGATTCGTCATACGGGATAAAGGTGGAAAGAAATGATGTTAATCGAAATTCGACATCGACTCTTTAATGTAATATCTAGATCTAAATCCGAATGGGGTTCGACTCTCACGGTATGGATTGCTCCATACGACATATTGTAGATATTATAGACCAAGAAACAAGCTTGGAAGTAGGAAGAGAAGGTGTAGAGCGAAAAGACAGGATCCCGGGTGGAAGATTTGGGGGGGTAAGGAGAGAACATCCAAAAGACAACAGACCTCCCACGCTGAAAAGAGGTATCTTAATAAAGACGAAGACCGACCCACGCAAAAGAAAACGAAAAGACAGACAAGTGACCTTCCCAAACAAAAGAAACGAAAAAGAAATCACTATCGCAACGCAACGTCCCCATCCTTCCTCATCCAAGGATACCAAACATTAGTATATTCCCGAACACCAAACTTCGGCCCATGGGCTTGATCCCCCATCGAAGGAGAAGCACCCTCCCTCAAGAACTCTCCATCCCGCAGACGCCTCTGCTCCCGCAGAGTCGGGCACTTCTTCTCCTTAATGAAGCGGTAAAACTTGCACTGGATACCCTGGAAACCGCGTCTCTGGCGATTAGGGAACTGACGATTGAAAGCCTCGCGGACGTCCTTCCACTCCCGACACAGGTCAACGCGGTGGTACCAGATGAAGTACATTTCCTCTTCTTCGTACTTTGGCCGCGGGGGACGGCGACGGTCGCCGTTAGTGGAAGAGGAGCTTGAGACGCTTGAGTAGCGCTCGCGCGGATGGTAAGGGTCTGGCGAGGAAGGGGCGGACAGCGAGATTTTGTTTTTGCTTGTGCTGGCGCGGTTGTCGGAGGGCCGGTAGCTAAAGAACATTTGGGACGGGCCCGTTACATGGTTGGTGCTACCTTGGATTGTTGCTGTGGTGGATAATGCTGAGCTGGTGTTGTGGTAGCTGCGGTTGTACCAGTAGTTTGGGCTTGGGGGGAAGCTTGGTGAGGGTTGGTGGTAGCTGTGACGGTTGGATGAGATTGAGGCGTGCTGGGAGCGTGGAGAGATGTCTCCGTCGCCTGGGTTCAGTAAGGCGTCGATTTTCATTTTGCTTTGTCGTGCTGATGGGAGTGTGGCGTATGATTCTGTGTGGGTTGCCATTTTGGATGCCAGTACGTATAAGAAATTGGCTTTGGGGATTTTATAGAGGACCAAGCTTTCCAGAATGCTCAGACCAGGTCTGATAGTAGAAGTGGGGAATATAGAGAGGTCTATATCAGAGAGCCCATGGACGGATGTGAAGTACAGAAGATGAAGTATGATATGTTCCTTGGGGTAAGCAAGGTTTATAGATCTCTTAAGGAAGAAGAAAAGCTGGAGCACCACTCGGTCTTAAATGAGGGAAAGAACAGAAATTCGAAAAATAAAAAGTCAGAGACTAAAGCGCTGTTGGATGCACTGGACCGACTGCCTGGGTCTGGTGTTCCTTTTGGCCCCCCTGTATAGCTGTGTACCGCGGATACACAAGGCTCGTTGGGCTAACAGGGGTCCTTTTTTCTCTCTAGAGGTTCGGTCCCACCCCCAGAGAGACATATTTCTATTCAAAAAAGAAATAATTAAATTGGAAAAGAATTTTATTAAAAAAAAAGGAATTAATAGACCGGTGAACCGGACAGTTGCTCCGTGTTCGGTGTAGTGGAGAGACCATACTGTTGTTTTTTTTTTTATATAATTTTTCAATTAATTTGATATCTTTTGAAGATGTGGCGATAGTTTCGGTCTACTCCGTTCCTTAACCTTTTCGAATCCTTACAACGATTGTATGGGAAAGTTTGGCTTTGTCTATACCGTTGGCGTGTTGGCTTGTTGGCTTGTAGCTTCATGACACAATCCGATCGAATCGTTTTTTTCTTTTTCTTTTTTCTTTTTTTTTCTTTTTTTTCTTTTGGTATTGTACATATGCAGTTACGAAAAAAACGGGGGCCACGCGGTAACCAAAATTACAATTTACCTTTAGCCTTTTGCGATTTTAGCGCCAAGGCGAAGTTTATGAATGACAAATCCCGAGTTTGGAGAATATCAAAGTAGTTATCCGAGAAGATTCGAGATGTAACAGATGAATGAACGACTTCCTAAAAGATCAAAAGGGAATTGATTTCTTGTTTCTGTACATATCTGCACTGTTATTGCATGAGCGATTAGGTGATAGGCTTGAGACTCCTCGAGGACACATATGAGTTAATATAACAAAACTAAATAATTAATAAAGAGATGAAGAATCGAAGAACTCGCGTGCATTTTCTATTTTAGTGTTTCATTTGCGCTGTCCAACGCTATCCAACGCTACCCGTTCATGTGAGAAGTGGATAGGTAACGGACTAATAGATACAGTCAGGTGTGATTTTTCTTTTTCTTTTTCGAGGTCATGGATGTGGGAAGGGAAGTGCAGAAATTAAGGGAAAAAACGAGAAAACCAACACAAACGCGCGGCGTCTATTGGTAGACGCAAAAGTCATCTGTTGCGGCGTACGCCATGGTCCTGGGATGTTAGGACGAATGAGCGCGAGGAGCTAATGCAAGCTCAATTTGGCATTGCCAACACATCTCCAAGCATTATGAGGTAAGAGAGATCCTTGAAGACCGTGGCACACAGGTCTCCTCTATCCTCTTCAGGGCCTTTTTCGGAGCTGCCGATAACCTATAGATGTACTCCGTACTATGTCCACTATACCTACAGATCTCAAATACCCGAGATATAGCGAACCATGGTTGATTTTTTTGTCTCAAACACCGGACGCGGGGGGAATTGGGGGAGAATCCAACTTCAACTCGGCAGCAGCCGACCACAGCGGATTTCCCGCGCAGTCAACTTGCATTGAAATATCGAAGTGATACATGTCCACTTTACGGATCCCGTTTACTGTGATGTTACTCGCGTGATAATAATTTTCCTCTGCGCCATTTTCCCCTCGATCTACGCCTTGACCAGGCCGATCGTCAGTCATCTGCAGCCGCCAACGGTTTTCTTGGATTTTCTTCAAGGTTTGACCGTTTGGACCATTCAATTTGATTTTTTTTTTAAAAAAAGGGTTATACAATATAGGCAGGTATATGCAGGTAGACGTAGTATTCCCAGGGTATCAGGTATAGAAACCTGTTCTAAATCACTCGGAGACATTAACCCATGCAATCTCTCTCAAAAATGACCAGAAACAGGAAAAGGACCAGGGCTAAAAGAAAAAAGGAAGGAAAAAGATAAAAAAAGAAGGCAGAGACGTTGTGATCGTATCTCTGCGGCGCAGTCAACTTGCGCAAGCGCCAAATCCATACTTAATTAGGGCACCATCGGCCACTTCTGTATGGCCCGTTGTTTCCGAGACCCCCCTTGGCAAGCCTCTCCTCACAGGCAATCCTAGTCCCTGAAGCCCCCGAATTCCGTGCAGATCGGATCAACATGGCTCCCCCCGGGGCTAAAGCCAGCCTTTCCCCCCCTCTCCACTCTGTTTTCTTTGTCTGCCGCTCTCCACCAAGTCCTAAGTCCAATCAGGATCTCTTTGGCGTTCGTCAGTCGCGTAGCCGCAGCCCGTTTCAATCACGTGAGATTATAGTGGTATTATATATTCTCGTATGTTTCAGTTTACAATACGTAGTAGTCAGTGTCTTGCATTTTTTCTTTTCCATATTGCTTTTTCATCTCGACAATCCAATACACGGAGTACACTAAGAGAGGAGATGCAGATAATATGCACCGCGCTTGACCCCCGCTGCGACACGAAGATCGACTCCTTCCTGAATAGACATATCACCGTGCTCATCCATGGTTGCCAAAAAAAAAAAAGAAAAGTGATTTTCCAAGTTTAATTATCGTCACATTGCGCGAGTCATGCTGTGCATATTGGGCCCTACTCTTTAATGGCCAACCATTAGCTAGGAAAAAAATACAAAATACAAAAAAGAAAAGAAAAGAGAAAAGATATTCCATTTAATTTATTTAATTTCAAAACGTGGGCAGATTGGTCCAAAATTCATCTGTATCTATCCAATCACCTTTTCCTATCGCTTAACGTCTGATTTCATTTCTTTTTCTCTGCGGTGAGAGGTGTCGAAATCTCATCTCCCCTTTTTCTGTACTTTTTTTTCTTTGTTTGGTTTTTCTTTGTTTATATGTTATAGTAGCTTCTTAATTATGAGCCAGAATATGCAGGGTTGAATTCCAAATTCTTGTTCTCCAGGCCCTTTTTCTGCAGCCGTCCCAAGTCAGGAGCCAAGAACGCTATGTCCTGTTGCTAGACGTTAGCGATAGCCGCCGACTGCCCCACGGTTAAAGCACGCAATTAACTGGGTAACATTACGGAGTATGTTGTCCTCGATTGCTTACGCATACTCTGTATGGACCTCCGTACTCCGTACTATTGCGGAGTATAGATATGAGCATTGTCCTTCAAAGCCAAAGCTAACTAAAGTTGGGGGGTTTTCCGACCTCGATCTAGAATTCCATTCAGATCTGGACTCATTCGTCTCTCGACTTCCTGAAATCTCCGTATTTGGAACGGGAAGGTCCGGTCGACAGGGCAAAAAAATGACTCGTTTGGTGCGCAAATTTCCGACAAATGCATGGATACTACATGGTAGGGGTATCAGGATCCAACATGTCTTGGATAGGCACTAGACCGGAGACGCGCATTCACTGCGCAACAGGCGAACCCACAGTTTTAGAGAACCGTTGCCTAACGAAGAGATTGGTTCCTCTCCACCACGGGCCAAAGAGAAACTTCGCCAATCTGCAAATCGTCTGTAAGTACGGGGTACTCCGTAGGCAATCTCTTGACGGAAAAAAAAAAAGGGCGGTTTACAATACCTATCATAAGAAACAATCCCGAGGAGATTCCAAATAATACCCAATAAAGGTGGAGGGTTTGAAACTTTTACAGGATCCCCTCCTTCAACCGTGGAAGGGCCTTTTGAAGCTCAGATAGTTTGCAAGTAAACCTAGGATCGGAGGCGATCCTCCGAACTGCGCCGAACTGTCAGATCTAAGACATCTAAGAATGTACTCCGTATGGCATGACACAAAGTACTTTTACTGGAGGGCGTTTGGAAACCGCAGAATAGTGCTTGATTTGGATTAGTGGAGCACGTTGTCAACTGGTCATGTTGGCTAACTATACGGAGTACCAACTAGTCAAGCTACCAACGGAATTAAAAAGCGCATTGAGCATCCTGCATTGGCGCGAGAACACCTGACAGTGACCTCCTGCACGCAAGAGTGACCATCCCGGAGACCCCGGTAATTCCGCAAAGGTGTTGGGCTCTGGTTGGCGTTGGCTGTTGGCTGTTGGGCCCGCAAAAGGCGCAAAAGCCGGGCGCCAGTGTTGCAACATCAGATCATGGGTCCGGGTAATCTCCAACTATCTCTTGGCTATTATTTAGCGATCCTTCAACGCCATCAAGAAAATAATTTGTGGGAAAAAGCCCTGGAGAGAAAGTATAATTAATAATCAACTTGACCCAAACCTGCCCAGGTGGACAACCCCGTAGCTCCTCTCGGCTTTCCGATTCGGCTCCGAGTCCCCTTTCTAGTTATGGGGCGTCAAATCCCGCCATCTGGCCTTCGACCTCCCAGACTCGGTGTATATTTCAGCCGCATGGTGCCAAGGACACAGACTTTCTCGCACTAGCCACGACGCCTACATTAGTAGGAGCAGTAGCTGCTGTACGTCCGTATGTAGGTGCTTTTACTGAATGTAGTATAGAGAGCATGTAGTGCCGCAGTGGACTCCGTTTTTGGATACTTGGAGACGCAGGTAGCCTAGACCAAGTACCAAGACCACGCAGGACGGTTGATGTGCAATGTTGTCAGGACTTAAATCCGTATATCTCCGCTTTTTGGACCCCACGCCAGCATTTGCTCCAAACGATAAACGGCCCCAGTCCTGCACGGTTCGATCCAGTGCAGCTCACCCGCAATGAAATTGGACACGATTATCTTCCTCTTTTTTTCCAAGTTTGATTGTGAGTCTGACATAATACCTCTCTCGGCACAGATATCATATACCGTCATGCTAACATCATGCTAGCATCATACTAGCATTTTTACCCCCTGTACGGAGTAGTTACTATATTGTACATAGTACTATTGGACCAGGTACGAATGTCAAAAATGGGGGGAAGACATGCCAAGCAAACTCAATATACAGTATCTACTAGTGTCTCCAGCTTTCTTTTCCCAGATGCAGTCTAGGGCGAGGTACGGAGTCTGTCACCTTTGTCTGAAGGAGATCTAACTGTTCGGCAGGTCATGAAGACGGTAGTATTTGTCAAAAAAAAGTAAAAAAAGTGCAACAAAGAGAAAACGTGGACTTATCCAATTTCCGTTTTGAAAAGTTAAAAATTACCATGAAAGTTGAGTTCAAAGAACTTGCAAAAACGACTAGACTCCGGATTCCGCCACACTTCTGGAATGGATCGACGCGCAAATCACAAAGAAATGATAAGCGAAGCAGCGAATGAAGTTCCCCGGCTGACATTTCAAAAATACAAACGCTAGCTCATTATTACCTAGGTATACAAAGCTGTCTTAGACATCGCTGTATTTTATATTTCCATTACGTTAATTACTGCTGATCGAATCGCGACTTGCGCTAGTACGCATCCGGATAATGATGGCAGAGCTATGGATCCCCATATTGGATGATATCACGGCAATATCAACCAGCTTGACAGTACTCCGTACTCACACTCCTTATAGCTATTATACATTGTTCAGCGTGGATAACATCAGTCATGATATTAATATTAATATACAAAATGCTCGAAACGCACCAATCCGCTGCGGGATATCCACAGAACCCCTCTATTGAATTCCATGACCAAAAGAAATAATGTCTATCAAATGATTCGTTCCATCCTTCGAGGAAAATACTATAATCTCCGGTCCACTATTGGATGTTTTTTTCTCCCTTGCCGATCTTCTTCACGGCCAGGCTAAGTGGGTATAGCTTCTGCTTCTGTGTCGAGGCTATCGTTTGTCTGATGACTTCCCTCCCTAGAATTACTGCTATCAAAATGGAGTAAGACGTATACTGTACCCTGTAACTATGGCTATCATCCAGATGCTGTTGCCATAGCCACCATTGTCCGCCCCCAAGCCAAGAAGTCGCCTGATCCTTGTGGAGATGGACGGAGTACATTATAAGCACTAGTGACACGTGGGTTTCGTGACGAACTGACGGAGGCTGTGCTTATTTCTCGTTTCGGATGGTCTATTCCTTCTCGGCTTATGTTGTTAGCTTGATCCTGCTTGTTCTGGAATCTGATGATGTACGGAGTACGGAGTATAGGGGGTTGTTTATCTCCAGCCCCCCAGGTTTCCAAGGTGGGATAATTTACTCGGAGACCTAATGGTAGACGGTTACACGGCAGTAATATATTGTAGAACGTATGTAGAAGCTGGTTCTGATTTATTTTGTTCTTCCGTTCTGTTCCGCAGACTCTTCAGCTCGAGAGAACACCATCTGTCCAGCTCAACTCTGGTCTGTGCAGTACGGTCAGATGAGCATACATATACATATTCAGCGGAGGCCAGTGTCAAGACCTTAAATTAAATAGGCTCACTACCGGTTAAACACACCCCTCCCGTCTTGATAGGGCGTATATGCAACTTCGCCCAGGTATATGTGGAGAACAATGTCATTGTCAGACCCGAATGGGATACTTCGAGCCTATCGTCTCTTTTCTCTGGAAGATTACTCTCATACAACCACTACAAAGGGCCGTCAGCATGGCCATGCCGGATCCTGCAGAATATTAAATTTCCACTGTGGATTCCGATCAGCCCTGGCGGCCTAATTTAGCACTTTGTTACACCGCAGCCGATCGAACGATATGCAGTGCAACAATGGGATGTTGCCATATCTGCGATGTACTGCAGCCTATGATTTAGGGATTTTCACTGCAAATCGCAAATGGTTGAATTGAATGTGATATGGTTAGGGAACAAGGGGGTGACCAGGGTATGGATGCAGCGTATGGGGAGATGTGACATAGAGAATCCTTCGACGCAAGAGGGAAAAAAAAAGGAAAAAAAAAAAAAAAAAAAAAAGGAAAAAGTCCAAGAACCAACAGTTAGAATCGTCTCCTATTCGTCAGAACGAACAATACTCCTAACGGCATTAGCATCACTTCTATTGAATTATGATCATGAGCGACCGCGGCGATCATGAGTCAAATGCACGCGCGTTGATGTCTGGACGTTTGTACACCTTTTTAGATCACGATACCTAAAGTAGTAAACAGTCAAATGCTCGGCGTCCTCTGTAAAATATCGGTGAAAAGACCGATCAGGTCAATGCCCGCACGTGAATAGTATTTCCTATACAGCCACGCCAATCAGACCCCGGGCATTGACGACAAGGCAAGAGCACTAATGCTGCCATCATCACACCGAAGCCAGAGAGCCGGGTCGTTAGCTCCGGGATCGGGCCTTCTGGCGTGAGCTATTTCTGCACTTTGATGTTTCAGCTGATAGGGAATTCGCAAGCCTGTTAAGGAGGTTGGGTATTGGACGGAATGTGTCGCTTCGGGATTTGTCGTCGAGTGGATCGAAAGGAGGGGGTGGGGGCACTATGTTTTTGGTAGTATTCGTCTGAGTTTGAGCTTGAGGTCGTATTTGCGTTGTTTCGTTTGGTAGACATCACTGCAAGGACTATACCTAGTTTAGTAGGTAGTTAATTTTCGATGGTCTTCACGGCTTTTGAATTTCTCCGAATTCTGGATCAGAGTCAATAATCCCGTGCTTTGAAGTATAATCAAAGTCCAAAGTACATTTCCATTCGACTCCATCACCAACCTTGGCAGGTCGTTTTATCTTCAGATATTATTATTAGCACCCGTAAAGTATAATCGGGCACTATCGTATAGCAGACTTGGCATTGATCTTCAGGTATTCAGCGGGTTTGGGTCTTCAACGACTTCGAAGACGCCAAATTGATAGTGTATCCTAGTCAATGACGAATTGCTTCCGACGTTCCTCCGACTGCTGCGAGATATTCGAGCCCAACTAATAGCGGATACTCAAGAGACTCTCGAGCACATGAACCCGACGACAAGTCGCATATCTTGACTCTGTTTGGCAACAGCCTTGATAGTTAATGCTCCCATTGGACCATTGCAGGAGCACAGGCTCAGAGCGGACTCATTTCGGAGGTGACGTCGGCCTTGTTCATGGATACTTTTGCGAGTCAGAACGTTGCACGGTTGTTTCGTGTTTGGAGACGTGCAGACGGAGAACAGGATGTACATCTCTCAATGAATCAGCCAAGGGGCTGAAGGATCGGGTTAAAATCATCCGTGCTTTGTATTTATGTTTGGTAAGTTTGCTTTACTGTAATTATTTCAGTGGATTAGTAAATTACCTAAATTACCTCTAGCGTGTCGGTTTTTTAATATTTTTAATTTCCTTTTGCAGAGCCTCACCTCTTCACACACACACTCGCTTGTTACATCCAACCAACCAGCATCGAGTATTAGATTGCAAGGGAAAATCAACCATGGAACCAAACTGAGCTATAATATAGTCCCATTTCCACCCGAAACACTTCGGGGTAGCCGAACGGAGAACATGGAGGTGTAAGTATTCTTCAGTTGATCTTCCATTCTTCTAAAGCTAAAAGGTAAAAAGGCAAATGTGGAAGGTAAAAGCGTGAAGATTACGAGATATCTGGCATCGTGCACGGGATCTGCCCTCCATGCCAAATCCTATCTTTTGTGATCTTCGAGGACTTTGCATGTGTTAGGCCGCTTTTCCCGGTAGACATGGGGCTATTTCTGCAGCAGTAGTGGGGTACTCCATACGGAGTACCGGAGTAGCCTCGCCTTGAATATTTTGATTGAGTCCACATGTATGGAGTAGAGTGATATCCAGCCTTGCGTCGTTGAAAGGCTACCATGCATTCATTCAGCGCCGTTGGAACGCACGTGCAATTGTAACGTGTAATGTATTTATTGAAGTCTATTTCATGTCAAATAGAGGCTGTTCGCCGTACATGTTGGGTTGGCGACTAGCTTATAGCGCTACACTAGTGACCGCTATAGGATAGATCTCCTGCGACATGCAGAGTTTACCGTTTCGGGACATGCAGGCAGCCTAATTCGTACAGCGAATAACAGCTCGGCTTCTGGACTATACCAAACACCGGTCTGTAGTAAAATGTACATTACATGTATACAATATAGATCACCATAACTCGCTATAAACCAATCACTGACGGAATGAACTACAGGAAATATATATCTCCATCCAATAGACAGCTATCAAGTAGCGCCTAGATACAAGATCGACAACACCAACATGTATATCTGAACACCTGACCCAACAATATCATCATCATCACCAACACAACAAAAAGCAATCAATATGTTCTTGATCTCATCCAAAGCCCAACACCAACAGCATTGCCTCCCCTACCCGCCCGTACAACCCCCAAAATCAAAATGACTTCATCTGCATATCTACCCCGCATTACGCCTAAGCCCCGGACCATCCCTAAATCTCGTCACATCTCAGTATGACTGCATCGCAAAAAGCCAAACCACGTGGCACGATAATTAACTCCTTCCTATCTCGATATTAAACAAGCGAAAGCCGCCCCCAACACAACCCGTCCCCTCTGGTTGGTTCATCCGGGCTGGATCGGAGAATTGAACGTTAGCCCACACACTCCCCCCCCCCTTGTGCTTTTAAACTTCGATTGCCTGATCACCTTCCTTGCACGGAGTTCTTCCGACTACACTGGTCCGAGAGTATGGCAGTGTTACCTGCGGATATGCTTTTTCGGTCTTGGGAGGGTGGGCACAGGTGAAACGAGGTACGGGGGTTGGTATGGACTTGGTAAATGGGGATGAGGGTTTGTGACGCCGTTGGCTGTTGTTTTTGATGATTGTTACTGGTTGTAAATGGCCTATCCTGGATGTATGCGTCCCCACACGTCTGGGGATTCTCGGATAGAAGGGTGGTATAATATAGTAGTATAGGTTGTGGTAGTTTTGTTTCAGGTTTCGGTTTCGCTGCAGGATGGTGGGGGGAGGGGGTTTCTTTCAGCTTGGTTGTCTCTCTCAGGGATAATTCTTTATCCCAGATACATGGATGTAGTCAGTAGTATGGTAAGTTGATGGTTTAGAAGGCATCTGGTATAGGCTATAGGTATACGACATGCCTAATCTAGGGGTTTTATACTGTCAAGAATCGATACAGCGCTCGTTTGCCTGTATTCATATTTGATGTACCATTTCCCCATTTCAGTTAGCTTCGGCAAGTAATGTGACAAGACAAAGCTCAGGTTGGTTTCATGAAGATATGAAGAGTGAGGTATCCAGGGTAATCAAAGTAAACGCCCGGTCAACGGAGCCGTGAAGAAAATAACAAAGAGAAAGGCGGCGAAAGGGCGGTGGCGCATAGCGGCTAGCCATAAACAACCAAATCAGAATCAGTAGTCTTCATCCGAGTCTACATGCCCGCGGTAGCGAGACATGTACCCAGTCCCGCCATCCTCGCTCGCCGAATCATCAAAGTCAAAGTCGTCATCATCGGACGACGCTTCCTCATCTGGGTAATCGTTGGCTGGGTTGTTTTCGGCTGTGGTAAAGAAGGTCAGCGAAAGTCTATGGTTTGGGGATGAAGAGGGCAAGCGAAGGCAAAGCATCACATACCATTAGAGTCAGCATCCTCACTATCCCACTCCTCCTCATCATCTTCAACAAAATCCTCCCAATACTCCTCATCTTCGGCCGTGATGACAATGATACCTACTCCTGGTTGAGGGTTGGCAATACTCTTTTGCTGCTGGTCGGACTCAAACTCGGCGAGGGGATTCTTCAGCATCTCAGCATCTGATAGCGGACGCCGGACGTAGACGTCGTAGACATAGTCGTCTTCGTCATCCTCCTCCACAGCCTGTTCAATCTGCTCTGAAGACTGCGGTGCTGTAGGCGCGACTCTCGGTCCCTTGGGCTGCCGAGGCTGGTGTTTCAACGGCGGCTTAGGAGCTGCGCTGAAAGCATGCTGTAAAGATGCAGGCGGAGGAGGAGCCGGTTTCCCAGCGACTTGGACATCGATGTCCATGCCGTGGTATTGGTCACCCTCTCGCTCGAGTTCCAGCGCGACCTGCTCGAGATCATGAACCAGGCGTTCAGATTCCTGATCCCAGCTCCTGTGTTGTACCTGAGCGGATTTCTCCAATGTATCAGACAGATGTTGCTTCGCAGCCGAGATAGCACCCTTGCGCTCCTCGCGCCACCGTTTCTCGGCCTGGTTAACGACAGGCCGTTTGCGTGGTTTAACAGGTGACGGGGGCGTGCTGTCCTGGACAAGTTCCTTAGGCTTCAATGAGAGAGCCTGTGCCTCAGCTACCAGATCCGAGACCATGGATGCCTTCCGCGAGTGCGCATTTCGCTGCATCTGCTCGACCAGCACAGCCACACCAGGCGCAGGACCACCGGCGCGTCGCTTCTGGATTCCACCAGGGGAACTCTTTGGGGAATTGAGATTTGAGCGCGAGATCTGGAAGCGGCGCAGAGCCTGGGCGCGGCTGGAGGATGACTCCACTGATGCCGGGCTGCTGTCGCGCACTGCGGGTTGCTTGGAGACATCAGAGCTAGCCGAAGAGCCGGGCTGCAGGTCAGTGAAAGGAGAAGGGCCACCGTAGACAGCACGTTTGTGCTTTTCTTCAGCCTCTTTGCGTGCAGCTGTAATGCGCTGCGCTTCGCGGAATTCTGCTCCCGGCGAGGTAGCCCGCACCCTGGGCACGCCCATCGATGATGCTGGGGCGCGCCGGTTTACATGAAGACTGCTTACTGAGCGTGGGCTGCGTACGACCCGCTGCACAGCTGGCGTTGCTGGTGGGCTTGGTGATGCATCTGCACTCCCGATCTCGCTGGCTTTCAGAGTGACTCTGTGGAAGACGAAGTCGGTGAAGCGCCGCTTGGTTTGGTGGAGTGCGGATTGAATGACTGAAGGCCAGATTAGTGTCTGCTGTCAATGTGTCGATCGAGTTTTCATCTCTAGGCAACCATTTTCATGGTATTATGTATCTTTTTAAAGGGGTCTAGATCGCGGGGCAAAAAGACAAGGGGACGGTTCTCGTACACAGAGTCTCGACGGGTTCTTCCTCGCGCCGACGCTTGATGTTAATTTGCTCTGGTGGAAGCGCCATGGTGAAAAGTTGGCGCAGATTTGCGACAGCTTGTTTTGGGGTTGTGGAGGAGATGAATGGGTGAGGCGGCTTGAAGCATCCAATTTGATGTGTCCGATCTTTCCCCGATTTGGTTTCAACAGTCACGTGATCTGAATGTTGTAGATGTCAACAGGCGCATGAGAACAAAATGAAAGATGAATTGAGACTAAGAGTACTCGAATTGTTATCTCTATAATAACTAGCCATAGACTATATATAGAACCACGCAGTGAAAGTAGCCTATAAAACGAATTTTCCATATAACATGTCGCTTGGTGCATTTATGCATTCTCCTGATTCCCAAAATCTGCAGATTTCTATTATAGATGATCATTTACATTTCTAACTAATGTTTCAAGTTCGGTGGGTAGATGGCCATTTTTCTGCTAGCAATTAAAAAGCCAATAGGACCAAAGTCCAAAGTGGTCGCTATGCAATGCAATAATCGCCGCCACGACTCGTCCCTCTCCATGGTCATCATCCAGTGAAACATGCGGCGTACTCACAGCCCCAAAACAAAATAAAATGATAGAAAAAATCAAAGACAAAAAGAAGAGACTCAAGGCCAGCTAGCAATACAAGGTAGTAAAGAAGGGAAGATGGCATGAAAAGGATTAATAGGGGGGATAGAAAACCATTGCGAACGGAATATGTCCGGACGAAGAAAGGGGGAAATCCAAAAAAAGCCAAAAAGTAAAGAAAAGACAAGGGTGGAAAGTGAATGGCAAATGAGTCCAAAGTGAGGGAAAAAAGAAGAGATTATGACCAATACAAGAAACGAACCAGATCAAAATGGGGGGAGGAAAGACATGACAATCAAGAAGGGACTATATGTAAGAACAGAGAATAATGTGGCATTAGGTTCACCAAGGACAATGAGACCAAGGTGGCATCCTTCGGAGCACGTGCAGATAATTATTTGGCTCCAATCTCCTCTTCAGCCCAACCAGGCAGCGAGTTTTCGTTTTGGATAGCCAGGCCAAATCCTGAGTGGTTCAGTCCACCGAGGGCAGAGAAGCTGGAGAAGCTGCTCTGAGGCTGATGGGCCGCACCTGCGCGAGAGTGGCCGGGTTGACCAGAGACAGGTCCGAGGGGCTCCTGGGAGAATGAAGGCAAGCTGACAGCCCGGGAGTGCGAAGCACGGGGCACGCTAAGGCTGCTGGTGCTTGCGTGGTGACCGTGTCCCGGTCCGTTTGCCACACTCAGGTAGCTGTTGGAGGACTTATGCTGGTGCATAGGCGGGTCCATGTGTCCATTTGACATGTCACCGTTGCTAACGCCGTTGTACAGGGACTGCTGTGGCTGGGACTGTGTCTGCAGGCTAGAGAGCGCCATAGGGTCGCTGAGATGGTTTTCCTGATCCTGTGCCTGATGAGCAGATATCTGGTTCAGGTACATTGTCAGCGGATTGCTCGAGCCGACATTCAGAGCCCCAGAGGAAGAGGACACATTCTGCAGCGGGTGACGGTGCTGTCCATTTTGGGAGCCGGTGGACCCTGATGCGGGGGAAAGGGCGGGGCGAGTCGGGCTGGACTGGGAGCCAGACTGGCTAAGGTTCTGCGGGAATCCGTTGAGAACGGATGGTGGTGACTGGCCTTCCATGCCGGCTCCGTTGCGGTTCTGCTGTCCGTTCTGGGTGTTTCCGGCTTGACGTGGTGGGTTTCCGCAGCGGTCCTTGCCAAAGTTGATCTTGAATCGCCTATAGTCCTCCCGATTGCGCATCCCCTCAATAGCCTTGATGGCATTGGCAATGTTCGTGAAGTTGACAAAAGCGCAGCTCTTCTCGCGCAGTGTGTTCACCAACTCGATCTCACCGTACTCCGAGAAGTCCTGGCGAAGGCGTTCTTCTGTCCAGGCCTCGTCCAAGTTACCAATATAGACATTGCGTGATGCACCGCCGCTGACTGCTAACGCAATGGCGGGCGGGAGAGGGCCGGAGTGTTTGCCCCATCCAATCTTCAGACGTCGGTTGTGGATCATCAGCCCCTGCAGATTGCTCAGGGCGTAGAAGGAGGCGGCCGAGGTGGGGTCGATGAATGTAACGAAGCAAATGTGCTTATCGGGGATATATCGAACATGGTGCAGCAAGCCTCCGCGGACGACATTGCAGATTTCCTCAATAGTAGTTTCGGGGTGGATGTTTCCAAGGTAAATGGTGCGGTTGCCGAGATTGTTAACGCCGCCCGCTGTGGTTGCGACGGCGGCCGCGGCAACAGACTGCTGCGCAAGCGCATTAGAAATCAGATCACGGTCCGCCGTGTTCAGCACGTGCGCATATCCAGGTGCGATTCCAAGGAACTGCGCAGCATTTTGCTGCTGAGTCTTGGACACATAAGCACAACGGTCCTTGCCGTAGAACACCCGCTTTGGTGCTTGCCATTGCTGCTCCTGGGGGAGCTGAGTGACCGCCTTCATAGCATTACTGATCGACAGGAAATGGACGAATCCAATCGCCTTCTCCTTAACAATCTTGACAGTATCAATGGGCCCAAATTTGCCCAGATCCTCCCGCAGGTCATCCTCGGATGTCTCCTCGGGCAGATTTCCAAGGTAAACGTTACGCGATGCACCCGACTGTTGAACAGCCAGGGCGACTGAGGTAGGTACCTGTGAGGGCTTACCCCAGCCGATCTTGATATCATTCCCCTTGATGGCCAATTTCTTCAAGATGGCATCGGAATGGAAATGAGTGGCAGAGCTGCTATCCAAAAAGGAGATGAAGGCGCAGTTCTTATCAGGGAGCAGACGCACCGACTCAATTTGGCCGCTACGCACATGGTTTAAAATCTCCTCGGTAGATGTTTCAGCCGGGATGTTTCCAAGATACACGGTACGGCTGGTCCCTGACAGCATGCCCGGGGCCACGGAAGATTGGGGGCTTCCCAGAGCCGCATTGCCCATACCCCCAAGACCATTGATCGGCGATTGAGGGCCCATCATTTGGGAACCACCCATGCCATCAGGTGACATCATTCCATACAAACCATGGTTCTGCATTCCTTGCGTTGGGCTCTGGATATGGTTCTGGTTGTTTTGGGCGTGTCCGTTGCCATTGGCCTGTGGGAAGCCACCGAAATTGGCAAACTGGGGTGAAGCGAAAGCCGAGGGAGTTCCTGGTTGGAAGGGACTGCCTACTAGCAGCTGGGAGGGGAGAAGGGGGGTGTAGTTCATATCGAAGCCGGATGCCATATCGGAGTGTTGGCCGGCGGCAGTGTTTATAGCGGGGATATTGGCGCGACGAGTATTCCGATCCGAGAATCCTTGGATAGGGTTGGGGTGGTTGTTGTTGTAAGCTCCGTGGGAAAAGCCAGTATCACCGTTCAGCGCGTATTTAGACCCGGGAGGGATTAGACGCGAATTATTCGGGATGCTCGATACATCCGAGGCTTGCATGGCGAGAATAAATCCAACACTTGTCCTAAGACAAGAACCTAGTCTTAGTCGGGGATGAGAGGCCCTGACTACCAGACTGAGAGGCTCTGAGGGGAAGAAAGGGTACAAAAAAAAATAAAGGGAGGATTATCAGATCACCATTCAGGAGATGTCTCCACAGCCAATCTCGCAGGGAAAAATAGGAGGATTTCGGGTGGAGAAGAAAAAGAATATTATCAAGAAAAAGAAGAAGCTCTTTCAAATGTAGACGTGTCTAAATGAAAGTTCAACAGTCAATTGGAATGTTTCAATCAGGGTGAAATTGGGGAATGGGGGATGGAGACAAACCTGTCCTTTTTTGGGTCTTTTTTAGAGAATGCCACTTATATATATGTCAATCCCCCATGCAGAACAAGTATATCAAGTCTCCTGAGAGAGGAAGAGAGGAATTCAGGTCAAAAGACTACAAAAGTCATTAGCTTAAAAGAGGTTAGGAAAACCAAAAGGGAAAAAAGGGAAAAAAAGACCTGAAGGGGAAAAAAAGGGGGTAAGACTGGGGGAGATTGGGGAAGAGTTTACAGTTGACACCAGTTTTTTTTTAATAAAAAAAATTAGAAAAAAATTAGAAAAATAATCCTTAAAATTAAGAAGCGATAAAACAAGAAACAGAAACAGAAACAGAAACAAAAGGGTGTAAAAAAGAGCGTGAAGAAAAGGAATGAAAGGTAAGGAAGTGAATCCAGGTAAGGTATGGAGGGAAAAAGGGAAAAAATAAAAAATAAAATAAAATAAAATAAAAGGGGGAGAAGATAATAGGAGCACTTGAGTGGGTTAAAGGGGGACTAACTTCGGTTTTATATATGAGATTATTGATTTATAGGAAGTTATATGCAGTCCTCGATTGGGTATATTAGATGATAAAGATAAAATAACTAATGAAGAACATGAAGGATATAAAGAATACCTACATACCTACTATAAAGAACAAAGAATACAATATAATCCTGGGTTTCCCCAAACTTCGAGTTCCCGTGGCTCCTACAGGATTGGATCATGCCCCTGACAGGTTCATGAGATTAATATAATTTGGAGTACTGTAGCACTACAGTACTACAGTACTACAACATACAGTACTACCTAGGGTCTTCTAAATCCTCTTCTTTTAATCTCCGCTCTCCGGGGAAATCATCTAGTCCCGTGACCTCCTTGATACATCCATGACAATGAAACTGCAATATCCCGAACATGTCAGCTACCTAGGTACCTAGGTATAGGACTAGTAAGCGAAAGCCTACACCTGGAATATGTAGGTAAGGTTCTGACTCACCTCGTGGATGAGTTTAAAATGTTCATCTGCTTCAGAATGGTAGTCAGGTATATCCCTTGATATACTCTAAGCACAGATATACTGTCCATCTTAGTGGTGAGAGATAGAACTATGTAGACAAATGGATTCAAATAATTGATTGCTCCACATGTATCATCTAATATCTGTGAACATATCAATCAGCCTTGGATCATAACCCCCAAATATATACTCCGAAAGATATCCGAGAGATATACAATTTGATGACTGCCTCAGGCATCCGTGGGGAATCCCGCATCTATCGGAAATTTACCCCTCTACCATAATGTGCGATTCTTCCCTTGGACAACTTGCAATTGGGAAGAGATAAGAGTTCCATTCTCTGTGTATCAGGTGAGTCTACCCTTGCATTCTAATCTGTCCTGCCTGGATTCTTCTCAGCCTTACCGTGTATGACTCACAGATCAGACCCAATATTAATTATTTCTCCCACAGAACTCTCCCGCCGCAACTCGAGCTGCAAGGACTAGACTGAACGTCATGGCGTCTACCACCATCTACATCGACGAAGACGTCGGTAGAGACGAGTCCCCCGCCAACGGTACCGAGACCGCCCCCTACAAGACTCTCATCCACGCCTACGTGGAACACCCCCCACCACTGAAGGCATCCAGTACCTCACTCGCAAGTCCCAGACCGACGCCGCCGGGGAGGATGTCGACCCCGCTGCCAAATTGGAGTGGAAGCCCGCCACCAAGTCGGCAATGAAGAAGGCCAACAACCTTTGGGAGCAGCGCAAGAAGAAGGCCGCCAAGGAACACGAATTGGCCATCCGCGAGAAGGCCGAGGCCGACAAGCGCCAGAAGGTCCTGGAGGAGGCCAAGAAGGTCGTGATCAAGGAGGACACCTCGCTGCCCAAGCCCGTGCGCGTTCGTCTGGACGTCACCGACCCGGCCATCGTCAAGCTGCGCACCCCCGAGTCCGATGAGGCCGGCACCCGAGTCCGCGTTCTGGGCCGAGTTCACCGTGCCCGCGCCCAGAAGGATGTCGTCTTCATCACTCTCACCGACGGCTATGGGTACCTGCAGTGCGTCCTGACCGGTGACATGGTCAAGACCTACGATATCATGACCCTCACCCTCGAAACCTCCATGTCCATCCACGGTGAGATGCGCGCCGTGCCCCCCAAGCAGCATGCGCCCAACGACCGCGAGCTGCACGCCGACTTCTTCGAGATCATCGGCAAGGCCGCTGGCGACAAGGAGGCTATTACCACGCGTGTGGCGCCGGACGCCGACCCGCAGACTCTCTACGACAACCGCCACTTGGTGCTGCGCGGTGAGACCTCCTCCTCCGTCATGAAGGTGCGCGCCGCTACTCTGCGGGCTTTCCGCAAGGCATTCGAGGAGACCCGCATGCTAGAGGTGACCCCTCCCGCCATGGTGCAGACCCAGGTCGAGGGTGGCAGCACTCTGTTCGGATTCGACTACTACGGCGAGAACGCCTACCTGACCCAGTCCTCCCAGCTGTACCTGGAGACATGTCTCCCCTCCCTGGGTGATGTGTACTGTGTGTGCCCGTCTTTCCGTGCCGAGAAGTCGTTGACCCGCCGCCACCTGTCGGAGTACACGCACATCGAAGCCGAGTTGGACTTCATCACCTTCACTGACCTGCTTGACCACCTCGAGGATGTGATCTGCCGCGTGATTGACTACACTCTGGCTGAGCCCGAGATCGCTGGATATATCAAGCAGCTCAACCCGGATTTCAAGCCCCCGTCCCGTCCCTTCCGTCGCATGAAGTACGACGATGCTATCCAGTGGCTGATTGAGCACGAAATCCCCAACGAGGAGGGCCAGCCCCACAAGTTCGGTGACGATATTGCTGAGGCTGCTGAACGTCGCATGACCGATATCATCAACCAGCCTATCTTCCTGACCCACTTCCCCGCCAACATCAAGGCCTTCTACATGAAGAAGGCTCCCGAGGACCGCCGTGTCACTGAGAGTGTCGACGTGCTCATGCCCGGTGTTGGCGAGATCGTCGGAGGCAGTATGAGAATGGACGACTGGGATGAGCTGATGGCCGCCTACAAGCACGAGGGCATGGACCCCTCGCCCTACTACTGGTACACTGACCAGCGCAAGTAAGTGTCGATATCTCGCATTGTTCCTAATTAATGTTCTTATCCATACTAACGTTTGAACAATAGGTATGGTACCTCCCCTCATGGTGGCTACGGTCTCGGTCTCGAGCGTTTCCTGGCCTGGCTGTGCGCTCGTTATACCGTCCGTGACTGCTCATTGTACCCCCGGTTCACTGGCCGTTGCACTCCTTAGATATGTTAAAAAGTTATATGCATGATCATGATAGGTACGGGAATGTGGCATGGATGCTACAATGGACGAATGAGATTTCCTTCAAAGATCAATTAAAACCATTCTGTTTCTATGTCACGTACACCGGGTACCGAGTACCTCTGTAGATATGGCTTGTCATTTCGATAACACGGACATCGACTTAGGCCTGCCGTACCTGCAAGATCCTTTAAACTGTTGCCAACCGATGCCAGCTGACTCTACGCACACACTACACGCACTGCACACACTACACACACTACAGCCCCAAACAACACCAAGGCTCTCCTCCGAACAATATGCACAGTCCCACCCACAAGCAGTCTTCCACATATAGGATCTCCCAAAATGTAGTTCTCAAACCCGAGATTTCGAATTCAGATGTCAAATCTCAAATCCCACAACCGTTGCCGCTGCCGCTGCCGTTGAAACCTAGCCCGAGACCCTGGCACCTGGGATTACGAAACCAACCAAAAACGGAAGCGTGCATGAGCACAGCCTCAAACCGAGTCCCGTCTGTATGGGATTTTAGGTAGGTTCCAAACATGGCTACTCACGCGGAGCGTGACACGATCTGTCGTGCGTCTGCGTCTCCATTGCCCCCTGACCGGCGAAGAGAAGGTGGGTTTGGTTTGGTTGAATTTGAGGTTGTTCGGTTTTGGAGTTAGTTGGCTTTTGGCGTTGGCGTCGTTGGTGTCCTCGTTGGTGTCCTCGTTGGTGTCCTCGTTGGTGTCCTCGTTGGTGTTCTCATCGTAGTTCTCGTTAGCTTTCTCGTTAACGTTCTCGTCTCGTTGTCGTTCGGTTCGCGTTCTCGTCCTCGTTGGTGTTGTTGTTGGCGTGAGCATTGTCGTCGGCGTTTTAGTTGTCGTTCTCATTTTGTCTTCTGGTTAGTGTTGTCGTTCCGGTTAGTGTTTTCGTTCTGGTGCGTTGTCGTTCTCCTTGGCATTAGCGTTAGCATTGTTGTTGGCATTGTAGTTCTTGTGGGCGTCGTTTTTATCGTTGGCATTGTAGTTATTGTTAGCGTTGTTTTTATCGTCAGCATTGGTTTCCAGCTACAGCAACCAAAGCCGTCAACGGGATCGGATCGTTTGGTCTGGTGATGCTGCTGATGCTGACCTGCTGCGGATCCGGGTCGCGATGAGCAGGGAACGGGCGAGCTACGACATGGCTGTGACCGAGGATAGAGATTGGATTTGTCATTTGTGTATAGAAAAAGACCGGAATCGAGATCGACTTGGACGAAGTCTGGTCATGGTCACGGGGGGTCGAATCGGTGTGCCCAGGTGTCCTGTAACCGTCCCGGGTCGGGAAATCCTGTCCCTGGTTCACCTCCTCTCAACATCTCATCATCTCCCATGGCCAACAATGGGAGATGGGTTAGTACGGACTTTCTTCCGAAAGAAAAGTTGGGGTTCTTGTTTTGGAGGCGGAGAGAGAGGAAGAGTGTTCCCCGTCTCTCTCCGTCTACAGGAGCAGAGGCGGACAGTGCGAGGATGGATCTCATCGATCTCGGACATGGGTTAGTACAGTCTCTTTTCAAAACATACCAGCAAGAGCTTGAGGTATCTCTAGCATCGTGAGAGAGAAGAGGAGAACATCTCCATGGACAGGGAAAGAGAAGCGCAAGGGTGATCCACTAACCGTGTGCTTCCATTGCTCGAACCGCTCGGAGATAGAATCCGTGAGCCCACAGGGATTCCCCATTCCACTCGGCCCCTTCAAGAAACACCCAGCCCTGTGTGTTCTAGCAGCGGATATTCTGACAAGTCTCCGGGAACAGAGAATGGAACTGTGTCTGTCTGGACCGGGTACATCGTATAGACGCGCGCATCGACGTACTTATTCTCCCGTTTTCCTCCCACGTTTTAGCAACCATAACTCTCGCCCCCAATGGAGACAGACGCAGCTCACATTCGGTACAGTCCAATCAGGGCACGTCCCCATCATGTTGGTTAAGTCGATCTTGATGCTCGCATCATTTCTCTCCCGTTTCAATGTTCTTCCTTTCATTTGTCCCATGGCTGGGGATGATACATGATCTTTCCCGTGTACCGGTCGATGGGTTTGCATCGGGCTCCGCACACTTTGGGTTAGTGGCAGGCAGCTGTCACTAAGTGTCAGCCATATTACTTCTCATACCGGGTTTGGTATAGGTATTTTCGACATCCAGGGCATCTGAAGGCAGGTAGATGTTCCCCAATGAGACCACAGCTGTTAGCCCAGCAGCACCTGTCATTGGAACTCATTTCCCTGTTCTTACTTAGTTTTTGAGTCAGACACACGTCATTTTTTCCTTTTCCTTTTCAACAACCCTAATTCATGCATATCCCAACAATACTTGCGACAAAACACAACACATCAGACATGCAAAGCTCGTATCACAAACTACCCCAGGAAAGAACATTGTTATGTGAAACAAAGAGAAAAACATAAAATGGAGCGTCACGAGCTATATCACTACCACTCGACTGGCAGCATTTATTTTGTCTTATATTCTTTTCCAAGACCTAGGCCAAAAAAGAAAGAAGATGAAGGGCATTATCATGATTGTTTTTCCTAGAAGACATCAATACGCATGGAGCGTGCACAGTTATGGCAACAGCCCTCGATTCCAACCTTGCAAGGTTATCTGCAGGGCTTGGTTTCACACTGCAAGAAACAAGAAGGCAAACGAAAGCCGAAGCTACAAACCATAGCGCAGTTTCTCGATGCAAAGGTCGAATACCAAAAAAGTGCGAGTTCAGCTCCCATTCTGGGCGCGTTGAAGGGCGGCATGGATCTCCCCGTTCGACGCCCCGGCGCGAATGAGCGAGACGAGCCGAGCGACGGAATCGCTATGAGCATCGCGCATGACGGCGAACAATTCATCCAGGAACTCCCGATAGTAGTTCAGGTCGAGTTCCTGCTCGCGGATCTGCTGGCGGCGCTCAGGTGAGTCGCTGGTGTGTCCGATGTTCAGGCTGGTGGGGAGGTCACGGGATCTCAGCTTTCGATCATTTAAGCGTTGCCGGAAAGGGTTTGGTTCACGGGGATGAGAAAGATGTGCGAGTGAGACAGTGAGAGAGGTAAGAGAGAATGGAGGTAAGGTCTTTTGCAATTTGGGGTTGGATCGGGAAAGGTGACTACTCACCTTGTTGCATTCTCGTTGCGTACCGAGTTGGTCTGGCGGACCCCGTTGCGGTCTGCAGGGCCTCCATGGTCGGTTATGGAGCAAGCTGCGGAGAGATCTGGCATCTTTGGACTGGACCAGGTGTGCTGTCAGGGGTTCTGCTCTTATGTGGGGAGATGCTTCGGGATGGTCTGGGCTATCGTGCTCGACGCTGGTCAGATGGGGATTCCCTGGTATCTGCCTGTGTCTAGCTATAGAATACCACGACTTCGTAGGGGTTAGTAACCAGACTACTGGCATTCCGGAGGAGGAAATGGATAGATTTATGATGGAAGAATGGGGCAAAACGTTTAAGAGGGCGAAGTATGAATATTGACAAGGTAACTAGGGGTTGGGACATAGAGCGGTCGGCCATACCGGTTTATAGACAAGTGTGACCCGACTGGGAAGAAGATAGCCTTATACATAGAATTCGTAGAGGTTGGGAGATGGGATTCGACGAGACTCGAGAGTCAAAGAGAGAAAGGCGGGAGATCAGAAACGAGGTATTTGAGGGGATTGGGCAGTTTGCCGCCAGTCCGTATCGTCCAAGCCGAATTGGACATCAGTTCCTATACTTCCGTAGAGTTCTCGAGCTTTCGAGGCATTTGGGATAACCTTCACTTCAGGCTTGAGGATTTCAGAATATCAGAATATCAGAATGTAAAAAGAAAAACCAAAAAGAATTGGATTGTTGTTTCATTGTTTTTAAGACCTTTGAATCGGTCCCGGATAAAATTGCCAGCCAATCGTCGTGTTTCCCTCCATAGAGAGAACGTTCGTATTTGGACCAACCTAAGCTCTTGCTTTTCCATTATTATTATTTTCGCCTGGCTTTTCAGTTTCCAGCTTTGGTCCTGGCCTGTGGTTTGCTGGAAAATGAGGCGAATTTGAAGTCCCTGTGTTGGTATTCGCATTTGTATGGCCGAGATCTGCCTTCGGATAGATTGGAGATACCAAAGAGGCAAAGCAGTCCTTCTTGCAGTCGTGGCGACTTTTGGACTTCTGCCCACAGTAGATTGTTGGAGAGTTGATGTAGTGGCAATGCTTTGCACACTTATGTTCCACTGTTTCAAAGAGCCTGGAGCCAATTGGGATGGCTAGGGCTCTCGGGTGGACTCGAACTGACTGCAAGTAAACTGACCACAAGTGTCTTCAGTTGAACATCGAATTCGACCGTCAATCTCGATGACTTGTCCAGACGCCGGAACTCTCACTATACCTCGAAGACGAAGCTGTGAATACTTGGTGGACAATCTGCGGATACGTTGTCGTCGGCAACCCGAATGGTTCTCTTGGACACCTCATCCCTGGGACCGGGTTCTGTTTTCTCTCACGCGAAGGAAAGCAATGTCACGTTGAAGAGATATGTGACTGTTCCCTCTGTCTTCCAAAGTTGTCCGGGATTCACCTGGGCAGCTTTGAAACTGCGTGCTGACTCGCTCTTTTCGTTTACAGTTTGTTAGCGCCCTACCCGTTCCTCCAACGTCCGGACTGAATTCAACCTGTTCCCCCCTCCTTGTCTTTTCACAAATCCTCCACACCCCCCCCCCCCCACTGTATACATTGCCGTATCCTCGACCGCACCTATTGAGTTGAGCACCGTCGGCTCTTCTCACCAGAATCGACTTCCTGATCCCGAAGATTTCATTCCCGGTCCGCGACCCACGAAGCCTTCAACACTTGAGCATCACGCCTTGAATATCTTGTGAGACTGCCCAGGCATCGATTGCTGGACGTTCAAAGCAGAACAGGGGATACAAGGGCTATAATGACCTGGCTGTCCAGCTATGGGAGTAATGGACGCGGTTGGAAGGGAGGACTGATTCACCAACACTCCATCATATTACCCAGTCTTGCAGTGTCTGGGTACTAAGCCAAACATCATAACTCGGGAGTGTGACATGGAACCGGCATTTGATACAGTGTCCGGTGTTGGTTTGAGTGACCCAACCCAATCACTGGCTCCTATGTGCTTCTGTGCCAGTGTGGTGTAGCAACTGTCTGGTTATGGGGGTCATGGACAAAGCTGGACGTGAGGGATGATTCACCATCGCTCCATCGTATTACCCAGCCTGGCAGTGTCTCGGTACTGGGCCGAATATCACAACTCGGGGGTGTGCCACGGAATCAGCATTTGATGCAGTGTCTAGTGTTGGTTCGGGTATGATAGACCAACCCAACCCAACCACTGGCTCCCATGTGCTTCTATGCGAGTAGTGTGGCATCTATCCTTTATACCAGCATTTTTCGGTCATTGACCATACGGAACGAACCATCGGTGCGGCAGAATACCGTGTCTTAATTCCGATGGACTATTTCAACTGTTTCCGTCATCACCTCCAGGGTATTTGTGGTATTTCCGGGCCATATGGGTTTCTTGACAAAGCTGTTGTGGAACGAGAACGGGGACGGCGAAGGGAACGAAAGATGCCTAGGCGGCGTTTCCCGGCCTTGCCTTCGCTTCGTCGAACACGCTAGACGGGGATCAAAGGACATATGGATGAATCGGACGCTCTGGGTTCGGTTGAGACTACTTCTCGCGATTCGTGTGGACCTGGCGTACTAGGCGGGCTGGAGGTAGAGGGGCACACATTGCTTCGCCCGGGTTCTCACACCGGTGTCCGGCTGGTCCGCAAACGTGTACAGTGATGACCGTCCGCATTTCACCGCTGACGGGGTCCTTCGCATGTGGGCTGATGATGGGGTTCATTGCTGTACCGCACCAGTGCACCACGCCAAGTCAGTTGGGATGAATGAGCGAGCGATCCAGCTAGTAGGTTCCGTCCCCTGCAACATTGCCATATAAACCAGGTCGCCTCTGTCGATGGAGTGGTGTGGTCATGAAAGAGACTTCGGTCAAAATTCCGATAGGACTCTATCCACGAAGGTAAGTGACAGGTATGACAGTATGGGCCCATGGGCCAAACTATTCCTGTGGACGTTGTCGTGGGTCGTCTCTTTGGCATCAGTGATGCAGTGTACGTCGGTTTTAAGTCGGTTCAGGCCAGGGGGCATGATGTCTGTTGATCTTGCAAACCGTGGACAAGTCTCTAAAGGCAATAATACGTCGGTCGGCTGTCAACTCGAAACAAGGTTTCATGGTCGTAGAACACCATGATCATCTGAGGCAGGCACAACACGGGGAGCATCGATCGGTGCTTCGAGGCCGTTTCATCCAGGCCATGTCGATGATTGCTTTCGCGTTGTCGGACTGTCGGCGGGGGTCGTGACGGGCATCGACGTTGGCTTTTATACGGCGAAAACGTCTCATCGTGTTTACAAGCAACGCTGTCATCATCCGCTGTAGCTTGTGGGGGACATCGATCTGTCCGAGTCAGTCATTACACATCACGGTCGGTAACCTTGGCCCAAGGAAGCGGCCCCATTTGTCGGCAGAAGGCATGGCTGGAGCAGTTTCTTCCTGAGGTTGTTTCCTGTCAACGTGAGGCTTCTTTGTCGGTGATGGCGATGGGTCATGGCAGGGTGAACATGAGATTTAATGAGAAGCAGGCGAGAGGTCTACCCACCTTGAAGCCGAGATCGACTACGCTCGACCCCTTCGGCCTAAGTTTGGAAGGACCCTGGCATCAAGTGATGCCAGACTCCCTGGGGCAACCTCATCACCTCAAGCCTTTTCAGTTGTCATTTCTCCCTAGCAGGACACACTCGGCTATCATAAGGAAGGTCATAGCCTGCAGTTTCCTGTCCAAAGGGGAAGGAAGAAAGACAAGGGAAAGCCCTATCCCCCAACCCGTCCAATTGGATCCGCCAATAATAAGGGAAAATAGTTCCTGGCGAGGTTATTGGGGGCTCCCACTGCCCCAACATCGAAATACGCAATGAGCGTCAGACTTGCGTTCTACAGAGTACCCCGGAGTCTGGAAATTTTAAATCCGGACTGTGCTCCGCTAATATGTGAAGATGTTAGCATTCGTTGGCAGTTCTCGTGGATGCGAAGCCTTGAGAGAAGATACGTGATCGGGCCGGGACGGATCTTCTTAAAGGTCCAGTCCTCACTATCGACCAGGATGCAGTGGCAAAACCAGCTAACAGAATATGGAAAAAGCTCTTGGTATTGTTCCTGATATTGCTCCTGACGTGGCGACCTGTTACTGCTATATGAAGTGGGACGTTCCCAAGAACCGTACCTTTACGGTGGTCAATCCTTGATGGGGATCCATGTGTTGGTGGCTCGAATGTTCTTAGTCCAGCCACTCGTTGACTCAAGTGGCAAACTGCCGAGCAGAGTTGGTCTAACTGTCGCTGTGCATGTACGGTACTTTCGGTACTTTCTTCTGTAGACGATTTGTTACCCAGATGATCCACGGGTGGATCATAGGGATGTGCATTTCCCAGGGCCGACTAGCAGACCTATTGTTCACAATGCACTAGTTACGTGATCCAACTGAAAAACTACATAAGCTAACTACGGATTCAGTGGCTTGTAATAGCCATGAGTTACCTTTCCAGCCTGACTCGCCAAAGCCTGTCCTGACCCTGCAAGCAACTGGGAAGCCTTACGTAAATGCCCTTACGTGAACATGACAGCTGTCTCCAGGGCTTGGGATTGGTTGGATTAACATCCCGAAGGTTTGCTGTTCCATGGACAGCAATAACCTTCTAAATTCTAAACTGTGTGGTCTTATATCACTTCGATACATCGAGGCAGTGAGTCTATATTTCAACACTTATAGGTATATTGTATCAACCTTCACCCGCGTGACTAATCAAGGCAGATCGGAACCCCAGTTGTCCTGTTTACTTCGCGAATGTCGCTATACAGACATCATGAGCCAAGCTCATACCTCGCCAGGTCGGAATCAGATGAAAGACTAGTTAGCACTCGACTACCAGCTAGAAAGGACGGGTTTATTGTTCAAGTCGAGAACCTCACCTTAACTAATTTATACCATGTTATGAAAGAGTTACGTTGTCTATGTTGTATGCCGTTGTATACGAATACCCACATTCCACAGGCATCCAAAAATGTCACCAACGCGCGAAACCAACACACCCCTCCATTCCTAATATACGCGTGAAATACTCTACTACATAATAACCAGCCCTGATCCCATACGTTCATCGTACCTTGACCTCCGACAATCTCGACAACCGACAACCGACAACCGACGACAACCAACAACGACCAGTCGCCGTATACATAAACACAAGAAGAAAAATAAAGACAAAAGCATCAGCAAAGAAAAACCAAAAGAACAATTTAAGCATGCACTTTTCCGCCCTCCTCCTCAGCGTCTCTCTCGCTTCGGCGCAATACGCCCACCACCAATTCGGCCCAGGCCCCGCGGAACTGGAATACCTCAAAAACATCAACGAAGGTCCAAACCAAAACCAGGCCCAGAACCAGGCCCAGAACCACAACGGAAATGGCAACTACGGCAACTACGAGGTCGGCTACGACGACCATCAAAACACCGTCCCGAGCCCTCACACCCCAATCCGAGCCCCAGCTTCATCGGCAACTCCTACGATCCACAGCACATTCATCGTGCGAGCTTCCCAGGCACCTGCCGCTCCATCCCATGCCAAGGCCCCGGCCCCTGGGTACGCGTACAACCACCCAAGCCCGTCATCCCAAGGCCGGTCCCAGGGCTTTGGCCCAGACGACCACGATATCCCGGCCGGTGCATCGGGTGGCATGGCTCCCATCGACCCGATGAGACCTGGTTCACAGGTTGCGCCTCCTCCCCTCTTCCCGGACCAGAATCATGGTAAGGATGAAGGGAATAGCTTCTGTATGGGGAAGTGCTTTGCGAATGAGAGTGATGCGAGGTGTGCGAAGCCTTATGTGAGTTTTCTTTTTCCTTTGTTTTTGTTTCCTGGGTACGATATGGAGATATTTCTTCGTTGTATGATATCTATGGATATATGGGACTTGCTAATGCTTTTATTAGGCCATGGCCATCTATAAGCCGAAGAAGGGGTGCTATATGTGCTGCATTACTTCTGACTTCTAGGGTTAAGGTGTATATGTTGGATTTATTGGTTGGTTTTGGTGTCTTTATTTTATAGGACAAATGATATGAATCTGGAAAGTTGCAGGGCGTCTATTCTCCTGTTTCGATTCTGACCTATGCCTCTTTGCTGGGTGTTCATGGTCAATATTTTAGTATTGTCCACGTTTCTTAGGAGATGTCTATTTATTTTTGTTATGCTTATTTATCCATTAACTGAGTAGACCGAGGGAGAAAGTTTCGTCGGCGACTTGACATCGACAAATAGCCCTAATTGGCTGACCTGAACCTAACTATCTACATACTAGGCTTTTCAATAAGCGTGGTTTGTAATAAGCCTGAATAACGGGACCAGCGTAACATTGCTTGGTTTATTAAACCCCAGGAGCTCGGTTTTAGAGCGATGGGTAGTATAAGAATAACTATGAATGACTACCTAAACGGACATAACAAGGCCATATATGCAGCTATGTATCCTTATATTATAGTGCCTAGTATAAGCCGGCTAAGAAATGCAGACTAAGGCAATGGTGAGGGCATCCAACACCATCAATCCCAACTATCCCTCTCCGCATCAATCCTACTTGTTTAGTCCTGGAAGGCCCACTTTTTTCGCCTTCATAGATCGACAGGTACCATCTTCGGAGGGTCCTCCCCACGTCGATCGACCAAGCTGAGCCACCCTCTGAGTATTGATCATGGATTCATCCTAAGATGTCGTCGGGAGGCCTGAGTCCTCTTGAACCGGAAGCGGAATGTGAGGCTCACATTGCTATGCAACTGAAAATATCCGCTCAGCAAGGATAACTGTCAGTTGTTGAATGATAATCATTATACGGCCCATTTCCTCAGAGCTGTCTTCCGATTACTCGCTAGCCTCAGGATGGAGGAACAGAATTTAAACCATGAAAGATAATATTTTGGCACCAATTGCGATTGTACGCATTAATAAATCTATATTCGCTCGTGGTATATAGAATAGATAATAAAATAGAGAGCAAATCCGTCAGATCATATCATTTTCACGCTGAAGAGCCACATCTCGCTCGGACCCGAAAATTCAAAGAAGAAGAGAATATAACCATAGTGGGCATAAATAAACCGAAAGGAAACAAAAAGGAAAAAGAAAAACAGGAGCAAAGATAGCTTCATCTCGTCTCATGAGACAGCAACCAGTCCCATTTATTCTTTTGTCCAATTCAGTTCTTCACGCAAGTCTCAGCGGGCCGGCCGCCAATACCCCGCGCCATGCAGATAGGAGCAGAGCGTTTCTCGCACGAGCTATCTTCCCACACAGCACTGCTAGCAGGGAAGATCGAGCCACTGTCCGAGACAATAGGACCGAGATCCTCACTCGCAGAAGCGATATGCGGGACAACCAGCTCGACGCCCTTGTTCACGCTCGTACCGGAAAAGTACGGGTTGTGGCGCGGGGGCAGCGGGCGCTGAGCCTCGTACATGCCCAGGTAGTCGGAGGCGGTGCTGCTGAAGGACGAAGCCACGGTGGACGGGGTGTTCGTCAGACTGGGCACGTGACTGTGGCTGTGTGCCAGGGCGGGGAGGCTGGAGCTGCTGCGTTGGACGGGTCGGGGGAGCATGGGCTCGCTGCCACGGTGGAACTGGGAGAGATAGTTCCATGCGTCGGAGGAGGCCAGGGATGAGCCGCTGCGGGCTAATACGGGCTTCCATTCGGTGGGGTCAAGATCTGACTTGGCATCATGCACGTGGCTGGGTATCCGCATGGCAGGGATTGGGTGGCTTGGCACCCTGGTTGGAGTCATTGGGGCCACAATGGTGCGTGGGGAGAGAGGGGGTGATGTGGGTGGTGTAGTGGAAGACATTGAGGACATGGATGGTAGTGATGCTGAGAGTGGTTTGCAGGAGTCTTTGCGGCGGCAACTATATAGGTGAAAGGAAATGGTAAGTATTCAAGTGTCAAGATATGATGCAGGTCCCAAACGAAGAGGTAAGAGAATTGGGGGAGGGAAGGAAAGGGTATTGATGGCTCTAAATATAGGCCGAGAGGATTTACCACATACCTTTCACTACAATATAACAAAGTGTTGTTGGGGACAGTGATCTGGTTCTCACACATGGCGCTGGAATTGGGTCAGCTTTATGTCTCCATTGAAGAAAAGACCGGTGTATGGAACACAAATGACGGCAACAGGCATGTGAGGAAAGTAATCCCTGCAGGATTCAAAGATAAGAGCTTTGGGGAAGATCACATACCAAAAGTTCAAGAAGCTGGCCATGTCAAAGTCGGTATCGTCCGAAGACGTAGATGGTTTGCTCGCTCCCCTTTGTCCTGAGCCCAATTTGGAGATTGCGCCGTTGACGCCGGATGTTCCTCGTCGATGTAAAGCTGGACGAGTGGACTTGGACTTGGATACATGAGGAGAAGAAGGGGAGCGGCGGTGGAAGGGGGCTGTTTGAGTCATGGCGGTGAAGGCTTTCAAATGCCTCACTATCTTATCACGAAGACTCTATCAAGACTGGAGCAAGTGTGGAGCACAAGGGCCCCTGGGGGAGCACAGACTTGAGGGATTTGTGGTCGAAGTATTGATCCCAACTGGAATGTGCCGAGCCGGTGCAATTAGGAAGACAAATGCTTTGAGGAAATTGAAGAAACACCGGAGTATGTATATTGAGAAACGTATGAAGAAAATAAATGCCTGATAAGGTGTTAGCATCTGACACACATCGGGATGCAACAGGGCTATCTTTAGCCTGTGAGTGGAGAAAGATAAGGCAAATATAGATAAGTGACATACCAAAGGGGGTTCTATACGGAGTGTAAGGTCTATAAAGTTGCAAAAGCAGCTGAGATGGGAAGATAAAAGTGACACAGAAAGAATTAATGGAGAATCGAGGGGGAAATGGATATATAAATACAAGGGAGGGGGAACTGGCAACTGAAGAGAGAAGAGAAGGAAAACGTGCTGTTGCGGTAGGATGAGACGATCACGTCTAGACTCTTGGGGACAGAACCCTTGGAGCCATGTACCCAAGAAGTCACTTTTGGCAGCCATCGAGGGCGAACTCACGCCAAAGAGTACTTCTTAGGTACTTAGTGGGTACTCCCAGGGTACCCCCGACACGCAATCCCCGATCTAGACCGGCTGAGTCACTTGTGACGAGCTCTAGGGCTGTCCACTATAATTAGCGCGGTCTACCTAGGTATGTTCATATATTGATTTGATTATTTGTTATTTGTATTTGTTTCTCTATTTCTCTGATTGTTGTCATTGTGTCTTGTACCACTTATTCACTTCATTAGGTACACTTTCTCACTTCCTAGACTGAAATGCATTTCCAAGTATATGCATGCAGTAGCGCAGGGACCCTCCGGGGGGGATCGGATCTGGTGTGATAGATTGGACACCATTCCTGACAATCACTATCTACAAGCTAATACTTGAATAGTTGAATACCTTTTGTACAACATACCATATACCATAGATGAAACAACATTCTAAATGACGCCATAAATGCCTCGAGGAGTTCAAGGATTTATATATACCCAGATGGCGTGAACAGGTGGGTATAAAATACATCATTGCCCACTATTTACATATACTTTTGTTCTTATATCTGCACAAGATAACGTTTAAGATAGCAACAGAATAACTGCCGGCTACGGCGACAACGAAAATAGGAACAATCGAGACTCTCTGTGGGGTATAGGTACCAAGTGCCACACTGACACGTCTGCCTATGACATGTGTGGTCCTAGCAGATGTGGGACTATCATTCCAGACTCGGTGCTAATCGTCGATCTTCCGTGTTTCGGGTCTATGGGGAAAACCGAGGCTTTCGAGAAGGCCTCGAAGTTATTTATTCCCTATTTACATCAGAAGATAACTTACCCATTTGATTCGTTTGTGATCTCTTTCCCTGTTTGCTTTCCGCCGGGTACCGAAATCGTCCCTTGGATAGGCCAGGTCGGGATATAAATATAATAGGGGCGAGCTTGG
Organism: Penicillium rubens; assembly: GCF_028828025.1. Classification (NCBI taxonomy): domain Eukaryota; kingdom Fungi; phylum Ascomycota; class Eurotiomycetes; order Eurotiales; family Aspergillaceae; genus Penicillium; species Penicillium rubens. The sequence goes on from NW_026890600.1 coordinate 7,772,539, forward strand.
ATTGAATTTTTTTTAATCGGTGGGCCCGGTGACATCTGTCAACATAGAATACATCATAACACTGAAGCTTTGACGTTGAAAAGTCTGCAGAGTCTTAGAACAAGGTCCATCAGTCGATGTGGAGACGAGATGATGTTGACGTCCACTTTGGGTTCTTTGGTCTCAATTCTATCTGGGTATCTACTAAATAATCGTGACTAAGCATTCACCTACACCCGTCCCGCGTGTAGGTGAGCCAATGCCTAAACACAAACCAATGCCTAAACACAAAAACTTCATGCGTTCAATTTCAGACCTATTTTTCAGCCACCATACTATCTATATTTACATATTTGAAGACCTCATCTTCTACATCAAGATAATCTCTACCTCCTGATGCCTCTTCTTTTTCTTTGAGAGCTTGGTTGGCCCGAAGCCAGTAGTCTCGAATCCTTGCGTGCGCACTCTCATTCCCAATGTCCAATTTTGTTTCCTTCGTACAGCGTCGATGAACCCTCGAATTGCCTGCAATTGACGATAATGGGGACTTAGAAGCACCCTTTATAATACGCTTTGATCTTTTGACAGGAATTTTATGGCTTTGCATCTTTTTAATCGTCTGCTTTGCAAGGGCTAGGTCTTGGATAGCTTGCTTGCCGCCACGAATTGCACGGTTTATATGCTTTTGAACCTTCGGAAGGTCTGGTTCGTCGTTTTCGAATATCGTTTGAAGCTTATTCTCAATTTTTGAGAACCTTTGATCCGAGTTCGGCGGCGAATTCGTGACTGAGCTAGGAATTTCCGCCTCTAGCGAAGGTGTATGACCATAGATCTCAAGCACTGGTTTATCTTCCCAGCTAGGATCAATTTGATCACAGACAATATGTGGATTCTAAGGCCAAATACCAGTATTATAGAATGATGATTTGATAGTTCGTGATTTGAATGTGTCTTTGCGAATAGTTTTAATCAACCGAAGAAAATGCCGTTTATTATCAACATCTCCACCCTATCGGACGATCTTATTATTCTTCTTTCGGAATTTCTGTTTAAGGACCGAGAATGGCTTGCTATCGAGAGGCTGGCATCGATGTGTTAATTTCGGTATAAACCACCAAGGTATGATATTAAGGGATTGGCAAAGGTATTCGAATTCCGGGGTTCCGTGAGAACTATGGTTATCTATAACCAAAACCCTAGGTCTACCTTTGGCAACTCGCTTTTTGGTGGTATAATAGAAGTCCAATAGCCATTGAATCGCAGTTTTATCATCCGTCCAGCCTTTAGCAGTTGGTTTAATGACCCTATAATTAGAAGGGTCATTATCGCCGTCGAACCAATCTTCTATTTGTTCAGAACCACACATTAAAAACCAGGGATGTATAACCCAGCTATCGGCCGAAATGCATTCAATACTAGTGATATTCTGGCCTATACCACCGGTCGCAATCGTCTTATTTTCACGGGTAGAAGCGACGTTTTCCTTAGTTCCAACGCCTAGCTGAAAGCCAGTTTCATCCTAGTTATAGAGTTCGTGGGCCTGAATTTTATTCTTTTTAAGGAATTGGCCAAAGACCTTATACTAATGAACCAATTCACTATATAATTCGGCCTCGATTCTCGCTTTTTCTATAGGTTTTTGCGTACGGAGAGTGATATGCGGTGGTAGGCGCGCGATAAATTGGTAGCCGTACATTTTACTAACCTGCCGGTCGGAACCGTAGTGCTGTAAAATACGATTTGCAGCGCCCTCAATGTCTAAAGCAGTCGGTGGTGTATATACTGAATTAAGCAGCTCAATCCAGCGAATCAGGGATCTCTCTTGCGACTGATTTAGTGCTTTGTTGGTGGCTGTACGGCCATTTTTACTAGGCGTGCCGTTACTTCGATTCCGAAGCTTCCACTTTGAGACGCCAAAATGAGAGGCTGCGGCCTGAATACTCTTGAATTGGCCTGATTTATAGGCTTCAACGGCATTTGAAAGAAGAATCTCTTCTTTCTCGGACGAAATTGGCATAGTTTTGGTGGTAAAAAGTAAGGACAAAAATTGAAGGTTGAAGTTTTTGTGTTTAGGCATTGGTTTGTGTTTAGGCATTGGCTCACCTACACGCGGGACGGGTGTAGGTGAATGCTTAGTCACGATTATACAAATAATCGCTCAAGCTTTGTCAATCTCCATTGGCTCTGGGGGCGCTGCTCGAGTCGCGGCCGGGGTGGGCGTCGAAGAAACATCGCCGTTGAGGGCCATTCGGTCGACCCTTGTCTTCCCTGTAATCGAACCGGCCGGACCCTCATCATTGTCGGCGAGTAGTTTTACTGTACCTGGACCTGCCTTGCCTGTAAATCGCTCGGGCACGCCACGGGCAGCCTCGGCCGGCCCGACAAAGCATCCAAGCATCGAGCTCCATATATACCCTTCCGTTAGCAGACGGCGGATTTGCCCATATGCGTATGAATTGGCGTAAGGGAGCGCAGTCTCTGGATCGCGGTAACGCGAAGGCAATGAGGTGATGACGCAAAGCGATGACGAGATTTCTATTATGCGAGGTTAGCCTTACACATTCTTAACCAATCGAAATGATACGTACTTGTCAAACGAGCCGGCTTCTTGGCGTTGAAGTACATGCTGTATTTGCGATGGTTGGCGGTCGCATAATCAAAGTTTTCCAAAATTGTAAGACAGCGCCCGGTATGCTCAATCACCGGAGGTGGTTCTGGAATCTCTGGTGGCGCTGGTTCCTTCACCATGCCATTTGATAATTGTGGTTCGGTCTGCAATGTGGATGGTTGGTTTAGGCTCGGAACTGGGGCATTTTCGGGCACCGCGGCTTGACTAGGTGTTGCAGTGGCCGGCGAGGCTTGAGGGGCCAGTGCAATTCCAGGGCTGATAGCCGTGGCCGGTTCAACTGGCCGAGACTCGGCCAGTGGCGGTGGTTCTCGCACAGTCGTCTCAGCAGCATGTGATACAGGAGTGTCTGCCGAAGTGGGTTGGGCATCAGCAACGTGCGGCGTGGGCAAGCTTGCCTGGTCCGTTGATTCTGGAATTTCTTGGTTACCCCTGGCAGAATCTGCAGCCGCTGCAGCCGCTGGAGGTTGATCGATATCCATAGCATCGTCGTTCTTGGTGGAGGGCGGCTCAGGCAATTTTTGAGGAGAGCCATTGCCCGCAGAACCTGATACACGACGAGATGTTGGAATTTCCACAGCAAACATTTTCCTCTCCGAATGTTGGGACGACCCCGACGACTGTCTCTCAGCGGTGAGATATTGATCTCGCTCAGAGGGTGGTATTGATGTATTTGCGCTAAGCTCTGGAGCTTTCCTTTCCATGACATTGTCCTTGCCCTGCTCGGCAGGAGGTGTGGTGATTGTCTTCTCCAAAGAGTTTGCGCCTGGTTGGATGGCGTTCGCCCCAGAAGACTCTACGGGGGTGTCTGTAATATCTGCAGTCGGTGCTGCAGCATTTTCGGGTGACTTGTTTTCAGGCGTCGTTTGGTCTAAGGTGGAGGTGGGAGGAAGTAGAGCAGGATTTGCTGGACCAGCAGCTGCATGGACGTCTGACGGTGGTTGTGATGTGCCTGTGGTAGAGACAGGGGTGGGTCCAGCGATGGTTGCAGAACTCAAGGCCTTTGACTCAGATGCGGCCTTCTCTTTATCTTCCTTCTCTTTCTTTTTCCTCCTCGATTCTTCTTTATCTGCCTTTGGTTTGATGTCAATTTTGCCCACCCGCGTGAGACGCCCGTTTGTCCACGTAGCCACACCACTCCAGTAGGAAATCACCGGACCATCAAGACGGCGATTTTGTAGTGCTTCAATCCTCGCTCGTCTTTCGTCCGCTTTTCTTTTTTCCGACAGCTCCCAGCGGTTCAAGCTTTTGCTATTAAGACGTTCCACTCTTGCAGCCTCCGCAAGATGATCTTCCTGGGTCATCTCCTTCGGTTTCAAATGGGCCTTCCGCTTCTCTGCCTCCTTCATTGTAGCAATAATGCGGACTCGTTTCTCCTGGCTGTCCTTGAGACGAGCATGCGTAAGCTCCTTGTTGACCATGGTCTGTCGACGCGATGATTGCCGAGTAGGCCCATCCTCCACCGTGGGAATCCAGGAAATGCGCTCTGACTTCTTCTTCGGCCGAGGAGCGGCGGGCATGGCGGATGGGGCGGTCGGATCGATCTTGACTCGTTTGCGCAAGGTCTGGAACCGGAGGTCATTCTGGGCTCTGCGCTTCTTCCGCTCCTCTTTTTGTAGTTTCTGTTCGCCCTCATAGTCGTTCTGCGCGTTCGGTCCTTGGTCCTCGTCCTCGTCCGACGATTCCAGCAACTCATCCTCTGCGTCAGGATCTACCTCATCCGCAAACTCGTTATCGTCTTCGACTTCCTCAAAGAGAAGAGCCAAGTCATCATCGGCAGCGGCTTCAAGGAGGGCAGACATGTGCTGTCCGGCGGTACTTCGTTTCGCGCGCCCTCTGACCAAAGTCTCCACGGGCATCTCCTCTTCCTCTGATGGAAGCCCGGATGACGGGTCTTCTTCCATCATGTCGGCCATGGTGTTACTGGGGTGGCGGGTGCCTTAGAATGGACGATTAAGCATCGGACGCGAGAAAGGGGACGCGCACGCGACAAACTAAACTTGAATCGCGTTTCAATGATCAGCAAAAATTAGAGGAAAATTATGGCATATAGAATGTAGATTCCACACAATTAAACATAAGCTGTTGAAGTGATGGAAAGATACTGTTGCGGGCAAGTTGGCAAGGATGGCTTGAACAGGTAGTGGCGCGAAAGAAAAGTTGGTGCCTCAGGCGCTAAAACGGTCTGACCAATCGTCTTAACTAACGTGTTTACATCGACCTTGAAGCAACGACACAACATTGGAAGGTTTCTCTGATTGTTACTTGGTCATACCTCGATTGTGATAGTGGCTGATACTACTCGATTATCACCCTAGAAGTGATAACCCTATTATACACCACCATGCTATGAACCCGGTTCTTCTACCGTAATGCTTCTGGAAGCTTGGCGAACACCTTGAAGATGCAGAAAGCAGCCTGCAGTTCTTCAAGCTAATTGACAAATAAAACCTAGTCTAGTTACGTCTCTACACACAGCCACCATGACCGACCCCAGGGCCCCAGGGCTGACGCCTCTAGGAACAAGGACAAGGACACGTACCTGACCCATATCCCTTGCACTCAAAACACCCGTGGACAGTCTTTTGGGTTACAAAACCTTCATTCTCCTTACATGACTGGTTGCATCATATCCCATACCCTAGGTGGGATATCTTCGCATTCATGATGAGTCTTCAACCATATCTGTCAAGGATTCAAGCGTCAAGGCATGACGCACTGGAATGCGGGGCTTTTTTTTCTCGTTTCCACTCTTGTCTCTCTTTTTGTGCTCATGCCAGCGCTTTTCTTCCGAGAGAAAACCTTGAATTGGACTTTCTTCTTTTCTTTGGGAGGGAAATTCTGGGGTTATAAAAGCCTTGTACTTGTACTAAACGTATACTTTTTTGGATATGTAGATTTGTTGATACTTCACCATGTCCGAACCAGAATGGAGACTCCTGCAAAACAATGACATCGATGGGGCTGTGCTATTGCCAAACACCTGGAGGAACTGCCGATTCCCGATATTTGTTTCCGTCTGGAGGTTTGAATGTTGAATGTACAGGAAGTACGGAGTATTGTGCTTTATAGATGTCTACATACATATGTAGCTACTTATGCACCTTTGAACATCCCCATAACTCAATAAAAAATGAAGCCAACCATATAGTCATAGAATAATCTAAACCAATTATGTTCAATCATTCAATCACATCCCTTATATCCCATTATATCCCATATTTTAAACCAAAATTCATCTGAATCAACTATCGAATTGTGGGTGAAGCTGAAGGAGGGCCCTCCACCAACCACAGCCATCTTCCTCGGGCATCCGGCCAGCTCCCCAACATCTCTCTTCCTCCTTCTTTTCCTCTCCGCTTCTCATCCTCCCTTTGACTTCTTCCTCACTTCTCTTTTCTTCTTCTTTTGCTTTCTGCATTCTTAGGGTGAATTCGACTTTTAGTGTTGAAGACTCTCGGAGCGCAACACTCACTTCCAGCCACCTCGATCCCTTTGGAACCGGATCATCCTTTCCATCTTTTCTTTCTCACTTGACGCACTTCGTGCCAGACCATCCTTGTGAATCCATGTTTTTGAGCCTTTGACGACTATAGAAAAGGACCTGTCTCTTTTTTTTTTCTCCCCTTGACCTCAACTCGATTGCTTTGGGACACCCGCAGATTGTCATACACCCGGAGCAAACGGTAAGATTATCATCAAAGACACTCGACACTGCATAGTGGTGTTTATGCTTGGAAGGCATCGGTCTCGGTATGAAATATCCCCACGATTAATCTCGACTCTGTGGAATTGCTTTGACGACCCCTCCCGCTTTGCGACCCCCCCAATAACAACACACATATTCGAACACCAACTAATTTCGACTTCGATCTCTAGTGTGTCCTCGATCATTCGCTCTATCCTTATTCCATGATATCTATCCCACGGTTTTGAACGAAGCTACATTTGATTTCCGACCTTGCTCTATTTTGCTATTTGCGCGGAGGTCATACTTTGTGGAAGAGATTCGGGCACTGCCTTGCTGAAGGCATAAAGAGATAATCCATAATGTTGCCGGTTTCGCGGCCTGACGGTCAGATGAATTTCAATTACATCCCAACCACCCAACCCATGTCCGGTACCTCGACGGGGCGCAGCTCTCCCAGTGATCTGGCCGGGTCTGGGAACCCAAGAATGCCGTTTGGACCTTCTCCGGGGTCTATTGGCAGTTCGAGGCCAGGGGCTGGTTCCCCTTCTCACGATCTGACATCGCGTCTGTACTCGAAGCGGTAGGTTTGCTTCCCGTGGGACACAGAACTGCGACAATCGGCTGACACTTTTGGACTCTTCTCGCAGAGCCCGTGAAATTCAAGCGCAAGAAGGCATTTCTCCTAGTATTTGGGGACCTCCTACTAGCGGCCATTCGACCCCGCTTCGCGAGAATATTCCCGAATCGCCGAGTCAAGATAGCTTTCCCGATTTGATTCCTACCACGAATGGCTCCATGGACAGCCCTGGCCGCCGAGCTCGCGCTGGAACGGTTCCCTCTCGTTTCCCTCCAATGGGCACACTGAATGAGATGGATCTTCAACAGCCTTACCTGTCGCAGACCTCACGACCAACGCCTTCAACGAGTCCTTTTAGACCCCCCGGTGTTTCCGGGATAGATACAAGTTCCAAGGTCGCGAGTTCAACTGGTGTGCCCAACCCGGCATCGCTATCCCGCCTTCGAGCTGGCTCGATGCCGCAGAGAAGCAACTTTTTGGGAGGTGGCGGCCCCTTCGGCCCATCACTGTTTTCAACCAACTGGTCGACGGGTCGTGAGAGAGCTACAACTTTAACAAGCATTCGATCTTCCGAAGGACCGACTTCGCCCAGCCACTCTTCTTTCTCGAGGGATGGACTCGCGGATACCGATGTGAAGACCCTGGATTACCTGGGGCTTGCCGAGACCCCTCAACAGGGAATGTCCTCTCTTGCACGTCCTTCGATGGAAGCTTTGATGCAACAGCAGCAGCAGCAACAGCAAGCTTCTGCGCTGCCACCACTCCTGGCTGAGTTGGCGATGATGAAGAACAATAACCGATTCCGATCATACTCTGTCAATGCTAAGGAGAAATACGCGGATGATGAGGATCTTGAATATGAGAACCGTTACTCCCAACTTCCCTCGGGCACTATGACGCCGACTGCCGCTGCAACTGCCGCGCAACTTGCCGCCACACAGGCCCAGATCCACCAGCATAACCTCGCTGTCCAGGCTTTTGCTAGCCATGCCTCTGTTAGCAGACCCCGGGCGCGAACTGCTGGAATTTTGGAGGCACCTCCCCAGCGATCATCCATCCGCAACTACCTCGCAACACCTTCCCGCCTTGACAACAGCTTCAGTGCTTCTGACCTGCAGATCGCCGAGAATGGCGAATATGACGAATTGTCCGAGGCAGTTCAGCTAATGCATCTTGGCGGTAACGGTATTCCTGCCATGAGTGGCCGACCGGCCGGTGAGATGGCGGATGAGAACAACCAGGATGGACCTACCCGGGCACTTTGGATTGGTAGCATTCCCGTATCCACTACCGTCACATCCCTGGAGGCCATCTTTGGCATGTATGGAAAGATCGAGTCGACCCGTGTTCTAACTCACAAGAACTGCGGATTTGTCAACTTCGATCGCCTTGATAGCGCTGTGCAAGCCAAGTCGCTGCTCAACGGCAAGGAGATTTTCCCAGGCGCAGGCCCCGTTAGAATTGGTTATGCCAAGGTCCCTGGTGCATCCGCCACTGGTACGCCTGGTGCAAATGGCATCCAGTCATCTCCTACTCCTGAACAAAACTTCAGATCAAACCTTGCAGCGGCAGATGGGGCGGATCGAGCGGATAGCGCTAACGTTATCCCTCAGATTCCCGCTCTGGCTGACCTGTTGCCTGAGATGGTGCAAATCGTGCAAGAATTCGGCGCAAGCGAAGATGACTTGAAGAACATCACGGCAAGCATCCAGGCTTCCATCGCATTCAAAGCTTTCGAGGATGAGATCCCCTCGGTCCCGGAAACGAGTCAGTCCCGGATGTTCGACGCCCCTCGTCTCCGAGACATCCGGAAGCGTATTGACAATGGCGCATGCTCGATCCAAGAAATTGAGGAGACTGCCGAGGCAATGCTCCCTGAGATCGCAGAGCTAGCGTCCGATTATTTGGGCAACACTGTAGTTCAGAAACTGTTTGAATTCTGCTCTGAATCCACCAAGGAGCAGATGCTGACTCACATTGCACCCCATCTCTCCGAAATTGGTGTTCACAAGAATGGAACTTGGGCTGCACAGAAGATCATTGATGTTGCAAAGACTCCTTCACAGATGAAGTTGATTGTTGATGCTCTTCGCCCTTACACTGTCCCTCTTTTCTTGGATCAGTATGGAAACTATGTCTTGCAGTGCTGCCTGCGATTCGGCAGCCCCTTCAACAGCTTTATCTTTGAGTCTATGCTCAGCCGAGTGTGGGAAATCGCCCAGGGACGTTTCGGCGCCCGAGCGATGAGGGCTTGTCTCGAAAGCCACCATGCCACCAAGGATCAGCAGCGGATGCTCGCATCCGCCATCGCTCTCCACAGTGTGCAGTTGGCTACTAATGCCAACGGAGCTCTTTTGCTCACTTGGTTCCTTGATACGTGCACATTCCCTCGCCGCCGAACCGTGCTGGCCCCGAGACTCGTGCCTCACCTTGTTCACCTTTGTACCCACAAGGTTGCCTATCTCACTGTTCTCAAGGTGATCAACCAGCGCAACGAGCCGGATGCCCGAGACATTGTTCTAAAGGCACTCTTCTTCAGTCCCGGCGATGAAGTCTTGGAGAAGATTCTGAGCGATCAGACATCTGGCGCGACTCTGATCTTCAAGGTCTTGACCACCCCGTTCTTTGACGAGTCTATGCGCACTGAAGTCGTGAAGAACGTGTCCAAGGTTCTCACGAAGCTGAAAGCTTCCCCAAGCCAAGGCTATAAACGTCTGATGGATGAAGTGGGCCTCTCCTCACGAGGTAGCGGTCGGGAGCATCACCACGGACGTGAGCACTCCACCCCGGAGAAACCCCAACACCGCCAATCCTCCCGCCACGGAAGCACTGGTTATCCAGGCCAGCCGTCCATGGACAGACAGTACAATGGCCAGTTTGCTCCCAACACGTTTGGACAGAACCCGGACAACCGTCCTATCTCCGCCGACCAGACCAACGCCCCGCCGCTTGATCCATACTCGACCAACGGCCTCGGAAGCCACATGAACGGCCTTTCCGGTGCAGGCGGATACAGCCAGGAATCCCTGAGCCAGCAACAGCTGCAATACCAAGCCTTCCTCGCCGCACAAGCTCGTGGCGTTCCCACGGGTTATCCTGGCATGTCGGGCGCCAACTACGGCTACCCAGCTGGTTCGCCTGCTGTGGATAACCTGCGATCCCTGCAGCCGCAGCAGGCTTCCACGCTGCCCGCCGGACCGGGCCAGATGAGTCCGAGCCCGATGCTTGCTCAGAACAACTACCAACAGTTCAGCCCCGTTGTCAACCCTGCCCAGATGTATCAATACCCTCCGCAATACTACCCCCAGGCACAGTCTGTGCAGGGGCAGCCGGGCGGAGGCCGACGTGGACGGGTGAGTTCATTCTCGGACCGACCCTAAACCGTGTAACGCGGCAATACTAACGTGCATGCCTTGTGCCCAGCGTTGATCCCGTCTTCGCGTATGATTTCTAATCGATCTGCCTTCACATCTACATGTATAAATTTTTCTTGATCATCTTATTTTCTTCTCTATTTTCTCATTTTTTGAAGTTTCTCATGGAGACCAAGCGGGTTTATCTAGCTACGTGTTGTGATTTCATTGTCCTATCTCTTCGCCCTGATCGGACGCTGGACCGCCGGCAGGGGAGAATCGGACCCGGGAGAGGAACTGGCTATGCATAGGGAACCGGTGGTGAAAAAGTCTTGTGTCTCTTCTGGGTGGAGGCCCAGTTTTGTATCTTCAGCGTTTTTGAATGACCTTGTATCTCTTGTGATCTTACGATAGGCCTTTTTCTCTTCTGTCTATTGTTTTAAGATCGAGATGTTGGCTGCCTAGTGGACCATAGTGAATTGATGCAGACGTGAAAAGATACTATATCGTAATGAATGTGAATATATCGAATATCGAATTTGAGAGAATGAGCTTTATTAAGATCCCTCCAATATTGAATTTATATGAGGCCGGGACCTGGGACCTCCACAACTACCCGGCGACATCTCATCGCTCATTTTCACCATCACCCAACGAGGGAAAGGTAAAGCCCAGGATGGGCGGTATTATACAAGAGGAGACAGCAATTCTCTTCCGGGATAAAAATATATATCTCGTCGACATCCCGCATTCAATTGCGCTCGCGCAAGAAGGGAAGTCAATCCCACAACAACCAGCACCAGAATCAAGTTCAGGAACAGAAAAGAGCACACATAGAAAGATACGGAAACTACTTTCATGCTCACCTATAGAAGCGCCTTTCCCCTCTACTGAGCCTAAAAAGCCAGCTGCTCTCGCCAAGGTCCTCGACACCATTCCTATTTCCGAGAGGCGGTTCCACTCGGAACTGATACTGCCACTCGTGAGGGATTCTCTCGAGACTATCAAGGCTGGATATCCCCATGATCGCCCATGGTGCGAGGCTCGAGCTGTGCCTAATCAACCTCATGATAGCACAGAGCCAAATCAGCACCCACGGAAGCGTCGGAAGGGATATGATTATACGTGGTTAGAGTCTGCGCCGGATGATCACGATTCAACTAAAAATGAACCACCAATAATTCTATCAACCACCTCACCGAACGATTTCGAGGCTTTATCAGAACTAGCCATTGTCAAGAATCCGTCATCAGAGCCCGCAATCATCAGGGTTGGAAGCTGGCACCGTGCTGAAGCGAATTCTCCATGTGAATATACGGTCCCAGCCGAGTCGAGCTTTGTGCTATGTACACTGCCTCTATTTCAAGCCGAAGTCGACCGTCCATTCACACCCAATAACTATCCCATTCCCGGTCTTCCCCATCACCAGAAATTTAATCTCATCCTCATGGACCCGCCCTGGCCAAACAAATCTGTGCGGCGCAGCAGACACTACCAAACACATCACTATTCCGAGATGGATGTGCTTACCGAAGGCTTACGAGATATACTCCGTGTACATTCGCACTACCCCAAAACAAAGCAGGGGCCACATCCATCTGAAACCCACCCCGGACTCGCGATCCAGAGCGAACAGTCTATAGCTGCTATATGGATCACGAATGCTGAAAAGGCCCGGCGAGCAGCATACGAGGCCTTGAGCGACGCAGGCTTTGCCATCAGCGAGGAATGGATCTGGGTCAAGACCACGTGGGACGGACAACCGATCTCAGCACTGGACGGTCTTTGGCGGAAACCGTACGAGATCCTTGTTATTGGCCGCAAGAGTGGCCTTAATGTCGACGCCAACGCTACTGCCAACAATACCTCACCCCTGCCTCAAACAGATGACCTGACGCGCATGGGTGAGGCCATTACCACGAGACGAGTCATCGCTGCGGTTCCGGACTTACATTCTCGTAAACCGAACCTGAAATCTATTCTTGAGAATGTGTTTTTCACGGAGACTGGTCATCTCCAGGAGTATTCTGCCCTCGAGGTTTTTGCGCGCAACTTGACGGCTGGCTGGTGGGCTGCTGGTAATGAGGTCCTCCGGTTCAATGCCCGTAAGTGCTGGGTAGATCTTGGGAGTGAGAGGGATAGAGACATGGTTGAATGTGCATGACTATGCAAGTTGGGTTTTGGTTCGGTCTGATTTCATACATTGATGACTTCCAATGCTGTCAACAAGGAGGGGTTACCTTTTGACTCGGCACTTATGTGTATATGGTCATGATACTTGGTGCAGTTTGTACATGGTTCGCAATGCACACATAACTATACAACACATATCGAGGCGGTCCTATGGGCCCACACCGGCTTAATCCCACGATCTGCAACCAGCGCGGAACTCCTGCCGCGCTGACAAAATACAATGCAACTGTGTTCTTATCAGACTTATAAACATCGAGTGACTCAATTACAATAATAGAATGGCTTTGTTCACACTACATATACTTTCAAAAGCCTAGCGTGTGACCCCTGAACCCGCCGGATTCAGCCTCATCGAATAGCCAGATTCCCCCAACAAAATCTTCTACTCGGTATGATTTTGGAGATGGCTAAAGATCAAGAAAACGGTTCAGTCAATGACAGTGCGGAGCGTCCAAAATGCTTCACCAGCACATTCCAAGAAGTTCTCTTCGTCCTAACGGCCACAATGGCCATTGGCCAGCAGTCGTTCTTCCAGGGCTGTATCGTGGGGGTAACCGCATCTATTGGCAAGGATTTGCATATGAATTCTGCTGAAATTACTTGGATCAATGCCGGTGCTTCGTACGTATATTTATCTCTGTTTCAGTATTTGAGTTTCTCGCGGCTTTTTATGTTTTGGATCTCTTCCTATCCCCATATACATCATACAACCTTGAGACATATATCAAACAACATAAACCACTAACCATGCACTCAACCCGAATAGCCTCACAAGCGGCGCCTTCCTCCTCACCTTCGGGAAGCTAGCCGACATGTTCGGACGCAAGATACTCTTCATAATCGGCATGGGCGGTTTCACCATCTCGCTACTCATCGCCGGATTCGCAACAAATGCCATTTATATGGACGTCTTCTCGGGGATTTTAGGGTTATTCGCCGCAGCCGTCGTCCCACCGGCCGTTGGTGCCCTCGGCACAACTTATGAGAAACCCTCAAAGCGCAAGAACCTTGCCTTTGCCTGCTTCAGCGCGGGAAATCCGCTTGGTTTTGTCGGCGGCATGATTATCTCCGGTGTTGCAGCGCATTTGTATAACTGGCGCGCTTCCTTTTGGGCTCTCGCTGTTGTCTATGCTATCTTTACCGTTTTGACCGCGTGGACGGTGCCGGCTGATGGGTTTGCTAGGACGCCTTTGAGTGTCCAGGCTTTGAAACAGTTTGATATTCTCGGGATGGTGTTGGTTGTTGTTGGGTTCGCGTTCTTTTCCAGTTCGCTTTCGTATGTTCTTTTAACCCCTGTTGAATTGGTTACCTTGGCCTTCACGCTGACTACTTTTATAGTCTCGCTGCAGATGCACCAGATGGCTGGAAAACGGGATACGTCCTTGCCCTGTTTATCGTGGGCTTTTTCCTTCTCGTGGCGTTCCTGTATTGGCAGTCCATTGCTACCCACCCTCTAATGCCTCTTTGGGTCTGGCGAGATCGTAACTTCTCTCTTGTATGTGCCTAATTTCATGGAAATATGGATGGAAACTAACTGTTCAGCTCATTGGAACTTGCTGCCTTGGCTTTATGGGTTTCTCTGCCGTCAGCTTCTACCTCGCTCTCTACCTTCAAGACCTGAAGCATCTGTCTGCCCTTGAGGTTACCGTACAGCTACTCCCAATGGTTGTCAGCGGGGTGCTGGTCAACGTCGTCTGCGGTCTGGTCCTGCACCGCGTAAGCAACAAAGTATTAACCGGCATCGGAGCACTGGCGTATACAGCTTCGTTCCTTATCCTTAGTTTTATGAAGCAGGAAGCCAGTTACTGGGCATTTATCTTCCCCGGGCTAGTTCTTGTCGTTGTTGGTGCCGACATCCAATTCAACGTCACAAATGTACGCTCAACCCCCATCTCCTTTCTATTCCTTATCTTTCTGCAATATGTTCTGTCTCTGAGGGTATTGGCTAACTTCATCTAGATGTACGTGATGTCCACCCTCCCGCCATCCCAGCAATCCATCGCCGGCGGCATCTTCAACACCGTCAACAAGCTGTGCAGCACCCTGGGACTTGGAATTGCTACTTCGGTACAAAGCTCGGTCGCTCTTCGCATGACGGCCTCCTCGCCTGCGATTCAGCCTTACCTCTCGGTTTATTGGTTTGCAGCTGCGGCTTCGGGGGTGTCTCTGGTTTTGGTGCCGTTCTTGACAATCGGTAAACAGGGCAATTCTGTCCCGCAAAATGATCAGTTAATTCCTGGCGAGGAGGCTGGTGAGAAAACGGCTGTTACTGCTAACACCAGTTCTGTGGTTTCTTCTGCTGATGATATCATGGAGCACCAAAGAGGGTAGGCTACTGGGCTACTGGGTTGACCATTTCGGTTTGCAAAGTGTGTGCGATTTTCGATTGGCATCTACTTACATATATCACATCTCAGTGTATTCCGACGATTGTTTCAAAGGAATGCAGACACAGACACAGACACATATCATAAATGTACCTAATAACAACCACTGCTTTCAAGGCACAGCTCAAGAAAGGCATACTACCTATTCGGATACCAGATCCAGAAACGCTCTCTCAAAAATCAATCTTATCCTCAATCCCCCTTGGGACTCTAATCAAACAAAGGCCCCAAACTAACCAAACTAAACCTCAAATCCGGATTCCCGCCCTGAGCCTCCATCTTCAAAAATCTCCTAACCCCCAACTCCAACGCCGCCTCACTAAGCGCATCCTCCCCCTCCTTCAAAACCCCCCTAGCCAGCGGCCCCTTCCTCCTCCCATCCAACTCCCAAAGCGTCCCATCAAGCCCCCTCACAAAAGCAACAAAGTGCAAATCAACATTATCCTCCGCCTCCGGCGCAGCCGTATCCCCCAATTTCGCCGCATCAGCATGCGCACTCTCCAGCGCCTTACTATCATACAGCAGATCCGCGCGCGGCACAGGCTCCAGTCCCTCCGCCTCACGGAGCAACGTATCCAAATCCGAGCCGGCGACGACATGTTTCCGGGCTTCGCCATTCGAGACCGCGTGCAGCAGCCCGATTAGCCCGCATGCGTTCCGGATGGTTTGCTTGAACCACATTACGGGTTCGGAGGGCCCGGAGCCGGTGTAGTTTTGTTTGGAGGCGTCTTCGGCTTCGCGGGAGGCTTCGTAGGTTTGGGAGACGGGGAAGACGAGGAGGAGGGCTTGGGAGGGGCGTGGGACGAAGGCTAGGAGGTCCGGCTCGTCGATCGAGAATACGTCTGTGAAGCCTAGGGTTGGGGCCAGGCCTAGTTGGTGCACTAGGTGGGACATTACTTCCGGGTTGTTTTCTGGGTTGAGAGTTAGTTTGGGGGTTTGGAGGTGAGGGGTTGAGTGTCGGACCTAGTGGCACAAAGGCCTTTTGGGTTTCTGGGACATCGACGTGTGCCATTATGTGTGTGGTTTCAATGTTGGTTATTATGATAGTATGTCTTTGGGATAAGGTAGAGGTTAGGAGGGGGGAAGGATTGAAGGATTGCGGGGTCCCACGTGTTAGTTATGCAGGGGGCATTCGATATTAATTGCTTTTAATCTATATTGTATATTGTAGTTCTTTTAATTGCTTTGCTTTTGAGCTTTGACAGATTAGATATGAAATATAGTATTATATATTAGATATAATATGAACATACCTAGGTACAACATAAATATTATGTATCTGCATCGGGTAATTCCCGAAATTGCAAAACGTTGAAGCCTGAAAGACAAGGCCACCAATTCCGGACGAAAGCCGTTGTGCACGAGTCACTTTTAAAAAGAGAATTAAAAAGAGAATATTAATAGCAACCCAAGTTAAAATTGATTTGGATTCGACGGAATAAACCTCCTAGGGCTGTCATTCAGATCGCCATTATCCTTAATCCCTTAAAAAAAGGAGAACGTTGATCCAGACACCGAGACACCGAAGATCCCAAATGACAGCTACGGAGGAGTTACGGTGTACTCCGTACAAGGGCTATGACAAAGTCAACACGCTAAATAGGCGGGTACGAAGACCAAAGAATGCCATTGTTTCCAAGGCACTAGTGCACACCGTTAGCGTCAGCCTGAAGATCGCCACTCTGCCTCCTTAAAAAAGCGGTCCCTCCGAGGAGATTGTCCACCGGTAGCGATTGGATTGGCACGCTGACTTCCCGTGGGCCCCATGTCAATTTCGGGGCTTGCAGGAAACTGGGAACGGGACAAGTTAACGGGACAAGTTATACGAAGCTACAAAAACATCTCGACCCAACGAGATGGTAACTCTCGCACACCTCTGCCGAGAAACAGCCAAGCGAGTACTATGAAACCCTAGCGGAATTCCTTGTGAAGAAATGTCCGGCACTCCGCACGCTACCTCCCACATGCAGGCTCGGCAGTTTCTAATCCCATGCGCATATATTACGCCGTAGTTAATAGTATCCCATCCTATACTCGTATAACTCGATGGGGATTGACATCTAGCGGCTCTTAGTCGACCCTATTTATACCCGACAAGGTCATGAGTCCAGCCGTGTCGTCGATCATATCAACGTTGGCTTAGCGTTGTTTTTCTTCCCACTAGAAAAGGCATTCTGGGCCAAGGGCTAATTGAGCTAGATGAGCTAAATGAGCTAAAACGCTCTAGTTCCTCTTTGCCCCTGTATTTTCTAATTTTCTATTTTTCGCGGGTCCTGTCAAGGAGGCCGTCTTTATTAAGAATCCTTCTCCCCCACATTTAGATCCTTCCGACATGACAAGCATTTGCCGCCATGACAGATGAAAAGGTAAGAAGCACGGCGGTTCAGGCTGTGGCCGCGGTCTTCCTGCCCATCGCCACCATCACGGTGATGCTACGCATCTACGTGCGCGGTTGGATCGTAAAGGCATTTGGATGGGATGATGGGGCTATGGTGATTGCAATGGTAGGTCCAATCTCGAATCTTTCAATCCGAGACAATTCCGGGACTTTTCTGTGGAGTGATACCAGAGATCTGACAAACCCAATCTATCACAGCTATTCTATGCCATGTTCTGCGGAACCATGATTGGGGGCACAATTTATGGCACAGGCTATATGCTCGAAAATCTCACTGTCCACAACCGCGTCATTGCAATGAAATATTGGTGGCTCTGCGAGATCGCCTACTGCTTCGCCTCGGTTGGCTGCAAGATCTCCGTCTGCATCTTCCTGATGCGCATCACTATCAGACCCCTCCACATCTGGCTCCTCTACTGCGTCATGGCCTTGACCGTCATTGCAGGCCTGGTTTTCATGTTCCTCATGCTCCTCCAGTGCAGGCCACTGGAATACTTCTGGACCAAGTTGGCCTACGACCCTAATATCGTGGGCACATGCATGGATATGAAGATCATCGTGATCATGACCTACATATACAGTGCATTTGCCGCACTGTGTGATTTCACCGTCGGCATATTGCCCATCTTCCTCGTCCACAAACTTCACATGAAGCGCAAGACCAAGATCGCCGTCATGGGCATCTTAAGCATGGCTTGCATGTATGTTTTCCTCTCGAGTTTCCATACTAGTTCCAGACCACTGACGAGAGGATTCTATAGTGCTTCATCGGCGGTTATCGTCCGTGTCCCCTTCGTCGCAACATTCTATGACCCCGATTTCCTCTGTACGTTTCGTATCCTGTCGGTCACATAGACCAAAACATGAAACAAGACTAACCAGACACCTCATTCTAGACGCAACATACCAAATCGCCATCTGGTCCAACATCGAAGCAGGCCTCGGCATTACAGCCGGTAGTCTCGCAACTCTCCGGCCCCTCCTCCGCATGTGGACGGGCTCTCACTCAGACCCGTACTACTCCACTGGGTTTCCCGCCGGGCGCTCACGGTCTGCCTCGCGCCAGTTGGGCGGAGGTGAAAATCGATCTTTTCCTCTAGGCTCGCTGGATGAGAGCGGGCAGTCTCGGTTGAGACCGGATAAGCTTGCTGTCACTGTCACGACTATCCAGAGCCAGAGAGATCCTGAGGATACATATGTTGCTCCGAGCCCGAGTAGCAGCGAGGAGAGGTTGACTATTGATCGGCCCTCGCCTCGGTTGCAGTTGCAGGGTGATATCGGGTTGGGCATTCATCGCACGTTTGAGGTTACGCAGACTTCGACGGAGAGGCATGTGAGGGAACATGTATAATTGACGTATATGTAGATATGACCGAAGAAGAAAAAAAAACGTATATATTGAATACTAATATCTTATTATCTTGACTTGTACCCCCTTTTTGGGGGTTGTATAATGTAATGCTTTCTAGTGAGGAGAGTCGTCGTGGGATGTACAATTTTGCAGTCGTAAAAATGGAATGGGTTAGCTTCGATTCATTCGGTCATTAGAACTTTCGTTCGATATGTATCTGACATGGCCTCAAACAACTCCCTCTACCGACTAGGCTGCTTTCCCTGCTTCAAGGGCTCAAAAATCTCCGTCCACAGCTCACTAGCTTCGCCCAGGTAGTATGTCAAATCGACATCAGCCAGACTAGCATCCTCATCCCCAGACATAGTCTCCAGCTGCGAGATCAAGTTCTCCAGTCCAAAAGCCTTACCCGTTGCCTGCGTTGCACCAGCTTCGAGCATAACATTGACAACATGGATATGGAAATGGTAATAAGTCGGTTGATCTGCGAGATTCAAGTCAGCAAAAACAACCCCCAACACAACCCAATACAGCGCAATCCAATCCCAAACAACAACTCACAATGAACATAAAGCTTAATCTGATCCTCCTCCAAGCCAGGATACATAGAAACCGTAGCCTCAAGCACCCTATCCCTCAAATACTTCAACCAAGGCACAAAACTCTTCTTAAGATCTCTCAAACTCCAAATATCCCTCCTCTGCACCAAAGCCAACAAATGCAACGACCCCATACTCTTCCGATCCCAATTCAAATCAGGCAACATCAAAAACCCATCTTCAGGCCCGTGTCCCTCATCCCGCATAATCACATCTTCCTGCTCAGTCCTGCCCTCGAGGATATTAAACACCCAGTTCAGACGTCCCTCCTCGCGCTTCGCTTGCATGTACGGCCGCACGTGCGTGCGGTATATCTCCGCCGTCTCTGTTACCATGCGCAGCTGCTGATCCGAGTACTTCTTGATGTGCTGTGCTGTGCATGGCCAGATGAGGTTGAGTTTGAGGTCTTGATGGCGGTTTGCGGCGGCCTCTGCCGGTGTCGGGTCGTTGGTGTTGCCGCTTGAGGAGGCAAGGTACCAGCGGTAGATGTCGTTGTCGCCTAGGTTGTTGATTCGCGAGATTGCGGCGTGGAAGGCTTGGAGCACGGCCAGGGATTCGGTTGCGAATGCGGCGCGCTCGGCTATTAGGATGCCTTGGGTGTTGTCGATTGTGCCTAGGAGGGCGATTCGTCGGCCATTTTGGTCTGGAGGGGTGGTTCTTTTAGTCTATTGATTGTTGCGGGGAGGTGGGGTGGTTGAGTCGGACCTTGTTTGAGGAGCTTGCTCACTTGGAATTTGGTGATTAGTGCCTCCGGGGCGAGCTTGTCGGAGTCTTGGGGGTCGGCCATGTTTGGAAGCGTTTCAATGGTGGGATGTAGGGGAGTTCAAGATGTTTTGTACGATTTATCCAGCTTTATCGGGTGGGGCGGTCAGGCTTATCGTTTTGGTGTAGATCTATAAGATGGATGATGGATTCCGTTGCAATGCCTTGATAATTCATTTTGTTGTTAGAAATGGTCTAGATAATACTGTAGTTGCTTTGATATTCTGATACATTGAGCCCTCGAAATGTATCCATTGGATGCATTGAGCCAAAACCAATTGGTCTCAAGCCTTCAACGCATACATATCTGGTTCATACTTGATGAAGGTTGTAAGAAGATCTGTTTCAAGCAGTAGTAAGTGAATCTCAGAGAATTATGCTATCAGATTCATTAATATTTAGCCCAAATCCACGGAAATTCCCGCATCAACTCCATTCTAGTCCAACAAGCCGTCCAGGATTCTTCAAGCAGCAGCAGACTCCTTTCCATTAGTCGCTGATGTTGGGGTTATATGCATCTAATAGACAGTCAGAAAAGAACCAAGGTAAAAAAGTATCTTGATAGACCATAATTGAAGGGGAATAAAAACATACCGCGTCCGCAAACTGCAGCCACTCCTCCACTCCCTTGACAAAAGTATCATCCGCCGCAGGAAGAGTCTCATGCCCCCATACTACAAAGTCATCAAAGGTGCCCTGCATCTCCATAATTTTCACTGCTTCCTCGGGCTCAGCCTCTGCATCCTCAGCGCCATCGCTGTCTGCCCGTTGAGCTGCGGGTAACACGCGGTCTGTGGGTGTTGCGACTACACCTGTATTTGCAATGGTATATAGTCAGTCAACTATGATTCAATTACCGCTTGTATATTTCTGGGAGCTCATTTGGACGTTCTCTCGTACCTTGATAACCATCGGGGAGGGCGACGCGCCGACCTCGAAGTTTGCGTCCGCGGAAATGCACCGTTTGGGTATTATCTGGATATAAATAAGACAATGTTAGTTTTTGCTTGCACATTGGTCCAGTAGACTTTCTCCAGCCTATGCTGTCTGTCTTGCATACCTTTTTCGTCTTTCACTGTCCAATACCGATCCAATGAATCAATTGGTCCATCGTGGTGAATCCGGCATGGAATGATATTTGGCATGCATTGCGGAGTTGAGTCGTTCTTTTTGGATTGTGAGCTCGCTTTTGAGCAGGGCTGGATGGCGTACATGTCGGGCATTGTGTTGAATGTTCTTGGACGGATATTCTGGTCTGAGGACTCGTGGGGTAGTAACAGTGTGATCCAGTATATTTACTGGGATCAATTGGTTGGTGATCGGTTCTTATATCGTTGAAATCTGCAATTGCAGAGATATTGCCTGGGTTCTGCGGTCTGGGTGGTTGCGATGATTCTTGCAAAAGATTGGAGGTGCGGCGCGACGCGTTCTCCCGTTCTCCGCGTTAAGTGGAAATTCGAGATCGACGACTACAATTATTTACTTGGCCATCTCTACAGGTATATTATAGTTGTTTCAATGCATTTGAAGTCGCTGGGTAATGAATTACAGTCTTTCCAAATCTCGAAATGCAAAACAATTCAATTGGCAATGGTCGGGGTATACATGTACAGAGTATTTAAGCATGTCTCTTCGAAAGCTATACCGAAGATTCAATCACATCAGCGCTTGCGAGTAGTCTTCTTCTTCTTCTTCTTTTTCTGGTCACCCTTCTCCCTGTTGTCGGCAATCATCCGAGCAGGCCATTTCTTCAAATGCTCCCGCTCAAACGCATCCTTCTCGCGACGATACAAAGCCATTGTAGCCCGGGCATCTTCCACACTAGAATGCGCTCCCTCCTGGATCTTGATTCCCAAGAATTCCTCAGCCAAGATCTTCAAACGTGGTGATCCACCACCTGCAATCTTCCGATATGGCGCGTGCTTGCTCGTGTCTCGAATGTCGCGCTTGGGATGGCCGAGGAGGAGAGCGTCCAAATCATTGCTGACGGCATGACCGACGAGAACCCGATCCTTCATGATATCTGCAACTTCTTTTTGGACGTGTTCAAGGCTTCTTGCCTCCACCATGTGTTTCGGCGCAATCCCGCTCACGTGCGTGCGCCAGTCTGTGACCATCTCCTTCGGGCGCACGTACGAATCATATACTTGGTCGCCGTTGAAGTTCACGATACTAACGCGAGCAAGTGCAGAGTCACTGTCCGGGTTTGGTCCGACGCCCACCATTTCACAATCCATTGCGACATATTTTCCTAGTTCGGCGCTGGAGCTTGATATTTAGTAGCTGGCAGCGAAAGGACAGTCCAAATAGTATGGCTGGACGATCTGTGGTCTAGAACTTACGTTGGTGAACGGCCTTCATTTTCCTTGTGACGCGAACTCGTCTCGATCTTTGGGGCTGGTGCACCGGCTGAATCGCCAGTCTCTTTCTTATCGGACATTCTCTTGCGCTTGGTTGGTTTGGCGTCTTTGTTATATGGCTTTTGCTTCTCTGTCAACTTTCGCTTCTTCACAATGCCATCTCCGGAGTCGCGATCGGAGGGCTTGCGCTTGACAGTAGAATCTTTCTTCAAGGTCGCCTGCAACTTCTTCCAATTACTGGAAAGCGCCGTCTTGTCCATTCTGTGTCTGTTGGTGAGAAAGAAGATGGGAAAGATAAAAAAAGACGATAAGCTAGTAAATTTTCGGGACCCACTTTTATTTTGGGGTTTGATAGCCAGGTACTTAAGTACTTATATACTGCTATATGGCCTGTACTATCTACGATTTATATCGACATGTATACCTAGGTACCAATTGAGTGTTTCTTAAGTGCTTGAAAATTATTGAGATGAAACCTGATCCTAACTTATCTAACCTTAGGACCACATTATATGTCCAGATAACAAAATGCACGCGCTTTTAGAGGGAATATGCAGAATCATTCGTACCCAGTCTTGAAATCCTTCGCAGACCACTTCTCCGTAATCTGTCTCCGGGCCTTGCGTGCCTGAGTAATTGGTGCGCGGGACTCGAGCTTACCCTGAACGATCAATGTTCGGAATCGGTCATCCAAGAGATTGCCTTCGGGCTTCAAGAGTCGTAGAGAATCCTGCAGCTCATCAGGAAGCACCAGCTCCAATGGCTTCTCGGGTACGCTAAAATAACCTGTTAGTCGCAAGGTAGGTATAGGAAAATGAACGAAAACGTACCGTCTCTTGCTACCGAAGGTCTTCCTGCGGAGGGTAGTATCATCACCATCCTCAGAATCATCTGCATCCGACTGATTCTGGCGCTCGAGCTCCCGTTGCTTGATTTCCTCGGTGATCTTGAGAATATGCTCGGCCTGTGCATCTCTCTTTACCCTCGCTGCCTCCCACTTCGCTTGCCTCTCTGCTGCCTTGCGTCGGTTGGCCTTGTTGCGCTGTGTCTTGGTCTTCCGCTCAGGACGCTTCTTGTTCAGCCACTCGGACTTCTCATACTCGCTTTCGAAGCCCTCCCAGGCACTCTCATCATCTGATTTCACCTCTCCGGTGTCGTTCTTGGCCTCCTCGATCAAACGCCGCTTCTCAGCTTCCTTAGCCTCTTCCTCCAACCGCAGCTTCTCGGCCTCAACCGCCTTGGCACCATGTGTCTCCAATAGTTTGTCCCACTCTTCGAACACAGGGTTGTAACTGGTTCCGGCGTGCGGCGTCTTAACAGAGGGGATGGGCTTCCCATTGGCAGCAAGTGAGATCGGGGCGTGTTTTAATGTGACCGGCTCAACCTTGGGCTTGGGCTTCTGCAGGAAATCAAAGCGAGGGTCGTCGTACGTGAGCGAGGGTTCGTTATCTTCCGCCCATGGATCGTAGAATTCATTTTCATTCTTCTTGCCCAGAGGGTTTCCTTCCTTCGCCACTTGCTTCAGGCGGAGATAGTCCTTACGGCTGACCCAGTCACTCTTGGGCTTCTTCGTCTTGGGCTCAATCACTCCGTCGGTGACGTTGGGGTTTCCACGTTTCCGACCATCCAGGGCCGGGATCATTGACCGCTGGGCAAGGATCTCGTCTGACTTGAGGGGCTTCTTTTGCTTTTTGGCGATAGACTTGCGCACTTCTTCATTACCGACAGTATCGAGAACGAAAAGTTGATCGGAAGGCTTCTCGGATACGAGACCACTACAAGGAGAATATAGTTAGAATTTCAATTCACAAGTAGAGAGCCGGAACGAAAAAGAAAGAGCAGATGTAGACATACCCTGTGATCTCGGCATCCTTCAGATCGCGCAAACCCTCCTGTACATCGGTGATATCGACATTCTTGCGCCACGCCTTCTTTCCCTTACGAGAAGGTTGTTTAAATTGCTTCGGGGCGTCCACGGCGGTCGACATTGTGGAAAACAACAGACGGACAAGTCGGCGTTGATAGTATGAAAATATCGGCTTATCTTTTTTTCTGGTCCAAAAAATTTCTGGATCTGCTTATCTCAGCACGCGCGGGGGCGGTGATCGCGGCTACCACGTTTACCGCGCTTGGCATCGAACTCGCTTTTCTTCCGCTTCAAGCTGTCATCACTTCCGGCGCGTGAACTCCCTATATCGCCAGTGGGTTGTCATATTTCATCTTCCTGGTGGCACCCTTGATCTTTTACTATCGCTTTTCGAAGGTTTGACATTGCGCTCAGCGCGATCGCACGCCATGCCTGTCGTCAAAGGAGGTGTCTGGTAAGTGCCACTGTTGGAACCTGCCCACGAGCTTTCGTCGCTAACATATTTCTAGGACCAACATTGAGGATGAAGTGCTTCGGGCAGCCGTATGTTATTTATGACCCACTGGGAACCTCCCTAGCCAACGTTTGATGTGACAAAAACTGACTCGATCGCAGGTATCCAAGTATGGTCTCAACCAGTGGGCTCGAGTCTCCTCACTGCTCGCACGGAAAACGCCAAAGCAATGCAAGGCGCGCTGGATTGAATGGTTGGACCCGGGTATTCGCAAAGTCGAGTGGTCGCGGGAAGAGGATGAGAAACTGCTCCACCTTGCAAAGTTGATGCCCACGCAATGGCGCACAATTGCCCCCATCGTCGGGCGCACTGCCACACAATGTCTTGAACGCTACCAAAAACTTCTGGATGAGGCTGAAGCTCGCGAAAATGACGAGCTCGGTCTGGGAGGACCCGGCGAGGAGAGCGCCGCCCCCAGTGCGGACGATGTCCGCCGTCTACGGTACGTGCTTACACTACAACATTATGATGTCCGTGTTGCTGATACCTTTTAGACCCGGTGAACTCGATCCCGACCCTGAGTCCAAGCCCGCCCGGCCCGACACTATCGATCTGGATGAAGATGAAAAAGAAATGCTGAGCGAAGCGCGTGCTCGTCTCGCCAATACACAGGGTAAAAAAGCCAAGCGAAAGGCCCGAGAGCGCCAATTAGAAGAGTCGCGTCGACTGGCCGTTCTCCAGAAGCGTCGTGAACTCAAGCATGCCGGTATCAACGTCAAGGTCGTCACGCGGAAGCCAGGCCAGATGGATTACAATGCAGACATTCCATTCGAAAAGCCAGCTGCTCCTGGATTCTACGATACAATAGAAGAGAAAGACCAGAATGAACGCCAACGCGAGGCATTCGATCCCCGGAAGCAGCAACTCGCAAATAAGAGAAAGGGTGGCCAAGACGACGACGCGGAGCGCAAGAAGCGCAAGAACGATAAAAGCAGTGCTACAGCCGCCTCTGCCGCAGCTGCACGAGCAGGTCAAATGCAGAAAATCCGCGAGGCTGAACAGAGCAGCAAACGACGGGGTTTGAACTTGCCGGCACCGCAGGTCAGCGAAAGCGAAATGGAAGATATTATCAAGATGGGAATGGCAGGGGATAGAGCAGCTAGTCGAATGAGCGCCGATGATACAGTCACTCGGGAACTTGTTGGAAATTACTCAACTATTGTCGGAGGAACCCCTATCAGAACCCCGCAAGCTGCGCCGGAGGAGGATCACATCGCCAACGAGATCAGGAACATTCGAGCTTTGACTGAAACTCAGTCTTCCCTCCTTGGAGGAGATAACACACCCCTCCATGAGGGCGGCTCATCAACTGGATTTGATGGAATTGCTCCTCGTCGGCAGGCGATTGTCACTCCCAACCCCATGGCCACGCCATTCCGCCAGGCGAATGGCATGGGTGCAACACCTATGCACGGTGGTGTTGGGCCTGGTGCTACGCCATTGCGCACCCCGCGTGATCATTTAGCTCTGAACCGGGAGGGAGAGGGTGCCCAGCTCATTGGCAGTACACCTAGAGACATTAAAATGCACGAGAACCTCACTCGTCAACAGATGCGCAGCAAGCTGGCCTCGCTTCCTAAGCCCAAGGAATTCGAATATGACTTTGATATTCCGGATGAGTCCGTCGAACCCACCACTACGGAGATCAGCGAAGAGGATGCCGCTGAGCGTGATCGCCGTAACAACGAGGCACGGGAGAAGGCCGCCAAGGCTGAATTCAAGCGTCAATCACAAGTTTACCAACGAGGCCTGCCTCGTCCCGCCGTTCTCGATCTAGACGCTTTGTTGCAGCGTGCCTCTCAGGTCACCGACACCATCGAAGGCCTGATTGCCAACGAAGCCGCCGCCCTGATTGCACATGACTCTCGCAAATTCCCCGTCCCGGATGCGCATGTCAAGGGTCAAGCACCAAAGTTAAGTCAATTGGACGACCGGTTCTTGGATGCAGCACGGGCTTCTATTGCTGCTGAGATTGCTTCTACGGAAGCAAAGCAGGCGGAATGGCAAGAGAAATTCGACGATGGCTGGTCGTCAGCTCGCGCCAAGTCTCTCCCTGGTCTTGAAAATTACGAGGATGACGAGCAGGACCCCTTCCAAGAAGAACAACGCATGATTGCGGCCTTCGACACTGTTCAGACATCCCTATTTGATACCGCTGAGCGCGGAAACAAGATCGAAAAGAAGCTCTCTTTGCACTACGGGGGATACCAGAACCGTGCTAAGACGCTGCGGTCGAAGATCGTGGAGGCTGGTGCTGCTTTGCCCGCCGCTATGGATGAACTGGACGCTTTCCGTACACTCCAGATCTCTGAGGAGTCGGCTCTGTCCCGGCGACTTGAGAGACTCCGCGAAGCAGTGTCATTTGTTATGCGGCGTGAGCGAGAGGCTCAGGATTTGTATAAGAGCCGAAAAGATGAGCTTGATCAACTTCGTGCTGGGGCGGGTACGGTCAATGGATGGCACTAGGTAGTTTGCTTTTTTTCTTGTTCTGCGTCATGACCACAATATCTTGCTCTTCTGTACAATTACATCACAATACTCAGTTGACCTCGGGATCTACTCATCCGTTAATTGATACAGTTCCCTCCCTGACTTTGCACTAGCTCGATACTCCCCAACAGTAGAGCATTGAAGGAATTCGTCGGTTTCCATCCATATACCAATCACATTGAAGATATCATCATCCACAGGATCACACGACCTTCGCGAATGATGTTTCGAAAACCATCTAAATAAAGCACCCGCAGACTTCTAGACCGGAAAGCCTCCTCGTCTGCAATAGGCTTGCTCTTTTCGAGTACGTCCTCATGCTGAAAAACAGCCACCCGGCAGCAAGCGCTGAAGTTGGCGAATCATAGCCAATGATGTTGGTCAGGGGCAAAGAATGATTACATCTTGCTGCAGCGTAAGCAGTGTTATTTTCCACCCCTTGGACGCATATAATCGCCACAACTTCTCTCTCTCTCTCTCTTAAGTTTCTTCGTATCGCAACTCAACTCTGTTGAATTCAAATGTTTATACCAGTCACCTCCACAATTTGATGAATTTAAGATCAACAACGCTTGATAGCCTACCATAATCAAGATCATGAAAGATCCTCTCAGAGAGTCAATCAAGCAGGTGGATGCAAATACCTGGCTTATCGGTCCGCTACAAGTCCGTCGGTCAAAAGGCTATTCTGATACCTGTACCTGGTACGATGAAGGCGACGATGCCAGCTATACTCTCACCAACGCATCTGCCCCTCTGCCTCCAACCGTACAGTTGTCAGAGAATGATCCGTTCCAATTAGTCTACGATGTCGGCGATAGCTCGGCAGTCTGGTCGGTAGGAAACAGCGCTTTTTGCAAGGTCAAACTTCGCGTTCTTGGTACAACACCTGAGGCCGCAACATTGTCATTTGTTCATAAACTGCGGCCTGATTTCGAAATCCCTCAAGTCTTGCACCACACCGAACTAGATGGTCGGTCTTATCTCTTTGCAATCCAAATTTGTGTTTTATCATGCTGATCTCGCCCCTGGAAATATCCTTGTCGAGGAGATTCCGGAGACCGGCGACGTCGGTATCATTGATTGGGAGGTTGCGGGATTCTTTCCTAGAGGATGGATTCGAACCAAGTTTCGAATAAGCAGTGGACTGGATCTTCCGGACTCAGCTACAGATACCCCGTGGGAGTGGAGGTCGGGTGTTCAAAAGTTGCTTGGAGCGCATGGGTTCGTAGACCACGCTTTGCAATTCGATTCATTATGACTTTGAACTCAACACAGTTATCAAAATTGAAAGGGATGACACACGATCAAATATTGTGCGATAGCCAGCCCGCCCCAAGGAGGGGGAGGCAAAGTATTCATGTCATTCATAACAAAGAAAGCTTGGAGATGGGGAAATGAGGGAAGAGAGGGAAGATATGCGGGGGCTTAGTATAGGGAGTTGAGAGATGTCACTACGTTCTATCCAAGTTATGTTTTGCCATAAACAGTTTAATGAGAGATTTCATATTCATTAAAGCTGATTGTTCAATTGATAGTATCCGACTTCTCCTCAACGACCCAGGGTCTCTCCAGTCTCCCTTCCATGAATCAGTGTCACGCTTCGTATATCCCTCTGCAAAATATCAAGCTATACAAGAAAGATAAAGTTAAGGAAGATGCAACTCTGGTATTGCTATTCTTACGTACCGATGCCATATCAAACGCCTGGCTTTGGAGCATCGGACTTTGCAACCTCGAGCTTCGGACCCTCGAGTTCGTCCTTCTCGTAGATCCCAGCGAAGCGCTTATCATACTTCGAAAGAGCATCCCTTTCCGCCTCCGAGAGAACAGGGTAATACTTGACATATTGCAAAGTAGGGAGAGCCTCCAGGATGCGGATGTAAAGCGCAGTCGAACGATCACCCACAACAGCCGGATCATCCAGGGTGACCGTGTGTCTGAAGTACGCATTGACCTTGTGAGCGTTGACCTCGTAGAACTCACGAGGAGTACCCCGGTTCGCATAAACATGGAAGGAAAAGGGGACGTCGCAGAATTGCTGGCATAGTTCAGCGATGGTCATCTTGTCGGTTGTCCAGCCATCCCAGCCGTGGAGGACGAAGATGCACTCAGTCTTGGATGCGCGGGCTTCCTCCAGAGCCATTGCCAGGTATTTGCCGACTCGGCTGAGGGACGAGACCCGGTTGTGGGCGGGCTGGATGATTGTCTGCATCTTGTGGGGACGGAGACCCAGGAGACCAAATCGCTTGCGGTGCTCGGCGACGGTGATGATTAGCAGTGAGCGGAGGTATTCGTGCATTTGGTTGCTGTTGATTTCAGAGTTCGGGTAGTTGTGGTCCTTCAGGTTTGAGGCTCGGGCGATGAACACCACCACTGGGCCGAGGCGGTTGCGGGGAGAAGACAGGTTTATCTTGGACGGGGAGTCCTGGGTAGTGTTGTCATCGACAGGGGGAGGACGCGGTTTGTCCGGCGACTGCTTGATTTGAAGCATGGCTGAGGTCGATAAATTGCGTAGAGCGTGAGTTAGGAGTTCGGAGTGAGGATTTAGGAGGAGGGAGAGGGAGGAGTGAGGGAAAAAGAGAAGAACGAGTCGACACCTGAGTTGACATGGACGTTTGTTTACGTTTACGATCCGATGGTGTATACACGTATACACGTATCCAAGTGGGAAGGTACGTCCCAGAGGAAGGAGCAACTCGGACTTGAAGATCACATGGACGTTGGAAGTACCTACGGTATGTAGGTATCTAGGTAAGATGACAAGGGAAGCTGAAAATACTGTAAACATAGTCAATTGGTGAGATCCCTTGGACACGCCTATAAAAAGTTGACAAAATGATATTGTTATGAACCCATTTCACGCAGTTCACCGCTTCTTAATGCTGACATCGATCTTTCCAATACCCCAGGCAGCGACAAAGACTGTGAGCAAACCCGCGAAGATAGTGAAAGGCTTGCGCAGGGCATCGATCATAGAGTGATCGTACGTAACCTAATGTCTAGTTAGCACAACTGTGAGATGAACAAGTGACAATATTAGTACATACCACCAACTTGGAGTCACGAGCTTCGTCAGTCAGACTGTCAACCTCCAGGGTCAAGGTGGTCCGGCCCAGAGTATCCATGTAAGTCTTCAGAGAGCTCACTTGAGCGTGAATGTGCTCCGCGCCAGGAAGACCATTGCTGTGGCTTCCCTCGAGGACCTCGAAACGGACATTGTGGGCCCCTTCAGGGAGAACAACGCGCACAATCACACGCTCATACTGGATGCCCTCGGCCATCTTAGGTCCCTCAATGAGCGGGACCTTGAGAACATAGGAGTCGGAGTCGACACCCGCGGCACGGCGCAGGAACGAAGCAAGATCATTGTTCCACCCAATACGGAAGCTGTAGTTCCAGCCTCCAAAGATCGGGTAGCGGGGCTTCAGCTCCAAGTTACCAGCGCTCTTACCAACGCTCGGACGGTAGCGGCTGGTAGAGACATTGCCGATATCATCAATGAAGTAAGGGTCGACAGAGCCAGGCAGCAGTGGATAGGTCAGCTCGCGAACTGCCGATGTAGGCGCTTTTTGGTAGTTGGAGTAGGTCCAATCGACACGCGAGAACTGGTTGGTCAGTTGCGAGCCGTTGTTGCGCAACCAGTACCGTTCCTCAGTTGCAAGGTTGCCGCCCCAGTGCGAGACTTCCAAGTCACGCTCCAAAAGGTTTACGGTGATGACGGGCTTGGTGAATTCGTAGCGAACGGTAATTGGGTGCTCGGTGCCCGGGGCCACCTTGGCCGTGTCATACGGGCCGTAGGTGTATGTGGCGCCCTTGCGCTCGGGGTCCGAGCCGGACTTGAGACCATCAGTGGTTGTATAATCCGGCACATTGGTGCTGGGGAACTTCAACTTGGTCTTCTGTGTATCCGTCGTGTAGGCGGATGGCGTATAAGCGGAAAACGAGTAGGTGAGGTACTGCTTGTCCGCCTGCTGAATGGTCGCAGGAAGGGGACTGAGAGAGGAAAGCACCGAGTACGAAATTCCGAGGGTAATCTGCGACTTCGGGGCCAGAGGTTCGGGAAGGTGAACGACGAAGTACTGGTTGCCGCTGTTTCAATGGATGTTAGAATTGATGTCATGGTGTATCCTCTGGCGTGGCCATTGACCTCCCAATTGATACTCACCCAGATGATACAGCTTCAGTATAGTCCACGTCAAAGCGTCCCTTCTCGGGGGCCTTCTTATCCCTCACTTCGAAGGCTCCAACACGGTCAAACACCTCGGCAGAGAAGGGGATGTAGTAGTCGTTCTGGGGCTGCTTGTCGACATTCTCCACAACGACATTGATCGTTTCCCGCACATAGCTCTTTTCCAAGTTGGTATTCCGAACCAAATTTGTGTTTTTGAAGACCTGCGGGGGTTTGAAGCCGGACGGGAGATCCAATCGATTAGGCGTAGTAAGGTTGGTTGCGGCGCACAGGCTGGGCGCGAGCAGCCCGAGCACCGTGGCGGTGAAAAACCTCATTCTGAGTACCTGGAGGACACAATTTCTCCGAGGTTCAAAATGTTCAAAAATCCGAGATGTGATTGTGTCGGTCGATGAACCTAAAGCTTGCGAAGCTGATGATACGTGGTCCCCATTGTATACTAGGGTCGCCGAAGCGGCCACATCGCGCACTCCGGCTTATCGCTGATAACGGCCTAGTTTAGCTCGGGAGCTTTCTCCTCATCTCGCATTTCTACTTCTTACATACTTGTCTAGCAGGCTCACTTAGCTGGGGGTGCAGCTGAATCTTCTTTTCAGCTACCATCATGTTGTCACACACGATGTTTGCCTCTCGAGCTGCTCTAAGGTCCTGTTTGAGGGGAGCCCAGCTGTCGTGTGCTCGGCGTTACCACGGCCTTGCCCAGAGCAAGTTCTTCAAGGTGTCAGAAGAGGTGCGTGATGCAGTTGCTACAGGTAAACCAGTCGTATCACTTGAGACGACAATTTATACACACGGTGAGTCTTCTCTCTGTTCATTCTGAGGTTGAACCTTGCAAGAGCTTCGCCCAAGAGCGGGGAAGCCAAGACTGATCGGCTGTAGGTTTCCCTTATCCCGATAACATTGCTCTCGCCGCACTATTGGAGTCTGTTGTGAGAGCCAATGGCGGAGTTCCTGCAACTATAGGAGTCCTTGATGGTGTTGCCAAGGTTGGTCTGAGTACGGAAGAGCTTATCGAGCTGGCCTCAACGGCTCAAGACAAGAGCGCTCTAAAAGTGTCTCGCAGAGACCTCGGATATATCTGTGGCATGGTGAGTTAGTAGCTACAATGCCTCACAAGACTGAAACTGATCTATATCAGGGAATGGTCGGTAAGCCGATGCACGGCGGTACTACAATCTCGGGCACTATGATCCTGTCAGAACTAGCTGGTATCAAGATTTTTGGTACCGGTGGACTAGGTAAATCCAATGACCCAAGTTCAATTGAACAATGAAGCCAATCTGACCTGCTATAGGTGGTGTGCATCGTGGAGCAGAAAGCTCAATGGATATCTCTGGTAGGGAAAACTGTGGAAACAAACCCAGGATCTCCAGTTATTGACAAATGATTATAGCCGATCTTACTGAACTTGGACGTACCCCGGTGACGGTGATTAGCTCTGGATGCAAGAGCTTCTTGGACATTCCTCGAACGCTGGAATACCTCGAGACCGAAGGTGTCTGCGTGGGTACATTCGCTGATGGCCGGGATGGCGCTGTTGACTTCCCTGCTTTCTTTACACGAGAGAGCGGCGTCCGCAGTCCCCGAGTCATTCAAAATGAAGCTGAAGCTGCTGCCATAGTTTGTAAGTTTACCCGCCATGCGTTGAAAACTACAGCCTCGTTGACACGATCTTCAGATGCGCAATTAAAGCTTCCAGTAACCTCCGGCATCCATTTTGCCAACCCCGTCCCCCTGGAGCACTCAATCCCCAAAGCCGAGATGGATCTTGTGATTGAAGAAGCTATCCGCCTTTCCCATGTAGAGGGTTACCACGGCAGTGACAACACGCCATTTGTGCTTGCTAAGATCAAGGAACTAAGCGGTGGAAAGAGCGTAGTTGCTAACCGGGCCTTAATTGAGTCCAACGTCAAGCGTGCAACCCTAGTAGCTGTGGAACTTGCCAAGCTTGAACAGGCTGACCTAGGAACACGGTCTCGGTGAGTTTTGTTTCTAGATACGAGATACGAGATGCAATCAATGCTAAGTTCGGAGATCTCCTTCCCTATAGACACATGCCATCAATCCCAGATGTAGCTTTGCCAAATCAAGTTGCCTCGCAAGTTGAAGATATCCCTGAACCAGGCAGCACCGAACCTATTACACCGACGATAAAAGCAGACGTCGTGGTTGCCGGTTCGCTAGCCATCGACCTGTCCTGCGACTACACCCCATTCGGAGACGAACTCACACAGGTTGCACCAGTACCGCATACCTCCAACCCAGCAATTATCGGCCAAAGCCTGGGCGGCGTTGGCCACAACGTTGCTGTTGCCGCCAACTATGTCGGCAGCGACGTCCTCTTCTGCAGCGTCATCGCAGACGATCTCAGCGGCCGTGCCGCACTCTCAACCCTTGAGAAAGAAGACCTCAGCACCGAAGGCATCCGAGTCCTCCCGGCAACACCAAGCACCCGCACAGCACAATACATCGCAATCAACGACATCAAAAAAGACCTCGTAGTAGCCATGGCCGACATGGGCATCGTCGAGCTCCCCGAGTCCCAGCTCGACTTCGACGGCTTCTGGGGACCTCTCCTCGAACGCACGAAGCCAAACTGGGTCGTCGTCGACGCCAACTGGCGACCCGACGTGATAGCCAAGTGGAGTGCTGTGGCACGCAAACACGGCGCACGTGTAGCCTTCGAGCCCGTTTCAACGGCCAAATCCCGACGTCTATTCGGCAGCGATGCGAACAGCACCGGTGCGACGATCAGTTCTAATCAGACAGTTCCAGATAATGCTATTAGTCTTGCGTGTCCGAACCGCCTCGAGCTGACGGCTATGTACACCGTTGCGCGGGAGTCACTTCTTTTCGAGTCAGCGGGATGGTGGCATATCATTAACTCTATGAATATGTCTCCGACGGGCTCGCGAGAGCGTCTCATTGCACTCACCTCGGTATCTCTCGTCGACGAGGGTCTTCCGCAGCAGTCTGTTCAGCTGCTTCCTCTCATTCCCTGTATTGTTACCAAGCTTGGTGGTGCGGGTGCTCTCCTTACTCAACTTCTGCCGCCTGGTGATCCCCGCCTTACGGATCCGGAGTCTGCGCCGTATATTCTTGCTCGCGCGTCGCCTGGGTCGGACGTGCCTTTCGGTGGTGTTTATATGCGTCTGTTCTCGCCTGCTACTATTCTAGATGACCAGGACATTGTCAGTGTCAATGCGGCGGGTGATACGCTGCTAGGTGTTGTGGTGGCTGGCTTGGCCAAGGATCCTTCTGTACGCATTGAGGATGTCATTCCTATTGCCCAGGAGGCGAGCCGTAAAACATTGGCTAGCGCTGGAGGTGTGAGCAAGAAATTGGTTGAGCTGCGGGGCTTATTGGGACTATAGTAGGGTTTCAATGGAGACATGCGAATTGAATGATGGGCTTGGACGACGACTCAGGTTCTTCACTAAACCCAACTACAGTAAACCCCGTTATAAGGATCTCGGATATAACGAATATCCTGGATTAGTTCGTTATAAATAGGTCTTACTGTGGTTGTTTATCGCAGATCTTGTCCTTTTGAAGTTTGGCACTGGGTCTGGAGGGTCGGAAAAGTGAGACATCTCGAGTCCGGGATCTTCAATTGGGCGATCGTCGCGTATTCGTTTAGTGAATTTCCTATCTCGGATTTCCCTTTCCCAAAACGGAAGTGATCCAACTATGTTGTATATTGTATATCCATGGATGGTATGGCCATCAGTTGTTTCAAACTTTTCAAAATTCTACTTCTACTCCCTACTACATCCTTCTACCATTCACCATGTCCCTCACACTGTCCCTCGATAATCAAAAAACGTGTTACTCAGACAATGAGACAATATCCGGTCACGTCAACCTGCGATGTCCAGCCCCTTCCGATATTCAAGATCACATCCGCGTGGTCTTCGTTGGCCGAGCGAAATGTCGGATACAAAAGGCCAAGAGATCAGCAGCACTGTCCGCGACGTATCGCAGCAAATGTATTCTATTCGAAAAAGAGCGCATCCTTTCACTCCACGACTGCCAAGCACCTTCAAATGGCCTCTTTCAGTGGCCATTTGAATTTCTTTTCCCTTCTCACGTCCAGCCATCAACGAATTCGCCGCGATGGCCCGAAACCACCCCTTTCTATAATGACGCAGGCCATCCGCTGCCACCGACATTCACTAAGAAAGCGGAGGACGACCTAAGACAGTTGGACTGTGTGATCGAATACAAAATATACGCACAAGGATCCAAGATACAACGAGGCTTCCTGGGCAGGAACTCACCATTTCTATCCGAGCCTATCCGATTGAGTTTTATGCCTGCGTCGGCCAAAATGACTCCGCTTGCGAAGGACAGCTTTCCCCGAGCCCATTCGCGACGAGAGGAGCAACTATTCAATATTCGGAGCATGCACCTTCTTCCCGGATATGAAGGTAGAAATCTAAGCGTTCAAGAGAAGTTCCAGTCCTGGCTTTCTCCGGGAAAATTGCCTCACTTCTCATTCAATGTTGCTTTTTCCTACCAGACCCACGTGGTGCAGTCAAGGCCACTCTCGTGTACTTTGGATGTTGATCCTGTAATCGAGAACTCCTCTATCGGGTATCCGCCCCAGATCCTGGTGCAGTCTATCCACGTGGTCGTGACAGGTCAAACTGCCGCCCGAGCTACACCGTCTCTGGTAGGGGTGATGTCTGCTGAGGTGGATGAGCGCATTGAAATCATATCCAGGCCTTCTGTGAACATTCCGGTATCAGGAAGTATGGACCTGGACACGGTGGTTGGGCCCTTTATATTCCGGCATACGGATATATCTTTCCGGACGCTCAATATAAGTAGAACGTATAGGTTATCCGTCTCGATCGTGTTCTTGTGTGCGGGGAAAACTACGGAGTTCAAACTCTCTGATTTGCCTATTGTGGTCATGGCGAGCCAAGACCCTGAGTCGAAGAGAGGACACGAGAACATCTCCGATGATGACTCCCCGCCGTCTTATTCCCCCCGTTCATCATTGTCCACGGGGATTTGTGAGCACACTGGGAGAAACGAACTCGGAGAGAAACAACACCGTTGAGATGTTAAGCTGGGTTGTATTATGGAAAGTTGTGAGCTTAGATGTACAATGTTTCTAGAATTATTATACTTATACGAAATATATGGTTGTATATTTTTCTTAAGGTACGGAGAATGCTCTGAGAGTCTCGACGAGCTCTACTACTGTCGGAAACTACAAGGCCCAGGGAGTGTTATAGCTCCCTATTATTTCTATTAATATTCTAGACCGAATGGACGTACGTTGTTACGTAGATTCATGTTTGAGATGTTTTATGATGCGCATCATAGCAAAACCCTAACTATTGATGTCACATGAGACCTCTGATGCAACTAACTCCGCGGAGGCCAAAGAAGTCGAACTTCAACTTATATAAACCATGGTTAGGGCGCAAATATTACGGAGGAAAATAAAATCCTAAATAATTGACTGTCTTCTTCCAAGGTGGCAGACCCTTGCACATACTCCTTCAGCAAAAGCTGCAAATTACCGACTCTCAGAGATATCATACTTTCCATCGCGCCAAAATGTCACAGCTTATTGATAGCCTTAGCCCGGAAATCATTGCAATAATTGCCCAATATATCGAAAGCAAAGACTTCTTCAACCTTCGTCTAAGTAGTTTATACCTGAGAGACAGTACCTTCGCTCTCTTCCTCAAGCTCTACTTCCGCACGCGGACCCACATGCTAAGCCGACACAGCCTTATGAATCTACTCGACATATCGCATCATCCAATTTTCGGTCCTTCAATACGATCTGTGGTCATCACCACCAATCACTTGACCCCGGATGGACTTTCAGATGAGCCCTATCTCCCAGGCCGAACGGAGCGGAATGTCTCCCCTCCGATTAATAAAAAGAGCTATCGTGAATATTACATACAACAAAATTCCTTCCGACAATCAGGCCTGGACACGACATATTTATCAGAGATACTAGCGAATGCGGTCCACTGTCGAACTCTGGCCCTGGCTGACCACGATCAACCCTGGGGAGCTGCATTTCTACAAAGAGAAACGGGAGTGTACCCAACCTCAAGTATCGAAAAGGAATACAGCAAGATCTACATTCAACAAGTGACCCATGTGATTATTGCCGCTGCAACCGCCAGCGGGGCCTTAATAGAGACATTGGAATTGAATGCTGGACTTGGACGAGCGATGAATCCAAGCGTGCTCAGATTCCCTGAACTTCACCGAATACAACTCCCATGGGCTGGGACACTCACTTCATTGCAGCTTTTGATGGGTCCGGATCATGATGAAGATCAACTTGTTTGGTCTAAGCCTCTCGTCGATTTTATCTTGCTCTTTCCTCGGTTAGAGGTACTTGATCTGTATTTCGATACACGTCTACAGCGAACGGGATTCCAAGCGCTCAGTCGTGCACTGAATCTACCAAATCTTCGAGTTTTACGGCTTGGTGGCTTTGACTGTCTTTCAGATGATCTGGTATTACTTTTCGACATGCACCAAAACACTTTGAGAGAGATTGTCCTGAACAACGTTGGTATTAGTACAAAACCAGAAGGCTCATGGCAGAAGCTGGTGACTATGCTTGGCGACCAGCTTCAAGTTACGAGGTTGGAAATCATCGGATGCAATGTGGATGGTCATTTGATATGTCTCCAAAAGAGTGATATTAGCTTGTCAACGCGATGATATCACAAAAGGAAAGGAAAAGAAGCGGGATGTATCCCGTGGGACCGCCAATGGCTATGGAGCTTATGCTCAGCCATGACTTTATCAAAGAGCTGGCACGAGAGCTGGAATTTGTCAGGGTGCGCACCGGCATACGGCAGACCTCGACAATGGCAATGACATTGAGATCTCCGTAGATGTAAGCACCAGGTGCCGTGCCTCTGCCTACGCTGTCTCATGGGGGCTCAGAAATACAATTCACGACAGGGCGAAACATCGGACCTCTGGGGGACAACCGCATGCAGTCATCTACAAGATAGATAAGCCCAAGACTAAAACACCACCCAACATTCATAGCCTTGGACAGCTTTTGACGACGGCATAAGTCCCGGATCCAACAGGCCGACCTGACCATGCTCGTCTGTTGAAAATTATCCATTTCGTAACAATGTTGATCCTGCTTCGGCTTTGCCTCCAGATTGGGATTTCCGTGCCGTCGAGGTTGCCTATATGATGATATAGAGCATTCCCTTACATTAACACCGTCTCTTTGGGGATTAGTATCCTTAGAAGGCATAATAAGCTAATAATTTCACCCACTAAAGCACTTATTGCTTTAACTTATCCTCCTTTATTAGAACATAATCTTACAGTTCTATAGCCATGATGCATGCTATATGCTACCCTAAGATAAAAATACAACCTGAAGGAGACATAGTATGTCATATGGAATGCTTTATGTAGTATTCCCACTCCCACTTCCGCGCTTTGTAGTATAGTCCGGTCGAATCATCTAGAGCGTATTCGTTAGCCATATCTCTTATGGAGACATCCAACTCTTACCTAAGTAGGTCATACTGTGTCCATTGCAAGGCTGCCATCTTAGGTCTTGTGAAATGTGCGGGGATGGGCTGTTTCCGATGGTATATGTCGGTAGAGTCTCTATAAAAATAGCAAGTAAGCCAACGAATAGAACCTGTGGGCATAGACATACCTCGCTCGGAATTCTTCCTTAATAAGCATTTCCAAATGGTGCACAGTGGCTGAATTGAAGCGACGAATAGTGCGATGATTGCGATAATAGCTTCGACAGAAAGGCTCATTGCGTTGGGAAGCGTGGTGTAGAACCCAGGGGTAGAAGCTTTTAAATCCGAAATGGTTTATGAAATATAGCAGTGTTCGAGTAAATATGTGAAATAGCAGAGAAAAAGAATCTCGATCAAAGTAGTTAAGAGGTAGAAGCCAGAGTACTATACATACATGTAGGTACCCTTACCCTTTTATTCTACGTTGCGGCGTAACTTCACTCCTTAAAATGGGGCAGTCCAGCTCGGTCTCCGAGGGTGCAGGATCTAACTATTCCTGGCAAGACCGACAGCAAATAAAATCAAGGAGTTAAGAAGGCCTGCGCCTACTTGCAAGGAATGAGAACGGAATGAAAATCGGCTATGTAGTGATTGGTTGATATTCTGTTCTAGTTGTCACATTATCCGTTCTGTCTCGGATGTTGTTTTCTTGGCGCCAATTTCAGTATACAGGTGAACGTTGCGCAGCCCAGAAAAATGCATTCCTTTCTAGTTACAGATATAATGTATAATAGTTATGGAGATACGTCCAGCATAATCCAGCCATACAGGTCTATAGTCTGAAAAGTGGTATGGAACTGACTAATCGACAAGCTCATCGAGACCAAAATAGTTTTGACCCTGTCATTTGAAGGTTATCTAACTAATATAGAGACCATGGAAACAAGCTTGAAACCTGTTCAGAGTGTGGGTCAATAGGCACAAAGAGAAGGGGAAGGACGGTGCTGATAATGCGTATGTAGATTGTCTTCGTAGTCCCTATTAACCTCCATGCAGTCATCTACAAGATGATCAACAGACTAAAGCACCACTCAACATTCAATAGCCTTTCCTTTGGCGCCTTTTGACGATGGCACCAGTCCCGGGTCCAACAATCCAACCTGCACAAGCACACCCGCCTGATCCCAATAAAGACTCTGGCGTGTAATCTGACCGGCAGTGAAGCTTGCCACCACAACGACGATGACACTAATGTCTCGATCCGTCGGCGAAACACCAGGCAGCAACCATGGGATCTCAGCAGTATGTTTACAAGCAAATAGCATCTCATCCACGATGCGATCCGCACCCACAGTGCGCGACAAAAGGCGGATGTGCTGATCAACCGGTCCGGCAGGAATATATATATGAGCGAAGAAATCTCTCAGGCTTGAGATATCAGAGCCTGTAATATACATGTCAGTAAATTCCCAAACCAGATTGTAGAGAATAAAGCGAGAAAAGGAAAGACTCACCCCCAGCCTGGGTAGGAATACACCTGACAAAAGCCTCACCAGCCGGACACCCCATCTCACCATAATGGCCATGACCAGTCAACATCTCGACCGCCGACTCAGAACCATGACTATTCTGGTCCCGTTTTCGCGTCTCCAGCTCGCCAGTTACACGGTCCCAGTATTGTTCCCAGACAGTCTCGATATCAATAACGGCCCAGTGACTCCCGACATTGAACGAGCGCCGCAGACACGACAGCGCCCGACTCCACGCTAGCTGCGAGCTGATCTCGTCATCCGCGTTTAGGTCCACATCCACCTCGCCTACTTTCTCTTCGGCGACTTCCCGCTCCGCGAATCCAGCTCTGGAACCCGGGTACGTGTACACGTAGCAACGGTGCTTTTTCTTGTACGTCACGTCGCCTTCGGTGGCACTGAGTTCCATCCATGGCCACAATGCGCAGGTCTGGACTCGTGGGCCTGGGATATGGATTTGGATTGGGAGATATGTTGACTTAGCGGCTGGGCCGAATATCGAACTTGTGTCTGAGCAGCCCGGAGACGAGCAGTCCTCTTTTCCCCTGTAGGTGAATTGGTCTGTTGAAGAGAGGGGGTAGTAGGCTATTAGGGCACATAGGTGTGGGAATGGGTTTGTGTTGCTGGCTATTATGTGGTGTAAGGCGAGGAGGAGGTAGGCTGGTCGGTGATATGCTGAGGTATATGGTTAGCTTGGGTTTTGCTATATCTTGCAGGTCTGAAGTGCCTGCTTCGGATAGTGCAGCATGTATGAAGAGAAGAAGAATAGTCGGATAGAAGACGCACCCACTATCGCATACCGCTCTCCATTCTCGAGTTCGTCTTCTTTCTCGTGCACGATATTCTTCAGCACTTTTGTGTCCTTATCTTCATCCCCGCTGCCAAGAAAGGGGATATAGATCACTTGGAATCCTTCCGCCTGGAAGCGGTGAACTACGTGGGTATCGAACTGCACGGTATCGGAGATCAGGATAAGATGTCGAGGAGATGGCTCTTCATATCGCCAGCTGCATCGTCTGCCGGAGCTCGTGCTCACTGTCCGATGTATTCCGTGCGGATGAGATGCTGCGGAGTTGGGGCCCGTGGTGTCAGCGTCCATATGTGGCGGGCTCCTGCTGGGGCTTTGGGCTCGGCGTCGAGTCAGGCGTTGGAATATGTTGACCATAGCCTGAATGTGGTAGTTGATGGAATGATCTGTAGATTGGGGATTCGGAAGGACATGTACCCCTGTTATTATAGACCGGAATACCTGTTTCCTGTCCGGAAAACTCGGATTGCTGTTCTGGGTATTACATATGTCAAGAGAGAAAATGGATGCCGAGCGGATTGCCAATGCTTAGGGTCTTGGTGTGTGACGTAGTTGATGTTACAATTCCACGATAAGATAGGGTAGGGCTGCACATTTTCACCCGGGCATGCTTGGAAGACGCATCTAGTACGATGTGAGATGACATGTCAACAAAACGCTCCTCTTTCTATGTCTATCCAAAGAAATGATCTGCGCTATAGAAGAATCATCGCAATGCAAGATACCCATCTCACCACCCCGAATGGCATGGTATATTTAACCCCACTTAATCGAAGCTCAACAACCACTCACGATCCTCGCTCACCTTCCCAGACATTTTACCGCTGTCAACAAGATAGCACTTGTAAGCCTCGCGCAGCAGACTTTCCCGCGCAACCTCACAATCCACCCGAATATCCTCCACCAATGCTTCCAGCGAGACATAATCAAACTCAGGCCGGATATAACCCAGGATCAGCAGGTTGAGTTTTGTCTTATAGAAATCCGGCAAGCGATTGAACTTAGTCTGACCCTCCTGTCCCGCAGCGGTGGGCGATGGTTCTGTGAGAGCGGGCATAATATGGATTTCCTGAAGTGAGCAACCGCGTCAGCCCAATACCCCCCAAAACACGAGTTTCAACATTTGACGGCATCTCGTCTAGTTTATATCACATATTACATACCACAGACCGCACGGTGTTCTTATAGAAAGGGTTATAACCGATACTCAACACGGCAGGCAAAACCACCGCAGTAGATGTGCTACCCTCGGATGTCTCATGTTGATATGTTGTCGGATCGAGCGCTACAACGCCGTAGTAGACACCGGTTGTCAGTTCTGGGTGCTTCTCGGAAAGGTCATCGGCGGGGATGTTGGCGGTGGGGATTCCGAGCTGTAGCCATCCGGGAGAGCAAGTCAGTGGAGGGTCTATTGTGCGCGTTGCGCTGTGCGATTATAGCAACGAGGTGTGGCTCCCAGACTCCTAGACGTACATCTTTGCTTCCGCGGCCAAATCCCTTGATCACTGGCCCTGACAGTCGTACCGGATAAGGAGGCTCCGGGCCTGCGTCGGGGCCGGCTACCGGGTCGCGCGGCTTGTCGGAGCGCATGGCGGATTCTGTCGGGTGAGGGTATGGTAAAGCGTGGATATTAACACAGACAAATCTGCTAATAGTATCGTTTCGTTTGTGTGTACAGCTTGTGTGATTTAGCAATGGTTTGGTGTGATGCTGGCGTTGAGTGTCCGAATACGATTAATCCTGGTGGGGGTTATCGCGATAAGGATAGTTACATTGTGCATGGGGAGCCTGAGGTACCAGGCATCAATACACAAGCAACTCCAACGCTTCCAACAGGATACAGGCTTATTCTTTAGTTCTTAGCCTTGTTCGAGTATAGCGACTTCAAAAAGTACATACGTATGTATGTAGTTTGTGAATGGTCCTGCTAGCCAGACTCGACTGTGGGTGGGTCTTGTGATATATTTGAGCTTATACGTCCGCGCAATGCGCGGCAAGGTAAAAAACAAAGAAAAAAGCACTGTTAAATGGTGTACGTATTGGAGTGGTGAAGAAAAGCCAAAAAAAAGCCCGATTTAGGGGAGCTCCTTACACCTCCTGAGACAGGATAAGGCCACGGGACTTGGTAGGGTCGGCTTTCCATGTGAGGTTCCAAGATTGTCTGCAATCCCAAGGTTGGATTAAGCTTATCTTTGTTTAAAATTAGATCCATGGATGGTCTAGGGCTCAACGAGGTCAAAAGTGACCCCACTCAATATCATTGCATTATGCTCATACAGTAACGATCCCGTCCCGGAGATACCATTTTTTGTCCCTTTTGAGCGCCGCAAAAAGAAAATAAAACAAGAAAGCATATCAACAAGCCGGGAATTGGTTCCAGGGATCCAAGCAGCATAACGTATGTACGAGAACATATAACAAATAAAGACCCCGTCCGCGAGTGGTCCGAAGGAAATCAACATCAAAGGGAATCATACAATCCCAGAACCAGGAAATATGTACCGGGTAAAACAGCAGAAGGAAAGAAGAAAAGACGACAGGCCTGATGTTAGGCCTTGCCGAGGGTATGAAAGGGTAATTGAAACAAGATCAGAAAACAAAATCAAAAGAGATCAAATGCATGGCAAGAACTAGAAGATAGCAGATTAGCATGAGACCAACTCTAAAACTCTCGTGATCCTGGTGAGAGACTTACATTCATCACAATGAGCATCGGGATATCAAACACATCGCGTTTCACTGTCCAGCAGTACGCGCAATCGACCTTTCCGTCCTTGAAACCGAGCTGGTTCATGCCAGCCTCGCCAGCAATGCCACCCTTGCGGAGGTGGTTGTTCCACTTTCCGTTATCATCGGACTGTGCAACCTCCATGTCCTCCTTGGTCTTGTATTTGAGCAACTTGCACCGAGTCATGACACTACCACGAGAATCGCCGAATGCGAGACGCGCAAAGTCCTCGTAGAACTCTACGACGCTGTCATCGTCGAGGAGCTCGGCCAAGAATACCGGCTGGGGGCGTCCAGTGCCGGAATTCTCTAAGGTAGAGCCGCGCGGTGTGAAACTACCGCGTGACGTTGTCCCGGACTGGGGTACGGCTGAACCACCAGTGTTGACATTAAGGTTTGTCTCTTTCCCTAGAAGCACGTCTTTCTTCCATCCGGTTAGGATGCTGAACTCCTTGCCTACGGCGGCAATCTCGCCGGTGCGTCGGCAGACGATGGTCGGCGTTCCACATGCATTGATGAAGTCCTCGTACTCCCAGAGCGTTCGCTGGAAGCATTTTTCCATGAAGATGAGGTCATCGCGATTAAGAGTCTTAGTAGTCGCGATAAAAGAGGGTCGAATAGAGGCAAGCGCCTTAGCAATTCGCACGGTCTTCTGCGGCGTAAAGCGACGTTGAATGAAAGCAGTGAGGTTGTGGAAGCCACTTGTGTAAGCATAGGGCTCCTTCACGCTTTCGTAAATCGAAGAAGGATTGCGGTGGCGCCGTTTAGGACCAACCTGCAGATTTGGGTGTTTCAAGATCGATGCTGTCACCTGGCGTTGTCCATTCGGCACCAGGCTGTTGGACTTTGGGGCAGGAGCGATATTGTTGAATGGGCCGTCGTCAAATGCAGCTGTTGGAATGTTCGGGCTTGGGGCCGAGCCAGGACTAG
The DNA here is from genome assembly GCF_028828025.1 of Penicillium rubens. Taxonomy (NCBI): domain Eukaryota; kingdom Fungi; phylum Ascomycota; class Eurotiomycetes; order Eurotiales; family Aspergillaceae; genus Penicillium; species Penicillium rubens. The sequence goes on from NW_026890600.1 coordinate 7,817,368, forward strand.
TGAAGCTTGCTGGCCCACTTTCGATGGCAAATGCATGTGGTGCATTTGCTTTCATGTGTTCAGGGAGCATGGTATTTGGGGCATAGACACCGCCGACATTCACATGCTGGCCCGAGGCCGGTCCGGCCGACCATTCATTTAGGAGAGGATCGCCGAACATGAAAGGTTGATTTCCCGGGCTTTCTCCAAATCCAGGAGCTGGTGTGGAGAACTGGGCTGATCCACTTCGGCCGATCGACCCTCGCTGTCCTGCAGAATCAGTAGGAGAGTCACCGGCCGCCCCGGTAGCCATATGCCCAAGCATGCCGAATTCCAGAGCACCGTATCGGTTTTCGAAGTTCATGCTCGATAGATCGAAGTTGAAGAGCGCTGGATCACTGGGATCAAAAAATGGCCCTGCAAAAGGATTTTGGGACTGACTTGTATCCCCAGAGAGAGCAGTACTCGGAGTAGGCTGCTGGTTCACAGTCGATGAAAGACTCGGATTTCGACCATTGGTGCTGCTCTTCATGTTAAAAGTAGGTGAAACGGGTGATTGCGTCGTAAAAGGGCTTTGGCCCATGGACGATTCTTGGTAGGGATTGTAAGATCCTGTCTGCGTCTGGGGCGTAGGGTAAAAGTTGTTATTCGTGGGATTGGTTGGTTGTTGGGGATGTTGTTGGCTGTGTTGCTGGTTGGAGTTGACAGCATTTGTGCCATTTCTAGATATAGGCAGATTATTGCGGAGCGTATTGTTGTATAGATTGGTGTTGCTGCTAACAGCCGGCATCAACGCCCCATCAGGGGCATCATGGAGATACTTGGCCTTTTTGCGAACACCGTCATGGCAAGCATCTTGCAGACCACGTTTGATGCAACGTTGACACGGTCGTTCATCGCCTAAACCCGATATATATTAGTCAGATGCCTAGTAACGGCGAGGGTTAGTCTATCATCATACCGCAAGTCAAATGAGCTCGTTGGCATGCAAAGCAAGCTCGCCGGGCCTTCTTCCGTCGCGGTCGGGAGGGATCCTTGGCATTAGCTGCTTTGCGGTCCGCCTTGCTATCGCCATTAGTTTTGGGCTTTACGTCCATTTGTTCGTGCTCTGTGATATCGGCGGAGTCACGTTCTCCACTGTAGTCCCCCGCAGGAACTGGGGAGCCGTTTTTGGTCTCCATGTTCATTTCGGCATGAATCCCGAGAACGGATGATCTATGGACGCGTCCACAAAAGTGAGGTAAATCGGTGATTCAAACCCCGTAGGCCACTTTCCGTGTCTTCTTGTGTTTATCTAAAGAAACAAAGCGTGGTGGCGACAATACCAATGATACCATGCGCGCTTCGATCTCGGCGGGCGAGCGGATCCACGTGCGAGATACAGCCCAGCTTGTGATAGAGGAAAAAGGAAACGATCGCAAATTGCTAATCGTCCGTGCTGAGACTCGAAATCCACCCAAAATCACCTCGCGAAGGTCGGAGGGGTCTCCAGGTCTTGGTTCCTATAATCGCGCGTTTGCGACTACAGTTGGTGGGGAATCGGAGGCGGAATCACGGCGAGTCGAGTCACGGGTGTAACGGGGGACAATCGACTGAAGATGCGACGGATGTACGATGATCTGACACATTGAAGAATTTCAATGTGGTTTGTAGATGGGGAGAAAAATTGGCGCAAAGCTGACAGCAGAAAAATCCCGCAACGGTTTCGGGGCTGAACTGAGAGTGGAGAGGTGGACGAGTCCGTTCGGTTGCGGGGAAGATATGAAATTCTCTCCAAATGCGAGAGCCGTGCCGATGCAAGGCCGATCGATAAGTTGGGGAAAGAAAGAAAGTCGAGTGGCAATGCAAATATTATTCGCGGGGAAGGTTGAAGAAGAAGTGGATGACTCTGAGAATGGGCTTCTCGGGGTGTTCCCGTGACTAGTGTCTAAGCAACAGTTTTAACACGAACACAGTCCAATTGTAAAGGACTTGTAAAGGACTAAATGAGACTATGACTGACGAGGTTTTTAATATTATTTTTTTAATATTTATTTGACAATTTCTTTTGTGTATTTTAGCACTCTGTTTGGCTCTAAAAAGGCGCAGGGCTGGCTATGTTGTATACTTCGTATGTAAAACAGCCACTATTTTACCTAATTAAGTGGGCTATTTTCTATTTTTTTCTTTTCTTTTTTCTTGCTACCCAACGTAATCCACGTTGGGCATGTTTTAATTTACAAATATATCTCTACTCAAAAGTCCTGAGAGTGTATTGTTCTTCAACTTCTTCAATATGAAAGGACTATGTACATCATACTCACATGCTGACGTTCAGAGCAACGGTCACTGGAGGCCGGCATTTGATTATGCCAAGTATTACAGCTTTCACAGCATTACCGGAAACAACAGGTAATTTAAGCGCGTCCACGAGCTCTGATTGGCCAGGTTATAAATCCTCCGCCAGATCGGGTTCAGCGCATACCGGATTGACCTATACTATTAGTAACCCCGCAGGGGAATTGCGCACGTGCGGGAACTTCCAGGTCGATTGTATACTTTAGACCTTGTTCTCCTCTTAAATGACTAAACGTTGAATGCAAACCTTGGAAGTATCTCCAATTGAGTCATTAATCCTTCTGCCAAAGCCAAATCCATCCCGAGAAACCCCGCTCCAGACTTTCCACAGTTCTCGGCATTGCGCTCCGATCCCGTTTTGCTCCGAGGCTGGCTGAGTATGCTCTGCCGAGGCTAGAAGGCTTTCAATGTATCGCTCAGCTATGACGATTGCTATAGAGGAAGGATTGTCATGTCTGCCTGCAGCCGGGGTTAAGTTGGTTGGGGATGACTGCCTGTGACTGGATTTCAAGACCACATGACGCTCGTATGCTTCGCAACTGGCCTGGTAGACTGGGGGGTTGCCGTCGGAGAATTAAAGCCCGGGCCAGGTTCGTCCAACTTCTATTCTTGGAGTGGGGATCTATTATTCCTGGTGCACCAAGCACGCTAGTGGCATCAAAGGCTTCATGGTCTGCTTGGGGCCAGGAACGGCCAGATCGAATATGCAAGATGTCTCTACGTATGGAATCAAGTGGAGCTAGGATATGAAGCATATATCCTTGCCGATCATGTGTACTATTGACTATGATTTTCTGCATTGGCTTTTGAACCGCAGGCGGTACAGCAGCTGGAGGCGTTAGGTTTTGATCAATTGGTGCAGGCCAGGTTGACCCTATCATCCTCAGTAGCCAAACATCTCAGCCCAGGAGTTTCCCAACATCTGGTCATGGGATGCCGTGTTCATCGCCTCCGGCACACCGTGTCCAGGTGAAACTGTTTGGTAAACCGTTGAGATGCAATGACACCGAGGATAGACCTGTGGCTGTCCTCGTAAAAGAGCTATCCGGCCAGCAACCAACTTGCTTGAGATTAATGTATGTATGGGGGTATCATATGTGCACGGAAGTACTGATCACGCCTGTGATTTCGCGAACCGGCTCTTACTTCGGATCCAGCTACCGTACCGAAAGAATAAATACCTATTATGAATGTCAGTAGAACGCTCAGTGGGCAGAACAGCTTGTTTTGAGTTATCTCTTGTCAGAGCCACAGGCAACTGGAATATCAAAATTCCATAAGATGACATGCTCGAGGTTCAAGATGCAGGGGAGTAAATAGGGAGGCCATAGCGTAAGAGGAAGTCAAGTATGTCAAAACCAGAACTTACGGAAAAGGGGTCATGACAAGGGTTAGAAACGCTAGCAAGGAAGTTGCCCAGTGATATCCGAGGTTGTTATACACTGCATAGCCGTTAGCTATAATGGTTACGTCCCGACTTGTGTGCAGGCAAGAATATAGCTGTCAAGCATTGAGGAAGAGCTACAGATAGGCCTGTTCAAAATGCAACGCATCGACCCGCATTGGAAAGATGCGCTTCATGCAAAGCACGGGCTTCCAATCTTGTCCCAGCATGGAAAGAGCGCAGACAAACTTACTTTGCATTCCGAATAGTGGGAATATGCCTCCAAAGGATGACCGAGTGAAGCTGTTCGCTGCCAGAGCGCTGGCGGCAAATGTTGGATACGCATCGACAAGGAATGTGAAGACTCCCGAGTACACCAGGATTGTCCTAGCAGTAACACGGTCCATTAGCATCACACAGCAGAGAAAGCCAGAAGATAGACAGGGATTGTAAAACCAACGGGTGGTCGCCCGGTCAGGTGAGGTTCTAAGGTTGATCTTACCCAGCACCAAAAACAGCACTGCCAATGATAGGCGCAATCCAATGGACATTAGGGTAGATTGTCCAAGCAAAAATGAAGAGACCTATAGTAACCAAGGGTCCTCCCAGAATCGCTATTCCATCGAAGTCAGCCATCATTTTTCCTAGCCTTGGCACCTGAGCAATTCGCTGGCAAACTTACCTGGGGGCAGTCGCCACTCTGGCTGGAAATCGTCGAGCTTGTCCGTGGCTTTCTCGTGGTTACGCTCCAAGCGAGCATAGTTGCGGCGCCAGATTGGATCCGACAAAATGGCTATAACCATTCCGACAAAGAGACCAAGGAAACACAGTCCACGTTGCCATATTACGAGCCCATACACCTCGGAGAAAACTAGCTGGAAAGCACCGAAGAAGAGGTACAGAATACCCAATAGGATGGCCGAGAAAATGCAAAGGCATAGACACATGGGTTCCAATGTCAAGAGCAAGATGGGCCGGTACATGGAATTCATGACCGTGCGGGCCACAGAGCGCTGCAGCTTTTCGATTGGAGCTTTCCATCGATCGTCTCCGGTCTCCTGGCGCAGCTTCTGCGCCTTGCGCCTCAAGAGTCTGGAACATTCTTAGCGTCGCAGTTATTCCAGGATTTGGAAATACATACACTGGGTGATAGGTCTCTGGAACGAAGAATATTATAGAGGCGAGCATCCCTCCCGTCCAAATCAGGAGCACATAAAACGTCCAACGCCTGCGAGTGGTATAAGCTTCAATAGTTTCCAGAATTCGAAATGAGGACGTACCATGTGGTGAATGCATTAATGAAGCCACCAACCCTAGTGGTTGTTAGCATCGGAATCATGTCGTGAAAGTCTTGTCTTCCGGAAAGAGACCTACAGAGGACCGACTTCGGGGCCCACAAATGGGCTCGCAGTGTAGAGCATCATAGGAAGGGCAAGTTCATGGCGATCGAACATGTCACCAACAGTACCCCCAGCAACACTCAAAAAGGCACTGCCTGACAGTCCGTTGAAGAACCGACAGACAAGCATTGTCTCAGTATTCTTAGCCACCGCGCACGGAATAAGCCACACGAGAAACAGCGAGAACGAAACGATATAAATGTTTCTCCGGCCATAAAACTGAGCAAGACCAGATCAGTAACTTAAATATTTAGCAGCAAAGATCCCAAACAAACCTCAGATAACGGACTCAGAAAGAGCGGACCAATTCCTAAAATGAGAAACGTCAACACAGAATCCAGCCTGCGAAAGACGACAAGATCAGCACGAACCAAGACCCCAAATAAAAAGCGACAATCCAAGAGTCGCAACTATCTGCGAACACCCAAACTCACTCATCAATTGGTCATATGTCGTGGTATACATCGAAGACGCACAAGTCCTATATTCGGCCGATCAGCTTCTGTGCGGCGCAGAGAAAGCAGACTAAACCGGCGGTCTACTTACACGCAAAGCGAACCCATCGAGACAATAATGACAACCAGCCACCTTCGGGCTTTGCTCATATTGCGCGGATTCATAGGATCGTTATCCTCCCAGCCCACAGTATACGCTTCATCCTCACTCGCCACTGCAGCCTCGTCGACTTCATCGCCGCCAATACTGACGCCGTCGTTCAATGACCAGCTGCGTTCTAAGGACCTGGATGTAACTGATTTAGAGGCATTCGAGCGCTGTTTCTGGAGTGGTGCACTGCTTTTATCGTGGGTACCGGTGATCGGAGCGTAAGTCACTTCGTCGGATTTGGTGCCGTCGAATTCGTTGTCGCTCTTATCGCTAGAGTATCTTTGGGGGCCAGTGTGGGCTTTTTCTTCGCTGATGTCTGGGTGCGACACGTCTGTACTTGACCGCGGAGACATACTCGAGCAGGTGGCCAAACGGTCAAAGGTCAGGCTTGCTCATCTAGTTTGTTTTTTGTGTTAGTGATGAAGTCATAGAAAACAAAACGAATGGTTTGGAGCTACCTAGGTATATGTATGGACTGGATATGTGAGTCACTACCTTGCGAGAGAAGGAATTACTATTAGCGTCTAAAATGGAAATCAAAAGTCCGAGCTGATCAATCAATGGCGATCCCGGGGATAAACAGCTCTACGGGGGCCTAATTCCGCGATCTCGAAGCCGACCTCGGGATCCCGTATAGCCAATAATAATAGCCTTGAACATCACTAACTGTATTTCTAACATGTATAATTCTACCTAGTCTAGGCCTAACGAATGCATTGACATTGTCTTCAGTGTTTTAACTGGGGCATTGGTGCCAAGAGCTTAAACACGTGTGGGATGATGCCATGTGGTACAGCACAAACGTACATACATAAAGTCTCCGAGATGAAAACTCCGAAACAGAGTCGAGACAAGTATGAAAATATGATAGAGATAGAGATATGTTCAATTAAGCTAGAGCTAACACTACTACGGAACAGAATCAATTCATCAATGTCGCTCCCAACCTTGGAAGGGACCAGGTTCCCAGACAAAAACCCAACAAAAAAGTAGTAACCAAAGTCCCGTGTCTCCGAGCCATCCCTAAACTCCTGATAGTCATCCAATTGAACGCTATCCCCAAAAGAAAACACCGGATCTCAAATCGAGATATTCCACAGAACCATCCCAAAGTCGAGCTGTACAAGAAAAGAAAGATGCGCCAATAGATCCCAAATGTTGGTCAAGAGGACACACCCTCTACAGAGCCTGACTGAGCTGGCTCATGGCACCGGAAGCGTTCTCCTCGGCCCAAGAGCCCCAGAGTGCCTGCTTGCCACTAATCTTGAGGGGACCACCGATAGACTTGGCGCCCTGGTCAACCTTGACAGCATCTTTCGTGGCCAGCACCAGGACTTCGAAGAACATCTTAGTAGCATCGGCCTTGCTGGACCGCTGCTCGGGAAGAAGATCCTGGAACAACACGCTCTTCTTCTGCTGGGTGGCCGGGCTACCAATCTTCTCGCGGAGAATGTGCACAGCGTGCTTGGTGCCCATTGAGACCGGCTCTGTATCCACGGGGTGCGCAATAGTATCGTCCAGCTCGTCCATGGGCTGGTTCATGTCTTCGTCAACACTCAGACGCAAGGCGTGGTGGTCTTCGTCATCTCCAGGGAATTCAATCTCAGAGCGCTGGTTCATAGTCGTATCAAGAGCGATGCCCTCGTCAATTGGGACGATGGCTTCCTCGTCACCAAGCTCAAGGGCAGGGACGTCGACGGCAGCAACATCCATGTCGGAAATGCCACTGTCGCGCTTGCGCTTCAGCTCACCGGCCTTCTTGACGGAGTCCAAAGAGAGCATGCCGCGCAGCTCGGGCGCCCATCCGCGCCCACGGTCCTCGCCAAACACACTAGACACAAAGTTGCCATTCTGCTGTCTGGTCATGAGGGTGAGCAGGACAGGGTCACGAGGCAAAAATGACGCGGGCTTCAAAATTGCAGAACGGTCATTCTGCTGGTCCTTGATCTTGGAGCTAGAGATTGCGACTTCCTTGTCTAGTCCCATAAGCTTCTGACGCTTGGCGCGCTGACCCTGCTGGGCGCTAACGGCATCAGGGGTTGCAGACACATCTCGGTTGAATTCCTCTTCGAGCTGATTCATTTGATCGGATCCAGCGTCAGAAAGGGGGCTTTCGGAGTCACGTTCGAATCGGTTGTCGGCGGCACGGGGTGTCTCGCCACCACCAAAGTCGCCATCGTTGTTGAAGTCCATGGGGCCATCTGGTAGTAGGTCGTTCAGATTGTCATGGACATCATCACCAAGGTCCATTTTGTCGAGAGCCTCATCATCACCAAGATCCAGTCCCAGATCGTCGTCGTCATTGAATTTTCCAGCGTCATTGAAAAGGTCTTCCTCCACGGGACGAGGAGCGGGGGCATCTCGACCAATTTCCATAGTCGGGTCATTCCCAAGTGGCAATTCATCCTCACCCAAGTCAAGATCAACAAGGGAAGGGTCTTCAAGGCGTGCAGGTTCCTGAGAAACAGAGCGGCGGAAGCTACTGTCTGGGAGGAATTGACTTCCAAAATCCATGCCACCAGGGCGTTTGGCAGCAGGCTCCAGGTCTAGGGTTTGAGGGAAGAGCAGAGAGGTATCAAGGTTGGTGAAAAGGTCAGATTCAGTAAGAACATCGGGAAGAGTAATGCCGCCTGGAGCGACAACAGTCGAAGTCATGTCATTGTTGTTTGTGAGACGGAAAGCCTGATATATGATTAGACTGTACCAAATCAGTATTGGTCTAAGGAGTGCGTACCATTTTAATCTTCATTAGAGCTTCATTGCAATCATCGAGGAGGTAGCGAGCCTTGCGGCTGTAAATTCGAACCACACCCAGTAGCAATTGGCCACTCAACCGCAGAGCCATAGGGGCTTGACCCTGATCAACAATAGCATTGACACTGCTCTCGATATCCGACTGCAGGATATGCGACTTCGAAAGTTTGCGTTCGATGTTAGCCGACAACCAAACGCGAGCCAACGGCCCGGTTTTCGACAGGAGGGTCTCGGAATAGAACATAGTGTGTTTGTCGCAGCGAGATACTCCGCAACAGCAAAATGTCTTCCACCAAATTCAGTAGGCGAAAAGACCCGCCCGGCGCGGGGGTGAGGTGTAGAAGGGCGACGCGCTGAAGCCGGGAAAACAATAACCTGTGCGATGACTCGCACTCAATAATTGTTATGAAAAGGTAGATATGTGACTAAAAGGATAAAAAGTTTATCACTCGAACGTGTGTATTCAAGACATCGAAGACGATGAAGATTGGGAGGGTATGTGCGCGCGAGGGATATCTTGGAGTTGGCTGAGAAACCAAGGAGGAACGGAAGATGCGCGTCGGTGGGAATATCAGGTGGCAGCCGTGGCCTGGGCGGGAATTTTGCTGATGTAATTGAGGGGGCTGGGAATGTCTCGAGTCACGTGTATGGTACACAAAGGAGAGCCTGTACGCTTCGAAGCATCACAACAATGAATTTTGCTAGTGAAAAGGCTAATGTCAGAGTGAGGTAAATAGATAAAAAAGCATCAATAACTTCCAAAAAAAGTTTTCAGGAAATCATAGAAAACTCATATATAAATCAATGCTCTTCTGGTGTACATCGAATACTCCGCCCTACACGTGATACCTTGCGCTAGTCTATATGTAGTAACCGGATAAACTCCCTACCCGAAATAGCTAGGCCGCAACGGGTAAAGCATCATCATGGGATTAGCCTCTTCCAAGTGGACTCGATGCTCTGAATGGGATTATTTCGCGGTTTGGATTATAGCAAAACGCTCTTTTCAATTGGTTTTTTGGTCCCAAGTCATCGGTCGGTCCCTTGTTCGTCGTCGACCGACTTGCGCCAACTCCGCAAATCCAGCAGTTAGTCTAGCCGCCCCCGTGTGAAGCTGCTGCCAGATCGCATCTAACGTGGATTTTGCCGAAGCATAACTACTCAATTCTTATCGCAGCGGCATGAAAATCACTTCTCGACATATCTAACGTCTTATTTGATCGACTTTAATAATCCATCCTACAAAGCATGAGCAATGTCAAGGTCCGCAACACCTTCATTGCCTTTGCATAATGCATCAAACGCCGACTTTCTTCGGCCTCCCTCCACAACGCCCATGACCGGACGGCCAAGTGCTCCATCGTCGGTAAGTATTCTTGCTTAGTTCACGTACTACATGTGATACATACTTCCTCTACCTCTTAACGCCGTTGGACAATGGAGTTTCTAACACGCGGTCTTATTCTGTACCAGACATCCACCTCAACATATTCGTGGCTCGAGCCTCATGAAACTGCCGAGCGACTACGAACCTCCCTTTTACACGGCCTAACACCAGCCGAGGCAGAGATACGCTTGGCCAGAGATGGACCGAACGAGCTTCCCCACGATGAGCCGGAACCCCTCTGGTTGCGGTTCCTTAAACAATTCAAGGAGACGCTGATTCTCCTGCTTCTTGGCTCTGCTGGAATCTCTTTTGTGATGGGCAATTACGACGATGCGATCAGTATTACTCTTGCGGTAACAATTGTTGTGACCGTTGGCTTTGTCCAGGAGTATCGGTCGGAAAAGTCGTTAGAGGCATTGAGCCGACTGGTACCCCATTATGCCCATTTGATTCGTGATCTTCCAACATCTTCCCCCGCTGCAACTGATAATGGTGGTACATCGCCCCTGGGTTCGTCCATGGAGATGGATGAAATACGGAGCAAAAGCCCAGGCTCGGCGTCTGCCGCGGTCAAGGCTTCTTCAACCGTCCCCGCGAACGAACTTGTGCCTGGAGATTTAGTTCTCTTCACTACCGGAGACCGTATTCCCGCTGATATTCGAATCACCGCAGCAACAGATCTCAGCATTGACGAGTCGAACTTGACTGGAGAGAACGAGCCTGTAGCGAAGTATGCAGAAGCTCTGCGCAGCGCATCTGGCAGGGCCACTCCAGCGCCAAAAGGAGTAGAACCACCTCGATCTCCGTTCTACGATGCACCAGCCACTGGTGCTGTTGGTGCTGACATTCGGTTAAACGAGCAGCACAACGTTGCGTTCATGGGTACACTGGTCCGCTCAGGCTATGGCCAGGGCATCGTTATCTCGACCGGCGCGAGGACGGAATTCGGCAGCATATCAGCTTCTCTACAAGAAATTGAGAGCCCTCGAACACCCTTACAACTATCCATGGATCGTTTGGGCCAGGAGCTAAGTTATATCTCTTTCGGTGTCATTGCATTGATCGTGGTCATCGGTCTTATACAAGGTCGTAAGATTCTCGAAATGTTCACAATCGGTGTTTCGCTGGCTGTTGCAGCGATCCCAGAAGGCTTGCCTATCATTGTCACTGTCACGCTCGCTCTTGGCGTCCTGCGCATGGCTAAGAGGGGAGCGATCATGCGAAGACTCCCCAGCGTTGAAACCCTTGGTTCTGTCAATGTCGTCTGCTCGGACAAGACTGGAACTCTCACTCTCAACCACATGACAGTTACCAAAATGTGGCATTTCGACTGCCCAGAACCATTCGAGGTGCAAAGAGAAATGACCTCGGTGATTGCTCCTGGCCCTGCAGCGCGGACAATCCTTCGCGTTGGTAATATTGCAAACAACTCTCGTTTGTCACGGATTCACGCAAACTCCCCAGCTAGTGCATCTTCTGCGGCAGTACTTTCTTCAACCGTCAACAGTGATTCGGCAGCTGCCAAGAGCCGATGGGTGGGTCAACCCACCGATGTGGCAATTCTGGATTTAATGGATGCACTGGGGGAAGATGATGTGCGCGATCGTATCAGTGCTCGCGTCCATGAGACCCCGTTCAGCTCCGAGCGGAAATGGATGGGTGTTGTTATTGGCGATCCGAATGGAGGTCCCCATGTTGCCTATATCAAGGGTGCTCTCGAACAGGTCCTAGCACGATCGGATACTTATCTCACCAAGGATGGTCGAGAAGTAATTCTAGACGAGCCCCGTCGCAAAGTCATCCGGGAGGCAGCAGAGAATATGGCATCAGAGGGCCTTAGGGTCCTCGCTTTTGGCAGTGGGGTTGTTCGTGATATGTCTAGAGGTGGCAGGGGCTTTGGCAGTCGGTCGTCCCCGAAGATCGTCCAGGGCGATGATGACGAGCGATACAACGGCTTGGTCTTTGCTGGGCTGGTGGGTATGAACGACCCACCGCGTAAAGATGTGCACAAATCCATTCGACGCTTGATGTCTGGTGGCGTCAGAATCATCATGATTACTGGCGACGCCGAGACAACAGCTGTAGCCATTGCCAAGAAGCTTGGGATGCCAGTTAGCGATTCCCCGCATGCACGATCGGTCATCGGAGGCGATGAACTCGAACGCATGACTGCCACCGAACTTTCTCAAGCGATCTCAACGGTCTCGATCTTTGCGCGTACTAGCCCAGACCACAAAATGAAGATTGTGAAAGCACTTCAAGCCCGTGGCGATGTAGTTGCCATGACCGGTGATGGTGTCAACGATGCACCGGCTCTGAAGAAAGCTGATATAGGTATTTCCATGGGCAAGCTTGGCACCGACGTTGCCAAGGAGGCAGCGGACATGATTCTGACGGACGACGATTTCTCGACTATCTTGCGGGCAATCGAACAGGGCAAGGGCATATTCTATAACATCCAGAACTTCATTACATTCCAGCTTAGCACCAGTGTGGCTGCACTCAGTCTTGTACTGCTGAGCACCACTCTTGGCTTCAAGAATCCGCTGAATGCTATGCAGATCTTGTGGATCAGTGAGTATTCCTACGTCTAATTTCATTGCCCGTTTGTCTAACAAACATTGCAGATATTCTCATGGATGGTCCACCCGCCCAGTCCCTTGGCGTCGAGCCCGTCGACCCTACTATCATGAACCGCCCGCCACGACCCAAGACAGCCCGTGTTCTGACAAAGCCTCTGATCCAGCGCGTTCTCACCTCAGCCATGATCATCATGATCGGCACGTTGTCCATCTACATCCACGAAATGGGTGATCTCACCGACAGCGGCAGCCCCATCGAGAAGCGCTCCCGCATCGTCACCGCGCATGACACCACCATGACCTTCACCTGCTTCGTTCTATTCGACATGTTCAACGCATTGACCTGCCGCAGTGAGGGCAAGTCCGTCCTGCGCGGTGAAATGCCACTGTTCGGAAACAAAATGTTCAATTACGCTGTTCTCGGCTCGTTAGCCGGCCAGGCCTGTGTGATATACCTGCCGTTCCTGCAGCGCATCTTCCAGACCGAGGCTCTTGGCTTCGCGTCCCTATTCAAGCTGGTCTGCATTGCCAGTTCGGTGTTCTGGGTGGATGAAGGCCGTAAGTATCTGCATGCGATCCGTCGTCGGCGCGGGGTGGGTTCCGGGTATAGCGTCAATGTCTGATCTGCCGATGCGACCAGTGTACGGTTCGGATTGCCTGTTACGATTTTAGAGGTGTCCATGCCATGGGCGTGTGTAGTTTTATCATATTTGGATTGATATCCCCATATACATAATAGAATCGTCGGTTGTCGACATGCATTTGTGTTTCTCATAAGTGATATATACAAGTCGGTACAGTTTTGTAAGTATGAGATACTGTTCAAGCCGGTAGTAGTCGGTCGCTTACGCAGTCTCTATCCTTGATGCAGTCCAATAGTCCGATTCACTAGGTCTAGAATAGTGTCAAGTGGAATCCCAGGCCTTCGAGGTTCTTCTACGGTGTCTTTCTGCATGTCTTTCTTTGCTGGTTCTACTCTTTTGGTGCTGTAGCTAGCGCTGTGAGAAGGATCAGCCGTAAATATTGAATACGTGTGGTGAAAAATATGTAAAATGCGCAAAGCCACATTTCCATATATACATGCGACTGGTCCAGCCGGTGATGGCAATATATAACCATCCTTTACCAGGTTAAATGCCATTGCCAGACCTCGAGACATATATTAAAGCCCAACAGCACTTGTTTTCTTGAGCGGCGGGGCTTCAAGGACCCAAAGCTCTCGCCTATCTCATCAATGGCTCCTTCTGAGAATATCTATTTGGCGGAATGATACTCTCTTATTGATGGGGGATACCAATTGTAATACCTTCCAGGATATAATCTTGGTCATTCTCCGACTCCGTTTCTACATACCTGCTATGAACGGTATTGAGGGAAATGAACTACATAGGTATGATTCTCTTACCCATGGAGCAAAAAGCAAACTCTACAGTGTATATTATATAGATAATATATCTTTCGGGTGCAAAAATTCAGTGACCGACGCAGGGATCGAACCTGCAATCTCTTGATTCGTAGTCAAGCGCCTTGCCATTGGGCCAGCCGGCCTACTAGTTATGTATCTTCAGCCTAAATGTGCACTATAAGCGAAAGCTAAAATGGGACCCGCTCCGGATGCGTCCCAAGGTCTGATTGGTGCGCTCGTAATCGTCCAAATTTAGTATTTGTTATTAAATAATTGTAAGTAGAGTACCTCGGGTTCTAATCTTTTGCTTTGGTGTGGAGGGTATATGTAGTTTGTTCGGATTTGTGAGTATCAAGCCTACTTAGGTATGTCTTCCAGGCAATTCCCATAAGGTACAACCCGTGGATGGGCTATATTGGTATATACTACTCCGTACTCTGTAGTCGGTATATAACCAAGTTAGAGAGGGTCCGCTCTCAAAGATATGGGGATTTCAAACTAGCATCGCTATAAATACTCCGATTGTGAAAAATGTCGAGGAGAATTGTTCTTGACCTGTTCCAACAAAAATCTACGAGTGCGGAGACAGGATTAGGCTCAAGCCGGAAAATGTGGAACGCACGGCTGCAGAAACCCATAAATTTCCTTAGCCAATTCGAAGCGGACAAAGGGAGTTTGATCAGATTGCTGGGTTAGCAAAGGATTTCGATTCTGGTTCATTCTTTCGTGCTGGGTTGGAAGAAAGAAGGATAGCAAATGGATTCACATGTTGTTAAAAGCTACTTGAGCGATGGCATGCCCATCCCCAGAAGCTTCTATCGCACTGAAAGACAGATTTTGATCTCGAATAAGCGACGCCACATCACTGTATCGATCTGTCCAACATCCCTGTATCACGGCACCACCAGTAAGACCCTCAACTGAAGGATACTTTTGAGACGCAAAGAGAGTCTACTCGTTCTTCGTAGTCATTCTTCTCTGCCACAGATCGGAATGGCCCAGGCGACTTATAGGGCCAGTGGCCGGTCATGATCGTGTAGAAGACCGACCCGAGACTGAATATGTCCACAGCCTCTGTTGACACCCATGGCTTGCACGGATTGAAAAAGCCGGAGTCGGGGAGATGGCCACCATCTATATCGCCATTCGTCGACCCTCCAAAATCACATAGTAGAAGATTGAGCTTGCTCTTGGAATCGGAGTGTAATAACAAATTCTCTGGCCGCAAGTCGGAATGAATGACTCCCTTTTGGTGGATATAGTGGACGGCTTCTGCTGCCTGGCAACACCATTTCAAACGAAGAGATAGGTCGATAGCATCATTATGCTGGTCAATGTAAGCTTGCAGATTACCATCGCTAGCTTCGCCAAAGAGCAATTCACGAGGTTCCTCAGAGATACCGATATAGCTATAGTAGAAATAACATTAATAATTGGACCGCCTGGCGTTTAGCTGACATACCATATTATTCTAGGGTACGTCCCTAATATATCGAAAAGTCGTTCTTCAACCTCGAAACTGCGCTTGATGTCCTTGACAAATGAGGACGCGTCCGCCGCTCCGCAATACCCCCACGAATATCTAGGGCATTTGACAACGATACCCGGTTTTAGTCTCACTATCAATGAAGTCGATCCTTGGCTCAAGGTTTCACCGAGCTGAGGTTCATAGAGGACCGGGTCTGCTATTTTGCCTGGCAAGACAGCTCGATATTCTTCACTTGACCCCAAAACGTCGTTCTTTGCGACGGCAGGAGAGCCATTTTCCGCTAAGGGGTGTCTGCACCTCTCAATATCGTCACTCTTTCCACGTGTGAACAAATAATTTCTGATGGGCAAGGGTAACATGCGACCAAAGAGGCCAAAAGAACTATAGAGGTAGTACTTTAGTAATTCATGAAAAGCCGAGCAACATCTCCAGAAGTGTCCCAACATTTTGGAGGGCTATAAGGAGGGTGTTCAACAGCCACCTGAAAAGCGTCCAAGGGTGAATCTGTCACATGATCAACGGTGAAAGCAAACACCTCAAGCGCTTCCAACAAACTCGATGGAAGCCTGCAAGCGCCAGAAGAATGGGAGTTATTTCGAGATAAATATTGGGGATTAGTAGAGGGACACCTCTTTCAGTAATGGGACACAGGGGTCGGTGCCGAAGACATCAAGACATCCATCCATAACAAAATCTCCGCAGAAGGTCTATCAATATCTTCGATAGATATCAGCTTCGTAATCCCCTAAGACCAATTATGCCATAAACTACCCATTCGCGGTCTTCCTCATTCCACAGATCTAGCTATCTTTCTTGTGCAAATACATTCTCTCTCCCGAACACTATCTTGCAGCCTTGGCTCCTTCTACCAAACGAATTATTCTAATCACTAGGTATGTAGCTGCCTACCTTAGAACCGGTGTCTGGTGAGTGCGACCTTGCAACAACCTTGGAAGCGGATAATTACTCCCGAGGTCGATGTGGAGAATTCTGGGCCAGGGCCGGGCCGTCCTGATCGGGCCAATTCCCATGGATCACTCCGGAGGTAAGATGCAGCTCGCCATCTGATGCAACACTGGCTGGATATTGTTCTATGAGACCTGATTCTGTATAGTGGTCTTTGCTGACTCCTGCTGCTGCTGTATTTGGCAGGGCTCTCTTTCAAGCCTTTTTCTTTTGCAGCGATAGCCTGCTGTGTTGTAGTTTTAAGCCAATGTAGTGTGGGGCTTAGTTACAGAAGAATTGGACTAATATCTAAGCAATGCCACCGCCAGTATAACGCTGCGATGCCCTTCCTCGAAGCTCACCGAGTTCTACAATTGACCATGAAGGTTCTAGACCTTGAAAGCACACAATGGGAGCCTGAGCCTACCTAGGTAGATTCTAGGATAATGAAGTGAGGTATTTAAGCTATAGAGGCATATTGGCTGGGGTCCACCGATTGTCACTCCACTTCGTAAGATTGCAACGCTACTATCATACTCTGGCCCTACCCGGGGATACAAAATGCACCAATAGCACTGATTAAACACCGCACCTGACTGAATGTGGAATAACAACAACACTGCTTTGCAATAAAACGTCAATAGCCCATGACCATGAATATTCTTCACTTTCGACTATCTAACCGCTAAGTGGCCGGGAAAAGCCATGTCTTCAAAGATTACCAGATTGTCTCCGCATCTGCTACGTCATGCGTTCCCTCCGGGAGTTATCCGAGCTGAGCGGGAGCGCATGTCGATCGATTATATCGTTGTAACGCGGGGCCCCGCCCCCACCGGAAGCCTGGGGCGTAGGTTTTGGTGCGTAGGTTCCGCTGGGCTCTTCCTAGGCCTTGGTTTCCGTTATTTCAATTGCCGTTGTTCCGCGATCTGAAAAATATCTTGTGGATTTATTTAACCCATCTTTGCTCTTGAACAAGGACTGGCGCTTCATCTACCTATTTTTATCGCATGACATATTCTTGGCAAACGTTTCCCCCCCCCGTCAAGATGGCCTACATCTTGACATTCATTCTCTTGCTACAAGTGGTTCTAGCCTCCCCTTTCTCTACTATTAAGGTCCCACTCGATAGCTCTAAAAGGATCCTTAGGCCTGATATCTATGGCTATTCCATAGAACCCTCTTCCGTTGATCCGTATATACAGAGCAACTTGACCTCAAACATATTGAAGAACATTGGCGAGATTATTGGGAAACCGGCACCAATCAGAGTCGGAGGTAATATCGCAGACCAGACGCAATTCGAGCCCAGTTTGGGAACGCCGTCATCTGCTCTGCCGGATGACACCAATGTGGAAGTTTTCCGTATTCGCAAAGACTGGTTCGCCGGCTGGAGAGACTATTTCCCAAGCAGAACAGATTTTATTTACACGCTGAACCTACGTAACACTACTGGCTCTTGGTCAACTGCGATGAAAGAAGCCGAAGCAGCGGTCAACGTCCTTGGCGAGTCCCTCTCCTTCTTTGAGCTGGGCAATGAGATCGATCATTACATCTCCAAAGGCTGGCGTGAACCGGGTTGGGACACAAAGCAATATACTCGCCAATGGTACCAGCTCACCGATCAAATCCTGTCGTCCGCGTTCTACAAGCAAGCGAAGCAGAAGCCGCACTTTCAAGCAGCGGTATTTGCAGATCCTCCATGGGTCCCGGATCAGCAGGATGAGGTCGACGATTTTGATATTATCAATGTAACTCGTGCTGGACTGGTTGATCCCAGCATTATTCGAACCTACGCAGTTCACCTCTACCCTCAGTCGACGTGCGACGCAGCACGGGAGAGCCGACTCTCTCTCAATTTGCTTTCAGACCACCAAGTCGTTTGGACCAATCTTTCCCAATATATCCCACAAGAGGCCGCTGCTCGAGCGGCTAACAGTTCACTTGTCCTCGGTGAGACTAACTCTGCTTCTTGCAGTGGAAGGAGTGGCATCAGCGACACTTTTGGTGCTGCTTTGTGGGGAACAGATCTGGTCCTGACAGCAGCGAGCATCGGTATCGAGCAGGTATTTTTTCATCTGGGCCACCAGAGTGAATATTCAGCTTTCACGCCATTACCCTACAACTATAAGGGTGAGGACCTTTCCGCCGGGATCAGAGCGAACTTTTACTCGCACTTTTTCCTCGCACATGTCTTAGCGGGCAACAATGGGCGGCCTTGGGAAATAGCCGCTTTGCCAGCCGCAAATGCTTCCGATTTCAGTGGCTATGCTATATTTGCAGGCGAACAACAATTAAATCTCGAGAAGCTCGTGTTTATAGATCTGGGAGTATGGAACTCTACCCACGGGTTGCATAACCCCTCGACTTTGTCCACGACGGACCCTGATTTTGCCTCTTCTGGTACCCGACGTCAGCGAAAAGTGCAGATAGATACCCCTTGGAAACCAGGAACAAGGATAGAAATCTTGAAGCTCCAGGGCCCTGGCACTAATGCCAAGAGCGACATCAACGTTTCGGGTGTCAGCCTGGATCCCAGGACAGGTAATTTGCGGGGCCAAACAAAAAGGGAAGAAGGGATTGTTCAAAATGGTGGTCTTGTGCAGATCGAGCTTCTTCAGGCAGAGGCAATGTTGATACAGAAGGCTTAGGAAGCCCGCCTGTGGGGTTCAGGTTCCCGATATTGTTGGATGTCTGATCTGGTAGGCAAAAGTGCTTGTCTCAAGGCATCACATGGCACAGAACCTGCTCCAACCTGGGTTAGTAGATAGATTAGCTCTGATTTCTCTCTTTCCTTCCTTTTCTCTCCCGTCCGCACCTTCCGCTCAGAAATCTCATACATAGTTTTCTTTTTTTTTTGAAAATATTGAAGCTCCATTGTATCGTGATTCGATGAGATGTTAATGCAACCTTTTTCACCGAGTTCAACAACCCATAATATATAGTGAGCATCCCCAGTTTTATTTATCTAGTAACGACCATCTATGTATCAATGACTACTTCTTCGTCCCTACTCTCTTGGTTTAGGCCCGAGTCCTCGACTTACCTCAGAAATCGCCCCCAAAGACCTGGCATCCCGCACCTCTTCTTGTCACGATTGAAATTGCGCATCATTTCAGTATAATCGGGGGAACTTTGATATACTTAGTAGCATGCTTGGGCGGTTGCTGGTGGTAAATTTGGCAAAGATTCCGATGGACATGACTTGACCAAGAAACCTAACACGTACAGTATCTGGCTACATAGAAAAATGGGGAGACTAATCCTGGCTAATCGGTCCTAATTTGAGAGGCGAACGTATACTATCGCTAAGGAACGTAAATACAGACATATTAGGGTTTACTTATAAAGCCTCTAGTTAACTAGCGCTTATCTAGTTTATAGAAAGAGATTTCAATTAATGCTATACTCGGCCTTAAGCTTGTGCACGGCGATCGGGTTCTCTAGGTGCAATTCGGTACTATAATAGCAGACTTTTCACCGCGGCCTATTGCCTACTACTCGTCATTCTCTAGTGATAGCTACTAAGGGTAGAGCTAACGAGCCCATCTCTAGTCTAGGGAATTAGTAGTTCTACCTAAACTAGAAAGGAATGCACGGCTAGATTACCAAATTACTCGTGGCGTAAGTCTATGGTGCCTTAGGCACTAAAAGGCTTTAGCCTTCCGCGCTAGCTTGTAGGCGACAGGTAATTATTAAACTACACGACTACCTGTGGACCCAATGGTTTTATGGGGGCCTAGACTAGCCTCGTCAGTACTTTGAATAGAATCATTCTTTCTAGATACCATGCGATAGGCAAAGTCATTGTATAGAACTATTACAAGTCTTAGCCAAATGGAATGTATAGTGATCCAAGCGTACCTATGTACCAAGGTCTGAGCACTAAATATAGAGAGAGAAAAGAAGAGAGGAAATCAAGTAGGGTATAACAACATAGATAGGGTCAAGACTCCGGCATCGGCCGACACAGATAAAAGTGAAGATTCCACCCGGGGATCGGGAAAAAACGGAAAGCCAAGAGAGGCCGGGACCTTATCTGTCGCCAATCGTTGGCTCATTCCCACTTTGACACGCTAACCCCAAATGGGAAAGGCTTATCTTACAGCGGAGCCCCACTTAGCGCGAGTGGCAAGAAGTACTTTATCTGTAGCCAATCACATCCCCGGGATCCCAGCGTCACTCATCCAATTGCTGGTGGCGGATAGGGAATTTGATGGAATTTGAACTGATATCCGAGTGAAAGATAAGCTCCTTCTTCTCTTCTCCAGAATAACTCCACGACTCTATTTTATACAGGAAGGGGGGAAGTCCCTGCAGAATATCTGTGATAAGCTATCTAGCTATCTTATTTAGATGAAGAATTCTAGAATGATGAAGAGATATAAGAAGTAGACCCCATGTCCTGCAGAGGGAGTGGAATCTACTTCCCCAAATCCCCAGGAACTATTCCCCGGAGTCGAGTCACTGACGAATGGTACATGGATCATAATCTACATGTAATCTCCATCAAAGCAAGGCCAAGGCTTGGACTATCATGAGAAGACCCATACTTATCTATCCCTTGCCACATTATCTTGCAGCTGTTTACGCCGGGGATGACGAGGTTGATGACAATGTGTGTGTCAATTGTGTTAATTATCTATACAGAATCAAAATCAAAAGGAAAAACCTTATACAGTCAGAGCTGGAGATTGGAAAGATTGGAAACATAGAAAAAAAGAGAGAGAGAGAGAGAGCTGGGGATATAGTATTATCGGGATTATCCCATTGCTATTGTCACAATCTCTG
This sequence comes from Penicillium rubens, assembly GCF_028828025.1. Taxonomy (NCBI): domain Eukaryota; kingdom Fungi; phylum Ascomycota; class Eurotiomycetes; order Eurotiales; family Aspergillaceae; genus Penicillium; species Penicillium rubens. The sequence continues at coordinate 7,838,424 of NW_026890600.1, forward strand.
AACCACTTGAACCAAGCATTTTTTCAATTATCTCCGATTTTCTCCTGCTAACCGCGCCTGTCAATATTTTCTTCTATTTTCTACATGTTTCATGCCTCCCATTTAACTTTTCATCCTTTTACTCCCATTATCTACAACATTCTAGGGGGAATTGCATTTGAATTGTCAAATTACTTTTGCTTTTTGCTTTTGACAACCTGGAAAGACCCACTAGTGTCGATCCGACTTATCTCTGGGAATTTTTTGGTTCGAAAGAGTTCGGGTTTCCTTATTTTTATATTCGTGGCGAATTTCTTCTTTCCTTAACTTCGGGAACTTCCTTTTTCTTTTTTCTTTCTCACATTTGAACGCCTTGCTATACCCCTAAACACGTTTTCAAATTCCAAAGGAGCCTCTCAAATTGCAATGGCGTTCAGCGGGAAAGCCCCGTACGCCCCGGACTATGCCTCCTACAACTGGATCGGAGCTCCTGCCAACTACGACCTCTCGACGAACACAGACTTGGGCGGTGACTCCCGTATGTAGTCTTTCCTGTCTTAACGGAATGATGGTCTAACACTCATTTCCTATTTAGGCACCGAAAATGTCAACAAATGGTTTCAATCTGGCGACCAGGCCTACATCATCGTGGCCTCGGCCATGGTCATGGTCATGATCCCCGGTCTCGGCTTTCTGTACTCGGGATTGGCTCGCCGAAAGTCTGCCCTGAGCATGATCTGGGCCTGTATGGCTTCCTTGTCCGTCGTGACCTTCCAATGGTATTTCTGGGGTTATTCACTTGCTTTCTCCCCGACTGCGACCAACGGTTTTATCGGCAACTTGCGCAACTTCGGTTTAATGAACACATTGGCTGATCCGAGCCCCGGTTCTCCACTGGTTCCTAACTTGCTCTACGCATTTTATCAGGTAAGATCGAACATTGGGAATCATTGAACTGCCCAGGTGGTTTCTTGTGTACCCAGACCAATACTGACTTCTTAATCTCCAGATGCAATTCTGTGGTGTCACCGCAGCTATCGTCATGGGAGCTGTCGCTGAACGCGGTCGGCTTCTTCCCGCCATGGTCTTCGTTTTCCTCTGGGCTACTATCGTTTACTGTCCGCTAACCTGCTGGGTCTGGAACGTCAACGGTTGGGCATTCAAGTACGGTGTGATGGATTACGCCGGTGGTGGTCCCGTCGAAATCGGTTCCGGTTTCACAGCTCTGGCCTACTCCATGGTCCTCGGTCGCCGACAGGAGCGCATGATGCTCAACTTCCGCCCACACAACGTCTCTCTCATCCTCCTCGGCACAGTTTTCCTCTGGTTCGGTTGGCTTGGTTTCAACGGTGGTTCCTCGTTCGGAGCTAACCTGCGCGCAACCATGGCCTCCTGGAACACCAATCTGACTGCCGCCTTCGCGGCCATCACCTGGGTTTTGCTCGATTGGCGTCTGGCTCGCAAGTGGTCGATGGTCGGCTGGTGTTCCGGTACCATCTCGGGATTGGTAGCTGCGACACCCGCCTCCGGCTTCATCTCTCCCTGGGCCAGTGTCATCCTCGGCATTGTGACCGGCATCGTTTGCAACTACTCCACCAAGATCAAGTACTGGATCCGGATCGACGACTCTATGGATGTGTTGGCAGAGCACGGTATCGCTGGCATTGTCGGGCTGATCTTCAACGCGTTGTTCGGTGACGATGCCATTGTTGGTCTGGACGGTGTCAATACCGGAACCGGTGTCGGTGGCTGGGTCATCCACAACTACAAGCAGCTGTACATTCAGATCGCCTACATCGTCGCTACCGCTTCCTACAGCTTCGTCATGTCCGCCATTATCGCCTACGCAATCAACGCCATCCCGGGTCTGAACCTGCGCGCCTCCGAGGAAGCTGAGCTGCTCGGTATGGACGACGACCAACTGGGCGAGTTCGCCTACGACTACGTCGAGGTCCGTCGTGACTACCTCGCTTGGACCCCGCAAAACCACGACCAGCTCGAAGACGGCCACCAGGTCCCCGCCGCGCAGCGCTACGGCATTGGCGAACATAGTGAGATGATGCTCGGTGGTCCGCCGCGCGAGGTGATGCTCGAGGGCCACGCGCCCAATGGTGACATCAGCCAGAGTAGCCGCGGTACCAGTGAAGGCGACATCGCTATGCACGAGGTCAAGATTGCTCCTGCTCCTCGCCAGCTCGCTGAACAGCACCCTCCCGATACACAGGGTGCCGAACCCGTGGTGCTTAGACCGGTCCAAGAGAAGACGGAGGACTAATCATACTCTCTCCGCCATTTTCCCACACATTTTCCCTGCATCTCGTTTGCATGGCATACATTTCGCATACGCCATTCCGTCCAGCAAGCATTGATTTTCTCGTTTTCGCTTCTTTTATCTCGATATCCCTTGAGCGTGCTTCTTTTCTTGCGACAAAAGCCTGGGGCTTTTGCTATACCTCAAATCTACTCTTCGACTTTCGATACCTCTACCACCAACTCTCTACCACACCTCACCCTACCATCCAACATCTCCTCCGTTATTCACCTTTACCTCACCTCACGCTACAATAACATACCTCCCCACCTCCAAACCAAGCTACACCTCCCTCGGGAAAAACAACTTGAATTATGGTCTAATTTGGCCTGGCGCTCCATGGTTCTATGTTTTTATGGCCTTTGAAATGGTCAAACGGGGATATTAAACTGGGTTTCGTACGTGTACACAAGCTGCTTCATTGAATTGCAAGGGAAATACCTTGCTTCTGTCTATGTTTTCTGGTTTTTGCGTCTGCAGTATAGAGCGATACATCCTGATACAAATTTACCTATTATCTAAGACTTTATTCTCAAATCTTTGCGCAATTGTAGATGGTAGATATGTAATATGGAAGTACCTTGCTGCTGCCAGTCTACATACATGCATTTGTCCAGAACAAGATATAACAAAATCCCAAACCCGAATATAAAACAAACAAACCAAAAAAACAGTCAAATGCAGATCAGAAAACCCAATCTATAAAAAGTCCTCCCTACCTCCTAACCATCCCCCGAACCCTAATCAAATCCTCCCTCCCAAGCTTCTCAACAACCTCCGCGGCAACCCCACCCCTCCTAACCTCATCCCACTCATCCTCATCCATCCCCATAACAAGCATCATCTGCACACACCGCGCAAAACTCTCCCGATACCGATACCTCCCCGGCGCACCAGCAACATACCCAACATCAACCGCAGCCCCAACAAGCCCCGCAACATCCCTCTCAAGCCGCGCCGCGCCCAGCGCGTTAATCCGCGACCCGTAAGACCAAAGCCTCTTCTCCAGTAGACGGGCCAGATACGCGATCGTCACGCCGAGGACGCGGTCGAAGGCGGTTGGCGTCAGGATCCGCGCGAATGGCATGAGGAGGTCGTTCCAGGAGGCCGTGAAGCGCGGCTTGACGAGTTCTTTGTCGAAGGTCGGAGAGTCGGCTTCTAGGTTGGGGTTTGGTGCGTATTCGATGTCTCGGAATGTATCTGCGAGAATTGGGCGGAGACGCGGCTTTATGGCGTTGTTGAAGATTACTTGGATTCCGTCGGTTAGGAGGTCGGTTACTTTGCTTTCGAAGGTTGTGCTGAGGGTTTGGAGGGTTTGGTGGACTTTCTTGGCTGCGCTGGGGCTTGCGAAGATTGTGAGGAGGTGCGGGGTTGCTTCTGTGGTGGTTGTGTCTGTTGGTTTTGAGCCCGTGTTGTTTTGCACGATTCGTCGGATGTAGTCGACTCCCATGTCGAGGTTGTTGATTTGGACTAGGAAGGAGATTGTGGTTTGTTCGGCGGGTTGTCCGCCTTGGACTGGGGCGCGTGGGTAGCACTCGTCGCGCATCTTGCGCTGTGTCATGCCGATGAAATCGGAGCCTAGGACGCGTGACAGGGTCGGGACTACGTTTGTCACGACTGCTTCTTGGGAGGTGGCGAGTGATTGCTGGATGACTTTGTTGACGATGTACATTATGTCGTCGACGGCTGAGGTGATATGTGGTGGGTCGGCTTTCAGTGGACGCTGGGGGTTCAAGGTGAGGCCTGACGGGGACTCGTCTAGTTGGAAAGCCTTCTCGACAGAGCGGCGGAAGAAGAATGTTGTCATTGTGTTGAATGGGGCCACTAGGCGATCGTTGATCTTCTGGGCCAGAGGTGACTCTCGCAAGAAGCTGGGCAGCTCGAATCGCTTATCGTCGTCTGCATCATCCTCACCCGAAGACTAGAGAAGTTGTTAGTGCTGGTATTAAAGAGGCGGAGATTGAAACTCACATTACACGTATCAGCCAGGAATCGACAGTACAGTGACCACCGGCCCAACATGATAGCCATTTCATTCAAGACACCATCGATCTCTTTCATATCCACCCCTTCCTCGTCGGTGGCAGTGCTCGCCCCAACGGCAGGAGATTGTGAGCGAGGCGGACCTGGTCGCTGCGCGGGTAGGAAGCTCTGCACCAAAAAAGTGAAGGCATAAGATTTGATATCCATCAGTTTGCGATCCACATGTCGCTCATCGCTCCAAGTATCAAGAATGATACCACCTTGCACATCAGCCTCGACCTGTAGCCGTTCAATGACCCGCCCCATCTTGCGGGGACCATAGTGATGCTCGACGAGCCCGCCATGGCCATCAATAATCTGCGCAATGTGCTCAAACAGCCTGGTAAGCGCATTGGCATAGAAGAACCCATCCTTAGTCTGAGCACCCCCGGTAGCACCGTTCAGGTTAGCTCGAGCCTTGGCCGCAACACCCTGACACACATAACGACCATAAACATCAAGTCCAACCTCAGAGCGACCAATAAGCGGGAAAAGCTTGAAGAAGCGCGTAATCTTGGCCCCGTCATTCTCCTTAACCGCCTTCTCAAACTCACGCAGGAACAGCCCACACAGCGACTCCGCAGCATTATCGAGCGTCACACTTGGCGGGTCCGGCACTTCAGCCGTAGGAACCATCTCCGCAGCAAACGCGCCATTGACGACCGTCGCCGGGACCTGAGCTGCACGGTGTAGGTAGCTGGCGGCTTTCTCCCAGTCCTGGGGCGCACCCATCGATCCCGCCACGCCCAGCGCACACGCCTTGAGCTCGGCAACTTGCTCGACAACCTCAAGCGTGGCTTTTACCCGGGCCTGCTCGAGATCCAGCCGGCGGACGGCATTGGAGATCCGGTCAGCGGTGCCGGCGGCTTCGGAGAGCATTCCGTGGCTGATGGAGCGGGTCGTGCTGGCGTGTGCACCAATGCTGGCGCGCATCAGGTCCAGCCGACCCAGTTCACGGGAGAGGTCTTTCTGGGATGTTACCAGTGCATCGAGGCGGGCGGTCACAGACGCTTCTTGGGTATGCAGGTGGGACAACGTGGCTTTGATCTCGGCGACGGAGCTGGCGTTGAAGATATCAGGCTGGGGAGATGTCTCTGTTGGTGGGACATTGGTATTTGGAGGGCTCTGGGGCATGGCATTATGCCCATTGGCGGTTGCAGCCATTCTGGGCGCCATTGTCGTCGCAAGTTGATTGTTGATGCCAGTAGGGGGGACGGGTGAATCGCGGGCGGTGAGAGTGGGTTTTACAGCTTCAAGCTGTGCTACGTCAAAAAGGTCAACGGGGGTTGAGAGACTCCAAGATAAATCAAATAGAACTTGCCAGACGTGTGTGAACTATTTTTCTTTGGACTTTGTTTGTTGTTTCATCTCGCGCGTCTTAATGTGGTGAATCAACTCGACGTCATTTTCCCCCACGCTCACGATCCCATATCAGTTGCTCTTTTACTGTTTCTCTTCTTTTTTTCCTGTTTCCCTTTTCTCTGTTGATCTTTTGACTACTTTTATCTAGAAGTCTCAAGACTTGACCTTTTGCCTGTCAAGTCCTTAACCGCCATCATCGGACGTCGCAAACCCAGACGTCCAAACCGGCGCATCATGGGCAACGAACCATCCACCCAGGTGGATGAATTCGCATCCCCCTTGACTCTTGAGGCGCGCAACATCGAGGCAGTGGCCAAATATGTCAAGCAGCACAATGTGAAGAAAATTGTGGTGATGGTACGCGTGGACCCCATGAAATAGTATATCCAAGCTAACCAAGCATGTAGGTGGGAGCGGGCATCAGCACTTCCGCAGGCATCCCGGACTTTCGCTCACCTGACACGGGAATCTACGCCAATCTGGCAAGTCTAGATTTACCGGAGCCCGAGGCAGTCTTTGACATTGGTTTCTTCCGGCATAACCCCAAACCTTTCTATGCACTGGCGCACGAGCTGTACCCAGGACGCTATCGCCCAACCATTGTGCACTCATTCATCAAACTGCTCTATGAGAAAGGGATGCTCCTGAAGCACTTTACTCAAAACATTGACTGCCTCGAGCGCCAGGCAGGCGTGCCAGGCGAGAAGATCGTCGAGGCCCATGGCAGTTTTGCGACACAGCGCTGCATTGAATGCAAGGAGACCTTCCCAGATGATGAGATGCACCAGAAGGTATCCAAGGGCGATGTACCCCACTGCCACAAGTGCAACGGCCTGGTCAAGCCGGACATTGTCTTCTTCGGCGAAGCTCTACCATCGGACTTCTTTGACAGCCGCTCTCTGCCAGAAGAGGCTGACCTTTGCATTGTCATGGGAACTAGTCTGTCCGTCCAGCCATTTGCCAGTCTGCCCTCGATGGTTAGTCCGGGCGTGCCTCGCGTGCTCATCAACATGGAGCGTGTCGGTGGCCTTGGATCGCGGAGTGACGATGTGCTGTTGATTGGGGACTGTGATGCTGGAGTGCGCAAGTTTGCAAAGGCTATGGGATGGGGAGAGGAGTTGGAGGCGCTGTGGGAGGAAACCAACCCCGACCCGCAGAAACGGGCGGAGGAGAATGCCCCGCTACAGACCCGCGATGAACGGCTGCAGGACGAAGTGGACCGACTAACGGAGGAAGTCGATCGGACTCTGGGGTTGACAGATGCGTATCAGAATAAAGTACGCGAGAAGCTGTCACACGACGAGGCACACCGCCAGTCTGAGGGTCTGGACCATGTTTTCCCCCATTTGGCGCGTAAGCTGTCACATTGAGATTATGATTTTCATGAAATGTCTTGAAGCAGAAATAGGAGAGATATTGTTTTGATTAGTACGTTGTAGGTGTATGTAGATATCTCCGTAGGTAGCATAGTACATACTAAGTAGGTACTCCGTAGTATAACGTTATACGCGGATAATCGTGCCAAGAGATGATCTCGGTCGATCATAACGTTTGCAGTAAAAAAAACACGCCCTTGATTTCTGTAAACAACTAATTTGGCGTTATTTAGATAGTCTGAGGCTATTTATAATTATAATTAGAATATTTATAGTCCGACTGTCTATAAAATGACCGTATTTCCCCCCCATAGCCCCTCCAAGCCCCAATTGACTTTCCTCGTTTCTCTCCGACAGCCAAAACAAGACATCTACAAGTTGCCCCACGTTGATTTCCATATCGTCATTCTTCCCCTCCCACCTTTTTTCCTTTTCTTTTTCTTTTCCTTTCCCTCTATTTTCCTACACTACATATCACCATGGTTGGAATTGGCCCTAAGCACCCGCAGTCCCGCAAGGGTGAGGCTCTCCAAGCTACCCCCTGCCCTTATTAAACTAATGTGGTATAGGGTCCATGCACGAACTGCCCCAGAACCTGTTGGGACCCATTCATGACTTCGAGAAGGCTTTCACAGTCGATCGCTCCAAGCTCAAGGAGATCGTGAATCACTTCGTCAAGGAGCTCGAGAAAGGTGACTTATCCCGCAGCTCTCCGATTCAACAAGTCGCTAACAAAAAACAGGCCTCTCCGTTGAGGGCGGCAACATTGTGAGAACGACCTTATTCCTCCGAACTGAACCTAGACTGACCGTACAAAATAGCCCATGAACGTCACCTGGGTCTTGGACTTCCCCGATGGACACGAACGGGGAACCTACCTGGCCCTCGACATGGGCGGCACCAACCTACGTGTTTGCGAAATTACCTTGACCGAGGAGAAGGGCGCCTTCGACATCACACAATCCAAGTATAAGATGCCCGAGGAGCTGCGGACTGGAACCGCTGAGGAATTGTGGGAGTACATCGCCGACTGCTTGCAGCAGTTCATTGAGGCCCACCACGAGGAAGCAAACCTCGCCAAGCTGCCCCTCGGTTTCACTTTCTCCTACCCCGCCACCCAGGAGTACATCGATCACGGTATCCTGCAGCGCTGGACCAAGGGATTCGACATTGACGGTGTCGAGGGCCAGGATGTTGTTCCCCCTCTGGAGGAGATCCTGAAGAAGCGGGTATGACATTCCTGAGATTATGCTATCCTTTCCACAAAGGATCAAAACACTAACCATGCCACAGGGTCTTCCCATTAAAGTCGCAGCCCTGATTAACGACACTACCGGTACCCTCATTGCCTCCTCTTACACCGACTCCGCCATGAAGATCGGCTGCATCTTCGGCACCGGCGTGAACGCCGCATACATGGAGAACGCAGGGTCGATACCCAAGATCGCGCACATGAACCTGCCCGCCGACATGCCCGTTGCCATCAACTGCGAATACGGCGCCTTCGACAACGAGCACGTGGTCCTCCCCCTCACCAAATACGATGACATCATCGATCGCGACTCACCCCGCCCCGGCCAACAAGCCTTCGAGAAGATGACCGCAGGACTGTACCTGGGCGAGATCTTCCGTCTCGCCCTCCTCGACCTGATCGACAACCGCGCCGGTCTGATCTTCAACGGCCAGGACGTCTCCAAGCTTCGCAAGCCCTACCTCCTCGACGCCTCCTTCCTCGCCAACATCGAAGAAGACCCCTACGAGAACCTGACAGAGACACTCGATCTCTTCGAACGTACTCTGAACATCCGCCCCACCCAGCCAGAGCTGGAGCTGATCCGTCGTCTCGCCGAGCTGATCGGTACGCGTGCCGCTCGTCTGTCCGCCTGCGGCGTCGCCGCCATCTGCACAAAGAAGAACATCGACTCCTGCCACGTCGGTGCCGACGGCTCCGTCTTCACCAAGTACCCCCACTTCAAGGAGCGCGGTGCCCAGGCACTCCGCGAGATCCTCGACTGGGCCCCTACTGAGAAGGACAAGGTTTCCATCATGGCTGCTGAGGATGGTTCTGGTGTTGGTGCTGCGCTGATTGCGGCCCTGACGCTCAAGCGTGTCAAGGCTGGTAACCTCTATGGTGTCCGTAACATGGATGACATGAAGACCCTGCTTTAGTGGGATTGGTCTAGTGGTGATGACTATCATTTATCATCTCACAAGACAGACCCTATGTACCGATGGGTTGGAGTATTTGACATTGGGGTTTATGCCATCTGGTGCGGGTTTGATGAAAGATTTAAAAGATTTAACGATATATCGATTTCTGTGTATGTTAGCCATGGAAGGCTCGTGAATAGAATATCCATAGTGCTATTATTGCTAGTATTTGCTGTAGTTCTGGAGACATATTCAGGGTTAGCAAAAGCGCAAAATTATTGTAAGGGTGGGAGAAGAGGGAGCAACACGACTGTATTCTGTATCTAGAGACTCCCACTTGATAAGAGAGAAAGAGAAGAGAGACTAAGCTAGCTATTACACGATAGGCCGCACGGGTTGAATGCAAAAACGGGCTCAATGCAAATTTTCACCAGATTTAACATCAATTTACTGCCACCAAAAATGCCTTTTTCTTCTCAAAATCCAGAAGATAGAATTGCTACTGCTATATCTACATACGGTGAGAGAGATAACCCTAAAATGTCAAACTGGGCGCCGGAATTCGACGTTCCGTACTATACATTACGGGGTAGAATCAACGGTCGTAAATCTAAAGCCGGCCACCCTGGCGCTAACAAAGCTCTAAATGCCGAGCAAGAGGTTGTATTGATACACTTGAAATCATCCGAAAATACGCTAAGAAGATCATGAAAAAAACCGATGTAATTGGAGATGAAATTATACTATTTCTCCTAAGCTACGCCGTCAATTAGCTCCGTTTTTTGACTAGTGCGCTTACTATAGTGGAAGCGGGAGCTTATAATAATATCAACACTTTGGACCTAAAAAAGCGCCGGGATACCGGTAAAAGTAAGCGTAGGGTTAATATAGATAGTCCTTTGTCTATATATGATACAAATCGGTATACTAAAACGAGAGATCAGATAGAGAGGAAGAAATTGAGCTAGCAGGCAAAAAAAAAAGGGATCGCAACTGCGACTATAGATGCATTTCTTGCAGCAAAGAAGTCAAAAAAAAAGAGGATGTAAGCTGCAGAAGATACAGCGGAAGGGGAGGATTCTGTGAATAGTAAATTCATCATAGATACTATAGGGGAAGGCTGCTAAATGGGGGGTTTAAATAATATTGATTTAGCTGATTTTGCATTCAATTACAGTGAGAACTTCTTTGGCATATGATACGAAAGTCTCATGCTACATATAGGTTGTAACTAGGTTGCAGGTCATAATTTGACACCTAAAGGTGAACATAAGATGAGTGAGAGAAACTAGAGCAATGAGTGAGAGAACCTAGAATTGGGTAGATAGTGGGCTATCACTCTTCATACTTGCCGTCTCGTCCTAGCCTAGGTGCCCTATGTTGTAGTTCCTTCCTGTCCTTCAGCCACTAGAAGAATTATAAATACCTCCTCCCCCCGTTTCCTCTCTTCTTCTTCTTCTTCTTCTTTCTCTTCCAACCCCTCCAACAAGGGGCCCGACAAGACGTCAGGGCCGCTCAGCTCGCCGAGAGGGGCCTGCCTACCAACACACTATTAGAGCTAGAGAAAATTTCGCGGCGCCGTCGGCGCAAGCGGCGCCCGGTAGGCGGCGCGGCGTACGGGGCCTACCGGGAATTGGCGAGCCCTCGCCGAGAGGGGAGCCCGAAATGCTCCCCTCGCCCCTTCAAAAAGCTCCGCCGACCCCTCGAAAGGCACCGCCCGCTGCCCAAAACGCGCACCGGGCTCCTCAAAAAGCTCCGCGCGCCCTTCAAGATAACCCCCACTCTGGGAGACCTCCCACAGTTATCAGAGGAGGATGACTTCCCGATGCCGCCCACTCCATCCTATCTTCGAGTGCCGCTGCCCCCATCATCTTTGAGGGAGGATCACGTGGAAAGGGGAGAAACTGCCGGACATGACCCCCCCCCCCCCCCGGCCTCCAACAAAAGGCCTGTGGACACCCGGGCAGCCCACCTCGCCGAGAGGGGCCTGCCTACCAATACTCCATCAGGCCCCTCTCGGCGAGGGCTCGCTAGTTCCCGCTGGGGCCCCTACACTGCCCGTGCGCCGCCAAATGCTCCCTGGGCCGCTCGCAAAGCGCCCCCCGCCGCCCAACATGCGCCCGGGGAGGATGACCTCCCAATGCCGCCCGCTCCGGCGTATATTGGAGTGCCGCTGCCACCATCATCTCCTCCCAAGACACCAGAAAATGAAAAAAGGAGGTCAAAACTGGGATATAGCCTCCATTAGGCTATATACATTAACCTTGGTTTTTGTGTTGGTCGAGTGGAATAATGCCGTATTTTATTCCAACAAAGGATCATGTCTCTCACCACCGCTGACTTGTTCTTACCTTATTCTTGTTTTGCTTTTACTTTCATCTTTCTCTTACTTTTTTATTATTGATACCTTCATATGTCCCTATTTTATCAAACCACTTTTATTATCATGCAAAACTTTTATGGATTCCTATCAATTCCGATAGATTCTTATCATCGATTAACATGTTATACTATCACCTCGATTCTTTCGAGGCGGCCCTAGTCGATAAGTTCTTATTTACAATAGCATAAACACGTAACTATAAATAGGAGGAAAAATAACGGCGGCGTGACCGTGACGATGAATACTGAGCCTTTATAGCTATATATGTAACTTTAGTGTTGAAGCCTAATCGCAGCATGATACATAAATATGTATGTATAGTAAATGCGATGAGCTACAACTGCATATCTCAACAATACTTGCTTGTATAGATTTTTTTCCTTACCGAGCGGGTTATATAGTTAAGTAGATCCTATTTTTTACAATACACACTCGCTTTACTTTTCTATCTATCTAACTATAGGCATAGTTGTAGTAACTAATAGTTCACTATAGTACTTCCTTCGTTCAACACAGTGGGCCATCCCTCTTTATGCTTACTGTCTCGTCCTAGCCTAGGTGTCCTAGTTCCTTCCTGTCCTTCAGCCACTAGGAAAATTATAAATACCCCCTCCCCCCCGTTTTCTCTCTTCTTCTTCTTCTTCTTCTTCTTCTTCTTCTTCTTCTTCTTTCTCTTCCAACCACAATGGTTCGTTCCCTGCGTGTGTCCCCCCCGGGACCATCAACAACCTTTCCGGTGAAGTTGAGGAGATGATTGGAGAGAGGACGAGGAGTGATATACGTCGATCTGGTGAAGTCGCCTCTGAAATCAATGTGGGCAGCCACGTCGATGATAAAGGTCGTCATCCAGAGGGCGATGTTAGGGATGATGAGATCGGAGATGTGTTAGAAGACATCGTCATCGGGCCAGAAGGGAAAGACGTGGATATTATCAGTGAGGGAGACACCATCACCAACAATCAGGATGACCCGGAGATTGTTATACCTGATAGCCAGGACGATGCAGAGATTGACGACTTCGGTCGACTATGGATGACAATGCGAGCTACGATTCAGTATCTGCAAGAGTACAGCAGAGCCAACAACATCATCGGTCTGGACTCAGGCGAAAGGCCTTTGAGCCTGTCCTACTGGCGACTGTTGTGTCGAGTCAACGTTGACTGGATCACACGACCACTGATGGAGGCGATTCCCCCGGTGGTACGAAAGTTGTTTGAAAAGGATACGCCCGAACTAAAAGAATGGTTTACCTTGCCTGATGGGGAAAGTGAAGACCGGATGGGAATATGTGTCGATAAGTTCTTATTTATGCTATTATGAGCACGCTAACTATAAGTAGGGAAAAAACCGGCGTGACGACGAATACCTGTCCTTCATGGCCGACTTTGGCAAGGTATGAGGTTCTTGTTCCCTCAATGAAGCTGTTACTAATTAAGATTATAGCAGGCCTTCGAACTGCAACGGCGCTCAGCGTCTCCGGCGCGGGCCAGTCTGGGGACAGAAGTGGATAGATACTATGGTATTCAGGTATCTAGACACTCCTCTCCATGGATAATGATAGATGATGATGATGATCGATGGATGATGGAAAAGAAGAAGTGAGAAGGTGAAGCAAGCTAGTCCTGCAAACCTGGATCACGGGATATATGATCACGTGACTCCAACAGCCACACCCGGGCAGCCCAACTGGCCGAGAGGGGCCTGCCTACCATTACTCCATCAGGGCCCCTCTCGGCGAGGGCTCGCTAGTTCCCGCTGGGCCCCCTTCACTGCCTGTGCGCCGCCAAATGCTCCCTGGGCCGCTCGCAATGCTCCCCCCGCCGACCAAAACGCGCCCGGGGAGGATGACCTCCCAATGCCGCCCGCTCCGGCGTATATTGGAGTCCCGCTGCCACCGTCCTCTCCTCCTAAGACACCAAAAAAAAAAGACTGACACGACCATATATCTGTGACGATCCGGTGGCCTGCTCTCGTTTTGCTTTTGCTTTTGCTTTTGCTTTTGTTTTTTAATTGATACCTTTATGTATTCCTATCTCATCATCAAACTGCTTCATCATTATATAAATACTTACTATCATCCCGGAAAGTAGTATCTTGAATTGAAGCACTCTCTAGCTTCGCATCTACTCTCAGTGCTTGCTTGTAGATCTGGCTCGTCATATTATACTAAAGACCCTCTCTGCAAAGACCTGTAGTGAGTATCGGCAAGCTTTCATACAAGCTGTACAGAGGTCTCATTGCGAGTACACTCTCGGCTTCGAAGCAACTCTTCTCTTTATGGACAGCTCGGTGACGTGGCGTACCCAAGTGCGTGAACTAGAGATTGGGCTGCTCCGGGACTTTCAGCAAGCTGAGTGCGAGAGACTGTCTGGACCCTTCTTATCAAGACTCCACCCCGGATTCCCTCCCCGGATTTTTCTTCCTTTCTCCACTTCCCAAGCATAAGGTGCCAGTGCGATTTTTTTTCACCTTGCTTCCTCACCTGATCTTCGTCAAAATATATCATCATCAAATTCAACAGCTTCGTGAAGAGCTTTTCGCAGAGCTTAGCGTAGAATTTTCATCTACTATCGACACCTTCGTGATGAAATCCAGAGCCTTCAGCACTCTCTCCAGCAAGCTTTAACTAGCCCTTGATGAGCCAAAAGAGCTGGGAAAGAATGTCAGGACATTTGAACGATGTTTCTTGTAATGTTCCTCTCAAGGATAATAGAATTTGATGATGATAATAGACATTGGTAAGGACATCGGGATACATAGTGGTATTAGTTAATAAAAGAAAATAAAGAACTCCGCGGTATCATGCCGTGTCAAGATTTTTCAAATTTTCGGGCGACTTTTCTCGGGGGAGGACGCCCCGGGGCACGCGCAGGTGGGCCGCTGCTGGGCTCCTCCTTGACTCGAGGTGGCGTACGCGCCGGGTTCTTCTTGGCTGGCGGCGGCGTACGGTTGGCAGCAAACGGGGCCTGCCGGGAAGTGGCGATCCCCCGCCTAGAGGGGCCTGATGTTGTGTTCGTAGGTAGGCCCCGAAGTCTTGTCGGGCCCCTTGTTGGAGGGGTTGAAAGAGAAAGAAGAAGAAGAAGAAGAAGAAGAAGAAGAGAGAAAACGGGGGGAGAGGGTATTTATAATTTTTCCAGTGGCTGAAGGATAGGAAGGAACTAGGGCACCTAGGCTAGGACGAGACAGTAAGCATAAAGAGCGATGACACTATACTGAACTAATACTACAACTAGTTATATAGTTAGATAGTTAACTATGTTGTAGATAGAAAAGTAAAGCGAGTGTGTATTGTAAAAAATAGGATATAATTAGTTATATAACCGATGGTGGGCTTACGAAGCAGTGGCCAAGCCTGGAAGCAAGTGATGGTGGCTACTGCACAGAGAAAGCAAAATGCAAAATGAATATGCGGGCCGACACATAGTTCGCGTATGGAATACGTTGTGGACTAGGATTGAGTAGAAAATACGAGAAAAAAAATAGCAGTAATTATTGCAGAGTTATTCCTCGTACCGAAATAATAATGCGGTACTAAACTTCAGCGAGTCACGTGATGTCTAAAAGGGACGTTCAGTCCCCTAGAATATCCACGGCATTACAACCCATTTGACCATTTAACGGCCCCAGGTGGGAACATTCAGAGCCATTCCCATGATGATTCCACTAATCAGACCGGCACATGGGAGAGTCAAGACCCAACCGAGGAAAATCTTGCCAAGCTGTTTCCAGTTGATACTCCTGACGTCCATGTTAACCAACGCGACACCGACGACAGAACCGGTAATGCATTGCGTAGTGGAAACCGGCAGACCTAATTTTGACGCAAGGAGAATAGTTATCGCGCTAGAAAGTTCAGAGCTGTATCCTCTAGTAGGGGTGTGCTTGGTGATGCGGTTACCGAGACTGCGCATGATGTGGTAGCCGAAGGTCCAGAAGCCTGTTGTTCATTAGCATGCCGAATGTATGGACGAGACGGGAGGCGGGGAGAAGGGAGTCTTACCAAAGCCGAGGCCGAGACCACCCACCGCCTTGATCCAGATGGGGGTATCAGTCTTGGTGGAAGCCTTGCCGGAGTGCCAGGTCATGTACTCGGTTGTGAATGGACCAATAGCGTTCGAGACATCGTTCGCGCCGTGGGAGATAGACATGATCTAGTTGGACTGTTAGCTGGGGGTTGGAGAGGGGGAGGTGAGTGGAGCGTACCATAGCAGAGCAAACCTGGGCAGTGGTCCATAGGTGTTCAACCTTGTTGTCAAAGACAGGGGCACGCTGATGGATATGATCGAGACCCTTTGACTGGTGGTGAATGACATCGCGGGTAATACCATAAGTGAAAACAAGCTTGAGGGTGGCAAAGATACGCTTGGGGTGAATCCAGGGCAGTGTGTCCAAAGCCTGAAGCTCCTTTTGATGTTTCTCTGCAATCCTGGCGTCAGCCCTGCGGGCGTCGTTCCCGGAAGCGCTGGGATCACCCTTGAGGGGCTCAATTTCTGGAGTGGTGAAGGTGGACTCTTGTCCCTCGGTGGCAGAGCCAGAGCGAAGAGTGTCCGTCTCGCCCTTCAGGTCGCTTTCATAGTAGTTGGGCACAATGCTCTTGTCCGGGTTACCAGGGAAGTACAAGGTGTAATTGTCCTTCCAGAGAAGAGGACCCATGGGGATGTGCCAGAAGCGCAGGCGGGAGTCACCCTTCACAAGGCTGCGCCAATAGTACGGAACAAAGAAGACCGCACTGATAACCCAGACACCAGCAAAGACGCCAATGACAATTCCACAAGCCTTGCCTGCACCCAAGACCTCGAGCTTTGGGATTCCGTGACCACCGCTGACGACGATGAACAATGCAAGGATAGCAGCAGTAATGGCGTAATAGAATGGAAGCACGCGCAACGCCCACTTCATGGGATCCTCACGTGAGTGCACCAGCAGCCGGATACTGGTGAAGATGATGGCACCGAATGCGGCTGAGATGAGGGGGGCGATACCCCAAGAGGCAGCGATTTGGGAAACGCTCTGCGACTTCCAACCCCAGTGGACAGGGAGTTCTGCCGCAATGGCGACGCCGATGAGGGCACCGACAATGGATTGAGTGGTGGACACTGGGAATCCGAGGTACGTGCAGACGGTAAGCCAGATCGAGGAGCCTGTATCGTTAGACAAAGGAGTGAGTAATTGAGGCCTTTCACTTGGAAGTCGCAAAGGGAAGGCAAAGAGAGAAAGCAAAGAGAAACGTACCGACTTCAGCAACCACCATGGCCATGATCAACACTCCTGGAGAGTCCAAGAAGCGGTCGACGGAGAAGACACCACTGCGAATGGTCGAGGTAACCTGTTGTCCAAGGGCGATGGCACCGATGAACTCGGTGATAGTCGCCAGGATACCAGCTTGGATCAAGGTCAGGGATCTGGAGCTGACCGAGGTCGCGTAAGAGTTGGCTACATCCTGTGCAAAGGAAAGAGATGAGTGCTGGATCAGTTGAGGGTCAATGCAAGGAACATACGTTGGCACCGATTCCCCAAACAGAGAGAATGAAGAAGAGGGTACCGACAGCGAAGAGCCAGTCGAGATCGTGATAGACAGCCATTTTGGGTTCCAGAAGGAAGATAAACTGTTTGGTTCACTTCCTGGTCGGGCCTCTGACAGAGGAGAGGAAGAGAAAAGGAAGAGAAAAAGGTGAGGGTGAGTCTTTTAATATGCTACCTAGGTACCTATCTTATCTGTCGAGGAAGGCGTAACCTCAATATGACATTTTTCTATAGTAGGTTAACCTAACCTTAGGTCATCCCATGGATGTCTCAGACTAGGTACCTAGGTAGGTACCTACCTAGGTAGGGTAAGGCTAATGTCATCTCTCATTTCACTGTCCACACTACACGATAAAGAGACACCCAATCATAGAGCCGGCCCATTCAAGAGTGCTCCCAGAATTGAATCTCATTGATGGTCAGATACCTCGATAGTATCCTACTATGTAGCTAAACGCATGGGCCGTCGAGCTAAAAAAAAAACGAGTCTTGGCGTAATCTCCAGGGCTGTCCAAGTGTAGAAAAAGGCCTGATACCTAGGTATGTACTCGGCCCTTGGTCCGAAGCTATTTAATGGATGTGGTCCAATCATTCCTGCACGAGTCATGGTAACCCATGGTTCCATCTATTACAAGCTTCCATAAGACACCTGGGCATTGATCAAGCATGGCGCCAAGAAATGCCAGGGGTTGGAGCACGTGGGCTGCTCAATCACTTGATTGTACATAGCACGTACCATCTATGGTTACCTATACGAGTATCCTTTTAATCCCATTCGGGTTGTTGGTAAAAGAGTCTTCTATAAACAGTCAATGCACATATGGTATCTTCCTACATACATATGCAAGTACGGAGTACATACCAGCCCATACTAGTTCGAGTGGCTATTCTAATTCGAGGCTAGGAAGTCATAGGGTCACACGAAGCATTGATAACTTCCCCTGGTCCTCCAGGGCTTTCCAAAGTTACTAACTGGAATATTCCATATCACATATGTACTAGGCAGTTCATAGTAGGTTTCTGGATTCTGTCTCAGGCGTACTAGTAAAAATCATGGTGAAATTCTCCCGAAATGAAAACTGCCCGAAATTTGACATCCTGTGCGGACCAAATTACTATGGTAACTACACATGTACATATTGACTTCAGAAGCAAACAAATACCTTTCAGTCTCATGTTGCTCCGCCATAAAGTCCATACACATATCGTTAAAATGTAATCTTCAGGGGTTCTACACGCGAGAATTGGCCTCTACTTTTGAACTTATACAGGGAGTTGGTGTAATGCTAGTGTATTCAGACGTACAAAATACTTATTACAAAGTATACGACAGACAAAATCTAATATGCCGCACTAGCGGTTAGATTGCCGTAGGAAGGGCGGATCTGTAGAGTTGGTGGAAA
The DNA here is from genome assembly GCF_028828025.1 of Penicillium rubens. Classification (NCBI taxonomy): domain Eukaryota; kingdom Fungi; phylum Ascomycota; class Eurotiomycetes; order Eurotiales; family Aspergillaceae; genus Penicillium; species Penicillium rubens. Next base: position 7,856,934 of record NW_026890600.1, read on the forward strand.
CAGAGACCGCCCACGACAATTTGGCAACCATAGCGAGTAGATACGGCCGTAGACCTGGCCCCTCCGGGTTTGATTGGATACAACTGTATCAGATCACGGTTAAAGTGCTATAGTGTTGTATCAGCTTGAGCCTTCAGCGTTGACAGGAGCGCGGCAACCCGGAAGAGCCTGAGAATTGGCAATGTCATAACGGCCTTCACCCAGTTCTAAAATAATCACACGTGGCCGGTCAAAAAAAAGAGCCAAGATTGTCGAAATCCGCCCTTAAGCCCGTTATTCTCGCATCTGGCCCCGTGACAAGGACCGGGCTGCTTCTTGTCCTTGGTCTCAACCACCGCTCGGATCCCGGATATTCCTTATACGGTATTTTTACCCTCAATGACGGCGTGTCCAGGAGCTCACAGATGGGAGCACTCCAAATTCATCCTCTACAACGCAAACAGCATGAGCTTGCTGACGAGTTTTGAGCTCTTGACGCTTCACACTCGACTTGCCCATTGTGCCCGTAGCAGGAGCCCATACTGCAATTAACCGTGCGGACAACGGTGATATCATCCTCTGGTCCGCTTGGGCTGACGATCAATTCTTTGCTTCCCCTGGTGGCCAAACATTCACGACTACCTGGATCCTATCAAGGAGGATATTTACCAGGCCAGTGTTGCCAACAATGAGCACGATATGTTCTGTCCTGGAATCTCTATGGACTTTGACGGACGAATTGTCGTGTTTGGTGGAGCCGACTCGGACAAGACCAGTATCTTCGACGGCACTGGCTGGCAGCGCGGTGAGAGCATGGTGCTCCACCGTGGATACCATTCCACTACTACCCTCTCCGATGGGCGGATCTTTGCCATTGGTGGTTCGTGGAGCGGAGGGCCGAATAACCCTAAGGACGGCGAGCTCTACAATCCCTGGAAACGAACCTGGAAGAGACTCTACAATATCCATCGTGAGCTCATCGAAACTGATGACAGACCGCTTCGGGCCGATAATCATGCATGGCTGTTCGGCTGGAAGAACGGCAGTGTCTTCCATGTCGGTCCCAGCTTCGAGATGCACTGGTTGAACACTCGTACAAGGGGAGGCAGTCATGTGCCTGCCGGTTATCGCCTTGACGACCAACACTCAATGTCTGGGAATAACGTTATGTTCGATGCCGTTCATGGTAAGATCCTCACCTTCGGAGGCCAGGAGCGCTACGATGGATCCTTCGGTACCAGAAATGCCCACATCATCACCATCGATGAGCCCTACAAGAAGGCCAAGGTGGTGCTAGCCGGTTTGAATGGAAGTAAGAGCGAGAACCACCCTGGCGGCATGTTCTATCAGCGTGTCTTCCACACGTCTGTCGTTCTCCCTGATGGATCTGTCTTCATCGCTGGCGGCGAGATCTGGGGCCAGCCATTGAATGAAGCCGACAGGGATATCCAGTTGACCCCGGAGATTTACTACCCGGACAGAGACATTTTCGTTCCCCTACAGAAGAACAACGTCGTCCGTGTCTACCACAGTCTCTCAATTCTCCTCCCTGACGCTACAGTGCTCAACGGAGGTGGCGGTCTCTGTGGTAACTGCACCGTCAACCACTACGACGCCGAGATCTTCCGGCCCCCATACCTATACAACAAGAACGGAACGGAAGCAATCCGGCCTAAGACTCCCATCGTGAAGAACAAAAGCAGCAAGGTCACCGTGGGCAAAACACTTCGTTTCTTCGCGGACGCTGATATCAAGAACTCATCTCTGGTCCGTCTCGGAACTGTCTCGCACACTGTCAACACCGACCAGAGACGCGTGCCCCTTGAGCACACGTGTGAGGATGACCAGGACGGTTACAGATATTGCACAGCCCAGATCTATCCGGACCCCGGTGTTGTTCTCCCCGGATACTACATGCTTTTCGTCATGAACTCCGCTGGCGTTCTAGCAAGGCTGCGACCGTCAAAGTCGAATTGGACTTCCCCTTGAGCTATTTCACTGAAGAGGAGGAGAAGGAAGTGGAGCACAAGAAAGACTACGATATGGCTGCTAGTGGTGAGCAGGTCCAGGGAATGGTTGACATGATATTTGCGGCTGCTCGCAAATTCTGGAACCCAGCGCAGGCGCCTCTCGTGGCTCAGGGTTAATAACTTTCTGATACCTTGGCTTGAGCGTGCCGTATGTGTGGAGCTTGCTTCGCGTCGCCGGCTCCTGTATTATTCATTTTGTTCTGAACACGCATGTTTTGAGTACTAGTTATACGTCAACCACCAGTGCATAGTATGATAGCATGAAAGATGTACCATTCAGAATGAGTAGAAGAACAACCGAGACGATTACCTATGATGTAGATCTTGCTATTTACTATGCTCAGCAATGCAAACAGGCTTGATTTAGGGTAAATTTGGTAGATTATTGTGTCGAGATAGACCCCCTCCCCCAGGGGGATCGGTGAAGAGGCCCCCGCGAGGGGTGGGAGATGTGGCATCGTCATCGTCGGGGGCGCGGGCCCCCGGACACGGCATTCAGGCACCAAGGCCAAAATCAGGAATTAAGGCATCGATATTTCCCGGAAACGGGGATTTGACGTACACGTACGTCTGTTTACACAGCCAGATACCTGTTACTACTTCTTGGTTGCTTTCAGTAAAAAAACAAATACTTCGTAAAAGCTAGATTTATGCTTATTGGCACATTCTGATCCCTTTGGTTCCATGAGCTATTGGCAGCGACCTCAGGAATAACCATGACCTCTTCGACCGCCGTTCCATTCAAGACTAAATAAAAGTTCTGGATCTCAGTCATACAACTATTACAGCCCGGGTATGACTATTTGTGGAAATTGATTGAATACGATCAGTGTCATGCACCGGAATCGAGACCGAAATCAAGTCCTTGTGGTTGGCAACAATGTCTAATGCAAGGGCCTGCTGTTTTCAACACGGGAGGAATGCGAGGATTGGGGGCTTCGCAGGTATGCAGGAGTTTAACGCAGTCTGGTTATAAGACTGACAGGGACGTTATAGACGCGACTTTAATGGGAAAAATCATTCGCTTCAATACCCAGTTCACACCCACCCATTCGAAAAAGATGACACTTACGAAGTCGCTGTTTCTGACTTTGATGAGCGCTGCTGCCCTTAGCCGGGCAGCTAAGGTTCATTATGATCTCGACCTCACCTGGCAGAGGGGCTCACCCAACGGACATGAAAGAGAGATGATCTTTGTGAATGATCGTTTCCCAGGCCCACCATTGATTATGGATGAAGGAGACGAAGTCACAGTGAGTCTGATCCTCCGTTCCCCCTCGATTCATACTAAGAAAAATAGATAGATGTGACCAACAACTTGCCCTTCAATACATCGGTCCATTTCCATGGCATTGAGTAAGACCTCCGGCAATACTACTCCCAGAGAATTGCACCAAACTGAACTACTCCAGGCAAATGAACACCCCATGGGCGGACGGAGTATCAGGTCTAACGCAATGGGCTATCAAGCCTGGTGACAAATATCGGTACCAGTGGAAAGCAACGACTTATGGTACATACTGGTACCATGCCCACGACAAAGACAGAATAATGGACGGTCTCTACGGTGGCATTCGTATTCGGTGAGTATGCAGAACACTGTCTTTCTTGCGGCTCTAATAAGAGAATTAGTCCGTCTGCCGACCGAGAATCGCCTTTCTCAATGATCTCTGATGACCCTGCCGATATTGCGGCCATGACCAAAGCCGCTCATGATTCCCAGTTGGTCATGATGTCTGACTGGGACCACCTGCCGGCCAATGAGTATATGGATGCTCTTAGAGACACAGGCTATGATATCTTGTAAGGGCCCAAATATGATAGTTAAAGGGCGACGCTTACAGTTACCAGTTGCTCGGATAGCATTCTCATCGATGGCGCAGGCTCTGTATACTGCAAAGACCCTGAGTATCTGACAAATCTCCAGCCGGCTAAGGTCAGAGCAGTCATAACTGAGCCTTTATCGGATAAGGGGTGAGTCCATCCTTTGCTCCACTGGGTTGGAAGCCACTAACACCCACCAGATGCCATCCATTCATGCCGGTTCTTCAGGGTGACTGGGAGCACCACCCAGAGAAGCTTCCTGAGGGCTTGAACTCTGGATGTATTCCCAGTGAGGGTCCGAGGTCAGTCTTTGAAGTGACGCCTACCGATCGATGGGCCAGTTTCAACTTTGTCAGTGCAGCAAGTCTCAAATCATTGATTTTCTCCATTGATGAGCACCCGATGTACATCTACGAGGTGGATGGACATTACATTGAGCCCCAGCTCGCCCATCAAGTCTCTATTTACAATGGAGAGCGTTACTCTGCGATGATCAAGTTGGACAAGGAGCCTGGAAGCTACACCATCCGCGTTGCTGGTCATGACAACCAGGTTATTTCTGGTTACGCCACTCTAGCTTACAAGGGCGGCGAGAAAAATAAGCGGGAATCAACAGCATACATCGATTACGGTGGTAGCAACACCACAGCCTCTGTGATCGACCTGGACACAACTAACCTGCCGCCATATCCTCCCATCCTACCTGCGGAGCATAGCGATGATTTCCATCTCCTAACTCTTGGACGGATCAACTCATCCTGGGAATGGACTCTGGATGGAACAACCTTCCTACCAGCCAACCTGAACCAGATGGAACCAGCGATTCTCAACCCCAAAGCACCCGGCCTGGATTCTGCCCTCAAGATTGAGACACTGAATGGCACGTGGGTGGACATTGTGTTCCAGCTTGCTATCCCCGAGCCAACCAAGCTGCAGCCACCACACCCAATGCACAAGCATTCCAACAAGGCATTCTTGATTGGTAGTGCAATGGGAAAATTCACATGGGGTTCTATCGCAGAAGCAAAACAGAGCAGCCCGGACAGCTTCTTCGAAACGCCTGTGTATCGCGACACCTTTGTGACGGCGCCGAACGGAGAGGCCTGGATTGCTATTCGCTACCAGGTTGTGAACCCAGGGCCATTCCTCTTGCATTGCCATATGGAGACCCACCTCATGTCGGGGATGGGCATGGTCTTGCTTGACGGTGTCGATGCCTGGCCTGAAGTTCCTGCCCACCATCGATAGATTCCTTGACTTGTATCATACGATTTCATATCCTGTCTTTTATACGTGTTATTCTCGTTTCCTATTTTGCTCATCAAATATAATACTCTGATACCGTTCAACCTGCTTTCAGAAAGCGACAAGGCCTGATCATTAAAGCGGAAAGGAAAGGCCAAGAAATGAAAGAGGAAACAAAGTACACATGTACTTGTGTAGCTGGTAGAACTATCTATGGGCAGTAAGGTATGACTCAACTAATATAACAGCGCAACATGGCGGGAAGACGGTCTAGAGGCCATGCCCGTCTACCTACATGTACAAAATACGAAGCTCACCAACATGTATACAAAGATCAACCCCATCTAGAACCATAAACCCATATTCCTAAGCCCCCGAATCCTCCTGGTCAATATCAAAAGCCCTATCATAAGCATTCCAAGAAGCACAATTATCCCCAAGCGCCTTCCGATCAATCAATGGCTCGATCTCACTCTCCCTCTCCAAAAACTGCAACGCAAAGCCCTCGTCCGTATGCCACCCGATATGACAATGCATAAGCCACGCCCCGGGATTATCCGTCTCAAACGCGATCAGCAAGAACCCATTCCCATTCAACATCGCCGTATCCCTCCGCGGCGGGTTATTAGTCACAACACTCCCATTCCACGGATTCGACCCCTGCGCCAGCACAAAGAAATCATGTCCGTGTAAATGGATAGGATGCGAGATTGGAAAGCTAGTGTTGATCATAAGGTATACCCACTCGTTCGCCCGCGGCAGCTCAATGACTCCGCTCGACGTTGTGAAGTTGGGCGTGTTTTCGTTGTTGAAGAGCTGTAGTAACGTGGGTTCTTCCCATAGAACTTGCATCGTTGTGCTGTTGAGGTACCAGCGAAATAGGTTGGCATTGTTCCGGCGCAGTGTGACATCGGTTAGGTTATTCCATTCTGCGGCTGAGACTGTTTTCGAAACTCGGGGGACTATTTTGGAGGCAGGTTCGTCGATACATTCGTCTGGGAAGGTGTACGGTCTTGTAGTGGGCGTACCGGGTCGGTTCCCATAGTAGAGGATCCCTCTTATGTTGTCTGGGTTTGCGTTTTCTGAGCATGCTTCTTGCGGGATTGCGCGGATCCAGAATGAGTCGGAGATTTGGCGTTGATTTGCCGTTACAATCACATCGTAGCGTTGGCCTGTGGGTGCTTTTGTTAGTTGTTGGCTTTCGAGGAGTTTGATATCAAAGCGAAACATCACATACCCATCCCGATATCGATATAATTAGCCGTATAAGGCCTGATAGGCACAAAGTCCGCCGCAATAACAGTAAGCGTATGATTATCAATCATGAACTTCCAGTGCGTATCAACAGCCGAATTAACAATCCTCAGCCGATACGAAGACCCCTGATCAACCTTCATCTGGAACCGCTGTCCGGTAGAATTGGTCCCATTACCAAAGACATTGGTCCCGTTAATCAAGCCCGTATCTAACGTCGGGGGACCAACCGTCTGAGCCTCCGAGTACAGCTGATCAACAGTGCGATGGGACCAATCCGTCAGGAACAGACTGCCCTTATCGACCTCGTAGTTCGCCGTAGCAGGGCCGTTGATCACAATCCCGCCAAACACACCCTCCCACGCCTGTAGTCCAATGTGTGAATGGTACCACGACGAACCGTACTGCTCGGCACGCCATTTGTATGTTATGGTCGAGCCTGGTGCGGTGGGACATTGCGTGATAGAGACCACGCCGTCGTTGCCGTTCGTGTGGTTCTGTCTGATTCCGTGCCAGTGGATGCCTGTCCCATTCTGGGAGTTGTGTAGGTTGTTTGTGACGTGGATCACGACCCAGTCGCCCCAGTCTGCGAAGATCGTTGGGCCAGGGATTGTGCCGTTCATGGCCATTACTGGCCTGCTGAACCCATCGGGTGCTGCTACTAGTTCTTCGACGTTGAGCCAGTACTCCCGTGTTTCGCCTGTGTTTGGTACTATCTTCGTGTAGTCGGTGTCGACATTAAATTGGCACCACTGGGACCCTGTTCGGGGCGTGTTGCCCGCACAGGGTCTTCCGGTTGGCTTGTTGGTCTTGGTGGTGGTTTTCGTGTGCTTTATGTTGGCGGTGGTCTTGGTTTTGGTACCGACTGTCGTGTGCGTTGTCTTCATTGTTATGTGCCGGGTTTGCGACGGGACATTCACTGAATTGACTGGATTTTGTGAAATGACTGCGACAGAAGCACTCAGGCTATATGCCAGGAGGAGAAGAGATTGGAGTTTCATAGTTGTGAATTCTACCCAGGCAGGGCACTTATAATGCTTAGCCTTCTTTGGGTCACGAGTATAGCTCTATTTCGACGCATCCAGAAGCGATTGAGAAAGCAAAACTTTGAGTATAAGAGAACGTACGAGGCTTGCTGCTGATACACGACTAAGAAAATTGACCTCTATTTATGCCACTATCATATGTATTGGAATCGTACAGCACAACACGTGGATGTACGACCAGGACCAAGAACGCCATGTCTCTTTTCACGAGGTGTCCTGCATTCGTACCTCCTAACAAGGATATACCGGGCATCCCTACCGGAGATGCCGTGCGAAACATGATCTTGTCATGCACGAGACGACGCAGCAGACAAAGGGCTATGGCGAAGCATCAACGTCATCGCCTAGCTCGGGTGTTGAGGCTATGCGTTAGTGGATAGTGGGATAGTAAGATCAAGGCGCCCCGTATCCACGCTTGGGACCGTTCGTCATTTCATCAGCTTGGGGGCCTGCTCAGCAGCTGGACGATGGGCTGCCTAGTCAGAGAAGTGCGTATTGGCCGTTTTTAGTCCGCAGACTGTTCTCTACTGTCTGTTCTCTCGTGATAGTACCATGAATGGAGAGCCTGGATATCCCATGTAACTAGGACTGTGTGTCTCAAATCAACAAAGATAACGCTTACAAATAGAGTTAATGACGGAAATTGAACATCTGGGACGTCATTCTCTAGTTTCGATCGTAGTAAGATTGGCGTGTAGGGCTTGGACTGGGGTTATGCTGTCTCGGTGTAACCAGTTTCAGCCTTAGTGTATACGAGAGTCAGCATGGCTCGGAAATTAATTTTGGGATCTCGCATACTTTGATGTTTACTTTTTTGAGGTATCAGCTGCTTTGTCCGGGATTGTCGATCGTTGCGAGAGTCTTCCATGTATGGTGAGTTGATCATTGATCTGACCATTGGGGTTGTAATGGCCAGGATCTGGATTTCGACATGGAACACAGATGATGACAAGGAATGTTTCTCTTTTACCACGATCTCGGGAATGGAGCTGCAAATTACGTATCATCGTCAGCTCGTGTCAGTCCAAATCACAAAAGGAGGCTTGGACCACAGTCTTGGGAAGTAGAGAGAAGAATTAATCAACACTACACATGTCATTGGATAGCCCCTAGTGCGCTGCCTGATTCTGATTACATCAATTGCCGTCTCATCGACTATATCCTCATGACTCTTTCCGTTTCAGGGCTATAAGTCTTGCTTCATCCTGATCTCACTACCATGCACACACTGTTCCAACCTATTGTATGACCTATTCATTGCACAATGCTATCTCTATCTATTCTTCCCCTTCTAGTCTTTGGGCTAGTCTGCTCTGCGCACCCATTTGAAAAGCGGCAGTCAAGGCCAACCGATTCATTCAAGCTGTATGCCTATGGCCCAGGCATTAGCGGACTACCCATCTTCTACAGGAATGGTATCTCAGCCCTCTCAAGCCCCCAGCACAACAGTATTGACTCATCCACCTCACCTTTACAACAGGCAGTGCCGAAGTTGCGGATGCATCCAAAGTAGACACCACCACAATGGCCGCAATGACCCCAATCAACTGTAAGAACCCAAGATCCCTACTTGCTATATGAAACTCACAAGAATCCAGTCACCGCCGCTGAAAATACTTGGGTTGCCCATCCTAGTTCTAGCTCTCGTTCCAACGAGGGCTTCACCACCCTGTCGACCAATACCAATATGCTGTGTCTAGACCAAGGCGACACGGACTCCAATCCAGTCTCATTCACCGCCGTACCTGCTACGGGGAAGTTGGACACAACCAAGCACAGCAACGTCTGGTCCACGTATGGGGGCTATGTCCTCGTCACCGTGAGCGGGGCCAACTTTTACGCGAAACCAACTGCTACGGACGGCTTGTACTCTCTGCTTTGGAGTAGCTCGGCTGAGGCCATGACGGATACTATACCGGTAGTGCTGCGGACTGCTGAGCCGGCAACGGAATCTGTTCTGAACTAGCCATTGATAAGTCAAAAGAGCTGGGAAAGAATGTCAGGACATTTGAACGATGTTTCTTGTAATGTTCCTCTCAAGGATGATAGAATTTGATGATGATAATAGACGTTGGTAAGGACATCGGGATACATAGCGGTATTAGTTAATAAAAGAAAATAAAGAACTCCGTGGTATCATGCCGTGTCAAGATTTTTTTTTATTTTTCAAATTTTTTCAAATTCTCGGGTGACTTTTCTGGGGGGAGGACGGCGGCCTCGGGACGCTGAGGTGGGCTGCTGGGCTCTTCCTTAACTCGAGGTGGCTCCTCCTTGACTCGAGGTGGCTCCTCCTTGACTCGAGGTGACGTACGCGCCTGGTTCTTGTTGGCTGGCGGCGGCGTACGGTTGGCAGCAAACGGGGCCTGCCGGGAAGGGACGATTCCCCGCCTAGAGGGGCCTGATGGTGTGTTGACAGGCAGGCCCCTCTCGGCGAGCTGCGCGGCCCTGGAGTCTTGTCGGGCCCTTTCTTGGAGGGTGGCGGCGCGGGGGGAACGTGGGCGCGGCGGTTCGGGCCAGGGAGACCTCTGGCGCGGGGAGGCTTGGCTAGCCCGCGCCGGCGACGCTGAGCGCCGTTGGAGTTCGAACGCGCGCTGTAATCTTAATTAGTAACAGCTTTATTAAGGGAATAAGAACCTTGGAATCTTATACCCTCCGAAAGTCAGCCATAAAGGCCCGGTATTCTTCGTCACGGTCACGCCGCCGTTGTTTTTCCTCCTACTTATAGTTAGCGTGCTTATGCTATCGTAAATGAGAACTTGTCGGCCAGGGCGGCCTCGAAAGAATCGAGGTGATAGTATAATAAGTCAATCGATGATGAGACGAACTGGGATGGGATGAAATCCATCGGGGTACATGATCCATGTCCATCATTGGATGTATCATGAGGTAGATCCCGTACAAATATATGACTTACAGCCTTTCTCCTTCGCTCTTTAGCAAACTCAGAAGACATGGTGTTGCGCGAGAGAGAGAAGGAAATAAAGAAGAGAGGGAGGAAGGTCCAAGCCAAATCCAAGCTTCAAATCCAGGCATCAATTTCAGCACCGCATTATTATTTCGGTACGAGCAAGGATTCTACAAGAATTACTACTATTTCATTTTCCCCCGTATTTTCTACTCAATCCTAGTCCTAGTATTTTTTCTAGACGTCGAACATATAAAAGAACGTAGATTGAAGAGAGTTAAATAGCCCTATTGCTGATATATGCATGAGGGCAAACCACGCAGATTGTGTCAGACGAATGAAAGAAAGAAGTACATATATGAGACTTGCAGAAGACACCTCATTGCTGTGCGCAGCCGAAGGGAGAGAGAAAGCCCAACAGACGATTATCAAGCAAGGTGTATTGGTTGTGAAGAGGCCCCGGCATAAAACGAAGATCCACAGGGGAATAAAATCGAATAAAGAATAAAGAATAAAGAAACTAGAGAGGGAAAAAAAGTTGAAACCTGGAGGAAAAAGCAAGGCAGAGCAAATTGACAAAAGAACCTGATGCAGACGACAATTGATATCAAGAAGCCAAAAGAAAACTCCCTAGTTCTCCCAGACCCAGAAAACGCCAGAAATAACATGAAAACGTGATTATCGAAAAAGAAGAAAAGAAAACACCGGATCTCCCATCCTGAACCCTTGATAAATTGATATCCCGAATAACAAAAACATAAAGCAGGACCCATTCTACATCTCTCATCTGTACCAGTCCAAGCCTCCAAGCCTTCTGCGAAGCTAAACCCTTGTTGATCGTTTCCGCAGACTAAATTCTTGTTCCTGGAGCTCTCGTATCAAACGAAGGCTTTCCTCGTCTGCATCTTCATCTCCAATGACGTGCTGACTATGCTTGTGCTGACGCGGAGATAGTGATGTAGGGGCGTGACGATGGAAGTGCTTTTCATACATCGGAGAGCTCTTCTTCGCGTGTGAAGATGAGGGACGTGATGAAGGCTTTCTTGTCGACGCTGGAACAGGAGTGGTCTTGCGTGCCCCGATGGTCGAAGACGTGGCTCGCACCGATTGTTTCGGGGCCCGGGCTGTAGTTGCATCGGGCGCGAACCGATCGACGTGTCGAGGTTGGCGAGACGAATGCCGAGAACTGGAGTTGGGCGTGTGGAGAGCAGTTGACACTTCCCCTTCCACAGACTGTACGGCATCTCCCTCTTGGGCCCCATCCATCTCGTCGGCCAGCGACGTAGGCGGTGAGACCAAGGAGGTGTTTGGCTTCGAGGAAGACACAGACACTGTTTTTATTTCTTTTGCATCCACAGACTCGGCCTGGAGTGCAGGTGGTGATGCGTACAGAACTTGCTTTTGAGGTGCCTGATCTGCCTCAGGCAAATGCTTACCTGGGTCAATTTGACTGAAAGGCACATGATCATAGGCATCCATCACGTCGTCTTGCGCCATCAGTTCATCGCCATCATAATCGAAGAATACCGCAGGTTGTGTCATGGGCGATGTGCTCTCCTGCTTCGCTTTCTTGGCTGTGGAAGGCATATCATCCTCTTCAGCAGGGCGTGCTCGTTTGGCGGAAGCATTCGCACGAGGTTTGGAGCGCTCCTGAGCCTTGATCGGATCTATCCGACCGTACTCATCGTGGATGCAACGGCGCTGGTTTCGGGTCAGAAACAGTAAAACAAGCAAAAGAAGCGTCTTTGGGGGTACTACGAACCTTGCTCTTCCGGCAATCATCGCACGCCTTGCTGCGGCCCTTTTTCCCTCCATTAGCTCCATCGGGGCTGACATCAACGAGCCGATTGGCGGCTATTGTTGAGTTGCCCATGACCGCGGATTGGAATCTCGCTGAGCTCTCGAATCGATCCAAGTCAACAAGATGCCCATTGTTTTGGTACCCAGATTGCGATGCAATCGCTGCCAAAGAATTCAAAGCAGACACAGCATCCTGGGCCAGGGAGGACGGCGTGCTCACCCCAGAGCCAGGTGTGAAGGCATTGACTGCGGCTTGCCCGTTGAGCACGAGATCACCGGGTTCATCTTTGTGTCGGCATCGAATGCGTCGTTTGCGACAGGCATCACATGCAACGCGCTTGGGACCAAGACCTGACGTTCGTTGGACAGTCCGAGGCTTGGGTGTGGCGATATCTTTGAGACTCGTTTCCGGAGCAATACTGAATGGCGCCGGTGTTGCACTTCCGTCAGACTGCGCATAAACAAGACTGCTGGCTGAGGGATTCGGAGTCTCAGGGGCCTCTTCTGAAGGCCATTGGACCGCTTGTCTTTCGGCATAGGTGCGTTGGTTATCAACGTTGCGTTCGGATCGACGGCTAGGTCGTCCTGCGGGCTTTTTGTCTGTAATAGAAACCTTGGGATTGCTTTCGACGACGCCAGGTCGAGTCCAGAGTGGTGCCTTTTCGTTACCACGCTTCCAGGCGACCCAAATTCCGAATTTTCTGATCATGTCCACCGGATCCCCTGTGCCTTTGGGGATGGAGCGTCTGACCGCGTTTCGAACGTCCATGGAGACGACTCCATCGACGGTATAGCCACCCGCAATGAGTGCAGTCCGTAGCAAATACTTGGTTAACTCAAGAAGGCCCTCCAACTCCGCCTGTGAATAAAAACGTGCATTGTGATGGGGAGAACCTGGAGGTTCTCGGTTGGCGCGTTCTCCGAACTCGTAATAAATTGGATATTGACGGTGGAAACGGTAGTTCTCATCCTGCATGAATGCCTCCATCACACTTTGCGGGACGGGGTCATCCTCCAGATACTTTTGAGCCGTGTACCACTGAATCTTTTGGAAGAAAGGGTAACGGAACTTCTTTGGAACTTTGGTCTCCTTTTCGATGTTGAGTATCTTGATTTGCATCCCGTAGTTCAATCTGGTTAAGAAGTTGCCACCAATAACCAAACTATTTTCCGGAGTCCAGACTGCGTGAATCCAGCCGGACGGGATGAGCATGGTGTCTCCCTCGGAGAGATCCACACGGTAGCACTCCTTGGTCTGGTTCCCGAGGAAAATCGAGTCCTGGGCGGGAGAGTTGCACCACTCCTCATATTTCTTGAGGTGCTTGTCTTTGGGAGGAATGAAGAAGAAAGTCTTCTTGCCCTTCAGGATATGGTAGTACACCGAAGATCCTCCAAAGTCGATGTGGAAGTCGGTATAGCAGTCAGCGACAGACATCAGGCAATAGAACTGAACCTTGGGATATTCGCCAATTGCCTTCAGTTCATCTGGCCACACAGCATCTTGCAGATCCAAGTCACGTACAACCTTCGGTCGCCGGATGAGTCTGCCGAGTTTGCTCTGCGATACCTCCAAACTGATAACATTCCTGACAGGCTTGTCCGGCTCGTTGCTTTCGTAGTAATCGGCCCATTTCTGCATGTTCCACCTCTTATCCTCTCCTTGCTGAGACTTGACATCGATCACTTCAACCCTTTCTTCGGGTCCGTAAAGCTCTGCTACTGCACGAACAGTGAGACCCCGCGGAATGACCATACCTAAGAGGTCTTGGCCACAATCAACTGTTTCTTCAATATTGGTCTGTTGTTCTGGGTGGTTCTCGAGAAGATCATCAAACATCTCTTGAGACGAAGCCTCCTGTACAAGAGATTCAAAGTCTGGGTTCTCTGAGGAGACAGGCTCACACGAGTTCCAGCAGGCAGGTATCACAATAGGCTCCGTCCACCCATTCCCTCGCTCGAAGTATTCCGCTGTGACGAGCTCAGGTTTCATTCGCGGGAAATTCTCAGGTTGGAATCGGATTTTTCCTTGTCGAATGGGCTCGAGATAGTGATGTTCCAATGAGTCAGTGGCAGCCTTGACGAGGCCTTGGTTCAGGCCTGCGTAGTCTATGGCTGTCCGGGCGCGCGAGGACTTGCGTACAAAAGTTGTTTGGCCATAAACTGATCGGCAACGCCGACAGATAAACTTGTCAACTGTGCGAACTTCCCGATCATTCTTGAAGCCAGCGCAAACGATATGGAACCATCGTTTGCATCCATCGCAACTGATCCACGTGTCTTCGTCCTGTTCCTCGGTCTCAACTGGAATACGAACTAGATGACATGCCCCACAGCTTGCTTGATTGGTGTCACCTTCTTCCTCTTCCACTTTTGGTGGAATGGGTAGGGAATTCTGCGGGAATTGAGGTTCCTTGGGATCGGCCGGAGGGTGGACCCCATAAGTAGTATAATGAGGCATATCAGCTGGTGGATGCCAGGCTTTGCTTTCGTGTTCATCCTCCCAAACAATTGGTGGGAAATTGCCAGAGCTAGTAGTTGGGCGGATTCCACGCATCGCAGGACGGGATATGAAGGCTGACCCATCAGATCGAGAGCGCATGCGGGAATGGGGTATATCTTCAGAATTGTGATTCATCTTGACATCGCCCTGGTCCGGATGTCCAACGGCAGCAAAGCCAACTCGAGATTGACGAATCGCGTCGCCAGCGTAGTGGTGGTAGGTCTCGTCGATGCTGACTCGTTTAGTGTGGTTGCCCGGGTGGAAATTAGTAGGGCGCGCGAGATTGAGTAGAAGCTCTGCATCGGTTGTCATGCTCTCAAGCGCAGCCGGCTGTGGGTTTTCTGTCAGCATTCCTGGGCGCGGGCGGTAGGGTGACGAATTCCTCGCCGACCGTGCCCGCTTCGCCGGTCGTTCAGAGTCTGCGGAGTCGGATGGGAATAAGGGAATCGAGGACCGAATGCCGGGGGAAGGGGGATTGGGAGGGAGCGATGCGAAGGTAGGACTTGTCGCGAGGGCGATCGTCGCAAGTGTGTCGATAGTCGAGCTTGAGCGGCCATGGCCCGATCGCTGGTGTGAACCACCTTCCGCGGTGACATGTCGATTGTGATTCGAAGGACGCTGATCGCGATCAAGGCTGGCAGCTCGCGGAGGGCCGCGACTGGCCCAAGAGGTGTGAAAATCGGTGGTTGTGGATGGAGTGATAGGTTCGACAGCGCGTAGAGGAGGGGACGGAGTACGGTACTGCGGCGGGCGGCCGCCGATGGGATTCGCGAAAGATGCTGCGCTCATCATTTTCGCAACCCGATAAGAGTGTATATTAAAGAAAATTTAAGATGGAGGGTCGAAGGTGCGAAAAGATGCGCTTGCGGTGGGTGGGTGCAAAGCGGGGATACTGGACCACACGGGCTAGCGAGAGGCCGGCGCAGGCGAAGGGAATGTCATTCCTGGCAGAAGAGCATATGCACGACGGATGACGAGTATCCGATTGATATTTGATGAAAGATTGAGGGCGAAGTAGGTGGTCGACGGTATTCGCGGAGAGTTGAGGGGGTTCGAATCGAGCGGCGGGAGGACAAAGGCGCCGAGAGTCGCGCCGCAACCTGCGGGCAGGTAGGGAAGGGAATCGAATGAGGTCCAGTAGCCAGGAATCGTTTCCTGTCAACTGGATAGGAAGTGACAATTATGCGAATGGATGAAGCGCCGGAAGCGAGAGGAAAGCGGATGAGCGCGAGGTGTTGGGGTGAAGGAGGAAGCGGGAGTCGAGTAGTAGCAACTGAAGGTTACGGTACAGCTGCGGGCTCCTATATTACGTTGTGTCCTGCTATCCCTTTTACTAGAAAGGGGATCTGAATTGCATATATAAAAGATAAAGATCAAGAAGCTCTCGTTACAACATGCGATTGTGTTTACCTGGTTGTTTTCCCCCTGGTGCTCAATTCTCTGTAGTCCAAAGGAAGTTGGCGACGCCGAGAGCGTCCGTCTTGATGATACACTCCGATACCATGATAATACAATCACGTGGTAACGGTTGCCAGATCACTACACCCATAGCAATCACATGACCTGGTCACATACGGTTTACGAACCAACTGCCACTAAACCCGGATAAGTAAGCGCACTGCCAAGACAAACCTCGTGGTTGTCCTTGCGCCTTGCTCGGATCTTCTGCCTCTTCGCTATTCCAACACTGCAACTGATACCTTGCGTATCTTTCTTGTCAACACTTTCATTCAACATCTTCCAGGACTCTCTCACCTCTGAGAATGAGCCGAAAGCTCGCCCCCGAAGCCAATCGGTACGTGAGAATACTTTTTCCATGCCCCTCCCCCGATTCTCAGCACAAGTGCCATTTTGCCATCAACAGCTTGATCTTTGGGTTTAGCAGATCCCTGACATTTGCAAGTGACTAGCGCTAACCTCTTTTCTTCTTCTTTCACAGGATTCTCTTCGTCAAGAACCTTAAGTATGTACTTGATCATTTCGCTGCTTTGCTACGGCTCGCTTCCCCGGCGGATCAATCCTGCAACTCGCCATTTGAAATCGCGACTATGTCGCTGACATCTTTCACAACAGCTACAACGTAACAGCAGAGCAACTGTTCGACCTGTTCGGCAAATTTGGCCCCATTCGGTAATAGTCACCTATGGTCTCGTGTTACAAACCGATCTAATACCATTTCATGTACAGCCAAATTCGCCAGGGTATCGCCAATACCTCCAAAGGAACCGCATTCGTTGTCTACGAGGACGTTCACGACGCCAAACAGGCATGCGATAAGCTCAATGGATTCAACTTCCAGAACAGATACTTGGTTGGTACGTATCACATATGGATCAAATGAGCGTCGGGAATTATGTGGAGATGACTAACTTCGGGGGTTGTAGTCTTGTATCATCAGCCAGAGAAGATGGTCCGAACGAAAGAGGACATTACGGAACGGCAGGAGAATTTAGAAAGGCTCAAACAGCAACACGGGATAGAATGATGTGACGAATTCTTTTTCTCTTCCCTCTGCTAGCATTTAGCTGCGCCATGGTATTGCAACGGCTCTACTATTCAATCACGGGTTGGTTGAGGGGTTTCCGGCGTTTTTATTCCCTGGGGTTTTTTGTTTCTTTTTGAGAGGGCTTGATGGTGGGCGAGGGCTGGTTCTAGTCATATATTGACCCAGAAATGATCGTGCGAAACAGCACGCCGGCGAGATCTTATTTCTTCTTATGTTTATTCTATTTACCCATTACTACTATTACTCTCTTCGTCAAATTGACCTTCCACTTTGCTCCAACATTCTCTGTGTGATGGCTAGATACTAGGTGCGAAGGTTCCTATGAGAGCCAAACTACTCGGAGTGCCCAACTACATATGTAATCGAGTCTGGGCCTGTTTTCGAGCTTTGTGGCATCTTGATCTACATTGTCAAGCTAAAACTAGGGTCTGTCTATCTACCGTAACGTTGGCGTATCACCGATCAGTACCCACTCTTCTGCAGGGAAATTTTAAGCTTGACATTGACCTATACGATGTACACACAACATATTAAGATCCAGATCAAAGCAGATAGCAAAATAAAAATATCATGCCAAGACGCAAGACCCTTAAATAGCCCGTCCAAACCCTGGAAGGGAAATGCTATCGGCCTTGTCGATCCCGCTGCGGGGATCCTGACACCGCCTAGGGCGCAGCAGCACTGCAATCTCACTCACTTCACCCTTATTCTTTTCCTATAACTTCGTTCTTTTCTACGTTCAGAAAGAACTACATTTCCCAGGTTCAGGCTTTCCTATTCATCCGCTGATCTACCTAGGTAGTTTATTGCCACTCGTTTCGATGTCACGTATGACGTTCGATCCTCTCCGCCTTTGATAACCTTCCTGGAAGTTTACTGGGTACTGTTACTACGATCTGGTTTCCAGCATATGTCGCGTTCTACCTGAGCTTTCTGACTGAGTTTCTGGTTTTACCTGACTAAAAAGCGATGGATGACGCGACTAGCTCGTTGGCGTCGATAGCTACAAGCACACTTATCGCTGCTACCGGTGCCCGAGCCATTCCAACACCCTCGGGTGCCCACACACTATACTATCATGGAACAAATTCTTCAAGTCCAGGGCAGGATCCAAATGATGAAGGAGGAGAATGCAAGCTGCTTGGTCCATTTTCAGTGTTTGTTCAGATTGCTCTTGGCAGCCTCGCATTATTATCTCTAGTCTATAAGAGATGGAGAGAACGACCACAGCGCCCGGTGAAGATCTGGGCCTTTGACGTCTCAAAACAAGTCTTCGGATCTGTCATGCTTCACATGCTCAATCTGGTCATGTCGATGTTCTCTGCGGGCCAACTGGAGATTCGAAGCTCATACAAGCCGAACCCATGCTCGTTCTACTTACTGAACCTGGGAATCGACGTGCGTCACTACTGATCTTACTCTAATCTCTTTTGGGGAGCTGCTAGCTAACTGATGAACAGACTACCCTCGGTATTCCGATTCTGATCCTCCTTCTCCGCGTTCTCAATTATTTCGCATCCTACACACCTCTCGCAAACCCCCCAGAATCGATAGAGTCAGGAAATTATGGCCAGCCTCCACGTGTAACATGGTGGCTCAAGCAGTCCGTTGTTTATTTCATGGGATTACTCGGCATGAAGATATGCGTGTTCTTCCTCATCGAGCTCTTACCTTTCATTATCAAAGTCGGGGACTGGGCTCTAAGGTGGACAGAAGGCAACGCTGCTGTCCAGATTTTCTTCGTCATGCTTCTTTTCCCAGTCATCATGAACGCCATACAGTATTATATCATCGACATATTCATCAAGAAACCGGTCTCACAATACGTGGTGGACGACACGATTGGGGATGCTGTCACAGATGATGATGCTCTCCGCCGGGAGGCTCTTCTTGCTGGTCTGGACGAGTCGTATGCAACTGATTCTGATGATGAAGAACCCGGGAAATCTCCGACAACTGCCTCACAACCAAAGGCTACTGCAGATGCTCTCCAGGAATCCGAGCATTTACTTCCTGAGGATCAAAATCCTGTCCCTCCTTATGCGCCTCCGAGCTCGAGTAGCAGCGGTGACGAACATGACCAGAAAGCTACTTCAACACATCACTAAATATTGCTTTGTGTTTTGGTTTCGGAAATCTCATATTGGCTTTTGTTTTAGTGTTGATAGTGGTCTTTACCGTGAATATGATTATTTCGCTCTTACTACATTTAGTATGATTATCATCTTTTCCCTTCCTTCCTTCCTACATACATATGTGGAATGCACACATCTATATTCTGTATTTGGATACCTATGTAGTTAGTTAAAGACACAAAAACCGGGGTTAATGTATATGGTCTAATGGGGGCCATATCCCAGTCTGACATTATATATTCTGTCTACTTTTCCATTTCCCCTGCTTACCGCCTTTTCCATGCACAAAAAGAACTTTTTAGCTCTAACAGTTACTCTTCTCATCAATCACATATAGCAAGAGGATAAAAAAGGATATCAAACGAGTGTGTTAAAGCTCATTTTTGGATGGTGTTGAATCTCATTTGTCGCCTTAAAGCCAAGGCAATAACATATGCCGCCTTCCACACCGCTCTGATCTGCCCATTCTGGAAAAATCAAAGAAGAAAAATATTCTAGCTCCGCCTGAGGAACATTCGCAGCCTACAATTGCATTATTGCATACAAGTATCAATTCGGTGACCAAGCCTGCAAGCAGCTGTGCTTGATTGGCAGATTTTCTGACACCAACCACCATGCCTAACGTAGGGCTGAAAGAAAAGTCCAAGCGGACGACCACCCGGTCTCCGTTCGAGAACACTACGGCCAATCTCCGCCCGGAGGACTCAGATGTTGAAATGGGCGACGAAACTAGCTCGGATGAGGACGACGTGCCCGAGAAAGATGAGGCGGAGAAGAAGCTAGAGCGCATGCTTTTTGGCGACGATGAGGGGTTCATGGGCGCATTGAAGACCCAGCAGGACCGCGAGGCTGGTATGGCTCTCACTCTGCACAGTGATGACGAGAGCGGTGTTAGCGAAGATGCCGAGGAGGGTGAGGACCAGGATTTGGCTGCTCTGGCCGATTCAGATGTATGCGACTCCACTCCCATGCGTTCACCGATCTTAGGCTTTCGATCTAACAATTCTGCCTTCTTTAGCTTTTCTTCCTTGACTCCGGCGCACCCCCCACCGCCGATTTTATCCCATCGCCGGAAACCCCGTCCGAGGCTGAGGACGAAGAAGAGGACGAACCCGCAGTATGGTACGATAGCGACGACGATCGCCTCGCAGTGTCGCTAGCAAGCCAAGCCAGGCTGCGCAAACTGCGCGACACCGAGGCCGAAGATGTAGTCAGCGGCAAGGAATACGTCCGACGACTGCGCAGACAGTTCACACGCCTACACCCTACACCAGAGTGGGCCACACCGGAGCTCAAGCGCCGCAAGACTGACTCGGACTCGGACGCAGAGGAGGAAATCGACTCGGACGATGAGAACGAGAACCTCTCGATGCAGCCGCTAGCCAAGCTCCTCCAAAACGCCTCCGACCTGACACGCATAGAAGACAACGCGCGCTCCGGCGGAAAGCGCAAGCTGCGCCAGGAGGTCATCGACATCCAGAGACTGAAGGACATCGGCAAATCCCAACCCTCCTCCGTCGACTCCCTGACCTTCCACCCGCACTACCCGCTCCTGCTCTCCTCCGGACCAGCATCCACCCTCTTCCTGCACCACATCTCTCCCTCCGCGCCCGCTCCCAACCCCCTCCTCACTTCCCTGCACATCAAGCACACACCAATCCACACGTCCGCCTTCGCCCCGCCCACAGGCAACAAAATCTTCGCCTCCGGCCGCAGGCGCTACTTCCACATCTGGGACCTGGACACCGGCAAAGTCGACAAGGTCAACGGCTCCTCCGACCGCAAGGAAGAGCAAAAGTCCATGGAGCGCTTCAAGCTCTCTCCATGCGGCCGCTTCGTCGGCCTAGTCGGTACAGCCCGCAAGGGCGGCGGTCTGATCAACGTGCTGGACGCGAACACCGCGCAGTGGATCGCACAGGTGCGCGTCGACGGCCGCGGCGGTGTCGCAGACTTCGCCTGGTGGTCTGACGGCGAGGGTATGACAGTTGTGTCGAAGAACGGTGAGGTCTCTGAGTGGGATGGACGTGTAGGCCGGGTTGTGGCGCGCTGGGTCGATGCCGGTGCAGTCGGCACGACGGTTCTCAGCCTTGGTGGTCGCTCGGGCCGGACTCAGCTTGGCGGTGATCGTTGGGTGGCGATTGGTTCTTCGAGTGGTATTGTTAACGTTTATGATCGTCGCCAGTGGGCGGCTGCGTATGCCAATGCTTCTGCTGCTGAGAAGGATTCCCCGGCTCAGGCGGGTATTCCGCGTAACCCTGAGCCTGTGCGTGTGCTCGATCAGCTCACTACCCCCATTAGCCACTTGGTGTTTGCGCCTGATGGGCAGATGCTGGTTATGGCGAGTCGCTGGAAGCGTGATGCTTTGCGTCTTGGTATGTTCTCTCGGTTTGCTTGTCTTTGTGTGTTCTTTGCTAACTGTGTTGCTTTTATAGTTCATCTTCCTACCTGCACCGTATACCGTAACTGGCCTACTTCTAACACACCGTTGGGTCGCATTTCCTCGGTGGCTATTTCACCGAACTCGGAGCAGTTGGCTGTTGGTAATGAGCAAGGTGCCATTCGACTTTGGGAGATTCGGGGATAGAGGTCCGATACTGAATAAAATATTTATGTTTTCTTGTCATATGTTTACTACATATGTACCCATATAGTGGTATATGTTTTTCATTCTGTTGTACAGTCACTTGTAAATCAATGTGGTTATTTTTACAGTCGCTGGTATAAAGTTAGGGCTGAGTTCTTGATATCAGCGGCTGCTCGGCACTTGGCATCATCTAAACCAACCTTGGGAGGCATCCAATAACTCATTCTACGGCAGTAAATTAAAAGAAAACTTTGAAGCAAATGTAATATCTAATGTATAACCAAATATACACCCATGGTACTTCGTAATAGGCCAATCATTTTTTTGAGGTTGTTGGGAGCTTTTGAGCAAAGAGAACACAAGCACGCAGAACGCCCGGATCCAAAAGAAAAGAGGGGAGTAGGAATCAAAGCCATAAACACGCCATAGCACATGCAATTCGTGTCAAATCAGATGAAGGGTCATGATCTCATTCGTGGGAGGGGTCTATACTGTTGGCCTTGGTCAAGGATTCTCAGTAACAAAGGGGGTATCTGGGGGCAAAACATCGAAGAAAAAGCGCATGGAGAAAAGGAAATAAGAAAATATGTTAGCAAGAATCATCTCCGGGGTGCTTTAATAATTTAGGCTGGGTATAATGGGTAGGTTTTCATAAGACTCCGACCACAGGGAAGGGGGACATGGGCAGATAATCCGTAACCGTAACCGATAGGTGAGACTTGAGAGATTGAACAGATCTCCACGATCAGCTACTCTCCCTGTCTGCTTGAGCCCCACCGCTGAGGTCGCTTCCCTTGCTCGACATAGTTCTTGATAACGCAGGGAGAACGGTCTGGGCCCTGACACACCTTATGGCGGTTGAGATGTTTGAACTTCGGGCCAAGGGGTCCGTTCACGAAATGGTACTGGCCTGCAAATCGATATTGACGGGAATCGCCTAGTGGGTAGAACTTGTCACCCCAGTGGCCCCTGTAATGGAACCATTCTGTCGGAGCGGAGGGGCTGAAAGTGGACGCCCGCAGATGCTTGTTGTCGAGGTCGTAAGTGTAGGCCTTCGTGTTGAGGAAGGGGTCCCATAGTGGACCGCGGTCGGTGACGTCGTGCAGCAGTCCCCAGGGGAGAAGGTACTCGTGTACCCCGGCCGTGGCGTACATGGCATGGCTGCCCTCGGCAGAGTAGATGACGGGCTAGTGAGGTAGAATTAGTGAGATAGCACTTCCTGCTTTGCTATTGGAGCATTACCCGTTGTCCGATCTTCTCAACGGCTTCGTAGCTATAAGCCTCTCCTCCTTGGTGGGCGCTGAAGAAGAGCGCTTTCGGTTTGCCATTGTGGAACCGCACCAGACAATGCTCCCAGTCACCGACGTGATTGCCAAACCGCACGTTGACAACGGTGTTGCCGAGATTGAAGCTGTAGAAGTAGAACCAGAACGCATCGACAATTCCGTTGCCTTTGTCTATCACCACCAGGATTGCAGGGGCATCGCTTCGACCACCGGCACCACTGTCGTAGATCTCCTCCCCACCATAACGTCTGCGAAGCTCTTCTTTGAGTATTTGCTGGGCTTGAAAATGTTCATCGGTGTCGGATTCGTGTACAGCGGGAGCCTCTTGTTGCAATTGGTGAAAATCGTACCACTTGGCTCGATCTTCCTGCGTGTCACCGGGAATATCACCATCGACCCGGCCATCCCAATCCGCCCAGGATTCTTCTTTATTGTTCCCATCTGTCTGCGGGATATTCCTATCGCCCTCCAGCCACGGTGGACGCGTCTGTACATCATCATTGCTCGTCAAGAAAACGTGCCTGGCACCCCACTTGTTCAACTCATCCAGATCGCGCAGCGTCAGATGGTCCCATTGGGCCTGAATCGGGGTGTAATTCAGGGTCGGAGTGGTATGATGCAAGTGCTCTGCGACATCCCCCGGCCAGAACTGCTCGCCAGAATAAAGGTGAACGAGTGGGGCATAGTGGAAAACGTAGTCCGGGATCTGCCGCCGAGCCCGCTCTTCGGCATCCCACTCGGACTCACTAGCCCCGCTAATCCAAAAGGACCGCCATGGAGCCTCTGGCTCGGCATCTTGCGCATTTACCCTCTCTGCTGGCTCACGATGTCCGAATTCACCGTGTACGGTCTGTAAATGGGCTGCGCCACAGATGCTGAGCCATCGGCAGGATTTGCGGTCGAACCACGAGCGCGAGCTCGCAATCCAGTCCCGCTCCTCCCGGTCCTCCGCAGACCAGACGAAAGCAGCCGGCCGGAGTACGTGGATTATGCTGTTGACGGATACATAAGCGATCAGGGTTGAGAGCACGGCAATGGTTGCCTTGGCCTTTCGGGTCATCTGCTGGAGCGAGTCGGCATAGACTGTCAGGGCCGAAGAACTATGTGGAGTATGTTCATAGACTGTGATTTCGGGAATTCCAGTCGAGGCTAGGGGTTCAATGCAGTGGGAGTCAAGTGGTAGGGCTGCAGCGGTCGGGCATTCCCCAGGTACTATGGTGGGACGAGAGATAACGAGAGTTGGGACAAGGAGGGCGCACAACAGGACCGCGGGGTTACCTATATAGGAACACACAGTGCCTTTGTTAGCCCGATTTCCCGAGTCCAGCTAGAATTGCCCGAATAGAATTTTTAAAAGGGAAAAAAATCAGAAAAGGGACAGGCAAGAGATGACCAATATCTCGGACTAGGCACCGGGAACCTGCGGAAATGCATAGAAACCATAGCCAAGCCGGATGCCATATACCGAGTGCATGGCTTATCCGTCCAAAGCCGGAGCGGAAGAGACGGGGAAACCTACGAAGGGATGATCCCATTGTTGTCCGAGTTGTCTGAGTTGTTGCGGTGAGGATAATGTGTGGGATGTTCCATAAGGCTGATGGAGGAGAGGGCTGGGCACAACTCTACTTGGGTTCTAGACGGAATCGTATAACCTTGGATTGTACAGATGTAGATGCACATCAAAATAATATTTAAAAATAGTTCATTGTGGTAAGGGGGGAAATAGAGTCAATTGTTTATGGGAAACCCCCCTCCATCTGAAACATTTTAAAAAAGTATGCAAGTGTTTATGCCCATTTTTGCCACCAGGCCGTATTCTCCAAGGTTAACAAGATCTTGTCCCGATCGGGAAGAGGGGGAAAGATCAGGGCTCACCGCTTCCAGATCCTGCAGAAAGCTGACTCAGATCTTATCTCCGGTTCCAGGGAGATCAGACCTTAACAATTAATTCATCATACAATGGCTGACTTCGAATCCGATGAAGAATATGAGTATGAATATGGCACAGAGACAGAGGTGAGATAATTGACCTTGTCTTCTCTCAATGCTGCTAATCAATTGATAGAGCTTTTATCTCAACCTGGACCTGACCGCCCACCATGGTCCAGTGCGCCCTCCCCGCCGTCGCCCAAAGGAAGCCGGGTCCCTGGATGATACACAGAACCCAGCAGAAGACATGGGCCAAGGATTTCCAGGCGAAGCTTATCCTCCGATCGAGAGCGCCGAGACAGGCTACCTCCCCAACGAACGAATCCAAATTCTCGACCTCCACACCAGCAACCCAATCATTTCATACTACAATCAGATGTTCAGTTGCTCCTGGGCTGATCAAATTGGCACCGAGCTTATTTTCGTCAGTCCAAGCACAGAAACTGACCCAGACAACCCTTTCCCTCAACCGCTACATCGTGGACCCTCCTACGAGCTTGTGGCCGCCAACAGCGTGAAGATCCTTGGTCGGAAGGCACAGCTCGCCCCGAGCGCTGGGCCAGGACCAGCTCAACGCGTTACTGAGGGACCCTCAGAGTCCGTGTCTTCTCAGGGCGCCGAACCCCTTGGAGCACCCCGTCGTCCCGCAGCCCCATCCCACCAGGCGCAGTTCCTCCAGAGGTTGCAGAAGATCAAGAACCTCAAGGGAGAGGGGGATACCGTTCGCACGATTATGAGTACACGTCGGCAGGTCAATATGACAGACAGACAGCAAGGCTGGGCCCGTACTGAGGCGCAACTGGCTGAGATCGAGAGGCTGAACGAACGTGCTTCGAGAGGGGACTTGGAGGCTAAGGCGACTCTTGAGCTTCTGATTCAAGAGGTCAACCAAGAGCTCAACCCTGATGAGGCTGAGGCTGAGTCTGAGTCCGACTCGGAGTTAACGTCTGACAGCGATGATCTTACTTCATGAACGTACAGATCGACAGTGAACTGACCTCAACCCAGAGTTCGGGTCTAGACCCTGTGTCTTTGAATGGATCCTCCGGGCCCTGAACAAGCCGCCCGGTGTCGGCATCTCATTGGATCTACGTTGTAGTACGTAGCCGACTGTGCTGTCACGTGGAAGTGCCGGGAACCGGGAACCGAGGAGTAGCACCGGCGAAGAAATATCGACACCCTTGCTGGAGGCAAAAGCGCTACTCTTGTGATGGAAACACACAGCTGATTTTCTCTTACGATATCGGTGGAATGGCATCACAACCGGGAGACCCCAACAAGCAACCACCGATGACAAGCACCGCCCAATTTAACCTCGGGACTGAGCAAACAGCCCATCAATGGAGCCATCCTAGCTACGCTAAGATAGGTAGATCTAGAGGATAACGTCATCCACAAACCCAATACAAGCATAAATTCTTGTTCATCTTGAAAATCACTGATCATGGAGACTATGATACAACACAGATTTTGCTGCTCAAGCCAACTGTATACTGTAGCTGGTCTTCCCATTTCGGCATCTAGAACGTCAGTGCAGAGTACAAAACAGGTTGTGTACCCCATCTACTTCCACAATGCGAGACGGGTGACGTCGTGATCGGCAGATCTTCACATGCAGCAAGCAGATGGTTCGTTGCTTGCGTCGGACTACAGGTTCCTAGCCGTGTACCTTGTACCATGTAGCTGCTACTTCTCAACTCCGATGCATGAAAATACTCTTCTAGCAGCCATTATGTGAGCCACAGTCACACCGTCCACGGGTATATCCGACTTCGGAAGGTTGACACTAAATACCAAACCGCCTACATTCTACATATGATACTTGTAGCAGTAAAGCCATTGAAGGTAGTACAATACGGAGCCACTACGTATGTATCTATACATATATACACCGGGCAATTATCAGCAAGAAAATGTGTCGACCATCACCATTAAGGTCACATAAGCATAGTATATATATATAAATTATCCAATTTCAATTTCTGATTCGGAAAAGCCCAGGGTAAAACCATTAAAAACACCAATTCCCCAGACTTTTAGAAGCGCCCATTGCGCAACCAGAACCAGATCACATATCCGCGCCGCCATGCAACGCTAAACCAAAAGGCGACAAGCAAAAAGAGAAAGACAACGACCCAAAGAAAAAGACATAAGGCTAGAAAGCACCGCGGATATCAAGTCAAGGACGAAGTAAAAAGGAATGTAAGAGAACAATGGACAGGATGGGCAAATCTGCCGTCCCACATGTCCATGTGAAAGACCATTATCAGGGAATATTGGATGATGGTGCAATAATTTCTTGAGAAGGCCAAGAAGAAGACGTATTGAAGAAGGATGTCAGGACGGAATCCGAAACCAAGAAAAGAAGAGGTTGAATCACTCCAGGCTCAAGCTGGGGATATTATTGTAGCCAGCCTTGCCCTTGGAGAAGGCGACGGGGGATGGCGGAGGCGCGGGAGGCATGCCGTCGATGAGGACTGAGCGGGTCTTTTCTGTCTTTTGGGTTGAGGCTGTCATTGCGCGGGAGATATCCTGCGACATTGAGAAGGAGGGAGGCATGACGGGGGTTGCGGTTTTGGTTGCGACGGAGGCCATTGTTTTGGATGTGGATGTGGAGAATATGGATTTGGATTTCTTGGGAGGCGTAGATGTTGAGAGGATAAATAGACTCCCGTTGAAGTGCTTATATAGTTGAAGAATGAAGTTGTTGGTTTGTTGGGGTTTTATACTTGGGGAAAGTATGCAGTTGATCGGCAACCTCGGCTGGGAAGAATGTATAAGGCTGGATTGCTGAGCTGGATTCACGAGACTGAATGTCAGCTTTCTGTTTGTGCGGACGCTTGTGCTTTGTACTTGGGTTTGGCATATGCTCCGTATAGATGGAGCTTGTGGGCTCCGAAGTTGCCCGAGGCCCGGTTTCGGTGGATCGGATCGGAGGTGATGTGGCAAGTAGTGACGGGAGTTATACTTACAAGGATCAAAGGAATTGGATTCGGGTATTGAGGAGATGTAATATAACAAGCGTCGAAGGCGAGAAGTGAGTTGCGGTTGTTGAGATGATAGATTGTCGTTGTGACGGTTGTGAGGAGGCTCAATTAAACTTATTGCAGCGAGAGTATTGCTCTGGTAGAAGACTTGAAGACGATCAGAGCGAGCGGTGATAGCAAAGCTGTTAACAGTGCTGAGTATGTAGTAATAATAATTGTATACTTGAATGAACAGAACTAGAAAAAAGAGTCAGACAATTTCAGGGTGAATGGGTCGTTTATATTTTTCCTTCCTGTCAATAAATAATAATATAAAAAAAGATGAGACACCCAAAACAGATAATTAAACTAAAAAAAAAACTAAGTCATCCCCATAAAAGTGTGGAGGAGTACATTCCCTGGGGAAGCACGAAAGTACCCAGTACACGCATACCTGGCCAGGCCCAATGCTTACTCCCTAGAGATCTGCCCGCCAAGCCTATCCGCCTCATTCTAAACAGCCCAATAACCCAGCTATCGAGGCAGGGATGGGGACATTCCCCATCGGAACAACGGGAGCCCAACCCGGAAAACCTGTCGGGGAGAAAAGAAAAACAAAGGAGATGGGGCTGACGCGTTAGTGTGGGGGAGAAGACCAGGGGGTGAGAATCGATGAATCGACCAATTGATATTATGCATTGTGTTATTGACATTATTTACCATAGAAACAACTAGCTTGGAGGCGGGAACAGCTAGTGAAAGCCGATTAAACCGGTTGAATCGGCAAGGCTCTGTTTAGAACTAATGAATTAGGACTATTTTAAGGGTTGTTTTCTAAGATTCTACGCCTTCTAGCGTTTCCCGGAGAAAGCTCGCTCTTGACCTCGGCACGAGAGCGGATACGGCGATCCTTTCGAGAACAAAAACTGGGGCCCAGCGACCAGATTGCCGGGGCTATGGAAGGGAATTTTCCGTTGCGGTGTAGGAGATCGGCTTGAGGGTGGCGACAGGAATCTACTATTTGATATCTGCAATAGGTATGCTATTCCGGAAAAAAGGTACCATCCGATTTTTAGGCGGCGCCCAACAGCCATTTTCACCGTCTATTCAAGCTACCAGATTAGGATGATTTTTCTTTTGACGTGCTCACCGATACCCGAGGTGCATTAACTAGGACGATCTTCCAAAAATTGAGACATTGCCCGAAGGTACTTGGGTTGGGTTGGGTTGTATGTGTAGTTGTATTTATAATAGGGGCGGCTCAAGTACCGGTATATCCGCCATAGTATATACCTTCACCAATCCACCAGTGATAAGACTTGTACTCCGTATGAAATAGGATATTGTACGACGCCACAAATAAACCTGTAATAGTTTTGGCGTTTTGCCCAAATCTCGAGGGAGAAGAGTGGACCACGCCAGGGGCCGAAACAGTCTGGGGCGCATATCAAATCCTTTGTTTGAGATGTGTTCACATCGGACACGGAGATGCCCAAGGGATACGGTCCATGACTCGGGGTTAGTTTTTCTCAATTCCTACGATTCATCGTCACCTCCTTTGCCAATTCAGGGGCACAAGCCGTTGAGCTACAAAAGTACTGAAATTCCCTTGACCGTTGATCGGCGCCTGAATAAGGGACTCCACAATTCTTCTCTTCCCCGGATTCAAGGGGCCAGCGTAGTGGTTCTACTATTTTCAATATGCAATGCGCTCCACTCCACTATCACATATGTATTCACAAGTTATCTGGGGGAAAGGGATGAAGAGTGTTACTCTAGAATCCCTAGAATGTCCATTCCTGATTTCCTGATTTCCTGGGTGTCGGGTCTCCGACGGTGATTTAGGGCGCATCTCTCGGGAATTCTGTACCCCCTTCGATCGCGGATGGGCTTCCCCGGGGTATCTGCTTATAATAACAACACTAATGTACGGAGTAATCGTGTTGTGGTTCTAGCAACTTTTGTGCTATGTCTATTATACTAGCCTATTGAGGTGCCCCATGTACCTCGTCAAGCGTCGTAGATAGTCAGCATTCTTTCCACGACCACGTAAGGCTCTCGGCGTGGTGACTTGTCCGTTTTCACCGCTCGTTTAGATATATGCTTGACTATGTACATTCAATAATAGATTGTAGAGAAGAGGGGAAGTGATGAGTTGGCTGCCCAGTGTGTTGTTAGATTCACCATCTTCTATATTTGTGGTGCCAACTGTGGGATAAATTCCGTCAGGTACAATATGTACAACACATCCCATGCATGATTATGAGCTGACGTGATCATGGGCTACTACTACCTAGCTACATAGGTAGCTATTCGGACTACTTGAACATACATAAGCCAATGTTAGTCTACCCGACACGTCAGTTCAACTCGTATGCCTTATCGACGGACGGGATATCCTTGTAGGTGCCAGACTGTATGGTAGGAGGATAAGGAGCGTCTTGGGCATACCTACAATAAGTGCCCGTATGAGTTCAGCCAAGGATAGTAAGGCAAACGCAGGGCTGATGATGTGATCGATACGCAGGGGATACTTCGATCGGAAAAGATCGAGACCAGACAATTGATTCTTCACTCCGCTTGAATGGGAGCCCGATCTACAGATTAGCATTGACGAATTTGACGAATCTCGCATTTGGAATCACGCTCTATTCTCGCCCTTGCACGTCTCCGGTGATCTATATTTTTACTATAACATTCCTTAGGTTTGTACCCAAGACCAAGACCTTCCAGGAATGAGAGCCCTACTTTACCTGCAACCCTGAAGTCTATGCCACTTCGTCCAGCCTTGCAGAGAATATGCTTTCAAAGACGCGACCTGACTATTCTTCAGATGATCTCCTGACCTGCTAGAGCCCGTGTCATGTCTTGGGACTTGACTGCACAAGGTCCTCCCTAACTGCAAACACTAGTGAAATACATCCAGAGAGCCGTGAACCAGCTGAGCCCGTGTAAGATGGTCACACCAATCAGGCCCCCGCAAACATTGGGAAACATGGGGAACCCTTTCTATGTGTCAGAAGAACCGACTAAACCAAATGAATTGAAGAAAACCCGGGGGGGTCGGAACCCATCCGAGCGGGAATGGTCTCCCCAGACGAGAAAAATCCGATGAATGCCTGATGCCTGAGGCGAAGGATATAATTTACGTCACGGGGACGGAATATCATTTCCCCTAGAGGACGGCAATTACTTCATCCCTCGGTGGCCGGCGGGCTCTTCCAATCGCAGGCCCGCCGAGATCCCACAATCACGTAAGGGCCCCGCCATTGATTTCTTGGGATGCGTAAAAAAAATGCATACGATATATTTGTTGGGGTAAAAGGGTCCCAATGCGCCATTTCTAACGAATGACAATATGAAACTGACGAGCGTGTGCACTACCTAGGTATGAAAGATGATTATGTTTACCCCGCAAGTCATCCAGGTACCAGCCCTAGCCCCTCCAGTTGGAGATATGACATACACATGGGGATATCTGATATTATTGTTTGTCACCGGCTAGGTAGCCGGCCCGGCGACATTCGCAAAGCTTGCATCGAATTGCAATTGGCCTTGGCTAAAACTCGTCAAACTCGTCAAACTATCCCCTAATTGCGAAAATCCCCCGGACCGAGACAGCCACCAGTGGATCTGAATTGAGTAAGGCAGTCGATCACGATGCGATCTGGGGGTATGCCATCCTGGCTGGAACATTATGAATGAGGCATTTAGCATCAGTGAAAAAGTTCGGAGGTTTCTTATCCCAGTCGAGTGGGTTCTCCATGACACATTGCATTCCACGATGTTCGATCGAGATTGCATCATTCCCTGTGTTTTCCCTGTGTTCTCTCCCTGTATACATCGTCCATGCACTCTAGTAAGACATCTCAGGTGACCTCGACTATTCTCTTTTCAGTTCAGCCAGTGGCTTTTTCAGGTCACCCGCTCACATATTTTTGCCCCTGTTCCTGTAAAATAGCCCGCCTCAGCCACGTTCCAGGCTCTGAGGCAATTTTTCCCTCTCATATCGGCCCGCATGACGCAGCGGGATTTTTCCCATCGGCTTGAGCTCGGAAGGAGGGGCGATGAGGTCCAATCAGCGTACAAAGTATCGCCGGCTCTTAGTCAAAAGTGGACAGAGAATGAGCGTTTTGGGGTGGAACAGGGTGGAACTGCGGATCTCCATGGGCTTCGAGACCTCTATACGGTTGAACCTCCCGCCTACCATCGGTTATAACTGGTCAAGGGGGTGGATGTATGTAATAATAATAGAAAAATAAATTCGGTTCTATATTTAATATATTATAATAGAGAATTAAATAGGGATTAATGGAGGATATTATCGTTAAAAGTCGAAAATCAAGTCTTGTATAAAAAGACTAGGGTTCCCCGGATTTTCTAGTTTTGATCCAAAAACCATCCTTCCCTTTTCTCACCTTCAGTCCATGGCGACGATCGGTGATTATTGTATTTGCCAGTAAGTACTTTCGATCTTCTTCTTCTCCTTGTCTCTCCTTGCCTGTTATCACCTCGGGACATGTCCCGGGCAAGATAAGCACATTCTTTGTGTTGCCTTATCTCATCCCCACACGTGCCAAGTCGATGATTCATCCCAGCTCATCCATGGATGCTCATGCTGATTGACTTAATATAGCTTCTTTCATCTTCTCGCTCTTACGTGTTAAGAGATTGACCTTACATACTACATCATGTCGTCTCCCCTACCTACCTCCCAGTCGGAGAGTCTCAATGGCAATGGCGTGAGCTTGCCTAATCGCCCTCAACCTAAGCTCTTCCAGGATGGAAGCTCCGGCACCGGCACCCCCATCGGTTTTCAGCGCTTTCCCCCACATAACAAGCACCTAGACCATGTCGTTGGAAGTGCGACGCGACAACCGTCCCCTCAGCCCACCCACTTGGGTATTCCTGGTACCCCGCACCGTGTGCTCTCTGAGGAGGACCCGGGCTACATCGCGGCCAAATTCGAGGGCAAGCAGAAGCAGATGGAACAAGGTCAGTGGAATTGACTGGTTGATATCGAGATGTTACAAGTAGCTAATTCCCAACAGTAATGGACATTTTGGAGGAGAAGGGCTTCTTCCCTAGTGACTTTGTCATTTCCGAAACCACCTGGTTCTACAACAAGCTCGGCATCGACGATACCTACTTCCAGACCGAGTCGGTGGATGCCATCGTGACCCAGATCCTATCTCTCTACGCCGCCAAAGTCGCCGCCTATGCCCGCGATGATAAGCAGCTGGAGATTCGCCTGGACAAAGAGGCCGAGGACCATGCTGTCTACATCGACACCAGTAGGCCCGGTATGGTTTCTGTCGATGGTCCCCGCTACGAACAGCGCATTGATGAGAAGTACATCAACCACTCCAAGGGTGCCAACAGCTACCGTGTGGAGACTTTCCGCTCGCCTAGCGCTCTGCCCGGCGACGACGGCCAGCAGCTCCGCTGCTACTTCGTGTACAAGTGCCAGTTCGCCAACCCCAACCCCTCACCGAATGAGTCCAACATCGAGATTATTGGCGAGAAGCGCTTCTTGCAGAAGGCTACCCCAAACACCAAGACGATCTACCAGGAAATTATCGCCACGGCTGTTGGTCGCTCCGGTCCCGTCATTGAGATGTTCGAGATCGAGGGAAGCCGGGAAAAGCGTCTGGTGATTGCTTACCGCCAGGGATCCGCCATGGGATTGTTCAGTGCCCTGTCGGATTTGTACCACTACTACCGCTTGACCAGCTCGCGCAAGTACCTGGAGAACTTCTCCAACGGAATCACTGTGGTTTCGCTCTACCTGCGTCCCTCTGACAACTCTGAGATCTCAGCCAAGTTCCCTCCCATTGAGGCTGCTATCCACCAGATCATGAAGGAGGTCTCCCTTTTGTACTGTATCCCTCAGAACCGCTTCCAGGGCCACTTTGCCACTGGTCGTCTTAGCTTGCAGGAGACAATCTACGCTCACTGCGCGTGGGTATTCGTACAGCAGTTCCTTAACCGTCTGGGCTCCGAATACACTTCATTGGCTGCTCTTTTGGATGGCAACAACAGTGTCCACGCAGAGTTGCTCTCAAAGATCAAGAAGCGCCTTCGTACCGAGACCTTCACTGCTGATTACATCTTCGAGATCATCAACAAATACCCCGAGCTGATCCACAAGCTCTACCTTGACTTCGCCAACACCCACTACGTTCAGACCAAGGAATCTGGTGATGACTTCCTCCCCACCCTCAGTTACCTGCGTCTGCAGGTCGACGAGGTCCTCGATGGCGCCAAGCTGAAGCAGCTCATCCGTGGTACCGCCCTTAATGAGCACGACGAGATGGTTATGACCTCCTTCCGCGTGTTCAACTCCTCCATCCTCAAGACCAACTTCTTCACCCCGACCAAGGTGGCTCTCAGCTTCCGCTTGAAGCCGGACTTCTTGCCAGAGCACGAATACCCCCAGCCTCTCTACGGCATGTTCCTGATCATCAGCTCCGAGTTCCGCGGCTTCCACCTGCGCTTCCGTGATATCGCTCGTGGCGGTATCCGTATCGTCAAGAGTCGAAACGGCGAAGCATACAACATCAACGCTCGTTCGTTGTTCGATGAGAACTACAACCTGGCCAATACACAACAGCGCAAGAACAAGGATATCCCCGAAGGCGGTGCCAAGGGTGTTATCCTCTTGGATGCTGACCACCAGGACAAGGCGCGGGTCGCCTTCGAGAAGTACATTGACAGTATTCTCGACCTGCTCCTGCCCCCGGTCAGCCCCGGTATCAAGGATCCGATTGTTGATCTGCACGGCAAGGACGAGATCCTCTTCATGGGCCCCGACGAGAACACTGCTGAGCTTGTCAACTGGGCCACTGAGCACGCTCGCAGCCGTGGCGCTCCCTGGTGGAAGTCGTTTTTCACTGGCAAGAGCCCCAAGCTGGGTGGTATTCCCCACGATTCTTACGGCATGACCACTCTCTCAGTCCGCCAGTACGTGCTCGGAATCCAGCGCAAGCTGAACGTCGACCCCTCCACGCTACTCAAGCTGCAGACTGGTGGTCCTGACGGTGATCTTGGATCTAACGAGATTCTTCTCTCCAACGAGAAGTACGGAGCCATTGTTGATGGATCCGGTGTGATCTACGACCCCAATGGTCTGAACCACGAAGAGCTCATCCGCCTGGCCAAGAAGCGCGCGATGATCGCCCAGTTTGACCTGACCAAGCTCTCCCCCGAGGGCTACCGTGTCCTGGTGGACGAGAAGAACGTCAAGCTCCCCAGCGGCGAGGTTGTCCACAACGGCATGGTCTTCCGTAACACATACCACCTGCGCTCGCAGGAGAAGTTCGATGTGTTCGTGCCCTGCGGTGGCCGCCCCGAGTCCATCGACCTGGCCTCCGTCGGCAAGCTCCTCCGGGACAACAAGGCTATCATTCCCTACATCGTCGAAGGTGCCAACCTGTTCATCACCCAGGACGCCAAGCTGCGCCTCGAGAAGGCCGGCTGCATCCTGTACAAGGATGCCTCCGCCAACAAGGGTGGTGTGACATCTTCCTCCCTGGAAGTCTTGGCCTCGCTGTCTTTCAACGATGACGAGTTCGTCGAGCACATGTGCATCCGCGAGGATGGCAGTGTCCCCGAATTCTACAAGGCCTACGTCCGTGAGGTGCAGGAGGTCATCCAGGCGAACGCCGCTCTCGAGTTCGAGGCCATCTGGCGCGAACACGAGCAGACTGGTGTGCTGCGCAGTGTTCTCAGTGACCGTCTCAGCTTGGCCATCACCAAGCTTGACGAGGAACTCCAGATGACCGAGCTCTGGGACAATGTTGCGCTCCGTCGCTCTGTGCTTGGCGACGCTCTGCCCCGTCGTCTGTTGGACAAGATTGGTCTGGAGACCATCTTGGAACGTGTATGCCTCCCCTTCCCTCTTTAATATTGTTTTTGGAATTCTCGCTAATTACTCTTAGGTCCCTGAGAACTACCTCCGTGCCATCTTCGGCAGCTACCTGGCCAGCCGCTTCGTGTACGAGTACGGCAACCAGCCCAGCCAGTTCTCCTTCTTTGACTTCATGACCAAGCGCCTGGCTAAGCTTCAGTCGTAAGCTTTGGAGTTAGACATTCCTGTTGCGAATGTGCTCGGTTTGACCGTTTTGACATTGTTTTTGTTTTTGTTTTGACGAGAAAGACTTCCCAGGTCAACGAAATACTTAATACGGAACAAAAGAAGATCTGTTCCCTTGACGAATGTATGGTTAAAAAAAAGTTTGACGAGTGAGAGAAGAGAGAGAGGGCGAGATGATCCTTTAGAATCAAGAATTCTTACCCATTGGAACTGGCAGTCTAGTCCTATCATGCAAATCCCATTATATTACACCAATCAACTCCCTTACACACTGTTTACCTCCATCTGTTCTGAGACGACTCGGACATAATCAGCACGATATTCACTGCCTACACGGGTTGTCAGTATATCCTTTCTAATATTCCGACGCATGAAAAATGATGTCGCCCGCTTCACTTTATTGAAACAAGAAAAACTTACCAGCAGCAAATCAACACCCTCAGCAACCTCAACCTCCCATCTCGGCCTCAACCTCGCTTTGGATTTACTGTAGTCCATCGCATTGTGTCGCGTGATGTGCATGATCTTCTGGTTACCCATCATGACACCCGTACCCGATGCAGCTAGCTGCATCACTCTCAACTCAACCTTCGACCCCGAGGCTTCTGCATTGGTACGTCCTGATCCTATTCCAGGATCAGAACTAGTACTGGTACTGGTACTGGTACTGGCACTGGCATTCTGCGACGAGGAAGTAGACGTAGATGAACGAAACAAGACAGCCGGCACCGGCTCCTGCGGCAGCTCGACGGCATCGAGCAGATCGCGCAGGGAATTAGGCGAGTCTCGACGAACAGAGTCGTAGGATGGGAGGAGGGAGGGGGAACAAGGATGGCACGTATGCCTGGCGCATGGTGATGTTATTAGACTTCCAGCGGGATGGGAATGTATCTCTTTCTCATTCCTCTGCGTCAACCCCGCATCTGCATCTGCATGTGTATCCGTATTCCTATCCCCCTCACGACCAACTCCAACACCAGAAACAGCACTATAAGGCGGCGGCTCATCCACAGAACCAGATACAGTCCCGGCTCCCTCTCCTACAACCGACCGCGACATAGCCGCAAGCGCATTCACAAACCGAACTTCGAGTCTAAACCCACCCCCAACCCCAATTATAGACCCCGGCCCATCACCCCACGGCATTGAAGCAACTAACAATTCCCCCTGTTGGTCGGGCCGCCGAACCACCCATTTCCGCGATAACCAGACCCGTCGTAGTACGAGGACCGGTATGCCCTCTGTGTCGCAGAGTACGCGGCTTGTGTTCGGCCATGGTTTCCCGTGTACGGTGTAGAGGGGGACGGTGCGGTCTGGGCTATCGGGGGATTCGTGTGCGCGGATGCGGTGGATGGTGAAGGTTTGTGAGGGGGATTTGGTATCTTGGGTTGGGGTTATTGTTAGGGTTGTTGCGGTGTTGGTTAGGAGGTCGGCGGGTGGGGAGAGGAGGTGGTGGGGTTGGAGGGCTATTGGTGTTGCGGGGGTTGTGAGGGGGTTGGACTTGGATTTGGAGTTTGGCATCAAGTTTTGATGATAGGTTTGTGGGTGATGTTTATATAGGGATTGATTTATTTTGTAGATTGTGGATTGTAGAGATATAGAAATAGTTAGAGAGGGTGATGATGGTCGGTCATGATAGTGGTGATGATGATGATGATGATGATAATGACGATGATGATGATGATGATGATGTAGGGTCACCAATTAGGAGTACGAGACAGTAGGAATAAACAAGGAACTATAGAATCCTATATGCCTGATCTACGTAGAATACAAATAAGATTAAAGTAATTATTTCAGACAATCCAAGGTTATTTAGTTATTTACCTTATTTACCTACGTACATACATTATAAGGATATAACGGATATACCACATTTACTACCGAACATACAAGGACTGTTATCCATCTAGCCCTTTAATTATAGTTAGAATGTCCTTAATAAAATATGTGTTCACCCTCTCTACATATATAGGCCCAATTAGAATCCCAACATGAACATTCTCGATTCTTCAAGTGGGCCCACATTATGCCGATGGAGGCGCAGTCCAGGCCAAGGCAAATGCCGGCTTTTTTTAGGAAACGGAGACATTTGAGACTTTTAAAGAACTGTGTTTAGGTTGTTAGCACTGCTATGTATTATGTGTGATATGTACCTACCTAGGTAGGTATGTTCATATAAGAACTATGTATAGAAATCAACACAGTTAGTGCAGCTTAGTAGCTAAGAAGCTTGTTTTCTTTCATGTCATCTGATGTCAGAAATAAGATCAGCCTATCAGCCTATCAGATATTCATGGATCTCCGGGATATGCTCTGTTCCCCCAATCGGATCAGGCCAGGAACAGATGATATTCCAATTGAACGCGTATGGCCAGAACTTCAATTGCATTACGTGGGGCCTTGAACCAGGTTCTCCTCATTTCGGACAAACCCACTTCCCCCAATTTCACTTTCTTTCTTCTTTCTGAAGTCCGACCGTTTGTGGGGCTGCCACTAGACCGTTGCATTGGCTTTGCCGACAGAAGATTACTCTACCATTCCCATCTAGAAAGGACACAAGTCACACACTTCTGCCAACTCCCCGAGGGATCCAACTTCGCCGTGCAGCGTCATGTCGGACGTGCAGGAAAAGTTTCCGTCGACCTCGCCCTCTGCGGACATTCCCGAGGGAGACCGAACCGAAGACAAGGAGCACAATCTCGATACCAACACAGAGAACATCCACCTAGACGAGGACAGCCGGAACCCTAGCATCTCTACTTCCCAAAGATGGCGGACAGCAAGCCGGCGGATTCGGAATCGCGCTGGCACAATAGCCGAGAAGCTCGGACGACCCCACGAAAGAGATGCCGACGGCTTGGATGCGCCGATGCTACCAGAGTACTATGGAGCAACAGATGATATCCGAGGATTCGAGGCTCGCCGGGCAGTCGATGAAGAAGCTCGGCTCCCAGGAACAGACTATGATTCACAAGCTCGACTCTTGGTGGAACGAATGGGGTCACAGGCGGAGCCACGGCGTCCACGTATCGAAGAACCACGTTCGGGTTCGACAACCCCAGGAACCCCAGATGGGACGGCAACACCCGGTGGTCCACCCGGAGGACTTCTGTCACAACTGCTCCGTGTATATGCCAACAACCTCCAAGCTGCGAGCCGGATGAGTGTCGTCTCCACGGCTTCAGAAACAGACCCAGACATAGAAAGCGTTCCAGCATCCGGCACAGTGACACCGGGTGGAAAGAAAGAGAAGTTGAAATGGTACAACAATGGCAACCACCCCAGCAAACCAACCCACAGCTATACGTCCTCCTTAATCAATGCATCCATGGATCTGGGCCGGATCGGGGTTCCCGGAGCCACGGGTCCCCCACCCGCGAATCCCAAAGAGCGAAAGAAGCAAAAGCGCAAGAGCAAGAAAAACATCAAGCTCACCGTCCACATTGCAGCCATACTCGCCCGTCAACAGTACATCATGCAGCTGTGCCGCGCTCTAATGAAATACGGCGCCCCAACCCACCGCCTCGAAGAGTACATGATGATGACCTCCAACGTCCTGGACATCAAAGCCCAATTCATGTACATCCCGGGATGTATGTTCCTCTCCTTTGACGACCCGTTAACCCGCACCGCCGAGGTCAAGATCATCCGCGTAGTCCAGGGACTGGATCTCTCCCGTCTCGCAGAGACACACAACATCTACAAAAACGTAGTCCACGACGTCATCGGCGTCGAACAAGCAACCCACGACCTAGACGAGGTCATGCAGCGCAAACCCCGCTACAACCGCTGGCTCGTGATCTTCCTAACCGGCTGCGCCAGCGTCGCCGTCGGCCCATACGCCTTCAGCGCCCGTCCCATCGACCTCCCTATAATCTTCATCCTCGGCTGTCTAGTAGGCTTCATGCAGCACGTCGTCGCGCCAAACTCCGCAACATACTCAAACGTACTGGAAGTCACCGCCGCCGTCCTCACCTCCTTCATCGCGCGCGCGTTCGGCAGCATCCAGCACAACGGCGAGCGCGTCTTCTGCTTCTCGGCCATGGCGCAGTCCTCCATCGCAATGATCCTACCAGGCTTCGCCGTGCTAAGCAGTAGTCTCGAGCTGCAGTCGCACCAGATGAATGCCGGCTCGATCAGGCTCGTCTTCACCATTATCTACTCGCTCTTCCTCGGGTACGGCGTTACCGTCGGTACGACAGTCTACGGACTGATGGACCGAAATGCTACGCGGGAATCGACGTGTTCGAATCTGCCGGAGGTCTGGGGAAATGAATATATCCAGCATTTCCCGTTCGTCGCGCTGTTCTGTCTCTTCGCTGCGCTGATCAATCAGTCCAAGCCGAAACAGTTGCCTGTGACTATCTTCATGGGTGTTTGTGGATACGTCACGAATTACTTTAGCACGAAGAAGCTCGGCTCGAATCAGGTTGCTAATACCGTGGGCGCGTTCACCATCGGCCTTCTGGCTAATTTGTATAGTCGGTTGTGGCATGGTCATGCCGCTGCGGCTATTATCCCTGGTATCTTTACACTTGTCCCGTCTGGTCTTGCGTCTGGTGGGTCGATTATCTCCGGCTTGGAGTATGCTGAGGCTGTCGCGTCGGGTAATGTCTCTAGCACCAATGCGACCTCTAATAGCTCGCTTACCTCGCTGGGATATGGTATGATCCAGACAGCTATTGGTATTTCTGTTGGGCTGTTTATCTCCGCTCTGATTGTTTATCCGCATGGGAAGAAGAGGAGTGGGATCTTTAGTTTGTAGAGTTGGGCTTGTATTTGTATCATCTCGCGATATATCTTCAGGTGTTGTTTGTTTATATCGTGTCATTTGCATTGGCGTCTTGATTTCCCCGCGGAGAAAGCGTTTCATTTTCTTATCAATATACCATCTCAGCATACATGTATCATGATAGCTTCAATATCCATCCCACTTCTTCTCGTTTGACGAGATTGATAAAGCTACATGTATTTCACCACAGACCCGACGCATTCAACTACCGATCAACACCGCTTTGGTTCGATTTCGCAATTGAACTAATTGATTAACACCGAGATGTCACCATGCCGAGGTACGTAAAAGACTAATATCTTCAGGATGCCAATGATAGATATCGCCGGGATGTCTAGAACCAGGAAAACCTTTATTGTTGGCTTTGCATTTATGAATGAAGACGTTACCGATGCATATATCGAAGTCCTACAATTTGTACGGGATGTCTATACCGAGATGATCAGTATACCCAGTCCTCTCACTACTTCAATGGCCTTGATGAGCTCTCGCTCTTTATCAGTGTCGGTCTCAGAAGCTTCGAAAGTCTCGGTTTCCGTGGCCTGCTGCGGACTCGAAGTTTGGAGAGGGCCGGTCTCACTGCAAGTGCAGGGGTCAGTATGATACTGATATCAACGCGGGCCAGTGTATCCGCGTCAAAGTCAAGTGACCAGGGGTGTGCACCCCGGCGGTAGTTGTCAAGCTGAATGGCAAGTTGTTTGGCGCGGCTGCGCCACGAAATCCTTGCTAGCGACGATGTGGCCGACGGTAAAGGCACTTGGTGTTACCTTCATGTTTTTATAAGACGGCCGT
Organism: Penicillium rubens; assembly: GCF_028828025.1. Taxonomy (NCBI): domain Eukaryota; kingdom Fungi; phylum Ascomycota; class Eurotiomycetes; order Eurotiales; family Aspergillaceae; genus Penicillium; species Penicillium rubens. The sequence continues at coordinate 7,898,605 of NW_026890600.1, forward strand.
CTTGTCAAGCCAGCTCGCAGCCAGGTCGGCAAAGCGCTCGCCGGTAAGGGCCACCGTTTTTGTGACGACCACGAAGGGACCCCGAGAGCCCAAACCAGCGGGGCGGGATCTTGGGGTGTCCGCGAAGCGCGCAGCTGGACGTTACTGTCAAAGTAGAGCGGGTAACGTTCCAGAAGTTGCTTATTAGACAAATTTTTGGCGGCGATATACGAGCTCGTCGGACAGGCGTACTCCGTATACTCGGGTGACGGTGAATTACGCAAAATAGCTTAGCGTGCCCGTTCCAGTTAGCGCCTCCCTGCGCATGGCTGTTTGGTGATCCAACTGCATCTTTTCTCTGTTTTGTTTGGTGATGCTTTTCGGTCGGGTATTGTACGGCGAGCCAGGATCACGTGACTAATAACAGGGTCCCGCCCGGGTGGGCCTTCACATGCTAGTTGTAATCGTGCCAAACACGGGTTGTTAGTGTTGGTGGGCTTGGCACGATTACCTACCTCTTTCATCAGTCCACGGGTCTTATCCACACATCTTCGTCTCCAGCTCTCAAGTCCACCCACAAAGTCATCTTTCTGTCTTTATGCCTCAACAATATCACCCTTTCTTCCTTATTGTTCACCATGGCTTCTTCCCTGGTTGACTCGCAGGGACGTGCTCGCCTAAGAGACAAGTACAAGCAAGCAGCGCGATCCATCATCCAAGAGCTCCAGTCTCGGTCCAAGCCTGCCTACACGCACACTGAGCTCGCTCAAATCCGAGTGTCCGTTCAATCCGTCGATCCGGAGGATCACAAATTCACCGATTCCGAAGCTTGTCTCTTCCCGCCACTCACCCAGGAAGAGCTTGAAACATACAAAATCGACAAAAAAGAACTCTCGAAGGACGAGCATCGCTACATCACCGACTTCAAGGGCACTTTTAATGACCCCCCAGGCGGGGTTTCAGAGAGTTGCCTGATGTGGGAGAGAGCTGGTCAAATTCTATTCTATCTTAAGGTCTTCGAGTCAAATTCCGAAAGGAAGAGTGGGAGATCGGAATCCTCAATAAAGGACCTTTCGCATTGGGATAGTATCAAGTGAGTCTCCGGAGGTCGTTCTATACTTAATTAATAAGTCGCTAACATAGGCTATTAGGGCCGAGAACTCTTTCCACGAGACTCCAACAGGAATGTTACGCGGTTTTAAGCTTGGACATTCAAAGCCTCAGGATCTTCCGAGATGGAACGCCTATTCTACTTGCCAATGGCTTGACGATTTCGAGGATCCGAAGACCACTCGCCCTCACATCAAACTTTTGACTCTCACTGGTGCAAAGGCTAAAGAAAATGAACTACTCCATGGCGAGTTAGCGCCTATTGCAAACGTCCTCTACTGCCGTCTCGAACAGCCAGAATTCGAGAATACCTCACTCTTCCCAGTACTCGTCATCTCGCTCTTTGGGCCAAGGCACGGCCGTCTCCTACAGGCTAAATTCGATAACTCCGGTACCTTGCTTGTCAGATCCTCGCCGATCTACGATTTTGTAGACAGTGATGAAAAGATAAAGCTTTTCGTTCGCTACAACAATTGCAAACCCCGAGATGGTCCAGAAATCGAGCCTGTTCTAGTTGATGAGCAGTCGCCATCTCCTCGCGTTCAGCATCAAGCCTCGCTCTTCGCATCGAACAAAGAAAATCTTTTTCCACAAAAATGATATTTGGCTGCTAGATAAGAAAGGTTTCCCTGGCAATACAAAGAAACGTTCATCCTATTACGCAATATTACGGACTTAAAGCGCCCTCTTAATAAGTCCTCAATTACGCTACATCCGTACGTAAGCGAGCGTTAATGTTCTAAAGTCTAAGCGTACGATTACAATATTCGCGACTGCGCGAAAATTAGCCGCAAGGTAATCAATCGTAGGCGATCTCTATAACGCTTAAAATGAAAAGCCGGCTCTACTAGGGGGCCCATCATTCTTCAAGCAATATTCAGAACACCGTATAATCAACGTATCTAGCTCGAGCTATCGCCTAGTGTTCCTATACCTAGGCAAGTACCTCGTTCTAGTGTATTGTACCAAATACCAGGAGTAGGGCCTAAGGAAGGACTATACTTCGTAAGGCTCTACGGCGGGTATGCTCTTAAGCAATCGACCATTATAGAAGCGGAGGCCTCGCGAGCAATCTTTGAGGCTAATTCCAAGCATTTTGTTCCATAAAGGAGGATGACGGATAACTATCAGCATGTTTCCAGCTCAAGAATCTGTATGCAACTGATGATGTGCCTATATGCAAGTATGCTATGGTCTTCTATGCACCAGCTAATACGAAGCGTGCTATACGTATTTATGCAACTAACTATGTTCGGGGGAGAGAAAAGCCGCACCCGGGTTACGGGCCGATCGAAAAGAACTGGTTCATTCGGTGCCTACCGACGAGAGCATCGAAGCTAGGAAGAGGAAAGAAGGAAAGATCCAGAAGCGTGGGAGATTTATCATCCCAACCTGGTAATGTTTGTGCCCAAGTCCAACTCCTCCAGATCTCATCGTTTCAACTGCCTCACTAGTAACAACCCACAGGTAGCCAGATAAGTGTGCTGATTAATCCTAGAGAGCTTACCTAGGTACCTACCTAGGTAGGTCTCTCAGGCCCAGTTTGTGGATGGAGGCTTTAGTCATCTTAGACGCATCTGTTGATTTGCAGAATGTAGGGAGAGGGCTTTCAAGGCCCTTCCCTTTTGGGAAGGGGAAGGTAACCTCGTGCCTGACGTTGTGAGATGAAGTGAAGCTCATAGATAAGCCTGGAGGGACCTCGGGATGTTCTTGCTGAGATAAGTAGCTTTGATTTGATATGTGTAATACTAGTAGCAATGACAACAAGCCTGGAAACACCTAGCAAACACCTAGGATTTCTTTCCATTGACCCGCTCCTTCTCCCCTCATTTCTCCCCAGACAAGCTCTCTTTTCGCCAACCAGCAACTGTCAATCCCACAGCACCAACATCGCATCCAACTTTTCGAAAATGCCCCCAAATCAGCCAATCGAGATCCCCATGAATATCAAGCAATGGAAAAAAGCAGCCCAGAAAGCAGGGGTCAATTTGAGGACGAGCGTCCACACCAGAGGCCCGTTCAGGTCAGGCTCTAAGGTAGTTGAGGAGGAATTTCTGCTACTGAGAACAATCTGGCCGGAGGTCCCCTCTTCCGACAGAAGGAATGTTCAAACGAAGTTAGGAATAGATGCGCAGTTTCGCAAAGCTGATGAGTACCTGGAAGGCGTCCAAGAATTCAACAACTATCTAGACGCAATTGACAAAGGGATCCCGCCAAAGAACACCGCTAATCTTGGGACTTTTTGGATCCCTTACGAGCAGCAACAACGGCTGTCCCAGTTTCTAAATCGAGGGCCAACGAAAAATGAGAGGGCCTATGATAAGAATGAAGAGCTTGTGAATGCTTCACTTATCAACTTCTTGCAAGCAGTCTGCGCAAAGCACCGTGATGTGGATAGTGACTGGAATCCGGCTCGAGTGAAATTGACCTTCGACTTCAGGGATGTCAAGAGGGACAAGGAAATCGGTATACTCAGATCGGATGTCTTTAGCTTGTCTTGCCAGGTAGACGGCTTCCTAGAGTCGAGGTCAACCTTTCGAGCCCAAGCAATTATTGAAGCGAAAGCTCTATACCGCGAACAACATGAACCGAACGTCTCTTGGCAGGAGACCATGGAAATGGTTGCAGCCCTATTGAATGAGCATCCCAAGAAGAGCCTTTCGAAGGACAGGTGAGTCTATGGATTAATGTCGCTGTATTTGAGTTTCTATGTTGACTTAACTATTAGGGTGACGCTTTTTGCCCAGAATGGAGCTGAGATGTACCTGCTCAACGCCTCTTACAAGGACGGGTATAGACAATATATGCAGGGTGATCCGGGAAAACGCCTTGTGAAGCAAGACGAGTTTGTTGAAGTTCGCCGATATGGCCCATATCTCATCACTGACATGGAAGACGTCCAATATTTTGCCAAGTTGGCTCTGGCCATCGCTCTCCGTGCAACTGAAGAAGAGGACCAAAGGATCTAAGACTCGCCTCCTCCCCGATCTAGCTAAATGTCTTCTCGGGTGTCATCGGGCTATTCTCCGCCAGCGTGGTTCCACCTGCAATCGGCAAACTTGGCGCTGTGTATGAGACTTCTTCTGTCCGCAAAAATTGCGCCTTTGCATGCTTCAGTGCCGGGAATCCACTGGGGTACGTAGGAGGTATGGTTATATCTGGCATTGCGGCAAATATTTCCACGTGGCAGACGTCGTTCCGCGCCCTTGCCGTCCTCTATGCTATCTTCACTATAGTGGGCGCGTGGGCTTTCCCGCCGGACGAGGGCAATAATGTACCCCTGACTATCGAGTCCCTGAGACAGTTCGATGTCATAGGGACGGTATTGATCATTGTCGGGTTTGCGTCACTGACTGCTTCTTTGTCGTGAGTATGACTAGTTTCACTCCACGTAGAATACTGGTGCTGACTATTCGGAGCCTTGCAGGTAATGCTCCACATGGCTGGGGTACGGGATATGTAATCGCACTGCTTTGTGTTGGGTCCACCCTGCTTGTTTGCTTCGTATGGTGGGAGTCAAGAGCGCAATTCCCGCTAATGCCGCTCGTTATATGTCAGAACCGAACATTTTCCGCGGTACGTATAACATTCTTTTTAGTGGTCTTTTTAGCGGTCTTTTTAGCGGTCTTTTTAGCGGTCTTTTTAGCGGTCTTTTTAGTGGAATAGTGTCAACTCAATTCGCTGACGGAACACATTACGCGCAGGTGGTCACTGTGCAATGCTTAGGGGAGATGGGGTTCTCCGCTACTTCATTTTGGCTCTCCCTATTGCTCCAGAATGTCCGCAAAGACTCTGCTATAAAGATCGCCCTTGAACTGCTACCCATGGTCATTGGCGGCATAGCGGTCAATGTTGTCTGTGCTTTTGTTCTCCACAAAGTAAGCAATCAGGCCCTAATGGGAGTCGGCACTGTGGCGTACACGGTAGCCTTCCTCATCCTGAGTTTTATGAGAGAAGAGGCGGCGTACTGGGCGTATATCTTCCCAAGCCTGATATTAATGGTCACTGGGATGGATATACAGTATAACGTAACAAATGTGAGTTTGTACCGGCCCGCAGCGCATGGTGGCTACTCCATGCGGCCGTAGCCTTTTAAATAAATGAGACTTGGAGATGCTAACAGCTATACAGATGTACGTTATGAACTCGCTGCCGGAGCAGCAGTCGCTTGCGGGTGGGATATTCAATACTATTACCAGGCTATGTGGTAATCTATCACTGGGGATTTCAACTGCAATATACATTTCTTTCAAGGAAAAAGCGAACGCCACAATCACTGATCTCGTTCCTTATCTCTTCACCTTTCGCTTCGCCGCGGTGGCGACTGGGATTTCGGTCTTTCTTATTCCGTTCGTGAAAATTGGGAAGCAGGGTGGCCCGGCAATTCAGGAAGCTCTAAGTGTCTAACGATAATGTAATAATGCATCTATGGGTTTTCAACCACTAGGGTCTCTTAAGGCTATATGCTACTAGGGATATGGAGGAGGAGGAAGAAACTCTTGGTATGGAAACTAGGGCCTTTATAAAGGCCTGCAATAATAAAGGACTAGCAAACTGACAAAACACAGGCTCAGTCTGCATGACATAAAAAATCATCCTGTCTAGAGGGATTCTCCAAGCGGTTCTCGACAGCTGGTTACGGTATCTTCAGCTTCTGGCAGTGCCGTTACCTCTATCTTTCTTTCCGTTACCTCCGACCAGTAGAAGATTCATGTCACTCTGTAATGCACCCCACGACTCGCTCCAACCTGATTCAATAACCAAGGACGGCAGACGGTCGCGACTCGAGCGCATAAAGAGATCAGGTTTTTTCTTCGAGGAGTGATACGGACCTCCGTCGAATTCAAGCGCTGTAGGAGCTTAGCACATAAGGAGTCAATAAAGAGAAGCGTGTAGATCTTACCCGTGCCAACGCGGATATTAAGTTGCGCTTGTTAATCACTGGTCAAGTCACCAATATCCTGTAGTCTGATCTCCGACAGACGGCACCAGTCCTGACAACAGTCGTGTACTTCGGTCGTCATGAGATAATATTCAATCTTGTAACATAACCGGCCCCTATAGGGACTATCTTGATCAGCCCGGCATGTCCTTCCTATGCAAACCGATACTCGGGCTTGCTGTTGAGGTGGTTGGGGAGGTGTGTCCATCTTGCGTTTTGTTTTGGTCATCTTGCCTGGGTTGGTAAGGAGGGGAAGTTTGGATTGAGTGCGTGGGAGTCGAGTAATAAAGTCAGGTTTGAGGAGGGTGGTTGGATGGTGTTGAGAGAAGGATGGGGGGTTGTAAGAGGGGTGAATTTTAAATCAATGGGTTACAAATTATGCTGGATATTAGGCGAAAGTGAGGTGTAACTGATGTGGTTGAGACGTGTAAAAGGATGTCTGGGAAACATGCGGGGAGACTTCAATGATGTCTTGTCCGCGTCGGCAACGCTGGGCGCCTTTGGAGATCGTATGCCCGCTGGAATCTTAATTAGCAACAGCTTTATTAAGGGAATAAGAACCTTATACCTTTCCAAAGTCAGCCATAAATGCCCGGTATTCCTCGTCACGGTCACGCCGCCGTTGCGTTTCCTCCTACTTATAGTTCGCGTGCTTACGATAAATGAGATAAGCGCGCCTCGAAATAACTGTGATCTTCATCGAGTTTTCGTATAGCTGATTGGGCCAAACCGAGAACCACAAGCCACTAGTTTTTTGACTTCGACTGAGGAGACTCGACATGAGTTTTGGCACCGCTGTAGAGCAACTGGAAACGGGAAAAGTGGTTGAACGACGTACCTATCTGGAAGTTTGCTCATAATAGAAGATGAGGAAGGGACGGTACGAAAAACGGCCCAGGAAGAGAGATATCCGGGCCTGGAGAGCCATCAGCGTTTAGCGACGCCATTTTTCCTCGCAAAAAATGGCGGTTGACGTGTGAAGAAAAGGATGTGTTAAAGAAACGAAGAGGGAAGGTACAGACTCTGGAGTGCCCTTTTTTGTGGGCCTTGAGCTTCATCTGTTATGGGTAGTCAATTTGAACTGAGATACAAGGAATGGAGCAGGTGCGAAGTGAGAGAAGAGCCAAATTTACAGCAATTTCTGCCATGCAGGAACTTAGTAATCGCTGCTAGTCTCCAGGGCTAGGTGGAATTCGTAGATGAGGTAATGGTAAATTGACTGTGTACAAAGCGGTCAGAATTTAATACGGAAAAATCAAACTGCTTGTCACCAGTAGAGACAAAGTAGTTCTGTGAGGTGTGAATAGTACGTAGACCCAGAGGAATTAGGGCTCTTAGGTCATAAAGGCGGAGACTTTTCAAGGTTTCTCCACTGCGGATCGGCCCCGGAGTGTAGATCTGCCGAAGATCTATAAAAGTCTCCGCCTCGGCAAGGGACGAGGCAATCGACGAATCACGAAGCGGACCGACGTACAGTCGGCAACTTTTGATGGAATGCTGGATCTTGGACTGATAAAAGGTGCCGAGGTGCTATAGTGTATCCTTTATTGCGGAAAGAAATTGGCCCGGGGTGACAAATTCTTCCCCTGAAATGTTCCGGGAATTTCATATACGGAGTTATATACCTACCGTTTACGGTTGTATCGCATTAATGTTTGTTCCTACAGGTTTTTTTTACTTTAATCCATTCTGATGGCTGAAGCATCTACCTCCTCTCGGCCCGAGTCACTTCAGGATGCAGAAAAGCTCACCCAGGGTGATTCATCGCTGGATTCACAGGAAAAGCGGCAAATCACCGGCTTCAAGGTAAGTTTGGCTCCAAGGTTGCTTCCCAAGGTCGGGCTAACGAGATCAATGACTGTGTTAGTGGTTTTTGTTTCTGTTCAGTACCCTGACGGCCATTTTCGTCTACTCGCTCGACAATACAATTGTTGCCAACATCGCTCCGGTACGCCCCCCACCTCTCCATTTCAACTCTCTACGAGAGGTATATACTTACCAATATTGTCCGTCTCCTCCCAACAGAAAATTGTCAACGATTTCAACGCGGTCGAAGATTTGCCATGGCTATCGGTCGGGTACGTGGATGAGAGGTGTGAGCATTGGAGAGATGTCGAGGGCTGACAAACTCCACTGTATAGGTTTATGATCGGGGGAATGACGATGATCCTGCCATTTGGTAAAATCTACACACTTTTTGATGCCAAGTGGGTGTTCATTGTATCCACCATCGTGTTTATGGCAGCCTCTGCACTCTGTGGCGGGGCGCCCACGATGGACGCCGAGATCATCGGGCGAGTCTTTGCTGGAGCAGGCGGTAATGGGATGTATTTTGGCCTGCTTGCTCTAATTTCTATGAACACCTCCAGCCAAGAACGCCCAAAATGGTTAAGCTTGAGGTGAGCCTGCTTTTTCCGAAACTCGACGAATCGTACACTGACGGTTCATCCTAGTGGCTTGGTCTGGGGTCTCGGAACGGTCCTGGGTCCTGTTGTCGGCGGCGCCTTTGAGCTATATACTTGGCGCTGGGCATTCTACATCAACCTGCTGTTCGGCGCCATCTTGCTGCCAACCTATTTATTCGTCATCCCATCTAACGACCCACTACCTGGAACGTCGCGATGGCAGAAACTGGCCACCTTGGACTGGGTAGGCACCATACTCAGTGTTGGAGCATTTACTACTCTGGTAATGGGCATCAACTTCGGTGGGACTCTTTACCCATGGGACAGCGGGCAGACGGTCGCGCTGTTCGTTGTTTCCGGCGTTCTGTGGATTATCTTCGGTCTCCAACAGGGTTTCAACATTGCCACCTCGACCGATAGACGCATTTTGCCAATCCACCTCTTCACTCAGAAGGAGCCCGTCTTACTCTTTATCTCTTGTGCGGCAGTAGGCGCTGTTTCCTATGTCAGTGTCTACTACGTCCCTATTTATTTCCAGTTCACCCAAGGAGACAATGCGATACAATCTGCCGTCCGTCTACTCCCGTTCATCTTCCTGCTAATTACTACCATTCCCCTTAGCGGTGTCATGATGTCCCATGTCGGCTACTACAAGCCCTGGTACGTGGGCGGTAGTATAATTGCCTTGATCCCGGCTGTTTTGATGTGTAAGTCGCGGAATACGTTTTTTAAACAACCAAGTGCTAATACCGCCGACCAACAGCTACCATTGTCCATGTCGACACCCATTCAGGCGTGATCTATGGACTTGAGATTGTGCTGGGACTTGGAGCTGGCGCCTACACCCAGGCCGCATTTGGCGTCATCCAGGCTGTCGTGGTCCCGGCCGAGGCACCCAATGGACTGACTCTTATGCTACTCGGTTCGTTGATTTGCTTCTCTAGCATATTCCCAGCTAACCCAACTGGATAGCCCAACTAAGTGGCATGACGCTAGGCCTATCTATCAGCGGGGCCATATTCGTCAACCTTGCATCCAACGACCTGTTCGCCCTGCTCCCGGAGTATCCGCAATCGCAAGTCAGGCAGATTGTCTCCGGAACGAGTGGTCAGCTGCTCTCCTCGCTGTCTGAGAAGCTGCGTGATCAGGCGCTGGTCATCATCGTGTCCGCATGGCACAACATGTAAGTGTTCGTTGTGTGTTTTTCTGGTGGATGATATACTGACTTTTCCTTGGAAAGCTTTATCTGCGTGTATGTCGCCGCTGCTGCGAGCTTGGTATGCTCGATCTTTATGTCGGTAAGTCTCGTGGATTGCTGGAATTTGGGTCCTTTTACTTAGTGGTGTTTACAGCATAAAAAGTGCAACGTCTCGGCCGCTGCGGGCGGTGCGTGAGATGTCTGCATTGCCCCCAAGTCTTTTTCGGGGAAGGCTTTTTTCATCTTTGTGGTATGATGTGTTGTTTCTCATTCTATGCTGCATCGTGGTTCCTAAGGCGACTAATTTATAATTTTGGGATCGAAATAGCGAAGGTCTGCTGTTCTGGAAGGGGAATTGGAATGATAAAGGACTAAATAGTTTCTATGAGACTTGTCAATTGGAGAATAAACGTTGAAGCTCATAATTGGACTTCCTTTACTGGAGTCGCCCACGCGTAGGCTGGCTAGTAACGAGAGAATACTAGAAATTCTGAACTCTCCCATCGCCCGTACTAGCCACCGAATCATTCGCCCAGTACCGCCCACTAATCTTCCCAATATCGTCAATTGCCAGTCGCACTGGAATTCTCGCTCCCTCCTCTAAGGAAAGTGTAAGCGACACGCCCGGGAGACCTCAGGAGAAAGCCCCGCACTTACCAATAGACTTGGGCGGCTGGCCCGCCTGCGCACCCAGCGACGTGACCACCCATCCAGGACAACAGCAATTAATCAGTAGATGAGGGTTTTTGTGGGCCAAAATCCGCGTTGCGGCGTTCAGGGCAGCCTTGCTGGTAAAGTAGGCTAAGGGGGGCCAGCCCGATGCGGTCGCAGTGTGCTGATCTGCTGAGCGCTAGAATGGGTGGTTAGTGAGAAAGAGAGCAATGAAGGTCGAAATCACGTACGCTGTACTCGTTGACCAGAGCATCTAGCTCGGTGAGGGTGAGATCAGGGTCCAGGAATCGCTTCTGCAAGCTAGGATCAAAGTATTTGAGTTGTCCAGATTGAGACGAGACGTTCACGATGCGGCCGTTGTTCCGCATGATTGGTAAGAACGCTTGACAGACCTGGCGGTCGTTAGTTGATCAAATGAGAAGAGGATTCGGTGACCTACATTGAGGGTGCCGCGATAGTTCACATCAAGAGTTTCCTGACGTTGTGCAGCAGTGATGTTCTCCTGGAAATAGTAGAGTCCGGCATTGTTGATGAGAATGTCGCAGCCCTGGTGCTCTTTGCTGACCATCGTTGTGAGGGCGGTGATACTGGCCTGGTCGGTGAGGGACAGCCGAGCAGGGTAAAGTTTCACGGCTGGGGAAATAGCCAGGCCAGTCAGATCAAACGAAGTCCCGGCGCGAGAGGCTGTATAAAGAACCAAGGGACCCGGGAACTGTTGAGCGAGCGCAGCACAGATGGCACGCCCTATTCCGCGGTTCTGTAATCATGGTCAATGGCGGCCTGCGGTAGTAGAGGGGAGACTTACGGAGCCAGTGACTACGGCTACTATAGGGCGGTCCATGGTTAGGGCCCTGAAAAATGTCGAAGGTCGCCAAGTAAATTTCGAGATGGAGGTGGAAGGAGGTTAAGTGATGTTTCTCAGACCCTTCAGGCATACTTAGGTAGGGCCCCGGGGTTACCTACGGGTTAATAAGCACAGATATCCGCCCGGGCGGGCCCGGGGCCCGGGGCAAATGCCAAGTCGCGCAGTTCATAGCAATAAACATATTTATATATCTGTTCATGCAGCATAATTTTGCCTCTTCATTGCAGACCTCCTGTCAGAGCTCTTTTTTGAATCCGCAGGAAAGGACTATACAAGACATATGTCAAGTCGTGCTGGATCAGTTACTATAGTTGATTAATGAGTACGAGCATCTCGCCAGCTAAGCTGGAAAGCAAAGCCTGCCAGCAACATTTGACTTGGGTTGATGATTGGACTTTTGGTATATTGTGTTCAAATGTTGGCAGGAATAATAATGAATGTCGTGCTAGACTAGAAACCCCCAACCAGGGAGAGGGGAAGAAGGGTAAAATAGAAATATAGGGGATAACACAGGGTGTAACGCATCCCGGTGTATCACAAAAATAAAAAGATAAAGTAAAACCAACATAGTTCAAAGTCTCCAAGACGGCATCTCATCCTCGATGCAATTTTGACCAACAACCTGCTCCACCATCCCCATGCGCCAACATGCAGCATTATGACAAAAGTCGAATTGTATTATGAAAGTGATTGAATCAGACCTCAGCTCTGGGTACCGCATTGAGCGCAGAATCGGCCAGACACGGCGGTTCCGCACTGGGTACAGTACTTGAAAGCACCTGCCGTTGCATTGGCCTCATTCGGGGGAGGCGTACCAGAGACAGATGAGCCCATGACCTCAGGGTGACCAGAGATCGAGGCGGGGGAATGAGGGTACGGGGCAGGCTGAGGCACTGGGGCATAGGGTTGAGGCGCGGCGTAGGTCTGTAAGGGCTGTGTTTCCTGGACAGCAGGGGCGTTCACGTATGTGACGGTGTGGCTGACTTTGCGGCTGCGCTTGACGCAGAAGATGATGAGCAGGATCCAAGCAACGAGCTTGAGGATGCCGCCAATGACAAACATAGCAACAGCGCCATAGAACTCGCCCATGTTGGTAGTGGCGCAAGAGTAGTCGTAGTCGGAATAGTAGGAGCTGTAGTAGGAGCTGGAGCTGTCGTACGAGCTGCTGTAAGAGCAGTCGTCATACGCGTGGGAGGTCCATGTGCCCACGAGAGCACCGCCGATGATGAAGCAGACAATGGCGCCAATGAAGAAGCCGATGGGCCACCATTTGGTGAGCCGCGATGGCCGTGGAGCTCCCGGAGTTGAGTGCATGATTGAGAGCGAGGGTCCCTCGGCGACGAATTTTCTGATGAACAAAAGGAGTGGACGTAAAGGAATGACGAGTTAGAATAGCGCAGACGGGGTCCGGTATTTCTTAAGGCATTTTTGCCTGGGGTCACTCAGCCTCATCGTGACTCGGTTGTGATGGATACATAGAAATTTAGAACGAGGGCGTAAATATGGTGAGCCTATTACCGTTGACACCAGATGGGGCTTGAGGCTAAAAAGCAGCAGATCCCCCTATTCGGCCGTCCATCTCGTATTCAGATAAAAACCCTGACACATATTTCAACGTCTACAAGCATGATGGTCAGGATCCCCTCGCAAAGATCACCTATACAATTCCCAACCTGGTACCTATCACGGATTGAAGGGATTTACGGCTATTTTCAATAAACTAAACGTTTCCAAGGGGAATACTTAGAATTAGCATCTTTAATGGATCAACGCTCCGATCGAAAAGGATCGACAAGGCCAATCTCAAAATACGACAGCTGGCCCACTATCCACTCTAAACACGAACTTAGCGGGAAAGCTGCCTGGGGGCCAACCTAATTTCCAATAAGAACAGAATTTTTTCCCTGCATGGTTGGCAAAATTGGCAAATTCTAAACCCGGTAAACAGGTATCATTGGCCTAAAACACATGTTTGGGCCTGGTCTCAGGGACTTAAACCTTTTAGAAGGACGAGACTGAACGGCACTCGTATTCACAGGGTCTAGCACGACACTCAGACACCCTTCTCAATGATGGCGAAGGAAACGAAAGACTTTGACCGCACACTAAGCTCCATAGACACAACATATACTAGCCCGGAACAATAAGGTTGCGAGCGCAAAACTCTGCGTATTACTCGAGTCAGTAACTATCCCTCAAATCGGTGAAAGCGCTAGACTCTTTCAATCGTAAACGTATCTGGGCTTCTCCAATATATTCAATGTGGGATTGGAATAGCAAATCTCCTCTCTTCTGGGTATACGTGCCGGGTCTGTCTCTGGCTGAAATCTTCAATCCCAAGGCCCTTTCTTTTAGTAGAGGTAATATAACTAGAGTTTCCTAAGGAACACTCTAGTTTTAAAAAAAGCAAAATGAAGATCATATACCTGATAAGGGATATGCTAGTGGTGGGTACTCTAAGCATTTAAGCACGTTGGTTATATTAGGAGCATACATGTATTCCTACAAAGCTTTCAACGGTCCCTAAGGGCTATAGCCTTATCATACTTCTAGGGGCCCCAATTTTTGCTACGTGAGGATGCTTCGCTAGCTGTTATTTGCGTTGAGGGTTCTCTTTGTACTGGTCGTTCCGCTAAGTCGTTCGCTGATTGCTTATTTGCTTGATTTTTATTTTTATTTATTTTTATTTTTTATTCACAATTTCTTCTTTTAAGTAGTGAAATAATAAATTATACAGATTGACAACGGTAACGTTAGTATTCTCTGATCAAGGTCGTCTCGCGAAAGGCTTAAAGGCCTCATAACAGGTTTGTCAAAGTCCATGCCCAGTGCGAATCAGTCGTCAGATGTTCGCCAGTGGCATAACATACGCATATGTACATATATTCATCACCAACACCAACCCAATTATACTACCAATATCAATACCAATATCAAATTCACAGCGTCAAAACCGCCCCCACAAAAGCAACCCAAGCCGAAAAATCGGCAACAACCATTCTAACCCGATGAACCCCCACCCAACGGCGCATATCAACTGACGCGCCAACCCCACTCTCCCCAAGATCCTCTTTAACAGCAACATCATCCACAATCCTCTTAACGGGCCCGGCGACAAACGGCACAAAAACCAAATGTCCGACCGCGCCAGCCAGGCCGACCCAGTAAAATGCCGTCGTCTGCAGCGGCTTCTGTGGGTAATAGCGATTCAAGAGGAGTGTCCCGGCAGCTGAGGTTATCGTGCCCAGGTTTAGACCGAGGACTGTCCATACTGCGCGGTTGAAGACGTGGGAGAACCATTTCGGCAGGACTTTGTCCGAGGTCGGTTGCAGGGAGGGGATGAGGAAGGCGGTGTTTGTTGTCAGTTCTAGTAGCGCGTGCGCGAGGGTTGCGGTGCTTGTTGCTAATGGGAGGGTTTGGAAGAGGAGGTGGGGGTTTAGGATTAGACCTGATGCCATCTTGGATGGGATAGATTGGTTGATACGGCTGGAATGTAGGATTAAGATAAGAGGTACGGAGTAGATGAGGAGATGAGGATAAGTGTGCTTACCTGACTATCTCGGGGCCCCCAGTTGGTTCCCGGGACTTGGATATTGGGGGCTGAAATGTTGTGGGTCTTGGATTGTTAACCAGCCCTGATGGGACTATGTATACTCCGTACATAGATAGCCCTGCATAGAGCCTCGTGACGCAAAGAAATTCGTTTTCCTTTTGCAAAACGCAGGCAAACATCATTTCGATATACTGAATCTGATCTCTACGGCTCTATATATCTCCAGCATGATGCCTCACTGCCCATTCTTATCAGCATCCTCCAATGTTCTGACTTCAAAACCAGCCATGACAATGACCAGACAGGGAACTTAATTTGCCAACTTGTTCTTTCAAATCCCTTGTTACCTCCCTTCACACCGCTGTCTTAGGAAGACGATGGACGGGGGTCCCACCAGTCTCCAAGCTCGACTTTTGGGACCACGAGTGACCTTGATAGCCCAGTTAAACGATCTCCTGAGTTTTTCATCCTCCGTTTAATCAGGTGGCTAGCGCGAGAAGTTGGGCTTCTAATATGTCGGATTTTATATACGTTTTGATTGAGTTCATTCATGTATCATTTACGTGATGTATGTCTATTGATGCGCATTACTGACATTTTATTTAGACGAAGTAGAATATGGCTCTTGCCCCGACACTACGCCACCACTGCACCTCCTGCTTGAAGCTGTACGAGCGGTAACGATTCAGATGGCGGCTTCGACTCCTCCTTCTCCTCCAAGGACGACTCCAATGACTCCGATGATGGAAGGTAAATATGTAGGGATGCCCGTGTTCCATCAGCAATGTAAATGATCATTGGAAACATCCATAGAGAGCTGCAGCTTATATGCGGGAGAAATACCAGGGAATTCTTCAAATGCAAGAGATACCCTCTCAATGGCTTTAAGGAGGAAAGAAAGGGCGGCGAAATGACGTATCTGCAGGTAAAGGAACAGCTCTCAGAATGCGAAGAGTTACTTCCCGATATACAATACTTCGGGCCGGGTTTTGAAAAAAGCCTGGGCGATCAAAGGGACGCGTTCAAAGGATTACCCGAGATATCTGGAGCTTGTTGAAAGAGCTTGCTCCACAAAAACTTGGGGTTTTCTCCGGCTCCTTTGCCACAGGATACCTAGCAAAGGCAGAAGTACTGGATGCCTCAAACATCACATGTTAGATAGAACCAGATAGTCTGCCTGCTCTCTCTCTCTCTTTCCCCTCTTCGTCCACTCCAATACATACTGCCCTTTCTATATTGATTTATCACTTGTATCGTATCTCCATGAAGAGGTCTATAAAACCAGCCATTGATGCCTGTGGAGCTAACTAGGTATTACAGAGGTGGTGTATACCATACGCCTGGGAGGCGCTTGAAGACAAAGAAGCGCATGCGAGTCGGCACCATCAAACATCCTCCCTTGTTTGTTTCTGTCAGGGCTCAAAGTCTATTAGCGTGATACTCCAATGTGGGGACCAACCTAGCTATGGAGCAAGTCTAGGTGACGAGCCAAAGGACATGACTGTACGTGGTTCTTTGGCACGAATTTGATAGATTGTCCATTTAATTCTTTTCATGTCAGATGAATCTTTTGTTTTTAATCCTTTTAACAAGGAAAATGTGCTGGCCGTCTATTCCAGGCTAGTGAAAGAGACTTTAAAGAGTGTTTGTAAAAGCATCTACAGCAAAGACTTTGCCTTTGTCTATTTGGACATAATAAAGGGTTTGTTCTTAGACTCAACAAAGCGCTTTCACTGGCCCGTGTTGTATACCACAAGGCAATGGACTCGAGATGTCTATAAGAATGATCGAGTCCTCGGTCGAAATAAACTCCATCATCACAACAATCATCACACTCCGAACAGCTTCTATATCTACACCTTCCTACAATTACCAATCTCCAGAAATATCCAGTAATCTCCAGCCATCTTCAATATCGCAACCATGCCACGTCGAGTAGTATCCTGTGCCCAGCACGGCGGACATCGGGATCGTCCGGACAAGCTTGAGCTCTACCTTCAGATTTGCAAGCCAAATAATACCGTCGTTCATTGGATGATCGCTATGAAGTATCCAGATGCTGACCGTTGCACTCGGCTGCACAGCACCGGCTATATGGGCAATCGTACCTTGCTCATTGAACCTGACAAGCGATTCGATAGTGATGCAGTCGAGACCACACACTATCTCGGACGGTTCCGCGCCAGCGAGAGCACCACTGTCGAGACGGAGGCCGAGAAGGTTCCACTACAGAGCTGCCAGCTCTGGGCTTGTTATCTGATTCTTAGACTTGAGCGCAAGGGACTGCTGCAAGAAGGTCAGTACGATCATTATATGAATTGTTATACTCATAGGCGTGAGGAGGATTATGGACCGGGGGACGATGATACATGCCCTGTTCATGGGCATGCAGGTCATGGGCATGCAGGTCATGGGCATGCAGGTCATGGGCATGTAGGTCATGGGCACGCAGGTCATGGCCACACAGACCATGACCACACAGGCCATGGGCATATAGGTCATAGACATAGACGTCATAGGCACACAGATCATGATCATACAGATCATGGCCACACAGATCATGACCACGCAGGCCACGGACATACAGGCCATAGGCACAGACGTCATAGACACACAGATCATGGCCACACAGACCATGGCCACACAGACCATGACCACGCAGACCATGACCACGCAGACCATGACCACGCAGACCATGACCACGCAGGCCACGGGCATACAGGTCATAGGCACAGACGTCATAGACACACAGGTCATGGCCACACAGATCATGATCATGCAGATCATGATCACGCAGACCATGGCGACGCATGCTATGGGCTGGGCATACAGACGGATCACGGCCACACAGGTCATGGACACACAGGTCATGGGCGCAGACACAGACATTAGGTATCAGTATCATTCTTTTCGTCGTCAGATTTGGCACATTGACTTTTTCTTTTTTTTCTTCTGGCTATGGTCTATTCATGCAGGATCTATATCTCAACCAAGATACCGTTGAGATCATGCTATCCTAGATAGGTGCCTTATTCCTAGGTAGACTTCGCTTTTTGCCTGCCTGTCTGCTTGTTTGTTTGTTTGCTTTTTATGCCTTCTATAAAAGGCTTTCAGATTCCTAGACTGAATAGATCACATTTCCCTTCTTGATTCTCCCCGAGTAGTCAGAGTCGTTGTAACCTCAACATATTTTACGTACGTATGTCCCCCCCAATCAAGGGTAGTAGTGTAGTCGCTTGCTTGTTATATCAAGTCACTAGACGTCCATGTGGGAGATAGGAGGATATTGCACGCTTCCTCTTGTACGTCAAAGACGAGCGGGACGACTAAGGAAAACTGGTGCTGCTGGACGATCATAATGTTCTCCTAAGCGATGAGGTGGTCTACGCTACAATGAAGGAATTACCGCAGAAGGCAAACTGGCATCAGTTCCAAGCCCACCTGACGTATCAACTTCCCTCACACATCCCTCCTGTTTTTACAGACATCGAGTTCCTGTCTGGCAAACTCAGCCTGGTCGGGGAGGATGATACAGTCTCCTTTAAATATTGCATCAAAGGTCCTGGGGACATTCAGATTATCCAGATGGGTTCTTCAATTGCCATTGCGGAGATCTGTTGGAAGTCACGTGACTTCAGCTTGCACTTAGCTAGCTCATGCCTAGATAGTTTCTTCCTTTCTCCACGCAACTATCCTTTTTCCAGAGGATCCTACATTTCCACTGTAGACTCGCTCTATCAGCTTATGAGCGCCTGTCTTTAAAGCCTCTGTCTCATCGCAAGCCTTAAATCCCCAATTTACCTCGGCGTACTGCGTCACGCCAAGCCTCTGTTTGTGGGCCCATAAACAGAGTTTTCCAATCAGATCGCGGTCTCCGGTCTCCATCAACCCCACCCTTCCCGAGTATTTCTGATTCGTCCAATCGGAGCTCGGCATTTGTCTGCATCTAGATTCCATCTATTTGCATCGTTTCTGTATCATTTACGACCGCCAAAAAAGGCCGTTCGTTGATCCAGACCTCCCTGACAGTTCGAGACCTTTGCTTCTCGACCGTCTACAATTTTTTAATTTTTTTTTCCTTCGTTTATCCCATTCATACATACATATTGGGCGTCACTATGTCGTCCATCTACGATTTCGACCGTCAGAAAGAATCTGACATTCCAAAGATCGTCCCCAAGCTAAAGGGGGAACCCAATTTCGCACAATGGCAACATCGTCTATACATGGCCCTGAAAGAGAACAACAAGAACATCGAGATCATCCAGGGAATTGCGCAGAAGCCAGTGTCTCCCGAACTCTATGATGAGTCCGTTGAGACTATTCGTGAGCTTGCTCAGCATAGAGCTTTTGCTTCTGGTTCGGATACTCCTGTCTCTGACACCCTTGTTAGAGAACTTGTCAAAGAGCAAAAACAGAAGAACAAGGAGCTTCTGAAGGGATACCAGGTCCTCGTTGGCAAGTGGGATCTCATCAATACCCGCTGCTATAACCTCATTTTCAGCACGCTTGATACCATCCCTGCTTCTCACGTTCAAAACGTAGAGAATGCGCGTGAAGCATTCAAGCTTCTTCGTGCAGAGTACGGTTCTTCATCCTGGCAGGGAAATTTTAAACGTTTCGAGGTTCTTATCAACCTCCAGTACAAAAACAATCCCCAGGAATTCGTTCGCCGGTTCAAAGAAGCTCTCTTTGAGATTCAGCAACGAAACCCTGTCATCCCGGCGGACATGGTTCTCAATTTTTTCGTGAAGGCAGTGCAGGGTAACCCTCGATGCCAGGCCTTCATCCAGAACCTAGATCCCGACCTGAAGGGTCCAAATTTCATGGTGGGTGTCTATCATGACTTTACAATGATAGAAGGTTCGAACCGGATTGCACATCACCCCGGTACTTTTAACCACTCGGCAAATATAACGTCATCAGCGAAGGACTCAGCAGCTTCCAATTCTCCTAGGAAGGATGACGATAAATCTACAAATGACAATTCGCCTTCTTCCGACAAGAAGAAGAAGAAGAAGAAGAAGCAAAAGCCAGTGTATGAGAAAGACGCCATCTGGTGTAAAATTCATAACTCTCTCGGCAACCATTTTACCCGGAATTGTCACTTGAAAAAGGGTGGTGGCTCTACCAATGCAGTCCACCAACAGCTTCCTTTTCACCAGCAGCAGCCTGCTTCCCAGCAGCTTCCTTTCCAACCAGGCCAAATCATAGACCAGGTTGACAGTCAGGGGCGGGTGATTTTAAACCCGCAGCAGCAAAGATCCCGAACCAATACGGTCTATGCTCCCCCTCCTCCCCCTCCCCCTACCGGAGATACTATGCTACGGTATAACAATTTGTTTACCAAAGTGCTTTTCCATTCGGATCGGACCGATACCCAGGGTGAATGGGGGGTTCATGTTGTGCCAAAAGAAGGCTTGATGGCTGATAACGGTGGTGATACTGCTACATGGAAGGATGATCCCGACACTAGTACATTAACACCGCATCACTCTGTTTTTGAAGAGCCTGTTTTTGGGCCTATTCGAACTGAGGTTCAGACCACTCCTGTCCGTTTCGGTGCACCACCTCCCCCTACAGTGGAAGATGCAGATGATACCGATCTTTTTGCACCGGCATGTCCACCTCTCGATTCATCTGATCCGGCCATTCTTCGCGAACTCCCAAATCGTGGGATCTCGACCCTTTCGGCGGTGGAAGACCGTCTTCCAGACCCAGACTCGTTTGAGATCGACAGCGATAACGACGAGATGGCGGGTAGAATTGGTACGATTGTAGAAGAACAAAAGATTTCACCGGCCCCGAGAGAAAGCAGCCGTTGGCTTCGTGCATTTCAAAATGCCAAAAATGCCAAAAATTCTTGATCCCAATTTCTATGGTTAATAAACTACACGTGTACCAATTTGATGAAATGTTCTGCTAGCAAAATACGTTTGGCGCACTGGCGGCTATACACTGCCGTAGCCTGTAGGTTCCCTTTAACCAAGCGTATAGAAGTGTAGGAGCATTTTCGGATTTAAGCTTGTACTTAGACAACCCGATCTAGGGAACTATTTAGGTTTCTGTTTCCTCTCCGGTCACTTATTGTATATAGATAGAGAAGCTACATTCTTTATTATTTCACTTACCCTTTAGGTAGCTATGATTGTTTTCGCTTTAATTCGATATTTAAAACCATTTGGCTATACTACTGTTCTGTCAGAGTTTTCCATTCTTTAGCGTCCTTCAAATGTTCCAACCTATGAATCCTCTGGTCCACAAGGGCATTCACTCGCCAGCGATCCTGTGTTCCCTTCCTCTTCTGGCAACATCTCGGCACTGCCAGTACCTTCTTCCCAATAAACTCAGTCGGATCTACTGCAAATGAAAGCCATGTGTTTGCATAAACACCATTATCATCCTCAATTTCAATAATGTTAATCTGTAAGACCTCGGGGTTGATATCATCAGCTGGGACAAGATGGTCAAATGTTACACCATAATAGTCAATCAGCCTACTCAAATTAAAAGGAGAGAACTGATTAGCCATAGGGCCATCAGAGCTCGTTGCTTCCACTAGGAGATTGACTTACTCCTCCGGACGCTTCTCCGGCATCCAGCCTAAGTATTCATCCTGCACCACCAGATCACCCGGGACTTCCGGACAAACATCCCGTCCGTATATAGTCTGATACGTTAACCGTGCTAGCTCTGGGCCTGCTGGCTGTGGGAATGTTCGGTCTCCAAACTCCAGACGCCAATGGATATGTGGTAGGAGCCTTTGTATAGCGATTAGGGGACCTTCGATTTGGATTCTGAGCGGCTGATCAGATGGTGGGAGGTGATACCGGCCAGCGGGTGTGTGAATACAATGAGGAATGTAAAGTGGGAGCGCCATAGATGAGAACACTTGATTGCTGAAGTTGATTGAGGAGGCGCAGTGACTAAACCCGTTAGTGAGTGTAATCTTGGAAAGAGAGGGCACTAGATTAGGTTCGACTAGCTTTTTTATATGCCTAGGGAGGAGAACCGCGATATCTCCCTTCAACTAGGATATGCGGGGTAATATAGCGCCGGGGCTTATCACATGACTTGGATCCAACATCTTCGTGTGGTTAAACTATTGGATAAGTGAAAACCAGGGTGATCCCCTGGTCTAGGGAAACAGTCTCGCCCCATGCATGCTTGTGGGCCAACGGTTTGTTGTTTTTGGATTAACGCGCGTGGGAAGTGAAACAGTCTAGATGTCATTTTATGGCATCAACCTAGTTTGATATCTGGTGGGTTGTGGAAGATATCATCCTAATTACGCGCCGAAGTCATGATGGCCTCTGGAGAGCCCAGCTTTATTTCATTTCACTCTCTACTATTATTCCATCTCTGCCACTCTTGCACCCGTCTTATCGCCCTAGCACACCACAAGAACCTTGGGAAACAACAACCAATATCCCTGTCCCAGTCAATCTGGAGGTCAATCATTTGACAATCTTCCCAGCAAACCACACCACCAAATGACTGACAGTCGGATGACTCCACGTCAATGTCGGGGGTACCGTGATCTTCAGCGTCTGCTGCAGCTGGCGACACAAAGTGACCGTCATGACTGAGTCCACACCCAGATCAGCCAAGGCTGCCTTCGAATCCACATCCTCGGCTGTCATCTGCAATACCTTGGCCACACAGCCCCGGATCTTCTCATCCAGATACGCCTTCAGCTCCGGTCCTGACGTAGGCACCGCATCGCTACCATTGGAACTTGTAGCCCTCTGCGTGGTGCCGGACAGCGCGCCCACGCGCCGAACCGCAATATCATT
Organism: Penicillium rubens; assembly: GCF_028828025.1. Lineage (NCBI taxonomy): Eukaryota > Fungi > Ascomycota > Eurotiomycetes > Eurotiales > Aspergillaceae > Penicillium > Penicillium rubens. Next base: position 7,921,125 of record NW_026890600.1, read on the forward strand.
AAGGATAGACACAGGGACTGGCTCCCCGTCCTCAAAGGCACGACTTCGCAAAACAGCCCCGTGGTCCATATCATACTTGGCGAGATGCTGCCAGGCAGCAAAGGCCTCATCGCGCGTCACGTCTGTGATTCCTTTGGATGCCAGCTCTGCGTTGATAAAGTCCGTGCTGGCACCCATGCCCAGGCCACGCCACGACGTCCATTGGAAGGACACGGCCGAGTCGCCCAGGCGCGCCCGGTGCGTGGCCAGTGTATCCAAGAAGGCGTTGCCGCTGCCATAAGAGGCTTGGCCGGTAAACCCGACTAGGTTTCCGCAGGACGAAAACATGATAAAGAAATCAACGCTCTTAGGGGGGAAGACTTCGTGGAGGGCCAACGCGCCCGCAATCTTGGGGGCGAGAACCTGATTGAAGGCGTCAGGCGTGGTTTGCAGCACCAGTTGGTTATCCAGGACACCGGCAGCATGGACAACACCCTGCACCGCAGGGAGGGCGAGGCGGTCTAGTGTCGTCGACAGCTGCTCCGCCGCATCCGGCTTGGTGATGTCGAGGGGGAGGACATGGACCGAGGCGCCGCGACTCTCTAGGAGGCGGATCTTGGTGATGGTGGGCTGGAGATCTGTGCTGGCCTGGTCCCAGGTTCGGCGAGGTGGAAGGGCACGCCGCGAGATGAGTAGCAGACGTCTGGCCCCCTTCTCGACCAGGAAGTCAGCGACCTCAAGTCCGAGAATCCCTAGACCGCCGGTAATCAGGTATGTTCCCTCAGGCCGGGGAAGCAGACGAGGACCGTCGCTAACGGGGCGCAGCTTGTTCCGCGGTAGGCTGCGGAACCGAGAGGTGCGGGCGATTCCATCGCTGATACGGATGATTTCGGCTCCCTGGATGTATCGCATCACCGACAAGGGTATAACGGGCTCTTCAATGTCGATGAGGGATCCCAAATCGGGATGTTCACTGGCGATGATTCGCGCCAGGCCGAACAATGGGGATTGGGCCAGGGCGGTAGCTGTTTGGCCATCGCCCACATTCGCAGTGAGGGTGAAGACTTTGATAGGCAGTGAACCGTTGACGATGAATTTGATCAACTCGAGCAGGCTCCAAGTGAATGACTCCGATGCAGCGGGAACCTCTGCCAGTGAGGCCACCTCACCGGGGATGTAGGCCACAACGGTTCCCTTCTGGAGTGGGAGGGATGGAGCGTTGCTGAATAGGTCCTGTGTGGTGGAGAACTGGAAGCATTGAACCTTGGTCGGCAGAGTCGCGGCATACTGGGTCCGGGTGGTAGCGTCTGGCGAGACTAGAATCACCGTCCTGATGGATAAGGGCTCTTCGGCCGGGGTGGCCGGTGGCCAGGCGATTTGATGCACGAGACTCTCCATGCTGCCACTAACGCCGGGGGTGCCACCAATTTCGGAGAAGCGCATGGCCGTAAACTTAGCAACAGCCTCACCCGAATCGCTCAGCACGCTAACGTGAGAGGTAGGAACTGCATCGGAGGACTCCTCGACGAAGAGCCAGCCGACCTTGGGTGGGTCCTCCGAGGTGAAGATTTCCACGCGCTCGATCTGGGCCGGCATCCGCAGCGCAGCTGTTTGGAAGATGGTAGAGCCGACGGACGTGGCAGCGTCGAGAATCGGGGCCCAGGAGGAAGGATCCCAGGGTAAAGGGGCATCCCCCGAAACAGCGGGATTGACATCAACGCGTGCCAGCATTTTCTTGGTATTGCGGTAGTGCTCTGTTACCGCCCAAGGGAATCCCATAGCTGAGACACCCACCTTGTCCAAGTAGTCAATCGAAAACTTGTCTGGTAGTTTCGTGTCCAGCCGTGCTTTGATGGCGGCGAGGTCGATCCGACCTTTGGAACCCACAACCTTCCGATCCCAATGTGCATCGGTGTGAGTGACCCAAGACGCATCATCATCCGCCACCGAGGGATCACTTGAGATCAACCGGGAAACTATCTTGACCTGATCCTGCTGCACCACGGTCTGGACCGACCGTGGCGCGTTGATGGCAACGGGAACGCGGAGCACCACGTTCTGGAGCATCTGCCCGCCGGTACCCTTCAAGAAAGTATTAATCAGACCCGCTGCCGGAACGATCTCTGTACCGTGCAATGGATGACTGCCGGGGAAGGGCTTCGTTTCGTTGTCCAGCCGGGTAGTGTAGACCACAGTGTCGGTGCCCGGTACGGGGATGCGCTGTCCCAGTAGCGTGTGCTTCTCGACATCATGTGTGAGGCCAGTATGGAGAGGGGCCGTCTCTATTTTGCGCCAGATTGGCTTATGCATCCACGTCGTGGTGGGCATTCCGGTGGCCCACCGTCCAGGCATCTGCATCTTCCAGTTCACTTCCGCGCCGCGGCAGTGAAGCTGGGCAATGCTGTGCAAAATGTACTTCTCGGTTGGCTTGTGACGAAGGAGAGTCGGGATGACCGCGAAATTATCCATTCCTGCGTCCATAAGCGTCTCGTTGATGGAGTGAGACACCACTGGGTGAGTCGAGACTTCAAGGAAGAGGCGATATCCGTCTTCAACAGCCGCCTGAACCGCCGAGGTAAGACGCACGCGGTTGACCATGTTCCCGGCCCAGTATTCCACATCGCGCAGGTCCTGGCCGCGAGGGTCCACCAGTGCGGTAGAATACAGCTTGATGGTGGGACTGGTTGGGGCCAGAGCCTGTCCAAGGGCGTCTCGCAGAGGATCCATGAGACCATCCAGGGTTGGACTATGGAAGGCAATGTCGCTCTTAACGGTGAATGTCTTCACACCCCGCGCCTTGAAGACTTCTCCTGTCTCTGCCACTATCTTCTTGTCTCCAGCCACCACACAGGAAGAGGGGGACGAATCGATGGCCACGACCAGGTCCTCTCGGGGACCCAGGATCTCTTCGACCTCAGCGCTAGGAAGGTTGACAAGAATCATGCCGCCCTTGCCCATGACCTGTCGGTATAGCAACGCTCTGCGGGTCACAATAAGCGCGCCCTCTTCTGCGGATAAAGCCCCTGCCACAACACTGGCCGCAATTTCGCCCACTGAGTGGCCAATCACGGCCTGTGGAGTGATGCCATTGCTCCGAAGCATAGCGCTTAGGCCGATTTGCATAAGATAGGTCAGGATCTGGACCCGATCGGACGACTCAAAGTCGCCCGTACGGAGCAGCTCTATGGGAGACAGGCCAATCTCGGCTCGAATCAGCCCATCGAGTGGCTGGATGGCTCGGAAGAATACAGGGTTGTGAATTAATTGCTTTCCCATGTCTGGCCACTGCGCACCATGTCCGGAAAACACCCAGACAACGTCCTTGCTGATGTCTGCGCCAAATACTCGGCTCTGGGTCGTGAGCGAATTATCGACTCCATTGGCCAGTGATTGCAGGACTTGAGTAGCATCAAGACGGTCTTCAACCACAAGCGCTGCTCGGTAGTCATGGTGATCCCGTCGTGTAGCCAAAGTCGTGAGAATTTCATTCAGAATGTGATCCTTTCCCTCGCCAGTCATCCACTCACGCAGAGCTTTAGCCTGCAGAGCTAACCGTTTCTCCTGTGGACCCGACAATAACAAAAGGCCCGGTCCGGTGACTGCGCCATCATCCAACGGGTCTGGCCGCAGGATATTGCTGAACTCCTCGATGACTGCGTGAGAAACGGTACCTCCGTACCCATACGAGCACACACCTGCTCGACGGATGGGATCTGAGGAGGGCCAAGGGGTGGCCTCCTGGACGACCTTCACGCCGGCATTGTCCCAGTCGATGCGGCTATTGAGCTTTACCAAGTTGGCCTGGGGTGGCAGGACGCCTTTTTGGATAGCCAGGACTGCTTTGATGAAGCCCATGACGCCGGCACCAGCTTCCAGGTGACCAATATTCGGCTTGATGGACCCGATGTAACACGGGTCGTTGGCGGGGCGGTCGGTGCCGTAGACCTCTGCGATGGCGGATATTTCAGTCGGGTCACCCAGGGGCGTAGATGTGGCATGGGCTTCCACATAGCGAACGGTGCGAGGGTCGACACCCGCAACATTGAGAGCAGTATGCGCAGCTAACTGTTGGGCTTTCGCATTAGGGGCCATGATACCGTTTGTCTTGCCATCCTGCGCTACTGCGCTTCCTTTGATAACGGCCAAGACGTTATCATGGTCGAGCAATGCACGGTGCAGGCTTTTGAGGATGAGGGCGCCGGCGCCTTCACCTCTAGCGTACCCGTGGGCGTCATCATCAAAGGACTTGCAAGATCCGTCAGACGAGATGGCCCCGGCCTTGTCGAGGACCCGGGTCAGGCCTGGTCCACAGAGAGCATTGACGCCTCCAACAATAGCCACCTGGGATTCGCCCAGCCGAATGGCTTGAACTCCATGGTGGACGGCGACGAGGGACGACGCACACGCCGCATCCACGGCGGTGCTGGGTCCCATCAGATTGAGATGATAGGAAATGCGATTTGGCACGCCACAGTACGCGGTGCCAATGCCCATCCAGGCCTCGACATTCGGCAAATCCTCTAGCACTAGCTTGGAGTAGTCGTCTGAGTTTACACCCCAGAAGACTGCTGTGTCGCTCCCAGACAGGCTCTTGGCAGGAATACCGGCATCCTCCAGTGCTTCCGAGGCCACCTCTAGGGAGACTCGCTGCTGTGGATCCATCTGCTCGGCCTCCTTAGGGGAAATGCCAAAGAACTGACAGTCAAAGTCCTCCAGGCGATCGAGGAAATAACCATACGAGGTCGTCCTCTTGAGCTCTTTTGCATTGCGTGGGTCACGACGATAGTAAGGCTCCCAGCGCATCTCTGGGATCTCACTCACTGCACTTTTTTGGCTGAGGAGCGATTGCCAGAGAAGCTCGGGGTTGTGGTTGCCTCCCGCCACGCGGCAGGCCATTCCCACTACGGCCACGTCATTGGAAAATTCCTATCCAGTGTCAGTCCGGGATACGTTCGTGAAAGATCACGATGCAAATAGTCGGGTTGGGGTCACAGACATATTCACTGTATTCAGTCCCAGGAGTATCAACCGGGGCTGGGGATGTTCCCCCAGAGGGGTATGCAGAGGGTGAACGAGAATTCATGTCTTTCAGTAGCACTTCCGAGACTCGGTCCCCTTAGCAACTTCAAGCTTGTTCATAAAAATTCCCACCAGATGCCGGTTATTGATGTTCTTATATATGTTTCGTTCGCCAGTACAATATCTGGGCATCCTTCCCTATCCCCCTCTACGGCCGTTTCACGTCGCCCGGTGAGACCGAGATCCAGACCATTCACAAGGAAAGCAAACAGTATGTACGGAGAAGGTATGCTGCTGTCCAGTTTCCGAATGGGGACATCTTTATCTCCACCCAATAGTCAATTCTTCCATTCGTCCATTCGGATGTATCGTTCGGGCTTCCGTCATTATGCAGCCAAGGTTCGCAAGAATCAGTCTCACTGACGGATAACGGGGATGTTTCGACAGGAACCAGGAGTTAGCCTTCCGTCTGTAAGCAGCGGCAATGGCGATCTTCAGCGTGTTGTCAGAGAGTTCTTCGACACACCGAGGCCAAGCCTCCGTCAGCGCTGAGCCTGAACGGGATGCATGTTTATTAGCCCAAAGGAGTGCCCGGAATGATTTCTTCAATGGGTGCTTGATGAGGTGTCTCGCCTTTTAGGCATTTCATCGAAACTCCGTGCAGATACTCCAGGGGAGAAGGTGCATCTCCTGTGCACAGATAGCCCCAAGTTTTGATCAGGCCATTTTAACATGCTTCAACAGCCAGCCCTTGGGGCACTCTGCATGTGAGAAGGTGATTAAATTGCATAGAAAGTATATAGATGGCGACAACAGACACACAGAATTGTTTCTAGGTAGTATTTAGGAGAAGAGACCAAATATTCGTGATTCAATTGTAAAATCTGACATCTACCAGTTGGCCAACCTTTGCAAGCATAACAATGGCCCCATTTGTGCCCTATCACTACTCAGCCGGCCAGTCTACTATTGTCAAGTAAATACTTGGCTCCTACGCCGTTGCTTATAGAACAAAATGCCCTTTGGTAACTAACATAGTCCCATCATGCAGATTTGGCGGTCTTCTCACCACCGAATTCCTCGAACCTCCACCATGCCGTTGTTTTCTCTTCCGTCAGACATACCGCCACACCATTGAAGGCTCAATCCCGGAAAACCTGCGGAAGCTCATCAACAGCCCTGATAGACCAAAGGGTCCGCCCCCGCATTTTCATCAATTTCAAACCGAGTACTTCCGCGTCGAAAATGGAGTGCTCGGGATTTCAGTGGATGGGGTAGTCCGCCGCATTACTCCGGAAGATGGCGAGATCTCGGTCAAGGCGGGCAGTGTACATAATTTCTTCATTCATCCAGATTCTCCCGAGAGCATGACTATCTACCTGAGTGCGTCGGACTCGGGGAACGATTACCAGCTCGATCGGGTCTTCTTCGAAAACTGGTACGGTTATTGGCATGATGCATTGTTGCACGATGGAGGGATCGATTGGATCCAGTTTCTCGCGGTAATAACCTATTCTCAGTGTACAATTCCCTTTGTCATCAGCTGACATGGTTGTAGATCCAAGACGGCGGGGACGCCTACACACCCGCTCCCGCATGGGTGCCATTCCGCCGGCAGGTCGGATACTGGACCTGTGTGATTGTCGGCCGGTGGATTGGCGGGATCTTGGGGTATAAGCCGTTCTTCCGGGAATATACTACCGATTGGGATTTTGCTGTCGCCAAAATGAAGGGCTCTTTCTTCCAGCGGCATCTAGTGCATTCCGCATTTGAGGAGGAGAAGCCATGGGCAAAGCAGGCAGAGCTGGAACCCAAGGCTAAGCCTGAAAATGCAGAGTTCGAGTCGTGGACGGAGGATATGTCCCCCACTCCATTGGCCCTGGGCGCAGTTGCCTATGAGCAGGGGCTGTTCAACGGCTTACAGTCTGGGCCGGCGAATGAATCCAACGGTCACTCCACTGGCCTTGAGAGCAAATTGGAGCAGTCGAGTTCTTGGAAGCAGCGACGGGCAGTTGATGGTGCGGAAAAGTAGATATATCCTGCGCAACACTTGCTAATTTGCGTACCTCAGTTCATTTCAATTCAACCGTCATTTTCACTTCTTGTTTCTTTCTTGTGTACGGCAAGTAGGAAATAAGCTCTTGCTAATCTTCTAGTCTAATATACGTTCAGAAAGACATCGTGGACAGTAAAAAGAGACGTCGCGGCAAAGGCGAGCGCCTCACGTGGTGTTACCTGTCATAGATAGATACAAAAGAATATACTTAGGCTCCGCTTCCCACTAATTCCTCATCCTACGTACATTATCAAGCATAGAGGGACAGGGCAGGAGGACTGACCCTAGTACTCTAGGGCTAAGAGGGCACCAATGCCCCCTCTTAGTATCGTCCAACCCCATAGCATACACTTGACGCCAAACTATCTATCAAACACCTCATCGATAGTACCTATGCGGATAAAATTGGATGCACCCATAGACAACATATGCAGCCGTTAGAGTTCTATACGAGCAGCTCCGATTCTCCTTTAGGGATCCAAAACCATCAAGCAGCTGAGCTGCGATTAGAATAGGTAGGATCCCCGTTCCCCGCGTTGATGAAGAACCTTAAGTATAGACAATAGCTCTGTCCCGAGGAGCACTTTCTGGCCATCTCTCAAGACTATGGACGTCCTACAGTTCTCACTAACGCACCTCCTAGCGATACTGTTTAGCAGTACCAGCGCACTATTCCTCGTTACATATCTCCTACGTGCAGGTCATCGACCCTCAGAGCTCCCGAACGGTATATAGCGGCAATGAGAACACGAGAATTTGACTTTGTATCTAACGTCTACACAGGCCCTCCAACCGTTCCACTATTTGGAAATGAACTGCAGGTACCGAAGTCTGATGCGCACTTTCAGTAGAGACCCAGTTTCACCGCGATCTATCGGGCAATATGCTAAGTAATTCACATAGGTTCTCCCGGTGGGCTAAGGAATACGGCGGCTTTTTCACGCTGAAACGATATAACAATACCACCATCGTCATCAACGATCAGAAGCTGGTCAAGACACTGCTTGACAAAAAGAGCAACATATATTCCCACCGACCGGTATCACTGGTATCACACTTGATCACGCAGAGTGATCATCTTCTGGTTATGCAGTATGGGGACAGATGGCGCATGTTGCGTAAAACCATCCACCAATACTTCATGGAGCCTCGCTGTGAACGCGACCACTGGAAGGTTCAAGAGGCCGAGGCCAAACAGATGCTGCATGATTATCTGACCATGCCGGAGGACCATATGCTGCATCCCAAGCGGTACAGTAACAGTATCACCAACTCGCTTGTCTTCGGTATTCGCACCAAAACTGTCCACGATGAGTACATGAAGAAGCTCTTCTATCTAATGGACAAATGGTCCTTGGTACAGGAGCTGGGCGCTACCCCGCCTATTGACTCGTTTGCTCTGCTGCGCTACGTACCCCAGTGGCTGTTGGGAAACTGGCGGAATCGGGCGATCGAAGTGGGCGATCTTATGCAGTTCCTTTACAAGACCGTTCTAGATCAGGTGAAGGAACGCCGTCAACGTGGTATCCAGCGAGACTCGTTTATGGACCGGGTTCTAGATGCACTGAAACAGACTCCACTCTCCGAGAATGAACTACGATTCCTAGGAGGAGTTCTGATGGAAGGAGGCTCCGATACCTCATCCTCGCTTATATTGACCATCATTCAGGCCATGACGAAGTATCCGGAAGTGCAGGCAAAGTATGCCGATCAGGTCCTTTATCCCAATGTGGCCAGACACAAAACTAATGCAGTGGTATTGCAGGGCCCATGCAGAAATTGACTCCATTATCGGCCATGACCGGTCCCCGGCTTGGTCTGACTGGTCCAAGCTGCCGTATATCAACATGATTATTAAAGAGTCCCACCGGTGGCGTCCCGTCAGTCCCTTGGGCGTCCCTCATGCCGTCGCAGAAGGTCTGTTTGTTGCATCTGATCCCTCTGTCAGCAAAAAAGCAAAACCAACCCCAGAAAAGGAAAATGGCTAACGATCCTTCAAGATGACCACATCAATGGGAAACTCATCCCGCAAGGCTCAAGTATCGTTCTCAATGTCTGGGGCATGCATCACGACAGTGAGCGATGGCAAGAACCCGAGCATTTCCAGCCCGAACGCTTCGCCGATTTCCCAGCCTTAGCCTCGGCCTATGCCGCCTCCGAACGGCGAGATCACCTTGGTTACGGAGCGGGCCGGCGGATCTGCCCAGGCATCCACTTGGCTGAACGCAACTTGATTATCGGCGTTGCCAAGTTGCTCTGGGCATTTGAGTTCGTTGAGCCACCCGGCAGCGACAGTGACATTTCAGCCCACTCCGGCGCTAGTAAAGGGTTTCTTCATTGTCCCAAGGACTATGGCTGCGCCATCCGTCTCCGTGAACCGGAAAAGCGGGAGACCATTATGCGGGAATTTGCCGAAGCACAAGAGGTTTTTGCTCAATTTGATTAGCTACATTAGAGGATGTGCACTAGAATGTGATTATCACCCCTTCCCCTCTCGATTGCATGTTTGTTTGCGGCCGTTCCGGTGAAGGCATCTACGCTGCTATGTATGTCAGCTCGGCATCAAGCCCTAGTTCTGTGCCGATCACCGGTGTAATCAATGCACAATATTTCGGTGTGGATACATTCAATTTAACTGTAGCCCCGATTGGCGTGGCATCCTTTTGTCTGACATCTGTCTTACTTCCCGTGCTTCAATCGATTTTTGATTCTAATCGCACAGGATATTAGTCCAGAGGACCGAGGAGCCGTATGGCTACGATGTCCTCTCCCGAATAAGCAATTGGAACCCTTGCCCAAAAATAGGATTCTGACCCCTGCACGCACATGATGCACCTCGTATTATAGCATGGCAGACGGAATATTGGCAAGTCCGTTTCTGCAGGTGACGCATGGCACCCAGAGGAGCAGCGGAACAGCAGACTCACTCCGATTCCACAGATTGGAACCAACATTTGAGATAAGGTGACTGCCCTAGCACGCCTTTGGGCTTTGGAGTCCATGGAGTGTTTGGATGAGACCGTGGGGTGTATCATTGTGAAAAATCCGCACGAGATGGTAGCGGTGCAGGACTTATGCTAGGATTTCGTTCGAGCTGATTTTGTATTAGTCTTCTTTTTCTTCACCTATCTCGTGGATGCCTCTTCCGCTTGAGTAATACGTTTCTTCACGCCTATGCACAAACAATTTCGATTTTGCCTGCTTCGATCTGCAATGCCTGGGATGATATATCATCTATAGTACTAGTGTATTGTCTACTATATATGTCCCACATATATATGTCCTACCAATATAGGGCTAAGCTTTTTCATTAGTACTATGGGCAATCTGAGACTATCTATAGCAGGATGGGAATCCCTGGAAGATTATAACGGTCGAAGGGTCTCAAGATCTATTACCTTATCTATCTGACTTGAACCAATAACACCATCTCACACGCTTAAGATTCAAACAATGAGAACCCGGGGAAGTGGCGGATGCGTCCTTGGCGCCCATATAGCAAATAATAGACAAGACTAGTGAGATTGCATGCACCTAGGTAGGATCTTGGTCTTTTGATATTTCCTATTTCTTTGTTAGTTCTTATGTGAAGTTTCCTGCTCTGCAGGGAAAGCCGATCTTCCAAGAACCCCCTGCATGTACTTTTGTCCTCCGGTCAAGATATGCAACCTCAGGCACCAACGCCAACGCCAACTCCAACTTATTTTGCTTTTGCGCGATCGACCCCCCTCAACCCCTCCCCATCTAGTCTTGAGTAATCTGGAAATTCCTTTTAAGACTCCGACCGCCGTTTGGAGTCGCATGAACTTGGTCTGAATGAATATCTGAATTGTTTTGTCCTCCACTCCACCGCTCCGTCATGTACTCCACTTTCTCCGCCAACTTCAATACTACGATCGACGCCTCCCGTGACAGATCGGCCACACCTATCACAGCTCCACGACCCAAGCGCAGCCAGGTCGCTCGGGCGTGTGACTGGTGCCGGCTCAATCGCGTTAGATGCGATGACAAGCAACCATGTCAGAACTGCTTGAACCGAGGAGGTACCTGCAGCAACACAAAGCCACAGGAGGCAACCTCGCTCCCGGCTGCAAACCGGTAGGAAACAAATATCCACTTCTCTCATATTCGCAGTGATGAATGTAAATGGCCTACTGATCCATATGGATAGAGAGATGCAACGGTTACGGAATAAGATCAAGGACCTTCAGGATCAAATCGCGAAAATCAAAGAAGGACCGGAAATCCAAACACACACGGGTTTCGCAACGCCCCCACTGTCGGATGCTGCCCACACCTCGTTCGATTTTGCGGAGCTCACAAATACTACGGAAGGATGGCAAGGGGTTCAGCAGCCCGGGCAGATATACTACGGACCCTTGTCGTCCTCATATTTTGTATCCCGAATCAGTCGCCATCTCTCTCAAGCGCTTGACCAGCCATTGGAAGATGCGAAGTTGGAGGCATGCATGTCACGCTTTAATTATATTGCGCCGTCTCGTCAACCCTCTCGATGGGATGCAAGCCCGGCCAGCCAAACGGATGAACATCCGGACGAAAACGAGGTCAAGGATCTGACACGGTTACAAGAGGAACACTTTCTCGCGCTGTTCTGGCAGTCCTTTCATTGCGTTTATCCTATCCTCGATGAACGCGACTTTCAGCGATATTATGACTCGTTATGGTCCGGCTCGGCCGATAATATGTCAACCAGGAAGCCATCCGCCTTAGTCGATGCGCTATTGGCAATCTGTATGCAGTACGGCAGTACGTTTTTCGTCAGTGCGGACAATCAGCAGGGAGATTTGGAGTCTGGGTGGCAGGCCAGGAACGCAAATCTTGTGAGTCGAACTTACTACCAGAGGGCCCAGAGACTTCTGCAGAGTGAGCTCGAAAGTCCAACCATCAAGGCCGTGCAGAGTCACATCTTTTCGATTGTCTACCTGTACAACACTTCCCGGTTGAATACTGCGCATATTAATCTAGGTGCCACGCTGCGAACCGCCCAAGCGCTGCGGCTGCATATGCGCCCGCTGGACGGGACCTCCCTCGAACAGCAGGAGCTACAGCGTCGCATTTGGTGGACGCTATATCGGCTCGACAACCAGGTCTCGATGACCCTGGGTCGGTCGCCACTCATTCAACTGTCCCATGTCAGCTGTGGGATGTCCGGAGATGGTCGTGAGCACGCCCAGCTATCTGGCACAGTCCTCCTCTCCGATCATGAGGACATCAGCTGGCTCAGCTTCCATGTGCAGTGCACCAAGCTCGGGTTTCTCGTCCAGGGAGTGCAAACAGCATTACACCGGAAATGTTCCCAGTTGCTGAATGGGGAGAAGGCCAAAGATCTATATGAGGATCCACGCGTCCTTGAGACCTTGGCTGAGTTTCTCGGGCAGGAGATGGCGGCCATCCATAATTGGGTTCAAAATGTGCCGCAGTCCCTATGTAATGCTCGTAAGGGGACGGGGGCCCCCTTCTCTACCAATCGGGACGCTCTGAACCTGTGTCCGTATAGTCCGCTCTGGCTGCAGCGCCAACGCGTCCTCCTGGAGGTCCGCTATCACCATCTTGTGATTTCCACACTGCGTCCTTTCATCCGATTCCCTCCTGTGAGGTCTTCCACGACCCCACGGACCGACGGTTACAATATCTCCTGTTTGAACCACGCCATGACGATCACCAGTATCCTAAACCAAGTGCTCTCCGAGACGGATCTCCTCCGCGGCTGGTCGTGCGCCTTTCATTTTCAGTGGGATGCCATCCTGTGTACCCTAGGCTTTGTGCTCTCCAATCCGGTTTGTCCCCCGACTCCTTCTGCCCGCAAGTCGCTGCAGACAGCGATTAGCACGCTAGAACTCGTGAGCGATCACATTTTGGCAGCCAAAAATGCGGCGCAGGTCGTCCGCGAAGTCTGTTGTCAGGCCGATCGACTCATCAACAGCGTTCAACAAGCTCTGACTGGGCGACCAGCGCCGCGTGCCAGCCAGTCCTTGTCCCAAGTCCAGAATCAAAGGCCGTCGTCGAACAAGACCTCATTCGTCGCGCCCGAACAATCGGAGGCCCGGTCCAACCCCCTCAAGCGAGCGCTGCCACCGACTACCCTGGAGGAGTCCCATCAGCTAATGCCCAACTTTGAGGAGCGTATGCAATTGATGGATATGATGCCTATTGGGTCACTAGCCGAGCTATCCCCGACTTTGGGGACGGGTTCCCTGTCGATGCCGGCTACATCTGCGGACATGGTCATTGGCACTGAAGCCCAGTGGCTGCATGCCAGTACGATGATCATGGATTCTTGGACCACGGACACGTGATTAGCCGTGTGTCTTCTCTGTTTTTATTTTTCGCCTTGCTGTTTTATATTTTGCCCGTCTTATGTAATACGTAGTCCCTACCTAACCAAGCAGCGGGCCCTGCTAGGTGGAGAGAAGTACAAAGGATATGAACTGGGTTTATAACTGATTTATAATATATATGGGCGTCTCACTGATGTATTTATTCCAATTAGTTGCATATTTTTACCTCTCCTTAACTTGGCGATATGCATACTACTTACTGTTTCTGGGGGGAGACATGGCACTCTTCTCGCATCGGCTACTGGAGAGCTAAAATTGGATTACATGTACTCGATAAAGCTGAAATGGAACGTGCGTTGTCTAGCCAATCGTTGTGCGGTCGTATCATGAGAGATGACTCAAAAGTGTTTATATATAAATTCGGTGTGCGAAGTGATCTCCGGAGATATTCTGCATTTCTAGGCCCTAGATATTTATTGCGTAGGTATAATATGTATGGATATGTACTCACCGCACGCATGGGGGCCAGATGGACCCACTTCGTGATTAAGATTAGGTTAGCTCGGGAACTCCCGCTCCCAGTCCGAAAGGAGTTCGGAGTTGGTCACCTGGGCAGATATCAAACTGACAAGTATGAATGCCAACTGTCATCAAAATGTCTCCTTCCAGCACTGCTCGCATTTAAATAACCAGATATGTTTGATCAATATGGATATCAGTACATTCGGCAACCTCAGTGGACAACATACATTGTTGCCCTCCATTCTCGGTTTATTACAACTCCATTGGGCAGTGGCACATAGAGAGCTGATAAGATTCTTCAAGCTGCTGACTAAATGCAGCTCGATTCGCTCCCCATGCCAAGTGAGACCGTTCACGAATGCCAAACCCCAGATCGAGTGAATGAACTAGTTCATCATAAAAGCCGAAGACGCCGAGAAGGATACTGGCCCGCGCCGAGAAATTGTCGGCCTCCGCTGCCTACTCGTCTGCATTGCCATTTTCTCTGCCAACCTACTCTATGGCTTGGACAATGCCATCGTGGCTGACATAATGGTCCCGTTATCGGCGACTTTGAGTACGCTCGGCTCGCTTGGCTCGGGGTAGGCTTCACCTTAGGATCGGTGGCTTTTATTCTTCTACTGGACAGGACTCACGCGATATTTGATACGAAATGGATTTTTTCTCGGCTACTTGATGGAGCCGGTCATTTATGACTGTAGCTACGTTTCGCGGTCGTTCGACAGTCCCACCCTCCACGGGGTCATGCTCTAGGCGTCTCGTGCATTCTGGGGAAGGTGGTTATTTTGACCTGGGCCGCTCTAGCGCGGGTGTGTTCGGCCAACCAGACCTTTGAATTTCAGTGAGTGAAGGGCACATTTACAACCGTTCATTCTTCAGGTCGATAGTATAGTACCAAAATGTTTTATTCCAACCCCCAGGGCAGCATAGCTGATGCTTAACCGACACCAGGCACTGTAGCGGAAGAACACAGTATTTCTGCAGGAACGATGATCATCCCTGAGGAGATTCGGAGAGATCTCCTGTTTCAGAAGCACCAGGCCAGGGTGTGATGTGATGAGAAGAATAAGCGCCTATAAATGAATTCCACCATTTGGCAAGCGCACACCTGTGGGCATATGCGGGCAGATTCCACAAGCATACCCCGCAGTCCTGCAGGTATTCTTTCCGTCGTCGAACTCTCTCTCGCTCACTCGCTCGCTCTTTGGGGGTGCTCCGCAATCCCTGCAGGCCTCACTAGACACCGTCAAGTCACCTTCGGAGGTCCTGCATGTATAATCAGGGAAGTGTGGCCGCCGTATGCAAGGTGGGAAGACCGGCAGTCAGTCAGTCGGAAACGACATTGTTGCCAGAGATCTGTATTTGAGAAATAAAATCCCATCTCTAAGTGCTGGTTTGCAAAAGGAGCAGTACTACCTGCAAGTGCTCCCCAAATGGCCATCATGGCGAAAATCGATGTGCATCATCATTTTTACCCTCCGGTCATGCGCCAAGGTTAGTCCCACTCGTATTGGAATGGGAGCTCCGTTGGCTAACGTTAGATAGCCCTTGATCGCGCAGGAGGCGATCCCTCGGGCTGGTACACTCCACCTTGGACGTTGGAGCTGGACCAGGACATGGGTCGACGAATGAAGGTGACCACTACCATTCTCTCCGTGACTGCCCCGGGGCCAGGCATCGAGCGTGATGCTGCTAGAGCCGCCACTTTAGCGCGCAGTTGCAACGAATCTGCCGCCGCCATTCGGGACGCTCAACCGCGCCAGTATGGCTTCTTCGCATCGGTGCCCTCCTTGTTCGATACAGAGGCCGTCCTGAAGGAAATTGACTACGCCTACACCAGTCTGCGTGCTGATGGAGTCACGTTATTTACCCGCTATGGCGATGGTCCCAATTACCTGGGGCATGCAGCCTTTCGACCCATATGGGCTGATCTGAGCCGCCGCGATGCTGTAGTCTTCATTCATCCGACCCATCCGGTCGATACGCAGCTCGTCAACCAATGGCTACCGCAGCCCATGTTTGACTATCCGCATGAGACTGGTCGGGCCGCTATGGATCTGCTGACAAGCGGAATTTTGCAAGATTACCCGGGTTGCAAGATCATCCTCTCTCACGCAGGCGGCACCTTGCCATATCTCATCCATCGGGCGGCTACCATGCTGCCTTTTATGCCACGCACGCTCGGTCTATGAACTGAAGAGCTGGTGGAGGCTGCCCGGACCTTTTATTTCGACACAGCGATCTCCTCAAACCCTGTCACGTTGAAGGCGCTGTTCGAGTTCGCTGCGCCGGGCCATGTGCTCTTCGGCAGTGATTTCCCCAATGCCCCGCACGACGCGATCCAACGCTTCACTGACTTTCTGGAGGCGTATGAGCTGCCGGGGGAGACCAAGGGACAAGTATATAGCGGGGCGGCATTGGAGTTATTTCCGCGGCTTAAGGAGATCCCAGATAAAGCGAGGATCTGAAACTAGGCTCGATGCTAGCTTTAAATAAGAAGCTACTGGAAGAGAATTGGAGCCAAGCATGATGAGATAACGTTGCCAATGATTTAATGACTATTTATATAGCATAATATGGATATTCATGGATAATAGTAAAGGATTGGCTTTCAACGCACCATCGTATCGAGGCACTGAATGTAGTATTTGGGGATTTGTTGGTCTCACTTAGGACAACCATAGCTTCTCTCAATAGCCTCGTGTTCTACGGAGAGCACACATCATCCGGATCGTCGTTTTCCCTCTTCGTGTCATCCGTACCAAGCATAGATACTACCAGGTTACATGAAATTACCCTCGTTGTTTTGGGAATATCGTATCTTTTTCACTTTTATGGTCAGCTGACTCCATAACCCGACGCTCAACTCCACGGGAAGAGAGTGTTTCTCCAAGGGGAATCTTAGCCAGCACACTCCTTTGGTAATTTGGGTTTCTTTGTCGGTGGCAACTAATCCCGTGCATGATGCACCTTCATCACCCCCGCGTTTGTCGATCTATAAGTCAGCATACCCACCTGGGCACCTGTCAACTCGATGCTGAAGAAATAAAGCCCTGTGGAACTGTTTCAGTATCAATAGTTCCTACCAACTATGGAACCATTATTGCTGCTACTCCTGGTTTTGTTGCCGGCTATCGTGCTCGTACAATATGCCTTCACATATGGCCATCGGATCAGTACCATGCCTAATGGTGAGTTATCGTCTCCAAAGTTGGCTGAGAGAGGGGTTTCTCATCTGATATAGGTCCACCTACCCTACCCTTCATTGGAAATATCCACCAGATCACCAAGAAGTACACCCATATAAAGTATGTTCGATAACCTCCCCATTATCCTTTGAAACACGCAAGGAATTCTCACCGCCAATGTCTTGCGGACATCAGATTCACCGAATGGGCCGCCCAGTATGGCGGGCTGTACATGCTCAAGATTGGAAATGGCAACATGGCCGTCATCACCGATCGCCGACTGGTGAAAGAAGTCCTCGATCGCAAGAGTGGCATCTACAGCCATCGGCCCCATTCCTTTGTCTCGCACGATCTCATCACCAAGGGAAATCATCTGCTGGTCATGCATTATGGCGACCAGTGGCGCACCTTTCGACGACTGGTTCACCAACACCTGATGGAGACGATGGTGGAAACCCATCACACCCAGATCGTCAACGCCGAAGCCATACAGCTGGTTCGAGACTATATGGTCGACCCGGAACACCATATGGCCCATCCCAAGCGGTACAGTAACAGTATCACCAACTCGATCGGTAAGTCTTCCATAATGGATTCGCTGCTGGAACTCCCCTAAAGTCTTGTCATAGTTTTCGGAATCCGCACAGCCAATCGTAAGGGATCAAACATGCGACGGCTTTACAAACTCATGGAGGAATGGTCGGAAATTATGGAAACCGGTGCAACGCCACCAGTAGATATGTTCCCCTGGTTGAAACTGCTGCCACAGTGGCTATTCAATAACTATATCACCCGGGCGAAGGCCATCGGTGTGCAGATGGAGACTCTCTACGTCGACATTCTGAAAAAGGTCATTAAGCGACGGGAAGATGGCAACAATAAGGGGACCTTTATGGACAAGGTCCTCGATAGCCAGGAGAAACATAATCTCTCAGGGCACCAGTTGGCCTTTATCGGCGGTGTTCTGATGGAAGGCGGCTCGGACACTACCTCCAGTCTCACTCTGGCTATTGTGCAAGCGTTGGTCCAAAACCCCGATGTCCAGCGAAAAGCACATGCTGAGATTGATGCCGTGGTCGGCCACAACCGGTCGCCTGTATGGGAGGACTTTGAGCGACTTCCTTATATCAACATGATCGTCAAGGAAGGCCACCGGTGGAGGCCTATACTTCCACTATGTTTTCCCCATGCACTAGGAGAGGGTAAGGCTATCTGTTTCTTCTGGCTTTCCATTTATGTTATTTGCCGTCCCTTCTTCCAAGTTATGAGTGTCTTGTTATGAGTGTCTTCTAACCATACCAATCCTTACAGACGACTGGGTCGATGGTAAATTCCTCCCCAAAGACACGAGAGTCGTGATCAACACCTGGGGGATGCACATGGATCCCTCCCAAACCGATGACCCAGCTGCTTTCATCCCCGAGCGTTTTGCCAACCATCCTCAATTAGCTCCCGACTATGTCCCGGGTACATGGGAGCGTCGCGACCACTACGGCTACGGCGTTGGACGCCGGATCTGCCCTGGCATCCACCTGGCCGAACGCAACATGTTCCTAGCCATTGCTAAATTGCTGTGGGCGTTTGATTTCCAGCCGGGAGAGGGTACCATGGATAGTGATCCGGTGACTGGGTACCATAACGGCTTCCTTTACTGTGCCAAAGATTATCCTTGTCGACCTGAAGTCCGCAACGAGGTCATTCGGGCTACCATTGAGAGAGAATATGCCACTGCGACTGCGGATGTGTTTTCGCGGTTTACTGAAGGATAGTCGGTAGGCAAAGCAGTCGTGTTCAAATTATTGACGGAGCTATGGTGAGGAACAGAATGATCGATTTTTGTCTCTCGTATTCTTGGATTCCTCTTTTCCAATTTCTTCTCTCAAGCGCTCTCTATACTGAGTCTAGTTTTACGATAGCCCGGGCCGAATTCCAGAAAGTCTGTCTTACCTCAATGCTATAAGCAACACGCCCGTATATCCGCGGCGAACATGCTTATTACCTACAGAAACTACCAGTAGGGGAATGGATTCTCGGTGCCCCCTTTATGGGAATTATGATACATTGGCTTGCTACTTTGATACAGAGATTATTACACCGACACCTCATTTGAGATGCCGTCAAACTCCAACCCTTGCTCTTGGTCAGTGCGGTTTATCGTCATCAGATGTTCCCAATGCTCGGGATACTTCTGACTGGCCCATTTCTCCACCTCATCTTTCCAATATTGGTACGGGATAGCGTTGTAGAACAGCCCAATGCTAGGATCTATATTAGCAATTATAGCACAGGGATCAGAGGAATGTACTCACGTGTTGCTAGTAGGAGGAATCCCAATCTCAGCTTCCATATTGTCGATAGCCTCAACGGCCAGATCAAACTCGCATTGCGCCGCTAAGGCCTCCATATATGCCGAATAGAGCGGGCGATTCGCCGTGATCTCCAGCTTCTTCACCTTAGTCATCATCTTGATGGCCTCCTGGGCACCGTTGTGATGCTTCTGGCAGACCTTGAAGAAAATCGTGACAGTCTTGTGACAAGGGCCTTCCTCCGACTTGAGAATTTGTCGGAAAATTTCCATGCTCTTTTCTGGCATCTCGCACGCCGCATACGCCATCATCAGACCGTTTAGGATTCTCGTGTTGAGATCCACTTCAAGATCCAGCTTCAGCATATTGTGTACAAGCTCCAGATTGGTTGCATCTGCCGTGCGAGCCAGGCCCTGGAAACAGCGGGCGTAAGTGTCTGGCCTAGGCCGCCGACCGGTTTCGTCGGCTTGGCGCATATGTCCAAATACCAAGACGGCGAGATCACTGCGCTTCCGGTTGAAGAAGGAGGTCATGATCTTGGTGCGAACTGGGACCCACGTTTCCGGGAATGCAATCTTCAGAAGCTCATATGCATTCCACACGTCTGTATCAGACTGGCTTTTGTCCATGATGTACTCCGCGAGAGCGTCACGTATCGGCATCTTCTGTTCGTCGCTGTAGCTACCTAGTCGTGGACGTAGCAACTCTGAAACAGCATCGAGGTCGTGGCGGTAAAGGAGCATGTGTGTCAATGCGGCAATGGTCGCAGGCTCTAGGTACACATTCTCTTGGAAAAGTGGGTCTAGGAGGGAGGAGATTTGGTCGAACAAGACGTCCTTTTCCTCGGATCGACAGAGCATCGCGATGAGCTTGTTTGCAATGGGCAGGTTGTGACTCGTGAGGTACGTCGGGTCAACCTTTTCTTCGAGGATCTTCAACGTCTCGCCGACGTCGCCGGCCTGGACGCGGGACTCTAATTCTAAGACATGAGTTTGGCTGTCTGGGACAAGACCCCACTGGCCTGGGAGCGTCATGAAATCCGAAGCCAACTGCGGGTTCTGCGCCGCGTTTGCATACTGGATAAGGTTATTAACAATGTCAATGTTGATGGAGCCCTTGAGCTGAGGGTTTTTCGCAGTCCATGCATCGACCTTTTGCGCAAGAGTAGAAGCATTGCTCCCCTTTGCTGCTTCCCAGAGCAAAATGATGCCAGCGGTGTCTTCGTTGGGCTCATTGGGAAGAGACTTGAAGATCTCCTCCGCTGATTCTGCACGCGACTTCAAGAGATAATATTTAATGAGAGCCTCTCTCGCAGCCATAGAGGGTTCTGAGCCACCGGCGATTGGAGAGTCGTAGACAGTTTGGGCCGCTTTCCACTGACCGTGGTCGACGAGGAACCTAACTATCTCTCCATGGGTGGCCTGGTCAAACTTGTTGCCATGGTTTCCCCACTCATCAACAATCTTCCGCACCTGTCGGAGATCGTCCTTCATGGCAAATCCTTTCAAAATTGTGAGCCAGGGCGACGGCACAGCCTTGCTCATTTGACCCCAAAACTTCAATAAGGTATGTCTAGCATCCTCGGGATTTCCATTCATAGCCAAGATATTGATATAGAGAGCAAGGGCTGGCCGGCTGATCTTCCCCGGACCAAATCCATGATCGAGGTTTAATTCTTGATATGCGTATCGCGCAAGGTTCATGACAACCTCGCGAGCCTGTGGAGCACAATCACATTCGGAGAGTACGTCCAACACTTTTTCAAGGCTCTCAGTCGAAAAAACATTCTGCCAGTCTTCTTCTTCCATTTCGGCCTGCTGGGCCCTCAGATGTTTGAAGGTGACGATCAGCGCGCGGGCTTGAAAGTGACTGATGAGCATTGGTGTTTCAAGCCGCATTGTGAAAAAGGTTTGGAATGCCTTTGCGAGAATATCACTCGGAGGAGTTCTGCTTCTATCTTTGAGTGCCCTCATCAAGTCAGCCATTGGTTTCAGGCCCTTTTCAGAGGGCAAAGTAGATTGTGACCGTTCGGGGTCAGAGCTGAAGACAAAGATGTTGCGTCGCGATGTATAATGGAGGCTGGGCATCGCAGGTCGTACTCGGGCAGGCGTGGTTGTGTGCAATAGGCGATTTCGGTGGCATTGGGAGAACCGAAGTGGTTCATTGTTGATGATTGCCCGGAAGACCCGTCTAGTGAGATGGGACTGCATTATGAATAGTATGGGCGGAGCTTATAAGCCCAGATGAGAAAATGAGAAATTGGATTAAAGCGTGTAGTTCCAGGTTGACTTGCAATCTGCATGGAATCATGAAAAATGGGGGTTCGCGACGCGGAGAGATCTGGAGGCGGAAGAAGTCTTGGCGAAAAAAGATCTCATCTCCGCGTTGCCCGGTCTCCCTATCACCGTCTTCAACGTCTACAAACTACTCGGGAATTGACGGGTCAAGATGTCTTTGAACCTCTTTTCCTCGCCGTCATTGCTGCGCAATGCCGCAACCACAGCCAATGTTGGCCTGTCGCTCTGTCGCTGGAGCTCAACCGCTGCCATGAGCGCTTTCACTTCCCAGCGCGGCACAAGCTCACAGAGTATGTGATGGACCCAGTACACCTAGATGATTTATTTGTTGTCCCGATATATGATATGGGAATACATTATTTGAGTGCAATCAGCGACTAACATGTTGCGATAGCCTCCCAAGTGGTCCAAAGACGCCGTTTACCGAGTCGCCTCAAGTTTCTCGAGGACCAGAAGGCGCAAGGCGAAAGCCGAGCCCTTGAGAAATACCAGACCCGTGACTTCAAGGCTGGAGACATCTACTCCCCTCACGATCTAAGCCCGGCCGAGATGAAGAAATGGGGAAAGCGCCAGAACCCTCAGACAGATGCTTTTGATGCATTGAACCTGAATCCTATGGATTTGTACAAGGTACGGAGTCCTCAAGCCGATGGTGCCATTGTTTGTATGGAGTATATACCATGATGGACAGCCACTAACTGTTCGCTCTTTTGCTGTTACAGAACTTCTCTGTCATGTCCGAATATATGACCAGCATGGGCCGTATCAAACCCCGATCTGTCACCGGTCTTCGACCTGTCAACCAACGCAAAATTGCTAAAGCACTCCGGAGAGCCATCGGCATGGGTCTTATGCCTAGTGTTCACCGGCACCCCGAAATTCTCGCATCCGAAATGCGGGCACGTATGGAGGGTCCTGGAGGTTTCTAAGCTGAACGTACTACTTTGGAGTCATTGTTTTTGGGATCTTAAACAGATTTTGGGAGATTTCCCTGTACAAGTACAGGCCGGTGCCTTGTGGAAGGGGCACGACTTCGTGTATTATTACTCTTAGCGCTATGCATTGATTTTATTGGGAGCTATGACTTTCACCTTCCTTTGTGCGGAAATATTTTAAGCTACCAGGTATATTATATATGTGTTTTATGTGTTTTGACACTGATATTCCTCTTCCCTGCATATTCTCAATGCTTGTTTTTATGTAGACAAGACGTGGCTGTGTTCCCCGCTATTGTGGCCCGGGTACGTCAGTCGATAAACAGTGGACCAGTGGACTTCCCTCTTCCCCCAACTCTTCTGCTTGAGTGTGCAGACCTTAGCAATGTCACTTACGAATGGTGAGCACCCGACGTCCTCATATCGTATTCTATTAGCCTGACATACCCAAAGAATCCATTTGGGCTGCTAGCCCCTCCACCACCCGCGGCCAGCCCACCCAGCTTTCTTCTGATGCTAAAGGCGAGCGATTGGCCTATGCAGTATGTTATTGCAAGAATCTCTACAATAACATTGCCTTGTTCTGACACAAGCCATTATAGTCCAACAAATCCATCTTCCTGCGTTCAATCGACGACCCCGCAGTCGCTAGACAATACACTGAACACAAGGCGCCCACAACTGTCGCACGCTTCGCCCCCTCCGGATTCTACGTTGCAAGTGGTGATGCTGCTGGAATCGTGAGAGTGTGGGATTGTGTCGGCGAAGGAATCACCAAGGGTGAATACAGCATTGTTAATGGTCGAATCAACGATTTGGCTTGGGACGGTGACTCCCAGCGCATTATTGCCGTCGGCGATGGCAAGCAGCGATATGGACACTGTATTACCTGGGATAGTGGAAACACCGTTGGAGAGATTCACGGCCATACGCAACAGCTCAACACGGTGTCAATTAGGCAGCAGCGGCCTCTGCGTGCCGCCACTGCTGGTGACGACAGGAAGACGGTCTTCTACCACGGAGCGCCGTTCAAGTTCAACAACGGAATCGCCGACAAGCACTCAAACTACATTTACGGAGTTGGATTTAGCCCGGATGGTTCGCACTTGGTCAGTGTTGGCGCAGACCGGAAGATCTGGCTCTACGACGGCAAGACTGGTGAGACCAAGGGTCAGATTGGCGAGGGAGAACACAAAGGCAGTATCTTTGGTGTGTCCTGGGCCAAGGACTCGCGAAAGTTCGTGACTGCAAGTGCAGACCGGACCGTCAAGATCTGGGATGTGGAAGCTGGCAAAGCAACACAGAGCTGGACCTTGGGAGAGGAGGGTGCTATGGCTGTTCGCGACCACCAAGTTGGCGTGGTCTGGCCCCCAGGAAGAAGCGATAACTTGCTCATCAGTTTGTCTCTCAGCGGAGACTTGAACTACCTGGTCGAGGGCACTCCCGAGCCCCGGCAGGTTGTCTCGGGCCACCAGAAGAGCATCACCTCCTTGGCACAGACCACTGTGGATAACAAGGAAACTTTGTGGACAGGCAGCTTTGACGGAAGAGTCTGCAATTGGGATGTAGCTTCGGGTAAGACTGAGGAGATTGAAGGAGATGCCCACCCCGGTTACGTCGCCGGGCTTGCAACTACACCAGAGGGAAGCGGTAGAATTTATAGTGTCGGCTGGGACGACACCCTCCGCTCTGTCGATGTCGCGGCTAAGACATACACTGGCAGCGCTTCAAAACTCAATGGACAGCCGAAGGGCGTTGCAGCTGGTAACTCGACGGTTCTTGTCGGCGAAGCCGAAACCGTCGAGATTTTCCAGGATGGCAAGAAGACCGGAGAATACAAAACAGACTTTGTGGCTACAACCGTAGCCGCACACGGATCTCAAGCTGCCGTTGGAGGCGAGAATGGATCTGTTCAGATCTGCGCCATCTCCAGCTCACGGCTTTCTCCCCGGGCAGACATCAATGCCTCTCGCAACCCAATCTCTGCTCTTGCCTTCTCCCCAGACGCCTCCCACTTGGCTGTAGGTGACTTGCGGGGACGTGTCCTGGTTTTCAAGGTTGCCGATGGCAGCCTGGTGACAGACCGCTGGACGGCGCATACTGCAAGGATCACATCACTTGCCTGGAACGAGGGTGGCTCACACGTTGTGAGTGGATCGCTGGACACAAACATCTTTGTTTGGAGCTTGGCTAAGCCAGGCGACTGGCTTGAGCTGCAGAATGCTCACAAGGAGGGTGTCCATGGTGTTGGATGGGTTGCAGGAGGCTCGAAGATTGTCTCAGCTGGTGCCGATGCAGCGGTGAAGGTGTGGAAAGTGGAAGGCTTGAAATAAATGTGAAGTAGTTGTGGCTGAATTTTGCTACGGAATTATAAAGACCGAGCCCTTTCTTTGTTGATCAGGCAGATTCGAAATCAGTACTCCGTATCAGATCTATTTATATCAAAGTCCTCCGAGTCGTAGCACCACTTTTGAAAGCAAAAAGCAAAACAAAGAGGTGCGTGGCAATGACAAACGGGGAGTGGCCGCAATTACCTTCGAATTGCTGCCAACGAATTAACCTGCATAGCTCCCTGCACCTCCGCACAACCCTCTGACGTCTTCATAAAGCCTGGAGAAAGGGCGAGTCATTGAAAATGTGCCATGCGGCTTGTACAACGCCCTGAGTCCACGCGAAGTACGTGAAACCTGAAAGATGTCCGCGACTCCCAGCAGCTCCCGCCGCTCGCGCCCAACGGTATGTGCTCGCATTTTCTGACTCGAGAGATACTAATCGTCGGTGAAGCTTCGTCAGGCGACATTTGTTCTCCCCAAAACAGGCCAGCGCCTGAAAGGCCTCGTGAACCTCCGAAATTCCACACCGGTCTCCGACGAAAATGAGGAAAGGCGCGGGCTCCTCACAAACGAAATCCAACATTATGAGGGCTACCTCGATGTGCTCACGCGCCGTATTCATGAAAGATGGACGCAGGTAAATCAGTTCGTTAGGTCGGAACCGGGCATTGGTGTCTTGAAGTACAGTCTTGCGTACTCGGTCGGATCTCTTGCAACCTTTATCCCCGCGGTCTCAGCCTTGCTGGGCCACCAGGATGGGAAGCACATGGTGGCTACGGTCACGGTCTACTTCCACCCTGCCAGATCTCAGGGAGCGATGTTCAAGGCCTTGATCTGCGCGTTCCTGGCGTTCTGCTATTCTACCTTCTTGACCATTACCAGTATGTTCGTGGAGATGTTTTTCCAGGACACATTGAAATTGCCCGCTCTTGGCCATGCGGTGGTTCTGATAGTATTTTGTGGCGGTGGGCTTGGCTTTGTCGGGTGGACCAAGCAACGACTGGGAGATCCTCTGGTGAACGTTGCCTGTTCGCTCACTGCTCTGTCAACAATCACCGTCTTGACTAAGGAGGGTGCTGTGCAAAGCGGCGACTTGTCCCTTGCCAAAACCTTTCAAGTCTTGAAGATGGTCGTGATGGGTGTGGTGGCCGTCATTATTATATCCTTTTGCGTCTTCCCCATATCAGCGCGTAAGAAGCTTCGCGCGAACCTCGTCACGGTCACTGATTCATTGGCTCTCATGATGGCACTTATCACAGAAAGTTTCTTGACCGGGAGTGAAGAGGTCCTTGTCTCGGCCGAATTCGTTGACGCAGAGGCGAGGCACCGCAAGGCCTATAGCCAGCTCGACAGGCTCGTTCGAGAAGCTAAACTTGAGCACTATGTGGCAGGCACCGAAAAAGAGTACAGACTCGAAAAGAATCTCGTCCGCTGGGTGCAAGATATCACCCACAACATGGGAGGGCTGCGTAATGCAGCTTCTCTCCAGTTCAGTTTGATTCGTGAGACCATTGCCCGTGAGTCTGCCTCTACGGAAGATCAGCAGGGTAGCGCAACTCATGTGGACTATTTCACGCCGCTCGAGCGATCCTGGTCGTTCCCAGATGGGTCATTTCTGGAGCCTATCGTTGAGCGACCAGAGGAAGAAGTATCTCCAGACGGTTCCGACGATCTTGGAAGTGCTGAATCAACACCCAGACCCGCACTTCTTCCAGCAGATGTCTTCACTATATTCATCTCTCATCTGGGCCCTGCAATGGTAAGCTGGAACTCAATAAGTATTTAATACAATTCAAGACTGACTGGAAGCAGCGATCGTTGGCCTTTACATTGAAAGAGATCTTCAAGGAGATTCCATTTGGGCCTGCACCGAACTACAGAGTCTCCGTGAATGGTCGGCTGCGAATCAGCCTTGACCGGGCGCTTGATCTTTACAAAGAATCGCGCGAGAAGACACTAGCGGCCTTGTATCAACAACAGGAAACCATGAAATTGAAGACCCGCGAAGCTGAAGCCGATCTTGAAGAAGTCTCAGCCAGCTGTGGCCATTTCAGTTTTTCCCTCCTCGAATTCGGAGAACAGCTCCGAGAGATGCTTTCCATTTTAGATGAGCTGCAGTTGGAAGTCGAAGAGCGGCCTAATGGGCGAACATGGTCGTGGCTAAAAGTCTGGCAGTGGTCAAGAAATACAGAGGCCGCCAAATTAGTTTCCTCTGACGATGGTACGTATACCTCTACACACCAGTCGCTGATATGCGGATATCAAGTTAATCCCCTACAGAAGCAGCTTCCAGATCCAATCCACCCGCTACTGGGCGGGACCTGCATGGGCATGCTAGGCATGCATCAGACGGCTTGATTGCACATAATGCACTCCCTGACAATATTCAGACACAAAAGGGCCCTTCAGTAAAGGAAACAACAAAGCAAAGACTCGGTTACCGTCTATGGAAATGCCTTGGGGTTTTCCGACGAGATGATACGAAATACGCGATCAAGGTTGGGGCAGGAGCTGCAATTTACGCCCTGCCTGCTTTTCTTCCTTCAACCCGCCCGTTCTATGGGCGTTGGCGGGGAGAATGGGGTCTGTTGTCCTACATGCTGGTTTGCTCAATGACAATTGGGGCCTCGAACACGACGGGGTATGCCCGGTTTCTCGGTACTTGTCTGGGGGCAGTCGCTGCTATCCTAGCATGGAACATCACCGCTGGAAATGTATTTGCTCTTGCATTCTTGGGATGGATAATGGCGCTTTGGACCGGATACATCACTATTGTTCGTGGGAATGGTCCCATGGGCCGGTTCATCATGCTCACTTACAACCTCTCTGTGCTATACGGCTATTCCCTTTCTCAGAAGGGGGCGAATTTCGATGAAGACGAAGGCGGCTCTAATCCAATCATGACCGAAATTGCACTCCATCGAGTTGTTGCTGTGTTGCCTGGATGCATTTGGGGAATCATCATCACTCGAATGATTTGGCCCATCAGTGCAAGACGTAAGCTCAAGGATAGTCTGAGTCTTCTCTGGCTGCACCTGAGCCTTGTCTGGAAACGTGATCCCTTATCCATTATGGCTAAAGGTCAAAAGTCTGTTTTATACATGTCGCCTCGAGAGAAGCTCGAGATTGAGAGATTTTTGTCTCGGTTGGAGTCTCTTCAGGCTGCAGCAGGCTCCGAATTTGAATTGAAGAGTGCATTCCCCGAAGCCTCTTATGCCAACATTGTTCGCCGTACACGCAGCATGGTGAATTCTCTCCATACTATGAACATCGAGCTGATGAAGAATGATGTGGCCACTGAAGGTGAAATCAGCCTTCTTCAATACACAAAATTAGAACGGCAGCAGTTATCTGCTCGTGTGAGCCATCTATTATCAGGTCAGCCCACCTGCAACTACCGTGCAATTGATTCCGTGCTGACTGTATTCTAGTGATTGCTTCGTCAATGAAACTCGAGTACCCTTTGAGTGATGTGCTCCCTAGCATTGAGCATGCCAGAGACAGATTGCTTGCCCGCATCTATCGCTATCGCCTGGATCGTGAAGCATCTCAACAGACTACAGATGAGGATTGTGCTTTGCTTTATGCCTACAGTGAGTATTTCTTGGTTTCTGGTTCTATCCCATTCAATATGCTGACGCATTGTACTTCTAGTCTTGGTGACGGGCCAATTATCGAATGAGATTACGGAGATCATTGCAGA
This sequence comes from Penicillium rubens, assembly GCF_028828025.1. NCBI lineage: Eukaryota > Fungi > Ascomycota > Eurotiomycetes > Eurotiales > Aspergillaceae > Penicillium > Penicillium rubens. The sequence goes on from NW_026890600.1 coordinate 7,949,762, forward strand.
GATTGGTCAACTCTTTGGGGTATTAAGTGAAGACGTAGTGCAGCTAGCTTGAAAATTCTAGCGAATCAATTTGAAAAGCACCTGAAATTTCAATGTAGAGAAATATATGTAGACATAAAGGCAACGCTGCTAAGTTTGGCACACGATGTATCCGTTTATGGCGACTGGCGGGGAACCGCAAGTCGGAACCTCCCCTTCCACCCAAACCCATCGCCATCTCTTTCACTCCATCAATTCTCATCTTCAATTCATCAGGTTCTCTTATGAAATCAGTCTCTCTTCCTCTATTTCTAGTTTGAGCCCTGGAATCCTCCTTGATGAAGGCGTAGTTGCCAATATTCCCTGCCCTTCGGCGTCGACCGTCGCGCTCTCGCGAGTCCAGCAACCATGCAGATTGATCCGGCAGCTCTGAGTCGGAGGGACTCTGTCTCAAATCCAAAGGGCGCCGTGCCCAACGGCTCAGTATCCGCGAAAACCTCCAGAGCTCTGATATCGGTACCGCGGCTAGAGCTGGAGCATGCCTACACGGACCTGAAGGCCGCCATCGGAGACAAGTGGGCTGAGTACAAAGAGTCCACTGCCCTTTTCTTACTAGGTATGTCATGATGCGCATGGAATTGCTCATCGGAGAACGATTGCTTGAGCTCCGCGCCGACTGTTTCCCCCTTCCTATCTATTGGCCTCGGTTCGATCACCTCCTGACCTCTTGCCTGATGGATAGGACATTACAACCAGAGCGAATACTCATCACGAGTCGACTACTTCTTATGCGCCGATCCTAAAAACGAACATCTACATAACAATTTCGTATGCGCGCTCATCGGAAACCTCACGCGAGACCTCCCCGATCATGGCGTCGCAAACTGGGTATCGGCCAACGATAAACCATCAACCGTGTCGAAACCCGTCTCCGGAGATGCTGCGGAACAAAGGTTGAAGACGGAGGTTATGAAATTGCCTCCGAGGGACCGTCGGCGCATAAAGGGAATCCCAGAGGTACGTAGTCGCAAACGATGAGGAACACCTTCATCCCAGAAACCCACAGCTAATGATTACCAGCGAGATCCCAATGAGACGGTGCCCACAGAGCTGGAAGAAAGCCATCTAGCTAAGCAATTCAAATTACCCAGCCAGGTCCCCGCAAGTGCAGGTGGACTGAACAAAACTAGTAAGGCGACACCCTTCGCGTCGAACTCGAGATATCCTCTCCGTTCCCGTGGTCCCCTGTCAGGAAATAGTGCCTAACCTTCCTCCTCAATTACAGACTGGGAACTCGAAATCCGAAAACGATATGCCCAGCCCCTGGCCGCAGAAACAGGCGAATTCCCCGATGCCGAATCCATCCATGCCCGCATGGTCCCCATATGCTACGAAGAATCTCTACCCAGCGGTGCAGGGCTCCCATGTGCTGAGTTTATGGCAATTGCGACGGAGACTTTCGTGAAGGAAGTCTTGTCCGCGGTATTCTCGCGCACCCGTTCGAATGGCCCGTCCGGTACAATCAATAACATGATGATGCGTCAGTACCGACACCAACTGGAAGTCGAAGAACTCGCATACACACGTGGGGAAATCACTAAGGATGCGGCCACAGGCCTACTCCCCGTTGAAGCGAAAGAGGCCAGCATTCGAAAACCATTGGGCGTTAGAGACCTACGGTTGACTTTGGAGTTGGGCGGTGGTGTCCTCGGTCACATGCCACTCATTGTAGACCAGATCATGAACGGGTACCTCGAAGACGAACTCGAGACCGAAAGACACGAACGGCTGGAGAATGGCGTTGGTGAGCCGCATCATGATGTCAAACCCGAAGACGAGATGGACTTGGACGAAGACGAAGACGAAGACGGTTCTCTCCTAGACTGGGAAGGTGGCACAATTGGTGATCGGAATCAGTTGAGCTCTTTGCTCGATGAGTGTCTGTCCATGGCCGCATGATAATTTTATACCCCCGTTGACTTTTTTTTTACTCCCGTTTCATACATGCCACATTACATGGTTTTTCTGCTCTTTTTATTTTATTTTATTCTACTCACGGTTTGGATGGTGGCTCACGGCGTCTGGGTACTACCGGGGGGCCTGTCACTACTTGTGACACCACATGATTTGCATATGGACTTGGAGTTTGAAGATATTGTCTTAACCGCCTCTGCCTTGTCCCCTATGTTTCACCTTCCTATCTTGGTCATGTACAGTATCGCTTCTTAAGGGACAAGGCGAAGCGGTCGATATCTCGAGGATGAAGAGAAAGCAAGAGACCTAAAAAGCCGGATGGCCATGACCCCTGTTGGCAAGAGGAGGTCAAGCTTGCTCGATACCCATGGATTCTATTTTGCTACTTGGTTATCTTGAGAGTTATTGCATAGTTACACATTAGGACATGGACTTTTAGACATCTAACAGAGACAGATTCCTGTCAAGTATTGAATTCCATGGGCGATTTGCCCCCGAACGCCTGTAGACAATACACCCCCAATGAACATGCCAGCTAGTTGATGGTACTTGCCACGAGCTTCAAAATCTCCTCCGTGGTCTTGTAGGCATTGACTGGGTCCTTCGCGATGGACTGCCAGACCTCACCGTGCTTGGGTTCCATCGAGATGCACTTCGACACGACATCCGATCGTTTTTCCTGTAACGTAGATGTCAGCTGGATATTCCAATAATAACAGAGAGCCTAAAGAATGAATGAAAAAGCGGAAGGGGGATAACAAACCTCAGTGCCATGCTGCATAAGGAACTTGTAATACCAAGCCCAGCCATCACCGTAATCACTATCCAAGACGATCGCCTTCTCAAACCAGGTCATGGCCTTCTCCAACCGACGCTCGCCCCAGAAGATACGCGCGACAGTAATGAATAGAATTGGGTCGTTCTCGACCTTCTTGATGGCCTCCAGACTGCGTGCCTTGCGCTGAGCACGGGGCTCGAGGTACCAAATGCTTTCGCTCCACAGAAGCCCCGATGTTGGGACTTCCTGGATCGCGCGCGCCATGATGACCTTGGCCTGGGCGATGTTGTTGGCGCGACGTTCAACGCGCACACTTTCGGTCCAGAGCTCGGGATTCTTGGGAACGGCCAAACGCGCTCGATCGAGGACGGATCGAGCCCGGACGACGGCGCCCGCTTTTTCTTCTAGTCGCGAGGCAAGTAGCCATAGCGCAACAGACTTGGGGCAGGCTCGGGTGCCTGTTCCATATGCCTCGCGCGCCTGCGGGAGCTTGTTCTGCGCTTCGTAGATTTGGCCCTTGATCATCCAGAGCTTGTCGGCCTTCGGGAAGAGTTGGAGGCCTTGGTTTACTAGGTCCAGAGCGTCGTCGATGTTGCCGAGCTGCCGCTCGAAAGCAACGCTCTTGGTCCACACGCGATCTGTGCCGGCTTCGCGACGGGCGGTAGCCAGAAGCTCTCTGGCTTGATCGGTCTTTTTGGCGTCGGCTTCTAACTTGACAGCAGCCAGCCAGATATCTTCGTTGTTGGGGTTTTGATTGAAAGCACGGCCGAGGACTCGGCGAGCATCGTCAATGTCGCCAGACTGCCACTTCTCCTTGGCGAGAAGGAGCCAGAGTTCCTCGCTCTGGGGGCACGCTTCGACTGCCTTCTCCAGAACCTGCCAGAGAGCTTCTTTGGTGCCGTGGTTGCGCTCCAGGTCCGCTGCCGCGAGCCAGATTGATCGGCGGTTCACAAAGACTCGCAGGGCGTAAGCGTAAATTGCCCGGGCAGTCTCATAGTTACCACGGGCAATGCTGGCCTTGGCGTCGTCCATCCAGATATCTTTTCGATCATCATCCTCATCCAGGCCCCATCCGAGAGTCTCCTGGATGATACTACCACATGTAAGAACAGCGCCTTCGGCTTCACATTTCTCGGCTTCTGTGATCCATTCCTCTCTCTTCAGCATGGCATTCTCTCGAGCCAAAGACTGAATAGCACGCTTCATGACATTGACCTTCGCGAATGTACCCATCTGTTCCTGGAGTCGAGCTGCAGCAATCCAGACTTCATAACTGGTAGGAACAGCCTTGCGAGCAGCATTCAAGACTTTCTGTGCATTTTCTGGTGTCTCAAGACGAGCAAGAGCAAGCCACAACTCGACCGACAGAGGAATGATTTCAACGGCCTTGGCCAACAGCAAGCGCGCATCGGCAGGATCATCTTCTAGATTGACAGCTTCCTTCCAGATCTGCACCGATTGGGGAATGTGTAGAATAGCTTGTCGAAGAACGTTCTTCTTGGCACGGGTATCCGTTTCTAATCTCATGGCCTCAGTCCAGAGTCTTGTGGAACGGTCATTGTTCTTGATAGCATTCGCTGCAATGACCTTTGCATTGTGACCTTCATTGAGTCGAATGTTCTCTAGCCATGCATCTTCGCTTTTCGGGCAAAGTTCACAGCCCTTAGCGATGAGTGTCCTAGCAGCCACAATCCGGCCGGCAAGCTCCTCCAGACGGGCTAACGCAATCCAACCAGGAGCATGCTTAGGGTTGGTCTTGGTGACGGATTCTAACAGAGTACGAACTCGCTTGATATCGCCCACCTCAACTTCACCGGCTTTAGCCTCTGATTGTGTCAAGCTGGTGAGGTAACCCTTGGGGTCGACATTCGTAGCGGTTCCGGATGTTTCGGTGGATGAGCCCAGCGCAGCCTGGTCAAGTCGGACCTTCAACACTTTATCACGCGCCGCACCGATATCTGCGAAGTTCATCATGGCGCTGTCTGCGCTTTCTCCTTCGCCGACACTCGTTTCCGTACCATCTTCGGCAATTGTCGTTCCGTATTGCGCTGAGTCTCTCGCGCCAGCAATGACACTATCCGGGACGGCGTAGTGCCGCTGTCGGGCATTCTGTTTATCTCGTCGATGCTTGCCCGTCAAGTCTCCAACCTCTGGGAGGTTGGCCCAGTCTTCTTCAGACACTGAGGCCAGTGTGCGTTTCAGATCGGCAAATTGGTGTTGGATCTTCGGGTTGTTGCGTTCGTATTCTTGTTGTTCGGCTTTTTCTCGAGCTTCCCTGTAGGTGGCGAACGATTCATGTCGGTACTCTGTCCAAACAACCGGGGCTAACCCGATAAACAAATGGTTTTGAAGGGGTTATGGGAGGGGATATTACTAACCTGCGCGCTCTCCGACGCTTATCCATCTTTTCGTCTACCTCCTGGTAGATGCGGTCTGCCTCATCGTCTTCTTGGTCGAACTGTCCGTATGCGAACAGCCCGGCCTCGTTCTCGGGGTCCTGGAACCGCTCATCTTCCTCCTCCTGATCTTCCTCTTTCCCGCCTTTTTCTCGAGTAGTGGCGCCGTAGGCAGTGGGTGCAGCAGCTCCCAGAAGCTGAGCTCTCTTGGTCAGAGCAGCCTGGATCTGTTCGGGCGTAGGTCCTTCGCGCGCCGGGCCAAGATCGGAGCGAGTGGTGAATCCTGTCGCACCACGACCTAGACCAGCAACATAGTTCTCAGGCGCTGCCTGGCTCAGGAAATCCTTTCTTCCAGACGCCATGTTGGGCACAACACAATTCGAAGAGCTCGACGTCGACGGCGCAGAAGGCTAAGGCGGCGGGCCCGGAAGATAGTAATTCCAGGACCGACAATCTTATCGCAAAAAAAAGTTCCCACATTGGAGTCGATGTACTTTGTTGCCGCAGGCTTTCTCTCTGGTTTCTTCTTATATCTATCAAATTACAGAGGCTCGTTATTTCAAGATGCCAAAGGTCAACAAGCCGAAGCGCAACAGCGCCGCTTCGCAGGGCCTGTCAGATGCTGCTGCCAAGACAAAAGCTGCTCACAGCATCTTCAAGATGAACACTGATATTGGCCAGCACGTTCTGAAGAACCCTGGTATCGCTGGTACGGGTTTCTTTTCACTGCACTGAGTATTCTATAGTTAACATGGTGTTATCTAGCTGCAATTGTGGAAAAGGCCGAGCTCAAGCAAAGCGATGTGAGTGACTTACAAAAGACATTAGTTGACTTGACAAACACTAATGGTGTGAATCAACAGGTCGTCCTTGAAATTGGTCCCGGTACAGGTAACTTGACAGCCAAGATTTTGGAAAAGGCGAAGAAATGCATCGCCGTGGAATTGGATCCTCGTATGGCTGCAGAAGTCACCAAGCGCTTCCAGTCCACACCATACCAAAAGCGCCTAGAGGTCATTCTTGGAGATGTGATGAAGACAGAGCTCCCATACTTCGATGTCTGCATCAGTAATACTCCCTACCAGGTATGTACAACTCCAAATCTTTTACGAACGTTCTTCCCGAGTCTAACAGAGTCAAGATCTCTTCTCCTCTCACATTCAAACTCCTAGCTACATCTCCTGCGCCTCGTTCCTGCATTCTCATGTAAGTATCCGTCATCAAGGCTAGACGTACTCAGAAACGTTGTCTGTGTAATTGAGGGCTTACATGTGAACTACCCATACAGGTTCCAACGTGAATTCGCTCTGCGTTTATTCGCCAAGCCCGGCGACAAACTTTACAGTCGACTTTCAGTCAACGCGCAAATGTGGGCCAAGATCGATCATATCATGAAGGTTGGCAAGAACAACTTCAAGCCACCGCCACAAGTCGAGTCCAGCGTTATTCGAATGGTCCCTAAGAATCCACGACCACAGGTCAACTACGAAGAGTGGGATGGTCTTTTGCGAATTGTTTTCGTTCGGAAGAACAAGACTCTCCGGTCTAGTTTCATTGGTACGTCAAGCATCATGGAATTGCTAGAGGCAAACTATCGGACATGGTGTGCGCAAAATGACATCCCAGTGGAGGATGGCCCGGTTGAAGTCGCCAATGATGATGCCATGGCGATGGACATGGGCGAGGAGCAAGAGGAGGGACAGGCTGCCGAGGAACCGGTCGACGAGGTCATGGATATGGACGATGACGATGTTCCTGATTTCTTTAAGGAGACCACAAATGCCCGCCTCGAAGCAGCACTCAAGAATGGAGCTTCGCGCAAGAAGCGTGGCAAGGTTGCGGAGCTAGTCCGTGAAAAGGTGCGCCAGGTCCTGGACGATGACACTGGCCTCGGAGAGAAGCGCGCGAGAATGTGTGATGAGAATGATTTCTTGAAGCTGCTGTGGGCATTCAACCAAAAGGGCATTCATTTCAATTGAGCGAGACAGATCATGTCTGCCCCGGGAAAAGCATCCGAAAACAGAAGTTGAGAATTCGGGTCATGAATTATGATTACTATCAATAAAAGATACCATTTCCAGGAGGTTCATCACCAGCAGGCCGGAGATGAGCACGCGAGTCTTGAAACAGGCTTTGCCAGATAAATGCTTCGCTCAGTAAGAGCTCAATATCTTTCTCGGTCCAACCCTTCGTTGGCAATGCCTGGAGGAACATCATGACCTCCTGAAAGAACGTTAGTTACTGTCTAATAGTGACGATATTCACCTCGGAAATCGTACCTGGAAATCCATCTTGACCAATTGATCCGTCCATTTGACCAAGAATGCGGCGCAGACATAGAGGTGGAATCGAGAGAAGCCCTGCTCCTCAGCCTAGAATGACGATCAGTATCATGCAAAAAAAAAAAAAGTTCCCTAGGGGGAAACATACCATGTACGTGTCCCACATGCGTATCGTATTTTTGATGCTCATTTCCCGCATGAGCAAGCAGTTCATCCATCGGAAACTAAATTGCATAAATTCCACACCTTCTTGCTCAAGGTGCTTTGCCAGTGCTGCATCGATGCGCACTGTCAAGTCTCGTAGTGCCCTGACCTGTCGGTGGATGCCAGGCTGGGCATAAATGTAATTGTCCTGGATACCATCCAGCAGCTTGGTCAGACACCAAAAAGTGTCCGCTTCCACCGCATCTAACACACTTCGAGGCAATTGGCCTGGGTCCATGCCTTCTTCAACATTCAAGTCGGTTATGTAAACGCCCAGGAAGACCTGCCAGAATGGTGTGACTAGATCATTGATACCTTGAACATAACCACTTGCTGGGTGTCGAATGGCCCAGAGATAAAGGATGCGTTCCAAAGACCGCTGGGTGGCTTCATAGCCGTACAGCGGAATGTGGGGGCTGGTGCGCGGGACATCAATGCTAATCTGGTGCCATACTGCCTCGTCAAGTCCTCTCCCGCGGCCCTTGTTTGAAGGCGGATTTGCAGAGCTTGACCCGCTGCCTCGTTCAAAGGCCTGCCGGACTCCATCAAGGTACTCCTTACGCTTCCGTTCCAGAGTAGAGACACGTCGTTCACTATTTGTAGGAAGATAGCCAAGGAGAAGCTGCCAAGTCATTGGCCGCACTTCTTCCGGGACACCTGACCAAGCGAGATCCCGCAGTTCAGTAGGAGATACCGTACTTGCTTGTAGGATGCGCTTGAACTTGTTGATTCGCGTAATGCGACTCGAATGGATGTCCCTGTCTTTGGGCGAAGCATCTATAGGAGGTGGGGAGTGGTTGATGAGGTTCAAAGCATTAGCAGGGTCTATAACTGTCAGCATTGCCCTACTTTTTTTTCTGTGATCATCTCGTACATACCTTGTAAGATGTCCTTGTATTGAGGCCGCAGGATCTTCCCTTCTCCCTTGCGAGCAGTTGGATACATCGGGGCACCACGCTCTTCCGCGATATCTGCACTATTCGCGCGTTGCCTGTTGGCAGCTGCCAATCCATACCCAAGGGTTGAGGGGTTGCCTGCCCCACCACTGAAATCAATATTCTGGGCCTTAAGAGGCGCGGATTTTTTCCTCCTCATACTAGCAAGACTAGGGAGTCCGAATTCATCTTCGTCATCATCATAAACAATCTCGTCGTCATCATCTTCTTCTTCATCATCATCTTCCGTGGGGTCACGACTCCACTCGTCGACCCCTTCGGTCATAATGCCGGGGTAGGGTTGCCGGGGAGGTGAGGCAACCAGGTTTCCTGCCCTGCGAGCCAGGTTCGATGGAGTATTTGTCGCTGATGGCTTCGGCGGTGTTTTCGGGGCCGAGGTAGGTCTACCAAAAAAAAGACACTTGTCAGTCATTGTTTCCGACCAATTGCTGGATCTGTAGGATGCATTGCTAACATACTGTACAATATTGGCATGCGAGTACGATGCGCCAACAACAGTATTCGAGCCATAGAACTTCGATGATCCCTGGCTTAGGGGCGTACTTCGGCCAGCCCAGAATGGTGATTCGGAACGTCTTCGAAGATGTTAGCATTCGATAGACCTTATAGGTACTTCTACAGCTGTAGAAGAGGGCATATAAAGCTTTCACTTACTCCGACTTGTCTGCAAAATGGGAAGAAAGGCCATGTAAGCTATAGCTGCGATTAAAATGCGAAGGAGAGGCTAAAGATACGAACCAAGCTGGACCATTTCCTAGGGATGCGGTTAGCTCAATGGCCAGCAGAGAAGGATTCAAGAAAGCTTTAAGGTTGGGAAGATTAACATACCTGCTGCCCTTTTTTGTTCGCCATTGTATAGGGATTCCGAAAGTGGTGTGCTCATGCGGGAGTCTGATACACGTGCGGGGTGGCACTGTGATGGGATGAATGCCGTATCCTGCAGCCAGGCCATGTAGGAACAAAATAGAAGATCAATAGACCATATTTAGGAGGGATAAACTCGAAATAAAGGACAAACCAAAGCAATACTGTAGGTTCTAAGCATGTATAGATCCAGAATGTCTAGCTTTCGTCCCGAGTCGTGAAGACAACGGCATTACATAAGCGCTCCGCTTGGGGACTCCCGCGGTTGGACTTCTCTTCTTCTCTTCTCCCGCTCGCTCACAAGATTTTCGCTCTTCTTCTTAGTTCTGTTTTGCTTCTACTCTGATTTACTAGGGTTACGCTTATTCCCTTGACTAGCTGTCTTATCGCTTTATTGACTGCTCACTGTGTTATCATGGCTGACCCAGAGGATGGAGATGATCTCTTCGCTGATCTGTATGTTTTCTACTTCACTTCACACTGAATAACGGATTTCTGATCAAACTTCAATTTTTAGTTACGATGCCGATGAGACTACCAATCGTACCACTGCAGCCGCTGAGGCGCCAAAGCCTACTGATGTAGGCGCGACCAACCTTGCTCCTGCTGGAGAGGGTGCGGGACAGGATTTCGCCCCTGCCCCTGTCAGCACATATGAATCGCAACCTGCTCAGCCTTCAGAGTTTGACCCTGGTTATCACAATGGCTCCGGAAACGCTTATGGCACCCCTGCCACTACCCAGGCACCCCCTCCTGTCGAAGCCGAGTCTCATGGAACAGGAATCAAAGAAGACGGGTAAGTCCACTAATTGCATTTCTTTACATCTCCGCATTCGAACTCTACCCAGTTGCATGTATTCGTCTGGTTTGGGGCTTTACCTCGCTGGTACAAGCCTGGTGACGCCAATTGCTATTCATGGGTTCAACTACAATTCTGGGTGCAGGAAGGAGTCTCATATCTGCGGGTTATGATCTCTCTGGGCTGTGGAGTATGGGCTATTTGAGGAAAATTTTACCGGTTGGTTGATGGCGCTCGCGTCTTCAACCTTGAAATGGAGGGAAAACAAAATGCGGGCTCGGCGGCCAATCAACATATCAGTTCGAGGAACGCCTTCACACAACCACCAACGTCCACCAAAGTCTACGGATCATATCGGGATACTCTAGCATTTGCTGCCCGGAATCCAGCAGAAGCTCAAAGGGCACATCGCCTGGAGCCCTTGATCAAGACAATTTCTTGCGCAAATCAACCGCCACCCACGGACCTTTGTCACAAACGATATATAGTACAGCGGATACTATATAGTTTCCTGTCGATATACCTTGATAGGGCAGAGCAGAAGTAGCTATCTAGCTTGGGACTCTGTGTTAGACAAGGCAAAGGTTTTCACGGGTCAGACAGACAGACAGTGACAATTCACTTTTTACGACTGAAATACTTGCACCTCCACGCTTCTCATCTCGCCTGTCCCCGGCTTGAGCAGTTCAGAAAGAGGAGGATATGAATTCAGCATGGCCCATGTAAACCAGTGGGCTTGACGTTAAATCCCGGTCATGAACATCAAAGTCTCTCAAGACCATACAAGTATACATTGACAGTGACTACGAGTTACAAGGGTCATGTACCGACCTAGCACCTGCCCTGTTTTGGGCGGTTATGCTCAGAATAGCGAAAGCTTTTCGCACTCGAATAGCCCATGAATAGCAATACCCCGCCACCTTTGCACATTGATTTACTTCCTACCCTCATTATTATTTTCTACCACATTGTCTTCTTCATCGTCATGTCGCTCGTTGAATATCGTTCCCCTGGAGATTCTGCTTATCGTCTTTGCTCTGAACGTTCGCTAACCGGTGACTACTCAATGGTTAGAAAGATGTTCATCGGTGGTCTGAACTGGGAAACTACAGACGGTAAATATGTCTTTGTTACGCGGAAAACGCGTGATCTAGCTAACATATCTTGATGTTTAGAGTCCCTCCGTGACTACTTTTCTCAATTCGGTGAGGTTCAGGAGTGCACCGTAATGAGGGATAGCGCCACTGGACGCTCTCGCGGCTTTGGATTTTTGACTTTCCGTGACGCTAAGACTGTCAATACTGTGATGGTGAAGGAGCATTATCTGGATGGAAAGATTGTAAGAACTATCTCACAGTTGGGACAATTAGGGAAAAATGAACTGTTTGCTGACCAATATCGAAGATTGATCCCAAGCGTGCTATTCCTCGCGATGAACAGGAGAAGACTTCGAAGATTTTCGTTGGCGGCGTTAGCCAGGAGGCTACCGAGCAGGACTTTAAGCAATTCTTTATGCAGTTCGGCCGTGTTGTGGATGCTACTCTTATGATGGACAAGGACACTGGACGTCCCCGCGGATTTGGTTTCGTTACTTTTGACGGTGATGCTGCTGTTGAGAAGGCTCTCTCCCGTCCTCTTGAGATTCTTGGCAAGCCAATTGAGGTCAAGAAGGCACAGCCCCGTGGCAACCTGCGTGAGAACAACGATCAACGCGGAGGCCACCGCGCCGGAGGATACCGCGACCAAAGCCAGAACGACGGAGGTCAGCAGCAAGCCGCTCAGCAGGGACAGGGTAGTACCATGACTCCTCAGATGATGGCCCAATACTGGCAACGCATGCAACAGTACTTTACCGTTTTGCAGCATCAGATGGCTGCTGGTCAGGGAGGAATGCCCGGTATGAACATGGGTGGCGCTATGAACATGAACCCCGCCATGATGGCTCAGATGCAGCAGATGCAGCAGATGCAGCAGCAGCAGCAGCAGATGCAGATGCGCCAGCAACAGCAACAGCAAATGGGTGCGCAGCAGCAAGGTACTATGAGCCCTGGCCCTCAGAGCCCTGGCTCCCAGCAGGCTATGCCCAACATGATGAACACCGCCATGATGCAGCCCAACCAATCCAACACCCCCGGTGGTCCAGGCAGCGATTCCGCCAGCCCCACCCCCAACGCCGCCGCTATGGCTGCCAACTACAACAACGGAACCCCAAACGCAGCCAGAGGACAGGCTGGACCGGGATACAACGCCACTGAGCAGATTGCCTTCGAGCAGCAGAAGTATGAACAACAGCAGATGAACCGTTCGATGGACCCTCGCGGTTTCTCGCCTTACCAGCAGCAGGGTGGCCCAACTTCGTGGGAGGGCATGTACGATGAAGTTCCTCAACCTCACGTCCCGACCGGACCAGCAGGTATGAGACGCATTGGAAGTTCGGGTAGTGGTATGTGATTCTTACGAGTCTTTGCATATTATGACCCTTTCATCCCAATTCCGTTCTTATTTCATTTGTTCACATTAACTAACACTTCTGTCAAACAGGAACCACTCAGCCCCAGAGCACTGCGCCCGCTAATGCCCCCACTGGACCCCGTAACGCCGGCAAGCCTGGTGCGAACTACCGTGGTGGCGGCCGAGGTGGACACCGTGCCTTCCATCCTTACCAGCGCTAATCTGCTTATTATGGCCATTTCAAGTGACGCATCTAGTCTCTTCTCGTTTTCAGATACGATTTCGTTTCTTTCATGTGTTTTTTAAGTCTTTTTTTTACCTGAGGCCAGCGATTTTGGGCCTCATGGATTGATAATTGCGTGGCCTCCAGCCAGGGCGAAGTGGACAACCGGCGAGCTGTTTAGTATTGGCGTTTCCCATACTCTTTGACTTCACTTCAAGGTTATCTCGTCCGGTGCCTTTGTGTTTCTGTTCGCGAGGGTCGAGGTTTGAGGATCAACGTTGGAAGCTTGGGTTGAAGCTATCCGCGCTAAGCGGGAGGGAAATTGTTCGGTAATCGGTGAGGGCCCGTCTTCAATCTTCGTTTGAAGCTCGGCGATACACTACTTTTTGTTGTGGAGATAGCCTCACAATCAAAAGTCGATAGTGCTCATTCGAGTTATGTTGTGGATGATCACGTAGGCGGTAGGGCGTAGGGCGTAGAGGGTAGGGCGTAGGGCGTAGGGTCCTCGGTGTTCGAAGGAAAAAACTTCAATATACAAAGCTGCAGAAGTTGTGGCTCCTCCTTGGTGCCTGTGGGAACCAGCGCGACAGGCCTCAACCAAGCCACGCAGGGCTCTTATGTGTACATTAATTTACTGGATTGGAATTAAAGCTACTTCTAGCTAGACATAAATGCATATCTGATCTCAGAATCCTTGTTTTTATGGCGTGATGATCAAATTAATTGCATGGGCTGTCTTCCAGATAGGGCCACACGATCCACGTGACTGGGGAGATTGGCCAGTAGGCGCATCATCCAAAACCCAGTTCATAGATCTTTTGGCGTGCTTTGTGAGACCCTACTGACAATGTAACCACCCAGCTTGCAGCATGTTAAGAGCAAAATTACCAGGTAGTAATTTGTTTTCACAAGATTGTTCAGGTAAAGGATTCGTCGCTTTGAGTTGCTCTTTCTACCTATCCATCGCGCTTCCATTATATATACCAACGTTTCTATCTGTAGACCTGTCTCAACTACATGTAGGAATGATAAGTTACGAGGCAGTTATACAGGGTTCAAAATACTATGGGGTTATGTTCCAATGCTTAATGATAAGAAGGGGTGGAATACTCGAATTCAACCTCGGGCTGCTGTTGGGGCCAAGTTCTAAGAATATATGTAGTGCATGGTACTTTTGAAGCAATATACTCATTTCCAGGGCCACAAGACTATGTATCAATAAGACACAGGGAAGATTAAAAAATCAATATACAAGAAATGCTCATCAATTGCAAGCTGTAATATAAATGGATAGATGGTAAACATGGTAATGAATGAGGTATGTATAGAGACAAGATGAAAAAAGAATGGAAGTGATATCACACAAGAAGATGCATCTAAAGGCGGGAAGATCGCCATTTTCAAGCACGCTAAAACCGTCAAAAAAAAGTAACTCCCAAGCCACAGCGCGCGTGTCAGATCTAAGAAGGTCGAGTAGGAAGGAAGGTGGAAAGATGCGAGAGAAGAAAGAAGTGTAACGTCATATCAAGTCTGTGACGCTTTCGTTGGTTGTTTTTTATTGTTTTTTTGTTGTTTCTTTTCTTTTAATATGCCATCCCGTAGCCCGGGGCTGTGGGATGACGGCCTTCGATGGAGCTTCGCGAGCGGTGGCTGTCGGGACTTGTGCTGCGTCCGTGCGCTACACCGTAGTCATTGTAGACTAGGCCATCGCGTTCGTTGCTGCCAGGTGATCCGGCTCGCTTGGGCTCGTCTCGATAAGACTCGTATGGGCCGGTGAAGTTGAAGTTGCTCATCTCGGCGTACTCCTTGCGCTGTGGGTGGTCCATTAGGAGAGAGTCTCGGGCGTCCAGAGGAGTGAGGTCGTCGATGTCGCGGTTTGCTTTTTCTTTAAGAAAGAGATCGTTAGTATATGCACATGTTGGGATGGGACGCATATCACAAGGTAGCTTTGACTTACCAGCTTCTCTTCTCGCCTTAGCATGTGGGTTCTCGCGGCAGCAAGTGATGAACGCATTGACTGCAATGAGAATGGCGAGGACTGCAGTGAGAGTAGACTGCACGACAATGAGGACAATGCCGGTGACGGTCTTTGTTGTTTGGGAAAGACCGAGTTCTTCGACGAAGACCAGGACGCACGCAATGGACAGAACACGGACGACCTGGACGGCGATGTTGATTCCCATCGATGCCTTGGTGGCATATGGGCGGCTCCACACCAAGAGTCCCAACAGAAGGATTTCGCAGGCGAGCTGTCCGGCGCTTTGGAACAGACCGTGGCCCTGGCCGCCGGCGATGATGCAACCCTTGACCAATGCATATATAATGACGGGAATGAAGAGCCACCAGAAGTCCTTCTTGTAGTTGTCGTAGAACAGACTGTACTTTCTCCATGTTTCCTTATCCTCGTACAGGCTGTCGGTATCTCCCTCGGCCTTCTTGTATTTGCGAGCCATGTAGACGATGCGAATCGCAAAGAAAAGAAGTAGCGCTGTGAAGAGAGAGAGGGTTATCGCAGCCAGCAGCTTTGCTGCCCAGGAATCACCCTTTCGTAGTTGGTAGACACAGTATAGCACCCAGATACTGTAAAGCACAAGGATCATGTTGGTGATTGTCCGTGCCATCAAGCCCCAATAATCCTTCCGGAAGTCGGACAGCTTGTCAGGGAAGTTGCCATACAGCGCCCACACTTCCAGGACGACCTTCATTAAAAGAATACCGACGACAACCACAGCAATAACGATGGCGAAGATCACGAGAACAGTCATGAAAACATCGGCAGAAGGAACCATCAGATCTTGAGCGACTTGCTTCAGGTCGCTGACCGTGCTCGATGATTCGTCACTGTCCGAAGAGCTGTCCGATTCCGAAACACTATCATCGGCGGAGGCTTCAACCGAGCGACGGACCATCTGGCCGAATTCGAGGGTGTAATCCCAGCTCCGTTTCGTTGTGTTGGTGGACGATGAGCTACTATGCGTCATAGATTGATTCTTCAGGTACTCATAGCTTTCCGTGGTCAAGTTACCACCCGTGGCCGCCCGAAAGTTGTCGATGGACTGCAGCAGACCAGGCCAGGGGATCATACCAGTACTCCACATGAAATTCGAGGAGAAGCTGCGATAGACCTGGGGGTAGGCGACACTGAGCATGCCATTGGTGGCCATGGAATGGAACCAGCCCATTACATCGCCAAATCCAGGGCTGGATGTCGTTGATCCAGCAGCTCCTGCCGAGCCGACGGCAGAAACACCGCTCAGTGCTAGAGCGCCTGCCGCAATGCCTGCCGAGACATATTTGACCGCGCCGACGTTGGTGGTGTGGCCGTTGGATAATTGAGATTCGATGCACGCCACGTTACTGTGGCTTCCTTCCTTGGATTTAAGGATAAGCTTTGCCTGACCATCCAAGTCGGGCATGTTGAATGCGATACCAGGGATCTGGCTAGCATATTCGGCCGGAACCTCCATGGATCCGCTCGCCTTGAAAGTGCCCTTGGGGACGGGGCAAAGTTCTTCAACATGGATGTCGTTGCCGCAGGGATCAAATTCTTTGCGGTAGAGTTCGTTGCCATAGGCAGTGACGGTGATAGCCGCCGACACATTCTGTTTCATCGCGTTGGTACCAGCCACGTCGAAGACAACTACTCCAGTAGAACGAGTGTAGGTGACATCCATCTTTTGGACATTGATTGCCGAGTCGGTCATGCACAGATTGAATCCGCTCGTGGATAGGGTGTCGGCTGCCAGGGCTTGAGGCACGATGGCCAGGCCTAGCAGAGCCCAGATGAAGTTCTGCATGTTGGCCAGGCACAATTGATGTTCAATATGTTATACCAATCTCAATCTAACAGTTTGAACCAAGGAGGCGCGTATTCATCAAGGATGTAGGGATCGACTCGCGCGATGATCGGACGGGTGGTAACGATATATGGAGCGACTGTGGGTAAGTGCACAGGGGGTAAAAGTCAAATGGAAAAGCAGGATCAACCCGCTAGAGGAAAGAAATAAAAAGATAAATAATAATAAATGAGTCGAACGGTCGCAAGGACGTAGTGGGATTGTGAGACACTGGTTCTTCGAGCAACCAAGTGCTGTAAATAATTGAGCGACAGGCAGTGAACGAGAGTAGTAGGAGAGAGGAAGCGGCTGGGAATTAGTGAATGAGATTCCCCCTCTCACAATGCGATGATCTGTGGAAGAGGAAAAGAGAAGTCTCCCAGGGCTGGATCGTAGAATTACTACACGATTAGTCTAAAAACTTGGCCCCCTGAATTTGGGACTGATTGGCCCCCCGTTTCAGTCTAGACCTAACGCTCGGTATGTTACTATTTCCATTAGGCTTGGTATTTATATCTTTTATTTTTCTTCTCTCGTATTATTTCCCAAAATATGATCTAATCGCGTCAATTAGGAAAGGAGTCAATGTACTCCGTACATACATAAGCAGTTGAAGCTCATATTTAAAGCTTCCAAGGTTCCCACCAGACCATTTCAACCCAAGGTTAACCACTCAAGTTACCAAGGTTCCTGCCTAAGATGACCCAAAGGAGTGGGCGCTAAAAATTCTCCCGGTCGCCCACCCATGGAACACACATTCCTCCAAGGGGTTTCCAAACGCCACACCAGCCACAGCAACACGGGATGTCAATTGCCTCTCGTGTTTACGAATTATGATTCGACCATTCAAATTAATTCATACATTATTACGTCGGCGCAAGGTACGGCGGTACAGTATTCGGGGATAGCGGTACCTGCAGAACCGAAACTTGAATGTTCTGTATCCATCATCCACTTCTTCACGAATCAGACATGCCCATCACAGTGCTCAGATACATCTTATGTATGACGTGTGCCCCTCGCGGGGCAGGCGTCGCATACACAAGGATGGGAGAAAGCTACAGGGCTTAGGATTGGAGCGCCGATCGAAGATCCTCACACAATCCCAGTTCTAGACTTGCCAGTGGACCCCTTACAGGCTTCTAGATGGACACATAATGTTCTTGGAAATCTTGTTATAATGCATGTAATCAATCGAGTCCAGAACTAATGTTGTATGTTGTAGGAATCACATTTGCGTACTGCACATACATCTTGGAAACTATGAGCGTGTAAAAACAATTAAATTTGAGACCTATGTGGGTTCACTCTATGGTCCGATCATCAATGTGAGACAGGGCCAAGCGCTAGAGTGCCACCCTAAATCACCAAGATCTATTCTTATCGCCTTTGACAGCCTATGTTGTACTCCGTATGGACACCAGCAATTATTGTTGTGATTATCACTGACAGCCTCTGGTAGCCCGGGGCCTTCCACCATGCTTGCTAGTTGTCCATACATAATCTGTAGAGTATACTCCCGAGATCCGTCTTCTGTACGAACTAGCTTGTTGTTAGAGGGCAGTCACCGAGCAATCTGTAGAAAAGCCTTGCAAATATATATGTTTCATGGTTTCAGGTTGATTGTCACCAAAATGAACAAACCCTTCCTTGGATGATCTTAAATAATGGAGCAACTCCAAAATAGGGGACTGATCCCGTCTTCAGGAAAAGTCCCACCAAAGAATAGATAATCTACGGAGTATTAATGAAAACAACATAAAAGATTTCCCACTCAAGAGTTAAAATACGAGGTCTAGAGTTAAGGTCCAGGTAAATCACATATTGTAGATACCTTTTTTTCTCTAAACCCCCCAATTATCCAAATGTTGTAAAAAATAGTCTGCCGTTTATACGGAGTACGGCTTCTGTCCTTCACCTGGGCACAGCATTGGATTCTAATTATTTTGATATCCAAGCTCAAGATAATCCTGGCTGGCGAGAAAATTATGTTCATAATGCAACAATATATGTATCCTTTTTAATGTCTTGTTTCCTACTATCACTAGATGTTGGAATAATCAATAATGGTCGCAAACCACAGAATAAACACTATGTCAAGCATAATCGATTATACTACAAGCAAACTCACCTACCTGTTACTTGTACAAGGCGAACACCTGAATGAATACAAAAATGAAAGGTATATACTTCGTACCTTCCTATTAGAGCACACGGCAGAAAATGTAATATCCATACCGCCTACTACATCGTGGCTGACAACCAAAGACACCCATTTCACCCCTCATCACGTCCCTCTCCAGGCACAAGCTCGCTACCATGGGGCCCGAGGGGCTCGAGAAGCCGGAGACCCCAGAAAAAACCGAGAAAAGATCTCGTCGACGTGG
Organism: Penicillium rubens; assembly: GCF_028828025.1. Lineage (NCBI taxonomy): Eukaryota > Fungi > Ascomycota > Eurotiomycetes > Eurotiales > Aspergillaceae > Penicillium > Penicillium rubens. The sequence goes on from NW_026890600.1 coordinate 7,968,891, forward strand.
GGCCGAACTCGATCCATTCATTCGCACCCGGCTCTGTGTGCTCAGAACCACCGCCAAATGGACCTACAAACAAATCCATGATGAATACCCGCATATCCCCCTCTCAACCATCAAATCCACCATTCTCCGAGAAAGCAACCGAGTCAATAATCACTCACTAGCCCGCTCTGGCCGACCGTCGAAGCTGAAGGACGAGGATCGAGCCCGAATCCGGGAAGCTTTCCATGCGAATCCTCAAATTACATACGATGAACTACTGGTGGTGGTTGATAATAAAGTTGGCAAGGAGTCACTTCGTCGGTTTTTGAATGATGACGGGCTGAGGAAGACACAGACTCCTGCTCGGTCTTCCTTGGCTGGGAAAACAGATACCAAGCAAGTTGATGGGGCTCGGTCTGTTCAGTCATATGGCACACCTCCCGCTGGCTGGGCTGGTAATTTTGGGTCTGGTCTGGCACCCAGCGAGTCGGAAGATCTCGCATCTGCTACAGCGAGTCAAGTCGTCCGCAATTAGATGGCTTGTTGAAAGAGATACCCTTCGATTTTCGGCGTTGAGCGTTCATTTGGGGCTGTATGTTCAATCATCCAACCAGATTTATTCTGCATGTCATGACAAATATAAACTATATGGATATATAGGGCATTGGAGTGAAACTCCATTGCAGTATTAGTTTTGTACAAACTATTTTATGGCCTCCATGTCACATGGCGGACAATTGGTTCCAATGTGCATTATAGTAGAAATATTCACAATACTGTTCATTGACTGTATCTAGTGACCTGCAGCAATTATTGGTCCCGGGCATCTGTCAGGTCATTGTTTTCGGACAGCTTGTTTGTATCATGCGATTAGTGTCAGGTATATACAACATAGTGTGGGAAGTTGCAGGCAACATGCTAGCACAATAAACCCATTTATGACCCTAAGATGAAAATGAATATACTATGTGATGAGACTGAAGATCTGGGTAGGTCGTAGCCATTTGAGGTAGATACTCTGCCACATGAATATTGCTAGATCCTTCTCAAATAACAAAGCTGTCGTCACGTTGAACGGATCCATATATCACACTTCCAGAAACAGTCAGAAGTGAGCTGTGATTCACTGCATCTACTCTCAGATAGACCTGACTAGATAGTTACTAGACACTCACTAGGTTGGGGGGGGGGGGGGGGGAAGATAGTGGCAATGCAGCACTGCGTCAATATATTCCTTGCAGCCTTTGCTGCATTCATATAGAGCTGACATTCCCTTTCGATAGGGATATCATCGTTTTCCAATGCCCGCCAAGTCATATAGGTGGCTCCCGCCTTCTATCAACAAAGAAAATGGATCCATGTTGGCGTAAGAACAGTAAGGCGACCCAGAAGATGCCACTTTTACCGATCCAAAGACGAACTAAGCTCTGCTACTCAAATGTGAAGAGTGAAAAATTGAATTATCAGCCTCTAGATAATTACATTCGCTCGATATGTCACATGTTGGAATGCAATGCAAGTACATGTATCAAGCAGATGACGTATCATCGGCCATAATGAAAGCCCAAGCTGTGAAAACAGCAGGGAAAAACAGATTGTCCATATGTGAACAACTCCAGACGCCGGGGTATTTTCCTTTTCTCGAAAAGACTCGCCCACCCAGAAAGAAAGAAAAATCGTTAGATAAATGACAAAGATCATGTCATAGTCACATCTTCCGCCGGGGTAGCAGCAATGGAATGCACAGCAGAGACATCAGTCATATCATCATCACCATGTGCATCATGCGCAGGGGTGCTCTTTTGCGAGTGAGACTCAGGTGTAGGGGTGGTGTCGCTGAAGTTATCGTCGTCAGGTCCTCCGTCATTTTCATTCACCTCCTCCCACAGACGAACAGTCTTGTCCGCTCCACAGCTCACAACCAGACGCTTGCCTTCCAGTGTACCCGTGTGAACACAAAGGACAGCGTTTGAGTGACCTGTAAGGCGCTGCAAGATTTGTTTGCTCACAATATCCCAGAAGATAATAGACCCATCCTCACTGCCGCTGACGGCGAAGCACAAGGGCGGCTTGTAGGTCACACCCTGGGGCCCATATCTACCGAAGCATCCCGACAAGCTGTACTTATTGTTGACATGACCTTGGAATGTCTTGATGACGCGGCTCTTGACGTAATCCCACATCCGGATACAGCCATCCAGGGTCCAGGCCAAGACGTATCTGCCGTTGGGGGAGAACTTGACGCAGGTTGCAGGCGGGTTATCTTCCATAACCAGGGTGCGGAGACACTGGCCACTGTGGGTGTCCCAGATACGAATAAGTCCGTCCAGAGCACACGACGCGATAAGGGTTCCGTCCAACCCAACATCAATACCGGCAACAGGGTCGGAGTGCGCTGGCAGAGAGCGCATGACTTGTGCTCGGCGAACATCCCACATGAACACAGCCTCGTCATAGGAACCGCTGACAAGGATGTTACCCTTTGGTGCGAATGCGATTTGATACACGTAGTTATGATGGCCATCAAAGACCTTGGTGTGGGCCTTGAGCTGTATCAAAACATTAGTAAGAGGCGCTGGAACATAAAATGGTAGATGGGTTTTCTTACGGTGTTCACGTTCCAGAAACGAATCGTTTTGTCGTCGGAACCAGTTGCAATCCAGTCACCGCTAGGGGCCCAGGCAAGAGTAGAGATACCAGCTAGATGACCTTCAAAGATATGGATGAGTCTACCACTCGCAGTGTCCCAGACCCTGACAGCTGCATCGGCGCCTGTTGCGCAAAGTCAGTTATCAAGCCGTGTAGTAACTAGAACATGAGTATAATACATACCTGCACTAGCAATCATAGAGCAATCGGGCGAGAATTGCACAGCCGACACTCCGCGCACGTGGCCGTGCATCACAAACTTCTCCTTGTAGTTCAGATGCTCTGGCTTGGGAGGCAGCGGAGGCGGAGGAGGCGGCGGAGGAGCAATAGGCGTGGCAGAACGGTCAGACCAGTTGTCGGCGTCGCTCTCCTGGTTGTCGTCTGAGCCAGTCACATCATCTCTGGCAAGATCATCCGACTCGCCCTGAGAGAGGTCGTCACGGATGCTAGGGCGGGCGATCGGAGAAGGGGACCGGCGCTGGTTGTGCTTGCGTGAAGAACGCCAGTACTCGTCGGCATCCACAGCTAGCTCATCAGGGCTCTCGGACTCGCTGTACAGACGTCCGGTCTTCTGCGGGCGCAGTGGGGTGATGCCCTTTTGCAGAGTCCAGCTGGCTCGGCGGCGTGCCGCTTCATCATGGTCGGAGCCGGCAGCGAGTTCGTCGGAGGAAGACTCGGCCGGAGATTGGGCGCGAGGGTCCCGGCGGCGAGGCTGGGGATTGGCGCGGTCCATTTTGGAATAGGATGCGCAAGAGCATCCAAAACAAATAAACACGAATGCGCCGAAATAAGGTCAACAAGTCAATGTAGAACCCGAAAATGTCAGACGCGTCGCGAAGCACAATATAAAGGCGGTGAGTCTGGAGGCAGGCTTCTCAGCTGCGTCATATTAAACCACGTGAACTCGTAGACCATCAGGCGGAACAATATCTTTCAGGGTTGTTTTAGCACATTATCGAGCACTTTCTGTCCGTTTAATAAACTTGAAATAGCTGTGAAAGCTCATTCCAGTCAATATCGGGCCAAATGGTCTGCCCTATCCCCTCCAAAGCTCCGAGTGACATCCGCATTCTCACGTTCAACTGCTGGGGTCTCAAATACATCGCTAAGTACCGCCATGAACGCATGTCAGAGATTGGGCGGCAATTGGCAGTAGCCAGCCCGCCGCCAGAGATAGTCGGTTTGCAAGAATGTTGGACCCAGAAGGATTATGAAAGCATTCGCGATCAGACTCGACACATCCTGCCGTACGGGAAATTCTATTACGGGGGCATATTTGGCGCGGGATTGGCGATTCTGTCAAAATGGCCGATCGAAGAAAGCAGCATGTTCGGATACCCGTTGAATGGCCGACCAACGGCATTCTTCCGAGGAGATTGGTTCGTGGGGAAAGGAGTGGCCTGCGCGCGCGTTCGGTTCGGTCCTGGTACCGCTGACGTCGCCGAGGTGTTCTGCACCCACCTGCACGCGCCGTATGAGCGCGAACCGAACGACTCTTATCTCTGCCACCGGACCGCACAGGCATGGGAGATCTCCAAGCTCATGCGTGGCGCCGCGGAACGCGGGCACCTAGTCATCGGATTGGGCGACTTTAACATGCTGCCTTCCTCTTTTGCGCACCGTCTTATCACCGCGCAGAGCCCTGTTCGCGATGCCTGGCGGGAGCTGCACCCAGACTCGTCTCTTGCGGCTGCCATTGATCCTGTTGAAAAAGCACGGAATCGGCCGATTCCCACCGCTGAGTTCAATCTCACCGAGAATGGAGCTACGTGCGATGGGTCATTCAATACCTGGCGCTGGACTGAGGCGATGCGTAAACGCTTAGATAAGGGTGAGGATATTGTCGTTGACAAGGACACGCCTGACCCGCGCGGCAAACGTCTGGATTATATCTTCATCGGTGACGGTGGCTATCCGCCTGCATTCCCGCCATCTACCTGGTCTGTCCAGTCAGTTCAGATATCCATGACACAGCGCCATCCCACTCTTCTCTGCTCGCTGAGCGACCACTTCGCCGTTGAGGCTGTCATCACCCGTTCTTCGGTACCGACATACCCTCCCTCCCACTCCACAGACTCTGCTCCAGCTTCTCCCAATTCTCCCTCCCTGCATAAAACAAGCTCAAAGCCCGTCTCCCCCAATGCTTCTCTTTCCCCAGACACATATGACGACATCGTTCAGGTCATTCACAAATACGTTGACCGTGAACGCTCTCAGCGCCGTTGGCGCCTGGCGCATTTCCTGGTGTCTATTGTGGTTTCTATTGGTTGCATGGTCGGCGTCTGGTGGGTTGGCAGCCGCACGTACATCGGATTCATCCTCGTCCTGGTCAGCACGCTCAACTTCGGCGCTGGGATTTTGGATGGTTTGATTGGCGGACTGTTCATGTCTGGTGAATTGCGGGCCTTGAAGGAGTTTGAGTGGGAGGTGAGAAATGCTAGGAGCTTGGTGGTTGCCGCGGAAAGTGGTAAAGGTACCGTTCCGAAAGAAGCAGAGTGATCGGAGCAATGATTGATTGTTTTCCTTTTCACGAGCTGATTTGTGGAAAGAGCATGATACATGGGAGATGCGGCTTGATGGCGTGGCTTAATGGCGTGGCTTATCTGTATGTTTTATATTGGTTACAAAAGTGTAGTATAACATGCCCGGCTAGTCTTATCCTCGACTGGCAAAACTAATTCATAATTCGAAAGCAAGATCAACTTCTCGAGATAAAATACTTGTCTACAGGTCCAAATGGAAGAGGATTTGCACAAAATGAGCGTGAAGTGCATTTGTTAAGAAATCGTCATCATCAAAGCTACATAAACCTCCACCGTCCACCAGTATCAAGAAGCAGGCAGAAACGACAGAGCGAGCCAGCACAAGAGAGTGCGAATTTACTCAGCACACTCGCGCTTACGGGTCTCGAAGACACGCAGAGTCTCCTCAGCGGCCTTAACACCACTCATAACCATAGCGCCAAAAGTAGGGCCCATACGGTTGAAGCCATCGATCTCCGATAGCTCCATACCACCGATGATAAGACCCTTAGCGACCTCACGGGTGTTCTTAACAATAGCGTCCTCAGCCGCATTCATGTCAAGGCCACGCATACCGCCCAGCTTCTCAATAGCGTTCATGGAGACGAGACGCTTAGCACAGAAAGCGCCGAATGGGCCGTCATGGCCAGTAGTGCTGACGATAACCGGGGCGTTGATGGTGTTGGGGTCCATGCAGGAGTGGTCGTCGTGGTGGAGGGTGACGAGGGTCCAGTTGACGACGACACCGGCGAGGCGGACATCGTTGCCGTCTGGACGGGTGATCAGGTCTTCGACGCAGGTCGCGTTGAAGAGCTTGACGTTCGGGAAGGTGAGAACCTTTGACAGGAGCGTCGACGTGAACAGCGAGGCGTGCTTGACGACCACGAAGTTGGGGTTCGACGGCTCTTCTTCGAAGGGCACGCCGAGCTCGGTCAGGAAGGCGTCTGCGGGACGTCGGAGGACCATGGCACTGAATAGCTGACCACCCAGCCAGGCACCGCCGCCTATGTGTTTGTTAGTGACGCTGTGTTGGTTTGGGTGGACTACGAGAGAGTCTGCTCCCATAGGGACAAGACTAACCGGGCGACACAGAGGCCTCCACGATGGCAATCTTCAAGTCTGGACGGGCCTTGGCGAGCACGTAGGCAGTACTCAGACCACAGGAACCAGCGCCGACGATGACAACATCGCTCTCGGCGTAGTTGTCCAGATCCTGGAAGTAGCGTCGGGTCATGGCGCGCGAGACTTGGCTCTCGCGGATAGGGGCGAACTTGAACTCATCCCATTTGTTGCCGAACTGTTCAAGGAGCTTTGACTGGCCCTGGCCGGTTAGGGTAGTAGTCACCGACTCGGGGACGATGACCTTGCCCTTGATGCCGGTAGGGGCAACAGTAGCAGACTCAAACATGGCAGCGGGAGGAGACATAATGGTTCAGAGATCAAGTCGAAGATTTGACTTTGAGCCTTGGTTAGTTTGACTACTCAAGTTGGGGGGGAAGGGGAGGGGAGGGCATGATCCTTTCGCTGGTATTATCCAGATCAAGTTAAAGGCCGTATAATCTCAGAACGAACCCACGCCGAGGATGAATCTGATGTCCGAGAGAGACATTGGATTCACCACCGACGCAAGAACGAACACCGGCTCATCACCCAGAAGTTACCTGAGATACCTTGATCCCTAAGGGATAATGTGCCCAGCCAAAGAGTATCCATGGCTCCCAAAGGAAGGGCAGTATGTACTTGTCCGTTTGGGATCTAAACGAGAGTCAGCCCTGCGGATATACAAGTATACATAAATGGTAGATAGTTACTGTTGTAATGAAGATTCAGTGGAATGATATGAAGAGAAGAGAAGAAGAATGGAAAGGAGAAAGGGCCAACCTTTTATGCAGTCATACCCCGCCATCCCACTCGAGATGTCATATTCTCCGACTCTATCCGGTTTTCCGGTGGACTCCTCGGTGAGCTATGTTGTACGTTGCACGAATGAAATGCTCTCAAGTGACGTTTCTAGCTTTTCTGGCTTTTCTAGCTCTTCTGGCCTTTGGCTTCATGACTGGCCCGGAGTGTTCCGCCCCGGGCTTGTTACTTTGCCCCACGGAGTAGGTCCCGCGAGGAAAGGTAACTATGTTGTACATTGTAGATTTCTTGAATAGGGAATATAACATATAACTCTTATACTATAGGACCACCGCCGTTTAGGCTACAGATTTGGGTGTAGTACATCGATGTCTGGCTACCTACTATATATGTACGTGGGGGCCAAAGTACCAGGATCACAGAATGGGAACAGTCATTATCGGAAATGAGATCCACCTGGAGTCGCGTGTACATCTGTAAATTCGACAGAAAATATAGTCTATATACAGATTTCAATATTCGTTCGAAGAGCTTGGGCTTTCTGACATCATAGTCATCATAGTCGTCACAGGGCATCCATGGATATATATGAGAACGCAAAGCAGACAAGAATGTGCAGTGATCTCTGAAGGATTCAAAAATCACAGTACATAACGGTAATTGGCACCGTAATTATCCTCCGCTACCGGGCCATCCACAGCTTTCGGGTCTTCAATGCGAGGCCCATACTTCTTGTCCAGACGTCGGTTCTCCCATACCAGGAGCACACGCAGACACAGAGCAAGGAGGGTAGTAAAGAACATAAAAGCGGCACAGATTGCCATGCCCTTTACATACCTGGGGGCTTGTTCATCTGGGAAGATATTGGTACCCAGGAAAGGCCCACACTGACCGATCAGGTTCAGCAGGATAATACCTCCACCACGGCGTGTATCGGAGCCCTGGTTGTCTGTACAATGAGCAACGTAACACGTCCAGTCAGTAAAAGACCTTTACAAAACAAAAAAAAAAAAAAAAAAAAGGAAACTCTAATCCGAAAAGGAAATGACTCACTCAGAACCCACGGCAGAATATTGGCGATCGAGGGGAAGATCCCACAGGCCGCCAAGAACACACCAAAATATCGGATACCCACTGATGTGCAAGTCGCGCAAAGGATGTACCCCACGCCACCAACCAGTGATAAACCTGCGATCATCAATCCACGCTGTTGAATTCGATCCGCTACCCAGGTGGTCACGATTGTCGCCAGAAATGAGGCGAAGAATGGAGGTGCAGTGAGCCCCTGGGCGTTGATGGCTGTGAAGCCCATCTCCCTGAGAATGGTGGGTAGGAACACGGGGAGAGAAGAAAAACTGACGTTACAGCTGAAGTACATCAACTAGGTACACGGGTTACCGTCAGCAAATTGTCCGTAAAACACACACAATGATGCTGATGTTCCACTTACTGCTGTAATCCACGCTTTCACATCGAGAAGCGTCATGGCTAATTCCTTCCATTGGATCTTGCCATTGCGATCAGACTCCCCGGATTGTTGCAGGGCACGCGCACGCGCAACATCCTTCTCTTCCTCAGTCAGGAACTTAGCGTCCAGCGGGCTATCTGGCACGTAGAACCAAGCCAGCAAGGCCGCCGCGCAGACCGGAACACCCTCAACCAGGAACAGTAATCGCCAATTCGCCAACGCAGCATGCCCCGAGGTAATACCATAGGCCAAGGCGCCGGCGAATGTATTTGCCAGCGGCGCGGCAGACAGAAACAGACCGCATCGGAGACCCAGCTCGTGGCGGCGGTAGAAGAATGACAGCAGATAGGGCACACCGGGACCGAAGCCGGCCTCGAAGACGCCCATCAGGAACCGGAGCGCCATCATACCTTGCCAATTACTGACCGCTGCTTGGCAAGTCGCCATCAAACCCCTTATCATCGTTCGTTAGTCCATGATTCATAGATTTGCAATTGCAATTCCAGCCGAGTGACAGCATTGCATGTGGGATTCATACCAGGAGAATACCACGAAGGCAGCCCACTGGTGCGGTTTGACAATCTTCCACATCAGCGCTTGAAACTCAAACACGGTATATGAAATATAGAAGATTGTCAAGAGCCAGGCGTAGCTTTTTCCACTGAGGCCGAGGTCCTCTTCCATGCCGGCGATTTTGGCATTGCTATGGTTTACATTGTCAGCGGTTGTGCTATTTCACTTGCAGGTCCAAAGATGGTATTGCAGACGAACCCGATGTTACTTCGATCGAGGAAAGCGAGGAGATCTGGATACCACAGACACACATGGTTAGAGTATAAGTTCGTTTAATGTCTGCAGTGCGAAGCATACAGAAAAATCCCAATAATGTTGGAACACGCCAGTCCAATTTCCTTACTACTCGACGCTCTAACTCAGGGTCAATAGCCGGCAATATTGCAGTCGGCGGTTTCTCCTCGTGAGCGGGTACGGTATTTTTCTCAATATCTTCATCCGGGGCTGTTTGGATCACATCCTCCGGCTGCTGCTGCCTTTCTGAGTAACCCATGGTAAATCGAAGGCGTCACAGTCGATAATGGGATAGTGATCTGAAGGCGATGGAGAGAAGGGAGAAAAGACCGGACAGATCTCCGGGCCTCGGAGTCATACTTATTCGGCGAAAGGGAAAACAAGCCAGGATCGGCAGAGACGTGCTACATAGTACAGGAAATAATGGCCAGCTCAGTTCAGGTTTTGTAGTGATTGGTTGATCTGCAGAGACTATTGATGTGTCTATTGGTCACTGGGACAGACGAAGGGGATTTGAGTGGAGAATTGGAGACAAAAGAGAATGCGGAGGAATTGGCAAAAGCTTAGGTGGAGAGCTGAAAAGGCCCGAGGTTGGGGGAGTATGTACTTCATCTTCCTTTCAAGGGGATGAGAGTGTTCCCTTTATTGATCTTGACTAGCGTAAGGAGGAATACCTATTTGCCTATTTAATAGGGAAAAAAAAGATATTCTGCAGGAAAATGCTAGTTTGTCCTAAATGCGTACAAAATAGAGTACCCCTTTTCCTATCTGCTAGCATCCATTCTTCGGAATTTCCTATATAAACAAGAGTACAATCAATTATTCATTAACCACTGCCTATTCATACAAATTTGCATGAATAGATGAACATTTTCAACCGAGGAAATAGTTATAACTAGTTGGTTGACTATGAATACACTGATGCCTGCAAATTCAGGTGTTCTGCATCTCAGGTCTGTACCATCCACCGTATCAAAAATCTCCCGCGTAGTGTCGCGTTCATTGAACACCTCCATCCTTCATTGCTCTTGACCTGTCTACCTCCATCGCATCCCAATTGCTTCACTTGATTTGAACCTAATTTACTTGTATCTTCCCAAATTTGATTGCACTTGGCAATCAAGCGCCCAGTATGGATGACCCGGCCACACGCATCCCGGGGCAGCTGGTAAGACCCCAACAACTTCCTCTATTGATTGCCCCATGATCTGTGACACCCCCACTAATCTTGTCGCAATTATGATAGCTTCCCCACATGCACCTGGTTTCACGCAACCGATACCCCAGCATGCATATGATGCCCTCCGAGACTGCCGTGGAGTATTTGACGAGCGCACCCCGGATCTGTCAATCCCAGCCAATGCATTGGACATTCCTCGATGGTCCCCCAGATGGGACTGTCATGCTTACATGGCAGCCTCAGAACCATCTAGGCAATAATTTTGCTAGCGACGGGTATATCTGGGCCGACCAGGAACAGGCCTTTACCTTTGAATCTCGCGGCTATGTATGCATCCTGCGATATGAAGCTTTCCTTGCTCCATATAGATTCCATTCTAATATTTGAGGACACAGACCGTCGAGATGTACCTTCACCGAAGTGGTTTCCACCCTCCCAATGAGCCCGTGGCAACACACTGCCGCAAGCGCTACCGCATTACTTCATCTAAAGTACCGAATGCTCCCCAGCCCGACCCATCACTGTGGATTGTGCACTACACCCGTGCGGCACCTCAGGATCATGCCCCTGCAAACCGAATTCAAGTTACACCCCAAGTCCAGGGCATGATGAGCCAGCGCCGCTTCCTTCAGAGCCAAGGACAATTGGCCCGCAAGGACTTTTTGCTTCATGATCGTAACAGCTGGCCAGTTATCAATTTTCCGCCGATGGCTCCGCAGAACTTTGGGCAACCCGGTGCTTACCCGGCAGCTGCGCCTCGTGGGCCTGGTTTCTACGCACCCCCGGGACACCCAGGTGCAGTTCCGCCCAATGCACCTGTCGCCAAAGGGCCGCGCGGACACCGTGCGCCGTCTGCTGCCCTCACTTCTGCAACAGCCGATTTTGCTATTGAAGACGAGGATGTGTCCAGTGGTGATGCTATGGATCTGTTGACCCCCCGCGATGTCAGCAAGATGCGATACCAACAGCATCACGAGTGGATGGAGGAAATCTTCGCGTCGCCATACAGTATCTCGCAAATCACGCCGGTTTCTTTGGGTCTGGGCCGAAAGGGAGAGCTCGAGTCCCTGACCGCAGGCTTCTTTGATGCCCCTGTTGGAACCTCTGGCGGAGAAGGTCAGGAGGCGGGCGACGCCCCACAGGCTAACAAGATGGAGCCGGCTAAGGCAGAGGAGTTTGCCGAGCGGGTTTCTAAAAAGGTGGCGGACATGACTGCCGAGATCGAAAATCTGAAGAAACAGCATGCTCGCCGGATGCAACGTTTCAACCGAACCTCATTGCTCAAGGATGCCGAGTTGCGCCTCCGAGAGTCTGCTGCTGACCCAACCGAAAAGGGCCCAGAGATTTGGAGACTGGAGGGCCGAGTGGTCATTCCAACAGAGGACGAAACCCCGCAATTGGATTATATTGAAGATAAAGCCAAGTACAGGGTCGACGAGGTAGTCCGGGAAGTTGAGACTGCCTGGAATAAGCAAATCGTTGCCGAGCCCAAGGTATCCTGTGTCGAGAAGGGCGGTCTGCTGGAGAAGATTGAGCCGGAACACAGGGATGAGCCTGACTCATTTACCCACGATATGGTCATGGACGATGACTCCCACCTACTCAACCAGTTTGGCAGCCCGGGCGTTGATGTAGGCGGAGTCTCAAGTGTTTCCGTCAATGGACAACCAATTCACGGCGCTGCCATGTCCGCTGACGTTGACATGGATTTGGGGGACCAGCTCCACGCTGGTACCAATGGCCAGGCCAACGACTGGGTGATGGTAAACAATGAGAGCAAAGACCATACCGCGGTCGGTGGTGACTTCGACTTCACCAACATCGATAGTGCTGGGGATGCCTTGGCGGCGTATAGTGAGCAGAACGATGGGCTTGACTTGCCAGACCTGGAAAACTCGGCGTTTGGTGACGCATTCCATGCATCTGACAACGAACACTCGCACAACCCCGATACCGACGACATTTCCTAATCTGCCCTGGGATCTTTTAAAGTGTTTTCTTTTCTTTTTTTTTAACGAATGATTCTGCGGATCAGTTATTCTGGTCTGTTCCAGGCGTTGCGGGGCTTGTTTGGGTGTCTGGATTCATGCAGGAAGCTTTAGCTGGTTGTGTACCATAAGATTGGCCGGGGATTTTCTGCTTCCTCCCTGCGAATTTCTTGTTTGATTGCCTCGAATTGAGAGGATAGAGGGTGGGATCTCTCATGAATTTAACCCTATTTTTCACCTTATTTTTGTGTAGTGTCGGCTTGATGGAGTAAGATATGTCCCAATTAGGAAGGTAACAGTTGAGATGCATTTTCAGAATCAGGAAATAAAGGACACATAAATCCCTGTATGATTATATACCTACATATGTATGAAATGTATGAAATATGAGAAATATGAGAAGTATAATATCATAATTGAATAATATTCTGATATCGGGAAGCCGGTGGAGAATGACGATCAGCCGTAGATACTTCCATGCGCAACTCAGACTCTATAAGACCATCACCACTCACTACTATTTTACAACAATAAGCTTGAAATGTCTGCAATCGGAAAATGTGATGTTCACCTGGGCACCTGATGAACTGCTCGACTCCAATTCCGCCCCTCTCCGTTCATGACGTCAGAGTCGGGACTACACTTCCTCTGAAGCCCAAAAAGAGAAGCCCTGGAGAAGAATAGGGTTCGTCACCATCGTCATCTATAGGAAGGCGCTACCGACTTTATCATTTGACCTCCCCCAGATTCTTTCTTTTCTCTCTCAACCCATATCCCCAATAACCCTAACTTGTATTGATTGACTATATCTTCATACAAGAAAACAAGATGTACGTATTCCTGTATCCTCAGCTCCCACTTTGACTAAACCAAAGCTTAGGAACCGCAACCTATCATTCCGATCGCGCAAAGAGCCCCCTCGGCAGCGGTTCGGCATCTCCACCCTCCGTGGGATGCAAGCGCCGGAGCTCAGCCGCAAGATGACCAAGCTGATCAAAAGCGAGAACTCCGCCATCGGTGCCCATGAAGCTGCCGGCCGTGAGCGCACCTCGATCGCCGCCCAGCTGTCTGAATGGGGAGAGGCGACTGAAGACGACAATGTCTCCGACATTTCCGACAAGCTCGGCGTCATGCTCGCCGAGATAGGCGAACAGGAAGACAACTTTGCCCAGAACCTTGAGGACTACCGTGGCATCCTGAAGCAGATTCGCAACATGGAGGCCTCCGTTCAGCCGTCTCGTGACCAGCGCCAGAAGGTCACTGACGAGATTGCCAAGCTCAAGTACAAGGATCCTTCCAGCCCGCGTCTGGTCACACTGGAGCATGAGCTTGTTCGGGCTGAGGCTCAGAACTTGGTTGCTGAGGCGCAGCTGTCTAATACCGTATGTTTCATTCTGACATCAATCTGTTCTTGTATGGTGTGTGAGGTTAGTTTGGACTGGCTAACGTTCATATCATTTGTAGACCCGGCAAAAGCTCAAGGAAGCCTATGATATCCACCTGGCGGCCGTCATTGAGCGTGCCGAGAAGCAGACCATCCTGGCTCGCCATGCTCGTCGCCTGCTCAACTACATCGATGACTCCCCTGTTGTTCCTGGTGATGCTCGCCAGGCGTATGACAATGAGCCCTTGGCACGCCAGGTCCTTGAGGATGCCGAGAATGATCTCCGTGAATGGCAACCCAGCGTTGAGCCTATCACCTCCGCTGCGGGCCAAGAGTCTCCAGTTCATGTCAACGGTGCCGGTGTTAATGGACACGACGATGTGTCGGAGCGCCAGTCGGAAGTCCTCGAGAATGCCTCTGTGAATCCTCATGAGGGTTACACTGAACCGGTGGGAAGCGGTGCCCTGCCCGCGAAGATGGTGGTTGAGCCTTCGCTTGCGTGATCGGTTCAATCCTTCGCAGTGGTCCAGTGGTCTCCTTTTAGTTCGATTCGGACATACTTCGGCTGTTATGTGTAAATTCGGTTCTTCTCCTCGGATTGGGCACCAAACGTTGCTCCTGGGAAAGGCGTTGGCACTGAACATGGGGGGTTTTATACTCAGGAAATAATCAAATTGTGTATTCTAAAGTTTAATTCGCTAGTTTGTTAATTCGTTAATTCATTGATTCGTCTTTTCTTTTTCTCTTTCGTCGAATTTCTTCCAAAATCAATTCATATCAATATCGCGATTTGTATGTACTGTAGAGCATCCACGTGACCGCAGGCGCCAGAGTGACGCGGAAACCCCGAGCTCCAGCGGAGCTTCAACCATCACTCGCCCGTCTCACCAGAATCCCTTTCACGTCCTTCCAGCATCTTTTTTCTAATTTCCTCCTTATTTTCTCTTACTTCAGTACACAATGGATAAGCTTGTCGCCCAATACTCGCGCCCTCCCCATCAGAATGAGATGTACTCAGAGCAAGAGCAGCAGGACCTCACTGCGAGCGTCCCTCCACTCTCGCTGAAGTTCAGCCTCCCTCCTGTCGACAACGTGAGTTTACGATGGATACTGCTGCATATTCTCTTTGATCTCGATGGCGGTATGGTCGGGGGATATACGTCTATCCTGACGTCAACCCAAGCTGCGCCGTTCATCACAGCTATGCCCAAGAGAATCGCTAGCCAGAACCTATCTAAGCTTGAGACAAACGAAATAATGGACTGACAATGATTATTTCCTAGCGCTCTGCTTTCCTGCGTGCCATGACCGATGACCACTCCAATCCCAGCTGTCCTATCAAGCTCGCTCACGGCACAACAACCCTGGCCTTCCGGTTCCAGGGCGGTATCGTACGTTTTCCTACGTTTCGCTTATACCATGGTTTCCTTGATTGTGGGAAATGTATGCTGATTGACATAATGGGGTAGATCGTGTGTACCGATTCGCGAGCAACAGCCGGCAACTGGATTGCCAGTCAGACAGTCAAGAAGGTCATTCCTGTATCGCGGTTGAGTCGGGGTGAGGACAAGAAGACGAACGAGCCGACGCCAGGTCTTCTGGGAACGATGGCCGGTGGTGCAGCTGTAAGTTTCGACCGCAAGTGATGATGATGAGTGATGGTGTGATGGACCTTGGTTGCTGATGGTTGTTGCCAATTGCCAGGATTGCCAATATTGGTTGCGGTATTTGAGTCAGCAGTGCACTCTGCACGGTAAGTCAGCTCGAGTTTTGATATTCGCAGGGAGTGGAAGGACATTGCTGATGAACTTCTGTCTAGAAATCCGACACAAGCGCCGTATCACTGTCGCCGCTGCGTCCAAGATTCTTGCCAACCTAACTTACGCCTACAAGGGATACGGACTTAGCATGGGAACTATGTTAGCAGGAGTATGTGCCATATATTTCTTTTACAGCCATGGGACTTGGAAACTGACAATGGTCCCTAGATGACGCCCCAAGAAGGACCCGCACTGTACTACATCGACTCCGACGGCACTCGCCTTCCCGGTAACCTGTTCTGTGTTGGATCCGGTCAGACTTTTGCTTATGGTGTGCTGGACGCCGAGTACAAATACGAGCTGACTGAGGAGGAGGCATTGAATCTCGGCCGCCGGGCCATTCTGGCTGCCATGCACCGTGATGCCTACTCCGGTGGTTTCATTAACCTGTACCATGTCAAGGAAGAGGGATGGGTGCACCACGGATTCGATGACATGAACCCTATCTTCTGGGACACGAAGCTCCAGAAGGGTGAGTTCTCCAACGTGACGTCTGCGTTGTAAACGGGTCTAGAGGAATGAATTGTTGTGTAATATTGATATCGATATTTCATTGAATTATGCTTAGGTTAAGTGTCAACGCTGGTTTCAAGTTATATGTTCAGTTGGATGGAAGGCAATCTGAACATGCTCCATCTCACATTAGTAGTCGCTCTGTCTTTCTCCTGGCCTCTTCATGGGATATCTCCGATCTCCAACTAAACGGCCAATTGCATAGCCACCTCAATATGCGGAAACCTCCCCCTAATCAAACGAAACTTATCCAACAGAATATCCTTCGACATCACCTGCAAATTATTAAACGGAAGCACCACCCCCTGCATAAAAACAATATCATCAATGCGACTCGTCGTCTCCTCCCTAGTCGCCTGCGGCACATGAATCACCACATCAGCAATAGTATTAACAATCTCCAACAACTTGCTAATCATCGAGGATCCATGCACCTGAATCGTATTCTCCGAGATCTTGGTCAAAAACTGCCTGAGCTGACTCGACAATCTCAACGGCATCCCCAGTTCCAGCGAAGGACACGACGCATGCGAACTAAGCAAACAATTCGACATCGCCATCTGCCACAACAACGTCCGCATCCACTGCCTCGTAATAACCAAATCCGCCTGCTGCAGCTCCGACAAAGCCGAAACCTCCACCTCCCACAACTCATCATCCAACTCACGGTGTTTGCGCTCAACCCACGACGCAGTCACCTGCGTCCGGTCCCCAATCCACAGACCAATAAACGACGCATCAAGCATGCAGAACGTCTTAATCACCTGCGTCCAGCCCTGTTGGATATCCGCGCCCACGAAGGTATCTTCTTCCGGGTACTGCGAGTGTGGGGGCAGGGTCACCGGCGAGAAGTTCACAATGGACATGAATCGCTCGTGGATGAAACATTGCCAGTAGAGTCGTTGGCGCCGGGCTCGTTCCGCTGTACTGAGACCTGCGTTGACGGTTTTATCGCCTATGCGAAGCATCTGGATCATGCTGATTGCCTCGCGGAGGTGGAAGAAGCCCAGGTCGTAGTGGCCCAGACTCATGGCGCACATCTGGATGAAGATGCTTGTTGTTGCGCGCAGGATGGAGGGTCGGAAGCCTATTACTAGTGGTTGTTGGGTTTCCACGGACTGGCGCATTAATTCGGTTATTTGGGCTGGGGCTGATTGGGGCGTTGATTTGGTGGTTTGGGATGAGCGCGTTAGGTCCAGGGTTACTGCGGTGAAGGCGTAGATGAAGGCTGCGTGCTCTCTTTCTGTGTCCATTTTGCTGATTGAGGTGCGCACTTCGCTCTCAGTGATTATTGGGCTGAAGGGGTATACATAGGACATGTAGGCTGGGAGTAGACTTTCATAGTACGAGGTTGGTAGTTGGGGTGACGCTGGAGGTGCGGGTGGGGAGAGAAGTGGTGTCAGAGTGGTGTGTCTGGTGTCGGCGCTCTTGTATTTTGAGATGACGGTTCCTCGCCGTACGTTTTTCCTTGATCGCAATAAGCGGTTCTCTGTGTAGGTGCAGAGGAGATCCAGGTGCTCGCATTGCTGACATCTTTGCTGGCCGTTGCAGCGGACTTTGCGGCGATTACATGGGTCGCATGCTTTTGGGACTCGCGGCTGGGTATGTGCACTAGCCATTTCTCTTCTTTTTAACTTGAAGAGTTTCAAATGTTCAGGGGCTGATGTCTAGTCGAAACATGTACTTCTCTTCCCCGCGTTGTTGAAAAGGGCCTTGGCATTTTGGACCTTTTGAGCGTAGCGTCACGGGGTTCTCCGTGCGTAGGTCTGAGGTTGGTTGATATCGGAAAAAGGGAACGAGTGAGACTTACCTAAATAGGCCTGATTTGTACTCATGTGCATTAATTAAAAGCTTAGTTAATAAACTGGAAGACTGGGAATCCGGGGTGATCCGGGGTGAAACTGGGAACAGACCGGGTATGTCATAGTGCATAGAAGATTGGAAAGATCTGACAGATCTGAATCAAATCATTGAAAGGTATTCAATTGCAATCTGCCATATGACCTCTAACCAATTGCGAGCTATCTAGTAGTATATACCCCAGCCCTAAACCAGAAACACTCTTCCCTCAAACGCCTGTAAGTCCTCCTGTCCATCTACATTGCTAGCCAGCAATTTCCAATCCTGACTCTTCACCGAATCTGGTTTCTCAAACTTCTGTGTTGTCTCCGAGAAGTTGAGAACCACCAGAATGGTCTGGTTGTGATTTGTCTTGGTATAGGTAAAGACATTCTGATTCGGCTCGTCGATGATCTCAAACTCGCCAAAGACCAGGAGATCGGCATACTCCTTGCGCAGCTGATTCATCTGTTTCCAGAAGGACAGAACAGAAGACGAGTCTTTCTCCTGGAGCTTCACATTGATCTCGGGGTAATTGTCATTCGGGCGCATCCACGGCTTTGCCGATGAGGCCGGTGAGAAGCCAGCATAGGCATCATCACTCCACTGCATCGGCAGCCTGGAATGATCTCTCGCCAAATGCTGCAGGGAATCCATCGCTATGCTCAACTTGGCTGGGTCGTCGCCAGATATTTTGCTTGCCATTCGATAGTAGTTGGTGCTATCGATGTCTTTGTATTCGTCAATCGTCCATTCCCGGGGCGCATTCACCATTCCAATCTCCTGGCCCTGGTAGATAAACTGCGTGCCGGAAAGTGTGCTTTGCATCATGGCAAGCATCTTTGCAGACCGAACCCTCAACTCGGGTGTCTTGTCAGAGCCGAACCGACTCACAGAGCGGCCTTGGTCGTGGTTTTCCATGAACACCGTGGTCCAGCCATCGGTCCCCTTCAAGATATCTTGGGTGCTCTTTACGGCAGTTTTCAGTTCTCGTAGATTCCAGCCCCGCAAGTCGGTCAGGAACTTATAGTCTTTGCCGTGGCCAAGTTCCACGAGGTCGAATTGGAAGACCATGCTCAGCTGCTTCTCGGCTGCTGAGACGTAGCGCAGAACACCCTCCACGGTATGGGTGTTTGGCAGTTCGCCCACAGTCATTGCGTCGTATTTGGAAAGCACGTCGTTCATCTCGCGCAGGTACTCGTGCATGCGAGGGCCGTTGCAGAACAGCGAGAACGCCGGTTGTGTCTCGGACTTTGGATTCATGATTGGAGCATTGGGATACTCGGGGTGCTTGCTGTACATGTTGACGGTATCGACGCGGAAGCCATCCACACCCTTCCGCAGCCAGAATTCCATCGCCTCGTCGTAGACGGCCTGGCGAGTCTCGGCATTCTCCCAATTGACATCGGGCTGTTCAACACAGAACAGATGGAGATAATATTCTTGTGTTGTCTCGTCCCACTCCCACGCACTGCCTCCGAAAATGCTGCGCCAGTTATTTGGCGGCTGACGATTCCCATTGGCGTCGTATTTGGCTGGCTTCCAGATGTACCAGTCGCGTTTGGGGTTTGTCTTTGAGGAGCGGGACTCCTTGAACCATTTGTGCTGATCTGAGGTATGGTTCACCACCAAGTCCAGGATAATCCGGAGTCCTCGCTTGTGGCATGCATCAATGAGTGTCTCCATATCCTCGACAGTACCGTATGGGCCATACACGCTTTGGTAGTCGGCCACATCGTAGCCCATGTCAATCTGTGGACTGTCGTACATGGGACACAGCCAGATCACATCCACACCAAGACTTGTGATGTAATCGAGGGACGAGATAATGCCTGGGATGTCGCCAATGCCATCGCCATTGGAATCTTTGAAGCTGGCGGGGTAGATTTGGTAGATGATGGAGTTTTTCCACCACTTTTCGCCCACTATAGCAGGAGACATGGTGAATGTAAGGGATTGGAATGCAAGAAATGGAAATAGAAGAGAAAATATAGGTCATACGTCGGATAAAGCGGGGAGGCTATATATATTCCTAAAGCATTCGATTTTAGATAATCGCACTAGGTACCTCCCCAAGACGCGATGGAGTCCAGCCTCCGGGATCACGGAGGGAGGCCGTTGCTCTCATTGACTTGATGTCGGGCCGACAATCATTATCGGCTCCAGCATGCATCTTGGTGTCACACATTTCCCTGCGGGGTGTCTCTCTAGCGCTGAACAGGGGGGTGTATCAGTGGTGTATCAGTGCGACGGGGATTCCCACTGATCCCACTTATTCCACGTATTTCCACTTTTCCCAACTGAATCGCACGATCCGGAGAGCATACCGAACTGGCCGGTCCATGTGAAATGCGGGAGTGTCCATGCCGATTCGTCTCTCTTTCCGGGTCTAACTGACCTTCGTTAGTCCGTTCGAGCAGAAAATGAGGGGAAAAAGGAGAATGTCGGGCCGACAATTTCACCAATCAGCCAATGCGATCCCCCAGTTTCCTCTAACTGCATCAGGCGAAGTGGTCCTTCGATGGCCAATACGAACAAGGCGAAACACGGGACGGAGAAAAGCACATGCGGAGGAAATGCAGGGCGAAATTGTTTCTTCAACTCTGCGGCCCGACATCAGGCCAATCACGACTCCATGAAAATCCGGGGATAGTGGACTCACCCCAATACCCCGTACAGACAAACCCGGGGAAAGTTTTCCTCCAGTCGCCTCGCTTGTCAAAAGAATTAAGCAAGGATTAGACTTGACAAGTGGGCCAATGGAACCCCGCTCGACTCCTCGCTCATTATGCCCTATTGACGACCGTTAAGCACCGATTTTGTACTTAAAGACCGGACGCCCGCATGGAATACTTCTCTTCCATCTAGTTCTGTCCATAAGCAATAACCTGGAATCATCCTCAGAGCCTCCATTGGCACCTCCATCCTAGCAATGGCTTCTGAAAAGCAAGCTGCCGCTCATGTCGAGAAACATGACTCAATCGAACCGGCAGGTCATGCCCTGACGGGCTATACAGACCTCCAAACTACCGCAGAAGCCCACGCTGCCATCGAAAAAGAACACAACATGACCGCCATGGAAGCCCTAAGACTCTACCCCAAAGCCGTAGCCTGGTCCCTCCTCCTCTCTTGCGCCATCATCATGGAAGGCTACGACGTGGTGCTGATCGGCTCATTCTTCGGCTTCCCAGCCTTCAACATGAAATACGGCGAACTACAGTCCGACGGCAAATACGGTCTCGCCGCCTCATGGCAAGCAGGCCTAACCAACGCAATGAGCGTCGGCCAAATCATCGGCCTCTTCGTAAACGGCATCGTCTCCGAACGCTACGGCTACCGCAAAACCCTAATGACCTGTCTCGCCACAACCGTCGGCTTCATCTTCATCCTCTTCTTCGCGCCAAACGTCCAGACCCTCGTCGCCGGCGAGTTCCTCATGGGTATCCCCCTAGGCGTCTACCAGACCCTGACAGTCACATACGCGTCAGAGGTATGCCCCGTCGCACTGCGCGCCTACCTAACCACCTACGTCAATCTGTGCTGGGTCATCGGACAGCTCATCGCGTCGGGCGTGCTGAAGGGTCTTGTCGAGCACACGAATCAGTGGGCGTACCGCATTCCCTTCGGTGTGCAGTGGGCGTGGCCGGTGCCGATCTTCATCGGAGTATACTTTGCGCCCGAGAGTCCATGGTGGCTTGTGCGGAAGGACAGACGCGAAGACGCCATTAAGTCTGTGAAGCGGCTCACGCGCGCAGACCCCAATTTCAGCGCGGAGGAAACCGTCTCGATGATCGTGTATACGAATGCCATGGAGAAACAGACCGAGACCGGCGCCTCGTATCTGGACTGCTTTAAGGGGACGGACCTGCGACGCACGGAGATCGCGTGCTGTGTGTGGGCCGTGCAGAGTCTGTGCGGTAGCGGTCTGATGGGCTACTCGACTGTCTTCTATCAGCGTGCTGGGCTGGCGGACTCGCAGTCGTTCACTATGTCGCTGGCGCAGTATGCGATTGGAGTTGTTGGGACGTTTTGCTCGTGGCTGTTTATGACGTACTTTGGTCGTCGCACGCTCTATGTGGGTGGTTTGGCGGTTCTGGCGGTTATCCTGTTTGTTATTGGGTTTGTGTCTATTGCGCCGGCGACGACGTCGCTCTCGTGGGCGACGGGTTCTATGTTGCTTGTGTATACGTTCGTCTATGATTCGACTATCGGGCCTGTGTGTTTCTCGCTCGTTTCGGAGATGCCGTCGTCGAGACTGCGGACTAAGACGGTTGTGCTGGCGAGGAACACGTATAACGTGCTCAATCTGGTGACGGGTATTATCATTCCGTATATGCTGAATGTGGATGCGTGGAATTGGAGGGGGAAGTCTGGCTTCTTCTGGGGTGCGCTGTGCATTTGCAGTTTTGTTTGGTCGTTCTTTAGACTTCCTGAGCCCAAGGGTCGCTCTTATGCTGAGTTGGATGTTCTGTTTGAGAACAAGGTGCGCACAAGGGAGTTCCCGTCTGCGAAGACCGGTTTGGTGCAGAGTGAGCTTGAGGGGGAGAAAGGCTCGGTTTGAGGTTAATATCTGGAAGTACTGGAAGTATAGCAAGTTTGACATGTATTATGGCACTTATTAGTGAAATCAATATTTACCTTGTTTGATTTGGATCCTGAGATCGTGGCACGCTTGGTAGAGAAGATTATAGCTGGGAGCAGCCCATACGAAGGCCAGTTTCTTGAAACACTTCTGATTCTGCTAGGAAATGCTGTTCGTACACAAAAGAATATTTGCAAAAAAATAAGACAAGAAGCAGATGAGTATAATCATTAAACCAGGTATACGCCACCTATGACATTGAAACAAGGAAACAATTTTTAGATCCTAAAGAGACCGATATATCAGTTATTCACCAAGAACTTCATCCTGATACCCATGGCCGCCAATTCGACATCCAAGTACCGCAGTACACCAGGCACAGCAACGATGGTAACATCGTCACCGCCGACGTAGCGGTGTCCATCACCATCTTCCCAGACATCAGCACGGGAGTCATCGAAGGTAGCCTCACGGGCACAACGACGGCAGCGCACAAACCCATTGACACCGCCCACAGCACCAATTGCAGCACCAGCATGAGCATTAGCGCTCTGCTGGTTAGGAGCAACCTTGGCAGCAGCAGCCGCAGCACCCGGGTTGATAGCAGTGCGGGAGCGGGACGAGCCGGAAACAGCAACTTGCGTAGACAGGAAGGAGCCACAGCAGCGACAGATCCAGGTATGCTGGGCGTCGGAGCAGTTCATGAGACGATCCTGCAGCAAGAAGGCCGCACCGTGAGCAATGAGCGAATCACGCTCCATCTCTCCGACACGGATACCACCACCCTTCGCACGACCCTTCACGGGCTGGCCCGTGAGCGCGTTGACGGGTCCAGTCGTACGCACTTGGAACTTGTCGTTCACCATGTGACGGAGACGCTGGTAGTAGACCAGACCCATGTAGATGTCGGCGGAGAACTCGCGGCCCGTGACACCGCTGTACAACGGCTCGTTGCCGTAGTAGTTGTAGCCGGCTTTGCGGAGCTGCTCGCCGAAGTAGTCGGTTGCGGTGTTTTCTTCGGAGAATTGGAAGGGAGTGGAGTCTTGCGGGAGACCGTGCATGGCACCGGCTTTGCCGGCCATGGACTCGATCATTTGAGCGATTGTCATACCTGAGATGGGTTAGATGGCTGAATATACTTGGTGTTAAGAGAAAGTGGAACTTACGGGATGGGAAAGCGTGAGGGTTGATGATCAGATCGGGCTGCATGCCGCTCTCGGAGAAGGGCATGTCGACTGCAGGCCAGAGCTGAGACAAAACACCCTTCTGACCGTGACGAGACGAGAACTTGTCACCAATGACGGGCTTTCGGGGAATGCGGTACTTGATGCTGAGCGATTGAGCAGGCTCGTTGCCAGACTCGGAACCCATGATGCGGATGCTATCGACGTAGCCTTCCTCGGCATCCTTGTATTTCATATAGTGGGTGACTCCATCGACGTTGACGTACGAGTCGGAGGCGGGATCAAAGCGGACATTGTGCCAGGCCGCGATCTTATCGCCTTCCTTAACACGAGCACCCAGGTGCGGCATTCCATCTTCGTCGATGGTGTTGCGCACCTGGTCTTTGATCTCGTCGCCGGGGGCGAATCCGAACAGCTTAGTGACCTCCCGCTTGGACTTGTTCCGGCGGGAGTCGTTCTCGGCTAAAGTGACGACCTTGGTCTTGTAGACTGTACCGTGACCGAAGCCACGTTCGTGTGCGGACTTGTTGATAATCATAGCATCGTCCATGTCGTATCCGGTGTAGGAGATAATAGCCACAACTGCATTCATACCGTTGGGGAAGTTGTCCAGACCGTAAGCGTTGTAGAGAGGTGGCCGCACAATTGGCGTTTGACCCGTTTGGATGCGGTACAGCTTGTTGTCGGTACGGTGAGCAATTGAGGTACCGGGCGTACCCATGGTTTGTTTGCTCATCTGACACTGGTACATGTTACGTGGAGATTGGTTGTAGTCGGAGAAGGGGGTCATGTTCGCGACGATGGAGAGGATGTTCGTGGGCGTGAACTCGATATGGGTCGAAAGACCGGGGATCAAGTCAGACTCCACACAGGCAATCTCCATGAAGGGCTGCTCGAATGGTCCGACGTAATCCAGCTTATCCAGCGCCAGATACTTGACAGGGCGGTACATTCTCGCTGATTGGGAGAACATGTAGACACCTGGGTATTGACCGCCGCTTGAGTTGGGAATATATCCAACTTCCAATTCACGAGGGATGTTGTTTTTGCCTTCGACCTTCCAGTACCGGATGGTATCGGCGATTCTCTGGGCCTGCTTGGGCGAGCAGTAACCAATGATTCGGCCATCCAACTGAACGACCACGCTCTCGTCCAGAGCCACTGAAGACTCAGACCGGACACCGAGCTGAACCAAAGTGCGAGGCAGATGAGATACATCCAGGTTGTCTGTGGCGATTAAACATTTGTGCGACAAATGGTTGAGCAGACCGCAAGGCGATCCATCAGGAGTGTGAACGGGGCAAAGGAAGCCCCAACTTTCTGGTAGCAGTTTGCGGACAGTGGTGGTCTTCAACTGAGCGAAGAAACTACCACGGTGAATCATGCGGAAATGACTGATGAAACGGTAGAAGTTGATCTTCTCTGCAATGACGGTGTAACCTGAAGTTTGTTGCAAATCAAGACCCGTAGGACTGACCAAGTTACCGGTGGAAAGGAAGTATTCGAGCGCATTACCAATGTTCTCGTTTGATCGCTTGACGATCTTGGAAAGGAAGTCTCGTTCAAATGCTTCATCGGTGAACTTTGCGCCATTGTTACGGATGGACCAGTCGCGGGCAATGGGACCGAATGAACGGAGCCACTCCTCAATACGTTCCTTAAGAATCATTCCGTAAAGGAAGCCACCAAGCAGAATCTCTTGGTTGGAGACGGCATCGGGATTGTCAGGAGCACAGTCTCCTGCAACAGTAGAGTAAAGCTTGCGAATCATAAAGGTAATCAACTTGAACTTGTCCCAATCTTGCGACTCGGTGACATTCTCATTGCCAAGATGGGGCAGAACAACCTTGCGGAGGAACTCTGTGCCAACTTCCTCATCGGGCATGTCAGCGGGCACCCCGAGCACAGGTCGGAAAGCCTTGCCCAGGTGAGATCGACAATCGTACTGGCTGTGCTTCTGGTAGGCGTGGTAGGTTCTCAACAAAAGCTCGACACGGTCCGTGACGAAAGTGTTGGACATGCCCTTGGAGGAAGCGGCACCGACAATGGCCTCAAAGATTTCGCGGTCGTTGGTCTCGGCAAGTGCCTTGAGAATCATCATCACGGGGATAAGGTATTCATTCTTGCGCCATGAGAAACGGAAGGTGACGTTTCCATCGGAGAGGTAGTGAAGCACGTTGGTCTGCGAAGTCTGATCGGGACGGACGGATCGTATTTGAACACCGAACTTCGTGTAGGTCTGACCACGCTTGACGAAAGAACCACGAATAATGGACATGGGGTAGTTGCGCTTGCCGACGATCAGCATACGAATGAGCTTCTCGTTACCGTTGACGATGTAGAAACCGCCCAGTTCCTCCGATTCTTCCTTGTGTCGAACTAGCTCGTCGGGGGTGGCCTTTTCGAGGTGACACCGGTTGGTGCGCACCATGATGGGGACATTACCCAGCTCGCGGACAGACTCCATCCAGTCTCCATTATTGACCTGGTACTCGAGGCGAGCGCGGAGCTTACCACGGTACGTCGCGTGGCGCTCTCGACATTCCGAGGGGTAGATTTCACGGTTTCGGGTGGTGTATTTGTTGGTGGGGGGCAGGGTAGGCTTTTCGAGGAAGATTTCACGCACGCGGACGTTCAAGCGATTCCGCTTAGGCGGGCGAACGCCTTCTGCTTGGCGGGCCTTCTTCTGCTCATATGTTTCTAGTTCACCATCGAGGAAGGTCTTGGTACCGATATCCCTCAATCCTGCCTCGAGGATCTTGCTGTCCTCGAAGAGAGCATTGAAGGAATCGATATGCGGTCGAATCGACTCGGCCAGCGATGGATAAGCCGTGTGATCCGTGGGAGGATTCCTGAACAGGTTCTCCCGTCGCAGGGTGTCGTATTCGACTGACCACTGGGTATCTGTGGCTGCGGGAGCCATGATGGAAAATCGCAGCTCTCAAAAGCCGGTTGATGCGGTATAGGAAAAAAAAAAAAAAGATGGACTGAACGGCACAATAAATGTGACCGTCAATGTAAAGATAAAAAAACGTGACAATATCGGTTCGATTCCTCCGCCCAATATCATACAGCCATGAGACCACAGGAATTCAACCGACAATGGCAGGCTGCCAAAAGACGAGAAGGCCTGTTCTGCTTGGGGAAATTTTTCGAGGGTGGAGCCGGATGCTTATCATCACGTGGTGATATGCATTATGGCCTGAGGCGCCCAATTGAGGTTTCCAAAAGTTCGACGTTTTAAGAGGTTCATGCCCCGTTCATCCCATCTGTCCCTACTAAAACTCTAGTTCAACTGCAAGTTCCTGACATGCTCTTGAACCCCCTAATCCTAGTAAACTTTAGATTAAACTTGCAACATCACCAGGAATGTGGAAACCTTTCAAACCTTTTTGTAAACGCCACACGGGCTGAATATGCTGCACAACGCCATTGAAACCCCCTCCATTTTGAGGAGGCTAAGCGCCCTCGGGTCATGTGTGTAGGTAGATCGGTCAATTCTCCATAGAAAATAGTACATATGTAGATCCAATATCCTTTTCCTATTGACATCTGCCGGCAGTTATCCCCTTAAAACTTCCTTTCCCTCTAATAATAGGCCTAAATTGTTGTTTCTGGGTTTGTTACGGTGTGACGATCTTTCTTTTTTTTTCCTTTCTTTCTTTTTCTTTCTAACCTTTTCCTCTTGCTTTTTCTATCTGTCTCGAATCAAGAGATCAACAAGAAATATCAAGTTGCGCAGTTAACAAGGTTGACCCCACCTGGGCATTCTCTGGCTTTTGTCATCCTGAGCTTTTTCCACAGGCTTTCTCTTCATCTGTTCTGGCCTTCTTTCTTTTTTGGTTCTTATTCTACTATACTGTCTCTTTTCTCTTTTTCTTATTCTTGTTCTTCCCCCCTTTCCTTTTTCCATATCTCTCTTCGTCATGGCCGGCATATTTCGTGCTATCTATGACTGGCTTCTGAGGATGTTCTGGTAAGTGGGCCGTTTGATAGATGCAGTTCTCGGGAGACCACGGCCCGTCCCCGCAGATGAAGCCCAGCTAAGACTCCATACAGGGCCAGTGAGATGGATGTCACCATGATCGGTCTTCAGAATGCCGGCAAGTCTTCTCTGCTGCGTGTGTTGGCGGTAAGTCGATCTGATAATGTCCTTATGGGTCCCCCGGCTGACCATAACAGGGTGGGGAGTTCACTGTCGAGTAAGTTATAGATGGTCTCACATCTGAGAACTCATCTGGACCCATGTCCTGATTCCTATTCCTTATAGCTCCATCCCGACAATCGGATTCAACACCAAAAGAGTGCAGAAAGGCCATGTGACTTTGAAATGGTATGTTCATCCTTCCCGATCAAGCACGGCGGCGCTAATTACATCCCCGCAGCTGGGATCTGGGCGGGCAACCTCGATTTCGGCCGATGTGGGAACGCTATTGTCGGGGCGTCAACGCGATCGTGTAAGACTGGCTTATTTCCTCATTTCCTCCTTTCCAGTGTCCTCTCCCCCTTCCGGTTGGCATACTAACCAAAGCAAAGGTATATCGTGGATGCAGCAGACCGCGCTGCACTCCCAGTAGCGACAGAAGAACTTCACGACCTGATGAAAAAGCCCACGCTGCATAGCATCCCCCTCCTGGTCCTCGGGAACAAGTCCGATCTTCCAGACAAGCTGTCTATTGATGAGATCATCGAGGCGATGGATTTGAAATCTATCACTCATCGCGAAGTAAGCTGTTATGGTATCAGCGCCAAGGAGGAGACCAATCTTGACGCTGTCCTGCACTGGCTCATTGCTCGAGCTAGTCGATGAGGATGCTGTTCCTCTGTCTGCCAGCATTGACCTTGGACCTTGACTCGCGATATCCCTTTTGTTTTTCATACCCTCAACTGTCTCGCATTTTGATTGTTTCATATCCCGTAGACTCTAGCATGTTTGGCCCGCAGCCTCGGATGTAACGATGTTGACGATGTTGTCTTTTTTTCCTTGTTGCTCATGGATTCTCGAGTCCCTGATGATGATGTATGTTAATGGTCATGTGCGCTTTGTTTGATCTCTGTTCCTTTTCTTCATCTCTTTTCCCCCTGATTTCTTTCCTGGATCGATATGTAATAGAATGTTTCGGCAATGTTCATAGGGGGAAATTGACAGAAAGTCCAACCTGGGCATGGCCAACATAAATAAAATGAAACACGGACCACTGATGTGTTGGCTGCCAACGCATCGATGCAGAATACGCATCCCCGCCAATGGGCATCTCACATTAATCACATATTGTGGATGATTGTATGAAAGCCGGAAAAATAATTCCGTAGATAATTGCAATATCATAGCTACACCATACTGATCGACACTGCTTGTGTGGAATATACCATGTCCTGCTTATTATTCTCAGACAAATCAAATAAAGTGGCATTAGTCGTACACAAAATATCTAGATCAGTTTGGTAGGCCCTTCAATTGCAGATGGGCCAGATCCGGAGTTGCTCAAAACCCTTTGAAGCGCCCAAAGTAGCGCAGTAACGCCCGTAACATCAAAGCAAAAAAACAAACGAGTGAAATGCGAAGAATGGGATCACTTGCAACGTTTTTCTACAATGTTCGGTCCGTGCTCCTCGTATTCCTTCTTAGAGATCCACATCTGGTGGAAAGTTCCCAAACTAGCCAGGATACTTCCTCCAATCCAGGAACCGAAGCGTCGCTCAGAGGTGTTACCGGGAGCAGTGACACGCACCCTGGGGCCAGGGAACATCTGCATCAGTTCGTGGTTCAGACGATCAGTGAAGCCATAAAGCAAGCTGGATCCACCAGTCACAACGACATTAGCCAGCAGGTGGGGCCGGAGGTCGACGTCAACACCAGCCAAAGAAGCCTTGACGAGTTCCGGGATAGTCTGCGCGGGTGTTGGGGGAGGGAAAGACGAGTCGGGGTCGGGAATGGCAGCCTTGGCATCGAACAGAGATTCCACGGCGCGGAAACGGTCGACGCCGAAGACTTGGTTGTACCCATCCGGGAACTCGAATGGGCGACCGGGGGTAGTTCGAGCCATATCTTCGTTGGAGACGCCCGTGGCACTGGGGGCTGAGAGCCTTGTAGGCCCGGGCCAAACCTGGACAACACATTCCTTGAATTCGGACAGTGTGCGCTCCTCGAGGAGAGCACGGTACGACGCATCGGGTGCCTTGTCCGCGGGGAAGGTCTTGTATTTAGCTTGGGCCGGTTGGCCGGCTTCGACAGCCGACTTCGAGCTGATAAGGTAATGCGGCGTGATTGTGATGGGTTGTGGGGTGTTGGCCTTGAAGATTGCCCTGATCTGCGACGAGATGTATTCACCGCCCAACGGAGAGTGCTGAACGCCCCGTTTCAGGATCATGCCGTCGTGGATCGGGGTAACAGAGAGGTTGGAAGCTCCAATGTCAATAACAAGGGCGGAGGCCTTGCCGGAAGCGAAACTGCGCATGGAATTGGATCAGCAAATGGTAGACATGTTACAGTAGGCCTGATATACGTACGCAGCAAGAACACCACTGCGCGCCAGATAAAAGGCCGGGGTATCCCATTTCTCCATTGCGATTTCAATGGTCTTTTCGCGTGCCTTTGCTGGGTTCCATCCAGGCTCTGTCATCAACAATGGGCTGTCCGACAAAGGCTTCTCCTCTGACTCCACCTCCATTTCCGTAGGGAGCTCGTCCGGGGAAACGTCGTTTAATCCGTTCTGGAAGGGGTTGCCCGCTTTCGTGCCGGTGAGTCGCGACGTGAATGAGTGCTCCCAGACTCTCTCTGCCATATCCCAATCCTCGACGATTCCATCCTTGCCAATCGGGTTGTGGATGGACAGACCGGGGCGTGGGGTAACGAATACGTCGTCGCCAAATACGAGCTTCTCTTGGCCGTCGGCGTTGTATTTCCCATAGTAGGTTGGGATCAGTGACTTGGGAGCATCTTCACCAGCAAAGCCCGCGCGGGTGGTTGAATATCCTGGGTCTAGGACAATAGCCGACACCTCATCTACAGTGCGATAATTAGTGTCTTGCGCATTAAGTGGCGTCTAAGAGTTCTTTGGGATTGCAATAGCAGGCGCAATTGGGATGGCATATCTGGGATCACATACCTCCACCATACTCGGCAGCTTGAGGTGGGTTAGAAGAGTTCATCGCGAAAGTCGTGCAGGTATATCTAGGATAAGGGCGGTAGCTGTCACAATGATCATGTGAATATTTTGAATTAAGTCGCCTGGAGAGAAATCAAGACGTGACCATGCGTATCGGACGGACAATCAGAGGGGCTGGTTGGAGGCAGGAGAAGGGCGGGTCTTTTTGGTGCGGGTGTAGCTTTGGCTTTGGGCCCAAACGGGCAGTTCACGATCAAGCTTAGTCATCCCAAGTGGACCTGCGTGCTGACTAAGGTAGTTTCAGGACCTTACATATGGCACGTCCTGGGCCCTAGATCATTTTTATGATTAAATATTGGAGATATACAGAGTATCTGTCCATATCGGAAGGCCATATGAGAAAGTAAAGGTAAGTTGATGAGGTACAACCTGCAACAGAGCAAAGATGATATATACCTAGGTACTGAACGATGCACCCAACAACAACATTGAACATTGAAGATATTTCTATTTCACTTTTTTCTTTAAGGTCGTTCTCACGTCCTGATGCCCTTGTATGTTAATTTGACGTCTAGACGAAATAATCATTCGGCTTATTGGGGTGTATGCAACACTTGCCTGGCATGTCACTAGAAATATATATAACTAGTCACCAAAAATAGTCAGTCGTTTAGTCGACTTTTGCCTTTGCCAAAGCAAGGCCTTTCTAAATTGAATATCTAGTTGGTTTGGGATGATCCTGCAGACCTTATGCTTGAAATAATACTACAATGTCCTCATCCCTTCCTGGGGATGGAAGCCAGAAGGATAAAGATAATTGGCCCCAAATTGTAGATCACCCGCGATTGGAACCCGCCTGTGACTTAGTCAGTAGCCCTCCAAAAAGATAGTCAGAAATAGCATTGGCGCAAAGTCATTATGGTATCGTATGCATATCGAGTAAAAACACATCACATGTCTCAGAGGACCAAGTACATAAAAGTACATATCAAAAGAAACCAGCCGTTTCAGACGAGAATAATAATCATTTCTTTCCCGCCTGTGCTTCTTTTTCCCGCATTGCAGCTCTCGCACTGCGACTGCCCCCAAGCTTCGGACCCCGAGGCCCCTCAACATTGGCCACCGGTTTTGCTGCGGGCCGAGTCCGACGCCGAGACTGCATCGCATCCATAAAGTCTCGCCTGAACTGCTCAGCAACTCGGTCATCGGCAGCCTGTTGGTCATCCATCTGGGTTTCCTCCTCATGTTCATCGTAAATTTCCACTATAACAGAGTGTTAGAAACGACACAGACCATGTAAGATTTCCATTTAAATTCCACACACATTTGCTCTCACGTAGTACCTCCTCCACAAGACGATCTCTTGCGATGTCTGCCTCTGTCCTCTGCTTGCGATTGCGCCATGACTTGCCATCTTGACCAGGGCGACCCGTCTCTGAAGTAGCGTGATCTGCTGATTTCGGCAATTCTCCCTTCTCGGTCATTTGGCGAGTCGCGGCTTCTGTCCGCGCAATATTTCGCAATGTGGCTTCTTGGCCGAGGTCGATTTCGTGGAGTTTTCCTAGCGACGCAGGTTCGCGAGTCTGGTGTCCAGACACTGACAGCCCCCCGGCGACTTCCGCTTGGGTTGGTTGGTTGGGGCCTGAATGATCCGCATTTGATTCAGGCTGGTAGCGCTTAGCCATCTCGGAATCTATGAATGCCATCCTTATCTCGTTAGCCCACATCAAACGAAGCGGGACGATCAGTTGAAGGAAAGGATTCGTACATGTGCTTGTCAACATCCACTGTCTGACCGGTATATCCTGTGAAACGTTCATTCATTGCTCGTATCTTCTCGTCCTCGGTTTCTCCGACTGCTGGTACTAGCGCCACTTGCTGGGCCTGATCATCTCCTAGTCGTGATGCGGTAGAAAACCCAATGCCACCCTTTCGAACTGCGCGTGGCCGCCGAATATTACTGCTCCCTGGAGCTTGCGAGGCGCTGGGATTGTCATCTTGATTATCGGCCTCTTCGGTGTCTGCGAGCTCAGGATCGGCACGCCGTCGCATGAACTTGCGCTTTTTCGCTGGACGAAATAAGGGCTCGGTTGGTACGGTATCTTCTTGGGGGTCCATTGTGGTCTGCAACAATGTGAACTCGTGTGGTAGGGTAAAGACGAGCGAGAAATTAATTGCCAAGCTGAGGTCATCTCAGCACCAGACAAACTATAATTCGTTGATTCCCGACCGCCTTTTATTCTGCCCACTTTATCGGGCTTAAGAACCGGGCCGTGGAAATGGAATCATAGAGATACTAGGCGGTCAAGGCCTACTCGATGAAACTGGCTGTGGTCACTTGCCCAGGTATACACCGGCGTTTAGTTGATATGGTTGTTCAAATATAGTTGACGATCTAGTCAAATTTACGCCCACAACAGAGCTAGATCAGCCCAAAGAGAGATACATAGCTGAAGTAGATATTGACATGGCCACGCTGGCTAGGTAAGGTAGAACCGACAGGTAATTCTAGCCTTGCACCTCGGGAGTGCAGGACCAGGCTGCTAATATTATGATGTCAGCTTTCTCGAGCCTCGAACGGTATACCATGCGGTATCTCTTCTGCTAGCTGTTATATTCATGTGCACAGTTGAATCCTGTAGCCGACGATCTCATTAACTTTCAATGTAATATCTTTAATCATATGTTGTAGATGGAGTGTCGTTTTATATTCGGAATATATTTTGGTTTTCTAACAACACAAGAGGGTAGTTCGAATTCCAAGATTGGGGAAAGGGACCAGAAAGTGGTCTGACATTAAAAGAAGCAGAGACAATGCCTTTGCTACATGAATTAAAGAATAGAGACATACCAGACTTGTACTCCGTACGTTGTATGAGGAGAATAAAGGATCGGAGTTTACATTAGACTCTGAACCTTGAAAGTGCCCAGGTGCCCTCCAAGTGGGATTTGACTCTCGGGAAAATGCCAAGGTTTGTGCTTAATTCGCCCCCAAATCGTATTTACCCGAATAGCCTTATATGCCTTGGCAGAGACTCTTACCAGGGTTAATGCAATTTGGATGATATCTTCCAAGACCCGGGAGCTTGTAGCAGGCGATACTGTCTCATTGTACTCCGTAGATGAGTCGAGACAGGATAAGATGGTACATTGAGTTAATGAAGGGAAATGAAAGTCGAACCTCAAATGTCGTGCTCCATAGGGGGAAACTGGGCCACGCACAGAAACCACATGGATATGACGCGTTTAGTCTCCGGGGCCAATTCGAATTATTAATAATATGAATCCTCCACCTGGGAAGGGCTCAGAATTACCGAGACCGGAACGACTCAGACGGCAAATGTAATCCGTGCCTAACCGATGTAGGGTTTTCTCCGACTTATGCATCCATATCCATCGTAGGTGAATAAAATTCTGGAACATGACCGGGGATTAGCCGGATGGGTCTATGTATTTCTGGTCAACAATCGGATTCGATAGATGCAAATAATGTAAGCGCTTCACGAGAGACAAAGAAACACCAGAAATATCCTACTCGGGTAGGTTAGAGCTGGATGAGGCTCCAACCTTGGAAGCTACCTAGATATGCGGTGTAGATGCGAACAAATTTTTTCATTTTGGCCATTAGACAAATTTCGCTGACCCTTACACAATTCACCCTTTGATTATTGGTCAGAGTTTCTACCTTATCATCCTAGACACCTAGTAGACCCCCGCAAATAATGTTGAAATCTCTGCGGGTGAGCCAAATACGTTCACGGTGTGGAGCTATCTTGCCCAAGTCTTCTCAACAATATTTCCCGGACATCTTTCGGAGACTGAGAACGCGGGAAAGTATCCACCGAAGAATGCCCCGAAGTACAACAGACATATATCATAAGCGAGAACGTACCTAGGTAGGTCACCCGATGAGGTTGAGACTTCCCTTTTCTTTTTCGTTTCGATGACACAATCACGATCTGTAACCTTGGAAGAAAGCGTGCCCGGACAAATCCGGAGAGTAACCGAGATGTGCATTTCCCCTCAACATCCCCAGGTGAGATTTGAAGTCAAATCTACTATATCTTGGCACTTGGCAGGGGTGGACAAGCATTTGGGGCTAGCTCAAGCCTTTGACTGGCCTATCAAAGCCGAGCCCGGCCCGAGTTAGGCAATGAGCGGCATCGGAACCAAACCGAAGTTCTATGCCGGCATTGCTCGGAGATTTCTTATTCGTTCTTCTTACCTTTTACTTTTTTACCCCAAACACGACCTTCCCCATCCCGTGTTATAATTCAACGTGGAGATCATGGGTTCGGAAACCCGTCTCCGATATTCGGCATTCCCTCCAATCAGCCCTGGACAGCCCATATCATCCCGCCACTTAACTCGCATCTTCGGTCCTAATCGCTCGGATTTAAGCGACTTTTTGATTCGGGAGTGGCGAAGGCGCGGGATCCTTGTACACCGGGACCAACCCTACGTGGAGTCGGCGATGTGACCAAGTCACAGTCGAACATTTTTTTCGAAAATTTGATTAAAAGGTGCCACCATGGTGGATATACTCTATGCAGCTATGATATATTCTATCCACTGTGGGATTCTCCATCCCACAGAGAATTTTAATTTTCGTGATGCGGGGTCTCCACGAGAAGGGTTGACCGAAAGCAGGGTATAAACCCATGTAAAGACCGGCCTCCCTTCTCTCTTCGTTTCTCTCATCCCTCAAGAGTGGCCTTTCCTAGACACTCTCCAACATGTTCACATTATTTCGAGGAAAGGCGCTGAGCGTAGCGCAGGCATTGCTCATTGTAGCACCGGCCTTCATCGTCTTCGGTTATAACCAGTCTGGCCTGGCCCCTTTGGCTTCATTGCAGAGCTGGGTCAGTGTGTTCCCCGAGATCGACACAATCAACACAGAGGGTGCCCTGCACGCGCAACACTCCACAAACAAGGGTACCGTGATCGGATCCTTCCAGATCGGTGCTTTATTCGGAGCCTTGTCGTGTACATTCCTGGGTGACCGACTCGGCCGCCGCAAGACTATCTTCCTGGGTGGTATCCTTACTATCATCGGCCAACTGCTGCAGACTGCGGCTTATGGCCTGCCACAATTCGTCGTCGGCCGTGTCATCCTCGGTGTCGGTGTCGGTCAATTGAGTGTTGCCGTTCCCGTCTGGCAGTCCGAGTGCACGTCTGCCAAACATCGTGGACAACACGTTGTCGTCGACGGTATCTGTATCTGTTTGGGTTATGTCCTCTGTAACTGGATTGACTTTGGCTTGAGCAAAGTCGATGGCGCACTGCAGTGGCGTATCCCGTTGGCCATTTCCTTCTTCTTCTCCCTCACCGTCGTGCTTTCAGTCTTCTTGCTTCCCGAGTCTCCTCGATGGCTCGTGCGAGTTGGCCGTATCGAGGAGGCCAATAGCAGTCTAGCTGCGTACAAGGGTCTGTCCGACGATGATGAGGCCGTCCGCGTTGAAATCGCTGGTATCGAGACCTCCCTCGAGAGTACGGTCAACAGCGCCTCCATCATGGAAATCTTCACCGCCAGCAAGGCCGACGACGAGCGCCTTATCTACCGGTTCTGTCTGTGCGTCGCATTGCAATTCTTCCAGCAGATGTGTGGTGGTAACCTGATCTCGACATACGTGTCGACAATTTTCGAAGAAAACCTCAACATGAGCAGCGACCTGGCTCGCATTCTGTCTTCATGCGCCATGACCTGGAAGTTCTTCTGCAGCTTCATCTCCTTCTTCGCCATCGACCGACTCGGTCGCCGAAAGATCTTCATGATCAGCGGTACTGGTATGTCTGTCTGCATGATAGTCCTCGCCATCACCAACAGCTTCAAGGACAACAGAAACGCGTCGATTGTTTCTGCCGTCTTCATCTTCCTTTTCAACACGTTTTATCCTGTTGGTTTCCTGGGCGGTAACTTCCTCTACTGTACCGAAGTCGCTCCCATGCGTCTCCGTGTCGCCATGTCCGCCATCTCGACTGGAAACCACTGGCTGTGGAACTTCGTGGTTGTCATGATCACTCCTGTCGCGCTCGATACCATCGGATACAAGTACTACATTGTGTACGCTGTCATCTCTGCCTGCATTCCCATCTCGGTTTACCTCTTCTACCCCGAGACCATGAACCGCAACCTGGAGGCTCTGAACCATGTCTTTCGCGATGCTCCGACTACATGGGACATTGTCTCCATGGCTCGTCACCTGCCTCAGGGTGAGGCTGCTGAGGTGGACATGTGGATGCGGACGGAGGAGAAGGGTGCTATTGATCAGAAGGAGAATGCTTAAATTATGGATTAAATTTATTGCGACGTTGCCAACTGTATATACTATGATGATGATGATGGAATGGGTTGTACTAAAGTACAATTCAAATATATGAGGCCACTAGAATGAGCCCATCAAGAATGTCAAGTTTCTACTAGTTCATTCATTTCCCGCTAAGAGTCGTATGAACACTTAAGTAAAGAATTCGGTCTATGAAGTAATTGATTGCTCTTAAGATCTCCCCGCTGCTGAACAGCACGTACCTATGTTGTAGGTACATATGTAGTCTCATATCGTCCCGATTAGGAAATCAAACATAGTTTTCTCTTCCACTATAGTATGATATACCAGAGGTTATACATCCAATTCAACATAATGTAATTGTTTAGTTTCTGTAGGAGATGGCATTGGCAACTCTTTCAACAACGCCAAGTCGAGTTCTTTGTCTTCTATTCCTGCAACTCTGTCGGTTCCAAGCTTACTATCTTTAACATACCATGTCATTATCATTGAGAAATTCTCGGACCTATTGTTTTCCAAAAGTAAGCTACTCCACTTCGAGTCTCATTGTCTTCCAAGGCTATGTTTGGATCCCTCGTCCATGACCCTCGGGGTATTGTTGATTGTTGATTGTTCATTCTTTGTCTCTTTATTCCTTGGCCCTATTTCTGGTGAACATCATGCTTGATCACGACGAGCTAACAATAAATTCAATAAAGACCATTCAAATGTTCAGCGTTGCCTATATAATTCCCCTTTGCATGTCCCCTGGTCTTCACTCCAACCTCAGTTATCCAACAAGAACATCAGTAACACATTTTATCTTACTTCAATATCTTACACAAAGAATACCACAATGTTGAAGAGGATTCGTCACTCACTAAGATGTTTTCCAAGACGCCGATGCGATTGCCACGACGACAGTCAGCCTTCAGGAGCCCGGCCTAACCGTCCAGTGGAAAAGGCACCAAGACGCGCCCTGCGTCAACCACTTCCTAAGAATGTGGTCAAAGGGGCGGCCCCAGCTAACCAGCTCCGAGGCAGTGAAGATGAAAACGACAGTGAAGATGAGGATAGCAGCGATGACTATTACCCCCAAGCTCCCCGAGCCAGCGGGTCTCACAAAGGAATAACACCCGAAATGAGTGAGACGAAACTTGTCGATGAGTCTCCATTTGACGACCCATATCCCCTCTCAACCAGCAATTCCTGCACAGACACAGACACCCCACCCGAGGTAAGTGATGCCGATTCCAATAACGCGACTTCATCAGGTGATAACTTTTCTTCCGTCGCAACAAGAAATTCACACAAAGGCATTACTTCCGAGATGAGTGGTGCCAGCCTCATTAAGTCCCATCATGAATCACTCCCCAATTCAGGAGAAAGCTTTATTTTCGTGAGTACGTCTGGTCCGGGTGAATACAATGCCGACGAAGAGGTCTATAACGGAGCTGACGAAGACAGTCTCGATCTGAACCTTGAAGACGTGGAAATGCACGATGTATCGGTAGAACCCAAAGAACCCCAATATTCCATAGGATCAGGGTCGACCAATTCAAGCGACAGAAGACGTCGGCGATCCCTGGATAGTCAAGCACGTGCCGATGCCGTATACAGGGGTCTTCACGGATCCAGGGGCAGCAAACGCCAGCGTCTTGCTGGCTCATCCGACACTGCAGGTGGGCGAGTAATAACCGGGGTCGAACCGACTATGAAGGACGTCACGAGGTACAGAAACAAAGGAGCTCAATACCAAGCATGGATTGACGATCCCGAAGAGCCGGGTTGTCGAATCCAACCGGCAACGTTAACTATAGAAGAGATGACCGACAAAGCACAGCCAATGCCTTGGACAATCGATGAATCGTACTACTCAGTCGAGCCCGTGGAGCTAGAAGGTGGTGATGTGGAATCGATGAATATTGCTCGCGGGGGTCCGCGATACCGGTATACATATCTCCGAAGGGAGCTGGGGCCAAACACGCTTGAGGTTAACGAATATGAACATCGGGTGGCTCGTGGTGTTCTTGTTGCTGAGAGGATTTATAGGGGGAACGGTCCTCATTGGAATGAGGTTGCTCGGGCTCAATACTTGCTTGATTTTAACTTGAATACTCTGAGACATGTTGTGTTTACCGATATCGGGAATGAAGAGACAGGTGCATATATACGTCACGAACTCTACCCCAGATTTGGTGTTGGATGGTCACAGGCAGGAGAGGTAAATTGTATGGTATTTAGACATGGTAGTGCTGAGTATCAAGAACTACTCGGTACGAAGTTGGGTAAAGCTGTGGCTTGTCTTGTCCTTTCTTCGTTCCCTAGGGGCACGATGCAGATCACTCGTATCGTCACTTGGTGCGATTCGACTACGCCGCAGATGCGATTCGAGATTGAACCTTTTATTGCTGCACCTATTGCTCTGGCTACAGCTGCATGATGTATATGATTTGAATAATTGGTTGGTAATAATTTGCATCTACTTGGTGTCCAGGTGTTACTATACAATCCTTGGCATTGCCTTAAGAGGTAGAAATTATCATTTTACTCTTATAATGTCCTAGATGTGTCCTTTACTAGATGTCATCCTGTGCAAAACAAAGGTACCAACAGGTATGCTTTGCATAAAGGCTCGAGGCCAGGAGAGTTTCAGGCACTCATCAGAAATGTTCAATAAAGAACTTATACAAGAATGGCAGATGATTGGTCACAGACAACAGAAAGAGAAAAGCAACCAATGAGGATTGCAAACAAGATGCCAGCACCAATATTATACAGCATCAGCAATGATAACCTCAGCAGCCTTCTCACTGATCATATAAATAGGGAGGGCGATATAGTACCCCGGAATCTTGGGAAAGACAGAAGCATCCACAACACGCAGCCCGTCAACGCCACGGACACGGAAGTCAGAATCCAGCACAGCCTGAGGATCCCCATCTTCCCCGATAGCGGCAGTGCAGCAGGCATGGTGGCCCCATGCTTCCCGCTTAATGAAGTCTTTCATCTGGCTCTCGGTAGTGACATTGGGACCTGGCCAGACCTCTTCAAACCCGCCATCGAGGGGAATAAGGTCATCAAAGATCGTTCGGGAGAACTGCATCGCCTCGTACACAGCCTGAAGATCCTTCTCATCTGCACCATCTGCAGTCACTCCGGAATCAAACGAGTGGAAGTTGATAAGGGGCGTATCACGCGGGTTAGTAGATCGCAGCTCAACCGTGCCAGCATTATTACGGGAGCGCGACTTCAACGTGATCCAGGTCCAATGCTGAGCATTTTTGAGACCTTCGTAGGAGTAGTTGGGATAATAGCCGGGGAAGTTGGCGGGTGCTCCTGAAATCAATAGATCGGGCTCGTCCTCTGCGACAGAGGACTTGCGGATGATGGCAATAGCGATTCCATTGGTGGTATAGGTGCCTTTGAAGAGGGGATTGTTCTCATACTGTTCGAGACAGGGGTCGGGTAGGGAATACAAAAAGGTACACTTGGACGTGAGGACAAAATCAGTGGGTGACTTGCCCACTGTGCCTGTCTCGTACCGGTCCTGAAGATTACGACCGACGCCGGGGAGATCCACCAGGGTTGAAATTCCATGTTTGGATAACTCCTCCTTTGGGCCAATACCACTCAGCTTTAGCAGCTGGGGGGTGTTGAACGAGCCAGCAGACAGAATCACTTCACGAGCAGCACTCACGCTACCTGGTGTCCCGTTCGACGATGTCTGGGATGCCCGGGGGTCTGCGCGGTAGAGGCTCTGTCCGTGAAGATAGTCAACACCGGTAGCCCGT
The DNA here is from genome assembly GCF_028828025.1 of Penicillium rubens. NCBI lineage: Eukaryota > Fungi > Ascomycota > Eurotiomycetes > Eurotiales > Aspergillaceae > Penicillium > Penicillium rubens. Next base: position 8,009,835 of record NW_026890600.1, read on the forward strand.
GGCTTAGCGCCGGTGGTATCAAACCGGAGTTTTGTTACCAGGGTGTTCAGCTGGATATCAAGGTGATATTTTCGCGAACCGTCCGGGTTCTCAGCGTTGACTGTCTTCATGAGGAATTCTCGAGGGCCTGTCCGCTTGTACTCGGGAACATCCACGGCGAGAGGCACTTGGTATGGACCCTCCTCGTAGTCGCGTGAGGGGGAGGGGTTGTTTAGGTCGCGCAGCAGGACTTCTGCAAGGCCCGTGACCGTGGTGATCAGTTTACCCAACAGTGTTTTACCCGCGGCGGTCGCACCGGCCAGGATCAGGGACAGAAGCTTTTGGTCTTCGATGACGAGACGCAAGTCTGTAAGACTCGTTGTGAGCCATCCGTCGAATCCGTGGCCCACCAAGCTGCTGGGCAGGTATCTGTTGCGCTCTAGTCTTGTAAAGTATTGTCGCATGTTTGAGGCGGACCATGAATCATTGCCTGTGAGACTGGCCAGTTGCTCCCAGTCATTCTCGTACGGGTAGATAGTACTATCAAGGCACTGGTCAGCATATGATAGTCACGTCGAATAGACACCGAGAAGATATGGCTTACATCATGGCATTGTGAGCAGAGCATCCCCCCAAAGTGCCTGCTCGAGGGTATAAAATTCCCAAGGGCTCGGAGCCATTGGGCGCATTGCTTCCAACATGAAGGTCGCCGGCAGGAGTCCGATAAGTCATCTTGGAGTCTTCTTCCTGACGAGTCAAGTTGGAGTAGTGGTTCACGAAATAATCCCATCTCATCGGTTCGTATTCGGTGGACTGGAGTTGCAGGGCGGGGACAATCTGCTGGGTCGCATTTCCCTGGTCATCCCCTGCCTCTAGAAGAAGCACCTTGTATCCTGCAATGGCCAATCGTGCTGCTACAGGGCCGCCTCCAGCACCAGAGCCAACGACGACATAATCATACTCAGTAGCGGAATTCTCGTTATCCGAAGACCGCTTGTGCAATTTATGGTGTCCATGATCACTGGATTCCGGCGTTAGTCTTCTGTGTCATCAAGATCCGAGCAGACGCCGGAGACTGGAGGTGCACCTACGAAGCCAAGACGACCGAAAGGGTGGACAATAGTCCAACTACTGCAGAGAAACGCATAAAGGAGAAAAGACGGAGACGTTCTCCGAGAATCAAAAGCAACCAAAAAAACAAAACGAAACGAAACGAAATCAAGCAAAAACAGACAACGAAAGAACCGATTCGGGGTCTATTAATGACCACCAAACCCTTCTCCTGACTCTAACACAAGACCATAAAAGCAAAAGCACGGCGGGCATGCCTAGTACGATATTTGGCCACGTTGTTGGGCATATTCCTTCAATTTCCTCGTGAAGGCGATCGACATAAGCTTCCACTTTGTGCATTAGCCTGTATCATGCATGGATAGCCATCCCGCAGCACGCCACTGCGGCCTAGTAACAGACTATTCCTATAAATCATGTATATACGAAGTAACAATGGTTCTGACTCGTATTGAACTTGGCAAAGTATACATGGACATTGATACTTTTCGCTTGTGGGACTGGCCAGCCAATCAATATATATTGTAAATCCTGACCACTCGTGCCGACTTGCTAGCGTCTTCTCTGCCGCTTGACATGCCGATCATACAGCCCCCCGAGGAAACTCCAACCTAACGGTGAAGCTAGACTTATTTGGGTGTTCATGTCTTTTATATGTAACAATGATACAGGGGGCCGCGTGGAGTACATCGTAGACGTCCGGCCCCTACCTAGGTAAGCCACATTAACGACTAAGTGGATTGGGGTGATATCCACTCTCATTGTGAGATCCAAAACCTAACTCAACCTAGTTTCCCGGGAGTTGTCTCACTCTTCGGTTAAATGGTAAAAGCGTGTAAAGTATTACTCCATGAAAGCTCCAGCCCCTTATTGTTGGTGCAGAACTGGGGATGTACAGCATAGTGATGCTATCTTGCTTTCTTCCTATTCCACCAAAGCCTGCTGCATTATTCTCTACATTATATGGGGTCAAATTCATATGAAAGAAAGTACAATGTGAGTTCGGAATAATTATTGGTTAGTGATCAGTTGAATACATATCTGAAAAATATAGACATCAAAGAGAGACATCGTACTTCGGTGTCCAGGTGGGATCCGACAGTTACATGAATAAATACAAAGATATATAATGCAAAGAAAATGAAGGGAATGAAAGTAATTGCCCTGCATAAAACGACCTCCCATCTTCGCCCTCAACTACACCGGGTGTGGGTGGTGTAGACGGGCTTCATCAGAGGTATCTATGTCATCCAGCGGGTAGAATTGGCGACCAGGATTCTTATTCTGGACAGGAACAGCTGCAAATTGGGACCCATTCCCGCGAGAATGAGAGTCCATAGCGTATGACGACTTGGCTTTAGCAGAATCGCCAAAGAGTCCGGGAGATACACGACGCAGTAGAGATCGAATGGCAGGCAGACAGGCACAGATAACGCCAACGTCGCATTCGATAGTACTCCAATATCCGACGGTCACGTAATCCCCTTATAGATGTTAACAATTGCCCACGTTGAAAGGGGAAGGGGAAGAAAAAGATATACTCACATGTTAGGTTAGTGGTAGAAGCGAAGTGAATCAGTGAATTCAGCCGTAGGATACTGATAAGGGTGACACTAAGCTCAAGAGTTAGTTATTGACATTGCGGAGCAGGATGAAATAGGGAACGCACAAGATGCCCAGACTGAACATGCACATCACATATGATTTTCGTTTCACGGAAAGGTTTAGACCATATAGCTGGCGCAGTGGAAGCACCATGACGATTATATCAAGGACCATGTTGAGCACTGCCGCTGCCCAGCCCTGTGCATTGATATGGTTGCACTTATAATTCTCTTCTTCATACCAGCGGTGCCACGCTCCGGGTAGAGGTCGACACTGGAACACCGAGATCAAGACAAAGGCAATCCAGTAGCCGACGTTCAGTGAAATGGCCACATAAGTTGCTATCCGGAATCTCTGGTCAGGGAAGATACGAAGGTAGAAGAAGCAGATTGATATTTTGGTCAGCGGCAGGATACTCAGGTAGAGCAATTCATCCCAAAAGTAGACCTGGTGCAATTAGACAACTTTCCTTGGCAAGTGCATCAAGCCAGGACTGTGGAGTACTCACATAAAGAATATGGGTGATGTTGTCGAAAGGAAGGGTCCACATATCCTTTCCTAAACCTGAATCGGCCACTATAAGAATTGTTAGTCAAGTGAAGATGGTTTCACCAGGTGCAAGGGGAACCATACAGACAACTGAGAGTGCAGAAAGTGGAATGAGAAGAGCCTGTTAATTTCCACTGAGAAGGAAAATCGGTTTCGAGCAAAGGGGAGATTGTATATACCACCGTCAACATCATTGTCCAATCATCCGCGCCAAAAATACCACCACAGCAGCTTAATCGAGCCAGCATGCGAAGAATGAAAGCCACAAGGGCTACAATTCCACCTGCAACCCCTGCATGGGAAACAATCTTTGTGTGGTCCCGGATAGGGGCCCCGCACGCTGTTGAGGTGACATTTTTTGTAGCTTGCATATGTTAGCAGTCATGACCAGTGGGGATCAAGGATGAAACGTAGTCTCACTTAGAGATTCTTTAACTGTGCAACTGACAAGAACGCATTTCTGCAGAACGGCCGTGTAATGTGCATCGCTGCATAGACATTTCTGGTCGGTTGGCTCGCAGTACGATTGTGACACCGAAGTCGTCATGCAATCCAGCTTCATAGGTCAGTGTTATCAACCTCGCGCCAAAGGAGCGATAGAAAGATTGAAGATACCTACCGCACACGAGGGTAAAACGGCCGCCAACTGTTCCATCCCTGCTATAACACTCGCTGCGAACAAGGCGGCCACGAGGGCTGCTGCACCAAACAAACGCATTGTGAAGACTACAGGAGAGGATGCATTCGTGATCAAGAAACTGACACAGAGGATTTGGACTGAATTTGACCAGGCGAGTCAGGAGAATCTAATCTTATGAGATACATGACGATCACTTGACTAGGATATAAGAGTTTGTTAGTTTGATGTACCTCCACGTTGGGATTGTTAGCGCATGAACAACTCAAGCTTCAAGATTAAGTGGTGGCCCACGTTTATCCTCGCGGAAAAATTGCCATTCTACAAAGTACTCCGTAATTGTCTAGATGTTTAGACATCCGATCTGTTATTAACAGTGCGGGAACTGTTTTGACTCTCTGCCAAGCATCTAACTGTGGCCTGGAAGCAGTCCACATCTTTGGGATTTCCTAAACTAGACGACGAGAGTACAAAACCTTTCCATACAACCATTCAGCCGGTAGTCTTGGATAACTCTTGGGACCCATCGTGAAGTTGCCCAATGTGGTCTTTCACTCTTTTTAAGGTTCCAGCCGCGAATGTGGCTGAATTAGAAAATTAGAAAATTGAGATCTACACAGATACGAGCCTTCCCCAACTCTTGGCCCACTTTAGACGTTTTAGGGGCCCACAAATGGGTACAAATACCGGGCTGGATGTTTATCGAGCAAACCAAAGAGCCTGACAAGCCGCTGTGGGACTTTGGCACTCGGCCCTACTCGGAACGGGCTTATGCGTTCCATTTCCTCTAATTGAGCCTAATTGTCTACAGGAAGACCCGCAGGCGGGATAGGATCCGGAACAATGACTACCCTAGCCCTTTGTCTCTCCGAATCCCCGGAGACGATCCGAATACCTATTATCTAAAGTGGGCCCATAGTCCTGCTATCTGAGGGAAAGATCGCTTCAATACGAAGTATTTACGATATACATGCAACCTACGGGCTTTGATGGGATTTGGTGAGGGGTGCAGATCCAAAGACTTGTGTTGTATAGCTCAAAGGCCTGGTGCTGTGGTGCTGTGATAGACACTGTTAGGCACTGTTATTGAAGTTATTGAACTAATATTTGAATTTATCAAGGAGACCTTTGCTAAGATTCGGCTCACCGGAGGCATGCGCCAAGTTTCATCTCCGCCACAAGAGCCTTCCGACATTCCCAAACCAAAGCCGATCAGCATCAACTTACAAATATATCCATAATTCAGCCGAGATATAGCCACACAAATGGCCATGCAGAAATCAGGGGCGTGTACTCCATACTGCGCTATCCAGAGCTTGTGACAGGGGTGCTAAACGAGAACGAGATGTACAACAGCGGAATGCTTCACGAAAGAAAGAGCGGGGGGATGAAGCTGACTCTTGACATTAAGTGGGACTGTTAATTTACGATATACATACAAATGTATTCTGTGCAATACGGCTACCATACCGCTGGCCAGTTGTCTCTACGATGTGCTCCATTGGGCCATAATTGCAAATAGTCTACTCCGTACCGTGGACTCGAGCGCTAGGACGGGGCCATTCAGGGGATCAACATTTCTCAGCATGTGTGCTCCGTACCATCCGAAGAGTTACCTAGGCACAGAATTGCCGCGGGATATCTAAAGAACTCATTATTTTATTCCCCTAGAAGTGTGTTCTTCAGTCGCTCTTTACATGATTCCTGAGATCACCGGGGCAAACTAGAATTTCCAGCGGAGGACTAACATATTCGCTCATCATGCGCATCGTCACTCCAGGGCTGCTGGTCTGGCCACTGTCGCTCCTTACCCTAGCATCGGCTTTCCCCGGATCAATGAATGGCCATTCAGGACATCAAGGCTTGCACAAGCCTTGCCCATATGCCAACATCCAGGACCAAGCCAAGCCGACGACGGAACATGAAAAGCGGTTTCTCTTCAGTTTGATGAAATCGCCTGTTGATGGTATGGCACAAAGGCTCCCCCGAGCTGTCACCATTTGTAACAAGTAACTCTAGTTACCGGCGAACATGCATTCCAACCCCCGGATTTTGAAAACGGTGACCAGCGAGGCCCCTGTCCAGGTCTCAATGCACTGGCAAACCATGGGTATATTCCGCGGAGCGGAGTGGTATCGGTAGGTTATTCCCGTGTGACTGGTGTCGAATCCTAGGCTAAGCATGAAAAGTTCACAAACGTGATTGCAGCAATCAACAAAGGTACCATTGCGTCATGAGATTATCGATGCAGCACATCCTAACATCTTCCGTATAGTGTATGGCATGGGCGTCGATCTTGCCACCATCCTTGCAATCATGGGCACCGTCTGGACCGGTGACGTGCTGTCCCTCGATCCGAGCTTCTCCATCGGTGGTCCCGATACTGGCGTTAACAACCTGCTGAACAACTTAGGTGGCGTCCTCGGTTCGAACACCTCACCTGCTTGCAAATCCCGGTCGATCACTAACACCACCTGCAGGCGAATCCCAAGGCTTGATTGGCTCGCATAACTTCATCGAAGCAGACTCCTCCAACACTCGTGACGACCTCTACGTTACTGGAAACAGCTGGACACTGAACATGGACAAGTTTATGGCTTGGTATAATATGTCCACCGACGGCACCTATGACATGAGTCTCATGGCCAAGCGCGCAAAGATCCGTATGGACGAGACTATACATACAAACCCGGATTTCTACTATGGACCCGTGACGGGGCTCATTGCGCGCAACGCCGGTTACATCTTCCCAGGTCGACTGTTCCGAAATCACTCTGCTGAAAATCCAGAGGGAACACTGAGTAAGCTGACTCAAGAGATTGTGGAATCCGACTGAATATGCGAGATTTGCTAACCCCCATGCTAGCTAAGAGCCATCTCCGGAGTTTCTATGGTATTTACGGCCCAGAACATAATCTGACCTACCGCGAAGGGTGGGAAAGAATTCCTGAGAACTGGTACAAGACTCCTGTGGACTACGGCCTTATCTCGCTCAACTTGGATGTCATTGACTTCATAGTGAAATATCCGGAACTCGGAAGGTATGAGACCCTGTTAGGCTCCCCACGCTGATAAATTTCTAATGATTATTGGAATATAGCATTGGAGGAAACTTGGGTGAAGTAGACAGCTTTGCGGGGGTTGATCTAGGGGATTTGACAGGTGGTGTCTTGAACCTGGCTGGCATGCTGAAGGATAATAACTTACTGTGCTTCGTGACTGAGGTACTGAAGTTTGCCAGCCCCAACGCGCTTGCAGGGATATACTCGACCGTGGCCAAGCCGTTGGAGTTTGTCACTAACATCCTCGCTGTGCCTTTGCTCAACCTTACTTGTCCGGCATTCCAGGATCTCCAGATGGGAGGGAAGCCACTATGGGAAGCCCTTCAAGACAACTTCCCCGGCGCTATGAAGAGCAATCGTGCTCTTTAGACGTTATGGGTTCGCTGGGATGGATTGGGTGCACTATTAAATAAGACGGTTGAGCTAGGATCTTTTAGTAGAATATTCCGTTAATATTTCATTAATACAAACTGACTTGTCTTCATGTGAAAGCTCGAAAGGGGGGATATCGAGGAACTAAGACATGTAAATCCTAGTTGGGGATTAGGATTCGGGCATATGCAGGGGGATATGCAGGCTGGCATTTTATGGTGACCTGCGTATACTTGTTTGCATTCTAGGGTTGACTGAATTAGTAGATCGAGGGAATTGCTGATGAGTCCTGAACTGGGATCTTATCTACTATGCGGCTCAGTGGTTTAGTGGGATAATTCATCTTTCGGGAGAAATCTCTGGTTTCAGAATTACCAATATAGATGAGGTCCCGGGTTCGATTCCCGGCTGAGCCCCAATTTTTATTCTTTTTGATCTCAAAATTTCATACACCTCCATTAGGAGCGGCTGCATTATAGTTTTGAAGTTATAGTTATTATAGTTATTGATACTCATGCATATATTCTTAAGTATGTGCATATGTAGCTTATGTACGTAGAATCTGCCAAGACCACGGCACTTGGATACCCCACGTGTTAGGAAGGTACAAATCTGCGTAGGGAAGGAGCCGCAAGTTCATCTCATAGATACGAAACACATTACTTTGACTTCAGGACCTCTGCATGTCCTTTCTTTGTAATACCATTGTAGCGGATCTGGCTTCTTCGATTCTGTTCCTTTGAGATCTGGGAAATTCTCCGATCAGACCCCTCGAAATCATACAAAGAACTCTCGTCTGCCAAGGTCACTAGGCGCTATTAAACAGAAGTCGCGCATCGTGTAGAGAACTAATTGGACCGTCCGGCCAACGACAAACCAACAACAGACCAACAACAGACCAACGACAAACCACGCTCAATCACGCTCATGCAACTAAGCGATAGCTCTAAACTATCGTACCCGCCTCGCAACGGAAGCGAATGCTCGGACGCAGCGCTCAGAATTATCTACACATTAATGGTCGGCTATAATGGCTAGGATGACAAGGAATGTTTAGTGTCGGGGCAGTGTCCGTACTAGCTATGCGGGGTTCGGTGCGCCCTGCCCTGTGATTCCGACATTGGGGCTGTCACTCTGCATTTGCCTGTATATGATTGTACCAATCTATATCAGTTTAGTTAACTTGAGTTTGACCCTGGCGCGAGACTATCCTAGACTCCTCGAAAGTACCATTGCCGGGGGTGTAACCCAAGACATTCCTAGACCCTAGATAGGAAAACAGTAATGCCCTTTTTTTCAACTGGCATTCTACTATTGGACCTACATATAAGGATGCATTTCCCGGCCTTCGATGTTTGGATCTGGTCTACACGTCTATCCATCCAACTTCTTGATTCCTATTCATAATGCGCTCCTTGTGGACGTTATCGGCGCTGGCGCTCTCAGCCGAAGCCATCAAAACAACAGGATGTCCTCTTTTAGGACCAGCATTCCCTGCCCCTACCGCTCTGTCAGAGGATCCTACTTTTTCCAGCAAAGCCGAGGAACTGACCTCAAAGCTCAATGAAGCCATCGAGGATGGAAGTCTACCTGGCATATCATTCGCAGTGCAGGTCTTCAGCAGCGAAGAGGACCATTCAGCATTCGGTTTCTACCACACAGATGATCCAATTAAAGTTGGATCTGTGGGGGCTAAAGAGGTAGACGAGGATACCATGTTCCGAATTGGCAGCATATCAAAGCTGTGGACAATGTATCTCTTCATGACTCTGGAAGGAACGCGGTACTTCCACGAGCCCGTCTCGAAATACGTGCCTGAGCTGCAAATAGAGTACAGCCCGGCGCAAGCAAAGGACAAAATTAATTATTTGCAATGGAGCGATGTTACAATCGGCGAACTGGCTAGCCACCAAGCGGGCCTTGCAAGGGACTGTATGACGACCCATACCCCGATGACCCGAGTGGGCAATGTGAAAAAGAAACTGAACTTGAATTCTAGATGCATTTGGTGACCTCGGATTCAAGTCGGATCTTCTTCAAAGCATGGGCTTCCCTTCGCTTCCAGAGAACGATCGGCTGACTTGCGGGAGTGAGTACCCGTGCGATAGGCAAGGTAAGTCAATTTCGTGTGCTCACGCTATCGCTCGAATTATTTGCTGACAGAGGGGATGTTTTCAAGAATTTTTCCGTGGCATTCTAAAAGCGCGTGAGTAGGGTGATTCCTCTGAATCTAGGTATACCCCTAACGTGGTCTATTAGATCCCTTGACTTCAACCTCACAGACACCGATATACTCCAACGCAGGATATCAAATTCTGGGGTACGCGTTGGAGTCAATCGCAAACGCCAACTACGAAGAAATATTATGGGACCGTCTTATCAGGCCGCTCAACTTGACTCGGTCCTGTCTTAAGATCCCGGACCCTAGCTTGGCGGTGATCCCCCACAATGAGACTTTCAGTTGGTTTGGATATGAGATTGGCGAGGAGGCTCCGTGAGTGCTAATAAACTGTTTGATGTATACCTAACTTACAAATTGCTAGTGCTGGAGGCATGTTCTCTTCCGCAAATGACATGGCCACATTCGGCCGCGCCGTTCTTTCCAGCACCCTTGTTGACCCTGCCGTGACAAGGCGGTGGATGAAGCCGCTAACACACACGTCATCCCTGCAACATTCCGTAGGCGCGCCCTGGGAGATCTATACATTTTTGACACCTCGTCGGGTCGACCTGTACACCAAGGGCGGAGACATCGGGCTGTATTCCAGTTCTATTGGTCTTTCGCCGGATCACAATGCCGGTTTTACAGTTTTAGTTGCTGGTGGTAACTCCCACGCGATGACATCGACAATCGGGGAGATGGTTGCCGATATTATGCTTCCCGCGTTTGACGAAGTCGCCAGAAACCAAGCTCTCAAACGCTTTGGGGGTACGTATGCTTTGACGAGCGGCTCCTCCAATTCGTCAATTACCATCGCGGCCGATGACGGGGTTGGCTTGGTAGTCTCATCATGGATCAGCAACTCGGTCGACATGATCGAGTCTTTGATGGGCTTGCAAGGAGTGACCGATCGCTCTGAGATAAGCATTCGTCTACAGCCTAGCGGCCTTGAGACGCCAGGAAAGATCTCCTTCTTGGCTGTTATCTATACACTTAGTGCACCAAAAGACGCTGGGCCCCTTGTTGGATCCTGTTTTTCGTGGATTTTACTCGACTCCTTGGTGTATGGCAACGTCGGTCTTCCAGAGTTTGAGTTTGCACTGAATCATGATGGCTATGCGACGAGCTTATCCCCTCGGGCATTGCGCGTTACCCTCCCTAGAGTTTAAGGGGAGAATATCAGATCTCATTTGTGGTTGATTGGTCATGATGCATCGAACTTGGCGATTGGTTTATCTCTTACTGTACATAGTTACTCTACGTACCAGCGCTAAGAAGTCGATCAATTATGTCTGGACTTTTGAGAGCCCAAGCTAGGAATTCCATAGGACACCATGCTCCAATATCGACGCGTCGCGTTCTGGCCTCCTTCGAGAGGAGGTCGCGCGTGTCTTCCTGCGTTTCACGGCGAAATAGACTATTTTGATTACCCCCTTGGAGACAAGCTGAGCCTAGAAGTCTCCGTTAGGTTTGATGGCCCGGATATGGAGGAGGTCTGGTGGAAGCACTTTGAGACCGTAGCAAGAATCGCGGAAACGGGTCGTGTAATTTGATGGGAGCAGTAGGGCACGTATACGGGCCGCGGCTGCGTTAAAGCATAGGATGAGAGACGGCGGCCAGGGTGGAGGGGAACAGGAGTACGAAAAAGGGGGAGCTTGCCAAGAGACCCGACTCAAGTGCAGTGGATCTCTTGGCAATCTTGGCACAGGACAAGGGGAAACGAAGTCGGGCAGGAACCTTGGAGGAACTTTTTTGGTGGGGACTGCCTGCCTCTTTGGGAATATAGTCCTTCTAGCTCAAGTCCAGGCACCATACTACACCTAGGGACCTTACATATTGCAATACATCCATGCCCAGGATATGTTCCATGGCATACATAGGGTGCAGAGCCCTGCAGGTGCTTACTGGATGGATCTAATTCCAGAAGACTTCTGAGGAAGATGACACTCAAAGAGGACATCCGGATAGTCCCATAAAAAAGGTGAACAAAGATACCCGGGGAACGCAGCCGTGGACCTAAGGAAATGCTATATAAATGCTAGAAAAAGACGGGAACACCAGCTACTACTGATGGAAATCGAGAAGCAGTTGTTTTATTCGCACTCAAAAAGTTGACGACTGAGGCCTTTGACGGTTACATGGAACGGTTCTCTCTCGCGGGACTTTGAGCTCCTCGCCTCCCGAGTGCAGAGTACCGATCCCGTGAGGCCGTGGCTTTCACTGACGTCCTATGTATGATGCCCATTCGGAACCAGGTGCAGCACTACAATCACACCCGTCTCCGCGATGTTGGGAGCCTGCATTCGTGGTGGATGCGGTGGCGAGCTGGAAGCGGACGTCTTCTTTCATAGCGCCAAGTGTGAGTTGATGTTGGACGGTTCAATCGTTTTGCAGCTTGCAGATTTTGCCTCACCTCACCCTTCCTACACTCTCACATTCTATTCGTTTCACTACCCAACAATTCGACCACAACTGAAACAACTGACGTGGCTAAGGGTAATAGACGCAATTCCAACACCCCATTACCCGTGCCGTAACCGAAAGATTAGCTGGACCAAGCAACAGCAGCATTTGCCAGACACAATATGGCCTGCCACTCAAGGGACGAAGACGACTACAAGAGAATCATTAACCCCGAAATGACCAGGAGAAGTTCGGTGGCTTAAACAGGCGAAGTTACTTCCTGGAAGAGAACTGAGAACACGCCAACGCAAAAACTCGACGCATGACTTCTCCCACGAATTCTTGCAAGCGTCCTGTGATACTCTCTCCGTCTAGCAATGGCGGAGTTCAAAGCCCAAGCTCCATCTGGCTGAAACTCGATCTGACGACCGTGGACTGCGGAATATTCTAGGTAAATCTCTTCCTGTTCGCAGACCTTACTCCTTTGCTTACACACTTTTAGGTCAGATTGGGAGTACATGGACGTCATGAATTTGAAGTACAGAGTTTTGGCTGGAGCCGACCAGAGAACACCAATACAGCATTAACACTCAGACTGAACAAAAGGAACCCGTTCATAACCCTCGAGTAGGCTGGAATGGAACGGGCAAAACCAGCAAACACAAAAGGCCCAACGTATCATTATCGCTAAGGGTGCTCAGTCGAGGAAGCATTGCAGTTTCAATGTCCCGTTAGTCGTCCCTTTCGAGAAACTCGTGCGACGAGCTAGGTTCTCTCCAGCCGAGACCGTTCTCAATATCGGTGTGGAAGAGCTTGAGACCCGTTGCTGGTGTCGCAGATGCCACCTGGGTTGTCGGAGATTTCTAGAACGGGCTCCCTGTATGTGAATAACCTCATCCCTAAAATGGCTATTACCAACTCTATCTACCTCGAGGCCCATGTGGGCAGCGTTGATGGCATCAGTGTCATTTGGGGCCCGAATTCAGCCGACAACCTGTCGTCGAACGCGGAAGACTACAATATGAGACGGAGCGTATTGGAGGACTCCACAGACAACATGGGTGGGAGTGCACCTACCCGAAAGCTACAGGACGACGGTCCTCTGCGCTCTCAACCAAGGTCCGAATACAACTTGAAGTACTTGGAGCATTGAGGTACAGTTGCTGCCGTCACCACACCCACTACCTTTTGCTGATGCCCTACGTTCCTCTTCTAGTTATACCAGCTTTGTCACTTTCCGCAACCCTCACATGTGGAATTCGGCTTCGGAGATCGGAAAGCACATTATCTGACAGAGAGAATACTCTGGGTGTGTAAGAAGGTTCCCGAGCTCATGAAATCCGAATCATGATCCTGCGATCTCTTGAAGGTACCAATGAATCTGAAGCTAGTAGCTTGAATTTCAATTTATGAACCCAACGCGTAAACAACCCTGTATGTCAATCTCTGCTTGGATACAATTTACTCACAGACTCCAAGACGTTGAATCAAAGGTATTGAACGTAGCGATTCCTTCGTCGCAACCCTAGTGCACAAGCTCCCACTCCTCACCAGCGTACTCGAGTTTGTAAGCGAGGGTTGGCACTGCGGTGTATTTGAGTTTCTCATCCCAGGCATCCCCGAAGTCTCCATTGTAAAGCTACCTAAACTGAACCGGAAGGAAGTTGCATTGACCGACACAGATTGACCCATCACACCGATGTTGTGGGATCCACTAGAGCTCAGTGCAAGTAGTTGGATACCGTCTTTCAAGGACAGGGCGATCATTTTCCGGTGCTGGTGAAGGCTTTCCCGAGTCATCGCGATTGATTCGGAATTTGGTTGCCTTCTGGTATCGAGAGTGATGAATCCATTGTTTCCGTTTCTAATGGACCAGTACAAGTGGGGTGTTGCCTTGGTGTGAATGTAATACGCACCACCTGAGACATATTCCACGTTGGATGTTGCGTCATTGGGAATGACCGGCATGGCGCCAGTGCCATGGTTGTTGTCATATCCGCGGATTCGGGCAGCCATGGTAGTTGCCATGAGGTCCTTTGCATTTGAACCAATGAAGTACTAAGGGCGAGATTCCGGTGTAGCGGCGGGGAACGCCCAGAACTGAGGACTGTATCTCACGACATCGCTAAGCAGATTGACAGTGCCAGGAGTATGGTCGTGACGCATCGGTTGTAGAATTCGTCCGCATATTGTCCGTTACGTAGGGAAGACGAAAATTTCACGGCCATTGTCTTGGTTTCCAGTCCAACTGAGGTAAACATGGTAAACCATGGTAAGTATTTGTATCGTTTCTGGGACAGGATGCTATTCACCTTGCAGTTCCGAGTATGTCAACGAATTTGGACCTTATTGTTGCTTTATGATCCTTTGAGGGAAGAGATGATGATTGACTGGAGTAATGAGTTGAATTTTACGGGAAATAGCAGCCCTTTTATAGATGAATCCCTCGGAGGATTCGGATACTCAAGCACGTTCTAGCCACCTCTAAACGAAGCGCTGAATATCCTTCATGCAAGACGCATTAACATACTAGACGTGATTCATGCATCTTTAGATGCACACGGAGTACTCCGTAGGTGACAATGTACGATGGATGATGAGTGAAGGTGAGCTGAACGATGTGGCAAACGGAGCAGAATAACACTTGCATATCCAGCTAGATGTTTCAAGTTAATCAACTGCGCCTCTCTGAGTGAGGTTCCCGTTCTTGCCGACTAGACATTGTCCTAGATGTGACCGCGCGATGCACCTGATTGAATTTACAACGGTGCAGATACGGTACAGCTGTGGGTTCGACAAGTAGTCAATGTGGATTTGGTTAACCCCGGAAGAACCAAATCAGATATGAACAGAAATCTATCACCTCGACTACAAACTATTAGACAGTTTCTGCCTAACTAAGAGAATTGGCATGACACATAAACTGCACCATCTACGTTGGACCCACCAATGTGGGGGAGCTGAAAAGAAATTGACGCATGTGAGTTTGTCTGAATGGGGCAGCCAGGGACCTTGGACCAGTCAAATAATGATCGTAGATCAGCTACGTGAATCATGCGTAGCACTGAGATACAACTGCGGAGTACTCCGTGATAAAAGCGAGGTCAGTAGATTTGTCAAGACTATACAATATCGGTTTAACTATAGAGTTTTCGGCGTGACTGTCTTTAGTAAGACGTTATAATACAGAAATGCCAGCAGAACTGGCCTTAGAAGCAATATTGTTCCAGCAGCAGTAGAATATAGCAGCTACTAATAAGGTACCTGAGCGGATATGCGGAGCTAAGGCTTGCAGGAAGCGCTAAATTGAGATGCGTTATCCCAATTGGGAATACCTGCATAAGTACCCACACCAGCCACTAAAAATGTATCATGTCCATGCGGAGATCTCCGCGGGTGGAGCAGGGTTCCCATGGGTAGTATCGAAGCTAGTTCATCTACGGAGTAGTTCACTTTGTATTAAATCGCCAAACAGTGGACCCTGCACAATGTGATTGCCGATATGCCGATAGAGTTTTCAGAAGAAACAACGCATTGTAAACCTCGTAAAAAAGGAGTTCCCAGATGACCCGCCGCCACTATATTGCAGAGAAGGAAGTGTAGTGGCTGGCTGGGAACAAATGTAACAACCTAAGTTGCTAGGTTGCTAATCCACTATGCAGTACCTGTGGACAGAACGCAGATCCAGGATATGCAAGTTCACCGATGTATCATGGGCTACACGAGATAGTAGATTGTGACATATTAGAAGGTTCGTGCCTGAGACAATGCGGTGTGGCCGAAAAAGTCAATTGCATTTGAACTATAGACTATAGCTATAAAATGTTCGATCGCACATCTATCTAACTATCTAGATTTCAGATTAATTTCGTCCATCTTCTTTTACCATGCAAGTCCCGACAGAATCCAGCCTTCCGCTGTTATCTACTCCTCTCTTTCAGTCAAAGGGATATGAGGCTGCAAGCTATGAAACCCTGGAACGTTCTTATTACCGAGCCAGAGAAATAGGCAGACACCATGGTTAGTTGAAAAATACCAAACTACCAAATCGGGACTAACAACATCATAGGGCTCACGATTGACGATATCCTCTCCCTCACCCCAAAGTTCTGGAAATCCCATATGGATGCAATAATAATCCGGGATATCGTGGCTCATATTCTGTTTTCGATCCAATATAATTTGGTTGCTGGCACGATCGCCCCTTATACCCTGAAGAGGCCGGACCTACGACCTGTGATGGAGAAAATCCTGAACTTTGATGTCTCGTACGATGCATCCAACAACCATTTTAAGAAGCCCTCTCACTAAACATCCTACAGTGCTTGCTTTATGCTCAACGAGGTTGACCATGGCTGTGATGCAAAGAATCTGGAAACCACTGCGACCTTGCAGTCCGATGGCAGTTTTGTCCTTCACAGTCTTACGCCTGGAGCAGCAAAGTAAGCTGAAACCCCAAGAGAGCAGAAAGGAATACTATACTAACTCTTCTAGATTTATGCCACCATCAATGCCCATAGCTGGTATGCCTCGCATTGCGCTCGTTTTCGCACGTCTCATGATTGAAGGCGACGATAGAGGGATTCGTCCCTTCATAGTTGGACTCGGGGATGGAAAGGAGATGTGCACAGGGGTAACGACAACGTGAGTGAGATAGAAAATCCAAAAAGCAAATAGTTGAACTCCGACTAATGATGCCGTTTAGGCTACTCCCTCCCATCGCTTGCGGACGAACTCTCGACCACTCCATCACTTCATTCAACAAAGTCCGCCTCCCATCAACTGCCATGCTAGGCAGTCACCGAAAGCCTGACGACATGCGAACTCAATTCTTGATGGCCATCAACCGTCTAGGTTTCGGAACACTCTCTTTGAGCCTTTCAGCAATACCGGGCCTGAAATGTGCGGTTCTCATAGCGGGAAAGTACAACCTCCGTCGAATGGTTCATGGCCCCGAAGGATCTCCGAAGCCCATCATCTCCTTCCGTACTCAGCAACTGCCCATTTTGCATGCCTTGGCGGAGAGTGCAGTTGTGGAACCGTTTGCAAACTGGATCACAACTAAATTTAGTGATACTTCACTTGACTTTTCTGTTAGACATGGGCTAGCAGTTATCTTCAAGGGAGCTGTTCTGCAATACACCCAGAAAAGCTTTGCAAATCTCGTTGAGCGATGTGGTGCTCAGGGTGTGTTTATCCACAATCAGCTGGTGGAGATGGAGGTAAGCCGATCCAAGAACAACCCAAAAGAACATACAAGAAGTACTGACCGCCCTGTGTAGGCTCTGAATCGTTGCAATGGCATCGCGGAAGGTGAAATTTCGGTCCTTTGCATTCGTAATGTCCCCACACCCCAGAATACACATATTACACAGCTAACACAGTATAGGACTGGCCACTGAAATCCTCATCGGTCGGTACGAAATCCCGAATGCCATCAAGCCGAATTCGTTAATTGCAAAGCACGAGGAAGGCTACATTGCGGGACTGAAGAAGCTCCTGGGGACTATCGAAGAAGGACACAGAAGCGAGGCATACAACAGTCGCATGCTCCCGCACTGTCGGTCCCTGATTCTGGCAATAGGCCATCGCATGGCATATGAGGCAGCGGTGCATATGGGAGTTGATCCCGATCTGCTTGCTCTGTTCGAAGCTGGTGTGATCAAGACCGACTCTAGTTGGTATGTCGAGAATCTGGGACTCAGTCGGGCAGATCAATTCGAAATGGAGAGCAAGGCAGCCGATGCTCTTGTACCGCGGGTGGGTGAGCTTTTGAATGGACTGGGTACGGTGGAGCCGTATATCACAGCCCCGATACTTTCAGCGGAGAGGTGGGAGACGTTCGTTGCTGGCTGCGAGACTATTGAGGGAGATGCATCCTGTGATATCATCGACAAGGAAGATATGCGGGCCAAACTTTGAGATATAATTAGACACCGAGGGTTTCAACAGCAGTCATTCTCTGTAGCCACAATGTTACTATATAGTCCAGGAGCCTATTAGATATTGTGGATGCTGAATTGAGCGTCTCATGGACCGGGAACACTATGAATGTTATGAGAGAAGCGAAAAAGGGTGATATTTTCTGTCTACCTAAGCGGTCGACTAAGAATACCCAACAATGCCCGATGACGGATTTTGTCCCAATGTCCCCTGTGCTACCATAACGAAGTAAGGAAATTAGCCGGAGCGGAGAGACTGGCATTCCCGAATCTTGGATTTGACTATACCTAAGCCCCATAGACTCAGGGGACTTACACAAGAGCATCCACCCCAAAAGGGTTCTTGTGGATCTTGAACAGTAAAACCAATCCGGTGTTGTTAGTTTCCGAACCACCATGCGGCACCAATGCGGAGAGCTTGGGGAAGCCGAAGACGAAGGGATGGCCCTGGACATAGACCTTCTTGTTCTCTCCTCTGTGAACTTAACCTCTTGCTGACATTTCACCCCGTCTTGTCGAGCAAAATCGGGTAAGCCAATAGCGGACATCTGACATCAACTTTGAAGGAGATTCTGAAAACCCGGACTCCACCACAACCGATGGCCATTTTTACCCGGTCTCGCGGGGTTACCTTGAGTAAGAATAATCTGGTTGCCGTTGTAGTTTTGGGGTGCAAATTGCAGTCCCGTAGCGGTTAGAGCGAAGGTTATCATGCTATTAAATCGGGACTGCGTTTCTGAATGCACTAGTCCCACTTTTCGACGAGCAGGAGGCTATCCGTTAGATCAAAGGACAGTTGTAGGGAGAGCTTGAGGGCTTCGACTTTCTTTGCGGGACCGTTTTCTGCCACGCAAGTGGCAGACTTCGAAGAGAATGATATTGAATCAGCATTTTTGCCACAGGCACTTGACATATCTATCGTCATGTATGACGATAGGTCGGAAACATCTCATGGTTGTCCTGTGAGATAAGCAGGCGCCTATAAAAATTGGTTAGAGCAGAATGCTTGGGAGAACGATCAGCTCTGACTTACCAATGAAAGTCAAAATTTTGACCATTCTTTTCATCGTGCATTCTCCACGCCACCATCTCTGTAGACCGTTGCCGTATGATTGGTTGTAGAAACACTTTCTCTAACTCTGTTTAGAGTAGATGTATCGTTGACTGGTGAAGCCACTCCTAGAAGAGTCAGGGTGACAGGGATCCGATTGGGGGCCTACGTCGAGTGCAGGCAGAGTGCTGAGATTTTGACCTGAGACTGTATCACAAGGGCAAAAGCACCCACTTGACGGTCAGCAACATAGCATTTTCTGTTGTCAATATTTTTGGCGTACGATTAATGCGGACACAGAAAATTTCCAATCGACTTCGAAACTGGATGGACCAGTTCGCTCGAGTTGGTCCTCAGAAAGTGCCAAATCTCGGGACTATGCCACCAACTAGGGGCACGGGAGGATAGAGATGGTGTGACCATAGAAGGAAGCCCGGAGGATTTACTGCGATTTGAATGATATTTTGTAAAGTGAGTTGAGGGGTTTGAAGGAGAGAAGTGAGTAAACTGAGTACGTGGGTACAAGATAAACAAACATCCGAGACACCACATGTGTACACTCTAATCATAATACTTAGCTACCACACCCCCGATGATAGGCTGATCTTTGATTTCACTTTGAACCGCACCTCTGTCAACTCCCTCAATCACTCTCGCCTTCACCCACTCGCCAGCAGTGATTCCAAGCGCACTATTATCAGTTGTCTGATCATACCCCAGACGACGCAACGTCTCACTCACCACCGGCCGCAGCTCGAGACTATCCTCCGGTCGAACAAAGTATAAAACACCTAGGCGGTCTACGTCCCTCTGATCCGGCGGCGGTGCAACGACGCGATGGATGCTGCTCTTCAGGAATCCATTGGTAAGGAAATGGAGTGAGTCCGCAAGGTTCACCGTGATGCTCTCGGGATACGGCTTGACCCACTTCCACTCGCCCTCGGGTGTGCGAACCTGCAGCGCAGCAACGGGCTGGCGGAACAGCAAGGTCATGCTGCCAAAGTCGGTATGGCCCTTGGTCCAAATCCCGCCGGCCTTCTCGTTTTCTTCCTCTGTACGCCGGTGGTACTTCATGTACCGTAGGTGACAGTCGCTTCTCTCGTCGTAGCGATGAACCTTCAGGAAGTAGTCATCGGGTAGCTCGAGGATGATGGCGAAGAGCGTGAGAAGTTTGCGTGCTATCTGGTCATGAATATGGCGTGCGAAGCCCTCGATGATGGGACGATTGTGGTTCACAATGTCCAGCTGCGGAAGCTCAAGGGCTGGGATGAATTTCGGGATGTTGTAGATTTCCGTCTTGTCATAACCCCCGGACTGGTTTCCTAAGTTGAAGGATTAGAGATGACTGATTTTCGGGTCACATATTATCAATATGCAACTTACCCGGAGACCCATTGGCTTGTAGCCATTGTAACCACCGTTCTCAGTCTCTGCACGAAACTTGAGCTTCTCCTCGATTGGGAGCTTGAATAGCTCCTTGCCAATAGAGAATTGGCGGTCGACATCCTCTTGCGAGAGGCCAAAATTTATAATATAGAAGAAGCCTAAGGCTTTATAAGTATTCCAAGCGTGCAAAATAGGAGTTGAAATTGTGAAGTACTAACCTATATTTTGGATAGCCTCAAAAAGCTGTTTGGCTAACTGCTTTTTACCACCGGGCTCGTCAAACAGAGATAGATCCAAGGTTGCGAGGTCCGCCCAGTCCACTGCATGCGAACCACATGTTAGCAACGGTGTCTCAAATCTCGGCCTCGCCATGATCCTGGATCTTTGCAGTAGTGCATGAGTGGAAGATGCATAAGACCTACGATCAAAAGTTGTCTCGGGGACCTGGCTATACGTCGGAATATCGGATCCTGCAGGAACTGGGACTGGAGCTAGACCTGACGTTGCCATGGTCTATGCGAGTTATTGGAAGAAAATATAAAAAATGGATATAATCACAGCAAGTTGTACCAGTATGGTGTGATTATGGAGACAAGGGTGTGCATTGCATTACATTACATCCGGCAGATGGGGGATATGCTCGGCTTTATACCCCGTATTTCTCATATTCTCGTATGTACATTTGTATGTATCCATCCAAATCGGGCAATTTGTTGGGATGTGGCGGGTGGCTGAGCCCTTACCCCCGGGGAGTGCCCCGGGAGACGTTGTTGACCACAATGACCTCATCATCTCGTTTTTGAGCTCACATCTTAACGCACGGGTGTCTGTCCTAGGAAAGGCACATGAGGTTGGTAGACCGCATTCGTCTACTAGCATGGGAAGGAGCCTTTGTGCAACCCTGGCCATCATTTTAGACACAAATCGATTTCCTTGGCTCGTAAATCATCCAGGGACGCTGTAATTCTTATGGCTCTCTTGAAAACCTCATCCTCGTCAAGGTGCTAGATTCCCAGCCACATGAAGCCGCCACACGGCAATTCCAAAGACCCTTGTTACAGTCTCTTCAGCCGATGGGCCTCGACAGCTCTCTTCGAACCTTTGAATCCACCACTTGCGTTGCAGAAAGCGGCATCGCTAAACAGCCCGACTGCCAATACTCGCCAAAGGAGACTTTCATAAAGCTCGAACGGATAAATGGCCCTCACTTGTGGTAGAATCTGACTTGTCAGAATCGCCTTCTAAGTTAACGTCGGATGCGGGATTCTGGCTTACAGAATCTAACGGGGAAGTTCAAATGGTCATCGCGATCATGATCGGTCGGAGCACGCCGGAGATCGTGCTGGAGTCGTGGGGATTTGACAACAATATCGTTGTGATAGCGCCAAACGCACACAAGTGGTTATAATCGGCAAGTGGGAGAACAATCATCTCTACCTCCGGAGCCAACCACTTATTGCTGGCTTTGACAAGCTCTTTCTTCGCCCGCCTAGCACCCCGAGAGAACGGATACATGAAATTCTAAAAAGGTCCGAGAGTCGAATCAAAATCAACCGACCTGACCGCCACTAAAAACCCTCCGACTCCTTATATCCCCCTGGTAAGAAGTTCTTAATATGCTAATTTGGATCCAACGTTATTTCCTATTTGCGGGACAGTTACTAGCACAGTTTGTATTCGGCTTATCAAGCTTAGAAAATGGGCTCCCTCGGCACCCAACCGCCCGCAAGAGCCTCGAGCGACCCCTACTTTGATCTGGGAATATTCAGTCGCAAAGTCAGTACCAACTCCCAGGAAGCCCAGATATGGTTCAACAGAGCTCTTGTATGGACATATTGCTTTAACCATGACGAAGCAATCGCCTGTTACAAGCAGGCAATCGCCCACGACGAGAACTGCGCCATGGCCTACTGGGGGATATCCTTCTGCTCAGGCTCTAATTACAACAAAACATGGGCGCTGTTCGACGAAAGCGATCGAGTCAATGCAATCAAGCAGTGTTATGTATTTTCCCAAGAGGCGCTGAGACGGGCAAACAGTGCATCACAATGGGAGCAAGCGCTCATCAAGGCTCTTGCAAAACGGTACCCCAACGATGACCCAAATATGGATCTTGCTGGATGTAGCCGAGCGTATGCCGATGCCATGAGAGAGGTGTACGTGAGGTTCGGACCCGGAGATTTCGACATTATCACACTCTTTGCCGACGCATTGATGAATTGTGCTCCGCGAAAACTATACGACGCCTCCACAGGGCTCCCGATAGCGTCTTCGCCGGTATTTGAAGCGAAAGACCTACTTGATCGGGCGTTGAAGATGCCGAAAGTCGAACTGCATCCAGGTCCCGCACACATGTACATCCACCTGATGGAAATGTCGGCGACTCCCGAGGCTGCCCTGCCGGCAGCAGAGATGATCCGTGAAATGTTCCCCGATACAGGCCACACATTCCACATGCCTGCCCATATAGATGTCCTCGTGGGCGATTACCGCCGCGCTGTGGAATATAATCTGAAAGCGACCGTCGCAGACGACAAATACTTTGAACAGAATGGCGGCTTGACATTCTACAGCTACTATCGTTTACATGACTATCACTCCCTCATCTATGCTGCGATGCTTAGTGGGAAATCCAAGGCAGCATTGTCAGCCACGGATCGAATGGAGGCGACTATCACGGAGGAAATTCTTCGGGTCGAAACGCCTGCACTTGCAAACTGGATGGAATTTTTCAAGGCCGTTAGAGTCCATGTGCTCATTCGTTTTGGAATGTGGGAGGAACTCAAGAAGCTCGACCCGCTCGAGGATAAAAATCTCTATTGTGTCACGAACGTGATGAGACACTATGGAAAGGCTATCGCGTATGCGGCCACGTTTCAGCTCGAGGAAGCGGACAAAGAACGAGAATCTTTCAAGCTCGCCTCTAAGCTTGTCCCTCCCACACGTCTCGATTTCCCTAACAAAATCACCGACATTCTCAAAGTAGCATCTGCGATGCTGGATGGCGAAATCGGTTATAGAAAAGGCGATTATGACGAGGCATTCTCCAGATTACGGGAAGCAATTACTCTAGAAGACGAGCTCCCTTTCGCAGAGCCATGGGGGTGGATGCTTCCAGCTCGGCATGCTTATGCTGCGCTCTCATTGGAACAGGGAAGAGTTGAGCAGGCGGCACAGGCTTATGCTGAAGATTTGGGGCTCTCCCCTACACCGAAACGTGCGCATCAGCACCCAAATAACGTGTGGGCTTTGCATGGGTATCACGAGTGCCTTCAACTGTTGGGTCGTCATGCAGAGGCAAACATTATCAAGAAACAACTTTCCCTTGCCCTTGTGGAGGCAGATGTTGAAATCACATCCTCATGCTTTTGTCGGCTTGGGAAATTGCCTTCCTCTTGTGGAAAGTCAGGAATGAATAGGTGCCACATTGCGCAGTCGATGTGTAAGAGCTAGATAGCCACTTGATTGAATGGAAAATGTTTCTCCGGTTTCTCACTCATGATATTCGAAAGGCATAAGATATTGCTCATGTCCACCAAAGTAGGGACCCAATGTGCGAGGCTTTCATGGTGTCCAGCAACACCTGAAATGAATAGATTACAAACATGGGTATCACACAACGGCATCTGCAACTTGCTTGATCATCCTACTGACCTCATCAACGATACGGAAACAAGGTACCAACTTCCGCGCTACCGGATCTTGCGGGCAGAGATCGAGTGGATCATGATCAACTGCCTCCTCCTTTCTCCGACAACGGCCTTCAGAATCGAGACAAGCTTCATGGCCCACCATATGGCGATCACGTTGCCGCTGCGCAAACTGTTTACCCAACACCAAAAGCTTTGCGACATCCACCTGGAGGCCGTGCACGACAAGATCCCGAAGCTTTTCACCTCTAATTTGTAAATTCAGTTCAGACGGGACTCCGAGATAGACGGTTCTACTCTCGTTGCTGATATCGAGCTCAGTACAGTGTTCATTCAGCCAGCGGAGGTACGTTTGATAGCCGGATGTTATTTCGAACATCAGCTGGCCAATAAGGAGCACCTTTTGAACGGTCACTCGAGGCGGTTTGGATACGTCGTAGCACATAGGACATATCAGTAGCCTCTCCGTGAGGGACAAGCCTGTGCGAAGAATGGGGACGATACTGTGTGAGATGCTCGCGTGGCTCAATTTCCGGACTAGATCGGAGACCTCTTCGTCGCATTTACAAGACTGTGAGAATGACATGGGGGAGATGTATGCATCCAAGGCTATTGGAGGTATCTCGGGGTCTTGCAATCCGTCACGCCGTTCTGTCTGCAATAACTCAATTGGGAAGGGATAAATGTCGCCGTTCCCGAGCGTCTCCCAGTGGCAGGAATCGAATCCACAGTTCCCGGCCAGCTCGTAGGGCAATGAGTCGAACTCACCATCTCCCATTATTATATTGCCAGATTCATGCTGAGCAAAGGCCGAGTGAGAAACGACAGCCGATAAATGTGAGGAGCTTGAGGATCCTACTTGTTTATCTCCGTTCGGCAAATCGAGATCTGGTTCTTCTTGTCGTGCACGCTTTCTCGGCCTTCCAGGGGCTCCTTTGTCTTTGAATTTACAAGGCACTCTTGAGCCTCGGCAACGAGAGCAACCGCTCTTTTCGCCTGAGCACCTGAGCTTCCGTGCCCCTATTTATCATTAGCTACACATTCGGCGGGACTGAAAACGGCTCGGCTTACGGCATGTTTCGCAGGAACTTCGCTGTCGAGGGTACATACTGACTTCAGTGTGTTAGCTTGATGTAAACGGACATGACCGAGGTCGGAGTTGATGTCCACCTGGGCAGGTGGAATCGATTGGTCATCCTGCGCTGAGATGGCGTCAACCGAGCTCAGAGCGGGGTACAGAAGGGCAGCCTCCTAAGCAACGGCATTCTATGCCTCTTTCCCTTCAGGGATTGGGATAGGATGCGTCAATCGTAGAAAAGAATCAAAGCCCAAGTATTGCGTGTGTTTCTGAATATCAATTTTCGAAGCAGTCGTGGCGGGTTTCCCCAAAACCCTCCGAGAAAAACACCCGAGACTCCGCTTCTCTGAGAGTTCCATCAACTCCATCTCCATTTCAAATAAACAGAAATTGTCATCCTAGCATCTGAACAAGATGACCAAATCTATAACCGCACGCGAGTTGCGCCAGCATTGGGTAAATCACCATGAAATTGCCCTCCTCGACGTCCGCGAAGAAGGTCCCTATTCCGAGGCCCATCCTTTATTCGCACTAAGTGTGCCAGTTTCAGAAATCGAGAAGAAGTTGCCTTCCCTAGTCCCTCGGTTGTCGGCTCCAATTATTGTCTACGACGATGGTGAGGGTTATGTAGATCGGGCTACTGCCCGGATATTAGCCCTGGGGTATCGGGATGTTGCCATTTTGACAGGCGGGCTTTCTGCGTACGCCCTCGTTGGCGAGGTCTATCGCGATGTCAATGTACCGTCCAAGGCTTTTGGCGAGCTCGTTGAATCTATCAACCACACCCCATCTTTATCTGCGCGGGAGGTCAAGGATGTTCTGGAGAGCGAGGATGATGTGGTTGTCTTGGATGCCAGACGTTTCGAAGAGTATAATACAATGAGCATTCCCCACGGCCGCAGCTGTCCAGGAGGGGAACTTTTGTATCGCTTTTTTGAGGCTATACCATCTCCAGAAACCACAGTCATCGTCAACTGTGCAGGTCGAACGCGGAGTATTGTTGGCACCCAATCTTTGATCAACTCTGGAATCCCGAATAAAGTGGTTGCGCTCCGAAATGGGACGATCGGGTGGACATTGGAGGGTTTGGAACTGGAGACCAAAAAGACGAGACGGGTTCCGAGCCCTTCAGTCGAGACATTGCAGAAGGCACGGAAATACGCTGAATCCTGGGCGAATCACGTCGGCGTCTCGTTTATTGACAGCGATCAGCTTACTCGATTTGCCGCGGAGTTAGAAGATCGGACTCTGTACCTGTTAGACGTGAGAGACCCCGAGGAGTACGCTCTCGGACATCCGATTGGCTTCTCCAATGCTCCTGGAGGTCAATTAGTACAAGCCACCGATGAATGGGTCGGTGTTCGAGGAGCTCGCATTGTTTTATACGACACAGATGGTGTGCGAGCGCGCATGACAGCCAGCTGGCTCTTACAACTCGGTTGGGAGGTGTATGTCTTTGAAGAGCGAGCTGGAGTGCCTGATGCACTTCCGTTGCCTAAAGTACCTTCGTGGCATCCTTCAACGGATTGTTCTATCACGATCAATGACCTTCGAAATCTCGCAGGAGCGACTGTGGTCGATCTCGCCCGTAGTTCATCCTATCAAAAAGGCCACATCCCAGGCGCATGGTTTGCTTCTGGTCCCGAACTTGCACGAGATTTGAGGGTTCTCGACGGTGGTGGCCCCATCGTGCTGACCTCGCCGGATGGTGATGTTGCCGCGATGAATGTTGACGAGGCACGAAAGTCGATCTCGCGAGAAGTGCTGTATTTGGTGGGAGGGACAATGGCCTGGGTAGCTGCCGGCCATCCCCTCGAGACGGAGTCACGATGGTTGTCGCAGCCAATCGACGTGTATAAGAGACCATACGAAGGCACAAACAACGCTCGCAAGCATATGCAGGGGTATCTTGACTGGGAGTATGGGCTTGTCGCACAATTGGCGAACGACGGGGTTGCATGTTTTCACGTTGTGCGGGTCTCGCGTGGGAACCTATCTTAAGTACCTAGCTAGGTAGGCACCGTTGAAATTAGGCCAGTAAACTATGTGATCATGTCAGTCCGACCCATAGAAACCTGACGCCCCGCTTTACCTACCGAGCAGGTCATATAAATGGGCTAAGTGTCCTCCGTAATCTCATAGTCTCACAAAAATAAACCTCTTCTAACCAGGGTGGCAGTGAGGTTTTCCTCACCATGCAGGCAAGACAGACAGGCATAAGACAAAAAAAGCGAAAACAAAAAACATACAACAGTGAGGATTCGCTGGTGGTCACCCACCCAACTACTAACTCACCGGCGTGTGGCTTGAGTACGGCTGAGCGGACGGGAAGCCCTATTTTCCACACCCTATGGTCGTATGTATCTGCTTAGATATGGGACAGCAAGAACACTGGAAGTTCTGATAGTGGTAGAGATGTTCAACCATAGTGTCTCTGACGCCTTAGTTGTTCCTGTCAAGATCCACAATGTGGATGAGATTACGAGACACGCAATATGTTGTATTGTGGAGAGGAGAAAGGAAAGTAAGACTGTAGTAGTCTTCTATTACAGGGATCAGATAACTAACTGTGGGAAATCACAATAGTTTTGTAGACCTATTTTAAGGAAAGAATATTGACCGTGGTTATTTTGTTCGATATAGACTATACAAATCATCTATAGTATAGACTTCCTTCACTTGAATTTCTTTGTTCAGTCATATTCACTTTACTTTCTACACTTTCTACAGTATATTAACTTACAATATCTCAGTTTCTATAGTTGATAACGGCAAGGCCCGCAAGCCTCATACGACTCATAGACGGCCCCACAATGAGTCTCCAGTCTCCTTATCCGGAAAAGTGTCAGACTAGTAGAAGAGCCTCAATGCAGCCACCCCTCCGCGCCGCCAATCCTAAACCATAGGTCCGCCCCGGAAAAGCTTAGCATTGTTCCATACGTCAGCCGTCTTGGTGGTTGCAGTTTGAGAATATTGAAGCAACAAGGCGAAGAAAACTTCATCATCGCCACTAGGAGATGAGAGTGAGATAGTGTTATGGTAGACAGGCAGATGCCTGGTTTGTCAGGCTTCACACGTTTGCTAACGTATTTCACAAGCGAGCCAGCCGGCCACACAAGCGAGCCGGCCACCCCACCCAAAACGCGTCTATATATTAGCACTTAGTTAATTCAACCACCCGCCATGCCACCAATTCGCTCTCAATCCTCTAGAAATTCAATAGAGAAGGAGGGTAGGATCTTATTAGCTATCCAGGCTTTTAAAAATCAAAAAATTTCTTCTGTTCGTGAACTAGCGCGCTATTATAAGATACTACGTTCAACACTTTAAGACCGACTAAACGGCCACCAAAGCCGCGCGATTTCTCGCGCCAATTCGCATAAACTAATAGAAATTGAAGAGGAATCTCTTAAAAAATGGATTCTCTCTATAGATCGACGTGGAGTAGCCCCCCGGCCTTCTATAGTACGAGAAATAGCGAACCTTCTTCTTAAAAAGCGTGGAACTACCCCGGTTATTTCTGTTAGCGAAAACTAGGTAACGAACTATATGAAACGACGTCCTCTTCTATCCTCTCGGTTTTCGAAACGGTATAACTACGAGCGTGCGAAATGCGAAGACCCGAAGGTTATTAGGGAGTGGTTTAATCTTGTTTAAAAAACTATCCTTTAATTTAGGATCGACCCTGATAATATTTATAACTTTAATAAGACTAGTTTTGCGATAGGGTTAACGGCAACCGCGAAGGTTATAACGAGGAGTGAATACTATAGTCGGCGAGCACTTTTATAGCCTAGAAATCGAGAATAGGTGACTATTATTAAGTGTACGAATGCTACTAGCTAGGCCCTCCCGCCGTGTGTGATTTTTAAAGGCAAAGTCTTTATTAAATCCTAGTTCGATAGCCTCCCGGAGGACTAGAGATTTAAGGTTAGTCCTAATAGATAGACCTCTAATGAAATTGGACTTCGCTAGCTTAAAAAGCTCTTTATTCCTACTACTTCTTCGCGTACGAAGGGGGCGTATCGGCTTTTAATACTCGACGGCTATAGAAGTCATTTAACCCCGAGATTCGATAAAATCTGTGAAGAGAATAAAATCATACTAATCTATATACCTCCGTATTCCTCTTATCTTTTATAGCCTCTCGATATCGGCTGTTTTACGGTGTTAAAACGCTCGTACGGCCGGATAGTTAAAATGAAAATGCGGAACGGAATCAATTATATCGACAAACTTGATTTCCTCGAAGTATATCCTCTCGCACGAATTAAAGCTTTTAAATCAGAGACTATTAAAAATAGCTTTCGATCTATAGGTTTAATACCTTTTACACCGGAGATAGTGATTTTAAAGCTTAATATTCGGCTTCGAACCCCTACCCCCCCCCTCTAGCCGGGGTAGTGATTAGGATCTAAAAACGCCCTCGAACTATATCTAGTTATAAAAGCAAGCTTTGTCAATTAAAGCATTGCTTCGTATAAGATCAAGAAGCCCCCCGAGCCCGCTTAATTCCGCTATAAACCAGGTTTTGAAAGCCTACCAGATCACAATACAATCCGCCGTATTACTCGAGAAAGAAGTGAGCGATTTACGCGCTGAAAACGAGAAGAAAAAGTAAAAGCGAACTCGATCTATAAGGACTATAGTCCACGAAGGGGATCTCTTAGTTCAGGATGTTCGTGAGCTACGTTCGGAGCCATTTGAGGCCTAAGTAGCGCGTATCAACAACTATCGTGAGCAGGTTTCGGAAGGTTTAAGACCGCCCCCCTAGGCCGGACGAGCATGTGGAATATGTAGGAAGCCAGGGCATAGAAGAGAAACATGCCCAGATAGATGATGATTTTAGTTTATTTAATTTAATGGCGTTTTGGTTGAGATAAATGCATTTGAAATTAGTATGTTGGGTGGGGTGGCCGGCTCGCTTGTGTGGCCGGCTCGCTTGTGAAATACGTTAACTAACTTAACTAGCTAACTAGTTAGTTAGTATATGAGCCAGTCTCACCCAGTCAGAGATCGAACCTTCTCTCTCTCTCTCTCTCTGGGCTCTGCCAGATCAGATAATCAGTTTGAGACCTCGCTTGCTGTTAGCCCTTTCAATCATCAAACCCATACGCTAAGGCGGAGCGGATCGCTGTCTGCCTCGGCCCACCCGTTCGTATTTCTTACCCATCATGCTCGTCACTGTGTGTCATGCAAGAAATATAAAATGGCCCAGTTCCCCCCAACTGACACCAAGGAATTTGCCTCGTCATTTTCCCGATTTTACATAATGACAATTTCAACTGCACCCACGCCTCCAAACAAGGCGCAACGCCAAGCCTTAGCGCAGGAAACCCGTAGGCTCACCCCGCAAATCATCAGATCTGCAGATGCATCAACAGAGGCCATTTACTACTCAACGCAGCTACCACGCCGTGGTCCCACCCCAGACGCGAGAAGGCCAAGAATCACCGTCCAGAATAGCGATAGCTTTACGGCCGCCAGAGCTATCCTCGACACCAATCCCACTGCCAAGATTGGGGTCTTGAATATGGCTAGCGAGAAGCACCCTGGAGGAGGATGGCTTCGGGGAGCATTAGCACAAGAGGAGGCGCTATGCTTCCGAAGCACACTGGCTTCGACACTACATAAGCGATTCTATCCTCTTCCTGTGCTTGGTGCAGTCTGGTCCCGGAATGTGGTCGTCTTCAGAGATGAAGTAGCCACGGGCGCCCGAATTTACGAGCCCGCAGAAAGGTTCACCGTGGGTGTCGTCAGCTTAGCAGCAATTTGGCGACCTCTCTTGACACCAGATAAGCGCAATTTTGGTATAGACCAAACGAACACCACAATGTACGACTAGACGCTGACAATAGACAGCGCGTCCACAAGACATTCGGACAGTCAGGGACAAAATAAGACAGACTTTACGTGTCCTCGCAGTGAACAATGTCACACATTGCGTACTTGGCGCAATGGGCTGTGGCGCATTTCAGAACCCTCCATTACAGGTTGCTTCGCTTTTCCGCCAAGTTTTGGAGGAAGGAGAATTCATGGGCGTATTTGAGGAGATTATCTTTGCGGTTCTGGATTCTAGGGGTGAAGGGAATTATGCTATTTTCAGAGATACCCTACAGAGTCATTAGTTAATCGAGAGTGAGCTCATCGCATACTACCTGCATTGATGCTAGGGAGGTAGGTGACGGAGGTAAAGGGAGATTCGCTGGAAAAGACCCCTCTGTTTGCTGTTTGCTGGTGCTGTTGTGTCGGTTCGACCGACGCCGGGGTGATCGGTTCATAATCAGATGTTTTTTGCACAGCAATTGGGGTCTGCTGTCTTCCAATTCTCTCACTTTGCATCTCTCTCTCTTGCGTCTTTCTATCTGTCAGACCTGGATCCTGTATCTCTTCATCTTGCAGACTATCTGTATGCAGATCCTGGCCTTGTTGTGCATGCTGCACGTTATCATGCAGCGCGATACGGGTTATGGATGACGGCATCTGCATCTGGGCGATTAGTTCAGACTGATCCTGATCCCATGTTAGGCCTGTTGGCCGGTTTCCTTTCTCTTCGAGCTTTTCTCTCTCTTTACTAACATGGCCTAGCCGGCGATGCCAGATTTTAATAGAGGCCTCAGATACAGGCTCTCTTGCTGATTTCTTCACAGCTGCTGCATTCACCAGTGGTAGGTGCGGCTGCACTAACCAGGGCAGATCTTGATCCTGGTAGACAGCATACCTTGGAATCCTGTCCTGCTGGATCCAGTTCTTCTCGAAGTCGAAAATCACATGTATTCGATGGTACTGGAATCGGTAATCCATGTACTCAGTCTGTTTTCTGGCACAATGGCTCGCTTTGACTACGTAACACCGGCCTTATAGGCATATATAATAGCTAAAGCTGAAAGCTCACCCTTTCGCTCTATGCAATGAGCTACTTTTCCATACCTGAGGGAGGCATATGGATACATAGTGTAGGAAGGAAAAGAAACAGTGGGTGGTTGTTGGTGTGGGGTTGCCCAGGTGTGCCCAGGTGGGAAAGGACTTAGTAACACCTATGCATGTGCGCTGGAGCTAAGGCTTTCCCGGAACATGCCCTACTTGAAACATCTCGAGGGCAAGCCTGCCCACACATGAGGCAGTTACAATCCGCTGTCGTGATCTTAAAAACTTCTCCAATCACTAATTCTATATATTATACGTAGTTCGTCGGTACCTATATAAGAATACTCCGCAGGTACGCCCAATAATATGCCCCGGTTTTATAGTGCAAGGCTAACCAAGGCTAGCTGATCTTTAACCTGATTAGAATGAATATTCGACCTAACCTCTCGGCAAGACCCGCCTTCGAACAGCAAAATATCGATCATTTCCACAAAGGTAATTGACGGGCGCTCTTGCTAGTTTTAACGAAGCAACGATCGCGGAACTCAAGGTCAAGAATTGTGATCAGCAAGTACATATACTCCGTACAGATACGATCAACGCTACACAGCCCCAAATATCATAATGGAGTTTCTCGCTTGGTCCCTGCAACTCGGGCTTATATGCGACCTGAACTCCTGAGCTGGTTTTGCCTGAGATCGCCTCCACTCAGTACTCCGTACTCTGTACACAGTTGTTTGGCCCCTTCTACACCTAGTCGCAACCATGGTGGCAGACGACCGCACCTGCTACTTTCCCTTAGGGACAGAAGCCCCAGATACTGTACCATGCGGCTCCGAAGAAAACACCTCGTGCTGTGGCCCCGAAGATGTCTGTCTAGACAATGGCCTCTGTATGCGTGTAGGGGAACAACCATACAGTTTATGGCGAGGAGCATGCACAAACAAAGATTGGACCGGGTGCACACCGCATTGCAGTAAGCTAAATCTCCCCGATATCCCCTTCGAAGCAACCACCAGTGACGAACCCCGACTAATAACGTAATTAGAATACTCGTCGCCAGAAGGGGGCGCCATCCTTAGTATCATTTACACCTGGGGCTCAAGCTCTCAATACTGCTGCGGTGCACCAAGACTGGTTCACTCTGAAGATGGCAGCGATGATATTGGCTGTTTCGATGACTCTGATAATGGCGTGGAAACCTTTGAGCTCGAAGATGCCAACGCCGTCTACGGACGTGCTCTTCTCTCAAACGTCTCGACCACAGCACCTACCGAGACGCAAGCACCGTCCGAGACCCAATCATCGTCCCCTACCGACATAAGCAGCGGTTTAGGCGGCTCCGAGACGTGCCATGACACTGCTATAGGTGCCGGTGTCGGCGTTCCGCTCGGCGCTTTAGCGCTACTCTTTTTGATTTGGGCCATGCTTGAGCGAAAATGGAAGTCTGAACTTAGACAAAGTATGTCTAACGTCGCACCACTTAGTTCGGTAGCCGCAGGGACGTCTTTAGGCAATAATTCTCTAGGCCCTAATGAGGTTTCTGGAATCTCAAGAAAAGTGAACCAAGTGTCTGAGCTAGAGGACGGTGGCCGTCCAGAACTTAGTGGTGATAGTCGACACGGACATTGAAAAAAGCTTTGGGGATCCATTAGGTATGGATATAGCTCTTATGTATATTGACTTAAATAATTATAATAGAGAAGTATGATCACAGTATATTAGGAGAACTCGCATATAAGAGTTATGAAGGGTTGCTCTATATCAACTACACGTGTATATAGCAGTGTCAATATAGTAGCGGGGGAACGCTTCCGAAGACGGTTAGGCCGAGAAATACGAGATGGGTCAAAGCGACGAACGACAAGGCTGTCTAATCAGGCTGACTCTCCAGGGCTCCCTGAGTTTCCTCTCGAAAGTGAGTGTCAAATATACCGCCCACGTGGGGAGTAGAGGTTTATGAATTCTATTAACCGGCCCCTGTTGTTTTTCTTTTCTTTTCTTTTTTTTTTTCAAAAAATACGGACCCTCGCAAGTTACAGGCCCCACAGTCTTGGCAATCAGGGGGCTAAGCTTACTACAATATATGAAAGACCCCCGGGGCCCCGCCGTGGACATAGCTCGACAAATCACACTCCGCTTTCTGTAGGTATCGGATCTTTCCCAAGGAGGCGGCTGGCCCACGAGCAAGGACAGAGGCCCGATTTATTTCGGACAAACCGTGCCTTGCATCAAATCAACCAATACATTTTCGACGATTCAGCCGGGGCGGCATATCTCTAATATGTAGTCCAACGGCGACAGCAGGCGCGCCGGTCTCAAACAAAAGCTCGAGTTCGGGAGTCGTCCCTCGATATAGGCGAGCTTGCGAGGCGATTATATTTTTGGGCGCTAGATTTGGCCCCCGGGTTGTTGTGTGGTCTTGGCGAAGATCCATATCGTGGCGGAGGCATTGGAAATTCGTTAATTACAAAGTCCCGTATGGCGCCCAACTCTGATTTTCGAACGACACGGCCTCCGGTGCTAGACAGTAATAAATACGCCTCGGTTTCCCGGACTTCAAATTGTCATATTTTCAATAATCTACTAAGCTTCTACCGAAACTCCCTCTCCTTCTAAAACATGGGTTTTATCAAGACTGGCCTTGCTTTAGATGGTGGCTATAGCCTTATGAAAGCCGCATCCAAGTGCGTTCTTCAAGTCTTCTACCCATGCTTGTCACTCTCATACTCATATATCCTACATTAGGGCCGCCGCTGAACACGAGGAGCAGAAGCAGAAGCAGAGGGAAAATCTCCAACCTGCTTCCCAAAGGCTCCGACATGCTGCCCAGCAACAGTACTTTCTTAATAACAAGCGGCGAATGGGCTATAAGGATGGTAGCCAAATGAACAACCCTCATGTCCAACCATCGTACCCTCCACACGAGCCTCGCTCAAACCATGACAGCAATGTGAACAAGCCTAAGCCAAAAGCACAATCCCAGTCGTCCCACCAGCCGTCAATACGCTGTACAAGTACAAGGACCATGGATGACCCTCCGCCGTACGATCCTTTACCACAGGCACATTCCCAGTCAACCCACCAGCCGTCAATATGCTCAAGCGCCATAGAGAACCCTCCTCCATACGATCAGAGCCACCCATACAAAATGCAGGTAGATGGCAAGGCTGGATCAAATCAGGAGTGCTAGAAAATAGAAAGGTATAGCTTGGATTAAGTGGGTTAGCCGTTTACGAGGGGATTTGGATTCGATTGGTCGATATTAGATTACAGGTCCTACCAGATCCACTAGTTATAGACCCTGAGACCTTTAAGTTGATTACGGGTGAGAATGACCCAGAACATGCGGGATTCCTCGCTGACACATTGCGGTGGAGGTGTTGATAATGAATCGGTGGCTATTTTATGCCCTTCTTGCTATAAACTCTTGGGGAGATATAAGCTGCTTTCCACGCGGGAACTCTCCCTGCACTGCGTCGCCACTTCTAGTATTTCTCTGTCGCCAAGATACGACCGGGCAATCTGGAATAGGCAATTCCTCACCCTTCTCTTGTAACGTCCGGCAGCTCTGTCAGATTTGGCCTGAAAGGGTGGTTCCAGTCATCGAGCAGGCTAATCAGTCCCAAGGTGCTTCCAATACCTGCTCAAAATAGAGCAGTCGAGGCAGCTGCTTGTCGTGGAGAAGCTGTAGGCCGTCTCTCTCGTTGTTTAGTTTATGCTAGCCTCCTTTAACTTTTGATTATTTCGCTCTAACTTTTCTCTATCAAAGTGCTTGGACACGCACGACTCCTACAGGCGCCGAAAGAGTCTAAGAAGTCGAGCTGCCGGAGAGGCAAACTTGGGATCTTCGCGTTGGAGGTCTGCTAGCACCTTTAAGACATAGGCAAATCCTGCGTCGCTTGCACCACAGATCTTGTGTCATCTCCAGGACTTCTGGAATGACACGGCGCTGATCTTGAACTCGCCCACCAATTGTCGCAGCGGTATTGACATCAACTCCGTTCTCGCCTCCATCAACACCTTCGACCCCGCCGCTGTATGCGGCGATCTCACCTTCCAGTCCTGGCCTGCCCTTGCCTTTGCCAAACCACAAGAAACTCGCCGACGGATCCCGTTCCATTTACGGCATCAACAAGGGCAAAACCGCCGGCAAGGCAGCCGCTGTGGGCAGGTACACCGAAGACATTTTCATGGGCGGCAACTCTTGGTACGTATTACGGGTCCGGATATGCCTTCATTTGGAAGTCTGATTAGCTAACTTTATACAGGTACCTGGCCACCCTTGCGACTGCTGAGCAGCTTTACGATACCCTGTACCAGTGGGACAGACAGGGTGCCTTCACGGTCACCACCATCTCCCTGCCATTCTTCCGCGACTTCGTGGCCAATATCCACACTGGGGTCTACCCCAAGTCATCTCCGGCCTGCAAGTCTATCACTGACGCTGTGAGAGCCTACGCGGATGGTTTCATCGCAGTCGTGCAAGGGCACGCCCCCGCCAATGGCGGCCTGTGGGAAGAATTTAAGCGCAATAAATCTATTTTGGGAATTTGATCTTTAAGTATTCGACTGTCGAGAATCGACGTGACATCGGTGTATCCCGATGCAATATTGCACAGTATGCAGTATGCAGGCAAAATCTGATATGGCGGGTTGGATCTCGGGAGACTGATGACCGCACTGGCCAATCACGGAACCTTGGAAACAAACCACGTGGAACAACAATCCCCCGAAAGTTAATTGGAGAATTGAAATTCGATAAACAAACAGTCCAGTCGCATCACCCGTGGACATCTACTGTACTTACCTACACGGTAAGGATCAGTTGCAACTGGGTATCTCCAAACGCCGAGTTCGGGAGGTTGAAGTGACCCGTGGATGCACTACCCCACAAAAAGGAGGTTCCGATCAACCATGAAGAACTTCATCGGAGCCACGTTGGTGACAGTTGCTGTTACAGCTACAGCGACTAGTGCATCTGCTCCTGCACCTAGCCCAACAGGTTCGAGCTATGCATCTGGTTTTGACATGGCCAAGAGCTGGGCCAATCTCAGCCCCTATAAGGACGCAGATAGCTTCGGCGTTCCGAGTGGTGTGCCGCAAGGATGTGAACTGTCTCAAGTGCATGTTCTGCATCGCCATGCGCAGCGATTCCCCACAGATTACCCGTTGGACGGCGAGGGCATGACCAACTTTGCAGCCAAGTTGACCAATTACAGCAAAGCTAACCCAGGCAAGACCGTGGCTGTGGGTCCTTTAAAGTTCCTGAACAACTGGGACTATGTTCTTGGCGAGGACACTCTTATGGAGAATGGTGCTGCGACTGAGGCTGCATCCGGTGCCAACTTCTGGGTCAAGTACGGAAGACTTTTGTACCGTGTTGGACGTGAGAATGTAGCTGCTTGGAGTCCATCTCTTAACGTTTACCCCAACGGCACAGACCGCCCGACACCGGTGTTTCGCACTACCTCCCAGGAACGTATTTTGGAAAGCGCACGTTGGTGGCTCAGTGAGTGGAACTCTCATCTAATTGGTCAGTCCTGGATAACCAACTAACCTCTTCGACTAGGCGGTTTCTTTGGTAACAGTGGAGCCAACAGCTCTTACGACCAGTATGATCTTGTCGTGATCCCTGAGCAAGCTGATTTCAACAACACTCTCGCTTCTTACGAAACGTGTACGTTTGATTATACTGAAGGGTGAGCGAAAAATCCTCCGACAATGTATGTGTAGCCATGAAACCGTGTTAACAAAAGCCACAGCGACAACGCTGCTAAGATCTTCATTCCTCGATACACAAAGGATGCTCGCACCCGTCTGTCCTCCTACTTCCCTCCCGACTTCAACTTAACCGCCATGGACGTTCTTGCTATGCAGAACCTCTGTGTCTACGAGTACACCAGTCTTGGCGGCTCATCATTCTGCTCACTTTTCACCGAGCAAGAATGGAAGGACTACGAATACAACATCGATGTACAGTACTATGGAGACTACGCCTATGGCTCGCCGAGCGGTCGCGCCCAGGGCATTGGCTACGTTCTAGAGCTCGCCGCTCGACTTGAGCAAAAGCTCATCACCTCAAGCGATACAAGCATCAACTACACCTACACCAACAACGAAGCCCAGTTTCCATTTGGCCAGCCCTTTTACATGGACATGTCTCACGATGATATCATCTTGTCCGTGATCAACGCCCTCGGTCTAGACTACTTTAAGTACGGCCCCAAGGGTTTGCCCGTTGACATCGACCATGCGCCTGAGCGCAACTTCACTCTCAGCCAGATGACACCCTTTGGTGCACGATTCATATCTGAGATCTGGACTTGCCCTCGCGACGTGTCATTCGATTACTTGGACCCTGTTCTCTACACCAACCCTAGCATCAAGTCCACTGCCAAGACCACGGAGTACATTCGTTTTATGCTCAACAATTCTCCTCTCCCACAGGATGGACTTATCGGTTGTGAGGAGTCCAGCAATGGTTTCTGTCAGCTCGATAAGTTCTTACGTGGCGTGCCCACTCTGAAGGACAAGGCACAGTTCCAAAAGGCATGCTTTGGTAACTATACCACCGGAAGCCAGGTCGGGGATGGTGCTCCTGAATCTTAGACCGAACACGGCGATCTCTATATACGTACATAAGTCCATTTTTCTATGCCCTGTACCTATACCATGTTACTATACCAGATAAGAGTAATAAGTCTTGAAAATATCAGTTAATCTCATGACTTGAGAGAATACAGTATTTCAGCTGGGTTTTCGTCGCATGGTGAACATGCATATACGAGTCCTTTACAGAGTAATCGCTTTAGTCATTCATGTCAGACATCAACATAGTCTCCCCATGCCATAAATAGGTACCCGGTAGAGTGCTATATAAATTAACATCTATGCTGATCCAAATTGGCCCAAAGCTGGATTTGCGCTGGCTGAGTCTCCTTCATCTTTTGCTTATGAGATTGGCTGTTCCTACCGTTTATCTTTGTCTGCAATCTAAGCCATTATATTGAGATCACCAAAAGACAGGTGCGAGGGTAGACCTCGTTTTTCTTGCTATTTACCTTAAACCCGACCATTCCGTTAAGCCCGTTCGTAGCGCCAAGAGCCTTACTGCCTGACCTGCCTGACACCCTTGCCATGCCTCTATCTTTCGCTCTCAGCGTGAATGCAAGATGGGAACGGCACCTTCCGTTCGGCGGAGATCGTGCTAAGTCCGGGTTGGCCAATCAGAACGTAGAACGGCACCGTCGAGTTCCCACCTATCTAGAGTTCTAAAACGAAGTATATGAAAGGCCATCAAAACAACAAAACTATTTATATCCTCGATTGACACGCACATTTTTTTTATTCTCTTCCGTCCTATACTCCATTTTCATCCCTATCAAGTCCGCAAAATGCCTTTCTATAACACTTACCCGGGCTTCCTTTATCGGCAGTTCCTGATCTGCCCTTCAAAGGCCCCGTCCACCACTTCCCTTCGCGGAAATGCGGGTATCGTGACGGGCTCCAACACTGGACTGGGTTATCAAGCCTCAGCCCAGCTTCTCGGGCTCGGACTATCCCATTTGATTTTGGCCGTCCGCAGCATCTCGAAAGGCGAAGCTGCCCGGGAATCCCTTCTCGCTTCACTCTCCGCCTCCGCCAAATCTCCCGTGGTCGAGGTCTGGGAGTTGGACATGGGTAGCTACCCCAGTATTATCGGGTTTGTCGACCGCCTTAAGCGCTCCGAGATCCTGATTGACTTTGCTCTTCTCAACGCCGGTGTTGCCAACACCAACTTCACCGTCAACCAACCCACCTCCCACGAGTCAAGTATCCAAATCAATTGGCTAAGCACCGCTCTCCTAACTCTGCTATTGCTGCCTGAACTCGACCGTCAAGATGCCAAGAACCTCAACCGCACGCGCCCGGTGATTTCCATCGTCGGAAGTGAAACAGCCGCATGGGCCAAGTTTCCCGAAGCTCAGGTGTCTACCGAGCAAGGAATCCCACTTCTCGATGTATTGGACGACAGGAGTCACTTCGACATGATCGATCGGTACTATACCTCTAAGCTGCTCTATCAACTCTTCTTCCTCGAGTTGTTTGGCAAACGGTCCAGAGCCAAGCTCTCCACGGGCACCATTCTCAACTTGGTCAACCCCGGTTTTTGCTATGGCTCTGAGTTGCATCGCACGGCTGAGGGTGCCTTTGGTAAGGTCCTTGGTGGCATGAAAAGAGTCATTGGTCGCTCTGTCTCTATTGGTGCTCGTACACTGGTTCACTCATCGGTGCTGGCCGGTGAACCTTCCAATGGCATGTACCTGAGTGACAACAAGCCGGCTCCATTTGCCGGATATGGAGACAGTGATTCGGGTAGAATAATACAGACCCAGATGTGGCAGGAGACACTATCCGAGTTGGGCCCGGTGGTGGACATTAGCAAGCTGCTGTCGGAGATTTAATTGATTCTCAGGATGTTTTTTTTTTTTTCTTTCTCGTTCCTTTTTGGTGTCTTGCTTCTTGGTTCTTGTCCTGTTTTTGCCATGACTGAGGCCGGTGTTAAGTTTGTGACATTCGTGACATTCCCCAATCTTTGTTGTGTTTTCCTAGGTAGTCGTAGTTTTAAATGAGAAAGATTGAACCTGATCAACATCCCATCCAGGGATCGACCCATGGATTCCACGGTTGCTGACTAACAATAAGGTTCCTCCCGATATCCCGCGTTCAGAACCTTGGTTAACATGCTTAGGTCCCACCTGCTGCATATTCCGACGTCGGAGGAAGTCTGACTACGTACTTGATTACAGACAGCATCCCCAGTGTCATGGCTTCACCCTCATTCCATGCGATGGAGCCATCCCAACTATTACATTATCTGCCTACGTATCGGGTGCTGATCTGCCTACGTTGCAACTACGCGATTCAGCCTGGTGCAGTCGCTCGCCATCTCAAAGAAATCCATCATCTTCGTCATTTATCACGCCGACCGTTTGTCGACTACGCCTCGGGATTTAAACTAAGCCAGCCTAGTGATGCCGTCTTGCCCGATGAAACCCAGTTTCCGGTGCCTTTACTGCCTGTCCAAAATGGGCTAGCGTGCTCGTTTGCGGGCTGCGCCCATCTTTGTGTCACAGCCAAGCGCATGAAGCAGCACTGGGTGTCTGTACACCGCATCTCTGCGTCAGAGCTTGGAGATTTTTGGGACCCAGTCCCGCTGCAGACATTTTTCCGGGGAAATGCTCTCCGCTACTTTACTAACCCGGCGTTGTTGATTTCGTTGTCGTCTGACAAATCAGGTGGACTGACAAACACGGTAAGTAGATCAATGGCTATAGCCATCATTGCCTTGCTGATTATTCCTCCAGACTTCGGCAACCCCGGCTTCAAGCGAGAATCGAGAATCGAGACCTTACCAAATGTTGATCGCAAGCGACGCAGGCCTACTAGACCATTATCGGAACTACACCTACAAAACCCTCTCATGCGGCCCTGAGACAGATGATGCGTTTCGAATCATTGTCCCACA
Organism: Penicillium rubens; assembly: GCF_028828025.1. Taxonomy (NCBI): domain Eukaryota; kingdom Fungi; phylum Ascomycota; class Eurotiomycetes; order Eurotiales; family Aspergillaceae; genus Penicillium; species Penicillium rubens. The sequence continues at coordinate 8,051,159 of NW_026890600.1, forward strand.
GCTAGCCCACCAGTTTCCCTTCTTACTCCATGGCATCCTATCCTGTTCCTCACTCCACCTTGCTTCTATTGACCCCAAAAATCGATCGTATTATACGATTCAGTCAATCCAACACGCAGATCAAGCGGCTCCTGCATTCCGATGGGCAACTATGAATGTGGATAGCAATAACAGTCAGGCGGTCCTGGCTTTTGCATTCTTCCTCGTCGTTTACGCGCTAGGCTCCGAGTCTAACGACCAACCGTTGTTTTTGAGCAAAGATAATAACCAAGGAGAAGATGCGCCTTCATTGGAATGGATTGAGATCCTCCGTAATGGCTGCTCCATGCTCTGCCCCGTCTGGACGGAACTCACCACTAGTCCATTGGCACCTTTCACGGCACTTTGGCGGGATGATCTCGACGTCCCTACTAATCCTAACGACCCACTACTAATCACACTACTCTCCGTCATTCCGGAATATGAATCCGAATTGACTGACTACTATATATACCGCGATTCCGCGGTCAAGTTGGCACAGGCCTTTGCATTTATTAAGCGTTATGACTCATAGCCAACTATTTGGGATGTTCTTAATTCATGGCCAATGCGCGTTTCACCCGAGTACCTGGCCCTATTGAAACATAACAGCCCAGGCGCTTTGCTGCTGTTGGCCCACTATGCTATCCTTCTACAGCCACTTCGGGAAGAATGGTTTCTAAAAGGTCGAGTCATGGAATTGATACATGAAATTGCGCGACGATTAAATGGCAATTGCTCGCGACAGATTTGGGAAGTGTTTTCTGCGTTGCAGCGGGAACACTTTGCGAGTGATGCTATATAATTTAAGCGCTTTGATTTGGTTCATTAGATAGTGTTTTTGCAGGGTTCACATGCCAGGTACAAATACCTAGGTACGTCCCGGCAACCCTATCTACCAAGGGCAATAAACCTCAGTGAGGCAATCCATTATTATAGCTGAACAGACCCTTGGGATCCCAATTCTTCTTCAGCTTTAATAACCGAGGCAGCTTTTCAGCACCATACATAGCATCCAATCCCTCGGTGCCATGGGCATAGCTGACGTAGATGTGCAAATCATCAAATCCGCTGGTAGTGTTGAAGGCCTCAAGGGCGGAAAGGCCAAAGTCGTCTACCTTATCGCCGATGGAGCTATCGACAACGCTAAATGTAAACATCCTAGACAGGCGTTAGATGCGTACCTAGATTCGCATGTCCATGCAAGTAGGGAGAGAAGGCTTACTCATGAGCACTGATTTGGCGGTGCGGATAGGCAGTGGAGTCATCTGCAATAGCAGTGACGGCCTGGATGGGGAAGTACTCCACCTGCCAGGCACTTCCCGAGGCAGAGGGATAGTCATTCCAAAATTGAACGAGCTTGTTGAAGAAATCGATGTGTGTCGTTGCGTCAATGGAGCGTACGCCAGCGGCCCACATATCGTGCTTTTGGCCCTTGGCGCAGAATTCTGTGACCAGTCCAAAACCGGCAGCTTCGTTGATTGCATCCCAGTTTATCATGGAGATGTTGCGTTGAATATAGGTCAGGTCGAGAAAGGGGGCAATTAGATTGAGCCCTTCTTGCTTGGAACCGGGGTAGACGGCATTGAGGAGGATAACGGGCTAAATGGAAGGGTCAGATGGTAATCCTGTTTTTCTTGGTCTACAGGGAACTTACTCCTATGGAAGGATAATTCATGGACAACGCATACAAGGACAGACCGGCAGGCAGGGTTATATAACTGGCCAGAGTGTTGAAAAAGGTTTCGTTGAGGCTGGCAGGGAACATGAAGTCGGCGTGAAACACATTGCCGTCGTTTGTCAGGTCGTAAACTTCGTATGTGGCCGAGGTGACAATGCCATAGTTGAATCCAGCGCCACGAAGGCCCCAGAAAAGGTCTTCGTTCTGCGAGGCAGAGACAGTGATGAGATCGCCAGTAGGGGTGACGAGCTGGACCGACTTCAAAGCATCAAGGATGAGACCGTGAAGGCCTTGGTATCTACCAACACCACCTCCAAGGGTAGCGCCCACCATCCCCACGCAAGGGCAGGAGCCAATTTCTGTTCGAAAGGCGTTAGAGAAGACGGTCAAGAGACCGAATGAGGTGAATCCTTACGAATCTCTTTTCCAGCTTTGAAGAGAGGTCCAACCACTTGAGAGAATTTAGTAGAGCCACCGATGGTCATAGTCCCCTGATCTGTATCGATAGTGACGCCATTGAACAGGCCCAAATCAATCTTGAGACCATTTTGAAGAGCCCCAAAAGAGGTACTATATCCATGGCCACCACCACTGGCCAAAAAGGGGACATTATGCTTGAAAGCGTATTTGACCTGCGGTATTATACGGTCAAATGGGAGAGTGAACATCTAGAGAGATAAAACGTACGACCGTCTGCAAATCGGCAACGGAGGCAGGCTTAATGGCCAGAGAGAAGATGGGTTCCTCCCAAGCGGTCCATCGCTGGACGGTGTCGGTCCAATTGGCATCGCTAGGATAATAAATCTCTGTGGACGAGGAAAGAGTGGGGAGAAGAGTAGAGATATCAGAGGCGGCTACTCGAAAGACGAAGGAGAGAGCTCCAAGGAGAAAGAGCAGGGGAGATGCCATGGTTTCCTTGCATGCGTATGCCGATCAGCAGGAGTTGGCCTAAATATTGGGTCTCAAATCTGTTCTGACCTCTTTATTCCGTGTCCAGTCTAGTCTTTATAACTCCGGGATGGTCATTGAGCTGACCGCTCTACCTCTTAGGCCCCCCACCCGAATTGATTACATAATGGAGATCAGCGGACCCGTGGACCAAAAGAACGCACTGGCGCGTGTTAGCACCTCCACTCGTTCGTATGTATGTGGAGATTCCTGCCCCTCCGTGTACAGTGGGACCTCCATATTGGGCGAACCCTTCATACCCAGATATACCGCCCTCCAAATTCTGCCAGTTCTGCCAGTCTAAAACTCCTAAGCGGTATTCCTCACACTATATAACGGGCAGGCGGTATACAGGGCGGTAATATGTGGTCCCACTGTACTTTGTAAGACGAAATATCTCCCGTCCGTTGCCCATCTCACGTCATACATAGCTGATATAAATGTCTAGCCCTCTCAGCTTCCTAGTTCTAGCTTTGACTTAGGTCCTAGCTTCTCAAAATACGCAAGGGGGAAGTTGTGTATGGCAGAATATCAAGGAATATATGTGAGGGTATTTGATATAGATACGACACAATGAATGATCAGACTGTAGGTATTGCGACGGACGAAGAGGAGAAAGAGAGAGAGGGCAGGCAAACAGTCTGGGTTCTATCCTATGGTGACGTCTCAGACATCCAACATCCCCCTCGTAGAACCTCATACCCCGTATCAAAGCCTCCGATTCTGGCATACATAGTAAAACCCTGCATTTTCATGTGGATTTAAATTGTGCAAATTAGCCCGACAAAGACCTCAAACTGGTCTAGGAATTCCGGTTTATATAGTAAAAAAGCATGCATTTTGGTCAAGAAAGATCGTACATTTTCATTGATTGAAGCATTTGCATACTTATATAGGTTGTATACGATTCTTATGCAGGTCCATGCGCGCGATTTCCACGTCCTCGGCTCCTTCCTCTGGCGTACGGTATTGCTGGTTTAACGGGGTAGGGTAAACGAAAAGAGCGGCTCTGCGGGTGTCTCGGTGATTGGCTGGGTGTACGACTGGGTACTTAGGCTCACATCACCAATGTCGATTTCGTCTGTATCAGTCAACTCCGCGTCTCCCAGAGTCACGCGCATTTCCCTTGCCCACCGTTCGATCCGAGCGGCCGCGGACAGCTCTGTGTCCTATAGGCCGGGGTTAATACCACAGTATTCCCGGAAACCCTTCGAAGCGAGTCTAGGAACGGTATCAACAGGCTCGGCATAGTCCCGCACGGGCATCAGTAAACTCCTGGCCGTGCTAGAAGACTCTATAGGACGTCCACGAGGGCTCCTAGGAAGCATGATTGATGAAAAAACGTTCAAAAGGATGAAAATTGATAAGTATGGAGAGATGTGTGAAAAGTCAACACCTGCCTGAGCGCTCCCGGGTAACGATATTACCCGTAATAGCGTCGATTTAGGGAAGGTGTGCTTGATGCATTCGATTATTGCAATCTGGAAAATGCTGTGGCCTTGGCTGCTGTCCACGCCGACGATATCTAGCCCGTCTCTATAAACCTCTGGAGGCGGACCATGTCCGCGTCTTGGTGCTGACTGCCGCAGGGCAGAGCAGCTACTTAGACGGAAGCTTTGAGGCAAGAGGATGGTGAACATTCTTCATCAAGTCGCGCCGGGAAAGTAGTGAAATCAGGGATCACTTCCCAGTCCACTCTCACTTCTCAGTTGAAGATAATTTCTTACCCAAGGCAAAAGTTTCCGCGGTCTAGCTATACGCTCTGTTGAGCTTGAGCATACGCCTATACAAGCGAGCAAGTCTGAAAGGCAGTTTGCCCCGCGGATGGGGCTCGTGAAATTGGATGATCAGAGGAGCATCCAGCCTGGCCAGTTGAAACTCCCAGACGGAAGCGTAAAATATAGTGGCCGTAAACCCCGTTGAAGTCATTCCATGTAGGAAGTCGTTCCATGGGGTCTCACCCGGCAAGGAAGTGACAATAGGGTTAAATATATGACATGAAACACTTCCAGTGCACGCGCACTGACAGAAAGGGTTACTTCGTGACCAGCGGGGTGTGGATAGGAGTGCTTTCTCAAACCCAGCGATCTGCTGAAGAGTCTGAGGTCTGCCCAGGTGTCGTGACCCGGTGTGTCATTCCACAGCTTGGTAAGTTCAAATTCCCGACTCTGCTCCATAATATATTGTCAAACTGGGATATGGCCTCCATTAGGCTATATACATTAACCGTGGTTTTTGTGTTGGTCGAGTGGAATAATGCCGTATTTTATTCCAACGTATATTCAGATATATTCTGGGCTCCAATCTCATCGGTAAAGGGGCTCCAGGGGTAATCCATTGGGGTTGGGACACTGAGTATATTGGAGCCCAAAAAAAAGGGTTAGACCCCAGGATCATATAGTGCTTAGCAACACAACCAAGCAACTCTCACATAGTCCATCGTCGCCACCTCACTGGCTGTCGTAAAGTATTGAGGTCCAACCATCAGGTTTCGGAAGCTTTGCAACCAATTATTTCCTATCGTTCACCCGAAGAAGAAAAGCCTTGTTGAAATTCCCCTCTGGGAGCTTCTGCAGTCCGGCGCAGGAAATTGACCCAGTCGCCGGAGTCACGATTGTGACGAGTTCTGCCGGGTTAAACGACACGGCGACGAGAAAGCCGTTCCTTCTCATTCCAACGCCATCGTCCCGATGTGTAGCGATCAGGGTTATCCATATCGAAGTCGTGGAGATTCCGTATTGTATGACAGGATTGCATGCGATCGTGGCAGAAGAAAATATTCGAAAACGTGTCGATGTGGCCCGAAATCCGACGTCGAAACCTGGCTATGTCAAGGACTTGCATGATGAAGCTGCTGTAGCTTTGCAAGCGTGTAAATGAGACCTCGGTTGGAGATGCCATAAACCCTGCGTGCGTGCGACTTGTCGCGGAAGTGAAGTCCACGCATGTCGCGTTCAGAAAGTAGGTGTCTTGATCACATGCCTCACATGACCGGGTGTCGCGACTATCTTGTCTCTTTTCGTTCTATCCCTTTCGCATGCCTCGTTGCTATTCCGGAATATCTGCGCGTAGTCCTCACCAGGAGGGGAAAAAATAATTCAACCAAAGTATGTAATGATAATAATGGGGACAGCTAATGATGATCGCTACCTACTTACATGTAACTCTAGATAGCTTCATTGGGATAAAGAAACAAAGACGCAAAGTGAAATCTCACGTAACTGCATAAAAGCAATATACTGCGTCAATGCACCAATATACTAGGATATGCTAACAACCAAGATTTCCCAGGCTCTTTGGTAAATTCATTGAATGTTTATTTAACTTTTAAACAATAAGTAGTAGGGACTCCAAGTATGCACATGTGTGGTCTTCAATCAAAGTTGCCCATAGTTAAAGTGATGATGTCATGTTGGTCCCGACCTCGGTAGGTCTATATTAGTAGACGTACGGTGTATGGAGTATGGCCGAGAGTATCAGATATTGTACCTTACCCAGATTTATCAGCAACGATCACTAAAGATTTGGACACCTGGAGGTCTGTGTACCAGTTATGAACGAATTCGGTTCATGCCCGAAGATCTCCCGGCTGACATAGATAGGGATAGATATTCCCTGATTGGTTATAATTGGTTATGTAGGTCCTCGTGGATCCCTAATTTCACGTTATTCCACCCTTGGAACCCGTAATGACTTCATAGGTAGCTTTATCAATTTCCCCAGGTCTTTGAGTGGCAATCCGAATGGAATATTCTACAAATCCATTGAATATGCAGAGATGGGCAATAGAAGAAGTACTCTGACGTCAAAGTAAGTGGGGAATGCCAAGGAAGGAAGGGAGCTTGGGCAGATCGCCCAGATCGACACTTTTTTTCGGGTTTTTTTCTTTTTTTCTTCTCTATTTCTTCATAGATATTCACTACCATACTGGAGGATTGTACATGTGGTGGATAATATAACTACTTAACTGTATAATGATACAAATGCTGAGATCTTTAATACCTTCCATTATATCAAAATCACAATGCCTATATCTTAATCTATACTACGTTGTACGCCACGGGCGCCACCACCCTGCAGTGTAGATCCACTATAAATCCGGTTTCAGCCCGTGCCCAAGAAAGTAGACGAAAAAGTCTGCACATACTTTGTACATGCTCCGTGTTTGTACATATAACACCTGGAGAAGGTTCACAAACCTTTTCTCTCTACTCTTTGCTCCATCCCAGGATGTCTAACCCAGAGCACCAAGAAGCTCAAGCTGTTCACAGCGAGAGTAGATCGTCATCTGCCAATGGCACCGACAGCGAGTCCAACGCCCCGGTCGATTTATCCGCCGCACTCGAGAAAAAAGAGACAGAACGCTCCGACGGAAAGCGCGAGCTGAAGGAAAGAGAATGCTATGAGATCCTGGGATACTGCTGGCCACGATGGAAGAAATGGACCTATCTGGCTGCGGTCGCCTTCGTTCAGGTTTCTATGAACTTCAACACCTCGGTCTACCCGGCTGCTGTCAAGGGTTTGTCCGAGGCTTTCCACATCAGCGAACAGCATGCCCGCACTGGCCAAATGGCTTACCTAGTTACTTATTCTATTGGTTGTGAGCTGTGGGCTCCTTGGTCCGAGGAATTCGGTCGCTGGCCTATCCTTCAGCTCTCCATGTTCTTGATCAACATTTGGCAACTCCCTGCAGCCCTTGCGCCCAACTGGGGCAGCCTTGTCGTCGCTCGTGCATTGGTTGGTTTCTCCCTTGACAAGCTAGTGTTTTCACAATTTGATAAACTAACATGATACTTAGGGTGGTCTCTCTACTGCTGGTGGCAGTGTCACCCTCGGTCTGATTGCCGATATCTATGAGCCTGAAACACAACAATTCCCTCTCGCATTCATCGTTTTGTCCTCTTGTATCGGTACCAGTATTGGTGGTGTCATTGGAGGACCAATTGCGCGATGTAAGCAAGCCATTCCTTTACCTCGTGTACCGTTTTCGACCTATTTCTAACAGCTATGTTTGATATTTAGTCCTTGACTGGCAATGGTTCTTTTGGATTCAACTCATCTTCGGAGCAGTTACCCAGTTCATCATCTTTTTCATGCCCGAGAGTCGTTCCACTATTATCATGGATAACGAAGCCAAGCGTCGCCGCAAAACCGGAGAAGACCCGAACATCTACGGACCAAACGAGCTCAAGAAACCCCGTGTCTCCCTCAAAGAAGCCGGCAGGATCTGGGCACGTCCATTCTACATGCTTCTACGCGAGCCCATTGTCCTCTGTCTGTCTCTTCTTTCCGGTTTCTCCGATGCTCTGATCTTCACCTTCCTCGAGAGCTTCGCCATCGTGTACAAGCAAGGCTGGGGCTTCGGTACACTCGCTCAAGCGTGGGCCATTATTCCAATCAACGCCGCCTACTTCATTGCCTACTTCAGCTACTTCCCGTGGTTCATACGCGATCAAAAGCTTCGACTCAGACATGGTGATGCTGCCATCCCACCCGAACGCCGTCTCAAATGGCTTCTCTTCCTCGCGCCGCTCGAACCAATCGGTCTATTTGGTTTCGCCTGGACGTCCTTCGGCGACTCGAAAAACGTGCACTGGATCGGGTCAATGATTTTCTCCGGCTGTGTCGGTATCGCAAACTATGCCATCTACCTTTCCTCTGTTGATTACATGGTCGCTTCCTATGGCGTCTACTCTGCTTCTGCGACTGGTGGTAATGCTTTCGCGCGTGATCTTCTTGCTGGTATCTCGGCGATGTACGCGTCGCCTATGTACAGAAATATCGGCAACAAGTGGCATGTCGAGTATGCAAGCACCATTCTGGCGTGTCTTTCTTGTCTAGTTGTGACTCCTATCTATATTTTCTACTGGAAGGGACCGCAGATTCGCGCGAAAAGTAAGTTCGCCTCTACGCTTGCTGCGGACAGAGAGCAGAACAATGGTCGGCGTGTCAGTAGGATCAGTCAGGAGCCTACTTATTGAGCTTTGATCTGGATATGCAAGTGCATTATCCGAAGCATGTGAAATTGCGCATATATATACGTTTTATTTTTCACGTCTCTTATGTATATATGACTCGTCATCCTTATTGACCATCTCATGACTGCTACATGATCTTGGGGTTGGATTTCGATCCATATCCCATTACAAGTTGATAGACGAACTAGACTCAAACATATTCAATTTTTCAGAATATTAATTCCTAATTTTTAGGAACGCATGATAAACATATGATGAGACACAATAACCAACGAGAGGAGGAAGCGTTGAGGTTGGGTGGGGAAGTCCACGATGGATACAGCAAGGATATGCACTCTCCTACATCCACGCACTTCCCCCATAAGAACACCATTGATTTATATCCCCTTTCTCGTGCATCCAACCTCCCTAACCACACCACCGGCAAAATGGTCATGATCACAAGCACAATCGAAATAGCCGCGCCGCCCACCAAAGTGCGTGAGATTGTATGTACAGCTGAATCCCAAATTCTTGGTAGGACGAACTGACCAGTTCTCGCCCTACCAGCTCCTCAACTTCTCAGAATACCCGGAATGGCATACGGAATGGCTCAAGAGCATCGAGCTCAAGGACAGCACCAAGACCTCACAGGAACTTTCCTCAGGCGACAAAATTGAAGTCAACATCGAGAACTTCAAATTCGTCGCTGAAGTCAAGGTGAGAAAAACCATCTTCCCCTGAAACAAAAAAAAAAAGAACTTAAGCTGAAGATTCTCACCAATGCCAAAGGACAACACTGAGAGCTTGTTTTCTTGGCAAGGCCCGCCCGTAGCTACCATTGCTGGCTTGCATAAATTCCATATCGAACCGGCCAACGATGGTGCTTCGACTGTTTTCACACAGACGGAGGATCTGAAGGGTCTCCTTGCGTTCATTATGAGCCCTTCTCTGCTTGGGAAAAAGATGCGTGCCCATTTCGATATCTTCCACAGGGATCTGAAGGCCCGCGCTGAAACAGCCTAATTTGGGGGCTGGATTTGGTGCACACGCACAATTTTCTGTTTTGTACACGCACCTTTGGTTTCAGGTTGAGGTATCGGCGCCTTACCTCTACTAACTAGATACATGTATATATGCGGACATGGCCACGTAGGGAGATCTTGGCCACAATCATAAATAAATGGATCCTTCTGGGAGCACAGTATCCATTAAGGAAAACACGCTTGTCATGGTCATCTGGACTGTCTAACTGACAGCGGAATGAGCGGTCTCAATTAAATAAGCGATCGCGTGATTCTGCGCTCGCTAACAATGGCGTGATAGCATGGCCGGGGACCGGGCCTTAGACGGCTGTGTAGTTGTGGCATGCCTAGCAGGTTACACCTCACACTTGTGGCCCTGGGCTATACCTAAAGAGATATGGCAATGTAACACTTCCCCTAGCGTGGTAAAAACCATCCCCCTGACAGACGATTGCTGATTAAACGCCCACTTGGCAGACCAATTAGCTTTGGTTTGATCGCGTCTCACAGGTAGCCATCTTCTTTTGGGTCGCAACGCTTGTTATGATAATGCCATGAATGAAGATCATTTCAATGATCAAGGCTTTTTGACAAGTCATGCTCTGCCCATGGAAACTGTCGAATGAAACTGTATTTCATATGAATTCCACTCTACTACTATACGGTGAGACCGATATCGAGAGGTCCGGTAGTACTGATTGATCCTTGAAATCGAAGATAGTATCCCAATGAGATCGAAAGAGATCTTCACTCTGCGGTTTCTCCAGCCACAAAACAGTCTTGATGTGGGTGAGGGTGTCACCGAAGTTGCCCAGTTGTAGAGCAGCAGCTATATCTTGTGCCCTCTTCATAAACCACCCGTGATGAGCCGTGCCAGCCGAAGCCACCAGTCCGACCGCAGCAAACCAGACATCAAGTGACTCATAGACTCGTGTTGACGCGAGGTGCTCGAGGTGCTCCATAAATCGTATCACAATCGTATTCTGTATGACTGCGTGCGAGTAATATGTTGGTCCCTGAGCAATAAACATGTAGAGTATGATTCCATAGCGAATGGATTCCGTCGTCGGTGATGACGGTGATATTGCTGTAGCTGGCGCCGAGAGTAGGAGACGGTGTATGACAAAACAGGTAAGGTCGTGAAGTTGTGTGGCCGGTAAAGGTATACTGCGCGCTCGCTGGAAGATGTTGCGCAGACGATTGAAGACATTATTAACGGCATAGTCCACTTCGATGGTGCTGACATTAAGTGACTGATTGTCGAGCGCGGTTGAGTCAAACTGCCATTCGGGGATGGGAGGAATGCCATCTCCAATGCCGAAGTCATCCTGGGTCTCGAATTGAGGATGACCCATGATGAGCATCGATACCCTTTGGGATATGTCAATAGCAGTCCTCTTGGTCGCAGAAGGGGCTTGGCTTACCAGCTGACCATCCTCGCGGTAAGTGGGCTTGTCTGCCTTACTGCGTTGATGCCACCTCTCATGTCGACCAGCCTTTTTAATCCGTTGACATGCATTTCACCAACTTTTATATTTCCTTTGCCGAACTAAGAGTCATACATAATGAGGGATTGGTCCGAATTATAAAACAGCCAGAAAAGAGGGTGCTTATGGTAGTATCTCACCTCGATGGTTGCCAAGGTGATGACTGAGTTCATAGTCCCATCTTGAACAGCCAGTGACATGTACTCAACTTTGCGTCGCAGTAGAGCCACCGAGTCTACCATAAGAAGTTCAGAGGTCTGAAACCCTTTCTGCGCCAGCAGCTCTTCGTCAAGACATGCCGTCTGAAGAGAGACGTGAAATAGGGCAGGATCCCCTAGGGCAAGCGGCCACCAAGAGACCAAGAACGGGTTTGAAGTGGCATTAAGGTCGAGAGGGTAGTATTGGAACGCGATTTTGTGGAGGACTAAATGGGTAAGCTAAGCATTCATCCTCAACGCTTTATTGGAGGCCTACATACAGCCGTAGATCAGACGTTGAACGTGTTCTCGAGGAAGTCTAGTCTGTGGATACGAATCAAAAGGATCAAGAGAACCGAATCTGTAGTTAGTTAAGGTCCCGGATTCATCTAATGGGCTTGTTGATGCCCCATTCTGCCACCCGGAAGTTGCCGGCCCCGTCGAAGGTTCGTTCGCATAGGCGCACTCGACTTGCCGCTTAATGCAGCGAGAACAGCGTGGTGTGCGGAGATCGCAGCTGGACTTTGACCTGGCACATGCGGCACAGGACCGGCGGAGAGATTGGCGCATTGTGAATGGATATTCGTGGACATCCAGAGGGGAATGTTTTCGCTCTAAGAATAGCTCAAGCTGGAACCCCACACCGCCTTTGGGATCGCGATGTGAATCAAAGAGTTGGAAGGTCCCAAACTTGGGTCTTGACAGAAGTCGGCTCAATGTTGGACTTCCCTGGCGATTATTCCGTTATATGTGGACCTCAGGTTAATGTCCCGAGCCCAAATCAAAAGAGGACTAGACCCCGCTTTACCCCTGCTTGGCATCGGAGTCTAGTCCTAATCGGGTAAAGTGGGTATCCCAGTATATCATGCCATCACAAAGAAACCTTCCCTCCAGGGCTACCTAGATATTTCCTGCCTCTTTTAAAGAAGGGTCAGTTTGTTGATTTGCCCATACCATCTACCATTATGAACTCCAACATGGCTTTTGAGATGTCCAACATCTCCCTCGCTCAGAATGAGCTGCCGCAAATATGGCCTTCCAACCACCGCAAGTTTCAAAGCTGCTTGGCTTCTTTGACGAGTTTCTCAGTCTGGCAGTACGCAGTAACATTTCTAATTGCCATATTAGTCTATGACCAGGGTAAGCAGAGCCGTCAAGACCATAAGAATTTGCTGATCAGTCTCTAGTGATGTATATCAAACGAAAAGGCTCTATAGCTGGGCCTCCACTCAAGATACCGCTCATGGGTCCATTTATACAAGCCTTGCACCCGAGGTTTGAAGGGTATCTTGCACAATGGGCGAGTGGACCACTTAGCTGTGTATCGGTCTTCCACAAGTAAGCACGAACACCTGTCGTGTCATCAGACTCTTCCATCCCATCAAATTACTCAAACTAACTCAACTTACTATAGATTTGTCGTTCTAGCCTCCGACAGAGACATAGCGCACAAAGTGTTCAAGTCACCAGCATACGCTGAGCCATGTATAGTACCGATCGCCAAGGATATCCTAGGCCACAAAGCATGGGTCTTTCTTCAGGGTAGAGATCACGCCGAGTACCGCAGGGGGTTGACTCCCCTATTCACCAACAGGGCCATGGCTACATACCTACCGGTGCAAGAGAAGGTTCTGGCCCATTATTTTGACAAATTCGTTGCTGCCAGCAAGGGAAATAAGGGACAACCAAAGGAATTCATGACCATGTTTCGCGAGATCAACTGCGCACTTTCTTGCCGCACGTTTTTCGGAGATTATATCTCCCAGGCCGCGGTCAAGAAGATCGCAGACGACTTCTACCTCGCCACAGCCGCCCTCGAGTTAGTCAACGTGCCTCTGTCGATGTACATTCCATTCACCAAGCCCTGGCTCGGGAAGCGAACTGCCGACGCTGTGCACGCTGAGTTTTCAAAATGCGCAGCTGCATGCAAGGCAAACATGGCGACTGGAGTGACGCCAACGTGCATCGTAGACCACTGGGTCCTCCACATGATGGAATCCAAGCGCTACCAGGAAAGAATCGCCGCAGGGGATACTGATGCCGAGAAGCCAACGAACATGATCCGCGAGTTCACGAATGAGGAAATCGGAGAGACATTGTTCACTTTCCTCTTTGCCTCTCAGGATGCGTCGAGCAGTGCCACGACTTGGCTATTCCAAATCCTCGCCCAGCGGCCCGACGTGCTCGATAAACTGCGTCGAGAAAACCTGGCTGCTCGAGGTGGTGATAAGAACAAGTCCTTCGATCTTCCAATGCTCGAGTCGCTCACGTACACCAATGCAGTTATCAAAGAGCTCTTGCGCCACCGTCCACCTGTTATTATGGTACCATATCTCGCGACGAAAAATTTCCCTGTCACGCCCAACTATACCGTCCCCAAGGGCGCTATGATCATCCCGTCCTGTTATCCAGCTTTGCACGATCCGAATGTTTACCCTAACCCCGATAATTTCAATCCTGAGCGTTGGATCTCCGGGGATGCAGAGTCCAAGACCAAGAATTGGCTGGTATTTGGTGCCGGTCCGCACGATTGCCTCGCAAGAAAGTACGTGCCGTTGTCTATGGCTGGTATGATCGGGAAAGCAGCTCTGGAACTTGACTGGAAACATCATGCCACGGACAGATCAGAGGAGATTCGAGTTTTTGCTACGCTGTTTCCAATGGTTAGTACACTACCTTCTGGTATTGTCCCGATCGTTCCTTTTACTGACTCTTGACTCAGGATGGATGCCCGTTGGTGTTTTCAAAACGTTCATAGAGCCATCCTTTGCAGTTATCGGGATATAACTGAGATTCTTCGCCCGGACTCTTTCACGATGAAATGATATCCTTTGTGAAGACAGTTTTAGCACTGTCAACCTGTACAAATCGGGTTTATCATATTGGTACATTCATCTCTCTCAGGCTATCGTACAAACAAATACACATCTCGCATGCGCCCAAAATGTACAAAAACTCACAATCCTGCCATGGCCCTGGTGTTCCCTTCCTTAGAAAGCAAGTGATTGATCTTTTCAACAAGCTCATGAGTCCCATAAGGCTTGTAGATGATATCATCCATCCCAGCATCAATCATTTCCTCTTGTTGTGCGTCTCTGACATTCGCGGTGACTCCTAGAATGGGTACATGTCCTCCAGTTTCCTTTTCAATGTCACGAATTGCTTTCGCGGCACGGTTTCCATCCATCACGGGCATCTGCTGGTCCATGAGAATGCAGTCGAATGGGTTATCTCTATTCGCCTCCACAGCCTCTTGCCCATTGCTCGCCACCGACATGTTAAAACCCAGTGTACTCAACTTGCGGGATATTATTCGCCTGTTGATGACGTTATCCTCAACCAAGAGAATACGCTGGCCATCGCCGGTTAGTTTCTCTTCATCTGGAGGACTTTGATCGCCCCCCTGGGCCTTCTCATTCTCAACCTCGCGGGCTATACTGCCGGTACGAATTGTGTCTGCGCCCTTTGGGCCACCGGGCTGTGCCTCGAAGATGATATCTTCAGGAGGGCTTTCCGACATCTGGGGTTCATCTGTCGTTTCATTGACACCGCGCATTTCATTTCCCAGTGACTCGATATCAACACAGAGTTTGTCGAGTGTAGAAACGTCGAAACTCTGATCCCCTTCACCGGCTTCCTTGGTTGTTCTGCGTACTTTGAAAAAGAACCCAAACGTGCTTCCATGGCATTTTTTGGAGCTCACGCCAATCTCACCTCCATGTAGGTGGCAGAGTTTCCTACACACGTTGAGACCAAGGCCAGATCCACCGTAGATGCTTTCGGTTTTGGGCGTTGCCTGATTGAACCGTTCAAAGAGCCGTTTCTGGGCTTGCTCGGTGACCCCAATACCAGAGTCCTTGACGGCAACCATGATATACGCAACTTCGCCATTTCCCCATTCAGAATTATTAGTCCCGTCTTGGCGGAGTGCTGATTCACCCGAATCGAAGAAGACGATGTTTGGCGGGTACGAAGTCGGACGCTCGATTGAAGCACCCACTGAGACTCGGATCGATCGCTGGCCCTCCGATTGCGCGGTGAATTTGATAGCGTTCGAGAGTATGTTAACGAGCACCTGACCCATTCGATCTAGATCTGCCATGACCCAATCGATGCCGCATTCGGCATAGGAAACATCGGCCTTGTATTCGAAGCGGATTCCGTGCTTTCGGAGCTCTGGTCGGAATATCGCCATCGGAATGGTGAGATGTCGCTGTGGCTGGACCTTCCGTGGCGAAAGCGGCAGCATCGACGCGTCAAGTTTTGAAAAGGTGAGAACATCATTGACTATTTTCTTTTGATGCCTGATGCAGAGACTGATTGTCTCGGTTGCCTCGGTGATGCTCGTGACTGAGATTTCATCCGGTTTCTTGTTATAGATGGCCTCCTGAATATCCTCCGTGCAATGTACAATGGCAGACAGAGGATTGCGAATTTCGTGACTGATCATATCGATGAATCGTTCTTGTTGCTTCTTGCGTTCCTGCGCCTCCTCCGCAGCCTGCCTCTGTAGAAGTTCCGCCTTTTTCTCCGGAGTGATATCTGCGATTGTACAGATAAACACACCACCATCGCCTAGCCCAAAACATTGTACATCTTTATCATCCAGTCGATCCAATGTCATGACACACCAAATTGAGTCCGGGTCACGCGTGTGGTATTCGAAACGTAGCGGTAGTTTGGAGCTCGCGACCTCCCGATACCCAGTAGACACCCGGTCGTAGTCGTCTGGATGGACCGAACGTAACCAACACTCGGAGAAGTTGACGCTGGGGCACGGGATGAGTTCACGGAACCGGCGATTCACGGAGACCAGTTCATATCGGTGGCTGAGGATGGCGACGCCGTTCGGTAGGAGGTCGGCCAGCTGTTGTGCCGAGACGTTTTGATTGAAATTGAAAGTCATCTATTTCTTCGCGCCGATTCGCGCTTCTTCCAATATCAATGGAAGAGACGTCGGGCACCGATAGAAAATGTTTGATGACTGCCCAATGAAGTGTTACCAGCAAAAGATTCGGGTGGCGCGCATGGCAGGTGAAGCTGAACCACGATCGTCGATCTTCCCGTCTGTAAATTAATTCATGACTGTAAGCCAATGTGTAAGCCAATATGTTGTATGTGTTGGCTTTTATGTGATCCCTGTCAAAAGCAGGGCTATGACGATATATAATATTGTACGTCATTGTGGATTCCTCTCAGTCTCCCGATGTGGAGGTGAAGTATCCTCCAAAACGTTGTGATTGGCAAAAGAGACCAAAGTGATGTCCACTTGGGGGGTGACCCTGAAGGCTTGGCACATGGCCTGCATCGTGACGTCATTGAACTATAGCCGAGCCCTATCTGACGAGAGAAGCCTCGGATATACAACATAGTCATGAGCTTCTGCTTTGCTTTTAAAAAGTTCGTATGTGGTCATCTTAAACCCAGTGACTCTGGCTTTCTGCTCCACTCATAATATCGGTGAAGTATGCATCGTCCTAGTTCTTACATATATTTAGTCTAACACGGAGATATCTATTTCATGATTACCACGGAGGACAGAGTACATTGCTGGTTTGTACGAAGCAGAGCCCTTGCAATTATGTAGAAGTATATATAGAATATAATACAATATTGCAACCTGGTAACAGCGAATTAGTATAACAAAAGGTGAAATATGTGTGTGTGTGTGGTTCTGAAGCATATCATAGTACAGTAAGAGTCACATGTACGAATTCTATAACATGGTATACTTCCACCATAAAGACTTTAGACGTTTAGATAACTATAGCAGATAATCACTACCAATCAACAATGGTTGATCATGCTGGTCATCTTGGTCAGAGCTTTTGCTTGACTGGCGATCAGCTTGGCAAAAACAGGAGAGAAATGTTCCTATTGCCCACGTTTGGCTTGGCAAAGGCGATCCAGGGCATACCGTAGTTTATCCATTATTCATCAATTTGACAAGTCCAGTAAATAGAGATCATTCGTCAGTGGCCACGTTATAGGATGAGTGGAACCCGCGTGCTCCATTAGAGAGTCGTACTCCGTATGGAGCACAGAATATGCAAACTGCTAAAAGGAGAATTAGGGAGATTTTAAATTTTCGACGGCCGAGAAGACCGGTCCTCCACTCGGAAGGACCAGAGGTCTAGAAGACAGCCAGTGGATGATGAATGTGGGATGAGCTGTCGCGGCGGGAGAGTGAAAAATCAGCGTGGCGAATCCCGAATTTTGACCCGGTACCAAAAATAGTAGAGATAGAAAACATTCCCTTTGCGAAAATCCAAAATACTAGCTAAATCTTATAGGTACTTTTATAAGCCCATATAGTTCTGAAAAAGCCAGCCTTGGAGTAGCCCTAAAACACCCAGTTGGCCTACGAGCCCCTACCGGGATGCCGTGGGTCTTAGCGCTCGGCCCGATAACTTTTAAGTTTTTTAGTAGCAAAATTGTAGATTCCAAAGCCGATAGCCATTCTCAAAACGCCATTGATGTGTTGGCTCAATAAATTGTGAGCAATAGGGCCGCGATGCATATGCATTGCGTTATCAGAGCCACATTTTAATCACGATAATCCTATACTAACTCGCATGTGCTAAACGACAGGGCCAGTGATTCCTCCTCTCCACTCCTCGTGGGTTTATCGTGGGTCTTCCCATCTCAAAGAGGTAACCCGAGAGAACATGCTCCATTCTAAGATCTTGCTCAAAAGGGTAATCCGAAAGGCATCACTCCACTTTTTAAACTGGATCGATTGAAGATTTTGATTTTTAGTTTGATAGTAAATCGTATATTAGTCTGGAAGTAGGTACCAATGCTACCCTGGCCATCCGTTTCCATCTTCATTTCGTTTTCACAATCACAATGGGCATTGTCGACTATTTCAGTCGACCACGTGGCCACCAGGCACATGGTGGTGATGAAACACCCACCATGGAAGCCCCAAAAGTAATCGAGCCTAATGTAATCTCTAGTCCGGACTTCTCGGGCGCTGTTACACCTGCGCAAATGCTCCCTTCGCCGGCTGGGAGCGAGGATACCCTTATTTTTGAGAAGATCCCGCATCAATTCGGTCGCCTGGCTTCTTGGAAAGGGTCTTTGATTTTGCTTGTCACCTCCGGCTCTCAGTTTCTAGACAATGTCTTCATGACGAGTGCCAACATTGCCCTGTCGTCAATTCAACAGGATTTCGACGTGTCTAGTACCGACTTGCAATGGATGATTTCTGCATACACTTTGTCGTTTGGTGGCTTCCTTTTGTTAGCCGGTGCTTTGTCTGATCGGTATGACTCTTCCTTCCGTTGTCTCAAGACTTTGGCATAATGCTAACCTGCCCAGATATGGACGAAAGAAGATCCTCTGTCTAGGTCTTGCCTGGCTTTCTCTATGGACCCTAGCCATTGGATTTGGCCAATCGTTTATTCAACTTACGGTGTTCCGTGGCATTCAAGGCATTGGAGCTGCGATGACTGTGCCATCTGCTATTGGCATCATCAGTTCCTACTTCAGCGGTGTTGATCGCACCCGTGCACTGTCAATCTATGGAGCCTCGGGAACCCTGGGCTTCTGTACCGGTCTCATCTTTGGTGGTTTCTTGACCTCTTCGTTGGGCTGGAGATACATCTTCTACCTGATTGTTATCATCACTGGATCTTTGGGAATCTTGGGCTTTATCGTCCTCCCAAGCGATGTTCCTTCCGAAAAGAAGCATGAAAGAATGGACTACATTGGCGCAGTGATGTCGACAGCTGGCCTGATCCTGCTCCAATTTGTCCTGTCCAGCGGTGGAACCTACGGCTGGGACCAGCCGTTCATTATTGTGCTGCTGATCTTGGCAGTTGGTCTTCTTGTTGGATTCACAATCCTTGAGAAGTACGTCAGCAACCCTATCATGCCGCTTTCTTTGTGGAAGATTCGCAATTTCGCCGGTCTCTGGGTTATTGGTTTCAGTGAGTTGCCTATTTTCCGAACTCGTGCTTCGAGCAGTGCTAATTATACACAGCTGGCTATGGCACCTACCAAAACGTTATTTATTATATTGTCCTTATGGCACAGGAAGTGGACAAGCTTTCGGCTGGTGATACGGCCCTTCGCTTCTTGCCTATGGGAGCGATCGGCTTTATTGTTTCTCTTGGAACAGGGAAACTCCTCGAATTCATGAATGGAAAGCACCTTCTCATTATGGGACTGGTTCTGGCTGTGGTCGCTCCCATCTCGAGTGCTTTGACTTCTAATCCTGAATCAGGCTTGTATGTATCCTCATTTCCTTTTGCATCAAACTATACTAACTCTCGCAGTTGGCTCAATGTTCTCCCCACCTCCCTTATCAGTATCTCATCCGTGTCTTTTATCTTCGTCACGACTAGCACTGTGGTACTCACAAGTGTACCGGTCGAAGTCAAGAGCCTTGCTGGTGGCATGGTAAGTTTTTCCTTTCTTGCACTTCCACTTTTATATACTAACATCATAAACCAGCTCAACACTGCATTCCAAATCGGCTCTGGCGTTGCATTGGCTATCTCCGCGGCTGTTACCGATGCCGTCGATATCCAGCAAGGACATGGTCTCGCGGAACAATACGCTACCGGTCTCTGGTGCTCTGTCGGCCTAGCTGGGCTTGGGCTGATCATTGGTATCGTTTCCGTTCGGCACAAGGGTATCGGACCTAAAGATAGATTGGGTGCCGGCCCGGTTGCTATTTAAAGCCTTGTTACGACTTCTTTTTGGGTACCTTTTTTTATAGATGGATGATAGATAGACTCACTTTTTGTTTTCCGTTTGGCATTCGTATTTAAATATGATGGATTTAGCGCTTGGTTATCATGGCGGGGAAATGAGGCGGATACACGGTATTTTCTCTTAATATCAAAATGATCGCACACTTAACGTGCCTATCCCGGCACATGGTTTCATGCCCAGGTGGTTCTCGGCATTGCGTACTCTGCCCCTTGCTTTGGGCTCTACTGCACCGTAGATGCATCACACCGCTTGTTGCGGTTGCGGTTGCGTAGCCTGTAGTAGCCCGACAATATATTTCGATGATTTCCGAGTCAGGACAGGAAGTTACATATATTTTTGGAATTGAACCTTGACAGTTTTACATTCTCTTCCAGAAGTATTATCATCGCCGTCATGAATGCACCCGAGGAGCGGACTAAATACGAGGGTACGGAGAAGAGCACGACTCATATACCCCCAAACACGTCTCAACCTGCTGTCAGCGACCGTAAAAAGGTCCTCATCGTTGGCGCTGGTAAGCCTTCCTCCTTTTCCCGACCCATTTCAAAACAGGAAATTCCTCGCAAATAACTGACATCTACCTAGGCTCGGCTGGTCTCGCGCTAGCCCATGGATTGAAAAAGGTGGGAGATAGCGGTCGCGCCTCGTCCACCACACTAGCAATACACACTAACAATACATGCTTCAGGCCGGGATCCCTTTCTTAATTTTCGAAAAAGAAGAAGCACCAACTCGCAAACGAAACTGGAGTATAGGACTGCACTGGGGCTACGAGCCACTGCAATACCTCGTACCCGCAGACATTTTGGCTGGACTCGAGCAGGCGCAGGTTGACCCGCACATCCCGACCACGCACAATGATAAAATTCCCATGGTCAATGGTGAGAGTGGAGCTCTGATCACAGAGCTGAAGTCGTCCAAAGTGTACCGTCTGCGCCGAGACAAATTCCGGGCAATGTTGCTTCAAGGCATCGACGTACGTTGGGGGAAGCGTCTCTGTAATATCACTCAATCCCCTGCCGGCGAACATGTCACTGCGAAGTTCACGGACGACACAGAGGTCACTGGTAGTCTTCTCATTGCGACCGATGGTCCACACTCGACCACACGTACACTGTTGCTTGGCGAAGAAGCCGCCAAAGTCACACCGATTGATTACGCCGCAACTATGTGTTTCACTCGACATACGCGTGAGCACGCCCTGTTTCTACGTGCCCATCCCCACCATCCGGTACACCAGGTCGGTCCTCATCCTGAGGGTTATTGTGGGTGGATGAACATCCATGACGGAGACGATATGGACCATCCAGAAAACTGGATCTTTACCCACTACATCTCCTTTCCAGAACCGCGCGACTATGTCAATACACGAACCGTGCGAGAACACGCCGTACATCAGAAGGAATTGGCCCGTCGGTTTGCCGACCCCTGGCGCAGTGCCTTTGAGTGGATGTCTCCCGATAACGAGGCCTGGTATGCTAAGCTTCGAAACTGGGACCCAAGTCTCCCGGAGCATCGGTGGGATAATCATCAGGGCCGGGTAACTCTGGCGGGTGATGCTGCCCATCCGATGACTTACCAGCGTGGCCAGGGGCTCAATCACGCTATGAAGGACGCTTACACTGCATGCAAGGCAATTGAGGCATTCTGGAATCAGGGTAACTTCATCATGGAGGAACGTGCCGAGGCCATACAGATGTACGAGAAGGAGATGATCATGCGGACAGGGGAGGAAGTTCGTTTGAGCGAGGAGACCACTCTAAAAATGCATAATTGGTCCAAAATTATGCAAAGTCCCCTGTTGCAACACGGAATGACAGTCAAGTCTAAGTAAATCTGATCAAGGGCCCGGTCTAAGAATGGATAATTCCCGACAAGCCGCCCGAAGAGCTGGCTACGAAATGGATTCGTTAAAGGTACTTTGATATGTTTAAGCAATCCTAGATTGTAACCCATATATCTGATATGTAAGCATTGATATGCGAGGTATGCATCTTTAATACAGTAAGGGTTTGAAGGTGGTTTATTGTCTTCCCAGGTAGTTATGTAGGGACCAATTACGGCCTGGTAAATAAGGCAACGAACACCCATGGACCCACATCACGTGTATGTCACATCCGCATTTGGACACGCGATGCATTCATAGTATTCATAGCAAGCTGTGCCCGGCACTTGAGGAATGTAAAGGGGAAAAATGCTTTTTTTAGTAATATTTGTGTGGCATTCAGAAGATTGACTACGACTTGGACCCTTCCAATGTGGTGATGTGGTGTGAATACCTTCCTCCTTAATTCTCATTGTTGTTCACGCCTCTCAGTATGATCGCCAGGAGAAAAATCCTCCAAACGGCCGCTGTGGCGGCCCTTACTACTTATCTGCTCTGCACGGCCTTTGTCAGAAGCTTTGGCGATAAAACATGGTCCATCTCGATTCCTGAACTCTCTCGGAACACCTTAGGCGGTAGTGTCTTCGAACATATCCAAAACAACACTCTTGGGGTTAGACCTTGTCTACCATCTTCTGGACTTGGTTGCTGACTCAACGAACTTTTAGTCCACTTTGAACATATATATGCCATCAGTATGAAAGAGCGGACCGACAAGCGCGATTTCTTGACATTAGCAGCCTCGATATCAGGCATCAAGGTGGAATGGCTCGACGGAGTGCGACCCCATGACTTACATTCCAAGGCCATGCCTGATGTACGCTGCCCATTCAATAAATTCCAAACAACCTTCTCATGATCTCTTAGGGTCTGGACCCCTCACGCGTGAAGCCCACTGTGGTGGCATGTTGGCGTGCACACATGAATGCATTGGTCAAGTAGAGTCTCACCCCATTCTCGGTATCCAAAGGTAATGCTGACGTTTTAACATCGAAACAACAGTGTTATAAGCAATGACTATTCGACAGCTTTGATCTTGGAAGATGACGCAGACTGGGACGTGAGCCTCAAATCCCAGCTGGGGGAATTTGCGCGCGGGCTGCACGCTTTGAAAGGAACCGATCACGTATCCAAAGAAGCTCCTTACGGAACAGATTGGGATCTCCTCTGGATCGGCGGGTGTGCCTCGGGCCCGAACGCAAACGAAACAAGCTTCTACGCTATCCCCATGGACCCCACAGTTCCAAGGGTCCACCACCGAGCCACCTGGGGTGGACCCACCGAAAAGTGGAAGCAACAATATCCAGAATTGGCCGAGGACTCGACGCGATTTATCTATCGGGCGGAAATGGGCTGCTGCATGTTTGGCTATGCGGTCACGACCAGGGGCGCTCGGAACATTCTTGCCGCTCTTTCCATCGACCATCTGGATAAGCCGGTAGACGATGCCCTGAGTGAATTGTGCGCGGGTGCTAATGGGCGTCACAAGATTGAATGCTGGGATCCATTCCCCAACTTGATTGGTACATATAGAAAGGCCGGCTCCGCTTCTCGGGATTCGGATATTGAGAACAACAACGCGGCTGACTTCCATGAAGAGCAGGCCTGGAATATGGTATACAGCACCAGGCGTAACATTCACCAATTGGTCGCTGGTGAGGAAACTGTTTACTCACAATGGAAGGATGAAGATGTGCCATGGTCGAGCAGAGCGATTGAGCACAAGGAGTTTGTTTACCCTGATGGGTATCTGGTCAATTAGCTTTGCCTCAAGTGCTGGTTAGCTTTATGTTAATAGACCTCCGCATAATACCTCTTTTATTTTCATGAGCTAGCCCTTGTTAAAGCTGGATGGGAGAGGATTGGGTCAACACTTGCTATCTTAGACTTTGGCTTCAGAAGCTATTCCATAACTCCTTGCTCCTGGAAGGAGTTGCCACGATACGTATAGTTCCCATTTTTAAAATGCTACGGTGCCATATAAAGGAATTGTACAGTATCATTCCATGAAAGTTGGAATTCCTCAACCCTTGGCATTTGGGATTAAGTTTCGGCTTTTATGGTGGATTTGATAGGGCAGAAGCTTAGAGAATGGCGTCCTTTAGGGTCGGCCCGGTAGGCTTTATCGATCATCGAGATCTAGCACCTACATGTGTATGTATAGGTATGCTTCTGAAGTTATATTTGTTTACTTTAAGTGGTCAGAATAGGTGGTTTATGAACAAACCGATCTTCCTTTCCATTTTTATTCAGTTTTACGATTAACATACAAATATATAACCCATTTCCTCCATCTGCCGTATGTTGTAGCGCATCAAGCATTCAGCGCGTTGCGTTGGAGATGTCTAGACCCTTATGTGGGAGCTTTTCCCCTTGCGTCGGCTCTTGAGTACCATTTACTCCAGACTTTGGGTTTTCTTCGACTATTCTACCAGGCCGCTTACCACTTCTTTATTCTCTCCTGTTAATCTCCCTTTCTGTGCATTCTTCGGCCCTGTCACAAGGGCCTGTCCTGTCCTTTTTCGTTCACTTCTCCAAATATCCCCGGCCTGGCCATTGGAAGCTCTGGGTCCTAAAGCCAGCCCAGAAGAATGAGCCCAATAACCTTGCATGCTACCTTCTGTGTCATACGGCTTAAACATCCTACTTGAGTTCGGTGGAAATTAAGACTACGCGCAAAAGAATGGAATGCATAGAGCCTGGTACCAACGAGCCGAGATAGCCGGGTCTCAATGGTCCCCAGTTTCTTTAAATGCCAGGGATTCACCAAGTTGGCAGCGGTTGATGAGTCTGACTCGCAAAAAGACCTCGTCAACCCGTTGATCAACGTTAACCCCACTCCCGCCGATCCGTTATAATTATATTACACCGGTCCTCACCCAGTCGTACACATGCCACGCTTCCTTGGGCTTCGTGGCAATGGCCTCCATGTAGCAGCCATTCTCGGGGTGCTCATGCCTGGCATCCTCACGATAGGCTACAATGCCTCACTACTTGGGGGAGTCCTGACACTGAAAAGCTTTGAAGAACAATTCCCAGAAATCGACATTGCTGCTGCCGTTGATAAACCACATGCATCGACAATCCAAGGCCTTGTTGTGGCCTCTTACACAATAGGGGGATTCTTTGGAACCCTCTCGTGTATATGGCTAGGTGACAGATTTGGCCGGCGACGCACAATAATGGCTGGATCAGTCGTGCAGGCCGTTGGAGCTGTTTTTATGGCTAGCGCAGGCTCCCTCGCCCAACTCACTACATCTCGAGTCATCCTCGGTTTAGGTACTGGTGTTTTGCTGGCCACGATCCCTCTTTGGCAATCTGAGATATCGCCTGCCGACAAGCGTGGTGCTCATGTTGGCATGAAGGGGATATTCAGTGGTTTTGGCTGTGCCCTTGCCCTTTTTCTCGACTTTGGAATGTCGTTCACGCAAGGCAGCGTCGCCTGGAGATTTCCTTTTGCGTTTGTGGTGCTGCTTTCCATTGCTGTCTTGGTGTTCATCTGCCTGTTACCAGAATCTCCCCGTTGGCTTGTCCGACAAGGCCGACTCTGTGAGGCTAGTGAGGTTCTAGCAGCTCTCGAAGATATATGCGTTGATGATCAAGCTGTGAAAACGAGAATCAAGGATGTCCAAACGTCGCTGGACTTGTTTGAGGAAAAGTCACTTGGTCAAATATTCCACATGGGGCCCCAAAGGACTTTCCACCGAGCTAGTATTGCTGCTTTGGCCATGTTATTCTTACAGCTCACTGGCTCTACAGTCATTACCTTTTACAGTACGTATTTTGAATTATCCCTCCCCTGGCGAATCGACACATCGCAGTGGCTTATGCTGCGCGCTTTTAGCAACCGCAATCTTCGAAAACAATCTTTCGCTGGGTAATTCAACATCGACAGTTCTAGCTGCAATCTATCAGCTAGTCGGTCCCATTGGCGGGGCCGTCTGTGTTTTCAAGATCGACGGACTTGGTCGCCGTGTATTGCTTCTAGGCAGTGCAATCGGAAACGTGGTCTGTCTGGCCTTAGTAGCTGGCCTCGGGACCCAAACTGACAATCCACTCGCAATGCGGGGTGCTGTTTTCTTTATTTTCCTGTTTCATTTCAGCTACATCATTGGATTTGGCGCAATACCATATCTCTACGCCGCGGAGATTGCGCCCTTGCATCTACGCACGACTATCAACAGCTTCAGCATCAGCATATCCTGGGCAGTCAGCATTTTACTCACTGCTTTCACACCCATTGCATTCAACAGCATGGGGCAGACGTACTTTGTCATTTTCGCGGGTTGCAATGCAATGATGATACCTGTCATCTATTATCTGTTTCCCGAGACTGCCGGGCGCAGTCTCGAGGAGATGGATAAGATCTTTGCCCTTTCGCGTGGTGTCTTGGATGCTGTTAAAGTCGCTCGGTTTCTTCAGCATGGACAATCAATTGACGCGTCGCTTGAGAAGGAACTTGATCCTAAATTCAAGTGCCCGGAACTTCAGCTACGTGAGATATATTCGTCTTGATCCTTTTCCAAGACTTATGGCGTTATTCAGTTGAAATGAACGAATATTATATGTATGAACCTTTTATTGGTGGGAAGTGATACATGATGTTGTGAATTGCACTTTCTACAATACGCCAGGAGATGTGTCGATGAACGCGCATAAATACCAAAACAGAAACAAACATACAGTAACAGACAATCGCCTTGTCTGGAATCTCAAACAATGCATGATAAGTACAGGAGATAATGTGCGGACTATACTGCTCTCTTCTCGTTTTTGATCTCCTCCTCAGCTCGCAAGGTGATTGCCAAGATGATCGCCCCTAGGTTCGTTACGGACGATTTATTTGGGGTTTTCCATGGACCATATTGGTGCATAGTTAAGAATGATGAGTCCCCTTTCAAAGATAAAGGCAGCTTATTGTTCAGGTAGTCGAGATATTCCTGGTTGTACTTAGCAACTGTCACGAACACCTCATGTCGATCTTGAGATATATGAAACCGCCTATTGTGATATTAGTAGTACTCGTAGTTGCGCTTAGAAGGGATAAAACATACGTGGTGTTGGTACGCTGAGCTAGGTCGCCGTCGCTTTTGATCCAAGCGACCATTTGGGCGCTCTCCTGCATTTGAATAGCCAGGAGATTGTGAGACCTTTGCACAGGTTTGACTTATATAAGCGAAAATCAAAGGGGCCCGGGCCTACTGAGCGCTCAGGCGTGTCGCTCAGCAATCCTCCCTCGTCACATTCCATCACATTGACTCTCCACTCCATCTTACTGTTTGTTCTTTCATTCATCCTAGCTAGGCATCTGACTTAAAAGCCCGGGTTTCAGTCGTCCTTGTCCAAATTCATCACTCATCTCCCAGGCTATCCATCATCATACAAATTCAAATCCGTCTACGAAACATGTCTCCAAAGAACGAAGCTCAGGAAACAAGTCGGCACTGGGAGCAACGTAAGCTCTTGCATGACCTTGAGTCTTCCATCGAGAATCTTGATGTGCACAAACTTGACGTGACTCGACTCAAGGAATTGAACGTCAACCTCTGCCGTATGACTCTCGATCGAAACTCGGAGCTCAAGCCCCACTTCTTTGCACCAAGACACGACTACCTCCCGCAACCCAGCGATAAGATACTCGACGAGTTCTTTGCACCTGACCCATGGCCTTCATCTGATGGTACTGCTTCTGAAGACCCATACCAAGAAGCATATGCCACTCATATCTTCTGGGAATCTTATGCCTTCCATGATGTAAATTTCCTCGATGATGCGCCTTGGCGTTCGAAGGAGTAAGTCCACCCTTACTTGGGGCTATCTCTATCGGCTCATCATATCTAACACTAGTCGATAGTCCTGGTGACTATACCCCTTTCGGGAGCTTGTATCAGTACGATGCTCCCGCATTTGGTGCTTTTGAGACGGTAGATGTTGCTGGGGGCCAATATCCGCATTTCAAAGCAGTAATATACAACGACTTGGAGGCGGACAATGAAACTTGTTTTCGTGGAGAGCTCTTGATCATCCTTCGCCTAATGTTGGGTCAATTGAGAAAGATTCGCTTGCTACACCATAATATAGCACCGGTAATTCTTCATGATCCTCTTTCCCTATTCTATTATATGTTTGTGTGTTGCTGACTGGGTATTCTACAGGTTCTACTCGTCTCATTGGCCGGCAAGCGTGCACGCGTGTTGGAGGCCTATTTCGATGAGGGATCACAATCCCTTGTCGTGCGCTCTTCTGAGCTGTACGAAGTATCCGACCGGACGTCGGCATCCAAAACGTTCATAACGCTCGCTGAATATTTTCTCGGCGATCCAGCAGGGAATACGGTGTAAGCTGGAGTTCCTTCTTTTCTTTGGTTCGGCAAATGGCTTGGAGTTAGTTTGGTTGTGTTTTATCGGATATCGACGGTGGTGAGGTTAATCTTCTAAGGTTTGGCGGTGCCGCCGCATTTTACGCAGTGATGTATTTGGTCATTTTCACGAAACAAGTTGATAAATCGATACCACCTAGCAGATCTCACTTTTAGATGTTATACCCGAGTAGACCCTTCCTTATATTACCCACAGCAACGGATATAAAGTCTGGCCCCACACATACTCCAGTCTTTTGTACTTAGTTCAATTTATCTTACTGCTAGACCCCATGCCACAACACGATGAATTGGATCTGGGATCTGATAAAGCATCTAAGTTGGATTGAAGACTTGAAGTGGAGTAGTGGAAGTTATCGGTGTGATAGCAAGCCAAGGTTGCTCAATGATTTTCGCTGTTCGAGAGTTGGTGGGCTTATCTATTCAAGAGTTGATGCGACTGGTTAATCGCGAACCGGATTAACGGGAGGCTTGATTCCTCTGGTGTAGTTCTCGAGGTTGTCGTTTCTTCAGGTTGGGTATCGTTCATATGTTGGAGTGTCCGACGTGCCAGAATCAGGTAGGCGCAGGCATATGCAAACCGCAATGGTTCAGAATCCTATTTGTCTCCATGTCAGATTTGACCACTTATGTCCATCCTGCTTACGAAAACGTGCTTTGTTCCTTTGTCACGGTGACACTGGCTGAGTTCGTAGCCCATTTGGATGATGTGGGCAGCATAATTGTTCTCATGGAACGGCTGTCTCTCATATTCAATGTGGAGGCAAAGCCGAGCCTGTGAGCCGGTGGTCCCTAAACATTTTGAAGCAATATGTTGCAGATAGGGTTGAGCAAGAAGATTGTGTCACTTCGATAGCAGGGAATAGCACAGAGATTCATATGGCGCAGACATCTCAGGTTTCTACAAAGTCCTGGGCTTGTAACGAATGGGGTATTGATCAGGAATTTCCATCGCTTGAAGACATGTTCTCCGGCAATGTGATACGAATTGCGTTAAACAACTATTGACATGCTGCCATTGTGGATCTAACCCATTCACTCCTATCAGATCCATATATACATTCGGGAGTGCGGGAGATCAACTGTATTCTCTCAATCTGAGACCTGCCTGGCACTCCTTGGGCTTTTTCGAGAATCCTTCGTGTGATTCCATGATTGGCTGGTATAATGCGAACTCGTATCGATGAAACAAAGTTCCAATAATCAGCTGCAGCTCCATTATGGCAACGTTCTGTCCGACACATGCCCGGGGGCCATGTGAGAATGGGTTGAAAGCAGTTTTCTGTCGCGCAGTCAGGTTCAACCAGCGGTCAGGCTTGAATTCTTCGACGTCGTCTCCCCAAATATTCTTCATGTGATGGATAGTGTATGAGGGTACCGAAAGTACCGTCCCAGGGGGGAAATGGAAGCCATCGAGATCGACACCCGGGCTATGGTCAGCGACCAAACGTGGCAGTCCAATAGCTGAAGTAGAATGCAGTCGCATCGCCTCATCAATACATCTTCGCAGGAATGGGAGACCTTTGATTTGACAATAAGATGCAATCTTTGCCTCAGGTCCAATTGCTTGGTCTAGCTCCTCTTGCAGACGAGGAATTATCGTGCCCGGCGCACTGCGCTCACCGTGCAGGATCCAGTAAAAGATCCCGCAGGCCGTATTGGATATTGTGTCCGAGCCAGCGATAAGTTGCGTCAGAGCCTCTGCTATGAGCTCATCCCGCTCCATTGGCCTTCCATTAGCAACCTTTGCTTGTAACAAGCGCGAAAGAATATCGTTGCGCGAGTCGACCATTCCCTTCTCCGCAGCATCCAGCCGTGACGCGACAGCGGCGACAGCAATCCCCGTCAGGTTCTCCACGGCCGCTATGCCTTTGGTGAAAAACGGATCAGGAAGGTACCGAGCCCATGGACGCAGTGCTGGGAGGAGACCCAGCGTCGAAGAGACCTCGCCTCGTCTATTCAACACATCAACCGCCGGAGTATATGAAATGGGTCCTCCAGACACGAGCTGGGTCTCAGTCTCGTCTTTGCCCTTGTTTACCATTCCAAACGGTGAACCAAATGCCAGGTCTCCGATTATGTCAAAGGCAAGGTAGCTGAGCCAGGGCATCGCGTTATATCGAGCAAATTCCTTCCCATTGCGTTGCGGCTGAGAAGCCGCGATCCGGTCTAGCTGGTTTATCCATCGGTGTAGGTTTTCCGCCATGATGGGTTCGAACTCGGCGACCGACCTGGGAGAGAAGGCGTGGGATATAATCTTCCGTTTTCGCGTGTGTTCGGCGCGGTCGCGAACATTGAACATGCCCGGGGTTCGCGCCACGAAGGCTTCATAATAGTGACTAGACATTTTTCGTTAGCGTTAAAAGATCCCAACCCGGGTAGAAAGCATGACTTACTCCTTGAGGAAGCCGTTTCCGTGGCCGTAAACAACGTTCAGTGCCCGTTCATCGGCGATGGACACATGGTTGAAGCCAATACGGATGACCTTGCCGTATTTTCGGTGCGCCGCGTCGACTGCGGCATATTTCTGGCCACGTTTGGCGCTTAATCCGACCCATATGTTGCTGAATTTGGCAACAAAAGGGCCCGGAACTCGACTTAAGTGCCCATACGATACTAGATAAGGGTATATGTAGTAGAGAGCGACCCACACGGGGATGGCCAGGATTATAGCCCATGGCGAAAGCAGAAGGGATAGAAGAG
This sequence comes from Penicillium rubens, assembly GCF_028828025.1. Lineage (NCBI taxonomy): Eukaryota > Fungi > Ascomycota > Eurotiomycetes > Eurotiales > Aspergillaceae > Penicillium > Penicillium rubens. The sequence goes on from NW_026890600.1 coordinate 8,082,163, forward strand.
CCATTTGATATATCATTCAAAGTCGAATAAATTAACGGACTAAAGGTCAATCTAAGGTTATCTCCCACTTTTTTGAAGTGGAAATCAGTCACATTCAACATTTCACATGTTCATCATCCGCCCGACGGAGTACAAGCAACACGTCGGAGACGAGACCGATACATACATATATGTACATACCTACATGTAGGTACATGTATGTACCTGTATGTACCAGATTTTAGGCCGCGGATACGAATTTCCCGATCGGGGTGCCGCCGCTTTATGAGGGCGCTCAGGGTCCTGCTCACTGGGTATTTTACAGTATAGGGTGACTGCTTAGTGAGCACTCAGGTTCGCTCAGTGAGCGCTCAGGGTATGCTTAGTAATGTCCAAATATTGCTTAGTGAGCGCTTAGGGTATGCTCAGTCAGCACTCAGGTCTTGCTCACTAAGTACTCAGACTACGCTTAGTGAGCGCACAGACATTCTCATCTTGCCGCCCGAGAAAAAAGGCCGAATCTATCACGTGATAAGTGGATCAGTTTTCACCCATCTATTCCGTGATGCTAGCGCCAGCAACTAAAAGCCTTTTTAAACAATCCATCCTTTTTATCGATTGCCCCTATATTAGCAAGTGTATTTTACAAGATAGCCGCTAGAAGATAATAACGCACTAAATAGATAGCTAGGATGATTTCCTCGAGGTATCTAATATCCAGTCAAGCTATAAATATAGCGATACTCCCCCGAGAATAGTCGATTATAGAAATCTATAGTTCACTATCTCTTTCTCGTTCACTTTATACTCCGTCCTAGCGTATAGCGTCCCTTTCCAATCCTAGATTATAGTATAAAACACCGGACTTACGATTTAGCAAAGGAACGGCGCCGTGCGAGACGTAAAGAAACTAGATTCTAACCGGAAGCCCACCGAGAGGACGATGCTACACGTGGTAAGTATAAACGTACCGATAAGTCTAATGCCATTCACCTATAGTATGTCGAGCTCTAGATCGAGTGAGTGGCCTCGTAACGCTTTTCACCAATTTCCTTCTTTATTAACTTTTTAGGTTTTTGATTGAAAGTGGAAGAGTATCTAATAGTTATAAGCTAGAAAAGGGAAGCCCGGTGCCCGAAATTACTCTAATCAAAGAATTTATTTAGTGGTATATACATTCTACTAATAGGCGCCTCGACCTAGATAGAAGGCCTATAGTGGTCACTACTATAGTATACGCCGAGAGACTTTTCGGTAGCTTTAAGATAGCTATAGGAAATATAATTGCTAAAGCGGATCGTTCGGAGATTTACGGGGTTAGTATAGTCTATTTTACGAATGCTCTAGGTGTTTAGGCTAACCCTATTATAGTGGATTAAAGGAACTCTAACTAAATAAAAAGTTATCGTGAAAATAGAAAAAGAAAAGTTTAATTTCACTAAGACAGACTATAATAACACCGTATCTTTAATATAGACGGTCGATAATCCCGTATTTATCTATAGAACAATAAAAGTTTTTCTTTTATTCGCCCTATAGCTTTATCTTTTCACCGGTATAAGGGTTAGAGCGTTTATCCCTAGAAATAGACATTAGCACTAAAGGGGTCTTCGCTATAAGGTATATTAACCCTATATATATATTCTATTAGGCTACTAATACCTAATAGTATATAGACCTCGTCTTATTTCGTTCTAATTCTTCTAATAAGCCATAGAATATTAGGTAGCGAGTCAATCAATAGTGGCTTAAAAATAATAGAGACCCGGAGTACACTATATAAGTCAATACGTTCGTTCCTAAAGTGTGCCGCTTTATCCTTTTCTTTCGTAAACGCTAACTCGCCCTATAGCTTTAGTATAGGCATCCGTGATTATAGTAGGCCTCAATTCGCATTAGGACTACTTCTTACTAGCATTAGTATCAACCAAGGCACACTTTACGGAATCAACACCCTTAAAGATTTAGCCTAACTACGGCTACTCGAAGGGGAGGATAAAATCCCCCTACGCTAGAGGTATAACGCGTTAGAGAAGCCTATATTCCGGAACGTGACTACGTAGGGGGTGTAGGATTTAACGTTAACGATAGAAAGATTCTGTTACTTTCTTCGCCAAAACTTTAGGAAAGCGAATTATTCCAAAGTTCCGAAAATTCATGATATCTATCGAGCGCTTAGGAAGAAAGTCGATAGTAACCTTCTAATTACCTACAATTCTTGGGATAAAAACTCACATTTGATAGGTCGATACGGCTTAGCATTAGTCTTATAACTATACGGCTATAAAGACGGAAAAACCTATGAAACGAGCTATATGCCCCACTGTTTGTCCATAGATACTATGGCTTGTGTCCTTGACGAGGAGAAAGACGATCGCCATATCGAATACTTCCAAGGCTATAAGCAATTCTATGAACGTGGTTTGCCTGGTCAACTGCCCGCTGGGATTGAAGAATCTATCTTGGAAAGTGATGAGCTTGCTGAAATAAGAAGCCGCATTGGTTTGGCAGATGTAACTGGCAACAAAGACCTGGAAAAGTACGAGGCTCTTGTTCTCTTATTGCCCCTTTCTCTGGCAATAAGCTTCGACACTGGGTTGCCATTAGACGCGCTACAGTGCCTTGTCTCTGAAGATTCCCTATCCCAATTCATCAATCAGTTCCAGACCTTCCAGACCTTCTAGACCATCGATCTCGCGTGGCATCTGAGGCCCCAAACAACCTTCCGCGAATCGAACCCGACTGTATCAACAGACCCATCGTCTATAGATTAGAATTGACTGCGAAATTCGTTAAATGCTGGCTTGATACTAGCTATGGGAAGTCGAAGCGGATTAAATAGGATGTAAGTCACGTAAACTGTCGCGTGGAGTGCTAGAAAGGGACTCAACAAGGTGCAAAAACTAAAGCGAGAAAGCTTGACGGTCGATAGATTCAGTGCCGCATAGTCCTCACGCCCAGCTGGAGGTTCAGGTTCCATGGCTAGGCTCTTCGGGTTCACTGACGCGTAAGTGCCAGGTCTAGGTATCGTATTGATCTTCCAATTTCCCCTTCCATCTTAATTTCATTAGATTCTATTAGCACTGCCTTGTCATCTTGGAAAGAGTCTTGGGGTACTTTGCCATCAAGTATTCGGTATCTATTGCTTCCTAAATTCCGAGAGTTTCTGGCAATTCGATGCCTTCGACATATATCAACCTTGGAAGGTCTCACAACACCAGGTCTTTCCCTCTGTTCACTTATACTTTCTACATTTGAAGGCTTTATAATCATTCACCAACACTGCTTCCGAGGTGTATTCAGGAAACAATTTGAAAGAAAACATCGTGGATATTTATTCGTCCCACAGCATCCTGTACAAAGTCGATCGCACGAAATAAAGACAAACTTGAAAGTGAACCTCGAGTCGAGTCAAACCTTGGAACATCATTGCAGTATCATTCAAGACATTGAGAGTATTTGCAAAGAGTTCACCACCGTCTGTCTTCAACATGAACTGTCTAGAAAACCTGTGGCAAGGGAGGACCCCATACAGACAATGCTTCAGGTCCAGCCTGGACATGAGCAATTGGTGTCTCGCAATTCACAAGATCACCATCAGCATAGTGCTCCTGTATCTGGGTTAGCTAGGGTATGGAAGACAGTCTGGCTGAACGTAGCTGAACGTACCACGACAAAGTTACTAGGATCGAACCAATAGTCGAATACTTGACTGCCGAGGACATGCTGGGAAAGATGAGTAACCTGTTCAAATACCAGTAGATTGAAACGTGGAAAGCATACCCGGCCAACTCCCCAACAAATCTTATGACCCTTTGAAGTTAAATAATTGTGGCCCAGCTGCTGAATGTCGAAGTCATGAACCTCGAATGCGGCATGGGCCACGTTGAGATCCTCCGTCGGTTTGGCCTTCTTGAAAAAGAACGCGTGGTGGTCTGCATACTCCAGACCTCTATCGATGTGGAAGAAACAGGTGATAGGATCATCTCCTTTGTAGACCACGTCCGATACTGCCAGGCTCAAAGTCCGCATATACCAATCATGAATTGCTTCATATTGACCATCTGGATATGTAACTCCATAATGGCCCCAGCGATGCACCGGCGCCGGGCCATTTTTGAATCTTTGGAATCGACCTTTGCGTGGTTTCTCATCCTCATAGTTGATCACTAACTTCTCAAGGCCCATGGGCTGCTTTGGTCTCTCTTGCCATCCCCAGATAAGATGTACTTGGTGGCCAAATGGATCGGTCAAGGTGACCTGCTGACCACCGCCCACTTGACCCTCCAATTGAACCAAAGCACTTGCGCCGGGGATCTTCTGCGCTTTCTGGAGCTCTTCGGGGGAGTCAACCACGTACGCCGCCCCGCCGAAGCTTGAAGTTTCGGCTTTGCGGGCCACGTAGACGTATGGCTCCGTGCCGTACCCTTTGAAGAATATCTCTTCGCCGGGCCTTTCAAAGGCCACCTCAAGCCCAAAATCTAAGAGGAAGCTTTTGGCTTTCTCCAGATTCGCATGATTGTAGACCACGAACGCGGTCTTGAGAAGCTGAACCCGTGGATCCGAAGGGACGGACATAGAGGCGGACGAGGACAAGAGCTTGAAAATGTAGTTAAAGTGAGTGCAAAGTGACAGCGAGAATGAAAGCCACAATCATAACCCACAACCCTGCTTCAGCTTTCATTATATGGCGTGCAAGACACAAACATGACGTTCATCCGGTTAATGTGGCATGGTGATGTGTCGGTGAGGAGGCCGGGGTCCCACGGGGTCCGGGACGGATAATGTGGTTTTGTCGGGGTACAAATTACCATATGCAAGCACCACTACCTGGATGAGTACGCAAACTTACTTGACTTTTGCTTTACTTAGTGAGACCCTTGGCCGCAATGTCAGCTATCAATGTTCCTTGGACTCGACTCGTCCGCTACAGCTCGAGCGCGGACGGTCCCATCAAGTATGGCGAGCCGATTTCCACCGCAAATGCTGATCTCGGACAACTGGCCAAGCAAGGCAAGCTGCAAGTCAGGCAGCTTTTGGGCAATGATCCATTCCAGCTGAGCAAGTCGGACGCCACCGAGACGGTATTTCATCTGTATGGTCCGCTGGAGCCCAAGGACGTTCCCATAATACGATGCATCGGTCTGAACTATAAGACACATAGTAAGTACTTGAATATCTTCTCCTCCTCAGAGCTACGGGGCTAACATGACTCAGTACTTGAGACCGGCAGACCTTTACCCACTTGCCCGACAGTTTTCACTAAGCCTGGACCAGCAGTGGCTGATCACGATGTCCCCGTTCCCATCCCCAGAATTGCACAGGAGCAGTGCGACTACGAAGGCGAACTCGTGATTGTCATTGGCCGTGAGGGCAAGAACATCTCCGAGGCCAACGCTCTGGATCATGTTCTCGGCTACACCGTCGGCAATGATGTTTCCGCTCGCGATTGGCAACGTGAGGCTGGAAAAGCCGGCCCCGTGCCCCAGTGGGGATTCAGCAAGTCCTTCGACAAATATGCTCCACTCGGCCCTTCTGTGGTTCGACAAGATCAACTCGGCGAAGCGGATAACCTGTCTCTCCGAACTTTGGTAAACGGACAGGTTCGTCAGGATAGTCACACTTCAGATTTGTGTTTCGGGGTGCGCAAACTTGTCGCTTTCTGCAGTCAAGGACAGACTTTGCAGAGAGGTTCTCTTATCATGACCGGAACACCGGGCGGAGTTGGGCTCTTCATGAAGCCATCTATCTTTTTGAAAGACGGTGATGAAGTTAGTGTGGAAATAGAGAATATTGGCACCCTGCGCAACATTATGGAGTTTGAGACATAAAGTTCGCTTTGCTGAGGCTCCGCTTATATAGTGTTAGAGTATCCAAATGAACATACACTTCTATGGAAGAGATCTCTCTATCAGATTGTGCAGCAGGCCATTCCTCCGACAAGAAAGGCTGCAACCCAAATCATCTTTTCGGCGCCTGGGGGGAGCCATTTAGAGAATTCATGCCTGCGTTGCATTCGATTGGTCAATTCACTTTCTACTCTGGCTCATATGTTTATCCTCCCGAGCACAGACGATAATAAATGTTCTAGCCATGCTTGAATCGGTCTACTGGTCTGTTCTTGAATGTCTCCCTCCATAGAGATGTTTTCCCCATCACAATCTGTTGTAAACACCCGGGTCAGGTGACCATAGCTGTTCTCTAGAATTTTAGACATGACGAACTAAACTAGCGACTTGTGATATTTTCAGCGTCCTCGTTAAGTCGCGCGGGTTTGGGTTGGGTTGGGTTTTGAGCACCCGCGGGTTTACGCGACTCACGAATAGATAGATCCAAACGCACAACGCGACTTCAACAAAATCTACGTTTAAGCACTCAAGATAAAGAAATTAATTTTCAACCCTGATTATGGACTATCAATATGGCGTCTTCTTCCTCCTCGTCATCGCGATCCATGTATCAGGCTTTTAATCCTCTACTCTCTATTGAGCCATTGTCTGACGTTTTCTTAGACTCGGACATTCAATCTTCTGTATGAGAATAAATTCCCTCCTTCGTGTCCTTATGTTGGAGCCTGGGTCATGTGACCTGGCTGGCTGCCTGTTTGTTCAGGCTAGTCATGCCTGTCTGTTTGTTTGTCTCCAGCTCTCTCTCTGTCTGTCTTCCTCTCTTCCTTCTTCCTCCCCCAGTCATCTGTCAGATAGCGAATACAGTCTTTCTCTGTCCCTGTTCTCGTTGCCGCCATCAGGTTCTGAGCCCTCGCTTTTTCCTAACTGAGACTCTATCAGTTTTTATCTCTGGTTGATAAAGCTGATGCTTTTGCTGCTTTGGTGACGTCATTTGTGCGACACCCCACGTGGAAATCTGATCTGATCTGCAGAGTTTTCACGGCCCCACTTTTTCTCGGAGATTAGCTCGCGACTGTCCGCTGGAAGCAGCTCTACCCTCGTCGTCGACCCACTTTTTGCTCGCGATTGTTCGCTGGTAGCACCCTTGACCTTTCTCGCTCGCGATTTGTCCGCTGGAAGCGAACCCTCGAAACCTCGAAACATTCGATACTCGATACCCTGCTCGCGATTGTTCGCTGGAAGCAACCCCTGTTTTTCTCGCTCGCGATTTGTCCGTTGGAAGCGAAACCTTGATACCCTGATTTTTCCTGCTCGCGAGTGTTCGCTGGAAGCAAACCTGATTTGAAGATGTCTGACACTGGATCTGGATCTGGATCCCGCGGGGAGAGCTCTCGTCGGCTCCCTGTACCCTAACCCCAACCTGTTACGCAAGGAACCCGCCTTAGTGAGAAAACTGATGTGAAATGGATGAAAGCCTGCACCTTACGCGTTGATAGATCGAACTTTGTGCGCTGGAAGCGCGAAATCACGAATGGACTACGGATGACCCGGATCGAGAACGTTGTGAATTTCAACCTGCCGAAACCAAAGGAAGACGACCCGGAGTACGATACCTGGTATTACTGGTCCGTCTACACCCTCGGCTGGATCTCGTCGACACTAGATAATGAAATCACGACTATCCTCGAAGGTTCAATTTAATAATTCCCGGAGTACGCCGATGACTTGATGAAGGAGATCACCCGGATTGTGAGCGGTGACAATAAGGTTTTGAACGTCGGTGCGGAGGTCTTGAAATTCGACAAATTGAAACGAGAGAATTACACTACGGCGAAGGACTATATTATGGCTTATTAGAGGCAATTCAATATTCTCGGACGTTACGGTGTCGTACCGCACCCTTTTGCTGCACTTTACACTATGCTTCACGCACTTCGTGAAGAGCTCCCGAGCGTGAATTTCACTTTTGATACTCTGAAACGCCAAGTCCCGACCGAAACCACGATGAATGACTTTGGTGAATACTGTAAAGAGCTGATTATTGAGTCGAATATAACTACGGAGGAGACAAGCCCTGGTCTGGCGAAGACAACCCGTTCTTCGTCACCCTCGTCTTCTTCACGCGGCGGACGTGGATAGCGCGGTCGTGGAGGCCGTATTGGACGTGGAAATGACTGGCGGAAACCGAAGGAAGATAACAAAGTTGATGATAAAGGTGAAGCAAAGGATGAACCGGAAGAGAAGCAGCTTCGTGGAGCACCCCCGAAAGGAGCTGACATTGACGAATGGGCTGAGCGCTAGCGTTGTCAGCAGCCTCAGTATATCAACGGAACTGAGTGCACACACTGCCGTCTCGATGGACACCCTACAAAGGCATGCTTCCACCTGATGGAAGAATTCGTTTTTGATGGATGGGAGCCGTTCCCGGAGATCTGGTGCTACGCTATAGCACGAATGGAGAAGAAGGATGCAAAGGATGGAAAGAAGTGATACTGGATGTGATACTGGTGGTGAATTTGATACTGGAGATAGTAGTTTTCTTTTTGTTATGGGGGGGGCGAGGAGAGTGTTTGTTGGTGGATGTCTAGCCTGAGGGGGGGTGTTGGAGCCTGGGTCATGTGACCTGGCTGGCTGCCTGTTTGTTCAGGCTAGTCATGCCTATCTGTTTGTTTGTCTCCAGCTCTCTCTCTGTCTGTCTTCCTCTCTTCCTTCTTCCTCCCCCAGTCATCTGTCAGATAGCGAATACAGTCTTTCTCTGTCCCTGTTCTCGTTGCCGCCATCACCTTAGCTGTCGCAGGACTTACCACCGGTATACTAAGACGGCCTATAGCCTTTCACTGGATCCCGCGAGAGCTACGATATAACCAGTCGAAGACCTCCGGCGACGCTAAAACGTATGGGACCTTAACGTAGAAAGAACTGGATTTTGTACTAGTCGGCCCTAGAGAGAGAATTCCTAGGATGGTGGGAGGAAACCGAGTATGACTAGAAGCTGAACGGGGGCGGTTAGTCCTAAATCAAATGGTCTACTGAGTCGCGTCACGCCGACGTTTAGAAACACTTTGACTAAGTAGCCGATATAGATTCTGGCCTCCTACGAGTCTTCTGCTAAGCCTGCCTTACTCTGCTTAACCACCTGTAGTACAAAAAGAACGGGATAAGCGCTATAAGTAGACACTAAAAGTCCAAATCTTGTCGTAAGGGAAAGAAAAGAGGATCTTATTAATCTCAGATCTCGGATTCGTTATAAAAACATTCCCTTAGGGAGTCACTTAGTGGGTATAGAGTAATAGCATTCTAACTTTAGGAGCAACTATTGAAAACTATCACTTGTCTTCGGTTGCTATTTTAAATAGTGGAGAACCCTATATTCTAGAGACTGCTTAACCTCTTATACTCTAGACCTAGGACACTAGAACTTCCGTTAGCAAAAACTCTGCGAAGACGGCTTCGGGATGCGGTTACGGTTTAATAAGAGTCGTAGTTACTAGATCTGCCTGAAGATGCTAAGGTGTCACTCGCTTTAGATTGTTAGACTAGCCTATTCTAGCAAGCATTTATAGCAATTATAGTCTACTTTATCGACAAAACTTAGAATTACCGGGAAATGCTCCTTGGCTTTGAACCGTTATACGGTACTTATATAGGGATTAATCTTAGCGATGTTCTCTATTAGTTACTGAAGGAACGCAAACTCTTAGATCGTATCTTTAGCGTTACAATAGATAATGCGACTAATAATGAGACCTTGATCCGCGCTTTGTAGGAAAAACTGATCTCCACTAGCGCGATTGGCTCGAGGGAATCTATTGTTAGGGTTCCTTGTATAGCCTATGTGATCTAGCTTTGCCTAAAATAGCTTTTAGGGCATATTAGAGTAGCGCCTAAGAATAAAGATATAAAGATTTTTTGGTCTAATACCTAAGCTATCGGTTTAAGGGACTCGGTAAATCATAGGGACGTGGCTTATGCCCTAGTAAAGGTGAGCCTCGAGTCTTTATACGACTGTTAATATAGACAGATACTTATTAAGACAGATTCGATTATTTGCGGTGTTTATTAATATAAGCCCCTAATAGCGAGATGCATTTCTATGTCTTTAATTAGGCGGTACCCGGCTATTTCCGTTGTATAATGTTCAAACACGTTGGAATTCCACGTTTCTAATGCTTCGTCGTGCGCGTCGACTACGAAATATTATCGACAAATACTGCTACGATTATGAATACTCTTAGTTTAAGGTTACTGATGTTGAATAGCGATAGATTGACTACCTGGTCCACTTGACTAAACCATTCTTTCGGTTCACTATGGCTCTAATGAAGACTAAAGATGTTACAATTTATAGCGTGTTCCTTATATATAGGAAACTTCTTTAGTATATTGAACGGTCTAATCGAAAATTGAAGAAAAAGACGACACCTTAGAAGAAGGATATATATACCGCGCTACTTGCTATAAGGCAGAAACTGAAAGAGTACTATGAGAAGATATATCGCGACCACGGTTTTCTCTACGGCACGGGAACTCTACTTGCTCCGTAATATAAACTATCTGCTTTTGATGATAGGGAGTATTCCACTTGCTATAAGGATACTTTAAAAAGGTACTATGAATACTTAAGAATATGTTTTACGTAGTATTAACAACAAAACCCCGAGCTATTACTTCGTATAGTATATCGTGCTTCCGCACTATAGAGTTCGTAACTTGATTGGCTGCTTAAACTAGTTGATGATTTTATGCTCTATAAAGGGATAGAGAATGACGAGATAGATTAGTACCTTAGAGAAGGTACGGCAACTAGTATACTAGACTTAGACGACTAACTGATTTTCTAATAGCAAATGTTCCCGTTCTACTACGGCTGTATTGGAGAGAATATAAGCGCGAATTCCTAGTGCTTTCTCGGCTTGCACGCGACTTACTTCGGTTCTAGTGACCGGCGCGGGCGTAGAACGGCTTTTTAATAGTGCGCGAGATATCTGCTATTATCGTCGAGGATCTCTTTATGAAGCGATTATTTAAGATTTGATGATATATATGTGCTTAGAGAAATTCACCCTAGAGGGATAGTAGTTGACTCGCCTAGAGAAGCCGATAGAGGGCGAGAGTCAAGAGGCACTTGAAGAGGATGAAGCGCTGAGAGCAAATGAAGAGGATGCTACGCCGATCAGCGACGATAATAAGGTTGAAGAGACTGAAGATGTCGAGAGTAATATCGAACCCGAAGCATTATACTAGGTCGAAGGTATATTGGCAGAGGCTTAGTAGCCTTCAATGCACAACCAGACGTACGACGTGGAAGGAGACGAAGAGGAGATGGAGGAGGGAGAGGTGGATGAAGACGATGAAGCTGATTTGCTTTCACCTCCAATCACGCAATTAGGTGATAGAAGCCAGAAGAGATCTTCTGGTAGGGTCACAATGCCTTTAAGTCGACTGTAAGGATACGAGATATATTAGTCTTCCTTATTATAAGCTAATCTCATATTTCTTCGCTAATGGTGTTTGTTCCAAGTACATTTAAGCTGTAGACAAAGACACCTAGTTAAATAGACAATAGGAATACCATGATATAATCGAAAATTACTGCACAATTTAATGTAAAATGATATGTCAACCTTTTTTGCTTTTTGGGGTTATACAGGGTACCCATTTGGGTCTTGGGTTGGGTTTGCCAGAAGACAACCCGCCCACGGGCCTGCTGACTAAGACCCAACCCAACCCACGGGTTGGGTTTTGGTGGGCGGGTTTGGGCGGTGGGCGGGTTTTGGCGAGGCCTACTCTAGATAGCTCGCTCTCTCCCTCTCTTTGCTTTTCCCTTCTTCGTCTCTCTCTCTCGGCAGCAGAAATCAACCTTCTTCTTCCGGTAGAAGCTCCCTTCCAGTAGCTTCATCACAATCCATATCGCCTGCATGTTGCCCATTTTTTGCTAGCACAAAGCAGAGGTCACCTCTGAGGCTCACCCCTTTCAACTCGCAAACAACACCAACAATCTCGAGAGAAATATCTTCGGAATTTACGTAAACAGTTGCCTATTCCAAGGTTTTTAGTCTCATGCCATGGCAGGGGAAGCTTTGACGGTTTTTAAACTAATAATTCAACTGCCTGTCCTTTTTCGGAAGAACAATCTTTATCCTCAACGAGGTAGTTTCGCGGATCAAGATCAACGTTGAGATCGTCTCAAAAAGAAGAATCTATTTGGTAGAAAAGAATTGTTTTGCTAATTGTTTATTTACCTGAGCAGGGTAGAGTCCGAGATTGAAGGCACAAACGAAGAAGCAAGTCCGGTATGTATCCTTCAGCGTTGAAATATCGAATGACTGAGTGGTCTGAATCCAATATATCGCAATCCATATCAGGTCTTCATCTCTTCAAAGAGTAACCAACAATGCCCTGTCGTTGAGCCTGCGGCGAAAACATCCGCAAGATCTAAAGGATCATTGGGGTAGTCCTCGGGGAGTCGCACGGTAAAGCGCCTGAGGAGCGTCCCAATGATATACTTGAGCTCTGTGATAGCAAGGTTTGCCCCAGGACACGACCGGCAGCCATGGCCAAAGGGGGTCCAATTCAACTTCATACGGTCGGTAGCCTCAAGCCAGCGTTCAGGCTTCCACTGCTCTGGTGACGGATATACTTCAGCGATACGCCCTTGATCATATGCGGCAGTCGAGGCAATGACTCCCGGGGCGATCTTTAACCCATCGACGTCAATCCACTCGCCGAGATGTCTCTCAAGGGGACCTGGGATCATGGGATAGAGGCGCATCGTCTCGTATATGACGCCTTCCAAAAAGCCAAGTGACAGCATTTTGCGCTCATTGATATCATCTTTGTTGGGGAACGTCTCAATCAACTCTTCTTGAAGTGCTTGAAGTGCCTTTGGGTGGCGAGCAAGTAGGTCGCAAGCGAAGGCAGCGGTGTGGGATGTGGTAGAGCTACCCGCTGCAAGCATCTCAACCATATAAGCTGGAATGTGATCGTTCGGAATGCGTTTCCGAGCGTCCTCGGAATTATTCATTGCCTGCAGCATGCTCAGAACATCCTTCTGGTGGCGGGAGTCGGGACGAGCGTTCCATCGCTCGAGTGCGTCGCGTGCTGTGATATCCATATCATTACAGTCTGATCGCAATTGACGCATGGTTGAAGAGCCGAAAAAGCGAACACACGTGTCCAGACCGGGAATGAAGGATTTCATTGCATTCCAAGAGCTGAAAGCATGGAACCGACGAAGGAATACGGGCATTTGGTCGGCGGACTTGGAGCAAAGTGTGTTCTTTTCTCCCCAAAGAATGTCGGTGACAATATCGAGAGCTAGGAGGCGAAAGACAACGACACCATCCACAGTTTCCTTGTTCGAAACTTTTGGTTTGAGCAAGTTGCAGAACTCAGTGATATGGAAGGCCATGCTGTCCACGAGCGTGTCAAGATTGCGATTCTGAAAGCATTGGATGAGGTTGTTTCTGGTGGGTGCGGCACTGCTATAGTCTGTAAAGCCAAGAGTAGACTTGACACCTTTCCAGGAGCCCATTCCCGCGTAGAAACGCGTCTTGATCGATGATTTTGCATAAATTATCTTCATGGCGGCCTCGTCGGTTGTATGAACCTGGTCCGGAGCGATAACCACCACTCGGCCATATTGGCGGAGTAGATCCGATGCATACCTCGACCGACGTCGCTGGAAAGTTGCATATAAAAGAGGAATCTTTGATACCCGGGCCCACCAAGGCCCCGGTACATGCTTCACGGGAGAGAGCAGGAATGCATAAGCAAGCTGAGAACAAGTCAGATGGGTCAGGAGATCAGGCAGTCCGAAAACCTACAGTGTGTAGAAGATACAACCCCAACAAGCCAGCCAGCCATTTCAGCGGCTGGCGCAGTAGCGAATACAGAGCGTCTTCGGTGAGACTTTGAAGTTGTGTGAGGATCATGTTTGTAAATGTCGCTTCAGCCAACGACTTTGTCCCAAAACATACATCTATGCACTCCAAAGACAGGCTCTTATAACTACCGAATCTCTCACTCCAGTCTCCTCGATTCAAGTCACCTTTGCTATCGCAACCAATCTTCCCCACAGCTCCTTGGCCACTTGCTCCGGGCGGTCTTTGACCGGATAAAGTGGCATCTCCAATGATCTTTCCGATTGCCGGTTCCGTCGGCTTTGAGTGCGGCGTTCCAAGTACATAATCTTTCATGGGGATGGAATCATATTGAAGAAGCATCAGAGAGCCTCTTGTGAAAGGTAAAAGAGAGTGTCGTCACCAATCATAATTTTCTTTTTGAGAGCTCTCCCGCATTATTGAGGACAACCAACTACATCTTACTGAACCACTTGAGTTATTGAAAAACACTATGGATTTCCCGGTTGTGATCATTGGCACAGGCCCCTCAGGCGCCACTGCTGCTCTTCATCTGGGTCGATTGGGCATCAAGTCCCTGGTCATCTCTCGTCATCGGGGAACTGCTAATACGCCCCGCGCCCACATTTTCAATCAACGTGCAATGGAAGTCCTTCGAGATGCCGGAATAGAAGATCAATGCTATGAGAGCGCTAGCTCAATGGAGCGTAGGTCTTTTTATCTATCTGCTAGTTTATTTGTTTCAAATGACTGACAGGACGTAGACATGGCGCACTCCTCTTTTCTGGACAAGCTCACTGGCCAAGAATATGGCCGCCTTTGGGCGTGGGGAAACAAACCCAAGCAAAAGGGCGAGTATGAGCTTGCAAGCCCCTGTCGCATGAGCGATCTTCCTCAGTCTCATTTGGAACCGATTCTCGTTGAAGAAGCCAAGAAGCTGGGGGCTGAATTCCGTTTCTACACTGATTTCATCGGGCTCGATCAGAATGATTCAGGCGTTTCAACCACTCTGCGCGACCGAAACACAGATATCACATATACTGTACGCTCGTCTTATCTGGTTGGAGCAGATGGAGCTCGAAGTTCTGTTGTGAATGCCTTGGCAATTCCAATCTCCGGAAGACAAGTCAATACTGCCTTTAATGTGCACATTCAGGCTGATCTGACCAAATACATCTCCCATCGTCCCGGTAGTCTGAATTGGATTCTCAACACGGAGGCGCCAGATTGGTCTGCTGTTGGGAACTTCCGAATGGTACGTCCTTGGACGGAGTGGGTTGTCTCCATGCATCCTGCCGCCAAGGATGGAGCACGATTTGAACCAACCGAGGAGGATGTGATCAACCGTTTGCATCAGATGATCGGCACAAATACAGTGCTGATCAAGGTCCTTTCGACATTTGAATGGACCATCAATGACCAAGTCGCCGATTACTGGCAGAAGAACCGCGTTTTATGCATTGGAGATGCAGTCCATCGTCATCCTCCGATCAATGGTCTGGGAAGTAATACTTGCCTGTCCGATGCTTTCAACCTTGCTTGGAAATTGGCTTATGTTCTGAAGGGAATCGCTAAGCCTGCCCTGTTGGAATCTCTGGGTAGGGAGAGAAAGCCTGTTGGAGACAACATCGTCCATCGAGCCAACACTGGGATGGAAGCTCATCGAACCCTGTGGTCCGTCATCGGACTGACACCAGCTGACCGCGCCAAGGCTCTGGCGCTACTTGGAGAAGATAGCAGTGCCGGGCGCTCAAAGCGTGAAGATTGGTCAAATGCTCTCGAGGCAATTGATGCAGAAGTTCAAGCACTGGGAATCCAAATGAATCAAATCTACAGTGATTCTCCCGGTGTGATTGCAGAGGCTGATGATATCGCTCCTTCTTTCACCTCACTTGATTCAATTAAGGACTTGAAGATCTCAACCTATCCTGGCTACCATCTTCCTCACGTCTGGCTCGCTAAGGATGGTCAAAGTCCTAGGCAGTCCACACTTGATCTGGCAGGGCAAGGGCGGTTTACGTTGTTCACCGGCGTAGGTGGTGATGATTGGATCTCTGCTGCCAAATCGTTGGCTGCGTCGTCTTGGGGGATTGATATTGTTGGCTACAAAATTGGCTTTGGGGGAGATTATCTCGATTGTTATCGAGAATGGGCCCACATTCGGGGAGTGGATGAAGACGGCGTTGTTTTGGTGAGGCCGGATCACTTTGTCGCTTGGCGTTATCCCCATCGCAGTGAAAGCTCCGAGGAGCAGCTCCGGTGTGTACTACAAAAGATCCTAGGATTCTAGACATACGGAGTACTCCGGCAGGCAATAGTCGCTTTCATTGCTATGGCGAAATGTTCTCAATCACTACCCGTTAATAAGTCTTTACCCATCGCCGGTTTCCCACCAAAAATAGCCTTTTTTTCACGGCCGTATTTTTTGTAAAATATGAAGTAATCATTTTTTTATATATATGAAGTAAGTTCTAACTACTTAATTAACACAATATGTCTTTCCGAATATCATTGTAAGATTAATGATTCAATGGTTAGTGACCAAAGTGCTAGAGGTGGCCGAAATGTCAATTATATATGTGCCAGGTGGGCGCCCATACTAAATCTTTAGATGTTAACCATCACTCGGATTTGAAAATTAATCGCTTTCTATCAAGAAACTTTACAATAAAATTGTGTGTAGGAGTTTTTTTTTATTTACCAATTTTAATCTAAATGAAAATATTGAAGAAAAAAGTTTCCATATAAAGTTGAAAAGATAAGTTGGTTCAAAGTAAGGCACTTTTGGTGCGGAAAAGGCAGATGAGTGAAGACTTTGTACGAGATTCTTTAGTACAACGCTCTAGACCCCATCGGAAATTTTTAGTATGATTTCTGCCGCAGGAGAATATTGACACACCCTGTTGCGGGATTCAGGCCCCCTCAAGTGCCGGTTTCCGCGCCACCCGCTGCCATCCCCAGACGACCCCAGACGGCCCCGGACGGCCCCGGACCACTAGATCCTCTGTGCCACGTTACCCGGGATCAAGTGGCTACCCATGTGGTCGGTAGGCTGTGCCCGGGTATGTTTTGCTGTCATGGTGATGGGTCTAGCTCTGCACCGCTCAGGATATCAAAGTGTGGGTCAAAGGAGTGTCATCAATCCTTCAAGTCCCCGATAAGTCTCGCTCAAAATCCCCAACATCATTTTCCTGTTTCTGTATCCCACCATCCATCGACTTTCTACCATGGCTAAAGTTGCTCTCATCACAGGTGCCAACGGTATCACTGGCTCTGCCATTCTAGAGCATCTTGTCAAATACAATACCTCTGAATGGTCGCGTATCATCATCACCTCCAGATCTCCCTTGAAGACAACTGTGTCAGATCCTCGCGTTGAGTTCATCGCCTTGGACTTTTCCAATTCCTCCGAAACGCTTGTGGAACAAATGCGCGCCCAGTGTGCCGATGTCACCCATGCGTACTTCTCATCCTACGTTCACAAGGATGACTTCGCCGAACTGAACAAGGCCAATCGGTCTTTGTTTGAAAATTTTCTGAGTGCATTGATCTCTGTGTCGAAGGGACTGCAGAATTGCACCCTTCAAACTGGAGGGAAGTACTACAACGTTCATCTACGATCCGTGCCATGGCCAGCGCGTGAAGATGACCCTCGGCTTATCCCCTCCGAGGAGAACTTCTATTATCACCAGGAAGACTTCTTGGTCGAGCAGCAGCGTGGCTCGAGCTGGAGCTGGAACGTCATCCGCCCCGAAGCAATCATTGGCTACACTACCAAGCCCAATGGCATGAACGAGGCGTTGACAATTGCTCTTTATTTCTTGATCAACAAAGAGCTTGGCAGGGAGTCACCGATGCCAACCAATTATGCCTATTTCAATGGCACCGACGATATCTCTGATGCTCGACTGATTGCTGATTTGTCCATTTTTACCTCAACCCACCAGCATTGTGCCAATCAGGCTTTCAACAGCACGAATGGCGACTTCTTCAATTGGAAATACATGTGGCCTCGTTTGGCTGAGTGGTTTGGAGCCCACGCATCATCGGACCAACACTTCACCAAGACGAGTTTCGAAGCAGGTGATACCCACCTGGATGTGAATCTCGAAGACTGGGCCAAAGACAAGCGAGAAGTTTGGAATGCGCTCTGCGATAAGCTCGGATCCCCTGGGAGCAAGTCTACATTCGATGCGGGGACTTGGGCGTTCCAGGACTGGGTGTTCCAGCGCACATGGAGCGCTCCGCTAAGCATGAACAAGGCTCGCAAGTTTGGTTGGACTGGACATTTGGATTCTTTTGATTCTTTTACCGACGCATTTACCAAATTTAAGGAGCTAGGGCAAATCCCCTAGTATATGGATGCCAGGGCCCTAAAAATCTTACTTCCTTTGCACTCATTCTCTTTCAATTTCAATTGTCAAGTACATAATTTGGGGGCTTTTTTGAGTCATGATACGCAGCTTCAACAGAACTCCCAAAGAATAACCTTGCCACTTTCTGAAAACAGCTTTTCGTAACACTTTTGTCTGGTGTCCCTCTGATGATTCGCGGGGAGTAGATACTCGCTCAACATATGAGTTGATAACGGCCTTGTGGATCCCAGCTAATCGAACCCTCGGAACAACCTTGGAATATATGTGTGTACGAGAGACTTTTTAAACTCGATGTTGAATCCGAGTCATCAAACTAAGTACTTGCATTGATGCAGCGATTATTGATCATAATTTCTTGCCACTAAAGATGACGCTACACGCGTGACCCTGCACCTGGGCAGGCTCTTTACATTGGCGAACAAACTCGGGTTCAACATTGCACACGGGCTTTCTTGCACTGCTCTGGCAGTTCGAGAAATACATACATAGGCACTCTATGACGCTAGTGCAGTTATAATGTTTGAGTTTATGTGAAATCAAGTCCGTGGGATGCGTCAACACGGAGGTTTTAGGCCAGGGACTGCTGTGCAGTCCGCATGTTTCTGCAGTAACGATTCAATGATCATCTGTCTTGAAGGAGACTACACCTTGTAGATCTTTGTCGATCCACCCGTGGACGACCCGGACTCATCAGGTGACTGCAGGCCTTGTATCCCGAGGTCTGGAAACCCCGCCACCCTCCCCTTCATCTCTCTTGCGCAATTGTGCCCGCGTCGCTTACTGGACTAGTATCGCTTGTAGATAATGAATCTTCTCACTAGCCTTGAAGGCCACGAATACTGTTGTGAACATCGGGTCAGGTGACCATGTGTTCTCTAGATAGCTCGCTCTCTCCCTCTCTTTGCTTTTCCCTTCTTCGTCTCTCTCTCTCGGTAGCAGAAATCAACCCCTTTTTCTTCCGGTGGAAGCTCCCTCCAGTAGCTTCATCAAATAGGCGTTCCTTGCTTGCTTGCAACCACGGACAAAATCAATGTGGTACCCATTGCCGTATAATGTGGCTCCGGCCGCCACTTTATCCGAACGGCCGCATTACAAGGGTGAATAGGTCTAAATCAGTGACTTGTTTGAGATCTAGGTATCATGATAAAATTTCGAAAGGCTAAATGCTTGAAGTACGTTATTTCACTTTGATCCGCCTAGCTCTATTAGCGCAAAATTCGAGATCAACTTATCACCTACGGAGAACTCCGTACGGCAGCAATGAATACACCGCCGGACATATACAGCGATTGTCATGTCAACACCAATATGCCTGATCAAGAAGGCATACTGGCAAACGATATTATAGCTGACAAGCAAATTTTGAATCGAAAAGACCGTGCAAAAAAGAAGGAGGGCAAGGAGAAGTTTCGAACAAGAGTCCCAAGAGCGTGGCAAGTTGATCAAAATCAAAACGTAGATTGATTCGAGAAGCTGACCTCTTCAGCAAATCCTGCGCTCGCCGAAAGTCCAAGGTAAGCCCCCACACAAGATAATACCTCACGAGACAAAGTCACTCAACGTCGGTATAGTGTGATGGCAACATTCCCTGTGCGCCGTGTCTACTTCAAGGACGAAGCTGTCAAGCAAAGCCCAATAGGAGAAGAAAGAAAACTCCAATCGAAGAGACTGCTGAACGATTATTGAAGGCTACATGCGCCAGGTCTAACAAAAAGAGCCTCCTTGGGTCTGAAGAGATTATATTATCGCCCCCATCTACGATTTTGTCAAGTCTACAATCTTGTTCCCCCGAGGTCGATCATTGGATGGATCCGGGAGAAAGTTTGTTTCCCGACCTTGATCCGCAACTTATCAATCAAGCTGAATGGGCCAGCTGTTTTGATGTCTTTTGCAGAGACATACACCCCCAATATCCGTTTCTCCATATCCCCACCTTGCAATCCGACTATTCAGAGATATGTAAGCTCTCGCCACTATCACCGTGGTTCAGCTTCCAGAGCGAGATGCACCGGTTTCAGATATCCAGAATCTTCGTTTGCATGGCTATTGGCAGGTTCTGTGAATCCTCGTATTCGGAGGCTACCAAGGGCTCATGTCCTGGCGGCTGGGGGCTTTATTCAGCAGCATTAAACATCCAACCAAAGATACTGTCATCGAAGCCAAGCCCTTCCAACACAATCTCGGTTTCTCAAACCATTGTACTCCTGGTATGACTATCTCCAAACTATCAGGATTATTGCTGATACTCAGGGTTCCAAGGTCATTTATTTGTGCTACGTCGGGTCAACTGAGGATGCAAGACAGCTTCTCGCTCTTGCTATTTCACATTTGCACAATGTTGGAAGCCGCTCGAAATTGCACCTTCTGCCCGTATTCGAGGACGAGCTGCTAAGACGCCTTTGGTGTTGTGTCTACGTTTTGGAGCGAGAATTGGGACTTCAAACCAAGGGTCCTCTCCTAATCCAGGATTCCAATGTCGAATTTGCATTCCCAAGGAATTTTAATGACCAGTGGCTTTCAAAGCATCTGCGTGATTCCACGACCTCGTCAGATCTTTGCTCGGAAATCGAGGAAGAGGTTTCGAAAACACCTTCGGTTCTTGTTTCCAGCTTGTCAAGTATGACATGGCATGCAAGAGCTGCAAATAGAGTATGGGGGACGTTGTACCACACGCTAGCCACAAGCACCGACTTCGGTTACATTCTTATCGAGAGGATGGAATCTTTAGTCCAAAAAGCCGAAACATTGGGGGGTGTTAGGACCCAAGCGGACAAACACCAGAATTTATCGTCCTGCGAGAACACGTCCTTGGGGACAAAACATCGAATCTTGATGCAAGTCGTATGTCAAATCTCCTCACTTTCAGCATCAATTGCGGGTTTGCGATTGCGCGGCACAGCAATTGAGATCCCACGTCAACGCTAACACATATCATAGAAATGGTGCTTTCTCCGATTATCAATCAGTCATGTAGCACTGGAAAGTCCGCAATTGACGGAATGTCCGGCTCCCCTAGGCCGAGAAGGAACAAGTTTCACTTGCCTTCACCTGGTAGACACCATCCTCTCGGCTCTCATGACCCTTCCCAATGAGCATCCAAAGTTCACATTTCCATATCTACATATCTGGATATTCGCGTTGGAATTGGGCATCAAACTAGTTGCGAAAGATCCATTGCTTTGGGAATGCTACAACACCACCATACTCAAAGGAATTGAAGCTCTTAGAGAATTCTGCTCCAGAACATGGATGTCTGCTCAAATCACGCGGAGAATTTTGAGCATGAGTTTCCCAAGATTGTCCTGTGAACTCATGTCTGAAAACTGGATATCCGGTACGTCAGCTCCACAGACTTCTGAGCTTGTGGGTGATTCTTTGGAAAGATCTGAATCCACGATCGGATTTCTACCAGCTGATATTAAGACACAAGAAGATTCAGTCACTGAAGCGTCACCCTTCAGCCTTGATCAAATGAATGGAGATCAGGATTGGGTAGGAGCATTTGATTTTGCTGTCGATGCGGGTCCCGACAGCCAAGGCGATAAAATCCACACCACTTCATTCCCGCCGGAGCCTCTGCTCATCGAATGTCCTTTGGACAGCATGCCGCCGACTTGGGACTGTCGTATCCGCGCCGACGGACCAATGCCGGAAAGCTCCGAAGCTGATTTGTTGACTGCCTTGGGACAAGATATGTCTAGCGCCGAGCTAGATAGAATGTCACTGTGTGCGCTGGGAGACCTAGGTATGAACAATTTTTGTTTGCTATAAAGTAATAGACATCGGCCAGTTCGATGGCGCGAGTTGAGGAAATGACTTAGTATTTCGAAGTATCTTCCACGATTACTATGGTACTCAAATGCCCTGGAACAGAATACTGCCATTGGGGATATGGATGGCATCGGAAACCTTGGAGCCGCGCAATCGATAGATGGTCATGAAAACTCCATTGTCAAGGGCATGTGGGAAAAGGGTGAGCGGCCATATATTCCGCGGCGGCCGCAAATGAGGACCATCCTCGGGGTATGAGCCGCTGGTATAGACCAATGACAGTTTTGAGCAGTAACTGGTTATGGCTTCGTCTGATGGGAATTGGAGCCATATTATACGACCCAGGTAATTCAGGAGCATCGTCAGTTTGTTCAGAATTAGCACCTGCAATCACCCAAATCACAACGGCTGCATGGTGTAAACCGGAGAAAGCGAGGAGATTGTATTTTGCTTTTTCGGAGCCGTCCCGATGGCTTTCGTTATGCAAAAGCAGCCAAATCTGGCAAATGTGGTTCACTGCCTGAATAGCCTCCGGGCTACTTGTCCACTGATATAGGGCTTGTAACTTTGTCTGGTCCAGGGAACTTTTGTCGATGAGATTGTAGACCGCGGTGTGGAGATCGGCGAGAGGTGCAGAGAGTCTCAAGTGCGATATGTGAAGAAGAAGCATACTACTCATTACACTGCTGCGGTCCTTAGCGAATGTTTGAGTGGTCCGGGTTGCTGTAAAACTCTGTTCCCATCTTTGTAGGGTTTGAGTGATTCGAATGCGATCATCCCGAAGGTCGTGCATCTGGCGGTATGTAAGACCCAATTGATCGGATTGAGATGATGATGGGATTGAAAAGCTCCCGCTGATACTTTCAGGAGTACTCTGGTTCTGTGTGAGGGCGCCATCTGATTTGCCAATGAGACGTGTAAACAGGCTTCTATCATGACTGAATCGCCACACTTGATCCTGAAGTCCGAATATCAACAGTTCGTAGCCTCGAGCGTTCATGCTCAGAATAGTTTCGCCGCGGTCGGTGGCCACTCTGACCAAGTCACAGAAAGGAAGGGCTAACGTCTTTGGTGCCTCGGCTTTTAATCGAGCTACCAATTCGTCAGCCGGGGCTTCGTCCAAGCCTTCCCATATCTCGTCATTGGTTGGGAAATCCAGACAAACTTCTTCGGCAGACAGTAAAGGTCGTGTGTTGAGGAGGACACTTGTGAAAACATCCGCTCGAAGGATTCCGAATGCTAGCCGTTTGCGACTTTCGCTGTTGTGCCAGGCAGCGACCTGTTGTTCCAAGGAGCTATCGGCGCTGATAATAGAGCCGCATGTAGAGAAAAGCCCCATACGGCGTGCCTGGGCAGCAATTATTGCACCAAGGTGCTGCGCGTAGGAAAATGCCCGGCGCTGTCCAAAATAGAGTGCTGCCACCTGGGTCAACAGTCTGGCTTGGCCTAACCAGAGAATGTCGCCTTCCCCATCTTCAAGGCCGATGAGAGATCCTGCTAGATGTCGACGAATTTCTTCATGGAGCATGTTCCCAAATTTACACTCTCGATCGCATCCATACATGCAGCCGATTGAAACAACGGTGAGAAAAAGCATCGGGTTGAGATGATCGGGGTCAAAGTCTTTCCCACTTAATAATGGCCAGAGTGGGGAGAAGTTTTCCCTGTACATCTCCATCATTCTAAACAACGAAAGCTTCGGTTCTCCCGATCGCCAGGACCCAAAGTTGAACGCTTCTGCTATCCGAATGGAAATAGACTGCCAATATAAGGAGCGAGCCATCTGCGATCCAGGAGTAATGTTTTGGCCGCTTGTATAAGTCACCAATTCGTGAACAATGCTTTCTTGCCAGGCTTTTTCGGCTTTCAGATCCAAGGAATCTGGCAATTCTGGCTGAGATGTCTCGTATTCTTTTCCGTGTTCAGATACTCGGATATCAATTCGGTTGCTAGGAGTGGCTGGTGTATCGAACGAAATTGGTTCCGTTGGGAGCGCGATATCGGAAACCGTCGGTTGCGCAGATTCATCAGGGACGAGGGTCAATCCAACTGCAGCCTCATCCATTTGATTCAAGGGCGATGCTCCAAAAGAGTCCGGCCAGTTTAGCATTGGGTTGCCTTGAAGAAAAAGGCTCTCATGCAACCAGGGCCACGACGCAGTATTGCAAGGAAAGGTACCCGCCCAAGAGAAATCAATCTCTGGCATTTGGCTCATTTCGGAGGCTTGATCTTGCTGCGACATTGAGTGATCCGAGGGTAGGAAGCTGATGTTTGGGCTGTTGCTGTTCGACACGGGGGATTGAAGCATGTCCGAGACGGGCGGCATCGCCGGTTCACGGTTGGTCTTTGGGGAGGCACCATCCTCGACCCTTGAGTCTTCAAGATTCAAGTCGCGCGCTTGGTCTTGCGTAGGGTCAACCTCAACAATCCTACTCACTCGATGCGCACGAGCCTCAAACCAGCACTCCGCTTGGCTAGAGATGCACTGGGTGCAGGGTTGCTCTCCGGTGCACTTTATCCGGGCCATCCGGCAAGGTTGACAGGCTGTATGACAGCGCCGCCGGGGAGCTGAGTTGTGAAGTTTGACCCCAGTACTGGGAGAAACCGGGGGATCCTCGGGTCGGTGGATTTGCACATGTCGTCGCAGGAGATCTCGGCGGGAAAAGGCCACACCGCATGTTGGGCAAACATGTTGGCTGCTATCGACCGAGTGATTGCGTACATGGCGAGTCAAGGAGCCTCGCGACTGATAATTCTTATTGCATAACCGGCAGACATACATGATATTGGAAGGTGGCGGTGCTCATTTCGAGAAAAAGGCCCGGAGGGGATGTAGTGTAGAAGCAAAAAATAAGAAAACCGGGGAAGTATTTTGACTTTGAAGTTCCAAGGTTTAGGTAGCGCCTCGTGTAAGGAGCCAATGGGGCTACGATCATTACTTGGGAACCCCATGGGGTCTGAATGCCGAATGATCCGGGAATTTTTAGAACAACGATGTCAAGTCACTATTCATATATGTTGGCCTCCAGGGCTGAGGAGGGAATCTCAGTCTCCGGGTCACTACGTATAACTAGCGACTGGACTTCTTTTACATCGCCCTTAAGATTGACTACTGGATACGAGACTTGGAGAGCTCTCAAATAATGTTTACATTTCAACGGACTATGAGAAGTTTCCCCTTTGTCGGCTCATCCCTCCAATTTATTCAACATCGGCAAAACGCCACCTTATCCGTATATCCGTCCATACTCCATGCCACTTCACCCGGATATTACATCACCCTTCGAGCCTACGACGGTGGTTTCACTGATCATTGTACATTAACCAGTGTAACCAATGGAAAGGCCTATAAGTTCTCTCTGCACTGGAGTTCAGTCGATCTCGAATCCTCAACGCTCAGAGATACCTCCACGATGCGGGCTATCGGTGAGACCTCAATTCTCCTAACGTGTACTTGTTCCAACTGGCCGTGTGCTAACTTGATTTACTCACAAAGGAATCAAGGGGTCCAAGGGACCTGCAACGTCCCTTTTTATTGAAGAAGTGCCCAAGCCTATACTTGAAGAAGATGAAGTCCTAGTCAAAGTGAAGGCCTTCGGGCTAAATCGTATGGATATCACTCAGCGCGAGGGTCGTTATCCCGTTCCGCCCCAGGCCGGTCCCATTCTAGGTGTCGAATTCTCGGGTACTGTTTCTGAGATCGGAGGTACAACCGATCCTGGTGACTGGCGAGTCGGCGATGAGGTATTTGGCCTGGTTTACGGAGGTTGGTCTTAGGAGACTCTTGTTGGGGGTGTTTGCGCTGATCACTCTGGCAATAGGAGCCTATGCAGAATACGTCCGTGTCTCGCGTCATATGCTGATCAAGAAGCCCGCGAACTGGAGTTGGGAACACGCCGCTGCCATTCCAGAGGTTTGTGTTCATCGGTATCCCCTGCCCGGGACAAGCCAGGCTTGGGGTTTATCCACCTGCAGGTGCCCTTGCTGACTCTTCATCCACACTATGCAGACTTGGATTACCGCCACTCAAGCACTTCACAGTGTCGCAAAGTTCCAGCCGGGGGAAAAGGTCCTCTGGCATGCGGGAGCTTCCTCGGTTTCACTTGCAGGAATCCAGCTGGCAGTCGCTGCAGGCGCCTCTGCAGTGTATACCACCGTGGGTGCTGATGAAAAAGTGGAATTCACACAAAGCATTGGCGCTACAAAAAGCTTCAACTACCGCACTAGCGATTGGCTTGAAAGTGTGAAAGAAGGCACCAATAATGGAGGAGTTGATGTGATAATTGACTTTGTTGGCAAAGACTATTTTACCAAAAACTTGGATCTCGCCGCTGAGGATGCTCGCATCGTGATCTTGGGCATGATGAGCGGGTCAACACTGCCTGGTCCCATGGAGATTGCGCCCATTCTACGGAAGCGAATTACCATCACTGGCAGCACCCTCCGCGGGCGCGATTTGAGATATCAAATTGGTGTCAAAGAAAAGATGGTGAAGACGGCCCTACCTGGAATCGAAAGTGGCAAGCTGCAAGTTCCGATTGAGCGTGTCTTTTCGTGGAAAAATGTGTCAGAAGCCCATCAACTTTTGGAAGCTAATACTAGCAAGGGCAAGATCGTCTGCTTGGTGGACTAAGGGAAAAAGGTTGTGGAAACCAGTTGGTATCAGTTCCACAATGAGTTTTTTTACATGTTCGGCCTACCGGGCTACCTTTTTATGCCTGATTTGATATTTCTATATCAATCTTGTTTAATAGATGAATCCCTCTCTCATTCAAGCTTGTACCAGGTCTTCGTATTTTTCAGCCCCGCGCCCTTCAAGTAAGCTCTCATCAAGACCTACCACCGGTAGCAACGAAACGAACAACCATCATTTGGAGAAATGCGCATATATGGTAATAGCTGCACACATGACGCCAGAGACACCACATAAATGAAAAGCTGCGAACAGCTGAGGAAAGTGGAAAGGTCCGGTTTAGTACCGTGTACAACATAAGCTAGCCACAAACGATCTCCTGTGAAGATCAGTAGCGGTTTTCTTTTTTGGGAAACTTGAGAAAAAGGTCTGAAATTCTACCGTCGAGCTTGTCACCTAGTGCAGCCCCAAAAATCATGGCAACGAACTGAATCCAACGTTTGGGGTTTCCACCGAATCCAAGACGCATTCACACGACCGTAGCAATCGCAAATCCTGACGTCACAGAATGCGATTGAGTGGGCTATTACTTAAATCAGTATGTGGGGATGTTGACCACAAAAGGACCGTGAATAAGGCTTGTAATCGTCAGATCGTCTCACAGAGCTAACCCCCCCACCCCCATGAAAGCGTGGAAATTATCATGCGCCTTTACTGGGTAAGGTTCATACCTAGTATAAGATTTCAAATATTGCGGGGCCACGCATTTCACAATTTCCCCGGAGGGAAGAGGACATTCGACGGGCTATAGTGGCAACATTCAACTGTCACACATTGTTGATTGGTTTCTACGCCACTTCTCTACGAATCCTTCGAGGCTCATCTACTTCTATCTCTCTATGCGGAGAGGGAGTGATCTCATTTCCGAAACCAGATGCATATTTTGACTGAGGAGTGTTCGTCTTGTTATTTGCTGCCCTTACAGAATTTGCTGTCCAATACAACCTTGGAAGAGACCCATGGCCACTTTATCCGCCTTCTTCATTCATTGGTTCCAGTGTGACCCCCGGTTTACTGCTAAGGTCTATATACTCTCGATGTGGGTCCGCGGGGTAATGCGAGATATCCAGCGGACTTGATAGCAACGACTCAATATAAAACCTTCGAGTGTGCAGTCACTCATTACACATATTAAACCACCAAAAAGTTTCACTTAGAAACCATCCAAGAAAATTTCTTTGGTATCTATTTCTCTGAGAATTACCTGAAAATGGAGGAAGCTCGCGTCCCAAACAATGGACGGTTATCCCAACTCCCTGGTCTGACACACCTGGTCACCGGCCACGACGAAGACGGACACGCCATCATTCAAGAAGAAAGAGCGGCACCATGGCGAACATTAAATAGCCAAACCTCGCTGCACGAGGTATACGCGACCTCGAAATTCCCACCAAATCTCAATGACGACGCCGATATGATAGAGAGCAAGCAGATCCTCGCTACGGAGGATTTAGGCCTGGTGCACCCAGGTGGTATCATATGTCGAATCGTCGACTTCGCACCAAACAACGATCCCATGATCCATCGGACCCAAAGCTTGGACTATGGCGTTGTTTTGGAGGGTAGTGTCGACATGATCCTGGACTCCGGCCAGGTCAGAACCTTACGTCGTGGCGAAATCGCTGTTCAGCGTGCTACCATGCACGGGTGGAGGAACAGAAGCAAGACACATTGGGCAAGGATGATGTTTGTTATGCAGCACTCCGAGCCTTTGATTTTGGGTGGAGTGGCTTTAGAGCAGGACCTTGAGAGTTTCAAAAGATAATACGAGTCCCAAGGTTGATAGCTTCTGCGTTAATAAATACTTGGCCTTGCCTCGGCTTCCAAGGTTTCAGTGTAGAAAGTGTCGGTGAAATTGAATGACGGAGAGTATATCGGATGGTTAGGAAAAGGTAGGTCAAGCATGTATTCGGAGCCAGCACCCTCTGAGGTGGTCCAGTGAGCGCATTGAGGCGTAGGTATGGTAGGGGTTAATGTGAGGCGGTTAGTCTCCATATCTGAGCGGTAGGCCAGTCTGAAAGGTTTCAGCACAGGGAACGATGGGGCATTGGCCCGCTTTTAATAACAATCAGTGGCAGGTTAAAAAATAACAAAACCTCAACCAAGCAAAGGCTGCATGGCTGAGATACGACTGCAGGTTTGACGCACAGGCACAGCTCCCGCGACTACTTAATGCCACAGAAGCAGTGGTCATTTGGGGAAGCCTGTAGGTTCGACCATTTTGGCATGTATTATCCACTTTCCAAGTTTGGCCTTTACCCTGTGGTCCAAACCCCGGTGAAAATTAAATAGATTTGGGTTTTATCCCCTCTTAATTTTAGCATATAGAGCTCCTGCACGACTTTTGACGAGGGCTCTGATCCTATACTCTTGGGATGGTTCGGCCTCGACCGATTGTGGCCCTTAATTTGATCACTGGCTTAACACAGGTACAAGTTTACAATTGCTCTTACCCTCTCCAAAACTGCATTCTAAGCATTTCCGTTGACAAAATCTTCGAACTCAGCTGCATAAAGAGGCTATCTAGGATGTTGGGCTGGGCAGGTCAGGAACAGTCAGAAGCGTCGTCTTCAGGAAATATTTCGCTAACCACTTCGAAGGCCGGGTGCTGCAGGCCCCATTCTACCAGGAGCTTCCTTCCAATGCGCGTTCTGACCATCTCTCCCCACGAGACTTTGTAGTGCTCGAACCACAGTATAGTCCAATCTGTGTCTGGCAATTTTTTCTTCTTCCTGATTTCTTGTTGGAGGAGGTAAAAGCTCTCCGTGTCTTTGCCATGCTCCGGTACCATTTCCTGGACTATGCGCATATCACCGATCTCAAAATCCGAGACAGATAGTGTTTCCTATTTATTCGCTTTTAGAGATGTGGATTGGATGATGTCCGGAATACTCACTGAAAGCTCATTCAGGCGTTGAGCAGAAATATATTCAATGGAAGGACCAGAATGCAGCGCTGAATGCTGATAGCCTTGATCTGAATCAATAATTATTGGATTGTCGTTAAGTTATCAGAATAGTATCCAAACCTTGAGGGTCTTCTCGTGTCTGTCCCCTTACCACTCTGCAGCATCGAAAGAGCGCGAGGATACGTGACCAAAGGGTACTTGATATAGCCATAAGTCAAACAAAATTGTAAATACTCGTACTGCTGACGGAGATAGAACAAATGGACAAATTTGCGCCAACGTTCTGAAAGCAGAATAGCATCCATTTGAAGTACTAACGCCAAGGTAATTATAGAAAAGCAATATCATACACCCCTGAATCGTACCAATGTCCCTTATGCTACTCCAGCCATGCTGCTATCAATACACAAGTCTATATACCCCTGAATCGTACAAAATCCTCGTATGGTACGCGGCTGTCATCGTTGGCTATGGTTCTCCGGATTCAGACTTGCTGCTGAATGGTGATTTTCCTGCGTTATGCCGATTTGGCAGAGTTGGGTTTGGCAGAGTTGGGTTTGACGGAGTCCAGATCCACTTACATAAGCACGGCCCATGCGTGTAGTTCGATGAGTGATTGGTCAATCAAATGCAGTCTTGGGATAATACCAACCTTGATTGGTAAATTATGTAATACTCAGGGGCGTGCTCAGTTTTACTCAGTGAGCAAAGAGCGGCAAGGGGTGAGCACTAAAACGGAAAGGGAAAGCCATCTGGCTCGGCCTAAAATCCGGTGTATATGCAGGATCGATGTCCTCAGATACACGCGCTTTGGTTCTCGGCTCGTACCCGAAATAGCACTAATCCATATATGGCTAGTTCAAAACTAACCCCAGCTTAGCTGTATTGCAGTATTTAATGTATTTATACGTATTTACGTGCATTGGGATTCTGCTTCAAATGGGTCATTGTTAATTACCATACACCGCCATGGAATGGAAGACAGTCCAGATGTCGCAGGCACAACGGCCTGATCCATGCCCACTCGCTTCTTTCTTCTTTTGGACGTCCCAGATAAAATCCGAGATGAGCTCTAGATGGAAGAACAGCAGAGAGAAGAAAAAGATAAGTGCAGAGGCAGTAATATTCTTGGCAGTCAAATGTCACATTTGCCGATTAACATTAAAGTTCACCCTCCTGGAGTGGCCACAACGGCTTCAGATGTTGTGACATTGTGACAGCTGGGCCAAAATCAGTGAGTTCGCTGAATGTCCCTGGTCTCAGGGACGTGGTGGTCAAAGAATAATGATGTATTCCGAGCCAACGGCGTTGTTTGATGTGGCACTCCAATCAAAAATTCGAGGCACGGGAATTTGAAGGAAATCTCGAGCCTAGGTTGAGCATGAACTAGCCGCCCTTGCGACTAACTGGTTTCAGGTGAACTTACAAGCTCCATGGTAGCGACTTCGGATGCAGTTATATAGAACGCTGGGCCGGCATTAGGGTTTGGTATACGAGCAAGCACTCTTTTTCCATCATTCATAATCAAATAGAAGACCTTATTATATCCTCCCTCGGCCAGCTTCGTTATAGAGATGCAGCTCTCTGATCGAACGACTTTGGCCGCGCGGCTTTGCAGCTCAGCAACATTAAAGGCCTTATACCTATCCCTAAGCTGCTTTTCTTCATCTCAGAGCTATCGTCCACTAGTATAACGGAAAAAGTGCTCGTGATCAGGATTTGGTGTTGTCATTTGGTCGGAGAGACTCGTGATCGTGCGAACGATGCGAAACGGAAGGGTAGTGGTCGTTGGCTGAAACCGAGGTGATGCTAAAAAGAAGGCAGACTGTCGTGGTTGAAAACAACAAAGTGAACAGTTTCTCAAATTTGGAAAAGCTGAAACACGACGTCCCATGACCACGTTCATTGCAAGTGTCCGGTTGAGAACAGTCCCAAATCATTGGCGCCGGGGGCTGGGTGTAACCGCCCGAATTTCTTGGCGCTTATAATTTTGAGAATTTCGAGAATCCTGTGATTCTGCGGCTCTCCGGCCGTCGCAGAAGCTGATCGGCGCCGGTGCCGGCAGTTCTCACAGGTCCGTAGAGGGCATGCTCCCATAGCATCAGAAAGCGAGAACGGGTGGGCAGAACGGGGGTGAGAAGTTGCATGGCATATGTACATAGCACCCGGGAAAGCCGTCAAGGCCGACGGAAGAAATCAGGGGCGAAGATACATGTCGACCCAAGCATGGACCGTCTGTGGGCACACAATGTAGAGAGGATAGCAGGCAGGCAGGGCGTCCCTGCCTGCTTATCCTCCTCCGCACTCTGTTATATGGTTGACCGGGTTTAGTAGGTCCGGAGGTCCCTGCAAACGAGCGGGTGTACCGTCACACCGTCGGTATCGTATACGTATACGTTTCGTTCGTGTCTGGTAGTAGCGTGGTCAACGATGGACGATAGAGAGAGCAGGGATTTAGGTACGAGTTAGGTAGACAAGGGTAAATTAGGGGACGTGAGACAGGGATCAGGGCCCGTGGTCACATGGTGCGGTACTTTATTCTACGATTCTCTTTGTTGGGATTCTCTCAAGGGTATTCATCCCCCAATGGCCATAGCCAAGCACTCTGAGATTCGAGTAGCACATTCGTCCAATCAGCACTAATGGACAAATACACCATTCCTCTTGAGAAGGCTGTCGAACTGACGCCAATTCCTTCGGAACCGGTACACCTCTTTCTTTATTTTCTTTTGCTTTTTACTTGGTCATCTGTCTCTCTAAAGTAGTAAATTTCTTATTTAGGATACCTTCACTAACGCCCAACCGCTGTGGAGTTTCGCGGGCGGCTATGGAGTCTACGGCGGATCAACTGTTGCCCATTGTCTTGTGGCCGCCCAAAAGACCGTCCCGTGCGACTACGTTGCCCACTCTCTCCACTGCGGCTTCGTCAGCCCCGGTAATCCAAAGCGACCGATTGAATATCGTGTTGAGCGTACACGCGATGGGAAAAGCTTCATCACGAGGACTGTCCACGCCACCCAGAAGGCCGGTGTGATCTCTGAGGCAATTGTCAACTTTGTGCGGGTGGGAACGTACAGTAATAACGGTGACATTGGCAAAGCAGGGAGACTCGAACATGGGAGAAAATTGCCTAAGGGCTTGACACTGCCTGATCAAGCAGAGATGGATGGGAAGGGGGTAGATGGGCCGTTTGAGGCTCGTTGGGGGGAAATCCTGAATCGTAAGTTTTTTCCCTGGCGCTATTCGTGATTCAAGTTAGTTTTCTCCTTGCTTTTATTCAGATCTAACATAATGAATAGAAGCATCTCACGACCTAGTCAACACTCAGATCCGATACTGGGTGCGGGCCAAGGACCCTATCCAGCAGAGAAGTCCTCAGGCCCAGCTCGCGGCGCTGGCATACATGTCCGATGCATATTTTATTGGCGCCGCAGTTCAAGTACACGACGTGGCGGGTCAAGCGTTCGGGACCAAAATGGCCATGGCAGCTAGTCTGAATCATACAATTTACTTCCACAATCCCGAAGCTGTGCGGGCGGATGAGTGGATGTGTTCCGAAAGAGAAAGCCCGTGGGCTGGCAATGATCGTGCCCTGGTGGTTCAGAGGGTCTGGTCTCCCGAGGGGATCTTGGTGGCCACGTGTGTCCAAGAGGTATATTTCTCTATCTTCTCTTCCCCTCTAGATGCCTACGTTCCTTGTGCCGATTACACTGGATTGCTGACCAGTTCGGACCCAGGGAGTCTTACGTGTCCAAGTGCCCTCCGAGAAGGTGAAACTTTGAAAAGCCCGTCTCCGTTTTCAAAGCCCGTCTCCGGATGACAGAGCGATAGGCGACACCCTCAATTCTAGTCCTAAGAAGTCGTTACAGCTACCGGAAGGCGTAGTATCCCAAGCATATATTGGCATCCTGGAGGATTCAGAGAAGTTCAAGAACCGTCCGCAGGGCGATGCTTCAGAGCAAAAACTGTGGGCGTATGGACCTTGTCAAGTTGGCTTGTTGGTCTCGCGGTCGTGTCGTGCTCGTCGGAGATGCGGCTTATTGTCCGCCAGCAATGACAGGAATGAGTACCACTTCTGGGATTGCTGGTGTCTATTTCTTGGCTGGGGAGATTGGGCGGCACTGTGATGGGTCTTCTGGGAAGAATTTCATGGAAGGGAATGATACCATAGACGCTATTATGGGTGCGCTCCAGGAGTATGAACAGATGTTTCGTCCTTTTATCAGACAATTGCAGGAAATGTTCTAAGGGCGAGGGAATTTGGAATATGATTTTGGCCATGGCGTTGCCCGTTGCTCTCATGAATCATTTTATGGAGTTGCTTCCTTTTTCAGATTAGGTTCTCTCAGCAGTTTCTGTGCGGATCCTGTCAAGACTGTCAACTTCCGACATACGAAGAGTTGCTACGGGATTAAAGTTGGGTATCACAAGAGCAACCGAGCAACTATTCGTGAGTGACATATATATCATACTCCACTCTCAATGGCATGAGGTTATTGTTTTGTTTGTACACATCCTCTGGTGGACATATAGTCAACCAAGTAACAATCCGCTATGCCTATCTAGGCTAGCTTGGTTTCTGAACCTTCGAACCTTGGCACTTAAAACAGATCACGTGAATACACGGGTCCGCCCGAGGTGCCGCCCTACAGGGCTTCCCATGTGCTCTTCAACTCCTTGAGCGTCCAGATATCGGATTTGGCATTTATTGCCGAGAAAACATCAAGAGGGCCCCGTAAACAAAAAATGGAGAGAAGAAAACTGAACAACAGCTATCACATTTGCCAATCTCACCGGAATAAGAAATTTCTACCTCCCAAATGACCAGGAAAGCAAGAGATGTTCTTCACAAACTGGGTTTATGAGAGACAATTACGTACAATCTTCGGGAATTGGGGTTTGGCACTTCGAAAATTTTGCTAATGGCCTTGAAAAGTCCCGGTGCTTATCCAGTATAAGCCTAGTGGATGACATTGTCTCATTGCTCCTGCGGCTTGGTCCGACACGTCTCGCTTGTTACCTGACGAATATAAATGAACCGAATCTAGCGCCAGGAATCTTGCGAATCAGTAGTCTCTCCCCACGGCTCAATCAATATGATTGATACACATTGGTTTGACTAACCCCACTGTGCTCCACATCAAGACAGCCTTCATCACACTATGTACTCCCAGAATGTCATGATGTTGAGGGGGTTACTCCCGAGATCCACTTTGCAGGTCCGACCATCGGTCGATTTGGCTCTTTGATCTTATCTGATCCGCCTTTTCTTCATTTTGGTTTCGACTGCTTTTCGTCGACATTTACATTTGTTAGCTTACACTTACGTCTATACAAGTCTGGCGTACGGTTCACTAAATCATCGATACACTGCCCACGATATCTCGAGACAATGGCCAGCGAAGGTCTCCCCAAGGACCAGATCCTTTTCGATCCGGAGTTACAAGGAATATTAGAAGGAAATGCCCGATTCC
This sequence comes from Penicillium rubens, assembly GCF_028828025.1. Classification (NCBI taxonomy): domain Eukaryota; kingdom Fungi; phylum Ascomycota; class Eurotiomycetes; order Eurotiales; family Aspergillaceae; genus Penicillium; species Penicillium rubens. Next base: position 8,117,075 of record NW_026890600.1, read on the forward strand.
GCCGTTTAGGCTGGAAACGTCTCACTGTCATTTCGATAGTTGAGGCAATCGCCCTGGGAAGCCTAGGCCTACCATCCGCATTCGCCGCCCTCGGAATGGTCGCAGGCGTGATCCTAACGATTGGACTTGGCTTCGTTGCAATCTACGCGGGCTATAACATCGGCGCAGTCAAACTGCGGTACCCACAAGTTGGTCATTATGCAGACGTCGGCCGACTTCTAATGGGAAGTTTGGGATCAAAACTGTTCGTCGGCAGCTTTGTTGCTCTTCTTGTCTTCGTTATTGGGTCGCATTGCTTGACTGGAGCAATTGCGTTCCAGAATATCACTCAAAGCAGTTCGTGCTCGGTTATATTTAGCGTTGCATCTGCTGCAATCCTGATGTTGCTCGCTATTCCTCCGTCGTTCGCTGAGATTGCGATACTGGGCTATATCGACTTCGCGTCGATTATCTTGGCTATTGGGATCACGATGGTTGCCACCGGTATTCAGAGCTCGAATGGTTCGGGTGACTTTGCTGCGGATCTGTCGCCCTGGTCTGCTTGGCCAAAGCCTGGTCTCACTTTCTCCGCTGCTATCGTAGCCACCAATAATATTGTTTTCGCATATTCCTTCGCTGGTTGTCTGCCGTCTTTCATGGAAGATATGCATACCCCCAAGGATTATGTCAAAACACTATGGTGGCTAGGTGGTATCCAGATTGTTATCTATACCCTGACAGGGTCAATCATCTATGCCTTTGTCGGGCAGGAGGTGCAATCACCTGCTTTGCTGTCCGCGGGCCCCGTTATCTCAAGGGTTGTCTTCGGCATAGCGCTTCCAGTCATCTTCATTTCGGGGTCTATCAATACAACCGTTGTCTGCCGATATATCCACGGAAAAATATACCGGGACTCGGTTGTTCGCTTTGTCAACACCGCGAAGGGATGGAGTACATGGCTTGGTCTTGTCTCTGTTGTTACCATCCTAGCCTGGATCATTGCTGAGGCTATCCCCATCTTTTCCGAATTGCTCTCTATCATTTCTTCCTTGTTCGTGTCTGGTCTCTCTTTTTATATCCCACCAGTCATGTGGTATGTGCTTTTGAAAGAGGGTGCATGGTATGAAAAGCACAATTTAAAAGCAGCAATTCTAAATGGTGTGGTCTTCCTGGTTGGCATGATTGTTTTTGGATGCGGTACCTATGCTAGCATCGCCGAACTGGTGAGTCTTTTCCCCTTTCATCATCCGAGCGCGGGTACTGATTATGTTTCGCAGGTTGATAAGTTCCAGTCGGGGTCGGTAAGTAAGCCATTTACCTGCGCTTGAAATATCGCAGAAACGTCGCATATTTGTCTCAGAGGGAAAGAGACAACAGGATCGGACTTGAGGATTCTTTGCAAGCGGACACGTTTAGACACAGTTAGAGTCAAGTCAACAGAGAAGAATGTCACTTTTGAGAGTGGCATCGTCCAAAGGAACATAGGACCAAAGTGTGAGACTTTGATATAGTTTGTGTTTGAAGATACAGTAGAGTTAAGGGCTTTCTGAGTGATTGCACTTGCACGGACAAAGAAAGCACCTGTGCAAGTTGTTTTTACGTGAATCGTAGTAGTATAGAGATATCAGATTACAGCAATAGCATAGAATGACATTAAACACAATAATAACTAGGTCAGTCGATATTCACCTTGCTTACTTCACTTACCTCTTTTCCCATTGCTCCTTTCAATCCTCCTGCATCGGTTCCTGGGCCCATTCGTTCTGCTCCAAGAACTCTTGTAAGTCGCCGCTACCATCGCGGACAAGTCCCTCTTCGTTGAAGAGTGCAGGATCGTTGAAGAGTGCAGGATCTAGCCCCGCGAGAAAAGCAGCGTCACTATCACCTCCCTCCTGAGGTTCTTGTCCAACGGGAGCGAGTGGAGCGGGAGTAGTGGCAGTTTTGTGTGGTACTTGTACCCTTCTCCTTTGAGCCGGTGGAGCATCTGTCTCAGCCTCTGCTTCTGCTGTTGCTCCCGCTTCCGCTTCTGCTTCCGCCTCTGCCCTCTTGCGTTTCACTACATCCTGTCTGTTGGCCGCATATCGGGCTAGCTGTTCAGCACGATGGTTATAAACGAGCTTGCGACCGGTGCCCATCCTTACAGAAGGGCGATTCACTGCTGGCTGTTTACCAGCGAGGGCACCACCTATAGAGGAATAATGTTAGTATGTGGTCTTTCAATCGAAGGGGAGTCGCAAAGGGCGCCTTACCTTTTACATTACCGTCTCGGATAATAATAGTCATATTAGGTCTGGGTAATGGCGAGCGCCTGTTACCTTGGCCTTGGAAGGGCTCAGGGGAGGGGTTTCGAAGCTTAGGCCAATGCTCACGGATAGTTCGCAAAATTGTAGACGTAAAATTCTGAGAAGTCAGTCGCACCTCTCCGGCCTGTGGGTTAGCAATATTCCTACGGTCAATTTGGTCCAGAGAGTAATGGGCAAGCCAGATTGTTTCTCCGTCTGCTAGATAGGCTTCTTGGACGAGGTTTTCTTTGAGTCGTTCGAATTCAATGTAGGCGATGTTGACCCAGTCCCCATCGTGGGATATATCCTGCGGGTTTTCTCTGTTAGTTAACAAGTCACTCACTCTAATTGCAATTGGCATATCCGGTTGCTCTGCTCGGATGATATGGATATCGCCGTTCGGTACTATGTAGGGCCGAGAATAATCGAATTTCATCGGTTGTTCTGGTCGCTTTAGTGCTGACTCTTCCGATTGCTCCTCGGTCGGTTCAACCGGTGCTTCATTTCTCCGGCGTTCAAAGTCCACTTCCAAGTCGTCTCGAATGCAAATGATGTATTTATACAGCATACCAACCAGAATCTCGGTGTCCGCGACGTGACTTATAACAGTCGCTGGCAACCTCGGTATGCGATTGCGAATCTCGGACATGATTGTATTGCGTGCATAGTTTGACTTGAAAAGGTTCATGAGGCTTCTGTAGTTGGCATAAGCATCAGCCGCTACGATATCATAGACTTCTTGTATTAAACCGAGGACAACCTGTTGGTCTTCTGTACTTTCTGATATGCCAAGACGCTCGTAGCAATAAATTTGATCGTATCTCTGGGGCCAATTTTTTTTTTTAATCTGCTTAGGATTGGTTGTAGTCATCTTGGAGGTGTTCGGATTCATGGTGCTTGGATGGTGCTTGGATGGTGCTTGGATGGTGCTTGGATGGTGCTTGGATGGTGCTTGGATGGTGCTTGGATGGTGCTTGGATGGTGCTTGAAAATGATCATATGAGGGGGATCTTTCCATTTTGATACTCGAGAGGTCCTTTGTGACTGAAGATTCTCTATTATTGTTCCCTTGAATCTTGATTCAATATGCATTGTTAATATCTCTAAGAGATACATAAAGGGACAAAGACGAGAATGTGACGGTACACATTAAATTAGTATCTATTCTTTGTAAACACTGAATTGGGATCAAAGGATAGACTGTATCAAAGCTAGGTTTCTAGTTTACATTATTATTAGACAAACAATGAGACATTTGCCTTTGTTGGGAATTTGCCTACGTGATGGATTGTGGCGGGCCTGGTTATGCCATTGTGACCATTGCCAACTCGCCACCTCATTCTAAGGTGGATGGCGAGATTTCATCATGTCAATATTCTGGACTTAATACACATAACTTACGATTACCGAGATTGGTTTTAAATAAAAATCAGATAGCGTGGTGGATATTTGCGTTAAAACTCCTTAGAAAATATGAACAGAAAATCCATAGATATGATCCTCCAAGGCGACCAATCGCCAGTAGAACCCATAGAAGAAAAGTGAAATGTGCATACCCTCCCTTTTATTTCATGATTCATTGTTCTAATTCATTTTCAACATGTCAAAAAACAAGCACAGGCTTACGCAGAGACGTAAGCTTGGCCAGCCTGGTTGAGAGTGTTGCCGGAAAGCAAGTAGTTGTTCGCACACATGAAGTAAGAGTAGCGAGTGACACCAGGTTGCGAATCCAACCAAGGGAGGACATCGTTAAGGAAAGCAGCAGTAGTAGCGGTGTCCATGGCGCCGCTGATATCAGCGTTGAGAGCAAACTCGGTGATCCAGACTTCGGACAGGCTGTGCTTGGAAGCAGTGTCGACGGCCTTGGTGACGAAGGACTTGAAATCGTCGGCAGTGTTGCCGTACCAGTGAACGGCCAGACCGGTGATACCACAGCCGCTGCAGCTACCGATGAAAGACTCGAACCAGTCCAGGCCGGATCCGGCCTGGGTGGAGGAGGTGACGGCGGGCGAGATTAGCTTCGCCTTTCCGGACCACGGGGTGATATAGGTCATGTAGTAGTTGGCAGCATCCGAGGGGCTCATGCTAGACTGCGAAGCCATGTCGGGCTCGTTGAATCCCAGAATGTAGGTGCTTCCGCTGGACAAAGCACTCTCGATGGCAGTCACCCAGCCACCGAACATCTTAGGGCCCCAGAGCATGGGGACGAACTCGACACCAGAGGGAAGCAGGCCAGAGAGGGAGCCGGCCCAGTTGTAGGCCCATGAGATGGAGCCACCGCTGGCCATAGAAGACACGGTGGTGACGTCGTTGTAGGCAGCACCGCGCTTGCTGGAGGAGGCGCGCTTAGCCTCCATGGGGGCGGCCAGAGCAGAAGTGGCAACTAGGCCAGCAGTGAAAAGCTTAGTGAAAGAGACCATTTTGGATGAAGTCGAAAGCTAAAGTCACAAAAGGAGTGGACTTGGAAGAATAGAAGAAAAGAGGGAAAAAAAGAGAGAAACCTGTTCTCGACCTTAGGATAAGGAATGTAGACTTGAAGGAAAGTGAGGCTCAGACCGTGCACGGCACAGGACTAGAAGACCAGCAATGAAATGAAGGGAAGGTAGGTGGTTGGAGAGGAGGGAGAAGAAGAAGAAAGATCAAGGGAGGCGGAGGTTTTAAATCACCCAGGCATCAGTGTGTCAAACCTACCAGCCTAACCCGCTAGCTGGAAGACATTGCATTTCTTCACGAGTGGAGTGCAGATAGGAAGTGGTTATTGGATATTCGGGGACCGAGGAGGCGGGCTCGACCTCATAACCATGCCTGTGGCCAGAACAACTGTATGCAAAATATAATTGGCGCCGGGGAAGACCAAGGGGACCTTAATGGACCTGATGGGCCATTGACAGGAATTCGAACCATGGTGATTGGCTTGAACCGAGCGTCTTTTCTTACATTTCTTACATGTGCAATGAAAAGTCATTCTCCAAGGCGCTAATTGACACTAATTCTTTCAATTCTTCGGGATCAAGTAGGTTTCGCATCTGGTCTAACTCCACAGCCAAGGTCTGTAGGCCACTCCACAATAGCCTGGATCATAATGGGGTTCATTACATCGAATTCCGATATTGACATGCAATGGGGGGAATACACGCCTTGGGACTCTGTTCCTGGTGCCTGTAACTTTGTCTTAATAATAATTGGCACGCCCCTGACAGAATGCTAAGGTATGCAATGAGAAACAACCGAAGAGTTCACAGCCCAATGACAAGAAATTGACATAAATTGAGGTGATGTGGGGACAATAACGTACCACGGATGGCATTGCATCATCCAGTGGTTTGCCATGTAGTCCGACGCGCAGTTCCCTGGTTCCCGGTCAGGGGAGCCGCTCTGATAGGCGCACCTTGGATACATCGTCATTTGGGTCCTTGGGTGACCTATCATATCATTGCGTTATTGAACATAACCCTAGGAACCCAATGAAAACCCCAAAACATTGCACTACATTTAATTTAAATTGGTTCCAAGGTCTGTGAGATTGTAACACTGTGAGATTCAATACTTCAGATTTCAGATTCCTTTCGCAAAAGAAAATAATATCTCTCACCCCGACAGAATACAATCACCACACAAACGCAGGCGTCAACTGAAACTGACTAATATGACACACCGACTGTGTAGGCGCCACCACATCAAGAGGATGGGTCAAATCGACCACTCATAGTAACACCAACCCCGATCGACACCATGTTTCACATCCAAGCATAAGATCTAGACCGTCTCTCCCTTTCACCGATAGACCGGTGCGTTCCTTACTTCTGGATCAACTGGATTGTTCTAGGGCTAGAAGAAAGATGGGGCGCTTGTCTGAAACCAACCCCTCTTCAAGCCCCCTGCCGATCTCTTGCCGAAAAACGGCCAGGACAAGCCTTGCCGGACTACACGCCGTTGTTTCTTCCGGTACTTTGCATTTGGATTGGCGCCCCATTTGATGTTCTACGGTTGTTCTCCAGCAAAGGTATATCGTAATTTCCTTTTTCATCGGTTTTGGTTCCGGTTTCTTTGTGTCACCTCTTGCTCGTAGTGATTTGCTAGTTGTACTTGTCTCCCTTGGAATGATGACTGGGGATCAATGCTCTTATTCCCAGTTCTCCTATAGGCTGTTAGGACATAGTACTCCAGCGTACCCTACAAGATGCGGATGCCACAAAGGTTTGCTTGCCAAGCAGATTAGAATTTTTAATCATATCATCCAGCCCTGTGGTACTTTACGGTTTTCATTCATTCTTTGATTTCATTGTAGTTCATTGTAGTTCCCCGAGCCAATACTTGCCACTGCATTAGAGGATTGCAAGGGCGCCATGAGATCAGATTTCAGTCACCTCCCGCCTCTGCAGCCAATATTCCGGACATGGTTCCGAGGGATATGCATGTCTGCATCTTTATTGCCATGACCAAGACTACGGTTCTTCTCATTAGAACAGACTAAACTCCACCGATCTCTTTGTGATCCCGTCAACGTGGTCCAGGACTCTAAATTTGTTTTCAAGGCTATTCAACATACTTTCTCGGACTATTGATTCCCGGACAATTATTATCATAAAATTTTCTCCGAGGAAAAAGAAAAGATTTTGAAAATCTCACTTGTTCTGGCCGCGTTGGCAAGTAATGTGGCTTGTCTCAGTTCCCACTTTCCAAAGTTCCGGCGCTCTGCCCACGTCATCCTACTGCGTCGAAGGCTTGCTCCATACACACCTCCAAATCCAAATGGATAGGAAAGATACGGGAGGTTTATTGCTCATAAATTACCAATCTCGCTGGGGCATCGCTCTCTTGCTTAAGCTATCGCCCCAGCATACCTGTTTCGACTAACCTTAACAACCAGGCAGCCTAATCGAATACCATTTTTAGGTTCGGACGCTTGGTCTTCGTCGTCAGGCACTCAGGCCATATACCGGAGACACCGAACGAGTCCGATATGTTTGCTACAGTCACCGATACGAAGACGTGTTGAATGGATGTCATTGATTGGTTATAAGAAGTACGAGACAACGCATGTCTGCGGTTGATATAACAAGTCGACCTCGTGTTCCCATGGGATTTTCAGCATCAGTATTCCTTCGGTTTCTCGGTCCTGGAGACGAGAGCAGGATGCGAGTCCCCTGGAACGCATCACGGACGGCGCCGAACATGTCGCTATCGGTGCTGATGCTAGTCTCAGTGTTAACACATCGTATATGCTGATTTCGGGCAGGCGGCATGCGTACCCGAGGGCCTCTTGCATCAGCAGTTTTATTACACATGAGTCTCCTTTCTGTGGGCATCAGGCTCTTGGTTGTGGTCATTCTGACCTCTACAACAGCAAGGCTTCCAGCCTCCACGGCTGTCTGGGTGCATTCCATCGGCTCCGTGTGCATGTCAACGTTATTGTGAGCAATGGTAGCATTGGCCGCGTACACCACGTCATTGCTTCACCAGTCTGTTATCTTTGTCTTGTTTACCACCCGCCAAACACCACTCGAAAATGTAATTGCCATATAAATCTCTATGGCATACGGAGGTCTATACTGCGGCTCCATTGATCACCTACATTACCAAATGACTACGGAATGCTGATATACAAATTCCAAGGGTAGATCCTCAATCCAAGCCGAAGTAGTCAGGGTTGCTTTGGAGTAAAAGTCATTCCAATACCACCTTTCTTCCAAACACACACTACGTCATGAAAGAAATAAATTTGAACACATTCTACAATCATTTACTTTTTTTGGAGTCACTCATTGCGGTAGCCTTAGTGGTTGCTGGTGACAAGGTCATCGCACAAGTGTATCCTCACTGGCCAATCGTCAAATATCTATACATCAGTTCGAAATTTTTGGATTCTAAATCATCATATTCGTACAAGATCTATAGTCCACTTTTTATAAATAAAATACCCCATCGAGCAACTGTCATCTATACCTCCATCCAATCACAGATACTGCCCATACTCACTCTAAATAAAGCAGGCGGTGAACAACGATGATGTAAATTATCCCATTCTCTCCGCATCGTCAGAAGAGCTCCCCCAATCTTCAATTACCATTCCCTTCCACGAATCCCAATCTAAGTACCCCATACAACAATGCTCTCCCGCACAGTCCCCCGAGCTCTGCTCACCTCCGTGCGCCCATCCATCCGCACAACAACACCCACCACTTCAACTCTGCTCCCCCGGGCTTGCGCCATCCGCCCAAGTTCCGCCTCAAAGTTCACCCGCTCTTTCCAGTCCTCCCCGGCAGTCCGCAAAGGCATTCACCCAGAATCTGCAAACCCCCCAGCTCCGAACCCCCAATCGGGTTCCGTTGCCGGAGCTGCTACCCATATCACCGAGCCCTCGCCATTGACTCCGGAGGAGTACTACGAGTACTCGGAGCACTATTTCAACGTGCTGCAGAGCGAGCTGGAGAAGGCACAGGAGGAGGGGTCTGACATTGAGGCTGAGTACAGTGTATGTTTCTCCTTCTTTTCTATATATTATCTTTTTCTCGGTCTCCATCTTCCTTTTTCCTATCTTTCTCGGCCTATTATAAAGACCTTCTGTTGGCATGATATTTAAAAATGTGGAAGGTTAGTTACTAACCCACCTTGCTCCTCCAGGCTGGTGTTTTGAACATCTCCGTTCCCGCGCTCGGCACCTATGTGCTCAACAAGCAACCACCTAACAAGCAGATCTGGCTCAGCTCGCCCATCTCCGGGCCGAAGCGGTACGATTGGATTGTCGAGGGCGATTACATGCATGAGAAGCAGGACTCGCGGCCTTTCGCTAATGGGCAGTGGATCTACCTGCGCGACGGCTCGAATCTGACCGAGTTGTTGAACTCCGAGTTGACCCTGCGTTTGCCCAAGGATATCTACAGTGAGGTCGTTGAGTGAGTGGGCCGTCTTGCTGGGCTATCGATTACCTAGAAAGAAGAAGATTCTTGTCGTTCCCATTTCTATTTGGGATGTTGTTACATACTGTAGTCTAGTGTCTATTTTTATGATGCGGTTGCATTGGATCTTTCGCGCTATTCCTTTCTTATAAATTCACGAAGAAGCTGAACGAGTAATTTAGGAACATAGTTATGGGTATCATTTGAAGCAAATGCACGACGTGAGTATACAGTATGTGTATATGTGTAGCGGGAACGCAGTGCTGAACGGAAGGGTCATCATATCACCCCGAATGAACAGGTGCATCAAAGTGTTGTTCTTTCTGAATGAATGAACGCGACATGTACATAGCCAAAAATACAGTCTCAACCCGACGAACGGAACAGTGTCTCGACAGGCCAAGCGATATTGTCCGAAGCGAAACTCACACTAAGGATTGAGTCGCTGAGCCCCAGTCAACATTAAATGTGTTGAGTGAGCGAGGTACGGCGGGTACCCCAGTGCGAGTCACCGAGACAAATAGGCCTCGGGAACACCGAGTCACATGGCAATATGCCTATAGACGACATCTGCAGCGGAACATAGACACACGCTGCGCAATCCGTCTAGTGAGTTCCGGCGGGTCAGAACCGCTCAGACTCGATGGACTGCCGAGCAGACACAGCTGGGAAGTGGAAAGGCAAAGTATCCAATCGCTCGAACCACTTCCGCCACAACAACAAGAATGGCTGCGAGTCGACTTCCAAAATCAACAGCATGGTCCTTCTTTCGGACTGAGATTGACTCGATCCTTTCAAGGATATTTGCATAATCTCCTTTATCTCACGCTCAAGCCTGGACAGCCACCTCGCTCGTACTCTGCGTTTCGGCTTTAGGAAGATCGGCCTGTAGATACCCCGCAGGGTGTAAAATTAGCCCACTGAACACACAAAGCGACACGCATCTGGGTAATATGATGGGAAACATACCAAGTCGAAGATAACCCGGATCATCAGACTGCAACTCGGACACACGGCGATCTCTTCGCCGTCGCGCAAATCGTCGATCGCGATCTCGAAGCGGTCGCCACATGGACAGGGATATGTGTAGATCTGGATATTCGGGTCGAAGGTCATGTCCTCGATCTCGATCTCGTCATAGATGTTCAGTCCGTCGTCGGCCATTTTGAATAATTCTCGGTATGTTCAAGGGAGATGTGGCGAATGAGTAGATCTTGTAGCGTTGACTCTTTCGGGCAGAAAAAGTTTGGCGCAGTCACGTGACGCGCGGGGTTAAGACAGGGACATCCCCGGATTTAAGACTTGGTCGGTTGGTGAACTAAGAGCTTTCTTAGCTGGACAATGTGGTTCCCAAAGGCCATGGCACGTATGGCTGATAGGAAAGGCTCGGAGATATTCAAATCATCTCGAGCTTGCACCCGTCGATTTCAGCCAGGGCAATCGCAAAGTCCACTACAAGTCCACCGGGCGTCAGCAGTTGCGAAGACGAGTTGCGATGCCTACCAAACGTAGATGATTTTGTAGGATGTACCAGCATGAATCGCTGCGATGGCGAAGTATCTGGTGAAAAAAATCGAGGTTGATCATGGATTGCGCTTGGGGTTATTGAGGTTGGCCATTTGATTCAAATGTGTTCTATGACTGCGGTAGGAAGCAGACTTGTGTAATTGACCTTAAAGAACAAAGAGGTTGGGACATCCTACGGGGAGCTACTGGTCTACAGGTCTAACTAACACTACATAGGTTGAAGGCATATTAATTCTACTATGTACTCCTAAGGTATGTATGTAGTTGCGGCTCATCTCTCTAATCGTGCAATTTCCATCTTCACTTCTTCAACCTCTCTCGCCAAAACCCCATACCGACGAGCAATATCCGCGTAAGTCCCTTCATCCGCATCGATATCAGCAACCGGATCAGACACCTGAACATCGCCATAAGCTCTCAGCTCTTGAACCGTCATCTTCTGGCGATGCTGCAAGCGCTCCTTCGTCTGCCTCAGATGCTGCCTATACCGAGCAAGAGCAGCAAGTGTTTCCGGCGTATACAGCGTAGCCGCAATCTCCAATTTCGTAACCCTGTGCAAACCGTTAGCAGACCATTCCACTCAGAAAAATAACAACAAAACTTGAGAACCGGGGGAGACAAAACATACTCTAATTTTCCCTCCACGCCCTGCGCAACAACAGCCAAATTCTCCGCCTTAGCTTTCGTCGCGCGCGCCAGAGCTCCATGCTTCGCCCGCTCCAAAATCACAACAGTGCGCTCCAGGACCCGCGCACGCACGGCAACAACCTCCGCCGCCGTGGCAGCCATCTTCCGCCGAGCAACTGGCAGCTCGGAGAGCTGTGTGTTGCGCAACAGGCGTATCCGCGCCTGCAGCTGTGATGAGAGTGGTGGAACTGGCGCTATCGAGGTCCGGACTCGGCGGTCGCGCGCTCGGACGCGTGCATTGTGGTTCGAGTGCTGTGTGGCTGGTGCCTCTGTGTCGGGCGCGGTGTCCGGGTCTGTGTTTGCGGTTGATAGAGCGCGTAGGTCTCGGATGGAGGATGAGAGGGCTTTAGAGAAGGGTAGGATGAAGGCTGGGATATTGGTGTAGAAGGCTTCGATGTCTGGTCCCAGGAGACTGAGTGCTTCGTCTTGTTTCTTAGGTTCCGTTTCCGGCTTTGAGGTGGTGGGCTCGATTGCGCTGGACGGGGTCTCTAGGTAGAGGGTTATTATAGCGAGGTTATCGTGGCACTGGATGTGGTAGGGTCGTTAGAGATGCGGTTTTCCTGATGGCTTGCTGGGCTGCGGCAGGGGTTGTACTGACCTCCGCTGGTAGATTGCTGTCTGGGGCAAAGGCCAATTGCCGGAGCATGTGCTCTTTGATTCGCTTTTTGGCTTTTTGAGTCTGGCATTCTTTCAGCTCCTAGTGACAGAGTGTTATCAGAGCTCTGTTCATGTCGGGGTCCGTTGGGTATGTGCTGCGCAATGGCGCTTCGACGACTTACCTCCACCACAGCTATGCGGCCTGGGTTCGCGCTGTGAGCACGCGTTGAGGCATCCGGATTGAGGAGGGAGGTCGTTAAATTCTCATATAGTCGTTTGAATTGAGGATTCTGCTCAAGAATTGAGGGGTCGCAGGGAGGAATCATGCTGATGTTGCAAGGAAACTGGGGAAGTTCACCGCCGAAGAAGACCCAGTGCGTCACGGCCAATGACATACCTGATAAGGGAGATGTTCACAATACAATACTTCGTACTCTGTACATTCGAACTACATACCTAACGGGAATCAGATGCTTTACTATTACAAGTACATATTCATTTTGCATTTCCGCGTTTCTTTCGTAATCATACAAGTTGAAGCCAAAGCTTCGGTTCACCTCTTTCCAACCGCAACGTCGTCGGAGGAAATAGAGCAACCCCATCCACCTATCCTAGTTGTGAAATGAAACGGGAGAAAAAGTGCACACTCAGGCGTAGGGGAAGGGAAATTCAAGGGATCAAGTGAATAAAATCCTGTTCGGCCAATCTTGAGCGTAAGGTTCGTAGTGGCAGTAGAAACCTCGCCGGGTGCAGGGGTATTCAAAATCAAAGTATGTACAGACGTTGCTGGCGGGGATTGCATAGCGCATTGCAACCAGCCCGTCAGAATCCAGCGGTGCGACTGAAAAGAGAAAGATGTGGCGAGAAATTGTTCGGAAGGACACTAATGGAAAAAACGACGCTTGGAACGCAAGTCAGGGTGAGGGGCCATCCCGCATGGGAAAAAAGAATTGCGGGATTGAATCGGAAGAGTGTTTTTACTCCTCCTCGCTCTCTTCCTCAGACGAATCAGACTCATCGTCGCTGCTTTCATTGCGTTCAACCGAGGCTACTGGATCGGGGGAGTGAGCGCCACCCTGGAAACGAGAAAGGTTACTCTGAAGCATGTTGATCTGAGCTTCCTGCTCGAACTTGCTCATTGGCTTGTTCTTCTTGGGCTTCGGAGGTGCTACAGCGCTGGCAGGGACATCGTCCTCGTCCTCATCATCCATGAGATTCGGTACGTGCTTCTTCACGAAGTTAAGCAGCTTCAGCAAGACATCGTTAGGAAGCTCGTCGATGTCCAACTCAATCTCGGCCTCATCGGTACCCTGCGGAATGTATGTTAGAATTGGTTCGTGTGCAATGAACGTATAAGATTCTTACCTTGAGTTGAGGAACGTTGTTCTGGATAATCTGGAGGGCTTGCTGCATCCTCTTGTCAGGAAGGCTACTGATACCATTCGAGATGATCTGCTTCTCGTTGTAGGTGACGGCACGGGTTTTGCCAGGCTGGGAGACCTTGCTCTTCTTGTCTCTCTTTCCAGAACTGAGTTTCTTGGAATCCTTCTTGGCAAGCTTCGTCTTGCCAACCTTCTTGGAGGAAGGGGGCGTCTTCTTTTTCTTATTAGTGATAGCCTCGACCTGACGAGACATCTCAGCAATTTGCTTCTGAAGCAGCGTAAGTTTCTCATCGTCTTCTTCGCTCTCTTCCGCATCCTCGTCACTGTCTTCATCGGAAGAATCAGTGTTCTGCTCGGGATGTGGTTCATGCGCTTCGAGGTAGTCCGACTTCTGGGCCCACTTTCCGTTGAAGATCTCTTCAGCCCGCTCGCCACAGACGTAAGTGGGGTCACCGGGGATATTGAAGCGGTAGCAATTCTTGAAAATGAGACGGACATCGCTCTCGAACTCCTTCGCATTCTCGTACTGGCCAGTCTTGAGTTTAGATTGAACGGTCGACAAATCCATCGGCTTCTTGATGACGCTGTGGTATGAAGGAATGTTCAGAGCAACCGGATCCACGGGATAATAGAAAGGCATCACCCAGTTGTAGTGCTTTTGCTTGTGCAACTCATCCAAGACCTCCTGGCAGAAGCGCAGTTCCCACTGGAACTTCTTCTTCTTTGGCTTGGTGGAATACGGGAGGTCACGCTTCGGGGGATGAATGGACCGTTTGGGGCGACCATCGGGATTGGAAGAATCGCGGCGGATGACAGGCAGACCTTCGGGTCCTAGCGCAAATGTCTGAGACTGGGGAGAAGAAGCCTTGGGTTGGCTTGGCAGGGAAGTCCGAGGCTCCCGGCGAGCAGCAGACGTCTTCTCCGTTTGCTTCTTTGGTTTCTTCTCTTCAACCTCTTCGGGCTTCGGGAGGTTAGTCATCTGCTTGTCGAATGTCGCCTTGAGCTTGATCCCCTCTTGGGTGACCAGGTGATCTGGGCCATTGAAAATGGTCGTATTATTGACCATCAGTGCGAAGTCATCGGCGACTGCTTGGGGGGAAGAATATTGGTTGTTCTTGAGCTTCCTTTCCATAGTTCCTAGGTCCATGGGCTGGGTGATAACAGTGTGGTATTGCGGAATGTTCAACTTGACAGCATCGACGGGTTCCTTGTAGAAACGCGCATCGTGCATACGCTTCAGGCTTGTAAGGCTCTTTGAGATGAACTTATGTTGCATTTTAGTGAGCCCCGGTCCGCCACTAGTGTGAGTAGGACCAGGTGTTGCGCCAGCTGGGGAGCTCAATCCCGGTGCCTGGGAGTTAACAACCGAGTCATCCCCCTCCACCTTAGTTCTCTTAGCAGCTGGTTCTTCATTAAGATCAGCATCGCGCTGTCGGGAAATCTTGGAAGGAGATAGCGGGGTCTCTGATGCGTCCTTCATCTCATGGTCCTGCGGCGCGGTGAGCGCAGGTGGTGCAGGGGCCGGGGTAGGATGATGAGGCAGGTCGGTTTTCACGGCAGTGGAAGCATCTTGAGGAGTGTCGATGGCCATTGGCTCAGTTTGGTCGTTAGCACCATCTGTGGATGCAGGGATTGTGGATGCAGGAACCGTGGGAGCGTGTACCGCAGCTTCCGTGGCGGACGAAGGAACACTTTCAGCCGCGTTGTTGGCTGCAGCAGGAGTGGTAGATTCATGGCCCTGCGGAGGGCTGATCTTTTCTTCAGTTGGCTTTGTCTCTGCTGGAGCAGATTCTGCGGCCGACGTTGTCTTGTTTTGGACAATCTCTGGGGAGGTCTGATGATCGGGGGACTTCGGCGGTGAGGTGGCAACGATTGTGCCATTGGTGTTCGAAGGCGCGACGGGAGTGTGGCCGTTCAGCGCAGGTGATTTAGTCTCGGTATCCATGGAACCATCGGTCTTGAGATTCACTGTGTCATTTTGCGCGCTGTACACTGGTCAGATCATGAACAGGTCCGATACTTAAGCCGATGCACTTACCTGGTAGGTTGGTAGTCAGGCGCAGAAGGACCAGTGGGGGATGGGGGCAATTGAGGCTTGTCCTCCTTGGTGACAGGAGGAACCTCGGGAGGCGGAGTCGCCATTGGGGTCGCGTTGGATAAACAAGAATACAAGTTAGGAAAGCGTGGCAGTATTGAAGATGTGAGAGTTATGGCAAGGTGTTTTGAAAGCTAGTGATCAACTGAAAACACCCGTGGGATCTCTGCGCGAAACAATCTTGCCGCGTGAAAATAACCTCGAGTGAACAAACACTAACGGCAACCAAGGGCACGTAGTACGGACTCAATAGTTGATGAGGCTTGATATCAAATGCGTGGCGCGAATAAAACGCGACGGGCGGGGAGGGGAAGAGTGAGGTCAGAGATGATCGAGAGATAGGAAGAGTGGAGAATGCGATCGGAGACGAGGTATTTATACTGCCAAGAAGGCGGTATAAAAATCGCTCACGTGATGTAGAATTGAAGCCAGGTCTAGATGACTTGGTAAACCAAGATAATGGAGCTAAACAAGTTCCCGATGATTGCCTGAGGCTAAGTATCAGGAATAAAAGGGAATTATGAAAATAAAAAAAAAAAGTAGAAAATGAAAAACAAGAAAAATAAAAGAAAATAAAAAAAAGGGAGACTTGGGGTGAAGGCGGTTAAAAGGAACGCGACGCGTTTGTTATTGGGTAGGGCGGTCAGGAGAATAAAAATAGGAGAAACCAGGACGGAAGCAGAAAAATGGTCGGGAGGGGATGCCAGAATCCTTAAGTACAAACGGCCGCCTTGCACTCTCCTCTTACCCAGTTCCACCAGCCACACTAGTCCCGATTCTCTTCCCTTCTTACCCCTTGATTGGTTCTTTACCCCTGGAACTTTTTTTTTTTTTTTTTTCTTCTCTTTTCTTTTCTCATCTTTTCTCTTTCTCTTCGAGTCTTGACTTGAATGGAAATTTTCTATATCCTTTTTTTTTACTGTTCGCTTTCTTTTCTCGACTTTTCTTAAACATGTTTTGTAAAACCTTCGAGGTCGAGTGGACGCATATCTCGGATGACTCAAAGCCCTAGGGTTCTGGCTAAATCCGGGTTAGGCCGGGTGTGCTGGGAGGTCTGAGTCACGTCACCACTCCAGCTTTCACGTGACTGTATCATGATGAGTACACGTATTGTACATTGTTTTAAGGTTCCAAGGTCCAAAATATGTTGATGAGACATAACATCACCTTTCTATGGATACATACATACACATTGGGCGCAAGGAACATGTTATACAATTTTAAAACATCCATATATGATAGAGTACATATGTAGGCTAGTTACTACCTGGTTCCCCGCTAAGCATCCTGGAATTCCCAATCAGCGCTTTGCATTCACTACTACATAATCGATGGGCAGCTGCACCTTCACCCTTACAGGTTAGGCAAATATACACATGTCATGTAACTAATTTGGGACCGGGGTACTTTTGGCCTCGAAGATCTGCCCAATGGGAGTCGGTATAGTCCATATGCTTTGAAGTATGTATTGGGCATAATTTTTAGTGATAGGCATTTTAGATGGCTCAGGTTTGCCTGCAAGCGTTAGTTATAGCAAGGGCTCTGATTTGACAACCATCCTGTTTCTTGTACATATTGAATTTGTTTTGGGTCGCATAACGAGCTTGAAACTCATTAGAAATTATTCTCATTCTACAAAATGAATATTGAGGATGGCTGCAGGAAGTATAAGTTGAAACGGCCTGCAAAGTTTGTTATATATTGTTGCTCATGAAAGGGATGCTGACATTAGAAGCGCCCGAGATGAAGAAATGAAGAGTGATAGTAAAGGGATTGAAGATAAAAAGGAGACTTAGCCGGACCCAAAAAAACAATTTAAGCCCGAGAACTGGACTAAGATAAATCAAAGAGTTTTGTAGAGTTACCCCAGGGCCTCATACTCGACCGACATTGAAGCATCACGGGATGATATGATTAGATAAGAACCTATTATAGTCTAAACCCCTTTAGGACTAGCCCGTCAAGGCTCTACAGAACATTTTTTTTCCTGTCCGGATCAACTGCGAGACCACCAGCCTAAACCCCCATTTGTTTCCTTAGGGGCGGAAAAAAATAGAGTCTTATCGGAATATTTATTGTCTTTATTTGGGTGTGCTTTATTGATAATTATCTTCACACCACCGCACCCTCGACAGCGAGAAACAAAAAACGAAGATAAGAAAAAAAGTTACAGCCAAGATGGGAAAGAAGACGACTCGCCCATCCACGAAGGTCGTCTCGGCCGCCGCCTCGCCGGCGTCGGGCATGACATATGCGGGCAGCAAGTCGTCCATCCTGCGCGCTGCATTCTCCCCGTCAGAGTACCAATTGGCCTTGTTTGCGTCCGTTATCCAAGGTCTCGATGGCCAGCACATTCGCATCCACGACACACAGACAGGACGCCTCCAGTGTGAGCATGCTCTGGGGCCGAAGGAAACGGTGACTTCTTTGGACTGGGGATACTACGGTGGCTCGGGCAAGGGCCGTGACCTGTCGAAAAAGAAGCGCAAGCGCGGCTCCGATGTCAATGGAGCTGTTGATGGCCTGGACCAGGGGGATATCGTGGTTGCATTCGGCACAAACACCTCGGATATCCGCATGTACTCGCCATCTGAAGATAAGGTGATCGGCACCTTGACCGGCGCGCATGAAAAGGGTATCAAGGACTTCAAGTTCACGGCCGATCGGCCCGCTGAGGAGGCTTGGAGTATCGGTGGTGACAATAAGCTTGTCCAGTGGGATCTGCGCACCGGACAAAGCACTAAGTGAGTTTGGGTTTTTGCTGGGCTATACCGAGTCCCTAACTAACGATATGCCGATAGGACAATTCACCTCCCCGCATCCTCAGTCTTCACTGCTCTCTCCCGGCCCGTCCCCTCGAACCCCCCTCTCATCTGCGCTTCCCAGACCCCGTACTTAATAGATACCGAGAAGGCGGATGAGCCGGTTCAATTCCCTGCCATGCGCAACCCTATCCACACCGTCGTTTCATCATCTTCCGAGTCTGCTGGCGTGGGTGCCTTCCTTGCATCCGATGGTGACCGCTTCGTCAACGTCTTCGATGCCACCACCCAGAAGCTTGTTCGCAACCTTGTCGCCGACCAGGAGGTTTCGTCGATTGCACTGCAAACAGATGGCGTGGCCACACCGGAGAAGCAAGTGCTTGCTGCAGTCACCGCAGATGGTAGCATCGAACTCTTCACTAAGCCATTTGTTCAGCCCCAAAGTGCGCCCTCCGTAAGTGCCAAGGCCAGCCGCAAACAGATGACCCAGAAAGCAAACGCAACCCTCAAAATCACCAACACCGAGTCTTCGAGCGCCTGCGTTCCCGTCGCAGCCATCTCATTCCAGGGCCCTACCCTCGTGGTTGCATACACCGAAGGCGGTGTCATCCCTGTCTTTGAGCGTGTCAAGTTCCTTGACGAGAACACCGATGAGCTCTCGTTCAACGGAATCAAGTCTGTGGTGAAGACCAAGTCTGGCTCAGCACTTGCTTCCGTCACAACGAATGGTGTTAAGAGCGCAGGCGAGACCCGTGTTGACGAGTCTCGCATGAATGTCGAGCAGGGAAACCTGGTCGATGATGATGTAGAGATGGAGGACTCACGACCAGACGCATCCGACTCTGACAGCGAGGAGGAATCCGATGATGAGGACAACAAGAAGTCCAAGGTTTCCAACGAGAAGAAGACAAAGCCCGCCAAGCAAGTGGCAGCGAACGAGGACGTCGAGATGCAGAACGCCCCCGATTCCGAGGAGGAAGAGGAAGAAGAAGAGGGCGCAGAGCCATCGTTCGGAGAACTCCTACGCGCAAATGCAGGCCAGGAAGTCGACGTCGAGGCCGAGCTTGACGACGACGTCCTCCTGGGCGCATTGGTTCCCGGCAAGCCCCAAGCTGCAGTGCAACAGATTCCCACCGGTGTCTCGCTTGCTACTGTCCTCACACAGTCGCTCAAGACCAACGACAACGGCATGCTCGAGTCTTGTTTCCACACCGGTGATACCTCCATCATCCGCACTACCATCCAGCGTCTCGACTCCTCGTTGGCCGCAACTCTGCTTCAAAAACTTGCTGAGCGCCTCGCCTCCCGGCCTGGTCGCTACGGCCACCTTCTCGTCTGGGTGCAGTGGACCTGCGTCGCTCACGGTGGCGCCCTGGCTGGCCACCCCGATCTCTTGAAGCGCATGACTTCCCTCTACAAGGTCATGGACCAGCGCTCTGCCAGTCTGCCCTCCCTCCTGCTCCTCAAGGGCAAGCTTGACATGCTCGATGCCCAATTGGGACTGCGACAATCCATCCGCAGTGGCGATGAGGGCATGGACAGCGAGGACGAGGATAATGTTATCTACGTCGAGGGCCAGGATGATCTCGAGGACAGTGAGACCGAGGCCAAGACGCCGCGGAAGTCAATACGCGATCAGGCGTACGATGAGGATGAGTCAATGATGAACGGCGTTGATGAGTCTGAAGACGATGAGGATGATGGAAGTGACGACGAGGATGATGACGAAGAGCCTATTTTGGACATCGAGGCAGCTGAGTCTGTCGGTTCTTCCGATGCCGAGGAATCGTTGGAGGAGAATGAGGATGAGGATGACGACGAGGATAGTGATGGCTCGATGGTTGACTTCATTGCCGACACGGAAGACGACGAGTCTGACGATGCCGCTCAGGAGCAGCCCCCGCCATCAAAGAAGAGCAAGACATCCGTCGGCAAGAAGAGCAAGGGCGGCAGGAAATAAGCGTGTCTCTTTGAAGTTGTATGAATTAGAGATGGGAGAAGGGGGTAACGGTCTATAAAAGAACATATTTTATTTTTATTCTTCGATGCATCCGACCGGGTCTGCATTTCATTTCTTTGTTTTTATCTTTGCTTTCGATATCTTGTGCCTCTACCGAGCGCCTCTGCGTCTCTACCAATGTCTATTGAATTCCACCTTGGGTATCTTGATGTCTCTCTCTCCTTGTATGGAGTACTCCACACTTCTCGAGTAGTCATTAGTGTTCCTTGGTACATAAATATACACGAGGACGGTAAAAAGCATGAACAAACCCGGACTTCCAATGTTTCTATATATAACCGGCGACTTATACCAGCAACTCCTCCCCCCGACAGGGACCCTCATGCAAGACCCGATGACCCGGCACCCCTTTCTCCCCGAGGGGGATCACCACGGATGTCGTCCGGTCCTGCGAGGGATAGGTAGTGAAGTGGCCCAACGCACTGACATCAGCAGTGTCGAGGGCCAGAATGGCTCCATTCTTTCCACCTTGAATCCAGGCCTCGGTTGTCGAGTCGGGGAGCGTGATATGCGCTAAGCCGGAGAGGAAGACCACCCATCTATAGTGCGTCAGCTAAAACAAACATGATATACAACGTAAAAACAACACATTCAAGATGATTTTGAAATAAGATGTACAAAAAGAATCCTTGAAAGGAAGAAAATCACTCACTGCAAAGCGGGCGCGTTATGTCTACCACCATCAAACCCAGCCGGCAACACCGTAAACGACGCGTTCCCACCGATAGTCCCCAAGTCCAGCGCGGCGGAGCCGACCTGGCCGGGTTTATCGGAAGTTTCAAATCCCGACTGCAGAGCCCAGCACTCTAAGGTGGAGCAATTGTGCCGTGCGCCGAGGACGGTCACGTTGAGGGTGGAGCCGAGGGAGGTATCGGAGGCGAGGATTGTGGATGGGAGGATGAATTGGATGAGGGTTTGAAGACGCATTTTGAGGAATTGGTGTGGATTGTGTGAGGGGGCGGGAGAGAGGGAATTAGGAAGGATTCAATATATATACAATGTTATGAGGAGAAGATTTAGAGCTGAGATCTGTTTTGGGGAGCTGAAGAAAGGTGGAGTGGGATCGACGCTCTCTTTTTACTGTATAATTCCTACCTACAACACTGGGCAAGTTCTCGTTGCCGGCTGGTATGACCTCTTTATATAGGGTCTTTTACCGGGCGTATATCCAAACTACAATTCACGCTGGCCAGCAGTCGCCGAAGCATTCCGACACGCTTGCATACTACGCACATCCCGCTTGTTAGATGTGTACGAGCCAGCCGAAGCAACAACTATACAATGTCTGTGACGGCTATCTTAGATGTTATTGCTGAAGACCAACCGGACTATCATCTTATAAAATCGCTAGTCATGCCTTATTTATGGCCGGGACTGATGCATTATCCTCCTATGCTCGTCACTATGTTCTTCTACGATTGGAACATATCAAGGCTAGAGCAGGATTTGGACATCCATTATAACGCGGACTTTTCGGGTCTGCTTCAGGATGCGAAGCCTGATGACGTCGATTTATTTGGGAGGATGCTACTTGTTACGAAATTTGGTATTGATGAGACTAAGGCTTGGTTTTATTCACGGGGCAGTTCGCTATAGTATTTACTATGTTAAAACATATGTAGTCCACCTGGATTGCACTGTAGAAAACAAGAACATCATAATTCAATTCCTCAGTATGAAGAATAATAAACCTACCCAAGTTCTCTCTTGCAGCACTAAACTAATAAAAATATAACCGTTTAATGATAGTGAGAGTACCCAGTACTCGGACCCAAGAAGAAAATACTAACGAATGACTTCACCACCAGACTTCTCAATGCCCTCTAGGCCCTCGAGAATCTCGCTTCCGCCGAAGAGTCCACAAGTAGAGGTAGTGCTTGCCCTTCTTCCAGTCCAGACTTCGTGAAACTTCACAGTTTGATCACTAGACGCGACAATAATGCACCCCTCCTCCTTTGTCCGTGTGCACCACATTCCACCTTCTTTCTCCTTAGGAGTGACCATCCGAGCACCGCTCCTGCGGTTACCGGCCTTGCCACCACGGGTCCGGGCTCCTTGTTCTGGAGATCGAGACTGGGTCGACGAGGACGAGGATGACGCTGTAGATGACTGACTGTCCGGACTACTGGAGTGTACACCCGAGGAACGGGGGACTTCCCCTGGATATCTTATCGCCCACAGTGCTCTTCCACAGTCAAAGTTGCTGATTGGAGTTTCCGGGCCATCCCAGGTGGTTCCATAGGGCCCCCAGGGAATGACGGCCACTTGTGCGCAGCTAGGCCAGGCAAAGACCGCGATTCGGAATGGGTGATTTGGCTGTGCGTAACCGAAAGTAGCGGCGATTTCACGCCGAGTTTCGCTCCATATAAGACTTGTTACCTGCGCGAAGACATTGATGCTTGCGAGACAGGCTCCGCTCCGGGTGTGATAGAAGTGTATAGCTTTGTCGTTAGTACCTCCCCCCGTCGCAAGCAGAGACGGCTGCCATGGCGCAAATGCAATTGCTTTGACCGCAGCGGAGTGCATCAGACGATGTCTCTGACGGCCGTATGGAACCAGAACCGTTCGTCCACCACCGGAAATTAGGGTGCCTGCATGATTTAGAAGTGCGGCCGCGGCCGGGGGCTTAATGGGAGCAGCAAGCCATGATGGGAGAACAGGTCGTCTAAGAAACGTTCGTCTTCTTGTGGTGCCCAGAGGAAGGTATGGAAATACACCGAGGCTGAAGCTGCTAGGTGAATCCGGGGGCGTAATGGTTGAGACCGGATAATTTAAATGCTGCGGTGGAACAATCTTGGCCAGCTCAAAGAGAAGGCAGGCGTTGTCATTACCGCCCGTGGCAAGGTACTTGTCATCCGGTGACCAAACCAGTCCACAGATTTGTTGAGTGTGTGCACAGATCTTGGCAAGAAGCGTCATGGACCCGTTCCATTTCCACTTAGCTTGGTCCTCTTGGTCAGACCATTCAACCGAATAATACCAGATGTTTCCAAAGTCGTCACCGACAACAATCTCTTCTGCGTCGACTTCCACATGCATGAACCGTTCTGAAGGTCGCCGTGATGTTCTCGGCCTAAATGCCACGCATGTAAGGGGACTGGGATGACTGATCTCAAACCGGGGTTGCTTCTCGAATGTGCTCCATAGAGACAACTGGCCAGACCGCCGGGCCACTGCAAGGATGCTTCGCTCACCATCCTCAGAAGAAAACGACAGGGAGGTCACATAATTAGAGGGGTGCAGATCTGGAAAGGGGGGATAATCCACTCCATGGCCTTCAGACCAGAGATATACTTGGTGGCACAGGCCCACAGCCAGTATCCCAGATGTTGTTGAGTATGCAAGAGTACTGCAGTAAAAATCGTCCTTGAGGAAGGGAGCATCAAGGGTTCGAAAAGGCTTCGGTGGGACAACCTCTTTTCTGGCAGGAGATTTGGGCCCTGGGCATCAATCCTCGTCAGCTGATGCCATGGAGAAGGCTGTAGATACTGCCAGTCTCACGATTTCCAAAAGTTGGATTAGAATATCATATATGTTTTATCTGTAAATAGTAAATATGTTCCAAAGGTAGGGCCAGGGAATGGCTGTTGCAAGCTACAGTTGGACTTACAACGCTCCTTTTCAACTTTCTTCCAAGCACTGTCCTTCCACTCAAATGGTGATAGGCGCTCGAAGTCTGGGGAAGCTGGATTGAGGGGTGCATCCAGATACCGCAGACAAGTAGTACCTAGCTGTCGAGTCGTCGGATCAATTCCCAAAGCAAGCGCAAGCCTCGACTCATGGATTTCTTGTTCACTGTATTTTGGTTTCTTGGGTAAGAACCGAGCCACGAAAACTGGGGCAGTTGATGATCCATTGGTCGACGTGGTTGGCGTGTTATCAGGAGCCGCGCTAGGGGAACTACCAAGGACCGCAGAAGCCCCGCCCACGTTCCAGACTGCACCGGAGCTGACATGTCTCAAAGATTCATGTGTAACGTTGTCGTCCGTGATATTGCCTTCAGTGACTAGACGAGGCCGTTGATGTGGGACCTGGTGAAGCCGAGTTGGCTGCTGGGGTCTGTTGGCAGCATAAGTCCTACGCGGGATGGAGGGTAGGAACGGATCATCCCCGGGCGGAAGTCGTCGCAGCAGTCTCTCTTGAGGCGAAAGACGCTGCGGATGCTTGGCCACACGAAAGGTTGTTGATGTTGGTTCGACCAAGTCTCGCTTTGGGATAAATCTATCAGGCGACATCGGACTTCGGAAAGAACTTCTTGTTACTGCTGCATTTCCAGCATTTCTGACTCTGCTGCGACCTCTTTTGGGTGACGAGACCTGATTTTCTTTGGAATGAGGGACGGGTGTCAGAATAGGCTGGGCCTTGGGCTCCGACAATGATGATTGAGAAGCCGGTGTTTCAAAGAATGGCAAATTGATAGTTGCAAATTCAGTCAGTTGTACGGGTTCTCTTTCCTTGGAAGACTCGGATCGAGAGTGTGAAGTCAATGGATGTTTGTGACTGCCTGTAGAGGTTTCCTCGAAGGAGTGACGTTGCATATCTACCATTGTGCTGGATGTAGGTCGATAAGCTGTATATGAGTAATGGCCTAGAGCTAAGAAAAGGAATGTATAAGGAGGCCTCTCTTCCAAGGCATAGCGGCAAAGACGAGAAAGACGATGAAGCCAAAGACAACCTTGGAAGTCCCCAAAGTAGAAAGAGTGCTGATCACGTGAAGCTATACAAATGGGAGTTTACGTAAACACTCCACCGCCTCGTGCACCAATGAGACTATTCGAGTTGTCCCGGGGCATCTGATCAACACGAAGCAACCTGCCTAGGTAACACATTTTGCTTATTTATTATTGTCAAGTAACAAAAATGCCCAGCGTGAGATTAACTCCCCATGGCTGTACCGCTCCGGGCTGACGATTGCGATAGCATGGTGTACCACGATACAAACCAGTCGAGAAGTCCGCCGAAGCACGACAGCAAGAGCTGCAGAAGATAGAAAATTACAAGAACCTTGAGGTTTTCGTATCCAAAAAGGTTGGTCATCTGATAGATCTCACCTACAAACAGAGCCTCACGGAAGACAGGTGGCTGAGCATGAGTACACAATCGAGACCTTGAAAAAGATCTCCGAGCTGCTGTCTAGCAATCCAGAATACTACACAGCCTGGAACTACCGCCGGCAGGTACTGCAGTATCAATTCTCCCAAGCAGAAGGCTCGGATGATGATGCTGCTGCCCATTCAATCACAGAATTAATCATGAATGATTTGCATTTCCTGATTCCCCTTCTCCGGAGCTTCCCCAAGTGCTACTGGATCTGGAACTATCGTTTATGGCTGTTGGATGAGGCTCGCCGTCTACTACCACTTCCCGAGGCCCAGCAAATCTGGCAGCAAGAACTCGCCCTTGTGGGTAAGATGTTGACTCTCGATAGCCGGAATTTCCACGGGTGGGGTTATCGACGCTTTGTGGTTGAGACCTTGAAGGAGCTTGGCACTGCCGAAGAAGCAAGAAGCATGACCCAAAAGGAATTTGAATATGCCAAGAAGATGATTGGAGCCAATCTTTCCAACTTCTCCGCGTGGCATTACCGGACAAAGCTTATACAATCCCTTTTGGATGAGCAATCTGCCAGCGATGACGATCGGAGAAGAATGTTGGATGATGGTTGGTCTCACTTGTCTTATTAGAGTCTGACTTATGCTAACTTGGTTTTTCAGAACTATCTCTCATTCATCAAGCATTTATTGATCCTTATGATCAGTCACTTTGGTTCTATCACCAAAATCTGATGTGTGTGTTTGACCCGTCGATGGCGGAACGAACTATGGCTCCCAATTTGAGCTCGTCCGACCGGCTGCAGTACATTAGGAATGAGATTGAAGAGATCCAGGAGATGTTGGATGGAGCCGAAGACTGCAAATACATCTACCAGGCATTAATTGAGTGCACCCTTCTCGCATCCAAGGTTGAAGGCAGTTTGTCTTCTGAGGATCGGGACCAGATTCTGGGCTGGCTATCAGAATTGAAGAAGCTGGATCCATTGCGACGAGAAAGATGGCTTGATTTCGAGAAGACCTTGTGAATATGAATAGTTACATACCTATGAATAGAGGATTATTTGTTTATTGACCCCTTTACCCACTCTGTATTACCACCATAAGACACTGAATTCCTAAAGAAAACAAAAATACCACATTAAGACATTCTCATAGCAATATTCGATCTATAAATATATAAGTATAATATGCACATTAAGACATACCTGCGTAGAATATGCAAATGCATTCCCAACGTCTTCGACCTGTTCCGCCCTGGGGCGCCAATCAGCGTACCTGGCCGGTCGAATCACTTGAAACTCGTCAAATCCCTCCAATTCCTTCCTCATTCCATCTTTTTCTTTTTTCTCCCTTTTTCGCGAATTCCACTCCCTTGCCATTTCTGTCTTTTAGCTCTTCTGAGCCTCTGTTCTCTTGCGATCCTATGGGGTGTTCCATCTCCTGATTGTTGTGGGGTCATATAAACAGCTATGGCCGACATGTCTACGTCTAAACACAGTCCTGAATATGAAGGGGTAAGTGGTTCAGACTCTGATTCAATAGCCCAAAATTGCCTTGACACGAGCTTATCAATAGTCGAATAGGAGTCTTTTGACGACGCCCTTGAAACAGCCGAAATCCAGGAGAACAACAACCTCAACGTCACCATCCCCAAGTCCACTTCCACCCGATCGCTGACCGACAGCCCTCCAATTGGCTCACATATGTCTCCGGAATCGACGGAGAAACCTCCGTTCCCTTCTGAATCGCAGGACGAGAAGAAGACCGAGACCGTCGAGGAGCAGGACAAGGATGGCCTGGGCCTGGATGGACAGAATGACACGAAAAATAAGAATAACAAGCAAAAGGGGAATAAGCAGGATGAAGGAACAGATACCAACGATGAAAATAACTATGACACCGACAATGAGGTGAACACCGCGACCGATGAGCCCACCCACGGTGACAAGCCGGAGCAAGGGTCCGAGGTTACGCAGACAGAGGTAGAGAAGAACGGAGAAGATCATGATAAGAGCCCACTGCAGAAGTCGCCTCTACTTACATCCCACCGTTTATCAACATCGTCATCGCTCGACGAGGTAAACCTGATGAACAGCAAGGAAGACGAGCCGACAGACAAGTCACAGCGTCCAGGGGACAAAACAGAACCGCCTCCATTGCCTCCCAAGGACGAATCTGCCCCTCCGACAGGCGTAGGGCTGATGGGTCTGTCCGGTGGCCTGCCCTCCGTCCCATGGGCGCCTCCTCCAGTGAACAAGAATCCGCCTATCCCCCCGCCAGCCCCTCCTCGAAAGTCCAGCGGCCCCTTCGCGTGGTTCTCTCGAAGCTCGACCTCGAACACTGCGAAGGACATCAAATCCCCAACCGCCTCTGCCAGCCGACGCAACACTGCCACCTCCGTATCGACCCTTGGCAGCAACCTAGACCAGATCGCTCGTGATGGCGACGACGTCTCGAGTGTCGGTTCAAAGAAGCCGAGACGCAATAGCCTGAAGGATCAGTTCAAGATGTTGCGTCTGCGCGAGGAAAGCCATGCGACAGAGGTCGATCAGACGAGCGTGCGATCGGGCCAGGCAATCAGCCAGTCTGGAGCTAGCCCCCCTATCATCCCAGAGGAAGGAGAGGAGGGCATCTTGGCAGCATCAGGAGGTATCTCACCTTCAACGCCGGTCGCTCCTGGGAGAACAGGTTCTGTGACTGATGCTTCCACCCCCGTGGACTGGGAGATGTGGCAGCACCTTGTAAATAACGGGCCCCAAGCCTTGGCAAGCTCAGAGGAACTGAATGCCGCTATCAAACGAGGTATCCCTCAGACGATCCGAGGAGTTATCTGGCAAATTTTGGCGGATTGCCAGACCGCTGAAATGGAGGACATCTATCGAGACCTCGTTGCGCGTGGCACAGCACAAGAAAAAGACGGACGGCCAGTAAATGGCACTGAGACTACCTCGTCGCGCTCTTCAGTCCGTTCCCACCACTCGGGTTCCGGATCGCGGTCTAGCAGCGCTGCCCCTAGTCCATCTTACGAAGGGGACACAGATAAGTTGTCCAAGGAACAGGCCTCCAATGACGCCGAGCGTCTGAAGAAAGCAAAGACAGACGCCGTTGCGCTGCAGAAATTGGAGAAGACCATTAGGCGAGACCTGGGTGCTCGCACTAGCTACGCGAAATACTTTGTTTCCCAGGGCAGCCAAGAAGGCCTCTTTGGGCTGTGCAAGGCATACGCCTTGTATGATACGGGAGTAGGATACGCGCAAGGCATGAACTTCATTGCCATGCCATTGCTGTTCAACGTGAGTATACCTTGAATCAGGCTGGCTGACTCATTGGCTAACGATTTACGCAGATGGATGAAGTCGATGCTTTCGCCATGATGGTCAAGCTGATGAACAAGTACTCTCTACGAGATATGTTCATTCAGGATATGCCTGGGCTTCACCGTAGCCTCTACCAATTCGAGCGACTTCTAGAAGACCTGGAACCCGCTCTCTACTGCCATCTCCGGCGCCGTGGAGTTCCTCCTCAGCTGTACGCCACACAGTGGTTCTTGACTCTGTTCGCTTACCGCTTCCCGCTGCAGCTGGTGCTTCGCATCTACGACCTGATCTTCGAGGAGGGGCTAGAGACCACCATCCTCAAATTCGGTGTTGCGATCATGCGACGCAATGCGGCCGCACTGCTTGAAATGAAAGACATGAGTGTGCTCACTACTTTCTTGAAAGAGCGTTTGTTCGACGCCTACATCGACAAACAGCCATCCACCTCGTCAATTCTGGAGTCAGGCTTCTTCGGAAGCTCTGGTGCCTCTGATAAGGAGATCTACCGATCCGACATCATGGTGCAGGACGCCTGCGCCATTCCCCTCACACCAGAGATGCTTGCCACCTACACCGCGGAATGGGAAGAGAAGACTCGAACCGAGAAAGAGCGTGAAGTCGAACTAGAACACCTGCGGCACGCCGTGAGCACGCAGGGCGCGCGTGTCCGACTTCTCGAGGAACGTGCTGAAGCATCGGACAAGGAGCATGTGCAATTGGCCTCTGAGTTGGTGCACGTTAAGGTCGAGAATGAGGAGCTGCGCGACCTCAATGATGCGCTGGAACTCCAGGTCACCGAACTCAAGAACGTGGTGGACAAGCAGCCGGCCGAAGTGGAGGAGAAGCTCCGCCTGGAAATGGAACGGATCATGAAGCGGAATATTGAAGTGCAAAACGAGAACCGTGCGATGGAAGAATCAATGTCTGAGATGGAGAAGGAGTTGGTTGCCACGAAGATGAAGTGGGCAGAGGTAAGATATCTCCTTCAATATTCAGCCTGAAATGCCGGAACTGACGAACTCGAACAGATTTCTGAAAACCACGAGAATCTCCGCCAGAAATGGAGCGACCTTCGTCGTGCCCTTGACTGATCACCTATTACTTCACCCTTCAAACCCGGATACCAATATCCGGTTCTGTATATTTGGAATGCCCAATGTGGTAGCGAGGATCTGTGATCACACCATACTTATGGGCCGAGTCATTTGCTTCTGTCCTGATTTCCTCCCGGTACCTGCTTTTCCCGTTTTGAGCCAATATTATGATTTGCAACTCCCATTACGACCCTCTTCTACAAGCTCTCAGCATGCCCATTTTGGAAGGCATCGGTGTTTTGCTACCTGTTGAATTATATTTGCTTTAGTGTGTATGTCTACCTCGGATCCTCGGGCAGGGCGTACTAGACGTATGCAATGTACATCATCAATGGACTGTGTTCTCTTATTATCTACAAGTAGCTTCCACATGTACCAGCTCTCTACCTTATCTCTATACATGTACTCTCTTTATACGAAGTCCAAACATGCACAAAATCCCAATATCTCTAAATTCTCGCCTCCATTACAGAATATTCTCATAGTAACTCGTCAACACATCCTCCTTAACAGGCCCAGCACAAGCCTTGAGAGCCTTATGCGCCTCACACTCGTTATCATAGTACTTCATATCCTCCATCGAAGCAAAAGTCGTCTTGACAGACACGTTGTACCCCTTATTGCGAGGGTCAGGGATCGAAGCGCCAACCGCAGCAGCGAGGATGTATGGCTTGCCGTCCTAAAAAAGACATACCCGTCAATAACCGTTCAATTGCGTTTCCTTCCGATAACTCCCTTTCCTTCCGAGCGCCTAGTGCAACATAGTACATGTATTGTACTAACCAAGCAGCATGGACTGCACAGGGCTATACGTAGGACTGTAAAGAAGAGACAAGATGCACTCACCTTGGTAGCGGTCTTCGCGAGGACCTTGTACTGCTCTAGTACGCGGTCGCGATCCGCGTCGTTGGGGATCTTGAAGAGGGTGATTCGTTCGATTGGGGCCATTGTTTTGAGGGTGTGGAGAGTGAGTCGGGACATGGATATCGGGGTAACGGGGTAACGGGGGATATTTATATGTTCTATGGGGTTTATATGGCGGGGTTAAGGCTATGACATTGATTTACTGAGTATCCAAGGTTTCCGTCGGCTTGTGGGGGGAAGACGGAGGAGAATCCGTTCATTGATTTGGTTAATTCATCTGAGGTTCTTTTTAGGGGTTAGTTGCTGTTGACATTGATTGTTCTCTATATCTTCTCTGTCTTCTATATCGATCACTTCAATTGGGAGTTTCTTTCGGTTGTGAATAGGGCGGAATAGTGTTGGTTGGAGAGCGCGCAATTTCCGCTCGGGTAGATTTGCTGTGCGGAATAGTCGAGGATGGGGTTATATAGGCGTGGGATGGATATTCAAGTGCCTCGGTATATTATTTAGACTATTGCCCCCATGCTATAGAATGGACTACACAAGATATATCTGTATGGCTCACTATGTGGTCTACTAGAAGCACAGGACATCAGTCTCGGAACTTATTAGCTTCACTGATGCCGAGCAGATTGATTAGACTCCTTGGACTGGATATAACATCGTGCTTCCCCTTCTCTCCCATACGTGTTCAATCATCCCATGCTCCGTAGTATCAAATCCTCGCTTGGAAAGAAAAAGCAAATGGAAGGTCCAAGATCCAAGATCCCAAAACGAACCGCTGATGGTCACAGATTCCCACGCAGAGCCTGCTCCCTCTCAAACGCCTCGAACAAACTCTTGAAATTCCCAGCCCCAAACCCATCAAACGAATTCCGCTGTATGACCTCTATAAACACCGTTGGCCTATCCCCAACATGCTTGGAGAATATCTGAAGCAGGTATCCGCGCTCGTCGAAGTCAACCAAGATATTCAGCCGCTCGAGCACATCTACATCGGCTCCGAGCGTCCATGACACTTGTGTCAGGCGTTTCCGCAGATCGGCATAGTATGTAGCCGGTACACTGAGGAACTGGACACCGCGCGCTTGGAGCCCAGTTACGGCAGCCACGATGTCGTGCGTGCGGAAGGCTATGTGCTGGACTCCGGCGCCGTGGTAGTAGTCGACGAATCTGTGATGGTTAGAAGGGTTGTATGTGGGTGGAGTAGAAGATATGAGAGAGAAGAAAGGAGGGAAGAAAGCGGGACAAGGGGCGGGTTTCATACTCCTCAATCTGCGACTTCTTCTTGCCTGTTGCAGGTTCATTCATAGGCATCTTGATGGTTTCGTTTGGGGAAGCGATGACAATTGATCGCATCGCTGAGTACTCGCTGCACATATCTTTATCGTCGACGGTCCAATAGCGATGGAAGTCGAGGCATTCCTCATAACTAAAGCTCATTTGTTAGAGCGGCAATTCCAACATGGACGACATTGATTCTACTCACTATTGGACAATGCCGTCCACACCTCCCCACGACTGATTCCCAACACAGTGATCAATTTCAAGAATCTCGATGAGCGGTAGAACCTGTGTGATCGGATCTTCACTATCAAGCAATCGATACCCAGGCAAGAATGGAGCGTCCGCCGAATACCGCTCGCGGTTCACCAGAGAATGTACGGTATCTCCGTACGTTCCAACAGTTGCGGAGATGATCAACCCATGTCCCTCGACAGCAGACGTCCGCGGCTCGGCGATAGCGCGAGCACCGTTCGCAACAGCCCGCTTCCATACAGCTTGTATATCGCCCGCGATCCGGAACGCGACGTCCTTGACCCCGTCGCCGTGTAGGGTCAAGTGTTGATGGATTTCAGCCAGCGTCGCCCGCTCATAATTCGAGATCTGGCGCAAGAAACCGTCTTCTGAGCCTTCGTTCGGTGGACCACAAACTGGCCCCGTAAGGACGAAAGTAGCGCCACTGTTGGCTACAACATAGCTCACAAGATAGGGCGAGCCGGTTTCCGGGCCGCGGTATGCAATGGGGCGGAAGCCCATGCGAGTAATCCAGTACGAAGCGGCTTGTTTGGGATTGCCGACGTACCAATGGATGTGATCGAAGCCGACATACTCGGGGCCCAGCTTCGCGGGAAAGATATCTTCATTTTCGGGGACGGTCATGGCTGGTGCTGTTGATTGTGGCTGCGCTGGTATCGGTGTAGGTGTGAAGTGAGAAGCATGTCATCCCTCCGGCAGCCCTTGGCGCCGGTATAAGTTGCGGTCAAGTTATTTATGAGTGATTTTGAAGACAGCTGGGTCGGGATTGAGGAGAAAATAGAATGCTGGTGAGGGGATCCCTGCCCAGACGTGTCACATTCCAAGCCCGCATCTCCGGATCAAGCTTGGAATAGAGAGAGATGGCTATCTAAGATAAACGTATGAGGCAATGCTGAAGTCATCCATTCATGACAATTCCTTCTGCTGTCTGTGCGGGCTGTTGGCCTTATGGGGAAACAGAGCTTTGTCCTTCTTTGGTGAACCTTGGTAGGTTCGAATTCAGGCCTGTATACCCGCAGAAGCCGAATTGATGTTTTCGCGCACCAAGGAGGGTCAATGCTGTAGAGAGAAGCCGCTGTTCTCCGTAGCAAAGCGCGAAGACATGTTCAGTTGGGCCATGCATGTAACCTTTCATCCAAGTCCTGCGGCTCCAGTTTACATTGTAAACAATGGATGCCATCTCCAGAAGACCCCATCTCGCCAATTTATCCCATTCCAATGCAAGAAAGTAAAACCTCCAACCCAGCCCAATCAAACATTGGTCACGGGCTCCGGCCGACTCTTAAAGAAGATTTTATAGCGCACAATCTCCACAACCTCCAGTTCCTCATCCTCCGATGCCTGGCATTTTCGTAGCACGGCAATCGGCCGTGGCAGTTTCTTAACTTCGCCAGTCATCCGCTGGTACCGGCCAATATACATATAAGCGCGCTTCATCCATTTTTCGTCGTCTGGGTTGTGGACCGAGTAGTCTGGGAACATGAGCTTTCCGATCGGAGTTTCGAAGGTGGAGGCCGGGTTGTCCATAGAGGAGTAGTCTATATCATCCTCTTCGTTCCCTGAGGGGACATTGATTGTGCCCTGGAGCTCCAGAAGGGCCAGACCCGAGGGTGTTTGAAGGAGTGTTGGAAGGGGATTGTTCGGGGTTGAGGCGGTTGCTGTCGCCTTTACCGGGCTTGAGCAGTGTGGTCGCAGCTTTATGGAGGGCATGATGTAGCTAGGGAGTCCCAAGTGCTGTTGGATTGGAGTTGAAGGAGGAAAACGCGAACGCGGGACGCGTTTGACTATTTCCCCACACTTCTTATCGCGAGAATTGGGCATTGGATTTAGCACATACATTTTGTTATGGTTATGGTTATTATTATTTGCAAAATTGATGGGGTTAGGAGTATGTACATGACTTTAGATACATGGATTCTCAATTGTCCACTGTGTTTCTATCTTAGGAAAATAGTCAATATTTGGTCCAAATCCATCCAAGAATCCAACTCCAGTGAGTTAATGCATTGTAGAGGTAACAATGATGTAGATTTGCTACTTAGTTTTGGCGTAATAGAAGCATCCAAGGCCATCAGGTTCAGACTTGTATCATAAGAGTGTAATAGATGGCTTTCCCAAGGGAACAATTTTCGTGTCGCAAAGGGCAGTTGTCTTGAATCCCTACAACATAGCTCTGAAGGCAGAGAGCGGCGACGACCCAGCGTTCAAGATTATTAGAACTGGATGCGTGAATTCCCAGGCAACTCTCGAAAGCGGATTCAGATACCAAAGCGCCTGTGATATTATGCTTTGTATCTGGAGGTCAATAGGTCAGTTAGGGACTTTTGCCAACATTGAAACCACGTACCAATACGGAGTAGTTCAGGGGTATTTATTCAATTGCAAATAACATATGGGCACAGTGCACAATGTACATGCATAATGAGTCAAACCCATCTCAAGAAGTGCTACTCTTATAGCAAACATCTTCAAGGTTCTGCAGGCCCTTGATGGCCTCACTGGCCATATCTTCAGCAGTCCCAGCTGGACCCTGTAATTTGCCGTAACGGAGATCGCTCATATCCCCAATAGTCGTATTGAGATGAGCCAGAATCTTCGCAGCCTCTTGATCAATACCAGCAATTTCATGCTCGATATTAGTGGTAGCCGTCTCCATTTCAGCCAGGAGACTAGCCACCGAGTGATAATTTCCCGGTGCAGCAGTAGGTGGTTGGCCGAACAGATGAAGATCCATGTCTATCTCACGCTGCTCTTCAGAATTGGACTCGACTCCCGTGGCTGTGATAGCTTTTCGGAGCTCTGCTCTCTGCTTTTCACCTTGCTTGATCTCATTGTCGATGCTTTCATTGACTCGGTCCATGTCTTGTTCTCGGATCTGTTGTAACTCCCGATACATAGTTCTGATGTGTGGATGGGCTCTCAAGCGTTTTGGGAAGAGCTCTGTGAACTTTTGCAGCGACATGACTGTCGGTAGCGGGGCTGGAGAGAGCAGGAAATTGCTTAGGATGGACTCCTCGGAGGGAGGCATGATGAATGTAGATGTAGTACGTAGTGTAGAGTATGAAGATATGCAGAGATGCAGAGATGCAGAGTATGTTTTCCCTTTTTCTTGGAGACTCCGTTTGTCGCGAACCGAAGTTGACAATATTCTTCACGTGAACAAAGAATATAGAAAAAGAAAAAGGTGAATAGAAGAATGGAAATCAATTTCTTATTGTAAGAAGAATAATTGTATGAATTAGTTGTCAATGTCAAAGAGGTGACAATAAGCTGCCGCGCCTAATTTCTTCCAAGGGGCCCATTTGGCCCATCTTCGCTTGTTTTCCTTCTTCTTCCACTCGACTTCATCTACATCTACATCGAACATCGACACCCTCAACCTCTCTCTTCTAAACTTGATTCCTTCTATTCCTTGAGCTGGTCTCTCGTCTGATCTAATCTTGTTCCCTTCTTACAACCTTTGCTGAATCAAATTTGCTGTCCAAAAAAAAAGCATCTTGTATTGCCATTTGTGCATCTTCCTCTCTTGTCTTTGCTCAAGTCTGCAAGATCCATTTGCAGTCTTACAATCTATTGGAGTCTCTGAAGGCTTCGAAGATCTCTCTGATCGTGGCTGTTACCGCCTGTATCACACCCTTTTCCCGCAAGATAGGGAACATCTTAACATC
Source organism: Penicillium rubens (assembly GCF_028828025.1). NCBI lineage: Eukaryota > Fungi > Ascomycota > Eurotiomycetes > Eurotiales > Aspergillaceae > Penicillium > Penicillium rubens. The sequence goes on from NW_026890600.1 coordinate 8,152,841, forward strand.
TCTACGCCTTTGAGCTTGGAGGTTCCCAACCTGTCATACCAACTTCTACACGCACATCTTTCACCCTTCTCCGACAAAAATGGCCCCTCTTTCTATGTATAGCAAGGACGAGAAGGTCCTTTGCTTCCACCATGAGATCCTTTACGATGCCAAGATCCTGGATGTTCGCCACAAGGATCCCAATGACAAGAAGAGCCCCTTTGAATACCAGGTCCACTACAAGGGCTGGAAGAATACGTAAGTCTGGCTTGTTTTATTTCTTCCCCTGTCCATCTACATCCTGGCTGCGATGTTGAGATTGCTCCCCTCCACTCTTGGGAAGTTTGTCCGGGCCATTATACGGAAGACTTGACCTTGATCTATGCACTCTTATGTTATGCAAAAAATGCCGCTTGTTTTCTATTTCTTACTGCACTTGCTTTTGAGAATCAATATGTCCAAGATCATTCGGATTCATGAGACAATTTGCTAACATTCGACCAGCTGGGATGACTGGGTCCTGGAGGACCGTCTTCGCAAGCTCACTGAAGACAACCGCGAATTGGCCAACAATTTGCGTCGCGAAGCTGAAGCTTCTTTCCGTCTGAAGAACACCAAGACCACTGCTAAGAAGCGTGCCGGTTCCGACCGTGACTCTGTGCGGGACAGCGAGGAGCGCGGCTCCGTGCCCGGCCGTGGCACCAAGCGAGCCCGTGATAGTGAAATCGAAAAGGTATACGATTACCACCTCAACCTACTAAATATTGGTTCAATGGAACCAATACCAAGAAAAAAAATATTACAAAGGAACTATAACATTTATGATCACATACTAACAATCTGCAACAGGAGGAGAGCTTCAACCTCCGCCCCTCCGTCCGCATCATTATGCCAGACAACCTGAAGTCCCTACTTGTCGATGACTGGGAGCAGGTCACCAAGAACCAGTGCGTCATCTCTCTGCCGGCGAAGTACCCAGTCCGCCGGATCCTGCATGACTGGCACGAGGAAGAACTTCCAAAGCGGGCGGGCTCGTCTGCCGATGAGGACGTGTTGGAGGAAGTGGTTGCCGGGATCCAGGAGTACTTCGACAAGTGTCTGGACAAGATTCTTCTCTACCGCCACGAGCGCCCCCAGTACCGTGGGTTGCGTAAGAAGTTCGAGGCTGCCACCGGGGACCTGGCCGATAAGGGCCCCATCGATGTCTACGGAGCGGAGCACCTGATCCGCTTGTTCAGTATGTATCCCGTTCCGCTTCACCTTACTTCTGGTTCAGTTGTGAGAGTTGAGGACCGTGCTAATCTTGCGTTTGTATAGGCACCATGCCTGAGCTGATTGCTCAGACTAACATGGATATGCAGGCCACCAACCGCCTGCGAGAGGAGATCTCCAAGCTCTCCATGTGGCTGAGCAAGAACTCGGAGAAGTACTTCGCCACCAGCTACCTGCCGGCGGAGAGCACTCACTGAGTGCGAGAAGAGGCTTTTCTTTTGGGGGAGGGGAGGGGGGAGGAAGGGTTGCTGTTTCTTTTGTTGCGTGCGTTGGGGTGGGGGTGGCCACCCCTTCAGCAGCAACCGGTTTTTTTTAGTTCTTTTTAAAATTTCGATTCGTGAAGCGGGGGCCCGGAATACAAGATACGTTGTTTGGCTATATCTTACATATGTAATCTTCAAGGCGTAGAATATTTCAAGGTTTCGTGGGATTGCAAAGTCACGATGTACTGGGAGTTGAGAGATCAAAATCTGAAATCTTTATGATATTACTTGGTAGTTATCATTGAAGCAAGGCAATACTGACTTAACACTGAAACAGGAGAAGTATAAATTCTTAATTGGATATCTTCATAGAGAAGTTAATGACAGCACCACTACATAGTGAACTAACTCTCCACAGCCGCCCAACCATCTTGAATCCAGATCAAGATCACAGATCCATAACCTAGAAAAAGAAAGAACCACAAACCCGACACCTAAGCAACCAGTTGCCTAGCATCATCAACAGCACACCGCGCCGCACGCTTCAATTCACTCTTCCAATCCGCCTCACGCCACTTAGTCCAAGCACTCAAACCCTCAGGCGGCTGGATACTCAGCGTATCATAGCCCTGCTTAATGATACGGTGGACCTCACGCGGGGAGAGATTCTTCTTCCTTATCGACGGCAACGCCACCGGCACAGGCTCATCAGCTTTAGGACTAGCAACAGTAGCAGCAGCGGTATCCACACCCTCGGAATGGAAGAGGAGGGTGTAGAAGTGCGTAGACACGGATTGGAGAGTGTCGATGGCTGCCGAAGTCACCTCGTTGCTTTGGGAGATTGCATCGGCTGCCTTGGAAGAGGTTGAGGCGCCTGCTACGTTACCGGAGCGGGACAATGAGTATGCATCGCGGAACTTGGAGATGATGGGGCCGGTTTCGACGAGCTTGTAGAAGAGATCGTCGTAAGAGGCTGGGTCTGGGAGGAAGGTGTCGCCGCCTGAGACGCAGAATGCGATTAGATCTGCGAGGGAGGTCGTGAGGGTTTGGATCTTGGGGTTGCTGGTTAGATCGGAGGCGTAGGTTGTTAGGAAGCGCATGAGGGAGAGTAGTGTCCGCCAGAGCTCGGACCAGTGGTACGTGAGGCGGATCTTGTTTTTTGAGAGATATGTTAGGAGGCGGAGGGTGATTGCGATTGTGTGGCTGGGAGGATTGTTAGTTATGGCCCATGGCTAATGAATACATTGAAAGGTTGTTTCATACCTGTAGATGTTGACGTCGAGGCGCCGGCGAAGGTTATGTGTTATAGTATCGATAGCGATATCGAAGATGACGGTTGCGAGGACCCGGTCTCCGCTGACTAGAGGGAGGTAGGGCTGTCTCTGTCGACAGATGCGGACCTTTCGCTTGACATCTTCGCTGCAAATTTGCTTGCAGATGGTCGGGTCTTCGACCAGAATGCGAAGCGTAAACAGGTTTAGTTCGGCATAGTGCCCGACCCGCGGGGATCGATATGCATGTTGGAGAAGATAGGAGGACAATGAGAGGAAGCTCGAGAAAGGAGGTTCTTCCCCGTTTTCTGCTCCCAGATGAACCAAATGATAACCAAAGAGCTTATTGGCGTTTGTGAAGTCGTATGTCGCCATTAGGATTGCGGCTTCTTGTGCCGGACTGCCAGGATTGTAAGTTTCAAATCAATGGATTCTCCGCGCAAGTAACTTACAGATCAGCGAACATGGCCTTAGCTTCTTCCGCCGAAGGAGGGTTCGCTTTGTCCCTGGCGCCAGGAGCGAGCGCTCGTAGTCCAAAGAAAATCAATGTGTTGGTCAAGCTCCAGCCCTCGGGAATATCATCCTGGACAGCAATGTAGCCGTTTCGCAGGCGATTACAGGCCAGCCCAACACCCTTGGCAACTTTTTCGATACTGGACTCATTCACAAAATCATCAAGTCGAAGCTGGTAGGGATTTTGGAATTCAAACTTATTGTAGTTTGCCAATAATCCCAGAAGGAGGAATGGGTCGAACACTTGCAGCGGAGTATCGGAATCAGAAACATACTATTGGCAACTGTCAGTTCCTTTCATGAATAGAACCAACATGAGTAAATCAAACCTTCATAAGCGATGGAAAAAGGTCCCTGTGTGTAAGATAGGAGACCAGGCTAGTCTTGTATGCTCCGCTGGTCATAGCAATAGCCGTCTTGATAGCCTTGAGTCGCACATCAACTAGAAAGAAAAGGGTTAGGATCGACTGCCATAGCCTCAAACAAGGACAGAACAGATGGAAGTCTTACAGCTACTGCCATTGCGAATAATTCTGTCCAAGACGGCCACGAAGTCAGGAATGACATGGTCCACTTCGTCGAGTCCTGCAAGAACAGTAATGACATCCGAACTTGGGTTTGTGTATTTCTTGCTCAGAATACTCGTCAAGAAAACAGTCAAGGTCTGAGAAACGAGGTTAGGGGGTATGCTCCGGATACTGACCATGAGTTCTTACATCTAGTGCATAGGAATCCGCCGGCGCGGCCCCAGCTGCTGCCTCGCGAATGGCACGGACAAAGAAACGCCGAGTTTGGATCTAGTTATTGCATCAGCTGTTTGAGTTTTTTTTTTTTTTTTTTTTTTTTTGTTTCCGGGACGCTTTCTGAATCATGGCTTACCTGTAGACCGATTGTATCGTCTGGGCTCAAATTGTCCAGAATAGCATGGAGTTGGTTCCGGTCTGGAGGTAGCAAGAAGAGTTCTCTCCAAAAGCCCTCTGAGGGCTCTGCATCATCCGTTGCCTATAAGGAGTATGTTAGCAATATCACATAAAGCTATGTTTATGTTCGTACTGTGAAGAGATTCTCATAGAGCTGGACAATCTTAGGTTTGAAGGACTCTGGTCTACTCTGCTGGGTAAGGGGTGAGGCGTCCATGGTATCAGACAGGATGATCTACAACGGTTAGATCGCCAGCATCGGACCTCGGAAACCAAAAGAGTAAGGTTGATTTAGAGTCGAGTTGATTCAGTTGCTTCGAGGTTCAAGAAAAAGGGACACCAGCCACTTTGTCAGCGGATCCAGCCACATGTCCTCTACACTTGGCAATATGTTTACACGTTGGGATAATAAAAATGGAACAATTTTCAATATACACTGTATTCGTATATAAATTGGTGGATCTATGCAGCCCATCTACATTTTGATACTATTCCCCGCCACTTAGCTGCATTTGGAGGTGTGGCATTTTCATGAGGGGTGAGCACCTCCCTCCGAGGAACGGAATTCTCCGCGGTCAGTGATGACTCAGCTTCCGAAAAACGCATTGGATGACATTGAGATCATTCTCTGAGTTGGTTTGTCATTTGAGCTACAACATACCTAGGTACATGTCTGCGTATTTTTTTATATATTGAATAGGCAAAGAGAAAACTAGCTGATCCGCCAAGTAATCCACTTGATTAGTCTATAATTACCAAACCACCAACTCGAATGGCGCCACAACTGCCGTTGCTGCCCGTGTGGTGTGTAGAAATTACCTGACGCTGATTGGCTGCATCTGCGTCATGCAACTGCCTTACGTAATTAACTCGGGGCCACGGGGGAATCCTCAAAACAGTCAGAGATTCTTCTTCTCTACTTTGTTAATCAATCCTTCCATTCCACCATCTTTCTCTCAAAATCCTATGACCCAATAACTATCTTCGTCGAGGCTCACTCCCATTTCACATTGATTGCTCCTCGACCATGAGCTTCTCTACCACCATGCAACGTTCTGTGACATCATCCGCCACACTCCTCCGATGGGCAAAGCCTTCGGCAGGATGTCTACGCACTTTCTCGTCATATGGAAATGCCTACCTATCCTCCAAGCGGGACATGCAAACCGCAACTGCCTACCGTCCTCACACGCTTCCATCCTCTTTCCCGCCTCCCCGAAGCACCGGCGGCGCCGACACTTCCATCTCAGCTGAATTCCCTCCTTCCGACATGAAATCATATCAAAACACATCACAAGGCGCATTGTCCAATGTGAGCCTTCGGGAAAGCGAAGCGCAGAAATCGAAACCGAATTTCGCTTCTCCGTCCACCTCCAAGACTTCCCCGAAGCCCCGTCGGCCACTTCGGGCAAGAAAGGCAGCCATGAAATTGTCCCCGGTGGCCGTTGAGCAGCTTCGCAAACTGATGGCACAGCCGGAGCCGAAGTTTATTCGAGTTGGTGTCAAGAACCGCGGCTGCTCGGGTCTCGCCTATCACCTGGAGTACGTAGAGAAACCGGGGAAGTTCGATGAAACAGTCGAACAGGACGGCGTGAAGGTCTTGATCGACAGCAAGGCTCTGTTCAGTATTATTGGCAGTGAAATGGACTGGCAAGAGGATAAGCTGAGCAGACGATTTGTTTTCCGCAACCCTAATATCAGTAAGTGACCCCTGCAAAATGTGCAGCATCTTCTCAGACTTGGTTTACTGACTCATGATTACAGAGGAAGAATGTGGCTGCGGCGAGTCTTTCATGGTTTAAGCACACAGCTTAATCATTCTTTTTGATATGTTTTTTTACGGGACCTTTCGGCGTCTTTCTTCTCGGTGCATCGGACGGCGTTTTCAAAGGGGGTTTGGGGATTCCACGACTACCCTTCTGTTTGAGTATATACGCTTGATATCCAGTTGATACCTTTATCCACTTACTTTCTGCATTTTTCTATTGCGTCTTGTGGTCACTGTGGGTTCCTGCGACTCACAAGTTGGCGGGCCATGTCAAGAGACAGCCTAGAGGCTCAACCAATGAACTGTTGATTGTTTTCTTTTTGTCTGCGGGGACGTTCTTTTGATGCAAGATCAACCGGGTGATATCTTTGTGTATAGATTAGTCCGAAGGACATTGATGATGACATGTGACATACTTACCTCAAAAAATCATAAACATTTACCATAAAACTGCTTCCTTAATATTTTTGGTCTTTCTTTCCTTTCTATAGCCCTTCGTGTTGTAGAAAAGTGATAGTATGACTCCGTGCCGTTGTCTAGAATGTGTCACCTGACGGGATATGGTCCGAGGCTCCAGGATGGGGTAAGCGCCACATCTAAGTTGGCCAACTTGAACATATTGCTTGTATAGAGCGACCTCAATCCATTTCACATAAAAGCACAATATTACCTCCTCCTAAAACATGGCCTCACCCTTCCTTTCTCCATACGCCGCAGGCGAACCAGACACCGACCCGCTCCTCATCGTCGTCCGCTTCTCCGCCTCAATCCCCGACCTCCAACTAGACGTCGCAGAGCCCGAGACCACAACAGGCGCCGGCCTAAAGCAACTAATCCGAGCCGAACTCCCAAACCCCCTATCATCCCACCGACTACGCCTAATCTACGCCGGCCGCGGTCTCGAAGACACAACCGCATTAACAGCCTCACTAAAGCTCCCGCCATCACCAACCCGGAGCCCTCGCCCAACAGCAGACGAACCAGAGACATCAGACGACAATGGAAAAGGCAAGCAGGCGGTACGCGATACCCGCCCACGCCTCTACATCCACTGCTCGATCGGCGACATCGCACTCCCCGAGTCCGACCTAGCCAACGAAGCAAGCATGTCAACAACAGTTCTCCTACAGCAGAAGCAACAGAAAGCCAATGTAGACAGGAAATCTCCCGCTAAGGATGTCTCATCTCTACTTCCAACATCTGCGCAACCGAGCCACCCCCAAACCCAGCCTCAGCCAACTACCACCACACCCGCACCCCGCGGCTTCGACCGTCTCCTTTTGGCGGGCTTCACAGCGGCTGAGGTCACCGCTCTGCGATCCCAGTTCCTAGCTATGCAGTCCGTTTCCCGCACGCCGGATACTATGCCTACTGGGGACCAGCTGCGGGATCTTGAGGACCGCTGGATGGATGAGGGGTCGACGGCGGCGCAGGCTCAGGGTGGTCTTGGTGGGGCTGGGGTTGGGGATGATGAGGGCGGAATTGGGTCTGGATCGCGCGGGGCGATTGATGATATGCTTTGGGGGGCTGTTATGGGGTTCTTTTGGCCTGTTGGTTGCGCGATGTGGTTGCGTAGGGAGGAGGGGGTTTGGAGTTGGAGGAAAGGGGTTGCTGTCTGTGTAGGTGTTATTGTTAATGCTGTTTTTGGGGCGATGAGGATTATGAACTAGGGTGTTGAGATATGTCTTTCTCTCTTTTGTTATTTGGCGTTATAAGATACCCCCAATTGAAGCTGTTTGGTACTTGACAATAAAGACTTGGGACTTTGGGCGGTTAACCGTCGTATTAGAGACAGGGATTGCTTGCACCAGAGACTTGGTCTAGCTGTATCATGACTCGCCGGATGCTATCATACATAATGACAAAGATGCGACACTGAGAGAGAGACAGAGGCAATAGCCTTGCTAGTGTAGACGTAAGAGCAGAAAATAAAGGACACGAAAGATAAGACCGAGTATACAAACGCCAGCGCGAAACCCAAACGCTAATGGAACTTGCTGTAAATGACAGCGAAAATCAAAAGAACCAGAACCGTAATGATAGCAATAGTGATCATCCGATTGGTAGCCATCCTAAATAGCACACGAGAGGTCAGCAACCACGTCTATATCTGGACCATAACCGGACGAAAAGGGGGGTCAGTACCTACGGGCCATGCCCCTCAAAGTCTTGATACTAGTATCAACATAACCCTCACTCTGCTGCAAGTTATTCCGAGCATTCGTGATCTGCTCCCTCTGCTCATATAGGGTGCCGAGCGTGCCGCGGGCAACATCCTCCGTCTCCAGCGCCATACGCTGACTCTGCTGCAGCCGCGCTGAGCTGCGCTCTAGCCGGTCCGTACCAGAAAGTAACTGCTGTCTTTGTTCCAAGTGCTCATCCTGCGGCTCGTCGGTGTACCGGTCGCCGAAGAGTGCTTGCCGGTCATCTGAGAGGGACTTTAGCTTGCGCTTGACCTCGTCGATGTCGGTTGAGTAGTTGCGGAAGCGGATATTGACTTTTGACCGGGTTGCTGAGGGGATGTTTTGCTTCTCCATGCGCATTTGGTCGAGCTAGATGGGGATTGATTGGGTTAGTTTTTCTTGTTCTTGCAGCTGTCCGTTGTTCTCGCATTGTGGCACATGAGAAAGCCTTAGGGGTTCGCTGGACTCACCAGTTCTGTCGCTTCTTCGAGGACTTGTGTTGCGTGGCTGATTGCTGATTTCCGTTGCTCGCCGCTTGCCTCGGCGATCTGGTCCAGCTTCTGGTTCAGATCGGCTTGCACCAGCTTCAACTCGTTCTCGTAGCTGGCGAACATCTCCGAGCCGGCGTCTGTGTCTAGTGGGTTTGACATGGTGATTGTATGATATGTGTACCGGCTTAAGGGAAGTGAAGATCTGCTGTCTGTAATGGTTGATGTGTTGATATAGGCTCCACTTTATCTGGGGCGGGTGACGCTGTTCAATAGTGCTGAGTGGCGGTTCGGTCAACGGCTCTTGTTAGGGTGGCTTCACTTTGCGATCGATGTGAACTGGCTTTCCCGAAGTACTAGGGAACACAAAGAGAAAACAGTTGTAATAACCAACGGTGCTAGGATTCGCAAACGTTGGAACAGGAACGAGTGACGGTGAGACACACGTGATTCATCTAAGCCTCGGGGTTGCATTTGCGACGGGCAGATGACATCTATACACTCTTTACACTCTTTACACTCTATTTTGGATCTACAACCATTTTATCTTCTGGAAGTTGCAATAATTTGGAAATAGAATTTAATACATAGCATTAGCGTAACACCAGGCCCACACAAAACGATTCGCCTTTTCAATAAACATCCAAGATACCCCTTTGGTATACAAGATCATGGAACTCTCTCACTCGTAGCCATTTATGACAGGAAATTCTTGCTATCTTGATCCACAATGATTGCGCTGCGCTTGGCATCCAGGAAGAGATCCTCGCACTCAGCAATATCGGCCTCCTCAATTGCGCCGGGGCGGCCATTGACACGCGAGAGAATGCTTGCGGGGGCCAACAGCTGCAGGGCATACCGCAAGCTGACCTTACTGCCATGCTCCGAGACCTTGTTCAAGGCAGGTTCTGCGATATTGAGACCTTCAATCTTGGCGCGCAACCGGATGATAGTCTTGATCTCCTCGGGAGAGTAGGGGTTGGTGGGGATGATAAGAAGGCGGGCAAGCAGATCAGGGGGGATACCATGTGCGGCGCTGATTTCGTGAGTACCGCGAATGACTGTGTGACCGCGGTTGGAGGCAAGGATGACAATCGGGGAGATGGTTGATTCAAGGGCACGGTTCAGATATGTGAAGCACTCAATGTCAAGCATGTGCACCTAGAGAAGAAGCGGGATTAGAGACATGATCCAATAATCTACAGGTTAGACTCCTCCACGTACCTCATCGATGAAGAGAACACCAGGGACCAACTCCGCGACACCCTGATCAATGTATCGGTTGACAACCTTGTTGATTTCCTGACGCAATTTGTCCGTGATTTCCGTCTTCTTGGGCTTCATCAGCTGACCCATCATACTCATCACGTCTTGTCCGCCTTGGGGTCGGGCATTGGCCATATCCAGGTCGTGAAGGGTCACATCCTGGACAATTTCCTTCTTCTTGTGAACCTCGCCCTTGGGGACAGGCACATACTCCTCAGCCTCGAGATCGAATTCGGTCGCATAGGCATCGGATCGCCCGACTCGCTTGCATGAGCCGGTGTTTGCTTCAATGTAGATAACGTCTCCGACTGTGACACGCTCCTTCTGGATGGCTTCGTAGATGCTGGGGTCCAGGCGCAGCTTCTTGGAGCCCTTAGCGGACTTCAACCCGATGATCAGATGGCTAATTGTGCGCCCGTATCCGCCCAGTGGGTTCTCAGCCTCCTCGGGGGTAAGCTCTGTAACCTCTCCCTCGTAAACTTCCTTTGTTTCGCGAACACGGAGGCCTGTCACAGGTTAGCTTGAATTTCCACCCTTGTTGGGCTTCTCCTAATGTCGCATTGCATACCAATAGCTCTCCGGAAGTTCTCCATCAATGCCTCGGTCTTCTTGACCTCTGCGGAATAGATTTCGCTGCCAACAATCGGGCAGAAAGGAACCTTGGTTCCCAGCTCCTGCGATACGGCAAGAGCTAGAGCAGTCTTTCCAGTACCAGGGCCACCAGCAAGAAGCACAGCCCGTCCAGCCATCTTCTTTGACTTAATCAAGTCCACCACGACACCGCATGCCTGCCCATGGTTTGAATCGTTAGTTATTCGTTACTGTGAACCAGATACCCTGGTGGATGCAGCATTGATATCCACTCACCTCACGGGCAGCTCCTTGTCCCACAAATCCATCCGCATTGTTCTCCGGAGTCCCATCAGAGCGCAAGCCTAGACCCCGAATGTGTGTATGCGCTGCGGTCCTGTTCTCGCGCGAGTTACCCTTTACTTCACTGATCTGGACCATGTTTGAGATAGGTGTGGCCGAGTAGAGCCACAGGTATTAACGAAAGATAAGACGATCAGTTGAGAAGAAGGGAGTAAAAATAAATCAAAGCTTCAAAGGAACAGCGTAGATAGAAAAGAAAGGAAACGCGATGGTTCTCTGTGAGATATGCTTCTGGCCGAAATTCGCGAGCAAGGGATCGTCGAATGAGAACGCCGACCCCAGGGCGGTGAGCTGCCCCAAATTCTTCCCTGTTGGACCTCTCCGCCCGTTGTCAATTAACGACCTTCCGACTCTTTGCATTCTCGACATTCTGCGAGGGTCCGATACCTGTCAAACACAATGGCAGGCCTACAAGCAAGGTCCGCAATGGCCGCCCCCTTCTCTTTGGCCTCGGCCTTCCGCAGTCTTTCCATCGCCACACCAAAGCGGTCCTTCTCAACGACGCCGGCAACGCAATCGGTTCCGAAACTACCGGAAACCGCTCCAGTCTACCCCTACGGACCATCACAGTGGTACAAGCAGGCTGACTCCGGCCTGTACGGAGGTGCTTCGATCCGGTTCGGCAACAAGATCTCCAAGGGACGCAACGAAGGCAAGACACGACGAAGCTGGAAGCCCAACGTACGCCGAAAGAAGATCGAGAGTAAGGCTTTGGGCGAGTCGGTGTATATCAAGGTCACTCGTCGCGCCTTGCGGTCAATCTACAAGGCCAAGGGCCTAGACAACTATTTGCTGTCTGATCGGCCAACGCGCCTCAAGGAGCTCGGTCCTTTCGGCTGGAACCTTCGACACCAGATTATGCAGACTCCGGCGATCAAGGAGAAATTTTCAAAGCAACGCAAGGCTTTCGGTGTCCCTGAACCCCCGTCATTGAGCGAATGGTTGAGGGACCACAAAATGGAAATCAGGGACAAAATCGAAAACCTGGACATTGATGCAATGACCAAGCCTCGCAAATCTCGGCAAGGCACCAAGTTGCCTACTCGGTAGAGCAGCTTGGGCGAACTTGAGTGCTGAGGGAATTGGCAGGCGCTTGTATCACTATCCTGAAGAGCGATGGACGGTTTTGTGTGCACCATGGGGTTTGTGCCATCTTTGTACGCTATCTCGACTCTCCTGGCGGAAATGATGGTCACGGCTTTCTAATTTGGGTGCGGTCTCTTTTTAAATTTGCATATTGGGTCTTCTGTGTATTATACTCCAATCTTACTTCATGTTCACTTATCAAGACGTTTCATCTGATCATTTTTATGCCATGTCTATCACAAGTAAGTATAAAGAGAGTATAGCACTCCACCGAAATCAGTATTCCCCCAAGCCAAAGAGGGGCGGAAACATGAGCATGTCGTCGTCAACGCCATAGGCACCGCCATAGGCACCGCCAATTCCGTTTTCAAGTGGAGGAAAGGCCTGGGCATCCACTCCAGCCATCGATTCAGGATGAGCTGGTTCACGGAAAAACGGACACTCTTCGGAGCACGCGTGACCACCTAAACTCCCAAGCATAGTTTGGTCATCCGATGCCCGCAGTTGGTGGTGGGATTCCTCATTTAGGCTCGGGAAATCTTCCGTGATCATCTCGCGTATCATGCGCAGGACACCCCGATGCATGATGATCGATGTGAGCAAAGGCATCTGGGATTGAATGTAGGAAGCAGACTCCGCCGATATGCGCCTCGGTGGCGGGTCTTCCTCTGTCATTCCGTAGAGTGGAACTTCTTTGGCTAGAACATCGAAGACATCACGCAAAGGTTCAGCCTGAACCCATCGCTCGGCCAGGATGGCCAGTGCAGTTGAGCACGCGCGTAATGCGTCCGGGACTTCTCGTGATCGGTAGGCGACGGTTTGATATTGAGGTGGAGTCGCCCAGAAGCAGTATAGAAGGGTGATACCTACGGCGACTTGGCTCAAGAGCTGATCACCAGACTGAGTCAGTTGATGGGGAAAAGAATAGAGGGATACCAGCACATACCCCAGGCCATAATTGTGCTGTCTGTCGGTCCTTCTGGAAAGTCCTAAATGTCATAGCAATCTGAACACAGGCTGGGACTGACCGGTCACCAAAGCCATTGCAGACGTTTGCTTTGGTTGGTTGGTGTAACAGGAGGATCGTGTAGTTGTAAGCCATGCCAACCCATCGATCGCTCGTGTAGCTTTTGGAGGCGACATCGCTCAATAGCCGTAATTGAGACCTCCAGGAGTCCAATTCACCCAACATGTGTTCTCGCCATATCATTGAGGCGTCGATTTCTTTGAAATCAGACCGCATCATGGTGCTGATGATCCGGGATTGTATACGTCTGCACCGGAATAGGTGAAGAGCTGGTGAGACATGTGTTTTCTGCGATGGTGTTTCTATTCGAATGCGGCTATCCTCTGACCCTTGGTGGTGAAGGTCCGCGTCTCCGACGTTTGAAAAAAGCTACCATTGTCAGTGTGTTCAATGTTATTTTCAGGTACAGATCCTGAGGTCAGGTTATTGGGAAATGACTTACCTCCACGCTAATGTGTTCATCGTTTATATTGTTGGGGATGTGGTAAATCCAACTGACAAATCGATCTAAAGCATAAGCAGACCAAAACACTCGACGGCGGGTTTGGACCTCTAAGGAAAACGCGGGATTCGGCACCTGCGGCTCGCTCTCCGCTAAATGAAGTTGGGCCATGACACAGTATCTCATCATTGCAGAGACAATTGTGACAATCATCTGTGAGGATGGAGAGTGAAGTGCATGCAGAGTCAGGAGGAGATATGCCTGTGCATGTAGGACAGAATCGGGTTGTGCGAAAACATGGGCAAGATATTGCATGGCACTGTTATACAAGGACTAAGTTGTTAGATTTCCTTCGTAGCCTTGGATATTTGATATGCACTTACTTGAGAAGTAGCAATGTCTTCGACAGAGACACGAGGTGTTAGAAGTAGGGCAACAGCATGCACCTACAATGTATCGAAGGTTAATATAAATTCGAATTAATGAGTATTTTATCCATACCATAATCACAAAATAGTCCTTCCATAGAGACTGCTGATGTCTGGCCCTGTCCATCTGCGAACGAGACTTCCAAGATTCATACCAGCCAAGAAAAGTAGCCAGATGAAGAAAGGGATATCGTGGGTTAACTCGTTCCAAATATATTTGAACCAAACGATCAGATGTCTCATTTGAAAACAGTGGGACACGATCCGCTTGTGATACTTGTTTTGTGAATTGAGAGAAAATGGTGGCAATTGGACCTTCAGACTGTGTTTGGAGAAATCCGGAGGTCTCAGTGCCTGTGAGAGTAGCTAGTATACCAATCAACAAGCTGGAATGTCCACATTGGCCATGAGTATCCGGTAGGCCCTCCACCACATGGGGGAAAGGTAAATCTAATGATGCGCCTGTGGCTGAAGATCGTAGAGTGGCAGTATCCGATGACGCCCCGGCACGAGGCATACTGTGAGGGTATGGTGACCTTGACGCAAGAGAAGCCTGAGAAACATGGTCCGTTTCATTGCCCCTTTGATATGGAGATTCCTGCGTAGGTGCTTGCTGGCTGGCAGAGAGATTCTCTGACCTCTTATCTGGAATTTGTGACTCGAGGTTCACAATTCTTTCTTCAAGAGCTCGGGTGTATCTATAAAGGCAGTTAGCAGGACACCTGTGGCATGGTTGACTCGACCTACTCGGTACTGACACGAGCCTTTCGGCTCACCGGCTCACTTGAGATACATTCTATATACAATCAGATGAGATTGTCTTGTTGTTTGGGTCATTATATACTTACCCGTATTTGCTGCTGTGCAATTATCACACGGCCTGCTTCCCGTACACTGGCTTTGGTTAGTCTGTCTGCGGTTCAAGGCTGTAATCCAGTACTCTCACCTTTTGTTTCCGTAATCGACACCGTCGGCAAGCCAATGCTTTTTGCCTCTTCCTAGATGGTGCTACTTTGTTTCTTTCCATTCGGACTCGGCATCTAGCGGCTCAGTAGGTTCATCGGACATCTTAGTCCGATGACGGTTCCTTTTCGGCTCCATCTATCCACGTGACTGGACATTTGCCAAAGGACGGAGGCTGAAAGACTTGATTATTTGATCGTTGGCTTCATTTTAGTATGTTTATAGAGATAGCAGACTGATTAGATTCAAGGTTAAGTTCAAACTATTGGTGAAATTGCAGTGCAAGCTCATCGGCATGCCAAGGTCCGGCGGACATTACAGCCTCCGAAAAGAGTCCGAATTGACTCAGAAGCTGAGAGGGGTAACTATTTATTCTGACTCTTTTCAAACTTTGCTCTTCAAATATTTCACTACAGGAGTACCCTATAATGCCCCAGAAAATCACCGTTGCTGTGGCGCAAGCCCGCACTCTGTCTACACTTGAGTTGACCCTCGCGTCTCTCAAGCAGACCACCCAGCATGCAGCTTCAAAGGGTGTACACCTTCTGCTTTTCCCAGAAGCTTATCTAGGCGGGTATCCTCGCACTTGTGATTTTGGAACTGCTGTTGGCGCCCGTGCCCCCCATGGCCGGGATCAATTTCTTGAATACTTCCGTGCTGCCGTTGACCTCGGCGATACGCCTGCTGGAGCAGGAGATGACTGGGTGGAGCGTAAGCTGCCCGTGGCTCAAGGTCGAGACCACCGTGGTGACGGGACAAGAGAGTTCCTCGAGCGGGTGTCCCGCGAGACGGGTGTCTTTATTGCAACTGGGTTGATTGAAAAGGCCGGGGGGAGCTTGTACTGCTCCGCGCTGTATGTCGATCCATTGCGGGGTGTTCTGGGGAAAAGACGAAAGGTTATGCCAGTAAGTACATGGCCATTGATTTTTGCTACCAATCGTAATCGATTTGACTTGCTGTCGAATGCAGCGGGATTGGAAGATACAGACTAATGCTGACCTGGAATTGTTGAAAAAGACTGGCTCTGAACGTCTTGTATGGGCTCAGGGCTCTCCTTCTACCCTGAAAGCTATCACTACGGAGCTCAATGGAGTGAAGCTTACTATTGCCGCCGCTATCTGTTGGGAAAGCTTTATGCCTTTGCTTCGTCAAAGTCTTTATTCGCAGAATGTGAACATCTACCTCGCACCAACAGCCGACGGCCGCGACACTTGGTTGCCTCTCATGCGTACTGTTGGCTTTGAAGGCCGCACTTTCGTGCTTACCTGCAATCAGTGCGTGCGCTACAATGAACTGCCGTCCTGGATCACCGAGCAAGGTAAAACTACTGAAGGTACGTGGTTGTCTGGGTTATCCCAAGTTTGTTCTACTTAGTTCTTCGAATGACTCATGATCTCTTAGAAGCTCCAGACCGCTATATATCACGTGGTGGCTCCTGCATTGTCGGACCGATGGGGGAAGTCGTGGCTGAACCTATCTGGGAAGTCTCCACTGACGATGCAGCTGATGGCTCTAGCATCGAAAGTGGGCTTGTGATTTCTGAGATTGACTTGGAGGATTGCGAGCGAGGTCGACTTGACATGGATGTTGCCGGAAGTTATTCCAGGGATGCATTCCGGTTGACGGTTGACGGCTTGGACTTGAACCCTCCTCCGTTCTAGGGAGCCAATTAACCCTCATAAGGCTGAGAGGTCTTTTGAATATGTACAGAAGAGTCAGCAAGATACTAGTATATGTATCATCTTTAGGACATATATTTCTATTTAGCATACCTAAGCATTAGTATTTGAAAATAAAAATAAGAAAGGGCCAAAGGAGGTAGTTGTGTTCAGATGTATTCATAGTACTAGTAGACAGGGCGGATCTATATATATCAGCCCTCTCGTTTTCTTTGATAACTCTTGCCTAATGAAATCTATTTGAGCTAATCGGTACCTAGGTAAGTAATAGATATGTTATCTCTGGTTATTTGCAATGTCCTAATTATAAATTCCCAACTGGATGCGGGACCCTGAAGGGGAGTTGGAATGCGGCGAGAAGGTGGACCGCATTCGGACGCCACATGTCTCGGGATCTTCGCACCCGCGTCGATCTTCAAGTCTCTTTCTTCGATACCCTTGGACTTTGCCATCTTTCTTACTATGATTTGATTGAAACAGAAGCACTGTCCTTATTGCATAAAACATAGGGACAAACACACGCCTTCATGCAGTTCGCGCTACCTCCGCGGCGGAGCCCGCATCCTCTACCTCTCTCCCGTTCCTCTCGAATGCCATCCTATCGCAGGAAACAATTAAAGTCGGTCGCTGTCCTTGCATTCGCAGTATTATCCATTATTTATCTCCTCCACTACCTCTACTCCTCATCTTCTACGTCCGTTGTTGCTCCGGCGAGTACTTCTGGTGTGGTAATCATCACACTGCTAGACCGTCAACGGTACAGCGAGAACTATCTCAAAAAGATCGTCGCAAACCGGGAGGATTATGCCAAGCGTCATGGTAATAACCCCTCTATGAAGCAGTGCGGAAGAGCTTCCGTCGTAATGAACTCGATCTAACCCTCACATGGGAACAGGCTATACCAACTTTTTCGCAAGCGTGTCGGATTACGACGAAGTCGTTGGCGATGCCCCGATGAGCTGGGCCGTCGCACCGGCCACCCGTCATGCCATGGCTACACATCCTCGCTCGGCGTATTTCTTCTATCTCGCCCCTAATGCTCTGATCATGAATCCTACTAAATCACTCAAGTCTCACATTCTGGAGAAGGGCCGCCTTGAAGACTTAATGTTGAAGGATGTGCCCGTTGTCCCGCCAGATAGTATCATCAAGACGTTTGCGCACCAACAGGAAGCGGACGTCGACCTTATCATCACCCAAGACAGCGAAGATTTAAACCCGGGGGGCTTTATCTTGAAGAATGGAGAGTTTGCCCGTTTCTTCCTGGACGTTTGGTTTGACCCGCTTTACCGCAACTACAACTTTGCTAAGGCGGAGACCCATGGACTGGTAAGACAAGTCTTTTACAATATTGCTCTATCTTTATAGATAGAGCTTCTGAGCCTTGGTCCTAACCGAATTTCTGCTAGGATCACATCATGCAGTGGCACCCAACTGTCCTTGCTCGAACCGCCTTAGTCCCTCAGCGCATTCTAAGCTCATATAGCAGTGACTCTCCGGGTGCTTCTTTGGATGGCACGTACAAGGATGGTGACCTCGTTATCCAATTCCATGGATGCGATGATGCAGAGGGCCGGGACTGTGCCCGCGAACTAGAGCCATACTATAAGCAATGGGAGAAGAAGACACAGAGCGATTAAATGTTTTCTGAAGTGGCTTGCATCTAGGAGTCCACTGTTTCTACGGGGAGTCGGCGTTTTGCTTGGGATTTTCCACCTGTTCACAGATACAATGTTCTAGGGGTGGTCGGCGTGTGGTCGTGGAGACCTCAACATATGGCATATTTTTGCTTTCAATTGGTATGCATAGCTGCAAAAGGAACACGGTAATCATTCACTTTTATTATGTCTAATACCAATATAATACATCGCCTCATGATATCAGTTTAGCGAATACCGCTTATCATAACAACTAGGGTTGATCGATAAGCTGCTTGGACCTGTTTCGAGCCGACAAGCAAGGCATATCGGTTTTCTTCCTCTTCTCCACTCACTCAATCATTTAGCCCATCGCCATAGCATATGGGTTCGCCAATACCAGCCTAGACTTCACCACTCCGGTAACTTCTTAGGCAAGGCCAGGGAAGATGACAGCGCGCTTCTTCTTATACTTGTCACCAAACTCCTTGCGGTAGCGTTTCTCCTTCTTCCAAGCCCAGCTCCACATCTGCAACCCACCAACAAGAATGAACAACAGCACACTCCAGTTCAACTGGCTGACGAGGAAAACACCCAACCAAGCCAGGATCTCAAAGAAGTAGTTGGGGCAGGTAACGACGGTGAAACCGAATCCAGACGGAATGCCTCGCTCGGTGGTACCAGGGCGGCGGAGATTACGCAGAATGTAGTGCGCATTCAGGTTCGCCAGCTCACCGAAGACAAACAGCGCCAGTCCGGCATACACAAGAGTCTGACTGGGGTTACTCGAGGCGGCAGCCGCGTCTGGGTGGAATACCCAGTAGGCGATATTGAAACCGGCCAGAATCCAGTAGTGGGCGCTGTTCTTGAAGATGTTGCGGGCAGGCATGGTGGCGCTGCTGAAACGGTGCACAAAGATTGTCTCGAACTCGCGCTTCAGGAAGTGCACGCTCAGCAGCGCGCAGACTAGGAGCTGGAGGTCTGAGGGGGAGGGGAGGGGCTTATCGTAGGTGAAGTACAGGAAGGGTCGGAGTGGGAAGAGGAAGAGCGCGGGGATCAGGAGTGGGCCGAGGTATTCGATGATGAAGACGGTACGCCAGGCAATTTGGGGTCCTGTTGGGTTGAAGAAGTATATGTTAGATTTTGTTGGGAATAGTGCGCTGATAGGGGTTGGAGTTGCATTGTCCATGATATGGGGTATAGCCACGCACCGAGATCCTTGACGTAGATCACGCTTGAATTGCGCATGCCAGTGTCCTCGATTGTCGTGTTGATCGAGTTCGGGACTACGCTGTGATCGCTACCCTTGGTGATTCTCATCCGGTGGGTTGAGCAACCGGATGCTGCGGAGAGTGCAGTATGCAATTCTTCACTGGAGGCATTGAGAGGGATCTCAATTTCCTTGGGAAGCTTCCGGATGGGTTTGCCTGCTTTTAGATTAGCAATGCTTTTCTTTGCTCCCTGGTCTTACTGAGAGCTTTAGGTAAACAAGAGCTATGAATGCATACCCCTTGGCTGAACGACGAGCGTGATTTTATCAGCCGCCATGATGATAAATTAGCTCCAGCAGATATGATGCTTAAACGATGGAGCTTTATTTAGGACCACTAAGAGAACTTGAAATCGCGACTTGGCTGAAAAACAGGGCTGCCTGAGGTCGGGCCTCGGTTGGCATCACGTGTTGACACCTGAGGCCAAAGTCCCAACGCCTAGTTAGTATTTCAATTTTCTGGTGAGCGCTCACCCATGCCTTTCCTGAGATGGCCTCCCAAGGCAACCTGCCTTGGCAGCTTACTGAGAACCGGGGGTTCGTAAGAAGTACTACAATCAGTGCGCCTTGGCGAGGCTATGCCTGTTGCCCCGGATGACGTTTGTCTTCTTCACTGGAAAGTGGACTGGCCCGCCAATGGCACATTCCGTTAACTGCAGTATATCCTCATGGACCATATTAAATGCTATAATTTACTGGGACAACAAAGGTTATATATTTACTCCGTCGTCTCCCAAGTCATCTGGGCTGTCAGCTGAAACGACCCGTCCTCGGGAGCTAACGAGGCCCAAATATGCACGATAGCGGGGCAGAAAAGTTGTTAGGCAGTGTCGGGTTGTGTGGGAGCTGAGAAAAACAAGCTACTGTACCCGTCAAAATGGTAACGTCAAATCAGAATCAAATTATATCGCCCCGGGGGTCTCAGCTCCCATTTACATGGTTAGTTTGGCCGAACAGTATCGCCAATCAACCAAAACAAACCCCTCCAAGTCCATCGGTATTACTCCGTACTCTGTACTATCTCTCGAAAACATTATCTTGCAGATCGTTGGATCCATTCAGCCGCTGTCATTTCTCCAATCATAGTGTGCCATTTGACCACATCTTGCGAAACTACTTAATTGAACCATTTGAGTATGCTAATATAGCTCATGTCTATCAGTTTACCCAGGTCGTATTCCGGGTTATCCGCTAGCCATCTGATAAGTGGCTACTCAGTAAGCCAAAATGCTGTAAGACTTGATTTGACAGGGGCTACCCCGTATAGCACGCACGAATCAGAGATATCTGATTGCTCATAGCAGCCAGTGGGGCGTTCCTGTTCACTCAGGTCCACCTTGCGCTGAGAATGGTCAATATATGGGGGCGCGGCTGGACTAGCAGAATGTGCATTCAGCCGTACGCTTTGCTCGGCTGATGGCCCTCGGCTTACTCCGTGATTATTCCCATGGGAGGCTTATAATAATATCCTATCCCATTTCCGCCGAAATGATCGCATGATGATTCACTTCTTCTTTCCCTAACCACCTTGTGATTGTTGTGCTCTTTTGCTGCTTTCCTATATACGGGGGTTCCTAGGTTGTCTATCTTATTGCTTGGATACCTCGCCCTACCTAACTGTGCTTGACATATACCGGTAGGCGACTAGACGTTCCATTATTCTTGTTCATCCTCTACCTCGCACTGTTCAGCCCCGGCTCAAGGTTTTCCAGAACCCTTAGTCGCAGAATACTACTCCACTGGTATATATGACATTGGAGCTAACATATTATTCGCAGTTCGCACTTGAATTCTTCTGTATTATTCTATTGTATCATATCAACTGATTTCGCCATGGCTGAGAAAGAGTCCAACTCCAGCGGCAAGATTGCTCAGCTCGAGCAAGTTGTGGCTGCTGCCTTGCGGCCCTTGCCCACCCAAACTGGCGATGGCAGCTACGTACAAGAGCCAACCGTGACTGGCCTTGCTAAGGACCTGCTCAATTTTGACTTGAAAGATGCCAAAACCTTGGCGGACATGGCCAAAACTGCTGTGACTGGTAAGGCTGTGAATGACAGAGATTATATCATGGAGCGCGTGATTCAGGTTTGTGTTTCCGCGAGAAATTGGCCATCTTCACACTCTAACTCTTCTGCAGCTTGCTTCTGGCTTGCCTTCGACATCTCGAAATGGCAAGGAGCTGACCAATACCTTCCTCACCCAGTTGTGGGGTGATCTGGAGCACCCGCCTATCTCGTAAGTCATGCAAAGCAATGTGGTATGTGTGGGAAATGTCCAGTAACTGACTCTTGATGCAGCTATCTTGGACGTGATGCGGCATACAGGAAAGCTGATGGATCTGGAAACGTATGGATCGTCCCCTTATGGATTGAGAATCTCTGCTAAACAACCCTAGAACACTTTCTGGCCTCAGATCGGTGCTGCTAACACTCCATATGCACGGTCTGTTCGACCGAAGACTATGCAGCCTGTTGCTCTTCCGGAGCCGGAGGCTCTTTTCGATAGTCTCTTGGCCAGGAAGGATTTCAAGGAACACCCGAACAAGATTTCTAGCGTGCTATTCCATCTTGCCTCTATTATCATTCACGGTAGGTTATTGTCCATTGGTTGAGATATCTGCGATAACAGAAGAAGAACCGAGGCTAACAGATCCCAGACTTGTTCCAGACGGATCCCAGGGACCAAACAAAATCATTGACGTCCTCGTACTTGGACTTGTCTCCGCTTTATGGTAACAACCAGAAAGAACAGGATACAGTTAGGGCATTCAAGGATGGAAAGTTGAAGCCTGACTGCTTCTCAACCAAGCGGGTTTTGGGATTCCCCCCTGGCGTTGGTGTCATACTCATCATGTTCAACCGCTTCCACAACTCAGTTGTTACTCAATTGGCAGCTATAAATGAAGGTGGTCGTTTCACGAAACCGGATGAGTCAAATGCCGAAGCTTATGCTACCTGGGATAATGACCTCTTCCAGACCGCAAGACTGGTTACTTGTGGTCTTTATATTAACATCATTCTGAAGGACTATGTCCGGACCATTCTCAACGTCAACCGAACTGACAGTCTGTGGAGTTTGGATCCCCGTGCCGATATCAGGGATGGCTTGCTTGGCGAGGCACCTGCCCAGGCTACCGGAAACCAAGTATCTGCCGAGTTCAATCTTGTTTATCGCTGGCATTCTTGTGTCTCGTCTAGGGACGAAAAGTGGTCAGAGGATCTGTACAAAGAAATATTTGACGGGAAAGATCCGAAGGAGATTAGCATGCAGCAATTCACAGGGGGTCTTCGCCAATGGGAATCAAAGCTCCCCGCAGATCCCCAGGAACGTCCTTTCGCCAAATTGCAACGCCAAGCAGATGGAAAGTTCGACGATAATGATTTGGTCAAGATTTTCGAAGAGAGTGTTGAGGACCCTGCCGGAGCTTTCGGTGCTTTGAATGTGCCAGATGTCTTCAGAGGCATCGAGGTTCTCGGCATCAAGCAGGCACGCTCTTGGAATTTGGCTACCCTGAACGAATTCCGTCAGTACTTTGGTTTGGCTGCTTATCAAACCTTCGAGGAGATCAACCCAGACCCATACGTCGCGAACCAGCTTAAGCATTTCTATGACCATCCTGACCTTGTCGAATTGTACCCTGGCCTCGTTGTCGAAGAGACCAAACAGGCTATGACCCCGGGTAGTGGTCTATGCACCAATTTCACCACCTCTAGGGCCATTCTCTCGGATGCAGTTGCCTTGGTTCGTGGCGATCGCTTCTATACTGTCGACTTCACACCGAAGCATCTCACAAACTGGGCATTCAATGAGATCAACAATGACGTCTCTGTTGACGGTGGCCAAGTCTTCTACAAACTGATCCTGAAGGCCTTCCCCAATCATTTCCGTGGCGACTCGGTTTACGCACACTTCCCGCTTGTTGTGCCCGATGAGAATAAGAAGATTCTGACCAGCCTTGGTAAGGTTAAAACCTATAGTTTTGACCGACCATTTTATAAAGCCCCGCCCCTCTTCATCAACTCCCACTCTGCTTGCACAAAGATCTTGAAAGACCAAGAAGGCTTCAAGGTAGTGTGGGGCGAGAAGATCCAATTTTTGATGGAGAATAGTGGCCGCCCTTATGGCCGAGACTTCGCCTTGTCGGGTGATCTCCCAGCCAACGCAGCTTCTCGAAAAATGATCGGTGCTGCTCTGCACCGTGATAAGTGGGAATCAGAAGTGAAGGCCTTCTACGAGGACATTACTCTGAAGCTCCTCGAGCGAAACTCCTTCAAGGTTGCTGGCGTCAATCAGGTTGACATCGTTCGTGATGTTGCCGTTCTTGCCCAAGTTAACTTCTGTGCAAACGTCTTCTCCCTATCTCTTAAGACAGAGTCAAACCCAAGAGGCGTGTTCAGCGAGCAGGAACTGTACCAAA
The DNA here is from genome assembly GCF_028828025.1 of Penicillium rubens. Lineage (NCBI taxonomy): Eukaryota > Fungi > Ascomycota > Eurotiomycetes > Eurotiales > Aspergillaceae > Penicillium > Penicillium rubens. The sequence goes on from NW_026890600.1 coordinate 8,176,586, forward strand.
TTTTGGCAGTCATCTTCGCTTCTATCTTCTACGATGTTGACGTGTCCAAGTCGCTGCAACTTTGCCAGACTGCTCGCAATGTTGCACAGCAGCTGGGCGAGTTGACGCTAGCCAACGTCGAACTAGTTGCTAAGACTGGGTTTATTTCCAACCTGGTCAATCGCCTACACCGCCATGACATCTTGAGTGAATATGGTATCCACATGATCCAACGTTTACTTGACAGCCAGCTGCCGGTTAAGGACGTTGTGTGGTCGCACATTCTTCCCACAGCTGGTGCATTGGTTGCCAACCAAGGCCAGCTTTTCTCCCAATGCATCGACTACTACCTTTCCGAAGAAGCGGCGGAGCATTTGGCCGAGATCCAGCGCTTGTCTAGGGAGGACACTCCTGAGGCTGATGAGCTTCTTGTGCGATAGTAAGTTTCTTCACATACCACGTCCGGATCTAAAGCGCCATACTAACTGGATACAGCTTTATGGAAGGAGCGAGACTCCGATGCTCGGTGGCGTTGCCACGCTTTGCCACTAAGCCAACGGTGGTTGACGATAACGGTAAGAGGGTCACTCTGAAAGCTGGCCAGGAGATTATCTGCAACTTGGTAAGTTATTTGGTGTCCTTTTTCATTTTTCCTCTCGGAATCCCAGATACTAATAGAACGTGCAAAATATAGGTTGTTGCAGGCCGCGACCCTGTTGCCTTTCCCGATCCCGACAAGGTCCGCCTTGACCGTGATATGAGCCTGTACACTCACTTTGGCTTCGGTCCCCATGAATGCCTGGGCGTGAAAATGTGCCCTCTCGCGCTTTCCACTATGCTCAAAGTCCTTGGGCGACTGGATAATGTCCGTCGTGCCCCCGGGCCACAAGGCCATCTGAAGAGGCTTGATGGACTGGGAGGAATCGCCATGTATATGGATGCCGAGCACAGTAGCTTCTCTCCGTTCCCCATGACTATGAAAATCCAATGGGACGGAGACCTGCCTGCCAGGAGGGAGTAAAATCTGTATATTTGAGAACTGCAGAGGATGTGAAATTTGTTTGAGAGATGTTTGCAATGCCTTAGGGCTGATTGTTTGTATAGCATGTATGCGTTGTTCTTAGACATGTGGCTCACCGCGCATCAATAAAATTGGAGCTGGCTCTTACTCTGAAGTCCCACATTCCTTCAAAAATAACTGGGAGAATGTAGTCAAGTATATTCCACTGTAATTCTCTGTAAGATAAAATCCAACAATTTCCAACTTTGAAGGTTGCATCGGATTGCCTAAAAGACATTTGAAGATTGTAAGTGAAAAGACAGTCGATGCCTGAGGCCCAGCGGGGAATCAGTCAGAGAGCCGCTCCGCCCTTCTGCCTTCTGCCGGCAAGACCAGCTTCTCTTCACGTTGCTCGTCCTTTTCCCTCGTCTTTTCTATCAACCCCTCCTGTGCCATCTTTTCCTTTTGACATATCCATCTTAATAGCTCTACGTCAAATCTTGAGGGATAACGACCTGCACCCGTTTTCCCTTAATTTGACCAGCTTCCGATATCTCTCTCAGCTCTTCAGTTGAGCTTTCTTACCCAAGTTTCTTCACGATTGGATGGTAAATTTGATCAAGCATCTCTTTGACTTGCTTTTTATTGACAGTGGAACTTTTGCTCAGGTGTTCATCACGTTGAGTTGATTCGATTTTCGTTGAGGAGCAAAGCAGCACCAAAAACGTCATAAGGCATCTTCGCGCTTCCTCCGCGACACCGGTCTTTACGACCTTCTCACACCACCCTCTCTAGGAGACAACCCTCCTGGAATCTCTAAACTCCCTCATGTTTGACTGGTCGGCCGATCGTTATCATGGGGAGAATTAAGAAGGTAGCTAGCCAAAAGCATGAGGCTACAATCGTAAGTTACTCTCCGGCGGCCTGATGTGCAACCCAACTAAAAAATTTTCCTTTCATCACAGTCACCTTTTTTGCAAGAATTCATAGCGCGTGCCACAAGTCTTCCCGTTCCAGAGCTCCCGTCGCTTCTCAGCACATTCCCTAAGCTATGGCCGTTCCCACGTGGTGATCTCTACCATTGGATCAATGTCCTGGACCGATTCGACGAGATTCTAGCCTCAGCTGTGGAGAAATACTTCCTGAATACTGGCCCTCAGACCCAGCTGTTCGCCCGCAGTGTTCTGGAGGAATCATACTCGGCCGATGAGAGCAAAAAGCCAGCAGAGGGTATCGATGCAAAACTAAATGCCCTAGGATACGGCCCTGAAGGAGATAGAGAGCTTGTGGAAGCAGTTCTTGATTTCTCCCGTCTTTTGCTCGAGAAATGTGGGAACCGCAGCCTATACAGCAGCAGCGATCGCCTGGGTGACCTATTGAATACCACCTCACTCTCTCTCCTACAATCTACATTGCGGCTGTCTCTTTGCCTAGCTCAACGATATCACTCTCGCCAGCGTGGCACCCATCAACAGTCCGTATTGCAGTCCCACTATGCTCTTGACCTCGAAAAGTTGCAGAAGATTGCAGCTCCTTTCCCTCGTCCAGTCATCGCTAGTAAAACACCATTTGCCGCGTCCCCCGCGGTTTTGGCCAAAGGGAAAGAAAGTACAGCCCAGACAAAAGTTAACGCCAATGAACTGGTTTCCCTCGTGCGTGATGAAGATGGCTGGGAGGAATGGGGTGATGTCCGAGTTCTCTACTATCCCTCGGGCTCAGAACAGGCCAGGACGACCTCTGAAGTTGGCCAAATAGAGCAGGGCTCGCACATTCCGACCACACCAACCCCGTTGCGACGAAGTGCGACACATCCCACTCCTCATTCCACCCAGGGCTCAAACGGAGATGAATCACCAGCTGTTCCCGGTGGCAAGGTGGAAGAGGCCACGCGAGGCAAAGTCCTAGAGCTTCCCTATTCAAAGGTTTCAACTGCAAAAGTGGAAGATCTTCTTGCGGCCAACTTGCCTCATCTGCCGCTTGAATCAAAATATGAGTTGCTTCAAAAACTCCGAGTCGCCAAGGCGTTGACAGCATCCCGTGCCACGCGACAACAGATCCTTTCCATCAAGGCACTGGCAGTAACCAACCTGGCCCATGTGCAGCCGGAGAGTACCTTCCAGTCAAAGGTTCTACAATCCGACCTCGAACAACCGAAGCGTCTTCAACTTGCTTACCAGCTTGCTGAAGTTGTTCATCTCGGTGCCAGTGGCGACCTCGAGGTCTCCCGGTCTGTTCAAACTTTGGCGATCCAGGCACTGGATGCGTTGGCCAAGCACAAGACTCGTGCTGTTGATGTCTGCGCAGCTCTGAGCGTCAATGTCAACCATGGAATTCTCATGTTCCTGACCCGTAAAATGGTCAACGAACTAGGCCCTGAGAACAACGACCCGGATGATGCCTACTGCGATGAGTGGCGAGATGCTTTGCTTGCGCTCTTACGCACTCTCCCAAGTTCGAGCACACGTACACCGGAAACCCTGGTTGCAGCAGGTCTGATTCCCATGTTCGTTGATATTTTGAATCTGCGGACTGAAAAGTCCCGCCGAGTCTATTCCCGCATCATGGAGTTCCTTGACACATTTGTGCATGCGGTCCGGGATGCACTCGGTACACTGACAACGGCAAGAGGGTTTGATGCCATGTCTGATCTGATTGACCATGAGACCAAGACCGCGTTTGAGAAGGTCAATCGCGGGGATGGATTCCCTGCTCAATACAAGAACCCTTCGATTGACTATCAGATTCCTTACTTTCAACAGCAGACCCTGCGCTGGATGTTCCGTTTCGTCAATCACATCATGCAGCACAATGGCGGAGGCTTCGATCGTGTTCTACGAAACTTGATTGATTCGCCTCAGCTGTTGACTTCTCTTCGCCTTGTATTCGAGAATGCTCGAGTGTTCGGCTCACATGTTTGGAGCAATGCTGTCAACATTCTCAGCAGCTTCATTCACAACGAGCCTACTAGTTATGCTGTCATTGCCGAGGCTGGCCTCAGCAAGAGCCTTCTTTCCGCCGTCATGGGCCGTGAACTTCACGTGCTGGAGAAGCCGCCAGCCGTTGAGCCGGAAGACCGCGAGACCGAGCCCGAGACTGAGGGCGAACCCGCGGCCACTCAACCTCCCAGCGCTGAAGCTGCTGTCCAGTCTGAGGAAAAGCAGAAAGATCGCGAGTATCCTATCGTCAGACCCCAGGGCACCCCTCTTGCGCCTGGCATAATGCCCGCAGCCGATGCTCTTGCTTGTATCCCTGGTGCATTTGGTGCCATCTGCTTGAATTCCTCCGGTTTGGACCTCTTCCAGTCCTCCGACGCACTGGACAGCTTCTTCGAGATCTTTGAGAACCCTGAGCATGTCAAATGCCTGAAGGATGACCCAGAACTTGTTCGTTCCTTAGGCACGACCTTTGATGAGCTTGTCCGACACCACCCGGCATTGAAGACCTCTATTATGTCTGCCGTTCTCGTAATGGCTACTCGTGTCAACATTCTTGGGCGAGTCAAGGCATGGGAGTTGGGTATGGGCACAAAGATGTGGACTCAATATGCGGACGGCAAACCAACTCTTTTAGGAGATGTCTTTTCATTGTTCCGAGAGATCGGTGCAGCCGTTGATACTCCCACAGACGACCCCGCCTCGTTTGGTGCTCCCCAGCTCAACGCGGACACTCTTCCTAACGGCGCTAAGCTTGTCGTTGGGCATCTCGACCATGTTCTTCCTTCGCCGGGCCCCGACTTCGAGCCCAAAGAGAAGGATGCCCATGGTCTCTCGGCTACGGACTACCTGTTCCCGGCTTTGCGATTCCTGGGCGCTTTCTTCGAGAACCAGACGAACTGCACATCCTTTATCCTGGCCGGCGGTACAGAGTTCTTGTTGGATCTTGCTACACTCCAAAGCTTGGCATTTGATTTCCACAGCAGCAACGCCAACCAGGAGATCACCGTGCTCATTCACATGCTCGCAGAAACGAAGCCGCACCTTGTGCTCCCGTCTCTCCTTCGGCGCGCACAGGCAGCAGTGGACAACCTTTCGGCCTTTTGGACTGCACCCACTGGGTCCGGATTTTTCACAGAATTGATTAAACCAGCAGACTCCAAAAAACCGGCTCTTGAGCCTACGGCTGCTGCTAAATCTGGTACATTCTTCGTGAGACACTTGAATGCCGTTCTTCTCCTCACCGATGTCCTACGCGAGGTTTTCGCGTCGCCGCTGTATCAAACTCGCGCTGGTCAACCTACCTCCATATTTGGCCAAGCCAACCTTACGGACCACTATTGTTCCCTGATCTCCTCGTTGAGCAACCTTCTTGCTTCTTGCGTGTGGGAAGGAATTTTGCTAGAGAAGAACATCCCTGAGAAGTGGCTGAAAGCTACACAGGCCTCTGCTGAAAAGCATGGCTCTGGAAAGTCAAAGGCTTCTCCCGTTACTGGGAACCCCACCGAGCCTTCAGCAACGTCTGGCGCCGAACCTCAGCAGGAGAGCACTGGTGCACCAGAGACTGCTCCGGCTCAGCCGGGCCAGGGCTCGAGAGAAGACGACACCGAAGTTGATGAACAGTGTCCTGCTTTCAAGAACGCGCGTACGCTTCGGTATATTCTAAGCGCTCTGCCTACCTCGATTACCGGTTTCTTGCACAACCTCGGACTCGGTATTATCGGCAAGAGACGAACAGATCCGCTTCAGAAACAGAAGGCGAATGCTATGCTGGTCTCAGACGCCATTGCTGAAGGTATTCTTCGCCAACTGCGGTTCGAGCCTGCCAATTCGAGTGACAGCACCAAGCACCGGTTCGCATATCTCATTGTCATTCTTTCTCACTTCTCGCACCTTCTCTATGAAGTCTCAGCAGAGCGTCCCACTCCGAACTACTTGACTTCAGTTCTCATCTCATTCAATAAGAACAACGGCCTTAAAGTGTTAAAGGATATCTGTGACATTTTCTTGGCCGACATCAAGTCCCTTCCATCTGCGGAGTCCATCCCCGACCAGGACAAAGAGCTTGCTGACCGGCTTGCATCTGGGTACGGTGGAATTAAGATCATCCTTGGATTGTTCGCAGACCTCACTGCTGGGAAATTCATTGTGGACTCTAGCCAGACACAAGCCTTGACTTCCCACCCTGAACGGGACCGAGACCGTCCCGATTACTTCCAGCCAGGCCAACTCTTGGTGGAACTTCGCATGGAGATCTTGCCCATGGCCAAAGACATGTGGAACTCGGACTTTGCGACCCAATCATCGAGTCCAATTGTTCGATTATTGATTGATATCATGCGGTCTTCCTTGGATGGGGAATATGAGACTGGCGCTGCTCGTAGAGCAGATACGCCGCCCATCTTGGTAGAGGTGCCCAAGAAGCCATTCGTCGTGCACACGGAACGAGCGACTGCCTTGCTCGAGAAAGGGTACATGGATTCTGATCTTAACAAGGAAGCCCTTTATCGTTGCAACAATCTTTTGATGGCGGCCGAGGAATACTGTAAGGCGCAACGGTGGCTACGAGCCCCTCCCAGGGTCCCGCCGGGTCCTGGCGATATCAAGACCGGAGTACCTGAAGCCGCTTCCGGCATCGACTCTATCGAGGACCATGGTCTTGGAGATGTTCAACCTTTCAATAACGGCAATCCGTTAGACGGCGCTGCAACACTCCAAATGCTTCTGGCCCGAGCAAGCAGACATGACGGGATGCAACGTTCTCCTTTCGGCGGAGGCGATCTTGACTCCGACATGCACGACGGGCTGGCTAGAGCTCTAGACAATGTTCTCAACGACAATGATGACATGGATAGCGATGACCGAGGGGAGTCATCGAACCAGCATCGGTCCGAGAGTCGTAATATCGGGACAAGCTCCTCTGAACCTAGCGGCGCCTCTCAGGCAGAACCGGCCAGACGTCGCCACATGGTCACAATCGAAGATCTGGATGCAGAGAGGCAAAACATTCGGTCAAACCTGATCGATCGCGCCCTGGACATTCTAAACGAACACCATGATGTCTCTTTCGAGCTGTCTGACTTGATCACATCAGCTATCAAGAAGCATAGCGAGCCTGTTAACTTCCGTCGCGACATTGGAGAGACCCTCGTTCAATCCTTAGTGTCCCTGCAGATGGAAGACTTCCAGACAGCTGGCAAAAAGATTGCGGCCTATGCACACATTCTCGCGCTGACCCTTCAAGATCGTGACATGTACCGCGCCACTCTTGAAGAGCTCAAAGATTGCTTCTCGACCTTCCTTGGATTTATCAAGCTCCCAACACCCGAGAAGGCCGAACAAGAAACTTTCCCTTGGGTTGGACATGTCCTGCTTATTCTTGAGAAGCTGTTGTCTGATGATTGTCGGCCTCCTGAGGTCGCCTGGCCCCTGCCAAGTCTTGATGATCCCAACCCCACCGGCAATGAACCAGCCCGTCTTGAGGAGCCCTTTGTTGCCCTCGAGAAAAAGACCAGGCTATTTGAAGCTCTTGTCGAGATTTTACCCCGAGTGGGCAAGGATGACACACTGGCGCTCTGCATTTGCCGTGTCCTTGTCATTCTCACTCGCGAGCGTAGCATTGCCGCCCGCTTTGGTGAAAAACGAAACCTTCAGCGCTTGTTTGTGATGGTTAAGCAACTTTCCAGTGCTACAAATGATAAACTCCAAAGCGCCTTCATGCTGATTCTTCGTCACATCGTCGAGGATGAAGCTACTATCCGGCAGATCATGAGGAGCGAAATTGTTGCCTTCTTTGAGTCCAAGACTACCCGTCAGGTCGACGTGAGCGGCTATGTACGACAGATGCAGCACCTCGAGCTGAGGGCTCCTGATATCTTTGTGGAGGTTACAAACGAAAAGCTGCGGTTACTCCGATATGACAACCAACGTCCACAGGTTCTTGGATTAAAGGCCGACAAAGATCGTCAGCAAAAGCGAGGAAGGCCCGACGTTCTTCTCGAAGAGCACAGGTCAGAATCATCTGCAGCAGGCGACGCATCTGCCCCCGAGGACGCGGACAAGAGCAAGGAGGACAAGGGCAAGGCTCCAACCAAGGGTGCCGAACTCAAAGCCCCAATTGTGGAGAACCCGGATGGTGTTATTCATTACCTGCTTTCGGAGCTTCTATCCTACAAGGATGTGGACGACAAAGAAGCCGGTCCTGAATTCCCAGAGCAGGCAGCTGACCAATCCGATACTCAAACTGACGTTGACATGGCTGTGGACGAGCCAACACCTTCAATTGCGAGCACTGCCGAAGCACAAGCATCTCGCGGTGCCAAGAAGACAGAGAAGCCCCAATTCAAGGCAGATGACCATCCGATTTACATCTACCGCTGCTTGCTCCTTCAGTGCTTGACGGAACTTCTTTCCTCTTACAACCGGACCAAGGTTGAGTTCATCAACTTTTCCCGGAAGGCTGATCCTCTGGCCACCACGCCCTCCAAACCGCGCTCTGGTGTCCTCAACTACATGTTGAACGTGCTTGTTCCGCTCGGTACCATGGAGCATGATGAGACTTTGGCGTTCAAAAAGCGCAGCATCACCTCCACATGGACTATGCAAGTGCTTGTTGCGCTTTGCACCAAGACTGGCGAATTTGGTGGCGTTGGCAAGCGTCGTACTGAGCCAAAGTATGAAGACGATGAGCCTGAGCTTGCTTTTGTCCGCCGTTTTGTGCTGGAGCATGCTCTCCGGTCCTACAAAGATGCTATGGCCTCTACCGAACCCCTAGATGCCAAGTATTCCAAGCTTATGTCTCTTGCTGACCTCTTCGATAAAATGCTCAGCGGCTACTCATTCACTAACGACGCGGGCTTCCCAACTTCAACCAGGCAGCTCGCGAAGACCATGTTTGAGAAGAATTTTATCCCCGCGCTCACTTCATCAGTCGCCGATGTCGACTTGAATTTCCCATCCTCCAGGCGTGTCATCAAGTATATTCTTCGTCCATTGAATAAACTTACCCAGACTGCCGTACTTCTCAGCGAAAACTCGGACATCACCATCCAAGGTGATAACGAGGACGATGATATCTCGTCAGCAACTTCCGTTTCTGACATGGAAGATCAACGCGAAGAAACACCTGACCTCTTCCGCCACTCTACTCTTGGCATGCTAGAACCTCGTCATGACGAGGAAGAGAGCAGCACCGAAGAATCGGAGGGTGAGGACGATGAGATGTACGATGATGAGTACGACGAAGAAATGGACTACGACGAGGATGTCGCTGAAGATGATGGTGAAGTCGTCAGTGACGAAGATGACGATGGCATGGGTCCAATCGAAGGTCTTTCCGGAGATGCAGTCGAAGTCATCCTCGATGAAGATGATGACGAGGACGAGGATGATGACGATGAAGATCACGACCATTCGGACATGCATGACGATATGTATGACGGAGAAATCGGTGGTGACCGAGACAACGAAAGCCTCGGAGATGGCGAAGAGGACGAATGGGAAAGTGAAGAAATGACCGAAGACGAAGAGGAGGTCGAGATGATGAACCAGTTCGAGGATGAAATGGCCGACATGAGACAATCCACCCGGCATCAAGGTGAAGACCAACATCTTGGCGACCTATTCCGTGCCCTCAGTGGCTCCAACGTCGATAATATCCATGGAGATGGCCTAGGTGGTGACATTCACGAAGAAATCCTTGATGATCTCGATGAAGACGGTTTGTCCTTCCTTACTCTGCTATCGCAGCTCCCGCTGCCACAGCCAACCCTGCTGACATCCGGCCCAGTTGAAGACGAAGATGAAATGGATGAACTCGACGAGGACATGGATGACTTCGATGAGGAACAAGGATCTTACGGGGATATGGAAGGTGAGTTCAACGCCCCCAATGATTTTCTCGCATCATTGCTGACTCGCTTAGAAGATGATGATCTTCTTGAGCCATGGGGATGGGAAGGCGATGAACCTCCAATGGCCCGAGGACATCCCCAATCCCGCTTCCGCGGAGGCGCACCACCGGCTTGGGCTACCGTCACTGAAATCATGCCGGGTCGCCCATCTGGTCTTGTTCCCATCCAGCCTTACCACCGTGTCCACCGAAACCAGATCCCATCCCGCAGCAACGACGATGGCATTAATCCTCTTCTTGTCCGCACTGACCGCCCAGATCCTGCCGTTCCACCTCGGGCTGCTGCTGATCCGTTCGCCGATTGGGGCCAGACTATGGACCCTGCAGGTGGCCGGGTTGTTGCCATGGATAGCCCAATCAGCTTCATGAATGCCATTATGCAAGCCATTGGTGGACAAGCGGCACCAGGCTTTGGCGTTGTCACTCGCCCTGATGGTATTCATGTCCATGTCGACCGACGGGCGGTCTTGCCTGGTCGTATCCAAGATATGCTTGGAATCCCCCGAGGAGCAGGCCCTCCAACTCGCACTCGCGGCGACGACCCTCACACTGCCGTCAAGTTTGGTCTTGGTACCACCAGAAACCGCTGGCAAGAAGAGGCCCGCATTAGTTTCAGCAGCCCGTATGCTGAGCGCACTCAGCGCATCATCAACACCATTCTGAAGCTCTTGGTGCCCCCTGCGAAGGAGGAGGAGAAGCAGCGCCAGAAGCTCGTAGAAGAGGAACGCAAACGTCTTCAAGCCGAACGAGCTGAAAAAGAACGCCAGGATCGCATTGCCGCCGAAGAAAAACAGCGCGAACTTAAGCAAAAGGAGGAGGAAGAAAATGCCCGACTACAGGCAGAGAAAGAACAACAGGAAGCCGAGCGTCAAGCTGCCGGGGTCGATGAGCCCATGGAAGACGTCCAAGAAACCGATACTGCAGTTGAAACAGCTGGCCCCTCTCAACCCGAAGTCCAGCCCACTGAACCTGCTCGTCGAGTCTACACGAACATCAGGGGCCGTCAAGTTGATATCACGGGTCTTGAAATTGATTCAGAATATCTGGAGGCTCTGCCTGAGGAACTTCGGGAGGAAGTCATCATGCAACAGCTTGCTGAACATAGGTCCCAGGCTGCCGCCGCGGGTGAGGAGGATACTGAGATAAACCAAGAATTCCTTGAGGCCTTGCCTGCTGAGATCCGCGAAGAATTGCTGCAACAAGAAGCTGCCGATCGACGCCGGCGGGAACGTGAGACCGCGCGACGACAAGCGGCCGCTGCTGGCGGTGCTGGCGCTACAGCTAGCACTCAACCGGCGGAAGAAATGGATGCTGTGAGCTTCCTTGCCACTCTCGATCCCTCTTTGCGCCAGGCTGTTCTGGCCGATCAGCCCGAGGATGTTCTCGCAACCTTAGGTCCAGAGTACGTGACTGAGGCCCGTGGTATGGGCGGCAGCGGCCGACGCATGGCCCAGTTTGGTGATTTGAGTGCCATTGATCCCCGGCAGAGAATTGAGCCTGCTGCAGGCCAAGAGCCAAAGAAAGAACAGAGACGTCAAATTGTTCAAATGCTCGACAAGGCTGGCGTTGCAACCCTTCTACGCCTAATGTTTATGCCTCTCCAGGGCAACGCTCGCCATCAATTGAATGATATTCTTCACAATGTTTGCGAGAACCGCCAGAACCGGAGTGAAGTGATCAGCGTTCTTCTTTCGATCTTGCAGGATGGCAGCGTTGATTCCACTGCGATTGAACGCAGCTTTTCTCATCTTTCTCTGCGTGCAAAGGCACCAGGAATGCAGAAGACGCCGCAGGCTAAGCGAACCCTCGCTCTCCAAACTGCTTCGAGCGTCAGCAGCGAAGTGACCCCAATTATGGTCATCCAACAATGTATCGCCGCGCTGTCTTTCCTTTCGCAGTTCAACCCCCACATTGCTTGGTTCTTCTTGACAGAGCATGACTCTGCCTCAGCTGGTAAACTCAAGTCATTGCGCAAGGGCAAAGGCAAAGAAAACCGAGCTAACAAGTTTGCTCTGAATGCCCTGCTTTCTCTTCTTGACCGCAAGTTGATAATGGAAAGCCCTAATTGTATGGAGCAACTGTCCAGCCTCCTTAGCAGCATCACACAGCCCTTGACCGTTCTCCTTCGTCGTGAGAAGGAGCGACAAGAAGAGGGCAAGGGCAAGGAGCCCGAGAGACCCCAAATCGAAGCGCCTGCCGATCAAGCTGCCGAGGCTGCCGATTCCAGTATGGACACATCCATGACCGATGCTCCGCTTCCCACCGTGGAAGCCCCTGGAGCCCCTGGCCAAGAGACCGCAGAGGGTGAAGAGGCTACTTCAGCTGAAGCCAAGCAACCTGAAGGTACCAAGGAGCCCACCGTGGACGAGAAGCGCAAGAAGCGAACTATCGAACCTCCTGTCGTTCCGGATCACAACTTCCGACTGGTCGTCCACATCCTCGCGGCTCGTGAGTGCAATGGCAAGACATTCCGCGATACACTGTCCACCATCAACAATCTTTCCGCTATCCCTGGAGCTAGAGACGTGATCGGAAATGAGTTGGTTGCTCAAGCGCAGGCCCTTAGCGATACCATCCTGGGTGATTTGGAGGATCTTCTGCCTCATATCCACCAGGCCAGGACTGGTACCGACATGCAAGGCCTTGCTCTAGCCAAGTTTTCCCCAGCTAGCTCAGACCAGGCGAAATTACTACGTATCCTGACCGCGCTTGATTACCTGTTTGACCAGGCACGAGCCGACAAGCTCAAGGATGTTGAGCCATCCGCTCCCAAGGAGGATGTGCTCAAAAAACTCTATGAAAGCGCTACTTTCGGCCCGCTTTGGAACAAGCTGAGCGACTGCTTGACTGTCATTCGGCAGAAGGAAAATATGCTGAACGTGGCAACTATTCTCCTCCCTCTCATTGAAGCATTGATGGTCGTCTGCAAGAACACCACGCTAAAGGACCAGCCGCTGTCTCGCAGTAGCCGCGAATTGTCAGTCAACAGCAGCGCCCCAACTGATGCTGGTCTCAGCATGGAAAACATCTTCTTCAGGTTCACGGAAGAACATCGCAAGATTCTCAATGAGCTCGTCCGCCAGAACCCTCGCCTGATGAGCGGCACGTTCTCCCTATTGGTCAAGAACCCCAAGGTCCTGGAATTCGACAACAAGCGCAACTACTTTACTCGGCGTGTCCACTCCCGTGGCGCCGAGCCTCGCCACCCTCATCCTCCTCTTCAGCTCTCTGTGCGCAGATCTGAGGTTTTCCTTGACTCTTTCAAGTCCTTGTACTTCAAAAGCGCAGATGAGTTGAAGTATGGCAAATTGAATGTACGATTCCATGGCGAGGAGGGTGTCGATGCTGGTGGTGTCACCAGAGAATGGTTCCAGGTTCTTGCCCGCGGCATGTTCAACCCCAACTATGCTTTGTTCATCCCTGTCGCTGCAGACCGGACTACCTTCCACCCCAATCGCCTTAGTGGCGTCAACTCGGAGCATCTCATGTTCTTCAAATTCATCGGGCGTATCATTGGCAAGGCCTTGTACGAAGGCCGTGTTCTTGACTGTCACTTCAGCCGCGCAGTCTACAAGAATATCCTCGGACGATCCGTGTCTATCAAGGACATGGAAACGCTCGACCTGGACTACTACAAATCCCTTCTGTGGATGCTGGAGAACGACATTACCGATATCATTACCGAGACATTTGCCATTGAAACGGATGACTTTGGCGAGAAGCAGGTCATCGACCTGAAGCCCGGTGGTCGCGACATTCCCGTTACACAGGAGAACAAGGAGGAGTATGTTCAGCGCGTGGTCGAATATCGCCTCGTCGAATCGGTCCGCGAGCAACTAGACAACTTCCTCAAGGGTTTCCACGAAATCATTCCTCCCGAGTTGATCTCCATCTTCAACGAGCAAGAGCTGGAACTTTTGATTTCTGGTCTTCCTGAGATCGATGTGGACGAGTGGAAGAACAACACCGAGTATCACAACTACTCCGCGTCCTCCTCGCAGATCCAGTGGTTCTGGCGTGCCGTCCGCTCATTTGACAAGGAGGAACGTGCCAAGCTTTTGCAATTCGTCACTGGAACCAGTAAAGTACCTCTCAATGGCTTCAAAGAACTTGAGGGTATGAACGGTGTGAGCAAGTTCAACATCCATCGCGACTATGGCCATAAGGATCGCCTTCCTAGCTCGCATACCTGCTTCAACCGTAAGTTTTCTCCGCATTTCTTGGCTGCATTAGCGCAATTTACTAACTATTCTTAACAGAGCTTGATCTTCCTGAGTACGAAAGTTACGAAGATCTCCGTCAACGTCTTTACACGGCCGTGACAACTGGCAGTGAGTACTTCGGGTTTGCCTAGACTGTTGTCCTATTCTACGGCATAGAAATGGTTCTATCAAGCCAAAGCATTGTCTGGCGTTTCTCTCGATTCGTTACGGGAATTTTCTATGTATCGGGGATGAATGAGAAAAGTATGGAAGGCTGGCATGAGCCAGCGAGGAGAAGTTTCTTTATGAGAAGATGAAAACTGAGGCACCTGGTAAGGGATTCGGTTGAAGTGCAGGTCAACCGTGTTCTTTCCAGTGCCCTATTTATGTACTTAGATTGCTGCATTTATTTCTTTTTCCTTCAAATCCGCTGCGTAATTCTTTACTAGTCATTATGAGTAGAATTCCATATGCAGGTCCGACTTATAGATCCTCCAGGGTGGTGGACCCGTGGACTGGCGACGTGCTTATGTCATTGGGCGGTGAGCCCGTCACGAGACTGCATAGAAAAAAAGACATGCGGGGCCGCGGAGGAAAATCGATTTTTTGAGCCGAACACGGTCATCTTAGAGAAGAGTGTGTTTTGAGCTCCTTTGAACTGAATCTCCACTCTTCTTACTATTTCTCAAAGCCCTGCATCATGTCGACCAACTCCATCAAGCTCTTGACTGGCAACAGTCATCCCGAGCTCGCCAACCTAGTTGCAGACCGGTATGTGCAACCGACGAGGTCAAGACTAGGCCACCGGCTAATTATAGAGCTGTGAATCAGTCTGGGCATCGAGTTGACCAAGATTATGGTTCTGCAATACTCCAACCAAGAAACCAGTGTCACAATCGGAGAGAGCGTCCGGGACGAAGATGGTACGGGCATCCCACCTTCATCGTGATATCAAGAACCCCCCACTCATACCTATGGCTTGTTGCAGTCTTCATTCTCCAATCGACGAAACCCAACGATATCAACGATGGACTCATGGAGCTCCTGATCATGATCAACGCTTGCAAGACCGCCTCGGCCCGCCGCATCACAGCCGTCATCCCCAACTTCCCTTATGCCCGCCAAGATAAGAAGGACAAGAGTCGTGCTCCGATCACCGCCAAGCTGATGGCGAACATGCTCCAGACCGCCGGCTGCAACCACGTCATCACCATGGACCTGCACGCCAGCCAGATCCAGGGCTTCTTCAATGTCCCCGTCGACAACCTGTACGCCGAGCCCAGCATGCTCAAGTATATTCGTGAGAACCTCGATGTCGCCAACTGTGTCATCGTCAGTCCGGATGCTGGCGGCGCCAAACGGTGAGTTTTGCCCTATCTCGATACCACACGTGTATGTGTATACTGGGGTAGTTCAAGGGCTAATTTAGATCGCTGTTAGTGCTACTGCCATTGCTGATCGCCTGGACTTGCAATTCGCGCTCATTCACAAGGAACGTGCCCGCCCCAACGAGGTCTCACGCATGGTCCTTGTCGGTAATGTCAAGGACAAGGTCGCTATCATCGTCGACGATATGGCCGACACCTGCGGCACGCTCGCCAAGGCTGCCGAAACCGTCATGCAGCACGGTGCCACCGAGGTCAACGCCATCGTTGTGCACGGTATTCTGTCCGGCAAGGCGATTGAGAACCTCAACGGTAGCTGCCTCAAGCGGTATGTACACGCCCGGATACCAGCAACGAGTCATTGCACTCTTGGATGACTTTGATTTCTGGTGTCATGTCATTTTGACTAACTCTCTCGCAGCATTATCGTCAGCAACACTGTGCCACTGGGAGACAAGCAAGAGCGGTGCGACAAGATCCATACGATCGATATCAGCCCTACGTTGGCCGAGGCATGTCGTCGTACACACAACGGCGAGTCGGTTAGCTTCTTGTTCTCGCACACCGTGGGGTAAATCAGAGGCAGGAATTAATTATTGCATGAGGACAGAGGATCAAATCTATGGTTTGTCCTAGTGATTACCTACTGTGGTTGCGCAAAACCGTGGAGTGAGCGGGAAACAAAAAAATACGATTTTTATGACCCTTTTTATTAGCCGGACGAGGATGATAGTCCCCGGGTGTTTTATTATTGTTTACTATTTTTTTTATTTCTTTTTTCTTTTGAAGAGAGAGAGACCGACGTATAAATGTTGGCTTTATGCAGTTCTCTCTGGCGGAAGTTGGTTATCCTTGGCTGGGATTGGTTGCATCGTGCATGTGTGTGCTCTTCATATGCAGAGTACTTGATATTTTATTACCAAGGCCTGGGGCTGTTCTGCAACTTTCAATTAGACATGGTGTTTTTCTATTGAGGTAGTGCTGCTATGGACTCTTTTAAATCGGCTGTTTTGATTTGATAGGATTTGATATGTTGCTGTCGTCCTACAACATATATAGGACTATAGCAAGAACATACATACGGCTTTGGCACTATTAGCCGCACAGAGGGAGCGGAAACACATCTGATAGAGGACATCCACCGTTGACTGCAAATTGCAGTCATACCCCTTGAAAAACATAATTCTGAACGTCTTTCCACCCCCCTATTGAGACTGTATATAGCACGTGACCGATGCCTATACCTTGGGGAAATCAGCCGAAGCGGGGGAAATTAAAGTAATCACATTATCGACTAGCGTAAGTGACTTCCATTCAAGTGGAGTACACCAAGAGCCCACAAAGAGGAAATATATCCCATACAAATATACCAAATATAACTACGCCTACTCCTTGAAAAAAAGATAGCAATTGACAGAACTGAGTATTGAAATTTGCATGCACTCCATTCAAAAAAAAAGGGTCATCAAAAAAAGGTAGGTTCAACACAGATATGCATTGCGACTCCCAAGGCCCGAAATCACCGTAGCCAAACACAAGGGAGTATCAACCACTCAGCCTGCTTTGTACGTTTTGAAACCTGTTCCCCCGTGTCTTTTTCTTGTTCCCTTTTTTCTTTATCACACATGTATCCTCCGCGCCCCTGAGAGTGATCCATTTTTTGTGAATTCCCCTCAAATCATCCCAGAGACGTGAAGCTCCTCCATTAAACCCCATCGCCGCAGAACGAAATCATAAAACCGCGGGTTTGGAAGTTTACTTCCGCATGGAGGAAGCCCTCCGCTTGCGGAGCTCATCACGCTTGGCCTTCTCCTCGTGGACACGGCCGGCAAGGAGCTTGGCGTAGTCGTTACTATGTAACCGTTAGTTCAAGATAATTTTCCCAAAATCAAACCAATACACCCGTAGATCGTCGATCAGAGCATACAAAACAGGAGAGGGAGAGTCTTACGCAGCATCACGGGCAGTCTCAGCACGGCGGCGCTTGATAGCAACGCGTTGGCGCTTGCGCTGGAGACGCTGGGGGGTAACCAGACGCTGGATCTTGGGGGCCTTGGTGTAGTCCTGCTTGCCCTCCTTGGTGACGGTGCGGCGGATGACGAACTTGCGGACGTCGTCCTTCTTGTCGAGACCGAAGAAGCGACGGATCTTGGTGGCACGCTTGGGGCCGAGACGCTTGGGGACAACGGTGTCGGTGAGACCGGGGAGCTCACCCTCGCCCTGCTTGACGATGGACAGAGCAAGGACGGCAAGGTCCAGACCGGTGATGGCACCACGGACGGACTTGCGCTTGCGCTCACCGGTGCGGCGGGGGCGGTAGCAGCTGTGGCCGTCGGAAAGGAGGAGACGGGTACGGGTGGGGAGGAGAACTGTAGAAATTATTCGATGAGTATGCTGTCGATTGTTGCTTGTATCCCTGGGGTTGGATATAATTTTTTTTTTTTTTCGTTATTCCCCAGGTTGTTGTGCGGCTGTGTACGTACCACCCTGCTTCATGGGGAAACCTGTAAATTCAAATTGTCAGCATTGTTGATCCTCGTTGTGCGTTTGAATTCCATTTTTTCCATTATCGAGTCGACGCTGGGAATGGGGGATTGTATGCGTACCCTGCTTGTCGTTACCACCGGTAATCTTGAACACGTAACCGCTGAACTCATCACCGAGAGCATCGCCGGCAACCTAATCAAAAATCCCAATTAGCCAGTCGTTCTCTATAGTCGTATGTGTGTGTATGTTGTTCATCGATTGAATTGTCGGACAGTCGGGGAAGGATGGTGGTTTAAGGGAGTGCTGACTTCGGTGCCCATGCGCTTCTCCATGAAGGGACGGAGCTTGCGCTCATCGTCGATCTCGATAATTTTCTGGGACCCATTGGCCGGGTAGGAGATGTTGAGCTTCATCTTGACGGAGGCGGCGCGGTCAAGACGGTAGCGCGGGTGTTGTCGATTTGTGAGATTGTCGTCGAAGGAGTCCGTATTGTGGATTTTTTTAGTTCGCCGGCTTAGCGAGGTGCAAGTCACGTGTCACGTGTGGGAAGTAGGGCTTTTGTTTCCTAATGAGGTTTAGTGGGAACTTACCATGTCATGTGACTGACTATCAGCACCCTGGCATTTTCTTTTCCTCGTTCATCAACTCAGTCATGTCCATAGAATGTTGAGGTGTGGGTGCCTACAGAGGGGCTAAAAATTTGGAAAGAACTCTCTCAACGATGAATATACGACTCATTCCCGCCAACCATGCATCCAAGAGACAACACATATTCAGCACCGCCAACAATTACAGCTTTTGCTCCGCCTTGAATCAACACAGTGCTGTTTTACTCAGGCGTGAGACCTCCTAGCGCGACTTTCGAATGCAACCGACGGGGACTCACAAACGGAATGATGGATGAATGTTTCGGGTCATGATGTGGTCTCGACCGGGCCAAACTCCAACTTTTATATATCAAGACTGAGTACGGTCTCACAAAGCGACTCATTGACAGCCACCACGAGCCTTGTACGACAATTGCAAAATCAACAGCATCCACTAACCATGTTTGACTCTATACCCGGCCTTTGATCTGGACCATTCGCATGTCAGACACTGCAAACGCCAGTGCATGGATTATTGAGTAGACAACCCCTGTATTTGTAAGAACTATCTCATAAGGATAGATGGATAAGCTCTGGGGGTTTCGGAAATATGATCCATTTGGCTCAAGACAATATTAGGGACGTTCCAAGGTCATATTTATGATCGCACTACGGTGTGTTTTTGTATGTGTTCTGAATGTCTGTCCCCTTCGTATCATAGCTAGAAAGATGAAAATGATTAATTGGGCAAATCCACCTTATACTTGTTCCGTACTTTATTCTCCCTTATCTATTTCCCAATAGAGACACTATGTCTCACACTTCTCCGCTCTAGCGATCTGCAGTATACAATGTCTTGGCATATCCATAGTACCAAGAAACAATTTCGTGTCAGACGACAAGGCCAAATAATGTCAAATCCCTTGAGACAAAGCAAAACAGAAACCAGACGTGGCCTTGTGTGCTGGGCTTTGTATGAGATGTAAGTAAGTCTAGACTGATCTCCACTATTCGTCGACGAATATGAAAGAACAGAACCCAAATATCAGCAAGAGGCTTCGATACGGAAGAAAATACCAGATCGAGCAATTGTAGCCCAGTACAAGCGAAAAGAAATTACATCGGCGACTCTGATTTGCCCAGTCGGATGTTAGTCTACTCGGTTCTCATCCAAGCCACGCGGCCAATCTACAGATGTGACGAATCCACGACTAATATGGGGTTTCCAGTTTTATCGGTGCTACTTCTTGTGTATTCTAGTACTGTATCATGGTCTTGACAGTTGTGTCCTACTTCTATCTTCTATCTTTTTCCTGCAGCGTTTCTGGAGAAACCGCCACATACCCGACCTTGCCAGTGCTTCTTGTCCGAGTGGAGATTTCGTCGTAGTCTCTAATAATCTGGAGGATAATACTTTGTTCCCCGCAGAACCTGAGAGATATTGGTTTCTGATTACATTGTGTCGCATTGCTATTGCTGTCTGGGAGCTTACCATACTTTCGTGTCGACTCTTATCCGAAACAAGTAGAAGACCTGAGATCGACACTGCCCGGCTGGGCCTACCTAGCATCTGGCCGCCCATTCACCATGACACGCATTTTGAACGGTTTCTATGCACCGTCTGCTGTCGCAGTCTACATGGTTCTCACCACAGCATGGTTTCTGACGTCAAGGAGTTTCTCTGATATCGTCCCTTTAGCACCGAACCCATTCCAAGTAGCCAACACATTCGACCAGCGATTAGTCGTATTCGGGGACTCATGGAGCGATAACCAACCCAACTCGCCACAAGGCAAGATATGGACGGACTGGCTTTGTTCAATGGTAAGATAACCACCTGGGAGAAAGTATAGAACACAGAGAAACAAGCATCGTATCTGACAGATCCACTGAAACACGATTAGTTATCCTGCCACCAAGAGAACCTAGCACAGACAGCAAATCCACAAAAACAAGACCACGGGCGCGGTGGTCGACAACAAAGAACTCAATCTACTAGACCGACAATCTCAGACCCACCCAACAGACTTCAAGTCCCAGCTCCAGCAATGGCTAGACGCCGAGACAGCCGCGACGAAGGACGTTTCCGCAGAAGCGGTCCGGTCCCGACAGGACCGCACGATCTTCGTCGTTTTGTTCGGCGTCTGGGATCTCTGGAGCCTGGTCAGCAAGGACTACGACGCAGCGAGCAAATCGGTTAAGCGACGCATTGCAACGCTTATGGATCAGCTTGATACGCTGTCCGAACGATTGAGTACAACGGGGCTGAGGGTCATTCTGCCTTAGACGGTCGACGTGACTTTCCTTGGGTTCGAGGCTGGTGGTCAGGACAAGGATACGGTGCGGATCTTGGAAGAGTGAAATAGGAAACTCGGTGAGGTGGCCAGGGAGTGGAGTGGTACTGTGTATCTTTATGATACTAATGCTTTTATGATGGACCGCATCCGTGACTGGCAGCTCTATGGGGGTGGGTATTGGGGAGGAGAATGGTTTTAGGCAGGAAGCTGGATGGATGGGAGAATGTCGTGGAGCCTTGTGTGGAGAGTGGGTTCCGGGTCATGATGTCAAAGAAGGAACAGTGTGAGCATCCAGATAAGTATCTGTTCTGGTAAGGGGTTCCTTTTTTCTTTTCTTTTCTTTTCTTTTTTTTTTTCAATGTTCGTCATTACTATTTCTATAAGAAACGTGGGGGGAAGGGATCGACATGTCAAAATGCTATTCTCCACGGTGACACTGACACTGACACTGTTGATCTTCAGGGACGAAATGCATTTGGGTCCTTTAGCTCACCGGCTCATGGCTACGGAGATCTACCATGGGATTGAGATTCTGTTGAATCCGAAGGAAGTGGGAAGTGTCCGGCGCCACACCCGACGGGGGTTTGCAGCTTAGACATTGTCCAGATCAATGAGAATTCTAATTCTTCAGACAAACAAGTCAAGAAAAGAAAAAGAAAAAAGAAAAGAAAAGTGACAAATATGACGTCTCGCAAAGTGTCTAAAGCGATGTCGCTACCCGATCAAACGCACTATACTTGATGCGGGTTCCAGGACCAAGTGGATCTCACTGACTCAGGAATTAACACGGTAGTACCGATGTCAAACCAGTAGACTGGAACTTGCAGTGGAAAACGGGAAGATCCAGATTACCCGAGACAAGAGAAAATAAGGGGTGGTATTGTTCGAAGTCAAAGCAAGTGACTATACGAAGTAACGGGGGGGATATCGAGGGATCGGCGGATCGAGATCCTACATAGTTTTTCAAATATGAATATATTCTACCTCTACCTCGATAATAGAAGATCAGTCCAGGTGACAATGCTAGACAATCAAATAAAGTCTAAACAGAAAATAATTGTTTAATTAGCCTATTACATTATAACCAGTATACCTGTATACCTGTATACTTAGTAGGTAAGTAGGTAAGTCCTTTCTTTGTTCGTTACGAGGAAACCAATCAACGCCAACGTGACAGGTGGACCCTGAGATCACGGGTCGCCGCATCCGGGAGACAAAGAAAACAATGACTCTAGTGCCTTGGCTAAAATACTAGGGAGATTAGGGAAAGGAATTAGGGAATTAGGGGATTTGGTTTGATTTTGCTAGTTGACACATCATTTTTTTTTTTTCTTTTTTTCTTTTTATTATTTTTCCTTCCAAGGTTGGGGTTAATCTTCTGAACACTACCGTGTCGTTGGAAGTATAGGGAAAGTGAGGTTTTCAAGTCTAGTCTCCATAGGTCCATATGTAGGAATAGGAGAATTATAACAAAGAAAAGCCACTGTTAACTTTTTCTTTTCTTTTCTTTTCGTACTTTTTATATTTCTTTTCTTTTTTATCTTTTGAATATCAAGGGCAATCTAGATCAAAGAAAGGCTAGACAGGGATTCCGGGGGCGAACACCACAAAGAACTATTTCCTGTCCAAACGCCCATAGACTTCGCTTTGTCCTATCTGGGTCTTCCCCGGTCTTTCAATTTCTTATTGGGATTATTTCCCTTTCCCCCCCTCCAGTCGTGATTCTCTTTCTTTGTTGCTCGTCTCTAGCCCCTCTTCCTTTCTTGTTATTTCTTGGGGTCGCCCCCAAATTCACTTGTTCTCTTTCAAAAGGTTATACTTGTTTTTATTTTATTTTATGTTTTTGATTTTTGATACTTTTTTTTTACCTTTCTCTTGGGGCCCTACTTCTTTCATTCAATCGCCTTCGAGCCCTTTCATTGAGAGAAAAAAAGTATTAAATAAATGTCTTACGATCGAGTTCTCCCTAACCCTGTTGCTCTACGCTATGAGTCTGCTCAAGTCACTCTGCCTAGACCGAGCAATTTACTCGATCACAAAATCATGAACGACGAATTGCCCAAGTCTGCCATGGCCATGAGACACCCTGTCGACGGTCCAGTTGGGGCTTCGGTCAGGTACTCTGATCCCCGTTCAACGGTACACCAGACACATCAACATATCTCCCTGAACGGGCCCAAAGAGACACACAAAATGTCCTCCAATGGCTCTGTCAAGCCTGTCGGGCCCATGATCTCCACCAAGGAACTGCCCTTGCGAGACAGATCAGACCGATCCTCCTCTTCTTCAGCCAGCAGTACCAGCCCCATCAAATCACACAAGGAGAGTGCTATGCAGTTCTGCCTCTGTCAACCGGATCCGAAAATCCCCCGGCCTCGTAATGGTGAGTCGATATTGTCCGCATCGTTAGAGATTGGCAAGTGCTTTTCGATTGTTTCTTTTTTGGTCGTCATTAGCCAGATCGGATCTCTCGAACATGGACATGGCTAATACTCTGCAAAAATCTAGCTTTTATCCTGTATCGTCAGCATTATCAGGCCATGGTGGTCGCTCATAACCCTGGCTTGACCAATCCCGAGATCTCCAAGATTATCGGGGAACAGTGGCGATCCCTTTCGGAGGATGACAAGAGTAAATGGAAGGCACTTGCAGAGGTAAGACAACTATCTCCGCCAATGTGGTTTCGACCGCTAACAATCACAGGAGGAAAAAGCACGGCATCAGCAGCAATACCCGGACTACCGCTACCAGCCTCGGCGGTATGGTCGGGATGGCAGCGCTCGGAGTGCGGCCTCAGGTATTGGGCACAACCCGTCTGGTTCATCACATTGTAACAGATGTGGTGGTCGACTGATGAATGCACCCGCTTCCCCCATGACTCCGTTCACACCCAGCAGTGGGTCTGGGTATCGACCACCATCGAACTTCTCAGCACCGTCACCACACCCAAATGCACACCCAAATGGCTTGCCAAGAACCCACCAAGGTCGCGAGAAGGACCCCAATCCAGTACCAAAGTCGGCAAAGACGGATCACGATCCCCGTTCTCGCCAAAGACACTGGGAGGAACCCGGTGGTCGGTCTCCTGATAACAAACGCCGCCGAGTGTCTCACGGTTCATTCAAGCCAACTTTACATCCCTCCTACCGGGACCGCAGTCCTGGCAGTGGCGTTCCCGAGTCACCGCACCCGATGACCCCTTGGAGTGCTCGCCCTGATATGCCGCCACGCCATCTACCCATGCTTCAACCGCAACGGCCATATCAAAATGTTCCCGGGCAACCACACCCGGACCCGAGTCTGAAGCTACCGCCACTCCAGACCACAACACCGGTGATGACTCCCATGACACCCTACCCACAAGAAGGGTCCAGTGTCGAAGCAACAGTCATGACAATCCCCTTCCTCAACAAGATCAAAGTCCTCGCCAAGATCTCCCCACCACTCCTCCCCTCGTTCCGGGACGGCACCCCACCAGCCCGCGGGCCCGTCATCGCCGTGGACGGCCAAGACCCAGACCTCGTCCAAACAGCCGTCGAATACCTCAACAACCTCCTAAAAAAGGAAACAAAGTACCACGTCCGGGTCTTCGACGGTCCAGAAATCAAAGCACCCCGCCCGACCTCCGCAGAAGGCCAGATGGGCGACGCCACAGTCGACTACCTCAACACCATCTCCGCCTGGCACCGGATCTCCGACGAAGTCATCGGCTTCGTGAAATCCACCTCAAGAGCCGGCTCCGTCGACGCCCGCTCCATAACAGACGAGGAAACCCCAGCCCCCAACGTCTCCCCGCGCACCCTCATCCCCAAGACCGCAAACCTGCACATCCACTCCCCGGCCCAGTCGAGCGAGAACGGCTCCGAGGCCAGCGCCATCACAACAGGCAGTCACTACGGCGTGCCAATCGCACTCGTCCCACGCTACCAGCTCACCACGGCGGACGCATTCGCCTGCTCCACGCCCATCGGCGACTCCTATGCGCCGCTTGACCACTGGCAGTGGATGGCGTCGCTGTGGCGCGCGTGCGTGGGTCCTGATATCACGGTTTACATTCGTGAGTGCAGTAAGGAGGAGCTGGATCGTGTGGGTGGGAATCCGGTTGAGGTGCGGCTGCAGGATGCGCGCACGGTTGTGCTGAGGAAGGTTGTTGGGCGGGATTTGGAGGAGAAGGCGCTTAAGCGGATGGGTTTTGAGATTGAGGACTTTTTGACTCAGTAAGCTCAGGCTCAGGCTCAAGCCTGCTGTGGGGGCGGGACAGAGAATGGAATTAGGTGCATTGTTCAAGGATTTCAAGGATTCATTGGTTGGGCTTGTGATAGACTAGATTGTAATTTGATGATGGCCCATCGTGCTTCTAATAATAATATTAATAGTGGAAACATTGTAACGAGGTTAATATACCAATTGAGCGATGTAAAATGTAATCAAGAAGGAAAGGGACGTCCTAAACAACCCGTGGGGGCTCGGACCCTCTTGATCCACACGCCAACCCGGCAGGTCTGGAGTAGGGCGGAGCCGCTTATCAAAGGCGGTCACTATTCTGCCAATATCTCCGAATATGGTTTCGTCCATGCATCTTGTTCTCTCTTGCAACTATCCACCATGTCGGAGCTAACCCAATGGACCCTGGGCGGCTGGAGCAGAACACCTATTGAGGTGAATGATTTACCTTCAGGGCTTCCTTATGTGCCGCCGTCTAGTAGTCCTCAGCCCGATGTGAAATTTGAAGCCCCAGAGGCGATAGATGGGCCTCTCAACCCTTTCATCCCAGAGGCAAATAAGCCTCTCAACCCAGATGTGACAGACGGGCCTCTTGAAACCCATAACCCAGAGGCAACAGATTCCCGTATTGATCACTACATCCCAGCCGGCATTTTGCGCAAATACTCATGCACGCTCCTCTACCCGAGCTCCGAGATAGCGTTGCTGGAAAAGCACGAATGGATCCGAACACGCTCCCTTAGCGACGGCAACAATGTACAGGTCTTTGTGCTTCCAGAGGCACAGCAAAAGAAGCCCATTTTAAGAAAACGTGGCGATTCCGAGAAGACTATCAGGTCCGCTCTCAAGCTTGTCATGTCCATGATTGACAGAACCTCTGAAGCATGGAACGGCTTGGCTGGCGCCCGTGCTGGTTTAAATGCGAAAGCTCAACCCGATAGCGAAGAAGAATCCCTATATTACATATTCAATACGCTGCAAGAACCCACTCTGAAGTTGAACCACGTAACAGATTTGCACTCCCGGAACGCCATGGAGGAACTGCTTGGAAGTTCGGTTCGAGGTCTTAAAACAACGCTTTATGAGTTCCAGCGCGAGTCTGCTGCTGTGATGGTTCAGCGGGAGACAGCGCCGGCGCTGACGCTTGATCCGAGATTCCAGCCTTGGCGGGGTCCGACTGGGTCGGAGTTCTATTATGATAAGGAGTCTGGGACCGTTTTGAGTTACAAGATTTTGTATCCCGAGGCCTGTGGAGGTGGGTACTCATATATTCGGCGCTGACTGCTCAATTATTGTTGGGCGGGTTATGAATATATTGGTGAACTATACTGACTGTTACTAGGGATTCTGGCAGAGTCTATGGGATGCGGAAAAACTCTCATCAGTCTTGCTGTGATATTGGCTACGCGGGGACATTTCCCCAAAATCCCCGTGGAGTACCAGACACTCAATAACCCCATCAGGTTCAAGACTGGAACATTAATGCAAATGGCTGCTGCTACTGCTGGTCGCTTTTCCCTGCCCTGGAAGGACCACTTCGACCGGATGCTGGCAGACGGGAAAGATTATAGTAATTGTAGGAAGGCTTGTGTGACCAACAGTGGCTCCTACGTCGAACCAGCGAAAAGCAAACGCCAAAGAGAAGCCTCAGCGTACACTCGATCGGCCAACCGAATTCTTCTCTGCTCCGGTACACTCGTTATTGTGCCGGATAACTTGCTGGACCATTGGGAACGTGAGATCGCTATCCACACAACCGATCTGAATGTCCTAATACTGCGAAATAAGGACAAAACACCATCAACGGACGAACTCCTGAACTTCGATATTGTGCTTTTCTCCAAAGGCCGATGCAACAGAGAGAACCCCAAACCGGACAAACATGGACAGAAGCCGGAATCTCCTATTCTCAATCTTCATTGGTTGCGAGTTATTGTCGATGAAGGACATGACCTTGCCAGTACAACAACAGAAATGGTCGACTTGCTCAAAAAGCTGAAATTCGAGCGTCGCTGGATGATTTCAGGAACCCCTCTCTCAGAATTGTACGGGGTGGAACTTAGCATTGCTTCACAGGAAATGGACACAGACGATACTGAATCGTCACCGGACGAGCATGCCTTCTTGCAACCCCGCAAAAAAGCGGGAAATGTCGTCGAACATGAAATCAGAAATCTGGATAAATTGGGCTTCATGGTCCGTAATTTCTTGGATCTCAAGCCTTGGTCGAACAATTCCTACGATTGTTGGAAAACTCACACAAGAACGGTGGGCGAAGATGGAATGCCCCGAAAATCTCCATCACTACGTGCCACTCTCCAGAGTCTTGTTGTGCGACACCGGTATGAAACGGTCAAAAAGGAGATCACTCTTCCACCACTGTATAACAAGGTGGTCTACCTTGAGCCGACCTTCTACGACCGTCTGTACATCAACATATTCCTCTTCACTCTCGCAGTCAACGCCATTACATCTGAACGTGAAGGTCCTGACTACATGTTTGACGAGACGAACAAAAAGAACAGGAAGAAGCTCACTGAGTTGATACAGAACTTACGTCTGGCTGGATTTTGGTGGGCTGGGGATGATGATGTCCAAGGTACTGTGGACATTGCCCTAGAATACCTAGAGGAAAACCAGGAGAAGATGACAGTGGCGGATCTCAACCAATTAAAACAAGGAATCCAGATCGCACGAAAGGCAATGAGTTCCTCTGGCTGGAATGGATTCAAAAAAATGCACGAGCTTGGAGTCTTTGTTCGGCATTTCCCAGAGCATGCTCGCAATATGTGGGCGCTTGATGGCACAGACGCTGACCACGAGCCCCTGCTCATGGGTATGACCCAGGCCCGTCGCGCGCAAGAATTTGTGATGCACCATCTCCGCACGCCTGATCCCGCTGAAGGTCTTGCGGGAGAGGGTATCAAAGTTCGTCGGGAGCTAACCAAACACAGCCAGACAGCTATTTCTGCTCACAGTGGTGCCACCGAGTCGACGAATCTTCCGGTAAACAGATCGACCTCGAAAAAGAAGAAGAAAAATCAAACTTTCGAGAAGAAGATCTTCCGCACTCTCCCGGAGACTTCGCCCTTGACACAAACGAAGCTGGAAGGAGTAGCATCAGCCAAGCTTCGGTACTTATTGGAGCAAGTCTTGAAGTTCGAGAAAACCGACAAGATCATCATCTTCTACGAACATGACAACGTCGCTGCCTGGGTCGAGCAAGGCCTGGACCTAATAGCAGTCAAATTCCGCACATACGCCAGTACCGCAAGCATGGGATCCAATCTCAAAAGCGAGAATCTGAGCGACTTCCGCCAAACCCACGAAGTCCGCGTTCTACTGATGAGCGTCAAAGAAGCCTCGCACGGTCTCCACATCCCCGAAGCCTCAAGAATGTACATCGTCAACCCAATCTGGGAACGTAACGTGGAGAGCCAAGCCATCAAACGAGCCCACAGAATCGGGCAGAAAAGACCCGTCTACGTCGAAACCCTCGTCTTAGGCGATACCCTCGAACATCGAATGCTCAACCGCAGTAAAAACATGACCGACGAGGAAACGAAGCACGCAGGAAAGAACCCGGTGGACGATAAGACTATGAGCGAGATCATTCAGAACGAGCCATTCCTACCCATGCCGGATGAGGCTTCGGCCGGAATGGCTCCGCTGGCACATCCACTCGGTCTATTCGATCGGCATAAATTGCCCATTCCTGATAACGAGGTGGTCCCTGCGCGCGGGCCATCGCGGCCCAGACCGCCGCGCATACCGCGGACCTTGGAGTCAGATGCCGATTCCGATTCGACTGGTGTTCAGGGGTCACCGGCCAAGAGGCCTCGGATTGGCTTTGCGGAGCATGATCAGGTCATGGGTGTGCAGCCGGTTCCCATGCTGAATTCAACTTTTGGTGCTGGGGCTCCTGTTTCTGCGCCTCCGCGGGCTGGCTTTGGAGAGCACGTGGCGGTCATGTGGGATAGCGTTGGTCCAGCGCAATACATGCCGATGCACTCTGGGCCAGATTTACCCCAGGATGGTGTTGAGAGGCGGGTCTCGTTGTTCGGGCCGTTCGGGCCATGATGCATATTCACACTTTTACGTTCTAGCGATATGTCGGATTTCTGCGTACTTTATACCCATATAGAAACCTTACTTATTCAAGTCGAGAGAAAAAAGAATTGGTTTATACACCAAGGATACATGGTAACATAAGATAAAGCAGGCTAGCGGTTAGAGCGCGCGTGATCCCTCAAAATTGGGACCAGCTAGCTGCCCAGGTGTTAACTGCTGCTATTAATATGCCCAGGTGGGTATCAGTTCTACGTACATATGTATGTAACCTTTTAGGTCCTGGTTAGACTTGTGATTTGGAGTAGGAAGAGAAGAATAGTCTCATATGGCCTTGGTATAAGACTGATAGTCTGATTTTTACCATGATAATAGGTCATATGTAAGCAGCTACATCTTTGGATGCCATTTTCCGGTGTCTTTTCGGGGTCTTTTAGGTATAACAAGGTAAATACCACTCTTATATCCGCATGCATACATGCAGGTAGCAATCTGCGGGGTCAAACCCGATAAGAAGATAAGCCTTTTTGACAAGATCTCACCCCTCACTTGGCTTCAATTCTCCAATTGCCCCAACCCAGAAAAAAACAATGAAGCCAGTTCACGAGAAAGCCGTGGTAATAGGGATATCCGGGCCCTCGAGCAGCGGCAAGACGACCCTCGCGCGGTTACTGCAGCGTGTATTCTACGGGGTGGATCTTAAGCCCAAGGACTCCCGTCTAAACACATTCATAATCCACGAAGATGACTTCTATTTCCCAGACGATAAGTACGTATACCTCTTCTTCAGCTCCATACATATACCCACCTTATCTCAGCGAAACAATCCTACATTAACCCCAACCCCAACCCCAAACAAACCCCACACTAACAAACCCCAGAATCCCATACACAACAACCCGCACCGGCAAAAGAATCCAAGACTGGGACACAGCCTCCGCAATCGACATCCCCTTCCTCACCCAAGCACTGAACTACGTCCGCGAAAACGGCACCCTCCCACCCCGACTCCAGAGCAAGGAAGACCAAAACGACGCAACCGATTCCGGCGTGCCAGACGAGATCGTGCAGGAGCTGCGAGGTATTATTAGTTCTCGATTGCAGGACGAGGCGAGGAAAAGCACCGAGAACCCGACTATTGCATTCCTAGAGGGATTTTTGCTATTTGCGCCTCCGTCCGAATCCGGGGGCGAAGAACACGTCCTCCGTTCCGTGCATGACGCTATACATCTTCATCTTTTCCTGCCTGCGGCGTATGAGCTTGTTAAGGCGAGGCGGGAGGGGAGGAGTGGGTATGTGACTATTGGGGCGGCGCCGGAACCGCCAGTGCAGAGCTCGGATGGGGGAGATGGTGGGGATGGGAAGACTAGCACCGAGGTTGATCTTGATGCTGAGGATGATCGGCCACCGCAGAATTTTTGGGTCGATCCGCCTGGGTATGTGGATGATGTTGTTTGGCCGCGGTATGTGACGGATCATGCTTGGTTGTTGATTGCTGAGGATGGGGATGGGGATGGGGATGGGGATGGGGAGGGTGGGGACGGTGCTCTGGCGGAGGAGGATCTTGTTCGGAGGGTTGGGGATGGGACTAGGGCTAGGAGGGATGTTGGGGTTGAGGTTGCTCCGGGCTGTGGGAGTGCAGGGATGGATGTTGTTTTGAGGTGGGCTGTTGAGTTGATCTTGGGATATTATTTGAATCGGACGTAGGTATAGTTGTGTATACTGACTAAATGATATTGTACAAGTGGCTTAATGGTTTTGCCTTTTACTTTATCTAGTAACTGTAGAGAGACCTACGCCTTCTGCAATATCTCATTCAAGCCAGGTCTTCTTCCTAACGATACTGAGCCATCTCCGTCGTCAAAAGACTTGCTCCTGCAAAATTGGTCCTCGACACCCTGCAAGGCAGTCGATGCGGTCTGATGATCCAGTCATGTATTGAATGGAGGGTTCTAGGCTACCTATGGTCAAGGTCTACCTGATCAGGGAACCTCTGCTTTCACTCACCCGTCTGTAGGTATTGATATTTCTAACAGGCCTGCTAAGGATTCAAAGAATAGGCTACCTACTTATGAACGTCCCGTGTCTACTTCCTTTTACCGAGGATAAAGAAAAACAAAAGGGCGTCAATCAAACCAATCCTCTTAATTATACAGCTAGATATATCGTGGTCTTCGTCATTCCAGGGTTACAACTTAGCAATTCTGTCCCGCACGAATAATTGAATATCGTATTGTTCACCACCTAAGGCCTCCCAGTCCTGTTCATCGGTAGCAGATTCAGATTGTTCATCGGCGCGACATATGGTGTCCACTCACTTGGGACGTTGGACTCCCGGGTCAAAATCTCAGACTCGTAGTCGATTCCTCGAACTGGATAAGACAGTTGATTTTCCGTCTTTTTGGTCTTTCTTGACTTCTTCTGGAATATAAGGTAGTATAGTACGTATACGTTGGCTTGATCAATAGATTTTCTTTTTGTATTCATGTTTGCTATCTGCTAAATCTACCGATGGCGGCACTTGATTCTGCGATTTCCTATTCATATCCCGGTATTCTCCTCCGTAACCTTTGAAATTATCCTGAGTCACGCCCATCACCAATGAATTTACTCCTGCGCAATTGGTCCTCGCCATCCGAGAAGGTAATCGATGCGGTCTCTCAGGGGCATTGGGGTGATATCAGCAGGTTTGGTGTTGACGTTCTGCTGAGATTCGGGCTGAATCAGCTCAGGATAAAGATTAAACTCCGCCAGGACAGTCTCCGCCTCTTGAGAATTGGTAGTGAAATTCTCTGCGTACTCTGGGCCATAGACATAGACTTCGCCGAACACACTGTTGTGCAGCAAGTACGACCAGTAGATCAAGTACACAGAGGCCACGAAACCAAGCACATGGAGAAGGAAGAAAAAGAACTTGGCCAGGCCCCACAGGGTGCGTAATCCGCGTACATGGCGTGGCTTCTTTGGCCCAGCGACCGGAGCTGGAGTCTCGGCAACTAGGGTCTGTGTACTCGTAGACTTGGAAGCTCGACTTCTGCCAGATAAAGGCCCTGTCAGGCTAGGTTTGTGAATGGCGAAACCATCATGGAGATATGGAGGTCGAGTGAATTGGGGCTTAAAATAATTAAGCTCCGGAACACAGATACCTCCTGGTTGGCCACATGAAAACTGACATCTAGTATCAGCATTCAGATACTTCGGAAGTACAATTTCATGATTGGGACCATAAATGGCGTAATCTTCTTGGAGGATAATTTCAGCCTCGCTATACAACGTGGTTTTTATCCATGGCTGCCAAGTGACAGCCTTGCCTCGTGGCAGATTGACCTCCCACGACACTATGAACATGTCCAGAGCTTGCGGAATGCTGACAATATTGATGCGTGAAATTCCAATGCCATCTGATTGCAGCCGAATAGAGTTGACCAGAGGCTTTTTAGCAGTGAAAACGGCGTCAAACTCGCCCTCTGGGCCGCCATGCACAAAAAGGCGGAATTTGCACTTCTCGGCCCAGAAGTTGTGGTTGATGAGATCAATGGAGCAAACAGCATTGTATTTGATCAGACAGGACGATGGACCCTCAGCCACCTCCATCCGTATCACTGTATTGGCTTTGTAGTCCTTGAGTTGTCCGTAGTATTCTGCATTGCACTTACGGAACGCAGCCACGAGGTTTTTTCCACTGTCAAACTGGGCCATCAAGCAGCTTTCCACAAGGGTATGCCGTTTGAAAGATGAAGTCACAAATTCCATACCCTGACCCGGGGGTGTTCGGAAGTAGAGATAGCCAGACTCGAATTGGGCGAGTCGAGGCAGTCCACTCACAGCCAACTCCCACCAATCCTTTGATTTTCCTTTCTGCAGCCTGACCTTGAGCGAAATTGCGATTTGGTATGTCGCGGAGTAGACGATGGGAGGAGTGTGCACGTAAAGAATATCATTGTGCAAGATGAGCTGGGACTTGTGCTCTTCGGCAATTTCTGCGGACGTCCGGGGCAGAGGGTTCGACCCAGGGCACGAGAAAAATGATGGCGATCCGATTGCGTCAAGTGAAAGAAGCAAGTCCTCCCTTTCTTTGTCACTGTCTCCGGTGTCAGAAAAGCTTCCGTTGCACCCACGAGTCGAGAGTGTATCATAATTCCGCTGGAGCAAGTTCGCTTCGGTAAGCGGTTTAGTACCGCTCAAATCAATCTTGCTAGGAGTTTCTGCAATGTGCAAAGGAGGTGTTTCGTCGAGTTCAGGTACATTGTCAACCGCCACTGTCGTTCCGTTGAGCGAGAGATGCTCAGATGTAGATGTAACGCTCGGCGAAACTGACACAGGACCTGGAGTCGAGTCTTGAGGCAACGGGATGTTCTCAGGCATCACGCTGGTTTCATCAAGACTGGCGGGAGGACTGTGAATGGGTGTGACGATCTGCTCGGTGGTGGTGCTATCCTGGGACACAGGCTCCAGTCCCGACGGGTCGATCTTGGTCATCGTAAGTTTGTGTCGGGTGCCTTGGTACTCATCGTCAGGAGGGATTGAGTCTGGCAGAGAAGCAGCCTTGGCAGATCTCTTACGAGGGTTTGGAGAGCGTGGGCTGCCCAAGCTGGCGACCTGGCTCGTGCGAGGGCCAGAAGAGGTTGGGCTACCCGAGCTATCAACATGGGTGTACATCCCCGAGATATCCACAGTACGAGGAAAGATATCCTGGGAACCTTCATCCCGCGAACCATCGTGAACAACAACTCTCGCAGACTCCGCAACAGAGTCATTATTGGCAGGGTATCTCTCGGTCTCATCACTATATTCTTGGCCAGGTCGCCAAGCTTCTTTCTCGGGTGGAGTGTCGGTATCATAGTGGAAGTCGGGCTTCAACCGGATGACCCAAGACGGGCACTTGACGATGTTCGGCGACTGGACATTGAGGACTGGTAAATGGAGGTTGGGATGACCGCAGGTTTGTAGCTTAATTCAGACGACAGTCAGTACCGAGACATAAAGCAAAGACTCGAGGATTGCCTGGTTCTCAGTGTTACCTCCATGGCAATAGTGATAGACACCGGTTCCTCTGGAATACCGCTCCAGTCGCACCACAAATCGAGGTTGCTGAGAGGGCTGCCGTTAGGGTTCATGGTGGGTTCCATGGTGGGCTCCCTGAGATGAATGGAGATGAACAAATGGAGAAGGGAAACTGATAGAGAGGAAAGAAGATGGAAAACAAAAAAGGAGTAGAGAGTAGAAGAGAAGAGAAGAGAAGTTGAAGAAGGAAAATCAAGGTAGCAAACAACATTAGGAAGGTACGTGAAGATATTAAGCCATTGCATTTCCACCTCATACATCGTCAATTAAAAAGAAAAAGAGAAGAAAAGCAGCACTTGCAATTAGCCAGTGATGCTGCTTTCAAAAGAGAGAAAAAAAAAAAAAAAAAAAAGGGCCTGTATATACAAGAAGGGCTTAAGAATAATCTCACTTTTCTCCCAATCCCATGAAAGAAAGACCTCCCCCTTTTATATCCGCCAGCGCCTATAAAAAATGAAACCCTTTAGCCACCCAGTTAAAGCATCAAGCATAAAGAAAAAAAAGAATAGTGAAACACTCCTCCCAGTCTATCGAGACAGAAGAAAAAGAAAAGATAAAAGCCAGAACATCGAGGACGTCAAGCAAATCATTGTGGCGTTCCATTCGGGGAATCGGGGTGATTAAAGGTTGTTGGGCCGGTCACGGAGCTAAATCGATCGCCTTCGTTGACCATTTGAGATGGAAGAATGGGGGTATTCGCCTGAGGAGTTTGGTCGAAATAGGCTCGCGCGGATCCATTGGTTCCTTGGGGATAGTCGCGACTCCGCTGGAGAGGAGGAAGTATAGTTGAGCTAGGAGGGTATCCGGAACGGGCATATCCCTGAGCCATCATGGCTCCAGTCGAATCCGGGGTCTGTCTCGGTTCCAAAATCCTTAGCTAGGTGTTCTATTCCACACTCTCACTGGTTCGCAGAGGGGTGTCGTACAGGAGTGCCAGGCTGGTTCATCGCCATCAGTTGTCCCACAGCGGCCTGCTGCTGCTGGCTGGATCGGCTTTGACCGGTAGGATCGGGGATCTGGGACATGGGAGCTGATGCTTGCATACCCGCTGATGCTTGCATGCCAGGGTACATCTATCCAACGGAGGTCAGCTCAAAGAGCTCCCAAAATCTACAAAGTGGGGTTAGGAGTACGAACCGCCGTGTAATCAGGCACCACCTGTCCTGTGTTATAAGTCTGCATGGCGGCAGGCGTTTGATAGGCTGCTGGCTGACCAGCGTACATAGCAGCTGTTGGCTGGCCATATGGATCCATTTGACGGGCCATTCGACCATCCACATCATAGAGGCCTTGCTGTCTGCCATAGTCGATCGAAGTACGATGACGCTTGACCGGCGGCTGCTGACCGTAGTACCCATAATCCCGGGCCGCCGGCGGATAGCCTCCATAGCTAGATGATGGAGGGATCTGCACCGACTGACGTTCCGGAGATCGAGTGGGGACTGGTTGATGGAACTCGTCTGGTCGTGTCGATCGTTTCCTGCGGCTGTTAACTACACGCCTTCGCATCCCCATGGGTTCATAGCACTTACAACATGGTCCGAGGTTCCTTTCGAATCCGCAATTTCACACCTTGATCCGCAAATGATCGGGAAAGGTGGGTTGACTCCATCATTCCAGGGAAGCTCTTAGGAGGGGAGACTGCAAGCTTGTCAGAACTCAACTGTGCCAGCTCTCTTCACGTAGATTCGTACCTGTGAACCGCTCTGAGATAACAGTCTTTAAATAGGAGACACGGTCCCTGTTGGCTCTTTGTTAGCTATTGAACCTGGGCTAGGCTCCCGACCGTGTTACTCACTTTCGCATCTCGAACAAGGTAAACTTCAGGCGGAACTCGCCTTCAATCTTCACAGAGAGATCTCCAAAGACGAAAAATCCACCATCTACAAAACCTGTCAGTGAACAAGGCCTGTGACTCCAAGACCAGCCAGAACTAACCGCTGTTGTCCACGTCCTTCAACCGGTGAAGGGACGAAACTAGGGTTCCTGCTAATGCAGTTGACGGTGCGACGGGCACAGGACGCTCTTCTGTTGCATCGTACAGACTGCAGCACATGAAATAGTAAGGGCTTTGCAGGTAATGTCTGCGCCAAAGTCAGCTACCCGCGCAAAGCCAGAGTGAAATGACCACTTACTGTGCGAGGTAGGTACCCTCCTCCCGCACCCGGAGCTGGACGATCGGGGGCGGATCGATAGGTTTGCGCTCTGTAGGCGCCATTAGATCCGGTTCCTTTTCTGTCAGTTCCGCGCCTCCCCGGTTCACGGGGACTAGCTAGGAACAAGAGAAAGAGAGAGAGAGAGAGAGCAAGAAGCTTCCACGTACCTTTTTCCTTGCCCCCCGCCACGCGGGCCCTATTGGGCTGCTGGCGAATGATCAAGTCAAAGTCAGAACTGGTGTTGTTCAACATTGTCAGTGGGATTCCCTGGACGACCGCGTAAGAGTTGCGACCCTGTCAAAGTAGACACGGGAAGAACGACTCACCCCTGAGCTTCGCGCGAGAGAGAGGCGTCGGAGAATGTCGCACTCATCAAGACGAGTCACAGACAAACAAGGAAAGGTGGAGAGAGCCCCCAAAATTTGAGGTTGCTTTGACAGGTAGTGAACCAGCAGATACGAAGAGTCGATCCTCGGGAATACAAGAGACCAGTTTCAAGTGATCTGTGGTTTACAAAGTAAAGTGGAAAAGGAAAGGAAGGAACGGGTCTTTGGACCGAGAGAAATCCAGTGGTCAGAGAAGATAAGGACAGGCTGGGAAAAGAACCCTGGACGAGTCACGATGTCGTTGAGGGGTGGCAGCTGTAGTGGGGTAATGAGTTTTTTTTTTTTTTTTTTTTCTTTTCTTCTTCTTTTCTGATTTCGTCAAAGTTGAACCATGGAAGAGAAGGACAAAATGAAGGACTTGGAGCTGTAGAGATAGAGAGAGTGGGAGATGGATGTGTCGAACGTGACGAAAACGGAGTGGTGTCGTCAGTTTGCAAGCGGAAAGAGCCAACCGAGCACGGTTCCAGACAAAAACCTTAAGCGGCTCTCTCTTGAATAACGGCGCCCCGATAGTAGATATTCCGAGATTGGAATCTAAACGAATTTATCAATAACCTGGGGGGAGAAAGGGAAAAAAAGATTCAAATTCAGAAAAAAATTCAGAAAATCAATTGGATCACAGGCTTCCAAATCTCCCAGCTCATGAACAAATCAGAGTCCAGAATCCCACAAAAAAAAAAAAAAAAAAAAATTCAACTAACCCAATGAATTATCCAGGATTATAATCGAAAAATAAAAAGTCAAAAAAGAAGAAAATAGGGAAATCCAAAAAAAAGAGATCCTCGAATTTGTCTACCACAGTAGCAATCTCTTCAAAAACGAGAGCAGCTGAGGTGGATAAAGACCAAGTGTAACCCGTGGACTTTGCCTTGGAAAAGAGAGACCCAAGAGACCAAAGAGACCAAAAAGAGACCAAAAAAAGAAAAAAAGAAAACAAAAAGAGGAATTAAAACCGTAGACGGAAAGAAAAAGTGGAATAGGTTCAGCTACCCACGGTTGAGGGGGCGAATGGCGATCCGGATGCGCACTAAACTTCTGGCTCTCTTCCCTCTCTCGTTGGTCCGAAAGGAAGAAACGGCGAACCGCTTGTCCGTTAGTCCGCGTCTGTTTCTTTATGATCATAAAAAAAGAAAAAAAGCCCAGGGTTGGCGCCGGCTATGCAGGTGATCAGACCCGGTTTTCTCATGGGTGTTTTAAACGCCAGGTGGACTCGGGCCCTGGTCCGGCGTCTAAGCATTCCAGTCAAAAGTGGGGATATGCACGATCAAGCCGCATCGCCTATGTCCGGGGGATTGTGCCTGTGTCTCCACACTCGATCTCAATCCTGAAATAATTAGCTTGGATGTTCAAACAGCAAGAAATCCCAATTTTTTTGAAGTTCAAAAAGGTCTTCCCCAACAAGCGCGGATATCGCTGCCGCTTTGTCAAAGGCTTCCAACCATGGTTGGCTAACTTCCTTATGTCATCCCGAACCAAAGAATGCCTTCAGGCCCTAGGACTCCCACATTCGCTTGGGCACCTCCTCCTATATCCCCTTAAACAAAACAAAACAAAAAAAAAATAATTGAAGTGACAATACCTTTTTCTTGTGAATGATTCTTCCTGTGATAAATTCAGTATTCGAATATCGTGAATTCTTCGATCGCAGGCTTGAGGCTGCGTGTACCACTTGAAGAGATGAATGTCGCGAATGTCGGAGCTCAAGGTGGAAGGACGCAACATGCATTCGAAGGAGGTCCGGTACAGTCACAGACAAGATGATTGAGCAAGATGATGCCCACAGATACAATCGCGTGCAGTGGCACGTAAAGCCCGAGAGCGCTGGTCGAGCACCTTATTCCGATCCGAGACGACGAAACCATACATGCCGGGTCATGATGCGACGGGAAGCAAGAGAGGAGAGAAGGAGTTGAAGAGAATCAAGGAGGAAAATCCATGCAGTGCAGGAGACCGGGACAAGGCGTTTAAGGGGGAAATGCAGCGAACAGCGCACCACTGCACGGAGGGCTTTCCTCGTGACGCGTCACATTTCCTGAGAGACATGCAGCCCCAAGATCGTATGCAAGCTACTGTATATCGACTGCAGTTGGGGGCCAGCGTGGACGCTGGTTGGTTGTACCGACCGGGAATCCCTCGATCAAGCTATAGGGCCGGACACGCATCAGCCAACGAAAGAAAAAAGAAACACATCAATACCGGAGACTGGGTTCGGGCAGTCCTGCAGCTTGCAGATCGGGAGTTTGTGATAAAAAAAAAAAAAAGATAAACCGGTACTTTCTAGTATGGACTACGGGGGCTGCTTTCCGCCACACTCGCTGGCCCTCGATTTGCGGCTGAGAATGTGTACTTTTTTTCCCCTCCAGTTCAATCACCTTTCAGGTGGGTATGGCTGCATTGGCTGTACACAGGTGGATCCGTCCTAAGGCATTGGCTGCTGTGTCCTGCCGAGGAACTTGCATCCCACACTGTCTGGGCTTGGGAGACCGCTTGTCCTCTTCGTTTATCAGGTCCTTTCTTGGCAGGATTCACCAAAAAAAAAAGACATACCAAACCCTAACTTGCATGCAGATATTCTGGGATCAGGTCGAGATGGCATCACGGCGATGATCATTGCTCGCCAATGTGATACGGAGGGCTGCAGGTGCAGTTGGCTATGACAAGCATTCTTGCCACAGTTCACGACCTAAGTTGTATCTCCACATCATGGGAGCTTTGATAGTAGCGATCATATGCAAGGGTGAGGACAGCAGGAATCGATTTCAATCAGAAAGTGCCGATCAGCCTGACAAAAGTCCGGCCCCAATATTTTATCATGCGGCCAGAGTCATATCGGTATTGGCAAGTCCATTCACTGGAGCAGATTGGACCCGCTGTGGGGTGTTCTAACGCCAGTGCTCAGCTCCCAGAGAACAGCGTCTGCGACTCGCCAAACTGACAAGTGTAAGCCGACAAAAATGGGAGGTCGAATGAGGAAGAGAGAGGGAAAAAAAAAAGAGTAAAATGAGGGGTTGGAAAGCGGGAAGACACACGCAGGGTGTGGGCATTGCTTGGTCTCACTGGGCCTGAACTGCGGTTCTTGTCCATTGCATTGTGCCCGAGCGACAAGTTCCTGGGAATGCAGTTGATAGGCCCGAAAAAAAAAACTCCAAAGCCCTAGATGCACATCATTATGCGACAAGCAAGCCCCAGCGCTGGGAGCACGACCTGTCACTTTCTTTTGACTTCCGGGATCCGGGTCCGGCGCCAGGACAGAAGTCCTAAGTCTGACCTTGGTCATGGCGGGGAAAGCCGCCATTTCCTCTGTTGGAGGTCATGATTTGGCTGTGGAAACTATCATGACTCGTCCAGACGCTGGATGGAATAATTGGGCGGAAGGTGAATGTGATACTGGTGCTAACAAGTAGGGACAAGAAGAAAGAAAAGAAGAAAAGAAAGTTCGAGTGCGAAAAACGAAAAATTAAAAGTGACCGCCAAAAAGGAAGCGAATTTTTCAAATTTTTTACCCAATTTAAAAGTACAACGCACACCCTGGCCAAAATCCACTGCGGCCCCGATTGGAAAAACCGGGAACTTGCTAGTGTCGGGGAAGTTCTACTGACTACAGTAATAAGAGGACCAAAACAAACTCAAAGGGGACCCGTGGAGAACCCAAAAAGGCCAAGTAGTCGAACGAACCCGTGTTCGGCACTTCAACGCACGAAGTGGCCGAGGGAAAAGTAAGAAGGGGGGCGATGGAGCACTATGGAGTTCTGAACACGGTACTGGACGGGGCGGGATAGGGAAATTTTTAGACTCAGACCGGTGAAGTGAATTATTAAACGGAGTACCTCGAACAACCAAAAAATCAAGGGCGCATATATGACAGCGGCATCTCCATTGAGAACCAGTGGTTAGGAGCTGCTAAGTGGGCGCTACTGTGTTTATGCTTAAATGTTGGCCTGTGATGGTTCCATGGTGGTTTGGGGCCGTTCCATGGTTGTGTTTCCTGACAGCTGTCCGTGTTGGCGCCATGCCGATCTCTTGTCGATCGCTTTGTCGGGACTCTACATTGCTTACTATATTATTGTTATAATGAGTATGATCTCGTATCCTTCTGATCTGTATGTCCCTGGAAAATCCTGGTTGCTATCACCTGTGCTCCGTATTGGTAAGCTGATCCCAACGTCCCCCCGGCTGAGTATCCCAATGCAAATCTCACCTTCCTAAAAGGGTTGGCCTGAAATCCTCCCGTTGTGGGATACTCAATAGACTCATGCATAATTGTGATTTTCATGACTATTGCTCGAATCTTCCTGTGTATTTTCTGTCGACCAAGCCAATTGCAGACCTGGTACTGCAAGGATTAAACGGGGTAGTTCGTACTTATGTGGGATGTGCAGTATGGCCCCCTAGTGGAACACATCAGATAGCCGCTGATCAGCCACAGCTATCGAGATCAAGAATTACAATAGTCGACCGCTTTATGCGGCATATTAATATATTTAGTGCGGAATAGTCTGTTTACTAGTATGTTTTAATGGCCTTCTTCTCCCCTTTCTCGTTTTACAGCTATGTACCTAAATGGCCGAAGAAGGCGGGCAAGTTGCAACTCGTACACTCTTCTATGTAACCAGGGACATTTTGTTCCTCGTATACAACATACGGAGAGGTGCTGCGAATATGATTGGCTATTAGGTCTAGACTTTTAACCTTCTTTCTCCAGTTTCGGCACTTTACCTAACAGGTCTCTCCCATTTTGACGTT
The DNA here is from genome assembly GCF_028828025.1 of Penicillium rubens. Taxonomy (NCBI): domain Eukaryota; kingdom Fungi; phylum Ascomycota; class Eurotiomycetes; order Eurotiales; family Aspergillaceae; genus Penicillium; species Penicillium rubens. Next base: position 8,218,008 of record NW_026890600.1, read on the forward strand.
TACCAGCACGTCCTGCGCGACATGACACTTATTCTTCGATATATCACATGCAAGGCACAGATCTACTCCGTATGTTGTATGTACACTGGAGAAATTGTACACTGGAGAAATGAGCTACCCAGTAATTGGTACATTGACAAGAGATATGCTAATCACACACTGTACTCATTCGCCGCAACTAGATAGAAAGAGAAAAGAAACACCCAAGCAAAAAGTAAACTCCAGACACCCCCATCCCTGCTCCGTGCTGGATGAAATCCCTGAAAAAGCGACTAGTAGTAAATGAACGAAAGGGGATTGACGAGTGTCGCACGACACCCCTATCGCCCCTGCAAGCCCACTTAGCGTAAGGTAGCCTTCGAACGAGAAAAGAAATGGAGAAAGAATATTAAATCAAACGGTGGGACAATGCAGTTCCCGGGCACACGTGAAAGAAAAGAGAAGGGAGAAATAAAGGAATCAGAAAATTTCGTTAAAATAAACGCCCTGTCCACATGCGTAACTTGCTTTGCAGGCAAAAAGAAAACCTCCTCGAATCATGAGCTTCAAGATTATCATGTCTGCATCACGACATCCCCATCCACTTCGTACTCGGCGTCAATGTCCGCATCCGCATCCGCGTCTGAATCTGCGTCGGTGCCATTGGTATTGGCCATAGCCTTTTGGCCCTGGCCTTTGGCTGGTGACTTGGAAGCAGATCCTGACTCAGCGGGGATCACAACGTGAACTTTCTCGACCAAAGCCTTCCGGCTGACTGATCGCGGTGTCTTGGGGTTATCGTTGGATCGACGGGAGACCGCTGTTCCAGGTGACCGAGGGATGGAGTTGGTCTTTTTCTCGGGGGTCTTGGGTGCCTCCGTGTCCTTGTCCTCGGACGGCTCTGACTCAGCAGCATCAATGCCATTGGTCTTGACAGGCTTCTTGGGGGCAGCATCTCCATTAACATGCTCCGGTTCTTTTTCGCTCACATCTGCAGTTTCCCTAAGTTCAGGAGCCAGATTTTCGGCATCCCCGTCAACGACAGCTTCTTCCTCAACAGGTTCAGTCTTCTCCGGTTCAACACCATTGGCCTGGCTAGGTGTCGCTTCAGCTGCGGGCGAGTCCGTGAGAATAGATCTTCTCCCGCGACGAACGCTGCCTCCGGGGGTGACCGTTGCCAGCCCGGAGGGTCGTCGAGGTGTGTTGCGGCCGTTATTACGGGCGGACGTAGGTGTCGTTGACATGCTATTCAGTTTGGTGCTACCCGACGGGCGACCAGGTCTGCGTTTGGGGGGTGCTGCGGGAGGCACAGGAGGCCAAAGTTCGAACCGGGAGGGTGGGATTCCAGCAGCAGGGTTGGGGATTGCTGATGTTTCAGAGTTGCCCACTGTAGGATGGTTGGAGCCGTTATGCCGCAGAGCCAATGTGGAAGGCGGTCCAGCGGAGTCTGCGAGAGTGTCTCCATCCGACGCATTCGCCATTCGGCCATTGCCCTCATAGTCGGTCACTCTTGCCTCGGTCTCCTCTTCATCCTCATCTGGGTCCTCTCGAGGGGCGACGGTATGTATAGGAGCACGATCGAAATGAGACTGGTTACTACGACCCATAATGTAAGGTGTCCAGAGCAGCGCATCTGGATTAAGCTGGACGTAGCCCTTGCTTTCCCAGCCACTGATGACCTCGTTGTAATATTTGTGATCTAGACGGATGGCGTACGTCTTGGTGATGGGATCCCGCACAAGAGCTCGGAGTCCTTCAAGGGCAGATACAATGTCATCTGCCGTCATTCCGGTGCGATCAGACAGATCCGCAATGCTGATAGGCGTCTTCAAATCGCGAAGTTGGTATGATAGAATCAATCGCCAGTAGTTCCGGTACGACACTAGACCCATGTCGGAGAGCGGTTTCTCGGGCGATCCATTCTTGCCTTCGATGCGGGTAAGGAGGTATGAGAAGTCGATGAGGAGGTTTCCGTAGCCTTTGCGTTGATGGATTGGTAGAGTAAGGATGCAGGAAACGTTGTTCGCCGAGCTTGGGCGTTTTTCTTTACTGAAGTAGCCAACGAAATGACAGCCCAGATCGTCAAACTCAGTCATGACATAGAATAAGAATGGCTCAACATCGTAATACAGAGTCTTGGAGCCTAGGAAAAGTTTCGCGAGAAGGCAAAGATTTTGACAGTACACCGGGTTCTTGCGCCCATCAACTTCGAAGATTGAGACTGATCGATCTCGGTAGATCTCGTCGCCAGGGGGATGCTTTGCAGGGCACTTAAGTTTATGGCGCCAGGCGACGAAGTCCGAGTTCATGTACTTGAGACAGAACTCGCAAATGTACAGAACACGGTTGCGGCTGTATTCTTCCGGGTAGGGCGCTGCATACCAGGTTTCGATCTCGTAGCCACCGAAGTTGATGGATTTGATCTTTGAAGGAGGGCCAGAAACCTTTTGTGATGAATGCGCAGTGGTTTCGCCATTGAGTTCTGCTTCTTTCACTTTCTGTTGCCATTCATCTTCGGCTTTTAGACGTGCCTGTTCGAATCGGTCGCGATCGAATTGTGTTGGGAGTGTTCTGGATGTATCCTGGTCGACTTCGGACAGAATGCCTCCATATGGTTTTGATTTGGCGTCGTCGGTCTCACGGTCGAACAAAGTCATGGAGTTGTAGGATATGGGGGGAAGGGGAACGAAATGTGCCTGGGGTTCTGGGGCCACAGGTGGCGGCTTTGGTGCTTTCTTCTTCTTGCGTTGCGATCGAATTTGAGAGCCTGTTATTTTAGACATTTTTGCCTCTTCCAGCCGGAACCCAATGATCAATTTCCCGTACTGTCTAGCTACCACGCGGCAGTGCTCTCGGTCCACTGCGCGAGTGCGTCGCACGCGTACAGAACGTGTCCGAGCAGGGGAGTGGGCATCGCCATCAGCATTGACATCCCCGCCCTCCAAGGCCGCATCATTCAATATGGGGCGATCGGAGCGGAAAGATGTTTGTCGAAGTCTTTTGCGAAGCACCGGTGTGTGTTCTTCGGCCTCGATTGACGAGGCCTTTCGCTTGCGTAGCGACCGCGAGCTATTGAGCATCTCGTCGTCAACGCCTGTGTTAAAGATAGAATGGAATCCCTCGTCGTGTGTGCCAGCGTGCGCAGGTAGAAGCTCTTTGGGGAGGGCTGGGGCTCCGAGTCCGGTTTCTGTCGCTGAATTTGTTATCGTGTCGGGCTCTAGATTGTTATTAACACAGCTGGGGCATCTCCATGGGCCTGCGTGTTGCGATGTCAGAGCGCGTAATTCATTAAAGAGATAAGAGGCGATAAAATAACAGTCAATGACCATGTGTTTGCGTACCTTCCGTTTCATCAAATGCGTCTTGTTCGCGAGCGCATTGCCGATGAGCTGTGGGGTATCGAGTCAGCGATGGTCTACCATAATCGGGGTAAAAGGCAAACGGACAGTGATCACCACACACAACACAAGTGAGCCATTCCTCGAAATCTTCGCTTGGGTCGTGTTCCTCGTCTTGACTGCAAACCCTGTTTGTCCGTTGTTAGCACCTAAACTTCCTCATTCTGCACCGAGCGCTGCATCGAGCCCCTCTACTTACAAGCAATTTGAGCTACTACGAATATCAGTCTCGACATCCTCGCGCTCATTGCTCTCAGCTTCCCAGTCTTCGGCTTCTGACTCGTGGTCACTTGATTCGGGTTCTGAAGCGTCACGGTCATTTGCCTCAAACCCGGGATCGGCATCCGCGTCGGCTGTCTCAGACTCCGCATAGTCTTCTTCAGAACCCGCGTCATCGTCAGGTAGTTTAACAGCTCCAACTGGTTCGGCCTCATCGTTGTCATCATCGTCTTCTCCGTTCAACCCATTGACGCTTAGGTTGTTTCCATCCACAGCTTCTTCCGGGCCATCCTCATCAACTTCTCCAGTGTATGCTCGGTGAACTGCATCTTGAAGCCGTTGATCCATTTCATACAAGTCGGTTTCTTCCTCGCCCTCCGCATCTAGGTCGCTATCCGCTGGGTCCACAGGCGGGTCGAGTTTGCCCGATTCATCGTTTGCTGGCGGCGCCGTCGCCGCCATAGTGAAAGTTACCGCCACCGCCAGGTTGAGCACAGCAGTGCTTGTTTTATGCGCTCAGGTTGACTGAGGTATCTTTTTCGTGAAAGAAAGCTTAAACCGATCCGGTTACAGAAGCACCCCGCTGACGTCGGCGCTGATCCGGGAGCGCATCTGGATCAAAAGCGGGTTCGAGGCTAGTTGGAGTGGCACCGAAGATATTTACGAAAACAAGTATCGGTCGATATTGACGCTCAAAGTCTCCAGGCGCAAAGTGGGAGCTAAACAAACAAGAGGTGTCAGTCCGCCGCTGGAGTGGCCAGGCATCGCAAGCGCGTCGCAAAACAGAGGAAACTCACCCCAAGAGAAACCAGTGCAATCTTTGATTCAAAAGCGTACCAGACGCGTCGACAGACAGTCCATACACCGGGGCCTGTCTCTTTTACAATCGAATGCGATCTGCAGCGGCCTTCACGCCCCTTGTCCTGTGAGTGTCGTTGCAGCGCGCTGAGTCATCATACGCTAAACCACTTTGGGTGGAGGAGACCTCAAGCCCGTCGCTGTAGGAAGAGACACTCCCCTCCACACTCTCCGCGACCTATCTACTCCCCTCAGTCCGCAAGAGGCTTGACGGCTCTTGATTCTAATTTGACACCTTTTTCCGATCATCTACATACCCATACAACCGCACGCCATGGGTGTCCCTTTTGAGGCCCTGCTTCCCTATGGGATTATCATCACCGTACGTGCCATTGGACAATGCCTTCCGTGACTTTAGCTCACCAATTGCTACAGATGTTTGGTGTGTCTGGCTACGGCCTTCACTACGTCAAACGCTTTGCCAACGATGGCAAGAAGGCGCGCTGGAACCGCGACCTGTGGGATAGAGTAAGTTGGTTTCCATCCTTGTCGGCTGCGGTCGGAACTTGCATAAAGCACATTGGCTAACAATTTTACAGCAAAGTGAGTGCTTACAAGCTTATCGGCCGACCAAAAGCGCCTGAGAAGAATTATGCATGAGACTAACCACAACCAACCATAGTGATGGAGAGAGATCAGCGCATCACAGGCTCATTCCGGGGGCAGTCCAGCAACCACCAAGCGCCCACCGGATTCGAAGTCAGCAACCCATGGAAGGTACGAATAACAGATTCTGTGTTCCTTGGATTCCAGGCCCCAGGCAGAAACGCTGACCCGAGACATAGATCGAGAACCGGATCTACTAGTTTCAAAAATTGCAACCTCTTTTCCTTTACGTTCAATGTCTGCGCCTTCGTTACTCCGTGATCATACATATCCACTGCAATTTCTCTAGAAACGTTGTACCATATCAATTATTCTCCCGGGTTTCCTTAGTAGTCCGCTCCGTCATGTCTACTTGAGCTCCGAGGTCATGCCCCGAATCCCTTGGATCTCAGACTCACGAAGGTGCATATCGAAATACTTGGCCAGTGCCCTGACGCGGTCCTCTTCAGTCTGCAGCACTTGCAAGATCTCCGTTTGCCCGCGCAATCTCTCCTTGACTTCTTTGCCCGACATAACGCACTGGCCAATTATTTCTGTGCCACTTTGGTCCAAAATCATTCGTATGCAGACAAAGAACTGGGTAAACCAGCTGGTTCGGCTCTGGCTGACGGAGAAGTTCATGACGCCGAAATCCTGGGGTAGGAACTCCACGTCGGAAAAGCAGACCTGGTCCAACCACTTGCTCTCCGGGTTGTATCTTGTTTGGTAGATCCAGATCTTTTGATTTGGGTCTGTGAACTCGGCAATTCTTTCTCTGACAATCCGCATCTCAGATGGCGCGATAGCCGTAGCAGTAGCACCCTCTTGAAGTAATAGTGGAGCAGTGGCACAATTGTTTCCAAAGCCGACATCAACCTGTCCATATCCGTTAGTATGGTTCATGCGGTAGCTGCAGTCGATCTTCGTGCCGTACCATGTACTTCATTCCGTCAATTACCACAATCAGAATCATATGTCCACTTTGGCAGATCAATGTCAGCTCCGCTCGGAATGATAAACTGTCGGAGCACTTACAGGGGCAAATATAATCCGTCATCCAGTCCCTTCGACGCAGCATGACTGACTCGACCTCCGGTGGCGTAAACTAGGTAACCCAGGGACCGCAAGACAATAAAGAAGATGCCCGTGTTCTCCATGCAGTACCCATCTAGCCGCCGCTCCACCATCTTCTCAAAGAGATTCTGCGGGTTCAGAGAGATAGTATGATGTTGCGAGTAATGCAGCCCCGAGTTGCCCCATGGAATGGCAGCGAGATGCCGCCTTTGGAGTTCAGACAGCGCAGAAAGTGCGTCATTCTCGATATGTTGGCGGAGATGCTGAAGAAGATTGCTCTCGGATTGATCGGAGTGGGAGTACCCGATACGGTCCAAGTATAACTCCAGTTGTTGATCGGTATATGTGGGTTTTTCCGCCATTATCGGGGTTCCTTGTTGTTTTGGTTGTGTTTGGATGTATGAATTGTCTTTCTTCACAACGATGATCGAGGATCGGAATTATTCCATTCTCTCTATGTGATTGTCATTCTGATGACCAATATTGGGCTCCCCACATTTTCCCGCACATGGTTGCTTCCGCGACGGCAGTTTATAGTCCTCGGCTATATTAGGGAACATCCGTCTATACATCCAGCTGTTATAGACAGACTTGGACTGTTGATGGAAAATGCATATCCGTATTGTCATGGCTTATAGAGCAGAATGCGCCCATCTTTTTCTATCTGTAGCACTACCCATACTACGTTGGATCTAGTTATGATAAATCTAAGTAAACAAAGCATGCTACGTCGCAAATGCTGCCCCGGCTTAAACTGGTGGGGGTAAATAGGTCGAGTAAAACATACCTAGGTAGAATATCGGCAATGGAAGACACGAGCCCCGGTAGTTGCAGTAGTAGTATATATACTACTAACGAGCAATCTTGGATCTATTTTCGCTTTGCTTTTGAAGAATATATTGTCCTAAGGATCTCTTTATACCCCACGTTCCCTGCAAGCTGTGCGAGTTATGGATGCGGGAGATATTATTATTATCCATCACCTCGGCTATGACCCGTGTGAGGAACAGTCTTACATTCCAGGCATAATAGTCAATTTTGGACATGAAATGTAGTAAATATAGATTCAATTATAGCCAGTGTCACAATATCTCAAACTAAGACTAAGCAATAACCTTGTGAAATGTGCCTTGAAACACTCCGAGTTATAGATCTCCGATGATGTATGTTGTATATTTTCATCCGATATCCGGACCTACGGACATGTGCTTCGACTGATCAGCGAATGGACCTTTGGGTTCAGCACATTCATCTATTACTTCTTGTCTAACTTCTACTTTGTACAGTCCGACTATCTATACATTTTGAACAGCATACTGCCCTTCCCACCGTGAACCCCGCATCTGAACAATGACTACACTAAACGAGCAACTTGCGACATTAGTCGAGAACTTCTCACCCTGCGATGTATGCCAGCATAGACTATCGAACCACAAAGCACATCTAACATTGTAATTCCCAGGTATCAGACGCCCTCATCAAGTTACAAAAGACGCCCGAGGGCAGCACAGCAAGAGCAGGCTACCTTGCAGATCTAGGTAAGCCACTAATACAACCTTGGAAATCTCTCCAAAGCCTCTATCTATATCTTCAATAATCCCACTCACACACTTCCACCAGTACCACTTTCCCCCACAACAGGGCGAAATGAAACAATGTCCAGGGTTGCGGCGCCGGCAACAACATTCAAATTTCTAGCCAAAAACGCCAGCCCACCATCAATTGCGACAGAAAACCCCCAGAAGCACGGGTTCCCGCCGGGTACGCACTGGGTAGACCATGTCGGCGAATTCCAAGCGTCAGATCCTTCTGGCGCCGGATCCATCGTCGTCATTGAGCAGCCTGAGAACCAGTACTGTGCCGTGACGGGCGGGATCATGGCGACCAGGATGAAAGCCCTCGGGATCAAAGCCACAGTTGTGGGTGGTCGGGTCAGGGACTTGAAGGAATTGAAAGCTACCGGGCTTCCGGTTCGTCAGATTTCTCATGTTTTATTCGTTCGTGTCACTGATCGTGTTCTCGGCTGATGGTAGATCTGGGCTCGTGCTACTTCTACTGTTGGCACTAATGCCGAGGCCAAGGCTGGTGCTCGTGATGTGCCAATCTCGATCGGGGGTGTTACTGTCTCGCCTGTGAGTCCTAGCTGATTGATTGCTTTTTGCTTCATGGTCGGGTTCAGGGTCTGATCATTGCAATGCATTATAGGGAGACATTATCTTCTGTGACCCCTTGGAAGGAGTAGTGGCCATTCCTCGTGAGCTGCTTTGTCAGGTGCTTGAGCTGATGCCTAAACTGACCGCAATGGATGACAAGGCCAAGGAGGCTGTTGCGCAGGGAATGAGTGTCACTGATGCTTTTAATAAATTCCGCTGATAGCCTACTCTTCCAGCCAAATGTATATACATACAACAAGATTATATGATGGGCGACGAAACTGGGAAGACCTCGAACCAGGCTCGGGATCACCTGCAGGGAGTCTACAGCAATATTGCTACCAAATACGGAGCAGGCATGTACACAGACATATATATGCAGTTCTAATCTTTTGGTATTTGAAGTATTCAATACATAACGAGAAATCTGTGCATGTGAAATAGAAAAGAAGGGCTAAAAAGCCAAATCGCTGTGCAAATATACAATTGTTTCGTTTACTCCGACACCCAGACAGCGGCCATACCCATACCGGTACCGACGCACATGCTGGTGACACCAATCTTCTTGTTTGTGCGCTTGAGCTCAGTAAACAAAGTGCTGACCTGACGGGCACCAGTGCAGCCAAGAGGGTGACCGAAAGCAATAGCACCACCCTTGGGGTTAACCTTCTCGGCAGGGATGCCGAGTTCATTAACACACCAGACACACTGGGAAGCGAAAGCCTCGTTGATCTCATAAATGTCGACATCATCCTTGGTGATGCCGGCCTTCTCCAGCGCAACGGGGATAGCCTTCCAAGGGCCGACGCCCATGAGCAGGGGCTTCACGCCGACGACGCTGGCAGTGACATACTTGCCAAGGATCTTCTGGCCCAGACGCTCCGCAGTGGACCGCTTCATGAGGAGGACGGCGGCGGCACCGTCGGAGATCTGGGAAGCGTTACCGGCGTGGATGGAGCCGTCCTTGGCAAAGGCGGGCTTGATCTTGCCAAGCGACTCGGCGGTGATACCCTGGCGGACGCCGTCATCGGCCTTCACGGTGATGGTCTTCTCCTCGCCGGTCTTAGGGTCGGTCCACTTCACGTCAAGAGGGGCGATCTCTTCGTTGAAGAGACCGGCCTTCTGGGCGGCAACAGCCTTCTGGTATGATTGAGCGGCGAAGGAGTCTTGGGAAGCACGGGTCACGCCACGGTCTTTGGCCATGTTCTCGGACAGCACACCCATGGGGACCTTGCAGTTTGCGGACTCGGGGTGGCTCTCGAGGAGGTCGGAGAACTCGGTCACGGCACCGGGTCTGTATCAAGTTATTAGCCATATTATTGAACGGGGGTTTGGGGGGCTTGTAACATACCCGTACTGAGAGGACATGCTCTCAACACCGGCACCGATGCCGACATCGATCATGCCAGACTGAATGGCATTGGCAATATCGGCGATAGCCTGGAGACCGCTAGAGCACTGACGGTTCAAGCTCTTCACGGCGGTGCTCTCGGGGAAGCCAGCCACGAGAGCAGCGGCACGGAACTCAGTAGCACCACCACCGGGGGCAAGGACGGAGCCGACGGCAATGTCCTGGACAGAGCTGGGGTCAACGCCGCTCTTGTTCAGAACAGCCTTGAAGACACCAGCAAGCAGGTCAGCGCCAGCGGTATCCTTGAAGCCACCCTTACCACCCTTGGTGAGGGCTGTGCGGAGGGCACATGTCACGACAATGTCATCGGGGTGCTTTTCGGTAATAGCGGCGGCTCCCTTCTTGCCACCGGGGCCGAAGTGGGAGGAAACCTGGCTAAGGCGTTGCTGGGCTATAGATAGGAATTAGTTTGCTGTTTCTATTTCGATTCTAACCCGTCAAAAGCCACCAGAAACCCAGTGTTCTGTTGAATACATGGCCATGGGCTGTCACATGCACATCACTCACCGTTAGACATGACGTCAATGTGTGATGGAGGTATAGGAGAGGTATGAGGATGAAGGACAGGGCAAAAGTGAGGATAAGAAAGTAGGCCAAATATCTGGGGAAGCGGTGGTTTATAAATCAGAGCCGTGGAATCGGTGGTATTTCCCCTTTGGACGGCCGTAGCTGGCCGCTGTCGCATTCTGAGAAAGTACCGAGGTCCATTTGGCCGCATCATTTTTGATCCGGGGCAGTCACGGGATCTCCGAGTGGTGGATCATGGGGCATGTGAAATCGTATATCACATGCGGACGTCTTTACGACGTCATGTAAGAAGATCAGCTCGGCATTGGGAGTGTTCATAAATTCATATGTTTTCAGGTGCTATATGCACAAATATCATACGCCAGGGCCTATCTCAACATAATGTCGATACCACTCCCACGAATAAGTTGGCCTTAGAACAGCTACGTCGATAGTGTTTTGACTATTGCAAGTTCTTCATAAATCGAGAAAGGGAAAGTGCCATCATCACATCCTCTGATAGCTCAGCTGGAAGAGCGCAAGACTGTAATTGATCTGTTCAGAGAACTTGTTATCTTGAGGTCCCTGGTTCGATCCCGGGTCAGAGGATTTTTTTATTTTTCCCATGTACTTCATTGTGTCACCAAAGACTTACTTACCTGTCCGGTGGTGGCCCGTCCGACGAACTACTTTGATCCAACGCAATGGCCGCAAATTCCTACATGGTCGATGATATCAACCTCTTGTCTGAATTTCTCAGCGATAATCAACTGCCCGATCTCTCCACCACATCCCCAGTCGACTGCATTGTCATATGCGCCTCAGCCGTTCTCCACAGTGCCGAGGTCCTGTTCAAGACTCTTCAGCAAAAGCCATCCCTTACCAAAGCTCTCGTACTGTGCGGCGGTATTGGGCACTCAACTGAGCTCCTTTACAATGCAGTGAAGTCTCATCCAGTCTTCTCACAGATCGCCCACGAGATCCAAGGTCTCCCTGAAGCCAAGGTTCTCGAACGAATTCTCGATCAGTTTTTCGATCGATCTCTCATCACCAAAGAAGGATGTCAGGTTCTGCTTGAACCCCGATCTACGAATTGCGGTCAGAATGCTTCATTCTCTCGCAGGGTCCTCGATGAAGCGGGCTTTCGAGCACCAGCCACTTGCATTATCATTCAGGATCCCACAATGATGCTCAGGACCAGGGCATCGTTTGAGAAGGCTTATGAGGGCACCCGATCTCTGGTCTCGATTATTAGTTGCCCGGTGTTTGTGCCACACGTGCAATTGTCCCGTAACGGAGTCATTGAGTATACAGACACATTACCACCGTCAGAGTTGTGGTCACAGAATCGGTTTCTGGAGCTGATTATGGGCGAGATACCGAGGTTGAGGGATGATAAGGATGGTTATGGTCCTCGGGGGCGTGGCTTCATTGCTCATGTGGATGTTCCAAGCGATGTTGAGACAGCTTGGTCTCGACTTCAAGTGGTGACTGGGAGCTCTAGATAGGGATATGGAGATATGTAGGGAAGACAGAGACTTGTATGTCATTGGGGGCTACATATTCGACTGCGAGTATGGGAACCGAGGCATCAATGCGCAGGTCGCGTGTGCGCACCTGCAATGCAAATACGGTGTATACAACCCCACTGCAATACGTAGCATAACATAAGAGTTTTAGAGTGGACTGCCGGGTTGTTTCAAATATTCCTTTCAAAAAGACAAAAGCAGAAAATCGGGAAAGAAATAAAAAATGATCCCCTGACCCGGGATCGAACCAGGGACCTCAAGATAACAAGTTCCATGAGAACACGTCAATTACAGTCTTGCGCTCTTCCAGCTGAGCTATCAGGGGATTTGATTGGCTGTTTTGCCCATTTAAGTATTATGAAACAATCTCACCAGACCTACATACGTACAGGTTTATGTAGCTCCTACCAAGCGGTGTCCACTTCGAATCACAACCTTGAAAGACTGATTTCTTGTAAAAATATCCTTCCAACAGTATGGACTCGTTACTTGCTCGACACGGGAGTATCAAGATAACCCGGCGGCAAAGCACCCCTCTCAACGCAGTTTGATTTGGAGCGCCGACGTCCGCAGGTGGCACCGGTGTTGCTGTGTACAAGCACCCACAGGTCAATGATCTCACTCCTCGGAGTGAACGACGGCATGTGGCGTCGATCTAAGCTGCAATATTGCAAAGGCTGAGCTTCTGCTTATCATTGGACTCGGTGTTCATGCCCTCCACACTATTCTTGCCCATTCTGGGCACTGACTCGGATAGCTACCTAGGGTCTCAGCAGCAGTTTCGCGCAGCTTTTGTCGTCCAGTCCTGTACATCATATGGCAGCATCTATGTTGACATGGCTACCGTCTGAGAACCGCGACCCCGTGGCCATGTGTACAGCAGGCTTAATGTCGGCCCTGATACCAGTCTTGCCTTATTCCAGCAGATTGTGCGACTCACGTTGACATAGTGTCCACCAGCACGCTCAGCCAAATTCTGCATTCAAGTACTTCTGGGTGTGACTGTCCGGGGCGGGAAATCCATGCCAGAGCTTTGTACACTTGTCTGATGAATCTCGCTGGCAGAACTTGTTGAGTTTGAAATAAAAACATGGAGATTCGATGGCTGCCTGTCTCATCGGGGGTCTATGGCCAATGCAGCGACAGTTCACGTACCGTGGTGAACTCATAGGAACTCGGGTGGCAAAGTATATATTCCCCAAGGCTTTGCCACGGCATTCCATGCCTCGCCCTTACTCCAGCAAAGTAACAACTTTTCTTCAGGGGAATGGGCCATGCCCTTCGCCGGTATCTAATGGCATTGGTCTACCTTAGAAGCAGGCCTCTGCGAGTTTGAAACCTCGGATATGGGGCCGTGTCTGGTGGGACGCCAGTCCCCATTAAATCTAAAATCAAATTGACATGTAGTGGTATATCCGCTATCATGTCTTTAACATTGGGCTCTAGTGAGTCGATACCTATCCCTATTCCCTGTCTTGTTTTGGCTCTGTGGACGGTATAACACATGTAGGTACCTAGGTAGTATCTCTGACATGCGAGTTTACGCAGTTTCATGCCTTCCGGGTTCGGGGGGAGAAGCAAAATAATTCGAGCTGTGCCCCGGGTTCCGATCCACTGGGGGGTACAGAATGGACTGGACATTGGTCAGATTGGTTGTCGAAAGCTTTGGAGAACGCCGGTCGTCCGCGTTGATGTATATATTTTGCACGGGGTGTGGCGACCTATATGTTCTCCACGACTCAAGAGCTATACCAACCACATATACGCAAAAATCCATGTCCAATCCGTTACTCTTCAAGTTATATATCTGCGGTAGTAAAAATATAAAACTGTTAACTATTGTACTCTAGTTAGTGTCAATGAATAGCCAAAAATGAAAAAAATCCTCTGACCCGGGATCGAACCAGGGACCTCAAGATAACAAGTTCTCTGAACAGATCAATTACAGTCTTGCGCTCTTCCAGCTGAGCTATCAGAGGAATTATTGAAATAATTTGCAGATTTAGAAATTGTAAGCAAGACCACCTACCAAACAAGGAAAGCATCCGGTCTTCATCCATATTCCCTCCCACCTGAGCAGAACCACCAGCCAATATACCACATACATCATCCTCCAACAACCAAACAACCAAACGAAGCAGACACACACCCATGATCCGACGCGCCCTAACCGCCGCCTCATCAGCGCGCGCATCACCCAGCACACCATCAAGCGCCTCATCCTGCAAGCTACAACTCACCCGTCCACCATGGCACCTTGTACGCACACCCAACCAAGCAAAGCAGAATCCAAACGTTTCGGGAGACATCCAAGCCAAAAACCCAGCAAAAACTAACAATAAAACTGCACCAACAGAACCCCAGCACGTCCCGCCTCTTCACCACAACCCCGTTCACAGCCTTCAAAGCATCACCACCAACAAAAGACCCCTCGCCATTCCGTCTCTCCGCAAACAAACCCGACTCCTCCCCACCGCCCTCCTTCGAAGATGTGTATTACAGCCCTTACCAGCCAAAGCGGCAATGGCCACCGGATATGTCGAAGTTGTCACCGAAACACCAGTTCCGACTTGAGCGCAAGTACCGTCGGCGTGCGGCGCTGAAATATGCGCGGCCGAAGTTTACGAAGGCTGTTACGCTGGGACAGTGGGTTATTATTGGATGTGAGTTTTTGTTCAGATTGAGGGGTTGCGTTGGTGTTGGGGACGGATTGTGTATAGACTTGTGGTGGATGATGTGCATGGAGTTTGAGGATGGATGCTGACTTTTTATGTATAGTTGTTATTGTCTACTCTGTGTTGTTTATGGAGTGGGAGACGGAGGATACGGTGTTCCATGTGGTAAGTGCTCTCTCTTGGGGATTATGCTTGTTGATATCTTGGCTAACATGATTTCAACTAATAGATTCGGGAGAAATTCTTTGCTGGTGTTCGGGCCATGTTCTCCAGCGCACCGCCTCCTGGACCGGGAAGGGTTCAGAAGGACAATGCGGCGCCTGAGGAGAGCTCGTAGTCGAGTCATATTTATGTCTGATATCAATATTTTGTACAATATTCACCTAGATTCCCTACTTGCATCTGCAGCCTACCAGAAAATCTCAAAATTCACTAAAACAACTGTCGATTCATTCAATTCTCATATCTGTTCATAGGTCATTTGTCATGAAGAAATCCCGTCGGAAGAACAGGCGTCGCTGTACCATGGAGTGAAGGAGAAAGAGACAGGGAATATCAACAGTCTCTTTCTCGCTTTCTGCTCCGTCGCCTGTGCCAATATTTGGCTTCGTTACATCATGTCCGCAGGACTTCTCTTGGACAATGAAATGCAATCAACATGCCAATAACACCAAGAATGCCAACGCCTGTCAGAGATAACAGGCCACCAATAAACTCCAAAGTAAACAAAACATTCCAACAAAATACGTTGGGGTGGGGCTGAGGATCAGCCCTAACGCCGAGTCATGATAATGTGAAACCCAAAAGAAAGATAGGAAATAAAGACAAGAGAGGAATGGGAAATTCGTTAGATCGAACCGGGGGGTTGCGCACCCGGTTCTTAAAGCCAGCTGCGCAGGTCGCTCGACGGGGTAGTCGGACCAGCAGCTGGACGGTTGTCCGAGAAGTCTAGAGCAAGCTCTAGCCTAGGCGGCCGCTCGTCGACCAGGCCTTTTCTAGGACTACCTGGCGCGGACTTCTTAGGGGATTTGGTGGGCGAGCCGGGTTCGCCTGCTCGGGGTGGGCCTTCGCGCACAAAGGTATAAGGCCAGCCATCATCGGCTGCTGCTGCGACCCAGGTTCGCAGGCAATCATGCACAGAAGAATAGAACTTCTCCTTGCAAGTACGCAGACTACCACCCATGACTTTCTCAAAACCAGAGGCACGGAGCTCATCACGAAGTTGGTTTCGCTCATCAGGGGTGGGCAGCATGGCAATCAGGCCGTTTACGAGATCGAGATGTGCCGCAAGGTAGTTGGTCGCATCCCATTCAACACCTCCAACGTATGGGGCGGCCGGAACCGGAGGGCGGGGTACTGGGAAGTGACGCTCGTTGTAGGGACGAGTGTCTACTGGTACCTTTTCGCCGAAAAGGTCCTCCGACTTGGGGAGGGGAATCACATTCAGGTGATGAAGGAAAATCCAGAAGACCTCCTTAGTGACGTTGGTGATCTCCTTACACCACACTCTATAGGGTCGTGATTGGTAGATATTGGCAATGAAGGCCAGCGGCTGATTGTCCACTGGTGGCGCGGGATCCTTCAGATAAGAAAGGATCTGTCTGGCGCGCTTGGATGCCTCTGCACCAGCAGGAGCAGTGGAGAGCTGCGTGAATAGCAGGTTTGCAACAATCCCTCGAGTGGTGAATTCACTGGGGCCCTTCTTTTCCTCGTCAAAGAGCATATGCAGCAGAGCGGGGAAAAGCTCATGCTCAATAGCAGTAAGGTGTGCCAGGGCAGCAGATGTAGTGCAAAGAGCCTTCAGACAGAGCAATGCCTCGTGCAAAAGGGTGTCCTCATGGTCCTCGCTGTAGGACGGGTTAGTTACTGGTCTGGATGGAGAAGACAGGATACATACCGCCAGGTCATCTTCATAATACGGTAGAGAAGCTGCACAATCTCATCCATTCCTCCTTCAGTGATAAAGTCATTGACCCATTGGACAGTTTCGTTACGTAGGAGAAGACGTAGTTTGTGCATCTTCCCCACCTCAACCATCTCAGGTTTTTGGATCTCTCTCAGGTAATGCACAAAGTCGGAAGGATCCGCTGCCGTATCGACAGCGGCCGCATCAGCAAGTGATGCCGTTGAAACATTGGCTGAGAGGGTGGTGTAGACACCAACAGGCTGGGAAAGGTCCACAGACCTTGGCCGACGGCTTGATGCTTCACTATCCCGCCGCAACTTCTTGCCAGGTGACGAGGGGCCCTTGAAGGTAAATCCGCGGCTCCTAGATCGAGATCGAGATCCTTTGCGATCCTGAGGTTGGGTGTCTTCCTTGGATTCTTTGCCGCGTCCTCGACGACTATCACCGGTTCCCCCGCTGAGAGGAGTGATGTTCTCCGTCCGATCTTTCTGGATAAAATCAGCCTTGATATTAGTGTCAAGTGAGCGCATCTTGTCTCTCATATTATGAGGAATATTCCTCGCATCCTTGAGAGAGGTTAGCCTTGCCATTCAAATTGTTTGTACGATGTATGGTCAACAAACCAGCAGCTTCTCGAACTCGCTTTCTAGATCCTTGGAGTTGAGATGCTGATGAACTTCAGCGTCTCGCTCCTTTGCATTGAATGCAGAGATAGCAGCCTGTACACGGGAAAGTCGCTTGGGCTCTTCCTTTGCCATGGTAGGTGGGGATGTTTTTCGTGGACTCGGTGGCCCTCTGCTCTTAGAAGAAGCACTGCCAGATCGCCCAACAGGGTCGCTCTCTCCCGAAGATGCGCGCTGTAGCCCGAGAATATCCTTCACTTTGCGGTTTCCTGCCATGATGTCTGACTTGGGGCGAGGCTTGGGGTCATTCGATTTGCCAAGGGAGGGTTGGTGGTAGTCATAGAAGTTGCGTTGCTGGCTTGGCCCGTAGCCCTTGGGTGTATAGAGAGAGACTTCGTCCGCCACAGTTCGCCTCATGTCGGCGGTGGAGTTTGGCCTCGATCGACCAGTAGGCTCTTTATGAACCGAAGCCGAGCCCTGCGACCAGACTGGGGATGAAACTGGGGATGGCATATGATCGATAAGGTCAGTCGGGCTGCGGTTTTCCTTATCCCGGCTCTGCTTTGAGCCATCCTTTCTTCCCCGCTGGGACCTTTTGAGGATGGCCGAGAGACTGTTGGATGATTTGGCCTTTTTGGGCGACAGATCCTCACTTTGCTCGGGTGTCTCCTCCGACCTACTATCCTTTCGCTCCATATAATTTTTCAGAGACTTCAATGAGACGGCACTCTTGGTCTTCTTATGCAGGGCACCTTTGTTTTCCTTGCTGCCCATCTTCGGCGCCATCCCTTGGTCACCCGCATCACGATTGGGGACAATCTCACTGAGCGGGCGGTAGCCGGCGATGGAGTCAGGCTCCTCGCTGAATGGGAAAGGGATGTTCTCAGTTGGCCGGCTTCTCTGCATAGGCCGCGGGGCCGAGGCGTCGTCGGCGGATTGATTTCGTTTATGGGTTTTGGATGACATTATGGCCCGGAACATGGACTGTTTGGTAGGGGATCGGTTCGCATCGTCAAAGATTTGGGGACCAGAGGTACTCGCAGCCATCGCTATCCTCTTTGACCAGCAACTAAGTACATCTTGTTAGCAGGTGAAGTAGATGGTGGAGGGGAACGGGTAGTTGCAGTTCGAACTCACGGGATCTGTGCAGACAAACGCAGAATAGAACAACAACGCGGTCACAAACAACAAGGGTGATAGTCAAGTACTATATCCCTTCAATTTCAACAAAGAACAAAAAAGCGGGGAAGAAGATCGGGTTGGAAGGAAAAGAAAAGACCAAGATGGGCAAGCTGGGCAAGCTGGGGAATTTGAAGAATCAACGGCTTCTTGCTGCCAACAGCAACCGTCATCGAGGATCAAGATGTTGATCCACTTGCCTCGACTTAGCGTATGAGACGATCCTTGGGGTTGGCTGGATTGAAGGTGGAGGAGTAAACAACGTGCGGGTAAAGAGGTTGCGAGGGGCAACGGAGTGGACTTGGCGGTGAACTTGGGGGGTCTATTGGTGATTAGCCTTGGGTACTTAGTGAAAGTGCCTATGAGAGCCAGACATGTCATATTGCATATTATTGTCCATTCATTTTGTTATTTTTAAGCATGCATATAGTCCTTGCATGGTTTTTTTGTTTGTTTGATTGTTATGTTATTGTTATTGTTATTCCTTGTTATTCCTATCATTCCTGAATCCGACTGGTTGTATATACATATTGGATAGATCCTTGATTGACGATACATCTACTTTAAAATATAAGATGATATGAAAAAGCAATATCTACATTTGGAATATTTTATAGGATATAATTTGCAATTGTCATCTTTGTTATTATCGAGCTAACTCACCTGTGCCGATGCCGGCAGGCCCAATTGAAAATAAATACATCGTATTACATGCCACTCAAGATCTTCTGATCATGTTTTATGCAGATCGTGCATATAAGTATCTGACCGTTGACTGTCCGAGTGAAATTCGATCCTTTTGTGATATCTAGAAGATCCAAGGCAATCAATTAGGCCTCAGATCCAGACATAAAAAAAAAAGATGTATGGAGTAAGAATGTAAAATCCATGGATGATAACAAGCGGGGAAGGGTCAAGGATAATGTGAGACAAGTCCGGTTTATACGCGGGTTCTAGAGGGAATAACGAACATCGGGCAATTTCGGACTCTTACAGGATCCAAAGGTACCTGAATATTTACCTCTCAAGAACTCAAGGCTTAATTCGAAGGTGAACTCGTTGACATCCAGAGCCAAGCACAGCCAAGCCTACATCCGAGCCAAGCCTGCAGCCATGAATTGCCCCTCGCGGACTGACGACACACTCGAAAACCCGAGCTGGAATCAAAGCCCACCACCCTTCAGCCCCGACATCACTACAAGGAATGATTTCAATGGCCTTGCCAATTCCAGAGTTCATCGCAGACATGCCAATTCTGCCAATGCAGCGGGAGATGATCCGTTATCCATCGATGTCAGACCAAACAGTCAGCAAGATCGCGACCCCGGAAAGGAAAAGGTGCCAAGTGGCGAAGTGATCGCTGCGGACTCGGGAGGTGATACACCCCCAAGGAGCAGCGGATCACCTCGCCACCCTTTTTATACTAGTTTGACGTCTTATTCTCTGCATTGCGCTCGAACTTTGGCCAAGTTCAGCCGTTTCATCGGCCCTGGTTTCCTTATCGCGGTTGCCTATATCGACCCCGGAAATTACGCTACCGATGTCGCAGCGGGTGCAGATTTCAAGTACGCCTTGTTGTTTATTGTTCTCCTTTCCAACTTATTTGCCATTCTTCTGCAGTCTCTATGCATCAAGTTGGGCTCTGTGACTGGTCTGAATCTGGCTGAAAACTGCCGAGAGCATCTTCCGAGATGGCTAGTGATTCTTCTCTATATCATGGCTGAAGCGGCCATTATCGCAACTGATATTGCAGAGGTGAGTGTCGCATTTCGGTGTAGAGATCTCTTACTGAAATACTGACAAATTTGAAAGGTGGTTGGATCAGCGATCGCGTTGAACTTACTGTTGAATATCCCCTTGGTAGCTGGTTGTGCTATCACATTGGTAGATGTTCTCTTCATTCTCATTTTCTACCGACCCAATGGGAAGATGTGGGGGCTTCGGCTGTTCGAGTTCTTTGTCATGGCTTTGGTGTTGGGTGTGGTTGTGTGCTTTTGCATTCAGCTCTCTCTCATAAAGGACCAGTCAGTTGGTGAAGTCTTCCGCGGTTATCTGCCATCTTCAGCCATCGTTCAATCGGAAGGGTAGGTCTCTAATCTACAGTTTGGTCACCTTCGCAAAATATTCAGCTATTAACGCATCTTCAGTCTTTACCAAAGCTGTGGAATCCTCGGTGCCACCGTTATGCCACACTCCCTATTTCTTGGTAGCGGCGTGGTTCAATCCCGCCTCAAGGAATTCGACGTCAACTGTGGTTACGTGGAGACCTCTGTACCCCTAGGGAATGCTGAAGGCGAAGTAAAATATCGCCCATCGATTTATGCAATCCGCGGCTGCATGAAGTACTCCATCATCGAGTTGTCGCTGTCACTTTTCACCTTCGCCCTGTTTGTGAACAGTGCAATCCTAATTGTGGCGGGTGCTGCTCTCTATGATGTTCCTGGCGGAGGCAAAGCCGACCTATTTGGAATTCACAGTTTGCTCTCCAAGTCGATCGCACCTGCCGCCGGCTTAGTATTCGCTCTTGCCCTGTTACTGTCTGGTATCTCCGCTGGAATCGTCTGCACAATTGCAGGCCAAATGGTGAGCGAGGGGATGCTGAACTGGAGCATTCGACCATGGCTTCGAAGACTCATCACGCGCTCGATCAGTATCATTCCCAGTATCATCATTGCTGCGGCTGTTGGCAAGGAGGGCATTGACAGGACTTTGACTGCAAGTCAGGTTGCTTTGAGCGTTATTCTGCCATTTGTCTCAGCGCCACTTATCTGGTTCACTTGTCTCAATCGCTATATGACAGTTCGGACCGAAGAAGCTTCCGGACAAGAAGGTGAAGTTCATGTGGTGACAGTTCCGATGCGGAATAACTTACTCACTTCTGTGGTTGCGGTCCTTGTGTGGATTATCATCGTTGTGATGAATGTCGCCCTGCTGGTGCTGGTGGGAATGGGCAAAGCATCTTAATCTCTAGATGGTGATCCTTTCCATAACACACACATCTGGGACGAGAGGAATGGCGAAGCACGTCCCTGATTGCATATACGAAATCAGATCTACGGAGGTTATAATAGATGCTAATCGCTACAATATGAGCAGGATGAAAGATGAAATGAGAGCTTCAATGATATGAGCGTAGCTTATTGCAAGTTAAAATAAAAACCCAATCAACTCCACTGCCTGCGCCTTGACATAGAAGAACACATAGTTGCCGCTAAACAAAAGCACGCTTTAACATTAGACTTATCCAAGTCCGCCTGCAGCCTCCTTGACCTTATGCTCCTCCGGCGGCTCATCAATAAACTGCGGGGGAGCCACCTCATCCTGTAAGAAGCTCGGCATAGCACTCTCGCCCATGCTACTCTCAAACATTGATTCCTCGCCCAGCGCCTCAAGCTCCGCATCCAACTCGGCCTCATCAACATCCTCAGGGACATCATAGGCCCGAGAGATACTCTCTTGGATCTCATTCCCGACCTCCATCAGATCCGCCATCTCATCCTGCATCTGCTCGATCTTATCCACGTCGACCTTGCCATACTGCTTCTTGAGCTCCTTGGTAGTGGTCTTCATCGCGTCCACCGTCGTCATCACATTCTTCAAATTATCCTGCATCATGCCCGCCTGCTCCATGTTCCACGATTGTTGGGAGAGCTGGTCTCGCTGCGCCTCGTATTGTTTTCGTCGCTGAAGGACCTTGAGCGCTTTCTGTCGGAGCGCATTCTTGCCCGGCCCATCGCGCATCTTCGCCATCTTAGTTTGATATGTGGAGAGTTCGGAGTTGAGCGCTGCTAGCTTCACATCTATGCTGGAAACTCGGGTGTCGACCTGTTGTTTGGTTAGTGGGGTATCTTGAGGGGCGGGGGCGCCTTGGATCAGGCTTGTGCGGGCATCGTACATTGTTAATAGCACCTTCAAGAGTCGGCTTGGGGCCTGTACTCTTTGTGCCGAATAGTCGATTCATGATGGTGGTTTGGGTAAGGGTTATTATTGAAAGGTGAAGGTGAGGGCAAATAGGCAGCGGACTTGGGAGCTATTCCAGACCAGGCGTGGCCAGTGCTCAATAAACCTGCGATCGGTGGGCCGAAATGGTAATTTACCAATAGCTGGGACAGAACACTTCCGGTAAAAGCTGGCAAAATATAGAATAAAAGACGAGCCTTGATTGTTTCTTATATACACAAGTGCATGCGTGTATGTACGTAGGTACCGGATTTCCGGCCACTTCTTGGCTGTCCCTTTCCGTTTTGATCCTTCGGTCTTGCCGCTTTTGCCTCCCCGAGTAAAGCTGAGCGTGGACGACGCTTTGTTATGTAAGCTTACTGATCTGCCCAGGTGCCCAGGTGCCCAGGTGACCTCGGGACTTCCCGAGGTCCCGAGATGCCGAGACGCCCTGGTACAACAGCTCGAGGACTCGTGGACCTGGGGTGCCCACGTGAGGCATCACCTGGACTGGTGTCATTTTGAGGTGCCTAGAATCTGCCCAGGTGATTTGCAGCTTGTCAAGTTTGGCCATCTTTCTGGTTAAGTTCGCTAGAAGCCTACAGTGCACAATGGTGCCAGAAGTGAGCGAAGGATACAGAGGCAACATTGCGCTCGAATTGCCACTGGTACATGGACAATTGCTGGTTCATAATACCAACCCCTACTGACATTGCAAGACCCCGAAAATATATTCTTGATCAGTTGTCGGAAAAGTAAGGATGGCACGATACTCACTGGAGGGACACCACTAGGGCTGCTTCCAACCGGACCTAGGCCTGGAAGCACAAACTAGACTTAACAAGGGTATTGTTCAAAACTAGTGGGCTGCTTCTTAAGCTTGTGGTGCTCATGTTGTACGTATTTTGTAATCATTGTTGTTATTGGAAGATTCTCAAAGTAAAATAAATAAAAAAGTCATCGATCCGGCAACTTGAGATCAAACGGCACTCAAGCTGAGGATGGACGGAGATCCAAGGGGCAATGCGCCAAATGCCGCCAATGACAACCGCTAGGCCAAGTGCCCGCCCATCCATTCATCCACACAGGGCGGTGCCTTTTATCATGTGAATTTTTGGAAGCTTTAGGGTTGCTCCGCTCTCCACAGCGGGCCGATGCTTCCCTATCTCCTACTTCACGTCTAGTTCATAGTGTAGGTACGCACACCGTTTCTCATTACATGTATATGGCAGCCATACAAAATATAGTTTCGAATTATTTCCTTGGTCTTCATATTTGGCTCTAACCATCTATAGTTGGCCGCCCAGCCTTCCTGCATAATGAAGATGGAAAGAAAGACAAAGGCCCTCAATGGATGTGGGCTCGATATAAATTGATACAAGTCAATAAAAAGGTAGGTACTAGAGGACAAAAATATGCAGGGAAATAAGAATGGGGATGGTACAGATAACGAAAAGCGAGCTATGGAGGGTGCATAACCTGTGGGTAGGCTCGTGGTGAAAGACGTCGGGATATGCTGTCAATGCGAGATACATGGATAGATGCTAAAAGAAGAAAGGCCAAGGCTATATGAGAATGAAAACCACGAGCGTCTTTCTACATTCACTATGACTAGAAGGAGGAGGGACATGAAATCTACCAAGTTAGCTCCCAGGAGAGGAAGCAGGCAAAAACATAGAGAGATGAGAGGTTTAAAAATAAAGAAACTATCTCTCTAACTAGAATATGTAAGGTATGAAGCCTGCCACACGTAATCTCTCCCATGAGGCATCGCAATAGAAAGTAAAATGTGTAAACACAGTAAAGGAATGGACATACAAGAAAACTACTCAGTAGTATCCTTGCACAATACAAGTGAGAAGAACCCCAAACCACATCCGGCTAATCATACAGCTTAGCAAAACATGGCCACAGATCATAGATCTATAGTTCCCTGGCTAAGGCGCAAGCCCGCTTCAGTTCTTCTTCTTATCCTCGATGGTAACGACGCGCTCGTTGTTGAAGGTCTCTTTCAGGAATTGCTGGGAGTTGTGCTTCCCATCCTTGATGAACTCGTCGTTCCAGGCCATCCAGAAGGCCCAGGGAATGTTTTCCTTGGCCTGGAGCTCAGCATCGGGGATGGTACCAACCTCGGCCAGCGCAAGAACTCTTTCACCCTTGGTGACATTTTGCAGAGCGTGGAACTTATCCGCGAGGACACCATGGTCACCGGCGTCGGCATAGTGGTCAACGGTGGCAATATCGCACTTGTCGTTTCCAGGATACCACTTGGACTCGGCAGTGTTGCAGACCCAGACAATGTTGTGGATGTTGTGCACGCGGGTGATGCGGTCGTAGAGGATGTTCCAGAGCTTCTTGAAGGGAGCAGGGCCTTGAGCTCCCCACCAGAACCATCCACCCTCGGGCTCGTGAAGAGGGCGGAAGAGAACCGGAACGTCTGCATCAGCCAAACGCTTCAGCTGAGCCGCGATAGCATCGATATCGCGGATCAATAGACGGTAGTCCGTTCCGTTGCCGCGGTGGCCTGTCGAGTTTCCGCGGTAGCCAAGCGCATTGGCCAGATTGAAACAGGTTCCCTCGGTGTAGAAACCCTTGTACCACGGCTGTTTTTCGGTCTCGAGCAAACAGTTGGGGGCGTACCAGTGCCAGACAAGAGCATTGATACCGCCTTCCTTGTCAAATTGGATGGCTTGCTCAACAGTCTGACTCTTGCCTCCGTGGGCAACGGCAGAGGGCGAGTAATACATGAGGTCGGTGCCCAGGATGGCCGGAGTGGAGCCAACATTCTCCTTCACCCATTCCAGGCTGGACAGTTCCTGCTGACCAGAGAGATAGTGCGAGCCGTACTGAGACTGGACATACTTGAGAAGCTCCTTGGCTCGGGGAGTGGCGGCCTTGTCAATGTTGTCGTAGGACAACCCGGCGGCCAGCGTCGAGGCAAAAAGAGAAAAGAGCGAAAGTTTGGTGAACATGATGGAGCACAAGAGCTAGAAAGAAGGAAGAAAGAAAGAAAGAGTGGATGAATGACAGTTGAGTGTAGAGAATGCTACACGAGGCATGTTCCTCTCTTATAAGTTTACCATGTCGCTGATCTTTCTACTTCGTTTGTACTCGACCCATGGACCCTTGGAATCAAGATGAAACGGTACTTTGACCCATTACGACATGTGCCGGGTTCTTGATTAATCTTATCCACAGAACATCCTTTAAAAAGTAATATCGTTCGTGATGTCTTTGAACCCACCCCACCCTTACGTTTCAAGCAGACGAACCTATTCTGTCTTGTACACTCGATGTTGGCCCACCTCTAATGGAGTTTGTTCGGAGAATTATTACTTAGATAGGTACAATTGAGGCTGACCGGGGGATTATTACCTATATAGGCCCAACCAAGGCGGGGCCCCGGGGCTTGCCTGAGTTGCCTCTTCGGGTTTAGGCACGGCACGGTTAAAAGCTAAATTCATGTTTTATACAACGACAATCGGCGAACATATCTTTACTGCGTGGCTTCTAATACCACTCCCTTCATTATAATTTGTTAACAGGATTCATCATAAAGTGCTAATAGGGGTTGGTTATATAAGCGTAGTTCAGTGCCCATAGTGGACTGGCGAGTAAGATTTTATATTCGATGTACGCGTCCTTTTGGTAGATGTCTTAAATCTTAATTTAACGCAACCCACAGTGCTATCGGTTTAAGAAGTTATATTGAGTTTAATCAGTTTTAGCTTTAACCCCTTCGGTATAGCCCCATGTGGCATTTGTAATCTTGGAAGAGTAGGTCATCTCTAGCATTGCACCAACATCAAAGGTTACCCGAAGACCGATCTGCAGATCTGCAGGAAGATACGATGGTATGAACGAAATCTGAAACAAAGGCTGGTCATCTATAAACCTACCCATCAATAAAACCAATCAAAATTACCTAAGCTGATAGGCCAGCCTCAGTAGTTGCGTGACGACCATGCATTTATTACTGCAAGGTGATATCAGTCGCAATTTGAGATAGGCAGAAGCTGGTGCGTTGTCAATCAAAAGCCCGGTGCTTTAGCACAATCAGTCGTCCGGTGAAGGAAGAAGTGACCACCGACAAAAGGATCGACTACAACAACAATACAATGCGGCCGCTACGCGGGTGGCGCCGTGCCCGTGTGATGGAGACACTGGAATCCTGCGTGGCGTTTTTGGCAACATTACTGTTGCTGTTTGTTAATATAACAAAAGTTAGTGGGCATCGCAGCGCAAGGTAGACTCTGTATAGCAGACTCGAGGGGTGGAAACATCTCGATGGAAGGTTGCAACGCAACTTAGTCGATGTTGATAAGAGTATGTTCGCTGTGAGAATACGTTTTCTTCTGTGCTTGCCTTTCTCTCGTACTTTCAGTGGAAGTGGGAAAGTGACTCCCTCTAGGGGCTGAATCTCACTTTGCTAACGAGGTGTACGTGTACGGTGGAAGCTTCACAGAGGAAAAATGAAGGATGTACTTTTGCTAAAAAAGACCCTATTGCATCTTGTGATCAATTCAATTTCATACAGTCTCGTTAAGGTGATAAATTGGAGCTACCTAGGTATAACAGTTTATAACATTCCTCCTGTCCACAAAGTTCTGCTTGGCGTAAGGTAAAATGCCAGCATTAAAACTAGAGGGCAAGGACGTCTGTGCAATAAGGGAAAATATAAGGGGAGTAATAGTGTACCCATCTTGTGGGGATAATTCACCAAGTTCTCTATGTAAAGCCTTTTCTACAATGTCGAAGTGGTCCTCGCGATTCTATCAACCCAATGGAAACGATAATATTCAATGAAGTATGATATCTACCACATATGGAGAGCCAACTAAAAACTGCAATTAGACCCGCACGCAAAATGTCTGTGAAGCGATCTGCTAGTCTTCCTCTTACTTTAGTCACTGCCAGAATATATATTTAGCTAAGTGGCTTTCAAACGCCATATATAAGAAAACGAGAAATGCTGGAATATTGATCACTATTGCCACGTTACCATATCAAGCTGGCCCTTTATGTGAGCTAGAGTGTATCGTATGCTCATCTCAATAGATTGCTCCAATGTGGCAACCATTCTCCAATCGTTGGCCTACATCGGTAGCTAGAGCCTTTGGTATGAGCCTTTCTATATGGACTTAGCGAAGCATCGCTTGATTGGCTTCCTGGACTAATTGCAGATGGATTATTTTCCCAGGTAATGACTGAACAAGACCAATTGATATCTGAATTTTGTTGCACACATAAATGTGCGCATGAACGGACATCGCCGCAGCCTACTCCTACTCCGTACAAGAATGTCGATATGGATCATTATGTATGCGTTTATAGGCGTTGAAGGGCGGGTTGTTTTAGCTATGTCACTTTTTCCCGCTCACCTGTCCATGCACACGACTTGTGCAGCGGTTCTTCGAAACAATATAAATGATTCTGCGAAGGAGACCAGAACCACCTACGAGTACTAGCAATATGTGACGCCTGAGGCCACAATATCCACGTGATCTTCAAGTACATTCAAAGTTTCAGTTCTCATGATTTTTATACCAAGTTTTAGCCCAGTTTCACCTTAGTGAGGAGGTGTTTGCTATGGAATTTCGCGAAAGTCGTGAAGCGAAATCGTCAAATAATGTCCTATCCGCTGGAATCTAGATCCTTGTATTCCCCGTGGCGGTTAACTTGGGCTACGACGTGGGACAGGACACTGAAAGTATTCGATACTTCATGTAGCACACAAATCTGGCGGGGAACGATCGTACCTAGTACCCACCGTCCTTTCAATGCAGCTGACCCCATGATGAGATGAGATGAAAATTTAAAAGCAACAAAATAAATAACTAAGATTAAACAAAATAAGAACATAATAAGCATGTAATTCTTCTCAAAGTCCCATATATTTAAGGGTCTTGTAGTTCATTCTTATCTGGAGGCTTTTATCCCCGCGGTGATTACATACGTGTTTCCGCCCCTGCTTCTACAGGGCTCGTGGCCATCAGGGATCGGTAATCGATCAGCACAGCTTCCTCCGAAGCGGAACCTTTCTCTCTTCTCTCTTCAACTGCTTCCTTGATGGACAGGCGTTGAGTCACCATTCCTGTTCTCTGTGTGTGTGCGCCTCGAGTCTGCTCATTTTGACTCTCCAACTCCACTCCCCATTTCTTCATCTTCCCCTCTCAAAACCCACAGGGAGGTTCAGATTTCCCTCTTTCTTCGTCATTCCCTCGAGATTGAAGGTACGCTCTATCAAGGGCCTGGTCTTCTGATCCTACAAAGCCCCCTGACTAGATCCTCCAACTCCGTCTGTTACCCGGTGAAGGCGGCCTGCTTCACGGGTACACATCATCGGGACTGCTGGTGATGTAAGTGTGTGGACGTGATTGCTAATATATTCTCTTTTCATACAGCGCTAGATCGCTTCAATTTTCAATCGATTACTTCTCTAGCTCCTGTCATTTATCGGCCGTGACGGTCCAGCGTACCCCACTCGACCTGCGCGACCTGATCTCAGTGTGTGGACACCACGCTTGGCTTGCCGGTGTATCGGCCTGTTGCGCAACCTCCTGCCCGATCTTTCGACCAGCCCTTGTACCATAGACTGCTCCGTTACGACATCTCGGAGACGAACGAAACGAATCCATTTTATGAATCATTTCCCTCGGCTATATACTCCATCATGTTTTGGCGCTTCGGGGGATATGCGAATATCTCTACCATCGATACCCTGCTCGACAAACCCGATGTCACTCTTGAAGAACTCCTAGACGAGCCTGAAATCATTCAAGAATTGAAACAGCTTAATACGAAACTCATTGAATACCTGCGCGAGGATCATGTCTTGAAACGGCTTATGGACTATGTCACTGCACCGAGCTTGGTGAATGATGGCGAAGAGAACGATGAAGATAACGCGAAAGACGCTTCGGAGAAGGACAAGGATGCTACCGCTTCCGCGGAGCAGGCGAACACAGACGAGGAGAAGGAAGGGGATCCGCTGAAGGATATTCTTGACCCGGAAGACTTGGACAAAGTTGAGAAGAATCGTCTGAAGCATGCCTACATCGCTTGCGAGGTTCTCTCATCAGAGACCTGGTCCATTCTCGAATCTATGATGGCCAACCCTTCATACTTGCGAGACTTCTGGGGCTTCCTGCGACGACCACCACCACTTGATTCATTGCAGGCAAGCTACTTCACGAAAGTAAACGAGACTTTGCTTGATAAAAAGACCGAAGAGATGCTGGAGTTCCTCAAGACCCTCGATGGAATTGTCCCGGCATTGTTGCAGCATGTTGATAACCCGATGGTCATGGATCTTCTCCTGAAGATTATCAGCCTTGAGAAGGCAGAGGGTGGCCAGGGTACAGTCGACTGGCTCAAATCCCAGGATTTGATACCCAATCTCCTGTCTTTCTTGTCGCCCGATCGCCCAGCATCCGTTCAAACCTCGGCAGGTGACTTCCTGAAAGCGATCATAACTATATCTGCAAACGCAAGCCCGAATGATCAGTCATGCATTGGCCCTAACAGCCTGACGCGTCAGCTTGTCTCGAACCAGTGCGTACAGCAGCTCATCGATGCTATGCTCAAGGGCGGTAATCCTCTGACCGTGGGTGTGGGTATTGTCATCGAGGTAATTCGCAAGAACAATTCCGACTATGATCCGGAGTCCCTTGGTGGACCCGATACAATGCTCAGCACTTACGACCCGATCTATCTTGGAACGTTGCTGCGTCTCTTTGCCAGACATATTCCCCAGTTCATGGCTCTCATTCAAAGTTCCCAACACACTATTCATGATGGAAATAAGCTCAAGACTGTTGAGCGAGGAAATTTGAACTCCGCATGGGGTGGGCAAATTGAGCCGCTCGGTTTTGACCGATTCAAGACGTGTGAATTGATGGCAGAGCTTCTTCATTGCAGTAATATGGGCCTTCTGAATGAAACAGGCAGTGATGAGTACGTTAAGCAGAGAGACGAGGAGCGTGAGCGGTTGATCCGTGAAGGGGGTTTCAATTCGCACCAAGACGAACATTCCGGAATCGATTGTAATGATACCACGGCCGATTTCGCAAACGATTCAGCCTTCGGTTCTGGATCGCCAGAGGATATCAAGACCACAGAAGTGCCACGCGTGGGCGAAGAAGAAGGGTTTGAGGATGTTGGTGCATCTGGTGATATAGTGGGCGCAAAAGTTGGTGCCGACACAACAACTACTGCGAACTCGCAGTCAACAGAGACGGCCAACGAAATACCCCCACCGGAAATTACGGCAACAGAGCCAGCATCTTCTGAAGAAACCACAGATCCATCTGGAAGTTCTGTTGCACCCATTGACCCATCGTCGCCTACTATCGGTCTCCCTGACCAAATTGGCGGCATGAATCTTGAAAAGGAACAGCCACAAGGCGAGCAGGAAGATCCAGGAAAGGACAGCCAGGAACCCGTGTCTTCTCTCTCTCAAGTTGTTCCAGCTCCTCTCTTCTCAAAGGACCAAGCATCGGAGTCAAACCCCGCCCCTGCCGATCAATCGGAAGAAGCATCTAGTGTTACTGCACAGGCTGAGGAAACCAGCATTTTGAATGATGGAGGCGATGAGGATTCGGCCGAACAATACATCCAACTCGATACTGATGGGCGACCCGTGGTCGGTGATTACTTGAAGATTCAATTCGTGGAGAACAAAGTGGTCCCAACGATCCTGGTTTGTATTTCTTTTTTGAAAAACGCTGAACACCTACGCTAACCATTGATAGGGCTTCTTCTTCCGTTTCCCATGGAATAACTTCCTTCACAATGTTGTGTACGATGTGATTCAACAAGTCTTTAATGGGCCCATGGAGCGTGGCTACAATCGGGCACTCGCAGTCAATGTATTTGACACCGGCCAGATCACTACCGCGATTGTTGAAGGACAAAAGCGCAGCGATGAGACCCAGCGGACCAAGCAAATCCGCCTCGGATATATGGGGCATCTTACTCTTGTTGCGGAGGAAGTTGTCAAGTTCAGCGAGCGTCATCCGCCAGAGTTGCTTTCACGGTCAGTTATGGAGAGCGTGTTGAATCCTGATTGGATTGAGTACGTAGAACAGACTTTGTCAGAGACTCGTGAGCGGGACAATGCCATTCTCGGCGGTGTTCGTCCTGATATGTCAGTTGGGTCTCGCCAGACTAGCCTTAACAACACCACCTCCGGCCAAGGCTTTTCTAACTCCAATGCTCTGGCGGACGCAGGGTTGAATGGGGGAATCGGCGGTTCAACCTTCCAGAGCTTCGACCTCGGCCAAGGAAGTGTTTCTGGTGGAGCGTATGGTGGAGGTGGCACCTCCCTTCTGAGTGGCTTTGCCAGCTCAAGCGATGACGAGGACGAAGAAATGGAGGATCAGGACGACAGAGACTCTGGCAATGCCGATCAAGGCGACACTGACAATGTGGGTGGCCTCTTCCCTATTGACATTATGGTGCACAATTCTTAACCGACTCCGTGCATCCCCCATTATCTTTCCCCCACTTTCTTCTCCATTTCTTTTCCCATATTTTTATCTTAATACCCTTCCATGTATCAAAAGCTATAGCGAGACGCAACGAGCCATACTCCTAGGTAGAGTTGCTGGATCGCTAGCGCTTGTTCAATGGAGCCACCCACTTCCTGCGCATATTTGAAATCTTTTGTCTGCCCTTGTGTTTTACATCCACTGCCCCCTTCCTCTATTATGTAATCTCTGTGGACTGACCAAAACTGGTATTATGCCTGTTGGCTGATGTTCATCGCCGTCGCCTTGCAACTTCCAGCCCAGAGAACCTCCCCTATGCTATGCCACTTGTTCTGCACTGGGTTTCTTATGCACTTATCCCTTCTCCCCCTTTTCACAGGCCGTGGGCTGTCAGATGTATTGTGTCTTTGCTAACACGGCTTTCTAATAGGTGTTGACAAGCTCAGCCAGTCAACCTATTCCCATATTACCCCCACCACCTGCTCCATTGAGCCTCGGTCCATCCCGAGCACGCCGTCAATTAGCCGCGCGTCTCGCCGCCCAAAAGCAACAACCATCAGAGGGCGACGCGGATGGCAGAGGGGCCGGAGGAAGTGAGGACCGAGAGTCAGACTGGCCGAGCAACCCATTCGTAATTGCAGGGGTCGATGATGATGCCGAGGGTGGCAGTTCTGCGTTCCCTAACAGTGACTTCGGTTCAGCCAATGCCAAACATTCACCTACCTTCCCAGAATCGGGATTCAGCCCTCCAGACTCGCTGTCGACCAACTCATCCGAAGATGAAGGTGATGGCCACGCAGAGTCCGTGAGGCGCCAGGTTCGTGTGCCCCTCGAAGTCGAGGATGATGACGACGATGAGATGGGCGAGATGGTCGGACCGAGTGGCATCGACATGATGGACTCCGACGATGAAGAAGACGAGGCTATCATAAATGAATCTCTTGGTTACTCCAACCTTTCGGGTCCTGCCCGATACAGCAACTTCCGCCGATCCCGAGCCGTGAGCTCCCATTATGACGACGAGCAAAACGACAGCAGTGATGGCGAGGATGACGGGTTGGTGGAAATCGTGGTTCCTGGCCGCAAGTCCTCGACATCGAACTAAACTTAGACTCTTTGCATTTGATTGCGTGGCCATGACGGTACATTCTGCCTGGAGAAACGGTGGGGGTTTCTAGGCGAGTCGTCGTCGTGGCATGGGGTTTGTATATACACCTTCCATCGATGGAGTAGCCATGGGGTTTTGCATTTATGATCCTCAAGTTATGCATGGAGAGCTTTTCTGATCTGATGTTTAATTTGTCTCCTTGCATGTATTCGCATGCTACCTGGCTGGGATCGGCTTACGAGTCCGTGGCTTTTGAGGCATTCGCCTGTGTACGATAGTTGAAGTCTGGAGAAGCGCATTGGTTTAGTTTGAGCAATTAGTAGCAAATCCTGGTAGACCAGACCTCTGGACTGGGTGTATTATTTCATGATCGTTCTTAGAGGTGTGAAATATTGAAGCTCGAAGAAAAAAGCGGGCCCCCACCATCCCGCATCAATTCTTTCCTCAGGACCTTGACCGATACATCCACAGTTCATTCTTGGATAGCAGCGTCAGTGGCAAACAGTCCTACCTGTGCGAAAAAAAAAAGAATAAAGATCAAATAGAATCTACTCGCTTCAAGAATGGCAGCTTCTTCAGAGTAAGTGCGGCCTCGAGCTACGTCATTCTCAAGAGTTATTTGCAAACCAAGAATATGAAACATATCTAACACGGGCAAAACAGAGAAGTTGATCCAAGGCTAAAAGCCCACACAGAGCTAGTAAACTGGTTCACCCAGCATGGCGGCACGGTCGACAAGAGCGTGCGCATTGCACAAGACGCCTCGCGCGGCGTGCACTTGCAGGTGAAAGAAGACTGGCCAGAATCCATCCCGAAAGAGACCCGGGTGATCAACACTCCAATCAAAGTGTCAATGTCTTGGTTCAATTCCATTGGCTATGAGTCTCCGCGGGGCTCATTTGCTAAACACGGTGTTGACCTCCCGCGGACATGGATCGACGAGGTTGGGCCGGAGGAGACTTTTGCCTTCTTCCTCATGGGCCAGTATCTACGGGGATCTGAGGGATTCTGGTATCCGTATCTTCGTACCCTGCCTCAGCCGGGTCAGTTGACCACCCCGTTGTTCTTTGGTGAGGAGGATGTAGATTGGATTCAGGGTACTGGCATTCCTGAGGCTGCCGTCGAGAGGATTAAGGTATGGGAGCAGAAGTATGATTTGGGATATCTTAAGCTGGATGAAATTGGATTCCCCGACTGTGAACAGTATACGTGGTGAGTATGGGATACGGCTATTAACTGTCACTGTTATTCAGCCCGGAGAAACATTATGCTGATTCGTATGCAGGGAGCTGTATCTCTGGGCTTCAACTATCATTACCTCCCGAGCATTCTCGGCAAAGGTTCTATCTGGGGCTGTCCAGCCTGATGATCTTCCAGAGGATGGAGTCTCGGCCCTGCTTCCGCTCATTGACCTTCCCAACCATCGACCAATGGCAAAGGTCGAGTGGCGAGCGGGCGATGAAGATATTGGCCTCCTTGTACTTGAAGATCACTCCGCAGGCCAAGAAATTTCCAACAATTACGGCCCTCGTAATAATGAACAATGTACGTTTCCCGTTTGCCATGCCGCGATATTCAAGCTTTTTGAATGTCTGGATCCCCAGAAACTGACTTAAACATAGTGTTGATAAACTACGGATTTTGCATTGCCGGCAACCCAACCGATTATCGCATTGTTCTTCTGGGTGTGAAGCCGGACAGCCCGCTCGGCGAAGCGAAGGCTCGCCAGCTAGAACTGTTCCCTCAGGTTGCCAAGAACACCGAGGACCACTATTACATCTTCAATCCTTTTTACCCACTATTGGCTCCCGAAACAAGGATGGAGAACTCGATCTTCTCACCGGCATTGTTCGACGCATTGACGGTCATGGAATCAAACAGACGCGAGCGCAAAATGCTCGAGATCACGGAGGGCTGTATTCGCATTGCCCCGGGATATGGAAACAGCCATAGCATCTATGCCGCCCTTGCTCAGATCAGCTTTGAGCTAATGGCTCATGCCACAAACCTGAAAGCCAGTGCGGAGCATCTGCCTTTGCAACCAACTACCCTGAACCAGACCCACTCCCAGATCTACCGCAATGGACAGATAGCATTAGATCAAGCTGCCTTGGTTATCGCTACTTGGACCATCACACGCGGCAGAGAACACAAGCGCGGTGAGAGTTGGGAGGATACCAAGGTCCTCTTACATGAACTAATGGCACGCGTCCCGGCCGGGCTTCTCTCAGACGAGATCATGTCCCGGATCCGAGTGCGTATCCTGGAGCGTCCATCACTCATCAGTAAAAATGGTGAGCTGTTCAGATTAGGCGAGCTTTTCAGCCTTCTGCCGGCTGAAATGCAGGAGCCAGCTCAGAGATGCTTCCAGCACGCCCTCGGAGAGGCGAGCCAGGCCGTCCCGAGTATATCCACCGATCCACAAACTCTGTTTGCAATGGTTGTTTGCTTACTGGTTGCCACATATAATTCGCCTGAGGCACGTTCAAGATTGTCGTCGCGTCTCAACCGATGGTTTACTTTCCTGCTTGAGCAATACTCTCTGCCTTCTGACACTTCCAGGTCTATTGAGATTGGCATGGATGAACCCAGCGAAACTCTTCGTCAATTCCAAGCATATGCTATGGCCGAAAATCCAAGCTCATTTGCATCCGGCGATGGAGTTAATTGGCTCACAGAGGGTAGTGGTTGGTTGGACTCACAGTGGCTTCAATGGGCATGGACAGTGGCAGGCTCAGAAATGGTGATGATCCCTCTCGAGCCATTTGAGATACTCAAGATGGAGGGATCTATGTCTATGCTAAAGCAGGCATGTCTCTATGTACCACAAGTGTAAATGAAGAGGAAACAGTAGACATAGAAATGAAAGAGATGTGCACTGTTTTTAGGCTGCTTGCTTCGTGTCCGTTCGTCATCTTAGCCCTATTGACTTGATGATGAAAATAACATGAGAAAAAGAGGGTAAGAGAGAAAACCATCCGTATTTGCCCTAGAAAGATTCGAATCCATGTTAGGGAAAGGAGCTGTATACTAGTCACGTGATATAGCATACTTGAGGTCGTCATGACCAAATCTGGATTACTGACTCAGCAACTTAGTCACGTGCAAGGCCACCACCCAATCATATCGAGCCCAAAGGCGGATCATTCAGCAAGCGCAGGAATTGCCGTGAGCTCCACGACTCCCTTCCCTCCTTCTCCACGACCCTTTGACCCTCACTACGCATTGTCACCCCCGCCGTCATCATGATATCCAGAGCGGCGGCTCCCTCCACCTCCTCCCTCTCCCACCTCTCGACCCGCTCCCTCCGCGCCCAGGGGGCGGCCGCCCGCTCCTTCGCATCTGTGTCGGAGGCGCCTCCCGTGAAGCACTATGGCGGACTTAAGGACCAAGATCGGATCTTCACCAACCTTTACGGACACCACGGAGCTGATTTGAAGTCATCAATGAAATACGGTGACTGGTACCGGACCAAGGATATTATTTCGAAGGGCGATGATTGGGTGGGTAGTCGCACAATTGACGGGCTAGGGAATTACCAATTGCTAATGCCTTGAGCAGCTCATCTCGGAAATCAAGGCATCCGGCCTCCGTGGTCGTGGTGGTGCTGGATTCCCCTCAGGATTGAAATACGTAAGTGGCCTACTTCGGACGAACGCGAGTGTTTTGGG
This sequence comes from Penicillium rubens, assembly GCF_028828025.1. Taxonomy (NCBI): domain Eukaryota; kingdom Fungi; phylum Ascomycota; class Eurotiomycetes; order Eurotiales; family Aspergillaceae; genus Penicillium; species Penicillium rubens. The sequence continues at coordinate 8,254,313 of NW_026890600.1, forward strand.
ATAACCGGGCTGACCCGCTACTCAACAGTCTTTCATGAACTTCAAGGATTGGGACAAGGACCCTCGCCCCCGTTATCTGGTTGTCAACGCAGACGAGGGTGAGCCCGGTACTTGCAAGGACCGAGAGATCATGCGCAAGGACCCCCAGAAGCTGATCGAGGGTTGCTTGGTGGTGGGTCGTGCTATGAACGCCAACGCTGCCTACATCTACATCCGTGGTGAGTTCTACCACGAAGCTACTGTCCTCCAGCGGGCTATCAACGAGGCCTACGAGGCTGGCCTGATCGGCAAGAACGCCTGCGGTTCCGGATACGACTTCGACGTGTACATTCACCGTGGAATGGGCGCCTACATTTGTGGTGAGGAGACCTCGCTCATTGAGTCCATTGAGGGTAAGGCCGGCAAGCCCCGCCTCAAGCCTCCCTTCCCCGCCGCCGTCGGTCTGTTCGGTTGCCCCAGCACAGTCACCAACGTCGAGACCGTTGCTGTGACACCGACCATCATGCGCCGTGGTGCCAGCTGGTTCTCTTCCTTCGGTCGTGAGCGTAACGCCGGTACCAAGCTTTTCTGTATCTCCGGTCACGTCAACAACCCCGTCACAGTAGAGGAGGAGATGTCCATCTCGCTGCGCGAGCTGATCGAGAAGCACTGTGGAGGTGTCCGCGGTGGTTGGGACAACCTGCTCGCCGTTATTCCCGGTGGCTCCTCGACCCCCGTCATCCCCAAGACCGTGGCCGACAACCAGCTGATGGACTTCGACGCCCTCAAGGACTCCCAGACCGGTCTGGGTACCGCTGCCGTCATCGTCATGGACAAGTCTACAGATATCGTCCGCGCCATCTCCCGCCTGTCCACCTTCTACAAGCACGAGTCTTGCGGCCAGTGCACTCCCTGCCGTGAGGGCAGCAAATGGACTATGCAGATGATGCAGCGTCTCGAGACCGGCAACGCCCGCGAGCGCGAAATCGACATGCTCCAGGAGCTCACCAAGCAGGTCGAGGGCCACACTATCTGCGCTCTGGGTGAGGCCTTCGCCTGGCCCATCCAGGGTCTGATCCGCCACTTCCGTCCCGAGCTGGAGGCCCGTATCCGCCAGTACGAGAAGGAGCTTGGCGCTGCCCCCTTCGCCGGTGGCTGGCACCCCAACAGCCGTGCTGAGGGCAAGCTGATCTCCCCTGGCATGTAAACGCACTTCCCACCTTTCCTTTTCCATTACAACCCTTTTTCTCCATTTGTTGTCCCCTCAAAAAGAAGCAGGAATGGGTCGGGGATGATTCTTACATCTAGACCTCTCTTATATCTCCCTCTCCCTGGCCGGTAATGTCTTTTCTTGTTTCTTGCTGTCTGGTCCGGCCAGGGAGAGTGGTGTTTCTCTTTTCTTTACTCTGCTCGATCCCCTCGTGTTCATCTATCGCGCCCAGGTTTCCCTTTATTGTACAGTCGGTAGCAAATTTGATGCATTTGATGTCTTCATTCGTGCTATGTAGCATATTCCCATTTTTTCCATTTCCGTCACGCGACTAATAATATCCTCATAATAATAAGCGATGGAATGCAGTAACAACAAAGTCTACCGCCCTAAAAATAGCAGGGCGATGATCCCTTTCTTCACTGGGTTGAGCGAGTATCAGTTCCTTCAGTGACACTAGCATCAGCACCAGCAGCCAATTCCCGAACATTAGTATCCTTCTGTTTTCTCCTATCAGCCTTCCCCTGGACCCGAATCTCAGCGGCTCTAGCCTCCTTCTCGGCCTTCTTCCGTTCGATCTGGAGGAACCTCTTCTCTCTCCAGCCCATCCCATACACATTCTCAATCCAGAGCAATCCCATCCCAACGGCCATGACCAACCCCAGAAAAACAAAGCACCATCCCCAGCCCATGCCACTCAACATCTGGCTAATGACAGCAGCCCCAACAGCACCAAGACAGCAGCGAACAAGGTTGCATGCCGACGCAGCCGTGGCAGGTCTATCTGGGAATAAGTCGACCAGAAGAGTGTTCAGGCAGTTCAGGGATGCAACGAAGCAAAAGCCTATGATGAACTGCAGCATCAGCGGTGCAGCTAAATGTACTTTTTGCTGCAGGACCCAGCCATATGGGATGAATGCTGCTACGCCAACGGCCATTGTTGGGAATACTGTTTGCAGGCGAGTGCGCTCGATTGGAAAACTGCGCAAGTTGTCTCCTTTCTTCCGGTCTACCGGGAACCCGAGCCTCTGGGCTGTTCGCTTGTAGTTGTAGTCAATGACTTTCCCATATAGAACTGCACCGAGGCAAGAGCTTACTCCGAGGGGTCTGGGAGTTTTTGTTAGTCAATGAACCCTTGGGTTAAAAAGATAAAGAGGGCGAGATATAAACTTACAGGAAACAGAGACCAATCTGGAGCTCGTTGAATCCGTACAGGGGTCCGAAGAGACTGGGAGTGCTTGTCAACAGAGCGATATTCGCGAACATCACGATCCCGACGTATGAGATGATGATCAAGGCATCCCACTCCAGCAGAATGACAAAAGACTTGAGAGGATTCGGGAATCTAAGTCGCTTATTATGCGAGGACTGTTGTTGGGATCCTTCTGCACCAGTTTGCCCTTCCTCGTCAGACTGTGCCTGCCTCTTCGACCACCATTGGATGACCGATCTGCGCCACCACTCGTTTGGCACTGAATGACCGTTGCCAACAATCTTGCGCGCCGTCTCTGGCATAGCAAGCACATAGAACACCAAGTACCCTCCACTGACAATGACCAGGAACCAAAAAACACTGCGCCAGCCGAGGAATTTGGCCAAGAGACCACCGATAACAGGGCCCAGCGCGGGCGCAACCATGACACCTGCCGCCATGGGGCCGATATACTTCCCACGTTCTGCGGTTGTCGCAATGTCCGCTATAACGCCGTACCCAAATGCCACGGTACCGCTGCTCCCTGCGCTCTGGAGACAGCGGAGGATAAGCAATGCCGCGAAACTGTTCTGCAAAGCCAGGCCGATGTTGGCAGCGGTGTATACTGCAAACGCAATGATATACGCTGGACGTCTGCCGCCGGTGTCGGCGAATGTGCCCATGAAGCTGGGAGCCAGGCCTTGGAAGATCATGTATGTTGTGACTGTGAGGTTGATCAGCTCGGGGGTGAGATGGTAGTTCCGTACCAATGTTGGCATGACGGGGTAGTAGATTTGACCGGAAAGAGGGGAGAAGAACGAAGCAAGAGTCACCATTACCACGATGAATAACTTTTCGTATTTGCTGAATGCTGAAAACGATGGCTGGGAATCGTCCGGTGAATCATCCGGTGTTGTTTCTGTGGTTGAGACATGTGGCTCGGTAGTTAGCACACCTGAGGCACCCTCAGCAGTAGCTTCGAGCTGATTATGAACCTTGTTGGCATCGCTGTGGGATGCCTCTGTGGCCGATGCTGGAGTGGGAATTTCAGTGGAGCCAACGCCATATCCACTGTCGACTCTGCTTAGATTGGTATCCGCCGGGGTGCCCTCGAAGGGACCAGGTACTGTTACGGTGTTTCCCTCACGAGTTCCATCAAGCGGTTGCAGCTCCATGATGAATAAGGTATAGCAAGGATAAGATAAATAGCAGATGGAGAGAGGAGAGAAGCAGAGGAGAGAAGCAGCAAAGTAGCAAAGGACCAAAGCATAGCTCTTTCCGAAATGGCACCTTCCCTAAATTGTACAACCCCGGACACTTCGACTTCGCACAACACACTTCTCCTCTGTAAGGAGATACCACATACAATCCAGTGCTCTACACAAGCCTGGGTTTAGGATCGATGGTATCTCATATCTGGAACCAACAGGCTATTGAGCCTACACAAAGACCACGCGATAATCAGAAGGAAGCTGTGAAAATCGTCGAGCCTGACGTGCAGAGTCAATTCCAACAGTCTTTTTGCTCCATGAGACAAGCCCTAAAGGCCCAGCCCATATGCGGTTCGCAGATTTCAAGTGAGACGGAAGTGAGTACGGCGTCCAAGGACAATCTATAACATTGACGGACGTGCTAATTGACACACACTTAGCCCCAGGTGCATTACCCAATAAGAAATTCAAGTCGGCTTCCTTCACCAATAGCAACGAAGCAATATTCCATAAGTCTATTATCAGAATTGCATCACCAGACTGTACGGTTCTTGCACTGTTGACAACGTGGACATCCCACTCGACGTCATATTTCATCGACTTCGAGCTCATAGATCAAGGAAGACGGTCTGCCGATAGTAGCCCTTGACGGCAAGCCTAAACCAGGAGACATCACATCGCGAAGCAAATGATCGGAACTGGAGCCTCCAATGGTCTATACCAACTCTGTTCCTCACCAAAGGCTACCTACCTCCAGTATTGATGGAAACACTACACGAAGCAAGCACAATCTGACCATTCGACCCGTCCTGGCTCAACAACACAATGTATGGAGAGTTTGACCTGTCCACGGGTATGTGTGACACTTTGAGCACATACGAGAAGACGATTTTCCGTACGACAATCACAGGTAGACGGGTATGGACGAGAAATGCAGCCCATCTGACGCATTATCATCGTCGGTATCATAGGGGGAGGGCAGTACGGTTGGTTGTATGTACTTTTTCGTGAACTAGCTTAGTGATATCTCAAATGATTATGTCTTCTTTGGTATTCGACATCTGGCATCTTCTCGGGTATCTTGTCAGATGAATTTGCTGTGATTTATACTAATCTCTTCAATATGCATGGCGCTGAAACTCAGTTGCTGGTCAGACCTGAGGGCATTGTGGTCTATCCTCAAGACCTAAGTGATCGACCTCTATTTTACTGATTATATGCCTCGGGTGCCTATACTATACCACGGCCGATATCATCTTAGAAAGCATACAGCGGAGCACACTTGGCTTCATCTTCACTCATACTTAGGGTTGCAACTAATAAGTGAAGGGAACCGTAAGTGACAACAAGGGTATGTATGATCACGAATTATATATTCATTCTGCTAGGATGTCTACAACAGAAAAAGGATAAAATGACTTGGTTCAAATAGTAGTTTTTCAGTAATAGGGTAAGAGTACACGGGTCATGGGAACCATTTGAGATCATTTGGGGTACAGAACAAGAGAAAAAAGAGCAAAACAAAAGAAAAGATCAAGGTGCTTGGGCTAATTAGTGCCCGCTAATTTCACAACGAACATATGCAAATTGAATGATTTCCTTAACTCGAAACTTAGTAGCCACCCGCCATGATGACGCCGTAATACCGACGGCTCATTTCTGCAGTCTGCAGAACGCGAGCATCACCTGTCAAGGGTAGGCCCAGAACAGCGGAGGACTCAACAGACTGTACAAAGATAGAAGTCAGCAATGAACAAAAAAGATACATCAACGGAAAAGGGGAGGAAACTAACATGAACATCCTCGTGCGTAATCCAGCCGGCAACAGCCCGGCTCATCTCCTTGAACGCAACACGCTCCTCCAGTCCTTCCAAACTGGATCCCCGGACACGATCGCCCATTGCAACAAGAGCGTTAACCAGGCGGCTCAGGCGAATTGGATCACGTCGGCCGCTGGGGGCATTGACCAGGCGGAGGAAATCTTCGTAGACACCACCGCCAGAAGACCAGCCGCGCATTTTGCGCTCGGGACCGTCGCCGAAGCCAGAGACCAGGGCTTCCAGGGTACGGTAGTCGCCCTCGATGATGGTGCTTGGACCGACGATGCGGCAAAATGTGGCGTGGGCGTCATTCCAATGCTTGCCGCGAATAAGACAGTCGACTTCCCGGGCGGCATCGCCGATGTCGCGAGCATGCAGGGCCTTGGCAACCCAGATCCAGGCCTCGGGAAGCTGGAGCTCAGTGAGGAGATATTGCCATGCCGGGTGGGAGGAGCCGTCGGCAGCGAAGGGCTCGGGGAGTTGAGCGGCGAACCGAGCGAGAGTTTCTTGGACGGCGCGCTTGCGGTCGTTGGCTTGGGAAAGGTGCAGGAGGACAAACAGTGCTTGATCAAGTTTTCCACCTGCACTGAGTTCAGAAGCGAAATCCCAGACAAGCTTGTCCGTTTGATGTTGGTCGATTTTGATGGCCTGGTTTTGTCCGACCGTCGCAGCAAGAACGTGGTGTAGCTGGAAGGAGAGTCGGTTGGAGAGACGGTCACCGGAGACCGATTCGGGGAGGAGAGAGGCCGGGAAGTCGACAGATTGGGCGCCGTGGCCTCGCATCGCCGAGAACGCCTTGAGGAGAACCCAAAGAGGAGATTCGCGCCCAAGGGTATCAGAGCCAGGCTGCAGAACTGCACGTGTACTGGCCTGGTGGGATGGGTGGGGGAAGGCGGGTTCTTGTCCGGTGGCCAAGTCCGCAAGGAACTTTGAGACAGCCACCTCAATTGGCTCATCTTCAGCAGTGCAGTACCACAAACGAAGACCAAAGGCCTGGAACCAATCTAGATCAAACCGCTCAGTGAAGCCAAAGCTAGAGGCCCGGTCTTCAAGCGCACCGCCCAATTTGCCCTCGCTGCGGAGAGCATTTCCAGCGACCAGTTCATAAAGGGCTCGCGTGGGTTCACTCATCTCCGAAAGAATATTGTTCTGACGCCATACATCGATCTGGTTGGCTATGTCTGCCCTTGAGGTAGCATCGCGGCCAATCTGTGCGACTATAGTCGCCAGATGGGGATTTTGACTGTCGATCAGTGTCTTACAAGCTTCCTCCACTCGGTGTGAACAAATCAAATGAACGGCGCGTTCCACGGGGGAGCGAATCAGATCCAGGTCTTGCGAGTGCTTTTCACGGATGATTCCCTCCCAAAGACGTGTGAGTCGGTCCTTCTTGATCCGGTGCGCAAATTGCTGCCGTAGACGCGGAGGTACACCTGCTGAGATGTCGTCCTCAATATCATCATTAAAGAGAATGTTGAGAAGCTGCCACACCAAGCGCTCTTCCTCCGACTGGGAACGGGTAGACGGAGATAGAGGGAACTGTGACAGGTCGACCTTGGCCATACGAACCAAAGGAGTGCCGTCAATACGCTGAATAGACGATTGAAGCCGCTGGACATCGAGCATTTCCTTGCCCTGTATGTATCATGATGAGTATAAAGTCCAACTAAACACCAATGAAGCCGCTTAAACATACCTCGCCAGATTGATTGTAAGCCATCACAGCAATATCACGCTCCTCGCTGAAAATGGAGAAAGTTTCTTTCCAGGTCTGGTTCACCCCCAAGATTGTGTCCTCCATATCATTTTTCGCACAGACAAGGGAGTCCATGGGACCCCAGCGAGGTTTGAAAGAGTCATGGAAAGCGGCATCGGATTCGCTCATTTGTGTTGTATCGCCAGCAAAGGTCTTGGGTTGCTTGTTGTAAGGCCACTGTAAGGAAGAAAAAGATTTTAGCTCAGGTTATCACATTTGTTAAACTATCTGAGGGATGATGTGCAATTTCCTAGATACATGATGCAGCGACACAAGGGAAAAGAACAAAGGAAATGATAATCAGTGTGAACATAAGAAGGGAGTTCTAACCTCAAAGCCCTTTGGCTGTGCCTTAGAAGGCTTCAGCGGAGAAGGGGCAGCTTGCTTGCGCGGCTGCTGAAACAAAGAGTTCATAAGATCAATGCTGTTCGAGAAACCTTTCTTCGGAGGGGCTGTCGCAATGGTTGTGGGAGATTCGTCGTTCACGAGGTTGCGATCAATGAAAGCGTTCGCCTGCATTTCACGCAGGGCGTCACGGTTCTGCTTGCGAGGACTGATGGTGCGCTGCAACTGCTCGGCCCAGTCGCCACTAAGATCAAGCTGAGGCTTTGCAGGGCTGCCGAAGTGTTTCGAGATTGGGTAAGTGGTGTCCAGATCACCGTTGGTGCTCTGGTAGTCGTCCCGCTCCACGGTACGATGAGGAGTCGGAAAGGCACCCGCCATATCCATTTCATCTGCCTCATCTGATCCAACTACCGAATCGCCAGACTGTTGGCTCTCGGTGACGACGTCGTCGTCATTCTCAGTAGTCGAACCCGTGGAGCCTTCCTCTAAAAAAGACTCGGTTTCACCCTCAGAAAAGTAATCATCTTCCGCAGGCATGGTCTGATTAGCGAAAGAGCCAGGAACAAGCTTGCGTTTTTTGAAATCGAAAGTATCGTCTTCAACACCAATCATAGAACCAACAAAGGACTCGTCGATGGAGAAAGTGGTGGATTGATCGAAACTCGCGGGGTTGTCGAAGTGAGCCCGGGGGGTAGGGTGGTCAGGGCCTTGGGCACTCATGGTGCTCTGATCAAGACTCTCACCTTCCTCTTCGTCATAATCAAGGCCATAAGTGGTGAAATGAGGCACCTTGAAAACCCAGGTTCCAGTCTCAGTCTCGTAATTAACGAACTCAGTATCGCCAACCTTCTGTAGACGGTCAATGTGCTTGTCGAACAGAGGACCACTGGTGACAGGCGAGTTGCTCTTCTTATCTCTACCACGAGGCCAGGAGTTCTCAATCCGCAGGGTAGACGGCACGTTCAGTCCCTTGCCCCTAGCAGGCTTGACCGATTCTTCGGGGTAGACAGTAATCTTGCGAAGACCGATATCCACAATATTGGTGAAAAGGTTGTCCAGATCAACGGTAGTCAGATCAACAGGGCCGTTGAAAGTGACAGATCCACAGTTCTGACGTCCAACAGTGAAGTCGACGACTTGTTTGAGCTGGTCGCGGCTCAATCGGCTAAGTTCAGCACGGGAAGGTTGCATCCAATACTCACCAGGCCTTGGGTCACCGCCGGGGATGAACGTAAGGCGCTTAACGGTGGCACCGTTAGTGGTCGGTGGTGCGCTTTCGGGGACAACAGCAAGGTCACGACGGGTAGACTCCGCCTCAGGACGATCGGAAGTGCCAGCAGCATCGAAACCATTGAGGCTGCCGCTCTTGCGCACAGAGCGAAGGAAGCCAAGCTCCTCAGCAGACGGCTCAGGACTGTTAGGTTCAACGCGAACAAGGTCTCCACCGTTGAGCCCGGAGGTATTAGAGTCGAAGCTGACCTTTTTCTTCAGCTTATCGGCAGACTGAGCAGCATCTTCTCCGTTGGTGAGGAGAGGGGCCGGGGAAGCGCGAGTAGAGGGTGACAAAATTTCATTTCTCAGACCACGGTTGATAGTGAGACGCTTGAGGTTGCTGGTGCCACGTGTGCTGCCGGCCTGCAGGGCCCCAGGAGAAAGGATGCTGTCCGCCTCCGGATCGAAGGTCTTGCGAAGGTTGCTAGTGGAATAACTCTTGCTGAAGGTACGGCCAATGCTGCCATTAACGCTGCCGCGGAGACTGTTACTGCCGGCAGCACCACCCAACAAACTACTACCAAGACCAGATGGGGTACCAGTGCTGCCAGAGGGCGAGCCATAGGTAGAGTAAGAGAAACCATATCCACGCTTCGGAGGGGTAATGAGGCGATTGGCAGCGTTGGGGGTAATTCTGTAGACGGGCAACGGAGTTCGCTGCTTTTGCTTCATGCTAGAAGACAGTGGCGTAGCAAGGGGACCGGGAGCCGATGCACCAGGGGCAGGAAGACCAGAGAAGATGGACTGGCTGCCGTAGGGGTTTCCATCAAGGAGCGACGCTTGGAAGCTACCAGGAGCAGGCTGAGATTGTTGTCCGGTAGTTGTGGCGCCGAAAGGACTGGCACCCAGGCCACCGGTCTGCTGTTGTTGTTGACCACCGAAGAGCGAAGAGCCGGCGCCTTGGCCAGTGGTAGTTTGACCACCGCCAAACAAGCCGCCACCGCCGGTTCCCGTAGTCGAACCGAAGAGGCCACCGGGCTTCTGCTGCTGTTGGTTCTGTGTGCCGAACAAGCCGCCACCGCCGGCGGCTGGCTGGGGCTGTGAGGCACCGAAGCCAGAGAAACCACCTGCGGCGGGAGCTGGGGTAGATCCGAAGAGACCACCGGGCTTTTGTTGTTGTTGATTCTGTGAAGCGCCAAATAGCGAACTGCCGGTACCAGCTTGCTGATTTTGACCACCGAAGAGTGAGCTACCCTGCTGCTGCTGGGGTTGCTGCTGGGCTCCACCGAAGAGCGAAGATCCGGCAGCTGGAGTAGTGCTGGCGGCGCCGCCGAGCAAACCTGTGCCAGTTCCCTGTTGCTGGGTGCCGGCACCAAATCCACCGCCGCCAAACAATGACTTGGGTTGAGTTTGAGCTTGGTTCTGTTGGTTTGCACCGAAACCACCGAAGGCACTTGGTGTTTGCTGCTGAGTACCGCCACCAAAGGGTGAGGCTGTGGCGGTCGAAGCTCCGAACGGATTTGCGGCGGTAGTGGTTTGAGTATTACCGAAACCACCGAAGGCGCTACCGCCAGTTGTACCGGTGGCACCAAATGCGGGCTTGTTCTGCTGTTGCTGGTTGCTGCCACCGAACAAAGACCCGCCGGTGTTGCCGAAGGCTGATCCAGTTCCAGTACCGGTGTTGCTTCCAAATCCACCAGCGGTTTGTGTGCCTCCACCAAAGAGAGATCCCGATGAAGCTGCAGGAGTAGTTCCACCGCCGAATAAGGAAGTTGCTGGTTTGGCTGCTCCACCGAACAATGGGTTAGCAGGAGTGGAGCCGAAACCACCTGCGGTCTGGGTTGAACCGAAGCCGGTTGGCGCACTTGTGGCAGCCGCTCCGAACGGAGCGGCGTTAGCGCCGAAGGCAGGAGTAGTTGTAGTATTCTGACCGAATCCACCAGTTGCAGTGTTGCCGAAAGCAGGAGCGCCAAAACCACCGGCTTGACCACTGCCGTTGCCGAAGCGACGGCCTTGTTGGTAATCCGCTAGACGCAGCTCCTCGAAAGACCATTTATTGTAGGGTTGCATAAAACAGATGCTTTGATAGTGGTTCGTGGTGTTGGCAGAGCTGGTATCCTTCTCATTCCAGGGACTGAACGGGGTGCCGCCAGTACCTTCGCAGTTAGGCAGAGCTCCCTGGAAGGCAGTACCCGAGCCACCAAAGCCTGTGCTGGGGGTTGTTGTGGCAGCGGCAGATCCGAAGCCACCGCTGGTGCCGAATCCGCCAGTGCCCGTAGTCGAAGAGCCAAAGCCCGTGGGTTTGGCGCCACCAAAAAGGCTTCCACCCGCAGGGGCTGCGCCGGCATTTGAGCCGAAGCCGCCAGTGGTGCCGGTAGAACCGAATCCTCCGCCAGTACCGAAGCCGCCGGTGGTGCCAGTAGTCTGAGTGCCTCCTCCGAAGAGAGATCCGCTGTTAGAAGTGTTGGTGGTGCCGAATCCACCGGGGCGAGTCTGACCGCCGAAAAGGGCATTAGGTTGGGTTGTGGTATTGGTTCCGAATCCTAATAAAAAGTAAGTTAGTAAACACGATCAATCCCTTCAATGAAGCAATCAAGCAAGTGCAAATTGATAAAGAGAGGTCCTCGGGCGCATCTCGACCAAGATGTGGGCAAGTCGCAGGATAGTGGCAATTCCAGGAGGGCCACGAGCGATCACTCCAGAGGGGGCCGAAGAGCAAGTTCACGGATTCCACGTGCGCGATCAGTGCGGGAGCGTCTGAATCGCAAGTCCATTTGCTGCAACGGGGAATCTCGCCAGGGAAAATCGAGAGAGCAGCGCAAAGCTCAATATGATTGAGCACGTACCTCCGCCAGTGCCGGAACCGGTTCCGAAGCCAGTAGATGTGTTGGAAGCGCCACCGCCGAAGGCGCCACCACCTGAAGTGCCAGATGTGGCACCTCCGAACGGGGATGCTGTCGAGCCAAAGCCTAGATGACGGAGGGGATCGCGGTCAGAGAGACTTGGATTCGAAGAAGCCCTTGCATTCCTTATCTTGTCGTGGTGTCGCTAATGCATCCAAATGGTCCGCAGGTGATTTTCGATCGCACGGCGAAGGTTGCTATGCTGATATTTTTCGCCTTGCGCGTGGCACCATCGCGGGTCGGAATTAGGAGCACCGGTTGTCGAGATAGGGAAAATCCGAGGACACGAGTAGGGGAGAGAGATGGGAATAGGGGCTGGAAACACAAGGGGAATCCGAAAAGGGGAACAGGGAAAGACCTACCTCCAGTGCTAGTGCCAGATCCAAAGCCAGTGCCAGTGCCAAAGCCGCTGCTTTGGTTGTTCTGACCGAACCCTCCAAATCCGAAAGACATGATGTCGGTTGGAGTTTGTCGGGTGTTCACGAAGTCATAGGTTGATTGCGCGCAGTTTCGAGAGAGTGCAGATTAATAGAAGAAGAATTGCGAGCAGGAGTTGCGCGGGGATGAAGAAGAGAGGGAGAAGACGCGACAGAAAAGAAGAGCTAAGTTTGCCGGAGACCTGTGTTAGGTAAGGTCCGGGCAATGCTCTGTCACGTGATAGCTGCCTAAATCGGACTTTTCTCCAATGAATGCGGTTCAGAGCAAGACAATAGCGGACAATACCCTTGTCTTCGGTCTGTTTATTGACAAATGACTCATTGATTGTCAAAGAAGCTCGAGGCGGAATCTTTCATTGTTTAACGAGTATGTATTGTCATTCACAGGTGATCCGGAGGTGAAACACACTCGCACAGGTGATGTATACATTCCCTCGAGCCTAGTTTATAGCCCAGAATTCCCTAAACAATCTCAATTTTTACGATTCTTATTATATTTGTGACTTGTAAATAATCTTCGATCCATTTCTGCCTTCAACAATTCGACCCAAATCTTACTTCCAAAGAGTATACGTGATTGATTTCTATTATTACAGAGCCTTCCAAGGGTTGAAATGAAAAGAATGGTATAGGCCCAGATATATCGAGCACCTTGTAACCGACAGTATCATATATGTTGTAGTAGCGTATCATCTACATCCAATCATCTCGAATCTTAGATGTGATCGCTACTGCCACGTGCGCATATCAGCTGGTCTCATGCAGGACCACAACAGGCCGTCGGACATCCATGCCCCGGAGGCAACTATAGACTACCATTAATTAGTCAATCCCCAAAAGATAATTGGAAACAAGTCATTATCTGCGAGAATTGCACATTATTCTCTATGAGATCGCAAGCCAGTGCTGATATACTCATTAAGCGGGATGAGACCGCAGGATACCCTTGTACGGTAACACTACAAAACAGCAGCGACTACTACTATGTATGTACATATATGCACCCGTGGACATGTGAGAATTCGTATGTAATCTGCTGGAGGTTACCAGTAGCGTCGAGTCAAAACCTTTTGACACACACTTCCATACAAGTCACGAGAAATCTCAGTTCTGTCAAAGAACACGCTCCACCGTCCAGTTGTAAACTCCATCCCGCAGCTGCTCGCGGTCTTCGAAAAATGGCTTAAACACCTTCTGAATGATGGTATCGGGATGGTAGCCATCGGTGAAGCCGCCAGTTTCTGGGTCAACAATGCGCCCTTTAATCAGCGGCATACCGACCACAACCTGGGAAGCCTGAGGGAGCGCCTGCGCAAAGAGGCGACTGAGTGTTTGCGACGCTGCCTTGGCAGCAGACAGCGAAGAGACGCCCACCTGCGGCTCCTTGTCAAGTGTACCGCCGGTGACCAGGAAGAGCGGCAACTCGCCCTTGGAGACATGATCTGTGTTGGCGTTGCGGGTGAACCACTGGCCCGCGACGAGGGTGCCGATTGCGGAGACTCGGAGGTCGAGCTCCAGCATCTTCGGTGTGACCTCGGTGATGTGCGACTCGGCGACGCGGGCGGCATTGTAGTGCAGGACGTCCAGCTTGCCACCGAGCTCTTGGGCACACCAGTCCAGGGCGGCTGTGAGGCTGTCAGGGTTGCCGGCATCGGCGGTGCGGTAGACCACTTTGGCGTCGGGGCTTGTCTGGGCGGCTTTGACCTCGTCGGCGATCTTGGATAGGCTGTTCTCGGAGCGAGACACGAGGGCGATGTTCCAGCCAACGCTTGCGAGCCACAGAGCAAGCGACCGAGAGATGCTCGAGCCTACGCCGACGATGGCGATGGTGCGATTCGGGCTAACGCTCATGATGGTGATGATATTTTGAAGTTCTGACAATCTTGATCAAGTGTTATGACGGTGCATGCCAGATGCAGGCATCGTTGCCGATTTTATACAAAATGTCCTACTAGACTGCCCTATCGGGGACTTTGTTCGAAAGTTCGTGTCCACCCAAAAATGGCAGCCTGATTATACGAATGTCGCCGAGCCGGCTCATTGTTGCACCGATCTGTGTACCTCAGGCTCCTATCAAAAGAAGCCTAGAACCCTTGGCTATATACAGTTTGATCATGACATTGTTGTCCTCAGTATACAGACTGTCATCTCACTGCATTAGCGCACTGCTGTCAGCTTTTAGCTCTTCTCGTCGTTGTCATTTCTTGTCATTTCTCACCGAGTCTTTCCGATCTCTCATGTTGGAGGTATACGAAAAAGAAGCATAAATAGATGCTTCTTCCCATATATAAAGAAGATAGACAAAACATTTATTTACTCTCTGCAGTATACAAAATTGGAATTTTCATATTCATAGTATTTTTCATATACTATTTTTGTTCTCACACATACATGCTGTGTAGAACGCTGTTTCTATAATCAACAAATTGCCACCCACGGTCCGGGGCCGGGTAGATAGGCATTATATACAGTTGGTGGTATACAGTTGGTGGACGACTCTAGCAACAACTACATTGAAAGATTTCCGTCAAGTACCATGCCTTACAAATGGCATTTGCACATGGTCCAGTTTTGATTTCAAGCAGGATGTTGCTCCAGCCACCCAGCAGGAGCTAAGTGACAAAGCCGCCGGTTGTTGTTGGACAGCCACTAATTGAGTCTACCTATGGCCATAGCTTCTGCAAGAATTCTTGACCCTTCCGCAGAATTGAAAAGATGCGTCACAGAACGTTTATATTAGAAGCATACGCGCGGGAACCCAGTGCAGTCCTGCACCAGCATCTGTATGGTTTCAAGTCATGATCCATCGCCTTCTACCACATCCCCCGGCCCCCTATAAGTAGCTCAAGGCGCATTCAACGGCGTCATGGAGTTCCGTCAATGGCTCCACCCGTAAAGATGCTCTTATACCTAGGTACGATTCATATTGATGAGTCAAAGGAGAGAGCCGAAGTATACAAGAAGGCAAAAAATAATACTATTCAAATCGCTTCTGAGCGAGCCAAGGGAATCTCAAGTACAAGCAGTGATTCTGAAAACCGGCCAAAAAAAGAAAAGAAAAGAAAACCACCCGCATGGTCAAGTCCGATTCCAGCATGAACCAAGTGGACCGAGGTCGAGGGCGTATGATCCGCAGAGGACCATCATACTACTTCCAAAATTCACCAGAAATTTTGCTCTCCGACGTCATTATCATCATATTCATAGACTTTCACTTTACTTCTGGCGAGCACTGTGGACGGTTTCTATGATCTTGTCCACGACACTGGGGTCGGAGAGCTGTGAAGAATATTTCGTTAGCTATTGTTCGGACGATACGATTGCGGGTACTATCTTGCTGAGAGATGATGCTTACCGTTGATGTATCACCGAGGCTGTCCTCCTCGCCACTGAGAATCTTCCGGAGGATTCGGCGCATGATCTTGCCACTGCGGGTCTTGGGGAGGTCATCCACGACGAAGACAGCCTTGGGGGCGGCGAAGGGACCAATGGACTTGCGAACTTGCATTGCAAGGTCCTTGCTGATCTGTTCTGTGGGCTTGCCCTCCTTGAGAGAGACAAAGGCATTGACAGCCTGACCGGTCAGCTCGTCGGCAATACCAACGACAGCAGCCTCGGCAACGGAAGCTGTTCATAGTTAGTTTGGGCTCAGTTGCAATTTTTGGCAGATACTGTGGTTGGACTTACGGTGCTCGAGAAGAGCGGCCTCGATCTCAGCGGTGGACAGACGGTGTCCAGAAACGTTGACGACATCGTCAACACGACCGCGGATCCAGTAATAGCCGTCGTGGTCACGGCCAGCACCATCTCCGGTGAACTATATATGAGTTAGTATCAACCCTGCAAGGCAGGCTGCGAAGCGTCTTACGTAGTAACCCTTGTACACGTTCAAGTAAGTGTCCATGTAACGCTTGTGGGCACCCCACACGGTGCGGGCCATGCTGGGCCACGGCTGCTTGAAGGCCAAAACACCCTCGACATCATTGCCGACAATCTCCTCTCCGGAGACGGGGTCGATAATGGCAGGCTCGATACCGAAGAAGGGTAGGGAGGCACTGCCGGGCTTGGTGGGGGTGATACCGCCGAGAGGGGTGATGACATGTGAGCCGGTCTCGGTTTGCCAGTATGTCTACAGATCCAAAAATTAGAAGTTATTCCAAAAGGTCCAAGGGTAAGGGGGAACGAACGTCGCAGATGTGAGCTTCCTCCTTGCCAACACACTCGAAGTACCACTTCCAGACTTCCGCGGCAATGGGCTCTCCGACGGAGCCAAGAATACGCAGACTGTGCATCTTGTGGTGAATGTGCTCATCTCCAGCGCGCTTCAGCAGACGCAGAGCGGTGGGTGCAACGTAGAATTGTGTGACGTCGTGCTTGTCAATGACATCCCAGTAGCGCGAGAAGTTAGGGTAGGCGGGGGTACTCTCGAACACGACGGTGGCGCAGCCAAGCAATAGAGGGGCGTACACGACATAGGTGTGACCTGTAATCCAACCGACATCACCACCGCAGAAGTAGCGATCATCGTCGTGGATATCAAACACGTACTTTCCAGTCATGGCCGCACCGAGCAGGTAACCGGCAGTGGTGTGCATAACACCCTTGGGCTTACCGGTGGAACCGGAGGTGTACAACAGGAAGAGAGGATCCTCGGAGCTGACCGACTCAGGGGCGAGGTAGTTGGGGTACTTCTCGACCTCCTCGTGCCACCAAATGTCACGGCCAGCGGTCCAGGGCACCTCGGCACCGGTGCGCTTGTACACCAGCACGGTGTGCACATCGGGGCACTGCTTCATGGCCTCGTCCACAATCTTCTTAGTGCCAATGATCTTGCCACCGCGCTTGCCCTCGTCGGAGGTAATGATGACCTTGGAGGAGGCGTCCAGGACACGGTCCCGGAGGGAGTCGGAAGAGAAACCAGCGAAGACAACGGAGTGCACGGCACCAATACGCGAGCAAGCCAGGAAAGCGATTACGGCCTCGGGAATCATGGGCAGGTAGATACCGACCGTGTCGCCCTTCTTGACGCCACGCTCCTTCAGAGTCCAGGCAACCCGGGACACCTCGCGCATCAGCTCTCCGTAGGTGATCTTACGGCCCTCGTTGGGCTCGTCGGCCTCATAAATAATGGCGACCTTATCTGGGTTCTTGAGGGCATGGCGATCGACACAGTTGAACGATGCGTTCAACCGACCCTCGACGAACCAGGCATTGTCGCCGTTCTCAAACGAGCCGTGATGTGTGGTTTCAAAGTCCTTGTCAAATGTGAGGAGCTCGCGGGCCATGCGTGCCCAGAAGGTGTCGGGGCTCTTGATTGATTCTTCGTAAAGCTTCTTGTACTCCTCAATGTCCTTGATGTGAGTGCCGGAGGGGTGCTTATCGTGGAACGCCTTGGGGACGTGGAAAGTGTCGACCTCGTGTGCCTCATGCACCTATATCACCAGTTAGCCCATGATACTTCGGTCACCAGTGCGACACGGTCATCTCGGTCTGGAGGTCGGTGATTCTTACCACTGCGGGCTTGGGAGGCTGAATTGGGCCGTCCGACATGATTGCGGTAGTCCAATGGGAATAATAAATGTGGGGGATGAACTATATAATATACTAAGAGTAATGATCAAACAGGGTATGTATAGCAATTAGAGAAGATATTAGAGAAGAGAAAGAGAAAAAGAAACTCAAGGAGGGGGGACTCGCGACAATATTAGTAGTCCAGCTGTCCCGGGAGGATGTGCCACTTCCCTTTTCATCAGTGGTCCGTGCCCCTTACAATAAATTACAATAAGTTACAATACCACTTCAAACTACCCAACTCCGGCTGTCTCGCTAGCCGCAGACGGCCTAGAGAAAGTACATTGTGCATTGGACATTCGGACGATCCACTCTCATCTCCGAATCAGGAATAAGATACATTCCGAATACGGTCCAATTCAGTAAATTTCAGTAAATTTCAGTAAATTGCCTTGTCCCATACGAGTTTGGGTTCGGCCATGCGGGGGTTCTTTCCGTTGCTCCGGGGTAAGCTTACCCCTCCAAAGATTTCGACTCAGATCAGGTCCCCTCATTGGCGCGTTTATAGTCGGGAAGAAACGCCAAGTTTAACCGACCACAGCCCAGTTGTTCTCGTTGAACCCTTTGTCCGAGTCCAACACAACCTAGGTACTTCAGCCAAGGTCCGGGGTCGCGGATCAGGGGAGAAGCCAGTTTCAATACAAGCGTATCTTCGAGCCCCGCCAATTTTTAACGCAGAGGAAAGAGGCCCGAGAAAAGACCGCGTTTACTCCATTCTTTGCTCAATGTCCCAACAAAACATATATTGTACAAGAAAATTCCCATTCCACGGGGGAAGGGCCGGAGATGTACAGAGTTAACATGTTGAGAAAAGCACTGTATTTCGCGCCAAACCCGTCCAGTGCCGGTCCACTTAAAGTCACACCTGCGCTAAATTCACCATGTGGCCTTGTCTGTCGTACATATGTCGTATACTTAGACTAACGGCGCGCTAACGCGTGGACCACATGACTTTTAGACGGGGCCGGAGTATCATTAAGCTCGAGACCCTTTGGACTACTATTGTAAATATTGTACGGTTGAATATACTGCTACGACATCTACAACAGCCAAGGAGCTGTTCAGACGTAGAGGAGCCAACCAAGTTCCCAGAAGCTACGCACCCAAAGCCGAGATCTACTTAAAAATTGCCTAGCCAGGCAGAAACAAACATCAGGCCGTCATATCCTGTCGAAAAGCTAACGTAAGGGCAGGGCCTGGGTTTAGACTAGACCCTAGAGACAGAGACCAGCTGGCTATTTTGATTACCTCTCCCTAGTTCCTATCTAGCATCAAATGGCCACATCTTGTCCGCCTTCGCTACTGTCATGTCTTCGCCACGGGACTCGGCTTCTTTGGCAGTCTGTATCCATTCATCATACGCTGCGCGATGAGCTACCCTCGCAGCGTCCCACGCATCACTCGAGATCCACCCGTCAGAATTTGTATCAAGGTTGTCCCTTAGCCATGACTTGAGTGCTTGAACAGCCTCAAAATCTTCATAGTCTCGAGCGTGCTGTTTCAATTCCGCTTCTGTGGGAGAATATGGACATGAGCCCTCTAGCCCCAGTTCCGCCCAGCGAGCTGAAAGCTCAATTAACTCTTGGCGGACAGCGACAGCCGAATCTCTCCAAGTTGTGTGACAGTAGTGGAAGAGTCGAAAAAGGGTCGGATCAAGTAATCTTGCAGGACGAAGTTTAGGAACAAGGGCCGTCATGACCACATCATATGTTTGATAACAGGCGGATGCATCCTTTAGTTCTCGTTCCTTTTGTCTAGAAATTTCTGTTTCATCTTGTTCGTCCTCGAGTGGATCTGCCTCGGGGACCATCGGGAGTGCAGCGAAATCAGGTGTCTCGTTGGCATAAATGAACGCGGGCTCAATGCTGGTTGATTGCCAATCTATTAGGCCAGTAATAACGGTTGGTTCCTCGGCAGAGACGTAGATATTCCTCTTGTGAAAATCCGGGTGAAGCAGAGCTGGTGTAGCAGCGTCCTTAACGCGTTCATCTTCACTCAACTTTTGTATCACCTCTCGACTTGTTTTCAATAGACGGACGTGATCTTGAATTGATCCTTGATATGGCAGAAGCTTGCGATTATTGACGGCTTCTTTGGGCAAACGAGAGAAACCGGTATCTATCAAACCTCGGCAATAACTTGTGAGATCTCTCCAAGGTCCGCAATTGGGACTTGGGCCACGGTAGAGTTCATGTTCCCCCGGATTTCGGTTCCAGAAAACCGGACTGCAATGTGGTCCCACACAGAACCCCTGCTCGAATGGAATCTTTAAGTCCGAGTCTAGAGGTGCATCTGCGAAGTATAGACTGCCATAGGCCGGGAAGTCTAGGGAAGCCATCTTTTTTATTGTCAATGAAAGCGCTTTGGTGCACAGCATATGTTGTTCCGGGTTCATTTTATGCCACTCTTGATGTAGTTGAACACCCGCTACATGCTCCTGGATAATATATTCAGTTCCAGCCGGATTGGAAGGATCATCATTCCAGTCGAGAATTTTCGGTATCGGAAGCGAGATCTTGGATCGTACTATACCGGCATGAATTAGTGAGCATGTCAGAGCCATACCCTCAAGGACAGGGGATGCGGCTTAGCCTTACAATATGTGATAGTTGCAACTTCAGAGTTGGTCGCTAACCTTGATGGGCCAGCAATAGGCATAGGTACTCTTGCCACAACACACGATCCATTGTCCATTGTTAAGAGGAAGACTCTGTTGAACCCACCTTCTCGCTTCTCATATTTGACAACGCTGGTGGCTCCTGGACATGTGTAAGCAGCCCGCTCACACAGCGCTGAGAAGTCAAACATAACGTGGCGAGAGTTTCGCTCGAGCTCATCCCGATTGAGCCATCTCCCACCGGTGTACGAATGCGGATCATATCCTACAATGCAAAGTCGGGGATAAATTAACACCTTGGTCAAGGCCGGTGAGTGTATGCTACTAACGACGAGTCAGTTCTTGCGAATCTGTTCCTGGGGATGTGCCGTCGAGCCAGGTATGTGGCGAAGGTGCGCTGTTCTTGTTTCCCATGTCGGATAATGTTCGAGATGGGCAACGGAATCGACAATGCTGAATTATTGACGAGGGGGCTCCCAACCGCCGCCAGACTCGGAGCATATCAGACTGCTGGTGTTCTTTTTCCAGATTGTCAGCTGCAGGGGAGCTCGAGATTGGAGGTCTGAAACTCCCCCTTCATGCGGCCGATTGTTTTACCGTCTTGGCATTCATGCGGATGCTGAAACTTGTGAACACTAGGGTTTTGGATGGTTGGGTTTTGGATGCTGTACTTGTGGATAATGGATTTGGATTCTTCTGAGCGAATATTTGTGATTGAAAAGCAGTTGGTAGCTATTTGATGAAATTTTATGCTTGATACTGAACTGAGAATTGATGAACTTGTGAGTACTCGAACGGTATTGGATGCTATTGGATGTTTTGCGAGTGGAAAGGGGTTGGTAGTTGTGATTGAATAGGATTTGTTTGCGAATTCATTAAGCTGCCGTTTGAATAGGGTTGGGGTTGCCTTATGTACTCAGTCGGGTCAGTAATGGCTAGGGATGGGCCACCTGTAGGGTCAGAACATTAATTCCACGTTCACACTAGCCTATGAGGTCGGATTACTGTTGACTCCCGAGTGACTATAGTATAGACGAGAACACTCGGTTATATTCGAGCTAGACCCGTCTTTGGAGATAGCGAAAAAAAGACAAATCACCTTGCCATCCATTTCCCCCAGATATGACCCCGTTAACCTTGGAACTTGCCAATGGCCTTATGTTGTAGGTATTTTGGGCCATTACCTCCAGGGCTGCACATGTGGAAATCATAGTATCTAATCCAATAATCAGCCTAGCGACTTCGATCATCCCTGCGACCGTATCCACACCTGTTATGGGAAGGCGCTGCTAGTGTCATATATTGGTGAGTGGTCTCGGACCTTAAGAGGACGATTTCTAAAACAAGACCCTTTTACATCTAAACTCTTCAGCTACAGCCATCTGCTTCAAATTAGACAGGCCATTCTAAATAGGCCGGCTGTTTGACCGGTGTGACTTTGTCCGCAAAATGTACGGCACAAAAGGCGTAACACGCGCCCTTCATTCCAATGCCCGGCAGTTCTCTACTGCCACTCGACTACAAGCGTCAGGTCTCAAGATTAATTCGGACCGCTTATGGAACACCCTTCACGAGACATGTGAATGGGGTGCTGCGCATCGCTATGGCGAGTATGTACCAATCTCCTATACGGTCACTGAACACAATCTAACGACATAACAGAAAGCCAACTGATACAGGGATGGCTCGTCTGACTCTCAATGATGATGATGCCCGCGTTCGTCGGTGGTTCGGCGCTGAAGTCCAGAAGCTGGGGTGCACTCTTTCTGTGGACCAGATGGGAAATATGTTTGCGCGGCAACCAGGGCGGTTGAACTCGGCTGCCCCAATGATCGCAATGGGAAGTCACCTCGACACCCAGCCGCGAGGTGGTCGGTACGATGGTATTCTCGGTATCATGGCTGCCCTTGAGGTCCTTCGGACGATGAAGGAAAGTGGGTTCCAGACTAACTATGATGTCGGAGTGGTCAACTGGACCAAGTAAGTATAGAAATCTGCTTTATCGTGCCATTTGGGATTGTTACTAACGAATCCACAGCGAGGAAGGTGCACGATTCCCCAAATCCATGTGCTCATCGGGTGTTTGGGCTGGTGCCATCCCAATCCAACAAGCTTGGGACCTGCGCGACATTCACGATCCAAGTGTGACTCTCCGCTCCGAGCTTGAAAGACACGGATATTTGGGCGATATTGCTTGTTCTAGCGATCTAGCAACTGGATACCCCCTAGGAGCTCACTTCGAGCTGCACATTGAACAGGGCCCAATCCTCCCGGAAAATAACCGATCAATCGGTGTTGTCCGGGGCGCCCAGTCCTATAGATGGTTGAATATGACCGTTCAGGGTCAGGATGCGCACACTGGAACAACACCGCTTAGTGCCCGCCGGGATCCATTGCTTGCATCATCTAGGATGATCGCCGCTTCGCATGATATTGCTAAGCGACACGACGCGCTAGCCTCGACTGGTATTATCCGGGTTCCATCAAACGCGTCTACGAACACCATCTCATCCCAGGTAACCTTCACTCTTGATATCCGACACCCGCAGGATAGTGTGGTACACGCCGTGCAGGACGAATGTCTCAAGGCATTTGAGGCTATTGCATTGCAAGATGGCAAGGGTGTGTCCTTCGACTGGACGTTGGATACGGACTCGCCGGCTGTCAAGTTCGACGATAACTGCGTGGCGTCGATCCAGGCTGCGGCGGACCAGCTGGTTGGTCGTGAGAAGTCGATGCTCATGACTAGTGGCGCCGGTCATGATACTGTTTATACTAGCCAGCACTGTCCCTCCGCGATGATCTTTGTCCCTTGCCGGGATGGTGTGAGCCACCACCCGACAGAATATTGCAGTCCACAGGATTGGTAAGTCTTTTTTTCCCTTGGAGTTCTCCAGAATCTGACAATCGCAGTGCTATGGGCACTCAAGCTCTTCTTGAGGCTGTTGTTCACTACGATAAATTCAGGGTAGAGGCTGAAGGGCAAAAGTAATCGATATTTTCAATTATCTTGGCGTTAAGCAGACCTAATTAAATTATGCTATATGGGAAGGCTGCCATGATTATCTAGACAGAAACAAGTATACTGAGATTGAAAACTCCAAGATATTCGGGTCGTACATTTATACCAAACTGTGTACAAGCGCTAGCGCAGATTCCGATATAGAGGATCCTGCCAAATGGAACAAAGAGAATGTAGGCCCTTAAAGATTTCCACTAAACTCCCACAAAAGAAAAGAAAAAGGTTAAAGGCGTCGGTGTTGTGAGAAGGCGCAGTGCCCACCTGATCCGACATCACTCAACCCGACGTGTCGTCAGAAGGCGCGATGTCTTCAGAAGGCTCAGATTACAGGCAATGACACGGCAATAAATAAAGTATCTGCAATGTGCACAGATCAATTACCTACTAAGCATATCAAACATATATCAACATGTCATCACGACGGTCAATCTACTTCAACCCCGCGGCCGCAAATGCGAGCAGTGCCTCCCCGCAAATCGAAGGTCTAACGGCATTCCACCAATCCTTCCCCAACTACGCTCCAACCCCACTAGTCCAACTCCCAGAGCTCGCCGCTGAGCTAGGCGTTGGCAACGTTCTCGTGAAAGACGAGAGCAGCCGGTTCGGCCTACCTTCATTCAAAGTTTTGGGCGCGTCATGGGGATGTTTCCGAGCGATTGCAGCGCAACTCGGCCTGCCCTCTACGGTCTCGCTCGATGAACTCTCAAACCGAGCGAAAGAAGCATCAATTATCTTGTCGACTGCCTCGATGGGAAACCACGGACGGGCGGTTGCGTTTATGGCTCGACTTCTCGGCATCGAGGCGCGGATCTTCGTTCCTCGGTCTCTGAACCAGTGGACTCGGGATCTTATCACTGGAGAAGGGGCTCGGTTGATTGTTGTTCAGGGCGATTATGATCAGGCGGTGCAGAAGGCTGTGGATGAGACGCGTGTGGGACAGGGTGTAATTATCATTCAGGATACGGCGTTTGAGGGGTATGAAGATGTCCCTTCGTGGATCGTCGAGGGATATTCTACCATGATGCACGAAGTCCAGAATGAACTTTCTCGGCTTGGTCTGTTGGGTAGTATGATGATCACCCCTGCTGGGGTGGGCAGCTTAGCGCATGCAGTCGCGAAGCATTGCAAGTCACAGAGCACGCCCATGTCTGTGGTCGCCGTTGAGCCTGACACGGCTGCCTGTTTATCTTCTAGCTTGACTACTGGAAAGCCGGTTACTGTCCGAACTTCTTCTACGATTATGGATGGTATGGATTGTGGGACAGTATCTTCTACTGCCTGGCCCGATCTGCAGCGTTTGGTTGATGCCTGCGTCACCGTCTCATCCTATGAGAGCCATTGTGCTGTGCAATATCTGACTTCCAAGGCTGTGGCTGCTGGCCCATGTGGAGGTGCATCGTTGGCTGCACTGCGACGACTGGCTACATCGAAAGAGGCCAGCTCACTTCTCAACAAGGATTCTGTGGTCATTCTTCTAAGCACTGAAGGTGCGCGCGAGTATCCAGTCCCAAAAGACGTCTCCGTTGACGATGTCGTGGGCTTAACCCAAACTCTCACTCAGATCAACTCTTCCAACCCAACCTTGTCTGTAACAGACGGCGTGGGTGAGACCGAAATCGCAAACTACCTGGCCGCCTGGTTCACCCATCGAGACATTGAGTATCACTGGATTGAGAAGGTCGCTGGACGACCATCCATTGTGGGAGTCTTGCGAGGCAGCGGAGGTGGCAAGTCTCTGATGTTCAACGGCCACACAGACACAGTTAGTCTCTCCAGCTACGAGGAAGATCCCTTGTCCGGATGTATTGGAACCAAGAATGGCAAAGAGGTTGTCTTTGGCCGGGGCTGCCTCGATATGAAGGGGGGTTTGGCTGCAGGATTAGCTGCGCTTGCAGCAACCAAAGCTAGCGGCCGCGTACCTCGGGGTGATGTCATAGTGGCTGCAGTATCAGACGAAGAGGATGCTTCACAGGGAACTCACGATGTTATTGAGGCTGGCTGGCGTGCTGATGCTGCTGTACTTCCCGAGCCAACCCAAGGCGCGATCCTTACTGCCCACAAGGGATTCGTGTGGGTGGAAGTCGATATCCTAGGGGTTGCTGCGCATGGGTCCGACCCTGCATCAGGAGAAGATGCCATCCTGTATGCCGGATCCTTTTTGCAGGCTTTGGAGAAGTACCAATCACAGCTTCCAGTAGACGATCTCTTGGGTCAGGGTTCGCTACACTGTGGCTTAATTCGGGGTGGTGAAGAGCCTTCATCCTATCCGGGAAAGTGCACTGTCACCGTCGAATTCCGCACTGTTCCAGCCCAAACGAAACAGTCCATCCTAGGAGACATCAGCGCACTGCTGAAAGAGATCGCCGAGCAGAAATCTGGGTTCAAATACTCTGAGCCGCGCATTACCATGTCGCGCCCTACACAGAAGGTGGCTGCTGATCATCCGTTCGTGGAGAAAGCAACTGCTTGTACCACTGCTGTGCTGGGGAGCAAGCCTGCTGTTAAGGCTGGCCCGTTCTGGACTGATGCCGCCTTGCTCGGTGCTGTGGGTATCACGTCCATTGTGTATGGCCCGGCAGGAGAGGGCCTCCATGCGAAAGAGGAATGGGTTGAAGTTGAAAGTCTTCAACAGTTTGAGAAGGTGTATACTCGACTTGTGCAGGACTTTTGTTATTGAATATAGACGTCTGTATATAAGTAGAGCTCAGAACAAAGTTCAAAGTTCCTTGTGCATGCTTGATATTGTGTAGCAGCTGAAGACAGCTTGAGAAAAATGCATTATTTGATAAGTGAATAATTTTAATAAAAACAGCCAGGTGTGGTTGTTGATTCTTCCAAGCTTGTAGAGGAAGTGTTGTGGCTGGTGTTCTTATCGCCACAGGACTAAACAGCCGGGGCTGATCGGCCACATCCAGGCCACCTTCGCCGAACAACATCCCACTTATTATCGCTAATATCTAGCACACCCATCCCCGTCATTTCCCAGTCCCAGCAGCTGTAATCAGCTTTTCGAAGATCCCGCAACGATGGCAGACGAATCACCAGCACAGCGATCTGCCCGCCTGCGCCGCGAGCGCCGCGAGGCAAAGATCAAGGAAGGAGGCTCAGCACGCCTGGACAAAATCACCAGTCTCAGTGGACGCACGCCGCAAGCTGGTAAGAACCGAAAACCGCATCCCCGGCTCTAGCCAAGGAGCCCCCGATACCAAAGCAGACATACCCTCTCATCAGCCACGCCAGTACAAACAAGGCTAACCAAAGTCAACTACAACAGACCGCGAAGTCTCTCCATCCCCTCAGACCCAGCGCGCAATGTCCGCCTCTCCCTCTCCAGCACCGCAAAATCCCCAGTTCCGACCCTCACCCTCGCCTCAACCAGACATGCAATCACCGGAGGCGATCCGCGCCCAGCAGGAAGCGTTCTTTTCAATGCTCCGACAATCCGCACCGGAACAAGGCCAGGGCCTGCATCCCGACCCGCAAGCGCCAAATGACATCCAGACACACCAAGAAGCGTTCCGCGCAATGTTGAGACAATCCGCACAGGACCAAGGACAGGGCCAGCCGCCCGACCACGCCGAAGACCCCACCGTCGAACTTTTGAACTCTCTCATGGGTGCTATGCCCGGCGGTGGCCCCAATGCCCCGGCAGGAGCACCTGGCAACCAAGCCACGCCCGGATTCTCACCCGCTGCTATCGCATCAATGCTCGGCGTGCCGCCTTTCATTGCCACTATGCTGGGTGG
This sequence comes from Penicillium rubens, assembly GCF_028828025.1. Classification (NCBI taxonomy): domain Eukaryota; kingdom Fungi; phylum Ascomycota; class Eurotiomycetes; order Eurotiales; family Aspergillaceae; genus Penicillium; species Penicillium rubens. The sequence goes on from NW_026890600.1 coordinate 8,281,334, forward strand.
AGCGACGCCGCCGACAGAGGCGGAGCAGAAGCGCACTCGGATTTGGAAGACGCTGCACACCGTTTTTGCTTTGGCGGTTGCTGTTTACCTGCTGTTCATTATTGGGACTTCGGCTGCGTTGTTCGGTAGTCCCCCGCCCAAGCCTGCGACTGCACAGAATCCCTTTGCGATCTTTATGACGGGAGAGCTGCTGTTGACTGGCGGTAAGGTGCTGCTTGGTGGGCAGTCGGGTGGTATGGGAATGGGAGTGCAGCTTTTCAAAGATGTTGTGAGGGATGGTAGCCTTCTGCTGTTTATGTTGGGCATGGGGACTTGGTACAATCGCGAATGGCAGACTACGACATACTAGAGTAGCTTGAGTATGTAGCTTCGTTAACGATCAGCGCGGTATGAGCATTTCAATGGCATATATTATGTGATTATTATTTCATTATTCGTATACAACTTTTTGATAGATGCTAAATAGACATGTTTGCGATAGCTCGCTGAGATGGTGGGACCGCGTTGCGTAAGACACCCAAGGCAGACGCATCCAGACCCCAATCACCTTGCCATTGATCCATACGAGACCCTTTCTTGAAATGACCGGCCAGATGCTCTGCCCGAGCTGGCCAGGTGGACAGTGAACATCCACAGAATCCACATCGGCTTTCGACGTTGACGCCCGATCCGCGCCAGGCTCCCAGGTCAGCCACGGGGACTTTGGTGCAGCTGTGGAACTTGCGCAGATGCTGCCATAGATAATCCTTTCGACTGAATGTTCGCTCTTGGGCAGGCTTATCGGCACAAACTTGGAATTCATGCTCTTCCCAATGGGCAGGCGTTGGGAAGAGGACGTCGCAGAAAGGGCATTCAGAAAATTGGAGTTCGAACGCTTGTTGGACGTCGTTAAGATTTGGCGTGCAGACCCAGGAGTCAAGAGTGAGATGGACACTTTTCTCGTGCCGGGCCCAGTCGTGTTTCTTCTTGAAAGACTGCGTACAAAAAGTGCACTGGTAATGATAGTCTACGGCTGCTCGTTGCCGTCCTCGAATGCGTTTGGGTTTGATTTGTTTGGGGAGTAGTGGGAATGGCAGCCCCGTGTCTGCCGAGGAATGATAGCTCCATGCTGAAGAGGCGCTATCAGATGTCTCGGATGCCTTGCTCCCAATGCTCGATACCGAGGACGCCAAGTGCGACGAGCTCTCGTCGAAATTGAAGAAATCCATGGCAGACCCATCGAGCTGGAACGGGTCAATGCTGTCGTCCGGCTCTACCGAGCCGGAGGCAATGGCATTTTGAATTGCTGTTTCTGGAACAGGTTCATCTTCTGGCGGGGAAGCCTGCCATCGCTCCATAGGAGTTAGGGAAGACAGCGTGCTGCTGACCATGGGGGAGCCCGAGCGGGTACGGGATGTCGAAGAAAGTCCCACACTCTGGATCTTTTGTTTCTGACGGCGACGGGCGTTTGCAAACCAGGTTGATATGCGCTTTTGGGAGAAGCCAGTCTCGTGGGCCATCTGATTCTTTTGTGCATCTGTTGGATAAGGATAATCTTGATTTTGATAGAACCACTCACGGAGAACTCTAGCTCCTTTTCTGAGAAATTGTTTGGGTTCTTTTCGTTCATCACCATTGTCCACAGTGGTAGCGGGCAACGGATTTCCATCTTCTGGCACACCGTGGAGATGACCCAACACCGGAGAGAAAGTTTCAAAGCCCGACGGGAGGCGTTTCTCTCCCTTTGCTAAGCTGCATTCCCGGAAAAGGGCCACGCAGCTTGAGCAGGCATTTCTGGGATTTGGATTGGCAGGCGTGGTGCGAAGTATCAGACATTGCAGCCGATGCCTACGACAATGGGCGCATGACACGGGAGGACGATATGCCCCATCAAGCCACTGTGAGACATTGGTGAGGTTTGGTTGCAACAAGGATGGGTCAACATTTTCTTCTGCTAAAGTTGGAGAACAATCGTATACATTTTCTGGGGCCTTCAGTCCCTCATGTTCTTGATGTCCGCGTTGTGTATCGGCGGTTGATACGAGGTGTGACTCATAATTTGTCCACTGTGACCATTCTAGACCACCGATGTCTGAGAGAAATGGTTGGAATTCATGGTCAGTATTTATACCAGGATAAGGGTCTTCTTGCATGAACCCGGTTGGGTCATTTGCATCCAGCATACCCTCCATGTCTGATAGAGGCTGTGGTGATGGCTGCCATGTTGAAGGATTGATGGATGGCGGCTGTGGAGTCATGCCATATAGCGATGCACAGAGTCGCCGGGATGGTATGGAATGAACCCTTTCTTGTATATTGATATCAAAGTCCAAAATCCACGAGTAGCTTGGCTAGACCCGTTGCGTTCGTGTCTGACTTGCGATGCGGTGACAAAAGTCCACGCTAATCCGAATTTGGGCCAACGAATGTTCCAAGATTCACTAGTCCAAGAACGGCAGGTACAGACCTGCACCTGCACCTGCTGACATATGCATAGTATTATGGGCCGATCCCGGGAACAACCAATGTTTGATCAATGAATCTCGAGGTCAGTGCTGTGACCCCGTGTTCGCTGTGCCTCTGCTACAACATAGACTTTCTCCGGACTTTTCATCTCTCCGTATCGTTCTCCTGAGGTTGGGGTAGTCTGGAGTTCCCCAACGTCTATTTACTTGATACCCCAACTGAACAATCGAAGAGACGACAGGGGGACAGGCCACGCCAAGATGAAGCAAATGTCAATATTCTGGTCTAATACAAAATCTATATGTTCCCAAGAGGACCAGTCAATCAATTTCTATGGATATCAATTTGGCAGTTTATCGCATGTTATTAACATCACAAGACCAAAACGTTAGAGCTTGCTCGACGTAGAACCACCACGTGTTAGACATGATCTATAATCCGGGGGATAAAATACTAGGCGGAAATAACGGGGCCATTTTAATTAGTATCGGGTATATGTACCCAGCCTCTTAAGAAAGCCAAAAACCGGAGTTGGCTCTGTCCTCCGGAGTTCGGGTGGGGCGTTTTGAGTCGCCACTCGGTGACTCGGTGAGAAAGGCAAAATTCCGAATCCGCGCCGAGTCCGGGTGAAGAAACTAGGCCCGGGAAAAAAAGGCTATTCGATATAAGAATAAAAGCCACAGCTTACAGCGTCTTAATAACATATCTATATATATGAAGATACATTACTGCTTTTTCAACGGTCTCCAACCAAATAATAGCGATCTTCAACGAAACGATCAGGTGGGACTGTGGCCCCCCAGTTTAAACTGGAGCACCTGGGCAGAATTACCGGAGTACATAATTAGCTTTTACAAACCAATTTCTAGTTATCACCAATTAGAATGAGTCAGCAAGGCAAACCCGCCGGATTCGGACACAGTCATTGGTGGATCCGTTGGGGTTGCATCGAATTTCTGCGGAACCTTCCATTTCTTCCCGTGGGGCAATTTTCTAAAATTCCCTGCTTAGGAAAGGCACGCGAGAACGGGGAAGCCTTAGAATAAGAGGGCCACATCTCCCACTGACCCTAACTAAACCTCACTAACCCCCCTTTAACCTCTGCCTTTCCCCCATCTTCAACATCCATGGAGGTCAACACAGCACCACCTGCTTATGAGCAGGATAAGATCGCTGAGCGGAAGGATCTGCCATTGGATGAGGAGGGCCAGCTCAAGTCTGGTGAGGTCCACGATGCGTTTGGCAACGAGGAGTACGCTGAGATTAAGTATAAGACCTTGAAGTGGTGGTATGTATAGTCTATCGTCGGGAACAGAGGCTTTATCAACCGTGCTAACGAGTGGTGTCTTCAGGCAATGTGGCTTGCTCATGATTTGTGAGTCAGTTTCACTGGGTGTGTTGTCGCTGCCCGCAGCCGTCGCTACCCTGGGCCTTGTCCCTGGTGTCATCCTGATTGTCGGCCTTGGAATTCTCGCAACATACACTGGCTACAATATTGGCCTCTTCCGCGAACGGTACCCTCATATTCAAAACCTGGGTGATGCCGGCGAGATCTTGCTAGGCAAGTTCGGCCGTGAGCTGTTCGGTACTGGCCAGTTCCTCTTCTGTATCTTCGTCATGGGCAGCCACATCCTGACCTTCCGCGTCATGATGAACACACTCACCAACCATGGCGCCTGCTCCATTGTGTTCAGTGTCGTCGGTATGGTTATCTCGCTCCTCCTGTCCATCCCCCGTACAATGAAGGGCATGACTTGGATTTCATTTGCATCATTCCTCAGCATCTTGAGCGCTGTTGTCATCACTATGGTTTCGGTGGGAGTCCAGAGCCACCCCGATCGTGTAATCCAGGCCACAGTCGAGACCAACCTGTACACCGCGTTCCAGTCTGTTTCAAACATCGTTTTCGCTTACTGCGCCCACGTCGCTTTCTTCGGTTTGATTGCCGAGATGGAGACGCCCCAGGATTTCAAGAAGTCCTTGTTCATGCTCCAGGGCTTTGAGATCGCCCTCTACCTGTCCGCCGCCGTTGTGATTTACTTCTACATTGGCACGGATGTGCATTCCCCCGCCCTCACCTCCGCCGGACCCCTGATGAGCAAGATCGCTTACGGTGTTGCTATCCCCACCATTGTCGGTGCCGGTGTTGTCAACGGCCATATTGGCTTGAAGTACATCTACTTCCGCCTCTGTGCCAAATCGGATCTGATGCACCAGCGCAACAAGCGTTCCGTCGGTCTTTGGATTGGTCTTGGTGTGGCTTGCTGGGTTGTTGCGTGGATTATCTCCGAGGCTATTCCTGTTTTCAGCGACCTGAACAGTTTGATCAGTGCTCTTTTCGCTTCCTGGTTCAGCTACGGTCTATCCGGTATCTACTGGCTCCACCTCAACCGCGGCGAGTGGTTCGCCTCTCCCCGGAAGATTCTCCTCACCATTCTCAACATCGGCATTGCCTGCTTCGGTTTGGCCCTGTGCGTTCTTGGCTTATATGCTTCTGGCACGTCTATCAGCAAGAACGCCAACAGCAACAGCTTCACCTGCGCCAACACTGATACTTAGATGACTCCATCTTGCTTCATCGCGCTTTATACTGCTTTTTATTGCTTCATCTTATTGACGTCACGCACACTGTATATATACACTGCATATAGACTATGCCAAGAGCGCACTGGCTGGCTCTGGAATATAAATAATAGAATACATTATCTTAACACGATTGCCTGTCCTGATTTTGCCTAGATTATACCTCTTAAGACCAAGAAAGGTATACCTTGCCTTTTCAAAAGTCCGTGTGTACGTATACACCTCGTATCTACAGACATGGAAGTCCTCGTGGGAAATTAGGCTCTAAGCAATTGACCTTGAATGTAAGTTACGCCGCACATTGATCTTATATGACAAGTCATAATAGCAATGCTCACCTACTCGACGGTGTATCGGGCACATTCCAGTCCAAATAGTATTCGGTATAGCTGAGGTGGTTAGGAACTTAGAGTGAGATCTGTATGTCACCTTTGGACGTCTTTGTAGAGATGGTCCCGTCTCCCGTAGACGCCTGTTTTTGCTGGCAGACTGAGTGTTTGTTTGCTACATGCGGCCTATAAAAGGCCTACATTTGCTGGAGTGAATGATAAAACTTTCTTCCTTCTTTCTTCCCCCAGTGTGCGGGAAGCTTGTAGATGGAGTAGAAGACTCTTCTAGGCCAACGTGACTCTTTCTATTGTTTGTGCCTACGACAGCCACTGCCTCTCACACATCCACTTCAAGTCCGCAACCATGCCTTTCAGAAAACTCAGGAAGAGCTTGAAGAGGCTATTTTCTTTCAAAGCGAGACGTGTTGTCCCTCCAAATGGAAATGATAACCTGCCTCAGGTGACTGAGACCGAGCGGGCTTCGAAAGTCTCTCAGGTCCCTTCGTTGGAGACCCTACCTGCTGAGCTCCGACGCCATATTCTTTTGATAGTGGAAATCGACAGTCTGAAGGCCCTGGTGCAAGCCTCTCCTATTTACTTCCATCAATACCAACTAGATCGGAAGACAATACTCTGTGGAAGCCTGGAGGCAACATTGGGTAATGCACTTGCTGATGCATACGCCGTTCAGATGTCCAGCTCGTCAAAATTAGCTCCGCCAAACAACCCAGAAGAAGCTGAAGATATCCTCCAGTACTACCACACAATATTGGCTCAAACTTCGCTTAATCCTCTACACAAATTACTCAGTATGGAAGAAGCCAGGTCTATGGTCAAATTTCACTGCTCGATTGTTCAACCCTTGATGCAATGCTTCGTGAAAAGAACATCGAGTAATCTCACCAAGACAAAAGGAGTCGAGATTGGAGAAACTTTCAGTAAGACAGGATGTATCTCACTGATTCCCAGAATTGAAGAGTGTCTGAGCAGGACAAACGACACACAACTGATGTGGGCTTTTTATCGATTCCAATACTGTTGCAACGTCTATTGCCTCGAATCGTACGATTCTGTCTCTCTGAATAGCAGGATCGCCACCCCTGCTCGCATTCTCAATTACTTCTTATATCAGTTGCGACCCTGCAGTGCATCCTGTCTCCTTTACTTCTATGACGAGTGCAGGCAGATTTTCGCACATGATTTGTGTAAAAGGAGCCCCGGAATTGATCACCAACCCCGGAGACGTGATGATAATACCCACAGTGAGTGGGTATCCTTCGATTCTGAAAATTGGAGACATTGCGGTTTGAAAAATACTACGTTTAGCTCTGAATCAAAAGATAACAGTGATGGGTTACTCACGACACCGATATTGCGCGGCCTCGAGCTGCTGCACCTCGTCAATTCCAGGATCAAAAATGACGAAGACCTGATTATGGTTAAATTTTGCATGATTCAGCGTTTCTGCGGCATTCCCGGCCGTAATAACCTTGACTTCGACGACTTCTTACGACGCAAGTTGGTCCCCCATGTGGACTGCACCGACCCCTTCGCCGGGGCCCTCATACAGAGATAAATAATATCCGGCTCTTACAACTGGGTGGAACCGGCACCCTTCCGTATGTAAGCCTAATGCAAGCTCCGTGCTCCTATCACCGACCTGGATGGTCGTATGGGTGGAAGTTACAGCAACTTCTTTAGGAAATACATCCCCAACTGTCTCTTTCAATGGGGCCCATGAACTCAGCCTATCTCGAGGGCATGGATTTCAAGGAGGTTGGTTACGATAAAGCAATAGGAGGAACATTGGGATGATCCCGGGAAGTATTACTGGTACCTGGAAGAATAGTCGATATTATCAGCAGAAACACACAAGGTGCCTTCAAATTTTCTTGCTCAAGACACAAAGTCGGGCAGATTGCAGGCATCAGTTTATCCCCACCATGTAGGCAGGAGAAGGGTTAGACAGGAGTGATGGATGAAGTACCAAATAAATTACGCCTACCAGCAGCCTAAGCACCTTGGAACCCACTACAAGATCGTCATATGCTACCGAATAACTTGCTTTCGATTCCCGCAGAAGCCAATCAACCTATATATTGATATATACTAATATGTTGTTATACGGGGTACTTCATCGGAGTCCGGTTTCATTCGCATCAGTATGTAACAGTCACATTCTTATTCAAAAATTTTGCGTCCATCTTCAAAACAAGGTTCTCAGCAAGCCACCTCCCTGCATCCTCCCTAGAGATAGTATAGCCAATAGCCCTAGACTCCGGACCAGTCTTGGGATCCTCGATGCCCACACGGATAGCCTTGTTCGACTCGCCATCAACAAGGTGGCTCGCGCGAAGTATTGTGAATGCTTCCCCGCTCTGCGCGAAACGGTTTTCCATGACTACCTTGTCTGCCCCGGGGACACTGACAAACAAGCAATAGATGGGCACCATAGCGATAGGAACATCGCGACCGAAGCGGGAGAAGCCCGCTGTACTGAAACCGATTATGTGCGGAGTTCCGTTAATACCGGTGCTCCGAAGCTGGGCTAGAGCTTCTAGGAGAGTTGCCGCGCCTTTCTTGCAGACGTCCGGATCGTCGACAGTCATTCCGCGTGGCCTGGCGCCGATGGTGGACACGATAACATCGACGATGCGGCCATCGTCGGTTTGGATACACTGGGACACAGCGGAGATATTGTGTGCATTGCCTTTGATGACTTTCAGATTTGGTGTTGACCCTGAAGGGAAGATGCCCGTGAGTTTTGACGGCTCACGGCACAGTGCGATGCACTTGTGTCCGGCAGCGAGGGTGTGTTTGAGGGCAGCAAGGCCAACGCCCGTGCTAGCTCCAAAGAATGCAACGGACTTGGTGTTTGGCGCCATCGTCTAAAGTGAGGTGGATGATTCCTTTCAAGTGTCTTGGATCGGACGATGGACTTCATAATATATATACATTTTGGCAGAGCGTTATCCAGAAAGCGAAAAATATCCGACCCAATGCAACGGGCGTCGGTCTCGTATTCAAATGGGGGCTGAAAATCGAAGCGGAAATCCCCTTCCCTCGCTGGTTTCTCGGGCAGTCCACGGAGTACAGTCTACGCTAATGAGTCAGACTTCCAGGACTGGGATATCCGAGATTCCTTCGACTCGTTTATGATCCATCACTTGACTTCGATTCGATTATGATGTCTGAAAATGCCGAAAAAGATGCGAGATCTGACCCCTCAGGCAGAAACACAACATCCCTGAAGCCGCGCAGCTGTATTGTATGCCGAAGTCGGAAAGTCCGCTGTGACAAGCGAGCGCCTTGCTCTAATTGCCGTCGCGCAAATAGCGCTTGTGTGCTTCCACCAACAGACCGTCCACCAAGATGGGCTCGCCGTCTCGACCGCCTCAACGGCGCGGTATCCAACCTACACGCCTCCCAGGAAGCTGAACCAGTAGCAGAAGACGCGATGGAGAGACTTCACAACCTCGAAAGCCTTGTCCAAGAGCTACGTGTTCAGCTGGAACAGGCCAAATTAGCAACTAACTCTGCTGCTGAAGGGTCATCCGGGGTCGGCTCGCCCGAAAACTCCGCGCATGATCGACAATCGAACGTATCTTCAATTAGTACTGCTAATGTGCAAAACAAGTTTGGAAGAATGGTGCTCCAGGGTTCCAACCGAAGCCGGTACGTTAGCAGTGGCTTCTGGTCTCGAGTCAATGACGAGGTATGCGGACCTTAGTTTGTTTACATTACTGCATGGTGTGTACAGCGAGCTAACTTTCATTGTAGATTGATGACCTCAGGGCCGATGCTTGTGGCCTTCTATCAGGGGAATCCGATACCTCAGATGAGGAGGCTTCGCCGGGGATGACCCCTTCCACACATGAGCTTGAACGGGCCCCTGCAGAACGCCACGGTTTCTTGTTCGGGCACAACTTGAGTCCTTTTCCTCCTAATCTAACCGACATCCATCCACTCCCCTCTCAAATTCCGTTCCTTCTAGACGTGTTTTCCGAGAACGTCAACATCATCTTTCAAGTTGTTCACCTTCCCACTATCAAAAACATGGTTCGTGATTGGCGCGGCCGTGAAATGAAGGGACTCACACCGACCAATGAGGCTTTGATGTTCTCCATTTACTACGCTGCCATCACATCGATGGAAGAAGAAGATGTAAGCCAATTCTTGAGCAATCGACTCTCGCCGGCCGCTGGCTCACGTCTCGCTACATTTAGGTAGTGCTCAATTTCGGAGCAACCAAAGCCGACCTCAATCTCAAATATCGCCAAGGCCTCGAGTATGCGCTTGCAAGAGCTGATTTTCTGAACGCACCAAACTTCGTTCTGGTGCAGGCATTTGCCATATTTCTTAGTCTTGCTCGCCGACATGACAGTCCGAGTTTTGTGTGGATGATGACTGGACTGGCAATCCGAATGGGTCAAGCCCTGGGAATACATCGTGATGGAACACACTTCAATAATCTGAGTCCATACCAGACTGAGATGCGACGAAGAGTCTGGTGGACCCTGTGCATGTTGGATGTGAGAGCATCCGAGGACCAAGGAACCGATTACACAATCACAAGAGCGAGCTTCGATACTAAAATCCCTCTTAACCTCAATGACGCTGACCTCGACCCGGAGTCAAAGCAAACACCTCAAGCCCACGATGCCTTGACTGATATGTCCGTTGCGCGCGTCTCCTTCGGCATGTGCGAGATCACGCGGCAGATGATGGCTTACGGGTTCAAAGAAGCAGCACCGAGTCTAGAGGAGCAAAGTCGCTTATTGCAACAGATATACCAAGGTCTTGAAAGAGATTTTCTTCAGTACTCAACCGACTCAGGGAACATTGTATACTGGGTGGTAGTTACGGTCGCTCGGCTTCTTATGGCTAAGATGACTCTGCTTATCCACCTGCCTCTATTGTTCTCCTCCCCGAATGAAGACTTCTCGGAGGAGCTGAGAACAAGACTATTGGTTTCCAGTACCGAGGTTGCCGAGTACAATCATGCCCTGAACAATGAGCAAGCATGTAGGCACTGGCGCTGGGCTTTCCAAACCTACACCCATTGGTATTCCATTGTCTATATGATGCTAGAGATCTCTCGACGCCCGTGGTCGCCGCTTTCTGAACGGGCCTGGGTCGCCCTTCATAGTCAATGGCTAATACCGAATCAATCACACATGAACAGGAATCTTCGCGTCTGGATTCCACTCCGAAAGCTGATGACCAAGGCCAGAAAGTATCGAGATATGGAATTTGGGCGGCTTAGAAACGACCCTCGTGCTGCCGAAGAGCTGGAACAGGGCTATCGCTTTGCCCCACTCCCGTCGAGCACTGGGCCATTTCCACCTGGTTCAGATTCTGCAGATCTCTTCCTTGACCAGTGGCGCCAGCTAGTGATACGATGGGATGAAAACAAAGATAAAGCACCCACACCCGGGTTTTCGGTCTCTACTCCGTCGAATCCACCGACTGCAGCGCAGTCAATTGTGCATCCTGCTCCCAATTTATCTGAAACACACTCCTCAGCTTTCGCTGTTGGGCCTGAGTATCTTGCAGCAGAGGAACCACAGTTTGGGTATGGAGTGCCAAGTATAGGACCTACAAACTTCAGTTCGGTTATGGAGGCTAATACGGGATTCGGATCTGGACATATAAACCCCGCCGCTCATGGTCAGCTTGCCACCCCGGCCGTTGTACCTTGGCTATGGTCTGATGAGGGTGTGTTAACTGACTTCACCTCTGAAGAACAAGCCGATAGCCATGTTGACATGGGTGAGGAGGTGAACTGGTACAATTGGGCTTCGTCCGCGAAGGATATGGAGCATTATGGAGGGACATATAGTACTAGACCACATTAGCCTATTACCCGGTCACCGTATAACATGTCACTAGTGCTAGTGAGCCTTGCCAAAATCCTTGCGGTATTCTGTGAAAGAAGGCAAGGACAATGTCCGTAGACATTACAAGATAGAAGAGCTACAGTGAGTCCTTAGATGTCTTCGAATATCATTTTTGAAACAACAACCGCTCTGTCTGCCAGCAAACAAAGCCCGTGAAATCAGGCATCCATGGGGGATGGGATATCTAACACATAAGTACAACAATATTTAATAAGCTGGCGGGTTTTCAAAATGGAGATAAGGCTTGCCCAATTTGTCCACAGATGTACTCCAACATTTTGGCCGCACATCATTGAAAAATTGACCCAGGCAGACAGAAAAAAACAAGGAAAATCCAGTAAGTACACAACTTGGAACGCGAACATATTTCCTAACAACGTTGGGCTATCACGCCCCGACTCGAGCCGTTTGCAGTGGAGTATGCAGCTCCATCTTGTTTCCAATAGGGGATTCTGGCAAGGGTGCATGAGAACTAGGAGTCTTGTCCACCGGTCCACCCAAGGCATGAAGCACCTGCTCTTTAGTGGCGTCACCAAGTCCAGCAGACTTCAACGTCCTTCCGTGCTCAAAGTAGTCAAAGCCGCTAACAACCGCGGCCATCTCGATAAGTGCTCTGATAGTCGGCGAAGCCAAGCCACACTTCACACCGAGCTCATACCAGGGGACCAGGCCATAGAGAACATCCTCCAACAAATATCGATGGTTCAGGGAGGTCGGGGAGCTCTTAGTCTTGTTGTGGACCACGGAGCCTGAGGCAAAGTCGTGGTAGTCGGTGTATTCCCGATCATTGTTATAGTTTTGGTTCATGTAGGTCGTGATGGGTGTGATCTCGAGCCCATAGGCGTGGGAAATTGCCAGACGCTCCTTGTCCACTTTTTCTGTCACGCGCGAGACAGCGGGCGACATCCCCTGGGCGTAGAAGTAGAAATCGCCCTTGGTAGCCTCGATCCAGCCCGCGTTCATGAGTGCCGCAGGGCAATGCACGACTGGGTTGACGTTGTTCAACCCAACCTCGAGCAGGTTCTGACACCACACTAGCTTCTGAGAGAAGATCATCTCCACCTTGTGTCGGAGGCCCAGCTCGGCCTGAGGGTCAAGTCGCTCCACTTGGGTGGTGTTTGGTGGCTCGGCCCAAATCGACAGAGTCTTCTTGCAACCCTTGACAAAGACAGTGTCACCCTGGATGCGGGTGGCGTAAGGGGAGATGTCAGTCTCGAGGATTGCATGGGCGTTGATCTTCGAACGGGCAGAGAGGTAGAAGAAATTGCCCACGTTGATGATGAGGGTATGGTTTTTCAGGTCAAATTGACTCAGCAATGTCAAGATGGTGTCTTGTCCATATGAGGGTACGGTGGTCACGATAAAAGGAGAGTGTCGAATGGCAATATAGAGGTCGCTGGTGGTCTTGATCTGGAATTTTCCGCTGATCTCCCCAGCTGCATCCAACCAGCCATCGTTCTTCTCGATCATATCCGTCCCACCACGGTGATCGGGATGGGCGTATAGCATGACTGATTTTCCGCGGCTGGCCAGGTCGGCTGCAAAGGCACAGCCACAGGGCCCTGCACCGATGATAGTGACCGTTGGCACGGAATCGAAGTTTTCAGCCATGATGTTGGTCTGAGATTTGAGCTGAGGGTATCGGTGGTATTGGACTTGAGGAAATTAAACCCTTCAGAGAATGTATTCAGGGATTTTCAATTGACTTGATTGACGGGTTGATTCGAGGAAACCTGTTCCCTTAAATATTGCCGGCTCAAGTGATCAATAGATCTGCAGAGAAGTATACGTTTTGTGCTGCACGTACTGGCTCGCCCAAGAAGGCAGGATTGGCCCATATCGATGTAATTGCCTCCCGGTTCCTGACCTATCCGTTGCATGCCACCCAGGGGTCGTCTAAGGGGACACTCAGCTTGCGTCATGTGAATGTTCTGGCCTATGCGCTTAACGGGGACCATGTGTACAACGTACACTGTACGGAGTACGATATACGATGGTGTGATCATACCTTCCGCTGCACGCGCTGCAAAAATAGAATATAACTTGATAGAATCGACCGGTGTGGATCTTCACGAGCATCTTGTCTAATTTGAGTCAACACAAGCCTTCAGGCCAGCGGGTTAATTGGCCACAATGGTGAATTCATTACACAATGAGATTTGCAGATCATCACATAATTCGAGACTAGAAATCCAAGCGAGCACATCACGATTGAAGATCAGGGATGTGGGTTCTAGGTTTCATTATCTGCAGGATCTTGTCCTTGATAGTCTAATACTCTAATACTCTAATACTCCTGGCATCTTTCAGACTTGTTGAGTTTAATGTTAATGCACGTCAGGACAATTGATTTCATTGCATAAAAATGGCCGAAACGCTGGAAGTTCTCGAACGATCTGATAAAAGTGATCGTCTTTGGACAATCGACTGGGCAATTTTAACGGGCCAACAAGCTTCTGAGCACGTGGGTCTCGAGGGGACCCAGGTGGCTCTAATGGAGACAAACTGGCCAATCAGGACAGCCCATCGGCGGCATGTGAGCTTGTCTCAACCCTGCAGATCTTCAGCCCAGGGGTTCTCCGAATATCAATCCACCCAAGTACCCAAGTAGGGTGATCCCGATGAATCCGATGCCTCCCGGGCCGAAAGCCACGCCTCATTATTGCCGAAAGTTACGCGTCGTGGAAAATACTACCACTAAGTAACGACTAGCGCTTCGATGGATCAATTTTGAGCAGTCGATCATTGTGTTCGAGACTTTCTATCACATCATCCAAATTCCTCCGATTGTCGCAGTGGAACCCTCCTCCTAATTTACGTCACGGTGCGTTGTGGCCTTTTACGTGTTGCCTGGATCGACGATGACCTGTTCACTGCGATTCGAGTGGAAAAGGGGACGAGAAAAATCACATAATTGTCAAATGTTGCGATTGCAACCCTTTCAGTCTGTTTCGACCTTTTCACACACGTTCCAACGATTCGAACAGTAATGAATTCGGAAGTCACGCTTGCAGAGGCTCTGCCTCCACCGTACAGCTCCTTTAGCACTGCCAAAAAAAGATACATCGTTGCTACAGCCGCTGGGGCTGGTCTGTTTTCCTCCTTGTCGGCCCAAATCTACTTCCCAGCTCTGAACACACTGGCCAACGACCTCAATGTATCAGCATCCATGATCAACCTGACAGTAACAAGTTACATGGTAAGGTTGTCCCGTTCGACGCAAATAACACAATCCACATGTTAACGGATAGGGATAACTATAATAGATCTTCCAAGGAATTGCGCCCATGTTCATCGGTGACTTTGCAGACAGAACGGGTCGCCGACCAGCCTATATCATTTGTTTTATTATCTATATCGCGTCAAACATTGGACTGGCTTTACAGAATAGCTACGCCGCTCTGATTGTATTGAGATGCCTGCAGAGTTCCGGGATCAGCAGTAGCGTGGCACTGTCCGCGGCTACGGTGGCTGATATCAGCACGAAACAGGAACGAGGATCGATGATGGGCTTTGTGATGGCTGGGAATTTCATGGGACCTGCCATTGGTCCGATTATCGGAGGTCTTTTAGCCCAATATCTGGGTTGGCGATCGATCTTCTGGTTCTTAACCATCGCCTCCGGCGTATTCCTATTGCCTCTCCTCCTCTTCCTCCCCGAGACAGCCCGGAATGTCGTTGGTGACGGATCGTCTCCTGCCCAGCCATGGAATCGGCCCTTGATTCACCTTTTCTCTCGCCATCATGGCGACAAGCAGGATCCTTCCGACAAGGATAGCTTTGATCGACCTGACAGCAGCGACTCGCCGAAGAAAACCATTGAGCACAAACTCCAGTTCCCCAATCCCCTAAAGCCCCTGAAACTTGTGTTCCATCCAAACTCGATCATCATTCTTTTGGTGACGGGAATCATCATGGGTGGAAACATGACGGTTCTCTCGTCTATCACAGAGATCTACACATCGCAGTACGGCCTGGACGAGCTTGAGATTGGTCTATGCTACATCTCGCTGGGAACAGGGTCTATCGTGGCCTCCGTTGTGACAGGGCGTCTCCTGGACTGGAACTATCGACGCATGGCTGCCAACAAAGCCGCCAATTCTACCAGTCCCGAACAAGACACAACCCAGGATTCGATCCCTGTGGAGAAGGCTCGTAGTATGATTACCATCCCACTCGTCGTTCTCGGCAGTGTCACCGTGCTGGCGTTTGGCTGGGTTTTAAAGTACGGTGCGCCTCTTGCGGCTCCAGAGGTGCTTCTGTTCTTCGTTGGCGTTGGGCAGACTGGCGGTTTTATTTCCACATCTACCCTGCTGGTTGATCTACACACCGCTAACCCGGCTGCTGCTACCGCTGCCAACAACTTGGTGCGGTCTTTCTTCTCGGCTGGGGCTTCAGCTGCCATCGATCCTATGTTGACTGCCATGGGCCGGGGGTGGACATTCACGCTGGTGGCATTTATCTTGCTAGCGACGATCCCATTCCTGTTGTTGCTCTGTGGGATGTGGCGTCAAAAGAAAGACTCTCCGGAGAGATCTGAGGGCTGAGGAATGTTCCTTGGCTGGAGCATTACCGATATAGATATACCCAAATACGAGATGAGATGAGATGCTCACGGACTCGAAATAAACCACCCTGATTGCTACATAACAATCCCTTGATTAGTGGACCTCACCCGTAGATTCAGACTGCCAAAGTTTTTCGTATGAAGCCCTACCCCAAAGTCCTCAGGAATATCCCAGATGAGCGCTTACCTTACCTAGTTTGTAAGGTTATCGACTTCGAAATTTTGCCATATAAATGCATGCTTCCCATCACCTGATTTAACAATCTTCCACTAATGAAATCGCTTTCTGAAGAACAGTCCGATCATCCTGGAAGCTGAGTTTCTTTACCGCGTCCTCCAAGGGAAAGAATTTCGCAGTGAATTCCTCCTCTGCCCTAGCAGATCCAGCACCAGACCCTTCATCCAATGCAGCAATATACCACCAAATAATCTTAACATCATTGACACTATCACCTAAGTGCCGCATGGTTACCATGAAGGGCTCGGTGAGATCCGAGTAAGAGCGAGGTTTATCGGGCATATGTCCCTGTTCATCAATAGGAGGCGCACGAGTATACATCCTGACGGGATGGAGGTGGGCATGATAGCCGGTTTCTTCGCGGACTTCGCGTAGTGCGGCCTCGTGTCGGGATTCGCCGCAGTTGCGACGTCCCTTGGCGAGGAGCCATTCGTTTTTCGCGTGGTAATGTATGAGACACACGGTCTTGTTTTGGGTGGATAGGTCGAATAGGATAGCTCCGCAGCTTTCGACGAATTGTTCTGAGGTGTATTGCGTGGTGGTGGTAGGCGAAGTTGCCATGGATGGATGGATATCGTAGTCGGTCGGTCGGTCTCGATTGGGGGATAATTATATAAGTTCGAATAGGACGTACTCGTTGTATTCATCAAATTGCTTTGGAGGGTTGTGTGAAAGGCAAGTTGGACAGGAGGCTCGCTGGCAAAAGGCAGATTGGATTGCAAGACAGGTGAAGACGATATTTACCCCTCATTCCTAAGGACACTAAGAAATGACCCTGAGCTGCCTCTCGATCCCAAGAATTGGGCCCAAATTCTTGTTTGCTTTTTCGAATAAAACAATAGCTTGTCATAGTGCTGTTGACCATTATCATCCCCTATCGACTTGTCTCCCTATGAACAATGTCTTGCTCACATTCCTCTGCTGATCATACTCAACATTTTCCTGATCTTGGTTATATATAGCTCCCTCGCTAGCATGCCCTACTCTGTTGAGCTTCACTCGGTTAGTCCCTTATCGCCATTCGATTGCCAAGGATTTGGTGTCTACTACGAATGACACGACCTTTGACAACTCGATCCCCGCCTCGACCACTGGTTCTCTCCATTCACCTGCACCAAACTATCCAATCCAGACCCCGTTACCTGTGAAGCTGCGTTGCTGGTCACCCCTGCGTGTAACAAAAGAGGAAGTGCGATAGCGGTTCGCGTTCAATGACACCCACACTAATCACTGTCACTTTGGCCTATCCGCTGAAGATAACTAGGACTCTTCGAAGGGACTAAGGCATGATAAAACATACCCCAGGGTGAGTCTGCTCGCAAGATTAGTTAGTCCCCAACACCGAAGTTACGCCACTACTTGACGATGTTTCAGATAGATAAGCCCACTTCCAATCTCACGTATATCTCCCCCAGCCTGACTTGCACTGCATGTACCCCAAGCACGTGGAAAAGTACTTCCGGCAGACCCTAGAGATTTTGCAGAAATCGCAAGACGTAGGCAGAGGTCATGGAAGCATTGCCGGATAGTCTGTCGGTGTGAGTATCACAGATCATTCCTATTCCAGGCAGCGGACTGTCGGAATGGACGGGAGTGTGGGATCTGCACTGCAGTTGTGAGACCAACTGCAGGGGTTCTGGAGTCGAGTGGAGAAAGTGGATATTACATATGCACCTTGGAAGATACTTCCGAGGTCGGCCCTAGGGTACGAGTAATGATCCTTCCTATACTGTAGCCCTGGAGCCTTGAAGGAATTCTAGGTGGACCCCTGGGCCCGTGAAGCCGCTGACATATCGCGCAGAGTCCACTCATGGACGGGTCAACGGGTGATGGCTGGTCATACATTCAGGCACCGGTGGAGTATGGCGAAGCAATCATCTAAGGAGTGTTGAATGCGAAAGAGGGGGAATGGAAAAGTGAGGATTTTTGATGCGCCCTCCGGTCACACGATCCAACCTTTAGCTTCTCAAAATCAGAGAGAAAGCTCCTTTTAGTCTCAATTTTATATCTACCAGGAAATGGACATTTATTGGAACTAGTACTTCAGTTGAGAATTGACGATTGATATATACAACATAAAGTAACAGGAAATCAAGACCTCTGCCATGGGGCCATCTTACTGCGCCCCACAGACATATTGTGAAGTGGAATTGTGGCAATTATCCACAATTCACAACCTGGAAATGCGAACGAAGTCAGAAAAGTTGAAGATTTACTCCAAAACACCCTCTCCGACGCAGCGCTTCAGAGGGTAACCGTCTCCCAAGCAAGTAGTAACAACACCCTTAACCCAGGACAAGGAGTTCGCTCCATATCTGTAAGTATCATGGGTGTAAGAATCCGCCTGGTAGTACTCGTACTGTCCACTTCCAGGCTGTCCACTGAATACGTAACCCCTCTTGCGTTCGACCAGGGGGTTGCTAACAATAGCACCCCATCTGTTCTTCGGGATAGTCATGGTAACCGTGCCGGTGAGAGTAGCCGTTTCGGTGTACTGGTAGGTGACGGTGGTGCCGATTGTCAGGAACTTTTCCACGGTGGCGCTAAACGACTGAGCAACCGAGATGCTGTTGGCGACCATCTGGCCCGATGCCATAGCAGCGGTGGCATCGGCTTCGTTGGCATGCACGATGGTGGACATTGGGATATCCCAGTTGAGGAACTTCTGGTCAGGAAGAGGGATGATGAACTGGGCGCCGGCGCGCTTGCTCAGACGTTTTGAGGGGGCGGAATCATCGGACCCGGTCTCGATGAACTTCGGGAGAGTCTCGGTAGGCGGGGTCAGAGAGACTCCAGGCAGATGGGTAGCTAGGTCTCTTTTGTTGATAGTCTGCGTGGTACCATCGTCTAGAAGAAGAATAGCCGCATCGGTCGTGTCGGTTGGCAAGGCAGACACGAGTGCGCTGTTGGCACAGAGAGAAGCAAGGAAGACAAGGTTGAACTTCATGGTGTCCAACAAGAAGAGGGATGGTAAAATAATGGATCCTGAGAAAAGTGATATCGCAAAATCGACGACGGAAAGGAGACCCTATTTAGAGTCGCTCAGAGAAGGCAACGGGTTTCCGGACTGCCACAAAAGATTGTGTACTTTGTCGAACTAGACGAATCCATCATCCGGAGCTATATTCCCGCAATAGATCTGCGATCACCGTACTCCGAACAACATAGAATCTCAGGATACTCACGCAATAACCCGCCTTGTTTCACTCGTATACTTCCGAAAAATAGCCGGGGATCTACCGGTGAGGATATCAAACCATGGTGGAGAGACATTGTGACATTTTAATCAATTTAACTTCGCCCGAGAGGTCCGAAGGATTTATGTAGATCATGGGCCTCTACGCGTGAATCTACTGGTCAAATCCATTGGCCCTGAGGAAAGTTCGGGCAACTGAGACCTGGGGAGTGTAACGGCTATGGGGCGCATTGTTGATCCTGTTGATCCTCTGATAGATGTGTGGCTGTGAGACAAACGCCTTGGGGGCCAAATCCAGTTCATCCTTCAAACTGCACTCCGTGCTCCATACGGAATAGTAGCAACGCTGCTGGAAACCGACTATTTTTGACTGTCTTTATAAAGCCAATATAATTATAAAGATTGAAATCCATCTTGAGCATATACATTCACTTGTAATGAAGATTGGAATGATTGATCATTGTACCAGTAACCTAAACGATCCATGGATATGCAGCTTACACGTGGTGATATCCGGGAACCTTAATATCTACCTAAACTCTAAACGCTTGCAGATCAACTCAAGAAGTCGACATCATCCTGAAACATAGCCCACATCTAATGACCTTGCAGGCTGACAGGAGTGACAATGAAACGCATATATGCAATTCCGGAAATGAGCAACAGAGATCATCATTCTAATGGAGATTGTTCGGGGATTTTGTCTTAGTTGTCTCACCTCAAGAAAGGGGACCTGGATAATCTGACGTTCCGACAGACAAACTCAATTCAGAAGTACTATCTATCTAGGTCCTTTTTAACGTACTTGTCTGGCATTTCTAGCATCATTTAAATTTACGTCTGCCACCCGATCTTCGAAAGTCAGTTTGATAATCACCTCCGATAATATAATCATCAACATGAAGTCTATTTCACTTATTATCGCAGCTCTTGCTGTTGGGTAAGGCCTTCTCCAACCTGACGTATTTGGTAACAGACACTGATACTTGGTAGTGCTTTTGCGGACCTCCACACTCAAGGTGTTTGCATCGATACCCCTGGCGACGGAGTGGTAAGTACAACTTGGAAACTTGTACCACCGGGAGAAAGCATTTCTAACTGCATTCTAGGAGGTTTACAACAGAGCTGCCACTGAAAAGGCATGCACTGCCTATAAGAACCGAAACACCGGTAGCAAGCAATGGGATACATGCCCCGATTGTACGCTTCTGAACGAGAAGGACCTGCTATACTATTGCGAGTCCAAGGGATCCCACATCGGAGGTGATGAGCTAAACTATTACTGCAAGCAAAACGGTGCAGGTGACAGCGTTGCTTGGTGATGGGGGCTGAGAAGAGCAGCCAGGATTGAGGAAAGATATCGCTTGTTGCACTTTGTATTTAAACAGATGCGAGCTGAATTTATTTAGGCTGATGCTGTGTTTTTGGGCTGAAGCTATATGTCTACTCCCTGGGATCCCGTTGACATCCCTTCGGTTGTTGTGTTTTGTCATTCGTAATGTAGCATCGGCGAAATGGTCCTCAGGTAGTCAGGTTATTAGGTGCGCTTTACTTAGTAGTAGTAGCCATTATAGATCCCTAGTAGATTAGTGTAATGAATAGTACTAGGGATTACTAGTGCTAATTAAGGATTATATGACCCATGCAGTATTCGATATTATAGGGTTAGTAGTCTACTGCATATCACGAAGAATGTTGGAAGAAGGGGTCTCTAGCAATAGAATTATAGTTAGGGGCGACGGTAAGACAGGTGATGACATGAACTTTAGTATCATGAAGCGGAACTGGTATATGTTCAGAACTTCTCCATCTGAGTGTATGGATGAGACCACAGAGCAGGTATGAGGTTTGGTTAGCGGCCACCGCTGAACCTGTTTCCTTGGAAACGGATATCCCGTCTTGGTGGTGCTAACCCTAGCTACCTGGGCATCTTGTGTAGGCGGTGCGCCCAACAGCCCTATGCCGATGTGGGTACATTTCTTCGATCTTCTATAACACAATTATCGCGAGCTTCGTATTTGTCATTATATATCTACGGAATGTGCGAAGCGACTATGCTGAGATAACACCCTAGTATTCGGTAATTTTGCCCCAATCTTCCAGGATATGTGCAAGGTTCCTGAATTGAAGAATGCTAGTCTGTAGCTCTACTGAAAAAGCTTCAGCGACTTGGTCAGTTCCTTGGGACGGTACCTCGGCATCCTGGCATGAACAGGCATCTCCATTACTCGGAGCTTTATGCCCTGGATCCAAGTCCATCCACAGTCCCAGTATAGCGAGCAAGGCTGGCTACCCCTAGTGCAACGATGTGCTGGTCTGCTAACAATGGCTTGGGGGTATTATGACAAGAGAACATATCTTGAGGTCATGACATGTGTTCAAAAAGATAACGGTGCAGTGGTGAACGGGACCGCCGAGTCATTCAAGTGTCAACACAAGATTCAACAGGATAAGTTTTCATAACATAATTAGTACACTTTACCCTAGATTCAGCTTGACCAGCCACGTGATCATGCGAGTGGATGATATCTTGGTAGAATGTATAGCTGGGCATTCCCCAATAACCTTTTATAATGTGAGAACTATCTGATTCGTTTGTTTGGCTGTCGCCAATCTTATGACGGCTACGATCTGGCCATTTCATTTCGTCAGAACTTAAAAAAGTCCCAAATAGCCCAGTTCCACAAATGTGATCCTTGCATCCGCAGAATGCAGCGTGCCGTACCTTAGAAGCCGCTGAGCCCTGTGGCTGAAGTGTAGAAATGAATGGTCCCTGACGAAATTAGCAAACGACCCGGTGAGGACGAGACAATAACACGGTTACATTTGTAATGAAAGGAGAATTCAAGTTCTTCACAGAAAAAAATAAGCAGAAGTATTTTTGGCTGCTGCAGGGCCCGTACAATCCGATAATCCTTTATATGGTTTGGGGTATCCCAGCCCTAAACTCAGACAATGCTTATGACTCCCACATTAGTATGCCGATCATGGCTGATCTTTTGGCATTCAGTCCACTCACACTGCACTATGCCTACTTTATTCTTACACCTGCCATTGGCAGTGCCATATTCTACACGGCTTCGTCGCATATCCATGATCTCCACTATTCCGATGCTTTGTTCATGTGTTTCAGCGCTATGACAGGGGCTGGACTGAGCGTGGTACGTCCTCCACTACTGATAGTTCGCATCCTGATATGACGGCTGACTTTTTTTCTCTCCAAGATGGACCTGTCTACATTAAACAGTTTACAGCAGGGCACCTTGTTTTGCCTTCTTATTCTCGGACATGCTTTTCCCATCATCGCAATCATCTCTCTATTTCGTGCCTGGAAGCTCCGATCTGCTCTGCGAGATAACTCAAACGGGGAAAAGCAAAATCAAGTGGCCTGTAACAAACAGGGTGCTCTTTCTGCCAAAGATACATGCAACGCAAAAGCCACCACTGTAGTGAGAGAAGTTCAACCAGATGTTTCCTCTCCCTGTGAGCCTGAAGGATCGTCTGGCGACTATGGCTTTATCGTCGTCACAGACCTGAAACATCCCGAGCAGAGCCAACAAGTCACCTCTCTCATTGTTGACAAGGAGAAGGTCCTCGGAAACCGCAAGGCACATATTTCCTGGCTAAAGGGCATTGTGCAACGCGCAAGCAAACACCTCTCCTGCAAGAAGCCAACCAACTACAGAGAACTAGACGAGGTAGAGTATAGGGCACTTGCTTTAACGGCAGTACTTATCATACTCTATTTCATCGGCTTCCTCATTCTCGGTATCGTGAGCATTGGCCTCTGGTCAAAGTTCGTCCGCCCAGACATTCCACGGGAGGATGGAGCCTCCCCCTTTTGGGCGGGAGCTTTTCTTGCTACATCAGCGCTCTGTAACAACGGCATGTCCCTCATTGATACTAATATGGGCGCTTATCAAAAGGAGTGGGTGATTCGTCGCAGAAAGTTATTTGTCGAGGCATTTCGTTGACACGATCCACAGACCCTTTCCGCTTCTTGCCTGCGGCGTTCTTATCCTTGCTGGGAATACGCTTTTCCCTTGCCTATTAAGATTCCTTATCTGGGCGTTAAGACAGATGTTGCCGAATAAACCCACTTGGCAGGAGTGGCGACGATCTTTCGATTTTACCCTCACACAATCCCAAAAAGCCTGCGCTTATTTATACCCTGCTTGGCATACTTGGTTTATATTGGGCACAGTCGTGGTCCTCAATGCCATCATGTGGGGTGCTTTCGAGGTTTCTGCCATCAATAACGAGGAGATTGGCTCTCTTCCGGTCAAGTTCCGGGTCCTAGATGGGCTCTTCCAGGCATTAGGTATTTAATTCTGGCCACTCATCACGGATTAGAGCTGACGAGGGATAAAGCCGTGCGTGGCGGTGGATTCACTGTTGTGGCATTTGATCGATTGCCGCAGGGGTTGCTTATTCTATACGGTACGTGCTTTTTTCCAACCCGAAGATGGAACTCCCATATTGAATAGGCAATTTGCTAAGCGAAATTTAGTCTTCATGATGGTGAGAACTGATTCTTCTGTTCAAAATATCAGTAGCTAAGCAGGCATGCCTGGTTGTAGTATATTTCTGCTTTCCCAGTCTCAGCTACTATCAGGTATGGCAGCCCCCAATCTCAACTGCTTGCAAATCCATTCTGACATATATAGCAGCACCAAAATCACAAACACACAGTTCACAGCCCCGCCTCAGAAAGAATCCCATCGCTCGAGCCTCTCAGGCCTTCCTCACGCCCGTTTCGTTTACCAACAACTTCGCTCTCAATTCAGCCACGATATTTGGTGGCTCTCCCTCGCCATTCTTCTCATAACAATTACCGAATCGGATCACTTCGAAGCCGACCCCTTGGCCTTTTCTACCTTCAGGATCATTTTTGAAGCTGTGTCTGCATACAGCTACGTCGGTGTGAGTTTTGGGTGTCCCGGCCAAACCTATTCGTTCTGTGGTGCATGGCACACATTTAGCAAGGTATTGCTAATTGCAGTTGCATTGCGAGGAAGACATCGTGGCCTATCGGCTATTTTTGGTAATGCCGATCTCTTTCCCCAATCACGGGGAGGCACCGGAGAAGAAAACATGGAGTTGGAGAAGAACGGGCATGTAAATACGAAGGAAATGTCGGTTGGCTGCGTTTAAGATACCCTAAAGCGATCCTAATTTTTAGCGACATGTGCCGGTTTCTGTTCAATACACTTGGTCCAAAAAAGAGACATTTAAGACACCTTCATCACCGTAATATTCCCCTGGGATCTCAGTGCCCAGGAGTCACAGTATCATTCTAGCGCGAAGTTGCTTCTTTTATTGGATGCGTAGATTTCAGTTTAGTATCGCTATATTGATTGACGAAGCGTCGTCAGACTGTTGCCACGTAGCATAACAAATTCAGGTTTAGGACTAGACGACTAGGCATTCGTTTAAAAAGGGGTTAAAACTTAATGTTTATGCAACGCGACGGAGTAGTTATGGGGAAGATAAATCAACTAGCGGTTATATACGGAGTCCGAGTACTACACTGCGAAACCCCTGTCGCGCCCTGACCTTTCAGCATATCCGCCCCCTTCTTTATTGGACATTGAGGACTTGGAAGATAATTACCGCGGCTAGTGAATTCTACAACATCAGTGTCGTAAGATGCCACCGGATACTGCGGAACTTTGCATCGCCTCATGCTTCCCGCGGTCGATTCGGAAGGATGACAAACGGAAAAAAAAAGACTCGGAGGCTTCCGTCCGCGAAGACGGTGGCGCTCATCAGAACGCCCTGATGTTACATCTCATATTTACCCCCTCGAGGGCCTAGCTCTGTGCTTGAGGACAACGGGTGGGTTCCCGAATTGGATTCATACTCTGAATAACCGACACATTTCGAGAACAGACGGAGAATTTGGAAGACAAACGTACAATCCATTGGAGGGGAAATTGATGATATTCCCGTTTAACAATGAGGTCTTCCGAGGATGCCCGAGGTGACAGATCCAAGTTCTTCATGGGGCTTGGGGCTCGAGGCAAATTCATTGGTATAAGTACCTTTTGTATGAGAACGCAGTACAAAGTATACTTATGTTCAAGGTTTGCCACCCGCATTTCTTAATGAGACTGCACCATGGGGAGGCAAATTGATGTCATAAGTCATAACATATCATTTGACTTTGAACAGTAGGCCAAAACCTGTCATCTTTGAAGATCTCTCTTGTATCAAAGTAGATGATTAAAGAACGAAGGAAATTTAGAGATACTAGGTACCTTTTGTATGGCGGCCCCACACAAAAGGTACTTATATTAAGAACTTCGCACTAAACTGCCTAGTTAATCCTTTGCATTATGATTCAATAAAAAGATCTCAAGTTCTACGCTAAACATTCCCACACCCCGCATCCTAGAGAAAATGGATCGGATCCATGCGGGATTCATCAACCCCAATTCCCCTGAAACAGCACTGGAGCCCAACCCGCCAAGACCCGGGGTTTTGGGAAACAATGCGAGGAGTCTCCCGGCCCCGAGGCCTGATAGGTAGCCGAGTCTTGCTTCGAGAAAATTCTAGTGCCAAACTTGCAGCAAAGCTAAACGCCACCGTTGGATTCTACTTTTTCCAAGCTTTATGTACAATTACTTTAAAAACTTCCCTTGAGAACTGGCCTTTTTAGAGGCAGACTGTATGATCTGGGGTTGAAGTTGGGGTAAACCTAATCCATAGAGTACATAAATCTTTGACTAAATTTTTTCCTAAACTTGTTATCGAGATAGTTCTTGGAATTCAACGCCGGGCCGGGTACGCCGGGCCGGTAACATCTATGATCGGGGTGCAGACCGCGTACGGGGTTGGCTCGCCCGACGCCGAATACCCCACAAATGTGGACGGCGCACCGGTGAAGATACGATTAGATAATCATGTCCCGGTCTCGGTAGCCAAACCCATGAACGCATTTTTTAAACGTCGTCAGAGTTGCAACCTCATTGGCATTCTACCCCGGAGGACACCCCCCCCAGAGTGTGCTTAAGCGAGTTCCTGATTAGACGGTTGGCCTCCCCACAGTCAGCAGCTCGACTAGCATTACATATCTGGTAATAGAATCTTCTCTTAGCCTTTATCTCCGCCAAGCAAAAACTCTGGGCCAACCGTTCCTTTTTGGGCCTCCACACACCGTTTTCTGCGTCTTTTCTCTCGCCCCAGGCGTTTTTTCTTTCTTCACTTTTCCATATCATATACTATTCAACATGAGTCTCCCTGAAGCACCTCATCCTGTTCAGGACAACCAAGTATACAATGACTCTACCGATATGGAGAAGAAGGCCTACCCGGTAGAGCCCAATGATGATCCCTTTGGAAATGAAGAATCTGGGGAAGTGAAGTATCGCATTATGCCATGGTGGTAAGTATCTCACTCTGCTTGCTGTCTTTCTTGTGTTGAGGAGCACAGTTCTGACTTTTATACAGGCAAGCTGGAACCCGTGAGAGCCCATCATTAACCCCAATCAACAGGAACCCCTTTCTAATGATATTCATCTAGTGATGGTCGCTGAGAACATCTCGCTTGGTATTCTATCTCTTCCGTCTGCAGTAGCAACTCTCGGAATTGTCCCGTAAGAAAATATCTGCCTCGACGACGCAGGAAAGAAAGCTGACCATCTCTTAGGGCATTTGTCATCATTATGTTTTTGTCCGGCATCTCCTGGTACACTGGATACACCATGGGCCAGTTCAAGAAGCGTTTCCCGCAGGTACACAGCATGGGTGATGCCGGCGAGCTTCTTCTCGGCCCCATCGGACGTGAGATTTTCTTCGTCGGCCAACTGCTCTTCATCATTTTCTTGATGGCCAGTCACATTCTTACCTTCTCCGTGTTGTTCAACACCATCACGAACCACGGTACTTGCACCATTGTCTTCGGAGTTGTCGGTTTGATCATCAGCTGTCTTGCCGCTCTCCCGCGTACAGCAGAGAAGGTTTTCTGGATGTCCATCATCTCCGCCATCAGTATCCTGGTAGCTACCATCGTCACGATGGTTGCCATCGGTGTCCAGGCCCCCGATAATGTTCAGAACGATATCGTCACGACCCCGACCTTCCAGGAAGGTTTCTTGGCCGTCACCAACATCGTCTTCGCCTTCATTGCCCACGTCTCTTTCTTCGGTATCATGTCAGAGATGCAGGATCCCGCCGATTTCCCCAAGGCCCTCGCTATGCTGCAGATTATCGATACTACTATGTACGTCGTGACTGCTATGGTCATCTACTGCTATGCCGGCCCGACTGTCGCATCCCCGGCTCTGTCTTCCGCTGGACCTATGATGAAGAAGGTTGCCTACGGTCTTGCCATCCCAACGGTGTGTTATTTGTCTCCTTATAGTTGGTTCGGGAATATGTCTAATCATTGATAGGTCATTGTTGCCGGTGTTGTTTTCGGCCACGTTGCGTGCAAGTATATCTATGTTCGAATCTTCCGCGGCGACCGTTCGCACCACATGCACCAGAAGACCTTCTTGGCTACGGGTACATGGGTCGCTATCGGCCTTAGTACCTGGACGGTTGCGTGGATCATCGCCGAGTCCATTCCTGTGTTCAACGAATTGTTGAGTCTGATTGTATGTTCCCGAGGTTTCTTGCTGTTTATCACTAGACACTTACTAATTTGTTGTGCAGAGTTCCCTCTTCGGAAGCTGGTTCAGCTGTAAGTCGAGTTCTGAGACCAAGACATTATGACAAGATCGATTGCTAACCGCGAACAGACGGACTACCTGCCATTTTCTGGCTCTTCATGAACTGGGGACACTGGTTCTCATCGCCTGGAAAGATCATCCTGACTATTGTCAACATGATCATTCTTGGAATTGCTTGTGCTATCGTATGTCTTGTCTCTCCGCGTGATTCTGGATTTCCTGCTGACAAGACTAGTGCGGATTGGGACTCTACGTCTCGGGCTTGGCTATCAACGAGAGCTCTTCCAAGGCTAGCTGGACCTGTGCCAACAACGCCACCTAAACTCGGTTATCACGGTGAACATATGTTATGTTTCCAGCGTTGGAAATGATTGTTTTATAGATTTGTTCTTGGTAAGTATTGACTGATATATGGCATCAATTGGCTGGGCCATTGTAAATAGACTGGTGTTCAACTTTACATGTATATCTTGCGTGCGCAGGTGTTGATATTTAAAGGATGTTATTACTTGAAATTACAAGCTGAGCGCAATGTTCTCATTGATATAATGTCATATTTTCTTCTCTTGTACATCATACTACATCTACATCGTATTCTTCTCTTGTACACAGGAGCCGTAAGATGTGGCTCGAATTATTTGACACCATAACGCTCCCCAATTAATTTAATCACGCTTTCCAGCATGCGGAGGCTGGCCAGCTCGCTTCGTCTCCGACAATCCCAGGCATTCCGCCATGTGGAAGAAGATATCGATCGAGTTGTACACACCTCCGAACAGCTCCTGGCAAGGACCACGGGCAAAGACCGGCACGTCGGTCAGCGAGTGGACACCCTGGCCCTGATCGAGGGGCATGTTTCCATTGACCAAGAAGCCAGTGACGGCATCCTTGTAGTTAGCAACGTATCCCTTCTTCTCGTCCTCAACAGCAGGGGTGCGGGGACCCTCGCTGTTAACGCGGTAATCCTCACGGTGGTCAGGGAAGCCACCGACACCCGAGTGCAAGGTGTATCTCGGGTCCCACTGGGCGGGGAAGTGGACGCCTTCGGAGTAGCGGAGGGCGTTGGATCCGGCGACGGTGTATTGAGACAAGCCGGAGTTCTCGTAGTATCCGACCGCGTTGCGCTTGCTGCGGTCGTCCGTCTGCGCCTCCATGTACTCGGTGTCGACGGAGCCGGTCACGTCGAAGCCGTGGCCGTGGTCGGCGGTGACGATGATGAGGGTGTCCTCAAGCTCGCCCAGCTCCTCGAGCTTCTCGATGGTTGCGCGGACGGTGTCGTCGAGCTCGAGGAGGTCGCCGAGGGAGCGGTCGTAGTCCAGAGTGTGCATCTGCTTGTCGATGCTGGCGGCCTCGGACATCAGGAACCAGCCGTCCTTGCGGTGGCGCTTGTCGAGAACGTCGACGGCCTTGAGGGTCATCTCCTTGAGGCCGGGCAGGTCGTCGGCGTCGCGGTCCGAACCGTCGGGGTAGTTGCTCTGGTTGTAAAGGTTGGACTGGTAGACGTTTCGATCGAGCCAAGTGGGCAGGTTGTTGGTCGAAAAAACGCCCAGCAGTCTCTCGTCGCTGGGGGCGTTGCTCAGGGCAGTGTTGTTCCAGGCCACATTGTACCCTTTCTCAGCGAAGAGCTTGTAGTAATCGCGGGTTTCTTCGGACTGGACGAAGTTCTCTGCACCAGCGCCAAGGAGCACATCGGGGCCGTTCCAGTTTGTCCACTCGTAGTCGGTCAAGCTCTCGTAGTAGGCGCTGATGACGTGGTCGTAGTCGCCGCGGTCGCTAGTGTGAGCACCCAGACCAGCAGGTGTGGCATCTGCCAAGAAGGCAGTTGAGACAATGCCAACACCGGCATTCGGGTTCTTGCGACGGTAGATTTCTGCGATTGTCTCGAACTTCGGGTCATCGAAAGTGTCTTCGGAGGAGTCAACATAGACACCCAAAGCATTGACGGTGGTCTTGTGGCCGGTGTAAAGGGCGGTGGCCGAGTTGGCAGAGTCAGTAATGAATGAGTCCATGGAGTGTGTCATCTGGTGTCCCAGCACAGGGAACTTGTCCATTGCCATCGTTGTCAGGTATTTGCCGTTGATGCTGCGGTGGGCAATGAGGCGGGCTGCAGTGATCATGTTGGTGGTCATGCCGTCTCCGATGAACATCACGACGTTCTTCGCGCGTCGCTTGCTAGGGAGATCACGAACAAACCAGTTGGCGACTGTCTTTTGTTCTCCGTAGTAGGTCAGGGTAGCCTCGTATTCGCCAGGCTCATAGAGGGCAATTCTGCGATAGACCTTCGAGGTCACGTTGACAAGGGAGGGCTTCTCTGCGTCCTCGGCGAATCGGTCTGTTTCTATTAGCTTATATGTTCCCCAGGGCTGTATGGTAGGAGGGTATTACCTTCAAACCATGTGAAATTCCACCTCTCCAGCTCAGGTTCATCAATCTTAAAGTATTCCGGTGCAGTGACAGCTTCCTTTCCCTTCTTGGCGACGGTGAAGGTAAAGTTCTCGTCGGGCTCTCCAACACGAGCTTCGGAGCCATTGACGGGAGAGTGCACTTCGAGACGGATGTCGAAGTACTGACCGGCAAGGAAGTCGACCCTGGAAATAGTCATTAGTAGCTAGAAACCAGGCGCAATTGAAACATCACGTACTGGTCCGGCGGGAAGATACATCCCAAGTCAGGGCAACCACCCAAACGCTGGAAAGTCTGGGCTGCCGCGAATGAGGCAAAGCATGCCAACGCGGAGATCGAAGAGGCACGCATCTTGACGGGATGATGATGAAACCGAGAGATTTGCACTCAGCGAGAAAGCGCCTCTGTTAAGTACGACTTGCTTGGAAGCTAATTTCAGGCGAGCTTCCTGCCAAGAGCCTCCCGCCAAGATAATCCAGAGTATCCAAATCTCCGAGATAATCCCTGTACCTGGAGAGAAGTATTATTGCGAGATGCATGGTCTGTTTGGGAGCGAATGGGAAATAGGCCAGATTTGCACGTGCGGAATCCTGGAGTTTGCCTGGGAAGCTTGAACCCCTTCGCCAAGCCAAGGGAATGGAATGCCAAGCCAGTCCAGCCAACCCCAGTCGTCCGCCAAGCTTAGAAGGCTTGGCGGACTTTCGCACGTGGGACGGATGCGAGATAGGATGGAATGATAGTCCATCTACTCCATCAAGACCGTTTACACAGGTTAATCATCCCACAAGACCATCTACCATGGCATGATAGGATGGTGGGACACATAACAGGATACTAGCTAACTTCACACCTCTCCGACGGTAACCCGAGGTCGAGAAAAGGTGGCTGTAATCCAATGTGAGACAAAAAGACAGAGTCGAAAACTAAATAAATAAACAGTAACTATAGTTATGTTGTCGTATAGTGTATCCTTAAATCGCCAAAAATATATCGGGGCATTGTATTCATGCCCCTGCTACTCCGTAGGTAGTTCAGTAGGTTGTCTTCTCATCTGCGAACCATCCTTTTCATAACAGAGGATTGGCCCACGGTTCTATATTGCGATAAGCTAAAATGCTTCCTTGGCTTCTAGTAAGCCATAGTACCTTCCTTCTCTGGAAGCCGCAAAGCCATCGGAGTGGCAATGCAACCAGAATACGCCATATTCTAGCACGTGTCCCAATCCAGAGATTTCCTACCATCACGCCCGTTGATATGCCCGAGGTCTCCACTGCAGTGGCTTGATTTCCTAATATCGTGGTACAGAGTAGGCAGATCTGATACACCTGCGTCGTTATAAAAGTAGGCGTAGGCCTCATGAAAGCGGAAGGCAGAACTAAAACTCAGCCGGGTTATTTTCAACTAAGCTGGACTCCGTATGCGCTCAGTTATTACCTCCTGGTGCCCTCGAGCTTAGTTTCCTTTCCTGTAGAACTATCCATGGTATAGGTATAGATCAACGATATTGATGTCGGATCGGCCTATTAGCAACTCCTAGTGACAGTATTGCTTGGCACGCCGGCGGACGCCGGCGCCTCCACACTTCGTGTACTAAATGACATATTAGCGTCCGAAAACCCCCTATAAATTTGATGCCATATACATACAAAAGGGCAGCATCTCTCTTGTTGTCTCTTTCTCGCCTATAAAGTTAGCTTAGAGGCCAGGATCCAGCTGCAAGCCGGGCGAATAGTATGATAGTGGCGCTCATCACGTGCTAGACATTCTGTAGTGTTAATAAGACCTAGATTGGCCCAGCCCCAGCCTGAGGGCTTGGTAATCTAAAATCATCATTCAGACATGCATTGGGCGCCGTGAGGGTTGTTGTTAGTGGGAGAGGTACTTCTTCTGTGGTGGTTGGGCAGTGCATACAAAATTGGAGAGGCAGAGGGGATATTGAAGAAGACAAATCCAAAGGACTGGTCCCAACTCCCACCTTGGCCTCGGCACTTTGCTTCATCCGAATCTATTAGCTTTATTAGCCTCCCAGTTTGGTTCGCAGTTGTTTGCGGCGAAAGCGGCCAGGAGTGACCACATCGTATGAGTAGGGGACGTTGAAAATGGCGCTTGGCCCCTACAGCATCTGTGAGAAGGTGCGCATTCTTTTCTTTTGGTTTTTCCAGCTCTTTGAGATAAATATGAACTGCGGTACAGGACTCGGAAGCAATACCAAAACGGACAAAGAACCAACTCTGCTAGTATCAGACCCTCGACTGCCATTATTGGACAAAGAAAAGCCTTTTTAAGACTAATCGTACTTGCCATAAACTCTTCAGTTGCAAGCTATGCTATTGACTATCATAGGAGTGAGGATGTTCTAGTAATATCGATATTCATTAGTGTTGTTCCTAACTATCGCATTGTTGTGTCCGTTGAAAATCTATTGTCATTGTAGCAGCCAACGATGCGATCTTGGCGGTCATCAACCTTTGCCTTCATTGTTCTCATGTCTAATTTTGGGATTTCAACATTGCTTAGTATATCGACTCTTTATCTCGACTCTTTATTCTCGAGGATAGGGACCATTACTTGCACTGCTTACAAGATGTCAAAGGCAATGAAACACCCATTATCTCAGTTTTTGAAAGCATATGTTACTATTTATGACCGGAAGTACGCACTCGAGTCCAATCAATAGGTAGTACGTCTTCTCGAATACTGCATGGTTTAAATTTAGCCCTTTGATTTCGATTCTTTCGAGTCCATGTCTTTGTCTGTTGATGACACTCAGGTTGAAAGGCCAAACACTAGTTCAAAGCACAGAACCTACAAGTCGCTGGTTCACTAATATCCATAAAGGTTGCCTTGGTTAACAAATTTGACATACATAAAGCAACAATGTCCCTTCAAGGCCTTGGGTTGATATCACCATTTCTACAGCAATCTACATACCAATCCAAATTTGAAATTTCCAGCTCCCCTCCAATGCCTTCTGCCACTCTCAAATACGGCGAACGACAAGCCGCTGGCCAATTACTGCAGCAATGGATGGAACGCCCAGAATCTGGCGCGTCTGTGGCAACATGTCCAATTAAGCCTTCTACGCTGCAACTCAAAGACCTCAGGAAGTCCAAGCAATTCGAAATAGATATGCAATTGAATTCCTATATTCCAGTCCAAATTGAAGATGAATTTGCACAACTCAATATAATGGGGCCAACAAGTGGTGCATGGGAAATGATCTCTATAGGTGGACCTGGTGCTACAGGCAATGCCGAATATCCGGACCTTCATATCTGGGAAGGGCAAATAGCGCCCGGGGTGTTGATTGTTGAAGAAATAAAGAAAGCACCCGGTTTTTTCATGTCAGAAGTCTGCCAGGCCGTTTACCAGAAACACTTCTCGATTGATACATTGAAGTATGTCTATATGGTCGACGTTTGCAATAAGGATACCCTTTCGTTTGTCAGGGATGTGCTCTATACCGAGGCTAATGGCCTCTTCTGGCCAGATGAGGAGATACGCGATTGGCAATTGGGAACCCCCGAGTTCAGGGCCCTGCTAGGGACAAAGCTTGGGAATATTGTGGCACATTTGGTTCTGGGGGCCTTCCGACGTGGAACCCACCGGATCTCACAAATTAGAAGCTTTCATACCCACGAAGGTTTGCAGTTGCGGTTTGCCATTGAGGAGGTGGGCCATGTTACTCCTGTTGTCCCCTCAGTTGAGGCCCCGATTGGGACGATTCCAAGTCGCGTGACAAGGTCGGTGGCGAGGAAGCGCAAGGCGGAGGAAGGCGACATTGAAGCGAAGAAAGCTCAGAAGAAAAGGTGAGTTGGACATTTGTGCTTGAGCCAAGCTATATGTTCTTATTCGTATTTTGTCTTTGTTCATCGGGTCTTCGGTACCTAGCGCTTTTCTACCTTTCTAACTTGTGAAATTCTTATATTGTTCTTCATCTGCTTATATGATACATGTAGTTCTACTTCTTCTGTCTGCAAATTAGATGCATCAATAGACCTGTTCAGCATGACCGCAATATCTGTAGTTTACTTCAAATGCTCCGTCTCATGTCTGCAAATACGTTACCTTTCTTCGTAGATCTTGACGCCACTCTGGTTAAGATGCTTCAGAGAAATACATATGAATTTCAGAAATAGCCGGAGTAACAAAATACCACTAGATACTCTCAAATTCACCGAAAATTTACTTGGCACATTGGACAGCATTGGACCCTTCCACTTTCTCCCAACTTTCCCTTTCATTCTCCTCCTAATTTCCTGATTTTCTGATTTCCTTCTGATCCCCCTTTTCTTTGCTTGCAGATCATAAATTGGCTGACTGGTCCAAAATTAGGGCTTTGTTCCGCCGAGCCGGCGGATCTGCTACACTATACTCAAAGCTCCCTGCACCAAGACCCCATGAAATCTCTTTTCTTCTTGAACTGGGCTCTTAGATCACAGTGTCTTATGAGTCGGATATTTTCCGACCAGGTTGGAACAATCTTGACATCTTCCCACCCCATGGTTCCCTTGTCATTGGGCTTAGGGATTGCAGTGGCCAAATCCCGTCAGTAGCCAATGAGAGACCCCTGCATTTCCCAAACATGACATCTGATGCAGCTTACATTTAGTTCTTATTGTTATATTGACTGCCATCATTGCTCCATTCCGTGGTTAAAATGGGGGCGCCACGTTCTACAAGCATATTGCACTGACTTTTACGCGCATCCTCGTTCGAAATCCCTCCATGGAGC
Organism: Penicillium rubens; assembly: GCF_028828025.1. NCBI lineage: Eukaryota > Fungi > Ascomycota > Eurotiomycetes > Eurotiales > Aspergillaceae > Penicillium > Penicillium rubens. The sequence goes on from NW_026890600.1 coordinate 8,316,405, forward strand.
AGCTTCAGTGAGTTGAAATGTTGCCCCGGGATAGAAAAGCCCAGGAGAATACTCAGATCTAGATTCCCTGGTCTGACAAAGAAGCAATTCTAACAACATCTCGCAGACTTGTTCTCCCCCGCTTCCGCTCAGAAAAGTTACGAAGCCCATATGAAACTATGAAAAGCCTCACCCTACATATTCATTCTTCCTGAAGGTACAACGGCATTCTTGCTTGGCGATCCTGCTTGCGAAAGTTGATAATATACTTTCCCGGTGGCGGCTACTGTCTCCCTGCGCTACCGGGCCACTTCAGCTATCTCGAAGCTCTCTCCACAGACATAAAACAAGATGGCAAAAGCGTCGGTGTGCTATTCCTTGCCTATAGCCTTGCCCCCCAAAGCTCGACAGCTCTTCAGTTGCAACAGGTCGTTATAGTCCTATAGTACGCCATCCAGAGACTAGGAAAACGACCATCAGACATTATTCTTCAGGGTGACTCGGCGGGCGCTCATCTTACACTTGCGCTACTATCACATCTTACTTACCCATATCCTCGAGGTATCGTGCCGAGATCTTCGGTTGATAGGCCCCTCAGAGGAACGATGCTGTTGTCCCCTTGAGTTGATTTCAGAACTGATCACCCGAGCTCCAATAGAAACGCGAATAGAGATATTATCTCGGCTCAGGGTTCGAATAGCTAGGCACAGATACTTCTAGGTCAGGCCGTGGAAGATAAGTACAACTACCCCGCCAACGCACCAGCGGGCTAGTGGAGAGACCTTCCTGTTTCAAAAATCTTCATTAGCGCGCGTGGAGACGAAGTCCTATTCGATCCGGTTAGGCAGACGGCCGAGAAGATGGAGCTGAGGCGATTTCCACAAGCTTCGTGTCTTCTCTAAAAAGTTGCCATTTCCAGGCTGAACTCCCCGGCATCAGCATTAGTATTGTGCCTCGAGGATTCCATGTCGAGCCAATCACGGACTTTGCTTTGAAGGTACCCCCTGGGTGGCAGTTCAAGGTGATGGCGTCATGGCTGAACCAGACCTTTTTCGCATTTTACTCCGAAAGGAGATGAAGATGAAGACAGTAAGCCGCATTGCTGTATTCCACCTCACAATTGTAGGCGAGGTGGCGGTCAGACGGTACCAACTCGATCAGGTTTGGGGAGCTTTCTTTGACGGGTTGCCGCTCGGTTCTCCCTGACCTTGACTGCACAACCTATGTTGGATAGTTCGAATTCTCTAGAATTCTTACCACCTGTGTTTTGGGTGAATAGTGAGACTTTCTCTCCTACAAGATGATGCACTCGAACCACGATCCACAGGCGCGGCCCGGGGATCTGCCTCGGAAGAAGATCCGAAAGGGGACCCGCAGTTGCTGGCAATGTACAAGACCCCCTTGATATAAGCGAATTCGTGATTTATCCCTAATGTTTCTGCGCTCACAGGCAAACACCGGAAAGTCCGCTGCATTTTTACGTCTGATAGCGACCAGAACTGCAAAGAATGTCTCGCCCGGGGAATTCCATGTCGGAGCCAAGAATTGCCAGAGCCTGAGAACCCCCGCGAGTCGGACCGCGCATACGTGAACGAGCGGATGGCTCGGACAGAGAACCTGTTGGAGAAACTCCTGATACGTGTTGACAGCGGGAACCATCAATGGCATGGCTTGAAATCGCCCATGGATACGGCGGAAACCAGTCCCGAATCGAATCCCCCGACCGTGACACCAGCTTCGGACAATGCTCCAGTTTTGTCTCTTTTTGACAACGGACCGGTTCGTGCCACAGCTCGTATTAGGGATCTGCAATTTCCCCCTAGCTCGCGCTTACTGGTTGATAGCTAGGTTTCAGTCCTCAGAGACCGTTGAGCCCGATTTTACACCACATGGCACGATCAACCGGGACTGGGGCGAACTGCGCCGCGATCTAATAGCCCTGATCCCCACCCAGAAGACATTGAAAGTTATATCGGAGGCTAGCAGTAGCTGGTGGCTTATGTGCGTGCAGTTATTCGAAGACTACGATAAATCATTGCTTTCGTCCTCAGAGGGAGAGCTCTCGACTAGTCATCCAACTGTGGTTGGTAAGGCCATCTTGTGGATTGCATTGTGTCTCCAACAACTGCTTTCGGAGTTTGATTTGTCCTCTCTCGATCTTCCCTGTCTCCCATGGGTCTTAGTTTTCCACGCTCGTCTGCTCTGATGACTCTATTGTCAGTTGTATCGACGGGCTCGAGTGCTTGGTTCTGCAAGGGTTGCTCTTTAGCAATGACGGGAAGATATGAAGTGCATGGCTTTCCAACCGTCGGGCTGCGAACATCGCTCAGCCAATCGGGTTTCACCGTGTTGAACCAGCTCCCAGTAAAAGCGCCGAGTTTCAACATCGCGCTACGTTCATCTGGAGACACATCCTCATGACAGACAGGCATCTTTCTCTGATCCTTGGAGTACATGGAGCTATATCCAATACGGCAATAGATCTGTATCAGTCCAACGCAAGTGACCCTCAAGATTTGCCTGTTCACAATGCGTAGGTTCTGAACCCCCTTGCTCGGATAGCCGGATCAATCATGTAAATGGTCAGGTTCCGGAAACCGCCCAATTGGCGGATAACAGTTTGGGCTTTGACCCGCCTGCTGAGTTTTGGGCTCTCAACTCTCAGTTCACGTTTCAGACTCCATTTTTTGGCTGATTATGATGTTAATTGGGATTATTGGGATATGGGGCTGTGATAGACGTGTACAGTTGGGACGGGTTCCTACCGAATGCATGTCTTGTTTTCTTTTTCTCTTGGTTTTGGTATTTTGGTATGTCACTATTTGTGTGGTCGCTATACGAAAGTATTCTTGGGGTCATTCGACGTGTATTTAAGACGGTCCTGTCCTTGGTAGATATCTTGGCCTCCCAGCAATAGGGCCTTGATCCGTCTCCTGTCAATGCCGTTCCTTTTCTTGCTCGCTTACTTCCTCTTATGTAGACGATTCTTGGCCAAGACTAACAAATTGGAAGATAAATGTTATGTCATTAGATGCGTAAGATACACGAATGAGGAAGGGAATATTGAAAGAATGCTAAGTTGTACAGGTATGACAGATGAGATGATCGAGCACCAGCTAACAAGCATCGGGCGTTATATTCTCGATAATAGAGTCCGACTCGAGCCTATGAAGGACTGAGTCCGTTATATGTGCTCTTGGACATAAATCAGTACGATATCCCGTTGAATCTCTGTGGAAAGGCACACGTACTGAAAGCCCCTGGCGATCATGTCCGGGAATCTGTTTATAACGAAGCCTCCATCTTTGTGGATTTGGTGTATGTAGGCATTGATCTCCTCAGTCGCGGCTGAGTCTTGGAAGGTTACCTTGTTAGTTAGTAGGGTCCATGTTACAAAAGGAGAAAAGGATTTACAATATATCTCGGGGCCATTATTCGGTATGTACAATGTGCATGGGATTTTTGATAGAGGGAATGGAAAGAGAGAAATAGTCAATTCTCATATCCTGTCTATGACCTTTTGACTATATATGCCTGTTTGGGCCAAGAATGCTGACGTCATGTATGGGGGACCTCCACACACCAAACAACCAAGTGGCAACTATTACATCTATATTCTTGAACTGGATCTATTTGTGAGGCTATGTATACCCCACCGAGTCGATATCCAAGAAATCTAAGTGGTCGATATTTGGATATTGCCTGGTTCGTTGTTCTGTTGAATCCCCAGGATCACTGCCCGTGACGCGTACCCTCGAATACATCAGACGGACGTCCCTTTCCCAAAATGGCTCATTTATATCCAGTTTTAGGGTATCGTACTGCGCCAGATGTCCAACAAATAAGACATCGCGCTCTACCTTGGTTTGAACTCACATATATGAATATATCTGAAATAGAGGCATGAGTCGCTGATCGTGAAGGAAATCAGTAATACTTGTATACGTGAGGTAAACAAAGGAAAAAGGACCCAAGGAGATCTAGGGTGTATCAGGTGACCAAGATATGTTATTGTAGAATATTCAATCCTTGGGATGACAAGAGCTCCGTGAAGTTAACCCAAGCCCGCTTACAAGAGGGATCCTTGGCGGAACACCCACTCAACCATCGCAGAGCCTTTTGGACTCTTTGCAATGACTCTTCTCTTTCACCCGCTCTCATTTGAGACTGGGTGAGCAAATGTGTTATGAGCACGACGGTGCTCTGCGTGAGATAGTGGAGAGTACACCACCAAGGTGAGCAACCCAAGAGCCAGGCGATGTTTGGTTCATTGGGTAAGAGATCAAGCATTTGGCTCGCTACATTGAGGCAGATCGTCGCCATTGGGGTGTCAAGACCAGTGGGATAGGCTTCACCGCACATCTGAGAATGGAGGGCAGGATGCGAAATGACGAGTTTGGTTGAATAATATTGGAAAGCCAAACTCGTGCGTTGACGGACAAAGGCTCGGTCATCTCTGGTTTCCATGAAACGATACATCGCAGGGAGCCGAGAAAACCAGTTGTCGGCGGCGCTGTTGAGCGATGTCATGGCCAGTTCGGTGTCGTTTCGTGATTTTCGTCCCGCTTCGGGAGAATACAAAATCTCGATTGCTTCTCTCATCACAGCTGCCAAGTCAATGGAGTAAAGTAAGTACAATGAGACGTTAGCCTGGAGATGCGGGCTGGTTGATGCCTGCTGGGACATGGATGGGGAAGGCGAGTGGGATAGACGATCGTTCGGTTCAGTGGAGGGATCGAACGAGAGTAAAGAAGTCATAAGACGATCTCTGGATCCGATGTCCATGATAAGCCTCATTACATGTTCATCTCGGAAGTCTTCTTCCTTGTAAGGCACTGGCAAAGGGGTCGTGCAGTGTTCCTGCTGCATTCTGGGCATGCGTCCAGTCATGACGCAGAGTAGGATGTCCAACAGGTACAGCGCCCACCATAGCCGGTATCTGGTTTCTTTGGACACATGCGTGATGCTGGGGCATTCGCTACGAAGATGGATTCCCATCGCGACTGCCGACTGTATTGCAATGCCACATTTTCTCCATGCCCTAAACCAAATCAGTGGCTAAGTAAAGGCTTGCGGTATTCAACCTACCTATTGGCCTGTCCGACGGAAAGCAGGTAAAGGGATATTAGCCCCTCTACCTGTGTCTGCTGCAGGTTGGGACCCTCCAATAGCACACTCTCGCTAGTGTGTAATAGCCAGGCACGGGAAAAGTACACCGCGTGGATATTGTGATCGAGCTGAGGTTGGTCTCCGGAAAGCTCGAAATGTCTTGCAGCGATCGCAAACACCATGTTCAATAGCGCCATCCACTTGTTTCCAGGGTGGGTTGTTGATTGTGAATAGAATGATCGACACTGGCTTAGAAAAATTGCTTTTCCAACGACGGGGAAGGAGGCGTGCGCAACCTGGAAGTATCTGTCCACGAGTTCATCGGCGACCGCTTGTGGGGGATATGCGAAGACATCTAGGTCGTTCATCGGCTGGATTCCGGCATCATCCATAAATAATGCACAGGATGAAATCGACGGACGGGTTGGTTCCTCCAGTTGGCCGTGCGGTCTGGAACTTCTCTGACCGAGCAAACACTTAAGCCTGTATAACCATGCCGTTGCTGAATGTTCTCCTACAAAGCCAATCGCTTGTAGTGAGATGTCTCCATTAAAGTTCTCCAGGGTGTGATCAACGTAGGAAAGTGTTCGGCTTGACGATTCTGCCTCATCGGGTAACCTGGCGGCGGTCGGCGACGACAGGGAGAGACTAGATATCTATGGGTTGTTAGATTGATTAGAGATCTGATCTTGGTTCGGATCATGGGGTCTTCGCTCACTTTTCCGAGAGCTTGGTCAACCACTTTGGCCAGCTCGGTGTCGAACTTCGGATAAATATCGCGCACGAGAGATTCGTAGTGTTGGAGTTGGCTCGTTATGACTGTGAGTTGTCTAAGTGCTTGGGTAAATATTTTGGGCCACCATATCCAGGGAAGTCACAGACCTAGCATTCCTCTCTCGTTTCCCATCGACGTAGACGCAAAGCACGTTGGCCTCCTGACACCGGATGCAAGAGGGCCGATGACCAGAACACTTGTTCTTCTGCTTGCGACAGTTGTGGCATGCTCGACTGACTCGACCATTACTGTTTGCAAGTGGGGGCTCGAGTCGGGGAATGGCCACTTTCGCGTTCATTGGCTGTTCCCCGGTGATTCCAGCTGTGCTCCAGGGAGGGTACGCACCGAAGACTGTCGACTCGCGTGGGGTCAAAGCGGAGGCTTCGCTGCTCTCGAACTCAGCTGTGTCGTAGATGAGATGATCATTATCATTGTGAGGGGCAGATGGAAGGGGATCAGACCGCGAAGAGTGACGAAGAGATGGCCTTCCGCTCATTACGACTTGGCCGGCTATTCATCGTCAGTACTGAGTCCTAAGCGAACAATAATAGGAAAAGTGAGACGCACAAACCAACGCGCTTGTGATGAAGCGGGAAGAAAAGCCCCCTTCAGCAGTGAAATATCCCTGCCAATGGTGGGAGTATTGATGGCCGGAGTACAGTGACGGTGCATAAGTTTGGACACCCCCCTTGCTACCGCCTTCCCGAATAATTACACCGGCCGGTATTCTGGGTCTGTTATTGGTGGATGTCTGGCCGGCAGAATTCAGGGTGTCCATACTTATGCACCGTCACTGTATAGCTTGTAACAAGTCTGTTTTCACAGGAGATATGGCACCTGTGATTGGCGGGCTCACTCTCCCGGTTGAACATTGTTTGGTACGATTGGTACCTGTAGTTTACCGAGAGCCTAACGGCCCACTGTTTGGCTCATTTAGTAAAGCCATGGTATGTGTCAAAGTTGCTGGGATTATTTGACGCTCACATATTTTCATGTGTTGGCTATATTTCAAGGCTATGAAATATAAAGTATTGATTAAAACAAAACGAATAGAATGAATTCCATGAGTTCAAGCATCTCCAACACCAAATCTTAGTCGGTAATATTGTAACCTCCCAAGGTCGAGCCCCATATGATGTATGCTTCACGCTGAATGGTTGCTAAAATTTCCAGCCAATCAGAGAGAAGTGTGTGGTCCAGTTTTTCAGGAGCCGTCCAATAGAAACAGACGATTCTACATTGTCAGTTTTATATCATTGCACCCATGGATTGCTTCACGCCCTGGAAATAAGCATCATTCACGTGGACACCGTATAATACAAGTCCGTACTCAGGGACATCCGGCATGCCCCTTTTTTCACATTTTTTAGCGGGTCCACCCAATGTAGAGATAGTATGGTTAACCTCCCCTTCTGTTGACCAGAGTGAACATCGTATCCATGTTACCGTGATAGTCAATTGTTCCTCGTTCTAGGTGCGTCCCCTTTGGATAGAAAATAAAAAATAACGTCATGAACATAGTATCAGGCGCATTTTTGGTCCGATTGACATGACCACGTGACAACCTGCATTTGAGTCAAGTCCTTGCATATATGCGTTAGTTAGTTACGACTTAATGATAAATACTAATTAGTCAATTATCTGCCCATTGATAGTAATTATGTATATCTTTTTAAACGTATGTGGCGGTGTAAATACATAGTTTAAGGTGGGTATACATATTTGACGGGATGCTTTCATGGCTATTGTTGAAGATACTACTGGTAGACGAGATCAGAGATCATGCAGGGGTGCTGGGATCACCTGGGATCCTATAATTAACATACATATGTAGAGTATACGTAAGAACATGTAGATTAAAATATCTACATGTAGAGATGAAATAATGTTGGGATACATATGAAATTTCTGAAAGTCAGTTCCAAAAGATACCGTATTTCTAGTGTACAAAACTTATTCTGTATAATATATATCGAAGGAATACTGATTACAACTGTCAAAATCCCGGCATTTCGGTTCTTAGCTTCTTCCCGAGGTCCCAGAGCCATGGATGGCACCTGCCCAGGTGGGCAGCCCCGGCTTTTAGCATTACTAAGAGGATCAGGTGACCTAAGAGATCGAAACCGCCATCAGCCTTATAATTCGCTCTAACAGGCCACCCCTGTGCTCATCATTACTACGATCTACGAATCTTTGCCTAGAATATAGCTTGTTGCCATGTCGCGCTTTTTTTCAAGGCCACTCCTCTACCCACCTCATCGCATATACCCCGCATTTTTCTCGATGTTCTACCAAGGGCCTCTCCATGTGTTCGCGTACCTCATTCTCTAGCCTAATTCCTATCTAATCCGATATACAGGTATAGTCAACATAACTGATTGTGATGTGCGCTTTATGTCGGTAAGAAAAATGACAAAGATATATTGCCTGAGATGTCTATATCGCACTCAATTGGTTACATAACTAGGTATTCATGATCGATGACATCATATGCTATACATTACACAAATTCAGCTAAAATTCATCCCTGTAGTAATGGCAAGTGCGGACAGAAACAATGTACAACATATTCAGTCTCAAATTTCCAGACTCAGTGCATCCACTTTGTATTGTCAAGGCACAGCTGGTGTGCCAACCCACTTGGAAAAGTGGGAGCTGTGTGCCAAGACTGGGATTCTGCTGGAATAAACAGGCAACCCCTGGCCAGGCCCATTGTGAGATTGGCATAGGATGTGGGGAAATGATGGCAGTGGGCAGTTTTGTTTGTACGAGATAGATGATAGGTCGAATTCTTGTAGCGTCGTCATTAGGTTGTCCCATTTCTCTATCGATGACGTAGCTCTGGGGAAAGCTTCCATCATCCGTCGATCTTGAACTTTCCTGTGTTTCTCTGCAATTCTTAAATTCTCTTTGGTCATTCCTCTATTCTCGGTGAAGGCGCACTCATCTTCTACAACATCGTACAGTCAAAGGAGATCATCCCTATAGCTAACAACGATTCATTTCCTTTCCTTCCACCAGCCGAGATGGCTACAAATCAGCAATCCAAGGCTCCGCAGAGCCATCGGGTTGGGGAGCATTGGAGTGGTGCCAATCCCATTCCAACCATTAGTCACTTTATGGAACATATCGATGCCGAGAAGAAGGAACGAGATCGCAGGATAGACGAAGAAAACAGAGCCAAGAAAGAAAGGGTTACACGTGAAAAGGCGCAAGCGACCTCTAAAGAGCAACCAGAGCAAGCCGGGCAAAGGGATCAAAAAGAGGGAGATGCTGTCGCTCATAAGCCACGCGAAGTGTCTCAGGCGAAGATGCGTACCGTGACAGATCCGACAACGGGCAAGGACATCGGTGTCGAAGACTTAGACGAGACGTCTATGGAACCTGTAACTAATCCGATGGTATGTGGGATTATCTCGAATAAATCATGAATGGAATCTAATTCATTCGCAGTTGACGGTTCCGAATGCAAATATTGGGAAACCCACGGTGAGTTATCTACAGAGTGCCTCTCACCGGGCAGACGACTAACACGTATCTCAGGATATCCAAACAAGCGCCGACCAAGACCTTGCAGAGTATAAAGAAAAACAAGATATCACCCGCGCCCCCGATCCCATCGCCGAAGGCACGACATCCGATGTTCCCATCCGAGGAGAAAAGACGAATGTTCTGTTCCACCCAACGCCAACTGTGTCATACCAACCCATGTTTGATCCATTGCAAAAGCGCGCGACGGCCTTATGCATTGGCATACCTATTGCCATCATTATATTGGGCCGGATGTGCGGAGGATCTCTTTGGGGCCTCATTCCCTTAGCCGCCTGCATCACTAGTGGAGTATGGCTGTGGATGCAGGAAGTCATTCGCAGTGGTCGAGCAATGGAGTGGAGCGGTGAGCAACTTCGCGGCCAGATGGTAAGTTTTCTAGTGTATCACCTTGTTAACGGATATAAGTACTAATTTTGTTCAAAAGGCAACTGCCAACCTTCTTCCTGAATCTGTCGAGTGGATGAACACTTTCCTCAGCGTTGTGTGGGGACTCGTTAACCCTGAGATGCTGACACCTGTGGCCGACACAATCGAAGATATCATGCAGGTCTCTGCACCCAAGGTTGTAGAGAATGTTCGCATCGCAGAAATCGACCAGGGTAGCAACCCACTCCGAATTCTGAGCATGCGCTCTCTGCCCGACGACCATGTGCAGGGCCTGAAGGACAACATCCATGAGGAAAACAAGAAGAACAAAGACCCACAGGAAGCTGCTGCTGCCGAAGAAGGAGGGAGTTATTACAACTTGGAAGCCTCCTTTGCTTATCACGCAAGCCCAACTGGCCAGAGTGCCTCGTCAAAGGCACGCAATATGCATATGCAACTGGTCTTCTATCTTGGTATTCGAGGCTTGTTTGGTGTGCCATTTCCCGTGTTCGTGGAGCTGATCGAACTTGTCGGGACTGTCCGCTTGCGCTTCCAAATGATGCCCGAAGCACCGTTCATGAAGGATGTGACTTTCACTTTAGTTGGGATTCCCCACGTCAGGGCAGGCTGCATGCCAATGTTCCGAACGGGAGTGAATGTCCTGAACTTACCCTTGATCTCCAATTTTGTCAACTCGGCCATTAGTACCGCATGTGGCATGCTTGCAGCTCCCAAGTCAATGACCATGGACCTTGGCATGATGTTGACAGGAGACGATATCCACAAAGATACTTTGGCTCTGGGTGTCATGTGGATTCGCATTCACCGCGCTGTCGGCTTGAGTAAACAGGATACTCGCGGGAGTGAGGGTGGCGGCAGTGATCCATACATAAATCTGTCCTTCTCCAAGTATGGCAAGCCGATGTATTGTACACGTGTGATTACGGATGACCTTAACCCAATCTGGGAAGAGACTGCTGCCCTTCTTGTGACACCGGAATTGATCAAGGCAGATGAAAACCTGAGCATCGAGCTCTGGGACTCTGACCGTAACACCGCGGATGATATTGTCGGCAAGGTTGAGTTACCTATCCGTGAGATGCTTCAGCATCCCAGTCAGATGTACCCTCAGATATCGAAGCTTCAGGGTATGGATGAGGGCAGTGAAATGCCCGGTCAGTTGCATTGGGAAGTTGGATACTTCGGGAAGCCAAAACTCCGCCCTGAGCTGCGTACTGATGGCATGAAGAAAGACCTTCCTGAGAACCTAAGAGGCAATCCGACTTTCGAAGATGAAAAGGGAGCTATCAACAACGACGAAGAGGATGCCGTTATGCATACACCACCTGATCCAATCTGGCCCAGCGGCATTGTGCACATTGTTGTGCACCAGATCGTCAACCTTCAGCTTGCCAATATCAAGGGCAGCGATGGCAACCGCAAGGGAAAGGAGTATGAGCCAGCTAAGCCATATGGCGAGAACACAGAGGAAGAGGGTGAAGATCTCCCAACAAGTTACTGCAAGGTTATGTTGAACGATCAACTGGTATGTACCTGTAGATACATACCAATTTCCCATACTAACAGCATGTTTCAGATATATCGCACCCGTGCAAAGGCCGTGAGCTCCAAGCCTATCTTCAACGCAGGAACTGAACGATTTGTCCGCGACTGGCGCTCAGCCGTCGTGACCATCACCGTCCGAGACCAACGCTATCGCGAGCACGATCCCATCCTTGGCGTGGTTCCCCTCAAACTGTCCGATATTCTTCAAACCAGTTCACAGGTGACCCGCTGGTATCCCCTCGATGGTGGTATCGGGTTTGGACGCATCCGTATCTCTCTTTTGTTCCGTCACGTGGAGACCAAGTTGCCACCTCCGATGCTTGGCTGGGATGTTGGCACCTTTGAATTTGCTGGACAAAGCATCATCGCGAAGGGCTTTGGTCGACACATTAAGATCAAGATGCGCACCGGTGGCAGCGTTGGCAAGGTCACCCGGCACAAATGCCACATGCAAGGCAGCGATGCGACATTCGATACCTCAGACCAGACATTCCGCGACTCGCTACGCATGCCCGTGAAGCACCGATACCGCTCCCCAGTGGTGTTCGAGCTCCATAACCAGGGCAAGCGAGGTCCGGCAGCATACTCTGTTTTGTGGCTGCAGCATCTTGTCGACAACGAGGAAACAAACATCGACCTTCCCATCTGGACGACAAAAATGGGTGCTCGCTTGACGCAAAATTACGTCACGGAGGAAAACTGGAAAGCCAAGCAAGTACCTGGACTCGAAGACTTAACAGAGGTGGGACGTCTGCAATTCCGATGCAAGTTCTCGCCGGGTATTGACGAGTCGCACGAGCGCTTCGTGGTCGACAACGACTCCCGTGAGACGTTCGAGACATGGGAAGCGTGTTTATCACAGGGTGTCCGTTCCCGCACCGTGAACATCGAAGTTCCTACAGAAGTGCAGGAAAAGCACGAGCAGTCTTTGATCGACGGACGGGATATCTTAAAGCAAGCTTCGCCTGCTGAGCGTCAGCGGTGGATTGACCACGATGGTCGAGACTGGAGTGGTGCGTTTGGTCAAGACCCGCGTGCCTATACCGATTCCATCGGACGCAAGGTCGCTGAGCCTGGCCGCGACCTCCCTCGCCATGACCCGTACACCCCTCCTCCACTCAAGGACCAACCTTCTCAGCGAGACAGTTTCCAGAGTGGAGAGCACCACGACGAGGACACCTCGGAATCAGATGAAGAGCTCGAGCCCTTGTCGAAGGGGCCGTCGACAATCAGTGGCAGTGCTGGAGCTTCGTCGTCTTTGTCTCAAAGCAATATGAGTACCAGCCAGATAAACAGGGCGAACAAACACAGTGAGCAGCGGCAGCAGCGCGGTCTCATGCAGTGGCGGCCTGCGCGGAATGCTGCTTTTGCCAAAGATGAGGCTAAGTATGCGCTCCGTAAGATGAAGAAGAAGATCGGAGCGGGTGGCCTGACTGGTCGCGAGCCAGATGTTGAGACGGAGACTTGACGATGTATGAATGTTTTGTATTTGTTTTCGGCGCTTTGTATGTTATTTGCATTGGCATGAATTGGGTATATAAAATGTGAATATCCATTATTTACTGTTTAACCACGAGTTATTGAACGCTCATGACTACCATTCACTACCATCATGTACCTTGCGTACGAGATGCTTCTGAAATGTACATCTACTACCTTTGTCCTGGTCGCCCTCAGGTCCCGTATACAGTGCTCATATGGAAGGTCGTCAGAGTTCAGTCTCTAGCTAATATTGGATGAAACATATTTAAAAGACTCGATATCACGCCCCATAGAGTGAGAGAGGGTATAGGAGAAATGGAGTCGAGTATACAAATGACATATCCGTCCATGGGGGTCATATGGATTGATATGTATACGAGAGGAGCAGTGGATTCCTATAAGGCAGCGCTAAAGTCTAGATGGTCACCTGGGCAGTGACTGCAGTGTCCTCGGGGCCTATACTATAGCCATTAAGAAGATGTACCACATGCCAGCGTGCCCGAAACACATTAAGGGCTAGCGTTACAGATATCGCCCATTCAATCGTGCAGGACAAGATTCCTTATCGCAGGATATATGTTTCGTCGTCAGCCAAAAAGCAGGCTATAGTATGTATTATGACCTGGAATCATGCAGCGAAATCTTGTATTGTAAACACGAGGAACCTCCAGGGCTTCCAAGGCCATTATACAGTTATGAATTGGATGCATAAACTTTCTTGCCAGTCACTCGCTATTTGTTTTGCGGTGCCTTACCAGATTGGAAGACGTGGATACATATAAGTATACATCGGAAGGATATGATGCTTAATGCATAGAAAATAAGATACTGAAACTCAGCCAATGCAAGAAAAAGAAAGAAAAGGAGAAAGAAAGAAAGAAAGAGCTCAAAGCCACCCGATAACCCCAAACAGCGCCTCTATACAACATGATTCGTGGATATATGCATCGCCATTGTTATGCAAAGGAAAAAGAAACGGCGTGAAAAAAGATTATGAAAGAAAAGAAAAAAGACATCAAACATAAAACCATGAATAACATAGCACTATTCATCACCAGGTGCAAATTCGGTGGATACTCGGAGAGACTCAGATCCAGAGGTGCCCTGTGCCGCGTGCAATAATGAGACATTCTCGGGGCCATTGTTCGAGGCCGTATCGACGGGCCCGAGAGTCCATTTCCATTCCCTCCGCCGCTTCGCCCGACCCTGCCGTGGAGTTTGCGGTGTAGACGAGCCATCAGCCTCGAAGCCATCTAGCAGAGCCACCGCCCGAACCTGACGCTCTATGCGCATGGTGCGGCGCTTTTTGCGTTCGGTCTTGGAGAGCGACCCACGCACGCCTTCATCAGCACTATCATCGCCCGAGCCACTTGTCTCTGATGATAAGGACGGGCTGTTATCTGAGTCCTCTTTTTCGCCTTCGAGGTCCGAGAAGGGGGCGGGGCGTGTCTCAGGTGGGGTTTTGGTGTCTGCCTCGATTTGCACTGCCTCCTCCGTTACGAGATCGAGGTGTTGCGCGGTGTAGCGTTCTGTTCGGATCTCTTCCTCCAGTGGGTACCGGTAGCTGACTTGTTTCTTTGCTGGGAAGAAGACGCGACGTGAGCTCGCGCCGTTGGGTCCGTTGCCGCCCGCTGATATGGAGCCTGATCGTCGGCGGGTTGAGGGTTCTAGTGGGGAGTTGCGCAAAATGCTGCGCACTCCGATGGGGAGTTGGTAGGGGCTGCGGTGGTTGAAGATATTATTGTTCGGGTGGAGGATGTAGGGGGAGGTCGGTTTGTTGTAGCGGGTAGATTTGGAAGGGGAGGTCGCTGAAGATGGGGATGCGACTTCATAGGCATTCTTGAAAGTGTTTCGAACGGTGGGGGATGAAGCTGGCACGGCTGCGAAGGAGAAGGATAGGCCGGTGGTTGAAGTGCCGAATGTGCGAGGGAGGGAGGTGGTTTGAAGGGTGAGTTTTGGTCGGGAGGTTATTGTGGTTGTGGCATCTGGCGACAGACACGACATGATGAAAAGTAGAGAAGAAGCAGAAGAAGGAGGATAACAATAACAAGGATAAAAAGAATCAAGCGCGTATCATGGAAGATCGAAGGGAGAAAAAAAAAGAGGATAGCGGGGTTGAACTAAGAATAGAGGAGGTTGGCGCTTGGATGTGATGAAAGATGCATGTCACAAACTAAGAAGATTAAGAAGATTAAGAAAGATTTAAGATTAAGGGAGTACAACATACATATGTGTTTAGAGTATTTAACACATGTCCATATACCCCATATATACGAAGTACATACTTAGAGTAGAGCAGAGATTTCCACACATTGTGGAGATGCGCATCGACGCCACCACCTTTGCTCCTTTTTCTATTTTAGTTGTATAACGTACGCATTACTTGGTAGAGTATTTTAATATAAATATATTGTTAAATAGTCTATCAGTGTCAATATTCGTATTAGAAGAGAGCAAAAGCACTCATCTATAAAAAGAACAGGGCCCGTGGGTCTCCGATCTACATCTATACGGGTACGTACTTTGGTGGCAAAGACCTAAGAATGGTGGATACGGAGAAATCTATGAGACTGCATGCTGAAATATGTCTTAACATTCCTTGTCTCATGTCGGCTTTGCCTATACTCCGTACACATGTAGTACTTAATATGAAAGCCCTGAGATAAAACCGTGTCACTCTAGTATATCACACGTGACGGCCGCAAGCATCAAAGAGGGTGTCTTCCAGGCTATGATTGGTAGGAAATACGATCAGACTGTACCATATCGACTAGTTAGATCTTATTGTTGGGAGTGGCAGTGTGACATCGCCTCCACCCAATGGCGTTGGTGAACTTGCGACCTAACATTTCCACTTTCGTGACGGTGATGGTGGAGGACGTTAAAGGATTGATCGACCATGAGGCTGCACGGGCTCACTTTGGGCTTATGGTCTTAAAAGAGAGAGATATATACTGACTTATATTGAAAACAATTTCCTGGAACCGATACAATATAATATAATTAACTACAGAGTTGTCACCATGTAGTTATGTTGTATGCAACTCCTAGGCAACAAGGCTAATAATGCTAAGCCACTGACGCCACACACACACTAGCCACAGATACGGGGTTCCCATTGAAAGTTGCCTTCGGTTCCTGTTTTCAGCTTTGGATCTCTGCCAGGCACCCGAAAATCAAGTCGAAAATCAAGTCCCCATGGACACGTCTGCGTCAGCTCAGGGTTCATGGCTGCACTAGTGCGGAACGACAGTCGCATCATCCTCCACTTGGTAACTCCCCCCACTCTTCCAAGGTTACTACCTACCTCGTGACTAACCATATCCAGGATTATGACTGTTTCTATGCCTCTGTCTTCGAGGTTGAGCAACCTGAATTGAGGTCGCTCCCTTTGGCAGTTCAACAAAAGCAAATCGTGGTAACCTGCAACTACGAAGCCCGACGGCGAGGTCTGCATAAGTTGCAGCTCATCAAAGATGCCAAGCGCATCTGTCCCGATGTGGTAATAGTT
Organism: Penicillium rubens; assembly: GCF_028828025.1. Classification (NCBI taxonomy): domain Eukaryota; kingdom Fungi; phylum Ascomycota; class Eurotiomycetes; order Eurotiales; family Aspergillaceae; genus Penicillium; species Penicillium rubens. The sequence continues at coordinate 8,332,745 of NW_026890600.1, forward strand.
CTGGGTGAAGACTTGACCAAGTTCCGAAATGCCTCCAGGGAGCTTTATCAGCTGGTTCGTTCCTTTGTCTGGGGCGGCCGTGTTGAAAAGCTAGGCTTTGACGAGCTCTTTCTCGATGTCACGGAGATGATTGACTACAACACTGGTGTGCAAAATCAAAATGACCTCGAGAATTCGTATTTCCATCTTGATAGGAATGATCCGACCGTGGGCTTTTCCTACGATGCCACTCGCTTCCAGGGATCGACCTTTCCCGCAATGGAGGCAGCCTGCATCGCTCGGAAAAATTCGTCTTCGTCGGAAATGAGGTTGCTCGTCGCCTCTCATTTACAGGGTCATATACGGAGTAAACTGGAACATGAAATAGGCTTTACGGCTACAGGCGGGATCTCAACCTCCAAACTGCTGGCAAAGTTGGTCGGTAATGTTCACAAGCCCAACGGCCAAACGACTCTTCTGCCGCCATATACGGCGACGGAAAATAATACTAGCAACGTGTTCCAGTTCCTGGATGATCATGAGATCCGGAAGATTCCTGGGATTGGTTCTCGGATTGCCCAGAAACTGAAATCCCATATCACAGGGCAAGAGAACGTCGACGAGAAGATCACAGTCAAGGATGTCCGACAGTTCCCTGGCATGGGTCCACCTTTACTGGACAGAATCCTTGGCGGGCCAGGCTCAGTGAAAGGAATCGGCATGCGCATCTGGAGCATTCTCCATGGAGTAGATAATTCCGAGGTGCTCGAGGGTCGCGATGTGCCCACCCAGATCAGCATCGAGGATTCTTATGGCCGGTTAGATACCCTCGAGGGTGTACGGCGAGAGCTCGTAGTGTTGTCGCGAAGCCTCATCCGCCGCGTAAGAACCGATCTGCTTGATATGAGTGATGAAAGTGCGCCCCGGGGGAGATGGCGTGCTCATCCTCGCACAGTGCGATTATCGACCCGACCAAGGCCTCCGCCAGATCCGGGTGGGCGTTCATACAATTCCAATCGCATCTCTCGCTCGGCACCTCTACCACCCTTTGTTTTCAACTTGGATGAGAATATCGACGCATTGGCCGAGCGGCTGGTCCGGGAAAGTCTTTTTTCTATGTTTCGCAAACTACATCCCGAAAAGACGGGGTGGAACCTCAGTTTGTTGAACGTTGCGGTTACCAATATGGTGGAGAGCGCAGGGGATCAGAAGCAGAATAGCGGACGTGATATTGGGAAGATGTTTCGCCAACAGGAGACAGTACTTAAGGATTGGAGTGTGCGGGAACCCGAGTCCTCCGATATGCCGTTGCCCGGTTCCCCTGAGATACAGTCACAATCGGACGATGGCTGGGACGATGATGAACCCTTGGGGAATGTGGACTGCCCTATATGTGGGGTGTCAATCCCCTATTTTGCGCAGTTGGCACATCAGATATATCATTCCGAACAATAAGACAACCATTATTCGGCAGCCTTAAATGCCAAGCCGTCAGAAGGCCCTTTGATAGGTTCGAGGCGCCTTGGCGATGAGCCACTTACGCGTCCGATGGACAAATATAGTATGAAGAAAAGAAAAGATAAAGACCCTGTATCTACGAGGAATTGGTTAACTATTAACTTTCGATCTTAAGAGGCAAGTTTATATGTTGATACGGAGTAGTTATATAGCCAACAGGTTATCCCCTTATATTATACCATGTAATAGGCAACAGAATTGGATAAAAATAGTTTAACTGCCTAGGGATCTCTCCACCAATCCTTTATATTAGATACCTACCTAGGTAGGTATGTATATTAAATATTTATTATTAATATTAAAATACCAATATTGAGATTGAAAATTACCCAAAATAGTAATGTTTCAATCCACTTTTGCCAAGTTTGGATTCCTAAGCCCTTGGCGCATAGCCCTGTAGCCGTAAGGCCCCGGGGATTATCTGATGTCTCTCACTTTCCTCTCTTCACTCTTTGGTCTTCTTGAGTTTTCTGATTCTATTTTCTTAGTCTCTCGTTGATTTCTCTCTTTTAATATCCTTTTCTCCTTGGACCCCTTTAAACCCCTGGTGGACCCGTTGAATTTCCCCCTCTCAGGTGGAAACTCTATTCCCCCCGAAAGACCGGGGAAGGACCCTGAGATTCGGATATTTTGCGATGAGGTTTTCTACTATCTTGCCCTTAATCGGTGCATTTTCATCGCTCTTTCAACAAACACAAGGTAAATACCCACTTGCTGCCCGTTGAGCCTGTTGAGCCCGTTGAGCACCCCCCGTTGCCTAAGTTGCCTAGCCGCTGACAATATCCAGCACGATCACAGGCCTCAGAGGCCATTCGACGGGTGACGCCCGTCGATAATGCCATCATCCGTACTCCTTCACATCAGATAGACCACCTGTCCGAATTTGATATCACCTTCTCCTTACACCAAGACGGCAAGCGCATAAAGCTAGAACTCAAGCCCAACCATGATATCTTAGCCGACGACGCGTACGTGCAATATGTGGGCGTGGACGGCACAATAAAACAGGCGGAACCGATCAAGCGAGACGAGCACAAAGTGTTCCAAGGCCGTGCCTTGGTAGGATCCGGAACGGGGAGATGGACGCCCGTGGGCTGGGCAAGAATCACCGTCAAAAGGGATGGCCTGGAGCCTCTCTTTGAAGGTGCTTTCAGTGTTGACAATAACAAGCACCACATTGAGTTGCAGTCCACCTACCTCGACAAAAAGCGCCCGATCGATGCCCATGTGGAACCCAGAGATGGGGAATCTATGGTCGTCTACCGTGACTCCGACATGTTTGGCTATACGCACTCTGAGCTCAAGCGATCGCTTCCCGTATCTGAGGGCTGCGGGGCAGATCAACTCGGGTACAACGCTGATCTGTCTAACTCGATTTTCGGGTATGACATGGACGAAACAGATGGTCAGTGGGGGGTTGCCTCGTTGAACTCGATGTTTGGATTGGGTAAGCGACAGTCAACGTCAGATGTTGGCGGCGTCTCGGGCAACACTGGCGGTGTGAATCTGAGAACGACCATTGGTGATGACAGTGGATGTCCTAAAACGAAGAAGGTCGCCTTGATCGGAATTGCAACGGATTGTGAATTCACCGAATCATTCATGGCTACAAACTCCACCCCCGAAAAAGCGGCCAAGGACTGGCTCATCAACATGGTCAACACGGCTTCAAGTCTCTATGAGGAATCTTTCAATATTTCCATTGGTTTGCGCAATCTTACAGTCTCCGCGACAGGCTGCTCTAGCACGGGCTCCTCCGCTACACCATGGAACGTGGATTGCAACGGTGGAAATGTCACCTGGCGCCTGAATGAATTCTCCAAGTGGCGCGCATCTCATTCGGATGACAATGCCTACTGGACTCTGATGACAAACTGCCCAACAGGGAGCGAGGTGGGAGTTTCATGGATGGGTCGTCTATGCTCGTCCGACCTGGTTACCTCTGGAGATAACTCTGTGACCGGTGCCAACGTCGTAGTGCGCAATGCCGGTTCTTCCTGGCAGGTGTTTGCCCACGAGACTGGTCACACCTTTGGTGCAGTGCACGATTGCGAGGATCAGGCCTGCGCACAGCAATTAGATGCCTCGTCCCAATGCTGCCCGCTGAGTTCGTCGACCTGCAATGCCGGTGCGAAATACATCATGAACCCCTATGCTAAGAACACCATGACCGAGTTTTCGGAGTGTACAATCGGTAACATCTGCTCTGCCATTGGCAAGAACAGCATCAAGTCCACTTGTCTGTCTGACAACCGCGGTGTCGTCACCATCAGCGGCAGCCAGTGCGGCAACGGCATCGTTGAAGGCGACGAGGAGTGTGACTGCGGCGACGAAAAAAGCTGCAGCGACAATGCCTGCTGTGACGCGAAGACCTGCAAATTCAAAGGCGGTGCCGTCTGTGACGACGCCAATGACAGCTGCTGTGACAAATGTCAGTTCGCCGCTGCCGACACCGTCTGCCGCGCCAGCACCGGAGAATGCGACATCGCCGAGACCTGCAGCGGCACCTCGAGCTCCTGTCCCGACAACAAATACAAAGACGATGGTTCCAGCTGCGGCGCCAAGGGCCAAGATCTCAGCTGTGCCAGCGGCCAATGCACCAGCCGCGACTACCAGTGCCGCACGGTGATAGGCTCGATGTTAAACACCAACGACACCTGGGCCTGCGATAACACCGATAAGCCATCTTGCAGTCTCGTGTGCGGCGCTCCCTCACTCCAGCAGTCGATGGGTGTTAGAGAGTGCATCTGGATGAACCAGAACTACCTCGACGGTACACCCTGCGACGCTGGTGGCCGCTGCAGCGCAGGCCAGTGCAAGGGCTCCTCGGCCCTGGGCTGGATCCACCAGCACGAGAAGCTGGTTATCGGCATCTGTGTCGGTGTTGGCTCGTTCATCCTGCTCGCCATTTTCTTCTGTATCTATAGTCGCTGCAAGCGCAATGCACAGCTGCGTAAGGCCCGCAAGGCTATCCCCCCTGGTACATATCGTCGCTATAATGGACCCCAGCCTACTGCTCGCCAGCCTATGGAGCAGTGGCATGGATACTGGAATGGCGGATATACGAATGTGCCTCCCCCTCCTGGCCCCCCGCCACGATACTCATGATCACCCCTCTGCTTCTTGTTTTATTCTAGTTTATGGGTTCTACTGAACCTTTTCTTTGCATTCAAGCCTCTAGGTTTCGCGGTCTGGGGGATTTGGGTATCGGCGTCATCGCGCGATGTTTGGTTATTATCTTTCCGTATAGTATGCTAACATCCGCGATCTGGTGTTTTTGGGCTTTCCTTTCTTGTGGCTACTTGCCTTCCTGAAATTTTTATGCATTTTCCTTGAGTAGATTACGTTGAAGCTCCTTTGGGCTATGAATCACACCGCATTCTCTCACCTAGCAAGCATAGTAACTGTCGAGAGTAGATGTAGACATCGTATAGAGGAATGAATATCCATTCGAAGTTCGATTTAACCCAAAATAGAACGCAGGCACTTACTCCCAAACAAGCACATGAGTAAAACGACAAGAGAACAAGTAACATACTCAGAACCCAACACCAAGGAAAAACCCCATGCACAAACAATCAACTCTCAGTCAAGTCGCGGTCTCAGAGAACGAGCCCATCCAACCGTATCCAGGCCTTACCAAGGTGAACAAGAATCCCCCTCATCCAACTCATTGCCAACAAATCCCAACAAAAGCCTCCCGAGTAACACCACCCACACCCTCCAGATCAAACTCCTCAATCATAGCCCTAAGCTCCTCCTCCTCAAGCCCCGTCTCGCCCAACTCCCTCGCTACACGTCTCAAGTCCTCAAGGTCAATAAACCCCTTAGCACCCTCGTCGAACAGCTCGAACGCGCGCAGGATCTCGTCCCGCGGGTCCCGCTCGAGGATCTTCAGCGCCGTAACGGCCTGGAACGACGAGAGCGGCATGAGCAGGTTAGATGGGTGTTGGGGGTTCGACACCGGGCCTTTGTTTGATAGCGCTTGCGCTTGGCCGTGTTGGTTGCCTGCCGCGGCTTGTTGTTGCTGGACTTGTGGTCGGGGTACGCCGTAGGTTGTTAGGAGGGAGATTAGCTCTTGTTTGCCGAGTGTGAAGCCTAGAGCGCGGAAGGCGACGCGGAGTTCGTGGTAGTCCAGGTGGCGGTCGCGGTCTAGGTCGAAGAGGGTGAACTTTGGAGAAGTTGGTTAGCTGGTGGGTTTGGAAGTGGCTTTTGTGGTGCGGTTTCTTTCTCTGTTTTCTGCGTCCTTGGAGGGAGATAGAGAAGCGGGGTTGCGGGAGAGTACAGTATTTGGGGAATAGTGGTGTCTAGATGGATCAGGGTATCCCTTACAGCTTCGTTGATCTCTTCCCTCTGCTCTTCGGTGAGTCTGCTTAGCGGATTCGCGTCCTGCGCTGGGCCATGGGACTGTGCGTTTGTTGCGGGCGCGGGCGCGGACTGTTGCATTTGCTTTTGGCCTTCGGGGCCGTTGAAATCGCCTTGGTTGGCATTTCCCAGACCGCGATGCCGTGAGAATGATGAGGCGCTGAAGGGCATCGCGTTCGTGTTGACGGAGCGGTCTGGGAGTTTCGTGCCGGCGTAGGAGCGCGACGCGAAGGGTTGGCCAGAGGCCATGATGAATGGCGTGTTCAGGTTTAATTAGATGGCTGGATCAAGAGTTCTTCAGCATTAATTCAAGTGGAGGGGCTCGTAGCCCATGAGAATGCGTGGTTAGATGAGGTCCCACGGGGTGTTTGGCGGTGGGAGGATTCTGGAGACGCGCCAGACGCGGGCGGAATGACTCGCTGCTCGCTGTTTTGCTTTCGTTACAGATATAGCGATCAACGAAAAATAATTATTACTTTAGGGACAATTTAGGATTCCAATTTATTTCTTCTAGAAGGATGAGCGAGTGAGCGAACTTCTAGACACAGCACAACTGGTGCTAATCACAAACAATTGGACAGATCTCCCAAGCCATGAAAAACCTCATTTCCTATCTAGCAACTTTGTCCTTGAAAAGAGTGTCGTATGTTCCTCCCATGAATAACTTGTGAAATAAACATACAAAACAATAGTGGTGAGCGAATATTGGTGTTGCAGACAGCTTCAACAATTGTACAGAGATTGCTGGAAGCCATAGACTGGCATTGTATCGGGTGGCATTGTATCGACAAAGTTTGCAGTCATTGGATCGAATGCATTGCCACACTCATCACTAGGGAAGTCAAACAGAGTCCTCGAGTCGAATCTTTCAATCTGGTCGGTATAGGCCATGTGATCCAAGCCATTCTGTGCTTGGGCAATTACCGTATTGTGAGAAGCCGCTGATGGTTGCAAGAGCCCATCGGCCTGCTCAACAGGATTCGCCAAATCGCAAGGCCGAGGGAAATGATCAGCCAAGAACGATTGCATTTCGTAGGGTGGTGTCGAAAAGGGATTGTCATGCTGCCTCAGAACAGACGACATTTCCTCGGGGTCTCCTAGCCAGAAAGCCATATCCACGTCTGGCGATGGCTGGAGGTAGGGGATTCCTCCCTCAAGAATCGATCTGGATTTGCCCGTAGCCCCGTGCCCGGGGGATACATTGTGCAGGATGTCTTCGAGTTTTTCACGAACACCGCTCAGATAACAGCTGGAGGCGCCAAATATTCTCGCAACGATGTGGTCGTTTAGGAGATCTTGCAAGGCACATAGAACTCGGTAATACAATGCTGCGGCGAACCAAGCAGGATCAATCTCATTTTCTTTCCGTGGCCGGCTTTTCTTGTTGTTCTGCTTGTCCTTTCCACACAGGGCCACATACAAACCAGGGCAAAAGTCCTCAGACATTTGCGCTAGCTTCCGAAAAGAGAGAATCAAAAGATAAAACGAAACGAGTCGCCCGGTAGTAATTTCATACCAGGAGGCACGGATTTGAGCTTGCGCCAAGCCTCGAATGGCTATAAACAGATTTGCCAATCTGATTGCGTTCCAGACGAGCGGGTTCTCTCTGTTTATATCTCCAATTTTGCCCAAATCCACCGGGGGGAGGACACTGGTAACCCCAGCAAGGAAATCCTCGACGGGGCACTCTGTTCTACTCGATAGTGTGATACCGGCCCTCGTTACTGTCCAATTCCATGCAGTGCAGGCTCCGCCATATGTTTCGCGGATATTGACAACCGCTTTGAATGCATCCATAAGTTTGAAGACCTCGTCACTCATGCGTTGCAAATTATTCCTTGCCTCTTGGGACGGGAAGCTAAGGATTGTAAGGGAGTCCCCTGTAGGCGGCCCAAGCAGACATAGATCTCCCCAACTTCGAAAGCAGATTCGGTTACCCTTAGAAGAGCACGGAGGACAGGGTGTAGCTGTCCCACATTTCTTCTTAGCCCGGTAGCACGCCATACACGAGCCGCCAGCTTTCTTGAGTGCAACGATATCGTCTCTCTGTTGCTGAAGTTCGGCCTGGTTACGGGGGATTTTTTCGCGGATGTTGTCTGACTTCCCAGGGTCCGCTGGATCCCATAGGACGAAGCCATCGGGGTACATCTTGTCGAGAGCGGGAGACGGCGGACGTACTGGCGCAGCAAATGGTTGGGTTTCACCGCCGCTGTGTTCACTTCGAGCACGCTCATATTGAGCCGACACGCAGGAACCGAGATCGTTGGGGCTGGAAAATCTCGAGGGTCGAGACTTCGAGCTTGTGGGAGATACGGAGTTTTGTAATTGGTCTTCAAATGTGGCAGGTGTCATTATTGAATCAAAACCAAATGGGTCATCAAGAAGTGTCAGCTCCTGATGTTGATCGCTAATATCCTGAGATTGGCTGCTTATCGAATCATTGTCAAGTTCGTTGACCATTTCTGAATCCATGGGCTGGATCTCATATACCATGGTCGTCGTCGACGACAATTGCCACGTCTGTGGCATTGAATGCTCGATATTGGGGTCGGAAAAGTAAGGTGTGGTTGATGCGAGTTGAGACATGGCAGACTGAAAGCTCTGTAGTCAGTATCAAGAATTCACGACATGTGCAGGCTTGAAGGGAACCCATAGGGACATAGGAGGGCGAGATGGGAGATCGAACTCACAGGATAGACGGAATCCGGTGGATGCGGTGTCGACGGTGCGTATTTACGCCCGCGGTTCGGATGAGGAGATAATCGAGATGACTGATGCCGTGTAGCGGCTTGAGCTATCATGGTTTTGAGGATAAACGAGAGGAATAGCACTGAGCGAGACTCTGAAAGATCGTCGAGCAAAGGCGAGAGCGAAAGGCCGGGCTCAGGGCAGAGCCTAATAACAAACTGACGTTTGTACTTGAACAAGTTGTCGATCCTTTGCGAAGGTAGAGAATGAGTGATGTGAGGTAAAGATGGAACTAGAGGATACACCTGGGCATCTCTAAAGTTACTCGAAACGGACTAGTACCATCGATAACCAGGCCAAACCTTGGCCGAGGCTTAGCTCTGAACCTTCAACATCATGGCAAAGGACATAACGGCGTCACTCGAGGTGAAGCAGGCACGACCAGGCATGACCAGGCCCATGAGACCGAGTCCAGATCCGGTATAGCGCATCGCTAGGCATAAGGTTTACCTAGTGTATGTAGTTTCCGGGGTTCAAAAACGGAAGTATGAAGGCTGCGATGTCATAGCCCCATAGAATGGGCCTGGACTTGATGTATAGGAAGGGAGATATGATCAAACAGTGAAGACAATCAATTTCTTTGATATGAGATACTGTTCAACCCAGGGTCTCTCCGCGTGCCAAGGTCCAAGTCCTCCAGGAAGGTACGACCGAGGAGTTGCTCTGGCAGGTAATCCTGTTGAACCTTGCCGTCGACATAGTTTGGATTGTATTTGTACTCCGCACCATAGCCCAGCTCCTTCATGAGCTTCGTTGGGGCATTCCTCAAATGAATAGGAATAGGCAATCCCGCTATCCCTGGCTCGTTCAAGGCGGCAAAGACGTTATTCAAGCCACGGTACGCGCGAGTACTCTTTTTCGATAGTGCCATCGCTACGGTAGCATGCGCCAAATTGATTCGTGCTTCTGGGAGTCCAATCTTCTCCACGGCCGAATGTGTGGATATAGCAAGTGACAGCATGGTGTTGTCCGCCAGGCCAATATCTTCGGAAGCCACAACGATCAGCCGTCGAGAGATATACAGGGGGTCTTCGCCCGACTGGATCATGCGAGCAAGGTAGTAGAGTGCCGCGTCTGGGTCGCTCCCTCGAATGGACTTGTGAAAGGCGGAGATCGTATCATAATGCTGATCTCCAGCACGGTCATACACGAGCGTCTTGGTCAGGGATCGTTTCAGGTCCTCCTTGTCCATTCCAGCCCTTTTTGACAGATCCATGGCTAGCTCCAACAAATTCAACGAAGTGCGAGCATCTCCATCGGCGAATCTGGCGAGATACTGGATTAGCTCTTCGTCCACCAGTTCGGAGGGCGAATAGCTCGGGCCTTCAACCTGAAGAGCACGATGAAGGATCGAAATGATGTCCTCATCGGTAAGCTTCGCAAGAGTGAATGTCCGACAACGTGAGAGCAGCGCATTTTGGACTTTGAACGATGGATTTTCCGTTGTGGCACCGATGAGCGTGACCTGGCCGCTCTCCACCGGGCCCAAGAACACATCCTGTTGTGACTTGGAGAATCGGTGAATTTCGTCACAGAAGATGATCGTCTTTCTCCCAGTGAGTCCCAGCTCACTACGAGCTTCGGCAAATATCTTCTTGCACTCTGCCACGCCGCTGCTCGTACTGTTGATTTCCACGAATCTGCTGCCCACCAGTGACGCAATGACTCGAGCAATTGTTGTTTTTCCTGTCCCTGCGCTGCCCCACAATATCATACTCGGTACTCTGTCCTGTTCGATGAGTCCGCGTAGGATGCCGTTAGGTCCGACAAGCTCTTGGCCGCAAACTTCTTCGAGCGTTTTAGGCCGCATGCGCTCGGCTAGAGGTGCTGCTTTGTGGAAGGCGTTGATCTTCGGGCGCTTTGCTTGTGGCTCTTTCGTGTCACCATTTGATTGCTTCGGCCCATCCCCATCCCGTCTAGATTCCGCTTCCTCGATAAATGATCGCTTGCTGTTGAGGGCGCGTGGGGTCGTTGTGGGACGGGACGGGGAATCTTTGGGAGTATTCGACTGGGCAGAAGCTTTGCGCGCGGACGGAGGTTGAAACATGCTTGGGACTGGTCCCTTCTGGGAAGATGCCAGTTCACCTGGAGAGGACGAAGCTTCTTCGATGAAGCTCTGACATCCCGAGTCGATGTGGTCGTTGATTTTTAACTGGGAGACAGATTGCTCGCATATTGGGCAGGAAATCATGATGACCGGAGAATGATCTGGTCATTCACTAGGTTACTCAAAGACTTCGAGGTGAGGTAAACGAATAAACGTAGAAATGATAGCCTCCACCTGCGGGTACGACGCGTTCAACGCGTTAATTAGTAAGTAACAGGCCTTGGTGCCTGAAAATGGGCAACAAGATCAACTACCTACATAGGTACATAGGTAGTAACTACTAGAATCTATACATATGTACTACGTACATGATAAGTACAAGCAAGGTACTATATAATCTCCGAATGACCCGAAGAGAAGTAAAGAAACAACTCCCGAGGGCCGTCAGAGCCGAGTGCGGAGCACGCAATGGCGGGGAAATTCAACTTCGCCATATATTGTCCTCTCCCTCCTTATTGTCTTCAACACTCATGATTTCCCGCTCTTATCGGCATATTCTTGCTCAATCACAGAATTGCAAGTCCAGAAACCTCTTCTTCGCCCCTGCGACATTACCCCGACCTGGTCACGGCGCAAGAGCGATGTCGGCTACAGCTTCACGACCCGATCCATTTCGCCCCGCCAAGCGGGTAGCAGGACAGCGCCAGGATGTTTGGTATGCAGTTTCAAGAAACAGGTTTGGAAAGAAATACTAAATGGGAACTGAAGGTCAATCGTCAACGAGGCCGCTGCAGCTTCACCAGTTCAGCCGATTGTGAACATGGGCCAAGGGTTCTTGTGAGTCGCGTCATTTTCGAGGACCCCCAATCACTTTAAAGGATAGGAATTGACGTACAATGTTTCTACGCAGTGGCTATAACCCTCCCAAATTCGCTCTTGACGCTGCGAAAGATGCGCTAGACCGAGTGGAATGCAACCAATACTCTCCGACGAAGGTAGAGATCGCCAACGGATCTGCGCAAGGTTGCACGAATGCTCATACAATATAGGGCCGCCCCCGCCTTAAGCAGGCTATTGCGGATGCTTACTCGCCCTTCTTTGGCAAGAAGCTAAACCCCGAGACCGAGGTCTCGATCACGACCGGCGCAAATGAAGGTGAGAGATTGGTATAATTCACCTATGAATGGACATTTGGCGCTGACAAGCGACCAAAAAATAGGCATGCTTAGTGCCTTCATGGGCTTCATCGAGGATGGTGATGAGGTCATTATCTTCGAGCCCTTCTTTGACCAGTAAGGAGCACCGATATTGCGAGAAGAGTTGAAGGCATACTAATTCACTTGGAATAGATATATTAGCAACATCGAGATGCCCGGCGGTACCATCCGCTATGTTCCCCTCCACCCACCCAAGGATGGTGCGACCAAGACATCATCTGCGTCGGAGTGGACTATTGACTTTGAGGAGCTCGAGAGGGCCATGAACCCCAAGACAAAGATGATTGTAAGCATGCAATACCGAGACCTTCATGAGTACTCAAGCTAATTGTAACAGGTCTTGAACTCACCGTAAGCAGCCTTGATCTACAAAGGCGAATAAAGTCTCAACTAACTGTGTGTTCATAGGCATAACCCCGTGGGAAAGGTCTTCTCGCGCGAGGAGCTCGAGCGCATTGGCGAACTTTGCGTGAAGTACAATCTTATCATTTTGTCTGATGAAGTTTACGACCGCCTCTTCTATACTCCCTATACTAGAATCGCTACTCTGTCTCCAGAGTTGTACGAGCGCACTTTGACCGTGGGCTCTGCCGGTAAGGCCTTCTACGCTACTGGTTGGCGTGTCGGATACCTCATCGGCCCTGAACACCTGATCAAGTACGTTGCCGGTGCACACACCCGTATCTGTTACAGCAGTGTGTCTCCTCTCCAGGAAGCAGCTGCTGTTGCTTTCGAGCAGGCAGAAAAAGAAGGCTTCTGGGACGAGAGCCGAACAGATATGAAGGGTAAAATTGAGCGGTTCTGCGAGGTCTTTGATGAGCTCGGTATCCCGGTATGTGATTACTCTAACCCTTAAGTATCAATTCTACTTTGCCATACATTGACTTTGCTGACAACAATCTCTACAGTACTCTGATCCTGAGGGTGGATACTTCGTGCTTGCCAACATGGCCTCTGTAAAGCTGCCGGCTGACTACCCATTCCCGCCTCATGTTGCTAGCCGTCCTCGTGATTTCAAGCTCTGTTGGTTCCTCATCCAGGAGGTTGGTGTAGCTGCTATCCCTCCCACTGAATTCTACACTGATGCCAACGCCAACATTGCTGAGGATTATCTCCGCTTTGCGGTGTGCAAGAATGACGATGTTCTTGAGACTGCCAAGGAGCGCTTGAGAGGGCTGAAGAAGTATATCGCCCAGTAAACAAAGACAATCAGGGCTTTGATATGTGAGAAGTGACGAGATATGCATAGAAGTGATATGAAGCCAATAGAAATTGGATATAAAGATGAAAGATATGCCACAAAAACTAATTCCCCATGAATCTTCTCTTGCATGGTTTACTTGTACAGATCTACTCATGTGCAGCTACGTCTACATGACTTAAAGCACCTAGGAACAATGAATCAGGCACAGAAGGACAAAGGCACAGTAGGACAGAGGCACAACCACGCGACGGTCTTTGTTCCTATAAACAAAGGAGGGGGCGATCAACTCCCCCCTCCAAACCGCCGCCACCACCGAAAACGTAATACAAAAAATGGGCATCCTGGACCTGGGGGGCATCCACCGATTGAACACTGATGATATCTCTCTCCAAACCAGCCACCCCAGGTCCAGGACCCCGGTACAAAGAGGGCTAGGGAAGGGACGGCTCCCTACCCTGACCACGGAATCTCCACCTCCATGGGGCCCGTTCCCGCCCCGTCCCAACCGACGCCACGGCGGAATGTCCGCCGGTCCACTGTGAGGACCTCCGAGAATCCTGCACCACGCGTGCGAGCCTCCACGTCGCTCACCGAAGGATGGGTGGCTCGGTGCGCCCTCAGAATCCAATAGTTGGATTCTAGGGCTTCGCACACTCTCCGGAAGCCCAACCCCATACGGTGGTTACCGAGCAACGTGGGGAGACGCTCGCTCACGCAAGTCGGATCCTCGCAGTGGCGTCGGTCAGCACCGACCCACTCCGTCTCGCAGGCATGCCGCAAACCAAGATGGCTCTGATGGATGTTGCCACCCATCTCGAGTCCCATCTGGTACCGCAGCATGCCGTCCATGTCCTTGTCACTGGCCCACATGTTGTGGGCCCGCATCCAGTCCCGGACAAGCCGGTAAAGATAGTCCACAAAGTCTGGATGTTCAACCGCCGCTGGGAGGAAAGAAGGGTTAGCATATGATCTAAAAAGTAGGCAATGGTGAGGGTTGTATGATATCAAAGCGCAGGCAAACTGAGAGTGAGGTAAAGCTGAAAGTGTAAAGGAACTAAAAGTGAGATGAAACTTACCGAAGAGACAGATTGCAAGGCACCGGCGGAACCGGTCCTTCTCTTTGGCGTCCTCGAATCGCACAATGTGTGCGATTCGAGGTGAACATCGCAGCGCCAAGTGACTGGCTGGAGCGTCCTCAGCCCTCACCAGGTCGTCCCACTCCGCGAACACGAAGTAGTCACCTCGGTCGCGGGCGGAACTGAACCACAACGCCTGACGATGGCGCTCAGGGTTGTCCCACTGGTGAAGGCTGGGAAGCATTGGTGGACCCACGAGATCGTCGTACGGAATCGAACCGGCCACATTCTGGTGCAAGGCTTGGAGCTTCCCGCAAACTCCCCAGTGCATCTTGGCATCCTCCCACAGGTGGTCCTTGCCGCAGTAGCGGACCAAGGAAAACGGTCCGCACTTAGGGCAAACAACGGAGCCCCCATCCGCGAAACCACAGGCGACTTGGCAGTCTGCCTTCTGGCAAAGAATGCCAATTATGCTCAAGTCCCACTGTGGTTCAGGGGGTGGAGGCCCGATGTTGCCGAACTGCTTGGCTGTGGGAGTCGGTTCATCATCCTCAGACGACTCGGGTGGAGACGGAGAACGACCTTCCACTCCATCTTCCTGGGAAGAAGCGTTAGAGACGGGGAACTCGGCGTCCGCATCGCGTGTTTCCTGACGCTTCATCAAGTTCTTACACTTCCGTCTCTGACGCTTCTTCTTTTTGTATGCTCTCTTCTTATCATGTTGGCTAGACTCCGCTGGAGTTTGGTCATCTGCCAAGACAGTGCAAGATGAACTGGAATCGTAAGTCGTAGACCCAGCGGAGTCTGCAGTGGACAAGACAGAAGAGGCAACGGAGGTCGATGGAGGGTCGGCCATTTGGGACGAGGATGTGGTTTTCTGGCCCTCGGAAGGCCCTGTAATCTTTTGTTAGCATGTATTCGAAGCAAAACATATGTAAAATGTGATTGCATACCTAGATTGGCCACGTCAAAAGACTGTCTCCGACGCAAGACTGGCACCTGCGCCTCGTGGCCAACAGGGTCCTTTTCGGAGTCTAAATGATAGTTAGCAGCTGCATCAACTATGATATAAAGATTAAGGGCTTACCAGAAAACCATACCTCGCCCCTGTTGTCCGAGACAGGGCGCCGAAGCTCAACCTCAGGCCCCTGCGGAGTCAAGCACAGCTCATCTGAAACCTTTGCTGGCTCGTTTCCTTCCGCTTGCACTACTTCTTCCTCGGGATCCTCATCTATCTTCGGCAAGGCGCTCGTAGGTGTGAAGAAAGGCGACAAAGAGGATGAGGGGAAGGGAGTTCGGGGGGAGAGGTGGGTTCGGGCTGTCTCAAATGATGGATAAGATGGGGTAGTCGAGTCAATGGGGGTAATAGGGACCGGGGACGCATTGACTGTTTGTTGGCCAGCAACTGCTGCAAGTTGCTGCTCGGTCAGGACATCCTGTGGAGCGATGTCGTGCACTTCCGGAAGTAGGCCATCACGCTGCTCTGTCATGTTGTGTGTGGTGTGAATAGAAACTTGGTTTGCGTCTCTCTTTCCTGTGTCGGAGCTAGATGAAGTAGGTGTGCGCTTTCCCTTGCGCTTGCCCTTAAACCTTTCGTTGCTCTTCCGGGTATCAATCGTGAGTGTAGAGACCCGCTTGGTCAACTCTTTCTCGGGTGACATCTGATAGGCCGACTCTTGCTTTGTCGACTCTTCCCTCGTTGACTCCTCCCTGGTTGACTCTTTGGTTGACTCTTTGGTTGACTCTTCTTCTTGCTCTGTCAACCCATGCTGGGTCATCTTGTCTTGGGGCAACTCTTCCTCGGTCAACTCCTTGGTCAACTCTTGACTTCCCACTTTCTCCATGGTATGTTCCTCCACTAACACTGACTGCCCTGGACTTGGCACAACTGACGCATTAGACTTTTCGTCCTGATGGGTTCCTTCTTCAGCTGTGGAATGTTCACGGGCTCTCTTTGCAGGTCTCTTTGATGACTTCTTTCCTTTATTCTTCTTCTTTTTGGAAGAAGAAGCTGGAACGTCATCGACAACCAACTTCCCAAACAGCCCGTTACCTATGCCGCTAGTCCCTGACAGCAGACATTGAATGCGTAGCCAAATCCGGACCGGAAGCGCCATCCATTTGCCGTAAGTGTACTGTGATATGTTAGTTAGATCCCGTGATTATTGGTGAAGACTTTATACTGACAGGGTCTTTTTTAGAGATCTTCCAGTAGAAATGGTCACGCTCGTCAACAGTGACCATCATCTGCTCCCCCGGGTTGGCGTCCTTGACACTCACAAACTTGAACCTCAGGGTTGACGATTTTTCCTTCGCCTTCATCCAGCTTACTCGGCAGCCGGATGATTCCCATGGGGCTGTCCATTTCATGTAATAGCTGTCCCGCTTGGGGTTCGTTGCCTCTCGGCAAGCCGGTGCGGAACCGGTCTCAACGTTGCTCATGGCGATCTTCTTTGGAGAAGTAAAGAGTGCTTCAATCGATCTCATGATCCCCATCATGCCCTCTGGATAATCGGTGGGGATCTTGAAGTCAACGCGCACGAGCTCAGGGCTTTCAATCACTGCATCAAGGTCGCACTTCGGGTTGCCCTTGCTGTTGTTCTCCATGCAGAACATCGGGCTACTGCTCCGCCAGTCCTTAATCTTCAGCCTAAGCTGCCCATTGTCCAGAGTGAGCCCAGCCTGTTTATCCGTCCAATTTTTTGACTTGACCTGGGTCATGTCGGTGTCTGCCCTTGGGGGTCTGCTTGCCTCCGGAAGCCCCATCTCGGTTCTAGTTGACTGAGGATTGAACAGTTCTGGCATACGGCCTTCGACGAGTGTGGAATGTTGCTTTATGGCTTCGACCTTGGAGTCTATGAGGCGTTTCTCTGCCACAACCTCCTCTAGAATTGCCTTGAGCTGTTCCAACTGAGCTCGGCTCACTTGATATACATCGGAGCTGGGCAGCTGGGTGTGCGATTCCGACTTTTCGTCCTGTCCCTGTACAGGTTCAGATTGGAGATCGTGGGGCGATATCTCGCCATCGGCAAACTTGCTGAAGACAGTAGGCATTTCGTCTGATGGTGACGATGAACTGGGGAATTGATCTCGTCGGTCAGCGACTCTCTATCGAGTTATGCTTCCCTTTGGATTGGAAGACGTACCGAGTGGGAATAAGGATAAGGTACTTGATGTCCTCTGTCCGGTATTGGAATTGAACTGACTCTGCATTAGTTGAGGTCCATGGATATCCAATACTGCAGTTAGCAAGAAGACACACTTGACAATCGGCAAAAGCCAACAGTAATCTTGCTCCTCACTGGGTTTTTTGATGTGTCAGTTGAGGCGCATAGAGGAGCTGCGCGATGAGCTTACCAAATAGTCTTTGGTCGTCACGGGGCTCTCTTTGGTCCAAGGTTGTTTTGGTCTCATACAACAGACTGTATGGACTGTCTTGACCATGCGTCAGTCGACGGGACGATGAGTGGTATGTGCGGCTTCACGACAAGCGACTTACCAAGGTTGGTCCTCAAAACACTAGAAGGCACTGAGACTTGATCTCACAAAAAGGATCGTGGATGCTGCTTAATCATGCAGGCCCCTTTGTGGGCGCTGGTGGTGACCTAGCGCGTGAGAATGTGCGGCAACTTGCTGTGCGAAGCCTAGCTCATGCATACACCATGAGGCAAAACAAGCTTTTTCTCTTTGACAAAAGGGCTTTATGACTCAAGGAGATCAAAGGGATGAAAGGGGACATACACAAGTCACGAGTATGGGTGCGTGTGTTGTGGATGCTATTTGAATCATGCACCATCAGCCAATGTTCATGGGTGTTGATGGTAACCCAACGCGTGAATATGCGCGACAACTTACTTTGCGAATTCCTGGGTCATCCGTTATGAAGGCAAACTTTGTCTCTTTGACTAATAGCTTTCAGCTCAAGGAGATCAAGGGGATGAGAAGGAGCGCACGAACCAGTTCAACGGGTGTGCGTGCTGTGGGCTACTTGAATCAGTCAAGGTCCATTGGTGTTGGTCGCGAACCAACGCGTGAGTATGCGTGACAACTTACTTGTGGATCCTGGGTCATTCGTCACGAAGGCAAGCTTTTGTCTCTTTGACCAAGAGGTTGAAGTTCAAGGAGATCAAGGGGATGAGGAGTAGTGCACTGAAACCGTCAATGGTTGTGCGTGTGAGAGGATTGGAAGAAAATGATTCGGACGAGTCGAAGATGAAGAACTCAAAAGAGACAAGCTTCAAGATTCGACACGATGGATGAGACAAACACTATGCACGTGGTACTGTCAGAGTCTTCAATTGGAAGTCGCGACTGACCAGGCGAGCGTGATAGGAACGGAGATACATACATTTGCATTTTCCGAGCGCTTGTTTTCTTCGATCTGGTCAGACAAATCAGTTGAACGTCGAGGTATGCAGTAGCCTTGATGGTATTTATGGTTCTCAACAAGGTGGTGTCATGCATCAAGGAAGAAAACATACTGAGGCTTGTCTTGACCGGACAATTCCGTGGGTTTCCGTCCCCAGAGTGTGAAATACGTGATACGAGGTCGCCGTATTGAACAAACGATACGGATTTGTGCAATACCCTGAACTTTACATCATATCCCCACGCCATTAAAGCTACATATTCAAAGACGGGTGCCAGCTTGAGGGATATCCCTCGTTATTGGGGGGTCTTTCTGGCCCGCTGATCAAGAGACGGTGCCGGTCTGAGGGACATCCCTCGTTATTGGGGGGTCTTTCTGGCCCGCTGATCAACAGACGGTGCTAGCTTGAGGGACATCCCTCGTTATTGGGGGGGGTCTTTCTGGCCCGCTGATTAAGAGACGGTGCCGGTCTGAGGGATATCCCTCGTTATTGGAGGGTCTTTCTGGCCCGCTGATCAACAGACGGTGCTAGCTTGAGGGACATCCCTCGTTATTGGGGGGTCTTTCTGGCCCGCTGATCAACACACGGTGCCAGCTTGAGGGACATCCCTCGTTATTGGGGGGGACTTTCTGGCCCGCTCATCAAGAGACGGTGCCAGATTGAGGGACATCCCTCGTTATTGGGGGGTCTTTCTGGCCCGCTGGTCAAGACACGGGTCCCCATTATTGAGCTGTCTTTGCAACACCAACTAACCAAAGACGAGGTCAAGGAACTGACATAAAGGCTCAGAGGGCATATGACAGAGGTGATAATTCTGATACTGTTAACAGAGCTGTTCTTGCGCTAGCTTTAATGTATTTTAGCTACAGATTAGGGATTCAATTTCACTTTGCTTATATCAATCTTCTTTGCAATACATAAGAGATTGGAAATTGTACTTCAAAAAGCCAGTAACACAGGTATATACTCGTAAAGTATCATAGGTTAGTGCAGCACAAGAAGCCTTCAGCATGGAATTCCATACATATGTAGAAGTCATGGCATGTCGTTGCGAGTTGTTAGGGTGCGAGTTTGTCACGTGGAGTCACGTTTTCGACGTACTCGGTGAATGTCACGTGATGCGTTCCTTTCAACGCCGGCGACTACAACTCGAATAAGCATCAAGTACTTTTTTCACACACCTCAACCCTTGGTGAACTTGTTAAATGACCTATAATAACAATAGAATATATTGCAACATGTTTACTTATCCTTATATCATCAAAAATTGTGCGTGTAGAAATTCTGCTCTGCACTCGAGTGAGCGAGTCGGTGAATCGATTCACACGAAATCACCGAGTTAAGCGGCAACAGCCAGAATAAGGAGTAAACCCCAAGGGATGTCAAACGACATATGTATCGTCTACCCACATGACAAGGGACCAAAATATCTGCACAAGCATGATATTAAGATCGACTGGCCCTTACTGTCCGGCTATTGGCTCTCAGTCGTGGGCGGCTAAGCGCCCATGGCTATATTTGGCTGATTGTCCACTCCGGCGCTTTTGACACTCAAAGTAGCCAGTGAGACGCTCTGATGCTTCATGAAACAAACCATTGCACAGACTCCTCGTCTTCAGTCTTTATTTTTATACTTTCTTTGTTTCGAAATGGTTATGGTTCGCTCTGATTGGGGCTGTCACGACTATACGGGGTTGCCAAGGTCCATTCAACTGCTTCTTTATGAGCAACATTGGGCCATTGCAATGTCTGCTGCCGCCCAGGATGTCTGACAGTTTTCAGGTGACGTTTGCTGTCTGCTATATTTGAAGATTCATTGTCCCTTTCATTTTGATTCTATTGTTCTCTTCTATTCATCTATTGAGCTCCCCATTCATTCAACATCTATAAGAAATTATATACACCATGTCCCTCCACTAACCCGGCTCTTTTCCTTTGCTCTCTTTATCCTCTTCTAATATCTCTCTGTTTTTATGCAGGCTTTGCATATTTTCCCTTGATTTAATTACGCCTCCAAGCATTCCCGGTCTTCGCTGGACGAGATCACATCTGAAACATTTGGCAACTATCTTTCGAAAAGAAAAGAAAATTACACTACAATGGTATTCTCCCGATCTGGGCGGTCCATCTTTCCACTTCTCCCGCCTTATGGAGCTCACGATTCAAGCACGGGGCGGATAATTCCTCTACATCCAGATGGCCTCACTCCCTATCTCGGTCTGCGAGCTCGACTTTCACAAGTATGGATCAATCGGTGGACAATACTTTTACTGCTTATTCTCTTCCGAGTATTGATTGCAGTCGGCGACTTGCAGTCCAACATGGCATCCGCCAAGCGTGAGGCGCTCTCTGCATGCACGTCGGTTGAATCCATGGGCAGCGCGATGGCTTCAATGCCGTACTACCTATCCAAGGGTACCAATGAGCTGGTGGCCTCCTCAGTTGATGAGGCCGTTTCTGCCCTGAAGTCCGTGTTGTTGTTGACTATCACGGGCGTCGGGGAGATCCTCTGGTTTGTCATTAATATGATGTACTCCACCTACGCCTGTCTCATTACAATGGCCGTCCGCGGCACAGTAGGGGCCGGCATCGAGCTGGTCAAGGAAGCTACTGAGTGGATCAACAAAACCCTCCAGTCAATCAGTGGCGAGATTGAGAGTACGGTCAATGAATATAAAGACGAACTGAACTCATTCCTCGAGACAATCAACAAAGTGGCCAGCGTGTTCTCGGACGATCCTAGCCCAATCAACCTCAACAGCTCGATCAGTGCACTGGAGAATCTGTCTCTTCCGTCGTCGGTCAACCGCACGGTCGAAAAGCTGGACAGCGTCGTCCTTCCCAACTTCAAAGAAATCCAGAATTACACCAAGACCCTCTTCCAAACACCCTTTCAAGAAGTCAAGGACTTAGTCAACAGCACTTTAGGCACTTACAGCTTCGATCGGTCTGCTCTCCCGGTCCCTGCCAAAAAGCAGTTGGCCTTCTGCAACGACAACAAAGGTATCAACGATTTCTTCAACGGGGTCACCGAGTTAGCACTAAAGGCACGCAAAATATTCATTGCTGTCCTCGTTGTGGCTGCTATATTGGTGTGCATCCCAATCGCATGGCAAGAGATCCGCCGATGGCGCTCAATGAAAGAGCGCTCCCAGTTGGTTCGCACGGAAGCCCATGACCCAATGGATGTTGTGTACATTGTCTCCCGGCCATACACCGCGGCTGCGGGTATCAAGGCCGCAAGTCACTTCAGCAACAGCCGCCGGCAGATCCTCGTGCGATGGGCCATTGCCTATGCAACATCCATCCCTGCTCTTTTCGTGCTGGCTCTTGCACTGGCAGCACTATTCTCTTGTCTGTGCCAATACCTGCTCCTGCACTCGGTAAAACAAACAGTCCCAGCGTTGAGTGCCGAGGTGGGAGAATTCGCAGACAAGGTCGTTGACTCACTAGAGAGTGCCTCGACAGATTGGGCTACCGACGCCAACAAGGCCATCATGGATCTCGACACCGACCTAAACCACAATGTCTTCGGCTGGGTCAACAGCAGCACGCAAGCCATAAACGGGACTCTAAACTTCTTCATCTACAACACATCCAGCGTACTAAACGAGACCTTCAAAGGTACTCTGCTGCAAGAGCCTGTCTACGAACTATACGAGTGCCTCATCGGCCTTAAAGCGGAGGCACTCCAAAAGGGTCTGAACTGGGTAGCTGAGCACGCACATATCTCGCTCCCCACCCTTCCAAACGACACATTCTCCGCCGGCGCCTCCTCCAGCATCAACGACAGCTCTAACCCCTCTGATAGTTTCCTCGCCGATGCAGGCGACCAAACAGCCAACAAAATCACGGAGGTCGTCATTGCTGTGATCAACAAGCTCGAAGAAGCCGTGCGAATGGAAGCCATCATCGCCACTGTCATCCTCCTTCTCTGGGTGTTCATCGCCTTGATTGGTATCACTCGCGCCATGATGCTTTTCTGGAGCCGCGATAAGCACCGCGGCGAGGGGGGTCAGGGTCATGTCCTGGATCCCGTGCCCAATGGTGGACCACCATCTCAAGATCCGAATGGCTTTATTGAAGTTCCGCTTACTGCTATCCCGAGAAATATGTCCGGAGGTGGACACATTGTTCCTCAGTACACAGCGGCGACAACCTCCGCGCCTGTACCGAATGAGCCGTCGTCATATGTTGACGAGAAGGTTGGTTTTGCAGGGCAAAGGAACTATGAGCATGCATTGCAGGCGGACTCAGGTCCTGATCTAAGGGGAAGTAGCTACGTTGTGTATGATGTGAAGCGATGACGGAAAATATAATCCTGTCTTCCTCCATCTTTCGTCTGATCTTCGCTTTTCTGCAGAGAACATATACTCTGTACTCTCTCCTTTTGCCATCTCCGGCATTTCAATGTATTTGACCTGGTCATTCGTTTCTATATGGGCTGGTGTTCTGTCATAATAATTTCCAATAAAGATAGCGCTTTTAGTTTAGAATCAAGAATGCCACTTGATTTCAAAATCAAAATTCCCATCTGCGAGTCGTGTTAAACATCAGTCTAGAGTAACACCCCCATACAACACATCGGGAGATTGATGTAAACATGATAGAACAGATTCAATTTGATTGTCTTACAATATACTAAACATAAGCTCCAATACAGGGTGTAATCTCATACAAATCGTAGGCCATGAAGTCGTAGCCACTATATGGCAACAAAGAAGCTCTTCTCCCCCTCCTTGGGTTGCACTCTCACCCGTTCAATAATCGGATCAGCACAGCTAGTCCGAATACGCTCAGGGGTAGCAGGGGACTCCAAAGAAAGCACGTCATTCACATTCCACTGCTTACGTGCAGCCTTCAAGGCGTCACGAATGGCAAAGAAGACGGCACTACCCATAAACAAGGGCGGCTCGCCGACTCCACGAGAGCGTTGAATAGTGCGCAGGTTCTCCCACTTCACATCCTTCAACAAACTCACATTGAAAATCTGCGGGATATCACGGAAGCCAGGAATTTTGTAGTTGCCTGGACCTCTGGTAAATATCTGACCCGAGGCACGGTGCCAGAGACTCTCTTCGGTAGTGAAAAGACCTTGTCCTTGTATAAAGGCGCCTTCGATCTGGCCGTAGTCCACTGAGGGGTTGATACTGTGACCCACATCCATTTTCACGTCGGCGCGTAGAGGCGTCCAGTCACCTGTCAGTGTGTCGATCTGGACTTCGGCTGCGGTGACACCTTGTGTGAAGTAGAAGAACATTTGGCCGCTGTTCTCGCCCCATACGTAGCCGATATCCGGGGTACGGTAGTATCCTTGTGCGGAGAGGTTGACACGGGCGAAGTAAGCCGCGTGGGCAAGTTCTTTCATGGTGGCATTGGGCATCTTCTCACGGAAAGGACGTAGACGTTCGTTGATCTGTTCACACGCATTGAATATGGCATAGCCGTTGAGATCGGAGCTGGCTGAAGCAGCGGTTGCGGAGGTATTGGCCACTGTATTGGTCGCTGTCTCGGAAATGAAGACGCTCGCCTGCGGCACTTGCAACGCTTCGGCGGCGATCATGGTCATCTTTGTGTGGAGGCCTTGTCCCATTTCAACACCACCGTGTGCTACGAGGACACTGCCGTCGTGGTAGATGTGAACCAAAGCCCCTGCTTGGTTCAAGAAGAGAGCTGTGAAAGAGATACCGAACTTGGTTGGCACAATCGCCATTCCACGTTTGGACCACTTATGCTGCGCATTGTACTCCTCAACAGCCTTCCGACGCTCTTTGTAAGAGCTCTCCTCTAGCACCTGCTTGTACATCAACGGAACATACCAATCCTTGAGGGACTGGTTGAAATGCGTCGTATCATCTGGCTTGTACATGTTGATGGCCCGGATCTCTTCGGCTGGAATATCCAGGTGATCTGCAATCTCCGATATATAACTCTCAGCGAAGAACAGGCCTTGCGGACCGCCAAAGCCACGGAAAGCCGTGTTTGACACGGTATTGGTTTTGCAGATCCGGCCACGCACGTTCACATTCGGTACTTTATACACGCCATCAATGTGCGACAAACTTCGCTCCACAATGGCACCTGATAGATCTTGCGTGTGACCTCCGTTGGCATATACATCTGCATCAAGCGCAAGGAGTTTTCCTGTTTTGGTCACACCAACCTTCCATCGACAGAGGAACGGATGGCGTTGACCGGAAGTCAATATATCTTCATCACGATTGAGCATACACCGCACAGGTCGTCTTGATTTTGCGGCGGCAGTGGCACAAAGACCAGCCAGCTGGACAGATCGCGACTCCTTGCCACCGAAGCCACCACCAAGTCGCTTCACGCGCGATACAATTTTATTCGCAGATACGCCTGTCACCTGAGCGACATAGGCTTGTCTGTAAACGATTAGTTTATATTCCGCATGAGAAATAGTCAAGAATATTGCTACTCACGTTTCGGTGGGATTCTGGGTACCACTCCAAATCTCCATTTCGCCATCCTCCGGCTTTGGAATTGCCACGCAGGCTTGGGTCTCCAGGTAGAAGTGCTCCTGGCCACCCATTCGTGAGACTCCAGTAAAGATGTGGTCAGCTTGTTTGAAAGCTTCCTCGGTATCACCATTCTTGATGTAGCGATAGTGCTCAAAGTAAGATTCCGCCTCAATTGCCTCCTCAATCGTAAGGATGCTCGGGAGGTCTTCATATTCGACCTTGATAGCCCTCATACCTTCCTCGGCAATTTTAGCACTAGTCGCCAGAACCAAACCAATCGGTTGACCAGCAGTAGTAACTTCATCCACGGCAAAGAAAAGCTCGTCGGACTTGGGCTGCCCCCACCAGTTTGCTTGAGGATTAGGGAGATCCGTGTGGTCCACGTAGTTCACAACTCCCGGAATGTCCAGTGCAGCGGATGTGTCAACGCTGAGGATCTTAGCATGAGGCTTAGTAGACAGAAGCATGCAAGCGAATAACTCATTCTGTTGCACGGGAATATCATCCGTGTATTGGGCCTCTCCAGTGGACTGCTTCAACGCCGCAACATGCGGAGTTGCTCGCCCAAGGATCTTCTGTTGATAGGCGACGGAGGTCTCAAGGTCTTTTGATCCAGTAGAAATTGCTCTCTCAATCTCAGCAACAACATCTGGATCTAGATCCGAAGCCTTCACATCGAGTCCTGAAAGTACATCGTAGTAGAATCTGTAGAAGAAGCCCAGAGCCAAAGCCTTCCGGTAACTAGCCATACCACCAGGAACTCCAAACGGCAGGTTGAAATCCTGCTCCAGTGCACTCATGACTCCCTCCAGGGTAGCAGGGTTCGTAAACTTCTTGCCAACCAAAAACGCCTCAGCATTCTTCGCTGAGACGGTCATGGCTGCCATGCCACCAAACACAAGATTGGCACTGACCACATCGTTGGTCTCAGAAAGAGTCACGCGTAACGCGGAATTGACAATGGCAATATCATCGTCCTTCCGCTTGGCCTGTTTGTAGGCCCGCATGTGCTCTCCCTGTGCCTTCGCGGCTGGAATGCGCAAGCTAGCGATGATTGCGTTGGGGGCGAGGGCGGTTTTTCTGTATCCTTGGAAGAATTCGGTCATTGGAATTTCAGTCTCGCCTTCGAGGGATTTTGCCACGAGGATAGTGTTCGTTGCTACCAAAACGGGGTTAAGATCAGAGATGGGCGACGCAGTGGCCAGGTTACCTGCCGGGGAAGCGACGTTGCGGATCTGTCGCCCAGCGAAGTAGAGCAACTGCTTCTTGATCGCTTTGAAAGGTTGGCCCCTGGCATCGCCGTATTTCTCTACCGCTTGGTCACAGATGTGCTCGAGGTCCGTCAATGACACATTTGCACCAATCTCCAGATAATCGTCGTGCAAGGTAAATTGTCGCAATTCGGGGATGTCTCCCAGGTAGACGGAGGCCGCGTATCGCATTGCCTTGAACTTAATCTCAATTTGTGTCTCCGTGCTTCCACCAATTAGTTTGGCGCCCGGGTGGACGTTCTTAATCTGCAACAGTTGCTCGACGGTCACTGGTCGGTACCATTTCTTCTTCTTGTTGCCATATGCTAAAGGTCGGTATTCGTGTTTCCGCAGGGCGGCAGGGAAGATCAACTCTGTGTCTGAACTGTATGGCTTGAAGTCCGGCGCAGGGAATTTGTAATCGACTGTCTCGTTCTCTCCAGTGTTGGTGGAAGACCCTTTACAGCAACCACCGGAGCCGTTTTTCTCCATGCAGCAGCCTGACCCACCATTGGCAGAGGCCTTTCCGCAGTTGTTCGTCGAGTTGAAGCTCTGAGCAGCATCTAGGATAGGTCGGTAACCCGTGCAGCGGCAAAGATTTCCATCGAAAGCTTCTTCAACATCATGCTCCGAGGGAGATGGGTTGTTCCGCAGCAAGGCATAAAGAGACTTGAAGCTAACAGTCAGCTTCAGATTCCCTCCAAAAAAGCGAATCAAGCAAAAGGGCCACATAGGCGTACCATGACTATACCAGGAGTGCAGAAACCACATTGGCTTCCATTACCGACCGCAATCCGCTGCTGAATAGCGTGGGGGTCCTTCATATTCCCAATGCCTTCGACTGTGATAACATGCTTACCGTCAATGCTAACGAGTGGAGCAATACAGGCATTCACGGAGGCATGATAGATTTTCTTCGTTGTAGGATTGATATGGGAGACGACCTATTGACCAGATAACCCTCTGGTTAGCACTAGGTGCATAACCCGATATAGTTGACTGAGACCCACCACAGTGCAAGCACCACAGCCTCCCTCGGCACATCCAAGCTTTGTACCTGTTAAACCAATACCCCGCAGGTATTCAAGTAGAGTCACTTCCGGGTTGATCGTATCAACCGCAACCTTGGTGCCGTTGAGATAGAACCGAATAGTGTCATCCCAGTCCTCGGTCAAGGCAGACAGGCTGCTCGGCTTCTCAACCGCGACCGTGGAGCCCGTCTCTAGGATTCCGGGCGCCATGGTGGAGATGTAGCGATTGTGGCGATAGTTAGATGTAGGCTTTCAAGGGCGAGTTCAGGTGTGCATCTTGGTTTTATAACGAGGCGAGTTGCGGGCGAGTTGCGGGCGAGTTAGGGGAGCTTGTCCGCAACATGAATATATTACTAAAATGAAGTCTTCGAGAGGTTAGTATCGAAGGAGGGGAAGTCCGATGAGATCAGTTCCCCAGAGATCGATATCAGGCCCACTTGGGACTTTCCGTTATCTTTGCGGGGATCGCCACAGTCCGATGAGAAGTCGGGTGACCATCGGATTCTTGGCGTTGTTTTGCTGGGATTACTACTCCTTACTTATTACTTATTAACTACTTATCTCGATAGTTATTGTCCAGTTGGTGAAATTTCTATATCTGAATTACGTCAAAAGGAAGGAGGAAAATAAAGAAATAGCTACAATACATATATATATAAAAAAAATGGTTCGTAGATGGTAATCCCGTAAATGCTCGCTCACTGCCTCGAGCCTGCGAAAGGTTTCTCGTCCTCTTCCCACTTCTGACGTTCAACGACGCTTCGGGCCCTGCAAATAACTGAATTAACAAGAGTCTATGAGATGTTAGAGACAAGGTAACTTACCGATAGGCCTTCACAAAGCGCCAAACCTCTGTGTCCGCGAGGTTCCAAGCCTCAACAACATCCTTGATGCCGATGCGATTCGTTTCCTTGGTCTTAATTACTTCGCGGGCCTTTTGGATGAGTTCATATTCTTTGCCAACGCCTTGCTCGCTTGGCGTGCGATCCTGCGCGCTCTTGGCGGATTCTTTGTCGTTCTCGGTTGCGGGATCAATCTTACTCCCACGAGGAATCTTGAAACCAAACTGCCATTCAAACTCATCCAAGAGTTCCGAGGGGAGACTCTGACCTGCCTGTGCAGGAAGAGATTCCACTGTCATCCACAAAGAAGTCCCGACAGCATCTTCGCCTGCGACAACCTGCTTGAAAATTACTCCCCGGTATGAAGAACCCAATTCGGGCCCAAGGTGTTCCTTGGTCACCTCAGACAACCATGCGTCGCGGTCGGTCTCCCGGCGAACCTGTGGTGTTGTGATCTCCTCTGAGTTCTTCTGCAGACTGATAAGAGTGTAGGGGTGAGGAAGGGTACCGATGGTGAACAAGAAGGTGGTGTTTTTATAAGTCGAAGGTTGGCTGATACGCATGGGTTGCTTTGCAGACCCAGACCCGCACGGCCGACAATCAGGTTCATTGGGTGGACAAGAGTCGGGAATGGGCGACTCGGGGCACTGAATAAGAGCCTTCGCCAGTCGCAGGGCAGGTTCCACCAGCGCGGTAGTGTGCTGAGGGAACGGTTTCAGCACGGCCAGTCCGGCGGGGAAGGAGCTATGGAAGTGATTGTGCAGGTGGGCATTAATCAGTTGGACAAGAGCCAGCTGACCACTCGCAGGGTTCTGGGTCATCTTTTCATGCACGGTAGAGTAGCGGGAGGTGATGGCTGCAGATTTATAAAATGCCAAAGCATTCGGCGGCTCGACCTTGAACGATTCCGGTGCAATTAGATCGACAAAGGACTGAGTTTTATCATCGAGTTTCAGGACTGCGCTCTGAACGGCCGCATCGATCCGCGACTTGTCCGCCGCGTAGAGGCCATTCTTGAGGTTTTCGAATCGGGTAATTGATTCTGGGACACTCCCACGGCGGAGGTATGAGAGCATGGGATCATCGTAACGTGCCATGGGGAAGCAGTGGAAGTCTGCCAGTAAGCCGGTGCCCATGTGCCCCCACGCAAGCCAGGCGAACACCTCGTTCTGTGTTTTGGGCGCGAGTTTCCACTTCTGAACAACTTCATAGTTGGGGTTTTTCATCGCATCGCCCGGAGTCAATACTACGGGCTTGAATCCTTGAGCAAACCATGCCCGACGCCATGCGAGAAGCAATTCCGCATCGGCATTCTGCAAATCCTTGAGATCCTTGCCATTGGCTTTGTTGGGGTTATATTTCGCATCGTAGTACGTGTAGATCGGTCGACGTTCGCGAAGGGGAGGGAGGACAGAGCGATTCTCATCCAACGTGATGGCAGAGGAGAATGGGTTCAACCACTCGAGTGTGCTGTACCATTTCGACTCGCCGTGTGTGCTGTTGTTCTGTTCTTCGGGCTGCTCGTGCGAGGGAGGGCGGAACGAGGGCAGGTGGAAGTTGCTTAATGAGGGTAGTTTCGGTGTGGGCACAAACTTGGCCGGGCCTGTGGCTGATTGCTCCCCGGTATCAGGGACCGGAGAGGACGAGAAAATGAAAAGCAAAAGCGCGACGAAGACAATTACAGACAGGAGGGCTGTACTCCTGTGAGGAATCATTTTTCCAACATTCAATCCAAAGGCCCTGTATAGAGGCCCGTGAAAAGTTGAAGAAACACGTGTGGCTTCAGACCGCGACACTTCTCCTGAAACTCCGCCTCGAACGAGACCGGATTTGGCCAATGCAGTCTTGGCAAGAAAATGATGAGAGATATGAAGGCAACTCAACGCACCTTTATCTGAATCTGCTGGTCCTGACCCTAGCTTCCAATGCTGAGCCAAATACAAAATAGAGCCCTTGATAATAGTCTTTCGAACTAGGATGGGGATGCTGATTCCTTACTTGTCTGAGATCGAAGATCAAATGATGACTCAGCCAACCCATTCGCGATAGATCCATTGGAACCCTTATGACCTCATCGGAAGAGTGACCCGTGAACATCTAGAGGCTCTGGAATATGAAGCCTCATGGTTAACCAGGTATATGTTCAACATATGCTCCTCCCTCTTTGGATTATCATGGTCAAGGTAATTGGCACGTCTATTCCCCTATGTAGGGTTTGTGTCCATTTACAAGCAACTACTAGCAGTGATTTACAAACACTTTATATCTCTGTAGACGTTGATCTAGATCAATGGAGCTATGTGAACACTCTATAAGGTGATATATATATATCAGGGATGCTCCACATGTTTCGCATGTTCCACTAAATCATACATACATAGCTTGGAACTACCGGCATATGCTGTACATATATGCCTTGATCTCTTCACCAAAAAAAGACATGTGCGATGGTTGGGCTTCTATTCTCAACACCACAAGAGTGGCTGTCTAGGGCAAGTATAGTAGTCTCAATGCCAAAAACACTCAGTGAATCAGACAAAGAGGAACAACCAGACCTTGTACTCCGTACAACTCCTTAGTTCTGCCAATCTGTGCCGCCTTGGACTGGAGAAACCTCAACTCCGACGCCACCCCACCATGTACAAGGCGGTGAATACTCTGTGGGGAAAATAGCTAATCAGTGCCTCAACTCTCATTGGCAGAAATAGCGGCGAGATCGGACTTTTCCACTATGGGGGGGTAATTTTAACATTGAGTCATCGTGTCTTTCATTCTCCAACTCTTTCAAACATACTGCAATTATGGCTGTGGGAACGGCCTCTTTGCAGGACCGTCTGGAGACATGGGCACAAAGGTTGAAGAACCTGACTGTCTCTCCATTGACTCGCGATTATCCCGATACACAAAAGACCGACAGCAAGAGAGTCATTGAAGCCTTCGAGTCTCTTCAACTCCCCAAGGCGAAGCTTACAGGCTCATCATCCAGCTTCATTGCTTTCTTGACTGCCTTTATTATCCTGGTAGCGCGGTTGACTGGTGACGAGGACATCGCTGTGGGCACAAACTCCAACGAGGATGGTCGTGCATTCGTCATTCGGGTTCCCATTGATACCTCGGAGTCTTTCGCCCAGCTTTATGCCAAAGTAGACAAGGTATTTATATATGTTTCTTGCCGTAGTGTTTACTGCTAATGGTCTTGCAGGCATATAAGGAGGGCTCTTCCCAAATCGTGCCCTTGGGCAGCCTTCGCTCGTACATCCAAGAGAAGTCCAAGTCCGAACGCACCCCAGTCCTCTTCCGATTCGCCGCATATGATGCCCCTGCTTCCTCGCAAGATTACCCTGCGAACACCTTTGATACTACTGATTTGGTGGTTAACGTTGCACCTGGCTCAGCTGAGGTCGAATTGGGCGCATACTACAATCAGCGCCTTTTCTCAAGTGCTCGTATTGCTTTCATTTTGAAGCAACTAGCCAGTATTGCTAGCAATGCCGCCGCCAATCCGGATGAGGCTATCGGACGTATCGACTTGATGACCGAAGATCAGCGCGCACTCTTGCCCGACCCAACGTGCAACTTGAACTGGTCTAACTTCCGTGGTGCCATCCACGACATTTTTACCGCCAATGCGGAACGCCACCCAGAAAAGCTGTGTGTAGTTGAAACCCAGTCAAGCAGCTCCCCTCACCGCGAGTTCACCTATCGCCAAATCAATGAGGCGTCCAACATTCTCGGACATCATTTAGTACGATCTGGCATTCAGCGGGGCGAGGTTGTCATGGTCTATGCCTACCGTGGTGTGGATCTGGTGGTTGCTGTCATGGGCATTTTGAAAGCCGGTGCGACTTTCTCCGTTATTGACCCTGCCTATCCTCCGGAACGTCAGAACATCTACCTTGATGTTGCCCGTCCCCGCGCTTTGGTGAACATTGCCAAGGCCACAAAGGATGCAGGTGAACTTTCGGATATCGTGCGTACTTTCATTGACGAGAATCTTGAGCTCCGCACTGAAATTCCTGCACTTGCCCTACTCGATGATGGAACTCTCGCCGGTGGATCCATAAATGGCCAGGATGTCTTCGCCAACGACGTCGCGCTGAAGTCCAAGCCTACTGGTGTCGTCGTTGGTCCTGATTCTATTCCGACCCTGTCTTTCACGTCCGGCTCGGAAGGCCGGCCGAAGGGCGTTCGTGGCCGACACTTCTCTCTGGCTTATTATTTCCCTTGGATGTCTGAGACTTTCAAACTCACCCCAGACGAGAAGTTTACTATGCTGAGTGGCATCGCTCATGATCCTATTCAGAGAGACATTTTCACCCCGCTCTTCTTGGGTGCTCAACTCCTGGTGCCCGCTCGTGAGGATATCCAAAACGAAAAGCTTGCCGAATGGATGCAGAAGTACGGTGCTACCATTACTCACCTTACGCCTGCTATGGGTCAAATCCTTGTCGGTGGTGCCTCTGCCCAGTTCCCTGCTCTTCACCACGCCTTCTTTGTGGGTGACATTCTGATTAAGCGAGACTGCCGCTCACTCCAGGGACTTGCGCCCAATGTCAGCATTGTGAACATGTACGGAACAACCGAGACCCAGCGTGCTGTCAGCTACTATGAAATCCCTAGCTACGCCAGCAACGAGGGCTACCTGAACAATATGAAAGATGTCATTATGGCTGGTCGCGGAATGTTGGATGTGCAGATGCTGGTTGTCAACCGCTATGACCCCACTCGTCTCTGTGCTATTGGAGAGGTCGGCGAGATCTATGTTCGCGCAGGGGGTCTTGCAGAGGGCTACCTTGGCTCCCCGGAACTGAGTGCGAAGAAGTTCCTTAACAACTGGTTTGTTAACCCTGAGATCTGGGCGGAAAAAGATCAAGCCGAATCCAGGAATGAGCCCTGGCGTCAATTCTACGTTGGTCCGCGTGATCGCCTTTATCGCAGTGGTGACCTAGGCCGTTACACGCCATCTGGAGATGTTGAATGTTCTGGCCGCGCCGACGATCAAGTGAAGATTCGTGGTTTCCGTATTGAGCTTGGAGAGATCGACACCCATCTCTCTCAGCACCCACTGGTTCGTGAGAACGTGACCTTGGTGCGAAGAGATAAAGACGAGGAGCCCACATTGGTCAGCTACTTTGTACCTGATATGAACAAGTGGGCCTCATGGTTGGAGAGCAAGGGCCTTAAGGATGATGACTCTGACTCCGAGGGTATGGTCGGTCTGTTGCGACGCTTCCGTCCTCTCCGTGATGATGCTCGTGAGCATCTCCGGACTAAGCTCCCTACATACGCAGTGCCGACCGTTATCATTCCCCTCAAGCGCATGCCTCTGAACCCGAACGGCAAGATCGACAAGCCCGCGCTTCCTTTCCCAGATACTGCAGAGCTGAGCGCCGCTGCACCCCGCCGCGCCTCGTCTGCATTGCAGGCCCTCTCTGAAACTGAGCAGACTCTGGCTCAAGTCTGGGCCAAGCTCATTCCCAATGTGACTTCTCGCATGATTGGCCCGGATGACTCCTTCTTTGATCTCGGCGGCCACAGTATCCTCGCACAACAAATGTTCTTCGAGCTTCGCCGTAAGTGGCGTGTTATTGATATCAGTATGAATGCTATCTTCCGCAGCCCGACCCTCAAGGGCTTTGCCAGCGAGATCGACCGCCTGCTAGCAATGGAATCATTCGCAACTAGCGATGACAAGACTCTAGCTGTGCAGGCTGCCAATGAGCCGGACGACGAGTACTCCAAGGATGCCGTCCAGCTTGTGAATGAATTGCCTAAGACGTTCCCTCAGCGTACGGAGGCTATGCTCACTAGCGAACCCACAGTGTTCCTCACTGGAGCCACTGGTTTCCTAGGCGCACATATCCTCCGAGATCTACTTACCCGCAAGTCTCCTTCCACTAAGGTGGTGGCTCTGGTTCGGGCAAAGACCGAGGAGCTGGCACTCGAGCGACTTCGCTCCACTTGCCGCGCATATGGTTTCTGGGATGAAGCGTGGACTGCCAAGCTGCAAGCTGTCTGTGGTGATCTTGGAAAGCCGCAGTTTGGTCTTTCCCAGTCAGTATGGGACGACCTTACCAACCGCGTCGATGCTGTAATTCACAACGGAGCCCTTGTCCACTGGGTCTACCCCTATGCGACACTCAGACCGGCTAATGTCATGGGTACAATTGATGCCCTCAAGCTGTGCGCCAGCGGAAAGGCCAAGCAGTTTGCCTTTGTCAGTTCGACCAGTGCTTTGGATAAGGATCACTACGTCCAAGAATCCGAACGTATCATCGCCGCCGGTGGAAATGGTATCAGCGAAGACGACGATATGGAGGGCAGCAGAGTTGGCCTTGGAACCGGTTACGGACAAAGCAAATGGGCCGGTGAATACCTTGTCAAAGAGGCCGGCCGCAGAGGCCTGAGGGGAACCATTGTTCGCTCCGGATATGTTCTTGGTGATTCGGTCACCGGAACTACCAATACTGATGATTTCCTCATCCGTATGCTTAAGGGCTGCATTCAAATTGGCCTTCGCCCGAATATCTTCAACACCGTGAACATGGTGCCTGTTGATCATGTGGCTCGTATTGTCATTGCCACTGCCTTCCACCCACCTGCCACAGGCGTCAACGTCGCCCATGTTACCGGACACCCTCGTTTGCGCTTTAACCAGTTCCTTGGTGCGCTCGAGCTCTACGGATACAATGTCCCTCAGGTTGACTACGTGCCTTGGTCTACTTCCCTTGAGCAGTATGTCAACGACGGCGAGCACAATGACAAGGAGTCTCAGCATGCTCTGTAAGTCCCTCACTTTGCTCAGCCCCTTAATGGATGAATACTGACCTTATTTAGTATGCCCCTTTACCACTTCGTTACCTCAGACCTTCCCTCCAACACCAAGGCCCCCGAACTGGATGATGTGAACGCAGCGACCGCTCTGCGTGCCGATGCCACCTGGTCGGGCGTTGACGCATCAGCCGGTGCTGGCGTGACTGAGGAATTAGTTGGCTTATATGCCTCATACCTTGTCCAAACCGGTTTCCTGCCCGCGCCGACGGTTGCTGGAGCCCGCCCTCTGCCTGCTGCTCAGATCAGTGAGGAACAGAAGAAGACTCTGTTGAGTGTCGGTGGCCGTGGCGGTACATCTTAAGAAATTTATAAAAAGATCTCATGTACTTATTCTGATTTTATAAAAGCAATTGCATTTCCAAGCTCCCCAAAAAATGTGTAGTAAATTGAGCCATCAAAGACGAGGCTTGTATTTTGTATACAACCCTGATAGTACGGAGTCGTTCGATTCTTCACGAAAAAGCCCGATTCGCGGATCTGCCCGTTCTGTGATACTCGGACTCACCGTTTGGCTCCCCGCTCTTTATTTACTCCTCTTGAGAGTTTATATAGTCCCCAACATATCTTCTGTCTTTCTTTCTTCTGTATCTCTCTCCATTAGTATTCCATCATGTCTGAAGGTAAGTGTGAGAGTGTTTATGCGCGTCCTTGGCAATTCAACTTCCCCGTCAGTTTTTCCCGCTTTCTCTCTTATCGGTCATTCAACCCGAAACTGTCGGAGCTCTGTGAGAAGTACCACGCATCGGTTGTTGGGATTAGTTATCTCCCTAATCGTCTGTGTAGTCCTCTGGTCTCCCTCAGTCGGCGGTTCCCTTCCCCAATCCCTATCATAGCCCACCTACCTCCTTTTCCCCCTCCATGAGTGCTGCAAGACTCACCGGGCGAACTGCCTGACTCACCGGGAGAACGGGACTCATTGCGCGTGCAGCGGGGGACTCGGCGATTCCCGGGACTCACCTGGTTCCCTGCCCATGACCCTGTCTCGAGTGACGCACAGCATGACCGCTCTGTCAGCACCTCACACCAAGCCCCTCTCAACATCCATACTCCTATCCTGCGCCAGTCGTCAAGACACTAACGCAGAATCACCCTCGAGCCTGGCCTGAACACACGTCCCCCAAAACCCAAAACCCAAAACCAAAGACACAGACTGACATCGCCCGTGCGTCTCTCACAGATCGATATGCAACAGGCCTGCGCCTGAACAAGGAATGGGCTGCACAGACAGCCCGCAACCAACCCGAGCTTTTCCCCACCCTTGCCTCCGGCCAAACGCCGCAGATCCTGTGGATCGGGTGCTCCGACTCTCGCTGCCCGGAAACCACCTTCCTAGGCCTCGAGCCCGGCGACGTCTTCGTGCACCGCAACATCGCCAACGTCCTCCACCCTGGCGACCTCAGCTCCTCCGCCGTTATCGAATACGCCGTGCAATACCTCCGCGTCAACCACGTCGTGGTGTGCGGCCACACATCCTGCGGTGGCGTGGCGGCTGCCCTGGGCAACAAGAACCTGGGTATTTTGGACCCGTGGCTGTTCCCCCTTCGTCAGCTGCGTGAGCGCAACCTTAAACTTCTGCAGTCCATGCCTAGCGAAGAGGCGGCGGGCAAACTGGCTGAATTGAACGTTCGCGAGGGCTTAAACATTGTCAAGCAGAAGAGTGTTGTTTTGAATGCGATTCGGGAGCGAGGGCTCCAACTCCATGGCCTGATTTATGATGTTGGATCGGGTGTGCTCAGTGAGCTGGACACTGAGGACTCGGAGGAAGTTATCAGGGCTCGTCTGACGGCTTTCCACACGGAATGAGTTAGCGGGGTTTGTTCGGGGTTTGGGAACTTTTCGGCCGAAGGCCAACTCATTGCGAATCTAGCGTAAAGTCATACATAACTAGAACATCTCTAGATAGAATATTTCTAGATAGAGTGGAAGTGTGTTTGATGCATTGATGAGACATAGATGTTATACAAAAAGATTCTCTTTCTTTCCCTGGGAGATTGGGACTCTCACAACTTGAAAGATCGTATGGCATGATGTGTGGAGCAAGGGAGATCCGCAATTGCCAACGAGGTCAACGATGAACGCCCACGACCAATCAGTGTCCAGGTGTGAGACACCTTGGTATAGTGTCTGGGTCCAATCAGAGACCTTTTAAGGCGTTTAGGGCTCTGTACGAAGGATGTTCTCTATAATCTTTCTATAATCTTGCCAAGCAGCTCAACTTGTATGCCGGGTAGCAAATTGTAAGGACTAGGTATCTTTTATATAGCAACTCCATACAAAAGGTACATAGGCACAACATAACGCATTATTGCACTTCGCATCTACCTAGTTTTCTTACCTTTCCAGTTCTCTTTATTGTACCCCAATGGTGATCCAAGATAATGTCGATGCGTCTATAACTACCTAGGTACACCCATGGATATGTAGGTATCACCTAAGCCTCTCACCAACAATGGTGGAATAAAAGAATAATACCAGTGATATTCTAGTACATCTTAGAAACACTAACAAACACATGTGTAGAAGAAGGTGTAATAGTAACATAAGACGTGGGACGTAGGCAAACATCTAAGGGTAATTCCTTCCAACCTTGGTTCCTTCTCTGAGTACTTGAGTCTCCCTCTGCCTTCTTCTCACTGAAACTTTTTTCTTCCCCTTCCAATTCTCTGTTGACATCCATCATCCATCATCCATCTTCCATCTTCCATCTTCCATCATGGCGATCGATATCTCAGATGGAGCTGGTAAGTCTATCAAATCTCTGACACTAGAATATCATTCACCTCATGCTAATGATCAAAGCTACTGGTGGTAGTATCACAATGCCCGAGGCCATGGATATACAGTATGAGCCTGCTGGCACCCTCTGTGATTTCCGCACCCTCTACCAGACAATGCCCGATGGTTGTGGCATGAACTCATGGACCAAAGAAGTACCCGCCGACTTGCCTGATACCGTCGAGGATGCAGAGTCGGCACAATACGCACTTCTCGTGAGAAAAAAGAAATGCTACGATGGACGCAGGAGTCTGTCCATTCACTCCATTGTGGTGCAAAGCGAGCGTCTCAAAGAGTTCTTGAAAAAGGCACTGACAGATTATCCTGGTATCACAACGACCTTGAAGCGGCTCGAGGTCACATCTCCTTTCCGGCCTTTTGTTCATCGATGGGAAGCGATCACCAAATTGCGAGATGAAGAGCAGGACCCGACAACCAAGGCTCATGTGGATATGTTCTACCGTATCATGGATGAGGAACTCAGAGATCTGATTGACCGCAAGAATGACCTGGTTGCCAAAGGGGTCATCACTCACGACTTGGCTTGGACGATCCTGGAACCTCAAGGTGTGGTCCTTTCTTCGAGTGGTGGAGCACTACGCGCCTATTCGTTCGCGCGAGCATCATCGGAACTTGAAGCATCCGCAACTGATTATTTCGCGGTCGAATACGTTGACTTTGACGGAAGCAAGTTCGGATACATATCCTCGTTGATTACAATACCCTATTTCCCGGGCACTACACCAATTACCTCGCTGCCTATCTATCCACTCAGATATCACCCCGAAAAGGATACTGTCCAAGAGTTGTTGATCTCACGGGGCAAGAAGTGGGAAGCGTACA
Organism: Penicillium rubens; assembly: GCF_028828025.1. Classification (NCBI taxonomy): domain Eukaryota; kingdom Fungi; phylum Ascomycota; class Eurotiomycetes; order Eurotiales; family Aspergillaceae; genus Penicillium; species Penicillium rubens. The sequence goes on from NW_026890600.1 coordinate 8,371,329, forward strand.
AGGGGTACCATTTCAAATCCTATGAACCTTCAAGCAGCACGGACTCCAAAAGTCAGGATGGCAATTCCAAGAGTCGCGTCATCATTGACATGGAGGCATACAACGAGCACAATTCTCGCATGCGGTCAGCAAGGGATATTGACGGGGAATTGGATGATGCACAATGCCTCATCGCGACCCCAATGCTCCATGGATATTCTCTGAATGACAAGGAATGGGGTACTTTCCACGTGGATCATCTGAGAGACATTGAGTGGGATGATAAGGCCTTTGAGTCACTAGTCCTACCGCGCGAGCAGGAAGGGCTCAAGGAGGTGATATTGGCCGTTGCAAAGGCTCAATCCAAGAAAGTGGATGCATTTGACGATGTCCTTCGGGGAAAAGGCCAGGGTTTCATTATGCAGCTCAGCGGTCCCCCAGGAGTCGGAAAGACCCTTACTGCCGAAAGCGTTGCCGAGGTCATGAGGGTTCCTCTTTATGTCATGAGTGCGGGAGACCTTGGAGTTGACGCTGGAGAGTTCGAAACCAAATTGCAAAGCATCCTGCAGCTGGTTCCTAAATGGGGCGCTGTTCTTTTGCTTGATGAGGCTGATGTCTTCATGGAAGCCCGTGATTCAAACAATCTCAATCGCAATGAGCTTGTCTCCATCTTCTTGAGAATGCTTGAATACTACAAAGTAAGTTCCAACCTTTGGATCATTAAGGCCGGAAGATATGTGGGAAAGATACTCAAAAGTTACATGTTACTGATCTTCCATCTTTCTCTTCAGGGTATTCTCTTCTTGACCACCAACCGTACACAGAATATCGATCCTGCCTTCGAATCTCGGATCCACCTTTCCCTCACCTACAGGGAGCTCGATGCAGAATCCAGGCGCCAGGTTTGGACACAGTTCCTAAGCCGCTCATTGAACATTGAGGCCCTCACGGATGAACAACTTGACCAGGTAGCCAAGTTGCAATTGAACGGTCGCCAGATCAAGAATGTGATCAAGACAGCCGGTCTCTTGGCGTGGTCCAAAGGGCGTGAGGTTCGGTTTGAAGATCTGAAGATGGTGCTTGCTCTGAGGGATCTGCAAAAGTAATGCCGGGTGAGACAAGGGGGCGTACTTCATACTCCGTATTGATAATGAGATAGTAGCTAGCTAGTAGCAGTGCAGAGACGACTTGATATTCGAATTCCAGGAAGAAGTTCATTTTATGGCTCACTCTTATAGCTCTAGACGGCGTATACAGATCTGTGCCTTCCCTTTCCCAGTTAGTTGTACCGCTCCCGATTTAGCGGCCCAATACACCTACTGAAGTGGAAGATACCTTGGTGAGCCTTACAGTGGTATCCATGGATTTCCACTTATTTTCCATGAAAGTGGATCCAACAGTAACCTTGGAAGTATAGGAATATGAAGTCAGGGGCGCGCCGAGTCATTCTGTTGCCTGAAATACGAGGCTCTAGAGTTGTGGACGGCCCACTCCTTTGGGTCCTCTGTTGCGCATTCCAGAATATCCGCATAACTCTGCCCATCACAATTCTTCGCTTCTCGGTTCGCCCCTAATCCACAGAGCTTCTCAATTGCACGAACTTGGCGGTTTCGTGCGGACTTGTGTAGGGGTGTTTCGTGAGTGAAGGTATCCCTAGCATCCAAGTCGGCGCCGAAGCTCACGAGCAATCCGATACCAGGGATCCATCCCGCCGCAGCAGCTAAATGCAGAGGCGTTATATCTTCCACCATCAGCACATTAGGATCAGCCTGGGCTTCAAGTAGCATTTTCGTGATCCGAAGTGATTGCAAAGCCACGGCGAAATGGAGGGGTGCTTTCTCCTCGGGATATATTAAGTGAACATTTAGGAGAGCTCCGCTGGCGATTAATAGCTGCACCAGTCGAATGCGTTTAGCAAACACAGCCTCGTGCAAAGATGTCCAGCCCTAAGAGGATATGCAAGTAGCACTGTAGAACAATTTCCCAGCGGAAGAAGGTAAGGGACTCACGTCGTAGTAGCTCTGCGCATTCACGTCTGCCTTTTTCGACAGCAATAGCTTGACGATTTCAATATGATTCCCACAAGATGCCTCTTGTATTGGGGCTCGACCGGCTGTTCTCCTCGCATTTGGGTTGGCGCCATACTGCAAGAGCAGCTCGACAACTTGCTTATGCCCCTTTCTTGCTGCCCAGTGCAAGGGGGTAATTCCACTGCAATGATGGGGATTGTGGCCTCCGGCCCAGCCACTGACACTGTACTGACGAGCCGATACCGAAGCGCCTGCTTCAAGTAGTAACTTTGTGATTTCACATTCCTGCTTCTGCGGTGTGAGAAAGTGCAGTTCTACCTTTTCGACCCCGAACGTCCACGTCCACATGTTGGACGACTGCTTTCACGACAAACTTTGAGTTGCCATCGATCCCGATCTTCAATTCTCTGGCTAGTTTGATTCTGGTTTGGATGCCGGTCTTTGGCTTTTCCCTTCTTGCAATTGAACGTTCTATGGGTTTCTTGGCTGGTGATTCATCTTGCTGGACGTCGACAATGGAGGTAGCATAACTGCTTAACGCTGAACCCGCGTCGTCGTTAAAGTCATGGTTTTGGGCTATGACCCTGCTTTCGCTCTTTATAGTCGACTGCTTAAGTGCCAGAAGCCTGCCATAGATAAGCCATATATTCCTACTGACACATGGAATGCAAGGAACGAATATCAAAGCAAATGAAGTGAAGTAACTCTTGCCACTTCCATCATGCAACGTACAATGTGATACTCCCCATAGCATCCCCGAACGTGGCTTTCGTACGTTCCAACTCAAGGGCCGACGCAAAGACCTCCTTCCGCTTAAAAAACCAGCTCACATTCCCGCTTCTCATCCGCAATCGCTCAACTGAAATGGGATGGCCAGCTTCCGAGTCTTGTCTAGAAACCTGAAGCGAAGAAATATCTGCTCTGAGGTGCGGAGTTTATCTTTCGTTCGACTCAGCGCAGCACGGCAATTGGAGATAGGATCGATCAATGTCTTCAGCGCGCTTTCTATCTCCACATCCCTATCAATAGCCGCTTTCACACTGGCGCTGCCTAATGATGTTTCGAGATTATGGAATAAGGTGCAAAACGCGCGCACGTCTCTACTCAGCATGCTAATCTCTTGGGGCGCATTGTGAATAACGGAGAAGAACTCGTACACTTGGAGAGCTGTTGTCGCAGCTGCCTGGGTTAATTGTAGAACTGCCGCGACGGTACCAACTACCTCGGCCATTTTGGGGAACGTAGTCGATATAACCGGTTTGGGATGTCAATTTCTTTCTCCGGGTAACGTGTCACAAGTTTCGCGTCCACAGACTTAGAGCAAAAGCGTTGAAGTCGAGCGCTCACGTTCGTATTAGAGGATGACTAACACTTGGCCCCGGGGGCCAGGGGTGGAGAATACAGAGGGACCTCCAAAATATTCCATTGTACATCGAAGTTACAAATGGAAATCCTTTCTGGCCTCAAAGGAGCATTATCGTCCATCTATAGGTCCTCGGATTCTAGATGTGATTTCCAATATGTTGATACACAAGTGCCAAGGTGTGTGTGGGATGTGTTGCACTCGGTGCCGCCCGCTTGCCGCCAACAGGTCCGAGTACAAGGCTAAGCAGGCAACACCCAAAACACATCAGCCAAGACTTTCACTTCTCCGGTTACCGTCGATACAGCAGTTCGCTTAGAGGATATGGATTTCAGTCCCAATGTTCGAATGTTCCAACAAATACTTCCGGCTGTCCCCGGGGACCCGTTCCCCCTGAACGCCTATAGGGCTACGGGGCTCGTCGTATTCGGATACACAGACACAGGCCCACTCCGTTCCATACGAGAATACGTTGAACTTGCAATGTCAAGACAATGCTAATGTGACCTCTTAAGGCTGAATGACATTTCCCCGGACCGCCGATCCTTGTCGGGAAGAAAAAAATAGTACACAAGATCACCAATCACACTACACATCAAAACACCCATCATCTCCAAGGCTGAGGCAAAGGCCCCCTGGCTCAGGTCCACCTTGTGTTGGCTAGTGCACCCGCACGATCCGGCTGTCTTATAATTATAATCCAATCCAGTCGATGTGGCGCTCTCATGCCACAACTCCGATAGTATGCTGTTGTGGAGCACGCGAGCAATCAATTTCTTTAACTCCCTATTTTTCTCGTCTTTTCCCTCTTTTTCCTGACCCTTACATTGTACAGTGAGTATAAACGGATTGAAAAACAGTCCGTCTCGAAAGATTCCTCATGTTGGCCGCGTTTTACGTCGGGCCATTATGATCGTCACTCGTTTTCATCATCCGCAGCGCTTGATTTTGTCTATTCTGGTGCTTTCCGGTCTCTGCTCCAAGTTGCTTCATATATATCAACATCGGTCTCTTCCTTTGGGCCTTTTGGCCCTCTACTTTCCAACATTCTTTATCCAGGAGGTTCTCTTATTCGTTGCAGTATGGATTCTCTTATATATAACATCCGGTCGGTGGTCAGTGGTTGCCGTTATCATTTCAGCGATTGTCGCGTGGGTTCACCTTTTCGTAAATGATATGGACAACTATGTTGACTTTTACCCTCAGATGCATTGATTTATTAGCAACGTCCTCGCAAATTAGTTTCTATTCTCAGACCGGCAGCGAAATTCGATGGGATGCAGCCAGGTCCGTGGGCGCCAGTCGGCAGGGAATGAAGTTAATATTGAGCGGGCTGGTGCCTATGGCTGCCACTACAACAGTCATCACGGTGGCTTCCTGGCTTTCGGCTCAAGGGATCTGGAATCTCATGACCCGCTGGCTATGCTCACTCGCCAATATCGGAGACACCAAGACTTACACCATGTTAACGGGCCCCTCGGATCTGAGAAGTTTGGTATCGAATAGATCTCGGTTGTGGACGCTTGTGGGCACCGGAATAACGATCGGACTCTGGCTGATCCGGCCGTCAATCCCATACAATCATATGACAGGAGCTCTACCCTTCACCATGCTCGGTGAGCAGTCTCGGGCTCGTCGGATGACCATTGAAACATTTCCATTACCTGAATTGCTGGCGGAGGAATATTGGGAGCCTGCAAATGGGCACTACAAGGGGTGGGCACCCACATTGGACGACTCAGGTAACACTGCCTATGGAAATAATAAGCCAGCCTGGGCGCGAGGCCCTCTTCCTGCTGCGTTTGAGAGATGGATTGTGAATCTCGATTCGAACGCGCCCGAAACGAGCTTGGAGGCGTCTAATTCGACCGTTCAAAGCGTGTTCAAGAGAGACGAAAACGAATCCGATTCTGGAAGTCAGAACAAGACAGTTGAACCGCGACATTACTTCTATAATCCTGTTCACGATCCCATGAGGATAAGCAACCTTGATCTGGAACCACTTGGCCCTCTGCAAGAGGCTCTGAAGGACCATCCCATTCCGATCAACCACATTGTCTTTGTGTTCTTGGAAAGCGGCAGGAAGGATCTGTTCCCGCTCAAAAATGATTCCCACTTGTACACCCAAATTCGCGAATCGTATGAATTATTCGGAGAAGAGGACGAAGCCGATCTACACGACAAACTGTCTCAGATAACCCCCGTGGCAGAGATGCTTACAGGGGAGCAATCCGGCTTTGGCTCCTCAGTTAACTCAACGAATTCCGGGCTAGGTGGTCTCAGCTTCGACGGGATATTATCGGGGAGCACTCTCTCTGCTAAATCGCGTCTTGTCAACTACTGCGGTCTTGGGCCGCTCCCGGTGGACTTTATGCATGAAAATGATATAATTCCATACCAGCCGTGTCTGATGCACATCATGGATCTGTTCAACCAGCGAAAGAATTCCTCTAGCTCTGGAAATTCCACCAACGGTCACCTGGAACGGGAGTGGGAAACCATCTATGCGCAGTCTGTCACTGGGGAGTTTCAGGCACAAACTCGGCTTATGGATCTGCTCGGTTTCAAGCAGACATTGTATTCAGAAGACATTGATGTGGAGGACGCGAAATATTTCCATGAGGATATGGAAAAGATCAACTATTTCGGGTACGTTGTCGAGCAGGATTCCTGCAGCTGTTCTTCGTGTGTAGATACTAACTTGGCCCAGTTATGCCGAAACTGAGGCCCGCCCCTACATCAAAGACATGATCGACGAAACACTTCGTCAGAACAAGAGACTCCTCCTTTCGCATTTCACCAGCACCACTCACCACCCTTGGGGTACACCCGAAGGCTGGAACCGAGATCAATATTTCGGTGATCTTCACAAATCACAACACGAACTTATGGATGACTTCCTCAACGCAAACCGCTTCGTCGACGCTTGGCTCGGGGAGTTGATGGGAATGCTAGACGAGGCAGGTATTGCCAACGAGACCTTGACGGTCTTCGTGGGAGACCAGTACGTATAACTTCCAAATGGCCAACCCACCTTACCAGCCTGACCTCTAACCAACGAAACAGCGGCCAAGCATTTGGAGAAGACTGTCCCGTCACAGGAACCTACCACAACCCACACGTCAGCAACTTCCGCGTACCTCTAGTGTTCCACCACCCCTTATTACCCCGCATGCACCTTAATGTCAACGGCAGCGCCGTATCCATCCTCCCCACGATCCTCGATCTCCTCGTGAACACCAATTCCCTCAACGCGGACGACACAGAAATCGCTCTGGATCTGATGAACGAGTATGAGGGCCAGTCCCTCATCAGGCCATACCGCACCTCGCACAATGGCCGCGAAGCCTGGAACATGGGCGTCATTAATGCCGGTGGCTCGATGCTGAGTGTTGGCTCCGCTGCTGTGCCCTGGCGCCTCAACCTACCATTGAACAATGACTTCGAGTACCGGTTCACGGACTTGAATAAGGACCCGTACGAGCTTGAGCCTGTGACGGGCTGGACTATGGGGTCGCTTGCTGCGGAGGTGCATTTCAAACATGGGCCTGAGGCTTTTGATTGGGCTCAGAAGGCCGAGAAGGTTGGCCTTTGGTGGGTTGCGGAGCGGAAGAAGCTTTGGCATTATCGTGATCCTGATGAGTGAGGTGCTGTTGACGATAGTGGACAGCTCGTCTTTTGTTTTCTCTTTTTGGTCCTTGGAGCGACTTGCATAGCATGCATTTTTGGGGTATGTGGCTTTTTGGTTTTCTCTTTTTGAAGCGGTTCATGTTTATTGGTGTAAGATAGTGTGGTTCCCTTCCTCTGTATAATATCTGGGTTGGGTAGACCTGCTGTACATAAAAAAGATATGATTTGTGCCATTTCTATTCATATCCATTCTAGGCCACTATTATCATATGGAATAGTCAACACATCAGAACAGTCACTATCGTTGTACTGTTCAATTAATATACCATGTCGCATCTATAGAAGTCAGTCTGGCAGTATCTAAGGCGGTAAGCCCCTCGGAAATGCAGATCTTCCCGTTATGGAAGTGCCAGGTATGTGGACAATCATACCAAAGATTCGGAGAATTATGCTTATGTAGCTAAAATCGTGAGGCTAAACACTTGAAGTCCAATGCTAACAATTTGATGCTTCATTTCCAAGGTTGTTGCCGTATAGACGGTGACATTACCAACAGGCAAGAAGTGCTGACGAGGCCTTACGGATTTTGCGGTCCACTTGAAGATCTTCATTAAGCCTGACGGGAAGAAAGCACCACATTTCTCCGTTTCAAACCCCCTCGCGGCGTCAGAGGATCCAATTATAACAGCCTTTGCTTGGCCCTTCCGCCCCTGCCATTCGCCCACGGGTCTTGGCGTCTCCTTCGATCCGCACATAACATTGCCTTGTCTAGACCCCAGCGATAGTCCCCTTTCCTTTTCTCTTCTTCATGACTTCCCTATACCACGCTCTTTGAAGAATGCTGCTTTTCAGCGTTTCATTGCTGTTATGGCTGTGCCAAACCGCACTGGCGCAATATTCCAGTGATGATCTCATGTCATTCGTTACAGTCCGTGCCCCATATCCCAGAAATTGCTCGATCGCGCTAACACCGTGTTCTTCAGCTGCCCGATGTCCGGGCAGTGAAATTCAATGTCCACTACGAGAACCGCGAGCGCGTTAGCCCCGGTTACTGGTTCGTCGCTCCCTACCTACACATTGGCCCCGATCCACCGTCCACCTTGTACGAGCAATATCAGATCGGTCCCCATATCTACGATAGTGAAGGAGTGCGTTTACACCAACCCCCTGCGATACAGAATCCCGACAACTGACCATATTTCGGTATAATAGCGCCTCATCTGGACTGGCTCGCAACAATTCGACAACCGGAACGTCTTCGATTTCAAAGTCGTCAACAGCCTAGGCCCTGACCCACACCTTTCGATGGTCTTGCAAAACTCGTGGGATCGAAATATAGACACCGGGTATGGAATGATCTTGACCAATGATTACCATGTCCAACGAAAGCTTCCTTTGCGGAAAGATCTTGGCTCTTTTGACATCCACGAGTTCAACATCCTGGACGACGGTAAGACTGCGCTGGTCACAGTCTACCTTTCTCATGAGATTAGCCTAGAGGAATTTGGTCTCCCGACAGAGAAGACTTGGCTTGAGTCCGGCGGGTATGCTGAGATCGATTTGAACACTGCCGAGATTGTCCAGTGGTGGGACTCTTATGGTCACATTCCTTTACCGGAGACCGTCCATTACAGCCCGTATTCTCCGGTAGAGGGACACCCTGGCTGGGATTATGTGCATGTCAACTCAGTTGATAAGAATGAAATTGGGGACTATTTGATCTCATGCCGGTTCACGAACACTATCTACCTCATCTCCTGCATGGATGGAAATATCATGTGGCGATTGGGTGGAAGACATAGTGATTTCGTGCAAGATTTCACCTTTTCGAAGCAGCACGACGCGAAATTCGTGGAGTCTAATGGGACGCACCACATTATCTCATTTTTGAATAACGCCTCGGACGAGGAATTCAACGAGGAAAATATGTCGTCATCCCTATTTGTCGAGTTGGATACCAGCGTGAAGCCCATGACCGCCAAAGCTATCCGGCGCTACAACCGCCCCGATCACCAACTTTCAAGACTCCGCGGCAATACCCAGCTGCTTCCAAATGACAATGTGTTCACTTGCTGGAGCAAAGAGGGATATATTTCCGAACATGCCGGCGACGGAGAACTATTGATGACCGCCAACTTCACCTCCCCACGCTATTCATCCTACCGCGGGTACAAATTCGAATTCACCGGTCGCCCCACAGCACCACCCGACATGGTGGCGTCAGTCTACGGCACCGATGAAACAAACATGGTGACCACATTCTGGGTCAGCTGGAACGGCGCGACGGACGTCGCATGGTGGAATTTCTACGCGCGAGCCAACGAATTCCACGACCCCGTCTTTATCGGCAAGACCCCTCGGTCCGATTTTGAAACCATGTACATTGCCCGCGGATACCTGGACTGGGTATCTGCCGAAGCAGTAGATGTCAATGGCACCGTCCTAGGCAGGTCCGAAATGCACCGAAGCAAGTCCCCCGACTGGAAGTCTGTCGGATACAGAGGGAAGTCACCCATTCCGGTTGACCCATCGACCATTTACCAAGAAAGCAATGGCGCAGAAGGAGACAATGCGGCTGACAAGTCTGGTCAAACGTCACCGGGTGCAATTGACACCCAAACACAGAAGACCACCCAAGTCCTCAAGCATACATACGATGCTATCCGCAGCATTGGCGGTATCTTCTCTTTCGTTTTACTTCTTTGTCTGTTTTTCGGCGTTATTGCATGCTATATGATCATCCGTGGCTGGCGGGTCCGCCTCTACCAGCGTCTTCGTACGGAAGATGGGTATTCAGACGAGCGGGCGCATCTCGCGTCGCCGCATGAGGATTAAGTTTCTTTTGGTCAAGAGCATCGGAACACTGTTTGCATTATTTCCGGAGTTTTTGTACATTATTTTTCGGGTCTTTGGTGGACTCAGTCCAATGTGTATATAGTACTGGCTACTGGCTTCATCGACTACCTGGCCATATCGGGTGTTTTTAGCTTTCGTGATATACCTGTTCACACTGAACATCAAGTGTGATTCAGTTCTTACTTCTGTTGTATGTGGGGAGGATTTCGGGTACGATCGGTGGCAAAGGAACCGAACGAAATAGTAGGTGCGGCCCATTAGGCTCATGTCATCGCTTCGCTTATAGGTGGCGTTTTATAGTAAGCCAATTAGTTTAGCTTCAAGAAGGAGCGTTAATGTGGAGAGAATCAGTATGTGGTCAGCTTCTTAATGGCAGCCATATACCTATACCACCGATCCTTGCTACAAGTGGGAGTTGCTCGGCTCATCGCTCAATGGCGACGTCCCAGCATGAGCTTATCTGACTCGCCAAGTCTTTATATGAGAATATTACAGGCTATTGTCGTTTTATTACCCTACCTAGGTATCCTTCTTTCTTGCCCATTAATCTAATGCCGACATCTTCTTGCTTATATTTTTCAGATCTTCCTCATTCGCCCTTTGGCTATGTCATAACCGACAGTGACCTCCGTGCAAGCGTCAACCCCAAACTAAGGCTATTTCTCCCCCCATGCCAAATATGAAAGCTGGTGTTTCTTTTGACATTCGAGAACCCACATCGGGGAGTGGATCCCACTGTTTACTGTTTATATCGAGGCCTAGGCCTCGAAAGTATGAACCATGCTATCATACCCTGCACGCGTTGGGTGTTGGGAAGGGCTACATCTGCCCGCGATAGCGGTGTACTTGGACTTGATGCAGTCCTTTCAACCGTCCACGGGTGATACAGGCAGTTCTAATCTCGGTCACCCAAGCTGTTCTCAGGGTGATACAGAAGCAAAGAGTAACTTAGAGAATACCCCTCATGACAACACCCCTCGTGAGGGGGTATTCCGTGAGGGGGATCCCAACTGACTATTTGTGTCCTTTTGATTCCAGAGTGTCCGTTCGGGAGCCCGGGAGCCGGGTGTCGATCAGAGACACTAATCTCGAGCCTATCTTGCCTTAAATTTGAAGTACGTCACACATGTCTTGTCGGGTATCTCAATTGGAACCTATTAACATCAATTGGGGAGTTCCGCAGTAAAGCGGTGCTACCCCATGTTCCGGCCCACAAATTTACCTGATAATAACTGCCCAGGTGGAAATGCCCGCACGGGATTCCCGGTACTGACAAATCTCGGGAATAATATCCACGGGTGGCAACATTCCCGAGAAAATTATTCCCGAGTCTTTTCCGTTATGGACAATGTAGTGCTGGTCCAAATAATTCTTTCCTTTTTTTCGTCACTTGTTTCTTTAAAGCTCAAACCTTGGAACTCATTGTTTGTTGTGCTCTCAACCAAATTCGCAATTTGATACCCATCATGCCATCAACAAGCTTACGCCAAGATGACGCATGCCCTTCATACAGCCTTATGGATGACTACAGCGAGGGAGCTCACCCACAAATCCTTGAAGCTCTTCTGCGAACAAACTCCACACAGCAAGTCACCTATGGAAATGACGAATACAGCATTTGTGCCCGGCAATTGATCCGAGACAAGATCGGTTGCACCGAGGACGAGGCAGACATCTTCTTCGTTCCCAGCGGAACCTCTGCAAACCTCATTTCAATCGCCAGCTGCCTAAGGCCTTATGAGGCTGTAATTACTCTGGAGTCGGGTCACATTGCCTGCAAAGAGGCAGGTGCGATCGAGGCAACCGGCCACAAACTTATCCTTGTGCCAGCGGTCGACGGCAAAATGACGCCCACCAATCTCCAAAAGGCGCTCCAGCAAAATCAATTCTACCCTCATATGGCCAAACCCCGGCTACTTTATATCTCTAATGCCTCGGAGACTGGCACTGTCTACACAAAACGCGAGCTGAGCAGCCTCTCCGCTATTTGCAAGCAATCAAATCTCCTGCTCTTCATGGACGGAGCACGAATCGGCACAGCCATCTGTTCAAGGAAGAACGATCTCACCCTACGGGAGATCTTCGACATGACCGATATCTTCTGGATTGGTGGCACCAAAGCCGGTGCTCTGATGGGAGAAGCAATCGTCGTCAAGAAGGACCTGGCCGATGGTTTCGTTTTCCATCTCAAACAGCATGGCGCTTTGCTGGCCAAAGGCCGTATTCTTGGAGTTCAGTTCATGGAGCTCTTCCGGTCAGACTTGTTCTTCACACTGGCCACACATGCCAATGAGATGGCCCAGAAAATCTCAACCAGCTTCGAGGGGCTGGGATATAGGTTGGCTGCGGAGACGGAGACAAACCAGGTGTTTGTTATCCTTCCTCAACAATTGGTTCGGAGCCTGCAGGACAGGTTCCGATTCTATGTTTGGGAACAGCTTGATAATGGAGAAATTGTGATTCGGCTTGTGACGTCCTGGGCCACGGATGAGCAGGAAATTGACAAGTTCAATGCGTGGGTGCAGCAGTGGACAGTGGCAACCAAAATTTGAAGGAATTCGCCCCCATTGACTGTTGCCTAGAGCGATTTCTTATACTGTTATTGCCGCTATAGAGACTCAATATTAATATAATTATAACGAGAAATCAGAATCATCAAAATTCATATCAAAATTCTTCATAGATCCAAGTCAGCTGATCGTGCTAACCACATTCGGATACTAAGATATCCGTGTAACTCTTGCTCCCTCAGACATCCATGAACGTCTCCAACTGTTCAATTGTTCATAAATAGTTGAATTAGTCCAATTGCGCTCCTACATTAATCCGATGGGCTCGAGTTTGTCTTAACTTACCCCACGATACTTGAAAGCCGCTTTTTCTACCACGGCCCACTCCACTCTTCCCCGTATGTACACTCGATGAGGCTGTCAATATCGTGTGATGCTTGTCGGTAAGTTTATATATGAAGTCTTAGTTTTATTGTCTCATCTGACTTTCTATGCAGGCAAGCAAAAGTCAAATGTGTTCATGAAGGGCAACCGCCCTGTCAACGTTGCTTGAAGACCAAGAACCAAGGATGTAATTTGACAGATCCCCGCGCCTCAAGACAAAGGACGCGGAGCAATACTGTCACATCCAGGACCCCAAGAAAACGAAAGGCATCATTCGCCCTATCGCCAGTGGTTGGAGATGCAGAAAGAAGCACCCCTGAGAATGTCCCCGTGGCTCAAGACCTGTCCAATGATCCCATAGCATCACTGTCACCGGCAACCGTCATCAGTGCAGTGGAAACATACAGAAAAAAGTTCCCAATCACTAATTTCCTTCATTACCCTTCTTTGATCTCCGACATATCATCCAACGTCCACTCGGTGGACTCTGTCTTTGTGGCCTCGGTCCTTTCCTTGTGCGTACGGTTCATGAACAGCAATGAACTCGGGGAGGAGGAAATCTATGCCGATTATGCACGTAAGAATCTTGCCCAGCGCGTGCTTGAGGCCCCCTCGCTCTATCTTGCCCAGTCACTCGTGATGATCTCATTTTATGAGTGGGGCACTGGGCGACCATATCAAGCGTGGATGTATAGCGGTATGTATCGAATCCTTAACTGATGGTAGATCACTAGCTGACAACCATCAGGCATGGCGACCTACATGATTCAATCCCTTCTGAAGATGGCAGATGATAGCATGGAACACAATCCTCAGGAGTTCCATGCATCCCAGACACAATACGAACAACTGGTCCGAACCTACTGGTGCTGCTTTGCGCAGGACTGCGAACTGAGCTCCGGAGCCCGTCAGCACTTTGCCCTGTCATTCTCCCAGATCTCAGTTCCTCTCCCTATCAGTGATCGAGATTTCACATTTAATCATACACCAGCCAGCAGATTGATGCCTGCTGATATGAATAAAGACTGTTTGCTAGCGAAGGGTCTTACAATTGAGCATGGCCTCACAATCGTCACCCGAGGATTCGACATATTCGTACGAATCCTAAGATTTGCGAACGAACATCGACGAGCATTGGCTTCTTTGTCTTCGGACGACTCGACTATATCTCCGCTCCTCCTAACTTGGCAGGTCCTCAAGGAGGAACTGGATGAATGGAGGTCTCTTCAGGATGTAACGGTCCGGTTCCCAGCTACCAGCGTTCAGTCGCACGTGGCACTCGGGTACGGGGAGCTATTTGCCTACATCAATCTGGTTTATTATATGAGGTATTTGTTTTTATTTAGTTAATTTCAGGAAACGATACTAACTCTCTGTTTCAATCAGCATCCTTTTTCTCCACCGAGACCGCTTCTTATCCAACCTCAAGCCCCATTCCGACGTTTTCCACGACACAAATGACGATGCGCAAGGCGAGCCCGATACAATCAAACAGCTATTCGAAGCCGCTCAGCAGATCGGGGGTATCCTCAATGCACTAGACGCCTCCGGTGCACCCGTCATGTCACCATATTCCGGCTTCAGCGTCTTTGTCGCCGCTCACATCAACATGTACGGAACAATTGCCCCACAGCGATATCCGGGCAGCCTCAAACGGGCCGAGGAAGAAAAGGGTCGAAATCTTGTCTACCTGGAGCGACTAAGTAAACTCTGGCCCGTTGGTCGCAGCTGGGTGAGGATTCTCAAAACATCTCTAACCGAGCGTCGCAGCTAACAATAATCAGTGGCGAACCGTCCAAGAAGCAAATCGGTTCTACGAAATAGTCAAGAGTAACCAAGCTCACTCTGAGTCTGGTATGCACAGTCCCAGGAGATTCGCCCTCGCGGGTACCCTGGATGAATATGGTGATATCCGATCTCGTCCGAGCAGAGACGCGTATGCGACTAGGGCGCGAACCTCTGAGTCTCGTGATACTCACAGCTCTCATGCCCGTGGGGGAACCTCGTCGCCTGGTCTTGGTGGTGATGCCAACTTCCTTGCTAGGGATAATTCTTCGCTTGGTGGTCATCATGATTTTGAAACTGATATGTTTCAATGGCCATTTATTGATGGATCGTGGTCCCTTGGGTTTGATACGGGTTTGGATGGATTATGGCCTAACTCGGGGTTATTTGACCCAAATCCGTCACTTAGATGATTATGATGTGTCGCCATAGTATTTCTCTGCAGCCTCCCGATATAATTAAATTCCGGTTCCAATATAATGTTGTCAATCGGTATTCCGCCATCCCCACACCGTAGATATATATCATTGCAACCTTATTCGGTTTTTTGTTCTGAGAATTTCTTCCAGGGAATAAGGATGCAAATATTATCATTAATAAGCATTTGGGGATAGTGCCAAGGTTGGAAGTTCCACTAAGCCTTGAAATGATTACGATAGTTGAAAGTCCAAATGTTATTTGAACTTTGTACATAGACGGGTTGTGCGTGGATGTATACATCGACAGAGTCGCTCATGAGGTCAATATGGCCAAGTCTTTCCATCAACCAGCCAAGTGGCCGAGCAGTAACTCAGCCATCCAATCTTCCTTGGTCTAGTGGTGATGATTTCCGCTTGTCATTAACACCGATAAGCGCGGGAGACCGGGGTTCGATTCCCCGAGGGAGAGATTTCTTTTTTTGCTAATGTATTTTTTATTCCGGCTACTTTTTTTTTTTATCCACAGTCTAACGTAATTCACAAGCGAGTCAGCCACACAAGCGAGCCGGCCACCGCAAAACACATAGTAAATGCGATCTATTCTACATTTATATCTCAACAACCATGTTTTTATTTTAGCTCCCTATTTGTCGATAGTCATCGATAAGACTAATTAGCACCATATATCAATTTCAAAGAGAGTAGAAGGCTATTTTATCATCATTTCGAAAAATACCGAAAATTACGTTATAAAAAGCTAGAAACATATATATCTCAATCACTAAGTCGTCTATGCTCCTAAAATTCCGCAAAGAGGCTATATATCATCTAAAAAGCGTTAAGCTATAAGTAAAACTTTATATAGACCACTGTTGTTGAAATATCACATTGTAATTTATCGCATTTACTATGTGTTTTGCGGTGGCCGGCTCGCTTGTGTGGCCGACTCGCTTGTGAATTACGTTATGTCATTTCTAACTAGTAATGAAGTAGCGGATATAGTACTCCGATTGAAGTGGACACATCGTTGAATCTACATCTAGATTTACAATGTCAGGATAATAAACACATTTCGCAGTAAATCATTTCATAGATAAATATGTACACATTCTAAACATTCAGGTGGAACGAAACCTTCCTCGCAGTTCTATCGAGACGTGCAGCAATGTCATTACATTTGCACTGACACGGACCCTTATTGAGAGCCAATGTTATATGGACCAAGTCGTGCTCCATGCTAAGAAACACATTCTCGAACTTATAATGACCATCATCTTCACGGTCCCAAAAGGCAGTATTGCGACGAATAATCTCGCTATCTGGAGCTTTGACAAGCACACCGAGTGCAATGTCTATGATCCGATCGATTCGAGCAGACAGCTTTGCTACTGCCCGAGATACATCCGCGTGTTGATCCTTTCCTCGACCGTCTGGATCGCAGCGTAGAATGTTGGCTTGGATATCTAAGCCGGCTTTGAAGATACGGCATTCGTGCAGGAGCTTGTCCTGCCGGGATGAGAATACTCGGGGCATGGTTGTGGTGAGTACTGTGATATATCGGAGTAGACGGGGGGATTTAAGGTATTTATAGTAACATGGCTGGCTGGTGGAGATGTCCTCCGACAAAGAAGAGAAGGGAGCTCGTGAAGGCCATTGTTTGATTTTTGATCTCATGAAATACAAAGGGTATACAGCAACAAAGACCCAATCTCTGTCTTCCAAGTTTAGTTCAACGTCGACAGGACAAAGATGATTACCCGAGTGTATACCGACTTTCGTAAGTGGCAATGCACGTACACCTAGAGTATATGCAGGTAAGAGACCAAGGGAAGAAAAAGAGACAGAAAGTAAATTCATTATGGTAATTAATGACAGGGGTATATGGTATATAATAGGAGAAATTTGAAAAGAGCATTAAGATCTTTCCACGGTCTGTGATACAGCGACCGTCTTCCTGATGCCGTCCTGGTTGTGGATAGACTCGCCGGACTCGCCAGCCTCTGGGGGACCGGCAAAGGAAATAAGATGGCTCTGGTCACCGAAGTTCGTTACCTTGTCCCAGTCAGCGGCAACATTGGAAGCCGGGGCCGATTTCCTATCACTCAACGGATGGGTAGAGCCGCCGTTCTGGTAGTACTTCTGCGACGAGTACTGCTTCTTGTAATGGGCAAACATGACATTGAGAACAGGCAGACAGGCACAGATCAATCCGACACCTCCCTCGGCATTACTACTAGACGTTAGAAAGAGAAAAAGAGAAATATTAAGGGGGAAGGGGGGGGGACATACCCGGATAGGATGACACGAACGAACATGAGGCCCTGATCACTTGAGCCTTTCAACACCATGATTAATCGGTAAAGACTGAACCCGGTGGCCAGTCCACCAGCGCCAAGCAGGCCTATCACGCGAAGCTTTCGATTGAGCGACATTTGTAGAGACCATGTCAATGGCAGTGGGATAATGAGGATGATAATGTCACTGACGACACTAATCACAGAGTCGGCGACGAGGGCGGCATTCTGGTCGAGGCAGCTTCCCTCCACCTGGTCACCCAGCCAGTACCTGGGGATGGGGTAACATATGCGAATCTTGATGATCAGGGCGACGATGTAGTAACAGCATAGGCAGCCGAGGAAGATATAGATGAACCAGACTTTGCCGCGGTAGGGAGCGAAGATGCGGGTGAGGATCGCTAGGAGGGCGATTTTGACGAAGAGTGCCATCGGACAGTAGAGAATGGTCGCGATGTAGCAGAATTTTTGGAATGCAATTTTCTCGTTAGGGGAGAGCTCGTTGAATTTGTATCCTCCGCCATGTTGACTGACTAGGTAGAGAGTAAGTATTGTAGTTGGTAACATGTGGGAAGTATAGCACTTACGGACAATGGCTATTGCACAATATCCCATAAACAGAAACTGTGTAAAAGTCAGACTTGGCTAACAAAGCACTGAATTATTTTGCTTAACGTACCCAAGCAATCGTACAGGCAACTAGAGAATGGTTAGTGAAATTCTCGAAAAATGTATGGCATGCAAGGGACAAGCTCACGATCTTCAACTCCGAGGGATTGTTTGAATCGGAACCGGGTATAGAATCGTAATGCTACGAAAACAGTCACGATTGGAATACAGAGACCCTGTGTGACGAGATTGACTGTATACAAGACATCTGTTGGGTTATCGACAGTCATGATGGGTTTGAAGTTCGATTCCCCCTCCCCTTAGTGTAAAAGAACCGGGGAATTGACAAGATAAAGGACTTCACATCGCGAAAATGAGGATTGACAAGAAGGGGAATTTGAGCGGGGACTTGAAGGCTATCGAACCACTACTATGTAATAGTGGCGCGGGATGTATGATGGCGATGATTGCTCAAGGGGTTGCGTTAGACCCCACCAACGGGCGATTTTTCATTTCTGAATGGTTCTTGGAAATTTCTATGAATAACGCTAGGTGACACTAGACTCCGTTTATACGCCACCAATATGCATCGGCATCGCGGGTGTCAAACAGCCGGGCAAATAGTATCCGTTTTAGTGTCTCGTATTAGTTGCCAGACCCAGAATTTTCCACCGGTTCGCCACTAACGCCGTTGTTTTACAAAATAGATAAATGGGCCTTAGTTGAACCCTATTGAAATAGCCGAGGGCACTCCAGATTACTTCGTACTTCTGACAGTTTTGACAACATGTCTTTTGGTTAGTGATCGACAGTGGACTGGAAAAGGAGTTGTGCGTGGCTGTCTTTTCCACTTCTTCTCTCTATAATTCCCTCGGTCCTCTATAATTCATTCCATAGTACGGAGTAAAACGACATAGAACACCCCCAAAAAAGAAAACATGACCATCCACTACTTGAGCGGCAAAGACTCTGGTCTCTTCAAACCCCTGACTATTTCAAATGGCAACATTACCCTCGAACATCGTGTCGTCCATGCGCCTCTGACCCGCAACCGCGGAGAACCATTGAATCCCATCAGCACCCCGGACCAACCCAATCGTATTTGGATTCCTGGAGATGCGGTTGTGGAGTATTATTCCCAGCGTGCTACCAAAGGAGGCTTGATGATCTCAGAAGGCATCCCACCATCGCTCGAGGTAAGCATCTCGAACTCAATTTGGAGGCGCAAGGTTCTCTTTAGGATAACGAATTTGTGTGATTCCCTTCGGAATTGCCCGCTTAATGACAATTATCCAAACTTTAAATTTTCTCTTTTTTGAATTTTTTTTAACGTTTCGACAGAGCAATGGCATGCCCGGAGTACCCGGTTTGTTCAACTCCGAACAATCCGCCGGCTGGAAACGAGTCGTGGACGCCGTTCATGCAAAGGGAGGCATTATCTTCTGCCAGCTGTGGCACGCTGGCCGTGCTACGATCCCTCAGATGACTGGATCGCCCGCGGTCTGCCCCTCGGCCTCTGTGTGGGATTCTCCGACGGAATGCTACTCCCATCCGCCCGTTGGCTCCACAGAGCCCGTGCCCTACGCCAATCATCCGCCTATCGAGATGACTGTGGGACACATCAAGCAGACTATCGATGATTATTGCATTGCCGCTAAGACTGCTATGGATATTGGATTCGATGGTGTCGAGATCCATTGCGGAAATGGGTACCTGCCGGAGCAGTTTTTGAGCTCCAACATCAACAAGCGTCAGGATGCCTACGGCGGTACTCTAGAGAAGCGCTGCCAGTTTGTGTTTGAATTGATGGAGCAGGTGGCCAAGACCATTGGTGAGCATAATCTGGCTATTAGATTGTCGCCATTTGGTATGTTCAACCAAGCGCGCGGAGAGCAGCGTGTGGAGACTTGGACTCACCTGTGTGAGGGTCTGAAGAAGACTCTCCCGTCGCTGTCGTATGTCAGCTTTATTGAGCCGGTATGTGTTCATCGTCTCTATTTAATGATATACTGCTAACCTACCCAGCGTTATGAACAAATCTTCGGCGCTGAAGAGAAGGATAAGTTCCTCAAAAGCTGGGGCCTGCTGGATGTGACCCTTGATCGTTTCCGTCAGATCTTTGGTTCCACCCCATTCTTCTCCGCCGGTGGCTGGGACGATCAAAACTCCTGGGGAGTAGTGGAAACTGGTAAATACGATGGTCTGTTGTATGGTCGATACTTCACCAGCAACCCGGACCTAGTGCACAGACTGAAGGAAAAGCTCCCCATGGCTCCATATGATCGAACTCGGTTCTATGGACCATTCGAGGACAACACCTTCCATTATACAGATTACCCTACTGTGGGTCAGAATTAGGTGGTTTAAAGAGTGTGTATAGCATTGAATATTAGATACCTATATTATATGCATGTTAAACTTGGGTGGTTTTTAAGCATAAAAAAAAGACCCTTGGAAATTTCCACGAGTGTCACCCTGGGAACCATGAAACGCAAGAGTCTAGACCGAGGCCCACGGCAAGTGATCCATGGTTCCAAGGTATCGGCCCCTTCCGAAAACGACTTGGATGACAGACCCAAAAAGGAAGGGCTCGGCAATGTCGGCAGCATTGAAACATCGGCCTATAATTTAATAAAAATAATATTATCTGGCATCGGTGGGATCGGACGCCGTGATTGAGATGGCCGAAGCCCTGATCTGCCCCACCGAGGTTGCAAGCCCGGATGAAGAATAGAAAACAATAGCAAATATGATGTCGGCAGAGTATTAGGTGCTGTCATATTGCCCAACAGAGTACTCCGTATTATGTCACGAGTTCCCGGCCACCTAAATTTGAGTCTGAATTTGAGTCTGAATCTGGATGCCTGGGGTGCGGACCACATTGGGAAAGATCATCCACTTCCAAGGTTCACCTGTGTGTCTTGACGGAGAACAATGGATTGTATATTATTCACGGAAAGGGACGGCAAAGGAAGGAGACGGGAAGAAAGGCGATCGCGAGGTCCTATCACATAGCCCCCTTTCATTTAACTCTCTTACCGCTAACCGATTCCAAGGCTGTATAGCCGACGCCAAGGCTATGGTATACGCCAAGGCTATGGTATGTGCCGCGTCCGAAACTTGGGAAGTTGTCGATCATTTCTCTAGGGCTATTCTCATTTGTCACGGGGAAGCGAACCTGTGGGCCGGCCGCATGTGAAAATGCCGAAAGGAATCAGCGCGCTGTTGGCTGAGATCGACGTTGGATACACTAGCCCCAAAGGGGGTTAGTGGGTTATATTGGAGGTAAGGTGAAGTGCATGTCCGGGGGTAAAATCCGCTTACGATGATTTGCTTTCACATTCCAAGTTTTCATGTTTTTGTTTATATACCCCAGACGTGACGTTGAATGAGTTTCTCCATCCAGATCAATCGCAAATAAAACTCACTGGCCACTCGATCCATTTGTGGAATTCGGGTGCTAAACACTCATGGATTCCTGCTATGACATGCCGGTCCCAACCGATCATAAGCCATGAGGATCCCATGAACTTTAAAAGGATACTCCAATAAGCAAGAACAACCAATGAAACAGGATCCTTTGCCTCAAGAAGACTGATGAACTCTTCAGGCCGCGTGTATATCCATCCGACGACAAAGGGCATCAACTGAACACCATCCTTCCCAGCGCTTCGACACTGATATGCTTCTTCAAACATTTGGAGCAATTTCTCAAGTGCACCAATGTAGACCTGACCCGTGGAACTCCCGCCAGTTTGGGTCTCGATAAAACGTTGAAGTTGTTGAATATGAGACTGATGTTCCCCAAGCTCGTCTTGTAACAAGTGGCTGACGCCCTGAATAGCACGGTCGGGTTGAACTTCTAAGATCCCGGTAAAGATTTTATCACGACTAGACATCAAAATCGACCTCACTCCTCTCATAAGAACCAGCCATTCCGCCTTGCCCGTCTCACTGAATACAAGGTATTCACCCGGTTTTGGACCGTGTGCGAAATAGACAAAACATACTAGCACTGTCGACATGTAGATCGACTGGCAGTTCCCCGAGTTAAGGCTCGATAGAATAGCCGACACAGATCGAATGCCAAAGGTGAAGTGATCATCCGCCTGCATCACATACTGGTCTCGCACCTCGGGGTGAAGATAGCCTAGATGCAAGGCTGCCAGCGCCAATATGAGGTGGAAGATGGATGGTAAGGTGAATCCCCATTGTGGAACGTGAGTTTGCCAAATTCGATTGTGGTCAGTTGCTTCGTCCGTTATGGTGCGGTATGTCTCAGTGACGAAGTGGTGGAAGAGTCGTAGGTCGGCAAATGAGAGGGTATCCTGAATCTGTGGTATGGCACTGGGACTTTCGCATTGGACTTCTGTAGAGACCGTCTGCGAAGATGGCTGGCCTGCTTCATCCTTGGGTGTGCGTTCTTCGGGTTGGTATTTAGAAGGCTTGAACCGGAATTGTGTCTCTGAAGGCCTAGATGGGGATGGAGCTACAGAGGATGAAGCCGGTGATATAGATGTTGTCGAAAGGAAATCGCACTCGATAGCATGATGGATGCATTTGGAGCATGCTGGCTTCTTCTCATCACACTGTACGCTATTAGTGGCTTATCATCAGAACTCCCACTTTCTATCCAGTCTAGTCACCCCCAAACATATTGATGGCTGCAGAGTATTTGGGATCCTGAAATACATGCTTCTCTCCTTTACACCCATCTTTCATGAAGGTAGCAAGGGTAGCTGAAGAGAGACGACAACCGGACTCAGAGACCGTTTGGAAAGCACTCACTTTTATTCGTCGTCTTTTACAATTTCCACACCCTGCACGGGATTTATTGTGAGATTTCCGGGATCTGATCGTGCTCTGTTTCTTTTCCATGATGATAATGGCCTGTAGAGTGTCGTACTCGCTTTGAATTTTGCCGTTTCGGGTTCCGACACATGACGTAATGATTTAAATATAGGGCACACGTGACCGTGGACTATAAGGTAAAAGATGAATTTAAGGAGATGATGGGACATCGGAGTAAATGGAAGAGGGAAGTTGTCGGCCAGACAAATTGTTCAAGGGATTTCTCCGCTTGATCTTAACTCAAAGCTGAAACATTCTCCTTATATGTCTGCCTATGTTGTAATGAGATATCCTTAGGTTCAGGCCAAAAGGAGAAAAATACCATGGCGCAAATGATGGACATGGTATGACCATATTTGACCTTTAGAGAACTACAACTAATATCTAACTCAAAACAATCAAGAGTCAGTTCGTAAAATGATACATTCCTCCCAACTGCAGGCAGAAAGAAAACACTAGACAAGCTAGGAAAGACAGATTCAATAGTCGTTCTACCTGTACGGAGTATAGGTCCGTCAACTCCTAGTTCTACACTAGGCTCCGGCTGCAATATTTCCTATATTATCTAGGTTGTCTAGAAAACGAGACTAATGAAACCTGGAAGGAGTGCTCAAAAACGAGCACCAAAAATCGGACCAGTAAGAGAGAAGCTCGGTCAACTAAGATCAGCACTCCTGTATCTCGCGCTATCAGTATTACTGTAGGCTACGGGGCTAGTTGTTTACATTGACTGAGTCAGTCTCACATTGTCAGGGTCGGATAGTGACAAAAAGCCTTTCATATGTAGTAACAACTCTTTGTTGTACAGCTGGGCAAAAGAAAATAGCTTTGTTCTCGCCACAAAAGGAAAACAAAAAAAAAAAAAAAAGAAATTTGACCATAGACTAGGCTCCTAACATCAGAATGAGAGAAAGAGGCAACCCCTGTTGATTCGTGGTTTCACCCATAGTAAGTCCCCATCTCGAGCGGGTCAGGAAACTCCCCTGGCCACCGTTTCTGGATTCCATCATTCACCAGCGCGACCTCATCCTGGTTGGCGAAAACACCATGCTGGTTGAAGAGATCAATTTGATCATAGACCCAGGTCCGGCCAATCCAGCCATCGTCGTCAATCTCAAATTTGTGCCGATTATTCGCAACAATCATTTCGTGGATATCGCCCACCGTAAATCCCGGGTTCACGCTCAGAACAAAGGTCAGTTCTCCATTGGGTGGGACCAAAGTCGATCTCTTTTGAAACACGATGTTGGCTTTGGAGCCATATTCAAGAACGGTGGGTTGGCGCTCGTAGGTTGGTTGACAATGCAGTCTTACCGCCGTCATATTTTCTTCAGATGTGGATAGGAAAAAGGTCCAGCTGTTTGGGAAATTGAACTCGCGGGGTGCAAGGCATATGGCTCGGATACATTCGACTGGCTGGCGCAGGATGTGGGACCGCTCGCTCTGAGGTTCGAACTCGATTGGGTCCCATTCGGGGTTGAGAATGCAGTCTGGTAATGTTAGATGTTTTTGCTGGCATGTAGGGTAGTGAGTAGACATACTACAGTAATAATCAGTAATCAACATGTTGGGTACTGTGTATGAGGGCAGAGAGAGAGAGAGAGAGATAAAGAGAAGAAAGTGCTGAATGGCAGATATGACTAGAGAGACGGTAAGAGATCAACCTGTCGAAACAGCTACGGGAATGAAATGAAATATATTGAGGTAATCTTCCATTTCGTGCTTCTGACTGCTATTTAACCATCTACGTTGCTTAGCTGTCCTCTCTTAGTATGTCATATCATTAGGAATATAGAGCAGCCCTTTAAAGAAGGAGTTACTAAAAGAAGAAAGAGAGTGAGTATGGATAGTATAATCACTATCAATAAAAACAGAGATAGGACTACGGCGTATAATAAAAACAGGAGAGATTATGAGCCCTGTGTAGTCTTGCTCCATCGCCATCTCCAAGACCTAACTTGGAAACTGCTGATTGTGTTTCCCGAAGTATTATGTTGAGACCTCTCTACCAACAGAGAAACGGAAGTATTTCCGTAGTCTTCCCGTGTCTCATCATGGAGTTTGAAACATCCTGAAAACATTGAGTAGACCATGTAGACTGATCCATGTAAACAAAGAAACGTGTACATCGTCTCTGTTGTCCTTTCGTTGAGAACGCACGTGTTGTGTAGAAGACGAGACAAGACCAGACACGCGATATATGACCTGTCTCCCCAGTTCTTTTCAGCCCTGGAGATCTTCTTCTTTTCTTTTCCTGTAACTTTCTCTCACATTACCTGCAATGGATCTCATCCCAAGTGCCTTTGTGGCACGCCCGTTGAAGATTGTGGTTATCGGTGCTGGGTACGTGCACATGTACTGAACTTGAGTGATACTCTCTCTTATCAGATTGCTTCAGTATTTCGGGGATCCAATTTGCACATGATGCGACCACTTCGTTATCAGGTGTCGATCTCGAAATATACGACAGAAATCCTTCCTTGGGGGGTACATGGTATGAGAATCGGTATCCCGGGTATGTACGACTGTATTCCCGTGAGACTCATTATCAGATGGGTAAGTAGTTTGCTAATGTTGATAGATGCACATGCGATGTACCTTCCCACACCTACCAGTTCAAT
The DNA here is from genome assembly GCF_028828025.1 of Penicillium rubens. Lineage (NCBI taxonomy): Eukaryota > Fungi > Ascomycota > Eurotiomycetes > Eurotiales > Aspergillaceae > Penicillium > Penicillium rubens. The sequence goes on from NW_026890600.1 coordinate 8,396,660, forward strand.
TGGGCACCTAACCCCTCATGGTCATCGCTTTATCCTCCAGCCCCCGAGATTCACAAATACCTGGAGGATGTAGTCGATAGGCACAATCTCCGCCGCTTTATGACCTTCAACACCCAATGCATCCTAGCAGAATGGAATGAAGTCTCCTCAAAATGGAAAATTGTGCTCCGCGATGTGGTTACCAGCGAAGAAAGGAGCATATTTGCTGATGTCTTTGTCTACGCTGTTGGACGGTTGAACAACTACAAGTCCCCCAAGATTGCAGGCCAAAAGACCTTCCGAGGAGTCCAAGTACATACTGCAAACTGGCCAGCTGATATGACCGTCAAGGACAAGCGGGTGATTGTAATTGGGAATGGTGCAAGCGCCATTCAGTGCGTGGCAGCTTTGCAGCCAGGTGAGTTGCAAAGCCACACCGAAGACATACCACGCTGACTAGGCGGGGCTCTCAAGTTGCTTCGCAAATAATCAACATTGCGCGAGGTCCAACATGGATCCTCCCACATGTATCGGCTGAGGATGGTACCGTTCAGCGCGAATGTGAGTGGCTGCCCTTACTGCAAAAAAGAAAAAGAAAAGAAAAGGGTTTGCGACAGAAGCGCTGATCTGTATCTAGACTCAACCGAACAGAAACAAGCTCTACAGACATGCCCTATGCGCTATTACAACTTCTGCATCTCACTAGAGCAGAGACTAGCCGCAAGTTTCACGGGACTGTGGAGAGGAACAAAATCTCAAGCCAATTTCACATCATTGGCACATTCATTCATGAAGTCCAAGATTTCAAGCCCTGATCTCTTGGATGCCCTCGTACCAGAATTTGAAGCTGGCTGTCGTCGCTTCACGCCCGGCGGCCATTATCTGGATGCGTTGCAGAAGCCTAATGCTGCGTACGTGCATGACTCAATCAAGAAGCTGACCGAACATAGCCTCATCACTGAATCTGGAGGGGAATACGAGTGTGACATATTGGTATATGCCACCGGCTTCGAGCCATACCAGCCACGGTTCCCAGTCACTGGCCGCGCTGGACGATCACTGAGTGAAGAGTGGGATCGCGAAGGACCCTGCGAGAGTTATATGGCTGCAATGGTCGCCGAGTTCCCTAACCTTTTCGGTAAGCACCTGAACTTTTTTTTTTTTTTTTTTTTTTTTTTTTTTTTTTTTTTTGAGGTTATGGTGTCTAACCGGTATATCTCGCAGTCTTCAACCCGCCAATCTGCCCTGTGAATGGGTCCGCCATCCCCGGCATCCAGCGAGCAAGTGACTACATGATTCGAGTCTTATCTCGACTGCAGACAGACAGACTGCGGTCCGTATCTGTGACACAGTGTGCTCAACGCGCATTCAACCAATGGGTCCAGTCAAGAATGCCTCACATGGTCTGGTCAGGACCATGCAAATCATGGTGTAAGCATCCTACCACTCCTAGATTTACACATTGACTCATGCTCTGTGGTACAGACAAGAACGACAATGGAAAGGTGATTGTTCCCTGGCCCGGCACTGTCCTCCACTACTATGCGGCAACCGAAATTGTCCGCTGGGAAGACTTCGACCTAGTCTACGAGAATCCCGATGAGAAATATGCAAGTTTCGGCAATGGTGTGACAATCGATGGATTTGTGCCCAGTCGTTTCCCCTGGGTTCATCCTCCCACTGATATCGAGAAGCCGGAAATGAATGCGGAGCCAGCTTCTCTGCTCCTAGCGCCAAGCAACATGCTGTATCGAGTGACAAGCCAATTCTTGCAGTTGTTGGGCACATGGCCGTATTCTGGTGAGCCAGTCAAGAGTTGAGGAATGTTACTATGCATAGCTAGCTTCCAAGATTGTGAGAATCCAATTCATATGTATGTTTTTCGTGTTAAGAGATCTAAGGTGTATAAAAGGTACCTAATATAGCGGCATTGAATATACCATAAATGCATATACTATATCAGATCTCAACATCCGATGTTCCGGACCGATCAGCATGGAGGTGGATATGCCGGTAATTCATCGGCTACATCAGCCCCACGCTTGTGGTTTTCGGCAGATTCACCTGGATTATTAATGAGCTCTTCTGGACTCTTCTGACTCATTTCAGGCTTTAGTCTACATGAATCTCAATAACTCCGCATCTTCTTTCCCTTGTTCCACTGAATATCGCCAGTTAATTTGTGCTGACACACTTGGTGAGTCCCCCTTGGAGTGCACCAGGGCTTATCTTGGGAATGTTGACGTCATATTCCTTCAATGTGAATCAACGAGATCGATACATGAATTATTTATATTTCTTATAACTAACGCTGTATTCACTAGAGCTCACATAAATAAACCAGAAAATTTCACAATGGCCGATAATAAGATGGAATATGTCCGGTACAGAACCCTCGAACACATCCCACGCGAATAAGACGTTGATACCAAATAACAGCCTTGGAAACTCAGGTCTAAAGATCTCCAAGATCATTCTTGGAACAATGGGCTATGGCAGCAAGCAATGGCAAGACTGGGTCCTAGATGAGGAAGACTCCCTGCCCCTGATTGAACATGCCTACAAGCAGGGTATCAACACCTGGGACACGGTAAATTGAAGACATGCATTCTCAATACCACCGAATAAGATACTAATATTTACCGCAAGGCGGACGTGTACTCCCACGGTAAATCCGAAGAAATCGTCGGAAAAGCCCTGAAGAAGTACAACATCCCCCGCAACCGCGTGGTAATCCTAACGAAGTGTTTCTTCGGCGTCGACGACGAGGGCAAGTTCCCACCCATCGCCGCATGCGCTACAAACGATGGCCCCTTCGTCAACCGCACCGGCTTGTCGCGCAAGCACATCTTCGACGCCGTCGACGCCAGCGTCGAACGTCTGGGTACATACATCGATGTGCTGCAGCTGCACCGCTTGGACCGGGATACCCCGCGCGAGGAGATCATGAAGGCGCTGAACGACGTCGTTGAGAGCGGGAAGGTCCGGTATATCGGTGCTAGCTCGGTATGTGCATGGCCAGTCCTATTTTCCTATTCCCTCCTTCCTTTTCGTCTTTTTTCTTTTCCTTCCTACCATCCACGATCTCACTAACCCACAACCAGATGGCGGCCTGGGAATTCCAATGCCTGCAAAACATCGCCGAGCGCAACGGCTGGCACAAATTCATCTGCATGCAGAACTTCCACAACCTTCTCTTCCGTGAAGAAGAGCGCGAGATGATCCCCTACTGCCAAGACGCTGGAGTCGGCATTATCCCGTGGTCACCGATTGCTCGTGGCGCTCTGGCGCGCCCCTGGGGCTCGCGCGGGACGGTGCGTGAGAATAGCGACGGTGCGCTGAAGATGTTTGTCCGTAGTCGCGAGTCGGAGGCTGATAAGGCTATTATTGACCGGGTTGAGGAACTCGCTAGTAAGAAGGGTGTGAGCATGGCTCAGATTGCTATCGCTTGGTCTTTGACGCACCCTGGTGAGAACCCGATTCTTGGACTGCACAGTGTTAAGAGGATCGATGAGGCTGTTGATGCTATCAAGGTTCAGCTGTCTCCTGAGGAGATTAAGTATTTAGAGGAGCCGTATATTCCTAAGGCTGTTACTGCTCTTGAGCGGTAAGGATTTGAGATGGGTTGCCTACGTACATATGCAGCTTTATAAAGGCCGTGAATACCATGAATACCATGGGAATTGAACTTTAAATGGAGATCCATATTGCTCTTATATTCATTCCTTAATGAGATAAGCGAAATATTTGAACCTATACTTGGGAGACTTGATAAAATGAAAATTTTGTGGAATTGACTGCCAGTGGTGGGGTATTTATTCATATGTAGCGTGATGGATAGATGGATAGATGGATAGCAATGTACACGTGTGAGATACAAGCATGCACATTGAGTTTGAGCCCCCAGGACATGAAGATGAAGATATGGCGAGAAAGAGTAGGTATGAAAAGAGAAGTGTGGAAGAACGCGCAAATGCAAAGGATGCAGGATGCTAGTTGGAATGAAACGGAGAGGAGAGTAGAAGAAAAGGGAAACCGGCCAAGGATTCGTACCTGACGAATCGTACTGCAACGTATAAACGCCCAACTTATGCCAGATGCGATGAGACTCGAACGTGGTGCTGTGATGATGCCTATGTGTGGACTAGCCACAAACATGATGCAGGAATATACATGGTGATGGAGAATTGAAAGGTCAATGAGTATCGTGTTTTCGGTGAAAAATGCCAAAGAAAGTACTGAGACGGCGGCGTACTTTGCCCTTGTTGGAAGTTGAGTCGACAGTCTCGGGGGCTGGAGCATCAGGTTTCTTCTTGTGGGTGCTGCCATGCTGTTTGATGCGGGAATTTGAGGCAGGGTCTCGACCTGCTACCGTATTTGATCCAACATTTTCTGTTTCTGGCTGGGCTTTTGCAGGAGACTTCGCTTTAGGATGACCAGCTCGATATGAATCTTCCACCTCAGCGGATTGTTGGTGAGGAGAAGGAGGACGAGAGACAACGATGTCTCGGCCGTTTTCGCCCAAGGCAGTGAACATGCTGTGTCGGTTCAGGCGAGTGCTAAGCCCAGAAGCGGATCGTCGTTTCGCTCGATCCATGAATGCAGCACCAGTGGAGTTGGAGCGTTTGGACAAACTAGTGGATTTGGTTCCATCCACGGTGGCTGGGGTGGTGGAACGGCGGATATTGGAAACCGACAAGCAGCGTTTGCCGTCTTCATCATTATCCGGGAAAGAGTCGGTTTCATTCTTGGCGGTCGTCGGAGATGTAAACTTCACGGAAGTCGGAGACATACTCGACTTTGTACCGGATGAAGAGGCCGCATCGCCGTAGCGGAAGTTGTCTGACCATCCCTCACGGAAGGCGACCCAGACGCCGGTGATGACAATCAAAGTTCGCAGTCCATCATCAAGAGTGACCGAGCCTCCATCGAGGGGGGTGTCTGCATCCGAGGCATCACTCACAACCGACATTCCTGAGCTTGGAGTCGTGGGACCGGTGCCGGACCGAACAGCCGCGGAGTATTCATCGTTGACTTCTAACTGATTTCGAGTCATGGACGCGAGAACGGGATGTCGGCGAGTGGTAGGATCGATGACGCTGAAAGTGAAGCGTTTGCCGTCCTCGCGCGATTGTGTCCCTGGCGTAGTCATCCGGCGATTCCTCCCACCACGCAAAGCCCACCGCATGATCTGCACACCGCTCTCTGTCTGGGCGACAAACTCATAAGACCCGCTTGGGAGAGGCGAAGCCTCCCAGACAGGCCCGAAATTCAGACATATCTCCGCTTTTCCTTTCAGTCGAGCATCTTCTTGATACTTTTGACAGATTGTGGCAACCACCTCGCGATGATCTTCGTCCTCATCCTCCGAGCTGACACGTTTTTCAGGAATGCTGCCCACCGTCCGGTCGTATTGTTCGCTCAACACCACGATCAGGTCATACGGACCCAATCCGTTTCTGGTCCGATAGATGGCCGGGAACTTGCGGGCTATTAATGGCAGGTAAGACGTCGATGGCAGGACATCCACAACCGGTAGCGGCCGAGGGGCTTGTGACACCTGTTGTAGCTGCAGGAGGAGCTTAGGACGAAACCTCAACCGCTTGTGGCGAGCATGAGCGGCGGGATGGGCGAATTGATATGACGTTTTGGGTCGAGATTTCCGACCTGTGGCTGACCGGGAAACTCGGGGCCTGGCGACAACAGCAGACGATTCATTGGAAGCTTCACCGGAACTCGAGGCCGACTCAATCGGACTCATCACCATAGCGGATACAAGCCCCGGACAATCAGTAGAACCATCAGGAAGCCTGGGGGGACTGCAGAAGGAGTTCAACAATGGCAGAGCAGACAGTAAGAAGGTAGGCGAGTAGGTAGCACACGTAGAAGGCTGAGTGTCTGGTTGGTTACTAGGTTCATTTGCGTGGGCTGCTGCGGCATCCGCTGTAAGGCCAAGATTCAACAGCATTCTTGAGCCCTAGCGGAGCCACATTGGTGTTGAAGAGCCAAAACTTTGTGGGAAACTTTGTGGAATTTCACCCCCGATGTACTAGTCATGAATAGCCCGTATTCAAATGCGTCAGCTGCGGGGGGAGGGGGCTCAGCCCGGAGCTATGTGTGGGAAAGGTTTAATCACTGCAGAAAGAACAAAATGGCCATGCAAGTCAAGATTGTAACCTGCAATATGTGGTAAGAAAGAAATAGATGCAAGGGGTAAAAGGTAAAGGGTTAAAGAGTGGAAGGGATAAAACTGCAAGAGCAATAAAGGATCTTAATATAAATGGGGCGGTCAGCCTTATAGAGCTATGTAAATTAAAAAATAAAAATTGAAAATTGCAAAATTGAAAAAGACCAAATAGTAATCATCAAGTCATAGTGGAACTGATTTAGTTGCACAAATTGATAAAAGTGTGTATTTTTAATTTGTCTAATTTGTCTAATTTGTCTAATTTGTCTAATGTGTTTAATATGCTTGTTCTGTTGAATAATATAATATTAATAAAGCCCTGGAGTGTCTTAATGCATGGTTTAATGCAAAGTTCGGCTTATGCTTGTCAGCGGGATCGGTGATTATACGGGCTCCGACACATCCGGATCCCGCGGCGATCATTCATCGTCCTTTTTGGATTCCGAAGGCCGCTATGGAGTACAGATGTTAGTCCATTAAACTCTCCGGGACTTCAATTGGTCTGGTTCCAATATAGTATTAGTATATATAAATCCCTCAGGTTATCCAAATGAAAAATATGAAAAATTCAAAATTCTGAACGTGACAACAGTCCCACCATGCCTAGAATATGGATACTCTTACACTAGTATATGGGCTTATGAGGTAACAAAACCTCGGGCAATCTGCCCATGCTCCAATAAGATGGGGCTTGCCAAGAAGGTATAATATCCCTGTCCGATCTTAGACAGAGCTCACTTGACCAAAGCCTTGGGAATACATAGGTATGTTGTAATGGAAATCCTTGGCAAATTATAAATTATTATACGATATATGGAGTACTTAGTAACGTAAGGTTTGTTCCTGGAATTTGTTGATTTTCTCTTTTACTGTGGAATCTCCCTTACAATTGCCACTCTAATACAAGTATGTACCTACCTAGGTAGTTAGTAGGTAGCTTCATAGTAGACCTTCAGAAGCCAATTTCCAGGGTTTAATATTTCCAAGGTTGATCGACGGCCGGGGGAATGATCGGATGACTAATTATGCGGACTTATGCGAACCTTCCAAGGTTTTCAGGTTTCACCTCCTGGGAAAGTTACGTTACCTCGGCAGACCGGCAGACCAAAAAGCGCGAGGTAATCATCCCGACATCTAGACCCGATTCCGTTAGGTGTCCGCATTGGGAAAATTGCTGAGGGTTATTCAAGTCCACCTTCTTTCCAAGGTCAGTGGCTGAAGTCACTGGAAACTTGTCATGGCTTCAGTTCAACCCACCACAAGGCCACCGCCATTGTTTGCCAAACTATTGCGGTTAGACAACCCAATTCGAAGCTTGACACTGGCATTTTGGTCATGGAAGGTCTTGTTGTATATCGTCGTCGCCGCCTGTCCAGGATCGGGCTATGATACCTCCACCTCCCTGATCTCATATGCTGCCGACCCATCAACAGTTGCCCAATCTGAGTCTCTCTCGGGGCCCCTTAAATTTGCCAGATGGGACAGTATCTACTACCTGGATATTGCCGAAAAGGGATATCTGTTTGAGCAAGAATGGGCCTTTGGCTGGGGCTACACTAAGCTTCTATCTATATTTGTTTCCGGTACATAATTCCCTTTGTTATTCTATCCATACCACACAGACTAATAATATGAATAGGTATTCGTCTCTCTGGTGGAGATGCTGGACCCGCCAGCACTGCAATGGTGGGAGTGGTTCTCTCCCACGTTGCCCATTATTTGTCTGTATTGGCGCTTTATCGTCTGTCGGCCAATATCTTTGGCCACGCGACTGCCACCCAACATCTCATTTGCTTCCTATCTGCAGCTCTTCATATCATTTCACCAGCAGGTGCTTTCCTATCCGCGCCCTATGGAGAGTCGATAGTCTCTTTTTTGAACATTACTGGATTCTACCTCTATTCATCCTCTCTCATCGCCGAGCGCAATGGGGCAACACGCCTGCGAGATATTCGGGTTCTCACATCCGCGGTACTGTTCGCGGCCGGCACCATGGCCCGCAGTAATGGAATTCTCAGCGGGTTCCTATTTGCCTATGATGCGGCAGTTTTGGCTTGGAAGATCCTGACTAAAGGTCCTACATTGCACACCACTGTTCGTCTTGCAGTGGTCATTGTTGGTGGCTGTATTGTGGGGTCTGGGATAGTCATCCCTCAAATCCTGGCCTATCGTATGTACTGCATGTCTGAGGGCTATCTTCGGCCATGGTGCGAGTGGACTTTGCCTAGCATCTACGGCTGGGTCCAAAATCATTACTGGTAAGCAGTAAATTCACATCCGAATACCACTGTCCTCGCTCTTACTGACTGCAATAGGGACGTTGGATTCTTGCGATACTGGACCGTTTCCAATATACCTCTTTTCTTGTTGGCAGCGCCCATGTTGGCCATTCTATGCCGATCTAGCCTGTGGGCATTACAAAGTCCCTCTTCCTCCTCAACAAGCCCGGGGTCAATGCTCGCTCGGCTGGCGGTTCCCCAGGGTCTGCTGGCCGTCATGGCATTCACCAGCTACCATGTTCAGATCATCAACCGCATCTCATCGGGGTATCCCTTGTGGTACTGGTATCTGGTTACCAGTGCTGTAGATCTCAGGTCAAGCTCACCCAAGCAAAGCCGGACTCTTGTGGCCGCTGTCTATAGCATGGTGGCCTATGCGTTGATCCAGGGTGTTCTTTTCGGTTCTTTCCTGCCTCCAGCATGAAGGAGAATTACGAGTAGCGATGACCCGGCTCAATATTGGATTGAGTCATCTGCTTTGTACATTGATATGTGATTTAAGTTATAAGACATGACCTAGACTGCTGTGAATGGCCAGAAATGCAGCCATCCCGAATTGTTGGTTGGGCGATATGCTTGCGTAAGGTGGCTGTCTGCCTAAATTGGGGTAAAAGGCGCAGCCGCCCACTAACTGAACTACTGAACTATTATAAATTAGACAAGAAGAGAGAGAGAGAGAGAGAGAGAGAAAGAGTAACTTGCAAACCTTTCTCAAAGGACTATCAAAAGCAAAAGTGAAACCACTGTACCAACAGCATTTTACATCTTTAGTGTGCATCTCTCCACGCGGGTCACTCTGCAGGGCCAAGCTTAGGTCGTTACGTATAATTATGTCATCACAACCTCGTCTCTCTCCCCTTTGACCTCTTGACCTTCAACAACTAGGCATTTCAAGAAGAAAAGAAGAAACGGAGGCTGTAATCCTGAGCTGCTCAATTATCACAACGAATACGAGCCCGTCATATTCCCCCCTCGCCTGCCGAGAAAAAAAAGTACCCCATGCGAACACAGCCGTGTGAAATATAATCTCCGGTTCCAAATCCCGCGCTTTTTGGAGTGGGAGCTTCGGAGTTTCATTGAAAGTACGATTTCCTTCCAAACTTGTTCTCTGCTTGATACTGCGCGGAAAATAAGTTATCCTCGTGGAACATCGGCGTTGCTGACGTATTGCTGCCAGAGCTCACCCGACGGCAAAGGCTACTCCTCCCTCACCTCATCTCCACCTTGTGTCGACCATTACCTCCCATCCGACGATGGAAGCCTCCGGCCCTAAGGCGATCCTCACATCCGATAATTTTCATCATGCACAAGATCTCTCCCGGGCAACCTCGCCCGGTGGTGAGCCAGTCGCTGTGAATAGCGAAGGCGAACCGATAGCCCGTGTGCGGCCCCGTACCTATCCATACTTCAAATATCTCCCATACCAGCTTGAGGATGAGACTGAGCGGAATCAAAATCTGCGAGAGATCTTGAATCAGCTCTATATTGCAGTGGAGGCCGGCGACTTCAACCCCGGAGCCGTGCACTGGACACGCGAGCTACGTGGATGGCTATCGCTCAAGTTCGACCCGACCCGGGCGCAGCGCATCAGCCTTGTAAAATTGTATTTTGAGCTTGCACTTGCTCCTGGGATTGACCCGTCGGTCGCCGAGCGATTTTCGAGCATGTTCATGCTTCTCACCAAGTGAGTTGGGTTATCAGTGTTGGTTGCGGGAGTAGGGTGGCTGCTAACCCATGATTTAGGCGCAAGCATTATCTAAAACCAGTCAAAGACCTCGTCTTAGATTGGAGGCCTTTATACAAGGAGCTCAAGGCTTTCGTCCTCCCCACCGAGTCCGGCCTTGTTCACTCGACCAACCTGAAGCGGAATGTCAAGACCTTGACCAAGCTTTGTGCGTTCGCTCAATTGTACATTGACCCGTGTGAACTTCCCGCTATGCTTGAAGAGTTCTTGCCTCATTATACCACATCATTCTCAGAAGGTGCCTTCGTTGTCGCCGGGCTCATTAATTTGCTACTTCCGACTTCCCCGGCTCCTGAATCGCGAGCCGATCTCCTACCGCAGAGCCACCTGCCTACCCATTTCCATTTGTGGTCATTGGTCGGTCGGTCAAAAACATTTGACACAACATATCTGGATTATTTCTCCCGATTGGCCCGAGATTCTCTGCCAGCCGCTCACATTCCATTCTCCGAGCATGGTATCTTCACAAAGGACCAGTCTGCTCTCATTTTCACAGCGGTACTGAGGTTGCTGGAAATCCCAGTCGGGCAATCCACTTCCCCGTACAGTGCCCTGGTGGATATCTCGTCTGGTCTAGGTATTATGCTTGACCGCGATGGGCGGAAGCACCCGGTTGCTCATCACATTGCCCGGTGGATTGTGATGTCGCTCTCCCCTGCTTGTGTGGATGCCGAAGTCTCAATTCTCTCACAGCTGGAAGGTCTTATCCAAGCTGTTGAAACGTTCTTCCATCCTTCAAACTCAGGCCATTGGACCAAGACCCTGTCACAGCTGGTTTATTACCTGACTGATTTCTTCGTCATGCGTTGGAATCGCGAACAAACCGGTGAGATGGACGTCCCCCCTGAGCGACGATTGAATGAGCCTCTGAAGCGGCGGTTCGTCTTGTGCATCCGTGATGTAATCTTCATGGGCATATATGCTAAGAGCAGCACTGCGATGACCTTCTCCCTGTCAACCTTGCAAGGCCTGGCCTACTTGGAACCGCATCTCATCCTACCCGGGGCTTTGCAGAGAATCTACCCTTCACTGCAAGGTCTGGTCGAGGTGCACCGGACTGCATCCTCGCTTCGGGCTATGACATCGCTGTCTCGTGTCATTTCGCGCACCAAGGGTTATCGCTGTCATATGACGACTTTGTTGGGTCTGACGCTGCCTGGAATTGACGCGAATGATCTTGAAAAATCGCTCCATGCTCTTTCATTCATCCAATCGGCCTGTTACAATATTCCGATGGTCGACTTGACCAAAGGGCGAGATGACATCAACTGCAACATGCTCGCCATGCAATGGATCTCAGGTGAAATGGAAAGGATGGAAGAGCAGGGTTCCGAGGTACAGCTGGGTTATGATACAGAGTTGGATGATGAGACCGAGGAATTGATCTTGCGCTCTTCGACATGTGGTTTCGGAGACTTCACGATAGCTTTCCTTGGCCGTGTGTTCACACTCTTGGAAAATCTGCCGGACGTCTCCAGGGTTCGGAACGGTTCACCCGAAGAGAATATCGTAAATACTCTTCCTGCTACGTTCATGCCTTTGCTAGCTTCCTTGTCCCCGGAGTATTACGATATCGCTTTGGGGAAGATTGTGGATTTCGTGTCCAACCATGTCATTCATCAGGCTCGTGATGCAATGGCTTTCATTTGCAACGCCCTATGCAAAGTTAACCCCGAGAAGGCCCTCAAGCGTTTCATCCCTGTCTTGACTTCAGCTATCCGAACGGAGATTGAAGATAATGGTGCTGGATCAACCCGAACCACAGGAACCGATGTTTTGCCTCGTGATCGAGCTCTGGTCTGGAATGTCAGTATGCTGAGCATGTGTGTGGTGCATGTCGGCAGCGCCGTCATTGGTCACCGCCAGGAACTGTTTGACATTGCAGTCTACATGCAACAGAACTGCCGTGGCATTCCTACAGTTCATATTTCCAACTTTATCCACCACCTTTTGCTCAACCTGACTGGGACATACACTAATGATTTCTCACTCTACGAACCTTCTGTCAAAGCGAACGGTATCGAGCCGAAGCTCTGGAGTTACAAGGCGGATGTGAATAATCTCAACATCAATTGGCATGTGCCGACCCGTCAGGAAATTGAGTTTGCCGTCGACGTCTTCAAAATCCAGACAGAGACGGCTTTGAAGTCGCTATCTGCGCTGACTCATGAAACATCAACTGTCAAACGTGATGGAAGCGGCAAGGACTGGTCAGATGAGGTTACTAGGAACCTCGTGCTCCTGCGGCTCGTGTTGTCTGGAGTTTCTGTTCTCTTTGATCCCAAAGCCGCATCGACCACATCACAAGGACCCTCAAATGGCACCTCCGAGGATGTCGATATGAAGGATGATTCGGGCGTTTCGAATAGTGTTGATGAAGATGCCGATACTGTCCTGGACAGCTCTGATGATGCTATAATCAGACAGGCTTTTACCTACCCCACTGGGTATGCCCTCAAGGAGGGAGACCCGCTATACACTACCGTCCATGAACTCCGTGAGCGAACTGGCTGGGTCCTGCATGATGTACACCGGTTCTTGAGCGATAAGCAAGAGGATGATGTCCCTTGCTTTGGGGCTTTATATTCTGCCTTTAGGTCGTGGTTTGTTGATGTGGGCATTGAAAGGTCCGCTCATGTACTCGACCGAGTGACTCGTCTCTTGGCCGCGGACATTCATCCGTATAAGATGAGTGGTATCCGAAAAGATTACCCTAGAGCCCTGCTTGTTCGCAGGGCCAACGTCTACCATCTCCAACGCCTACGGCACAACGCTTCTCCCCGTCCTCGGTCTAAGCTTGATGAAATTCTTCTTCTTGATATTGCCGAATCCTGTGTCTCGCTCTACACGGAAACGCGCCGTAATGCTCAAAACGCAGGCGAATCGGCACTCAAGGCGGTCTATGGCGGTAGGCTACTCGTTATCCCCCCTCTACTCACGGCTTTGCAAAGGGGTGTCAAGGAAAATGATCATGCACGCATCAAGGGAGCGCTCTACTCGCTGCTTCTGAGCAGTGTAGCCAAAACCGTCGGGCGGCACTGGAAGTATGCGCCTGCCGTGATCAGAACCTTTATAGATGCCAGCGCCGTTGATAAGCCTTCCGTCCAGAAAATTTGCTCCACCGCAGTCTTCCAGGTCATGGATTACGGCCGCGCAATGGAGCGAATGGCTATCCTAGATCAAGAAATTGTGGAGGCAATTGCTCCTACTGAAGATGTCACTGACCAGATAGAGAAAAAGCGCGCAGTGGTCAACAGCAAGCGCGTTGCTATCGAGCAAAAGAAAGCCGACCTGGCCGAAGAGCTGGTCAACCTGGCGCGAGTATCCCACTGGAAGATTGCCAGTCGTGCTGCGACCATCGTCATCACTATGGGTCTCCGCTTTGACTACATCGCCAGCGACAACATGATTGAACTGATGACACTCGGGTCTATTGACGACCACCCTGGCTTGCGAGGCATGTACTCCCAGGCTCTCATCGCGCTGTTTACCATGATCGATGTGCGGGCCATCTGCACTCACGAATACAAGAACTACATTCTTGGTCATCAGCGATTCCCGTCAAAGATCAAGGTTGCAACCAAACCCTATGATAAAGAATACACCCAAGAATACCTTTCTAGCTTTGCGAAGCCTGAGGCGGAGTACTATGTTGATCACGACTTCCCTGGCTGGCTCGTGTGGGGCAAGACTATGCCAGCTTACAAGTCCAATGTAGCACGGGACATCGAGTATGACGATGTTGAATGGAAGGTTCGCACCAAGATGGGCAAGTTGTTCACTCGCCAGTGGTTCTCCAAGTTCTTCATGTACTTGAAGCAAGAGCCTCGGGACCCATCTGCTGACAAGTTCCGCATGTCCTGTGCCATGATGCTTCTCTACGCATTCGAGCTCATGATCCGGGATGGGCTTACAGCCGTTACTTTTGAGGAAATCCAAGAAGAGATCAAGGAAGTCTTTGAAGATGGCAGTGATAAACACCAACATCGTGCCACGGCTGAAATTCTCGGAGCTTTGATCTCCTCTGTGACAGATACAGGCGTGGAGAAGCGGACCATGGTCTGGGAGTATGCATTCCCTATTGTACGAAAGATCTTCACCGACGGCCTCACTCCGGAGAACTCTGGCTACTGGACAACATTCCTTCACATGATCCTTCAATGCCGTGATCCCCGCCGCGCTTGGCCGTTGGTCGATTGGCTATCCAGCTTCCGTCTGGACATGTCGACCAACGCAGCGTTCAAGGAAAGTTCCAAGATCAACCTCCTGCATCAATGTATCATTGATTCTGGTTGGCATTATCAGCTTGAGAAACCCATTGTGGAAGATTTCCTCGCACATTTGGACCACCCATACAAGGGCGTCCGCGAAGCAATGGGTCAGACTCTTGCAACTATTTATCGCACGAGGTACCATGAGTCCTACCCTGATGTTCAGCATCTTCTCGAGGCCCAGAAATCGTCCTCTTCTGTTGGCGCATATCCGTATCCGCCTTCCGAAGAATTTACAAAGGTGATTCATGGAATTTTCAGTCGAATCGAGGAATGGCGAAAGGCCAGGACTCCTGGCCAACAGACACCCACATCCTACACCTCGGGTAGCAAGACTGTTCTCCTTTGGCTGGACTCGACTTTGTCTTCTCACGAGTGTACCCAGCTTGTCTCATTCTTCCCTGATGTCTTCACCGCACAGCTCCTGCACATGATGGATGTGAAGGAGGACCCGGAGCTTCAGTCCCTCGCATACCACGTCTTCCGTCACCTCCCCAACATCCCCTACCCAGCCGAGAGAAACTCCGAATTCATCCAATCTCTCATCCGCATCGGACAGACATCCCCATCATGGCACCAGCGCCTGCGGATCATGATCAACATCCAAATCATCTACTTCCGCCGCCTGTTCCTGCTCGACTCCGCAGACCGCGACAAGCTCTTCGAGTGTATCGCCTCCATGCTAGAAGACCCCCAGCACGAAGTCCGCGCTGGCGCCTCGGCCACGCTATCCGGTATGGTCCGATGCTCGCCTGTCTTCCTGCGGGAAAAGATGGTCAGCCGGTTCCATGAACGCTTCACGAAGGTTCTGATCGACAACCCCCTCCCTAAGAAACCGAAGAACTTCCGTTCAGGAATTGCCTCCTCTGCTGTCTCATCCGGCGCTGGAACCCCCACTCCCGAGCACAACCGCTTGATTATTGTTCGCCACGGTGCTGTCCTGGGTCTTGGCGCTCTGATCCAGGCCTTCCCTTACAACAGTCCTCCTCCTCAATGGATGCCCGAGGCATTGACTTCGCTCAGTATCCGCGCTGCTAATGATCCTGGCATCGTTGGTTCGAGCGTGAAGTCGATTATCAGCGAGTTCAAGAAGACTAGACAAGATACTTGGCACATTGATGCAAAGGTTCGTGCATGCGTTACCCCTCGATCGTCTTTCGAAGCAAATGGCTAACGATTATTACGACAGGCTTTCACACCGGATCAGCTAGAAGATTTATCGGGTGTTCTATGGAAGAGCTACTTTGCGTAGATGGAACTAGGCATTAGCACTTGGCACTCTTCGGTTTCATTGAAGTGGCGGGGGTATCTCATTGGTTCTCTGATTAGACGACTCCTAATAAAATAACAATGTGATTAATGGCCGTTCGTATATATTCCTCGGTCTCCCTAAAGCATGAGCTCTTCTGATAGGGTATAGCACCCGGTCACATCCTGTCTTGTCCCTTTAGTACCTCTTGACTTGCCAGAACGAGGCACCGTTCTTCCATACCCAGCTTTGCTTACACAGCTCGGTGTGAAATTTCGAACGTCGGCCTATTTTAGAACGCTTCTCCTACCCTATCCTCTCCAACGTAGCTCCACTGGTGTTGTTTACGACGGATTTGATATTTTGATACTCGGCCTGTATGTTGAGAGGGCTGAGTGGAGGCAGCCGTTCATCTTGCCTTTTTTCATTTGCTCTTTTCTCTCACTTCTCTTCCTGGAGTATTGCCATTAATAGGGGCCTTCGATCGATGCAGACAAGTTACTCGTCCTGTCACTATTCGTTTGGCGTGTGGCCTAAGCTCTATCGACCCATGCGGACGAATCAGACAGACATGGTGTTTGTCGCAGCATGCAGTATTTTATTCCCTGATGCAAATCTACATATGGCTGTGGATCCATTCATCCTCCGCCAGCTCCTTAGCGGAGCTACGATTGCCAGGTTCCCACTGCAGCATTTTGCGCATGAAACGCAAGAAAGCCTCTCTCTCCACACTCCCCTCGAGGGTAGTTTCCCTTTTCTCAAGCGGAATCTGATCGGACAATAAATCAGGAGCGAGAAAATCACCTAAAATCATCGGGTTAGTTGACTCAGATACCAGGAAGATATTGCAAAAATAAGAAACTTGCTTACCTTCGCTTGAAAAGAATCTGTCTCTAAGCTCCCCTTGAGTAAGAAGGCTAGCAGGCGGAGGACCAAGAAGATTGATCATCTCGGCAAGATGTGCTCGACTCCGATACCTCTCAGACTCGGGGTCTAAACCTGTGAACAAGGAACCGCCCTCGTACAGGTCCCAAATCTAGAATTCAACTGTTAGCAATTTCGAATCACAATCATGCCGTTTATCTTACCATGCATCCCACATTCCATATATCTGCACTATATGTCCAGGGAATCCCCAAAATCACTTCCGGTGCTCGATAGATCATGGGTTGAACAAATACCGAGTGATATTGACCGAGCATGGCCGAACCAAAATCGCAAAGGACTGGGGCACCGACTCGCTTGGGAATTTTGAGTTCCTGTGAGGTGTAGATTATTCTCCCGTCTTTGTCTACCTCCTTCCTCGGCACAGGGTGTTGAAGTTCAGACTCCTCGAAGTCAGTAAAGACTGAATCATCCCTGATGCCGAACATGATATTATCGGCCTTGATATCTGATTTGAAGAATAATAAGCGAATGAAAGAAGTAGGCGAGACAAGGACTACCAACCCGTATGTGCGATCTGACACTCTGTATGAAGATAATCCAATGCTAGAAAGAGGCGATGAAGGACGACTGCGATGACTGGCGATGGTAGCCGCTCTACTGGGTTGCGGCGTAAGTAAGCCAAGACACTCTCCCATAACGGGGGGTGCACAAGGCATCGATGCTTGTCTTGAGGCCCGTCGATGTAGAATGTATCAAGTAACGTTCTTATAACGTTGCGACCAGGATGGGCGGTTGGGGATTGCTCCATACGTCTGTACATATTAACCTCGTTATCCACATGCTCACCCATGGATGCAGCCTGGACGAATATTTTGAGCATAACATAACGTCGTTCACTATGATAAAATGTATAAGTATCTCCAATTAGCCATCCTCAAAAATCATGAGGGATCTCACTTCATGTCTCGCGCAAGCCACGCAGTTGATGTAGATCCAAAGCCCAATTTGCCGATGACTTGATATCGCTCTTTGATGACTTCTCCTATCCGAGTTGGATAATACTGCGAGGCGGTATAGTCTGGGAGAGTCTCCTCTTCGATCTTTTGCCACTCGGGTATCCGAACAAAGTTCGGGTTGGAGAAATCAAGAGGTCTCCATCTCCGTCCGAGCTG
Source organism: Penicillium rubens (assembly GCF_028828025.1). Taxonomy (NCBI): domain Eukaryota; kingdom Fungi; phylum Ascomycota; class Eurotiomycetes; order Eurotiales; family Aspergillaceae; genus Penicillium; species Penicillium rubens. The sequence continues at coordinate 8,414,429 of NW_026890600.1, forward strand.
GGGCAAAGAGCGCAGAAGCGACTTGAACATGTTAAGGGAAGTAGAACAACTTTGTCGCGGCAATTTGTAAATGGAAGAGATAGCGAAATAAATCTGAATATGTGTAGACTTGGGGGGCTTACAGATGTTTTGGTAGGAGACGCCAGGGGTGATGTAGAATATCACCAAGTCAGGTGATTGTGCCCCTAGAAGGGTCCACTTTACCTGGGGTCCAAGGCCCTAGGAAATGAGCCACTGAGCACTTCTTTATGAGAATAAAAGCTGTTTGCAAGCGCATTGACACCGTTTCAGAACTGTTCTCGCCACTTCTATGTTCTCCAGATAGACTTATCGACCATAGGATGGTTAGCATTTCGTAATGCTAGTAGGCATCCTATATCCGCGATAGTATCATCTACCAATGAACGGTTTCATCTAACCGCGTGGGATGCACGATCAGTACTTTCATCACGATTCTCATTCGACCAAAGTGAAATAACCATGCCTGATTCATTATACTTTCCACCACACAAGAGTCAAGGCGTGACGCCTGGGATAGTTAGGTGCTGTGTCTTCGAGCTGGAATATTGCCTATTTCTGGTGACCAACAGCATGTGGCTTTCCAATCAACAGCCGCCCCTAGGATTGATGCCGCTAGACTTCCCGTGTATGATCACCGATAGGTTCATCTAGCCCAATCATTCTTGCCTTGAGCCAGGGTCCTGAACTTGAATTACGTTATTTAGCGCTGTTGGTGCACATCTGCGACGCCGGAGTGGCTATACATGTTCACTATCGAAACACAATTAGCAAAACTGGACTAGGTGGGTGAAAAATGACACATTTGGACAGCGCCTCGAGCACAGCTGTCCGTTTCAACTTGGCATGTCCCTCAGATATAAAAACCCATAGGTCCTTCGAAGATAGCATACATCAAAGACATCGTCCAAAGTTGATCTTCATTGTTTTGTTATTACCTGCTTCTGTCAGAGTACTAGAAAGCCACCATGTCTATCAAAAGAACCTTCCATTCTGCTAGTCGAACCCTAGTGCGATTTCTGGGATACTGTTGTGGTGAGACCCCACATGTGGGTCTAGGCCCTCACCCTCTGGTAGTACGTAGATAGTTGTAGTGGGAGCTCGCTTCCTCCTTCTCCAATACAACTCTCTCCCTTCTGCTTCTCCGAGCCTACTAGTTGTAGTCTCACCAGGTTATGACCCTTTCTCTTTCCCAGAGCTTTCATTACCTTTCATCAACAAGGAGAGCAGATTGCAACGATCTAATTTTCATCAAAATTGACCTATTCCGTGCAGAGAGAGTCGCGGATAGGCGTGCAGCAGGGTGGATCACCAAATTTGGGACCCACATAACCTGCAAATCAGAGTTTTCACTGCGGGTTTTACCCCACAATTCTAACCTTTTTCACCCTTTTTACACCTTTTGATTCGTCGGACGGCATCCTAGTTCGACTTTCCATACATTCTGATTCGACTAATCAGGTCGAAGACATTATTTATAACCATTGAATCGACAATTCACGTCGGTGAACACTAGCGTTAAGAGATCCGGGAAGGATGGAGGACGCAGACAACGACAATGACGCCGCTATTGGTGCGGGCAATAACAATAACAATGCGACCCCTGCTATTAGCAGAGGTGTAATAAAGTCCAAAGATTGGTATGCCTATTTGGATATAGTCAGGACGAATGGAACCCAGGCAGACAAGCTTCCTAAAATTGGCAGTTTTGTGCTATATAAGCTAGAGCCACCGTTGAAAAACAAGGAAGACTTCGATAACTGGTACAACGGAGTGTATAAGATCCTCCGAGGACATCACCTTTATAGGCTGATTGATAAGAATATCGAGAGACCGGATATAGATGCAGAGAATGCCGAAGACTGGGTTACACTTTCAATCCAGGTAGTAGGATGGCTAACGTAGTGTATCGACCCGGATATTGCTAATGATCTTACTAACTCTGGAGAGAGAATTGAACTGGCAGATGACTTTATGTATCAGTTGAAGCTGTATATGCGGGGTGAAGGTTACACTGCTCTAAGTATAGTAATGATAAAGCTATTTAGGATATAGCGAACCGAGTTTACCACCGTGATAGAGTTTATCGACGGAGTGAAATAGCGGTTCAAAGTAGCAAATAATCTAAAAGCAAAGCTTTATCCGTTCACAGCGCTTGTTATTATAATGACGGAATTGGAACAGATTCCAGAGATAAAGAATGCAATCGAGATTAAGATAAATGAGATGAAAAATATTAAGGACCTAGCAATAGAGATTTCTATGACAGATTATCTTAAGATTTGCACTAAGATGAATAATAAGGCTAAGGCGCTAGGAATTAACGGAGGAATGGGAGCTAGTGCAACAAAAGCTCTAAAGGCCTCCTTTCGCTAGCTAGCACCGTTATCAGATAGAAAGAAAGATAAGCTAATGAATACACCGCCGCTAGGCAAATACGCTAAGAAGCATGTCGAAGAGTGGAAAAATCATAAAACCTAGCGTATAGCTAATAGCGCCTGTTCTTACTATGGTATATAGGGCTATGATGCTAAAGTCTGCTATTATCTGGACTGTGACAATCGACCCCTAAACTAGAAGCTAAAGCTAGGTCTATAGTACTGGAAATTTCATGATAATAAGATCTTTAATAAGAATAAAGACTAGTAGCTTGCTAGTAAACTAACGGAGAAAACACGGTAAGCCAATTTTGACGCTGTAGCTTTATTAGCAACGTCATCGGAGCTAGCTAGGGAGTATAACTTCGGCGGTATAGCAATTGCAGAGACAGAAATGGACCTGATTTAATACGAAAGACCGGTTTCAGACTAATAAGAAGAAGATATCTCTTATGAAGAGATGGGACTAGCTGGATTAGTAGTTTCTATGCTATCCCGCTAGCTTCGGACGGGAGTTGACTGGGTTTTAGACTCTGGTTCTTTATGGCATATCTATTTAAATAGAGATCTGTTCATTTCTTACAAAGTATACAAATCAGATGAAGGTCTAGGATAGGACTCTAGCGCTAGCTAGAGAGCTAAAGCAGAGGGTGCCGGTGATATTATCCTTCCAATCCGGAGACCAGATGGATCCAGATACGAGCTATAAGTGCAATATCTCTACAACCCCGGAAATAGGTTCAATCTGCTTAGCTTACTAGCAATCCGCTAGCAAAAAGGCATCAGATGGAACCCAGATAATATAATAATTCGGGATAAAAACAGAGCTAAGATAGGATATACCTTCGTCGGTATAAACGTCCCTTTTATTGAATTAGTAGATAAGCCAAATCTAGTCCTTTATAAGAACCAGATAATAAATCAACCTTCGGTATAGCAATCAGCTGTTTCATACGTATTGATCTTAGCAGAGCTTGCACACAGACGACTCGGTCATATAGGAAGCTATAAAGGTCGGATTAACAAAGACAAATTAGGAGAAGATGTTAGTATAGAGTGTTTTGACTACGAACCATACTATAAAGCAAAGTCCAAAAAGATAGTCTCCCGAGAGAAACAAGCCAGAGCGACTAAGGTTGGCTAGCTAGTGTATGTTGATCTACACCCTTATAAACCAAAGGGATTGAGTAAGATAGGAAAGCAAGACCGGGAGTATGCAATGATTATTACTAATGACGCTTCTCGTTTTCGGATAACGATCTGTATCGCAAAGAAAGGTGAAGCCTCACCTACACTAATCTTATAGGCTAAGACATTTAAGAATCATACTAGATACTACCTAATAGAGTGGAGATTTGACAACGGGACTGAGTTTCTACACTTCCAGAAGTGGGCAAAAGAGAAAAACCTAACTGTTAGTCCTTCGTTAGCTTATGCACACAAACAAAATAGTGTCGCCGAGTTTAGCGGTCACTATGTGATGCAGATAGCGAGGACTATATATATTGACGGGGGTGCACCAAAGGAACTATAGACAGAAGCATGCTATACTGCTACGTATATTATCAACCGGCTTATAAGACACGGAGAAGAAGCTCCAATTCTTGCCTAGAGAAAGGCAATAGGTCTTCGTGGAGATGATACCACTACCAATCTGTCATTTCTTCGAGTATAGTACTCGAAAGCGTACGTTCACCAAGCTAAAGAGACTAGAGTATAGGGTATGAAAATAGACCCTCGTGTATAGATTGGTTTTCTTGTTAGCTATAAGGGTGATAATAGACACTGCTTTCGGATCTATAACCCTAAAACCAAAAAGGTGATAGTTTATAGAGACGTTGTCTTCTAGGAGCCAAAGGCGCCGAAAACCTATAACGGAGCTGCTGATTTCCAAATTGGTGAATCTGTCGATGATAAAGTGACACTAAAAACGCAGTTCAAACTAGGAAAAGCTCTATTCAAAACAGCCAGATAGGCAGCCAAAGACCTCGGTTCAACAGATACCGGATAGTATGTTAGCTCAGGGGAAGAGCACCGGTTTACGGGGGTGGAAGAAGAAACTTCATTCAATAGTGACGATGTAGAGATGTTTTATAACACAGAGACTATATATAATATATAGGAAGCAAGAAACACACTGGAGGACAGGGTGTAAGCTTTAAGAGATAGGAGAGAGACCCTAGACCGCCAGATTTAGCAGTTCTCTCCTCCGTAGTCTACGTAGTAGCATACATACCACCTAGTGAACTACCCGCTTCTGCCAGAAACAGCATCGAGATAGGAAGTGACACCTTCTCCAACCCCTTCCCTATTAGTAGCTCACCAACAACAGTAAGCTCACTAATAGTAGTAAATTCAACTTATAAGATAAGCGGTTGAATAGCAAGCAAACCTAGCAAGGTTAAATCCACTAGAGAGACTATATCCTACCCCTTTTATACCGAGACCTCCTATCCAATCGAATCTAAACGTACTAAGTCCTACCGCACCGAGTGCTTCCGTCCCACCGAACCCCCCTACCAATCTATCGAGTCCTCGGAGATCACAGAGATCTAACAAAGGACAGTCACTAGAGAGATATACAGATATTAGATAGAAGAAATACGGAGAGCGGGACAATAGGGGAGGAGCACAATATGCGGTGGAAGAAACCGTAACAAATAGAGGATTTGGAGATAGCGGAGATATAGGACTGATGCTATAGGACTACTAGCGCGGATCACCCTTTAGCATTAGATTTGCTATATTATTAACGGAAGCAGTCCCTAAAGAAGGTTCAACAAGTGCAGAGAGCGGTCTTAAAGTATAGAGAGTTAAAATTCCTCGTATATACGCTAAAGCTATAAAGTTAGAGTTCAAAGATAAATGGTATAAAGCAATAAAGGTGTAGCTAGGAAAGCTCTAAGATATAAAAGTATACGAAATAGCACTAAGACCACCATCCGGATGCACAGTTTTACCTAGAAAATGGGTCTTCGATTTAAAAATCAACAAAGACAACGAGGTATAGGAATTTCGAGCTCGCTAGGTGATTTGTGGAAACCGTTAGCGTCCCGGCTTCGACTTTTAAGAAAGCTACGCTCCCGTTACACGCGGAGAGACTATGAGACTCTTTCTGAGTATAGTAGCCGTTAACAAGATAATTATCGAACAGGTGGATTACACGGTAGCTTATCTCAATGCTATGATAGATGATAGGGTGATCTATATAAGACAACTAACTAGCTTTAAAACTAGAGGTCTAGATAGAGAGAAGAAAGATAAAATTTATCTTATTCTTCAAGCCCTATATAGACTCCGATAGATAGGCCACCTATGGTACGAAACTCTAGCAAATGCACTAAGAGACATGGATTTTCAACCTCTCCTAGATAAACCCTATATCTGGATCTATAGAGAAAAGCAGATCTAGATCCTACTATACGTGGATAATACCTTAATAGCTGCTTTTAAAGCAGCAGAAATTGACTAGTTTAAGACTATGATCCCATTTCGCTACAAAGACCTTAGAAAGCTAGCTAGATTCCTAGGGAGCAGTCTATCCCGCACCGAGACCGGCGCTATCTTTCTAAACTAAGCTATATACACTAAAGAAGTGGTCGTCAAATCTAGATTGTAAGATATATCTTATATCTATCTACCGATGAAAATAGGCTACAAATGCCCAGATATCATAAGGGATCTAAAGGATAAAGACGTTCGGGGACAGAACAACAAAGATATCTAAAGGGAACAGAACGACGATGATAATATGGTATCATAGGTATATAACAAACCATCCGTCTTAAAAGAAGAAGCTTCAGCGTTTATAGAGGACATTGGCAAGCTAAGATAGCTAGCCGATAAATCACGACCTAACATTATAGTAGCAGTCAATAAGCTATAGTGTCGAACCTCTGCACCTAGATAGGAAGACATTGATACTCTAAAGTAGCTGATTCGTTACCTAAAAGGGACGAAGAACCTCGGAATCCTGCTTAGAAGAAATAGAGATAATAATGACCTTATTGGCTATATAGATGCGTCCTATTAAGATTGCGAAGATAGGAAGAGCACCGAGGCCTATATCTTTTTCTATACTAGATCGCCAATCAGCTAGAACTCCCGTAAGGAGGAAATTGTCGCCAGAAGTTCTATATCAGCGGAGTATATTGCAATAGATGGTGTAGTACGTGAAGCGATATGGCTATATAAGGTTATGAAATAAATAGGAATTCACTAAGACCTTCCAATCACAATCTTTATAGATAGTGATAATGCATATACTATCATAAAGAAGGATAATTTCGTAAAGGCTATAAAATGGCTGGATGCACGGTATCACTTCGTCCGCTATATAGTGAGAACTGGTATCATTTCTTTTACTCTGATCCTAAGTGCGGAAAATGTCGCGGATATATTGACTAAACCGCTGGGAAGGGAGCAATTTGAAAGAATGCGAGAAATCATGATGTATAGCGAAGGAAAGAAGTAAGGTTTACATGCATTGTGGTTTGCATACATTGAAACCTATATGGAAAAAGAACATGAAAAAGGATAAAAACAGATGAAAAGAAACATCAAAAGGTGATAAAAATACGCAGTTTTTACTATGACAGCCGGAAGGGGTCATGGTTTCTGCTTTCGGGTTGGGCCCTACGGGGGTGTGTTGTGGTGAGACCCCACATGTGGGTCTAGGCCCTCACCCTCTGGTAGTACGTAGATAGTTGTAGTGGGAGCTCGCTTCCTCCTTCTCCAATACAACTCTCTCCCTTCTGCTTCTCCGAGCCTACTAGTTGTAGTCTCACCAGATACCCTGCCGAAAAACTCGACGAGCCTTTCGGCGAGGCCTTTTTCACTTATGTCGGCAATGGAGCGGTCAAGGTATCAAAATCGCTATGCTTTTTAGTCTTTAGACATGTGTACTAACGGCCTTTTAGAAAGTTGGTGAAATTGAATCCGTCGAAATCTTGTAAATACCTGAGCACATTCCTTGCTATTGTTCACTACTGATGACGAGTTATGAAGGTGTCGCAACGATGGCAGTAACCCTATCCACAAATCTCACTTCAACCGCAATGATCCGGAAAGTATCATCAGTGCCAGGATCAAGCCGAAGTATGGCACCGCCAAAACTCACCACATCTTTGCGAATGGCACCGGCACCATGCATATGCATGACAAGAAGGAGTATTCGACACTTGCCGGGCGAAGCTCCTGACAAAGTCTATTCCTTGGAGGCGTTCGGCACAGGTGTCGACATTACCTGTTGGAACAAGCTGTCGGGAGCCCACTTAAGCGGGCAACAGGTTGAGCGCGTGTTATTGTCTTTATGTGTCTGATTTAAGAGTTCGGCAACTTGGTTGGTCTTCAAATAGCTAGTTAATTGAGAATGGATAGGGATTAACTTCATAAGTGAGCAAAACATAAATATAGTGGGGAGGTAGATAAACGGACGTCTGGCGTAGTCGTCACGGGCTCTCCGATTAGGACCCCGATGTTATGCAACATTTTTCGTTTTCCCTCCAAGGGCCACTAGAATCCATAATCTTGTAGAGAATGGAGATAGACCAATAAATAGAATGCCAAAGAAACGGACTCAAAAGAGCGAAAGCTAATTGCATCGCAATGTAAAGCAACGCACACACAGAGAGAGAGACTAGAAAATTCAGTTCCAGATTAATTGTACGATCCCCATTGCACAGCTTCTGTTGCCCTGCTACACGAATTTGCCCTACTACGGGGGACCATAAAATACTGTATATAATGAGCCGAGTGATATGTAGGTAGATATGTACCATATATTGTTCCTTTGATAGAATTCAATACTTGTCTAATAGGGCTGGTATCTGCTCGTCAAATGGAAAATTGTGGAACTTCTGCTACCATGAACCTTTTTTTTATAGAAATATGTTTAGCACAGCTGCGGGATAGGAAATCCCGATCTAATACTGTTAACAGAGTACTCGTATGTCCGGCGTGTTACATGGTATGACAATCACACAGCTTGTAGATTAGCAGATTACTCCGTGCACTATCCAACATATAACTATTTCGGCTTGTGCAACTTCTGCCAGTTTTCTGTCGTATCTATCAGGTTGGATTCCAGAGTGTCATTACCCAAATGTTAGTCGGAGATGCAGTCAACACCGCGTAGTGATGACATCGTAGGCCCCTAAACCCTATCAAATGCTCCAGTCTCGTAGATATTACCGTCAAACACATCCATCGCGTTACGTCCTTCCCATATATGCTTGAACTGTCCATATTATCCGGTTGCCCACCTCTACACGTCTCTTACAATCTTTATCCACGCACACCACACACATCTGGTGGCTTTCAAAGCCAAAGAATGCCACCGTCCACCTGGTTACTTAACTGTCGCTCGCTATGAAATTTCTTACAAGAAATACGACGCAGTCCTCATTTTACACTAGGTCTTCTATGACCATATGGGATCGCCGGTGGACCTGGTTGCGCTGGTTGGGGTATTCTGCCTGTCTAATCGCTGTTCTCCAGACTAGCTCATATCTCTTTGGATACCCGGAGACAAATATTATCCAGACTGTCTATGCTGCGTTACATCGTCCCGTCCTTCGGCCTGGTCAGTATCATGGGACTGTTGGTGTGTGGGACAAGGTAGCAGGCGACGACTCACCTGCGCCAGATGCGTTAGGCATGGCACATGATCGGAGGTCGGTACCTATTCTAAGTACCTTATGGGCCTACTTATATAAAGATTATGCTAAAAATGATCCTTATATCAGAGACAAGCGATTCTACGAGGGCGGTACCTTAACCCTAACTAGTACCGAGTCTGCCGACGCCTCGCACCCAGTCCCACTTATCTACGATCCATACCCGGCATACAACAGCCGAGAATGGAGGAAGAAGTTCCATGGAAAGTTCCAGCCCTGCCTTGGGCCTAGGGGTCGTGATCTCGACCGCAGGTCTGCGGAAGATATGGTCCAAGTCTACAAAGGCCAACAAGCCGGGTTTCCAGCACCGCGATTCGGATCATACGAGGCATTGGATCTAGACGGAAACGTTTGCACCGACCGGTACTCCCGCTTTGGGGCATATGGATATGACGATGATGGCGAGGATGAGGTGCCGGGCTTCACGCGTCCTCCCGCGGTAGCGTGGTGCGATGTTGATTGGCACATGTTGCAAAACCTCTGTCTGGAGAGGAACGCAGACAGATACGAGTCGACTGAGACTGTAAACTCTTCAAGCCAGAGTCCACTAGCTTTTGATCTTCCCCAGGATCCTCACAAATCATGGGAGCCACCTGTGCGTGCTACAGGTGTGAAGCAGTACCAACCTCGCTCGGCATTGCTGATTCGGGCGTGGCATGGGCTCAATTGGAAGCCTCACCATAGTGAATACCTTCGGGCGTTGATTATGGAACTTTCCTTACATTCTGGTGGGGAATATCAGATTTATCTCCTGTGTCATGTCAAGGACAGCGAGATGCCCATATTCTCTGATATCAAGACCATCAACCGACTCCAGAATTCCATCCCCAAGGAATTCAGGAATATGGCTCTTTTTTTCAATAACAAACTCTTGGAAGCTTGGTATCCCAAGATAGAGGAACACAGGTGAGTCAACCCTTGACCCTGACTGATGTTCAAGACACTCTTAACTAACAGCACTCACAGTCCCCAACTCCAACACCACCAACCTCTGCAGATCTTCTCCCAGCTGTATCCCCACTTCGACTACTATTGGCAACTAGAAATGGACAGTCGACACACAGGACACATCTACCACTTCCTAGACCGCGCCGTCTCATTCGCACGCCAACAACCCCGCAAATACCTCTGGGAACGCAACGCCTACTTCTACACTCCCGGCGCCCACGGTAACTGGAGCGAGTTCACACAAATGGTACACGAAAGCCTATCCGACAGATCCAACCGCACAATCTGGGGCCCAGTATCCGGCACCGGGATCAGACCACTGGGCCCGGACCCGCCAGTGCCATACCCGGAGCAAGACAACTACACCTGGGGCGTAGGCGAAGAGGCAGATTTCATAACATTCCTGCCAATCTTCAACCCACAAGATACGCAGTGGACATTCCCGGACAAGCTCTGGAACTTCAGAAACGGGGCGGGCACGCCGCGTCGCGCCGCGGTCATCACGATGGGTCGGTATTCCAAGCGTTTGCTTGATCTGATCCACCACGCGCAGGCGACGAAGGGTCTTGGTCTTGCATCGGAAATGACGGGTGCATCGTGGGCTTTGTTCCATGGCCTCAAGGCTGTGTATGTTCCTCATCCTATCTATGCGGATGGACAGTGGACGCCGAAGGAACTGGCGCGTATCTACAACCCCGGTCCGCCGGAGAACGTTAATGGGGCTCCTGTCAGTATTTGGAACTTTGATCATAGGTTTGATCATATAATGTACCGGCTCTCGTATATGTTTACGACACATAGCGCGGAGGATTTGTACAGACGTTGGCTGGGGTATAGGACTGCGGAGCATGAGGGTGGGAGAGTGGTGAGTACATATAATTTTTTTTTCTGCTGGTTTGATTCTTTTGCTCTGGCTTTGGGATTAGGAACAATTTTGCTGATTTCTCTGTTCTAGCTATATGAGGATCGTTATGGGAGACATTGCTTCCCGTCTATGTTCCTTCATACGATCAAGAACACGGCTCAACAAATGGGGCCAGTGAGGGCTGTTCCTTGACCCGTATCCATTCGAGATGGTTGGCTTGAGATATCAGGTTTCTTTTGCTTGGAGTTGTCTGGCGTTGAGGTAGAAGGCGCATATGATTTGCTTCCATGTCTAATTTAGAGGAATCTAAAGCCCTTTGATATCATTTGAATTAAGCAATGAACCCATTGTTCCGGTTCCTGGACTAGGAAATATATTACAAAGGCAAGTCCATTCTGCATGCTAAAGTTGTCCGATTGAGCTCTATTAAACGAATCATGGAATTGCAAAAAAAACTAGACTGTCGCTGTATACGGAAAGGAGAAGCAGTAGAAAGGCCACCAAAACGGGCCAGGACAAAATTAGGCAAATTATGTACGTGAATGGAACAAGATGAGAAACCTAGAGCAATTTACCGTTCATATGCTCTGTGAGTTTTGATAATCCCCGTCCCAAAAATGAAAGTAGTCCATCTCATGACATCATTAAGAACCCAGGGGAGTACCTCTTTCTCTTTATCCCCTGGCATTATACTTCTCATTGAAAGCATTGACCGCTGGAAAAGGGATTCGTTAGCATATGTCACCATTTAGCATGATCTGGTGATCACTTACCAACAGCAATCTGTCTGTACAGCCAGTTCCGTGAGCTTTCGTCTTGAACAGGAATGAAAGGTCCATTGGCACCACCCTTGAGGGTGATACTCATTCCCGTGCGCTCCTTGGAGATGGTCTGGATATCCGTGAGACGGATATCCCACTCAGTAGACAGCTTCTTTGTGCGCACTAGCATGATACGTGCGTACGTCAACAAGACCAACATGTCTCGACCAGGAAGCTCTAGGTGGGCAATGTAGTCCTCGTTGAAGTATTTGCCATCGTCCGTGGTCTTCAGCCAAAACTGTCCGAGAGCTTCACGCTGTGAGTACGGGCGCACGATACCGTCGGTGCCAATGAAGCGAGTGAGTCGAACACGATCGAGACCTTCGGCATCGAAAACGGTAGTGGTGTTGCGAACACCTTCTGCCAGATCTAGTAGGAAATTGTTAGTTATGAATATCAAGAAGAGAAAAGAGTTCGACCTACTGGAGGCAAGATCGAATGCACCGATTGCTGGCTTGGTAGCCAATCCAAGCACACCCTTTCCAACACCCTTGAAGAACCCTTGGATACCTTCTTTCTCGGCACCTTGCAGTGGATGACGTGCCAAGCCACCGATACCGCTTGCTAGACTAGTTGCAAATGCATTGCCACCAGCCGTGATTCCATATAGCGCGTGCTTGGGGCGGTTGCGCACCTTGGACATGCGGCGCTGGGTTTGGAACTCCTTATCAAGAGTAGCTGCGGCGAGACCCTTGGACATACTTCCCGTGAGCTTGGCCATACTGTCTGAGAATCCGAAGACGGACTTCTTGACGAAGCTTGTGGCACCCTTTGCGATACCAATACCCAGCTCTTGGGGACGATCGGTCATGACCAGACCCTGATATGGCTCATAGAAGATGGCGGCAACACCAGAGCTGACGTTGTTGAACAAACCGACAGGGTTGCCCAAGAAGTCGGCCGAACCGAGAATGATATGGATCTGGCGCAGGAATTCTTGAGTGTAGTGAGCACGGACATTGCCGACCAGGCTAGGGAAAGAGACACGGGCATTCTCGAGCATCAGAGCATTGAGTCGAACAGGTGCATCATTGACATTACCCATCGACATTGTCATGACGTTGACGAAGAACATCAACGGATTGGAGGGCTGCATGGCATCTTCCACGTTGACGCGTTCGGTACGCATGAAAGAAATATCCATCTGCATGGGCTGAAGATGAAGAAGCTCGAAGTACACATCCTGACCATTGTCTGCCTGCTGGGGCTCTGGAATGTTGAGGTCTTCATCGCACAGTTTACCCTCTTGTTCCTCAGCCCACGAAGCACCCGGAATCTTGACAAAGTCAAGCATAGCAAAGACGAAGTCCTCATCCAGTTCAAGCGTCATTTGTTGCAATAGCAAGGTCGCGTACTTGATATAGAGAACACCGTACGAGTCGTCCTTGACCCGTGTAACCATTGCATGGAAGATCGGGTGTGCTTCCATCTCCTTACCAGTCTTCGGAACAACACTAGGATAAAGCAAGATGGGGAAAATACCACCGTAGAGCTGGTTATCGATCTGGATCCACTTGATCGTTGTGTTCAGAGTCTGGTACAATCTCGACTCCCTGAACTTGATCTCAATCTCACGGAACGTGAGATACAGCAGCTCCTTCAGGTTCTGGTTGATCAATGAGATTCCAATGCCACCTAGGCGAAGTTGCGCCTTGAAGTTGACATCCGAATTCATTTCCTTGACCTCGAATCCAGTGCTCATGCCGGTCTGGGAGGATTGTCCTCTTTGTTGCTTGTACATACTCTTCGATGGCTTGAAATTGGACAGCACGAGAGTCTGGGTGGGACCATCGGCAGCTATGTTGATGTCAATGATCTTCTGGTATCCGCCAGGCTGCGAAGGTGGGATCCGCATTGGGATCAGGTTTCCTATCTCAGCAAGTTTGATATGACGCTCTTTGCCCTGACAGGTCAACACGAGCGACTTGTTCTTGGTCGCCGGGTAGTCCCATGCATACGGCATGATACTCCGCGCGGGAATTCGGTATCGGATCGGCCTCCAGCCGCTAGCCTGGTCGTCTTCATCGTCGTCTTCCACGTTGGGATTGGCTTGGTAGAAAATGAACTCCATATCGCTCTCATTACGCATGGAGAAAGGCCAATTGCGAGACTCGACGCTGAAGTGCAAGAAAAGAGTTGCTCCTTCCAGGATGATATCAACCTTGATCAGCTTCTGTCGCTGATTCGCCTTGGCCAATTTAACGTGCACAGTTCCCACGTCTGCGATGTTGAAGGGAGAAGACCATTGGTTGTTGACCCCCGGGAAGCAGAGGCAAAGCTGTTTCTCTTGTACTTGGCGAAGGAAATGAAGAGGTACCAACTGCCCGTTTTGAACCTGAAGCACGTTGGACGATCCTGGCTCGCGTACGAGAATATCTTCGTTGAGCTTGCTCTTTAGGATGAAACGTGGAGCCAGAGTGACGACCTTGGTCAGTTTATACTTGCCTTCGCCTTCGGCAACAGACACTCCGGAGTGGAACTCAGATCTGCCTTGGCGATCGGGGAAGATGACCTCAAAGGTGCTGCCAATAGCCTCGAAACTCTGCGGCTTGCTCCACGCAGAATCGCTGACCTTCAGGATAGATCGGTTTCGTTGATCCTCATTGGCATAAGAGTACATGTATGGAAGTGCACGGCCCTCATCTCTCGTGTCGGCTCTGAGTCCTTGACCAGCAGCATTTCTCGCAGACTGAAGGAATGCTTTGCTTTGAATGTCCATAGGAAGGCCAGTCTTGTTCAAGATAAGGTACGGGCTGTACACAGAAACCTTGAAAGCACCACCGCTATTGGGGATGTTGAAGTAATGAAGTTGTAACTTCAGTTGAAGACCCCGGTCATCCTTAAGAGACAAGGTATGCTCTCTGCGGTAGTCTTGAGCATTGCCGTTGACGATAGCAAACTCGCTCTGGCGGAAGACGGTATCTTGAAGATCAATGCTGAGCAACAGTAAGTGGGACAGCTCCACGACGTGGACCGGACTGACGCCGCCCTTCCTCAAGAAGTTCGTCCAATCCTTCTTAGTGTTCTTGTCGTAGATGCGGTACTTGAAATCGTAGGGCAACAGGTTCTGAATCTCCACGGGAGCGAAGATTCGGACTCTCATGTAGGGATACACGCCCGTAAGCGAGTCTTTGCTATCAAACGTTGCGTTGACTTGGAAATAGAAAGGAGGCGACTGCTGTCCACTTTCGCTAACACACTTAACAGTGCGTGTGGGCCGCTTGATGAGGTCCTTCCAGAACAGTCGCTCATGTGACCAGTCATATCCGAAGCCTTGATCGGGACGAACAACGATAGAATGGAGATATGCTGATCCAACGGGAGCCGGTCGTGCATCGCCAGGCAAAATCTTCTCTATCTTCAATAGGTGGCCTTCTCCGGGGCTGAAAACGCCCAATTCCACGGGAATTTGGGTGTTGTTCTCGATAAGAAGCGGCGAACGGAATGTGATGTACTTGACATTGTCAGGTCCCAGTTTGACTTCCACGAGTAGCCGATGAAGAACATTTTCTTGCTTCGGCTTCAGAGCGTAGATGGTCTCGCCCTCGCGCACGACAGGAATGCGGCTGATACTATCGAAGCCACTGCCTTCCAATTTGACACCAACCACTCCGCCGAGGCCTTCTGGTGTCAGTGTTTCACGGACAGCGGTGGAATCTTCGAATCGCCATGGTGATTCTTCGCCATCGGTAAGTTTTGCTGCTGGACCTTCCCCCCCTCCGCTGACATCGGCCCAAACTCTGAGGTCAAACCCAGTGTAGTTGCGGATTCTGTATGGGGCATCAGCGCCTCTTGGCTTGGATAGGACATCCTGATCCGTAGAGAGGAACTGGAATGATTTGGATGCGAGTGCAATCGTAGCAGATGTTACGGTAAGCTCCATTGTCTTGTGCGAATACACATCGAAAGAGAAAACATCCGGGTTGATCTCCTTGGCCATGTGGAATCCCAGCTGCCAGGGCTCAATCAACGGCTCCCAGGCCGACTTCGAGAAGTTGTACACGTTCAAGAATGTCTCGAAGTTGGTATCGGCATTCACCGTTGATGACCAGTCGCGCACATCGACATTGAATTTCTTAACGCTCCAATCGAGCAGAGGTAAATCGTGTAGGTCACCAATAAGAATGACTCTAACCCCGTCAATCTTGGCAGACAGCTCTTCACGTTTAAGGACAACAGAACTTTGTGGCGCAGTTGTCTTATCCAAGTTCCCAACTCCTTGACTCAGACGACGGGCTCTCTTAGCAATAGTAGATGATGTCTTGCTGGCAGAACGCGCTCTGTTTGTTTTCGTGTCCGCGATTTTCTTCACCTCTCCGGTCTCTATCTGCTGGCCATTCCTCATCTCGGAGGCCTTGTTGACAATCTGGATTGCCATTAGGATATCACGCAGAGACAAGCGAAGAACCAGAGGCTCAAGGTGCACCTCAATGGAGGTCAAAGCAGATCCCTTGTCTTGCGCTCGGCTATCAATGGACATCTCAAGTGTGAAATCATCCAGAATCCGGAGTCGAGATGTCTCAAATTTATCCATGCGGCAAAGGAACATGCCCACTTTTTGAATCTGTACAGTCGACACATTTTGATGGGAGATGAGAACTTCCTTGGTACCGAGCACAATAGCTTCGGAGTGAGGGATGGCAGGGTTGGCTACCATGATCACTTGAGCGTCGACAAGGTTCACCCGGAATGATACGGTCATGCCCGCTCCTGTGGCATCGCCCGAAGAAGCCTCGGTTATTGCCTTGTCGGAGCTTCCAGTATCGGACCCTGATTCAGAGTCCTCGGGTGATTCGGTCTCATCCTCCACTGCCTCCACTGGTTCTTCGGAGGCAAATGCAGACTGGCTGAATGACTGTAAAGCAGACAGGTAATCCAAAGCAAACATAATACGAGGGCTGTCAATAGTCAGCATCGCAATGAGATGCTTCTCTGGTCCTCCAGACATGGAGATGCTAGCCATGAACTGCTGCTGGACATCGTTGTTGATCAAAGACATGATGTTTCTGAACTTGTTCGAGTCCTGCTTGCGACTATCGCGGATGGAGAACGAATGAATAAGGAGCTCCGACTCCAATGAACCATCTGTCAGCATGCGCAGCTTGACTCGAGTGTCATTGAGAGAGAATTTGGATAGACTGGAGTCCTCTACGCGACCGACGGGCTGGTCGTCGTTTGCTAGGATGAGCTCCAAACCGACACTGTCGACCTTGAAGATCATATCGAGTCGTACCCAAGTCTCTTTGTTTTCGCTATCAGCGGGTGTTCCTCCAGAGCCATTTTGTGCCTGGGCGGCCTTCGAAGTGGCCTCCCTCGTAGGTTCAGTCACCGATGAGGGCAAAGACTCCATGGCCTCGAGCTCTTGCTGTTCGGCATCTGTGGCAAACGCGCCCGGTATCGACTTTGACAGCTCCAGCAAGAACTTGAGTTGGCTCTGGGAGATACGAAGGCCAATGGGAGATAGAGAACCCTCGATTTCCATGTCTGGACGTGGGTTGTTTGCTTGATGCTCCAGATAGCAGATGCTAAACTCCAGGTTCACCTTCTGGATCATTTCCAGCTCTTCGGATGTACCATCTTCAAAATGGAATTTGGAGGTAAGGCGAATATTGCGGACACCAGTGGAGATGACGTTGACAGCAGGGCTGTCCTTTACTTCTTCCATAGGGACAAATTCATTCTTGACATAGATTTCACCGAGATGAGCAGTGATTGTGTCTCGAGGGCGATCATCCATCATAATACGGGGGAAAACTACAATGGGTGTCTTCACAATAATGTCAAGCCGCACACGTGAAGCATTTTCCTGAAGCTGGTTGGCCTGGTTGGCAGCGGCTTGGCGAGCTGCATTGAAGATGGCTTGCATCTTTCCAAACTTGACGAGGAAGTTGATAATCTTCCGGTAGGGCTCCTCCAGGAAATTGATCTTGATTGAACCAGACCGTAGATAGACCTCGGAATCGTAGCCGGGATATGTGTCGCTCTCGGGGTCGAAGGTTTCGTACTTGAAGTCCGCGAAATTATCTCCTTCTATGGTCAAAAGTCGTCGGATATCAGAGTCCTCGGCTGCACCCAGGTTGACATCGTCGACCAAAGTCAGACTGCCTATCCGAGACTGAATGAGCATTGACTTGCCCACGAGGAAAATACCGACGTCGGCAGTGTTCAAACTCAAGGTAGCCAAGCGGACCCCATCATTGTTGAGAATGAGAGCAATACTCTTGAGATTAGCCTTGATGCGAATCTTCCCAGCTTGCTCCGGCTTTTCTTCCACAGTGGCTGTTCCTTCAATGGCCTTGTCTGCTTCTGGGTTGGGTTCAGTCGGTTGTTGAGGATTTGTGAATGTAAGGAGAATGAAGTCCAGAAGCGTGAGAAGCGTTTTCCTTGTCACGACAAGATTGATAGTCGAGACCGATATATCAAGGTTCATGGCAACCCCTTCATACGTTGATTCTAACTCAGGGGACTCGGGTTTGACCCGTACCATCTTCAGCTGGAACAGGTCCTTGTCTTCGTCGGCATCAAAGCCTTTAGAAGATATGATTCTCTTGAATTCAGGGACCGGGTTCTCTTCAATGTGATCATCCACGCTCAAGGACTTCAGAATGACCTCGGCGACCATGTCATAGGGACGCATGTAGAAGTCCAGCGCAAATCCTTCAGCAACTAGCTCAACCAGCAACTGATCTCGTTGCGGGTCGTGGGGGTCAGCACGGAAGAGCGAGCCGCGGAGACGGCCAACAGTGAATTTGAATTCGAAGTCTCGGCGATGGATATTGGCCGGTGTATCCACACTCTTCTTTGCCTGTTCGCTGTCTACTTCAACGTCCTCCTCATCGTCGTCAACCACGGGAAGGTCACGCTGGACTGGTGGTTGGAAGGATGCTGATCTGGCTCTTGTGGCTATGGCTGCTTCTTCTTTGGCTGCTGCTTTGGCAGCTGGATCGGAGGCAGACTTTTCCGCGTCGAATTGCGGGATTGCAATATCAATCAATTTCATCAGCCCCTTGTATTTGGTGTCTGACATTGACGCGTGAAGCTCTGGCAGATGACCAGAGATGCGTGTTCTGGTAAGCTGTGTCACGTTCGGTACGATACACATCTCCAGGGCAAAGTCAACATTGATCCGGTCGATGATGTGGAAATTCCTAGACTCGACATTGGTGTTGAGCTGTGCTTTGGTTGCTTCAACGCCAGGTCCGATGAGGACCTGAGTGGAGTCCAGTTTGATGAGGAAGCGATCGTACAGCAGATGCTCTAGTTGCTTGTAATCTTCCTCCTCATACTGTCGTTTCTGCTTGGACTGAAGATCTCGCATCGCTTGGCGATCGACCAGCTCGCTGTTGACACTGGCATGACCGGCATCGACAATCAAGCAAAGTGAACTTGGTTGTGTGATACTTTCTGGGACAATAATCAAGGGCGCGTGGATATCGAATTGCGCATCAACCTTTTTGTGCTCTTGCAAGGCAAACTCAAGACCGGCTCGGGTTTGCTGCCGCAATCCTTCAACAGTGGCACCTGCGGTGTCCAAGAGAGCACCAATCGACTCCATGTGTCGCTCGGGTGGCTCAAAGAACTGGACGATTCCCACGAGGAATCGAGGGTTGTAAATGACCTCAATACTCTTCAACTTGACCTTCACCGCTGTATCTGCATCGCTTTCGAGCGGGTTCTTCTCCAGCTGCAGATGGAACAAACTATCCTCATCCTGAAGATCGTCTGCGCTGGTTTGGGAGGCAAGGTCATCATCATCCTCGCCTAGCTCTTGGACCTTGCTAGGTTCAGGAGGAGAATCCTTGACCTTGACGATCTGGGGATAAAGAGTCCCAGAAGTGGTGCCATCATACATCTTCAGACCTCCAAGGTCAAGATCAAGGAGATAGGAATCAGGGCGTTGAAGTGCCTTAGCTCGGAAATTGTCAAACACTAGTTTCATGACCTCATTGGCGGATCCATGAGGGTCCTGGATGAGAGTGAAGCTACCAGCCCGAAGACTCCAGTTGACCTGGAGTTTAACCCATTCCCGGGGCACATCCACGCTCTCTGCGATGGCTTTCTTTTCGTCCCAGTCGATGGCGTTATACAGCTCCTGTCGCTGTTCTTCGGTCATGGCGGTCTCCTCGGATTCCTCTTTCTTGGAGCCCCAGAGCCAGGCGGACCATGACTGTTGTTCTGCGGGCTTCTTTACCCCGACATTTTCCTTTCGTAGCTGGTTCCTTGCAAGTGAGCGCCAGAACCGGATATCCTCGTAGCTTAGTTTTGCTTCCAGTCTCTGTATCTCCTTGGTTTCTTCGGGCGTGAGGGCTTCTTCCTTCTTCGTTTTCTTGAACAAGGCAATGTACGCGATGCGATCATCTCTGCGCTCCTTGATATAGTCCCAGGTCCAGCGTCTGTTGCGTTCGTGGATCTTGCTAAGAACGGCCTCTCCTGCAAACCTCATCCATGCCCGGGGGTCTTCCTTTGGTGAGGCCTTGGGCTGCATTTTCTTATATTCCTGATGGCGAATGAAATAGTGGAATAGATCCACCAGCATCAACGCGTCGCGATACTGTTTGTCATCAAGAACGAAGCCAAGCTCATCGAAGAGCAACCGTGCTTTGATTGCGGGTCGATCATATGTGCCTGACTTGTCCATCTCCAGCCCAGCACGACCACTGACGGGGCGCAGCATGAATTGGTTTCCTTCGTCGGCGTCAATCGCAGTTCTCAGTTTTTCCATCAGCTCAGCACGGCCGATTCCCTGGGCTTCTGCGCCGATATCAGATCCTCGTCCGGTTCCGAGCAGTGTGGCATCTGTATTCCAATAAGCCGAGAGAGCACCGAGGACGGCCAGTTTATGTGTGACACTGGAGTCGGATTGAATGAAAGTGGGATTCCATTCCCCGTCTGTGCTGACGGCACTCAATTCCTTGAGTGTCACGCCGACAGCAAACGGATGCCCAGGTGATGCAATAGAGTCTTCGTAGCGGAAATGCACATTCTTGATAGAAATCTGTAGGTTGTCCACCACGGCCGTGATCATGCTCTGCGTGAAGCTTTGGTTCCGGCGCTGTTCCTCTTGACTCATGCCTTCCGCGTTGCGCTCGCGTAGAATCTCAGCGCTTTCGATTCGTTCCATCTTCAGCACATTCGCTCTCCTTTCCTCCTCCTCCGGATCGTAATCCGCATCTTCTCTGGGTGCCGCGAGCAGGAAGACATCTTCAATGTCGACTTTCACCGGTTTGCCTCGTAAATTTGACCATGGGATGGATAGTGTAAGCTCTCCGAGGTGGCCTTCGACGACGTTGAGAGGGAGGCGTAGCTGGTCGAGCGCTTCGCGGCGCAGTTCAAGATTCCGTAGCTTGACGTCGCCCGACCAGATTCCGATGTTGAGCTGGGTCGCATCGAAATTTTTGACGTAGATTCCCAGGAACCGGTTAAGGAGGTTAGCAACCACTCCCTCCAGCATCGTGGCGGCGTGCAGCCGTTGACCGGGCCTGGTGGTTGGGCTCTATGGCCAGGGTGGATGTCGGTGGGTTGAGATTTGGTGATAGTCTGTAATTGAAAGCAGTTGGCAAGTCAGCGGCAATCCAAGTGAAAGTAAAGAATTTCTTCATTAAATGGGTTCTTACGCAGTGTAAGGGCTGCTTTCAAGAACCCTGGGTAATAGGGGACATCCAAGCCATCCAACTGAGCGGGCTGGGAGCGCGCGATACCGAGGTGGAACTTTTCCCCTCCAAGTAAAGCGGAAAACGGTTAAGATGACTAGGTGTTAGATCAAGGGAGTGAGGAAATCACAAGCGCTAAATTGGGACAGAATGGTGTTGGGTATTCAGGCCCAACATTGAAGTTAATGACCCTGATTGCGTGGATCAAGAGAGGTGATATCTGTTACGCAAGTTGTATGATGGGAGGTACTCGGTACGAACGGGGTACAGCTTCATACGCCAGGGCGGGTACCATTCCCACCTACCACCAAAGTATTTGAAAGGTACAGCGTACTCTCGCTACAATACACTTGGCACTACGTGAGTAGTTGGGGGCCAGTGGTAAGTATTCTGGTTGTTTTCGTTATCAAGGCCGTTTAAGCACGAGGCAATGCACAGTGAACCATCCCCCTGCAATATCCTGTACTGTACTGGTACACAGTTGTTTACCCCAGGAGTGACGTAGCCAACTTGGTTAGGGCAGCAGCCCCCAAACTGAAGTTCTGATGCCTGAGGCAACATGAATCACAGCCTGAGGCCAAAATACCTGCATCGAGCTACAATTTGCAGTTCGGGTCGCTGCGGTCCGCCCGAAAGCAGACCACACCTCATCACTCGGTCACTTCATTTCTGGATATTCTTATTTGTTCCCTCCCGGAAAGCCCACGCCGTCGACTTTGTGCTCAAGTCATTTTCCGGGTGTATACCCTTAATCTCCACTCTTCTACTTCTGTCCAGCTTTTTCAAGGTCAATTGGGTGAGTTGACCCTCCTGTCCGGCCATACCCGAGGCTTTTCTCTTCCGATTTGCTAACCCGACGACAACGAAAAGCTGTATACTCCCCCGCCATGTACCGCAACGCCGCTGCCCGCTCTGCGCTCCGCGCTTTCTCGAGCTCCAATGCCTCCGTGGCTCGCTCCGCTCTGGGCAACCAGATCTGCAAGGCTCAGATGACCTCGTCGGCCCGCACTCTGCTCCGTCCCTCCACCTCGCCGA
Source organism: Penicillium rubens (assembly GCF_028828025.1). NCBI lineage: Eukaryota > Fungi > Ascomycota > Eurotiomycetes > Eurotiales > Aspergillaceae > Penicillium > Penicillium rubens. The sequence goes on from NW_026890600.1 coordinate 8,436,821, forward strand.
GCTTCGCGCTCGCCGCTCACAAGCCCGTTACCACCGCTCTTGTGCGCTACTCGTCTTCTTCGGCCAAGGTAAGAGATGGCACATGGATTGTGATTTGCGCAAAGACACTCAATGGCTAATTGCCGGTACGGTAGCACGATGAGGATGATATTGATGTTATGGCGGGTATGAAGTCCGAGGCGGTACGTATTTCCATTCACTTGTGAGGCTCTGCATATGCTAACTGCCCATCGCCAATATAGAAAGTTATCAAGGAGACTTTCAGCCTGAGCGGAGTCCCCAAGGAGGCCATGTACCTCGGTATGGCTGGTGTCGTCCCCTACCTGGCCACCTCTATGCAGACCGTCTTCCTCTCCTACGAGATCAACCGCGCCGCCTCTCTCGGTGATGGTCTGATTTTCTCCGGCCAGAGTGCTGAGCTGATGCTGCACATGCTCGAGCCCATCCAGATCGGCTACGGTGCCGTTGTGAGTAGTCCCGAGTCTAGTCTCTTTGAGTAATCAGTTACCGGGTTTGCTAATCGCCGTTTACGGTTAGATCCTTTCTTTCCTCGGTGCCATCCACTGGGGTCTTGAGTGGGCTGGCTACGGCGGCAAGTTCGGTTACCGCCGCTACGCCGCCGGTGTGATCGCCCCCGCTGTGGCCTGGCCTACTCTGATGTTCCCCGTCGAGTACGCTCTGATCAGCCAGTTCCTCGCTTTCACCTTCCTGTACTACAACGATGCCCGTGCTGCTGCCGCTGGCCGCGCTCCTCACTGGTACGGCATGTACCGTTTCGTGCTGACCTTCGTCGTCGGTGCCTCCATCGTGGCTACCCTGATCGGCCGTGAGCAGATCCAGCAGACCATCACCTCCGAGCACAGCATCAAGGACAAGATCAACGCTCTGATCTTCCTGCAGAAGAAGGAGAAGGAGGAGGCTGAGGCTCGCCGTCGCAGCGAGATCGAGGATTCCGAGTAAATTTTGCCTTTTGACAAGGCGGCGTCAACCCCCCGAGACTAATCTCGATGTTTGCATTACCCGTGATTTCCTGTAGAATATACGCAGAACGCACTAGGGCGGCCACTGAAATTTTCCTTTGTTTAATTGAAGTGTCAATAGTTGGAGACACCAAAAGTGTTCTCGTCCAAGTAACAATGTTTTTTTTTGAGTGAGAAAAATTTACCAATTGAGTATTGAATGGGAGTAGATATAAGCGCTACGGATGCACAAGGGTATATCCATGGATGTATGCCTCCCGCATTGTTATTATTCCTCTTTTTCTTTCCCTTTTTTTTTCTTTTTTTCTTTTTTTCTTTTTTTTTTTTTTTTTTGGGCGCGAAACACGGAATGTAAAAAGCTACGCGCTTAAATCTGATTGAGAGCTGCAAGATTAGGTACCCAAGGTATAGCTATAAACCATACATAGACCTCCAGGGCTGTATACGGAGTTAAGGGGCGCAATTGGTAATCGGCATCTTGCCCAGGTGGTCACACGGGTTGCCGCAGATCGGAGTTGATCCAAAGGGGGAATTATAAAGGGCGGGTCGATCACAGAGGTGTCACGGGGTGCCGAAAATATCGACTAGAGATCTAAACTATGGAAGGAACTAGCTGAAATAGTGAATATTATGGGGGAAAAAAGAGGGTACATTGTTCCTTTTATGCAAGTCGCATTGAATTTCGATGCTTGAAAACGGATCCCAGGGAAGGTCAAGCGAGACCTGCATGCGAGGTACGGAGTATACATAGTAACGGCCGATAACAGGAAACATGCTGGAATCCACCTAGATCGGCCTTTTTCTTTTCTTTTTTGCTTATTTTTGTTCCTTTTTCCGTCTGTGTCCCTGGCAGGTTTGACAAGACCCTCTCCACGCCTTGAGATAATGGCCTCTAATAGGGCAATTAAGCCGGTTAATAAGACCGGACCAGGAATGAACCTGGTACTGGAGACGTCATCCGGGGGTTTATGTGTTGTAGGTACCTAGGTAGGGAGGGAGTAGGGATTTAACTATTCACCAACATAAATGCCAATGTGCCAACAAGGATCTTGATCAATCAGAATGAGACCCGGGAAGTAGGGAGTCAAGATCATAGGTAGTTCCATTGGAGGAGGGGTTGATGTGCTCGAATGTTCTTGGCCTCGACTAGAGCCCGTTCTCCAGGAATGGGGAATCCCCATTTTTTTCCTTTTATTTCTTTTTTTATACTTCTTTCCCCTATAGGCTATATAAATCAATAATTCTTCCATGGGATTTTCTCCATGAATAGGAATCCAACTAATCTGCAAAGAATGTCGACTAATAAAAAAAGGGGGTTCTAGAACGACTAAAGGGACCGCAGGGGAAAAATGGACCGTGTCATGTGTACGATCGACGGGGCTTGTGGAGTGCCCAGGCTTGGAGAGACGGGGTTGAGAGGGAGATGGTTTATATAAGGATAAATAGGGTATTAGGTATTAGGTATGGTATATATAAGATAGTATAAGATATAGGAAGTATTATGGAAAGGTGTGAATAGTATGAAGATATCCAAGGTAACAACCATACCCTAGAAATAGCTGTAATAGATCATATACCTAGGTAGATAATAAGAAAATAAGATAATAAGATAATATCTCCTATAAAGAGCAAATAGTGGGGGAGGTGACGAGGTCTTCTGATCAGAAAAAAATCCGAACCGGATTTCTCATTTTCTTTTTCCCCCCACCTTGGCCCAGTCCACCCCTTTGGATAAAGAGGAGAGGCCCTGGTTCTATTCCGTGATTCTTGTTTTCTTGTTTTCTCCCGGTTCTTTTACTCGACTATACTCCTATCCTCTTATACTCTTATACTCTTATCCTCGATTCTCTATACATACGACTCCGACACACACTCTCTATTCGAACAATTTCACCTTACCACCTTACCACCTTACCACTTTTCACCTTTTCACCGTTTTTCTATTTTATACACATTGAAGTGACCACCTACTTTTATACCTTTGGTCACTTCTCTGATACGTCACGCTCCACTTTTCTGCGGGAGCTGGTCCCCGTATCCCAACACCGCCACCTCGTAGTTCTCTCCGTCATTCCCCCCCTCTTTAAATCTTGGACAGTAAAATCGGTCTCCCTCTCTTAATATCTCTTTTTTCTTTTCTTTCGTCTTTTTCACACTTTTGGAAGATGCGGAACCCTTTCGAATTGGACTATGAGAGCGTTGATGGAGATTCCGAACCCGCCCAGGATTTCGAGCTCCCCGAACAACATGTGCACCAGCATGTGGAGGAAAAACAACGGGAGCAACTGAATCTCAACTATCGTCCAAAACAAAGAGACGATGGAGATGTTTCCTTGCTACAGGATGAGCCCGAGGATGAAATGAAGAGTCGATTCATTGGTACCATTGACCAGGGTACAACGAGTACACGATTCATCATTTTCGACTGCACCGGTGTTCCTATCGCCAAATACCAAACTGAATTCCAGCAGATTCATGAACATCCAGGGTAGGTGTTCAGACCCCCTTGCAATCCCTGCCACCCCTCCCCCTTCCGACTCGGTATTAACGTGCCCCGCACCCCCGCAGATGGCACGAACAGGACCCTTACGAATTGGTCGAGTCGGTCTATATCTGTATCGAAGAGGCTATGAAATCCTTCCTTGCCCTCGGCTACACCACATCCGACATCGAAGCCATTGGTATCACCAGTCAAAGAGAAACCGCCTTGGTCTGGGACTGGGAGACCGGCGAGCCCCTGCACAACGCAATCACGTGGACCGATACTCGTACCGTCAACCTGGTACGGGAACTAAAGGAAAAGCCCGGCGCCGATGAACTCCGTAATATTTGCGGTCTACCCCTCTCCACATACCCCTCATCCGTCACGCTACGATGGATGCTCGACCATCTGCCCGATGTCAAGTCGGCCTATGATGATGGTCGGGCTGCATTTGGAACCGTCGATAGCTGGCTCATCTACAACCTCAACGGTGGTCCTCAGAACAAGCGTCTGGTTACCGATGTGACCAATGCCTCACGAACGATGTTCATGAACCTCGAAACCCTCCAATACGACGATCGCCTCTTGAAGTTCTTTGATATTGACCGGAACAAGATCCGTCTGCCTGAGATTCTTCCCTCGGCTGATCCCGAGGGTTTCGGTAAAATGGCCGAAGGGCCGCTGGAGGGTGTTCCCATTACCAGCTGTCTGGGTGACCAAGCTTCAGCCTTGGTCGGCCACTGCGCCTTTTCTCCGGGAATGGCGAAGAACACTTATGGCACCGGATGCTTCCTTCTTTACAACGTGGGTGAGAAGCCGGTTATCTCGAAACATGGTCTCTTGGGCACCGTTGGTTTCCAATTAGGGCGAAACCGTAAGGCTGTCTACGCACTGGAAGGCAGTGTGGCCGTGGCGGGCAGTGGTGTCTCTTTCCTAATGAATAACCTTGGCTTTTTCCGCGACTCGCGGAAGGTCAGCGATTTGGCCGCCAGTGTACCGGATAGCGGAGGCTGCATTTTCGTCACTGCGTTCAGTGGTCTCTTTGCTCCCTACTGGATCGATGATGCCCAGGGAACTATTTGTAAGTCTCGAACACGGTGCCTCGTCTCGAATGATCGCTAACGTTCACCAGGGGGAATCACCGCCCACACACAGAAAGGACACATTGCCCGTGCAACCATGGAAGCGGCCTGCTTCCAAACGAAAGCTATCCTTGACGCCATGGCAATGGACAGCGGCAAGGGCCTGACAGAACTGGCTGTGGACGGCGGCATGAGTAACTCCGACGTTTGCATGCAGGTGCGTTTCAAAGTTTCTCTGTTGAAATTCAATCCCCAGACCACACCACTAACTGTTATTCTCGTTTCAGACCCAAGCCGATATCATTCAAATCCCCGTCGAACGACCCTCAATGCACGAAACCACTGCCCTCGGCGCCGCCATCGCCGCCGGCTTCGCCATCGACATCTGGAAGGATTTCTCCGAACTTAAACATATGAACCGCGCCAACCGAGCCTCATTCACCCCCGCGATGTCCGTCAAAGCCAGCGCCCGAATGTATAAAAAGTGGTCCAAGGCCGTGGAGATGTCGCGCGGCTGGATGGCCGACGAGGACAGAGAGGAACACCATGACGACGAATAAACAACTTTTATACATATTCCTTTGAGATGACCCCAATACCGTCATCAACCCCGCGGCCCAGGTTGTGCATCTCACACCATGCACGATACATACACGCGCAAGAAGAGAGATTTGAGAGGAGGGTTACATGAAGATCATATCAACCGGATATCGCACATATCCTCTCTTGGAGATACTCGGATTGTTTCATTTTTCTTTTCCGGGGTGGAGGGGGGAACATTTGGACAACCTCGAGTTTTCCCATTTATACATATTTAGAGAATTTCCGACTAGAAAGTCCGTCCTAATAGGCGTTCGCCACGCCCATGTCCCCCTTCATCATGACCGTTATGACGGGAGTCGTTTGTTCCAGAAGATGAGCTGGGGTTTGCCTTTTTTTTTTTTCTCTCCATTTTGCCGTTGGCTAGTTTCCCTCTGGGACGAGCTCGACTTGGCACTGTATATACAACCCGTTTGTGAGGAAATGAAGAAAAAAAAAATTCAAAATATATCATCTCTACAGAAGAATCTAAACAAACACTGAAGATCAAACTCTATCGTAATATCATCGTATGTCAACACCGTCAACCAGTTCATCAGATAATTCTCCGAACCAAAACCCCATGACATCATGCCAGTGGAGAAGCTTCAAATCAAGGTGATTTCAGTGCCTGGGCAGTGATGCGCCGGTGAAGTCATGATCCCCACGGTCCCAGACTTGGGATTTTAGGGTTTGGCTTGTTACTATATTTGGAGATGTGGGGATGAGAGAGAATCGGGGGTTTCAAGGTCAATTGCCTCCAGGTTACCTACTTACCTACTTACCTACTTAGGTATATTGCCAATTTACTAGTAGATTGTAGATTGTGACGTATTCGTACAGCATACAGCGTACAGCATACAAAATACAGGGAATATGTACAGAGATCAATTCAAGCTTCAATGGTAATTACGCACGCAGAAAAGCGAGTCGAAAACCAGAGTCAACGAGGATCTGACTGAGACATGATGTAGAAAAGAGAACCAAGGAAATATGGTATTTTCAATAAACGCCCGAATGGTTAGGGGATGCACGATGGAGACGAAAAACACCGTAGGGGGGGGAGTGATTTGTAGAGCAAGGAATAAGATATGGGGAAATTGAAAAGAGGAGATTACAGAGTGTGTGAGGAGATGACTTATTCATTGGCCGTGGGTGCTCTTCCTGCCGCAGACGGGTTGAGATTGGTCGACTGCAAGGCACTGGGAAGCTTCAGCGGCGCACTAGGGGCGGACAAAAGCTTGTTGAGCTTCTCGCCCTTCAACACCTGCTCCATCTCCTCCTTTGTGAGCGTCTCGTATTCGATGAGCGCCTTCGTCAAAAGCTCAAGTTCGTTGCGCTTTTCGGTCAGGATGTTGGTCGCTCGGTCACGGGCCTCCTCTACAAGCCGGCGCACTTCAGCCTCGATCTCTTGCTTAGTCTCCGATGATAGGCTGTCGTAGTTTGTAGACAGGTCGACGTTGCCGAGTTTCTTGGAATATCCGAACCGGGTGATCAACGTGAAGGCCGTCTCGGTGGCACTTTGGATATCCTATAGAGACCGTTAGTGTTGGAAAAAACAACAAGATTACAACCAGCAAGACTTACAGCTGAGATACCACTAGTGACATTGTCGTGGCCGAAAACTAGCTCTTCAGCAGCCTTGCCACCCATGGAGACGGCGATGTCTGCCAAGTATTCGGTATAGTTCCTTGAAACAGTATCCATTTCCGGCAGGAAGTGAGTGATACCAAGGGCCATACCACGGGGAACAATAGTGATCTTGTATAGCGGAGTGGAGGAAGGAGAGAAGTGTGCAACAAGGGCATGACCAGCCTCGTGATACGCAGTCAGGAGCTTGTCCTTGTCTTGAATGATGCGACTGCGAGCCTCGGCGCCCATCATGATCTTATCCTTGGCCCAATCAAAGTCGAGCGGGCCAACAAAAGCCTTGCGGTCACGGCTGGCATGGACTGCAGCCTGGTTGACTAAGTTCTCTAAGTCAGCACCGGAGAAGCCGGGAGTGCCCCGTGCAATGACTCCAACGTCAACATCAGGACCGAACTGGATCTCCTTCATGTGATGTCTCAAGATGTCCATTCTGCCACGAACATCAGGCAGGTCAACAACAACCCTACGGTCGAACCGACCGGGTCGAGTGAGGGCCTTGTCCAGGAGTTGAGGGTAATTGGTGGCAGCAATGATGATGACACCGGTAGTCTGGGAGAATCCGTCGAGTTCCGTGAGCAACTGGTTGAGTGTCTGCTTGACATAAGCAGCGTCACGCTCGTTTCGCTTTCCACCTATCGCATCCAGTTCATCGATGAAAATGATAGCCGGTGCCTTGCCACGGGCCTGAGCGAACAAATCACGAACACGCTTGGCACCAACACCGACGTATACCTCATCGAATTCAGATCCAGACATGTAGAAGAATGGGACACCCGCTTCGCCAGCAACAGCACGCGCAAGCAAGGTCTTACCAGTACCGGGAGGACCAACCAAGAGAACACCCTTGGGCAGCTTACCGCCTAGGGAAGAGAACCGATCTGGGTTGAGAAGGAATTCCACCAGCTCCTGCAGCTCATCTTTGGCCTCGTCACAGCCATGCACATCACTGAAGCGAGCGGTTTGCTGTTCGGGCTGAGCTTCTTTGTCCTGCGCACCTCGAACGTTCTTCAGAACGCCAGTGGTTTCAACCAAGATAGTGACCGTGACCAGAGAGATGTAAGTGAAAAATCCGAAAATGAGCAAGAATTTGACCCAGCGGAACACTGTGCTTCCGAGAGACTCGTCGACCACGACGTAAAGTGGAGCGTCCTTAGCACCGGTACCGTTTTGTTTTCCCATTCCGATTTGACTGCCAGTAGCCCGGGCAGCGACCGCTTGGCCAACTGCCTGGAGCTGTTCAGGGCTCAGATTGTGGTTTGGCCCGGCAAAAGCGCCAGCTCCAGCGTCGGCGCCACCGACGCTTGACTGGGCCTGTTGGACCAATGCTTCAGTTGTCAGATCGCCTGCAAAGTAGCCACTCCGGTGTCGTTCGATAACTATGCCCGGCATCTTGGCACGCAGAAGAGCCGAATAGAGAGCATTTTGAGCATCTGCGTTGTTCGGACTCTTGTTGGCGATCTTCTCCTTCTGAGCTAGTACATGATGCCAGGAGCCTCCAAACAAGAACCGTTGCTGTTGTGATTTCGACAGACCACTGACCTTCGGGGGAGTGCGTAGGGAGTTAAGGCGGAATGGGGTTAGGGTTGAGTATGAACGGGCAGCGGGGATAGCATGGCGGATCGGGGTAAAAGATGAGGTAGCCCGAAGTACATTGTCTGTTATCGACGGTTAGAATAATTCACCAAACCAGTTTTCTCAAGCCCAAAACATACTTCGGTTCAGCAATGACGACCATGTTTGTTGCGACGGCCGGCTGACGATGTCCGCTCGTAGGGCTTCGATGGAAACACCTTCCAAATATTCAGGCAAGGTCGCGCGTTGAGTGATCTGTCTTCATCAGCATGGAGTGGCATCAAATGGATGATAGGTTATGCCATACCGTCTCCTGTCCTTGTCGGCTAGTACTGCGCTGGAGAGACTCGCTGACATTGGTCGTCGTCGTTCGCCCGGTCTGTTTCCAGGGAACGGCCAGGGCGTTATACATTGAAGGCCAGAGATCCGATGTCACGGCAGCGACATTCTAGCAGCAGGTTGCTTGTGTCAGTCGTGAGATCTGGACGAGGTATTGCGAAGTGATACTCACAGGCATGGGGATCGGGACTTGGAAGGCCATGACTCCAATATACAGCGGCACTCGGCCGGGTGCGAGGATGGACGTGTGCTCCTCTTAGTCGAATTTACAGCCGAAAAGCGAAATTCAATCAGTTAATTCCGAGTTGAAGAGACTGACATCGCTGACGCAAGAATGAAGATAGAGATGAAGGCGACAGTGTGCTCCGCTTTGATGCGGCGAATGGCGACAGCCACTTAGGTCTGAATGGGCGACCGTAGAGTCATCACGTGATACTAGATGGCACGTGCACGGTATAACCGGGGGCATTTATAGTGTCGTCAGCTCTCATCAACTGACGAAAGAATGAATAGGACATTTAATGGAAAACGTCGTATGGCTTAGTTATTTATGGGTGATTCGGAGCAGTCGGTAATAACAGGGTAGGTGATAGTAGCTGAAAGGGGCAGCTACACCTGTGGTGTCGACAGAAAGCTGCCCATGGTTCGCTCCCCGGTCTTTACGAATTTCAACGACTTGACATCTACGGGCATTTTGAACTTCTTTCGCTTTCCAGACGATATTGAAATGACCTTGTGACAGGCTCAATGGCCTCGGGGGATCTTCCGGCCTACGCTCTTTCTCAAGGATAAGAGCTCCCCTTAACCTGCATATTCTGCCCTCTAATGCAGACCGATATGTCTCGAAAAAATATCTTCTTGGTAGGGGCTCCGTTGTCAGCGAATCTGAACTGGGACACAGATAAGCTTCTCAACAAGCCCATGCCTCCCTTTCAGGAGAATCCGAGCAGCCCAGAACAACAGCTATCCCTGGAGCAACCACCTGTAAGATGGAGAGTGTTGCGGTCATCAGTCGATAAGCTAGGTGACAATTATGACTCTTTTCAAGGCTATGAGGATCCAGCCTTTTTCATCTCGCATCAACTGGCTATTGCGGTAGATGCGACAGATGCGACACAAGAACAATCGGACGATTCGATTCTTCAATTCTACGACCATTCTTTCGCTATCCATGAAACCTCCGAGGTAGCTGGCTCAGATGTGTATGTAACAGATTCCACGCAGGACAGCAGTCTGGGCGAGGACAGCATGTTGGCTAGCTTTACGAGGTTGGACAAACCAGACACCACAAGGTCACCTCGCATCCTGCATATCCCTGGATCCCTCAGCAATTTGCAAGACCTTCCCACGGCCAGGTACATCCAATCCATTGCACCGCAAACGATGACGGTGAATATAATCGTGGGGGTGTTGGCAGTTCATCCCCCACGTCGGATAGTAACGCGTCAATGGAAAACTGAATTGGACCTCATCGAGCTCGTCGTTGGAGACGAGACAAGGGCTGGGTTTGCAGTCAATTTTTGGCTCAAGCCAGAGAAGCCGACCGCTGCCAAGAACAACGAAGCGGATCGCCTACGTCGATCGCTGGCGTCAATTCGGCCCCGCGACATTGTGTTGCTCCGAACTGTCGGGCTCAGTACATTCCAAGATCGGGTGTATGGACAGAGTCTGCGCCGAGGGATGACTACGGTCGAGCTGTTGCATCGACAACCGGTGGATGTGACGGATGCAGTTGGGTTTTACCAGGGCAGAATCGAAGAAGGTAGCTCCCACGATGATCAGCCGGTTCTTAAGGTTCGCCGAGTACGAAATTGGATGCTCCGGTTTGTGACGAATTCGGTTGGAATGTCGCATCCACGTGGACTGCCTCCGGATACGCAGTAGTTAATTTATTGTTTCCTGTTTCCATGCTTTACATAGTCCATGGGTTAAATTATTAACTTAGTAAATATTGTATCTTCCAAGGTTGTACTCCATACTAAGTGCCAACCTTGGAAATTAATGATCGTATCTAAGATGGGAGACGGGGAATAATCACCCAACCACAAATTCCCATGACTTAAATTTCAGGGGCGACATCTCATGACCATAGGAAATTGGAGGTTTAGTTTCGCGGGTGCCATCTGCATTGCCCCGGTGAAAACATGCAATAGCATTGGACATATTGGCCGGGGATGGCTGAGCTAGTGAGAACCTCAGGAGACCAAAGACTTCATGAACGCGTCAGGGATGTTGAGTACTTGGAATTTCATGTGATAGAATGTACAATTGAATACCACTTGATACATCCATCCATTCGTTCATATAAAAATATAAAAATAAATATAAATTCCATCCCCAAAACAGCTCCAACAGCTGAAACACCGAAGGTGAAGTATATGAGAGCCCCCTTTTTCCCGCAAACAGACGGCCCCTCCAATCACCGCCACTCACGTGCCCCCACTTGGACGAAAATAAATCCATCAACGGCCAGGTGTTCCCTAAATAACAGAGAGTCTTTCTCTCCTTTTGATTCTCCTTACTATTCCTAATCCTTTTTTTCTAATTTTTTTCTATTCCTTTCAATTTCAATTCATCATGAAGGGTATGTTGTATAGTCAATGCCTTCTTCTTCTCCCCCCCCGCTAACCCCTCTCTCTACAGCTCTCATTCTTGTTGGAGGGTTCGGAACTCGTCTGCGTCCTCTGGTAAATATCCCTATTATATATTTTATGCATTATTCTCTACTTGACCAGCTGCTAATACTCAATTGTTCTAGACCCTCACCCTTCCCAAGCCTTTGGTGGAGTTCGGAAACCGGCCCATGATCTTGCACCAGGTTGAGAGCTTGGCCGCTGCGGGTGTTACTGATATCGTTCTTGCCGTCAACTACCGCCCGGATGTGATGGTTGCAGCTCTAAAAAAGTACGAGGAGCAATACGGAGTCAATATTGAGTTCTCCGTCGAGTCCGAACCGCTGGGCACGGCTGGTCCGCTCAAGCTGGCAGAGGAGATCCTGGGCAAGGATGACTCGCCTTTCTTTGTGCTCAACTCGGATGTGATTTGCGACTACCCCTTCAAGCAGCTCGCCGACTTCCACAAGAATCACGGCGATGAGGGTACCATTGTCGTCACCAAGGTGGACGAGCCCTCCAAGTACGGTGTCGTCGTGCACAAGCCCAACCATGCCTCCCGCATCGACCGCTTCGTCGAGAAACCCGTCGAATTCGTTGGCAACCGCATCAACGCCGGTATCTACATTCTGAACCCCAGTGTTCTCAAGCGCATCGACCTCCGTCCGACCTCCATTGAGCAGGAGACCTTCCCCGCTATCTGTAAGGAGGGCCAGCTCCACTCCTTCGATCTCGAGGGCTTCTGGATGGACGTCGGTCAGCCCAAAGATTTCCTCACCGGTACTTGCCTGTACCTGACTTCCCTGGCCAAGCGCAACCCCAAGATGCTTGCCCCTCACTCAGAGCCCTACGTGCACGGCGGAAATGTCATGGTTGACCCCTCCGCCAAGATCGGCAAGAACTGCCGTATCGGTCCTAACGTGGTTATTGGTCCCAACGTCGTCATTGGCGATGGTGTCCGTCTTCAGCGCTGCGTCGTGATGGAGAACTGCAAGGTCAAGGACCACGCTTGGATCAAGTCCACCATTGTTGGCTGGAACAGCTCTGTTGGCCGCTGGGCGCGTTTGGAGAACGTCACAGTTCTCGGAGACGACGTTACCATTGCCGACGAGGTGTATGTCAACGGTGGCTCGATTCTGCCCCACAAGAGCATCAAGCAGAACATTGATGGTACGTCCTGGTTCCTTCGTGATCTTTCATAAACCTATACTAATCAGTTTATACAGTTCCCGCGATCATCATGTAATCTCCTTCTCTACTTCCCCCTCTTCCTTCACGTCGCTATGCCTTTTGAAATACCTCCCTTCAACTCTCGTGCCGATACCACCCTCCAGTCCGCCTCCTTGATGCATAGAACCGGAGTCGTTTACTGCGTTGTCTTCTCTTCTGTTGCCGGCTTGCCTTTTCTTCTAGTGACGGTTTATCGCCCTCTCAACTTCCTTTCGTCCGATCAATGCACTCAGAAACCTAGATGGTGAAAACGTGCGATTTCGGCTGTTTTGCAAGAAATAACCCCTTTTAGTCTTGTCTTTCTACTTTTATCCTCCAAATTATCCCCGTTTTAGTGCTACATTTTGAGGGTTTCGTCACTACATCCCCGCTCCCTTGCGTTTGGCCACCTGTTTTCGTTCCAAGCTTCTTTTCTTTCAATTTTTTTATCTGCTGGTCTTCTGGCAATTGGTGGGCAAGGAAATCATGCCATATCCGTTTTAATGAGAACATGGGCGTGGGGCTGGTTCTGTTGATGTAAATAATGGGAGGCGAAATTCGAAAAGAAAAAAAAAAGATACAAGCTTAATTGGTCTTCAACACGATTCTTCGGATGTTTCATATTTTCAGGTATTCTTGGTAGAAGTATCATACAGCATAGTATTACATACAGAATTGGACATACAGTCATTGAAGCTGCTCTGCTTCGAATAGGTCAAGTAGCAGAAAATCAAGGAAAAGACTTAAGATAAGCATAGTTCTGTGAGTATTTGACGAAGCGGTTCTTTGCCTTCAAACCGTCCCTAGGAACGAGCCTCAGCTTGGTCCAGGATTTCATCCCATTGAAGTCTCAATTCTTCCATCTGCTTCCAGCACTGGCGTCCAAGTTCCTCGAACTGTTCCCTGTTTTCCTTGGTAAGATCCTCCGCGCCACGCTTACGACGTCGGAGCCGGTCTGCCTCAACAACAGGCGTGCCGACAACACCACCATGGCCCCAGCCGTCGACCTCAGTAGAAACCGCACTTTCATTTCCAAGACGTCCGCAAGACGAACCCCATTTCGCTCGACCACCACCGGCCCGGCGGTAAGGCTCTTCCGCAGCTTCTAGGTCTGCCTGCGATGCGAGCGCCAGGAACACAGGAGCACAAGCGCCGAGGTAAGTAGACAACGGATGCCAGGGCGAGCCCAGCATTCTCGCGGTCCAGAAAATAGCAATCATCGCCCATGTAAGGGGAAGAATAAGCGGGACGATGGATGTGGCGCAGATACCAGGGTGAGAGACATACATGAGCGGGTTCACATCGGGGGCATCTGTGTGGATAGCATGGGTGTCAAGCTCAGTCTCGGACTGCAAGAAGCTATCAATCGCCCAGGGGGCCGTGCACGGCAGATTGGAGGTCAGCGCGAGGAGGTCAGTGAGAGCCTTAGAAGACTCATATGGCGCATCAGTGCGGAGGCCCTGGATATCGTCGATGTCGAAGAACTTCCAAGTCGCCTCGATACTGGAAACCCAGACCACACGGCCGGGCCCATTCGTGCGCGCCCGCTTCAGCAGCGGAGCCACGTTGTGCGCCAGCATATAGTGACCGAAGACGTTCGCGCAAAAGACCGCTCCGAGTGCAGGCTCTTCTTCTGTCTTTGTTTGCTTGTCTGTCAACACGCCCGCCGGTGCGAGCTTGTAGGCTGGCCAGGTCACCGCGTGGAGGAGATCTGTGCATACGTCCCAAATGGCCCTGATCCAGCTGATGCCAGACCAGCCGCCCAGCCCCGCGTTGAGGACAATTGAGTCGAGTCGGGGGAGGGTGTGGACTAGTTTGCGAGAAAGTGCGCGCACCGAGCGGAGATCCCCAAGGTCGACGGTCTCGGAGACGAAGTGCACACGTGCCGCGGCGGATGCGGACGGGGAGGTCGATTGGAGGTGTGCTTCTAGTCTGCGGATTGTGTCTTGGGCTTTGCGTGCACTCCGAGTTGTGAATATTATGGTGAGGGACTCGGATTCTGGGTGAGAGGAGAGGAACTCGTCGGCAAGGCGGCAGCAGATAGAGAACCCAAGGCCGCTGTGGATGGTCTAAGTTAGTATAGGGAATTGAGCTAGACGGTTGTATTGAGAGTTTCGTACCTGTTGGCACCTGTCACCAGGATGTGCAACATTTGCTGCTCACTAGCGGGCTTGGCCTGGTCCATGGCTTGTTGCTCCAGTGAGTTTGTTGACTTCGCACTTTTCTTGATATCGGAGTTAGGGGTTATGCGATAAGGCTTCCAATTGAAGCTGGCTGAGGCCGGAGATGTTGTTGCTTGATGTCTCAATGAGAGAGATATGCGACAGTCAGCTGCATGTGAAAAGAAAGGAATTCCCCCCGAGGTTAGCACTGGGGAAGTTTGTTGAAAATCCACCGAACGGGGAAAGTGCCTATGCAACGCGGATCACGTGTTCAACTTTAAATCGTATCCTTATCGGTATCGCAGTTGTTGTTCCCCGTCAGACTCGCTCCGCTTCATGGCTGAGATCTGCTAAATCTCACCCAAGTGTCATGCAGTTGGCACACGGGAAGCCATGGCAGTCAGACTTGAGCGCTTTCTCAACACAACCGGGTTCTTCTTCTTTGCCCTCATCCTCTTCTGCCTCATCATCCTCACACCAGCGGACGCTATCTACCAATGCTACGAGACGAACCGACTCACCAACGTCTTTTTCATCACCGGCGCATATGTCATAACTTTTATAATTGCAGTTCTCATTTACGCGACACGCATCTACACGAACCGGAGTGCACTCACCGGCATACCCAAAGCCTGGATCCCCGTGGAAAAGGAAGATGTGAACAAGAGCGTTAGGCGACTAGTGAAGGAAGGCCTGGTCCGCAGTGCGGTCATCGCGTATCAAGCCCGCCCGCGTGATATCTCTACCGACAAGGACAGCTTCCAGAAATACAGACCACTTCTCATTGACCCCGAACGACCCCCATGGGGCCATGTCGAGCACCCCGGCTGGTCTTCACCTGATTCGCCGGATTTACCGAACCTACCATATCGCACGGTCATACAAGAGCTTCCCAGCTTGATTGAAGCTAAGGCTGTCTCCCTTGCCCCTGCTGATTCATTATCACCTGCGGCCACGTACCACTTCGATCCGTCAGGCGACCTTGCGACACAGTCTCTTCCGGATACGCGCGTGGTGGAAGTATTGCAGCGTCCTGCGTCAATGGGCCTGAGAGAATATATCCGCCATCTGACGTCCCTTGGGGCTATCTATCCGCCAGAACTCGGTGTGGATTTCCTTGCGCTGTACGAACGAGCCCGATTCTCGTCACGCCATTTACACGAGGCGGAATTTCGCGACCTGATGCATCTGTTCGCGGAGATCTTGAGAGGGATGACATCTATTGCACCACCGATCCTGGACGAAATTCGCGACAGTGCAAGCTACCGACGAGCCTATAGCGAATCCGGCATCGGGCCCTCGGACGAAGAGGGAGAAACAGATACTGTGGGGACTTACGGTTACGACGGGACTCTAGGGTCCATGCGGAGTGACAGCCTTCGTCCATCGAATGCGTCTACCTGGGAGACCCAGTCCGGGTATGACACTGCGCCCGCAATGCAGAGCCCCGCCTCGGGACTGTCAACCGGCAGTGGATACTACGCGGCGCGAAGTCCTTTCCGCACACCTTCTATGAGATCTCTACGACGCGTGGCGTCGGGCCAATCTGGCAGTTCGGGAGGGAGTGTCATTCGCTTGACGCAGCCACGAGATCCGACAGATTTGCCGTATACAATTGACTACGCTGGACGTAGACAGTGATAATGTTAAATTCCATACCCTGTATATTACTTATAGAGCAACGCCATTTGGGCACCAATTGCGCCAACATTAGAATCCCTGTAGGGCTTTACCTCAACCTGGTCAGTGGGGTGGACTTAGGCGGAAACCATTCCGAGGGCTTGGCGAACCTGCAAAATGATTGATAAGATCAATTTATCATTTTACGACGCGTCATAAAGAATAAGAGGCCAAACTGGCAGACTTTTCTCCTTTCTCGCTCTGTTGAAGAATATATCCATATACTGTAACAATGCATCTCTTTCGCCGAGGGGCTTCCTCCCTTTTCAGCTCCTCCAACGTCTCTGCCGCCTCCTCCAGAACCGACCTCACCACCGATGCTGTGGGCGACAACGCCCTCGCCGCAGAGGGGTTTCAAACAATCTCGTCAAGCGATAAGCTGTTCAAAAACGTCGATCCAGCAGTAGACGGCGAAGACTGCTTGCACGACTGTGCCACATGCACAATTAAATACCCCGCAAAGTTCGATGTCGATCACCAAGACGAACTATATGGCCAAGTCAACGGATGGGCGACGCACATGCTCGTCGCAACAGGAAAGTCAGACTGGGTGCGAGACGTGGCGGACGAGCAAGGGAGCGTCATGGAAGCCATTGAGAAAGGAGGACTGGAACCGAGCAACGGGGTATGACAATATCCACCACCATCCCTCTATACCTGCCAACCAATGCACGCACAGAGAAGCTAACAACAACCTTCTTACAGCGACTCAAGCTGTCAGCGTCAAACATGCCCGTCCCGGACGAATACCATATGGCCGACGCAGGCAAGCAACCAACAAACGTCCTGCTGCTGCCGAGCTTCACCGTCGTCGAGCAAGTCACGCCACAGCTAGTCCCAGATCTGATCGAGAACTTCGTAAACCGGTCCTTGACAACAACCACACCACTAGGTGCAATCCCACCCCACCCGGAGAAACCAACAGAGGCAACCCAAGACCAAGACTCCACACAAACACAAGACCTCCCACACCCATCCACAACATCAATCACCACATCCCTCAAGTCCCACCCCTGCCCGCACGCAGCAGTAATCCTCCTCTGCTCGCAGCGCACACGCGACGCGCGCTGTGGGCAATCCGCACCCTTACTCCGCCGCGAGTTCGAGCGCCACCTTCGTCCGCTCGGTCTGTACCGTGACATGGACGACCAGCGGCCTGGCGGTGTGGGTATCTATTTCATTAGCCATGTTGGTGGACACAAATACTCTGCGAATGTGATTGTGTACCGCCGCCGGGACTTTGATTGGTACAAGCGCGATGATCCTGCGGATGCGGAAGGGGTTGTGGATGAGGGTGCTGCGCAGGGCATCTGGTTGGCACGTGTGCGGCCGGAGGAGTGTGAGAATATTATTCGGTATACTGTCTTGCAGGGCAAGTTGCTCAAGCCTGGGAAACAGCTGCGGGCTGGGTTTGATCGTGAGCGCGGGCTGACGAGTTGGTAAGTTCGAGTTGGGTTGGTTGGGATTTTGGAGTTGGTATAGTGGAGATAGTAAGATATCTCACGGACATATTCCTATTCCGGGCTGATGTTGGGTTGCCTGATGTATATCATCTGTGCTTTCGTATATAGTGCTCCATATCCATGGATGTAGCACTGCCCCAAAAGTCACAACTGTCTATGCGCATGGTGCCAACTGCTATATTTGCTATGTAGGGCTACTGTATTTACTATTTGTTACCCTATTCTACAACGGATGCAGGGAACCCATTTGCTTTAGCGGAGCATTTCCAGATCTGAATCCACCAGAATCACTATTAGTAAAGATCGTTATATGAATGTCTCGACAAATATTATCTGAGTCAAAGCAGATGAGATGCAACTCTAAAGTTATTGTTCTCTACAAGCAATAAATGGGCTGTTGGACATGATGATCGTGTCTACGCTTTCTACTCGATACCGTTCTCAGGCTGTTTTGACGACGCCGCCGATAACACTGGGGACCATAAGCCTGCTTTTTCCCACTCGCAGTGGTGCTAAGATAATAAGTACGGCGTCAACTGGAGTAGGAATGAGGTAGTGAGAAAACGAAATAATCTGGAGAAGAAGAGGAATGATGCCACAGGAGCAGAAGGGAAGAGAAGACGGTAACTAAGATCCAAAAGAGACCTAGGAATTAGACATTAGTGGAATACATGCAAGTCTTGGGTGAAGTGCCCGAAATAACCGGGGGCAGAGGCTCTTAAATACTAGAATGAAGGCGTGGGGTGGTTCAGCACCTAACAAAAGGACCCTTCTATTTTTTTTTTTGGGCAATTAGTGGCTACAGTCGGACAACGTAGAAGGAATCACGTTATAGCTGTTGGAGGCTACAGCTACCATGGACTGGCAGATAGAGAAAGAAGAAAATTCTGCTGTTCAAACCAAAAGAAGGCCGTTTTATAGAGACCGCATAACAAGCAAGCTCAGTCTGCCGGGGAAAACAGGCATCCACGGAGGATAGGATCATCCCAACAATAACGTCTCTGATTGCCTACCCCCAGTACCCTAAGTGAAGGGTAAGCTGATCCCTGGGCAACCATGAGTGCTTAGAGAGCGCTCTCTGAGCAACTGAGTGAGCATACTACTTCGAATGGCGTCAAACCTAGCCGTTTTCGACGCCCAATCTACTGCCACCTAGCGTTGTGGTGTATATGTGCATACTTCAAAGCTGTGTGTGCCTTCCCTCACTGATCGAATAACCATAACATCACGGAACACGAGGTCGTCATTTCATACGTACCTGCATGAAGTACCGATATCACGCAACTACCAGCCCATGAGCCCCAAGCCAAAAAGTCATCAGCCGGGGGTGGGTGGGCAATATCGCAGCAGCCCAATCCCCTCCCATCCAACCTCGGTCAAAATACCATTCGCCATGTGTCTATCGCGCCGACATCCCGATTTCCGACGGAGAGAGAAAGAGAAGAGAGCCCAGAAAGGAAGGACATAGTACACAGCCCCAATACCCCGGTCAAGCCATAGCATGCCGCCCCCATTTCCTGTTCCCGCATAGTCCAGAGAAACCTCCGGTCAGCATTCGCCGATATTGCAAGTCCAAGACTGGCGTATTTGCCAGGATGGTTTTTCCTAGGTAGGTACCTGGTACAACATGCACTGTGTCATACACCGACACCCGGCATCTTTATCCAGCCCGGATAGCGTCGCACAAAAGGCTTATAAACGCAGCCGTTACCAGTGTCGTACACCCGTGAGACCCTCGACATCAGTGTCCCGGGAGTATTCTGTAAGTTATGTTGTATACAGTAACTTGTCTGGACTGGATATGGATAATCGCTTTCCCCAGCGCAGATGGAGAGATGGAACAAGAACGGGCCAATGACAGGGGCCGCAGGTGTTTTTTCGTCTAAAATTTCCAGAAGCGGATTAGCGGCGTAGTTTGCGGTGCCTGAGGCTTTTTTTGCGAATACTAACTAGTTAACTAGTTAACTAGTAGAGAAAGACAGCGTTGTAAATAATACCGCCCAGGTGGATAACGTCCGTATTATTAATGCAGAAATGATGTCCAGGTGATTTGCATTTGGACTTTGAGTCATGTCTAGGTAGAAATCGAAATGACCTATGTATTTCCAGTTTACGGAGGATATTTGTATAACGTTTCCATTTAACATGTACAATGCAGCGTACTATTACTCCGGTATCGGGTATCAAGACCACTTTGTGACACAAGCAAAAGGAACGGTATAAAGCAAACGAAGACCACGATCTGACTACTCCGTCGACAGAACTAAATAGAATCTCCCTTTGCATGTTGTATCTCCTCGGCATAGACAGCCTCATTCTAAGATGCTGATCGATGGAGCTCCCAAGAAAAGACGATCCGATCTAGACCAGACATTGTGGGGGACCACTTGTGGGGGTATGGGGGATCTTTGATCACATTGGGTTTCATAATGCGAGACGGCTAGACATACCTAGGTGGATTGCTTGAGTCAGGAACTATGGTTTTCTGACCTTTCTAGATTGGTATAATGTATGGAGTTGATATCATTTCAGATCCGCCATGTGGGCGAGAATCATCCAAGGTTTGCTACTTTCTCCACTGCTCGCCAATAGCCGAGCGGTAATTTGGTTCCATGGGTCCAATCTTTTAGTGTTCCAACTTCTTTTTTTTTTTCTGTTTTCCCGTTTTGGTAACGGTTTTGGTTTTTCTTTTTTTTTTTTTTTTATAAAAAAAAAAAAAGAGAAACTTGGAAAAGAAAGTTTGGGATCAGCCTGAGCCGCAACACGCAGTTTTGCCTAAATTCAAGCCACAACTGGACTTCTCTCTTGAAATTCTGCCGATCACTCGGTTCGAAGTTGCCATTTAGAGGTGGGACCCATCTTTCCAGGTCTTCATTGTACTCCATGGGTATATACAGCTTTGTTTCGGAAATGATTTCTCGTCGAAATTATTGGATAAAGCCCCAGGATCTGAGATGTGCGCGCTCTCTGCCCCATTCCACAAAGCTTGTTTCCAATGTCTCTCTCCGGGAAGATCGGACTAGTTTCAACGGAATGGGTCGAAGCGTTGAGGTTGGGGACTATCGCAACTCGTCGATGGATTCGATGGATAATGAAAAGATTACCGATCCACTTTACTTTTGCTGGACTTCTCTTTTTTGACTTTACTCTTCACCGATGCACTCCGTAGGCTATGTACGTCTTGTCGATCATCGGGGACCACATGGAACCAGAATCTACCTAGGTAGCTAAGAGGTGAGCTTTCCAAGAAATCATGTTTGACAGGTTACATTGTGGATTCATGCCAAGCATTTCCTTTTCGTCTGGACAAGGTGATTCTGTCTAATAGTATTCGTATACCTAATGTCTTTACCAGATTACCATAGCATAACCAACGGAAAACACTGACAGTCTCCAGGTACCGGGATCCCAGTGGACCTTCGGGAACGGTCCATAGCGTACTCCGCAATGTCATACCAGTACGTACCAATACAATACCAATACAATACCCGCACCCACCACTCTCTGCGCCGTGTACCCCGGGGCTCCCGAAAGGCCCAAGCTCCTGAACTCTCCTTCCTCATTCGAATGATATATACTCCGTATATCTCTTGTAGATCATTCGATAGGTCTGGAAATAGACTCTTTTGACTATGATAATACGGAGTAGTAACAGCAATGTCAGTACGGAGTACGGAGTAACAGGGATATGCTCAAATTACTTACTCCATACTACATACCCCTTTAGGAAACAAGTCCAGTTTTAGTCCCTTTAGATTCCCCAAAGCTTTCTCCACCGCGCGTCAACGCCGGCAAGCTATATAACGGCGTCTACTAAGTAGTTTTGGTCCAGAAAATAACGTAATGTCCTAGCTCGGATAGTACATAGCCACGCCCTACGTCATCTTCTCTGTTTCAGAAGTCTCTCATTCATTAGGCAAAGCTCTAATGTCGCCATGCACCCTACAGGGGACACCCATGACAACCAGACACTTTTACCTGGGTATTCTAGCAAATTATCTCTTTGGCCATTCACACGGGGAAGTCTTCTGGTCCATCCTGGTTCCCTTACATCGCCGTTGGAAAGAGCCCCACACCGACTCTTGAGCAGCCCGTAGGGATCTCACAGCGGAGCTTATGTACGGAGGAGTATGCTACTGTACTGTAGATTATAATAAGTCTGGAAATGAGTGTATAGCCGATCAAACCCACAAGCGGAAACAGCTGGGAAAGCTCTATCCTTGTCTGTTTTCTGTTTTTTTTTTTTTTTTTTTTTTTCTTTCTGCTTTTTCCTATTTCTCTCTCTGCTCCGGTATTGCAGCACGGAAATAAACCCAAAACATCAGTTTCGGAATTACCTACAGCTTCACTATCCCTGATGTCCATCCAATATGTTTGATTGACACATCGTTGGCCCCCTAGAATGCCCATAAGGCCAAGAACGCCGATGCGACTAACAGGGCTTGGCATTGGGGGCCGGAAATATCAGCCTCGGTCGCAGAATGCAAGGCCCGATTCTCCGATCGTGAATCAGCTGGAATTGTTCTCCTATTTGCCATGTTCCATCGAGTGCGTCTTTCCCGATTTCCCGATCTTCATGACTCCTCCTTTATCATGTCCTGCATATACTACAACATACGCGAATCAACATCTCGAACCAATCACCGTCGCAATCGGTGTTTTGGTTTTGATTTCCTCCCCGACCCATTCTGATACATTAGCTGGCAAGCGGCTAGATCCTAGTTCGTAGTATCCCCCCCAGGGAATCTGTAGTCCGATGCGACCACGGAAGTAACTGCCCCGTTTATACCAATCTTGAAACTAGAAGCGGAGGCCACGCAAGACCAAGGCCTTTCCAGTCGAGATCGCCGATTGTCTGGATGTTGTATTCACCGAAATCATTGTCGACGGAGTATGGAGTACAGCATGCTATATTGCATGGCGGCTCGAAATTGGCCCCATGGCAGACGCCTTATGATTTGCTGATGGAATGATGGAATGGAGGGGAAGATACAACATACGGAGTAAAAATAGATTAGGATCTAATGAAAATCTCCGATAGAAGCGAAATGAGCAAGAGACGAAGCGAAATGAATACCAACAAGTCGAAGAACCTCTCTCAACGATTGGAGGTATCGAGCCCCGTTTTCAAGGCTAACGCATAGCCCCGTCGGGTTTAGGCGCAGTTGGTGACTTGCATGTGGGGGGATTAAAACATCCTACGGAGTAGTCTCAGCCCGAACCGGGTATGGATATACTATTGCGCATCCGGATCACCGAGATCCTAATGTATGAGGCTTTTATGTCCACTGGTGTAGTAGTGCGCAGGTACTGCGACATTGGAATCCCGGGAAAGGGCAACACAGGGTCTTCCGAGGGTGTTATGTCCGTATGTTGTATGTTGTATGTTGTATTTCCTGGAAATAATGGTGATCTTTCTGGAGGCGGGATCTACCGGCCCTTTTCATATTCCACAGGTTCCCAGCCCTCCACTCTTGGGTTCAATCAAACCCCTGTATGGATCTCCGTCGAAAGTTAGTGTCGCTCGGCAGGCAAGTCCGGAGACTCCGCGTAGATACTTTTGAATGGGAGAGAAAGGATCAAAAACGAAGTAAAACATATAGAATCACAAGAGAATGACCAGAGAAGATCTCCCAATTTCAAATCGGATATGGTATCCGATTTGAATAAGCCTTACGATAGCCTTACAAACCAAAAAGGAAACCCGGTTTTGGGCTGCAGTTGAAGTCTTGCACTTGAGCATCCCTGGCTTATTTCTTTTTTTATTATTTCTTTTCTTTTAGTCTTTACATATTCGAAAACTACTTCCAGGAATATCCCCCCGTACTCAATTCTTACTGGCTAGGTCGTATAGATAGGTGTAGGCGAAAGAACCCCAAGTACCTTGTACCTCACCCGTATACAATAACAACAAACCTACACCACTCCTTAGAAGGCGCAGGTGTCTCACCAAGTCCTCGCGAAGCAAATCCCTGGTAAAAAAAGAAAAGAAAAGAAATAGAGAGAAAATGTTCTGTTTGCCACAAGGCCCTAGGCCATGTAAACTAAAACAAAACCAAGCACACCGGTCCCCCACGGAGCTGAGAGACTGATTTGCTACTAAAGTGTTTTAGCCAGAGTGCAACGTTGGCATATTTCCTACTACCTTAGATCGATGGTTACTCAATATGCAGAACAGGAACCCAGTCCGTATTGGTGGATTAACCTGGTAGAGATCCCTGGATAATCCACCAGGTTTTGTCTTAAGACATGTATGTCTAAGGAAAACAAATTGCCGTTGCATTCGGGTACTCGGGAAGAGAAGGCGAAAGGAACCCCGAATGTATCTTAACATTCTCATATTCGAATATTCGAATAATCCAATATTGTGATTGGGATTGTCTGAGTGAATAATACTTTGAGAGATATCCATAGATAATATAAGTAAACAATTACCCCAAACAGTCCTCTAAACGTCATTCCAAGCAATATAATATTAATAATATGAAAAGCCCTTTCTAGACAGGCAAGCGAGAACGAGCGCGAATGAAAAGAAAACGTCTTTGTTAGCAAGACATCTCCTTGGCCCTTGGCTTTCCGAGCCCTCCCAAGGCTCCGAGGAAAAATGGGGCCATATCAACCAGAAAGAGTAAAAGCATAAAAATATGGAGGAAAATAATGAATCAGACACGAGTCATGCAAGCCAATTTATTTATTTCCGGATCGTTTACCAATCTAGGCATGGTGTGACATTTAAGAGTAGGATAACGCCAAGGTGAGATAATACGGGAGGCTGAGAGGAATATGTATACGAGAAAGGATTGGAGCCAATGAGAGTAGAGGCTCCATTGCAGTAATATTCCTGGGCTTCCGCTGATATATGGGTAATATCGGAATGACCGTCTTGGTAAAAGAAATTCTTGGAAATGAGACGATGCAGGCAGAGGGGATATAACAGGAAAGGGGGAATTGGGAGAAAAAAGAACAAAAACACGTCCCATGTTCAGGTATCAAGAAACGATTCGCCAAGGGAAACACCTTTGCCTCCGTTTAAAATGACAATATATAGAAAAGTAGCATAATATCGCGAGGGGGAATCCATAATAAAAGCGCCCAGAAACCTAGAAATGGAGCAGAGATATAGAGCCATAGAACGAAGCAGATGCGAAATCTCTGCTTTGCAATTCAAGAAAAGATAAAAGGCACAGCCGGAGAAAGCAGGGAAGTCGTAACGGGCATTAAACACGCATTCGGTCCACAAATCTAGGTGTAATCTCCTCTTAGCCTACTCCCAGAAAGCCCCAGTCAGTCCCCTCCGCTTGGTTCAAGAGACGGGAGCCGGGGGGTTTATACGCATAGTTTGGGTGGTATGAAACCATCATTGGCTGTTCGGGAGGCAGTTGGTGGCCTTGAAAAGATGGATGTTGGTATTGTTCTGGGAGGTAGTTCGCCCGTGGACTGTCGTAACGCTGTTGCATCATTTGTAAGTATTGTTGATGCTGCTGCTGCTGCTGCTGCTGCTGTTGTGGATGCGCGTGGTGTTGCGGGTGCGGCTGCGGCTGTTGAGCGTGTGGCATGTTTACCGGCGAGGTTCCGGGGACAGTCTGGGCCACGATCGGAGGGGCAGCTTCGTGAACCGGCACGGTGCCCATCGGCACACTTTGGGGCGAGTAAAACTCATGACTTGGTGTCGCCGATTGCGGGTAAAAAGGTTGCTGGGCGAGCATGTACTGCTCAGTCGGGACCGAGACTGATACGGGTGTTTGGTGGTAAGAATGCTCGGAGGTCCCATCTTCTGAGGATGGTCGGGTCAAGCTCCCTGGAGGGTGGGAGCGGTGTTGGTGTTTGGTGAGGGTGGTCTTGCGACAAAAACTGCAGTTTCAACAAGACAATTAGAATAGTGCTTCGATATTTCCACCCAAAAATACTTACCTCCGTTCGCATGTAGGCTCGTGGCATATGTATGGCCGCTTCCCGGTGTGGATTCGGCGATGGCGAGCTAGACTCGATGACTATGAGAGATCATCAGTTAAATGCGCATAGCGAGCTTCAAAAATGGCGCTTACGTCGGAGAATGCCTTCTGACAGCCTTCATGGTCACAAACATGGGGCTTTTCGCCAGTGTGGGTCCTCGAGTGTACGGTCAAGGCACTCCGCTGAATGAAGCTCTTATTGCAGTCCTTTACGGTGCAATGATACGGGCGCTCATTGGTGTGGATGCGATAATGGCGACAGAGATCCGACTTGCGATTGAAAGACTACCAAATAACAGGTTAGAATGTGAGGACGGAAAAAGAGTATCAAGAGCTGAAGTCCCCACCTTTCCACAATGCTCCCATGAGCAGTTAAAGTCGCGCCCACTGCCTGGAGCCATGATGCAAAGATCTGAGAGCTCAAATAACAGAAGATGGGAGAAGGAAAGCCAAAGGAAGGGGGAAAGAGGGGAAAGAACGTAAGCGCATATGCGATCGCAGACGACCTTGAAATGGAGGAAAATTAGATCCTGGTCAGGCTGGATGGGTAGCCGGGATATTGCGAATCCAGGGCATAATATAATGAGGGGGAATGCTATACGATAAAGTAAAGATAAAAGAGGTATTAAAAAGAGTATTTAATGTTAAGAGACCTTTTGGTGAAGGGGGGGGGAAAAACGGCGCGGATGGGACCGTAGAATGAGTAGATTATTTGATTTATATTTTTGGTTTTTTTTATATTTTTTTTTTATTTTTATTTTAGTTATTTTAGTTATTTTAGTTATTTTCTCTATTTTATTTTCTCTCTGTTGGAGATTATTATTATAATTATTATTTCACTCGAAGGTACCAGGTACATTGTACTGACATCTTCCATATATACTAATAGACCAATCAGAGAGCGCGCGAATGTCACTGCCTACATCGATCTCTTTCCCTTATTTTTCCCCAATCTTTTCCTGATTTCCTTCTATTCCGCCAAATCTTGTTATACAAATATTGTCTCAACTCTCCCAGTAGAAACAGTGTACCACATCAGAAAACCGTCTAATACCTCTGGGGGTAATTTAGGAATCTTTCATTGACTCTTAAGACCTGAAAGTGGAAAGGTAAATTGCGATAGCCTAGTGGAAAAATAGAAACCCCCACATTACCACCTGGGCAGCTTTCAAGGTTATTTACCAAATGCTCTTCCGAACAAGACATGCTAGACTGGACTGGGCATGGAACGGTACGGTATCGAATACACTTTGAATACACCGTGACCGTATCTTTGCAAAATAAACTTCCTAGTCTCTTGGCTTCTTTTAATCACTTCCAACCTCTTCCAAGGTTGGAGTCATGTTGTATACCTTCTTGAGGGGGTAACTATCAACTCTATATGTATGGTATACTGTATACAGATTGAGTTTCAGGGTCTTCCAAAGGGGCTGCCACGTCTTGCCAAGTAGTGGGCTTGTGTTAGAAGATGATATCATACATAGTACGGAGTACATAGTACCATTCTCGCCCGCAGGAAAAAAAGCCATTTCATGGGGGCCCTCGGGAATTTGTCCATCAAACATGAAAATAGTAACTCTCACAATCAAGCCAAGCCAATTTCCCAAGGTTAGCGGCCGAAGTACTCCGGTCTTTCCAAATGAGAGGATGAGAGGGTAAGGTCACTTAACGCTAAAAACGATATCTTGCGGGAAGTAAACGGAGAATAGAACTAATTTCCCAGGGTCTGGAAGTTCCCCATTTATATCCGTGTCTCCATAAAAAAAAGGGAAATTAAACACAGAAATATGGCATACATGGGAAACCTGGAGACGAGAAGAATTAAAAAAGAAAAAAAGAAAAAAACCTAGCAGAAGCAAAGGAGATAATAGAAAGCAAGACTGCAAGGGATGGTCTTTATGACGCGGCATCCGGGGCCAACGGTGATAACACGGATTGCTCTTGCTCCATCCCGAATCAGGTACCCCAGCTCATCCCGAACACAAGTCCTCGGGTCCCATTTCCTTAAGGTTGGGGCTGTTCCCGTCTCTCCACTTGTTTTAAAATTGTATAGATTGTACTTTGTAGACGTTGCACTCCATGAGGGGAATATCGCTCTCACATTCCCTCGATCTCATAGACTTTGCGATATAACATGCTATCCCTGATAAATAGACTAATAGGATACATCCCTGATGAACCTTAGAAGGGATTACTTCCTACTTCTCTTCACCGTACTCCCCGTATAACGCACATCAGTCATTTTAAATTTGCTTTTTATCGCCGTGGTCGATCACTTGGCACCCTTCAGCCACACTCGAAGTCTGTTGTAGGCCAGAAACAAATGGCGAGAGGACCCTTGGCTTACTATCCACGTCTTGGCTCGAATAGAATTCCGGTGGCGAACCCATGTGTCTTAAAGACCAAACAGATACTCGCCTCATCAGGTGCGTCGGATAGCCTCGGTTGGCCCGGGCCTTAGCCAGTAGGCTCAAAGTGTCGCAAGAAGCTTCGGTCTTTGCGCAAAGTTATGCGGTGAGGATCACAGGAAGACATGCCAGAGCGGATTAGATTGGAAAGCAAAACAGCTGAAACGTAAATAGAAGCTGTGGCGTTTTGGGTAACTGCCTACTCCGGACTGAACGTGGCAACCCACTTGTCATCTTAACTGCGGCGATCTTCTGATCACTTCAACCTTATTACGCCGGGGGAGATGGCAGCCGACCTATGGCTTCATTTTTTACTTCCCCTTCTCTTTCTGTCTCTTTTTCGTGATCGACAAGCTCGTTTACTTACAACCTGGTACCGAAGTATGGGACACGGAGTACGCCGTAGGGCTTCGCCTAGTCGCGTGCTGCAGATCTATGGTAGATTGCCTGGAGGGAGGTAGATCTCACTCTGAGGACCAATAGTTCTGCGCTCATGATATATCCGGATGATGAACACAGTGTACGAGGCAAGAGCATGTGCTGGTGGGACCCACAGCCGTGGAGAAATTGCCTATCAGTGATGCAGCCCGTCTCAGCCATTGAGGTAATCGAACATAATCTAGAAAACATATGATTATTTGGGATTAGTGGAATAAAAACCAGTAAGACGAATTAAGACGAATGTAGATTAACCCCCCAAGGCTACTGTATATTGCATAGTATACTCCGTACTCCGTACAGATTGGCACAGGCCATCATTTCCCCGGGAGCCAGACTCGCATACACGCTCGTGTTGACGGGAAACTCTGAAAAGGAATGTTCAAAAAAAAAAAAAAAAAAAGGCGCCAAAGTCGCCGATCAGCCCCTAAGAGATAAACTGCACCTATCGTCGACCTCGCCCTAACTAGATGCACGCTAGATTGCCTAGGTAATCGGGTAATCGGTAATCGCTCGGCTACAATATATACGTATGTTGATCAGGTAGGTACGGCACAGCATGCATGCTCTACTTGAGGCACATATGCAGATTTACTATTTACCATACAAGATAGACTAAAATGCGCAGGCAGGACGCGGCTGAGCTTGATCCGGAGAAAATCGAAAAACCGGTGTGCTTGCATGCAAGGGAGGAATGAGGCGTCAGTCAGATACACCCAACAGCCTGGTCTTCGGATCCTTTGTTCTCGTGCGCAGAGTAGTGTTGGAGTGACCGAATAGGAATCTCTTGTGGGGGGGGCGCCATATTATATTTGGATATTCTGTTGGGAATAAGCAAAAATGCGCAGAGAAACGGAGAAGCTGATTAAAAGATGTTTAAAAGCTGTTTGGGAGCTGTTTGGGAGCTGCATGGGTATCACGCAAGGACAATGGCTTTTGAAAAGGTTAGAGTTCGAATGTGTGTTTCTCTTTTTCTCTTCTCTTTTTTATTTTATTTTGTCTTTCTTCCTTTCTCCTCGGTGATCTTAGAAGCTCTGACTACCCCGCATTTTGTTTCATCTTGGCGATGGAGAAATATGACGCTGTTGGGGAGCTCTCTGATTTGACCTTTGTGGGCTTGTGGCTAAGCCGCTAACGTTGGTATTTGTAGGGTAATGGGTTGTATACGAGGTAGATGTTATTAATGTACCTTGTACAATGAAAAGGAAAAGGAAAAGGAAAAGAAGAAGATTTACCTAGGTACTCTCTGTACTCCGTACAACACTGTGCATTAACGGATCGGAAATATCTCTTGTCGATCACCTATACCATGTGAACTGTCGAGAGCTATGTTGTACATAAAAAAAATAATACCATCCAGCTCCAAAACAAAAATCCTCCTGTCGCCAAAAGCCACTAAATTAATCTCCGAGGCGCGCATGGCGACACACTAATGGGAGAAGCTCATTAGGCTGCTACATATATCGCACATATCCCCGACTCTGGGACTAAGCAAGCTAGGAAGCTAGGGCTCTGTTTCGTCAGGCTATTAACTCCGGGAGCTTCCCCCCAGGAGAGACGGTATGTTTTGCCGAAGTGTGTTGTATGGAGTATATTATATACGACAAACGACGATCTATGATGATATCCCGGTACAACATAGAATTAGCAGGCCGGAAATAAATTCCTCGCATATTGCATTATCTTCCCAAGGTTGCTCTGGTCGAATGTCGGTCAACACTCGGGATTTGCTATCAGCACTAACGATAGCTTACCAACCGGGATGAAAGGCCACCAATGGACCCCTTGCAGGCATTTTGACTTCGAAGTTAGAAACCGAATGTTCAAGATTAACAGCACGAAGATAGAGAAGAATGTGATCAAATCCAAAACTTACCGCAAGCCCCTATCACAGCTGACAGCAAAGTTAGGAGAGCCTTCCAAGGTTGGAACCTTCCAAGGTTGGGATTTCCCTTGGAAAGTAAGCCTCCTTACTGAAAGTACTGAAAGCCCGGGGTGCTCTTGCCGTAACAGAGAGGTCTAAACATGTAAATAGCACGGCCAATATGGAAGGAGCGATCGGGGGAAAGAAATGCCACTTAATTTCCCCCCGCAAAAGACAAAATCTAAAATTCCACCATTTTCCCGATTTCTGTGAGGGGGAATTCCTAAATTCCCTAACGGGAGAACATCGGTTGTACATCAGATGACAAGACTGGAAAGAAGCCAAGCCCACCGCTATTCCTTTCTCGTCCATGAGTTCCGGGCTTCGAAAGTAACATGAGACGGTGATTGCACAGAATCGAGACACACAATATACGTTGTAAATGGAATCTTGTTAGGAAAGATCCTTGCTCATCCGCGGGCATGACGTTTTCTACGGGAATGGCGTGGATTCTGTAGGGCGTCTCGGCCGTCGGGTACGCATGCACGCCTTGCTGCAACTAACGTGGGATGGAGCACATTAGATAGCGTGGCTTGCTATTCCTTGCTTGGAGTACGGAGTATGGATGGTGAATTTCCTTGGTTTGAGATACAGTGTTGTGGATGCACTTGGGGTTGCGGATACTGGCCGTTATTGTCTTCCATGGGAAATAGTGGGACTTTCAAATTGAATTGCATGACTCGCCATACATATATACTTTCCATTCACTAGGCGACAATAGCTCGTTTTTCTTGTATCCGCATTTTGAGACGAGTCTTTTTTATTTGTATCACGGTCATTCAGCAGACACCATACCCGTAATGCTGGACGCCCTTATTACCTTGCTGGAAATCCCAGTCTGTATAGCAAAGAGATGGCTGTTTCTCTGTGGCATATGTCCGCATGTCTTTAAAAAATGCGGTATAGACGTCGCCCACTGAATAGCCCTGCAAGGCCCCTCCGGAAGCAATCTCAAGCATGAGAAAACGAGAGCCACAATGCCAACCCGCGAAATTAAGTAGACCGCCATAGAGATGACCAAGACGGTGTCTTTGAATAGCCGCCATAAGATGTCATGGGAATCAAAACCTATCAAAAATGTTGGGACCATCTCCTTCCACCTTAACCACATGCAAACGTCTTGCATCGTCATTGGTAAACAGTAGATGAAGGTCGAAGCAACCGAAATAATAGTGAAAGTACGTCAACTTGTCAGTTCTGCTTCGGTAGGGAACGTAAAGTTCCACCTAAGAAGCTCGTACTGGATGGTTTGTACTTACGCAGCCAGATGAACAGCGCAAAAGCTCAAAGCGACTACACTCATCACTGATAACCTTGATCGACGAAAGCGTGTGTTCCTGGCAAGCCATCTCTTCATTCAGCCAAGTAGCAGAAGCCAGGAGCGTGTCAAGGAGCTTCCGCTCATGATAGAGCTCACTTAAGGCAGAGACACTATCGTTCCTCATGCATGCCGGCAAAATAAACCCATTTTCCGATTTCACATTGGTGGCGTATTCTATCTCATTCTGCATGTCTTGGCGATAGCACCATAGAGGGACTATAACAGGCGTGGCCATATCCTTAGGTTTACACCAGCAGAAGCCATATGTGAGAATGCCACATAGCACATACGCAACGGTAGTGAGCTCGATCGGTGATACTGGAAATTGGTGCACCCGCCTAGCTATAACATCCACAAGGAACAAGGTGCTCTGAAAAACCGTTGAAGCCCTTAGCGAACCAGTCCGCTTTCGACCGATCTCCGATATCTCGATCTCTAATATCAGAACATCGGATGACTCCAGCTTGTATAGGCAGATGAATATCTTCCCACCTGACACTGTAGATCCACTCATCCTGTGTTCGCAAAGCTATTCCACCCATTATAAGGCAGAAGCAGTCCGGAGGCTGCAATTCAGTGTCGGCAGGAGAGTGTTTCATCGGCCTGGTCCGGACCTGAGTGGAATTGCCATGGAGCAGCACAGTAAACATGCTGATTGGCTCGCAAGGCCGGGGCCGACCCGAAGTCGGGCCCGACTTCGGCACCCGACCAGCATCCAATCAGAATCCAATCAGCACCCGAGCATGTAATCGGTAATCCGTATCCATCCATGGATGGATACCTAGTATTTGTACGGAGTACGTGCAAACATTAAAGGTTCAAGGAGTGGACCCGTGGACCCGTGGACCGGCTGGACCTTCCCTCATACCTGGACCCCCTTTCCTCTCCTGTATGGTATATAGTATGATTTCAATTTTCAATATAGATGTATGGCTTGCAAACCCCTTCCAGCTAACTCTTTGCACATGTCTGGAGCGCGTGAAGTTTTATCTACAACGACGATTGCTTACGCTAGTATATGTGACTGAATTCAGTCGACGGCATGCTACTTCAACCAAGAACAACAACAACACTGATAAAATCAAAAGACCGTGGGTAACCTTGGAATGACGTATGTGATTACCGCAAAGCTGGTTACCAAGATATCAATGACGTGAGTAAGAATTAGTGACCAGGGCTATATTTCGTTCGGACTTTGTATAAACTTGAATTCAATACTACTGGTTATATGGACTTCTATCGCTTCGAAGTACTGCTATCCCTCATTGCTAAACCTTTCTACTGCTATAAAACACTTCTCAACTACCCTAGCTAGCAAGCCAAATAATATTTAAAAAAATGAGATAATGCAATTTATTACGCTAGTCTCAGCCAAGACGCCGATCAGAGCCTGACAACAACCAAAGTCAAGACCAGACCAAATGTCCCAAGTATCAAGATTGAAAAGCCTAATCATCCGAAACAGCAACCTCATCCTCCCACTTCGTCACAGCCATCTCACGCGCACGGTTAACAACACGCTCAATACCATCCAGACCCATCTTCAACACATCCATCCTAGGCCCGTAGCTCAGACGGACGAAGTGGTGACACGGGCTGTCGAAGAGATCACGACGCTTCGCCGGGTTCAAGTCAAAGAAAATACCAGGGACAACAATGACCTTCTCGCTCAGCAGGGCATTGAAGAAGTTCAGGCCGTCAGAGATGTTAGCCTGCTCCGGCAGGGGCGGGTCGAGCGAAGTGAGATCAAGCCAGATATAGAAGGTCGCCCCAGGGACGTCCTGGACACGGAAGCCGATATCGTAGAGACGGCCCAGGACGTAGTCGCGCTTCTCCATGAAGTGGCTCTGCAGCGCCTTCATCTCAGTGCGAACCAACGACGGCTCCAGCATCGGGATCGCGGCTTCTTGGAACGGCACGTTTGCGCCGCCGTCGAGGTACGAGCCTGCCGAGCCGAGGGCGTCGACGAAGTCTTTGGGACCGACCACCCACGCAATTCGCCAGCCGGGGAGACGGAAACGCTTCGTGAGTCCGTCGATCAGAAGAACGTCTGTGGTTGGGGTTAGTTTGGTGTAGGAAATTAGGGTCTGAAGGGTATCTATCATACCATCCTTGTTGACGTCGACGACGTTCGCAGCACCACTGATCGTCGATCCGTCGCAGCCCGTTGTGTAGTTGTATCCGCCGTAGAACTCGTCCAGGATGAGGGTCGCGCGGTCACGGCAGAGGTCCTGGATCTCCGCCAGCTCGTCTTGCGGCACGAAGTGGCCGGTGGGGTTACGGGGGTTGGAAGTCAGCAGCACTTGGGTGCCACGGGCGATTTCCTCAGCGATCTTGTTGGGGTGAATGTGGTAGTGGTCATCCTTTGAGAGGGGGAGGGGAATGGGAGCAATCTGCAGGAGAATCAGTAAACGATAACACACCCCAGCTCAGCTCAGCTCAGCTCAGCTCTCCTAACGACGTACGTTCTTAAACAGAGTCAACATCTCCGAGTACGCAGAGTAGTCGGGGATGGGGAAGGACAGGTACGAGTTGCCCAGGATGGCAGCAATGCGAATTAGACCGGCGCGGCCACCGGGAACAATGCAGACATTCTCCCAGGTATACTGGCTCTCCTTGCCCTGGCGGTAGTGGTCGTTGTACAGACGAGCGACGGCGGCACGCAATGGCTTGATACCGGCGGTCGGGCCATACTCCCGGGCAGCGGAGGTGATGGGAATGGAGGTCGGGCGAGGGAAACTTCCCTCGATTTCGTCGTCGGCCTCGGGGGCTCCCTGGCCTAGGTTCGCCCAGCCGGTGGGATCCTCAGCGTAGCCATGCTCGGAGGCTCGCTCTGTGCACCAGACGACACCGGTGGAGGCACGAGAAGCGTCAAGGCCGGCGTGGGGTCGGTGACCTTCATGAGCGGCTCGAAATTGCCGATGGGTTTCTGATCTGAGTTCTGAAGGGGTTGAAAGTTAGAAAAGTCATTTAGAAACGTGATATTGTATACGCACCATTGTCCGTCAGGTCCTTGGTGGTCGATAACCGGCGATTCTCAGAGGGGCGCAGGATGCTTAGGCGGCGGCCGGAGAACGACATTCTTGGCGAGTCTTTGCTTTTTTGTATAAAATGCTTGCAGTCTCAATCTCTTTTATGAAAAGAATGATGATTTTGGGAAGTGGGAAGGGGGCAAAGTGAAAAAAAAAATAAATAAAAACAAGTTTACACCGAGCCGGGTTCCTTTTCAAAAAAGAGACAGCCAAATACTGGGCGACGATTCGACGAAATCACCGACCTCTGCTCTTTTCCTAATTCCCTCGGGCGTCAGGACCACCAGGCGCTCCGCCTCCAACACATTAATAGCGCATAGTTGGGGTATTTTATAAACAGTAAACAGTATTTTGCTCCAAACCGTAGCCGATATTGTCGGGGGCTACATGGGTAGAGGTATAGAAGTACATACAATAAACACTATACATATAGCTCTAGAGCTATGAAGCTATAGCTACAGTTATAGCTATAGCTATAGCAAATCTGGCCCTGCCAAGAATTATCGGCGACCCGACTGCGGCATCCCGATCAGATAGGCAAGTGGATACGAATTGGGAAAAGGTCTTTGTATAATTCCATGAAACCCCAGAAAATAATAGGCATATACATCATATAGAAGCTTCGTACGTTCGTGGACATTGACTAGATCAGTAAAGAGATAACAATCCAAATGGGAACGCAAATTCAAAACAATGCAGGGACGTCATTTTAGACATTCCCTTCACCTCGTCACCAGGACATCATTCATGCCGTAAACAAATCATTAGATGCTCGCACGGAGACGCCACAATCCAACTACATGTTTGCCACATGGCTCGCTGAAAGTCACAAAGAAGGGGAGATAGAGAGAAGTATCTCCCCCGAGAACGGCTGCTCAACAGTTTCAAGCCAATCCAGTTGGAACAATGAGGGTCAGGATGGGAAGAACGAGCGCCAAGGCGATGCAAAGCGTTGAGAAGACGGGGATCGATGCGATCCTCGCAGGGGGGGAATCAAGGAAGGTATTAAGTCAAGAATGAGCGGGAAAGCAAAGACAACGAATAATCTAATCGACCACCTGGCAGTAGAGTTGAATCTCCCCCACCAAGCCCTTGGCGAGCATATCACGGTGTTGTTCCCGCCACTCCATGAAAGCAAGCTGGACCGCCTCGTCGCTATCAATCGTGACGAAATCACCGTCTTCGTCGCGGTAGCGCAGTCGAACGGTTTTGCTTCCGATGGACCGATCCGTGAACCGAGCGAGTTTGGCATCCACGCGGTCCGTCAGTGAACGGAACAAGATGTTGGTCGCAATTACAAGCGTGACATAGTTGTCGTCAAAGTTCACTTTGGCCTTGAGTTGAGTGGGCATGTAGTCTCCTTCCTCGGGCTCCTGGGTCAGGGGCGATGTGGCATGGTCGGAGATTTGCCCAGAGTGGCGGGTATCGTTATATTCCGGCTCATTGAAATGCGTGGTGTGGAGTTGGGGCTGGGTACGAATGGGGAGCTGGGTGTTGGTGGGCGAACCGTTCTGGCTGCGGCTGACGGGGGCTTTCATGTTGGCCATGTGCGCAGGAATCGGTGGCACGGGGACATTGTCCACTGTCTGCATAGTGTGCACTCCCATATAACGTCGTGACTCGGGATTGTTATTGTGATGGTGAATATCAGGGCTACTAGCCGAGCGCATCCGCTGGGTCATGCCATTTGCGGAGTGAGCCTGGGGGCCCGAGAGTGGAGGCAACGACGGGCGCTGAGCACCTCTTCCACTTGGCTGAGGTGGGAAATATCCGCCAGAGGTTGACCCTTCTCGTGATGTTACACGAGACAACGCTGGTGCTGTGTAGCGAAGGGAATCCTCATTCCAGACGGATGATGGAGTGGTGGAATTTGTATTCTGACGACTGAAGGAGAAGCCTGCAGATTGAGAACTCGATCTCGTGGACGGAGTCTCCGCCGTGGGGGAAAAGTAGGAGCTCATGTTTCGATCACCAGGGGACATGCTCCCGCTGCCGGAGAACTGAGTGTGCACCGAAAGCGTTGGATCAGTGCCCGCATAGCGCGGTCGAGCGTTGGGGTGAGGAACAGAGGTGGCGCTGCTACCGGTGGCAGATCGGGTTCTCAGACTAGTACTGGAGGCATTTCGGCTCATAGGGAATTCGGAATGATATGGATCTTTGCTGTTGGCGTCGTCGGTATCATACTCTTGTTGATACGGGTTGGGCATGTTCGCCATGCCCTCCATGTACGTGAACTCGCTGTCGGATGTACCAGTATTGCGCAAAGTGCGTCGCTCTGCTTGGATCGCCCGTTGGGTGTCAATGTCCTTGTACCAATTTCGCATGGTGTCTTCATTTGCATATCGGATGATAAAATTGTCGACAACACCAGGGTCCCCTTTCCAGAAAATCTGAATACGGTAGAGTCCTGTTGGAATCGATTAGAGGCATATCTCTTAACCTAACAAGCCAAGAGTAATGCTTACCAGGCTTTTGGAGACAAACGATATCTGTGACGTTGGCCATGTAGATTCGACCTTTCAGTTGAAGACGAGCCTTTCCTTTCGCAGTCAAAGACGGCTTATCTTTCTGCATCATAAGCTTTGACTTTTGCTTGTTGGGGTTGATATCTTTGCAACAGAGAAGTATTCGCTCGAAGAGATAGATATGGTACTAGGCGCCATGTTAGTGATGTTCCATTTCGGGGAACAAGAAAGCGTAAGACGCAGAAAGTAAGACCACGTACCTCTCTCTCGCTATCCTTTCCACTATCCCCCTTGACAACCTGGAAAGTGCCAAATCGAAGGAGATCTCCAAATGACTCCATCTTCAATGCTTTCCAGTCATCCACGCGCTCAGATAGATCAACTACCGCCGCAGCCAAATGTTCTTTGTGGATCGCCTCGTTAGCAAAGTCCAGCACATTCTGAATACAGTCGACTGCATGTGTGATATCGGCCTGGAGCTTCTCGTCTTCTAATTGTTTGCGTAGCTCCTGAGAAGGTACAGCCATATTAGCTCATTGATCTTGAACCCAGCATTCAGCAAGCTTACCAAGAGCATCAGCGGGTATCGAGTCAAACGCTGGAAGGGTTTCACAAAGAATCCATTGAGCGTTTTCGGCTGAGCGACCATTTGTTGCAGATCTATGTGGCGTGGCGCACTTTGGATTTTGTCCCATTCCTTCATACAAGCTTCGTCACAAC
Source organism: Penicillium rubens (assembly GCF_028828025.1). Taxonomy (NCBI): domain Eukaryota; kingdom Fungi; phylum Ascomycota; class Eurotiomycetes; order Eurotiales; family Aspergillaceae; genus Penicillium; species Penicillium rubens. The sequence goes on from NW_026890600.1 coordinate 8,474,891, forward strand.
GCATCTGGTTGGCAATGAAAGGCTCATATTGCCGGAAAGCATCTTCATGCTGGAAGAAAAGCTCACCCCAGTTCTGCATTTCTTCTGGCAAGGCGTAGTGCTGCTCCATGCGAATCAGGAACCGTTGGGCAAAGTCTAGTAGGTTGTTTAAGTTGAGGAAAATCTGATGGCTCGCATCACCTGTCAAAGCACCCGTCTCTTCCAGTTCCTTCTTGAGGGCTTGGAGATTTTGCAGGTGATGAACATAGTCACGCTCCGTTTCCAGAAGTTCCTTTAGAATATGCTCCCGCTTGGTAAGCTTCACATTGGCCTTCGCGGGAGCCTCTAGAACTTCAGATTGCTTTAATTGACCTTGCATTTCGAGAATGTCCACGACGCGGTTGACCATTTTGATCACTTTGATGAAGCCGGTGGTGCTCTCGCCGTAAAGGTCGGTGATCAAAAAGCAATCCTGCTGAGGGAATGCCAGGTCTTGTAAACAGGCCTGTAGGAATTTGAAGGTTGCCGCTTTTGGACGCTTCGCCTCAGTTACCTTGCCAGGATCAATTTCTAGTGGCTCATCGGGACCAGATGCATTATAAATGCTCAACAGCGGATAGCCATTTCTAAGGCAATTCCACAAGGAAGCCACCGGATCTGTATTTCCTCTCATGCGATCATCATCATCCATCTCTTGCAGGTATGACTCGAAGTTGGGAACTTCGGATAGCCGCCTCTTCAAATTGACGCAGCTCTGGTAGATCGATTCTCCACCGCGGCGATTGATAATGTTATCCTCGGCGACCGGAGCGCCGCTCATGGTTGAAGAGTCAATCATATCGAATTTCCTCGAGGTCCAGATATAGATGAGTTAGACCAGCCAGGCTCAACTTAAATCTGCACAGCAGACCCAAGCGGGATAGGTTCGGAGGGATCGACAAGCGTCGGAAATAAAGAGATGACGATCATGAGTTCCCCGGTTGGGTGTGAGCTGCGTGGTGCAGGGAGGTGTCAATCAAGAGTTTCGCTCGGAATTCCGCGGGGGGGGGGGCAACAGCGATCCGATCGGTACTCGGTCGCAGGCGTGATCGATTTAAATGCGTTTCCCGGGGAAGCGCTCTCGAGCGTCAGAGACAACAGGTAATAAATATAGATATATTTGTTTGAACCGATAGCGCGGGTATCAAATACGATACACTGTCACTTCCTGGAGGAAAAGGAGGGGCTCGAGGAATATATTCCGACCTGCAGCCAACCCCAATCGATGGGGTGTTGGGATTCAAATGTTTAGATGACCGCTGCAGCCGGGCATGCGAGTCAAATCAAATAAAGGAGAGTTCGGAGGAACACCTTTGCGAAAGGGCCAGTCACTAGGACTCAGCGGAGGACAATCGACGTCCCGAGTAAAAAGGGGGGGGGGGGCGCACGGAATGATAGTATAAGTGAAGCTACAGCAAGACGGGCTCGGCAGTTAGAACGAGGCCAAGAACCAAAAATGACAAGAGCAAGCACAACGAAAGTTCTGCTGATGAAACAGAGGAATAGGATCCTTGGAGAGAGGGTGAGCCGAAGGAGTCTGTTCAGTTGCCTCAAAGGGTTTAGCGTGTGTTTTATGGGGCGGTGTGGTGTGGAGAGGGGCAGTTCTTGCTTGTGTCATCCACCTTGGAAGCCCTGGAGCCCTGGAGGGACCAGGGCTAGGGCAGCCCAGGCCCCTGGGGCATGGGGAGGACTAGAGGGAGAGAAGGGAGAGCCCTGGAGTATCCGAGCGTAACGCGATTTATATAGGACAATCGTATGTACCTTTTATATGGGGCTCGCATACAAAAGGTATATTCAATGCACAAGATAACATTTGAAGATTATAACTAACTGTACTTACTATGAAACGTTTCTGCTCTAGAGCGTCATTATCTCTTGTCTTTAGCGCCTAGAAATGGCCCGTGCGATTGTAAGACAGCACTTGGGATTTATCGATTCCCTTCGTAACAGCTATATTAGCACCCATTTTCAGAATGCAATTAGTGCTATCCATTTTCCATACAAATGTAGACATGTGGTATCCCCTCTAATCATAGCTATGGCCTAGCCCTGCAGAATATAGGGGAATCTGGATCTAATAGAACAGAGATGCTATGAGATGCTCACAACATACTTCTACGGCCATACAAGACTATACGACACATTGGGGGAATCGGCCCCTCTCTGTTTTCTTAGAAGCGTTAATAGACTCGTCTTTGTCAGTACCTGATTTTCTCATGAAGTAGCTAGATAGTACCTACCTTAGGTACTGGGTAAGCAACTCAGTATGTTTTGCTACAGCCCTATAGACTCCAACCACGTGACTCCCCCGTTCATCCATGCGCGCCTACCTACAACATATGTACATAATCAAACATATTTATTATTACTGTACTTCGAGTGATAAGAGACTCTTAAAGGCGACTCCACATGTAAATTGAAATTCTACTTTTTCTTTTTCTTTTACAATTCGGAAAAATTGAAGTTCCCCTTTTCTTTTCATGCGACTTGAAGTTCGCGATAATTGTGCTCTATCAATCTTTACGGTGGGCCTCGCCTCGTCCAAACGTGACGTGACATGCACCGATGCCAACCCGTCTGCTCAACCTCCTTCCTTTGCCCAACTGTCTTGCAAAGAACCCTACCCTCATTCATTAATTCTCTATACTCTCTTCGCGGGAAGTTATTGCGGGATTTCGCACCCATCGCGCAACGCCATTGATCTCGGCGTTCGACTCATCAACTCGGCGCAGACCCCTCTGAAAACCCGCATCAATGGAGGGTGAGCCCTTACCCGACGCTCCTGATGCTCCTGATACTCGAATCTCCCCTACACTACAATTGCAGACAACTACCGTCCCCGAGTTCCCAGCGCTTTCTCTGTCGCCCTCCTTTAAGCTAGATGAAGGCTACTCGGATGATACTCGAAGCCAGGCCGACAAAGATCTCGGATCGGACAATGTCATGGCGCTTCCAAATTGGGTGCTCGCCCAATCCGAGGCCGGCAGAGCTGGTAAGATATCCCTTTCCCTTGGTCCCTGTGGTAATCGCTACGAGCGCGAAGCATCGGCCGCTTTTGCTTGTCACTTTGCGATTTTTCCTTGCTAACCGATGGTTTCCCACCTCCAGAGCTTGCATACAGCCTTCTTCGGTCTCTTCGAACCTCTAGCATCGCCGCAGTAGTTGATCGCCTTAACCCTATCCTCCATATTGACCCATGTGTCAGGCTTCCACCGGAAGTCACATGGGAGATCTTCACCTACCTCGACGCTCGGACGCTCTTGAATGCCTCGCTTGCGTCTCGTTCATGGCGTGAACGTATCCTTGACTCAGGTCTATGGAGATTCCACTACATCCATGAAGGTTGGGACATGGACACGAGCGCGATTCGTACGTTTGAACAAGAACATTCCGAGGCCATGTCGCCTCAGACTCGAAAGTCCCGCCTACGACACTCGGAACCAGATCTCGGGGAACCTAAGCAGAAAAAGCGCGTGCCGTCTACTTGGCTCGATTCCCGAAGCGGTGGAAACCCAAAGCCGACCGTGTTTGGCCCCGAGCCCCCGGTGGCCGACAGTGAAGGTGATCACTACATGACTGATGATGACGATCAAGCTGCACCTTCGTCAACTGACGACCCGGAGTTCACTTTGCCGACGAATATCTCCCAATCTCCTTCGCCACTCTATCCACCTCTACGCTCGCATCTACTCATTCGGGATACCGATGGAAGCGCTAAAGTCAACTATTTCCATATCTACAAGCAACGCAGGCGGCTCGAAGCAAATTGGCATCAAGGCCGATACACCAATTTCCAACTTCCTGACCCGTCCCACCCAGAAGAAGCCCACCGAGAATGCGTATATGCGATCCAGTTCGAAGGCCGGTGGCTAGTTAGTGGAAGCCGAGACAAAACTGTGCGAGTCTGGAACCTGGATACCAAACGACTGTGGCATCCCCCGCTGGTGGGACATATCAAGTCCGTCCTTTGCCTGCAATTTGATCCTCAGCCCGAGGAAAACATCATCATCTCCGGCAGCAGCGATAAGTCCGTCATTGTATGGAAGTTCTCCACCGGAGAAAAGATTCATCAAATTGAACAAGCGCATACTGACTCCGTGCTCAATCTCAAATTCGACCATCGCTACCTTGTAACATGTTCCAAAGACCGAACTGTGAAGGTATGGAACCGCCGGGATCTTCTGCCGAACAGCAAGGATTATCCGCGTATCTGCCATGGATCAGGTGCCACATACCCTACATGGATAGTAGATCTGAACGCGGTTGCACCGAACGTTCTTGAAGCTGGAATTGCGCGTGAGCAATACAAAGCCCTAGAGCCTTACACCTTGCTTATGACCGTGGAAGGACATGGAGCCGCCGTGAATGCGATGCAGATCCATGGTGATGATATTGTGACGGCGTCTGGGGATCGAGTGATCAAGGTCTGGAACATCCGCACTGGTGCTTGCTCGAAGACCTTGCTGGGTCACGAGAAAGGTATCGCATGTGTTGAGTTCGACAGCCGAAGAATCATCAGTGGCAGCAATGATAACTCTGTTCGCATCTACGATCATGCCACCGGAGCTGAGGTGGCGTGTCTGCGAGCTCATAGTAATCTCGTGCGCACCCTTCAGGCAGGGTTTGGTGATGCCCCGGGAGCCGATGAAACCTTGCGCGGAGAAGCGCGAGCATGTGAAGCTGCGTTCTTCGCCGCACAAGAGGCCGGATTGGACGTCGACATGGGTCATCGGGAACAACGCCGCAATGGCTACCAACCGAACACTGCTGGATCACGGGACCCTCGCGATATCCCTGCTCTGGGAGCAAAAATCCCACCCGGTGGCGGAGGTAGTAGCTGGGCCCGTATCGTGTCCGGTTCCTACGACGAGTCAATCTTAATCTGGCACAAAGACCGTGATAACAGGTGGATAACTGATCATCAACTGCGACACAGTGATGCCCTCGCCAATTCCGCTCGTGCGAGCCTCAGCCAAGTGGCACGAACCACTGTTGCGGCCCAGGCTCAACACTTGCAAGCAGCGCAGGCTCTGGCGGCACTTGGGCAAAATGCCAATGCCAACCCCCACGCTGGTCGTGCCAACCCACAATTTGTGCCTCCTCTGGTTATCAATGCCCTGCCACTCAACCCACCTCCTGCTCATCATCATCACCACCATGGCCATCAGCGTCGACTTCAAGGGTCCTCGACAGCTGCGAGGGTGTTCAAACTCCAGTTTGACGCACGGAAGCTCATCTGTGCCAGCGTGGACCCTCGCATTGTAGGATGGGATTTCGCCTGCGATGATGAATATATAATTGAGGCGAGTCCATTCTTCAAGGGGCTTTAAGCTTCCTCTCGCCTGTACGCCACGCCTTTTAATACCAGCATCTGTTCTTGTTTTACTTCGGTGCACCTCCTGCATCGCCCTTTACTGGGCGCGAATTGTGAACTCTGACGAAGAGACGACTCAATTCATTTGACGATTTCCTATTATTAGCATCCATGCGATCGCGTTGTGTTTCCTTTGCCTGGTGCATTGTTACTTGCTTTCCCGCTTTCCCTCTATTTCCCCGGGTCCCCTTGTTCTCTCCTTGTCCTTCTTCTCAATGTTGTGTCATATACATATGATGGGCCCTTGCTTTCCGTTTAATGATGTATTTCTTATCTTGACTTCCGTGTTAGGAGTCATTGCAGGCTATCCCATTCTCATATCTCTTTCGGAGTTTCTTTTTTTATCTTCTTATTCGATCTCATTGTTATCTTCTTGCATGGCGCCGGTGTGGCATTTGATCCATAGCATTATGACTAGCATCAATCAGAAAGGTTCGAATCTCAAGACAATCTCATGGGTATAAAACCAGGCTTGCCTCCATCTCAATTGGGGGGGCATCAAATCTTATGTGACTCATAACTATACCCCGCAATATCCATGGATATATATATAACTTGGAAGTTCTCCCGGACTCACATCTATTCCAGGTTAACTTCATCCACCTCACTTCATTTCTACATATCATGGCTGTCCCGAACCCAGACTACCACCTGATCGGGCTACACACCCGCTACTCCAGTAAGCAACATGCAACAGACCATACACCAGACCTAACAAGCCCTCTTCAAATAGGCTGGACAGCACGCGTCGAGGCAGTACTAGAATACTTCCAGATCCCCCATACACGCCAATTCATACAGCTCTCCGAAGTACATACCTACATCCTCAACACAACCCCAGCCAAGTATACACTCACTCACAAAAAAAAAAAAAAACAAACAACAGATAAAAGCCTGTTCCCCAACAGGTCTGGTCCCAATCCTCCAATGCCACTCCCTCCCTTCAACAACAATAACAGACTCCCTCGCCATCTGCGAATTCCTCGCTGAATCAAACCCAACCCTCCCCCTCTGGCCCAAAGACCGCCACCTGCGCGCCCTAGCCCGCAGCACCACAGCCAAAATGCATTCCGGCTTCCCAGTCCTGCGCAATACCTTCCACACAAACTTCCTCGCCAGGTACACGGGCAACGTGCCGATCCCAGACGGCGCGGCTGCGGAGATAGCGCGTATGTTGCGGATCTGGGATTCGGCGCGGAAGGCGACGGCAGAGCGACTTGTGCAGCTGGGGGAGGTTGACGAAGGGTTTTTGTTTGGTGGGTTTAGTATTGCGGATGCGTTCTTCTGGCCGGTTCTTTGGGTGGGTTTCTTTCTTCCTTTTCCCAACAAAAATCCTAGAAGTAATCTGGGCACCGGCTGATCCTCGGATACAGCGGTTCCGCTCTTATGGCCTTTCGCTAGATGGGGCTGGGCCTGATGTGCTGGCGTGGATGGCCAAGATGTGGAATGATCCGGTGTTTAAGGCGTTGGGGGATAGGTACTATGCCCAGGCTGAGGATCCGCAGACCTGTATTCCGCATTATGATGATATCTTCCGGGATAGGGATGATGTGCAGTATGGTTTGTTTCCGAGGGATTGGACTTTTTCGGTTTCTGGGTGATTACGAGGATTGATCCGAGTATACGTACGGAGTAGAGGTCTAACCTATACTAAATACATGCATCTATGTGATTGCGAAGGGCTTGAAAATGTTTCCCATTATAGCTATGATAGCAAACAATCATGATTCTGTGCATCTCATGTTCAAAACAAGATATCCATCGATCTACCTGGAACTTGCCTATTTGGCTACTCGGCCGTTTCAATGGCCAAGTCAGATTCGAGTAATTCTCCGGCAGAGCTTCCCCTGGGCTGACTCTGAGCTGACTCCGATTACATTTCGACTTCCCCGTGGCCGCTCTCTCTGATTTTACTTGACGTACAGAGTGAGTCAAGGGGGATCTATGTGCTCCATACGGAGCACTGAGCACTTCATCCATATTAGTCCATATTAGTCCCTAAAGGGGAATTAATCCGGCCCCACAGTGCGGTGTAGTCCAATTTAAGATCAATCTAGTTAGCTCTATATAGTTAGTTAGCTATGTACATAAACTAGTGCGTATACTAGTATACATATACCGAGAGGACTAGTTCCGGCATATCTCCATGGCTTCTCCATAGATTCATCCTCTCCCTAAACGCAGTCAGTTTCCTCTCGCCTTCCAAGTCCCAAGATTAAGCACCTATAGTATCCATGCAAAACTTGCCAGAGGCTCAACAATTTCTTTGGTTGGTGGATCTTGTAAATGCGGGAGTTTCAAGCTTGCAGACACAGCCACAATGCCAAAAGCTTTCGAATCTTGGCATCTTGGCTTTTCGCATTTTCAATATAACTATGCTTTGGTATTGGCTACGCAATGAAGCGCCAAGACGGAAAATAAGGTGTTAGAAAATGTCTTATGTTCCTGCGGAAGGTCGATATCCGGCCCGGATTATGACCCAGGCCCTGCATTACCTTGTAGGAGTCGTGGGGTAATTCCATCCAGTCAGAGGTCACAGAATTCCTTCATGGATATTGAGGCGTCCTGCAGTTAGGGTGTATGTGACTGAAACAGCACGGGGTAGGTCCTGTCTTGTTGGAGCAATTAGAGCTCCAAAAGGTATAAAAGGCTCCTTGTCGACCCTCGATTTTGATCAACTGTCCAGCATCAACCATCAATCGAACAAAATGCACTCCAGCGCTATCCTCCTCGGTCTCATTGGCATTGCCAGTGCCCAGACTCTCAACATCCCCTCTCGCGTGGGTGACATTGTCTCTCTGCCTTCTCCTAGTGAGATTTCTGGCGATGTCGACCTGGGCAACGGCGAGTACGACCGTGGTCGTGCCTGCGACAGTGATGAGGACACTGGTATGCCCATATCAAAAACGAGAACCAGACAACAGAGCTAACCGGATATAGGCGATGACAACGCCGTGTTCATCCTGAAGGACGGCGCATCCCTGAGCAACGTCATCATTGGAGAGAACCAGCTCGAGGGCATCCACTGCGAGGGATCCTGCACTCTGACCAACGTCTGGTTCCGCGATGTCTGCGAGGTGAGTAACGAGTAATCCCATGATTGACCTGGTCCACCGATACTAACGCGTCCCCATAGGACGCCATCTCCATTGTCGGAAACGGCGATGCCCTCATCAAGGGTGGTGGCGCCCAGGAGGCCAGCGACAAGGTCATTCAGCACAACGGTGCCGGAACCGTCACCATTGACGGATTCACCGTTGTCAACGCCGGTAAGCTCTACCGCTCCTGCGGCAACTGCAGCAACAACAAGAGCAAGAGCCCCCGTCACGTGGTCGTCAAGAACGTCCAGGCCTCCGGCGTCTCTAGCTTGATTGGAATCAACTCCAACTACGGCGATACCTCCAGCGTCAGCGACACCTGTGGATCTGATGTCAGCCACGTGTGCCAGGAGTACGAGGGTGTTGAGAAGTCTGAGGACCGTGAGAGCCCCAAGCTCGATTCGACTGATTCCTGCAAGGGCCAGACTTCTCTTTCCTCCTGCTAAATTCGGATTGATTTGATCCGATGGAAAGAGGCATAGGTGTGGGCCACTGGCTATTGAGAAAGGGGGGATGGAATATGAGAGGAGATTGTGGACAAACGTATAACTAGGGCAGGCCTCAGGATCATCACATCTCCGTCATGGGACCCGATCTCTGATTATGTAGCTATATCAATGTCATTGAAAACAGAAATCCAAATTCCCCCGTAAACAGTGAACGTGTATGCTACTAATTTCAAGAGATAACCTTGGAAGGTAACGGTAAATGTGCTGATAGTTGGGTTCATACACCTACTCCGAGCATAGCTATTTCCTTATTAGGCAAACTCCAGGGCTATTTCGTTGTACTCTGTAATAGCGTAGAATATTTGAATGCTTCAACGGCTAAATCTGAAATGCTAGTGTCTTTTAACGTCCTACAGCACCGATGATCCATGGTAGATCGTATTACTGTGGATCTGCGCGGGCTGTGGAATCTCAAGGGACAATGAACCTAGCTATTCTAGAAATCATTCTGGACAGAAGGCCTCAGCTGGGGAAAAAAAGAAAAGAAAAGAAAAGGCATTGTACAAGACCAGCCTTATTCGAGCTTGGAGATGATATCGAGAGTACGCCAAGACGTGGCAGAGGAAATCGTACCGTATGTACAGAAGCAAGGCGGGAGAACACGTTCGAGTTAATGATAAGACTATGTATCCAGCAAGACGTTTGCGCATTGAGCATACATAAAAGAAAGAAAACAGCACCACAGTAGCAATCCAACAAGTCGTGGAGACGCATATACTTCAACGAAGGATTATACAGCGGCAGGGTTCACAAAGGCTGGGAACATGACACCATACAGAGATGAGATCCATGCCTGGAAGCCATGGATATGGGTATTCCCCTCACTGTTTTCATTCTGAGATGCAGTAGGCGATGCCTGGCTTTGGGCGGTTACATATGTGTCCCGCGAGCTGGTTGCCCCGAGCGAATCATCCGACTCCTCGTGGCCGCCTGAGCAGCAGCAGAGGCAAGTATGGGATTTCACCCAGGACAAAATGTCCGGACAGACCGGCGTGTTTGCACGGGAACCTTCATCTGCACCGCCGCCACAGACAGCCATCGTGATGACCGAATGCAGCCGCGATGGATTGGGAGGGAGATGATCTCCAGTTGCTCTGGTCCCTTGGGCAGAAGATTCCGCTGAATCCGTAGGGCCATTTGATCCAGCCAAATTGCGTGATAAACTGAGAAGTGCAGTGGCCCTGGGCCGCGGTGGACGGTTTACCACAGCAGGGGCCGGGTTCGTTAGTAAGGGTCTGGACGAGGACGTGGTCACAGGCTGGGCACGCCTGCTTGGGCTTCCTCCAGGACCACCTTTTGTGTGTGTGGCTTCAAAATAAGGATCATGACTTGTATCTGCGGCTTCGTGGCGGGCAATCGGAAGATTGCGTTGGTGGAAAGGGTGGTCATGTAGCGGTCGACCGACATGCATTCCATGGCCACTTTGTCGATGTGGGAACCGGCCCTGTACCAGCGTGCCATCCTCAGCTCTTCCTATACCATTGACGGAAATTCCACTAGCATGAGACGCAGAAGACGGCAAGCCAAATAGTCTCCTTAGTGTGTCGCTATACGAACCGCCACGCTGACCAGCAGGACCACCACCTTGCAAGTTTGCGTGTGACCGTGCACTATTGGCTGGGATCATGAACCGTTGGGAGATGTTCATAGCCTCTGATGTGCCGAAGGAGGGAAGGCCAGGGGGTGTAGGCGTTCTTTCTGGCGGTGGATATCGAGGTTGGACGGTCGTTACAGCAGGTCCCAAGCTCCCAGGCCATCTAGGCCTACGGACACTACCATCATCGAGGGAAAGAGCCTTGCGACGCAAAGACTGATGGGAGTCTGGCACCGATGTCGTTCCACTCAAATCAGGTCTCGACCGGTGTGTGGCTTGCCAGTACTGGTCGGATAACAGCTTGGTGTGATTCCCAAGCTTCCCTATGATTCTCTGTCGCCTTCCTCGCCTGACTGCCGCATTGATAGGAGTATGATCATCTTGCGAATCTGTAGGAACGAATCTGGCCATGTTTACCGCTAAGCCTTGCTCGTGAACGGGGTTCTCGTTGAGGAGAGACGCATAGAAGCGAGGGCTGGATTCATTTGGCGTGGTGACTCTGATCGCATTGTATATAGATCGTTCATCGCTTAGGACGGACTCAGATGAGTCGGGGTTATCGTATGCTGAAATGGAGTCGGAATCGTGTCTTCTCCGTCGGAGGTTCTGTGATGCTGAAAAAGACTGCGAATGAGCGTTACTAGACTGGTCGATTCTTCGGGAAATCATCTTGAAGGCAAAAGAGCGAAGCCTTAAGATTAGATATAGGGGGAGAGAGAGAGAGAGAGAGAGAGGAAAAGGTGGGAATATCAAAGATGAGTATGTGATTTCCTCGAAAACCCTCATCGTGCCTGCCGAGATCAAGCCAAACGAGAATATTATACAAAACAGTCTATATGTACACTCTTAAATGGATATGCGCTCTAAACCCGAAAACGTTGAATGTCATGATCATAATGGAGTGCCACCTGGGCTGGGCATTGGCTTGCCAGTCACCTGGGCGTGTTCCTTTCTTAGGGCTCGCAGCAATCCCTCAATCCTGCGACGCTCTTCTTGTTCGGCCTGGGAGGTGTCAGTTAGTTCGAAAAGACAGAAAGGTACAATACAACTTACCCTCAGTATCTTCATGTTCTCGTTGCGCGTGTCACGCATCATCTTCTTGAACTCATTCTTGAGCACCATGGTAGATGTCGTCTCAGAAGTGCCGTCGCGGCCTATAGATGTGGGACTACTCAAGTTCATCCAGCTAATACGTTCTTCCGCCAGTTGTGTCTCGAGTTGCTCGCAACGATCCCGAAGACTGTCAATGAAACTTTCGAAGCGCTCGCGTTCCTTCTCAAACTCGATGCTGGCTTTCGTCATGGCTTCGTAGTCATCGATGGTCTCGCGAAGTTCTCTTTCAAGAGTATCCGCCCGCTGCTGAAGATCGCCACCTCCTCGCTGGCTCTTCAGAGCAGCCAGTTCTTCGGTGAGCTCGATATTTCGCGTAACCAGTGCATCATTCTCCCTTTGGATACTAGGGTTGGCAGCCACCTCTGCTGCGCGTTCGGCTCGAGTACCATAAGCACCATCCAGCTCTGCTTTGGCCATCGTCAGTTCAGTTGTGACCCGCACAATCTCGCCTTCAAGCTCAGTCAACTCATTCTGCAGGCGAGTGGCGTTGTGGTCGGACTCCGCGCGTTGATCATCCGCTTCCTTAATACGGGCATCAGATTGAACTCGAATCTGTTGGATAGCGGCTTCGAGTTGAGCAACCTCTTGCTCTGCGCGGTCACGGGCACCCCTAACTTCCTCGGATCTAGAATCGCTATCGTTCTGCAGTGTTTCAACGAGGCTCTGCAGGCGTTGAACCTCGTTCTCCGCGCGGTCCCGGGCTTCCTTGACGTCCTCGCCTCCAGTATCGGTGTCATTTTGCAAAGTCTCAATAACGCCATGTAGACGCTTGACTTCGTCTTCCGCACGATCTCGGGCCTCTATGGCCTCTTTCAACTTAGCATCGGTATCATTCTGCAACGACGTAATGGCCGCCTGGAGACGCTTGACTTCATCTTCCGCATGGTCGCGAGCCTCTCTGGCTTCTTGGCTCTTAGCGTCGGTATCATTCTGCAGCGATGCAATGACGACCTGTAGACGCTTCACTTCGTCTTCCGCATGGCCGTGGGCCTCTTTGGTCTCTCTGACCTCTTCACTCTTAGCATCGCCATCATTCTGCAAAGATGTAATGATGACTTGCAGGCGCTTCACTTCTTCTTCCGCATGGTCGCGAGCCTCTCTGGCCTCTTCGCTCTTAGCATCGGTATCATTTTGCAATGATACAATGACGGCCTGTAAGCGCTTGACCTCACCTTCTGCGCGGTCGCGGGCATTACTGACTTCCTCGGATTTGGCATTGTTGTCTCTCTGCACATCGTCGATGTATTGTTGCAGGCGCTTGACCTCAGCTTCTGCTTTATCTTGGGCTTCTCGGGCTTCGCTGACTTCGTTGATCCTGGCATCAGCTTCGGTGTGCAACGAGGAAACAACGCTTTGCAAACGCGCGACTTCGCCCTCGGCCTGAACTAGAGTCGCCTTGGCTTCGTCCTGGGAAGAGCCATTGTGGCGCATTGCGTTGAGCTGTTCCATGACAAGAGCCAGCTCGTCGCGACTGGCGTTGGCTTCACGCTCAGATACTTCAAGATCTCTGCGAACATGGGTCAACTGTTCCGTCAGGTCGCCGATATGAGCATCGCGTTCGGCGTCCGACTTGGAGTTGAGCTCGCGTTGCTGCTGGATTTGCGTGGTGAGAATACTCTTCTGTTCAAGCACTCCATCCACTCGACTCTCCAGGCCATCTACACCAGCCTGAAGGTATGAGAGTTGCTCTTCCAGCCCCTCACCGTGAGACGCGTCAGGGGGCGGAGGCAAGGTTGGCGAACGGGTCAAACCAAACCGGTCAACAATGGTTTGCACTTGGTTGTTGATTTCGGTGAGTTGGTGTTTCCAGGTGCCCTCGGCTTCAGGGGAGATATCGCGAGCAGCCGTAGGAGCCGGAACGTCTCCCCTATGTAAGACGATATTATTCATGCCATTCTTGATATACTCCAAGTGAGCGTCGACCGTTGCTGTAAGATTGACGGGCCCTCCACCGCCTGACAGCTGCGGAGGAGGATCGATGAATTCACCCGGATTAGACTGTATCATCATGTCATGCATGCGCTCGCTAAGTTCCTCCAATCGGCGTTCTGTGGCCTGCATGGCCTCGGTATTCATTACGGCGGCCGCGTTGGTCTCGATCTTCCCGTTCACGCCAAAGTTATCCAAATGTCCGGTTGTCCGGTAAAGACTGCGATCGTCGAATTTGTGATCATCATAATCGCCATCCGAAGTGCGAGCAGGGTTCTTGGGACCTTTCTTGAGACCCTTGTGCGTGATCTGCAAGACACCCGCAGTGTGCTCCAACAAGCGCTGGGTGATCGTCTGAGACCTTTTCTCCAGCTTCCAGAGTTCCTGCGCCAGCTCCTCACATCGCCGCTGGCTGACCGCGAGTTCGGAATCGCTCTTGTCGAGGGCCTCGGAAGCCCCGCTACGACCAAATATACCCCGGCTCATCCGGGGCGAGTTCGAACTGCCATTGGCGCCGTATTCGCCGCTGCTCCGCGGGCTGGGCGGGCTGTAGAGCCTACCGAGAGACTGTGCCGCGTCACGCAGTTTGGTTTCGAGCGCCAGTTTCCGTTTCGTGCCATGGATGCGCGTGGAGAGCAATGCGACTTCCTTCTTCAGCTCTTCCACCTCCTCGAGGGATAGGACTTCGTAATTCGTGCTATCCCCTATGGCGGTTTCGGTCAACAGGTACATGGCCACGGGGTCGTTGGCGTTCAGCAGAACCGAGCTTCGCGGGTGAGTCGGGTTGAGCTGCCAGAAATGAAGAGGCCATGGTCAGCTGGAGTCCCAGATTGGCGTGTTGTGTCTCTACTCACTGGGTTGTATCGTGACCGCTCCTCATGCTGGGGGTCCATAGCATCCCGATACCCGTCCACGAGTGTCTTTCCGTGCGGTGGCACTGGAGCTGGAGCATCGGAGGCGGTCATGGTCGAGAGATACCGCGGGTCCCCGTAGGAGGATAGGCTGGAGCGCATACTGATATTCATGGTCGTTCAATGGCCGAGGTCTCTCCGGGTAGAATGGTCAGGGGAAATTCAGGAACGGGCGTCGGGCATCATGAATCCAGGAGTTTGAGATCGGAGGGAAATGTAGTAGGTCTTAGTTGGGAGAATAGTGGAAAGGGATTGTATATTTAGCAAAGGTAGTGATCCTAAATAAAAGATGGCGGGGAGTGAAGGAGGAACACACACACGATCGGCATCGCCTTAGAGTTCAGAGTTCAGCCACGGCAATTTCTACATAAAATGATATGTTCGATCGAACACTCCATATGTAGAATATGTGTATATTGTACACGTAGATATGGATATCATAGAGGGAGTTACCCCTGAATACGTATACGAGATAAGTTCCAAGGTCATTTCCACTTTCTTTGTCTCAGATGATTTCAGAATCCATTATATTGTAAATATACAGCATAGTACTTCGCAACAAAACATCTCTAATATCCTACATTTATAATTTAATATAACATCTCACATGGTTCAACAGTCAACCCCGCTGTGTACTTCCAGTACTAGATAGTACTTGCGCAATGCAACGTCACAGCAGGGCTGATCAAGTACCGCCAAGTACCCCCGGGTTCGCGTGCCTCGGATCCCCCAGAGTGACATAGAAAAGGCCAAGAGACTAAAAAGATGTGATATGCCCGCTTTGTTGCATTTCCTTATAGAAGCCCGCACAGAATGAATCTGGTCTGTCAGAATTCGCTGTGGACATGTCGACTTTTGAGCGCTCTCCAACTACCGAGCAGGGCTCTCGGCCTGTCTACAAGGTCTATAAGCGACGCTTCTGGGGCCTGGCACAGCTGGTATTGCTGAATATCGTCGTCAGTTGGGATGTATGCGCTACCTCACGATTGATCCATATACCGACCTTGCATGTTGCTGACTCACATATACAGTGGTTGACCTTCTCGTCCATCTCGACAACGGCCGCGGAGTACTTCGATGTCTCAGAGAGCGCTATTAACTGGATGAGCACTGGCTATCTGTTCGCCTTCTGCGTTGTCAGCCCGTAAGTAAGCATACGTCGCCGTTTGAAAAGCGAGAGAAAGCAAGAGAAAAAAAGATCCGCCCCAGGTATCACATTCATTAACAAGATTCCCAGCATCGTCATCTGGATCCTGAACAAAGGCGGCCCCAAACCAGCCATAATCACCACCGCCACGCTCCTACTAGTCGGAAACTGGCTCAGATATGCCGGCACCAGAGCGAACGGCGGCATCTACGGGCTCGCGATGTTCGGTCAGATCCTAATAGGGTTCGCGCAACCCTTCTGCCTCTGCGCACCAACCCGATACAGCGAGCTTTGGTTCTCCGACAAAGGCCGTACAAGTGCAACAGCAGTCGCCAGTCTCGCGAACCCACTCGGCGCAGCCCTGGGCCAGCTAGTCGACTCGGAGTGGGCGTCGAAACCCTCCGATATTCCAAATATGGTCCTGTACATCTCAATCATCGTACGTGAAACCCAACCCCCGAAGAAATCCCAACCCACCCATTGGTCCTTCCCCCCCTCGCTCACACCATGTAAATCAATAGTCCACCGTCGCAGCAATCCCATCATTCTTCCTCCCAGCATCACCACCAACACCCGCAAGCGCATCCTCCGCGAAGCCGCACACGCCACTAGGCGCAGCAGTGCGCGAACTAACCCGCACGCGGGAATTCTGGCAGATCTTCATCCCCTTCTCTGTATACGTGGGCTTCTTCAACAGCGTCTCCTCACTGCTAAACCAAATCCTCAGTCCGCACGGGTTCTCGGAGACAGAAGCAGGCATCGCAGGCGCCATCCTGATCGTGGTGGGACTGGTCGCGTCGGCAATTATGTCACCGATAACAGACCGGTACAAGCACTACCTTGGCAGTATCCGGGTGCTAGTTCCTGTGGTGGCCGTCACGTATATCGGGCTGATTTTCGCGCCGGGCAGTGCGGCGGGAATCCCGCCTTCGTATGTGGTTATGGCGCTGCTGGGCGCGGCCTCGTTCGCCATGCTGCCTATTGTGCTAGAATACCTGGCTGAGATTACTTATCCGCTCTCGTCGGAGATTGGGAGTACCATCTGCTGGACGGGCGGACAGTTGCTTGGTGCGTGTTTCATTCTTATTCAGGATGCGTTGAAGGCTGGGGATGGGGCTGCGCCACCGTATAATATGCGGAATGCGTTGATATTTGCGGCTGTTGTTGCTGTTGTGGCTGCGCCGTTTCCCATGACGATTGGGCTCTTTGGGAGGGCTGTTCATCGTCGTAGGTGGGATGTTGATCGCGGCGTTGAGTTGGAGCAGGTTGGGGAGGAGGCTGGGCCGGTTGATAATGTTAAGAGGGTCAGGTCTGATGAGTCTGCTGCGGATACCGATACTCTGATCAAGACTTGAGGACTATGTCGCTATCAGGGTTCTTTGTTTCTGTTGGCCCTAGTCAGCTCAAGTTATACCCCATTTATGTTACCCTAACATCTCGAATTTGTGCTCACCTATAGCGGCTTGATGCGATTTGGGTCGATATATTAGTCCTGGTTGACGACCTGAGCATACTTACGTATCGATAATTCGGCCATAACAATACTGAACCGAGTTATATGGTTCTTGTAGCTGGATGACCGCTATAAGCCTAGCCTACCAGAGCACAATGCCAACCTAAACAGATGAGATTCGTTTTAAAACAAGAGAATAAACAAAGCACAGTTCGAACAGGCGGAAGACCAGCTATCTGTACACGCAAGGCTGAAAGAGGAGGGCAAATGATCTATTATTCTTTGTTGCTGCCTCTGAGCCCTCCCCCCTACCTTGAAAACACAATACATATGCGCACACATACGCAAGGAACAATCAGAAACAAAATTTCATGTTTCTGGATCGATCCTGCGTTCTCAATCCAAGGCGGCAAGCTACCAGGCTATCAATCCACCTTGGCAGCCATCATGAAAGTGGGATCGGTTTTTCTTCCGGCGTTTCGGTCCAAGGGATCCCCGTAGCGACGCAGTAGAGGTCGAAGGTTATTCGTGGGCCAAATCGATGCGAGGGTTGGATGGAACGCCGAAATCAAGACTCAATGGAAGAGTCGTTTACTTCAGCTCCCTCCAGAGCTTGGGGGCAGCGCAGGCGGTCACGCAGTGAGTGAGGTGGAAGACTGGGTTATGTTAGTCGCACAATCAGGACTCGATTGGAGCCAATTCCATCGGTGTCAATTGCACTTACACTCCTCGACGCAATCCTCCTTGGGGCCCTTGAAATCCTCATCCTCCTGCTGGCGGGTGACGCGCTCAACGCACTCATCGTAGTGGTGCTTGTAGGGAGCGCAGACGGCGGAGTGGGCGCACTCTGAGAAAGATAGTTAGTCTCCGATCGAGAAATCCGGTAAATTCGTATTTGCAATGCCATTGGCGATTTTATGACCCAGGCGGACCTTGACACAAAAGACCAATTGGTGCGAACAACAGCTCATGTTCAACGATTGCATGGCATAGGCGACAATGACACGCGAATAGAAAAGCAAAGGTCGGAAAAATCAGCACGGTCACTCACCCTCCTCAAGCTTGGGCTTGGGGTCCTCAGGCTCTTCCTCCTCCTCTTCTTCCTCTTCCTCCTCCTCGGCCTCAGCCTCCTCCTCCTCAGGAGCCTCCTCGGCAGACTCCTCGGCAGGCGCTTCCGCAGGTTGGGCCTCCTCAGCGGACTCAGACTCAGTGGACTCGGTCTCGGCGCTCTCGGTGGAGGTGGGCTCCTCCTTCTCGGCGGGCTCTTCCTGAGTAGTAGTCTCGGTCTCGGTGTCTTGAGCGGGAGCCTCAGCCTGGGCCTCGGTGAACCCGAAGGAGGAGAAGGCGTCAGAGACAAGTTCGTAGAGACCCATTGCGACAGAGATCAATTGAAAGATGACCGGAGGTCTTGTGTGGGGGGAAAGCGGAAGGGGGTGTGGTAATTGAGGGAGGTTGTTGGTTTTGCCCAAGAGCTGCTTCTTTCGGACTGGAAAATCGGAAAGGCCCGGCCGCTGAGAGACGCCAATTATGCCGCACGTGATTGGCCAGTGGCCTCCAACACCATTTGGGGTTTAACAAGTGCAGTTTATGGGGAAGTTATTACTGGAGTAGTTTCTGCTACATCTAAGGATTTCAGAGATATGGGATACTTCTACTATGGTTCGCTGAGAATAAACGTTGTCGAGCATATCAACTCGTATCTCCATTTCTAAGTGCGTGAGCACCGCTTTCGTATCGCTAATTGCTAATTTGATGGGGACATAATGTACATGAGATAGATAATAAAAGTAAGGCCAGTTCAAATATTTGATAGAATGGCACGTAGAAATAGAGGCCAGAAAGATTAGGTGGCCCGTCGCAGCCTCTCCTCCAGCTCATGGGCTACACTCTGTGACTGAACCTCCTCGTAACAAGGAGGCGGCTCCGCGGGTTCGACACCGGTGTCAGATGCTCGACTGCTTTGCGACTCTTCTGGTGTCTGGCTGGGTCTAGCATCTTGGCTAGCATCAGGCGGAGCTTCATATGCAGGCAACTCTTCCAAATGAACAGCTGAGAGATCCACGTTTTGTTGCCCCCGAGTGCCTTGACTTGTGTTCTCAACAGCCTGCTCGAGTCGCTCCTTAATCCGCTCGAAGTTGGTGTGGAAATCAAAAGCTCCACCCTCCTTGAATGTCACTTTCAACTGAACTGCAGGTAGGGACGGTGAAATGCCACCTCCGGATACTGGTTGCACCAGAGCTGTCCATACATTAGGTCCAAAGAATGGCGCAGATACATGGGAGTCATGGACATTCAAGAGAGGGGACGAGAAGGACTGGAAGTCATTGCTTCTGGATGCGGGAAGGTAGACAACCTGGCGAGTGTTAGAACGGTGTAAAGGCATTGGTATGGCCGAATACTGACTCTTTGGTTGGTCAGGTGGATGCAGCCGGCACTGCTCTGGATTGAAAGTTTTTCTGGGCCTTTGTATCCGGAGGGCGGAGTCAAAGAGACACTAGTGCGAGGAGGGGAGGAGTAGATCAAACGTTCGTTGGGAAGACGGACGAAGCCATCTTGGTCATCAAGCATTACCCAACTAGGCAGTCAGTATAGATGCTTCGATAATGTCATATTGGCCGGGTCCTGGCCGGTCCGAACAGTCATGGAAGCAGAGGCATACTTGAGAGACATATTGTGAGATCATTCCAGGCGCATGTGATACTTTCTTTTATCAGCCCAGCCCCAAAGGAAAATGGTCAGGTTGGATATCGGCTTCGAAGATAAAAGGTGGTGTGTGTGTGTGTGGATATTGGGGTGTGGACAGGGCTGGGAGGGACCAAAGCAAGCCCTGTATATTTTCCCAAGAGACAATATCAAAAAGCCACTGTGTCGAAGGATTTTCAAGTGAAGTGCAGACTTGCAATATCAAGAGGGAAAGTTGAAGTGGAAAGGCGGGGCAGGCGGGGAGACCTGCAAGGGAAACTTCTACACAATATTCTGTTGTACGGTGTAGAAACTGAGCGCTTTCTTTTTTCTAAAAGATACTTTATATGTATGGATCATTCTGATATTAATTTCAGTATACTATGTAGTTACCTACCTAGGTATATGTATATAGAACACATTGTCTCCACCATGTTAAGCTTAATGTTTTACGCACTTCTATGCACTTGGCTATAGCTCCTAGGCCGATCCCATGGGAAAAAAATGACCTAGAATAGCCGCATGACGCTTTGATGCGATCCCAGCACTCTGCATATACGAGTTGGGATATTTGATTGGAAAGTTGGAAAGTTGGAAGTTGATCTCATATTAGGATCTTATGCTGTCATGCAAATGTTGCAATATAATCTGGCCTGTGCTCACTCTGGAAGGGTTATATCAGAGCTTTTATAAGTGTGACAGATCACATTATTAGCTTATGTAGCATGTAACAGTTGCAAGTAGATAGGAAGAAATAAGAGATATATACATAAGTACATAAGTCAAGTTCAATATGTTCCAACTTGTTCTAGCAATGTCACGTTCTAGAAGCGTCCGAGTCAAAGCGCGCTAACACTCAAACCTTCCACATGCGAACTTCCACTTCCCCTCTTCTTATGTTCCTCCCTTGATCTCATGTTCTGACTCTCTATCAATTATATTGGATAGTCTGTGGTGATCTGAGGCTCGAAACAGCCAAGTATGTGGATCCCAAGCTCTTCCGGCTAACTAGGTACTCACGTTTATCTTTTCTCCAGGGACTTCATGTCGAGATCATAAGCCTTCCACGACCCTTTTTACGACCCCTCCAGCCTACTTTCCCTCCCGGAAATTGCCCATTGGGCTTCTACGGCACAATGGGAGAAAAAGGCCAGTACATCCCACCCCTCGTTGGGTGGATGTATGATTTGGTCCTTTGGACATTCTCCGTGCTCATCGACCTCTTCTTCCGCGAAGTTCACCCTCGAGGTTCATGGAAAATCCCCCGCCGCGGTCCCATCATTCTGGTGGCTGCTCCCCATGCGAACCAGGTATGCCGCCCGCTTCCGGTCCAACACACACAACATGCTAATGATGGATGTTCGCCCAGTTCGTCGATTCCTTGGTATTGATGCGCGTCATCCGCAGCGAAGCGCAACGTCGGATCTCATGGCTTATTGCGGACAAGTCTTTCAAACGCAAGTTCATCGGATTCCTGGCGAGATCAGTTGGGACACTGCCCGTGGCACGTGCTATGGACAACTTGAAACCCGGTACCGGCACCATCTATCTTCCTGACCCGATCAACCAGCCAACCCTGCTGCGAGGTGTGGGAACCAACTTTGAGGGAAAGGGTTTCGAAAGGGACGGAACCATTGCCCTGCCCACCATCAACGGAACGTCGCACAGTACCGCGATCGCCGAGATCAAGGGACCGGAAGAATTAGTGCTCAAGAAGGCTTTCAAGCACAGGGATGCGCTAGCCCAGCTTACTGGACGGCAAGACATTGACCGTGATGGAAATTTCACTGGAGATGCATCCGCGCAGGATCCGGATTTCAAGGGCACCAAATTCAAGGTTGCTCCGCATGTGGATCAGACCGCAGTCTATGAGGCAGTATTCAAAAGACTAGGCACAGGTGGCTGTGTGGGTATCTTCCCGGAAGGTGGAAGCCATGATCGCACCACACTGCTTCCCCTGAAAGGTAAGCTCCTTGTGTTTAAGAGGCTCGAGAGATTTACAGACTTACTGATATGATACAGCTGGTGTCGCCCTGATGGCTCTAGGCACCCTGGCTGAGAACCCGGACTGTGGTTTGAAAATCGTGCCCTGCGGCATGAACTATTTCCATGCCCACAAGTTCCGCTCCAGGGCCGTTATCGAGTTTGGTACTCCAATTGATATCCCCCCGGAATTAGTGGAGCAGTTCAAGCAAGGTGAACGACGGGAGTCTGTCGGTGCTTTACTGGATATCATCTACGGAAGTCTCGTGTCGGTCACTGTCACTAGTCCCGATTATGAAACTCTTATGGTAAGTCTCTCCCCGTTTCGGGATATATGCTTCCGCTAACAATTCAAAGGTCATCCAAGCTGCCCGTCGTCTGTACAACACGAAAGGCAAAAATCTTCCTCTTCCTATGGTTGTGGAGCTGAATCGCCGTCTCGTGAAAGGGTACGCCCACTTCAAGGACGATCCCCGGATCGTTGAACTGCGCAAGTCTATTGTAGGATATAACAAACAGCTTCGTCTTCTTGGAATCCGGGATCACCAAGTGGCCTACGCCAAGTTCTCCATCTTGCAGGTGGTGGCCACGTTGATCTACCGCTTAGGCAAACTAGCACTCTTGACAATCGGGACGCTTCCCGGTCTCCTGCTCTTTACCCCCGTTTTCATTGCGACCAAGTACCTCTCCGCAAAGAAGTCCAAGGAAGCACTGGCTGCTTCTACGGTGAAACTTCAAGGCCGAGATGTCATGGCAACCTGGAAGCTTCTTATTGCCCTTGCATTTGCTCCAGCACTTTATGCCTTTTACACTGCTTCCCTCACTTATTGGACGTACTGGAACCGAGTCAATGGAATGGTTCCAGATTGGGTACCACTTTGGTTGGTAGTTATTGCCGGTATGGTGCTCTTCCCCACAATCACGTTTGCGGCTCTTCGGATCGGCGAAGTAGGCATGGACATCATCAAGTCACTTCGCCCGCTTGTTCTGTCTCTGAACCCATCATCGGCCAACACGCTGGTGAAACTTCGAGAAAGACGCGCTGCACTGGCTCAGCAAGTGACAGACGCCATTAATACCATGGGACCTGAGCTATTCCCCGACTTTGACGCCGCTCGGGTTGTCACAGATCCATTCCGAGAAGCGAGCAATGCCGATACCAAGGCCGAACATGGACTGCCGGAGATCAGAAGAACCAGCGTATCGGACCATGGCGAGAAAATGCCCTCCTCAGAGCCCTTGCCCCGCAACGAGTCCTTCCACAACTTGGCCAACATTGGTTTCTTCTCCACACGACCTCCTAGTCGTGACCGTAGCCGCAGCAGATCTGCTAGTGCCCGATCCGGGTCTCGGCACGGACTGAAGCCGCTCAGCGCTCTCACCCACAAAGACCCGCTTGAGGACGTCAGTTCACGGATCCGTGATGCCATGAGGGAGCGCGGAGAGCGTCGTCGACGTCGCAGCGAAGATGGAAGCTGGGATATGGCCAGCTCAGGCCCTGGAACTCCATCCAGCACCGAGGAGTCCCGAAAAGATCTTTGAGATGTCTACTGCATTGGTCATTTAACTCTTTATCATCCCGACCATCAACCACGGTGTTCGGCGCGAAGCTGTGTACGTATTTGCTCTTATATAGCCATTCAAGATATCCTCTCTGTTTTTTTTTTTTTTTTTTTTTATGATTATGAACGTCATCAAACAATCCATGGACCTGGCAACTAACTATTGTTGAAATCTACATGATACACGTAGTTACTACAATCTTTACTAGTACATATAGTAACTAGATACATGTAAGTTTTATAATTCCCCCAGAGATCAGCCAGGTAACAGCAGGGGCTCCTTCTATACGAGATACGTTGCCTGTTTCCCTATACATATATTGTAGAAAGGTCCGCTTCTATTTTCCGCCCTGTATTACTGTGGAGTGATAGGGCTGATCATTTTCTAAGGCGGATATTATTCCCATTCCTGTACTTCTATATCATCTCCAAGGTTAACCAATTATTATTGAAGTTGGCTATTGCCCGGGGCCTAATCTTGGCTGATGATTCCCGAGGTCATTTTTGCCTCGCCACACAGACGTTAACAGCAGGGGGCAAAAAAACAGAAAAAGAAAAAGAAAAAGCCCCCTTAGAATCTAAAATTGCACATGAAAATAGTGCAGCCTAGGCTATTTCGTTGCATCGCCTCAATGTTCTGCTAAAAATTGTCACCGTCATCATAACTGACCACGTCGCGTTTTGTACTACAAAACCGAATCCGGCCAGCCGCTAACCGTGCACCTTTTATCTTCTACCCCGTATCCCAGTCTCTATACCCCAACTCCTCAATTTTTCTGCGGAGTTTAAGGGGATTATAGCTTTTTCACATATTCATCATGCCTGGTTCACTGCATATGTCACGCCTCCGGAACTGGTTCCTCGCCTCTCCGCCTGCCGAGTACGCCATCACGGGCCTTAAGGAATTGCTGATCGGCGCACTCAAACAGGGCCCTGTCCCCCAGCATGTGGCTTTTGTCATGGATGGAAACAGGCGCTTTGCCCGATCACATGGAATTGAGACAGTGGAGGGACATAATCTGGGGTTTGAAGCTCTTGCAAGAGTGAGTGCTACACTTTGGCAGCTCCGCGTTACACCGCAGCACCCGTTTTGTGGCCGATGCTAACGACTGATAGATCCTCGAAGTCTGCTACAAGAGTGGAGTGAAGGTAGTCACAATCTACGCGTTCAGCATTGAGAACTTCAAACGCTCAAAATTCGAGGTGGATGCGCTTATGGAAATGGCCAAGGTGAAGCTGTCGCAGATGGCTCAACACGGAGACCTGCTCGATCGATACGGAGCAAAGGTTCGTGTCCTGGGCCGTCTTGACATGCTCAAACCCGACGTTTTGGAGGCTGTCAACAAGGCCGTCGACATGACCAGCCGCAACGGAGACCGCGTCCTAAACATCTGCTTCCCCTATACCTCCCGCGACGAGATCACCTCCGCTATCCGCGACACGGTCGAGGACTATACTACGCCGATTCAACAGGGTCGCACCGCGGCTGCCGCTTCCCGCTTCTCGGAATCCCATATCGCACATAATATCCGCGCCCAGACGCTCGGCTCGACTACGCATGAGGCCCACAGTGATTCTGAGTCTACGTCCGGCTCTTCGGGACAGGATGATGACACATTCCCTCGGCACGACTACTCCGACCGAGTCTACGGATCGATGTCTTCCTGCTCGTCTTCCACAACCCTTCACCTCGGAAACCAGCAAGACCCCAAGGGCGGCTCACCACCGAGACCCGCGGCTGAGGCAGATAGCCCAGTCTATATCTCCCCCGAAACGATCTCTCGCCAGACTCTAAATGACCACATGTTGACCAAGGGTACCCCGCCCCTGGATATCCTGATCCGCACTTCGGGCGTCGAACGTCTGAGCGACTTCATGCTCTGGCAGACTCACGAGAACACTGAGATTGTGTTCCTCAATGTCATGTGGCCAGAGTTCGACTTGTGGCATTTCTTGCCCGTGATGCTCGGATGGCAGAGGCGGATTTCCAAGTCCCGGCAGGACCCCAATGCAGAGGGGAACTTTGCCGGCGACGCAAAATTGAGTGAGGAAGGCTCAGACGCGATGCTGTGGAGTCAAGGCGGAAAGGTCAAAGACATATAGTAAATTGCCTATTATATACCCTGCGTCTACTGTTTTTTGTTCAGCTTCAGCATCACTGGCGTCTTGCTTTCTGCGGAGTTTCTGTTGGGTACGCCTGACTTGATATCAGCATATATCTATGCATCGCCGTACACTACATCGGTCCTAGGTAAATAAAATATCATCTACTTCCTAATCCTCCACTCTCTATCCGTCAGATCCATGCATGGAGGTCCGCGTTTGATGTACAAGAATAGGCGCCTGTTTTGCTTCTTCAGCTTTTGTCTTTCATGTAAATCATGGATTATGTTTGTTATCCGTCTCTCTCCCTGTCTTCCTTGCTTACATATTTACTATAGATCATAATACAAGGATGTCCTTCCCAACAACCATCTCCCTTCTCAGTATGAAAACAGTTAGCTACAAACAGCAGGCGGTGGGAAGTGACATTTTGATGCCCACCCCGCGCCGATACCGGTTCACGTGACATTGAGTCACTTGCCGTATACCGGTCCCACAGTGAAGGACTGCGATGTTCTCCAGTTGAACTACCCCAACATCATCTATCATACCAATTAATTCAAAATGGTCAAGCAAATTGCCGGTTCCAAGGCCCTCCTTTTGGGTTCAGGCTTCGGTACGCCTCCCAATCTCTCCAGATCTCTCAGACCTAAATGCGTCATGCCCCGCATCGAGCTTCTAGAGTCATACATACATTTGCTAATTTCTGATCTCCGGTAGTCACCAAGCCCACTGTTGAGGTCCTCAGCAAGGCTGATGTCGAGGTCACTGTCGGTATGTCCAATTGAATTTATCCGGAGTCCCATTACATTGAGTATCGCTGACTGCTGTAACAGCCTGCCGTACCCTTGAGAGTGCCCAGGCCCTGGCCTCTGGCTTCAAGAACGCCAAGGCTATCTCCCTCGATGTCAACGACGATGCCGCCCTCGACGCTGCCCTGAACCAAGCCGACGTTGTGATCTCGCTCATCCCATACACT
Source organism: Penicillium rubens (assembly GCF_028828025.1). Taxonomy (NCBI): domain Eukaryota; kingdom Fungi; phylum Ascomycota; class Eurotiomycetes; order Eurotiales; family Aspergillaceae; genus Penicillium; species Penicillium rubens. Next base: position 8,501,346 of record NW_026890600.1, read on the forward strand.
TTCCACGCTACCGTCATCAAGTCTGCTATCCGTACCAAGGTACTTATGGTTTCTATAGAGGAAGCAGGCACTTGACTAATTCGCAACAATAGACAAATGTGGTCACGACCTCCTACGTTTCCCCTGCGATGATGGAGTTGGATGAGCAGTGCCGCGAGGCTGGTATCACAGTCATGAACGAGATCGGTCTCGACCCTGGTCTCGATCACCTCTGTAAGTTTCTATGCTATGCGTTAAAACAGACCGACGCTTATCAGGAATAGACGCTGTCAAGACCATTCACGAGGTCCACGCTGCTGGCGGCAAGGTTACCGGATTTGTTTCCTTCTGTGGAGGGTTCGTGCAATCGTTTCCATGTTCTATAGGGGGTATAGCTAACAAGCAACAGCTTGCCCGCCCCCGAATGCTCCAACAACCCCTTGGGATACAAGGTTAGCGAAGACCCAATTTTCACCGATTTGATAAATAACTGACAAATGGCTGTTACTAGTTCTCGTGGTCTAGGTTAGAAGTCCAATGCTGAGGTTTTGCTTGAACAAATGACTAACTAGCTCAGCCGCGGTGTGCTTCTTGCCCTCCGTAACGCTGCCAAGATCTACCAAGGTACATTCTTTATCTACATTTAACAGGAGCCAAAGAGTGCTAACGCAGAATACAGATGGTAAGATCGTGTCCATCGACGGACCTGATCTGATGGCTACCGCTAAGCCCTTCTTCATCTACCCCGGGTTCGCCTTCGTCGGCTACCCTAACCGTGATTCTGTATGACATTTACGCATTCAAAGACTTCGATTTCAGTCAACTAATCTTCCCAGACTCCCTTCCGCGAGCGCTACGGTATCCCCGAGGCCCAGACCGTTATTCGCGGCACCCTTCGCTACCAGGGATTCCCCGAGATGATCAAGGTCCTGGTCGACATTGGTTTCCTCAACGACGCTCCTAACAGCGTTTTCGACAAGGCCACTTCATGGAAGGAGGCCACCAAGCAGGTTCTCGGCGCGACCTCGTCCGACGAGAAGGATCTGCACTGGGCCATCGCATCCAAGACCAAGTTCCCTAACAACGACGAGCGTGATCGTCTCCTCTCCGGTCTCCGCTGGATCGGTCTCTTCTCCGACGAGCAGATCATCCCCCGCGGAAACGCCCTCGACACCCTCTGCGCTACCCTCGAGCAGAAGATGCAGTACGGTCCTGGCGAGCGTGACCTTGTTATGCTCCAGCACAAGTTCGAGATCGAGAACAAGGACGGCTCCAAGGAGACCCGTACCTCCACCCTGTGCGAGTACGGTAACGAGGTCAGCTCGGCTATGGCCCGCACCGTTGGTATTCCTTGCGGTGTTGCTGTTAAGCAGGTTCTCGACGGTACTATCAGCAAGACTGTATGTTTATCCAAATCCCCTTGTTCTCTTTACTCTCGAGGTCCTATACTAACTTGGTTATAGGGTGTTATCGCTCCCGTCACTTGGGACATCTGTGCTCCTCTTATCAAGACTCTGAAGGAGGACTACGGCATGGAGCTCATCGAGCGCACTCTGTAAGGGTGTAGTCGGATTTAAAATTAAATATAGTTCCGACTAGTAAAAAAGATAGGAATGACATAGACAATGAATGAAATGATAGTGTGCATTGCTATTCTATCCAACCCAACCAATGGGATGTATATGCGTTTATGTAGACCAACCTCATCAGGAGAAATATACACTGTTCAAGGAAAGATGTGTCAAGAAGTGAGACGGAGAATGCCTTCGCTCTCTTGGCGGACTTCTTTGGAAGGCAGAACGCCGGGCTCCGTCTATCTCGGTATCAGGGTTCGTGGAAAGATGTTCTCGGAGCGTTCTTCATGAAGAGACCCATCAATAGCAGGACTCAATCCCAGAGTCGGCCATCCAAGAACCTCCAGTGCTCAACGGCCTGAGGCTACCATGAGGGCATAGCCCGACAAGAGAAGAGTAACCGTCATACCATCTATCAAAAGAGCCCAAGTAGATCAAAACATAACTTATCTTTCATTATCGTAGACATAACACCACTCCTCTTATCATAGCATCATTGTGCCCCAACCCAACACAACTGCAAGCGGGACACGGAAAAAAGAAAAGAGACATGAAATTGGAAAAGAAAGCAGTATAATCTAGTTGCTTGCGCTTTTTGCAATCTTTATCGGTGGCCAATTCATGGAGAAAAAGAGGAAAGAAGTCTTCGGACGAATGCATTGTTTGTGTCTTTCATGCCACCGGTAAGAGACGTAGTCGATCAGAGAATACTGCCAAACCTACACCGAAGAGAAGAACGAGGATGATTAGTAACTGATTCCAGTACTGCGAGGTCTTTGTGGAACGCTGAGATCTGTAGACAGAAGCCAGATTGGCAAAATAGTCCAGGAGAGAGGAAAGGTGTATGTAGAAAAGAACAAGTGAAGAAAAGGGAGGGAAAGGAGAAACGACATACCCGAAAGTCTGCTTAATGCTGCGGACATAGTACATGTCCCAGTTCTGCTTGGTGACATCCTCCTGGCCAACCGGAACACCAGACCAAGAAACGCGCATCTGGGTAACACCGTCGATATCATTCTGATCGAAGTTGATCTCCTGCGTACTGAAGTGACCCTCGGGCCACTGGGCAAGACGCCATTTCTGAACAATCTGCTTGGGCTCATCGAGGGTGACGAACTCGCCAGTCACGTTTCCGTCGAAGATAGCGAACTTGCCGCCGACCTTGGCGCCCTCGAACTGGCGCGGCGCGCCGCGCGTGAATGCCGTGATGCGCTGCGGGTCCGTGAAGGTGTTGTAGAGCTCGCCGGCTGTGGTGCGGAACTCGTCCGAGGCAGTCACGGTGGTTGTGTTAACGGCGACCTTACCGGTCTTCGAGGTGGTGGTGGCCTGCGCGGCCGAGGTATCGGACTTGGTTTGCGGGTGGACGGGGGCCTTGGGGAAGCCGCTGGATGGGTTGACGCCCGGGGCGTGCTGGAGGTCCTTGCCGTGCTCGGAGATCAGGGCAGGGGTGAGGCCGGACAGGGCCTTGCGGAGTTCGGCAACGAGCTTTGTGCGCACCAGTTCCTTTACGGGCTGCTTGGAGTTTGAGTCGGCGTGGTTTTCAATCTCGAACTGTAGGTGGGGTTTTTACGTGGTTAGTATTACAGATCACCTTGGCGAAGGGGAATGGGTCAAGTGAACATACGACGTACTCATCTTCCTCGGTGTCGTGGGCTACCTCGGGAATGTTGATGGAGCCGCTGACATCCTCGTCGTCCTTGGTCTTACCTATGGAAGCGTCTCAGCTGCCAGGTCCACAAAAGACAAAAGAAAGAAGGAAAAAGAAAAGGCAAAAAAAACGAGCAATTGAAATAAACTGAATTGATATTGGACTACAAACCTGAGTATTCTAGCGAGACCTTGACATCGAACAGAGTGATGACCTTGCCCTTGCGCTGGCTGACATCTACGTCGCCATCCATGGACAATAGCTTGCTTACTTTGGCGGACACGCCCCCTTCCTCGACACTGAGGTCGACTAGGTTCTTCTGCAAGTACTCCTTGGCCCAGCCAGAAGCATCCTTGTTGACCCAGTGCCAGTTGTTGGGGTTGTGAAGGACCATGATGAATGTTGACTAGTGAAATGAAAGAAAACTCTGATTTGAGGTTGGAAAGTGGGTTTCCTGTTTAAAAAAAGAAATCTTTTGGAGAAGAAAAAAAGTTGCTAAAAGTTCTGTTGGAAATTCCTGTTAGTCACGATCTTTCTTCTCGAGGATGAAAATTGCAGGAAGGAAAAGGCCAATGTCAGGTCTCGGGGCGTAATTCCCGGACTTGTTAAGCGTTGTCCGCAAGTAGATGGAGAATCATCTCTCAGACTGGTGCCAGCTGAAGTCTCTTCATGTGAGGCCAATTGAGTGCAAGAGGGGCAGGTTGAAACCACCCTCTCATTGCACTCAAGGGGGAATGTAGTAAAAGCAAAAGAGGCAATTGGAACTTACAGTTGCGATCGAGTTCAGAACATCAAGAACAAGGACTGAGGAGAAATGAAAGAAAGGAGAGTCGAGGGGAAAGACAGCTATTTGAAGGCGGACGGAAGACTCTAGAAGGTGCACGTGACTGTGGATAGCGCTAGCGATTTCTCAGATATCGCCTGGGCATGAGGTCATTCTTCTTCTTCACTACGATATCCCTTGTATTTCACTGCAATGGACAATCTACACTCTTTTGCTGGTTGAAATGTGTGTGTATTCAACCCTCAATCCCTAAAAGGAGACCAAAAACTCAAGTGTCGCAGGCACTGCCTCGCATCACTCGATCTATAACGAACGAATGGGGATATCACGCTAGCAAGCACATAGAAAAAAAAGTCCAAAAAGCCACTCTTCTATTCCTCCAATTGTTCCAATTCCTCCCAGCCATCCTCATTCATAAGCTGTTCCTTCACCCGTTCCCTCAGTCCCTCAATCTGGCTCCCCAGTGCCTCAGTCCACTGCCCCTCAACCGTAGCAACCTTATCCTTAAGATCAGTCGTAAGGGCCAACTCTTCATCAGCACGAGTCTCCTGCATCTCCCTCCGGACATCTTCCTCAGGCTCCCCACGCTTAATACGCTGCGCCTCCACAAGCTTCTGATTAGCCCGCATAACAGCAGACCGCACCTCATGCAAGAGACAAAGCAGATTCGTCTGCGACTCGATGAACTGGTAGCTCGATTTCTCCGCATGCGACAGCAGCGTATACAGATACTGCAGCGGATGCTCATGGTAACTCGGATTTTCCTCGTATTCATCAGCGGGGATCTGCACCTGGAAGCCGCGCAGGTCCTCAGGCGCCTGCTGCACGAGAGCCAGGAGGGACGGGGCGATATCCCAGAATGCAGAGAGCTGCACCTCGACGCCTCGCATGACGTTCTGCTCAATGACGTCCAGGAACGTCTCGAGCCGGGTTAGCGCCTCGTTTTCGTACTGCACGCGTCGGTCGAGTGCGTCCTGAGTGAAGAATGCTTGCGTCTCTCGTAGCTTGTCTTCGTTCTTGGTTTGCTTGTACGGGAGCAGGGCGACGGCTTTGTATTTGTCGTCGCGGTCGCTGATTAGGTCGAATGACTCGCGGTGGAGCTGTTCGCGGGCTTCGAAGAGCCATTTTAGTTGTGTCAGTTTCTCTAGGAGCTCGGGCTTCTCGTCGCCTTCTTCCTGTGTTTGATCTGGTGTCCCGCTCTGGGCATCGTCCGAGAGCTCGCTGCTCAGCTGGTCGATGCAGGTTGTTGCTCTGTTGATCCTGTCGACGAGAATGGCGTGCATCGGCTGGAGCACTGTTTCTTGGTACGTGTCTAGCTGGCGTTTGACCATTGCCCTTTCTCGCTCGTTCTCCTCGGCAATCATCGCTGCCTCGGCCTCTGCTGCTTCCGCGAAGGTGAGACTGCCCTCTTGAATCTGGCCTTGGATGTTCGACCTGAAGTGGCGGTGGCCCTCGTCGACTTGCTGCTGGTGCTCTTGGAGCATTCGCTCCACGTCGGCCTTATACCGATGTCTGGTGGTTTTGATCTCCGCGAGATCAGTAATTGACCGGACCGTAGTTCGATGAGTGACCAAATCAGGATGGCTGTTATTCACAGCAGGATGGTGGCGGGGATAAGGCGGAGGCAGGGTGATCAAGCGCGAGATATCTAAACTGCGGGTTTCGTAGCGATATCCTGTTCCCGTGGAATTTGCAGGAGACCCTTCATGCCAGCCGACTTTCTCAGGTGGGTACTCATCAGAGCCATATTCCGTATTACCATAGTTCATCCTCACATCTTTGGGCTGAGAAGGAGTCAACTCCTGGTCCCCATGCATGGCCTCCCTAGGCAATCCCATGTACTTCGACTCCCGCTTGGATCGTTGAACCCTTCTCTCGGCCCCCTCACCACTAGAACCGGTTGCCGACTCCCACCAGCGACTCGGTGCACGGCCTCGAGAGCTCTCCTCGTTGCTCATGTTAAGGCTGGCAATTGGGGACAGACAAGGCTGATAGTTATTCCACCACGCAGACTCCGGTCGCCCTGCTCGATTTTGCGGGATATCTAGCTTTGGCTGGGGCTTAGGCTTTGGTGGTTGCTTGACCGGCAACTCGAACAGATTGCGACGCACATCCTCCACTTGGAAGGATTCCCAGGCCTTCGAGTACCGCTGGCGTCGGATCTGAGATTCGGCAAGCATATAGTCCGCAAAGATTTTGAGGGCTTCGGCGTCATCCTCGGCGCTGGCTTCTTTATCAATAAAGGTCTTGTGTCTTTGAATCGCATCCTGTAGGAAAGCAGGATCTTGTCGAAGAATCGATTCCATTGACACCTGCGCCGTTTGTTGTCCCGGCGTTCGGCGTGGCGACAAGGGTTTCATCATCGACACAGTATCGTTGGGCATGTGGAGGATGTGAGAGAGTGGACGGTCTTCCGCTCCTCCGGGTGCACGGGAACGTGAGCGTGGCCGGGCCTCCTTTGCTGAGTTGAGAGGCGGAGTTGGTAGTGCCTTTGGTGGTACTGGTTGGCTGGCTTCTTTGGGGTATGCCGACGAGCCCACTCCATTTGGATTGGGCGAAAATGGAGGCGTATGTGCGAATACAGCCGAGGGACCAGCCGAGCTGGGGTGCTGTCTTGGAGTCCCGTAGGGTGATTGCTCCGAAAGGAGAGCGCTGGACGATGTTCGAGGCCGGGAGCCGGTATATTGTCCCTCTGATTTAATGCTGCGGGTACTGAGAGGGGTTTGGTTGTACTTGCCCGACGTTGGATGCCGATCTTGATCTGGGCTATTGGTCTGATCTGGTAGGATCAGGTTCGATGGTTTGATTTGCTCGAGAGCATCGGCCCAAGGATTACCACTTGACGATATCGCACTTGGGGGTTCGAGAATCTGGCTTTGCCGATTGCGTCGTTCAATTCGCCTTTCACGGATTCCCTTGGCACTTGGATCGCGGACAGCTGAGCTGCGGAAAAGACCGCCGCTACCAGGAGTTCTTTGATTTGATGGATCGTGAGGATCTCCATCGTTCGGCTCTGGCGCCTTGGCCGCTTTTGCCGTGTCAACATATAAATTCTCCGTTGGCCGACTGTTCAAATATCCCTCATCTATCCAGTCAGCTGGCGTAGGCGGGATGCTTCCCAGTCCTGTGCCTAGTACGGGAGGCCCCCTCCTCGTCGTCCTGTTCGAGCTCTGGGTCGTTCTCAGAGACGATTCTGACGAGCCACTCACACTGACGGACCTTGCGGCGGGAGGGGGTCCTGGAGGTGGTGGCGGAAGCGGCATCCCGGGCTCCCAGTTACTATTTGACGGCGATCGATTTCGCGACTGACTCGTTGCCCTTGAAGAGCCCGCACTGCTTACCACAGCCCCAGCGGATGCGGCTCTTCGGGATGCCGGGGCCCGGGTTGGTGTGTCGAAATGAGCTGGTGCTGCAGACATATGCCCGTTAAAGCCAGTTGAAGGTTGGCCCTGGTCGTACTGTGCCACCCGAGGCCTGTGACTACCTGTGGCATTATATTGCGTAGCTTGATCATTATAGGGCATGCCCTGGTACTCCGCTGGACCCTGAGAAACTGATCTACTCGATGGATGTCCCTGCGGGGGAGGTGGAGGAGGGAGCGGCTGACGAGACCCCGAGTCAGATGGGTAAGCCATAGATAATGGTCGTGGCCGGTTTGAGCGTCTTTGATACTGGGCAGGCATGTCAAACCCGCCTTCCCTGTTGTCGGGTGGAGAAGGCGTTCCGGCAAAATTAGGGTTCGTCTGACCAGAGAAGTCCTGGGACATTCGATTTTGTTGGTTACTGGGAGGTGAGTATGGCGGAGGAGGTGGAGACAACGACACATCTACCGAAGGATCAATATCAATCCAAAGCGGGCCTTGGGGGTACCACTAGTCTGCAGAGGCATAGACTGTGAGCGAGACTCACCCGGGTTATTTCTTTGCGGCGTCACACGATGCATCGTGCCTGGCTGAAGATACGGGGCTTGCGCCTGGGGCCTGCCCGGTGGCCCCCAGTCCTGGGGGTTATAAGGAACATTGTATGCGTTTCTGGACGCCATCGAAGACGACGAAACCGATCTGCCGTTAATAGGCGATGGAACAGCAGGCGATAGACCGTGAGTAAATGGGCTCGAAAGCGAGGTTGATGATAAAGGCGTCGGTGTTAGTCCAAGACCAGTCCCAAGACCCTGGTATTGAGGACCGCTCAGTGCTGTGGTCAACAATGGCGGCTGTACAGCATGTTCTCGGCGACCTGGTGATGGCTGATTGCTGGGACTCGCAGTCGATGACCAGCCCTGGTAATGGTTGCTCAGCGGCTGCTCGACTGCATGATTTGAACTCAACCAGCTAGATAGGGATCAGTATATAGAAAGAAATGCCCGAGAATAAGATGTGTCGCACCTATTCATATTGGGCTGTGCATCCATCTAGGAGGCCCGAACCGAAGCCATGGCCGCCTGGAATGAAAGAGGATAACCCAACAGAACAGAGAAAAAACTATTGGCTCGAAACAGGCGAGACGCTAAATTTTTCTATTATTTGCAACAGAGGGCAAGGTTGAGGGGAAACAATAGCCCATACGGAATAGTACTCCGTACGAGCAGAAGCAGATGGACCCATAAAGGAAATCTATATTTGGAACAGAAGAAAGAAGGATTCCGAGAACAAATGAGCCAGGCCGCAGCGGGGATTGTTTATGCACCTCAGGAGATTCTCATCACATCCGAGGCCCCAGCTCGGCGCCTATCGCTCTCTATGAGAGGCCCAACGACCCTTGTCCCCTATGTCCCCGCAATAAAACAACAAACCAACAAACCAGAGAGAGTCATGGGACGGGATTTATCTTAACAAAAGCCGTAAAAAGTCAGAGTATGCAGGGGGGTCTCTTACAGGGGACATGGGGAAGATCCAAAAAAAGATCATCTACACATTTACAGCAAAGATCAGAGGTTTCTTTGAATTGTGATTGGTATTTCGCCATTAAACTCCTTAACTACTGCGGACTTTCATAACAAGACCGGGATATTCTCTGCCACGTGTAGTGACCGAAGGAAGACCGACGGCTCCGGCATATTGAAACTGTCTGAAATCGATATTAGTATCGAGACTAACAAGCGATGGCAAGAAACAAATTGTGTCGGGATAAATTTCAGATAAAGCCTTGTCACAGGCGATGGTCGTCAATTAAAATTCCTTACGTTGACCGTCGTGATAAATTGAAGTGAATCATCATAAAAGAAGATGAGGGAAAGAGAAAAAAAAAATAATCAGAACTTACAAAAAGCAGTAAGACAGATCGCCCTTGGCGTCTGCAATTATTAGTTCGCTCAATTTGTTTCTGTTCGATCTCAATCAGCATCGAGTACTGAATGGACATTGTAGCAATGCATGAGATTCGTGAATTGATCAGGCATGACAGTTTATCGTCTTCGCCAGCAAGCTGACTTGGACATATGCTTGTCTTTTTTGTGTCGTTTCATCATGTAAGGTCGGAAAGGGAAGGAGACGAGGTGTACATACACCCACAAGTCACAAGTCAACATTGGAGTCAACAGAGTTCCTGAAAGTTCATAATATCTGTCTTCAAAGAATCATTAGCACTTGCCAAGGAAATTTGGATGAGTGAAAAAAAAGTGTAGGAATGAATGTCAGAAAGGCATGAATGGTATTAAAAAGATTGTGTCAGCATCGAAAACTCGAATCAGACTCGTCATCTAAATGGTATCATCATAGTAGGTAGGGCAAAAAGAACAACAAAACTCAGTCGCATACCTTCTACAGTTACAGGGTCTCAATCGGGCACAATCAGATAGGCTTCTATTCAAGAAAGGGTTAGTGACTGTGTCACGCAACCACCTCACGAGTCGATGAATATAAGGTATGTCTCAGTGGGCGAGGTTTTCTAGGCCTGCCGCAAAAAGGCGCATCCATCATGACCGGACATTTTTTAAACGCCGTCGGAGCCCAGTGCCGTTTCATCTTCGGACAGAGATTCTCGTAGGGAAGGTGCTTTAGGCTTACCATTTGAGCCAGTAGCGCAGTAACCTATCGGTCTTCCAAACATTAGCTTGTGGTCTGAAAAGAGTTTTCATGCAAATGTTGAGATAGGGTAAAGATCAGAAATAGCCATTTGTATCATCACCGACCCGAAGGTCTGAGACGGTAATTTCCAGCGTATTTTCATACACATCGCGTTCATCATGATATGGGGTAAAGGTAGAATGAAGAAATATAAAAGGTAACTCACCATCTGCGCTTGTTGTGGGGTGGTATCTGCAATCGATGATATGTCTGTACGATCATTTCTGGAAAGGCGAGTTAGCTCAGTCCAACTCAAGGTTTGTGTGATAGTCCAAAGCAATGAGGTGAGATCAGCCTGACGTGCAATAACATAGGTTTCATTCCCCTTGGGGTCAAAGACTCTAGTTTGTTTGGTTATAGGTATCATCATGTTGGGAGGTGCATGGATGGTCGGGGGAAAATGGAGTGGACAAGATCTTACCATCGTTGCAGATCCTGTAGGGCGGCTATTGGTTAGTGAAAAACGCATTGTATCGAGAGTTTATGGCTCAAGGCCAGAGACCAATCGACCTCAGTCTCCATTTGCATTGGAAGCATTAACCATGCTGAAGATGAGCGTAGGATGATGGAAGAGAAAAGAGTGAAAACAGAAATTTGTACTTTTTTTCAAGCTCTGACGGCGCGGAATCACCTTCAGCCGGAGCTAGTCCATATTGGGACTAGTTCCACCATAGGCGAGTTCTGCTTACGTCAGTACCTCAACGGCCCAGCCGAGGTCATTTGGGATCTATGACCTTGACAATGAACCTTGAGGTTATAACTAACTAAAATCCAACTTGAATATCTCAGTTAATTGGTTTACCACCTGGCAGCATAATGCCCATCTATGTATATGACAGTCTCTTTTCGCGGGCCCAAAACTGATACAGAACCGCCAGCATAGCTAGCATACACACATCAAGGGCAATAGTCCAGTTATACCCAACAAGGTACCTCGGAGCATCAACAGTCTTCCAAACGCTAAGTAAGAGAAAAGTCAGCATAAAGTTCAGCATCAACAGGTTGCACCAACACTCACAAAAGCGGAATCCAAGCCCCAAAGGTATTACCAATGGTATTCATCGCACTGATGACAATAGCACGCTCCTCAGCACTATGAGCACAAATCTCATTTGCCCAGGCATAGATAATAGCCGCAATACCATCCGCCGTGCCAGACAGGAAGAACGCAAAGAACTTCAGTCCAACGGGGACATTCCAGATAGCTAGCACAATGCAGGCAAGGATATTCAGCACAGCAGTCGCAGCAATCAAGGTAGCCTTCACATCGTATACATCAGAGAGAACTCCACAGATCACGGACGCAATGATGGTGACTGCCGGTGACACTGTCGTGATTGTGTTGATGCTCTCGACCGAGTATCCCTCCTCCTTAAGCCAGATAGGCAAGCCGCTGTTTGAGGATACGCCGTCTGCCTGCGAGAAAAAGAATGCGAACGCTACTAGAACCCACAGCCGCCAGCCTTTCAGGATTTGAAGAACCTTCGACTTGGTGAAGGGTTGGCGGGCTTCGCGGTTCTCGGATGCCATGCGCTCTTGCGCGAGCCGGACTTCGTCGGCGCTGAGGAAGCGCGAGTTGCATTTGTCTGGTGTGCTGGGGAGGACGCATAGGCCTAGGAAGGCGATCGGGATTGTGCATGCAAAGCCTGGTATCGTTAGACTTTGTCTCTTTTTTCTCTTGTGGGACTCGGGATACACTCACAAATTATGTACAGCCATCTCCACCCTTCAATGCCATACCGGCCATCAAGTGTGGCATAAGCTCCCGCTTGAATGTACCCCGAGCTCATGCTGCCAACCTGAGAGGCAATGAAGAAGATCGCGCCTCGGCGGGACAGTTCCGAACGCTTGTACCAACTACCCAGATACCATTGCACAGCAGGAAAGAAGAAGCCACCGAGGGCACCGACGAAGAAGCGTAGGGCGTAGAGCTGGGTGACATTGCTGGCCTTGTACTGCGCCAGGGTGAAGATGCCCCAGCACAGATCGGCGGCAGGCAGGAAATAGTTCACGGGGCAGCGAGTCATCTATAAAAGGTAGTCAGCAAATCAGTAGCTCCATGATATGGATTTAGTGACAACGAACCAACAGAGTCAAAGGAATCTGCATCGTGATAAAACCAACCCTATACCAAGTCAGCTTCGATCCTCAATCCCCTCCTTGGGCACCATCATCAAGCCATCGAATTGACATACATGTAGACCGTCTGCAGATAGTTCAATTGATTCCCATAAAGCTTTAGATCTTCCTTCATGCCAGACACATAGGCTGTACTCGTAGCCGACGAATCCAAGACCTTAGCCCAGTACGCCAGGAAGACGAAGACGATGATTAATCCATCGAGCTTGAGGATCAGCCGTCGCTCGGCGGGCGTGTCCGTCGGCGCAAACCACTCATACCATTTCTGGCGTGCGGGCTCAGATCCGGCTAGAGTCTCTGATTTCGTGGGGTTTTCCTCGGCTTCCACGGTGCGCGGGGCTTTATCGATGGGTAGAGAAGACATGGCTGAATAGGATGGGGCTATGTATCTCCTGTAGCAGCTGGATTGGCCTCTGAGGTATGGGGATATGACACCGCCGACCAAATCGTTGAGATTGCTTTATCATTTTCTTGGAAGCTGCTGGCTATTATAGGGCTGAGTCGGAGCACGCCATCGGCCGCTCGAATGAGGAGTCATGAAATCCTAGTAAATTTTGACGCTATCGCCAAAACTGCATCAAGCAATTGCTAAACTCCGCTCTGTTTCGTTGGACCTTGAGCTTCGACCCAGCACGACCCGGGGGAATAAATGCAGAGATGGTGCGAGTCTTAGGTGTCAAATCCGATTAAATCGGAAGTCTCTCTGGCAACCGGTCTGGTGGACTATGCATCCGCTATGGAGCATACGCAGTTGGTAGCACTATAGAACAGTGTAATTTAATAATTTCTTTTATTTTTTATCCCGACTGTGCAGGTATAAGTATCGTAGAGCGCTAAAACATGCAACGAGGAGGTCGGGAATCCAAAATGTATAAACAAGTAGATGAATAAATAGTGTTAAGAGGGAATATGCCGGAGTAAACCAGCATCCAGAAAGAAGGAATGAACGTCTCAACGAGACGCTTATTTCTTGTACTTGTTGTACATATCAATGACCTTCTGGACCTCACCCTTGGAGCCAAGGAAGACACCACTCTTATCGTGGATGTTCTCAGGAACAACCTCCATCAAGCGCTCCATGCGTGAGTTGACAGCAAGGCCGCCTGCGTTCTCGAAGACCATAGCCATGGGCGCACACTCGTACAGAATACGCAGCTTGCCCTTGGGGCTCTTCGAGTCGGCCGGGTAGGCGAAGATACCGCCGTACAACAGAGTACGGTAAGCATCAGCGACCATGCTACCAATATAACGGGCGCTGTAAGGCTTGCCACCATTTTCGGGATACTTGAGGCTGTGGAAGTAGGCGTTGCACCACTCGTCCCAGTACTGGCTATTACCCTCGTTGACGGAGTAGATGGAGCGCGTTGCGGGCATCTTCATGTTAGGGTGGGTGAGGATGAACTCGCCAAGCGAGTTCTCGAGTGTGAAGCCGTTGACACCGCCGCCGCGCATCGTGATCACCAGCTGCGCTGAGGCACCGTACATGGTGAAGCCGGACGCCACCAGGCTGGTACCAGGGTGGAGCAGGTCCTCTGGACCGACGGTCTTGTTGGGACCGAGGACCTCATCGGGAAGCTGGAAGATACCGAAGATGGTGCCAACAGACACACCAGCGTCCAGGTTGGAGGAACCGTCGATGGGGTCGCAGACGACGGCGTAGCGAGCATTGGGGTGCTCGTCGAATCGGATCACTTCCTCTTCTTCTTCTGAGACAACGATGCGGCACTTGCCGGAGCCACGCATCGCAGAGATGAAGATATCATTGCCAATCACGTCCAGCTTCTTCTGGTCATCACCAGTCATGTTCGAGGAACCAGCCAGTCCGGTAAGGTTGATCAAGGAAGCACGACGGATGTAGTAGGCAATTGACTTGAAGGAGAATTGGAGGGCATGGCAGAGGAGGGTGAAATCACCGGAAGCTTCAGGGTACTTGATCTGTTCTTCTGTGAAGAAGCGGGAAAGTGTGACGATATCAGTGTTGATGTTCTCCGCTCCGACGGGGGGTGCTGAAGCCATTTTGAAGTATTTGGAGTGATCTAGGGTATAAAGATTGAAAGGGGTATAGCAATTGAGTTTTTAGAGTAGCTTAAGTAGTAGAAGTGGCAATATTGAAACAAGGCAAAGTAAAAAGTAGTTCAACGTCAGTGAGGGGATCAAACCGGGTAGAAGTATGGGGAGTTGACCTCAGTCCCGTTTTCGTCATTTTGCCCCGCGTGACCCGGACCCTCGCCCCTCGTCCGGTTATCCCCTTGCCGGGAACGCCCGTCTGTTTAACTGTAGTTTGTTATCACAGTATCATTACTATTGTTGATCGCTGTAGGAATTTGATATCTTAAGAAGATAAAAAATAAATACTCTCCAATTAGCTATACGATCATACTAATATGAATATATGTCCAATCTAATCGAAGACTGTTCAAAGATCTAGATCCTCCCGGTCTGTTCCTTGCCCGACTCGGCCTCGGGATCAGCAACGGAAGAATGAATTCCCTATACCCCACTCGTAGTCATGCGCACTTGAAAAGATCGTGAGATTTAGGTAATGCCATTGGTGTCTACGTGTAGGTAATTAAAGGGGCATATCTACGCTATAAATGATAGTTCGGTGTGGATATATGTAGGGATCTACATCAATGGAACAATAACAGGTGGACCGGATCGGTACAATATAGATAATGTATAATTCTAGACCCTTTACAATACAAAAAAAAGGAAAAAAGGAAAAAAAAGGAGACACATCCCGTGCGTTATAGAAAAAGAAAGGAAAGGACTAGTCCACGGGGTCCTCCTCCAACAGGGTCTTGAAGCTGAAAGGCAAGAAAGGAATACCCTCACCAACGAAATGCTTGCTCATCGCCTCAACCCAGTGAAGACGAAGTGAGTGCAGCATGGCACTGGTACCTTCCATCACACACAGAATGCAAATAGTCAGTACGAACCAGAGGTAAAAGCTGACAACAATCATGATAACGCGGGTCACGGGGCTCTCCTGATCAAAGGCACCACCAAGGGTCATGGTCCAGAGAACGATCGACAGTTGCTGGTGGGCAAGCGACAGAGCCCACAGACGAAGGTAAGAGGCAGTGTGAGAGATACAGTTCAGGCAGAATTCAATGGTGTGGATGACTTGGTGGATCATGACGTCGCCAAAGTCGAACTCCTCGTGCTCTTCGTCATCGATGTCCTGAGAAAGCATGGCAACGCCTTCTCCCTCGCTGGCCATACTGTCACGACCGAGCCCGTCCATGTCACCGTCGGCGTCAAGTGCGCTCACCCGGGAGTTCTCGCCGAGACCGCGGTAACCCAAGGCACGAGCACGGTTGTGTTCATAGCGAAGCCAGAACGGCTTGAGGAAGAGCATGATAGGTACCTGGGCCACAGCGATGAGGAGCAGGATAACCTGGACCGGTCTCTGGCCAGGGTAGAGCGGCTCGTCCACCGTACCAGGGCTCAGGAACATGAAGATGAGCATGTTGAGCAGACCGGGAGGGTTCACTCCCTTCTCCTGCCAGTTCACGGACCACTTGTAGAGTATAGTGAGGACGAGGTAACCAAAGATCGACTGGAAGAAGAGCAATCCAGGAACAAAGTTGCCCCAAATATCAACCTTGGACTTGAAGTGCCGTCCATTGACATACTGCAAGCAAAGGGCATAGGTCATGTGGCACCATCCCAAAAGTACACTCATCTTCATCTTCATACTGTTCGAAAAGAGGAGAGAATTGTCCGCCTCGTGCCAGTTCCAGTCCAGACCAATTGGATAGCGATAGCCTTCTTTCAATGTCGCCTCGACCATTTGCTCGGGCTTGATGTCGTCGGGCCATTGCCACTGACTAGGGAAGATGGTGAAAGATTTGGAGAAAATATCGTTGTAGATAAAACCGGTGTAGATCGAGAACAGACCCATCATCAACATGATGTATCGTCCATAGAATGCCATGTATGTCAGTTCATCCAGTTTAGTCCGCGCCAGCTTCTTTTCCCAGAAGATCATAGCAGAAGCCGCCATGGTCATTAGTGCACCGTGACCGCAATCACCAAACATGACTGCGAACAGGAAGGGGAAAGTGACGACCGTGTACAGGCCAGGGTTGACTTCCGAATACTTAGGGATACCGTAGGCATTCACAATCGTTTGGAATCCTTCAGTAAACTTGTTCGTCCTGACAAAAGTGGGAGGGGTCTTGTTGGTGCGGATCTGGTTGACAATTGTAGGAACAGTGAGGCCCGCACGGTCGTTCACATCCTGGAGGGTTGACTTGATCAGAGCAAGAGAGTTTGTCGGGCACCACGCCTCGGCGATCAGCGTCTTCCGCGCTTGATCATATGAAAACTTGTTCAAGGTATCGTAAACGGCCTTCTCCTTTTTGACAATGATCATCCATGCGGCGAGCGAGCGAGCGATTTGCGAAAGTTCCGCATCAAGGGTGTTCTTGGTGTTACGGAGCACATTGCCAACGTCGCCGAGACGGGTGTTCACTTCGTGAATCTGGTCTCTTCTCAGCTCACTGTTCTCATCGACACCGTACAAGGATGCGTTGAGTGACTCCGAGATCTTTCTAATCTTCGCAAGGATATTCTTGCCGTGAGCGAAGATGACAAAGACATTCTTGTGGACTTCCTCGTTGGTCACAGGGTCGATAATGGGCTCCGGGATCTCAGACTGGTTCATGTAAAGGTTTCCACGCAGGGTGCGCCAGAGGATACGCTCGAACGCTCCAATTCGGTCTCGGGGGATAACACCAGCAACGAATCCAATGTTCATTTCCGAGAAGCTCTGCTGACCCTGGGTGTCTCCATTTTGACGAGGGGCGTGGTGCTCAACATCGCGGAGCAAGGGAGCTTCATCGTTGTCGAAGGACTGACGAATGTCTTCTGTTTGTGTATGGGCCTATTCAGTTAGCCTCGTCTGTCAACGGCGGTATACTCGAAGCCACCTACCCGATCGAAGAAGCCACCGGCCTCTCTAAGTACCCATCGCCATTCACTGAGTTCGACTTCGCGCTTCTTCAAAGTCTCGTAGCTATCGTTCAGAGAGATAATCCGCTGTTCAAGGCTCTCGCTGCGATCAGCCAACTCGTCGATTTCCGAGGCTAAAGGGGCAGCCAGTGTATCGGAGAAATCCGAGGAAGATCTCATGGGGATTGCGGCCTTTTCCATCTGTTGGTGGAAATAGCGGAGCTGTCTTTCCACATTGTCGAGGCGACGGATTTCCTTTGTAAAGGTTCTTTGGAAAGCGTTCGTGTCCGGGTTGAGCTAGAAAGAGGTCAGCGGGGAGTATCAAAGCAAAGCGAACTAAGCCACTTACATCTCGGAACTGAACCTGACCGACTTCACCTAAAGCACTGACAACTTCTCTTCCGATCTCGTTGGCAATGTAGAGCTGGGTCAAGCTCATATCCGCCGAGCGGAAGAAGGTGTCCCGCGGAGCCATGGTGTAAGGAGGCTACCAGGAGCCGTGTCTCTTGGTAAGAAAACAGGGGAAAAGAGAAGGCTAAAGAGTGACAGTAGACAGATAGATTGAATGAGAGGCACAGATCCTCGGCTCTGTTGTTGCAGATATTCCGGGCTCTCCTTGGGACTCGTTCTCGGGTGGCTCTGTCAAGCTGGCCGGATCCAGCCACGTGATTTCGGTCTACACGTGATGTCGTGAGACGACTGAGCAAAGTGTCTTCTACAGCAGACAACAACTATATTTCCTTGAGACCACTCTTGGCTACAACTGCACTGGGCGGATGTACTCATAGCTTGTTATAATTGCTCTGTCTTTGGTTTATCTGTATCCCAGAGGTCTGGGGTAGCAGGGGATCTGTCATGATTGCCTACGGGGGAATGGGAACAGGTTTCCCCAACTGATCATAGTTGGGGAACGAGTATGTCATCGCATGCTACAAAATTATGTGGCTGCTAAGGGTGTCGGAGTCTACATATACCAACACGCAATATCGAAACAATCTGGTGGTTTCTGTTTCTTAAGTATGTACGGAGTACATATTGTTCCTGTAAACGCTCGCCACGAACATAAAAGACCTAACCTCAAACCCGTGCTAAGTCCAGTGCGTGTATCTACTGATTACACACGGTTCGAGGTGAGACGAGTCTAACCACTCATACTTGTTACATGTAGACTATGTCGCCGCTATCATTCTCTGGGTGCTTGAATTCATTGGAGATTGTGGTCAGCTATTTTCCTTGTCTTTGGTAGATCATATTTTCTCCTCCAAGTCAGTCCCAGGAAGTTGAGCTATGAATTTAATTCCCCTCTAATAGAAAGCAGCGAAAGGGTCTAGAAAAAGATCCCAAGAGATAAGACCACAAGCAAGACTTCAACCATCGGTCCATTTTCGTGGTCGAGTGTACCCTCGAATGCACGGTGAGTAAGCTAATACACGAGATCCTCAGCATATTCCTCATACTCCTGCATGAAATCTTCCATGCTAAACTTGTTGTTGAGCTGCTTAGCTGATAGAATGACACTACCAGCATCAATATATCCCTTCTTGAAGGCTGCGAACAATGCCGGGCTAGTCGAGGAATGTGGGATAAAAAGCTGGTTATCACCCGTTACCATAGCCCCTTTGAACGCTTGGTAAACGACATCACAGTCCTGAGTTAAGTCAACCGCCTCGCATTGGCCGAAGTCCAAAAGATGGAGTCCAACGGCGCGGTGCTGAAAGTCTGGAGACTCAACCAAAGCTCTCGGTTCCCCTGAGGCTAATGTGCCAAGCACGAATTCAACATCATCGCCGTTTGTGGCGGCGCCCCAGTGTAAGGTTGCATATGCCTTGCCCATTTCCTTAGCAAGCGGAAGGGTATCGATGCCAAGTTCCTTCATGAAACCGAGGTGGAGAGGGAAATTTCTGAGCGGGGCTGGGTTATCCTGATTGATAGAACCATTAGTCTTGCCCAAATAGACTCGGGCGAGGCAGTGCTTATTGCTAGGGTTATTGAGAAGGGATTCGATGTCAGTGATACTAAGATCCCGTTCACGACCACAAAAATAAGTGATAAGCGCTTTCCGTACGACCTTCGGTAACGGAAGAATCCGTTCCATAGTGATGACGTCCCCACGCGTGCGGTAAGCCTGGGGTATTTTCGAAAAGATTTTATCCCAGTACGCGTCGTTTTGTGTTTTGAAGATAAAGTTATGGGGTTTAGGAACGTGGACCTTGTTGTCAGTTGCGCTTCGGTAGCGTTCGAATGCGGCCGAAACATCGCAGTGGGTTTTATACTCGCGCCGGAGATTTGAGGATCGTGCTTCATTGCCTGGATTCTCTTTTTTGAGAACGTAATATTTCCCTACCACCTCGAAGATGGCGCCTTGTAGGCCACTGCCAATTTGATTTATCTCCTGCAGGTCCGGTTGAAAACGCGCACTTTGGAAGCGGCGGCTGAAAGACGAGGTCATCGAAATGACGGATTTCAAGCTGAGCGATCGCTGGAGAATGGCCGAGTCTGTCTCCAGTCCAAGTTCAGTTGCATCCAAGAAAAGATGAGCAATTCTAGCATC
The DNA here is from genome assembly GCF_028828025.1 of Penicillium rubens. Taxonomy (NCBI): domain Eukaryota; kingdom Fungi; phylum Ascomycota; class Eurotiomycetes; order Eurotiales; family Aspergillaceae; genus Penicillium; species Penicillium rubens. The sequence continues at coordinate 8,521,045 of NW_026890600.1, forward strand.
TCGTGCAATGGATGACGCTCCAGAGTCAGCTGAATCTTCACTGCTGTTGATTTCGCGTCGCGAAGCCATGATGGGCTAAGGATGGGTGGGGCGTACGTCAAACGTCGCGATGTAAGGCGGCCGGGCGAAGCACGTAGCGAATCCGAATAGACACTGCAGAAGGCCGATAAGAAGATACTTGAAAATGATTGGTGAATGAAAGTGACACCACCGAGTACTCGTACGGTTGATGCAAAAGGACACCTCTCACCGCCTTCCCAACCCAGGAATATCAAAACATGACATGACTCTTCCGGACTAAGGGATTCTTTGGACTCATCTTTTGCCTCGGGCGCAGTTGCTCCTGTTGAGGCTACGGAGGAGAGGAAAGATGGAGATGAAGAGAGGTCTGAATCTATGGAAAGGAGGCTGTATAAATAGCCTCCGAGAATGACAAACATGACAAACCAGGCAAATGCTCAGTCTGCACAGAGACAAACGCATACCCTGCATGCATTGCATGTCAACAGCTCCTTATGTGAGGTTTATTCCACGGAGTGACAGAGAAAGCTCTGGTTAGAGGTCTTACACTGAGCAGAAATGCTATCATATTGCACAAGATTGAACCATACTTTGTTTTCCAGCGGCGATCACCGCCACAGCAATTCAACCAGGTAGAGCTTCGCTGACGTCTTATATTCGGCAAAGTTTGGAAGGCTTAGCAACGACCATCAATCGGGCAATTACAAGGGGTAAATGCCCGTGCTCTGAGATGGATTGGTCGATCTAATGTCGGGGGACGGTGTAGGTAGTACCTAGTTACATATGTAATCACCTACCTGGGCATGACCGGCTAACAGCGTCAATTCCACAGGTCCCCATATTCTGGCTGTAGTTTGGTTCGAGTCCATTGTTGAGATTAGCGACCTAGATATTTACCTATTAAGATTCTAAGTATATGACAAAGGCCTCTCCTGCCTACCTAAGTAGAACCACTCATGTAAATGGAGAAGAGGGTTCCTGCACACTATATAAGAGCTCAGTTTAGCTGGGAAGCCGATTCTACACTGCACCACCTGCATTTCTGGCGATCTTGATGTGTTTAATATCATTCGTGGGCGCACCGTAGGTTGCATTGGAACTAACATCACATCCCAGACAGCACTTCCTTCTCTTTCCTTTTTACCTTATACAGCCAGCGCTACACTAGATACCCTGACCAAAGATCTGCTGGTTGACTCGGACCGCTTCTTCCTCTTCACAGGCCACTGACATGTCGTGATAGTTGCTCATGGCTCCTCGTCTTCCGCCTCGTCTTCTTCATTATCGTCTTCCTCATCGCCTTCTTCGTCATCTTCCTCGCCGTCTTTCTCGTGGTCTTCTTCATCCTCTGTCTCGTCCTCCTTCTCGTTGTCTTCCTCACCGTCCTTGTCGTCATGCTTCAAAGATACACCCTTCATGGCTTCAAGCACGTCATCAACGCTAGATTTCAGAGTGACCAAACCACCGTTGATTTGAAATTGTTGTGTTTTAGTGGGTTCTTCGTTGAGGAAATTGGTCATGGCAGACTGGATGCTTTTCAAAGTCTCATCAAAATGTCTTGCTTCTCGTTTCAGTTTGGTCACCTTCCCTTGAAGAACCACTTTTGGGCGACTCCCATGCTGGCGAGTAGCCACGGCAGTATCTTGTAGTGGCTGTTAGCTTATATGTCATAAGATACCCGTCGCATTGGAGTACGTACCATGGACGAAGCTACACATTTGTACGGGATCTTTGCTCCATAGGCAGTTTCCACAACAACCGCGAGCCATGGTCGGGACCCTTACACATTCTGTGAATGGCCAAATTGTGTTTTCGCATCTCTTGCAGGGTGTTGGGGCTTGGGTGCCCACAATCTGAGTTGTTGCTGCCCTAAGGCGAACATTGTATGTGAGATTGCTATAAAAATCAACCTGTGATATATCATGGATGACGATTTCCTGTGAGCGCTTCATCGCGCGCATTAATTTGACATCTAGACCAGGCCTCTTGCCATATGTCATCACCACTTCTGTTAGGTCCCTGTGTAAAGTTCAGTTTCCGAGATCCTAACTTCCCAAGGACGGCTGCGTTTATTGACTCACATGGTTACGTTGGAGGTCTGACACGGATAGGCAATTTTTGGTATAGAGGTGTAGATGTGTGCTGTAGAGGATGTCCATAAGGACTGGGGTGTTGATGAAGGATGAAGAAAGAAGTTCTCTTTCATGGTTATGTACATCAATGAGAGATTGCACAGTGTACATACCCAGGTTTTCAGTTGTTGTTTGCTTACTGTCACTATACTTAAGGTACAACAAGCGAGGTTGCAAAAGCATCATTGGTTGTCAGTATCAGGTATCCACGGCCACCTTTCCACGTCAAACAGTCACAAAGTCATCTATTAGATATCCTAATGGGACACTGAGCATATATGGTCATAAGCCAGTATCTATCCTGGGATTATCATGGTAGTTGTTGTTCTTGGGGTATAATCTTACAGCCAGTCCGCCACGTCTTGTCGTCGGCGGATCTCGAAGATGGCCGCGGCGCCAACCCCTGTCAGTGGTCGAAGGTACAGGCGACTTGTGTGGATAGGTTCCAAATCAGCCGGGGTTATCACAGATGCAGATTGGTTGGGATAGAAGCTCAGTTTAACGGAATATGTGATGTGCTTGGGGCCAGGTTTCGTGTTATATATCGAAACACTATCAGATATATATATCTCGGGGTTCTTTCATCGGCTTTATTGAACTGAAAATCCACACTAACTCTACCACAGAAAAACAGTCACATAGTCGTGTAATGTACCTGACCATTGGCGGCGTCGAAGAAACCAGTTCTATTTTGTGTCAGTCAAGGTTTCGGCCCCGGGGAGGTGCTACCCCCCGGCTTATATCCGGACGACAATATCCATGGACCTCATACCGGTGACATATGCAACACCATAGTAAGGATGCGAAACAACAGGACAGCCAATGCTTGTTTGAATAGGACTCGCAGCTATTACATACGAGTTCGAGCACCATGCCAAGATAACGTATGTCCTAGTGCTTTTGAAGCTCCAATGTGCAGTGATCGCAGCATGAATTCAGGAGCTTGCAAATACAAGACACAATTGTTTTGGGAAGGGATAATTCACACATAATACATCGTGGTAGAAAGGAAAAAGAGGAAACAAGGCCATCGTCCTTGGTAGACACCAGCTCCCGCCGACTAGACCTATCGACTGGAGTCGACGAGCAGAAACGGGTACATCGCCTCGACTTAAGCACCGCCATCCCTCTTCGCATATTCCTCCTCCATCCGCTCCTCGTACAGGCGATCAGCCTCCTCCTTGGTCAGAGCGCGACCACCCTCAGCATTCTGCGACGCACTAGCTGAGTTGCCAGGCGCGGTCCCGAAATAGCTGTTGTTGTCCGTCCGGTCGGAGGTGTGTGTAGCTGAGCTGGCAGGTTGCGTGCAGTTGGCGTCGCTGTGTTGCTTGTCAAAGAGGTCGGCGGTGGGGACAGGCATCTTAGTTGAGAGTGAAGTTTTCGGTCGCGGGTGCCGCAGTGGGTTTGAGAGAAGTAGGTTGCACAGGAGAATGATGGTAAACTGAAATTCGATATGCTGTGAGATTGGCTTTAGTAGGATGCAATGGCTGGTTTTATGCTGCTGGTACGAGTTAGCCTGGGCTTCGTCGCCACATATGTGGCGAAGCGATTGAGTCAGACGTCATGTCAACAAAACGGAGCCGGGAAGTGAGAACCCAGCGATCGACGACTGATAGCAGGGGACACTGAGCACTGAAGCACCGTAGAATGAACTGGAAGTGAACATGTTCTCATTAAGGACAGCGCACAGCCACTGATGCGCGTCTGGAGGTAGCGTCCATGAGACAGGACTCGACGTTAACTCACTTACATGGACGAGACCCTGGAGACAGGGACGAGGTTACGAGAACTAATGTAGGGGTCAAGGTGAATGGCTACAGCTTACTAGAGCTTCATTGTCTACTACGTTGTATACAGGCTAAATCTCTTCTCCAACCTCGAGCCAATGGCTCAAAACTTGATGAAAAGAAAGAGTTCCACGAATGGAGAGTGCCAAAGAATACGCCTGTCAATGACCCGTAAAGAACCATTGAACAGACTGTTCCGCCACGATGTGCAATGCAGGGACCAGTCTGTGGTGAGCCGCCTTGTTGATCGCAGTCACCCAAACAAGGTAAGTATGAAGAAGAAAGAAAAAAGAAGAGGAAGAGCCGGGGGAGAAGGGGGTATTTATGCAAAATCTTAAAGGCGGTGGCGAAGTCCAAGGGGCTGGGACGTGCTATGATTGGCAAATAAGCGAGATCACGTGATACCACCAAATCCCATCCATCCATGGACAGGTGGCATGTGATATGACTCATCTACAGCCCTGACCCTGCGGAGTCGTATAGCATTTTACATGTACAACGTACAGGACACAGGTACCATGCATCCATTCCTTGGGTTAAGTGCTTGCGTCAGAGTGAAAATGGAATCTTGAACCAACACACGGACCGCGGTGATAGATCAATAATTGCAACATCCTTGTTCGAGACTCTACGCCTCAAAATCAAGCCAGACTCCATACCCGAGCTTGTGTGGATCCTCCCCTATTCCACAACTTTGTATTGTGGCTCTCACCTCCCGTACTACCCAAAAAGCCCGAGGCGTTTGAATCACAATTTGATTCGGATACTGTCCGTCGGAAATATACCTCTGTTCAGTGTTCTACAAGATTAAATCGGGTGAAAAACCCACAGTTAATATCAGGCTAATATTAAGCAAACGCCCATCCTCATCAAAGTGTGCCATGGTTTAATTCGATCTAGTGGACGCTAGACTTGTCGGGGGACATCGGAGAGCTTAGATGGACGGGAAATCTGACCCCTGTGTACACCGCAGGTCGACTTGGTGCTTGGCGCGGAGTATCAAGATTAATTTCCTCCGTAACGCGTTCGGGAGATATGTTATGTTCTCGAAAGCAAAGAAAGTGGAGCTAACTGTCGTCCTGTTGCTGTGGCACTACATGTTAGTTTCTTTTTTTCCTGCTCAAAACGTATAGTTATCTGCATCATGTACTCCGTACAGTACATAATGTACAACGTAGTCAGATGGAGCAACATGCACCCGAAAAAGCGGGAAAGAATCCGTAGGCGCCTGGGTCCGCTACGCATGGCACTTGCATGGTGTCAAAATTCAGTCCACACAGAAACCAGACAGAAGGAAAGATCGACAAGTCCAACTTGGAATAATGATGTGATCGTCGATGGTCGGTAAATTCCAACCATTCATAGCATGCGGTAGGAGCAGGGTTGAGACCTTGGGACTCCCGACCGCAAAAAAAGGGCGAGCACGGCAGGGTTGGGGAACATGAATTGCCCTTCGTAGCGCTGGAGGCCCTAACGGGTGCAAAAAGGGGGCTTATGATAGGGTGGATTCCACCCCGTGTGGCTATCATTACTGGAAATGCTTCGGCCACATTCTGGCAGTCGGCGTTGGGACCTCATGGTGCTTGTCCTGATGCTAGTTGTAGATCAGAATCATACCACGTACTTTTGTACGCCCAGGGATATAAAAGGGTGACTATGCCATAGTATCGGGAAAACGCGCTGCGTACCAAGGTACTTCCCGCTCTCAGGGCCTAGAGACACTATCCTGTCGATGAACCGTGGAAATGAATCAAATAAAACGCTTTGATTCACCTCTGGGTTTGTAGGTAGGGCTGGCTAGCCCCCTATTCGCCAAGACTTGAAACTAGAATGCATAGTCCGGTGGGGACCGCGTACTCCGTACTCTCTTGATCTTATGTATCACTGATACTAATTCTAGAAGAAAAGCAGCGGAGTACATTGCAAAGGGCGAAAGAAAAGGGGCTTAATTAGGGTCATTATTCTTCAAGCCTGTGGATCTTGTTTCTAGTTTCAAAGATGTTCTTCGCAATACAGTACCCAGGAAGGACTACTCCATTGTATACTCCGTCTTCCGGTGGACTGGAAGTATGATGAGACAATTGTCGTATGGAATGATGCACACATCACTTAAAGAGGCGACACTCTGTAAATGTGCTGGGATTGGCTAGACGAACACATCATGGGATCCTTCTCGCAGCGTGGTAGAGAGAGTTGATACGCCGATAGGGATGTACATCAAAGCCAGAGCCAAGAAGGAGGGGTTGTGTCACTGCTGGTTGGTTGTCCACGAGGATTTGCACGCCACTCCATCATAGAGTTGATATCAGGTCATGGGGTCCGGGTAAAGATAGCACCAGGAAGTCGTGATGGCCAACCATTCTGCAGAACGTAAAGATAGGTGATAGGTGCATGACTCTGTAGCCAATACCATGCTTGAGCTATGCGAATGAATGCGGCAAAAGTCCATACGACATATCTACAACGTACTGGGTTGATCATCATGAAGGAAGCAAAATGACGGCCTGGTGGTGGGGGCGGTTGGAGTACAGGGATGCCCCTCCAAAGGGATATTCTTGTACCGATATGGCCCTTCCGAGGCAGAGTTGCAAGTTTGGATCAACTTCTCGACTATGCGGAGTAATACAAAAGAACCATCGAAAGGCTTAGTTGATTTGACAATGAATGGATTATTTGAGTAATTTGGATGGCAGACCCCCCTGAACTGTGTAACGGGACAGTTGAAAGTGCGATGAATGAGCGCCAACGGTGTGGCGGTCCACCGAACAACCGTAGAATCTCCTTACGAGTCCAGGAAGTATGAATTGGTGCACTTTCAAATTTTTTGGATAGTCTGATGACCTGATACCTGAGATAACCCCGCTATGACGATATGACGGCAACCTTTTTTTTTTGGTATACAATATAGAATAGAATGTACATGAAACGAAAAGAATTGCTGAAAGACATATATTGTCAAATCGGTAACAGGATCCGAACTGCACGGATTAATTAGGGACTCAACGGGGCCGTTAATTCAAGCTGCATGGCCGATCACAGCTCGGGTGGCCATGGTGTGATGATTTCATACAGCTAAAAGCCAAGATTTGCAGAGTTTTCTTTCTCCTATTTCCTGATGTTTAGGAACTAAATCCAGTTAGGTCATGTCTAGCGCCATGCTAGACAAAGAAGTTCGTGTTATCCCGTGGACCTTAGGACGGGAGTAGATTGACCTATGTTCCACCAGGACTACAAAGTTAGTTGCAAACCATATTCCAGGTTACATATTAATATTTGACATGTTCAGATATTGAATGAAGCAGGAGGGATAGTTGAAACAAGTGTAATAATAATAGAAAATAATATGAAATAATAGGGGGAAAGAAAAATAGAACTGAAAAAAACACTGAAAAAAATGGAAAAAAAACAATTAACCCCTGAAGTGCCATTACCTAATCTCCTTGTGGGTCCACGGGTCCACTGAGCTCTGGGCTCCCTGCAGGTCCTTTCCTTTTCTGGGCAGACGCCATCAACAACCCTCTGACTCTTTTTTCTTCCCTTTTCCTCTCCTCTCTTCCTTTCTTCCTCCCACAAAGCAAAATACCCATCGTGATACCCGAGCTATTGTGCTCTAATTTCTTTTGCTTTTCCTTTTGAGATACCCTATACCCCAACACGCCTTTTATTCTACGAAGCTCAGCTTCTTTAATACCTTTATTATTTTAATCATGTCTGAGGTCCAGAAGACTGTTGAGGAGACCCCCGCGGTCGTCCCTGCCGAGACTGCTGCTGAGACCCCTGTCGAGACTCCTGCTGCCACCGAGGCTGCCACTGAAGCTCCCAAGGAGACCACTGAGGCCGCCGAGCCCACTGCCACTCCCGCCGTTGAGACCACCGAGGCTGCTGAGCCTGCCAAGGAAGAGGTGAAGCCCGCTACTGAGGGCGTTCTAGGATACAAGGCTCCTGGTCTCGTCAAGTAAGCTGCGACTGTGACCACAAATGCGATACAAGAGACTAACAGTTATTCTTTGCTTTTTTCAGGGGCTTCCGTTTTGCCAAGCGCTTCTTCTACTTCAACGAGGAGGCTGTTGAGAGCAAGCAGCTCTCCGTCTTCCACCAGAACGAGAAGGCCGCTGTTGCCAACCCCACCGCGGCTTGGGCCAGCCAAACCGGCAAGGGTCTGCTCTTCTTCACCAAGCGTGCTGAGGATAAGGCCACCCCCGCTGGCATTTTCAACCTCGTAAGTCCTTCGACGACTGTATCGCGATGCAGCAAACACTAACATGTGCAATAGGCCGATGTCTCTGACGTGACCAAGGAGGGTACTAGCGAGTTCCTCTTCAAGGTTGCTGGCCAGAAGCACACCTTCCAAGCCTCCAGCGCTGCCGAGCGTGACAGCTGGGTTGTCGCCATCGAGGCTCAGGCCACCGAAGCTAAGGCCGAGAAGGAGACCATCACCTCCAGCGAGGGTTACAAGGCTGAGCTCGAGAAGCTCACCAAGCCTGCCGTTGCCGTTGCCGCCGCCAAGAAGCCCGAGGAGAAGAAGGCTGAGGAGAAGAAGGAGGACAAGAAGGAGGAGACCCCTGCTGCCGAGGAGACCAAGGCCGCTGAGGAGGAGCCCAAGGAAGAGAAGAAGGAGGAGAAGGCCGCCGCCAAGAGCCGTTCTCAGTCCCGCAAGCGTACCAGCATCTTCGGTACCCTTCTAGGCAAGAAGGACGTCGAGGAGAAGAAGCCCGAGGAGAAGAAGGAGGACAAGAAGGAGGAGACATCCGCTGCTGAGGAGACCAAGGCCGCTGAGCCTACTACTGAGTCCTCCGCTGAGGCTCCTGCCCCCGTTGCGGCTGAGACCGCTGAGACCGCTGCTGCCCCCACTAAGGCTGCCGAGCCCACTGCTGAGACCCCTGCTGAGACTACCGAAGCCGCCAAGGAGGAGGCTAAGGATGAGAAGAAGGCCGAGAAGAAGGCCAAGCGTGCTTCTATCTTCGGCAACTTCTTCCAGAAGGTCGCCAGCCCCTCCCAGGAGAAGTCCGAGAAGGAGGCTACCGCCCCCGCTGCCGAGGAGACTCCCGTCGCCAGCACCGCTCCTCAGCTCGAGAACCCCGTCGAGGAGGCCGCTGTCAAGCCCATCGAGGCCGAGGCCGTGACTGCCCCCGCTGACGCTGTGGAGACCCCTGCTGCTGAGACTCCCGCTGCCGAGGCTGTCTCCACCCCCAAGGAGAAGCGCCGCACCTCGTTCTTCGGCAACCTTGGCATGAAGAAGGAGAAGAAGGCTGACTCTGACAACGAGGTCACCGATGGCGAGGCCAAGGAGACCAAGGCCAAGAAGCTCGGTGGTCTTTTCCGCAAGCCCAGCAAGGCTGTCAAGCTCGACAAGGAGGAGGTTGCTGCCGCTGAGACCGAGGCCAAGGCTGACGCCGCTGAGGAGGCTCCCGCCGTCCCTGCCAAGGAGACCGCCACTGAGGCCCCAGCTGTCGTTGAGGAGGCCCCCAAGGCCGCCGAGTCCACTGAGGAGTCCAAGAACGTCAACGTTGCCGTCGCCACCCCTGTTCAGGCTGCCGCATGAAGTGCGACTGGGAGACCTATCGTGGAGTTTGAGCGGTGGTGGGACTTGTCCTATCCACCGCCCGCCCGCGATATCCCTGACGGTCTAATCGAGTCCGGAAGGTGAAAATTTGATCACACTTCGCTCTAATTGTTTTGCTTTACCCTCGCCACTGTCGTTGTTCTCAGTACCCCCTGACTCCCCTATTCTTGGGTCTGGACCTGAGATGGCGACAATGAGATACCCGCTGTCGCTTTTTGTTCCCTTGATCTCTATTTCTCTAAAATAATACCATCGGCGCCAACGACGCCAGCAGCCGTTTGGACTGCGGTCCATTCCTTTACGACCTGCGTCCCGCCCCTGTAACTCTATTCGGGACGCGACTATGTGTTACGTGGTGTGTCGTCCGACTAGATTGATACCACTCTGCCGTTTTTCTTCTTTTTTTGTTTCTTGCTTTTGTGTTTGATACCCTGTGGGGAGGATGGGTGCTCATTTTGCTTGTTGCATGAGTTTTGGATATAGTCCTTTGACTTGTTTCTTCCTGCAACCCAAATTGACCCTCTAATGTTGTCTACCGTTATTGTCCCGAACGGGTGGTTTATATTCCGCCAGTGGAGGTGGCACACCTTGCGATAGGTAATACTTAATAGAATCTCTCAGTTTTTGCTTTACATATGTGCCTATTGTGTGTATTATAAGTAGTCTTCAACTCGATCTATTGAATAGCTTGGACGGTGTCAAGGTGAGCAGGCGAGAATCCTTGCACGAGGCGCTCAAGGCACTAATCCCTACCAGTTGGCCGCGGGGCACATGCTCGGAGTTGGCCCCTCGCGTCTTGTATGATATTGGGAGCTCCCTCTTCTACTCGTCTCTTCCCATACGCCTATTCTCGACATTCCCTACGATGGTGACTACAACCACGCCGTAGGTCCTTTCTCCGAGCACGAAAAGTTCATCGTGTTACCCAACCTGCAGCAACAGCAACAGCAAAATCAACCACCACCTACAGAGCCTCGGAACGAACCATTGACCATCGCAATATCGAATACATCCCAGAAGGTTAACCCAACTATCCAAGGGCCACCACCTTTTGGTTCATCATCATCATCGCGCTATGTGATATTCTATCCTCGGACGCCTAGACGCCAACACCGTCGCTACAACCATACCGAGCATTACTAACCGTTTCCTCCACGTTCCAATTTGGGCTCACGTAGCTGTATAAGCTCTTCTCAATCACGACCATCTTCCTAATAACCATTGCTATATTCCTGGGCTTCATCTTCACGGCGTGGGCTGACTCGATGACGAACACCTTTGATGACGATATACGATCTCCACACATGCCTAACCAAGATCATCCTCTATTCCGGATATCTGGCTTTAGTGGAGGCATCGACTTCCAAGCGCTCTGCCCAAGCGGCTGTTCAGACAACGTTGGGTTCGGCAGATATCAACCTTACGATTGAGGTTATCTTGTCCTGTCCGGGCAGCGTACGGGCTTGCCGGCTTTTATCACTATTGGGCAGGTTGTATTGACGGATAAGTAGTTATCAAGTTCGGCAGAAGTTGTACCAGGCTTGAGACCTTCGTTTATTGAGCAGCACGCACTTGGCGATATCAAGAATGGGCTCCCTATCCAGCGCTGGGATGGGGCCTTGGGTGGTATTGGTCGGAGCTCGACCCGTACTTGATGCCTTCTTGCTATGTTGGCTTGCACGACAATGGTGGGAAAGTCTTCTGATCGAATGGCGGTTAAGCAGAAGCAGTCGCGAAGTATGGGCGGCATGAAAGGAGTATTCAGATAGACTGCCTTTCACCCTGCCAGGTGAAAACATCACATTCGTCCGCGCTATACAAGTCTACATACATTGTACATAGTCATAGCAGGCCATGTTCATTCCTACGTATTCTAGGAAAGCCCCACCTAGGGAAAATCGGGGTCCATATAGTTTGCATATGTATATGCAAGCAATACTCGTAGTTGAAGATCTAGCGACCCATCGCAATGCGTTGGCAGTCTGGGGTGCATTTTGCTTGAATGATTGCCATGCCAAATAGCCTCATTTTAGGAAACCGCCATTCCACTAGGCAGAGATGTATGGTCTACACGGTGCCCGTGATATCTGGCCTCTCACGCGAGCTCATATCGCGGTTACCTATGTTGCCTTAGTGTTTTGCGATATGATGCTATATTGATTGTGAAGTTTAACTGTTTAGCTAGGCAATGATGACATTTCTAGTCCATCACACATGTCTGCAAGGTGTCCTCATAGCGGGCACCTATTTCGGCGAAGCCTCGGCCCTTGGAAGATACGTCGGGATTATGAAAACCCACAAAGAAAAAAAAGGAAAAAGAAAAAAAATCAATTAATTGGGTCTGGATGACGGACGGTTCCGTAGTCCGTACTCCGCGTAGTCTAAGAACTTCCAAGGTTGAATACGAATAGTAATCCGTAAACGATATTGCAATATCCCGAGGGACTTTTTTTTTTCCTTTCTGAAACCAAGTAATATAGATGAGAAACACTGGCTTACCACGGATCTATGGCTCTTTAATAACATTGCACAGTTAAATATCTTCACCTGAAAGACCAGAAAAGGACAAACGTTAAAAAGTCAATTTCACGCCCTTCGGCAGGACTAAGAAAATACGAGGCTCTCATAGGATGTTGGCCATGGACTCAGCCCACCGCGGGGACGCAATTGGGAAATGATCGGTGGATCACTTTTCCCTCATCCTCATGGAGAAAGACTGTACCTCCCCGAAGCTGACAGATTGGAATTGTCTTGGTTCCTGGATGGAATTGATTTCCTCGAGAAGACTCGGTACCGTTGTATATATGGTACAAGAGGTTTTAGGAATAAGAAGAAAAGAACAAAAAAAAAAGATATAAGGAAAATAAAAAATAAAATAAAAAATAAAAAATGCAGGATGCCTGGATATTCCCGGAGGGATAAGATCTGATCAATTATTGGCCAATTTGAAAAGAAGCGGAGAGGATCGTTGGGACCGGTACTTGAAAGATACTTGGACTATGTAGGTAAATGCAGGCGAATATGTGGGTACCATCCAATGTACTGCGGGCTCGATGGATGCCTGTCAAATGTAACCAATCAGGACCATGGATCACACTGTGACTCACACCCCGTGACTTTCAGGACTAAGCCCCGTGCGGCTCCGGAGTCCCGATTGGTCACCGCCAGGGCACACAGTCCTTAAGAAGTGCCTGAGTTCCCCCCATTCTCGTCTGCCTGATTTTTCTTCCTTATAATCTGTTCTTCTTCACACACACACACACACACATCAACATACATTATATTTTATACATAAACCGCCAAATTGCTATTAGACCAGAACTATACTCAACTTCACTATCGCCAAAATGGGTGCCCAATAAGCTCCCCGTCTTTGAACAGCCAGTCTTTCTCAACTGAGACAGACATTATTTCTTCAAGAACCACCCCTCCTATCTCCTCTCTTCCCCCTTCAGAGCCTCCTTTTGGACCTCTGAACTTCAGCATCGCGTCGCGTAGCTCGAGTTCTCCCAACAACTTTACCCCGATCGACTTAAAGTCGTTCAACACGGATTACCACCAGCAACCATGGCTTCCCTCACCCCAACCTCCACAGCCCTTGGCTTCCAATCAGAACAACAACAGCAACAACAACAACAGTGCACTCGAGGACTTTGTGCTCTATCCATCAGCAACACCACACCCGCAGCCCCGCTCGCGTGTGCCCGTGAATTCAACCCATAGACCTTCTGCACTTCAGCCATTCCTGGCGCAGAATAATCCTCGACGACACTCCTTCAGTCTGCAGTTGCAACGACATCTCCAGCAGCAGTACTCTGGCTCACCTGTCCCAGACCCCAGAGTGACCCAGCTTGCCCGGTCCCCCTCTTATTGGTCCCGCCCCACGTTTACGCACAACCGTTCCAACACGGCTTCTGTGCCTTCCAATTCTCCAAACACCAACCGCCCACCCATCCCGCTTTTTAACGGTCAACAAAACCACAAAAACAACACGCAAACGTACAGACGTGTCATGTCCACTCCCAACTTCATGGAAGGTAATTTATCATACACTTCACCATCTCCTAGCGATTACGTTGCTAACGCGATGCCAGCTCACGAGGTTGATCTGTTCGGTCTCCCCTCCGCCGACTTCTCTGCCGGTATGGAATCTCTTTCGTTCGACGATATCGGGCTGGCCAACGACTTCTCCGAAGGTCTTCCTGGCACTATCTCGCCCAAGGATCTGATGATGGATGCGTCTGTTCCTCCTTCTGGCACTTTTACCGACTTGAGCACTCCCTCGTTCGAGTCGCCCGGCAACTTCAGCCAGAACACCTCGCCCATGTTTGCCGACATGGATATTGTCGGCCACGAGGATTGGCCCTCCCTCTTTGATCAGTCGTCTGATGCACTAAACGCCTTCGACCTCGCTACTTTGAATGCGGCGGCTCCCTTCCCTAGTGGAGAGAAGACCAACCCAGCTATGCCAATTCCCATGTCTCCTGCCTCTCCTCGCGCAAAGCGATCCATGGTATCGCCGCCTGTTCCCGCCTCCGGTGCAGTCAAGCACTCCAGCGTATCAGGTGTCAATTCGCGAGCGCGCAAGAATCTGTCGCCCATTGAATTCGATCCCAAAGATCCTGTTGCTGCGAAACGCGCTCGTAACACCGAGGCGGCGCGTAAGTCGCGTGCCAAGAAGATGGAACGCCAGGCCACTTCGGAGCGTCGCATCGAGGATCTTCAGAAGATTATCGCTGAGCGCGACGCGGAGATTGCCAAGCTCAAGGCTCAGCTCCAGATTCAAAACACCTACCAGTAATGGTGGGGCTTTCATCCCAACTTGGTCCTTCCATCTCAACTTTGAGACATTGGTCTTTGGCTTATGGCCCATTGGTGATTCTGACGATTGTGACGATTGGACATTCAGTCTTATGTTTTTGTTTTTCCTTTTGACCCTCTGGGTATTGTGGTAGGCGCGGGTGATGGGTAAAGCCTAGCCCTGACGTCTCACCGAGATCAGATCGCGATTTGCTTCGTTTCGTCTGATTCTCCAAAAGTTTTGAGACATGTTCCTCAATGTTTCTTTTTTTCCTTTCGATCTGTGTTTCTTACTTTTGTTTCCCTGCTCTGCCTTCAAGCTCATTGGTTTTCGAATGTTTTAGGCCGGTTCTGATCGTCTCCCTTTTGGGATTGACTCGTGGCTATCTTAATGTGGAATTTGCTTTTGTTCAATTATGTTCTCTATCTTGATTCTACTTGTAAACTGGGATCTAGTAGCTTACCTCGTAAAGAGAAAGTGTAGTCCATTGTCCTCCCTAGTACGAAGCTCCTTCCGATTACTCCGTATCCATCCGCGTGTCCCTCATGGTGAAAGTGGAAATTTATAATCTAACCCAGCTCAGACTTGCCTTTTAACGCCTCATAAACACACCCCGATCCCTCCAACCATCCTTCATCTCATACCATCCACACTCACAACCTAACGCGCCTCCCAAATCCCCTCCCTGTACCCAAAATCCAAACAGCACTCTATTCCTCCCTTAGAACGCGCCTCGCCCGCTTCCTTTCAGCATGAGCTACGCGCCGTCCGGGGACTGCTGTTGCTCTATGGATGAAGGAAGAGGGTGGGAGACACTAGGAGAGATGGGGCGTTTGGGATTCTGGCGTCGGAGATTTGAGTAGATAGGTGTGCTTGTGGATGTTGTGTGTATTGAAATGAAGGTAGGATTGTCGGGTGAGGTGGAGGTTTCGGAAGTATCTGTTTCCATGTTCTGTCATCATAGCTGGGGGTGCGGGAGAAAGTCACAGTAGAGGAGAAAAATGAAAAGAAAGAGGAATCTATCAGAAAAAGAAAGAGTAAATGGATGGATGTGTAGGAAGATGCACGGGGATACGCATCGCATGCGCAAAGCACGAAAGACTCAAAATCATGTAGCAGAAATCCATCAACCACAAGTTTAGTTTGTGTCAGCTCAAAGCATCCGTACCTCTCGACCTCCCCGTCTCCATCTTAGCCGTCCTCGCGCCAAACTGAATAGCCCTCTTCTTCTCACGCGAAACCCTCACCAACCCCAGCCGCAGAGCAACAAGCCGCAGCGCCAGCTTCTCACAATCAATACCAGCCGTAGTGTCGATCTGCGGAAGTCCGAACCCGCACTTCTCCCACACAGGAGCCCGCAGCACCCAAGCCACGAAGTCCTCGTCTAGGAAGGGGAAACGCGTCTCGCGGCCCCAGTGCGAGAGGACGCGGTCGTCGCGGCCGAGATTCCGTGAGCCGAGCCGACTGACGTCGAGGTCGATCTCGGCGATTAGGTCTTTGAATCCGCCACGGTTGAAGGCGACGCTATGGCGGCCGTAGCCGGCGAAGAGCTCGTCGGCGCCCAGTCCGGAGAGGAGGACGCGCGAGGTGGTCGTGTAAGTGGGTGATGGCGTGTCTGGGGTCGGGAGTTGGGCTGAAGGGTTTGTTTGGGCTGTGCCTTGGCCGCGGGATGCGAAGTACAAGGCGCATGCGATGGACATGTCCATTTCGGTATTGTGGGGTCTCATTAGGCGCTTGACTTGGTCACGGTGTGCGAGGGTTTCTGTGTAGGGGATGTCGATGGCGATGAAGCGCCATGTTCGGCCTGGACAGGTTGCTTGGAGTTCGATGTGCGCGGCCCGCCCGGTTATTCGGTCTGGGCAGTTTTCATATATGGAGAGGGGTGGTGAGGTGGGGGAATTTTGTTGGTTGGCTTTTGCGGCTGCTGCCACTCGGGGGTTTTCGAATGCTACATTGAGGAGGTCGATTGGTTCGTCGAGGGGGAGAATGTTGTGGGAGAGTCTGGCAAGAAGTGTGCAGTCTAAACCGCCGGAGAAGAGAACGGCTGTTTTGGCGGTCTCGCCTGCAATGTAGCCTGGAGGCTCGGGAATGTTCTGTATTCTCAATTCAAGTGATTGATGCAGCTTTGACTCGAGCTGCTCGACGAATGCTGAGTCTGTTGTCAATGCAGGAGGCTGCTCTGTTGGTAGTGATGTGTTCATGGGTGGAATTGATTTCCTCTGGGGTCCCTTGTCAGTTGCTGCCACCGAAGAAATACACGAGGAACATACAATGTGATCAGCTGGCATTGAAGTAGCAGAGCTCCATGGCAAGGTCTCGATTTGGCACAGATCTCTGGAAGATAAAGAAGGATCTTGATAGCGAGCTAAGTCAATCGTACAAACACCCTCGGTGCTCACTTCCTTGAAGCAATCCACCGATGCACTGTCGCAGATGCTGCAAATCTTCAAATTCCCATCTTCATCGAATCCTTCGAGGAGAGATCGCCTCCCAAGACAATCTCTGCTGTAGAAGAGCCTTGAGTTGACAGCATCATAGAAGACAAAGGCAAATGGTCCAGAGAGACTTGCAATAGCTTCAGCCATTTTTCCAACTGAACCTTTCTGATCACTATCCACTGCCTGTAAAAATAAGTTGAAGACACGTTCTGTATCATTGCCTTGGACACGCTCCCCAGCAATCTTCCAGGCTTCTCCGTTCCAACAGAGCACAGACTGGGTTGTGGGGTCTACGAGTGGCTGTGTGTACACATGATCACCCCTCAATGAAAGCACTGTGGATGTGAAGGTGAGATAATAGGAAAGGGACGGAGACACTCCATCCTGTGGGTTGATATCTTTTTGCGTCGTATGCGTTTTGTAGCTGTCTGGTCCTCGCTTCTGGAGCAGAGAGCAGGTCTCCTGTGTTGATTCTGTGGGCTTTGATGAGCTCAGCGAAAAGAAAATCCCACGCATGGCGGAGAAGGGTGGGAGTGGTTGTTTATTCGGAGATGGTTAGCTTGGTAGCTTTTTTGATATACTTTTTGCCTGAGGCAAAAGCATTAGTCATGTTTGTAGATCCACCCATGGACCCGTGACCTGGGCATCCATAAAGTCCATCACCAGCAGATGCATTCACAACGGATTGTAAGATGTTGAAATAGTAGAAAACTTCTTGTTAGGGGACCACTATTTCTATATAGTGAGTTTGACTTTGGAATCAGTGAAAGAAGAAGGGCACCATGCAACTATGACTGTACAAAGGCTGAACATTTGTTAGAATTACACGTTGGTAGTAAATAGATCTCTATTGTTGATTTACGAATCCATAGTGTTTTATTCATTGATATTTTGTTCTGTTAATCCATATGTGCATATGTGCAGTCTCCTCAAACGAAAGAGAGAAACCACCTACAGAGTACATAGGCATCGACGTACATAGCCCGAATCCAGAAGCGGACTACCTCGGTTCAATGATGATCCGCACATCAACATGAGAGAGCCGCATGAGCATACTCGGAGCCTTGATGACCCCCTGAATCTATCCTTTTACTCCGGGCGCATATGATTAATATAGCTTATGTCGGCCACAGAATCCCCGTCCTCTCCGGGCCCCGAGACGAGAGACGTCTCCCATATCCATGAAGACACTGAAACGCCGACTGCTCCAACCGATCTCCTAGCTCAAACACAGGACGATCTTGCGAAACCGGACAGCAATCAAACAGTCCAAATGAGTGCGCAAGACACGACAGAGCCACAGGCTGTGGCTGCTCTCGCCGATCCCGCCACGATGGACTCACCGACAGCTACCCAACCATCACAGGCTGAGCAACAACAACTTGCGGGGCAGATGGAAAGACTATCGGTCTCGGGAAATACGACACCCAATCTGCCATCCAGCGCAAACACTCCTCCGCCCCCTCCGCCCCAGAAAGACGATGTCTACCTCAACCTGAATGCAAGCTCTACGACCACTCCGCCAACACTGCCACCCATCGATACAACCCGGACCCCCAGCCCCGAGAAAGAGCTCCCAGATGTGCCCAGTGATAGTGACCCGGACTCTAAACAAGGTGGTCAGGTCGAAGGCCCTAGGGATGATAATGCCTCCCAGCCGGAGATTCAAAGTATTATGGGACAATTCCAGGACCCCGCGCGGAGCACCGATCAAAAAGTGATCATGTCTCCCCGGCTCGAGCTTGCTGAGCAATTTAGAGGCGGTCCAACTTATTTCCCGCCACGCAAATCCAGTTTGGACCATGCGCCCTCCACCGAGTCTGCGAATTCTCCGGTCGCTACATCACCGGAGAAACAGCCTGTATCCCAACGTCCTCACAAGCCCGAATCGCCGGTATCAAACCGGCGAGCGTCCACCTCGACGGTCCCACCAATGCCGGAACCAGAATCTGAGCAACCATTTGATTTTCACCGCTTCCTAGAACAGCTGCGTCACCGCACCGCCGACCCCGTCGCCAAGTTTTTGCGGTCGTTCCTCATGGAGTTTGGCAAGAAGCAATGGATGGTCCACGAGCAAGTGAAGATCATTAGCGATTTCCTGACGTTTATCACAAATAAGATGGCCATGTGTGAGATCTGGCGAGACATATCGGATAGTGAATTCGATAATGCCAAGGAAGGCATGGAGAAACTTGTTATGAATCGTCTATATTCGCAGACTTTTGCACCAGCCATTCCAGCTCCGCCAACAATACCCAGAAGTGCAAGTCGGAGCCGGCGGAGGGAGTTAGAAAGGCTCCATGGGCCGTGGCGACGTGGCCAGCATCAGGAGGACATTGAGCGAGACGATATTCTGGCACAGAAGATTCGCATTTACAGCTGGGTCAACGAAACGCATCTGGATATCCCGACTGTGAGCGGCGGTGGACGCCGTTTCTTGAATTTGGCACAGCAAGGTATGTACTATGGACTATTTGGGGAGTTTTCCAAGGTTCCCACCTTCTGACTTTGCTTGACAGAATTATCAAAAATCAATGGCTACCGTGCTCCCAGGGATAAGGTCATTTGCATTTTGAACTGCTGCAAAGTCATCTTTGGTCTATTAAAGAATTCCAAAAAGGCCGACACATCTGCCGATTCTTTTATCCCCCTCCTGATCTATGTGGTTTTGCATGCAAACCCTGACCATCTTGTCTCTAACATCCAATACATCCTTCGATTCCGCAACCAGGATAAACTTGGCGGTGAAGCAGGGTATTACATCTCATCGTTGGTAGGTTTGACTTCCATACTGTTCTAGATGTCAAAAAGCTGACCTCTTTTAGTCTGGAGCGATCCAATTCATCGAGACCCTGGACCGCACAAGTCTAACCGTCAGCGACGAGGACTTTGAACGCAATGTCGAAGCTGCCGTGTCCGCTATTGCAGAACAAAACCGCGAATCCGAAACCTTCGAAGAGAAGCCCTCCATCCAACCCCCTTCATCTCAGCCCCAGGCCGGACCAAGCCGCAAAGAAACTACCCAATCCAGTGACGACGACACCTCCGCCCCAGTCGCAGGACTGCTACGCACGATCCAAAAACCTCTCTCCACCATCGGCCGCATCTTCTCGGACGAGCCAGATTCAGGTCCTGTCACTTCTCAAGAACACCCCCAGCCTGTCCCGACGCCCCAACCCGTTGTTGCTCCACCCCGTCTCACCCCGAACGTCTACCAGCCTCCTCGTGCAAGCAGCGAGGACAGCCGCCGCTCAGGTGATGAGCGCGCCCGCTCCGCCCACGGTAGGGGAACCGCGAAGAAGAATCTAACCCGCGTACTGGACGCCCAGGACGCCGCCGCACGTCAGGCCAGTGCTGAAGATGCGGAGGCGCGCCGCATACAACGTGCTGAACATAATAATGTCGTCGAGACACTTTCGAACATGTTTCCCAACCTAGACCGGGATCTTATCGATGACGTCGTTAAGATGAAAGAGGGGAGGTGAGTACTTTCTATCCTTGCAGATGTTCGATTGATATATTGGATTTTGATTAACTGTTCCTCGCAGGGTTGGCCTAGCTGTTGATGCTTGTCTTGCTCTCAGTGCAGAGTAGTATATAGAATAATGTAGCATCTTTGCTTGTTCGGGAATATCATGTCAGGAACAGTCCTAGCGGCAATGCTGTCTCTCTTGTCTTTGACTTGTAATCAAATAAACTCCAGGGGTGTATTCTCCTATGAAAAGATAGTGTGTAGCCTCCGTCTAGCAGAGGGCTGGGTATAGCTTATAGCTTTTGGATATGCGATCTATGCCGGCTAAATTACGCTACATCGCATCCAAACCAACCAGAACTATCAATTATTGCAGCTATAAGACCCAGATATCAATTTAATAGGGAAATAAAATATTTATATTCACCTATGAGCTGTTATGGAAAGGATAGTCATCGGCAGTTGAACAAGAGGCGAATGCCTCAAACCCCAAAAGATCCTCGGCTCATCTCCCCCGCAAAACCGCGGTCTCTCGGACTTTTACTAAACTCATTCTCTTTTACGGAGTACATCTTATAATAATTCTGAACTGGAATAAATATAATCTCTTCTCCCTAGAAGGGGCAACATTGCACACCATGTCGTCCCCCTTCCGCATTGTTGAGCATATCGTGCCCACGCAGCACATTAGGGAGTATCCTGGAGCCACGGCCAACGACCAAGAAGAGCCCTTACATCTGGCTGTGAAACAATATATTCCACTGGATAATCACAATCCACAACCAGGCGATATTACTATCCTTGGAGCCCACGCGAATGGCTTCCCCAAGGTATGTGATGCAAGGTGCCGAGGTCCAGAGCTGCCGGAGCCGCTTTCGGAGCCGCGCGCATTGCGATATGGCCTTCGAGACATACAATCAGCGATGTACTGATTATTCCTGGCAGGAACTATATGAACCACTTTGGGAGGAAATCTACGCTCGATCTAAGCAAAATGGGATGCGTATTCGCAGTATCTGGATGGCCGACGTGGCGCAAGAAGGCCAAAGCAGCGTGATCAATGAAGATTCCCTAGGAAATGATCGTATGTGATATTGATGTGTATGATAAGTAACTACGATGCTAACTTAAATACAGCCAGCTGGTTCGACCACCCCCGAGATCTCCTCCACCTAATCAATGTCAAGCGGGCTGAGATGCCCCGGCCTATCGTTGGCATCG
This sequence comes from Penicillium rubens, assembly GCF_028828025.1. NCBI lineage: Eukaryota > Fungi > Ascomycota > Eurotiomycetes > Eurotiales > Aspergillaceae > Penicillium > Penicillium rubens. The sequence continues at coordinate 8,542,480 of NW_026890600.1, forward strand.
GGCATAGCATGGGAGGCGCCCATCTGTAAGATTCAACAACCAAGAACATCCAGCAGCTGGCTAACACGACCTAGCACACAACTGTGTCTAATGCACCCCCGACTCATCCACACACTAATCCTCCTAGACCCAGTCATCCAGCGTCAAACAACCCAACTAGACAGTCTCAGCCTCCAAAAGAACAAGCGCGAGATCGCCAAAACAACCCAACTATCAACCCACCGGCGCGATATCTGGCCCTCGCGCCAAGCCGCCGCAGAAGGCTTCCGTCGCAGTCCCTTCTACCAAGCCTGGGACCCACGAGTGCTATCCCGCTGGGTCGAATACGGTCTGCGGGACCTCCCAACAGCCATCCACCCACTAGACCCCAAGACGAAAATAGATAAAACAACAGGACCCCCAGTAACCCTCCGAACCCCACTGCACCAAGAAGTGTTCACCTTCTCGCGGCCAAACTACACCAACATCCCGAACAGCACCAAGCCCGTCAACCGCGTCACTCACCCAGACCTAGACGCAACCCATCAAGACAGCTACCCCTTCTACCGGCCCGAGCCTGCCCGCATCTTCTCCCAGCTCCCGTTCCTGCGCCCCAGCGTGCTGTACATCTTCGCCGGCAAGTCGGATATGTGTCTCCCCGCTATGCGCGCCGATAAGCTCGCCAACACGGGTACCGGTCTGGGTGGTAGTGGTGGTGTTGCTGCGGGCCGGGTGCGTGATGTCTTCCTGGAGGAGTTTGGTCATCTCCTTGCCCAGGAGGCTGTGAATGAGTGTGCTGATGCGGCGGTTTCTTGGCTTGCGCCGGAGATCCGTCGCTGGCGTGCGGAGGAGGAGAGTTTCCGCGCGGTCTGGAGTCAGAAGTCGAAGATTGAGAAGGTTACTGTTGATGCGGAGTGGTTGAAGAATGTTCCTGCGCCGGCGCGAAGGCCGAAGAAGGCGGTGCAGAATGGGGAGTCGAAGCTGTAGCTGGTTCGGTTCGTTTGTATAGCTGTCTGGGTTTCGTGGCTCCTTCGTTCGTAGCGTTGGGCGTAAGTATAGAACCATGGATACTCTGATTTGGCGGGTAATTCTAGCACATGAATATAGAATGTCCAAGACTGCATCGTCTGAATGTTTTTCTATTGCTTTCAGATATTATGAATGAGTATGCCGAATCAACGATCATAGTAGTTCACAAGCCTGATTCCCATCTATAGCAACGACCCCGCGTGTCCCCACGTAGAAAGAAAAGAAGAAGAAGAAAAAAAGAGGTATCCTATATCTATGATCCAAAGCAAAAAGATCCGTCGCCAGGACGAATCGTGTTCGTGGAAGCTGTGCAAGAGCAACGACAGAGAATAAAAAACAGTGTTCTGCTCCGAGTCTCGCGGCAAAGGACAGACAAGAAGAAGCGTGGTATCCATTTCATGTTATGTCAGAAGTCACATTTGCAAGAGTGTGGTATATCGCCACCCATCAACGACGGGTACGAGTAAAGAACCAACTGGGAGAGAGAAAATGTCCGGCTGTTTCACGTTGACTTCTTGGCCCGGGATACCCCGTTCTCGGATGGTCCGCCCGAGGTGCGGATCACTTCGGGGATCTGCCAGAAGTGCGCCCAGCGCAGGTGGTATTCTTCTTGTCGGTTGTTGAGGCAATGGCGGAGCCAGATTCCCCATGTGATATAGAAATATGCACCAATGCCGGTCATGATATGCCTGCAAGAATGAATTAGCAAACAGTCAATAGTAATAGTGAGAGTTCAACGCATACCACCAGCCATGACCCTCCAAAAAGATACCCCATGGAAGACCAACAGAGCGGCGCATCCGGCGGATATCAGAGCAGAACACATTATCCAGGCTCCAGATGAAGAAACCTCCCAAAAACATGCTCAGCCCATATGCCACCATGAACCACATGGTCTTGAGGGTCTTCTGGTCGCGCACGTTCTCGTAGTGCTGGTGCTCCTTCGTCGGAACGGGGAGTCCCTTCTTCTGGCGGGCTAGGCGGTCCTCCTCCGTTGAGTGGCGCCATTTGGGTCGGAGGGTCACTTCCATAGTGTGCATGCTGCGCAGGACGACGACGGTGGTCAGGAGTGCGTAGGCGTTCTGGTGGAAGACTGGGTCTTGGAGGTAGTGGTAGTACAGGGTGATAAATACAGCGAGACCTGCGAGCGAAATTCCGAGACAGACTCGTACGATGGTGGACCGAGAGTACGAGAATGAGGCATAGGCCATAAGGCAGGTAGTGTAGATCATTGAGAGTTCGTCCACTAGTTGCATAGGGTCTATTGCGAGGATTCACCGGTCAGCATTGCTCTTGCGATCACTCATATCTCGTTTTAGGCATGTTTGGTGGATACCCCCGGTTTAAACCAGATCTTGGGGTTGGGAGGGGTATAACATAACCCTGGAGGGACACTTGCATTTGAGGGTCGAGTGAAACAGGAAGCTCCCTGTTCCGACTACTAGGTAGCCAATGAGGGCGACCGTGAAGATTTGATCATGTCCATTGCGACGGCAGCTTCTTATCCCCTGGACTCCAAGCCACATGAACAGCAAATTCGTGAGTGTATTGACAATCTCCGCGGCATACTCGGTAGCATAATAGTCCTGGGGGAAAGGGATATTAGCGTAGTTCTCTCTGTACGCGTCACTTCTTGTACACACCTCTTCGCACCAGTTCAAGGTGGAAGTGACAGGTTCCCAGTATCCGTCCTTTGCGGGCGGATACGGAAAGAAGGGCAAAGACCAAGGCATTATACTGTATACCAAGGTCGGAAAAAGAGAGCTGTGAGTGAAGCTCTCTGCAACATACAACATATAAAAGGTCAATCCGAAGGGAAAAAGAAAAGACAACAACGAACCACATGACGTCGATTACCCACGGGGCTGTCTGGTCCGTGCGCACTCCGCGAGATGCCGGATGCGGGTTCTCTGTTGACTGACTTGCTCCTTATTACTCTCTTAACCCTCTCTATATTCTATTTATATTCAGTAGTGATGCTGCATTTGAAACTATATGAAACAAGATTCGTATGCGTTGTGCAAGTAGTACTGCAAATGATCTACATAGTACAGAAGTACAGCCTCAAGGTCCAAGAGCCGCATGAAGGATGGTATGGCAGGTATACGATAGATTATACTATACATAGTTAACTTTGGAATACATGAATATGAGCTATTAATTGGATTAATAGTAGACTTTTACTCTTCTACTCTATACTCCGTACATATTGTACAATATGTTAACTCCAAGCGGTGTGGCTTATCGATAGCCATAACCCGATGACTTCACTAGTTTCAACGTCTTTTCGTGACCTCGGCATATCCAACACTTGAAAATTACTATCTTGTTATCTTGTTCAATTCTATTTCCCCTCATTTACTCTGTGGAATGCAAGCTGTTGCCCATATTTGGCCGTGACCGTCTGTCTTCGTGGACTTTTTGGTTTTGTTTTTTGTTCTTTATTTTTTTACGCATCCGGATCTCGACGCCTTCTTGACCGTTACGCATACACGACGCCCATGGACCTCGATCTAGCATTGAATCTTTGATATTTAAACTAAATATATTCACTGCCGTCGCCTTTGCGGTCCGAGTTGGCCAGCAATGTCAAACAATAGCACCTTAACGGTACCACAGGTGAAAACGAGCACCTCAAAAAGTATGATCTCTGTTCAAACCCCAATACTTCTCCTTCCCTTGCTAACCATAATCTTCTCATTGCTTCAGCCTCAAAAACACCCTTCCACTTTGCTGCCGGTCTTTGCTCTGGCCTTACCTCCTCCATCCTCCTCCAACCCGCGGATCTCCTCAAAACTAGAGTCCAACAATCCCAGGGAGCAGCCCTCCTCCCAACCTTGAAGGCGATCATATCCTCTCCGAACCCAATCCGTGGATTATGGCGTGGCACCCTCCCTTCAGCCCTCCGCACCGGCTTCGGGTCAGCACTATACTTCACCAGTCTCAACGCCTTGCGCCAAGCCGTTGCACAATCCAACCCGATGGCCCTAGCCAGTCCGGTAGCGAGCGTTAGATCCTCCTCGGTCCTCCCCAAACTCTCCAACACAGCCAATCTTGCCACGGGAGCCGTCGCAAGAGTTGCTGCAGGCTTCGTCATGATGCCCGTGACGGTGATCAAGGTCCGCTATGAGTCAGACTACTACGCATATCGCAGCTTAGTAGGCGCAGGCCGGGATATCGTCCGCACTGAAGGCCTGCGTGGGCTCTTTGCAGGATTTGGCGCTACCGCCGCTCGCGATGCCCCATACGCGGGCCTCTACGTTCTGTTCTACGAGCAATTGAAGCGACGGTTCGCCTTGATGGCCGCACAGCCCTCTAATAATGGCGACACACCAAATGCGGTTTCGTCCTCGTCAATAAACTTTGTCTCCGGCGGAGCAGCCGCTGGTATGGCAACTGCAATCACCAATCCTTTTGACGCCGTCAAGACCCGGTTACAGCTGATGCCTGCCAAGTATGGGAACATGTTGCATGCTACCCGCTTGATGATCCACGAGGATGGCTTGCGCAGTCTCTTTGGTGGACTTGGTATCCGCATGGCTCGCAAGGCCATTAGCTCCGCGCTGGCATGGACTGTCTATGAGGAGCTCATCCTGCGCGCTGAGAAGCGGTGGGAAACGAATTCCCAGATTGGTCTTTAGGCTCGCATTCTACCTGCCCCCTTGGCTATCCCTCTCCACATATCATACGCATTCCACTTTCTGTATTATAGTTCAGGCCCGTTCTAGCTCGCATCTGGGTCCGTGCTGGGACGTGCATACCTGCATTGGGATTGGCCCAATGGGAGTTTTTATACGGGGCTGAAACCTGACATGTATATTGTACTGCATCTGCACATATTGCCTATCATATAATTCCAACCCTCAACTTTTCCATTTATACTATGGGTATCCCCGAATCTAGCTATACCAAGCACATATGCCCGCCAAATGTTTGCCAGCCCTATAAACTGGGGGAGACGGTGGACTGGACATAGGGCAGGCTGGTACAACGAGAGAGAAGATGGAATCAAAATAAAAACAAGGTCGTCAGCTCATATCGCGTTACTGTACTACCACATACTCTGTGATATAAAAATAAAATAAAACGAAAAGGAACAGATATCAACACTGCACAACTCAGCAGAATTTCAACAAGAAATAGTCCAATCAGACCGGGTCTCAAGAAACAAAGCAATAACGAGGTTCAAATAGAAAGCCATGGATATCGGTGAATCCGAATTTCCTGTCCAACCAGCAACATAATCAGGACAGCGCAGAATAGCAGACGCTTATCCAAAGATGCGCACCCGGCCTGAAGGGCTCTTCTTCCGGACCAAGAACAGCTTGTCCTTTTTGCGGTCGTTGACTTTTAGTTCGGTCATCGAGTGGGAGGTCGAAGCGATGACCTTGCCCTCGCGTAGGCGTCTGGTGTGGGCGAACAGTTGTTCTTGGAACTCGTCGTCTATCCACTTTTTGATGATGATATAGTTGGTGTCGTTCTATGAACATGTTAGTTTCCATTGCATACATATGTACACGTAGGGTTATCATTCTTACCTCGTCCCAGTCCCAAGGTAGACCATAGGCGATCAAAGTATCTGGCAGCAAGTGCTTGCGATGGACCTGGTATAATGTCAGTTAAGCCCCCTTATATATAGTTAGAGGGAATATAAAATAGGGTAACTGCATACCTTAATCCAGGTGAGCTTGGTTTCTTCTTTCTCCTTCTCCTTTTTCTCCTTTTCCTCCTTCTCCTTTTTCTCCTTCTCCTCCTTCTCCTTCTTCTCCTTTTCTTCCTCCTCTTTCTTCTTCTCATCATTCTTTTTCTTATTGACGATAGCATCGATCTCTTCGTCGGAATAGCCAAGGCTACGAAGGTGTTCACGGAACTCCTGCGCCTTCTTAATCGCCTCCTCCGCCTGTCTTTGCTTCATCCGCTCCTGTTCGAGCTTCCACTCCTCAACAGCAGCAGCCTTCATGGCGAGCTCCTTCATCCTCTTCTGCTCGGCCTCCCTCGCTTTTCGCATATCCTCATCCCGAATCTCCTGGATAAGCTTCTGACGCTCCTCCTCTTCTTCCTTCTGCCGGGCAAGCTCTTTCCACTTCTCCTCTCGGACAAGCTTCTCCCTCTCCTCTTCTTCCTCCTTCCTCCTTGCAAGTTCCTTCCACCTCTCCTCCCGCACGAGCTTCTCCCGCTGTCCTTTCTCATCCTGCGCACGCGCAAGCTCCTTCAGCCTCTCCTCCTGTAGTTTATGTCTAACCTCCTCTTCCTCAGCAGCAGCCTTCTTTTCCATAGCGAGCATCTTGAGCTGATAGCGCTCTTCGGCCTTGCGCTCCTCCTCCGCGGATTGTTCCTTGTGCTCGAACCGGGCCAACTTAGCCAGCTTCTGCGCCAGCTCGTCCTCGTACGCCATCTCCTCTCTGAGCTCGTGCATCGCGTGCGGATCGGGATGATCCTGATTTATAATAATGTTCTCGCGCTGCTTTTCGCTGCGCTTACGAGACTTCTGCACCTCGCGCTGCAGTCGTTCGATCTCCATCTGATGCTTCAAGAGCTCTCTGTCATGCCGGTGATTGTCATGCTTCAGCAGTTGGTTGCTCATGTCCTGCCGGAGGTCATTTTGGTCCAGCATGTGCTGGCGCATGGCCAGCTCGGGGTCACGGTGGAAGGGGGATGCATCCCGCGAGAGGCTGCTGACGGCGCGTCGGCGGCGCCGTGGCCCCGGCACATCCAAGACATCGTCATCATCGTCATCAAAGCGGTCGTGGCGGTGGTGGTGGTGGTTGTTGTGGCTGTGATGGTCGTCGATGAACCGCTGCTGCACATGTCGAGACTGGGGCCTGTTCTCCGAGCGGCTGTTTGACTTCACCCTTTGCTCATTGAAAATCATTACCGGTGGTGATGGTGCCACTGGTGGATCGCGTTCGCGACGTCGGCCGCTTGTCGAGGCCGACCGTTGCACGCGGGTTTGGATTGGTGCCAGGTACTCGCGAGAGATGACTTCCGGGCGGCGGTGACGAGAGTGTGAGCGCTCGCGGATATGGGTTTGAAGACCTGTTCGCCGGGTGGTGATGTCGGTCTCGAACTCCGAGTCATTCGAGGAGTAGTCATCGTCGTCAAACATTGCTTGTACGGGCATTTTGGCGGGGTTGCGAAGAGTATGCGAAGAGTACGCGGGTATGGATAGTATAGATTGGGACCCTGATAGATAGGGGCCTGAGCGGGGTTATCAGGTGCAGGTGGCAGATGATAGGCTATATATGAGCACCAGGAGAAAGCGAAAGAAATGAGAAGCAAGCTGAAGAACAAAAAAAGATGGGGGCCAAAAAAAACAGTCCCGAATTTGTATAGGAGAAGTGTGCGCTTATCAGCCAAAGCGGGGGAGGGGCTGGGGGGAGAAAGAGAAAGAGAAAAACGAGGGCCTGGATTACCTTTTTATTTATTCAGCTGGGCATCATGGGCGTATGGGCGTCATTTTTAATTCCTGCAGTTCAGCCTCATGGCGCATAATCCGTGGATTCGACTCGGGAATGGTTTCTACTCTTATATACATACTCCTATACCCATTCTGTTGAGACTCAAGCTGATATACTTCCATCTTTCCTCTCTACGTTCTACACCCCCACGCACCCTTCCCCCCTCTCTCTCTTCAACTTCAACTCAAGAGTTCCAAGGTTGGGATACATAGCATCGTCATCAGGCCCCCACTTCGAGTCCAATCTCGAGATTAATGTTAACGCCCTTAACAACTAGCCACTCTAATATTAATTCGTCTAGACCCCACATCAGACATGTCCGCTGCATAAACCCCCCAAACATGAAACAATATCTTTCGTATACGCCACTTAAAATAGCCACGATCGGACCCTTCGCGCTAACTTTCCGTGAGACGCTGAGAACGAATTTAAAAGACAAACGGCGGTTACTGAAACTATATTGTACGATCGACTCCTTTTCTGTTGGATGATCTTGTCGCTCGCGTCTTGAACTTGGAGTTGGACTCGAGTTTGGGTTTATTGAGGCGCTGGTTTTTCTACCTAATCTTGGAAACTAGGAGTTCGAAATACTATTCGTTGCGATGTAGATTGGGCACCAATGGTGTTTCATGTTTGTCTATCCTGATCTATATCCATTTCGATACATGGTACCTTCCCGGGTGGGGCTTTTCTATCCATGGATCTTAGTTGCCGCCCTTGGGGAGGGGCACCTGCGCAAGTTAGCATATTTCAGTCCGGACTTTGTCCGCCAGCATCACGTGTTGTAACTAAGAAGCCTATGGGTGTTTTAGCTTATCCATGATCTAGGAATTGTCATATTCGACTGACCTGAGTGCCTGAAAGATCTGCCGTCTGGACTGCTCGCACAGGTTAGGCCGTGTTTCCACGTAGGTTTGAATCTGGAGTGAGGTCGTTCATACATACATGCATCTAAGAACGTGATACCATCCACGGAATGCAACGAGGGACCTGTGGATGAGCTCGGCTGTTCCCATGAAATGACCCATGGACACCTGACTTCTGCACCCGACTTTCTTCTTCCTAGTTTCTACGTCACGCCTATGAACATTCATATTTGACTTCATGTGTCTAGGTTCTCGAAGACCGATATCCATGTATGTTGTACACAGCTCTGCGTGGGTCTACAATACCTGGCTACATCATCTTTTGAATGCAATCCAACGCGGCTAAATGAAGCATCGCTAGTGGTTATATACTTCCACCGAGTGAGAAACTGTACCCCAAAAACTTTTCCATGCCAGTGAAGACCATCGAAAACTGCGCTCCTCGCTGCATCTTCTACCTATACTTTACTTTGATGATCTAACTTGAAGCCTCCTGACCTAACCTTATAAGTACCATGGCTCAAAAAATTACTACAGGGTAACCCTCGGACTTTTTCTAGCCTTATATCCAACCTACACATATAGCGCCCCAATGCAAGCCACACCTATAATAAGCTATCTGTGAAACAGCTACAGTGGCAAAAAAGGTACATTTTATGTCAAAATGTACTCCGTACAACGCACTGTCCATCTCTATTTCCAGACAGGGGAACCCTGTCATTGCAATAACAGCGACAAGGGCACTTGCTCGCCCACCCAACGGCCATTCTGTGACTTGCTGCCAGTATCGCAAGTTGCCACAATGAACAAGTCCATCACATGGCATTGTTCCACGAATTATGCGCCGTTGGTTCTCATTCCAGGAAATGGGTTGCGTTGCCCAGATATAACTACGTCATTTTTAATATACGCAGTGGGGAACATGGGCGTTGATGTAGTCTGAGTGGGATGACGCCGATGGCGTTAGTATGGTAGCACATGAAAGCCCTACAATGTACGATGTATGTTGTATATGATATAGTTAGAATTATGCATGATTTTATGATTAATCTCTTTTCCGTTCCCTTACAATCTTGGAAGGTAGTTGCAGATCTTCAGGTATGCTTTCGACTAGACAGCGCTTGGCATATCAGCCCTACCAAATTGGCATTTTGGTGAGATGCTATAAAAATATTATGGCTGCATAGACACCTTATGTATGTCGCATACTAGAAAGGCGAGAGCGAAGTAGATTTAACCGTGCTTCGCATTTGAGGACCCTTGCATCGTTGACAATGACAGCTGCAGCACAATAAGCTACCACGGCCCCACAATGCACTTTTCGAGACGCAACTAGTACAATGAACATTAAATCTTGGGATGTTGGCACCGGGGCTACATACTTCTCTCGATGGCTCTCTCTCGCCAGACGGCCTAAAGTCAATCAATTCTTGAATCCAGATTTAGGTATTGGCAAAGGAATCGCAGAAGATGGAGGTATACGTAAAGAGGTTATCATGGCACCTGTGAAGGCTATTTGCTCGCTTGATTCATCCAAGAAAGATATTTTTGCAAACAATAACTCCTGGGTATCTAAGTCACCAGCCTAAACCCAAGTATGTATAGTCGCCAGAATGTGACCAGGCCAGCCGGACATAGAAGGGCAACCATTTCTACCTTCCCTGTATCTCCACTGGGCATAGTATATCGTATCCACTCGTCAGCCTCGAGATGACGGCGTCTTCAAGCCATCCAACGGTGTCCCAGATCAACCCGAAAGGAAAAGACGAAGCAGAATCAGCACTGTCTGCTCCCTTCCATTGAGATTCACATTCGCGAGAATCGCTGAACCTTTGGTATGAAGATACCACAATCAAGGATACCCGCCACATGGGAGCGCATCGCGTTCACGTCTTGCTCTCGTCTCATATTCTTATTTCAACAATTTGTTCACGCCCTCCCACCAGACTTGAGAATCTGCTCCAGGTTCTCCCGACTCTTCTGGTTTGTCGTCTCGTGATATTGCAGCTTCTTCTCGAGGTTGGAGATCTCAGTGGTGGCCTCGCCGCTCTCACGCGTAAGACGCTTGTTAACTGTGTCGACGGGAACATTGACGAACCTGGAACAGGGCAATAAGTCAGTCTCAGTTTCACGAAAAATAGAGCCAATGAAAGTTTCCCCGACTGTCTCTGTTTCGGAGTCGCAAAATTGAGAACAGGAGACGAGAAACGAAAATAAATAAGAAACAAAAGACAGGAAAAGGAAAATAAAAATTAAAAATAAAAATGCTCACATCTTTCCGACGCCCTCGTAAACCCTCGTCTCGGAAGGTAACTCAGACAACTCCTTCGATGTAAGCTGTAGCATGCGGATATCGCGCTGCTTAGCCGTCATATGAGCCTTGGTGATACTGATCTGCTGCTGCGAGGCGATCGCACGGGTCTCAATCTCCTGGAGGAGCTGTAATTGTTAAAAGCATCAGCAATTGCACACTTTCATTGGAATTGACTTCCTCAATCGGGAACCGGAGAGAGACAAGAGGCTGAGTGAGACCGAATTGACTTGGCACACAACTTCCCCTGGCCATCTGCTCGCAGTATACGACTTAAAAGCGTGAATTTATCCAGTCCAAGACTCACCTTTTGGAGAGCTTCGTTGGGAATCGACATCTTGGCTGTGGATGTTGTTTTGGGAGCTTGAATGTGGTTGAGGGGTAGGAGGGGTGCGGAGGAACGGGCGGAAGTGAAATTGTTTTGTTGTCGTGGACTCCAGATTAGTGATTTGATTATCTTCCTGGAGAAAGTATGTATCGACTGATTTGGCTTTTATTGAAACAATCTCGTAAGGGTGTCCCTATGCAATCTCTTGATCAACAGAATCAATTCGCCTTGCCCGGCGAGGCCTTTGGGGTCAAGGCGGTGGGCAGGCGGGGCGGTGGAGTATTGCCTGACTTAGGGCTCGGGGTATACGAGAGAGGTATACGAGAAGTGTGTCAAGTGCCAGAGAAAAGCATTGGGCCTGTGTTGGGCATGGCAGACGTATTTGTCTCTGCTCTGTGGGTCTTCATTGAGAGGACCTACCTAGGTTAGGTCAATATTGGCTTCGGCAATACACACCGTATGGATTTCCTGTCTAGGAAGGGCGAGCTTAACAATGAGCACCTTGAGTTAGAAACAGACAAGATGATAAACGGGAATTTCAGGGTTTAGGACCCTTTGTTAGCAGCATCTATATGTACTCTTCAACACAAAGGGCATAAATCCATACATCTTTTGTAGACACCAGGCACATGTAACAGTGTTTTGTACTTGGTTTCATTCGAAGGGGACAAACCCCGTTCGGATCTTATACCTAAAGCCTTCTGGAATTTTTAATTCAATGAGAAAGATAAGCTTGAAAATCCTGGCGACGCCACAAAAACATGGGAAAGAAACATGGCGATGTTGCCCCATCGGGGCATTCTAGGATATGGCAACCGCGTGCGAATCTCTCAAGTAGCGGTGTGATAGAGTGTGATAGAACAAGACAGAACGATATATAATGCAAGCCATGAGATCAGACATCTCTAGGGAGGGATATCACTGCCGTTTCCAGCATAGGACAGAAGCGATTACCGAGAAGGTCCGTGTGGGTGCCAATCTAGCTGAGACAAATCTAGCTGAGACAAGTGACAGTCAACGCGACCTTTTACCCTAATGTTCAATGGCTTTGGAGATAGGGGAAATTTGTATGGAAATTTGAGTAGGCAAAATCAATGCGCATTGGAAAAATCACGATTCCCTCCATAATTCCTTGAGCGTGAAAATGACAGAAATCTAAAAGCCCTAAGCATCGAATCGAGTTCCAGGCAAAACCGAAAAATCAAATGAAAGTAAGACAAATACCAGATTGACTGGCATGGCAGCATGAAAAGGAAAAGACAAAAGGCCAAACCAAGGAGATCATGAACCACATACAACCCAAGCTCAAACTCCGTACCCCACTGAGCTTTTTGTTTTGAAAAGCCCATCGGCGTGGCCAACTCTTGCTCCATCCTCAGCCAGGAGTGCTGCAACAAGAAGTCGGTCAGCCCAGATTCCCAATGACACAGTAGACGTATGAAATGCCTTTGGGATAGCCATGTTTGACTTCCTGCCAGCGCCTAGTAGCTGTTGGAGTTGGGCTCAGCGGAGCACCACAACTCGAACTCAGCGCCAGTAGGGTCAGCCATGTTTTCATGGCGAGGCATCTCCCATGATGGATCACGGTTCTCGATGCTCGGCATGCTGGGGAGGTAGGCAGGGGTCATGCTAGGATGAGCGTATGAAACGGTGCTGGGAGACATGGACGGTGCTGATGAGGCTGCGTAAAAGCCGGACTGAGTCTCGTCAATCCAGGTAGGATATGAGCCAGGATTAGCGGCGTAGGAAGGACCGGCCATGGCGCCAACTCCAGAAGACTCGCCACCGTTGCTCAGAAGGCGGGGATCCATGTCGTGCATGGGGAGATCTTGCGATGGGTGACCAAGCTGAGGCTGGAGCAACTCGTGGTGAGAACCACCAGGGAGTCCAGCGAGGGAAGAGCCATATCCCATATCCTGCTGGTTTGGGCTGGTGGGGCGGTAGTGCATGTCTCCGTAAGATTCGGAAGCGTGGAGAGAGCTGGGCTGTACCACTGGGAGGCCACTCGGGTGGCTTGTGTTTTGCCACGAGGGGTGAACGTATCCGGGTGTCATCATGGAGTCAGGCCCAAATGGCGAAGAATCCCGGCTACTGTCGTAGTAGGCCTCTTCAAAGCTTTGGGATCGTGAGTGGGCGTAGGCAGACCCGTGATACGTAGTGGACCCAAGGTCACTCTCCATGTCAGAGAAACCCCCGTCATCAATGATGCGTCCTGGCGTGAGGGCAGGAGAGCCGCTTTCACGTCGACTGGGAGTGGCCGCGGCTTTGTTGGGCGAGAACTTGTAGTCTGGGTGTGTTGCAGCATGGTTGTCACGTTCTTGCTTCGCCAGGTCTTCGTATTTTTGGCGAACCTCCGCGGGTTCTAGCTTCCAGCCCTGGCCCGCGATCTTTGAGACAATTTGGTGGTTGTTCGCACCCACTAGTCTCTTGGTGCGCTCTGCGTATGCAGACCGATACAGCATGAAGGAATTCATGGGTCGAGAGATCTTCCCATTCTTCTTGCGGACCTCGTCCTGTCGCTCAGAAGCAGATCGAGACACCCAGGCGTCCATATCTTTGATAGGAGTAGAGTGAAAAGATTCAGTAAGTTGACTGATTGGGCCATCGAGCTTGATATCTGAATCGGAGAGTTCTCTCCGGTTATTCCGGCGTCGCTGTTTGGCTGTCTTCTTGGGACGAGTGCGCGGGGACCCCGACTGTGACCAAGATGACGAAGGGGTCATCACAGTAGGTGATCCCATTGAAACGAGATCTTCATCAGACGCTGGAGGAGGCGTGGTAACCTGGGCACCAGACATCATAATCTAATTTTGTCAGTCTTACGCGCGGACAAATGACAACATGGGAGTCGAACTTACCGATTGAGAAGGCATGTTGTGAGAAAAACTGGGGGTGGTGTAGAACGGAGGAGAACCGTAGTGCTAGGATGGTTAGCATTGCTATCGGGTAACAGCCAGAAGACAAGGAACTCACCATTTCTTGACCACTGTTGATTCTGTGACGAGGCACCTGCATGTCGATGCCCACAGGTCGGTACACCCCAGGGCCTTGGTAGGGCTCTTCAGGCAAAGGATGTCCATCTGTAGACTGGGGAGGGGTAGGAGGAATAGGTCTTGCCACTAAAGTCATTGTTGTGATCTTTTAGACCCTGGTAGACAAGATAAAAGATATGTTGATAGAGGTTGAATCGCAAGGAAGCTAGTCCGGCGAGAGTAAAGAAGAGAAAGAGAATTTCCAGAAAGAGGAAAGAAGTGGAAGAGATGTAGAATAAAGATATTCTCTGCCGTCCTACCCAGATGGTGGGTTTGTCTTGCAGTTGAGCTCCCCTGAAAGAGAGGTCTCAAACACGACTGCAGATGAATCTGCTGGCAGGTGAGACAAACACTGCAACAATCCAATTGGACGAAGTGTGTGGATGTAAGTATGAAAGTAACTAAGTGTGAATATCAAGCTGATATGTTCAAAGAATCCGAGAGACAAAAAGCCAAAGACTTGAAGATTGGGAAATTGAAGATTGAAAGATGGGCGGGTCTCGAAATTAAATAGAATTGACAGCAGAGGGGAGACGAGAAGATACGCAAACTGCCGGAGGCTGAAACTGATTCAAGAAGAAGGCCTGGAATACAATACGCATGGCGTGGATCTATTTCTCTTGGTCGATGGTTAGTGTTTTTTTTTTTTTATATACATTTAATAAATTAAAATATTTAGTATTTAGATTTAATTAAATCGAGTTATTTTATTTTAGCATTTGTTTTATTTATTTTATATACTTTTTATTTTTATTTTTATTTTTATTTTTATTTTTCATTTCTATTTCTTTATTTCATTCCCTTTTCCTTTCTACTCTAAATCCAGTGGGGGCGTTCACGGCAGATTGTTTACCTTTTTGGTCCTAGTTGGATCTGCTATTGGCTTGATATGCACTAATTTTCTACTGGATCTCCATTCAACGCCTATAATAGTATGATTAATATGGCATATCTGTTACACCCTTCACGGATAATATCTCAAACATCTAGTCTTTGTGCCAGATTTGGAGAACTACAAATAGCACAGGGCGAAAGAGAAAGGTTCGGAAGATTGACGATGCACCGAATAACCCCGGCAAGAGAGTCCACATAGGCCCCAGTATGGAGCCATTACATTGGAGGTGCAGACCATGGACCTGTAGGAACTTTCCAACGCCCGATACCCGGGGATGCAATAGGCCAGATTCAAAAAGCAAATGGAAAAGAGATTTCTGGTACCGGGGTAAGAGGGGCTTAGATGCCAGGTTTAGGAAATATCCATAGTTTGATCTTAGCTTGGATGCAGGGTCGTTGGAATGTTTGCTTTTATTTTATTTTATTTTTTTCTACTCCGTATACGTCTTGACACTTTGACATTCAGAAAAAGCAATCACAGAGAGGCGTATAGATGATGCAAGTATCCAGAAAGATGTTAGCTTGGAGAGAAACGGGAAAATGATGCACTACAAGCATGTAGTTCATTGCTGTCAAGCGCGGTATACGTGATACTGTATAACACCCTCAATTTGAGGCGTTTAGATAACTTAGCAGAGTAAAATTAAAGCTGCAAAATATACTATGAATCATAACTATCCCAGTAACCTCCACTAGTTATTACACCGATTCGAGTCATGAACAATTTTTACTAGAGAGACTTATTCCACGGTTCAACCACCGGGCGATTGGGCTAGTTTCCCTCAAGAGTTCCTCAGATAGATTGCTCAGATCATCAACCATGGATTGCTATACAAAAAAAGGCAACAGCCTAGATTTAGATTATTGGTTCGTAATGTCGGATCCGGGGACTTCGGGGCAAGTTTTCCCTTTTTCCTCTCTAGCGCCATTATTAATCGACGTCAAGGAGTCTCGGGGTCTGAGCTTCGGGGGGAGACGTTCTATCGCGGCTGTAGTGGAGTAAGTGGACCCTCACTGATCGACGGTAACTTGACATCGGTTCCACGGTTCAAGTCGATATCGTGACCAGAAAACGGGCGACAAGTCCAAAGCGCCACATGAATGCTGATTGGCTAGGCTCCACCGGGGTTATGTATCCGGCGAAGGCCCAAGCCAGGAATGGCTGAACTGGTCCTTGGCACTGGAGTATTTTCTGGGCGTGACCAGTCTTGCCCTCATTTCTACCACCTGGGCACTTCTCAGGTTTCCTTCGATACTCCCCGGCTCGTGTCATTTCAAGTAATACAGGAGATTGGACTTTTAGACTTTGATTTGCACGGAAACGCCGATCTATAACTTGTAATGTTTCGATGTTCGGACTTCGGAATTCGGCCTTACCAGTTCGCACTTCGGCCTGACCAGTTCATCCCAGATTCATCGTTGAAGGTCAAATCTATGCCAACGCCATAGGAAGTCATGAACTCATTGAACTCAACATCCCTGGAGGATCTCCCCGAGTAATATTGAGTAATATTGTTGATCCTCGTCATTACTCCATACATGCATGGCGGTTCGCGCTTACTCGGGGACATACCTAATTCCAGATCAAGACTAGCGGATACAAGCCTGGGGTGGACGTTGCTTTGACGGTGCCCCTCGCCAGACCCCAAGATAGGTCAATGGATACAAGGATTGTTTCCAAAAGATTGGATGTGGCTGTCTACGATGTACGGTGAGAGACCAACCAAGGCCTGTGATTTTTCTGGAAGGGATCATTTCCCACGCACTGGCTCGTGGGCTGTTGGGATCTTGAACGCAGGAACCAGCCACGTTATTGCATGGCTCTCGCTGCGTTGAAGTCTTGGCCATGCATGTTTTTCTTTGTTTGGCCCTCCACCCTGTCCTTGTCGGGCGCTCGAAAACCGTCTAGAGGGACGCAGAATGTCAATCAATTACTCGAATAGTGGAGAGCGTGCAGATGCCATGTGTGATCTACGAACTGTTGGAAGGCTGAGACATGCACTGCATGGCCGTGTGGGTTACCCCTCGATCAAAGAGCCCGGGGAGTAGACACAAGCCTGCGCTTTGAGCTTATCTTTTCTCTCTTTTTTTTTTTTTTTTTTTTTTTTTTTTTTTTTTACTTTTTTTATCTCCAAGACGGCCCTGTAAGGAATCCTGTAAGCATCTTATTCGCCCTGGTCCATATGCCGTGATGTTATGGGCCAAAATGTATTCCACGTTTTGCATAGTCAAGGCGTTCAAAGAAATAACATTGAGGGGGCAACAAAGCTCCCTCCGCCGACTCGGGGAGAATGGCATCGGGAAGTCTGACCAAACTTAGTTTGTAGTGCTCCGTATACAAACCCCATTCGATAGTCGAAATACCTCACCGATGCCCGGTCCCTGAAGTCGTATAGTTGATACTGCGTATCAGGCTTCTAGCTTTGACGCAGATGCAGATCCTCAGATACCGAATTCCTGGGACCAAAAATGAGGGATCAATAGTATATTCCCCCGCCGTCTCGGCCGCGGACGGCGGAATTACCTGTACCAATAGCCAACGGCCCCTGGCAGCCGGGATTCCCAACTCCCAAATCCCGTTTCGACGAATCGACGGTATTCACAATGAAGGGCTCGGGCCTCTGAGCCACTACTGCAACCTTTTACCCGTTCACGAACCCTTCTCTAAGAAGTATGAACCCGATTGACAGCCAGGATCACCCCGCTCAAGCCTCCACAGATGTCCTTCGAAGACCTTCTAGAAGGCTGGCTCGACGGAAGAGGATAAGCTCCAACTCTAAACGTTCGGATGGTCGCAGTTCAATCTGCTGACTCGACTGCTTTGGGATTTCAAAGTGCACAGATCTCCACACTGTCTCACTGGCAAACGGCGATGTTTCGTGTTGCCCTTCTCTTTCACCCCCTGATCGCCTGTTCCTGTGTTTCGAGTGTTTCTAAAGATATCTTCGTTTCAGGTTATTCCTATCGTGTTCATTGTTGATGCTATTTTTGTAGTGACAGAATGAGAGAAAGAGAAAGAAGGTCGGGGCACTGGCCAACATCATGGGGAAGGAGACCTGCATTTGATAATGAGGACCAGTGTAAAAGAAGAGTGAAGGGAGCGACTGAACAAGGCCAATTTGTCACTCGCATTCTTATTAGAGGCCACTTGAACATGATCCCCGATACCCCGAGACCCCGACGCTCCCATGTTCCGCCCCTGAACCCTGTACGTGGTCCCTCATAGTCGTACGCCTCTTGCAGGGGCCCCGGTTGAGACCGCCGAACCGGCCGAGTATGGTTATCACTGTTGTTATCTTGCGATCTGCTTGAATTTCCCCAACAGGTTAGTCGACGAATCAATCTGTCTTCGTGTCTGTGTCCAATTTCCGGCCTAGCTGTTTTCGATCATGGCCACGAACGCCTACCTGTTCAAAGAGGTTCGTACGACTCAATTGCAAGTGCCACTGCCGATACCCAAAGTCGTAGTCCACGGCTTACGGTCAGGCCGCACATTACGAGGGGACAGAGGAGCGGGGAGAAGTCGTACCATAATTGGCGAACCAAAAGAAGTTCCCAAAGCACAAGCCACGCGCAAACGGCGGATCGCCATGGAGATTCAAGTTCATCTGTCCCCGACATCGAGCCCCATAAAGCCTAACTCTATCCTATCAAACCCTATTGACATAATATTGACAGAATGCCTCGAGGGTACCCGATAAATAACCCTGGAACGGCAAATAAGCCACTACCGACATATGGGTGGGTAATATAGAGATCTGATCTGTGCTAAATTCCCAGACCGCCACGGCCACGAGGTGTCTCCTGCGCAACCTGGGAACAGCTAGAGATTTGATTTGTGGATATATACCAGGGTCTGATGCGCTTGTAACCCAAAACGGAGAAAGGGTCGACTGCAATAACCTGCAAGCCTCAGCCAAAAACATGGCGGTGTTCTCCACCAGCAAAACCAATAGGTAGATTCCCTCCCCCCAATTGGTTCAAGACTGAGATCGTTGACGGTTTATCTGCCAGAATGCGCACGGACGACAGAGCTTTGTGAGTGCAGTTCATGAGCTGGCGTTCGTGCTTGTAGATTCCTTTCTTTCTGTTCCTGTGGCATTTTTTGGTGATGTTGCACTTAACCCGTTGTAGTTAATGTATGGAAGTCATGTTATCACGTTTATCCTTACGTTGAATACACATTCTTCCAAGGTTTGTTTCTCCCCTCTCTCTTTTCTCTCTTTTCTCTCTTTTCTCTTTTTACTTTTTTTTTCTTTTGCCAATGCCCGCTAGCTTTTCATAGAGCAATGAGTGTCGATCGTCATATCGACGATTTAGGAAACAGACTTTCCCCTCGAACCCCTCAGATGTGGAAAGTTGATATATGTGATTTGGGTGTCACAACTTTAACGCCCGACTCTCTTCGGAGTGACCGAAACGCGAGGAGTGCTTGGTTCGTATTAGTCAGCTTGTATAGACTGGCTGAGATTGGCTTGTATTTTCCATGATCAGTCAAGATGATACCGTGTTTTCTATTGGCAAACCCCAAGACGAGGAGAAGGTGTCGGAGGTACTAGAGTCGGTTCTCGAATTCAACGTTCTCTTCTTTTTCATTTTCATGATCAAGGTGCTGGATTTGGATTACCGCGTGCGTCCTGGTCAATCTACACTTCTTTTCATCGGAATTACCCCAAATCAATAAACCCAACTTCATGACCACAATATCGTCGGATGCACTGTGATCCGAGTCGCTAATCGAGAACTATTCTGGACTAGTCATCCGTACCCCGGGCCGTACTAACCTAGGAAGTCCTTAGCTTCATCTATCAAGGACCCTTGTCGGCTTGGCTTACGGTCACCTGTTCAGAGATCCACGGACCATCGTTTATCTCCGGACCCCCCGAAGCCCTAATTTGTCTTTACAATGCACGTTGTCCATATATGAACAGAACGGGGAAAGGAGTTACTCCATTTATCCAAATAACGGCGGGTCGGGGCTTTAGAGTTCATTAAAGTCCAATTAGATGACTCAGGCGAATCAGAAGTCTATGGCATGAGTTAGGAAGGGCGAGAAGGAAGATCGTGGGACGAATGCGATAGTCACTCTTCCCATCCAACGGCGTCTTGTCTACAGAGCGCAACTGTGGTATTGCTCCACCTCTGCGGGTATTGGTGCGCTACAAGTGGACTATTACGCGGGATGTCGGCTCTATCCGGTTTCTTGTATACTTTAGGTAGGAGTTGAACTAATTTCCAACTCAGAAACACACATAGATCGAATACGGGATACGAGGGGTTCTGTACGCGCCAAGAGAAATTAATGGCTGCCTCATCACGAAACATATTGGTTAGTATCCAAATGGAAGTGGGGGAGCCCGATCTTCAATTTGTAGAACGGGCTGTGGTTCCTATTTTAGTCTGGTGGATCGAGGGGCAAAAGATGGAGCTGGGTGACTGTCGATTAAAAATGCAGGGAGTGGGGGTCTTGAAGCAGTGACCAGTGCTTGGTATAGTATCGTAGGTATGGGAAGTAGATATTGTATGTTGTACTCCGTACCTGATCTATGCATATGGTGGAGTACGTACTTTGATCAAAGAAAAGAGATCAAGTCGAATGCAATTGTCTTTTTCAAGCTAGCTTGGGCTAATAGTCGCCTGTGGCCACCCGTGTCTGAGACTAAAATCGACGTGACAATTCCAAATACTTCTCAAGCCAAGATCCTCTTGCATTTGCCATTCTTAGGGTTTTTCTTGAGGCTTTTCTTATTTTCCCTTCCCATTTCATGTTAGTGATGACGTCTATATTTCTATAACATCTACCAGTGTTCTCCAAATCCTTAACTACAAACACACTTGGCCAGTAAATATAGTTATTTGTCATGCACCCGCAAGTCCAGACTTCTAGGAGGGAGCCAGCATCAGTGGCCGGGCCAAACACCCGGTCTCCACCCTCTATTTCCCACATTTTACATTTTTGACAAGAATGAGGTGCATGAGTGGGGAAAAGAAAAAGCTCGGATCATGATCGCGTCTGCCGTGTGAGCCTAATAACCAAGGAATATTGTCAATGTGCCGTACTAAGATTGCGCTAAGCTTATTCTAGCTATGTCAGGAGTACGAAAGGAGTCTCGGAGTATCCGATGTGGAGTAACTATGGAGTACTACTCCGAGCTCCGAACCTCCGTACGGAATAACGTATAATCTAAATCCCCAGATCCCGAAAGTATGTGATAGACTATTTTCTGATTGGTTCATTGGACTTTATTTTAATAGCTAATCATCGCCCTCCAAAATTGATGTCCGTGCCCTGTTGGTCTCGACTCCCGGCTAATAGGTAGTTAGGCGAACTATAAGCCATACATGTGTGGATGCCTACGGCACCGATACTAATTAATACGATAGAGCGGGATTCGGATTCACGTTCCGTATAATCTACTCTGCCTCTACTGTATATGGAGTGTGGAGCATATGTTGTACATCTTCCCAATTGGCTATGCCGGATACACCCCAACGTTCATATCCATTTGCAGTTAGTCCACCGGATCTTAAGTTCGGGAGAGAAACCATGGGAAACAGGTGGGGAAATGACATTTACATTTTATATCCACGTTCACGTTCCCCTTCACGTTCCACGGAGATGAGCTTGTCCTCATGATTACGGACATGGCAGATCTTACGAAGGTTGCGGATGATATTGATGTATAAACCTATTCTACCGAGCACATCCTCCCTTTATTGAAAGTCCTCTTATTTCATCTACCATGGATTTCACCCACGCAGCCTCAGTGAATTGAACCAATATCCCTGTCCAAGCCCCATAAGAGTGGAATTATGACACATGACAGGACGGCAGATCAACTAGTCATTCCTATCCCGAACTCCAAATTGCTGTGTGATAGGGGGAGAGATGAGCATGCCGCTAGCGCTACGCAAGTTAGTGCGTGATCTACAGCGATCGCCTCCAGTTAGCGCTTGGGACAATCGCTCAATCGCTCGAAAGTAGTATGTAAGTTGACTGCGCCGCATGCTAGACCCGACAGAGTAGGCTAGATGATCTTGATATGCTTTTTGCTATACTTTATCAACGGGTTTACTTGCTTTTTTAGTGTACAATATGCTTAGAGTACGACGGCGTACTCCGTACTATCGTGAGCTTTGACCGTGCTCATCGGTAATCTATCCTTGCGGAGTGGGACATTGCGACAAAGGGGCGGGTAAACGCTTTTTCGTTTTGTTTTTGTTTTGTTTTGCTTCTTTTTCCTTGTGTTTCTCCTTTTTACATTAATTTACTATTCTACTCCGTAGCGGATCCCGATGTTCTATTGTGCCTATAAACGAAATGAGACAACTATTAAAGAAACGGAATAATATGATTGAGAAACAGGGGCTAGAGAGAAAGGGTCCAAATGCCGCGAGCCGCGGTCGTGTCCTACAGGGATGTAGGTACCTATAGGTAGTATGCAGCTCGGTATGCCAGCAGGTGCATGCTGTTGGCTGTTGAGCTGGGCAGGTCTGCGTTTGGGCGTTGTATTTGTACCTAGGGGTATATGTCGATCGACGTATCGGTCAATTTCGATCTGGGCTGGGCATAATACTTTTGTGTTGACTACCTAGATACATGGTAGGATGAATATGCAACAACTTTCTAAAGGAAATAGATGGTGGAATGGCTTGCAATAGGTTAGAAACACAAAGATTGTGGTTATTGCTTTGTATATGTTGTTCTACTACTTGAACAGGAAGCTGCATATATAGATTTGGAATATATACCTCTGCCTTGTCCCAACATTTCCCATCTAGTCAATCAACTTCATCAGCCATCAAGTATATCAAGATTAAAATCAAATAACATTGTCTATTAGAATACACATGTGCTCGCCCACCAAAACAATGGTGCCCAGGGCCAGACCATCTGAAAACGCCGCTCGAGTCCCCATCCATCTTGATGCATTGTAAAACAGGAAAGAAATAAAGAGCTCAAAACGCCAGCCCACCACAGTCTGAAGCAGCTCCAAGAAGAATCGAAGGAATTTCCCCACGAGACAGAGCCCTGGCACCAACGACAAAAGGAAAACTCGTTATCAAAAAACAAGATTTGTCTGCAATAGCAGAACTTTTGGAAAAAGGAAAGAAAGAACAAATGAACACAAGCATCCGTCATGCCAAAAAGGCTTCATTTGGCAGATGTTGAGGTTCGACGTATGACATGTCGTCTCCAGGGAAAATGACTCCGGATAGATGTCATTTGCGCACAATGATCCACTCATCCAACGTTCTGCATGAGCTAAAACAGACGTCGGATAACAGTGCGAAAGCACAGATCACACCTGCTCAAAATGCACTGCAGTACAGGTGGTAGGTTTTGATAGTGATTCCGGGACGTATCAAAATGGTGATCATATATGTTTGCGGACTCAGGAACGGGCCGATCGAAAGGGTATTTGAAAGGACAAGAAAAGAAAGAAAAGAAACACATGCTGTTCACACAGTTGCGCAAAGGATTCATTGGCTTTCGCCATTGCCTTCGCGCTGAGGCGAAGGAACAGGATCAGGGTACTGAGATGTGGTCCCAGAGGCCAAGGGAGGAATGCGATTCAGCGATGGCGACGACATCAGATGCTGCCCATTGCCCTGGAAGTGGTGGGCTTGGTGTAGCATTGAAGCATTCTCTCTCTGTCGGCGTTCCTCTTGCTCAGGAGTCATGCATTTGACAGGCGGTGGGATCGGAGCATCTGGAGAGCTACGGCCCATGAGCTTCGGGCTCGGCTCCAGTCTGCGGATGGGCGGCAAGACTGGTGCACCTGCCATGCCACTACCAGTAAGCGGACGAGGCGACTGCTTAGTTGGGCTAATCCCCGACATAGCCATGCCGTGAGAACTCTGAGGAGGCGAAGAGTGGTTGCCATTGGGCGTTGAGGCAGAGAAAGACGGGTAGTTGTTAGACATCGACGGTGTTGCTGCATGACCTGACTGCGGACGCGGGGTTTCGAATGAACTCCACGGAGAGGGTGCATGGCTTGGAACAACAGACGGGAACCCCGCAATAGGGCCAACATCAGGGTTGCCCTGTGTAGGTGACATAGATGGTTGGTTTTGGACAGGGCTTTGGGCAGAGTGGGAGGAGGAGGGCCGCACAGTGAACGATCCAACTGGGGGAAGGTGAGGAGCTGGTTGCATAGGCGGCAAGGAGTGCTGAGACGAGGATGGCCGCGGGTGCTGCTCCGTACTGGCATGCAGCAAGCCATTCATGCCCTTTGGTGGGGAAAATGGTGGACGAGGAGGGCTAGAAGATGGAAGGGAAGTGTGATCTGTGTGATGGACCCGGCGCTGGGGCGAGGGAGGAGGATAAAAGTTGTCATGACCAACAGTGGACGAGTGTAGAGTAGGTTGTACTCCTGAGGATTCGTTTTGAATATTAGATAGAGCCAGGTGGGATCTCTTCACAGGCGAGGGCGGAGCATGGTCTCCGTCATCCTCTAACTTGTGCTTCTTACTGGCTGGAAGAGCTGCTGAAGGAGATGCTGAGGCGCTCACCCGGAATTTGAGGGGTGGAAGTTTGGGCTTGCTGGCATCTTCTTCCTTTTGCTTGCAGTCTCGGCAGACAAAGTGAAAGTCTTCCTTTTCGGCCGCTTCCTGTGAGATACCGAGGCACTTGCTATGCTGCCAAACATTGCATTTTTCGCAGGCAACACTATGACTTCCATCATCCTAGGGAAAAGGTTAGATTAATTAAGGCTGCCATGTGCTTGGAAACTGAAACTCACCAAGTTCTCGCCATACACTCCACAGCCAGAGCAGTCAAAGATCCACTGGTCATCTTGGGTAAGCCCTGCCAGGCTCTTCTGGGACTTCTCCAGGTCAGCCTGGAGGTTTCGGACAGACACCCTGCTTTCACCCCTGTTGATTCTTTCTTGTTCTTCCGCGATCCTTTCCAGCTCCGCCTCATGTAGCAGTCGCTTTTGTTCACGGTCTCTGATGCGCTGCTCGCGAGTCATTGTACGCGACTGCCGATCTTCTTCAAGCTTATGTTGCCTCGCCTGCTCCTTACGCGCCTCGGCCAGGTCGTGTTCGCGCTTTTGGGCGGCTTCAGCAGCTTCTCGCTCCTGTCGTTCTTTTTCTTCCTTGGCGGCAAGTCGACTGGACCTCTTGGCGCCTGCGACAAGCTGCAGATTCAGAAGCTCCTTTTCACGCTTCTGACGCTTGCGCTGCTGCGCTTCCTCCGCCTTCTCGAGGATGGGCAGGACATGCTCAACAATGCTATCGCGTAGGTATTTCTCGTCCGCGTCCTTGGTTTTTTGGAGTGTTTCCAAGAAAGCCTGGTATTCCTCGAGTGTGACAGCCACACACTCCCACTTGAAAGGATCTTCGGCAAAGGCTGCGACGGCACTTGCATCGTTGGTATCCTTGCTCTCCTCGTCGGAACCCTCTTCCGCCGCTGCTGTAGAGGTACGTTTTGACGTTCTTGATGCTCGAGACGACCGGCTCTTTGGCTTCTTCTTGGGACGCTGAGGAGGGGGAGGTGGAGGGGGATCAGTGCGACGGTAAAGACGGTTGTCGTCAAGCACGTAGTATGAACGCCCCTCGCGGTCCCAGCCAAACTCTTCAATACGCTAAGGAAGGTCAGTATGCGACAATCAGGAGCCAAAAAGCTACACAAGAGCTAACTTACCCATTCTGTCTGCTCGGTTTCCTTCTTTTCGGGCATCTTGTCGCGAATGCGGTCCGCGTTCCAGAATGTCCATACCGTCAGCTGGTGGAGGACACGGATCTTGGTGAAAACATCGAAATACAAGAACTTGTTGGGTTCTTCATCGTAGCCGAAGGGATTGGTTTTATTGGGTGCTTTCGCATTATACTGGCGTCGGGTGTACTCATCGAAATTGTCGAATCTGCCAACGCAGTAGCGTCAGTGGAACCGCCTCGGGTAGCAAGAAAGGGATTGCAGTATACGTACGTAAGACCGCGATGCGACGAAATCCACTTGAGAAGACACAATCCAATCTCTAGTAGTTTATGGGAGGGCTCGGGTTTGAGGCACTCGACTTCTAGGTCCTAACATAGGGCCAAAGATATCAGCAATAATTCAATCAAGTGAATGCGAATTTATATCCTTTCATCAATGCGACACGAAGCGCAGCATTGATCTTATCCCAGACAATGCTAGCAAGACATACCTCAATCCCAAACTCTTCGTCAATCTTCATGACCTGGCCAAAGATGGCGATGTATTGCATGAGGCTTGCAAATGCCCAGTTACTCCTGAGCTGTGAAAGCAACCCAGGCTCTTCTGGTACCTGTTGCTCGGCCACCGGGGCGACCTCGGAGTGGGTGCGCTTTCGCGATCCCATCGCGGCGGGACAACCGTTAAGGCCGGTTTTCTCAAAGGTGTTCAATGAGGGGTTCACTAAAAAGAAATTTCGGCGGAGATGAAGGCCAGATAGTATCTAACTCCGAAATAAGAATTCGAGTGCGAAAAATGAGATAAGGTCTAAGAAATATGAAGGCTGAGTCTGGGCTTTTTTTCGTGTCGTGAGGCAAGACGATCAGTAAGGCGGCGCGTCAAGGACTGGGTCACGTGAGCAGATGCGTTTGTCGAATTTAACAAGGGGAAAAGTGAGAATGGGAATGTATTCATTTTATCTTGTCGATCATATAATGTTGGATTAATCTTAATTCTTGATCTTAATCATTAAATGAGAAGAAAGTTATACAATGACATTATGCAGACAATGGAAGACCGAATATTCATGAATCCGAGACAAGTACATTCATGCTTTTGAGAACAGTCGCATATACACAAGAGAAAACAGAAAAATAGAAAAAAGAAAACCAAAAACAAAGCAGACGCCTGGATCTTTGGATATCTCTCGCTTTCAAAGGTCTATCTCACACAGAGCTGTTGGGGTCGTCAAAGACGAGGAGAAAATGCACACAGACGACAGCGCCAACCAGAATTCGCGCCACGCGACAGAATAGTTCTGTCGAAAAAAATGAAAATCAATGACAATCGAAAGAGAAGAAGCATATTTCCCACAAGCAAAATGCAAAACGAAGATAAGTAAAAAACGAAGTAGAAACAGAAAGGGACAAGAATACATTAAACCTCCCCCAACGCAGATCACCGAACCCTCAAGAAACCCGATATAAATGCGGCAAAGAAAGAAACAACCAGGAATGAAGAAAAAAACAGATTTGGATCCGATGCCTTCAATCGATGACATACCTCACGCGCTGGATCCATCCAGTTCTTCAACCACAATTTTGCGCCTTGTGTCCGTTAATCGCCAGAAGCCTTTCCCATGCATATCATAAGGTGAAATATTTCAGGAGAAAGAAACAGATGCTTTTAGTATGTTACATGGCTGTCGGGGCTCCATCCGGGACGGGGTCGGACAAATTGATAAGGAGTTGAGCCAAGCAGCGCTTAGTGGCTGCATCGTCACGGAGGACGGATGAGAAGGTGGCATCCCGGAGAGGTTCGGGGAGACATTGCCGCAAGGCCTCCCGGGCCCGGCTGTTGTCACTGAGACTGTATGCTGCTGTTAGGAGGGCCCACACAGATACACAGAGGAAGATTGCAAGAGGACTCACCGAAGGAAGCAGCGAACAACGTGCTTGAGAAGGCGGACAGTCTGCTGTTCCACTAACTGAGTGACCATGTTGCTCAGGACAGTGCCCACGGCATAGAATCTTTCATATGTCGCGCAAATGTAGCCCAAGCCAATATCATCAAGAAGAATCTTCTGTACGATAAAGATAGCAACAGTTTTGCTCAGCTCTGATCCGGTCTCCATAATGCGAAGGCAGAGCGGAATGATCTCCGTAGTCAGGAGGAAGTTGATCACGTCAGAAGAGTCATTCTTCACCAATGCGCCGATGACGCCCAGCGATGTTAGTCGGAGGTATTCGAAAGGACGAGACTTGGAGGTGGTGTTGAGGAAGGGGTAGAGGAAAAGAGGGATGTGCGCTGAACGAGGGAAAAATTAGCAATCGATTTTGTATAGGTCGTGGTAGATATATTGCTCACCGTTCAAGAAGAGAGTACGGGTCTCGTTGTGAGAAGCGACGCATTGCAAAAGCGCCAGCGCATTGCAGACTCGGTTTGATGCGGCAGCAGTCAGCTGAGAAGGGTTCAAGAGCGGATATACCGAGATAATTTCTTGAAGGAGCGCAGTCATGACACCTGCAAGTTTCCGACCGTTAGTTATTGTAGACGGGACTGGGCGTATGTCGGGAACGGAGCCATACCAAAGGAGTGCCAGATAACCAGAGCCAGTTCGGGGACCTGTTCCCGCTTCTTGCTCAGTTCCATCAAGGCCGATTCCCTGCGAGCTGGATCCAATAGCTCGGCGACCCAAATGAAGACCTTGCGATTCTCCTCACTGATCCCACCGTCCATGGCGGAGACCGCATTTGACATACCATCTCCACCCATGCCGGCGCCACCGGCTCCCTGCGCAGGGTTTCCAGCACCGTTGCCGCTCATGGCAATGCGGCCATAGTGTTGTTGCTGTGCTGCGGCAGCAGCAGCTTGCACCTGAGCATGCTGTTGGGCGACTAGGGAAGCGTGCTGCTGCTGCGACTGGTGCGGGTGCGGCTGAGCTTGGTGGTGTTGTTGCTGTTGCTGATGCTGCATCCACGAAGGATCAGCCTGGGGGTATTGATGCTGGTGGGAGAAGACGTGTTGGGTCTGCGCTTGAAGCATGGTGGGTGATGAGTCGTTTCGGGGACTCGTAATACTCCGAAGGATCGGAACTCAGGCGAAGCGACGGCAAAATGGGGGGGCTGGGATAAAGTTGAAATATGGTTAATAACGTCAGGAGTTTAATCCCGAAGCTGAAATCATTGATGATTGAAGACAAGCCGTAAGGAGAGTGGTTGAATGGGTGGAATGGGTCAGGTCGAATAGAGGAGTGTGGAGGAGGGAAAAGGCGGAAGTGAAGGCGGGGAGGTAAAGTGCCTTAACTTTTGTGTGGTCTTTTTGGCCTTGGGCATGTCTTACTGTCTTACTGTCTTACTGTCCTACGGAGTACTCCATAACTATGGAGTATACATATTATTCTATAATTATTTTGTTTTCTGTCTTTTCTAGTCTTTTATCTTATTTTGACTCGGATCTTATTGCATTTGCATACTTTGTGCTGTCAAACCTGCAAGGCATCCAAACAGAGCACATTGTTTTCTGCAAGCTGTTTGCTCTCTGCATTGCAATTTCCAGGTTGCTCATGGTTCTTTCATGCCGGTGCCCGGGGACCAGCAGTTATACATGTATCATTTCAATACTTGTGCCGCAGGACAAGTTCAAGAATCATATTCTCATGTCGAGTTTGTACTCAGAATCTCTCATATGTACATAATAGTGTGCCATAAATCTCTCATATCGACATGAAACCAAAAAAAGGCAATATCGTAAATCAAAACCAAAAATCATCGTGTAAATCATATTCATACATTAGTCACGTTATAAATCCAGCGCCATAAATGCATATCAAACCGAGGTTGTCGAACTGAAGCCCGAGGCATCAGACACTATCACGGGCGGGCGGAGCGAGTGCGCGAGCGTCGTGACCGTCGTGTATCTCTCGTGCGTCTGTCAGAACTTCGGCTACCTGTGAAAGAAGGAAGTGTCAGTAAAGTCTTTTCGTATATGGTGGTAAACGGGGGTAGACGCACTCCCTGTGCCCGAGTAATAGTCGGAATAGTAGTAGTATGAACTTGGGTAAGAGGACTCGGTCTTGTCGTCATCGTGCTCTCTATCTCTCTTCCTTTTCAATCCCAAGCACAGAGCAAGAGCACCGAGGATAATGGCAATTGTGCCAAAGCCCCATTTGGATTCTTTCTTTTCGCTAACCCCACTGCCTCCCGCTGGTTTGCTTCCGAACCACGTCCGGCCAGGAGGAGGGGGAGGCCGACTGCCATGCGAATGGTGAGAATGGCGCTCTTCGATATAGGTTGTGTCCTGTTTGCGGCGCTTCTTGCCGATGCCGAGTGCTGCAAGTAGGCCTTCCAAGACGCCCTTAAAGCAGACGCAGGCGCAGAGGAGCAACAGCAAGAACGCACCAACGATACTGCCGATGACAATTCCTGCGATGGCGCCACCACTCAGTCCACCGCTGCTTGAGGCTTTAGCCCCGATCAAAGCTGCCCCGTCCGTTCCAACCGGCGCCGTGAATCCTTCTGTGGTGGTTGGGGCCGAGGTTGCTGTTACGGTGCTTGCCCCATTGCTCGTCCCTCGCACGCCTGGCGTGGCTTCTGATCCTGATCCCGTTTCTGTAGCAGTCACGACAACCGAAGAGCTCTCAGCAACACATTGGCCTTCTACACATTCTTGCGCAGCCTCGCAGCAGTTCCAGCCGCACTTTGTCTCGCCGAGGTCAACTCTGCACGTGCCCGTGCTTGTAGGTGCTGCGATCTGGCTGCTCCACACAGAGGTAATAGTCGTTAGGTCGGTATTGGTGAGAACGTAGGTCGTTGTGTAATATTGATAGTCTCCACCGCTGCCACTAC
Organism: Penicillium rubens; assembly: GCF_028828025.1. Taxonomy (NCBI): domain Eukaryota; kingdom Fungi; phylum Ascomycota; class Eurotiomycetes; order Eurotiales; family Aspergillaceae; genus Penicillium; species Penicillium rubens. Next base: position 8,572,866 of record NW_026890600.1, read on the forward strand.
CACCGCCATCTGCACAGACGGCCTCTTGGGCACTGTTGGTAGTACACGTCTGACCGGTCTCGCAGCAAAGCCAATCGTTGTAGCCACATGGATTTGCGCAGCGCTTTTCAAGCCTGTTTTCTTCGAGGACGTTTGCTTCAAATGCGAGCGGGGTTGCGGCTGCGTGGGTCGAGTAGTTGAGAAGTAGGGCAAGTGTCGAGAGCACCGGCAGGACGGATAAAGACCGCATCGCAAATGAAGAGCGAGGCAACGAATGCCAGGATTTCGCGGCGAAAACACTTGTGTCGGAAAGCCTGAGATTTGGACTGGAGGGGCGTTTCTCAGTAATCTTGTCTCACTTGTATACTCGAGAGATCTTGTAGATCACCGGTAAACAAAGATCTCAAATTCCTGAGACGTCAAGAGATTATCGGAATGTAGACAAGGAATAAAGAAGAATGAGAGAAGACAAGAGAGGAGAGTGTTCCAGTTTGTTAGCTACACAGCATCTCCCAGCCTCTCTCCGTATACCCAACCACCCGATTTCCTACCTTTCGCCTAATCCACCCAAGACTTTCTTTTTATTTTCATGGTGGCTGGGTTTCATATTAAATAAATTTTACTTGATTCTGATTAGTCTAGCGATACTTTTTACCTCGAAAAACAAGCCCTGAGTTGCCCTCTTCCCTGCGTCCTGTCGGAGCGATCAACGGGTTGAATGCAGGTGTCTCCACCCGCATGGCAGCAATCAGCATTATGTCCAACACCGCTATTTCAGAATTGTCATGACTCAGATGTATGAATCGGAAAAGGAACACAATCCAATTGTGTATATGTTGGGCAGCCATGAGTCCCTTGAATTGCAGCAAAGCATGGCTGTCGCGGGTTTCATGGTCGGGGATATTCCGTGCCACCAATGGCCGCCCAATGATGAATTGTCCAATCCTTTGAAACCCCTGGAGATCCGATCGAACCTGCAGTTAGACTCCCGGAGAGTTGCTGGAGGGATATATTGCCTATAGATACTCACAGCTTTCCAAGGGACATCCCCTAAAATGTCTCTACATCGTATGCTGGTGAATCTATTTACCTTGAAAGAGATCAAAGGCGGTTTTCGCATGTTCACTAGCTCGGTGATCAAAGCTTCCACAGGCGAGTCATTTCAATAGGAAAGTACCTCTATTTGGGCGATCCTGTAATGCTTGTCTAGGAAATTCTCAGTCTAGCATGCCACTTGGATTCTTTTACTTGATATCCAGCTCATAGTTGTGTATGCCGCGGAACCACTTATTGTCCATATGGTTGATGGTACGATGGCTCAAAACTAGCGGTAATACCATCAACGTATTCGTTCCATCGGAGGTGCAGGTCCTGTCCGCTATCATCCCCGAATCCAGTGCCTTAGCACCAGACAGCTGCATTCTAGGTCATCCATGAATGGTGAGACTCTTCGCACCGCCAACTTAGGTCATGTTCAAAACGAGCTTCGGACTATCCACGATCTTGCTTCCCACCGTGTCATCACCCTTGACCTTTGCTGAGCATACTGCCGAAGCCTTGGTTGAAGGATCCTCAGCCTGCGCGTGGATTGGATGGGATTCTGAAACCGACCACATAACCTAGCTGGCATGCCGACTGGACACAATAAGCTGGGCCACCCTCGCGATGTTCTGAGAGCGCGAAGATGAAGAATCTCAACCCCGAACTGGAAGTGCTGATCTATGTTCCATCACCAACCTGGAATGGATTCCCGTTGATCGCATTACTGAGACTGTCGGGCAATTAGTTATTCTCAACTTTCCAGTCGAAGCCCCTAAAACGTGTTGTAGTATGATTTAATGACCCAGAAGCCAACCCGGGTGTAAACCACCCGTATAGAAGTCAACACCATCAACACCAAATACGATGCTTACAGTGGAAAGAGAAGGCGCTTGTTCTGCAAAATAGTTTATTAAACCGTGTATAATGCTCATTTACACAGCCTTTATGACAAACAACCACTGCCTTCTGGAGACATTCAGGCGGTAATTTTCTGCGCAAAGCACGAGGTGGTTATAGTGAACTAAACGCATAGATATTTCGCCCTTTGGGCCATATGGTCAACTGAAAATATACAGAGAAGATTAGATGACACGCATAATCAAAGAGAAGCTACCTATTTTTTTCCCTTTCCAGATCTATATTGAGGGTATACAGATGTGGGCTCTTTTAATGGGATATAATTGGTCCTACGCATTTAAGGGTCAGGCCTATCAGATCTCCACGACCGGCGTACGAACCCCGGATTGGTCGAAATAAAGTGGGGTACTATATTTTTTAACGACGAATACTTTCTATGAGTGCCATGGTGGATCCATATCGGATACCAGCCCACAGCCATTGTCCACGGGTCCACGGGTGCTAACAGAGGGTACATCTAATCAATCTACAGTGCAGTGGATTTCTAATCAGGCTAGATTGCCCAGGTGAAATGCATCCACTAATGCCTGATCAGATCTCAACCACTGTTTCTGTACCTTGAGCATAACGCCTAGCAACGAGAGACAAGAAATTCTGCTAGCCCAGGCGGCATCGCATGCATAACTGCATCCAAAATATGGTCCCATCTTTAGGTTCTATATTAGGGATACTTTGTCATAATGGAATGCGAATACAAATAGCTCCTTGATGAATGGCGATAAATCAAGATCTAGTTTGGTCAGATTTGGTAAGATATATATGGCTTTCTTATAGCGTACATATTGAGAGATTTCGCAGAGACGTCACCCAGACTCAATAATATACCATAGATTCTAGGGGTCTCTGATGACTCCACATGGCGATAGAAAATCACAGGAAAAAGAAGGAATATACAAGCAAAATAACGCATCCAAAGTGTCATCTCAAATCCGTAAATCATACAAACATTCCCGCAACCCCAACCGCTAGCCCGAATGCCAGATCGTGCAGACTCGACATCCGTACAGGAGAGGCGTCATTCCCATTCGCGTCCGCATCACCAGTCTGTGTCGCAACAGAGCTACAATACCCCAAGTTAATACCATGGCAAGCCTCCACACTCAAGCTCGAGCAGATGGAAGTCGCCTGCGACGCCGCCGTAACAGCCTGGACCGTCTTGCCCTCCCCAGCACCGCCAATCGTAACGCCGTAGCGGCCCATCAGCGCGCCAGTGCACTGTGCGTACTCAGACTGACAAACGGAGTAGTAAGACGAGCAAGTCTCAGCATTTCTAAAAGTGGTCGGGACAACGACGAATGGGTATGCGCCGTCCAGTCTCGACCCAGTAATGGCCGCCGTCCCGCTCTCCGTGGTGGTTGCGGTTGCGCCGCTGGGGAACATGAACATGGTGCCTGTGCCCGTCGTCTTCGTTCCTGTTAGGCTGCCGGTGCAGCTTGCGCCGCTTGCGCAGCAGGCGATGTTGTTGGCGTCATCGCGCGAGCAGTTCGTTCCGTGCTTACAGCATGCGTTGGCGTTGCCAAGTTCGCTGCAGGGGGTGAAGCCAGCCGGGCAGTTATCTTCGGCTCGTCGGAGGATGCGGAGGACTTCGAAGGCTCGTTTGTTGGCTGTGGCTTCTTCTGCTGGGGTGAAGGGTGCTGTCTCTGTTGAGTGGACGGTCGAGGTGAGGAATGTGGCGGCAATCCAAATCCACCGGGAAGCTCGCATTCTCGGGGTTCTGGGGCGGGGTTGGAATGGTCGGTTTGGGGAGTGGACTCGAGGTTTTCGTTGGTTTGTGTGAGTTCAATCGTTTATTCTCGTTCTTCGTTTCGTTCGTTGGAGGCGTTATCCGGGGTTGGGGTTGGGTGTCAACAAACTACTGAAAGGAGTAAGATTAGCTTTTCACCGGTCGCGAGGGGTATAATTGAAGACTTGCCACTTGAATACACCCGGGTACTTGCTGTCTGAAGGGAAATTCTAGAGATTCTAGAAGAGATCAGGGTTTAAAGAACAAATGATGTAGTTCCCAGGTCAGGTCACAAATCTCCACCGGGATGCCCTAGCAACCACAGCCCGACCCTCTAGACCCGAAGCCCAAGGCTATATAAATTTTCTATATTAATTTCTATTAATGGGAGCACTGGTAATATGTATTAAAATAATTTCAATAACTACTAAAAGACAACCCGTGAAACCAAACGTGGCACACGATTTGGCACCCAACTATTTACTGCAGTTATTGTTACTTGGGTACTTCCAGGACTGGTTGGGCATCTTAGTATTTCAATAAATCATCCATGAATCCATGAATATTACCAGTCCGGAGCAATCCAATAACGAGCGCACTATCTGTATGGAATTTATCAATTGTTCCCTCCACACTGTCTCTCCCGACCGTCCAAATACCCCTCTCTACTCATTCTCTCCACCGGTCTATCAGCCTCTCGTATCATATTCGCACCGGCGTACTGACTCACTATACAGACCCGCAGAGATAAGATCATTCTCGTTGAACGGTACGTCATCTTCTGGCCCAAGGAAAAGCCATCGAATCTCCTTCCCAAAGCTGACTGTGCGGCTGCTATCTACAGCTGCGAAAAGTGGGACGGGCGATTCTTGCCCCATTCTTCCTGTTCGTGAGGCACCCATGTAAACCTCTGCGGAGCCGTGAAAGCCACAGTATCGTGGGGAACCTCCAAGCTGGGTGCAATAGCTCTGAAACGGGGAGTCTTTATTCTCGTCAGAACCGACCGAATAAAGCACTCCGGTACAGATGCCGCATCGAGCTCTACATCTGTGAAAAGCGGCGCATCTCTAGAGATAGGCAAAAGTGATCCGGAGAGCATTCTAGCTTCGATAGCTGCCGAGTAGCGATCTATAGCAGCCACAGTACTATCGACCTGGCTAGGAGAATATGGAAGCCAAGACCAAAGCCCGATTTGCGATGACAGCTCTTCGGGCGCTTTCCCCCTCTGGTGAATCCGCTGTGATTTTACCGATTCGAAACATATAAATCCAGTTTGTAAGGATCCTTTCCAGTGGAAACCACATATCCTCAGGCTCATCGATCGGCTCCACGCTATCCAGATTTTCAAGGGTCATTGGGGAAACAGTGCTGTGCAGCTGTTGGCCATGAACGACGCCGACACAATGCGAGCCCAACTCAACCACAGTGCCGTAAATAACAACAAATCGTTATAGGTCGTCCAGGTTGTTTTTCTCGGTTTCCTCGTCTGGAAAGATGTCGTCGACCAATTGCATTGAAATATGGTTTACCCAGTAAAAGAAGCCTGGCTCAGGCGAGGATATCGAATCCAGGAGGGAATTCACTGACGGGTGGAGTCATTCGCGAACAGCCTGCGTATCTTCGTCTGCGAAAATGGATGGCTGACTAGCTAACTCATCGAGATTGAGTGTTTCTTGTCCGTCGCGGGCCATCCATCCATACGCAACTAGGTGGTTGTGTAGCCTCGCACAGCGCTCGTAATCGGCCATTGAGGCGTGCGGGTTGCCCTCCGACACCAGTGCATACTCAATGTTGAGGGTCTGCTCCGGTGTGGTATTCATGATGATGTTAGAGGCAACCTTTCAATCTTGCCCAGGTGAAATTCAAGTGTGGCAAGGTCATTGAGGAGCAATAGGCGCCAAACCCAAACAGGCAGAACTAACCAGAAAAAGAAATTCACAGATACCTACGTAGCTATGTACATCAGTTTTCCCTCATTAGGGGTACCCCAGCGTCTAATTCAGGGCCCGACTGGGTGATAATTCATTCAACACCTTCTATTCCGAAGTGTCGAGCAACTTCAATCAGACCTGAGCCTCCAAGTCCGACCCAAAGATCGACAAACCCCTCTTCCCTAGCTCGTGCAATGTCTTCACTATCCCAAGCTTCTTCAGATTCTCTCTCAAGGTAGATTGTCTGAAACCCACACTTTTTAGCGGCTTGTAAGTCCTCAAGATGGGCTGCGACGAGACAACATTGCGAATCCTTGAAACCGAATCTGCGAGCAGCACCATGGTAGACCTCTGGCGACGGCTTGTACGCACCGAAATGCTCTGCACTGGTGATATGCTTGAAAGGCAAAGAATTGTGTTCTTGCAGGTCTTCAAGGAGCTTTACATTACCATTGGATAATGTAGACGTCGAAAATTTAGTGTTCAGCAACGAAAGGCCCGACACACTGTCAGAGTGTGAGTCAAGTCGATGCCAAGCAAATGTCAAAGTGTTGAGATCGTCCTCGTTGAACAAGCCGCGGAGAAGCCTTTGGTTGAGGATATTTTCCAAAGAAATGCGGTTGTACTCGTCCACTGAGACAAAGGGCTTAGATGTATCGTAGGTGTCTCCGAAGTTCATATATGCGCGATGCCACTCCTCAGCGATCTCCTGCCAGCTCGAAGTAGACATATCAGAGACACGTGTTCGCACGTCGGCACTCAGAGTTCGGTCCTGATCTTGCAGAGCACTTTGTGCTGCGGTATTCAGTTCGTTCGCGATGCAACATCTCCATTCCACGATTGTCCCCAAGACATCGAAAAACATCATCAACGGGAAACTTTCTCCTGACATCTTTGTCGATGGTTCTTTGAGAGATACCGAAGGAAGAAGGCTTTTGCACGAATTGTGGACTATATCTAAAAGTATAGCAAATGCCTTGTCGGTTAGTGATGAACACAATAGCTTCTGATGACTTTACCGTTAGGAACTGGCGTAAATGTTGGCGTGCTATCCCGATGAGATTATAAGGCTTTCTAGATGTCACCACTGAGCCTCCACACTTTCCGTCAACCTCGGGAATTTTTTTGCTTAGGGTTGCATGTGATTGGCAAATGAAAGTTCTCAACAAGGCCGTCGGGTATCACGGCGTCAGAACATTGGTAAGGCGCCGAAACTACTAGGCAGTCAAATAAATCCCGTTGAGTAAAAAGACCTCGGTGCCGCCCATGGGCTGTCCATTGCCTCCTACACTAGAATCTGCATATGCCATGGCTTCTACCAAGTCCCCCAACATCCCTGTCGTGGACTTTGCTGGCTGGAACACGGAGCCCAATCGTCAGCAAATCGCGCAAGATATAGTGGCTGCCTGCAAAAATGTGGGATTTGTGTACATCGTCAACCACTCATTGCCAGAATCGATGTTAGACGAAGCATTCAGTTGGTCAAGGCTATTCTTCGAACTACCACAAGACGAGAAACTCAAAGCGCCCCATCCAGAAGGATGGGCGGTTCACAGAGGGTACTCTTGGCCCGGGCTGGAGAAGGTGTCACAGGCTATGAGTACTGGTAACGACAAGGACAAAGTGGACCAGCTGAGGGATGTTACAGACATCAAAGTGAGAACCCGCTGTGCTTGCACATGATCTCATATCTCCCGTCGGCGCCAAGTTCATATATGTATAATTTTGAGCTTCATTGACCTGGCACAGGAAAGCTATGACATAGGGAGTGACGAGAATACCGCCCAGCCTAATCAATGGCTGCCCGAATACAGTCTCCCCGGATTCCGTGACTTCATGCTCCGCTTCTACTGGGAGTGTTTCCGTGTCGGAGGGGAAGTCCTACAAGCGCTTGCTGTTGGCTTGGAGCTAGATGAGAACCATCTGCTCGAGAAACACTCAGGTCATAATAACCAACTACGCCTACTGCATTATCCGCCTATCCCAGCCGAAGCAATTGAGACAGAGCGTGCAGCCAGATGCCCCGCACATACCGACTGGAGTTCGATCACCTTGCTGTTTCAGGATGACTGTGGTGGGTTGGAAGTCGAGGATGTTTCCTCACCCGGAACATTTATCTCTGCCGCGCCTATTAAGAATGCCATTGTAATGAATGTGGGAGATCTTTTGCAGAGGTGGAGCAATGGTTCGTCTCCTGATATACTCCTGGTGTGCTCTCAAAGCTGACTTGTATAGATCTTCTGAGGTCTACCAGCCATCGAGTCACTTTGCCGCCTCTTCCTGATAGATTCAAAGGAACTGATTGTATGACCCGTAGGCGGTTCTCTATTCCGTATTTCATGTCACCGGATTCTGACTCGGTGATTGAATGTATTCCGTGTGTCGGAGAAGGTGCTGCAAAGTATGAGCCCATCACACAGGCTGAATACAACAAGATGAGGGCTTCTATGCAGTACTGATAGTAATATCAGTCATTAGCCCGCTTCCTTGGATTCGAAAATAATCTCATTGGTCACTTTCCCCCGATTCGTCTAGAACTGAAGCCATTTGTGCTCCTTCCAGTTTTCTTTGCCTCCCTCCTCTCTGGCCGTCTTGTACAAATTCAATCCCTTCCGCAGTATTCTACGTGTCACTTTAATTTCCAAGTACTCTTCTATGTTTTTCGGGAATCAAGAGCCTTTACCCAACAAGTGCCTCTATACTTCCAAGGTTAACCTTGGCGCCGATCACTCCACCTGACTAAGAGCCAATCTTGGCACTCGCCGAAATGGACCAAAGTCGCGTCCCTCACCAGGACCCCGACCGCGTGGCCACCATGTACGGCGAACTCGGCAACAAATTGGTACGTGGGCTATAGATCTATTCCGCTCTTGGGCGCTCACAACCCCAACCCCAACCCCGACCACCAAATACCAAAAGAGGAAAACGCACCCCGCTGACCAACACCTTACCCGCGATAGGTCCAACACGCCAAACGCACCCAATCCCTCGCCCATCTACCCCCCTATCAAACCGAGATCGTGCGCGCAGTAACCCGCGAAGTCCGCGATCTTGACCGCGATGTTACCCGCCTCCTAGAGCCTTTTGAGGGCGGATTCAACCCCTCGGCCGACCCAGCCATCGCCTGCGCACTACTCGTCGACCACCTGTGCATGCGCCGGAACAAGCGCTGCCTGCTCGCGTATCACCGCGTGCGCACAGAGAAGCTCGAGGAGCTGTGCTGGACGGGAGTGGATATCCTCGAGCAACAGCAGCCGTCCGAGGACAGCGGGGCGGCGCAGCACACGGCTCTTGGGGCTAGCGGGCATAGCTCGCTGAGCCCCGAGGAGGAGGAGTATTTCCGCCAGTACGGGGATATGCTTGCTGCGTATAAGGGGCAGTGGACGGATATCGATTTGACGGGAACGCTGGAACCGCCGAAGGATCTGTTTATTGATGTACGGGTGTTGAAGGATGCTGGTGAGATTCAGACAGAATATGGGTATGTCCTTTTTTTTCGGTCTCTGATATGCTTTGGGCATCTGGTGGCTAATTCCGGTTTAGTGTGATCAATTTGACCAAGAACAGTCAGCTTTATGTTCGTCAGGGTGATGTGGAGCGGCTAATTGCTCAGGGTTTCCTGGAGCGATTGACTTGAATTGAGTCGGAACTACCTGGAATCTTCAGGTTCTATATGAGTACAAGAAACATGAATTGGCGTTGGCTATCTACAGTGGTTTTACGAAGGGACCATGTACTTTGAGATACCCCCGCCGTTAGCGTGTCTGGACCTAACGGCGAAAATGATGATTTTCTGCATTGTAACTGTGACACCAGTCTGATTATGCACGACTGCTGGTTTGTCCAGTGGCTTTTTTTCTCGAGTCTATTCTCTAGGGCTAGATTGGCCTATAGTAAAAGACCCATTGGGACAGAGTCTAGACGCAGTCTTGACAATCACCTTGAAATCCCAGATACCATAAAGAATTTCCTTCCAACATTTGAACGGTTGATCCAACCGCAATTCGAATACTTGGTGATAACCCCAACAGCATTCTCGACTCCAGAGCTTACCTGGTGTCTATACGTCCATTAGTGTCAAAGATTGAGGGTTTCCTTCGAGGATATCGCCCAGACGGCCAGACTTGCTTCCTCGCTGCGAACATATACCCCGGTCGCCACTCTTATTCGTGTTAGACCTTGACAGTGTTGATCATGTCCATGAGACTGCTCATAATGAACCCCTTTATTATATTTCCCATTGAGTTGACATAAACATTATCTATTGCAAGTCAACTTTTACTCGATTTTGGTCTATTGGTGTTTAACACCGCTAGATTGCTAGTAGATACATTTAGGCATTCGAGAAATGGCTGGTAAAAACCTAGATGATGGATCATTAACAAGGGCATTTGGTTTATGGCGTTATGCAAGGAATAATAAGGCTGAGGCTACTGCATGGTGCTATTGCCGATCACGCACCGTAGAGCACTGCGTTCCGACCACGGAGCTGCAGCTTGCTGCATACTATTTTAATTGCATATGTAGTTTCAAAAGCCGAGTTGGTCTCAAGTTAGCCTCGAGTTAGCCTCGAGTTAGTGGCGTTGAAGAGATTACCTTGGAAGCCCTTGGGAGATATTGCTTAACCCACATGGCCGAAGTTCCTTCGCACGGACCACTTCCCACTTATCTTCCATCGTATCAGTCCGGATGTGGTTTAGCTCGACTGTTTTTGAGATAAGAGACATTTAGTCAAAAATCTCCCGGTACTTCGGGGGATCTTTTCTATCTTGTCTGTTGCTAAATCTGTTGCTAATTTATATTTGTGTCGATAAGTGACTGACCTGTCTCTTCTATACATATAGGTCGCTGAGCCCCCTTCTGTGAAATGCTCGTCCCGGTTGCGTCATCTTGTCCAAACGGCCGCCCCATGCACTAGTGGCCCCGTTTATATTCCGGATTTCTTAACTTTTCCCACTCCAACACTTGGTTGGACGGCAATTGCGCGAGAGACCATGGGGGTTCTGCAACCCCGTGGCCGTCGCGACTCTCGCGCATCAGCGCTGTCACGCAACCTGATGTTTGACCGCGACATCCATGGTAACGCCCCGTCAGAAACGCTGGTGGAACATGCAAACCTAGGCAGCCCACCCGGTCCAATGGGAGCGGAATCATCGAGCTACAACGGATCAACAATGAGAACACCAAACCGCTCCTTTTACCACCGGTCGTTCAATAGCAATATGGGTGGGTCATTGTGCATAATATGCTGCTAGAGATACTGCGCGACTTTTACTGACTATTGGACCTATCGTAGACCCGGCTCAGTATGCTTCGGACGGTCTCCGTGACCAGACCGCGGAACTCGCTACCTATGGCCTTTCGCTGAATAAAAAATCCCTCTTGAGGGACGGGCCTGGCTTGCCCCCCAGCCTTGATATATTCCACGGCAGCCAGAATTCTGCAAGTTACTCCCAGGATGAAGCTACAAGCTCTCATGCTGTCGGGGAGGCGTTGTCGGAGCCAGGATATGCCTCTGTCGACCCTGCTTCCGCTTCAGGCTCTTCGGCCTTGACAGAAATGATTCGCCGTCCATCAACAGATACCGTGGAGGACCAGGTCACGCAACCCGGGATGGATGATATTTCCTTCCCCCCGCCGCCCACGATCTATGAGGAACCCGAACGAGACAATGAGCACACCTCGTTATTATCGAAACCGCGATCCAAATCTACACAAAATTATGGAACTGCAGGCGACGCCGAGAACCAAAGGCCGGCTGTCAAACGATCACCAAACTTAATAAAGAAAGGCATTTCATCTGTCGCCCTCTGTACTCAAGTCCTGTTGAGCCCAAAGTCATGGGATAGGCGAGTGATATGGAAAGAGGCTGTATTATACCCCGCCAGTCTGGTTCCTGCCGTATTGCTGGGACTGCTTCTCAACATTCTTGATGCCTTATCCTATGGAATGATCTTGTTCCCTCTGGGAGAACCTCTGTTCGCTCACCTAGGAACCGATGGTATCTCGATGTTCTATGTTAGTACCATTATCTCCCAGGTGGTATTCTCCTGTGGCGGCTCGATCTTCAAAGGAGGAATAGGAAGTGAAATGATCGAAGTAGTACCGTTCTTTCACCAGATGGCTTTCACGATCATGAACTCAATCGGCAAGGACAACCCGGAATCCGTGATTGCAACGACCATCTTAGCTTTCTCGGTCAGTTCGGTCCTCACTGGCTTGGTGTTCTTCTTAATGGGTGTCTGTGGGCTGGGCTCGCTCATTGGGTTCTTCCCACGTCATATTCTCATCGGGTGCATCGGTGGCGTGGGCTACTTTCTTCTACAAACCGGAATGGAGGTTTCAGCTCGGCTTCCCGGGTCTCTTGAGTACAACCTCCCCACGATCCAGAAACTTTTCCACCTTGATACTTTCCCTCTTTGGATGATACCCCTATTCCTTGCCATTGGCCTTCTTGTTCTCAAACGATTCGTTCGCTCAAACTTCCTTGTCGGTGGTTATTTTATTGCTGTTGCTGCAGTGTTCTACATTGTCATTCTAAGCGCAAGGATCTCTATGGGTGCTCTCCGCCACAACGGATGGGTCTTTGATGCCCCATCTTCGAACAACCCGTGGTATCATTTCTATTCTCTTTATGGTGAGTAGATTGGCTACAATACTCTGGGCGTTTCATGCTAATTCGTTACAGATCTCTCGGCGGTCAATTGGACTGCCTTTGGTGAGACAATCCCGGCTATGTTCGCTTTGACCTTCTTTGGTGTGCTTCATGTGCCCATTAACGTACCTGCTCTGGGTATATCCACCGGTGAAGACAATCTCAACGTCGACAGAGAGCTCATGGCACATGGTGTGACGAATGCACTTTCAGGATTTGTAGGAAGCATTCAGGTATGAGACTCCCATCGTTAGAGCTGTGTTTAGTGAGCTGATAAAAGCAGAACTATCTTGTTTACACCAATAGCCTTCTCTTCATTGCAAGTGGCGGATCATCTCGGTTGGCCGGTTTAATGTTGGCCGCAGCCACTGCAGGGATTATGGCCATTGGCCCAGTCATAACCGGGTATATTCCCATTATGGTTGTCGGTGCCTTGATTTTCTTGTTGGGCATTGAGCTTTTGCAGGAGGCATTGGTGGACACATGGGGTAAGCTCACTCGGCTTGAATATTTAACCGTCGTTATCATCGTTGTTACAATGGGCGCTTGGGACTTCGTGGTTGGAATCTTCGTTGGAATCATTCTGGCCTGCGTGAACTTTGTTGTCCAAACGTCTCGCAAATCTGCCATTCGAGCAAAGTTCTCGGGCGAGATTTCCGGGTCGACGGTCCGACGTCCTCCTATCCAACAGCAATTCCTACGCGAAGCTGGACAGCAGACCCTCATCATCAAGCTTGGTGGATATCTCTTCTTTGGAACCATCGTGAATGTCGAGAACACCATGCGAGGCCTGATCGAGGAGGAAGCTTTCGACCGGCGTCCCATTCGATTCATCATTCTCGATTTTTCTCGGGTCTACGGACTCGACTTCTCGGCCGCAGAAGCATTTACCCGCATCAACCGCGTCCTCCGGAAGCGCAACGTACAGATAGCCATCTCCGGCTTGGATGTCGAAGGTGACGTAGGCAAGTCCCTACAAAACGTAGGACTCTTCGAGACGGAGTCCAGTGTCCCTATATTCGAAGACCTCAACTCAGCCCTGGAGTTCTGCGAGAATAACTACCTGAAAGTTTTCTACAGCCACCAGGAAGCACTCTCCACACCCACCGAGCCAACTGCAAACTCTGAGCTCCTTCAAATCCCCGCCTCAGTCCCCGTGCCTCCAGGACCCAAACCCCCCACCCTAGCCGACAACGTCGTCAGCTCACCTCGCCGCCAGTACCTGCAGCGCGTAGCGACCTCAACCATTCAATCCCACGAAACAGCAATGATGGCCTCACCCGCCTGGTCCGCCATGCGCCAACCACTGCCCCTACTCCTCCAAACCTTCCAAGGCCTCTCAATCGAAAATGAAGACTTTTGGTTCCCCGCCTGCGCCTACTTCTCCCGCGAATCCTACCCTGCTGGCACAGTCCTGTACCACGAAGGTGACCACCCGCGCGCCTTCTACCTCCTCGAGTCTGGCATGCTGCGTGCTGGCTACGATCTCCCACAAGGCCGCTACTTCGAGCTCATAGTCGCTGGTCGACCGTGCGGCGAACTGCCTTTCTTCAGTGATACGCGCCGCACAGCGACGGTCAAGGCTGAGCGGGACTGTGTGGCTTGGTGTTTGACCGGGGTGCAGTGGAAGGCATTACAGGATAAGGAGCCGCGCATTGCTCGGGAGCTGTTGACTGTTAGCTTGAAGTTGACGACGGAGCGCATGGATAGTATCACCTCGTACGTTTTGACGATGGCAGCTTGATTTTCTTTTCTTGTTTTGTTCGCTATTTGCATCTAGCTTGGTGGTTATCTGAGCGAGTTGTCGGGCCTCATTTGTTGAATGTTGATATTGCCCAGCTCTTTAATTTTACATATTCATTCATACATAGCAGTTAAAGCATGCATGTATACGAATATTCTTTTATGATCGTTGTAGGTGGTAAAACTTCGCCTTTAGCATCTGTTGGTAACTGGTCTCGTTGTATGCTTGAAGCTGCCTACATACCTGTGTACATGTGCATATTGGGATGTGGTTTTCAGGAAATTAGATTTTGATATTCACCTGGGGGAGCTGGTAAACGGTGCTCCTATAGAATGGAGAGACTGTCTGCGGGCAAGTTATGTAGGGACATACGTGTTGACCACACTCCCCTGTCGAACATACGGGGAACTTGCCCGACCAAGACCTCTTCCGGACATGCTCCTCCTTGTTTGCCCGCTACATGCAACAAGTCTATAGAAAGGCTCCAAGATGGCAGTTGCTTTCTCCTTCCTTGCCATCATTGTACCCTGCCCATATTTTTCCTTTCGCATCTTCGTTGCAAGCTCATCCGCGAGCCACCATGAACAACCGCCAGGTAGCTCGGCCACAGTTATCTAAAAGCGACTTCGTCAATCCGGATGTACTGCATGCAGTAAACCCCCATCCATTTTGGGGCTACGTACACGGTGGGTACAGAATAGTATAGGTAATTTACTTTGGCGATGGCATTATATTGAACCTTTACAGGACCTATTCCAAATAACAATCTCGATTGGCATGTTCAACCGTCACATACTGGACACGCGACGAAGCAAGATGTCGCACTTGCTCTTGCTAGTCATAGTTTACAAGCTCCTATGGTCACCATGAACTTATATAACATCTACGTGTATCATACAAACACCTCGACTTTTTGTGTCAGGTCTAGGCTAATCAAAATAGTTGTGATATCTCGTTGCACGGCACTGTGATGTGCGGAGTGAGCTTCAGGGGTTGTGCTGGTATGCTGCGTCATGTTCGTTCACAGCATTCTGGTGCCGGTGCGTACAGAGCGTACTCCGTTGTTTTGAGCTCTGTATATTCCGAGTACATTCTGATAGTGTATAGCCAACCCGGGAAGTAGGAAGAACCTGGGCATCCAGGAAGAAACTGCCGGAGATAACGCGATGAGACGTTGGGTGTTAATGGGAGGCTGGCGTGATGCCATTTATTACAGGGAACCTACCAAGGACATCATTTCTGACTCTCCGATTGGGTACTATTGTGGTGTTCTGGAGGAAATTGCGTGTGTCTCTCCCGTTACTCTCGGGGGTAAGGAATTAGGCATATACTGATGACATTCGTTCTACCAGGCGCAACGATGCCCAGTTTGCTGCAGAGTACGGAACCCAATTTCATCGACCCGGGCACCGAGAGTGGGCTCAAGTCATGAATGTAAGTGTACTCCTAGCAAGAATCCAAGAGAGAGTATATTAACAATATTAAGCACTTGACCCATCATTCTCCCAATCAACCGATGCCCTTGGTTGTGCCGTCAACACCCGGTGATCAAGACTCGGTGACATCCTCTAGATGTGAGCAGTCTACTCTGACTGAACCCACATCGGGAAATGGCCCCAATGATAACCCTGGTTCCACATCTGGATCTGAACATAATTGCGGGATTGTGACCACGTCTGTCTCCGAGGTCGTCTTCGAGGTCGACTCCGAGCCCGAGGAGCAAGAGGAGTGGCCTGTTGACGCTGCCACTGATATCTTCGCTGGGATGTATCTACCGTCAAGCAAACTGCACGCGGCATATGGCCCTATGCCCGAAGAAATGGACTGAGTATGGACGAGGAAGGAAGTCGCGGCCAATCAGACTATGGGTGTTTCGCACCTGATCTGATTGCCCGAGTTTCATATGAGTGTGCTTGTCGAAATGTGTCTGAAATGCCCTACCTAGGCCTGTCGGATCAAGAACATAGATCGAATTCAACTTTATTTGGCAATCGTTCATACTACTTGAGTGTAGACTAGTTATGTTGTAGATAGATCAGACACTATCGGGTCCCGATCCCCGCGCTTTGGTACGGTACACGTGATTCGGCGTTCCTGACACGCGTGGGCGCGTCCCCGATTGCCTCATCTTTGGTTCTACCCTTGGATGTGACTCCTCGGAGATTCCCCCAATCAATAAGCCAATCTTCAATCGCATAATTTATCTACAAATTTGGCCATGGCAACGGAAAACGGAGAGTCCAAGCTCTTCGAGCAGTGTTGCCTCTGTATTGTATGCTCTAAGGACCTCTCGAGAGAATCGGCGGAGCAGGTACGTATTTTCCTGCGACTGATACAGCCTGAACTAGACTAACAGAATACAATCGCATAGCTGGCAACTCTCCTCGAGCAAAACGGCGGCGAGCCTCTGATCGTCCAACCTGGTGCCGAAGTCCCCGATGTAGCCAAGTTCAGCCATTTGATCTCTACCACAATTGACTTTGAAGCCTACGATACTACCTGTGATGCGCTGATCCCTGTGGTGAAGCCACAGTGGGTGAATAACTCATTGACGAAGCGAAAACTGGCCAACCCCCGCCAATACAGCCCAGACCCGCGTCTGTTCATGAACGACGTGGTCGTTACCTGCGGCGACATACCCGAGGGAGATAAGGATGCAATCATAGGTGGCGTCGTCGCGAAAGGTGGATTGTACTCTCCAAGAGTCTCTCAGATGGTTACACACTTGGTGGACCTCACGGCCGATTCCGACAAAGCACGCATTGTCCAGGCGAAGAAACTGAACGTGAAGATTGTACTACCGCACTGGTGAGTTTCCTTGGCACAGCAGACAGTGACCATCGCTGACTGAGAACAGGTTCGACGACTGCCTTAAACTTGGTCGACGAATCGATGAGCGTCCATATACACTTCCCGATCCAGAGATCTTGCGCGTGGGTCCTGATACTCCAATCCGATGGCAAGAGAATAAGGATTTGGTCGGCGCATCCACTACGGATCCTTCTAAGCTGCCCATGCCACCCAGTTCGGCCTATAACTCAGGCCAACGGAGTGTCTTTGAAGGAAAGTCCATTATGCTGTCGCAGGATCTTGGAATCGGCTCGCACTTGCAGGAATCGATTCAAGCTGTCCTTGAACAAGGCGGTGCCACAATGACATCAAACGTTGACGGAGCAGACATGTTAATATGTCGTTACCGGGAAGGATTTGCGTATCGCACGGCATCGCGACTGAACATAGACGTTGGAAATCTCGCATGGCTCTACCGCCTCATGACATTTAACACATATACTTCACCCCTCAGAAGACTACTGCACTACCCGATCTCCCGCACTGGCATTCCCGGGTTCGAGGGCTTGAAAATCAGTTTGTCCAATTATGTTGGCGAAGCAAGAATCTACTTGGAGAATTTGATCGCAGCAGCAGGTGCAGAATGTACCAAAACCTTAAAACAAGAAAATACCCATCTGATTACGGCGCATGGAACGAGTGAGAAATGCAACGCGGCGAAGGAATGGGGCCTTGAAGTTGTCAACCACCTGTGGCTGGAGGACAGTTATGCAAAATGGAAGCTGCAGCCGGCCTCAAACCCGCGCTACAGCTATTTCCCTCTGCGAACCAATCTCGGAGAAGTCGCGGGCCAGACCCAGCTCGACCGCAATGTTTTGGAACAGGTCTTTTTCTCGTCCGGGGAGGCTGTTGCTCATAGCCCGCGGCGCGCAATGCAGAGCAAGAACCAAAATATGGTCTCAGTGCAGCCTCCCGCTGAGAAGAAACGGAAGACCAATGAGGATGCCTCGGAAACTTCGCACGGTACTCCGCAGGGTAATGGAAAGTCGCGCGGACCTATCCAAACACCCGCACGAACCCGAATCATGTCCGAGGGCAAAGAAAATGAGACTCCGTCATCGACTAGTAGCCGCAAGTCGAAAGAGGCAGCAACTGCCCGACTCCATGAGTATGCCCCGGACCTTGCCTTGTATGAAAAGGAAAGGAAACGCGTGGGAGGTGTTATCTACGGTGGCAGACGAAAGTCAGACGAGGGCCGGGTTCAGGAGAACAAGAAGCGTGCCTCACTTGAAGCTGAGGATGAGAGCGATCGCGAGCAAGCGGTGGAGGCTAAACGACAGAAAAAGTCTCGGCCACCAATTTCTATGCACCTCTTGATTACTGGCTATCAGAGATGGGTAGGGAAGGGCAACGAGAAGATTGAGGACGCAGACAAGGTTTGTTCGGCTACAGCAGTTATGAACCTGATTTAGTTCGAGATCTATATCTGACACTTTCACAGCGAGGCCTCCGAGATCTTGGTATTATGGTTGTCCAAGATGCCAGACGATGCACTCACCTGGCTGCGCCGTCGATCTTACGAACCACTAAGTTTGTCAATGCACTCGCATATGCGCCGATGATCGTGAGCACCGACTTTATCGCCAGTTGCCTAAAGAAGGAGGAACTGCTGAACCCCTCCGATTTCCCTCTGGATGATAAGGAAGCTGAGAAGAAGTACAATTTCGATCTGTCTTCTGTCACAAGAAACGCGAAGAAGAACAAGAATAAAATGCTGCAGGGCTATCGCATCTATTGCGTCGAGGACATTCGAGGCGGGTTCGATGCATTCAAATCGATCGTTGAAACGAACGGAGGAGAGTGCATGCTTTTCCGTGGCCGACTGGCCATAGCGAACCATTCCCGGCGGGAGGAGAGCGACGAGGAAAGCGAAGGGGAAGATGACAAGCCTGCCCGCAAGGATGTCTTTCTTCTCAGCAGCGCCGGAGCTAATCACGCCCGAGTCTGGCCTCGGTTCCGTCAAGTGGCGCTCGATATCAAGAAAACTCCACGGATCGTCCGAGTTGACTGGCTCCTGGACATGGCCATGTCACAGGAGACACGTACTGCCGACGAGTACGAGCTGACTGAGGAGATGATTGAGAACACAGACCAGTAGACTGATACCAAGGTATTGAGTCCACACCCCTCATCCACTTAGGGCTTTCAACCCAAGAACATGGATTTTGTGTATAAGTTTGGAGTATTGGCGACGTGATTTGACATGTCTTTTGACCTGGACATGATAAGCGCTTTGTTTTTGTCACGAATAGCCACGATTTATCTCAGAGAAATCCCAGCATCTCATCTTGAGCTCTTCAAAAGAACTTGACACCCTCCTGCCCTTCACCACCAAAAATCTGTGCCCTGCCCCTCTTAACCAAGACATTCAGCGAGCGCAGCATGACATCCGTATCCATGCCATGGAACTCTGTAGACGCGGATCAGCACAACCCTAGACACAATGACCAATAATCAAAGAGAGGAGTCTTACCCTGCGACATGGCCCCTTCTCCATGAATCAGCTCGTAGACCGTCAGAACTGAGCCCTTCTGCCCAGTACCTTCAACCCAGTCAACTAACACATCCGCCCATTCCTCAGGCCTCCTCCACCAAATCCACGCAACGGTCTTCGGCCCCTGCCCAGCACCGTTTCCCAACCCCAGTGAAGACGCACCTCCAGCATCAGGGATCCACTCCGCTCGCCGCCCACCGCCGCCTTCCTCTTCGCTCTTGGTCATCCAGTCGACGACCGCGCGGGCCTCGCGTAGATCAAGGCGCTTGCGCAGGGCTGTGTTGTGGAAGAGCGGGGATTCAACAGCGTCGATTAGGGAGAGGCGGTATTGGCGGTGATGCCGGCACCAGGACTGGATTAGAGACGACCATTTCTCGAGCTGCGCGTGGCGGGTTGTTGTGTTTGGTTGCGGGGTGAAGAAGGGGGGGAAATTGTAGGTTGGTGGAAAGGGGAATGGGGGTGTTGTTGTCATGTTGGAGAGGATCAAAGAGCGAAGAGTGAAAAGTTAATATCAAATAGCCCCAATAGTCCAAAATGAAGTCAAAAGACAACACGAGTAGGAAGTCGAGAACAAGAGAGAAAGTAAAGAGACTCCAATGTGGAGTAAAAGGTGGGGCCGGGATTTTCTCAATTTCGTCGACTTCGACCTTTTCGATTTCTCTCTTCACCTTTGTCAATTCAAAATGGCCACCCAAAAGATACCTGCAAAGCGCATCAAGCGCGAAGAGTACCGTCGCAATGTACAGGCCCAGCAAGAATCCACCGATGCCGTCATTAAGATGCCGCAGAAGAAATTCTTCCGCCAGCGCGCGCATGCGAATCCCTTCTCTGACCACCGGCTGGAGTAGTATGTATCCTCTTTTGCCTATTTCACGTCAGATCATTTCTTCTAGGGGGATTTATGCGGGATTCCCGAACTTCACTGGCGACAATTCCCAATCCGATCGTGAACTAATAGCTAACTGGTACTCTAATAGTCCCCTCAGCCCCGCGCATATGGACTGGTCATCGCATTTCCCTGCATTCGTGGACCCAGATACCTCGAAAACGAACCTCAGCGGAGGGCGCAAGTTGACCAAGGAGGTCGAAGTCGTGGATATCGGATGTGGCTTCGGCGGGCTGATGGTTGGCCTGGCGCCATTGCTGCCAGATACCCTGATGGTCGGTAAGTATAGCGCCGCGAAACAAAAATACACATCGCACTCTGCTGAACGAGCAACACAAAACTAACAACAAAACCACAGGTATGGAAATCCGCACCTCAGTGCTTGAATACCTCAGCTCTCGCATCCACGCCCTCCGCAGCCAACAACAACGCCTCAAGAACAAAGCCGCGAACCCATCATCAACCGAACTCCAAGACGCCTCGGCACAACCCGAAGGCACAGAATCAACGGCCCCCGCCCCATCCAACGACGACGAAATCGGCACGGAGAAAATCTTCCCAGGAAACTTCGAAAACATCACCGCAATCCGCAGCAACACTATGAAGTTCCTCCCTAACTTCTTCGGCCACCACCAGCTCTCCAAGATCTTCATCTGCTTCCCCGACCCGCACTTTAAGGCCCGTAAGCACAAGGCCCGTATTGTCTCCGAGTCTCTGAATTCTGAGTATGCGTATGTTTTGCGGCCTGGCGGTCTGCTCTACACCATTACCGATGTCGAGGAGTATCACCACTGGGTTCTGCGGCATTTCCTGCATGGGGAGCAGCCGGAGGGTGCGGCTCCTGCTCCGAGCAGTAAGGATCTGTTCGAACGGGTTTCGGAGGAGGAGCTTGCTCTTGATCCTTGTGTGCGGGTTATGAAGTACGAGACCGAGGAGTCGAAGAAAGTTACGAGAAATAAGGGAAACAAGTATGTTGCTGTTTTCAGACGCAAAGCTGATCCCGAGTGGCCTGCTTGAAAAGGAGCGGAGAGAATTAGATACCTAATTAGAACGGAGAATATGGGAAGTTATTGGAATCATTGATCTCAATGATATGACGAGAAGATAGGTGTTTTGAGGCGTTTTCACCCATTCTAAATGCATTGGCGATATCATACTGCAACATCGCTGGCAATCTTCGCTTGCTAACAAAAACACAAGATAAAAACGAACAAACTCCCGAAATGGACCCGAAAAAGGGTTGTAGAACACATGCAGACAAATCAAGAATCAAGTGATGCAACAATCAAACACCGACATCATGCATGAATCTATCATAAAAGCAGTAATCTCGTTAAATCGTGGTGGTCGTAGCCCCACGACTAGAAGGCGCAAAAGTCTAGCACATCCCAGGCGCCTTGAGACGAATACCTTCACATCTCTCACAGATAGCCAATTGGACGGGACCACCGATGATGCGGCCCTTAGCTGTTCGCTTGGGCTCGCCTTCGCGGACGAAGAAGCGGCCCTCCGGACCAAAACCATCACCGCACTCGTGACAATTGAAGCAGCGTTCGTGCCACTGGCCACCAATTGCGGTGATGACAACCTCATCCATGACATGCTGCTTGCAGCCCAGACATCTTGGGGCGGTCCGGCGCGAGTGGCAGCGGAGACACCATGCGAAGCCATCTTTCTCGACAAAGGGAGTTTGGGAATCGAAGGGCTATGAGGAGAAATTGTTAGTTGTCTTGAGTTCGAAATCACCAGAAAGGAAAGTCACATACATCACCGCACTCTGCGCAGAAGAAGTGGCCGACATGCCATTCGGCACCACATGCCACTACCACTTCTCCTTCGATGGGGGTCTTGCAGCTCTTGCAACGGGGGCTGAACAGCTCGTGGAAATCCAAGTGGCAGTAGAAACGTGGCACACGGGCCTCAAGGTCATTGGCCTCTGTTTCTAATCTCTCAGCTCTGCTGGCCTCCGGTTCTTGGTAGAAAGCCACACATTCGAGGGCTGTGTGGCAGTGGAAACAAGTGAAGCACTCCGGGTGGAATCGACATCCGCCAGCGGTTACAATTTTTCCGGCAATCGAAAGCGTACATAGCTCGCAGCTTGCAGTCGGGACACCAGATCGCGTATAGGGCGAGTGCCAACGGCTCTGCGAATCAGATCCCTGCTGTCTTGGGAAAGCCGGTTTAGTTGGGTTGTTTCTCGTCGGCTGAGGCACCGGTCTGGTCGATTGCTTGGAAGGAGCCTCTATCTCAGAGATAGTGGGTACTTTGGTGTCCGGGACATTGATCACGGGGACCGGAGGCGGCTCTGAGACTTCGATTGAAGGGGCTGAGACTTCAATGGTCGGTGTTGCCACTTCAATCACGGGTAGGCTTGGACGCTCAGGTTTCGGCTGCTCGGTTGGTTTCCAACTTTGGTCAAAGCTCACGATTGGGCGCCCGACTCGATCACTGACGGCTGAAGGCATCGGTAGCTTTTCACTGCGGTCTCCTCGCTTTTTGCTGGTAGCTGCGCGGATATCGTCGCTGCGTCTCTCTCTTACATCCTCGGTGGGGACAGGCTGATCTTTTTCTTCAAGGGGAGGAGTCGGAGTAGCACGCTCGTTTCTAGTGTAACCGGCGTTGTTTGACTGAGTAGGAGGAGGAGTAGCGCTTCCGTTTCGAGTGTAGCCGGGGTTACGCGACTGGGTGGGAGGGTTTTTCTGGATTTCAAACCGGGAGATCTTATCCATCACAGGGCTGCTGTGAGCTCTATTCTGCAACCAAGGCAATGGCTTGGGAACACGCCCCAGAGCGTTGCGTGGTTTGTTTTTCAAAGCCGACGAGTCAGACTTAGAGAAGTCTGGTTTTGCTTCGGGTTCCTTCTGAGTATTATTGGGCTCTTCGTAGATTTGGTCGTTAGGGTTCCTGAAGATTCCTTTAGATGAATCACCGCTGACAGTTCGCGAACTGGGAGCGACAGACTGCTCGGGTTCCTCGTCAGGTAGTTTAAAGTTAACTTTGAGATTCTTCTTAGAGGGTCCAGCCAGAGATGATCGTTTCCGCGTCGACTCGGGGCTAGAGTTACCATCGGAGGATACACTCGAGCCTGTCGACTGGCTAAATCTATTTGTCGAGAGGTTATACGCTCGGGAATCATTTCGGACAGGGCTCTGGCTGCGCCTGTTGGCATCGGGATTTTTGTATGGCGCATAAGGGTTTTTGAAAGCTTGACCAGGATTTTGATGCATCCAAACTAGCTCTGTGGCCTCATCCTGAGCTGCTTGGTGAAGACTCATGTCGTCCTCAACATCCATTTTCTGCAAGGCATCTCGTAATGCCCGTGCCTCTTCCTTTTCGTGTCGCCGTTGACCATTTTCACGATACGACAGAGCTGGAGATGCTGGGATTGGAATAGTACGTGCATGAATTTCTGCTGGAAACACGTTCTTCCGGATTGAGTGCGTGCGTGGCTCCTGAGCTAAAGGACGACCCATTGCCCCGCCGCTGGGCACATGAGAATTCGCCCGGCGATGGGACATTGCACTGCCTGAGCGTCGGTGATCTTCAATTTCATCTTCGACTGGTTTATGCATGGAAAATGCCGAGGATGCCCTTGGGGGAAGACTATCGGGCAGATCGCTAGTTGATGTGGCTGCTCTGCCCGGGTATGGTCGAGATCCTGTTGGACGGGCAGGTCGATTTGCCCGCAGGTCCTTCAAGTATGATGCTGGTTGACTCATATCAGCTCCGATCCGTGCAAGACCAAAGATTCACTTACAAACTTGATCATTGGACATGAAGGATGGGCCAGGAGGTGAGACCTTCCTGTGACCAGTGGAATGTTTATGCATCATGGAATTGCAAGGATCAAGGATATGAAGAGATATACGGATAAGTACAGGAAAGAGGGACCAAGATGGACTAAGATGAGAAGAGTCTAGTTGCGATCTACACTTGACGGTCTGAGCTGGCTAGCGTCATTGGGTTTCCCCCTCCCAAACAAACCCCCCGTCGCGAGGCAACGGATGACTCAGATTCCTTATCTGTCCACGTGTCGATAAGGGCTTGGTTGTATTTAACCCTATTAAGCCCTATATTGGACAACGTAGCATACATTTCGAATTATATAGCAGTTAATACTTGATAGAGACTCAGCCCTATGGATACATTTGTCTAATTAAACTCAGTCATTCATTCCTGAATCCTTGAGATGACTAAAAATGATCCCCCACATCTGCCCGACTTGGCTTCGACTGGCACTCGACTGGGACTCTCCGCATCGGCTTCTCGGCACAAGATACCCCACAGCCAAGCAACCCTGACTGAGAGCTGCACAGCTTTCGATGCAATGTAGCTGTGAACTTCCTTCATTGGTTGAATATCGCCGAATAGGAAGAATCAACCACGAGGCCCTGGACATCTTTCCTCTATACGAACAATGTTCCTTCCAAGGTTCCCTTGAATTCGGCGTTTTGTCCGATAATCCGATAATCCGATGACTCCAATTATTACCAATGATAAACTGGTCGAAATCTAGTCCCTTTTTCTATTAGCGTACTAACTTGGGTCTCTTGCTTCTTTTCACTACATGCTTCCATGTCGTGACAAAAACGACAACCAATTCTGATCTTCTAACAAGCTCGTTATCTCATAAACAAGCTGGTCTTGTATCTGAGCTACCATGGCAGATAATGTGCCAATTGATATCATCCGTTCCCGCGAGGACGATCTGGACCGAGAGAGTGCAAAACAGGAACAGAGATCGCACCCGCAGTCGGCGCCACTAGACGTCGATGAAGATGAAAAATATAAGCGCGATGTTGCCCCGGACGGTGGCTATGGTTGGGTCTGCGTTGCCTGTGTTTTCTGGATTAATGCGCATACCTGGGGTATCAATAGCGTGGGTCATATATCTTTCCCCTTTCACTATCATCTTACTAACAGGTTTAACTACTAGAGCTACGGAGTCTTTCTGAGCCATTACCTCTCACATAATGTATTCCCCAACACATCTGCCCTATCGTACGCCTTCACAGGCGGCTTAAGTATCTCCTGTGCCCTTCTGGTGGCCCCATTAGCTACTCACATGATCCACAAATGGGGTGTACGATTTGTACTCAACCTGGGCGTCTTCTTCGAAACCCTCTCTCTAATAGGGTCGTCATTCGCGACCCAGAAATGGCACATCTTCCTCAGCCAAGGCGTCTGTTTCGGCTGGGGCATGGGCTTCCTCTTCGTGGGCAGTGTCGGTATCACCCCGCAATGGTTCGACAAGCACCGCGGTGTAGCGATGGGCATCAACGCCGCCGGATCTGGTCTCGGCGGCCTGATCTACTCCCTCGCAGTGGGTGCCATCATCCCGCGCTATGGGTTGGGCTGGGCATTCCGCATTTTGGGTATCATTTCCTGCGTCGTGAACCTGGTCTGCTGTAACTTGCTCCGAGATCGCAACAAGGCCGTCGGCAGTAGATTCACGGCTTTCCATCTGCCCCTGCTGCGTCGCCCGGAGTTTTTGCTCTTCCTCGGGTGGGGTGTGTTCAGTATGCTCGGCTATGTGGCGCTGCTGTTCAGTGTTGCCAACTTCGCTCTCTCCGTTGGTCTCTCGCCACACCAGGGGAGTATTGTCTCTGCGCTGCTCAATCTCGGTCAGGGTCTCGGTCGTCCGTTTGTTGGCATGTTCAGTGACCGGCTTGGTCGCATTAATATCGCTACTTTCCTCAGCTTCCTCTGCGGTCTATTCTGTCTCGCTATCTGGACTTCTGCTGATAGCATGGGTGTGGTATGCTTCTTCGCGGTTTTGGTTGGCACTGTCGCAGGCACGTATTGGGCTACTGTTTCCCCCGTGCTGGCGGAGATTATTGGTATCAGAGATCTTCCTTCCGGCTTAAGTATTACCTGGCTCACGCTTGTTGCCCCTTGTACTGTCTCCGAAGCTATCGCGCTTCAGCTCCGCAGCCATAATGTTGGTGGAGGGACTTCATACTTGCGCGTTCAGATATTTACTGGATTTATGTATGTCGGTGCTTCCATATGTTTGTGGATCGTGCGTGGTTGGAAGGTCGGCGAGTTGGAGCTTGCTCAGGGACGCCCTGATTCCACCGTCCAACCTGGCCCGTTGACTGGAACTCATGGTGGAAATGAGAAGGAAAACCGCCCTGCGACTGGTGCCCCGATCTTGGAGGCCACTGAAACAGGTGCTCCGTTATGGGCCCCGATCAGCTTGGTTCGCAGAATGATCACTTTGAAGAAGGTCTAAATATAGTTGCATAGCGCAGAGCACAGATATGCCAGCCAAAATGAACATACAAAAATAGACAATCGTCTGTCATTCGTTTGATTTGAACGCCGTTTTAACACTAGATGTAATCTACATGGATGTAGCCTTTGTTCATGCCTCCGTAACCAGAATCCGGACCCTTCTCTTGCCGGCGCCACGACCCTCTTCCTTGACAGAGCTGACATTGACACGAACCTTTTGGAAGAGTTCGACAGTCACACTGCGCTCCTTCTCCGGGTGACCCTTCTCTTCCACACGAAGAGTGTATTCCTCGCTATCAAACTCCGTTGTGCGATGAGGAGCTAGCTCCCGTCTCTCGGCCACGGAACGAGCTCCGGATTCACCGGGCAGGACGAAGTCCTCCAGACGAACGACACCTTCAATGCCGAAGCGGGGAACGAAGATAACAACACCGTTCTCGAACACACGCATCACGTATCCTTCTTCTTCAATGCCCGCATCAACACCGTCGGCGGCCATCTTCTCTCCGCGGGCCTTGAGAGCCTGGCCCACGTAGTATTCAATACTAGCGCGGCCGGCATGCTGGGCATTGCGGTGACGGACGTTGATGTTCCGGCAGATGTCTTCGAGCTTGTTGCGGGTGGTGACACCCTCGATGACAGCGTGTCCATCCTCGCCCTCATACCCAATGGCAGAAGCTAATTGCCGGTGGACCATCAGATCGGCATATCGCCGGATGGGGGAGGTGAAATGAGTGTAGATCGGTGAGGCAAGACCGTAATGACGGAATTCAGATTCGGTAAACGCACCCGCGCAGAAGTATTCGGCAGAGGTCATGCAGCGGGTCGCCAAAATACGGACCAGTGTGTTGAAGAACGGGTTGTTGGGATCGACGCAGCGATCCAAAGACTCAGCCAGAGCTCGCGAGCTGGAGACATCAAGTTCCATGTTCCGCTTCTTCAAAAGTTGATTTTGAAGGTCCTCGAAATTTTGAGGCGGGGGAGTGGCGTGTCGACGAAGCAAGGCAGTCTGAGAAAATGACTCGTAGATCTTCGAGCCAACAGTGATATTGGCGAGAAGCATGAACTCTTCGACCAGGCTATTAGTGTCAAGCATAGCCTTAGTCTTGACATCTGTCAAAGGATCGCCCACTTCGTCACCCTCGCTCTCGATGCGAACTTCCGGGGACGCAAGGTTCAAGGCACCAGCGTCCATACGCTTCTGACGGAGAACCTTAGAGAATTTCAAGAGGGCGCGCATGCTTTCGGTTAGCTCGTCCTGCTGTGATTTGTCGTCGATGCGTAACTGAGCTTGCTCGTAGCTGAATGCTTCCCGGGAACGAATGACAGACTTGGTGAAATTCGAAGACACTATTTCGGCATCAGGTGTCATCTCCCACAGAACTGAGAAGGCATATCGTTCAACATAAGGCTTGAGAGAGCACAGGTCTGTACCAAGAAGATGCGGGAGCATGTCGATACGCTTATCAACTAGGTAAACAGTGGTTCCACGAACACTAGCCTCGAGATCCATTGGGTTGTTGGGCTTGACAAAATGCGACACATCCGCAATGTGGACACCGACCTCATAGTTTCCGTTTGGCAGGACACGCGCATGAAGTGCGTCGTCAATATCCTGACAGCCGGGTGGATCGATACTGCAAATAAGCAAGTCTCGAAGATCTTTCCGGCCATTCCAGTCCTTGTCTTCCTTCGAGACTGGGACCTTCCAATCATGTCCTTCAGATGGGAGACAGTCCAATACAGACTTCGGGAAGGGCTTGTACTGCACATCATATTCAAGCAATAGAGCCTCGGTCTCGGCGCCCTTCGTTTCGAGCTCTCCCAGAGCCCGAATGAAGTGGCCAGTAGGGTATCTAGAATCGCGATCCCAAGAATCGATAGTGACAAGAATACGCTGACCGAGAATATCGCTGGCCTGTCTTGTGCGCACTCTGATCTTCGGGATACGCTTGTCCATGG
Organism: Penicillium rubens; assembly: GCF_028828025.1. NCBI lineage: Eukaryota > Fungi > Ascomycota > Eurotiomycetes > Eurotiales > Aspergillaceae > Penicillium > Penicillium rubens. The sequence goes on from NW_026890600.1 coordinate 8,601,286, forward strand.
GCAGCAAGAAAACGTTTTGTTGCCGTCTGCCAGACGCCTGTGAACCAGTAGAATTCGTGTCGACGTGACCAACGTACTGACGCCAGCTGCGCTTGATCACACCAACGACCTTGGCAGTAGGTTGTGGCCTGCCCTCCGCATGCTTGCCATGGGCCTTTTTGACTTCTTCCTGGAGAGCTTTGCGTTCTCTATCCGTCACCACAGCCTCAGTCTCTTCAGTATCAGGGTTATCATTACGGGTCACGGCCTCCTCGTCCACAATCTTAGTCGAGGGGCTCTTCCACTGGTCCTGTGGCAGTACTTCGACCACGACAGAGTCACCTGCAATGGCGCGGTTACTGTTATCGCGGCCCAGGATAAGAAGAGGTTTGTCGAAAGCTGCGGTCTTGACGGAGGCTTCCAGGTAGTTGTAAGGAGAAACATTGAACACTCCTTGGTGCAATGTCCCGGCCCGCAGGCCAGTTGTGAGTTTTGACATTGAGAAATATTCGGGGTAGAATAGTTCCCCGCGGGTTGTTTCTTTGGAATCTCGCGCATCCTTTGACTCGCTGATCATGTCCAGCAACATTTCGGACCCCTCCAAGCCGGAGACATAGTCGGATAGCGACAAGGCCGTCACATTTTCTTCCTTGCATTTCCGAAGGTTCTCCTTGTCATCGGTTACGACCACAATTGCCGGGATCGCCTTCTCTTTCTTGCCCTTCTTCGCTGATTGTTGCAGGTGGGAACCGTACCAGCTTGCTACCATGCGCACAGCGCGGTCGTTTCTGTCGTTGATTGTTTCATCCGGTCCTCTCCGAACATGAGTCTCTCGGCGGAACTCATTGAAAAAGAGGTAGAAGCGCTTTTCGTCTGACTTGACGAGGGCTAGAAGACGGTTGTAAAGTGGTAGTGATCGGTTTCTCAATTCCTCGAGGACGGTCTGGAGGACAATCACATCGTAAAAGGCCCCAGTGTGCTCGAAAAGATCCATTCCATTAAGCAGCGCATTTGTATCGGGGACAAGGTAGTGGCCTCGCGGGAATGCAGTTGTGCCGGCGGGGCGATCGGATAGGATGAACGGCGCAACTGTTTCGCATTAGCAACTTGCTTGGCCATCGCGGTAATAATTTACTTACTGTTTCCATTTGCATCAGCCGGCGCAATCGTCGGGCATTGCGAGCAAAGCTTAGAAGAGCAAGGAATATCTTCTCTCAAATAGAGCTCGCGGACAATCTTTTGCACCTTTCCACTTTTCGTGGACCTAACGAAGACCTTGCTGGTAACATTTGCGGCCTGCGGGTTGGCAGACAAGTCTCTCCTTAAACTCTTCATTGCGACGATAAAATTCTACCGTCTAGCAGTTGCTGAATCCGTCAAACCTTGCGTGTCTTGTGAAAGATCCGAGGTGAGAGTCTTGGCGGGAAGAAAGGTTATCGCTGATCATCGCGATAACTAGCTGAGTCAGCATACGGGCTCGTCGCTTTGGGGTCGAAAGATGCCATTTGATTGCTACAGACAGATTTTCTCGTAAATATCTTGCTTTCAGACCCATTTCTGATTCCAAAATTTGAACACTATGGTTTTAGCAGTATGTACACCATCCATTGGGCGTGAGCCACTGGTCTGACAACCTGTTTTGATATAGGCCGTGGGGCAGCTATGCTCGACTAGCAACATAACTTCGAACCTAGCTCAGTGCAAGGTGTTGGTTCGGAAGGCTGCAGCAGCAGGTGCCAAGGTAGTATTATTTATTCTATTACCCACTCTCTGGTAGACAGCTCATATATGTTAGGTGCTGTTTCTTCCCGAGGCATCGGACTATATCGCATCCTCGGCAGAGCAATCCTATTCTCTCGCCAGGTCTGAAGAGAGGACTAGCTTTGTGTCATCTTTACAGAGAGACGCCTTGGAACAGAATATCCACATCAATGTCGGAATTCATGAAGTAGCTTCTGAAACCAGGCTCAAGAATTTATTGATCTGGATCGACGACAAGGGAATCATTACCCAAAAATACCAGAAAATCCATATGTTTGACGTTGATATCAAAGATGGACCTGTGCTCAAGGAGAGCGCGTAAGCTTTTCCTATCTTTGGATACAAGATCCGATAGTTGGCTTATCATTCGCTGACCTTCAACTATCTAGGAGCGTCCAGCCAGGACAACAAATTCCAACGCCGTTTGAAACACCTATAGGACGTGTTGGTCTAAGCATATGTTTTGATGTAAGTACAGTGCATGTTGCGATTACATCGGACACCAGCGGGATCAACGTCTTACTCCTGCTCGATTATCTAGTTGCGTTTTCCTGAGATCGGCCTGGCATTGAGGCGGAAGGATGCTGAAATCATCACATATCCATCAGCATTCACTGTTCCAACGGGAAAGGCTCATTGGGAGCCTTTGCTACGAGCAAGAGCTATTGAGACCCAGTCGTATGTGATTGCAGCTGCCCAGGCAGGTCCCCATAACGAGAAGAGACGAAGCTATGGTCATTCTATTATCGTCAACCCGTGGGGTGAAGTGGTAGCAAAGCTGGGAGATGAGCACCAAGAACCACAAATTGCGACTGCCGACATTGATCTCGATCTTGTGGCAAAGATTAGGCGTGAAATGCCCTTGCTTCGGAGAAATGATCTTTATCCAGAGATCTGAGGACCTTATGTGAACAGCGAGGAGGCTAATACCAATCGCTTCTACTTCTGCAGTACATTTCGCAAAGACCTATGAGATATCAGAGTTCATGCTGTTTTAACTTAAATCATTTCATGATGTACTCAGTGCGAATTATAAGCATTTTTGCGACCAGAGCACCTATAACCAACATGACGGTAAAGAAACTTCGAAAAGTGTAAAGTGATACAACAAGGAACAAACGAAAATAGATGAGCATGCAAAAGAAAACCTGTCTAAGAACGAGACCGGAACATCATATCTGCCGTTGCAGGTAGTACAGGCATAAATCGAAATAGTCCCTCTTTGATCTCTATGTACAGCGTACAGATTTGGCGTTTATTTCTTGACCTTGTCAGGGTCCTCGAGGATGCCCTCAGCTTCCAGTCTCCGTCGGGCTTCTTCAAGAGCCCAAGTTTGTATACTATTGCAATTGTCAGTATTCCAGTTGTGCGAGGAACATAAGACGCCAATATTGAGGCGACAGATCGGGATAGTGATTGTACATACGAGGTATCGGGCTTGAAAACGTATGCGACACCAGCGACCAAAAAGCTTCCAATGAATCCGTAGTACCAAATGTTCTCCCAGCCTTCCTTCACGTACTTCTGGCCGGGCTTGACACCGAACAGCCAGCCGGTGGGGGGATCGTAGTGGTCACCGTGGTCCGCGGCACGGAGACTGGATCGAGTTGAAAATGCCTGGGTGTTCTGGGGCTGGCGAAGCAGGCAGCGCGCCCGGAGGATGTGCGACAATGGCCGGGCAGTCATCTTGAAGATGGGGGTGAGAGAGGGTTGAGGCCAACCGAAGGGACACTGGCGTGTGAGGAAATTGGCGTGGGTCACAAGGGACAGAATATCCTCTTAAATTCAAGTCGCAAGGACAATCTCAATTGATATGTTGCCTCTTGCAGGGGGGTTGAGGGGTGCTTCGGCGGGTTGATGTTGAAGCCGTAAAAGGCCGGGAAGCTGTCCAGTTATCGCGCTAGTCTACATTGGGCAATTTTCTTGTCCGCCTTTACGCCTGGTATTTCAGGCATATGTGCTTCTGCCTTAAAAACTGGGTGTCAGCAATAAACACGCGACGCGTTCTTATCACATCTGGTCTCCCCATGCCCGCCAACAAGGCGCTGGACTCGCCATTCGTTTCATCTTTGCATATGCACGAAAATTGGAAGTAATTAAACCGGTAAATACCATCTCTTAACTGGTATGTTTCGTCTCAAACACCCAATATACCCCCATTTCTGACGTTGTCCTGCTCCAGCTTCCCGCGGAATGTATCCTTACCAATTTTGAACGCGTCATTGGATATTTCCGAATCGAAGCAATGGCAACAAATAATGCATACCCCATATCCTCAAACTCACGAACGAAATTGAACGCGTTTCGCTTCCAAGAAGGCGAAGGAGTTCCCGACGGCGCTACCTCGAAAGACGAGACGAAATTGGTCAATGGGAGCAAAGAACATGAAGACCCTGACTCCGATAGTGTGCCAGGGTTGATGCAGACGTCTTCTGACAAAGGATGTCCTCCGTCCCGTGACGCTCAAGCATCTGAATCGCAAGTACAAGAACCAAAGCCGATTAAAGAATGCCCTCAGACTCCGGGAAACAGGATACCTCTGGCGGATTTGATCAGCAACGCTGAGGATTCGTTTGATCCTGCCCCAGGCCCGGAGGTGACGCCAGTCGAGCACGTCATCTGGCAGCATGTGCCTGCCAGCTCGAACCCAGACACCTCGTCCCAGACACCAGGGAGTCGCCGCAGGAAGCGCCGGCACAGTTCTTCGCCTGCTGGCTCTCCCTCGAACGGGAACAAGAAGAAAGTGCAAAAAGAACCCCTTGATCTTCATTCAATACAAGCCCTTTTCAAGACACCGCAGCATGATATGGCCGCTGAATTGTGGAATAACTACATGGATAAAAACATGGTCGATGGCCCGGACGACCTTCCACCGCCACGGTTCGCAAATCTTCTTTCCTCTTCGCCCCAGACACCAGGTTCGGGCAGAACAAGTCGACATTCGTCTGGGCTGAGACGCGCGATTAGCTGCACTACCGATTTCCCGACCTCTCGAACGAAACGACGACGAGTCAATAGACCAGATGCTGGTCCCAATCGCGGCACATTTCAACGAACCAGCAGCAATGTCGAGTCTGGGAAACCAAAGTCCTCAAGGATCAACTATCTTATGGAGAAGATCGAGAGAAGTATACACATGGCCCCTGCCGATGCGGCTCCACCTGGATCGTCGCCTCTGCGCCAACATATGGATGCGCGAAGATGTCGATCGTCTTCACCCACGAAGGACCATAGGCTTCATAAGGCCGACGAAGAAACCGCCATATCCCCATGTGCTGCATCGCTGGACAAAGCAGGACCTGGGAACTCGCCTGTCCTTCAAGGGTCGTCCTCCGAGTTCGGAGACGATGATCTTGACCAAGGTCTGATGGACCTGGCCGATGCCTCGGAGGATCCTTTCATTGAGCCGGCACATGCATCTAATGAGTTTGCTTCTCTGGGATCTTCTGGCTGGGCTGCCCTTAACGCAGAAAAGTCTCCTTCATGGCAACCGAAAAAGAATCCAATTCTCGACAGCAAACCTGCCATACCCATAACCCATAACACTACGACTAACGAAACAAAAAGCGATGAATTCGATGACTTTGATGAGGATGAATATGACGATCTGCCTGACAACTTGCAGGAAATACTTGCAAAATGTGACACTAAGCCCGTTCCGGTCAATCCATCAAAGCCAACAACTACTGGCCCATCTCTGCAGAAGCCAGATGCAATGAATGCCCGGGTGAATGGCAGTATGCATAGCAAACCCTCAACCGCTGCACCTGTCGCATCATCGGATGATGAGTTTGATGATGATTTTGATCTGGAGGCCATTGAGCAAACTATGAAGCAAGCAGGTGAAGGAGGACCCGCTTACGTTAGTCACTCTTAGTCGCTTAATTTCTAGATATATGCTAAGACAGTCAAAACAAATAGAACCTAAAAGGTCGACAAGCTATCAAACGTCACCAGATCGTTGACATCACGGAGAGCACATATGTTACTCCGAAAGGACGTACCCAGCCAGAGCAGGTTAGATACCTTGCCCTTGCTCCGGATCTAGTCCCGTCCGCTGACTTTAAGTACAGAGTTTGCTAGTTGAGGATGAGAAAACCCGAGAGCGGAAGACTATTATCTTGCGAGAGTCATGGTTTGACACTCCCTGCAGCAAGGACTCGTATATCCACCTGGTCGGGGACTTCAACGCAGCCGGCCAATGTGTTGTGGATAATTTGAACCACATGATCATTCTTCATCCCGACCATCTCATTTCCGCTACCGTCGTAGCAGACTCGATAGACTGCCAGCGACGAGCTGTCCTTCAAGATCGGGTCAAAGTCATTGCCGCACTCGAGCGACCGCAAGCCTTCGGAGTGTTTTTCCACGAAGTTTTTCAAGAAGCCCTCAAAGCGAACCAATGGGATATGGAGTCATTGAAGACATTGGTCGAAACCGTCATGGGCAGACACATTGAAGAGCTGTACTCTGTTCAAATGAGTGTGCCTGAAGCTGTTGAATATCTCATGAGCAGGATGCCTGCTGTTCTCGACTGGGCAGATGCTTTCCTGCATCTCAAGCCACAGGTGTGTCTCACAGCCGATTTGAGGCCTCTTTTGGCCAAGAAACTTCGCTAATCAAGATCAATAGGCCAAGTCTATGGTCGAAGACCGCAATAACTCTAAGCTGAACTTGAGTATCAACAAATTGCTCGAGGTAGAGGAGCACATCTGGTCCCCAATGTATGGCCTGAAAGGTAACATCGATGCGACCGTCCAAGTCACTTGTCGTGAAGATAAAATGGAGAAGAACCTGGTGGTCCCGCTGGAGCTCAAGACTGGGCGAAGGGATACAAACCAGTCACATAGAGCTCAAACAGCTCTCTACACTTTACTCATGTCGGATCGCTATGGTAAGTCATGAGATGTCCTTCAGAGCCCCCAATGGTCTTTCAGCTAGTTGACCGGTTGCTTAAAATTGTTGCAGATATCGATGTCACATTCGGGCTTCTCTACTACCTCGAGTTAACAAAAACACTCAGTATCCGTGGGGTCCGACACGAACTGCTCCAGATGATCCAGGTGCGCAATCACCTCGCTGGCTATATTCGCGAAAGGCAACAGCTTCCACCGATGTTGAGGAAAGCTCGCCAATGTATTCGATGCTATGCCAGGACCCCTTGCCTCATCTACCATAAGCTCTCCGAGGATGGCGATGGCGAGACCAGCGCACTTGGTGAGGATTTCGATGCAGCTGTCGGTCATCTGAACAACGGTGATCGGGACTTCTTTCGTAAATGGGATGAACTTCTGACCAAAGAAGAAGGTAATCTTGTGAAGTTCCGGCGAGAACTTTGGACATTGCTGAGCAGCGAACGAGAAGCCCTGGGTCGATGCTTCGGGGATGTCGTTATTGATCCGAATTCTGTGTATGAAGAGAACACCGGGACAAAGATAAATCGCTACCATTATACGTTCATCAAACGACAAGCGTCTCCTGGTTTCTCCTTTGCTGAATCTCAAATAACTGTGGGTGAACCGATTGTCATTTCGGATGAAAAGGGTCATTTTGCTCTTGCCAACGGATACGTGGTGCATACTAGTTCAACACACATCAAGGTTGGCGTGGACCGGAAACTTCACAATGCACGGTCAAGGACGGCTGGCTTCGATGCAGTCACAAATCAGTCTTTCAAAGGAATCATGGAGGTCGGGAAAGAAGAGCCCGCTGCTCTGGAAGACCCAGGTGAACAGCTGGTTTATCGGATCGACAAAGATGAGTTTAGCAATGGCATGGCCATTGTTCGAAACAACCTCATTTGTATGATGGATAAAGACTTGTTCCAAGCGAGACAACTTCGACGGCTCATTGTTGAGGGGCAGGCACCCGCCTTCAAGACAACATCATCTTCATACGCGATCACCGATTCTGGCAATCTGAACGTTGATCAAAGACAAGCCATTGACAAAGTGATGAGCGCCAAAGACTACGCTCTTGTCCTTGGAATGCCAGGGACTGGAAAGACCACAACCATTGCCCATATTATTAGGGCCCTTGTCGCACAAGGCAAGAGTGTTCTTCTTACATCTTACACTCACACTGCAGTTGACAACATTCTGCTAAAGATTCGAGACGACGACATTCGTGTGCTGCGTATAGGTGCAACCGCCAAAGTTCATCCAGATGTCCAGGAATTTGCTGATCTTGCCGCAATCCCGAAATCAACCATTGAAGAACTCAAGGATTCATACGAAAAGCCGCAGGTCGTTGCCACTACATGCCTCGGTGTTAACCATAACATTTTCAATCAACGCATCTTTGACTATTGTATTGTGGATGAGGCGTCACAGATCACGCTCCCAGTCTGCCTCGGCCCGATTCGTATGGCAAGGACTTTCATCCTGGTCGGTGACCACTATCAATTGCCGCCGCTTGTGCAGAATAAAGCGGCTCAGGAAGGAGGACTTGATGTCAGTCTCTTCAAACTACTCTCAGATGCACAACCAGATTCGGTTGTCAACCTAGAGCACCAGTACCGCATGTGTGAGGAACTCATGTTACTTTCCAACACCCTGATCTACTCGGGCCGTCTCAAATGCGGCACTCCGCAGGTAGCAGCCCGATCTTTGGATATACCCAACATCAACGCCCTCGATAAATTCCATGTCGAGGACTTCAGCCGTGCTCAGTCACAATCCCAGCGAGAGATCTGCCCCGGTACGCTCAGTAGCGCCTGCTGGCTCCAAGACTTGCTGAGGCCATCCGCAAAAACGCGATTGGTCAACACCGATCCCATCGGCCCTGCAGCCCTCGAGATAGCACAGGGGAATCGAGTCGTGAACCACATGGAGGTCTTCCTCTGCTCGCAACTTGTGGAGTCATTCATTGCCTGTGGTGTTCCCGCGCGCAACATTGGTGTGATTACCTTCTACCGCAGCCAACTCTCGCTCATTCGCCAGAGCCTGCGAAGCTACACCCCGGATCTGGAAATGCACACTACAGACAAGTTCCAAGGCCGCGACAAAGAGGTTATTATCCTGAGCTGCGTCCGCAGTAACGCTGAAAACAATGTCGGCGAGCTCCTTCGCGACTGGCGTCGTGTCAATGTCGCTTTCACCCGTGCCCAGACCAAGCTCCTGGTTGTCGGCAGCAGATCCACTCTCCGTGACGGTAACGAGCTCCTCTGCAAATACGTGCGTCTGATGGAAGGCCAAGACTGGGTTTATAACTTGCCCAGCGGAGCGATAGACAAACATTTCTTCCCTTCTCGTACCATGCAGTCGCAGCTCATGTCCCCGGGTGCGGCCTCGACTCCTGGCTCTGCGAAGGCCAAAGGTAAGGGCAAGAACAAATCGCCTTCTTCTCGTCCTTCCCGTGAACCATTGAGCCCACTGGGCTCCCGACAAGCAGCGCCTGGCCTTCGGAAGCCTTCAAAGACAGGTGCAAAGTTGTTCAACGGCACGAAGGTGGTTGGGAACCGGCCCATCCTGCGAGACATAGTGAATGACCTGACGGGCTAACATACCATGTTTCAATCGAGGTCTTGTTTCTCTGATTCAATGTTTAAATGCAAATCGACGCGTTCTGTTTTATTTACCTGGCTTGGCGCGCTGATACAGCCACTCGTCGTGCGTATGTTATGTTTTGGGCTTGGCGAATGCATTGGACATCCTGTACGCTCTGGCTATTGCCTAACACTGCAGCCTGTTGGTTATCGGCTGTCAAATGGGCTTTGGGGATATGGCTTTTCGGATCATTCCCTTTCGTTACCTGTAGAAAAGGTGCCTTCATGATCATGATTGGCTTTGCAGACCTCATTTGCTTTTCAAGATTGCTTCCAAGCTCTTCAGAGCCCACCTTAGAAACAGCTGCTCTTCTCGTAAATAATATGCGTGAAGACTCTATTAATCGAATCTACAGTAGAAAGTGATGAATGAGAAAATTGCATTCATGTAGGCTACAATCCATGTGTACCTACTGTAACACCGTGATCAGAACCTTGAAATCCTCCGCATAAACAAATCCCCATCGAAATATTGAACTCGATCACAAAGAGCAAAGACCTCCTTCTCAACACCTCATTATGATCCTTCGAAACAAGAAAAATAAAGGAAAGGTTCACAGCCGTGCCGGACAACACCATCTCTGTCCGATTCTACTTCCTAGAAACTCGTGCCTTCTTCACCTGGGGTCCGTTCAAGTAGGTTCGGTCGCCGTTAGGGCTAACAGTCCATCGCGCATGATTGTCTGGATTAGCCACGAAGTTGCTAGGCACAATGTTCTCCATAAACTCGAAAGTTCTCTTTCTGGGCGAAGCGGCAGAAAGGGAAGAAACAGACTGCTTGCGCTCCTTGGTAGGGGTGGAATATATTCCCTGCATTTGGTGGGTGCGTTGCTGAACTTGCTGAGATGATGCTTGGAGCTGTTGTGTTTGTTGCATCATAGACTGCATGCGCTCCTTAGGAGGCATGGGATAAACTGCCTGCATTTGGTGGGTGGGCTGCTGAACTTGCTGAGCCGCTGAGCTTTGGAGCTGCTGTGTTTGGTGCATGAAATACTGCATGCGCTCCTTAGGAGTTGTGGGATGGACTGCTTGCATTTGGGGGGCGGGCTGCTGAACTCGGGCCGGTGAACCTTGGAGCTGCTGGTTGATGGGTTGCTGAATTTGCTGAGCCGCTGGCGCCTGGATTTGGTTGGTTCCGGGCGTCACAGATTGCATGCGTCCCTTAGGAGGGGTGGGATACGCTGCCTGCACTTGGGGGGTGGGCTGCTGGACTCGAGCCGGTGAACCTCGGAGCTGCTGGGTTTGATGCATGAAAGACCGCATGCGCTCCTTAGGGGGAGTGGGATACAACGCTTGCATTTGGGGGGTGGACTGCTGGACTCGAGCCGGTGAACCTTGGAGCTGCTGGTTGATGGGTTGCTGAGTTTGCTGAGCCGCTGGCGCCTGGATTTGGTTGGTTCCGGGCGTCACAGATTGCATGCGTCCCTTAGGAGGGGTGGGATACGCTGCCTGCACTTGGGGGGTGGGCTGCTGGACTCGAGCCGGTGAACCTTGGAGCTGTTGGTTGATGGGTCGCTGAATTTGCTGAGCCGCTGGCGCCTGAACTTGCTGAATTTGGTGCATGGAAGTCTGCATGCGCTCCTTGGGAGGAGTGGGCTGCTGGAATTGCTGAGCCGGTGAACCTTGGAGCTGCTGATGGATGGGCTGCTGAACTTGCTCTGGCGCCTGAACTTGCTGGACTTGTTGCATGGAAGTCTCCATGCGCTCCTTGGGAGGGGTGGGATAAACTGCTTGCATTTGGTGGTTGGGCTGCTGAGCTTGCTGAGTCGCTGCAGCTTGGAATCGCTGGTGTTGTTGCATTGCATGCTGCTTCTGTTGCTGATGCCGGTATTGACGGACCTGCTCTTTGTGCTGCGAGACCTTTTGATGGCACAGCTTAAACTGCTGTTCGTTGAGCTGACGCTGCTGTTCGTAGATCTGGAGCTGCTGTGGATCTCCGCGCGGCTGACGTTCGAGATGAGCAGCCTGCTGCTGAAGTTGCTTCCATTCAATACGAAGATGCTGCTCTTGATTCCGGAGACGTTCCTCAAGTGGAAGCTGCTGCTGCTGGCTGGGATGGCCCGCCGGCACTGGAGTCATCGAGGCAGGGAGAGAAGTTTCCCGAGCAGGGACAGGAGTCTTTGGGGCAAGGAAACGGATTGGAGCAGGCGTCTGTGCCTTCGGGGCAGCCGCAATCTTCTGAGATGTGACTGGGACTGAAGTTGTCTTCCCTTTGGCCTTGCATGCGGTGCTTTGAGCCTTTGTCTTCTTCTGTATTTTGTGTAGCGCGTCGTCTTGTTTCCCCTTGGGAACCCGCTTGCCTTTCTGCTTGGGTGGCTGAGTGCGCGATTTGCCTTGTGGCAAAGCAAAAACCTTGACCGTGCCAGTTGCTGTACCGGAAGTGGGAGGAGCGACTTGAGCGACCGGGGCAACATTGGCGACTGGAACGACATTGGTGGCTTGGCTGGTTGGAGGGGTGGCTTGAGTAACCGAGGTATCAGCGGCAGCAGTGAGTTGAACAGCTGGATCAATGGCGATCGGAGTGTGTTGTGTGACTGAAGTAGCGACTTGGGTGACTGCAGCAACTTGGGTGATCGGAGCAGCAGTGACAGGAGCGACTTTAACGGCCGTATCAATAGTGACCGAAGCGTTTTGGGTGGTTGGGGCATTTTTGGTGGGAGTGACTTGAACGACCGCAAGGGGAGGACCCAGGTCGGCGTTCTCGAGATACTTGAGGGTGTCCAGCGGATACACTGTCGGCTGGTTGGTGCAAGTGCTCAGTGGGGTCACGTCATCAACCACATCAACCACGGTGGGAGTAGATGATTCAGGGTCAAGCTCAATGTGATCCTCAGTCACTGGACCAATGACAGGGTCGACACCGAGTTCAAGAAAGGCCTTGTCAAAAGTAGAGCCGGCACTCTCATCGGGGTCTCCTTCGAAGTGATATCCTAGGAGCACAAGTCAGTTCAGTCCGATAATCGTAAATCAGGAGATGTAACTTACCATTAGCACGAGCGAGTTCCCAGAGGGTCATGCAGGAACCATCAGCGCGGAAAATATTCGCAGGCACTTTCCATTCGTCAAGGCCCAGGATAGCCTGCTGTGGATGTTCATCATAAGGCGCATCGGCAGGGGCGTCGGTGGTAGCCTCATTTGGAGCTTTCTCATAAGCCTCCTCGATAAATGCGTCGGTAAAAAACTGAGTAGGCTCCATAATGAATGATGGGATGAAAAGAGAATGTGAATGTGAATGAGAGTACAGGTAGATTTGTAGAGTCAAGGAAGGTGCAGAAACATGAAAATTGATAGAAGATATGAATAAAGAGTGTCAATTGCTGAACGACTGGGAGACTCGAAGAGCAACGACTGTGGAATAGCTAATTGTATTCTGTAGCTATGAATGGGTAATGGATGAATGGATAATGGATGGGGAAGAAAATGCGAGTATGGGGAAGAAGAAAGGATGAAAAAGAACGATGAAGATGATTGTGCGAAGCTGCGTGACCTGCTCTCTCCAGGGCAAGATGATGGGGTTGGTGTGGATGAAGCCCTGGAGAAATAATTCCCCATGGGGTGAGTCGACAAAGGGCACAGGGTTAGGTCAGGGTTCGGTCACCGATGCCCCCATCAACTCCCAACATAGAGTCATCCGACCATCTGATCCATTGGTTCGTTTGCTATCCTGAGATTCCTGAGATTCTTCTGTTTGTTTGGGTTCACTAGGTTCCCTAGGAAGGACCATAACCGTGAATCCGTCCCTTCCCTCCACGGCCTCTTTGCCCAGAGTAGCGACGGCAAGTGCAAACCAGGATACATTGCTAGCCTTGCTTTGTCTATTGGACGTCAGTTCTCGACCAGAATACCACAGGAAACATTCCGAACTCACAATAGATTCAGGAACAGCTGCATGATCCAACGGGACGATATCAAACCATGCCATTTTAAGCTCATCAAATCAGAGGTCTGGCTTTCATCTGCGTCTGGAACTGTATAACGACTCAGGTACGGATCGACGTCATCTTCCCCAGATAACCGGGGAGAAGCCATCTGAACCATGGCAAGCCATTCGGACAGGGAGCCACAGTGTTCCTGCAGATCACCTTCCGACATTTTCTCGAGTACTTTCCCCTTTTCGTTAAGAAACGGCGGAGTGATTATTTGCTCGTGACCAATTTCCTGTGGCTCGCAGGTAATCAACTGCGGTTGGAGCTTATTGATCGGCTTGGTTCCTGCTACAACTTTCAGTAAGTTATTGCTATTTCCCTTTTCGGATTCGGGGCCATAATCACCTTCATCCTGACCAGGGTTGCTTTCCAGGTCGTGGAAGAGCCAGGCCATTGATTGAGTCAGAACATTGGTGAATGCCCATACGATTCTTTCGAAGCCTTTCTTGCCATGAAGCATGGAGGGCAGCCGCAAGTTCAATTCTACCACTGACGACATAATTAGTAAGTATTCGATGAGCCCATATGCTCTGGTTACACACACAGAATCTTTCTTTGGCATGTTTTCTGCCGCCGCTGCGACAAGGCTTGCCTGTGAGACCTGTTCGCTCATAGATCTCCTTCCCTAGTTCCATTCGAAGTACCCCTGTTTCCATTCGAGTCAATTCTCGGCTCCGCAACGACAAGACCCTTCCAATCACAGCTTCAGGGGAACGAACCATCTTGGAGTGTGAAGACATTATCGGATCCTGAACGTCCTTCGGATATCATCAATATATTCCCTATGTCCCAGGTCAGTCCAAGTCAGACTGCCGTCTTCGATAAAGTGGTCTCTCTGGGCACAAAAGTGGTCTGATGCCGACTGAGGGCCATCCAAATATGGAAGAGCTTTTCGACTGATCCGGCGGAGGCAAAAATACCTGATTTGATATATGTATTGAAGAAATCATGCTCAAGCAGAGCCGAAGGAGGCATGAAGGTTCGTGCATATCGAGGTTTTTCTAGTTTGCGCTCGAGCGACGGCTTCAACTGCAAATAAAACTCCTTGGGCAAGATAACCTCGGCCTATACCCAATGATCAGTCCAATGACCTTGTATTTCTCAAGGCAAGCCACAGGCCACCTACTGAGTGTACGAATGCATGATTTTGAATTGTTGAAAAGGGCAATCTCTTGCCCGGGATCTGCTTTGGGTCGATGAATGTCGGCAGCTGAGCGATGGTAGTGAAGCACTTTTCACGACGCGATGCGTCATCCACTTCTTCAAACATGCTTTCTCTGATAGTCTTCGAAGTGATGCTTAATGTTGACAAATGAAGCTCTTGAGTTCTGCAGTGTCAATTTTTCAGCCGAAGGGTGAGGTCCGATTAAGCTCGGCTTATCGGACCCATAAGGCTGCAGCTATCAAACCTTCCACATTCAACTGTCGAATTGGAATTTGGAGTATTTTCACAAAGTCTAGGTAACCAATATAGGAGTATTGTAGAGATACTAGATGTATTGAGTCCGAAGGCATGTGTAAATTCAGGATAATATGTATGAATAAATATCAACAGCCTCGAAACTGTAACCTGTATAATGGCTCAATGTAGTGCTTTTATGTCAACTTGTGAGAGGAACCTAAACCTGGAGTTTCCTTCTAATTCTACTATATTAATTTGCTTGAAGAGCTTTTATTATGTGACCATGTATATATAAAGCCCCAAAAAAAGTTATGCTGTCCATTAGAACGTACTATACTGTGAATTAGAATGCAAAGTCTACCAACATACAATGTAGCCCTGGAATAAACAAGATGTCTAGAATAACTTGGAAGTAACTAATGTGCCAATTGCAATCTAAACAACTTTAGGTCTATGGCATACATGCATAGTTCCTGGTGGTGTTGATATAACGTGTAGAACGCATTTCTTCCCTATAGGTGCCATGCCAAACGGTGAGACCCAGAAAATTACAGAACTCAACTGGTTCCTCACTTGTTGCTTCCTGCTTCCTTTTATCCTAATTTCTTTTATTTTCTTGTTATTGTACCTTTTTTTTTTTTTTTTTTGGCGATTGAAACGCAAATTGGACGAACCCCAAATCTACTAAGGCAGAAAACGTTGGGTGCCTGAGGCGGATATCGTGATGGCGGCACCCGATAACGATCCTCCGGCAGTATCGGGCTTCCTAGAGGCGGTATCTGAGTACTCTCCGTCTGTCCATCATTCTTCGAATAGCATCCAGCCTGAGCTTCCAAGTCCTATCACTTCTTCTGCTACCGTTTCTACCGCTGGTTCGAATGCAGGTAGTCCAATCTCGCGCCAATTCCTAGAGGAGGAAGACGAAGAGATGGCGCCCGCTCCGCGTCGCGAGCTCCTACACAAGGATCACTTTGCATTCGTGTTTGGGAGCGTGAAAACCCAAAACTACTTAGACCCTGTCTCCAAGGGACCAGGCTCTCACACGTAAGTCTGGCTTTTTGCGCCAGGGGCTATCGCTCATTTACTGACAACGGTCTGGGACCACAGGATCCGCACTCTTGCTTGGAACCCCACGGGCCAGCTGATTGCGACTGGCTCAGCAGATCGCACTCTGCGAATCTGGAACCCGGACCGTCCTCATGTACGGTACTCTACTGAATTGCGCGGCCACACCGCTGGTATCGAGAAGGCTCTTTTCAACCCAGTCCGCGATGCGGAGCTAGCCAGTTGCTCGGCCGATGGTACAGTGCGCTTCTGGGATGTGCGCTCCAAGACATGTGTGAGCCGCCTCGATGTCGGTGGCGAAGCATTTACACTCTCCTGGTCTGCTGACGGCAGCACAATGATCGTCGGCAAGAAGGTAATCATGCAGCGCTGCGACTCCGCAGATTTGATGCTCTCATGAGAAAGCCACTAACATACGACATGTAAACAGGACGACACCTTGATTCCCGTCTCCGTTCAATTCCCCTCCTCTCCTACCACCCACCCCGATGGCGTGAACGCCCTCAACCTCCCCTCCTCTACACCCGGCGCAACCACATACACAGCTCTCGATCCTCACCCTCAGACCGTCCAAACAAATGCGACAACCTTCTCCTGGTGCATGCCGACACCCGAACGTCCGGAGCAGCATGTATTCGTGACAACCGGTGAAGGCAAGGTCAAAATCATGTCCTACCCTTCCTTCGATATTATGCACACTCTCAACGCCCACACCTCGGCCTGTCTTTCAATTGCGCTCGCCCCGACAGGCCGATACCTGGCGGTTGGCGGAAGCGACGCTCTCATCTCCCTCTGGGACACAACCGACTGGATCTGTCGCCGCACTTTGTCCAGCGAAAATGGTGGCGCTATTCGTGGCGTGAGCTGGAGCTTCGATGGCCGCTTCATTGTTGGCGCATGCGATGAGATTGGATGTGGTGGTAATGGACTGGAGATCTTCCATGCTGAGTCTGGCGATAGCATTTACACAATTCCTACTGCTGGTGTCAATGCTGGTGTCTCTGCTGTTGCGTGGCATCCATCTCGCTACTGGCTCGCTTACTCGACTACCACTGATGGACCTGGTAGCTCCAGCGCTGGAGGCTTGAAGATTGTCGGTGCTGCTGGTGGTGGCCTGTAACCTCGAGCATTCTATTGTACTTCCTATTCTTCAGCAAGCTTTGCTTTTGGCTATGGCCTCTGTGATTTAGATTATTATCGAAAATTATCATGAATGGACGTATTGAAAAGACCAAAAGGGTGGCTAAGTAAGATCAATAGATTCCTTAAGACTTCAATGTATTATTGTAGAGATCGGTTATTAACATGAACTAACAGGCCCCAAATACTCCGATTGCAACCGTATAAGCTATCCAAGAGTGAAGAGTTCCGCCCCAAAAAGACCGTTCATTCGTTCGTCATCAAATCATTCAAAAGCAGAGCTTAATGGAAGCTTATCAGGCTGCCACTTTACTCGACCACTGTGGCAAGAAGAGAAATGCAAAGGAATTTGCAGTTCCGTGGTTGGTAAATTAACCAAGTCCTCAGTCCAAAGTCCTCGGCCCAAGTCTATGGAATTAGGATGCCGGTGCCTCGCATATATCAATGTGAGCCTGGGGCGGGGAGGGAAACCAATAGCAAAAGAGAAGTATCCAATATGATGACGGCATGCCCCGAGTCTCATATGAGATCCCGAGTTTGATAAAGGCGTCGATGGGTCGTCCTGACTAGTGAGAGCCTAGGATCTTGGATTCCGCGCAGGCTCAGAGAATACAAAGCCCCGATGTCGTTCGTTGAGCGGCAGCATGAAAAGGCTTCATCTGTTGCAACAAACTCAAGCTTTGCGGGTTTTCACCATGGGCTATTCAACCAAGATCATTTTATAGGAAAGTATAGTCCACCGCGCGATGTGCTCACGATGGCCGCCAGTTCTCCCAGCCAGCGTTTGTCCCATTTTCACCCACTATTTGAGTATTCAACATCTGAGCCCATTGTGATTCACTGAAAGTCTCCATGTTTAGACTGCCAAAGTCTTCATTGCCCGTTTCCGGATTTGGAGCTGGAAGGTCCCACGCCGAGGGCATGGAAAAGATTCCCGATGCTCCTGCGGCAGCTGACGGGCTATCAGAGCTGCTTGGATAAAACCGCCCGGCCATAGAACCCAAATCAGTGGCTTGCGGGTTTGTATTCCCTTGTGCCATGACGTTTGAATTGACCTTGTCAAAGGACGGTCCCGACGCCTGACTCTGATATACTGAGCTTGTCTTTTGATTCTTGTTTCCGGGTGGTGGGTCGTCAGCACCATTGATAGAATAGGAGGTGTTGGAGGATGAGTTCAAGGTCGAGGGGGTGGGATGGTCTGATGGTGGGTTGTTTCTGTCGCTGAGGTTGCCGAAATCAGGCGGAAAATCCATGTCCATATCGATAATGGCACCTGGTGGTCCGGCTTGGCTCATTTTTGGACCTGTCGCCTGAGTGGAAGTTCCGAAAAAGTGACGGGTGTCGTCGCCATTATAGAGTGGTCCTGTGGTGGGCGGTGCCGTGGAGTCCCTGTTCCGGCTAGGGAGGGAAGTCCTCAAGCCAGCAGGCATAGGCTGTTGTTGATTGCCACCGTGGTTGGCACTGTATTGTGGGGAGATATCCTTCGCCATCCCTTGTGTTTGGCGGAGGTTGTACAAAGGATTACAGTCGACCTTATCGTGGCAGTATGTATGCTAGAGAAAATAAGATTAGCTTCAATCAGCCATTAGGGAACAAGTCAGGGAGACCTACTACAGTCGAACGTGCAGCAGATATGCTTCTCTGTCTATCGTCCAAAGCGCGAATGCCAGTTCCATCAAGATCAACATCCAATTGAACAAGAAAAGACTCGGTCAGAGGATTTTTGTTCTTCATGGCGTTTAGAGCGGAGACGAGAAATTGCAACGAGGAATGAACACTCGAGTCCTCTGGTCGGGACTTAAGATACTGCACAAAAACACGGGCAGCAATATAGAGACAAAACGACATGAAAGGATTTAGCTGCAAGGCGTCAGTGAAACTGATTTGGGCAAGTAAACTCAATAGAGACTCACGCTCGTCAAATCAACATGGCTGATCATCTTCATGGTACTCGAAATCTGATTCGCGGCAACAAGGCATCTGCGCTTGCTCTCGGTCGTAATCTGATTCGGCATCTTGTTCTTTTCGGCCTTGAATATTGCCGCTTGGTGAAGACAGATGGTTGAAGTATGGATGCTCATGTTGGCAAAAATGACGTTCACGTCCGACATACCACCTGGAAGTCGGAGATGATCAGGCAAGGATAGCGAAATGTGCAGAAGAATATTATCATGGCTTCTGTGGCGCTTCCAAAACTCCCCATTGAGGTCATGGTCGTTGTCTTGAGGCTGAGGCCGATGGATGTGTATGAGGTTACGACCAAAAAGACTTGCCAAAACCACCACACACGCGAAAGGGGCTAGTGTAGAGACGCCGTCTCCGGTGAGAATATCGTTTAGGGGAAGTGTCCGCTGTGGCTTGCTCTTCATAAAGGATTCTTCGGATGCGGGGAGGTTGGTCATGATCTGGTTGTTGTCAGCCTATCACCCTTCGCTAGAGGGTTCACGAAAGAGATACTGACATCGTTCTCATCAATAAGAATGGGCCAACCGGTTCCAACGCTCGAATATCTATCTATGGCAAATGAGCCCCAGAAGACTCTCCTGCGTTCTTCGCGCTCCGTCCAATCTTTCGGTGGTAAGATCGATTGTTTGACGTCGAGACCAACACCATCAAGCCGATTCAATCCCAGCATCAGTGCTAGTCTTCCAGCTTTACCAACGCTCAGCCAGGCTCGCGGGAAGAAGATCATTCGGAATTCATATGTGCCGATGAATATCCATGCTTGGCAATGTGCTAAACTGACGATGTTCTCTCCGAATCCTTTCATTTCGTCCATCTCGGCGTACTTGCGTGCCCGCTGGTAGAAATGATTATGCAGAAAGAAATATTTGTCACTGACGGATGCGGCATGGCACCACATAATGTATCGCAGACAGATTGGTGGTCGCATATTAGGGGCGAGATTCAGGGCTGCATAGTAACGGGGACGGTGGATGATGGGCATCATTGGATAGACCTTCTCAAAGAATAAAGCATCCCTAGACGGCACCATTGTATTAGAGACCAATCCAAGTAGAAAGCCGCATATAACACGTACAGTTCATCGACCACATCCTGTGAAGGAAGGGGCTCCTCCAGCCCGAGACTGATCAAGTCCCATGGAGAGTTGCTGTTGCCCTGGGTAGTTGGCTGCGGAGGATATAACATTTGACTTGGCTGACCTGCGCCGGGGGCAGTGGAAGCTGGAAACGAGCCATCCATGTGACCTCCAATACCTCCTAGGTCCGAGAGGTCAGGCAAATCCAATATAGGTTCATCGGTGATGGGTGCTGCAAATGCATTATCCAATGGTTGAGGTGGGGAGTTTCGATGGGTGGGTTCCGGATCCTGGCCTTTGAGAAGAGTCTCTACTTGGGCTGATGCAGTCATTATAGTTAGCGATATAGCTCACTGCCAATATAGCCTTGCGGCCATTGCTGTCAACGAGTCCGTACCTAATCGCGCTTCAAGCTGTTTGACATATCCCCGTTTGGGACCACTCTTCTTGCGAACTTCATCGTAAGAACATTCATGTCCCAGACGTGAGCATGTCCCACAGCTCGGCCGTCTCCCATCACATCTTAGTTTCCTCCTCCGACAGACAACACATGCGATGCGCTTGGGGCGGGGAACGAAGTTGCTTTCTCCAGTGCTAGTACTTTCGGCAGCGGCACCACTTTCACCAGACATGAATTCCATTTGAGATGAGCCGAATTCCGCAGAGTATTGCGACGATTCGGGTCCAAAATTGGACGGCGGAAGTGCCGCCATGGCGGGATTGATTGCACACTGATGATCTCGAGATGTGATGTAGTAGCTGAGTAATTCAAATGAATGAATTGATCTTGGCGAACTTTGGCTTGTCCGGGCGCGATTTGGTTTAGGGAGGACCTGGAATGGCGCGAATAGGATAGACCTGAGGCGTCAGCGAGCCAGGAACATCCAAATGTTGGCTAGATATACCGAGGTGGGGATGTGAAAAGGAAGTTCTATGGATGACGACGGAAGTTCGTATCAGGAGAGGCTGAGCGCTCCTCCGGCCCAACCTGTCTTTATGAAGAAATATAGAATTAATGAGCCCCTATTTTGTTCGTTTCGATCGGATTCTAATTGAAACCATGGAGAAGTCTTGAATTTCCATATCCCCAATAAGAGCGTTGACAGGTGCGATCAGCAGAGGGCCACGCACCAGCGACATTGCCTAAAGGCTTGGCACGCATCGGCCCAGATCGACGCGCTAAGCAGAGTAAAGGCCGAGTACATTATATATGAGATTTATCTATATCTACTATGCGCAAAGAGATGAAACGGTTTATAAATCTATTTTCTTTTCGCTTTGAATGTATATGGCCTCGAGCCATCGTACTGTACAGTGCCCATTGCCCGAGTTTCAGTCAGATGGCAGATGCGCAAAACAATAATCCCCAAGAAATAGCGCATGATAGAAGAAACGATAAGACATTTAATGTGCCCAAAAAAAAAAAAAAAAAGGAAAAGATATCGTACAGTCATCCTCTGCGCATTAGGGATGAGGTATAGGGTGAGGAGGTACAAATGGTTCGGGGGCAAAGCAGAGCGAAATGGCCACTTCGGCAAAGCAGCATCATCTCTAGTTGTATCCACGACGGCGCTTTCCTTGGTTGCGAGGTCTGGGATGAACAACAGCCTTGTTGATCTTCCACTTCGGGCGGGTCTTGTAGCCAGATTTGGTCTGGGTGTGAAAATTAAGAGTTAGTCCCAAGGAGTTCAAAAGATGCGAAATAAAATGTTATACATACCGGAATACCCCAAGGACTCTTCGGGTCAACGTTACCCTTGGACTTGCCTCGTCCACCACCGTGAGGATGGTCCATGGCGTTCATGGCCAGACCACGCACCGTTGGACGAATGTTAAGCCAGCGTGAGCGACCAGCCTTTCCAAGTTGGGCGTATTGGTAGTTCGGATTGCTGGCAATACCAACGGTAGCACAGCAGTCCTTGTGAATGAGTCGAGTCTCACCACTTGAGAGACGGACTGTAATGTGCTGGGCCAGGCGGTCCAGCTTCTGCTGCTCGCGCTGCGACATGGGCTTCTTTTCGGCCTCAGGCTGTCCATCTTGAACGGTTTGCTGGCGCGAATCACTACCCTTGGCCACAACTGTAGCATATGTTCCAGCACTCCGGCACAGTTGGCCACCCTTGCCGGGTCGCAACCCCAAGTTGAAGATCAATGTTCCCACCGGAACCATGTGCAACGGCAGACAGTTTCCTCTCCAGGCGGTTCTCGCGGCAAGCACACCGGGATCAACAGTGCTACCCATGCTCTTCCACAAATCTTCAGGAATTCCGGACATATAACTCTGAACCACGTCGCCGGCGCGCATACCATCCGCTGCGAGAATGTAGCTCAACTTGCCGGTCTCCTTACTAACAGTCAGAGCAATGTGTGCAGTGCGCCCGGGATCGTACTCGATACGCTCCACTTTGTGTGGCCCCGGAGCCATGCGCAGAAAATCGATTGTCCGAATTCGACGCTTGGCACCACCTCCATGATGACGGACAGTAACTCGGCCAGAGTTGTTTCGACCACCCTTGGCGTGGCCACGCTTAGGAAACGTTAATTTGTGAATTGGGCGGCCTTTCCACAGATGATCATTCACAGGACGCCGCAGATGTCTCACACCGGGGGTGCGCGGAGTGTAGGTGCGCAGCTGAATGCCAGAAGAATCTCGGCCGGGGGGAGGAGCAAACGACTCGTTCGGGTCAATAAAAGAGTTCAATGGTGTTTCGGTAGGCTTGGGCTTGTTCTTCTCAATTTCGTTCACAATTGTCGAATAGCCACGAACTGGCGAAGGTAGAGATGGTAGACACCTAAAGGGCAGCCGAATGCCCCGTAGGGCAATTCGGGGTTGGAGCATTGCTGCCAAAGGATGGGGGAGGAAGGGGAAAGGTGAGGTTTGAAGGAATCAATTGGTTAAAAGTGTGGTCGTTGAAAGCCAAAACTGACAATGGAGTAGACCAACAAACACTCAGCAGCTCCTCTCCTCTGCTTTGTAGAGATGCACCTGACTACAGAAACAAAAAGTTCACCTTACCACGTGACTTTCCTCCTGCACCGCCTCTTCCACCGCCACTACTCATCAAATGTGGCGCATGTCTTGTCACGGGACGTGGATCCAATTTGACCGCCTTATATCGAATTCGAGTCACGTGGTTCCTTTGTTACAGGAGGTCCGATACTATACGAAACCGAAACGCCATCGTTGTCCGAGCAACCAGTTTATTTACCCATCGCCATACTCACGCGTATCTCCCTTCATTGCTGGATCTACTTTTCTAACCTATCTCAACTCGTCTTTTGCTTGTTCCGATTCAGTTTTTCATTGCTCAGCTTAATTCTTCATTCTACAAATTTTACACAAAAAAGGGCTCGAAGGTCAATTCGGTGATCCACGCGACTGGCTGAGTGGGGCGGATTGTTTTCCACGCTAGGCACAGTACTAGGGCCAAACATCGCCTTTTGCCCTCAAGCTCTCATCCTTTTCCCTCATCATTCCAGTTAAAGCTACCCTTCCATCTTTTCCCCCCACTCCCAAACTAACAAATTATCGCGTGCGGATTCCTGTTGTACAGTGTCCCCAGATCATTTCTGTATCATTTGACATCTTTTTCCCCCGATTCGCGCGCCATTTGATCTTCGGAACAAGGGTTCTGCGCGGTCTTCATACACATCAACATAGTCATCTTTGAGGCGTAATCATCGACTCATATCATCTCCACCTGTCTGAAAGCTACCTCTGCCTACTGGCATTGTAGTTTCTTCAGCACATCCGCATTTCCACGCGTGGTACGTGCACCTCGTCCTTTAACCCTCTGGTATGAGGTCCCCACCGAGGTAATATCAAATGGAATGCTGACCTGATTTCCCAAGCAGGACCAGAATCATTATATCCCTGTCCCCTTTCTTCTCTTCCTACGCGTCTGTTTCCTTTTACTTTCTTCACGATGCCTCAGGTGAGAAATCTTTAACACTTCCAAAACACGCGTCTGATATCCTGGTCGCGGGATATCTGGTCCCATAGCATCGAGATCTAGGCGTATCCTATGACCTCACTAGACTAATCACTGACTCCATTGCAGGCCCGCAGCCTTCGTACCAGAGGCACGATGAATGAGAACGATGAGAACGGTCCGTCAGCGCGTGTGACGCGGGCCAAGACAGCCGCCCTCAGCACCGATGTCTCTGCCGCTGGAGCCAAGAAGACCATGCAGACCAAGCGAACCACATCGACTACCACGGGTAATGGATCCCTACGTCCCCGTGCTGCCCTCGGTGATGTCAGCAATGTCAACAAGACGGAAGGTGCTGAGGTGAAAGCTGGGAAGAAACCGGTTGCCGCCAAGGCTGGTTTGGCCTCGAAGGCAACTGTTCAGACCGGAGGTGTCCAAAAGCTCAGCCGCACCAACTCCTCACGAACTGCAACACGACCTGCCCTTCAGCCCCGCGACTCGAACAAGAAACCTGTCCCCAACGCCCACAAGCGTCCGTCGCTTAAGGATACGGCCTTCCAAGTGGAGGAGCCTCCCCGCAAGAAGCCTGAGCTTGAGCGAAAGACACCTATCGAGAAGATTGCGGAAGAACCACCAGTGAAGGAGGCAGAGGTTAGCGTGAAGGATGCTATAAATGACGCTGTGCAGGATCTGGACACTGAGGACTTGGATGACCCATTAATGGCCGCCGAATACGTCGTTGAAATCTTCGAGTATCTCAAGGACCTTGAGATCATGACTCTGCCCAACCCTGATTACATCGACCATCAGCCCGACCTTGAATGGAAGATGCGCGGTATCCTCGTGGATTGGCTTATCGAAGTGCACACCCGTTTCCGTCTCCTTCCCGAGACCCTGTTTCTTGCTGTCAACATTATCGATCGCTTCCTATCTGCTGAAGTTGTCGCCCTTGATCGTCTTCAGCTCGTTGGTGTTACCGCCATGTTCATTGCCTCCAAGTATGAGGAGGTGCTCTCCCCTCACGTCGCCAACTTTAGCCATGTTGCCGATGAGACCTTCTCGGATAAGGAGATTCTCGATGCTGAACGTCACGTCCTCGCAACCCTCGAGTACAACATGAGCTTCCCCAACCCCATGAACTTCCTTCGACGTATCTCCAAGGCCGATAACTACGATATCCAAACCCGTACTCTGGGCAAATACTTGATGGAGATCAGTCTCCTCGATCACCGTTTCATGAGCTACCCCCAAAGTCACATCTCTGCCGCAGCCATGTATCTTGCACGCCTCATCCTCGAGCGCGGACCTTGGGTATGTTATATTGCATTTCGCATGTTCCATACATCCCAACTAACTTATCATAGGATGCCACTCTCGCTCACTACTCCGGTTACACCGAAGAGGAGATCGACCCCGTCTTCCAGTTGATGGTTGATTATCTCCACCGCCCTGTCTCCCACGAAGCCTTCTTCAAGAAATACGCCAGCAAGAAGTTCCTGAAGGGTAAGCTACATTGGTAATTCCCTTCTGCAATATGGCACGCTAACGAGTCTTCCAGCTTCTATCTTGACACGCCAATGGGCCAAGAAGTATCACCATCTGTACGTCGACGGCTCCGAGCAGAGCCGTTACGCCAAGGATGAACAGTAATTGTACCATTTACGATGTGATGCTACTCCTGTCTCGCCAACGTCGATGCCTTTCATGACTCCCTAAGGCCCATGCGACGACTTGAGCAGGGAAATCGAATTCCTACATATGTTGGCATTTCATTGTGCTGGTATTCACTACCTTTTGCATATTCTTACGACGACTTGATTGAATTTCTGCGCTTTCCGCATTTGTCTTCTGTGATGGGGTGTTCGGCGCTCGGCCCTGTGTGCTTTTGTTTTCTTCTCTTACCCCTACATCTTCAAACCCGGCTTGCTTGTTTTCCATGCATGAGCATTGTCTCCCGCCTGCCTTGATATCTTTTACATTCTCGTCAACCGCGTTGCAGGAGTCGGGATCTATTTTTCTCTTCGTTCAAATCGCAATTTTACCTTATCTCACCCTGGTTCACCTTTGTCATAGGTTGGACGATGCAGTGTTATCCCCTTTGGATCACTTTTTTTTTTGTCATGCAAGTTCCGAAGGCTTGCGGGTTTGCGTGGCATTGTGGATTGGAAAACTTTTGTGGAGCCAAGGCGGCTATGGTCTTTTTTTTGTTTCTCGGGTGTTTGTCAATTCATCAGCTGGAAGATTCAATTGGATACTGAAGCTGAGTCTTCCAGGCATGCAAGATTGATATCGGATGGACGGTCGAGGTAATCAGTGACAAAGTTGGGCCGCTTTTGTTTTGTTCAAAATAGTTGGATTTCTAACACTGGATCCGTGTGTATGGCGTGCTTAGTGAAACCATTTCCTTTTTTATTCTTTCTTTTTTGGTATATCTGGGCTGTAGGTACCTAGGTAGTAGATGCGTCCAATTAAGCTCACCTGTGCGAGCTTAACCGAGGTTAGTCCCGTGGTCCTTCCAAGGTTAGTCCCCTCAAAATATTTACGGGCAAAACATGATTATTGAGAAAAGAAGATGTCGATGTGCTTAAAAGAAACCCCGCCGAGCTTCACGAAGAAAAGCTAGACACCTCTTTGATAGGTCTCACTCCTTACTTTCTCCATGAACTTCTTTGCTCTTTCACTGCCTGGATCCCTGCAAAGATAATAATAGTCCAGCCAGAATTCACGCGCGGCGCTATGATCAGGCATATACTTCCGTAGCAACGCCTTCCACTCTCTGTCCTCCTCACTGTCAGGGACCGAGGTACACACATATTCCCACCATACTGGAAAGTAACCGGACATCTCCCAATCAATTATGCCAGTAAGGGAGCCGTTCTCGACTATCATATTGACATTTGTGAGGTCTCCGTGCGTAAAGGTATAAGGCGTAGCGGATGGCATACAATGTCGAAGTCGAATCCGTGCAGCCTCGGGTATCGTCTCTTCCAGCCCACGTTCCATATCATCCCACATATCATCATCGGATGCTAGAGGGCCATGGGGAAGCTCGGAATCCTTATCTTTGAACAGGAAGTTGGAAAAAACTGGACGGCCGCCGAGAGATTGGATACTATTCGACTGGAGCTTACGAAGTTGTTGCAGATACTCGGCGGTCTGCTTTGCTATTCTCTCTTTTTCATTGGCGGAAAGCCTCGGCCAAGCCTTGCTGAGGGGCTCTCCAGGGATGCGTCGCATCAATATGAGGGTGTGATTGCCTTCCTCCCAAGATTCGACGACGGTAGGAACAGGAATGGAGTGCTCTGATAACCCTAGTAAATTAGCCCTGTACAGATCATGTGATTTAATAGAGGCATGGATCAGATCAATTAATTAATTTCATCAAAGTACTATGTGGCTAAGGTGGCTGGGGTGCTGTGATTTTTACTACGGTGGTACCATAATAAATGGCACTAGTATTAAAAATGGGATGCCAAGAGAGGCAAATCCTAATTAGGACTAACCCCTGTAGTTGTAGGGAAACCGCTGTAACAGTAGGGTCTTCCATAAATATAATCTGAGGCACCCATAGGCATTGTCTTTCCCCGCCACACCGCCTTGTGTATGCAACCGAACTAACCCCACCCACGCTAGCTTTCCGGGAATGAGGTTTGCCAGCGCTACCAGTGCCATGCTGTCACCGTCATATAATATCAGGTGATAGACATAATTATAGAGTAGCTAGGTACTTAGTGACCCTAAGTCCGGACTAAAATCTACCTAGGTACTTAGTGAGTCTGACTCTAAGCGCCCTTATAGCGGCGGCAGCTTAGATAGGAAAGCCCCACCCGGCAGAGGAAACCCTCTACAACATACATGGAGGTACCTAGGTAGTTACATCTATCTTTGACGCTGACACTAAACCAAGTTTACATCCTCACACTCGGAATAAATAAAATTGTTCCACCTCATGGACTCATGGATCCCACTGCACCCCCGCCATGTCCGTTCTGCAGTATCGCCCTATCATATCCCCCAACCCCCTTCAATGATCCTGAGATCAATCCAGCCTCTACTGCCCCCGATTCAGGCCCATTATCCCACATCATCCTCTCCACCGAGCATGTTCTCGCCTTCTTGGACATAATGCCGCTTACCCGCGGCCATGTCCTTGTAGCGCCAAGAAATCATTACAAGTTGCTTGGAGATATGGGTGTTCAAGCGGGACAGGAGGTATGTAGTTATTTCCCATCTGTTTATCTATACCTATTTGAGAAATGCTTCTTTTGCTGATCCTTGTCTTTGATTTGGCACCCAGATGGGGAAATGGCTTCCTATCCTCTCTAGGGTTGTAACGAAGACTGTGTTTGGCGATGATCCCGATAGACATTGGAATGTTGTGCAGAACAATGGTATGTCTTGCCCTTGCTTTTCTCCATTTTCGGAAACCCTTGGTCTTTAGCGGATTTGAATACCGTGTACATATGCATTTG
This sequence comes from Penicillium rubens, assembly GCF_028828025.1. Taxonomy (NCBI): domain Eukaryota; kingdom Fungi; phylum Ascomycota; class Eurotiomycetes; order Eurotiales; family Aspergillaceae; genus Penicillium; species Penicillium rubens. Next base: position 8,629,549 of record NW_026890600.1, read on the forward strand.
TACGTTGTATACTGTTGTGTATGTTATGTATCAATATCGGTATTCAAGGAGGTTGAACACCCCTGACCGATACATATCTTATTTCATTTGTCACCAAGCCAAAACCGCACTAAAGTCTATGAGCCATCCTTTTATCTCTTGTCTATGGAAGAAGGAAAACAGCAATCATCTAACTAAGTGACAGGGGAAAGAGCAGCGCAGGTAGTACCCCACGTTCATTTCCACATCATCCCGCGCCCTGCTCAAGGGGCCAATCAGAGAACAAGCTTTGCTATGTTTGGCCGTGGACAGAGAGAGGAGCTCGATGATGATGAGGCTGAGGTCTTGGCTCGTGAGTTGAGGATTGAGTTGGCTGAGGAAATCAAACGAATTCAGAGGGACGAGGGGGTGGACTTGGCTGCAGACTTGGTTTCAGACGGAAGCCAGCGAGGGAAATTGTAAAGTACGCTGTGTCTGGTGTTCTCCTCTGTTCTTGCATCTGGTCATTGGTCCCATCTTCAGGCTGTTCGCTGTATATAGGTTTTCTATAACGCAATTTTGCAACCCTCCGAGCTGAAGGTAGGCTAGATAGCTTCCCATCGGATTTGCTATGTCGGAGTTCTTATTCTTTCGTTTTTTGGTCCTTCTCGACCCTGGTGCCGTGGCCTTTGAGCATATGCTGATTCGAGAAGTTAGCCAGCTACTGAGCCATCCAGTCCCTAATAATACGTACCACTCGTCGGAATGCATTTAGATCATCCGCAGTAGTACCCTGGTCGTCAATCTTTTTCCGGGCCAGCGTAGTGTCTGACAATTCTCCCTCTGGTAGACGACGGTACGTTATAAGTCGGCGAGCCCCTATCAGACACAAGATCAGTCAATCCTTTTTAATATCATTATTGTATCGCAAGGGCTGTCACTTACAGGTGTTGAAATGCTGAACAGAGATACTGACGATTTCGAGGTTCTGATGCATGGGAACAGGGAACTCGGTTTTCTCGTCATTTGTTGTGGGCATCCACATCGACAAACGGCCATTGGGAACCAACGAGCGAACTGCGAAGTTGAGAACGTCGTTCTGCAGAGCCTCGAAGCCATAAGGCTTTTTGGGAGGAACGAAACCAGGTCGGCTATAGGTCAAAGTCAGTACTGTAGGTGGCAATGGAAGCAAAGAGACATACAGATACGCAGGGACGCCATCAATGATCACGTTAACCGCAGGTTTCCCCCTACGATTTCCCAGGACCCGAAGCCCTTCACGCACACCGTATGGCGGATCGCAGACAATGCCATCAAGGACGGCAGTTCTCCGCAGTGGCGTATTGGTAAGATCGGAAGTGAACGTGTCAACGAATTTGCTCTTGAGCCCATATTGGTCGAAATTCTCGTATATACCCAGTTTCCCGGTCTCTTTGCCGCGGAAACTGCGGCCATCAATGTCTGCACCCAAAGTCAAAGCCCCGAAATGCGAAGCAGCCACTATGAAGCTTCCAGTTCCGACAAATGGATCAAAGAACAATTTCCCAGGTGCTGCCAGAGCCATGTTCGCCGTAATGAGACTCAACTCGGCATCCATGGAAGTCGTACTAATATAACGACGCTTCTTGAGGTCGTATTTGAGCACACTCTCGCGACAGCTATCGGCAATCTTGCGACTGAGGTAAATCTTCCGCGGGTCTGAGATTCGCGACACGCCCAGTGTAGATACTTCGACGTCGTCGATGTACTCTTCCATCACGAAAAACTCCTCATCGGGGTTTGTTAGCCGGATCGGGCCTTTGAACCCCATATATGAGAACGATCGAATGATTTCTCCCTTCTGAGCTGGGCTGCGCGTTCCTGCGAAGTAGTCAATCGTGAATTTGAATGGGACAGCAATGAAGTCGTTCCAGCGATGCTGGGTTCGTCGACGGACATCTGCATGTACCTCTTCATAATTGGTGCCTTCGCCCCATAGCTCGAAGATATCTTTGACCAGGATACTGCGCTTGGCAACTGCCCGTGCCGCAGCTTCGTCTGGTAGTCTTACGACACAGTATGGTGACTGGGTACGTCAGTCAAGTTTCTGCAAATTGAGAATGATCGCGCAAGGATAGGTAGAGCATTATCATCAGGATCAATGTTTATGGGGTCATTTGGATGCCTCCGGTATTGATAGAAAGGGTATCATACAAATTGATTGTAGGTGATGATTTCGATGTCAACGCCCGCGAGCGTGGCACAGGCTTGGAGTTCCGGCCGTCGGAAGGTCTCATGGAGCTGGGCGAACCGAACCAGATAATCCATGGCTAGCGAGACAAATATCTTCCTGGTTTTTTTCTTCGGGATTTCTCTTCAGTGGGAGTTCATGTAATTCGTCGCTGCTTCAAGGCGGGGTGTTGCGGGTTGAGATTTTTTTTTTTCTCGGGTCTTCAGAAATATACTCCACGGAGAGTATGGCCAGTCAAAGTATGGATTTGTATATCTTATATATTTCCAACAAGAATCAAATTTATTGTCTAATAAATACTACATTGAGCAAAAAAACATCATAGGGATATGATTAATACTATTTAATGATTTAACTATGCAGGGTTGTAGAACTAACTGGACAAGATAATTGTGCAGCATCAAGAAGATTCACAATTTGAACAATTTATTGAACTACAGTCGAAAACCCATAATCTACCCAGATGTGATATGATCGCACAAGAAATAACAAGACCAAGACTACCTAAGAAGACACATCCAGCTATGAAAAGAAACCCAAAGATACGCCCTGAAGACAGAAGCAAGACATGCCCAAAACTCCGCCCCTATGCACCGACTACCTTGAAAACATGTCGTGATTCATATCCCTCCACCGAGGAAACATCCACCTTCTCATCGGCTGGTATCATATCATGTTGTAGATCCCAACCGACCCGGCGAGAAAGTTCTGATACCACCACATCACAGTCACCCAAGAGATCAATATCGAACTCGGTATGTGACACCGGCTACACGGTATGGTCAGTATGATACAGTGTCAATGTAGTCAGCATGACTTACAGTGCGTGATATGTAGATCTGCGGGACGTTGCGAGGTAGGATCCCCGGCACTTCAGCCACGGGGGCTACCTTCAACGAGGTCCCGATCACAATGACCAGGTCTGCTAGTTCCCGATCTTGGTGGACGAGACGTTGGCCAAACTCATCGGGCAGATCCTCACCAAAGAATGTGATATCAGGCTATACTGTTTGTAAGCAGGAGATAAAGCAAGCAAGGAACCGAATGGGCACTGACCTTCATCACTCCAGGAGTCGGGATTTCATAGTCGTCCTCATCCGAACTTTCGTCGGAGACCTTGCGGTCTTTCTGTTGACCATTTGAACTCCGTTTGCGCTTGAGACCTTGCGGCTTCAATTCTTCTTCTGCGATTCTCTCCTTGCAGGCGGTGCAGTGGGGGATGTCGCCCGCCCTGATTTCATCGAAGATCGCATCGCCAGGGACATTGAAACCGCACTTCACGCAGGTGGCCGTCGCAAAGGATCCATGACACTGTACAATCTTCTCCGGGAGTACACCAGCATTTGCTTCGATATTATCGATATTCTGCGTGTAGTTGGTCAACAGCTTCCCCTTATCTTGAAGAAGCCGGATGAATGCATGAGTGGGCGACCATTTCTTTTCCGTCGGGAGAATATCCTTGGCAATAGAGAAGAAAATGTTCGGGTCCTCCCTGAAGACATGGATATCGAAGACTTCTTGTGGATCGCTCAGGCCTAGATGCGCCAGTTTTGAATAGAGCCCGGTATCTTTAGAACGGAAATCGGGAATGCCCAGACTTGTCGAGATCTGATAAAATATCTGTTAGCATCTATGGTTCAGAGAGGTTCCAAATACACTTCAATATGAACATACACCTGCACCTGTTAGAACAATGATGTTCCGAGACTCGCGAAGAAGCCGAACAGCATCGTCGATGGTGTTGTACTGAGGAAGCTTGGGCCTCCGAGCGAACTCGCGCGAGATCGCGACCGCCAGAAGAGAATGATAAGATTCATCTGGCGCACCCTCGAGGAATGCCGGGGGCGCGATTCCGAACGCCGTGCATAGCTTTTTGGCCGTGACGGTTTCGCGGAGGATGGTTTCTTCAACGAACGCCGCCTTACCAATTTCATGCAGACGCTGCCGATATGCAGTTGCCTCTTCTAGGGTACAGGCACCGGGAACTGTATAGAAAAGCGAGCGCATCAGCCAATGTTCGATCTGATCAGCGGGAGCGGGGATGTCCGGGGTAAGAGGTGAGGGTGGATATAGTTACATACCGAGGCCGTCGCGGATCTGGTCATCGCGTAGGAACTTGATCGCCTCGTCGCAGTGAGACAGATTATCCCATCCTTCAGAGTCATCACTGTCTGTCTCCAAATCTGACGGGATTTCAAGTGCGAGGTCCGGCGCGTCGTCCTCCATGTCATACTGTTCCTCCATATCCACGGCCTCCACTTCGACCACGGTGGTCTTTAGCGAAGCCTCTCCTTTTGGGGCTGGTACCAAATCCATTTTGCAGGAGTTTGAGATGCCAGCCACGGAGACAAACTCGTTTTCACTCGCGCTTGAAATCTGCTCTGACAAAAATTCGGGCATCTGCCTCACCGGAGACAACTTAATCCGGAACCGATGAATGAATTGCAGTGGCGATATCAAAGAAGTTTGGGTTTGTGGTTCAGGTGTGTTGGCAATGAAAGGGACAGTTGGAAAAAAAAAGAAAGAAACTACTTCTAGTGGTATCAAATCAAACAAACATTGTATCAATGAACATGTACATCATATCATGTGGTCGTCACTTTTGGTATCTATGAATCCGCCATCTCATCGTCAGAGTCGGCTTCGATCTCCACATCCGAATCCTCGCCTTCTCCCTCTCCCTCCCCTTCAGCTTCACTCTCATCATCCTCTCCAATTTCTTTGTTCATTTCCTGTACAAGCTCCAAGGCATGATCGCGAAGCCGCTCATCCTCATACTGAAGGACATCGTAGAGCTTCAAGCTTTGTTTGAGCCATTCACGACTAGCATCCAGTGATACATGTCGCGGGGACTCGGCAAGCTCATCGGTGGTCGCATCCTTAGGTGCCTGTTGCTTTTCTGCCAGCAGGAAGAGACACCAGCCTCCGAGATACCAGGCCTCTACACTTTGATCATCCTCTAGAATCAAGCGCTCGAGGACTTCCAGAGCCTCGAACTCCATAGTCACTTCCATCAGAAGTCGAGCAAGACTGATGCGCACCGCAAAGTCGGGAATTCTGAGATCTTCTGGGGCCAGGTCCTTCCAGAAGCTCATACTGCGAGTGAGCGCGGCTTGCGCATCCTCGGTGCGCAGTTGTGAGATCCGAATGGAGGCGAGAGTCTGTAGTACCTCTGGCGCTTCGGGTGTGACGAGGAGGGCTTCCGTAATAAGAGCTTCACACCGAGCTTCGGCATCTTCTTCCCAACTGAGCGAATATGTTAGCGTTGACCCACATAAAATTTAGAATATAGAGAAACTCACGAAAGATCGGTCATGTAGGTTTCAGCGACGGCGCAGAGTGCGTTAGATAACTTGATCTTCTTCTGTGTAATCTCGGCGATCTCTTCTGGTGAAGTTTTGCCCTCGAGAGACTGAATAGTCTGTCTGAGGGATGCCACGCCCATCTCGAACCACAGGACGCTGTCCTTTCCGCCCTGCTCACTCAATTGTGCAAGCCATAGGAATTTCTCAGCGCCTCCGCCCTGGGATTCCGGTATCGAGCCATTTTGATCGAGTTGAACAGCCTGAAGGAAGCAGTTTCTAGCGGTGTCGATGTCGCCTAGCTCAACATTGATTTCTCCAAGCAGGTTAATGGCGGGGAGCTGCGCAGTGGTGTTGTCAGCGGTCAAATCTAGAGCCTGCTGTGCAACCGCGAGTGCCTCATCGGCTCGACCAGTTTGTAGGAGGATTGTGGCTTGGTCGAGTAACGTCGAGGGATTTTGAGCCATGTTGCCTTTCGAGATGGAACCACCAGGGCCAAGGACGGACTTTTCGCGGGTTTTGGATGACTTCTTCTTTTGCGGTCTGGGCTTTCCCATGGCAGGATGCAGCAAGCGTCAATAAAAAGATCAGGATGTCGATTCGAATACCAAGCACAATGTATTCACAATTGTAACCCGCAGGGTATCTGAGAGAAATAGAAAAAAGTGAACCTCCAAAATTTTGGAGCTGTTTGACGGGTTTGCATGTGGGACCGCAGTATTGCCGCTGGTCTGTACGATTGATGCTTCTTTACCGCCTTAAGGTGATAAGGCATGACTTGCTCGTAGAACAGAGCTACATATACATATAAGAGATTAAACATGTAGGGGCAAATATTGCTATATATTGGTTACATATAAATGAACCTTGGAATTGCAATAGCTACATCATCCGGCAGGGAATTGACAATTCATCACGCCGTCCTTTCTTTTAGACGCTATTTTTATATATACCGTTTATAGAGACTTTTCTTTCTCGGCGTTATAGCTGAAGGGCAGTAATCATTAGTGCCAGAAATGGGAATAGCTTTATATAAAGTACATCTTGAGGTTCCAGGACTGAGAGCCGGCGACGACGGAGAATTGTTATATTCACGTGACCCGCCTTGGCCCCGACGTCTGTAGCGTTGATTTGCTTTGCGCTCCAATCCTTTTTTTCAAGTTGGTTAATATTGCGACATCTCAAGAGTCTTGCTTAGACAATCTTTCAGTTCACCCAGCTAGAACCGCTCTCGTACCCCCACGAGGTGTTCCCCAAAGAATCTGCATCTCGGCGCTCAAATCATTACCCCTCCAATCCGCGGGCGGATCAACAGCTATGGGCCGCGAAGACCAGATTGAGGAGCGTGAAGTGCTCGATTCAATTTTCCCCGATGAAATCACCGGTAAGCAATACTCTAGCCAGCTCATACTCTCTTTTTATCCTTGCTCACACGAGATGCACCTAGACATATCCGAAACCTCTTACCGAGTATCCATAACCCTCGACGCCCTCGAATATGACGGCGATGAAAGAGAACAACCTGTGATATGCCTGGAAGTTTCCTATCCGGAAGACTACCCCGATGTTGGCCCAAATCTCGGCATTTCCTCTCCACCCAATGCTGTGAAGCATCCTCGGCTAGATGTCCAGGAAGACCGGGACCTATTGATGGAATCTCTTCAGCTTACCATCGAAGAGAATCTGGGTATGCCGATGATATTTACACTGGTCAGTGCGCTTAAGGAAAGCGCAGAGCTTCTTATGACCGAGCGAGCAAACGCCATTCAAGCAGAAATCGAGGAAGCCGCTGCGAAGAGAGAGGAGGAGGAGAACCGGAAATTCCAAGGCACAGCAGTCACTGTCCAGTCATTCTTAGAGTGGAGTGCCAAGTTTAAAAAGGAGCAGGAGGAAGAGGAGCTACGGGCACGTGAAGAAAAGGAATCGGAGGACAAGAAGAAAAAGACCACGAAAGAGGAGAAAAAACTCACAGGCCGGCAATTGTGGGAGAGGGGCTTGGCCAAGGGCGATTATGACGAGGAAGATGATGATGCCTTGCCAGCTGTTGAGAAGCTCAAAATGGCTGCTTGAGCTGATACATAGAAATGTTAATGACCTACCATTACTTCATGAAATTATGTATTATAACCTCATTGAATTGGTGTAATTATACATACTGATCAATCAGCGAACTGGTATTAGGGGTAAACAAAGTAATATACAGATCTGCAAGTCCATATGGACTTGTGCTATGTACAGGGAAAGATAATGCCCAACCAGTGGACAAAAGAGGACTTGAAAGAGAGCTATTGTCTTGGCTTTAGCTGCTTGATGTTGGAGTCCGGCGACTCCGACAATGATAGCAGTCCATGGTGCCCATTGATCAGATATGATCAATGAAGGACATACCGGGCCGGATTGACATGGATAATGCACCATGACTTTTGGACGCTTCGAGCAACCGACCTTTGTATTATGATATCGGGCGACATTGACAGTGGCATGGCCATAGACATAAGTGGCTGTAATATGGCCAGCCATATCCTATGGCCCACATCCATCTGCCGTAGGAGCTTGGGGGATGTACTTTGGGAGAGCGAAGAGACGTGCGCGGCAAGGCAGATCCCTCGGTCTCATTGCTTTGGTTGCTTTTGACTAGCTTCTTCTTCCGCCAAAGCCTTTTCAGCTAGGACAATTTTCCACATGCTATCTGTAAGCTCTTTCGTACGCATATCGAAGCGTCCGATTTTCGCATTGACATCGGCAATGGCATTCGCAGGATGCTCAGACCAAGTGGATGGCTCCTTAGTCTCGGTGATGCGATCCCACTCCTCTTCATCCTTGGCGAAAAGTAGTTCTAGTTTCAGCCTATCTCGTCGTTCAATCCAGTTCCAACGACGACCAAGTTTTTTTCGTATCACACTGCTAACGTTTCTCGGCTGAGGCTTTTTATAGCGCAAGAATGGAAGTCCGCGTGCATTGACAAGCACAGGGACATTGCGTTTTTTGCCGCCTAACGGCCGAGGTCGGTTTAGGACGGAGGTGGCGTTGGGATGTCGCTGATTTGTTTCCTCCTGGAAGCGAATTGACTTTGCTTTTTTGGCTTCCTTGGGCGTCGGGGATTTGGCAGCCGGCGCTACTGGCCGAACTTCCCTTTGCATCGCGGCATATTTAACTTTCTGTGATCTGGCTTCGGCTATGAGAGTTGTAATTCGGTGTGCATCATGCTGATTGGTACGGGACGAAGAGAGGAGATCTAGAGCCTGTCACATAGCGAGGAAATATCAATATAAGCTCAGCCCAGATGAAGATTCGATGGGCATACCTCGTAGCCTGCCTTCAAGGCATTCGCTGTTTGTGATGGGCTTTGTAATTTCTTATATTTTCGGAAATTGTGCCGAATGAGGGGTCTGGTCTCACCCAGCCACGGAGTGTCTGTGGTTGAAGGACGACATTGTCGGAGAAGTGCTCGATAAAGTGCCAAGCCTATCAAAGACATATTGTCAGCTGGAAGGACTGAAAAGTACAAATTCATCTCTCACATGCAAAACGATGAGCTCCACTATACTTGGGCACCAGCACTTTGTGCATTCTGCTGTGTTGAATAGTTATACCAATAATGAAGCCGAAGCCAAAACCATAGTTAACTATCTTATCTCCTTACACCGCCCACCTACCGCCTACTGTAAATGAACTAGCGTACAATTACATGTCTACGGCAGGTGGCCCAATCAGGCTAGTAGAAAATGCCAGTGGGTACCGCCTTTGGCAAAGAACACGTGACCACAATTTGTCTATATATACTCGCCCCCGGCCCCCGAACTTCCTCTTCTTTTCTTTCTTCTTCAGCTCTCTTTGCCTATTGGCTTAGATCAAGTGTAGTATCTGTTCTTTTCAGTTTAATCTCTGAAAGTTTCCGTCCAGGAAACACTTTGATTATTCCTATTTTTGGACCCCGCGACTTGGCCCCTGTGCTTGCGCATGCCTTGTTGCACGGTGTCATTGGGCTTACACTACCCCCGATCGACGCGAACTCCTTTTTCATCAACTGTTCGGCTTGTCCGGGCGCTTGGAGAAGAAGCTTTCATGTAGATGTAGATCTCTTACCCACTGTGTCTTCACATGTTGACATTTGTTTGGCTTTTTCCTACTCTTAGGTGTGTCCCGCAGTCTTCTGCAGCCCTTGGGCTTTTATGGCCTCTTAACTCTCCTGGATCGTGTTGATGCCCTTTGTGGTTTGACATCTTTTGACCTCCCCCCAAGGTTGTTGCCGTCCCTACCTTTGACCTAAGGTCCTACCTACAACCCTCTGGTTGCGTCATGCTAGACAGCTAAAATTTGCACATGGCAATACAATCATGGGCTAAGTCATTCTCTCCATACGTTGCCACTCGGTAAGAAAAACCATTTGTTTTTGTTTATTGGTAAACAGGCGCCTGCCGCAATGCCCAGTTCCACAAAATAGAACACTTTAGAGATGAATACCTAATGTAGGGATGGAAATTGAGAGTTGGGGCCCAAAAGAGCCCCTGCCGATGCTTTCATGCAGAAACTGTACACGCTCTAGGGTCATAGAAAAAGAGAAGAAGTCAGGAACTTCAAATGAAGCCGGCCCTGATACTCCGAGATCCGCCTGCACTGAGTGGGTCACACATGCTGGACTAGAAAGTCGAGCCCTCCGGGGGCTGTGGCAGCTTCTTATGCTGGGGCAAGGCCATGTACCTGGAAAGTGTCAACACCAACAATAACCGGCCCTGTGTCTTTCTTCGTGCTCACCTTCTCAACTCAATCAGAACTGTCTCCATGGTATAGTCTCGTTTCCACTGCGCAAGGGTTGGAAGCTTTGTCGGGTCAACCTGTGTACAATCACTTAGCGAAGGTCTCGTCTTTTGGTACCGATTCTCCCGATACCTTGCCAGAGCTGGGATCAACACAGGGAATGTTAACTCGAGAGACGAATTGAATGGTAGGAGGATTATCGGGGTAGTCAGGTCCGCAGTGAATGTTCACACTGTATATCCGGTTCTCATGAACGCTCTGAAAGATGGCAGATTAGCGATAGTTTGTCGGTGGCGTGGAGTAGAGCCGGAAACTGACGTGAGGCGGTCCAAGGATGGTTCCATTCCAGTTGCTCATCATCATATCCTCTCCATCAGCAAGTCCGTATGAGCAGGCATCTAAGAATAAGAGAGATACGTCAGTGATCTAAGACCGGACATCGTCGGAGATTGTGGTAGTCAAATCGTACCTGCACTCAGACCCTTCTCGCCCTTCTCGAGCTCCTCCAGGAGCCTAAAATTCCTCGGAACCTTAGCAGCCATGTTGAAGGCCGAGTAGTGGTTTCAGAGGCTGGAAATATCACGACAAGTGTGAGCAGAAGTCAAAGAGGGATGTTGCGACTGAGAGGGGCAATGCGCTGGGCGGTCAAGTTGGAGCAAAGTCACGTGCGATACGGCTTATCGATGGCTTGGCACCTGTTGGAGATGCCACGCCTTGTTGATCCCATCGTGGGATCATTGTAATAACAGAATCGCAGTCATTATTCTCTTGCTGCTCACATGAACCTGGCATATAAGCTCCATTTTTGCAACTAGACTGGTGTTGAAACACCGATCTATTCATCTGCGATCGAAAGCTCCTTGTACTGTTGACATCGGGACCTCGGGCATTCCAAGGTTAGCCAGTGCTGGCCATGCTTTGATACAACGGACCTATACCAAAAATGTCCTCCCAATTCTTGCAGACGGAGCTTGCCAATTTGGTTCATGAGTCTCGAAGGAAAAACTCCGATTTGCGAAATGTTGGTTATCACTCTCTAGACTTCATCTGTCATGGTATACTAATGAGGTTCTGACAGGCCGCTGAACAATCGTTGAATGAGCTCAAAGCACTGCCATCAACTTCGGAGGCTCAGATAGCCGCAGGTAAATTCTATATGGCCACCCTCTGTCAGTCCCCAACCGCTAAATCGTCATTAGACCTTGTTCGCAAACCGAACTTTGTCGAGCCATTCATCATTGCATGCCATACTCGGCATGCGAAGCTTGCCGGTATTGGTGTGATTTGTCTGCAAAGACTAATTGCATCCCGGTCACTGCCCTCGAGTCGTTTGAAAGATGTCCTCGGGGGCCTGAAGGAGACAACGAGCTTAAGTAAGTGGCTAAACGTATCAACATCTTTAAATTGCGCTAACACTTTCTAGGCCTTGATATCCAGCTGAAAATCCTACAATCTCTGCCTTCACTTTTGCAGTTTTACTCCAATGAATTGAGTGGGGAGCTTCTTGCGAATACGTTGGAAATATGCGCCACATTACAGGCAAGCAAAACGATTGCAGTTTCTAGTACTGCCGCGGCTACTCTCCAACAACTGGTTGTATCGACATTTGAAAGAGTTTCGAGCGAAGACAGCCTTCCTAAGGATACCAAAATCACCACAACTATCAAAGTTGATGGCCAGTCTCTCGATATCGGCTACTTTGCCTATGATGCACTGCAAGTATTGGATGATCTATGTCGTCTGATCGATGGTGAGCCACTGCAATTTCTGCGAACACGAACCCTATCCCCGACTTTTGTGCTCGAGCTTATCGAGAGTATTCTCCTAAACAGCGGCCGTCTTTTTGTGGGACATCCCGAGCTTTCGCAAGTGCTGCGCGTTCGGCTGTTACCACTAGCCGTCCGTTGTCTATCTGAGAGATATTCATTCGCTCAAACTGTCCGAGTCGCTCGAATCCTCCTCATTCTTTTGAAGCGTCATATGTCTCTCTTGACTACAGAATGTGAGATGGCATTGAGTCTGATAACCCATCTCGTTGAACCAGATGGGACAGCGCCTTGGAAGCGATTGCTCTGCATGGAAGTTTTCCGAGGGCTATACTCGGAGCCGGGTGCTGTGCGGTTGATCTACACTTTGTATGATGGCGAGGAAGGCAGAAAGAATATCCTCCGCGACCACATGGCTGCACTAGTTCGGCTAGCTTCAGAGAAGCCTTCGTTGATTGGGGTCAGCAATCAATCAACAGTACCTTCACGCGCGGAGCACTCGAGATCCACCACAGAGGATCAAATAACTCTTGAAACAGGGGGTGTTGCTGGTGTCATTGGGTCAACTGTGCCTCCAAGTGAAACCAAGGTGCCTGGAATTAGCACTCAGTGGAGTGTTGTTCGTACGCCATATATCGATCTCCTCGACAAAACAGATCCGCCCACACCGCCGGACACTTACATTTACAGCCTCGTTCTTAACTGTATCAGCAGCTTTGCTGAAGGGCTCGCTAAGTTCATTCTTCCATTGACGGTACCGGACCTAAAACAAAGACGCAAGAATCGGCTTATGAGCCCTGTTCAGGGACCCGACTCCGCCAGAACTTCTCAAGACTTCACAGCAGAACCCACCCGAGGGCAGTCTACCTCGTCATCGAAAAAATCACATGTACCCGTCAATCCTCTGGACTTGCAGTCTCATGTACAGTACTCCGCCATCAAGACTTGTGCGGGGATAATAGAGAACTGTTGGCCCGCTGTCCTAGCAGCTTGTTCCACCTTCTTGCGTGCATCCTTAGATGACGAGTATTACCACAACCTCGTTCGAGCATTCCAGAAGTTAGCTCATGTGGCAGGTCTTTTGAGATTGACTGTTCCCCGAGATGCTTTCTTAACAACTCTTGGAAAGGCTGCCACACCTGCGAGTGCGGGTGGTGCCAAGTCAAACAATGTGTCTGCCACTGGCTCCCAGCAAGGTGACACACTCCAAAAGAAACGGAGAAGTGCGGATCTGTCAAATCCCACTTCTTTATCAACCGAGCTCACAGGAACAACTGCGGGGGAAGGGCCTCCCGTGTCTTTAAGCACAAGGAACCTACTTTGTATGCGGGCTTTGCTCAACCTCGGAATTGCTTTGGGGCCGACATTGGATCAGCCGGCCTGGTCCATTATCTTCGAAACACTTCAATATACTGGACTGGTGATTGGCATGTCTTCAAGTGCAATGGTCAAATCGGCTAGTGGGACTGGGGAGACTCCGGTCACGCCAGGAAACGATGTTCCAACTGCCAACCTTGGGACTGAGGTGATTGCGGTTCAAGCGGCTTCAAACAAAATGCTCGAAAGCACCAGCGACTTCCCAAGTTCATCCTTTGAGGAAATATTATTTGCCTTATTGAATCTGTCAACATTTACGGAGCAGCACCGTAACCAGGGTGATGCCCAGGAAGCATCAGAACTTCCTCGAACGCCGCAATCCTCCCAAAAAAGTGGACGCTTGCACCAAGGTTCACGGCGCGTATCGCATACTGTCGGAAAATCAAGGATGCAAGATGAGGAACTCAAATTCGTACTAGAGAAAGGAAACGAACTAGCCAAAGCAAATCTTAGGAGGCTGTCTTCGCTCGAGGAAGACGACAGCACGGTATGGGACCTACTGACGCAAAGTCTCATATCGGCTTCCGCAAATACTACCGTCAGTCCAAATCTTCGCCTGCAGGCAAGCACAATTTTGAATTCCCTTGTGTTTTCGACAATGAAACAAAGGGACGAAGACGACGAGAAAGTCTACAATCAAGTGCAGACGAGGAACCTGCAGACACTGAAAGCCCAGGTTGCCTCGCTCTATGCATCTGACATGCACACTTCCAAGTCTTTACCGATCACCGTGATTGAAATCCATGAACAGACTTTGGAAGTGTTAAACAACATTCTGGAACAGTATGCAGAAACTTTCGTGGACGGATGGCACCTCATCTTCGATCTAATATCTGGTGTTTTCCAACTTGCTCCAGATCTTGGGACTGGGGACCAGTCTTCCACTCCGATAGAGCGCAGATCATCGGCTCTTCCAGCAGGCCCTCGTCTGGTACGCGCTGCGTATAAGTCTTTGCATCTTGTCGCATCCGACTTCCTTTCGCTGTTACCAGCGCCCTGTCTCTTGAGCTTGGTGAATGCCTTCTCTAGCTTTGCGTCTCAAACTCAAGATTTCAATATCTCCCTCACCACCACCTCGTTTTTCTGGAACGTTTCGGACTTCCTGCAGGGCCAGATCGAACAGATCTCAATTGGCCATGTTGATGTATCCGTCAGCGAAGAAAAGCTAGCTACACTGGCTCATGAAGAAGACCCTTCCATTTCTCGGAACTCGTTGTGGCTGCTGCTGTTGCTCCGAATTGTCGACATCACGACAGACAGTCGGCCGGAGATTCGAAATAGCGCAGTCCATACGCTTCTGCGTATCTTCGACGCCTACGGGCAGCAGCTCTCCCCTGAAGCGTGGCGTCTGTGCCTAAACATGGTCCTCTTTAAGATGGCCGAGGGTATTGAGACCCCTCTGCTTCAAGCCAAGAACAATCGGAGCAGTGCAAAATCCGATGATTTCAAGGCGTGGGTGGATACAACAGTGGTGATGATCAAGGGTTTATCAAATTTGATGACGAATTTCTTCGAGACCCTTGTGCACGACGAGAAGTTTGATCAATCATGGAAGCGGCTTTTGAAGTACTTACAAAGTTTGATTAACTTGCATATTTTGGACTTCAGCGAAGCAACATTTTCTAGCCTCTCAGCAATCCTCCTCCGGGTGCAGAATGGAGGTGAGCTTAGCAACGATGCTCTTGAGTGTGCGTGGTTTCTTTGGGCGAACGGACACCCTGCCGGCGATGAGAAGATGCTTGACTTGGACCAACCTAATCAAGATGCTGCTTTGGCCTATTTACGTACATTCCAACAGGTCTATCGTCTTTACAAAGACCAGCTGACCACGAAACACATTGAAAACGTCCTTCATCATCTCAGCTTGCTTGTGTGGAATTCAGTCTCCCCGCGCTACTCTCCAGATGTTGACCGACCCTCGGCCCTGCAAGCGTTAGTCATTGATTGTATCAAGACGCTCTGCCTAGAGAAAGAGGAGTCCCAGCCGGATATTCTTTTGTGTCTTGCCGAACTATCCGACTCAGCGCTATCAAAATGGAGCCCCGGGGGCGACACTAGAAGACCAGCGTTCGTGGCCTTCTCGAAATGCACCATCGACCTTGTTAGTTGGTACATTGCCGAATTCGGCATCAAGCAAGACGTCTTCACGAATGGTGCTCTTGCAAAAACCCTCGAACACCTCGGTGCTCTGATTGTGCAAAAGTACACATGGCAAGGGAAGGACCGCGAGCCGTTCCTATGGCAAAATGCCACAACAGTATCTCTGAACGTTCTCCAAATCGCGGTTCCCTACGTGGAAGGACAATACACAAAGGCAAACGAGTCCGAAACATCCGAGTTCTGGCAACGCATCGTCGACATCACAAATGGAATTGTTTCCGCACGCGGCTTCCAAACTCAACAACTCCCCAACGCTCGAATCACCGCAGACGAAGCATTCGACATCAAAGCCTTCAACCGCCTGAAGACTCTCATTCTTCCATCCCTCGGAGCAGCAGCAATCCCAGACGCCGTCCGCCGCGACTTCGCCCGCGCTCTCTTCCACTCCTCCTTCATCTACGCCCCCCTCCGCTTCGACCTACCAACCAGCGGCCTCGAAAACGCACCCTTACAAGACTTCTACACTGTACGCCCCGGCCGCACCTTCGACCCACCGCCAACCCTGCGCCCAGGAATAGCCTACGTCCTCCTAGACACGCTCTTCGAGCTCGCGGCACACTCGCAAGCTAAGGCCGAGACAGAAGCCGACGCCCCGTCCCCGCAGACTCTGCTCGCCCGCTCGATTTCGCCATACCTCCTCCTGCGCTGCGCGGTCTCGCTCAAGTCGTATATCGCAGACCAGCCGCTGCGCGGCCTAATGCCCCAGCCCACGCCTGCCCGCAAGGCCCTGCTCCATCTGCTGCTCCGCATGGTGGAGCTGAAGAGTGAGCCGTCGGCTATCCCGGATCCGCCTTCGCTGAAGACGGTCTCGGTTGCCGAGGCTGGGGATGCGGAGGAGCACCATTATCGGAAGCATCTTGAGTGGATTTATCCGTTGGCTGTACGTGCTGTGCAGGTCGCTGGTAAGGAGCGTGATGATGGGCAGATTCTCCAGGCGCTGGGGAAGGTGTTGCAGGAAATTGGTAGGTTTGAGTATTAGGGTTTGTTCGCGTGTGAATTAATACCCGGCTGTGTGTGTACTATGTACTATGGCGATCAATGCATTGTTTTACTTTATACACTAGATCCAGGATTCTCTGGACCAATACATCAGAAAGGGAGGCATGCTACAATCTGAATCTAAAATGAGGTTCGATTTGGAACAGAGCTTGGCACGAATGTAGGCAGAGTAAGTATACTACAGAGTGATATCGTGACATAGCCGTGAGAGGGGATCAATGGACACAAAAGGAATAGTGAGTAGTAGAGGAGTAGGGGAAATCGACATCAGAGACAAGAGGCGGGTATAGAAGAACAGATCCGCAGGTACCAAGAGCTGTAGAACGACGCGAACGATAACGAGGATAGAATAAGATAGTCTATGCTGCAGGCGCGGGAACGGGCTGAGGCTCCTGCCGAGGCGGCGCGGTGGCTTCTCTGCCCGGTCCAGCGGTAGCAGAGCCCGGTGGAAGAGCGGGCTGCTGGCGTTGTTGCTCGAGGAGCATCTGCTGCTGGATCTGCTGCTGTTGTGCGATCTGGGCGTTCGGGGCGATCTCGGGGGCTTGGCGGTAGAGCGCAATTTCGGACTGTTTGAAGTAACGGCGGGCATCTGTTGTTGGGTTAGTTTGAGATTAACATTGAGATTGTAGGCCAATGATGTCTCAGCGATGGGGAAGAGTGTATGGTAAATTGTATCAATGAAGTTGCAGTGCCAGAAGAGGTTTAGCGTGGGGGTGTCGGGTTTTAGGGGGTTCAGATGGAAACCGGCAACGAAATGATGCAACCCGGGCCGATTTGGACGGCTGTATTGGGTAACTTCATTTGCCGACGGCTATTGCATGCATTTTGCCTGTCTCTGCACCCCGCATTTTGGGACGTGTCATGGATGCATTGAGGATTGCCAAGGACGGGAAAGGCCGGGAAAGAATGGAGAATTGATTAATTAAAAGCATACCTTCGTCAATCAGTACCAGACTAAGATAGTACCTTGTCGAGTACTTCTTGTTGACGTCGCGGAATGTCGGCGTCAAGTCAAATCCACCAAGGAATAGACGGATTGGAATGGTTTCACCTATTGCAAGTCAGTTATGCCAAAGATTACCCAAAGCGGCCAACCCTCGTGACCATCATTAAGGGTGCGGGTTGGTGGCCCTGGCGGCGTTGAAAGTCTTCAGGTGTTCACTAACCTCTCGATGGCGAACCGTCCATAATCTGCATGTAAGTTAGCATCCTTATAGTCTGCACTTTATAACCCGATATCATATCAAGTGTGTTCAATAAACCACATACCTCGAAGCGCACCAAAGTCTCACTCTCGTTATATTGATTTGGCGGGGACCCCGTTGTCTCCCGTCGAATGATAGACAATTCCATATGCTTGATCTTGAGTCGCACGAGCAAGAAATAAATGCGGCCAACGATCACATCCTTGAGATGATACTTGGATTTGGAGTATTCGAATTCGATATGCAGGCAGTCTTCGATACCGACATCCATCTTGATAGGGCTGTTATTCTCAGGTGGCATACGGTACGAGTACACCCACAAGTCCTTTTCCCGAATGACATCCGCCATGCGCCGTGAGACGGTCACCCGGACAAAGTAGCGCAGCTTGACGTTGATGCCATTGTAAGACTCGTATTGCTTTTCGACGTTCTTGAAATTGAATGGGAAGGTCTGCGGGTGGAGCAGCTCGCCGGGCGCGGCGAGCTCCTGGACCAGGGAAAGGAATTCATAATGGTTGCCTCGGTCGTAGAACATCTCTGTATTCCGAAAATGG
This sequence comes from Penicillium rubens, assembly GCF_028828025.1. Classification (NCBI taxonomy): domain Eukaryota; kingdom Fungi; phylum Ascomycota; class Eurotiomycetes; order Eurotiales; family Aspergillaceae; genus Penicillium; species Penicillium rubens. The sequence goes on from NW_026890600.1 coordinate 8,647,858, forward strand.
TGTTAGCGATGGCAAATTCAGCCGGGGAAGGCTGGATGACAGTTCCCACGCACCAATCGTGCCAATAAATTGCACCTTAATCCCCGTATGTTCCAGTCGCTTGCCATCCTTCGGTCTGATGGTCACAGCACCCTTGACGGACTCGCCATCCATGTACAGAGGGACCCGCTCGCGGCGGCCCTTGTCGAGCTTGACGTCAACGGTCTGGCGCTCATCGAGGTCTTCGAGGACCACGTCGATGTCGACGGGGGTGGAGAAGAAGAGTGAAGCCATAGTGGAGGTAATTGAGGCTGCAGCTATCGAGGCCCGAACCAATAAGTCGGACCTTTGATGATCTGGAGCTGTCGCGGTGGCCTGGAGATAGCTTATGTAATACCGCTCCGCGCCCCGCCCTGATATTTGACATGTTGTATAGAACTGGTGATTGTATGAGATCTTGTCTTGATAGATATCCACATAAGATATTTGATACTCTCTTCATACTTGGTTCCACTTGATCTTCTCCGGTATTAGTTCCAGAGCTCTCATCGAAGCCAATACTACTGATCTACAGCTACGGAGTACCTAAGTACCCGTTGGCCTTTGGGCTCTTCAGTCATGTCAGATCCACTGGCAGATTCCAGATTCCTCAACGTTTCCCACCGATTGGGCCTGAAGCCCGTCTGCGCTGTCCTTCAAACGTCCAAATACAAATTAACCATACGGATCAGACCCCAGCACACCCACTGAAGCACACCGGATAAACACGAGATCGGAAATGTCGGAATCCGCTTCCCGTCACAGTCAGCTTCCCTCATGACCATTGACAAAACCCACGGAAAACGAGGTCTAGTCCAAGCAATGATCCGACTGGTTTACCCCGCTGGAAGTACCTTTCTTCCCCGGATTTGAGGGGAAAGCAATGGCCGGGGTTCTCATGCTTATGCTTACCAGGCACACCTGGGTATAGTCGGTGTGACTGTAGGGAATCATCGTGCATATTCCCTCATGTTTTCGTGTCCTTTTCATATGTCCTATCGGATGAGACTATATTTTTCCCGGAACATTTGTCTCCCCTGTGTTTCTGTGTTTCACGGGATTGAGTATCGGCAATCCGTGTACTCCGTACGATCAAAAATCGGGTGGATCTCGAATCTCCCAGAGTGTGGGGGGCCGTCTCTCGGTGTCGACTTACTCGGGCTGTTGTTCGGCACGGGAGAGATAAAGAACCTTGAAATGACGCAGGTATTAGTGGGATCAATTCAAAATCCCACAAAATCCCACAACATTGGGGAGAATAGGGGAGAATAGGAGACAGATCCAGATATCCCAACTGGCGGTGTCTTTCTAGCGTGGGGGTGAGTTACGGTAATACCGAATACCCATGACATCATCAGGATACTTTTGCGTCAAGATGTATTTTATGGATGTATTTTATCAATTCATGGTAGTTCAATTAAGAGTTAATAGAACAAAGTATACATCTTATAAGCAGAACAGATAGTTATACATATAATTCTATCTTCTTTGAATATTTGCCTATTCACAATCTCCCCGGATATAGTCCAAAAGATATCCAATTTAGCCTACATGTACATAACATCGAGAACCAATAACCGTACGAATGTTGTCCCCCACTCGGCTTCTGCTTGAATCTTTTCTTACCCGACCCACCTACAATATAAGTACTTAGAGAAAGTATGCTCCAAGGTTTCTTATTTCTTATTTCCTGGACTTTTATTTCCTGAATCTTATAGACCTGTTATAGAACACTTTTTCCCGTGTATCACCGCAGCGTCATATCTCCACCCCGACCCAAATTATAACGGAAATCCAAAAAGAGAGATAAACTCTCCATATCTCTCCCCAAAAAAAGAACCAATTCTTTTCTTTCCTACAACATGCTCTCCGCAGGGGAACGACCACAGCCTCCCCACACTCCCATAGTAGATTCCACTGTGAGTAAGGCGCGCATCATGCCCGACCTCACCAACGGAACCAACGGAACCAACGGAGTGACATCCTCCACACCCAAACCCGCTGAAATGCAACATATCTGGATCGTGACCGGGCCAGCAGGGTGCGGAAAGAGCACCGTCGGCAACGTCCTACGCACCGAGCTAGCCATCCCATTCCTAGAAGGCGACGACGTAAGTACCAAGTACCTGGAACACAGACATACTACATCACACACACCCAAAACAACTCCCAAAGCACCACCCCCAAATTGTATACACATAACTAACCAAAACCCCAGTACCACCCCGCGGCAAACAAAGACAAAATGGGCAACGGCACACCACTCACAGACGAAGACCGCTGGGACTGGCTCATCTCTTTGCGCCGAGCAGCAATCGACGTCCTCTCCCCCTCAAAAACCAACAATTTCCACCCACCCACCGGCGTGGTAGTAGCCTGCTCCGCGCTGAAGCAGAAGTACCGGGATGTGATGCGCGTCGCTGCATACGGCTCGCCATCGGTGCACATCCACTTCATCTACCTCAAGCTCAGCGAGGAGGTGCTGATGCAGCGTGTCACACAGCGCAAATCACACTACATGAAGAACAACATGGTGCACTCGCAGCTTGCGGTGCTTGAGGAGCCTAAGGAAGAGTGGGATGCTATTACTATCAATGTTGAGGGCACAGTGGAGGAGGTGCAGCGCAATGTTGTTGATGCTGTTACTGACAAGCTTGCTGAGTATAAGTGATTTTCTTTTCCCTCTCTGTCTTTCTGTGGATTGATGGGAGTGAGTTCACTTTGTGTACTTGATGGGGTTGTCGGTCATCTCTCATTGCCATGTGGGTTCTCGCGAAAATGGATATGATCTATGCATGGAGGATTGTTTAGCATTTTGTTTCTTTTCTGTTCCTTCGGTTTTCTTGTTCCTCCCAATGGTGTTTGGTGTTTTGGCCGGCTTGACTATGTCACCGGTCTGTTTTAGATCTGGCGTTCTCGATGTATCGAGCTTCTGTTTTGATATATCAAACTGTCTGGCTTGGCAGGCCTCGCGATATCCTTTGTCCTGATGAGATTCTTCATATCAATTGACCTGTTCATATTTTTTTTTTTTTTTTCATCTTTCGTTTTCTCTACATGATGTACTAAGAAGCCCAATATATACAATATATTGGAGCTCGCAAACTAGATAAACCATGCAGTGTCTTGGATGTACTCAGATGTTATTATATAGATATAACTAAGTACTTTTATCAACTGTGACTTGTCTAATTTACCTGAGATTTAGAAGCATGAGCTCGGGCGACTCAACCAGGTCCTTAACCCTGGTACCCATCCTCGCCATTGTCGCACCATCAATGACACGGTGGTCCGCACTCCAACTGAAGTTAACCATATCCCCGCGTGTAACCTGTCCATCCTCATCAAAGACCGGCACAGTTCTAGACTTACCGACGCCGAGAATAGCCACCTCCGTTGGCACAATCACCGGAGCCACATATGTACCTCCGATATTGCCGATATTCGACACGGTGATAGTGCCACCACTGAGATCAGCGGGCGTCAACTTGCCAGCATTACCAAGGGCACTCAGCCGCGCAATCTCCGCGGCAATGTCGAAGATCGAGCGGCTGGCGACGTCCTTGATGTTCGGAACAATCAGACCATTCGGCGTATCCATAGCAATTCCGATATTGTGCTTGGCACGCATGACCAGCTTGGGCTTTGCGGGGTCGATGACATCAACTTTCGAGTTGAGAATTGGGAACTCGGTCAGAGCCTGTGAGACGGCCTTGACGACGAAGGGGAGGAAGGTGATTTTGGTAGGATCGCGTTTGTCGCTGGCGAGTTTCTTGCGGATGGCGGTGATGTCGTTGACTTTGAGTTCATCGGCGTAGAGGAAGTGTGGGGTGTTCAGGGATTTGGTCATTGTCTTGAACATCTGTGATTGGATCGGGGTCAGGTTGACAATTGACTCTGATTGCCGTGTGTCTGGTGACCCGGAGACTGGCGCGGGCACCGAAGCTGAAGCCGCTGGAGAGTCTCTCTGGGCTACGAAGTTCAGCACATCTTCTTTCATCACCCGCCCGTCTTTGCCGGTTCCGTTGACTTCGAGGATGTTCACGCCGTGGCTCTTCAATAGCCCGCGTACTGCGGGAACTGCAAGGGATGCATGCTTTGTCTTGGGTGTCTCCTCCGGAACATTGGTAACATTGGTAGGAGGAGGGGTTATTGGAGAGGACTCGGCTGCTTGAGTTGGAGCTGGGACCTCGGGGGCTGGAGTAGGTTCAGACGACTCTGCCCTTGATTCGTGCGGTGGGTTATCATCGGGATATTTTCCATCCGCAACTTCGATGTCGCAGAGTGCCTACCGAAGCCTGTTAGTATGGTAACTTCAGTGTGTGCGCGCGAGTGAAGGTAGTACGCACCCTTCCTGTAGGCACTGTATCATCTGTCTCGAAATGTAGTTTCTTGATAACGCCCTCGTATCTCGAAGTAATCTGGGTTCGTTAGCCATTAGCCCATGATATGGGAACTAAGGAGGTAGCACACACATCATCGACAGCTTTATCTGACTGGTATTGGCACAAGGGCTTCCATTCCTCAATATGAGCCCCTTCTTCCACGTACCATTGAATGATCTGGACTTCGGTGATGCCTAGTAATTGTAAGTAAATAAATTGAGCAATGAGGTAGGGATTAGGTATAGATTACCTTCACCAACATCCTTTAGAACTTGGGACTTAATCCCCCATAGTAGAGAGCTGGCATGGAATCTCCGGGACAAGAGCGGAGTTAGGGTGGAGCGAATGCGGAGGCGATTCTGGGGTAGACAAGGCCTGAAGTTGCGGGCAGCGAGACCGCCGCTGCGGCTGAAAGTCATTATAGAGGAATATGGTTGTAGGGACAGATTCAAGAGATGTTGTTTGAAATTCCTGAAGAGAAAAGGAGCATTGTGTCTATTTTATTTGGCACTCGAGCATCGACTGTTCTGCCCGCACGCCGACGCTAACCGATGCTACCCACGTGATCTCCCCGCATTTATGCAAGTATGGGGGAAGTATGGCACTGACGTTATGTTCTCGTTTCTTTGTTTATTTTTCAGATCACTAGACAATTATTGCTGTTGGAAATGTTATAAAGAGTCAATTGTGAAGTATCAATTGGGACGTGTTAAGCAAATAAATATCACATAGGCTACATACAACACCAGGGCAGTATAATATGAAGCAGACTAACTAATGAGCTCAAAGGGCAGTTATACTAGTAGAGACAATTGGAGTAAGATGCATACAAACAAAGGGATTCAGTCTACTTATGCCTAACCCAAGGTAGTCAGTCAAAATCCTCCCTGGGTGGCTGAGTGGGTGAGAGACACAAGGTCATCTGATTGCTGGGTAGAACAACGAGCCCGGGTGATACCGCGTTGGGAAGCTCAGTCAATGGTGAAACTGGTCAGGGTTTCGATCCTCATACCAGGGGTAGTTGGGGTACGGATTCTTTTTTTTTTTCTTTTCTCTTTCTCTTTCTCTCTCTCTTTCTAAGTTAAAAATAGCATCTCCATCATGCAAGGGTCCTTCCGATGCTTTGATTCTTGGTGTCGATAGGTGTAATGATGTGGATGCTACAATGGCTTTTGGGGACCATGCCTTAGCCCTTATACCTTTAGGTAGCATACAACCTTGGAAGAATACATATGGGGGTAGTTAGCCGCTTATGCTTATGCCATTCTGGTAGGAGATAGCCTTGGAAGCATTTATCCAAGTCCTTCCAAGATTTCTCCCTTCATTTACTCACACTTCCCTAAAGAAATGCATGTCGACCCTCACTGCAGCCTGAGGGCGGAATACTACAGGTGGTGCATGCATGATCACGAGTAACTGGAATTTTCCAGTTCACGGGGCGTTCGAACGGCCGATTTACCTAACGAAACAAGACCTCCGGGGCTTCTCAACGGCGCAGTTGCACCGAGCTCGAAGGCAGCGCCTCGAGTTCGATATCCCTTTTCTCCGAGACTTCGTCACCAAAACGGATATGAAATCACTGGACTCCTCTGTTTAACTTTTCATCACACTTGTGCTTCAAGTTTTCGATCACTTCAACCTCATCAGATTGAACTCTTCCCTATCCAGTACTCAAAACCGAGCTTATTTGCACAGCTCAACCGCAATAATGTGCTTTACTTCTGCGAGAAACACGAGAAAACACCTCGGAATCTCCCCGAATTATGTCCGCGTGTCAGGAGTGGAGACGACATCAACATGATCCTCGTCACCTTAACTCAATGCGGAAGCCGAGGCCGACCCTTTGAAGCCCGAAATCCACTACTATACTAGACACCGGGACACCAGATGACGAGGCACGGAGTACATCTTGCTGCACAAACATTTAACCGGTTTCAAATTATAACTGTGCCAAGCTTACCAAGTATAAATACATCGTCGGTCCATTGAGTCCTGGTCTCGTACTTCAAGATTTCAACCGCTTCAACCTTTTTTTTAGCGGTACAAAAGCCATTATGGCCCTCCTGCCCAAGACTCTGGCCTCACTGGCTCTGGTGGCTGCTGTTTCCCAAGCCCAGCTTTGGGACAAGGTCATCCAAACTTCCTACGGCCCCGTCCAGGGGTTCCAGTACTTTAACCAATCTATCCTGGATAAGTACTTCGATGGCACCGAGTCCAACGTCGCCGCTTTCTTAGGGATTCCCTTCGCTGCCGATACAGGATATCAGAACCGATGGAAGCCACCGCAGCCCCGCGAGTCATGGAACAAGGTCATGAAGGCAACAGACTTTGGCCCTGCCTGTCCTAGTGCTTCAGCTTCAGACATTAGCGAGGACTGCCTCAGTCTCAACATCTGGACCAACGCTCAGACCGCTGATGCCAAACTCCCTGTCATGGTTTGGAATCAAGGGTCTGACGAAACCAGCAACAATGAGTGGTGGTACGGTGGTGGCATGGCCTTGAAGGATGTCATTCTCGTCACATTCAACCGGCGCGATGATGCATTCGGCTATCTCGCTACCCCTGAGCTCAATGAAGAAGGCTACAAGCTCACTGGCCGCAAGACCTCAGGTAACTATGGTGTTCTGGATCAACTGGAAGTTCTCAAGTGGGTGCAGAAGAATATTGCCAAATTTGGTGGTGATCCTGGCCGCGTTACTCTCGCTGGTCAGTCTTTCGGCTCTTCCCAAGTCTACCATGCAGTCAATAGCCCCCTCTTCGCCGGCTACTTTCACGGTGGTATCTCCCAGTCCGGGATCAGATACCCCTACGATACCATGCTGGCTGGCCTCGCCACCTCGTACGTCAACATGTCTACTGCTATCTCCAATGGCGCTAGCTACATGAAGACCCACAATGTTTCTACAATTGAGGAAATGCGCGCGCTCTCCATGGAGAGCTTACTGGTTGGTTCCTCAGACCGCGTCACCAACAGCTCCATTTGGTGGGTTACCGCACTCTCTGCCGGTTATCCTCTGATCTTCAAGCCCGTTCTGGACGGCTATGTGCTTCCATCCAAGTACATTGAAACCCTGATCAATGGCCCTGCCAACGATGTCCCCGTGATTACTGGTAACACCAAGGACGAATCTGGTGCCTCTCCCAACACCGACTATACCGTTGAAGAGTACGAGTACTATTGTGGACTCAAGTACGGAAACCTCTCCAGCGAATACTTCAAGCTCTATCCCGACCACGACAACGATACCATTGCCTCTCAAGCCTGGAACGCTGCTGCCCGTGATCTCTCTCTTGTCGGATCATGGGCCTATGCCACTGATTGGTACAAGTCTGCCACTGCGGACTTCTATACGTACTATTGGACCCATGCGCCCCCAAGTCAGAACCAAGGAGCTTTCCACCAATCTGAGATCATGTATGCCCTTGGCGCTCTCTATGCCAATTCTGATAGGTACGCCTTTACCAAGACCGACTTTGAGATCCAGGAGAAGATGTCGTCCTACTGGGCCAACTTTGCGAAGACCCTCAACCCCAACAATGGCGGCTCCTACAATGGTAGCGAATCGTTGCCGCGTTGGAGCCCCAACAGTGCCAATGGTACCCAGGTGGTCATGGAACTCGGTAACCAGTTCAAAGATGTGCCCATTGCGAAGCCAAAACAGGTGGAGTTTATGACGGACTACTTCCACCAGCAGGTTCCCTACTAGATAGTCTCCTTTTGGATCGAAAAGGTCTCTAACAGACCAATCAACAAATGAGAGTCAGTAGGAGTAGAATAGTCAAGTCAGGGTACCCCCATTGTCCAATGAATATGTTATAGTTTCATTTGTTTATCTATTCTTCAGATTGCTAAACAATTCTCGGCTTATGAAGATATTGTGGAGTTACGATCACACACCAAAGCGGATGTTTCAGTCAGTCTTATTTCCCATTCTTTGTCTTGGCTTTGGTGGATAAATGCATTGGAACCGACCTACTAAATGTCTTCACCAAACGAGATCAGGGAAAGTGACTCAGGGGATGAATACAGAGTCACTGGAGCTCCACTCATTCCCATTTCACCTCTTCCTACGGAATCCAGTACCTCCTACAGAAACTGATATAAGAACCGACCAAGAAGGGCTCATCGAATTCAATATCCCTTTCCTCCGAGATATCATCACGAAGACGGTGATGAATCCCGCTGGACTCACTCCACTGCCTTGACAAGCTATCTAGCAGACAAAACAGGGGCTCCTTATGTGTGACTTAGTCGCAGCCGTTTTCTCCCCCCGGTGCCACTGGAGTGTAACACATTCTGTATCGATAAATACGATATGTACCTACATATGTAGGTACATGTATGCTATGTCTTCAAATATTTTGATAAAAAGGTACAGATGTACACCCATGGTAGGCATAAATCGGACCAAGGTTGTCAATCCGATGACCTCAATCTTAGAATAATTCGGAGATCGAAAACATTGAACTTTCCTCTATAAAAAAAAAAAGGACATAATGGCTTCAATCCTGGCAAACGATGAAACAAATCCGTACAATATGCAGTACGGAGTAAGCCCGGGGGTGTTAGGCCCAGATCGCCAGGGCCAAGCTAGGCGCGACACTAATTGCCTACATCGTATATCGGACGCCGCACTCCATACAGATCTTGAAAATCTCCGCTCTGTGCTGCAATCGAGATATCTACGCGAATCAGCATTGCGTGCCAAGAACAAGGGCTCCCCGATCGGAGATCGTCCGCTGATCCCCAGTGGAGGGGTAATCCACTTCAATCTCAGCTCTCCAGGCAGCCGGTTCCGATCCATACTGAGACAAACCCTTCGCACACGGACTTACGCTGAGTTCAATTCCAATTGCCCATTCACCATGGTTGCCGAGCACCTCACTATCCGCAACAACACCTCTACTCCAATCGCCTTGAAGCGCATTGAGCGCTTCCAGGCACCGGAGAAAGATGGGTTCACTGCCTTCAGCACAATGGCCAGGAACTTTACCCAAGTCTTGACCAACCAAACCCGCAACGACGAGGTTTCCTCCATCGAACAGGACAGCCGTCCCTTTGAGGAAAAGGATGTTGACATTCACGTCGAGCCATTCGCAACGAAGAAGACCGAGCTACGCTCCTTCATCCACTCCGACAAGGAGCGCATGCGTCTAATCTTCGAGGCCGAAGGCCAGAGATACCAGATCCAAGTCCCCGTCCCAACAGCAGAGTCAGCGGGAATGAAAGCGCTAAGCGAGAACCCCAAACACCGCTTCACCGGCGTCTTCGTGACCCCAGAATCCTTCCTCGCAATCTTCTCCTCGGCAAACCTGAACGCCTGGATGCGCGAGCTCCGCGACGACACCCTCGTCTCCGCACTGTCAATCCCAGGCACGCACAACTCGCCCACATGCCACATCGCGCCTCCCTCGGTGCGCTGCCAGGCCGTGAGCCCGAAAGAGCAGCTCGAGAACGGCGTTCGCTTCTTCGATATCCGCGTGCAGCCGCAATACCCCGAGGACGCGGCGCGCGACGAGCTGGTCCTCGTCCACAGCGCGTTCCCCATCTCGCTGACGGGAAACAAGTACTTCCGCGACCTGATGCGTGAAGTCGACGAGTTCCTCGACCGCAACCCGTCCGAGACGCTGATCGTCTCTGTTAAGCGGGAGGGAACCGGTAACGCGACTGACGAGCAGCTCTCGCGTATCCTGCACGACCACTACGCTAAGGCGGGGAGTCGGTGGTGGGTGCGGCCCAAGATCCCGACTCTGGGCGAGGCGCGTGGCAAGGTTATTCTTATGCGTCGCTTTAACTTGCAGGAGAAGCTGAAGGGCGAGCATGGTGGCAATGGTTGGGGTATTGATGCTGCTGCGTGGGCGGATAATACCCCCAATGCCAAGTGTCCCAGTGGCCAGCTCTGCATTCAGGACTTCTACGAGGTGATGGAGACGATGAATATTGAGAAGAAGATCAAGTTCGTCTCCGAGCAGATTGATCGGGCTAGCTGTTGTCGCTATCCGTTTGGTGTCCAGCCTGATATGCATGCGACCAAGGCTTTCCCCTTCTACGTCAATTTCTTGAGTGCCAGTAACTTCTGGAAGACGGATACTTGGCCCGAGAAGGTTGCTGCTAAGGTCAACCCGGCTATCGTGGATTATATCTGTCGCCGAGGCAAAGACCATGATGCGGACTGCTCGACGGGTATTCTTGTTACCGACTGGGTTGGTTTGCATGGAGATTGGGATCTTGTGCGCTGCATTGTGGGCATGAATGCCAAACTGCGTTTGAGACAGGAGTAGATGGTGAACAATTGTCGACATACACCGGGAAGGGAACTTGTCTTTTAAGCGCAGTCTGTATTTTGCATAACATTATACAGGCAATGCAATGATTTATGGGCTAAACAGAAAATACTATGCACCAAAGTAGTTTTCTTGCAAGTATACATTGATCCTGAAGTAGGAAGAGGGTGTCTTGAGGACGAAACGCAGAATATGATCTATTATACAGGAAAATGAATCAAAATGACCATGACCAGATTAGGACGATTCGCTCTTGTCGCCCTCCGGTCCCTTCTCCTCTTCTTCCAAAACACTCCGGCGGCTCTCCAAGGTAAAGTAAATGCTCTTGCCAGCTCCTTCCAGGGTGGTTGCAACGCTGGAGCTCATGCTCTGCAAGGCGGTAACAAGCTGAGAGCGAAGACCGTCCATGCCACCCTCGATGCTGCCGACCCACTTGGTCTGATCGATATCAAACACCTGGTTATCCACACGGGCTGCAAGCAAGTTAATCTTGCGGAGACCGTCCTGAACGATAGGCTCATGATATTCCGGGTTTGCCTTACGGGTAGGGCCCTTGAAGCCGGATTCCTTAGGGGCGAGGATTGACAGCGCGGCCTTCATGTGTTCAGGCGAGACGGTAGGGATGGAAAGAACAGCAACAGGGCCAATGAGCAGAGGAGAAAGCTCGTGCATGCCCTTCATGTTCTTCACTGCCTGGTGGGCAGTGCGAGACAAGTCGTGCGTCAAGGCCGGGTCATCCTTCGAGCCGGAAATCGCAGGGATCTCGGCGGAGGTTTGTGTCACGGGGTCAATTGCACTGGGGGGCTTTCCTGAGCCCAGAGAAGCCTCGCTGGGGCGGAAGTACTCGACGATGCGCAGAGCCACCTCGAAGATGCTGGTCTGGATGGTCTGGATCTTAATGTAAGGAGCGAGGGCAGGCGCTGTCCGGCCTTCGGCGGCAATCTTCTCGTCCACTTTTCGCAGAGCAATGGTTAGTTCTCGTCGGATGGCGGCCCATTCCATGGACTTGAGGTTGTTGTGTTGGAACAGCACGATCAGAGGAGATGTGCGGAGAAGGGAGGTGTATGACCGTAGGAGTTGCGACCGGCGGTATTCGGGATTGCGGTGCGAAGGTGGCTGGGTAGGAGGGAATCTTGATACGGGAGCTGGTGAGCGTGTCATCTGCTCAATTGAAGCAGCTGGCGTGACTGCCGCAGCGGTGGATGCGCTCCTGGTAATTCGGAGTTCATATTGGCATCGAGGAATTTGGTGAAGCGACGAGATTCTTAACCGAGGTGGCATTGTGAATTTAGCTGTTGGATTTATCAATGCCCCAAATAATTCAAAAAGGTGACATACACAGGTCAAGACAGGTCAAGGCAAGCCCCCGGGAAATGCAAATGATATTTTTAGGGTCCTAAAAGGGTAAAGCGCATGGGAGGCGGTGAAATATTCTGCCGTCTATATACGTCTTTCATTGAGTCATTGTTCTGGTGGATGTTGCAGGTATCTTTTAAGCTTGTGAAACCCCGTTGGGATTGCTGGGCTATTTACGAACATATAGTCGCTTACAAATATTTTAAGCATGGCGACATCATCTATATCTTCTCCCTCTCAGCGACCCGAGTCTATTTCAATCGCCCCGCTCCTCCAGCGACTCGCCTACCCCGCGGCTGCTGGCATTCGAGTCAGCGCCCAAGATCTCCCTGCTGTGACTGCTGAGGAGATTGCTTCTGCCTTTGCGCTAATCTTTGAGGATCGGCTATCTCATATTCAGACTGCTGCCCTCCTCACGTTGCTCCACTCAACCGGCAAGGATAGGGAAGCAGATGTGATTGCGAAATGTTCTCAATGCATGCGAGATGCTGCTTGCCAAGTTGAGAGAGGCCCGCTTGCGAAAATTATCAAAACTCGTAATCTGAAAGCAGGAAATTACGAGGGTGGATTGGTATGCGATATGCAAACCCGCTCCATTTTGTCGGAGTTATATTGACAGGCCGCGATGTATAGTGTGATATTGTTGGAACTGGAGGAGACTCCCATTCGACCTTTAACATTTCCACGACTTCCTCGATCGTTGCATCTCCCATTCTGATGACAGCTAAACATGGCAACCGCGCGCAAACTTCGACCTCTGGCGCCGCCGACGTCCTCAATGCCATCCAGCCCTTGGCACCCAAGATCGCAGCCGTCACCGCAGAGAACCTGTCCCAGGTTTACGAGAAAACCAATTATTCCTTCTTGTTCGCTCCGAATTTCCACCCGGGCATGATGCATTCCAACCCTGTCCGCAGGGCTCTTGGCCTCCGAACGATTTTCAACCTGATGGGCCCTTTGGCCAACCCTGTTGACTGGGCACTGGAAGCACGGGTAGTCGGTGTGGCATACCAGAGTCTTGGTCCAGTATTCGCTGAGGCTTTCAGACAGAGTGGCGCGAAGAAAGCCATGATTGTGTGTGGCGCGGAGGACATGGACGAAATCAGCTGTGCTGGAAAGACAAACTGCTGGAGGCTCTCTGAGTACCCGAACCCTGAATACCAGGCCCCAGCAGACGAGGCAGATGAGTCAAGTGAAGATGATATCAACAATCCCCGTACTCTCGTCAAGGTCGACACCTTCCAGCTCCAGCCATCGGACTTTGGCCTCTCTAGTCACCCCCTTAGTGAGGTCGGTGGAGGTAAGCTGCCCAAGCAAAACGCGGCAAAGCTGATGAGCATACTTCGGAATGAGCTTCCACGGGATGACCCCATCTTGGAGTTTGTTCTCATGAATGTGGCTGGTCTCCTTGTCACCTCCGGTGTTTGCGAGGCCGATGCTAGCAACATGGGGCCTGGCGATGATGGTCAGGTCATCACCGAGCGTGGCCCTGGTGGCGGCCGCTGGAAAGAAGGCGTGCGCCGCGCACGATGGGCAATCGAGAGCGGGCAGTCTCTGAAAAACTTGGAGCAATTCATTGAAGTAACTAACCAGCTCTAAAGTAGGATCTTGTTACTAGTTCTGTAGGGGTTGGTTGGATTTAGTACGTCATAATCTTTTCGGGTCCACGAAGCTTTCGGATTGGTTATGTCTGTTCTGATATGAGTGCACTGATGTACGTTTAGATATGTGGATATTTCGGGCATCTCGGGTCCATGAAAAAGTATTTAATTCTGAAAACAAATGTAATTGTACCTAAAAAGAAAGAGCTGAAGCCTGCCCTCACAGTCTAGACTTGGGACTAGGGCTAGAGGACATGGCCAGGATTACATGTGCTTGTTCATGTAAACCGAGATCATAGAAACAACTTGTTTGTGCAATTCAACCCAAAGCGCCATTGTATGCATAATTCGTCAAAATGGAAAGACTTCAAAACCACAGGATCTCAGGCCGATTACACCTGAGCCATCGCAACCTCCAACATCTGATTTATTTTTGTGTATGAGACGTCTACCGAGCCTGGAACTGGACCATACTATTGAGAAGCAAGAAACAATGTCAGCCATGCCTCGCGCATATGCATGCTAATCTCCCAGGAAGAAAATCTTACCGCTTGGTCCGCTCCTTGTACAGCACACGGTGACCGCAGTCCTTGCAGCGGATCTGGTCGCCGCGCTTCAGGGGAACACGGGCAGAGCACTCGCCGCACAGGTAAGTGACTGAGGGACTGTCGATGGCCATGGCATTGCCGAAACCACCGGCTTGGTCGAAGTTGTTCTGGGTGCCCATCGAGGGGACCTGGTAGGTTTCGCGAGACATTGTTGGGGTTGAGAGTAGTACAGTGATAACGTGGTTATTTTGCGCAACGCTTGACCGTGTCCGATGGGAGATCGAGAGTTGTGAGGTGGAACTAGGCTCGAGGCTGAGATACTGGATTCTTTTTCTTTCTAGAGCGCGGGATTTTAGGTGCTTAGTCATGCATTTGACAGATTAGTCATCACATCCAGCCCGATCTGACCAAAAAGTTGGAAGTTATAGAAGGTCCTCTTGGTGCGAAAATTATTGAAGAGGGCTTGGATAAATGTTTTGATAGCTTCATTAATGTCATTGATCATATCTGAATCTATTTACACCTTTTTGTATGTATCTATCGTGTCATAACCTTAGAACAATTCAGCACCTCATGCATCATCGACCGTGACTTGAAAAATGAAAAAATGGTATATCCCCCCAGACATGCAAGAAATATCAGATCCCGGCGCCATGCAAATCAAACAAAGAGCCCACGAAGAAGTCCACAGCAAGGGTGGATCTTCCAGTAGCGAAATGAAGCAGACAAAAGTTACCAACCACCACCAATCTTCCCCGCAAGCTCCACAACCCGACTCGTATCATTAGCAGGCGTTTGATCCTTGCCAACATCACTTTCTACCTTGCGATAGGTAGTATAGACGAGCTTAGAGAGAGGTATGTTCATGTATTCTGACCAGGACCGCAAGCGTTCGTGGATTTTAGCCTCCTTGTCAGCCAGTGACAACAGCTGAGACTGGGTCTCCAGTTCAGACTCAGACTCAGAATCCATGGAGAAATAAGCCTCATCGACACGAGCTAGCCACGCGCGCTGCTCATGTGGTGATGGCTTCATAGATGCGTCCAGTGATTCTCCTTGGGAAGGACCAAGGGTTTCTCTGGCGTCCTCGACTCGGATCTGGCCACCGCCATTCGTGCATCCACCAGGGCAGGCCATGACCTCCACGTAGGCGTAATCTGATCCTGAGCTGCCTGTGGACACGGCGTTACGAGACATAGGCTGGCGGCGGCCTGCGGCGGGCCTGACGGCTGGTTTTGCACCGGGAAGCCTCGATACACGCGCGGGCTTGAGTTTCCGAACAAGGTTTTGGATATTTCGGAAACCGTAATAGCGAGCTGCCTTCAGAATGGGTTGGCCTTCTGGAGACATGAGCACGTACTCGACGACATCAACATTGCGTCCGCGGTTGACCACAAGTTCGCTGCCTGGATTGCGAGCTTGGAAAGTCATGAGAACATGGTGTAGGTAGCCTCCAGAAGTACCCGTAGCTAGGGATTGTTCCGCGCGAGAGCGCTTCAAGGAAAGAAAAGAATCGAGTGTTTTTTCAGGGAAGGGCGGGTTGAAAGACGAATGCAGAGGTTGCAAAGGCAGGTCTCGCAGCGAGGACCCTCGAGACGAAGCCAGAGACAGAAGCTCACGAGCAGTGATAACACAGTCTACGTCGCGAACAGGCTGTGACTCAGAGCCCGAGGAATCTCCCTGTCGCCATGACATATCCGTGAGTTCTTCTCGACTAGCTTCTAGCTTCTTGTCAAAGCAGGGCATGACTGCCAAATGCCAAATCCGAGAAGGATGGACACCGAGAGACTTGCTCAAAACGGTCTTGAGGAAGGTCCCCGACAGAGCCTGCGGGGACTTGAGTCGAGAAAGGTGAGGAAGGATAAACGGGTGAGTCTTCTCAGCGTAACAGATCCATCCGGGACAAGCTGAGGATAAGATAGGTCGTTTGGGAAGAGAGTCATCTGACTGGCTCATTGCTGACGACTCCCCCGAGTTGAGCGAATCCGAAACCTCATCTGCAGTGAGTACCAGTACAGCCTCTCGCATAGCATTGGTGTCGACAACCCATGTAAATCCATTGCCGTGCTTACCCCCACCTCGCAAACCCTGCGGGCCACTAAGTAACTGGTCGATCATATATCCCGCTTCTTTCTCCGAAATTCCATAAGTTGTTGCCAGACTTGCCCTGACTTGTGGGCTGACACTGGCCACGAAGATCTTGCCCTCTTTAGAGTCTTCGGTATTATTGACTCCCACGCCATGCGGCTCATGCGTCAAGGGAATCTCCGGATGCGCATCAAGCGTGTTGAGAACCTCGGCGTGAGACTGGAGCGATATCAACACTGCCTCGGCGGATGTAACGCAGCCAGAGCAAGCGAGGCAGTCTGTCAAAGAAATCTGTGCGGGGGGTAGATCCTCAGGCTGGACTTTGTCTTCTGTCGTTACTTCATAAGCATCCTATAATTAGGAAGTCAGTAAAAGAAACTCTAATATCACACGGTCCCAAGGGATCAATGAGCGGACATACTTCTTGATTCTTTGTATCTTTGGGCGGGAGGGTTTCAACTGGTTTGATACACGCGACCCCGGGCGAAATGAAATCATTTAGATCGTCTGCTGACAGGATCGCGCTCATTGTGGCGGAGTGCTGCTTCGGGCGGCCCTGAATAAAGAGAAAGAAACGGCCTAAATTTTGTAATTTTATTGCAGGGAATAATCAGAATAAAGACATCGCAACCTTTAAATTAAAATAGTTCTGCGAGATGGCGACAAGCCAACGGGGTTGCTCGCTTTGTCATGGTGGCGAGATCGGAGATAAGCTCACCGCCTTATGCGGGATGCACCTGCCCTGATTGGTCGGATTTGAAGTATGCACGTGACCCATCGGATGTTTCTTTCAACTTCTACTTCCCACTGTCGAGTCTCAAGTCTTTGTGTTCTCTTATTCTTTCAATAGGTACCATGTAAGGAATATACTGGCTTACATCTAGCCAATTGGTGAGTGAACATGGGCCATAAAGAGCCCTCAGAACCCTCGTCTTCATGAAATTAGCAACTTCTCTACTGTTTCTTTCGCATATATATCACCTTCAATACAGAAAACGCCATGCAAAAAAGGAAATTGTCTGGCCAGCCCAGTGAATCCGGGTCAGCAAAGTCCGGGAATTCAATAGGTTCGCAGTATGCGAACCAATCACCTGCCAAAACTGTAACTAATCACAGCAGTAGCGGCATCACCGACGTGATGAGTACCATCTATGAGACATTCATGTCCGGCTCCACACAAACAACTGGTCTTGATGATGAGCCAACGGACCCTGGTATGGCTAAGAAACGACGCATTGCGGGTACAATGGGACATGTTATCGAAACAACAATGAAAGCCACGGTGGAGATCTTGGCCAGAACAGAATTGGAGGGGACTCGATTTGGTTATATCGCGAGCAAATGGACCGCTCCTGCCCTGAACTCTAACTCCGTGGAGTTTCCAAACTTGTCCACTGTGGTTAGGGTCGTGGAAGGAGACACATATGACTGGGCCCTCCAGATGAGAGATGCTGGCAGCAAGAACGATAACATGCCAGTGTGTGTTCTCAACTTTGCCAATGCTTATACGCCCGGTGGGGGCTGGCTCGGAGGTGCTCAGGCCCAAGAGGAACAACTTTGCTACCGAAGCACTCTCATCGATACTCTCCATAACCGGTTCTACCCGATGGGCGATTTGGAATGCCTCTATTCACCCAATGTGATCGTTTTCCGAAACAGCGTTGACAGCGGGTACAACTTGATGTCAGTGGACGACAAGCTACACCAGAACCCCACTGTTAGCGTTATCAGCATGGCAGCGCGGAGCAAGCCTGGAGTAGTGAAAGAAGCCGACAGACTCACGTACAAGGACAAGGCACAGAAATATCTCATGATAGCCAAAATGCAATTGATTCTACGCACGGCAGCACACAACAATCACCGCCGCTTGATCCTTGGTGCCATTGGTTGTGGGGCCTTTCTCCATCCCGCTCAGGAGGTAGCCGACTGTTGGTACGAGGTCCTCATGAATCCCGAGTTCAAGGGGTGGTTTGAGATGATTTATTTTGTGATTAAGGACTCACCTGCTGTGAACAATCTCCAAGTTTTCTCAGAGACATTGGATGGTTTGCACATAGCATGAATCTTGCAATGTACAATTTCATTTCTCTTTGTTGGCTTCTCCTACTTGGGAGACGTCTTGGGACTTTTCAGGCAGGCGCAATCTATACAAGGAACTTTGCTTTGAATCAATATCCCTAGAGTGTAAATACATAGCTATATGTGCAATGCTGGCTTTCGTACATGTAGTTCCTTCGACAATACACGGGCGTCTTCTGGTTCATTGCTGTGATACGTCAGGTCGACATGTTCAAGGCGTTCTTGTATTTCAGTCGGCCATTACTTTCACGTAGCTTTAACCTAACCACCATTCTTCCTTCACCTTTACGACAACAATAATCCATTCTTCTCCCCCCTCATTCTCGCTGATGCTTTCCTAAACAATCGTACCAATCGGGACCGTGAGCCAGCACCTTTGCATGAATTCACCAGGACACTGTTACTATGCCCGAGCGTAGACAGGGGCCCCACTTACTTGTCCTCGCCCACCCGCGCTATCCAAAACATGTGACGGCGCTGGTTGATGAGAATTTATGTCTACATTTATATGAATTACTTGAGACTGACCCGACAGTGAAATTGCATTGCCAACAAACGTAGAGCTATAGAATCCAAACAAAATCTTGATCAAGAGTGAGAATAAAGGCACAAATGCGTAGAGATGGGAAAGAGAGACACAAACACAATACAAATAAAAAATAGGAAATAGACTGACATGTCTATAAAAAAGAAAGAATAGTTAGCAAGGGCAAAGAGAATATGCAACATACCTTCGAGATTTCATATATCTGTTTCGTGCATCTAGTCGCTATCATCAGAGGATCCAGAGAGCAAGACCCAGCCATCTTCCAATTTCCCAAGACGAGAAAGCTCCATCTGATTATAATAATGAACACTAGTGCCAGAGGGGACCAGGCGCTTGCGCTCAAGCACGGCAAGCACTTCTACAATCCAGCGCTGACAGTCTTGCACAGGGACTGCTACTACTGCTGACTTGACCTTGTTGATCTCGCTTGCAGCAATAGAGCCGATGTATTGCTTCCTAGAGATACCAAAACTGTCCATTCGCTTCCCGGCCTGGATCTTGCGCTCGTAGTCCCGATCCTTCGTGGGACCTCCGACAACATGGTACCAAGTACAATGCAGCGACCCGGGGTTAGCAAGCAGAAGCATCCAATGCAAAGGATCACTACCTCTACGTTGACAGAATGCCACATAGACGTCCCATGAGTCAGCCATGCCTGAAGAATTAGTAGTCCTGCTCAACAATATTCGAGTCTTTCCCTTTTCCGGGAGTGGGATTGTTGCTTAGGATCGAATGGGACTTGACCGATATATTAACGGCCGGGGCCTTCTACCATTATATATCTGTCCCTTGGTTGATCCTATTCACTCGCATACAATGACAGACAAATACTCTTTATGAGCGAGAAATAGAACTATAAAGCCCATTGTCTGTGGGATTGAAGTGAGTGATAGATAGGTTGGTCTATAAGCTTATTGTCTGTGTCTTTCCTATTCGACGACCCTGCATGACATGGCTATCCATAACACCAAACTAACAAATTAACAAAGAGTTCTTAAATCTGGTCCTTGGCATTCATTCAGAGATAACTATCAAAAATTGTCCTTCCCTTTAACTCCACTCTCTCGCTCCCCCTTTCCACTAAAATGTCAAATGCATACCCTGTCCCTCTAGTCATCCCACCGCTGGGTGAAGAATATACGCACACTATTATTTCCGCTGCATGAGAGAGGCATCAATGCTGAACGTTCGGTCATGTAATTCTTGCTGCTGCGAACCTGCAAGATCGACTCCCCATAATGAAGTCGTCTTTCCGACTGCAAGTAAGAGACGGGCAACGAGGTTCAAAAAGATGCCTATCAACCAGTGGTTTGACAACTACTCACTTAAGGACCCCGGAGATAGAACAGACTTACAAGTCGAAGGATTCTGTGAGAGTGCTGAATTTATTCGTGACTTAAAGCGAAGAGGTTCGTATCTTAGACACGGGCAGCTATCAAAAGGTCATCCTATATGGGGTAAGTCAAGGTTGTGCTACGGGTTTCTTCACTCTGCTAGGTGACTGGCCCGATGCCAGTGAAATAAGCATGATCGGAGCATTTTTTGGGATGAGTGGATGGCTGCCCTTTAACTGCGCGAGATTACTTCGTCTAGAGACGACTAGCAAACTCAACCTGATAGTAGCTTAGACTCAGATTTAGACTCAGACCTGGATGATGGAGAGTAATAGTCTAATAGGATACAGAGTCAGATGCTGACATAGACATCTTCTCCGAACCTAATCTAGATGATGATCTACTCAAAGAAGTAGTCCTTTATATGACGATTTTGATCCCTTTACTAACGACGAGGAAGAAGACTTGTTACTTGAGCACGCTATTAATTATGTTCGCGATATCCTTGGTCTTCTAATAATCGTTACAGGCGATTCGCCATCATAATCAAGCTTCTATCATCCCTAGACCCCTGCTTTTATTGGCTACGGCTCTAAAGACCTAAATATTTCTATAGAAATTGGTAGAAATATGTCTTATGTCCTTTCGGCCGGTTCTAGAATGGACGTAACTTAAAAGGCCTATAAGGGGTTGGGGTATTAGTATCGCGTGGAGGATGAGATTGAGGATATCTTAAGATCTCTTTCGGATAGGGTCGACCTGCTAGTGAAACAAGTGCCAACATAGGGCTAACGCGAGTATAAGGGTAAAGGCCAATGACTGCTTTTTGACTTATATAGCTTTATTCAGATGTTGCTTCCTTTATATTGTCTTTATAGTAACCAGCTGTCTATATTCATACGTTGTAAGTTACTAAGGATAGATACTGTATAAATCCTATGTAGGGGCGAGTAGTCTGCGATATGCTGTGGCCTTGTACTTGATTCAAGTTTACGTCATTCCAGGAGACTGGTGAGAACTCGCGATTAAACGTACATCATTTTACATTCAGATGTGGTGGCTAGTACTTTTGAGTTTCATATACACCTCACTTAGATGTACGGGTAGACCGTCTTCTGCCAACAACGGCGGGCTTCGCCTTCTCCTCTTCAAAGTACTCACTCTTTACAATGGGATTCTTTAGTTTTGGGGCTCCTCGCTTCGGAGTCTGTGTCGCTTCTCCCTCTTCGGAGTCGCTCTCTTCCTTCAGGGCCACACGTTTCCGTTTCGAATTAGCTGGTGTGGATTTTGTAACGTCTCCGTCAATATCTTTGGCAACAGGACCAGTCTTCTTCTGGACAGCTGGAACAACGGCACTTGTTCGACCTCCAACGGTAAGGAAAGTGATCTTATCCCCATTGGGTAGGACGGCGGGCTGGTTCTTCTTCCCCTTGCCCCAGCGATGCTTGAAAAGCCAGTGCTCAGGAAACTTCTCTGAGTCTGCCAAGACACCAATAGATGTGGAGCAGACATAATGAATGGCAGAGTGTAGATCCTTGATCTGATCAGCATTCAAAGTGTTGCTGTATTGTTCTGGGTGTATCTTGGCATGATAGAGGATCTCATCTCTGGAAATAATCAGCTTCCGTAAATCCGACGGCTTTGATCGACTGGAAGACCTACCCCATCCAGTTTCCTATTCCACTGATATTCGCCTGGTCGAGCAGAAGAGCCTTGATGGGTACTTTCTTCTTTCCCAGCTTCTCTGTCAGCCATGCTTCATCCACGGTGTCTTTATCGGTGACTGGATCAGGCCCATTCTCCTTGAGCGGAGTATGATCTCGGATCTCATCAGCGGGGCAATCCACCAGCCTAATGCGACCCAGTCTGCGGGCATCCACAAATGCTGCCTCTGTTTTCGACTCATCATTTGTCTCCAGCAGAAACTTCCAATATTTAGGGGGCCACTCCTGATCTGCAGGCTTGTCGGATCGATAGTAGTATGTGTCGGCATCCTTGATCTTCAACCAACCAGCCATCCCAAAGTGCATCACAGCGTGTGGTGGTGAAGACATTGTCATCCAGAAATATTTCCCTTGTTGACCTGCTCCCACTATCTTTTTGCCTTGCATTGCCTTTTGGAATTCGGCACCACTGGTGCCGACTTTGCCAAATATAATATCATCATGTTGTGCTTGTACTTTGGACAGGGTTTTCCCAACCAAGTGCTCACGAATGAAATGCACAATGCGGTGGATCTCTGCTAGCTCAGGCATGTTGATATGGTATTTCAAGTATCAACGATAATAAGATGCAATTCAAGGGCATTTACAAGTGCTTTTTCTGCGAACGAACATTTGGGATAAGCAGGGACGCGACGCCCCTGGACACGAGTACGCGCTGTCACGTGCATATAACGGAACGAGCTAGTCCCAAAACGGACCGGAGCTTAAGGCTGATTACGGCATGACGACGATGGTCGACGGAGAACTTGCTTGGCTGTTCAAATATCACCGACAACCCTGGAAGAGTCTGTTCGTTACTTGTGGTCATAGCATACTATACTGGGTCTCAGTGGAATATACTTATCCCGTCACAGTTGTCAACGCCACGCTATACGCCATCAGACGACCTACCTCCATCAAATAACAGAATAACAATACTCGCTTCCTCAACAAACTGGAGTGGTTCTGGATCAAACCGAATCGTGAAGCTGGGGAGGAAATTCGTAGGAGGATGTCACAGGCCTCATCAACAGCTGCTCCGGCGCTGACGCCTCGGTTCTGTTTCGACGAGAGACTACTCAGAGGTTCGTTTGAGATGTGCCAACTTGATACCAGCTTATATTGACTTCCCTATTTTCCGTTCAGATTTTCTCCGAATTTCAAGATCAACCATCGATGACTCGATTACACAGAACTTGAACGCGTTGATTACACCAGCCCAGGAAGGATTCGATCCGTCATCAACAGCGGTGCGACAGACCGAATCTAGCTCTCGGATCAAGTCCGCCGCCTGCCAGACCTTCAAGGATAATGTGTTATTCCCATCATGGCAAACGAGATCAGACGTTCTCACTTACTGCGCTGGTGTGGCTACGAGCCCGGATCCCGATGATCCCGATTTGATTCTTCGACAAACAGAATCCGCTCGAGATCGGGAACGAGAAGTAGATGAGCGTCTGGACCCGTACTCTGCTCGCTTCTTTCCACGTGAAGCACGGACTGAGTCATTGGCCAACTTAATTCGCAATGAGCGCACTATTGAAGAGATCGTTCGGGCCCGAACATGGGGGATGGTGTCAGAAAAATGCCCTGTCTCTTCTACCTGGGAACAAGCACTCGATAGCTGGCGCCATTCGCATCAGAAATAACTTGCCACTGTACACTAGCATCGCTATATAACTCAACTCTTTAGACTCGGGGAGACCCCACCCCAAATAGTACATATTTGCACATTCCTGGCATGATATCTGTTAGTAACCCTCACTTCACTTGTAATAGGATACATTGGGTTTCTGCTCTTGTATGGAAAGGGGGAGAATGGTGTGATATAGTCCGGAAGTACTACCTAAGAGAAGTGGCTCGAGCCATAGAGTATGGTCGGTTTCAAGATTTCAAGAGCAACTGAGCAATCATTTCTGGTTCAACGTATAAAGAATGTGTGCATGACCTTTTTTGCTGTCCTCTTCAAGTCACCCAAGAGTCACTCAAGAGTCACTCAAGAGTTGCAGCATGTACACAACAAACCACGTGTGCATCACGAGATATAGACTTTGCGCACTATACCACAAGTATGTATTTGTCGATGATTTTATGCATCTCAGCCTGATCTAAAACAGGGATTTAATCCACCTGCTTCATTACTTCCAAGGTTGGTCCTGAAGAAGTTGGTGCAGTTATCTCTTATCGGCCCATTAGCTCTGCCAAGATCGGACTCGGAGAAGTCGTCCCCCGCACACATCGATTCCTCACTCGCACAAGTCAGGTCCCTCGACGTCAGCATCGCCCACAATGCCGGAAACATTGAGCTCCAAGGACCATTCCTTGTTTCGTCAAGTGGTTCACCACTTTGAGATGAAACAGTATAAAAAAGGTTGGCCTCTGAAGTGTCCTTAAACTACCTTCGCCTGTCTAACCACATTTTACTTCACAGGCATCAAGACAGCAGACCAGGTTCTTCGCAAAAACCCCAAACATGGTGACACGCAAGCTATGAAGGCTCTGAATATGAGCCAGATAGGGCAATTGGAGGAAGCCTTTGCGCTCGCCAAGACGGCTCTCCAGAATGATATGAAGTCGCATATCACCTGGCACGTCTATGGGTTGCTATTGCGCCAGGAGAAGAACTACGAGGAGGCCATCAAAGCATACCGATTTGCCCTCCGCCTCGAGCCTGAATCGCAACCTATCCAGCGTGATTTGGCACTGCTCCAGATGCAGATGCGAGACTACCAGGGATACATTCGGAGCCGCAGCGCGATGCTGCAAACTCGTCCGGGCTTCCGCCAGAACTGGACCGCGCTCGCGATCGCCCATCACTTGGCCGGGGATCTGGCAGAGGCCGAGAAGGTTCTGACTACCTACGAGGACACATTGAAGGGTGCCACACCACATGTCGCCGATATGGAGAACTCGGAGGCCACCTTGTACAAGAACACGATTATTGCGGAGACCGGAAACGTGGAAAGAGCTCTAGAGCACCTCGAGGCTGTTGGATACCGATGCACTGATGTGCTCGCAGTCATGGAGATGAAGGCCGATTATCTTCTGCGACTGGACCGCAAGGCCGAGGCGGAGGCCGCATATACAGCTCTCCTGGAGCGCAACCCAGACAACTCGATTTACTACAATGGCTTGATCAAGGCAAAGGCTATTCCTGAAAGCGACCACAAGGCATTGAAGGCTCTATACGATGAGTGGGTGGAGAAAAACCCCCGCTGTGATGCTGCTCGTCGCATTCCTCTCGATTTCCTGGAAGGAGATGAATTCAAGCAGACCGCTGACGCCTATTTGCAGCGCATGCTGAAGAAGGGTGTTCCTTCATTATTCGTAAACATCAAGCAGCTTTATGTCAACCCGACCAAGCGTGACGTGGTACAAGAATTGGTGGAGGGATATCTCTCTGGAAAGGCAACAAACGGCTCAGCGGAGTCGAACGGGGACAACAACGAGTTCCTGTCATGCACATACTACTTCCTGGCTCAACACTACAGCTATCACCTCAGCCGCAACCTCCCCAAGGCCATGGAGAATGTTGAGAAGGCTATTGAGTTGTCACCAAAGGCTGTGGAATATCAGATGACCAAGGCGCGGATCTGGAAGCATTACGGAAACCCAGGGAAGGCAGCAGAAGAGATGGAGAAGGCTCGACTTCTTGATGAAAAGGATCGCCATATCAACACCAAAGCGGCCAAATACGTGCTCCGGAACAACGATAATGAGAAGGCTCTGGAACTCATGAGCAAGTTCACTCGCAACGAGACTGTCGGTGGAACATTGGGTGATCTCCACGAGATGCAGTGCACCTGGTTCTTGACGGAGGACGCCGAGGCGTTCCTCCGACAGAAGAAGCTTGGCCTTGCCCTGAAGCGCTTCCACTCGGTTAACAACATCTTTGATACCTGGCAGGAGGATCAATTCGACTTCCACGGGTTCTCTCTCCGCAAGGGAATGATCAGGGCCTACGTGGACATGGTGCGCTGGGAAGATCGCCTGCGCGAGCATCCCTTCTATACGAGAATGGCTATCGGTGCCGTCAAGGCCCACCTGCTTCTCCATGACCAGCCGGATCTCGTGCACGGACCGATGCCCAGCGGAATTAATGGACTCGATTCTACCGATGAGAACCAGAGGAAGAAGGCCCTCAAGAAGGCCAAGAAGGAACAGCAGCGTTTGGAAAAGGTCGAGTCCGACAAGCGTGCAGCAAGGAAGGCAGCTGCCGCTAATGCTAAGGGTGCCGACGGAGAGACTAAGAAGGAAGATTCTGATCCTCTGGGCAACACCCTGGTCCAGACTCAGGATCCCCTGAAGGATGCCATGAAGTTCTTGGCGCCCTTGCTTCGTTCCAGCCCTCAGAACATCGAAGCCCAGTGCCTCGGGTTTGAGGTTTACTCCAGACAGAGTGAGTTAATTTGCTGGAATCTTAAGACGGGACCTTAAGGCTAACACGATTACAGACAAGCACCTCCTTGCCGTCAAGTGCCTTGTTGCTGCCCATTCTATCGATTCCTCCAACCCCACTCTCCACCTTCAATTGCTTCGCTTCCGCAAGTCTCTCGATAGCCTCGCCGAGCCTCTTCCCGAGAAGATCGCTGAGGTTGTCAATGCCGAATTTGACAAGCTGCTTCCCAAGACCCAGAATCTCGAAGAGTGGAATGAGTCTTACCTCTCGACTAACAAGGGCAGTGTCGCACACGTGCAGGCCGGCCTGTCTGGCCGTCAATTCCTCAACCCTGAATGTAAGCCGCAGTGCGAGCAGGACCTGCTTGCTACCCTCGATTCCTCCGATATCACTATCGATGAGGCCACCGCTGCTTTGGATATTCTGAACAAGTGGGGCAGTGATAAGACTGCTTACGCCGAGAAGGCGGGCAAGAAGTGGCCGGAGTCATCGGTCTTTGAGCTAAACTGATTCGATGCGAATGGAGGACCGTGTAAACTCCCACCCCATTCCCGCTTCGATCATGAGTTGCGTGGCTGCCTAGCGATATAAGCTTGCAGTTGCAAGGTTGGGACAACAAAAGAAGGTTAAAAACATAGAGAAAGACACGGGATGAGCAAATATACTCTGGTATTGACCGATGCCAAGTGGTGAGTATACAGGTGCTGGGAGAATCCAATGTACCAGTATCTATTGCCAATCACGGGCTAACCGTAGAACAATCTACTCCAAAATTCAAAAAAAGTATTTCCATCAATGTACATTTCTAAAATGGGACATAAAACGCCTTTAATATACAAGCCGAGGAGGGAGTCACAATATGCTAACAAAAAGACCAACACATGCCGTGCTGAGTGCCAGGGAAGAATCCATCCCGTAACCGTTGTAGTATATAACAAAATTTCAAATAGTGAAGATCAGACAGAATATGTCCGAAGATCACTTCACTGTCCGTCTTCCCCGTCGATGTTACCCAAGATGGGCTTACGTCTCAAGACCTCATCACTCTCACCGTAGCCGTAATTGATCCACATGCGCTTCCAGAAAGGCACGGGAGCCGGCCGCTCCTCGCCAAGAATGTATTCCTGTTTCTCGGCGATGCGTTGAGAACGCGCTTCATCTTCCGGAGAAAGGATTGCACGCTGCATACGCGAGGCAATGCGCTGATCAAGCACGATATCATCGAGCCACTCGCGCTCCTTCTCGTCTTCTTCGCGCTTGTGCACAGACTTGTGCCATTCGCTTTCAGCAGCCTCCATAACGGTCTGCTGCTCATAGTTGCGAGCGGGGAGGTCGGTGAAGGAGCTGTCGGGAGAAGGAGTGGGGTCAACACTGGGGCTTGTGGGATCGGACTCTATGTTGGAAGTGCCTTCGTGGTATGGCCGTGCGTTATTCGCAAGGACAAGTGCGGCAACTTCGCGGCCGATGTCCTCGGCAAGGTAACGTTGTGTAAGGAAGCGGTAGACTCGGATCGGGGTGTTCAGGAAACCAAGAAGATGGGGGAATTCGACGGGGGTGGAGCTGTCGAAGGTCTGGGGGATGGTGTGGGGGAGGATGGCGGACGAATATTCGTTGGGGTTGATGTATGCAGGAGTAGGACCGGCTGGCTTGGCAGGCTTCTCTTCCTTCTCTTCTTCCTTCTCAGGTCCTTCGATCTTAGGCTCTGGGATCTCGTCTTTTTTGTCTTCAGAGAACTCGGGCGAATCGATGCTCTCAATTTCGGGGTTCGCGAGACTAGCGGGTTTTTCCGCACTGACGTCCTTCGATGTATCCGCGGTCAACTTCTCCGGAGGCGGAGGTGGTGCATCCAAGGGGCCGAGCCAGCCCTCGTGTAAGCCTCGGATATACTCCTTCCATGTGTGTCGGCCGATGACCAGGTCACCCTTGGGGCCCGGTTCGTCAGTGACCCCGATGTGTGCGCGGGTAGCGGCAACGACTGCATCCACACCGACCTCTTCAGCGGCTGAGCTGGGCTCTCCGGCCTTTCGGCGCAGCTTGCGGATGTTTTCCGCCGTGGTGGCTCTCACGTCGCCTTCACGTCGCCCTTCGACCACCGTGTAGTCCAAGGCCGCGGCCACTAGGATAGGCTTGACATATTCCTTGAAGTGATCCCGGGCCACACGCAGGCCATCTCCCGGTGGCGCAGCCAGGTAAACCGTCATTTTCCGGCGCATTTGGTCGATTGGCAGAGATTCCTTCGAAATGTGAGCCACGAGCTCCGACCACTTTTGTTGCACGCGACGCTTCTCCCGACGATCGTATATAAGAGCACCAGTGAATGATCCAGTAATAGTGAGGAAGATCATCCAATTGCGAGAGGGCAGTTTGAAACGCATATTAGGGAGGCCTGTTGATCACAGCAGTATTAGTATTTTTGGACCGTTAAAATCTGGGGAACAGAAATGTACCCATCATTTTGAATGCTGGGTTAGGCGGCTTCGAGGCTGCCTGGGGCTTGCCGGCGCCCGAGGGCGCAGCAGAGCTCGAGGAGTCTGCCATTGGGTTGTACAATGGAGAAATGGTCTATATGTATAAATAAAGTACATCCGGGGGCGTGCTCGTTCGGGGAAAATTGTTGCCTCGGGATTACCTTATCCCGTCCCACGTGACTTTATATACAAGTCGCCCAAGCCAGATCGTCGGGTTCGACTCATTTGAGACTTGAAACGTAGATATCATCTTAAGGTCTTCGCCTTGGCTCCTTGGTTTTCTGCTCTAATCTCTTAATTTAGACCTTGCAGGCGTACCTCAATTATCTATGTGAATCGTACAAGGACTGCCGAACAACACGACATGACGCCCTTGTAGGACTGTATGCTTACCACGGGAAATCATCCCTTTTTTTTGAAAGCAGAAACTGACGTTCTTTGCACAGAGACTAGAGGACCCCTTCGCTCTGCAACAGTGGATGGTAAGCTGGGACAGCACAAAAGATGGCTAGACACGTGTGCGAAGGTATCAGAATGTAGAGTATGATCATCGCCAAACAGTCGTGGCAAGCCGCGAACACCCATTACCTGGTGTGGTGCACCAGATGGCAAGATAGCAAATCGTTCAAGATTGGGTATCTTTTGCGTAGTAATGAGATACAAAAGGTGCACACAATCTAACATACATGCATGTATATATTTACACCTTAATTATTTCAGCAATGTGTAAATAGCTAATATCAGCCAGAAATACACGTTCCTATACTGTCATTATATACGTAACTTTCTATATAGTAAATAGCAGTAGGATGCTAGGCCTACCTACATGTAGGTACGAGACAAACAGCGTCTTTCACGAAGCCACCCTTGGAACATCTGGGAACAACTACCACGTGGGAGACACTATAAAATAACAGCTCTAGCATCTGATGCATGATGAGCCAGATAATTTGCTGCTTTTTACAAAGTACACTCTTTTTACCCTTTGCTCTGCGCCCGAAGCTTTTTGGTACATGTATTGCTAGGGAACGTAGGAGTTTTACAACGTTGGAATCTGTATAGGTTAGGGCAAGCCTAATGAATTCAAGCTTAAACTATTTTATTTTAAACTGCAGTTCCAACCAAAAACGTACCCTAGTTCACTCCCTTTGAAAGCCATATGATTTTACCCTCGAAGCCGGGCATTTTTCTCCATTCACTTTCATCGACGCGCCTTCCTGTATGGAGCTCAGTGACGATCTGTATGATGCCCTTTTGGTGTAGATCTTCTGCAAAATCTGTGGCATCCAAAATTCTCGTTATAGGTGTCTTTTGACATCTTTGGGGGTTGCGAATTCCACTCTTTTCGCCTCTTCCCTTACCCATCCCAAGCCTTGTCACCCGTCCAACATAATCCCCGTTTTTCGGTACAGGCTCAAGATCGCAAGCCTGGGAAACGAAAACGTCAATTACATAGGTCTCTTGCAGGCAGGATATCCCGCAGAAAACAACATAAGGTGTATGCCCTGGCCGATAAACCCGGAGTTCAGTTTCTGGTTTTAGCCCGTTCGTTTGTTTCTCTGCTGACATGGATACGGCCATCCCACCAGTTGAAACGGCTGCGCTCCGAAGATCCTCAGAAATGAAGAAGAAATCCGGTGATTTCGGCGGGTCGTACAAGTACCGCATCGCCCGAGTGGGCTTTGCCATGTCCCCCAAGGTGGTATACCGATACTCCCTCGACTCATCGTATGCGAGAGCGGATGCGTTATCCACGAAAGGGCGAAGAGGGAAGTTGGACGAAAATCGGCGTCCGTGACCAGTGCGGAGGTAGATTTCTGCAATGCGATCCATGTTTGCATGATAACTGAGGAATATAGGATCGAAGGCAGTATAGGAGTTATCAGCCTATTAAGGGTCAGTCCTATCTTCGCTGGGAAAATGAATCAACCAACCATATCGGGCCCGATCCAACCATGATAATTATCATGAACCTGTTCAAAAAGCCCATCAAAATACTGACGTGCACTTGTGGGATACAGGCTATCTGGTTGATTTTCGGAGAAATCAGGAATATTGCCCCATGGATAACCATGCCCTTGTTGGAGAGAGAATTCCTTCTGACTCAACGCATTCGCGATTTGTCGATGGTATAGAGCGAACATGCCGACTTTTTCACTCCACTTGGGGTTGCTTCGACCATCAACCAGCTCCTGGTAACGCTCCACATATGGAGATGTGCCCGACTTGTTGGTACCATTCAAGGAGAAAGCATATTTCAACGGATTCTTCCGTGTCTCACCACTGGAGTGAACGTAGAATTCATCCAAAAAGATCGATGGTATACCAGCGTTGGAAGAAGAGGGGTCACTTGATTCTGCAGCAAATCCATTCCAGTAGGGGATAGGGAAATCAATCAGTTCCTCCACGTATTTCAAGTATGCGCGGTGCCAAAACACAAAAGCTTCCTGGTAGTGGAGGCACCACTCGGCATCTGAGGAGTTTGTTAGTACCTGCACCTTTCTAGAAAACTTCAACTTCCAAGGAAGACATACGAAGCAGCCCGAGCTCCTGCCATGGGCTGTTTAATGATCGAACTTTCAGGATATCGTCCAACTTCTCCCGATAGGCTTGAATCTCTTCTTCCGACAAGAGAAGAATATCTTTCCTAATCCTCAGCTGCATCTTCGGATCCTTCGCTTCTGGGATCACTTCCTGGCGTTTAAGAGAATCTTCGCCGGATTTCCGAAAGCCTTGGTTTGCCCATAGACGCATTATCTCCAAAGCCTCTTCCGGCCAGAAGTGATTTGGGTTCTTGGTGATTGGCATGGAGCGGGAGCGGAGGTGTTGGTAAATGGTCACAACATTGGATTTGACAGACTCCAGGGAAGAGAGGTCCAAGTGGAGATGCTTGGGAGCGGAAGGGCTATAGTCGTGCATTTGCGAAATCCAATGTCGACCAACAGCCTCAGGGTCTGAATCGACTATCCAGAACGGCCGACTGAATAGATAGGTAACATGGTCGTCCCATGTGGGATACAGAGGAATGTTGAACTTTGTAGATGCCATTGGCGTGATATCGCTGTAATATGGTCACTTCAATGGTTTCACCCCGGTATAGAAAAAGAGTCAACAGACTAGTCTCATCACGCAAATGAGATGCTTTTATAGTTACTCACTACACCATTCTCGTATTACTTATTTTGTATTTCCATTTGTGATCCAATTCCTTATCGGTAATATGATGACTTAGAGAGATACGCAAGACCAGTGTCTCCTGCATGCATCCTATTTAGGATGTTTACTTGAGTTGAGTGCATAAGGGTGTTTCATTGATTCACTCCGTCCATATCCATGCCCAGTGGATGTACACGATAAGGTTGCCTCTAATCGCCCCACGTAATGCAACTTCCTATTTCGGAGGTCCAACGACATTCGGCTTCAAATGTTCCCGGGAATTCCGGCTTGTCCCGCTTGTCCCTTAAAATTACGTTGCTTGACTTATATTTCGGCTGATTTGGGTTTCTGGTCCGCAGGTAATCATCTATAAGAGATTGATAGACCTTGCAGTACTCTTCCAATCCACTTCGGTTTTTTCCATCCTCAAGCAAAAATGTGTCAAGGCGAGACCGCTCTTAATGGCTGGACCAGCGTACCAGCTAACGCTGGCGCTATCTTCAATGAACAACGTTTGATCAATGAACCTGAACCACTTTCGCTTGATCAGATCCCGTTTCCATATGATGATTCTGCAGTCGCGAAGACACTAGACTACGTGAAACGGGTCCTTCATCACGAGACCCTTAGCCATTCAATGAGAGTTTACTACTATGGTGTGTACTATAATGGAAACTGAAATATACCAAGGCACTATACTCACTCCTACCCAGGCATGGCAATCACCAAGCTGCATTTTCCGGACATCTTCGCCAAACTTAGCCCCAGCACTTGGGCCTTGACTACCTTGCTGCACGATTTGGGCACTGCTGAAGAGAACCTGACTGCGACTCGGATGTCTTTCGATATATATGGTGGTATCAAGGCGTTGCAAGTTTCGAAGGACTTCGGTGCAACTTCCGATCAAGCCGAAGCCGTCGCCGAAGCGATCATCCGCCACGAGGATATGGGAGTTGACGGCACCATCACCTACATTGGTCAGTTAATCCAGTTAGCTACGACCTATGACAATACCAGCGTTCATCCACATGTGAGGAATTTTGAGAACATGGTTCATCCGGCAACTCGGGAAGAAGTTGTCAAGGCCCATCCCCGCCTGCTCTGGAGTGAATTCTTCGCCCGTACTATTCGGAAGGAGGAATCCATTAAGCCTTGGTGCCACTCAACTCATCTTGTCAATTTTGCGGAGGAGATTGAGGGCAATACTTTGATGAAGAAATGGGAATAAGAAGATCATTGTAGAGTTAGATCGCATGTCAAGATATTCTGTTGGCCTTCCTGTCTTGTAGCAACAACCTGCTCGTATTGGGGACCAGATTATTTGCTAGGCTATATATACATCGCCCAACTGTCTTCTCTTACAACACCGTTGATTAGGATATAACCAGTGGTAATGATCGAGCAAGTATAGATTAACAAGTGGGTCTGATTTCATGGACCCACTCCTTGAAACTTCCCTTCCTGGAATACTGTTGGCAGTACGGATTATATATAACTATACATAATACCTATCTAGGTAACTATATAGATAATATATGGATATGCACACACCTGGGCACCTGGGCAGTGTACTGGCATGACGTAATCTTACGAGTTACCTTGAGTACCTAGGTAGGCAGACGGATATGTATACATGTATAGCAACACTCCACCAATTTCCTTCTTTCCCCTATCATTTGCTTTCCTTAATCCTCTCCCCGTCGAGATCTATATTGACATAATGCGCAACACCCGGCCGTCCCCTACAGCCCGCAAGTTCATTCGCGACAATACCTCAGCAGACCCGCCAAGCCCGTCGTTGTTGCCCTCATCTGACAACTCTGCCGAGGATTCCTGGCCTCAAGACCCTATCCGAGACAAATATTGCTTCTTCTACGGGACATTAATGGATCCAGATATATTATCCAAAGTCTTACGATCGTCAAAGCCACTACCTATAATGCGCCCTGCTAGGATTACTGGTTACGAAATCAAACTTTGGGGGCCATACCCTGCTCTCGTCGATGATAAACCACTTCATCCAG
This sequence comes from Penicillium rubens, assembly GCF_028828025.1. Taxonomy (NCBI): domain Eukaryota; kingdom Fungi; phylum Ascomycota; class Eurotiomycetes; order Eurotiales; family Aspergillaceae; genus Penicillium; species Penicillium rubens. The sequence continues at coordinate 8,681,849 of NW_026890600.1, forward strand.
TCGATGGAATGGTGTGTGGCCTCTTATCGCCGGCGTAACTTGATCGACTTGCCGCCTACGAAACGGATAAATATCATCTTCGAGCTTGCTTGATTAACGTTCTGAATAATGACGGTAACACTGAAAAAACTATCGAGGGAGTTTCTTTCATGTGGAATGGCCGACAGGATGAGCTTCGGGAGGGTACTTTTGACCTGAAGCAGTGGAGGAAGGACAGACAGCTACGCGAATTGGACTGAGAATTACAGAAGTGCCAGGTTGGTTATCCGATGCCAGTGCTGGGCCTATACGCGAACTGGATGTTTAGTTAAGAATTCGAAATTTGCTTTAAGCCGTTTTGCTTCAGAAAATGTTGCCTTGAGACCTCGTGCTTGGACTTGGACGTTTCCAGAAACTGGTACCCCAAATAGCACACCCTCCGGACCGTTGATGCCCTCTCCAGGAATAAATCCAACCATTTCCACATCCGTATGACCGATTTAAAGCCTTGGCCCTTAGATATCGCCGCACTACCAGAGCTATCCCAGAAAGGCGCATGTCAGACCCGACTATCCTACGCGCCTCAAGATATTGAAGATATCCAGATCTACGGAATCTATCGTGGTATTGAAGTTATCATCGAGATAGATATTCCTCGCCACACAACATCCATTGCGTTCGCATATCCAGAGCTCATCACCGCATTCCGTCAACAGTCATGCATGATTATTGCTCGGAACCCCCTTGCGGACAACTCAAGCTTAACTCTACGCCAGTATACGATTTTGTCACCAAACTGTTCGATGATGTGCTGCCCAGACTCTCCCCATATTCGGCATATTCCCATACCGGCGGAGACGAGATTGAAAGTAGCGACTGCCTTCTGGATGACACCGTCAACTCTAAGAACATCGCAGTTGTCGCCCCTTTACTTGAGAAGTTCATCGACCACAGTCATGACTTCGTCAGGAAAGCAGGCCTTGTACCAATTGTTTGGCAGGAGTTGCTTCTCACATGGAATATCACCCTTGGGAAAGATCAAAAATCAAGAGTTGGTCCGCAGGTAGGGCTGGGTTTCCCCACGGGACCACTTACGCTGACTGAGCTACTCACGTGACCATATCACGCTCAGGGGCTCTGGTAAAAGCGGCATGAGCCGTGGACGAAATGGGAAAGAGGAAGCCTGGAAGTTGCAGAAAACCGCTAGCTACTCCGTACACAATACTCTGGATTCCAGTGATCTTCGAGGGCTGGCCCGGAGATCTGTGATCTACTGGATAGTACGTGCAGAATATGCATGTAAAATCAGTTCTCACCTTACAAAATATCGATATTAGTCCATTAGCACACCAGTAATTCCCTCCCTCGATCTGTTTAGCTGCCTGGTTTAGCAAATCATTAGACAAAAAGAAGAGTATCACAAACATTTGGAACACACACAGTTGTTTCAGGTCAGCAGTAGTGGTGTGAACATGTAACATGTAAACAATAGTTAACCAGTCACGCTGGGGCTAGATTGCCTCCTGAGCCACCGCTTCTTTGAACTCCCCGCCCTCGTCCTCAACTTTCTCCCTCCCAACCTTCTTCCCCCTCCCCCCTTTACCTTGAAAAGTCCCTTGGGAGTTCGAGTCAAGATGGATCCCAACAATAACAATCGCAACAACATGAATTACGGCTATGACCGTAACTACAACGCCAATAACCGCGCCTATCCCACTACCCCCTCCGCCTTCCCCCAGCCCATCTATCAGACTCAGGGGGCCCAGGACTACGTCGACCCCTCCAATCCAGCTTACGCCCCGGGTTATTTTATGCCCAACCATTACCCACCCCAACAGGTACAGCCGCAGTATGTCCAACAGCAGCAACAGCAGCAGCAGTACGCGCAACAGCAAGCGTTGCAATCGCCCCAGCCCGCCTACCAAGCACGCCCCGGCTACCCTGACGGCACCAACGGTTTGATCCAGCAATTTTCCAACCAGGACCTCAACGCGAACCGTGCAGGGTTTTTCAATAATCGCGCTGCTTCACCAGCCCAGCGGCCTCGCACCGCCGGTGGCTCCCCCGCTCAAACACAGGCCCAAGCATCACACTTGATCCCCCCCCGTGCCCCGCAGCCCTCGTCCAATCCCCGAGAACGAAGAGTTGCAACGCTTCCCGGATCGGTACTCCGAGAATGTGCACAAGCGAGGCAAGGCAGCAAAGGAGCTGGTGACTGTGTTCTTCCACGAGAATATCGAACGGGCCCGTGACCGTAACATGCGGTAAGTATCCATGTCCCAAATGGAAGCCCTGGAATCTTGTTCTGGACTTGTGGCTTACGCCTATTATGTTCGCCCCTACAGATCGGCGGAACTTGACAAGACAATCCGTGAGCCCAGTATTCCCGTCGAAAAGAAGCGCCAGGATGCCGACGGGATTGCCAAGAGAGAGTCCGACTTCCTTCGGTTCCTGCGCACAAAGGAGACACCGGCGAATTTCCAGACCATCAAGATTATCGGAAAGGGTGCTTTCGGTGAGGTCAAGCTCGTGCAGCGCAAGACTGACGGCAAGATTTACGCCCTCAAGTCGTTGATCAAGACCGAAATGTTCAAGAAGGATCAATTAGCTCACGTCCGTGCCGAGCGTGATATTCTGGCGGATTCGAAGGATAATCCTTGGCTTGTGAAGCTTCACGCATCGTTCCAGGATGCTGCGTACCTTTACCTGCTGATGGAGTTTTTGCCCGGTGGTGATTTGATGACCATGTTGATCAAGTACGAGATCTTCTCTGAAGATATCACACGGTTTTATATGGCTGAGGTCGTGATGGCCATTGAGGCCGTACACAAGCTTGGTTTCCTTCATCGGTAAGTGGTATTTGGTTTTTTATTGCGAGGACATTGGCCTGTGCATTTTTCCTCTCCCTCTCTCTCTAATGAGGAGTAAGGTGCATATGCCAGCGTAAAAGACATCCCATACTAATGAATCTTTCTTTGGCAGTGATATAAAACCTGACAACATCTTGCTTGACCGCGGTGGACACGTCAAGCTCACTGACTTCGGTCTGTCAACCGGAGGCAAGAAAACCCATGACAACGCTTACTACCAGAACCTTCTCAAGAACTCTACTTCCAAGGATCGGAACCGCAATTCTGGATACTTCAATGATGCCATTAATCTGACAGTATCCAACCGTGGTCAAATCAACACCTGGCGAAAGTCCCGTCGTGCCATGGCCTATTCGACTGTTGGTACTCCTGATTATATTGCTCCTGAGATTTTCAACGGCCAAGGCTACACTTATCTCTGCGATTGGTGGTCTGTCGGTGCTATCATGTTCGAATGTCTCGTGGGTTGGCCTCCGTTCTGTGCTGAAGACACGAATGATACCTACCGGAAAATCGTCAACTGGAGAGAGTGCTTGTACTTCCCTGATGAACTGGTCCTTTCGCGTGACTCTGAGGCGCTGATCCGAAGGTAAGTTCTTATGTGTCTATCCAAAACCTAAAAGGATCACCCATTAACTGAATTGTCTAGTTTCTTGTGTGACCCGGATCACCGTATTGGCAGCGAAGGTGGTCAGCACGGAGGCGCGACACAGATCAAAAACCACCCCTTCTTCAGGGGTGTCGTTTGGGACCAACTTCGCGGCATCCGTGCTCCCTTCGAGCCGCGCCTCAGCTCGAACATCGATGTGTCGTACTTCCCCATTGATGAGATTCCCCAGGAGGATACCAGCGCGATCCACCGCGCCCAGGCCCGTGCCATGCCGGACTCACAGGAAGCCGAGATGAGTTTGCCATTCATCGGCTACACCTATAAGGCCTTCAATGCCTTCCAAACCAGTTAGGTTTGTTGTGTCCCGAGACTGATCGGTTCTTGGGGGTAATGGAAGCAAGCAGGGCTTGCATCCTTTGTCCCTCAATGATTTTTTCTTTTGTCGGTCAGAAAAAGACTCGATTTTGTTTTCACCTCGTTACACATTATCATTGAGCATATCAGCGCGATGTTATTTTCAAATCATGACCCGTCTTCGGTTTCACTTGTCGATACATATGTATCTAACGCCTTGCATCCTTCATAAGACGATACACACACTATTTGTCTCTTCGGGGAGACCCAGCTGATTTTAGGATAGTCAGGATATTACCCTTAAAAAATTTAAAATGCACTTGTCTTTTCTGACTGTATCCGCTCTTTTCACCATACACGATCTTCATACGCTCGGCGGATTCACAGCCGAATGCGCTTTGAGACCGTAAAACAACGAGTGCAATGCATGTTAGTGCCTCGGCCGCAAGTAATGATTTGACTAGTTGTCCACCTCCAGGGCCGGGCAATGCTATGACTGAGTAATAACAGGACTATACCTAGGTAAGAAACATTCAAAGTACTGTGGTCGGCATGTTGAAAGCGAGTCGCTGGAGAATCAGATAAAAACTAAATAGCAATAACCCCGAAACGCCTTTCCTGATCCCGCCATTTTTTGATGCATGTCTGGAAGAAAAGCAGAGCAAGACAGATAAATGAGCAATAGGGGCATCACATTAGAAAACTTAAGGGGAATCACAGCAAAAATTTCAGGCCTGCATGGGCGCTAGACCAGGCACACCACTGAAGATTTCCTCCCGCTCAGTCTTAAACATAACCTGAATCCAGAACTCCTTGCTATCCTCATCGAACCAAGTCCAGTAGCGTTCATCCCGGCGATCAATTTCCCTAGCCTGCAGCTTAAACGCACAAGTCTGGTAAGGCTCCGCAGCAACAACCAAGTACTGGTACTTATTATCGGGCGTCTCAACCTGCTGCTCGAAAGCTGACATGAAGCGCACACGGGGCGTAACACCAGGCGTGATCTCCTGGAACTGCAGCTGGAACAGCAAGCCCTGCTGGCGTGTCAGAGGGTCCAAAATCTTGGTGATTTTGTATCCGGGCCGGCCAATCTTGATCAGCTGCTTCTTGACCTGCACTCCTGCAACGCCGGGCATAGTTCCATCCTGGGCCTTGCCTTCGCGCGCCTCGCGCGCCGCTCGCCGGGCGAGGTTCGTTTGGTGCTTGCGTCCCTGCGTGTGGGCGAGGTACGAGCCGTCGTTCTGGTGTACTGTCAGGCATAGTCGGCACTCGAATGTGCCCAGGTGGTTCTTGAAGATATAGGGGTCTTTTTCGATGTCGATTGTTTCCATGGCGAGCTTGCGCAGCCGCTCGCGTCGGTCGGCATTGGTGGCGGATTTGGAGGCGACACCGCCGCCGCCGAATTTGGAGCCTGCTCGGTTCTGGGGAAAGTGTTAGCTTCGTCTGCTTCTAGATAAAGAGTATGGCAATGCACCAGGTCAGGGCGTACGTACCTGGTAATCCATCTTGTCGGCGCTGTAACTTGGAAGAAAGTTGGTGGAGTTTACGATAAGGTGTTTTGCGAAGGCGGTATCTGCAGGCATAGACCGCCTTCCTATCGTAGTTAATATAGAACCATCAACTACCGCAATTAGTACTATGGCTGTGGCCTTGGTGCTTAGTCCATATCTAGCTCTTCATGCTTTATCATAGAATTATCTAGTTATGGTTCCAAGGTTAATCAGTCATTAAAATACCGTCTTAGCTTTTGTTTCCCAATCTAAGGAACTCATAATTGGGACCTCCAAAGTATTTGACTATAGCATCAGCATCGACCGCCTTCCTAGTAGAGATACTGCTTTACTTTGTATACAAGGATACGTCTCTTCATCAGCTTGTTTTTGTAAGAAAACCCCCCAAAAAGGATTGCTAGCTGTATTGAGGCTTCACATATTATATATGCGGTGTTCTGTCTAGTATCACAAGGAATGTGCCTGGTCTTCAGCCATCAACGTCAGGTCTGTCCAGGTGAAATCCCGTTGATTATATAAGCTGGCTGTTTGGGCGATATCATGGATCACAGCACAAAGTAGCTCTCACCAAAACACTTGAACAATTGACCTGTTAGGTCTGGCTTGCGCTATGAGTGTCCCAATTGTAGGCCAACGACGGTCGTTTGATGGTCACTTATGTACTATTCGTTATGTGGGCACTGTCCAAGGGACCAGCGGTGATTGGTTAGGAGTCGAATGGGACGATGGAAGTCGAGGCAAGCACTCTGGAGAGCATAAAGGCGTCAGATACTTCTCCTGTAAGAATATCTCACTTATAGAACAGGATTATTGCTAACCAGGCTTCAGGCAAAAGCAAACATCCCACGGCGGGGTCTTTTGTTCGCCCCTCCAGGCCTTCAGACCAGCCTTTAAGCTTCCTAGAAGCCCTACGGGAGAAGTATGCTTCTGAATCCGAGAACAACCTTACCAGAAATACCTTGGACCGTGGAGCAGCGGTTCAAGGCAAGGCAATTCAAATCAGCGGCAAGGTTGTTGAAGAAGTTGGCTTTGACAAAATTCGGAAACAGCTTGCCGAGCTCCAAGAGTTACGCATTGTCTTGCTTGATGGCTTACGGGTTGTCGGGGTCCTCGCATCCTACGACCAGGATCAAATCTCACATAGTGAGGCAGTACAGAAGATTGGTGAGACTTGTCCCAAGATCACGGAACTTGATCTCAGTCGAAGCTTGTTGAGTCGATGGCGGGATGTTTGGGATATTTGCAATCAGCTTAAACACTTGAAACGGCTGAAGTTGAAGTAAGTGTCATTGGTCATCTCATCAATAGTAGAGCTGACTGGAGAACAGCGGAAACCGGTTTCAAGCGTTGGAGGATGGCCTGGCCTTCAATGGGATCACTGAGCTACATTTAGAGGAAACCCTGCTTAGCTGGGATGAAGTATGTGCTCCACCCATTACAGATAATCTTGAGCAAAACTAACTTCGGACATAGATAGCTGCCATTGCATGTCGATTCCCTGACTTGACATCTCTCACAGCATCTGCGAACCAGCTCTCTGAGATAACCTGTCCACTTCCTAGCACTATCACAACATTAACCCTCGAGCACAATGAGATGACCTCAATATCAGCTCTTCGACATCTCGCCGCACTTCCAAGTTTGGAGCACCTCTCCGTTCGTGGGAACAGCATCAGCACCGCGAACCAAAACACCACAGACACAACTCCAGACTTCCAATTCCCGCCAACTCTCCGCTCCCTCGATCTATCCCGCAACAACATCAACTCCTGGACCATTCTAAATACAATCCCGACGGTCTTCCCAGGTTTAACCACCCTCCGAATCACCGCAAACCCCCTCTTCGACCAACCACCCCTCCCACCATCTGTCACAGAAGCCTCCAAACCAATGACCGTCGACGAAGCCTTCATGCTAACCCTATCTCGCTTCCCACCCTCCCTCACGACCCTGAACTACAGCGCCATCTCACCACAAGACCGCTCCAACGCAGAGATGTACTACCTATCCCTCATCGGCAAAGAACTCTCCGCCACGACCGTGGAAGAAGAACCCGCCATTCTCGCTACGCACCCGCGGTATAGCGAGCTGTGCGAGCTATACGTCGAGCCGACTATCACAAGAGCAGTTGTATCGGGTTCCTCGGATGCGAGAGTCATCCATCCGCGGTCCGTAGCAGCGCGACTCGTCAAGATGGCGTTCTGTCTGCCACTCGGAAATGACGAATCCAATATCCAAGTCAAGGAGATCCCTGGCTCGTTTGATACTTACCAGGTCAAGGCACTGGTGTCGCGGCTCTTCGGGCTACCGGCGTTTGGGTTCCGGCTAGTTTGGGAGACGGATGAGTGGGATCCGGTGGAGAAAGAAGTTGGCGAGGAGGTCGTTGAATGGGATGACGATAGCGAGGATGAGGCTCGACCTGATATTCATTCTGGGCTTGAGGCAATGGCCGATGGTCTCGATAAGAGCCGATTTTTGCGTAGGGAGGTGGAGCTGGTTGATTCAACGAGGGATGTTGGGTTCTTGTTTCAGGGTGAAGTTGGAGAGGTTAGGATTCGGGTTGAGATACTTGATTATGCCTCTATGAGGTAGTCCTCTGGGATGATAGTCATTCTACGCTTAGAACATTTGGTCAAGATCTGTAGTATGTGTGAATGTTAACAGAATTGATCTATGAATTTGCCCAATTGTAAAAACAGTAAGCAGAGAATCAAATATATTCAAACAGGTCCTCTGGGGTGTCGTCGACATCACGGCCGTAGCGATCGTCGGGTTGGATGTGGCAGGCCCGACAGTGCCCATACGTATCGGCCCAGGAGGTAAACTCACGCCCGTCAAGCTCTAGGAGTTCGCTTTCGTGATGGAACGGGATGATATAATGCGACCTTGACGCAACATCAAGTGTCTGAGATTCAGCAACGAGGGTAGATTCAGCGGTTTCGACTTCGTCTGGTAGGTCTCTGGTGGGTACCTTCTCTGTCGATGGGACCACGCCTCGGGATCGGAGTTCAAGGACATAGGCTGGGTCGCTACATTTTGTAGATACTCGTCCCGGGTCAGCGGCTGATTGTCAAGTACCGTCGACAATCCAGTAACATCTGCCCTAGAGCCAGATGTTCTTCTCGGCATCGCTCCAAAAAGCGTCTGTTCTATAGATCTGGTGGTCGGCTACCCATGGGACCTTTATCTCGCCCACCACGATTGGATCATCACCTGCAGTCATGATGATCCAGTCGGCGCACATTTCGCGTCACCAAACATGAAGCGGGGCGCCTCATGTTGAGCGGATAGTCGCAGAATGCGCTGATCTTGCCCGATGTACAAATATTTTGCGGTCTGTGGCTCTCGACGGCCTGCGACATGCCAAGGGAAGGGAAGTAGATCGCGTTCGTCGGTGGGCGACGTGGCTAAGAATCTGGCCAACTCTCTTTTGGAAGCATCCTTGTACGCCGTGCTCGTCACCAACATGTACCGGTTTCGAAGCCGCTTTACATACCAAGCTAACCGACAACGATGGCGCAACAGTTCAGGATTCACGGCTGCTGCATTGGCAGGGTTGTCGAAGTGCTGTGTTGGCCCAAGGCCCGGGTGGACAACTAGGTTTGCCATACTAGCGTTTGGACGTAGGTAGGTATGGTAAAAGAGTATAGTAGATGTATGGATAAGAGAAAGTAAATGGAAAATGCAAACAGATAGTGTAACTGTCTCCGTTGTGCAGGCATTTTTCGAGCGGAGGAGCTTTCAGATGCGCTTCGAGCCGTGTGGGTGACTGGAGATCTGCAAAGCAACGAATGAAGATACTTATCATCGAGATCCCCGTGTGAGAGAGCCGGCGTTCTCGTCAATCTGCTCCAACGTCTGTGTCGTCAGGCCTTTACGCTGGAGCCAGAGTAACATGGATGTCTTGACAGTCTCCAATGTCAGCTTTTCCCGGCCGAGCCTGGGCTATGGCCATAATTATGCCCGCTCTTCGGCTAACCGATGGATGCGAGCGATCGATCCAGTAAGGCTTCTGTGTGGTTCGGTAGATGCGCAAAGACACATACATCAGTCATTCTGGATGTAGCGTGGCCATTCCATTTAGCTTGGAAGGCAGTATAGCCATGCCAGAAAAAATGTTTCATAGAAACCTTGAAGGGGAAAACATATATAATCTCCAATATATATTTATATATACAAAGAGGAAGAGAGGAAGAGAGGAAGAGGGAAAGAGGTGAGAGGAGATGGGGATGTTGACAGAATCCAAGTTCTAACTGTTTAGGAAGGTACTCTACCTAGGTATAAATAGGAAGGTGCGATGGCTACGCACATGTCCAACCTTGGAAGTGAGACTAAGGCTATGTAGGTAACGTATAAAACATCTAGAGTGAGCTGAATAAAAGGCCTAGCTTTTCTAATATTGTCCGATCAGATTGTATATCAGGTGAAATGATGTTTTACTTGTTAACCAGATCCTAGTAAGACGTAAAAGAACGACAAAAGGATTTCAACTGACAGACATTATCCGGTCTATATGTACACAAGACAGGTAGAATCATCATGATTCCACATGTTAGGGGGAAGAAAAGGCCAAAACGCCGTAGTGCTTTGCTCGCTCATTGGCCAATCCCCTAAGCCCCCAACAAAAAAAAAAAAAGAAAGGAAAAGAGATGTAAACTGGCAGAGATTGAGATCGTATCATTCAGAGCAAAAGAAACATAACGCCTGACCATGATGCTTTTGTTTTGTCGACCGCAAAAGAACAAGATGAAAACCCCGTGAGGACGCAGGATCGAGAGGGTGTAATGGCCCTTGGTTAGGAACTCATTATGCAAGGAGTAATGAAAGAGTATGAAGGGCATTGCAGACGCTTAGAAGCGATCTTGGTCACAATAGAGTGGATTACCCGCGAGCGACCCACCATGAGCGGACTGCCATACAGCAAACTCGCTTGTAGACCTGAGTTGTGCCCTTGCCCTCGGCTTCTTCTTCGAGGAACTTCTGTGCGACAAAAAGCCTGGTTCCCGCCTCTTTCTCGGTGGTGTAGCCGACCTTGGGCAGGCTGTTGGGGAAGTCAGCCCAGCGCTGTCCCAAGTGACGTGCGACAGAGATGGAGTAGATAATGTCACGGTTCTCGTATGTGTCCAGCAACTGTCGACACCGACCCAGAGTGTCGTCGATCTGCTTGGCCGAGCTTGCTTCGTTGTCGTAGAGTGTGAGGAATTCTCCAACCTGGTCCCAGAAATCCAATTGGCGGTTCTGGAACTGATCTGGTGTGTTCGGGGGATTAGCGGCATCCATGACCAGCTCCCGCGACAACGGGTTTGAGTCCAGGTGGTTCCAAGTAAGCAATGCCTCGATTACGTTTAATCGGGCGCAAGACACACAGAGATTCCAGTCTCGCCCCTGTTGTCCAGTTTCCCCATCCGGTACCTGACGACATAACGACATGCTTTTCCAGATGATCGAGGCCTCGAAACTCTCTAGACGAGCAAGAGTTTCACCGTCTTGAAGATCCCACTCATTGAACGCGATGATCAAGGCCGAATAATCTGCCATAAGCTGAGAATCGGCCATGAGGAATGAGAGAGCATTCTCTGAATACCAGCGAACCTCAAGAAGCTTGTCAATTGCAGGTGCGTAGGTGGCCAGGAAAACTGCCTGGATCTCTTCGAGACGGCCGGGTGGAAGAGCTCCGACGGGGTGGGGAGGAGGAGGGGCGATTCCTCTCAAAGAGAAGAGGTCATTGATATAGAGGTTTTTGGCTTTGGAGAGTGATTGTTAGCTACCCATGCGAAATACTGCAATGCGGAGATTCAGAAAACCAATAATATGAACTCACCTTTGTATGAAGGGTCGGGGCCCTGTTGACGTTGTACACCGGCGTTCTGCATTTCTGTATGACTGGATGGATGGGCCGTAGCCAAAGAAGAATCAATGGAAGCTGCGTGATCGTGTTGGTCGGCAGACGCAGTGGGCGATTCGGAGTGAAGGGAAGGTGCGAATGGCTGAGACGACGCGGGCATGTACCCGGGAGGCGCAGAAGGGTATGAAGGATATGAAGGTGTTGATGAAGTAGAAGGGCCCTGGGGATTGACAACCAGCGAAGGTGGTGGGTTAGGGGCTGGTTGGATAGCCGATGGTGTAGATGCTTGAGTCCGAAACACAGGATCGTAACCTAAACATTCACGTTTGCTTTTCACGCAATTTCTGCAGACCGGGTGTGCTTCGTCACACTAAAAGAGAGTTAGAAGTTGAAAATATCCCAAATATTCCAAAAAAAAAGCCGAATGGAAAAATAAAAAAGTTGGAGATTGAGAGGGAGGTGGATTTAAGCGGACAAAATAAATGGCGGGGTCTGGCGGGCACAAGCGAGAGTCCGCCCCGCGAAAACTACTTTGCGCTTACCTTGATTCTTCGTTTGCGACAAGTCAAACAACCGGTTTTTGTGCGTCGCTTGACTTCTTTCTTGTGTCTATTGCCTGACAACATCTTGTTCGGGTCACCCGGGAGCTGATATCGCATTTGCGCATTCCCCATGTTGGAAGGATATCCAGCCATGTATTGCCCCATAGAAGCCATTGGAGGCATATTGTTTGGGAGCGGCGATCCAATCGGTGCCTGTGGCACCTGTCCTTGGGAACCGGAATTGTGATACATGTCGTTTTGCTGATAGTGTTGCGGCTGTGCCTGAAACTGGTGGGTATGCGCTTGCGGTGACTGCTGGCTTCCTGGTTGTTGTGATTGAGCAGGACTATGCGAATATTGGTACGAACCATTGGTCGCATGATAATCAGATGCACCATTCACATCCCCGTTGTCATGCCCACCCGTAGAGTCTGCCATGCCGGCGTTCGAATTGTGATGATCCAAATGACTATTGTCGCCAAAATCATGGCCATCCATTGTTGGGATATCATCGGTTCCAATCGCTGGCAAGGAGTGGTCGAGAGAGGGGAGGCTTGTATCAATGGCAGGCAGTGACATATCGTGGGGCGCAGATGAACCTATTGAAGGCAACGCATCAAAGGAGTGCAATTCTGAATCATCAAAGCCATTTGATGTGTCCATTGCTGGAAGAGATGGATCAATCGCTGGAAGTGATGATTCAACAGACGGTAAAGTCACATCTGGACCTCGTGCTGGCTGGGTGACTTCTTCTGGCTGATACGTGTTCGCATCGTGTGAAGGGCCCGCGGTGGACGAATTTGGTTCTGTTGGCACTTCTGGTGTGGCTGGTACATCTGATGTTCGTGGCACTTCTGGTATTGGTTGCGCCTCTGATGCTGTTCGTTCGACCGGCGCTTCTGACGGTGCTGGTTGTGCTGATTGAGCTGGTTGTGCTGGCGGCGCTACCGGTTCTTGGCTTGTTTCCATTGGGGGTTGGTTTGTTCCCACTGGGGGCGGCTCATTCTGGGCTAAAGGTTGTGCTGTCTCAACAGCTGGCGCATTCGGTTCGGTCGCAGGATTGGTGGATTCGCCAGGCGGGGCGCTCGAGTCCGTCGGCTCCGCCATATTGGAATTCGCAGTCCCAATGAAAGTATGGATCGGATGGGAAAACTGGTAGGTATTTTGCAAGTAGGCTTCGAAGACAAGGTCTTGAGTAAAGGTCGAGTATTCGAGTATTCGAGTAGGCAAGGTCAAAGGTCGTCTGGTTTGCGGCGGAGCGAAGAAATCACACCAGGTCGAACGGATGGGGAGTTAGAAATCATTTATTCCCTATGGTCTGCGGGGTCCAGCATTCGTTAGCCAAAATATTCGACCAGCAATATCGTGAGTGCTCTGCAGCGGAGAGTGCTAAGGCGCGGTAAAGGCAGAGTCCTCGGTGTCGATCATGAGTATCGCCAGGAACGAAGCGCCATGCTAGCGCAGGCCCTCCGTTTTCCACGTCTTTAGGTCCGATCGGCGAATAAACCATGCGTAGGACATAGCACTGAGCGCAAGGACCGTGCATTTGTACGGATTTTTCTATATCGATGATATAGACACCTCGTGGCATGTCCAGATATCCTGGTCAATTGAGGTTTTGTAGGTCGCATTCGCAGTGGCCGACCAGCCTCGAATGCAACCTTCTGTTCACAATGCCACGGGGTCACGTAATAGCATCACAAGGTAGAATCCAGCACACAATGACCTCGTTTGGCAATGGGAATACTGAACACGGTATCGCACAGGGTGAGGCTCCGGCGCGAGATGCGCATGTCGAGGGATTGGCAGGGCTGCGGGGATCACGACATGCTCGAAATTCGAAGGCTTACCAGGTAAATAGATTTGTATATTTAGATCGACAGAAACACAAATCGCAAGGAGACTATGCAAATGCGAGGGACGTCGGTCAGGCAAAGGGCGAAAGAGAGGCTTAAGGAGCTTTCCTTTCCGGCGTTGAAACTCTCCGCTTTGATTGTGAAGGGAAAAAAAATTATAGTGGCAAACACCGCTTTCTACCCCAACATGGCTATATTCCGAGGTTTTATACTTGGCTTTATTTACATCTACACTTGGTTTATTAGTTTTGTGAATATTTTGCCGATATTATGTCTTATCTTAAATTCAATTAATAGGCTTGAATTAATAGTGTTGCACTCAGCCGTTCTAGTCAAAATTAAGGGACGAAATCCGTGAAAGCTATAGATTGTCCTGGGAAAAGGCATGGCATGATTCAACGATACATAACCAAAGGTTCATGCTTCAAATTTGCATGTGTACCAATGAATTGGGGGTTTTCATTTGAAGACAGGCTGTCAACGCAGTAAGCTTAGGCTTGCAAATGGTCCTCTGGATGAATGGGACCGATGTGTACATCCTGTGGAGCGGGAATTCTGCCACAAGTCTTTTGTCGAAGAATTTGGTCCATCTCTGGCATCGTTTGGCACAGAGAAGGCCGTAAAATTGTGTGCCTTTTGCTTGAAGCAACACAGTTACAGACTTGCAGACTTGCAGGGCCATGGGCCACGGCCAACGGATTGGAGTCGGATGTATAAGGCCCCACGGGCAGTTGAGATGATCAAGCACATGGGCATCTCAATTTGAGCCATGACAAGGAAGTTTTGTGGATACACACATCCTCTCAAGGTGTGATTATTTCCTCATTGCCTTCGGCTTGCGTTTCTTGAAGACGACACCGGGCGCAGCATCTTCCCTCTGTGGCTTCTCTTGAATGACAGGCTCTACTAAGGATTGAGCGGGCTCTTCAGTCTTGACCGTAACTGGCCCATTCGTCTCTTGGGCCTCTGGCTTGGTGGGATCATCTTCTGTCTTTATGGTTGGGGCGGTGGGTTCGGTGGGTTCGGTGGGTTCGGTGGCTGTCTCCTGCTCATCAAGTTCGACTTTCGGGGTGAAGGTTTTTGTCCTCTTGATATCTTTGGTGGATGCAAGCAGGTCATCCAGGCCTTCTTCTTCTTGTGCACCGGGGTACTGCCTCATCCTCGAGCCCCAACCTTTGTTGACAATAGGTTCAGGCGCATGCTCATCCCCCTCCTCTTCGCCTTCAAGTTTGCGCTTGCGTATTCCAACTGACTTTGTGGGGCCGTCTAATCCCTGCTTGACCTCGATGACTGTCTCTGATGTCGTCTGCCAATCCCCCGCTATGGCCATATCGGCGCGGAACTCCTGGGGGACGGCGACTCCCATTGCCGCCAGCTGTGCTATCTGTTTCTTTCGGTCCTCTAGGGAAGCAGGCCGCTCTGCGGATTTGGGGGCTGGGGGTGGTGCCTTTCCTTTCGCACTGTCTTTGTCAGTGGAGGACCCGCCACCGACGGCCTTTCGCAGTCGTTCGACTTCGGCTTTTGCGAGCTGTGAGTCTCTTTGTTTTTGTTCATTGTCATTGTGGATTTGTCTCAGGAAGCGCTTGAGGCTGCCTTGATGTTTTGGGCTAGCTTCGTGTTGGGTCTTTTCGAAGGGCGTGTCACGGATGAAGACCTTGCACTGCTTGCACCAGTAGCGCGGCTGTGAAATGGTTAGCGGGGTTGTAGACGGGTAAATATACACACTTACTGCTGATTTCCAGAATTCAGCCATGATGGAGTGCTGGGCAATAAGATAGGGTTGATT
The DNA here is from genome assembly GCF_028828025.1 of Penicillium rubens. Taxonomy (NCBI): domain Eukaryota; kingdom Fungi; phylum Ascomycota; class Eurotiomycetes; order Eurotiales; family Aspergillaceae; genus Penicillium; species Penicillium rubens. Next base: position 8,697,202 of record NW_026890600.1, read on the forward strand.
CAGACTATGATCGTATTGCCTGGCAGAAAACTACCTACGTAGTTGGCCCCACTTTGTTGGCCAATAGGGACTTCCCTTTACCTACAATGTACAAGGTAACTACACAGCTCTCTAACTATATCTTCCTATTTGAATCTTCCTGATACTACTATGTCAGTGATCGGATGAAGAAAAATACTAAATTCTACTGTAAGTGAGACATATTCATAAACTCCGGATGCGGTGTCTGTTGAAAAGCACTGACATATTTATTTATACAGAGTACCTAGCCAGGAACTCTAACTATTCATTTCTTTAGTATACCTCTCTCACTGCTCAAGTCAAGTCAGAGCTTAGTCTTGGATGATCTCGAAGATCAAGGGTCATTTCCCTATATAATGTACTATGCTATGACCTCGGAGTTAACCTGCCCAATACAGTTCAAAGGTCCGCCTGTTCCGGAACTGGGCTCTTCAGCTTTCCAACTTCAAGAGCCATACGGATGTTCCCAATTGTCCATTCTTCCATTGCGAGCATTGTCTTTTGGCAAGTCAGTTTTATAATATCTTTATGGGAAGATATATAACTTACCTCACTGGTCCAAGTGCCCATATGGGGAACCAGCATTACATTCTGGTTACTGAGCAGCCCAGGATGAATCCGAGGCTCTTCCTCAAAAACGTCGAGCCCAGCTGAGAACACTTTACCACTATCCAGAGCATCAACCAGGGCAGCCTCGTCCATCACAGCACCGCGGGCAGTGTTGACAACTACCACGCCGTCCTTCATCTTATTGAACTCGGCTTTGCCGATGATATGGCGTGTGTTTTTCTTCAAGCAAATTAGTATCAGAACATAGTTCGTTTTCCTTTGAAAATGGGAATCACTTACATTCAATGGCAGGTTCAAGCTAACCACGTCACTGGTGGACAAGAGCTCATCAAAAGAAACATATTGAGCACCCGCAGACATCTCATCACTGAGCTTGCGGCGATTATGATAGATGACCTTCATCCCAAAGGCTTCTGCCTTCTTCTTCAAATTACGTCCAATACCACCCATTCCGAGAATTCCAAGAACCTTTCCTTGGGGATCATGGCCGAGAGGAGGTGCTGGCTGGCCACGCCATTTACCCTCACGCAGGGCGTTCATACCGGTGTTGAAGTTGCGCAATGCGCCAAGGATGAGGAACATGTTCACGTCAGCAGTGGCATCGTCCACTGCAGTGGGGACATTGGAGACCCGGACCGCGGGGTTGCGTGCACTGCAGGCATGAACATCCACTTGGTCATATCCGGCTCCTACAGAGGCTCCATCTCAGCATATAAACGTTTGAGTACTCGCATCTCAAGCTCCACGTACCACAGTGCGCGATATATCGGAGTGAGCTTGGTAGCACATTCAATAGCTCCTCGTCTACAAGCCCTGTTTGGACCACAGAGCCAATTGTTCGGTATATCGCAACAACTCCATCTAGCTTTCCATCCTTGCACTCTTGGATGAACTCAGCTCTGTTGGTTGCCGCTGATTCAACTAGCTCTGCCATTTCGCCCAATGCACTCCAGGCTGTCTGCGCACTGGTTTGAAGAATGTTAATATCATGGAACGGACATCAATGGTGCAAAGGAATGGGGGTGAACATACTGATTGATATTACCGACTTGTAGAACCTTAGGCTTGGGGCCGGTAGAACTCATTGTGATGTTATTGATAGTAGATGATTCTGTGTTAAGCGAGACAGTTAGTGATTTGAGCAGTGAGTCAATTCCAAGAAATTCTCCCTCCAATTCTTCGGGTCAAAGTATTCCGACGCCTTCTCTTGACATGTCTGAACTTACCGATAAGCAAGCTTAGGGCCGATGTCCGATCGAGGCGCCAATTGAGCTACTTGTTCAAGAGAGTACGAAGACACTAGATCCCAAGGTATAGAAAATAGACAAATTTAAGTTAATAAGAGCCATAATTTCATTTCTTATACTAAGCATCGACCGACAAGGAGAAAAAGTGCCCCGCGCTTATCGGGCAGTTCCCCGTCTTCTACATACCATCATGGCCCATCCCCGCTGTCATAATTCAAATCCCCCGCTGGCTTCTCAAACTTCAACCACTTCTCCGGCAGCTCATATGTCTGTCCTGCTATCCGATACCTCCAAGAGCCACTGACCAAATTCTCGATACTCCCCCTTCGTCGCGCCAGATTCCGGGCCCAAATCGAAAAACCTTCCATCTTCGGTTCGGAATCCGGATGGCACCATATCAGCAGTAAGCAGATCATTCAGAATAGAAACGCCGCGACGAATCATGGCGTTCATATCATCAGAGTAACGCTTCATATAGTCGCCAACAGACTTGCCCTCTCGTCGTATGATATGATTATGTAGTTCGCTTTGGAGGATGACGGAAGCAGGATTGGCGCCCTCGGCGATGAGGCGGTCGCGCTCCTGGCGTGACAAAGCCGCGCAGTCTACGGGAATCTCGTAGACCATGGGCTCATCGTCCGAGTCGTGAGGAACCCCGTCGTCTCTAAGGTCTTGAGCTGCTTCGGAGTGTATCGCAGCCGAGCGTTGGTCGAGGATATTTTGTTCGTACATCGTAGGGACTGCGGTAGTTTTCTCCCGTTTCTAAGATGTTGGCTATGAGTAGTGCTTTTATCCTAGTCCAGTGTGATATTGTGTGGAATGAAAAAGTACGAGACCTCGGCGACTTCGCGTTTGCAATTTTCAAAACGAAACTCGCTACCGTTCAAGTAAATGTCTGGCCATGTGTACAATACAGTGCGCCGAGGGACCAATTCCAGGCTCACTATCCTTCAACGAGAATACGGGTCCAGTCAAACTTCTTCCAGCGCTTTCTGAATCCTTCAACCCTGCGGTCACCGCGGTTCCAGCGTCCCTGTCGTTTGATGACGTCCGGCGCAATATCCAGCATTCCGCCGATGATCTCTCGGGCAAAGAGATCCCCACGAGGCCAGCGGTGGCTGTCTTCCACAATATGGCCCAAGCCACCGTCTAGTTCAAACCAAACGTGGAAGTAGGGCATCTCCTTCACGAGGGTTCGGCGGAAGGCAGACCTGCCTAACCCTTGCTTTGATTTGGCAAGGGTATCGATAAGCTTGCGGTGCTGCGACCATTCCGACTCTGCACTGAGAATTGCTTCTTTGAAGAATGCTGGAGAGGTCTCTCCTAGACTGTAAGGTAAAGGCACCACTTCCATGGATGCATGTCGCTTGCGCTCTGGCTGGGCTGCATTCTCGTAGAATATCACATCTCGACCTTGATCGTGGTACATACGCGTGAGACTCTTCATGAAGTTGCGGATTTCTTCCCACTCATCGTCATCACATTCCATCAAATTAGTGCGATGTTGGGTTGGCACAATGGTAGCACCTCCTTCGCTGACCTCGGGTTCGGTAGGAAGTGTGAGGAAGACCCTAGTCGCGAGGGATACCACTGGGGCAAGTGGAGGCGTGCCCTTGTCTTCGTTGTGACAAAGGGGGCAGCTGTCCAATATCCGGTTCATCTTGTGGAAGTCATTGATCGTTGAGTTCTTGAGGTCAATCTCAGATCGATGGACTCTTTTGGCTAGCTTGGACGCATTGTCGTCCATATATTCCAAACGGTTCTAGATATTGGTTAGCAGGGGAAACATGGGTCATCGCATATAACTCTAGGACTGACCTCAAACTTGGCATCACGGCCAATTTGATCCGCCAACCGCCGGCCCTCTCCGCCAGGTTGGCCACGGGTTTTGCGCTCTTCTCGCACCATATCCTCAATGGTCATATCTTCATTTGCTTCCACCTGGCCTCTTTCCCGGCCTCTCTTAGTATCAATGGCTTTGACCTCATTCCTTGCGCCTGCTAGCATCGGGTTATGCATAACATCAAGGACCACGACATCGGATTCCTTGCGGTTTGACATTGCTGCTGCGGCTGTATTGTACTGTTCCTCAAGATTGGCGGCATCTGGTGCTTTTCTGAGCTTTGCCTTCATCATCTGGGCTTTCAGACGATTCAATGCCGTCATATCGAGGTGACGGCTGGTCTGCGGAGGAGGCGCGGTGTCTATTTTCTTGCCTTGGCCTTCAGCGTTGAGTTCTTGCTCTGGATCACGAAGATGTTCGCGCGGGTCTCTTCTGATATCACTTTGCAGTTTCCTTTCCTGGAACAGCTCCCCACTAGGTTTATCTTTGCCCACGTAGGCCTTGCCATATGTGTTGCGCCGGTCAAGCTCGGTTTCCTCCTCCCGAGCGTCATCAAAAGAGCGAAGGTCGCCAAAACGCTCGATAGCAATGTCGTCAATAGCCCTGCCGCTTTCTTCCGCCTCTCTGTATACGCCTTTGAGTTTCGTCATTCTCCATTGTGACCCCGAATCGCCAATGGTATAGTCCACCTCATGCTGGGCAGGCTCATCTTCTATTTCATCGACCGTTCTTCCATCCTTGAGATCACGTAGATGGTCGTTGAGCTCCTTGTCGTGGATCTTGAGTTCGTAGTCTGCCGAAAGCATTATTGGTTTCGGCTCCTCCTGTCGCGTCGCATCCGGTCGATGAACATAATCAACGTCGAGAGCTGAGGGTGCCTCCATCCAGGCGTCCCGTTTGATATTTTTGGGCTCCTCTTGTACTACCACTAGAGGAACACCTTCACCCTCGTCTTTGGAGTTCCGGTGATGGCGTTTATGGCCACGCTCGTCTCCTTGGTCGTCGGAACGACGTGAACGCTTGTGCCGGTGGCCATCATCGTCGCGATGCCGGGACTCACGTACTCGCTCGCTGTCCCGGTCGCGAGATCTGGAGGACTGTCGCCGGTGATGGTGGCTGGAACGATGGCGGTGCTGTCTCGAGCGCTCTTTGCTTCGGTCGCGATCACGATTTCGGTCTCGATGATGTCGCCCTTCGCTTTTTTCCTGTCGCTGCTCTCTCCCCTCTGCCAATGACTTCTCAAAATCTTCTAGAGTCATGGTGCTCCTGGTATGTGAAAAAGGGGGTGAAGCTGTAGCAAAAGGCAAAAGTTGGAATGACGTTTTTAAAATGCCGGGCGGTCCAACCGTAGATCTTTCCCCGCGACAAAAAAGATTTCGAGCAGAAAAAAGAAGCTTATCTTTCTTCACTTGTCTTCCACCCTCGAACAATACATTTCAACCACAGAGGTCTCTGTTTTCCGCTTAATCGAATCTTTCTTTTTACAAACTACCTTCACCATGCCATCTCCGGTGTCTGTGGTCTGCGTGGGCATGGCAGGTAAGAATGCTGATATGCTGATCGCCCCTCACTTATCTGCTGTGATCTAATCGTCAATATTATGAACTGAATAGGCTCAGGCAAAACTACCTTCATGCAAAGAATCAACTCCTATTTGCATGAAAAGAAGAATGTGCCGTATGTGGTCAATCTCGACCCCGCCGTGCACTCGGTGCCCTTCGAGAGCAACATCGATATCCGTGACTCCATTAATTACAAAGAAGTGATGAAGCAATACAACCTGGGCCCCAATGGAGGAATCTTAACTTCGTTAAATCTGTTCGCCACAAAGGTTGATCAAATTATTTCGCTCTTGGAAAAACGCACCTCTCCAAACCCCGAAAACCCTTCCGCAAAGCCAATCGAACACATCCTAGTCGACACCCCCGGCCAAATCGAAGTCTTTGTCTGGAGTGCATCAGGCAGTATCCTTCTCGAGACTATGGCGACATCATTCCCGACGGTCATCGCATATGTTATCGATACCCCTCGCGCAAGCTCTACCAGCACCTTTATGAGCAACATGCTCTACGCTTGCAGTATCTTGTACAAGACCAAGCTCCCCATGATCTTGGTTTTCAACAAGACTGATGTTAGGGATGCTGAGTTTGCCAAGGAATGGATGACTGACTTTGATGCATTCCAACAGGCTCTGCGGCAGGAGGAAGACTCAGGCGCCTTTGGAGCTGAAGGCGGTGCCGGTGGCTTTGGCGCTGGCAGTGGATACATGGGATCCCTTCTGAACAGCATGAGTCTTATGTTGGAAGAATTCTATCGACACCTCAGCGTCGTTGGTGTCAGCTCAATGACCGGTGATGGCGTTGAAGAGTTCTTCGAGGCCGTGGAGACGAAGCGACAGGAATTTGAACGTGATTACAAGCCCGAATTGGAGCGCAAGAAGAAAGAGCGGGAAGAGCAGACAGCATCCCAGCGGGAGCTTGAACTTGGAAAATTAATGAAAGACATGAGTGTGTCTGGGTCAAGCCGGCAGCCCCCGAGAAAACCTGCCGAAGAGCCTGAGACTGTCAGTGAAGCCGAGGATGAAGAAGATGAGATTATCAAGCGCGGGTTGGCAGATGGGGAAGACAGCGATTATGAGGACTACGTGGGCCCGAACGCTGGCGATGATGAGGGTCTCTCCCAGCGTTACCAGGCGGCCCTGTCAGGTTCCCAAAGTGCTCCAACCGACCAAGACAACAGCTTCACAAGGTATCTGCGCGCGAGCAATATGCAAAAGTGAAGAAATCTTCCACGAAACAGAAGTCAACATTTGATGGGTCTTAATTGTTTCCAATGGGCTCTTTCGGTCTTAAGGAGTTTGTGGTTTTAGAGGCGCATTTCATTCATTGCATTCACCCTAGTCGATATAACAGAATAATCAAATATTGTTTTGGTCTTATACACCCTTCCCTTCGTCTCGATGTAGTGGCACGAGGTTGGACCTTTGCAAACAAGTCAAACGGCACTCTAGCTGCCAGGTATATGACGTCACCTGTTTATAATGCCTCAGCCTTGAAAAAAAGATCCTTTGGAAGCTTCATCATCTCCAGATCTGGTTTTTTCTTTACCAAGAGCCACTTGAACCCAGCAAGAAGTTCTCAATACCATTTGGAACCCATACCAGCGAACTGCCATCATGGATGTGAGCCAATCCTACTGTCTCCAAAGCTATAGAAGATAGATTTCGAAACTGGAGCTAAAGCTAACTTCACAGGTGTTTCGCGCCTACACGTACTCGACGGCCGCATGGTTGTCGCTTCAAAGTTTACCTCTGATTACCGGGCCGAGCATGATGGTGACCATGCTGCTAGATGAGACTCGGCCTGTTTCCCGTATGTGGCCCACATCCTGAAAGTGCCGCGCGTACCCGTTTACAAGCCGTGCTAATCCTTCGCCAAAGCCATGGAGATATACTTCGCCCGATGTCTCGGCTTCAGCTTTCTCACTATCGCCGTTCTGACCGTGATGCTAACCGGCTCCATCCCTCTGACGGCCGACATCAAGGAGTCTGTGACAACAGAGGAGGACGATCCCAAGGCGCCATACGCTGTGCCAACTCTGATGGTGACCTCTATCTTCCATGCCGCATGTGCATTCTACGCGTACACCTGGTATGTCACCGGTGGACAAGGTCTCTTTGCTGTTGGTGTTGCTGGATACTCTAGTATTGCGGCCATTGGATTGTGGTGTATGCTCTTTGCTAGCAGCCACGGCAAAATCAGTCGCCGTAACGGTGCAGACAAGAGGACGACGGGGTTCCCTTTCAAGAATTCGGAAGCAGCGAAGAAACATGGCAAGGGTCTGTAAGCTGCAGAGGGTGGGGATCAATACTGCGTCTAGCGATTCAATGCGAATAAATGGTAATATGTAACTCAATATCCCAATCTTCGAAATAATATAAATGTGCTATACATTACCAATTGGAAAAAGAGAACTCATAGAAGCCCATAGGAGGCCAGGCATGATTTTTGTACCTGAGAACCTCATGATGATCCGAGCTTCCTTTAACCCCACAATGCCGCTTCAACCGTCCATCTTCTCCTCAAAAGCAGCACGCCTCTCCACAACTTCTTTATGTAATTTACAAGATGGACTCTGAGCTGCGACTGTCGTCGCCCCGCTTGGGATCTTCTATACAGATAAATGACCAGTCTAATCTACAGTTGGGCCAATTTGACCCGGAATCGCAAACCTTCGGGTCATTCCGTCCCCCGACCGAAGCTGAATCACAGCTCCAGAACGCGACGCATGCGTTTATTCGTCCTCCGCGACAAGGCGAGCCTGCGACCAACTTCATCACCACGTCTCAGTCCACACAGCACCAATCGCACCAAGGCCACCCTAGCAATGGACTTGCCTCGCACTTACAACCGCAAGGGCAACCCTCCAGTGGTATACATCAATCGCAGGGCTACAACGATGGCATCGCTCATGCAGCGAATATGAGCGGTGCATTACATGGCGCTGCTGCTGGACAAATGGCGCCTCCAGCATCGCTGTCCCAGAACGAGCTAGCGATGGGAAACAACGCGCATCAAGCTAATAACAGCTTAACAACACTGCAGTCCTCAAGTCAACCGTTTCAACCGGACTTTACCGGGTTAGATCCTGGCCCTACGGATCCGGTGGCCTTCACTGGGCCTGGAGAGCTGCAAGGCTTTAAATTGGTGCCGAACCCTCCACATCTGGACTACTGGAGAGAGAGGTTGTTCAATGTCGATGAAATGATCACCCTGAGCGAAGAGGAGTATGCAGACTCCATTGTTGGGATTATTTCTACCCTACTGGGAGGCTGACTTGCATCATCCTTTTCTACAGATTCCAAACATACTTCCCCCACGTTGACAATGTATACTCTCATCGCTCAACACAGCGGTACAAGCGTAAACCCTTCGTCTCCCATTACTGGGACTGTCGACTCAAAGGACGACCGCCTGGAACCCCCAAATCCGATGACCCAGAAAAGAAGAAGCGCAAGCGTACGGCTAGAGAACGGGATCTCTGCCATGTCAAAATCAAAGTCGTGGAATACTTCCCATCCTCTGAAATAGCAAATACAACCCATGCTGTCGAGCCCTTGCCATCTAACATCCTACCTGGCATGTATACTTTCTCTCTGAATGACGACCCTGCGATCCGAAATGCCCAAACATTCGGTATGCTCACGCCGAACCCTGGTCTACCACCAAATCATCCGGGATCGAATGGTGGGAGATATTTCACTATACAGCGGGTGAATGGTAATGGTGCCAACGGGAAGAATGACGGAGTAGGTGGTGGTCATCAACATACGCTTGAGGAGAGCGACCGTGTCAAAAAGAGTAGTGTGCAACGATATGTTCTGAAGGAAAAGAAAGACAAAAGGACGAGAACGGTATGTTGATCCTGTTTTGTTCATTTGTACCGACGTGTCCCCGCATGTATCCCGCCTACGTCACAAGTCTACATTGACTTCATGTTCTCACATGTCAAAGATCAATTCTTCTTTTTGTTCCCATTTCTTAACATTTTGAATTTTGCAGCTTTAACACCGAATTCACAATAGGACCGAATCATGTCTCGAGCAGGCCAAAAGTCATACCATACAAAAGCGACGGGCCTGGCTGCTGAAACTGCGATCAAACACTCCGCCGATGTTAATCTCAGGCTATATGGGAGCTGCTTCTGGTGAGGACCCCTCAGATTCGACTCGTTCTGACGAAAGCTTGTTGTGTATTGACTTGGCCTGCATGTTTATAGCCCCTTCGTTCAACGGGTATGGATTGCATTAGAACTGAAAGGTATCCCGTACCAGTACATCGAAGTGGATCCGTATGAGAAGCCCCAGTCGCTATTAGAGGTGAATCCAAGAGGACTTGTTCCTGCTTTGCGACACGATGACTGGGGATGCTATGAAAGCAGCGTGTTGTTGGAATATGTAAGAGAGCCAAATAGGCATTTTCCCATTTCCTTCGCTGACCAATCCCTCGCAGCTGGAGGACCTGGGTGTGGGAGCTACAATGCTTCCAGCAGACCCAAAGCTGCGCGCCCATTGTCGGTTGTGGGCGGATCATGTAAGTAGACAGACAAGAAGTCTGTTCTGGTAATCACCACTGATAGCTATCCAGGTCAATCGGCATATCGTGCCGAGTTTCTACCGTATACTGCAAGAGCAGGACCAACAGAAACAGATCGAGAAGACACAGGAGCTGCGAGACGCGATGGAGAAGCTGCTCGAAGCGGCGCATCCCAAGGGGCCCTTCTTCATGGGCCCGCAGATGTCCCTTGTGGACATTCAAGCTGCCCCGTGGATCATTCGGCTGCGGCGGGTGCTGAAACCATACCGAGGATGGCCAGATGCTGAGGAGGGAACCAGGCTGGCCTCTTGGGTGAATGCAATCGAGACCAACCAGCATGTGCAGGCGACAACCAGCACGGACGAGCTGTACCATGACAGCTATGAGCGATATGCCCGTGAGTATCGCATGTCTCCTCTCCAAGGGCACTGCTCACACTCCATGTCACAGAGAACCGCCCAAACACATCCCAGGTCGCAAACGCAATTAACGCAGGACGAGGCCTCCCTTAATGCAAAAGAAAAAAGGTAAGTGACGGCCAGTGTCCTGGGACGAAAATTTATTGGCCAAATGTACATTAGCCTGTTCGAGCACCTCGATTGAAATTGAAGCCACCCCTCCCACTTGCATCAGGGCCTCGAGGACTGCGCATCGGCTGCTGCGGAGCTTGATTGTCGGAGCCGTTTCGCTCAACCTGCGGACGGCCACCTCTTTGTAGGAAGGGTGCATTTGACTTGGCCGAAGTAGAGGGATCGTAGAGATGCCTGGAGGACTTGCTCGAGGCCGACGAGGAATCTCTCTTCTGGTGATCTCTTCCGCCGCCACGTCCTTTGCCTCTCGCTCTGCCCTCGCCTGTTTGAGTTTGACGAGGCGGGGTCGTACTGCCGGGCGATGATGTGCCCGAAGCTGTAGCAGATGGGCTTCCAAACAGACGTTCGCGCACTTCTTCGTACTTCCGCTGCTTCTCTTCACGATTCTTCAGCGCAATAGCATGGCGCTCCTCGGGTGTTGGCTGGGGCGGCTTGGGTTCCTCGTCCGAGTCATCATCGTCGTCCAGTCCGAGTTGGCCAAGTCCAGCCGTTGTGGCACCAATTGTTCTCGAGGATGATGGGTTTCTTGTCACAAGCTGAGGTTTCCGACTCAGCAGTGTAACTGCGGGCTTGAAGTCTTGCTTAAGGGGAACATCGGCGCGCGCTTCAACGAAGTGGAATGTTTCTGTGGATTCGCTGCAACCCAGTTCAGCCTCCTGAACAACCCAAAGAAATGCGGTAGGCGCTAGTTGACGATTGAAACTTACGCTTCAGCCCATAGCTGACGATTGAACTCTGCCTGTTCCGCCCTGCGTTGCGCCTTGGTCACCTTGGATGAGACTTTCTTCTCGGCCGGCGGGGTAGGCTTGGAGTCGAGTTTCTGTAAGCGATGACCATCAGCATGTCATTCATAATTCGCAAGCATTGAGTAGACTTGAATATCAGACTAGTGTCTGTCCCAAATGTCACGTAGACCCCTTGCTATTACATACATCGGCTTGGCTTTCCCATGAATCCTCCCAGGCATCGGGAACTGCACCGGAGTTTGCATTCATTGCACACAGAATGACGGTAGCAGGATTAAGAATAGAGAGGGATATCGAAAACAAATCTAATGAAAATATATGCTAATCACAAAGGCCAGCAATAATTTGTATGTTCATGCAGTATATAGACTGGGGAAGAAAGAAGAAGAAAATTCATGCGAGAGTGAGCCCCCGGGGCCACCGCCTGTCGACCGGTGATCTCTCCACTCCCCGCGCCTTGAGGTTTGCGAACTTTTGAAACTACAAATCGACCATCTAACCCATTTTTGCTAATTTCCAACAATGGCGATTGGTAAGTCTCCCCTACTCCCTCGAATCTATACGATGTAGCCGAGAGAGCAGTGGGCCCGCGATATCGATAGCGCTCCATACCCACATATGCGCCCGCCTCGTCTTCCTTGCTACAAACTACAAACTCGGGGCTACATCCATTAACAAGACCTACTAGACCCAAGAGACCCAGACGGCGACTCTACAATGACCTCTTCCGTCGAGTCCATCCGCCCCGACGACGGCACTAGAAGCGGCGCCCGCACTCCGACCGGCACCAGCCACGCTTCCTCAGCTGGCGCTGATGTATCGGAGCTTTCTCCCCCTGGGTCCCAGACAAAGCAAGAAGCTGGTGCTTATGTCGGTGACATTGCGACTGCGCTGGAACAGCGCGGGGGACAGTCTGCGGAGAAGACTTCCGACTCCAATATTGCGGCGTGGAAGAGCAAGCGCGCACAAGAGGATTATCAGCGTGCGATGGAGTATGTCGTTGATAAGGATTTCAAACTAGGTATGTGGCCTTTCTATGTCTACTTGGTTTAGCTTGTGTCGTGCTCCGTCCGTGGATGTCTGTACAGCGTGCTGACTAGGTTGTTTTCAGATGAATTTGGGGATCCTTTTGATGAACGTGACTTGGAGGAGAAGCTGCTATGAGTCTCTGCATATTTGGAGACTGTGCCACATGGGGCGGCATACGATATGAATAATGAGGTACGACTTGATTCTTTAGCTTGCGGTTCTTTAGGTACATTTGGTCTACGATGAGCCGGCAGTCTTTGCTCACCCGTGAGGGGAATGTGTAGGCGGGATTGCTTCTGTTCACTGTCATACAGCATAGACGAAAGCTACTTCAGGCGAATTCCATGATATCTGGGAGTATTATTTCCTGCCACTGTTGTGCATGGCTTTGCCGGAAAGGCATTCTGTGCCCGGGCTTTTGTCCGAGCTTTAGAGGAATAGATGTAGTAAACCCTCGGAGTCACTGTGTGATTCCAGCCTGCTTTCATTCCTGAGCTTTCCTGGGTTATCAATTCTTGCAGTGCTTAGCTAGTAGGATAGTAGTCTTCGTTAAGATATATAGTCGGCGTATATATCAAACCCTTCACCCTTCCAGCGAGCTATAGCAATGACTGCAATTGCATTAACAGACATCACACGATTCCCAATGAAATTCTATAAAAATAGCCGGCCACTTAGTCTGGTGGTCTTCCCCGATAGTCATTTATATGTCTTTTTGGTAGTATTTCTTGGGGTACTCTCCTCAGTTGGTCATTGTAGATATCTGGTTTATAGATATTTTCTGCCCCTTTCTCAATTTGTATAAACAGCGGAAAAGGGCCAAAAAAGGATTAATCTGTGAAAGCAATTTTTCTAAGGATACCCTTCGATAGGCATATCCTAATGAGGTTCTATACATTCGTGATCGGCATGTCCACGTTGGGCTCATGGCAGTTGGCAGGGCAACGGCAGGTCAACGGCATATCAAAGCAAAACCACCACCCGCTTCATGACTTTCGCATCTATCAGCGACAAATTCGACATTTTACTGAGGGGGTTGCATACATACTTTCGACTTGCATTTTTTTTTTTGGAGACGTCATATTAGATAGCTTGCCTTGATTCATCTAAATTACTCCAACATACTTCGTCGCCAATTCGAATTCCAACGGCTTTGACACATTCCACGCGTGTCAACAACAATGGAGAATCATCCTCCCTCGCCGCAGGCATGGTATGTCAACTCTTTCTTTCTGCCTTTTGATCCGATATTTGTTTTTCTCTTTGTGTCAAGAGAATCATTCGCGCCTCTCACTCAGGGGTTTGGTCTCTTTCCCCTTTATTTTGAGACACACCGCCATATAGACTTGTCGCTAACGCAAGCTGCCTCACGCGCCAGTAGCTCTGCCAACCCTCCCACTGAAAGTTCCTTCAGTTTTACGCCTATCAAAGCCCTGAGCGCTTTGCCGCGACTGTGGGATCGCAAACCTTCGACGCCTGTCCGGGCCGGAGACAAGACACGAAAGCTGTGGAAGCGCATTCGCTTTCCGTTTACCGGCATGAATACCGCGACAGCAGCCCAGGCCTCGGGAATTGGTGCCTCCAAAAACTCGGATTATCAGCGCGGCGTGAAGCGCCTGTGTGTTGACCCCGCTGATGCGGACCGCGAGACTGAGGCTGAGCAACGTGGTCGGTCTTTCCTTGAGACTAAATGGGAGATGCAGGCGTCTCGGAAACGACGTAAGTTGCTTTCTATATTATGCGGGCCGTGTACACATGGCGCATGGCATCCCACAGTCCTGCATTTAGAAGAACCTTTTATCTGATAATTTGCAGGCAAGATGCCCGAATTCAACTTCAACATCCACGAGGATGGTTCCAACGAGGTGTTTGGTTTCACTGCGAACCAGCCGGAAGGGACGCCCAAAGACGTTGTCGGCGACGTAGCTACCAATGCGTCCCCCCAGCCGCGCAGCGATTTGTGGAAGACTTCCAAGACGCCGGTCTACAACGATGCTATGGCCACCGACGAGGATCTTACAGCATCCGACTCGAAGACAGTGCATGATCTACAGTCTGGATCATCTATCCAAGATGCGCCGACTGTGGTCGACAATGCAGAAGAGGACAAGACCAATGTCGTGTCCACCACCGAGTCCGTGCAAGACCTGACACAAGAGCAGGAGATCAAGTTGGTGCGATCGGCACTACGAAGCTCATTGGATGGAGAGGACGCAGCGCTGCTCAACGAATTCCTGTCCAAGGCGAATGCGAAGCGCGCCGCCAAGGCTACGTATCCCGAAGATGCTAAATCAACGGAGATGTCTTCCAGCCCGGAGGAGTCGTCAGAGGTTGAATGCTCAACACCACCACGCCGCGTGTTAGAGGAACTGACAACCAATTCACCTTCACCTGTCAAGTTGCAATTCTCGCCTAGTAAATATGACGCCAAGCGTGGCGTCGATGGCGCCGATGATCCAGAGGATATCATCCCCAAAGATATCAAGGAAGAACAAGCTCCTTCAAGCCCTGCATATCGCCGAAGCACCCGTACCAAAGGCTCGAGCACCCCTAGTATGCGCAACACTATCTCGTTCCGCCGAGCCAAAGGAACAGAATTCGTTTTTCAACAGCGAACTGAGTCCCAGCAGGTGGCTATGGCCACAAAGCGCAATACACGGATCAACAAAGGCAAATCTGTAACTCCCATGGTCGCACTGGAAGCTCTTGCTCAACAGTCTAGCGAGGAAGGGCTTCAGTCGGACAATCTCCAGAACGAGGGCTCGAACCACAAGGATACTAACTCCCGTGGGCTGGCCAAACCCCGAAAGCAAGTGTCGTGGAATGAGGAGCGCATGGCCGAGTATGAAGAGTACAAAGAACCAATGGACGAGGAAGATGAAGAGGGTGACCGATGCACGAATGACGTGGGCGCAACGCCTCGCCCGCGACCAGCAAGCAAGTGCTTGGCGAAGAAAGCAGAGTCCGGTCATCGAAGCAGCCGTAGCCAAACGCAAAAGGCAGCCCACAATGCAGACAGTGGAGCCACCGAAAGCGGCCCAACCGCCCCGACTACTGCACCTGCTACCTTAACCCCGCGCTCTCGCCGGGTGAGGCGTTTGGGTGACTCGGGAATTCTGGGGTCTGGCACTCCAGTCAAGACTGGAAGTCGCAGCACAAGCAAGCCTCCCGCAGCCACGGCGTCCATAGCTGCTGTTGCCCCTTCCACACCTACCAAGGGCCGCCGCAAGCTTGCTCCCAAATCCCCCATTTCGTCCAAGCTTCCCGCACGAGCCTCTACGAGGGCTAATAAGACCACGGATCAACCTTTCGTCAGTGGTATCCCCACTCGCAGCTCACAGAGCACGGACGATGGACAGCGACAGAGTATGCTTCAGATGAGCGCAGGGTGCACGCCCACGGCTCGGCGTGTTCGGTCGAGATCTTGATTCTCACTGAATATGTTCTATTCTTGTTGGATTATATGATTCTTGTACCTTTCTGGCCAGTCTACGGCCCCTTCTATACCCCGTCCCCATTGTGACGCTCTTTATTTATCGGGGGAGTTGCTGTTTTTGAGATACCACTTGCTTCTGTTTTTCTTCATTCTATGTATGCATTTTTATTGAACACGAAACTTTTTCACTTCATCTTGATCAAGATAAGATTATCTGCACGGTTCACCTGCCTTATGCAGAATGACGTCTGTGCCGTTGCGCCACGCTGCCCCTCCAAACTTCGGGATTTGTGTGAGGGGCATTCGATTTTCCAATCTTGGAAGGTTGTCCTGTTCTCTTTTTTGGGGGCAATCCTCGTGTTGCATTCGCGTAGTCTTAGCTTATGCACCTAACCGCTTTGACAAGCTTGGGCTTTAGGATAGTGCAGCGGGCTGCGCATCTGTTCCGTTGATCCCTGCCAGTGGCTTGCATCGGTCCTTTTTGAATTGAGTTACCTCCACACAAAGTACAGGTTGCCTTCTAACATTTGAAGGTTGTTACCTGTACTCTGTACTAGTAGTTGATACATGCTGATCTCTCTTGATATTTGCAAAGTGACTGCATTGGGATTTGCAATGTCTTTGACTCAACGTATCTTATGGATGCAGTTGTATTTCACATGGCGTCCTACCTCGCATCGAGGGCGTACGTTGTGCTACGAGCATGTCCAATATGAATCCCAACCCAGACTCTGCACCATCTCAATAGTGCAGCAATATGCTACCCACTACCCCATTGTAGACTCGGAAACAGGCCAACAAACTTCGACTATGTATCACAATCCCCCGAAGTTCTTCCCCTATCGGGTCAATCGGGACATCCGATCTCAACACTCGGCATCAGACGAACCCGACCCAAAAGTCTCAGGTAAAAAGTCAAAGAGTGTTTCATTACAAAAGGAAATGAGGCATTAAATCCCGTAAATAGTAAATGAACCCGGACACTGACCCAAAAGAGAAATGGCACTATACTAGTACAATACATAGAGACTACAAATGTACTCGGCGGGTAAACCAATAGCGAATAAAAACCGCAAGCGCTAAACAATATTCAAGGGAAAATGTACAACATCCAAATAATCAAAACACCATTACCCTATTCGGCGTTTCGGTGTTAACAGCAACCAGTATGCCCATCTTCTACTATCCATAGCCCAAGGACATCCGACATTTCCCGGGTTGGACAGTAGTCAGCAACGCTAAGGCCCGATGCGGTAAGCGCGCGAGAACGCTAAGCCCCTTGAGTGGCGCAGGGGGTTCCGAGAGCCACAAGTCAACGCGAGATGACATCGTTTGCAGGGCTCGGAGCACACTGCTCCTGTTTCTGCAAATGTCCGCTTTTTAGGGTTGTATTTTTTAAACTTCAGGTTGTTATATGTTATATGTTGTACTGTTATACTCCGTACTTATACAACGGTTGTATGGACACATGTGCACCTTTTTTTTAGGCTGCAACACTATATTTCCGACTAACCTTGGAAGGGGTTGCCTTGTCAGGTACAGTGTAACCCTAACGGGTTATAATTTATAATTTATCTTTTTCTTGGTTTTTCATTTGAGGGTAATTGGCTTGGATTATTGGTTGAGGACAATGCTTCGCTATACTTCCGGGGAATACATAGTAGTACACGACACTGTTACAACTGCAGGGTCCTTTTGCAAATTTTTGCGGGATTCCATTTCAATTATTTTATTACCAGCGGTCTCTCAATATTGGGTGTAATCTTATTCCAGGTTCATTTGGTCCGACTCGCCTCGTTCATTGGATATAGGCCATATTCATGGGTGGATCTTGTGCGGGTGTTTGGGCCTACGAAATGAAGGCTGTGGCAGCCGGTGTGTGAGGTTGGCTGATTAGTGGCCAAATGAAAGAGCTCAAAAGGTCCCGAGTTATAGGTTGTTCAATCTACGGTACAGCTGAAACACAGTAAATAAGAGTGAGATCAATGGTATGTCCAATTCATCTAACAGGGTTCGTAGTCCGTTCATTAACTCATTTCCACCCGGAATCCCCGTTTGGGGGTATTATTCTTGTCTTTTTGTAAATGTCACAAAATCTAAATGGACAGACCAGAAGCAGTCTCCTCGGGCCAGACATCGTAGCCGAAGGTATCCCGCATGTTCACGAAGCGGCAGTGGTGGGTCTTGGCCACCTCGTTGACAGCCTCGAAGTCGGCATCGTTGAGCTCGATGCTCTTGAAGTTGGACTCGATGCGCTTGGGGTTAGAGCTCTTGGGGAGGACACTGTAACCACGACGCAGACCCCAGGCAATGAGAACCTGGGCGAGAGTGTTGCCGCCCTTCTCGGCAATGTCGTTAAGGGTCTTGTTCTCGCTGACACGCTCGCCAGTCGTGGGGACCTGGTTCTGGGATCCCAGAGGCGAGTAGGCCTGAGGCAGGATGTTGTGGGAGAAGCAGTACTGCACCAGCTCGTCGTTGGCCAGGAAGGGGTGAATCTCAATCTGGTTGACCATGGGCTGGACCTTGGCGAACTTGGCCATGGCCTCAAGCTGGGGGATGGTCCAGTTGGACACACCGATGGCCTTGGCCTTGCCGTCGGCGTACAGCTTCTCCATGGCGCGCCATGTCTCCTCGTGGTTCTCGGTCAAGTCCTTGAGGATGACGTACTGTAGAAGGTTAATTGGGAGCTGCTCGTGTGCTTGCGGGGAAAGCTTCTCTTTACCTTTCCATCAGGGCCAATCTTGGGCTTCTCCTGGCCATCCTTCTCGGCAGCAATGGGCCAGTGGACAAGGAAGAGGTCAACGTAGTCGAGCTTCATACGCTCGAGAGAGTCGTTGATGGACCAGAGGACGTCATCGTAACGGTGCAGGTGGTTCCAGACCTTGGTGGTCACGAAGATATCCGAACGCTTGACGGAGGGGTTGGCCTTGAGGAAATCACGGATACCTTCACCGACCTCATCCTCATTGAGGTAGAACCAGGCACAGTCAAGGTGACGGTAGCCAATGTTGAGGGCAGCAGTGACGGCGGCGTAGGTCTCGCCCTTAGAGCCTTCGCTGGCGAAGGTACCGAAACCAACGGCAGGGATGGTCACCCCGTTGCTCAATGTGAAAGTCTTTCCAGATGACATGATTGAAATTTAGTTTGAATATAGTTAAAGAATTGAAAGAGAGGGAAGATACGAGCTGTTGGAAGATAAGAAGGTGAAGAGTGGGGGAAGCTTGCGAGCGATGACGAGGGAAGTGGGGTGGAGGGGTTGGAGGGGTTGGAGGGGCAGGAGAACCTTGGAACCTTGGGAATGGGAATTATATAATTTCCGTTTGATTATTGAAATTTCAATTGAACTTTGCATTGCAATGTGCTTTTTATATTGCACTTGCATACAGAATATACGTATATTGCAACTTAGCCTTACTTTCCTTTTCTATACGTCGATCCGAGACCCTGACTCTTGTTCTTTCTTTGAAGATCACCGTGCCCTGACAAAATGAGAACTAGAGAGACAAATTTATAAAATAAAATAAAATGTTAAATAAAATAAAATAAATATGTCAGAAAAATTATTAAAATAATAATAGAAAAATGTAAAAAGCGCAAAATTACCACTGGTAATTTTCAAACCTCCTGACTATGACATCACCAACCGAAACGGTGTTTTGAGCGTTTGGCCTGATCGTCATCGGCTCCATCGATCTCATGTCGGTCCACGGGCGAACTGCGCTCCAGTCCAATCGTCCGTCCGACTCAGGCCTCTTTCTACCCACTCGGCGTGCTGCGTTGCTTCAATACTCGGCCCAGCAAGTCTGGTCCTGTCCAATCAACAGCTTTCTGATTCAATTCGGCCGCGGGAAGGAGAACGTGCCGTGTATTAGGTACATGCAAAGACACCGTGTCAGCCACAATGACGCAGGTACCCTGTACAGGTCTGTCTCATTGCGAGAGAAATGGTCCACCCTTATATCTCTTGCCAAATGATGACGATAATTCCTAGGAATGATGATACCCGGTGAGTGGAGCCCTCGTAACCTCAATGGCAAAATACCAATTTCGTTTGTCTCCATTTGAGTCCGGTATCAGATATGGCTTGTATATATACTCTGCTGTACTCCCTCTTTTGCCATCTTGTATCCTTATCAGTCCATTTTCATTTCTCCTCCTTGTTTTACAACCTCAATTCTTCCCTGAGTCCTGAATCCAGTGACTCCCAAGTAGAAGTTCATCCATCCTTCTACTTCCTCCCCTCCATTTCAATACCTTCATCATGACTCGCTTCGAGGATTCCGACCTCGCAGTCGATCCGGCTTCCCAGGATCCCCGCGCCCAGGATCCCCAGGGTGCTCTATCTCCCCGGGACCAGCGTGCTGCTTCCGGCCTCGCCATCCCATCGGCAAGCGGCAACACCGTCGAGATCCCCGCCACCCGCAGCGCCATCAGTGATGCCGCTCAATTTATGCACAACCTGAGCTTGTCTCCCTCCATGAAGGACCGCCGGGGTTCGCGTAACTCCTTCGGCACTTCGCTCCCTATCCCCCGCTCCCCCCGCCTGTCCCGCCTCTCATCTGCTCAGCGCGGTCGTCCTTCCGTCTCCCGGGATATTCTGGCCTCTCAGGTCCAGGATATTAACAAGGAGAAGACTGCGAAGGCCAAGAACATGGCTTTCGCTTTCGACATTGATGGTGTGCTGGCACACGGTAACCACGCCATTGAGGAGGCCAAGGTCGCCCTCAAGATGCTCAACGGTGACAACGAGCTGGGCATCCGTATCCCCCACATTCTCTTGACCAACGGTGGTGGTAAGACCGAGGAGGCTCGCTGTACTCAGCTCTCCGAGATCCTCGAGCAGCCCATCTCCACCGACCAGTTCATCCAGTCCCACACTCCCATGCAGGCTTTGGCTGAGTACTATGAGACCGTTCTGGTTCTTGGTGGTGAAGGCTTCAAGATCCGCGAGGTTGCTGAGAACTACGGTTTCAAGAATGTCGTCCACCCCAAGGATCTCCTCGCCTGGGACCCCTCCATCTCTCCCTGGGCTACTCTCACCGACGCCGAGCGCGCCGAGGCCAAGCCCCGCGACTTCTCCCAGATGAAGTTCGACGCCATCATGGTCTTCGCCGATTCCCGTGACTACCAGACCGATTTCCAGGTCATTATGGATCTGCTGCTCGCCGAGGACGGCAAGCTCATGACCAAGGCCAAGGATCCCGTCGCCACCCGCATCCCCATCTACTTCTCCCAGGGTGATCTTCTCATGCCCACTGAGCACAAGGGTCTCCCCCGTCTCACCCAGGGTGCCTTCCGTATCTCCGTTGAGGCTCAGTACAAGACTCTCACCGGTGTCGACCTTGAGCGTGTTGTCTACGGTAAGCCTGAGCGTGCTACCTACACCTATGCCGACGAGGTCATGAAGGCCTGGATGGAGGAGCTCCACGGCGTCGCCCGTCTGCCCGATAACATTTACATGGTCGGTGACAACCCCGCCTCCGATATCATCGGTGGAAACATGTACGGCTGGAACACTTGCTTGGTCCGCACTGGTGTCTTCCAGGGCAAGGAGGGCGAGAACGACCCCAACAGCCCTGCCAACTTCGGTGTCTTCAACAACGTCCTCGAGGCCGTCAAGGCTGCCATTGCTAAGGAGCTTGGCGCCGACTTCAAGCTCAAGTGGGACCCCAAGGTCAACCCCGTCACTCACGGCGAGGGTGCCTCCGCCATTGAGTAAAAAGGGACGCCCTGATCTTTTCACGCTGAAACGAAACTCAAAAAAGACATGTGATACTGGGCTTGAGAAGGATTTCTCCCGTGGCGTTTTCCTGTTTCATAGAATTCTTTTCTTTCCACCGTTTATTTCTCTGATGCATGTGCCCCTTGGATTTTTGGGGCTTAGGACTTCTGATATCCTTTTGTCACGTCGGTTTGGCTTGAGAAAAGACTGAGATTTACTTTCTACTTTTTACAATGTGGATGGTCGGTGGATTCGACCTGGCTTTTCTTCCCCTTTTTTTAGACTGGATTCCTACATTTCATGTGCCATGATGCGAAGAAGCTTTTGTTTTGTCTTTTCCCTTTTTTTACACATTTCCGCATGCAGTTATTCCCCCAATATCCCAATACCATATCATGCAATTTTCATCATTGATGTCGTCAATCGGTCTTTTAAACTATTTTGTAATTTTCTCTTTCTTGAAATCTGCGTATTTTAAAAAGTTTCTATTTTTCCAGGCGTTCAAGTTTTAAAATGCAATCATTGACGACATGGTGATGTTATCCTAAGGGAGTCCCTTGATGGCAGAGCTCGTGTGGAGACCTTCGCTACTCTCTTCCCATGGATACGATACTCCGTATAATATTCTTTCGATACTTGACCTTTACACGGCACAGAAACAAACATTGTTAAAAGCAGTATACATAATTTACACAGGGCGTTTATCAAAAACACATACTACCCATCGTCAATTTTCTAAACTTCCACGTCTAGACCACGAATGTCTCGGGAAAGCCAGGAACTTCTACTAGAAGAAAAAGAAGCACAAAACCCTAACACATAGCCAAGATACCAAGACACTTACCTCGTATCTAACCGCCAGAGTGGCAAACAACACTACCCGGAATCTTCTAAGACATGCACGTTGTGAGTCGGGTAGGTACGCATATCTAGATCATTTTACGTTCTACTCCAGGCTTCTAGACCAGGTGTTTGAACGGGTATGCATGTCTTGCCCCAGCAACGAGGTACCGGGACGGGACTGTTGTCTCGGGTTGCGTTTGCGCTGGTGGAATTGTTCTCTCGGGAAGGTTGTGGCTGGAGTACCAGAGACATTGCCCACCCATACATCATAGGATATGTGTGTGCCCGGATATCGAACTAGGCATGGCGAGAGCCGCCAGGTCTCTCGTAGACTAGAGTGGACACGATCATGCATGTCTACTTCACTTTCTCTATAGCTATTAATGAGTCGACTTGGAAAAATAGCTTGTCTCACGCTATTGCCGCAAATTATAGCTCTCTTCCAAATTCTGACCTCTATTCTCTGGATCATGATATGCTGATAGTATGCTCGTGTGTCTTACGACGTGGGTCTAGATCTAGTAGTAAAAACAAAATACCATGTTCCCCTAAATCTCACTTCCCTATGTAGAAAGGGACATGGTGTAGAATCGCAACCTTCCGCATAAAAAGCTCTGATTAACCAGTCTTGGAATAGGTGTTTGTCATTACTGCCTTGCTTTCCAGGATGACACTAGATATATTCAGCTAGCTAGCCTCAGTTTACAAGAAAAAGGAAACAGAAAGAAATTATCCGTTTGATCCATCGTCTCACATTCACTCAAGAACCCATGAAACCCTACTCCTTTCCGTTGTGTCTGGGCAATCGAGTTTCATTGATCGCCGTTGTGATTATTCCCTTGGGAAGTTGAGTTCTCCCCATTGAGGTTCCGGGCATAGCGAGCTGATTACAGCCTATCTGCAGCACCCGTCGTCGTTGATTGCATCGTGTTTGACGGGTCCCGGGTAGCTGACCAGGGGCAATTGAATTAGTTTCTCAGGCTCTTTAACATGGTACCAATAACTATGTATAGGAAAATCTTGCATTGACAGGAGTGGAAGTGCTCCCATAGGTCTTTAAACAGGATAGATGAGTTTGTTGATGCTCGTAGTATTGCTTCTGGGGATGGTTCATTCCTGGGTTATATGCAACTATTGTCAGTACGGTGAAATTCCAATCAGTAAGAGAGAGATATTACCCTCTGCGTGCTATTTTCCGTTTCATAAACTTCAGCAGAAGCCGAAATGCAGCGAAGCGAATACTGCAGTGACAAAGGTGTTCATCGAGTTCCTGTGTTTTAGATTATCGATGAAAGGGAAGCCCTTGAAGGACCAGGTACCTCGATGGTTAGACTCGCATGAGTCCAGGGGGTGGCTGCGGAGACAGGGCAAATAGGCGAGTGTACGTCCCCAACTCGCATCTTCATATATGTCGAAGTGAGGAGGTTATTGCTCGGTATCAGCAAGTGAAGAGTGCCGAGGAAATATAATGTGGATCTGCTTTGTCCTCAAGCATGCTTCACAAATTGGTATTTGACATCCAGCCACTTGGTCCCTTTGTTGTATGAATCTCTGTTGAGAATAGCGACGGCATTGTCGCTGTCCGTACAAATACGGATTGGCTTCGTATCATCCAGCAAGCAGAGCTAGAGAAGGATTTTTCTTGGGTATAGTGCTTCTCGCACTGCTCCATCAAGAGCAATGTACTCCGCGACAGTGCTTCCTGTCGCGACAATGTCTTGTTTTCGTGAGCTCCAAGAAACTGGCGCTCCGGCATAGTTAGTAAAATACGTATGCCTCGGTGGATTTTCCATCCTCGCAGTTGTTAAACGAGGAGTCAACATAGCCTATCAGGCTTTGGTTTTGGATTCCGTCTGTTGAATTGGACTTTGCAAGCTGTAGGCCAAAGTGAGGTGCACCTTTCAGATAGCGCAGCAGCTGAGAGGGAGCTTCCAGGTCTTGCTTCCTGGGATTTGCAGTACCATTGTACATTAACAAGCAAAATAAGAATGAAAAAATTGAGGGCAAGGGCCGGTTGCCAGTTAAGTCTTCTGATTAGTTAAATTCTTCATTACCATTCTTAACAAGTCTTGTTACTTGGACGGAGGTCCTGGGTGTTTACCTAGGGTTTCTATATAGTCCAGGCAGATCTGGTGTATGTGGGATGATGCAGTACGGCTTTTCAAGGTTGGATACTCTTCGCATATGAATGGAGTATGATATTTGTGATACTGTTATTACAAAAGACCCATCGCTATTGATGCGCTGCAGCAAATGATTGCTTCTAAGAAACGCAGGGTTCCAAAAGTGTTATATATTTGGACTGCCGACGAGTGGGGTTTACTATATTTATCCTCAGCAGACCAAACGATGAAGAACTTCCTACTTGAAGACAAGGGTTCATAATTCTTTCCTGGACTATGTACCCAAGGACGTATAATTCACATATATACTGATATAGAACATGATGTATCCTATCGAAGGATGTCATTGGAATAGCAGGCGAGCTGGATACCCAGACTTGTCATGGCGGCTTGGACGTTTCCCTGGGTTGTCTTAAGGCTGAGCTAGCCTTGATCCATCCATGATCTGCCCCCTTGGCCCGACTCAGATTACAGCCCGAGATACTGCGGGACTGATCGAAACGAAAACTAGAATTGCTGCGAGTAGGCCATTGTCAACATCTGTTCATGTCGTTTGTGAAAACAAGACAAATTCGCACGCAATATGTCATGATGGTTCCAGGCAATGACATTGTTCTTTTCCATTCAGTATCCACATAAATTTCAACATTCCCAAAAATACGTAGTACAATCGGGGTGTCAGGTAATAGGAAACGCTTTAAAAAACGTTCATCAGGGAAAAGGTAGATTCTCACAAGGCACGATTCGAACAACAAAACCAAGGGGTACTCACAATTATAGTCAGACCATTTGGCTATAAGGGGTGACATTCTTTGTTGAGCATGAGTAGTTAGTTATTGAATGGTTAGTTCAAGAGCACCAAGAAACACGGAGTAGAGCAAGGAGAGAAGGATCAAAATCAGATCTGCCTCCTTGTGTGTCGAGCAATGCGGAGGCCTTGGCGGCAAACGTAATCCCGCGGAAGTGCTTGGCTGGCATGCAGTCAAGCCCGATGCTGTGCTCACATGCTGTACTCACTCCGACAGCCAAACCCAAGAGGCCAGGAGAGAGCTGTGACTCGAATGAGGCCAACGACCTATCAAGGCTTTGGATTCAGACTGGGTTGCATCGCTCCCAGGTTGTTCAGTTGCAGCGCGAGAACTAAGCCTTTGCCAACACTGTTGGGCAAGTCGTACCAACCTTGGATGCAATGCTAGTCAGCAATCTGGTCCGACTTCAACTCAGGATGGACAAGAATGCAGGACCGGGCTGGGCAGAAGCCGAGAGATTCCAACCTTGAAAGGATGGGAGGCAGTAAGCGGGGGATATGTGTACATATTTAATGGGAGAAACTATAGGCTTGGCTTTGACGATCGACTGCATAATCGTGGCATTACCGTGGATCACCGGGCTTGGCTGGGAGTCGGTGAGAGTATGTATATTGTATGTTGTACTTTCGTACTATGGAAGTATGGAGGAGCAGGGAGTGGGAAGTACGAAATTTGGCCAATCCCAGTCCACCATAGCCGGAATCCCGAGACTTTTGAATTGACTTGCGGAGGACTCCGAACTTGAGGGATCCAATGTGAAAGGGGACACGGGCCGTAATAATATCAGGTGACGGGAATCAGTGGTTCTCATTATGTAATAGCGCGTCTATCCCCGCATCCCCAAAAACAAAAAAAAGAGGCGAATCTGCCCAGGGCTGTTGATATGTTACCTAGTTAGCTGCATGGAATAGCTAATTGTTAGGTAATAGCAACTCTGTATCCAAGGCGGATGCATCGGACTCTTTGATCTGCTGACCTGTCACTTTTTAAGAAAAATATTGAGGCTACGTAGGGACATCTGTACATCAGTACCCGTGGATCTAGCTAGGTAGGAAGGTTTGAGATTATGTCATAGAATTCATAGCCTTTTTAGTAGGTACAGGCATGTAGATATAAGTATGTAACTATTCCAAAGTCATATTCCTAATTTGCCTAGGTGCATCTCTAAATTATAAAAATATCTCTGTCAGGTCCAAATGTGGGCAAGTGACGCCATTTTTTCCGCATGCATAAAAAAAAAAGAAAAAAGCAAATGGGGTCTGCAGGGGTAGCTTGGGGAACTAACACGAACTTAATCAGTCTAGTTGTGATATAAGGAAGTATAGCATTGATGTATGGAGTATATAATTTTGATATATCAATGTATATTCATTTACAAAGTAGTACTCAACTCTTTAATTTTCATATTCATATAGTTACATATTTAAAGAAGAATAATGATAAAAAAGAAAGTACAGATCCGCCACCGTAATCAATCAGTTCACCCGTTATTCTTTTTATTTTTCTATTTTTTATAAGAAATAAAATAAAAAATAAAAAAGTTCGCCCCATGTGGCCATGACCCGTGGGTGCATTTCTTCTTCATTTCAACCTTCAACTTCCTTTCACTCTTTCTTCATTTTACGAATCTCCAAAGTCGAAAGTCGAAAGTCTTGGAATATCCTCGGAAAAAGCCCATCTTACCTCCAAAGTTGTGCAACACCGGTTCATCCGTTTCCGTGACTAACAGCTTCGTTTTTTTTTTTCTTCCCCGCCCACTCTTTTGAGGGAGCCCTAAAACTTGCCCTCTGAACACTTCTGTTGAGGACCAATTTTTTTTCTTTTTTCACCAAAGAGAAAGCCATTTGATTTTTAATTTCGGTAGACTTATTTTTTTTTTTGTGTTTCCACCTGCTCCAAGGTACTCCACTAGTTACTGTACACTTAGGGCCCTTTATAGAGGGCCTAAATCCTCTTCACCATGACCTCCATTACTCCTGCCCCTTCGCAGTCCAAGCCGGCATTCCCGCGACTTTCTTCAATTCCCTGTGGTGATCACTTCCACTCACGCGACTCGTCTCCCTCACCCTGCAGTACCCCAGACGGGTCCAGGTCGAGCAGCCAGCGTCGCCCCTCATTCGGTTCTATCAAAGAAGACACGGAGGACGGTACGTACCGGCAATGTGCGAATCCGGGCTGGAGGCTGACGTGATGGGTAATCTAGGAATTGCGCAATCCTTCGTGGACACCCAACAAGCACCATCTCCCAAAGAGCAAGACCAACAGCGCAAGGTTGAGCGCCCCTTCCAAATGCAACAGACCCCGGACTTCTGCTGTCCTTGTGGTGGATTCCTCGGGTGGAAGCAGATTCGATTGGGCGGGAAGAGTTTGAGCCGCAGCTACAGCGATCTTCGTGGACTTGGAAACCTACAAGCAAAGGGATGGGCATGGGAAGCCCAGGAGCCTGAGAAAATGGAGCTTCTCCCTCCCAAGGTCCCGGAGGCGGAGGTTCTGCAGCAGACCCCTCCCGGTACATCGGCTTTGGAGAGGCTCCCTCCAGAGGTTCTTGGTAAGCAGTCGCACCTGCCGTTCTTGCTTCATGTGCTAACTCCTGGTAGACCAGATCATCTCTAACCTTGCGATCGATCTTCCACCAAATGGATACGCCCCTCGAAATGTGGATTTGGTCTCGTGCCTGCTTACCTCCCACACGTTGCACGCTGCGACTTTGGGTGTTTTGTACAGGAACATGACTTTCCCACACTCCATTATTTTCTCCAAGGCACTTAACCATATGTCGCAGTATCCGGCTTTGGGGACATTGGTGCGCCGTCTGGACTTCTCGCACTTCACCTCCGTCGGTCTGGGTCGCACTAAGCAGATGAACGCTGAAATCCAGAACCTGACCTCCAGGACCCTCTTGCAGTGCTTGGAACTTCTACCCAACTTGAAGGAATGCCTGCTGCAGGAACACCTGGAAGGCGACATTAGTGTGGATGTGATCCGGAAGCTCTTCATGGGGCTGCCGAACTTGCGCGCCGTGGATTTCTGTGGTTGCTCGACTCAGGCATTCTCTGGGGTTTTCCAGGAGGCCTTGGTCGGTGGGCCTGCGCTGTCCATGACCTTGCCCAACCTGAAGCGGCTCTCACTTCACGAATGCAGCACTATCCCCGCTCCCATGTTCGACTACCTCCTCCCGCGATTGGTCAATTTGACGCACCTTGACCTTACTCACACTCAAGTTAACGATTCAGCCCTCGTCGCCATCCCCGAGACTGCCCGTATCTCGCATTTGAGCTTGTCCCGATGCACGCGCCTCCGACCCTGCGCCCTGGTTAAATTCCTCACCACCCACCCGTCGGTTAACGAGTCCCTCGTTTATTTGAACTTGTTGACGGACCCGACCCGCTTCCGTCTTCTGGAAGAGACGGATGTTTCTGCTCTGCTGCCGAACCTTCCCGATACTCTCCGCTCCCTTAACCTGGGTGGAGCTAAGGTCACCTCGGACCATGTACCACACTTGGTGCCTCTGACCAAACACTTGGAGGAGCTGGGTCTTAGCTCTGCGGATCTCTCAGTCACGGATGTAAACTCGTTCTTCGGTCGGTACCGCAACCCAGCAACGGGAGTCGAAATCAATGCCCCCAGCACTCTCTGCTACCTCGATCTGGCCAAGGTGCCGCAGATGACCATTGGTGCCATTTTCAACACCAGCACTTGTTTGCTGCTCTCGGACCAAAGCTACCCCTTGCAGGTCGTTGAGTTCAGTGACAAGATTATCACCCCGCTGCGCGAGCGTGCTAAGACCCAGCGTGTATCCGTTGGCTGGACTGTGCGAGACCTTGGCCGTCGTGGCTGGTACGTTCGCGAACCAGCCTCGATGCCCCACGAACCCCTTGACGATGGTGCCCGCTACTGGAAGATGGGTGCGCGCTGGTGGGGTATGCGCAAGATCCCCATGGCCGTTGGCGAGGTCGGTGGCCTCTACGGCCACTACATGTTCAAAAAATGATCTACTATGAGCGTTCTATTTTCGGAAAAAAAAGAAAGCGTTTTGGATGGGTCGTTTTTCACTTTTGCTAATACCCTTGATTTGATATCCTTCATTTTCACGGCTTGCGTTTCGTTGGAGGGGTATTGCTTCTTATTGCTTATTGTTTTTCTTTACCTTTTTTTTTTTTTGACGATCATGAATGATGATATCCGGTCTATGCATGGCGGCGCGCAACATGGTTTACGAATTTCGGCATTCTGGCTCCTGGCTTCGGGTTCGTGCTCTCGGTCGCGTTTTGTCTTTTGGTTTTGCATAGCATTGGGATCTATCTCTTCAGCGGTGTCTGGTTTCTTTTTTTGTTTTCTCTCATATCACTGGCTTCATATGGCGTTACTGTATCTATCTGGATCTTTGCTACTCTGCTCATAAATACCTATTTAGTCTCTACTCCATCTTTTTATAAGCTGTTTCGTAGACTCGGTCTGACATAGCCTGCCTGCCTCGTCGCTATACGTACCATTTTTCCTCTGCCGCCGCTTTTAGTGAGAGCACTCAGAGTCAGGCTCACTGAGTAAGTACCACTGCGGTCCCAAATAGGCAACTAACCTGGCGACAAACTTCCTGACCTCTTGTCCCCTCTCCTCATCATCACCTCTCTCTTCATCAGCTATCTCAGTCTCAAATCTCCTTGGCTAACTCTTTTGCCTTCTCGACCACCGCGCTGAACTGCAGTCTGCCACTACTCGCCTTGGCTCTATCGATGGAATGCTCGGGTGGTAAGTCGTGTTTCCCGTACCAAGTTCACCAAGAAAATCCGATTTAATCCAATCAAGAGTACCTCTACAAATTTCTCAAGGCACTGAAGTCCCAATCGGAAAATGAAGCATCCCAAAGACTCTGGGTTGAGTCACTCCTCTCCACCGTCCACTTCCAAGTGACGAAGGGACACATGCTCGAGCCATCACCCCTAGACGTCCAATCTCGCTTTGGTTCTTCTTACATGGGTGTATGTGGCAGTTCTACTAGGGCTCGCGAACATGGACATGGTGAACGTTCTTTTTGGTACGGGGCAGAGGACAAGAGCATCAATTTCCTGGCTGTGATGCGACCCTCAAATGTTTTGAGTACCAAGGCAATCAGCTCAGAGATGATAAGGCTTACGGGTGAGCTTTGTACCATGGCATTGCACTTCCGTCATTACTAACTAGCCATAGGTGTGATCCGTACCGGCCAGAGGCGTCTGAAGAAAGAGGGCCGCATTGCATATGCACTTGCAACAGATGGTGATCTCTTCAGGTTCTTTCGCATGAGAGAGGAGGGCCAGGCATGTATACTAAGATGCATATAGGAGATTACCTGGTGCTAATGATATACATAGACGGCTGAAACACAATGCTGGACCGGAAAATACCACGAAGATACCATTGCGATCCTCATGTCGATCTTTGATGATGCTTTGGCTCCGCCTGGTGCTTGTATGACGTCCCCTACAGCACGGGAAGTAATCACCGGTAAGAATTCATTTCGACTTGCAGGTTGTGGACGAGCTGCCTTTGCTAGGCCCCGATCTCACAGACGAAGTGCAAATCACCAAAGTACTTATGAACCGATACTGACAAAGATTATGAAGAAGAAGAAAACCGCAGAGATCAGAAACGTATACACGCAATGGCTGTACGCGTGGGCGTGAGCGTGTATATGGATGTGATACAGAAACTGCCGAACCCGCTCAGCAATGAAGCGGAAGAAAGGACTCTCAACCTAATCAGGGTGGTGATACTTAGAGCGATAGCGAGGCCTGGCAAGGTGACGCAGGCAGGCTATTGCGATAATGGCTTTCCTGGTTATGGGCCGGTAGTGATGAGGAACTTCGCCGCTGGGCTAAAGAAAGTGCTGGAGGAGGTTGACTTTGTGGACTACAACTACAACCACAACCAAAAAGTGCTCAAGGATGCACTTCGGAAGGCAATTCTGAAGGAAGCCAGGCCCATGTTTGAGGAGATACTCATCGAGGTGCGCAAAAAGAAGTTGGAGAAGTTTTTCAAGTACGGGTAGGATATCTGCCTGGACTTGCAGCGTCGATTGAAAACGGTCTACCTGAATCTATGGGCCAACCTGGGAACAGATCTGTGTTGCAGTTGATTAGTATGTCTGAAGCATCTTGTTTTTTTGTAAACTATCAACCAATATTCTCTTTCCCTTGGTAGTTCTTGCCGTATTTCCTCACTCCATCTTTTATTCTTGAGTATAAGCCATTGTTATGTATCTATATCCACTCACGTTGTTTACAGAAACTCTCGCCTGAGAGAGCTTTGGCACATTGGTCACTATTGTTTCTACGTGTGGCCACAAATCCAACTTGCCAAAATCAAGCCAAACAAATAGATAAGAGAACAAAATTAAGCATAAATTCAAAAGGTCCTTCTCATGTTCACATAGACTAAACCTGACAAATGAAACTGTAGCTCCATTCACTTAGGGCTTGGCTGCCAGGTGACGCTTGGCAAAACGTCAAACGTCATGTGATGAACCGCAGAAGAGCCGCATTACTCGTTATTGGTTTCACCTCTGCACGCCCTGTCATCACGAAGGTCTCAGACCCTCCTTGCTAACTTCCGCCCTTGGGGAATTGCTCATCCCGATGGGTGGATGCGTTATCGCCTTTGAAGACAGTGCAAGCTGTCAAGACACGCGACGATGTCACCGAGGGGAGCGGCCTCTTACAAGAAGAAAGATGGGACCATAGCTATATCTGCAGATGAGAAGTCAGTCTCATGGAGTCCTGCAGTTGCAGGGGCTGGGAACATGATCACAATTCCCGTGGTCAACATAACTAGTACGCAGTGACTCCAAGGCCGTGTATTTGTCTCTTTGCTGACTCGCGCGACTGCCAGATCTACAGCAGACCCCAGCCTCGAATCCGAAAGTGATGCTCAAAATTTTTGCCCAAGCTCCCGATGCGCCTCCCGATAGTACCCCCGATCAATATGTCTTTCAGTTCACGGCTGGAGCAGACGCCCGCCCGCAGGCCGATGTCATCAAAGACACATTGAGTGCTCGGATCAATTCAGCGAAGTCGGCCACACCATCCCAGACGCCGGGGCCTAGAGGTGGTTCCGAGGGTCTGTCAGCTGCAATGGCGATTGCGAATGCTGTGACATCCGCGGGGACGTCGAAGAGTCCTTTGGACGACGAGAATAAGCTTCGGTCCGACATAGAGCTGCAGCAGTCGTTATTAAGATCCGATTCAAATCTGCAGCGGATGTTTTTCGAGGGCTTGCACACAAAACCGGAAGCCTTGTCGTCCGGATCATTCGTTTCACAGTTCTGGTCAACACGACTGCATTTACTGCGAGCGCACGCAATCGAACAGGGCCAAATCCGTGGCTCATATAATGTGCTATCATCACTTAAGCCTCGAGTCGAGGATAACGTGACACGATTGAATATCAGCAAAGAGCAAATCCAGCTCATCTTCTCACAACACCCACTGGTTAAACGCGTGTATGATGAGAATGTGCCGAAACTCAGCGAGCAACAGTTCTGGTCACGGTTCTTCCAGAGTCGGCTGTTCAAAAAGCTGCGCGGAGAGCGCATTACGGAGGCCGACGCAACCGACGCCGTGCTGGACAAATACCTCCGAACGGATGAGGGCGCTAAGCCGGACCGGGACACAAATATCCATCACTTCTTGGATCTGGCTGGCAATGAACTAAACCACAGTCAGCGTCGCGGAAACCGACCTGAACTAGATATGAGACCATCTGGCGTCGACAAAGTGCCCATTATCCGGACACTGAACAGTCTTAGTGAAAAGATCATGGCCAATGTGGCTCCGGCCGACGGTGATATGAGTGCGCCGATAGGCATCAACGAAGAGGCATGGAAAAAGCTCCAGCTGCAGGACCTTCGCGGAGAAGAAGCGCAAAGTCGCATCACTTTAAACATCCGTGATCAAAGTCGGTTCTTCACTCATGGCCAGGAGGAGGATAAAACCAAGCAATTTGCGAAACAAGATCCGGACCAGCTTCTTCAGACCCTCCGTGCGGAGATCAATCAAAATCTCCCGTCGCAGGGTAATACACAACTGCGCAAGTTGGTGGACCCGGGCGATGATGAAGACGAGGAGATGGAGGATGCACCTGCTAGCCGCCGACCTGTCGGATCATCTGCCGCTCTGCATGATGCATTCTCTCAGCTCTTGGAAGCACTGCGCGTGCGTCGTGCGCAGATGACCGAGCGAGCAGCATCAGAAACATATGGGCTGTCGATGGCGCTCTTTGACCGCTTGACATTGACACACGCCACAACCACGGAGTTCCTGCACCAGTTCTGGCAGGCGTTTCTATCGGGGAACCCCGACCGCGCTGGGGAGGTCGCGTCCCTAGCGGAGTCTCTTCAGCGAGCAAGAGAGCGTATTGAGGCTGTTGCTAATGACGCAGAGGCTGAGCGGAAGGTCGAAGTCGACCGGCTAAAGAAGCAGGCTCGTGATGTCTACGAGAGCACCGGGCGAAAATTGCGTGTCAACTTAGAAGGCGTGGAGGGTGGCCAGAAGGTTGTGAACCAACTTCTTGGTCCGACGCTTCATGCACTGGAGGTCGCATCGACTCGATATCAAAGAGAATTGGCCGAACAGAAAAGTAAAGAAGCGGCCATAGCTAGTCAAGAGATGGCAGGGACATAGAAGGAAACAACTCTGGCGTTTGATACTGGGGCATAGGGTGTATAATATGATACTACAAGAGCTTCAATGTGTGACTCGTACGGATAATCCGATATCCCATTAATCTACATATAAATTGGCATATAAAATGACATAATGTAGAGACCAAAGTCGGCATGCCGATCTTCCCCGGACTTCGGGAATTTCGTGCCATCTGTCCCCTCAGCTGCACTGAACTTCCTCCAACTCTCCCCCAACCCGGATGACCCTCGAGCCAGAATCACACTAAACAAGAGAAACACAAGGGGCCTCAAGATGCTCACCTCCGGCCTCACAAATGCGCCCCTCACCAAATCCCTCCTCATCTACACGATCGCCTCATCGATCGCCCTCTCCCTCTTCGACATAAAACACCTCGCCGTGATCTATGTATCGCCTCATATCTGGCCCTATGCCCAGTTCTGGCGTGCATTGGCGTGGCAAGTTGCCGGCTTCACCAATTCCACCGAGGCCCTTTTTGCCGCCATGCTAGTCTACCATCTACGGGTTGTCGAACGCGCGTGGGGGAAGCGGAAGATGGCGGTTAGTCTTTTTTCATTTTATTGTCCTCGCTCCTGCAGACACGCATAGAAACATGCAACGAAGGAACAGAGAAGCTGGAGACTTCCGTAAATCTGGAACCCGATTGCTAACATGATCCTGCTTGCCATAGACCTTCCTACTCACCACACTACCCTATACAACTCTCCTCCCGCCAATTCTCCTCGCCCTCCTAATCCGCCCTCTATCCCTAAACAACCTCAATTACCTCCCCTCCGGCCCAACAGCGACCATCTTCGCTCTGCTGGCGCAGTACCACGCCACTATCCCATACACCTACCGCTACCGCATCGGGTCAACATCCTCCTCCCCCGCAGCAAACACGAACAATACCAGCAATGATTCCTCCGATACCACACAGCCACAACCACAGCCAAAACCCCAACCACCAAGCCTATCCCTCCTCCTCTCCGACAAATCAACCACCTATATCGTCGCCGCCCAGCTAGCCCTCTCCCAGTTCCCCGCCATGCTCCTCCCGTCAGCCGTGGGCTGGGTCGTCGGCGTAGCCTGGCGCGCGGAGCTGCTACCGGGTCTGTCCCCGGCTAGCACTGGCTTCCGCATTCCGGCTTGGGTGGTTGGCGAGCAGGAGCGGAGGGGTGGTCCGGACTCTGGGTCTGGTGGCGCGGAGAGAGAAAGGTATGAGGATCTACGACGGAGATTGGAGGGTGAGGTTGCTTCGGCTTCGGGGTTGGAGGGGTCTGGTGCGCAGGCTCAGAGACGTGCAAATAGTGCTGAGGCTGGCGCGTTTGTTAATCGGTTGACTCGTGATTGGTAGAGTATCTTGTTTCTTTGATTGAGCTATGCAAGGCTGGTTGGTCATGTCTATCTGGTATAGATGTACTGCGGATGGGATGGATCATAGGGTTATCTGGGCGCTATTAGACATAGCCTGTTTTCAAAGGCCTATCTTCATACTTTCATTCTCGATCAATTCATGAGCACATGTGGTATCCCCCTGTGCAATTCTCGCCTTTAATTCGTACATACAATACTGCAATACTCTGTGTTTAAAGAGATAGGTACTAATGGACGAAAAGTCAGACAATATCCTCAAATGAATCAAGTCTGTAATACCAACTAGCAAGGCCGTATCTACGCCAGAGTATGTGCCAACTGAAAACACCACATAACGCCATATCATCAACGTCTATGACCTTGAAGGGGGCATATTACCGCCCATTGCGACTCCGTCTCATATTTTCCTTGCACTCGTTACAATACCATTTAACTAATAGAAACTGTTAGCAATCTGGACGATCTCAACAAGGCAAGGAAACTCTTACCATTCTTCCCAGGCGGTTTCGTCAAGCCCACACACGACAGATGGAACCATTCACGCGGACAGGCGTCATTATCGCAAGCCACCATTTCGCCGAAACTGATTTCATTACAGTAACAGTAGCGCGGCTCACCCTCCTCGTCTTCGTCATCGCCTTCATGAAGCGACTCGTCGTCAGAGGGTATTGCAGGCTGCGGGATGGGCTTCTTCTGAGTTCGTTTGGTAGAAGCTGGGTCTCGACTTCGCGTGGGTCGTGCATGTTGACTGGGCTCGGTAAATGCGGGGAGAATGGGGGTTGATGTCTTGGAATTGCGTCCCTTGGTCGTCTCGACCTCGACGGAACCGGCTTTTCCATCCAGATCCTCACGCTTGGATCCCGCTGGTACAGACGTTCTACCGTTGGTCTCGCCTTCATAGTCACGGTGTGTATCTGCGAGTTCGTATTTGACGGGCCCGTCCCGGGTTGTAGACCTGGAGTCGGCAATTTTGTCTGTGTAGGGGATATGGTTAATTGGGAATTCCGGGAGGGGTGGTTGAAGCGGCATACTGTTGCTGGGAAGGTTTGAAGCCGATGATGATGGCCGCGCGCGCGGATTGCTTGGTCCAGAATTCTGCTGCGCTCGTGACGACTGTGGCCTTGATGTGTTGGGTCCCGGACTGGCAGCACCCCTTGGGCCATTGAATGTTCCAATCAAAGGCGAAGGAGCCAGAACGGGCGATGCAGCATTGGAAGCGTTGGCCCTAGAATAAAGTCAGTCGGATGCAGTAGTGAGCGCAGCGAAATGAAACGTACTTCTTGCGGGCAGCAGCGGCCTGATTGGGGGCGCGAGACCGCTTCTTCTCTGCCGGGTCTTTATTCGCAGCTCTCTGGCTCGTAGCGCCGCTAGCGGAGCGCTCCATCGGAACACTAGTGTCTACCGGTACTGGTCGTTCCACCTTCCGACGCTTGGGTGCTGCGTTCGGGTCAGCCGCATGGTCTCCACCTCGAGATTTCGCGTTGTTGGTCTTGCGGGCGCCCGAGCTGCGTGTATCCTCATAGTCCGCGTCGGGCTGTGCCCGACGTTGCTTCCGTGCCAGAACAGCATCGCGCCGCGCCTCGCTGCGACTAGCAGCTTCGGCTTCTTGAAGCACGTGCGACAGATCCTGTCTTTGCGCTACTGCTTCCCGGCGCGGGCGTTCGTTAGTCGCTGCCTTCGCGGTACTCTTGTTGGAGTACGCCCAGTGTGTCAGACTGCCTAGACGAGCCTCCTCGCTGATCTCGCCTGCAATGTATGGGAACACCGTATCCAGTCGGACAACTTGGCGATCTAATTCCTCGTTCGCGTTCGAAATGACGTGGTTCTTCTCATCGGCGGTCATCATCAGGTCCGAGAGACTTTGACGTACACGATCGAAGAGAAGCCGACGGTTTTTGCTCTCGGGCGATTCCGACGACTGAGATAGCTCCTGATGCAAGAGAGGTTATGTTATCAGTAAATGTTGAAAGTAGACAGTTAGACAAATCGCGGGCAGAACTCACCTTGGGCAAAACATCCTCCCGAATCACACCCTCAATAATAGGCGCCGGGTGGGGAGGATGGGGAACGGGCTGCGACTCGGAGGAGAACTGGAGTAACTGCAGTAAATTTTCCTCGAGAGCCCACGCCTTCGCATCAACTTCCTTGAGAAGAGAGTTGTGGCGACGGAACTCGCGAGGAAGCGCTGTTATCGCATCAGTAAAATGCGTGAGCGCAGGGTAAAAGCCGTGGGGAACAGGGGGCGTGGAAGGAATTTCAGCTGTTGAGCCGCGGCCGAACGCGAAGGACGACCGTCCGATCGTTTTGGAGGTTCGAGACGGGTTTGTACGTGTCTGACGGGCAGACTGTCGGATTCCTTGGCCCGGGGGATTATTGACTGACGATGAAACGGCGGACATGGTGAATGGCATCGTCTAGACTAGGAGCTGCGCCGCTGGAGGAGGGTTGAGGTGAGCCTACCTCGATTGAGGAGGAAATAGTAAGTTTCGAAGAACCAATGGTGTTCGGAGATGATCTGGGACCATGTAAAATAGTCAACAACTCGAGTAGCAACAGAAGGGCATCGATGCAGGAGAAGCTGCTGCTGGGAAGTTTGAGTGCGGAGAAGAGTGATTGGCAATCGGATCAGGTGAGATTGCTGCCTGCGGCACCAATCAGGCACCAATTGCTGAATCACTCCAGCACGCGGGTGACGTCATACCAGGAACAATGTCCAGGTGTTGCATACAGTACACACAGTTCATGTAGCTACGGAGAATTAGAACAAAATACGCGGAAAACATAGTGTAGGTCTTCAAAAGTCAAGGATTCTTTGTATTTTACATATAGAATGGATTCTAGGTATAGACGAGGGACCTTACATTAGGACAACCAAAAGACTGTCCTGGCATAGCCTATGACTATGAACCTAGGACACATCGAAACACACAAAGGAAATCAGTACAATAAAAGAGGTAGTACAACAAGGAATTACACGCTAGGTTCTAAGGAAACCGATGAATATATGACACCCAACTCACTGGAAGCGTCAGTGCAAGATCCCAAGTATCTCATCAACAACAAAGGTCGAATCAAATCTCTAGGAAGGCGCTTACTCGCCCTTCAGGTGATCCTGGTGAATGGAGAAAGCTTCCTCCAGGAAGTCTTGCTCCTCCTTGAGGTGGACGGCCTTGAGACCAGTGGCGACGGAAGCGCTGCCAGCGCGACCAGCGTACAGGACATGGCGGCGGTTGTGGTGCTCGGTAGCGTTCAGCAGGCTTTCAATACGGGGCTGGGCATAGGACCAGGCACCGGCGTTGAGGGGCTCCTCCTGGCACCAGACGATATCCTTAGCGTTGGGGTAGCTGTCCAGGTTCTCCTTCAGCTGAGCCCAAGGGAAGGGGTGCAGCTGCTCAATACGGGTGATAGCAGTGTTGCGGATACCGTTGGCCTCGCGGTGCTTAGTCAAGGCGGCGTAGACCTGTCCGGAGCACAGGATGACGCGCTCGATGTCCTTAGGAGCTTCGATAGCGGTGCCGTGGCCCTGGTCGGGGATGATCCACTGGAAGTGGGAGTCCTCGGCCGTCAGTTCCTCGATGTCAGAGCGGGCAAGGGGGTGACGCAGCAAAGACTTGGAGAAGAAGAGGACGAGAGGCTTGCGGAACTGGCGGTGGATCTGGCGACGGAGGATGTGGAACAGGTTGGCAGGGGTGGTCATGCAGGCAATCTGCATGTTGCAGTCCTGGTGCTGACGGTCCAGCTTGTCAGCCTCGGGGTACGAACGGGGCTCTTCGTTGCAAAGCTGGAGCCAACGCTCCATACGTCCGGAAGAGTGCTCAGGACCCTGGCCATCATAACCGTGGGGCAGAGACACAACCAGACCGGAACGCTGCAGCCACTTGGATTCACCGGAGGCGATGAACTGATCAATGATACACTGAGCGTTGTTGGCGAAGTCACCGAACTGAGCTTCCCACATCACCAGAGCGTTGGGGGAGGTCAGAGAGTAACCGTACTCGAAGCCGAGACTAGATTGTCTGTTAGAATCGTCGTTACACAAGAAGTTTCAAAACAAAAACCTACCAACCAAACTCACTCAGGGAGGAGTTAGAGATGACGAAGCTGCCCTGGTTGT
Source organism: Penicillium rubens (assembly GCF_028828025.1). Lineage (NCBI taxonomy): Eukaryota > Fungi > Ascomycota > Eurotiomycetes > Eurotiales > Aspergillaceae > Penicillium > Penicillium rubens. The sequence goes on from NW_026890600.1 coordinate 8,736,424, forward strand.
CACGGACGTGCTTCAGGGGGGTGTAAGTGCGCTCAGTCTGCTGGTCGTGGAGGACGGCGTGGCGCTGAGAGAAGGTACCACGCTCAACATCCTGACCGGAAACACGGACGTGGTATCCCTCGTCAACGAGAGAACCGAAAGCGAGAGCCTCAGCAGTGGCCCAATCGATGTTCTTGCCCTCATCGACGGCCTTCTTGCGTCCGGCCAGGATACGCTTGAGGTTACGGTGGAGCTCGAAGCCCTCGGGAACACCGGTACCGGAGATCTTGTCAGCAATGTGCTGCAGGGACTTGGCAGGAACGGCGGTAGGCAGGTGAGGCAGGACCTCATTGGCCAGCTCCTTGGGAGACTTGAAGTTGTTCCAGGCGGAAGTCAGCCACTCCTTTCCGGTGGGCTGGTAGTCCTTGCTGCGGTCGAAGCTGTCGCCGAGCATTCCCCAGACCCACTTCTTGTGCTCATCAATGTCCTCCTTAGTGAAGGTACCCTCAGCAATCAGCTTCTCGACGTACTTGTCAAGCTGAGCCTTCTGCTCGGCAATGCGCTTGTACATCAGGGGCTGGGTGAACGAAGGCTGGTCAGTCTCGTTGTGACCCTGCTTACGGTAGCAGACCATGTCAATGACAACGTCACGCTTGAACTCGGCACGCCAGTCAGCAGCGACCTGGCAGACGTAGTTGACAGCCTCAGCATCGTCGGCGTTCACGTGGAAGACGGGAGCGTCGATGGACTTGGCAATGTCGGAACAGTAGGGGGTAGACCGGGAGTAACGGGGATCAGTGGTGAAACCAATCTGGTTGTTCACGACAAGGTGGATGGTACCACCGGTCGAGTAGGCCGGAAGAGAGTGGAATCCCATGGTCTCATAGACAACACCCTGGCCAGCAAAGGCAGCATCACCGTGCAGCAGAACACCCATAGCGGAGTCGTAGTTGGTCTCGTCGTTGTTGTAGTGCTGGATGGCCCGAGTCTTTCCAAGAACAACGGGGTCCTCAGCCTCGAGGTGAGAGGGGTTGGCAACCAGAGACAGCTGCACCCGCTTACCGGAGGGAGTAGGGCGCTCGAAGTTCATACCCAAGTGGTACTTGACATCGCCGGAGCCCTCATCGGAAGGCTCAGTGGAACCGGCAAACTCGCTGAAGATGGACTCATTGGGCTTGCGGACAACGTTGGACAGAACATTAAGACGACCACGGTGAGGCATACCAATGACGATGTCCTTGATGCCGTAGTCAACGCTACGATCGATCAGGGCCTTCATACCAGGGACCAAGGTCTCGCAACCCTCCAGACCGAAACGCTTGTCGTTGGGGAACTTGGTAGCGAGGAAGGACTCGAAGCTGGAAGACCAAATCAGACGGTCAAGGATGCGGCGCTTGTCGTCAACCGAGTAGTTGTAAGGTTGAGGGATCTCGAAGCGGTCACGGATCCACTCGCAGGGCTTGCGGTCGGGAATGTGAATGTACTCGACACCGTAAGAGCCGCAGTAGATCTTCTCGCAGGCGGCGATGATCTCGCGCAGGGTCATCTTCTTGCGGGATTCGGTGATGAAACGGGGTAAGATACCGGGTCCAAGGGCAAACTCCTGGTCCAAGTCACGCTCGGTGAAACCGTAGTGGTCCAACTCGAGCTCCTTGGGCTTGTCGTAGCCAAAGGCCTCAGCCTCTCCGCGAATGCCGAGAGGGTCGATCTTGGCCTTGTGGTGACCGCGGGCCTGGTAGGCGCGGCAGAGCAGCTGAACCTTCAAGTGGTTCGTCACGTCAGCGCCAGCGGCGAGTCCCTGGCCGGGCATGTCTTGGGGGACACCACCGGTAGGGGTGGGGACGAGGGTAGGAGGAGGAGTGAAGGCCTGGGAGATAGGCATCTTACCCTCCTCCATGTTCTTGAAGTAAGTCTGCCACGAGATGTGCACACTCGAGGCATCGTTCTTCCATGCCATGTACATCTCATCGATGTAGTTGGCGGTGCTACCAGTAAGGAAAGAATCGTTGGGGTCCTGTTCACGTAATGGCGAGATCGCGCCGTCGCATTAGTCGAATGCCCGTTTGTTTATTTGAATTTTCGGGAACCCAGATCGGATCGCTACCGATTCTGATGATTTTTGTTGCTTACCACTCCTTGGCTGGGGCCCTCCGCGGGGGCCGCGTAGGACCGAGCACCGTTGAAAGCACGGTCGACAACAGCAAGAGGCCGACGGGCGGTCATGCTGAAGCCGGAGCTTTTTGAAGCGCTGCGAGCGCTAGTGGCGAGGTGGAATGAGCGCCGGGATGATGAAGCGGTCGCACCACGCAGCATACCGCTGTTGGTGGCCTTCAAGGCAGTGTTTCGAAACATTGCGGGATTTTTCTTGGATCAAGGTCCAACGAAGTTTTCGAGAAAAAAGGGAATTGGAAGATAGTAGTTCGAGATTCTGGCCAAATCAGACGTTAAAGAGGCAGATTCACTGCATGCTATACTGTCAGCCTGATATTGCCATGTTGTCCCTGCAGGTAGCAAACCGGAATACAGAGGAAAGGAAGAGGCGTCAAGGTACACGTACGAATTAAATCACAGAGCAGGTGTCGACTAGTATTGCCGTAGCACCTGTATAGAATCGGGACTCATCAGAGAGCTTAAAGGCTCTAGATAAGAAAACAAAGTGTGGAGGTTAGAGGAAAAATGAAGCGAAAGAGTCAAGGAAGCTGAGAATGACGGGTGTCACGGCATGAGGCTGGTGCGCTGACTCAGCCCCTATAGCCGGGCCGGGCTAAGGCGCCAGTGCAGGACGCAGGACGCAGGACCTCGGGAGACCCGAACAAGTTGCTCTCCACAAGAAACCGGCTAAAGCTTTCGGGCTGGTTTGCGGGAGTTTTCGGCCCAATGGGAACTAAAATGTATTACTATTAATCATGGATCTCCCTCAATTCCCTCATTTACCAATGCCAAGTCCTGTTTTTGATGAGATCTGCTTCGAATCTGAAAAATGTCTCATCAGATTACGATCTGTATTAACATTAACCATCTAAAACTATAAAACTATAGAACAATAATTCATGAAATCGTGACATTGCAAAATCGCCACACAAAGAGCATATGCAGAGAAATAATAGATCATTATATCCACTCAGGGAAATCGGGCATATTACAAGACATTGAGTCGCTGAGGTCCGCTGGTTGGAATTTCTTCAGAATCAGGCCGCCCCGACAACGGCGAAGCAGTACGCGTGTGGCTATCATCATGGAAAGAAGCGACACCGTTTGAGGCCCCCTCACCGGAGCTGAAAGGCCTTGGTTCTGATACTGTTGGGCTTGCTTCAGCGCCATTCAAGCTTGCACGGTGAGAGGGCGAGATTGTATGTGGCGGTGAACTACCTGCAGTGCTGCGCAGGCTACCATTGCTTCCACCCCAGGCTCCCCGACGTAGCTTCAGGAGTGCGCTCAGCGACATTTCATCGTCAAGATTACCCATGTCAACCAGCTGCGCCAGTCCAGGGCTCGCTAGAGCTGAATTTGGATGAGTACCCCCGTGGGCCTTGACCGAGATCATGGAGTTGCGTGTGCTCCATTCACTTTTTTCAGTGATAGGGGTCAAGCTGGGCTCCTGAAATTTGCCACGGCTACTGTGGTTCCGTGTGATGCCTTCGACTCGCCGCGGGCCAAAGTATCCGCCGTTAGTTAGCTCAGAGGCGCCAGTGCCATCTGCCTGTGCGTAGAAGCCGAACTCTTGGCCGTAGAAGCCATCGTCATCGTTCTCAAGAGCTTCGGCGTTAGCGGCAGCAACGATTGCATCGTCGAAGTACGCATCGTCATTATCATCGTAGAACTGATCATCGTAGACCTGAGTATCGAAAACGTCTTCAAAGGCCATGGCATCCGCAGCTTGGGTGATCCGGCTGTCATCGGAAACTAGACCCGGTTGCGAGTCTATTGTCTGCGATGTTTGGGCTGCACTCTCTTGCCCCTGGGATCGTTCGCTCGTGCTGAAAGTGCGCTCAAAGCGCCCACTATAAGATGCTTCATTGGCTGCAAAAGCTAAAGCATTGTGTAAGATGTCGAGATTTTGCTCTGTGAGCACACCAGCACCATGGGCACGGACAGGGCCCATATTTGGTATTGGCTCGCCGAGGGGACCACGCTTGACGGATCCTGTGGCACGATAGTCACTGGCCACACTAGGCATGTGCTGCAGTCCTTGGCTTCCCCTTTCTGCCACGGGGCTTTCCTTGCCTAGTGAAGAGTCGTCCTCATCAGGGTCCGCACTGTCCGTCGCCAAAGGTGCTGCAGGGGCAACGACCCGTTTTCGTTCGTATAAATGACTGTTTACATCATCAAAAATAGATTCATCAAATCCACCATCTTGATTATTGACATCGAGATCACCGAAATCGCCATCATCAAAATAAAGATCATCATCGTCGTCAAGGATTTGGGTCGGTTGTTTTGTTATAGGGGCCTGGGGAATGATTGCTGTCGCATCAGTTGTGGCACCTAGGGATGGTTGTTGATCTGGGATTTGTTGGCTGGGGCCATCGTCTAATTGTGTGGCCTCGGAGGTGAGGTGAGAGGTGTTTGTGGGCTCTGGCGGTGCAGCAGTGACCGGGCTGGCAACTACAGGTGACAATCCCGGAATAGCCCAGGACTTGGGCTCGTTGATGTTTCTCGAAACAGAGAAATCATCGAAGTCATCGTCATCGGCATCTGCATTGACGCCGGGGATCTTCTCTTCCAGGCCATCCAAATCGTCCATCATGTCATCATCGAAGTCCTCGTCGAAGTCGTCAAAATAACCATCCTCCATTCTGCGAGAAGCCTCCTTGGCCTTATGCTTCTCTTCCAGCATCTTCTCTTGCGTAGATGATTCCACTCCGCTCATATCGAAGCTGAATCGAGAGGCATTGCTCTTGAGATGTCTCGGCAATGCCGAGGGATTAAAGGGTACATTAGGGATAGTATCTTGGTCTTGGGGTTGTTGAGGATGAGCATGGGAAACTGCTTTAGGTGGGCTTGGAGGTTGCTCTGCCCCAGGCTCAAGCTGCTCCGGAGCATCTATAGTTCTTTCTGGTAGATGAGAAGGCAAGTTCCGCGCAAAGACCGGCAATGAGCTATCATAACCAGGCTGTGACTGGCCTGTCAGAAGTGAAGACTGAAGATAACCCTTGTTTTCCACCTGTAGAACATTCTGGTCCTCAAAATGTTCCTTGAAAACAGGCGAGTGGTCACTGTGCCGTTTTATCTGGTCATTCCAGCTGGCTGCACGAGGTTGACTGGGGATTTGCGGAGGTGAAGTATCCTGCCCATTCACACCTGTATCCGGCTGGGTAGCTGAAATATTCCGGCGAGGCCGTGGCGCGGAGAAGTCGTGGATGATCTTTCCACGAATTCTGGGATCATAGTCATCTGGCATAGCAGGAACATCCCGGTTCTTGATCTTGATATCTTCTGTCCGGGAGCCAATCACCTGCGAGGAGCGCCTGCGCGCAAGAAGGGACATCGGATTCAAGAGATGGAGCATCGCCTTGCCCGACTTATGATGTGTCTGGTCTACGGGCACACCATCCATCTTGAAATCCTTCTGTGGCATTGTTTGTTTATCCGGCGAATCGTCCGGTGAGCTTCTGAACCGGAAATGACCTGACCCTGTCGGAGCAGTTGGCGATCGTTTCTGCTTGGCAAATGAACGTCGAAAGGGCGAACTTGATTTGAAATTCGAGTCTGCGTCTCCTTGATCGGCCCGTCGACCGGTCACAGACAGTTGAGAATTGTTCGACTGGGATGTAAACTGTTCTTCCCCGGAGTCGCCGGGGCTGGAATGAGGACGATTTTCTCTTTCAAATGCCGGGGATGGGACAGCCAGGGTGATTGAGGAGGATAGCGGCGCGACCGATGAGCTGATGTTGAGCTTGGAAGTATCGATGTCCAGCGGTGACTCGTTGGAGGGGCCATCGGGTGAGGAGTGACTGTCGAAGGTAGTGGTGAGAGTCGGTGTATCCGGGATCTGACGAAGCTGAGGAGGACTGCTAATCGGGCTTCCATTCGCTCCTTTGACAGGTGAGGGCGCGGGGATTGAAGCAGGCGACGCGGACGAACGTCGATGGTCTCGGCGCCAATACGAGAAGACAGTAGACGGTGGCATGGCAGTTGGGGCCCTCACGCCAAATCGAGTCGCGATGATTAAGAAGGGGCGTAATATTCCATTGCAGTCATCAACTGCACGTGCTGGGTGTTGAACAAAGACGCTGTCATATATAGACAACGACCCGTGGGGGACGCAGAACCCACCCGTGGGCTTTCAAGGTTCGTAAGCTTCGGGCTCCTGTAAGCCTACTGACGAAAGGGGTAGATCAACAATCCATAGTAAATATTGCAGCAAAGATATCGATTTTTATGTCGATTTATATAGAAGAGAAAAAGATCAAAGTAACGCGCGGCTAAGAGTGACGTTACACCAATCTGGCCTGCTGGAGTGTCTGGGCCTTTCTGCAATATCAAGTCACATTCTTGCCCCTACTTGCTTTTGGTCTTTGGACTCTTTGCCTATGTTGTAGATAGACCATAACCCCTTAGAAATGTATGCGCTACTTCCTCTATAAATCGTACAGCTATGCTACATAGATATCCTTCCAGGAAAAAATAAATCAGAAAAATGACACGCTCAAAACGACCATATGCTATGCTAACAGACAAAACATATAAGCAAAAAATTAATTCATTGATGGCGCTTTCAACGAATGCTTTGCCTCCAGCGGTTGATCACCTCGGTTTTGACCGGGCCAGGGGTTTCTGCCATACTTGGAGCATAGCCCACGCCATTCGTGCCCATCATCGCAGGGCCCATAGGATACCCATATTGCTGTGCCATCGGGTATCCTGCAGGTGTCGGGTATCCCATTTGTGTTGGGAATTGTTGCATAGACATCCGGTTCCCATACTGGGACATGGTGGCAGGCCGCTGATTGAAAACACCATGCGACGACTGGCGAGCAAGGTGGGAGGGACGACCCTGTGTAAGCGCGGCCATGCTCCGGCGCATTCGCGGGTTCTTTGGGGAGCCGGATTGGGCAGCGGCCTCCTTCTGAAGGCGACTGCGTCGTTGTGCGAGTGTCTCTTCCTCGTCGGGGGCGGTGACTTCTTGGGCGGCTTTGGGCGCAATTCCAGCCCGGCTATCAATTTCGGCCATCAAGTCGCTGGCGAATTTGCTGTCCGAGCGGTTATGTCCCTTCAACCGTTGGAGACGCTCGGCAAGGGTCTCTATCTCTGTCTCTTCCTCACTCTCGGCGGTCGGCTCAGGAACATGCGCCGGGGGCTCTGCTGCATACACTGTAGCAGGCCGTTGCTCCGGCTGCGGGATCGGCTCACCCCGCAGCCTGGCACGCCGTGAGCTCAGAGGCTCATTTTCTTCTTGTTGTCGCTTGGCTAACAACCCCAAAGGTCGATCATCATTTTCGGCACCGGCTTTCTCGGGGTACAACATAGCCAGGGGAACGTCTTCGTCTTCGTCCCGGCCTTCCCAGGCCAAAGCGACAGGGCGCTGCCGCCGTTTATCACTTTGTTTTTGGACCATCTCGTCCATTTCTAGTAGAGTGGTCTGCATGCCTTGGAAAGGCACAGGCACAGCCGTCCGGCGTCTGTGCTTCAACTCATGTTTCCGCAACTCCAATTCAGCGATGAGCGTATTCGGTGGACCAATGTAATCCAATTCCCCGTCTTCCTCGTCCTCTTCGTCTTCGTCTTCAGATTGTTCATCACTTTCGGCATCAGTGCCTTCCGACCCACGTTCACGACCATGCTCATCATGATCTCTATCCGTGTCATTCCCGGCTTCCGACCCACGTCGCGAAGCGACGGGGGCCCCGTCCTCGTCTACATTATTAGTGCTATAAGTATGGCCAATCATGGCTCGCGAAATACGATTTGCCTTTTGCCCTGTCAGATCCTTTGTCAGGGTCTTGCGTTTTGATTTGTAGATGAACCCGCCAACCTGACCAGCATAAGGGTGATCAGTGAAAGCCGAAACGGGTGCATTCGCAGAGGCGTCCAAAATGCTCTCCAGCGTAGCAACGGCAGACTCTTGTTCAACCTCGATCTGGAGTGATGTACTTGGTTGATCAAAGAAAACACTCGCACGGAGATGCGGTGGTATTGCCGACTTGCGTTTATCGTTATTGCTATCGCGTGGATCTGTCTGATCGGCGTCAGGTAGCACAGCGGTTGACTTTCTATCCTCAGCGGCGATGGCGCCTGCAAGCTGTGTCCGACGTTTATCCCGGTCCATGTTTGACTTGCGCGACAACTTCGGTGGTAGATTCAACATGCGTGGGACAGGGGCAGGATAAAACACCATGTTCTCTCCTGCTTGCGGCTGTTTGTAATGTTCCGGCTTGCGGGCGAGCGGCGGCTGCTCCAGGGATACCTGGCGACCCGGTTCTAAGGGTGTGAAATGGACGCCATCAAAGTCGGTGAATAATGTCCGCGCCTGCTGGTAGGTATCGTTCGATGCGACCGAGGCCCGGCGCTCCAACTCCGCCTCTGCGGGAACTCCTTGCGGAACGTATTGATCGTAGTGGTAATCGCTCTGGGTATTGAAAAGAGGTTGTGACGGTGGTAGATTAGGGAGCCCGGGAAATTCATCAACTTCATGCTCACGCTCATCAAGTGCAGGCTCGGAGAGCTGAGCAAGGCGCGCCCCTGATACGGAGCGCTGGCGCGCGGGGGACATATTCGATCCGTGGGCGGAGGAAACTGTCCTTGCCGGGGAGAATGCACCATTCCGGTGAATGATTGAATTAGACGCGGAACTGACTGAGCGTCGCTTTTGTTCTTGGTCGATGCGACGGATTTCGCTTTCAATGTCCGCCGAGCACGAGCTCAGCTGCTCCGCGCTTTGTTCCAACCGCGTTACATTTCCTTTGTAGGCTCCTTGTATGGACTGCAAATCCGGGGTAGGGTGACTGAGAGGTACGGAAGCCTCGCTGCATGCGCTGTGGATCGGAGGCTCGGGAGGAGAATGTCGCGCGACAGTCGTATTGAGAGGTGGAATACGGAGGCTATTGGATCGCTCTTCGGGGGAAGGATCGGCGTCGTAGTCATCGTCCTCCACCACATCGTAGCTGGTAGAAGTCATAGAGCGGATCATCGAACCTAACTGATTGAAACTGGGGTTGTCCGTGGTTTTGGCCGCTTCTAGGTGGCTTCCTCCTCCGATATGATCGGTATCAAGCGGCAGCTGCTCAAATACATGTCCATGAGCAGGTGAGGGGGTGCGTGACGCAGAAGCGGAAGAAATAGAAGCCACCTCATGGTCAACTTGAGCGACGGCATTGTACGCCATAATATAGGTTTTGAATCACCGACTATCCATCCATTCAGACCAGTTCGAATCGATAGAGTGGGTTTCAGGATCAAAGGGACTCGGAATAACAGGGATGCCAGACAAAGAAAACCTGGAGGGATGAAAAGAAAAAGCCAGGGAAAGTCTTAATTTCGCAAGTTCGCTGTCGTACAATAATTTGCCCTGGAATGTCTGAAACTAAAGCTATCTTAATGCTAATTATATCGTAATTTTAATCTCCTAACCCCAAAACACATTGGAAAACAAGGAATGAAAGCACTAAGCCACTTACGGGGGCTTTGCGTTCACCTGGGCAAGTCTTAGGCCAGTCACCATCTTTTGCTGGGTTTGACTCTCCACTCGGGTCGAGAGGTCTTGGCATCTTGGCATTTTTGTATATCCACGATATAAGGAATACTCTCAAGGAATATGAGGTCTTGGGGAAATCCCATCGAATATACTAACACTCTCACTACTTCTGCTTTGCCTCGTTGCTTTTCTGTACACTTCCCGGTAACATACATAGAATGGCTCAGATAGGCAATACCGAGGTGTTTACATTTGGGCTGCAGTACTTGACCACCCCGGACCAATCAGGCCATCAGCAGATATCGTGGCCTCAGTTGTTTTGCCATGGCTGTACTCTGCCTTTCTAGGAACTGACTAATAGAAATACCTCAATTGGCGCTCAAGACTCGAAATGGTCGCGTGACCTATGTGATGTCAAACAGTAACCTACATATGTAGGTGTATGTACCAGATTTTAGGCCGCGGATACGAATTTCCCGATCGGGGTAATCACGGTCACGTGCCCATTGGTTGACCATAGGGTAACCTCTGGTGTAGGTATTTACCGGTACCTTCAAGTACATGTGTATACATAATTACCAATTTTGGACCTTCTGTTTTCAAGTTGTATCTCCCCTCCGTTCTATGACATGATTACGATCCCATTGCATGCTCATGTTACTGTTAATCGAGAAAGTGGAAATCAATTGACCACAGCGGGGCTATGGCAAACAGTGTGTATCACGATTTTGCGGGCTCAAGTATCCGGTCCCCTATCACTATTTGTTGTAGTTCAGAGGTATATGTTGTATTTTATTATATATGGAAATATGAGGTAATATATAGAACACGGAGCCAAGTTAATTGAAAATCAACTTGGTTGTCTGTATAGACAACTCGGGATTTATGCCGATGGTGCGGCTTGGTCTCTGATCTACACCAGCCTCATATCACAACAACGATCGGATTTCATATTCTGGGACATGACAGAGGCACCATAGACTAAAGAGATATTCGGAAAGCCTCTACGCACTATTAGGATCTTCTCCTTTTCAATTTTTATGTATTAATGCCGTTATCTCGCTGCTTCTCGCTTCCTCAGGTCCTCAGAGAAACCTTAGGTTTCTCCCAATTGGAGCAGAAGGCCTTGTAACCTAGCATCGCCAGCCCATTGAGATAGGCGATTCTGACGCCAGGCATCCCAGTCAAATTCCAAGCTGCTCCCTTCAGCCGTACACATGATACCTCGGAATAAAGCAACTGCTTCGTCCCAAGATATGTCCATGCCCATTCCGAGGCCAAATGAGAAGCGGCGAACTAGATCAGGGCCGCCGGCAAAGCGAACTAGATGCTTGTTCTTGGCCTGTAGAGCCTCTGCTAGGATCGTGTCGCCCCGGGATCGGCCAGCCTTGCCCTCGTATATGCCACTCATTTCTGCTGTCAATGGCGAGGGACCAAAAGCCTCATAGATTGGCACCGCCCTGGTAAATGTCCAGTCGATAAGACCTGTGATATTATAATCCTCATCCACCAGTATATGGTCACCTTTATCATCCATGTGTTTCAGAAAGAAGGGACCATTGTCAATGCTCGGTTCAAATGCATTCCAATGGCCTTGTTCCGCCAGTTCTTTGAGGTATCTGAAGATGAGGTAGGCATTGGCGGAGTACCGAGTGAAGAGCTGACGGTCGCAGATTAATTCGAGATATCTCTCCGCCCAAGTCGCGTAGTACTCTCGTGCATTGCGAAAAGGTCCCATTTGCGAAAATGTACCAGTCCGGTCGCCCACGACGGGACCCATACAGATAGTACCATTGGACCGTAAAGAGAGAGAGCCGATTTGCTCAAGGGGGTACTTATTGATAGTACACAAGATGTCGGCGTAGTTGTCGTACAGTTTGCGGAATTGCTCTTCTGACGGGCTAAGAAAAAGCAACGGCGTCCCGGGGAGTTCCTCTATCAGCATGTACGCAACGCCCACATCGTTCTCAGGGTCATTCAGTAGACCGAAGTCGTAGAGTGTAGGCGACGGCACATTCATATCCTTGAGCCATTCTAAAGTGGCACATTCGCTCTTTAGGCAGAGATTGCTAAAGCTGTCTGAGAATGAAGTGTAGTTTTGCCGGAGGATTCGAGCAAGCCAGGCATTTCCATCGCTGAAAATAATTCGAAGATGGATGTGCATACCGCCCATCCGGTTCTCCCCTAGAGGGTCCGCGGTGTCAAATGCACAATTCAGGCCCCTGTTCCGCTTTGAAGCTCGACGTAGAAGGTTTTTGTCATTGATCATGCGTCGAAGTGCCGTTACTTCTTCTGTTTGCGCTGCCCTCCATGCATCCTCATCAAGAGGGTCATTCTATGATCAAATTAGAGAACATGCTTCCAGCTAGCTACAGCTCAACGTACCTTGCAGCAATGAGTTGGGGGCACGGCATGAGCAGCGCAAAATCGCTGCTGACAGCGTTCGCAGAGACCAATATCGATCGCAGCAGAAGCCAAACATTCGGAGATACAACAAGTCCAGAAACGAAAAGCTTTTGACATATTTGGGTTCCCGCGGCTTTTCCTTGTGAATTTACGTGAAGACCGGAAAAGAGCTGTGAGAACAGGGCGATGAGTTATTCACCTCCATAATGGATGCTTCTTTTAAGTGGTCTGTTTGTCCACGTGATGGGTGAGCCTGCCCCAGAAGTCGGCGTGCGTGATGAGATAACTGCACCAAATCATGGTTTCCCCGCCACAGTTAATGATAGACCTTGGTTAAAACTTGTGCCGAGAACATACTTTCGATTAACATGACTAGACGGATCGCAAAGCAAATAAAGTGGCGCATCTAGGAGGCCCTACCACACTAGGTGACGAGGTGTGGTTGGCTATCCCATGCATGGTGTGATCGCGCAGACGATCGCATGTGATCATGTAAGCACCTGAACGAACAGACCAATTAGTTAATTGGTCAAGCGTTCAAAGCATTTCAGTACCGGAGATTATGGCAAACAGTTTGACTCATTTGTCCTTAAACTTGGGAGGTCTTCTGCTGACTGTTTGGCCACGCCGAGGTTGCAGAAGGGTCTTTTATGACAATGGCGATTTCTTGTATCTGGCCCTGGACCGTTTCGACAGGTTCCTACCACAGAAATCCAGGGGTCCGCGGCAGCCATCTTGGAAGAAGTGACTAGCTCGAAATGTCAAGACCTGAGTAGGCTTTAGGGTGATGTCCAATGCTTTTCCCACTGGTCGGGCTGCGAGAACAAGCAGGTATTGGTAGTCCCCGTCTATCCTGCATAATCTCCGACTTGTATCTCGGAGCTCGGAAGCTTTCTATGGCGGCCGGTCATTATTAAGGCGATCAGTGTGCCGAGGTCCGCCGGGGAAATAAGGTTATTTTGAGCTGCCGTCGTCGGCGTCATGCTAACATATATCAGATAAATCAGACAACTAACAGCCAAGCAGTTTTTCCACTAAAGCAATTCCTACGCTTTTCCCTATCATCAAATAATACCTTGGCAAGCTTCGACTCTCCTAAAACGGGTCCATTCCTGCTTACGCGCTAATCTGCTCAAAACCGACGCAAGGCTGTGGCCAATTCATTCCAACACCTGGCCGTATATATAAAGACCAGATCACCCATTTTAATTCTAGCACTCAGATAAGGAACTACATTTTAAACAACAGATAGGAGGGCTTGCACATTATCCCTAGCAACAGCGAGGCCATAAAAGAATGTCTAGTATGACCCTCACTTCCAACACATATTCCACATATTAACAGATTGAGTGTCCAGAACATCAAGACAAATCCGCCCCGCTCCGTATGGGCGTAGTACTGTTTCCAGGCTTTCAGGCCCTGGATGTATTCGGCCCAGTGGACTGCATCAACGTCCTCTCATGGAGCCACAGCGTGACTTTGGCACTCATATCATCAACCCTAGAGCCAGTGACAACAAAGTCACCGGCATCCGCCAACGCCATAGGCCAAAACGTGGTACCAACCCACACCTTTGCAACAGCACCGTCTTTGGATCTGCTTCTCGTCCCCGGCGGCCTGGGCACGCGCGGCTCGAACCCAGCAATCGAAGAAGCAATCTTGTACATCCGAAACGTCTATCCCCAGCTGTGTTATCTCATTACAGTGTGTACCGGCTCGGGGCTTGCAGCTAGAGCTGGGGTTCTGGATGGGAAACGAGCCACGACAAATAAGATGGCCTGGGCTGAGATTACGGGTCTGGCGGTGAATGTTGATTGGGTGCCTCGTGCGAGATGGGTCGTTGATGGTAATGTGTGGTCTTCCTCTGGGGTTAGTGCTGGCATTGATGTTACTCTTGCTTGGATTGAAGAGGTCTATGGGAGTGAGGTGGCGAGGAAGATCTCAAATAGCATTGAGTATACTCGGCATGAGGACCCTATTCACGATCCATTTGCTGAGCTGCATGGGCTTTGAGTCAGGGGTTAGGTCGTATGTTATCACGTTTTGTATTTATATCTGGGGGTCTTCACTCTATTTGGAAAATTATGGAAAGGGAACTTAGATCGTTGCGACAATATATATGACGCTGACTGTTCTCTATGTCCCGAAGCGAGAAAGCGCATGCGCAACTTTGCTGATGCCGCTAAACCAATAGCTGTCTATATGATAAAATTGTGTTGAATACACCTATCGCGCCGAGACGCTGTGGCGTGCATGCATCCATGTGCGCAAGTGTCACGTAGGGTGCGGTGCATATGTGATATCTCATGCCTGAGGCTAGCAGCTGAGCCTGAAATTGCAAGCCTGGGACTGCATGCAAGATTGCACCGGCTTCCTTGACCTTATATCGGCTTTCTGCGACTGCTAGAAAAAAAAGTGGTTTGTGTAATGGCGGGTGTGAGTCGTATGTTGTAGAGGCACATATCTGGAGTCATGTAATGAGTCGGAAGTGCCACATTACGGACCTGGGCGATCGAGCTATTTCCCCCATCTGCCAGGTCGTAGTAAATGTCTCATAGTTACCAAAGACCATACCTTCTGGCAGTTGTAGTAGATGCCTCGGTTTCTCCACCAATTTCCCATTGCGCGGGTAACACGTGACCGCGCGCCGTTATCGACGCGCCTCAGTCTCACAACTTTGCGAACAACAGAACATGAATATTCCGACGTGCCACCATGTCTTACTATGATATTGACTCCATCTTGACTGATGCACAGGTGGGTCTATTGCGAACATATACCCCTAAACACCAACCCTCAGAAATGAACAATTGCTAACATCGTTGGATCCAGAAACTGCCTTGTACATTCGAGCTCGAAGTACCCGGACTCGGTATCTTAGAGGGCAATGCGGGCGAAGATGTGAGTTTACGCCACGCTTTTCACTATCCGGCCACACAACTTACTGACCCATACACAGATCAAAGCCGGAACCCGGATCGATCTTCCACTATGGCTAGGTGAAATGCTCTCGATCGGGTAAGGTCCCACCCAGTCCAGCCTACTCAGAGGACTAGACACGAAGTTCCTTACTTTCCTAACGCGCTATATGTGGTTGTTATAGAGCGCGTCTCGGAACGTCCCGTCTAGTTACGCTCGACATGCCCGAAGCGCTTTCGGAGCGGGTAATGAATGCCCTGAAGGCAGATCCGCGCACGCTTGACTTACGCGCTTTGGCACCGCATTTCTACAACCTAAGCGAGCGGATCCTCGAACTCTTCGAGGAAGAAGAGATGGTCGATGTTCTCGGAGATGTAGGTGGCTCCGATCCCCGCGGCTGGTTAAAGCACCTCATAGGCCGAGCTGGGACTAACAAGCTGTCAGGCATTCAAGAAACGAGCGGCAGATATCGCTGATCATGCGCACAACTCGCGTGGTGCGGTCGGTGGCGGGGTTGATTTCCTTCGTGGGCTGGATGAGACTGAGCGGCAATGTAGGTCATGTCCCTGTTTCGGATATGTGGGTGGAGGATGAGGTCACTAACAGAGATGGTTCGATAGTGTTCCGCGTTGCTCATGATCGGGCCAAGGACATGCGGATCTGGACTGGAGAGGCGAAACGTAAGTAATACGCGAGTAATAGTTTGTGACGAGGCATTTCTCATGGGCTCTGAGCTGCGCTCGCTCATGAAGGTTATGATACATTTTATGCGACAATATGATTCTTCCATTCCGATAGGTTGCGTGTGAGGTAGGACAGGATTTTAGCCTGGTCTGAGTTTATTTTGTTCTTCTATACGGAGTAAATGGAATCCCTATTGGACTACAATTTAATGAAGAATATGAGAGATGGAGGATGTTAGGATGTTACCTAGGTATAAACGAATATGTCAGATCTGACGTCTTTACAATTCCCAGGTGGAGACATAAGATCTGGATCCATGGAAATGGAATGTTGATATATCAAAACAGTTTGTATGCGATTTCCAAGGTTCTATCCATTGATTTTCTCTGTTATAGAATACTGGAATTGATTAGATCCATATAATATTAGAATATTTATTCCTCATCCTACTTCTAATCGAAACAAGAATTCTGTAACAATTATAAAGCCAGGATCTAACACTTAACACTCAGGAGAAACCCCGCGTAAGGGCCAGACCCCACGGCCCCGATCCGATTGGTGTCGAGGAAAAAGAGCGACTTAACGCTAATAGCGAATTGATCGTCGTGGCTAAGGAGCCTATTGAATCTAGCCTCGGGGGGGCTGGAAAAAAAGGAAGAAGAAAAGTACGTACGGAGTACGGAGTAGAAGTAACGTCTTTGAATCTTTGCAAGGCTGTTGATTTTCGGTTCTCCCATTCTTCGATTCTTCCATTCCTTACCTCTCTCATGGCAACTGTCCCTACTTCCAAGGCTCAAAACAAATAACATCTACAAAGTGGGGCTGTGACTGCACCCTTTTCTTTTCCATTTTTGGCGACTCATCACAATTCGTTTGCGACATCGCCCTCGCTTCGTTTGACTTGTCCCAGTGTCCCTTCTCCCTTGAGTCTTAGGTTTGGAGGGAATCCCCTTCTGTGCCTTGATTCGGGTCTATTGACTGTACAAACCTACCTTGCACTCCACAGGTTCGACCGAACCCGCCTCTGATTGCTCCCCGTCTGCAACACATCTGCATCCCTCGCATCGCGCCTGCGTGTTAACCACCACCATCCAATCGACATTGATATCCCTGGATCCATCCATTAATCTCCGATGCGGCTGGTGGATTGTGCAGGAAATTGTTACCGTGGTATCCACTGATTGACCAGGATACTGCACAGCTGCGTCCAAACTGGGAAACCGGGGGCTTCTTGCAGCACGTCAATTATGCGCATTCGGTAAACATTATGCCGGCAGCCATTATGGATGGGAAAACTCAAAGAAGGAGCTCGGCTGCTGGTCAGCCCGCTCCTTCACACTCTCAAGGCCCCGTATATCATCCCAACACTGCACCCAAACGCATCGTTTCCTCTAAAGACCACTCCTCCAGTACGTGATATTTGGACTCGCACCTGCTTGAATTGAGTGCCAAAACTCAGGGTTAAGTGATTAAAACTGACATTGCTTCTTCAAGACTCGTCAGAACGTCCTCAGCACCCATCACTGTCCCGTGTTAAGGGCCGTGCGAATATGTTTACTCCGCCTCGAATGAATGCAGAGGTCTCATGGCTGAGAGATCAGTCACCTATTCACTCGGGCACAAAGACCCCAATCCGCTCATCTGGTATGTCTTCCGATTACCAGCGATATCGGATGGATCTAGAGCACTAGTGACTGATTGTTTGTGGCTCAGAAACCCCCGAACCCGGCACCCCTACACTAGTAAACCCTGCCTCGGCTCTTTTGCAGGATCTACTCAAAGAAGAACGCGCACACCGAAGCTCCCGAGGAACCATATCAGACGAATTCAAAGAAAATGCTCCTCAGACTCCAGAGACCACCCGAACCCAGGAAGATACTGCGTCTGAAAAAGCACGCAAAGCGAGTGATGTTTTCTCTGCTGGTCAGAGAAAGCCAAAAGAGATGGGCATGCGGGAAATGGACCAAGTGAGCCATAAGCACGGGAACCCCATATGGACTAGCTGACTAGCTGACTCGTTTGAAGTATGTCTCGAAAATGAACAAGCTCAATTTCGATTTGAAGCTCGAGGTCTTCCACCGCACACAACAGATGGCTATCTATGAAAAGAAGCTGGAGCGGATGGCTGAGATGGAAGAACAACTAGCGCACATGGATGAGTTGATAGCAGAAGTGGAGGAGCTTCGAACCACCGAGAAGGACAACCAGATCCTACGTGAATCCAACGAGCAACTACGCATCGACCTTGACAAGCGAGATATGGCTGTTACCGAAGCCGTCGAGCTCATCTGCCAGTTGGAATCGAAGATTGACATGTTGGAGAATGGCGGCCGGGCCTCCAGGCTGTCCATGTCCCGCCCTATGACCGCCGATGGGTCCGAGGCCTTAGCAGCGAAATCCCGGGCCATGGTTGACATCCCAGAGAGAACCTCTTCTAAGCGAAATTCAAGTGTCTTGAGTGTAGCTCAGCGCCAGACATCTTCCGAGCTACGCAAACTTTCGAAAGCACCCTCCTTCCTACGGGCGGACAACAAAAGTACTGCCACTTTGCGAAGCCTTTATACCCCCGAAGAAGAAACCCAGTCACGCACTGCAAAGACTGAACTTACGAAATCAGAAAGCTTCCACACGACTACCGAGGTTATGGAACCTGAGTCACCCAGATTAAGCGTTCTGAGTGAATGCAGTGAGCTGAATCCGTTCGACACGCCTACGAGGTGGCAAGAATTTGACCAGCTCGAGCTCCCTGTTCGGAGATCGTCATCGACAGGCAGCTTGGATAGCTATGTTCCCCCCACTGGGCGGGAAGAAAGCAAGAAAGACCAAATTGATCGGTGGATGCAGTCCCGCGAAGACATAAACCAGACCATAATCACGAGACGCAGGAACCGATCATCATCTGATGCTACCAAGGCTAGCATCCCCAGTTTTACAACTGACTTGTATGCTCCCAAGCCGCGCGGACGTGGACGACTGGATTCCTCTCTTTTCGGAGGCGTCAGGCTCCCTCCCACTCCTGACACTATGAGTACGGCATATGCTACCGGTGCAAACCGGTCGAATGGGTCGAATGGGAGCATTAAAGCCCGCAAGAGCCCACAGACTGAACAGGATTTGTTTTTCTCTGGTAGGCGGGTTAACCGCCCACGTTCGGCGGAAGAGATGGCCAGTCGCTCCAGCTTTGATGGCAGTGAGGTTGATGACAGCATGCAAACCAACTGCAGTGATACTCCACGCCTAGGGGTCACCTCTGACGAGTCGCGCACTATCTTACCCTCCTTCAACACTGTTTCCTCCAAAGCCAGCGCGCTTCTTGGGCCCGGAAGCCCCAACAACCCTGCTATCGAGACCTTTGGAGATCTGTATCACGCAAAGCCCAACGAAGCATCAACCCCAACAATTAAACGCGTCCGTAGCCCAACCAAGGCTATGACTCCGGAGGCGAACACTAATGACCGCGACTCTCCATCGCCACTCACACCTCAAGACTGGGTTGCCGCTGCAAAGCAGGGTCCACGGTGTTGCAAGCCCAAGCCCCTTGAGATCCACCAGGAAATTCAACAGCCAGAGCTGCCAGCACGCACTGCCGTCAGGCCAGCTTCTCTCCATGACGACAGCAGCATCGCTTCGGATCCAAGTGAGCCCGAAGTCCCTGGTATCCCAACTCTTGACATGACCACCCTGGACATCTTGGAACAACCTCTCGACCTCGGCCAGTCAAAGCCTAAACCTGAAGCCAACCCTGAGCCCCGTCGACGCCTTAGTTTCATACCTCCATTCTTCAACCGGTCAAGCAACAACCCCCGTCGTGTACAAGGCTCCCCAGTTCCAGACGAATTTGAAGACGACGAAGAGGGCGCCCCGTCTCCAGTAATCCCCAAAACCAGAACAATGGGCGGCGCCTCTCAAAGACCCATGTCTCAAATAATCACCGCCCCAACTGACCTATACTCTTCCAACCCCCCAATCCACAATGGAGAGCCGCCCCATGGTTTCAGACCACGAGGATTCCCGCAATCTTTGACAATGTCAACACTTGCCGACCACCCCGGCTCCGCAACAGTCTCAGGACGCCCCTCCACATCCCACGGCATGGAACACAAGCGGCGCAGCTCACTTGGCATCTTTGGCTGGATGAAGGGTAAACGTTCTGATTCCGTGTCTGTTCCCGGTGTGGAGAAGTTCATTGACTCCGCGCCGAAAGAGAACCGCGCTCCCTCGCGTCTAGCCTACGAAACTAGTCATGGCCTTGGGATCCCGCGTGCCGAGACACCGGACTCTATGGAGGCCCACGTTAGACCCCATTCCGAGATGGCTGTCCATTCTGATGAACATTCAAGACGGCCTCGGTATATGGGCCGTCGTGCTCGAAGGGGCTGAGCTTCTATAAGCCAGTCATTACGGCCTCACACCTCGTTCTCTGTTTTCTTACGTCTCTGCTGCCTCCCGCTTCTTTCTTTTCTTCGTTTTGTACCATATGATACCCGGCCCTGCATGTACAGTAGCATGGCTACATTGATTTTTGCATTTATTTTTCACTCCATATGTGAGTTATGAGCTCGCTCCACCTCATTTCATGTTTTCCTTTCTTCATGCATGCGAATAATGGCCGGGCCTATGCATTTTGTCAATCTTTGACGTCGACCCTGCTGGCAGGGTTGATCTGAAATGTGTAACATCGTCTAGTATGCTATGTTACAGAGTAATGACTTACCAAACGTGACATACGATCTGAAGTTATCCCAATGCAGGCCTGTATTGTGTTATCACACAAGTTGACTAATTGATAGTACCGTAATGAGCACAAACCTGTTCTCCCTCCACTTCATATCTTCATCGTGTCTTGGATGATCCTCCCTGGCCCATAGCCCCGATCCTGCGGGTGGAACCGATCGTTCTTATCGCTGTATGGAGACGGATCACTTAGAAGGGTGAATCATTTGCAGCCTTCGCTTGCAGGCTTACTTCATCCCTCCAGGGGCGACAACAAGAGTACCATAGAAGTCAGGGTTTCCTTCCTAGTAGGTATTAGCAAGAAGTCATCAAGCAGGGGTATCGGAGTCTTACAATGTGCGTCTTCGTGATGTGTCGACGGAGGTTCGAGGCCATATGTTTTGTCTTTAGGGCCTTGTTAAAATCATTGCAGAAGGGACACTTGCATGCGCAGGGAGCGATTATCTAGATGCAATCGGTGTTAGCAAACATTCTCGAGAAGGGTTACAGACTCTGGAAGGGTGTTTGGGATACGTACCAGCTCGGCAAAGTCGAAAGGCCACTCCTCCTGGTTGTGGTTTTCGCAGTCACAAATCCGTTTTTTGGATTGTCTGATATAGGATATCCATTAGCCAGGATCAATGTGGGTGGTGGGATGACTTCGGAACTTACGCCCAGTGTCGGGGCGGGTTGATGCTATATCCCCTCCAGTAGCTGCCGTAGCTGTTCTTGTGTGTCGAGTCAGTACCGGTACTAGTCACAGTGGAAGTGCTAGTGCCAAATTTGGGGCCAGGGTTGGGGCCAGGGTCAGGGTAGTCATTGTTCCCAGCGCTGGGAATTTGAGGAGCGGACATTGTGATGGATATCGCAAGTACGAGTTGGGTAAGTTGGGTAAGTTGGGTTGATGTGATAATAGACGTAGACCAGGAGAGGAAGTAGAGAAAGGAGAAGCAGAGAAGGTATATTGCAACCACCTGAAGAGCCAGGCAGCAGAGGCGTCAATGGATGTGTTGTCTTACTCAATGTCGAGTTGGGACGGATGGCTTCAATGTAGCGAAGGCGAGTGTGGATGGAGCACATGCTGGGTGGAAGAGGGTGCCTAACCTCATCATAAACAAACGGATGTCTGCATTTGACCTCGAGAGTTACTATAGATCCTACGCATGTCTGTTAGTCCTGGATAGGCTATTTGAAGCAAAGAACAGGTTGCAATATCATTCGAATGCAGAATATCAGAATATCAGAATCAAATTCAGGTAACTCCAAACTCCAAGTCTTCCAGTTTTGTTCCCAACTCCAGTCTTTTTTTTCTTCCAAAACGCCCAAAAGACATGATATGTATACAGTAAGTCGAAGCAGAAACAGATGCCCTTTCCAATAGATCCCAGCCCAAGGCCTAATACCATTTATTCCCCTCCTCCCCAAGCTTCTTTTTCTTCGGATTCAGCGAAACAACCCGCTGCCCAGGAAGCGTATCCGCCGTAAAAGCCGCCTCGAAGATACTCGCAATCCCACGCTTAGCGTAATGCGCGAAAGAATCATAATCATCTCTCTTCCCATTAATAGCCCCCCACTCAATCCCATCCGGCGTAGTCCCATCCCCAAGATCACTCCACCGCGTAATCACAATAGATTGCTTGAACCTACGATCTACCAGATCCTCACTCAGCTTGACCTCGATCAGATACTCAGTCGGACACTCAGGACACCTCCGCATCGGCCGACAGAACCCACACAGCGTTGTCAGCGCATTCGGATCAAACGCCTGTCCCGCAATCCGGTCCTTTACCCGGTGCTCGAGTGCCTGCAACCCACCACTACTCCGCGGCCGCGGAATATGTTCCAGCGCACACTTACACGCCGGCATGAGCTCGCCGTCCCGCCAGTGCGCGCACACACTGAAGTACGGACAGTAGTCTTCGCGCGAGTACAGCAGCATGCGCTGCGCGGACGGCGTGAGAGCCGGTGCCGCAAAGGTCTGGCTGGTAACGCGCATTAGGAGCCTGCCTTCGTGGATGTGGAAGCGCGATGTATGCGACCAGTCGTCACGCTGCCAGCGTCGTCCGAGCGCGTCTGGGGCCAGCCCGTAGGTGGGGCCGAAGCGGTGAGCGCGCATGGCTAGTTGCACGAATGCGAAGGGTAGGTTGCGGCCGTGGGTTATGCGGTGGCGGGGTGGGGGTTTCAGGGCGTTTCTTGAGTTTGGGCAGTTGAAAAGCGGGTTTAGGACGTGGCTTGGGCGGATACGTTCGGTTCCTTCTTGTGTGCGTCGGTGGTATTGTACGCAGGGGAAGCAGAGGAGGTGGTGCGGGAGGGAGATGTCCAGATTGGAGAGGAAGTTGATTTTGTGCGTGTGGTTGTCTGGGTGGTCTAGAGCCATGAGGTATCTTGGGCCTAGTCGTCGGTATAATGTGATGCTGGCCATTGCTAGGCTTGCTGCTTCGGCGGGATTCAAATAACCTGCTATTTGCGCCCATAGCTTTGGCGGGAGACTTGCTATATCGCCCTCGCCGGGGGGTCGGCGATCATTTTGCTCGTGGGTTGGAGAGCTGACATCGTTGAGATCCAATGCGCCTAGCGTATGGATAATTTCCGTGTAGTCCCTTCGCTCACCCAGTTGTGAGTCCACTTGCGCATGCAATTCCCTGTATTTGAGTCTATGGGCGTGCAACGGAGCCAGCTCTGGCATTGGAGGGGCTTCCTCGATACTGGAGCGCGCGGCCAGTCGCAGGTCTGTTGTCGATCTGCTGCCCTTGCGAAGGGTTTGGCGGGATTTCTTGGGACGCAATGCGTTGGAAAAAAATGACTTGAAGCCATTCTTCTGGCCAGGACTTTCTGCCGACATAATGGAGTTGCCAATAAATGCAAGTGTTCGAGGCCCAGTTGGAGAATATCGGGGTCTTGTGTTTCGGATGCTTGCGGTGATCTTCCGCATTACGCGGTCCGCCCGGCCCGGACTACGAGATTGGTTGACATTCGATAGGAACAAGACATAGCTAAATAAGATAAAATCTTATAGTACCAGATCATTGATAATATTCAAAACACATGCTACAATACAGGGGAGATTA
Source organism: Penicillium rubens (assembly GCF_028828025.1). Taxonomy (NCBI): domain Eukaryota; kingdom Fungi; phylum Ascomycota; class Eurotiomycetes; order Eurotiales; family Aspergillaceae; genus Penicillium; species Penicillium rubens. Next base: position 8,759,827 of record NW_026890600.1, read on the forward strand.
AGCGCATATCATAGCAGCATTTACAAAGCAAATAGCGTTCCAAAGTTATTTAAGTGAAGCGCTTCTCGACGGTCTTCCAGTTGATGACATCCCAGATGGCGGAGAAGTACTCGGCCTTGCGGTTCTGGTATTGGAGGCTAGAGAAATGGTTAGTATAGGCAAATGACTATCCAAACAGGAATTCTTACTAGTAGGCGTGCTCCCAAGCGTCAATACCGAGCAGAGGCTGGAACTGGCCGACGACGGGGTCCTGGTTCTGGTAAGGAGTTAGTAACTAGAACGGTTCATATCAAAGGCGAGTCGCCGATCGTAACTTACAGCATAGGTGCGGATGCCGATCTGTCCGGTCTGCTTGTCCTTCACGAGCCAAGCCCAGCCACTGCCCTGGATGCCAGCGAGAGCAGCGTTCATCTTGGACTGGAACTCGCCGAGACTACCGTAGGTGGAGTCAATGGCCTTGGACAGAGCACCGGAAGGGGGCTCACCACCGCCGGCACTCTTGGGGGCAAGGTTCTCCCAGAAGAGAGTGTGGTTGAGGTGGCCACCGCCGTGGAAGTTGACAGCGGGCTTCAGAGCGATCTGAGTAGCGATGTCGCCCTTAGCCTGGGCCTCCTGCAGCTGCTCAAGGGTGTTGTTGTAGCTGGTCACGTAGGTGTTGTGGTGGTTCTTGTGGTGAACCTCCATAATCTTGCCGGAGATGGAGGGCTCAAGGGCGCCATAGTCGTCTTGTTTTAGATGTTAGTCTAAATGACTTTACTCCAAACTTGTAGGTACAGTTTCTCTAAGCTCCAAGCGGTACTGAAACACCCCTACTTACAGGAAAGGTCGGGGAGGGTGGCCTTGCCGCGGGCAAAGGTCAAGCCCGCAGCTCCGGCCTTGGAGGTAGCCGAAGCTCCTGAGCGAAGGGCAACGCGAGCCGAGTTGCTAAGAAGAGCAGCCATTGTGGATGTATATGTTGAGGACTAATATGTGGTGAAAAAGAATAAAGAAGGTGTCAATTGTGAGATGAATGAATCCAAAGGGGAAAAAAGTGGCAGGGGAGCTATGAAGTAACCGACCTAAACGTCATCTTGTTTTCGTTGGTTCGGAGATAGGTTGTTCCGCTCCGGTCCCCACGTGAATTTCATGAGCTCTTGACTGACTCATTATTTCACATGACACTACTTCCTCAGTTTTACTCTTTCGCTGAAAACTGAGGGGACAGTTGATTTGGCCACTATCTGCCAATGAACCCCTGAAGAGATGGAGTCGCCTTCGTTTTCTGGCCAAAAGCGCAAGGTCGCTGACATGAGCTCCGATGAAGAAGACGCGCGCCCGACCACTGGCTTCCGTGGGTTCGCCAGAGCTGCCTCTCGCTCCGTGACCCCTCCCACTATGGGTGGACTAGGTAGCGGAACCCACAACAACCGAAACACCATGGCCAACTCTCGAGGTGGAGGATCGTCACGAGGTGGGAAAGCTATGGGAGGTGGCGGTAGAGGGGGAGGAGCCAACAGTTTTGCCGCGCGCATGATGGCAAAGATGGGCTACAGGGAAGGACAAGGTCTCGGAACTACTGGCCAAGGTATCGTCAATCCGATTGAGGTACAGGCGCGTCCTCAGGGTGCAGGCTTGGGCGCAGTGAGCGAGAAGTCGAAAAAGACTCGCGAAGAAGAGCGACGAGCAGCTGCACAGAGGGGCGAAATCCTCGAAGACAGCTCCGAGGAAGAACGGCAGCGGCGACGAAAGAAGAAGGAGGAGCGCAAGGCACAGGGTCGGAGCGCCACAGGTACACCGATCCAGCGTGCGAAGCCCAAATTCCGCACAGCGCGTGAAATTGAAGATGATATGGAAGGACTGGAAGTTCCTAATGTTCTCAAATCACTCGTCGATGCCACCGGAAAAGAGCAGCGTGTTCTTACTTCGACTGCCGGCCTGATGTCGACACAACAATTCGTCAGCCAAGAGGAAGGAGAAGCGTTAAAGATTACCCAGCGAGCTCGGAATGACCTGGAAGCATTTGCGGATGAGTGGAAGGGATTAAAGGAGAGAAAACAGTACATTGAACTCGAAGAAGCTCAGGTGGTGGACGAATTGGATGCATATCAATCCCGGATCAACCATCTCACGGGCCTAATCGCCGCAGTGGAAGAACTGGACATCTTTGAAAACGACGAAAGCATCGCGACCAAATTCAATGAGTTAACCGACAAGCTTGAAGATTTGGAATCCAAATATCGAGATGCTGTTGATGAGCATCGACTCCCTGAGACCGCAGTCGCGGCTCTACATCCGTTATTCCGCCAGGCCATGGAGGAATGGGAGCCTCTGCAAGACCCCACTTTCCTCGTGTCCAACCTCACTCGTCTTCAGCCTCTTCTGTCTCGCACGAACGGGTTAGAAGAGCCCCGGAAACGGGCATCCACCTCACCTTACGAAACGATGATCTATACCCTCTGGCTCCCACGAGTGCGCTCAGCACTCCTGAATGATTGGGACGTCTACGATCCATCCAAGGCAACCGCGCTGGTCGTGGCCTGGAAGGCGATTGTACCGCCATTTGTGTATGCAAACGTTCTCGACCAATTGGTCGTTCCCAAAGTGGGCCTGGCCCTGAAGAATTGGAAACCTCGAGTTAGTCGACGACATCCCGGCTCTGAACAGGATGGAAAGTTCCCCTGGTGGCTTTTCACTTGGCTCCAATACTTGGATGAACGGCACACAAACCCGAAACAGCCCGCTGGTCTCATGTCTGACGCGAAGAGAAAGTTCCGCTCGGTACTCGATACATGGAGTCTGCGCAAGGGCCTGGTCGACCGCGTTGAGATCTGGCGGGATGCCCTAGGATCCGAATTTGACGTATGCCTACGCAATCACCTGCTGCCGCGCCTTGCTCGCCATCTCCGCGAGGACTTCACCGTGAACCCGCAGGATCAAGATCTCACGGCGCTCAAAGATGTCTTATGCTGGAAGGTATTCTTCCAGCCTAACGTCATGGGACTATTGCTAGTCTCTGATTTCTTCCCGAAGTGGCACGAGATTCTCTACATCTGGCTCACCAACGACCCCAACTACGAGGAGGTTGGAACTTGGTTCTCTTGGTGGCGCGCTCAGATACCGGAGGAGGTCAATGAGCTTACCATCGTCGATGATGAATGGAACAAGGGCTTGCAAACTATGGACCTTGCCTTACAGCTGGGTGACCGTGCTGCTGCCGAACTCCCGCGCCCAACCACGGCACGGGCGCCGCTTCCTACTCGGGAAGATAAGGTGGCGGCAGCCGCTGCAACTGCCGCTGCGGCTGCCCCTGAACCTCGGGTTAAGGCACCGGTCGTAGAAGAAGTTGCGTTCAAGGATATCCTGGAGGGCTGGTGTTTGGAGCAGGGACTTATCATGCTACCCTTGCGTGAGGCCCATCCACAAAACGGCCAGCCCCTGTTCCGCATTACGGCTAGTGCCACGGGCAAGGGTGGAGTCGTGGCTTTTGTCCAAGGAGATGTGGTGTGGGTGCAAAATAAGAAGGCCAAGGAGATATGGGAGCCAATGGGATTGGAGGATCAGCTGGTTGAGCGTGCGGAAGGCCGATAACTGTGCACCAAGTGCATTGACATTGTAATTGAACCAAAATGTACCTATTCAAGATATCCAGGCTTTGCCCTAGGCGACGATTGCAATAGGCCCATATCTTACATATTGCTGAGTAAACCTTGGTATGTAATTCAAGCTACATATTCGACCGTCTCTGGTACAACCAGGTGTTCAGCAGGACTGGCCTCACGGAACAACCGAGATATTATTCCCGATGTCTTACATGATGTCATATGTGCAAGAAGAAAGATGTACATTCTGAAATTGAAGATGCAGTAACTTACTAACTCCAACACTATCTAGGCACTATAAACCAATGGTATTCCGATAGGTCTCCGAGGGTTTAGGGAAAGACAACTGTGGCTGTATGATACGTCGCCTACGCTTTGTTCCTATTATCTTTGATGTTTGTGTTTGTCCGTGCAACCTAATCCTCACATAGTAACAAACAATTCATAAAGACTGTGTAATGATGTTTAACTGAGGAGTGTCGGGTTGGGATAGGCGTCCATCCACTGTACTTTCTGAAAAGGGTAATTCCGAACAGATTTAGAATCCTAGGGATAGTCGTTCTTTTCTTCAGCTAATCCTCGGAGATAACAAACTCCAGCTTCTCGTGTATCTGAATAGTCGGGCCAAGAGTGTAAAAAGATCCCTCTGTTCAAGGCTGTATATTTCGTACTTCGGAATTAACAATCGGACCAGGTGAATATCAAAATGGGAAAGCCGCGACCGTTCCGAGCTCTTGAATAATATAGCCAGCCAATGAGAATCCATTAAATAGCCTAGTGGATCTACAGATCTTCAACGGACCCACTGGAATGCGGGTCGCCGTTTGCAGCCAATCACATCACAGGCAAAGGTCAGCACAACATACTTCACCAATCGTATCAGTTGGATTTGAAGTGACTTGTCGCCATTTTCTCACCAAAGTGGACAAAGCTCATTCCTTGCTGCTCCTAGACCTTCAATTGACTGTCAATGCTGACATTTGAGAGCCCGGTGATTGGTCCAGGGCCCCTCTTTGGCGACTAAACCTCCATTATTTCCTGTTTGACTTGCATTATCTGTGGGCTTTTGTCGATTTTTTTTTTCTATGGCGCCTGGGTTGATTACTGAAACTGGTCAGAGTCCGTGGGACTGGATTTTAAAAGGGGTGAGACGCGGCCAATTGTTGTAGATGATTCCTTTTTTTTCTTCTCTTCATACTTCGCTTCATAGCCATTGTTGATATCCGTCAAAGACTAAGACACGCATACGGATCCTTTGCTGGATTAAATAAAGTGCAATTACTTCCCAGCCAGCCTTCATCATCTTGTCCTCTCCCTCTTACCGACTTGTAATTGCGTGGTGAACTTCTGCTGTACATCGTACCTTGGTAGCAGTTTTCCGGATCAGCATCATGGCATTCCTCTTCATTAAGCAGAAGCTTTTCCCTACAAAAGATGCGGACACAATACGATCAGGTAAGTAAATGGAAAGAGGATACACACAGAGTGGCATATACTTACAACAATTCAACTCCAGGCAAGCGCCTCCTCACCCGCATTGACGACGACGATACCATCCGCGGAGACTCCGATCAAGACCTCGAGTCCCAAAGCACCCGCTCCTATGACACCTTCGGACGGTGCAACAGCCCGGACGAATCAACATCAACCACCACCAGCAACTCCAGCACTCGCGTGCGCATCAACCCGCGTATCGTCTCAGATGCCATTCTCGGCCTCTCAGACGGGCTGACAGTGCCCTTCGCCCTGAGCGCCGGTCTATCCGCACTCGGAAACACAAAAGTGGTTGTGCTGGGTGGACTGGCCGAGCTGGCAGCAGGAGCCATATCCATGGGACTTGGTGGATACGTCGGCGCAAAGAGTGAAGCGTAAGTCATCCACACATGGCAAGCAATCATTCATATGTACTAACGAATTCCAGTGAATCATATCAAACAACAGTCCGTGAAACACAACAGTTAATCCAAACAGACTCACAAGAGACTCGCGCTATGGTGTGCGAAACCTTTTCCCCGTACGGGCTCTCGGACTCGGCGGTTGCAGAAATCACGCGTGACCTGCATGCATCTCAAGACCGCCTGCTTGAGTTCCTGATTGCTTTCCATCATCGTGAGACGGCGCCTGACTGTAACCAGGCGTGGACTTCGGCCATCACTCTCGCGCTGGGGTATTTTATTGGCGGGTTTATTCCGCTTATTCCGTATTTCATTGTCTCGCAGATTATGGCTGCGCTGTACTGGAGTATTGGTGTTATGGCGATTACCCTGCTTGTGTTTGGGTATGTTAAGACCTGCGTTGTGCGAGGCTGGTCTGGCCGTGCCAATGTGATGGCTGCGATCTGGGGTGGAGTGCAGATGTGCTGTGTCGGAGGTGTCGCTGCTGGCGCGGCGATTGGATTGGTTCGATTCATCGACATGGGCAGTACTTGATTAGCCCGATGGTCATGGTACTGATGATTTTCACGTTGCATTAAGCGCTCACGGCATTGCAGCAGTAGGAGTTTTGCTTTCTCTCTACTCCTACTGTTTTTCATTCCGGTTTGACTCGGCCATGGGTCTATCAGCGGGCGTTTCGGGGAGCTATAAAAAGCTGTATACACATTTAACGAAGCGTAATTCATCCACATTGACAATATCAAGTTACATGATTTCAAATATGAAGGCTCTGGTACTGGTTACCTTAGGTATATGGATATATGAGACAAAGGATCACCCACTCAACGCAATCCCAACCAACTTCTTCGCCTTATCCGACAACTGAATCTCCAAAGCCTCCTCCCTCCCCCGCTCCGACATCTTCGCCCAGGTCTTCCTCAAAATATCAACCATCTTCTCCTCATCTGCGAGCTCCGCCTCAAACTTATCAAACTGATCATCCAAAAAGACAAGACAAGCAACATCCTCCAGAGTCTGCGTATCAGGATCTCCCTGCTTAAGATCCGCCTTGCGCACCAAAGCGCCAACTCTCGCCGCCTCCTCAGCCGAATACCCGCTCTCAACACAGATCTGCTCGACCAGCGCAGCCTGTCGCCTCTGCAGGCCCGCCCGCCACGAGTGATACCCGATCTTTGTGGCGGGGTAGCTGTCCCGCGGCACTTCCCAACGGCGCAGGTGTTGGGCGCGGATTGCGAGCTGAAGGAGCTCCGGTGCGGAGGGGTTCAGGGTTGAGAGGTAGCTGGTCATTTTTTGCGCATAGTGCAGTTCGTATGGGATTGGACCGGTGGCTGTTTGGGTTTGGCGGGGATCGTCGGCGTGCGCTGCGTCGATGCGCTCGAGGGCTGTCTCGAATTTGGTCATTCTTGTGAGGTTGGATGCGGAAAATGAGGTAGGTTGTCTGTTTTGAGTGGTGTGGCCTGGCGAGAAGAGTTTAGGCTTGGAATCAATTTGACTTGTTTGCGCTTGAGAGCTGTCTGAGTCGATTGATATGCGGGTTTTGGATAAGAATGGACGCTAGTTCAGATGTGGCTTAGTGTGAGTCGTAACTGGACGCTTCTAATTGGTGGATGGATTTGTATACATCGAGGGACCCATTGACCTGATGGACATCCGGATGTATCGTACATCGTACAACTACACAAACGTTAACTTCACAAAGCAACAACACCGATGGCTAATTATCGATTATGGCCGTTATATCTCTTCTATTAGAACATCCAATTCAAATTGACACCACAAGACAATGGTGGATAATCTCTACATATCTATCTATAGGATTTGCTCTTGCACATAGACTTTGAACAAAGACACCTACATAACATCAGTATCCGACCTGCTGGGGATTAGCCTGCGGGGAACTGTTTCTGGACCGGGCACTGTCGTAATTACAACACGCAGCAGCAACAAAAATTAGATCACAATCACGATGAGGTGCTGCTCTTTTTCGGGAACACAAGCAGCTCTTGCGAAACATCCGAGGGTGTCTCCACCTGGTAAGGCTTCTCCTTTTCAAAGATGCGTGCCACTTCCTCCAGGGATAGGCCTTTAGTCTCCGGGAGAAGGAAGTAGATCGTCGCCATGAAAATCACAAGACAACCCAGATACACCGTGAAGTACTTCCAGTGGATTGCATCCAAGGCGACCGGGTTTATGAACTGGTTGAAGAAGCAAGCCATCGAGTCGGTGGTCAGTGTGATGGCAAGACCCTTGGCGCGGAGCTGGAAGGGCAGGATTTCAGCTGGGTATGCAATAAACAAAGGCATATATGCCATATCGTAAGCGCTGCAAAAGAGGAAAAGCATGGGAACCACCGCAATGCCGGCCTCTAGCACATGTAGCTCTTGGAAGAGACCGGACATAGTTGTTGCGGCAGATAGATAGATGAACATCAGCATTGTTGCGCTTAGCCAGAGTTTCCGTCGACCGTATCGGTCTGCTGCCATTGCTCCACCAACCGCGAAGCACAGGTTCCACACCTGCATGCTTATATTGATGGCAGCTTGGTGAGATGCGTTATATATACCGACTGATTCTAGAATCGGTGCTAGATAGTAAGAAACCACGCCTGTAACCAGAAACTTGGTTAGAAAATCGGATTGCAAGAAAAGGAGGATTTTTTTCCCTCATACCATTTCCAGACCATTCTTGCATGAACCCCAGAATCACGCAAATGGATAGGCGATGCATGTTGCTCCGGGTCGCGAAGAAACTGCTCCAGCGGCGGCAGCTCTTGTCGGCCTCCGCATTGATGCTCTTGCAAATCTGGTAGAATTCGTCCTGAACAAGTTCGTCGTTTACATCCCCGTTGGCGTGGTATCTCGCCAGTATAGCCATTCCATCCTCTTTCCTTCCCCGAGAGACCAGCCATCTGGGGCTCTCGGAGACAAAGCAAAGTCCTATCAATTGAAGGACTGGATAAAACACCTGCGTCAAGCAGGGGAGTTTCCATGACCAACTCCCTGCAATCGTGAGTCCAGCAAAACCAATAGTGGCCGAGGTAATTGACCCGATGAACCAAAGAGCGTTGTATAGACCTGTGAAGGTCTGTCGCTGGCGTGGATGAGATGATTCAGTAATGAGCAATGGTGCAGCAGTTTGTGAAATGCCAACTCCCATTCCAGCCAGAACACGAGCACCAAAGAAGACCCAGTGATCTTGTGTAGAGATTTGAATAATCGAGGCAATGATCACTAGGGAGGAACCGATGAGAACACAGATCCTCCGCCCCAGATTGTCGGCGATGTAAGATCCAGGGATGAACGCGCAAAAGGACCCCAGCGAGACAGCTGCGATAATAAGGCCTCTCTCATTTGCGTCGAGTCCTTCCAAGAAAGTTGAGACTGGTTTTGTTTTGTTTAGCCTTGTGTTCCCATATAGATATATAAGACAAGATGCTTACATTCGGGAAGCACCAGAAGGCCATTGATCATGCTGGCACAATATCCAGCTGTGGCTGATGCAGATAGCATAAACCCGATCCCCAGGTTTAGTCTCCGCAGCCCTGGATCTTTCATCCAGTTGCTGTTGGTGTTGTTCTGTAAGACCTTGGAGGCCATATTTGGCGATGTGCTGGGAAGGCAGTGAAACTCGTGGAGTATTTTTCCGAACCTACAACTCCGAGCTGTCAAGCTCGTATATTTAAACACTAAAGATTAATTGGTAAAAAAAGCTCCGAATGATAATCCCGCCCCAACATTCCTCACGTTTGTCCAGGACCCGAGCTCTCCGCGCGAGGTTACAGCTGTAGCTAAGGAGTAGGAATGTAGGGAGGGAAGTCAAATGATCCGATCACCGGACAATATTCCTTAGTTTGCTCTGATCCAAGAGTCTGGATGTGATACGCCTGTCAACATGCCTGCTTACAGATGGCGATTGGAAGGTGAGCTTCCGAGGCCTTGGTGAGCTCGGATGCTTCAGGAATGCTTGTAGCTCTCATAGCTCCGTCCCCTCACCTTTGGCCACGGGGATCGTTTCCTCAGTTGCCTAAGTTTAGCCTTGGGATTCGTAGCTATAGCCTCTGTATGGATTCCCTTGATTATTGATTCGCGTTAGATCGACTCGCCCTTGTGCAGGGACTTGTCTCTGGGGAAACGCTGTAAGGAAGAGACCTCCATAGACCTTATAGGGAACTGAATTGCATTTCCTTTTCTTCCTTGATTTTGAGAGCCAGCTCGGTGTACCTCCTCTAGCTATCCTACGTCACTTGATACTTGAAAAGGTCTGATCAAGGAGAGTCTTGAATCAGGAAGGCATAGCGGCGTGGAATGATATTACTTGGTTCTGACGTGGACAGCCGTATGGCACCAATCGGAAAACTCATCAGGGTATCCCGGTGACTTACGGTTTCCCCCTGCTTACGAGTTGAAGCAGGTTCAGGGAAATAAAGTTTACTGTATAGATATGACTTGGATATGACTGTTGAAGATACTACTGGCTAGTATATGAGATCATGAAGCATGAGGTAAGATAGTGGTTTGGTGTAGGCTAGACTTGTATGGTACTATGCAAGAGAAGTCCTATTACTACAGAGGATGGTCAGTGACAATAGCTGGATTTTGCTAGATGTCACATACAGGGTGAAATTGACCCAAGTCACTTCCTTTCGCTGAAGCTCTAAAAATGCTAAGTATTTATAGAAAGATATTTCGAAGTGAAATCCACGCTGGTCAATTCTCGTGATTGGGGGGCTGTTCGATCTTATTTTTAGTTCTTGGTTCGCGAATTTGGTACCTTGGTACTTCAAAAGCTTAGTGACATGGACCCTACCTAGGTAGAAGGCAAGATAGATGCTTTAGATATATGGTGTAAGTATTCTCGTTTGCCTTGAAACATACATCTCCAGCTATTCTACGTGACTTTTAATAGGTGATAAAATGTGGATATATATTCGGAGAAATATGCATGTCTGAGATATGCCAAGGCGATGAAAAGTCGGACAATATCCCGTCCACACAAAAGTTAATAGGGTACTGCAGATACTGCAGGCCCTATATGGAGTAGTAATCCATTATCGCTGTTTCTAGATTGAATATAAAGCTATGCTGTCGGCAAAACTGGAGGCATATAAACTACCGACATGAGTACTCAGGTCCTTACGGAATTGGAAACTCGAGTTTCCAGTCATCCACCGGAGAAATCCCAAGATTCCCAAGACCTCGCTAGTTTAGTGGCGCTTATCCCTCATGCTCTGACTCGTCAGCAATAGTAAGCCAAGAGAAACTTCGCAGGCAGCCACAGTGCCAAGACGCTGAAGATGTTCGAGACACCGGGTGTCTTGGCGTACCCAGGGACGGAGTCCTAGCTAACCCTGAAACCTTAGATCGCAGGAAGATTTTTTGTCTTATCTGATCTCCGTCTTGAGCCCTATATTGTACCATCAGAGTCTTACACTGAGCTACCATTGACCAACCCCAATCAAACCACCCAAAATGGCCCTCGACGACCCTCTAAACCTCAACCAATACAAAACAACTATATCCGAACCAAAAAAGAACTGGGTCTACTCTTCCAATGAAAAGCAAAAGCTTACATGCTTCTACAAAGACCAGAACGAGATGATCGAGTGCTTCCTCGGCGCGAGCGAAGAAGAGCGCCTCAAAGCCGAAGACGAAGCCCAAAACGGCGGCAAAGTAAAGCTCGCCGTGCGCGCCAGCTTCACAGTCAACTTCTTCCTCTTCGTGATTCAACTCTACGCAGCCGTCACCACGGGCTCTCTAGCTCTCTTCGCCACAGCCGCAGACGCCTTCATGGACCTCGTCTCGTCGCTCGTTATGCTCGTCACGTCACGCATGTCCTCGCGTCCAAAGCCATACAAGTACCCCGTCGGACGACGCCGCGTCGAAACAATGGGAGTCATCATGTTCTGTGCGTTGATGACCATCGTCGCAGTGGAGCTGATCATTGAATCGGCCAAGGCTCTTGCGGCTGGCAAGACTGAGTCTGAGCAGCTGCATATCGTGCCGCTGATTTGTGTGGGGATTGCTATCTTCTCCAAGTTATGTATGTGCATCTACTGTTATGGCTTGCGTCGGTATCCGGCTGCTCATGTCTTTTACATTGATCACCGTAATGATCTGGCTGTTAATGGGTTTGGGTTGGTCATGTCGGTTGTTGGTGATCGATTTGTTTGGTATCTGGATCCCGTGGGTGCGTGCTGTATTGCGCTGCTTATCTTGTTCTCGTGGGCGTCGACTGCTTTTGAGAATATGTGGTTGATTGTGGGCAAATGTGCTCCGCGGGAATTTGTGAATAAGTGTATCTATGTGACTTTGACTCACGACCAGAGGATTCAGAAGGTGGATACGGTAAGTTGTGAAGGTGGATTGGTTATTGGCATCTTGGCTAACGGTACATAGTGTCGCGCTTATCATTCCGGGCAGCAACTCTATGTCGAGGTTGATATCGTCATGGACCCTGAGACTAAGCTTCGGGAGTCTCACGATGTAAGCCAAGCGTTGCAGCGTAAATTGGAAGGTCTTGCAGATGTCGAGCGAGCCTTTGTGCATGTCGATTATGATTACATGCATGATGTCAATGAGGAACACAGGCCGCTCTATGAGATCGGTGGAGCAAAAAGCTCCATCAGAGCTTTGGTGAAACGATTATGGTCTAAAAGCGAAAAGCAGACCGATGGGACTGCTGTGTGAGGAGCTTTGGTTACATTATGGTTGAGCTGGTCTCCAATGTCTAGGAATGTCATACAGGGAGTGAAAATCCAGTAAGCAAAATTAGCATCATTGTCGGCTTTATTAATCTCGAAAGTAAGTTCCCAGCAGGAGTCATAAAAGCAGAACCTGGCATCAACATATTCCGGAATATTCAAAACAGAATTTCAACACATGATATCAATCTCATATATCCAAACTAAGCAACAGCGTTTCTCTTCTTAGTCCTTGCAAACATGCCGTATGGCTTGACAGTAAAGGCGCCATTGAAATTCTTCCCTTCCATATCAAATGTATACTCCTTATCCGCCAGCTCAAAATCAACATCCTTAATGATGCGAACGAGTGCATGCAACGACCATTCCCAAGCATACCGCTTACCATAACACTCACGCTTCCCGTTTCCGAATCCCTTCTTCACACCGCTGGGAAGTCGATCAAAGGCCTCGCCGAGCATGCGCTCGGGCTTGAAAGCATTGGGGTCATCAAATATAGCAGGATCACGGTTGACAGCGGCCAGGATTGCAATCATGGGCTGGGTCTTGGGAATCTCGTATTCTCCTCCACCGAGCAGGACCGGACCGTCTGTTGGCAAAGGCTCGATATTGAAACCCGGAGCTGGGGCGCAGAGACGGAATGATTCCCGGAGGATGGCTTCGCAGTAGGGTAATTGCGATAGATGGAAGTGTTCGATCTGGCCGGAGGGACCGATGAGGGCATCAATCTCCTCACGGGCACGGGTGACCGCGTCTGGGTTTTTTGCGAGATAGTACAGGGTAAAGGACACGAGGTTCGGGGTTGTGGCACTGCCGATGAGAATGTTGATTATCTCGTCGATGACCCGGCTGTCTGGAAGGGATTGTCCGGTCTTAGGGTCCTTTTCGTGAAGCAGGGCGTACAGCAAATCTCTCTGTTCTATAGGATCGTTACGTCGCTTGGCGATCATCTGAGCACAGTAGTCGCGACAAGTCTTGATGTCCTTGTCGAATGCACTCTGGTACAAGAGCCGAGTGAGGAGCTTAGGTCGCGTGGGGCGACGTACGGCTTCAAAGGTTGTGTCTGCCATAGCTTTGATGACGGAGGGTTCTTCGCCAAGGATACAGTCTACGTGCTGACTGAAGAAGCATTTCATGTTGGCGGCGTGGTTGAGTCGGTCCAAATCATTAACGACGTCTATACGCTGCCTGGTGCTGTCCGTTGAAGTCCATTTCCAGATTAAGTCGTCTGTTGTGAGTTGCATATCCCTGTGCATTTCCTTGATGGCCTCGGGCAAAACGTAAGGAGCCATGATACGGTGCGCGATGCCCCAGCTTTCCTCGTTGTCAAACGCGGTAAAGAGACTGTCGTGGGCGAGACTGCGGATCTCGACAATAGGACTGGTGACACATTTGCGGAATCGTTTCTCATCACAGACTTCCTCGAGGAGAGCGGCGTTTGTAATGAAGATAAGTTGCTTGGTGAGGATTTTGATTTTGAAGATACCAGCACCACCATGTTCCGCCGCCAGCTTATTTAACGAAGCCCAAGTATTGCCCGGGATCATGTCAAAGATGTTTCCAATTGGAAGCCCCTGGGGCTGAGGAATAGGCGAAGGCATAGTGTCTGTACTCTAGAGAGTAATTGAGCTGAGAATCTCTCAGAATATAATCGCGAACCACGTTCACTTATCAATAGTGGGACAGGAGGACTCGTCACAAGTGCCACGAGTGCATGAGCTAGGAGATCGCTTCCTTCGTGCCACATGCCACATGATTATTGAAATAGCAAGCCTCTGAATGGTCCACGATCACGGCGTAGCTTTAGTGACATCGAAATGAGCCAGGATATTCCGTATCTTCCAATTGGACGAGGTCAGAAGGGTGCAGCTGAGCTGAGAAGTTCATACCCCACAATACCCCGGCATGCGGCATGATAGGTGACGTGACATGTGATAGTGTGATACCGGTAGAAAGAACAGAGATAATCTCCTCTTCTTTGATATCGCCTGATCCGGGCTACATTTCAGCTGATTCAAAGTGACCGTGTTAGGCAGTGACATACTGTCGGCACAGCGATATTTCTGCTAACGGAGTCAAAAACGGAGTCAAAAACGGAGTCAAAAAATGAAGCTATTCACAGACAGAATACCCCGACAGAGGTCCCTATGAAGAAATCCAAAACCCAACGCCCACTCGGCCAGGAAGCCGCAAACGCAGCCAATCGGGAAGAATCATGAAACAGCAACGTTCAGGTTCCTCGTGGTCCGAGAGTTCAAGCGGACACGCCGCGTGATTGGCGATCGGGATCAGCTATGGGGGGGGGGATCTGCTTGGGATCGTCGTAATGGTACATATTGATTTTGGTATCGGCCTTGATAGCATATTTGATGCTCAACCTGACCGCTTGACTTCATCTGCGTTGGGCTCTTTTATACCTATGTGCTCGTTTGGCCTAATATACTCCAGTGAAAAAGAAGCTATTTGGAGTGAGATATATCAACTACAGGCCAACTACATATTCCGAATAGTTCTACCTTACAATGAAGCATCTTGTCGTCTATTGAATCAATTTCATTCTCGTCTCGTCATCGCGGAATGATATCTCCACGCTGCCAAGGTCAAGGCTGCAAAGACTCATGTTTTAAAAAAAAAAAATTGTAAGGAAGTGTCATGCACACTCCCTATAATCATTGATGAACACAGCGGACCAACCCGATAGACGAATCATGGAAACAAGCTGCAAGCATATGATCCCCGTCAAGAAAATCAGAATAACCAACCATTAGAGCAGTGCAGATCTCGAATAGCTGTGCGCGAGATGTAGAAAGATGAAAAAGAAAAAAAGAAGGAAAAAAAAAAAGAAAAACAAGGGGAAGAAACAAAGCTTACGAAATAAAAGCAATTGATCATATCCACTTTGGATAACTTTGTCTCCCGCCCAAAAAACGCCGTCCGATTGATGAAGCCGGGTATATCCAGCACCGTAATGCAACATGTACTGAGAATGAATAAAAAGAGATCAAGGGGGAGGGAACGAGGCATCAAGTTCCCGTGCCTTGCACAGTAGGTAGCAAGACCCGGGTTGAGCCATCACCCCATCACCCCTAGGTTAATATGGGCAGAATTGGTGTTTCATCGAAAAGAAATAAACAGAAACAGCTTTTGGTTGATTCGAAATGATCATAAAACCCATTTCGTCATCTCGCCCCAATGCCGAACATGCCGACCCCATAGCTAGCGCTTCTTTCGGACATGGGGGTTGACACCTTAGCAACGTGGTCCTGGTTAGATTAATTTATATCAACAGAGAAGGTTACCGTGGGAATGCAATACCTTCTTGCGTTTCTTCTTCCCAGTTCCCTCGCCGTTCGAGTAGAATCCGGGGTCATCATCATCATCCACAAACCCTTCGCCATAGCCGGCAAAGCTATTATCATCGTAATGTCTCTTGCGACCCCTGCTAGGCCGCGGCCGCTCCGCTTCCTGCGCTTGTGGAGTTGCGGCATAGGATTGAGTAGAGGAGCGACCGGCACTTGGAGCTGCGGCAGCCTTCTTGCCAGTCTCGCCTGAGGGTGGATTCTTGGCCGCTTTTTCGTGACCCAGGATATCTTCCCAGAAATCATTGTTAGGAATCGGTCCTGGTTCCATTTGCATGGCTCGCGATTGAAGATTTTGTAGCGCCGAATCCATGTCTGCAACCTTGATAGCCTTGCCATGCACCTTCTGGTTCTGCCATTCCTCTTCGGGCCATAGAGTCATGTGCCTCAGACTGCCAGGTGCGCCAATCTCCTGCTTGTGGGGCTTATTCCGTCCAGCGAGTCCCAGTCCTTTCAGCTTTCCTTCGTATGATTTCCTCAGGCGGTTGATTTTCTCCCCTGTCACGGGATCTGTGCGTGCTACCGAGTTCGCGATTGGACCTAACCCATAGAGAGAAACGAGATCCACTGAAGGGTCTGGACCAGTAACGATCGGAGCTGTCAAGGAGTAAAAAAGCAGTGTTAACAACTTCAGTTCCAAGAATGTGCAAGGTCAGTGCATTTATGCAGCTGCATGCAACAAACACCTTGATGCATTTTGGGGAATCTTACATCTCTTGCAAAGATGAAAAGCCGAGGTTAGCTCTTTCTGAAGAGAGTCCAGATCGAGACTGAGGGTATTTGCCCGGCGAGTCGGGTCTGTATCTACATCCATAGCGTCGGGGTCTGTTGAGTGCTGACCTTGCCCGGCGGCAAAATCGTTAGTGCGGTCTGTTTGCAAAGACTGCCGATCGTGGTCGGTCGGTCTGTGTTGTGTTTGTTGTTGTGCTGGTTGCTGAGCGGCACCTGCTCCCGAGTTTTCTGCCGAGTCCTGTATCCCGATATTGAAAGATTTTCTCCCTTGGTCCACATCCTCCGAAGTCGCATTCACAGGGTGACCGCTGACACTACTGGCCGGAGTGGGGAATGAATTTTTGGTGCTCATTGTGGGCTGTTGGGAGACTTGGGTAGACATCGGAGCAGAGGACGGAGGGGAGGAGATATTCGGAGGTTGGACCGTCGCCTGATTCGGTGATGTATGCGAGGATATGAAGTTGGCGGCATGACTTTGTTCGCTCACCGACATCAACGGAGGGGATGTCGGGGTCTGGGGAATGTGTTCCGAAGAAATGGGTAACCGATGGTTCTCTTTCAGAGACCCGGCGGGCGAGGAAGGTGAAGGAGGTCTTGCTTGAAAGGATGCGGGGTGAGTGCGATCAGACATGAGAGCCCGAGGAAAAGTTCAGCATGCAGAGACGGTATTAACCAGAGCGGCTCTGGATCCGAATCGCAAAGTTTGATACCAATGTCTGGAGAGGGGGGTCCCGGTCTCGATCGACGGTCGCTCAAGCAGGTGAGCAGGTCATTCAATAGGCCGACTAGATCATCTGCATTCCAAGGGACTAGAATGAATCCCTACAAGTGGTGCAGATTGGGTGGCTGATGAGTGGCTGTGGTGAAGGAGGGTGGTGATGGAGACAATCCTGTGGTCAAAGCCGACGAGGATGACGGCGAATTGATCAATTCACGTGACCGGTCTTGGCCCGATGTACTTTATTACCTGCATTGTATATTCTATTCCAAGGTTGATTCATGAAGTATGCATCCATGTACTCGTCTATCCATTGCTATTCTCTTATTTATCTCTTTCATCTCAATACAATGCGACAATAGAAATGCGTCAATTGAAGACTGCAAACAATCATCCTCCTGGTGAGTGGCGAGAACAACAAGACCAAAACTTTATTAAAAGGGACTTTTAGATATATTTGCCGGGACTAAATTCCCCAATAATTGTAATTGTTAAAATATTCGTTACATTAATATATCTACAATATGTAAATCAGATTATGCGGCACTCTTGAGATGCTAGGGTGGCAGATCCCGGGTCTTACCTGCGTCCATTATTATCCCAACCCTCCAAGTCATGAAAGAAAAAGATGTTAAATGAGAATTGAAACAATGGAACATGGTATCTCTTACTATTGAAAGACTATTCGCCGAGAAAACAAAGTCAGGTGGTCTAAGATGCCTTTTTCGGCATGGGCGACCTCCAGCCTGGTTGGTAACAAGACCATTACAGAACGCATATTTCGTGGATGTCAGGAGATGAGCCAGTCCCAGACAGAATATGAGTGATATATACCAGGAATAAAGCACAACTCCCAAGTAAGCTCCTCAATACAAAATGATCTCCGCAGACGGAGTGAGACCAATTGCATCAGAATCTCAGGACTGATAGTAAGCATTATACTCATTAACCAGTTGGGCGGATACATCGGGTATATTGTGTTCGAGGGAAGCCAGAAGCTCGATTTGCTCTTGTTGGCTGAGGGTGCGTTCACGCCATGAGGGTACCGGGAATGGCTCATTAAAGTATTGAGAGTACTGGTCTCCAATGGTGGACCAGTTCATGGGATCGACGGTCGCATCGGTGTATGCCAAATGACCCGCGGTTGTTGAGGCAAGTGAGAAATTGGGGTCCCAGCCTTGCAGGCCGGGCACAACCGAAGGTATCGTGTTATAAGGGGTGTTTGGGTCGATTGATATATCAGGATAGAGCGTCGGTCCCACGTAGGTTTCTGACGTATAATGTGGTGCCACACTCTGGGCTGTAAGTGGTGGCTGCATGCCAAATGCAGAGGAAACCGATTGCATTGGGGGTTCTTTGGACGCTCCAGGGGCCACTGCAGGTGGGGTTGGTTCTTGAGTGAATGTAGGATCAGCCGATTGTCCTCTGGAGTAGGTACCGTTTGAGGCGGTATCGCCGATTGATAGGTTACCGCCACGGTGATTGTTAGAATGATATGAGGCAGGCGTACTGCCTGATGGGCTGGACATCGCTGGAGGGGTCATGCCCTGCGAGGAGGTTGGTGTTGGATGATTAGAAGGCGAGTGTACGACAAACGATTCTTCGGTCCTGTACGCTTTCAAGCACGCAGCAACAAGGCGCCTGTAAAGAAGGAAGGCAGATTGAACACCTGGCCAACGCTCGGCGGAAAATACAATCACTTCAAGGGCCATATCCAGGTGCCCTTGAACTTCCTCAATGGTATGCTCTTTTCGAATTTCGGGGTATGAGAGGGTCCAGAGCACAGTATTTAAAGCCATGAAGAGAGCTTGCACAAACACCCATGTGAGGTCGACAGATCCGGTGATCATCTGTTCCTTATGCATAGCGATATTGGAGATGGCCGCGTCGTAACAGATTTTGGCGGCATTGACTGTTGGCTCGGGGATTTGTGGTGAGGGACGATACATGAGAACAATGATGGTGTTCCGTCTCCCTTGGAACCTGCAGAAGTTATTGTCAGCAAAGCCGCACTTCGGAAAATGAGAATAATTGACGAACCATTTCACATTCAGCCCACTGCCATCGTCGTTCTTGGGAGTAGTGGCCATCCAATGGTCAATTTTGGCCAACATTTGAGAAAACCATGGGTCCTGGTCATCAACTGGGGTCTCTCGTCTGTTAGAGTAGAGCATTCTTCTGGGCTCCAATTGGAGTAGTCGCATTTTGAAAAAGTGAACCGCAATACACTTTGCTAGAACGGGCTTCGCTCCAGGGGTGATGCCTTCGGCAGTGATGTACCGGTCATCCACTAGTTCAAAGAATTTCACATTGATATGGTCGTGGCTGACGCAGTAGCTGCTGCATCGACCCAGACTATGGGAAAGACCGAACTCCATTGACGAGACGATCCAAAATAACCTTCTCCGCATGTCGATCTCCAACGGATTCAGTGGTTTCCCACATGGTGATTTGGTGACAGTGGCTTCTTCGGTCAATCCCAAATCTTGACAAAGTTTGGCAGCCGTCCCCACGACCCAGTACGCAGCTGTGCGAGTGGGCGTTACCATTGAATATGAGGCAATGAGCACAAGGCATTGTAGAGCCCCCAAGTCCAATCGTTTCAGCGTAGGTTCCAGGTAGGGCAAGGCCGCAAGATAATAGCTATCAGCGAGACCAGCATATTCTGTACTCATCTTCTGCATGCTGATGGCGATGACCATCCGCAGTTGGAAATTTTTGCAGGGATCTGTTGAGCCATTGAACACCTCCTCAACTTCTTGCCGAAATGTGGGCTCGTGCAGGGTAGGAAGTAGCGCTTGTGCTATACAACGAATCAGTCACACTAGCTACAAGAAGTAAAAAGAAAAAGAAAAAGGTCCGAATAAAAAGTGATCGCAGTACCTTTGGCCACGAAAAGATCAATCAATTTATAGGTCAGGGCCTTTGGAGGTAGGTTGGGTTGCGGGATCGAGCTTATCATGGGATAGACTTTGGATGTCGGTTTCGAGTCTTCTTCGGCGAACGCATCTTTGATCTCTTGTGCGGTGAATTCGGGGACAACATCCTTGATACTTTTGGAGTCGGTATTTTGCTTGGCCATCTCCATGACCAAACGAGTCATGGCGATGCCACTCGAGGCACCGAGATATCGCGGCTCATCATTCTCCTTAAACCGGATGCGCCCGGCGCCCCGCACCATCAACTCGGCATCGGCAGCATGTTGTATCTCGTTCTCAGCTTCGGCAAGCTCTCTTTCTAACGCTCGGGCTCTCTCTCTGAGCGATACGATATAGGTTCGAGGTACAGTTTTGTCTCGGCCCGAGTCATAATACACGCACTTGGCATTGCTTCGTTCGCAGGGCGCACATCGTGGAATGCCGGGGTCACATCTGGACTTTCGCTACACGGGAGGTGGGTCAGTTTTGAAACAGTACTGCGAAACAAGGAAAAAGAAGCTCATGACGCTAAGGGACAGAGGGGCGAAAAACCCGAGATCGCGGGGAGGAGGCGGAGAGGGGCGTCGCGTCATACCTGTCTACACCTTGTGCAGGCTGTTAATGTGTGAGCAATGCGACCATCCGGTGGCTCTAGGGAGTGTAATTCCGGCGATTTCAACCCTGTTGAGGAGTCGGGACTCGGGGTCATGGTGGGCCACAAAGGGTATCTAGGAATATGATAAAAGGAAAAGAAAGGTCCAATCACATGGGGATTTATACCCGATGTACCTTTCGAAGATCAAAATTGCGAACAGTCGACATGGTGCTCCCAGGGCCTAAGGGGATATGAAATGAGGAAGAAGTGTCTGGAATGGGAATGGGGCCATAATGTGATTTCCAAGAGAGGGGGCCTCGGTCCAGATCTGGAGAAAAGGTTGGGCGTGGGACAAGGTGAGGGTGGATATGTGGAGGCACAAGGCAGCTGAAATGAGAGACCTTGGTCTTAAATGAATAATATACATAGAAATGGTTGAAAACTGTCTAGTAGTATATAATATTGGTCTAATAGTGTTTTGTTAGCTATTTAATAGTGATATCCTAAGTTTTAATAGGCATCTTAATAGAGACATCGACATCACAACAATTTAGAGACGGGGAGATTCTCGCCAAAAGTCCGTGCGGTTCCACCGATCTCCCTTTCCCCCCTCCAATTCACTGTCCTATAATAATCTCCAGGGGCTGTTTCGTGTTTAAAAAAAGACCACTGGACTTCGGTGGAGTTGCTCCTTCTTTTTCAACGTCTACAAGGCTTATTTCTTTACATTAGTCGCTAATCCTTTCCCTCCCTGGGACTCATGCACGTCCATTTGCTTTTGTTAAAACATATTTATTTCACATCACGTGAGTGCTTTTTACCGTTTTGGTCTTCGAAGTGGAGATGCAGGGGGAAGAAAGAGTGGGGGGTCACATATCCTCGAATTTACTGACCGTATATGATCAGTATAATGAGCAGATATGTCCGTCACAGCCACGACCTTCTTGGATAATCCCCTGCTCAAGGTGAGTCGGCCAGTCGCTGCCTGCTCGAGATGTCGGACTGCGAAGATCAAATGCGACGGCAAGCTCCCCGCATGTTCGGCTTGCGAAAGGGTCGGCAAGGCGACCACTTGCTCCGGGGCAAGCGATGAATTCGCCAAGGGAAAAGAAAGGAGTTATGTCGCGTCACTGGAAGGATATTGTGAGAAGCTGGAGAAGAAGATCAGTCAGATGCGTGCCCGATCAACCTCACTGTCTGCTGAGGGTGATGGCATCCCTCGGGAGATGTCGATCACCTCCGTCTCGTCTGAAAGTGCATTGGGTCCTGCCCACCGTAGAGAGGTTTCGGACATTGATGATTTAGTGGGCGATTTTGGTTTCTTGTTAGTATGACTAAATTGCTTTTTTTTTCCCTTGGCCCCGCTAACATCTCAAAAGGTCCGTCAATGCGACATCGCGAGACTTTCACGGCATCACCTCGAATACCTCCTTCGCCAACCTTCTCCTCTCAGTCGCTCTAGCCGATTCTTCCCCACCATCCTCTCCTTATTCACTACCCGCGCGGCACGAAGCGACCCCGTTGCTCCAACACTATTTCGATAATGTTTTTGTCCAGCTGCCTTTCTTTGTCGAAACGAGCTTCTGGACCTCGGTAGATGCCGTATATCAGTCAGGTGGCCGCTTCGCCAAACCGT
The DNA here is from genome assembly GCF_028828025.1 of Penicillium rubens. Lineage (NCBI taxonomy): Eukaryota > Fungi > Ascomycota > Eurotiomycetes > Eurotiales > Aspergillaceae > Penicillium > Penicillium rubens. Next base: position 8,781,958 of record NW_026890600.1, read on the forward strand.
TCGACCATTGGATGCTGCGCATGGTTCTTGCTATTGCTTCGGCGTCAGTATCATACCATTACAATGATAGAAGTCATCAGAGGGCATGGGCTCTCGTGTCAGATGCTTTGACATACGCCGAGGAAGTTCTCCGACCCGGGTCAATCTCGGGAATACAAGCAATTCTACTGCTTGCTCAATATTCCTTGGTTGACCCGATACGCTTCCGCAGCTGGTATTTGGTTGGAATGGCTGTCAAGGTTGCGATCGATCTGGGCTTGCATCAAGACCCCCCTGCTGAAGTTTCGACTAATCCTGACCGACTTGATATTCGCCGGCGTGTGTTTCATTGCATCTATTGTCTAGATAGGTTGGTTTTTGTTCTGTTCCTCAATTGCCGCCCTGCTAATCTTGTTACAGAGGATTGAGTCCCGCTATGCAGAGAACGTACTCATTCTCCGATGGATCTGTGAATGTCGCATTGCCATCAATTGCCGCACCAGGCGCACCCATAGAGCAAAGTCACATTTTCCTACGCAGTCCGGCACCTGCCTTGCATATCGTTAAAATCCGTCAGATTCTGTCCGCGGGCTACCAAGAAATGCATTACAGTGGACGTGACCCATCCCCGCAACCCCTGGTCCTCGTCTGGACTCTGTGCTGGCGTGCCCGGGAGTGGTTCCATCAATGTCCCAATAATGCTCCCCACCACTTTTCACTTCTATATCGACTGGAATTATTATACACCATTATCATCCTGTTATCCCCTTCGCACCGATATCCAACACTCCATGACTACAACAAAGCTCTCCTATTCGACCGGTGCATGGACTACATCAGCCAAATTCACCAGGTCCTAGGAAACCCCAGCGCCCTCCCCTTCCTCACATACCTGGACATGCAGCGCGTGCACCAAGTGGGCCGATTATTTGTCGATGTCCTATCCGACAATTACGACAAACTCATTAGCGCCGCTGTACCGGCACCTCCTTCTGTCCCCGCTGGGACTCCGGAGCCACCAGTTCTGGGCGCCGAGGACTTGTTCAATTGCCACGCACGTGCCATCCGCTGTCTGTCCTATATTCGCGATTTGCTCAAATATTGTGATAGGAAGTGGGACATGCATGGGCATCTAGAGCAATTCGAGGTTGAGTCTGCCTCCATAGAGAAAACTCTGATGGATGGCTCGATGGGCTATATGTCGAATCAGATGTATTCTCAAGACCCGTTGTCAGGGATGCCGCTGGCCGGCGATGCATACTCGGGGTACCATATCGGGCTGTGAAGTCATTTTTGTAATATCTGTATGAATTTGGAAAAGAAATGAGCGTGATTCCCCTTTTGTGAAATACCCCTCCACATGCTGTGCATAATGAATAATATATACTGCGAATTAATCCATCGAATGGAGGGTGCGTACTACTCGCACTTGGCTGGATATTTCTTCGAGCTGTAGCACGGTGTACAGTTGTACAACGTCTACGTGCATACTTGCAAGGATAACACATACCAACATTCGATCTCCGATCCAAATCAAAACTTCACCGCTATTAGTGTGCTTCAGTGACAAATCGCAGTTTTAACGCTCGTTTCCAATGCGATCACGAGGCTACGGCGTGCCCAAGCGCATAATTCAGCCTGCATCGCGTTCGGGGAATCTTGAAAACCCATCTGCTGCACCCGATTGTTGACACGGCGATGGCAGCGCAAAGACGAAAATGCGTATGCATACAGTGGCTTTCGAACAATTTCGTCACCACATAGTTTTTGGGCTAATCTGACTCGATGTGAGATGATAAGGAATATGGCACCGGTGAGGCAGCAGAGCAAGTTCTACATTGGGTTATAGACTTTGCTCGCAATCTTCGATCAAGATCGATCATCCTCAAGTCATCCTCCACTTGTTCTTCCCGAAAAGATGTGCGGGATGATCTATGCAAAACATGGCATTCTTTTTGTCACGACGTCGTCGGAGCAAAACGTGCTGGTGCCTTCCCAGACAAATCAACGAACGCAGCTTGAGTCCTGAAAGACCCCGGAAATAGGGTATAAACAATAGCATCGCAAGTCACCATTTTCGTCACCCAATATCTCGACAACTAGGGCTGGGTTGCAATGATTTTCCATCATTAACTAATTTTGCACTATAGGAATGATGCCAGCCCTTTGAACTCTAACTAGGGGGACTATACAACATAAAATGATCATATGTCGATCGTTAAGTTAGCCGTTCGCCTGCAGTCAAAACTGGGCTTCACGGATTGCTCATCATGGCCCAGTCAACTCACAGCTCTTCCACCCGTGCCAAGTGCTCTTATCAAATATGCCCTAAGGAAATAGCACTATGAGCATATTCCAAGTTTGCGGCTCCTCGTGGGGCTCTTGAAGGGATCTATTGCATTTTATGGCAATATTTGCCTCTACCCCATTATCACGACTGTGGCAAAACACAACGTAGAGTACGGAGTACGGAGTACCCATACAGGAGAAATGAGACCCAATTTAACCTCCGTCTTTTGTTTGTTCCGGGAATACGATGTTACCGTGGCGAGCTGAGCCAATAACCCGAGATAGTCCCATACAGCTGGTCCACATTCTAGCATTATTTGCCATAGCCTGGTTGGATTAAGCATACTAGCAATCATTTTGAGGTTCCAAGACCTTTAGTTTTAGTCATTGTTGTGGAATAAATCAGTTCCACGAAGTATTTGCCAGAAATGAGATAAGATGACTTGATGCTGATGGTGATGCGGCAAAATATATCCAAGCCGTTTAAACGCCATATTACTAGTGAACAGAACAAAAACTTCTACAACATATAACATAAACCGGTTTATTGCGGAAGACACAACATAAAGACTGATTCATGTCTTGTGTGGAGTACGGAGGACCTTGGTTACCATCTTCTGCAAGCAAACCAAGGAAAGCGGCTGGCCATTTCAGCTACGAATGAGCTCCAAGGCTCTATTGTGGATTTAACCTAGAGCTGCTAGACCCAACCATTTATTTGCTTGTGGATGTGAGCTTGGTGCAGGCCTACCAGTCCCGCTCCGATGAACTACTCCTTGTAGACAGAGTGGATAGGCCCAGAATGTCCTCTGTTGAGGGTGGATAGATATACTCCGCACATACTCCGTAGTGGATGGCCATAAAACCAGATCGAGACCGGGTCGGTGAAGTTCGGGGCAGATCGACACCCAAATGTTTACAAACCAGCTATCGAACTTTCCATTACGAAACCATTTGCAGTATCAGCTATCCATGGATGTATATGAAACATGGTTTTTAATATCGCTTTGAATTTGAGGAAACTAGCATGCTGTCTCCGGACAATCGAACCTTGGGATAAATAGAAGGATGATATTTGAGCTATTGCATCATTTTCTCACAATTTGGCAGGTAACCTTGGAACCCCTATAGTTTGGAGGTATCCGATATTAAGACAGCAATAGGTCTAAAAACCAATGAATCACGACATGACATCGCCCTATGATGAGGAAATTTAAGATAGTGATAGTCCTCTTGGCTATAAGGGATTGCCGGTCTAGTCCGAGATAATATTAACAGGATATTGAACAGGATATTGTGAAGTCCATCCGGTGATCGACAGGGCCCACCGGATATACGAATAGAACCTTCGGTGCATCATGCAAGTGCCTGCTGTCAAAATCCTCCGGATTATTTCCGCGATCAGTGCTCTCACATGTTCTGGATATCTCCAGCGATCAAACTTATATGCTGAAGTAGGTCGAGTCATTGTCCCAACAATAGGCGGCTTCCCGCAAACCCCAGTAGGGAAATAAACAAAACGAAGAAAAAAAGTAAAATACCCTTTCGGGTCATGTAGGTGGCACCCAAGCTTTTGGCAACACGATCTTGGGTCCCACGTTCTGGTGGTGGCTGACTGATGTTGGACTTCGAAGGTAACCTTCCAAGGCTGGAAATATCCAGCCAAGTTAAATTTCACCATCGCGTTTGTTTTCAATTCCGATCAGCCAATGGAAATTCATCTTCATCATTTTATCGAGAACGTGGCCTGGGGACTTGGGGCGTTTACAACGGAAAGGGGGTCGAAGTTTATATGGCGTTGACACTGTCGGCCAATAAGGGACGTTGGTTAAATGGAGGAAGCGGTAGTTATGCCGGCTGATTGGCAATATAGTTCCGCGCTATTGGATTTAGAGCCAACTTACTACTATGGAGTAGCTCTTTCAGTCTAATTCCCTCTGCAGATCATTCTTTGTCTCTGGAGGTTCCCCACTCTAATTTCCATTAAAATGACGTCAGAGAGAAAAAGAAAACAGGGCAAATAATAATGGTGTTATGACATATATCCCCTATTTATTAAAGTGGACTGAATATCATTTTGTTTCTAAGGTTGACTGTCCGTACTCCGTACGGAGTACTCTGTAGATGTATTGGATATATTCCAAATTGAATATTGTATGTTTATCCAGCAGTAGCAGATCTCATTTCCTGCACCCCAAAAACAAATTGTATGGTTAATTCCCGGAGCTCCTCGGGGGAACCATAAGCCCTCGAGTATAAGCTCACGCTAGCCCAATCTAACCCTGGAAGGATGCATAACCTTGGGAACCCTGGATCCATGAGCCCTACCTACTCCGTAGTCTACCCAAGTAAACACGAGCATGCAGATCTTAATTTGGCTTATCCGGTACTCTCCCGGATTGACATTCCGATTTCAAGAATTCTACGATTTGAGTCGATGTACGGAGTAATGAGAGTTTAATAGGATTTAAGGATTCGATATGTGAAAATCCTATCTCTAGGGCTGAATTCAGGGAACTATACTGTTACCTATGTAGGTACGGATAAGCCTCAGCCACAAGGGTTCGACAATAATATGTCCCATATATTTGATCAAATTTTGATTGTTTCTGGCTTCCCATCCTGGTAATAGTCCCCATCTAGGCAGGACCCTATGCTGACCCCATCCTAGCCGATTCGGTCCATCTCGGCATAATTGGGATGCTAGTCCCACTTAATATCTCTCTTAGACTCCATTATATTGATCATATTGAAATCACGCCAACTATGGGGCGGCCTGACCCGCCAGTCGAGGATACTGCCCTTTTGACAAGCTGGAAAAATCCTGAACACGGGACAGGGGCAGGCAAGAAGGTCGTCCCTTCGGTCCGCAGTGTATAAATACAGTCTTTCTCTCCATTCTCATCAAGGTTTTCTTCTTCTCCCAAGCTTCTTACCACAGTCATTCTTTGAGCAAAACTGCAGTCACTCTTTTAAGTTTCTATATACCCATTAATTTCACAATGAAGGCCTCTTTCATCGCTGCCGTCGCCGCTCTGGCCGGCTCTGCTTTCGCTGCTCCCACCCCCGCTACCGGTGTTGATAGCCTCCTCAGCGGCCTTAAGGCTGGCGACATCACCAAGGATCTCAATGTTGGAGGCATCACCAAGGATCTCAAGATTGGTGACCTTACCAAGGAGCTCAAGCTTAACGAGCTCCCCGTTGTCTCTAAGCTCAGCGACGTGACCAAGGTCCTGAACCTTCCCGCCCCCGCCTCCCCCTCTGCCAGCGGCACCCCCGCTGTCCAGGACGGTCACCTCGTCCAGAACCTCGGACCCCAGCTCGACAACATCCTGACCGTTGCTGGCCCTGACGCCACTACCCTGCTCATTCAGCTCTCCCCTGAGGTTACCGCCCTCGTCTCCGGCCTTGGTCTCCCTGGCCTCGGCGTTCCCCCTCGGTTCTATTGTCGCCTCCGCCTCCGGCCTTGGTGGTCTCGTCACCGGCCTTGGCCCCGTCGTTGACGGTCTCGTCACTGTTGTCGGTGCTGACGTCGGTGCTCTCCTCATCAGCCTCTCCCCTGAGGTTACTGGCCTCGTTTCCGGCCTTGGTCTCCCCAACGTTGGTGTCCCCGTCGGCACCGTTGTTGCTACTCTCGGCAAGAACCTCAAGCGTGGCGAGCTCGTCCATGACGTTGCTCCTAAGGTTAAGAACACCCTCGAAGTCACCGGCGCGAACACCAAGAACCTTCTCGTCGAGCTCTCCCCCTCCGTCACCTCCCTCGTTGCCGGTCTCGGTCTCACTACCATCGCCGGCCCCGTTGGCTCCATTGTCCATGAGGCCTCTTCCGTCGGTGACCTTGTCAAGGACGTCTCCGGCCCCGTTGAGGACCTCCTCCACATCGTCGCCAAGGACGGCAAGCACCTCCTCATCAAGCTGTCTCCCTCCGTCGTTGGCCTTGTCACTGGCCTCGGTCTCCCCACCGTTGCCACCCCCGTCGGTGCCATCCTCACCACCGTCGCCCAGAACCTGTAAAATATTTACAGGTAGTTGTATGACTGGTTGAATAGGATTGCTTGCGTGGGTCCATCATCAAATCTCACCTTGCTTCCCGCTCGGCACATAAACACAACAATTTATTACATTCATGTACAAATTTCTTGATTATTCGATACAGAGCGGTTAAACATTCTTATAATGACTGATTCAAATTTGTGCATGCGGCTGAATTTAACCTAAGTAATTTAAAAGTTGGAACAACTTAATGAGTCGGAAGTGCGAGTAGCATCTGTCCATAGCTTCTACACTGTAATGAAGACAGTGACTGTACGACTCCCAGTCACGAGATGTGGTAACGGACATAGCTTCAGATTGCACCCGTCGTGATGTCCCCGTACGCCGGGATCGAATAGTCGCCGAAACAACTCTCATCATACTTCGCCTTTGCAATGTTTTCCTTCTGAACCTTGACGAACGTCTGCAGCTCACACCATCCGTCATCCCTCTCCCCGCACTCTGTAATACTGCGCCCGAGAGGAATGGTCCTCTGATTCATTAACAAATGCACATAGGTTGTTTCACCTCCCTCGGACTCATACGCGGAGGCCTGAGGATCCCCCGACACTGGAAGTGGGATGTCGAGATTGTTGACATGCACTGCATATAGGGTATGTATGTGTTTGTCTCTCTGTGTGCAGACCGAGCTCTTTGGCTCTTTGTATCTTAGTCATACAGCTGGTTTATATACCACCTGGGCAGCTCCTTCCATAGATTCATCATCACCTCTCTCACTTCCTCTCCATCTTTCTTTCACCTCCTTCGTAGCCTCAACAGGTTATGAGGCCCTTTTTCCTCTATCCCCTTCGCTAGTTTCATCAAGAACTAAGCTTTCATTGGAGAATAGCTATCTCTCACTTCTCGGAGAAGCTATATCTCACCTTTTCTTCATCGCCGCTGTGCGGAACCGGATTACAATCGCCGCTGAGCGAGAACCCGAGACACCGCTGAGTGTACCCGGATTACAATTCACCGACTGTGTGAACCCGTCACCGCTGTGTGAATTTGCCTTTGAGCACCAAAAACGGAGTCTCTTTTCCTAGAGAATTATCTCCATCGTGGTATACAGTATCTTTGAACTGTGTTCACATCATTTTATCTTGATCTTTATCACTTTGTGTCAGCTACAATGGCTGACCCCTCCTCTTCCTCTGCTGGCGCTGCGCGGCTTTCTTCCTTCTCTGCAGCTGCTGATGCAGCGCACCTTGACGATGACAGCAATGATTGGAAAGCGTTGCAAACCACTGTCGTCGCCAATCAATCGGTTGACCTACCTGAGTTAGGAAGCTTCAACCTCTACAAGCTCACTCCCCCTCTCAAAGAGCGAGCCGATCTCGGCAACTGGATTGACCAGGTTGAAAAGGTTCTTCAAGGTTACAATCTTCATCACCTGATCAACAAAAGCATACCTTGGCCAAGAATCCGAGACCCAAACGGCAAGAAATGGCATACACAGTCTCTCTGGCTCTCTAGCAGTATCCACCATACTGTTATGCAGGAAATCAATGCGCGCGGAAGTGGCTTAGGCTTAGGCTTAAGCACGGGATGGGTTATGACGATCATCGACGCTGACTTAGCCAAGTCATTGGATCTGCCTTTGCAGAAGTGTACCCCTGTTCCGGTAGCAGGCATCGGATCCCGGCACCTTTCCTCCGCGTTTGTGTCCTTCGATGTCTTTTTCCGTGGCTCGGAGAATGTGGCCTGCATCCGTGTCGAGGCCCATTTGGTCGACAATCTCAAGGCCAAGCTCCTGATCGGCATGGATCTCATGGGTCACGAAGGGTTCCGGCTGGATCTTGACGCTAAGAAGCTACGGATCTCCTCATGCATGAATATCGAGATCCCGATCGTTTTTCAAGCATAACTACATATCCTCAAAATGACTCTGTTAATTATTTTTTTACAGTTTTTGTTGAGGTTACGAAGTAGGTGAAGGATGGAGAAGATGAAGTGAGGTGATGAAGAGACAAAGCATCAAACAAAGACTTAAAGAGCCAAAGAGCTCAGTCTGCGCACAGAGAGACAAACACATACTTCATGTATGTCAACAGTTTTTGGTGTCCGTTTCTGAACTCTCTTTAAGCGTCTATTAAGTTGGGCTCTTTCTGACACGTTCTTTTGGTCCCAGTGCCAATCCACCCCCGGAGCAAGGATGACTCCGTCCTCCTGGAGCTCCTCAACGTCGCTAGTGAGAAGGGCCCATTGCTTGCCCTACAAGTGGGCGGCATTGCCATGTTATACCTGCTTATAAGGCAGGTAGGATTGTTATATCATCCAGGCTGATGCCTGGTGTCTCAGGTGTCAGGCCTCACTGTTTGCTAGCTATATTAGCTAGCTTCCATCTGCCAGAGAATCCATCTCTTCCTTCTTTTCTCCCTTTCCCCTTCTGGCTTTGCCAGATCACAAACACATACTGCATGTATGTCAACAGTTTTTGGTGTCCGTTTCCTCTGCCTGTAAGTTTGAACTCTCTTCAAGCGTCTGTTCAAGTTGGGCTCTTTCTGACACGTTCTTTTGGTCCCAGTGCCAATCCACCCCCGAAGCAAGGAGCTCCTCCATGTGGCCACTAAGAAGGGCCCGTTGCTTGCCCTTCAAGTGGGCGGCGTCGCCATGTTCTACCTGCTGATAAGGCAGGTGGCGTTGTTCCTTTCTTGGTGGGCCCAGTTCCACATTGAACGGTATGTCACTTGGCAGGATCTATGCTGACGACATACTAACCATTGATTCTTTGGTATAGCCGGGCCCGCACGTCAGGTAACAATAGGGCCGGCGATGCCAATGGCAATGCGGACGGCCAGGCGGCCAATGGCAATGGCACTGGGAACGGCAGTGGTTAATTGAAGTATAATTACGAAATGGGATGAGTGGGCGGGACTTTTTTTATACATTACAAACGGGATGGGTGGTTGGGACTTTTTTTTAATTATGATATCAATACGGCTGGGAGGGAGGGAGTGCTGGCCCTCATTGTATATAGCCAGCCGGCGGTCAATAATATAATACCAGTTGGCTTATGCGGCCCGAAGATATCTTTTTAGCGGTCTTTTCGGGTAGTATTTTCGGAAACATCTTTTTACATGGTTAGTTCCTCCCATACTACTGCTATCGTCAAACATAGATTATACATGTATGTTGTGAAAAAGGTGTAACCTTGGAAGTGCAATAACATGTGACCAAGCTCACTTCCCCGCGGGGCCCCGCGTTTTCTCCCGGCAATACCCACTGGCACCTGCATGTCCCCGTATTCCGGTTGTCTCGGCAAGCTTCAAGCTTTTCCCACATAACTCAACGGCTAAGAACTCGTCTATCTATTGGTTAGCATCTCGTTCCCGGAATCATGTTTCCTTCTACTTTGCCCAACAAACCAATTGGGACTATCCTTTATACGAGGGTTATATGGGACGGCCTTTGAAGGCAATAGAAAGCAGCCATGCGTCAAAGTCAATCTTCTGTCGATTGTGCTTCTTTTCAAAATCAGCTTCACATCACTGGGCAGTCCAATCCTTTTACATTTAATTAGGTATCTGCATCTCCGCTGTTCTTCACTTTTCAATTCCCCCTAGACCCAACGAATCGGTGTTCTTGTCGTGCCATCTATTGCCCTTCCAATGCAAAAGCATAGTCGGAATGAAGCTAGCACCTACAATCAAAGCAGTGACGACGCCAGAGCTATTAGCAATCCCGACACTCTCGAACATAGACGTGAACCTAGAATAACCATCAGCATTATAGCTTTTAAGAATCGACAACCAGGTTAACTTACCAGAAAGGACCAATGAATCCCCATGTCGAGCGTACGGAGTTGATAAACACCCCAACACTGCCCGCATCCTGGGGATACAAATCCACCGCATAGGTAGTGAGCACCGTGGTCACAACCTGATTGCCGAAAGCAGCAACGCCAGTCCCAACCACTGGCCTAACATCCAATTTCCCTGCGGTAGCTTGCTCAGTGCATACCAAGAAAACAACCATACCAGCGATAGTTAATAGAAAACCAATATAGCTTAGCCAGAGTCGGAACTCTGGTGCAGGCTTGCGGCCAATCCTCCGCGCGCGAGTATTCATCCACATATCTGACATGAACCCGCCTAACTGTTCACCCAATAGAGAACCGATAATCAAGCCGAGAAACAGCAACCCGAGTTGCTGGGCGTTGAGCTCGAACTTGCTTTGCAGCAGTTGGGGAACCTCGACCGAATTCAGGACTGAGGCGAAGAGGAAGACCATAGAGTAGGCAATCGCTGCAAGCATAACGGGGATGTTTGTGAATAGTGTGAGGGGGTGCCAGAACTCGGTCACCTTGAACGGGGTTGGATCGATCCGTCGAAGGGACAAGTACTGTGTCTTGAACGCAGATGACCGGGACTGCACGTCGGCACCGATATAACGGGTCTCGGGTCCGAAGAAAATGTAGAGGATGAACTCGACAGCATTGGTCTGGATATAGTATCAGTTATGTGGCTTTTAGCCTTCTTGGCTGGATACTCACAATGGCCAAGATCCAGTAGATCCAGCGGTATCCAACACGTTGAGTCACAAATCCAAAAATGAACGGACCAACTGGCACACCCAAAGTCACCATGAGAGTCCAGACACCCATGTAACGCGCTCTCTCATGTTTGAAGAATGTCTCAGTGACAACAACACTACCGATTGCCATAGCCGGCGAGATAAATAATGAAACCAAAGCTCGACATGCCGCCATGGAAGCGTAGTTTGTGCTCTTAGCACAGCCAATATTACAAGCACAGCTTAGTACCAGCGACAGGAGGAAAATTGGACGTCTTCCAAAACGGTGAGAGAGCGGTTTCCAGAATAATGGGGCACCTCCCAGAATTGCGATCTGTAGAGAGGTCAAGTAGCTGACTCGTTGGATAGAGACTCCTAAATCTTCCGCGATATCTTCATAGGCACAGATAATAGCTGCCGCGGTAAAGGTACCCATGCAAGCATGAAACGCAACGAGGCCCAAGTTGGTTGATTTCTGCCGTGCTATTAGCTTGGAATTCAGAAGACTGTGCCATTCCCACTGACCTTCCATGAGGGCCAGTTGTATGGATCCGCTGGATCCATACTAGGAATCGGGTCAAGATCCAGGGTGCCATGCCGTTCAAGCAAGTATGATTTGTGCGACTCTGAAAGAAGTGCAGCCGGTTCAGGGAAGATGTCACCGATCTCTTTCTCAGCGTAGTCCGAGCCGAATTTTGGGTGGGAAGCCCCAGGGGTGGCATGACCGGGTGAAGCCATAGTGCAGAATATCATACAGTATAACAGGGCACGTTGAAATCACTGGAGACAGCGGAGAATGTCAGATAAAGGGAATCCATTTTGACCCCGCAGCCTGGGGGATTCGTAATCCGTATTTCCGGGGTATGGGGCCGTTGTTGGGGGAGCTGGGGATAGGAGGGGACTGGTGAAGTCGACAATGGGTTTTCAGTGGGCCTCGTCTGTTGTCTGGTGGACTTTGTCGGTAGTTATATAGGGGCGTATTTGCCAGGAAATACAGGAATCGGGTGGTATTCGGGGGGTCTCCGTATTACGGGGGGTTGAGACATTTTACTATAGCGTATCGGATCCGATACCAGTTGCTAACAAAATACAATTATACAATAGACCGAGGTCTGTCGAGGATACACTAAGTGCCGAACTGCTAATGCGTCCTCCTTACTCCTCACATACTTTGGCCAAGCCGGCTAAGCATATCGCAGAAGCTTGGAAGGTGGCAAACCTGCCTAACCCAGAAATTGTAGAAATTGTAGAAATTATACTTGGAGTTTTAGGGATACAAGAATATCTTGGTTTGATAGATTTTCTAAATCCTTCAGTTAATAAAATAGTTACACATATACTAATTTTGTGAAATGCCCTGCTGGCGAAATATGGTATAGCACACTGACGGCTATACACTGCCGTAGCCCGGGAGTAATTCATTTCTGCTAGTCTCAATTCAAACATAATAAGGCAGAAATCAGACAGCAACACCAACCCTGCGAGCTAGAGTATTTGGGTTATGGCTGCTCTGCCCCTTCGCAGTTTGCGCTTAGAACATTATGCGAGGACTGAGAACATGTCAAGTTGATTCATCTATTCTAAGTGACTACTACACATCTGCGCGAAGAGACCTGTATCCCTATTACAGATATTCCGAACATCATCATGCTCCTGATACCCGCAATAGATGATGAATTGGTGTGTCGCATCCTCCACAATACATGGCCGGCTGTTGATCTCTCGTTTCTGGAATTCTTCGTACGTACGCTGCGCTTGCTGTCACGGGATCAGTTTGCCATCTGGTCGGAGTCGATAGTTCATGGCGATGGGCATGAACTCCCTGTGCTGGGATATGTCCTTCTGCTCTGGTCGGAGATCATTTTCGAGAGAGGAGATGTGGCCGCTGTGGTGAATCATGAGCGCTAGTAAAAGTGGACTAGGTTAGCTTGCATCCTTGGACATATAGTTAAAGCTTACCTTGGATATTGTAGATCCACCCAGACCATCAATCCGCTTGAAGACCACCGTCTTCTTTTTCATGGTCTTTCGCAATAACATGTGGATGATCTGCTTCCGTAGATGGCCTGTCACTCCAACCCAACCGGGTAAAGCCTGAGTCATGTAGAGAGCCCTGCGAACACAACTCACCAGCCAGAGCATGGTTCCTGTCATCATTAGCAACAAACCCCTTACTAGGCCAAAGACAATATCAAACTGGAAGACATCCGTGTGAGCTCTACCGGGCAAGAACCACATCCGGCTGCAACCTCTTCCGAATGTGTGTCGTGGGTCGGACTAGATCGCGGGTGGCATAGATGCAGTTTGTGGATAACACTGTATCGTGCTCGCAGCATTTCGGGTTCCGAGCCTTTCTCAGTGTCCAAGACAGCGAAGTGCAGACAAGGAAACCGGCACCGAAATGGAAGGAACGACATGCAAAAACCCTAAAATAAAATAAAAAAGTAATCAAACGTATACAAAAGAATACTCCTTGATCTTCCGTGCATTTCCTAGATTGAAGCTAGACAGACCTCACTACTATAGAGATAAGGTTGAAATAAGGTCGGCTGTCAAATATCTCCTCACCAGTCATAGTCGAACAGCGAGGATCAAACACGACAATATTCAAATTCTGATTGGCCAGGATTCTACAATTCGCTTAATTCCTAGGCTACCATGGTTCATTTATCCCATTGTAGTATAAACTTGACTATTTGATCAGAACAGCTTCAATTTACTCTCACTGATCCTTCAGCCTGTAATGAGTTTTATCTCAATTAGAACTGAAATATTGAAAATACAGTATATACTTGTAATGAGAAAGTCTCAAGATTGAAGAAAAACGGCCTACAATTGAGAGGATCAACGATTTCAGCTTAGAATCACATCAAACTTAATCAAGTTACGGCCGTGATCTACGAGCCTGTCTGTAGGTATATAAGTAGAGCCCCGTCCCCGCACGCGCGCGTAATGTAGGTCTGTAAGTCTATAAGTCGTGAATTCAAAAATGGCAACCAATAGCACACAGAACGAAACTCCTGCCTGGGTGGCTCCCGTGGCTGCTGGCGGTTATGGCCTCATCGGCCTGATTGTTGTTGTAGTCTTTCTTTTTTGTGCCATTCGGTATGTGCAGCCTGCTTTGTTCTGTCGTATTGGTCCGTCATGCTAATGATATGTATGTCAAGGTTTTGGGTCCGTAAAACTGACCCTGAATGGAAACTCATATATCATTTCGACCGGCAAGTTGCCAAAATCCCAAAGGCCGTGAAGGCCGCAAAAAAAATAGAGAAGAAAAGGGGGCAGAGGACCCGGTGGGGGGAATGGACTTGGGCGGGGTTTACCGGTGAGCACACCCCAGATGTACTTTTTGGAAGGTGTTGGGAAGGATATATACTAACCAAGAATTCCATCCCCAGGCATTTTGGGGCGTCCCGAGCCCCAGCCCGCTGGCACAGACGACAATGAGGCGGCGGGGGATCGCATCACCCGCCCCGTTCTCCCCGTCTTCGTGGAGCCGTGTGATACTGCGGCAGCGGAAGGCAGGCTTGAAGACGTCGACTGCAATGGTCTTGTCGTCCGGTGGGTCCCTGTCCCACGCGGACACCGTCTCGCGAAGAAGACCAAGAAGGCCAACGCATTGGCCGAAGTCGTCGGTGCCCTCAAGGGCAAAAACTAAGATCTTCGATTGTGTTGTCTCTACCACCTACCCCGGAACCGGCCGGGATGGTGGATTCGCTCATCCTTTTTCTCACGCAGGCCGTCCCCCCTGCTGTTTTTTTTATTATATACATGGCGCTTGCCATGTTGGCTTGTGCCGGCTCGTGCCGGCTTATTTTTGCCCTTTTCGGCCCTTGTTGGACCTTGCTGGACGTTTTGGCCCGTCCTGATCTGAATTTTGGCCTGTTGTTCGTCTTTGGTATTTTGTCTTTGGAGTTTTGTTTGGAGTTTTGTTTTGGAGTTTTGGAATTTGTTTTTTTGGTTGTTTTTTTTTTTTTTTTTAATATTACTTATACCCTGGTGCTGGTGTTGGCGGCTGTGCTCTTTGTTCTGGTTTTTTTCCAAGGCTATTATTATTGAGGACATTATTAATTGGATTCCTCTTCCTCTATTATGTTGTACTGCCCAACTCTTATATCGAGACGTTATGTTGTCGGACCAAAACGCCAAACAAAAGAAAAGCTTTTGAACGAAGAAACATCACTTTGGAAGTCCTTACCGAACAAACCGGATTTGTATGCCTTTAATTATTTTATCCCATGAACCTATATTGTTGTGCATGCACGTGGGTCCAGACATTGATCCCTCGTAGTCTAGATAATTGTAGGAGCTCGCTTCCCTTTCTCCAATACAACTCTCTCCTCTCTGCTTTCTTGGCCCTACACAGTAGTGTCAACATATATAGATGCAGCTCTATGGCAGCTAGCAGAGATCATGATCATCTTCTATTTCTGACCCTGGTCACATTCTTCCACTCCATTGTAGTCTTGTTGTATAGACTCCATCGAAATATGCAAAGAGTGTAATAGACCGATTCCCTTAGTCGATAACGGGCAACCCTAAGTAGACAATTGAAGATGAAGACACTTATAATACCTAGACGATATGTCTGTACAAACCAGTCAGCTTAGGGTAGAGCCCTTTTTACTCGCTCTTCACCAGGGGAGGGTGGCCAGGACTTGCGTATAGCATTGACCTAAGCTACTATAGAGGAAACGAATTTGCATCTTGATGCAGTCACAGCGAAGCTTATGTGCAACGTTTGTCTCTTGCCTTTATGCAATGTGTGACTGATATTCCTTTGCTTATAGAGCGTTTGTTACTAGATCTTTCTCTTTCTAGCATTCATATGGAGCTATAAAGACACAGCTCCATTGCAGCTAGTCAGATTATCATCATCATCTACCAGTTCTGGTCCTGATCATATCTTTATCTTCTCTCCATTGTGGAAACTGCATGCTCATGCGCTATAGACTCCATCACATCTACCACCGGGACGGGCAGTGGGCGTGGGCTACGTTAAAGAACTCATCGCCCAACTACATACACCATATTAAATGGGATAAGTCATGGCTCGATATATCAACAACCACCTTTTCATTTTGTTTTGTTTCTTGTCGATAGCTATTGATAAAACTTTAAGCCCTACGTATCAGGAACAAAGAAATGAATAGACTGCGTTCATTCATTGTCACATTGTCAAAAGACAAGTTGCTAACGATCCATAAATATATATCTCTTATATTACCCTAGGTATCTCACGAAAAAGTACCAAGTTGAAAAGAAGCCCTTGCAGATCACTGTTCACAAGATCAATTTGTGTGCCATATCTGGTCTTTGTACACTAGTTTCCGAGACCAGTCTGCCTCGTTTCCTAGGCACATACATACCTACCTAGGTATCCATCCATGGATGCATGGTATATAAGTCAGCAACTTCAACTTTCCAAGGAACCTTTAGAAAACCTTCTACGCAACTAGTCCATTTTCGGAGGGTGATCACACTATGACTCGGGGATACCTGTAAATGAGGATCGTCTTTCTATGCTTTCTTCAATCTTCTCCTAGTTCTGATGCTCATATTTTACAAGTTTCCTCCTAAGGTACTTTCCAAGGCTTTCTTATCTTTTTCTGCTAAGCTTTCCACTCGCGATCATGCAGTTTCAGTACTCATTCCGTGATCGCAAATATGTCATATGCGGATCAGAAAGTGTCTACCGGGAAAGGATCACCGATGTGCTTCTCGCCGAGCACGCTCTGCTCGAACTGTCGCAGCGTGAGGAAATGCTACATCATAGAGCTACGGCCTTAGACAAGACCTTAGCTGTCGAGTCTGATCGACTCCAGCCTGAGAAGACCAACAGTGTCGAGTCTACCAGGACCGAGCTTGAAAAGACACATCAACAGCTTAAAGAGGCCCAAGTAGAATGTGCAAGAAAGGAGTACGCCCTTTACGAAGCGACATCTATGCTTACACCATACATCAAAAAATTTTATGATAACCTAAGGCGTGATCCTAAATGGTTCATGCGAGAAGAGCTAGTACAAGACTGTTCGGATCGAGGTGGATGTTGCAGCCGGGAATGTGGATGCTGCGCACAGAGGTGTGAAGAAGAGAAGAATCTATTGCAAAGGAAGAAAGGCAGAGGCCATTGCACTACAGAGTGTCAGTGCTGTATCGGCTTTCGAGGCTTCGAGTTTCCAGAGGAAGATAAAGAGAAGATCAGAAGAGATTTCGAAGCCAAGGTTAAATACCCGATCACGGGCTCGGCTTACTTTATCAAGCTGGCAAATTGGTATTTTTGTCCGTTAAAGTGCCAAAAGCCTTCAAACCCTTCAAAACCAAAGTCCCGGCGATATCGAATCTTCGGACGGGGTTCTACTGATGAGAAAGAGTCATGAGGATGGCCGTACTTTGCTTAAATGTCGCTACTTTGCTCCAGAATGATCTGCTAGGGGAATGGATTCTTTTGACCACTTTTGCTTAATTCAAATATCCTGACCGATATCTACCATCCGTGCATATGATGAGATTAGATGTGAAAGTACGTGACATATGCAGATCGTGATACCTACCTAGGTAGGTAGTTAGTTCTTCTTATCCTTCTAGATAGCATAGCACTGATAAAGGGAAGAGAATCTATCCTTTTTAAAAAATTTCCAAGGGAATACCAAGACTGCGTCAAAAAAGACTGCCAAAAAGACTACCAGAAGAAGAGCTACCCAAACAAACATTAAAAGGCTGCATCAGCGGCCAACTATTCTTATGTACTACATGTATATACCTATGTAGGTATGAGTCGAGTAGGAAGGCAGAGGGCTAACGCGGTGGAAGCTGCATCCCAAATTAGACCGGTTATCGTAATGGTCCCTAAAACCCTCATGCACAGTCTGTTTGCTGCCAAAACTCTCGCAAGTTGGCCGTAGATCCGCCAGACCCAAATCCCCTATGTCGCCACGAAACCCCATATATCGGTATTTCTTCAGGTCAGCGTGCTCAGCAGTTGGTCCAACTGATGCAATCGGCCACCCAGTTATCAGTTGTGAAGAGGCGAGTATGCCATGCGAACATCATCTCAGTAGTAGTGGTTGGGTCCGTCGTGCTGCGCGGACCAGTGGCTGCGATCTCGATAACGGTTCGATCGTAGTGAAGAGCTTGATCTTATCATCGAAACACTCTTGTTGACTTGGCGTGTCGTGGGCTTGTCTCGATAGCTCTCGAAAGTTACGCAGCGATAAATAGTGAGAATATTCTCAGTCTTTTCCAGGCACGTTAGGCAGAAGGGGTTGAGGAGAGATTTGGTGCTAGTGCTAGTTAGGGCCCGGCTAGAGGCGATTCTTAAAATTCACATATAAAATTGTATATTGAATAAAGCCTGGGCACACTACAGAGTAGACATATGTAATACAAATCTATATAAAAGCAAGTGTCATGATAGCAGAAAAAGTCACCGTTATAGCACTAGTTGGCGCTAACATTTAAGCAGCTTCCGAAAACAGAGTAGTGTAATGGCAGGGATGTACAATGCAGGGTAGACTTGGTAGAATTTGTACCTCTAGTGTTTATCTCTACACCGTATTCCGTGTTCAGTCCTTAATATGTAGCAAATATAATCCCTGAGGGATCCCGTCTCTTATCTCCAACCTATCAACCGGAAATGGTAATGATATAAGAAAAACTCGGAGTTTCAGTTTCCTAGAAAACGAGAAGCCATCTCCTCATCTCTAAAATGCGCAAATAATTATAATTAAATAATTACCCCGTATCCGATGCTGATCGTGACGAAGAAATGTGTCCAATAACCTTTGATGCGTACCTAGGTAACCCCAGGATTAAGGCGCAGGCGTCCTATTAGAACTTTGCCCGCGTCGGCGCTATTGGGGTTGCCCCGAAAAAGCCCCGGTTTTCTTGTTCAGTTAAGCCAATGGAGATCAATCTATATCAACTAAAGAAGGTTTATCTATCATTTCCACGGTTGGTTTTCTCCGCCACCTCCTGCCGTTTTGCCTCGTATCGCCCCGAGGCTATTTCATATATCCCCTTCCTCCAGGAGGCTTCTTTCGCTTGTACATATATGTCCTTATCCTGGCCCTATTTCGGTTTTACGATGGGTGTTCTATAATTGTATCGCAATACCGCTTCCATCAACGGCGATGTCCTCATGTCGCTTGCCGACATCCCCGGCAGCAATTTCAGCCTCGCTGATCGCTCCGTCCGTGACCGATTCGCGGAGCGTACAATAATCGCCTGCCTGATCGGCATTGCCTGGTACAATGCCTTGGAATTGATCGTGCTGTGCTTCAGCACCTTCAAAAGATATGGCGGGTGCTATTTCTGGTGTCTCCTCATCGCCTCCTTCAGTATCATCCCCTTCGGCCTCGGCTATCTCCTTATCATCTTCGACATATACACCAGCATGTTCCCCTTCGTGATGGAACTAGTCGCTTGGGTCGGGATGGTAACGGGCCAGTCCCTAGTCCTCTGGTCTCGATTGCATCTTGTCTGCCACAGCCGAACCGTCCTCCGTGCCACCCTCGCCATGATCATCGTCGACGCCATCGTCCTACATACCCCCGGCTTCGTCCTCGAGATAGGCAGCCATTCGAACAAATCCTCCCTCTTCATCCACGGGTTCAATATCTTCGAACGCGTCCAATTGGTCGGATTCTCTATACAAGAAATCATACTCTCCGTCATTTACTCCTGGGAGTCTGTGCGACTACTGAATCTCCGCCCGAGGGGCCACTACCGAGGCACCCTGGTCCAACTCCTGATCGTGAACGTGGCCATGATTCTGATGGACGCCGCCATTATCGGAGTGCAGTACTCGGGCTTCTTCGATATCCATGTCACCCTCAAGGCAATGGTCTACAGCGTCAAGCTCAAGCTGGAATATGCGATCCTGGGCAAATTGGTGCACATCACCGAGACGGGCGGCAGTTCGGCCGCGACCGACCTGTCGGATTTCGTGGATCTTTCTTTACATCATGCCCGCACGCAGCCGGATACAGAGAACCCAGAGTACGGCCCCCCGCTCGTGCGCGGGTGTCCTCCAAGGGCTCGTCCACTGACCCGCTAAGAAGGAATTCCTCCGCTGCCCCGAGTCCGAGTTCGACTAACCCGGACTACCCGTGACGATTCCACATGTAAATAAAGTAACGACTTCTTGAATGTTTTTGTACATAGCAAATAGATACCTATATAATGCACGACATACACATGTTTCATCACCAGTCGAGTGTTAAATGTCTCACCTAAATGAGGAGAAAGTAGTACCCGGCTCACCCGTCATCTCGCATCGTCGGAGACCGCCGAGAACCTCAAGATATCAAACCGAGCACGATATTATAACAGTCTACGATCCCCCAAACCCACTGAACCCACTCAGATATCTTCACCCACCTATCGACCCACCTATACTCCATACGCGGTCCCACAATACAAACAAAGCCTCACAATGACCACCCCCAACCCAACCCTAACACCCCTAACACAACCGCAACTCACCGCGGCATGCGACGCAGCCCTCGTCCACCAAGCACAAGCCCAAGACCTACACAAAAAGCGACCCTTCGCGGCAATCCTCCTAGCCCCGGATAACGAAACAATTCTGCTCTCCTCAAACTCCCTCTCGCACGTGCGACACGCGGAAAGCGAGCTCGCGCGCAACGCCGCGGACAACTACGACTGGGCATATCTGGCCCGTTGCACGCTCGTGTCGACCTGGGAGCCGTGCGCGATGTGCGCGGGCGCCATCTACTGGGCGCATATTGGGAGGTTGGTGTATATGGCTTCGGAGAAGGCGTTGCAGGAGGTTATTGGTGCTGGGGATCCGGAGAATTTGACGCTGGATTTGCCTTGTCGGAGGGTTTTTGAGAAGGGGCAGAGTGTGGTGGAGGTTATTGGGCCGTTGGTTGAGGAGGGGTGGGAGAGGAGGGTTGTGGAGGATAGTAGGCGGTATTGGGGGTAGGGGGGATGAGATGGTAGTCTTGTTAGATATGTCTGATGCGCTGTTTGGAGTGGTTTGTAACAACATTGGTGTGATATATGTATGGTGGATTAGTAGTGGGCCTTGGACTGTGCCCTTGTGAACATTGGAGTTACTCGGTGGTTAGTAGTAGTTTTCATGGGGCTCTAAAGGTGTTGTCGAAATAATGTGTGTCTTGTAGCTTGGTGTTGGGGTTGGCGGCTGGTAATGCTGATGAAGAACGTGTGGATGAATCGCTCTGTAAGCGCCACATACTTCATAATTCCACTGCATTGAAAGCTTCTGGTAAAGTCAATCACTCGAAGAATCATATCTGAGAAGGGTTCGAGCGCCAGCTCATATATCGTTGTGGACACAGAACGAATTTAATTGCCGAGAAAAAGAGATACCCAAAACTTTCCCTTTCTGGCATCGTGCACAAGCACTAGTAGAGTGTCCCAAGAAAATAGTGGCCGACGATCGGGTTTCAAGAGAAGGCGTCCGGGATATCCATGGATGATCTGGGATGATTGGCTTCTGTGCTTCATGTGATCGCCCGCGTGACTCTGGCAACGAGGTACTCTGTACATCGGTGAACCAGAATCGATCGAACTCGATCAGCAAGATAAAGATAACCACAGTGTGGAAACAGAATGGAGACGCTATTCTCAATATAGTAAGGAGTGGGTGCACAGCCCCGTAAAGCCACACCCCTTTTTTTTTGTGGCTGAAGCTTGACCGAGAATCGTAACCCCCTCCCAAGTTAAGCGCGTCGAGATCGAGGAACTTGCGCATCGCTAAGAGAGCCAGTAGCATAAATGCAATTACCGTCTCCCCCTATTCCCTATGTCGTATCGAAGACCCGAAGTGTTGACGTCAAGTTGAGCAAAGTCTGATATCGGACCCACATGGACCCATGGATGATGATGGAGCGCGTGTGCCAAGACCTCGATCTCGTCAACCTTGGAAGTTTTGTAGATCTTGGGGAGTCTTATGGGATTTTAGTTAGGAAGCTCCAGGGCTGTACTCCGTACTCCGTACTCCGTACCTCTAGCTCGGTAATGTACTAACCTTATGGAGATGGTAAAGTGGATGACGTGGACCAGGACCTGCTGGGTGCGTACGAAGCACTCAGGGTGGAGATCGATATGACCTTACATATGACACAGCATAGGTACATATGTGCCCAAGTAGCTAGCAAATCAAATATTAGTTTAAAAAAAAACAGTTTCCAAAGTTCTAGGCTGTGACAAAAATAAGTGTGCAACGAGACTGGGAGGGAGCAGATGTCCGTGTTCGTGGCCAAAGAGACGTTCCACGAAAGAGTGACGTCAAGTGTCGATCACCAGCTATGGGCAAAAGAGCTCTTCTTTAGGTAACAGAGAACAGACTGGGGGCATTTGGATCCCTCATTGTGGTAGGGATCATTGCTTGTTGCTCTGTCTGGATCATCATAATGGCGCTATATCCCCTGTCTTTTATATTCCGTCATTCCCTCCTACCTAAAATTTTCCTTCCCATATTTTCCTTCATTCCAGTGATACCCCTTGTTTTGTGCCTACATAGGTTCAATAAATATAGTTAATCCCCGTGAGTGTCCCTTGTTTGTCATCAATGCAAACATCCATGGATCTCTAACCCTTGTCCTTAGTCCATACATAATACCTCTTTAGCTATCTCATCCCTTCATCATTGGTCTTTGCTACATACTTCATCATGTCTGTGAACGTCCCCACCAATTCTAAGCAGAAGGAGAAGGTACGTGTGTTTGCGACCCCATTGTGACCACCACTGACACGGAATCCCTTCTAGGATATCAACCAGAAGCTCCAATACTTTGGTATCTACCATGGTAAGTCGAGCTTCACAACCCTCCAATTGACCATTGCCGTGCTAACTATCCCTGCTATAGCCTTCAAGAATGGCAAGCTTCCTTCGGTCCGTCTCAATCCTCTTCTGCGCCACCGGCCTTGACACAACTGCTAACTAGGTCTCTCGCGGCCACAGAACAAGCAATGCGACATCGCTTTGAACAGCGCCTTGAACTCAAAGGCCCTCACATCCCCACCCAATGCACTCTCATCCGACGGAAAGACCCTTGTGGCAGATCTGCGCAATGTCGTCGACGCAGCTAAGAAGATGCTCTTGGTTAAGAACGAGGGTGAGCTCCTGCAGGACTTTATCTGGCAAGCCCAGAAGATTTCAGGCGACAACCTTGGTGGCAAGCGCCCTGGCCTCCCCGTCGACAAGGAGACCGGTCAGCAAGATGCTAGCAAGGCTGTTGATGGTCTGAAGACCCTGGGCACACTCATGATCACCAATGGAGAGTTTAGAAAACTACGTGAGTTAACTTCCGTTGTTCACTGGTCGGGGACATTTCCTAACAACGCACAGTGAACGATGCTATGACTCTTGGAAAAGACATTGCCGCCGATGCTTCTCAAAAGGCCGCCAACCAGGTCCGCCCTTCGGAAGAGGAGCTTTCGCAGATCGACCAGGCCGCAGAGGAAAACGTGTGGCACGAGAAGCCCAATATCTCCAAGGATGACCTGAAGTCCAGATTCAAGAAGAACAAGGACGTATGTATCTTTATACGCCCTCAATTTTACAAATGCTGACAATAACATCAGGAGAAGGGAGGCGCTGCTTCCGCTGGCGCTGCGGTCGCCGAGGAAGAGACTGGAGTCTCAGCACAGGACAAGAAGAAGGCGTATTCCGACAAGACCAAGAAGTACTTGTCCGAGAAGGTTCCCAAGGAGCGTCGCGAGCAGACCGTCTGGCGCCTGAAGAAGATGATCATCGAGATCCAGGGTCATGCTGACTGTAAGTCATAATCTCTATATCGATGGAGAAGATTACTAACAAATCATGCAGACCAGCAAGCCGTTGAGACCTTGTTGACCATGGCCGAGCAATACGCCGGACACACTAAGGACATCTCCAAGGAGGGCGGTAGCTCTGCTCGTGACGTCCTGAAGGGCGACAATGTTCAGGCTGTTCAGCAGAACTTGCGCACTCTTATCGAACGCTTTGCCAACCACACCTCGCTGGACAGCTTCTTCGAGTCGCTGAACACTATTTACCGTGATGCTGAGAAGGACCCCGAACTCCGAAACTGGTTCAAGAACGTCGACACCTTGATTCGGTATGTGAATTGGAAAGTCTCCCCCAAGAATAAAAGCTGACCAGGCATAGCAAATCTCTGCGCGAGCAGGGCTTCATCATGGAGGACGAGTGCAGCCGCCAGTGGAACGAGCTTTACGATAAGGGCCGTTACCTTCTGCGCGAGCGTTACCGCGGTCACTCCGACCGCATTGTCGACGAGGTCAAGTTCTTGGCCGACCAATTCGAGCAGGACCCGCAAAACCAGGCCCTTGCTGAGTCGTGCCAGAAGCTGTTCAAGGATCTTGGCCGGGACGCCAGTGGCAAGGCTACCTTCAAGCCGGATCTCCTTCGGGATCTCCGCGATGTCATCATTCCCAGCATCTTCGAGAATGTCCGCTACATTCCAGTCCCCCGTATTGAGGTCTCGGATCCCATGGTTGATGTTGTGGTCGAGAACCTGGTCCTTGAGGGTGACAACCTGATGCCCAACGTCGTGGAGTTCGGCAGCGACAACTACTTCCGCTGGGGCCGCAAGAAGATCACCAACAAGCGTGACAACAAGATTATGATTTCCATGTCTGGCATTCAGCTTGATCTGCGCGATATCAGCTACTACATCAAGAAGAAGGAGGGCTTCCCTGCCATCACCGATCGTGGTGTTATGGACATCTTCCTCGGCGGAGAAGGTCTCAGCGTCAAACTCGCCGCTTCTACTGCCCAGAAGAACGACAAGGAGAACTACTTCAAGCTGGATAAGGTGAATGTGTCCATCAGCAACATGGACATCAAGCTGAAGAAGTCCAGCCACAAGCTGCTCTTCAACACCTTCAAACCCATGCTGTTCCGCGTGGTCAGGCCTGCCCTGCAGAAGGTGGTCGAGGGCCAGGTCCGCGAGGCCTTCAAGAAGGGCGACCTCTTCGTCAGGGACATCCACACCGAGGCCACCCGTGCCCAGGAGGCCGCCCGCGAAGACCCCGAGAACGCGCCCTCGATCTTCTCTCGCTACGCCGATGCCATCCGAGCCCGCACCCAAGCCAAGGCCAAGCAGGCCGAGGGCGCTGCCAAGCGTGACACCAAGGTCCAGACCGTGATGACCCTCCACGACTCCATCTTCCCTGACATCGAGCTCCCCGGCGCTGTCTCCACCAAGGCCACCGAGTACGCCGATCTGGCTGCCAAGGGCGAGCGCTGGGAGTGCCCCATCTTCAGCGTCGGCAACGCATCCGAGTCGACCGGCATCCCCTCCGGTGGACCCATCACCAACAAGCCCCACGGCGCCAGCACCGCCGGTGCAGGTGCCGCCGGAGTTGCTTCCGCCGCGGGTGTCTCTGGCGCCACCGGAGCCGCCGCTTCGGGCAATGGCACCAAGGCCTCCGATTACCAGGCCCGTGGATTCTCCGATGAGGTTGACAAAGCTTTCGTCAATGGCAAGTCCCAGAAATTGGGTGAGGCTATTAAGCATGGCGACGGTGCTAATGGCGCTGACGGCGTCCCTGACGGCCCTGCCACTACCGTCACTAACGGAACTACCATCAACAACATCGGAACCACTGTCTAAACTGAATGTGGCCAAAATCGTTATGATATTTGTGTAACGTCACTTTCTTTTCTTTTTTGATCTTTTTGTTTATTTGCTATGATTTCCCCTTGTGTACTACGGACGTTTGTTTTTCACTTTGTACTAGTATTAGTTAACGGTAGCCTAATACATAATGCCACCGTTGTCTGCGTTAAATCCCTTCATAGAATTGAACTTGGGCCAAAATCTAAGGCATTTAGAGTATTCCAGACCCGCGGGAGATAAAATAAGCTTAAAAGTCATTCATTGTCGTCTATAAAAAGAAGTAAGCTGAACTCCACTATACAAGAAGCTCAGCGAAGGTAGAATCCCCACGGTTTCTCCTTTCTTTCTGCGTCCACTTTCAATTAAAAACTCGTATCAAATCTCAAATCACAGATGCCTACATATTTACTGTCTACATCTGATCAAAGTACTTCTGCCACCCCAACTCGCGCAACTTGGTACCCTTCAACTCCATGTTCTCAGCACGGGCAGCCTCGGCGTATGCCTCGACCTTGCGCTGGATAGCCGGGTCGAAAGAGCCAAGCACACGCGCGGCCAGGAGAGCAGCGTTGATGCTGTTGTTGATGCCGACAGTGGCGACGGGGACACCTATCACAGAATGTTAGACATATATCGGGGGCATAAGAAGCTGAGTGAAACGGAAAACAACGTACCACGCGGCATCTGCACAATGCTGTACAGACTATCGACGCCGTCGAGCGAGCTGCCCTTAACCGGCACGCCGATAACAGGGAGGGCAGTGTGAGCGGCTGCCATGCCGGGAAGGTGGGCAGCGCCACCGGCGGCAGCGATGATCACCTTGATGCCGCGCGAAGCAGCCTGGCCCGCGTACTCGGCCATGTAATCGGGCGTGCGGTGAGCAGAGGTGATCTCAACCTCAGGCTCGATGCCGAAGTAGTCACGCAAGAGCTTGAGGCCCGGGACGAGGGTCTTCAAGTCGCTGTCGGAGCCCATGATGACGGCGACGGAGGGGGCGGGCTTGGAGGGACCGGATGGGGCAGCCTTGGTCTTGATATCCGTGCGCTGGGCGCGCATGGTGTCAACGACATCGATGAGGGGCTGAATCATGGTCTCGGCTTCATGCATAGTCGCCGCGGTGACGGTGACGTGGCCCATTTTGCGGCCAGGCTTTGCAGCGCCTTTGCTGTAGAGGTGGATGCTCGCGTTGGGGATGGAGAGGGCTGCTTCAGTGGCCTTGAGGTGGGAGTCGGGGGTTGCGCCGCCGATGATGTTGAGCATGATTGAGGGCTGGAGAAGCTCAAGGCTCTTGGGTGGGATGGGCAGGTCGAGGATCGCGCGGATGTGGCTGTCGAATTGAGACAGCGCGCATCCTTCGATGGTCCAGTGGCCGGAGTTGTGGATTCGGCTTGCAAGCTCGCAGAGCATGAGACTGTTGTCTTCTAGGAGGAACATCTCCACGCCAAAAGCGCCTTTGCCTTCGAAGGCAGAGACGGCTTTGCGGGCGAGAGCTTGCGCTTGCTGGTTGATGGAATCGGGGACGTTGCGGGCTGGCGCATACACCAGCTTGCATATTGAGTCCTCTTGGACGGTCTCAACGGTGGGGTAGGAGAGGACATCGTCCTTGGTTTTGATGACCATGACGGCGAGTTCCTGTACACAAGTTATATTAGAGATGTGCATGATGTGGTGTTTCAACTGCAGGTACTAACCATCTTGAAGTAAGCCCATTTTTCGGAGTAGAGCGGGCGGTCCTTCAGAGCCTCGAGGGCCTCGGGGATATCTTCTTTGGAGTTGACGCGGAAGTTTCCTTTGATACTGTTAGCAGAAGTGTATACGCTCTGGGCATCATGTATGACTCACCACGTCCATCGTATGCCATAGTCTTTGACTTCAACATCATAGGGTAGCCCAGCTCCTCTCCAATCTGAGCCAATTCCTCGGGTGTGTTGTTCACCAGCTCCCGATGCTCGGCCATAGGGATACCATATTTGCGGAGGTGCTCCTTTTGGTTGAACTTGTTCTGGATTGTCCGGATAGCCTGCCAGCTGGGTTCCACCCGTACCTTCGACGCAACTTCCTCAAGAGCGTAGGTGTCGACGTGCTCAATCTCGGCAGTGATGACGTCGCAAGACTCAGCCAGTTTGCGCACGGCGTCAGGCTCCTTGAAGGAGCCGGTCACATGGCCATCGTGAGAACTGATCTGCTTGGCGGGAGAGTTGTCGGCGTCTAGGATATTGGCCTGAATGTTCAATCGGTTGGCGGACTCGACGAGCATGCGGCCCAGTTGGCCACCGCCGAGGATTCCGACCTTAGGCGAGTTCCACATGATGTCGGATCGAAGGGATAAATGAGTCAATTGATCGAGATATGGTAAACGAGGGATCGACGGTGCCCCTCAACTCCGAAAATTCGCGGAGAGTCACGTGCGCTATCGATAAGCTCAGGCCAATCACACATGTCGACTGCCGCGCCCTTGTCGCAGCTTCGACCCTCTGTTTCTTTCTCCATGCACAGCTGACTAGACAATGTCTCTGGGTAGGTTGACCATCACAGTCGCAGTCTCAGTCCGAGTTGAAATGGGCCTTGCTGATATCAAAATTACAGACGAGGAAGCTCTCCAAATAGCCGCCAATGGCGGCCCGCTGGATTTGTACGTGAAACTATCATGCCAAGATCCCCAAAGCCTTCTGAGGCTAACATACTGATATAGAGGGAGATGGAACGGCATGGCTGGGCCTCTGATTGAGCGACTGGAATATGTGCGCTATACTTCGATGCCTCTCACCGACTTATCTGACCAGTAGCTCCAGATCGTGTACAATGTGTTCCCCATGCCTCAAGTGCGCCCTGAACCCATCGGCCAGCCCTCGTTTCCCAATCATTCATCTCAGGCGAATTCCATCCCACCCGAAAGCAGCAACAAGGAAAACACGTCCCCCGCCGACATCCAGACTTCTCCCCAGGCAGCGCGAACTGGCTCTCCCCCGTCGAGTGAACGAGTGCCAGACTCACAGCCCCAGCCATCTAGTGCGAGCACGGATGACCGGCTTCCGCCCCAGCTTGCATTTCTTCTGAGCGCCATCCGCTCGTCGATTAAATCATTCTTCGAGGATAAACCTCCACACACCATCCAGAGACTCGCAGAGCTGGTCCTCTACCCGACCAAGCACTATAGAACATTACCCGCATACCTACGTGCTGTCGATCGCGTTGTCTCAGTGACAAGCTCCGCCGATATTTTCCCATTCCAAACACCGGCTGTGACGAATGCTCAAACGAACGGGCTGCTTCCTGGCAATGGCAGCGGGGTATACATGGCCCCGGAGTTTGCCCAGGGTCTTGGGAGCGATGAATCTCTAGGCGGCGCGCTACTTACCCCGATCCCGTGGTTAACTAATGCCTCGTTCGAAGGCGAGGATACCAATGGAGATGCAGGCATGCTAGTTGAGGGTACTTCTATCCATTATTCCCGAGCCACTGGTTTCCTGTTCACTAACGTTTCCCCAGGTACTGAACCTTTACCTACACAGCCCGAGGAGCCGGTCAACACAACCATAGCATCCACTGAAGCCGATGAAAAGGCTGCCACTACCTCACCAGAGCCATCTGACGAAGTCCCTCACGCCCGTGGTCCGATCGTCCTCGGCGTGGAAGACATGGGTCTGCAAGACGGCAAAGGCGTCGAGATGCGTCTTGCCGCGGACGGTGCCGCTGATGTCTCGGCTGCAGCCGCTACCACTACTACCCAGCCGATAGAAGGACAGGAAAAGGCGGAACCAACTGGCGACAATGACGGTGACATTGTCCTTGCGGACACTAAACCGAAAGAAGGGGAAGAAACTAAGAACGAAGGTGCCTCTACAGAGCCCCAAGCAGGTAACGCAGAGTCTGAACCCACTGGTGGTTCATCCCAAGCGCCGGACGCCGAGAAGAAAGCATAAGCGATTTATTGGTTTTTCAAGAAGGATTGTTCTTTCCTCTTCTGATTTTCTCGGTTGGTTTTATCCTGGATTCTAGCATCATGAGTAACGACCTACAAGATCATATCGATCAATTTTCAGTGCAAGGCTTTTGCAATGCCTACAGTCCTTTATTAATGGCACAAGCTTGGTAGTTCCATTCATTTGGGATAGAACTATAGACTGACGAGGTGACGCTGTCCGTCGTATTCCTTGCCAAACGTTCGTCTGTTGATCTGCGCCTCCTTGTACAAACCTAGTATCTCTATATGTTGTAGGTGTGTAACTCACGTTCTGTATAAGCCAAGAAATCCACTTCATTTTTGCCATAAGATCGAGTAAGTCTATAGTCATGTCCTCGCCTCCATGCTGGAGTATGCATAATGCAAAATGCCGGATGATTTATACTTGCGCCTCCTGAACAGAGTCTACAGCCTGGTGGTTTCATGCTATGTCATGGCCTACGATTATTCCAACAAGCTCTGGTTTTGCTTCAGGGTGGACACCAATGGAATACCACGTATCTTTTCTATCCTTCTGACCGCTATAACATGATTATAGATTGTATGAAAGATGGCGCGAGATAAGGCTGATCGGGCTGACCTCGGGAAGTATGGGCTCGGTGCTGTCGGTTAGGGCAAGCAGGATCATCCGCAGGTGACATTTGATCATGACCAACTCTTACCTCTCCCATGACACCTAGGTATTGTCGTGTAGCACTTGCTGGTGTACTTTCTAGTTAGGGATGGTTCTACGATAACCAACTAAAGTGCCCAGGTGGCATTGAGATCCGTTATCGGGGTTTTCTCACAGATCTCACGTCCGAAACTACATCACAGACATCAGGTGTTTACCAGAAATTTGTGTAGGGTGGGACCTCGAAACAGTGGGAATCGCTTCAGATGTTCAATATGCGTCTAGGAGCAGTGGTTGTTACCTTACCCAAGACTCATCATTAATGATAAGACATGGATATATGGCGAGCTAATTGGTAGAAAGAATCATGATCATTTGCTAGGAGAAAAGACTCCAATGGGTATCTAGGTACCTAGGTACTCCAGTCCTGTATTGTATAATCGTTGCAAGAATGTGTGAGAATGTAGTATATAGAGAATGCAATGCAAACCAGACAAACAACACAAGCAGCAAACGTGGCGCCAGAACGATCCAAAAAGGCCCAGAACTCCCCGCAAGGTCTGGGCCCTCCTGGACCTTGGAAGGAGTCTGATCTATTTAAATATTTAAAGATTTAGACGTTTGGAATTCGGTCTAGACCTTCCCCTTTGCTTTCTCCCCCTGCAGTACAGGTGGGATGTGGGGGTAGGTACCAGTGCTTCACGTCAATTACTATACAGTCCCGGTAGTCTCTGGCTGGGCATTCTTAGGAATTAGGGCTACTACGAAATACTAGTAGCCTTGGGATGTTCCATAATGTATTCATATACGCAGCCCTTACAAGATGAGATAGGCACATAGAATGGAGAGAAATAAAATAATATGTTGGTAAATATGTACCTGGCGAAACAACCTCTCCGGTGAATGCATGAACCCACGGGGGATAGAGCTGAGGGATATAGCTGACGTATATAAAATCGCACACAGTTCGCCACCCAAAATAAATCAAACCCAACGCCAGAACCTGTAAAAGGTGGGGAGACAACTGCGGCGATTCAAGACGTCCGCGAAGAGTAGCAAAATGTACGATTTGGAATTTCGAAGTCGAACCTCGTTATAGACAAGTGGGAATCGTGAGTCAATGGACAGGCGGAAAGGTGAGTAAAAATGAAGGGATAAATGGTCAGGACTTCGTTTTTTAGCCAGGTCGGCCAGCTTGCACGGCAAGCATGGGTTGAGGTTGAGAGTACATGCGCTGTCGTTTCGGCATGTTGGGGTTATCGGCACCGCCCATTTCGGAGATTTGACGGCGGTGCGGGGGGCGTATAGGAGCGCCCGCGGTTGGGACTCCTACTGGTGGTGCTGGGTACTGGACGCCATTCTGGTCAACAGCGTAGGCGGCCGGTTGAGCGGTAACATATGGCCCTTGAACTGCGGGCATGTTCGGCGGAACAGCCTGCATATTCTGGAACTGGCCGGGCGATTGCCAGTTGGTCATTGATCCAGCGGGCGATTGGCCGGGAGAGCTGTCTTCTTTAATTGACTGGTTTGCTGAACTTTGAGTTGCAGCGGCCATAGTCACAGCAGCAGCGGAAGGCCGGACTGGCTCCATTCCTGGGTTCTGTGGCGAAATCTTGAGATGATCCAAATGTCTCTCAAGCATATCGAGAAGGCTTTTGCGGGTGAATGGCTTTGGAAGAACATCATCCATTCCTGGAACGGGTTAGTGGAAGACCTTGATTCAATTTTTGATGTCTGTCTTACCATGTTGGAAATAGAGCTGGATGTCGTCGCTTCGGATGTTCGAGGTCATGGCGATGATCGGGGTGCGATCAAATTGGCGAATCAAATGACACGCGGATACACCGTCCAAATTGGGCATAATGATGTCCATCAGAATTAGATCGTATTTTGAGCCACCTTGGATTTTGTTCACAGCCTCCAAACCGTCAAACTATTGAGAATATTAGCTTGTGCTATTCAATGGGACCAATGGGACAACACTGATAACGTACCGCTGTATCAATGACACACGAGAAAGAGTAGAGGAATTTGCCACCAATCTGCCGACAAGTGGCATCGTCCTCAACCAAGAGGATCTGTGGGCTGCGCACCCACCCAGGATCCACGTTCGTGCTCTTCTTCCGGTTGTCGGGGAACTGCCGACGAGCATCCGAGGTATCAATCTCCTGCTTGGCGGGCATTGGGTACGGAACATTGTTGATATGCTCGCTATACATGGGATCGATGCCGTTTGTGGCCCCCACGGGATACACCACTTGCTCCAGATCGCCGGCCATCTTGGGGTAAACGAGTGCTGGGTTTGGTGGTGCAGCTGTCGCAGGACGGAGCGAACCATTTCGCGCATTCGGGTCCAAGGTGGGAGTTGATACGACAGCCTTTTGAGGATCGTTCATCGAGTCGACACCGTTCATATTGAATTGCAGTTCGGCGTTCATGTCATTCAGGAGCTTCGAGGCTTGCTGGAGGGGCGAGGAGGGTTCATCATCCATTGCACCAACCTGGGAAGGGCTCATTGTTGTTCCGGTTGCTTGGAAAGGCACGGCCTTGCTATCTCGGCGCTGGCGCGCATCCACCGACAGCAAGTAGGTCATCACCTGGTGAATGACATTCTCGTGGTTCAAAACCGTCTTCTGCACTCGCATCACTTCCTGTAGCATGAGCTGATGATCCACCGTGAGCCGGGCATATTGGTCTGATAGTTGTTGGATCTGCTGCTGTTGCGCCACAATCTGCTGGTTAAGAAGATCGATTTGTTGTGTGGGTACCGAGTCGTCGCTAGGTTGGGTTTGTTT
The DNA here is from genome assembly GCF_028828025.1 of Penicillium rubens. Lineage (NCBI taxonomy): Eukaryota > Fungi > Ascomycota > Eurotiomycetes > Eurotiales > Aspergillaceae > Penicillium > Penicillium rubens. The sequence continues at coordinate 8,814,760 of NW_026890600.1, forward strand.
TCGTGGCGCGGGTGCCTTTCTTCGAATGTTGTCTAGCGATTCTTTGCTGTTTGCGCGGAACTCGGGATGTTTGAATTCCCATGCCTGTGATTTGTGTGAGACCTCCAATTTAATCTTCAACTGGGGGGGGGGGGGGGGGGGGGGGATGCCTACATTCTGTCCATATGGTGACTGGCCATTCTCTTCATTGTTTTGTCGAACCTTGTGGAAGTCGTATTTGTTCAGTTGGCGTACGAAACTGGCAAAGTTGCTGTGCTTAAAGTGCTTCGGTAGGATGGTCTTGGTGAATTTCTCGCACTATCGGGATTTCGAGTTAGCCGAGCACAAAGAGACCAAATCTGTTTCGCACAAATCCACGGGCGCATTACCTCCAATACCACAAAGGAATCCCCTTCATCACCCCAGCGTACGATCGACGCATAGGTTGGGTCCTCCAGCATTCTAGAAACATTAGATTAAAAGGTCAGGGAGATTTGAAGAGCCAAGACTCACTTATACAACTTGCGTACCTATTCATATTGTTAGTGAACGATGTATAACAATATCGAATAGTGAAGGGGATCACTCACAAAATCACTGGAGTTCCCAGCGGGGGCGGGATTGGAAGAGGTCTGGCCACCGTCCATGCTGGGCTAGACGGGTCGCGACCGGTCGAACAGGATCTGGCTGATTCCCAACGGATAAAAAAGATTGCAAATATAACGGGCTTTCGTTTTTTTGGCTGGAAAAGAAAGAAAAGGGGGAGAAGACCAGACCTTTTTCACGGAGGGTGGGAAGAGGGAAAAAAAATGAATTGGGGGTTTAGCGGTAGAGCCAAGTACCAAAGTTACGGAGGTACTGGCTGGTACAAGGACTCTCTGCTTAGGTGTGTTCCAGGTTACTTGGGGTTATTTTTACCTAGGTATATATACGATTACATGTTCATATATATATACATATACATATATATATATATACATGTTTATATTAATCTTGATTCTATTCACATTTCTCAATGCAAGGAGTACCTTGAATATCCTAACAATCACGAGGGGCAAAATTCCAGTATGTCACACACACAACATAGAGAGGTACTAGCCAAGTATCATATACAAGTTCCTTAGGAAAACACGAAAGAGAAACTTCATAACCAGATCTTATTCGCTATCAAATAAAAAGAGATGCAGGACAGACAGACATGGAGGGGATCGTGTCAGTGCGCAGATGGAGGGGAGCATGCACTTCCCCCCAATGAGCTGATGAAAATGGTGAGACATTGAATTGGCATAGAGTGGATTCAGAAGAGATAGAGATAGTACTCCGTAAAGAGAGGTCAAGTCTTTCAAGTCTTTGTACAAAATAACGGGGATAAGCAGTATATGCTCCACTGAAAACGCTTTTTTAATAAGTTTTATATAACATTGAGTGATCAGCCCTGCCATTCTCCGCGTGTCTCAGTTCTCCTATAGCATGTGCTCGGGGTTTGAACAGGTTGCTTTCTACTCCGTATGAACTTATGAACCTATTAATCGGACTTACCCACTTTTACCGAGACCGGATATTAAGTAAAACATACCGACTCCGTAGAATATGGCACCATGATATTTTACGATCCAAGAATACCCTATAAATCCAAGTCTTCACCAAATAATTACCTATTAATACTGTTAACACCCTGCAAACTGGTTCATCATGGTCTAAAAGCCACCGAAGTTAGTTCAGATAGTGCTCAAAGAAGCCCAACACGAGTCTCCACTGTAGTACATTGTCATGATAAAAGCACACAGTGAGTGTCACTCATATCACCTGAGCTCTGCCAGTCAAGCCCATTGTTCTTCAAACAGTGTTAACGCCGACCTTCATGTTGAACATGAACTAGAAGATGACTGCAGCCTTCAGCAGGGGGTTGATGATCCACCGTGTGAACCGTGTGACCGAGCAAGGATCCACTGCGTCATGGAGGAATAGGATGTGACTTGATATCATCCGATTCGAAGGATGGCTGGTCCGCCCTGTTCTTAAAAAGAGAGCGTCTATCATTGACAGCTCATATAGATTCCAAGGTTGCTTCGTACCTGCGGTATAGCCTCCGCAGGTCGCACTGGTATCCACAGACCGAGGGCGAGTTTCTGTGCCAATCAACGATGATGTGCATGGAATAAGGTCAATGTATGGATAGATGAGCATAAAGCGAATAGTATCAATATAAAAAAGGTACAGAGTACATATACAACATATGTAAATAGTGAGATGTAAACAGAGTGCCTAAGAATAATGCTGGGCACGCTACGGCCATGACGAAATCTCCCAAGCTCCCTCGACATACCGCCCTAGCGCTTCCCCATTCTTTCACAACAACCGTACGGAATACACATTTTACCACTCTCACTTTGATCCAATTAACCCAATCCCATCCTTAACCAATCTAAAACCATGTTCGCCCGCCGTATCGCAACCAACATCCCCCGCGTTCGCGCGCAAGCCTCCCTCTTCCACAGCACCGCGCCCGCGTTCGTACAGAAGGGCGACGCCATCCCCAACCTCGACGTCCTGGTCGAGAACTCCCCCGGCAACAAGGTCAATTTGGCCAAGGAGATCAAGAACAAGGCTGTCATCATTGGCACGCCAGCTGCCTTCAGTACGTGAGCCCATCCTACATTGATAGGAAACAAAAAGAACCTGTTCGGGACTGATATTCTTCAAGGCCCTGCGTGCTCAAGCACCCACGTTCCCGGCTTCATCAACCACCCCAAGCTCAAGGAGGCTGGTCAGGCTTTCGTCATCTCTGTCAATGACCCCTTCGTGTAAGTCATCAATGTCGAGTTAAGCGTGGACGCGTTGGAACGTTTGTTAACAAAGCTATCATATAGGACCAAGGCTTGGGCTGATTCCCTCGATCCCTCCGGCAAGAGCGGTGTAAGTTTTCTTTTCTTTGTTTTGTTATTTCTTGGTCCCATCAACAGAGCTGATATTGTATTTGAACAGATCCGCTTCCTGGGTGACCCCTCCGGCGAGTTCACCAAGGCGCTCGACCTCAGCTTCGAAAGCAGCGCCATCTTCGGCAACGACCGCAGCAAGCGCTACGTTCTCCTCGTCGAGGATGGAAAGGTCAAGGAGGCTTTCGTCGAGCCTGACAACACCGGTCTGGATGGTATGTCTCTCTTCTGTCGAGCACATCGTTCTATGCTAACATCATTCCAAAGTTTCCGCTGCCGAGAAGGTGCTCGGTTAAAGTCATCCCTAGATGGAGCTCTAATCTCCTTGCAAATAGTGGAAGAAAGATATATACCATGCACAGGATTTATTTCTGGTCCCTGCTGAACGGCACTACGTAGCGCAGGATTTTAGTGTACAATATTCCATCCTTTCCAACCCGGCCAACGCCTGAGAAATCGATGCCAAAATTAGATAGGCAAGCATATAGTTGAATCAAGCAATTAGAAATCAATGGCCGATTCTTCGTTCCTGGACCAAGTCGAAACCCTTAACCTTTGGTCTGGCCCAGCTTCTTCCAAATATCCCTCTGGGAAGGAGGCATATTTCATCATATTCCCGCCTCTTTAAAGAGATGAATTACTGCTGCAGAGCCTGCCACTGCTCAGGGGTATAGCACTTGGGTGTCCAAGCATGGATAGCAGCGATCTCGGCCTTGAGCGCGGAGTTGACGAGCCGGTGTCGAGCAAGCATAGTCTTGCTCTCGAATTGAGGAGAAACAATCACAGCCTGGAAAGCTTGTCCGCAGCCGCCTATATTAACCCGAAAAAGACAGAACGTCAGCGAGGGATCAACAAGGGTAAAGAAAAAGAGAATGCTTCGACGTCATAGCGCCATTCCCATGCCCATTCCCATTTTCAATTTCAATGTCAATTCCATACCCGATAGATCCTCCACCTCCACATGCTGCGCCTGCAGCGCTTCAGTCAACTTGTTCTTCAGCGAGTCCGCGGTGATACCAGATGTGTCGGCCATGGCGGCGTTGATGGCGGCGTGGGAGCGCGCGGTGAGGGAAAATGAAGCCCGCTGGATATTGTTGTGGGGGCGGAGAAGATAGCGGCAGCTTCTGCTCAGGACGGTGAGAGAGGAAGTGCGGGAGAACATCAAGGATGGTCTGAAAAGGAAAGGGAGAAAAGACGAGAGGAGATAGAGTGCCAAACCCGAGGTTATCGCGAAGTATGGGAGTTGCTCTCATTACAAATTCAGAGCCTCCGGTCCGCTGTGGCTGGTGCGTGCACGTGTGTGGCTCATTATCATTTTCCCTTGCTGTTCTCCAGGGCTATCTTCAAGTTGAACGTCTCTCTATGAATTTTCTGCGCGCTGCTACACGTCGATACTCTGTCATGTCTGCGTCAATGATATCTTCGGAATGCTCGCCATTCACCAATGCTGTGGTGAGCTCCATGAGAAAGCTGTATTTCACCCCCCACTTGCTCCCAAAGCTCCCCGCATTGTATGGAGCTTTTTTTAACCTCGTATATGCAGTTACCCGGAAGCATTGGCAGACAAGAGCTTCGATAATACAGGATGTAAGTTTCTCTATTTCTTTTCTTTTCGAAATATCCTTCGATTCGCTGTTACAGTGTACTGATCTCGTTCAATTGTAGTGCTCCTCGAAGCTCCGTTCGACAAATCCCGGATACAGAAGAACTCAGCCCTCCTCACAATTGACCTGACCACAGCCGTTGCTGACGAGGCCATTAAAAACCGCAACTCCATCGTTGTCGCATACCGTAAGTCTCACCCAAGGAGTCAGCATACTTGCAATCGGACACCTCGTGAACTCCGACAAATATCTACAATTGAACCCAAAACTAACACAACACAATCATACAGACCCAATCATCTTCCGCGGCCTGAAATCCCTCACCTTCGCCGACACCCAACAAAGATCCCTCCTCCGCCTCGCCCAACATGGAATCAGCGTCTACTCCCCCCACACAGCAGTCGACACCGTCCCCGGCGGCATGGCCGACTGGCTCTGCGACGTAGTGACAGGGAACTTCAACCCCGCGCAAACCCCCAACACCACCCTCAAATCCTGCACCTCGAGCATGTACTCCGCCCCAACCTACCCAGACTCACCCATCCCCACCGTGCAAGCCCAAACCACCGGACCAGCGCACACCAGGTCCACAATCCACCCATCCCCGCCAGCCTCAATCCCCGAAGGATTCGAGTCAGCCGGTGCCGGTCGGCTGGTGACATTCGCCGAAAACCAGCCCCTCACTACCCTGATCGACAACATCGCTCGTGGAATCGGACTGCCGGGCGGTATCCCCATCGCCGTCCCGCAAGGAAAGTCCGTTGATGACATCTCTATCCGCACGGTGGGCATGTGTCCCGGCTCGGGATCGGGTGTGCTACTCAAGGGTGATGGGGAGCTGCCTGATCTCCTGTTGACGGGTGAGATGAGTCACCATGAGGCTTTGGCTGCTACGGAGCGTGGGTCTGTTGTTATTTCGCTTTCGCATACTAACTCGGAGCGTGGGTATCTGCGTTCGGTTATGCAGCCTAAATTGCTGGATGAGGTTACGAGGGTGTGGGGGCAAAGTGCCAGCCTAGAGGCTGGGAATGATGAGATTGGTGTGATCAGGAACCTTGCTAAGGAGCAGGGCGCTGTCGAGGTTTCTGTTAGTGAGGCTGATCGTGATCCCTATGGTATTATGATTTGGCGTGGTAACTAGGTTCGCTCTTCTGTGTTGCTATGGTTTTGGTTTTGGTCTTGCACTTGACATATAACAATATTACGAAAAGAGAGGCGCAAAACATGGTCATTTTTAGAGAGGTCAGGAAAATCTTGATCACAGACACTGAAGTATCTCAGCTAGTATCAATCAATTTGACTAGACTTGCAACCATACTTGGGCTAGAACTATGCAGTATGAGGGAGTCTGGTAATATGTCAAGAAGTGGTTTGAAATGAGAAGGATATCCTAATGGGCAGACAATGGCGGAAACAAAGAAAAGTGTCTTGAGGCAGGGGGGAATACAAGACGGGATGAAGGACCCAGGTCAAACATCCAAATGTAGGCTATCGAGGACACGAAGGAAAAGAAAGCTTGAGTTGAGGCTTCCTTCACGGCTCCAACCCACAATTCTTGGGTGCAGGAAGATTGTGGCGAGTATCGGGTAAAGATAGGGAGAGAAATGAAGGGAAACAAGAAAAATGAGACCGGGTAAAAATCGACGACCAAGCCCCGAGTGATTGAACGAGAAACAGAAAAAAATGAGATAGATGGTATCCGCGTGAGTGGTCTTAGCGAAGTCGGGAAGAAATCAATAAAGAAGAGCTCCATGGAACAGTGACTACAGATCAATCAGGCTACCGCCGCCAGGCTGCTGCTGCCGGCCTCCCCAAGGGTTGTTATTAGCCGGTTGTTGCTGCTGCTGCACATAGCCGGTCTGCTGCGGCATGCCTGTGAATTGTTGGTTGAAGAATGGGTTTCCGGTAGGCGTAGCGTGTAGGCGGTCCAAACCCTGACCAGCAGAATTGACAAATGTGCCAGGTGCTGTGTGCTGTGCGGGGATTCGGAGATCTCCAACATTGCCGAAGGTATCCAGGCCTTCGCCTGACCCGAGAAGGGCGTTGAGACGAGCATGGTGAGGGTCCTGTGGTGGGGTACTCTTGGGTGGCTGTGGGGCTTGGAAGCCGGCGATCGGGTTGGGCTGAGTGGGTTGGGCGAACTGCGAGCTTTGGCCATACTGCGCATTGTTCTGGGCAAACTGATTCGTTGCACGGTCCTCCGACAGGGAATTAAGTGTCGGCGGGCCTGTTTGTGCAGGTTTGTTGAACTGTGTTTGCGTACGCTGAGCGAAGGGGTTGTTTGATCCTGTCGGCATGGGCTTGAGGGCATCTGCGGGCTGCAGTTGCTGGGATGGGTTCCCGGCCCATGGGTTATTGCTTCCTGCGGTCTGATAGTTCTCCTGGGGCTGCTGCTGCTGTTGCTGCTGTTGCGAGAAGATATCCGCCCCGTAAGGGTTGTTCGGGTTGAATGCGGTGTGCTGGGGTTGAAGAGCGGCCTGCGGTTGCAAAAGGTTGTTTTGTTGCTGGCCGTAAGGGTTCTGATCAAAGGCCGAGGGCTGCGCCTGATAGCCGTTGGCGTAAGGGTTATTCATGCCGGTGGGCTGATTCTGGAATCCTGTCGGCTGCGCATACTGGTTGTTCAGGTAACCAGTTGTCATAGGCTGCTGCGGGTTGATGGGGTTGCCGAACCAGTCCACAGCACCTTGCTGTTGGTAGCCCTGGTTGTAGCCGGTTGGCTGGACTTGAGCCGGGGTGTCGTCGAAGAGAGATTGGGCGTTGCTCTCTTCTAATTCGCGCTTTCGGAGGTCCTCCTCTTCCCTGCTAAGCTTGATGGCCTTGGCAAGATCCTCGTCGTCCTGAGTTGCCATTGTCTCCTTGGCACGTCGTCGGCGCTCCTCCTCGGCTTCGGCCTTGCTGGCTTCAATGGCTAAGCGGTATTCAGCGTCGGAATCGTCGTCCCCGTTGCGTCGGCGTCGGTCTCTGCGCGGCGGTTCCATGCTGGAGCTTCCGTAGCCTTCATCGAGTCCGCTCACGCGAGTCTTCCAGAGTTTGCGATCTGACCGTTCACTGCGCAAGCGATCTTCATCCAGTACCAACGCAGTCAATTCCTTTGCTGCGACGCGAACTACAGAACACCAACATGTCAATTTTGCGACTCCCGCTGAATTTCAAGAGACAACTTACCGTTCTGGCCAACATCTCGTCCTTCCTCATCCACATATGTGAACTCGCGCAAAGTCTTGATAATATAGACATTTTTCCGGGCCCACGTTACCACCAACTCCGAGCCTTCGTGGAGACAGTAGTCCAAGACCTTCAGTGACTTCAGCACGTGGCGCCAGTTCTTGCCCTTATCGTTGAGTCGCTTGTCAAGCATGTCCATGATCTCGTAGAACTCATTCGGGCTATCATGTAAATGGTGTTAGCGGTGCCCACAGGGTTGATCGCAGACCCAACTCACCTCCCGAAAGTCATGGCGGCAATCTCGGACATGTCGGTGCCAGTAGGGCCCCAAGGGTCATTACTAGTGGCTTAAGAAGTAAGTTAGCAACATGGTCACAATGTATGCGGGGTGCATGGGCGCAATGCAGCAAGCAACACCCGGGAAAAGACAGGGGCAGCAAGCCATGGCAACGGCAGTTCTGCATATGCGGCGGCGACTCGATGGTCGCCCGGAAGTTCGATGCAGAGGAATCGGCTCATACCATTTCGGACCTTAACCTGCACTGAGGAATATCCTTTTGTGACGTTCTTCACACTCCGCACGACTTTAGACATGGTGGCGGTGAGGCGACGGTCGCTGTTTTAAGGTAAAGGGAATGGATCGTAGTCGGGTGGAAACCGATGCGATGGATAATTGTAGAAGAGTAATAGATTGCCAAGCACACACAGCCCTCTTTCTCCGTGTCGCGGCTTAAGGTGGTTGTCAAACGTGACTATTCTGAAAGGTACAGGCAGATTGGTCTAAAAGAGGTTAAAACGATTGAGGGTTAGATTGCCTGAAAGGGAAATATTGGCAAACAATAGTCGACAGTCAACGGATGAAAGGTGAAAAGTGAAAGAGAGGAGAGGGGATGGGCTCGACCGGGGGGGGAATGAGAGGGCTTGGCAGTGACGAAGCAGCTTGGAACTTATACACCCTGGCACTGTTGAAGATCTACACTTGGAACCTTTCAGCCTGGTGGATTTTTCAATTTCATTTATGATCAGACATAGAACAAAAACAGCTCCAAGATCCCTTAAATGTTCTGACAGGTCCAGTGCATTTCCCAATTACCGCTACGCCCTCGTGGCCGGAGGTCCGGTCTAATCGCCGTGATCTTTTTCTCCTTTTTGCCCCTTCTATATATAGCCCATGATAACCGATTCACTGTTCGACTTTACACTCATCTTCTTTGACATGTACTATCAGAGCCAATTCCAATTCTTGCAGGGTCTATCAGAAAAAGGGAATAAAAAAAGACATGGCATGTTTCCCGCCACATGTGGCGGTCTTGGGCCGCGTCAGGACCTTGGTCGTGGTCAGGCAACAGTCAATTGGACTGCAGGTCCTATATCTACTTCTACTAGTATACACCTTATGTACCTATATTGTAGGTATGTAGGTAGTATCGTTCATATAAAATATTGAAATCTCAACAGTTGGAAGAACCAGACTACGTCATTTGCGTTTCTAGAATGCAACGACACTCTTGGCACTCCGATCGGAGGTCCACATTGGGGTTGATATCGAAGTTTTATATTCCATTCCTTACTACATAAGTATTCACTTTGTTTTACATAGCACATATCGATAGCAGGGTGGGTTTCAGTTAGCATACCAATGGACCCAATTCCTGGTGACAGATGGCCAATATCCTGAAGAATAGTATGGGGAAGAGCTACTGGTCTTTCTATGTCGTCCTGAGAGACAGTGGTCGTCCTGAGAGACAGTGCTTCATCCTGCTATCATGAAGGATAAACTTGGACTGCAGGAGCTGAAATATCACCAAGGCAAGCTTGGTCAAAACCCTTTATGCGTCCGAGGGGCTATCCCATCGCCCTAATACGAGACCTCTCTGAATGCCTACATTAATGTATTCAGGAACGCTTGTTACTCTAGTGCAGACATATAACTACAACCTACGACAGTAAATGGATTCAACTACTAAGTATCTAGCTACATAATGAAAAAGGGTGTGATCGAACACCCCAATGTATTCCGTGGGATCTGTCAAGTGGCTATGGAGAACCCAAAGGTCCAGTCACGACTTTATCAAAGAACATCCACGAGAACTTGAGCTTGATCAGGGTGCACACCGGCATACGGCAGATCTCGACAATGGTAATGTTGACATCTCCGTAGATATAAGCACCAAATGCCGGGAACCCTCCGCCTACGCTGTCTCTGGGGGCTACGGAGAGACATTGTGATCGAGAGGGTTGAGAGGAAGAAGGAAGAAGAAGAGAAGAGGAAGAAAGGTGGGAGGGGTCCTTTTATACCCCCAACAACACACGCGCCTTCCCGAAATGGACCACCTGCCTTGCACCTTCTCAATGTCACATCGCACCTTCCCAATCTGTATATGGACATTTGTTTACGCAGGGAAGTACCCTGGCTATTTGAACGTAACTAGGTAGAACAATTATGATGTTAATCTTAGTAGTGCAATTCCAAGTCCCAAATCTCAAGCTATCCCATCAGACAGAGCACCAGCAATACTCCCAATAAACCCTTTATTCTGCATCCCATCCACCCATTCACCAGGTATAGCGTCAAACCCATAGAATGAGCCCGCAAGACCTCCATAAACAGCCCCAGCAGTATCCGAGTCACCACCCAGATTGACGACTGCCAGCGCCCCATCCTTCCAAGTATCATACTTGAAGAATGCCCACAAGGCACATTCAAGCGTATCAACAACCCACCCACTACTTTTCATATCGCTAGGCTCTTTTGCCTTCCAGTCACTGATTGTCCTGTATCTGTACAGCGACAAGCGCTCCTTCAGAGCAGAATGAGTAAACGGGAACACGGAGACCGCGTGGAAGAGTTGCTTCTTCGTCTCGCCTATAAAACCGTCAGTGGACAAGTCTTGAAAGAAACCAGAATAAAAAACACTAACCATTCATGACCTTGCACACCAACTCCGTGTACGCTTCACAGGCTTCCACACACGCGAGCGAAGGATGTGTGATCTGGCCGTGTGTTCTGGCAATCTCCCTCGCTAACCTAGAATCTCGCCAGTAAACCAGTCCAATCGGGACGATCCTCATCAAGCTCCCATTCCCAGAGTACTCTTCGTATTCCAATCTACCATTGACCATCACCTGAGCAAGTTCAAAATCGCCCTTCTCTATGCCGTATTTCTCCCACTGTCCCAGGGAGATGCGAGTAGAACGTCCTACATCCCACGAGTGGTTGACAGTGCTGAAATGGCCGTTTCTTAGCCACTCGACAAAGTATTGAATTGATAGCGTGTGGTTGTATTGCATGTTGGACTTGTTGAACGAGCATGCCAAGGCTAGTGTCATAGATCCGTCGTCGGAGTAGGATCTATTCAGGTTAGTAGCATATACTTCCCATATATGGGCTGGAAACTGACCCGGCTGGTTGATCGAAGGGCGCGACTTTTCTTAAGCATGTGATCGGCTTGAAGGTTCCTGGGTCTTTGAATTGTACGGGGCCACCGAGTGCGTCGGCTACGCAGACGCCCCAGATGGCGGCTTGAGCGCGAGATTTCAATGATGGAGACATGTTGCGCTGTTGATGCTTTTTTTTCCCTTTTTGATTTGCCTTGGTCTCGAGGCGATTTCGTCTTATTTGAAGATGTCGGAAGATGTCATCGGAAGTGACTCAAAGAGGGAAGAACCTTGGGAAGTCGGAACCCTTCAAATATTGAGTCATCAGGGCGCAGCACCAGCTGAGGGAATAAGAGCACCTCAGTATGCGAGAGAGAACCTTAAATGTGACATTGCTAGCGCCAAGCTCAATGCAAGCCTGGGAATGATTTGTATGGGGTACGAACTCAGCCTCACTAGGCGTTTCCACAGCCTCGCCGACTCACCTCTGAGAGCTGTTGCCTGGACACCAACTAAGCTCTAAGGTTGTGGTTGAATATAATCCACTAGGGCTGAAAGCGTGCCTATGTTTTTGAGATGAATGAAGCAGTGCTTGCGCATGCCCAGTGTGATCCAGTGGCCTATACCAGAAGTATATATATCTAACTAAATATCTACCTACGACTAGACCGGGCAAGGTCATGGATGCCATCTAACCGGTTAGTAGTTATACCCTCAACCAGGGCTTACCGAGACCTTGATTCACGTAATGCTCGGTGTTGTTTGACTTAAGGACGAGGAGGAGACAGAGGAGAGAGGAGAGGGGACCCTTCAAACAAATCCAAGTTAGGTTGTATATAACACTGTTGGACATTTTTTTCTTGAATCTTCTATATTGTGCAATATAGAAGTGTTTCACCGGTCATCCTTGATCTACTTCCCATGAGGAGTGTGTCAGTTGAGAGCACGACCTTGGAACGTACATAGGGACTTCGCAATTGACGTGTTCAGAAGTCGCTGAAACTAGTATATATCAGAATGCGATGGACATAAAAATTGTGTATAATTTCATGATAATCTACCGAAATTCAACGTTAGAGAGCGTGTGACCTTCAGAATGCTGTTCGTCACCACATCAAAAACACCATATCCCATTGTGTAACCCTCGGGGGCCGACGCTCCTGCTAAAAAAGAAACATAATGTGCTTGTGTTTTATCCCTAAATCCAAGTCTATTACTTCTCCATGCTCAGGTATTTAGCCTCGGCGCCCTTGATACAAGCAATGTTGGCACCAAGCTTGTTGATCGTCTCAATGTACTCATCATAGGGGTCCGAGTCGAAGACAATACCACCACCAGCCTGGAGGTACGCCACGCCGTCCTTGAGCATCATAGTGCGCAGCGCAATGCATGTATCCATCGCACCGGGCATTTCAGCGGAGCCATCTGCGTTGGCGCTGTTATATCCAAAGTATCCGACAGCGCCAGCGTAGACGCCACGCTTTTCACCCTCCAGCTCGGCGATGAGCTGCATGGCGCGCACCTTGGGCGCACCGGAGACTGTGCCGGCTGGGAAGATAGACCGGAATGCATCGAAGCGGGTCTTGTCGGGCCGCAGCTCTCCGGAGACTTGGGAGACCAGGTGCTGGACGTGCGAGAACTTCTCCACGACCATCAGTCGGTCGACCTGTGTTGTGGTGGGGTCGCAAACCCGGTTCACGTCGTTGCGGGCAAGATCGACCAACATGACGTGCTCGGCGCGGTCCTTGAGACTGCTGCGGAGCTCCTCGGAGAGGGCGGCGTCCTCCTCCGGGGTCTTGCCGCGCTTCACTGTGCCTGCGATGGGGTGGCTGATGATACGCCCCCGCTCTTCCTTTACCAGGAGCTCGGGACTGGCGCCGACAAGCTGGAAGTCTTGGCAGTCGATATAGAACAAATAAGGAGATGGGTTGACGGTGCGAAGATGGCGGAAGAGGTTGAATGGGTGGAGAGAGGTGGGTCGTGATAGCCGCTGTGACGGCACGGTCTGGAAAATATCGCCCTTGGCAATGTGCTCCTTCAATCGGTTGACGTGGCCTTCGTACCCTTCCTGTCCGATGTTGGATGTATACTCCTGGTTCGGAATGATCGGGCCCTGGGGCGGAAGCGGCGTGCGGTCCTGGAGCAGCTTCTCAATCGTCTTCTGGATGATGGACTGGCCCTTGAGGTATGAGGCCTCGATATCTGCATCCGCCGAGGGAATGGGAACGTAGGTGATGACCTTGACGACTTGGAAGAAATGATCGAATGCAACGATGGTGTCGTAAAGCATAAAGAACGATTCGGGCACTCCGAGGACATCCTTCATCGGCCGCGCCGTCTTGGGCTCAAAATATCTAACACAGTCGTATCCAACATATCCGATCGCTCCAGCAGTCAAGGGTGGAAGGACTAATTCAGGTACTGTCGCGACGCGAAACTGAGAGAGCTCATCCTCAAGGTATGGGAGGGGATCGGCTGCTGGGCCATGGCCTTCGCCAGTCTTGATGACTTTTCTGGGGTCTGTATGGGAGGAAGTGGTAAGCGATGGAATCGGACCAAAGACTCCCGGTATTACCCACCTGCACCAACAAAGCTGTATCGCCCAATGGTCTCCGTGGTAGCAGCACTTTCAAACAAGAATGACAACCGTGAACTATCCCTGCGAGTCAGCTATCTTGTCCAATATCCCATCCCCCCCCCCCCCCCCCCCGCCTTATCGTCATTGTTGGAAAGAACCCAATGACTCACTTCTCTGCGATTTTCAAGTATGCCAATGTCGGGGTTAAGAGGTCGGCAGCGATCGATGCCGTGACCGGAAGTAGGTTGGGAGGGAAGGCGGAGTTCCTCGACTTGGAGATCACATCTCGCGCCGTCTCGAGGGACGGGATGGTGACGACCTGAGTCATTGGTCAATAAGTGCAAACACTACCTTGGAATCTCCGGCCTCGAAGGGCGGGGAAATACAGCGGCAAGACAGTTGTGTACTTACAGGAGTTGCCATTTGTTATAAATGCCCGGTATTGATGAAGGATAGTAAAGAGAAAGGATTGAATTGGCGCGGGAAAACGATTCACACTGTTCACGGGTGGGTATGCTGACGGCGGGCCCCAGTTTGCTGATGTGAGATTTGAAAAGTTAACACAACGGTGATGGCAATTGTAGGCTTAACATCAATTTTATGCCTCCTTACGGATTTCCTGAAATGAAAACCTTAGAAGCTTGAAAAAGCTTGCACGTCTCACATGTGTGCTCAGGTGCCCTCCAGCGCGTGACTATATGCATCCCGAAGCGGACTAGCGTCGAGGGGTATTATCGACTATCGATAGAGGCCTATCTCCGGAGGTCGGGACTATGGATGTACCTATAATGGACAGGGCTTCCATTGAAAATTGGGGTATTTGCTTGATTATCAGACACTAAAAGTGAGTTTTAGACATCACAGATCCACCTGAGATGGGTTAGGGTAAAAAAAAAAAAAGGGCAAAAAAGTCCACCGTCGCCAGTCCATGTCATTCGCCGTGCTCACCCAAACCTGTCCCAAGCAATGCATGCCATTATGCATTTTCTAAAGAAAAATGTATGTTCATAGAAGACAAAAAGGATAAAAGGGAAAAAAAAAACGGGAAAACCATGAAGGTTGATATGTCTTCGAGGGAAAGAGACTGAGAAGGCTTTTCAAGCGGGATTGTCGGATTAGTTCAAGCAGGGCATGAGTCGTGAGTGTTCATGTGGCTGTTTCAAACCCGCTCTGTCATCGTTGCAAGTTGATGATTGCCATCTAAGGGAATTGGACTGTCAGCATGGGGGGAATTGACACGGGTAAACCAGACCACGGAGCTTACCTGTTTGTCGAAGCCATAGGCAAGTCGTTTCCCATCTGCATCCCAGGAGAGGGCCCGATGGGGATCTGATTTTGAATGTCCATTCTGTCCATGATGTCCATTCTGACCATTGGTCATGCGGTCGGGCTCCTCTTTCTTCACCTCGGGGCTAGTTGCGGTCCAGGTAGACATGAGATTACCACCAGGGTGTCCAGTGTTCCAGATAAAGAGGCCATCCTTGCTAGCCGCACCGAGAGCATATCCATCCGGCGAGAAAGATCCGGTAATAGCGGGAGTTGAGTCTAGGCTCAGCTGATGGAAGTTCGTGTAATCCTTTATATCCAGGTTGACTTGCCAGACCTTGACCTTACCATCTGCTGAGAAAGAGGCAAATTCAATACGATGGGGGTCAAATTGAGGGCTGATATCAATGCCGGTGATTCTGTCCTTGTGGGCGTCGGGGATAAGAATGTCATGGGTAGGGATCCAAATTGAAGCGCTCAGTCCAGAAGCCGCGATAGCAACGGAATGAGACTCGGTTTGGACACAGCGAATAAACTCCCAAGTTGCGTTGTCTCTGGGAGAAGGGAATGTCTTGATCAAGCGGATGCTGTTGTCCACTTCGCATTGATAGACTGCACCGTCACCAGAAGCAAATGCCAGGTTGCGTCCACACCACGCAAGATCATAGATATTGTTCTCAATTACTTGAGGTGGAGGGAAAACATCTGGCCGGCGGCTGTCGTCCCAAAGCGCGAGTTCCGATACGTTATGATTCGAGGCTACAACCACCAGTTGCGAGCTGCCAGTTGCCCAGTGCAAGCCAGTAATAAGCCGGGGTACTTCAGGTAGCAAATCCACTGCATCCCCGTTGACGTTGTACATGGTGATAGTGCCCCTGTCCTCAGTACAAGTCGCGACGGCCAACTTCTCACCAATGGCATCCCAGGCTACAGTCGAGACACTTGTGTCACCCTTCTTGAGCTCGACTATTCTCTTCTGGACAGGTTCCGACGACATGGACAACTTCCACAAGCTGCAAAAGAGGTCACCGGCTCCCACAACCACAGTTGGATCCCGAGGGCGCCATGCGGCATGGGTCACGTGATGATCCAGATCCAGCAGGGCGGTGTCGGGTGTCAAATCGATGGGCTTGGCGGGGGCGATCTGGGCGGAAGAGCTCTCGCCGTTTTCCAGGGTCGGTAGTTCAGGGATCTCCTCGGCCATGCTGACATCACCATCCTCATCCATATGATCGGGGGTATCTGGCTGACTTTCAGTTTGCGCCTTGTCCTCCATAAATTCATCGCTATCAGTTTCGTCTTTTCGGCTGTCCTTCCCGGGCTCGGCATGGCCGTTCACCGGGCGGTCGCGCGCAAGTTGACCCGGCGAATCTGGGTCTGTGCCGACAACCTCATCTGGACATTTCACCGATCCAGCTTTGGCTCCAATTTCAAAGGGCTCTGGCCCAAAAAAATAGTCAGACGGTGAAATGCTTTTGCGATTGCCCTCCTGCGCATTACAATTAGTTTGGGTTTCAATTGAGGAACCCAAAAAGAAAGTAGTTTTTTCCCCCCTTTGGCGCGTAAGAACCGTTTAAAATGAAATACGTACCTTGTCCAGCGAGGATTCCAACTCGTGGTATTGGAGGCCCTTTTGGACCAACGACACCAGCGCATGGGTTTTAATGTAAGGCGCAAACGGGAGAGTTTGCGGATCAGGGAACCACGCACGCTGCAAAGACACGGCGGCATCGCCATGACCTAGGTTGAGTTAGAGGTCAAAGTTGAAGGGGAAAGCCAAGGGGCAATGTGACCAACCGGCTTCTTGGAGGTACCTAAAAAGATATTAGTTCTGCAGGAGACACATGGGCTGTATTGCACTTACCTCCATATTAAATAGTTGACATGATGCGACGTGAGGTCAGGTTGTGCCATGATTACATGTGCGACCAGCTAAGGGCCACGGACATGCCAGAAGAGGGAAGAGCTGTTCTGCCGATGGAAAACCAAAGTGGAGGCTTCGATGCGCGAGCTTCAGGAACACGGAACACGAGGCCGGAAGGGGGTAGGAACTTCCGGATAAATAGAAAAGGGGGGTGCTTGTATTTCCCGCACAGAATCTAAGATTCTGAGAATTGAAGATTGAAGAGAAAGCCAAGACAAGGGAGAAATTGGAGATTTGGGGGGTCTTGAAAGAAGGTGAGGGAGTGGAGGGAAGAAGAGATGAGATTAAAGGATCAGGAAGAATAGAGATCTGTAAATCTCAATAGGAATAGGAATCAAGTATTCGAAGAAGAGAGAGGGAGAGGGAAGTGAAGATCTGAGATTAAAGGATCCAGAATGTTTGGCAGAAGTCCATTTTAGCACTAGCCACTGGATCCTCCGTGTGGCGTTGACCTCCACACTTCTCGATCTCTTCTCTCCAGTCATTTTTCTATGAATGAGGTATCAATCTAACACTACCAATATCTATCTGATATTCCAAACTTCATCAAACACTCCGGACACTCTATCTCTCAGGGGTACTCTGTCTTCTCAAACCACTCTCCTGCTAAGCGCCTAAAAAACGGGGGTTCTCCACATATCGGGGGATTTCAGCACGAGCACCCTGGCACCTTTCAAAAGTTCCAATTCCAAGGACCGGAGTGCTTCTCCTGTGTCACAACTTACCCTTACCCTTACACTTATAATAATATCTACCAACAGGGATTCTACCTTTCGGACATCATATACCAATGACCTGAACTGCATCCACCCGGACCTGCAGGATCAATCGCAGATGGTGGATCGTGGCTAATGATGCCGCCAGTTACCGACCTGACATTGGCGCATCCTTTAACATCCTTAAAGTACGGGATACTTTCTACCTTTGGACTTCTTTGCTTACTGCGATTTACGGACTGGTTAAGTTGGATATACTTCGGTTGTTTCTTTTCATTTACTATTGCTGGCTACATTACCCCAGGGGTCCCATTATGGAGTGTCTGATAGGCTACTCCGTTGCATGTTGAATGTTCCAAGGTTGGATGTTTGATCTTACACTTGTGTCTAAATTTGGGCCATTAATAGATCATTAATAACAATATGTGCTGCTTACCTAGGTACCTATGTAGGTACTGGCCTTGATATCTTGTCACTCATTCAATCTAATTCTAGATTCAAATCATATTCTATAAGTAGAAATAGGAATGAAAAAGAAAGAGAAAAGAAATATTATGAACTAAATAGTAAGGGAAACGAGATAATAACATGAAACATCACTCGATAACTATAATCGATGGCTATGTGGATGTTGTGTGTGATGTTGGTGCCTTTGAAGCATCTCGGGGCCAAACAAACATGGATGCTACTTCCGCTCTCCAAGTCTCCCACCTCAACTTTCGCATCTCTACGGTGGCGTTTTGCAGCTCCAAGCGAGCTCCAACATGTCGCTCCGAATCAATATTCCCCCTGCTACTCGAATCTGTCTCGTCAGCCTTCTCACCCTCTCCCTACTCTACAACATTGCCAGATGGCGACAAATTGACACCACCGGCGGAACTCCGACCACATCTCCTCTCGTCCCCTACCTGACCCTCGTCCCCTCGTTCTTCTATTACTATCCCTGGACAATCGTCACGGCCACCTTCGTCGAGCAAAATATATTCACCGTGGTATTAAATGCCGCCACCGTATTCTATGGCGGTAAATACCTCGAGCGCGCGTGGGGCTCCCGCGAGTTCAGCAAGTTCATCGCGGTGGTCGCCGTGATCCCCTGCATCGCCATCATTCCAATCTACCTAATCTGGGGAGCAATCGGGGGCTCCTCAAGCAGAGCGTACGCATCGCCCCTCTCCCTTCCCCTCCGGCAACAAGAGCAAACCAGTTACCACCACCCCATACCAAGTACTAACAATCCCAACCAAACAGCCTCACCCAAATCTGCGGCGGAGTCTCCATCCAAGCCTCCTTCCTAGTGGCTTTCAAACAGCTCGTCCCAGAACACACCGTAACAATCTTCAAAGGAATAATCAAGATGCGCGTAAAGCATTTCCCCGCCCTCTTCCTCCTCCTAAACACCATCAGCGGCCTCATCATCGGAACACACACCGCCGCAATCCTCTCCTGGCTCGGCCTCCTCACAAGCTGGACCTACCTCCGCTTCTACAAGCGGCAGCCCGACCTAACCGGCACCTCGAACGGTACAGGCATCAAAGGCGACGCGAGTGAGACCTTCGCCTTCGCCTGTCTATTCCCAGACGTAATGCAGCCGCCTGTGGCCTTCGTCGCGGACAAGATCTATGCTTTGCTAGTCGCAGCTAAGCTTCTGACGCCGTTCTCGCAGGACGATATCGCCTCCGGCAACGAGCTGGTGCTGGCGAGAGGCGAGGCGGGATTGCCGACACTGTTGAATAGCCAGCGTGGTGGGGCGAGGGGAGCGGGTAAGCGCGAGGAGGCAGAGCGAAGACGTGCTATTGCGCTCAAGGCTTTGGATCGCAGGTTACAGGCTGCTACTGCTGGGCGTGTGCAGGCTCACTCGCCTGGTTTGGGAGAGCCTAGTTCGTCGATGCCGCGTCCTGCTACGCCCACTCCGGCTGCGCCTGTTGGTCAGAGTATGCTGGGGGAAACGAGTTACAATCCGGATCATGCTTGAGTGTGGTTATGTGCTTCTTTTCCTAACTCTGGCGTTTTGTGACGCACTTTGGATTTGGCCTTTTGGACATATTCGCATTCGTGGCTTGGCTGGTTTGTGGCTTATTTTATTTTTTATACTGATAGTGTCTGCACTTCTGATGATGTACATGATTTGTTCGACCTGTCTTTGGAGTTTGATTTCTCGCTCTAGTTATTAGGCTGATATCCTAGCGCCTCTGATTGCGGTGGCTTTTTGGCCTTGAATTCCATTTGTTTCATACCAGAGTTTGTACGTAAATGACTACGTACCTAGGTAGTCTTCAACCTTAGTAACCGTTGCACCCTACCTAGGTATTAATCTGTTACTTTAACCATTCAAATTGGGGTATGCTCTTTATATTGATTATCGTGTTGATCCTAACCCGGCTATTCACCTCCTGCGTCCATCTCCATCTCAGCCTCCTCTTCGTCTAGCAATGGGACAAACCGGAAGTCCACGAAACACACAGGTCCATTGGGACCCTTTACGCCAGCACCAACCGGTCTGCCCATTGGCACATTATGGTCGTCAAGCTCAATCATGAACTGTAAGCTTAACACCCCCTGCCGATCCCCACGAATACTAACCTTATTAGCGACAGACATAGCTCTCGCAGCCTTCCGAACCAAGCCAAAGCGATAGCTCTGTCGAATGCGCTCGCCCATGGAAGAAGGAGGAGAAACAAGGAAAGTCTCCGTGACCGTAGGCGCAAGCTTAGCTCTAGTTGCGCGAGCCCGCGAAGAGCCATCATCGAACAACACCTTATGCATCTGAGATTGGGTATTGCCCTGACCAGCGCCACCGGCGATCTCGTTGTGCTGGTCAACCGAGAACTCCACAGTGGATTCACTGAACGGGCCACCCGCACCAGAGAGAGCGAAGTACGGTTCTCGCTTGGCGCAGGCGGATAGTTTCAAGATTGTGGGGGTGGAGGAGTCGAGTTCGGCGATGGCATTATGTAGCCAGGCGGACCGCATGATGATTTTCATGATGATGGCGTCGCGCTGGAGGGGAATGTCTGCTTCGTCTTCGTCGGGCTCATAGGTGACTAGCTCGCAGGTTGTTTTCACCCCAGCTTCGGTGATAGTGATGCTAAGCGGGGCGCCATGTTGGGCGTATTGAAGCGTGCAGGAGCGATCCATGAGCAGGGCTGGAGCGTTGAAGGCACTTGACGAGGCGATCCCGCTTTGCGTGATACTAGTGTCACGGGGTCGGTTGGACTCGGGGAACTCATTGATGCCGAAGATCTTTAGGGTTTCGAGGATGGCGGAGAGGGAAACGACAAAATGAGGGTAAGCCCCATTTTGTGAAGATTCGTTGTCGTCTTGGGGCGTTCCGTTCTGGTTGTTATGTTCAGGGTCGGTCGATGGATTGAATGTGTAGCTGGTGAAGAGCGACTTGTCGAGGAAGGCGAGTCCTTGGATGACGCGGCCTTCCTCCACTGAGAATCGGAGGCCATCTGGGGTAATTTGGACAGTGGCCTTGTGCGCAAAACCAATGCAGGAGAGCAGTGTGTAGAGATGGTGGGCGTTGTTGGGAACGCCGGCGAAAAGGGGCTCCATTTTGTTATGTAGGCTGCTAGCTCGAACTTTTCAAGCGCGATACTGGCACAGAGCAAAGATGATGAGTCACAAGATGCGTGATGACTTTGGATGTTCTAGCAGTACAAGCCCCTTTGAACCCAACGCTTATGGTACATTCAGTGGGACGTGCAATAGGAAAGGTGGCCGGTTAAACGTAGACTCCGGCGGCGCAGATCATGAACACAGCTCCAAAGCTATCCAGAATACCCAATCAGTATATCATGTGTTGAGAAATGGGACGCAACGCATTACTAACCCAAATGCCAATGCGGCCGGGAATCCTAAGGACACGATGCCGAGGAAAGACCGATCTGTTTGATGAAGTCAGCGTCCAGTTCCACCTGGGCAATGTGAAATTAATAAAGTAACTTACTCAAGCCAAAGAGAGTGGCGGTAACCAATGCTATCAATATCAGTCAGAGATCGGGCTGCTTTCAAAGCTATGATAGACCAAGAAGCTTACCGATGAGGAGCAAGTTAAAGCCGACAGAGAACTGGCTGTCCTTGGCAATGAGAGGGATGAATGGAGTTGCAGAGGCTGCCTCCCAGACTTCGTTCAGAGACATTAGGACAATAGATGATTAATGCAATTGAGGGAGAAATTGATTCAGGTTAAAGATAATGTGAAAGTGATATAGATCGACAGTGTTGATCTGGCCCCGACCGGTGGTTAGTTGTTCCGACCGATAGTTACCCCATGTCATTATCAACGCAGGGTCAAGTTTGAAGATCCAGGACATCATGGTTGTTGATTCTCCAAAGAGTACGTGAATTTTATAATTTCTCATATTTGGGAAAACAATATCTAACGTGACGCTATGCTATCAGGTTTCAAGCGCAAAGCCTCTGAGGAGGCAGCTTCCCCGGACTCTGGGTCGCAGATAATCAAGAAGGCACGAACAGATTCTCCCGTGAAAGAGGTAAGAACCTTGGAAGCTCTTCGCTACCGATACCGCCATGTCGCCATATCTCCATACTGCCTATCGGCCATTGTTCTGATAAGCACCCCGCATAGGAAGATGGCCCTCTCAAAAGGCCTCCGCTTCGCATTGTTCCATTCCCTGAGAAGGTACCTTCCCACCCCACGCCATGGACTCTCGTGTCTATTCGCGAGAAACATTGGCTGACGACAGCCAGCCTGCTGTTCTCGAAGAACGTCGAGGCGACATTGAATTCCGTGTCGTCAACAATGATGGTTCCCACGATAGCTTTATCGTCTTGACAGGCTTAAAGTGCATTTTTCAGAAGCAACTTCCAAAGATGCCCAAGGACTACATCGCACGCCTTGTCTACGATCGATCCCATCTGTCTATGGCTATTGTAAAGCATCCATTGGAAGTTGTTGGGTATGTTATTAGTGCCGAGTACTGCCTGTTGGATCAAGATACTGACCGACTATAGAGGAATCACGTATCGTCCATTCGATGCTCGAAAATTTGCCGAGATTGTCTTCTGCGCGATTTCCTCGGATCAGCAAGTGAAAGGATACGGTGCACACTTGATGTCCCATCTTAAGGTACGAACACTTACAGGTCTGCTTCCTATGCATATATCTGACCCATTTGTCGGCTTAGGACTACGTGAAAGCCACCTCCCCCATCATGCACTTCCTCACGTATGCCGATAACTACGCCATTGGATACTTTAAGAAGCAGGGCTTTACCAAGGAGATCACACTGGATAAATCAATCTGGATGGGTTACATTAAGGATTACGAGGGTGGCACGCTCATGCAGTGTACCATGCTCCCCAAGATCCGTTATCTGGAGATGGGCCGCATGCTCACCAAGCAGAAGGAGTCCGTGCAAGCCAAGATCCGTGCCTTCAGTCGCTCGCATATCATCCACCCTCCTCCGAAGGAATGGAAGAACGGGGTGTTCCCAATCGATCCCCTTAGCATCCCCGCTATTAAAGAGTCCGGATGGTCCCCAGATATGGATGAAATGGCTCGCCAACCACGCCATGGGCCCAATTACAATCAATTGCTCCATTTGTTGAACGATATGCAGAACCACAGTGCAGCCTGGCCGTTTACTCAGCCCGTGAACCGTGATGAGGTTCCAGACTACTACGAGGTAATCTTGGAGCCTATGGATCTGTCGACCATGGAAGAGAAGCATGAGAAGGACTTGTACCCGACCCCACAGGATTTCATCAAGGATGCCATGTTGATCTTCGACAATTGCCGACGCTACAATAACGAGACCACACCCTACGCCAAGAGTGCAAATAAGCTCGAGAAGTTCATGTGGCAGCAGATCCGAAACATTCCGGAGTGGTCGGTAAGTATTTGAAATGAAGGTGTTTCTGACAAAATGCTAACTCTGGCATCTAGCACCTTGCCGATAATCATTGATCCCAGGACATACATTTTACTGCAGCGAGGGTGTTTTTATGGGACGGCGTTGGGGATTGAAAATTTGATGGGCAATACCCTGTTGATAGATTACCACATGCAGTTTTCACTGGCTATGAATGGATGCCAGTTTATGGATTTCTTTCCGGTTGAGCTAATGCTAGTGCTAGTAATCTATATCGTAGATCAACGTCGAGCTCAATCCATGGATGGATATGCTGATCCATCTTCACACCAATCACATCTATAGATGCCATGCTTGGTATTGTGGGGCTGACGTTCGAGTTGATGCCCATTGCATACAACATTGAACATAGAGCATGGCCCTGGAAGGTGATAACTGCAGGTTGTAGAAGAACATGAATCGAAGGTAATACCCATGGATTAGACTGTTTATATGCATGATGAGACGTGATGCAATAACCTCAAACCTCAACGGTAATTTCCCCCCTGACGGATCTTAATCTCGGATTATCATTGTTGCGGTGTTTCGAGAAGAATGCTGATGGCTGGAATAGCATCATGAACTTCACCCTTACGTCTTTCATTTTGTAGGACTTGTCTTTTCAAGTTTCCTTGTTTTCTTTGTTTGCTGTTGCTGTTGCTGAGCCGACCTAGTCGAGTTGTGGCCTCAGGGGCTCCCCCCATCCAAACACCATTCATTGTCTACCGCGTGGAGCTCAATTTGTTTCAACCCCTCTCATTTCGCTCTCGGTTTTCGATCATTCGCTTCTCCTCGCCTTCGTCTTACTCACGTTTTTCGGTTGTGTTGAGATCGCTTGTTCGCTCCCTGACACGACCTTAATCTCTCTCCCCCTTTTGCTCCCCCGCCTTGGCTTTGAAATTTCGGTCTTGCCAACTAGAAGCATACGGCCGATATGTCTCATCATGATTTTGTCGATGCGGAGTCGCGTAATCGCCTCCCAACACTCTTTGAGGTGCTGAGCCGTCGAACTCTCGCCCCGGTCGACCTCTTTTCGTTCTACATTTACATGCGCGACCAGCAGCGTTCCGTAGACTATCTAGACTTTTGGTGAGTGTAAGCTCACATTCAATGCCCGTATCCGGGGGTTAACGGGGTCTCTAGGCTCGATGTATCACAACACATGCTACTGTGCCGACACTATGTTCGTGAACTCCGCCGTTCCGTCCTCGTCGCGACTCCCGATATGGAAAGAGCCGATAGCAAACGATCTTCTGCCATGCTAGACAATCTGGAGAACCTAGGTGATATTCCACTGACGGAGGCCGGCCCTTCTCGCTTACGAAACGGATTCCAAGAAAACGAGAAGGACAGAGATGCCGACCAACGCCTGTCTGCATTCCTTCGCTCCGAAGGCCAAACCACATCACCCTCCCGGGGAAACAGCCTGCGCTCTTCCGGGGAATCAGCACATCAAACATCCTCGTATGAAGATGGCCGTGACACCCCGGATTCCCGAGTTAACGACTCAACCTCCCCTGGGCACACAGTGGCCCGCAATGATATCCGCGCCAGCGCCGAGAAGATCTTGTACACATATCTACTTCCTGGCTCGGAGCGAGAGATTATGCTACCAGAATCGATGGTTTCCACAATTATCAACCTGGTTGAAGATGACGGCCGAGACGACCCTGAAGTCTTTGACCCTGCCAAGGACTATGTGTTCCAGGCCATGGAGCGTGATGCATTCCCGGGATTCTTGCAAGCAAAGGCCCTGGGAAATATGGTTCCCCTGAGTATTATCTTGCGCCTTGCCTTCGCTCTGATTAGCTTCGGCGGAGGATTCTGGGGTGCCTTCTACGTTGTCCTGCGGAATAAGCCCCGGAACATTCGTTGCTGGGTATGTTGAGAATTCTTCTAAGTACTGGTGAATCAGCATGCTAATTTAATTCCAGGTCATCCTTCCATTTGCTGTCGCTGCATACTTCATCATCTCTTATCAGTACAAGATCGACCCCGTCATGGCGTTCCTGGGCTACAGTGAATATACCTTTATGAATTGGGCCCCAATTCGCGAGCCCTACGTTCGAAAGCTGCTGAACAAGCGCGCCCTTGTTACTGCGTTGATAGCTTTTATCACTGCGGCAGCTCTGAGCATCTTGTTCATCTTCGTCCCTGGTACCATGCTGTGAGCTTTTCGTCGAGTCCAGTTTCCATCTAATCCAAACATCCAAAAACAATCGCTCTACGAAGTTCGCTGTCTGATCATTTGATCATTCTTACCATGTCTACAATTCGATTGACTTGACTTGTTCAAGGCGTTCCCACCGTGTCCGAATACCGAGGTTTTGCTTCTATGATGCATATTCTTGAAAGAGACTGTGTGTTAGATCTGCAGCCCATCTTCGTCCGCAAGAGCTATACGGAAGAGATTTTGGTCTCCTCCTCCTGCCTTATCCACCCGCTTATTAGCGGTCACATCTACTTCCTCTTTGTCATGTCCATATTTATTGCGTCTGTTGTTTCGCTGTGATATTTCTTCTCTTTCACCAATACCCCTCTCGACTTTGACAACTTTGTATTGTATCTATTTTCTGATTAATGAGCGTCGCCATTAGGGCCTTACGAATGCAATTTGCTCCTGTCCACGGGTTCCATATCTATGAGATAGATGTCTTCCGTAAAAGAAGAAATTTAACCATAATCAAGTCATTTCATATCATAAATCCTGTCGGAGCCGCTATGAACCTCTGCGCCACGAAGCCATGAGCAAATGGGAGTACAGTGTCATGTGAATCAACACATCCGCACTTCAAGACTTGCGCCCCAAAACCCTCTTTGGCTGCCGACTGTTTCCCGCACGAGCACCAGGCCCCTCATCAATATCCATGCGCGAGCCATGCTCACCACCATCATAAGTCTCAAAGAACCCATCGTCCTCATCAATATCGTCCGCATCCCTCTTACTACCCCCGACGCCAGCGCCAAGCCGACCACCACGCCGACCACCCTTCTTCCCCGCGCTTTGCTTCCTCTTAACAGCCTCCTCGAGCGCCTCACCGTGTGCCCGGGCGCGTGCGGCACGCTTCGCAGCGTCACTCTTGACGCGCGCAATCTCCGCCTCCAAATCGGAGACCACCTCGCCGCAGCGCGATTCCCACTCACTCAAGTTGGCAATCATTTTAGGGAGGGACTGGGGTTGGACGTCTCGGAGCGGGGCGACGGCTGTCACATTCACCGATGGTGGGTTTGAGGCTGGTGAGAGGCGGGCTGTTATCAGGGAGGCGTAGATGGCTGCTGTTACGAGGGATTCGAGCTCGGCTTTTGTTGGTGTGCTGAGGGCGGTCATTAGAGCACTGTAGGTGAGGGGTTTGATTGTTGTTGAGAGGGTTAGGAGTGAGAGGAGGCGGAGTTTGAGGGTTTGTTCGGTGTTCAGCTCGGGGAGGTTTGGGGTTGCTGGTGCGGGGTGTTGGTGGTTAGCTTTCGTTATGGTAGCTTCGGGGGTTTGGTTCTCAGGGCGATCTCGTCTAGATGGATGATTTCTTACTTTGGTATTCTTGCCATGTGCCCCACGCGAAGATCTCTAGTAGCTTTAGATAGCCCTTGAACTCGGCTGGAGTATCTGGTGACCGTAATGCTTGGATCGCCGGCAGCTCCAGCAGCTCTGCAAAGACGTAGGTTTGCGCATTTGAGGTGGCATTTGTGATGAGATTGGCGATAAAGCGAGGCGTACTCGCGCTGCTGGAGCGGGCTAGGTGGATGAATGGTTGGAGAGCCTCCAGGGCTCGTGTGTGGGTTTGATCCATTGGGATGTTGTGGTTGGTTGAAGGGAGGGTTCAATGATGATGTTGGATTGTAATCAAGGGATAGAGCTGCAATATGAGAGGTACGGGGCAGCTGAGTTCAAGATGGGCAGCATCAAATGTAGTCCAGGTGGAGATGGTTGTGATGCTTGTTTGCATTGAGTGCAAACATACGCCTTATCTGATTAAGTCCAATAGCCCTGGAGTCCTTGAGATTCCAACCTTTGGAATGTCGTTGATTTGATTTGTATTTGTATTTTTAATTTAATTTTGATTTAGCTGTTTATTGTATTATTGCTTATTGTTATCGTATGTATCTATTTTACCCTGGAATTAAATCCTGAGGTAATAGTACAGCCCGATTCTGCAGGTATAGAGAAAAAGCGACAATAAGCCGATGCAGTGTAACTGGGTTCGTCTCTGTAGACATTTTGAAACAACCACTTGTTTTCGTATGGCTTAGTCTGTTTCAGGCCTTCCAAGACCCCTTGTGAATATGTATTTTCCACCTAGGTAATATCCTCGGTGAATCATTAATCTAATTGAAAACCCGACCATCTAATCAGCTGCCCACGCTTATATTGCATCGACTTTATACATTCCATAGCGTGGCCGATGCGGGTCACATCACCGAAGCCTGTTCCCGTGCGAATCCACTTTCTTTTCTCTCTCTCCCTTGCGCCTTTAGCTTAATTTTCGATAAATCCGACCGACGTGGCTTCCTGGGCAGACTATTTCTTTTTGACTTCTGCAGCTCCCTTTGTCTGCCCAACAAGGGAATGATCTGTTAGTCCCCTGCGCTATCCGAACCATCCGTCCCTCAGCACGCTATCACTTTCTGCCATCGCATCGGAGACAATTTGTCAGGCACACTCCATATGCTATAATCCCGTCATTCCTCGCCGTGTTCGCTTCGCGCATCACCGTCGAGATGTTATCTAAAAACCCCCACGCCGGCGGGGCCAGTCGACGCGCACTGGCCATCACAACTATCAAGATCGATGGAATGACTTGCGGAGCATGCACTTCAGCAGTAGAGAGGGCATTTCAAGGGATAGACGGTGCGCGCGATGTTTCCGTCAGTCTCATCATGGGCAGGGCCGCTGTACAACATGATCCGTCAGTGTTAGCGCCTACGAAGATCGCAGAGATGATTGAGGATTGTGGCTTCGATGCGGCAGTACTTTCGACCGAGGAACAAAACAACCCCGATTCTTCTTCGTCTTCGGCTACGCAACTCTCGGTAACCAACCTGGCGGTTGAGGGTATGACATGCGGGGCATGTACGTCTGCAGTGGAAGGCGGGTTGAACGGTGTCAGTGGTGTGAACTCGGTGGACGTATCACTACTTTCCGAGCGCGCAGTCGTGGAACATGATGCAGGCATCATCACGCCGGAGCAGATCGCAGAGCTCATTGAAGATCGAGGCTTTGGAGCGCGAGTGCTGGACACTTCCCTAGTGGGCTCCAAGGAGCCATCTGCATCGGCTGACACAGAAAAGGAATCTGGACTTCTAGTCACGACGGTCGCAATCGGAGGCATGACATGCGGCGCTTGCACGTCTAGTGTCCAGGGTGCCTTGGGCAGTGTTGCTGGGGTAATCCAGTTCAACATCAGTCTTCTGGCTGAGCGGGCGGTCGTTGTGCACGACCCAACCATACTCCCTGCCAGCAAAATTCCAGACCTCGTTGAAGATGCTGGGTTTGATGCGTCGATCGTGTCATCAGAGGCGCAGGCGTCAATCTCCAAAAAGACGCAGCAGGTCAATTTGAGCTTGCATGGGCTGCGGGACGGCGTTTCTGCTACAGCATTGGAAGACAACTTATTACAGCAACCGGGTGTCCAATCAGCATCAATAAAAATGGCTACTTCCCGTATAGCCCTTACTTTCGACCCATCTACAATCGGGATCCGGTCTATTGTGGAAGTGATCGAGGCTGCTGGTTACAACGCCTTGATTGTCGACTCAGACGATACCAACGCACAGATTCAGTCACTGTCCAAAACGAAGGAGATCCAAGAATGGAAAAGAGCCTTCATCATCGCCGCCTCTTTTGCGGTTCCCGTCTTCCTCATCAGCATGATTCTTCCGATGTATTTGCCCGGAATTGACTTTGGTAGCTTTGCACTCATCCCAGGCCTATATCTCGGAGACCTGATCTGTCTCGCTCTTACCATTCCGGTGCAGTTCGGCATTGGCAAACGATTTTATGTCACCAGCTTCAAGTCACTCAAGCATCGATCCCCAACCATGGACGTTCTCGTAATGCTCGGCACGTCCGCTGCCTTCTTTTACAGCTGTTTCACCATGATCATGGCCCTTTGCGGCATGGACCACAGGCGTCCTAGCACTGTGTTCGACACCTGTACGATGCTTATCACCTTTGTCACTCTCGGACGATGGCTAGAGAACCGAGCCAAGGGCCAAACTTCCGCTGCTCTTTCTAGGCTCATGTGTCTGACCCCATCTATGACGACCATCTACGAAGATCCCATCGCGGCCGAGAAACTGGCTGAGCGCTGGGCCTCCAAACCAATAAATGGAGCGCCTGAGCAAGCGACTTTGGCTGAGGATATGACGGTGAATCATAAATGCATTCCCACCGAGCTGATTCAAGTCGGTGATGTCGTTATCCTTCACCCCGGAGATAAGGTGTCTGCAGATGGTGTGGTCATCCAGGGCGAAAGCTATGTTGACGAGAGTATGATCAGTGGAGAGGCACTGCCTATTCACAAAAAGAAAGGGAGCCAGATAATTGCCGGGACTGTGAACGGCACAAACTCCATTGATTTCAAAGTCATTCGAGTCGGGAAGGATACCCAGTTGAGCCAGATTGTGAAGCTGGTACAGGACGCGCAGACGAGCCGTGCTCCGATTCAGCGCATGGCTGATATCGTTGCTGGTTACTTTGTCCCCACCATCATCGGTCTTGGTTTGATCACATTCTTTGGTTGGATGTTCCTCAGTCATATACTACCTCATCCGCCCACAATATTCGAAATGGCAGGCAGTGGTGGCCGAGTCATGGTTTGCTTGAAGCTCTGCATCTCGGTCATTGTCTTTGCGTGCCCCTGTGCTTTAGGTCTGAGCACCCCAACCGCGGTCATGGTTGGTACCGGCGTCGGCGCGGAGCATGGTATCCTCGTTAAAGGAGGTGCCGTGTTAGAAGCTGCCACTAAAGTTACTCATGTTGTCTTTGATAAGACGGGCACCCTGACTACAGGTCAAATGCGCGTGGCTGACACCCGAATTGAACCTCAATGGACAATGAACGACTGGCGCCGTCAGCTCTGGTGGCTGATTGTCGGTCTCGCAGAGGCAGGTAGTGAACACCCAATCGGACGAGCGATCTTCTCTACGGCCATATCTGAATCGGGTCATCATGGAGAAGATGGGTTACCAGGAAGCACGGGTGACGTTGACAACTATGTTGGCAAGGGTGTCTCTGCCGTCGTCGAACCTACATCTAGCGGCCAACGTATCCGGCACCACGTCCTCCTTGGCAACGCTAGCTTCCTTCGGTCCAAAGACGTCCCTGTACCTGCTGATGCAGATCCCGACTCTGGGGCACCTGTCGATGACCCTGAAGCTGACATTCCCAAAACTGGTGCCACCGCGGCCGGCATTACACGCATCCACGTCGCAATCGACAACCGCTACGCTGGAACAATCTCCCTCCAAGACACTGTGAAAGAGACTGCTGTGGCGGCAGTAGCGGCCCTGCATCGCATGGGCATCTCAACCTCCATGGTAACAGGCGACACGCTCTCAACGGCGATATCTATCGCCACAGCAGTCGGCATCCCAACCTCTACAATCCACGCGTCCGTCTCTCCATCCGAGAAACGCTCAATCATCTCCGCCCTCCAAGCAGAAGGTGAGCGCGTCGCCATGGTTGGCGACGGCATCAACGACTCTCCCGCGCTTGCCACAGCATCCGTCGGAATCGCCCTTGCATCCGGCACAGACGTGGCCGTTGAGGCTGCTGACATCGTCCTCATGCGTCCGGATGACCTACTCTCCGTACCAGCCAGTCTCTCCCTGTCACGCTCGGTCTTTAAACGCATCAAGTTGAACTTGATTTGGGCTTGCATGTACAATGTCATTGGCCTTCCATTTGCCATGGGCATTTTCCTCCCATTCACGGGCTTCATGCTACCGCCCATGGCCGCCGGTGCTGCCATGGCTCTTTCCAGTGTCTCTGTCGTTGTTAGCAGTCTGCTATTGAAGTTCTGGCGTCGCCCATCTTGGATGGAGGTTGAGTGTCTTGAGAAGGAGCTTGCTTCGGGCGAGATCTCTCCTCTCGGTGTGGCGCGTCGCGGTCATTATCGTAAGGTGAGCTGGTGGGCTTCTACTGCTATTTTGTCAGATAGCCCGGGCTCTCTACGTCGTCGCGCTGGGAATGTTGTTTCTTCGTTTTGGTCTCTGGTCACTGGAAAAGGTCCCAAGCCGGCTGTGCAGGGTGATGAGGGTTATGTTCCGCTGCAGACGGTTGAGCCGCCTGTTTGATTTCGCCTGGTCCAGTTCACCGTATAAAGACTTGTCCTGCACAAGGACTTACTCTCTTTTTATGCCCCCTATTCAATTTTCTTGGCTTAGCATATTTCGGGCCCAGTTTTGGCGTTTTATTTCAGTTTATTCTTCAGTCATTTGATACCTCTATGAAACTCATTCTGCATTTATCGCGATACTCTCCCATGAAATAACTAAGAACTAAGAAGTACGAGATGAATTACATCAGCCTATGTCCACCTGGGCAGGTGTATTCCGAGGTTCTATTGACTCACGTGTGTTCATTTGGCTAGTGTACTCTATTGTCTGATGCATTCTACTGATCTACAGGGACTGAACTAAACCTATTCAGGACTGTATGCCTCAGGCAACACATTTGGATTAAAGTACAAACAATGCAAACAGGTGGGCGGGATGACTCCGAGGCTTTTTTGTGCTCTTCTTTGATAACAAGATCGTCGCGTTTCTTTGGTGCTATTTCTGGAGACGGTATCTAAGGACCTCTCGTGGCATATCTCAGTTTACTTCTGCCAACTTCAGATTGAACGGGTTGTTGACACATTCAAAGTAAAACAGCCCTGCCGCCTTCCCACTGCTCTTCACGAGAACTAGCTCTCGCGATTCTCTAGAGCGATAAAGAATTCGTCGCTAATACGCCTTGCAGCAATGGCCCCCAAGCAGAAAGCTGGGCAAAAGCCGAAGCCCAACACGGCGGAGGAAGTTGAAGAGACGTTCCAAGCTGTGGTAGGTCTAGCAGTTGGCAAATGGTTGCATGACTGTTCTTGCCAAAGTCCTCTCTCTGTTACATATCTTTACTGACATGTGGCTTTGATTAGGTGCTCGCAGATACCTTCGAGACGAGATTCGAGCCCTTCACCCGTGACAAGCCTCGTGTATGTCCCTACAGCAAAACATTCATGCCCCAAGACCTCGCAATTAACGAACCAAATTATTACAGTGCCTTCTGCCACTCGCGAATACTCCGATTATCGAATATACACTCGAATTCCTGGCCAATGCAGGTGTGGAGGAGGTCTTCCTCTACGCGGGAGCGCACTCGGATCAGCTGGAGAAATACATCAAGTAGGCTTGCCCTAGGGACTCCCTCTGATATGGATGGCAGAGCTGACCTATACTGCTAGTGCATCAAAATGGAGAGCTCCATCTTCTCCGTTCAAGCAACTGACCTTCCTGAAGTCGACCTCTACATCCGTCGGTGACGTTATGCGCGACCTCGATGCCAAGCACGTCATTACTGGCGACTTCATTGTCGTGAGCGGCGACGTGATCAGCAACCTGCCCATTGAGGGCGCATTGGCTCAGCACCGGGCCCGCCGAGCACTTGACAAGAATGCGATCATGACCATGGTTCTAAGGGAGGCTGGCCTGCGGCACAGGACCAAGTCCACGTCGGTTTCGCCGGTTTTCGTCATTGACCCTACCCAGGATCGCTGTCTCCACTACGAGGAAATCGATCGCCATCCACACGAAGAGCAATCGTCTCGTCTGAATATTGACGCCGAAATTATCCTTAAACACCCCGAGCTGGATATCCGCCAAGACTTGATCGACTGCAGCATCGATATCTGCACCCCGGACGTACTGAGCTTATGGTCAGATAGTTTCGATTATCAATCCCCGCGGAAACACTACTTATACGGTGTCTTGAAGGATTATGAGCTGAACGGCAAGACTCTGCACACATACATCATCAAGGACCAGTACGCTGCGCGCGTGCGCAACCTGAAGGCCTACGATGCGGTTAGCAAGGATATCCTGTCGCGCTGGACATATCCCTTGTGCCCGGATACGAACTTGCTCCCTGGTCACTCGTACACCCTTCGTAAGGGCAGCATGTACCAAGAAACAGGGGTAACTCTGGCACGCTCTTGCGTCATTGGGCGCCGCACAGTCATCGGACAAGGCACTAGCATCGGAGACCGGGCAGAAGTCCACAACTCCGTGCTCGGTCGAAACTGTAAAATTGGTCGAAATGTCAACCTGAATGATTCCTATATTTGGGACGATGTTGTGATCGGCGATAACTCAGACATCCGTGGGGCGATTATTGCTGATGGCGTGGTTATCGGCAGGAGTTGTGCCGTTGAAGCGGGATCGCTTCTCTCCTATGGCGTGAAAATCGCAGATAACATCTGGGTGGAGAAAGGGAAACGCATCACGAAAACTCGAAACGACGGCGGTGTGGCCAAGAACGATCCCAGCGTCGTTGGCGACAATGGCGAGGGCTACGAGTTCATTCACGGCGAGGAAGAGGAAGATGAAGACGACGACGTGAGCGTAGCCTCATCGGGACTTGGTATGTTGTTTCCTAGTGCGTCTCTTCTGGTCCGGACCGCTAACTTTATGCCAACTACAGTGTACCGCATGCCCAATCTCTCACTTTCTACCGCCTCCATTTCAACGCTCTCATCCGAGGTCTCGGATGCCTCTTGGACACGATCTGAGGGAGGAAGTTTCTCTGCGGACGAGGAAGACAACTTCCACCACGACGCATCAGTCAGCTTGTTCGACAGTCTACGTGAGGGCGTGGCAGCAGATGTGGTACAGCTTGAGCTGGTCACACTGCGTATGAGCGCCAACGCCTCGGACAACCAAGTCCGTCGCGCCATCGTGTCATCATTCATGAAGCACATCCAGCAGCTCATGGAGGGCGGCAAGGGTGCCGGTCCAGCGGTCAGTGAGGTTTTCACGGCATACAAGGAGGTTGTTGAGCGCACTCTATTCGATCGCAACAAGGAAGAGAAGAAAGACCAGGTTGATCTACTGCTCTGCCTACAGAACGATCTTATCCATCGCAACAAGGGTGATATGGTCCTTCTCTTTACTGCCAAGTCTCTATATGAACTTGACCTGATTGAGGAGGAGGCTTACGACCAGTGGTGGAATGATGAGCGCTCTAGTAACTCCGAGGAAATGCGGACTGTCCGCAGCCAAACCCAGCAATTTGTTGATTGGCTTGCCGAGGCAGAGGAGGAGAGTAGCGAGGAAGAATCCGAAGAAGAATCCGAGGAAAGTGATGAGGAGTAGATACCACATTTTCTTTTATTAAAATTCCAAATGTCTTTCGAATTTCCTTATTTTCATACTGGGATGGATATACAACGTTGTAGAGCGTATTTATGTATTTCAGAATACTAAGCTCTTATTAGAGTCAGATATACTACATATGTAGACGCATACATATGGACCTACGGTACAATACCTACATGCGCATACATTTAGGTATCCACCTAGGCAGGTGCCCAGGTGGGCATGCTCAGGGTATCTCTCGATAATACGTTAACCCAAGAGACCGTGGCTACCTCTTGTTCAGATTCTCATTTTAGGCCAGATTCGGGCACTTAGGCATAAACCTCGAGTTTCGAACCCTACAACATTCTAAGGTTCCAAGGTTCCAAGGTTCGTGACCCATTTCCTAAATAGACTTAGTAGTTAGTGCCCAGGTGACTGATTTCCAATGTTCTCAGGTGTGTACCTACCTAGGTAGGTATTTCCTACATACAGTGACACAGCAAAAGATCTAACACCCCTTTTGCCCCACATATGTACCGCCTTCCTATACTATCTACACCGCCATAATTTCGCGCTAGTGGGAGCTCATCTATCTATAAGCTTCGGCCTGATCTTATTTATATCAGGAATAATGATATGCCAAAGGGTATTTTAGTCGAAACTGCGCAGCAGGCATGGCATGGTTTAAATCTGGATCATATGAGGCATCTCTCTGAGACGATACCGCACCGGATGGAGGCTACTATTGAGAGCTATGGGTGGTATACACCATAATAGATTTCATAGTATGAATTCATGGAGCTTTTACACTGTTATACAAGCAAGGGGGTGTGGCACTGTAGGCTTTAAAGCCTACAAATGATCAGGTGGGCAGGTTGGAACTTACTCATGCTTAATAAGCAGTCAAACTGGCCCCCCCGGGGGCCGGCCCGGGAATGGAGTGGACCTCCACTAGCCCTAGTTCTAGAGGTCTGAGAGATTTGGAAGATTATACCTAAATTTGTCGAGTTAGAAGTGTACACGCTCCTTCCCGCAAAGCCCAATGTTTACATATCTACATGGCAAGCACTACTACATTTGCAAATATGTGAGGTATGACAAGGGGAATATAGGAAAGCAAATTGTGAGGGCTGATATGAAGAACATACTAAATAGCTATCTAAGACAAAGTGCGGATACCACCAACTGTCTGACTTAAACGATATCGAACGAACAATTCCACTGGTGCCTTTTTAATGTCCGCAAAGCTCCAGAGTTGCGAGTATTGTAGAATCAGTCCCTTTCCATCATACGAAGCTTGAATGATTCTTCCCTGATAATCGCCCATAAAAGAGAGAACCAAAATCTGTACAAATCTTAGAAATTATCATATAATATGTGAAAAATCACTTACTGGATGAATATGGCATTTGCGGAATGGGTTGTGATTCACTCGAAGAAGCATCGTGTTCACGATGGCTCTTAGCTCGTGGGTACTGAGACCCTGGCTTGCATCAGGCCAGAGTTGAGCGAGACATGACATAATTGAATGCGGCTTCAAGGGGCGACTGGTGTATCGGTTATGATTGACCACTTGCCACGGCTTTGGATCTTCAACTCCCTCGTAAGTAAGAGGGTCATTTTCTCTCTGGTACGGCCTACAAATTGTTAGTTTTATACTTTAGCATTCAACGCTTGACCGTTTACTTACTCCCAACATTTCTGCTCATTGTCTAGGATGTCTCCAAGTGTGAACCATTCATGCGGTCCGTATCTTCCCGCCCGGATGTGAGAGCCAATCATATCCTCTACATCCTTGGCTTGTATGTATGGATCGCGCTCTGGCGGAAAGCCCAACGACATTTCGTATTCCATTCTCGCAATTATTGGAGCGTTTTCAGGGGAATGCTCCGTCAGGGCATCCTCTATGTAATCCTTCAACGTTTCGCTATATTGTATGTTCTGTGGATCATTCTCCAAGTCCAAAGGATGGATTGGATGTTTCTGAAACAGTTTATCGGGATGCGGTCGAAAGAAGCAGGGTTCAAATTGGAGACCTTGGTCATTTTCCGGGGCCAGGGGGACTTGGACTACTTGAACTCCAAGTCTCTGGAAGTCATCAGGAGAAGGGAAGTCAGGCTCAAGGTCTTTGGCTTGTTGAATGAGGGACCTGAGAAAGGCATGGGACTGAGCTTGTGTCTCGGCCATATCGAGATGATTGAAAGAAGTAGGGAAAGAAAAATTGCGCCAGCCTGAAAAGGATGAAGAAAAAAGGAAGTGATAGACGGCAGACGACCTGTGAGTAGGTGCCTGGACTCCAAAGTTTATATAACTACATGGGTGTCATACATACGCGTACTATTTATAATCTTTGGATCAAACCCGTGGACTTTTGGGCTCAAGCACACTACGCCTAATTCGGGACTTCCTGATAGGTAACTGGTACTTTGCTTTATCCGGAGCTACCTATTCAGCAAAGGTCAACCTTGGGAGCCCATAAGAGAGGATAATTCCCAACGTCGAGAGCACCGGTGCTCAAGCCTGACTAGAAGGACTCATCAACTGTCTATAAAGGGCTATAAAAGGGCGGGCGTATTCATAATAGCTCAGATCAATGCTAAGATAGGATCATGAGCATGAATGTAACACACATCTACTCTATACAGCAAAAGTGTTGTTGAAAGTGCCCCGCAGGGCAACCAGTCACGCTGGTCTGTTGATTGTATTTGGGCCGGAGCCCGGACTCTGGTAAAGAAAAAAAGAAAAAGAAAAAGGTAAAAAAGACTTCTTCTTCTCGTTGTTCTTCTTCTCGTTGTTCTTCTTCTCGCCGTCCACTGATCAATCGTTAGCACATCCGCTCAATAACACAGAACACAGCGACACTTCCGCGTAGCAGGAAAACGCAACAACTCCAGGAAACGCAGCAAACGCAGCACACACAGCAACACAGCAGGACAGAGTATAATGCTGGGGAAAATAAGAGCGTGCTGGAATTGTGCTTACCGATGGTGGTGGTGGCGGGGGTAGGGGCACGTCCTAATCAACATTCATTAGAGCCTGATCCCACGAGGACAACATTGACCTCGACAGTCTGTATCAGAATCAACTTACCAACTACGCCAGAGGCTTGTGCCTCATTAGAGGGCGGGGAGGCCCTGGGGGGGGAGGTAGGAGGAACGGGAGAGGCCCGGCGGGAGCGGGGGGAGTGGGGGAGACTGGGGGCCATGAGGGGAGCGGGGGGCCGGGCTGGGGAGAGCAGTGCTGTTGGAGGCGGCTGCTAAGCACACAAGATATGTCAGCATTGTGTTCGCTTAGTCCGTAGAATTGTTTAGGGCAAACACGTACCCTCCTTTGCGGCGGTCTTGGCTGTTGATATGTTAGCCACTCGCCTGTGAGCAACAGGGCAACAGGGCAACAGAGCAATGTAAAAAAGGACGAAGCGAGAAAGAAGCGAGAAAGAAGTGAGAGTGAAGTGAGAGTGAAGTGAGAGTGAAGTGAGAGTGAAGTGAGAGTGAAGTGAGAGTGAAGTGAGAGTGAAGTGAGAGTGAACTTTTGGGAAAGGTATCATTGACAACAGCATGACATACCCTTCTTTGCTTTGCCGCCTCGAAAGGCGCGGTGAGCCTTGCGCTTGGTCTGCAGCAGTCACATCTCAAATCAATAACGTTTCCCCAAAAGTAGGCATGTGGATCTTACGGTGGCCGGGGGGAGGGACATGCGGTTGAGGGCACCCAGCGCCCTCAACCAGCGGCAATCAGCTTCTGTGTGATCTGGCATGTTGCAATAGTAACAAAAAGCCTATCATTTGTTAGTGCATGTTCCAACAATCTATGAACAATGAATATGTGATAATCGTTGGGAGTATGATGGTCATGGTAGAAGTCTCATTGCACTGGGGATTGGGAGGCTTGGGGAAACAAAGGCATGGCAGTGGTGTCAACACTTACACGGGGGCGTTCA
The DNA here is from genome assembly GCF_028828025.1 of Penicillium rubens. Classification (NCBI taxonomy): domain Eukaryota; kingdom Fungi; phylum Ascomycota; class Eurotiomycetes; order Eurotiales; family Aspergillaceae; genus Penicillium; species Penicillium rubens. The sequence continues at coordinate 8,853,449 of NW_026890600.1, forward strand.
GAGTCCGCCATTCCGAAGGCGTTGGTTTTTTTTTATAGAAAAAAAGAAGAAGAAGAAGAGGCTGGTAGCAGGCGACGTGTGATGCCAGCAAGAAATGTGTGTTGTTGACAAGAGGAAGTTCTTTTCGCTGGAAGTCACAGCTTTTATTCCACGGGTTCCTTCCTCAATACAACACATGGACGTTCTTCCCGTTGATTAGTGCTTTTTCAGCCACTTGTACACCCGGTCTGCAATTTTAGGGTTCTTCTCCATAAAGAACATATGCCCGTTGCTATGAATGCCCTCCGTGCCTAGATCCGCGTGCTTAACATCTACGCCAACTTGCTTTAGATACTTGACAGTGCAGTAATCGTATAGCGTATAGAACGATGCTTCGCTAGGGACTTCTATATAGATCAACAATAACAGACCATCTGGGCGACAGGAGATTTTGAGCATGATTAACTCTAACAATTCCACCTCTTTAACGAGAGACTGCCAGAGTGCGTTATCAACACAAGATTCTGGTTTCGATTTGGTCAAATAGGAACAAAGATCTCGTGATATGGCTCTGGGGGGTGCGTTAGTCATGATATAAGGGATGAAGTCTTCTTTCTTACCGATTCTGGATGCCTAGAAGGACACGGCCGCGTTCACCCGCAGATATACTACGTAAAGACCTCGGCTTTCCGGAATTCACCCGAAAAGGCTGCTTCTTAGAGAACGTGTACGATTCGGAGAAGTCGTATAAAACCGTATCGTAAATGTCATTAGGAAGTCGAAAGTGAAAATCATGGATATCAGTATGGGTTATCCCAATTCGATACAAAGCATCTAGGCGACGAAGTCGGTCGTTCAGTAAAGAATGATACTACGCCTACTCGAATGAACTTAGCGAGATCACTTCGGGAGTCGTTTAAAGCTCTATAGATAGCTTTTCAAGGTCCTTTAAGCAGTCCTTAGACAGGTGATTGATATCTTCATTAAGGACACGCCGAGAGCATAAGTTCGGTCTTATTGCCTCTAGCACAACCGCTCGCTTATGCCAATACCTAGAGGAGAATCGATAGGTTAGCATATTAGTGACCACCCTATGGAATTTTGGGAAATAGACCCTTTCGCGGGGGGAACAGAATAGGTCAATATAGCTATATGCTCGAGCCTCCCGATAAAATCTATCGAACTCGTATATAGCTTCGTCTATCCTACCCGGAGTCGGTAATACTCTAATATAACTAAGTTAGGCCTCGGCATCTTCCGTAGAATACTTAGGAAACTAGTTTATAGTTAATTCGTAGCACGCGTATAGGTATCGTCTCCACTCACGACTTTGCCTATCAATTCTTCGCGTCCTTCGATCGGAAGCCAAAACACCTGTATAGTGTTCGCATTCGGTTCTCTTAAGGTGTCGACCCAACGTCCTAGTTTCCAATTTTCGTCTCTAGGACGAAAAGGTCGGAAGCTTTTACCGTCAAGCTCGTTCTTCCTCAGAATATCTGGACAGCTCCCATCGAAAAATAGAGTTGTCCAAGTATCCCCTTCCTCCATGCTTTGCTTAGGGAATTTGGGTAAATAGAGAAGCCTATAGTAAGGTTTGAAGCTGGTTGTAGAAATGTTAAGTCAAAAATATGTTCAAGTCGAATGTTGTCGAATGATAAGTGTTAAGGTGCTCCTGAAATTAGTGTCATGTGAAATGCGCGTACCCTTATATTGTGTCATCCATTCTCTAACTCTCCATTATTTCCCTCACATTATTTCCCTCCATCATTTCCCTCCATTATGTCTGTTGGGTATATTGCCTGTATTATTTGCTGAGCGGAGCGAAGCAAAATAAAGACTTTAACTTCTATAGAGCCTATAGGTGGCTCCTAGGGGGATATATTAGCCGGAATTACTCCCTTCCTATATATTTATTTAGTCTTTTACTTTCTCTAGTTATATAGTTAGTAGCCACCTTAGGTATTACTTACTAGCCTTAGGTAACACTCGCCTAGCTATTAGCACTACTTTATAATCCTAATATAGGTTAAATAGCCAAGTAGATCCTACTCTTTATAGAATACACTCGCTTTACTTTTCTATCCCCTTATATGGTAGTAGTATTGGGTCATTATAGTACACTTCTCTCGTTCTTCAAAAGATCGATATAGGTAGTACTCGGATAAAGAGGGTAGGCGGGGGTATAGCGACGTCGATAAAGGATATTAGATATTAGAATATAGAGAGGGTAATAATAAAGGTATGTTAGGAAAGGACGAAGGTATCTCCTTTGAAAACATAGTCCACGGCAACCTACAGAGACAAAACGAGTGCAAAGTCAACAAGTGGAATGATTCATATCTGAGTCAGCTGACCAACCTACCTAGGTAGAAACCTTGAAATGACTATTATTTTTTTTTTGTCCGTGTTCTATTTCAGTTTCATATTTCAATAGAATTGTAGAGATTTCAATATCTCAACCCAAATCGTAATTCCTTCGAACACCGGTTCGAGCCGCCTTCGGAGGGAGATCTTTCACTTCCCCACTCCCCTCTATCCGTGCCCGTCACAGGTTTTACCCAGTGACGTCTGGATCTCACCACCTATAACACCCGGCATCTTTGCCGTTACCTTCACCACGCCTCCGATAACGCGAAAGAGAAAGGCGGCTGAGGCGATTGCGGACGAGCCAAACGCCGCCCCCGGCTCCCGGAAACCCTCTGCGTCCGACCGGCACTCCCACAAAAGCGAGTCAACAACTGCAACAGAAACCCCAGAGAGAGAAAGTCCCGTCAGTTCCGGCCCAAAAAAGAGGCTCTCCGCGACGCCCACGACCGCCAGCATGGACTCTGACGATGATTTCATGAGCGACGTCTCGAGCCAAGATGATTTCTTGGGTACCCAGGGCTCTGAGGATGAGAGCTTGGGGGAAGGTACGTGGGCGTCTGATATTTGCTTTACTTGGTCTTATTATTTCCGTGTGTGCTATGTCTTGAGTATGAGTGACTAACAAGCTGTGCCTTGGGAAGCAGACTTCGATGACCTCGACGCCGGATTTTCGGACGATAAAGACCTCATCAAGCATAAAAAGAAGCCGTACGAAGTTGAGTTCAAGGTTCTCGACCCTCCAGATATCGAGCGTGAACAGGTTGGCCAGGTCAACGAGGTTTGCGCCGTCCTCGGGCTCCCGCCTGAGTCGGTGGCGATCTTGTTGCGGTTCGGACGGTGGAACAAAGAAAAATTGATTGAATCTTATATGGAGCATCCGGAGGAGACGCTGGAGGAGGCTGGCCTTGGGTCGAACTTCGAGGGGACCGCAAAGACTGAGCGCGTCCCGGGCTTCATGTGTGATATCTGCTGCGAGGATGGTGATGACCTCGAGACGTATGCCATGCGTTGTGGTCACCGATTTTGTGTCGACTGCTATCGACACTACCTGGGGCAGAAAATTAAAGAGGAAGGAGAGGCTGCCCGGATCCAGTGTCCAGGCGATGGCTGTAATCGCATCGTGGACTACAAGTCGCTGGATTTGCTCGTGACAAAGGAGCTTCAAGGAAGGTGGGGTGTCTCATTATGGCGGCTGTTTTTAGCTGATAATTTAGAATCCGCTAACGTGTCTCACTAACAGGTATCGGGAACTTTTAACCCGGACCTACGTCGACGATAAAGAAAACCTAAAATGGTGTCCAGCACCAAACTGTCAATACGCCATTGACTGTGGGGTAAAGAACCGTGATCTCCGTCGCATTGTTCCAACTGTGCGATGTTTCTGTAAACACGAGTTCTGCTTCGGCTGTTCCCTCAACGACCACCAGCCCGCTCCATGCAAGCTGGTCAAGATGTGGCTACAGAAATGTGAAGATGACTCCGAGACGGCCAACTGGATCTCGGCAAACACCAAAGAGTGTACTAAGTGTAACTCGACGATCGAGAAGAACGGCGGCTGTAACCACATGACTTGCCGCAAATGCAAGTACGAGTTCTGCTGGATGTGTATGGGCCTCTGGTCCGAGCATGGCACGAGCTGGTACAACTGCAACCGCTACGAAGAAAAGTCAGGCGCAGACGCCCGAAGTGCGCAAGCCAAATCGCGTTCCTCCCTGGAGCGCTACCTGCATTACTATAATCGGTATGCGAACCATGAGCAGTCTGCCAAGCTCGACAAGGATTTGTACCTGAAGACCGAGAAGAAGATGACTAGTCTTCAGTCGCAGTCTGGTCTGTCCTGGATTGAGGTGCAGTTCCTGGATACCGCGTCGCAGGCCCTCCAGCAATGCCGTCAGACCTTGAAGTGGACTTATGCGTTTGCATTTTACCTTGCTCGCAACAACCTGACTGAGATATTTGAGGATAACCAGAAGGATTTGGAGATGGCCGTTGAGAGTCTCAGTGAGATGTTCGAGAAGCCAGTTGCCGAGTTGGCAGAACTCAAAGTCGATATCCTGGACAAGACTGCTTATTGCAACAAGCGCCGGGTGATTCTATTGAGTGACACTGCCGAGAACTTGAAGAATGGTAAGTGGGAATCTGATCTGTGATCTCACTACATTGCTAACCCGTATTCTCTAGGAGAGTGGTCGTTTAACGTTGAGTGGTAAACCACAACTTTAACCCTCCGCTCGCCGTAGACTAGTTACGGACGAGATCTTGACGACGTGAACGACAATTTTTTTTTACAAGAAGTTCCAGCATACCTGTTTCCCTTTTCCTCCTCCACCCTTGACCCGTTAGGCATTGAGATCGTGACCCTTGCACTGTTTTCGCAGCAACAACGGTAATATCCATCCATCTCCAGGACTGAAATCGTCCTAGTTTTGTGTTCGGGGCGTCCTCGAAATACTTCGAATTCTGCATGTATCCTCATTTGACGAGGGCTTTTCTTTTGGTGTGTTCTTTTTTCCATCACAGACTCCGTCTTCTCTTTCCTCATTGCCTCGAGTTCAGGCGCATCGGCTTTTTTTTCCCTTACAGAAATGATTGTTTCCAGAGCTTTTATAACAGGCAGATATCAGAGAAATTCTCCCATTCAATGCACACATGTAGCGAGTGGAAGGAGAATGAGGACTCTGCCCATGTACGCTCCTATATACTATAGAGTGACTCTACGGACTGGCAGCCCAATCGATATCCACCGCGTTCGATCCCTTGACTATGAAGTGTAAGGGTTTTCCATGGGAAACAGGGGGTCACTCAGCCGAAACCGAGCCAATATATGCAGACCAGATGAGTTTAGTTCGCGGCTTGCAGTCCCACCGGGGCTCGGCATGCCCCGGTCAAAAATCGCGTGTTCTGTTTTCTGCTTCGTCTCCTGGGTTGAAACGAGATCTAAATCTTAGTTAACAACCTTGGAATGGACATGAAATATCATGATGTACACCTGTGTATGTATGTATAAAGAGATGGTTATAGGTACTTTAATAGAATAAAAAAAGCCCCCTTCTCGAAGCCGAAGAAGCCCAAAGCTCCACTTAATATGAGTTAGGCGAAATGTGGTCAAGGGCGTACATGGCTTATTAGGGGGGGCCGTCTTATCTGATTGATAAAATCAGAAGTACCAGCCGTGTACCTGTACCGTGGTTATTTCACTGTGGAGGTACCAATATGGTACTTTACATAAAAAGTTAAGGGTAAACTCCGTCATCGGAAGTTCCGGAGATATTTTACCTTGGATGTCTTGGTAGTCAGTGTTAATAGGCATGTGTTCTCCGGAGCTGGACGGAATACTCCGTACAGTTATGTCGGCCTTTTTTTGGATACTGATACATATAATTACCTACATTGTAGCATTGTAGGTAATTAGTTAACTATTATGTTCAGTTAGTTCCGGGGTCTGGCCGCCGATTCTGAATAAGCACGGGGGATTCTCCAGAGTATTTCTAAAGGGATTGAAGTAAGGAGAATAAGGAAGATAGAGAGGATAAGTAGAAGATAGTCTCTAATGGCCCAACAGAAATAAGAACATTGAAGAGTTAATAGTGTAAAATCATAACATAATAAAAGCTGGGCAAAGTCCGTGAATAATTTCCCTAGCGCCGTTTTCCTGAGCCCAAAACACCTAAATTTCCAATATTTCAGGATTTCCTCCCCAGATACTCCGTTAAAAAGGAAAAAAAAAAGAAGAAAGAAGGAACACTCTTCTTCTATTCCTCTATTCTTCATTTCATTCATCCCCCCTTTTTGTTGGCTTTCTGTTCTTTTTACTCTCTCGTTGGCATTGTGTCTGTGTTCCTCGGGATCTCCAACCCCAATCCCCGTTTATCTCATCTTCACTTTTCCATTCCTCCACCTCCGCCACTGTCAACCACCTCCCTCCCTCTCCGCACGAACTATTCATCTGCTACAGCTGCGCCTTGAGCTAGCGGAAGCTCCATGGCGGCTCCCGATCAGATCCCCGGACAGGAATTCGAGTATGTCGCTCTCCGATGGATTTTTTCTTCCCCCGGCAGTCGGGCATCGGGATCGCTGGAATGAACACAGGGACAAACACATCTTATTTTCTGGAGATATGACCTGTTTCAGGCATTGATTGATTGTCCCTGTTGAGCATCCTGACTTGTTCCGCCCTGTTGTCGCTCTGCGGAATCCAATTGTGTGGCCTAAGCTAATGTGATGCAACCTGTTCTAGCTATGAAGCCCTTCCGTCCAACTATGGCCTTGGCCGGAATATGCTGGCTGGTGCTTTTGCGGGGATAGCGGTATGTCTACATCGTTGTTAGCGGTGTTGATGAGGATCTTTGGCTGACCGGATAAAAGGAACACTCAGTGATGTACCCTGTTGACTTGCTCAAGGTAAGCTTGATTTTTGGGTTGATGGCATTCGAACTAGGAAAAGATTGAGCGCTGACTATTTTGGGCGTCGCTAGACTCGCATGCAAATCCTGACCCCTTCAACTGGCGGTCTCTACACCGGATTGACCAACGCGGTCTCTACAATCTATCGGGTTGAGGGCTGGCGGACACTATGGAAGGGAGTCTCGAGTGTTATTGTCGGTGCAGGTGTGTATATCGTGGAAGGTCCTGAGTTGAAGACTCAATCCTGATTCGCGACGATAGGTCCCGCCCACGCTGTCTACTTCGGTACATATGAGATTGTGAAGGAAATGGCTGGCGGTAATGTCGACGATGGACACCACCCCTTGGCTGCCGGTAAGATTTTCGGATCTGTTGAATTGATTTTTATTTTGTGTACTAACGTGATTATCGTGCAGCTATGAGTGGAGCGGCCGCCACCATTGCCAGCGATGCGCTGATGAACCCATTCGATGGTAAGTGACCCATGCGAGGCAATAAATCGCGCCCCGCTAACTCCTTTTCCAGTCATGAAGCAGCGTATGCAGGTCCACGGCTCAGTTCACAAGACCCTGGCGCAATGCGCCAAGACCCTCTACCGCACCGAAGGTATCCAGGCCTTCTACGTCTCCTACCCTACCACACTTTGCATGACCGTGCCCTTCACGGCCACTCAATTCGTTGCCTACGAGTCCATCTCGAAGGTCATGAACCCCAAGAATGAGTACGACCCGTTCACCCACTGCATCGCAGGTGGTCTGGCCGGTGCCTTCGCAGCTGGTATTACCACTCCCCTTGACGTCGTAAAGACGCTCCTTCAGACCCGTGGCCTGGCAGAGAGCGAGGAGGTGCGGTCCGCAAGGGGTCTGTTCAACGCTGCTGCCATCATCAAGCGCCAGTTTGGCTGGTCTGGCTTCCTGCGTGGCATGCGCCCTCGGATTATTTCCACTATGCCGAGCACTGCAATTTGCTGGTACGTCTCATTCTAAGATTCGGTTTCTCTCCGTACTTGATTGGACATTTACTGACTTTTTTTTTTCTTCTAGGACATCCTACGAGATGGCTAAGGCTTACTTCAAGAAGCACCTCGACTAAACGAACCCCGACTTGAACCTTTCCCACGGCCGCTCGCCATGGGTCCCATCCACCATTCCCGATGGACCTGCTACTTGTTCGATATACCACGTTTGTGTGGGCACCATATAATCTTTCTTTGATCTCTTCGGGCGATATGGGTCTGTTCTTTTACAATATGTTCTGGATTTTGGGGGTTGGGCGGAGCCCAGCAACCCTCATCATGGCGCATCTTGGGCCAGCAGAGCCTGGATTTCGATCTTCTTTGCATGTTTAGGGCTTTTCATAAAAGCATTTCGGCAATGTATAGTTTTGGGAAAAGCGGGACACGGCCACTTTCGACTTCGGAGATTAAACCTGGTGCTTATTTTCTTATTTTTCTTATCTTGGGATTCTTCGATGCTCTCTTCCATTCGATGTGTCCTATACTGTGACCGGCGTTGGAAACCCCTCTGGTTCTTTTATTTTTGGTTTCTTGAGAGGGCTGGGTTCTCTTGTGGCATCACTATAACTTATGTTCTCTTTTTTTAGTATCTTGCATGTACCCATAGACGTGAGGAATTTAGAGATGATATCTGGGTTTTACCATTTCAATTGATTTGTATAAAGATGCTACTACCTAGTTATGTATGTATGTAGTTCAATGGACGCATGCAGTACAAAACTCCGAATCGACTCCGAATCGACTACGTCACGCGAAAAATCCTCCCCCCCTCCACCTGCGGGAGATCATCGCTTTCACCAACTCCACCAACCTGTCGTGAAATGGATACAGGCGGGCCTGTATATTCCAAATGATGCGCCCACGGCCTGCGTCTTCCCTGCAGAAGACGTACGACGAGTGCTATCTCGCGTGCTCCACTGCAGTGTACTTTGAGGGGCAGGTGAGTCCACTAATTCGACACCAGTTCCCTGAGGCTCATTATATTAGAACAACGAGGAGGAAGCATTGAGGTCCTGGAGATCTGCCCTTGAGACTATCTACCACCACAATGCCCGTCGTGTACCGTCGAACTATACCCCGAAATCCGAAACCGAAAGAGCCCTGCAGGATTCCATCCGGGCGCTAGAGATTCAATGCCGAGAACGGGTCGATCTACTAGGCGCTCTCCAAGAAAGCAGGAAAGAATCCGCAGAGGCAAATGGCAGTAAACAGGCCGCTACCCTCGTCAAGGGCAAGTCTACCCCCAGCATACCGCCATCGTCTTCCAACCCCCCGGGCTGGATCGGAGATGGAACAATCCCTGCTGTGGGATACACCGACCTTTCCAAACCAGCCGCCATACCCAACCGCCCTGCGCTGCCGACAAAACAAAGTCATGAGTCGCCGCCAGTTTACGATGATGCTGGGACAGCCGCCCTGTCAGCGGCTGGTTCGCCTGCATTGCGGGTGAACTCAAATTCTTCGGGCAAAACCAAGTCGCGTGGTTCCAGTCCCGAGCGCCGGAAACCAATGTTGACAACTCTGCGCAGCAGCGATGGCAAAAAGAATGGCAAGAAAGTCAAGGTTGCATCAAAGAAGAAGGAATCGAGGCCTGCTGCTTCTACGGCTGCGGGTCTAGCATGGGGTAGCATCTATCGCTCTGCATCGGGCGAGAAGCCTGTGAGCGAAGCGGCTCTCGCATCATCTCGGCAAAGCGCCGCCCACGACCCCAATTTCCGCCGAGATCCAGAACCAAGACCCAATTCTGGGGATGAGCCTCCGCGGCCGAGAATTCGCTCTTCCCAAGACCACCTATCCGGAGACCGAATTCCTGCTGCCCATTGGCGAGAGCCTCCTCGTTCATCTCCAAAAAGGTCCTCTCCCAGACCATCTGCCCAGTCGCCTAGTCAGCTGCCGCCGCGGGTGCCTCGACCTCCACCTGACAGCCCTAAACAACAAAATCCTCATGCAATGTCTATGCCGAACCCGGCTGATTTTGCACCACCTAGACCATCCATCAAACCCAAGCCTGTGGCCTTGCGATCCTCCCATCAACCAACAAGCCATCCAATGCAAGCCACCAAGTCCGAGAGTACTTCTCGGAGTCTGACGCCTCGGCTTGACCGTGAAAAGAATTCTTCCCACGATAAACCGCGGACAAACTCTGCGCCTAGACCGCCCATAATTGGTGAAACGGCCCGCGTTTCCCCATCACCCGCTAGTGGTGATGATTTCCATCGTGGTCTCGACCGGCTGGCTATTTCTCAAGGGGATAACGATAGTGCAGTACGGCGCAAAGCCACACCAGTCAAACAGCAGGAGACGCCATTGTCAAGCGACCAAGAGTCTTCAGATCAGCGGACCACAGCAAGCGACGCAGAGGACGAAGACGAGGAAGATGACAGTGAAATCGTGAAAATAATGGAAAAATTGCCTAGGGGCGTGGATCCCCAGTCAGCGAAGCAAATTCTGAACGACATCGTGGTGCGCGGTGACGAAGTACACTGGGATGACATAGCAGGCTTAGAAGCAGCCAAAAAGGCTCTCAAAGAAGCAGTCGTCTACCCATTCCTCCGTCCAGACCTCTTCTCTGGCCTCCGCGAACCAGCTCGCGGAATGCTCCTCTTCGGCCCGCCAGGCACAGGCAAAACCATGCTCGCACGAGCAGTAGCCACAGAATCAAAATCAACCTTCTTCTCCATCTCCGCATCAAGTCTAACCTCCAAATGGCACGGCGAAAGCGAGAAGCTCGTACGCGCTCTCTTCGGGCTCGCCAAAGCCCTCGCTCCATCCATCATCTTCGTCGACGAAATCGACTCCCTCCTCTCCGCCCGATCATCCGGCTCAGAGCATGAAGCCTCACGTCGCTCCAAGACTGAATTCCTAGTTCAATGGTCTGACCTCCAGCGCGCAGCTGCAGGCCGCGAACAAACAAGCCGCGAGAAGAAGGAAGGCGACGCTAGTCGCGTCCTCGTCTTAGCGGCTACCAATATGCCTTGGGATATCGATGAGGCTGCACGTCGCCGCTTCGTCCGTCGCCAGTACATCCCCTTGCCCGAACACCATGTCCGCGAGCAGCAGATACGCAGACTTCTCAGTCATCAGCATCACGAGCTGAGTGATGCGGATATCCAGGTTCTGGTACAGGTGACAGAAGGTATGTTCTTCCCTCACGCGTATACCCGCCTTTTTTATTTCTTTTATTTTTTATTTTTGTCTGGTTCGTATTCCTAACTAAGAACCCTAGGCTTCTCCGGTTCAGACATAACAGCCCTCGCTAAAGATGCGGCCATGGGCCCCCTGCGTAATCTGGGTGAGGCCCTTCTACACACGCCTATGGACCAGATCCGCGCCATTATATTCCAGGACTTCGAGTCAAGTTTGTATTCCATTCGGCCTAGTGTTTCCTCCGATGGGCTCCGGAAATATGAAGATTGGGCGAGGGAATTTGGTGAGCGAGGTGGATAGAGTAGATTTTGATTCACTCATCTTGGACTTTTTGGTTCTGCTCTCTTGTCTCTATTCCCCCTCGTCTGTGGGGACTTTGTATGTTCGATACGGTTATAGGAATGCAATAGCAATTCTTGTTTATTGTCTACATGTATTTGGCATATTCCTCTTCCTGTTAACTCGAATGCTATATCTGAGTCCTAACATGTTCTCAACTGAGCGCTTCTAGCGCACCCATTGATTTCCGGGGCTGTGCAGCTGCATGTTTTCATTGTACATTTCGATATAGATCAAGTACAACCTGTATAGGGGATATATAGATTAACTCAACAACACTCGGATCTCCCCCGTCGTTCGAGGGAACAACGATCTCAAACTCCATTGTTCATCCTCGCCCTCTTCGGCCTCTTCTTTATCCTTCTCGCTGGCTTCTGTCTTGCCATCGGATTTACCACTCCGGCCGCTAACACTGTCCCCTGTTCCAATGGCCACATTCACAGTTCCTCGCGCCTCGTCGGCGGCAATGATCATGCCTTCGACGAACTCGAAATCACGGCAGAATGCCTCAACTGCATCCTCAGTGACGCTCTGAATAAGGGAGAGGCTTTGCACGCGTTTCAGATTATCGGTTGCGTCCATAAGCGCAGATGGGAGGAAGTCGTCGAGTTGTTGGCTGGATGTAATCAAGGACTCTGGTTGGAAAGCTGGGAGACTGGCCAGGTCGGCTAGATGGGGTTTCTGGTCTGGCTTCTCGGTCTTGTCTTCGGCGGTCTCTGAGAAAGGTTCTAGGGCATCTAAGAGCTTTTGGAGACCAGAGGTCTCGAGGAGGAATTGGTGTTGGGTGTCGAGGAGATCGCTGCGGAGAGTTGATAGGGCTGCAGAAATGGGAGGGACGTGTGTGCAGCTGGCGAAGGGGAATGGTGACACAGCTGCGCGAGCTGCAAGGAGTATATTTGTGCGGTAGATGGACTGCGCTGTGGTGGTTTGGAGTTCGTCGGATGAGGACCGGGCCAGCGTCAAGAATGGATCGAAGGCGGCTCGGAGGACAGAAGTGAACGGGTTCTCGTTCGCGTCGGGTAATGAATCTTCTGGTCCGACGGAAGTCTCATAGGTCTTCATCAGTAGTTCTAGGCCTTCCAACGCATCTAGCAAGAACTGTGGGGGTGACAGGTCGTCTGGTGGAGTCAGGGCAATATTGTCGCCCGCCAAGGCGCTGATTTGGTCGCGCATCAAAGTCTCAAAGTGGCCAAGAGTGGACTTCTCCAAGTTCTGGATCAGGTCGACCAAGTGCGATTGCGCGCCCACTAGTTTGGTGAAGGTCGTACGGTAGAAAGACAGCAAGTTCACCACCTTGTAGCAAGTAACGGGGTCCTCATGACTCTGAATGACGAGCTCTACTCTCTGCCGCAGGGATCGAGACACCCCCGTAAGATCGCGGTTGACTAAGTCACTGAGTGCCTTTTGGCCATCAAAGGCAACTTCTTGATCCTCATCGATGCGCGACCAGGGCTCGCTATTCAGGCCGGCCTGAATCCCCCGAGCGAGTTCGTCCCCGTCATCAACAAACAACGACTCCAGAGCCTCTCGTTCTGATACAGTTGTCGAGTGCACCCAGGCAAGCATATCACCGATGTACCGGAGCGGGTCATGCGCCGAGAACTCAATTGGTTTGACGGTGTGATCACTGGTGCCGGGCCCATTCGCCCCGGAAACAGCGTCGGTCAATGCATAGTGGAAAGCATCAGACAGCACATAGTCCCGTGCCTCCGCAAAGAAATCCAAGCAACTGTGGAATAGACTCGGGCGTTCTGCCAGCACCCGTAGAGCGCGGCGGATCGTACTACTGATGCGAGGGTCCTCTAGATTCAGGGATCTGAATTCTTTCTGGATCCATCGGTACAGTTTCTGGTATGCTGAATTGAGATTCCGGGTGCTCAATTCCATCACCTCCAAGCCTAGTCGCTGATTCTCGCCGCCGAGCAAGACTTCGCAATCGTGGTGCACTTGCTTAACACGAGCTAACACGTCGAAGAACCGCTCGTCAACAGGCTCCTCGGCCGACGTCAAGACCAGTAAATCCTCTTCCGGAACTAAGAAATGTTTCGAAAAGGCTTCCAACAGCTGTTGTTTGGTCTCGGTCTCTTTCTTCTGTGCCATCAGAGCGCTAGCCTCCTCGAGTACCGGCGTGGTGTCCTGCTTCGCGAGGTTGATTCGTTTGCGCATATCTTCGCATGTCTGATTGAGCGTAGAGACAACCGTTCCGATCCGTCTCAATTGCTGCAATCGCCATTCAGTAATTAGAGTTCCGGAGCCCTATCTCTAAAGGAGCAATAGGAGTCTCACCTCGGCCACTTTCCCAAAGTCCTTGACAATCTCCGCATTGCAATCGACAACTTCCTTTTGTACATCCAGTCGTAGTTGTCGACGTGTCTCTTCAGTGTTGTGAATGCCTCTCAAGCTCAAAGTCTCGAGAGAGTCCCGAATGTCCGAGTCCGCATACGATGCCGACAGCACCGTTGTCAACCGATTGGTGAGCGCGGTCGGGCGCTGCGTTGGCGGGGACAACGGAGACGATGCGGTCTGCGTACTCGCGCCATTACTGGCGCTGCCACCTGGTGGGAAGTAGCTGGTCATTGTTGTTCGAGCAGCCCAGAAAGTCGGCGAGGGGAAGTAGAGGACAACCTCACACTTGGCGTGGCGCATCGACCGCCTTGGCCGTATCTTATCGTCAACACATTACTCTTCAAGGCCATTTATTTTCCCCTCCTGATTTGTCTGAATTCATTTCTGGAGTTGCATCGGTACATATTCTCATGGATAGTCCACTCCTTTCGCCAGCTAAAGCCCGCCAGGCTGCTATCCAAGCTAAAGATTGGGCGTACGTCAACTCCTGGCTCAATCGACAATACGCGCCCAAACCGGTCCCCAAGTTCGAGCGCAACGAAGATACCCTCCGCGTCCTCCTGACACTAGCTGCAGCCAATGATGCCGCAGATGAAGAAGCCACTCTACAACATTGCGCGCGCGAAGAAGCTGTTGAGGCATACAAACTACGGGAAGAGTTCGAACGCAAAGACCCCCACGAACAACAGAAGAATCAACTCCTTGATGAAGTCGAGATGTGTTTGGATGATACAGGGAGACGTGATCTAGAGGACCTCGCCGACTCAGCCGCCGCTCTGGGCAATACTTTAAATCCGAACCCGGGGGATCTGGGGCAGTCGATTGTGGAGCTCACGGTGGAGGAGTTCGAGGCCCAGGAACAAATTGGAAAGGTCGACACGTTGCATCGATACCTTCAGCGAGAGCTAGCACGGCTACAGACGGAGCTTGAGGAATTGAAGACCGATGTGGCGTATGAGACACCGTCCGAAACACAAAGCTTGACGTCGGAATGGACACGCGGCACGAAGACACTTGCAATCAAGGTCGGGGAGTACCAAGATCGCATCGCGTCACTTGAAAAAGTCCAACCCCGGGGCCCGACTATTGAGGAACTGATAGCGGAGGAGGAGAATGTTATCAAGATGCGGGAGACGGTCAAAGCCTTGCAAGGCCGCGTGAGGGCGTTCCATGATCTTCCCAAGGATACACCAGGGGCACGGGCGAAGTATAAAGAGCTAGAGCGCGAGCTTGGTCAACTTAAGCGACAACGAGATTCAATGGCAGTATAGGCGAGCGGTAGAAAAGCCAGCTCTGTATATCATTTAGCGTTTAGAAGGCCTAATGTGAGTGGTTCATTTAGCTTCCCGATAGGCAATAAGGACTGTAAAGATGCTTAGCGCATCCAAATAGCTGAAAAGATAAGTCTTGATTTCATTGATTGAAATGGCAAAAGGTGAATCTCCAGTGAGGGCATTCACTCAAACAGTTCCTCCAAGTACCGGTCAAGCTCAACTAGCTTGAACTGGTCTCTCCATCGAGTTCGGAACTCTTTCTTCCGGTACGCGTAACTAGTGCCCTGAGAAAAGCTGACAAGCTCAACATTCCAGCCGCGCTGTAGCCCGCGCTCGACCATCTTCATGAAACCGCCGGAGAACTCAGCTACTGCCGCATCCCCCGTCGCCAAAACAATCGTCGCCGGGCGTTCCGTATCCAGAAGGCTCTCCAGGATCTTCAGGTGTAGAATTTCGTCCACACCCTGCTCAACCCATCGCTCTCCAGAGCCGGCGACCGTTTCAGGACCGCTATATCCACCCTGGTAATTGGAGACAGTATTCTTCCGTGACTTGTTGTTGCGACGGGGTGTGATCGCCTTCACCTTCTGCACACGCTCAAGAATATTCACTTCGTAGCCGAGTCTCTCAGCTTCATCGACGCAGGGAAGACGATCTGATCCGACCAAGACTCTCTTGGCGGTTTGGCGGCCGCGTTCCATAATCAATGCGAGGTTCGCGAAGGACATGTGGACACGACGAATTCGGGCTGAGAGAGGGATATTTCTCGAGGTTTTCACCGAATCGTGGAACCCGACCATGATCTGAGGCAAATTAGCTTGACAGATATTGGGTAAATGGGGGACTAAAGCATACATTTGACACGTCAACAAATACATGAATAGGACGTGAGGTAGTACTCTCTTTGGGACGATGGTGTAAAGGCTGTCCCACTTGAGACACGACTTTGGCGTAATCAGGAAAATGACCGAGGAGTCTACTCATCAAGGTGACTCTTCGTTCCGCGGCGGATTGGTGAAGGAGAGACCGCACAGGAGTACCTCCAGAAGCAAATCCTCGGATGGTATCAGTATTCAGTATCCATTCATTATCGTCAAATGAGGACGGTGGGGTATCATAATGGCGTGTCTTCGTTTCAAATCTGCCGACTTGAAATGGGACAAATGGAATTGCCACAGGTTTCTCACGAACGGGGTGATCGAAAACAATGCTGGTGTCCGAGTCCAGCCCAGCACTTTCTTCGGAAGTGACTGGGTTATCGCGCGTGTTCTTCCGGAAATCTTTTCCGCGAGAACGAGACTTGGGTCTCGCCGTGGGAGTATCACTTGGATCACCAGCTAGGGCTCTAGTAATAGTCTCCGGAGGGGTCGGTGGAATACCAAATGTCACATTGGCAGTCGTTCCTAAAGGCTCATGAACAGAACCCCGTTTCAAGATAGTGAATGATCGTCCCTCAAAATCGACAGGGATACCTGTCACATGTGCTTTCGGGCGAGAAGAATAATGGGAGGTATAGCCAGTGGTGGTGTCCTTGAGGACCCGAGTATCTGGCTCATTGATGGCGTGAGATGCGTCAGATGAAATGGGGACAGAATCTTCGATGCAGGGGATGCCAGAGAATGAGACCTTTCTGGTAGGTCTTTCCGCTGAACTAGGCAGCAGTTCTTCAAGTAATGGCTGAACCTTCTCCAGCTCAGACTTGGCGGTCCTTGTAGTCCCCAAAGTGGGTGAGACGCTTGCAGGAGCAGGGGCCCCATGGAAAAGCTCCCAAAGAGAACCGAAGTCACCAAGTTTTGGGTTACTCCGCTGGAGACTTATGAGTCTGCCATTAGTGGTGTAACGGGGATCACCCTCGGCTTGTTGTTCACCAAGCGAGGTGATTGTAGATTCATTGTGGCGACTAGGTCTCGCAGTGCAGCCCTCGATAGGCGAACATAGTAGGTGATGCACGGGAGCAAAGTCCCAATTTGAAGGGACAGGAGGATCTGACAGTGTCATTGACCGCTAGATGAGAGAGATGTAACGGGTGTGTAACAGGTTCGTGCGTTTGGCGTTTGGATGGTAGCAAATGGAAGAACGATAATTCAAAGTGTTGTCACCAAGATAACGATCAGGATGGTAATCAGGGAGAATGAGACAATGATGCATGGAGAAGAACAGATCTTATCCACATAGTGAGTCAAAGAGAACGGATGAGAATGAAAGCAAACAAGTTGGTCGGAGATGAACGACTACAGTTGATGCCCGAGGGGGGTGACGAAGGCGGTGAGTAGTTCTGTCAAATAGTCCTTGACCGCCTGTTATTGTCTATTCCCAATTAGGCCTAGTTGCCCCTGGATTATTAATTTCACGTGATAGCCAAACTTGGAAACTGCGATAAGAAATAATCATGTGATTTCTAACCCGCAAGCCTGGAGCTCTCTGCTACCTGGAAGATCTTCATGATGTCATCTCCAGAAAATCGAATTGAACGAATCAAGAGCATATCGCGTGCCACAGCTTGTACATCGTGGAATATCACGAACAGCTGAGCCTTAGGAACTATGCTCATTGGAGGAACCATTTATTCAGATTGGAGGTTGTGGTTAGTCCGGGCCCCCGGCCCAAATAGATCTGTATACACATTGCCTAGCTGTGTCTGGTTTGTATTGCGCAAGTCGGTCACGAAAGCAAACAACCAACAACTTCATGTTATGTCTCTTTATGAGCACGCAATGAGGCCAAACAAACCTATATAAACCCCCCTCTTTGCCTCCTTAGCTGGCTTTTCTTCCTTCATCCAACATCTCTTACTTCAACCAAACCATACAATTCCAAGAGTTACATCTACTTTGAACTACCAAACTTTAACCAATCTTCATTATGTCTGACGCCGGTCGCAAGGATTTTACCACCAGTATGTGACACTGCCATACCTGCCTGTCAAGATGTTAAGGCATTGTGACTGACGACTCTTTCTACAGAGGCCAAGGAGAAACTCACTCCTGACTCCACCAAGTCCACCCAGGACAAGGTCAAGGAGACTGCCACTGATACCACTGACCGCACTACCCGCGGCTTGAAGACCGATGATAGCAAGGGTGTTGGCCAGGAGGCCTTCGACAAGACCCAGCGTGCCAGTGACAACCACGGCCACGGCGGTGCCACCGGCTCCATGTAAGTCACTCTATTCTTGGAGCCAAAAAGCCATATTCCAACCATATCTCCAGCGGTGACAAGGTCAAGGGTGCTCCCGGCCTCTGGTCTCCCCAGAAGTGATCATTGCCGTTGTCATTCCATAAGTAAATTTGGGCAGCCCTGCACTCAAGCCTCATCATGAGTTAACGATATCAATTGAGTTTTTTTTTTTATCGGTGAACGGACCTGCTCTTCGAATTCATCAGATACTCTAGTGAAACAAGTTCCCATTCATTACATAGATCAAACGTTGTAGGAGAAAGGTAGCCCTACAGTGTCTGTAACAAGAACCCCTAGAGTTTCCAAGGTTGGCTCTGCAGAAAATACCTACATAGGTAGTGATGTACCCGGGCATAGGTTAGTTACTTTTATGTAGATCTATAAAAGACAACTGAGAGAGACATAATGAAGCTGTAAAAGCAGCTAAACTATTCTTCTATACTAAAGATTGTAACCCGGTTGTCGTGGTGGTTCCTAAAGACCTTGCTCTCAAATGGTGATTCGCTTTGCCATTTCAATGAATCCGTGAGTTGATAGTCGCTTAAATGTAGCTCGTATATTGAGTCAACACCCCGCCAAACCGCCAAACGTCATTGGGCGGAAAACACCCGCCCGCAATTGTTGCCTCATGCACGTCTGCTCGTCTACCTAAAGGTTTCTCCATTCTGGAATTATATAGTCCCTGTTAATCTGTGCTCCTCTCTAGTATTGCTTGTCTTCCATTGTATTGTCGGACCTCGAACAAAAACAAAAGGGACCGGCGAAAAAATCCGCAACTTATCTCGAAGAATTTGGATTGCTCCTGCACAACCAGCAGAACATCCTTTGAAAAAGGAAAAGAAAAGAAAAGAAGAAGACCAAAATCCTCCGTCTTACAATTAAGACATACCAACTCCAACATGCCTCAATTCACAGAGCAAGAGTTCTTCGGCGGAGCCATTCGAGGCGTCGTGCCACAAGGCTGGATTGATTCGAGGTTAGTATACAACTCCCCCATGCATGAATTTCCCATTTTATTCCTCCAATCCAATCTTATCCAATCCCAAAACATCCCAATCAAAAAGAACCCAACTAACACCCAACCCCAGTACTCTCCGCGAGGTCCCCGACCACCAAGAGCTCTGGCTCTCACCAACCACACTCTCCAACCTAATCATCGAAATCAACCAGCGCGTCCCGCAAGCAGAAGCTCTATCCACCTTCGCCGCGCTCGACCACCAGCAGCCAACCACCGCCCCGGGCAGCGGCAGCGCAGCATCCGCAACGACAGAAACAGTCGACCAAGCCGCTGCCCTGTACCACCTGCACGATCTCTGCGACGAAGGTGACACCATGCAGGTGATCAAGTCGCCTGCGCGCGTCGAAGTCCAGCTTGCTTCTTCCTCGCCTTCTCCTGCCACTATCAAGGCGTATCGCGGCGTTGTCTCCTTCACGACCCCCGCGCGTGGCGGCGGCGGTCGTGTCCCTGTCTCTGGTGATGGGTCCGCTGCTGGTGTTTCGGATTCTGGGGTTTTGGGTGCCCAGATGAATGGGGTTTCTAGTGGTTTGCCGCAGGTCTCGAGGTTGACGTGTCATTTCTTGCTTGTTAGACTTGAGGCGCAGGAGACGGATTTGTTGGTCTTCTTTAATGTGCCTCATGAGGAGTTTGATAAGAATGGGGATCCTAGGGGTTTGTCGCTTGAGGAGGTGGTTGCTGAGGAGACCATTGGGGCTTTGGTTGGGAGATTGCAGGTTTGTGATTGGGGTCTCTTTGTTTAGATGTATGGATTTGGATGGCAGATGTGCATTGGGATTGGGATTTTATTGGGAGGACGCGGCTGTAATAGCTGGCTTGGGATATGGGACAAGAGCCATTTGCGCTTTGAGATGAGTAGATAGAAATAAAAATTTGACTTGCCGTGTTTAAAGGACTACACAGGTGTGTTTTAGTCTATTCATAAATCAAAGGTAATATTGTGGTATAGTGTTCTATCTAGTTTCTATAGATCTAGTTCATTTTATAGTCGGCGACTCTCATACATCCATCATTGGCATTGCAGTCCATTCTGCTGATTCGTTGGGCTCTTCGGAAACACATCGTTCACACTGGCACACAAAACGGAACGATTTCCGAAGATGCTCGCGACGCGAAGCAAGATCCGTATATTGTGTCAGGTCGAAGTATGAGATGCAGCATTCCTCGCCCGGGAAAATGTCACGGGAGGCGGTAAACACCATTCGGCCCTTGTCATCGGCTTTATGGATGACCTGGTGGTGAATTAGTACTTCCTCAGATTCGACGGCGAACAATTCCACTTACGTTTGGCAGACATGAATGATTAGCTATTGCCGCAGTGGGATAAACAGCAGCGGCGAATTGCTCTCCTCTATCGACAGGATCCTTCGGCAGTGGGAAGTGGCCTGTTTCCCGTGGATAAAGACCAAATGAATTTGCCTCTTCCTGACAAATGAGATGAAGAACACGATCTGCACTCATCCCATGAGGAAGAGCAGGGCTACTCCTCAGATACTTCTTCACAAGAACAGACCAAGACCGGACTTTATCATGGGGCCAAGTATCCTCAGAACCACAGAGCGATTCGATCCCACTCCATCCATGCTTCCAGCACCCCGTCGACTCGGCAACACCAACAGCTGTCCGTTCCTGCAATTGACAATGGCGCGCAGCAAGCAATCGAAGGATCACCCACAACATGCCGAAATCATATTCACTCCATTTGGACCGAATAGTCCCCGCATACCGTTTGAGCCAAGCGCATTCAAACTCATGTCGAAGACTATCGGCGTCGCGACATGTGCTGCCGCACCACGTCACATCCGGGATACAGGCATTCGGACATGGAGTCCGGGTGTGGCGAGGTGCGGGCCGATTACAAGCGGGATTGCTGCAGATGAGATTGTCGTTGTGGGCGGGTTCGTCAACGACGGGGATAACTGCGTAGGGGGTGTCGACGAGGAGACAGGTGCCTTTGGGGATGGGACCGGAAACGCGAAATTGGCGGCCTTTGATCGCGTCGGTGCTCTCGATTAGCTGTGGGTGGATCCAATCGGGTTGCGTTTGGGTGATTCCTTTTACGTGAATCCGGTCTGATGGTTCTGTGGTGATATATACAAGAGACATGGTGCTTTGGGTATGTTGTTTCTTTACGTCCTCGAATTTTCCATTTTTTCAATTCAGGAACCGGATCATATGTGGGTCGATTTTATTCGCCTCCCGACTGTCCAGGCCAGTGAGGTTATCCAAGCGAAGGTGAATGATTGGGGGCCCACACACGAGTATAGATTCGTCAATTTCATTGGCTGGGGGTTTCTTTTAGAAGCAGATTGAATTGATCCACTTTAGATAGACTTCATCACTTGGCCCCAGAACAGCGCTATGAGCTTGGTATACAACATGGATATAGCTTCGCCTTGTAGCTGATCACTTCTGCAATGGTATAAGGGCACCATTCAATTATTTTCTTGCCATCTAAATCCAAATATCAGAAAAGTCGGTGAGCAAGGGGCTGGGGCATTTTGGATGCAGCATACCTGTGTCTGCATTTTGTGCAACAGTAAAAGATAGTACTCCCTTCGTCGGCGCTCCGAAGCTGAGCCTCAGTCCAAGTAGCTTTGGAATTCGAGCACTGGGGACATTCCATGTCTGTTATAGGACCGTCGCCAAGATCCTTTTGTGAGACAACCTGGGTCTTGGAAAGTAGTTTGGTCCGAAGTCTGGAAGGGAAATTGGTTGATGAAGATATTTGGACATCAGTAAGTATTGTATCTGAGGGTCATAAAGCGTCAGTGAAAGAGAAATTCCGAAAATGTTTCAAGGTTGGTTGTATTTGTATCACTCACTCTTCGTGGATTTCCCACAGAGTTCACATGGAATCTGTTCTGCTGACGATACTGGGAGAAGATGACCGCAATCCTCGCAGAATTGGACCATGTTGGAGAGCTATATGAACAGATTTTTATTGTAGGCAAGGCTTTGAGTGGCTTATAGGAGAACATTTAATTCCCAAACGGAATAGCCTGAGCCCCTCATAATCCCTGTATAGTCCCGGCGGTGTAGTCCCCTGCATGCAATGTGTATCCCCTCAACTTGGATGTTATTGTCCCTCTCCCATTTCATTTTCCATCTCTTTGGTGCACCATCTCAAATGGCCGAAGATTCTCCAATATACATCATCGGCCGCATCCTTCCCTACAATAGGATCAAGATGTCCGTACCCCTCGACTAGAAACCTGCGATAAAGTCTCTCGCCAAATCGTCGTCGTAATAACTCATAGTCCTTAAGGGTAGACTCGGGGTTGAACACTTGATTCTCCGTACCCGACACAAAGAGAATCGGTAACCCTTGCAGCCGTTGCAAATTCTTAGCTGTCAGAAGAGGACATAAACCATTATCGGTGCAGATCCCCCGAGTTCCCATGCAAACCACTTGCTTCATAAACTTTGTATGGGCCCCCGCAAAAAATTGATGAACATTTTCATGAAGACCCATATCAAGGTTCTTATGATTCCACAGCAATCCAAAAGCAAAAGATGTCCGGTGACACGCTGTAGACGTGCAAAGATCACGGGCGTGCCCAACGGGATAGAAACGGAGGAGGACGTCAAGCAATCGTTGGAAAAGAACGCTCTTAGCACTGTTGACAATGGGGAAGTAGTCCCCAGCCAATAATTCGTAAAACTGGATCAGCAGAGTCGTTCTCCCTTTAAGAGAGTTCCAATACCCAAAGACCTGGTTCATGAAGACGGAGTTGGCAGTAACACCAAGAAGGTGGTTACTCTGGATTGTTCCGTCCAGCAGTCCCATGCAGAGAGCCACTGAGCCTTGGCAATGGGCTATTACATAGGGTTTCTGTCGCTCTTTGCCGCGAATGTATCCTATTGCAGCAGCAACGTCAAGACGGCAGTCGTAGACAGTGCTTTTCTGCGCAACGGCGGGATCACAGCCCCAACGAGGAGTGAGTGCGTAGCATCGGTGTCCACGCTGCGAAAAATACTCAACCATGTTGCAGCGCAAGAATGGGAGCGAGTACAAATTATGCATCGCGCCGATCCCGGTGACTCCGGGTAAAAGCAGGACTGGTGAAAGGTTGGAGTTGGGTGCTGGATCGCCTGTCTTTTGTATAGGAATTGGGTCATGTATAGCAAGGTGAACTTGTACACCATCGCTTGCAGTGATGTTGCACGAGGTGGAAGGTGGTTGTTGCGGGTCACTGGGTTCCCTTGAGATCGGAGGGAAGCGCATAGGGACGAAAGGGCGAAAGAAGAAGAGACTGATATGGTACATAAAAGAAATCAAAAAGCCCATCAAGGCCAAGATAAGACTTATCTGGAAGTCTCGTGTGTTCCGGAACGTTCTCATCTGCTTTTTGAAGTCTAGCAATGAGATGTGAAGGGCCCCTGCTCCGACATTCGTCCCATCTGGTCGAGTGATATTAACGTTCACCGTGGTTGTCGCTTCCCAGGTCTTTCTGGCAGAGAATGCTATCTTCGAGTCGATGAGCTTGTGACCTTCCAGGCGGTACTCCATGCCCTCTACCGAGAGGAGCTTCAGGTGGTATGAAATAGCTGATGATTCGGCATTCTCTTGTATTGGCGTGAAAAAGTCAACAGTCCCGTCGACAATCTTGAGAGTGGCTTTGGATAATGCGTAGCAAGAAATCGTCCCGGTGCATGTTCCTTGGTATTGTAAATCTGTACTGTAAGCATTCTACTGCTAAAGGGGTCTCTCGGTTTCTTACCTCCTCGTCGGCAGATTTCGACTGTAAGAAACATCCGCATCGAGCAGGACGCACCCTTTCCTACCCTTTCGGAAACTGCAAAACTTCCAATCTCTGATCCGATGCGGATGTGACCATGCATGATCTCTGTAAATTGCCATCCTATGGACTGGGGCGCTTCCTTGGTACTGTTCTGATGGGGTTGACAATCCCATGATACACTAGGCTTGCTGTAGGCGTTCAAGGGCTGGTTTTCAGTTTCGAGATCAATTGACAATCCAGACCTCTCAGCGATCAAACTGACGGACCGCTCGGAAAGGGCAGATATCGTGGCCAACGGGTTCACGCCTGTCAGAATCAGCATATAGGAAGCTAGAAAGTCTTCCCTTTAGACATACCTAGGGCCGTCGGGATGACAGATGCATCACAACAGACGAGGCCTTTGTGTACTTCATCGTTAGGCCCACTGAAGACCTCCCCTCGATGATTTGTTACACCCCCATGCCCTGTTCCATCGTTGCTCATGTTAGCTCCTCCAAGGAGATGGACTGTGACTTCCTCCTGGTGACGACCTTTGACTATGGTTAGCGTAGCTTTGCGGTGGCTTTTATCAATCCTTACCATAAGGATATGAAAACCCTATCCTTGCTCCTGTGCGAGCAAAAAGCTCCTTGAACATCTTCTTTATCCATTTGAAATGCTCAGATCGTCCCTCTGCCGGTCCCCGCAAGCACAATTGATCATCCTTCAAGGTCAATGTTATCTCATTGCTGTCATGAGACATCACAAGATAAGTTGAAGTGCGCTGAAGAGCTCCATTGTGTGCATATGGACCGAACAGGAGAGACTTAAGAGAGGCAAGGGTCTTCCTGGCTTCTTGGCGAGGGTTCCAAAGACAGCATAGCGCCTGGCTCTTGATGGTCTGCAGGGTGAGCATGATTTGGATTACAGGGTTGAACGTCTCGGGAATACAACCATCTTGAATAACATATCCAGATAGGGGATTTTTCAGGGGATCAACAACTCGCCTATCAATAACAGCAGTGACGGTTGTTCCAGGGGGAGCACGGGAATATTCACGGGCGATCCCATTGATATTGGCGTCTCCATTGTAACCTTGAATGTGTCAATCAAATGTGCTCGGTTTTGTTTCCTGGCGACGTACGTACCAAATATTAAAAGGTCACCATTTCCAGATAGATTCCTTCCAACGAGCGGTGACATATGGAGGCCGTGCTGCTTTGACCGAAGCAAAACCCCAGTAGTTCCTAAAGCACCAGCCCCAAGGAAACAGAATTCCTTCTGTGATTGAAGTAGACAGGGTGAGCTGACACATCCACCTCTGAAGGATGAATTCACTTACTGCTTTGACCCAAAAGAGCTGTTCCTTGAAATGATCCGTGAACACCGACCTCCCACTTCCATGCCAGGCGAAGTATATAGTGTAGCCTCCTCCATCAGTCTTTTCTACAAATTGAACTTCACATCCGCAGAATATCTCAGCTCCCCAATTCCAGGCATCTGCAAGATAAGTTGTTGCCACCGAGTTTTTCGAACCGTCGTTGAGACCAGTGCACTCATGGCCTGATTGTCTATTTGCCTGCATAGGGACACCTGCACTGTTGCGGCCATTGTGGAAAAATATGGTCAAGGGTACTCGATAAAAATTCCCTTTCTCCCCAAGCCATCTCGACTCTTTTGAAAGATGCTCAAGTTTACTCGGGGTTGAATTCTCCGGATATGTGGAAGGTTGCAGCATTGTTTCGGCGCGTGAGTAGTCTGCATTGGTTCTAGGTTATGGAATGTCCTCTGTCATGTGCATATATATATAACTCACATTCGTCGAGTATAGATGGCTCATCCCTGATTTCGGACGGCCATGGACTCATATGCAGTGTGCCTTCATCCGCTTTCAGGAAAACTCCAGCGTTGATCAATGAAGATCCTCCAAGTCCTATGATTCCGACCAAAAAGCTGTTGGTTTTCTTATTCATGGATTCCGGGATATGTTGGGCTTCACCTACCATGAGCAGCAAACGAGTGTTGTCCATCACCCAAAAATACTTGAAAAAGCCGAGTGGGGTCCCCAGACAGGCACTTTAGCCACTTAGAGATGAAGGAGTTCTTCGCAGTACTCCCCGAGATGCTCATGTCTTTCACACATTGAGAGAAGGTATGCGGAAATGAACCGGCTATAGAAGTGTTAGCAATGGTATTTTACTTGAAGTCTCTCAATCCGTACATCTTCTTTCCCAGCCAAGCTCTAGCACTGCGACGCTCTTCCCTGCCCGCGCCATTCGACTTGCTGCTACTCCAGCACCATAGCCAGATCCTATAATCACAACATCATATTCTGGTCTCATTGATCTGAAAGAATGACTCAGATTTGGGTAATTGTCCGTCTTGTCTGTGAAGTATGACATTTTTGTCTTGCTCTGCGCACTAGATGAATATTTAGAGCACATAGAAAGCAAGATGAAAGAAGATATCTAGGTTCTCGTGAATACTCAGCTCGACATGAACCCCTAAGCACCAGGACCAATCGAAGGAGCAAGGGTTGACACGTATATCTGCAGGATAAGACGGGTCGGGTCGCAAGTAGAAATTGATGGGGGTTACCCATGTGGGTATGTTCTCAACAGCCGCATACTCCGTACTCCGGAGTCACATCCGAATTCAGCATGGATGGACCCTAACCTGAACACCTGGGCAACCCTCCTAATTGGTAGACAGCAGAAATCCTTTGGGGCTAATGCCGGCATTGGTACGATGCATGGCTGGCAATGTGCCGTTTCATTGCAGTGAGGTCAATTATTCGCGCATAAAACCGCTTACCTATTGGATTTTCCTATCAGCTGGCTATATTGAGGGGAGGTGGATCCAGTAGTCTTTTCTTTCTTTTTTTTTTTTTTTTTTGGAGGCCGGCAAGTGGTTCTTAGTTGGGGTTGGCTCCCGATGCAGTGGTGGTATCGTCATTATTTCCAACTCCAAAAACGGTAGCCCTAATTGCAGATCTGGACAATCGCTTAGTCGAATACGAGCATATTGCAGTACATATGCTCACTTAGTACACAGACTACGCTTAACTAGTTTAGTTAGTACTTGCTCGGTTGCTAGCAGCCATTGCATTACCAAAGTATCTGTTTCTTGCTATATTTTATCCCTGCCATTGGTTATAGTCGAAGACGACATGGTGTTATCCCTCCAGGGCTACCTAACTATGTTGTACGTAGGTTGGCTAGCCTTAACTGGTAAAGTAGGTAGCGACGCAGTGTTATTACTAAGGTGGACGGTGGGCCCCGGGGCCAATAAGACCTCCAGGGCTGCCCAGGTCGGAATTTGTCACCCTCAGTAGTTAACTACCTACCTAGGCAAACTAGCCAAGAGCTTGCTCCACTTCTCTCCCGATACAACTCTCTCCTCTCTGCTCCATTGATGCCTACCCTGTAGATTTCAACTGAATTGCAGTCTGAATTGATTACATCTTCAGCCTCGTGTAGCCCAGCAGCCCATGCCGCCTGATCGCTCAAATCCAGTGACATTACAGAGATCATGCCAAGCCTGTATCAAAGCCAAGCGGCGATGTGACCAAGGCTGGCCCAGATGCAGTAGGTGTCTGGGCAAAGACATCAACTGTGGATATGTGAATGCACCTCTCACTGTACAATCTACTCGAAGGCCATCTGCTGGCCGGTATGTGGGCCCTAAGCGCTCAATTGCCAACATGACTCCAACGCCACAAATACAAACGCCCCTACGGCTGGAAATCGCGAAAGAATATGATCCAAATATCGTCCGATTCCTCGTTGTCGGCTTGCGGAATTTACCTGTCAAATTCGCAGAAAAGAGGAAGACACTTTTCATTCATCCTGACCTTTATACGAAGGGCCTGCCAACCCCTATTCGTGAGATCCACAATATTTGCAGACTTCATATGCAAACCCACCAAACCGGTCGCGTAAGCGTTACTCTGTTATCAATGCTCCGGCAAAACTCAGCGGACCTCTGTCGCAGACTAAGTCACGCTGCGACATTCGAAGAGCTACTGGGATGCAGTCAAGCTTTGGTGTTGAATCAATGTATGTTGGTTCTGCGCGAAGACGGCAATATATGTCCGTATTCAGAGGCGATCAGTGTTATGCTGGCGAGAGTCGCTGTGAAACTGTGGCAACAAGCGCCTATTCAACTTCCGGGAACCTTCAGTCCTCGATATGCTTGGCTTCTTGCTGAGAGTGTCCGGCGGACTATTATTGTCTGCTTCATGTTGCGCAGTGCTTACTCGTTGAATACGAGGAACTATTCAGTGCGGACACCGTTTATAGACTCTTTGCCGTTTGATTTACGAACCAACCTGTGGGATGAGAATTCGGAGAGAGCGTGGCAAGATGCGCTCACCGGCTCTGGTGATTCTATGGTTTCATTGCACGAGTGGTCGGATGGATTGGTTGCAGGTCGTGTCCATGATGTTTCTTGTTTTAGTGGATTGATACTGGCGGCTTGTAAAGGGCAAGCTGTTTCCTCGATTCCGTTTCCCCCTGTGCACTCTTATATCGACGGATGAGAATGAAGATAACATGATGTGAGTTCCATATCCATAAAATCTAACATTTATATGCATCTAACATCTGAAAGCTCAGATCCTACCTCAAAAACTGCTTCAGTAACCCAGAAAGCAACTCTGTCATATCCCGATACAACTCCTGCCTCTTCGTCTCGAACGCATTGTAAATATCCATCGCAGACCCGACAGCAATTTGATCCTCGCCGTCTGAAATTCGACCCCAAACCTCATCAACAAATTCCTGCAACGGCATCCCAATCAAATGACCATCCTTCAAATCAGGCTGATGCTTAGCATCATGAAGCTCAGTCTGCACAGCCGGAGGATAAATCTCCAAAACCTTTACATCCCCAGGACCACCCTGCAGCTGAGTGCGGAGGGCAAGGATGAAATGGTGCAGAGCAGCCTTGGAAGCGCCATAATTCGGGCATCGCATCATGGGCACGAGAGCCATTTGCGACGTCGTGAATGCGATGGCTGCTGCAGTCTTCTGGCTCTGCAAGTGTGGGAGGAATGCTTTGGCTATGCGGACCGCGGATGTATAGTTCGTGATCAGTTCTTGGTCGAAGATGTCCAGATCGACGGTTTCCGGCTT
Source organism: Penicillium rubens (assembly GCF_028828025.1). NCBI lineage: Eukaryota > Fungi > Ascomycota > Eurotiomycetes > Eurotiales > Aspergillaceae > Penicillium > Penicillium rubens. The sequence continues at coordinate 8,882,371 of NW_026890600.1, forward strand.
GGAGAAATCGAAGGGTCGCTGGATACCCGAGTTGACAAAGATGCAGTCCAGATCGGGGTTCTCGGAGACGATATCTGAGGCAAATTGTGGGATCTTTATTTTCATTGGACACGTTAGTTGGGGACATACCTCGCTTGACATGGGTGACCTTACCTGCTCGAGCTGCATGACATCAAATGTCTTTGCAGAGACCTTGTCGCTGCCATATTTCTGGACGATCTCATCGAGCTTTTCCTTTCTGCGACCGGTGACAATTAGGTTCGATCCATTTTGGACGACTTTGTCGGCGAGTGTTCTGCCAATCCCGGAGGTGGCACCGATGATCAGGACTTTCTTGTATCCAAAAGCCATTGTGAGGGCTGGTTTGAAGAGTAAGAATATGACAAAGAAGATTGAGTATTTCTATGGCTTTTTCCAAGCAGGAACAATCCCATTTATAGCCTCCAAAATTGTGGCTCGCCATATCGCATCCAACATCTTAATAAGTAGGTAACTATTCGGAAGCTTTGCGGAGACTAAACCCAAAGAGGACAAACATCACTCGATCTTATTGGTCGACAATGTAAGCTTTATGCCACCGGTGGAGGTTAAACCAAATGCAGTAACGACCGTGAAGAATTTATTGTAGGTGCTTTTCCCTACTTGCCAGCGTGCTGGATACAGGACGGATTAATAAATATCGCAATTGATTTGAAATGACTCTAGACCAGTGGGATCAAACAGTTCCAAGTTGTTTCAATCTTGTTGGTTATTTCATGCTAGTGGTTATATTGCCACGTCTCGGGCTACTTGAATCTACTATCCCAGAAAAGTCAATTGACGTAGGTAGACATTCATGTGTTCATTATATTGGGCTCATTGGTAACCCCACTGGTCATACTCGAATATTTACATGACCAGTTAATTAAATATCAAGGATCAATGACCACAATCTCCTTCTCCTTCTCCTCAACCATAGCCTTAACAACAGGCCTCTTCGGCGCCACAGCCCTCGGCACCGGCTTGATCTGCTCGAGGCTGCCCCTACAACGCCCGCAGAACTGACGATTTGGGTCAATACTCTTTGAGTGTCGCCCGACCTTGAAACCACAACCCTGCACCTTGCAGGCCCAGATGTATTTGTGGTTGATCTCGTAGGTATGCTTAGTCGTGACCTCGACCCGACCCCCGTAGATAGGGTGACCTTCCAGTGCACGAACGCATCGGGCGCCCCATTGCTTGAAGCTGGCACCGTGCTGAGCCGTACCCTTGGCCCTGTTTTCAGTGACCATGATATCGAGGAGGTGGCAGTATTCGTGTGTCACCGTACAGAGGATCTTGTCTTCGGTGTCCAGGACTTTCTCGGAGAGCTCAATGGTGGCATAGTAACGCCGTTTCCCGGGTTCTTCAACTGCTCCTTTCAGGAACCGCTCTGAACGCACGGTTGCGCGGCCGGCGGTGTTTCTAAAGTTCTTTGTCCAGACGATTTTGATTCCGCCGGTTGCCTCGGTCATGCGACTAATCTGGTCATTGAAGGCATTGTCAAGGTGTCGGAGGAACTCTTCGGCAAAGCCGATCTTCTTTTGGTTGAATTCGGCCAGTTGCGCTCGAATCTCGCGTTTCCGCGCTGCTTCGGCCTTTTTCTGGGCCTTTATAGTGGTAGGAATCCCCATGCCTGGTGAGTCTTCAACAGATGTGATAGAGGGATTGAGAAAAAAGTGAGGCTTCGCGCGCGACGGTGTCACTGGTGGTAAGTTTGTGTGGCTTGTGTAGGGGTCTGATGGTAGTTCATCTTCTGATTCTGAGCTGTGAGAAGTAGTTAGTATGATTGCTGCTACGAGCCTATGAATGCACATGAATGCCCATTTAAGAAACTTACTGGGGCTGTTCTGGCTGTGTTTGCGACGTAGGCTCGTCGTCGCTGCCTAGTTCAAGATCCTCAAGGTGTTGGATGAGGTCGTTGGAGTTGTGGAGGCCGAAATGAAGAGGTTGTGACTTGGGTACTTCTGCCTTGCGGACAGGGGATCTAGATTTGGAACTGGTTGCAAGATTTGGCGCGCAGTCTTCAGGTACTGGGTCGACTGCCTTTGATTTCTCAATTGCTCGGTCCAGCTCTGGCGACAGCTTCGTCACTTCCATTGCTGGCTCCTCATCTGCAGTGGTGTTTGATTCTGCTTCTGATATTGGCCTCCTTCCACGTATGAGTCTTTTCCTTGGTGACCTGGCAGGCGATGGAGCCGGGCTAGGTTCGTCTTCTGTATCGGCTGTCTCAGAATCCGATGTGTCAAAGAAGCTAGGCTCGTCATTGTCACTGACGATGAACCCGTCTAGTGAGTCAGAGCTATCTTCTTCAAAGCTGACATAATTCCCCTCTTGTTCTTCTTGCCGGTCAATCTCTAGCTGTGTCGAGGCGATATGATCCATCCTACTTCGTGTGGGGATCTGTGAGGCATTCGGCCTTGTCGGTGTTAGATCCGGAGTTTGATATCCGTCCATGGCATATTCTGGTACATCGTTCTCCTTGTCATAATCTTCAGTCTCCCTCCGGATGGCTGGGCGTGGTCTCCGCTTTGTCGGTAGGAGTAACGAGTTCGCACGTGCGAGTCCTAGTGTTCTTTGCCTTTGTTGTTTTCCGGTGGACCTGTGCTGTCCAGATTCACTTTCCGATCCCGAATCGCTGTCAGGGAATATATCAAATGATCCGCTTGAGCCATTTGCTTGCCGTCGCGACTGCTTTTGCGGCTTGGTAGGCATATTTTGCTTCGCTGTGTTTCTGAAATTGAAATGTGACTCTCTGCACAGTGGGCTGTTATGGGACATCCCTACGGTGCGTGCGACCGGCTCTTTGTGAGGTGTGTTTTTGACGAGCGGGTTGGCTGTGTTGAGCTTTGCCATGATCGCGGTGTTGTTCTAACAGCAATGATATCCTATGGGCGCTGGTGGTGATGGCGAAAACTTTCCCCTGGATTAAATAAAGCACTGTGTTTGCGCTGACCAGGTCGGTGCTGGAGGCCCCGGGATTTTCGTTGTTCTTTGAAGGTTGGTCCCATGTTGCTCTGGCTGTTGAGCTGTCAACGGATGCGTTGGCACGGCAACGTGAGCAACCCACAACTATATGTGCCACCTCAATCACAGGTCAATATATATATGACTGTAGGTTTGTAATCTAGGCTGTAGTTGTAAAACGTTCGTCTTTTTTTATATCATGAGCCAGCACTGAATGTGACAAAATAAATATCATCATGGCAGTCCTGCCTGTGGACCTCCCGGCGTTGGGAGGGGCCGCCAGGTTAAGCTGCAAGCCGACAGGTCTCCAGGGCTGCTCAGATGATCAGGTTAGGAACGTTTGGGTCATTTACTATCTGGGAGTGTTGTAGGTCTACCGCACGGAAATTGGTGCATTGGTTCAATGATATATATACCACTAGACATACCGGATTTTCCCTCTCGTGTGAGCCTTTCCTATTTGATCTGCCGCTTTTATAAGGGTGCTCAGGCTTAGGCTCACTTCCCAAAAGTCTATATATCGCTCTATAAGCTACTAAAAGGAAGCGCATCAATAACACTATTGCTCTTCTTGAAAAATGCGCTCGCCCCCTAACCAAGCCCTCTAGTACTAGCTATCCCCTGATGAAGTTCTTCCTGGAGCATCTTAAACCCGAGATCGTCGTTTTCAATTTCTGCGGTACAGGCACCTTCAGGCATTTTACCTCGCTTGTCTGGGAGCGGATGTCCCTTGATAGCACATGAGTCAAAATCGATGATCGCAAATGTGTCAGCGTCTTCGTTTGTAACCATGATGTTTCCCAGGTGGAGGTCATTATGGATTAAATTGAGAGTATGGAGGTGATCAATGCCCGCCTGGATCTGCTGGAGACAGCTTTTTATGTTGAAAGAACGTCCAGCGTTAAGGCTGTCAGCAAGCGTCTCCACATATCTCTGGAAACAAAGTCCGGTAATCCGCCCGCCTTTCACCACACATCCAAGGTAACGAGCAATATTCTGGTGTTCGTTTTGCATCAGGATCTGGCAGATACGAGCTTCCTGAAGTAGATACAGGCTCAACGACTCCGAACCATCATAGCCAGTGAGCCGGGGCTGTTTAATATAGACACCTGGCTTCTCAGCATCGTGGCATATCAAAAGACCATCTTCTAGCGGAGGCCAAATGTGTTCGACAGGGATCTCTTTAAGACGGCTTTTGGTGGTAGGCGGGATGTCGTCTGGGCAAGCGATTTGTTCAGGCAGCTGAGCTGAAAAGTACTTATCCCCATCCTGGAAGATGACCTGCGTGTACAGAAGCTTCGGGCCGTCGCTGAACTCCCAAGTTTCTGCCATATCATAGTAATGCATCGCGGAAAGAGGGAATTTTGAATTTTGGCAAATTTGAATCGAATTTGATGTAGAAATAGTCTTGAATCACATATAGAATGAGAGATTGCGAGGGGGAACGCCTGCTTTAAATAACAGACCTTGAGTCGGGCAAGCGCATACGCACAGACTAGTTGCGTTCACACTGCAAAGTGTAGCGGTGAAAATCCACATCGAACATACCGTATGACATTGTTTGGTCCGGTGATATCTAGTTATATAATTCCACTAGTGAAATCTCCTCTTATAAGCACTTGATTTGTGTACGAGGCGGATCGAAATTAAATTCCACCAATTCTGTTCTCTTCCATTGCTTCCCACATTCTATTTTTATTGACGCCAGGCCTATTGTAGTTGGTTGCAAACAAAACTGCGGCAATATCATAAAACGACTTCCCGGTTTTCATCGGACGGAAGTGAACGAACTCCATGTCATAGAGATGGGGAAAATCGGGAAGAAGAAAGGCGTGGTAATGGATCTATGGAAAGGAGGCTGTATATGAAGCCTCAATAAGCAAAGAGAATGGCAAACTAGGCAAACTGGCAAAAGGGCTCAGTCTGCACAGAGACAAAGACATAAGATATCCCATGTATGTCAACACAAATGCGTTGCCACGATGTCTGTGCAATTGTGGTGGCTACCACAAGACAAGGGATATTCAGTTGCTCAATAAGTTGATTTCAACTTGATATTATGCTTATGATAACCTTCACTTGTTTGGGAGTGCTGCTTTTTCCAAATCAATGGATTCATTGCCATGTAAATAAGAAGAAAAAATACCAATAGTGTTGTGGTTATATATCGGTTGCAACTGCCGCGGCATATATATATATCGACGACAAAAATCTAACAACTAATAAAATAACACAAACTATTGGCCTATTAAATTGTGAAGACTTCTATATATGCTTGTATTATGAAGCTAGGAACAGCAGCTATAACTTAAACGTGCAATGGGATGAAGCTACACTTCGTAGTTATAGAATCAAGGTAGTATAAAAATATGTATTCTGCCCATCCATATCTAAAGCATAATAAGGTCTGCCAATGCTAAGGTTAATTATGGGAAGGCCCAGGGGTCTAATCTTGAACATTTAATAGAATATATCTAGGTAATATTCAACACCATAATAGACGAATAAGCATCAACTACCCTTTTGTACATATAAAGTCCCAATAAAGATCCCAGGTAGGTGAAAAATCAAATATTTAGCCAAAAATGAGCACTAACAATGATATTAGGAAAGCCATAAATCGTAAATAACACCTTTTGGCTCAGACGGGATATAGAAAAAGAGACACAAAGCCAACTGCAGCTCTATGACGTCCTAGACGTCCTATCATAACCAGCACAAATAACACACAAAGGCCAGAGCTGTCCAATGTGAGGATAGCGCATAGGCGCGTGGTGCTCAAACGCCGTTCGGCCGGAACTCCTTGCTGCAGGTAATGTTCCTGGCGAGGGAGCCGCACAGCCTCACTCGGAATGGACGAACTTCCGAAGTACGCTGATCCCAGATGGAGAAGCTACATTGTACCGCGTGGCTGTAGTGGAGGTTGGGCCTCTGGAGCTCGGACCGATACTTGATAGAGGGACGTTGATCAGGGCCATCCGTCGTTATGCCGATGAAGATCCGTGTCCCCTTGCTTCCCAGCAAATAGTGGAGATTGCCTGTTTTACTCGTTGCAAAAATCCGGAATCTGATCTGGGTTCTATATATTGTAGACCAGAGAGCCCGATAGAATCTGCGATTGCGCGAGAGGTTATGTCATTCGTCCCTGCATTTGTAGATCGGCTTGACATCACTAGTTAAGATTCCCGGCTCGATAATTATTTAGGTGCAAAATAGCTTCAACAGAAGCCTGATGCAAATGGTGTGACTCTAATATAGGAAGACGAAAAACGTAGTTGATATAGAGAGAGCTTTCCATGCAAAGGGTAACTAAATGAGGGGATATACACTATACGGAATACTACTAGGTAGCACATTGAGATAAAGTAAGACATATTTGGGCGATAATTGGGGCTTACTAAACTTGTCATAAAGATATAACATCGTACTACATATGCAATCTCTGCCAGGGAGGGAGAATGCGTGTGGTATATGTGAAATGGGCGGATAATACGTAGATTTACTATGTACGATCATGTGGTGCGGCAAGCCTTTCCAAATATAAATTCTTGTAATAATATCGGCATATCACCACTCGGGCCCTTTCAGTGTCTTGTATATTGACACAACTACGACCTCAACAACAGGGGTTGTGATTGGCTCCCGACCATAATGCTGATAGACGGTGGAGGGGGCGGCCCCGGGGGTCACAGCCCCCTGATTATGTACTCAGAGTACTCCGTACGGAGTAGGTACTTAATTCGTAATTTGAATTAGAGCCCAAGGTCTCCTATCTTAATAAATGGTGAGCTCTAGGTTGAAATCCTTCCGCAGGGAGCCGGTGCTGACATTGAATGTAAAACGCCCTATTCAGGGGCTAGAGCCAAAAATAATCATAGAAGAGCTTGTATGGGGTTCTAGAAACACCAATCCCAGCCATCGACGCCACCGGCTCCCCTATATGCAACTAAGCCATTTAAAATAGATAGTAAGGGTACTCCCGAACGCTGTCTTCATAAATAATTATGACCATTTGCCTAATGTTCAGCCACATTTCACGACTGTTCGCTAGTGTACGGAGAAGTGTACGAAGTATTAAAGGTGGCGGATCAATACACAGCAATGCCGAACTCGGTACAATAAATGTGCGACACTAGGGCACGCCTGCCGGCTAGTGATCGCTGACTAGGCCCTTTAAGACCAATCTTCTCCGTCGACAGGTTATTTTTGGCGTACTGCAATTTGTATAATTGAATGATGGCTACCGAGCTCTTGGGATGCCAGCCTGTAACTGATAATAGTGCCTATAGTAAAGGCCGCAGGAAGGCGGATAGACGGAAATTTACAGGAAACGAAGATCAGATGTCGAAGATCGGTTTCCTTCATGCAGCTGATGTATCGTTCCTGCGCAATCCTGCATCCGCCAGTATGATGGTATACGGAGTACAAGGTACAAGTATCCGTACTCTATTGCAAACTAATAATGCTGCAGTCCGATATGCAAGTATATATTGTAACCGCTACAAGGTGCCACAGCATACCCGATAAGCACCATTTTGATAGTGCTGCACTGACCTCGCTACGGAGTGACAGAGTACTGCGTACAATATTGTAAGCAGGTCTCTTGGTCGAGGCTCCGAAAGAATTAAGAAAAACGCAATCGGTGATCCACTTGAAATCCTGCGTCTAACGGGTGGGGATCTTTTTCGAATACAAAGTTACTAGCTCTGTATACATATACAGTATCAGCTAGTGTACATGTATTCGGATACGACAGGTCAGGTTGTCTTGAATTATTAATGATCCCAGTTGATACGGTGTAATTAATGATGCCTATAAGAATGGATAATTGTGCGAGGTTGAGGTCTGGATAAACCATCTTAACTTGACATTGGAGAGATACGGAGTACTATAAAGATAAATTTAGACAACTGACGATTGAGTTTTCAAACGTTATTTACATCCGTGACTAGCGAGTTCCGCCTGTGGCTGTGAAAGACCCAACAAGTCGACTCCGTAAATAGGACCGCAATTCCATGTTTTCTCGTGGTACGGGTGTCCACTGTGCAATAGCACCCACTACGCTGTACAGTGTACTCCGTACATGTATGGAGGGCTTGCCAGCCACAGTGAGAAGAGGAGTGGAAAGCCCAATGTAATCCATACAGCTGTATGGAACTGATCGACTAGATTTGAGACACTTGTATTGCGGTGGCAAATCAGCCGCTAAAACACTAAACCAGAGTAAAAAAAGTTTGCGATCGATTCAAGACTACGATGAAAGGAGCAATAAGGATTGAAGATCGTGGAGATTGAAGCACAATAATATATAAAAAAATATATCAAGAACATGGTAGTGGGAAAGCAGAGACGTCCACGGATGCCCAAGTGGTTCTTGGTCGCTTGAGAGCCATGGTACAGGAACTGGACCAAGCGTCCACAGATCTGAGCTCAAATATTAATTTTATTCGAGCATCAAATCACGGTTAAGAATATCAACTCCGTAGAGGGAATGTAAACTATCATTAGGTTTCAAATTATAATATGGTTTCTCATGGGTCGATACAGGTCACATATTCCAACTTAGAGACACTGACTCGCCACATAAGCAGATACATAAGCGCTGGGGTGTACGTACCATCACACATTTAGGAAGTGTGAGGGCCATGTCTAGAAATGTATATCCGTACTCCGTACTCCGTACACAGTACGGGGAATGAAAATCAGTGCTGGTGCAACGCCATCCCTACATACCAAGTTGGTCGCCATAACAAGACCGTCGAATCAACACCCATCACTGCAGCAGCCAGTTCCATAGCCCGGTATCTCTGAAAATAGCCCCCGGCCACATTATTTGTTACCTGATTACATGCTGGCTGGTTACGGTGGGGCAAGTTTCAGGGGCCGTCGAGACTCCCTTGGATTCCGAGTGTCCGTGGGAGACTATCATTGGATGGAAAAAGGGGGAGATTGGGGGGAGAAGTTGAAAGTGATCGGGGGAAACACAAGCGTAAATACAGTCGGACAATAACGGTAATTCCAAAATGGACGATCAGAGACATCTTGGACAGGCGTTTGAAGAATACAAGGTTGAGAGAGAGAGACAGACAGAGAGAGGGAAAGTCAACTGTGTAAAACTTAATGCGCCACGTATGGTAAACAAAGGGGTGGTAATCAGTACCTGGGAAAGATAGGGGCTAACCGTACTGGGAAGAGGTATCCAGTACTTGGAAGTCTGACACGTACCCTTTATAGGTGTAAGATGACGGTAAATTACTCTGGAGTCAACACAGCGACCCCCCCGAATCCCAAAAATAACAAGCATTTTCTTGTCTTCCCTCTCCAACCCCCTTCCATTCGCTTTTTGTCTCCATCTTTCCTTCTACTTGCTACCCTTTCGTGTTCTTTCTTTTCGACGAAAGAAGGATAGGAGGGAGGTTGCTTTTGCTCTTAAAATATTCCCATTGCACCTTCCTTTTCGTGAGACAGGGAAACCCTCACCTGCCATTCGTTACGGAGTCTGAGACTCGTTCGACACCTTCACTTGGGTACTCAAGTTAACGCATTTCTTTCCCTGCGCATCTTGCTTTCATCTTTCTACGTCCATGCTGCATTAATTCGACATCCCGAACAAAAATAATACTTTGAATGGTCACGATTGAGGTGAGACTGGTTTGAGGCGAATGCCATCATCTGAGTCTTGGACATCTAGAGCTAATCCTCCCTCCGGCAGAGCTCTTAGCACCAAATTGATCGCGATTCGCTCGTCATGTCGGGCTATGCAGGCGGAGGCCACTATGACGATGGCTATGGCCAGCAGGGGCAAGCACATCATGGTCATGGTGACTCCTACTATCAGGACGAACATGCCCAGGGTTATTACGACAACCAAGGATATGGTGATGGCTATTATGATCAAGGGTATGACCACTCTTGGCCAGAGAGAAGGTTGAGTAATGGAAGGGCTGACGGGAACAATAGTAATGGCTACTACGGAGCAGACGGTGGTCACGGGGACCCCCATGGGGATGCAGGCCACGGATACGCCGACGGAGGATATTACGAGGCCGGACACCAAGACCATTACTACGGCGCCGGCGATCAGTACTACGACCAGGGACACGGGGAACCCCGAGGCCGTCGTGGCCACGATTCCGAGGAGGACTCAGAGACCTTCAGCGATTTCACAATGAGGTCCGAGACTGCTCGGGCTGCGGACATGGACTACTACGGCCGTGGGGACGAACGCTACAATAGCTACTCGGACAGCCAGTACGGCGGTCGTGGTGGCTACCGTCCTCCTTCCTCCCAAATCTCCTACGGAGCCAACCGATCATCTGGCGCTTCCACTCCTGTATACGGAATGGACTACGGCAACGCTCTTCCCGCGGGCCAGCGTTCGCGCGAGCCTTACCCTGCCTGGACCTCAGACGCCCAGATCCCTCTCTCGAAGGAGGAGATTGAGGATATCTTCCTGGATTTGGTCAATAAGTTTGGCTTCCAACGAGATAGCATGCGAAACATGTATGACCACATGATGACCATGCTGGACTCTCGTGCCTCGCGTATGACGCCGAACCAGGCACTTCTCTCCATCCATGCCGACTACATCGGTGGCCACAACGCTAATTACCGCCGCTGGTATTTCGCCGCCCATCTCGATCTTGACGATGCGGTCGGTTTCGCCAACATGAAGCTCGGTAAGGCTGATCGCAAGACCCGGAAAGCCCGCAAGGCTGCAGCCAAGGCCGCCAAACAGAATCCCGAGAACGAAGAGGAAACACTCGAGGCCTTGGAAGGAGACAACAGTTTGGAAGCTGCCGAGTACCGGTGGAAATCTCGCATGAACCGCATGTCTCAGCATGATCGGGCCCGTCAAATTGCTCTGTATCTTTTGATCTGGGGTGAAGCCAACCAGGTCCGATTCCTGCCAGAGTGCATCTGTTTCATCTTCAAGTGTGCCGACGATTACTATACCTCGCCGGAATGTCAGGCCCGCGTTGAACCGGTGGAGGAATTCACCTATCTGAATGAGATCATTACTCCTCTATACCAGTACTGTCGAGACCAGGGATATGAAATCATGGACGGCAAGTACGTTCGTCGTGAGCATGATCACAACAAAATCATTGGTTATGATGATATGAACCAGCTGTTCTGGTACCCGGAGGGTATTGAGCGGATAGGGTTCGAGGATAAGACTCGTCTGGTCGATGTTCCCATCGCCGAGAGATGGCCCAAGTTGAAGGACGTACAGTGGGACAAGGCCTTCTTCAAGACTTACAAGGAAACGCGCTCCTGGTTCCATATGATCACCAACTTCAACCGTATCTGGGTTATCCACCTGGGTTCCTTCTGGTTCTTCACTGCTTACAACGCCCCAACCCTGTATACCATCAACTACCAGCAGCAGGTTGACAACAAGCCACCCACGCCTAAATATCTCGCCGCGGTTGGTTTCGGTGGTGCTCTTGTTTCCTTCATCCAGATTCTAGCCACCATTTTTGAGTGGATGTACGTTCCTCGACGATGGGCTGGAGCGCAGCACCTTCGAAAGCGCTTTATGTTCCTCCTCCTCATGTTCATCATCAACCTGGCTCCTGGTATCGTGATATTCAGTATCTTGCCCATGCTGGGAATGGCAAAGAAAACCGAAGATGGCATTGGCCTGGCTCTCGGTATTGTCCACTTCGTTATTGCCGTCCTGACAGCTGCTTTCTTCGCAATCCAGCCACTGGGCGCGCTATTCGGCAACTACATGAAGAAAGGTGGTCGGCAATACGTTGCCAGCCAAACATTCACAGCTAGTTTCCCTCGTCTTCAAGGTAACGACATGTGGATGTCATATGGCCTATGGGTCTGTGTGTTTGGTGCCAAGTTGGCGGAATCCTACTTCTTCCTGACGCTATCTTTCAAGGATCCCATCCGCATCTTGTCTCCAATGCAGATCCATCAGTGTACCGGCGCGCAATACATCGGCAACAAACTTTGCCACCGACAGCCTCAGATTCTGCTGGGCTTGATGGCCTTTATGGACTTGACACTCTTCTTCCTGGATAGTTACCTGTGGTACATTATTTGCAACACAATCTTCTCCGTGGCCCGATCCTTCTACCTGGGTGTGTCAATTTGGTCACCGTGGAGGAACATCTTCTCACGACTTCCGAAGCGTATCTACTCAAAGGTGCTCGCCACTACCGACATGGAGATCAAATACAAGCCGAAGGTTTTGATCTCACAGGTTTGGAACGCTATCATCATTTCCATGTACCGTGAGCATCTGCTGGCTATCGACCATGTGCAGAAGCTGTTGTATCACCAGGTTCCCTCCGAGCAGGAAGGAAAGCGTACCCTCCGGGCCCCGACCTTCTTCGTCTCACAGGAAGATCAGTCTTTCAAGACTGAGTTCTTCCCTCAGGGAAGCGAGGCAGAGCGCCGCATCTCGTTCTTTGCCCAATCGCTCTCTACACCCATGCCCGAGCCTCTCCCCGTTGACAACATGCCCACCTTCACTGTCTTGATTCCCCACTACAGTGAAAAGATCCTTCTCTCTCTCCGTGAGATTATCCGTGAAGATGAGCCGTACTCCCGTGTGACTCTGCTGGAATACCTCAAGCAGCTGCACCCCCACGAGTGGGATTGCTTCGTCAAGGACACCAAGATTCTGGCCGATGAGACCTCGCAGTTCAACGGTGATTACGAAAAGCCCGAGAAAGACGTTGCCAAGAGCAAGGTTGATGATCTTCCTTTCTACTGCATCGGTTTTAAGTCCGCCGCTCCTGAATATACTCTGCGCACCAGAATCTGGGCTTCCCTGCGATCTCAGACCTTGTACAGGACTGTGTCTGGTTTCATGAACTACAGCCGTGCTATCAAGCTTCTTTACCGTGTCGAGAACCCCGAGGTTGTCCAGATGTTTGGTGGTAACTCCGAGAAGCTTGAGCGCGAGCTCGAGCGTATGGCTCGCCGCAAGTTCCGCATCTGTGTCTCCATGCAGCGCTATGCCAAGTTCAGCAAGGACGAACGTGAGAACACCGAATTCCTGCTCCGCGCTTACCCCGACCTGCAGATTGCATACCTGGATGAGGAGCCACCCGTCAACGAAGGCGAAGAACCCCGTCTGTACTCGGCCTTGATCGATGGTCACTGTGAACTTCTTGAGAACAACATGCGGAAGCCCAAGTTCAGAATTCAGCTTTCTGGAAACCCTATTCTCGGAGATGGAAAGTCTGACAACCAGAACCATGCAATCATCTTCTACCGTGGTGAATATATCCAGCTCATCGATGCCAACCAAGACAACTACCTTGAAGAATGCTTGAAGATTCGCAGTGTCCTCGCCGAGTTCGAGGAGTTGACCACCGACAATGTTTCTCCGTACACCCCCGGAATCGCTTCGCCCGAGGAAACCCCCGTTGCTATCCTGGGAGCCCGTGAATACATTTTCTCCGAGAGCGTCGGTGTCCTGGGTGATGTTGCCGCCTCCAAGGAACAAACGTTCGGTACACTCTTCGCTCGTACACTTGCTCAAATCGGTGGTAAGCTGCACTACGGTCACCCTGATTTCTTGAACGCCACTTTCATGACCACCCGTGGTGGTGTCTCCAAAGCCCAGAAGGGATTGCACCTGAACGAGGATATTTACGCTGGTATGAATGCCGTCCTCCGTGGAGGTCGCATTAAGCATTGTGAATATTATCAGTGTGGTAAGGGTCGTGATCTCGGTTTCGGATCCATTCTCAACTTCACCACCAAGATTGGTACTGGTATGGGCGAACAGATGCTGTCCCGAGAGTACTACTATCTCGGTACCCAGCTGCCCCTCGATCGCTTCCTCTCGTTCTACTATGCTCACCCTGGTTTCCATTTGAACAACATGTTCATCATGCTTTCTGTGCAAATGTTCATGGTCGTCCTGATCAACCTCGGCGCCCTGAAGCATGAAACCATCATGTGCCGTTACAACTCCGACTTGCCTATTACCGATCCTCTTGTGCCCACTCTTTGTGCCAATCTGATCCCAGTTCTTAACTGGGTGGACCGCTGTGTTATCTCCATTTTCATCGTGTTCTTCATCTCGTTCGTCCCTCTTGCCGTCCAAGAGTTGACAGAGAGAGGAGTGTGGCGTATGGCTACTCGTCTGGCCAAGCACTTCGGTTCGTTCTCGTTCATGTTCGAAGTGTTCGTTTGTCAGATCTACGCCAACGCCGTGCACCAGAACTTGTCTTTCGGAGGTGCGCGATACATTGGTACCGGCCGTGGTTTCGCAACGGCTCGTATCCCATTCGGTGTCCTTTACTCACGATTCGCTGGGCCTTCAATTTACTTGGGTGCTCGCCTTCTGTTGATGCTGTTGTTCAGTACCACAACGGTTTGGACTCCCGCTCTGATTTGGTTCTGGGTGTCTCTACTCGCGCTGTGCATTTCGCCTTTCCTGTTCAACCCACACCAGTTTGCATGGAACGACTTTTTTATCGATTACCGCGACTATATCCGCTGGCTTTCTCGCGGTAACTCCCGGTCCCATGCTTCCTCTTGGATCGGCTTCTGTCGCCTTTCGCGTACTCGCATCACTGGTTACAAGCGGAAACTTCTTGGTGTTCCCTCGGAAAAAGGCTCTGGTGATGTCCCCAGAGCGCGCATCACCAACATCTTCTTCAGCGAAATCATTGCGCCCTTGCTCGGCGTTGCTGTGACACTGATTCCATACCTCTACATCAACTCCCGAACCATGTATTCCGATGATGTCAAATGGGCCGCGAACCCCATCCTCCGTATTGCGATCGTCGCTTTCGCTCCCGTCGGTATCAATGCCGGTGTCGCGGGCATGTTCTTCGGTATGGCTTGCTGTATGGGCCCAGTGTTCAGCATGTGCTGCAAGAAGTTCGGTGCTGTCCTCGCCGCTATCGCCCATGCTATCGCCGTGATTGTATTCCTGATTATCTTCCTGGCTATGTTCTTCCTTGAATCCCTCAGTTGGGCCCGTACCATCTCAGGCATGATCGCTGCCATGGCTCTCCAGCGATTCATCTACAAGGTGATCATTTCTCTCGCATTGACTCGTGAATTCAAGAACGATCAATCCAATATTGCTTGGTGGACAGGAAAATGGTACAACATGGGTTGGCACTCTCTTTCTCAGCCCGGACGTGAATTCCTGTGCAAGATCACCGAACTCGGTTATTTCGCCAATGACTTCTTCCTTGGCCACATTCTCCTGTTCGCCATGCTCCCGGCCCTTGCCATCCCCTATGTCGACACCTTCCATTCGGTCATCCTGTTTTGGCTGCGCCCAAGGTACGTATCTCTTTACCCTGGTTTCAACATCTGTACTAACGAGAGATGCTTCTAGCTCTCAAATTCGCCCTCCCATCTATTCTCTCAAGCAGTCCAAACTTCGCAAGAGACGCGTTGTCCGCTTCGCCATTCTCTACTTTGTCATGCTTGTCATCTTCGTCGTTATTATCGCTGCGCCTGTCGTCATGCGGAACACGGGGCAATTGGATAGCGTCCTGAAGGGCGACCTGTGGAAGAGCCTCGGTGTATCCAAGACCAACGCAGTTGGCCTCCTGCAGCCACTGGATCGCGGACTCAATGATACCGTCTCCTGGTACACCGGATCTAACATCCCGAAGGGCTACTCCTCGGGCAGCATCCCGGCAGCCTCGGAGGGCACCGGCGTGTGGTCCATCTAATCGCTTCGGCGAAACGACATCGGAATGCTTTGTACAAAGTTATGCGTTTACTAAAATTCGCTGCATTTTTCTGAACTCACGGGCGCACAATTTGATCTTAATGGATGGTTGCTTCCAAATATTGTTTGTGGAATGACACTTGTATGAAGGAGTCTTCCAAGTCATCCTCGGGGGTTTACCTTCGTTTTTCCAGCTTTCTTTGCTTGTTTTATTTTACACTTCTACCGGAATTAAATTGCATTGCTTTCGAGAAATCCTCTTTGACAATACTCAAGTTGTAGTCCCTAAATTCAATCTACAATCTCCCAAGAACCTGCAATGCCTGTGGCCGAACGGATATGTCACGTGACACGGAGGTTCCCAGGGCTCCGAGCCCCCCGTTTCATCTTCCCTCCATCATACACACCTATCTCTCGCGTCTCTCTTTGACCTATTGCGTTTCTGGTATCTCGCTGGCCTGGCGCACCCACAACTCGCGCGTTTTCCAACCGTCCGCTATGGATCTCCAGGAGACCCAGCGTATCCTTTCCATATACCTGCATGAACTCGCGGATCTATTTCACCGTGTGCCTGGTTCCGCAATCCTCCTCCGCTACGTGAAATCAAGCTACCAAGATGACCCAATTCGTTCTGCCGTTGAACTTTTCCTCTTCCTTTTCGCCGTGCGATATCTACTAGCGCCCAAGTATTCGACTAAACCGGGCGTCGTACCACTCACGGAAGATGAGATTGATGACCTTGTGGACGAATGGACCCCAGAGCCCCTCGTCGGGAGCCCGACGACGTTGGAGGAGATGGAAGTTGATAAACGCACCGTCATAGTCGGGTATTGTACCCCAATCCTTCCCATCGCTTCAGCCTGGCGTACTCAGCGGACATTTTACTGACAGATGAAATTGGATCTGCAGTCCAGTAGGCCCCAAATCGAAACTGGCCAACGGCCGCACCGTTACGAACCTTGGCTCCTTCAATTTTTACAACTTCAATACGAATGAGTCCCTCAAGGAACAGGCAATCCAGACACTCCGCGCTTATGGAGTCGGTCCCTGCGGACCCCGTGGTTTCTACGGCACACAGGATGTTCACATGAAGACAGAAGATGATGTGGCCGCATTCATAGGGACCGCGGCTTGCATTATGTACTCCCAAGCCTTCTCCACAATTTCCAGTGTTATTCCTGCCTTCTCGAAGCGTGGAGATATCATCGTCGCAGATAAGGGGGTTAGCTTTGCAATTCGCAAGGGTATTCAGATCTCTCGAAGCATTGTCCGGTGGTATGAGCATAATGACATGGAGGATCTGGAGCGGGTGCTCGCGAAGGTCACCAAGGAGCAAGCCCGGAAACCCCTGACTCGCAGATTTATTATTACGGAGGGTTTATTTGAGTCTTACGGTGACATGGCGGACTTGCCCAAGATCGTATGTGACCCCGTTAACTTAAGTCATTTTACCAATCATTTTACCCGTGCTTACAACTGTCGCAGATCGAACTCAGACTCAAGTACAAGTTCCGTCTGATCCTTGATGAAACCTGGTCCTTCGGTGTTTTGGGACGCACTGGCCGTGGTATCACGGAGCACCAGAACGTCGATGCTGCCGAAGTTGATATGATTGTGGGGTCACTGGCTGGTCCCCTAGTTGCTGGTGGCGGCTTCTGTGCTGGTTCAGAGGAGATTGTTCACCACCAGCGTATTTCGGCCGCTGCGTATACCTTCTCCGCTGCGCTTCCCGCTCTGCTCTCGACTACCGCCAGTGCCACTATCAACATCCTTCAGAACAACCCTGAGACAGTGTCACAACTTCGGGAACTCACAAAGGCCATGCGTGCTCAGTTGGATCCTCGTAGTGACTGGGTTTACTGCACCAGCGCGCCTGAGAATCCTATCCTGATCCTGGTCATCAAGCCGGAGGTTGTGGCTGCTAAGCGGCTTACACCAGACGACCAGCAGTTCTTGCTACAAGATGCAGTCGATGAGGTACTTACTATACACTGTCTCCCATTATAACCCTCTTTGAGTCCATTTCTAATTTTCTCGCAGTCTCTCGCCAACGGTGTTCTAATCACGCGACTGAAGACCCTTGAGGACAACTTCGAGCCCAAACAGGTTGTCCCGGCAGCCCTGAAGGTGTGCGTCACTACCGGTCTCACCAAGAAAGAGATTGAAAAGGCGGGAACAATCATTCGACATGCGATTACCAAGGTGATGAGCAAGAGGAAGTAATTCCTTCTTTTGCCTCTTAGCTTCTGGTCCTGACCAGATATCCGATGACTGCTCACGCCCACTATGACTTCGGCATCTATCGATTCTCTATTCTCCTCAGTCGACCTACGCCCTAATGCCCCTTCAATACTTGTATTGTTACCTTGTCGATATACATTCTTATTGCATGCCTTGCACGGGCCCGCCTTTTTCTCTCTTCGTTGGCGGTATGATTCTTTACCTGTGCATGGCTTTAGGTTGTTTAATACTATTCTTCTGTCCTTGGCTCTTTGCTTCAAGGATGTGTCTATTTTTTTCATACATTATTCAGACCCGGAACCCCGTTTGTCCTATGGAATGGACGGTATTGCATCATGTTCCGATTTGTTTGCTTTTTTTTACACTTTCGCTATAGTAGTATCCACGGCCACAAGGTCGAATCGTCTGCCAGTCAGATATTAACAGAATCCAGAATTCAAATGTCCCCTCGCCGTTCATTTGATGGTCCTGAGCATCATCACCAAACCGAAAGCCTAATATGTCCGGGCCAGGCTTCAACCCTAGAACTGCCCCTTCCCCCGGCCCCTTCCAATGTCTCTCAATAATATCAGATACTTCTGGCCAACATTCTATGTCGCATTCTTAACGAATCCCTCTGTGTCTCCGAGACACTCCTGAGAATGTGCCCCGCATTCCATCTACTCCATCATCAAGAGCATTCCCGGTCCATCTCCAACTTCGAGCTCTTGTATGATGTCCCGAACCAAGATCTCTCTGCCGAGGAAATCGGAGGCCAAAGGGGTCCAACCAAGCCAATAGGCATGTTTGGAAATTGGAAACTCCCAGATTCCATTCCACATGTCCTCCCCAGATCGAGGCGCTATGCTTGGCTATCCTTGCCTTTACATGCTCTGCTAATAAGTCCACGTAGGTGGAACTCCGTGCTCGAGTCTGTTAGAACGGTTATAATGGGTCCGATCGGCACCATATGCGTGGGTTTCCTTTTCTAGATGATTGCAAAGTTACTCATGTTATGATCGCCGTCGACTAAGTTCAAAGACTAAGTTCAGACCACTTCACTCGAGGGATTTACAGATCAGCTTCCCTAGGAAGAATTCAGCTGGAAATGAAGCGCCTGAGCAAGGCGCTTGTTGGCTTGCTACTCGCATGTGGTGTTTGCGCCAAAGCTGGGGGTAAGAACATCATTGTTCATCCTTGGATATAATCTCATGCTTATACTGGATTTTGCTGATTTGCCATAGTTGAGAAACAATCTCGTGGAGATGTCGCCCAACTACCCTTTACCAAAGAGGTAGTCGTCTGGGTCAATGAGAAGGGAGAGCGTATCAGCACGGAAACTCACTACGTTCAGGCCTTGACCCCTGCACTACACGAGAATGTTAGTAGATAGGACTGTCCCCGAAGAAGAGAAGAGATATTTATCTCCCAGCAGAAGCCAGCCCTAACTCCCCCATCAAAGCAACCCCCAATATCAATCCCAGGCACGGATGGGTCCGGTATAGGACCGGCACATGTTCTATCCAAGAACAACGATGACATGAACGACCACCATATCCCAGCCAAAGGAAAGCCCAAGGAGCTACAACACCCACATGCCCACCCCAAACCGCCCGTTCCTCATCCCTATCCTCACAAGCACCCGCACCCGCACCCGCACGCCCACTTCGGTATCTCCTACTCTCCATACAAAGCAGACCGCACCTGCAAGAACCAAGAAGAAGTAAACCAAGACCTAGACCGAATCTCCGAATACTCCTTCGTCCGCATCTACGGCACAGACTGCGACCAAACGAAAACAGTAACCAACGCCGCACGACGACACAACATGCGCGTTTTCGCCGGCGTCTACGACCTAACCAATTTCCCAGGAAGCCTCAGCGCCTTCGGCGACGCAGTAACAGGCCCGGACGGCAAAAAAGACTGGTCAATCTTCCACACGATCGCCGTCGGCAATGAGCTTGTAAACGCCGGCACCAACTCCGCCGGCGACGTCGTGGCCGCCGTGCAAAAAGCACGCTCCGTGCTCCGCGCCCAGGGCTACAAAGGCCCCGTCGTCACAGTAGATACCTTCTCCGTCCTACTCGACCACCCGGAACTATGCCATGTCTCCGACTACTGCGCTGCAAACTGCCATGCTTTCTTCGATGCTACTCAGCGGCCTGAGGGTGCGGGCGCGTATGCGCTCGAGCAGGCGCGTAGTATCTCTGCGAGAGCGGGTGGGAAGCGTACTATGATTACGGAGTCTGGCTGGCCGCATGCTGGGGATGCGAATGGGGTTGCTATTCCTTCGGCGAAAAATCAGGATGCGGCTATTGCGAGTTTGAGGAAGAGTTTTGATTACCGGAGGGAGGATTTGGTGCTTTTTACTGCTTTTGACGATCTGTGGAAGGAGGATAATCAGTTTACCTTCAACGCGGAAAAGTTTTGGGGGATTCATAGGGGTTTGTAGAGCACGAAAGCTCTGTACAAACCCCTATGGTGGGTGGTTCATTTCCTTTTTGGTTTCTTTTCCTCCAGTCAAGCTAGGGCTTTAGGGCTGGCTTTTGGTCTTTTCCTTCGATGGATTCTTCATGTACATACATTACTTTTGGAATAGCATTACAGTCGAATGATGAAGAACGGTGTATTAACATGAAGCTTGAGATGGTTTCGCTGATGATATTATAATACATTATAGTCTACACTCTATACATTAAAGCAACCTGTGCAAGATGACCCAAGAGCTCAGCGGGGGAAAGCCCGAGTCGCCTGACGCTGCCACGCCTCTTCCTCTGAACGCGCCTCGATCTGATCCATCCACCCATCTTTACGGGTGAGCTCATGGAATGCCTCCTTGTTAGACGGCAAGTCCCAGAAGAAAGTCTTCTCACTTGGGGATTTCCGATGAGCCTCCACGTCCCGGCCTTGGCGAATGATAAGTCCGGTCAACATACCGCGGGACTTGCTGCTCGGGTTGATGCCCAGCTGGTTCATCTCACGGAGGATAGATACCACAGCGGGAAGATCCTTGCATACTCGCCAGTGGTAGTGGATCAATTCATCGTATAGGCCAGATGAAGCACCGAGGAAAGCAGAGACACGGCCGTAGCCTTTGATAGTCGGGCGGAACTGGGGGATGAGCGGGGAATCGCGGAAGTGAGTGTTCAGCAGGCGGAAGGCGACCAGGAGGGTCTTCGGGTATAGAGATACCACGACGGGGGCGACTGGGACGACGGCTGGGACTCGGAGAGGTCCTGACGACCGAGTGTGTGGTTCGGACTGGTCAGTTGTGCTCAGATTCTCTGGGTTTGAAGCCTCCTCGAGAGATTGCTCGTCCAGGTGGCGCAGCATGGAGAAGATGCGCTCTTTGCATACCTCCCACACACCCAGGTCGCCCTTGCCATCCTCGATGGCTTGGAAAAGTGCGAATTCGATGTGCTCTGATTCTGATTTGACGACGATCTCAATCGCCCTCCGCAGGCTGACGGTTACTTCGGCAGCGCTGGCTGTGGCGGGCTCGGAGTAGCCCAGATCACGGAGATAGATTCGCTTTGGACCTTGATTCTCCGCTGGGACTTGTTCTTCCGTTTTTGACTTTTCTTGTCTCCGATGAGAAGAATAGTCGTCCTTCTGCTGCTCCTTAACTTTTAAAGCCGCCTTCTTTTGCCTGGGGTCTTTGAGCAGATTGTTGAATACCGACACGAGCTCGGCCATCTCCGCCTTCTTCTCCTCGCTCATTGGCTTCAATGAGCTCGCCTCGGTAGTTTCCCCATCGTGTTTAAATCCAAGCTGCTCTAGCAGTCCTCCAAATACCATTTTCTCCTGGTTTGTGATCTTTGGTGCTGTTTTCGTTGTCTTCTTCACCGCAGATGGTCTGAGACTAGGCCTTTGGGATACAGATGCTGCTCGTTTCTGTAGGTAGCTTCGTCGCGGTTTTGGAGCTACCTCACTCGTTGAGCTGGAGGCAATTGACTGTTCAGAAGTATTTTGACTGTCGTCCTCCGCTGATGCTTTGTTCTCCGTCGCATCGTTGGCCTCGGCGTTGGTCTGAATGGAAAAAGAGCGCAGGAAACGGCGATTAAATTGTTTTCGGGCCGCGGACGAGAGTGGCGTAAGTGTTCGAGTGTGGTATAGGAAAGGAGCTGTAGAAGTGCTTTTTGAGAGGAAGCATAGCTGGGTAATATTTGTTGCCATTGCCAAGTCGTTAGGTCTGCACTTGCGCAGCCTTGTTCGTGCACTTCTCAGAGTAAATCCAACCTTGATAGAGCTTACTTCTCTCTTCCACCTGTTCAAACCTTGCAACTTGTATCCAAAAAAAGAGAAACGACAAGAAGATTACTTCGTCTCTTTTTTCACAAGCACGGGCTTATCGGCGTTCCCGCAAAGTCACATGATGTCGTGTAACCGGTCCACGCGTGTCGAGGACGTGCCTCGCACCCCCGAGGCGCAAACTGCATACAAATCAAGCACGCCCGAAGACCCCGAAACCAACATGCCAGGGAAAAGTGAGTTGTCGGAATTTGAACAGCAGCGTTTGGCGAACATTGCAGAGCGCGATGCGCTGTTGAAAAAACTTACTCTCGAATCTCAATCCTCGGGGCTCTTCGCAAGCCCCAAGACTCCCGGCACCAATGGCGCAAAACCGAAAAAGCGCCCAACTCCTAAGGTGAAAACCGAGGAAGAGGCCGTTACGCCTCGGCGGACATCCTCACGCCTCAAGGGCATTGCAGCCGAAAGTGAAGTAGCAAAGCGCAAGGCCGACGACGAGTATGAGGCAATGCGCGAAGCGGATAGACTCAAGAGGATGCGCCGGACAGACTCGTTCAGCCAGGCGGATATGTTTGTT
Organism: Penicillium rubens; assembly: GCF_028828025.1. Lineage (NCBI taxonomy): Eukaryota > Fungi > Ascomycota > Eurotiomycetes > Eurotiales > Aspergillaceae > Penicillium > Penicillium rubens. Next base: position 8,905,077 of record NW_026890600.1, read on the forward strand.
TCGGGCCAAAAGCTGAGCGCCGATAGCTTGATCGGCGTAGATGTCATCACCAAGGGTGTTGCGAAACCCTATGAAAGGACCTTCGGAGACGACGAGATTGAGAAAACAACGGACAAAGATCTGAAGGCCCTTCGCGAGGAGATGAATGGGCTCCAATTGTGGGAATCCTGGGACCCTCAACGTAATGGCTATACTCTCTATGTTGACAACCTACCATTCTAACGCATTCTCGACCATTACAGGCATCAAGATTACCCCGGAGCGTGTATACAGCATGGCCTTTCACCCGTCGGAGTCTAAACCTCTCATCTTCGCGGGCGATAAACTGGGTCATCTGGGCATGTTGGATGCCTCTCAGGAAAAGCCATTGGCGGGCGAAGACGACGACGAAGACGACGATGACCCAGACCCAGTCCTCACCACCCTCAAGCCACATACCCGGACCATCAGCGCAATGATGGTCAACCCATCAAAGCCAACACACCTGTACACAGCCAGTTATGACAGCTCCATTCGATCCCTGGACTTGGAGAAGATGGTGTCTTCAGAGACCTATGCCCCCGAATCTACCAACATTGACGAGGCACTTTCCGGAGTAGACATGGCACCCGATGATCCGAACACCTTGTACTGGACTACATTGCAAGGTGGATTCGGGCGGTATGACACGCGAACGCCACGAAAAGACAGTAACGTGTCCAGCTGGGAACTCTCCGAGAAGAAAATCGGGGGCTTCACCTTGTGTCCTTCCCAGCCCAATTACTTCGCGACGGCTAGTTTGGATCGATTCCTGCGGTTATGGGACTTGCGCAAACTCTCGCCGGATGATCCCACTCCAGTAGCTGAACACGAAAGCCGGCTGTCAGTCTCCCACGCAGCTTTCAATGCTGCTGGGCAGATTGCGACGTCGTCATACGATGACACGTTGAAAATCTACGACGTTGGTGCAAAGGGCCTTTCTTCGTGGAAGCAGGGCCACAAGCTTGGAGAAAAGGACTTTGTCCCCGATACGGTTGTCCGCCACAACTGCCAGACTGGCCGCTGGGTGACCATGTATGATTATCGCTTCTTCCCTTATGTTTCCTCCCTTTTGTGTTTGCCGAAGCACGAAGCCCTAACTTTCTTATAGTCTCCGTCCTCAATGGCAGCTGAACCCGCAGTCTCCCATCCAGCGGTTCTGCATTGGCAATATGAACCGTTTTGTCGATGTGTACAGTAGCAGTGGTGACCAGCTCGCCCAGCTTGGTGGCGACGGCATCACCGCTGTTCCTGCTGTGGCTGTATTCCATCGTAGCAAGAACTGGGTTGCTGGGGGCACCGCTAGTGGCAAGCTCTGCTTATGGAAGTGATGTATTCTTCGCTGATATCTTTACTGCTGTTTCTTGCAGCATGTCGCTGCACAGCTTATTTGCTAATTGTTTTGATATGTGTTTCGATCTTCTTTCGAAGCGGTGTTGTGGGAGGGGTGTTGCCTAGGGTTCTGTTTAACCCCTACTGTCTTGTTATGGCCAAAGGTGACATTTGATATGTGTTCTGATCCGATGTACAGAGGTACTCAATGAACAGCATCTGATGTTGCCATTTCTATCTAATAACAGAGTTACAAGCACTGCAATTGTGTATCAACTTTCCAAAACGAAAACACCAATCCATTCCATCTATTGGAAGAATATAAAAAGAGTAAAAGGTATTTACACGATGGCCACCATCTCCAAAGGAAATCCAAACACAAAAGGATCAAATGATTCCTCAGCACGACGAAAAAGGAGAAAAACACAAGAGCCTCAGCCGAGTTCAAAATCAGATCGTGTTCTTTTTTTCCTTTCCCAAAAAATCCAGATCCTTACTTTTCAGCTCTCTTTGTTTTATCTTAGAGCTGGGCTGGGGGAGATGTGTATAAGGGAGGGGGCCATGAAACACACAATCAAAAGAAGGAATGGGTATCAACACCATGACACATGCTTTAGAGGAGAACATAGACATATAGATGACCAAGAAGAACAAAACTCGAGGAGGCAAGATGGAAAGGGGGAGTTGAGAGAGAGAGAAGGGGAGAAAAGAGGAACGTTGAAATCATGAGCACATGGAAAGAGGTAGGAGAGGAAGAACAAAATCAAAAACGTGTAAGGATAAAAGGAGATTGCATGGGCAGACATTGGTGCATTAAGATTCATTGCGTAGATCCTCGTGCGAGTGGTTTTGATTCTGGTCACGGTCCTTGGCCTTGCGTCGGGAGGGTGCAGGAACAAAGTCAAAGAAGCGGTACTTGCTCGAGGAGGACTCTTTCGTGACGCTGGCCCTGCGTGCCTTGGAGGAATCGGAGTTCTCGAGCGAGTAGGTCGAGGAGTTCTTCGAGCTTCCGGTGCTGTCGCGTGGGTCGGACCAACGTGGGATGGAGAATGGAATGCGGCTTTGGTCCCAAGTCGCCGATGATGAGCTTGGGGGTGTGTCATCCTCGGCATCGGGGACGTGGTCAGTGGACCGGCGGGGAAGTGCAGGACGCGTAGCAAAGTAGCCAATCGAATTGCGATGGCTGCTTGGGGCCGGTGCAGTACTAGTTGACGTTTCTGGCGCCGGGGTACTGGGTTTGCTTGAGCTTTCGTCGTAGAAGGTTACGGGTCGTTCCATCGAATCCACCAGTGCTTCCCATTTGATCTCAAGGTTCCCATTTGGCCGCTCGGCTTGCTCTGCTCGTCTGAGACACTCCTCAGTGCGTGCCTGCAAGCGAAGGGCTTCTTTCTGGAACTTAGCCAGGCTAACGTCCAGCTCGGTCAATTCGTTGAGTCGTTCGGGGGAGATGTCAAGCCAGACACGTATCAAGTTTGCGAAGGAGCGAGCATAGTCAATGAGAAATGGAAGGCTAGGGAATCCCTCACGCGATGTGGGCGGCAACCGCCCAAGGATTTGGATGGGAGTGGTGTAGGAGGGTGTGACGACAGGAACTGGTCGGTCGGCGGGGATAGCACAAACCGAATCAACAAAGTCCTTGAATTCCGAGCGATGAGCGACGAGGAATTTGTTCATCGGTTCCATCCAAGGTTCTTTATTGCCGAATGTTGTCATATTGGCCAGACCCTGCAAAGCTTTGGCAATGAGGGTCAAAGTTCGCTGTGCACGAGGACGAGGGTGATCTGGAGGTGGTTAGCAAAAAAAAAAAAAAAAAAAAAAAACACCAAGATACGGGCGTATTCTATACCTTTCAAGAGGCCGAAAAGCTTCGGGTTCAGAATGGCCGGGCAGAAAAAGCGTAGGAACAGGAAACCAGAAACACTACTGTACGTCACAGACCGGAGGAAGTCACCATAGCGATCGTCTGCACATGCCCTAACATGCCGGAAGATGCGGCGCAGTTCTGGAGGACACCTCGACGCAGATCCCGCAATGGAGTTCCACACGCTTGTAGTGAGGGCTGTAAGGTTTCGCCAGTTGCGATCAAGATCCTCATGGCGTGGAACTCGAGATGGATCGACTTCGCATTCCGGATCGCTTTCATCGATATCACGTAGTCGTTCCGCGATAGTCTCCTCCAAATACTGCTTGCCCAAACGACGCATGTGAAGATCGAGGGCCTTGGTTAGAAGTGAGTTTCCACGAAACAAGAGGTTAGCCTCCACAGTGGCCGTCCTTCCCATGTCCCTGACAAGGACCTCGCGCTCTTGACTAGTCTCCTGTGAGTTGTTCGAATGAATCCTCGTCGTATACCTCAGCCGGTTGGTGGTGGATTCTTTGTGGACCCCATCGATTTCATCTTCAACCAAGGCTGAGATCCATTCCACCGTTGACCCCGAGACCTGGTAGATGTTCAAAAGCATCTCGGCCAGGTGATTTAGCTCCGATGACATCAGTTGTGCCATGTTTATTGTGAGGCCATTGGTGAAGGAGTGGAGAAGTTCCGACATCGCCGAGTACTCATCGGACATCAAGACAACGGTTTCCTCCATCCGGGCTCTCATGAACATCTCGCCAATTGCCTGGTCTTGATTATCCAGGATAGGCCACCACTTTTCGATATCCACGCCGGCTTCCAATTCTTCAAGTCGCAGGTCTACCCGTCCGAAGATGATGTCATTTGCAGAAATCTCGATCTCATCCAGCATGTTCATAGCACTCACATCTTGATTGGGTGCGTATGTTCCGTTGGCGACAAGTGTCCAGTCTCTCTGTGTCGGATTAAGAGTTTTGACGAGGATAGAGGCTTGTGATAGTACTGGCGGCAGATCAGGGAAGAGGAAATCTTCCCGCCAGAAAGGATTCATGGTGCGATATTTCACAGCAGTCTTGCCACGAATTTCCCCATCTAGAAGCACCTCCGTGTAATAGTCGCTGGCCTTCGAGCTTGAGACAGGCATGCCATGTGATCTTGATGCCTTTCGGCTCCGGGGAGTGTCTTCCTCTCTGGCACGAAACAGCTTCGCCTCCACAATTTTCAAGCTCAAGAATCGTTCAATCCGGAACATGTCTTTGGTCGAGGGTGGGTCGGTGGTCTCAGCTTCTGGCGTTTTATCGGGATCCTCTCCCTGAGACACAGGACCGTAAAGTTCTGGGATTGTGAATGCGCGGAGAAGCACAAACCATACCTCAAAGAGAACGCGGCTTTCAAGAGCAAGGTATATAGGCCGCAGGTTGGAATCGGATACTGGGTGTGCCGTATATTGAGGGTAGATAGCAATGCAAAACTCATCATCCAACACCGAGGGGTCCAGTTGCTGAATAGCGCAGCGCGATAATTGAGATAACTGCACACACGCCAGGAGAGCCACGTCGGATTCCGTGTAGAGTTTAAAAAAGCCGTTTTCCTGTAGTGTGCAGCTCACCTTCTGCCATGAGGAAGAAAGGGCCCTTGACTGTCTGTACGTGGACACGCGGCGTCCGGACACCGGCATTGCACCGGAAGCAGACGGCTTGTCCCATAGAAGCATCTTGCCAACTTTGATGATAGTTGCATCCTTTTGTGCCGCACTTTCCGAGTTGCGTCGACGTTCGGGAATCCGGCGGTCTCCAATCACAACCTCTTGAGGCTTTGTCATCTTGTTCTGAACACCTTTGGGCCGAATTGGTTGCCAGCAAAGTAGAGCTGCAAGCCAGGAATCAAAGGTCTCGTTCACGTGAGGTCGCAGTTGTATCCCAAGCCCAGAGGTAAATGTGTGGACGCTCAGATAGGTGCATTGGAGCTCAGGATCCCACAGTGTACGAACTCGACAACCACGTAGATCGGGAATTAACGTTTTGGCCAATGCCGGCTCCCCCTTGGCTTGGTAAATGAGACTTCCAGTAGCGACGTTAATGGCGCAGTATCCGGATGTCCAGGCAGTGGTTGAGGCTGTTCGAAAGGATAGGATTCCATGCATTCTACCACAGGTAGTCTTCATCAACTGCAGGATCTTTGTTGCTTCCGCGCCCGAGAGGGGTGAGGAAAACGAGTCTTGATTTTGTGCTCCACCGGCGACCAGGCCGGCAGCTTTACTCAGTCGATGGCGAGGGACGGTCTGGCTGCTGTATTTCGGGGTCTCAATCGACGGAAAACCGATGGATGACGAGGGATCTTCAGGCAATTTTGGTTGAGACGGACTGGCTGTGTTAATTGACCCGACCCGCGTTCGAGCTTTGAAGGTGCTAGGGGTGATGTCGTTGCGTTGCTCCTCAGCTGCCGTTGTCCGCGATCGCGCCCGTTGACTCCTTGCTTCCGCCGGGGGATCTTCTTCGCCTGCCCCAGATGAGTGCTTGTTGAAATCTCGGCGACGTTCGGGTTCGTTGGGCCGTGGTCGTACGGTATTTCGAGGCGAAGAGGAAGCACCCGTGAGGTGCTCCGGTTCGGATAAAGGGGAATGGTTGGCGGGGGAGTGCGACTCTGGCGTCACAGTTCGAATGCTAGTGTCTCGGAAACTGTCGGGATAGACCATACCATGCCGATCCCTAGATGAAGACTTCTTGCTTGCACGCCGTTCCACTGGACGACTGTATAGTGCTTGGTGCATGGAGCTCCGCTTGAACGCGTTCGGATTCTCGGGGTCCATCTCGTTCGGTTATAGACAGCCCCCTCGACAAGCGATGGACACAAAACGAAAATGAAACTCGTCAATATATGAGGAAAGGAGAGAACAGATTCACTCCCTACTCGCGCCCAACACAACCTCCCTCGAAACAATCGGTGAAAGAAGACCTTGTTGGCACCCGACGTATGCGGCACGGCTGCGCTTGTATAATTGAGAGTCGCTTTTTGTCCAGGAAATTGTTATGAGACCACATGGAGTCCAATGAGAGGTTGGGTATCGGGGTCGCACATTCGGTCCAGGCGCCGGAAGAGGGGAAGGAATGGGAGACCAGGACAAAGGAGGCGCGGGTCACCGTCGTTTGTCTGAGAGATGCAGGAGAACCTAGCGAATGCGGTGAGCGTCCAATCCTCCGGCCAGTCGATAGTGATAGTGTCGCTGTCAGTGTCAGTGATAGTCCTTGGGAAAAAGCGACCCGGGAGAAATTGGTGGGAAGGGCGTGATATCATTATTATAGGAGGGAGGGGAGGGGGAGGGGAAGCTGAGAGGGTATAGGGATTAAAGAGATGCGCACACACCTTCATCAGTCCCTTTTGAAATTGGGAGGTTTTGATTATGCTCTCTAGGAGAGGGTGTTTGTGTGTGCGTATATGTGTCGCGGATTCCAGCAAATGTAGGCCGCTTTGGGACGGGGGCAGAATGAGGGGAAGGGCTTCAAAGAAAAAATATTCCCCATAAATGAAGAATCGAGTTGAAATTTCAACGGGAAGATACGGTGAAGATCGCCAACCGCCAGAGGAAAAGAGAAAGAGAGAGAGAGAGAGAGATAGAGAGGGGAGGGGGAGGGGAGAGAAAGAAGTGGATAGCGGAGCTGAGTTTGTATAGGGGAAAAATAAATGAGGAATGGCAATGGCAACACTTGACCCTTTTACACATATGGTCTCTGGAGTTTTCTTCAAGTTCTAATATCAGCTATATCTCTTTATTCTATAGAATGTTTTAGGCTACATCGATGACAGCGCAACATGGATGGCATCACCTCCATATACATCCAACATACATCCTAAATTATCCCCAGAGCAAGCTCGGACTATTGATCTGCTCTGTACTCCGTACATGGAGATCCAAATCCCGGCCTTTTAGCTTTCAGCCTTTAACCGAAGATACCGAGTATATATTGCACAAGCAATCGGGGCTAGGGAAGTACCTAAGTATAGTAAATAACGTTTAAGCTGAACTTGAGAACACCAAGATCAATAGCTTTCCCCAATTCACTAGCGTGCATGTTTCCCCCCTTCCATTCGGATTCCCGATGGTCTTAAACTGCCGAGAGACTTTCTAGAAGAGATTACTGCATGGCGTCTTTTTCGCTGACTCGCACTGGCTAGTGGACTACCGGACTAGTGGAAATGGGGCCACTAATCTCGAGTCATGGGGGTTATGCTTGAGACATCGGTTTTTGGCCGTGCATCCGATATATTATATGAATTTATTCAAGTCCCGCGATTCCCAGTTTCCACATACTTGCACTTACGAAATCCGTTTCCGTATGGCCTGTTCTCTGCAATATGCAAACATCCCAACGTGGTGCCCGGGGCGCAGATCCTGGTCCTAACTAGAAGTGGGTACGTACAGAACCTGAGCAAACACTCACGGGAGTACGGAGTAGATACAATATACCGATGATTTGCTCTGCACAAAGTTGTAGTCGAAGTCTCCTACTAAAACAGATTGAGGGAAATCCCCGAAAGTGGAGCCAAAAATAAGATCTTCGACCAGGATTACAGACTCAGTTCAGATTGAGGATAATGGGTGTGGATATACGTATAAGGACATCTGGTTTTGAAGAATTCAACACAAACTAATAAATCAACATAACATAGGAAGATACCAGGATAGCAATAATATAAGCAACTTCTACTACTTAGGGAAGCCAGTGATCCCGATCTGAGGCTATAAAAGCAACTACTCCACCCACGTCGGAGCTACCTAGGTAGCGTAGGAGGATACATACGGAGGGTTGCCAATGGGGAGGATTACTGGAAGCAAGGCAATGATTTTTTCTATAGAGATTGTACAACATGAAGACTGTTGCTTCAAGGTTATTAATCCCATAAGTCTCCAGAATCAAAATTCCCAATCTCACAGGCTGTCGGCAGCCAGTCGTCCGGCGACATAAGAGACAGACTAGAGTCATTATGAATAACTTCTGAAATCCTTGAGCTATACACACACACAGCCTAAAACAAACTGATGTGCCCAATAAAGGAAGTAGTTATGAGTTCCAATGGGTGCAGAGGATGATAACCTTTGGAAAGCTTAACAGGTGGGCTGCTGACCTGCAGCCCACGTGACTGACTTTTAGATAACTGCCTGAGGCGCCAAGCCCGTTCCCCCCTTCTTTATGTCATCATAGCTATCAGGTCTAGGGAATGATCACAGCTCCTGGGGACTGTTACCACGAGGACTAGGTCAGATGCATACTTCTTTATAAGCTGATACAATTATCTTAATCAGGACACATACCCATTTCCCACCCGATAATACTCAGCCTGCTGTATTGATAGCGATCCTCATTACTCCGCATTATCAAGCGTCGCTGGATGGCATTTCATCACCACTATCACTGGCTTCTGAAGCTGTTGCCATGAGTGGTCTGACTATAGCCTTCAGTCTGATTCAAAATGATGTCTTCTAACATATTATCACGATTCCTACCCCCAACTGGCTCACCATCGGTCTACGAGACTATTCGCCAACATGACGCCGGGTCCGAATACTCTGATCTCGAAGAACGTGCGGGCTTGGTCATAGAAGACCAACAGGAACAATATAGTGACCGGGAACTGGAGGATGCACTAGCCGATGCACAGGATAGTGAGATAGTCAGCCCCAGCACTGCGTTGCTCAACCAAGCACGGTCGGTCAAGGCACCTGAAGAGCGCGCTTCTCCATCTGGCACCCGCCGTCGCAAGTCGTCCCGGCCTCGGTGGATGGCACAAGAATCGCCACTCGGCTATGAGCTCGATGATCATGATGAAGATGTTCCTCAGTCTCTGCTGGTAGAAGGTCATCACGAAGATCTGAAGCCACGGTTACCTCCTCCTCCCCAGTCTCATAATCGCTCGGATCGACGAAGAACCCCGAGTCCTGGCCCGTCCTCGCGACCTACGGAAGCCCGCTGGAATGAACGAGGAGTCCATCAACAACCACCGCCAAGTGAAAGCGGTCATCCCATAGGGAGATGGTTTACTGGCCAACACCCCGGTCTTGCCAATGTTGACCCTAAGAAGAAAGCAATGTGGCGGTGGGCAAACGTCGAGGATTTGGATAATTTCTTGAAGGATGTCTACGTATACTTCTTAGGCAACGGAATTTGGTCTATTTTGTTGACCCGGGTGCTGAATCTCTTGTAAGCCGATATTAATCCCCTTTTCAAAGAATCATAGGAGAATCTGACAGTACACATAGGACATTTGCATTCGTTGTTGGTTTCTCGACATTCTTAACCAACTGCATTGATTATCCCAAGGTCCGGCGGAGCAAGACTCTGAATGATATCCTCGTGCCCCAATGCACAGCGAATATGTCCGGGTCGTCCACATTTTTGTTGTGGCTCTTCAGCTTCTTCTGGATCGGGAAGCTTTTCCAATACCTACTAGACATCCGCAGGCTCAAACACCTGCATGACTTCTATCTCTACTTGCTCGGCGTTTCAGATGCCGAGGTTCAGACGATTTCCTGGCAAGAAGTGGTCAGTCGGCTGATGGCGTTGAGAGACTCAAATCCATCTACCGCGGCGGCGGTTTCTGCCAAACATCGAAGATTCCTGGGCAGCCAGTCAAAGCAGCGCATGGACGCTCACGACATTGCTAACCGCCTGATGAGAAAAGAGAATTATATGATCGCTTTGGTAAACAAGGATATTTTGGACCTCACTCTCCCTATTCCATTCCTCAAAAATCGACAACTTTTCTCCCGAACCATGGAATGGAATCTCAATCTTTGTGTCATGGACTATGTCTTTAATGAGCAGGGCCAACTACGAACCCTGTTCCTCAAGGACACGCATCGAAGAGCACTGAGTGATGGCTTGCGTCGGCGCTTTATTTTCGCTGGCGTCATGAACATTTTCGTAGCACCCTTTATCGTGGTCTATTTTATGATGCACTACTTCTTCCGGTACTTCAACGAGTTTAAGAAGAATCCGGGCCAAATCGGTTCCCGCCAATATACACCTATGGCGGAATGGAAATTTCGCGAGTTCAATGAGCTTTGGCATCTCTTTGAGCGTCGGATTAACATGTCTTATCCATTCGCCAGTCGCTACATTGACCAGTTTCCCAAGGATAAGACCGTCCAAGTGGCACGTTTCGTTGCTTTTATCTCTGGGGCTCTCGCATCAGTGTTGGCCCTTGCCTCGGTGATCGATCCAGAGCTCTTCCTTGGGTTTGAGATTACTCATGACCGGACTGTGCTGTTCTATCTTGGTATTTTCGGAACAGTCTGGGCTTTTGCGCGAGGGCTGGCACCCGAAGAGACCGACGTCTTCGACCCCGAGTACGCACTCCTGGAGCTGATCGACTTTACACATTATTTCCCGTCCGGATGGAAGGGCCGTTTGCACAGCGACGACGTGCGGAAAGAATTCGCAATTCTCTATCAAATGAAAATTGTGATATTCTTAGAAGAAATCTTGAGCATGATTTTCACTCCTTTCGTCCTGTGGTTCAGCTTGCCCAAGTGCAGTGACCGGCTCATTGACTTCTTCCGAGAGTTCACCGTACACGTTGACGGTGTAGGCTATCTCTGTTCTTTTGCAGTCTTCGACTTCAAGAAGGGCACCAACGTTCTCTCCCAAGCCGGACCAGGGCGCCGGGACCCTGGCAAACAAGATCTGCGCACCGACTACTTCTCCACTAAAGACGGCAAGATGCTAGCTTCCTACTATGGCTTCTTGGACAACTACGGTACCACTCATCAAGCTACCAGTCGGCGACCATTCCACCCACCACCAACCTTGCCAACCCTCGGATCGCCCACTGCAGGCGGGTTCGGTGCTCTTCCTGATCGCCCTGACCATCTCCAGACACGCCTTGGGCCGACCCCTGGTGCGCCATTCGGCCCTCAATCAATGATTGGCACCTCTAAGCCAAGGCAAATGGGAGGATTCGACCACCGCTCTCCTGCCCCGTCCATCCTGCTTGACCCGCACCACCAACCCTCGACCACCGGCTTCCGCGCCGCAGCCCGAATCGCCCCTCAGCAGCACCAGCGCTCCCGGCTCGGACGCTCCCATCATCCGTCAACGGATCCTATCGACGACGAGGAAGAACCGCTATCCCAAGACGGCCATGATTCAACAACACGGCAGTCCGGTGCTCGTACAGGCACTTCCAGTGCAGGTGCAGGCACTAGTGACAGCAACCTCGGCGATTCTTGGCGCATGAACCCGCTCAGCAACGACGAGGATGAGGGCGATGAAGGCGAAAATATTGACGCCATCGCTGGCGGGGGCGGCGTTTTGGGCTTAATTCAGCAGTTCCAGAAAGCTAACACCGAAGGCAGACGGACAAATGTGGGCATTTAGATATCCGTTCTCCATGCATCTTCTAGGACATTGGTAGGCCCAGGAAGACCATAGCTTATCTGCTTCAGACACGATATCTGACCATTTCATGCGGAGTTCAGTGTCACCTGGCGAACGTTTTTATGCTTCTCTATCGTGCCATTGTCTGTTATGATGTAATTAGTAGGTAGTGTGTTGGTAGTCGTAATGCACACATATATAAGGTAGAAATATGTAAATATGTACAGGATGGCCGTGTGCATAATGCACATCAGAAGGCACTTATATTCACGACTGATATACCCCAGCACCTGCACTAACCCTCCCACGTTTCTAAATATCGTTCTTGCTGAACATATCCTGGATATACAGCTAATAGAACATACCAACTTTTCATTGCAATGTCTGCATAAACGTAGATGAACATAGCCAGATGCTTAGAGAAATTCATCGATGGAGAAAGGCTTGGCGCCTTGTCAGAGTGGGTGCCACAGGTGGTTCGAGATGCTGACCATCAGACAACTGCCGACGTGCAACACAAATCATAAAGTACCAATGTACTCATATGCAATTGATGGCTGGAAACTAAGATCCCGATCGACTATAATATTGACTCATGGTTGCCCGCGAGTTCTTGGATACCTTCGCCCATTCTAATATTAGCTATGTTGGTGGATTTATTCTCCTGACCCCTTATATAGAATACCAGCGGGCCCCGGGCCGACGCTATTCACATGTCAGTTTTATTGGTTCATAATGCTGCATCAAGATAATTATACTTGAGCATTATGTATAGGGTATATATATTCTCCCGAATTGTCGATGCTCCACGAGCATGCAATATCACACAAAATATCGGAGTGATATGTAGGCTGCAGGGGTAAGTAGCACAATATGTGAGGTGAGCCCTGTGGAACACGTTTTGAGACGGAGGCAGCACTTTCATCTGGGCTAGTGGAAGAGTCGATTGATGATAGGCCAATTTGCAAACCCTTGCGGGTTGCATATAATCCAGAGTCAAAGTCCGGAATCCGGGGCCAATGATCGGCGTCGACCAGCCCTGTTCATACGCCCTAAAATGATGGCGTCTGGCAATCCCCACTATGTCTTGAGACCCGAGAACCCCGGTCTTCCTGGGCATGGAATTGTTGCGATTGAGATCATTGGAGAATAAGGAGATTTCTTTCTTTAGATAAGAGATAGAAAGTCAGAAAACCACAAAGGAAGCAGCATAGAATGGAACAAGCTGAAGATGTCAAAAATAACAGCAAAGACCAAAATAGAACGCGGAGGCTCTCGCCTGTGGATCTTTTTACTTGTGGAGTCTCGTGATTTCATCTGGACTTGGCTAATTTCCTAAGTTGTTTTTCTTCATTCCTCTTTCCTCTCCTTTATTTTTTTTTTCATTGAATAAGAATACAACCTGAAGGGTGACCGCTCGCGATGTTTCGAGCTCGCCGATACCGAGTTCTGGTCATATTCGCGGCGGCTGTTGTCTTCACATTCTTCCACTTTGCGCGGTCACGCGATTGGAGCTATACAGTGATTGAAAAGTCTACGGGCGTTCATACACCCGATGCTGCCCATCCGAATCAGCCCGACGCACAAAAACCTGAAAACCCGGCCGTTGCTGCCGCCATCGAGGAGAGTCGAAACCGCGTGCTTCCCGATCCCTACCGCGGCTCCACCTCCCCACCACAGCCAGAGAAGATAATCTCGCCCGTGGGTCCTAACAGTGGCTCAAAGGATGGCGGCCGGTTTAAAGATGCCTCGGACATTCCGGTGAAAACACCCATCAAGGATGACGCCAAAGACTCCACGAAGGGCTCCACGAAGGAACCCGTGAAGGAACCGGCGCAGGTGGAGAGCACCGACAGCTTGGCACCACCTACAACGGCGAATACCGATAGTTCAAATGGGGAGGAAATAGATAATGGAGGGACAGGCAGAAGGGCAGCGGAGCGCCCTGAGCCTGGTATTCCCACGGCCAAGTGGAGGAAGTTCCCAGAGCGGTTCCCCGTCCCTGCAGAGGAGGTGATCAGGCTGCCAAAGGAACAGCCGAAAGCAATTCCCAAGCTGCAAGCGAAGTTCAAGGATGAATCGAGCTCTGACAAGCAAGAGCGTCTGCAACGGCTTAGCGTTATAAAGGCCGAGTTCACGCATGCCTGGAAAGGTTACAAGGAGATCGCAATGGGACATGACGAAGTCAAGCCTCTGTCGAAGGAGCTTGAGGATCCATTCAATGGGTGGGGGGCGACCTTGGTTGATTCCATTGATACTCTCTGGATTATGCAATTGAAGGATGAATTCTCCGAGGCTTTGGATGTGATCAAAAACATTGACTTCAAGACATCACTGAGAGCAGATATTCCGATGTTTGAGACAACCATCCGTTATCTTGGAGGTCTTTTGGGTGCCTATGATATTTCTGGTCATCGATACCCGGTGCTTTTGGAGAAAGCAGAGGAGCTTGCTGAGGTTCTCATCGGTGCCTTTGACACACCTAACCGCATGCCGCACCTTTACTATCGCTGGGCCCCGTGAGTCTCAATTTATCTCTGATTATCTATGGGCGACGACTGACCAAATCCTTTCCAGAGAGTATGCTGCGAGACCGCATCGGGCGTCTTCCCGAGCTGGCCTGGCTGAGATTGGGTCGCTTTCCTTGGAATTTACCCGTTTGGCTCAATTGACCAAGCGGGACAAATACTATGATGCGATTGCACGGATTACAAACGAATTGGAGAAGATTCAAGATTCGACTAGCATCCCTGGACTGTGGCCTCTGCGGGTCAATGCACAGGGATGTTCTAAGTACTTCAAGAACACACCTAACACACCTCCACGTGATAACAGTCCTACGCGCGAGCAGCACGCCGCTAGTACAACCGAGAGCGGTACTACGATGACCCGCAAGACTTACGCTGCACCGACAGACCTTGAGAGTTATTTGAAGCTGATCCCGCGCGACACGGACGCTGACATTGAAAGACATTCCCAAGCTGCCAATGATACGCGAGTCGCGAGTGAACCTGGCATTCAGGCACGGGAGCAGACTACGCTATCAGCAGATCAATGCAATGGCGGCTTGCGTCTTCCCAATTCACCCCGCGATAACGAATACACCATGGGAGGAATGGCTGACTCGACCTACGAATACCTTCCCAAGGAATACCTGCTACTGGGTGGCCTGAACGAGCAATACCTGAATATGTATAAAAAGGCAGCCACTGCAGCCCGTCAGACTCTTCTCTTCCAGCCCATGGTGAAAGGTGGACGTGATATCCGATTCATGGCCTCAACTACTCCAATGACACCTGGAAAGGTCGCAGAGGTCACTCCTACTGATCTTCGATACGAAGGCGCTCACTTGACATGTTTCGTCGGCGGCATGTTCGCCATAGGAGCCAAGGCCTTTGGCATCGATGGTGATCTGGAACTTGCAGGCAAACTGACCGACGGTTGTGTTTGGGCTTACGAGTCGACACAGACCGGAGTGATGCCTGAACGCTTCCGCCTCTTGCCTTGTGAGAAAGGCTCGGCCTGTGAGTGGGATCAAGCCCGCTTTGACGCTGGCGTGGCACGCTACTCGCGCGTAGACCCCGGGGCAGGACATTCGTTCCGCAATGGAGAGACCAGCTACGGACAACGTGTGGACTTGATCGCACACGATCCACAGCAAGGATCCGCGAGCGGGTCAATTCCCTTGCCCATGCCGGGCTCATTAAATCCCCACGAGAGCGATGTGTTGGCCAAGCGCGATCGCATCGCATTGGAAAAGCGTGCGGAAGCATCGTCCGTTGCTTCAATTCCGACTGCTAGTCCCAGTGGAACTGATCTACAGAACCGAGATGCACCTCGTTCATCTTCATCGCCCGCTTCGCCCCACATCGCTGAAGTCGGCAAAGACCACCTCCCAGCAGGCATGACCAGTATCCCGTCACCGAACTATTACCTTCGGCCCGAGGCAATTGAGTCAGTCTTTATCATGTACCGTCTGACTGGTGACGAATCTTGGCGTCGCAAGGGGTGGCAGATGTTCGAGGCCATCTCGAAGTATACCCGAACGGAGCTTGGCAACGCCGCCATCCACGATGTCACAGCCCAGAAACCGATCCATAAAGATACGATGGAGTCTTTCTGGCTGTCTGAGACACTGAAGTATTTCTACCTTTTGTTCAGCGACCCTACTGTCGTAGACTTGGATAAATATGTTCTGTAAGTGATTGACGTAGCCCTGTAAACAATGGACCAACAACTGACTTTTACAGAAATACCGAAGCGCATCCCTTCCTGCGCCCGACTGCATAATTGTGTTTTGCATTTTGATACCAATGGAAGTTCTTCTATAACACGTACATAGTGTCGATGATCCTCGTAGTAATGTAGTGCGTACCTTAGGGTTGACCCGCAGTGGGACTCTCGAATTCCCCCCAATTCCCCCGCCCTTCAACTCTCTCCAACTCTTCAAACCGGCACATAAACCGGCATGAGCTGTCTGACGGGAAATGGAGCCTGAGGTCTCGGAGACTGAGTTCTGGACTGGTACGGTGTTCTCAGCCTGTTTTCTCCTTTCAAGATAATGCGACAATGACAATTGACCGGTTCTTGCAGAACTTCAAACGATCGTCTCCAAGCCTTGTGACTCCGAAGACCAGATCGACGACGCCCTCCGAGCTTATCTTAATCTAACGACTCAACACAAAGGTAAACGACACCTCGATCTCCGAGAAGCGATATCCCTATCCCGACACAGTCCTGCGAACAGCGCCACGTCCGCCCCCAACTTTGCTTCCACTGCTTCCACTGCGACTAACACACCCGCCCTTCCCTAGATGAATACCTCCGGTCGGAAACCGATATCGCCCGCTGTTCCTACAAGCTTTTTACGTCGAGTATCTTTGCCACACATGCGGACTACGTGCGACGACAGATCCTCTACGGTCTGTTGCAGGACGATGACCCGAATACCCTCCACTTCATTGCATCATTCATCCTCTTCGACGGACGACAGAATGAAGTTGTGCTTCAGATGCTGAATGAGGAGGGCGCGTTTGCGCGTCTCCTCGAGCTTATACAGGCGATGCGGAGGGCGGATCTAGACGGCGACGCGGGTCTCCATCGCTTGTTGATGGATCTTGTATACGAGATGTCGAGGATACAAAGGGTCAAAATTGAAGACTTGGGTGCGTCCTGGATACACAGGTGCTGCTGCTAGTAGCTGATTATGGGATTGTGTGCAGTTCTCGTGGATGACGATTTCATTCGCTGTCTCTTTGATATCATCGAGGACCTCTCATACGATGTTACCGATCCGTATCATTATCCCGTGATTCGGGTGCTGGTGAGTACTCTCTTCGGGCTCATTTTGGTTGGAATGGGATTGACAAATTCCACAGCTGGTTCTGAACGAGCAATTCATGATCTCGGCCCACGATCCGGTGGATGGCCGACCCACTGGTCAATTGACCAACAAGGTTATCAAGGTCCTATCCATGTATGGTGGGATGTACAAGACATTCGGAGAGAACATCATTCTTCTTATCAACCGTGAAGGTAACGGGCGATCCTCCTGTTCAATAAATCCGATGACTGACAACATGCAGCCGAGACGTCCCTCCAGTTGCTCACATTGAAGCTTCTCTATCTCATCTTTACCACCCCCAGCACATACGAGTACTTCTTCACCAATGACCTACACGTTCTGGTCGATATATTGATCCGGAATCTGCTTGATCTACCCGAGGAGGCCTCGGCACTGCGACATACTTACCTGCGTGTTCTTTACCCGCTTCTAGCTCACACACAGCTACGACACCCGCCCCACTACAAGCGCGATGGGCTCCGAAGACTACTCAGCGTTCTTGTTCGGGGCCAAGTCTCATACGGGAACGACCCAGAACATGAGAAAATCATGCATTTCGAAGAGGTCGATGAAACGACACGTCGACTTGTCGCTCGGTGTTCGACAGTGGATTGGTTGCGCAATGCCGAACAGACCGACGCAGCAGAATCACAGGACACTCCTACACAGGTGACAGCAACTACAATTGATACTGTCCTGGACCAAGGCGAGCAGCATGCGTCACCCGTAGACATCGGCGAACCACTCGACGCCCCTCGCACACTCTCGCGAGCAAGCACAATCGCTAGCTCACCTGACACAACATCACCTACGCGAATGGACTCGTATGGTTCGTCCAACGCACCTGGGAGTCGGAAACACAGCTTAGCCCAACGGCTTGGCATGAACCTGGAGCCCGCATCCGCATCTTCACTGAGCGTTCAGGCCGTTGCAGCACAGCACGAAAAACCAGGCATAATCACTCCCAGCCGCAAGGACGGAGTCCCTGCCGCCGCTCCCAATGGCGAGACGCCAATAATCAAACCACCAAAGGTCAAACCAGAACCACCGAAATCTCGCCGCTGGCGCGGGCGCCGTCTGGCTGTGGATGAAGAAGAGAACCACTCTGCCACAAGCAGCGACGGAAACACTATCCCCGAAGGTGTCGAAGTCAGCCCCACCACCACTTTCACCACCAACACACCACCGCCCCAGACACATGCCAGCGATCGCCGCGGCTCCGGGTCAGGTTCCACTCTTGCGCCCCCGGGTTCACGGCCGCGGCGGGCCGTGTCGAATCCACCCCCGGCCCTCCCGCCACCACGCCGTTCCAACTATAGCACACCTTCCTCAAGTCACCACCGGCCCATAGCCGGAGCAGGCCGACATGGGCAGGCTCCACTTCCGCCGAAAACGCGCCGTTGGGGACGTGGCAAGCCCCAGCACGGACAGAGTGACTCGGTTGAAAGCGGGGCCAGCAGTGTTAGTCCATCGAAGGAGCCCGAGACTGCTGAAAATACCGCCCTGCCCGCTCAACAGGAACAGTCCCCAGAGGGCAGTGTAGTTTCAGATCCGTTCTCGCCAAAATCCCCAACAATATTGGTGTCACCGTCCGAGACTACTGCAGACAAGGCAGACGCCCCAGCCAATGGTGCTGGCAATGACCATGCGCCTCTCAGTGTTGAGGAGGCAGTGCAGAATGTCTCTCTGCACTGAGCGTTGCTTCTCGATCTGCTTGATTCGCTTTATTTTCATGATTAGATATACTCTTTGCTCGTGGCTCATTTTCTGGTTTTCTTTTGGCATCAAGCGCGGCTGTTCGGGTGAACAGGTTGGGACATAATAGGTTATGTCTCTGGTTATATTGCATGACATGGATATTTGTGGGGACTCCAGCGAGGACTGGATCCCAGAATAACAAATAGAGTATTTTCGCTGACAAGAATGGAGTAGTTTACAATAATATATAGTAAGAATAAAAGTACAAATCCATCTCCCACCGAGCAAAACCTGCCTCAGTTGACTTCCCTCGAGGACCTCAAGTAGGCGCTCGTCATCAATACCAAGAATAAAGAGAGGCTCATTCCAAAATGACCTCAAATCTTCAATCCCCAACTTCGCCCCAGCCCAATGGCAGTATTCCACCCAAACCCAGCACACTGTCCAATACCAATAAGCTTATCAGCAATCACCTTCCGATCCTCAAACCGACGCTCCACGAACGCCTCCGTCTCCACAAGATCCGGCGTCGGGTCACGGGTCATAACAACCTCAGCACTGGCATAGATAGCCGACACCGCAAGACGGCGCGTGTACCAAGTCGCATCAACAGCATCGTCACCAGAAAGAGTAAGGATATCCGAAGCGAGGGCGTGCAATTCCGTAAGAGAGAGTGGGATATTAGCAAGAAGGGACATTTGCGCAAGAGCCTAGCAAAACATGGATTAGTATGGACCTCCAATTCCATTCAACATAACAATGTTCGCATTCTGCATGTATCCCCTTCAAAGAATCTTAAAAGAAAAGAGCAGAAAGAAAGAGAAAAAAAACTCACATCCTGCCAGACACCCTTAACCTCCGCATTCATCCTCAATCTCTCCAAAATCAGTCCCCTCACCCTCTCCTCAACACTAAGCTCATGAACATCCTTCCCTTTCTCCGCCGCAATGCGCCGGAATAACCCGCCCTCCTCGACCTGACCGCGTAGCAGACCCCGTCGACTAGCAAGCCAGAAAAGGATGAGGTCGAATTCCGCGCGCGGGAGTAGCTGCACTGAGACGTCGAGGAAGCCGGCGTCCCGCGCGCCGAGGGTCAGTGCCGTGGCTGTGAAGCCGTGCGCGGGGACGTGGGCTAGCGCTGAGGTTAGGATTGCTGTTTGGGAGTTTGTGTAGGAGTGGTCTGGGAGCCTGGCGTGGAGGGCTGAGTGGTAGGTTCGCTGGGGGAGTTGTCTGGGTTTGCTTGTTCGGGTGGTTTGTGTTGGACGGGTTGGGGTGGGTTGGAGTGTTGTTATGGTTATTGCTCGGGTTTGGCGGATGGATTGGGGTAGGGAGGGGGTGAAGACCCTTTTTGGGAGAGTGCGGGTGAGGTAGGCCATGGTTATGGTGTGGTTGGGAGGAACAATGGAGTGGATGTGAAGATGCGATTGTTGGAGATGGGATTGGGATGTTGGTCCGTGCGTCTATAGTATAAGATCCAATTGGATCTGTGTGTAGAATCAGATGTATGGTATTTAGGCATGTTTTACACACATTTTGATTGCTACATACACATGTACATATAAATAGACTTGACGTCTATAATTGCTTTGTGTCTATCCATGGCTGTGCCCCTTTTATGGGACACACATACTAAAGATACAAGTGCTACCGAAAGCTACATACTTAACCACATTTTCAGATCGATAACATTGGGATCTCAAAATGGGATCATTACATGACATTAGTGGTATACTAAGAGCTCTTATTGAAGTCCAACCTTGGAATCGTAAGTGTAGCTATATCCTGGAAGTAGGTCACTACTAAGGACCTTAGGTCCAAGGTTAAGAGAAATGGTTCTTTGTATCGCTAAATGCAGAACAATAAGTGTCACGTGATTAGAAACGAACATTGAAGGTAGGTCTGTAAGACGAAAAAGGGCTGGTATAAATAGGTCCACCAGGAAAAAAGAGAAGATGGAAAAAGCAAAAGCGCGGCGGGAAACGAACGGCGACGCCATGGGCGCAAGACAAACCGGCAACTTACCCTTAGACTAACGCTCTGTAAGCTCCAATACTGAAATACCAATTCCTGAATGATAAGGGAACTACAAGGACTACGGAAAAGAAAGTGGAAGAAAATAGCTCATTTCATTTTGGAAGCAGTTGATCAGCCCAAACGGGCACTCGAAACCCATTTTGCGAGAACGAAGCCACGCAAGAACTGAAATGGGAATAAGGGAATCATGAACGAAGAAATTGCGAAAGAAACAAGCCAGACGCCCCCCTGTCAAAGAAAGTGACTAGGTAAAACACGGACGAAAGCGCTTTACATGATCTGGTCCTGGGTCAGACCGACGGCCGACTCTTGGCCTTCCATCATTTCTTCCGGAGCAGGGCCGGCGTTCATGTACTTCACGAAGGTGATGCCCAGAGGACGACCACCGTACTGGTAACCAGAGAACTTGGCTGTGGGAGAGAAAATATTAGTATGTGGATATGGCAGCTGCAATACAAATGAGACATACCAATCGCAGTTTCAGCAGTGTCGGGAGTATCAAATTGAACGACACCAGTACCGCGGGAGCGGCCGTTGGGCTCGTACTGGATTTCAGCGCGCTCAACTTTACCGATGGTGGAGAACAGGTCGATCAAGTCCTCATTGCAAGTAGACCAGGGCAACTGGATTCAAGTTAGCATTCCATATAGTTGCCCATTGCGTATTCCCAAAACTTACGTTGCGAACATAGATGACGGCGCTCTTCTCGCCGTTCGAAGTGGCATAATCAGTGAAAGGGTTGGGGGGTCCGGAGGGAACGGGAGGAGCACCGTCAAATCCACCGGGGTAGCCACCGTGGCCGCCAGGGGGACCACCGAAGCCGCCACGTCCAGGGAACCCGCCACCGAAGCCTCCGCGACCAGCGAAGCCTCCACGGCCCATGGGACCGCCAAAGCCGCCACGACCGCCAAAGCCACCGCCAAAGCCACCACGACCACCGAAGCCGGGGCCACCACCAGCGAAACGATCTTCACGAACTTCAAGAGCACGACCCTGCCAATCATATCCGTTAAACTGCGCAATGGCGTTGCGCGCATCATCAGGAGACTCGAAAGCAACAATGCCAGAGCCCTTGGGACGTCCGGTAGGGTCGGTGTGCACATCGGCACGGATGACGGCACCCTGCTGGGCTGTAATACGGAAATCCGGGTCAATTTACCGTGCACTCACACTAGACAGAAAAGTAGGAATCCAAGTCCAAGGGGCGTTTGATCTGCACTTACCAGCTGAGCGGAATAGATCCTTCAAGTCTTGCCAGCCAACGTTGAAAGGAAGCTACACCGAACGGTCAACAAGGCCTGCCAGAACTTAGCGTAACGGGGGCTAAAAAGAGGGGACAAACGTTTGAAACATAAATCTGGCGGACACCACCAGCACCTGGGGGGCCTCCGAAGCCACCACCGAATCCACCTCGGGCACCGGGGCCGAAATCTCCGCGTGGGGGACCACCAACGAAACGGGGCTCGGATTCACGGTCCTGAGGACTGAGGTCAGTACTTGTAAATCGCAACACCATGGATTCTGCGGACACATACCTCACGAACATAAACAAGGCGACCCATCAAGCTCTGGTTGCTGAGCGTATTCACAGCGTTCTGTGCTTGGTCCCTGGTTGCATATTCCACAATCCTAGTAGATATGTTAGCGAAGGCGTTCAACTGAAGAAAGACAAGAAAGTACTCACCCGCATCCCTACAATATCAGGACAGCCAATGTCCACCCGTCAACCCTACACAAACCACGAAAATCGGGGGAAATAGAAGGAACTAGCCCCTCTACGTATAAGCGCCCACCTTCGACATTCCATTAGGAAGAAGCAAAACATCGGCAAAGAGAACTTCTCCAGCTGTAAGACACGAAATCACAACCCTGGTTAGCTTCAAACATTCCAACAAATCACCATTCCCAATACGCGACCCTGCTCACCCTGTCTCATAAAATCCTTGAGATGATGCCACTTGACATCATACGAAAGGTTGCCCACATAGACCCGGCGGTCTTGCTGGGACGAATCGCGAACGGTCTGCATCATATTCTCCTTGGCAACGGTGCGGTCCTCAAATCGAGCGGGGGGTATCCACTGCGTCCACCGAATGGAGAGCCTGAGCCTGGGGGTCCAGCTGCTGCTCCGGAAGCACTCAAAGGGGATCGCGAACGGCGCTCGGAACGACGGTATTCGTCACGCTCACCGCGGCTGCGAGAGCGACTGCGAGGGGAGTACGAACGGCGAGTGCGTCGGGGAGGACTGCGAGAAGAACGGCGACGGGGCGAGCGAGACCTCTCACGCTGGATGTGGTCAGACATGAACAAAAGGTAGAAGAAGGCGGTCGCAAAAGCGGCGCAATGTTATGATTTTGATGGAATGGAGATGGAAAGGAGCGAAAGACGTGTTCGTGTTCAGTAAGCAATCGCTACCCGTGGAAGGCGTAACCCGAGGGGGGTCGGGATCCTCGGCGTTGGTCAGGTGACCACCAGCTCTGAGGGGGGTGTTTGTCTCATATGCAATGAGGACCTCCGGGGTAGGAGCTTGGGGCCACTGGCAGATCTTATTTGCGCACACATCGCAATTATTTGAAATCGAACAATGCGACGGTCAAAGTGGTTTCCCCTTCAGGCCCATAGATCTCCAGATCTGGAAGATATCCGACCTCGAACAGGCATGGCGGTTTCCACCCCCGCACCAGAGTCTTCCGATCATCGATACGGACTTGAGTTGCCATGCGCGACAGTGGAATTGTTTGTAGAATCGGGAAATGGGAAGACAAAAAGGAAACGAGGTTCTCGGTAAACTTACTTGGTATGGTCGATAGACGTCGGCTGGACGGATGAGGCTGTTAGCGGAGAATCTCAAGAAACCAAAAAGATAGAAAGGAATAGGGAAAAGAGAGGAAGCGGGGGAAGATGAAAGGATCAGGCGTCAAGGTTCAACGTTTGGGTGGGAGACAAGACACGGTGATTGGGCGAAGGCCTGAAATGACCGGGGACCTTCGAGTGTACCAGGCGGATGAGAGTAACGACATTGAAACGAGTAATACAAAGATACGGGGAAAAAAGAGGACACGAAGAACCTACCCATGATTCCGGGCTCGATGGAGCGTGGAGGTAAGAAGATTGAATGTAGTACAAAGAAGAAAGGTGGGGAGATGAGGAGTTGAAGAGATAAATAGGCAGAGGTGTTTGTCCACGGGTTGGATTCCGGATCGTTACAAAGACTCTTGGGGAAATATCATGGAGAGAAGAAAATACAGAATTCCGATATGTACTTAGAGCACCTCGGGCAAAACCCGTCACCGCCTCGGCATATAGCTTAAGATTTGAATTGTATACATCTGTATATAGCTATAATGGTAGTTAGGAATGAATCCATTAGATGATAATGTAGATATACATTCCCTCTTTCATCCCGAAAGCCAAGGACAATAACCCAAACTATGATTTATGTACTGCACTTATGTACATCTATGTACGGAGAAGGTCCTCCAGGGCTGACCATACAGAGCCTTATCGCTCTTATCGTGCATCTCAACAACCTGCGCGCCAACATACAGTGGGCATCTGCACTCATGACTGGCTGCACAGCGTATTTCAGTTACTAAATTGCCACGGCCTGTATCCTTTCGAAGACTACGTCAATTCAATGTTTCACCTGAACCATATTCATTTGTAACTTAAAAAAAAAAAAGAAGCCGAAGACTTCAATATGAAAACCTCGAACAATAAGTCCCACCGGGAAACGAAAGAAATGGGTGCTAAGTGCCCAGCACTGGGAATCAATAAACAATCCACAAAATCAAGAATCAAGAATCAAAGAAATCCATTGCGCCACACCCCCTGCCGGTAAAACGAACGCCGATGCAGCACTTTTATGCTGTGGAGAGACGGGACCTGTGTGGAAACTGTCCCAACGAGAGGATCAAGACGCCTTGAGCGGACAAGGACGAGTTGTTAAAGGGCAAGGAGTGGTACATGTACAGACAGAAGAGAATATCGAAGAAAATAGAAAAGATGGGGTAAGTAAAAAATGAAGAGACAAATGTGGAGATGAGGAGAGAGAAAGAGAGGGTTAGCGACCTATGCTGCCACATTGGTACGAGGATAACGGCCAGGCATCTTCATGTCCAGGGCAACAGTGTTGTCTGTATTGGAACGCAGCAAGTCGGATGGAATCTTGGCTGCACTGTCTGACTCCGGACCTTGGTTGATAGATCCATTCCCAAGGCCATGGGTCTGGGTCTTAGGGAGCTCGAGCTCCTGGTCATCTACCGAGGTAGGATTGGTATTGTTTGTGAATTCGGTCGCATTAGTGTTCGTAGGTGCCGTAGAGACACTCTCCCGGCGATCAATCTGGGCAGGAGCGGAGTGATCGCGACGATCAGCAATACCGACACCCGCGATGGCGGCGAGAGAAGCCTGGTCCCCATCAGACCGGATCTCGCGGTCATCCTGGTTCGAGTTTTCCAGCTGCTGGCTCTGCCTCTGCTTGGCCACTATCACGGACGGGCCGATCCAGTCGCCGTAGTAGCTATCATGTTGGGTAACTTTGGGGCGAGTCTTTTCATTGGCCCCTTCGTTGGACCCGTAGCTTTGGTAGGAACTGTCTCCCTCGCGGCTAGCTACTGGTCGCAAGTTGTCATCAACTGCACTGGACCCGTCGGGGAAGGACCCAGTAGCTCCTAACATGTCTCTGCCAGCGGAGCTGTCCCCGCTGGAAGGTGACAAGGTCCCCTGGAGGTTCCGGTCAAGTTGGACGTCGCTGGGAAACGCCCCTCCAGCCTGGCGCGAGGATGTGGGTCGGTCTTGAGCCATGACCGCAGAGCCCGCGGAGTATGGAGTGCGGTCGGCTTCGTCATCTTCCATTACCTCGTTGTTCATCGACCTTCCACTCACGCTGCGGACGTGCTGTCGGACGAAGGCATTTCGTGCCTCCCCCGTCATGTTGCTCAAGCCCTCGATATCTTCATACCAGGACATCATGGTCTCGTGAGATTCGGCGCGGAAGACCCATGAGTGGCCTCGGTGCATTGCGCCTGTCTGTCGACCCTTCAGCATGAACTTGTGGGAGCTTGAATCTTCCTGCGAGTGGGAGCCGAGTTTCTGCTCCGGCAGATAAAGCGACATGACGGGCGTCTGCCATGCCACACGATCCGCCGACTTGAACTCGTGGAGATGCGTCGGCGACAAAACATACCTGGAATCGATTAGAAAATGGGTTCAAACCGCACCAAAAAAAAGGGGTACTCACCAGCCAGGAGTATAACTCTTGAGATACTTGCTCTTGCGCTCCAACATCCCAGCCCGGACTTCGGCAGCAGCTGGATGACCCTTGCCAAGGTAGGTGATGCTCTCCACATCCCGGAGAGGAATCCGGGGGTCAACGAGCTCATCTGTGTCGGCGACAAACTGGTTCCACTCGTGATCCTGGGGCATGGAGATCGGACCCGCCTGAAGCTTCTCAACAGTGTCAAGAGCTTCATTGGCTTCACGTCGGAGGATACTAGCATAAGCATTGTATGCTTTTTGGATCTCGCTCACGACAATCCCCTCCAGTTCACGACCAGAATTCTCCAGGTTCAAGAATGCCTATGAAAGCAACATTAGACAGGCAACTAGTATGAGGGGAAGCCATCACAAACCCGATGCAAGTAGTTCTCCTCCTCAATCTGTTTCTCGACCTGTTTCTCCACGTGCAGGCGCAGGATGAATGGATCACCTTTGCCCGATGTCGCAGAGGCATCGGTATCGACAAGCCCAAGAGCCTCATGCAAGTTTCGTACAGATCTGCGCGTGCCGTCGATCTCCTTGTTGACGGTATTCTTGAAATCGCCCGAAAGACTCTTGATCTCCTTAGTCTTCTTCTGGAGATCGCTGCGGAGGCCAGTCAATTGGCTGATGACCTCGACCTCCACTTCAACAGCTTTATTGGCCTCGGTGTAACCCTGTCGGTGGAAATTTTGGAGGATCTCCGTCGCATCGGCCAGACCACCCGACTGAAGCAAACCCGGTGGAAGAGTCTGGTTATTAACGACACTCGAGGCGGAAAGGAACAGCTTCGCTCTAGTTTCGTATGATTTCTGGACCTCCTTAAAGAATAGAATCAAGTCCTTCAGGAGCTTGCGCCAAGCTACCAGTCCGCGTCAGTAAAATATCCACAATCCCGCGCATTGACGGGAGTAAAGCTCACCTCCAAACCGATTCGCCAGTACCTCGGTCGGGTTGCCGTTAGTAGGAACCGGAGTCACGAAAGCACTGCTGAGATCGTCCGAACCCTCGGTGTGGTACTTTTCGCGATCACCCAAGCTCAGACTCCTCACACTTCCTGCGCGCATGCTTCTCCGGCTCCCATTGCGTCGCAAGCTCCCCTTCTTGCTCAGCGAGGCCTTCTTCCGCAAGGTACCCGAACGGGATGGGGTTGGGGATCGCACGTGCGACATGGTGGAGGCAGACCGCTGCACTCCAGCCGGGCCGTCAAACACTGAGCTGCGGTGACTGGCGGTATCGAAGTCCTCTTTGAACCGGGGGTTGTGGGGAACCTGCGACGACTCGAGGGCGCCGGAGCTGTAGTATGCTGATGTGCCGGCGAAGGAATTCGGTCGTGACAGGGTAGAGCGCGGGCCGTACCCGCGACTCAAAGCCCCCGGATCGTTGGGGTGCGGGACCATGTATGCATCCTGTGAGGGCGTCTGTGGCCGCGCGGCCATCGCCATATCTGCGGGAACGTGGGATTTTATGGTTTATGCAGGTTTCGGAAGATAAGTATCGAAGCAGAAGATCGAAATTTAATCGAAGGTTGAGAGTAAGAAATTTTTAAAGGAAAAGAAAATACGAAAATCGAGGATAATAGCTCCAAAGAGTTCACAGGCCTAAGAGTGGCGTCTTTTTGGTTACCTAGCGAACGGAGCAATTGTATGCGGGGGAGGTACTGAAGCATAAAATTTTGCCCCACTCAGTTTTGAAAATAATAAAAAGGAGAAGATCAGGAGAGATTGGGCTGCCGATATAGGGCAGAGCTGGCAAAGCTGGGGAATTAAAGCGTGAGGAATTTCTGACGATGACGTCTACGAGATGTGAGATGGTGACGAGCAAACCTTGGAAGAAACTGGGCTCTCGGGATGTCCGGGACAAAAGAGAGGGGGGAAAAGCCATTTGACTTCTATTTCTCTATATCTTCATGGTTGACGTATTGGATCGGAATTTAACGCCGTCTAAAAGTATTTCATTCGAGTTACTGCAAATGGTAACAGGGACTTCTATACATCATCTATATGGTTGCCTGTAGTGGCTGAGGGACTCCGCCCCCTAAAAGGGAAGAGAGGAAGAGAGAAAGACAGAAACTATTGGAATAAGATTATTATTGATGAACATGATCCACTCGATCTGTGGCTCATCGATGGGAAGAATAAAAGGGGCTGATAGGTACACTTCCCCCCTGATCATCTAGTGATGAACAGTGCATGACGTCGGGATCTGGGGGCAGATCAAACTTGGAACGTTTCCCCTTCTACCTATAATACACATACCTAGGTAGGTATATCCAATATTCAATTTCCCGGCTCATTCGGAATACTACCTGTGGTTCCGTTTATGCGGACCATAACTATTTCCTTTGGACTCTTCTATCTGAACTGTTGTAAATCCAATCCCGAGGTACAGGGGAATGGTTGCTCGTCATCATGTGATATGTACATGTAAGTCATCAAGAAGCACATCCATGGATGGATCCATCCATGGATGTCCACGGGTCAGGTGATATCAGGTCCCTACATGTACCTACTCTGTCTTTGACGTATGACTTTAGGAAACTGGTTTAGCTAGCTCAGAATTGACCTCGGCATACCAGGGACGTTATACGTGAGATATCACTCTAATTTTATTTTCAGTTGTCTTTTTTAGAGACCTTTCTTGTGTTTCCTTGTGTTATCACCTTCTAACCTTCCAACTAAAGCACCTGACATGTAATGAATAAGCGCTGAGTACGTCCCTCGGTTGCAACTTCCTCGACAACATAAAGGTTGCTTCGAGGAAGGACCGACCTGTTCACTAAACCATTCCAACTCCCTTTCTCTTTCGACCCAAAACTCGTCCCACTCGATGAAACACAACTGACAAAAATGTGGGCTGAACTATGTCCCGAGTTTGAGGCAATGGCACCGTCACCTCTAAGCCGACTTGCTATATCGGTGGCATCAACTGAGTCTCGTGGGAAATCTAACGATTCTCAGAAGCCCGATGATCACCTTACTTGACGAAGCAACAGTCAACCAACTGCAAACGCTTCGTGATCCATACTTCCAGCCGACAGCAAACAACAGGCAACATCCTGGGTATACAACACATTAACGCCGACGATGTTGACAAAAAGGCCCTGGACAAGTTCTCGGCTTGGTGTAAAGTGGGTTGGCACGACGAAAAGCCGGAATGGAATGGGTCTACCTATTAGAATAAAATACGGCATTATTCCACTAGACCAACACAAAAACCAAGGTTACTGTATATGGCCTAATGGAAACCATATCCTAGTTTGACACTACCTTTACAAAATTTCTCCCCACGAAGTTGCACGCCGCAATGTGCGCATTGATTCCACACAAAACCATGAAGGCGAAGAGCGACTCGTGGATATTGACGAGGAACATGAAAGCAAGAGGCTTAAGCAGCCCTGGAGGATTCGACGGGGATGGACAAGGCGGGAAAAACAGCTGCAAGCAATCTCGATCCCCAGCAGAACCGCGGTCGGGCTTTCAGAAACGAGTGGGTTTTAGGACCCGATCTGAACATGTAGGAACTTTGAAACCAATTCATCATTATGTCCCTGTATTTGATCGTCATGGACGACTCTACCAATTGTAATGTGCTTGTATCCTGGTTTCTCAACATTGAAGGCTTTCAGATGGAAAGAATGGGGATTTCCGAGCACGGTCGAAATAAAATGAGTATTGCGTTAGGCTCTTACAGTGTATGGGCGCATGACATGTTTCTTCTAGCTTGGTAAGTACGTAGGTATGTATTTCGCAATGTTCCGCTTGTTTGATATACCCGTGCTGTTATTGGCTCCTGGCTTGTCCGGGGATATCCCCTCATTCGGAGTCTTGTTGAACACCAGTGGTACATGCCTTGGTACCTGCCTGCATTAAGATCAATCTTTGTTGAGTTCCATGCAAATGCTTCTACAGAATCTTATATTCAGATTTGATTGCGTGGCCTGTACTAGTAGGTTCACAGCCCGGTATACCTGAGATGGCACAATTGCTGGTCCAAACTTGAAATGTGTATTGTTTTGAATTTCCTGGGGACTGAAGAAAACCAAATCGGATGGGCGTGTCCATGCGATAGGCAGCGTGATATGGGGGGATAATTTACACAAAGCAACGGGAAAAGGCGGACTGAGAATAATATAGGCTTATGATGCAGGAACTGGGGATGTGGGAACCTCAATGCCGTAGTTCGCCTTGAGACGCTCCCGGCGTCTCTCTTCGTAACCAGGGCCGTAGATACCTAGTAAAATTAGTACTCGCAGATAATAGCGCTCATCCGGATAGGAAGCACATACCACGTCCTTCGCCCACTTCCGAGATAGTCTGCTCTCCGGGAGTCTGGAATGCCTTGCGCAACGCCGTCCGGCGGTCGAACTCGTCCACCGATGTGTCCTTCTGGTATCCAAACAGGGTGCCACCGGTGTACTCGAAGGCGGTCATGGCAGACGACAGGGCGATACCATATCCGAGCACAGCGGGGAGTGTGCGGACTGAGGCAAACCCGATTATTAGCTTTAAATACATAACCATAGACTCAATTGAATTCAGAACTTACCTCGGAGACCGAGAATGGCACCTGAGAAGAAGCCACCCAGAGCGACGTTGTAGTGGTCCTCCTTCTCACGCAGGTTGGCGGAAGCGGTCTTGATGAACTCATAAGTACCACCCATGGCCGCTTAAACATGTCTAATTTAGCAATTGATCTATCAATTCATATGTAGAGAAGCCCATACCAAAGGTAGTAATGGTACCACCGCCACGGACGAAGACGCCCAGAGTTCCGACGTTCTGTTTGGTGAGCGTGTTCTGCACAGCGGCGGCGAAGAGACCGACGCTTCCGGTCAGCGCGGTGGCCTTCATGGCTGCCGAAATGGCGTCCTTGGGGTGGTAGCTGTGGTCTTCGCCGTGGTGCGCCATGATGTGTGTGTGATAGCAGGGATGGACTGCTTGCGGTATGAGATGTGGTTGGCGATAGGATTTTGGAAGTCAGCTTTCTGCCATCCCTGACCGCCACCGCCCACCATTCCAACGGAGCTCTACATGATTATGTTGATACTTCTTTTCACGGTCGAACGTTTACAACAATTTGTTATCATCGAGGATCCTCTTAGATGCTGCTTGTTGTTTTCTAAGAGTGGAATTTGATCTCAAAGCTGTCCATTTCACGGAGGAGAGAGTTATAGAGCTTGCCATTGCTTGCTGCCAAGTGCAGTGGGCTCCCCGCTGTCTCTCCGCATACAGTGGCGATTTCATCATTTGTCAACATCGCCATCACAGCTGAGCTGTTACATTGCACGCTTTTGTGAGCTTTGATAAGAATCAACCCTTTGGGAGGATCAACTCTGCCATAGCTTCAAGACGAAGATCACAACTGTGTGAGGCCTTCAGGCCTGAACACCGTACTTCATGGCGTCTGTACAGAAGGCCGGTAAGGCAGCAACCTGGATCAGCAAATCTGGAATATAATTTGAGCAAACGCTTACGACTGTTTTTCATCAATCATATAGGAAAGACCGCGCCGCGTCTCATTCATGATGTCCAGCTGTATGATGCAGCGCACGAACCAGACACAGGCCGTAATCTCCTCTCAGTAACTCCGCCCATTTACCCAGAAGGCTACAACGGCCCACCCGGATTCATATCACCGGAGGCATGTCGACACAACTATGTTTTGAAAGAAGACCAAACCTTCATGTCTGAGCCAGAGCACCGGAGAAGGCCAGGCACATCATCCAAAGTCTCAGCCATATGCGCAAAGTGCCGTTATCATCTCCAAGTGGTGGTCAACTACACCAGCCACATAAGCACATTCAGTCAGAAACAGGGGAAACACTTGCATCATTTGGTCTACCAATCAGGACGGCAGAAGAATGGTCTTGCGTTGCCCGAAGTAACTCCTAAAGGGCAGGTTGCGGAGACGTACCACTACCAATGTTCCTACATTTCATGCTCGGCTATGGTATCTTTGCGGATCCTTTCACCAATTCTGAGTCCGGAGTCCATCCGCTTGTTGACCGATAAAGACTTGTTGCGGAAACGAGCTGAGGAGGCTACTGCAACGTATCCTGAGTCCATGGAAGGCATGGGTGATCCGCAGCCGATCAATGTCTTGGATAACCTGCGCCTGTACATTACCAATGCCCTACGAAATCCACAACGCAGCAAGCCCATCTCCTCCGTCAATAAGAGGTTCATGCATTCCTTCGGCGTGGAAGGTGCTGCTTCTAAAGAATTGCTTGAATTTCTAGAATTCATGTACAATAAGGTTCGTAATAATTACATGTCTTCTAATTGCCCACTGATCTCATTTGGTTTCATGTCGCTGACGAATCGATCCAGGATACCGGGTGGCACCCGCCTAAACCGACCACTAACGCCGAAAAGCCTTACCAAGACACGATGCGTCTCTTTCTCGACGACTTGCTGCATGAGTTGCTAGTTCTGATACATCTAAGATCAGTCTCGGAAAGAAAAGGATTCCAGATTCCCAATCTTCCTTCATCCGCCATCCCCACTATTTCCTGCGCTCTAGAAGCGCAAGACTGTTCGTACACCGTGACCTTTAGCCCTAACTAATTTAAACTAATTTCTGTTCCAGATCCGGAAGCTATGCGTTACAAGGAATTCGAGATGCCTCATGCTCCGTTTGTACACCCTATCTTTGAATTGGTAGAACTGGATCTGACCCATGTTTCCTTAGTTTTTATGAAGACTTGGGAGTCATGGAGGATATGTCCTCGTCAGCTGTGGTCGAAGCATACGATCGACAGGTCTTAACCGATCCTGGCAGGACCCCGATGTACTTGTCTGCCCTCAAGGCTATCGGCTTTCTTCGTGGTGGTCAGGACAAAGAATTCATTGACGTAGCTGTCCAGGCAGCTTACGAACAAGGAAAGTACGCCGTTGATGACGTTGTCAACGCGTATCAGTACTTTAATCTCCACTTCGATGATCCAAATCTCACCGAAGACAGCATCATTGGCAAATTCTATGCCTTCGTCAGCTCGACGACACAAGATACTGAAGCGCGTCAGCAGTTGTGGCGGATTGGCGACTCCAGGGGAAGTTCGCGCATCAAAGCGGCATCAGAAGATCGTGTGTTGATCCAGTCATTTTGTCACCAAAGTCGAATGGGTGCTAATTTTTAACAATAGGTGTTTCTACTGTTGAACAAGCGAATGTGTTCTTGGGGGTCGAGAATCAGACCCCCGATGATTTTGTCATGACTATGTACACCGCAAAGGTGTGTTCTATGAGCGCTTTATTTGTGGGTTGAACGCAAGTTAACATTGGCATCAATTAGGTCAATGACAATCCACTTACCAAAGAACTGGCGAAGCGCGCCGTGGCACTCATCGCCGAGTCCCGAAAATCGGTCGCATTGAATCATTTCATCAATACTGGAGAAATGATAGCTGGTGAAATGGACATTGGCGATGCGTACCGTCTACTCCAAATTCCCGATCGAACTGTCGATGATGGAGCAATCATAGCCGCATATACAATCTGCGTCGATGAAAACCCAGGGGATGCCGAAAAATACAATCAGGCACTGACAATCATTGCCAAACAACTGGACAGCTCAACATTGAGGAATATGGCAGGTATCTCCAACGAGCCGGATAGAAGCATGCAAGATTGGCCAGTCGGACTACAAAACATCGGCAACACATGCTATCTCAACAGCCTGTTGCAGTTTTATTTCTCCGTCCGTCCTTTCCGTGAATTGGTCTTGGATTATGAACGCTTCCAAATGGATCTCAACGACGAGGAAAGCCTCGCAAAGAAACAAGTGGGCTCGCGAAAGGTGACGAAGAAGGAGGTTGAGCGATCTCAGCGGTGTAAGTTGCTTTTGTCGGTGCCAATGGCTATGTCTATCAAGCTGACCCTTTCCTTTTGCAGTCCTTAGCGAGCTCCGGACTTTGTTCCGTAGCATGATCAGCTCATCAGAAATCTCGGTTACTCCCGGCCAGGAACTTGCTCGGTTGACCCTGATTAGCCCAAGCAATGAGGCGGCGATACGTCGTCGATCGACGATCACTGCCACTAGACCCGAGATCCTCGGTGACATCAACGGTGCTCCTATTCTGGGACCCCTTGGGCCTCCACAGACCCTCCTCGGGGGTCAAATGGAGCCAGTCTCATCATCTAGTCAAGTTGATCCCGCACCTATTCAAAACTCAACCGTGAGCGATGACGGCAGCGATGCAACGTTGGTTTCTGATAATAGCATGAACGATGCACCTGGACTATTTGTTGAGGACAAAGAGAACAACCCCCCGGACTTGGACCAGCTGTCGGATCAAGCAGAGGCAGGATCTCCCCAGGACATGAATATCGACACAGACGACACTGCATCGGCCAACGTACCCCCGGCCCTCCCTCCTCGGAACGTCCCGCAAGTTGATCGGGAAAAGCAATTGAAGGAGGAAGTAGAAATTGGTGCCCAGCAGGATGTGACAGAAGTCATCAACAATGTTCTGTTCCAGAGCCAGTGCGCCATCCAGCCTCGAGAAATTGGCGATGACGGTGAGCAGCTTGACCAGGTCAAGGAGTAAGTTATGAACAATCGTCTACTAAGTACCTATGTTAACCCTCCTATCAGCCTGTTCTACGGCCAGACCCGCTCTTACATCTCCACCGAGAAAGGCACACGTTCGAAGAACGAACGGTGGTGTGATATCAAGGTTGATGTTGCTCACGGATCTCGAAACATCTACGATGCCATTGATGGGGCATTTGATATTCAAAAGATTAGTGTGGACAACTCTGTGGCTGAGCAATTCGCTTCCATTAGCCAGCTTCCCCCTGTTCTCCAGATCCAGGTGCAACGGGTCCAGTTTGATCCTGTGAAGAAATGCTCGTTCAAATCTACAAACCATCTCGGGTTGCTTGAAACTATCTACATGGATCGATACATGGACACCAAGAATCCCGATATTGTGGATCGACGAAACCAATGCTGGGAGTGGAAGGCATCTCTGAAGAGGCTCGAGGCTCGTCGGGAAGAGCTTCTCAGAACAAAGGTATCGAATACTCTCAGTCGATGTTCCCCAGGTCTATATAGCTAATCTTTTCTTTTCTACAGGAGGGTGCGGGCGTCGACGTGGCAACATTGTTCCGTAGAGTCAAGACCGCGCTACAAGATCTAGACTCTATTGAAAACGACACCGAGACCGGAACCGGAACCGAACTGGAATCTGATTCGATGGACGCCGTGGCTAGTACAGAGTTACTGGACAAACTCGAGTGCCTTGCCAATAAAGCAGAGACCGACCTGCAAGGTAAGAGTTCTAATACCACGGTTTTTTACATGGAACAGGCGTGTTGACTCTTTTCATAGCTGTCGACCGAGAGATCAAGGATACGCAGACCATGATTTCCAGCCAATTTGCCGATTTCCATCAACTCCCATACCGACTGTACGCTGTTTTTGTGCACCATGGGTCAGTCTCATTTGGCCATTACTACATCTACATCTTCGACTTTGACAAGAATATATGGCGCAAATACAACGACGAGTACGTCACCGAGGTCCAGAATGTGGATGAGATCTTCAAAAACGACTCGACCAACAACCCTCCGACCCCATACTTCCTTGTTTATGTCAACGATAGCATGAAAGACCGTCTGGCAAACCCCGTCTGCCGTGTGATATCCGACAACATGTCCGAACTTCCCGATCTGGAACAAGCCACCACCATGGAGGGTGTTCAACCCACCAGCCCTGCGCCGGACGTGAATATGGAACCTCCATCCTACGAGGAAGCGTCGGCCATCAATGGAACTCCAGGTACGGAAAACACAAAATCCGACATGGAGAACACGGCATGGCCCCGTCCTCGTCCTGCGACTGACTCGGAGCAGTATTGGTAGATTCCAATGTTACGCCCGTCGATGCGGAAGCTGTCAACCCTCTAAAACGCAAGAGTGTCGATGAAGTGAAACAAACCCGTCCGATTTAATTTCTTACACTGCGTGACACCCGCCTGGACAGCATGATAACATGATTTGCATGATTTCTCGATTCTTTTATGTCTGCACGTGGATATTACTGCATTGCGAGGTGTGAAATGTTTTTTGTTATCCAGCATGTACATACGCTGAAGATACCATGGAGTACTTGTAGAGCTAAGATAGTCGAAATTGATCTTTCTCTTTATATTTGATCGTTTCAAGCTCCAGGCTGCTTCATGTATGTATGTACTTTGCTACTTTGCTACGTTGCTACTACTACGGTTGGTACTTCGTTACCCCGGATAAACGTATCAGGTGACCATAGGAAGCTGACTCAGCACAGCCGATTTCCCACCTGGGCAAGCCGCGGGAATCGGATACGGATCGGCTGTGGATTTCGGCAGCGGCAAGAAGAGATGTCAATCAGTCTAGGGGGATTCTGAAGGCAATGAGAAGCAAAAAAAGGATGAGAAATACGTAGAATTTGCTTGTACTTGACTTTGGGATATCCTTAATAGTTAGTCACCATGTTCAGGGGCTTCGGGGGTTAAAAGTATTGTAGTCAGGGCAGTTCATAGAGGCGGGAGAGAGCCGGGAATCCACATTTCCGGGGAAACGAATATCACTCGGGAATGATTCCGCCTTCACTGCCGTGCGGGAATATAAGAAGTGGCGATTGCCGCTGCCATGGGCATTTATTTTGAGCCTTTTATACCTTGCTGCGGACTTGGGGATTTATTAATATAACATCTAATCTTCTATTTGGAAGTCCTTCGCTATGCCTTCGCAAGTGGCAACATGCCTGCGCCTCGCGCGTCAGTTCTCCGCCAATCCTGTCCAGGTAAGTGATTTGCCAATAGCTCATGGCCCATGTCGCTTTTCGAGCCGCGGAGACTGACATGTCTTTTTTAAACTAGCACCAACGTTTCATGGCCCGCGCATTCTCCAGCAGCGTCCGCCGAAGTGAGATCAACAAGGTGTACCCCTCCGCCGAGGTAGCAGTCAAGGACATGAAGTCCAACTCGACTCTGCTCGCCGGTGGATTCGGGTTGTCTGGTGTACCTGACTCGCTGATCAACGCCGTACTGGCGAACCCCTCTATCACTGGCCTGACCGTGGCCAGTAACAACGCTGGTGTGGACGGAGCTGGTCTCGGTCTGCTCCTCAAGTCTAAGCAGATCAAAAAGATGATTGCTTCTTACGTCGGCGAGAACAAAACCTTCGAGCGCATGTACCTCACTGGTGAGATCGAGTTGGAGCTCAGTCCCCAGGGAACTCTTGCTGAACGATGCCGTTCTGGCGGTGCGGGTATCCCCGCATTCTACACACCCGCCGCCTTCGGTACCGTGGTGCAGACCGGTGCGGTGCCCCTACGACACAATGCTGATGGCACAGTCGCAAAGTACAGCGAGGCGCGCGACACCAAGGTGTTCGACGGCAAGAGCTACGTCATGGAGGAGGCGATCAAGGGTGACTACGCTTTCGTCAAGGCGTGGAAGGCCGACAAGCTTGGTAACTGCCAGTTCCGCTACGCGGCCGCCAACTTCAACGGTGCCATGGGCCGTAACGCCAAGATGACCATCGTCGAGGCTGAGCACATCGTCGAGCCCGGCGAGATCGAACCGGCTGCCATCCACCTGCCCGGTATCTACGTCAAGCGTGTTATCCAGAGCACCACCCCCAAGAATATCGAGAAGTTCACCTTCGCCAAGGAGGAGGGTGCAGACACCTCTGCTCTCGGCAAGGGTGAGACCGCCAACAAGCGCGAGCGTATCGTCCGCCGTGCTGCTAAGGAGTTCAAGAACGGCATGTACGCCAACCTTGGTATTGGTATGCCCATGCTTGCTCCCAGCTTTGTCGACCCCTCCGTTGAGGTGACCCTGCAATCTGAGAACGGTATCCTCGGTCTCGGCCCTTACCCCAAGCAGGGCCAGGAGGACCCTGATCTCATCAACGCCGGCAAGGAGACTGTCACTCTCAAGCCCGGTGCTAGCTGCTTCGGCAGCGACGAGTCCTTCGGCATGATCCGCTCCGGCCGTATCGACCTGACCATCCTGGGTGCCATGCAGGTCAGCGCCAAGGGTGACTTGGCCAACTGTACGTTTTCTCACTTTTCCTCTGTTTCATGCACATAACTAACATTCTCGCGCAGGGATGCTTCCCGGTAAGATCAAGGGCTTCGGCGGTGCCATGGACTTGGTCTCCAACCCCTCTGCCACCAAGGTCGTCGTGACCATGGAACACACCGACAAGAAGGGTAACCCCAAGATTGTCAAGAACTGCGAATTCCCTCTGACCGGCCCTGCTTGCGTCAGCCGTATCATCACCGACCTCTGCGTCTTCGACGTTGACTTCACCCACGGCCTGACTCTTATTGAGATCGCTGACGGTGTCACCGTCGAGGAGGTCCAGGCTAAGACCGAGGCCCCCTTCAAGGTCGCCGATGACCTGAAGCCCATGCTGTAAATTTGCATGCAGACTGTATGATTTGTCAAGCGTTTGTATATAGCAATTAGGAGTTCGATTGTTTCAAAGTTCATTCCCATGAATATATCCTGGATATGCATCAAGAAGAACATTGCTCTGAATAAATCGTACACCCGGATAGGAAACATAGTAGGTATACAATAAAACGAAAAAAAGAGAAAAGGTATTGGTACATGTCATGCAACCCATCATTATAAAACCCCAATAATGCTGACCCAATCCAGCCAGGCAATGATAAATCAAGTATCCCCAAGGTTTCCAGTGTCAAAGAACCAAAAGTCTATACATACAGCAAGAATAGAAACATCACGTCAAGCGGATAATACCAGCCAACCTCTTCCGTAACCGGCCAAGCCAATCGCGGTTCGGTGCCTCTGCAAACTCACGTACGACATTGTCGTAGTGGTCTGGGTTACTGGCCGGCCGGCGGAGCTTCTCCGGCATGGGATACTTGCGCGCGTAGCGGTTGTTCAGCAGCGATTCAAGTGCATTCGTGGAGGACTCGGAGATCGCTGGGCTGGACTTGTCTGCTGGCTGGAGACGGGACTGGATGTAGTTTTGGACGGAGACTGAGGCTGGGCGGACTGCATCCGAGGGCCAGTGCTTGAGAATGTGGTTGAGGCGACTTTGGAGGGAGCGCGGGTTAAGGGTCTGGACGGTTTGTTAGGAGATGTGCCTTGGAATTGAACCATGAGGGGGCTCGTCGATGGTGCTGTTTGGGATGGTTCTCATATTTATATACTCACGGGTGCTTTAGACATGGTGGACCGGATATATCACAAGATAATTGTGGTATAGGGGAAGGATCTTCCTCTGCAAGTTGAGGCAAAGACGGGAACAGTCTATTTTGGCCTGGCGCATCAGGCATCATCAGCCACATCCATTCCTGTTGCCTTCTCATCGGCCCCGTCATTTTCCCATCCCCTTGTACTTGTGTGATAATCATTTTCGCATTCTAACCGAAGTCCTTTCTGTCCCATTTTACTTTCTGATTCCATTCAGGGTCGCTTCCCGCTCAGCTCGCCATGAGCTCGCAGCGCTATTCACGGGTACGTAACCCCCGCTGATCCCCTATCAGAACAAGTCCCCCGGATGGAATCCCTCGGCAGGATACTGACCACTACATGTCTAGGTGAATGCCCAAGATGAAGAAGAAGGACTACACTCCTATCCGCTGAACGCGCGACCCGAACACAACACCTCCTCACCTTCCTCTTACCGTTCCGGATCCCGCTCATCGTCGCCATCGTCGAGGCGGCTATTACACACCGATCCACAACACAACGATGATGAACAGACACTGGCCGATGCCTTCGGCGACGAAGACGAGTCCGACGATGATAATGAGCCGGATGACAGGCAGCGCTTGATGCGAGCCGACCCCGACTTCCGGGCTCCCCCGGATAACGGCCCTTCCGCCACGGCGTCGTCGTCGGAGTCGAGGGGCGATTCACCAGAGCGGACTCAATCAGGGACTTTTAGACGGCCGACCATGTTGCCGACTTTCACAGCACCAGCTTCTGGAGGGAGTCGGCAGATCGCCTCATCGAATGATGGAGTCTTTGCCAATCTTGCCGCCAAGCCAGAACGGGGTGAGAAGAATGATGATCTTCCTCCTGTAAGTTGATGATTGGTTCTCTTTGATATGTACGAAAGACTTGTGTACTGATATCTTATTTAGTCATACGAAGAAGCCGCCGCTGATGCGACACCGCCATACTGGGAGACCACCATTGTGGCACCTGGTATCTCTTCCGACGAGGTCTATGTCGACGGACTGCCTGTTGGATCTGTTTTCTCATTTGTCTGGAACGCCATGATCTCAATGTCATTCCAGCTTGTTGGCTTCTTGCTGACGTATCTCCTCCACACCACCCATGCCGCAAAGAACGGCAGCCGAGCAGGTCTCGGTCTTACTCTTGTTCAATACGGCTTCTATATGAAAGGTGGCAACGAAAGTTCCGGCTCCGACGGTGGAGGCTCAGAATACGTTCCTCCACCTGACCCCAACAGCCACAACTTCGACCCTAACTCAGTTGGTGAGGGCGGGGGCAATGGAGGGAATGGTACCATGTCTGGCATCACCACGAGTGAATGGATATCATATATTCTCATGATTGTTGGTTGGTTCATCTTGATACGTGCGGTCAGTGACTTCCTGCGGGCACGACGTCATGAACAGCTTGTTTTGCAGAGTCCGGATCGTGGTCTGGGTGTACCAGTCATTGCAGAAGGCGAACGGTCCGAAACTGTGGTCTAATATCAGTTAACATTGGGATTTTCACTTCGTTTCTTTTTAGGACGTGGACATGGACATGGAAATGTCTGGCGTTACAGCATGGAGTTTCTTTTTGTATCGACACCCCCAAGGAGTACTGCCTCCGGATTGCATTCCTTCAATTGTGTTCCTTTTTTCTTTTCAGACCATTCTATTTTATTTCTGGCCGTATAGCCATTCTGAAGATACCAAATACATGAACCATGAACAACAATAGCAGTCACACTTAGGTACGTAGCGTCAATACCCTAAGTTCGAGCCTCCAACTAAAAGGCTAACGACTTCAGCAGCTTCTATAACCACTGCCACGGTTTCCTTGTCCAATGTTCCCTCTGTACTTAAAGCTCGTAGCCTATTCCCCCAAAATAGCCACCGCTCCCGCGTCAGCCCCTCCTCCCTCGGCCACAACTCCGTCTTCTCATCCAAGGCCGCCGCCCAGTGCTGCCGCAGCCCCTCATAGTCCGCCTCCCACAGTGCCGGGCCCCCATCCCGCATCCAGATCGCTGCTACTCGGACATCCAGCGCCCACACCTGCTCCGACGACATCCTATGGGCTTTTGGTGGACAGAACTGAGGTCTCTCACGCTCCAGCACGTCGCGGCACGCATAGAAGACCCATATAGGATACGCCTTGTCTTTACCTTTGGTCGATTTCAGCAGCGCAGCCGAGAAGACGCAAAAGCGGAGGAAGTACTCTCCGCCGCTGCTACCTACTGTACTGACAGTCCAGCTGCCCCCCGCGCCCGAGTCACGCACCCCATCCCAGTCGCGCCAGGCCTCGAGTACATCATGCACGTCGCGCCACTGCGCGCTGAACTGTGGCAGTGTCTGCCAGTGTAGATTTCCGTCGGCCCCGATGTAGCTGTTCCGCTGTCGCTCTGCCTTGGCTCGTGCGCGTATGCTGAGCTGCGTTGGCGGCTGCGCATGAAGGGCATCGAGAAGGGCGAGGAGAGGCTCATGCGATGTTGAAGAGGTGGCGACAGCGGTGAAAAAGGCGTCCCAGAGCTCCCAGAGCGCGTGCGCAGGGTCTGAAGACGAAGCCACGGAGTTGACGATGTTGGTGGCTGTCTCATCTGGCGCTGGCGTTGATGAATGTTTGCTAAGGGTTAGAAGGGCTTGGATTGGCGTCGAGAAGGCATTTGGGCTGTTGCTGCCCGGGATATCGAATATAGTTGTCATTGGATGAGGTGGAAGTTGGTGGGAAGTGCGCTGGTCGTTGGTGAATTCCCCTTAGTGATAAGGCATCTTTTGGCGTTTGGCGGTCATTTTGGCCCCAACGGCGGTAATTTTCGCCAATTGCATTGGTGACCTCAGGTTTACCAACAGTATTGTAGGTAGTTATAGTAGATCCCAACGTAATCGAGGCCTAAGGGTGCCCACGCGTACTGCGCCACGATAGGCAGCATTCTATATTCTTGCGCCCTTGCATCCCTTTGTTTCTCGCCTGTGCAACTTCACCCCACTGACAGAAGACAGAAAGAAGAACAGAAGAGAAAAAAGAAATACACCAAGCCCTCGTTCCCCGGCGGACCAACTCCGCCCACTGCCGAGAGCCCCATTGTTTATTTGCCAACCTCAACTCTACATACCTAGGTAACCTTTGTCTTTCGATATTCTACCTGCGTTTCTTGTCGGGGCGGATCGCGGCCTTGTCCGCAATGTCTACTATCCCTCAGGGCCCCGTCGAGGCACGCTCACTGTCTTCGGTCACCACTATCGCATCAAATCCCCCCGCCTACCCTCGCAATCCAACTCACGAGAAGCACGAACCGCTGTCTTTGTACATTGTGCGTGTGCCAGGAAGCAAAGGTATGAATCAATTCACAGTTTTGACACTCTGGTTTTTGTCTTTTGGTCTTGAAAGTCCCATAGTTGCGCCTTGTTGCTGCTTTAACAACCAAATGAATATAACCATACTGACTGCTATTTCTATGCGCAGACATCTTCCTCTCACCTCTCAAACCCCCGACCAAATCCAGTGTCTCTGCCGAGGCGATCAATGCCTCTCTATATTATCTCCACGTCGCGACTCCCGACGATGATACCCTGCTCCAGGAAGTGGAAGAAGAGCGCGAAGAGGAGGCCCAGTTGCGCAAGGAGCGTCTCGCGAAAGCGGGAGTCGACGACCCGGCACAACGCGAGTTCGCGCGGCTGAATAATGTGCGCCGGAAACCAGTTGGTGGCGGAGGGGACCTCAACACCGAGCCTTCGCTGGCACCGCCTAAACAGGATGCCACTGCTCCTCCCGCCTTGCCATTACGTCCAACCCCTGCGCTGCAGGATGAAATTGCTTCTCCGGCCTTACCGCCGCGTCCAATCCCTATGCCGCAGGATGACGC
Source organism: Penicillium rubens (assembly GCF_028828025.1). NCBI lineage: Eukaryota > Fungi > Ascomycota > Eurotiomycetes > Eurotiales > Aspergillaceae > Penicillium > Penicillium rubens. The sequence continues at coordinate 8,948,045 of NW_026890600.1, forward strand.
CGCGCAGGATGCCACTGCTCCTCCGGCCCTACCACCACGGCCAGTCCCTATGCCGCAGGTTACTGCGGAGAATGTATCTTTCTCCGGCACTCCAGTCGCCAACATGCAGCCCCCTTTGACTAATAATACGTCTGGAGGGGTATCAGTAGAATCGGGTGGTAAGAGCGGTGTCTCGCGGCGACCTTTACCTCCCTTGCCGCCTGGTGAAGAGTCATGGACCAATTCTGCAGCAGGCGAGGACCCGTCTAAGAGGACATCCCGATGGAGCGCATTCACCGAGCAATTGCAAAATCGGGGAGAGAACTGGAGGGGAAAGTATGAGGCAAAGTACGAGGCGTTTGCGGCTGGCCGCCATAGCCTTGACTCTAATGGACCGCAATTGCGACCTCGTTCTTCGCATAACCGTACCGGATCACCATTAGGAAGCCCCGGGCAATCTCCTAACCGGCATAGAAACGAACATGACGACCCTCGTAGCAATGCTGGCTTTCATATCACGCTCATCCGACGTGATCCTACGTCCGGTACACAATGGAATGTGGCAACTATATCAACCCCACGAATGGACCGCAATGCCGTCGATATCGAGATTTCAACGCCGGGATATAACAGATTCGCGGGCTCTAACGAGATGCCTTCATTATCCAGCCTGGCGGCCAATCTCCCGACGGGAATCGGGCGCCTACCCAACTCTGCCATTGTCCAATCCTTAGCTGCTGAGCAACCAAAGGAGCAGCCGACTGGCCCACGCAAATTCCACCGCCAGCTCTGCGTGTCAAAACCATTTGACGACTCCGTCGCCACGGATAGCAGCAACGGCCACAACCCAGATGGCCCATCCTCATCTAAGCTAAAGAGCGGCTACTACGTCTTCACTTCTCCCTGGAATGGCACATGTACATTCACAAACAGCGTGAACGGCCGAAGCCTCAAATGCAAACACATGATCCCGACACCCGGCGGCTTCATTCCTCCCAATGGCGAAGCAGAAGCACCCCCCGCCGTAACCGTCGCCGAGCTCCGCTTCAACACCCCCTTCCAAGCAGCAAATCTTCACTCCCATGCCCACCATGCAATCCACAAACCCCACCCAAACCACCTCTCTCCCTTCACCCAAAGCCAAATCCAAACCCCGTCCCTCTCCCGCCCAAATGACAACCCAAATGACAACAACCCCAGTCCTGAGGGAGGACCCCTCCACCCATCCTCCTCGAACAACAGCTTCGCAGCGGCAAAGCGCAACTCTCTCTCCCAATTCCTAAACCCAAACGCCTACGCCCGGCCCCGCGCACACACGGGACCAGGCTCAACCCCACCTCACCCCGCCTCACCCCCCCGCCGACTCGCGTGCAAACTTCAACCCCTCAACCCTCCTCCGCAGAACCTCTATGCGTGCGCAACGCTTCGCACGCCAGAGCCAGCTCCACCCAGGTTCTCAGCCCCACTCGCACCGCAGTACGAGTAATAGTAGTGGTGGGGATTTGGATTATGATTCCGATGAGGATCGCTTGGACTTGTCGCTGGCGAGGGAGAATGCCGGCGGTGGGCTACGGGGGAAGAGTGCGAAACTGGGGAAGTTGGTTATTGAAGATGAAGGGATTAAAATGCTTGATCTGGTTGTTGCGGCTTGTATGGCTGTTTGGTGGAGGGGGTATTATTATTGAGATATATATTGGTCTTGGTCTTGGTCTTGGTATTAAGAATTCCTGACTTGGTTTATTAGGTCTACTGGCTATAGTCGGTTAGTTTACGATGATATCGTACATGAATGCATGAATCTCATTTTGTCTGATCTGATTATGGCTCTATTATATATGCTACTTCTCCAAGCTACACAATGGCCTCAGAAATGCACATGCATACATATATGTATGTACATATGACTATATACCTCCCCGATGACCTGGACAGGCACCTTCCCTTTTAGTCAACGGAACACAACTGGTCATTGACCTCCTCGTTCCTTCCTCGCATCAGTCACTGCCAGGGTATAAATACCCTCTCCCTTCCCACTTCCCTCCTTTTTTTTTCTTCCCTCTTCAACTCCCCAGGTCCATATTGCACATCGTGGTCCTGGACGTTCAGTCTCCTGTTGGATCTCTGCTGCGGTCCAGGTTAGTCTGAAACTAGATGGGACTCCGGTCCTGTCTAATGGCACGAAGCATGTCGCTGCCTGGTAGGACCATATTCCTCCCTGAGACCTCTGTGGATACAGACTGTACTTTCCTGGGGTCTCCATTGACCCTGAGGGAGCTGAACACCGTGCTCTTTGAGCCAATTTTTGGAACTTGTCTTACAGAGATAGCTCTCTGTTGTCCGAAGATTTTTCTGAGGACACTTTGTTTCTTCAAGGCTCCGCTTCCATTTAGGTCGTGGGCCCTTGTGGAAATTACGTTGAATTTACGTTTCTGTTGTTGTTGTCATATACTCTTTCCTACTATTCCCTACCGCCTCCATCCATGTCCTTCAAATCTTTAGATCTCGCAATGAAGACACAATAAACGTCATGATCCCATCCATTATAAACAGTTTGTCAAGATCACAGACGATTAACAATAGGTATGTCGTAATGGTCCTATTGTTAAGCCACTCCACTTATAAGGACTACATATGTAGTTATCTGCCCAGGTTGTATGTTCTGTATTTCTGCATAGCAGAACCTTGGAACGCCTATTGGCAAAAGAGCCGTTTTTGGCTGTACCAGAGATCAATAATCGAGCTATTTCCACATGGGTCAAACAGACGTCATTCATCTTATCTAGGTAGCTCGTGATCTTAACAAGATTCCAACATAGAGCTTCTCCATCTCCGCGGAGAATTATATATAAATGAATGAATCATCATAGATTCTTTTGGTATTTCACGTCTTTGTAATAATGACGGATGACATTCCAAGGTTAGTCTAGACAGGGCGTTCTCGCACACGTATAGATAGAACCTAAGGAACTAATGAATATCCATTTTTCGAGAAACCATCTTTTGTTCTCATACCTAACTGAAGTAAGAAGTCATCGCTCTTCGGCAAGTGAATCATGCAAAGAGGAATGAATTATTCACGTACGATATCGAGCCCCTCAATTCTAGTGGCAGGGGGCAGACAATGTCTCGCTCCAAAAATGAGAAGAGCTTTCCCCCCGCCTTTGCGTGCAGCCCGGTCGTCACTATTCTGGCAAGCCGGGGTCACACAGGCTAGGCTTATTTCGACCGAACCAAAAACTCACGCAGAGCTCCGTGCAGATAGAATCCCGTGGAGATACTCTCTTGCTCTATCTGCATCAATTGCATTCAGTGTGATAATATACTTTCGACACCAGGGTTCCCTCCGGATGGACACAACCACGGGCGAAGAAGCAAGCGGGCTAGACACAACCCTAGTGCCTCGGGGGAATGAAACAGCGCAGTCACACTCGCAGCCTTACGTTGCCCCGGGGCAAGGATTAATTGACAGCTCTAAGCTCCCAATAGAGGAGGCTGTCCTCACGGAGGCACCAAGTGTACCTCCACCGATAACTCGAAATCACCCCGTTCTCCTCCAAGTGCCGTTGACAACTAGCACTAAGACAAAACAACTTACCAGCCAACACAAGTACGAACAGTGGAATTTTAATGGCATTGTCCCTGGCCCATTCATTCGAGCTCGGGTTGGGGATGTTGTGGAGTTATCGTTGACGAACCGCGACAAAGCCGGCAATCCGCATAATATCGACTGCCACGCGTTTATAGGGCCGGGAGGGGGTTCTGCGCTGACGACAGCAGAAGAAGGCCAGACCAAGACCGCGAGATTTCGGCTCCATTACCCAGGTCTTTATTTGTACCATTGTGCAGCAGCACCTGTGCCAGTACATATTGCCAACGGGATGTATGGTCTCATGTATGTGGAGCCAGCCACAGGAGACCTCCCTCCAGCGGATCGCGAGTACTATGTGATGCAGAGCGAGTTCTATCATGAACCTCCGGAAATCGAGGATAACGGGAAACCATCATCAATAGTGGAGTTCTCGTATCCCAATGCGCTCCGGGAGGAGCCAAGTGTTGTTGTCTTCAATGGACACGAGGCTGCGCTAACGAGAGATAAGCCCCTTAAAGCTTCTGTGGGCGAGAAAGTTCGAATATTCTTCGGAAACGCAGGGCCAAACCTTACAAGCTCTTTTCACGTTATTGGGAGTGCCTTTGAGAAGGTCTACCGTGATGGGGATGTTGTTAGCCCTCCTGGACAGTTTGTGCAGACGGTTAGTGTTCCTCCAGGCGGTTCAACAGTCGTTGATATGAAGATGCTGGTTCCTGGCACATATACACTCGTAGACCATGCCATATTTCGCCTTGAAAAAGGTGGCGTGGGATATTTGAATGTGACAGGGGAACCGAGACCTGATATATACCATAGTGAGGAGCCGCCCGCTCCTTGCGTCGGCTGCAAGTTACATCCTTAGTGGTGATAGAGGGTGCAATCTGTTGTATATATTTGAGCCGTAACAAGACGTTTATATTATGTATCCATGCTCAGAACATCTAACTCAACGTAGCTGGATCATAGCTAATATCTTCATGTGGCACCGCTATAGTCCAGAAGCCCAAATTGGCGTCGGGGCTCTATGTGAGTGATCGCCCCTTCCTATGGTTCAAGACCGACGATACAAACTTCTCTTCTCTGCAACACACCTCCGCCACGCACTTTTCGAGTCTGTCCTTCGAACAACATCCAGTCCCAACTATCGCAGGAGGGAAGTGCGCCATGACATTGACCTCCCCCTCCTCGATCAAGTATTTAGCCAAGGCTAAATGGCTTTGTTTGACCGCGTACCGCAGAACAACGGCCATGTGCAATCTGGGCCCTACCGGAGAGAATACAAGTACTTTCAGGACACCGAGGCTGCCTTTGTACGCGACGTGGAAGAGCGCCTTTTTCGAGGTCACGCTCATATTCCCTGTAGGCCGGAACGAAGAGTGATGTGGCATATTTGTATCGATCGCTTTGCAAACGCATCCCGCTGTAGGCAACAAGCAGCTCGGCAATTCTTGCAAGATCCTTATCGACGGTCAGCATGATGGGGGTTGAGGAAAGTATTGATGGAAATTGAGTTCATGGACCAAGAGCTTGTAGAGGGCGTCACTGTTGTCGTCCATCACGATGCGCTCAAGTACATGCGGAGCACATTCTTTCGCATAATACTTGTAGAGACATCTATCGGCGATGCTATGGAGTCGGTGACATGTTTGCGAGAGGGAATAGACCTCATAAGCGTACTGTATGTAGTGTAATGATATCCAGGATCTCAGTGGGCAAGCATAACAAATTTTTGGATGTCATATTGCGTTATCGAATTGTAGGCGAAGAGGTTGCCAGTTTAGTTCTCGAGGGTACCTCTGAAGCTCTGACCAGGGAAGAAAGTAAGGACTTTTGTCGGCGAACGGCGATCTGTATTGTCGAGCTAACAAAGACTGAGGGAGGAGAGTGAGAAAGAAGCAGAGAAAGAAGCAGAGAGAGGAGACACAGGCAGTACTAGCCTGGCAAAACTCCGAAGGCATATGGCCACTGGATCTCCCATTCGCCATTTCTGGCTTGATGTCTCCGTCTGAATTGAAATCAGCTAACGGGCGTGACGGTGGGAAGGTCTGCGTCAATGATAGCCATGACGCAGCTGGTGTCAAGGCACGCGACAAGCAACTTCTGCTGGGTCGTCAAACCGACGACGGTTGATGCACAGCGCCAAGTTTCGTATGCCATATCCGGCTTGGCGATAGGGGCCTGTCTGACTTCATAATGGGCAAATCGCGTGGTAAGGCATCCGCCTCCGCACCCACTGGGCTGGCTGTACGCCACTGTAGTGTCATCAACTGCTGCTGTCGTGTGCTTTGAGGCGTGGAGCTTGTTGTTAGACTGGAAGGACATCTCTTTGCGAATGACTTTTGCGGCCTCATAAGCCTCCTCTTCACGTTTCTCAAGCGCTTTAGACTCATCTGAATCTGGCTGGGTCAGGTTTGGATCGCTCTTGGTTTTGTAATATGCGTTCGCAGTGAAAAATAGACGTAGCAGTGCAAACAAGTGGCGGAGGGAGTGACGTCCTCCATGACGGAGTAGCAAGGCTGATCATCCTGTTCTTCCGGCTGGGACACCTGTGGCGATGACGAGGAGCACAAGAGCATCGGACAGGCGCATCCCAACGTCTATTGTGCGTGCCTGTTCATGGTGTCTAGGTGACTGGCATAGGCATCCATTTTATCGGGCAATCTTAATTGCCGGGGGTAATTCATTATGATGGCAGAGATTTGCGACTGTCGCCTTCAAAAGCAAAGAGAAAGACTGATGGTTCCTAGCCAATGATTCACCGATTCGAAGCACAATTGGAAACTTGATCAGGACAGGGAGATTCAACACTTAGGACAACTATATATGTAGGTATCGTCATCTCTCACTTCGTCCTTTGAATTGAATCAATTCTCACGTATAACTGTATCAAATACCACTTGTCCACAACTATACCTTGTTACTGATATACCTCAGTTCACACTACCCTTTCTTCCTCTCTTACATAGCTCTGTCGCACAGTACAATACTATCTTGTACAGCCTTTTATGATCTCGTTCACTCCGTACATCTTATCACTAAGAAGACAAGCATAGAAAGTGAGGCTAAGCTAAGGTGGTTTTGAGCTCAAACGATATAGGTAGCCCTAGGTCACCTTTGATATCTATAGTTAGAGGCATATTGGCCCTCACTTCATGTCAACCTACAAGGTTATATAAAGTTTAATATGTACTAACGGAAGATAACATAAATCGATTCATGCACTCATAGTCGCTATGAAATCAAGGACCTTAGTGATAGACTAGCGGATTCAGGTAGGCTTTCCCACATTCTTGATCTTCTTTATCACTACGACGGGACTATCGTACGTAGATACCGTGCCACCGTCCTCCTAAACGCGAGAGTAGATCGTCAGCATTTAGCATGGTTGCTACTGCCGCTTCAGGTTCGGCATCTAGCCACAAACTCCTCAATCCGAGTGCGTGCCGCCTGTCGCTAGAATGCGTAGCTGTGGAGGCTCTTCAAGCTCCTCATCCATAAGAACTGGAACTGGCTGAGAGTCGGTAAATTAGTTAGGAAGTTCTTGACCAAAATCAGGTTATTACGTAGCTAGCACATCTCAGTGCTATACGGCCATTTCCTCATAGAAATCGAGAGTAGTAGGTATAAAAGCTAACGTATTTGAGCTACCTCGTTTTAGTTGGATACACATTGACAAACACCTGATGAAGGGGAAGTTTTTGATTGACAATCTATCTAATAATGGACCTACTTGAATGAGATGCAATTCACATAATGTCATAGAGACCCAAGTATCATACCCAACCAGGAACCACAATCATAGCGCCTTACCTTGGAAGTAGTCAAAGGATTCAGACTGGACGCGAATGTCACACCAAAGGAAGTAGGAAACGCACGCAGGGGTGAGAACGCAGCTCGCAGAACCACAAACGGAAAGGAGAAAGTCGAGTTCGAGATTGCAGTTATAATGGAAATTGAAAGGTGAAAGAAGACCCCATGTAAATCATCCCAGTCTTTTTTTGTTTCTCTGAAGGTATCTCTTGGCTAAATTAGATCAACATGCAAGGCGCGATAGAAAGCACGATCGGATTCAACACGCCGAACCAACAAGACGAGAAAAAGGCAGAAAGAAGAAAAGAGGTATCAACGGTGATGCACGTCCATGCCGCGCTGCAGCGAGGATTCCAAGTCATTAGGGTTGTAACCACCGCCAGCGGTAGCCTCCTGAGGTCTAGGATCCTCGGTCTTCCAAGGACCCTGGTGGTTATCCGGGATGGGGATGTTAGTCTGCTGAGCGATCTGCTGCTGCTGGGCGGCGTGGGCCTGCGATTGCTGGCGGACGGTAGCCCGGAAGCGGATGACCTCGTCGAGGATCATCTTGCGCATCTCGGGCACTTCATCAACGACCTCGAAGTGGAAGTCGAAGGTGGTGGGGCAGTTTGGCTCGTCCGAAGCGTCGTGCCAGATGTGCAGGTAGGGGTGCTCGAGGGCCTCCTCGACGGAGATACGAGACGATGGATCGAACGCCAGCATACGGTCCAACAGATCCAACGCATCGGGGTTGGCTTGAGGGAACAGCTGCTTGAAGGCCACCTTCGGCATGAATGGCAGATTGCGCACATATTCCTGGGCGCGGGGCGATCCAATGCGCGCCAGGGTCTCTTCGTTTGGTGTACCCAGGTAGTGCAGGATCTGATTCAGCTGGTCGACATAGTCACGGCCCTTGAAGAAGGGTCGGCCACCGAGGAGCTCGGCGAGGATACAGCCCACGGACCAGACGTCAACTACACATGTGAGGTTAACGGGGAATTCAGTGGCAGGTTATGACGGTGTTACATACTCGCTTTGGTATAGCTTTGGAAGCTCAACATGATCTCCGGTGCACGGTACCATCTGGTCGCGACGTATTCGGTCATGTATCCCGCGTTCTCCTCCGGGTCGATTGAGAAACCACGAGCCAGGCCGAAATCACAGATCTTGAGCTCACAGTCTGCATTGACGAGCAGGTTACCGGGTTTGAGATCACGGTGCAGGACGTTGGCCGAGTGGATGTACTTGAGACCACAGAGGATCTGGTAGATGAAGGATTGGAAGTGGGCATCGGTCAAAGGCTGGCCGGAGCGGATGATAGCAGCCAGATCACATTCCATCAATTCTGCATGATTATCAGTCCTGCCCTATTCGACGCAAAGCGGTAGGCCACCTACCCTCATAGAGATATGTTTCGTTAAAGTTGTCCGGTCGGGGAATATCCATATCGTACAGGCATGTGATCTGGAAGGCTGAGTTAGCGGGTACAGGTATTGATAAGGATGCGCTGCAGCCTACATTGCGATGGCCACGGAAATGCTGAAGCAGCTTGATCTCTCGCAAGGCCCGCTTGGCCAGGATCTTCTTGCTGAAGACATTGGTGACCTTCTTGACGGCGACGCCCTCGCCGGTCTGGATGTTGGTTGCGGCACTTGGTACTATCAGCACGTGTATCTCCAGAGTCCAGTGTTCAGTGTCCAGTGCCCTCCACGCTTGATGTCTGGAATACCTACCACACGATACCGTAGGCTCCCTGGCCCAGCTCCTTGGTCACATTGTATTGCTCGCTCACGATAAAGTCCTGGTTGAAAACCTTGAAGACCTTGCGACCTTGTAAATCAGCCATGGTCGCGAGTTCGACTTGGAACTTTTGGAACTGTAGGAAAGGCGAAAGTCGAGGAGAAACGAGAGTCCTTTAGAGAAGAGAGAGAGAAGGGAATAAAATAGAAAAAAAGAGAGAACAGAGAACAGAGACAGATAACGAGAAGGGAAAGGGGAAAGTCGAGGAGTGTGATGGGATTCAAGAGCCCCGCAGTCCCCGCGGGTGATCCGCCACGCTTGTAACAAAAAGTGTTAGGACAACGAAAAATGGTAAATGAAGGAAATGAAGGAAATGGAGTCATTCTAGTGAAAGAAAATGTTCTAATTTAAGCAGACTGTGCCATTTGGTGAGGGTTTTACTTATTTCAAAGGGATATAGAATATACAAAGAGCATATAGAGTTTAACAGCCAAAGAATCAAAGAACCAACCAAGATACAACATATACATATTAGGAAACTCGAAACTTGAGAAGAAGAGAGAGACACAAAGAGTCCAAACCACAGGGTTTGAAACCTGTTGGCCGTTTTAATGGGCTGATGTCGATGGGTTTCTATCAGCGCTAACTACTATGTAACTAACTAACTAGTTAGTTAGTTAACTAATGTATAGTTAGTTATGGTGACATCTGTCACGTACTCCACCTAGGCAACTATTACTTCAATAGTCTACGGAGTACTCCGTACGCATAGGGATTATAGGAAATACTCCATAGTAAATGTACATGTAGTTGTCTTAGATGAATGATATTCGTATGTTACTACATAGTTAATCCTCCCATGTACATAACACATGGTTATGTATGGTAATATACCTAAATCTTATTGGCCACGTGACAACGGACATCAGCCTATCCTCCGAGTTCCCGTTCTCCTACAACACAGCTGCATGACAGCAACGTAATATTTGATGTTCATTGCCATTCTTAACCATAGTGATGCCGTACTCTTTTGGGGATACTCATCAAGGTCAACGACTCCTCTATCGACATTTCTCTCTTCCGCGAGCCCATGTTGGTCGCCCCACATCCTTTCAAAAACACCCGCTCGTGTGGGTGTAGAGGTCCTCGAAAGCCTCGTCAGCAACGTGCTTTGCTATGCGTCGTAGAGCGCATGGTGATTGCGCCCTGCAGGTCGTGGGTATTTCCGAAGAATACCACAAACAGCACAGGCAGGGAAAGAGGAAACGCCTTGCCTCGGTAGCAGTTCTTTTGCTTACCATAGTCGAATCGATCAACATTATCAGCCCCCATGCCCACGCAAGATCTGGAAGCTACCAAAAGTACAACGGAGGCTTTAGCAACAGGACTATACCATCGGTTTAACTTTCGCTAACAAAGCTTTAGTGAGACTTTGAAACGGGCCTCAAATGGAGTACACCGGAGTGAAGTCCCAGCCGCAAAAGCTTCTGGTGCAGGTCTTGAACGGATCAAGTTCTGTTCGCTTGATGGCAAATTTGAATGCCACATAACACCTGACTCGGTAAAACCCAGTGCCTTCTCTTCAAGCGTTCCATCGCCTAGTTTAGGCTGTTCGTCGCATACTTGAGAAAACAGTATCTCGCCCTCGCTGAGTACAAGATTGGCATTCACTTCTGGTCCATCGCAATATTCTTCGATGACAAATCGTGGGCCATGTAGATCGGCATGCTTCGCAATGGCCTCGGCAGCTTCGGCAAACTCAAGGGTATTGTCTGCTCTGTACACACCCGAAGAACCCCATCCCCGACATGGCTTTAGAATCAATGGGTATTATCAGCCTGTAGCGCTTCCTCTTTGCCATGTGCCAGAAGTGCCGGGTGCCCTGCTGCAATACTGGTCTTGTATTTATCAACTGCGATTGCCAGAGCTGCTGCAGGTGGTGTAGGAAGCGAGAGAATCTCCGCGGCTTTAGCGACCTATAAAAATTTTTTTCTTTTGCCTAATTTGTCAGCCGCATGGACGTTAACGTACATATTTGTTAATGAGAACCCGCCAATTCTCGTATCGGGTTAGATTTGCATCAAACGGGCCAAGCATTTGACAGACCGCCTGGCGCCTGCGAGTGACTACAACAAGCACCGCGAGGCCGCTTTTTGGTGTCGCGACGAGGGGTGACTTGGTTGAGTGTAGAATAGAGCATATCTTGGTCTGCCAGGAGAGCGAGGCTACAGTCTCGGCTCGAGACTTTCACCGATCTCCGACTGGCGAAGGCGGTCGGACACCCCTGGGTGTTTGATCTGTGGATAATCAGCCTTGGAGACGCAAAGACAGGCAAGCTTCAGTCCGTATTTTATTTTCCTAGGCACCCTTTCAAACATTCACTCCGACATACCATGACACGCTGCTTGAGAATATTCGCGGATTTTTTGCCATTGTGTCCAACGCTGATTCCACATCCACCTTCACATTTAATTGTACCACCCCTTGGACGTCTTCAAAAGCTCAAATCTTGCTCTTTTGCGCGGCTGACCTCCACGATGGCTGAGGACCATCGCATCAAGTACAACTGGATCAAGGGTGTGGAGGCTCTCGAAGAATATGCGCCTAGGGGTTATCATCCCGTCATGGTCGGAGATATGCTAAAGGACCGATATCACATTGTAGATAAACTCGGATTCGGTGGCTACTCGACTGTTTGGCTTGCCCAAGATACTTATCTCAAGCTATATGTTGCTGTCAAGATAAATACGGCAGACTCACCGTCGCGCGAGACTAAGGTCCTCAAGGCACTATCTGCTCCACTTCCGCCGTCTTCACCTATACACCCCGGGCGTGATCTAGTACCTAAGCTACTTGATGAATTTGAAGTCCAAGGTCCTAATGGAAAGCACACGTGTTACACGGTGACCCCTACGCAATGCAACCTTAGGGAGATCTCCTTTAGCCGTCTTTTCTCTATTGAAGTTGCTCGAGCACTATCATATAAACTTGTGGAAGCTGTCGCTTATACCCATTCACAAGGCTTTATTCATGGAGGTTTGTAATAGCAGCAATACCTTTTCTCCTGTTAAAATGTTGAAATCAGTGAGCTGATAATACGGACATCCATTGTTTAGACATACATTTAAATAACGTTTTGGTCAAGCTCCCATCGAGCTTTGACGACCTTTCCATCGCGCAGTTATATCAACAATACGGCGAGCCTGAGACAGTTCCAGTCACACGGCGTGACGGAGAATCACTATCCCCTAACATCCCGGCTAAGGCTGTGGTGCCACTATTTCTAGGGAAATATGCGGAGAAATTCTCACTATCTGACGCACAACCGCTTTTAAGCGACTTTGGTGAGGCTTTCTCTCCTACACTGGAAGTTCGCCTTGGTCAAGACTGTCATACACCACCCGCATTTCGAGCTCCAGAAGCCAAATTCGAACCACAGGCTCCGCTCACATATCCCTCAGATATCTGGAGTCTAGCTACGACAATCTGGGAGATCATTGGAATGAAAGCAATCTTTAGCACAGATTTCGTACATGGGGATGAAATAGTGTCTCAGCACATCGATGTACTAGGGCCTATGCCTTCGGAATGGTGGCAGCGTTGGGAAGGACGGCCTCGGTTTTTTGATGAACAAGGATGCCCAACGGAGTCGTACCAGGAAAACAGATGGCCTTCTCTTGAGGACTCTTTGAAATTGGTGTTCAAAAATGGAGACGTAAATTAGGGGGTGCGGTTGACGAGAATGAGAAAGCAGCGTTTCTAGATTTGATGCGCCGAATGTTGTCATTTCGGCCTGAGGAGAGACCGACCGTTGATGAGGTACTTACTTCGGAGTGGATGGTTAAATGGGCATTCCCTGATTACGAGCGAAGCCAAAGGTGTTCTCTTCGAAATGGCTAGCTCTTGAGATAAACAGACTGAGATTTGTATCCTAAGAGCAGCTACGGGCTTCCATCAATATAGGAGCACACCATGGGTAGGTCAAAGTTGAATAGCCAAATCTCCAAGAGATTATTTATATGCATCATTGGATACGAGACTATTTCCCTTGATATTGAGTATGAAACACAGAAACAGTGAGAGAACCTCGTAGTAATATTGTGTTGCTTAGGTCATTTTTATGGATCAACTCGCGACTAATCTAGTCCGCGTAGTCCCAAACATTGAACCTGCGACAATCTAAGACAACGGGTTGACGGATATTATAGGATAGGCCCTAGCAAACTGATCTATAGAGGTTCCTAGGGATATTGGTAAAAGCTTGGGTGAGATAGGTTGATATATACGACGTTGATTGGAAGTTTACTTATAGAATGGCGATCTGTCAAGAAAAAGAGAGCTTAATCTTCGTTATCAAATGCTAGGCTATGAATTCTAATGATCTCAGTATGATAGTTAGCCCGAGGCTACAAACTAGGTAGCGTGCCCTAAGTGGTTGGTTCTAGACCCTAGATATAATATCCGCCGGGATAGGGGAGTAGCTAAACTAAGATTGCGCTCGTTGCCTATTGTATTGCGTATACACCCCTATCGATCGCGTTAAAGCCGTCCCTGTAGATATAGGTATTTATAGACGTCTAGGGACAACCGCTAGAGGAGGACGGGAAGTTGCCCGTATAGTAACTACTGTCGTTGCAACTTCCAAGCTCTCATTCTAAAGCTTCCAGGGCCAGGGTTCAAAAAGAAAGGGCGTATTTAGTAGACAGATCTATGCGCCGAAAAGAAAAAGAAAAAAAGAAAACGAAAAAAGAAAAAGAGACAATCTCACAACCGCCTTGGTATTCTTATTGGTCCTCATCCTCATCCTCATCCTAGTGATGCCGTACCCTTTTGGGGATACTCATCGAAGCCAACGACTCCTCTATCGATATCTGTCTCTTCCGCGAGCCCATGTTGGTCGCCCCGCATCCTTTAAAAAACACCCGCTCGTGTGGGTGTCGACAGAGGTCCTCGAACAGCGTCATCAGCAACGCCGTTTGCTGTGCGTCATACAGAGCATGGTGATTGCGCCCTGCGAGATCGTGGGTATTTCCGAAGAACACCACAAACAGCACAGGCAGGGAAAGGGGAAACGCCCTGCCTCGGTAGCAGGTGGTGCCAAGCATGCTCTTGAAGTTAGCGCGGAATTCACTCATGAGCATGCAGACATTCTCATCACCGGGGAGAATGTCCTCAAACTTCTCATCCTCTAGCCACAGTCTCAAGTAGTTCAGGTCGAGGGGCCACGTCGCCCAGGCCACGAAAATGGTGTCTTTGTCGATTCCATTCGCTCGGAGTTTCCGAACGACGCCCTTTGCATCAAGGGTTCCATTGACCGTGGTGTAATGTCGTACTTTGCTTTCCCATTGCCTTTGGCGCCAGGTTGCCGGCCCACTCGATGACGACACGGAAGGCGCGGTGACTCCCTCACTATATCTAGTGAGGCAATCAAGTACTACCGCGCCTTTGGAATCAACGATGCCGACCTGCAGCACCTCTCTTGAATGCATATTCGTCTCCAGATCGATAGTGACGATCTGGGAAGCCGGGACATTGGCCTCACCGCATTTCCTCATTGTTATGGCTCTCGCCGTTAGGATAGTCTGCGGGTGCCACCGCTCAGATGTAGCTCTGTGGGCTAACTCCCGGAGGTCGTTCATCGCGTCGATGTCTTCTTCGAGGAGCTCCGGTGTCCACTCCAGGAAGTGTTTCATGCAGAGTTTCGAGCTCTCCCACAGAGACCCGACGCAGCTCTCGTGGCAGCATATTGTTTGGTCCGGATTCTTTTCTAAAAGATTCTTCCTCAAAAATTCGTCAAACATGAAGCGCCCATTACAAGGCGCGCATCGGGTTTTGAGCCCGATGTGGTATTTTGTGCCAATTCTTGTCTTATAGAGGACGCCCGTCTCGAGCGAGATAACCGTGCTTTTAGGGCACACCTGCGTGCCCAGCACTTGGCCATCAAGGACCCGGCCCGGCCCTGGGCAGTTAAGCCCAAGGTGACGCAGGGTTTTGGGACGAACAGCTAAATTACGGGGATTAGCAGTGGGACATAAGGCAATAATATCTAATATGCCCTACCTTTTCTGAGACTGTCTTGCTTCCTGTGGAGACCGTCCAGCCACGTAGCTGCCAGCTCAGTGGATGGTCCGATGTCGTCAGGCAAGATTATGCCTGGCTCCGTATCGGGATTGTCAACTTCGTCGTGGTCATCGTCGTCATCGTGGTCGTCATCGTGGCCATCCTGGGACGAACTCTCCCGATCTCCATCTCCGTCTTCTTCGTCCTCAGAGTTCTGAAGTTCGATGTGGTTGTCCTCGGCTTCGGTATTCCCATCGGAGACCGCAGCAAAGACCTATTGTTCCCATCAGGTGATGCTCATTTGTTCTTTCATTCACTGTTACGTACCTTTTCAAGTTTGTATTCCCCCTTTTGGAACTGTCCTCGTCGAAGATGCGCGTTATAATGGGTTAAGGCGGTAACTCGTGACATCTTCCTACCCTGCATTTGAGCAAGGCATCGATCGTACGTGCAGATCCACTTGCACCTAGGAAAATGCTCATCTGCGTGTTTTTTGGCGTCGTAGATTGACGAGAACATTCTGTTACAACCCAGTGTCTTCGCAGACGCACAGGGCCAACGAGCGTTCAGATGGATGGCCAAGTAGTGGTATTTTACCCCAACATTGGTCAAGTATGTTGTGGTACAACCTGGGTGTGGGCACGCCCAAGTCCGCCTGTCCTCCAGAAAGAACGGGTTTGGAAGCTTGTCCCATCCAGGTATTATATTCCCGTCCACGTCTCTGAGGGGACTAGGTGGCGATATCATAGGCCACGCCGCGATGAATGTCTCATCTGATTCAGCTTTACCATGTGCCATCTTCGAATGTGTCCGCGCGCTGTCTGGGGAACTGAACAGTTTCACGCATTTTTCGTCCTGCGCGCGTGGACAAGGAAACTCTTTCCGAGTTGGCTTATAGTTATCACCATGAGCACTCTTTGCGTGACGTTTGGCATTGTGTTGGTCGGTAAATTGCAAAGTACATCCCACCTCTTCTGCCGAGGGACAAGGCCATTTGGTTTTCTTGTGCGCCTGGTCTGCATGCCGATTTGCGTTTTGTTTCGTTGTGAATCTCCTTTTGCAATTGGCCTCATCTGCGCGTGGGCAAGGAAATCCTTTCGACTCTCTCTTGGGGCCATGAGCCCTCTCCGCATGTACGCTGGCTGCCCCCTTGGTGGAAAATTCCATACGACATCCCTTCTCTTCTGCCATGGGACATGGCCATTTCACTTGATCATGCACCTGCCTGGCATGCTTGTTTGCACTCGATATCGAGGCAAACTTCTTCTTACAGTTTGCAGCCTCTGCCTGTGGGCAAGGAAACTTTGGCCGAGTTCCCTGATCGCCATGGATGTTCTCTGCGTGCTTTTCAGCCGACTGTTTGTTACAAAATTGCAAAGTACATCCCTCCTCTTCTGCCAAGGGACAGGGCGATTTTATTTGGTCGTGCTCTCTCTTAGCATGTTCTTTTGCATCAGATTTCGAGCCGAACGTCTTGTCGCAATCAAGCTCCTCTGCGCGCGGGCACGGCCATGCGATGTTATCGTGGACCCTCTGAGCATGCGTGATTGCATATCTTCTCGAGGAAAACTTCTTTTTACATCCAACGCTCTTCGCGCGCGGACATGGGAAGCTCTTTCGCCCCTTTGGCATGTTGGTGAAAGTGGTTGGGTATGAATGTGTCGAGCACCCAGCAGAAGCGAGCAGCAGAATGATGCCTATGAGACCTGAAATGAATGGATGAGCAAGTGTAGATGAATAGATGAAGGTGCAAATGTGTTGACAGCTCGGCAGAGAGAGTGAGAGAGCGACGGACCGACCAGCAAGATGATGCCTACGAGGTCTAAAAGGATGAATGCGCGAGGTTTGGAGGCTACGCATAGAGCTACCAAGCGAGAGGAGAAGTTACGTTGATTCAATCTATCAAACGCAAGTACTACGTATGTAATTTCCAAACAGCAAACGAAACACCGAATCTGCTAGCAAACAAAGGCCTAAATGATCATAAAGTAACAGGGCAATGGGAGGTCTCTGGGCAGGAAGAGAGGAATGCATGTAGCTATCCAGCAATCTAAAAACGTACGCCAAAAGAGAAATAGAAAGTACCTTGGAAGGGTCATGTTATGAGCGGTGAGAAACCCTACAAACGCATTCCGCGGTAGCCCAGATCCTCATCTCGACAAAAGATATAACGACCCAGGTTATATAATACTTACCGGGTTTGGATGAAGCCAGGACACATGAAGAGGATCAAGAGGATCCTTACGGACTACGGCTAGGAGAGCTGGACGTCGCCAGGCCCCTAACGGAAGGACAGAAATGAGCAAGAGAAGATAAGTAATCAGCTCCTAGCCCGCCTGAAACCAAGGACAACTGGGCTAAGGAATGGGAAGCAGTGTAACGAGGCTGGATCCATAAATATATAGGCAGCCATAGAAACGGCTAGCTAAGGTAAAGCAATAAAGCCCGGAACTGACGAGTGGGGATGGAACACAGCAACCTAGGCACGACATCGCAGTTACTAATGATGAGTTTTAGAAAGTCGAATGAGAAGAGACTGAGTGTTATGAATGGACCTAGCATGGTTTCCTAGAATGGTTCCATGACTACTAGAAACCAGTGTTCCTAGGAGGGCCTACATACCGAGGTCCCGTATACGCCTTAAAGGGAACTCGCAGGAACAATGCAGATACTTGTATGTAGAGAGAAGCAGACAGCGTTTTCAGAGTGAACGGCCAATAACAGAAGAGAAAAGCAAAAGCCCGTAGTGGGCTTAAAAGTGTATCCCAAGGAAGCAAAACAGTATATGTAGTCTCCTCGCGTTCAGGGAAACACTGGTATACACCCGTATAGACCCGCCCATAGCTTATCTTCCACTTATCTTGTCAAATAATACGTTCCATATATATCCCTGATAAGACCACTACAAGTAGCAAAGATGAGCTCTTTTGACAAAGACTTATTCGGGCGATCATAGCTCACCTCGAACAAGTGGTAGAATGGTTAAAGAAACCTGAGCGATCAGAGGATGGCACATGCCCACAATGTTATCACTGTATACACCCCAAAATGATCCTAAAGCTTTGTTTCTTTCTATAGGGTCAAACTTACAAAGTCTCCACTATATGAAGTTACGTTTATAATGAAAACTCCTTAGCCTCTATAGGGTAGACGAAAAAGTAGGGCTCGTAGCTCTACTGTGGGCAACAGCGGCCAAAAGTGCAGAAATACGGAAAGGGAAGGTTAGAAGCAACGGCAGTAGGCTTAAACAGATCATTACATACGTAATTAAAATAAACCAAGACCCCGATTACTCTACTATATTACACATGTAAGTATGCTATGGGACAATGGATATTTAGTGGAATCAGTAGCATATCTGCGTGTACTTCATTTCATTTTCCATAAATCTGTAACGACTATATCCCCTACAGAGCGTTCTCCAACCGACGCTCCTTACGCAGAGCCTTGAGCTTGATCCGCACCTCCTCAAGGGGCACCATCACGCCCTGCTTCTGAGTGGCAGGATCATCGCGATTGCGGACGTTGACAGACCTCGTTTCACGCTCCGATGCGCCGACAACGAAGATGAAGTTGTACTGAGCCAGCTGGCCAGTGCGGATCTTCTTCTGCATGGTGTTACCGCTGATATCGATATCGACACTCAGCTTGTCACCCTGCAAGATCTTCTGTAGCTCCTCGGCATAGTCATTCACGGCAGGCATAACTGGAACAATGAGGATCTGGCGAGGGCTGATCCAGAAGGGCCACTTGCCACCGAAGTGCTCGATCAAGATACCCAGGAATCGCTCGAAACTGCCAATGATAGCACGGTGGATGACAACAGGACGAGCACGGCCGGGGGCAAGCTCGTCGCCCTTGGTCTCACCCTCCTTGGGCTGCTCCGCCTGGCTCTGCTCTTTGGTCATGTACTCCATTTTGAAGTTGATCGGGGCCTGGTAATCGAGCTGAATGGTGGCGCACTGGAACTCACGCTGGATGGCATCGGCAATAGTGATATCGATCTTGGGTCCGTAGAAGGCACCGTCACCCTCATTAATGGTCCAATCATCACCCTTAAACTTGGTCAAGGCCTTCTTGAGCTGGTCCTCGGCGTGGTCCCAGGTCTCCAACGCACCCATATACTTCTCTGGGCGGGTGGACAGCTTCAACTTGAAGGTGAAGCCAAACAGCCCATAGATGGACTGCAAGAAATCGAACAGGCCCTCCACTTCAGACATAATTTGATGGGAGGCTAGAACGACATGACAATCATCTTGTTGAAATTTTCGACAGCGTGTCAGACCACTCAGGGCACCCGAAGCCTCATTTCGGTGCAGAACACCGAAGTCTGCAATACGCATAGGAAGCTCACGGTAACTACGTTCACGGTGGCCGAACAGAATGAAGTGCCCAGGGCAGTTCATGGGCTTCAGAGCCCACTCGCGCTTCTCGACATCCAACTTGAACATATCATCCTTGTAGTGGGCCCAGTGTCCGGAGGTTTTCCAGACGCCGACATCGTACATATTGGGGGTCTGGACCTCCTGGTAGCCTCGCTTGCGGTATTCACTACGCAGAAGGGACTGGAGCTGGTTGAAGATCTTGGTTCCGTTAGGAAGGAGGAATGGGCAACCGGGGGACGCCTCATCGAAGAAGAACAGCTCTTGCTCCTTGCCAATTCTCAGATGGTTCCGCTTTTCAGCTTCCTCCAAAAACTTCAAGTGCTCAGCCATCAGCTTCTTGTCGGGGAAGGCAACACCACGAATACGCTGCAGAGAGTCGTTGGACTGATCGCCAAGGAAGTAGGCCGATGAGTTCTGGTAAGAAAAGTTAGTATGTGTCTTCCTCGGTCAAGAGGTCAACTAGCGACGCTTACCTGCATGATCTTGAAGGCCTTGATCTTGCCAGTGTTCTGAATATGAGGGCCTCGGCAGAGATCGACAAGGGTACCGTTACGATAGACGGTGCTGCTTTCGCCGGTGACGAGCTTATCAATGTAGTGCAGCTTGTATTTGCTGTATGCGAACATCTTTTTGAGGTTCTCCTTGGAAACTTCCAATCGGTCGAAGCTTTGCTTCTCCTTGAAGCTACGCGACGCTCTGATGTCAAGCGCTTTCCAGTCGGCCTCACGGACAACCCGTCTGTTTCCCACATATATTAGCATTGGCGCAATGGTGAAGGGTAGGTGATAAGATAACATACCCGTCAGGCATGGCCATATCGTAGAAGAAACCCTGAGGGGTAGGCGGACCGTGGGAAAGAAGACATCCGTACTCGCATTCGCTGGCTAAGCCAAGCACGTGGGCAGAAGAATGAAAGAACGTTTCACGGGCCTCGGGGTTGCTGAAGGGCACAAGGAGCACACTGCAGTCCTTCTCTAGGGGTCGGTTCAAATCCCACAGTTCTCCATTAACCTTGGCAATAACAATATTGGCACTTAGGTCCTTGGGCACATCGCGGAGGAAAGATCCAGGAGTGGTCTCGAAGGCTTTGGCAGGGACCGAGGAGGGGGGGTTGCCGTCGCCAATGTCAAGGGTAACGTTGATCTCTGGGTGAGGACGGGTCCTGGTCTCCTCCAGGTATTGTTGCCAGAGTTCCTCGAAGAGCTTGTTTCGCTCGATTATGAACTCGGGGAGAGTATCGGGGCTCGGGGCCTGCTTGGATTTCGCATTCGCATCTTTTGGAGGGGCAGTGGCAGCTTCAGATGCGTTTTTGGCCTGCGCTTCAGCGGCGGGCCGCACGGGGAGCTCCTGGGGGGGTTCAGATGCCATCATTAAAAACCCTTGAAGCAATGGCGCAAAGGAATAAAAATGTGGACAGGAACTTTAAACATGTATACTCCGCGTGGAGGGGAAAATTGACTCTTCGTGAGGGCGGTGAAGCACAGGTCACGTGCTGGTTCTGCCCTTAGCCGACACTTTACCGCTTCGAGTTTCCACCAAGCGAAAACTTCTCCAGCTTTGTACAAGTCAATCACCCTTATCACCACAAAATGTCTTTCCGTGGTCGTGGTAATGCTTCTGGTGCCAACCGGGGAGGTTTCGGTGGTGGCCGTGGTGGTGAGAATTTTCCAACGTGGATGCGGTGCGAGGATGTAAAAGGAGCTAACGAAATTTTTTTGTTGCAGGTCGCGGAGGCTTCCAGCAGTCATTCGGCCCCCCAGCGCAGGTTCTGGGTAATTATTCTTCTGAATCCTACTATATTTGATTTGTGTCGCTGATATGCCGATAGAGTTGGGTTCCGTGATGCACTCCTGCGAGGGTGAGATGGTCTGCGAATCAGTCAACCCCAAGATTCCTTACTTCAACGCTCCTATCTACCTGGAGAACAAGGTGCGCAACTACTCCACCAAATCAATATCATATACAAGTTCATGACCTAACTGGTTCTTTATAGACCCAAATCGGCAAGGTCGACGAAATTCTCGGTCCCATCAACCAGGTCTACTTCACCGTGAAGCCCCAAGACGGTATTGTCGCTACTTCCTTCAAGGCTGGTGACAAGGTCTACATTGGCGGAGATAAGCTGCTCCCTCTCGAGAAGTACGTTTCGCTATCCTGCTTATTCGTCCACTTCTGACTAACTCACCTCTTAGGTTCCTCCCCAAGCCCAAGCCTCCCCCAGGAGCTGCTAAGCCCAAGCGCGCCGGTGGTGCCGCTGCCCGTGGTCGTGGTGGATTCGGTGCTCCCCGTGGTCGCGGTGGCCGTGGTGGTGCTCCCCGTGGCCGTGGTGGCTTCGGCGGTGGTCGTGGTGGTGGTGGTTTCTCCCGCGGCGGCGGCGGCGGCGGCTTCTCTCGTGGTCGTGGCGCCCCTCGTGGTGGCGGTGGCTTCCGTGGCCGCGGCTACTGATCGATCCAATGTACTGTCTGTTTATGGCGTTTTGGGGGATCTGGGAGCTTTTTCAGGAATATCTTTCCGTCTTCTTGTGCATCTGCGCAATTGCAACTTCACTGGCTGCAGGCTGTAGAATATCACCAGTCAAAAATGTTTCTGTTATTTTCTTATTTTCCAGAACTTGCAATTGCATATTAAATATTCAAACATAGCAACTCGTTTAGAAATTCGGGGATAATCGGCTCGGACATTTGGTTTGGATGTGGCTAGTGTGTGTGGCGCAGCTGCACCGCCTCTGCCTGCCTGCAGTTGAAATGACGTTGACCGCTCAGGGAATCTGTGCGTCCGTCAACACTCCCCAGCAGGATTGACTGCATTTTTATTCTTCTTACCCAATCTTGCCGTTTTTCATATCTTATTGAGACAGCCTATCCTTTTGCCATAGATTTTCTTCAAATCTGATATCCATTTGAGCATGTCTCGTCGGACATCGACCATGGCATCGAGCGATTCCTCCAGCGGTGTCCCACCTTCGAGTGACGGAGGTACGTTCAAGTTTCCTTTGGTCGTTCATGGGCAATGAAGCTTATAATTTACAGGCCAGGAGAAGCAGAAAATGCTACTTTCCTCGGATCATGGTCATTTCAGCATGGTGAAGTCAGTCTCGTGCTTCCCGCGCTCCTTTGCTCTCGGTTCAGCCTAACACTCAACAGGGCCTTGCATCTTGCTGATCTGATTACTGAGATGAATGGTAAGAGATCGTAATATCCTGAAGTTTTGTTTGAATTGACTCGCTAACTCTGCATCTTAGGTTTCTGTGGAGGCAAGCTCAATTTCCCAACCTTTTTCCAATCCGCGTCTAACATGTTGAGCAGTCATGTCGGTCTTTTCGTCCATGCGCTACTGCCTCGGAGACCCAACTGAATATGGTGCCATCTGGGCTGCCCTCGCATTTATGCCTTTCGGTCTGTTCTTCGACTTTATGGATGGGAAAGTGGCAAGATGGCGCAAGAAATCGTCTCTCATGGGGCAAGAGCTCGACTCGCTAGCTGACCTCGTAATCGCTCCTGTGAAGTAAATACAATGAGTTATCGCTAACGCTCATATTCCCTAGATCTCCTTCGGTCTCGCCCCCGCCGCTGCCGCATTCGCTCTTGGTATCCGGACCTCGCTTGATCACGTCTTCCTCAGCTTCTTCGTTCTCTGCGGTCTGACCCGCCTCGCTCGGTTCAACGTGACTGTAGCCGTACTGCCCAAGGATAAGACCGGAAAATCCAAGTACTTCGAAGGCACACCCATTCCTACCACTCTGTCAATCGCTGCCATTATGGCCTACTGGGTCTCTCAAAGCTGGACGCACGAGAACATCCCACTAGGACTCTTCGCAGAAGGTACCATTTTCGAGTTCCATCCTGTGGTCCTGATGTTCGTTCTGCATGGTTGTATGATGGTCAGCAAGACGATACACATCCCTAAACCATGAGCTCAACCCAAATTTGGCCACGCATTTACTGTTGGGAAAAAAAATGCCTGAGTCTGTTGTCTCTCTCAACTTGGACGACTGAAAATAAATATCGAGAGGGCCGTTGTTTGTACGCAAGGCATAGCATGATCTCGATGCACTTAAATAAGGATGTTTAATTGAAATTCAATTGCATAGATTGATTATAGTCATTGTGGCTTCCGCATAGGGGTTTGATTGCATGATTGTGGCTAATAAGGTCGACATGCTGGAAATTGCAGCTTTCAACAGCAAGCTGCTGATTGTCGTCGGTCTTCAACAACTACATAAGCAGTGCTGGTCACTACATGGTACCTTTTTGACATCTTTGTGTTTGCCAGATGGCTCCATGATATCTTGTAGGCCTTCAGTTCCTTTGCTTTCCTTCATTAGCTGGGTCTACGAATGCTTTGTATTCTTCTTTTCATTCATTAGAATCCCCAGGCAGTTCTTCGTCTCTGGTTGCGACTTCAAGTGACCTTGAGCATAGGAAATCGGGAGTCCAAAGATCAGAATCAACGTTGACTTAAGGTATCGTCCAGTGACCCAACCTAGAATGAAGGGAATGAAGTAGGTACAAGGTGGCTATTCAGACAGGGAAACGTCGGCACGTGAAACGACGACAGTCTCTTCTCGAAGAGTATGGCTCCTAGGATTTGGTGTGGATGGTTGTTGCAGTACGTGTTGGGTTCACGGACGTACCACTCATTGTCGAGTGGTCGTAATGTGAACCACGGATATTCTTCCAATCTGATAGCATATACAAGCACGCGCAATATTGACCTATAACGATCGTCATTATGACCACTTGGCTAGGCATTCTCACAGTCTGAGCTGTCAACGAGGACTTCGACACAAACAATCGTTGAGCGCATGGAATGAAAGCGAAGGTGAGCTAGCACAGAAAACCCTACTACCAACCCACCAAGCCACATCTAAGCCAGCCACTGTAAGGACCAAGCCCATAACGACAGCAGCGATGACCATAACTACACTCGAACCCCCCAGATGCCCGACGTGCTACGAACACGGTATAAGGCAGATAGTCAACGGCAACAACCCGAATGGCAATGCAGGTCGCCCATATTACATATGCGATCTATGTGATCGATTCATCTGCTTTGATGATCAACGCGGGATAAGTCCGGCCAACCCGCGCTGCCGATGCGGCAGGTACACTCGTAGGCAAATAGCCGGAACCGAGAAGGAGGTGCCACATGGGATTCACTATGTTTGTGCTCGTGGATGGTGTTCCTTCTACTCAGAGGAGGTAGATCAGGATGGTGTCCAGCGACGGGTTCCGGCTAGGTTGGTGGGGACATGTTCGGGTTACTCTTATATCTGAGGTCTGAGGGTGTTTGATGGTGTTACTGTGTTCATGCTTCTTTTAACGTAGCTTCCAAGTGTTGAGCTTAATAATATGTCCTTTTTCTGCATTGTCATTATTAATATTCAATGTTGAAATAAAATCTGGGCTGCGTCGAGTACCCAGCTACCTTCGGAGATGTCCATGTTCAGAGTTATATCCCTAAGCGAAATGATACTCTCTTCCGAGGTAATTCACCAAGCCGGACCTTCCGCATGATCTAGAATATGGATAGAATAAGCGAAGAAGTCACAGGTGAAATCAGAATTTTTAGCATTTAAAATTAGAATGTTGTTGATTCTTGGCCAGACACGCAGGGTCTAGACCGAGACACAAGTTTCACTTTGATATCCAGTTTCGAACACCTTTCTTACCCACAGTTTGATCAAGTTGAACTGGTGTTCGCTCTCGTTGAGATATCCCAGTAAATACGAAAGACGCAAGCAGCCTGAATAGACCTTTTTCTTCTTCAATTCTGTTTCTCGCTGTGTACACCGGCAAGGCAAGGGGGACTGTGTTTCTACATGATTCCTTTGGCAGGTGGAGAATCCAACCGGTCTAGTGGACGCCACTGATCCCGGAATATCTCTCTCCCCGTTTGGACAGGTCTAGGCAGGTGTGCTTGTTGACGCATTTTCCTGTGTACGAGTACTGTACAATATATACGGACCGGTATTGCCTGTGCATACTGTCTTTTTGGAGGCTCTGGCGGGCGATACTCGGATGACGGATCAGACTGGATGATTAGTATGTCTCACTGTCGGAAGATCGGCTTCATTGAGAACTTATTGTTTGCTCTGTGAGTTATATGGCCGTGGGTGACTTTTAGACGAGAATAAGGTTGATGACGTTAAATTGGCTACAACTATCGAACGTGGTGTGTCCGCGTCGAAATGCTTACCTGCGCAGGCAGTTATGTTGACCGTTGAAAGGATCTGAACTCATTGACCATGAGGCTTACATGAAATGGTCGGGCATTTGCAATAACAATCGAGTCCGTGGTTCAGAATGTGTTGTAAGGGACTAGATCTGCAAGGCACAGTCGATATATTATACACAATGGTTACGGAATATCTAGAGCGTACTTGGCCGCATATTTACCAGTAACTTTATCTCTCGATTCAGTACAGAGTAAAGGGCCTGTGGATGTCTCAAAGTCAGTAATTCTCGCATGATGGTAACGTGGTTAGATTAAATAACCTCCGATATTTTCAGGGATATTATATGTATGAGAATACATATGTTGTAGTAGGCAGTGCTAATAATACCACATACTATTATGCAGTCAAGCCACGAACAAGACACTTGAAGCCTAAAAATTCCAAGGTACAAAATACAAAATACAAAATACAAAATACAAAATATAAGGTTGAACACAGCCCTCGTAGGCCATCTATAGACTTGCAGATAATAACTAGGAGGTGAGTTGTATGTAGATCTGAGCCACAGTGCGCTGTTTTTTGTGGCTGAAGCAGGGTTTGTTTTGTTACTTTTGTTACAGGAACGGTACGTAGAAAGACCGATCATAATTTCCAAGGTACGGTCCCGGGAGTGGCCGCTCATTACCCATGGAAATAATTTGGAAAATCGGAAAGGGGCATCAACAGGAATCAAGAAGAGAGTGAGGTTGGAGTATATGTTGTAGGGTGCGACTACAACATACTCAAAACATAAGGTTAAATCCTATACTAAATCCTTCAGGTTTCATGTTGTACCGAGTACTCTGTAACAAATGTGGAGGTTCTTAGCGCTTGTATGAGGTATTGAAATTGGCTCCGCCTGGGAGATGAGCCCGTTCCATGACGAAATGGTATTTCTTTTTCTTTCAACAAAATTCGGTCGCAATTTATCAAACGGAGATCTGAATTTCCCCTCGACCATCAGCCAAGGATGCACTTGCCAGCCACAAAGGACGTGGCGTGTGTTGACCAGTCATGTATACGGAGTAGAGAGCAGATCAATGAGAGTAGACACTAAGGCAGAACAAAGCGTCCTTAGCCGAGGACTAATTCTGCTGTGAGTTGTACAATTTTTGAGGGGTCAAACAACAAAGTCGTCATCAAGGGTCTTCTTCATGTGGCAAGGACGATCTTTCATCAGTCCATGTACGGAGTAGTAAAGTATGGAGCACTGGGTAATACCTCGATATTGAATATTGGACGAGGTTCACACAATGAGAGTCTCATCATCACCGCTTGGCGCCCAAAGCAGACTAGCGGCATGCCCAAGGACTCCATCAGCTGCCGTGTCTGACCAAAACGGGAAACTGATCTGACACAGTACCCTGGTTAACCTGGACGGGTGCCTGATTACCTAAAGATAACCCGACATATCATTGGATAAGCCTTTGTTTGTATACCTGATACTGTACCATACAAGGAGCAAACAATATTGAAACCACCCGTGAAAGACCTGCGCGGAAAGTACCCGGTACTCGGGTGCACCAGGGCCTCCCCCCCGTATTTCAAGTACCTCATACCTCCTCTGGGGAACACGACCCCTTAACAGTCCCTTTCCCAAGGGATCCATTATCCGTCACACTTCTCTTTCCTCCTGATCTTCCTAAATCCCCTTCGCACACATTCGTTACATACCTACAACCCGATTTCTTCGCTCGTTTACTCCTTTTATTTGGGGGTCATCAGCTGAACTGCTTCGAAGCTCACGGTCGCTCACTCTCTCCCGAATTGTAGAGGGGTAAACCTCAACTCGACCACATACTCGAGTACCCGTCAACACAACGATCACTTTCCTTTCACTCCTTTTTCCGACCCCAAAATCTCGCTTTCCTCGTTACACACGCCCTGAGTATCTGAGCGATAATTCAGTACCAACGCGGTGGGCGGTTTCAGAACAAACAACGTCTACCGACATACATTCAAAGAGAAGTTCTTGAGGGTTACGCAGGCCGTCCCCAGTCCTTCGTCAATCACCCCTGCGACTGAGTCCAGCGGTGTTTTCTTTCCGCGCTGTTTTCGATACTCGACTTCCCTACTCTCCCAACACATCATGCTTTTCCACACTCAAGGCGCCCTCGTGGTGTCCGGTGTGCTAATGGCAGCCACCTCGGCCGTTGCAACAGACTTCAAGGTGCTTCCTCGTGGCTCACCATTAGGGACGCTCCAGGGTTGCTATTCCAGCATTCCTGGATACGGGAAGTCCACGAGCTGGACGTACCAGAGTTCTGGATGGTGTCTGGACCACTGCGCCAAAGACTCGGACTATGCGGCATTTGCTTTGACAGGAGGATCTGACTGTGTGTGTGGTAACACACTACCACCAGCCAGTGCCAAGGTTTCAAATGACAAATGCAGCAAGTCCTGCAGTGGCTGGCCCGACGATATGTGTATGTCTACACGTCCATCCATGGCTCTGAGAGAATTGACTTGCTAACAATAATCTCGAATAGGTGGTGGTCCCGGCTTCTACTCTGTCTATACCACAGGTTTAGAAGATGATGTCCCTACATACTCCGACTCCGAGTCCACCACAACCAAGAGCAGTACCGACAGCAAAACCACGACGAAAACCGACGGGTCTGCCTCCACTACTTCCAGTACTTCCGGTGAAACGACAGAGACCGTGACACCTGAGGCTAGTGCGAAGGCCTCCGACGAAGATATGAAGGCAGAGGCCGCGAAGAGCAAGAATACTGCCGCAATCGCGGCCGGAGTCGTTGTAGGAGTGGTGGGATTCGCTGCTCTCTGCGGTGCTGCGTTCTTCTGGTGGCGATCCAAGAAGAACAAGGCCGGTGCTGCGGGTGGTGCCACTGGCGGCTATGGCCGTACCTCGGGCCCGCCCTCGATGTCCGATTCTCGGTTCGATGGCGACTACATGGCTCAGCGCCGCCAAAGCAATGGCAGCATCGATGATGACCATGACTTCTCTCGCCGGATCTTGCAGGTAAGCACGCACACCATCTGTTGATATTGTTTCCAAGCTGATTTAAGATACAGGTGACGAATCCTGATCGCTAAAACAATACCCATTTTTCGAACATTTATGCTCCTTCTCTTTCTTTCCACTTGGTATTAGCGAAACCCAACCTCATCTCTGCGTCAATCAAACTACTTTATGAGAGCTTCCCTATCCTGTTGTCATTATCTTTCTAGTCGGATTATTCAGCGGAGTGACGATATCCGAACGGCATATGGCCTGACCCAGTCGGTGTGGTCCAGCTGGTGACCTGCTGTCTCTTGAGCCCTGGGGCTGAATTGCTTTTTGTCGATGCGCTCCGTGACTCCATATCAAGACGACGTTGCCCTACTTCATGATCATCATCTCTTAGGATTTACATTGGGAAATCAACCGCATCACCAGCCTTCTCTGCCGAAGATCCGATCATTGTATCTTGTTCAATTATAGTGAAGTCTCTGGATATAGAGACGTGTCCGAAAAGGCGTTTCTTTCTATTTCGGCTCCATCATTGCTCGACATCTTCCTTGTCACGAGCAGACCATTCCTTTTACGTGATTCCTTTTTACTTTTTCCCCTTTGTGGTCTCTTTTCCTGTTTCCAGTCAGGTCTTCGTCTATCGGTCCTATAATGAGCTTCTCGCATTCTGCAATTCGCTCCGGCTTGGTCTGATTCAGGGATGGCTGTAAATAGGCGAGATCAATCAGCTGTACTTAATGTGAGAATGGATATGCACATCAGATTGTGATCATTTGCTTGTAAAGTAAACTGATAGTGGTTGAGTTGGTCCAAGCTGGGTCTGCCATCAGTCCATATATATCTCTGGCACCTCTGGGTGCTTTAGTTTTATTCGACCAGAAACCTTGCATTGATCATCTGTTCTAAGAGTCTGAGATTGATCATTTTCTATAGGCCTACTGATAGTTATTAGCCTGTGAATCAAACAGGCGAAGGTCAACTATATATTGGCGTGTTCAGCCAGGTCCATCGGAAGGTTTATTGCAGCCAACCTTGTAACAAGTCACGCATCACTTTTACACTTTGGGTATTCACATGAACAAGGAGATAATAAAAACACCCGAAAGTTATAAACAAGAAACGGAGGCAAAATTTCAAGTTGATTCAGCATGAGAGCTCAATATCAGATAGGATTCCCAAGATTCATGCGTCACCGAACACAAAATGGAGGAACCGTGCAAAACGACATGAAAAGCATAAAGGGAGGCAACGAATCACGAGTATCGCCCGAAAAGAACACAAGAAGATAACGAGACAAGTTACCTGTGCCCATAGCAGAGGGATGGTGAAGGGGAATGTGGCCAGCATAGTGGTATACCAGGCGACGATGTTGGCATCACTGTGATCGAATTTGTCCCGAATCAACTCCTCGATAATTTCCTTGAACGAGCGCACGCTCATATACCAAGGCAGACCAAAGTCAGAATGGATATCAAGACGACGGTATTGGCGAGCACAATGCTCGAATTGGATGCGCTTGGGGTGCGGAGTACCATCGCTACGGGGACCAAGCGGAGGCGGAACTGCAAGAAACCACGCCGAGAAGAACAGTACTGAGCGTATGAAGCTTTAACTTTATCTGCCTAAACCCCTCGGAAAGTCAGCCATGGTGAAATCGTGCACGAAAGCCCAAAAGATGAGGTAGACTCACGGCACTTCCACCAAGCTCGCCGACTAAGTTGTGAGCGCTGCCATGGAACTTGATGAGACGATCAACACCGGCGCTGAGATCTCGCACAGCCACTGCAGCGGCGTGAACCTTCTCTATATCGTGAACAAGGCTAGCATCGTCGGTTTGTCCGAATTCGGATTCCTCATTGATCCAAAACTCCATTACCCACTCCAGTAATGCGTGCAGCTCAAACCGAGGCCCCTGATACCTTCATAGAGCTAAAATAGAGCGTTTGAATGAGTATAACACACGACTGGACGACACGGAAACACTAAGGAATACTCACGAGTTTACATTTGTCGTGGGCATGGCAACATCGTTTGACAACGCTTGAGTCGGCATCACGAATGCAGGTTATCTTGAGGGTCGAGCCACTCGTTCTCGTCCCAGTCACGCACTGCTACCCTGAATCAATGGACGCACCGGCCCGTTTCTGCTGGATCGGTGTATTCGAGAAGTTTCGCGTGAACACCATGGCTTGCCGCAGGCGTATTAGGAGTGTTGTCAGTACATTCCGCTGTCTTTGCGGGGGTTTGGGGGCCATTTGCCGCTTCACCTCTTTTTGGAGGCATGGTATAAGAAGGAAAGGCCTTCGACCGATGGGGAAGATGGATGGGGAAGATGAAGCACGATGCAAAGGGCGAGGGAAGAAGAGAGAACAAGAAGATGTAAGAATGAAAAGCCTCAGTCACGACGAGGCAAACAAAAGGTATATCAATCTAACATCATTGAACACATCAGATGAGGCCATGGTGGCCGTCTCATGGATGTTGTTTTGGAATGAACAGAGAGCGAAGAACGCTCCTTCCAAGGTTCGTCCTTTCCATGCAAAACGAGGTTATCCACAACTCCTCAAGGGATGAAGGAAAGGTCTATCCGAAGTGATGCGAAGAGTATCCCGTACCTCGAAGGCCCATCACTCTTGGACTAGAGATGATTGGGTATCAAGCAAACCAATTCGGCCTCCCTCTTTGGTTATACCACCAAACCCAGAACAAGAGCACAACCTCCAACTACCCTTCTCTGATGCCTAACATTACATTCCCTCACTTTTCATGACATTAGGAAAGATACACACAGAGACCTCGCAAAGAATACATGGATCACGACTGCCAGATGGCCAGCCCCAATAGTAGCCAACCAACTAGTCCATGTCGGCACAGCCTCTCACCCCCAAACCCCATAGCCGCCGAATCCCCCCAAACATAACATACTCCGGATCGACAGCCCAAGTAGATCAACGCCAGGTCCAACAGCGGCTAGGCGGACCTAAACCGGACTTGAGCCGGACTTAACAACCACATGGCTCCATGCAACGCTAATCCAGCGACGATCAAGACCTGCAGCAGAAGGAAAACAGGAAAAAGAGATTGGAGGAGACCAGCCAAGCTAGTCTAGTAGTCTGTTTGTTACAGCTGAAAAATCAGGTGTGCTGATCAAAATATTAGC
The DNA here is from genome assembly GCF_028828025.1 of Penicillium rubens. Classification (NCBI taxonomy): domain Eukaryota; kingdom Fungi; phylum Ascomycota; class Eurotiomycetes; order Eurotiales; family Aspergillaceae; genus Penicillium; species Penicillium rubens. The sequence continues at coordinate 8,979,938 of NW_026890600.1, forward strand.
CCTTGCCGGGAGGCCCGAAGGATTGCAGCATGCCCCGCTGGTGCTGGAGATTACCCGCTAAAGATATGATATTGGACACACTAGTCTGAATAGGATAGGACAGACTGGTCCAACGGGATAATTTGGATCTACTTGACTCGCATTATGGTCTCATTTGTCATCTCATGACCCATGTCGTCAAATATAAAGTCCCGGAGATTCCGGAGTTTATTGCCGAGATTGCCGGAAATGACATGGACTCGAACTGGCGTCGATCAATATACAACATACAATAACAAAGACAAAAGGGAGAAACGGTCTGGAGGGCAACGAGAACCCAACTAGCCATGCCTATTTCCAGCCCTCCCAATCGGACAATTGTTACACGATCATCCTCAGGCTGCAGAGCATCAAGCCAATAGAAATCGCAGTAGAACCAACAGCGTCAACAAGCATGATCAGGCAGATGCACGCTGACGCCCAGAACACCGGGCGTGCATGATGTCATGCGTATGGTGATCTATCATTGAGCCCTTGGCCATGGACCTAAACTCGAATGCATCTAGGCAGAGTAATTCCACGCCAATTGGCTTAAGCTGTTGTTGTTGGCTGCAGAGGGGTCCTGCCGTCTGCAAAAAGACGGTGTAATGTTCCTTAATTAGTTTTGTGAGGTAGCATTCTAGAAGTCAGGCTAATAACCAGTATGCTGGGAAGTCTCAAAAGAGTATATAGCTGGATTGAGCTTAGTGTCTCTCTAAACAACCTACCTAAGTAGGCTAGATACATGTATGTTGTAGGAACTTCAAACTGGGGAGCACTTTGCGACACCCGTTGAGTGATCTACAAGAGGCCCACAGTTTTGGCCATGTGGTCTGGAACGGATTAGAGCGAAGGAATTAGCTCCGTCGCATGTCGGAAGTTACAACTCTCCGTATAGCAAGAAAGGCATGATAGGGAAATGAAAAAGAAAAGGGGTAATCGGGAAAATCGGCTATGATTCGTGTACAGTATTGTAGATCTAGCTATTCCCCATACTGTGACACTGCAATATCTGGAGTAAATAATTGTCCAAAGATTAGCTTGTTTACACCCCTTTATTGTGCTCTATAGCCAAATCCCTGCAAAACCCGAATCCCCGATGTCGGGTTCTTGGGAGGTATCCAGTCGATTATTAGGACCCAAAGGTACCTGGTAATAATCTGCGTTAATTCTTCCCTGCTCGAGGATAACTAGGATATGATTTGCGATTTTACCGAGCCGATCGGATAAATCCCAAGTAAGTAGTACTATGCAGACTAATTATATCGAGGATAATGGTTATAAATAAGTATAAAGACAGCAAAGACACCAAAAACAGCCTAGATCAGCACGAGCACCTTCCTGATCTACTGACTGGCAGGGTTGTCCGCGGAGTGTCCGCGGACACGGACACGGTCACGGACATGAAACGCGAGAGTCACTTATTCCCGTTTGAGTAAACAGTCAATGCTTCGTACGCAGTATGTTTACCTGAAAATAGCTAGCTCTCTGCATGCATATGCTGCAGTAGTGCCTACATGGTTACGTGCCCTAAATTAGCTCTCATTTCGTTGCCGTTTTGGTGTAATGCAGCCACATGGGTTACAAGGATCATGATCCTTGCTGCAAGCCCCCTGCAAGCTGGGAGGAAATGAAGTGGATTTAAAATTAATGGCAATGTCCTTGTTGGATTCGGCAGTGACGGGTACTGAGTACATGGCTGTGATTTGCTATAAGAACTCGAAGAAAGGGGTTTTTTTTTCTTCTTCTTAGCAAATAACAAAGCCCAAAGCCAAGACAAGTATATTATGGAGAAATAAATTAGTGTTGCAATCCGCTATACATAATTTTCCGAGAGCATGCATGTTGTAGGCATGTTGTATCCATGATAGTAGTGTTATGACTTAAAACAACGATCGTTACCAGAAGTAGGCAACGGTGCTCACCTCGAAATCTGCCTTGCAAAAGGTGGGCACATGGCATGGCCTGATCGACGGGGCTATCTGAAACGTAACCTTAGCATGCAGGGGGTTTACGCCATTAGCGTATACCTGCAAAAGACGACGTAGGAAAATGCATGGAGAACTCTGCTTACGCCGAAGTTTTTCCTGTAAAAGGAGAGAACGAGAGAATCAGGACGCATTCTTGTATTGAATAAATCATTGCTCCACTTTGTAGGGTTCGGACCTCGACTCTCTTGCTTTCCTTTTCTTTTTTAGTGGAAGCTTGCGATCTGAGTCAGTGTGGGGAAGTACCCCAGGAACAGGAAGCATAGGCAGATTACTGATGGCGATGTATACCTACCTAGGTAGGTATACAACATGCTATGATATAGCACCGGGTAGGTATGGTAGATCTCGGGACCTGTATAAAGGGATTGTCGGAAGTGACAAGTGTACAGGTGACTGACTCATTACGAGTCGCCATACTCCGTAAATTCGGTTAATCTCTTCAATGATCCCTGCAAGTATGCTGTATCCACCTGGGCAGGATGGTTTGCTTTAGTCAATGCAGGGGAACCCGCTGGGAATACAAATGGCTCACTCATCACCAGCGATGGACCTTGAGCGCAGACCGATCACATTCTCGACTCTCTAGGCCATGCTTGGCAGGAAACAAAGTACTAAACACATTAATATGTACATCTTGTGGTGCATCGAGCCACGTATATGCCCGTTACATCCGAGAGACAAGGATCGAGGTGACGATTGTGGCGCTACTAACCACGTGCTAGATATGAGCTAACCATGGAAAGAAGGAGATGTCGACTGAAACAAGACAGCAGTAAACAACCTTGGAACCTTGGAAGATCAAGAAGGTCATACCTGAGTATCCTCAGGGCGGGGATAACGGTATAACCAGAGTGGACCTGAACTAACCCGATTAGTATAATGTACAGCACCGCTTGCAATCGTCGCTTTCTGGCAGTTTAGCGCATTCTAGGGCATTTTCCACGTGGGCGCAATTAATTTCGACCTTGATTTCGCCCTAATGGGTTGAGCTTTGCTGACCTTGGAAGGTATCTGAGATATACAAAGTAAAGGGGTAAATTTACTGAGAGAAAAGCTACCTAAACCTCCTCGGGTATAGCCGATACCTCCTTTTTTCGGTTAATCCCGAGGAATAGCCGCAATTCCGTGGTAAACGGTCACGGCTATCTGTCCCGGACCAGGGGTATGTATTTTGCATTAATATCAGATATCCTGTTTTCACTAATTTGAGTATGTGTAGCGAAGAGTTTAGTGTCGTTTCTCACTTTAGTAACCGATTGCGCGATATTACTCAAGTTAAGAGCCTTTGCAGGGAGTGCCCAGACCGAGAGCGGGTTATCTCATTCGGCGAATCAGAAATAATACAACTTCCACCAATCAGAGCAGATTCCACGGGATCTGAGGTGAGATTTCACCTTCCATGGAACAATCTATGAGAGCACATTCCTCCTATATTACTGCTAAATATGCAGAATCAAGGAGCATATATGCGCACCGCCATCAGCCTTATCCGCAACTTTACCACCTCCTTCTTCTATGCTTAACCATCCTGAAAATCCGGAGATCCACCATCACGAGAGGCTAAAAAGGAGGCTCACCGATTAATCTGGGGACGAAAGAGACCCGGAAGGGCCACCTGTTGGCCAAAGTGAACTGGTCGGAACCAAAGAGCCTCTAAAGCTTAAGGGGGGGGCCGGGTGGGGACAATGAAAGGCCGCATATACGCCGTTATATGTTGGATATTCCTAAATCGGCCAATTATTTTATTTTATTTTATTTTTATTTTACTCTTCTCCCTATGTTGTATGTCTTTTCTATTTATTTATTTTGTCGACATCAAAGTCATCCAGAGAGGTAAACCAAACCTTTTGAAGGGGTGTACTCGAAAAGTCCTGGATCAACTCTGGGGTGCGCCCATGTCGATCTTGGGCACCTGCCTATGTAGGAATCCCGCACATACTTTAAAGGGTTAGGAGCATGGGGGTCACGTTGATAGCTCTGATTTTTAATTTAATTTAATTCGAATGCCAAGACCTTTGCAACTCCATGCCAGTTTGGGAGTAGTTTGGCGATTTTGTCGATCAGGAACGAATTGGGGAGAGAGCGTTTACTACTTCAGGTCTAGCGTGCACAGACTGGCATGTCCCGTGTTGTACAGAGTAAGCATCTAAAAAAAGAACCAACACCAATCGAGCTCCCTGACTCGTTGTATATTGATCACCACCCTCACTCCTATGCACTTCTTCATGCTCTTCATGCACCCATTGCTATTGTAGGCGCAAGGCTTATCCGTCTTGCCGTCGACATCTGTACTATGCCAGAATCGATATGATCATGCAGAGTAATCTTCATCTTAACAAGGAAGGTGTTATAGACTTAATATAGATTCATAGTAGAGAGTATATTCCCGGTGGCTCAGCAGTATACTCAATATCCAAGTCCGCATCAACATCGTCTAACCCAGCACTACGAAATAACAAACGCTATATTCTATTAAAAACTAATATCAAAAAGAGATGAGTTGGCGATATCGCCCCTTCATCCGTAATATTTGAAGCAGTCTCTATGATCCACACAGACACTAATAAGCAGAAGCGGAAGGAGGCTTAACAATAATAAACCACAAGCCATGTGGGAAATTGCAAGCACAGGGGGCAAATACCGCGAACCAGATCCCGGGCATTGAAATCCCTCTTAGAAGGACCATGATTGCCCCACAATTATACACTTCCATATTAATATGGTGTCTCTCTACACCAGAAGTGGTTTAGATCAAGATTATGCACAACAGGACTATGATAGCAAACGACGATCAAATGTAATAGTTGTCCGGGCAAGGGAAAACCAGAGACAAAAAAAAAAAGCTTTAATTTCATCGGTACTCCGTCCAAACCCCAGGCTAAGCCCGCTCTCTGACCCTAGCCGCACCAGCCGATCAGTCATGGACCAGACCCGGTCTTGGCTTGTATAGACAAGGGTAGATGCATTATGCGTGTCTAAACTTGGAAGCTGGGAAAAAAGAGGGCTGTGGTAGTTCCCGCACACTGCATATGTGACTCTTTCTGTTTCTGGGTTTCCATCTCTCGTTTCAAGAACCCTGCAAGAATGCCTTGCAGTCCAGATCAAGATTCTCATCGTGGATCCTCAGAATCTGCGGCAACACACGGAGTATTGCAGATTGCAGATGGTGGATCGTGCGAGAACCGATTCCACTCCCTCCCCACAGCCACCCACCTAGTGCCCGTGATTTGTCTGATAGATAAACAATTGCGATAGCGAGGCGTCAGAGCGGGACATATTGTGGCCTTGAATCATCCTTCGAAAGTCCCCTGCATAGTGTGCATTCCCGTTTGTTATTTTAGTCTATTGTTCCTTGGTCCTTTTAGAGATGTGCTTAGTAGAACGAAGGATTCTTTCCAGAAATTAGGGGAAGCAGGGATAGTGTACATAGCGTGTTTTAGCGATGCAGTAGTACGATGTAAAATAAGGACCTTAATCTTGCTATAGATAGTGTATTAATGCAGTGAGATGTTTTCTGGCATTTGGCTCCTGATGCTTGCTCTGCCACGAGGGCGACCGGGGCTATTCTCCGGTTATGCAATGTCGCATGGGGCCCGCGTGCAGAGCAATTTAGGTACTTGGTGTTGGGGCCCCGGGAAAAGATGGTATGTATAGGGATTCATATACTTCACAGTACGTAAATCAATAGTTGTATGCACCATATAGTAGGATATAGTAGATAATATAGTAACCGTTCCACCGAATGGTTTCCCCCGGACGAACCGAGACCTTTTGAGGTCGGTGCCCGGAGTTTGGGGTATCCGTTTCCCCCTCAAAAGTCAAGGATCGGCGCACTGAAACAAAAGGGCAAACCTTGGAAAACAAAATGCCAAGACACGCCAGCCAAGGGCACCGGGCCACTAGGCTGACTCTGCCTTTTCTTGATTTTCGATTTTTGATTTTTTGCCCTTTCTCTTATTGGTTTAGTGGGGTCGGGCTAGTTCGGTTTGGTCGATTTCAAGTTTGGTTGAGGCTTTGAATCCAAGGATCCACCGGATCTCCCGTTCTTCCTGAGATCCTACCCATGATATCCAAGATATCCCAAATTGATACTTTTGCTATGAATGGAAGCAAGAAAGAATATAGAGAGTGTCGGAATGTAGATCTTATGTTCGAACTGTATTCCTGATTCAGAAAATTTTCGAGCCAATCAGTAGTATCCATGCAGCCCTGTTGTGAGCCTCCTACATACCATATTGGGAATAGTGCTTCCCATTCTGGTCCTGCGAGTTGCCTAAACCAGCGCACGCCCCACTGATAATGCACCTTAGCTTTTCCGATGGGGCAAACCCGTTGTATCCCGTGGGAGCTTGGACCGAAGCCCTCGATTGTGAAAGCTGCTCCACGTTCAACGCGGGATTTGGAATATCAGAGCCATTTAAGCGGCTTCGTTTCCCGTTCAATGGGGAATTTTTATGTTCAAAAAATTTGGACGGGACATGATTTGGAATTCGATTAAATTTTTTTCTTCTTATGGAGTAAAGCACTATCCACTTCACATAACTAAGGTAATAGACGTTAAATAATCCATAGTAATATCGCCCATTCCGTGACTACGGTAGCGAAATTGCGCTATCTCGAACCAACAGCTAACGGCCAATTTCTTGTTATGGATCATCTAAGGGCGGACTGGAAAGTGCGCCTCAGCCGCACTCGTGGCTCTCATGCATGCCCCTGTGTAAATTTAGTACGGCTTATGCTCTGATCATCCCGCAGAGCGATCATCGCCTCCACGCCCGTGCTGTTTTTACCTGAATCTAATCTCAGTTAGCCTTAGTTAGCCTTATGTTGGATTTATTTTTGTTGTCATTATTATTAGCATGAATATTTTAGGGATTAATTCATTATTATTATTATTATTATTATTATTATTATTATTATTATTATTATTGTTTATTTTATTTTATTTTATTTATTTTAGCACATATTAATTTCCTCCAATTTCCTCGAAGTTTATTAATCTGGTAGATCTGTAGGAGCATATCGTTCCCTCTATATCAGTCCACCCTCCTCTCTTCTTCATATCATCTTTCAGGATTCTTCTACCTGAACAATCCAGGCCCGCCTCATATCTATATCTTACATCCCATTCCTCCCTACCTATCTACTCTTTCTCCTTTACCAATCATGACCCGCGGATCCACTGAGCGCATCAGTCCAAACCATATCGTCTCTGTCTTGAACTCGCCTTCCGTCTCCTCTTCACCAGAACCTGAACAACTTGCTTCCAAATCCAACATGGGCCGGAAGAACAACATCCGTCCAAGCTCTCCTGCAGATGCGAATGTGCCCGTCACTTATACACCGACCACCCGTCGCATTAGCAAGGCCAAGAAGGGAAAGCGTGTACATGCCTGCCAATACCCAGCATGCGGAAAGGTCGGCGCAACCATATACACCTCTCGGATCAAACAAACTGACTCCGTTGCAGGTCTTCACCAGGGCTGAGCACCGAAGACGCCATGAGTTGAACCACAACCCCGAGGCCTCGTACCGCTGCTCAACACAAGGATGCAAGAAGGCATTCCACCGCGCTGATCTACTTGTGCGCCACATGGAGAGACAGTGAGTACCACGGGAAACCTTTGGCGAGACGGCGCATACTAACAATAATGGCAGCGAACTCGAATCGCAATCAGAGCAGTCCTCATGGGCATCCAACAAGCAAAATCCCATCGTGAATGAGTCCGGCGTCCCGCGCTGTATGTCAATGGACCATGGAATGCCATTGACTGCAACCTCCCATACACACTCCATGTCCATCGGCTCACTCGTGGCTCCTGGCATTCACCCGGACTTGGCCAACAACGACTGCTCACTAATGTGGAGCGGCGTCGACTTGCCCCTACAACCCCGCCCGGCTTTCCATAGCCAGCTCCCCGAGTCCGTTGATGACAGCCCATTCTACTCTTCCCCCGCAGATACTTGCCCCTCGCCTCTGTCGGATGCGACTTTCTCTCTTCCTTCCCACTCTAGCTCCATCTCTTCCGCGTCTGTGTCTGTCCTCGACCAGTACCCAAAGAGTATCCTAAATGGCGAAGTCACTTCGTCCCCGCTTCAGATGCACACTCCCCTCCGCTGGGATGCTGATGCCGGCGTGCCTTCGTCGCATCTAGTTCCCATGTCTATGGGGGAGAATATGATCCAGCCAGTGAGTTTTCTTCGCTATTATTTGTATAAATATTCGCTAATACATCTCCAGCCCGTTCAGTGCCACTACCCCTCTCCTTCGTGGTCCAGTGCAGACTGCCTTCCCTACGAGGACCAGGTCCACTCCATGCACCAGTTCCAGCCCGTGAGCTGGGGGATGTGAAAAGATCATGGAAGGTCTTTGGTCAAATTCCAATATATATTGATCATAGACGGCCGAATCTCATGACTATACGACCACCCAGGCATTTGCCTCTACGAAACCATCGCGGATGACCCAACAGCCCTGGAAAACCTTGGGCTCCATGGCAAAAGAAAACATACTGTGGGTCCAACGGGAATCCCGAGGGGCCACTGGTGTGCCTTAGAGAGGGTCTCGACTCCCTACAAACATACAAATGGCTCAATCGTCATTAGCAGGTCGCTCCACCTGTCTCCGTTGTCCGGAGTGTGACCACCTGGACTCCGGATCCACCGGTCGCGGTCGCTTCCAGCGCCCACAATTCTTCCAAATACAAAGAAGATAAGCACCTCCCGATATCGGTTAATTCTTTGGTCTTGCATCCCAACTGGGGAACTAGATTTGATGTTTCTTTTTCCTTTGTTTGATGTGTTTCTTTATGTTTTTTTTCTGACGACACGATCATGATTGTCTTTTTCTTTTCTTTTCTTCTTTTTTACTATTCTTGTCCACTATATCATTTATACCCATGCAGGCCACTCGTATGTACTGCAACTTTCGTTTCTGGATGATCCCACCATACCCCCAGCATTTTATATAAATGTATAGCTCCAAATTCGATGAATTGACAAACCAAATCCATAAAAACTCCCGATATAAAGTTCAACTCTATTAAATCAACACCCATGGCTCCCTTGTCCGTCACACCATGGACTCAAACGAGATAAAGCGATCTCCGACCCGAGCGGAACTGGCTTCCATGGAAAACCACCTGGGCACCTGGGCATAAACTTTGGCTTATGTAAAGCGGAACAAACCTTGGAACCTGGGAAGCCCACGCCTGGACATTTGGAAGGTACAGCCTTGCCCAAAACCGTCCCCTAAGGATATCAAAATCTCGATTCCAACCTCTCAAGGTCCAGGTTACAATCCCAACCAGCAAATGTCCACAATTATGGCTCGGCTGTAGCTCTGGGGTCCTATGTTGTACTCCGTAGACTCTAGCCCTTGAATAAAAGCCTCAACTATCTCCACTTTATCCCGGACGCCCCGAAACCCATTTGATAACACTGGACACGGAGTAAACAACGCGGCACCCGGGCTATCCTCAATGGGGTATACGAACCTGCTCTCCCCACCTTGTTCTCCCCACCCTATTTTTCCCGCTAGACTGATTTTCCAGGTCTTGCGAGTAAAATCTTTCGAAATGGAGCGTTTAGGATTTGGAATTCGCTGTGGATTCTATGGGGCGTTGTCATGGTGGGTTTCCGGGCTTCGATCTAGAATTGGGTTTTACGGACAAATAGTATGGAGTATATCCATGGATAGCTTGCTTCGAGACTGGGTGTTTGAGGGTTGGTAATCGTTTGATTTATCAGCATGCTGATGTATCAATGCTGAGATGTTGACATTGACTTTTGGTGATCAATGTCAGGAGCTTTATTGCTTTTTACCTCTACGGAGTACGGAGCACGGAGCCTCGAGCTGTCGAGGATTCTGCTGTGGGGCACGTTAGCACCTTAGTCTGGCGTGTCGATCAGGGGTTCGAGGAGTCACGCGGCTTTCTGAGGCCTTGGCTTCTGTTCAGACCACCTGCCTGCATGAGTGATGATGTGCGTTTGCTCTTTGCTTTGGGGATTCTGGATTGGGATCGGTGCGTCGTTGTTGGTAAGGAGTGCAAGGATGGAGTGGTCTAGTGATGGAGACTACTCCGTTTACACTGGCACAGTTGTAGCGAATTCCAGTGCAAAGATTGCGTCAAGGCTTATGGAATTGACTTCTGCAGGAATCGGGGAATTGGCTTGATCTCTATCACCTCTAGGGTTTGCCCGATATATCCTTATATCGATGCATCTGTCACATCGCTTTCCTAGGTTTTACAGGTACATAACCCGTCGGACGCTGATATGGTATAATATTTCTTCTTCTTTCTTTCTTTCTTATTTTTTAAAACCGATTGTATTGGAACGAATCACCTTTATCTGAGCCTAGCTGTAACATGGGCAGAAGGCTGCATATTCATTGGTTGTACGCCGGTAAAGAGCTATGAAGACGATTTAAGAAAAGGGAAGAGCCAACAAAAGCCTGGACTTCCTGATGGCTGATCACCTGTGACTATGCAATTACAACATAGTCGGCAATTTAATTTGGATCTTCGTCGCTCTACAGCAAAGGGAACGCCATCCCATCGCCTCGAAGATCACTGCCTGCAGCATAAACCAGCTTCCCATCATCATGGTACGAACGGATGATCTGGCCGCGACCAAACATAGCTCGCTTCCAACCAGTCAACACCTCAATCTTGTGACCAAGACGACGCAGTCCCTCCACAGCAGCATCACTAATACCCTCCTCAACCAACACAGTGCGGTCCGTACTCTCGTCAGTCGGCGCTGCGAGACAGAAGCGCGGCGAATCCAGCGCTGCCTGGGGATGATACCCGAAAGCAAGCATGTTGAGCAGAACCTGTACATGGCCCTGCGGCTGCATAAAGCCACCCATGACACCGTAAACGGAGTGTAAGGAGCCATCCGCAACATTAGTGATAAGGGCCGGGATGATAGTGTGGTATGGCCGCTTGTTCGGAGCCAGGACATCGGGGTGGCCTTCCTGCAGCGAGAAATTGGCACCACGGTTCTGCAGCGTGAAGCCACAGCCGGCAGGGATGATAGCCGTTCCGAACCCCTCATAGTTACTGTTGATGAAAGAAATGCCGTTGCCCTCGCCGTCCGTCACTGCGAAGTATACCGTGTCGCAGTGGTTGTGCGCCGGACTACCGTGGTCCATGATATCCGCTGCGCGTTCGGGTGTGAACAGCTTCGCCCGCTCTGCGAGGTACGCGGGGTCGAGTAGGCCCTGCGAAGGCACGCGTTCCACGTCTGGGTCTGTGACCCACCAGGCCGCATCGGCGAAGGCGATGCGCAGACTCTCAATCACGGCGTGGAGGTATTCGGCTGAGTTATGCTGGGCCTCGGTGAACTTGGGGATCTTGCCTGATTTCTCGAGTTCCTCCATGATGCCGAGTGCCATTAGCGCCACGATGCCTTGGCCGTTTGGTGGGTGTTCCCAGAGCTCAACGCCTTGGTTGGCTTCACCATCTGTGCCGGGTGTGCATTTTGAAACGATGTCTTGGCCAGTGAACTTGAGTGAAATTGCGTCGACTTCCTGCGTCCCGATCTCGGCATGATAGGCTAGATCCTCAAGTGACAGGTAGCCACCCTGATCTTGCACCACCTTGACAATGGATTCTGCGATCCGACCCTGGTAGAATCCTTTCTTGCCCTCCGAGGCGATCGCACGGAAAGTTTTCGCTAGAGTGGGATTCTTCATGATCTCGCCTGGAAGCGGGGGTCGCACGCCATCTTTGGCTGAAGGATCTACCTTCAACATCTCACGGAAGTTAGGAGATGCATTGCGGATATTTTGCTCGGAGCCATTCCACTGCGGGGGTTAGCTCATAGTGCGATTAAGATTGGAGATGATCGGAAATTGGATACTTACAAGCCGAGACGAAAGCTCCGACACCGGGAATCCCTCTTCCCCCAGCTCAATAGCAGGCTGTAGAATCTGCTCGAGCGATAACTTACCACTACCAAACTTCTCAACTGTATCCACCCATCCCGCAGCTGCTCCAGGCGTAGTTACAGATAGCGCATTCAACATGGGCATTTTCCCTGGCTCACCAGGGGCCAAACCGAGGTCCTTGCGGATTTTCTCCAAGCTGGCATTCCCAGGATACCGACCAGAACCATTGAGCGCATGCACCTTCTTCGTCTTGGCATTATAGAAGAGACAGAACATATCACCTCCGATGCCGGTGGAGCCAGGCTCAGTCATGTTGAGTCCAGCGGCTGTAGACGCATGCGATCAGTTTTATTGTTTCCTGCTGTGGTTATGGAAATAGAGGCGAGGCTTACCGACAGCAACAGCGGCATCCTGGACAAGAGTATTAAAGTCAGTATAGCTGGATGCGATAGATATAATTGAACAGGATGCATACCGCTGCGTTTCCACCCTGGCTCAGGATCTTATGACCCGCAGCAGCGGCTAGTGGTTGGGTGCATGATACGATGCCCTTGGTGCTGTGGACGGTACTCCGTCGACTGGGAAATGGGACATAGTCCGCATTGGAGCGGGCGTATACGGCTTTGGCGTTGAGCGGCATGGCTTTGGAGCTTTGGATGGAGAAGTGGGAGAGTGGGGGATAGATAATATATGAGGGGGGAACTGGGGATATCAAAGGCTTATCTACCCCCACTAATATCCCCAAGGATGAAAGGAAAGAAGGTTCCTCGGTAACTCAGGCGGTAACTTTGATTGGAGAAAGTTCAATCAACCCGTGGATGACTCCAACTTTTAATTACCTAGATAAATACCCGGACATCCTCCGTTTGGGGTCCACTATGTACTTCGCATATGTTATAGAACTCCATTCCCTGGACTCTTTGATGTGATAGGAATAGATAGGAATAGTATAGACCAAAATGAAAGGGCCTGGAGGATCCACAGCTGTAGGGTATAAAAGGGCGTCTCTTGCCTGATTAGGAAACAAAGGACATTAGTTATGTGTATCTCCAGGGCTATATCTCGGAGTTGAGCGTGGCCCTCCCCGGTATTCTGGCCGAGGTTGGCTGTGAGGGAGTATGACGTATCGCGTTTGATCATTGCTTTTATCCACATCCAAAGCACCAAATCTCATTTCTGAAAAAGACAAGTCCAACAGTCAAATAGCCTCCAGGGCTGGAGAGAAAGATCACGTAACTCACCGCCCCGGTCGTCGGAGCGGCAATTAGCCCCTCCGCCATCATCCCACCCACGGACCATTTAACTTCATTAGGCTGATGAACGGGGCACTATAAAGACCCCCCGATCTTATCTGATGAAACTGATCCTGAGAAAGGCCTCTGATGGAGCAGCATGGTGGTGTTTGTCGACCTCGACGATGCATTTGCTGACGGATCGGCACACTTGGAGAAGCCATTCCCTTTGATGGACCCCATCGCGTCGGACCCGGCCGAATTACCCACATCGCCTTCTTCGCTCAATAAAACGACCGATGAGATTGTAAACGCCAATCGGAATGGATTCTCAGCGGCTTTGAGCTGTTATCCGTATGTATTTGACTGTCAACAACCGGCGAATAAGATTCAGATCCCGCTAACACGTTCACCCATAGCATCGTCAAAGAAATCGCTCGCGCCATCGACCTGAATACTCTCTATGCTCTATCGAGCACATGTCGCCAGTTCCACGTGAACTTGGCACCGTTCCGCCACCAATTAGTGAAAGAGACCCTCCGATGCGAGAATGAATACATCGAAACCCTAGCAGAGATGCTAGACAGTGGCTCTGTCCTCCCAGACAGCGTCAAATCAGTCATACGACTCCTAAGCCGTCCCAGCGGCGAGCAGACCCGTATGACCCGGGGGAAGGTTAGCAAGTGCGCGCGCGACATGGTGGGCGAATGTCGACGCTGCGCCAAGGTTGTATGCAGAGTAAGCCACATCCACACTTAGCAACGACTACCAAGTCGCTAAACCCAGCTTCTTGCAGAACTGCACAATCAAACCCCCGTCCCAACCAGCCCTGAAAAACCGCATCCGCCGCCTCTGCCGACCCTGCGGCAAAGCGCCACTCTCCTCCCACCTCTCCTACACAACCTCAGACCCGCAAGCCCCCGACCGGTGGGACGAGAATAGCGTCGCGGCTGTTGCGTTCGCGCGCAGCCCCTGTAATTGCGAGGAAGCTGTCTGGCTGTGCACGCAGTGTGGAATGGCTCTGCGCAGTAATGATACGACATACCGTCGTGTCTGGACGTGGCGCACGCGCTACAGCACGTACCTCGGCGGCGGGCTAGGTACTGGCATTGGTGAAGGCTGCCAGGGCGTTAAGTGCGGGCGTGGTGAGAGCTGTCTTGCTGCGCAGGAGATTGAGCTCGAGGTTGACTGTGAGGCTGATGAGGGGTCTGGATCTGGGAGTGATACAAGTCGCACTGCAAGTCCAGCTCCTCCGTCGTTTGGTCACGAGGGGGCAGGTGTCCCGACGGATAGCCATGATGACGAGGAGCCTGGGTATTTCAGGCAGGAAGTTATTGGGTTGGGTGGTGTTGTTAAGCACAAGTCTAAGAAGAGGGTTAATGTTGGTGCTTGTGTTGTTGAGTATGAGGATGAGAGGGAGACGGGGAATTATCTTGAGAGAGAGGAGAAAGGTTTGTATCGTGGTTGGTGTGGGTGGTGTTCTAGAGTGATACCGGCGAAGATCGAGCAGACTTGATTTATTTTGCTTATTCTGGCTGTCTGGATTAGGGCTTTGCATGTTGCATGTGGCATTTGGTGATCGGGCAGCTTTCCTGCTTTTCACGACTGATGCTGGCCAAGATACCGACTTTGCATTAAATGACATGCAGCATGAAATATGACACGAATGATGGGATTGTACCGGGGAGTCAAAAACAGAGAGATACTACGATGGCTTCGAGATAGCCTCAAATAAGCTATAAGAAATATGCGAATCATGACGATCTCCAAAATCAAAGTCCTTGTCAAGTTGATGCATATTGAATCAAATCTGGCAAAAAAAAAAATTCAAGTACTCCTGCAATGATTCGCTCCCCAATGCAAGCACAAATTCATCAAGCATACACTGTCACATATAGATCATTCTGTCCAACCGCAAACCCCCCGGTTAAAGTAAAAGACAAGGTCGAAATGAAAGCAAATCACAAACGCAAATTAACAATCTCTATGGTCTCAATGGGCAGCAATCGCTCTCCAAAGACTCTTTAGCTTCGACTCCTCTCGGGGAGGAGATTCCTCGCGTCTGTGGCGACGATGATGGCGCGCCTCTCTTGTCTCCCTGGAACGCCGGGAGGAGCCCTCAGGCCTCTTCTCCCTCTCTCTCTCCATATCTCCCTCTATTTCCCGTTCACGTTCGTGCTCACGCACACGCTCCCTCTCCCTCTCCCTTTCCCTTTCCTTCTCCCTCTCCCTCTCCCTCACCTTCTCTCTCTCCTTCCTCTCCTCCCTGGATCGACCATGCTCAGCCGTCGACGAGCGTCGCAATCTCCTACTCTCAGTGCGCTCAACGCGCTCACTGCGCTCAGCACGCTCAGTGCGCTCGATGCGAGGAAGCTCCTCTTCGCGTCTTGACCGTGATCCACTAGACCGACCATCAGACTGTCGCTCTTCATGCTCCGCACGACCGTGACGGCTGCCACTGCTATGACTTGTCGATGACCGGCGTGGTCTTTCAATGGGCGGCGAAGCCTTAGTGGCATTCAGACGCAGCAAAGGCCCATTGGTATCCGATTTGCCTTCTGTCATGTACCGCAGGAAGGCGCGGGGTTTGGGCGTGGGTATCGGTGTTGATACCTGCTTCGATGAAGAGGTCCTGGTTGAGCGGGCTCGTTCGAGAGGTTGGCTCGAGGGAGTGTCAGAGGTGCGGCGTTTGGATCTGGATTCGATGACTTCGACATCCATTTCTGGTTCCATTGCCCTCTCCTTCTCCCTCACCTTCTCCTTGGACGAGCTCTTCGAGCGCTTCAGTTTCTCGGGGGCAGGAATGCCACTGCGCGCTCGTTCCTCGGCGAGAGCGCGCTGTTTTCGTTCCAATTGAGTTTTCTCGTCATGTTGGCGTCGCGCTTCTTCCAGTGCCTTCGCCCAGCGGTTGGTGAGGATGCCTCGCTCGCTCTTCTGGCGCTGGAGTTGATCCCGGCGGCCTTCAGACGATGTCTTGGAGTGTCGACGCTCACCCTCGATCGGCGAGCTACGCTTTCTGCGGCGTCGGGAGTGGCGGGCTGCGGCTGCTTCTGCGCTTTCGCCCAGAGGCCCAGCGTCGATCATCTCCACCTCAGGCTGGGGGTCAGCTGGGGGTGGTACTAGTTCGTCGGGCGCCACTTCGTCGCTAGCGGTGATAGCGACTGGCTCAGCAGGTGGGTCTTCGGCGGGGAGGGCTCTGGCAGCCTCGGGCTCGTGAGTTGGCTCCTCTGGCGGTGTCTCAGGCTGTGCCTCTCCCGGTGTTGGAGTCTCGGCTGGGACTGCAGCTGCATCAACCTCTGGTGTCTCAGCTGGGGCCTCCTCCGGAACTACCGGAGGAGCCGGGGATTCCTCAGCTGCCGGAGTCTCAGCTGGGACTGCTTCGACAGGAGCTGGCTCTTCGGGCGTTGGCTGGTCAGCAGGTGTTTCCTCTGTAATTTCCTTTGGCGCCTCATCGGGTACAACCTCCGGTTCTGCTACAGCTTCTGTGGGTGTCTCGGCAGCGGGTGCTTCTTCCACCGGGGCAGGAGCAGGTGCCTCAGCCGCTGGTTCCGGGGTAGGAGGCTCCTCTACATGATCTGTGGCAGCGGGGGCATCTTCAGTCGCTGCTTCCTCTTCAGCGCGAGGTGCCTCGGGAGCTTCGGGAACTGGCTCAGCGGCAGGCTCAGGAGCGGGTTCAGCAGCAGGTTCGGGAATAGGCTCAGCGGCAGGTTCAGGAGCGGGTTCAGCAGCTGGTTCGGGAGCGGACTCAGCGGCAGGTTCGGGAGCGGGCTCAGCGGCAGGTTCAGGAGCAGGCTCGGGAGCAGGCTCAGCGGCAGGCTCAGGGGCTGGTTCAGCGGCAGGCTCAGGAGCTGGTTCAGCAGCTGGTTCGGGAGCAGGTTCGGGAGCGGGCTCAGCGGCAGGTTCGGGAGCAGGCTCGGGAGCAGGCTCAGCGGCAGGCTCAGGGGCTGGTTCAGCGGCAGGCTCAGGAGCTGGTTCAGCAGCTGGTTCGGGAGCAGGTTCAGCGGCAGGCTCAGGGGCGGGTTCAGCAGCTGGTTCAGGAGCGGGTTCAGCGGCAGGCTCAGGGGCGGGCTCAGGAGCAGGTTCAGCAGCTGGTTCGGGAGCGGGCTCGGTAGCAGGTTCGGGGGCAGGCTCAGCAGCAGGTTCGGAAGCAGGCTCAGGAGCTGGTTCAGCAGCTGGTTCGGGAGTAGGCTCAGCGGGAGCTTCAGCAGCAGACTCGGGAGCAGGTTCAGCAGCTGGTTCAACAGCTGGCTCGGGAGCGGGTTCAGCGGCAGGCTCAGCTGCAGGTTCAGGAGCTGGTTCAGCAGCTGGTTCGGGGGCGGGTTCAGCGGCAGGCTCAGGAGCGGGCTCGGTAGCAGGTTCGGGGGCAGGCTCGACTGGAGTGCTTTCTTCGACGGGTGCCTCTTTGGGGGTTTCCTCGACTGGTTCGGGCTCTACAGCTTCCACCTTGTCCTCCGCAGCAGCTTCGGGTTCGGCAGCCGGTGTTTCCTCAACTGGCGTAGCTTCCGGCTCTTGCTCCTTGACAGTTTCCTCGGGCACCTTTTCTTCTGCTGCAGGTGATGCTTCAGGCTCCGGCGCTGCTTCGGTGGCTGGTTCTGGTTCTGGTGTTGTTTCTGGCACTGGCTCCGCCGCTGTTTCGGCAGGTGGTTCGGGCGTTGGCTCTGCTGCTGGCTCTGGCGCTGGCTCTGACTCGGCTGCCTTGGCGGTTTTGCCCTTCTTGCCCTTCTTTTTCTTCTTGCCCGCTGGCTTTTCCTCTGGCTTTGGCTCCTCCGCGGGTGGCTCAGGTGCTGCTGGCTCTTCTGGGGTTGGGGTATCAGGAGGATTATCTGCGGGCTTTTCAGGCTCAGCTTCAGGCACCGGCGCTGTTTCGGCAGCTGGTTCCGGTGTTGATTCTACTGCTGGTTCTGGTTCGGGCTCCGCCGCTGCTTCGGCAGCTGGTTCTGGTTCGGGCTCCGCCGCTGCTTCGGCAGCTGGTTCGGGCGTTGGCTCTGGCTCCGCTGCAGGCTCTGGCTCCGCTGCAGGCTCTGGCTCCGCTGCAGGCTCTGGCTCCGCTGCAGGCTCTGGCTCCGCTGCAGGCTCTGGCTCCGCTGCAGGCTCTGGCTCCGCTGCAGGCTCTGGCTCCGCTGCAGGCTCGGGCTCGGCAGCTGGCTCGGGCTCGGCAGCTGGCTCTGGTTCTGGCTCGGCGGCTGGTTCCGGTTCGGGTGCTGGCTCTTCGGTTGCCTTGGCGGCCTTGCCCTTCTTGCCCTTCTTTTTCTTCTTGCCCGCTGGCTTTTCCTCTGGCTTTGGCTCCTCCGCGGGTGGCTCGGGCGCTGCTGGTTCCTCTGCAGGTGCTTCATCGGCCTTCAGTGCATCTTCCCCATTCTCTAGGGCGTCTTCAGCGGCCGCTTTAGCAGCAGCCTCTTTCTCGGCTGCTACTGCCTCAGGATCAACGTCTAGATCAAAATCTGGGAAATCTTCATCTACATACTGTCAGCTTCGTAAGATCTAATGTAAGTGTGGCCACTGACCGTTGTTGCCATTATCACCTTCTTTCGCGCCTTCGCCTGCTGGAGCATCTTCTTTCCCCTCGGGTTTTGCGTCTTCTTCAGGCTTTGATTCCTCTTTAGGCTCTGCGCTGTCATCGGGCGCCGCACCGCCTTCGGGTTTAGATTCATCTTCAGGCTTTGGGTCGCCTTCGGGCTTTGGATCCTCTTCAGGCTTGGCTTCCTCTTCAGGTTTGGCTTCCTCTTCAGGCTTGACTTCCTCTTCAGGTTTGGCTTCCTCTTCAGGTTTCGCCTCCCCCTCAGGCTTGGCTTCACCTTCGGGCGCTGCACCGTCGTCAGGTTTTGCATCCTCCGCGGGTTTCGCGTCCTCTACGGCGGCCTCCTTGGAAGCTTCGTCTGGATTCTCTGCGTCTGGCGCTGGCTCATCCTTGCCCTCATCCTTAGCCTCTGGGGCAGCCTCCGCAGAATCTGAGTATTGTATGTTAATATCAAGTACAAAACTTAAAACATGGATTCCTCGATGATAAACCCCATCATCTTCAGAAACATGCACTTACCTGTAGTCTCAGTGGGCGGGCTGTCATCGCCACTTGGCTCAGCGGCAGGGGGATCTTCAGAGGCAGGGTCCTTCTCCGGTTCGTCGGTGGTGGGCTCCTTGTTGTCCTGGTTTTGGCCCTCGGTCAGATCGGTCGTTGAATAGGTGACAGGGTAGAATTGGAAAGATTTAGTCTCATAGTCAAAGGTCGAATATTGACGTTGGACCGATGCATATGAGAACTGAGGGAGGTCGGCATACTTGTAAGTCATCCTCAACAGCGGCTGCCGCCGGGTCCGGGGCAGGGTCGACGAGGTCTTTGTTCTCTAGTTCAGGGGGTGGTGCAGAACCGGCGGGAGGGCGATTGTTGTTTTTATTGTTCTTCTTATTCTTCTTCTTACCGGCCATTATCCCCGGTCAATGACGTATCATATATCGAAAGCCTGGGCGAGGCTAACTGGCGCGTGATGTGACGAGAACCGGCTCAATGGGAAATTGACAAGCCGGCTTGTCGGGTACGATGCACGGAAAAGTATGGGGCGACAAGGGAAATCGAGGAACAAAAGATACAAAAGATGGACAATTGAGGAGTGTGAAACTGGGTAGGGTACCTCATGTATTAGAGTACTAAAAGGGAAAGGAAGGATATGCTTGTTTCTCTGGTGACACAGAGGTCGCATTGGACAGTCATGGTGAGGCAGCGTATAATAGTTCGCCTTCAATGCGGTCGGATGGGACGACAACAAAGTGCATTACGGTCTTGGGCCCTTGAACGTCACCAATGAACTGCCCGATGGAGTCAATTGTCATTGGGCCACGTCGGTCGTCGGGTCTCCATTTCCAGGGTGGTTAGTGAGGTCCGGTGCTTGGTTAGGGCCGGGTGGGAGCAGTACGAACCCCACCTGCAGGAATAGCTGCAGCACCAAGCAGTAAATGGCGATACGGGATTGGGGATCGGAGGGCACATCGGTCAAGATAGGAAAGGTAGTGCTGCAGGAGCATGGAGAAACTGGGTCTGTAGAAGTGGGGTGGATGCCACCGAATGAATTGGATTGAATTGGATTGACTTGATTTTTTTCCCCTTGTTTTTGGTTTGTTTTTGGGCCTGGATACTACACATAGACACATATTGCGACGAGAATAGAACTGAATTGGGCCGAGGGAACTTTCGTAGATGTACACAGAGCCACGAAGGCAATGTTTCAGTAGCGAAATCGATGGGCGACGCAGAGGTGATGCAGACCCATTTCTGCCCAACGTGTCCCGGTAACGGCGGCAAATAGGATGCAGGCGTACGAAATACATCGGTGGAGAGACCAGGGCAATTAACCTCGAAAGGGATCCGGTATTAGGGGGAGCAAATATCGGAATGGGACTTCCAGCAAAATTCTGCCTTATTCATAGAAACAAACTGGAAAAGCGAAACGGGGTGGTTGGGGATGAAGTTGTTATGGAGCTGATGGAGTCGTGGATAGTGGAATCTCCACTCTCGACACCGACACTTCAGAGTATTGTCCAAGGACATTATTCTTGTGACACTCGACTGTAAGGGAGTCAGCAGTTGGAATGGTGATGTAATATGCAGTTAGATATCGTGGACTGCATCAATTAGACATCAATGTCTGAAGTAAACGAAAAGGTCGCCGAACACAGAGTTTCTCGGGGTCAGGTGATATTGCGCATTGGATTTGGACGTCAAACTCTCCCTGCCAACTTCGATATTCTCACATTCCAATTCCGCCTATAACGGTGTACGGAGTACAGCCGATCATATGCGGTATTCGCGTCAATACCGGCCACTCCTAAACCAACACGTCCGCCAATTCCTGCATCCAACTTGGTCCGCGTACGGAGTCCACTAACAGACCCCACGGCTATCTGATTGATTTGTCGTCTTACAACAGCTTCGTCACTAGGATCCTCTTCTTTCAAAATGGCATATGTGTTCAATTCGACCTAATGTACCTAAGGGTATAGATAAGTACAAAAGCCAACACTCGAGTCTAAAACGAGCTGCATGCATGCCCAGGCCACTTTTCTCTTTTCTAGCGCGTCATCTCGGTGCTGATTTTTCGTGCCATTCCCCGATATGTTGTACTTCCTGATACAAGTCCTCAGCCAAATTGCCAGATGGGGCTATGTATGTATGTACCCAACTCCATGCAGCGGGCCGAGCATCCATGCCGTGTTGCGTGTGGTTAGCAATTGACCTCGAGATGAATTCATCGGATTTTGTAAATACAATTGGTTGCTTTGTTTCTATTCTCAGAATTGGGCCAGGATACTTGGGTTCTTGTGGTCGTTTCTGGATACGTTGGACTCCTGGACACTTGGACTCTGTGTTTGGGGTAGATGGGCATAAACGTAGCTCTTTTCTTTGGGCAAGATGTTCCTTTGCCACTTATGCACTTGTAAGGAGTATGCCGATCGGAGAGGAGAGGTCTAAAGGTTAATAGACTTTCATCCGATGTCTGATATTTGAGATTGCAACTAGCGAATGGATAGGTCGAGTCATTTGTAGTATAGTTGAGGGATGTTGCCGGCATCGGATCTGCTAGAGAATAACCCATGCGAAAAAAGAAGGAAAAAGGGGAAAAAAGAAAACATTGGCATCGGGGAGATTGTTTGGTCACCAATGGAGAGGTTTGCGATATCGTTTGAAAGAGCACTTCGTGCACAAGTTGTGGACCCTGGTGACTCCAGCACATAGACCCCTCTACTCCGTTATCCCGTCGGCGATCTCCCCTTCCCCTTATTGCGGATGCATCGAATGTTCGCTAGAAGTGCTGGCTAGTCAAGAACATGGCGTGATGAAGCTCTGATTGGCTGCCTCACTTCTTTTCATGCAGGTGAGTTATACATGTAGTATTACTCAGATCTATATCGCTTTTCTATACTCCGTACTCCGTACCAAGTAAAGACTGAGGCACACCTATGGACGTAGGTAAAGAGAAACATCGCTAGCCTCATCGTATGCAATCAATTGCACTTGGTAATCGAAGGACCTGTCCTAAAAGACACTAGAAAGAGCAGTCTAAAAACATCAGTCCACGGGTTTGCTCTTACATATAGCGTCCCTCTTTTAGGGTTGCCAATAGATCAGACTATCAAGGTCTTACGTCGCCAAGAACAGAGGCGACATAATCGGCTCCTGCTGGGGATACATAGATAAGAAGAGCATAGAAGGACCGGAGAGCGGCTTAGTACATGGTGTGTAGATGAAGAGACAGAGTCAGGTATGGAATTTTGTGCCGGTGAGACGTATGTGAAAAACAGAGACAGGTCGTCACATGTACCGACACCAATTGTGTACATGTTGGCAGGCCAGGCCCTTACCACCTTCTAAAATTAATGTAAATATATGCTCAAACGCTAGAGATAAAATACAACCTAGTAATACGGAGCAAAAGCAACTCATGTCCGCATTTCTGCATCCAAAGTCTTTCTCCACTTGGGACCGTTGACTCTCATCAGGAAGATGACGGAGCTACTTGCGAAACTGACGAGGCCGAGGATGGTGAAGAGCCACCCATTGCCGATGCCGTTGATGATTGGGGCAGTGACGACGGAACCGACGCAGGAGAAGATGTTTCGCATAAAGTTGTTGAGAGCTACGCCTTCCGAGGACTTTTTCGGCATGAATTCCGTGAGCATGGTGGTCACCATACTGAAAATGAGCATAGAGCCCATACCAAAGAAGAAGTTGGCAATCATCTACCAGATCGGAGTTAGTGGGTTCACGTTGTACTGATGTGCCTTGGGGGTCTGGGCTGAGAGTTGACATACCGGGACAAGCCAGAACACCCCCTTCTCCGCCGTCCAACCATACCAGATCAGGGCGGCCGGATACAGGAAGGCTCCAAGCCATGCATTCTCACGCATTCGGTCTTCGGGGCGTAATTCCAGTCTGCCTTTCTCGTCGTACCGATTTGCTTTCTTTGCCTCCCGTTGCATGATGCTGTCCATCCATTTGCCTCCAAATATACTGGTCACCATGTAGCCCAGCGAGTTTGGAATGTACAATAAACCAACGATGATGGTGGAGAAGTTGTATGGTGCCTCCGCGAAGGTATGCTCAACGCTGATATTCAGGACATAGAGGGAACCGAAGGCGACACTTGCATAATACACAGTGAGAAGGACGGGGAGGAATCGGAGGTAGAGAATGATTTTGAGCGGATCAATGAAGACCATTTTCATCGTCTTGAGCCACTTTGCAGTGGACCGAACAACCTGCTGCGACGAGACTCGACTCAGCGGGCGGCTGATGGCTGGATCTTCGTCCTCAAGTTCAGCCAGCACAGGCTTTTGCACGGTCAACGTCTCGGGAAGAGCGAATAAGATAAAGATGAGAGTGACAGCACCAAATGCCGAGAGGAACCACATAGTGCTCCGCCATCCCCAGCGCTGAGCTAGGACACCGCCGATAATGGGTGCAAACAAGGGTCCACACAACGGACCTAGATAGAAGATACCCATGGCCCGTCCTCGCTCCCTGGGTTCCCAGAGATCGGCGATGGTGCCAGCACCAACCGCCTGGACAGAAGCAGAGGCGCCACCACTCAACATTCGCATTACAACCAGCATTGCGATAGAATCTGAGATGGCACAAAGGCAGTTGAAGACCACGAAGAGAGCAAAAGAAGTTAAATAGATGGTCCGTCGCCCAAGTCGCTCGCTGAATGATGACCACCACAATGGGAATATCGACATAGCTAGCATATACAACGCGATCGACAGATTAGTGATGGTGGTTGTCGTATTCAACTCCTTGGTTACTTGTGATAGTGAAGCTGATAGAAGATTGGTCAGATTAGATATAATCAGAGGAATACCCAATTTGTATTGGAGACTCACGAAGAAAGATCGCGCTGCCCATTGGTGCTGTGGCTCCGGCAAGGGCAACGACAAATGTGATGAACCATTTCATCCCGCGAGTATATGTCTTCGGATTTTCAACCTCCGATACCAACGCCAACTGCCCGAACAAGCCTCGGCGCTTGAGTCGGGCGACCTTGACCGGAGGACCAAGCTCCGTCAGTTGGCGTTCTAGGCGAGGAGGATTCTCTGGGTCATGTTCTTCATCGACGGTATTGCTGGAGGTACCCGATAGAGAGTGATTATCGTCAACCTCCGGTTTTGGTTCGGTTATGATTGCCGGATGTTCTCCAGTGTCCGAGGATGCGACGATGTCGTCGGGCTCAGGTTTCTCATGCATATTGGATGTATATTAATAAGGGGGAAATTCGACTTTTGCCAATTGAGCATAGAATAAATTTGAATCCAAAAAAAATAAGGCGCATAAAGCTTTACAAAGGGTAAAGTCTTGAGTTTTAACAGAAGATCAACCCTGTGGGAGCCCTGCAGGTACCTGAACTTGGGCGCCTTCCAAAGATTGTCGATCTATCCCCCTTGGATATATCAGATCAGCAGGTATGTTTTTACAATGTTAAATATTAACGTTGGATGTCCCAGGAGAAATAAAAGTGAGAGAGACGAAAGACCAGAATGCATTTGGAGATTTTCTGGACCGACAAGCACCGACGGCGACCGAGTGTGCTAATAATCGACCGAGTGTACTAATAATATTAGTTATCACTCGCATTCCACCTGGGCAGGGCTCTAGTGTACATTCCCTATCCTATAAAGACGCGAGCCGGCTTATAGAGCCAGTCATCGTTGAGCGCGAGTGTGCCGGTCTTCCGTCGGCAAATTCTGAAGGGGCCCCATCCCGAGAGAGAGATTAAAGACTTGAAGTGGTCTAGATGTTCGATGAACAAAATCTATGATAGAACAGAATATGAAACTTTTTGGACGACTTAAAGTATTTAAAATCCAACAGTCGCAATATACTTAAGAGGTCTTGGCTTTCGCTTAATATCCCTGCTTCCCCGGATGTTACCTTCGCCGTCTCAATAAATACCCCAGAGTCCTACTATTAGTATCATAAGCAGCAGGTCTACCAAGTGTCCACCAAGTGTCCATCACCTACATACCACGTACGCCTGTGGTAGGTGATGGGCCTGCCGGAATTATAATGTAGGACAAATCCACGTGTTGTGATATGTGGTGGGTGTACTTGCTACAGATCTGTCGTCAAAACAGAGAGTATACCGCGAACATCCAGAAACGTCTTCGTACGCCACCGGATCATATACCTTCAACCCAGGTGGATCTCAGAACCTTAGAAGGGCTCCGGGG
This sequence comes from Penicillium rubens, assembly GCF_028828025.1. NCBI lineage: Eukaryota > Fungi > Ascomycota > Eurotiomycetes > Eurotiales > Aspergillaceae > Penicillium > Penicillium rubens. The sequence continues at coordinate 9,005,290 of NW_026890600.1, forward strand.
ATGCAAGGAGGTGATTAATAAGCCTGGTAGACTGGGCAATGGATCATTCCCCGAGGGCAACATGACATAAAGACGGTGAGCTCCACCGCATCCCTCAAGGTTGACACCCAGGAACAATTAAAGACCCCGTGAAACCACATCAAAGATCAAAACCATAACCATCACAATGCAAACCAACATCGACTCAAAGGGGGTGCAGGCCCACCTCTCCCAATACAAGGGCGACAAATACGTCGATGGCTGGGCCGCCCTCTGGGACAAGGGTGACAATCTGCCCTGGGACCGGGGATTCCCCAATCCCGCCCTTGGGGACACGCTTGTCAAGCAGCGCCCGACAATTGGCGCGCCTCTCGCCACTGATGCACAGGGCCAGTCGTACAGGCGGAAGGCTCTCGTTCCTGGCTGCGGGAGAGGGGTGGATGTCCTCTTGCTGGCAAGCTTCGGCTTCGATGCTTATGGCCTCGAGTATAGCGCTGCTGCGATTGAGGCATGCAAGAAGGAAGAGACTGATAATGCCAGTTGGTATCGCGTCCGGGATCAGACTGTCGGCACGGGAAAGGTTACTTGGGTTCAGGGTGACTTTTTCGATGATGCTTGGTTGCAAAAGATTGGGGTTCCCCTGAACGGATTTGATATTATCTATGATTACACGGTATGGATTCTTTTTGTCCCTTGCGTTGCTGTTTGGATGTCTGTCTACGCTGTGAGATCCATCGCAATGGAATTACATCCACGGGATCCGATAACAAGAATATTGTGTCTTCTTTTATCTATATCTCATGTTTCTATGTCAACTGTTCTCATGCTAACCATTATGCAGTTCTTCTGTGCCCTGGATCCGTCAATGCGACCCAAATGGGCGCTGCGACAGACCCAGCTTCTGTCCCCTTCGCCAGCGGGCAACTTGATCTGCCTCGAGTTCCCCCGTCACAAGGATCCCCAATCCGGAGGCCCCCCATATTCTTCTTCGTCGGAAGCGTATATGGCACACCTGAGCCACCCCGGCGAAGAAGTCCCCTATGACAATGGCGTCGTCAAGCACGAACCTCTACGGGCACCGAGCAAAGACGGCCTGGAAAGAGTGGCATACTGGAAGCCAGAGCGCACGCACGAAATAGGCCAGGGCGAGAATGGGGTGATCCACGACCGAGTCTCGATCTGGCGTCGTCGTAACTAGATCCGCCGAAAAGCCGAAAACCACCTAGCAAAGACCAAGATAAAAAATAGATCTGCAATTGCACAGTCAGGTCTGAACTGAAAAGGCCGAGGCAGAAATGAGATTGCGTTGATCTAGTAGCTTAAGACTTCTTCACGAGGGCATTGTAGTGTTCGCCGAGTCCGTATGTGTGGCGGTAGTAAGCGAGCCAGATAATGCGTTTCCGCTTCTCATCCTCGTCGAAGCTGTCGTTGTCGCCAGATTCGATCTTCTCCATTCGCCCATCCTTCTGTACAACGTTGATTTCCACTCCGTATGCTCGGGCAATCGCCTGCAGCTCCAACTGCCCTCCCCACTCGGCAGTCAATTTGATCTTCCGAGTATATGACTCCAGGGGCTCTTCCATGAACGCCTCGAAATCCTCTTTATGTTCCATAATGAAATCCGCCGTCACAGCTCGAACAGCTCGGTAGCCGTCGTGTTGCGGGGAGGCGACTGTGTCGATGCGTGACTGTGTGGCGGGCTGGAGGATGATTCGGCTTGGGTCCGGCCGCAAACCGAGTCCGGACTCGTCGAGCTGTTTGGCAACTGCTGAGTAGAGGCAGTGCCCATCCGGGGTCACTTCTATTTCCTTCAGACCCAGTTTCTTGAACACAGCATCCATAACCTCTTGTTCGTCGCCTCTGTAGTTTGTTTGCGTTGTGGCTTCTTCTGCTGCGGCGGCTGACTGGGCGGCTTGCTCAGCTGCACGCCGCGCGAGACGGGCCTTTTGACGATTTGGCTTTTTTGGTTGGGATGCAGAGGAAGGCTCCGGGGTGGATTGGGCTGTTGGTTCTGCTTGCTGTGGCTCCTCGGCGGGTTTGTCCTGTTTCAAGTCCTCGTCATCTGCCGGTTGATCATCTTCCAAGCTGAGGCCTTCGAGGTTTTCAGTGGGATCTCCATTTAACTTCGCGATCTCGGCCTGCTGTTTCTCGGACAGATCGCGCTGTAATTGTTCACATTCATCGTTGACTCCTTTGCGGGTTTTCTTGGTGGCGGACTTTTTCTTTTGCGTGATCCGCCCTTGGAGATCCTTTTGCTCTTTGCGGTGTTTTGACAAAAGCTCTTCCATTGTGGTATAACGAAACGAAAGACAAATTCAACAAGTCTATTGTACTGGGGGTATATGCTGAACGAAAATAGCCAAAACACCTTGACCAGAGACCCCGCGAAACCCTGACGATGCAGCCCTAAGTCGAGTACCAAAGAGGACTAGCGTATGTATATCGGTACAAAGATATTCCAGGTCCGCGTGCCTCGGCTGGTTCATCAAGTAATCTCGGCCCCGTCGGCCTCGGGTATGGAGTGTAATGGGGGTACGAGGGACAGATCTAACAAATGTAGCCTCTTGTCTTCTATCATTTTGGTATAATCAATCTAAATCACAGTTTTACAATGGATTCCACAAGTCTTTTCAATGTCAAGGTTAGATAGCTACATGCTCCACCTCTCCGACCATTCTAACGCGCCTATAGGGCAAAGTGGTGCTGGTCACCGGCGGAGCTAAAGGCATCGGTCGCATGATCTCAGAGGGCTACGTAACAAACGGTGCCACTGTCTACATCTCATCCCGTGATGCAAAGGCCTGTGAGCAAGCAGCCAAAGAGCTCAACGCCCTGGGCAAGGGCAAAGCTCATGCCATTCCGGCCAATTTCTATAAGCTTGAGGACGTGAAGAAGCTGGCCGAGGAACTGGGCAAGCGCGAGGACAGTAAGACATCACATCCAATGGAGGGCTATATTATTCTAACAACATGCCTTTTCTTCTAGAGCTCCACGTCCTCGTCAACAACTCCGGCTCGAACTGGGGCGCTCCCTACGATGAATACCCCTCCGAGGCCTTCACGCGAGTCCTCACCCTCAACCTCCACCGCGTCTTCGACCTGACCCAGCTCGTCACACCGCTCCTGGAGAAGGCGGCTACACCGGAGGATCCTTCTCGCATCATCAATATTGGCAGCATTGATGGGCTGCGTGTGCCCTCGCTCGAGACATTCGCATACAGTTCCAGCAAGGCCGGTCTGCACCACTTGAGCCGAGTGCTCGCCAACCACCTGGGCAAGCGAAACGTCACGTAAGTATATCTACTATGCTTCGCTTCGCCTTTTTGATGTATTGGGAGACTGATTCGGTTTGCAGCTCTAACACCTTGGCTTGTGGTCCCTTTGAAAGTAAGATGATGGCCGCTACCTTGAAGTCATTCGGTGACACTATCAAGGCTGGTGTGCCTCTGGGTCGCATTGGAACCCCACAGGACGTGGCCGGGGCTTGCTTGTTCTTGAGTAGCCGTGCCGGTTCGTTTGTGAACGGCGCGACTATCACGCTCGACGGCGGAAGCGCCGTCTCTGCCAAGTTGTGAACAATTGTATGAACAGTTTGGCTTTGAATATTCGTAAATAGCTGTGTTAGCACAAGCATTATTGATGTTGCTTTGTTAGATAGGACTTTAAGCTTATGGTTACTGGGATTCAGGGCAGAATCCCCAACATTCCAATGAATGGCTGGCTACCATATTCGTCCAAGTCACAACAGTCTTGGTTTGAATCACTGCTTCTAGCAAAGATTTGCAGTACTTATATTTACTTGTATTCGCATCCCAGGGCCTCGTCTTCGATTTGTTTCTAGAGTTGTTATCTAAAGGCTTATCAGCGCTGGAGCGGCAACATAAGTGGAGCGGCGACATCATCAATGTGAATGCCGTCATTCCCTTTCCACCTCTGCCAGGTTCATAACATATTTCTGTTTCAAGTTCTCTATCACTACCATCTCCTATCCATCCTAAAGCTTCAACATATCATCTGAATCCGAAACTGTCTTACTCAGACCAAGACTCCCCCGACTTTTCTGCTCAGATCGCGAGTACCCTCGGAGTACAGAGTGCAATTGCCCAGGTCATCATATATTGGGCCCATTGGAGCATCTGTACTTGCTGCTTTAAGTTTTTTTCGACTGCCGGGAATAGTCGGTGTGGACGCATCCTTGCGTAACGCACATTCGGATTTTAAATTGTGCCCTCAATTCTTCTTCCGCCACACAGACCATGAGCTCGTCAGATGGGCATACCCGGTCTGGTTCCAGCTCTACAGATCCTTTCTCCAATCCAGATGTCTACTATGGCAAGGATGACAATATCAAAAAGTTCAAGTCGAGAAGACGTGCATTCTCAGTGGTAAGCAGCCACAACGCTTGGACGGTACCCCGCGGTAGAAGGTACAGCAAGCTTACTTTGACTGGGATCTACAGGGTTTGAACGACTACAGCCGCGAAGACGTCAACCAATTCTTTGGAACCTTGCCATCTCGACGCGGTAGTCATGGTATGCTTGTTATAAATATGTCGGATATGCGGTTAGTGCAGGAGCTGACAACATCGGACAGATGAGGCATCGGGACAACCTCGGAAGTTCCTCATTGAGGTGGAGGAGACGCTTGCGACTCTCTTGAAGCAAGAAGATACGGACCAGAATATGCAGATTACCATCGAGGACTTGGGGCCTAAGGTATGCTTGATGGAGCATGGAGCCAAACATCCAGGACGACTGCTAATTGTTGTAGGTCATCTCGGTCGGGACTGCGGCATCATCCGGACATAAGCGCGTTGATGTGCGGGGCACATACATGCTCTCGAACCTCCTCCAAGAGCTTACAATTGCCAAAGACTACGGTCGCAAGCACATTATCCTTGACGAAGCACGACTAAGCGAGAACCCAGTAGCGCGACTGTCTCGTCTAATCAAAAACTCCTTTTGGAATGCCCTCACGAGACGTATCGATGGCTCCAACATTGAAGTGGCAGGTCGAGACCCCAAAGATTGGACGGCAGATCCACGACCTCGGATCTATATCCCGCCGGGTGCTCAAACGCAGTTTGAATACTACGAGCAAATCGCGAAAGACCACCCCGAGCTGCGTCTTGATGTGCAGATGCTGCCAGCTGCAATTACACCCGATTATGTGATGGGGCTCAACGACAAGCCCGGCCTACTTGCACTGGCCATGGAGAAGAAGCCCAATGACTCGACCGGGGAGACTGATTTAGTTGGTGTGCCGTTCGTCGTGCCGGGTGGTCGGTTCAACGAGCTGTACGGTTGGGATAGCTACATGGAATCTTTGGGACTGCTCGTCAGCGACCGCGTCGACCTCGCTAAGGGCATGGTAATCAATTTCTGTTTCGAGATCAAGCACTATGGCAAGATCCTCAACGCGAATCGATCTTACTACCTCACTCGCTCGCAACCGCCCTTCCTAACCGACATGGCACTGCGTGTCTACGAAAGAATCAAAACCGAGCCGGATTCAAAGGAGTTCCTGCGCAATTCTGTCCTCGCTGCTATCAAGGAGTACAACAGCGTCTGGGTTACCGCGCCTCGCCTCGATCCAGAATCCGGTCTGTCGAGGTATCGCCCCGAAGGTTGGGGCGTTCCCCCAGAGACGGAGCCCTCTCACTTCGTGCACATTCTCACCCCATACGCCCAGAAGCACGGAATGACCTTTGAAGAATTTGTCAGGGCATACAATGCTAGGACTATCGTTGAGCCCAAACTCGACGAGTACTTCATGCACGACCGAGCTGTCCGCGAGTCCGGCCACGACACCAGCTACCGCTTGGAGGGAGTGTGTGGGAACCTCGCCACAGTCGACCTCAACTCCCTGCTGTACAAATACGAAGTCGACATTGCACGGATCATCCGTGTGCACTTCAACGACAAACTCCCCATCCCAGCGGAGTTCCGCACACCCCAAACCCAGGACATCGAAACGGAGTCCTCTGCAGTCTGGGACCGGCGTGCGCGTAAGCGCAAGCAGCGCATGGACCAGCTCCTCTGGGACCAGGAGAAGGGCATGTACTTCGACTACGACACGGTCAAGAAGGAGCGCCAGGGATACGAAACCGCCACGACCTTCTGGGCGATGTGGGCTGGTCTCGCGTCCCCCGGGCAAGCAGCTATAATGATGGAAAAGGCCCTGCCCCGCTTCGAGGCGTTTGGCGGCTTGGTCTCTGGCACTGAAGAGTCTCGCGGCGCAGTGGGTTTGGATCGACCCAATCGGCAGTGGGACTACCCATATGGCTGGGCTCCGCAGCAGATGCTTGCCTGGACCGCCTTCCTCCGCTATGGCTATCAGGAAGATGCGGAGCGACTGGCATACAAATGGGTTTACATGATCACAAAGGCCTTTGTTGACTTCAATGGTGTTGTCGTGGAGAAATATGATGTCACTCGTCCTATTGATCCGCACCGGGTCGATGCTGAGTATGGAAATCAGGGCGTGGACTTCAAGGGAGCTCCGCGTGAAGGGTACGTTTTTGTTCTTTTTCCTGTCGTGAATACCATGAACACCTTGCTAATTCGATTGTAGATTTGGATGGGTGAATGCCAGTTACGTCTACGGGCTGGAGATTCTCAATGCGCACATGAGACGCTCGTTGGGAACTATCACTCCGTATGAGACGTACCACAAGGCAGTCGTTGCCCAGGACGCATATTGATTGAATTTGTGCTGTCGTTGCGTTACAGTCAAGAATGTTGCTGGGGGTGTAGGGGCGGAATGAGCCAAGGGGAGAATGGAAAATCCACGTAGAAGTGAGCAGGAAATGGACATCATCAGGCAGTGTTTACTGTCTAGCGCTGGTTTTTGGTTGTTACTTTGCACTCAGTCTTTTCCTTTGCCAAAAGAAGATCAATAAAATGAGAAAAAAGAATGGACGACAATGTGTATCCTCGCTTCACCATGTCAGCAGATTCATTTTGTTGCGCATGCCACGATCTATTATACTTGTAGTAAATGAACACCCCGCCAAATGAGCTTGACTGTCTGGAGTATACCCCAGCACCACAACCCGAACCAAAGCGAAAATAAGCCGATGGATGCCTCGGCAGAGCAACGCGTCCCCGACCGAAAAAAGACCGCATTTCAGAGATCCCGAAGGCGTCATTGTAGGCAGGGGTTTCCGTATCGAGATAATAGACGGGTGCGGAGCTGGGGATCCCTTGTTTTCCCGAGGTAGTTATCGTGGGCTCTGCGGCTGAAGAAATACTGTATGGGTATGGGTGTGTGGACCTCGTTGTCTCGTTAAGCTTATCTGATATCTAATGTTCACCTGGGCATCCATGGAAGAGACACGCGATTCTTCGGGGTATAAGTGCAAGGATGGTACCAAAAATGTTTTCTATAAATGTCTTGCGCGGGGTCTAAAACTACATTGCTTCGTGCTTTTGTTCTAGACTGTCATCGTATAGTTCCTGATCTACTAGTCCTATCGGCGCTGTATGCGGTTAGTCTGGCAGAGCTCAGTTGTGCCGAGGTCCAACTTGTAGGGCCGCTCTGAGTCATTTTTCCTTGAGCAGAGTGGACCTCCTGCAATTAGATAGATGCATGTGCAGGTACTTTGAGAGTGTCATCTGTTCCGATCTGGCTTCGTGTAGGTAATGAGTGCGGTTCCGCATATATGATAGTGTAGTGTACGGCATATGAGGATGATGGACTGTATATATATCCATGGATATAGCTAGTCGCTTCAAGACTATACAACTTGGATCTACGTCCATGTGGCATAGATAGCAAATCAGAAATATAAACATCCGAAAATGTCCGGAAATATCCGAAACCATTACATAGAAACTTTGAATACTCGATATATGAAGCATCTCGAGGATTGGTGGGGACCGGTCGAATACCGGGGCATGACAATACGGCAAGGATGACTCAGGCAGACATTTATTGGAATGTTGCTTCTGAGCAGTGTTTCTCTCCGAATGGACATGATTTCCTTGACTAAACTGTAGTATGTACGACTTAGTATCGCCCAGGATTTCTACATATGTAGCTTATATGAAACTATTCCCAACATGAACATGCTCCGAACATTTATTGCAGTTGATGCACGTGAAAATTACGTTACGATATGTCTCGTATTGTCACAATAATAGCATGTGTCTTCGACGTCATCCGCCATTTTCCATACATTTTGACATCGAACATTAAACACTGAGTACCGACTTGAACAAGCAATAAGAAATGGGTTAAAGAGACCTGGGATTATATATCCTCTACTCCGTACATTCCAGTAAGATACCGATCACTGTGACATGGAAGATGCAAGTCAGCAGTGGCAAAGGGAGGTCCCATTAGACCGAGGATCATCAGAGCCTGGATCCTCTCTCCCGAGCCCAGTTGTACCCGCCTTCCGCCTTTCGGAGCGCTTTGCCCGTGAAACGACTTCTGGGATATGGAGAAAATACCTAGGCATTGGGGGACTTATTGGTCTGACTCCCGGTGAGCCGAGAGTTTACCGACTGTGACGCATTTGAATATTAAATAAGTACAGGCTTTTCTGGCTTGTGATCGCTTCTTCTTTTTTAACTATAGCCTCTCCTCTCTTCATCGTTATCCTTTTCCTTTTCTACAGTTCCATAATTGGAGTATTGGAACAGACGTGACACACTTCTTGCACGCCTGGATATACATACTGACTATATTTCTTTACCCTTTCCCTGTATTATACCAAAAAATCATGGGTCTGCACGAAGACGAGGACCGCCAGTATGCGGCAGAGGTTCAGGCCGTTCAGAGCTGGTGGAAGGACTCTCGGTGGCGCTACACCAAACGCCCTTTCACAGCAGAGCAGATTGTGGCAAAACGTGGTAACCTGAAGATCGATTACCCGTCCAATGTGCAAGCAAAGAAGCTCTGGGGTATTGTCGAATCAAACTTCCAGGTAAGTTTAGTTGGGAAATATGGACCCATGATCCGATAGATACTAACTATACACCTCACGAATAGAACAAGCAGGCCAGCTTCACCTACGGCTGTCTTGAGCCTACCATGATCACTCAAATGTGCAAGTTCCTCGATACTATCTACGTCTCTGGATGGCAGAGCTCGTCTACCGCTTCGTCAACCGACGAGCCCTCGCCCGATCTGGCCGATTATCCCATGGTACGTTGAATATACTGACGGTATTTAAATGGACCGCATACTGACAAGTACTCCAGGACACCGTGCCTCGCAAGGTGAACCAGCTGTTCATGGCACAGCTCTTCCATGACCGTAAACAGCGCGAGGAGCGCGTTACTACTCCTGCAGGCCAGCGAGGAAACGTTGCCAACGTCGACTACCTGCGACCCATCATTGCTGATGCCGACACCGGACACGGCGGTCTGACAGCTGTCATGAAGCTGACCAAGCTGTTTGTTGAGCGTGGTGCCGCCGGTATCCACATCGAAGATCAGGCTCCCGGCACAAAGAAGTGCGGCCACATGGCTGGCAAGGTCCTCGTTCCCATCAGCGAGCACATCAACCGTCTGGTTGCCATCCGCGCCCAGGCCGATATCATGGGCTCCGACCTCCTGGCCATCGCCCGTACCGACTCCGAGGCCGCCACCCTCATCACATCGACCATCGACCACCGCGACCACGCCTTCATCGTGGGCTCCACAAACTCAAGCCTTCAACCTCTCAACGACCTAATGGTTGCCGCCGAGCAGGCCGGCAAGAACGGTGCTCAGCTGCAGGAAATTGAGGACCAATGGATCAGCCAGGCCGGTCTCAAGCTCTTCAGTGAAGCCGTCATCGACACTATCAACTCCGGTTCCCACGCCAACAAGAAGAGCCTAATCGACCAGTACCTCTCTGCCTCCAAGGGCAAGAGCAACACCGAATCCCGCGCCATCGCCAAGAACCTCACCGGCGTCGACATCTACTGGAACTGGGACTCTCCCCGTACCCGCGAGGGCTACTACCGCTACAAGGGCGGCACCCAATGCGCCGTCAACCGCGCGATCGCATACGCGCCCTTCGCCGATCTCATCTGGATGGAGAGCAAGCTGCCCGATTACAACCAAGCTAAGGAATTCGCTGACGGCGTGCACGCCGTTTGGCCCGAGCAAAAGTAAGTTTTCTTTCTGCCCTGAGTTTCCCGTATGCTAGAGCCTTAAACTAACAAACTCTCCAACTAGACTCGCCTACAACCTCTCACCCTCCTTCAACTGGAAGAAGGCCATGCCCCGCAACGAGCAGGAGACTTACATCAAGCGTCTCGGCGAACTCGGCTACGCGTGGCAGTTCATCACTCTGGCTGGATTGCACACCACCGCGCTGATCTCGCACCAGTTCGCCAAGGCCTATTCGCAGAACGGCATGCGCGCCTACGGCGAGCTTGTTCAGGAACCAGAGATGGAGCAGGGCGTTGACGTCGTCACCCACCAGAAGTGGAGTGGTGCTAACTACGTCGATAACATGTTGAAGATGGTTTCTGGCGGTGTGAGCAGTACTGCTGCTATGGGTAAGGGTGTGACTGAGGATCAGTTCAAGAACTGATTTATGGTGCTCATGTTGATACCCTGATGGTCTCGGCTGTCTGTCTATATATGTGCTTGATGCCTTGCTTTTATTGATTGTGGCGTTTCCCTTTGCTTCTAACAGTCTTTGATTTGATTCCCTGTCGGTCTTACTCTCCCGTTGGATGAGTGAGGTGGCCGATTTATTTTGCATTTTGGAAATCGCAGCATATTGTCTACATATTGAATGAATGTGACTTTTGGAGGTATTCTGTTGAAATTACAGACGGAGGCTTATCGAAAGCTCTATAATGCAAAGTTCGCAAACCGTAGATGGACCTCGTGGAAGTCAGGAGGAAAGGACCATAACCTTGGAAGCCCAAGCAATGACTCAAGCGCTCCGCTCGGAACGGGAGACAGGATAGACGCAGACCATCTATGATCGTACAGCCCTGAAGATCTGGCTGTGGATGAAGAATCCACCCTTCAGTTCAGGTATAGGCTGCAGAGAGAAAGTCGCCGAATAGGTCAATGGCTTACCAGGCCCATCATCGATCTGGGACATGTCGCTCACAGTTAAATTCCCAGTAACAACAACCAGAACGCCGTGGTTAGCCGATGGGGTAGCGTCTACAGACGTGATATGCGTCTTCACAGTCCTCATATTAGGTCCCTGAATCGACCAGTTAGACATGGATATTCACCGTTTGTTCACTTTCAGTAAAAGACACTCACTGTTAAGGCTGATATGATTTCGTGCGTGCCTTGATGTTGAATGCCGTCCCATATTAACATCGACTCTGGATGCTACTCCAAGTCAGCTCTCGCCTTGTCTCCAACGAATTCATTGACTGGACATACGTATAACGAGTCCATGCTGCTCCTTGCGTCCGGGTTATTGAACTTATTATTGTAGTCCTGAACAAAGTCGTCTAAATGAAGGTAACAATAATTAGCTGGGTGGATACTTGGCAGAGTTATATTGGATCAAAATAGGGAAATCGGGGCTGCATACGGGATACTGCTTGGACATCCATTGTTGAACGTAACACTTGCTAGCGAACTTGACTCTGAGACTAATTATAGTCGAGTGTAAAAGCTTGCAAAAATGTACAGAGCTAGTGTTTTATTTGAATGTGGTGGTGGCGTGGAAGAAGAGGTGATGCAATCGTGACTTCAAACACACATTTATATACTCAAGCACAAGGTATCCACGGCCCCTACGTAATGTAATAATAGAAAAGTGCTGACAATTCATTGAGTTTGGCATGGAGTTCAAATGTTATTGCCAAGCCTACATGATCATGATACTATATTCGATGATATGCACTCCTAGGTAGCTTAATATACGGTGAAGTTGCTATGTCATTCGATACGCATACAAACTGCCATCTACCGGCCGGAGGTAGCTCTGTAATCCAGGCGCTAACCTGTCTTAGGCCGCTGCACCTGAGTGATTTACATGAGCGCAATTGACCCCTAGGCCAAAAGAAACAACCGGAACATCCAATTGTCGCCGAAGCGGTATTGTTGAGGCTACGAAGGAGGACAACTAGTGAGAAGAACTAGCATGGAGGGGAAAATCGGGAAGAAGATGCATACTATGAATCTATGGAAAAACAGGCTGTATATGAAGCCTGTACTAACAAAGGAATGGCAAACTGACATATCAAACCGACAAAGCAAAAGCTCAGTCTGCACAAAGGGACAAAGGCATAAAGACATACCATGCATGTCAACACACCCCCCCCCCCCCCCAAGACTGAGCATCAAAAGCAAAAATCAATCTGGTTCGCATAGTAAAAATCATAGTAAAAATTGCAGTAAAAAGCATAGTCAGGTAGACCGACAGCTTGGTCTACAACAACGATGTCTCGCTTGGCATGCCAGTTTCGGTTTGGTTGCATGGCGGTAGGTTATTGTTGATTGGAGGATTCAGCCATCGTGGCTGATAAAAAGTGAATGTAGTTCTCAACGTGAGATTCTACAACAAAGCTTCTTTGTCAAAAGAGATAGTACTCCGGTGAGATACTCTCTTTTAAAGAAGTGAGAAATGCACCCCATTTTAACAAAGAGTATATGCAAATCAAAGTGAGATATACTATCCAGTAGTATTCTCAAAAAAAAATGAGATATAGCCTTCAAAGCTATTCTCGAAAAAAAGTGAGAGATATAGACTTCAAATCTATTCTCCCAATAAAGCAAGATATAGCCTATTGATAGTGCTATTCTTGATAGTGAGGCTCCCCCGCGGGGAGATGCTCATACAACAAAGCTTCTTTGTCAAGAATAAAGAGATAGTACTCCGGTAAGATACTCTCTTTGTCAAAAGTGATAAAGAAGTCAGAAATGCAATCACCATGCAAATCCAAGTGAGTGATGCACCCCTCTTTAACAAAGGGTATATGCAACAAAGTGAGATATACTATCCAGTAGTATTCTCAAAGAAAAATGAGAGATATACTATCGTAGTATTCTCCAAAAGTGAGAGATATAGCCTTCAAAGCTATTCCCAAAAGTGAGAGATATAGTACTAGACAGTTGTACTATTCTCAATGTGAACTGAGAGATATAGCACCAAGCAGTTGTGCTATTCTCAACGTTCAAACCAGCAAGATATAGCCTGATGACAGCGCTATTCTCGATAGTGATAACGAGGCTCCACTGCGGGGAGGATCTCGTGCAAATAAAGCAAAGGGGTTAAAACGAGGGCGTCATCAGGCTATATCTTGCTGGTTTGAACGTTGAGAATAGCACATCTGCTTTGTGCTATATCTCTCAGTTCACATTGAGAATAGTACAACTGTCAGTAAGGGCTCATAACCTGTTGAGGCTACGGAGGACAACTAGTGAGAAGAACTAGCATGGAGGGGAAAATCGGGAAGAAGATGCACACTATGAATCTATGGAAAAACAGGCTGTATATGAAGCCTGTACTAACAAAGTAATGGCAAACTGACATATCAAACTGACAAAGCAAAAGCTCAGTCTGCACAAAGGGACAAAGGCATAAAGACATACCATGCATGTCAACAGGTATGTATATTAGGCCGTAATCTCCGCTAGGAACTCTGCATCAGGTGTTCTGATTGTTTAATTCCCGCCTGATAAAGCGAGAGTAAAAGATAGGCAAGGAAAGTGAGGAGAAGTGAGAGGAGAGTAAGCGTTGTAGATAACCTTGGAAGCATAAGGCCATCCATGGATGTTGTATTTCTATGGATGTTATGTGCATTCCATGTCTTTTTGGGAGTATTTTTGGGGGTATTTTTGGGGGTTTTCGGTGATGCTTTTGCTTGCTCTTGTCTGACAGTTCTTCTAGCTGCTCTTTGGGTAATAACTGATAAACATCACGTGACTGGTACGTGATCTAATATCTCCCCCCAGAGGTCTCTTTGTTTGTTTCCTTGGAAACTCTCCTCACTATGTTGTATGCTATGAGACCGACTGTAAGGGATATGATTGGCTAGGGAAAGCGGGGCCCGTGCGTTTGCTTCCGAAAAAGGCAATCAACACAACGCAGCCCGACCTAAAAGTTGCTTTACAGACTTTTCTCAACCTCAACTTTCGAAGAATATGCCAATAATGGATCGTGAGATATCAGACTTGCTCCGACGTGTGGAGGAAGCTGAAAAGCGTGCGACTGAGGCCAACAAACACGCGGCTGAGGCCAACAAACGCGAGGCGGAGGCCCAGCGACAACTGACCGAAGAAAGGCTCCAGACTCGAAATACCACCCTTCCTGAGTTTCTTGATGCTTGCCATGTCCACTTATTTCTTGGCCTAGCCATACAAGAAGATCCGTACTCATCAACCAGAGGCGACCCGGCAAATGCAGAGAATAAGTATCGCCCAAATAAGATTCGGGAGTGGACGGGATTTCCGCAGGAGCAGGCCGCTATATGGGCGGATCTTATGGACGTCGATTTTGTCACCCAGCGCCATTTTGTGGCGCTACTTGTGCTGAAGGAATTTGGTAAAGATGTCCGAGAAAGAATGTTGAGTTCAGAGCTTGATCTCGGCTATTTTGAACGGTTCACGGTCGAGTCGCGTGTCACCAGTATCATCAGGCAGCTCTATGCAAGCCCGCAAATCCGACAAGTCTTTCACCTTAAGGGGGACGTGGCCTTCGAAAACCATGCGAATACATTAACGGCCGGTCAGTCAATGGCGGAAAAAATGGAATCCATGAGCTTGGAGCCGAAGCAACCGCGTCGCTCAGACCGATTGGTCGCGAGACAGTCCCAGCCAGATGCGACAAGCCAAGAGTCTGGGAAGCAAAAGCAACCTAGACCCCGAGCGGACCAGTTTTGTGTGTACAATGTGCACAACAGGAAACCCAAGGAAAGTCTTCCTGCCTTCATCGTCGAATACAAACCGCCACATAAGCTCACGCTCGCGCATATAATGGCCGGGCTCTCGGACATGGAGGTCGACCAGGTGGTTCGCTATCAGAAAGATGAGACGCCAGAAGACATTTGCCGGCGCGTTGTGGCTGCAGTCATCACACAGGCATTTTCCTACATGATCACTGCGGGGCTGGAGTTTGGATATGCGTGTACCGGCGAAGCATTCATATTTCTGCGTGTTCCACGCGATGATCCTTTCACCGTATACTACTATCTATCGGTGCCGAGAGAAGACGTTGGTGATACAACTGGATGGACTGGTAACCCAAGTGACGACAACAGATTACACTTGACAGCAGTCGGTCAAGTGTTGGCTTTCACCCTCCGAGCTTTGCAGACACCGCCGCGAGGTATTGAGTGGAGCAACTGGGCAACGGCCAGATTGGAAAAATGGAAAATGATACACGACGACCTTCTCGACGAAATATCCAACCTAGAAGTGCCCTCTTCAGAATACAAGCCCCCGCGGACCAGCACCAGTTTCGGCCGCTTGTCTCCTGTCAAGACTCGATCAAAGTCCACCGCTGCAACATTCGCATCCTGCACTCCGTTGGAGGCTCTGAGTTTGTCCGAGTCTGATGATTCTCCCGACGGACCCAACTCACACACCCCCAGTCGAGGGCCCCGGGGTCCCCGCACCGATTCCTCAGCCTTGCCCCCATCCTCAGCTGCAACAAAGTCACGAGGAGGACGAGGAGACTCTTCCTCAAAGGGCAAGTCTCGCCAGTATTGTACACAACAGTGCCTCTTAGGCTTGGTCACCGGAGGGAAATTGGATCAGAAATGCCCCAATGTGCTGGACCATGGAGTTGATCGACATCCAATCAGCCGGGCCACACTCATCCGTCTCTTGGATCGGCAATTCTTCGGGCATGACCCGGATCCTGACGTGGAGATGGGATGCGAATCCTTGCATATCCATGGCACACGTGGAGCCCTGTTTAAAGTGACTTTGTTGTCTCACGGGTATACTTTCGTTGGCAAAGGTGTGCCTATCGAGTTCATTGAACATGTCCAACATGAGGAGCGCATGTATTCGCGTCTCCGTCCACTACAGGGGGTGCACGTGCCTGTTGTACTGGGCGGCCTAGATCTCCGTTCGTCAATCTTTTACGACGGCATCGCGGAGATTGTG
This sequence comes from Penicillium rubens, assembly GCF_028828025.1. NCBI lineage: Eukaryota > Fungi > Ascomycota > Eurotiomycetes > Eurotiales > Aspergillaceae > Penicillium > Penicillium rubens. The sequence continues at coordinate 9,021,302 of NW_026890600.1, forward strand.
CACTTCATGTTGATGGGGTATGCGGGCAGGACACTGGCTATGATAACCCAAATCGAGCCAGATCGGCTAATTCGTCTCGCGGAAGTCTCGCTACATGCTATTCACGAATTAGGCGTGCTCCACAGTGATCCAATTGCCGGCAACATGGTCTACAATGAGGATAGCGGTCGGGTGATGTTCATTGATTTTGAGCGAGCGCAGTTCGAGAGAAGACGGCATCCGCTGGGATCTCTGTCGCCAAATAAAAAGGGCAAGCAAGCGACTGACGCATGTGGAAAGAATGGAAAGGACCCTAACAAGCGCGATAACTTCGAGCTTGAAACTCGACGCATGAGACATGCCTTGCTATGGTAACTGGTACAATCGGCAGTACATGTGCCGTATCTACGCGTCAACCTTGGAAGAAGAATTTGATTTTTGCCCAGCCGTGCTGGTGTGCATCTGACGGAATGGACACGATCCAGCCTTGGAGAACCCGGGGAACAACACTTACGCTTCTTTCCTTGATGAATCTACGAATCTTTCAGCGACTGACGTTCAAATGTTTGGATACCCCAATTCAGTGATTCAATGCTTTTTTTGTCTTTTTTGTCTTTTTTGTCTTTTTTGTCATTTTGAATTTAGGTAGTCATAGGTTTACAAATAGTGCTCTCTATGTTGACTTCCTAAATACTTTTAATTCCCGTATAACTAGCACAGTTAATACTCCGAGTGTCAACGCCAAGCTAATAAGATTATCTCCACTTTTTGATTCGGCTAGAACATATGCAGAAAACCACCCAGTGTCGATCATATTCGAGCGGGGCAGTTCGCGTGAAGCCGCGGTTCGTACTTTGATATATCCTGTACTAGTAGCATTGGTGCAATAGGTATTAATACATGTAGGTATTACTGCCTAAATCCATACATATACATATAGGTATTCGTCTCCTCAAAGCGAAACACAGAAAAAGGACGCACCAGACCGAAACCAGAATGAGCCGAGAGCTCGGAGCATGTGCGGAGCCTCGAACGTTTGAATAGGGGTACAATAGTACAATAGTATAGTTAGGAGTACAGTATGCGGAATACGAAGTACTGTGTACTCCGTGCAAACGTAGCTATATCAAGACTGATGCAGGTACATGCTACCTAAAAATTACCGTACATATATGTAATCGGTGCGGGAATGGCCGTTGTAGATCCTATTATGTTGTATGTACGGAGTATTGCTACCGAATAGGTAGCGGGGAGTGCCCACACTTATATACCCAGAACCTCTCGCACTTTTTTCCTCTTCTCTCTTTTAGTTAATTTATCTTAATTTATCCCCATCATGGTTGACCTACCTGAATTCAAAGCTACGTCGCTTGACGAGATCCCTTCGCGTGTCTCCACGGCCCGCAAGGCGTTTTATGAGCACAAGACCCGCGACCTGGAGTTCCGCCTCGTCCAGCTGCGCAAGCTGTACTGGGCGTGAGTATTGACCTCTGTTGTCTTTCCGGTCAATTAACTAACACTGTTCCAGCATCAAAGATAATGAGGAGGCCATTATGGAGGCCTGCGCCCAGGACCTGAACAAGCCTCGGTTCGAGACCAACCTCGGAGAGAGCGGATGGCTCCTGAATGACATTGTGTTCACTACGCGCAACCTGCGCAAATGGGCCAAGGATGAGAAGGCCTCCGATATCGATCTCGCCTTCAAGTTCATGAACCCTAAAATCAGAAAGGATCCCCTCGGTACTGTGCTGGTCATTGGGTACGTCTCCTCTCCTTCGCAATGCGCCTGAGAAAATTCCCCGAAGGCTAACAAGACTCTCTCTCCTCTAGTGCCTTTAACTTCCCCTTCCAGCTGACTCTCGGCCCCGCCATCGGTGCCATCGCCGCCGGAAACACAGTGGTGATCAAGCCTAGCGAAAATGCTCCCCGCAGTGCGGCTGTTATGCAAAAGATCATCGAGGCCAGTGTCGATCCCTCATGCTACACAATTATCCAGGGAGGTATCCCCGAGACACAGGCCTTGCTCGCCGAGCGGTGGGACAAGATCTTCTTCACTGGCGGCGCCACCGTCGGACGCATCATCGCCAAGGCCGCTGCACAGCATATGACCCCTGTCGTGCTGGAGCTTGGCGGTATCAACCCAGCTATCGTGTCCAAGAACGCGAACCCGCGTCTTGTCGCCCGCCGTATGCTCTGGGGTAAGCTCCTGAACGCCGGCCAGGTCTGCACCTCGCAGAACTACCTGTTGGTCGACAAGTCGCTCGTTTCGGAGGTCGTACAGGAGTTCAAGAACGCGTACAAGGAGTTCTACCCCCAGGGTGCTAAGGGCTCGCCTGATTACGCGCGCATCGTCAACGAGACCTCCTTCGCCCGTCTCAAGTCCATGCTTGATAATACTAAGGGCAAGATCCTTATGGGTGGCACTATGGATGAGAAGGAGCTGTTCATCGAGCCGACCGTTGTCCAGGTCGACTCGGTTGATGACTCCCTGTGCTCGCAGGAGAGCTTCGGTCCCTTTATCCCCATCTTGCCTGTGGAGAACCTCGACGAGGCCATCAGCCTGGCCAATGGTGTGCAGAGCACGCCGCTGGGTCTCTATCCCTTCGGCAACAAGGCCGATGTCGAGAAGAGTAAGTTTCTCTTTTCTCCTGTCTTATGTCTGATACCCCGTAAAGACAGCGATTCTAACCCTCTCTCCTAGTTGTGTCTTGCACCCGCTCCGGCGGCGTTTCCTGCAACGATGCCGCGCTGCACATCCCAACCCTGCCCTTCGGCGGTGTCGGCGAGAGTGGCTACGGTGCTTACCGCGGCCGCTCCAGCTTTGACGTCTGGGTGCACCGCCGCCCTATCACCTCCAGCCCAAGCTGGCTGGAGTCCATCCTGGCGATCCGCTACCCGCCGTACGCCGGCAAGATCAGCAAGTTCAATGCTGCCAGTGCTCTGCGCCCAGACTTTGACCGCAACGGCAAGAAGCTGAGCTGCGGCTGGCTGCGCTGCATCTTCACCTTGGGTGGAGGCAGTGCGAAGGCTGGAGCTGCTAGAGCTACTGCTCTTGCTGCCAGTAAGTGATCCTCTTAATTTCCTGCTCATTTTTTTCGCCATTTCTGTGAATATTTCCCGCATCTTGCACATATCTGTCTCGTGGGTGGCTTAATATGGTCTTGGAGGCTTCTCTCCTTCGGATGAAGAGGAGAACTAAGTTCCGAGGCCCTTGTACCAACCCCGTCTGTGGCTCTTTTATGGTCCAGACGATGAAACGCATAATCCCTGCCTATCCAATATACCCCCAACCTCATGTACTGCCTTAATTCTGTTCTATCCCCTCCGAGGATGTCTATCTTTACCATTTCCTTACACTTTGTCACCATTTTACCCCTTTCTGAGCATGTCATACCCCGGAATTGAGGGAAAAAGATATCATAATCTGCGAATATGAATGAATCTTATCTTTCATTCTATTGCGTTTTTACGTCTGCTTCAATCTGCAGCTCATACCTATCAAAACTTTTGGATATTACAGTCTAACCCGTAATAGTTGCCTACATCGTCCTGCAGGTCCTTGAACGCCGATCTTCGAAATTGTGAACGTGACCGCTTCCCCCTGAACTTGGATACCCTTTTTGATCGACGCTATTCCGTCCAAAGCAGTCGCTTAGAGTCAACCCCGCGGCTTCGGTGCTGATCACTCCTCGTCTTGGAGAAGTTGGACGCATGATTTTGGGATCTTTTCTAGTAAAATAATTCTGCCATGTAGGTGAGTATGTACTTTGGATTTAATTGTTCTTTTGGATAAGGTATGCTTTTGTTTCTGATATTTGAGCCATGTATATTTTCGATTCATCTATTCTTTTGGTTTTCTTGGTGTATTATTCCCTGTAGGCGATTGTGTAGTTCACTAGACATCACATATCCATAGATTGGCATTGGAGCCTCGGAGCTCCCATAATAAAATACCCATGGAAGGGAAGAGAGGGAGTCTTTGTACAAAAAGCAAACCTACAGCATTACACCAAAGTAAACCCCCTCGTTAGAAGAAATAGACAGATCCAACATCCATATCATCATTCATGCTGTCAAATGCAGTGGTTATCGAATGCGCTATCCCAGACAAATGCCTCGGTCCATCTGACCAAAAAAGGAAACTAAATCAAGTACATCGGGCTCTAGCAGCGCCGTTCCACGCCACGATTACTAACGCACAGGTACTTGACACCCTTGTATGGCTTGACGCTTTCGCCTAAGCCGCGACTGCGACGTTGGTCGATGTTGAGACTGTCCACTTTGATACCAGAGGGAAGCCAGCCTCGCACGGAGAAGGATACTGACGCCGAGTTGGGCATCAGGCTTGCATTGACCTGGGCTTTTGTTCGGCGCGTGGGACGGGATGTAGATGATGGAGCGAAGAATGCGGGGAGGTGGGCGTTGTACTGGGATTGTGATTGGGGAGGGGGTGTGGGGGTCTGAGGTATGGAGCGATTTGGGGATGGGGTGGTAGCTGCAATGCGGTCTTCTTCCGCGTCTTCTGGTTGTAAGGCAGCGGAGCGGGAGGTCTTCTTTGTTGACTTCTTCTTCTTCTTTTTGCGCTTGGAGGGGTCGGAGGATCGGGTTTTCTTTGATGAACTGCCGGTTGCATCGTTGTAGGAGGTAGGCGCCTCGTAGTAGCCTTGCAGGAGGTTGGCATTGGCGTCTTCGTCGGCATCCCCGACGCTGTCTTCGAGGTCATCGTCAGCGGATGGATAGCCTGAGACGCTGCAACGCAGTGTGGCGGTTCCAGTCAATGTTCCGGCATCCTTGCCAGTGGGAATCCGCCACTCTAGTAGCCCGGTTGCGGGGAGGAATTGAGCGTCACCACGGCTGGCCTGCATGTCCGTGATATGGCGGACGGACTTTGAGATCGGTACACTAACGACAACCTCTTCAAGTGCTGGTCCGGAGCTTCCACTTCCGCCCCCACCTAGGAATGACGGTGTTGATGCGCCGGAGCCGCTTCGGGTAGCTCCAGGCCGCGAGGATGAGCTTTGGCCCGGGAAATTTGTGTTCAAAGTCAGTCGAACCTCAAAGTCGGATCCAGACGGTCCGAGTGATTTGCGGATATCCACTATAGCAGGCAGGAAAAGCTTTTCCATATGGCTTGGTGGCTCGTCCAAGTCGGGATCTATAGGAAGGAGATCCACTTCATATCCAGCCAAGATAAACCGCCCATCCGGGGGGATGAAGCTGAGCTCCCCCGGCCGTTCCTTCCATCGCGCCAGTCTGACACATGGGTGAAACACTGGTAGCTCGATCTTGCGGCCAAGCACATGCTGCCCACCGGGTGCTGATAACGATAGCAGAAGGTCTGGAACTCCCGATATCTTCGCAGTGAATGCAATGGTCCCAGATACTAATGCAGACAGCAGTCGTCCTGAAGGAGCCATAGTAACAGATAGAGATTCAATGATGTCGACATATAGCTCATTGGAGGTATGTCGTACACCGGGTCGTCGCCAAGGAATGGCGGGTCCTTGTGATACACTGGCGGCGGCGAGAGATTGCTTGAGAGGATTGGTAGATCCTAGAGCTGGTGTAGATGTCCTAAACCCACATGAACCCATTAATATCAGACAATATCTCTTGCAATGTCAATAGCTGCTCACCCAGGTACTCCGATTCCACCTAGCAGCTTCCCCATCCACCCGGGAACCTCAACAACCTCCTGCAATGCATTGGGTTCGGTATTGCATACTGTTCCGCCATCACACATTTCATTAAGAAGCTGCGCAACAACATTGTAATTTGCCTGGACCTTAGTTGAAAGCAGCGGTGCTCCAACAAAGTCCTCGAGCACATCGATCACGCGGTGCAGGAACTCGAGTGCTAGAAGGGGCTCCGTGTCGACTTCGCTTATTGCAAGAAACAACAGATTCGACTCAACCGTCGAGAATACCGTCACCGGCGGTGAAGCGCTAGGGATATACAGCAACGAAGGGCGTGGCTCGGCATGGGCAAGGTAGAGGGGCAGGATGGCGGAGGCCGAAGGCGGGCGGGATCGATATACATGTTCGATGAGAGGGGCGCTAGGGAGGACGGGTTAGTGTGGTCTTGCAAGGCGGGTGCGGAATATCCCACTTTTGCTCGTCATATACGTAGACGGCATCAATCTCGCCGCTCATGGTGACAGTTGTCTGATGATGAGATTACTCTGCTCGGCGTAGATCGCATAGCTCTCGTATTTTGCCGCGGATCCCCGCCTTCCGATAACTTTTTGGAGACAAACAGACATCAACGTATGTCTTGTTCTGAACAATATCGAAATACCCTCTATACACATTCATCTCCTCTGATAAGCGCGCCATGGATACCCAGCCGAAAAACGCCAAGCAGGCTCTGGCCGAGGACAAGTACGACGACTGTTTGTCCTGCAGAATAACTGGTATGCTTTATCTTTGGCCTGTGACCTGGGCTTGTATTTTACTAGCATTAGGTGTGCTGACATCCTGCAATAGGATCTGCTGCTTTTATTGGCCTCGGAGTCTACAGCTACTACACCGGAATGACCAATCTCCGGAAACAAGAGAAGGCCATCATGAAAGGTCCCACAAGATACAAGATGGGCTCGCGCAAGTTGGGGATTGCCTCGATCTCTGCGACATTAGTAGGAATGGGGCTGTGGCGGGCGTTTAACTGAGCATTGTATATTGAACACGTACTAGAGCATACGGGATGTGATGAAAGCGAGGGTCGCGCAAGCTGGTTGTTTCCAAGGTTGATAGCGAAGTGCAGGTTGGAAGCTTTGTAAGATATTGATTGTTATTTAGTCGCAAGCCAATGATAATTGCCACTCCGGGTATCGGGTATCACCACAGGCATAACCGTCTATATGCTATATCACAAGGGTAAGGGGGGAAAGTAAGATAAAAGAAAGAGACAAGAAGACACGAAAGAAAGCCAAGGAAGAGAAGAACAAAACGAAACCATATGCAAAATGCCCCTCCCTTGTTATGCACCCGAAAAGCACCTTCATACCCGAAATCTCAACCAGCCACTGTGTGACAATCAGAAGGGAATGGTCGTCACTTCGTCATCATATAATGCTTTATCTAGGTTGCAGCCTAGGTAAAGCGGCCTCGTTTCCCACCTCCTCCTGACGCATCTCGTCCGTTGTTAAGACCTGACAGATCGAAGAAATCAGGGAAAGTGAATTTCCTCTTGGATCCAATACTGGCGGGAGACTCCCGTGGTGAAGGGCGCGCGTTTGATCGTGGGTGGTTGTTGTGACGATGGTGTGGTCTGTTCCGAGGCATCACTGAGACGCTCACAGGAGCGCCGTCCTGCATGGTTGCAGATGAGTTGTCTGACGACTGCACATCCATGTCGAGCTCTTGACACTGAGGGTACGTAGGACCAGCAGAGAATGTGAAGACAGCAGGTGTGGCAAAAGAAGGTGTTTCGTGGAGTTGCGTGGAAGGAGTGGTCGATTCTGGCTTGGATGCGGGTACGGGCGCTGAAGTGGGGGGTTGACGAGCAATCGGTTCAGGTGTAGGTTTTTCTTTGCGAGCAGTAGCTGGAGTAGCACTTCGGTCACGCTTGTCGACCTCTGCGTCTTCATCGCTACTTTGTGACCCAGTTCCGTCACATTTTTCAGTTGCCCATTGCCGAACCTTCCACCCCTCTCCGTCTCCGAGACCGAGGTTCTCACGGTCAAGGAAGTGAAGCAGATCCTCTATCGCTTCCTGGTATCCTAACGATCTTGCCTGGGCTTGTTCACATACTGCATTCTTGTACAGGTTTGTGACTGATAGAGCTGCCGCCTTGAATTGCTGGAGGAGTTGCTCCGGAGGTTGCGGGCGGGGTGTCGAGCTCGGAAGAGAGGTGTTGAGGGACCTCATAGAGTCCATGGCAGGAAACGATGTCAGGGCCCTGTTGGGCAATGGTTCTGAGGATGAAAGTGTTTGCGTTGACAGCTATGCCGTATGCCGTGCGCCGTGCGTCGTTCGTCGGTGGCCAAATGGCGATAGCGAAGAGCTTGGAGGTGGTGCAAGAGGGAAGTTGGAATGGGGGAGACTGTAGCAAGAAAGGAGGCCAGTGCCAGCACAGCTAGAATCAGAGATATGGAGGTTGTTGTTCACCCAGCTGTGCAACAATAAGCAAGATGTGTCAACGGAGGAACTTTCAATTTCAAGGTTGTTGCAGATGACCGCCCTGGCCCGGTAACGAGAAGCCCACTTTCCGACGGAATAACAATATTCCATACCGCAGGCCCTACCGAAAGGCGGTATCTTGATTTGCCATCGACGCGCTTTGAGTACGTTCAATAATCCTGGCCTAGAATTGTTCAATAGCATCATTATATGGGAACCCCATTGATGAGTTGCTTACAATTTTAGACTTACCTTGGACTATATTTGGACAATCGCCGTCACTTCCTCATCACTCCGACCCTAGCTGGTTCTTTCTTCCTGCACTACGCGATCCGACTAATCGCGAGCTTCCGATATTCTTTGTTGCACGCTCAAAGACGTGTTTAAACAGCCAGCGCACCTGCACTGTTCACCGGAGATAAATCATGGCTCCTGCCCTCGCGTCTGATCCGGTCTCGCAGGCTGATACTCCCATGACTGATACAAATGACGACACGGTCCCTTCGGTGCCCGTGGATAGTGCCGACGCGCAAATGGTATGTGAGATTGTTCCTACTTTTGTAGTTCAAACTTCTGGCGTGACATGCCATATGTATCTGCCTTTTTTTTTTCTTTTCTTTTTTTTTGTTCCAAGCTCATGCTAATATTCTTTCGCAATCTAGAGCCGCCAAGACACCCCAGATTACACGGTAAGACACCCTTGGTCTACAACACTGTGTATTAGAGAAGGAAAGTTGCTAACTACCTGAATAGGACTCTGACACAAATCCCAACACCACTGAAAGCAGCGTTGCGGGCGACGCGGCGGCTGATGGACGTAGGCGCAGATCTGAGGCCAACCACCTCAGAAAAAGCATCCTAGGCAAGAAGCATGGCCGCCTCGATAATACGAAGGTATGGGTGATAAGATAATATTGCTGACGATCCATTTGCTGATACATAATGTTATGCAGGAGGATGACTCGATTCGCCGATTCCGATACCTTCTTGGTCTCACTGACCTGTTTCGCCACTTCATCGATACGAATCCAAACCCTCGGATCAAGGAGATTATGGCGGAAATTGACCGACAAAATGCAGAGGCTGATGAAAAGGCCCGCAAGGGCTCTAAGCGCTCCGGGGGTGCTGGTGGGGAGCGGCGCCGCAGGACCGAACAAGAAGAAGACGCAGAGCTGCTCCAAGATGAAAAGCAGGGCGGCGATAGCACCACCATCTTCCGAGAGTCACCAGCATTTATCCACGGTGAGCTGCGTGATTACCAGGTTGCAGGCTTGAACTGGCTCGTTTCGCTACATGAGAACGGTATCTCAGGTATCCTGGCCGATGAGATGGGTCTCGGTAAGACCCTGCAGACGATCTCGTTCCTAGGCTATCTACGCTACATCCGCGATATCAACGGGCCTCATTTGGTCGTCGTGCCGAAGTCAACCCTGGACAACTGGAAGCGAGAGTTCGCAAAGTGGACCCCTGACATCGACGTCCTGGTGCTCCAAGGCAACAAAGAAGAACGGCAGCAGTTGATTAATGAGCGCTTAGTCGAGGAGGAGTTTGATGTTTGCATCACCAGTTATGAAATGATCCTCCGCGAGAAGTCGCACCTGAAGAAGTTTGCCTGGGAATACATTATCATCGACGAGGCCCATCGGATCAAAAACGAAGAATCGTCATTGTCGCAGATTATCCGTCTTTTCAACTCCCGCAATCGGTTGTTGATTACTGGCACTCCGCTACAGAACAACTTGCATGAACTGTGGGCTTTGCTCAACTTCCTTCTCCCAGATGTCTTCGGCGATTCGGAGGCATTTGACCAATGGTTCTCAAATCAAGACTCAGACCAAGACGCCGTGGTGCAGCAACTCCACCGTGTTCTCCGCCCTTTCTTGCTTCGACGTGTGAAGAGTGATGTTGAGAAGAGTTTGCTGCCGAAGAAAGAACTAAACCTCTATGTCCCAATGTCTGAAATGCAACGGAGGTGGTACCAGAAAATTCTGGAGAAAGATATTGACGCTGTCAACGGTGCCGCTGGGAAGCGCGAGTCCAAAACCCGCTTGTTGAACATTGTCATGCAACTGCGGAAGTGTTGCAACCATCCCTACCTGTTCGAGGGGGCTGAACCAGGTCCTCCGTATACGACCGACGAACATCTTGTTTTCAATTCGGGAAAGATGGTCATTCTGGACAAACTTCTGAAGCGTATGCAAGCGGATGGTAGTCGTGTGCTCATCTTCTCTCAAATGAGTCGTGTACTGGATATTTTGGAAGACTACTGTTGTTTCCGAGACTACAACTACTGCCGTATCGATGGTACTACGGCACATGAGGATCGCATTGCTGCCATTGATGACTACAACAAACCCGGATCCGACAAATTCGTTTTCCTTCTTACCACCAGGGCGGGTGGCCTGGGTATCAACTTAACCTCGGCCGATATCGTCGTTCTCTTCGACAGTGACTGGAACCCGCAAGCTGATCTGCAGGCCATGGATCGAGCCCACCGCATTGGTCAAACCAAGCAGGTAAAAGTTTTCCGATTCATCACAGAGAAGGCCATTGAAGAGAAGGTTCTGGAGCGAGCAGCTCAGAAACTACGCCTGGATCAGCTTGTCATTCAACAAGGTCGCTCCGGACAACAGGCCAGTAAAGCGTCTTCGAAAGAAGACCTCCTTGGCATGATTCAGCACGGTGCTGCCGACGTCTTCACCAAGGGCGTGGATGCAACCGAAATGGCCGAAGATGAGGATATCGAGACTATCCTACGTAAAGGTGAAGAGCGAACTGCAGAGCTCAATAAGAAGTACGAGGCGCTCGGCATTGATGACTTGCAGAAGTTCTCCTCCGAGAGTGCATATGAATGGAACGGTAAAGATTTCACCGAGCGGAAGAAGGATATTGGCATCAGCTGGATCAACCCAGCCAAGCGTGAGCGCAAAGAGCAATTCTATTCCATTGACAAATACTACCGCCAAGCCTTGGCCACTGGCGGCCGAACCGCCGATACAAAGCCCAAGGTCCCACGTGCTCCTAAACAAATCACCGTCCACGACTGGCAATTCTTCCCTCCTGGTCTCCATGAGCTCCAAGAGAAGGAGACGGCCTATTTCCACAAGGAAATTGGCTACAAGGCTCAATTACCTGAAGGCCCCGAAGAGGAGCTCAGTGAGCGAGAGGCTGAGCGGGACCTTGAACAACAGGAGATTGACAACGCTGTCCCGCTTACTGAGGAGGAGCAAGCCGAGAAAGCTCGCATGTCGGAAGAAGGCTTCGGAACCTGGAACCGACGTGATTTCCAGCAATTTATCAATGGGTCTGCCAAGTTTGGCCGCACCGACTACAAGGGTATTGCCACTGAGGTGGACAGCAAGGAACCCGATGAGATTAAGGAATATGCCGAAGTCTTCTGGCGCCGCTACACCGAGATCCAGGACTATCCTAAGTACCTCCGAGTCATTGACCAGGGTGAGGAGAAGGTACGGAAGATAGATCACCAGCGGAAGATGCTTCGCAAGAAGTTGGAGATGTACCGCGTGCCGCTTCAGCAGCTCAAGATCAACTACACCGTGTCCACCACCAACAAAAAGGTTTACACCGAGGATGAGGACCGATTCTTGTTAATCATGCTGGACAAGTATGGCGTCGAGGGTGAGGATTTGTATGAGAACATCCGTGAAGAGATTCGTGATTCACCTCTGTTCCGATTCGATTTCTTCATGCTCAGTCGTACACCGGTGGAAATTGGTCGCCGCTGCACTACTCTGCTGAACACCGTGGCGAAGGAATTCGAGCCCAGCGAAGGCAAAGGCCGCGGTCGTGATCGTGACGAGGAGGAAGAGATGGAAGAAGCGCCTCCTGCCAAGAAGAAGGCTAAGAACGGAGCTGCCGTAAGTTTGGTCTCATCGATTACTTTATTACTTTGGATCTAACTTGATTTTCTTTTTACAGCCGGCCAAGCAAGCCAAGACCACTAAGGGTGGTAGCAAGACTGCCTCTGCCGCAAGCTCCCGAGCTCCTAGTACTGCAGCGACTAAGTCTAAGAGTCGCAAGAGGTAATGTGGATTGAAGGTCCACGAGTGTGTACGTTCCCAGTTTGCTAAGGTTATTGGTGATTCGGGTATTAAGGGCGGGTTTGTGATCGGCGCAGATGTTTTAATGTACTTTTGTAATTGAAATAGAGTTATTTGTTTTACTTCTAAAGGCTTGTCGTATCATCGCTGTATAATCCCAGTTGACAAATTATCCCTGACCGGAGTCCGCATCATCGTGCAGATCGAATACCACCTCCATCACACTGCTGAAACAACACTAATCCCAAGTTGTCTGCGATGACGGAATCCAGGTTTCTAAGATTTCGTCTCCATCAAAATGACTTCGCTAGGCATCGCAATACTTAAAAGCCATGACGACGCTTGTTTCAAACACCTCCCATGATAATATTCCAGCATAAGTACATGGGGAGATCCCAACCCCAGCCATCCATCCACTAATTCCTCAAACCAAAACTACCTAAAAAACATCCCACCATGACCAGAATCAAGCTCATCGCGAACCCGCACTACCAGAAGTCCGGCACGAAGTCGTACTTGTATGCCATGCGCAAGTATCGCTTCACACCGACCAAGGACGGCCCATATTTCCTCGGCACGACAATGGTACAAACAGGCCGACAGTTCACCAATAAGCCCGTGGGAGGCCGAGCTCGGTTGCAGCAGGTGTTACAGAAAAAGGACGCTGTCAGCGACGAGGTCGGACAAGTGGGTGTCCACGACGTGCAGAATGACTCGATGTATCTTGCCGAAATTGGCATTGGCACGCCTGCACAGACGCTCAATTTGGACTTCGATACTGGATCTGCGGATCTGTGGGTAAGAGAAATACTTTTTCTTTTGCTTTTGCTATGATATGAAAGCTACTAAGCGTGTCTAGGTCTGGTCCACGGAGCTATCGTCTAAGATTCTGTCGGCGAACAAGAACCACAGAGTCTTCGATCCGACCAAATCGAGCACATTCGAAGAAAAGGACGGCTCGACGTGGCAGATTAAGTACGGCGATGGCTCTTTTGCCTCCGGCACGGTCGGCAACGATAATGTCACTATCGGCGGGCTGGTCGTCAAAGGCCAAGCTGTTGGGATCGCCGATATCTTGTCCGAGCAATTCGCACAAGGCGCTGGGGATGGACTGCTAGGTCTTGCGTTCAGTAATATCAATACCGTCAAGCCCGAGGCTGTGGCCATGCCTGTGGAGAATATGATCTCGCAGGCTGACATCCCGAAGTCGGCTGAGCTCTTCACGGCGAAGCTGGGGTCCTGGAGAGACACTGATGAGCCGGATAAGGGCGAGTCGTTCTATACATTTGGTTACGTTGATCAGGACACGGTGAAGGCCGCTGAGTCTGAGATCTACTACACGCCTGTCGATAACAGTCAGGGGTTTTGGATGTTCGATTCTACCTCGGCGACGGTGAATGGGAAATCGATTGCTAGGGCTGGAAACAAGGCTATTGCTGATACGGGGACTACTTTGGCACTGGTGGATGATGAAACCTGTCAGGCCGTTTATGATGCTATCCCCGGGGCAAAGTATGATAATGCCAGCCAGGGATGGATCTTTCCATCGAATACACCGGCTGATAAATTGCCTGTTGTATCTTTTGCTGTTGGCGAGAAGCAGTTTGTTGTGCAGAAGGAAGGTCTTGGATTCGCTGAGGCTAAATCTGGTTATGTCTATGGAGGCATCCAAAGTCGTGGTACTATGACTATGGACATTCTAGGTGATACCTTCCTGAAGGCTATCTATGCAGTGAGTGATATGCTCTTTTTTGGGGTTCACAGTTGCACAAACTAATCAGGTGATTAGGTCTTCGATGTGGGCAATCTTCGCTTTGGTGCTGTGCAGCGAAAGGAGCTTCGCCAGAATCTCTCTGTACCTTCTGACTCAAGCTAGGCATATGCATCATGTAAATGGGGTCGCGGAACTTGCTTGTGATGTACACCTGGACATTCTAGATGTTCATTTACTACATAATAAACTGCCACTATATGAACAGGAAGAGAAGCATGCTACGATTCACCAATAGAAACAATCCCACCACCAAGTGAAAAGCGCCCTTATATGCATACCCGAATCATAGTATCACAGGTCTGCCCATTGGATGACGGGCTTGATAACCTGTAGGGAGTACATTTGTTAGCTTGTCTCGTTGAAACATTGATTTGGAACACTTACACTTCCAGAGTGCAAATCCGCCATGGCTTGCTCAAAGTCGCTCGGGGCATAAATCTTAGCAAGTTTATCGACCGGGAATTTTCCTCGCTTGTACAGATCAATCAGTTGTGGAACAATCTGGAAGAGGAAAGGTTAGTCATGGCTCAAGTGATTTTCAAAAAGAAGACTCACAACAGCGGGATTCGCGCAACCCTCAATCACACCAACAACACGCTGACAACCCATCATGAGTTTCAAAGGATCGATGTTGAGAGATGAGCCAGCACGAGCAACACCCACAATAGCTAGGGTACCTTCATGGCCCAAAGCTTTGACCGCAGCCTCGAGCAGAGGAACTACACCCGTCGTGTCGAGGATACAGTCCACGCCATCCGGGAGTATATCCAACAACCCCTGTGTAAGATCCGATACACTCTTCGTGTTCAACGTATGCGATGCACCAAGAGACTTCGCCAGCTCGAGCTTCGCATCAACAATATCAACCGCGATAACAGTTTCAACTCCCGAAGACCGTGCAGCCAACATAGCCGCCACCCCGACAGCGCCCATACCAATAACAGCAAGGCGACTTTTCGATGTAGGCTTGAGCACATTAAAGACGGTGCCAGCACCAGTGAGATATCCACATCCAAGAGGAGCAAGGACCGCCATGTCCTCGACCGTGACTCCAGATCCGGGAGGGGACTTGACGACCGACCGCTCGTCCACCACAGCCAGCTTGCTCATGGAGGACTGTCCGAAGAACTGGCCTCGGATTGGGCTTCCGCCGGGGAAAGAGATGGGTGACTCGGCAGCGGTGAGACCCCGAGCCCCGGCGAAGTTAATGGATGTCATCTGGTCGCAGAATCCGTTTCGGCCTTTGCTGCAGGGACTGCATGATTCTTCGTGACAGGAGCTGAAGCTTAGGAAGACAAGGTCGCCTTCTTGGAGGGACTTGTCTTTGACGGCGCTGCCGATGCGGCGGACTATTCCGGCGCCTTCGTGGCCTAGTACGGCGGGATAATCACCGACTGGGATTGCGCCCTGTTGGACGACGATGTCCTAAGGTTATTTTGTTAGTTTTGTTCATTTGGAGAAATTCTTTGCGGAATGGAGGATGCATACTGTGTGGCAGAGGCCAGTATACTTCATTTCAACCAAGACTTCATTTGCCCGGACTTCGTCAAGAATTACATTTTGAAGGACAAAAGGAGCTCCTGGTTTCTCGACCACGAATGCGGTGGTTGGGATCTGTTTTTCTGGGATCATGATGATAATATAAGGATCTTCCTATAGAGTGATAAATATGTATCTATTCACAAAAGATAGAAACACATCTTTTAGGGTTGAGGGGAGACGTTCTTCAAGTTCTTCAGGAACTTCCCCCACCCCCCCATTTCCCCACAAAACTTCGGCCGCGAGTTTCGGTATATTTCAAGGTCTCCCTTTTCTTGATGGGAAAATACATATTTTCTCTGATTTTGCTTGATTATTCACCTAGGCATCTCTTCTAGTCTAGGCTCGGACTCAGTGAGCTGGATATTTGATGTATTTGCTTTGAAAACTCAAGATCGTTCACCATATCAATTTCGACTCTTTACATAGTCCCAAGGAAACCCAGTATAAGCAGGAGGCTCACGGATTAGCACAAAGCACCATCATCAACTGAGCAGAGAGAATAGGGCCCTTTGGATGAGACAAGTGGTTAGAAGGCCGGGCTTTCATCCACTTGTCTCGCGTGTCTTGGAACCAAGTGCACAATTATGTAGCGCTGTAGGCATTTTGATTAAGTTTCCAGTATTGAGATCAAAGGACTTTCGGAGTGCTAGTGATTCAAGGTGTTCATCCATCCGGGTTCCTACACTTCCCACAAGTGCTTCTGGGGTGTATCGAGATAGCCGCAGCCAATTGTCACCACCGGCTCTTCTTCTCCTCCATTTTTTTCTTGGCCTTGTTTGACGAAATGGTCAGCCAGCGCCCTCTGGGGGTCACTGAGCTTTGCCTCATGTGCCAAAAAGCTGGAAATATATTTCATTAGCATAACTACC
Organism: Penicillium rubens; assembly: GCF_028828025.1. Classification (NCBI taxonomy): domain Eukaryota; kingdom Fungi; phylum Ascomycota; class Eurotiomycetes; order Eurotiales; family Aspergillaceae; genus Penicillium; species Penicillium rubens. Next base: position 9,037,647 of record NW_026890600.1, read on the forward strand.
AATTCAGAGGACGAAGGAGGCTGCATACAATATACCGAATGGCCCAAAAAAGAAGGGTCACGACAATGATCAGGCCAATGAGGCCAAAAGATATCGAAAAGCTGTGTCGATATCAGGATGAGGGAGATATCGAACCATGCGCAGCTGGTAATTTACCAGTCTGTAGGGTCTCTTTCGATGAGGCCTTGCCTATCCGGTGCTCCCGAATCCAAGGCACTTTCAGTTCCCAACCTTGAGCTCTCGGTTGGATGTCTTTCTGGGCCTTTTTGGGTGTGGCTAGGAAGGATACAGGGCCGAAGGAGCAATAAAGATTAGGGGATATTGTCAGAACCTCAATAATATTCTCTTGAAATTGATTCGGAGGGAAATGAAGAAGTCCAGATGAGATCTTTCCAAGGTTGTACCTAATATGCCCAGGTGCCTTCCACCTACGTGCCTTCCCCTTCTTAGCAATCTCTCACCAGCCAACGGCTCTCCAACCACCAAGGCTAGTGTAAACGAAAGATAAGACTCGATGGGTATGACCATGGCCTAAACCAAGAGTAAGTGCTTATTCTCCGTTTAATGTTGAAATATTGGGCGAAGATTGAGAATCAAATTACTTGTCTTTCTGAGTACGACCCAACTGAGGAGATCGGCTCATTGAGTACAACCACTGCCAACATAGTGAAAGAGGACCGTTACCAACCTCTTAGTGAGAATGATCACACTGTGCCTGTCCTACGGGCCTTCCATACTCACCTTCTGGCAGCCGGAAGAGCCAATTTGATCCAGCATTTTTGTGTGTCTACAAGCAAATCAACAAATTCACGATCATGCTGTCCTCTCCTGGCAGAGACCGATTTGATCGTGAATCAACCGGCACACACAGCATAGGATCAGAGAATAGGCAACCCTGACGGAAAGATAAACCTGGAGAATAGACCAGTGAGCAGAAAGTGGGAAAAAAGGAAATCGCGTACATGGGCGGTCTCAAAAAGGAGGTTCTTCGTTCTTCGAGATGTATGGCTAACCCTAATTCAGAACAGTCAAGAAATCAAACCAGAGACTCCAATTATGTGCTATTGTACAAAATGCTGTGTAGATGCTAGAATACATATATTACAGTCATATTACCACATTTTCTCCTTTCCCATGTTTTTTTCCACGTTCTTTTCCTTCTTGACGATCTCACCCACAGTGATTGGGGTCCGCAGGAACTTCTCCATCAGTAGCGCGGCGGCGACACTCACATTCAGACTGTCGATGCGGGCAGGATCCGATTCAACGCCCAGGATGGAACTTTGCCGTGCACCTGGAATGCTGATGATTGCATTTGCATGCGACTTGATATGCGAGCTCAATCCGGTAGCCTCACTGCCCATCATTATCACACTGGGCGCAGTAGTGATGGGCAATTTGGCCCCGCTTTGATCACCGTCGGCCGGGATGTGATCCAACTGCACGGACCCAGGGAGTGGTGCATCTGCAGCATAGAATCGCCACCCGTTCTGCTGGGATCGCTGAATGAAGTCAACTTCATTCTTCACATGAAGGATAGGCATATTTTCTGCTGCACCAGCAGAAGATTTGATCGTGATAGGAGACAATGGTGCGGAGTTGCGACCAGCTAGAACAATTGCATCGACACCCAGGAAATAGGATGAGCGGATGATAGCGCCCATATTGCCGGTATCGACCACTCCGTCCAATAGCAGAACAATGGGATATCGATGGCGTTGTTCAGTTCCATGCGGGGGCGGGGAAGGATGATGGATCTGGATACGATCATCGGTGCCATTTACCGCAGCCTCTTCCCGGGTTTGTGGCGCAAGCTCCGTCCGGAAATACTCCTCGGATATAGATGGGACAGCCTGCAGGCTGCGCACTGGCAATTTTGGTAAAGGGGATGCCTCCAAAATGCAGCCATTGTGAGGTCGCCCAGCACTCATCTTATCCATGAGTCGATCCCAGCCCGCAAATGCCATTTTTACTGCAACGTTCTTTGACAATGCCAGTTTGCGGATTGTGACCTTTGCTGCGGTTAGCTCTTCCTCCGTGCTCTGATAGATATACAGCTTGTATAGTTGACGCCGACTGCAGCGTAGCGCCGCCTCCACCGCACCGGTCCCGTAAATGAACTCAGATGCCGGTGTAGTGTAGGGGATTGTATCGGGCACTTTGACGTTGTCCTTCACACGCTCTGGCATGCTGTGCGTGACCCGGTGAGCCCTAGGTCTTGCTGGCTCCTTCTCCCGCGGTTCATCCTTTGAAGGCCTTCCCCGTCCCGACTGTGTAAATGGTCCGTCTTGCGTTCGTGACTGGAACCGTGATTGGAACCGTGATTGATGCTCACGAGGGAGCCCTCGGAAATCCCCAGAGCGGATGAACTCATCCTCGTCGAATTCAAACTTCTCTTCCTTTTGGCTTTGTCGTGTGGAGCTGAAGTTGTCGTTCAATGGCGATTGTCGGCGATCATAGTCTTTACGACCTGCACTGTCTGATGGCCAGGTCTTCTTCGCTCCGTATTCTCGCTCACCCTGGCCGTAGTTTCGATTAACAGTGGGTTTCAATCCTGGTCTCTGGGGCTTTCGGTCTTCATGCTGTCGCGCTCCATATATCCGACGGTCACTGAAGTGGGATTGATCCGATCTCTCGTATTTTTGCTTTCCGTACTGTCGCGGTCCGTTTGTTTGACGGTCATTGAAACCAGATGTACTTGATCTCTCGTATTGTCGTGCTCCGTATTGCCCCTCGTATTGTCCTTCGCGTTTAGACAAACTGTTGCCGCGACGATTATCTCGGCGGATCCCCTCCCCAATTGCTGAGTTTAACGATGCATGTCGAATCGTCAATGCCGTAGAATGCGAGGTCCTCGTCACTCTTGAAAAACCACTCAGCCCCTTTCTTGAGATAGTACTGAGCATTGTGCGAAGTTCCGGTCTTCATAAGTCCTCCGGGTCCTCGCCCACAGAACTTCGATATCGATTTGCGCGATAGGTCTCTACCCGCTCCCGTTCTTATCGGCTTATCGCGCGTTGGACGCGCCGCCGCGATCTGAGGTCTGTCGTGTATGCATCCAGGCTTCTCGACTTCGACTCTTCTCTTCCCTCGCTTCCCTTTTCTTTCACTCATCATTCTCATCATTCTCATTTCATCCCTTCATCCCCATCTTCCCTTTGGCCATCCAGTGAACTCAAAGCTTCCTTGGTTGTCCATTGGAATCATCAATCCTACCTTCGTTTGCATGCCCACTTCACTGCTCAAGTGAATTTAGTTGTCTTTCAAATCCTCACTGTAGGATCCGCATGTGCGGCTCCTACAGACCCAGCATTCTCTTCTGATCCTTCGTCTGATCGAAAGATCACCATGTCTCAATCCAGAGACAGTTCTTCGACCTCTGATGACCCTGATGCGATGGCTGCGCATTTGTTAGCGCAATTCCAGAGCGCTTCCTCTCGCCAGACCTCAGTCATGGCACCTCAGGGTTCTGAAGATGCCCTCCAGCCAGTGCAACAGGTCACTGGTAACTCAGAAGAACCAACAAAGTCTTTTGAGATCCTTGTCCCAGTGGTCAACAACCCTGAGGACTATGAGTATTTGCCTGGTCACTTCGAAGTTCATCGCATTCTTGCAGTTGATATGCATGAGCCCAAGCTCATTGTTAGACTGAAGAGTGGTGAACGTCAGACAGTAAGTGAACACTATCAATTAGTCAATCAATCTCAAGCCCCATTCAACTGACCGTGACTTTCACTAGATGACCCTCAATAAATTGAAAAGCCTCAAGAACGGACGGGAGGCTTTGCGTGAATTCAACCGCGACTCACAGAGTCCTGATCCCCTCGCAATGGACCACAGACCCATTTCACACATCTACTCGGGTGTAGATGGCCCTGCAGACTATGATTCAGACATGGATTGGGGAATTGCACGAAGACGCCAACGTCGTGGCCCATCCATCCGGTACGATCATTTCTTCCGCAGCGAGGATGAAGATAATGGTGATCATCAAAGCGACGATGGAGATAGCAGCAGCGTGCACGTCGAAGACTCAGATGAGTCTAGTGATGACGATGAAGATGACCCTCCAACCAGACGCCGCCACTTGAGAAGAGGTGTTAAGAAGGGCAAACGCCGTGCTCGCGAATGGTCCGAGGAGTCTTCTGCCTCCGATACAGGCAAAGTCAAGCGAACATCCTCCCGCCTACGAAAGACTCGTCGACGCAACATGAAAGAGCGACTTGAAGATGACGAATATTCTGAGGCCGAACCTGAAAAGCCTAAGCAGCAAAAGTTCTCAGGCGCAAAGGAGCAGTTCCGTGAGCTGCCTGACGACAATGAGTTCAGACTGTGCCACTCCCAATCATGTGCCCAATGCGGCTATGAAGACCATGACCTCGAAAAAGGGCCTTTGATTTTCTGTCAAGGCTGTACTGTGTCGTACCATCAAGTGTGTCTTGGCGATCGAAGCAGCCGAAAGCATTTGGCCACCAAGGTTGGCGATGGGGATTTCATTCTTCAATGCAGTCGGTGTTTGGGGATTAAGCATCAAGAGCATGATATGAGGCCTCATTTGGGCCACTGTGCCGTGTGCAGGGAGGAAGGTCCCATGTCGCAGCCTTTGCGAGAGACTCTTTCTTCCCAGGTTGAGCAGCAATTACGGGAAGCTAACGACGGCGTCGATCCAATTACCCACGTGGATATGGCCCGCGTCAACAATGTTGATAATGTCCTCATCAGATGCCTTGGTGGCAATCATAGCTGCAAGCGAGCCTTCCACATTCAGCATCTACCAAACACGGAAGGGAAGGATCGTGCCGATATTGATCCTGATGACTGGCAATGCAATGAATGCTCTGAATCTCCTCCTGGATCCAACCCCATCCACGTGATCGTGGCTTGGAGACCAAAGAATTTCGAAGTCGAAGTCGTTCCGCAGTTGGTTGAAATGATCCCGGAGATTGACAAAGAGTATCTCATCAAGTGGCATGGTATGTCTTACTTCCGTGTCACCTGGTTGACTGGAGACTGGGTCTCTTCCAAGGCTCCCGCCAGCCAGATGAAGGCGTTCCTCAAGTCAGATAGATCCACCAAGCCCATTATGACAACAGTCGAGGCTGTTCCCGAAGACAATCTGCGGGTGGACATTATCTTTGATGTCGAATATCACACTGAGCCCGAATCCAAAGAGGATCGAGCCCGCCCCGAGATGGTTAAGCGGGCGTACGTCAAGTTCAAAGGGTTGCCCTACGAAGATTCAGTCTGGGAAGATCCCCCAAGTCAAACCGATGCAGCTCGTTGGGAGGATTTCCAGATTGCTCTTGTCGACAGGGTGCTCCGAGAGGATATTCACCCCTTGAGGCCGAAAGATCTCCGAAGCAATCTCCAAGTGGTCCGCGAAAATGAGTTTGACGAGAGCCTTATGCTGGACTCCCAGCCTGAGTTGGTGACCGGCGGTGAGCTCATGGAGTACCAGCTGGATGGCGTGAACTGGCTGCTTTACATGTTCTTCAAGCAAAAGAACGCTATTCTTGCTGATGATATGGGCCTCGGAAAGACAATCCAGGTTCTGACCCTGTTCTCGGCGTTGATTGAGAGACTCCAGTGTTTCCCATTCCTGGTTGTTGTTCCGAATGCGACTGTGCCAAACTGGCGCCGCGAGATCAAAAGCTGGTCCCCGGAGGTCCGGGTTGTCACCTATTATGGCAGTGCCTTTTCTCGCGAGATAGCCCAGGACTACGAGATGTTCCACGAGAATGGCACTTTGTGTTGCCATGTGGTCATTGCCTCGTACGAGAGTATGTGTGATGACGGGGCTAAGCGAGTCTTGGCCAGCATCAATTGGGCCGGCTTGGTGGTTGATGAAGGCCAGCGTCTGAAGAATGACAAGACCCAGCTCTATGAGCGCCTTCGTCGCATGAAATTCGGTTTCAAGCTGCTGCTCACTGGCACACCTCTGCAGAACAACATCAGAGAGTTGTTCAACCTCGTCCAGTTCATTGATCCGACTTACAATGCTGAGAAGTTGGAGGCCCAATATGCAGGAACGCTCGACAAGGATGCTATTCGCGAGCTCCACGATATGATCCGGCCATGCCTACTGCGTCGAACGAAGGCAGAGGTTCTGCCGTTCCTCCCCCCGATGGTGCAGATCATCATTCCGATTTCGATGTCCGTTGTGCAGAAGAAGCTGTACAGGTCAATTCTTAAAAAGAACCCGCAGCTTATCAAGGCTATTTGCAAGAAGCAAACTGGGGCGTTGAAGAAAGCAGAGCGACATAACCTGAACAATATCCTCATACAGCTGCGGAAGTGTCTTTGCCACCCGTACATTTACAACCGCGACATTGAAGAGCAAACCATCGATCCCCAGCTTTCCCATCATCGTTTGGTCGAAGCATCCGGAAAACTCCGGTTGCTGAACTTAATGCTACCGCAACTTCGAGCACGCGGACACCGTGTCCTCATCTTCAGTCAGTTTTTAGAGAATCTCGACATTGTTGAAGATTTCCTCGCTGGATTGGAGCTCAAGTACCGTCGCCTGGATGGAAGAATGTCTTCACGAGAGAAACAGAAGAGCATCGATGAGTTCAACGCGCCGGATTCCCCGTTCTTCGCATTCTTGCTTTCGACACGGTCGGGTGGTGTTGGAATCAACCTCGCCACTGCTGATACGGTCATCATCATGGATCCGGATTTCAATCCGAAACAGGACATGCAGGCTCTGTCGCGTGCCCATCGGATCGGGCAGAAGAATACGGTCCTTGTTTTCCACCTGGTAGTGCGCGCGTCAGTGGAGGAAAAAATAATGCAGAAAGGTAAATCGAAGATGGCTCTTGACCACGTACTCATCGATCGTATCGAGGCCGATCAAGACGAAGAAGATCTGGAATCGATCCTCAAACATGGTGCCCAGGCACTGTTCAATGATGACGACTCGGCTGACATCAGTTACGATTTCCACTCTATTGACAAGCTGTTGGACCGTAGCCAGGCTGAACAGGCCGAGCAAGTGGCCAGCGAGGGCAGTTCGAACCAGAATGAGCAGGCGCTCTTCAATTTCGCCCGCGTGTGGCAAAAGGACCGAGGTAGCCTTGAAGAAGTCGAAGAAGTCGAGGATACCCCCGTGGATGTCACGGCGTGGGAGAAGATTCTTCAGGAGCGCGAGCGTGAAGCGCTAGAAGAGGCTAACCGACAAGCTGAAGGTCTCGGGCGTGGTAAGAGAAAGCGCGGTGCGCCCCGCTACGGAAACACCGTCGTCGAGGGACTCGACGACGACGAGATCCCTAGTCCCGACCGGCCTGGACCTAGCAAGATGCGAAAGGCCGCTGCCGACAACGACTACGAATTCCAAGAGCCAGATGCTGGTGAGGAGACTGACTCGGGGTCTGAGGCAGGAGTGGTGCCAATGGGCACTGTCTACGATGGGGGTGAGGCAGAGGGGGAGATGGGGGGTGAGCAGCCGGCCGCTGCAGGTGTTGCAGCTGGCCCTACCACTGTCGGTGTAGAGGGAGGTGAGAACTAATTGAGTTTCCATTCACATCCTAGTTACTGCTTTTTCTTTTTGCTTTTAAGTTCTACCCTATCGTTTTTTATTCCGTGCCTATAACAGCACATTTTTGGTTAACATACATAATTCTGCGACAGCCCGCGCGTTCCGCCGCGTTGACTCCCCGCCCCCAGCGGCACCGATGGGCACCGATGGTGCCCAAGATGGTTTCCCATCTTGTGTGGCCTGCCAACAACGCCACGTCCCTGGGCGTTGTCCACTCCGTCTCGCCGGCGTCGAGTTCTGTGGTCTGTGCGGTTTGGCGCACTGGGGAGGCCGCCGGGCCTGTCCCCACCTGCAGTCACGGCTGCAGGTTGCCCGAATTATGGAAGCGCTGGAGAAGAGCGCGGAGGACCCCCCCTGGTTTTAGAAGCGAAGAGATACCTCCAGGGTATTCTCAAATCGGTTGCGCGAACCGCTCAGGAGAAGCGGAAGAAGGCTTTGCATTCCGCCCAGGCGGAACCTCAGATTCGGCTCAACTCACCTTCAGTTGGCGGGGTGAGCCATGCCACTTTCATTGATCTGACAGAGTCCGCCGGGTCTTAAGACTCACCTCGAATTTCTGCTGCTGTGGCCCTAGTAGGGGGATCTTTTCGAAGCGACATCGTCAGAGATGAGCACCGGCTCCTCTCTTTGTGTCTCTCTCATTTTCATTTTTCATTTTGCCTTTTCTTTTTATGTCTGTGTACATTGCATGGGAGGAGTTCAGTCTTTCGTCTTCAAGAAAGAGAAAAAGGGAAAGAACGGGGGCGTTCTGGGCATTGCGAGCGAAAGATACCCAGCTTTTTGTTAGAGAATGAACCCGAAGTTGTATGATTACGATATTGCAACTATCATCTTGATACAGACGATGTGATGAGATACCAGAAGAGTAGAGGGATCTAGGGGTATACATAGCTTTTAGTTCTTCAGGTTCATTTTCTATGGGCTTGTTGAGCAAACACTTTTTCGACCATGCATGTATGCAGTATTATGTAGTATCCAAGATGCAGGTAGTGCGCGGCCAGAAAGCAATCCAATTCAGGCAAACGTCTGCCCTGGAAGACACTGCTACACAATCTTCCAGCTACAAGAACCTCACTATGCAATCCAGGAGGATTGTTAGTGGTGACATGGCTAGCAACAAAGCAATATTTAAAGAAACAAAGATGCGCATACGGGCATCTTTCTTCACTTCTCCACATATCCCCACTCCCTTTATCGTTCACACAACTTCATCAACCCAGGTTACATGGATCCGCCCAAAGAACATCATCAGCGAATGCACCGCCTTGAGCACGTGTTCGCGGAGATGAAGCAAGATCCCACTGCTACACCGCAGGTGATGTCCAAGACCACACAGGAGTTTGAGGAGTCCGACATCTCGAAAAGCATCCTTCAGCCTCGGACTGCAGATGCTCTAGTCAAGATGCCAGATGATGATGATGATGAACAAGGTTAGTCTGCAAAACTGTAGAAGAGCTATTGCCCCTATGAAAGGTGGACACATTAACAGCTATATCGTATGTAGCAAAAGAGTCGTTCATCAAGACTGACAAACCTGACCTTGATTTGGCACCTGGTCTAGAAGACCAGAAGACAGCTACCGGAGTCGACCAGAAACCATGCTCCGAGGATATCGACATGCCCTTGGCCCCCAAAATCGATCCAACTGATCCACCCACCAAGGTTGAGAAGTCTGACCCTGATTTGGCAGCTGATCTTGAAGATCAGAAGGCAGCTATTGGTGTCAAGGAAGATCCATCTTGCGAGGATACCGAGATGCCGCTGGCCCCTACAATCAACCCAACGGGGCCATTGATCAAAGTTGAGAAACCTGATCGTGATTTGGCAGCTATTCCTGAAGATCAGAAGGCAGCTACTGTTGTCGACCAGAAACCATCCCGTGAGGACTCTGATATGCCATTGGCCCCTGCAATCGAACCAGCAGAGCTATCGATCAAGGATGAGAAGCCTGATCCTGAACGGAATGCCGCTGCTCGTACCAAGCAAGAACCATCTTACGAGGATACGGAGATGCCACTGCCCCTCAAGATCGACCCGAATGAGCTGACAGCCAGTTTTGACCACTCTGACTCTAAGTGCAGTCTCACCCCCTTTGATTCCCAGGATCTTTTGAAAGAGACACGTACTCCGAGCTCCCCTGAGTCTTCGGACACAAAACCACAAGGCCAGCTCTGCCTCGTATGCTTCAAGCAATGGGAAAAGCAACTGGAGTCCGGCGAAAGGCTAGTTGATTGCCAAATTGCCCATGGAAGTTCCACCAACTGTGACCAATGCCTGCTGAAGCATTCTGGATGCGAGACAGTAAGCAGAAACTAGCCTCAACATCCACAGCCCATCTAACTTGGTGCTAGCTCCCATATTATCTGACAAGAGACCTGTTACAGCTGAAGCGTAAAGTGGACAACGCCTTAATGGTGGGTGAGGCCTCTGAAGAAAAGAAGAGGTTCTACGATGCATACCAGAATGTTTCTGGGGAAGTTCATCGACCATCTGTCAGGTCTAGTGCGCCATGCGTGCAATTGAACTTGCAGAATACAGACAGAGAAGACTCGTACTCTCGACGATACTATCGGAAGAACGCAGGCAAAATCAAGGCGAAAAATCGAAAATATCAGAGGAAGAACGCAGACAAAATCAGGGCGAAACGACGAGAATATGAGAGGAAGAACGCAGACAGAATCAAGGCGAGACTCCGAGAATGGCGCCGGAAGAACGCAGACAAAATCAAGGCGAGAAAACGAGAATGGCGCCGGAAGAACGCAGACAAAATCAAGGCGAATAATCGAGAATATTATAGGGAGAACGCAGACAGAATCAAGGCGAATAATCGAGAATATCAGAGGGAGAACGCAGACAGAATCAAGGCGAGGAATCGAGAATATCAGAGGGAGAACGCAGACAGAATCAAGGCGAGGAATCGAGAGTATCAGAGGGAGAACGCAGACAGAATCAAGGCGAGGAATCGAGAGTATCAGAGGAAGAACGCAGACAGAATCAGCGCGAGCATCCAAGAATGGCGCCGGAAGAACGCAGACAGAGTCAGCGCGAGCAAACGAGAATGGCACCGGAAGAACGCAGACAGAGTCAACGCGAGACAACGAGAACGGCGCCGGAAGAACGCAGGCAAAACCAAGCCGAGAATACAAGAAAGGGAACGTAAAATGAAAGACAATCAGCTAATACAGAAATCAGACGATCAAGTCAAGCAAGAGGACCGGGTCAAGCAAGAGGACCGGCTCAAGCAAGAGGACCGGCTCAAGCAAGAGGACCGGCTCAAGCAAGAGGACCGGCTCAAGCAAGAGGACCGGCTCAAGCAAGAGGACCGGCTCAAGCAAGAGGACCGGCTCAAGCAAGAGGACCGGCTCAAGCAAGAGGACCAGCTGTCAAATTCCTAGGATGAGCTATAGGAATGGCATATACGATGGGCCAGGCAGAATCACAGTTGAGGAAATTTGTCGTTCCATTTGTTTTTGCCTATGGAAGGTGTCCCTGTTTGGGATCTATGCTAGACTTGGTGGAGTCTTCTAGTTAGCAAGGTGTCTCAACTTTGGGGTTTTGTATTCCTGGAGCGGTCGAGTTAGGTCAAGCTAAGTCACGGGGTCTTGACTTGAGCCGAGCCGCATTGCCAGCTATCAACGACATCCAACGCGACAGGAAGGAGAACAAGTACTAGGCGATATCGTTATGTTTCCCTTTTTTTTTTGTTTTTGTTTTTGCTCTTCTTTCTTTTTGTCTATGACCAAGTTTTTGTTTTTGTTTTCTTTGGGGCCCTGATAATGTTCGTCTGTATGGGCTATTTCCAGGCTGGATAGGTCGTGGTGGCAGTCGCACTTTGTCTTATTTTCGAGCAAGCAATGCAAGTCCTCCTTAGAAAGAGAAATGGCTGGCAGTTACTCCTAGGATATCAAAAGAAAGATGTCTATATCTAGAGGTGATACAGTTGGCATGGGGTAGGAGTCGCACCAGGTCGAAGAAGTATCCTTAGGAGACAAGATTACTCACTACCAGCAATAGGTCAGGAGACAGACAGAGTAAGCCTCAGACTTTATAGTGGTAGATCCTTCTTGTCCTATCCTCTACCTGTGAACACGGGGCAATGGACAATGACTATTTCATAGCCTTAAACATGCATAGCATTGATATCAGCACATGAAAGGCAAGGAATACGTAGAAACATGATAGAAGGTCAAATTTAGAATCGGACTAAGCATGTCCTGCAGACAGCCGCTCAATCCTGCCAAGGCACACGTTCATATGCATTTACAAGCCAAAAGCATTGACTCTGAATGGTACACAGCTTATTCGTGCCTTTCAGTAGTCTATTCCTACAGGCTTTCTGCTCTTTGATATGCAGAGAAACGATGTATCCATATCATCTGCAACACTGTACACTCGTTTCCTGATCTGATAGACCAGGGTGTCTTTGTCTCCATGGGGATCGTATTGTGAGCTTAAGGATAGATAGACCCCATTGTGCACCCAGTGTATCTAATATACCCAAGATGGTCAAGTTCATTGTATGGATTAAACTCATATATCCCTTTGATATGTAGATAATTAGCACGGTCAAGCTTCATGAATCTCAAAGGCTCTCCAATATATGAGATTGTGTTTCCCTAACTTCAGTTTCTCATCTCATCCTCGTCCCAATTTGCTGTTGTCTTGTTTGTCTTCAGGGCTGTCACCTTCAGGGCTGTCACCTTCAGGGCTGTCACCTCCAGGGCTGTCACCTCTAGGGCTGTCCCCTGTCACCTGTCACCTGCCCCTTCTGTCTCTTGTCGCCTCCCATAACACTCTTCTCCCACAAACGTCCTCTTCCCACTTCTTTTCTTCATCTCTCTTGCTTCTTTCTGCACCACATTCTTATTGCACAATCTTATCCATTCAATCTCTCATTTTTATCTTGATCAAGTTTTTGCTTATTGTCAAGATGGCGACTCCGGGTCGCCCTCAATTTTTCTGTACCCGCCCTGATGGGACCTTGACCCCACTGGTAGCTGTCGATGAGCTACCCACTAACGTCACCATCCGTGGTGTCTCTCGCACCCTCAATGCTGGAGAGACCCAGGGTATGACTAGCTGTGGTCTAGCTAACCGACGTCCTGAGCCTTGGTCTGTTGACGGGGTTACCCGGTCCTCTGAGCGTGACGGTGACAAGAAGGAATCTGTTCCGGATATGCACAGCCTCCTGCTGCAGGTCCTCACGAACAAAAACGTTCCTGATCACATGCGGGCATCCGCGCAGGCCATCCTCTTCCAGGGAGTCGAGGGCTCTAACAGGCTTGCCGGTCAAGGCACTCCTACCAATGGACTCTCTCCGACCGCACCAAGCTTTTATGCCAAAGGACATCATGGCAATAAGCATGTATGGCTGAGTCTCCTGGCATGGTATAGTGCAAGTTTCTAACCCTTTCAACGCAGGCCCCAAGTTCGAAGAAAGAGTACTGTTCGTACTGGATTCGTCACGGTGAATGTGACTATTCTCAGCAAGGTAAGTTGACTGAATGGCTGAGACCTATGAAGCATTGACTGACGCCGTGTTGCATAGGTTGCCTGTACAAGCATGAAATGCCCGATGAGAAGCACTTGATCGAGAAACTTGGCCTTCGGGATATCCCTCGTTGGTACCGGGAGAAGCACAATGTGAAGAGTCTCTTGCACCCCAACCAAAACCGTCCGCAACTTGCCATTGCGGATCAGCCGCCCATGCGGGCCCTGCCATCCCCAGCTTCGCCTACCAACGAGGGCGGTGCCAGCAAAATGCCCACCACCCATGCTAACTCAAAGCTGGACAAGTCCCCTCCTCGCGGACCAGCGAACCGTGGAGGTCACAGCAGCTTCGGCAGCTACAACCAGCATCGAGGTGGACGCACCGGGGCCGCGCATGGACATCATGGCAATACCTGGAAGGGTACCCACCGTGGTGGCCGTAACCGAAACATGGCTTCTATTCGTCAAGGGATTAGCAGTGACAGCGAGCGGAGCAGTGAGTGGTCCCCCGGCATGGAATCCGCCCCAGCCACCTACGAATATGGGTCTCACGGATTTGGCGGCAACCAAGTCTGCACCCCGACTCCCCCGGCCGCTGTTCCGGCCTCAGTTCCAATCACCGTCTCGGCTATTGGTCATGTTTCTGCTCCCATGGCTGCGCATCAATCTCTTCTGGATGATGGTAACTTCCACAGAAATGCCTATTGGAAGCTCAATGAGCTGACCGAGTGTAATGAAGATATGTTCGAGGATGCCTCGAACAAGCCGGTCGACGCCCATCACCATGTGCAGCCCCACGCCATCTACCAGCACAGTTCGAACCCTTCTTCTGATGGCGGTGTCATGCTCCCGAGGGAACCCGCTGTAGCCTACGATTCGAACTTCGGCGCATTCACCCGTGTCGATATGCCTTCTCGCAAGGTGTCAGAGTCCAGCGGCTCCCACGCTACCGTCCAGATGAATTATGGACCTTCTACTCCCCGGATCGGAGATCTCCAGGTCACTGAAAACGTGCCTTTGAACTCAGCCGACACCCGTGTCACTTGGGGTCCCATTGGAGGTCCTATTCTCAAGCGCACATCGCCACCTGCTGAGCACATTGCCCACTTGTTTGGACCGTACTCAAACAATCAACACGGCAACTGATATGATTGCTTCGACACTTTCACTCAGGCGGGCTTGACCTGCGGTGGTCAACGTGACTATTTGCATGGTTCCGCTCGTTGATCGATTCCATCCTTTTTTCGTGCACTTATGAGATCTGGTGCATCGTCGTGGTTTTCCCTTCGATGTCAACCTACCAGGTAAAATTATGCGATATCATACACAGAGACTATACCCAAGCACGAAAAGTGGCCCAGACAAGACGACAATCATCAGACGTGAGAGATCGCATGGCAGTCATGGACATTTTTTCTTTTCTTGCGACGCGTTTATTCTTTGTCGTTTCTTTATTTTTTGTTTCTTTTGCGTTATTTTTTGTTTTTCTTGATTGGGAAGTTGTTGCCCGTTAATTAACACGGGTGGAATCTGTACCCATATGGAGTTGTTATTTCGTTTGTGATTGTCTTTATTTTCGATTCTGGAACTGCAACAAGGCCTTGTCCTATCTGTCATGGACAGGATACCTAGGTTTTCTTGTTGGTTCGAGTATAGATGAGTCGGAAGTTGGCTGTTGACGAGGTTGTGGTTGGTTCTGCTGACCGACTTCCTTGTCTTGGCAGATATCTCACACCAATTTGATGCGTTGATTTCTTTTCACTTTTTCTTTTTATACTACCGTTTCCAATTCTCCAGTAGCATCTAGATACTAGGGAGCGTTGAAATAGAGCTCTCTAGAAAATAACATACTTCACGGTGCTAAGTCGAGAGGCAAACTACAAGGAATGGAGTAACAGCGAGCCGCCAATGCATGGAATAAAATGACTATAGTACATTCGAAAGAAAAGATGCCAAAAATCCTGAAATATGCGCCCGCGCCTCGCAAATGTCTGACAACAGCTTCTCAAACACACCCAATATACAGTTGACGAACATCTATTACCGGCGGGCGACCTTTTTCCGAGCGCCAACCTTGACAGCAACGCGCTCCCGCTCATCAGCAGCCTTGGCCTGGAGAGCAGGGTTGAGCGAAGGCAGAGCCTTGATAGCATCGGAGACAATTGAATTACCGTCCACAAGGGCCGCTCGCGTCTCCTCGGCTGCTAGACGCTCCCTGCGCCGCGCAGCCAGCTGATTCCGACGGGCCTCGGTCATGTTCCAGGATTCGGGGAATTGCAGTCTGGTCTTTTGCTTGTGGTGGCGGAGGTCGAGCGGGATATCGGCAAAGGAGTCACCTTCCTTGGCCTCCTTGATCATGGAGTTGACCACATCTGCCAGGTAGCGCTTGTTTTGGGCACGCGAGCCGAACTTCTCACTCGACATGCGGATAATATCGGTCTGCGGGTTGTAGCGCGTACCGGCCAGTTTGAGGAATGTTTGGCGCTGGGCTTCGGTGAGATACTTGGGGGTCAGATCTTGGGATGCGAGTTCCACGACGACCTTGGGCTCGGCCGGGTGCTGTTCACCCATGTAAGTAGTGTAGCGGAAGCGGAGGATGTGGGTTTGGGGAGGCAGGGTGAATGGTTTGGCGAGCTCTAATAGTTCAATGTCAGTAGATGGAAGGTATGGTCGTAGTGAGCAATTGATCTTACTGCTCAGCATTGGCATGTCCCATGCTGTAATGCGGGCATATTCTCTCATTTCACGGTGCAATTCCATCTCTGCGTGTGCCATGGAGGTGATTTCGTCGTCATTGATTTCCTCGTCTCCATCCTCGAGTATGTTCACCAACTCGTCTGGCTCGTCTTCAGCCCAGAAACCAGGCCGACGGGGGCGGATTTCTTCGAATCGGAGATCCTCCTCTTTATCAATCTTCAAAATGCTCTGCTCGAGTTCCTCAAAGGCCGCAGCGCGCTTCCTGGGATCGTTGAATTCGGCAACCATGCGGGTGTTCTCTTCGTCGAATGCCGCGCGCTCCTCGGGAGACATCATATCGTACATTGACCGCTGCTCCTTGGTCAGGAGATCGACTGAGTACTCAGGCATTGGGGGAAATCCTCCGGTCTGAGTTCCTTCGGCGGAGGAGGAATCACGGGGTCATCCTGGACGCGATTGAGCGGCGAGGCTGAGAAGTACCGGGCAGAGGGGGCCATGAGGCCCCTCCGGGCCAAATTGCCGGCTGGGCGAGTCAATAACCGAGCTGCTGAGGCCATTGTCGAGGGTATAGCGTGGGTAGGGACAAGATCTCAACTACGATGTTTTCCGCTTCCACTTTTGCGAGGTTCACCGCCATACGCTATGCCATATTCAGACTAGCGTGGGTCATATACACGTGACGCCATGGTATATGATTGCATCTTGATCTTTGGACTATTCTTTCATCTCGATAATGCATCTTTTTACGATTCCCCTATGTGAGGGACGATAATTGATTGTGAGAGAACCTTCCAAGGTTGATTTCTCTGCCCACTTCGACACAACATCGCCACGATGAAGCTATGCTTTGTGACTGTGGGGGCCACGGCTTCCTTCCAGAAACTACTTGAACAAATACTTAGTTCTCAATTTCTCGAGACGTTATCCAAGCGTGGCTACACCCATCTTCTTATTCAGTACGGTAAAGATGGCCAGCAAATTTTCCAGAACTTCATCGACAGTGACCAGCCCCACCACGGTCTCACCCTTGGAGGATTCGATTTCCAGCCGAGCATTGATGCGCAAATGATGATGACCGTGGAAAGAGAGGCGCTTAATCAAGAGCGTGGCTTGATCATTTGTCATGCCGGTATGATGCATCACTATCTCGCGTATTGAATATGTCAGGCCTTGATTCACTTACCATCTCATAGGAACTGGGACTGTTCTGGCAGGACTTCGTCTGGGTGTACCCTTGATTGTAGTCCCCAATCCAGACCTTGCCGATAATCACCAGCAGGAACTGGCAGATGAGCTAGAAGCAGGGAACTACGTGATTAGTAGTTCGGTCAAGTAAATGATCTATCCTCCTTTGTCTATTCGGCCAGTCTAGCTAACCTCTGATCAGTGATGTGGGCAATGCTATTAGCAGAGCAGAGACTCAGAAGGCCGAGGTATTGTCTATGCGAACTGGAAATACAACTCTTGCGGAAAGTATGTCTGACGAGTTGGGCTTTTTGGACTAAAGGAACCCCTCTGGTGTCCTACGAGGACTGATTCCCACCCATCCACTTTTGTCCACTGAACAATGGGCTTGGGGGCTGCATTATATCACGAGTTATGACGTTTCATGAAATCAAATGGGCATCCGTGAAGCGATTGGTCCGAGTTCAGTCTGTTCGGTCTATTGAGTGTCGAGATAACGTCTGATAGACCCATGAAGAGAATCAATTTACTTTCTAAGCTCATCCGAACCACTACCGATTAGATTTTAACACAACTATTTGAGATATGTTTCTTATTATACAATGAACTAATCAGATATATTCTGATAATTCTGTAGACTTCAATTCTATTGTGGGTTCAATTTACCAGGCGTGGACTAAGAGTGGCCCAAGCTCCTTGTTGACAATTCCCGATTTGCGGATTTGCGGCTTCGCGTCCACTCCTGAATCAACAAGAACATCAACGCCCAACCACCGAACACATTATATGCGCCTTCAGTTCAACTCCCACCCCGCTATTTCTCCGAGTCGCCCATTCTAGGCCGAGAGGCCGTCTATACCCGCGCTTGTCCTTATCCGACCTCAACCTCCCATCCACACCCCCCGCAATGGCAGAGGCAACTCTTCACAACGTGCCAATTGTCATCGACAATGGAAGCGGGACAATCCGAGCAGGCTTTGCCGGAGAGGAGATTCCATCATGTTATTTCCCGTCGTTTGTCGGTCGTCCCAAGCACCCGCGCGTAATGGCTGGTGGTCTGGAAGGGGACTCGTTCATCGGGTCCCGTGCACAAGAACTCCGCGGACTATTGAAGATCAGATATCCTCTGGAACACGGCATTGTCACGAATTGGGAAGATATGGAATCCATTTGGCACTACGTCTACGAAAACGAGCTCAAGACCCTCCCCGAAGAACACCCCGTCCTCCTCACGGAGCCACCGCTGAACCCGCGCGCCAACCGTGATATCGCAGCCCAACTCATGTTCGAGGCTTTCAACGTTCCGGCCTTGTACATGTCGATTCAGGCCGTGTTGTCGCTCTATGCGTCTGGCCGGACCACGGGTGTGGTCTTGGACTCTGGTGACGGTGTCTCCCACGCAGTGCCGGTCTTCGAGGGTTTCGCTATTCCCAACAGTATTCGGAGAATTGATGTTGCTGGTCGTGATGTTACGGAGCAGATGCAGTTGCTGCTGCGGAAGGCTGGACATGTGCTGCACACTAGCGCCGAGAAGGAGGTGGTGCGGATGATTAAGGAGAAGGTCTGCTATGTGTCGCTGGATCCAAAGCGGGAAGAGAAGGAGTGGATGAATAGCTACCACAAGTCTGATGCTAAAGCGATGGACTACGCTCTTCCGGACGGTCACAAGATCAAGGTATGCAATGTCTTGGAATATCATTCCTGGATTACAACAATGCTAATGAACTCACCTCTCAAGATCGGCCAAGAACGTTACCGTGCGCCTGAGATCCTCTTCGATCCCGAGCTCATCGGCCTCGAGTATCCCGGTGTACACCAGATCGTGCAGGACGCCATCACCCGCACAGATCTCGACCTGCGAAAATCGCTGTACCTGAATATTGTGCTTTCTGGAGGTTCAACACTGTGCAAGAACTTCCCTGATCGATTGATGCGCGAGATCAAAAAACTAGCAGTCGAGGACATGAAGATCCGCATTTCTGCGCCTGCTGAGCGCAAGTACACCACGTGGATTGGTGGTAGCATTCTTGCTGGGCTGAGCACCTTTAGAAAGGTATGCAACACCCCCGTGATGCCAATGCATTACAGCTAACTAAATGACTCTAGATGTGGGTAAGTGCAGACGAATGGCACGAGGATCCCGAGGTGATTCACAAGCGATTCGCATAAAGGACTCGCTTGTGACGAAAGTCTTTGATATCATGGTGGCCTTCTGCCGAGTCACTCTGGGACCAATAGCATCCACTGCGTCGAACGCGATCCCCAAGGCACCATCTCCAATCCCCAGAACAAATACAAGAAACAGATCTTGTCAACCTGGATCGATCATTATGCAATTGGCAGTGCATACCAACAAGTGATCGACCATCACAAATCCGAGTCGGGTCCCCGGCTCTTGATACCCCAGTTTCCATTTCCTATCCAGCTCATGTTCTCTTGGCATCCGCTCCGACTTTATTGCAAATACAGTCTCTTGCGTCTTGGGGATGGTTCTACTCTAGACATAATTTACTCGGGCATACCTGCATACACAAGTTCTTGTCATATTATATTCTCTCTCATCTGCGTAGCTTGGCTGAATCACAATAGGCAGTGTCGCGCGAGGCTACATATGCAATTTATTTAGAAATATCTGAGTGTACAGTTACACTTATCTTATTCGATCTACCTCTAAACGAAAGAGACAATGATAATGAAGACGTGTTTGTTCATTCTCCAATTCGCCTCCCATCTATGAATAGTTGGGAGCCCAACATACCCAAATTCAGATGGATGGGGCTCACTGGGTAACGGAGGCAATTTCTTTAATGAATGAAAATCTCGTTTCTGTCAATGCTGGCCTTGATATAGAGATTAAAAGAAATCAAGTATACATGTCGCCACACATCAACTTAGCCCCAATACCGAACACCGAGTTCAAAGAAAATAGAATGGCAAATCGAACTTAAGAACATCCATGGACCAAAAGAACAAAGAACATGATTATAACAAAGACAGTAGAATATTCCAGAGAATGAACGAAGAATACCTGTTTCTTCTGACATCCATGGGCCAACCAGAATGCCATATTCCGGCTGTCATCGCCTATCCGCGGCTACAACGCTACAACTGGATGCGACATCTGTCAAGCCCAGATTCGCCATGAGTGGAACCAGTCACAACGAGAACTTCTTAACCAAATCTACAACTACAATGATGTAATAGAAAATATTGAAGACATGTAATCCAGCCCGGGGAAACCCAAGCATGCAATTCATTGTTAAACTCATGGCTAGAAAGTAGTAGCTCAGAGTGGCGCAATATTGGGGGAATATGTTGAAAAACAGACACAAGGAAACACAGAAAAGTGAGAGATGAGAAAATAAGGGCGGACTCCGAGAATGATGCAGCCAGACAATTGTTGTTCGATGGCGCGATCTTGGTGTTGAATGAAACTCCGTAGAGAAGAGAACCCAGTTTCCAGAACCTGGCGTTGATGCAGGGTGGTTTGGCCCTTTGGCTCGAGGCGCAAATTAACCACAAAAAGACATAATGAAACGCCAGTTTGCCCATGATTGAGTGAGGAGGTTTCGATGAAATAAAGAAATGTTGGGGAAGACGTATGAGTGGTTGGGACTTCGCCGACACATGCAGAGAGAAACATGACAGGTAGAAAGGGGTCTTGTGGCAAGACACTCCTCAACGGATTATTATCAACGGGATGTCGATGTTTCGGTCTGGGATCGGTGAAGTCCCTGATTAAAAATGAGAAGTGGTGAAGAAAGGCAAGAAACTTTTTTGGTCGTTATGTCGTTGATGTTGATATCGGCAGTGGAAACGGAAGTGTAGAGAATATGCATCTAGGCAGTACCCTTCAGCTTGCCCCAACCCTTCTCCAGCCCACGACGGGCCATATCCCGCGCACGATCAGCCACGGAGCCACTGCTGGAGTTGGTGGCCGTGCTGGCGGCGGAGTACTTGCGACTCAGACTGGATGTGCTGTAGTCGTCGCGGTACATGGTGTTGCCGGCGCCACCACGGCCGACGTGGTAGACGGGGGCGGCCTGGCGCAGATCACGTTCGAGTTCTTCATCGAAGCTGAAGATGGCACGCTCGCTGCTGCTGTGGACGTTGCCGGCTCCGCCGCGGCCGGAGATGAAGGCTGTTGGGACGCGAGAGTCGAGACGGGCTAAAGACGCGGGACCGGTTGCGCTGCGCGAGTCGGTGGTCTTGGTGTTCTTGAGATTGACGATATTCCCGCATCCTCCACGGCCAGTGTAGACGGCTGGACGGCCGGCGTTTGGCACTGAAGGGTGTGGCTCAACAAGGCGATAATTTGATGTAGACATGTTGATATGTGATTCAAAGTAGATCTGAAGTATAAAGTATAGATAAAACAGTCTATGCTGTAAAGACTATAAAGACTCCATCCAGTTGAAGAATTTGCAGTTATGGGTCTTAAGCAAACAGCGGGGACTTCCAGTTATATAGTCCCTGGGACCTTTTTTGGAGTCATTCCCAGATCCAGGCACGACATCCAGTCACAAGGTGCTGTGGGGTTTTTCTTTTTGATTTTTGATTTTTGATTTTATTTTATTTTATTTTTTATGGGAATTTTGAATTTATCCCTTTTTCCCCATCGTCATCGGTGTACCAGCAAGAGATATTTCCATTTTGGATGCTATGTCAGCACCTGCATGTGTCCTGAAAAACCCCTGTGATCTGGTTAAGGAATGTGATTGGCCTTGGCTCTTCCCCACACGATACAACTCTTGCCGCTTTTACAAATTGTCCACTGGGCAACCAAGTCATCTGACTGGGGCTACTCCACCAATAGTGAGTGGCAAGACGTAACAGAAACTCCCTTCCCAACCAATGGGGATTTCCATTACCCCCAGGAAATGCAGAAAAACCACGCATTTTCAGGATCATCGAGTGTCCAGATCCCAATACAATTTTGACACTCACCTGGGCACCTCCAGGGCTGGGCACCTGGGCACGTTATTATCCCTTGTCAGCACACACCGCAACAGGGGCCATGTCTCAATCACGTCAGGTGTTGCGCAATTTAGGCAGTAGTATTGAGTATGTTGTACTCCGTAGTCTTGAGGCAATAGAAATAAAATACTCACGATGTATTATCAATACCAGAATACCAAGAGAAAAGGTATTTTACTGCTCCAGCAATAGCAATTGCATCATTCACCGGCCCATTCACCGGCCCGTGTCCACTTTCTATTTCCAGAGAACAGGGGCTATTTGTGCAACACATTTTTGCAATTCATAAGTACCAGTGATGTCAAACTGATGGCTACATCCATGAATGTGTGTGTTGTACAAACTGGTATATAATGCAACTGTATAAGTATATCTATGGATATGTATACTCCAGGGCTACATTTGGGGATGAATAACAATATCAGATCGATAAAATATATGTGTTGTATGTACTGAAATTTCAGGACGCGCTAATGTACGATGACCCCATCGCGCTGAAATCTGCGGGATATTCTTCCTTAGCCCGCGTCGATCCAAGTCTAGGGCTAGTTCGCTGCACATGGTACCTGTCTTGATCAAATAATTCACTCACCGTAGGAGTACCACCTGGGCAATGCCTAGACTGCCGAGAATGATGTCTAGGTTGACCCCTTTGTGATTCAGTGCCGAGGAGTCCGAGAACAGGCCAAGTGTCAAGTGTTCCCCAGATGCTGAATGACGTTGAAAAATAAAACCGAAAAGGAAAAAAGGGCAAAAAAAAAAAAAAAAAAAATCTCTGGTCGCTCATGTGCTCTGACTGGCCGAGAGATCCGAGCGGCGAAAACAGACAAATCACCTTGCCATCCATGGATGCCATGGATGTGTCTGTGCGTTTTCCATTTCCCCAGATTTTCTTTTCCCCAACTTTTTCGCTGTGAGGTGCGTCCGGCCTTTCCCCTTTTTACTCGATAGGGGTAAAGTGTAGGAATGCCGTGACCTCACGTGTTGAGGATACGTGTCTGCTGAGACTGACACGGCTAATACTGTCAGGTCGAAAAATCACATCCCGATCTCCCAATTGGACGAGGCTTAGCACCTGACTAGGAGATTCTTCAGACGTACATCATTCTGTTCCCCCTCACATATCAAACACAACTATATAAAAATGCGCGATTAAACAAACCCCGGATACTCCGTCTTACATATCCAATATCCATATACGTACTTAGCTAGCTTGTTCCATCTACTCCGTACTCCGTACAAACAAAAATACACCCCGCTATGTGCCATTAGATAATAGCGCAGCGCCATGACACATGATTATCATTGTCGCCAGGTCGAGGCCCGGCAACCGGTTAGGCTGGCGGCTCCTAGCCGGACATGACTACCCAGGCACCTAGGTAGTATTACCGACATACGTTGGCGTTCAAGGATTGAATGCCAGCACTTCCCTGCTTATCCGATAGTACCGGTTCTCGCATTTAGGCTTTGGGTGCTGTTCTTATTGAGTAATTCGTGTCATCCATGGATCTTGCCAATTTACCGTTTTAGCTATGTTGTAGCTCTGTGCTGGTCGATGTGACCTTCAACATATTTCTATATCCCGATCGGGTTGTGTTACGTCTGATATTGCCGGGTTCGGAGGCTATCAGCTCGTTGGGTTGGAATCTTGGCTGGCTTGGTACATTCATGTATGTACGTGGTGTTGGGGTTGGGATTAGGACCTTGGGGATCGGTTGTCTTCCAAGGTTACTAATCCATGTCTCTCATTGTTGTAGTTGTATAAATCTGAAACACCTTTCATGGAACACAGAAAAACAAGACTTCTGAACCTGGTTGACAGACATGTCTAAAATGCTTGTTTGTGGATTCGTGATACATTGGATAATTGAGACTGTAACACTACCATAGCACAATGGTTTCGGAAAAAGTCCATTTCGAATCTCAAATGATGCCAAGACACGACATTCATCATTCATGTCACCAGATTCCCATCCTTCCATGTTCACTCCACCAGGCTCCAACAATCATGTGGAGATGCCCCTTGGAAAGACATCCCAATACCAGAGAACAGCCTAGTTCCCAATTCCCAGCCCTGTTCTTGAGTCCTTCGCAGCCAGACATATCACCCGCCTCGCCAAATCCGGATACGCAATACGGGGTATCATGTCGAGTCTCGTCCTGCTAACCAGAAACCCCATTGTTGGCCAAAGCACCCGTCACACGATCCTTGTACTGGTAGGGCTCATCATCACGAAGTCGGCAGCGGAATGGACCCGCAGCCTTGACAGCAAGAATAGTGCTCACCAGCTGCACCAAACGAGAGACATAACTTGAATTGAGCTTCATTGATCCGGCCAGATCAAACGTGATCTCTTCCACCTTGTGCCCCTTCGGAACAGCCCGACAAGCTGCCCTCCAATCTGAATTGAGCGTAATGAACTCCCGTCCCTCGGGGTAGGTAATTTGGTCGATGGAGACGAATTCAAGACTTGGGTATGGAAACGGCATCGCCTTGAAGAACTCGCGTACCTCGGGCGGCTGGTCGGGGGAATGACGAGTCCATCCTTCACCGGATGATCCGTCCATGCTCAGCGTTGGGAGTGGGTTGTTTATGAACTGATGCATGGGGACGAGTCGAAATTTGGTGGCTTTCGGACGGGCTGATACTGTGTTGCAGAAGTATGCTTCGAGGGCCTTTGGGTCTTCGAAGACGAAGGTTCTGGTCGAAAGGTGGTCTGGGAGTTCGTTGAGTGGCACTGAGATTTGAGGGGTTCCGGATGGGGTGATTGGGCTTGCCATGAGGTCGCCGGCGCTGAGAAAGACAAGCATCTCGGTTCCCAACATGAGGATCTTGGCCCCGGCGGCGAGCTTGTTGATTTCCGTTGTGGGTATGGTGGTCGCCATTTTGAATCGAGGGACTTGACTCGGGGACTAATTCAGATGGATGGCATGAGAGCGAAGGTAAAGCGACAGGATGTGCAAGCGTTGACCGCGATGGAAATGTTTGTCACGATGCACTTCCTTTGGACTCATATGGCTAATCTCACTATCTTTTCACCTAAAGCAAACTTGAACAGTGATGAGGTTGCCTCACAAGAAAAGTGCATACAAACACTACCTGAATTTCCACAGTGATATACCTAGTTTATCTGATGCTAACTACATTCCAATATTCTCAATACAGTATCCCAATCTCAGGGAATTTCAAGCTGAGCATTTAACGCCCCTTGGAAACCACCAGCACATTTGTTTAATCCATTGACAGCCCTGGACACAGATTCCTATGGATCTTAGGACTGAATCATTCTGTTTGCTTAGAGGCTGCCGCAATAGACTCAGCGACTAAAAGTGTCAACACGACTCACGATTCTGAGGACAATCTCTGCCTCAAAGACATTCCTCTTACTCCCCTTTAAGTTCTTATCATGTTAGCCAGAGACCTCGCCAAAGATATCTTCATAATTTTGACGATAGAAAATATCACTCTGCCACAGAGCCTTTGTGGCTAAGGGCGGTTCTTAGTCTTCTCGGCATCTTCTAGCCCGGGATAGGTAGGATTACGTATAAGACTTGAAATCCCAGGACATCATATAGTGCTTGATCAGTGCCGTGTGCCGAAATCCGGCATATGATCTTTCAAAAAGGGAGACGTTTACGTTATAACCCTCTCCTTTCTCTATTCTCAAGCTGGAGCTGTGGATGTTTGGCCGGACCTGCCGATGATCTCCTACCAATGTCTAATTTTGGGCGTCATTGTCGTAGACACGCGGACTCAAGAATCTCGCCCACTTCTTCTTGAAGCACGGTGCCCGGGAAGCATATCGAGTATCCTCATAGTACATTGCTGCAGCTGTGCTGGTACAGCAAATGATTTGCTTCGATATCAAGCTTGCTCGGATTTTCTCCCTCCGCATAATGCTCAGTCGGTTTTTGCAATTGTTGGCAACGAATATGCTGACGCTCAAAGATTCTGCCTGCTCACTCAGAGTACAGCAGCGGATAGCCGGCAGTGCGCCATATCGTGTTTTCCATATCAAATTTTGACTGTCATGCCGCCAATCTGTTACCTACATATGTACATATTCTAGTGATTAATTCTTAAAATATTAACTTCTACAGGTTCAATTTCTACAATATCTCAGTTTGTACAGTCAATAAAACATGCAAATACTATATTTACGAAATGTTATGCTGGCAAAATACGATATGGCGTGCTGGGTGACCATACACTGCCGTAAGTAGGGCTTTCCTCCAAGTACTGTCTTCCTCCTCCCGCATTTTTAGATCCAGTTTCCAGATGTCGCAGCCATGAGCGAGAAGAAGAGCAGAATACACTCAAGCGTCTCAGTACCTCATCCATCGTGCGTAAAGGTGGTATTTGAGTGGTCTTCCTACACGCTTAGTGACCTTAATCATGCCATTTCATCCTTTAGTATGCTCGAAACTTCAAAGTACCCAAGTTCATCAAATTCCAGATATCCCAAGATAGATGCAGCATTAACTACGAATTCTTTTTGTAGGCTTGGAATTAGTCAAAGTGTCCTTGTATAGTTTGGACTCCTCTTGCCAACAAGCAGAGCACTGCTACACTAAACATAACCATTAGGGCTCGCTGCCTTGTTGCAGGGGTCTTCAAACGCATCACCGTGGCTTTGACAGCGAATTCAACAAACGCATCATCCACCAGGAATAGATATCGCGGCTGCGCAACCTATGCGCATAAGCCGTAATGATTTTATGCGCGTAACGACAAACGAAATAGTTAAATAGATCGGTCCGTAAATATTACTTTCCTCTTTCTTTCGCCTATCGACAGATACATTACTGCATTAGCGTCTCGGCTACGTGCGTTCTTTCGTCCTCGCTACCAAGCGGGTTAAACTCTACGCCATGCCTTTGCCCGGAAAACGAGGACAAGGGCTGTGGAGGGGACGAGGTACAGGCAGATGGCGCGCGCCTGTGAGCAGATGGCCAGCACCTCCGCTAGGAAATGTCATTGTCACAATCCAATACGATGAAATTGAAGGTCTTGGTCCCGACGAAGATGATACCGCATCTCGCATCAAGAACAGCCAGTATTTGACTTCCTACAACTGGCTTGGTGGGGAAAAGAGCAGAATTATCGTTCCAGGTAAGGTCCCATGATCATCGGTCGCAAGTATATTCTCTGACATATTTATACCAGGTGAACCACCCAAGTGGACACCTCTGCCCGATGGCCCTACACTTCGTCAAGACAGTGCTGAATATTACCGCGATCGAAATGCGGCGAAATATCCCGCCCACCCCATGGAGCCAATGGTGAAAGCAATCCTGACAGATAAACCCGAGTTCCCTCTGACCAGTGTGGACATCGTCGGGTGCAACAATACATTGGGCAATCTGCTGGGTTTTGTACTTGGGCAGGATAGGCCCTTCAGGATGCTTGTCGAGGTACTTGGCAGCACGGTCTTCTTTATCAGAAGGGAAAACTCGCCCACCGAAATTTATCCCAACAACGGGTACGGACATACTTTCCCGGAAGCGTACACCACATGGAATGCAGGTGTGGGCGGATCCCAGTCCCATCAACGAGTGATGGAGTATGAATTTGCTGGCATGCAGTGCCTGGTGCGTTTTGAAGCTGATGGCTTCTTGCCCGACCTGGTCCCGGATACCGAGGGAACCGAAGGACAGCCCGTTACCCAGGACGAAAGCGCCGACCCAGGGGAAGCTTTGCTGTCGATCGAAGAAATATCGATTTCGGGTGTGTCCTCAGCCACTACGGAAACGGCACTCAAGCAGCTTGAAATTGCCAGACAAGGCCAACGTATCCCACAATGCGCAATCTTTGACCTAAAGACTCGAGCTCGCAGCAAAAGGAACCGCAACACCCTTCGGCAAGAATTGCCCCGGTTGTGGCTTACCCAGACCCCCAACTTCATTCTTGCCCACCATACAGCTGGCCAATTCCAGAATATTCGGGTCCAGAACGTGCAGGATGATGTTAAGGAGTGGGAGGAGGCGCAGCAACCGGCTTTGAGCAGGTTCGCCAGTTTACTCCAGATGATCATGGCATTCGCTCGGGGCGGGGAGAACGGAAATTTTGAGATTGAGCATAAGGAGGGTACGCAGGTTTTGAATCTGAGAAAGCAGGGTGGAGTTGTCAATGGCGTCTTGTCCCCGGCTGTCGCAAGCAAGTGGGATATGTAAACCGTCTCTCATGAGGACAGCATTCTAAGCTAGTATTCTCGGGTGGAACATTGATCGAGATTGATCCAGGGGTTTAATCAATTCAACATTGATCCAGGGGGTTAATTCAACATTGATCCAGGGGGTCAATCCAACATTGATCTAGGTGGTGACTCAATTCAACAGAATTCCAATGCTTTTCACTTTGACAACTGACTCCAAAGCTTTGTATCAGTCTGGCCCAAGTATGTCCCGCAAGTATGGCCTCGTGGATGGCCGTAGAAAGCAGAAGTGCCATACATTGATTGCATATGACGCTACTTAATAGCTTATCTAGACACAGTCGTAGACTTGGGGGTCCATTACCATGTCCGGAGTAGCAGAGAGTGCGATGTGTATGTAGGTAGTAATGAGTGAATGCATACCGCTCCCTCTCGAGTTTAGGTGCTAGTGTAAAATTGGCGGAATGGGTTGTACTAGTAAGTTGGAATTGGACCCATTATTTCTATCACGAGAGTTCACCTTTTTTGCAAGAGAGATGTTGTCTTTGTATTAGAAAGGGTATGCGATAAGACACTATTCTGCCACATCCGACCGCCTGCTCAACCCTCGCCATCGAGCTCCGAGACAACTTGCCGGTCCTGCTGCTTCAATTTCTCTCGTATTTGCGTCACCAAGGCATTACTTCCGAGAGTCGGCTTGAAAGAAAGAGATTGCAAGACAGGACAGTCCTCACTAGTCTTGAACCCCGCCTCCTGAACGAAACCTATCCCGAAAGGGAATTTTCCTCTTTCGCGCGACGACAGCAAGGTACTTGCTGCAGAAACCTGCAACATGCCCAAATATAAGTGCCCTCCGGTCTATACATTTGCAACTGAAAGCTAACTTCCCATGCACTCTTCTGTAGGTTTTGACCAAAATCCAGGTCTAGACAGACCAAGCCGTGTCATAGCCTATTCCGGGCAATAATGCGACACGATGCTATACCCACACCCATCGGCATATTGCTAACCCCTCACTTCAACCTATAGGCGACTACTGCGATGTCTACCTGACGCACGACTCGATGAGCGTGCGCAAGGCGCATAACTCCGGTCGAAACCACCTGAGGAACGTGGTGGACTACTACCAACGTACGTCTGACCGATGGCGCAAGACACGTCAAACCCAACAGCTGAACGATAGCTAACCATATGCATCCATACAGAGATCGGCCAAGAAAAGGCCCAGTCCGTCATCGACTCCATTACCTCCTCCTACGCCGCAGAGGGCCAACAAGCCCCCAACATGATGCCCCCGGGCGCTTTCCCGCCTCCCTTCGGATTCCCAGGTATGACTCTTCCATGCTCACCGAAACCAACCAAAAGACGAAGCTAACACAGCCAGGACGACCAGGCATGCCCCCTCCCCCCTTCGGCATCCCTCCACCAGGCGCCCCCGGCGCCCCAGGCATGATCCCTCGTATGTCCCACCCAACCTCCATGTCCAAGAACCAGAGACAAGGATCCCCAAGCTACGGTGGGCCATACCAAGCTAACCATTATCCCCAACCAATAGCCCCAGGAGCTCACGGTCTCCCCTTCCCACCGCCTTTCCCTAACGCCGCCGGAACCCCGCCAACAGGCGGCTTCCCCCCGCCCCTCCCTAACATGCCTCAGGGCGCAAACCTGCCGATTCCGCCCCCGGGCGGCTTCCCGAACTTCCCTATTCCTCCGCCTGGCGCGCCGGGTTTCCCGCCTATGCCTGCTCAGCCCGGTATGGCGCCCGGTGGTCCGTCGCCCATTCCTACTGGCCCCCGTGGCATGGAGGGGTATCCTCCTCCCCCTGGAGGTGGACCTCCTGGTGGGCCTCCTGGTGGGATGGATCAACGGTGGTGATCATAGTTACGATCTGGGGTTGCTTCGTATATGGTTTGTTTCTGATACCTTTTCATTTCTGTGGGGATGTGTGTCGTGGGCATGGCATGGCATCTCTCATGGTTCTTTTTGCTCTTTACTGTTAGTGTAAAATAGCGGTTTCTTTTTGTTTTTACGTCTCTTTACTTTTCGTACGTTGTGTTTCGTACGAAATGGTCTCTGGGGTTCTGGTCGATTTCGGCAGGTTGTTGTCAGTTCATGGAATTGGATTCTTTACAAAAGATACATTGCAAAAAAGAAAAAAAATTCCACATCGGCATAGATTTGCAGGAACTGCTTTCATATATATACACTAAGATTACATCCAGAACACTGGTGTATACATAGGAAGAGAAATGTTGCCCAGGTGAAACGAGAAATTGGAAATATATTTAATTGGCAGCAGGCAAACTGCCAAGCCAACAAGAAAAGAGAACCCCCAAGGCCAATCACCATATCCAGAATGCATCAAAGAACGCCAGGCGGAAATAAAAACAAGGGAGACGCACAGCAAAAGAATTTAGACCAGGGAGAGGAAAAAGAAAAATAAGTAAGAAGTAGAGAGAAAGGAAGGGATAGATGACAAAAAAGGCTCACACCATTGACCAATGGAGTGAATTAAGAAAAGAAGTTTATCTGAAGCGACGAGGATGCTGCAGACTTGTGTAGAAGCAATAAAAAACAAGAAAGGAAAAGAAAACCCCGGACCCAGAGGGAATGGCGAATGGAAAATCATAGACCATCGGTATCCCGCGCTAAAACAAAATCACATATCTTCATCTCGGAAGCGACAATATAATAGACCACTGGCATTTTTTTTAATGGTCATAGCCAGCGCCCCGTTGCCAAGGACTGGCGTTGTTCTGGGCTCGATAATGTGTCGCCAAAGCAGATTGACCAACAGGAGAGTTGTTATCAAAGCTCCTTCCGGCGGGTGAAGGGGACCGACCAAACTGGTCGTATCCGGGGGGAGGATTGTGATGACCAGACACGTTGCTGGGGAATAGTGGTACAGATGGGTCAACGGGTGACCGAGGCGCTTGGGCGGCAGAGCCATGCGGTGGGTAGGTCGATTCCATTTGGCGGCCGACGGTAGCACCATTTCCACTGGAGATGGAAGCCGTATCATCGTCGAATGGGTTGTTGTTATATTGCCCAGGCTTGACATCACCACGTGCTGTAGCGCCCAAGGCATCCAATTCAGTTGTCAGCTGGGTTTGGGACTTGATGAACGAGCCACGATCGTCGCGCATGGGCTGGTAACGAGTATCGGGGTTCTTGGACACAACGGCATAAACTGAGGCGATCAGAACCAGGATCAAAAGGACCAAAGCAAACACGGCATTGTAAACGAAGAAGATGACACCCATGACACCGATCATCATTCCGGGGGGATCGAAGACATCCGAGAACACAAGCAGGAAGATGGAGTTGAGGAAATTGACTGCAGCAATGGAGATGTTGAAGACGTTGGTCTTCTTATCCATCCAAGGACGGAGAATGCAGACAGCAACCAGCATGGCTAGCTCAAGGATCACCAAAGCCACTGTCTGAACGACCGGTGCAGGCTGGCTCAGACCGATGAACATGCCCTTGATCAAGGTGTAGATGAGGAACGGAACGACGAAATAGTATGCCGTTGCTCGGTATTGCACATACAAGAAGCCCCACTTGTTCAGACAGGATGGATCAGAGTAGAGAATGTATGCCGGGTTCTTGTGCATGGTGACTGAACGCTTTGCCAACCGAATAACCTTCTGAGAGGCCCAACCAAGAGATACGAGCATAGAAAGGATCATGACCGCTGCCAAAACAACCTCGGCGGGTGAGTCACGCTGGGTGAACTCCCAGAGGCAAAGAACGGACATTTGGGGTAAACCGATGAGAGTCAGTCGGAACAAGATACCACGCAGAACTACCTTCCATCCATTGCGGAAGTCCTGGAACCGCTCGCTCTTCATTTTGCCATGTTTGACAAGTAACTCAGTAATTCCCTTGAAGGCTGTAACGATAATGATAACAATGCAAGTGAAGACCGCAAAGAAAATCAGGCCAGTGAGGAAAATGTTGGTCTGCTCGATGTGCGCACGGAATCCAACACGCTCAATTCCTCGAATGACAAGAAGTTTCTGGCCTCCTTCGGCTCTCTTTACCATACCAGTTGCCCGCTTGATGATTGGTCCCGTGGCTCTCTTCAAGAGGTTCATTGCTGGGTCAACCAAGTCACGCTTCCGGCGCTTGAGGACTTCCACAGAAGTATCCTCAAGCTGCGACATAATTGTCGATGGAGTTCCACCAGTTGCCCGCTGATACCAGGTAGCGATTTTCTGGATGAATCCTACGCGGATGATACCCATGCTCCATTGGAAGTTCTGGGTCCAAGCTTCCACGATCGGAGGCATATGAACGGAGGTCATGCCAATTATCGCTTGCGACTGCATAAATCCGAAAAGAGAGAGTGCATTTGCCGCGACATGAGCCGCAGTGTTGGAATGACCTAGTCCGGAGGTAATGGCGGATGCAGCGAGACCTAGTCCGGAGATCACGGCAGTTGTCCACGAGACTCCGGCTTGATTAACGGTCTTGCCGTTGGAAAGCGAGGCCTCGACACAGGCAATCTTTTCATTAGTCTCGAGTGTCTTGATGACAATCCGCACATTTGCGTCAAGATCAGGCACGGTGTAGGCAATACCAGGAATCTTGTCCGAAGTGCCTTCTGGCAGGTCCAGAGAAAGCGGCCCCAAATCCATGGGTCCAGCGGACATGGGGCACATACCCATGCCAGCAATCGAACAAGGATTAAGGGTGTTCTTGTATGCCTCGTAGCCATATGCGGTAAGGGTCATCTCCGCAACAACCTTGCCCTCGATGTATGAGACGCCATCGAACCCGACCATAAGAGAGTTGTTACCGGGGTAGAAAGTGACGCTGAAATATGTTGCCGTGAAGTTGCTACTTTCCATACACACGGTGAGGGCATTGGATTCAAGGAGTTTAACGGCGGAGGCTAGCGGCGCCAGAAAGGCGACGAAGCAGGTGAGAAGCGATATTAACCGCATGTTGGTGTATGTTTGATATCAGGAAGAGGTTGCGAAGCACTGGAAAGGTTCCCAGTGGACGAGGGGAAGAGATCTGTCGGCTACCGTGTCAGTGGGACTCCAGAGTACCACGTTGCCAGCCGCCGGATGCGGAAGTTTTTGTACGGCCGAATATTGTGTGATCGCCGGGCCGAATTATTTCTCAATGTCTCCTTGGACTGTTACTATATTGTATGTTCGGCGGAAATTGTCGGGAGTAGAGTAGTCAAGATTGAGTCAAGGTGTCTTGCCTTTCACTGGGGCATTGAGTATAGGCGGAGCGTAGAAGTAGTCGTAAGGAGGTTTATGGAATGGAAAGAAGCTGAGATAGATAAATGAGAGTACGTCAGAGCCTGAATGAGAGCGAGGTTGAGCGCGTAAAACGAAAAGGCGAAATGTCGAGAGTGAGTGGACTGGCGATACGCAGTATGGCCAAAAAAAGGAGTAAAGGAGTAATAGGCTCGAAATCGGGGGGAGAAGATTGAAGCGAACACACGAAGGGTTCCCTTTCGATCAAGAAGAGAAGAGAAAGAAAAGAAAAGAGAGACGGGAGGGTTGGAAGAAGGAGAGTCCACGGGTTGTTCAACTCAGGGACAAGTCAAGGGTCCGTGGGAAAGACACTGCCTGGAGTCGCCATTCCACTGCGAAGGTATGTGGTACTGTATTGTAAGAAAACAGGGGCGGCTATCTGGAAACCAATCACATCACTGGTATTTTACTGTATTGATGTTTTTGGTTTGTTCCGTATGACTACCCATTGGCACTTTTCCCCCCTTCAACTCTCTACAGAATGCCACCAAGCCTATATATGTTTCACTTGCTCTATTTTCTTTCTTCCCTTTTGTTTTCCTGTAGTCACTCTATTAACTTTCCCCTCTTCTTCTTGACCAAAGAAAACCCTCTTTCTCTTTTTAACATATACGTGTACTTACGCCGGAAGCGGTTGATGGATGGCGGGAATCAAGCGGGTCCATGGGCCTTGCGATTATAATTAGCAGAAGTCGAATCTGCCAATATTAAGTATTCACACTGGACCAAGGGAACTGTTGCCCCCAGCTGTGGAGTGTGCCGAATACAGTGGACCGTTACGTACAACTGGTAACTTTGAATAGCTTTATGTACTCAGGTATATCACATTGTTTTAGTATTTTGTCTGCCTTCATAGTTAATCAAATAAAACAAAATTAGATTTTAGATTTCTACAACATAGGTCCACACTTATAAGTCGCTGCCTACTCCGTCCGAAGGAGCATGTCCTTGAAGTGAATTTCTTCTGTCGGGTGGGGCCCTTAGCTGCCGCTTTTATGAAAGCGCTTCTACAACAAAATTAGCCTGTAAATTTCAGTCTGGAGTTCCCACGTGATTAGAACCTTGGAGGCACACATCCATCAGACTATATAGTATAGGCACTTGTGTCTCCTAAGAACTGTCTAGCACTTTGAGAGCAACGCCAGTGGTTCATATAATGAAAGATCAACATCCGGCCTAAATCGATCAATTTCTTCATGCCTGGAGCAATATATTGCACATCAATCGGCAAGCATTAGGGATTTGATTTAATCATCGAGAAGGGAAAATACCTAGGTATGCAACTACCTGCAGAAGTAGAGTATCATCCTCTTTTGGACCTGTTGAACTCAATGAGCACAAAAGTGGCAAGAGAGAAACACGAAAATGGAAAGCCAAGAGTCCTTGGCTGATATCTTTACCTTCCTTTTTATATTTCTAATGGTTTTAGATCCAGCGGTAAACTCTCCTGAGCACTGGTATAAAGCTAGTTAGAGCTATGTTCGGAGTATGCACATCGTATGTTGTAGACATTACTAGTATTCTTCTTAGTGTACCCCAGGGTTCTAGAAGCGGGAAGATCATTAGACTATTTTACCCTTCATAGATCCAGAACATTTTCAATGGCAACTTTTCTATTCTGTTTGAGAAGATATATAACATAAAAGGAAAAAAAATAAACATCAACAGGTTGCATACACATGGTATAAGGATCGACACAGTATGCCAATCAACTGACATTAATGTTCACGCGATTGCACAGCCTCGTATTGGCAGAGGCCCCATCATCATCGTCTGGCCGGATCACACACGTTTCAGAAATAAAGGAACCTCCATATGCATGGACCATTTGTGAGCTTGGTATAACTGTGTCAAATCATATCCGCTCCCCCCTTTTACTATGATTTTTTTTTCTAGCTTGCTTAGTGTATTCTACTCCGTACTATCACCCCTGATCACCAGGAAAGGATGATCAGAATGGTAACGTATCCTCATTTGCGCGTCATGACGTCTTATCTTCCCGCTCAATCTCTGATCTCACCTGGTATAACATTGTTATAAAATTGGTGGCTACCAATGTGCTAAATGAGAGACCTCATCGTATTCGTATACGACCCTCTAGTACTAGTTAGTATGTATTTTCTACGGAGTAAACCGTCAGGAACTTGAGCCACCGGTGGTCTGGCTACATTGTCCACTAGTAATTTTGGATCCACTGACATTGTCTGATTCGCGGCTTAATCATTGCATACCATCTATACCAACTCCGTAGATTGGCTAGAAATCTCTGCCTTGGCTGCAATTGGATTGTTGAAGGTATAGTTACGGAGTACTGATATCTCTTTGTTTGCAAATTTATACTTGTTCCCAGTTCTCTGTTGCAATGTGCAAGCAATACTCAGGTTTCTCTTTAATGCTTCTTCCAGGGAAAATGAGCGCTGATACTAGACTGTCAAGCTAGGCCCCTGTAATCACTGTCTTAGTAACTCTTATTGAGGAATAGAAGCCGACTCGGCTAGAAACTAGAGCAGGACTCAGTCAGGGCAATTTATGCATGCATGTAGAGTAATCCGTAAGGATACTGAAGACCAATGCCCCTAGACAAAGACAAAGCTCTTGGCGTGATAGATGTGTGCGACGACTGAGCAGTCACTTGTTGTACTCCGCATGTTGTAAACATATGTCACACATACTCCAATAACTCAGCTGCCTAACTTAAGGCTAAGATAGCGGCACTTGCACAGCCTGCAAGCTAACATTCCGTCCTTGTTCCACTATGTAAACCAGGGGAACCCACCAGGCGCATATCCTTCTCGGCATCACTTATTCTCAGGTGTAAGAAGAATTGATAGTTAATATCTAAAATATGGGGTCCTTAAACTTGAAACACATGTGGTCTTTGTTGTCTCGAAGTGCTACATCCAAGTTATGGTCGAAATAGAATTTCGTGGGCAAGGTCATAATTTCAACTGCCTTATATATAAGGCACAAACCGATCGAGCCTAGTTATCAGCACGTGATGTGGAGTTCTGCCACATCTCACCGACTAGAAAAAAAAAAGTAGCAGAATGATTCCCGCCCGCAGAGATCAATAATCTAGACCTGCAAAACACAAGGTCCAGATACGAGACAAACCCTTGATTGCTTTGTTTCAGTGCCAAATACTGCACTGTCGCAGGACCAATCAACAAAATGCCTGGCCCCGTGGACACCGCAAAGTCCATCAACAAGCGCAAGAGAAAGCACGGCTCGAAAGCAGAGAGTGATGTCGCCAAACCCGTGGAAGCCAAATCCAGCCCCGCAGTGACCCCGAAGAAGAGTGCTGCTTCGACGCCGAAGGCTTCAGCTGAGAAGGCTACCAAGAAGCGCAAGGTTAGCCCTTCACCAAGTGCTGAGGAAGAGAGCGCCGACGAGGCCGAGGCCGTTGAGGATGTTGAGGAGGTGGATGCGGAGGAGGGCGATGATGCCGAAGACACCGCAGCTGTGAACGGTACGGATCTTCCTACTATGGAAGATGTCCGTTTGCCCCAGACTGAGGGCAGGCTGCAGAAGTTCACTGAGCTCAACCTTTCGGAGAAGACCATGCAGGGTATCAACGACATGGGCTTCACGACCATGACCGAGATCCAACAACGTACCGTTCCTCCTTTGCTTGCCGGACGGGATGTGCTCGGTGCTGCGAAGACTGGTTCCGGAAAGACTTTGGCCTTCCTGCTCCCCGCGATTGAGATGCTGCACGCCCTGCGCTTCAAGCCCCGAAACGGTGAGTAATTTTCCCCCCTTCATGCCTTTATCTGATATTTCCTTGCCATTGAGACTGATGACTAACTATTTCGATGCAGGTACTGGTGTTCTCGTCGTGTCCCCTACCCGCGAACTCGCACTGCAGATATTCGGTGTTGCCCGTGAGCTCATGGCCCACCACTCGCAGACATACGGTATCGTGATTGGAGGCGCCAACCGTCGCGCTGAGGCCGAGAAGCTGATGAAGGGTGTCAACCTGCTCGTTGCGACCCCCGGTCGTTTGCTGGATCACCTCCAGAACACCCAAGGATTCGTCTTCAAGAACCTGAAGACCTTGGTCATTGACGAGGCAGACCGGATTCTTGAAGTTGGTTTCGAAGATGAGATTCGTCAGATCGTCAAAATTCTGCCCTCTGAGGAGCGCCAAACTATGCTCTTCAGTGCTACACAGACAACTAAAGTCGAGGATCTGGCCCGGATATCCCTGCGCCCCGGACCGCTTTACATTAACGTCGACCACAGCAAGGAGCACAGCACAGTCGCGGGTCTGGAACAAGGCTACGTAGTGTGTGAGGCAGACAAGCGTTTCTTGCTTCTCTTCTCATTCCTCAAGCGTAACCTCAAGAAGAAGATTATTGTCTTCTTCTCGAGCTGCAGCTGCGTCAAGTACCATGCCGAGCTTTTGAACTACATCGATCTCCCCGTTCTGGAATTGCACGGAAAGCAGAAGCAGCAGAAGCGGACCAATACTTTCTTCGAGTTCTGCAATGCTAAGCAGGGTACCTTGATCTGTACTGATGTTGCTGCTCGTGGCTTGGATGTATGTTTCCTAACCCCCAATTACCACGTCTATTCCATAACTGACTCAAACTCCAGATTCCCGCTGTCGATTGGATTATCCAATTTGATCCCCCTGATGATCCTCGTGACTACATCCACCGTGTCGGTCGTACCGCCCGTGGTAAAGAAGGCAAGGGTCGCAGTCTGATGTTCCTCCAGCCTTCGGAGGTTGGTTTCTTGAAGCACCTCAAGGACGCGCGTGTGCCTGTCGTGGAGTTCGAGTTCCCGGCCTCTAAGATTGTCAATGTGCAGTCTCAGCTGGAGAAGCTCATCGGCCAGAACTACTACCTCAACAAGTCGGCGAAGGATGGCTATCGTTCGTACTTGCAAGCATACGCCTCGCACTCCCTTCGCACTGTGTTCGATGTGAACAAGCTTGACCTCGTCAAGATTGCCAAGGGCTTCGGTTTCAATGCCCCGCCTCGCATTGACATCCAGCTGGGCTCCAGCCTCAGCCGCGATAAGAAGCAGGAGCAGCAAGGACGCCGCACGTACGGTAGCCAGCCCAAGCACGGTGCTGGACTTAAGTTCAAGCGGAAGCACAATGACTAAGAACAATCTGTATGAACATCAAAAGCGATCGATTGTCTCTGCATATTTTATTTTAGGGACATTGGAGTTCAGCAATGTGGATATATCTATTTGGGTTTCAACTTTTTCCCCTTTCATCCCGTAATCATGAGAGAGATGACATCCGAGTTGAATATTCGTATGACTAGCGGAGGGATAGTCGAACGCATCTTACTATTGGTATGGATCAATCTTTTAAAGCCCCTTGCGCCTTGGTCGATGGTTGGTACATATAGTAAACATAATAAGTATACCCTCAGCCTAAGGGCTCAGCCAGAGTTCCCTTTGATCAGCTCAATATATCTAGACCCGTGGACGCCAATCATGCAATCTGTGATTGTGTGATGACCGTAAGGCTTATTCCTTCCCCACGGAATGCCACAGTAAGCATTCATTGAGCCATGTGGGCTTCGGAGCTTTTCCACGTGGGAGGGGCTTGACTCCAAACAAGAATAGGAGGACTACAGAAGAGGTGAGCACAATGAGAATCCATATACTCCGTATGGAGTACTAAGAGTATCCTTACAGAAGTACATGTTGGTACCTACATGTAGTCCGTAGTGAGTTCTACAACCCTCATATACGCGCCGAGCCGATCCAATTGGAAGATACCAGCCTTGGAATATTACGCAGTATTATGGCCAAGCGATCGTTTGCCAATGACAAAGCCAAGCAGCTCGATTGCCACTAATGTACGAGATACAGCAATGCCTCAACCCCCCAGCTGCATAAGTCGTCTCGATGGGAATTGCTTGCACCCCTTGCAAGCGCTACGTGTGGTTCTGCCCGGTCACAGGGTGAGATCCCGGATAAGTGAGTCTGGGGCCAAAAGTTGGGAAATATTGTCGGTGTATTTTGTATGCGGGCGGTCGGCCAACAATTTCATAAATTCCAGTAAGTCCAATCATTTCACCATGGAGAGGTTGGTCAGGTTGAAAGCCCGAGCACACGAGTGTGATGAGCTGGCAGATGCTGGGCCCAATCACCCGATCTCCAGGGTCTCTGTCGTCTGGGCGACGGTGTGCTTGTTCCGGTTCTTTTGCCTTGTCTTTTGCGGGTCCCACGGAGAACTGCAGGTGGACCATATGTGTTCGTGTGTGACGGGTACACCGAAGTGTTTTCCCGTTTTAATTTGGGTGTTTTGTGGTGGAAAATTGTGTTAGTCCTTAGGAGGGTTGGATTTGCCAAGATTACCCCAGCCACGAAGCACAGCGAGGGTTATACAGAGTAGCTTTTGGGGAGATGAAGCTGAAATGCAAGCAATACTTCGTATGTCGTATATCAAAAGATGGAAAACCAAATAAAGTAAAATGGAGATGAACCAAGGAACCAAGGAACCAAAAGACGATCCCGAATGGATCCCAGGGTTCCGTTTGTTTACAATGTACTCTGTACCTTCGTGTAGGTAGTTGTCGGGTACTCTTTGTATGGCGGCCCACGCGGCTCGGAACCTAGGATGTACAATCATCTCATCCAGCCTCTTCAATTTTTTAATTTTTTTCTTCTTATGAGGCTGGGCAACCGTCTTAATTACAAGGGTACCGGCTGATATTCGACTGCTTCATCTTTCATTCCTCAGATCTTGAAATTCTTTCCCCTTTTCCCTCTCATCACATTTCATCATTTCATGTGAGGGGATCGGCGAGCTTCGACAGCACCTTAGACTCACCGTTGCTTTCCTCTCCTTCCTAATTCCACATTCTTCTTCCCCACTGTTCCGTGGTCTGCGCTGGTACGCTCTCACCTCCTATCAAAATAATTCGTAGGATCTCTTGAGTTCCTACAACCTGTCCTTCCCCATCGTGCCAAAAAGCGCGGAGCAACAGTCATCACCCCAACAACACTCCCCTCATCCTCCCCTCGGTCGAGCACCACGGAGCATGCGATTGGGTTGAAGGACGCCTCACCATCATGGGGGTCAATACCCGCAGACCGATTCTTCCCGCCCCCACAGAATCCATCATCGATACCACGGGGGACAGCGCAACGGGCACAGATCTGGCAACTGACATTTCTCGCCGCACAGACAAAACGTCGTACTCTATCCCAGACGACGGTAGCCCCATCACTGTCTCCACTCGGCGACAGCGGGACCGCGACGAGAAATTGTCTCGTTCTCAACACGACTCTCATACCTCATTACTCATCGAGTATTTCGAGGGCGGCAAAGGCTCAAGCGGCATTGTCTCTCGTCCTAGCGTGCGAGTACGTGTCACACCATCGTCGGCTAGGAAGTCCAGAGACAAAAAGGACCACTTTCAAATCACCGAATCAAGCGGAAGCGGCACCCGCAAACCCTCATATACCCACCGAATATCCCTACCATCGCCATCCTCAAAACAAAAGCAATTGGATACGGGCGCAACGGATGACCACAGCCTTGGCTCGAATTCAGGCGAGGAAGAGGGTCATCATTCATCACGTCGCGAGCCCGTAGAAATCGAATTCGTGAACCGCGGACAGGACAGCGAGATGTCTTCCCTCTCGCAAGACACCCGATACATTAACACCGCATCAGAGGTTTCATCCATGCCGCCGGACAGCATGATCAACGCTTCGTCGGCGGGCCCCAGGCGGAAGCGCAGCCAGAGTATGGAGCGTGGCTCGCCCACTGAAGATAAGGGATTGCTCAAGACCCCCCACCGACAACGAAGTCGCAGTTTGAGTCATGAGCGAATTGCGCATCGCGTGGCAGAAAAGCTCACTGGATCACCGCAAGAGGCTTCCGGCAGCAAACACAAAAGCAAGGGAAGCAAGGATTACCTTGAAGCCGAAACAAAACCATCCCGTCGCCGAAAGCACAGGTATGCGGAAGAGGATATCATCAGTCCCGAATCTAGTCTTCTCAGCACATCTGCAGTCTCTTCAAACCACAAGTCTGATCAGTACTCCGTTCGCTCCGGTGCGTCCAAGTCCTCAATCAACAACCCAAAATTACTCGAGACGGTCGAAGATGCGATCAGAAGATTGATCCTACCAGAGCTAAAGGAGCTCAAGAAGGACCAAAAAGTCATGACCAACAAGAACAAATTTGACCGGGACATGGCTACATCTTATTCATCCGGCACGAGTTCCAGGGATGAGCTAGGTCGGCGTCTCTCCAAGCACGCCAGTGCGCCGGATGTTATGAAGCCCAAAGTTGTTCTGAACAAGGATAGCAAGGACGAAGGCATCGTCCTTTCTCCCGAGGCTGTTCCACGCAACGGGGAGCGCAAATCAAGTAAAAGCAGCGAAGCCTCCGATATGGCGGTGAGATGGGCCAATCGACCCGAATACACCGAACAAGACAAGATCCGCAGGCAGAAGAGCAAGGGTCTTCGTGAAGCCCATGCTGCTGGCCGAGTCGGTTCTGCTCTGACAGCGGCTTCTTTGAAACACCACGACTCCAACTCTAGTCTCGGCAAACAGGAGCGCCGCCGAAATAGTGGCTCCCGGAAAAGTGCCTCACGCAAGAGCACCGAGAGCATGAACTACAACGAAACCGAGCTTGTTTTCCAGAAGCACAATGTTGCGCCAATGCCAATGCACAGCGAGATCGACTCCGAGTTAACTAGAAACTCGTTGCTCTCTGAGCGAACGGCAAGTCCCACTCCCGAAAAGCAGGCCTCCTACTTCGATGTTGCTCGCGGATCGCCTAGGCAAACTATGTCCCCAGCTTCTCGCACTCCTACCAGAAATTCCATCGACTCGCGGTATGAGCTCGGGATGCGCCATGGCAATCAGTCGCACCATAATATCTCGGTGCACAGTGCTTCGGAGCGGGACCTGCATCAACAGAGTCAATCTCCTGGAACCGACGGCGGTAACTGGGCAATTGCAGCTGCAGCCGCAGCTAACCTCCTTGACGCCGCTCAGCCCGGACATCGTGAAACGGAAAACGACTATCACCATGACACCGGCCGCGGACTGAGCCCCATTCAGAGCATTGCAAGTGATCATACCCATACTCACTACAACGATTACTCGGCTCACGGCGAGCAGCACGTGGACGGCAAGCATGAGATTGAGCCTCAACTATCCATTGACTCTCTATCGTCCGCCCCTAGTACAAACCTCGCGAGATCCACCCGTCAGGGCACCAGCTCACACAGCCAGAGTGGAATTTTCAAGCAGCACAGCCATGAATCACCTGGGCTCGGATACGAACATTCGCGCCAGGGCTCCCAAGACAACGGCTTCTATGGCTATGACCAAGAGAGCAGGCGCTCCGGAGACGATGGAGATAGCGATGTTGACTTCATGGAGAAAGTCAAAGAGGGCCACCCTGTGACTACCGGCATTGCTGCTAACCCTCAATTTATGCACCCGATAGCCGTCGAATCTGCAGTCGCATCCTTGATGGACCCCTCTGTCCTTGAATCCCAAGTTACATCCTCGAACCGCTCGCAAACCGATCTGGCTCCACGATCAGGCAGTCGAAGCCCCGAAAAGCCAGGAAGCGAAGTCTACCGCGGAAGTCCCTTGAAGCAACGCCAGGATGCTTTCAATGCCGACGAGACCTCGTTCCCTCGACGGATGGGTGCCACATCGCCCCCTCAGAGCGTTACCCAATCTTTTGAGGACATGGACGACTCTGCTATGATGGCTGCCCATGCCCCGCGTGGAATGGAGAGTCCTCGCGGCGACGATGAAAGCCAAGAATCGGAGTCTGAAATCAACACCAATCCGTCCATTATACAGGGCCCTATTGGTGGTGTCGCCCAGGCAGACAACTGGGGGTATGATTCCAGGTCCCCGCCGGCCGATCACTACTACGATACCCAGATTGGTGGGTCTAAGGGTCTCAATGCCGAGCAACAGATAGGACTTGATGCCGAATACTACCAGACTGCCCAGAATATCTTCGGCGGCGATGACTACTCTGCCCACTCTGGCGACAACCAACCCCGGCAATTGTTCGGTACCCCTCCTGGTGCCAAGGATGAAGGCTATGTTTCGGCTGCTAACCCCATGTCTCCCAGCATCGGAACCCCGAAGCAAGCTAGTCGAGGTCTTGCGGGCGTGGATGCCGCTGGGATGGGTAGCTTCG
This sequence comes from Penicillium rubens, assembly GCF_028828025.1. NCBI lineage: Eukaryota > Fungi > Ascomycota > Eurotiomycetes > Eurotiales > Aspergillaceae > Penicillium > Penicillium rubens. The sequence goes on from NW_026890600.1 coordinate 9,081,129, forward strand.
ATAGTCCTGCTGGGGCAGACGATCCTTTTGCCTCTGGTCACGAACGCCACTTCAGTGGCTACTCCCACGGCGTCGGCTCACCACTCTATGACAGCGCGACCGGCCGAGGTATTGAGAGAATCCAATCCCAGGATATTGTGGCTCTTATGGATCACTTGACTGTTCGGGATGCCCAGCGGAATGCCAGAGATACCGAGATTCTTGTTACTTTGGTTCGAAGTGCTGCTGAGATGCGCACCTCCTTCGAGCAGATGAAGAAATTCATCGCCGACCAAGATGATCTCATCATGGACACTAGTGACAGGGGACATGAGCGGACTCACAGGGCGCTTGGTGGACCTCGGCCATTGCCCCCCAGTGCTTCTCGGAATCGGCAGCTAAACACGGCCGACGAGGACGACAAGCGGAAGAGCATCTTCAAGCGTGCACTGAAGGGGCTGAGTCTCAAGTCGGGCGGTGATTTGGCCAAGATTGAAGGCATGCTTGAGCAGCTGCTTGGCGAGGTTGAAGCCATGCGATATGGACAAGATGGCTTTAGCCCTCACAGAATGGGAAGCATGGAGCCAAGCGGGTACGAGACCCCCGGTCAAAACGGAGTATCTGCCGAGACGAGCCGCTCACCCTACGGGTCCAGCTCTTCTCGCCCGGCCAATGGGCAGCGCAGAGATTCGGATCAGCGAGTCAGCACTGTCCATGAAGTTGACGAAGACCTTGAGCTTGATGATCGTGACCAGTTCCTGACTTCGCATCTCCCTGTCCGCGATGCGCCCCGTCACGAGCGGTCTGGTTCATTGCCGCTTGACACTCCTCCGCGCAAGCCGGTGGCCACAACAGCTCGTAGCACCGAGACAACCCCTAAGGCCCGCAAGCACAAGTCCAGCAGCTCGTCCATCTTCCCGAAGATCTCACGCTGGTCTAAGTCCACGGCTACCTCGATGGGCGACGGCATTCGCAACAGCATCCAGCCTTCCCGTAAAGAACGTCCGACCTCGGACGAGTCTCGGTCTGGGTCTGACCTCGCACCACATGGCCCCTACAAAGGCGATTATTATGATCCCCAGGGAGATGACAGAATCAGATCCACCTATACCCTGAATGACGAGCAAGATGAAAACAGACCCCCTTCGCCATTAGTTCCTTCCCAGGTGTCTGAGCCGCCCAAGTACCGTGGCCACCGTGGTAGTCTTGAGCTGCAGCACCCTCAGCCCCGACAAGGCCCAACCGCACGTTACCAGTCTCGCCTCGAAACCGAGGCTCAGACCTACGCAGGTCCTGTTTCTCCCGCTGGCTCAGACCAGTGGGAATCCAACCCCAGCCTGTCTGCAAACAACCCTCCCCAAAACCGCAACAGCGGTGTCAGCGGTGTCAGTGGTGCCACGCGCCTGTCCCCGATCTCCGACGCAGGCTACTCGGAGACCAGTTCCCGCGCAAACCGTACACCGGGTCCACCCCGTCCTCCCAAGATCAAGGACGCGGGCCCTCTCATCCCCGAGCGTCAACCCAAAGTGGCGGATGACGAGGAAGCAGCTTACAGCGGCGACCGTGTTGTTTCCAGAGTATGTATTCCAGAGGCTCCCTCTCTACCGTTTCAGTTAAACAAATCCTAACCTCCAACCTCTCCAGAACTCTGCCATCTATTCTCCTCCCACACGCAAGCCAACTGGCCCGCGTCCCCTCACATCTGCCGGCTCCTACAGCCCAGGCAACATCAAGCGAACCCGCTACCGAGGCAGTCCCGCGCAAATCGACTATGAAGACGAGCAATATTGAGACTTCCACTGTGATACCCCTGGGTTGATGTTTTCAATCTCCGTTTCCATCTAGCGCTTTTGCTTTTCCCTCCTCTCCTTACGACAGTTATGACCATTCATTGGGACTCTGGTTTCAGTCCTTCATCCCAAATCTATGAGCAATGTGTGTGTTTGTGTTTAAATGTCTAACAATATTTCCTGCCTTTCATGTTTCATGTCAATGGCTATGGGATGAGCGGGAAGTTATGTCTTCTCTTCGCCTCCCTGGCTTTTTCTACGCTAAGTTTCTCTGCCTATTTCCCCCCGATCTTATTTCCGGGGCATGCGTCTGCTCTCGCGCATCTAGTGGGCGTGGGCGTTTGAGCCTCTTGTTGTAGCCTTTGTGTTGTGGTGTAGATAGTGGTGCAGAGGAAACATAATCTATTCCAATTTCGAGGCGTGGAAGTATCTTTCAGTCTTTGCGTTCATTCATGTAGATGTCAAGGGGAATATATAAACTCATCCCTGATCCCGATTCAAGCGGGAGCAGTGATCAAGCTTCGCCGAAAATACTCGAAATGCTCCTTGTACAAACCATAGACACAGCGTCACCCAAGGAATTTTTGGTTCTTTCCCTCTTACCCGAGGGCTTGTAGCTTCCTCAATTGTAAATAGAACAAAGGTTCCAAGGTTCCGTTCACGGGCCGGGCCGTAGATCAACCTTCGAAGGCTGGACCTTCGCAGGACCTCAGCTGGCCATCTTCTGTCACCAATGAGTCCACTGTCTTGGCACTCCCGTCCACTAAGCTGTATTCCGAAAGTAAATCCAACGCGCTGTAGAAGAACCCGATCCTCTTTATCTCCGACATGTTGAGGTCTTTTCTTCAGTCCTTACCGCAGCTCGGACGAATATGGACACCTCTCGACTTCACCAATCCGAATTTCATCGGAGTACCAACGATCCAGGCAATCGAGGAGGAAACTATCCCAGGATATGTTGCAGGTCGGTATTATCCTACTAGAATAGGGGAAATGCTCAAGGACCGGTACTAAGTTGTGGGGAGCACATCCCGCTTGAGCAAAGAGCGACTAGTCTCGAGGGAGAGGAAAAAGATATGTTCCCCGTCTAGTGTGAAAAATGCTACAGCGGGAGCAGGAAAAGCGAAGCTCTGCTATGGAACTCGAACAGGACGAGTGGTGGGTGCAAACAGAATTGCATAAATAGCCCGTCTGTCCTTCAGATTGTACTACCATCACAAGAAAGGCCGTGCCATAAAAGGTTCACTCAGCTCTATTATATCGAAGGGATCCGACCATTGTTCGATGACTCTATGGGGCGTTTAGAAAGAACCATATACTACACTCGCTGGCAGAGGAGGGGCATAGCAGCCAGTAGTTCTAGAATCAGTCCTAAATTGGCATCACCCAGCTCACGTATTCCGCGATTCAGCCTCGCGATTTCGCTTCGCACTCCCTTCTAAGCCATATAGAACATCCTCCGACATGCCAGGAATCACCATGTCGAATGTCTCCGTCACCACCGTGTACTGATAGTACCCACAGCGCGCGACCGGCTTCGTCTTCTTGATATCCAAGATTCCATCTGTCAACACCTCGTCCTTGATATGTACGGCGATCACCCGGCCGATCACCACATCCACGGTGCCCATCGGAGGATTTCCCGGTAACCGCACGGTGGAATGATATTCGCACTCGAATTTTACCGGCGATTCCCGCACCATGGGGACATCCATCAGCGTTGCGGGCTCTTTGGTCACCTTGGCGCGCTCAAACTCGTCTACCCCATAGGGTACTTGCTCGGCCGAGATGTTGACGGCCTGACGAAGGTCCCACGTCGCCAGATTCCAGACGAAGCGTCCGGTCTGCTCCGCATTGACTACCGTGTCCTTGCGCGTGCCGTTCACGGTCTGATTCGAAGAGAACATCACGTATGGCGGGTCGAATGTAAGGTTGTTGAATTGGGAGTAAGGCGCCAAGTTAGCTTGGCCCTCTTTGTTCTTGGTGGAGATCCATCCGATCGGACGAGGCACCACGCACGCCTGTTAGTGTTAGCTATGTCGTCCATTGTCCGTCCTGGAGCTTCACCTTGAACGGGTCGTGGGGAAGATTGTGCTCTGTAACTCCGGGTTGGTAGAACATGACGTATCTTGTTTCTGTTTCTGTTTCTGTGCTTCTGGAAGTCAACCCCTCTTAGTTATGTACATGTATTCCCAACTGCCGATCGAAGTGCCGACGTCATATGAGTGTCCTTTGGGGTAATAGCCGATCCCAGCGGCAATAGTCCATCTGCATCATGACAACAATTCCGACGTCCGAAGCCACGTGACGACTTCCTCATACAAATCCAGAATAAGTGGTTCGAGTTCCATGGATCGTTCTTCGGTACCTCGGGGCCTCGGAGTGGGGCCTTCGGCGCCTGCGAAAGTGCCGAAGTATGCGGCATTCCGAGAACTCTCATGGATGAATCGGCCCGTCATACCTGAATTTGATGTGTGACGATCCGAGATTACCGTGCTAAGACTTGCACGGGGGTATTTAAGCTGGTTGGATTGCGGGAGGCCCTGGTTCACAAGTCCAAGTCCACTCAACACATACACAACCTCTACCTACAAAGACAGATTCACAATGGCCAACACCGAGCCTCACCTCTGCTTCCGGTCATTTGTCGAGGCCTTGAAGGCCGACAATGACCTGGTTGAGATTGACACTCCCGTTGATCCCAATCTTGAAGCCGCCGCCATTACTCGTCTTGTCTGTGAAACGGACGACAAGGCCCCGCTCTTCAACAACCTCATTGGTGCTGAAAACGGCCTCTTCCGCATCTTGGGTGCCCCCGGATCTCTCAGGAAGTCTCCAAAGGATCGTTATGGTCGACTTGCACGACACCTGGCCTTGCCACCGACCGCATCTATGCGCGACATCCTTGACAAGATGCTCTCGGCTAGCACCATGGCGCCGATCCCTCCCAACATCGTGTCTACCGGACCTTGCAAAGAGAACTTCCTCCAAGAAAGCCAGATTGATCTGACCAAACTGCCTGCACCCCAAATCCACCAGGCCGATGGAGGAAAATACATCCAGACCTACGGAATGCACATTGTTCAGTCCCCCGATGGGTCGTGGACCAACTGGTCTATTGCCCGCGCAATGGTCTCCGACGATAAGCACTTGACCGGTCTAGTCATTGAGCCCCAGCACATTTGGCAGATCCACCAGATGTGGAAGAAGGAAGGCCGCGACGTCCCGTGGGCTCTAGCCTTCGGTGTTCCCCCTGCCGCGATCATGGCCTCGAGCATGCCCATCCCCGATGGTGTGACCGAGGCTGGCTATGTCGGTGCCATGACTGGTTCCGCCTTGGATCTAGTCAAGTGCGATACTAACAGTCTCTATGTGCCTGCCACCTCCGAAATTGTCTTTGAAGGTACGCTTTCTATCACGGACAAGGGTCCCGAGGGTCCATTCGGTGAAATGCACGGCTATGTCTTCCCTGGAGATACACACCTGTGGCCCAAGTACAAGGTCAACCGCATCACCTACCGCAACAACCCCATTATGCCCATGTCATCTTGCGGTCGACTAACCGATGAGACTGTAAGCCACACGCCTCCATCTTGCCTGTTCCCTACTAACAAGTATTAGCATACCATGATCGGCTCACTGGCCGCTGCCGAGATCCGCAAGGTCTGCCAACAAGCCGGTCTCCCGGTGACTGATGCTTTCGCGCCGTTCGAGTCCCAAGTGACCTGGGTCGCTCTGAGAATTGACACCGCAAAGCTGCGGGAAATGAAGACCACCCCGAAAGAGTTCTCCAAGAAGGTCGGCGATCTGGTCTTCAACTGTAAGCCTGGCTACACCATTCACCGGCTCGTGCTTTGCGGCGACGACATCGATGTCTATAATGGAAAGGATGTAATGTGGGCTTTCTCGACTCGCTGCCGTCCTAACCTCGACGAGATCTTTTACGAGGATGTGCGCGGGTTCCCCCTTATTCCATACATGTCGCATGGAAACGGATCGCCGGTTCAGGGAGGAAAGGTTGTTTCTGATGCACTTCTCCCATGTGAGTATACTACCGGAAGAGATTGGGTAGCGGCCGATTTCGAGAATTCGTACCCTGAGGAGCTCAAGCAGAAGGTTTTGGCCAACTGGACAAAGATGGGATTCCGAGAGGAGTAAATGAAGATTGTATGTTATTTTGTTATTTTGAATAAGCATATACTAGAATGTCGATCAATCCCCTCTCTTTTTTTACCGGAGATGCCGCTTGATCTGACAGCCGTCTTGCAATGCCTGTCAGTTTTGCTTCTTACTATTAGACTCACTATTTTCGTATTGATCCATATTGATCCTTTCTAATATGACATAATAGGGTACACGAAAAAGAAACATATAAACAGGGGCTTCTTTCCATATATGAAGAAGATAGACAAATTCATTCATTTACATTCTACAGAGAACAAGATTAGAATCTCTGCATTTATAGTATTTTTCATATACCATTTTTGTCTCGGGTACAAGCTGAATAGATCGCTGAATCTATAATCAACACAGACTAGCGAGTGGGCAGATTAATGTGCCCGGCAGACTAGAGTGTGGATGACCCCCCATATATATGTACAAGTTTTAGAATTATTAGGGTATCTCATAGACAAACCTTGTATGCAAAACGGGTTTGGAGGATTCTCTGGGTCAGAATAGACCTTGGCCTAGTAGTCAACATCATATCTCGGAATCCACAACAAGTCTTTGTCACCATCCGGATCCTCCACATCCTCGGAGTTGGGGATGGTTTCCTCAATTCCTGTGATCTCCTTGATCCCCGATGAGCCTAGGACAAAGGAGGCGACCAGGGCATCAATATGTGTATCCCACTTCTTGCACTTCCCTTTCTCGTACCCTCGAATGCAAAGATATTCCAGACTCTCGGGGAGAGCCTCCGGTAGCAGACATGGTTGTCTTGGTTCGTCATTTCCCCTGACGCCCATAGCAAAATATACCAAAAACCCAATGCCCACACTTAATCGCTTTAAGCTCCGGAACTCCTTTAGTGACCCGCTATTACTCGAGAGGTGCCGGATCATTTGGCGTTCATCATTATCGTCATCATCACTTTCCAGCGCTCTTTGCTCTTTATCGATTTCCTGGTCAACCCGATTCTCCTCAAAATAAGAGGGGTGGAAATAGCGCATGTTGCGCTCGGCGTCTATATCCAGGACTTCCAGTGTGTCTTTGTGCGGGCAAATTGATTTGATGAAGGTCCTGGCATTGAACGGCGTAGTCCAGCCTCCTAGCACGCACCGGCCACCGATGGTGTAGTGGAATTCTCGTAGTACTTTGCAGGACTGAATGAGAGAGACAAGAAATATTGTTGGGAGGGCAGAGTGGTGGATATGGATTCTGCTAACATTGGACGATCTGGGCTCTAGCACAACGCGCGCCTCGCCATTTTCGTCGTCACAGAGGGCATCGGTGCTGATGGATTCAATAGACGGGAGGCGGTCAAAAAGCGTTACGCATTCCAAGAAGTCGATGGCCATATAGAAACGGTCATCCGAATGCCTATCATTGACTATCATATACACCTTGCGAAGATTTTGAAGGTACGCAATACTAGCCGGGTTCGCATTGGCCCGACGGAGGAGTCGATCGAGGGGAAAATGAACATCATCTTCTTGGGGCCTCTCGCCACCCCTGTAGAACCCAGAGAATACACTGAAAGGCTGTGTCATCTCTAAGGATTCCAGATTGGGCGACACTGAGATGAGGATCGCGGCCAATGCCTGCGCAATAAAGGTGCCATGAATCTCACCATGGCTGTTTGTCTTGTGAGCGCTCAGGTAAGCAATTGACTAGGAGTTGACTTTCTTACTCGGACCCATAAGCGGTATTATAGAACCTGAAAAGGTCCCCGGTTTCACCCGGGGGCTTCGTGGTGTTTTGCATGAGCATGTTGAGCACCGCGCTTTCTTGGGAGCCGGCAAAGCCCGCGTTCCGCACAGCCGCGCGGAGGAGATCCCTATCGCCCGCAGTAAGGTCGCGCTGCTCTACCGTCTGGACGTAGTGGTGCTCCATGCTGGGCTCTCTAGTCTGAACGATCTCCCGTACATAGCTTCCCAGCTTAGGGTTCCTAAGGATGTCCATCAAGAGGTCAAAAGTCTTGTTGATGCTGTAGTCTTTCGGTTCGACATGGATCTGGTAGAACCGCTCGCGTGTTTTCATGTCGCATAGGTGATGTATTGACCGACATGACCGCGACAGAGCGGCCAGACCACCAATCGATGATACACGGGAAATAACCATAACCTGTATCTCGCGAGGGAGGGACAGGAATATCATATTGGAGATGTATGTTGTAGAATAATTTCTTCGATCGAGGTCGCGAGTTCCGTTTCATTTTGGGCCGCGCCCCGCTGAATGCACTAGCCAAGGCATCAGCCAAGGCATCCGTATGCTTGCCTTCGAAGGGTCCCCAAATTGTACTTCATTTGGTATTTGTGCTGGATGAGCGGGGGATTCTCATAGAGACCTCGCTTGAAATCCAAAGCTAAATCCTTTTATGTTATTGTACACGGTATCATCTTCGGGAGCTACCAAAGTATCGTGTCTCTTACGATGCTTGGGGGCCCGTTGATTTAGCTTATCGGGGATATCGGGAATTGCCCGGCCACGCGCTAGGGATCTTTCTCAACAACCAGACGACAAACCCAAAAAAGTCGCTTTCACTTCCTGCCAGTATGGTGGATTGAAAGTTCAGGAGCTTCTCAATGCCTCTATTTTCCACAAATCCTGAAATCGTTGTATCGAATATGGCCTAGGCCATGAATCCTGGCTCCAAAATATCAGGCTTGTATGACCATGGGGGCTTCCATATTCTTCCCACATTACCCCTGGCTCTTCAAAAGTACAGCTAATTGCAACTGGCCTTCTAATTTATGAGAAGCCAAGATCCGCCAAGATGGATATCCGTCCAGAAATGGGGGCCGTAACATTACCTCTCCGGCATCTCGTATATGATCTCTTGAACTTTTTCTGGCGACTACGAAGACCCATAACTAGGGGCTTCTTGATGTCTGAATGCCTGAATTAGAACCGCTCTCTATACCGCTCTATACCGTGTATTGTAACCTCCAGAGGTCAAAATGAAGCTTTTTCTCCCATAAAAAATGCATGCATCTCCAATTGCTGAGCTGGTTTACATGCCCCCATGTATGAAAATGAACTAGAGACCATGACGAAACCAATGCTCTCGAGTCTAATATATCACAGATACTAATCCTGAGTTGAATATTCCAGCCGTTCAACCATAGCCTGGAGCTTGGAGTATTGCCATTTTGGCACGCTCCAGAAGAAGAATAACAGGAGCCAAATGAAACCTGCAAATTTTTGCCTTTTTGAGGCATTGGAGTACTTACCCCTTCCAATCTCAACATTCGACACTCGAGTCCAGACAGAAGCCACAAATATCTCAACTGTCACAACCAAAAAGTTGATAAGAAAGAAGAACAAATCATTCATCGGTCGACAAGGTTCTCCAGCCATCCAATCAGCAACAAAGTGGTAAATGGCAGACAGAAAAAAAGTCCAGAACGCAATAAAGCATTTCTCGAAGGATGAAGCGGGTTTGAATCCGAGCAGCCGAGTAACGAGTCTCCCAGAAGAAGCACAGCAAGGTGTGGTTAGTTGGTGCCAAAATTTGGCCCAAAAGCGCCGAACCCCGTAGGCCTCTCCCACGCTGCCGAATAATGGCTGCCATTCCTCGGGAGTGTCGACTCGGAAGATGACAAAGAAGACTGAAAGTAGAATATGACAAACGTCCAGCATGAGGTATGTCAGCCAGATCCAGTATACGGATAAGAGTATCCTCGTCTGAATTTCGCGCGGAGTAATCGAGGGCCCATAGTCCGACCAGATTAATCTTCGGATAAAGATCTCTTGAACTCGTCCAAAATCGTGTGAGGTGAAGGAGAAATTCAAATATACAGAAGGCCCAATGATACAAAATTGGAGAACGCAGCAAGTGCCGGCTTTAAACAGACGCTTAATGATGAAAGGGGCTATGCTTGTTGAGTTTGTATTCTGCTTCCTCGATATAATGGAATCCCAGTCCAACTGACGCCGAGGGTTCATCCAAATCTTATATGCCGCAGTCCATGGTGGAGCACCTCGAGGAATAGTGATTTTGTCAATGAAAAGGATGCTGATGGCATGCAGTATCCAGATACAGGTGAGGAGTCCCCATAATGTGTTAACGCTTGGAAGGGCGTCCAAATAGTGGCTGGCAGAGAGCGATGCATATGCACTACCGAACAGCAATGGAGAAAGCCGTACTCGGTACTCTAAAGGCAGTTGAATTGCGACCAAGAATACCAAGGCCGAGAGGCCAAAGAATGCTGGAGGAATGAGGAGTGTGGACATCGTCAGGTTGAAGGGTGTAGACGTGACTAAAAGAAAGACACGACCGATAGGCTGATATGGGGCACGAATTGTGTGCTCTAGTCTTCTTCTCTTTCGGTTCCAAGGTATTTGAAGTGACCCTAGAGGCATCGGATGTAACCGCAAAGATGAATTGAGCACAAATCATCGGGTATGGGTTTAATATACAGAACTGGGTAAATTATACCCACCAGGGTATTGTCAACTTCTAGCAGGAGACATAAGTCGCACAAGTTCAGCCTATTATGCCTCGCAATTGATTGTACGGGCTGTATAATCTCCACATGCTTTGAACTCAACAACAAAATCTCAAAGCGTGACTCGCTTACACCTTCGTCATCATGCATCGCTAGCTAGCATGCTAAGCTGTAGATTTAATTTCCGGTGCCCAAAAGCCGTAAGCACTTACACAATCTTAGTTATGAAGGATCTGCCAAGAGTAACAATTGCATCAGCCCAACCCACATCCCACTGTAAGGCTGCATCTGTTCCATTTTTGATCCCATGATCCCATGATCACACTCTGTTTGCATTTTGAGTCAAGTCAATTATTCGAGCCTTGATGCAGGCTATTTATATGGTGTGAAATGATGGAGATATTATTATATTGAATTTGTTAGAGACTAGAAATCACTCACACAATTCTCTTGAAGCACTCTATTGATTACTTAGTATGATTACGGAAGAATCCACAGCTACTTTTCTTTGAAACAATCGGTACTGAAATAGAACCTTTATTGTACGTAGGTAGCGACAGACATATTGAAAGCCAGTCAAAGATAGGTACATATACATATAGATGTGGCCGGCCGGATCAATCGTACATGCGGTAAAGACATGTAGAAATGTACGTTGAGAGTTTTCCGCCGCGATCAACAGGGCTTGTCCTGTTCTAGACACTATCCACTGGGTTCACTTAAAGGAGCTCCTGGATGTAACCCTGCAGTGCATTGTTGTCACTTTCACTCAGGTTTGAGTACTGGAGGCAAGCAGAGCCACAAGGGACAGGCGGGCTGTCTTCAGTGAACAAGGCAGCCAGGTTCATGCATTCCGGGGTCACGTTTTCAATCCGGTAGGCTATGGATATCGGTTAGAAAGGCTCAAGACTTGGCATTTGCGGGCTCAGCTGCTTTACTTACAATGTGCCTCGGTCTGAGTGACTTTCACGTCCGTTTTGCCAGAGTTAGAGTCTTTGCATTGTTGGACAGATTCGTCAGAGACACCAGGATAGCCAAGGGCACGACGAGACTTATAGCCAATGGCTATGCGGGCCTTGACGGAGCTATCGACGGGGCTTCTTTTCAGGTTGTCGTTGAGGCCTATGTAGATCAGGTTACCGGCGAGCTCGGCACCAAACGCTCCGGCGATGAGACCTCCGACTATGGGTGCCGGGCACGAGGGGATCATGGAGACGGCCGTCAGTGCGGCACCAGCGAGAACGACTTTGGCGTGCATTGTAATTGATTGATTGAATGTAGGGTTTAGACCGTTGATTGAAGTAGTAAAAGAGAAGCTTTGGAGTATGTTGATAGAAATTCAGAGTGGGAAAAGGCCATTCTTATACCTTTGACACTCCCCGAAGACCAAACTGGCAAGCGTAGTCTTCCTTGAAATGCCTCACCTGTCTAGGATCAGAATCCTTTTCATCTCGTGGCGCAAAGAAGGACCACAGGATGATGTCAATCTGGCTATAGTATCCCCACCACTATCGGCGCGAGGTGAGTGACTTTGGCGTAACGGGTCTCATTAACTACTCGTGCTTACACCTTGAAACTCAATGGGTTAGTCTAGTACATTCGGGAGCCAGCCTGCGGGCTCCAAGGCTAATCTACAGGATTCTATATTGCATGTAGAGTTACATTTTTCCACCTTGGCACGATTAAATAGGAAATGGGGCCATTCATAGGTTGTAAGCTCGGGATATTTGCGGAGGCAGTCATTCCGTAATCTTCCAGCTCCGACATAGTTGCTCTTGATACTATTCTTACAGCCATTCAAAGAAGCAACACACGTCAAAATGCGATACTCGCGCTATTTCCGGTGTTTTGCTTCCTCTTTATTGCCTGTTTTATGGGGCATAGCACATTTGTTCATGTTATGGAAAGGGGCTTGCACGATCAGTGGCTCAAAGTATCCAATCATGGTCGTTTCATCCGAGTCAATGGAGCCAGCCTTTCGGCGCGGTGATCTCATCTTGTTATGGAACCAGCAAGAGCATATCCGCGCAGGCGATATCCCAGTTGTTTGGTTTCCTGGCCGCCCCTTGCCGATGGTCCATCGCGCCATCAAAGTCTCTTACAAGATAACGAATCGATCAGAGCCCGCAAGGTACTTCAGACTGGCTTCTAATAGAGTAGATCATATGCTAATTTGGTATAGGCAGCTCATACTGACTAAAGGGGACAACAACGAGGTGGACGATGTCCTCTTATATCCGAAAGGCCGGTCATCTATATATCGGCAGGAGATTGTGGGCTTGGTCATTGGCTATATACCTCACGTTGGGAGGCTCATTCTAGCTCTAAAGGAAAGATCCGAGATGCTTTTAATTGCGGTGGTACTTGTTGTTGCTGGCATACTGTTGTAATTACTTTTCTCTTCGAAGAAGACTTTTAGCTCCAGTGTGCCGAATATCCATCGTAATTCATCGTGCTTACGTGGTGACCTCTTGAATGGTGGAATCCATAATGTAAGACCTAAGGTCACATGATACTGTCTTTTTACCCTGTGAACATCCATGGTTTCACTATGCATCTTGCTTAATTGTGAATTTACTCGTACGCTCGCCATACGGACTTTTGTCGCCTAAAGCTCCATGTGGACCTGTTTTGATATCAGCTCAACGGTATATCCACTAGTAATTCTAGGAACAATGCGGACATCAGCATCTGTGTGGATTTTTACGCCATATCTGATTCGCAAAAACCTGGATTTATACAGTGGATCAATCTTAGCCAAGACATGTACGTAGTTTGGGGGCGGGTGGCGGGCTTGGCGCCTATAATTGTGGCCGAGTAGGGCGGAGGGCCTGAACCTCAACGGAATGTCCGGTGTCGATCTTTCAGTGGTTGATTCAGCCCTACATGATCCACCGCTCTAGTGCTGACAATGCGGAGTCATCTGATTAAACAGGCTATGGAATATATCGTCGCACCCACCTTCTGATCCTTCCAAACGCAACTAGCTGAAACCTCACCTCGCCCTCTTCATCCTTTACGTGGCACTTTTTCGGACTTCACCCCGAGCTTGTTGACCCCCGAGTCTGTTGGCCCCCGAGCTTGCTACTCTCCCTCTCCCCGCCAACTGCATCTCATTGATCATTTATCATCCACTTCTGGCTTGTCACCAGATCATCTCGCGGCCAAGTTCTTATTACCGCACTGTTAATTCGTCTCCCAAGCACGCCAGTCACAGATTTTGAATCTCAATATCTTCCATCATAATGGGCTGGCTAAGCGATCTTTTCCATCGAGTCCCCCAAACCCCCGAAGCGAAAAAGGAGGAGAAAGCAAGGAAGCGCCGGAGTAAACAGCACAGCCAGAGAGTCCGCCAACGGGAGAAAGAGCTGAACCGTCGACCTGGAGAAAAGAAGTTCTTCTGGGGCTCCGTGGCTGTTGATACAACACAGAACGTGATTCGCAAGGAGACACGGGGCGCATAATTTATAATCATTGATTCTTTCTGATGTTTCCTTTAGACTAGGGAGACATGGGAAGGTCTTGCCGAACGTGTTGACCGGGACGGCTAGAAAACAAGATCCTCATTGGTACGGCATAGAGTCAGTCATTGACTCAGGATAGCGTTTTATCCGACATCGACTTTGCGGAATGAAGTACGAGGTTTTGGTTGATACTGGTAGGGCCTCAGCCAAAGTGTTCAAATTCAAGATGTATATAGAGACCTATCACTTAAACCCAACAACCTGGCCATCTGCGAAGGTATGAATACGTCGCAGATGAAACTATATGATAGCATAGAGAAACATCGCGTTTACTTTGAGGGTCTTTTGGGTAGAAAAGTTCTATACCACGATAGTAGACCGAGTCCGAAAGGTCTTTCAACGATATATACTTCAAAAGATCGCTTTCAAACGTGTGAGCCCGTTTCCGTTTGTCTATGGATAAGTGGTCGGGTACGGAAGTGTCTTATAGAAGCATGACACCGGGGCGACTCCCGGTAATGGCAGACTATAGCTATACTATAGCGAATTGGACGATCATACTTCTATACTGAAGAAACCTCGAATAGACCTAATAATACCGGTAGAGCATATAGAAGGCATCTACATCTAAAGTATTGTTATCCTTCGTTCGTCGGGGGATTTTACTACACACGATGCCTTGTCATCTTCACAGGTCCCCCGGGGCCATGGATCCATCCATGGATATTTTTGTCTTATGTAATTTTATACCCATGTCCAGGTGGATACCGCCAAGAATATCGGAACCGTGGTTCGTACGTCACCGTGTAACCCTGTTGGGCAGTTCTGTCAAAGGCGGAAACTCAACTCGACCTGCGTTTTGGCAAGGCCTACTACATTGCTCAGTCTCGAAAACCGCAGCCCATATCACCCAGTACCGAGTTCGGATGCGGGTGGTTATATCGGGAGAGCCCGACACTTTCAATCGACACGCCTTCTTGGCCAAGACAACAACCCCTGCTAGTCCCGGTGCCTCGGAGTCCTCGGCAACATGAGCACTGTTAGTCAAGGCGAAGCAGACCGGGTACTACAGCTCAAGAGTCGAGAGCGAGAGGCCCATGCATGCTATCCATGCAGAAAGCGAAAGGTTAAATGTGACGGGTGCCAACCATGTCGTACCTGTCAGAAGCGGAAACACCCCGAGATCTGCACCTACAGCCTTTCACATTCGAGGTGCAGATCAGCTTCTCGCCATAGTGTCGCTCGCTCGGCTTCGCCCAGATCACCGGCCGTAGCAAGCAATCAACAAGCACGGCCTGATGATAGCTCGAAGAATTATGTTTATTCTGGTGACAATTCGGTTGCCTCAATCCTTCGCATGCGAGCATCAGACGTTAATGAATCGGTGGCCCGCGAGGTTGGATCTGTTCTTGGTCTGCAAAATACCTTCAGCAATTATACATTCATGAACTCGAAGACGCCACTTGAAAAGTGGCAGTCACTGCTGACTGTAATGCCTCAGAGATCAGAGGTCTTGAAGTAGGTTGCGAACAATTGAACAACAAAGGAATACGGCTAACCGGTTAGATTCTTCCACTTCTATCGTGTCACGGCATATCCATTCAACCCAATACTCGCTGATATAGACCGTTTTGAATCTGACTTGTGCACCTATCTCAATGCCCATGCATCTGGTGAATTACGCGACCCGGAGAAGATCACTGATCGCTGGGCAACCGATAAGTCTATCGGCCATATCAGCCTTTTACTGGCAACATTGGCAGCAGGGGCTCATTACTCCGATATTGGGTGTTCTGAACGATTTGAACTGTCAACTGACTTTGGTAAGCTGGATTGCACGCCCATCAAGCTTAGCTAACGATATTCAGCCCGTCGTTCATTCCATGCTCTCCGCTTGGCCAATTTCCTGTTTCGGCCATCACTAGATATTATACAAGCACTGCTTATCTTAGGGAATACCTTGCAGAATATGGGACAGTCCGATGCCGCCTGGGCGTTACTGGGCACAACGATTCGACTAGCTCAAACTATGGGCCTGCACACTGAAAGAAGTACTGTTCACTGGCCTGATCATGTGAGAACGAAGGCCAAAAATCTTTGGTATGAAGATCGGACTACTATAGACATATCTTCTCGCATCACAGCTGACTTCCCACAGGTCAACAATTATCTGGCAGGATAGTTTACTGTGCCTTTGCTATGACCGACCGCCAATTGTCTCCGTGACAGGATGGTCTTTCGCTAACTCGTTTTTCGAGAGACAAGACTTGTCATTCGCAGAAGTAATGCACTTGCTCTGTCGTATCGGCTTAGACATCATGCGACCGGAAAACCTCAGCACCGCTGAATCTGATCGAGCATTGGAAGGGCTGCAGCGGCTGGATTATGCTCACCAACGCGGCCTACCATATCTTCGATCACGGGAAAATTGCACAACAATGCAACAACACCTCGAGCATCTAGCTCTTAGAATGCACACGTCCTTCTGTGTATCGGTACTCTGCCGGCCGGCAATGAAGCAATCCACCCCACAGCCTTTTCTCCACCAGACCAGTATTCTTCGGGATCGTGCCAAAGGAAGTTTGATCGATGCTTCCAGGGCATTTCTTGATTTTCAGGCTTTGAGTACTGTTCCATTGCGAAGCTGGTCAATGGTACATACAGTGTTGAGTTCGACCCTGCTTCTCTGCATCTGGGAAGAGACGCGCAATGACCCCGAATGTCGCAATCTTCAACAAAAAGTCATTGACGTCTTCTCATCATCAAATTCAAGAATAAGTGATGATGGTGCTTCCTTATCCGAAAGTGATAGTCAATGGTTGTCGGATCGTCACATCCGAGCCTTGGTGACCTTACGAAGCGCCTTAGAACGAGAGCAGGAGACGAGCGCCACTGAAACGGAGAATTGGGCGGGGATACCCCCGAATACTCTGCCGCAATTCGGTCCTGGGTAAGTTTCCTGTCTATGGTAAAGATGAATGCTCACATCTGAACAGGCCTGTTGGACCTTTGGACATGACCAACCCATTCGACGTATCGCCCGTCACGTATCTGGACTCGATCATGAACCGTAAGCATCGTTTTCCTAGTTTCGACGATAAAAGCTGACACGCCGCAGTTCCGATGTTTGATTATACACAGGAAAATGGATTTCTATGAAATTTTCAAACCTGATATCGTACGTGCGGTATTAATGGCCAGTCATAATCAAATTACACCTTCACAAAGTCCACAGTAATGCCGGCTTTTATGCCAATTTTCTTTTGTTAAGGAAAAGTCTCTTCTAAACTCCGTCGCGACCATCGGCGCAGTCCCCGGATCTCGGCTTCGGGGCCTCGGATAACTTCACTCGGGGTCTCCAGAATCGGACCGATGCAGTATGCTTTGTTTCTCGGGACATGCAAAACACCCAGCAGGAAAATCTGTGAGACCTGGGTATTCGGCATTTTGCCACGCCACACATTAATATAAAACGAGCCAAGGTTCAAGCTCAGCCGTTCATCACACCAGTCTTCACAACTCCACAGTATACAAACCAAAACCATCGCTCAACAAGACCAAAACACCTTCAAGAAGTCTCTAATCGATGCTCTCTCTTCTCTCCGGAACACACACCCCATCTTCCAGCCGACATTCTCCCGGAGGCAGCCCAACCGAAACAACAATGCCAATCACCGACCATGCCCCTCAACAAACGCGCCGTCGCCGCATCGTGGTCGCAATGACCGGCGCAACAGGCGCCATTCTCGGAATCAAAGCCCTCATCGCCCTCCGTCACCTAAACGTGGAAACCCATTTAGTGATGAGCAAATGGGCGGAGGCGACAATCAAATACGAAACCGACTACCACCCATCGAATGTCAAAGCATTGGCAGATCATGTGCACAACATCAACGATATGGCTGCGCCGATCTCGAGCGGCTCTTTCAAGGCCGATGGCATGATTGTTGTTCCATGCAGCATGAAGACACTCGCTGCTATTCATAGTGGCTTCTGTGATGATTTGATCTCGCGCACTGCGGATGTCATGTTGAAAGAGAGACGGAGGCTTGTGCTTGTTGCGAGGGAAACGCCGCTTAGCGATATTCATCTGCGTAATATGTTGGAGGTTTCTCGTGCTGGTGCGGTCATCTTTCCGCCCGTGCCGGCGTATTATATCCGGGCTGCGTCGGTGGATGATTTGGTTGATCAGAGCGTGGGACGTATGCTCGACCTGTTTGATTTGGATACGGGTGATTTCGAGAGATGGGAAGGATGGCAGGTGGAGAAATAAAAGTCGGGATCTGGGTTGATTCGTTTTGCGTAGCATTTGTTGGCGTTGTCATTGGGTAGGATAGACTGGTGCATCATCAATAGACTTCAACTTTGCATTCAAAAATGTACAGCACTTTCCATCAGTATGAGCTCTTCTGCCCCCTTCATCAGGCCGTGGCCTTAGTGCTAGTGATGGCAAGTTCAGGGTTTATAGTGAGTCCTGGGGATAGTCACATCCACCGGTAGATAACAGACAATATATCCTGGTAGTCAATACTGCAAAATATGGAGATCCCATTGAATGACAATAATGGCCAATGCGATCTTTGGTAATTAATATAACAAACAGTAGAATCCCAAGTACAGCATTAACTCTGACGCCATGTCCAAAGAAACAAACAAGAAGTACTCAACTCGAAGACTCCGATCAAACGACAACCGCAATCATCTTGAGGATATCATCTCCAGGAATAAGTCGTGCCAATCGAGATGCCCCATCACCAAAAGACCCCTTAGTAGTCCGAAAAAGGTCGAACAGAGGTAGTCCCCTTCCCTCTGACAGCATAAGCGGTAGCAAGCGAGCTATAATCCAACGCATCACTAACAGGGAACTTCCCGGGATAACTCTCGACAGAGTAGTATTTGCTCGAGCGATTCATTTGCACCGTCTCGGAATCAATTCCCCCATCAATGGTCGCCCCAAATGAGACTGGCTGCTGCACCTTGATTGCAGTCGCTGGGCCAGGGTCACTGAAGTGATCTGCGACACGCGCAGATACAGACATTGGGACGGGGAAAGAGACATTCTGGACGAGCTGGGGCTGCGAAGCGTGCACTGGGACTGGAACCAGGTGTGGCTCGGTCCGTTCCTCGTCTGAGGGGAAACTGTCCATATCACGTGGCAAAACGGTCAGGGGCTGTCGGAAGATGGATCTTGCTGAGTTGGCGATCTTTGAAATGCTGCCTCGTGTGTTAGATCGGAGCTTGCGCACGGTCTGGTAAATGGGGGAGTTTTCTCGGGTATGTTCGGTGCCCGGCCGTGGGGTGGGAGTTTCGTGATCTGATGAGGAATCTGAGTCTTGGTGTCCTTCCTCTGGCCAGGGTGAGGTGGTGAGCAAGTTGGAGGTGGGCTGGGAGGTTGCGTGGATGTTGTTCTCGTAATTCAAAGCACCATTGCCTGATGAAAGGTACCACTGACGCTCTGTTGCTGTTGCAGAACTATAGGCTGAGAGTGGAACAGTGCCGAGGAGGGCATTGATAATGCTCGTTTCCGTACGATCAATGGCTTTCTTGAAGGGTGGATATTCGCGCTGTGTGCCCCAGAATAGTTGTGCGAGGTAGGAGGCTGCGTAGAGGAGTTGCAGCCAGAAGAGAGAACCGATGAGATGTATTGTTTTTAGGAGGGATATGGGAAATACTGCGAAGAGTTTTTGATCCATGCTGAAGACCACGACTCGTCTGTTGAAGATGTGGTTTGGGATTGGGACCTGTGTAGGAAGTCATGGCCATATACAATCGAGGAAGCTGCAATGGGAAGTTGTAATAGGGAAAGAACCAGAGGCGACATCAGTCGAAGTTGAATATCCCCGAACGAGGGTATCTACCCAGGTACTTCCCTCAGGTCTGCTGGTTAACGAGTATACTCGAGCGAACGTGTCCACGGGAAACGCTAAACTGCGATGCTTATAGATCCCGCGGCTCCACCCGGCCAACTCCAACTCCTCCACCTCCTCAACCTCCCTCTGTTAATGTCCAATATAAACGCTGCTCGTTCCATCATGTCTGCTATTGCCTGCAAATATCTTCGTCCGCGGAAGTTCGCACCGCTCGGTTCTACCGGGACGTCGACTGCCCCTCTCTTGAAGGGAATCGTGTTTGATGTCGATGGTACATTGTGGTGAGTCACTCTTTCACTTCCTACTTTATACACGATATGTGCTGTAGTTATTTTCCATGCTGGAATGTTTGCGATTTTGGGTACACCTTGGAGAAGTTGAGACTTGATATCATATATATGTCTTCATGCTATTATGGGAAGTTGGCAGGAAATGAAGATTAAGGCATCAATCTGAGATTCAGGCAGAAACATACTTCCTATTCGGGGAAGTATGCTGATCTACTCCAGGTCAGACGATAACTCGATGCGGCCTGGGCTCTGGGACGTAGTTGATAAGTTTACATTATATTCCAGCCTTTCTGTCTTATTCTCTTGTTATCTGGCATCTTCAAGCAGGAAGAATTGAGCATCTCCGGTGATCCAATGACACCAAGCTGATTGTGTTATCAAGCCAACTTTGTACTGACTAAACCCAGCTAACATTGACTAGTTTGCCACAGCATCACATGTTCAGCGAAATGAGGTATGATCTACTGCCTAGGAGCCATTCAAATCCAAACCTCGCTGAAAGCTCCTCTAACAAACCCCTTACTATAGAGAAGCGCTAGGAATTGACCGCTCCATCGACATCCTGCAGCACATCCGCGGACTCCCCACCGAAGAACGTGCCACAGCCGTATCCAAAGTGCAAGCCGTAGAACGCCGAGCGATGGCCGACCAGCAGCCACAGCCCGGCCTGGTCCGTTTAATGGACTATCTCAAATCCCGCGGCTTACGACGGGCGCTCTGCACACGGAATTTCGAGTACGTTATAGCAATTAGCGCAATCAGGACGTACCATTGGAACCCTCCATGGATCCATTCAGTCCGGTTATGTGATGTACACACAGCGCTAACCACGACATTCGCATCTCTTAGAGCACCAGTCCAGAACTTGATCGACAACCATCTCGACGGCCATATCTTCCTGCCAATCGTCACGCGGGACACGCCCAATCTCCTGCCCAAGCCTGATCCCGCGGGCATCCTGCATATTGCGAGTGAATGGGGTCTTGCTAATGGTGAGAATCTGATCATGGTTGGTGATAGCATTGACGACATGACGGCTGGACATATGGCTGGCGCTGCGACGGTGTTGCTTCTGAATGAGCGGAATGTGCATTTGCAAGAACATCCGCATACGGATCTTTGCATCAAGCGGCTGGATGATTTGATCGGTATTCTGGAGGAGGGGTTTGTCGGAACAAGAGAGGATGATGAACATGGCGCGTGAGAAATGTACTCGCTGAAGTCAGAGATGATAGAAGAAAGTGTCATGTAATCGTACATACATGCTCAGCCGAAACTGGGCGGAATCCTAGACACTGTGCTGTTTGCTATGTACATGGCTTTCGCCGAGATCTGATGCTCAAATTCAGAAGAGGTAAAACCCCCTTCTTACCACCCGCGGCCTCTGCCGCCGCCACGTGGTCCACGTGAGAACCCTCCTCCTCGTTGTGGTCCACGGCCTCGGCCGCCGCCTCTTGGTGGAGGAGGACCCCGTGGAAGGGGCGGGTTCGCACGTTTAGCTCCGACTCCGCTGGCGAACTTGATACTGCCGCGGGTATTGCCACGAGGGGCAGGGACGGGGCGTCCTCGGCCTCGGGATACGCGGGACATCATGTCATCGTCGTCTGGGGATGGAGGTCGAGACCATTCCCTGTCTCGGCCGCGGGATCGAGATCCGCTTGGTGGACGGGTCTCTCGCGGCGGGAGGACAGTGTTGAGGTTCGTGATCATGTGGGGGTCGATACCCTTCAGGGTAAACGACGATGAAGTTGTGCACGGTTCGCGTAAGTTGTTAGCTGGGCAGTCTCCCATAAGATGTTTCGCACTGCAGCAATTCGCACAGCAGATTGATACTGTGACTTGGTTGGAGTGAAGATCCCTGATTGGGAACTTCCATAGATAATCGCATTCGTTTTCCAGATGCTCGCTGCCGCAGTAGCTACAGGGCACTTCGTATGCGAAACTGCGTAGCTTTGCACTGCATTGCGGCTCGTCGTGGCCACGTTCTCGGCATCTTTGGCATCGTCGCCAGTCGGGGCAGGTACTGCTTTGGTGCTGATTCCAGGCGCCACAGTGTTCACACTTCATATTTGAGGTTAGTACAGTGAAAATGACGTAACTAGAAGCAAGATAAAACATACCTCTTTTGCTGGGCAGATATCGGCCATATGGCCTTCACGTTGACATTCAAGGCAAGAGATAGGAAGTTTGAGGTCGATATCATGGATGCTGCGATCAAAATAGACATACTTCGCAATGAGCTCAAGGTCTGTCTTGCTTAGGTCCACCAAAGCAACAGGCGCATTTGGATATTTGCTTGAGAAAAGCCGGAATGCTTCCTCTTTCGACCCAGGTCCGGATTGTGTAGATGCGCCTTTCAGATTTGAGTCTCCGGTGTTTGAACCATGCTGATGAGCTAAAGTGGCAGGGTCGTAGTCATTGGCACCGTCCATTCCCATCTTCTCCCCTATGTTCAACAGGATAGAGTCATCAGCTTCAGAACCAAGAGAATCTGAATCGTCTGTGTCACTCTTGGAGTCAATTTCTCCATCTTCCAGCTCATCATCGTTTTGAGATTGGTTGTTTGTTGAGGGCTTGTCGTCACCATTGGCCGAAACAGATGCACTGCGACTGCGCCAAAACTTATCATTCACCGCTTCAAATTGACCAGGCTTCTCGTTTGTTGGCGCCGACCGTTTCCCAAGTGTAGTTCGCACTGCAGCCTTCCGACCCTGGTTCCAGCTAATTGCAGGCGCGGTGTTGCCGGCATGTGGGTTTGCGACGGTAGTTGAGTTCGCATCGGAATCGGAATCTTCACTTGAGGCTGAACTAGATCCAGAACTAGATGTGCTGTCTGGATCATCTACTGGCAAGGAAGTGGCACTGAATGCGACACCTTTTGGGACAAAGTCAGCCAGGTCTGAGTCCTTCTTATTTCTGTTGCGGCGTTGTCGCTTCGCCGGGCGGGTGCTGTCGTGGGATGCGGAGCGCGAGGTGGAACGTGGATTCGAGCGAGTGCGCGGGGCGCCCACCAGGGCTGTGCGTGAATCCGCCTCTTCGTCTGAGGAATTTGCCATTGAGGTCGTACAATTCGGACAAAAGTATTGGACCAAAGATCGTATGAGAAGTCTGCAAGGATCAACGATAGAATTCGGGTCGCCAGAATATTTCACGGTAGACTGTATCGACCATTCGCGCAATTCTTGAACTTGCGAAGTATACGGTAGAGATCTATGAGGCGATAAGCCATAAAGTCCCTTGATTTGCGTTCCGATAAGCTTTTTGATACTTCTATTGTAATATATACCTAGGAATAAAACTATAGGCTGGCGTTTTCTTTTTGATTTCCCCAAATAAATCAGTACAGAAGCACTAGCGGACCTCGTTGAGGCTGTATACAACCGAGGCATACGTATAATAAGAAGCATAAAAGCGCAAAAAAAAAAAGAAAATACAACATCTATAGCTCTAAGGCCAACCTTTGAATCCAACGGTCTGTTGATCAATATCAACATGCTCTCGACATGCTCTCGAGGTGATATAGACAGCGGGTAGACTACTCTTTGATCCCGGGTCACTCTCAACATGCGTATATGGTTTCATCTATGTACTAATGACAGCTTGCATAATAAGTGAAAATGCTAATTCCAAGAAACTAATCATTATTCACTCTTCAGACTGGGCGTTGTCTTAGGCGCAAGATCTACCCGTGAAGTATAGCAAATCGAGGAGATCGACGCCAAGAGTGGGGTTGATGCCGTCTTCTTATATAGTCTCCCAAGTGTGAAATGTTAGTATAGATTATGGATCATTAGGTTGAAGATTCAAAGTACTATCGGCTATCTATGAGCCACTGCCGGGTGAAGGCTCACAGCCTAGAGTCATTCTATATGCTCTCTTAGGTCTATCAAATTAGGGCTCTCATTGACCAATTACCGCAAATTGATTACAAAATTGAGCTGGCGAACTAGCTAGTTAGCACCAGCTCTTAGTGGATGAAGCAGCGGCCCATTTACTTTTCTTCGCCCATAGCAGGCAATGCTACTTGGAAGCACAGCAATGCCAAATGTTGGACGGAATCCTAGCCAATGCTCCCGCCATCAACTGCTTCAGTTTATGTCAGTCGAGTACTGGACGTGTCATGCAGAATGAAGGCATCTATCTACTAATAGGATCTGTGTTTCTATAACAGCAGGTGACCTTCCATGCATCTAAAGACATCTAAAAAGAAACCGGACGGCAAACCCGCGACAATTAGCTAGTACAATATACGATTCCCCTGCAGCTCTATTAAGCCTTCCGAATACAATCACTGTGTACAGCCAGGACGACAGTCATGCACCGTGTCCCATCACCATGATTCGGCTCTAAGATTACTGCATCTATCTGTAGCCTTTTCACTCGGGACCTTCCCTATACACTTGTTGTTATAATGAGATTGGGGACTCTTCACTACGCAGACATATACGGCTCTGAGGTTTGAAGGTATAATTGCAAGAATATTCGGCTGATTACGCGGCCTCTGTCTTTGGCCGCATAAGACTATTAATACGATCCATATTTGGCCTAAGATGATATTAGGGGTATTAGATGTAGGAACACTCTCATGTGCTTCCTCCAGATGTTCCTTTTACATGCTCGTTTCAGGTGTATGCAAAGGGGCAACATAATCAATTTGGTGTCATAGTTGAGCGAAGGTGGCCCAGTCCTATATTAGCCTGTTTTATAGCCATGGATGTCTCAGACGTATTTGCCCCATAAAAGGGAATGCCAACGATAAGAAATATCTCAAGAAATCCTCATCAAACCAGACAAAAGGGAATCAATCATCAGGGATCTTCCCCTTTATTGGATCCCTAGTATAAAGTACATGTATAGTTCTAGTCCTTTCGGGCTAGATTCCGCACATGCATACTGTACATCAGCCAATGATGCATTTGCCTCTACTCCGTCGTAGGCCAATCTAAAAGGTAAGAAATAGATTAATAAGGGAAAAAATAAAGTCAATCTAATTATAGAGGGTCTAATGCAAAGTAAAAAAGGATAGTCTTAAGCCCAAAAGGAAAAGAAGACAATCAGAGAGCTCTTCCGCACCCCGTGACCACAAGCCGATCCGACCGGCAAACTCCAGTCTGGGCCGTGCCACCTCATCCCCACGCTCCTTTTCATTCTTCTCTCCTTCTCTCCCAACTTATTCTTTTTGTCTTTTGGAAACCGTCAAGCTGGCGTCCGACAATTCAAAAGTGTCTTCCCTGTTGGCCCCTCGTGGCATATCCTTCCCTCCGGATGTTGACACAGGGCCGCAGCGGTTATCTCCAAGCATGACCTCAAAACAAGGCCGCCGAAGGCGATCCAGCAGTCTTATCTACCAGGAGCCGGCCGAGTCTATCGAGCATACCAGTGATCAGGCCGCATTGCCAAATCTGAATGCAAACTGGGTGAATGCCAAGGGTGAGTGACAAAAAGCTGATGGAGAACACATCTCAAGCTAGAGAAATGGAGAAACTGAGGACTAACGTGGAACTTCATTTTTGATTGTAGGTGCCTGGACCATCCATTTCGTGTGTATCGCCGCACTCAAGATTTTCTATGATATCATCCCGGGCGTCTCGCAGGAAACTTCATGGACCCTCACCAATATCAGCTACATGTTCGGATCTTTCCTCATGTTCCACTGGGTGCGGGGCATCCCGTTCGAGTTCAACGCCGGTGCCTACGACAATCTCAACATGTGGGAGCAGATCGACAATGGCGACCAGTACACACCCGCTAAGAAGTTCTTGCTCTGCGTGCCTATCGTGCTCTTCCTCCTCAGCACTCATTATACCCATTTCGATTTGACCCACTTTACTATCAACTTCCTGGCCACATTGGGAGTGGTAATTCCCAAGCTGCCTTTCGTATGTTATATCTACTCGGAGCCAGACGAAACTCATTTGCTAACTTTTTGGCTGCAGTCGCATCGGTTGCGAATAGGTCTCTTCTCCGATATACCCGAGGAGTCATAGTGGCTCCCATTTAATCTTTCCTTTTTTTTTCTCTCTCTCTCCACTATCCATGTTGGCGTATACGCGGCCTTGATTTCCCGAGCTTTCTCGCCTTCCTCTCCTTTTCTTCATAAAAGGCCTTTGCATTGCGAAAATGATTGGCCGGGGTTGAACCGTTCTTGGCCACCGCGCATTCTGTTTCTCTTTTTTCTTTTCGTCAGCAAATATGAAGACGCAGAAGTCACTGCGAACCAGTCCAGATTCCCATCCTTCCGGTCTGCCTAGGCAGCTTATCCTTGTCTAGATTTCCAAGTATCCAAGCCCTGCATTTTTAACCTCGAATGCTTCCACCTTTTCGGCTCCCTGCTATGACTTTGACATCTTGGGTTGTACAATGTAAGGGATGAATATATCTTTGCAATCTATGCACATGGAAGTAAGAATCAGGCCTTAGTATGCATATAGAGCTTTGATCGGGTAATGCAGGTCAATCTCTTGGCTGGGGTACATGCGGGTTTTGCATCATAGGACTCGAGTAAGATGAAGATAAGATGAAGAATTCGTCACTTCTTAGCCCTCGAATTTTCCAGTTTCTGTGCTCGGAGGATATACGACGTAAACAAAGGAGAGGCAAAGTGAGATATATTTCCGGGCCTACATACCTAACCTGAGGATTTGGGTTCAGACCCCTTGATACTTCAAGTAAGCCGATCACAAGGCCTCGGGGCTCGTCATGCAGTAACCTCGTCAATTCCCCATCAACTGCCCCTCAATATGTGCCTCAGGTCCTCACAGAGCAAGAAATATCCACAGTTCATTGTCTGTATACTTTCCACCGCCTTTGTTTCCGCCCTCGAAACAAAGAAGTTCAATCTTTTTATAAAATCGATTAACAAAGAATCTCTTAGTGAGGTGACTACGGTATTATCCTAACGTACCTCTAGAATCCACTTTAGGTGCCTTTCTTATGCTCTTTAATAATGTCACATATATCAGCATCCAACTGCCTACTGTTCTGCCGGACATATACCTCTGTCAACACCCCATACGCCATCTCCGCGTCTCCTTATCGATAAGCGCGTTACTGCCAGCTCAAAATGTATCTTTTCAGCTGGCTTTTCACAAACCCCCCTCTGGCTATGGCGACCGTGGATGAGGTACCATATCGGTCACCTGTACCCCTTCAATGGGAGCTGGCTCGACAGACCGAAATTTTCCTCGAGGATAGCCTATGTATGTTCTTTTTCCCCGTGGTTTTGACGCGCGTGGGGGAAACCCTCAAAAGAGCCGCTGCTAAATAAATTTCCGCTTTTTCAATAGGGCCCCAAGCATATAGCCTTCTCTTCAATGTCCTCGCATCAGGCACTATCTCATCAACAAAGGCGGTCATCCCATTGCCGCAACATCTGGCCGTCGCAGCCACGATGCTCGTGCACCCAAGAACAACAACGCGCGCCGAGTCGGAGTACGAAAAAGAAGCACCCAAGGCAGCTTTGCGATTTCTACGACTGACGAATTCCCTGGTTGGTCCCACGGATGCAACGTTCAATATCGCTTTCGGCTTTACCCAGTTTGGATCTTCGCGACAGGGTAGGCGGCGTGCGGAAAGCCCCATGCTCGTTGAGCATGACAATCCTGATACCAGGCCTCTGAATACAAAATTCAGCCAAGCTGCTTCTGTGTGGCACTGCGCAGAGGATTTTTGGCACGCTGTCGGTTGGGCATTTAATTGTTCAGTACTTCATCCGGCCCGGTGGGAGCGCTGGCAAATATGGCTCCAGTTCATGTGCAATGTACTCGAAGATGATTGGAAAGAGCGCGAAAAGAAATACCAAGAGGCAAAACAAAACCAAACGGATACCTCGGTTTTGCCAGGGAAGCCAGAGAGGTCAGAAAGGGAGGCCTCGCAGGGCGCTGAACCGATCAAGGAAGAAAACTACACGGGCAAAAAGCCCAAGGTAAAGACAGTGAAGGTGACAGATGATCTTGGAATCTTTCGAGAAAGCCTGATCTTCCGTTACATCGCCTCAAATACCACAGCTGGGCGGAACCGCAGAATCATGCGCGCAATCTTTGCCAATGGCAAGTCAAATCTCGGCGAGTTCAAGGAGGTATTCAAAGATGAACTCAGAATTCCCGTTGCCGACCAAGAGTTGCATAACACCAAGAAGAGGGCAGGTGACATCAACCTCGACAAGAATGACTATGGCGACTACCAGAACAATTCAGACGAGGATTTCGAAGCTGATCAAAGCTCAACCTCGGTATCACCTCCAGCCAAGGGTTCGAATGCTAAGCCACGACGTAGCAAGCGAACGCGACGAGGAACGCGAAATGCAATGGATGAAGCCACAGACCCCATCAAGATGGCCAAGAACAAAACACCCTCCCAAGAAAACAGCAACCTAGCTCCACTAGGCGGCTACACTTCCCTCGCTCTCCGCCAACAGCTCCTCAGCATCCTATCCAGCGTCTCGGAAAAGCTGCCCCGACACTTCATGCCCCTAGACGACCTCTACGACCTGTTCGTCGAGAACATCCGGGACCTTTCCCTCCCGATATTCCAACAATTTATCAGTCCCTCCAACCTCCCACACCTTCTACCCGAGGCGCACTCTACTCTCTGCGAGCTCCTACTCTTCGTCCTCCGCGAGAGCTCCGCCCCCAGCTCCGATGATAATTACCTTACCCAGGCCAAGCTGGAGAAATGCTTCCTCCCGTACGCAGCGGCTACCCCAAGCGTCGGGAACAATGCCAAAGTCTCCATTCTGCTTGAGGCCTTGATGACACTCCTACATAAGAACAAGATGCTCTCTGTGACCCCGTCGCTGGCCGAAGCTGTCCAGTCCGGGATTGCGCGTCGTGAGCAGGCTAGTCGTGATCGGAACTCGGTGGAATGGGCTTATTTGAAGGAGAGTGGGTTTAGGATGAAGTTTATGGTCGAGCATATCTTACCATGAGCCTTGCTGCGGGATCAGGAAAGGCGGGTGTTGTGGTAATGATGTTCATGATGACAATGATACTTAACGATCGGGTTTCGAGTCTATGGGCGTTTATGGGGGGGTTGAATGCCCTTTGCATTTTTCTTCGGATTGGATATATTTGTCGTGATATATAGTTAGCTTAGTGACCATGGAGTACCTGTACTGTCTATTAGATGCCAATACTATCCTACGGATGTGCGATCAATCTATAACTCGGTGTCTTCTGAAAAGTGTTTATTATAGAACCTTGAGTATAATCGCTATCTACAACCACATCGTGTGAAAAGCAAAGGAAAGAAACGGCCTGGAGCGGGAATCATAGCACGCAAATAACGGGATAGTCCACCAAAGCAGAAATGATAATAGGTTTTCTGCTTCAATGATGATAGAGACTGGGGAAATGGAGCTTCAAAGGAGGAAAAACGAATAGTAAGAAAACAGAAGGGACGAGGAATCAAATAAACAAGAACCCTAGGTTGAATAGGTAGGCCCAACAAATTGCCAACACAAGTCAACAGTTTATCGCGGCGGCCGGGGTCCAATAATTTGACGTCTAGCACCGCCAACACCAAGGCCAACACCGCCCCGGTTCTGATTATCACCACCCATATAGCCATACTGATGAACATCCCAAGACTGGCCGGGTCCCGAGCCTTGCGAGCTATCTTTGCTGCCACGCTCGGCCGCAGCCGCCGTTTGCTTCTGGTTCTCAGCCCACTCCTCCTGGCGCGCGCGTTCGCGCTCCATCTCTCGTTCCAGAAGAGATTTGGACGCCCAGCCGCCGGCCTTGGTCTTCTGCTGTGAGGCTGCGCGGCGGCTATTCTCGGCGTCGACTTCGGAGGTTGAGGTGTAGTCTTGGAATCGGTGGGTGGCTGGGGCTGGGGACGCGGGTGCTGGGTTCGAGGAGAGGAAACTATCAACGCGACTTTCGTGGCCCCGGTTGGCGTTGTAGGCTACTGGGTCTGGAAGGGGCCGAGGCGAGGCGGGTAGGTCCCTGGGAGGGAGTGCTGGCGTTGCAGAGAAAGATGTTGGCTTTGGCATTGGGAGGGGACGAGCGGGCGGTGCTGGTGCTTGCTCCTCGGTGGGGTTGGATTCCTCGGCCTCAGAAGTAGAGGGCATATCCTGCGTGTTCTGCCACTCCGTACGGAGGAGTCGCCGTTCTTGTTCGAGGGAAGAGAGATCGTAGCTAGGTTTGGGGGGAACTGGGCGAGGGCGACTTTGATTGCGAGTCTGAGCCTGATCGCCAGTCTTTCCAGACTGGGCTTCCTGGCGTTCGGTCTGATACTTGCGCTCCCGCTCCTTTGCCTGCTGTAGCTCGCGTTCGAGCTCTTTGATGCGGCGGCTTTGGGCTGTTTCCTCGGCCGGACTTGCTCCGGCGACATCACCGACCTGGGAGTTGGAGGTCTGGTACTGGCTTAGGAACTGACCATTGAGACGGATATCATGCACGCTTCGTCTCTGTTGCCGCTCCTGCTCAAACCGCTCTTCGGCTTCCTTTTCTTCCGCCATACGTCGCTGCTCTTCCGCTTCCCATTGGCGTTTTTCATCATCCCAGCGCTTCTTTTCTTCTTCAACCCTGAGACGTTCTTGTTCCCTTACGCGAGCAGTCTCTTCTTCCCATCGGCGCTCCTCTTCTGCCTTAGCACGAGCCTCCTCTTCTGCAATCTGACGCTGGTGTGCCCGCTCTGCCTCTTCCCTCTCTGCGTTCTGTTGACGAATCCGTTCATCCTCTTCCCGCCTGCGCTTCTCTTTCTCTGCAAGACTTGGCACAGCAGGCGCAGGAGTGGTGATCTGCCGGCGAGCGCCAAATGCAATCCCTTGATTCCCTTGGCTCGCTCCCCCCATGTAGCCATATTGGTGAATGTTCCAAGCAGGGGTGGTATCCTGTTCATCTCCCTTCTTGGCCCAAGTACTGTATGACCCGGCGGGTTTCGCAGGGCTATCGGTTCGAGATGGAAGGGTGGCTCTTGCATCCCCGACATTGCTAGAGGAGCGGGCCGATCGAGGTGAGTATGCTCCGTTGCTTGAACCCGTCGCATTTGGGCTGATGACACCGCGCTTACTCTGTGGACCAACAGTTCGGGGGAATTTGTTGGGCGCAAGGGCATTAGCCCGCCGACTGAACGCTGCCAGACATTGGAGAACCTGCGCCGGATCCTTTCCTTCGTAGAGATCAACAGTCAGGAAGACATCGTGCGGCGGAAGGTTGAGCGGGGGCAATTGGCATGCGCGCAAGAAATGTGAAATGTTCTCCATCTGTACAAATGGCGCAGACAACTGCTTATACTTCACGCCCGGTGACACAGCGAGGTTTACCAGCCTTGTAATTAAAGGAGTTAGCTAGGGGTCCAGACTCATTGATGCTACTTTAAAAAGACATAAACACTACTTACTTGCAAAGAGCAACGCCATCTTTCAGGCCTTCAAGCAAGTCTGGAGATGGCAGTTTCTCATGCAGCACTTCCTCAATCCAGTCGCGTACCTCCGCGGCTGCCTGCGGGGTATAGCGGGATAGGCGCATATTGCGCAAGTCCTTGTCCAAGGAAGTCACTGAAGCCATATTGAGTGTCGGATAATCGATGCTCTATTGTTAAAGTGTAGTTAGACTGTTGTTGCCACTTGGTATGTATCCCTTTAAGGGTGCCTGATCGGCCCTAACGGTGGCGGGTGTTGGGTAGCAGAAGGAGGATGTTCCGTGATACAATTGGAAATGATTGGACGAGGAAAATGCTTCAATTACTAGAAGTGTAAAGGTCTTCTAGTAAAGTCGTAGAAATAAGAAAGGAAAAAGGGGGAAAAAGGTCGAGAGATGGAGAGAAGAGGAATGGAATGTCCGGGCTGTGTTTATCCCCCCGATGACGTTCCTGATAGCCCGCCCCGATCTTTTTTTGCCTCTTCTCTATTCTCTACACTCAACGATGGTTAACAGCTTATGGTTCAAATGGAAGAAGCTTCGCCTGCCCTGGCGGAAGTCCTTCTTGGTTGGTCAGTATCTGCTTTCTGTTTTTCCCGTGGCGTCTCCGTGTCTCAGTCCCGCTAACCGTCTCTTAGGTGAGGATCTCGCCGGAAATACCTACTGGGAGTTCAAAGATGTGATGAATGCAGCTCGATTCCGTCGCATTGTTCGATACGACCCCAAGACTCATTTTAGTGACGTTCAAGTGACACGTGAGTTCTGTCGGAAGATGCAGGCTCGGGCTTGGATCGCATGTCTCTACTCCGGGTTCAAAGGGGAATGAGACTGTTGAAGCACAACTAACATCTTATTTCAACACAGCGCAATGGCACCAATGGCTGCGACATGTCCGACAGCATCCCCCGAGCATCCAGGAGCAGCAGCAGGATCTTATCCGGCAAGCGCAAATCAAACAACTCGCTCGACTCGCGGATGAGCGCTGGGCCAGCAAGGCCTCCTACCTCGATAAGCCCAAGACTCAGCAACAACCACCAGCAACCCAAATCGATGAGGCTACTTTGAGTCAGCCCGCCAACGCTGCTCCTGCACAAAAAGCGCCGGCTTCAGCCACAACCCCCGAAACAGCACCAAAGACACAGAATGAGGAGGACCCGTGGGCGAAGGCGAAAAATACCAACCCAGGCGAGGAGTGGCAACCTGAAGCGTGGTCTCCTAGTTCCAAGCGGTGAATGGTGATATCGGCTTTTTTTGGTCATTTCTTCGCAATGCTATATAAGCTTGACTTTCAAGATATGTGCTAGAAAGCAGAGAAGGTCGTCGCCCTGCACCATTGGTCAATTCATCGGCAAAAGGCATCTCCCCGGTCATAGATGGTATCGAGGCTGTCTCATGCTCGAAGAGTCCAAAGACTCCACCCGCGCTCCTTGTTGCATGGGGGTAACTAGAGGTTATTGTGCACTGTGTTCGACCTCTCAGGTCATAAACAATGTGGCCCAAACTGTCTCGGGGGGTTCAAAATACTCAAAGCCATATCGATTGGCACTTGTATAGTACACTACATATGTATGCTTCTTCAGTATCTAGCATTTTCCACTCAATCTTACCATTAAGATCTTCTCGGTCCTTGGAACTATACTAACAGTAAGCCTAGTGACTACGCAGGCATATAGTTTTTTTTTTTTTTTTTTTGTATATTTTCAATTTTCGTACTCTAACATATAAACATCCCTTTTTTTGGTTTTTTGTATTTTCCATGCTGCAGCGCAAGTGTCATTCCAAGACAAGCAAAGACATCGCAATAAACCAAAAGCAAGTAAATCTCCCCCTTTTTTTTGTGTTTTTCAATTTTTCCACACTTGTTGCAGCATAGGCACATCTCAAGCTCGTAAGAAAAGCAAGGATATTGCACCATTTTTTTGGTCTTTTTGTGGTTTTTCATAGCTTTCGCCTCAGCAATCTTCCAGCTCAACAATGAAAGTCATGGCAAACATCAAGGCACAGGAACAATTTCAAAGAACAATAGAGCATAGTAAAAGGGTATCGAACTCCAGATTCCGGAATGATCGGCAAAAATCGGCAAAAATCGTCAAATGTCAACAAGAAAAGTAGAAATGACAACGGTCAAATTAGATGTAGACCATGTTGTTTGAGCAATGGCGCGAGATATTCAAGTTATCACCTTCGAATTTATCCGAGTGGACCTGCTGGTTATTGTCATGGTAGATAGCCAACAGATACTTCCGGCCACGATCACAGAACTTGTCAGCCAGGAAAGCAGGGGTGCTGTAACTGATCGAGCGAGTAGCCCGGCCCATCATGTAACAGATGTTGTGAGTAACTTCCTGCAACACATCAACGGGCTTGCGGTCCGGATTGACCTTGGAGTTTGTGAAAATCTCATCGTGGATGACAATGTAGTGAGCTGGACGAGCGGAACCCTGGAGCGGAGCCTGGGCTTGCAGGTAGAAGTCCCAGTACATAGGGCGGGTTACTCCGCGGTCAACAACACATCCGTTGAGTGGGTTGGATGTTCTGTCTTGGTCCTTCGCGTTGGTAGGATAGAAGCGCACGTTGTGACGTTTTCCACAGACAACGATGGTGATGTTGGGCATGGGTCCACGGTATACCGCTTTGGCAGCAGCTTGGATCTTTGGAAGTTCCTCCATAAGGACCATGTTGTATTGGCCCTCGCTAACACCGTCACGGTACACGAGAATGTTTTGGGGCAAGTTGCCACTGTTGTTCTTTTGCCACAAGTGCAGCCGGCCAAGCATCATATCCTTGAGGTGTACAACGTGTTCTTGACGGCGCATCTGGGCTCGAACCTCGCCGGGCCATTGTCCCATACGATAATCAATGGAGGCAACAATGGAAGCAACACTGGGGAAGACCTCCGGGTCTGCACTCGACGGGTGAGTGACATCCAGGCCAACGACCATGGTGCTCTTCCCTGCACCAATGAAGCGTGCGTTCGCAGGCTGTAAGAGTTGATTGCATCCTCCCATTTTCAAATTGACCTTCATGGCGTTATTACTCCAGTATTGCTCATTGGACCTGAGGACCTTGTCATACAAAATGCAGTGGGTAAGGATGCCAGTCTTAAGATCTCCGGCATACTTGACGTAGTCAAAGTTTTTGCCTTCTGTGGTAGGAAGCACAACAACCAAAAAGGGATACGACTTGTTCGCGAGATCTTTGAACTTGTCTTTGAGCAGACTTCGATTCTCTCTATCATCCAGGCCGAGCATGACCTCGTGGTGCGGTTTATCGAACGGCGGAAGCGTCAAGCCATGGTCACGCATTTTCCGGTAGAATCCGTCTATATTGGGAATAGGAGTGTCTGGCTGCTTCATACCGCGCTTCCGAACCCAAAGAACGGTCCATTTGCTGATGCTAGCGCACTGGGCAAATTTTGTGTTGACCAAATTCCACGAGCCATTTCGAGGGTTAGTGGTCTTTCTGCCGCCATAAAGCAGATTGGGGGGATTCAAAATTCGTGCAGGTACAGTGATCATCTCCTTGCCGGGCTTGATTCCTACCGCCTTGGTATGTCCTCCGGAGATTCCCATGAGGTTCAGTCCTTCGGTCATAATGGAGTCATAGTTCTGAGGGGGACGGCGACAGCTGAACTTGATCATGTTCTGTCGTTGGATGAGTCCTAGCTCTGCCGTGCAAGGTTGCCCGGGGAGGGCTTCGCAAAGCTCCGCAGGAAGGTAAACGGGACGGTCAAGCGTCCCAACGTTCAAAACCGGCATTTGTCCTTCCCTCCGCAGTGGCATATTGTACTCTGTTATTTCCTATTAGCAAACTGTACCATAAATATTGACAGAGAGGTAGCAAACATACGCCTCTTGAAGTATTCGGCAACCGTCACGTATTGTCCCTTCTTCTCATCTCCCATCCAGAATTCCACGTTCTTCGCACTAGCTGCGATATGTGAAACCTTCGGGGGGTGGTGGCCCTTGCATCCGTCCTTAAGAGTGGCAACTCCGAGGATTGTTTTAACGGGTTTTTCATTCTCCCCAGATCCGTTCTTCCGAGAATTCAGATGCAGGACGTGCACTTTCAAGCCCTTCAGGACCCGGTTCAGGAGACCCGTATCTTTTCCGTGGACAACTGCGAAGTCATCGATTATTTGGGTCAGCAAACATGGACGGAAGAATGCACCGTGGCTAACGTTCAAATTGAGGAAGATTCGTCCAGCCCCAAGACGGACACTTGAGTAGTAGCCACGAATTGCTTCGAGGCCACCATTAATGTCCATCGACTGTTTTCCCCTGTCGATCCGGAAGAATTTGTTTCGGCTTTTGCCGATGATGACGACGCCGGGATCTCTGTAGGCGTAAGCACTCATGAGAATGTTGAGCACTCGGAGACTGGGCGCTTCATTCGGAACTTCCTCTCGGTGATTGACATCCTCAAGGTACGCAAGGATTTCAGCTGGAGAATAAGCGTTTTCAAACGTCAAAGTCGCCTCCCAAGGGCCGGTGTACGCTTTCGATGTCCCACCTCCGTCGCCCATGGAACAATGGAATGGCACTCGATCCTCGGGGAGTCGCTCAGTCGTAACAATCTCAGTGGCTCCATCAGTGGCAACGCCGATTCCTTGGTTGAAGAGAGGGTATTGGCGGAACATGCTCTCAAGAATGAACTTTTGCTGTCCTTTCTTCGCCTCGGGCTTGATCTTCAGCCGATAGGAATGGAACTTGATGTTCGGCTTGAACTCCATGGGGAAGAAGTTGGCACGAAGCACAGTTGGACGACCTTGAGTACCATAGCCAGGACGCCGAGCCAAAGAGTTGGATTCTGGACTAGCCTTTGCTGACTCTGTAACGAACTTGTCCTCCAAGGCCTGGATTCGCGCGCTGGGAGCTTCAAACGGGTCTGTCAACATTCTGCACGCGTGTTAGATATGAGTTTCTCCTGATATAGAACATATAAACTTACCCAGAGGGAGGTTCAGACCCGCCACGTCCACCACGACCACCGCCACGGTCACTGCCACGGTCACTGCCACGGCCCCGATCACCGCTGTAACCGCGGTCACTGCCACGGCTGCTTGAGCCACCATCACCGCGGCCTCGGGAGCCGCCACGATCACCACCACCACGGCCGCCTCGAATGGGCAGATCACCGTAGCCACGACCAGACATTTTGGCGAATGTCTGTTGGAGAAAATAGGTAGTCGTAAAGGTAGAAATGATGAATCGAACTGCAAACTTTGCTTGTATTTGAGGAAGTAGGGTAAGCGACGACAAGGACTCGAAATCCCCAGTTGTTGGGGTATTTCCAGATAGGTATCGAAGACAGGAAGAACAGAGGAACAATTTCGAAACAGGACAAGCGCTATCTTGTCTTTCGCAGGGTTCTTTTTTCAAAAAGGAAAAAGAAAAGTCGAGTTTGGCTTCGTTGATCTGTGATTATGCGTCAATAACAATGAACATTGGATTGCCGAGATGCATGAAGATAGTGATGTGAAGACGGACCGATGGAGCAGGGAAATGGGCAATGTAGGGCACGCAATGCAATAAGGCAAGTAACCCAACCCACAGCCAAGAGTGATGCCAATGGCAATGCCAGTGGAGATGGCGATGCAATAAAGATGCAGGATAGAACGCAGTGATAAAATATCTCATTCAGGGAGGGATGTGCGCAGAGATGGAGGATGGTGCAAGGGAAAGGGTTTGAAGGAAGAGAAATGGAAATCAAGAGAGACCAGGAAATAGCAAATGTGTAGCAGCAAATAAGAATAACAGAATGAGCCAAGGGCAGCAAATGAAGGCTGAGATGCAAGCAAAATACCTGATCTTAGTGAGATGGCAAGTGAAAGAAGGGTGTGTTGCAGGTTAGGGCTTGGGGTAAAAGATATGTAGCAATCCAGGAGTAAGAAGTGATATGTGGTTAAAGCAATAAGTGATATGCAAGTGAGAGCAAATGAAAGATAAGTGAAAGATAAGTGAAAGATTGGTGAAGATGAAGGTGAGGCCAATGCAGATGCGTACATAGCAACATATGTATGCAATGAGAGTGAGATATGCAGAGAGAGAGGAGTGGTTCACTCCAGAGGTACTCGCATGCAATAGAAGGGCATAAGGGGCCTCGGTGTGTAAGGAAGCAGAGTGTATACTCACCAAAGCAGTCTGTATGTATCGTGGGGAGAGAAGGAAGAAAGAAGAAGAAGAAATTGCTCGGGCTGGTATTTATAGTCGGCACCTCCGGAGCATGAAACGCGCGTTGGTAAGTTTCAAGGTCATAGATACGTAGGACTTGGTATGGAGGACTCAGTATGGAGGACTCAGTATGGAGGACTCAGTATGGAGGACTCAGTATGGAGGACTCAGTATGGAGGACTCAGTATGGAGGACTCAGTATGGAGGACTCAGTATGGAGGACTCAGTATGGAGGACTCAGTATGGAGGACTCAGTATGGAGGACTCAGTATAGAGGACTCAGTATAGAGGAATCTGTATGGAGGACTTAGTATGGAGGATTTAGTATGGAGGACTCAGTATGCAGGACTCAGTATGGAGGATTTAGTAGGAGGACTTTCAGTATAGGGGACTCAATTTGGGAGACTCAGGATAAAGATTTAAGTTAGCCGAAAGTCACAGTAGTAATGATAGTAGCAGGATAAAAAGGAAACGATGAAGCTCACCAGTTTGGTAAAAGAACACCCGTGCCTCAAATCCCCTAAGCGCGAAAAAGAAAAAGGGAAAATAAGTATCTACAGCAAAGGCCGGATAGTCACAAAAGTATTATGAATTAGATATCCACAGAAGAGTCTAGATATTAGAATAGTCTAACATTTTGAGGGTGCAATCACCCGGGCCCAGGCTTGAAAGCAAAACCATAAACTCCAAAAGCAAACCAGATATTCCCAATGATATAACCATAAAACACCGGCTGGATAAAACGTAGGACAGAAAAGCAGAAAAAGAAACCAAATCAAAAACAAGCTTAACAGAGAACAGCTTCGAGAGCTTCGACGTCGCCGCCAGCGCTGCGCACAGCCCTCAATGCAGCTTCGCTCAGCTTGCGACGTCTATCGCGGGCTTCTTGCTCGCGGCGAGCCTTGGTCTTGGAACTGCCGGAGGGGGCAACTCCGGTCAGGATCTTCTTGCTGTCGTGAGCGGTAAAGTTGACGAACGATACGCTGACAGACTTGTTTGAGCCTCGGGACGAGGAGCCAGATGCCTTGGCGGGCTTGGGGGCATTCATGCTCTGGCCGGAGAGCTTACGGCTGTGAGTGCGGCGATGAGTGGGCTTGGAAATGGATCCATTGCGGGTGTCCCTGGGTGATGTGCCGGCCTTGGGGGATAGAGATGGTGAACGAGAGACGTTGTGGACTTGGGAGGTGTTGAAGGAGGTGTCGAATTTTTGAGGGGTGGCCGGGAGCATATTAGATGATGAGAATGAGTGGTCCGCCGACATGTCATAGGAGGGGTTGAATTGGATCATTAGTCCTCCTTGCATCATGTCATTTTGGCTTCCAACGCTTTGCATGGTGCGTACAGGTGTAGGAGATGTGAGGTAAGCGGCCTGTTGTTGAGCGACCCGGGAAGGCATGGGAGACCACCATTGAGAATCTTGGCCTTGGAGGTCTGGAGTGAAAGAGAGAGATGAGGCATGAAGAGGGTCGGATTGCCAAGAGGAGAGAGAATGGGGGTCGGATGAGTGAGACGAAGAGAATATATCATCTGCGGAAGAAGGGCTGGAGTTGGTCAAGGAGGAAGAGCTTGGCTGAGCAATGTAGTGCTGTTGCTGCCGTGCTGACATTGCGATACTCGGCGATGGCATTGAAACTGAAGGAGACTGTTGGTATAGTCTTGCGTCGTACTGGGAAGGCCTCTCTGCTGAGTCTCCATGCTGGTTCATGATTTGTTCGGTAGGCATGTTCTCATGCTGAATGAGGACATCCGATGGAGGAGGTGACAGCGGCAGACGATCTTCGGAACCGTGAAGACTGAAGTTCTGAAGTCGCTGGGCCCAAGCCTCGGGATATGCCATTCTTGCTTTAGAGAGGTTGGAAGAGCGCATTAAGCTGGGGGAGAAACTTTGCTTGCGCAGATGAGAGCGACGCTCATTCGGGCTGCGGTGGCGGATAGATTTAGGGGTGATAAGAGCACTCTGGGTAGGCTTCCGTCTAGGGGTAGCTGGAGGTGTGGATGGCGAGGTAGATAGACCGTGGCTCGCGGTAGGGCGTGAAGGAACTTCGAAGTTGTTCAGATTGACATCTGAGATTGCAGAGGGGTGGACAGTGTCATGAAAAGCAAAATGATCGGCAGCGGCCCCGTCATCCTGCAGGGACCACTCATTACTCCAGGGTTGCGGTGATTGATGGCGTTTGGGAGTGGAGACAGTGGGTGGAAGATCGCCACAGTCACTCGACAGCGAGTCAAGTGGAAAAAGCTGGTCAAAATCGGACAACGCCGAATCTTTTCCATCAACGGCACTAGTTTCCATGTTGACGTATTGGTTGAACAAGTCATTGAACGAATGGTCGTATGGTTGGGCGAACATCTTGTTTTCCGTTTGCGGCGACAATATAGAAGTACGGGGCGAAAAGTGTAGTCAGCGACTAGATGTCTCAAAGACTAGATGTGATTGGACAACCAATGAGATGCTCTTTAGGGCTCTGGGGGGTTTTAGGATTCGGGGGATCGACCCGGATATCCGAGAAGTGCAAATGATGCAAAGAGAATGTGTTTGGTTTGAATTGTTTGGATGTTTGACCGTTTGTCAATCAAAGAAAACACTGCAGATGATGCAAAGAAAGCAAAGCAAACAAACAGATGCAAGCCCTATTTGAATGGCTGTCAGGGACACCAGCCTCGGAATTTCTGGACACATTCCAAGTGCTCTAAAGATGGACAAGGAATGTGCTGTAGAGGGCCCCGTTGGCTTCTAGCCGGCCCCACCAACCTCCCAGAAGAATGATTCAAGCTCTCCA
Organism: Penicillium rubens; assembly: GCF_028828025.1. Taxonomy (NCBI): domain Eukaryota; kingdom Fungi; phylum Ascomycota; class Eurotiomycetes; order Eurotiales; family Aspergillaceae; genus Penicillium; species Penicillium rubens. The sequence goes on from NW_026890600.1 coordinate 9,121,450, forward strand.
AGCCAATCGTAGTTGCGCAAATATGAATGGCTGGCCGAGCTATTGATCTTTGCCAAACCCCGAAGAGGGTTTGTTCCGGATAGCCACCCACAGGAATGTAACCCTCCTTAACTAAGCCAGAAGCAGTGGAACAGTCATCAAATGAGCTGGTGAAGCGGGTCTGGGGAGGCCTTAGGCATGTTGACCCGCTACCTTGAATTAGAGATCGACATAACTTGTACGGAGTAAGAGCACTTAGGAAAGGAAATGGGTCGGAACGCTCGCCGAGCCGTTCAGGATTGTCCAAGGAACAAGGACTAGCCAAACAGCTGGGGCAAAAGGATGATCGCCTATCAGGTTCCAAGGTTGATACTTTCAAGGTTGCAGTGTAAGCGTCATGATACCTGCTATCCCATCATCAACCACCCGAAGATTCGACTTGGGTGACAGTATGATCTGCCGCGCAATCTGGCTAGACACTTCTTTCATTTGCTTCATCATGATTAGCCAATCGATTCAATTGGTGGGGGTGGTGTTGTCAATTGGTCAATGCCCTATTGGTGATAGAGGGTCCGGAATGTGGGTTGGAACGTAGAGGCTGGGCGGAATGTCACCCCCTTTTCCCCCGGACAATGCACAGAAGAATTTTGAGATATTCGAGAAGGACAGATTTTCCTGGGAAGACAGCATGTATGCGCAGCTTGCTCGGAAATTTAGAAAACCTTGACCTGCAGGAGATCGCCGTCCAGGGCCCTTATTCGGGAGTGTTTGCTTCGACCCCATGTTCTATATTTGGACTGCACAAAGTTGATCAAGATAAGGCCGTGTTTGAATGCAGTAAAGACCAAGCCTTTTCTTCAGCATGAGATAAGGATCTGACGCCTCCTTTCCCCTTGAAGAAATTCAAGTGCCATTTGTCAAAGCGTAGTGTCCTTCAATGGCTTTCTTGTATCTCAAAATGATATCATTCGAAGGTTAGCCAATTGTGTTTAGGTAATTTTTGAATCCACCAATGAGTTGTAATGGGTTGGTGGTCCACGGGGTGTGTCGATATGTCTTGCTTCCTTTGGCATCCTTGTTATGTCTGGGTTGAGCTCAGGCATCACAAACACAGCGCAGCCAATACCCAACCAATGAACATAGATGGCGGGCGAGACTTCACAAAAAACTCGGGTCGAACCCAGAATTTGGTAGAGCTGAAGTTGCAAGGCGCTTTGGACCATCTCGATAGGCCTGCAACCTGTCATGCAGTTGTGCCTATTTCTTCAAACAGAGTATAAGGCGCTAACGCGCAATGCAGCCAGAGGCCGGTCCAAACAAGATTTATAAAGCGAGACAAAAACGGAAAGGGGCATTGGAAGAGTCAGAAACAATACACTTCGGTGATATGTTAGTGGTGCAGCAATAGCGGATGGCCTGTTCAACAATGGATATATGGATATTTGCAAAGTGTATGCAATCAGCAAGATCTTGAGAATAAGTCATAGACACACCTAGGAGACATGCATTAATATCATATGCCTAGAAGGAAGATTGTGATCAAAACCCTGGGTGTGACACTAAAAAAGCAATTCCCGGCTGAGAGGTGCTCTGTACTCTGTACTCCGTACTCCGACGCTCCCGAGGTTATTCTCTCCAAGGCTGATATTGCGCACTCGGCACTCTAGCGTAATAATTAGGTATTCATAACAATAGACAAATGATCAAATGCATTGTTGGAATGATCTAGAAATCAGATGACTTTGTAACAAAGAGATCTTGAAAGACAAAGGGCAAAATCCCAAAAAGGTCAAGTTCCGGCTGAGTCAGATGACGAGAAATTGGGGCGGCCCTTCCGACCTCCCAAAAGGTAAGGGACCCTCCTCTTCTCTTTCTCTTCCTTTCCTTCAGGCCACTTCACACTGTGACCTTTGGACTCTCAACTCTCTACTACTGTTACTGCTTATCGGCAGTCACCCAGTTTGTGCTCTCGCACTTTCCTCATCTGCGTTGTATATCGTCGCCTTCACTCCAAAGTCGACGTGACTCAACCCGGATTTTGCCCCTCCGTCACACCCCGCGAAACGTGGGCCACTCTTCTCTTTCCTACTTTCGTATCCGATCGTCTCCTCTTGTCGAAGCCTTCGTCTGCGATACGCCTTTTTTCCTGATTTTCTTAAAGCGACCTTTGTTGCGACCCTTGCTGCTCTCGCGACATTCCAACGCCGCTTTCATTGCGTCACGCGAACACCACGACTTCTCCTTGCCACCTTCTTGTACCCTACATGCATATCGACAAAACCTTTGGCATCTGTGTTATCCGTGACCGATACAAGCTCATTTCGAACCACCACAACGACCAGTCTCGACTGTTTTGTTCCGCACACCAGACTGGCAAGAAAGTACCCTTCTACATCTAATCATAAAGCGTCTATCGGAAAATCATGTCTTCCATCATTTGTGCTGGGGACAAGTTTCCTTAGACTTTTACACGATTCCCGTGTGCCTTCACTATGCACTTTTCACCGTGCTTTGCAGGCTTTCGATGCCCTTGCTATTCTCTTAATTCACTTTCGACTCACTGATCGCACCTTTTCCAACTTCGTTCTTCCACAACACTCTCCTGCCTAGGAGCGCTCGGTTACGATCCCAGAGCCCTCTTAAGTCTCGATATTTTAGGCAGTTCGGCAAATCAACGAAACCGTCCATGAACTGTCCCGCTGAAAGCATGGACAAACCAATCACTGAACAAATGAGTACCTCAACCCTCCATCGAGGCTCTTGGGGCTCTGTCTCCTCTACCTTCTCCAACCTCGAGATGTCTTTCTCCCACGATAGCTGCTATGGATCGGATGAAGTTTCAGTCACATCGAACGGTTGCAATCCAGCTCAGTCAGATGCATCGACCTCTACTACCAAACCGACTTTGCGTCCTTTCTTGAAATCAATCCTCAAAAACTCGACCATTACCTTTGACACCGACGAAGAGTCCGATTCGGAATCCGGCTATAGCTCGGATGGAATTGATTCTGAGTATGATGCACTCTCCGATGAATCTGACGAAGAGGATGATGGTGATGATTCGGACTTCTCAGTCTGGGATGAAACACATGGCGACGTCCCTGAGACGCATGAGGATCACACAGAGTCATTTGACGATGCTTTCATCTCCTTTGAGGAGAACTCTGTGCGCTTTGACCCGCAGGTGAAGTACATTGACAGCGTGGAAGTATCGGATGATGAAGGTCTTGATCAGCAAATGACCTGCCATGAAATGATGATGCTTGCTCGGGACTCCAAAGGCACTCAAACACTTCTGGATCAACTCGACAAAATGGACATTGCTGAGTCCGACGAAAATGAAGATCGCCATCCAGAGTTTATTCGCAGACCTACCAACCAACCAGAAGAGTTTTCGCGTGATGCCGTGGACTTGGACTGCAGTCTCTTTGTCGCTTACATGAATGGAATTCATGGGATTGCCACCCCGAAGTACGAGACATACCTTCGAGTTCAGGTCGACCACATTCGCTTAGGCAAGGACACCGAATTCGTGGACCCAGAGGGTGCGCCTTCATTGTACCTCGACCTAGTCTCCAATCATGTCACTGGTACCTTCTGCAACCTCCTCGCCGAGGACGAGCTCAACGAGTTGATCAGACTCCGCGCAGAAGAGCAGACGGGCAATCCAAACGGTACAGACTCGTCGGTCTTAGACTTGGCTCACCACCAAGCTCTCTTAAACAAGATTGAGCAATTCCTGCTGGACAGATTGGCGAGTGGTCGGGTCGACATCGGCCCTGATGAGCTGAGTTTCTTCGCTGGCGGCATTGCGCAAGAACTCGGAACCAAAACCTTGCCTGTGCAGGTCTAAGATCTGCTTGCACATAGGCAAACAAATGCCACGAACTTACGATTATGAGAAAACGTTTTCTTTCGGATTCGCTGACTATGGCGAAGGGTTCACAATGGAACGGCTCTTTAGTTAGCCAGGAAAAGCATTCAAATTTTTTTACAAGCTGCCTTCGGACTAGGATTTGACAGTGGTCATGTATTTTCCCGAACTAGCGCTTGATATCAAAAACAGTTTCAAAACTTCAGATGTTCCAAGGTTGACGGTTTAATGTAGTTTAGCCTGTATTTCCTGCCATGGTCATCTCGTATGATGCCCGACCAATCAGTCTATTTCGCCCCGTCCTGCCCAGGAACCCATCTACAGCCCGAGTCTGAGCCAAGGTGAGTACAGAACAGGCCACTTTTCGAGATAGATCACCATCGAAGCATACCTATGTAAACCCTCCAGTATTGCAGCAGCCCATGTACCGACTTTTCAGCCTCCTATCAACCGTTCCCGAGTCCCAGGTACTCAACATCCAGGATCGCTCTTCACAGATATATGCCTATATATATACTTGAAACACCTGCATTTTATTATGCGCCTATATTGTAGGTAGATGTTTACAGTTCTGTTATAGGTATATACAAACTCCGTATAGTGTAACTTGTGCAAAAAAGAAGCGACTGGAAAGAACCTCCAGCCCCGACAGACGTTTCAAAAATCCTTCCTTCAACTACCAGTTACCCCTGACACATTCGGGAACTGGGTACCTTTTGTACGGCTTTTACATACAAAAGGTACCTAATTCCAACATTTATTGCTGAGTGTGTGAATTATCATGCGCACCAACACAGGGGTCATACTACCCCGTACGCCATTCACCTTTTAGACTTCTCCTGACACTCCTCTAACACGTCTGATACACCGAGCAAGCCCCTTCATCCCCCATATGCCTGCTCGCATAGGGCCCAGACACTAGTGGGCGTTCCAGCCCGGGGAATTTCTTTTGTTCCTTGCAGGGCAGGGATGGGCTGATGTATTTTTGGACAAGTGTGCGGCTAGTGGGCTAGTGCTAGTGCTAGTGATGGTGGTTGTACTCCGCGTACTCCGTAGCGTCTTGTGAAGAAGCACTCCGTACATAGTCTAAGGATACCGGTCGATAGGTACAGTTCAACGGGGTCAATTATTACTGAGCCATCCTATAGGAGTCTTTCTTTCTTGTTTGGTTCTGTGCTCCATTTCTTCATGTGGGACTTCATGCAGACTCCATGCAAATGGGTAATTATCCACTTGGCTCCATTAAGGTCAGCGGGGATTGTCGGGAGTTTCATATTCGAAGGGGCCAAGATGCAGACGGGTGCTAGCTTGGTAGTTAGATGATGAGTGACACGGAATAATGGACCGGATTATGCCAAGCTCCACAAGTTACAAGCTCCATGCGTGTACGGAGTACGGAGCACATATGTTGTAGTATGCTGTAGGGAGTTAATGTATGACGGGTATATCGTACATGTATATTTTCCTGCAGTGAAGATCACCCCGGGATTTCGGGGTTTGGCATACGACCACAGTAAATCTAACAGAAGCAAAGAGATGCGAATGCGTGTGCTCCGTAGACTTGGATCTATTCACCATGCACCTGTGCCTTCGGAGAAAATGTGACCGTTTCGGAGTGACATGTCATATAAACATGACTCGTGCATATCCAAAGTTGAAGTATCGACTCGCCGTTTCCAATTCAATTTCTTATCGACCACAACGGCGTAACGTATCATATAATAAAGATTCGTGCATATCCAGAGTCGAAGTGTCGAATCACCGTTTTTAATTAAATCTGTCGATCACAACGGTGCAGAGCACGGACAGCCCGGGGAGAACCTTAGAAGGGAAAACGTACACTAAAGCAGAGAATACGGATTAGGGGGCTTCGTTTAGACTTTCAAAAACGATGCGGTGAACATGAACCGGGCCGAAGCAGGTTTTTGATTCCTCTTTTCTCTGTCATTTTCCTCGTCCCTGGTACTCGCTGTCGATCATTGACGATCGCGACTTTCCTAATTTGGAAAATATTCGGCTGTATAGCGTGCGGGTCGGTGATCGAAGAGCCAATGAGATTGCACATGTAGAGAAGTGCATACAATTTACTCCGTGTACTATAATATATCACCTAGGTACGTTGTATGAGTCGTAAGCGTGAGGCGTCCCACGGAGAAATACAATGATGAAGAAACCGCGGAGATATTCGGCTAATCCATCAAACAGAATAATCAGTCTGTCGATCGCTCGCGGCAGGATCCTTAGCTTTTGGAGTCCCCGTACAAGCTAGACTGTGGACCCGGGAAGGGTTGTTATGAAGGGCCTGACAGCTAGAGGCTAGAGTGGAGTCTTTCTTTCCGCATGAAGTATGTTAGCTCCAACAATGGAGTTCAAGGACATGGAGGATACGGAGTACATACGCTTGTTGTAGGGCCAGGGGTCGCTAGGGGAACCAAGTCTTTTTCCCGATGGCGATTACGAATTGTAGTCATAGCCGTGCGTGCTATGGTGAGATGGGGTTTTGTCGGGGATGGAAATGCAGACTCCCCCGTTGCTTAGGGGGTTTGAGCAATCAATGAGAATGACGATATTTCAACGCTGGATACGGAATATAACGTGTGGTGTCTCGTTGTGCGATACGGGTAACTCCTGTGAGATGGGCTGAAGCTGGTACCTGGACGAGGTCCTGGGATGCTGATACTGCACATAGTAAGCTGCTTCTAGGGCTGAGGGGACCCCGTATAGATCAGGGAATATGCATGAAGGTAGGATCTGATGTATCCCACTAGATCTATATAGCGGCCCTGCAAGGTGCGAGAACAAGTGGTGCGTTGTACATGTATGCAATTGCTTTTTCCGGAACTCTATAGCGAACTTGACATTCTTGCATGATTCATGTCTTGTTATGACAATATCCATTGTGATCGTTAGTTACTGCTAGTGCGCGCTACGTTGGGGTACCTGGCAATAGTCGCCATAACCCTATTGTTGTTCATTGCCACATGGGCCCACTATACCCGAAGTCCTGTCATCTCCGACGTTGAATGCTCAGGTGGACACGGGAGGATCGGATTACTCCGTACATTCTGTACTTCGTATTCTCACATTTTCAGCTACAGCATGTCATATAAAATGAGATTGGGTTCTCAGCCTCTCATTCGCTTAGGTAGGAGGCTCTCCCAGAAATGAATGGGTGCTCTTCCACGGGTGAGAATCTGACAAGGGGATTGATTGGAGGATCCAGAGTTGGTCAATAAGTGGTTCAGATCAGCCCTGGAGGAAGGTACGGGTGCGCGTCACATAGGGGGCCACCTGGCCACCTAAGCGAAAGCTGATTGGGGAAATTGATATAATTTGAGATATTTGTCTCAGATGTTATAGTGTTCCAAGGTTCGAAATGGTGCAATATGTATACATAAAGTTTCCAGAAACTGGAAAATGGGGACCGGCTACCCGTAGCATGGCATTTCTGCGCCACAGGCTTATCCTCGTGTGCCCCTGGGACCTGTGGAACGGCTGAGGAACGTGTGGAAAAGGATGTTATGCGCTAACAGCTGCACTACCGAATGTGCCCCGTAGTATTAGCGGGTCATACTTAAATGAGATATTCAGATATCAGATATCATAATTACAAATACTTCCCGAGGCACTTAAAATTGTATACATATACCCTGCGTGCATCTGGGGCAAACTTCTTTCTAGGAATGAGTCGAGGCAAAAATCAATAATTGTACAAGAAAGGAATGGCGCTAAAGGCTAACTGAGACCCCCGCCGCCCGAATCCATGGAACCACATTCAATGATTGGCTGCCCACAACCAATGAGGCCTGAAACGAGGTGCGAGCGGGGCACTTTAGCGTGCCGATCGCTGGAACATTGTTCTGTTTTTTTCCCGTGGGGCGCGATTGCGATGGGGTTTCCTTTTTTTCCTTTCTCCGAATAAGGGGGAAGACCGTCTTTGAATAATTCAATAAGGGTATACGGAGTACACAGTACAATAACTGCCTACAATCAATGTATGTGAATAGGTTACTCCGTATAGCGTTTAAAATAAGAGGAATAGCCTAAATAAGGTACAGGGGTCTTTACAATGCAACCCCAAAAAGAAAAGTGTAATCAGGTAAGATTGTAAGATTTGTATACAATTGCAGCTGCTCCATAAATTATTCGGTAGTCGACCCCGAATGCTCCCAAGTCCCCACTGACTCGGATGGAATAATTACTCCTGATTCTCTCTCTCTCTCTCTCTCTCCTGGCCTCTACGGGTGATTACCTTTCATTCTTTTGCTTCTCTTTTACTTCCCCTGCGCCAATGCGGTATGAGCACTGATCGCATATCTGATTCAAACGGGTAAGTTGGAAACCCACCCTTTCCATTGTCACGGGGGCCCGTCGAGTTGCGCATGCAGTCGTACAAGCCCCCAAATTTCATTCAAGTCAGATTTCACCCGCAGAATCGTGTCAGACTGACATTCCTGGGAGTACAGGATGATTTAGAAATTTCGATTTCTACCCAGCGCCATCCCGTCCAACTCGAGGTCTGCGAAGGAACACAGAAAAGAGGCAGACTAAAGCCCTCGAGTCCTCGAGCCCTCGACCTAAATATACCTGGGCTACACAATGCAATCCATCAAAGTACCCGACTTCCTGGATACCGGGGCCGCGTCTCGTTCGCGCAGCCCCAGCGTCGTTTCTACCGATTCGCAGTTTTCTCGAGTCAACCTCATGTCACCACCGTCCGTGACCCCGTCCCCAGCGTTCATCTCGCCATCCGCAGCTTCGGAGATCATCTCTGCCGACCAGGAGTTCAACGCCGCCGATTTTGTCGCTGAGGACGAGGAAACCGGCGCCGGCGCCACAGCGCTGGTGACCCCGGCCGCGCTATCGCTCCTGAACGGATTCCTCGATAACCTCTTGTTTAACATCCTCGCTTCGTCCAAGTCGACTCAGCTCGCATGCATTCGACCCGCCATGGCCGAGGTGCTAAAGCCCCGCCTGGCCAAGGAAGTCGTGGCCTCAGCTGAAGAAGAGTTGAGCGAATATATGGGTGGAGCGGACGATGAGCAGACAGAATTCCGCGGTGGCCAGGAACCCGGCGGCGATTTTGATCTAGTACGCTCATGGAAGTTAACCCGTCTACGCTGCATGGTCTACACACGACTGGGCGATATGGAAGAGGATGACGAAGACGAGTTTATCGCACAAGATAGACTTGGAGAAACCGATGGAGCACCCCGCAGATTTACCAGCCATGTCGACAATATTACACCGGCAGCATCTATTTTCCTTACCTCGATCATCGAATACATTGGCGAGCGCGCACTCGTCATTGCCGGCGAGACATCGCGGTCTCGTTTGTCCGCACAGCTCAATAATGGCGGCGATGAGTTGAATGGATCTGGAGAACGAAAAAGAATCGACCGACTTGTGGTGGAGGATCTCGATATGGAGAAGTTGGCCCTGAATGCAACCTTGGGTCGCCTGTGGCGAACGTGGAGGCAGCGCAGACGCGGAACCACTCTTTCTCGAACACTATCTCGTGAATCGTTCCGCCCACGTGGATACTCCCTGGCAAACAGCCGAAAGAGCAGCATTGTGACGATTGAGGAACCAGTGACTCCCAAGGAGCCTCTCCCCGTGGCGAATTCTCCGCCTTTCGACCCTGCCACTGTCCCCTTGCCAATGAGTGATTACGACGTTCAAGAGATCGAGGTCCCGGGCTACATTGGCGATCTAGATGGGGAGGTGCAAACCATGCAGGCTGTTATCGCTCACAAGGTGCGACCACGTAGTCTGATGGTGTTTTCGTCACCCTCCCTTGTGCCAAAATCTCCAGGTTCAGTAAACAGCTCGCCCGTGAGTGCGTCAGCTATTGAACCGGGCAAATCATTCCGTCATGTTCGTACGAGGTCTCTACCTAATGAGGCGGCCACACTCAACTCCGCTGAGGAGGAGCCAGAGTCGCCAACAGACCACCCATCGCCCACCGCATCGGAGAAAAAGCAACTAGAGACTATGTACGAGGACGATGAATCAGCAGAATATGTGGATGCAGCCGAAACTACTACACCTGGCATTGCTGTCACGACAGAACACGAAAAGACACCTGCAGAAGCTTCCGAAAATGCGAGAATGTCGATCTTGCATGAAGAAGAAGAGGACACGCCTCCTGTCAGCGAGACGGTTGCATCCTTGCGAGCTATCGCACAAGATGAAGACGCTATGACCGATCAATCCAATAGTGCTCGCGTCTCTATTGTATCATTGGGCGATCGGCCGAATCAGAAAGACCCAGAAGTGATTGAGGGCACTGGATTATGCGAAAAACCTAAATTGACTTCGACGGTACAACGACCAAAACGACAATCCTCCAGGGATGTCAGCCTACTGAATGCAAGGTCGATCTCTGAACAGACTAGCGATTCTGGAATGCAAGCCGTTGCGGAAAATCAGCCTTTAACGCAAGGGGTTGAGACCACGCCGGCTCCACCCGCACCCCCCATCGAGGCTGTCACATCTTCTATCGATCACGATGCGACCGATGATCTGAATAACATGGCCACGACCGCGACCCCTCCGGCTCAGCCATCAGAGGCACACACCGAAACGGCAAAATCTTCAAAATCCCTCCCCGTCGATATCACTCGCCCGACTTCTAGTTCAGGTAATTCGCAGCGATCGAAAACTCGCCCCAGACCTGCTCCTTTGGAGGTCACAGCCAGCAACCGAGGCTCCCCCGCCTCCGCCTCCGCGTCCGCGGTCGAACGAGCCGCTGTTCAGCGCATGTCTCGACCGTCGACGTCGACGGCTTCATCTATCATCACTAAAACCCGTCGGTCTGGGAGCTTCGGCAGTGCACGCGAGAATACGCGTCCAGTAACTGCTGGCTCTACCACATCGCACGTTTCTAGCAAACTGAAGGGTCTCATGGGTCGACCACTAGGTGAATCTGGTTCGCCCCGCATGCGCAGTTCGTCTGAAACCAGTCGCGCATCTGGGAGCGTAGACTCTGTAGACGATGATATTGCCGATTTGGATAAGTTGATCAACAGTGATGAGACTATCCATTACACCCTTACTCCGCGAAGTGTCAGGGAGATGACCTTACCTGACATGCCTAGCCGATCAGTTCCTCGATCAGAGACCGCAGGTGTCTCCGACCTGGCTGAATTCTTAAATACCACCGCGCCACCGGACGAAGAAAAACACCGCCCTCAAGCCTCAGTTTCCTCAAAGGCAACTGGGGAGATGACTCCAATCTCGCACACCAGATCCATTGAGTCACCTAAGCACATCCCGCTTACTACGCGCTTGACCAACATGTCATCAACATCGAGGTCTAGCAAGGTTGGACAGGCGCGGGACGCGCGAATCTCACCCTCAGAGTCGACACGCGACTTCGCGGAATTCATGAGATCGACTGGCCCTGCTAGTGGGCCAAACGAGTCTAAGACCTCTATTTCTGCCGAGAGCACGCGTCCTATTCGTCCTCCCTCAACTCTCTCCACTGCCTCCCGTGGAAACCGACCTAAGCTTCAAGCTCGATCTGCCGAGACGGGAGGATCTCAGACTTCGGATCTCATCGACTTCATTCGTGAGGGACCTCCTATGCCTGCAGGTGCGCACCGAATCCCTCGGACAGTCGCACCTTTCCGCAACACCATTGACTCGGATGATCTTCATCTGGATAACACTACGTCCAACTCTTTCGTGAGCACTGTTAATGGATCTACGCCCAATAAGTCCTTGACATCTCTTGGTTCGCGGTCCGGCTTGCTGGATTCAAACCGAACCAAGGCTACAGCCTCGGGAAGCGCCACAGACTTCGACGAGCCCCAGCCTGTTCGGAAGCAACGCCGTGCCCCAGATCCTTACGCCATTGACGACGACGACGATGACGCCCTTCTAGAAGAGCTTCTGGAAAAAGAACAAAATCCCAAGCCTAAGCGCGAAGAAGAGAGCCTGATGGATTTCCTGCGCAACGCTCCTCCTCCCCCATCCTCTGAACAAACCCCACAGCCATTTGCAATCAGTGCTCCTGCATCAAATGGTCTCTCCGGCGCATCGGGCATGAAGGCACGTCTGCTTCGCACCTCTCAAAACTCCTTGCGCACACAAAACGCCCCCACCAAGGTCCAATCCAATTACTCTGCCAAGGTGGGCCAGGAGCGCAACACTGGCACCATGCCTTCCATCTCAAACCGCCAGACCGACACCGGTGATTTGGCGGATTTCCTCCGAAACACCGGGCCTACTCCGGCCCCCAATCGATCTTCACCAATGGGCTCTAAGGCGAAGGACGGTGGCTTTTCCCGTTTCTTTGCGCGCCGAAAGAAGGTCGAGGCCTAACGGTTTGAAGTATCCTGACGACATTCTCGACTAATGTCTTGCTTTGCTGAGCGTTCTAATTCATCTAACGATCTACATATCATGTCCATCGCTTCGGCCTTTCTTGTTTGTGCAACAGCACTGCCATCGCTATCATTCCCTTTCTTTTCACTTTATTCACATAGAGTCACGTCCTCTTTTCCTTATTGTTTACTATCCCTACGGCCGGGTGGCTTTTTCCTATCTTTTCTTGCGCTTTTGTGCGCCACATTATTTTATACCTTTCTGCGTGCGACTAAACGATTAATACTGACTTCGGGTTTTCTATTTTGTCTCTTTGCTGGGACGTCGCTTTGATTGCTTTCGTGGATTTCGAGATACCATGTCTATTCTATACTTGGGCTATTTTTCAATGCCCTGAGACTCAGAAACCATTTCATTCTTCTGTGAACTCCATAAGTCCAACACGTAGTAATAACCCGACTTGCGTAAATACAAAACAATTAGACCCAACAATATTTGCTGCGTGAAAGAAGAATCCCTCAAAGTATAGATCGCAGACTGTGGCACCGGAAGAAAGTTAATCCCGCACTCCCCTTACCAGGTGTCATCAACAGCAAGCATCCGTGTTTACAACCGCCAATTCCACGCTGCAACAATGGGCACCTCACCAATCACGCTGAGGACCATCCTTGGCTTTCTATTTGTCTTCGCTCAGCTCGCCAGTGCCCTAAAATTCGACCTCGTCGCCACCTCCGGCGGCGGCAAGAACGAGCGATGCATCCGCAACTTCGTCTCCAAGGACCAGCTCGTCGTTGTCACTGCCATCGTTGGTGGCTCGAAGGGTGATGGCCAGAAGGTCAACATTCATGTACGTGGAACTATTTCTGGATGTGGATGGGATTTCGCCCTTGGTCTGCTGGGACTTGGGAGCCAAAGCCGAATTATTGAATTGTGGACCGCGACTAATTCTTCTTTTTGTCTATATAGATCAAGGACGCTATGGGCAATGACTACGGTCGCCCTAAGGACGTCGTCGGCGAGACACGTCAACTTTTCACTTCGCCCGCGGACACGGCTTTCGACGTCTGCTTTGAAAACCAGCTTGTCGGCCACAGTAAGTGGTAGTCCTCGAATAACACACAATTCGCCGAGGAAAATGCCGGAGTTAAAGATAACGTGATACTAAAACAACACCACCCCATCAGACACCATCCAGAACCCCTCCCGCCCCATCGAACTTGACGTCGACATTGGCGCCGACGCTCGCGACTGGAACAGCATCCAATCGCAGGAGAAGCTCAAGCCCGTTGAGACAGACCTCCGCCGCATTGAGGAGATGGTTGCCGATATCGTGACCGAGATGGAGTACCTGCGTGCGCGTGAGCAGCGTTTGCGTGATACCAATGAGAGCACCAATGAGCGCGTGAAGTGGTTCGCTTTTGGCACCATGGGTATGCTTATCGGGCTTGGTGCTTGGCAGGTTGTTTACCTGAGGGCTTACTTCAGGTACGTCGAATTGTGGTTGTGGTTGAAGGTGGAAATGGTTACTGACTATTTGGTTCTTGCAGATCTAAGCACCTTATTTAGATTTACTAGTCCATGGAATGGTTGCATCTTTGATGGTTCTTTTTTTGGTTTTGCAGCGGTTGCATTGCAAATCCTTTTGCTCTAATGTCGAGTGGCATTCTGTTCAACAGTCATGATCTCAATGATATAAAATGTACACCATGCTTTCTGCAGCCTGGCGCTAATAATATTTCTGTTTCTCGCATGTGATACCTTCGGGATGGTTGGTTAGCTGGACTTCACTGTGCTCCTTTTTGCCCAGTGAAGTATTACCCGAGTGTTCCTAGATTATTTAGTATCTACCTATGCTGGCATAGCACTGCCTACGTAGTAGGTACCTTGGTAGGTAGCCCTGGAGAGCTTTGTATTTCTGCATGAGGTCAGTGTATACATCTAGATCGAAATCTTGCAGAGGGATTCCGGTGAAACCAAAACAACAGGCAGGCCAAAGCAGCGAACGAAAAGAGTGCGAACTCGAAGGCCTAAATGGCCCCAATAAACACATAGAATCTAAAGAATTGCGCTGTGTCGACAAGTGTGTAATCCACGGCCTCTCAGTGGGATGCTTAGCATTGCAAACAGAACAAACACCGGGCATTGCAGGAGCTTTTCGGTTCCCCGGGCTATTACACCGGATGATGTCAAAGCCGAGCATCAAACGCCAAACTCCTCATCCCTAGAGAGAAAAAGCAAAGTCCCGACTCCCTATAGGATACTGTACAGCAAGATGTCTGCTCCACGTATACTCCATCGCGTCGCGCGACCAGTGCCATCATCCATAAGCACAATCACAAGACTAAACCGCCAATTCGGAACAACAGCTCTACGCCTCAAAGATGGCAGCGACGAAGCTTCCCCGGAGGTAAAGGCGCACCGCGCAAACCAGGCCAACAAGGCCCCGAACCAATTCGTGCCCAACACAACCTCTACCATGACAAAGGACTTCGTCAATGTCGGCCAGAAGCCCGCGCCGCCGGAGATGCTGAATTCAGCCAATCCCAACTACAGACCGTCCGATCCGTACCCCGGAAGGATTGAGCATTTCACCGGTGGTCGCCAGGATAACGGGGCGCAGAAGCCCGAGCTTGGCGTTGGTGAGATGGAGGGTATTACGTTTAAGGTTGAGCCTTTGAAGAGAGTTGGGGAGGAGCTAGCCACGAAGAGGGCACGCCTGCTATGTTCGTACCCATTCCCATGCATGCTTGCACCTCGGTCACAATGCCAAGGCCGAGGAATTGACGCATAAATATGCCCAGAACCATTCAAGCTAATCAATTCCACCGCAGACCAAAGCCGCAAACGCGGAATTTTGGAATCGGACCTACTGCTCTCGACCTTCGCAGATGTCTACCTGGGCAAGATGAACTACGATCAGCTCGTCGAGTACGACAGCTTCCTCGACGAAAACGATTGGGACATCTACTACTGGGCGACACAGGACTCACCAGAGGAGATCTCACCCTCCACTCCTAAGGAGGATACCATCACCGAAACTTGGAAGGAGAGCGGTGCCAAGAGCGGTGAATGGGCGCAGACCATTGGCGCTTTCAGGGCAGCTTACCGGCCTGTACCGTCGCGCTGGCAGAACTCTGAGGTCCTCGCGCTGCTCAGAGAGCATGTTCGCGATAAGAGTGCTACTGGCTTTGAGAAGGCCAAGAATAAGAAGACTGGTGGTGGTGGTGGCTTGGGAAGAATGCCTGATGTCCAGGTTTTTAATTCGTAAGGGGCATGTGGAAGGGATTGAACTCGGGTTGGTCGATTTCAAAACTGTACTATAGTTGTCATAGTGGTCATATTGTCCATAGAAGGCATGTATTAAGAATGTTGTATATTTGATTGTACTGGGATCAATGGGTGTGGAATTCACAGATTGGGGGAGACGACCAAAGTCAGTACTAGTTTCGAATATGACAGAGAAAATCTGAATGCAAATGGACATTCAATTCTCTATCTTCCAAATACGTCGTCGAGGCCCTGATCTGGTCTGTATAGATGCAAGTCATGTGACCACTTCGCTTAGTATTAGGGCTCCACGGAACCACACAAGGAGAGCAGCGAAGCGGCTTAGGGCTTGAGCGGGCACGTCTGCCTCCCATCTCGATTTTACCTCCCCCCTAGAGTCAACGACAATCTCCGCCCATCCCTCTCTCTCCTTCATTGTCTCATTCCCATAATGGCTGAGCAGCTGGTTCTTCGCGGCACCCTTGAGGGCCACAATGGCTGGGTTACTTCCCTCGCCACCTCCCTGGAGAAGTAAGAACGACCTATCCCGATCGGGGATTGAATTTTTGAAGGGACAAAATTCTGACTGGAATGTTTGATAATAGCCCCAACATGCTGCTGTCCGCTTCCCGCGACAAGACCCTGATCATCTGGAACCTTACCCGTGATGAGCAGGCCTACGGTTACCCCAAGCGCAGCCTCGAGGGTCACTCGCACATCGTCTCTGACTGTGTACGTTTTCCTTCTCCCGAATGAACCACGAAACCATTGGATGCGACAGATGGATTTGGATGGCGCATTTCGAAAATGAAAATAAAAAGATGGGAATGGTTTTGGCTGACCGATGGTCTTGTCTGCGTTATAGGTGATCTCCTCCGACGGTGCCTACGCTCTGTCCGCCTCGTGGGATAAGTCTCTCCGCCTCTGGGAGCTCTCCACCGGTAACACCACCCGCACTTTCGTCGGCCACACCAACGATGTTCTGTCCGTCTCGTTCTCCGCCGACAACCGTCAGATCGTCTCCGGTTCCCGTGACCGCTCCATCAAGCTGTGGAACACCCTCGGTGACTGCAAGTTCACCATCACCGACAAGGGCCACACTGAGTGGGTTTCCTGCGTTCGCTTCAGCCCCAACCCCCAGAACCCCGTCATTGTCTCCGCTGGCTGGGACAAGCTCGTCAAGGTACGCTATCGACTCCGAATTTCCCTGCAGAATCTCCTCCCCGCCTTGCTTTGCCCGCGTGATGTTTGCATAAACGTATTTGCTACTTCAGAGCCCTTCGGGGCCATGAGACAATTTTCACCCAATGCCTGATGGGCACAGCAACGATTTCTTTTGGTTTTATTGAATGAGAGAAGGATTGGAAAAAATTTTCCTTGACACTTGACATTCTTTATGAGGGTATCGACGCTAACATTTGATCCGCGTCTAGGTTTGGGAGCTCGCTTCCTGCCGTCTCCAGACCGACCACATCGGTCACACCGGATACATCAACACCGTCACCATCTCCCCCGACGGATCCCTCTGCGCCTCCGGTGGCAAGGACGGTACCACCATGCTCTGGGACCTTAACGAGTCCAAGCACCTCTACTCTCTCTCCGCTGGCGATGAGATCCACGCTCTCGTCTTCTCCCCCAACCGCTACTGGCTGTGCGCTGCCACCAGCAGCTCCATCACCATCTTCGACCTCGAGAAGAAGAGCAAGGTTGATGAGCTCAAGCCTGAGTTCGTTGAGAAGGGCAAGAAGAGCCGTGACCCCGAGTGCATCAGCTTGGCCTGGTCCGCTGACGGCCAGACCCTGTTCGCCGGTTACACCGACAACAAGATCCGCGCCTGGGGTGTTATGTCGCGCGCATAGATTTGAGTGGTTGTATCGGAGCTTGAGGAGCCTCTTTTTGATCTATTGACAAGGGAATTGAAAAAAAGTTCAAAAGATATGGCCAGAAGAGCATTGGTTTGGGATGTATGAGCCACGAGCAATGAAGCACTTCTCGCCGGGACTGAGGTGTCCCCGGCCTGGAGGTTTTCTGACATGTCTAGCCTACTTGATCCGCATGGAAAATGTATGGAATCTTGTACAAGACATGTGATGTTCTAATACCAGTTAAGGCATCAAAATGTTTCCTATTTTTCTTCTAAAGATACCTTGTAAAACCATCGTACCGTATGTCCGTTAGGTTGTACGTCTTTCCTCTCGTTTGTGCTCCCACTTGTGCTATCTATGTACAGAGTAGGGTAATGCTGCATACATTGTACCTAAGTATGGTATGTATGACGAGGAGAGTCAAATCATACAAAAATGGTTTGAGATTTCTATAGTACATCAGGCTGAACAGAGACGCCTTCACGGTTCTACCCATTATTTCTTTCCAAGTCTCTTCAAGGCCTCGTTGGCCATCATACTCCCCTCCTCATATCCAATTCCATCGGCCAACGCCTTAGCCTCGGTGTACCGCTTCTTAGCAACCTCTGGTTTCTTTTGAAGCTCAGCCAACTCGCCCAGGTTATACGTCGCAACCACGCAGGTAATGTCACACTCCTCGTCCCGTATCGGGGGTTGAATGTGCGCCGCAACTTCAATGGCCTTCTCCGCCCATTTCTGCGCAGCCTCAACAGTCTGCTCCGCTGTAACAGGCTGCTGTGGCTGGGACTTAGGGGGTAGTTGAACCTGGCCAACCAGAGCGGTAGCGACATCGTTCAGCAGCACCACCTGTTTGCAAGATATGGAAGTTCCCTCGGCAGCGCGGATCAAATCCAATGCGCGCATATATAGAGGCATGGCAAGCTCATACCGCTCCTTGGCGGTATAAGTAGCAGCAAGCTCAGCCAACGCCGTCGCGATTTCAGTGAGATTCAGCCATGCCTCGCCGTCTGACCCCTCGCCACTGCTAGAGCTGCCAACAGGAAGTCCCAGCCTCTGACGACGGTGCATTTCCTTCAGACAGATCTCCACAGCAGCGACCTGCGCAGCCTCGGCTTTCTTCTCGTCCTGTATATAATCGCTGGAGTAAAGCTCGCCAAGCTTCATCGCAATTCCAACGACCTTCTTGAGCGCTCTATCTCGCTGACGAGCCTCGTACTGCGCCATTGCTTTCAGATCTTCTTCGGTTTCCTGAATCGCCTCGGTGTCGACCTTGACATTGGCCGGGGTCTTCTGCACCTGCGTCTGCGCTTCCTTCACTTTATCGGCCGCAGCAGCAGCGTTACCTACTGTGACTTCCTCCACCCACGCCAGAGTCTCGTTCTTCGTTCGCTCCAACACATCAATCGCCGGCTTCACAAGTCCAGCTTTCTCCAGCATCATAGCAACCTGCAGCTTGATCCCAAGAATCTCGTCCGAGTATGGGTGTATGCCCATCTCGAATGCTATATGCAGAGCCTCTCTGTACGCCTTCATAGCCTTGGCCGGGTTGAGATCGATTTCGGTGTAATAGACAGCCGTGCGGAGAGCGTCGGCCACCGGCGGCGGGAATTTGTGGTACTGTGGCCCGACCCGTGTCACTTCCACATAGGAGATGTAGGCGAAGATGAAGGCACCACCAACAACTGAGATGATTGCTAGTGGCATGAGGATGGGGTTCTTGCGCCAGATTCCTTTAGATGCTTCGCGGTATTTGCGGCTGATTTTCTGCATGATCGTGAGGTGCCGTGTACCGGATATGTAGGGGCTTGTAAGTGGTTTGCCATTGTTGAAGCGGGATTGGAGGGTTGGCCGGGTGGTGCTGTTGATGTATATTGAGCGGGCGAGACTCTTTGGTTGTGGTTGTAGAAGTTTTGCGGCATGCGCGCTCGTGCGCCGTGATGCTGCGCGGAACATTGGGAACGTGTGAGTGGAGTATTTGAATGAGATCTCAGTTCTTGATTTTTATCAGCAACTGGTTGTCTGATACAACCTCGCAAATTGACTTAGAAAATGGAGAGAGAGAGAGAGACGGAGAGGGTATATGGTGAGTGGTTGATGGGAGAGCCCTCGATTTTCTGGTGGTCCAAGCTCCGCTCCGCCATATGACGTCGCCCGCTGGAGGACCTTCCCACCCATTCTGTCTGGAAAATACACTGGTTTGATCAAGCATTGCTCGTGGAGATCTCTTCATTCAGTAGATATACTAGCTCACAGTGACAATGTGTGGGCGATATGCTTTGGGCGTGGTATGTTACGGTTCCTCTATCTAGCCTATTCGCCAGCTGACCATCTCAAGCGCTTGGCGTACATCCGAGACCGCCTGCAAGAACAAGGCATGCAAGTGGATGAAGCACCAGACGATGATGCAGTCAGAGAGACATACAATTTTGCACCGGGCAACTTCGGTGCCGTCTATCGCGCTGATATCACCGATAAAGGGAGCTACGATGCTCAGCAAGATGTTGATAGCGAACACCAAAAACAAGATTCGGAAGAAGCAAAAGATGATGTGAACCCAGATACCGAGCCAGTAGACAACGCGGCTATCAAATACAAACTCCAGAGCATGAAATGGGGCCTCATCCCATTCTGGACGAAGCGCCAGCCGGATTACGGATCCATGATGCGCACGATTAACTGTCGCGATGATTCCTTGGCCAAAGAGTCGGGGATGTGGACTACCATGAAGCGACGAAAGAGGTGTGTTGTCGTCTGCCAGGGCTTTTACGAGTGGTTGAAAAAGGGGCCCGGGGGCAAGGAAAAGGTTCCACATTTTATCCGGCGCAAAGATGGGGAGCTGATGTGCTTTGCTGGACTATGGGACTGTGTTTCCTATGAGGGCATGTGCAGGCCTTTCTGATATAAGGACTAAGACTAATCGGGCTGACGAAATAATTTGCACAGGTTCTGACGAAAAGCTCTACACGTACACGGTGATCACAACCTCTTCTAATCCCTACCTGAAGTTCCTGCATGAACGTATGCCCGTGATACTAGAACCCGGGAGTGAAGCGATGAATAAATGGCTGGACCCCCGCCAAAAGACCTGGTCAAAAGAGCTTCAATCGATTCTCAAGCCCTATGAGGGCGAACTGGAGTGCTATCCTGTACCCAAGGAGGTTGGGAAAGTTGGAAACAATTCCCCAAACTTCATTGTTCCTGTCGACAGCAAGGAAAACAAGAGCAACATTGCAAACTTCTTTGCCAATGCGAAAACGCAGGAAAAATTAGATCCCTCCCCAAAGAAGGAGCCTGTGTCGCCGAAAGTGAAGACGGACCAAGCCGAGCACCGCGCTACTGAGGTTTCAGAATGGACCGAGGACAATGCCCCAAAACCGGTGCCAGCTGGCAAGAGGGAGCATACTCCAGAAGCTCCTGCTGACGCCGAGGAAAGTAAGAAGCGAAATGTCAGTACGGATCCAACGGAGCCATCGCCGCAAAAGAAGAAGTTGCGCAGTGCTACCTATAATAGCCCTATGAAGAAGTCTGGAGGAACCAAGGCAGCAGATGGATCACAACGAATTACGAGTTTCTTCTACAAATGATACATGTAATAGTCAAATGGATCTTTTTACTTTCGACCGATATATATTTTTCTTTTTGTCAAGCAGGGATGAGAACGTCACGACCAAGCTGGATTTACTAGGTGACATCCATATCCAATGTGTCGTTCAAACCCAGCTTCATAGAATAGAAAACTCAATTGACTTGGAAAATGCGTTGAGTCGATAACAGTCCAATGCAAAAGGACTGTGGTTAAAGAAAGCTGGGCAAAAAGTTCAACAGCAACCGAATGCAGGGTTGAAAGAAAGAGTAGAGCACTGAGTTCACTGTTGAGGAAGGATATATATTCTACATAGGATTCTGTGACAATGTACACTAATTTCGAAGAGATCACTTCTCAAGCTCTCGTAGCTTCCGGACCAGCTTCTCTCTGAGGAAAGGACTCAACCCGAAACTATAGAATCGATCAACATTGATCCTAGTATGACCAAATCTAGGAAGGGGATACTTACATTCCATCTCGGGTTAGGATACGATATGTACCTGCTAAGTATTAGCTTGGCCTGTTGAGTCTTATATAGTCGGAAAACATACCACTTGGCTGATAATTGCCATTGTCTCCAACGAACTGACCGTTGGCATCCACTTCAAGACTTCCGAACATATCCTCGGGCCTGTCTGGCATCAGTATAAATCTCACGGAGTAAAACGTGCTTCTTGAAACACAGGCAAGCCCCTACCAAGCAATCCGCCCATAGTCAGGCGGCCGTCTGCCATCGGAGATATGAATCCAGCCACCACGTCCACCAGAGCCCGCACCACCCTGACCGCTAGCACCACTGCTCGAGTCGTCTCCACGACGTTTTCCGCGTCGGCCCGTTAACAACACACCGCCTGAGTTCAGGTTCGCCCCGGCCACAGACACCATGACCTGCGCTTGAGACTTGGCATCGGGGTCTTCATGTGCGTATTCCGAGAGCACATCTTGTACTATATTCAGGAATTTTGGGTTTTCTTTGAAGGTGTCTGTTGTCGGTGGCAGTTGAGTTGCGAGTCCGATAGCCAGGTCTGGGTTGACAGGCTCGGAGGGCAATAGTGACAACACGTGGGTTCCACTTGGTTGTTCATTTGGGAACACGTACTATCAAGAATTTAGCTTCAATGATGGCTCTGTAAGGTGGCGCAATAGCATACTATGTACGGAGACCCTTCCAATGTCGATACACAACGGAATTGGGTCCATTTGGGAAGAACCCGGGCCTGTCGGCCAAATGCTCTTGCTGCAAACATTGGGGGTGTAAGTATATCAAGGTACTTGGCAGTGAGTAATTGAGCAACTAGGTATGAGGTCGGATATGATTACATTCGAGAGAGCTGGATCATAGCTTGATTGGAATGGCAGGCGGTTTCGAAGGCGGTAGATATATGCCGGAAGAAAAGTGGACCCAGTGTGCTAGCTCATGCCAATTTTACCAGGCAAGAAATACGGACGGGCTTACCTTTCCCCGGAGCCATCCCGAGGTCCCGAGGCAGCAAAGTATATTAGTCATCACATTTATACTGGCCCAATTTGGAAGGTTGTCCATAAAATTGTGAGGTCGGGTAGGTGCGGCCATTGAAAGTTTCCGACCAGAAGTGGCGGGCCTTAGAAGCACGTCCACTATATTGGAATGATAAACATAAGTGAAAGATCTGTCACAGACTCAATCTTGGAATTGATCTATTGTTGAGGCTACGAGACAAGAGAGATGGAGGGAAAATCGTGAAGAAGAAGAGAGGTGATGATGCACCTATGGAAAGGCGGTATATAAGCCTACAAAATAACAAACGAGACAAACTAGGCAAATACTCAGTCTGCACACAGAGACAAACGCATACCCTGCACACATTGCATGTATGCATGTATGACAACATCTATTCTCGTTAATGGCTAACAGATTAGATACAGCAAAGACATCCATGGATGCAATATCCGTCATAATGTGCATAGGAGAGCCGAAGACCGACGATATTCTAGTTGAAATCTATTTTCTTGACTAAAGAGGGTGGATTTGATGAGGAGCTGTCCAGTGGTATGAATCCATCTCCTGGTTATTGTAACCCCAAAAGGAGGCGTCGCCAGTCCCTAGTTCTTAGAGACCCCTAGACTTAATTGCAGGTTCCTTCTCTCCCTGAAACCGTCGTGAGCCACTATTCCTTTTCAGAGCGTGACAAATCCCGATTATTTCCTAAAGCTGCCTCAACTCGGGAACTGGGCATTCTAAGCCGCTCCAATCATCGCTATCCACAGTGCAGGGCATTGAGTATAAAACAGTTGACGGAGCACGGCGTGGATATCTCACGTCCCTAAATCCGCTCATCAGGAAACTCATGCTGCCCAGATTAACGCTGTACTCCCAAGCTTGCTTTCTATCACGGAATTTGACATCTTCAAGGTCGGTAACCACCACTTGTCCATTATCGCAGGACAGAAAATTACCCAGGTTCAGGTCATGATGCTCGGCATTGTTCTTGCAGAGCTCTTAGAAAGCTATCTCAACTCTAGAGTTTTATCTCCACATTTGTTTCGACTAGTTTCGCAAGACCGGGCAAAGTAGTACCTTAGACCTCTGAAAGAACCAAGGCCGGACGCCCATTGAGGGAGCCTTTACTGAATAGAGTTGGGATCACGGTTCCTTGAAGCTTTTGTAGCTACTTGTAGGTGGATATTTCATTGGGAAACTCATATTCCCGTCCATTTTTCTGTTGCTTGACGATGACTGTTTCTGGAAGGTCAAAACGGGGCTCCTCGAGTTCTAAGCGGTATACGGTTGGATGAAGCATATTCCGTGGCGCATCGTTCGTCGTGGTGACATGTTTACCGCCAAAATAGAACCTCTATGTGTGTGAGGTTTGCCAAATCATCCACCTTGTATGCTGGATAGAGCTTTACCAGATATTGGGCTTTTTGAAACATGCCTATGGTGTTTAGGGCGAAGAGCACGATGGGAAAGGTTAAAGAAGGGTGGAGGTATGTATGTGGGAACCAGGCGGCGGACTGTATTTGACTACCAATACAAGTATCGCTAGGGCAGTAATACTTACACTAAAGGCAAAGAGTGCCTCGAAGGTAGGGACATGTTCGCGTGTGGGTGGCAGTATTCAGGTTGATAGAAAGGCGGTACACATAGGCCCGGCGCGGCCTATCCATGTGCCTACCCCGAGCACGGGTCCACCAGACTGGAAGGGTCCAATGGCTGGTGGGGATGGGGTGGTCAAAAATAAAGTTCGGTTTCTCCCGGGCTCCACTCGGGATCTCCCGTGTTGTTCCCGAATTTCCTTATTGTTAAAATCTACCAAAGTAAACGTCCCACCATACCTAGGTATTTATGAGAAAGGATAGACGGCTCCATATTGTCATTGATAGTTGAATACTTGTGACCTGAGAGGTGTGGGGACCTTGGCCATTTGATTGTCCAGATTAACCAAAAGTTAAGGCTTTCCATGGAAACCTCATAGGGCAGTCGCTTTCCCTTGAATAAGACCTCGTAGCTGTGACCGACCTAGTCGTGATAGGGAGGTCAGTTAGGGGTGGGCTACCTGGTAATCTCAGGAATTTGCAACACCTAAGGGGGGTTTTCCAATATCCTTTTTTCTTCCTCCTCTGTTTGACTATTTATGACTCCGTTCTTGCACCTTGATCTCTAAATTTCCGACAGTTTTCGCCCCTGCTTATGCCATGTTCGCTATTATCACCATCACATGTAATACTTGGCCTTCCCGCACTTGTAACACGCCGATGTCGTAGATCGTTCCTTAGGACCCTGGATAGACAAGCCCATGAACCATAAATTCAGCGAAACGCATATAATAGACGCATTGGGGTAAATTAAAGACCCGAGACGACGATAGAAGCGTCAGCTGAGGTATTGCAGACCATCCAAGCGGTGCATACCGCAGCATGCTCTATAACGACAATTCTAGGATCCCCGCTGAACCCGGAGGTAAAAGACCATGGCATGCATTCGATGGTGGTACGTTCACTAACTAAAGATGTCTACCTTTCCCCCCAACATCAGCCAACAGTGTGTTGTCTCACACCATCAAAACAGGTGGACCTAGTGCCCTCGCGCAAAAGATTGGCTTGTTGGAAAAATCCTGCCTTGTGACTCAAAACCAAGACCAAAAAGAACACCAGCCCTGCCAGTATAACGGGACAGAACGAGACCCCATTAGGGCCAACACTGCCCCAGCCGAGACAAGGTCAAGCTCTCCCTACACCATCCCGAGCGAGAGGAGCTGAGGATGTCGATTGTTCACAAGAAAAGCTGGGGAGTTGAATGGGTTGAAAATACAGATGTGGCTCCAGTGTGTCAAATATGTGAAAATATTATCTTTCGGGTCAATTGGCGGAATATGTGGGATGTTAATTGTTATGGACCCCTGCAGACATAGTCCTGTCACTACCCATGAATCCCACCCCCTACTCGTTAGATATTATTCCAATAGACAAAGTTGTATGGAGCGAGGCAATCACACAAATGTATCTCGAGGTACATCTATTGACAGAATATATGAATCAAATACTTCGGTTCAATCAGAATGGGGCCATTGAAGATGTGACGGTGGACGCAAACAATGCAAACATCAGAAAAACACGTGATCGTGTCTTTTGATGGAGCTGTCTGTTTCGGATGTTCTTTGGAACCGAATCGTGCTTGTTAATTGCAGTGTTCACGGGAACGGGGGAGCTTCGGATGTGTCATGATACTTGATCTGTACAATAATTTGACAGTTCTTCCCTTGTGTACCCGCTAAGTCACGACTTGCGCTGGTGAGAATTGAGTCGCATTCAAACATACCCGGCTTCCTTGTGTTCTGTGCTTCGATACTTCTTATGATACCCATTTTTTTCGGACGGATTTTGCTATATCTAACTTCCAATTACTCCTGACATTCTGCTCTGGCCATTCCTTTCATTCTACCATGGCTACTCCCTCGGCCAAACCTGGCGCAACGCCAACTCACCTGTCCTCTCCCCATCCATCCTCCGCTCCTCTATCTCGATCACTCGCCCATAAATCGCCTTCGATGAGAACTCCGACAGGCTCGGGACCCGCACATGCGCATCAAACGAGTGTCTCATCCCATCAGTACGCAACCCCTCTCGCCGCCACTAGTGGGGTCGACGACACTGTCAATTTCAGCTCACCTTCGGCTCTTTTAGCGCTTGGTGGGTATACTGGCATCAGTCCTTCTCCTGCGGTGCATGATGGTCTTGTTGGTGCGGGCATGAACGAGAGCGACATCCAAAACCTCGGGATGCAGGGAATCAAGCTCGGAGTCGCGCGCGACAACGACGAAGAGCAGAGGCATCGCGTCGAGGAGGTGGTTCAGCTCCTACGGGCGCGAGTTTCGGGTAGAGGAGTTTCACGTGAAAGTGTGGAACGGCTGAGTCGACTCGAAGGTTTCGAGTCCATTTGGCAGGACGATAATCTCAACATCGCCGGCAACTTCGTCGATCTTGAGATTGATTTCTACGCTGGTCAGGATGTCGTCAAAGACGTCAGTCTACGATATGCCACGCCTGAATACACTGAAGGTGTGCGGCGCGAGGAAGCTACAGCGGTCTTGAAACGTACCCTCGCACAGTCCCCGGAAGACGCCGAATGTGGGAAATGGAGGTCACTCCAAGAGTTCCACGAAAATTTACAATGGCTTGCAAAGCTTGACAAACTCAGCCAAGAAGTTAACTGCTTTGAGGCGTTGGAGAATCTCGAAGAAAACTTCAGGCGCATCTGGGCGGAAGAAAGCAAGGATGGGAAGCACGGCGGCGAGTATCAGCATCTTTGCGCAGGTGTCATCGGGCGCCCCACCATGCATAAGGGGAGTCGAATTGGGCTCGGCTTGGAATATTGGGTTGAGCAAGCCAAAGTCCTGGATGCGAAGCAGAGCCTACCATCTTCGGATGCTATGGAGATTGACGCACAACATGATGAAGGCTCAAAGGACGAGTTGGATGGTCAAGGCAGATCATGGACTGTCATGATTGAATGCGAAGAGGGGTATCCGTCCCTGCGCATTTCAAAGGAGTGGGTTGGGAGCGAAGTTTTTACTGCGGGTGAAAGCACTGAATTGCTTCCATCAACTGGTGCCGCTGGGTCTGTGAACTGGATTGATCCTCCGCAGACCACGCGGTTAACCCATGGTAACCATGACCCCATGGCGTTGGACTCTAGCATGCTGGAGTCATCGCCACCCAACCGTCGCTTCGTTGGTAAACTTGAACCAGCACTCGACGTTCCTATTCTTGCAGCCTCAGAGATCTATCGTCAGCTCGGTATGCAGCTCCCACAAGAGTTTAAGATGATCACGTACGACGCGTTGTTGGTGTCGGAATCTTCATCCTTGACATCACCTGTCTCATCTCCTCAAATTGGCCGTAGAAAGCGCCGAATGCCAGTGCATGCTTTTGACTCGGAAGGCAAGCAGTATACGAAACAGCATAACTACACTTTCCAATCCTTTGAGTCCATCACCGGGTGCACCATCCGGGATCTACCCTTCTCGCACCCCCGGCAGCTCGCAGATATCCTTCCGGTACGTGTGTTTTCATCCGATGTTGTCTTTCACTAACTCTTTTTAGATCCTACGGCAGTATGCCGTGTTAGCCAATCTGATTCGGAAGACATTTCATCTTCCTAAAGACCAGGCCAACGCCACGGAGTCTTCAAATGCAACCCCCCAAAAACCCCGTGCTCCTCCTGTCCAAACCCCAGACCTCTTCGCTGGCCAAGATGGGCCCATAATCTTGAACAACGATGATCCTAACGAGGAGAGATTGAATCTGCTGCTTGGTCAGAGTAGCTCGGATAATAGCAAGAATGACTCTGGAGTTGGAATTTCAACCCCCTCCAGTGGAGGAAAGAGTCCCAACCGAGTGTCCGTGGACGACGTCAAAGTCGATGTGACATTGCGTATTCAACTCGGCCAGGGGCCTGCTCTCATGTTGCTCATCACAGATCAGAGGAACTACGAGAGCCCCGAAGCCCCGCGATCCGTTCAAACACCCAGACAAATCGCAATTTGCTTTGAAGTCGGGCTCAATGGCCAAATCTCAGTTGTGGATACTGCTGGGTTAGTGGACAGCGAACAGGGTGGTGACACTGAAATGCAGGGAATGGATAACCTTGATCCAGGGCTCCAAGATGTACAAAAGAAGATTGCCAAAGTGCTCGAAGTCTCGCAAGACCTGAGCATCTTGGTTGAGTGGGTATTGCGTTGGATGCAACAGCGGGCTGGCAATGGGTGAGATCCAGTGGTACCGAGATACAACATTCTTGTATTCCCAAACCAAGGCAATCCTTAGTCCCGCAGTTGCTCATGACTGATGTCTGACATTGATATGCAAACCGCTAGGTGCAGTTGTACGTTGGTCGCAATGTATACTGTGGTTAGTGTAACACCTTGCTAGCTGAAGTATCAGTTCGCGCTCGGGGTACTCCACCATCCAAGCGCCACATGACTCATATAATGCATGGGCTGGTGGTTGGCTACTCTTGTCACCAGTTCCTACTTGATTGAGATCTGAATATCTAAATTCTAGATAGTCTCAAGCAAATACTGGATCACACAAAGTGACTAGTGATATATAGATCAACACTATCATTGATTCAATAAGTTGAAGATCCCAAATTACAAAGGTTTTCTAGCTTTGTATACCTAGGTCTGCATGGTACACGGAACCACCGGCGTGGAGAGAGCCAACCTCAGACTACTAGAAGCAACACGCTACGCTGCACGTGGGAGTCCCACGAATCCTGGCCGGCATAGGGAGCAGTTGGTATCGAAGATATGATGGCCAAGATAGTAAAACATCGACAGAGAGTGTGTGTGAAGGAGATGAGAGGGTATTTATACTTTATACTCCCTATCTAGATCGCACATAGCACATTCCAGCGAATAAGAAAACAGAACTCAGAGGGCTGTTGTTACTTGCCTTTTTAAGATAAAGCTGTGGTGTATTTTCTTTTTTAAAAAACACAAACATGGTCCCAGAGTCATCATGCTTACGGAGTACTAACTGTGTGTGGACTACATCTATGGACGTCTGTTTCAGCTTAATGCATGTCACATCCACTATCCATCTCCAACTACATTTCAATGTAACACTTCGTCGACCCTCCAAAGATACACCGAAGGAACTTTCCAAAATACCACAGCTTTCTCAAATAGATACATACCTACCTATGCATGTAGGTGTACCTAAGCAAACAGCCGGCGCTGTTTCAGAGTTGATCAGATAAGTCTAGGCCCCGGACATGATGCGGGGCCAGCCCCGGGTCTACATTGTGCGTGACTTTCGAGGTCTGAATGGCTACTTCATGCCCCCCGTTCACACCTCCGGAGGCAGGCATATGTCGTCGGAACATGACACTATCGATCAGGCGCCAACAGGAAGGTTGCACTAGATTGACGTTGACTGGATTGGTAGAATGAATACCAAGATGCGCCTAGACGGACCAGTACGGTTGTATCTGCAGTTTAATCGAGTCGGGCGTCAATAAGGGCCTGTGCGGATCACATTATACCTAGTACAATGTTGTAGTCTTTGTTTTACTAAATCGGCCAAAAGCCCAGATGTGGTAGAATTTGGACCCTAATGATTGTATATTAAGCGAGACATTAGATCTCAATTTACCCGGCTAATGGATCTGCCAGGTGCAAGGGATACCATGCCAGTGCCATTTGTTGACTTATGAGGCATTATTCGAATTTTGGTGAAATCCACATGAGAAAGGGATTGAAAGTGAGGGTTTTAGCACTGACCATTCGTGTGATTAACCATAAAGGGGCGCTTTTGAGGCTTTTTCTTACTGCCTCTATGTATGTCATAAGCCCTACCACTAAATCATCAGAACAAGAAACCAACTTTTCCATCTTTTCAATTTTATGATGCAACACTTTTTTATGTTCATCTGTGGATCTTGGAAGCGAGCTTTTTAACTAAACCTGGGTACGGGCTGGGCAAGAAGTCCGAAACCAGTATAGAACCTTGGCATGCTATATTCCAAACCTGATGATAAACCTGACGATCTGACGAAGATCCAAGCTATCCATGTGTCATATCCACCGCTTCCGCTTTCGAGCATTCCGATGAGGCATTTTGCAACATCTTTCCGTATAAAAACCCTCAAAATATGTTGGTATACGGAGTAGGGGAATTCGGCTATTCCTAAAGATATGGAACATCTGACCTGATTCGAATCCGGCAAATAAGAAGAAAGCAATTACGTGAATATCAGTTGAATGTGCGATATTCTAGTCAGCGTGGTTTGTCACTGGCGATAAGAGCCAATGGGAAGGGAGCGATAAGAAAGGGGCATGTCGATCTATGGGGGTTTCTGAGATTTTATTGATATTTATATTATTTTCATATTATTTCTTTGATATTATTATTTTATATAGATTATATTTCTTTTCTTTGCTTGAAATGTTCTGTGGTATGTTCTTTGAACTGCATTTTACATATTATAGATACTACAATGTACACGACATCCTGTATCCTCATACAGATACACAGTACCACGCACAGCCCCCCGGACTTGGCCGGTGACTAAGCCCGGATCTAGATGTCTCATGCTATTAATACACCTGCAGTTGAAACTCTTCAGATTTAGATGTGGCTCCAAGAATATGCCTCCAAGGTGATCTGGTATTGCACTAAATATACAACATACAAAACCTGGAGAAAGCACAGGGCTGAAGATCGGAACCTCAGCCACTCACTCACCTTAGATCCCTGAAACTCCCGACATCTGCCAGACTTCCATTTGCCGGAGAAAATACGGGGGAAGAAGATCTCTTTCGCCACTTTTATTCTTCCTTGGAGAATCCCTGACCTAAATCTCCCGAGATGCATATTCTGTCCCATATGAGAATATAGACTACAATGTTCTTACCTAAGAAAACGTACCCAAAATCACCCACGGACTCGTGACTCTTATAGTACATAATTGAAATCACACATATGAATAACCGAAATGCCTGCTCGACCTGTAATACTGCTTTGATTCTCTTATCCATGGCCGGTGTCGGGGTGGTCCTAGCAAAGCGGTCTGATTGGTCCAATTAATGAATCGACGGGGGTTTCGAGAACGTTTTGCCACGGTCCACCCCACTGGTCCGACTATGACTCGATCCCAGACGCGGCGTGGCTGGCTTCTCCAGTCAATGGAGTTGGGATGGAGTTTTTGCGGAGTTTGTGCGGACCTTGTATTACAGAGGTATAGCCGATGTACTCTATACCGGTCCGGCTCGCGTGATAAAGTACATGTGCGGCTACCCGGTCCGACCTGCTGCAGGAACAGATATACAAAGGTCTAAGAGATAATGCGTGTAAAAAGTACAGGTACTTGGGAAAACAAGAAGTTCTAGCCGTCTCACAAGCCACGCGATAATGAAATCGCGCTACTGTCATTTGGTGATAGCTCCGAAGGGCAGATCTCAGGAACCGCGGAGTACTTAGCCGTTCGCGTTGTACAGTTTCGAGGGCTATTTTCGCGACGCGCGCGTGATTAAAATTGCATAATTCAAGGGCCAAAAAAAAGAATCTAGAATTCACCTTGCTTTTTCGTCTACAGTTCCTCATGCACTTGCGGGATTTGCAGCTGATATGCGCTCGGCCCAAGGGTCCTGGCGTCGGCTTGCTAAGAAGCGTGACCAACGTATCACCGACTATCTATGGAGTACTCAGCATGGATATTTACACTTTTGAGGGGAACATGTGTAGTATGTCAGGGGGTAGGTAGACCCGGATAAGACGAGGAGCCCTATTTCGGAGAGAATGCCGGGATAAGAACCAGATATGGAAGGCCATGCGCTATATTCGGCTCTACATATAACATCCCCTGTAACTAATGCCTCTAATTGTATATATCTTATCGGTCCAACGGGAGAAGAAGGATCATATTGCATTTCAGTGCATTTCATAGAGTTTCATTACAAGGCCTGATTGGGCACTAATTAGGGCTATCGCCAGTCAGCACGGAGTCTTGACTGGTTCGGGTGGCGGGAGCGGTTTGGTAGACATGGCAAAGATGCGGAGGTGAAAGTCCGGAGAAGAGCTACATTGTACGGGAGTACGGAGTGCGGAGAATACAATAGAGTGCTAGTTCGCATCTAGATTCGAATATAACAAATCAAACTGCTATAAGAGTAGATCTCTCGGCGAGGACCGGCGAAAGATGTCTAGATGATGCGACGATGATGACACGGAAGTTAGCGAGTGGCGTTGAATTCGGTAAAAAAGGTGAAACTTCATATTCACAGGCTACAGCGTTCCCTCGGTTGTGAAAAGAAAAATAAAAGGGTTGAGATAGTTGTTCTATTTTGATATTGAGGCATTAAAAATGTTATATTGAAAATAGGGAAGTACTAAAATAGAGTGAGGGCTTTTCTGTTCCCCCAACAACCCGGTTTCAGGAGAGAGACTGCCGACTACGCGCACAGTTTGTATGAGGTACTTTATCAGTACCCTGTATTGGGCCACGACTTTACTGTCACAATACAACGCTAACCTATTTAGGAAGTGGCTGAGCCGCGCCTTCCTGATTTTGCCAAGAAATAAATTCCAAAAAATTCAAAAAATCAAAAAAAGAAATTCCCAAAAAGGAAAAAGTCAGTGACTAAATTTAAATTCTTTTTTTCTTTTCCCAGAGTTATCATCCCTCCCTTGCCCCTCCACATCTTTAAAACTCATTCTCTCCTCCTTTGGATTTTCCCATCCATATTCAATTTGCTTTTCTTCTCGAGGTCCCTGTTTACCTTCCTTCGGGATCCTCTCTTTAAGTCATTGCTTGAAAACTTCGTTATAAACACACACATCCATATTCACTATGGTACGGGTCATCTCTTCATCTCTTGTGTGTAGAACCAAATCTGACCTCTTTTTCTCTCTACAGGCGTCCGAATCGGCAACTGTCATCTCCAACACGGGGAATGTGCGTTTGATTCTTGATTTTGGATTTCCGCAATGGCCTTTGAGCCAGCGAGGAATGACACATACTGACTGAAGCAGCTCATGAAGTACATGAACCTCGACCAGCGTGGTCGCATCCAGGCTGAATACGTTTGGATTGATGCCAACGGTGGCACTCGCTCCAAGACAAAGGTATGACTCATCTCAATCTGGTTCCCCAGTTGTTTATCTTGGGGACTACACACTGTGGGCTTGTGGGGCGTGGTTGCTGCATGTTCTTATCTAGAGTCCCCTCTCGGGTCTCGATAAGCCCTGTGCACGGAGATTCTTGATTTAGCATGCGACGCAGCCACCCGCCGTCACGTGAGATAGCGCTCCTGCGGAACAACTCACTAACTCGAATCGTTCACAGACTCTGTTCAAGCCCGTCACGAGTGTCGATGAGCTCCCCGAGTGGAACTTCGACGGTTCCTCCACCAGCCAAGCCCCCGGTGACAACTCCGATGTCTACCTTCGCCCCGTGGCTTACTACCCCGACCCCTTCCGCCAGGGTGACAACATCCTTGTCCTCTGCGAGACCTGGGATGCTGATGGAAGCCCTAACAAGTACAACTACCGCCACGAAGCCAACCGTCTGATGGAGACCAACGCCCACGAGGGCTTCTGGTTCGGTCTGGAACAGGAGTACACTCTCCTCGGTACTGATGGATGGCCTTACGGCTGGCCCCGTGGTGGTTTCCCCGGTGCCCAGGGTCCTTACTACTGCGGTGTCGGTACCGGCAAGGTCTACTGCCGTGATATCGTCGAGGCTCACTACCGTGCCTGCTTGTACGCCGGTATCAACATCTCCGGTATCAACGCTGAGGTCATGCCCTCCCAGTGGGAGTACCAGGTCGGCCCCTGCCCTGGCATCGACAGTAAGTTTGGAACCCCCCGACAATAGAATATCACGAGACTAACTGTTTCTTAAGTGGGTGATCACCTCTGGATGTCCCGTTTCCTTCTCCACCGTGTCGCTGAAGAGTTCGGCGTCCGTATCTCTTTCGAGCCCAAGCCCATCAAGGGTGAGTGGAACGGTGCCGGTCTTCACTCCAACGTTTCCACCAACGCCACTCGTGCCGAGGGTGGTATGAAGGCTATTGAGGCCGCCATGAAGAAGTTCGAGGCCCGCCACGTTGAGCACATCGCCGTCTACGGTGAAGGTAACGAGGAGCGTCTCACTGGTCGCCACGAGACCGGTAACATTGATAAGTTCTCTTACGGTGTCGCCGACCGTGGTGGCTCCATCCGTATCCCGCGCCAGGTCGCGAAAGATAACAAGGGATACTTCGAGGACCGCCGCCCCGCGTCGAACGCTGATCCCTACCAGATCACTGGTATCATCGTTGAGACTATGTGTGGTGGCCTTTAAATGGATAGAAGGAATCATTTGGTCTTAGCGCTCCGATACCCTCGGCGTCAACCTGGGAGTCGGACCAGAGCGGCCTGACTGTGTGAGGGAGCCCCCATAGATGCTCTGTGATCTGCCTTTTCTCTCTTCCTCTTCCTGTCTTCCTTCTCCTGTTCTGTCCTTTCTTTCTCCCGGTTCCAGTGTCCGCCTATTGCGTCCTGCTGGCCCTCCCTCGTTGCACCAGCCGCACTTATTTCTTTTCGTTTTTTTCTGTTTCCTCTCGACTACCCTTCGCAGGGTAATGTGACACGTACAATAGCATAGAATATTCATGGATGGGAAAAACCGCACCATCGTTTATCGAGAGATATCATACTGATATCGTTCCTCTGGAGAATCGACAATTAATACCAAGTTAACAATTTTGCACTGACCCTCACCTTGGAGTAATTTTCGTGTTTGATTCAACCTGAACTCTTTGTACTTTTCTGAATTAGTCTCATTGGTCTTATTAGATTAGAGTACCTCGCCAGATCGTCTTCGTGACACATGGGAGGATCTTGAACTCAATCTAGTATCACATTTCAGCATCCAATGGAAGTCTTCTTCTTCTCTTATGCAGAGTATGGAGTGTATGACAGTCTCGAATGGCCGAGCATGATTAACGTCAAAAAGCATGGAAGTGGAATACTTCAGTTCATTTAATTGACTAGTTTTGCCCTTGGGAAGCAGGGTATCCTAAAATATCCTAAAAGTGTAGGTCCAATATTAGATGTATTCACTCCCTTTTAGTTCTATAGAAGTCCCCCACAGCAGCAACATTAGAGAAATATAGCAACACTTTTACCATCCCACCACGGCCACACCACAACATACACAGAGAAGTCTACCTAGCACTCACCTTCCCAGCCTCAACCAACGCCTAACACCAGCCCCCAACCCATGCAAACCACGCTGACGCACCTCCCGCCTCGCAGCCCCATCAACCGCCCCATCAACACCATCACCACGATATCTCCCGTCAACAAAACGCAACAAAACCTCCATCAACGCCGCAGAGAGAATACTCCCCGCCAGAATCCCAATCATGACAAGGTTACTCTTCCTATACTTCTCACGGCCGGGCGCCTCGTAATCACTCTTCCACCCAGAATACAGCGCATACGTCGTGAGGATACTACCCAGATTACCGAGTCCGGAGACAACAGCCGACGCAGCAGCGACGCCGACCTCGCCGTGTCGAGGCTGGAATATCTCCGTCGTCCAGGTCATCGTTATCGGGACTGTTGGGCCGAGTCCGAACCCGACGATTAGGAGTCCGCCGTACCGCGGCCATGGGTTTGCGTCTGTGCCCGCGTAGGTTGTTAGGAGGAGGCCGAGGATTTGTAGGAGGACGGGAATTGAGAAGAAGATTGCGCGGTGGCGGTGGAAGCGGTCTGAGAGGGGTGTTACTAGGAGGATGGCGATGAGGTCCATCTGGGATGTGTTAGTTGGTGGGAACTTGGAGAGCCAAAAGAAGAGCAAAAGAGAAGAAAAGGAAAGGAAAAGGAAACCATACAATCCAAATCGGAGCCGTCAACAAACTCAAAGAAACATCACTCAACGTCGGGTCGATAGCCTTGATAATCAAGTTCGCGTACAACTGCACGCCAATACCAACACCCACAACACCAAAGTACATAACCAGCAGCGGATACAATCTCCAATCCAAAAACACCGCAAGCAGATCCCGCAGTGTCCACGCATTCGAGTGGTAAACACGCTTCAGGTCATGGTAATGCACGACCGCATCGGCGCCTTTCAGCGCAGGCGCCGTAGCCGGCACCCAGCGCAACAACCGGGCGCGTTTTGGCGCGGGTTCGCCCGGCGGCGTGGGTCTGTCTGGTAGCCACCATAGCAGAGCGAAGCCGAGGGCGACGGTGATGACGCCGTAGACGAGGAACATCCACTGGAAGCCGACGAGGCCGTGGGCGCCGTCCATTTTTTGGAAGCCGGCGGAGACGAGCCCGACGACCGCGGCGGAGACTTGTGAGGCTGTGAAGTATTGCCCGATTCGTTTGCCGATGCGTGAGGGCGGGTAGAATAGCGTTAGATAGTATGTCATTCCCGGCCACATGCCTGCTGTGACGATACCGAGGAGGAGGCGGAGGAGACTAGGTTTTTGTTAGATATACGTTATGACATAGAATAAGGGTTTGATTGGGTTGACGTACTAGAAGCTCCAGGCTGCTTTCATGGCGGCGAGACAGCTTCCGATTAGACCTACGCTGATCACGATGCGGCTCATCCAGACGTGGGGGCTTAGGCGGGTCATGATTAGGTTTGAGGGGAGGTCGAAGATCACGTAGCAGACGTAGAAGAGGGCGAGACCAGTTGAGATCTGGTGTCGGGTTAGGTTGAGCACGCTTCCCAGGTCATGGCCGGTGTCTGTGTTCATTGTTTGTGCTAGGCCTACGTTCGACCGGATGGCCGAACAGAGGAAGTAGAGGATCCAAAATGCGGAGATGATGCGCCGGTCCAGTTTTCTGTTCCAGGTTAGATTTGAGATTGGAATGTCTCTTGGAGGTGCGAATCACCTGTAGATTCGTTCAATGTTGGCCACGCTGTGGTCCTCGGAGTCGATGTCGTCCGAGGATTTCTGGCTTTGAGGCGCTTCTGGCTGCTCGGAGATGTCCTCGGAGACAGGTTGCTTGTCGATACCAACAGAGGCATGTTGATGTTCGGTGGACATGTTGTCGTTTTATTATTATTATATGTGTATAAACTCTTTTTTTTTATTCGGCCTCTTTGCGGGCAAGCAGTCAAGTGACTGTACCTAAGCGCTGGTTAAAGCAGTGCCAATTGAAGGACACCAATAGCCTATAGGCCAGATATCAGAGGGAGTTCTGTGGATTATGAGTCAGTGAAATTCATGTATCAATTTCTCTCGGAGTCCTTTACCGAGGTCAGAGGTAAACATACGTTGACTTGGACGGGAGAAAAAGGAAGATTCCGTTTTCGGATCTGATAAAGAGAGAGGGGTGGATCTTGGCGGAGAGAAAACACCTGAACTCTCTCGATATATAAGGGAAGTCTTATAGTCCTAGACTAGGAATCGCGTGACTCATAGACCCAAATATCCGAGAATAAATTCCAAAATGCCCGTTGAGATTAATATTGAGGTTGAGGTGGAGGGAAAATCCTTCCCTTTTCCCCCAACGAGCCCCCGAGCTCTTCACCGAGGATAACCTTAAATCTTTTTTTTTTTTTCTTTCCCGAGGATATCTTTACCTCCTATGGATGGTCCGTTCTATATATACATATATGTATGCACTGGTGTTTTGATTGGTATATTTCTACTTTGGCTCTAGTCCCTTGCAGAGCTTTTAGCTGTCAGAAGCTGTCTGAATGCTATAAACATCTATGGATACTATAAACACACTGTTCAGCCATATCCAACACTCAAAAATAGCACACCAAGCAATGACTCAGAACTACTGAAATTCTAGCAATTGCAATTCTTACAATTGTTAGAATTTAGAATTCAAGTTATCTCTTTTTTGTATTCTCATTAGCATCATCTTGATCGCCGGTCTCGGGGCTATCACGTGCTCTCTCAGATAGACTAATCGGGTGATGTTAGGGCTCGATGTCAGAAGATAAGCCAGTCCATTATAATCATGATGTCGACCCTTAACATCCCATATTTTTACCGTCTTGGGCACATCGGCATCCTCCGACGTGAAGCTGCAATGTCCGACACGGCCATTGACCAGTACCGACCCCCACTTAACAGGCAAAAACCCCATATCCTCGCCCCCATTGACCGACTGTACTCTTATCTTCGTTTGGATCAAAGGCCGGATGACACGCAGCGGTAATTGCAAGGCTGCAGCTCCCCGCCACCGGCATTGCCGTCTTAAACGGTTTGAAACCAAGCCCCGCGAGGCAGAAGAACATGAAGCCTCCAATTGCGAGAGAACTGACTATCGCGACGGGCGAGTACCCACAGGTAATTAAGTCTCCCTCAAGATCCCTAGAGCTTGCTAACGCTTGGACAGGTCATCAATGCATTAGTTGATAAGTCTGCCGCTTGCGGTCTGGAGGGGATGAAACAAAAGTTATCCATGAATAGGAACAAGCTGTACTGTGTTGGACAGTAGCGAAGAGGCAAACCGCGATGCAGTAGCAAGCTCGATCATGGTACGAGCTGAGAATGGAAACAAGCTTGGACTGGGCTAGTCGTAGATATATTCAGAAAGAGAACTGACATCGGACAGGGAATCTAAAATAACGAAATTACTGCGAGACTCCTTGGGTGGACGGACAAAGACGTGCATAGTTGCTACTATCTTGCCTTGTTAGTCTAGTTAGGAAGAAACCGTCTCTATATTAGTTTACGCATCTCGTGCCAGCTTCACGATGTGTATCTTGATAATTTGGATACCTTGGAGACCACTATGCACAAATCATACTCGTATTGCTTTTCCAATGAATTACACTCTTACATACTTTGGGCTTAAGCCCCCTTCAACACTCATCCTCCCCCAATCTCTATCTTGCACCCATCGAATGACAACACGATTTCGAGAATCCCTAGCATAACAGGTTCGTGCGTGGTCACGCAAAGAAAATACCTAGTTCGCCGATGATACAGACCTCGCGGATACAGCTATCCTCCGGTATATACGTAGTAATCGGGCATACACGGCGAGGAATGGCAACCCAAGGTCCACAGAACAACTGGCTCTCCCATCGGCCACCTAGGCGGTTCGATGTCACCATCGGAGTTAAAGTCCGCAGGCCAACGGACATGGCGTTGGCGGATGGGGACGCCCGTAGTAATGCCCAGAAAAACGGGAGCATCGGACAGTCGAACGTCCGATGGCGGGGTGATGAAATGGCCGGCCTGTGTTGGTATAGTGAATCAGAGCAAATAGCTCCCACTCTTTATATATGCGCGTGATGGGTGATCACGCTCTGTGTCGCCATCTCCTCGAGGGAGCCGTGTCCCTTTTCCTTCCCTTGTTCCTCTTGGATATCCTGTTTAATATGCCGTCAGCCAATGTTTTAAGACTCCATGTTTTGCGCACGGATAGGACATTTCGATCCAATGAGGTGAGTGTAAAAAGAAGTCTTCCGGGAGCAAGTAAACAGATAGGAAATAAAGGAGAGATTTGAGTCAAACGCACAATTGTATAGACATCGCAGTTGATAAGTCTGACACGAACACAGCCGTGGAGCGTGGCCATCACGTTCCTAGCTAGGAAAGATGACGAGAGCTTCATGGTGAAGCCACTCCAAATCTTTCTCCATGCCCTTCAGCTGATCTCTATAGAACCAGTGGTAATGTAAAGCGTTCATCATAGCTTCCTGCTTGTCCATAAGGCGATGCCCTCGTTTGTCCACGATCGCGGGTGCGGTGACGGGTCCGCTTTGAGCTTTGAGAGCTCTCCCG
The DNA here is from genome assembly GCF_028828025.1 of Penicillium rubens. NCBI lineage: Eukaryota > Fungi > Ascomycota > Eurotiomycetes > Eurotiales > Aspergillaceae > Penicillium > Penicillium rubens. The sequence goes on from NW_026890600.1 coordinate 9,161,095, forward strand.
GTTGAGCGTAGGTGAAGGGATGGGCCGAGTGTCGGCCACTTTATTCGTGTTAGCTGAGTTTGTAGGGGATCGGAGTGTATCTCACTGGTTAAGGATTTCGGTAAATAGGAGAGGTGGTTATGGCTATATTGCACTGTAGCCATATCTGTAGCTAGCGCGTTGTTCTGAGGTCTTGTAGGCTAATAGATCATACTTTGCTGTGATTGTTGATTGTAGTGGGTGCAAGTTGCGTATATACTTCCTTTCAGGTAAAGCTACCTGTATATAGCCATAGTCGTCTTGCCTTTATATATAGTGCCTTTTCCCCTTCCAAAATAGCTGAGGTAGGTGGAATGAAGAAATAACGAGAAAAGTAGAAGGGCTACCTATATATATATGAAGTAGCTCTTTATTTGACAAAGAGGCACAGCAAACACGAAATACTACAAATAATAAGTGACCAGTTCAACCGCAAGACCGCCTGACCCTTTGCATCTACATCAAAGGCTACCAAGCCTAGATGTCTACATTTTCAAGTCTCTTCTTGGTCCTATACAGCGAAACCCGTAAAAGAACCCAAAAAAAGCGGCTCGAGTCCGCCAAGCAGGGCCACCTCGTATTTGCGAGCAACAGGCCCAACCACCACAAGCCAAATGCCCCCGTATTCCCGCGAATACGAACAACAACCCTAAACAGACTCTCTCAGGTGTTTGCCTTCAATTCAGCCGTATAGATGTATCGACCCTCCATATATAAAATGGCACTTCCACCTCAACCTCCACATTCTCCAAAGAGAAACACAAGCAGGGTGCCATCCAAACAGCTACAAGCTACCCAATCTCTGGACTATACCCCTAATAACTCCCCAAGATGCTCTCCCCACTCCCCTCCCTCACAGCCCTAGTGCTATCCCTCCTGCTAGCCAGTATAGCAACCAGCACATCCACCGAAGACACACCCCAGCTTTTCACCAACATGACCCTGACCACAGACGACATCTTCTCCCTCTTCGATACCCCACTAAACACCCGCGACCTGCAGTGTCGCGCCGGGTACAGCCAATGCGCCTACAACTCCCGGCGCTGCTGTCCGACCGGCGGGAAATGCTGCGGGAATGGGTACTGCGCCGATGCAGGCGAGACGTGCTGCACCGGCGGTGGGACGTGTCGGGTTGGGTACAAGTGCTGCGCTGGCTCGACGGGATGTGCGCCGAGTGATGGGCAGTGCTGTACCGGTGGTTACTACTGTCCCGCGGGGAAGACGTGTCGTATCTATAAAGGGCGCAAGGTTTGCTGTCCGTTGACGGGTTGTTCGGGGGAATATGATGGGATTGGGTCTGGGGGGTCGCTTACGGGGTCGGATACTACGTCTACGTCTACGTCTACTGAGACGGAGACGGAGACTGCTACGACAACTTATGTTGATGTTGATTGGGATTATTATTATACTACTATCTACTGGTATGGGTTTGGTTTGGTGTCTTGCATTGTCCGCTGACTTGCTGACTTGCTGACTTCCTTATAGGACTTATTGGTTCTATTACTGGACTTCTTATGCCCCCTACACTGTTCGGACGGTTACGTCTACTACCACCACTACTCGCACTGTCTTTTCTGTTTTTGCGTCGAATAGCGCTGAGGCGACTTCCTCGCTCAGGGAGAGTTCGTCTAGTTACTCGTTCTCGACTCCTTACGAGGCGACTTCTCTGGCAAGCTCGTCGGACCCTGTCACGTTGAGAACGGGTTCCCCTGCTCCGACTGCTACTTCCTCGCTTGATTCGACATATGGGATTATCGCAGGTCCACTCAATGGGGAAGGTTCTACTGGTTCTGCTCCGAGTGTGAGCATTATTGGGAATGGCATTGGCATCCTGGCTGCTGTCTTGGCTGCTGCAATTGGTGGATTGGCCTTCGGGCTGTGAGGGGCTTGGGTAGGATGTGGTTTAAGGCATGGAAGTTCAACGGGTCATTTGTGATTGAATCTTATCGTTGATACGTTCCAAGGTTTGATCTACACGATATTTATATAATATGCAATACTTAATGACTGTATTCCGTAATTCATAAAATATCCATCCAGCACCCGATATAGATACTTACTGGGTCGTTGACTAATATCAGCAAAATGTCCTTGAAATGAGCAAGAGCAAAGAATCGGCCTTCTCAAAAGGCTTAGCTACTGGCAGACGAGCTGTGCTTGCGGTGCTCAACATGGGTGCCCTTTCCAGCCTCCACGTCGCCCGTTCCACTACCCAGCTTGTTATTCTTCTCTGCAACATAGCTAGCGCGGCGCAGGTGCTCCTGGGTGTCCTCGTAGTTGATGAGAAGCTCGCCGTTCTTGCCGTAGCGGTGGGGCTCGTTGCGCGCAACCGAAACGACATTGAATACGCTGGTTGTCTTGTGGAAGATTGTGTCCATCTCCTCCAGGGATCGATAGGCAGTCTCAGGGTAGAAGAAGTAAACGACAGGAACGATGAATGCGTTGCTATTGGGAACTGAGTCAGTGGTGTGCCAAGTCCATGTCGCGCAGAAGATACTCACATGACAGCAAAGATAATGTATGTCTTATACTTGATTGAGTCAAATGCAACGGGCGTGATCATGACAACCATGAAGTTGAAGATCCAGTTAGCGGAGGTCGCGAGTGCGTTGGCGGGAGCACGAATACGTAGAGGCACCTATGGCATTGTTAGCGATGTTCTGTTGGGAAAGAAAGAGACGAAAGCCTTACAATCTCAGCAGGATAGAGCCAGGTCATCCCCAGCCAGCCAAAGGCAAAGAATGTATTGAAGACAAACAAGAACACAGCCGCAGCAATACCAGGCTTGCTCTGGCCCTCAAAGCTAGTGGTGGCGGCCAAAACGGCCATGGAGATCGACATGCCAGCGGCACCGATCAGCATCAGAACTCGTCGGCCCACCTTCTCAATAATGAATATGGGGATCAAAGACGCCAAAAAGTATTCAGTGCCGTTGCAGGCAGCTAGAATGCGCGATGTCAGGCCATCCATACCGAGGGAGTTCTCGTAAATGGTAGCAGCGTAGTAAGTAATCAGGTTGATACCGGAGATCTGCTGGAACATCTGGTTGACGTAGGCAAGTACAACACGGTGGAAGTGGCGGTTCTCGTCCATAGTGAGCAAGTCACGGAAACTGACACTGGAGGCAGCCAGGACTGCATCCTTGATAGCGGAAAATTCCGAGTGGACGTAGGGATCGCTCTCATCCAAGTCGAGAATTGCGGAGAGAACCTGCAAAGCTTCCAGTTCGCGGCCCTTGAGAATCAGCCAGCGAGGCGATTCGGGGAGCGGCAGCACGAAGACTAGGATGACCAGCGCGAAGACGTTTTGGAAGGCGATTGGGAAACGCCAGGCGACGGAGCTAGGGTCAAGGAAGGAGAATCCGAGGTCAAGCCAGTAACTGATCGTAATTCCAGCAGCAATCAAGGAGCCCTCGAACATGACAAGTTTTCCACGGTGGTGAGACTTGGAGCATTCTAAGTAATATAAGCATCGTGCTTCATATTCAACAAAGCCAAATACTTACCAGACTGCCATGTAGGGACGGTAGAGGTGTTCATGCCGTTGCCGATACCAGTGACAATACGGCCGACAACGAGATGCGGCACCGAGTAAGCACAGGCCTGCAGTGTGGCCCCGACCACCATGATGATGGAGCCAGCAAAAATCGTCTTACGACGACCAAGGTAGTTTCCAACCCAGATACAGAGAACTGCGCCGAGGAAACAGCCCAGGTTATAAGAGGCGATAGTGATTCCTGATACATTAGTTATGAATGAATATAAGGTTCCGATGAAGTCACGTACCCTGTGTAGTCGCATTGTTACTTGTCGATGAACTCGATTTAGTGGTGTCGATTTCAGGGAAGACCGTAATAAATGAGTTCAATGTCAACAGACCTCCCATAACACCTCTGTTGATTGTTAGCAAGAGAGCCCCACTCGATCTCTCATGTATAGCTTCTGGTCACATACTGGTCATATCCGAATAGCCTGTGAAATTCCACATTAGTGATGTGTGTCTCGACAGATAAGTGAAAGACCAACATACAGAAAATCAAGACCAGCAATAACGCCGATCATGATATTCAGGTTCGTGCCCCGAAGGCCGAAGTATGGCTTCATGATGCCGGATATGGGTGAGTAGGTTGTTTATAGAAGGATCAGGTGAAAAGGAAGTGAGTCCGACTATTTGCTAGAAATGGGATCTGAGTGGACTAAGCGGGAGAAGAGAAGATCCAAGTGAGCTCTACCTAGGTAGGGTAGTCGTTTATAAACCCCATCAAAAGGAGCCCTGGGGAGATCCACATCGAATGATCATATACTTTGGAACCAAATCGGAACTCAGAACCAGCAACAGACAAGCCAATGAGAAGTAGGGCCAAGGTTGCATTGATGATGTCTATTCCATCGCCTGATTGGGGGGCGCAACTATACTTTCCGTCTTCGCGGCCGAGTACAACATGTCCAGGTTATTTTACAGGATCCACCAGGCAGTCGGCGTCAAAAAGGTGCATTTAGCCATGCGAAGCCCCTCGCATGGAATCTCCGTCCGGTATTACTACATACTAACTGTACGGTATTCTGTCTCGGTACTGTAATACTCGTGGCATCGAACATTTGAACCGAAAAGGTACCCATGGACTTATAGACTCAGGTACTTTTCCGACTCTGTTTCCGTCGACGAATATGGAGTGTATGACAACTGCACGAGTCACAGAGTTTCGCGTGGTTTCAGGTACTTTTGTTTTCCAATTGGAATGCCATTTGACAAAAACCTGGAGATTCTCCAGGTTCCCCCGGACTCCCCCCATTTTTTTTTTACTCCGCTGATCTTCGCTGAAAAGGACCACATACAACATACAACATATTATCGACTTTAAGAACTCGGACTACAAAGCACAGTTGCCTTGCGCTCATTACGTGATATTTACCTTTTCTGCACCCGTTCGCCAAGCAGGCTTGGCAGGGATGACAAGGGGTTCACGAACTTTCCATATAAGCCGCACGGCGGACCGACATCAGGTCCCGAAAATCAGTTCCCGGCGCCGAAGCCAGCGATGACATCATCAACAATTAATCCCATGTCCAAAAAGGGTAGGTGGTTTTTCATCGAAGTCTCTGGACTCCAGGGGCATTTTAGAAGCGTCCCCAAATTTCTGTAGTTCGGCGCAAGCCGAATCACGGGGTTCCCGAGAACACGGGATGCCCGATTCGGAGATGCCAATGTATCAAACTGCAACTCTGTATTTACGCGATGCTACCCAATTATGCAGTTTAGGCTTTAGTATGAGGGTACTTTGTCATTGGAAAAAAAGAGTGGCAATAGTAGGTACCTAGCAACTATTACTCATGGTAATATTTTCAAAGGGAATCCCGCCAAAACTTACCAGTTCAAGTATAGAGAGAAGGCCAGTTTAGGGCGGAATCCCGGATTCGATCCACAGTACATCCCGGTAATGACAGGTAAATACACATACATACATGTGGTACCGACTCAAGTAGCCCTGACCATGCTCATAACGACGATCAACTAGGAAACAATTGTCAATGATCGACGGAAGTCGGAAGTCTCACTGGCGCTCGCGTGTCATCGGAATCATGGCATACGGTTACCCAAGTTGGCGTAAACCGGCTTGGCTAGCGTCGACTCGGGAAATTTGATCAGGCCGAACTAAGGAATGCCGTGATAAAGTCGGGATCAGGACACATGGCATTTTTTTTTACCGTCTAACTCAAGATTTGGTGCCGTCATACACTTATTTCTGTAATCCTACTACAACCTAGCAAGCATTCGACTTCACAGGATCTTACTCAACTCTACAGCCAAGAAGAATGCACTAAATCGATGTTTCATTGCAATTGAACTTGCCAGCCAGATAACAATGAACGTCAGAAATGTCCCCAGATCAGAGCCCTCCTGCCCAGACCCTCTGTCCTCAGGCTCATCCGGAGACGGCGTCAAAATCAAATCGAGCTCAACAGAGCAGGAAAGGTCCTAACAAATATCCCCATTTGAGACCCGCGGCCGGTCAGCAATCACTGTGAAACTCCTGGGTAGAACCCTAACTAACATCAAATACACTCGCGAGATTCGAGGAAAGAAAAAAGAAGGAACCGATAAGCAGCGAGTCCATGTGTAACATTCGGCTCTTGCCCATATCGGGACACCGTAAGGCCTCCCAATAATAGTCAACACCCGACAAATTCCACATGGGGCCGCTCACAACAAGGGGGAAAGGGAAGCCAAATTTCTGACACTTTTTAAAGCCCCACAGACCCATTTCGGCATGGAAATGTAGAATTACCACAAGTCGTCATTGTTGCGCTTGAATTCGAACGCTTCCCCCTTTGCCTCTGGGCCGAGCAAATCAGGCTCTTCACGTTGAGGGGAGCCAGGGGGGAAGGCAGGTTCGTCCTGAGGATCCTTATCTTTCGGCTGACGGCAACGGACAACGGTGTGACCCACTAAATGGCTGTTAGCAGACTAACTCAAGTATTAAGAACACATGTGTGATGAACTCACTTTCGCCGCAGTTCTTGCACTGGACCTTCGACCAATCCTTAGGCTGATCACAATCACGAGAGTAATGTCCGGCTAAAATAGTAGTTGTCAGTTCTGTTCCGCCAAAGAAAAGGAAATCTTCCATGGCATGCACAACACTTACTCTTCTCGCAGTTGCGGCATGTGACAGTGGAAACATCACGAGGTTGATCACAGTCACGAGCAATATGATCTTCGGAACTGCATTTATATTAGCACCAGTGGCAATCCCAGGGCTCCGATTATAGTATTTCAACGTACCCGCAATTGCGGCAAGTGCGAGGGCCACGATCAGCAACATTCGGGCAATCTTTGGCAAAATGGCCAGCTAAAACAGATAGGTTAGCATCATGAAATATATGCATGGTCTTGGTCAAGGTCTCGTAATACTTTCGTTGCATTTCCGGCACTCAACATCAGCCGCGGATCGGGGCTCGGTGCACTCAGAAGCAATATGCTCCACAGATCTTCACAGAAGTCAGCGTAATCCAGTTCATTGTTTGCGTCGCAGCCACATACCCGCAGTTCCGGCAGCCATGCTTGTTCCTGCGCTGCTGTCTGCAATCGCGCACACGGTGTCCAACCCCATCACAGTTTGAGCACTTGATTTCCGTACGATCGTTGCCATCTGCGCGCTCCTCCTTGCAACTGCGCGAGATATGTCCCAACTCTAGACATAATGGTTTAGCAATGTTCTTGGGAAACTACAATCAAAGCAAACACCTACCTCCACAGTTCAGACACTTAGGCACCTTGCGCTCGTAGGGGATACCAGCGTTGTTCATGCGTTCGAGGTTGTCATCGGCATCCGCAGGCCAACGGTCTCGGAGGTGGCCACGCGACGGCTTCGAGCTGAAAAAGAATCCAATCACGTACTCACGATCAAGGACTCCCTGAAGATCGATAAGGCTCATGACATCGTCAACTTCGGCATTCTGTAGTAAAAATCCATTCATGAGTAATTCATCCCGAATTATCAAACGACAGTGATAGGTTACCATAGCAATGATGTAGATGTTGAAGTCATCATCTCTCATTTTCTCCTCAATGTCCGCCCAGGTGGCGTGGGGAACAGCCTTGGAGTAAATCTTGAGTGCCTGGAGTTAGGTCAGCCAAAGCTCACAACTTTCAAGGTCCGTATGGGGTTTTCGGTACATCGCGGAAATCATCAAGGTCCCTTTCGTCACTGGCTTTCTTCATTGCAGCCCAGGCTTCGTGGGGAAGCATGTCAGCAACGAGATTGAGATCGAACTTGCGATTCTCCTTGCATTCCATCGTCTTGTGGCCTTCAGTCTGGCAGTTCTTGCAGACATCGGGGGGTCTCTCGGGACAATCAACAGCTGGGTGACCTTCCTTTTCACAGATACGGCAGGTGCCCTTGAACACGCGGGGCTTAGTGCATTCGGACTTGGAGTGACTGTTTTAAGTCAATTAGCAAAGTACAGTACAAAGCATTCCGCAACGACTCACGCTTCTTCGCCACAGTTGAAGCAAGGACCCGTCTTGCGAGGCTCGGTGCATTCGGCCTTGGAGTGACTGTTTCGGGAAATCAATTAACGACGTAACACATGAGATGTTCAATAATAGCTCACCCTTCTTGGCCACAGTTGAAGCATGAACCCGTCTTGCGAGGCTCGGGACACTCGGCTTTGCTATGGCTGCATTGTCATCAGTACAATTTAGCAAGTACATAGAGGGCAACGACTTACCCTTCTTGGCCACAATTGTAGCAAGCGCGCCCACCACCACCGGCGTATTCACCGTATCCTCCGCCATTGCCGTCGTTGTAGTTGCCATAGGCATTGCTGTATTTCAGTATTGGTTAGATGGGCTGGCACAATATGACATGGAAAGTGCAAGACCAACTTACCCTGCGTTGCTGTCTCTAGCTCCCAGAGGAACAGAGTCATTCGGACACTGGCGAGTCATGTGGCCAGGTTTACCACACCTGAGTTTGTGAGTAACTGGGTTTCCTGGAAAATTTTCCCGGGCCTTGAAATATAGATTATTGGGGGGACTCACTGTCCGCAGGTGAAGCCATCGTCGTGGGCTCCATGGATATTCTCCATTTTGGTCAACCTGATAAACACTTTCGTTAGACACACCACCAAAGCAGTATTGCCGTTGTGAAAGTCTCCTTCACCGGGGTGGAGGAATGAATAGAGATGGGGACCGGGAAGTCGTGAGAGAAGGCAGAGAGAGACAGATAAGACAAGATCACAGGAGAGTCGAAACACGATCTTTTCACGTGGATCGTTCTACTAGGACCATCGAGAGAGGCGGTGCAAAGTCAACGCGAAGAATGACACTTACCAACGTGGTTGTCGATGCGCAGTAGACGCGAAGGCTGTTTGTTGATGAGAATTGAAGGTAGACGGAGAAGGAAGAAAAAAGGACTAAGAGGAAGAGGGAACAGGAGAAGGAGAACATAAGACAACCGGCAAGTGACGCTGAGGTGGAAACTGCCCGTTTGAGGAAACTGCCTGTTTGAGGAAGGAGCGATGTATTGACCTGCCTCGGGCAACGAGCTTTATCTAGGAAGCAACTTATACTAGACTGGATGCTCGATCACATTAGAGCTACAAATGAGATTCCATCTTTCGAAAAGAGATTGCATGCATTTGAATGGTAAGTGGTCAAATATTCTGCTAGAAATACAGAGCACATGCAAAGGAAAGACGATATAGGGCCACTAACGGCAAGACAGACATCAACCTGTGTACCATTACCGGAATAGCCTGCCCAGCAGGCCACCAGCGATGTTGTTCACAATACCACCACCCAAAGCCGAGTTGGCATATGTGGAGGCCTGACCAAACTTATCACAGCGAGAGAAGGCCATGGTATTCGTGATAGTTAAGATGAGTGCAATAACTAGACCAAAGTCAATCCCTAGTGTCGGCATATATCAGAGTATCTTGGGAGTAGCTTACCAATTAGACTGAGCCAAATAACTCCCACAAGTCTCACAATGGCCAATATCGCAAGGCCAACCCACAGAGCAGGCGTGACGTACAAGCTCAGCCAGAAGAACCGCTTGTCAGTGGCTGTCACAGTGCGAACGTTGGGGTCAGATGATTCGAAGACCCATTTGGAGTCGCCGGTTGAGGTGTCAACCTCGTTCCACCAACGTAGGCCGACCAGCCGGCGTCCCGCAATGTTTTTGAGGTAGTAGAAATCCGCAGAGAGGAGGAGAAGGGTGAAAATGAAGACGAGGATACTAGATGGAGGTTAGCATGCGGGTTGATAGGTGGGTAGAACAGCGCAGGTTCCGTACAAGTCATCGATGAAGAGTACACCAAATAGATACATCAGTAGCGCACCTAATCACCAAGTTAGTCAAATCATTCTTGCCGCTGTTCCTCGGGACGGGGGAGCACGAACCGATCCGAATTCCCAAGAAGACAAGTAGCGTGATCGGGTGCGCGCTAAGGCGCCAGTTGAGGTCACCTTGACCTCCTTGTCCTTGGTCCATATTTGCAAGGTGGAAGGTTTGATGTGATCTGAATGTAAAGGACCTCTCGGTCAGCAGATTGGGTCAATTTGATCCAAGTTACGTCTGTTGTTGACTGATGATGCTCCCTATGTGGTCGAGACACGGGTGCAGGCGGTTTCTTGTGGCAGAATAATTGCAGGCAGAAGCAAGTACTCCGTAGTTTTGTCAACGATGTGTATTATTTGCTTAACCAAGCGCCATTTATCTAGCATATGGCGGAAAGATCTTTATTTCAGATTACTAAAGAGGGTCTATACGAAGATCTGATCAATATTCCTACTTCTATACATATCTAGAAGCATTCACGTGATTACACTGAGTGGATACCCGCCAGCCACACGTCCAGTTATCTATGCCCATGGCAACGTACGTGGCGCTAAGCCGATAAGGCGTATAGGTCGTTTGATCTATATGTTGTATGCTTCTGCACCACAGCAATGGAGAAGACACGTCGCAGTACCCAAGCAGCAGAGGATGAAGCACACAGGTAGATATATCGATTGTAGAGAACTCCTCTGGTGTTCAAACCGCCAAATTTAGACTGTATCTGCTTAATTTTTTTAATTTCTGCAGTGGATTTATTTCCAAAGGAAGACCTGGGTTCTATATCTGATGAAAACAAGAGGGGGAAAGGTAGCCGTTTCTGGCCTCAAAAGCGGTCATTGCGTTAGTCCTATAAGTCCTCATATTCCAAGAAGTACAACATGGATATGACAGGCGTGGATATGGTCAACTCCTAATGTACCTGCATGTACACACGTAGGAAACGCATCGATTTGCGAAAATATATCTATATCAATCTTGACTACTGAGAATGACAGAATGGTCCCTATGTAACGAACTGCCTACAAGCATAGTAGAAATGGCCAATTCTATACAAACTCATAAATTGCATCAGCTCATAAAAAAGTAAAAGAAAAAGAAAGAGATCGACTCTGCTAACCTCCTACGTGGGACATACTCCGAAGCGGCTTTACGGATACCTAGGTAGCCGAGTCGGCTTCTTCCCGATCAAGTCGACTCCATAAAGACCTCCACTCCCCAAGAAACACAGCACACAACTCTATACCAATTGAATGCACACACGAATCAACGCATAAACAATGGCAGCTCGCAATACTCTCCGTCGTTCCCTTCTCTACGGTAAGCTCAAGCTCCCAAGGTTCCAAAGCCGCATCGCATCTTCCCCGCATTTCGCTCCGAGCTCCAAAAGAAAAACCCAAAACTAACAAACAATACCAAACAGTCCCCGGCTCCTCCCAACGCTTCCTAGACAAATCGCGCTCACTGACCGCCGACTGCGTCACCTACGACCTAGAAGACAGCGTAACTCCGCACATGAAAGTAGCGGCGCGCTCCCTAGTGCGGAGAGCAATCGACCAAGCCGCACCAGCAGGAATTCGGGAACGCGCCGTGCGAATTAACTCCGTAGACAGCGGACTCGCACTGGGCGATCTGACCGAAGTCGTGAGTGGCCTCCAGACAACAGACAGCAGACAACAACATCAGACATAAATAGCCCATACAACGATCAACTTGCTAACCGTCCCAGCTGCAATCACCAAACCTAACAACAATCGTAATCCCAAAAGTTAACTCCGCCTCCGACCTAACCTTCGTCACAGACGTCATAACACACACTCTATCCCAGCAGCCTCCAACAGAAAGAATCCCAATCTCGCTCCTGGCTCTAGTCGAGTCCGCCAAGTCCCTGACGAACTTATCTCAGATCTGCGCCGCTTCGCCCTTGCTCCAAGGACTGATTTTCGCAGCTGAAGACTTCGCTCTGGACTTGAGCATTACGCGGACGCCCTCGCTGACAGAGTTTCTGTTCGCGCGGTCTGCGATAGCCACCGCTGCGCGGGCAGCGGAGCTGCCATCGACGATTGACCTCGTCTGTACGGCGTACAAGTCAGAAAACGGGGATGGGTCGCCGCCCGCCGTGCTGCAGGAGGAGTGCTTGGATGGACGCAGGTTGGGGTTCAATGGGAAACAGTGTATTCATCCGTCGCAGGTGAAGATTGCGGATCAGATCTTTGGGCCGGATGCGCTGGAGACTGAGTGGGCTATGCGGGTTGTTATTGCGGATGAGAAGGCTGCGAAGGCGGGGAGGGGTGCTTGGACGCTTGATGGGAAGATGATTGATGTTCCTGTTGCCCATAAGGCTAGGGCTATTGTTAAGAAGGCGGAGGCTTGTGGGGTTGATGTTGATGCTTTGAGGGCTGAGTGGAAGCATCAGGAACCAGAGTAGGTGGTTCATATATGTAGTGTTGTGTAGTATCTATGCATGATATCCCTGTACATGTTGTACATCCTAGTATGTTGTATGCTTGAATCATTTCCCTGAGAGAGTTTTTCCTACTGTAGATTGTATTCGGTTGCCTCGCTAGTTGTAACAGCCACATTGAGACCATCTAAATACATAGAAACATGCAACCAAGAAGAATTTATCCTAAAAAGGATTGCTTAAAGAACTCGATACCTTCGCCTGGCGGGGTTTTCTGCGTGCTGTGGTTGAGTCACAGACTTGCGCGAAAAGGTTGGAACAAGTTGACTTATCAAAGGATTCAATAGATTTGGTACTGGGGTATCATGCCGCTTGGACGCAAATTGAGTTGAATGACCTAGCGTGGTCATTGATCTTGAGTTTCTATTTCTTCGCGCTTGAGTAATTGGATTTTGCCCATAGTCAGGATGGAAGGCTCTCCGCCAGCGTTGGCCCCCACCAATTCACTAGCCAGCTCCTTGGCTACTGTCTTGTCATAACTGGTTGGATCGATGCCGAGAATCCCTCCAACGTAACCGCCTCGCTCACCAGGTACACTGAATTCCCGGAACAAGTAGCGCCACTCGTTTAACCATGCTTTAACGGCCTTGCCGATCTTATCTTTGCCGTTCTTCGAGTGGTGACCAGTGCCTGTGATGGCATACACCACACGAAGGCCTTCTCGAGCATGCTTGAGCAGGATCTTCTCGAGATATTCGATAGCCTCTTCTGGGTGGAGACCGTGAAGGTCAACATAAAGTTCTTCCGAAGATTCATCCAATCCCTTGTGAGAGAGATGTTGATTGCGTTCTTCGTAAAGCTGGCGTGCAGCCTCCCGGTGGCACCTGCGCATTGCGTCGTTCTCGGCCTGGCCGCGCAACGACAATGCTTTGGCAGCTCGTGCGTCATTGCGGTTCCATGCTTGGGCAGCGCTAGATACGACCGTTAGAAGTGGTGAAGGTAATTGTACTGGCTGGAAGCTTACCTCTGGAGGAACTTGTTTCGCACAGTGCCATGGCGAATAGCCTCTGTCCGGTATTTTATATATTGTTGATTGGCCCGCGAGCCCGTCTCCAGCCAGGGAATATTTTGCGGTGGTGGAATCGACTGGGCTGCGGCACTGTTCTCGCGACCCTTGGTTTCTTTGTTTCTGGAGCCAGATTTGGTTTTCCCGGGGGCAGGAGATGGGGTCATTCGAACTACATCCGCCAGAGATGAAGGGACGCTTTCTTTGCTCAAGCTGGTTTCGCGGTTACTATGACCGCCCCGTTTCCCATGATGCTTCTTCCCGGCATTCTTCGCATTGACCGCGGCAAGAGTCGGGAAGGCATCTGGATCGTCTACAGACGGTGCGGCAGGATTCAACTCCCGATTCTGGTGGCGGCTCGATGGACGGGAGTTGGGGCGCCCGAGATGAGTTGCGCTTCCATTTCTTTTGCCCATTCCAGGAAGGAGGCCAGGAGGCGCATATTTGCTGGCTTGATAAGCAGAAAGATGGGCAGGGTACCGACCTGTATACTGATTTGCCCATTGATCACCGTTATCTGCCGCTTGTAGGGGTGGGAATGCATCAGAACCGCTGTCTACTTGGAACGGAGAGGGAGAAGCTGGTCGACTTCCATCCGTGACACTGAGATTGCCGATAAGCGCCGAAGGATCGTGCGAGAAGGGGCATCCATCACCGGCTAGACAATTCCCCATAACCCAATACCTATTCAAGTTTGTTAGTTAAAGAAGGATTGGTTTATCCAGAATATTCAAAAACACTCACTTGCACACATGTGTGGTTAGGTCATGACTAAAACGACAATCCGCTCGAAGGCATTGACCAGTGGACAGCCAGTACTTACAGACCACAGGGCTGCGACTGCTACCCAATGGCGTGACTGGGCGTACTTGCTCCATCGTCATAGACTTGCCAACCAAAACACGACCGTCATCATGTTGTTTTGAGATCGCCTCGGATTCTATATCATGCGAGAGCGAAGCAATAGTGGCACCGAGATCATAACTGTTAGCCTCCAGTGCAGCTTCTATTTCATCATTCGATCGCTTGTCACCCAGCACCGTGCGCAGGATATCATGTGGGCTCATATCCGGAACAAATTCAACAGCAGTGGCGCTAAGTGCGCCGGGGGTGCTAACCCCGCCCGTGGACGATGTTGTACTGTTGGCATCATCTGCGACTAGCCAGTCAACGTTGTTATCGCCCCCAAGGTCTCCATAGAAGTCAGAGATCTGGCTTTGGTCCGAGAACTCGTAGGCGTTCAGATTTGGAGAATGAGGGATAGGCTGCGCAAGGGCAAGCCGGGGCGATGGACGTGGGGAGGTAAACGGAGAGACAGTAGAAGATAGCGGGGGCCGCGAGAATGGCCCACGGGAGTTTTGCATCCACGAGGTACTCCCGGGGCTTGTTCCTAAAGTTGAATGAGGCGATAGCGGTGTGGATGATCGAGCCATCTGCCATGGCGCGGGCGAAGAGCGGCGAATCACGGTATGGCGAACTGGAGGCGATGCGTCTGGCAGGTTTCGGTTGCGATGGCGCCAGAGGATGTCCAATACCGCATTCTCTAAAGGTGTACCTGTCAAAGACGTGTTTGCGCGCAAGAAGTCCTCCACTTTTTCCACTTGTTCTTCCTCATCCAGTGCCTGATCTTGCAGGATCTGGAGACATTGTTCAAGAAGCTCGTCGGAAACCATGGTGTACGCTGATGTGGGTAACACGGGCGGAGGAAAGGGATCTGGAGGGGACCCTAGCGGTGAAGGGATTGGGTCCTGGATGGGGTGTCCGAAGCTAGGCAATAGGTGCGAAAATGCTCGACGAAAGTAAACAAAAGGTCAGACCAGAGTCGGGAATCAGAGGCACATCATGCTTCTTTCCAGGTGATTGTGAAAGTGGAAGGGCGATAGGGGTACCAGGGTTGGTTTCAAAGTTGTAGAAGGAGATAAAAGTTGCAAGAGTGATAAATGACAAGCAGATAATTACATCGCATCGTTGAATGAAAGTAAGGTTGAATAAAGGGTGAAGTGACAAAGAGGGGGAGGCGGAGAAGGGGGATCAACACCGGGGCACAACAGCTTATCGGCTGAGCTTGAAGTGACACTATGGGAGTACGTGGAATTTACAATTCCGGTGTTAACAAGATAATATAATACATAATAAGGAGACAACCAAATGTGAAGAGAATTATAAAATTGTTAGAAATAAACAAATAAAGACAATAGGAAGATTCATGTACATATGAGTTGTACTTGTATAGCATCATCCCCAACATCCGATGGACACGATAGATACAAATATATAGACAAATATATACCTAGTTATATAGGGATAGTCACATAGTCACCTACTTATAACATAAACTTTGAGATTCAACGAACGTAAACAACCTGGGGAACATGTAGATCAACCCGAGCTCAAGTCCGGCGGATCCGCTGACTTGCAATCTGGACTTTCAGTGATTTTCAGCCCGAAAGTGCTTGGCTTACTCCTCCATGTTCGATCCATCAGGGCATTGAACACGCCCTTGGAACTTCTTTGAATATTCATCTATTGAGGTATCGCACTTTCGGTCACTGTTTTAGAGCGGTTCATCTTTTCCCGGATTCGACCATCCTCCTACCAGATATTGATACCCCCGGGACTATACCCATTTTGCAATGCCGGCGGACTACCAGTCCACCGCCAGGGCGTTGTCTCTTTCACCCTCTTCTCCGGATCCCATATCTTCCTCTCCTGGCAGTGATGCTCAGCCGCCCTGGAGTCGCGCCGGCAGGCGAAACCCCGGTAGGTCGAGCGCGCAGGCTACAAGCTACCGCGATCAGATAATCCAGCGCGGGACAGAGTTATATGTCCGTATGAATAATATCTGGGAGGAGATGACCCTATGGAAGAAAGTCGGAACTGTCTTCGCTGCCCTCTTCGTGGGCGCATCCGGTATCGCGTTCATGGTGTTGACCGGGAAGTTGTTCATCTGGCTTGGCCCGGTCGCTGAGAAGTGGGAGACGTCTTGGCTAGCCGCCTTTATCCTGTGGCTGTGTGTGTTTTTCGTCTCCTTCCCGCCTCTTGTAGGTTGGTCTACATTTGGGACTGTGGCAGGTTTTATATTTGGGGTGTGGAAAGGGTAAGAGACCGATTCATGTTGCTTTACTATATCGGCAAAAACAGTGAGCAGGAGGCTAACTCGATATTTTTCTTCTACAGATGGTTGATCTACGCTTCCGCCACAATTATTGGGTCGACTGTCTCGTTTTATGTTTCGCGGACAATTCTGTCTGGATTCGTCAAACGCCTTATGGAACATGATAAGAGGTTCGCCGCATTGGCCCTGACATTGAAATACGATGGCCTCAAGCTTCTTTGTATGATCCGTTTATGTCCGTTGCCCTACTCAATCTGCAACGGAGCTGTGTCCACATTTCCTACGGTGCAGCCATTGATGTACGGACTTGCGACGGCCATCATCTCTCCCAAATTGTTGGTTCCTGCGTTCATCGGTAGTCGGATACGTCTGCTCTCCGAGAAGGGCGAGGAGATGAGTGCGGGGTCCAAATTCGTGAATATCTGCAGTATTATCTTTACAGTCGGTATTGGAATCTTTACCGGTTGGTATATATACCAAAGGTTTGAGCCCCCGGATTCATCTGTTGTTAATATCTTGTGGACCCATGCTGATCCCTTTCTTTTCCCTGTTTTAGAACTTTGGCCCGCGCAAAAGAGCTCGAAGCCCAAGAGCGTGCAGATATCCGAGGTTCTCTCCAAGCTGATCATGCAGCGCACCGCCCTCATCGTGGGTTTTCGGAAGATCCTGATGTGAACAAAGCCTCTCTTACGCTTGCAAGAGATGAAGAAGAGCGAATTGGATTCACTGATTTGGACGATGACAATGTTGACCTGGTCTTGGGTGACGACAGTGACAGTGACCAGCCGGGTCCTTGGAAAAACTCGAGGAGGTCATATCACGATGAGTTCACCGATAATGACTCGGACGGGTTCGCAGGGGAAGAAGAGGCATATGGTCTGCACACTCATGTTCAAAAATAACCAAATAAATGAAATAGAATCCTGATATTGATCGTAAGATGAAGAAACGTTACTCCTTAAGAGAGAGAGCCCTTGGACGTGGACGAACTTCCGTGCCGCAACCTGCCGGACTGAGAAATACGCCCCGCTCCGAGGAATCAAGCCAGGGTTTTTCTACTCCATATCACTGTCCCTTCATCAAGTGTCTTCAATTACAAGTACCATTCGTTTCAAAAAACAATATCCTTGCTCTCTTTAATGGGCTTTATTCTCAATTCGGTGGGAGGGTTTTTGTGGAGGTGAATCTCGATGTATGTCCTGATATCCGTGCTTCCTCGGTCTTCTTCACAGATCTATTCTCCCATACTCCGTCCTTTTTACCATATTACATCTCATCTAACATAATCCTAGTTGATTCATTCATTCAGCCTGTGCTCCTTCGGCTTGCCACAGATCGAATTCCTATGACCATATCATGGGTGAACGCCTGAATATTTGATATCCACACATTCTCGGGATAGAAAGGGACTGTCGACATCACATCTTCGAGTTCACAAACTACGTCTTTATTGACGTAGTATTTTCTCTCCTTTCTTTTTCTACCGTCCTGAGACACATCTCTTTTGAGGAGCTGCCTGCAGATACCCGTGTATCAACATGTATGGCGCAGCGTCCTTGAAGTTCCAGGGTGGAATTCCCCCGAGTCAAGACTCATACATGAACCAATATGTTCCAAACCCCGAGATCACAGTGCAGAGCCAAGAACACCTTCTATCTGGGCCGACAGAACTACCTGAACCTCCTGCGAAGCGACTGCGCATCACGCACAAGGCTTACGAAGCAGCTTCAGCGTCAATTGCTCTGGGAAATCTAGAACACAACAATTCCAAGTTGCAGACCTTCAAATCTGATGGACCCCATATTGTTGGCTCGATGGACAGGCTGTATGCCGGTGGCAGCAGCAGTACCCCGAATGAGTCGACAACCTCGACCGACTTGACATCTCCCTTTGAGCTAAAAGCATCTACATCACCTCCTCCCAATCCCCTACAAACTTTTTCTGCACGGTCAGTTATCTTTGGACCGAATGTACTGGAAAGCGGGAAAGTTGATTTGTCTAAATGTCGACCCCGATCCTCCATCCCATCTAAAATCCACCCCTCTGTTTACGGCGAGCAGTGTGTTAGAGCGGCGTATGCATCACGGCTAAACCCGTACGCTCTCCATCGCCAAGAACAAGAATTCTTGCAAGACCACCTTTGCCACGTTCACGTCACAATCTACCTCAACATACGAAATGGAATACTGCTACTCTGGGGGAGAAATCCCATGGTGGCTGTTACCAGGGAAGAAGCACTCGGATGTGCCAAAGACTATCGATGGATGAACCTGGCTTCGTTTGCTTACGACTGGCTCGCACGAAATGGCTACATCAATCACGGATGCGTGGAGGCTCCATTGGCCCCGGTGAAACCGAAACGTGGAAGACGGAAAGAGGGACCTACAATTGTCGTAGTCGGTGCTGGAATGGCAGGTCTGGGGTGTGCGCGTCAATTGGAGCATCTTTTCCGCCAGTATCGTGGTTCAGACGCCCTGCCTCGAGTCATTATCCTCGAGGGACGTCGAAGAGTCGGTGGACGCATCTATTCACACCCGTTGCACAGTCTCAAGTCGGAAAACCTGCCTGATGGGCTTGTTCCAAAGGCCGAAATGGGTGCTCAGATCATTGTCGGCTTCGACCATGGCAACCCGCTCGACCAGATAGTTCGTGGCCAGCTGGCACTTCACTATCACAAGATACGGGATGTTTCGACGATCTACGATATTGATGGATCACCCGTGAATGAGGTTCAGGATGCGATGGCAGAAAAGCTCTACAATGATTTGCTCGACCGAACCGGATTCTATCGTCACAAAGCAAAGATCGCGCCAACCGCCCAGGGAAACCGCGAGATGATCGATGCTGGCCGCGAATCGGCGGTGGATGACGGACTCACTGTGCGACAGTACGAAGAGGCCAGGGCAGCTGGGACAATAGATCTATTGGTCCCCACAAAGCGAGTTCGACGAGGAATAAAGCACAAGACTGCGGAAAATGAGCCATCCGTTGATGTGGCCAGTGATCTAGCGGGGAACTCGGAAGATGACCCGGCAGCCTTGACCTGCCAGAAAACTGGATGGAAGCTTAACCCAGGATACACCGTTAACGATACTATTGAGCTGGACCAGATTGCCGAGGCATCTCAGGCGCAGACTCTCGGTGCAGTGATGGACGAGGGTGTCAAGCAATATCAGAACATGCTTCCGGTGACAACCAAGGATATGCGGTTGATGAATTGGCATTTCGCCAACCTCGAGTACGCCAATGCAACCAACGTGAACAAACTTAGCCTATCAGGGTGGGACCAGGATATCGGAAACGAATTCGAAGGTGAACATTCTCAGGTCATTGGTGGCTACCAGCAATTACCCTACGGACTGTACATGCTGCCAGAAAAGCTCGATGTCCGCACCGGCAAGATTGTCACCGAGATCTCTTACGACGCAACTGGGTCCAACATGAACCAGAAGGCAGTTGTCCAGTGCGAGGACGGAGAAAAGTTCCTAGCAGATCATGTCGTCTTCACCGGTTCTCTCGGGGTCCTGAAGCAGCAGAAAATCAAATTCGAGCCTCCTCTTCCGGACTGGAAGCGTGGCGCAATTGATAGACTAGGATTCGGAATCATGAACAAGGTCGTTCTAGTGTTCCAAGAGCCATTCTGGGACACCAAGCGAGATATGTTTGGCCTACTCCGTGAGCCGAACAACTCTGCTTCTATGGTCCAAGAAGACTATGCGGCCAACCGCGGTCGATTCTATCTGTTCTGGAATGTCATGAAGACTACAGGACTCCCATGCTTGATTGCCCTCATGGCTGGTGACGCAGCCCACCAAGCAGAATCGACATCAGACGAGGAAATAATCACGGAGGTCACTGGCCAACTTCGAAACGTCTTCAAACATACTACAATTCCCGATCCTCTAGAGACTATCATCACCCGCTGGGGCCAGGACCCATTCACATACGGCAGCTATTCCTACGTAGCTGCGAAGGCCTTCCCAGACGATTACGACCTAATGGCCCGGTCAATCGGCAACCTCCACTTCGCCGGGGAAGCCACCTGCGGCACCCATCCAGCAACCGTCCACGGAGCCTACCTTTCAGGCCTCCGCGCAGCATCAGAAATAATCGAGCCGATATCCGGACCCATCGTAATGCCCCACCCACTCGTCCCTGAGAAGTCAAAAGTAACTCGAAGCAAATCATCCACACCAAACGGCCAAACGACCAAGAAATCAAGAACAAGAGGCAGCTCATCCCTCTCCTCCAGCCCAACAACCACGCAATCCAAGCCCCCCTCAACCTCCACCTCCCGCAAACCAACCTCCACCGAAAAATCCCGCCGCGACGCCTACGACCAAGCCCTATGGACAACAATCTACGCCGAGCTGGGCTCCGCACCACCACGCCCCGCAAAATCAGGCCTAAACCCCTTCCTCTTCTACCAAAAAGACTACTGGGCGCGTTGCCGCGACCAATGCGACGAAGCTCGCCGCGCAGCATCAAACAATCCCAACGCAAAGGCTCCACGCGACGAGATCCGCGCCGCACTAGGCCAGATGTGGCGTTCTGCGACGGCAGCTGATAAACAGCCGTACATCGAGCAGACGGAGATTAACCGCCGTGCTAATGCCGAGGCTTGGGATAAGTGGAAGGTTGATATTGCTGAGTGGGAGCGGAAGACTTTTGTCGTTAAGGATCGGTGGTGTGCGGAGAATCCGTTTGATGAGTGGGTTATGCCGGAGTACGTTGATGAACATGCCTCCGTGCCTGTGCTTGCTACTGCCTTTACGACTGTGCCTGCTTTGAAGTCTGAGAAATGAGGATTTATCGGCGTTTATGGTGGGTAGATTATCTGCGTAGACGGTTAGGGAAAAGAAGGGGAAAGAAGGTAATTCGTCTCTGTAGAGAGGCTTGTTATGAGTATCGTTTCAGCTTTAGTGATATCAATGAATTTCAATGAATGACAGTTTTAATTCTGATGGTCTTGTTCATGTAGATAAGTAAGAGAATGTTAATGTTGTAAACCTTGGAACGTATTAAAGATGATATGGGAGCTTCTCTTTTTCTTCTATTTCTATTTCTATGGGTAGTATAGGCATCCCAAGCAGACCAATTGATATAGAACCACAGAGACCACTCGATTTCCTCTTTCATGATGGGAAAAGGATCAGGGAAGAAGAAAAGAAAAGAAAGACGTAAGGAAACCCATCGAAATATGCACAGGGAATTTGGGAATGAGATATCGCATAAAACAGATATAAGTCTAGAAGCAAGAAGAATCCTCGATACACGCGCCAAACATCATGTTTCATGCATCATGACAACGAGAAATAGGAGAGAACAGTAGGAGAAAGGGTGTATATATATTTAGAGCACAGGCTTTGCCTCCTGGTGAGTCTCGGTCTCGGCGATGAACTTCTCAGCCTCAAGAGCAGCGACACAGCCAGATCCTGGTAGAATATTGAGTTAGCCAAATTGCAATTACTATGAATGAGATGCTGAAGTATGAACATACCGGCACTGGTGATAGCCTGACGGTAGCGCTTATCCTGAACATCACCGCAGGCGAAAACACCCTCGACGTTAGTGAAGCTAGTACCGGGCTTGGTGATGATGTATCCCTCGTCGTCGAGCTCAACCTGGCCCTTGACGAGACCACTGGCGGGGTCGTGACCAACAGCGTAGAAGAGACCGTTAGCCTCAACGACCTCCTCCGCGTTAGAGAGAACGTCCTTGACACGGAGGTGGGTCATGAGGCCGTTAGGCTTGTTCTCGCCGATAACCTCGGTGGCGACGGTGTTGAAGCGGACCTTGCACTTGGGGTGGGCAAGGAGACGATCAGCCATGATGTTAGAGGCACGCAGCTTGTCCTTGCGAACGAGAACAGTCACGCTGCTGCCGTACTTGGCCAGGAACATGGCCTCCTCGGCGGCGGAGTCACCACCGCCAATGACGTACAGGGGCTTGTTACGGAAAATGGGCACGGCACCGTCGCAGACGGCACAGGCGCTGATTCCGTTCTGCCAGTAGGTCTCCTCGCCGGGCAGGTTCAGACGGCGGGCGTTGGCGCCTGTGGCAATGATGACGGCGTCGGCGGTGCGGACGGGCTCGCTGCCTTCGTCATCGTTCCACTCGGTCCACATCTTGAAGGGCCGGGAGGAGAGGTCAAGCTTGGAGATGGTCTCTGTGATGATCTCGGTGCCGAAGCGCTCGGATTGGGCGCGCATGTTGTCCATGAGCTCGGCGCCGCCGATGCCGCTGGGGAATCCGGGGAAGTTCTCGACGTCAGTGGTCGTCGTGAGCTGACCACCGGCGGCGGTACCGTTGGCGAGCATGCCCTCGTAAAGGACTGGCTGGAGCTCTGCGCGCGATAGATAGATAGCGGCAGTGTGGGCACCAGGGCCGGAGCCAATAACTGTGGGGGAAAACGGTTAGAACTCTGATATCGAAGAAATCTAGGTGATCCGGATCATTCGATCTCCTCGAAAAACCACTTACTGACTACTTTAGAGTGCACCATTCTGGCGGTATTGGAATTGACGCGCGACGGCGTCGGAAATGACTTGGAGAAGACCGAGGCCGAAGGAGGAGATTGTTGGTGAAGGGTAGTGGCCGCAGTGGCAGTCAACCCAATGGATCGAAGGGAGGGAAAACGACGAAAGGCGGAGGAAAACAGCTTGAAGGTGTTTCTGGGAAGTGGAGGGGAAAGGAATAGGGAGAGGGGAGGTATAATATCTTTTTCGGAGGGGCAGTGGAGACCGGGATTAGGTGATGAAGTTGATTGATAAACCGGCGAGATTCAGGGAGACTGGATCCTCAGACAGGATGCGATTGGATTCTCTGTCTTTCTGGGGTTTCCAGACCACGCGAGATTAGAGATAATTCGTTTAAACTAGGCAATTTAAGGCAATTTAGAGCAATTCCAAGGCAATTCGAGTCGGCTGAATCAGGTTGAGCATCGAGGCTCCGAGGCTTTCTAAGCACATGTCACGTGAAAGGTCGAGACCGCTGATGTAATCGAAAATCTCATCCATGGATCAGTTCACTCCGAGGCGCTTCTTCCGGGCCGAAGTTGTATACTTCGGCTCTACGTTGTACTTGAGAGATCGTGGATTGAACATCACATGTTGGTATGAACGTGTTTAGGTGAATCATTCGTCAAATACTATCTCAAGTAATAAAAATCCATACAAATCATCAGATCGAAAAAAAAAAAGAAAATGCCACACCCAACGTCAATATAGTACATTAGATTACGCCGAACCACTTCTTCCGTGGACGGCTATGCTCCTCAGGACTGCGGGAGTGTTCAGCCATCATATGCGGTGGGAGACGTTGAGGCACTTCGCCCTCAGAATCTCCATCCTCTTCACTCCCAGGATATCCCTCGTACTGTGGTTGATGTTGTTGGCTTGTGGCGGCGTTAGCGCGGGTATTATTGATAAGGTCGTGGTCCTCGTAATCGTCTTGGTCATCGTCATCACTATAATCTTCTTCTGCTTCGCGCTGTGCATCTGCTTCCCCATTGTTCTTTTTGCGGCGGGGTAGGAACTTTCTCCAGCCCTTGACAATCTGCGTTGGGGGCGGGTCATACTCGGTCCCGTCGTAGTGCAGTGCCGGGACGAGCAGTTTGTAGGGTGTGGTAACACCCGACGGGTCTTGTGGGCTGATCTCTAGGTTCAAAGTGATGGCGAGCCCGCCTTCTAGGTTGATGTAGGCGCCTGCGCCATCATCGCCCTGCTTGGCGGCTTTCTTTACCGCTTTTTGACTGAGATTCGTTGGTCGCCGGTGGAAGCTGCCAGGTCGTGCAGGTGCCGGGCCCCCAGGTCCTGGGAAATAGCTGTCCCCGTTCTCGTGGGGCTGAGCGGGCACATCAACGCTTGCACGTCGATTGAAAGCAGCCTCATCGCCTCGGTTGAAACTCATTGTCCTCGTGGGAGGTGGTCCACGGGTAGAAAGGCGCCTGAGAATGCCAGGCTTCTCGGCAGACCCCTTGTCTCCACGACCCAGCGACAATGTTCGCTGCAGCTTAT
The DNA here is from genome assembly GCF_028828025.1 of Penicillium rubens. Lineage (NCBI taxonomy): Eukaryota > Fungi > Ascomycota > Eurotiomycetes > Eurotiales > Aspergillaceae > Penicillium > Penicillium rubens. The sequence goes on from NW_026890600.1 coordinate 9,185,557, forward strand.
TTGGCCGAGGTGGTGGGGTCTCTATTATCTCCGACTCGGGTGTGTCAGGTGGGGTAGATCCGGGCTTATACTCACGGATCGAACACCAGTTTCGCCGAGGTAGTAATCGCTTGTTGTTGCGGGCTTTGCCATTCACATCCTGGACAAAGATGGGAACGACATCCTCGTCTGTGTTCGAGTCCATGTGGTGGACTGTATTCCGCTTATTGAGCGTATCTGCAATGAGGTCGGTCTCCGGAATGTCTGCAATAGCAGACGAGATAACATTCGGCATGTATCGATAATCATGGTCTTTGGCAATATTCAATTTGGGATTCGAATAGAACTGCCCAATTGCAGCCAGGTGGACATCACCACTGAAGGATCAAGTTAGTTTTTTATCGTTCGGAATCTGGAGTGCAGTGTCTGGTCTTACCTGAGTATTGTGATCCGGACTGACTTCTCCGCGGCCAGATCCTGAAGATCCTCAACCAACCATGTGCGCTCGGACTTGAGATGCTTGCCAGCCCAATGGTCATCAAAGACCTCCACATTCCCGCCAGATCGATTTACAAGCCCACCAAGTACTCCAGCCTTGCCGAGGGACTTGCGGCTGTTCATGAAATTGCGGAGCATTGCCTGGGGTCAATGTTAGTTCTAAGTCTGATCAAAGACAGAAGCAACCAGATTACATACCACTCGGGGGTAAGCAACAGGGACACTTGTGAGAACGACCAAATGCTTTGTCTCTCCTTTCATGATCTCCCTGTGGCAGCGGTCCCACAATAAATCACAAGTCTCTTCGCTGAGAACTTCATTGCTCTGCAAAAACATGTCAGTGTAGTCCACAAGTCCGAAAGATGGAGTATCCATACCCGTCGCTCAGTGCGGCAGTCAAGAGCCAAAAGTGAAACTCCCTGGCCCAGAGACATGAACAGGTTTCGGCTCTTCTGTTCAATATATGGACCAGGATGAGCACCAAGAAGCCAGCTAGGCTCATCTGTCTCGGTTTCATCGGGAACACTGTGGTGCTGGAACAGCAGGTAATACTTGAAAGCAATCTTTCCAATTCCAGAGATAACAGAAGTCTGCATGAAATCATCGTGGTAAGAACCAAAGCCTTCGAATATTTCATGATCGTTCCACATGTTGACCATGGGAATCTGCGAGTTTGCCAACGAGAAGAGGCCCTGAGAGAACCATGCAGCGTAGCGCTCCAGGTAGAACTGCTCCAATTCAGCCCGGAACTCGGGTGTGAATGACGCCCCATATCTCTCGGCAACATTTTTAATTTTAATCCATTCCTGGAAGAATGTGGACTCTGTGATAACCGAGTCGTTGAAGATTTGATCACCACCGCCGATCATCACATGGAAGGGACGAGTTTGATGCTCATTAAGGATATCTCGCCAAAGCGGATCAGGTCCGCAGACTCGATCAGAGTCTGCAGACGGGCTGAACCCGTTACCACTGTGGAATATTATGTTCATGGATTCTCCAACCGGTGGCACCCAGAATCCCAAGGCAGGTCCCTGGTTGATCCGGTAAGCGATTCGCTGTTGCGTTGTGCTCAGTTCAACTTCTAGGTTGAACCGCCAGAATGTTACATCTCTTGCAGCATCGGCGTACAGACGAGCTCCTGGGATATCTCGGTGCAGACTTGCGGTTTCGCCATCGGAGGCGTGCATCCGGTTGGAAGGCATGGGCTGTTTGGCGCCTTCGCTGGTATAGTCGATCATACTAGGTGAGAGCTCGTATATGCCATCATCGTTCTCAACGAACGATAGGTCGACTTGCTCCTCCACATGTTCAACTGGCTTCACGTAAAGCGGTCGCCCATCACGGCCAATTTTCATGAGCCCGGCGGTTGGGTCAACATATTCGGGAGCCAGTTGCATTCCATCTTCATGGCTGATCACGACGGGTGGAGGAGGAAGAAGATCCATCGGCTGAGAGAATAGTCTCAGTGTGGGTGGAGTTTCGTAGGAGGAGCGAGAATCTTTAGTCACTATCATGATAGATCCTCGCCATATGTCTTTTTCAATGGGACCGCTGGCTCCATCGACCTTTACTCGCTTGATACCTGTGTATCGTAGCAAAGGTCCACATCGTAAGAAGAGGTGAGGTTGGAAGTTCTTGTGCTCAGTCATTCCTAGTGAGCGTTAGTAAATACATTCCGATGATTTTGTGACAAACAGTAGCTTGGAACCAGGATGGCGGAGGACCTTACCTGTCAACTTCTGAGCTGGGGACTTGTAGTTCTTGGGAAGAGCCCTGCTCTTTCTGCGATCTTTGCTACCACCACCTTCCCACCACGCCTTGCTGCGGTCCATATCAATATTCTGGAAATCAAAATCAGGGGCCGCAAGCCGAGCAGGCTGTGCATTCCTCCACTCAAATATTGGTGGGGGCGTAGGTGGTGGGACATTGAAGGACACAGACTGTTTCTTGGGCTTGACCTGTGACTCGGCACTACCCTGAGGCGGTGCTGTTAAAAGTTCGTCTGTTGTCTCCGCTCTTAGACCAGCGGGAGCCTGCATAGGTCGAGGACCTGCTTGAGACATCGAGCGACTGTGGCTGATATTGTTGGCAGGTGCTGGTTTCGCGGCAGGTCCGCTCACTGTGACTGATCGTCTAGGCACCTTGCCTATCTTAGCTGATGATGGGATAGTGGCTTCTGCACGTGTATATTGGGGGTCCTCGGGTCGGCGAATAGATGGGTATTGAGGATTTGTTGAAACTGTCCTGTTGTGACGTACAGCCGTGCCTTCTGATTGTCGCTGTTGTGGTGGTGCAGCCGCATGTCCATTGCGCATGCCATCCCCAATTGGAATATCTCTCCGTTCGTTCCTTCTGGCTGTGCCAGGGGCTGGTCGGCTTTCTGGCTGCGCACGTTGTGTTGGTGCTTCACGTGCTACCTCTGCCACCAATTCGGCTTTCTCTTGTTCAGCCTTCTTGCGCGCAAGCCGCTCTCGGGCTTTGATTTCCGCCTGTTGTACTCGTGCCCGCTTCTCTTCCTTGCTGATTCCAGTCAAAGTTACTTCCAACTTTTGGAGGGGAGATCGCTCTGATGCCCAATCTCGCCGCGAGTCACTGGCGGAGACGGAGCGTGTGGTATTGGACCGAGTCGGGGGAGACACAGGCGGTGGTGACTGGACATGGATCTCAGGCATAGCTGCACCGGGTTCTTGGGAGTGGGGCTCTGTGGGAAGAGCCCGTGGTGTTGTAGATTCCTCTGGTAATTCTGAAGTGGATGGAGGAATCGGCTTGCGGGTTGTATAGTTCAGGTTTCCTTCTGGCTGGTTTCGGGCTCTGGCCGAGAAAGACCTGTCAATCTGCCCTGATGAATTGGTATCTCTTGCGTTCGTGTGAGCTGTCTTCGTCTCATCATATTCCGCTTCGTGTTCATGACTTTCCATGGAAGGAGCCTTTTTGCGATTGCGCCTCCCTGGAGCTCTTTGCGCTCCGTTGGCAATGTGGGGGTTGGAGCTGCCATTTGCCATATCGGGCGATCCACGCATTGCCATAGCAGCCATTATGTGTACTCGCGCCCGGACTCAAGGCAATAATCGGAGAAATGCGTAGATAGAGTGCCAAGTATACGCAATTGCGAACCCAACTAAAACAATAATCGTTAATGTTGGTTCCAAAGGCAACCTGAGCAAATTTAGGGGGAGGATCACTTGATATTTCTCGAAATAGTTGAAACGAGTTCGATGCGACTTGATCTGATGCCTAACGCAGGGTCACCACACCATGGCCCGAGCTGATTCGTAGGCAACAAGCCAAGTTGGGCGGGGGTATAGGTCCACGCAGCGGTGACAGGGAAGTTGGCCTGTATAAGAGGCGAACCGATAAAGACTAGGATGGGGGTGTCAAGGGGGTAGAAGATGAGATGAAAAGAAGAGAAAGATTTCAATCAAGTCCAACAAGTCCAAGGAAAAAAATGGAAGGCAAGGTCTATACATCCGATATCCCGGTGGCTGGTTATCCCCAGCCTTCGCGCGGGGCCATTGTCATACGAAGGTTTTATCAAGGGCTGTGATCCTTGGAGAGGCAATATATATAGATCATAAGACGTTAGGAGAAATATGAAATATCAGATAGTGAAATATAGAAGTACAGAAACAAAGAATATATAGAATTAAGCATAATTCTTAAATTTGGTATGGGGAGTGGAATGGGCTATTGTTAGAACATTTGAATCAGCTAATAGTACGAGCATACATAAAGAGTATTTCGTATGTACCTGGATACTGGGAAACTATGTATGTTTCACTGTTTATCTAGAGCATATATGATCTTGTACACAAGTAACATATAAAGCACTCCATACTACTACCTAGGTACGTACTCATGTTGATGTTCTATTGTTCGATACAACTCACCGGGTAAATTTCAGACCGGATCACCTTATTTTGTAGCCTCAAGGCGTTCTCAATTATACCCAGCATAAAGCGGCAAGAGGTTAAAGTGAAAATGGAAAAGATGTTTACGGAATAGTGTACGTTGTTCATGCAAGGACTTTGAACTATTACAGTTAATATGGATGGACTAACAGATAAACAGATGAAAATTACAATATCGGTACGGAATACTATGTACGCAGTAGTGTCTTCTATGCGAACAGTTGGCATATCTACGTCTGCCTCGCCTCCGGGGCCAAGACCGTACCTACGTAAGCTAAATAAGAGCCACCTGGGCATCTGGTCAAGGCAAGTAATATAGTACGGACTATGGAGTAGAAACCGTGGCCTTAAAACGCCCCAAATCTTCTTTTATAGTTGCCAAAGGAATTAGCTTCTGTTTGAATAAGCTAAGTTGAGCTCAATAGACCTCTTAGGAGACTCAATAGGAACCCGTGTGGGTGGCCTCTGACGATCCTCCTATTTTACCTTGACCTGCCCCAGGTGGTGTCTTGCATCGCTCCAACCTCCTCTTAGCAACTATTATTGGAACCTTGGAAATACCGTTTTGTTGGAATCTCCATTTTATTCACATACACCCTGAACCATTGCTTATCGAGTTGCTGTTCAACGGTCCGGAACTGTCGATGGCAACCGCCTGCTAGATACCTCGAACCTCACAACCCTCCCTTGGTTCCTTTCCTCCACCGAAATCAATTGATCCCTCATCATGCGCATTGCCAGTGGCATCATCGCCACCCTAGGCCTTGCTGGTGCGGTGTCCGCAAGCCTACACCCTCGCTCTCAAGAGACCCGCGACTTCTTCGCCCTCCACCTTGACGATACCATCTCTCCTTCCCACATCGCACAGGTCCTAGGCGCACGCCACGAGGGCCAAATTGGCCAACTGGATGGCCACCACACATTCTCATTACCGCGGGAACAGACGGCACAGTTTGACACCTTGCTGAATGATTTACGGACCAGGCGAAAGCTCCGGCGGCGCTCCGAGGGTATCGATTCGCGCGGGACAAGTGATGACCCCCTAGACAAGATACTGTGGTCGCATAAGATTGCTCCAGCAAGACAACGATTGCAGAAACGACTTCCGCCGGTCTCCGTACCCTATAGATCGCTGGACAAGAGGGATAATCGGCAGGCCGTTGCTTTCCAAACGAATGCCATGTCAACTCTAGGAATCACTGACCCGATCTTCAGAGAACAATGGCACCTTCTCAATACGTTGCAGCCCGGACACGATCTCAATGTGACAGGATTGTGGTTGGAGGGAATAACCGGCAAAGGGGTTGTTACTGCGGTTGTTGACGATGGGCTGGACATGGATAGCAACGATCTCAAACCCAACTACCTCCCAGAAGGCTCCTATGATTTCAACGAGAATGTCCCTGAACCCCGCCCTCTTCTGCTTGACGATAAGCATGGTACTCGATGCTGCGGCGAGATCGCAGCAGCAAAGAACGATGTTTGCGGAGTCGGTGTTGCGTACGATAGCAAGATAGCCGGCATCCGGATCTTGTCCAAGCCTATTGATGATGTCGATGAAGCGGCGGCTATCAACTTCGCCTACCAAACGAATGATATATATTCATGTTCATGGGGCCCCATCGATGATGGTGCCACGATGGATGCGCCTGGAATCTTGATCAAACGAGCCATGGCCAACGGTGTCCAAAAGGGCAGAGGGGGTAAAGGCTCTGTCTTTGTCTTTGCCGCCGGCAACGGTGCGGCCTACGGGGACAACTGCAACTTCGATGGGTATACCAACAGTATCTACAGTATTACAGTTGGTGCCATTGACCGGGAAGGGAATCACCCGTCCTACTCCGAGTCATGCTCTGCCCAACTTGTGGTCGCATACAGCAGCGGCTCTGGTGATTATATTCACACTACCGACGTGGGTGCGAACAAGTGCTTCTCTGGACATGGTGGCACTTCTGCGGCTGGTCCGCTGGCCGCAGGCAGCGCGGCGCTCGCACTCAGCGCACGCCCGGACCTGACCTGGCGTGATCTACAACACTTGATGGTGGAGACGGCGGTTCCGGTGAGCGAAGACGACGGTAGCTGGCAGGTCCTGCCCTCTGGTCGTAAGTTTAGTCATGACTGGGGCTTCGGAAAGGTCGATACATATACCATGGTCCAGCTTGCTAAGACTTGGGAACTCGTGAAGCCACAAGCCTGGCTTCACTCGCCATGGCTGCGAGTACATCAAGACATCCCTCAGGGTGATCGCGGTCTGCTCAGTCGCTATACGGTGACTGCTGATCAATTGAAGGAAGCCAACATCGCTAAATTGGAACATGTCACTGTGACTATGAATGTCAACCACACCCGCCGCGGTGATCTCAGCGTTGAACTGCGCAGCCCTGCTGGAATCGTCAGCTACCTGAGTGTTGCCCGCAGGAAGGATGACATGCCAGTTGGGTATGACGATTGGACTTTCATGTCTGTCGCTCATTGGTATGTGTTTCCCTTCCAACCCCATCATATGCGCTTCTGCTAACCTATTCTTAGGGGTGAATCTCCTGTTGGCGACTGGTCTATCATCGTGAAGGACGCCGATGTCAACGAGTACTCCGGCACATTTATTGATTGGCGACTCAATCTGTGGGGTGAGGCCGTTGATGGAACTAAACAAAAGCTTCACCCCCTACCCGATGAGCATGATCATGACCATCCTTACGAGGATGCTCCTGTCGCCACGACTAGCATTTCGGCGGCTCCAACAAAGACCGAGGCCCCTCCCAACCCAGGTGAAAATCATGACCGGCCTGTGAACGCCAAGCCAAAACCAACAGAGGCAAAGCCCACACCTGTTGAAGATGTGAAGATACCCACCAACACTACCGCTAGTGAAACTGAAACCCCCTCCCCTTCCGCTGCCGGATCAGACTATATATCCTCTTGGCTTCCCACTTTTGGTGCTTCGAAACGCACACAGATTTGGATTTATGCATCCCTGGTCATGATCATTACCTTCTTCATTGGCTTGGGTGTCTACTTCCAGCTACAGAGAATCAAGCGTCGTCGTACCACTGCTCACGATGACTACGAATTTGAAATGATTGAGGATGAGGACGAGATGCAACCGATGACTGGAGCATCTGGTCGAACACAACGTCGTGGTGGCGAACTGTATAACGCATTCGCCGGAGAGAGTGACGAGGAAATGTTCAGCGATAATGATGAGCCGTATCGTGATGGGTTGGCCAATATCCAGGAAAAAGACGGTGAAGATGGAACATCCCATGATGGCCCCCATCATGAAAAACCTTAATCTAATGTGGATAGTCATTTTGCATCTTGTTTGGTGTTGCGATATGCTGTTATTGAATTTGGTGAAAATTGGAGAGCATCGTCCACAGGGAATAGACGGAGAATACTAAGGTCTTCTGCATATCTCCCATATGACAGGAATTCAAAAGTGTGCTGTGCATACTAAAAAGATAATTCTAGCAGATATGAAGCAATTCTCCAGGAATCACTAGAATAATAAAAGACAATTAGATCTTTGCCAGGGACTACTTGTATGGAGTTAGGTCGATTCTAATAATAAAGCGATAAGCGATGACGTTCCGCTTCGGGAACTCCGCCTTGGGGAACGGCGATCATTGAACTCAGCTCCAACCTCCAAACTTTCCCCTCCATTCCACCTCTTTAACCTTTTCGGTCCCTATCACTTCTTGATCAAACATTTCCTGCAAATATTGATTTCTCGGCATTACTGGGGTTCCAACAACTACCAGCCGGTTGACTACGGCCGACCGACAACCCTCAACGATGGATCAACATGACGACTTTGATAGTGTGTCTTGGAAGCATGACCCAGACAGCGATGTCTCACGACCAACAACTGCAAGTACAGATGCAGCAGAACCCAGTGAAACTCGCCGCGACTCCAATGGCAAGCGGAGAATGAGCTCCGCCCAAGAAGAGCCCCAAGCTGGCCCGCTAGCCGACGCCGTGGACCTGGCGGGCATCGGCGATGGTGTTCTCGAGTGCCGAGTAGACTCTCCGCTAAAAGAAAATGACGGGACAAAAGACGCATATATCTCGTACCTGGTTACCACACATGTATGCTTTCTTCTTTGCATATATTGTCGGGGAGTGGAGGTGCAACTGCTGCCTAGACCTCCCGACCTCTATATCTCCTCAAGTGGACCATAACTGACATATTTAGACCGACTTCAAATCATTTCAGAAGCCCGACTTTACTGTTCGGCGGCGCTTCACCGATTTCTATTTCCTATACAAGACGCTCTATCGTGAATACCCGGCATGCGCGGTGCCGCCGCTCCCGGACAAGCACAAGATGGAGTACGTGCGGGGAGACCGGTTCGGACCGGAGTTTACAACGCGACGAGCTTGGTCTCTGCATCGATTTTTGAAGCGTTTGACGCTTCACCCTGTGCTTCGGCGGGCGCCTCTCCTCACTATCTTCTTGGAATCGCCGGACTGGAATGCGCATATGCGCCTGCACTCAACACGGGTATCAACAAATACCGGGTCGGATAGTGCGGCTACTGGTATCTTCGATAACTTTACTGATTCCTTTGTCAACGCCTTCTCTAAAGTGCACAAGCCGGACCGGCGCTTTATCGAGGTGCGAGAGAAGGCCGATAAGCTGGACGAAGACCTATCACATGTGGAGAAGACCGTGGCACGGGTTGCACGACGTGAGTCTGATCTGGAGACGGACTATGCCGAGCTAGCGACGCAGTTCCGCAAACTCGTCCCGTTAGAGCCTGCCATTGAGATGCCACTGCAGGTCTTTGCAGCTTCAGTGGAAGAAACCGCGCGCGGGATGCGCGGGCTGAAGGACCACACCGACCAGAACTACTTGGGCTCGCTGCGCGATGCCGAGTCGTACATCATGTCCCTCAAGTCCCTGCTGAAGACACGCGAGCAGAAACAGCTCGATTTCGAGGCCTTAGTCGATTACCGCAATAAAGCCGTGACCGAGCGTGACTCTCTGGCTGCCAACCCAGCTGCTTACTATGCCTCCAACCCGCTCACCTCTTCCCCCGCATCTTTCATCCGCTCCAAAATGGAGGACATGCGCGGCGTCGACCACGAACAGTCCCGTCGCGAGCGTGTGCGGAAGCTTGAGCTCCGCATTGACGAATTGACCCGCGAGGTCGAGTCCGCCAAGACTACATCCGAGATGTTCGACGAGGAGGTTATCCGCGAAGTCGCAGATTTCGAACGTATCAAGGCGGTCGAGTTCCGAGATGGACTCGGCTCCTTTGCCGATTCGCACATCGAGTTCTATCAGGGCGTCCTTTCTACATGGGAGCGGTTTGTAGCCGAAATGGAGGGCGAAGCCGAGCCTGGACATGACTCTGATGCGGCTGCTATCGGAGCAATTTAGCTATTCCGATGTAAGCATGCTTGGGTCGTTATCCGGACCGAGTCCGATATAGCAGTTCATATCTGTCGCTTTCGCTAGCTTATCCAGTGTTTCATACCCGCAATACCATCATGACTCTTCATTTATTCAGATATGCAGCCACACAGGCGTCAGATTCAATAGCAGATGAGTACAAATAGCGATGAAATTAATTCCCATGTATTGAAAGGTCAAGAGCCATTAAAAAGAAGAGAGGGAGTCCTATCACCAGTCATGACCCCCGGAGCTGTATGCATTAATGTTGTTTGTACTGTTTGCACTGCACTTCTATCTTCGATCATCCGATTCAACCTCCGAATCACCAAACACAATGCGTCCAATCTCCAGAGCCGTCCTTCGGCCGTATGTTTGCCCAACCTGCCGGCATGGCATTAGCGCTGGCCGACGGCGGTTTGGGTCTAAATCGGATTCCCCGGACCTCTACGATGTGGTTTGTGTTGGAGGTGGCCCCGCGGGCCTAGGGTTATTGGCTGCACTTCGTATGTATAACCAGCATAATGCAGATAAGCAGGGCATATGCTGATACCATGGTACTGCAGGAGCATCACCCATTACCTCAAAGCTCAAAGTTGCCCTCATCGAGAGCCAAGATCTCCGCAAAGCCAAAGCCTGGGACCTCGAACCCAACCAGTTCTCCAACAGGGTCAGCAGCTTGACTCCGTCGACCGTGTCTTTCCTGCGTAGCATTGGCGCCTACGATCACCTCGATGTCAATCGCGTGCAAGACTACCAGGACATGCAGGTCTGGGACGGCCAAACCGGGTCCCGAATATCATTCGATTGGTCAATGGAGACATCCCCATTTGAAGACATGCGCACTGTAGCAACAATGACCGAGAACGCGAACCTGGTGCGCGCCTTGCTGCGCCGAATTGCCGACTCAGGCGACGAGAACCTCTCCCTCTTCTCAAACGCCACAGTCGCCTCCATCGAGAACGGCTCAGACCTCAAACCCGAAGGTCCCGACCTCTCAGCCTGGCCAGTCCTCACCGTCAAGCCCACAGGCCCAGCCGCGGAAACAGAGACACCCAAGCGCATCGCCGCCCGCCTCCTCGTCGGCGCAGACGGCATTAACAGCCCAGTCCGCTCCTTCGCAGACATCCCTACCCAAGGCTGGGACTACGGCCGCCACGGCGTAGTTGCAACCCTCGCTCTCGACGAGCCAGCCACCCCACCCTTCCCTGCCTCAAAGCGCACAGCCTACCAGCGCTTCCTCCCCGCTCTCGGCGGCCCCATCGCCCTCCTCCCCCTACCAGACAACCACGCAACCCTCGTCTGGTCAACAACCCCCGAGAACGCCGCGTACCTAAAGTCCCTCCCAACCCCGGCCTTCCTCGCCATGGTCAATGCCGCCTTCCGTCTCGACATGACAGACCTCACCTACATGATGGGCATGCAATCCTCCTCTTCCGATTCCACATCCCACCAAGACGAACTCACCTGGCGCGCCCAGCACACCCCCCTCCCATCCCAAATCCCTCCCGCGGCAACAGCCGTGCAGGCAGGAACAGTCGCTTCCTTCCCTCTGCGTTTCCGACACGCGGCGCAGTACATCTCGCCGCGCATTGCGCTCGTCGGCGACGCCGCGCACGTCATCCACCCGCTCGCGGGACAAGGCCTTAATCTCGGCTTGGCGGATGTTGCTTCGCTCTCGAAGACTATCCAGTACGCTGTCTCGCATGGTATGGATATCGGTGACTTGCTTACTCTCGAACGATACTCGTCTGAGCGGTACTTGCCCAATGCGAAGATCGGCGGCGCCTGCGATCTCCTGCATAAAATGTATAATGTTCCTGGTGAAGGGCCTGTTGCTTTGGCGCGCAGTCTTGGACTAGGCGTTGTTGATCGGTTGCCTTTTGTTAAGTCGTTCTTGATGAAGAATGCGGAGGGGTATTAGTTGGGGTGTGTATATGTATGGCTTTTTCTGTGTATTGTACTTCTAGTCTTTTTTATGCAAGCCTTTTCTATACTTCTATACTTCTATACTAAGTAATATCTTTGCTTCTCAATCTTGGAGTGACAAGGTCGTGATATAAGCCGTGTGGCCATATTATAAAACCTCGATCAAACAAAAGCACAGGAAATGCAATGAATTGGGTATTCTGGCAATTCCAATAAAGACACCAACCCGGTCTATGAGAAATCCATGGATATCCTAGTTCTTTTCTCTTAACAATAACCTCCCAGTCCTTTTGATAGGCCATCGAGCTCCCAAGCCCGACAATGCAAGAGATCTACACAATTTTAGGGTAACATAGAAACCCTCTGAAAACACGCTCTAAATAAAACAAAATGAAAAATGCAAACCCACAACTGTCTAACGCTTAAACACTGGTGCCCTGCAACTGCTGCGCCAGAGATGAGATGGCACCCTGCTGCTTCTTAGCAAGGCGGGTTTGCAGCTCGGGAACCAGGGAGGCAATCTCAACCTCGACACCCTCTTTCTCCGGGTGTCCTTCGGGCAGACCCATCTCCTTGATGCGGCACTTGCCAGCGGCGAGTTCTTCCTCGCCGAGAATAATGCCGAAGGGAATGGCGCCTTGTTCGGCGGCCTTGAATTGCTGGGGCAGCTTGGGCTTCAGCTTGTAGGAGAACTCAGCCTGGAGACATGGATGTTAGTAATTGTTCAAATAGACCAAGATTGACTGAAGTGACTGAAGTGGGAGGCTTACCTTAATACCAGCACTCCATAACTTCTGGCAAATTTCCATACGCTCCTTCAACATGCCATTGAAGCCCTTACCACCGAAGGCCATGACGTAGGCGTCGACCTCGCTGTTGCGAAGGGCATCGGACTTCTGCTCACGCTCGAGACGTGCCTTGGTGATGGAGAAGATACGGTCGACACCGAATGAGATTCCAACACAGGGGATCTGCGCCTTGGGCTGGAACATGCCGACCAGGTTATCGTAGCGACCACCGGCAGCGACACTGCCGACGCCGAGAGTAGGATCGTTGGATCGGTCCTCTTCCTCGAGGGGCTGCTTGGACTTGCCCTTATTGGACTTCTCGGCCTTCTGTGCCTCCGGGGAGTCGGCCTGCACACCGGCCGAACCCTCGGTGACAACCTCGTAGATGACACCGGTGTAGTAGTCCAGACCACGGGCAAGGGACATGTCGAATGAGACCTTGTCCAGCACGCCGAATGCCTCTAGGTAGTCCATCATCAGAGCCATTTCCTCGAGACCGGCCTTGGCAAAGGCATTGGCGTTGAGCGTCTCATCCTTCAGGAGAGAGTCGAGCAGCTCCCGCGAGCCCTTGTTCATAACGTATTGCTCAATACGGTCTGCCACCTCAGGATCAAGGCCCTTGTCGTCGACCATTTCCTTGCGCACATCCGCCCACGGCATCTTGTCCAACTTATCGACGGCACTGGAGATAGGCCGGAGCATCTTGTCCGGCACACCACAGACGGCAAAGACACCGTCAAGGATCTTGCGGTGGTTGAGCTTGATGGTGTAGCGACCGGTCCAGCCCAGCTCCTCGAAGACCTCGCTGACAATGCGCAGGATCTCGGCATCGGGCACCATAGCATCGAAGGTACCGGCGATATCGAAGTCACACTGGTAGAACTCGCGCATGCGGCCCTTGTTGATGGCGGGCTGGTCACGGCGGTAGACCTTGGCGATGTGGTAGCGCTTGATGCTGCGGACGTCGGGGTTCATGGCGAGCCAGCGCGCGAACGGCACCGTCAGGTCGTAGCGCAGCGAGCAGATCTCGCCACCTTGGTCCTTCAGGTCGTAGATGAGCTTTGAGTCCTCGCCATATTTGCCAGCCAGGATCTCGCGTAGCTCGAAGACTGGGGTGTCCAGTGCGGTACCGCCGTGGCGCTTGAAGACGTTCGCGATGGTGGTAAAAATGCGGTCTCGGAGGAGGGCATCGGACCCGGACCAATCCTTGGTTCCCTTCGGGGTCTTGAGGTTGAATGTAGGTCCCTTGTCTTTCCCCATTGTGATTGATTGAGCGGAGCGATGGGAGGTGGAAAAGTGTCGAGTGCGGCGGGGATGATTTGTTTGGTGGGGGATGGTGGGGGCAGGGATATTATTTTTATTCGAGATGACTCGACGGTTCTGCAGGGAAGAGCAATGAGTCAGGCGAGAAATTGGAGTCAGACCAAATGGAATGGCGATTGCTCGTTGTACAGAGCGCAAGGGGACAGGAATGGACGGCATATAAAAAAAGAACGGCGCTGCGAAACAGAATTATTTGGTTCAATGGGCATCTCCTGGCCTCCTGAGGCATCTGCTGGTACGGGGATTCTTTCTGTTTGGGGATGTTTTTCCGATATGGTTTATCCGGACAACCCTTCAGGTGTCCTTTTCTTTGCTTAACAACAGAGTTACTGTATACATGTATGCGCATATGTACAGATGCAATGGAATGGATATAATTGCCCCTTGTGTGATATCTCATATTGCATGCCTAATTACCTATACCTATTACCTACATATGTACTCCGTAGCTAGGTAGGTATGCACAAGAAGCCCGACAAGTCAAACTCTGTAGGCATTGGTATGTTGTGTACCTGTCAGAAGATATATTAAGCCTCAAGGCGTTATATAGCCAAGTTCTGGATTCTGGACTTCCCCGGATCTGCCCTTGCCGAAATGGACAGGCCCAAGGTTAAAGGGAAATGCTCTTTCCTCCTTGGGACTATGGCCCAGCCCTGGAGGTAACATTCCGATGTCATCCGTACAGTGACTATTTCAAGTATAGGTCCACGGGTACATTGTATATTGTACTCTGTATATTGTACATTACATTTTAGAATGGCTATGACATCTGTTCAGTAAATCGCTCAAGTCGGGGAAAACTGACTCGATCTACTCCACAGTAACGTCATTTCATGCGATAGGACTAAGTGACTAGAGTGATGACTGGAGCGACTAAACTGATTAGACTGATTAGACTGATTCAGTACGGGCGCGGTTGCTTTCCTATCTTCTACATATACACACCACCATGCGTCTTTTACCGAGCCCCCTTGAAAAGAGGTCAAGCTCGCCACCCCCTCCATGTCGTCCATACGGATTTGGTAAGGGACATGACTCGTTTAATTTACTGTTTCTCATTGGCGATGTGGTCAGATCCTGTGAGTTTTGATCAGACGTTGAAGCCAGATTACCCAGATTAGCCCCCATGGGTGGGAACGTGCGTAAGTGGTACTACCGAATGGAATGGCTGAATTGGTATTGCGGTGCCTGTTGGACCCCGCAAGGGGTTGAAACCTTGAACCTGATCTGGGCTGACGTTGGCCACCATCAGATTCCATAAGCACTGCCCAGGTGCCCAGGTGGAATCTCCCAGGTGTTCCAGGTGATATATCCCCTTTGTGTTCCGGTCACATTTTAGAAAAAGAGTTCAAGTATGTAAGGAACAGTCACATTTCAACTTTGGGGGGGGGGGGCTCCACCGCCACTTTCCATTTTTCCCCACGATGGAAATGATCATTGGCCGTTGTGGCTACGCCATGCGAGGGGCGGACACATGGCCCGTGAGCGAGGGCGGCTTAGAGCCAATCACCCAGTTGGAATCCTTGGTTGAGCGATGAGAGGGAAGTCCTTCTCCCATGGACGTGGGGGGAGAAAGGCTATTCCGCTGGGGAAAAGGCGTTATGGCCAATGAAGATAAGATGGGGCTCCGGTATAGCCGGTGTATCTTTTTGCTGTAAAGAGATACTTTTGTTGAGATAGAGAAGAGTGAAATTGTAGAAATTCGGCGATTGGACCAGGTACCTGCCTTAGGTCACCACGTGGAGTAGAGGCTAAGATGAATGGGGTAGGTCGAGAGGAGATATTTATGTATGTTTAGTTCTTTTTCTGGATGATTCTGTTGCATTTCAAAAGTTGGAGATGTTACTTTACTGTGGTTACTTTTGTTACTGTTGTTACTACATGTATGATATTTTGTATGAGATTACAATAAATTGGGTCCATTCCAATGTAAACTCCCCTCTCTTACTGTGTAAAATTACATTCTCTTTAATCTCTCTACTCTCTGTACTCTCTTTAATCGCTTTAATCTCTCGAATCTCTTTAATCTCTTTAACCTATTTCTCTTAAATCTCCCTTAAAACATATTCCCCCATAACCCTTGGATCTCTTCATTCTCCCGCCCCCCCTCTCTCATTTCCGGAACCCCAGAAACCTTATGTGATCAGACGACAATCACTTTATTTCCCCGGACTCGCTTCATTTCCTTCTAATCTCTCCACATATATCACTCCGGTCTTTAAACACTCTGAACACTGTCATCAATGCAGAGTGCGACCGACCATTAAGCTATCATGAAGGCCCTCTTCTCCAAGGGCTCGAAGAATGGGGTGAGTGATACATCCCTACAGCCATGCTCTTTCAAACCTGGTAGCACAACAGATGCTTCGGGCAACCTCTCGTGAGACCATTCAGATTGGGACCGCTGACTTGAGACTTTCCACTTCGCGCAGGCTTCCAACCCCCCGGCCACGGCGCCACCCGTGAAAAAAGACCTCCAGGTACCGCAGATTTCACCGCTAGAGAAGAGGTTACAGGACATGGGATCCATCCGTGCCGATGGGAGTGACAAGTTTTATGGAATGGAAAATGTGAGTCTCGGTCTTTCCCCGGGAGTCTGTCTTGGATCGCAAAGTCACTAACCGCAACCGCCCCCGCGCTTGTCTAGTATGGAAACACTTGTTACTGCAACTCCATCCTGCAATGTCTCTACTATTCCGTTCCCTTCCGTGAAGCCGTCATCAACTATCCGCAACGCACGCCCATGGACAGCCTCGAGGCTGCCCTCGCAAAGAACCTACGTTATCAGAACCCCAATGCACACCTTGAAGCTGAGGCGCTGGCTGCCAAACAAAAGGCTTCCTCACCACCATCCGCGCGCCAGGCCGGTGTGCCCCCGAACCCAAATCAGAAGCCGGAGGACAAGGATTCACCTGAATACAAGAAGAAGGTGGCACTGCAGACCCTTCCGATTCTAGAAACCAAGAACAATGCCTCCAGTTATGGGATGTCGGAATCCCTTTTCACTTCGCTCAAGGACATATTCGAATCCGTGGTAGGAAGCCAAGCGCGCATTGGTATTGTTCGCCCGCAACAGTTTCTGGACGTTCTACGACGTGAGAATGAAATGTTTCGGACCGCCATGCACCAGGATGCGCATGAGTTTTTGAATTTGCTCCTCAACGAGGTGGTGGCCAATGTTGAAACGGAGGCCACGAAGCAAGCCTTCACAGAGAAGGCTCTGCCACCAACAGAGAGTGCGGATTCGTTGGGAACGTTGACACCTAGCACGGGTTCGAAGTCACCAAATACTACGAGATGGGTTCACGAGCTGTTTGAGGGAACGCTGACGTCCGAGACCAAGTGTCTCACCTGTGAAAAGGTCTCGCAGCGAGATGAGGTGTTCTTAGATTTATCCGTGGATCTTGAGCAGCATTCATCCGTGACTTCTTGTCTTCGAAAGTTTTCGGCCGAGGAGATGCTTTGTGAGCGCAATAAGTTCCACTGCGACAACTGCGGTGGACTGCAAGAAGCGGAGAAGCGGATGAAAATCAAACGTTTGCCTCGTGTGTTGGCTTTGCATTTGAAGCGCTTCAAATACACAGAAGACTTGCAGCGACTACAGAAGCTGTTCCATCGCGTCGTCTATCCCTACCATCTTCGTCTGTTTAACACCACAGACGATGCCGAGGATCCCGACCGGCTTTATGAATTGTATGCGGTGGTTGTTCATATTGGCGGAGGACCGTATCACGGCCACTACGTTGCCATTATCAAGACCGAAGACCGTGGTTGGCTGCTATTCGACGATGAGCTCGTCGAACCGGTTGACAAAAGTTACGTGCGTAACTTCTTTGGAGATCGACCCGGATTGGCGTGTGCCTATGTTCTGTTCTATCAAGAGACAACTCTTGAGGCTGTCATGCGAGAGCAGGCACAAGAGAACCAGGCTCCCACGACCGCAGCAGCCGAAACAGGCGATGCCGGAAAGCCTAATGGATCTCCCTTCTCACCACCGCTAGCTCATGCCCAAAGTGCATCACAGGCGCCGCCTGATAACACAACTTCCTCCATCCCTCTCAGCCGAATCCCAACTGCACCCCAACTGTCTACCTACCCAGAAGAACCCTTAGAGCCCAATCCAGCTTCACCGCGGACCGTTCAACCGCCTCTCCCTCCGATCCCTGACGAACCAGCTCCCCCATTGAGCCCAAAGAAGAGTGATCACCAACTACGGAAGGAACGTCGGGCCATGGAGAAAGAGAAGGATAAGAATGAAAAGAACCGCCTGAAAGAGCAGGACCTGCATAACCGAGAAATGCAGCGACGAGAGGCAGATGAGCTGAAAAGAGCCATCGAGGCTAGTAGGGCCGACACGGTCGATTTCGCCGCTGAGAATGGATCACCAAGGAAGTCGAGCAGTTTCGGCTTCTTAAAACGAGGCAGCCGCAGTCTCAGTCATCGACTCACCAAAGACAAGGAGCCCCGAGTCTCAACATCGGATCTGTCGAGCTCACCGCTTCTTCCGGAAGTTGTGCCAGAAGGACCCCTCAAGGATGCAGAACCAGCCCAGCCAGTGAACAAACCAGTTCAGCCGATCAAGCCAACCAGCCCGGTCCAGCCAGTTCAGTCACCGGTTTCTTCTCCGAGAAATTTCCCACCTATTTCCAACCCCAAGCAACCTACGCAACCCATCCGAAATCCCGAGCCCTTGGCCAAAGACCAACACACCAACAATACGAAGCCCGGCCATACCCCTCGGTGGAGATCTTTCAGTTTCAAGAAAGTGGCATGAACTAGAATCCGTGTTTTTTTTCTTGTTCAGACAGCACTTTTGCTTTTGCTTTTTTCACCTCATATCTTCAGCCTGGCTTTCACGGAGATACCCCCTATCATCTTGCACATATGAGCGCAAATTTTGCTTCTGCACATAGCTCCCTCTAATGGATGTACTATCATGTTCTTATGATCTGCGCTTCCCCGTCTTCCATTCTCCTGTGGAGGTCCTCGATCCCGGGGTATTTCCACAGTCATGTCTTTCTAGACTCTGTTGGATTTCAGATCCCCTGTTTTACTTGCTTCCCCTCCAGGGCTATTGTATCTTGCTGATTGATTTGTATTCTTTTCTTTTCTCTCTCTTGCTGCCATTGCTTTTCACCACTGCCGCTTTTTGTATCATGTACAACGGCGTGATACCTATACAGGACCGAATCCTGGCAGTTTTGCGAAAAGAGGCGTATTGGGTTTGCTATTTCTTGCTGGCGAGCGTGGGTCTTTTATCGGATTCGGCGTTTTGAACTCTTCTTACATGTCTCATTTTAAGTCGTGAGCGAATCTTCTTTTTCAACATTTGTTCAGTCCGTTGCTCCAACTTTTGCGTACGTGCAGTGTCGGTTTGTTACTGTCATCTGGTCATCTATACACAGGAAAGGCCGGTCACCAACTCGATTAAAAGAACGAATAGAAAATAGAGGTTTACTATGCAGTTACAAACAGCATACCTAGTCCTCTGAACTTCACGTAAACCATGTCTCAGTCATGTGTCCATTGTGGTTCTGGCATTTTGGTGGGTATATAGGTACAGGCCAGAAGTAATCAAAACAAACACGCCGAGAGGAAGATGGGCTATTCGCTGCACGCCACTGTTCCTGTCACCCCAAGCAACGACTTCACCAGCGAAAACATGAAGTGTATGCCTGGTAGGGGTGTTCCGGTCCTATTACACATAACCCAGTTCCACCTCTCTGTCCCCGAGTATGCCCCATGCTCGTGTGAATCGTGCCGCGTTTCTGGCTTAGGCGTCATTAATGATATAGAGGTATTGGATTATGAATGGCTCGTCGGAAGGGAGGTCACAGCGTAAGTCGTAGTGAAGAGCTATGTAGGTTGGCCAGACAGCAGGGTAGCTATCGGCTGGTTCGCAACGAATCCGTGAGAGAATTCGGAGCGTGGAGGAAACGGCGAAAGGGCGAATTTAACCAAGAATCAGCTCGTAGACAACGATGACTGTGTTGATGACGATAAGGGGTACTGGATTGTGGATGTGTTAGCCATTCCGTCAGGCCATGGAGTGTCGCATTTTATAAAAGCAGAGCAGTTTGCGACAACTTCAATCTTGAAAACTATCACTCAGATCCAAGATGCCAGACTGCCCTGGTTTATATTGGGTTGCGGGGGTTGGGAAACGTACTTCGCATCACGGTCCGCACACTGGCGATCAGGTTGACGGACTTCGCTTTCACGCTTGTGCTATCGTATGTCGCGCCGAAGCCCGGCTCGGCTTGTGTGCGACCCCATCCGACTGTATATTCCAGTATTCGTTAGGTTCTCATCTTCGGGGTGTAGCTGGGGAGGGACATACCGCGAGCTAGGAAGCGGTCCTCGGAAAGAACGGCGATGGCATTAATGATAAGGATGATGACTGGAAGTTAGAATATTAGTATAAGCTGAAGAATGAGGAACACAAGTACATACCATAAAACAGCTTCCCAAGACCGAAGAAAAACATCTTTGCGGGTTGGGGATGTTAAAAGGTGAAGTGCGGGAGGCGCCAGATCTCCGGATTAACACTCTTCTCGGATGCAGTCACCATGGGATATAGTTCGTTTGCTCTATATAAGAACACCAAGTTGATAAACTAATAAACTAACTGATTTACTATAGCATTTGCGTTTCTCGCTCTTCTCTTCCCAGCCTTGATTCTCCTTCATCTCCTCGTCGCTCCATACACCAAAGTCGAGGAGTCGTTCCACGTCCAGGCCGTACATGATGTCTTAGCCAACGGGCTACCCAATGGCTTTAATGACCTGAATCTCAACCGCGCCAACTATGACCATTTCTCTTTCCCGGGGGCTGTTCCCCGGAGCGCCATTGGCGCTGTGGCCCTTGCTATGCTCTCGAAGCCTGTGATCTGGTTGAATGAGGAGATCAACCGACAGCTTTTAGGTACGGCATGGATTCATACTGCTATACATCCTACCAAGCTAACCCTGGCATCTAGCTCGAGCTATTCTGGGCCTGCTCAATGCCTCCTCTCTAGCAATCTATGCAAGAGGCCTGCGCCGTAGCTTCGGCCAGCCAGCAGCTATCTGGTATATCCTACTCCAAGCAAGCCAGTTCCACTTGATATTCTATGCCTCAAGGCCACTATCAAACATGTTCGCCTTCAGCATGACAACGCTAGCAATGTGTCTGCTCCTCCCAAGCCGTATCCCAACATCCCAAGACCAAAAGCAATACAGCCTAGCACTCGCCCTCCTCACCACCGCAGGCGTAATCTTCCGCTCCGAGCTAGCCATCCTAGTCGGAACACAGACTCTCTTCCTACTAGCAACCAGACGAATCAACCTCCAACACACCGTCATCGCAGGCCTAATAGGCCTCACAACCGGCCTCGCCCTCACAATCTACCTCGACAGCACATTCTGGCAACGCTTCCCACTCTGGCCGGAATTCGAAGCCTTCCGCTTCAACGTCCTGGCAGGCCAATCCTCAGAATGGGGCACAGAGCCATGGACATTCTATTTCCTAAACGCCTTCCCCCGTCTCCTCTTCAATCCCCTCTCCTACCTCCTCGCCATCCCCATCGCCCTCCGACATCCCGCCACGCGATCCCCCGCACTGGCACTTCTAATCCCGTCCCTGTCCTTCGTCGCCATCTACAGCTTCCAGCCACACAAGGAATGGCGCTTCATCGTCTACATCATCCCCTCCCTCACGGCAGTAGCAGCCCTCGGCGCCGCATATCTCTGGACGCATCGCTCGCGCTCTGTTTTTGCCCGTCTGGCGACACACGCCTTGGCCACCTCCACACTCGCCGCATTCTGTCTGTCGAATTTTGTTCTTCTTCCTGCGTCCGCGGCAAATTACCCTGGTGGTCAGGCTCTCGACGCTATGCATTATCAACACTCTATCCTCAACTTGCACGATAAGACCAATGCTCCTGTCAATGTTTACCTAGGTAACCTTGCCTGCCAAACGGGTGTAACACGCTTCTTGCAACAACCCGCTTCGTCGGGATGGGTATACGACAAGACCGAAGACAAGACCGTTAAATCCACTAGTGGGTTCTGGGACCGGTTTGATTATGTTGTTGTCGAGGCGGATGACGAGGCTGGCTTCATGGATGCTGATGAGACAAGTCTTCGGCGTGCACTCCCTGCCTCCGAATGGGAGAGGGTGCTTGTAGTAGATTCTTTTGCGGGGATTTCGGTTTTGAAGCCTGGGACTCCTGCTACGGGAACTGCTGAGCGCCGTGTTATCCGTACTATTGCGGGTGCGCGTGCTGTGGAGTTGTTTGACGGTCTGCGCGAGTATGTGAGGAATAGTTTGGCGCGTGGGTGGTGGGTTGAGGTTAAGATGAGACCGAGGGTTCAAGTGTTGAGGCGGGTGAATAGAAAGGGGTAGAGTCTGGTCTGGTAGTCTGGCTACGCTTATATTATAATGATGTTTCTATGTTTCTATAAAAGCCAACAGGGCCATCTGGTATGGAACTGATATTAACAATTGAAGATAACTACAATATGCCCTCAGCACTCGACACATGCAAACTGGGTATTATTCATCAAACCTCTGCCCCGGAACAGATCAAAAAAGTAGATACAAGAAATAGATCACAGTGCCGCGGGACCTTCCAGACGCGCCAGACGAGACTCCAAATCACGCACCCAGGGCTCGACAGTCTCCACGTTAGAGCGGAGAGCAGCTTCGCCCTGTTGCATCTTTTCTTCGACGGTCGTGAGACCTTCGCGCCACTGCTCGATCTCCGACGCCATCTCGGCATGGCGCTTTTCGAGCTCATTGAGTGAGTCCGCGGCGTGTGCCGCGCCGGCATGACAGGCGCGCAGAGAGCGCAGACGCTCGAGAACACTTGGAAGCAGCGGGTGCAGGGATTGGATGGTTGGGAGGGTGGAGTAGAGGGCTTGGATCTTGGCGGCATGGTCGTCGTCAGTCGATGCTTCTAGTGCAGGGACGACGTCGGTGTCGGAACTTGCTAGTCGGGCGTTGTGAACGGCCTTTGCGGCCTCGAAGGCTTTTCTGCGCGCTGCGGTGAGCGCCTCGGCGTCGGTGGTCAACTTTCGCACTCGCGTGGAGAGAGCTTCCATGTGTGGGGTTGTCATGCCTGGCGCGGCATTGGATACTCCTGGCGCTGTGCTTGCTGGGCTCGTGCCGACCAGAAGTCCGGTTAGTGCTGAGAGGCGGGAGGCGAGCTGGTCCAGAGCTGGGAGGACTGGGTGCGACGTTGACTCGTTGATGCCGTCGGCTATGAATGGGTTGGATGAACTTGAGATACCGATGGAGCTTTCAAGAAGCGCTAGGCGGCTGTCAAATGCTGCCGCGTGAGAGAGAACCCCTGCCGAAGAGGTATTTGGAGCCGGCACTGTGGAGACTGCCTTCGATGCATCGGCCGAGGATTGTGTCTTTGCGTCTGTAGTAGAGCGAGTCTCGGGTCCAAGCTTCTGGGACAATAAAGCAGCAGCCGAGTGTGGTGAGTTCGCCGCACCTCGCGAGGCGTGCAGGTTGTCCAGAGCGCGGCTCAGCTCCGCAACGCCATCACCTAGGTTCTCTCCTGGCTTTTCAGGTGCTGCCGCACCTCCAGCCTCAGCGTCGGTTTTGTTCGCCATTTCCACCTTGAGATCTTCGACCTCTCTCCGCAGTCGCGCAAGCCTCCGCTCAAGCGACTCGTCCTCACTGTCACTCAAGTCACCAACCTCCTCTACCCCATCCTCGCGTCTCCGGCGACGGCGGCGGCTCATACTCTTGCTCCGGTAAGCCTGCCGCTTCATGGAAATGCTATCTGAGAAATTGACGTCGCGGGCGTCCACGGCCGCGCCCATGAAGTGCATACGCGCCTGGTCCGGGTTGACACCCTCGCGGTCGATGTCGGAGTTTGAGCCTGCATCATCATGGTCGGAGTCTGTGCGGATAGTGGCAGTCTAGAGAAGATCAGTAACTAGACCCACTGACATGTCCTTGGTGTGGAATTGGCGAACTCACGGGCAAGGTGGATGCTTCGTCGGTCAAGTCGGGGGTCTCATAGATATCTGGGGATGGGTCCTGGGTCACAGTTAGTGGAAAGGCCAGTGGATATCAACATCCGGTATTCCGGTAATTCTCACCAGATCAGGAAGCCCGGCATATTTCTTATTGAAAGACATGATTGGATTGTAGCTCCTAAGTACGTATAGTAAACACCGAACTCTCCTTAATCACATGTACAGTCAGCAGATCATGTGACCTCTTGCCTCGGATTGAGGAACAACCACATGCAATTGACATAATGGGCCCTTGAAGCCCATTCCAAGACAACTATATATTAAGTGGCATCGCTTGGAAACCGTTTCCTTTTCTTCTTTTTTACCCCTGAAGTTCCAAGTTTCTCTTCAACTGACCAAATCACCCTTTCGTGGCTCATCAACTTCCCCCCACCATCCCCGCATTCCATCTTCAAACCAGCTACTATATACATCAACCTTCAAGATGGCCGCCCCTGCTGATGTTACTATTCAGGACTTGAGTGGAAAATGGGAGATGGTATGTCCCAACAAGAACTCAAGCTCTAGAAAAAGCAAATCAAATTGAATACTCATGTATAACAGGACTCAACCCACTCTAACCCAACCGACCCCATTCTAACTCTGGTATGCATAAGCCCTAACCTCCCGTCCCGCCAAGTTACCCCAATATAAAACAGCCAGGCCTGTCATTACCCCTGTCATAATTCACCCTCCAATCATACAAATTCATAACTCACGATCCCTGTCATAACAATCATTATATTATCCCCACCATGCACTACACCATATATAAACCCTACCTACAAACCCAACTAACAAACCCAAACAGCAAGGAATGGGCTGGGTCATGCGCAAGGCTCTCTCCTACGCGACAGTCACAATCTACGTCAAGCAGTACGCAGACAGCGAGAACCCAGCGCTCATCCACATCGATGCGCAGCAAGTAATCACGGGCGGCATCCAAGGCACCAAGGAAGAGCGCAAGCTAGACTGGGAAGTGCGCGAGCACGTCGACCACATCTTCGGCAAGCTGCAGGGCCGCTCGCGCCACATCGCCGGCGCGAAGAGCGAGGACGGCGCTGTGCGCCCTGTCATCGAGATCCAGACTAAGGTCGGCTCGCCTGAGGAAGATGCTAAGGTGCAGAAGTTCCTGACTGGCGAGACTCTCATTGATGGGTCGAAGAGTGAGGGATTCCTGGCTGAGGAGGGCGAGGCCGTGTTCTTGCAGAGCTTTGTGAAGAATACCGAGTCTGGGTGGACTGCTGAGCAGGTTTGGGGATTTGAGACTGTTGAGGGCGAGAGACGTCATACTCGTCGTGTTGTTGTTACTAAGGATGGGAAGGTTGCGTCTGCTAGACTTGTTTACGCTTTTAAGGATCGCAAGACTGACGAGTAAGATGTTATTGCCCGTTGTTGAGTATGGGCTTTGTACTTTCTTTCTTGGGTTTTCAGGTTTGCCTTAGGTCAATTTAGCATTCTACCTGAGCAATTGTCTTTGATTAATGGTAGTATGCATTGGGGAGGTATTATTGAAGCTGGTCATAGACATGCTATAACAAAGATGAAGTATGAATATTTTGAAATTGTTTCCTTTTCCGAGAATCAATATCATTATAACGCTGCATGCACTTTTCAATTTGGTAATCCGTGTCCAAATTCATGAATGCTGGGATATAAAAACAAGCATATGGCTCATATACATTCATTCATTGACATCCATGAGGCATGTGTTTTGTTTGACTAGGAAAGACAAATTTCGTCATTCGAATAATCGGCTAAAAGAAATATAAAAAAAGCAAGGGAGGCAGACACCAAGATATTTACGAGTGAGTGGGCATCACCACGTGGGCCTTGGTGCTGACTGCATCCTCGCTCTTCCAAAGACTGGTGACAGTCTTCTGC
This sequence comes from Penicillium rubens, assembly GCF_028828025.1. NCBI lineage: Eukaryota > Fungi > Ascomycota > Eurotiomycetes > Eurotiales > Aspergillaceae > Penicillium > Penicillium rubens. The sequence continues at coordinate 9,211,280 of NW_026890600.1, forward strand.
TGGGTATAGAACTGCAAGCCAGGCTTGCCGTAGAAAGTGTTGGCACCGCCACCAGCAATACTCTTCTTGTTACCGGTGAAAGAGAACATGGGGAGAGGGACAGGAATTGGCACGTTGATACCGAGCTGGCCAGCCTCGCATTCCTTCTGGAACTTGGAGGCGGTCGACCCGGAGCGGGTGAAGATGGCAGCACCGTTGCCGTATTCGTTGGCGTTAATCACGTCAATGGCGTCGTCAAGGGTCTCGACATTGAGGCAGACAAGAACGGGACCGAAGATCTCCTCCTTGTAGCACTTCATATCGGGGGTGACATTGGTGATAATAGTAGGGCCAACCTATGCAGACATAATTAGTTTGAGTTACACAGATGTAGAGGGTTTCCTATAGTTAGACTTACAAAGTTACCGTTGGGGTAGCCCTCGGGCTTGAACCCACGGCCATCCAGAAGAATGGTCGCACCCTCTTCCTCAGCGCTAGTAATCAAGTCCTCAATACGCTTCTTGCTCTCAGGGCTGATCACAGGGCCGAGGTCGGCACCCTCCTCAAAGCCACCGTTCACGTTCAGGGCCTTAGCCCGCTCGGCGATCTCGGGCAGCCACTCCTTAGTCTCGCCAACCATAACAGTGGTGCTCAATGCCATACAGCGCTGACCAGCAGCACCGAATGCAGCACCGACAATAGCGTTAAGACACTGGTTCTTATTGGCGTCAGGCAGGACGGCGGCGTGGTTCTTAGCACCCAGGTTGGCTTGCACGCGCTTGCCATTAGCAGAGCCACGGGAGTAGATGTATTCGCCAGCACGGTTGCTGCCAACAAAGCTGATAGCCTTGATGGCAGGCTCATCAAGAATGAAGTCCACAGTAGGAGCGGTACCGTGGATGATGTTAATCACACCCGGTGGGAAACCAGCCTCCTTGGCAAGCTCTGCCAGGATCATCGCAGCACCAGGGTCACGTTCGGATGGCTTCATGACCAGGCAGTTACCAGTCACGGTAGCGACAGGAATACACCAAAGGGGAATCATGGCGGGGAAGTCTTGGTGACAATTAGCATCTGAGGGATTGAAAGTGTTGACATAGGCAACTCACTGAAGGGGCAGATAGCGGCCACGACACCGAGCGGCTCACGGTAGCTTCTTGTCTCCATATCCTTTGCCACCTCCAAGACCTCGCCGGTCATCTGGGTGGTGATACCACAGGCAGTCTCGGCAACCTGAAGGCCACGGAGAACATCACCTTTGGCATCGGCGAAAGTCTTACCCTGCTCAAGAGTAATGGAGGCGGCCAATCGGTCCCAGTGGGTACGAATGAGGTTAGTGAACTTGAAGATAATCTGCTGTCTGGCCATGATGCTAGTAGCTCTCCAAGCGGGGAAAGCCTTCTCGGCCGACTCCACAGCGGCCTTTAGCTCCGCATCTGTGCTCTGGGGCACACGGGTGACCAGGTTGTTGGTGGCAGGATCATGGAGGTCAATCCAGGTGGATGCCTTGGATGCCACAAACTCATTGTCAATGAAGTTAGCGGTGTCAATTGGGTTGGCAATCTTCTGATGGCTTGTTGGGTATTCAGTGGCGGTAGAGACGGCTGAGGTTGTTGCGTGGACGAGCCGCTGAGCTGTTGCGTGCAAGCGGCGAGTGGCAGACAGTGATGAAGAGGGCAGAATTGCTCTGCGAGAGGCCAAGCTACTAAGGGAAGTTGTGGCGAGAGATCGGGTTGAAGAGGCAGCTCTGGCAGTTACCGACACCGTGCGGGGAACTGCGCGGAGAGAGGGGATGGAACGGGCAACTGACCGACAAGCAGCCATGATGAATTGAAGAGAGAAAAAAGAAATGAGATGCGGAGACAGGACAAATCACAGATTAAGTAGGAAGAGAAATGCAAAGATGGTTTGAGGGTGAAAGGACCTGGGGGAATCATATACTAATGGTTACCCCAGGCCCGAGGTCAACCGCCTTAGTCACCGGCCTGCCACGGTTCCAAGGTTCCCCACATTGTACAAATGAACCCCCAGATAAGGTAACTTCTCGGCATTTTCAGCCAATGACAAGCTGGAAAGTGATTCTCGAATCGCCGACACTAACTGGCGCTTAATCGGGGGATCGCGTATTAGATGTTGTAAGGCAAGGAACGAAGTCAATTAGGAAGGCATTTCCCTTTCAAGCCATAATTTTTGCTTTCTCCATATTGGGCTAAAAAGCCATAGTTGCGGCACTACTAAAACGCATAAAGGGAATTGTCTCCGAAAAAGAAAGTGAATACCGAGTAGAGATAATAATAGCGATAAACAGGAGTATACAAATCGGGCCTCCATTCAATGTTCTTCACCTTTTAAACTACTACATCGGCCAAAACATAACAAAAAGGGGATCACTGCGGTAACTAAATGCAAATCTCTTCGCTGGCTGGGTTTATGGGTAAAATTCTTTTCTGCGTATAATTGGTTTGCCAGTTATCGCATTTACTCGGCCGAGGAACGGGTGGTGCGCTTGGTGGCACCGCCCTTGCTGGTCTCAGCGGAGGAGCTAACAGCCTGTTCCTTCTTCTCCTTGGGAGCACCGGCGGGCTGCTTGCCCTTCTTCTCGGCCGGGGCCGCAGGGCTGCTGGCGCCAATGGCACCCACAACGACGAGGATCATGGTCAAGAGGAGGGCACCCAGGCCACCGGCCACCTCAGGGAGGGTCTTGGCAGCGTTGACGGGGTCCTCCTTGGCCAGCTCAACGAAGTGGTTGACCTTCTGGCGGACGAAGGTCACTGGGTCCTCCTGGAAGGTGACAGTGGTACCCTCTTCGTTGACCTCGGGCTTGGGCTTGCTAGCCTCCTCTTCAGCCTCCTCGATGGGGAACTTGACATCGAAGGTCTCCTTGCGGAGCTTCTCAGCATCCTCAACGGAGTGACCAACGTAGACGTTGTCAAACAGAATGTCATTCTGCATGGTCCAGATCTCGAAGCCAATAGCGCCCATGGGCTCAAGGTTGGATGGGGTCTTGTCCTCGAAGTAGGCGGGGTTCTTGATCTTACGGGGGGCCCAGACACCCTTGTAGGCAGGGTTATCGATGAGAGGGGCCTCCCACTTGCCCTTGTACTCGGGGTTCTTGATCATAGGGCGGGTCCAGGTACCACAGCCAGAGACATCGGCACACTTAGGGTTGGGGATAGTGGGAGCGAGCCAGTCTCCATCCTCCTCGTCATCCCAATCCTCGGGCTTCTCGGCCTCGGGGTCGGGAATGCTCTCGGGCTCATCCTCCAGCCAGTCAGCGGGCTGAGTGGCCTCCTCATCGAGGATCTCGAAGGGAGCTTCTTCATCCCAGTCGGCGGGCTTAGTGGCTTCGGGGTCAGGGATCTTAACCTCATCGACCCAATCGGCAGGCTTAGAGTCCTTGGGATCATCAATCTCCTTCTCAGGGTTCACGGGAGGATTGAAGTCCTCGAGGAGGCTGCCCTTCTTGGCAGAGTCACCATTGATCAGGATCTCAAAGGTCTGATCGGGGTTGACGATCAGGGTGTAGAGGGAGGTGACCTTGTTGGTGCGGGCCACAGGAGGAGTCTTAAGGTGCTTCTCTTCGTACTCGCCGGTCTTGGGGTTCTTGTGGCGGAAGATGAAGTGAACCTTGTTAGTGGCACCGCACTTGTCAGGGCCGAACATGACGACATAGGGAGTGCCGTTGGAGAACTCGTCCTGGTGGAGCTTCTTGTTCTCCTGGAGAAGCTTAAGGTAGGCACCGCCGCAAACCAGGGAGTCTAACACAACGCAATTTCAGTCAGTAAATAAAACGCGAGCAATTGTAGAAAGTCACGACTCACTCTGCGGCTTGACCTCGTACTGAACCACCAATGTCTTGCCCTTGTTGTCAATCTTCTTGGGGAACTTGGCGGAGATGGCGTGGTGGGCAGCAGCGTTCTTCACGACCAGACCCTTGTCGCCATCAATACCCTTGAAGACAGAGGGCTCCTCGACTGCCCATTCACCGACGTAAGCCCACTCATCGTCGGACTTGTCATCCTTCTTCGCGTGGGAAGGCTTCCAACGAGACTCCCAATCGTCTGTGAATTGCTCCAGGAATGGAGCTTTGAGGCTGGTAGGCTTCCAGGAGTTAGCAGGAGGCAATGGAGAAGGTGTGGTTTTGGATGCATACAGTAAAGGTAGGCCTGTCAATGACGGTGGTATCGGCAGTTTCCTCCTCCGCATGGGCGTAGCCCATGAGGCTGGCGGAGGAAACCAGAGCCGATGTCAACGCAGTGTTAAAGCGCATATTGTAAACAACAAATCGAAGGAATGAAAGTGGAGCGCACAGCACCAAAATGAAGAAAAGAGGAGGTGGTTTTATAGAAAGGGCAACACTGGGGGGAAGGTCCAGGTGGCCTCTTCAGTAAGCTCCCCAATCGGGACTAGGGCGTGTACACACGGGCTTCGATTCTGTTCTACATGCATATGCACAACTACTAATCGCCTTAACGCTACGCGAACGCCGGCAACACTCTAAGTGGATGGGATAAAAAGAGCTAGAATAAAATATTATATTAACGAGTCGGATATTCCAATATAAGCATGTTAAGCAGCGCTCCGCGCGGCAGCGGTCCTAACGCGAGACCCGTGGATTAACGCGGTAGCGCTAGCTAGCGCGAGTACCTACACCGTACTAGTTACTCCGTACTACTCCGTACATCTGTCACTTCTTGGCTTTCCCTTTCCCTTTCCATTTTAGTACTTCTTGTCGCTTTTTGCTAAGTGAAATTGAGCATGTGTCTAGGTGAGCTGATCTGCTCACTAGAATACATATATATTATATAAGCACAGCAGAAATCCCTACCTAGGTACCTAGGTACATACCTAGGTACCTGCAACAAAACACAGACTAGGATCGTGATAGCTGTATCCATGAATTAGCACCTAGTTGAATCAAGAATTCGCTTGTCGCTGTAACTACTGAGACACCACAAATCCAGAGGTAGGAGATTTAGTTTATTCACTATCCACCCCTATAGACAAGACATCATGACACAGAACTCCAACTTGATTAGCCAGGTGCACGAGTAGTTTACTCGCTCACATAATTTTCGAACTTTCGAAATTCACTCGATGCAAGCACAGATGAAACCGGAGGGCCTTAATTTCGGATCAGGCACCAGAATGAAACGAAGAAGATCTCTTAACTGCTGCGGCATCTCCACCTTTTTTGTCTCTTCATCCAGATGTAGGATCGATTGTAGTTCTAGCACTTCACTTAAACATCGGGCAGATTCCACTGTAGCTTTAAGGACGTCCGTTTCAGATGTCGAAATCTCCCAGTAGGCAAAGAGCCGCTGTATCTTTGCCATAGACCAAGCGTTGTTAAGCAAAAGAAGGGGGCTGTCCCATGCCCCCAACACACCGGGTTTGATCCAGCAAAGTAGCATCGCGGCAACAGCCCAGACCTGCGATAGCTCAGTGCACGCTTTGCCTAGGAAGACTTCAGGGGCACGCATAGCATATGGTTGGAGTAACTTCGCCGACCGGGACAACTATAAGCGTTTCAGTAAAGACATTTCTCGTACCTATATTAATACTTGCTCACCGAGTCCTAAGTCCGCTACTTTGGCGTTGGTCTGGATACCGGAAAGTAGGATATTAACGGGTTTATAGTCTAGAGTATGTAATTAGCAAATTTCAGCTCTTTTTAAGACCAGGTACTCTACCTGTATTCATATATTCGTAGTTCTCGAGAACGACACAACTTGTGAGCGCTGCTCTCAAAAAAAGATCGGATAAGGGAGCCGATACGCATATCAGGACAGTATTTCAACTCTGCGAGAGTGGTGTCTAACCATTCTAAAGCGATAGTGCTCTCGTCGATCATATCATACATCTTCCGGAAACACTGGGCCGAGGCGACAAGAGGGCGGGGGTTCATGGATAAACACGAAAATAACGCATTCGTACTGGAATCATGAAGGTTGGAAGATGTCGCTAATATTCAGTCAGACGTGGCCCGGGGGTTGTGTGCCTTTATCAACTGAGACCTGAAACCAGCCCCCAGCTCAAATGCCCCAACCAGAACAGCCGCGTTTGCAACGAGAATGGGCCAAGTTCCCAGAAAGAACTGATAAAGTCCCCGGTCCGCCCCCGAACTGGTGTTTTTTCTCGTAGCATCTAGCTACTTATGCAGACTCAAAATGCCCCGTGGCAAGCTCCCATCAGTAGCCCAAGCCCGCAGTCGGACCAATTAAACAGGAAAGGGCTCCCGTCGCGTATCGCTGGTTCGAGAAACTGTCCTGGAACTGTCCGCCTGGAGTGCATTAGGGGTGGCCAAAGGATAATGACCAGAAATGAGAAGCCCATACACGAAGCCTTCGACCTAGCGGACAAAAACCACACGGATCCATAGAAACTACGCTAGGCGTGATTGTGGATATACACTTGCGCAAGATATAGGCTCGGTGCCCTGTGCAGCACCCTTTGTGAATGACGATGGATATGCGTCTGGGGTTTAGTTTAGAGCATCTGACGCATGGATTCCAATAGTGGGTCCGTGGATCCTGGCCCGCTTTAGCGGGCTAGTTGTTAGCGGACTAGGTGTGGGTTACCTAGGTAGCTTAACGCTGACACAAGGATGCATCTTCGGGCTGCAATCAACATTCGATACGCGCGATGTAACAAGCTAGTCACAGTGAAGCCTGATGCACGCGATATCACGCTAAGTGTTTCTTTCCTATGTGCTTTAACACAGGCTACGTCTCGGGGTCTGTCCCAGTATTTATTTCTAATCGACATAAGTTAGTATTTGAGCTTGTACCCAGCTAGACTTCTCTCTACTATATACCTCTACATAAGCAGAATTCTCCGGGAAGCATCCATGCCAATAACGTAGAGGCCTCATGCACCTTCACTCTCGATAAACGCCAGTCGCACTAGTAATATACGTCTACGGAATAGTCTATAGTAAAGAGACGCGATATATAGATGCTTGCACGCATGAACACGTGGTGTAGTAGATGCCCAATTGACCAAGCTAGGATGTTACGTACGGAGAAAGCTTCACTCTCTTGGTCCTTCTTCTTCCCCTCCGTCCCTCTTTTCGACGTCAATCCTATCTATTGATCCTTGCTTGTGCTTCCTTCTCAGTAGAAAATGAATGAGACTCCGGATAGTTTACAATATGCATTATCACCAACGCGGTCTAGGAAATGTTCGGACTGGTACTGGCTTAGAGCTTAGTGATTATCTTCCGTCACTAGCATTCTAAGATACCGTACTCGTAGTAACATCGAGAGGTGTCCAACAAGCCCACTTCTCTACAGAATAGGTGTAGCAATAGCTATACAGCTACGTCATATCTAATATACCTGCATTAGATCATTTCGATGCCTAGACGGGCATTTCTGAAATGTCTATGGGCACTGTCCTCTGCTCCCACTTCATCAATACACCATTCAAGATGTCAAATCCTTATCCTGTATTTCCTACAAGACTAAGATACCGGGTGAGTCAGTTTACCATGCCACCTGGGCAGCCCTGGAGGAATTGAAATGGTTTGGTCTTTGGCATAGAGAAATATTCAAATCCCTGGAAGAATGTATGTTGTATGTAGCTGGTGACCCAGGTTGGGCGGAATCCCATTCTTGCAAATTGCTTATATAATGTGTCACTACCGGGGCACTGCTACATTTTCGAATATCTCTTTCTTTTTGTTATTATTCGAGCTGTAAATATAAGAGCTATTCCAATTCCAGATTAGGAGTTATTAATATGTATTATCTTGTAGTTATATAGCAATTGTCAAGTATGGATGGACGAATGTGCGGTCCCGCGCAGATCTCCCCAATTACTCTTCCCTCCCCTCAAACGTCCATTGGTTACTCGGCACTTTCGGCGCAAAACCTCATATCTCAGCTGGACTAATCTGGACAATAAGAAAGTTGAATTGCAATCTTAGGTCCTCTCCCCAACTCTGGAATTATCTGCCTTGACCCTACGCTAATCTGTCGTAGCCCATCATGTGCCCCGCAGACCAAACCGTCGCAACGAATAACAATGACCACTTGGTCCAGTCTGAGGACCCTGAGCACCCGGCCAACCTTATCCCCGAGCTCTGTCGCAAATTCTACAACTGGGGATGGGTTACCGGCACTGGAGGTGGTGTAAGCTTATACTTCGAAGGAGAAAAAATTGCAACGGTGCCCCGCTGATACAACAGTAGACCTCGATCCGCCAAGGTGACCACATCTTTATCGCCCCGTCTGGAGTTCAGAAGGAATTGATGCAGCCTCACAACATCTTTGTGCTCCAATGGCCCACCCCTAAATACCCTGCCTCGGAACGCAACTACATCCGCAAGCCCCTCAAGCTCAACCCCTCCGCTTGTACCCCGCTATTCCTGACTGCCTTTGAGCAAGGGGCTGGCTGCTGCATCCACACCCACTCACAATGGGCGGTTCTAGTCACCCTGTTGGTGGAGCGGGAGAAGGGCCCTGACGCTTGCTTCGAGATCAGCAACATCGAGCAGATCAAGGGCATTCCCCGCGGTAAAGGAAAGGGCATGCTCGGATTCTTCGATACTTTGAAGATCCCCATTATTGAAAACACCGCCTTCGAAGAGGACCTCACCAGCGGTTTGGAGGCAGCTATGAACAAGTACCCAGACGCATACGCGGTGCTTGTCCGGAGACACGGAATGTAAGTGATAATAACCTCACTCCATGTGATATTGATGCCTATACTAATGTTGGTTCCTCCTGCAGTTACGTTTGGGGTGATAACACTGCCAAGGCGAAGACTCAGTGTGAGAGTCTGGATTACATCTTCCAGCTGGCTGTAGAAATGCACAAGCTGGGCCTCCCGTGGGTCAAATAGATACTGCATGGTTTCTAACGGCCTATTTTATGCGCGATGGTGATTTGAGCTGGGAAAACCGTAGATAGATTACCCCGACATTATGAAGCTCCAATTGAAATGATGTGACGTATTGCGACGTGGGACATTTAGAACATGCTGGCGAACGGCTGGGCAGAGATTATCGGGTAGTGGTTGGGAAGAGGCGACTGGATTCATCATGAGCATAAATAAATAGCAAAAGCAGTGCCAATTGCAAAGTAGTTGGACAAGTCAAAAGAGGTGGACTCCAAAGGCTCCAGGGCTGGATCCCGTGAGTGACTAAGGATGCGGATCAGCCTCCACTCCAACCAGCTCCCTCTCCAACTCCATACCGCACCCTTTAAGCTCCGATTGAACCAAAATCAGTATTAATTCGTTCATTCATCTTCTCACCGTTATCCCCTTCTCTTCGCTTCGATCTCATACCGGTAACAATGGATCTCGACTCTGGAGATTCCCCGTGGGGCGGTAGGCAGTCATGATACCACAGCTCTTTGAATCGCGGTCTGATTTATGATGCAGATGAGCCTTCACAGTTCAAGCCCAGCGATGACTCGTCCAAACCCAGCACTCAGGGAGGTGGTATGTATCCTTTGGCTTATCCGCTCTTTCCACGACCTCCCACTAAGCACACTACCATACAGCAGCTGCACAAACCCCCGCGTCAGACAGCTCGCCCGCCGTCCGCGTACCAGGAAGAAGAGGCCCCCGAGGCACACGCAAGATCAGCGCACAAGCCACTAAACTCGAATCCGTCGATGATTCCGTCGACCCTCTCGGTCCATTGGGAGAAGCGCCCGCCGAGGCCACCCCAACACCCACAGATGAGGCACCAGCACCGCCCCAGAAGGAGCCTTTCGCCGGACGTGGCGCGCGACCATTCTCCTCTGCCTCCCAAGCATCCAGCGGGGTCGGGGCAGCGGACTCGGCCAATGTGGAAGAGGAGAGCGCGATCTTCCGAGGACCCCCTCCCGTGCAGCCGCCGGCGCAACCGGATGGCCCGAAAAGACAAACGCAGCCTAGCATGAGCGTGGAACAGGCTGCGAAGCCGACTTTCCAGATCTACGTCGGGGATCCGCACAAAGTGGGGGATCTGACAAGTAGTCACATTGTTTATCAAGTTTCGACCAAGGTAATAATGGGCCTCCACGCACATGAAACCTACAGACTGGAAAAGAAGAAGCTGACAGTAATTGGTATTGCTAGACAACATCTAAAGCCTATCGCCAACCCGAGTTCACCGTCAGCCGTCGATACCGTGATTTCCTCTGGCTCTACAACTCCCTGCACGGCAGCAACCCGGGAGTGGTTGTTGCGCCTCCGCCAGAGAAGCAAGCGGTTGGCCGGTTCGATACCAACTTCGTAGAGTCGAGGAGAGCTGCTTTGGAACGAATGCTTAACAAGATTGCCAGCCATCCTATTCTTCAACATGATGGCGATCTGAAAATTTTCCTGGAAAGTGAAGCTTTCAACGTCGATGTTAAGAATAAGGAAAACCGAGAGCCCGATATTGGCCCAAGCAAGGGAATGCTGAGCTCCTTCGGTATCTCGGTTGGTGGAGGAACCAAATTTGTGGAACATGACGATGTAAGTGAATCGTTTTTAATACATCGGCCTCGCCTGCTCACATGTAGATAGTGGTTCCACGACCGAAAGATCTACTTGGATGCGTTGGAGAACCAGCTGAAGGCTCTATTGAAATCAATGGACACTGTGGTTCTACAACGAAAGGGACTAGCTGAGGCCGCAGGCGACTTTTCGAGCTCATTGCATGCCTTATCTGCCGTCGAGCTGTCTCCCGCTCTCTCCAATCCACTGGAAGGCCTGTCAGAACTTCAATTGCGCATTCGCGAACTTTATGACCGGCAGGCGCAGCAGGATGTTCTGACGCTTGGAATCACGATCGACGAATATATCCGTTTAATTGGAAGTGTCAAGATGGCTTTCACGCAGCGGCAAAAGGCTTTCCACACCTGGCATGCAGCAGAGTCCGATCTACAGAAACGCAAGAATAACCAAGACAAGCTACTCCGCCAAGGAAAGACTCAGCAAGACCGCTTGAACCAAATCAGCGCCGACGTCGCAGATGCAGAGCGCAAAGTGCACCAGACGCGGCTGCTCTTCGAGGATATGGGACGGCTTATGCGAAACGAGCTACAACGGTTTGAGAAGGAGAAGGTGGAGGACTTCAAGTCTGGCGTGGAAACCTTCCTTGAAAGTGCAGTCGAGGCTCAGAAAGAGGTAATTTCTTGCCAACTCTTGCGTGTTTATTCCATCCAGCTAACCCTAGCTACAGTTAATCGAACTCTGGGAGACATTCCTCCTGCGTCTAGATGCTGGCGAGGAGGGGCTCCCGTATTATGTACCTCCTGAGGCGAGCGATGCAGCTGCTCCGGCAGAGCCCACAGCGTCGGCCTCGGAATCGGGGCCACTGGCTGCTGAAGATGATGCTTGATATTTCTCCTGTCCTGGGTGAAAAAAGTGCTTTTTCACAACCCCACTACTCGCACCGTTTTACCTCGTCTTTTGTATTCATTATGGGACATCCCTTTCGCGATGTTTGTTTATGCCATGCTGCAATTGATCACGATCCTCAGCAAGCCGATAAGCTTTGTGTTTTTCTCTTCTATTCCCGCTTCACTCCGAATACCACTGTTCGTGTACTGTAGCAAATAAATCCATTACCTATGTACCCTAGTCAGTTATTCTGTCTTGAATGCATACTTCCTCTGCCCAATATCCGGAGATTTGAGAACTAAATACTTTAAAGTACCATAGATCCGCATAGACTTGACAAATATTTAGCATGGATGAGAGAAAAGATGAATTCTTGGTATAATACAGCAGGCTCATACCAGACATGTATATTGTACAAGATCAAAAACACAAAGCAAAATAAACAAAGAAAAAGCAAAAGAAGATCCCAACTCCCATCCAAGCGGCCCAAACCAGACAACCTGATTCAATCCGGGAAAATCCAAAAAGCCCACTATTTCTTGCCAGAGGGCTTGAAAGGCTTCTTCTCAGGCGGAGGCGGCGCCTCATTCTGCCCGAAAGCACTAATCAAATCAAGCAAGTTATCCTCCTCTTCCTGATCCTCCTTAGCCTGGGCCTTCGCATCCGCCTCGGCCTTCTTAGCCGCAGCAGGGTCCTTAGCCGTCTCCTCGTCAGCAACAGGCGCGCTGGCATCATAGCTGCGACCGAATCTGGCACGGAAAGCCGCGAGACGACCGGCCTCGTCTTCCTCGACGTTCATCAGCTTGCTGCTGGACGGGTTCCAGAGGAGGGAGTTGCGCGTGTCGCGGGTGGAGCGGTAGATCGGGGCTGGCGAGGTCGTGCGGTGTGTGAAGGTGCTGCCGTCAGAGAGGGTGATGAGTTGTGTGAAGGTGTAGGGGCGCTTGGGCCGGCGGAGGAGAGTGGCGTGTCGGCATTGCGAGCAGATGAAGGTTGTGCTGCTCGATTGCGTGGGTAGTCTTGTAGGGAGGATGGTGGTTGTTGAGTTGGTGATTGTGGCCGCGGTGCGGCGGAGGGAAGTGTGCATTGACATGTTGAATTGGGTTATTCCGGCAATGCCAATGTAAATAATGAAGGGATTGTCGAGGTGGGAGGAAGACGCGGCCGCAATGCTATCGGGGATGTTGCGGAGGTTGCGAAGTTGATGCTATAGCAGAGAAATTATCGCGGGTTATGTAAGCGGGTCTGTTCCTTTCGGGATTTTCTTAACTTGCATGTTTCGCATGACTTCATATTGCTCCATATCTCTGTGAGTCTCTCTTATTTTCGGGGATTTAGACATGAATTGGCAGTGTCTGGATATCTGTGATATTGTGTCCTGCGTGATTCCCTGAGCGCCTTTCAAAGCTCCGTCAATTCCTGGCGGGATGAAGCTCGCCTTTCCAGTCGCGCATGGGACTGCTCGGACAGGACTCGGAGGTAGGTTGTCATGATGTATTTCGAAGTATTTCCGTGGTACTAATGTGAGCCATTAGAACTACCATGCATTAAGAACTATTCACTCCCGTTCCTGGGAACATCTCTCTCCCTCCGAACCTCTCCGCATGTACCATATACCCAACACCGATCACGATACGATCAACGACGATATACCAGCAATGCCACAGCCTCTTTAAAAGAAAATGATTGCGCAGGGAAGGCCAATGCCTCATCCCGTGCAGGCAACGTACCACAACCATCAACACCCTCGACATCTATATCCGACCAAGTCCGCCTCCTCATGCGTCGAGTCCCCTACCCCGTCGCAATCATAACGGCAACTGATCCCTCCGGTCCAGAAAACACAACCTCCTTCCGCGGTATGACCGTCTCTTCCTTCAGCACCGTCACCCTCACTCCGGACCCTGTGATCTCTTTCAATGTGCGTCGCCCATCAGAGACATTGAATGCGTTACTTGCTTCGCGCCGGTTTCTGGTGCATTTGCTTGCACCGGGTCCGGCAACTGCTACTCTGGCCAGGGATTTCTCAAAGGGGAACGTCACCCTCGCTGCTATGTTGAGAGGACATGGGGAATTTGAGTTCGCGGCTTTGCCTACTAAGAACGAGGAGGGACAGCCTCAAAGACCGCTTCCTATTCTTAAGCGGAGGCCGGAAGCAGTAGCTGCAAATGATGGTGTCGACTTTCCTTTTGTTTTTGAATGTACACTACATCCGCAGAAGATTGATGTGCAGGATCACTCAATTGTGCTGGGTACTGTTGTTCGGGCGATCGAGGGCTCTGAGTCTGTTTCGGCACAGGGGCAGGATGACAAGGTCTTGGATGAGCATTCGCCTGAGCGGCTTTGTTTGACGTATGCAAATACCAAGTTCTGGAAGATGGGGGGTGAGCTTTGAGCTTGGATACATGTAGTTGTCTGGCATGTCTGGTTTCATCTGAGCGATGGATGAAGAATGCTTCGTCGCTTATGCCTTCCGACAAAGCACTGTATATATACTTGGGAATACGGCGTTTGGTTGTATATAGACTTTCAGTTAGACATACGGTATCACAGCCAATTTCAACGGCCTATCTGCTATATGATCCTACAGGAGACATGAAGAGATGAAGATGAGAAATGCTTTCATGATATTGATGCGTCTACGCTTTTTGTGAGAGAGATATACAAGAACCGAGTATAGAACACTTTTGTTTTTCGGTTTTAGGAACAGAGCTGCCATGTATCTCACTTCGATCGAATCCATACAGTTGTTATCTCATCGCGAGATGCGTGCCACACTACCACAATGACCCAAGAAACTAGGTGTCATCACAATGCAGGCCGACGAGAAAGAGATTGACTAGCACGAGGCGGTAATCCAACCGGACGGAACCAAAAGCACGGACGCACAAAACATGAGGCCACTTCTCGAAAGACAAGCATGGAATTGAGCTTGAGCACCGCTTTGAGAGCGCCGCTAGGCATAGGACCACGGAAGCATGTACCGAGAACTAGTCTCGAGACGAGTGCGGACTGCCCGTCCCACTGCCACTGCCACCACTGCCACTACCGGTGCCACTACCTCGACTTACTGCTCGTTGGAAAGGACTCAAAACCCGGCGACCACCATGATGCAGGAAACCGTTTCCGTCAGACCCAGGCCGAGGCTTGGTCTCACCAAGCAATTCCGACAGGTCAAGCTGGAGAGGTGGCAAGCGGTTCGTGTCCAAGAAGTCAGAGCCGTATTGGCTGCTGCGAGTGGAGCGGTTGGAGAACGAACGGTCTCGGTTGTTGATGTCTGACGCGAAGTATGAGCTCGCGTTGCCGATGGGAGAGGTTGGAAACTGTGGGAGGAAGGGAAGGTCCTGCGATGGGCTAGTTGGATTTGACGGCATTTCGTGAACCGGAGAAGACGAAATTTGTAGTGGACTAGACCTCGCAGGAAAGCTGAGGCCCCCCAGCAGAGATCGAGCGCTAGGTGCAGAGGTCGTGGATGCGTTGAACGACGGACCACTGGTCTCGGGCAGAGGATTGGTGCCTGGCAAGTTGCCTTCGGGGGTGAGAGGACCAGACTCGAGGAGCATCTGCTGCTGTTGTTGCTGAATGGACTGCTCGATTGCAGATGCCTGCTGCCAGAGTTGACTCGTGCGCAGCTGGAAGTCCTGCACAGATTGGCTGATGCTCCCAAATTGCTCATGGAAATTGCTCTCCATCTTTGACTGGTCCTGCTCTCTGGCAAATTGTTCAGCAGCCCGACGTTCTCTCTCATTCAACCCTTGTGCATTCGCCGAGATGATGCGCTCATACTGCTCGTTCACCCGGGTGCGGCGACCCTGGAGACGCTCGCGCTTCTGGATGGCCTGAGACAATTCCAACTCCAGCGCCGCCACCTGCTGAGCTGCGGCTGTCCGAGCAGCAGCAACCTCTTCCTTAGTCGAATTGAAAAGTTCCACCTCACGTTCGAAATCCGCTTTGTGCGCCGACCATTCTTCCATCTCCTCCTCAGGGACATTTTCCATGGTGTCGAGTTGTATCTCCAAAACTGCAGTAGCCTCTTCGGTTTGCCGGATGTTTCGTTCTAGTTGAAGCGAACGCTGCTTTTGGCGATTCTCGTCATTTCCACTGTGGAGGCGAGTATTGAAGTTCTCAAGTTCTTTCCGGATTTTCGAGATAACCGCTTTGTGGTCGTTCTTCGTCTTTTTGAGGCGGTTGCGCTTTTCATTCAACTTGGATTCCGCATTGCCGATGGAGTTCTTGAGCGTAGTTGTGGGGGATGATGGTCGGTAGGTGGGTTGTGGGGGTGTCGATACCGCGGAAATGACTGTTCGAACAATGAGCTTGTTGAAATCGAGACGTTGTTATTCAGAGAGAACTTACCTTGCTCTGTGTCAGCCGTTGTAGGCGTCTTGACACTCATGACACAGATTTCCTCGTCGGTATCGCTCCGTACAAATGCACATGTGTAGGCGCAGTTGGGAGCAAGTCCAGCAATCTCGCCCCGCCATTGGACAACGCTCGGCCCCTTGGCATCCGAAACCCTGCATATCGAAGCGGTAGCCCAGAGGGCACCGTTGACGCAGACGTAAAACGGCTCCATATCTCCTCCCAAACGGCCAGCTTCAAAGGAACCCGACACAGCGGGGTCATCGGTAAAATCACCCGCGGCAAATTTGATCGAAGAGCTATCCACATCCGTAATCCATATTAACCCGTCGTCGAGAGAAACACCCTGCAGATCCTCCTCCGTCATTGTGAGATTGCGGGCTGTCTTAGAAATAGCCCGTGAATGTTCATATTCCCTCATCACCGTAACCTTTGTACTGGCAAGAGCAGCCCAGAAGGGCTGCCGGCTCCGAACTTGATTGGCTTGTCGTCTGCGTTTCTTGGCTGAAGTGAAGCGATCCTTTCCGTCTTTTAACTGACCATCAGGCCCCACGAAAGAAGATGAAACACTGGCAGCAGACTCCAGAGCAGAATCGGCTTGTCCCTGTGACCCCGCAGAAGCCTCCGTATCCCCCCGCTTGCCGGCCCGTAACGGTGTCGGTGACCGATTCTTGGCCATCGCACGTCGTGCCATGGCGGTCGCCGCTTGTGCTAGGATGTGCACGGCAAGAAGGCTTCGGAGCCAGCTCGGAGACGTTTGTGCTTCGGAGCGTCGGAACTCGGCGGGTAGCAGGTGCGAATATTGGGAGAGGAGATCGGGACTGAGCACTTTAGCAGAGACAAGATGACCCAAGACAAAGTCCTGGATGCCTTTACTGCGAACAAGATGGAGAAGCAGAACAATTCCGACACAGAGAGCATTGACCCCGCCGTTCTTTCCGGAACCCCCGCCACCCAAAGTGATAGCAACTTGGACATGAGCGAGATCGATGGCGAAGTTTTGCGCCCAGGTCCACATGAAGAGGCCCCAGAGGAGTATGCAAAACCCATCCATCGCAATCATCGTCCCCAGAGATGGCGTCCCAGCCGGACCTTGGAAAATATCGAAATTCGACGACAAAGAACCGGCCGCGGCGCCACTCGGAGGCATGAAAGTCAACGAGGCGAACAAGAACTGAACCAGGGTCAAGACCATCGGTGGAAGCTGTAGCAAAAAAATCAAGATGGCGATGGTGTCGTACATGGGGCACGATTTGAGGATAGTGGATGCGAGCTGGAGCGGATTAATCGAAGCATTGGATCCGGATCGTTTCGAGTTCCCGCTGCGAGAGACATGACCTGCTATGCCACCATTCTGGGTGACATCGCCGTTTTCCTGCGCAGATGCCATTTCTCCACCCTTGCTATGTCCATTCAACATCCCACGCACATTGCCATCTGCCTTCGTACTATCCCCTCCTTTGCCGGAAACTGTCGGAGGTGTTACGGCCGTATCGCTAGTAGACCGTACGGAAGATAAATCGAAGTGAGTGGACGCGCCCGGACCGGTAGCAGAGCCGTTGCCCGAGTTGCCATTCAGATGGCCGCTTGACTTTTGCTTGGTTACTTTCTTGCCGGGACCGACAAGGCCATTCTCCTGCCGATTGCTCTGGTTCTTCCTAGATGCAGCGGAGCGTGTCATGGAAGAGGGAGCCCGAAACCCAGGTCCGAGTCAGCTTGGCGGGATGAAGCCAAGGACTGGGACCAGGAAAAAGGCGAAAACCGACTAAAATTGAATATGGTGGGGGAAGGAAATGGTGCAGATTGGCTTGTATAGTAATGAAGATGGGAAAGAAAAAGGAAGTAGATGTATAAGGAAAAAAGAGAGAAAGAGAGAAAGACAAGAGACGACGCTGTACGTGGAAGCGTGAAGGGGAAAAAGTGCCCAGGTGGAATTGTATGAGGTCGAAAGAAACAGAATTGGTATTGGTACTGTCATTTGGTGTCGATCTCTGGTGCCTTTCGGGTAGGCGGTACCTGGCTTCAATACCATTCGCCACTATTCATTTCGGTACTGTGTACTTGGACGGCAGATTGCAAATTCGGAGAGAGAGAGAGAGCTCCTGGTAATATATTCTGGCTCTCTTTGTCGATCTGGAGTTTCTGCATGAAAAGTCCCATTCAGCACTGCCAAGCTTTCCGTTCTCTTCTAAACATCTATCTTACGATACCTACTCTAGGGCTTATTGACAGGTCACGCCTAAGAGCTACAACGGCTGCAATTGCCAAGTCCTGCAACGCGGATACCTACACATCGGCCAATCCTAAGCATGTCTTCGTTTTATCCAGACAATTTTACGGATACCCAGTGGTTCCCGTTGCCTCGGCGCTATGCGGACTTTCTTCAAAACGGGCTTGACTAGTGCTGATAAGCTAGTGAGCACGGAGTATGAAGTACAACCTACGATGTACAGATCAATTTGGAAGCCTGTTGAGATCACCAGTCCCTATTTGCTGTCAAACTGCCTAATTGGATTGACGATCGACCGTTTCTTGACCCGTCTGCTGCGGGGTCATCCTTGCGCCGGACTTATGGTATGTGTTACGAATCCTTAGATCATGGTGTGGTTATTACTCGTTGGGGAACTCGCTTGCAGATAGATGCGCCTGCAGGAATGAACACGCAATCCGAACATGGAGAGCATCTGAAGGAGTAAGTATGGGGAACTAAAGCTTGTGCGTATCAAACTTGTGTATCAACACTGTTCACCACATTCTTGCTGGAATCATCACATGCTCGGCTATCTCGTGCAGCTTTCTGAAGGGCTCCGCACAGATTTTGGAGAACGAGTATGGCATCTTCAAGAAGGTAATGTTCGATGATATATCGAGACTGATGCAAAATACATTTCTATTTACACTATTAAGAGGATATCCTCGAGTAGAAGATAAATGTAATTTTACTCCTTCCAGCCAATTCCGATCCTTCCCCCTCCTAATACGATACCCGGGGCTTGGCAGCCCTGGAGGGTTCTGTAGATCAGCCACAAACTTAGTAACGATCGGCCCGACGGCCGGCTTGGTGATGGCTTAAGTTATTTTTATGCATGCGGTGAGCCCTACCATTGTAGTATCTATACATATTGTACACCCCTCGATCACATGGGCACTTCTTTGGCTCTTTATACTTCCAGTTTTCCAAGTTTCCTTTCCAAATTTCACAAAATAGGGTACATGATTCTGAAAATTGCGAACCCTTCCACTAGCGTGTCCGCCCTAGTCTCTTTTAGAACCGGATTTTGCTTGGGTCCGATAAACTTCGGGTTTTTATGGTCGATCCTTTCGCTTTTCCTACTGGTTCCGGCTCTCATGTCCTGGTCCGGCAGGGTCTCCGGGTGTACGAAGTAATAATTGATATCAAACCTTGGCTAATCTTATGAAGGTTTCTCGGTCTCTATAAAGAGCTAAATGCACTCACTCCTACGAATATCCGCTCGGGGCTTTAACATAATCCGATCAATTGAACAATTGAACAATTGAGTCTTTTTGAACCACGTGGTTCATCGGGGCAAATCATTCTAGAGTTCACTTTGCCATATGTACTAGTTAGGGCGTAAACCAATTGAACTAAAAGGCCTACTAAAAGGATTACTGTAAAAGGCAAGAATGCCCTAAACCACCAGGAACATAAGGGCAAATTTATACGTTACGGGTATATCCATATCTCATGGAATGTATATCAAAAAGATATGGCCCATATACTCAAATTCCGCTTAAGGTGCCTGAAACGGGATATCTGCATTGCATATCTCTTTTTCATACTGTAATGACTGTAGGAATGTTAGAGAAAGAAAGCCACCATATGCACATAAATCCTCAAGAAGTCAACAAGGATAGATAAAATTCTTTACAATAAAGCGCCAGGTGAAACACTACCTACCTAGGTATACTTCGACGAGAAAAGTGACCCGAAACTCACATTCCATCCCCCGCATAATGTTAACTTTAAATTGAACCAAGACTTCTTCCAAGGTTTGACTGATTTTCCAAGGTTAACCGGTATGGTTATCGAATTATTACTACACCTGAAACCATCTATCTAGTTACGTCTCCAACACGACTGGACTCAATATAAACCCCAATATGTGTCAGTGACTCTGCCGAGCACGGTATGGCCAGCAGTTCCGCTCAAAAGTATCTCATCTTCTTCCCTCCAAGATGATCTTCGCTAGTAGAAAGAGATTGGATATCAGCTCCCGGACTACGTCCAGGATAGACCTTTTCGACATCTCCAAGCAATGATAGCGCCCGGATTCCACAGGTGTGATTGTCACGGGTAGCGGCACAATGCTTGATCCCATTATATAAATGGACAAAACATACGACCGAGAACCTTCGAACAGATGTGCGGTTATATAATTGTCATACATACGTGGATGTCCACGGGTTGAACAGCGATGCCGTCTTAGGAAGTGTCTTTCAAGAACACGGTTCTATAAAAAGAATCCCCCGGGGCAAAGATGACTTGTAGTCGCGATATGAAATTGTTAAGAGTCACGGTTAGAATATCAGTGCAATTTCGCCCTCACAGGGTCGTCAGCCTAGGTAGGCACCACCTCTGCAGGTAGGCCCCGGGGCTGGGGGCAGCACCACATTAGTCATCTTGTGTCCCGCCCGCGGGCGGGCCCGCGGGCACATGCCCACCTTGGAAGGTTGCAATAGGACAATTCTTACAACCTAGTGCTCAGATTACAGTTACTCTCAGTTCAATTCCCATTCCAAAGAGCCGAAGGGCCAATACCTAAAATGTCACAGCGCAAGTCCACGTTCCTTTCACGAGAGGTCTTGGTATGTGTTCCTAGCCTGTGTATACTCTCAGCTACTTATGGCCATTCACCTTAGACTTCGCAAGAAGCGAAGTGGAAAAGACTAGTCAAGACAAACTATATCGATCCCAACGGAGTCAAGAGAGACTGGGAGTCCGCTGAGCGCCAGGTACGAATTTTGAGTGTATATATATATCGAACTGTAACGACCTAACCAAATCGTAGACCAGACCAACAGACTCCCCAGTCGATGGAGTCAACATTGTCGCTTTTCTGAATAAGACGAATGGATCCGAGATTCTTTTGGAAAAGCAATACCGGCCTCCAATTGATCAAGTCGTCATAGAACTCCCTGCAGGATTAATTGATGCAGGGGAAACAATCGAGCAGACTGCAGTCCGAGAGTTAAAAGAAGAGACTGGGTATATCGGCGTCGCGGATAAAACTACTGGTATCATGTACAATGGTTGGTGAACCCGTTGTTCGTCTTACTGATGAATACTAGCTGACCTGAGATATCTTATTCAGATCCCGGCTTCTGCAATGCCAATTTCAACATGGTGTACGTCCAGGTTGACATGTCTCTTTCGGAAAATCAGAATCCAAAGCCTTGTCTCGAGGATAATGAGTTTATTGAGTGTTTCACGCTTCCGGTGCTGGAGCTGTCGGCTGAGCTGCAAAGGTTGGAGAGTGAAGGGTATGCGATTGACGCCCGGGTGGGATCCATTGCAGAGGGAATTGAGATTGCAAAGAGGTTGAAGATTTGAATGGTTTGGCCGGTGGAGTTGAAAGGTGGTTTACTGTCTTTGATTTATAGAGACGTGTCCCTCATTTTATATATGCCATAGACTGCGCCATAGGTTAATGATTCCTTGGCGATATGAAGAACATCGATGATACACGCACCCGGCTGTTGAGTGCAGCCCAGTAGAATAACAGGTAATTCAGTGTTGGAGACCCGGGAACAACCAAGAGAGCAGTTGGATCATGCATTATGGTTGCTGTCACGGGTCAGGCACAGGTAACTACTAGTACATACACAATGTCACCTTGAAGCCCACCGGTGCTATCCTGCACTACTTACAACTGGGTTTAGGTCCCAAGCAATTTGGCCTATACCGATTTCAAAATGAGATGTCGGTTCATTGCCGCTGCTACTATAACAGCATGACCATGTTCCCCTCCTCGCCAGAGATGCCGTCAGTCCGGCGTACTTGGGACTGTAATGCGTATGTACAAAGCGCAAAGACTGCAGCTGTCAACCCAGCGTCCAAAGAATGACAAGGAAACATAGTAATCCACAGCCCCATATAACCAGTTCTTCAATATTTCTACCCCACTGCAATCACCGTCACGCAGACCCGTTGTCCTCCACAGCATCAGCCCGATCCCAGCTTTTAAGCTCAAGATTCCGCACACGAGTCTCTATCTCAGCAATCCGGCGTCTCCAGTTCTCCTTCTCCTGCTCCTGTTGCTTCCACATAGCCTCAAACTGCTCCATTACAAAGGGCGGGATGTTGACAGTCTTGCGGTTCTTCTTGTAATCATAAATCACGATATCCTCGAAGCAACGGGCAGCAGGGCGTTGGTGGGCTTCAGACAAGATCATAACTTCGAGTCGGAATGCCGACTGGGATGAAAGATGCCCAGATGGGTCTGGGATCAGTCTTTGATAAACAGTAATTTTGTCTGGAGATTCCATGGGCTGCATGATAGTAAGTAAGTAAGTAGGTCCACTCATTTGCTGCTCTAGCGGTGTGGGGATTGGGTCCGGGATACAGTACAAATTTGTAGTCCACCTTGATACTCTTCAGGATGAGCCCGATTCCCGTACTACCAAGCATGTTTATCCATTCTTTCTTATTTGCGGTATCGATATAGTTACCGATATTGCGCGTCCAGTTTACTCGAGCTGTTTCGGCGTATCGAACATAGGTAACGTTGTTGACGTGACCTTGCTCTAGTTAGTATGGCATGGTCCATACATGGGAATAGCAGAATCAAAGGAAAAGGACGAAGCATACCCTATTATCCCGGTTAGCTTTGGTCCATAAATCCAAGACAGCGCATGAAGTAAGCGCAAAAGCTAGGGGGATGAATGTTCTCACCATAATATCCTAATCCATAACAAGCAGGCTTAGCATTAGTCACTCTCATTCTCACTCACAGCACAGACACAGTATTATAGCCCAAGCTCATACCTGTTCTCCCCAGACCACATTATGGCGAAACAGACTGCGCCGTTTCTTATCCGTGAGGAATCCCTCGCTTCCAGCGACCAGTTCCCGCCATTCCTTGGCCAATTGTTGTAGAATCTTTCCCCCCTCGTCAATCTGAGATGGCTTCATCCCAAACATCATGCACTTCCCAACCCTTCGCTTGGTCATTGTGAGCCATCGTGGATTGATCGGGGTTGAGGCCGAATCGGGGAGCTTTTGGCTGAAGGTTGTCGGGGAAGTCGCAGAGAAGAGGCGACGTGTGCCATTGGAGCACAGGGATATCGAGGCAGACAGCTGCGCTGGGAAAGCCGACTTAGGGAGCATGTTGTGTTGTCGTGGAGAGATAGTTCCAATGTTGGATTCAGCACTTCGACCGCCGATAACCGATAACATGAAGCTTGGGCCAGTACCCCGAGGTCGGCGAGAACCCCGCGTGAATATAGGGAATCTGAAACTGATCCTGTATTGATATTATTTTATACATATTTGAAACTTGTTTCAAATTGGATTTACATTTGAGAAACAAAACATGCGAATTTACCCTAAAAGTACGTACGTAGGTAGTAACTATATCGGGTATAGAAAATCCAACCTTGGAACTCCGCTAGTCACGTCACCGATAACTCCCGAAGCCTGGAAGCTTCTCAGCCGCTTACCTTCATTGCACCGCATCTCCACCACCAACTCTCAACAAGAACAATCTTTATTCTTGCATGGAGCAACAATGGTAAATCCCGAGCTGCGCCGGCAGGTCATCAACGTCTACAAAGGTAGGAAGCTGCATACGTCGCGCAGTAACTTGGCTTCCTTTGCTTTGGTCTTAAGCCAGTCGTCTGTTACATGCTGATATCCCGAGATACAGAGCTTCTGTTCTTAGGACGGGAATATCCTCTGGGTTACCAGTATTTCCGGGATCGACTACACCGTGCGTTTGCGAGTCAGAAACAGATCACCGACGATGAACAGATCCGCAAGGGAATAGCGAGGGCTGAGTTTGTGAAGAAAGGTAAGTTCTGTCTTTATTGCTGGGACGCCTATCCCTCGGGTGCAGTTGAGGATATGGTGCTAATTGCTTAATGCAGAAGTGGAAGCGCTGTAAGACTGGTCCCTACATACCTCCCTTTCCTCCCTATCTTCTATCGGGTTGTCGCATCCAACCACTTCCTATATTGCTGTATTACAATCACTTGGAAGCACAGTGGAATCTTTCGTACATGTCATTCTTCTATACATTGCACCCATAATGGGGTAGTGTCTGGCTAGATACACTGGGCATAGATTGACTCCTCATTATCATGGCATCATGCAAGAACTATTTTGACCCCCATCGCAAGAATTTTCTGTTGATGGCGACTAACAAAGTGAAAAAAAAACCAGGTACTATTTGAAGCGGTACCGAACACTGAAAAAGCGATATGGAAGCGAGGCCTGATATTCCCGCGGCTCTCACTTCTTCTCCAGAAATGTCCAGATCATATGCATGTTAGAAACCCAGAAAGACAGAAATAAAATTGGGGTATCACCAATACAAAGTGCAGAACGGTCACTACTTGACTTTTGCCCACCGGAACTCCAAATTGACTCAAGGGGTTCATTTTTTTTGACCCCACCAGGCGCTTACTTCAAGGCACTCGCCGCTGGAAAGTCCGCCTTTCTGCAAGAGGTCGGCTGTCATTGCAGCCCACCATCGGTCCCATTCGTCACGACCCTTTCCGCTAGATTCCATCAATATTGGCTCCAGCCCTTCAATCATCTGTATTGTCGTGAGGAGAGCCGTGCGTCGGATGGCGATCTGCTCTGGAGTCAGGGCCTTTCGTGGACGGCCGTTGGAATCCTTGATTTGGCCGTCTCGCTCCCAGCGCAAGTCACCCAATGGAATTGCGACGCGGCGACTGTCGACATTTTCCAACAAGTCCACTTCGGAGTTGAAGGACAGACCGATCGTCGCGCACGGGAGCGCCGTCAACTTGAGACGGTCGAAGGACTTCTCCAACCAGGAGTTATAATCGACCATGAACTTGTTCTGTGCTCGTGTGAATGGTGTGGCGGAAGAAAATGTATAAGTAGCCGTTGCATCGGCGATCTCCTGTTCTTTCGAGCTCGTTTTGCGGGCCGGAGCCGGATTAGGCAGGAGCGAGCGGAAGCTCCAATCTGAATCCCACACCTCCAGGATACCCCCGGACTTCAGCACGCGCAGGGGCTCGCTCAACCCCGATGCAGATTGCGCCGGACTAGAAGGACACATGCCGGCATCTTTAATGAACACGAAATCAAAATAGTTGTCCGGAAAGGGCAAGCGGGGTCGGCGTAGGTCATGACGTTTGAATTGCCAGTTCATTCCCTGCTTGCGCAGATCCGGCGCAATGGATATAACGTCTATCCCGGCAAAGGCCACATCGGGATGGCCTCTGCGGGTGAAGTAGTCGTGGCACAGACCAGACCACAGAGCGGACCCGCATGCGATCTCCAGGACGCGTTTGGGCGGCCGATTGGCTAAGTGGGGGTTGCAAAATGGGCCGCCGAGCACGCGCAGCAACATAAACGTGCGCAGGCTTTGGCGGTGGATCTCGGGCAGGTCGCAGGGCAGTGGGTAGACATTCTCCGGGTCGCGAAAGTAGGTGCGGTCACCCTGGCGCATCAGAGGGTATGTCGAGTAGTCCGTGAGTGAACTCAGGGACGAGGAGGAGGCGGCCAGTGTCGAGCTAAGGTTGGAGTGTAGGTCGGACCCGGAGGCGGTTGCGGCTGAGAATCCCAGTGCCATTATGTCCATATCACTTTCCTCTCAAGTATATCGATTGGTGTCCCCTATGACTCTGAAGATGGGTTGTGGGTTCGGTCGCATTCTCGGCGCAAGATTGAAGTTTTCATGAACGAGGCATGCTTTTTTTTTTTTCTTTTGCAGGCTTTTTTTTTGCGAGTGGAAGATAATTCCGAGGGAAATAGGAATTAAAATAGAAAAATCGAAAAAATAGAGTCGAACAGGAAAAGTGACGGGGACCAAAGCGGGCTCGGAAATTATCCCTAGTGCAGCCGGGGCGCAGAGCTGAAGAAAATTCTTGTTCAACGTTAAGGAAGAGGACTTAAATTGTAGATAGTCCTGTAGTTTTGCATACAAGGTATAACCCTTGGAAGTAAATTATTCGAGAAGTTCGAGAAAGAAATGGGGGAGAAGGAAAGAAGAAAAAAAGCCCTGACCCCTGGAAGTTGAATATCCACTCGAGTCTAGTTTAGTCTCTTCACGGTAACAGTACTTTGCTCCGTAGTGAAATATCAGTTGGATTGGAGCCAATAATATGTATTCTGTTTCACCCTCTTGCGTGAAAGTATTCCTGATTTTATATAGCATTGACATCATGACTCTTATATCAGTGCCCATGGTTCACTCGCCGAAAAGGGAAATTCTGGCCAAATGCGGTAGAAACTATAGAAGTTGTGGTATGTTGCATAGTTCATTATTTGCTTTTTGACATTTTATGGGGAATATTGAAACACGATTTTCAGGGGTCCACTAAAATCATATAGAAAAGATATCCTAATAACTTAAGCCAATACGGAGTACTTTGATAAGATACATCCAAAAGTAAAGCAAATTGTACAGAGCACAAAGTACTAGTAGTAGACGTGCACGTATCATCCAATTTCAACGAAAACTGGATACACAACCGTCGGAGATCCCTACCCGCAATATCCATCAAGTACCGAGTGTTTTAGTAATTGGGTCCGCAGTCTGGACCGACATTCTGAGACCTAGCTCGCCATTGTCTCTCTATCTGATACTTGGTACTTACCTAGTGCCCAACGCTAAATTCCCAGGCATTTGGGGTAATCGGCGATTCCAATCTTAGTCTTAGTCTGCACTGTGATCCGTGCCCTTTCCGCTCGGCAGTATTAAACGTACCTGCAGAATGATACGAGAATTCGATCGACGCAATAGCGTCTGCCACGTACTTTGGTTAAGACTAGTTTGATTTTCTAAAACACGGAAATAGACGGAGTTGACGAGGCGAATATGATCGGTAAGAAGAGGAAGGTAACTGTGTATTCCAACATAGAAGAATTGCATATTAAGCCGTTAGACCCCTTTTTGTGAACATGCGAGTATACTAGGTCTGTGCTACCTTGCAGATACATATCATCTGAACGATACGGAGTGCATATGTCGTATCTCTATACTCCGTATTCGCTCCAACATAGGGCTTTAATAGTCTTGTCTAGACAGCATTTCACGATTGAAGTTATATTAAGCCTATATCTAAGAATCATTTAATAGGGGTCTTTCTACTTAGTATACCAGATAATATTGTTAGGATGGTATTTTTAGGTAATTTCACTAATGACTACCTAGGAATGAATATAATTTACCTCTTGCCCTTCGTCATACGATTCCAAGCTTCCAAGGTTAGAGAATTCAATTAGTCCGTCAGTGGCTTTTCTGTCTCGCCCGAGCAGTTCGCGCCAAGGGGGAAGCCTGACCTGAACTACTTTGACACAAAGATTCTATGATTCCCTACACATAAGACAAAATCAAAATACCAGACTCAGTTTTGAAAGTATTGGATATTATTAGCGCTTAGAATAGATCAGGCCATTGTGCATTCTTTCAATCTTCTGGTTCGGGTCTCTTCCTCTCTTTGCTGGACCCCTTAGCTACATGTATATATCTCTATTCTAGACCCAGATTTCTTTCATTGTACGTTACCCCTAGTGTTGGCTAGTTTCAAACAAATGTCTAGGCAGAATCAAAATCCAACGCAGGTTCGACTTGCCAAAGACAGTTGCATTGCCCATGGTTTTGGCAAGCAAAGTCGACCACGTGGGTGGTTTTCATATAAACAGCCCCATCCATTGCAAAAAGTGACATAAATCTGTAAGATAGATGAAGGATATATGATCTATTTCAAAGATTTCTCTCAAAAAACCCCCCCAATTATTGAGAGACATCGACTGTGTCTTGGCAATTCAAGCTCATCAAAGCTGGGAAAGACTTTGGCCCTTGCGGCGATTCACGTGATCCCGTGACTCCCGCCTCGCTGCAAACCACCAGTGTCATCTCAGGACGTCCTCATCGACCTGGAGACAATCGTCTGGTTTGCTCATCTTTGCTACGTCAAGCTTGCCCCACTGATTTTTCTTCGACTCCCCATCACTCGATCTCTTTTTGCTTTTACGATCACGCCTTCTTTTGACCCTTCCGCCCAATCTCCGCCCTTAGGTACCGCAACCATTGCACACCTAAAGATACTCCCAGTGCCAAAGTCACCGGCGACCTTCAATAGTGGTTTGATACAGGTGGTTTTGCCTTAGGCCTCTATGTGGAAGAAGAGAAGAGACCGTCTCCGATCCTCTCCTCTCCTCTCCTCGACCCAACTCGACTTAGCGCCGCCCACCAACCAACAGGTTTTCCACCAGGGAAACAAAACACGGTCTCGTCTGCCACGTTAAATGGCAGATGGTACCTACAGGTTCCAGCAGCCTGGGGCCGGGCAGTTCTACTTCCAAGCTCAAGCACAGCAGAACCCTCACCAGCGGCACATCGTTCGAAACGGGACCAATTCACCGACGGGTCGACTGAAATTCAACCCCGACACCCCCTCCCCCTCTCGATCTCCTGCCCTAAACCAGGCTGCTGCTCTCAGTTCCTTCAACAACATGTACGGCCAAGCCCACCAAGGTCAGCATGTCATGATGAATGGCGGTCAAGCCCACCAGCGGTTTGGCATGCCGATCCCGAAGTTCCAGTCGCAAACCCACCACTCTCATCACACACAGCAGCCGCATCATCATGCCCACCACACACAAGCCACCCACAACCTCACTCATCAACACAATTTCCCCGGCGGCGCACTAGCCACTACGACCACTTCTCATTTCAACTCGACTCATCTGCAGAACGGAGTACCGACCGCGGAGGATGATATTGACGAATCAATGAACGAGCATTGGCAGCAACAGCTCCAGCTTGCGGCGGAGTCTAGACAAGCCACTTCCCCACACTACCATGCCCGCGTCATTGCGCAGCAAACGAAAGGAATCCAGCTCATGTCCAGCAATACTGACACAGAGAATGGGACGGATGGGCGAAATGGTGCATCTGCGGCGAAGCCAGCTAGCCGACAGGGTTGGAATGCGCTTGATTTCGGTGGCCAAGGATTGCGCGCTTTGACTACTTCGTTGTTCAACTATGGCTTCATTGAGAAGCTGTACCTCAACTCTAACAAGTTGAAGGTGCTGCCCCCGGCTATTGGACAATTGCGGAAGTTGAACCATCTGGATCTGTCGGGCAACGAACTCACGGAGCTACCAGAAGAACTTGGCATGCTTTCAAACCTGAAGAAACTCCTTCTATTCGATAACAACATTCGCACCCTCCCTTACGAAATGGGGTACCTTTACCGGCTGGAAACCTTGGGTATCGAGGGCAATCCCTTGAACGATGTCCTTAAATCTCAGATCATGAAGGACGGAACCAAAGCTCTCATCAAGTACCTGAAAGAAGAGATGCCGGGTGCGTTTCAAATGCTAATCCCGCTCTCAAGCATATTTGCGCGGGACTTTTCGCTAACTTCATTACAGTTCACCTACCTCCTCCTGACCGTGACTGGGTGATTCTCGATGATACCTCCACCTCGTCCAACAGCAATACGGAAAAGATCACCGTACTGTCGTACAACACCCTGTGCGACTCTTCTGCAACCCAATCGCATTATGGCTATGTGCCCTCACGTGTTCTGTCCTGGGAATTCCGCCGCGAGCTTATTCTTAACGAATTACGATCCCATAACGCAGATATTGTCTGCCTTCAGGAGGTTGATCAGGGAAGCTACAACAATTTCTTCCGGGAACAGCTTGCATACAATGACTACAAAGGTGTCTACTGGCCGCGTGGTCGTGCGATGGGCATGCAGGAGGAAGATGCCCGCATGGTCGATGGATGTGCTACCTTCTTCAAGGGAAGCAAGTACATCCTATTGGACAAGCAGTTGATCAACTTTGGTCAGACAGCCGTCCGTCGACCTGACGCCAAGGGCCAAGATGATATCTACAACCGACTGTGGCAGAAGGATCACATCGCCGTTGTGGTCTTCCTGGAAAACCGGCAAACCGGTGCTCGCTTCATCAGTGTGAATGCTCATCTGTATTGGGATCCTGCCTTCAAGGACGTCAAGCTCATTCAGACTGCGATTCTGATGGAGGAGATTACCAAGCTCTCGGATAACTACGCCAAGTGGCCTGCCTGCACAGACAAGACCGCATTTCGCTTCTCAGAGGCCGAAAGTGGCTCAGAGACCACGCCCGTTGTGGAACCGGCCCCCTCGATGGAGTACACTAGTGGCGATCAGATCCCTGTTCTCATGTGTGGTGATTTCAACTCTTCACCGGGGTCTGCGGCTTACAACTTGATCTCCACTGGGCGACTTCCCGAAGACCATCCCGATCTGGAGAAGCGACTCTACGGAAACCTCAGCAAGGTTGGTATGACGCATCCCTTTAAGTTGAAGTCCGCGTACTCCTCCATGGGAGAACTAAGCTTCACCAACTACACTTCCGACTTCACGGCCATTCTCGATTATGTTTGGTACTCTTCGAATACTCTCCATGTGTCGGCATTGCTCGGCGAAGTGGACAAGGAATACCTGCGTCGCGTGCCCGGGTTCCCGAATTTCCACTTCCCAAGTGATCATGTCGCGTTGCTTGCGGAGTTTACGGTCAAGGGTAAGAAGGGCAAGGTGGTAGAGGCAGACTTTGGGCCACAACGGCACTAACGACGTGGAGCATTTGAAATCTTCGGAGATGGGGTGTTTTTCCAACCGGTTTCTTTCCTGCTTGTGGTTTCGGAATCTTTTTGGGTGGTGGCTCTCTAGCCAGCCGTCTTATGGTGTTTCTTCACGTATCTCGTTTTTTTTTCTTCTTTCCTGTGTTTTTTTTCCCTGCTTATGAACGTCCATTTCCTCTTGCTTATCCTCTGTATTCTCTTGAGTTGCTAGCGGAGTAGAGGTTTGTTCCTCGAACAATGGTCTTGCCTTGTGTCTGTTGAATGTAGTGAAACAGCCTGGCAGAGTCTCCATTTACTCCCTGGCGTTCTCTCTCTCCTCCAAACCCCCTTTGTCTCAACCCCACTACATCTGTGTCTTCCGTTTAAGTTTCCTGATTTATCTCGGTTTCATTTCACCTAATCTCTAACCTCATCTGAGACGGCTTCACGACGCTTAGGATCGGGGGATTGGTGTTCGGGCGGAACAGGTGGTGAAGGGTATCTGCTTTTTACCCGTGACGAGGTTGCTTTGCGTTTTTCTTTCTTTTGTTTCTTTCAGGCGAACGGAGTTTTGTCTGTTCCATGTACGTGTTTATTGCGCCGTTCGTCCTATGCGAGGCTCAATCAAGAATAGAGCATGGCTTTGTTCATTTTCAGTCTTTGGTGTTCTTTTGTAGATCCCATCAGCAGCGTTGCTGGTAAATGTGAACAAGGATGCCCTTTCTATGGTCTTGGGTACAAGCTTGTTCATCGTGCTATTGTAATACGTATGATGCCTTGGACTCTCTCTCCTATGGTTCTCGTGATATATTGCACTGACAGTCGGACGGTGAGTTTTGGAATACGTTTTTTTATCTTGGGTGATGATGAATTGTTCCGGGGGGCCCCAGCGGCAGCTGGGGTGCCGGTCTGTGATGAAGGAACTTCAGTTATTTTGAGAGTTATTCTGTGATTTATTTCACGTGAGTTTCTTTGGAGTTGAGTTTGAAGTTCTATACTAACGTTCAGTCGGAAAGCGTTTTTTTTTTAAATGATGGTGTGAAGGATTTCCACTCAAAGTGGTTGTTCGTCTGACGGTACGGGACGTTAGCGTGTTTTTTTCGATTCTCTTCTAACATTGCTAGAGAATCGGTGAGCCGTGAGCCGTAGGCACTTACCGATTCGGGGGGGGGCCCCGTATCGAACATACGGGGGGGCTTTGCCCGCATCCCAAGAGGATGCTGTTCGACGGGAACGGAGTCTGATTGTTGCCGTTGGTATACAGGTAAGAATTGCTGAAAATCACATGACCTTTAGGCAGGATGGCCCTTGAATTTAGATTTCTGAACTCAGTTGATCCAACTTGTTTTGCTACTCATATTTATTTTGGAGGTTCTTCCTACAGTTCTCCAGATACCCTCTCCTTGCATGAGATCATGGCGGTTCCTATCCACGATCCGCTTGTCGGCCCAATACTGATTAACCAACATGGACGCGTCCGGCTGACACCGTCAATGATCCCTGATGCGTCCAATTTTGACGCTAAAGACTCTTCATTCTTCAATAAATGGAGCGAGTTACCTTCCCCAAACCAAGTTCGGGAAAAGGCCGAAGCACAATGGCTCTCAGGGACCAGTCTGGACAAGCGCAGAAGCCTCTTATACGGCGGGGCTCATGTGAGACCACCACCGGCGGTGTTTGAAGACATGGGGCTAGTTGTGAAATGGGGAATTCAGGTGGGGATATCAGAGGCCCAGTCTATCTATGCTATACACCGTTTCCTGAATGGCCGTATACCAGTTCCTGAAGTATACGGATGGCGCACAGATAGGGATGAGAAATTCATTTACATGCAATATATGCGTGGACGGACTTTAGAGGAAGCTTGGGAATCGCTGGAACACAATGAACGTGATATAGTCTGCCATCAGCTCCGGACAGCTTTCAATAATCTCCGCCAGCTTAAACAAGATCCTTCAGACACATTCATAGGTTTGTACCGCCCTAATACCTCTCTCTCTAACTGTTCTTTTCTAGATTATTCCATTATACATCTAACTCCTTCCTAGGCAATATTATGCGATCTCCTCTTTATGACAGAGCACTCCATCTTAATTACCTATCGGAGGCCGGACCTTTCACTTCAGTCCACGAGTTTCATGAGTGGTTCACATTCCTCCCTCGCAGACCAATGCCCGATCCGCATTCTGTTCCAATTGAACCATTTCGTCACGAGCTGTTTGATGATAGCTCTATCAAGTTCACCCACGGCGACCTCCATCGCAGCAATATTATTCTAACACCTTCTAAGCCATACCGTCTCCTGGCTGTCGTCGACTGGGAGCAATCTGGCTGGCTATCTGAGTACTGGGAGGCCCGCAAAGCGCAGTACACTGCCTTTCATAGGGAGGAGTGGTCGACGAAATACTTACCAATGATCCTAGATCAATACGCGAGCACTGCGGATCCATGGGATTGGTATATATCGGCTATGGGGTGTTAATCTAGCAGGGAATGGTTGGATAGCTGCACCTAGTGAGGCGCGAGCTAACGCACAGTCACGGAAACGGCCCGGGGGGCCAGGTATCAGTCAGCCCCTGCTCGCGCTCGGTCCTATTGCAGGCATCTCTAATCTGTTGGTTGTGATCTAAAGTGTGAGCTACCCTAGTCCTTGGAAAGCAAGAGTACGTTGTGCCGGGCGTCTCCTTCTCGAACCGTAGTGGTGCGCTCTCAGCCGTAGCATGCTCAGCCTCACAAGGGGCTTTTGGGCGCGCAGACGTCGAGATTTGTCACCAAGGAAAATATTTAGCAAGATGAGTTGTATAAATCCATTGATAACCACCTCTCTGTCCTCTTTTTCATACTCACAATCAGACAAACCTATTATAAAAACTATCTCTGTTGCGTATACATCCACTACATCTTCTTCGTTCCCTTTTCTGTATCCAGATCCCTCGCACTATTTACCTCGCCGTTCTTTCCAGTGGAACGCAACCTGCCCATTATGCTGTTTACATCCCGACCTGCGACACAGGGGACGTTGGAAAACTTATCCATGTGACTGGGAATCCGGCCCAGGGGTTCTTCCTTGAGTTCAGGCGCAACTACGACTTCGACGCCCCTCAACCAAGCTTCCAACTGATTCCCCTCGCGCAAGTGGACGATCGGTATATAAAGGATACCGTCGGCAACAAAGAGATAGGAGATACCATTGCCCGTGATCGATTCGAGTCGGTCGCCACCACGGTACAGCCTCCTAGTCGTAGTCCCAATCCTTTTGACCTATCGGTATGTACTCTTGGGTATTGGTATTGCTGCAGATTTTGACTGGAATACAGGCACCAAATTGCCAAAATTGGTTGCTGGATTACACTGAGAAGCTTGTTGCAGAGGATTACGTCCCAGACAGCACTCTCTCAGTCATCCGCAATGCCCCTAAGGTGTTATAGTCGAGGTAATTGCAGGTTACTTCTTTTCGCTCCTGGATGACGGTATCGTTGTGACATCTGTGCTTATGTATATGTCAGTGATTGGACAAGTGGTATTTAGAAATACAACTCTGTGGCTGGTCCTATTACATTTACAATGCTCTGTGATATTTGACGTCTTTTTGACCGATGTGAATGGTCTTGTTGGAGAGTATAGATATTTACATAGTGGGAATACTAGTTAGTGGCTTTCCAGGGTTAGCTTCCTTCCTATATTAAAGTGTATGACCACACTCCTATAGTTGTTGTGTCTTTTCGTGCCTGTTTGGCTCTTTCTTTGGTTATATATTTTCCCGTTTTAGTGTTATACCGGGTTGCTGAACCTTAACTACATAGGCGTATAGAGCCTAACAGAAAATATACTGTAGATGACGTGTCTTTATTTGCTAAGTCAGAGTCTTAGCCAAGCCGGGCTTCATCAATCACACTTGCGAGTCATACAATTGCAATACGATAGAGATTCAGAAAATGAAGAAACAAGGTACTGGGATTGCTATGATTGGGAGGAGAAGGGAGGCACTAATTTGACTATCTATCTTAGGTTCTGTCCCTGTAGGTAGCCTAACAGCCCAGACATCCAACGTCCCCTTTATAGGATCTCACACTATACCGGGTCTTCACTCTGTGATATGACGAAAGAGACGGAAGGAGGAGAGTGATTCTATTCTATTACACATATCATATAATACATTCGGCTTGGAATAATCCCCAGCCGTGCCAACTACGAGGCTTGATAATTGCACAAGTATATCTTAGCCCCCTCATAACATCCAATGTAGAGTCCACCTCCCACAACCGCCGTCACGCAAGTCAAAACAGATCCCCGAAACAACCCAGCTACCCCCTCCTTCCGCAGCACATTTCGAGCAATAGCGAATGCACCGATACGGGATGATAAACCAGGGACAGCCTTGAGACTCGACTGGGTGCTGCCTGTTTGCTCACCAACCGCAAGCCTCATCCTCGTCTTGACCACGTGAATAGGAACAAAGAACCAAGACGCACAACCCCCCGCAGCACCAGCACCCAAGACAGTCGCTTCAAGCTGCTGTCTGATATCATCTTTCTCTGTCTTCCACCGCTCAAGCAAATTCTCCTTAAACATCTCATACAAACAAAACGTAAGACACATACTCGGTAATTGACTCGCCACTAACGCAGTATACCCAGCCCACAGGCCAGAAGGATACTTCCTGAACTGACGCAGCATCTCCATCGTCGGAGACGGACCTCTTTGGGCATTAAGTGGCTGCTGAAAAACCTGTGCATTCTGCTTCAACACCTCACCCGGGTTCTGGATAGCGCAAGCAAGCAGTTCAGCAACCGCACTGCTGGCGACGTGTATCAGCGGCCGTGGAACGCCGAGCATATACCCAGCGGACTGTGCATTGTCGAAAGCCATCTTTGAGGCCTCGTATGCTGTGAAGAAAGCCACTGATGACAGCGTCCCTGCGACAAAAGTTGGTCCGAACCCTTGGTACAGCCCGCTGAAGAGGGCGCGATTGAGTGTGCCGTTTAGGTGCTTGTAGACGCTGCTGTACATTGGCGATTGCATGCGCGTTATTACTGTGTCCATTGGGTGGATGGCACCTTCGCTGGCCAGCGCCGCGATTATTGATGCCTGTTCGGGTTAGATCTGGGTTACTAGGTAGGAGTTTGATGGGAGGACTTGCTGTTGTTATTTCTAAGCCATTGAATGTGGACATTTTGATTTGAATTTTATCGCAAAGCTCCTAGAAGGGATGGGTGTGACTGCGCTGTATAAAAAATGACAAGGTGAGATACTCGGGGTCCGCGGATTCCGACCTCGACTCCGAGCTTGCCCGACCTATTCTGGTCGACTAGATTATGAACTTGACATACTATCTGTGTTTGCATATAAACTATGCAGTACCTTTAATACAAATCACCCATAATCAGTATCGAAGGTCTTAAAAATGTAGCTAGAGGCGAGCTTCTGGGGGGAATGAAGATATAAATACGCAGGAGACTATTGTCGAAGCATGATAGAACAGGAGTGACCAGCCCTCCAGGGCTAGTGACCACACTGTCTGGTCAGCACATATTGCAAATGGATGCTTTTGTGCGAAAATTGCTACGTTGGCAACAAATAGCTGACAAAAATATGTTAACATATGATTCGAAATCTTTCTTTGTCTACCTAGGTAGGTATCCCTAAAACTTGCTCTACGGGAAGACTCTCAAACCTTTATAGAAGCGAATATTGAGGCTGGTCGGGAAGAATAATTCTCGTGTTGTGTATACCTAGGTAGTGCGGCAGTGTATTGCCGCCAGTGCGTCAAGTATTTTTCCGTATTAGATTTTGATTATCATACCGCCAGTTTACTATTACTACCTCTACCATTGACCGCTCTACCAGTACCGCCTGGCTATTCCTATTATTACAGGACTCACTCACATAGCATGCTGGTTGAACGAAGTTTTTCCGGCAGAAAATAAGTAGGGCCCTAGGTAAGTACTCGGGTGTAGATCGAACAAAGTCTGATTGACCCACACGGGTAACTATACCAGATCGGGGTTAGTACTGCAGATGGACCCACATTGGGATACCTAGGTAGGCTAAGACAATTATTTGTCGCTCAGCGATGAAGCATCATAGACCATTGCCACATCCCTTTACGATGAGTTGCTTTGATGACCGATTACTCCGCCGCCTCATAGGCACTACGGTCATCACTTCGTCAAAATGGGCCGCGGGGCTTCTATCACCGTTGGCAAGTTTCTGTGTCACCTAGAAGGCCACCCAGGTCTGAAAGCTTTTATGCGGATCTACCATCAAATCCCGATCGCTGGAACGGAGTATGCGGACCCCGACATACTAGCTCAACGGGCCGTTTTACCTGAGGTGTACGGCGAGCTAGAGTCGCTCATGCTCTTAAAAGGCTGTCCCGCTGTTCCTCAGTTCCTGGGCCACGCCAAGAAAAAACACAAGGAGAGCACGGACTCCCTCCTGGTGGCTACTCATATATTTCGTGTGGAAAAAAGTCCCCGGGGAACCTCTGACGAAGGAATTCTTCTGGAGCTTGAGTCGCTTCGCGCTCGAGGAGCTACGCTCTGAGTTCCGCGCTGCCTATGAGTGAGCCTGTCCGCTGGGACAGGTTGGTACTATTCAATGATACTCACTAGTATCTAGGTATACATCCGCGGATGGAGGAAAGCCCCGCGAGTACGTAATTACCTCGTCGAGAACCTTGACTATATTTCAAACGTCTCCGAGGGATGCTAGCTGATACAATAGAGCTACTTCACCCATTTCAACTCATCATACTCATCCATAAGCTGAGTATAATCCTTACCAGCTGTGGCCCACCCCTTAATACCCCCTTCTAAAACAAGACTCTTTATTGTCATGTCCCTTTGCTCTTCCAGATATTCTGCAAACCAGTTCGCAGCACGCACCCCACGACCTCGGGAAGAGCCTGTGTCTTTTGTTAGGTTGAAATAATCTTGACGAGGAAACCAAAACACACTGACCACAATACCACACTACGTTAGCGATTCCACCTTGCGAAAGGACAGAATATAGAGTCGGAATAGTAGGATACAAGCTCTGCGATGGGAGGTTCAGAGAGCCCCGAATCGTGCCTCCCTATATACTTATTATAAGATCTGTATATGGGCGGCAGAAAACGTTGTGTACGTACCTCGAAATCAGTACGGCGTAAGTCAACTAGAACAAAATCTTTCCCGATCCTCTTGCCCTCGTGAAACCACCGGAGGAGCTCGACGCGGGAAATTGAGCCTGCTATAGTCCTTTGAGTAGCGTAAGCTACACGTCAAGAAAGTCACGCGGTGACTTTACCGTGCTGGGATCATTCTTATTATTTTCGTCTATGATTGAGGCTGATAAACGAGAGGCCAAGGGCGGGATCGAAAAGGAGGTATGGTGGAGTAGATAGGAGGAGCAGATGATGGGAATATTTTGTAGATATAAGTTGAGTTAGTATCGAGGAACGCTTCCAGAGAGCCCTTGCATCATTTTGCACAGTAGCCAAGACCAGTGTTAGCATGTCGCTCGCCTCGTGTGATTGGCCACTACCTTATTAACGGTACTATCCGACCTCCATATCTTTCAAGATTCCGTAGGAATGTGGGCCTTAGTTGGAAGAGTAGTACCTGGGCAAATTGCTAGTCGAGGTAACAATGTATTAAGGTTGACCAACTTGGAAGTATACCAGGATACATTGTCTTTCTGACGCACTCTATGTTATTCTATTCTATCCTAATTTGGTTTTCTTAGCTAGCTGTAGCAGCTTTCAGCTTTGCCTCCTTTATCTTCCGTTCCTCCCGCTCACTAAAACGGTCACCAAAAAGATCGATGTGAGGCCGCATCAGAATTGTATATTTGACAAACTCCTCCATGCAATCCACCAGACGGTCTCTGTTGCCACTAGGCATGAGTCGTTGATCGTCCGGTTGACCTTCGTCCGGGAACTGTGTATATGCCTTGGGAATTGAAGACTGGTTTGGAATGGTAAACATGCGCATCCACCGACCCAGGATACGTAACGAGTTGACCGCATTGAACGATTGGGATCCACCGCACACCTGGGCAATGGCCAGCGTTCGGCCTTGGGTGGGACGGACACTTCCAGTAGACAAAGGAATCCAATCGATCTGATTCTTGAACACAGCGGTCTAGCGTTGTGGAAGAGAACGTTAGTAAATAATGCATTAAATGCTAAGTGTATCGCCGGGATTCACTCACCAGATTGCCGTGCTGTTCAGGCGAGACCCAGACATGCCCATCGCTCCATAGACTGAGTTCTCGGAGCTCCTGTACTTTGGGATGGGCGGTATCAATCTCGTTCTTCACGGGAAGACCTTCGGGGTCAAAGACGCGTACGTCACATCCCAGCCGGAAGAGTATACGGGAAGCTTCCAATGCCACCAGTCGGGAATACGACCTTTTGCGAAGACTTCCATAGAGCACCAGGACTTTCAGTCTCTGGTTTGTAACTCGCAGGTTATTTTCTGCCATGTCCGCTGCGGTGGCTAGGTCTAATTCGTTGACCCAGTCCTCAGTTGAATTGTCGTCAAGGATGAATGGTCGATATTTCTGGCGGATATCTGGACTATCTTCACTCGGGGATAAAGCAAGAGTCCGATATGAGGCATCGGCTTGAGGAATGGCGGAGAACATCCTTCCTGAATATTTGGGGCGCAGCAGAGATTGTGAGATTGCTGGCCTAAGTATCGAGGGCACTCGTTGTCTAAAGTAATATAACATAGATCCCAAGGTTAAAAAGGTAACAAAAGAAAACAAAACATTTAAGAATTTGACAGTAATTTTGACCTGATATAGGAGAGGCATGTCACGAACAAACTTTGATTGGATAAGGTTTAGCTTGCTGACAACCA
The DNA here is from genome assembly GCF_028828025.1 of Penicillium rubens. Taxonomy (NCBI): domain Eukaryota; kingdom Fungi; phylum Ascomycota; class Eurotiomycetes; order Eurotiales; family Aspergillaceae; genus Penicillium; species Penicillium rubens. The sequence continues at coordinate 9,250,569 of NW_026890600.1, forward strand.
ATCAAATTATGGAAAGTGGGCCCGAAAGACCCATGGATCTTTGGAGGCTCTTGCCCATTTAATTCCCCGAAGTCGGACCTGAAGATCCCACCTTGGACCTTTATATCTTGGGTTTCCGGGGGAAGTGCAATCCTGGACCTAGCATAGAAATGAATCAAAACGAAGGAACAAAAAGGGTAGTCGCAGTCGAATAGGTTGCTGCCAAATGTTGCCAGGCCAAAGGGGCGAAGAACCTACAGCTAACGTCCACAAAATGGATATGCTTGATATTCCCCGTTGTATTAGTTCTATCTTATAGGTAGGTAGTTATCTTATTTCTGTGCTCCTTGTAATAGTTATGCTAGGATATAATTTTGTGTACATAAATAGGGTTTAAATGTGAATTCAATGTTTGGAGCTTAGTGGATCTAAATCGCGTTAGTATGCATCTTGGCCCGACGTTCCTGCCGAGGTTCCGTGTCGTATATCCATGCTTAAAACGTGCACTCCATCTCTCTAGCCATATCTCTAGCCATCTCTCCAGCCTTCCTACAAGCTCCGACAGCCGCAATGTACACAGAAGAAAGCGTGCACACTCTTCCAGACGGCCTTGACCTGTATGCCAAGACATGGAAGGTACGTCTGAATTTGCAAGACACAGCTTTGGTCCCTGTCCGAATAAGCTGAGATGGACTCAAACATGATGATAAGGATATTGACTTTCAGAACTAACAATGCGATCTACTCTATAGACAAGCGGGTCTCCACTTGCTGTTTTGGCCTTTATCCATGGCTTCAGTGACCACTGTGAGTCTATATGTCGATCATGAACAATGACCCAAAACAGGTTCCAAGGTTATTGACACAAATCTTTGCTAGGCAATGCCTACCACGATCTGTTTTCAACACTGGCATCGGCAGGTGTTGAGGTCAGGTCTTTTGATCAGCGGTAAGTGTTCAACCATCAAGCCCAAACCCAGCCCTGACATCTCAATATAATTACCCACGAAGAAACGGCCTATTTTACCACGAACCCCAAACTAACAGCCTGAAACCAGAGGATGGGGCCGCAGCGTCAAGCAAACCAGCGACCGCGGTAACTCAGGCCCAACCTCCCAAGTCCTGTCGGACATCCACTCCTTTCTGCAAAGCCTACCCTCCAGGCCTGACCTGCCCCTCTTCCTAATGGGTCACAGCATGGGCGGCGGCGAAGTCCTGAACTACATTTTCCACCCAGAGTCACCTTACAACAGAGAAACATATAACCGGCCCAACTTCACCGGCGTGCTTCTGTACTCCCCTCTGATCGCCATAGATCCATCCTCCCGCCCCTCAAAGCTGACAGTCTCAGCGGGACGAGTTGTCGCAAAGTTGGTCCCCAATAAGCAGCGGTATTCCCCGCTTGACCACAGTTTGCTGTCTCGTAACGAGGATGTGGTCAGGGAAGTCATGGCTGACGAGCTGTGCCATGATACGGGAACTTTTGAAGGGCTGGCTGGCATGTTGGATCGAGGTATTTTTTTGGAGGGGATGTTTGCCGCTGGTCCTGAGGCTTGGGTGGAAAGTGAGCTGCCGTTTTGGTTCGGGCATGGGGATGGAGATCGCATTACTAGTTATGCCGCGGTGCAGGACTTCGTTGGGGCGTTCACCGAGAATGGTGGAAATGTGAAGTTTTGTCCTTACGAGGGGGCTTATCATAAGTTGCATGCTGAGTTGCCCGAGACGACGGAGAGGTTCCTCGCAGATGTGAAGGCTTGGGTTTTGAGTAAAGTGCCTGCAACGAAGGAGGTGGTTGTTCAGCATGAGGTAGAGGGTGTTGAGGGTGAAGACACTGCCGCTCATGAGGATGCAGGGGCCGACGGCAAGGCAAAGCTGTGAGGTGATTGTTCTTGTCGTGACTGTTTCTTGTTACGACTGTTTATCGTTATGACTATCGTTATGACAGGTTAATATTATTGTCACAATTCTCTATATGGTACAAATGCGTTCAGTCAGTATCAGACATGCAATAGAATACAGTTATATAGTACAGGATTTATATGCCTAGGACAGCTGGACCAAGATCTTACCGATCTTCGATTCGCCGCCAGACTGCCACGAAACCACCGCCCTGGATACGCACTCCGACCTTAGGCCGGCAGACCAAGACAGACTCTCCTCCCTTCGGGGGCTCCTCTAAGGTGGACACCTCAGAGATAGCATCAGAGGCAGCGGACTGCTCATCAGCTTCAACAGGAGTGGCACCCTCAGCGTCTGAAGGGACAGCCCAAGACGATGGGTCGGCGCCTGACTTTTTAGTCGCAAAACGCACATCCCATATACGGCCACCGCTCATTCCGGAGCCAAGCTCGATCACCTTCTCCTGAACAAGGGGCAGTCGATGGTCTCGGATCAGTTGCAGACACTCGCCGATCTGCGTAATACTAGGCATGAACACCACTAGGAGACCATCACGCTTCAACATCGGGGTAACATGTGGGATTCTCAAGTTTGAAGAAGGCATGTCAAGAATAACGTGTGAAAGGAACGGGTCGACTGGGTTTCCCCCCGTCAGTGAAGCCAGGCCAGTCTTTTTCCGCTGTTGCTTCTGCTGGGCAATCCAATTTTCAACGGGGCCCACGTAGAAATCAATGTTGCCTGCGTATATTCCACGGCGGAATCCCCGGATGTTTTTCTCGGCCAGCGCAGAGAACTTCGGTGATACGTCGACCGTGTGAATGACGGCGTTGCGCTGCGCTCGCCATGCATCCCATTCTTCCTGTGCTGGATCCGCGGTTTGCTCCGCGGGTTCCTCTCCTGCTTGTTCCGTGTCCTTTTCACCCGGCCTGGTAACACGGCCTTCTAGATAGTTGATCTGGGATCGCGATGGACGAGGCGGAGGAGTGGTATTGGCGGCATGGATGGCGCGCGCCAGATGTAGTGTCAAGGATCCATGGCCTGTTCCAGACTCGAGGATTTCCGTAGTGGGTTGTATTTCGCCCGCGGCAGGAGTGTTGACATGGATGTCGAGAAGGGAAGCAATCAAATTGGCATCCTGTGGATAGATCTACTGGGATAGCGTGAGTCCAATGTGTCTCCGTGTGTGATCCGTAGGAGTGCTGCGCATACCGGCGTGACCAAGCGAGGGGCCAGGGCGACGTATTCTTCTAATGTTGGAAGGCTGACTCGAAGATTCAGGCCTGTATGTAACGGAAATGTCAGTACATGCCCAGGGAATATCGAGAAGTGGGTGTTATTGACCTTTGCGAGACTGAACCGTGTCCCAAACCCGTTTCCCAATGATGCTGTCATGTTCCACTGCCCCGCGAGGAGTCTGGAGCTTTTCACCTCGCTTCAATGCTTTTGACAATGAGGGCTGTTTGCCGTGTAAAATGACTCGGTCTCCCTCTGCGCATTTCGTTAGTCCGGTGTTGGGAAGAAACGTTGCAACACACAATTACCTTTGATAATGGAGAAATTCGTGTCAATTGCCCGAGAGCGCAAGGCGCCTGTTGGTGTCGCACCAAAGATGGGCTGCAGGGCCTGGCGCAAACGAGACATGATATAGAACAATATAAAGCCCTGGAATAAACAGAAAACGGAAAATCTGGCTGATCGAGACTAGCCCGCTGCGGTACCGCTCGACCCACCCCCAGTCACCGAATCGAGGGGCACATCTTTAATCTCAGTTGCTTTTCCTCCTTCTCTGGACTGTACATATCTTCGATTTATTTCTATTGATATATATAGCGATCATGGGTTCTAACGCTCTCCCATACTTGAAGACTAAGCCTAAGCTCATCTTTTTCACCGACTTTGATGGGACCATCACAGTCGACGACAGTAGGTGCTTCCCCACAAAATGCCTGTACTTGAATGCTGACTAGGATCCCAGGCAATGACTTCATGGTATGTGGCATTGCTACCCTCTGCTAGATCTTTACTAATACTACTTAGATCGATAACCTTGGCTTCGGCCGGGAAGAGCGTCTTGTGTTGGGCAACCAGGTCCTTGACGAGACTATGAGCTTCCGGTGAGTGTTAAAACACTGTCTATCCCATAAGCAAGTCTAATGAGACTTCTTTCATTATAGTGATGCCTTCCGCAAGATGCTTGAAAGTATCAAGACCCCGTACGACGAGTGCATCGAAATTCTGTTGAAGAATATGAAGCTGGACCCGTACTTCGAGGAATTCTACCACTGGGCCGAGAATAACAATGTTCCCATTGTCATCCTTTCATCTGGAATGCGACCCATTATCAGTGCCTTGTTGGAGAAGTTCCTCGGCCACAAGCCAGCCAGCCACCTCACCATCATTTCCAACGAGCCCACCAGCCGGGATGGCAAGGACATCAACAGCGAGGGTGGTTGGCAAATCGAGTACCACGATGATAGGTAAGCCACTGTCAATCCAATCACCATCTCTCTCAGCTCACTGACAATCATTCACCAGCCACTTCGGGCATGACAAGTCCCTGGAGATCAAGCCTTATGCCGCGTTGCCCGACGGGGAGCGCCCGATTCTTCTGTACGCAGGAGACGGTGTTTCTGATTTGTCCGCAGCTGCAGAGACTGATCTTCTCTTCGCCAAGCAAGGCAAAGGTATTCATCTGCCCGATCCGCCTTTGAATCCAGATTCTGAGACAGCTGAACTAACGCTGTGGTAGATCTGGTGACCTATTGCCAACGCAAGGGAATGCCCTACACGACTTTCGAGAATTGGTCCACAATCCTCTCGACCTCCAAAGACATATTGAGCGGCAAGGTGTCTGCGAGTGAGGTGGCTGCCAAGGCTTCGCTCGGCCTGTAGAACAGAGGTAGACCCGTATAGACTTTACAACTAGATGCACATGAATATGTATTGATGATGGATATAAATTTCACACAAATTTAGCCAAGAATAATGAGAATATCAGTGAAAAGAGGAAGAATCCAAGGATACGGAGAAGATAAGTTGATGAATCACCAACATACAAACATCGGGGGAACCTTGGAAAGGCTAGAATCATTCAGGAGTCACCGCCTTCAGGGTCCAAGCGTCGAGGGTGAACTGCGAACTTCAATCCTCCAACAAATTATACCTGTCCTTTATATCCTAGAGTTGACCGAACCTGGTCTTCTCCTTTGCCCTATACTCTTGCAATTCGTGGGCATCATGCGACAGGGCGCATCGCTTTTCTTCAAGTCCTTGCCAGGGTGATATCTATCTCATAATGGCTCGCCGGCTAGTATGACATTATTTGACTCCCTGCGAAGCAGTTGACTAATTCGTGTAGGTCCGAGCGAGTGTACAGCTCGGTTTATTCGCAACATTCATTCTCCTCGTCGTCGTCATTCTCGATAATCGATACAGTGTCCTTCCCTCTTCAATCCATGGCCATCTTCCGTCGCATTATTCCGGATACGTGATCGCAGATGTGACCGTCACAGCATGTTCCTCTCTCAATCCATTCTCGAGCTGTAAGCTAGACCCAGAAAGCTGGTACCGCGTCGATAAGGACCTCTACCTGCGCTCCGGCTGGACTTCGAGTGCCTACGTCCAGTTCAAGCGGAAAAAGGAGGAGGAATTGGGCCCTGATGACAAGGTGGTCATCGACTTGAAAATCAGTCGTCTCACTCCCCAGTCTGAATCCGTTGGAAAGTCCGAAATCGAAGCGTGGGAACCCCGACCGGGAGGCATCTGGCTCAAGCGCTCGTCCTCCCGCCATGCTAGCGACTCCGAAAGCGCTGTGACGTACGTCGATGTCCTTTATGGAGCGGATGCTGTCGATCCCCGTCCCAACTGGGAAGTTAAAGATACTCCCATTCTCCTGGATAGTCGGACAGAAGAGTTGGAGACTCGTCTTAGTATTCGAAGAGGACATCCGCAGGCCAAGCTCAAGAAACCCGTTCCCAGAATCAACGAGAACGGGAAATTCAAAGTCATGCAGCTGGCAGATCTCCACATGAGTACTGGTCTCGGCCACTGTCGTGACCCTGTTCCCACGGAAGCGGAAACTGGCCAGAAGTGCGAAGCCGACCCCCGGACCTTAGAATTTGTCGAGCGACTTCTTGACGAAGAGAAGCCGGACATGGTGGTATTCTCCGGCGACCAGGTCAACGGCGAGACTGCCCCAGACGCACAAAGTGCTCTGTACAAGTCTGTAAAGCTTTTGGTCGACCGCAAGATTCCTTACGCAGCCATCTTTGGAAACCACGACGATGAGGGTGACCTGAACAGAGAACAACTCATGGCTCTATATGAAGACCTCCCTTACTCTCTTGCAGTCGCCGGCCCCGAAGACATCGACGGAGTCGGCAATTACGTTGTCGAAGTCCTCGATTGGGGCAAAAGCACACACTCTGCCCTGACCCTCTATTTCCTTGACACACATTCCTACTCCCCTGACGAACGTCAGTTCCGAGGCTACGACTGGATCAAGCCGAGCCAAACCCGGTGGTTCAAGAACACCGCCCAAAGCTTGAGAAGGAAACACCAGGAATATAACCATATCCACATGAACGTGGCATTCATCCACATTCCGCTCCCTGAGTATCGCAGTTCGGGAAAGTACTTCAAGGGCTCCTGGATGGAACCCCCTACTGCACCAGGGTTCAACTCTGGCTTCAAGGACGCCCTCGAAGAAGAGGGCGTCTTGTTTGTTAGTTGTGGACAGTGAGTCACATGCTTTTCAAGATTCCTTTTGTGTCGTTCCGAAGACTAACTGTTCTCTAGTGATCATGTCAATGACTATTGCATGCTCGAGCAAGACGACAATTCGAAACCCTCTCTCTGGATGTGCTACGGGGGCGGTGTCGGACTGGGTGGGTACGGTGGCTACGATGACTTCGTTCGACGAGTCCGTTTCTTCGACTTCGACAGAGGCCCCGGTCGTGTATCAACATACAAGCGTCTAGAATGGGGTCAAACCGAAGCCAAAATCGACGAAATGATGATCGTGGACGGCGGTACCGTCAACAGCCCGGAGGAAGCAACCTAACGAAGTCTGACTTCTCTCTCCCTATGCTCCTTTCTCTTCCTCTTCCCCATCTTGTATCGAGATGCCAGCCTGTCTGTACTGCACCTGCTCTCACATACTGTCGTTTCCGTTCTTGTTCAGCGACATGTGTCTTATTTTCCTGTACATATATTTTTGCCCCTTGCCTGCATTAGGTCGGCGTCTGCGGGGAGTCTTGTCTTTTTCTGAAATATTGAAGCCATCTCTCCTAGTCTTATTCTGCTCTGATTCTTGTGAGCCTGGACTGTAACGCTGAATATTCATTCACGAACAAACTCTGCAATTAATCTCCTGTGTATATCTTACATCGCCTACAATCTGGCCATCCTCACCACCATTTCTCAAAGAAAACTCGCTGCTCTCCATCATCCCCTAGGATCGCTACCAACTTCTCCACGATGGAATCAGTCATATCAGGCGGTCCACATACATAGCATACTGTGCCCTGGGAATCCAATTCATCACCTGTACCCACAGCCGCAGAGCGCAGATCATGATCAGATATCCTTCCTGGGTGAATCTTGAGATCCGAAGGAGACCCAGATGAGAGCAGATCAGACGATGAAGCCAGGTCCGTAAGGAAAAGGTCCAGCGAGATACGGAGCCGATGCGAACTCTCTTGAGATCGGATTATCTGGCGCAGACGTGGGAGAAACAGGACCTGGTCTAGTATTGCGTCTGCGGAGCCTGTTCCTTGGTGTTGCGGTAGGCGACTGGAGTATAGGATGTGGATGGTTTTCGGGTTGGGGGTGTGAGGTTCGTTGTTGTTCAGGTGGGAGAGCATGGATATCAGAGGGCTGAGACTGTGTTAGGATTCCTCCATAAGGGGTTGAAACAAGTGAGGCCTTGATTTGTGCTGGTGTATGTTTGTGCACCCTGGAGATAAGGGACATGATGTCTGGGAGGTCTCACTTACTTGATGCCAACACCACCCGCAACGAAGACGACATTTTTAACATCATTAATACTGATTCCAGTGGGAGGCCAGACAAAGCTTCCACCAACTCGGATGTTCAGTTCCCTGCCTAGGATCTCTTCCCTTGGCCTCCATAGCCATGCGACGGATGGGTTGCTGGGAGAGTCTTGCACAGCAAGTTCAACATATGGTGGTCGCCCTTGAGATTCTGAGGATGGTTCTAGCGCCTCGCCAGCTAATGAGTCTGTAGAAGCTTCCGGTGACGGCAGCACTTCGGCATCTGCCGGGGTAGAGGTGATAGTGAAGCCTCCCGCTTGGGCGAGGGAGGGAATATGGACATCAAGCCATTGGCCGGGGAGGAAGCTGAATGGCTGTTGATTGTTATCCTGTACACTGCATTAGTGGTGTCTTTGGGTAAACGTGTGTGATAGAAGATCCCCCGGTGTGATTGGAACATGGCGTGCGGGGCACATGGATAACGGCGCGGGGACAACAACATTGGGAGTTGATAGACGGGCTTAATATGTAAATCGAAGGCAAGGGAAATAGGATATATATGTAAAGGAAACAGAGGAGTAAAACATAAGAAACAACGCCCATACATTATTTTCTTGAGAAGGCAAAGCGAACTGTAGTAGCCGGACAGAGGGGTTGACCTGCTCGATGTGCGACAGTCGCACTGGATATAGTCTATTTTGCCGGGGCTCTGCAGCCGTGCGCAGCTCATGAGGAAGTGACTCGTCTCTTTGGGAAGTCATTTGTTCTGTAGTTATTGAAATGGAGCGAAATCTGAGTTGACTAGGCCGGATGATGGGCCGGGTGATGCGGAGTGGAACAGTTGAGCGAAGAACAAGCGAACATAAGGACAACGACTTCATCAAGACAGATCAATATATGTATCAAGCTACAAGGGTGTAATTGGATGAATTTAGTGGATGAATTCCCTGAAAGATGGCATGATTCTATTGAATATGAGACCAAGCCAGTGATGGGTTGTCGTTCCTCTGCCGACCACATGACTTCCTCTCTGTAATCCGTTTAAGCCATCACTCGACAACTTCCCTTAAAAATCGACGACTTGGGAATAATGACGGCGATGGCTGTCACAAACGAGGGACCGTCCTCTTTGTTCCCATTTTCCTGACTCCGGGGCTAGCATGGGTATATGTACAGCCCATTGCATGGTCACAGATGCGACCTCACATCACCCCCCACATCAGCGTTTCGCAGGCGCTTCGTACGAAAAGCTGCAAGTTTCCTCGGAGGGTCAGGGTTTTCCGCTGATCCTGTTGAGGGGAATTATGTGATGAGGGCTCCATGCAGATCTGCCATCCTATCACACCGTCTAGCGTGTGACGAGCGGCGGTCTTCCCTCGATCCCCGTCATCTCATTGGTGTGATGACCCCGGCTTGCTACTTGCGCTGGCGCTTTGCCGCCATCAAGCATTGGCCAGATGCACCTCCCAAACACACATCAATCCCTCTGCACGGGCTTTCCATGCTGATTCGTGCCCCCTCCTGCATGCGATGGCTTGTGCCTTCGGCCACTCGTTGGTCTCGAGCTCATATCTAGCGCTCGTCCTCCAGGTCGCCCAGACTTGTGTTCTTCTACTTTTTTTTGCCCTTTTCTACCACGCTGAAGCATTTGACCCTTTACGTGCGACAGACTGAATGTCTTAGCCAGCCGGTCTGGCCAAATCGCATTGTACACAGCTTTAATCCTACCGTAAGCGCTTCGGCTCAACGGTCAGCTTGGGAGAAATAGAGTCAATTTTTATTGCGATCGTTCGAAAATCACCGCCAAAATGCAGCTCCTGTTCCCAAAAAAGCATAAGCACCACAGGATCGTTCTTTGGTTGATGGCCGGGGAGTTTCCGCTCACCATCGTGATGCTGACATTGACGGGTATTGCTTCCCACGATCTATACCGGACATTGTTATGGCAAGATGGAGCAGACAATGGATTTAACAGTGCCCCGAACGAGGCACTGTATGCAGCAGCGAATTACCAGCCATTCAAGGCCCCCATGGTTTGGTCCGACTTGTATGTTACTCACTATACTCAATGTTCAAGAGCTGGCCGCTGACCCTGGGAATAGTACCACCGACTATAACCTTGTCATGGGTGTTTTGAGCACTTTCTTCCTCATCACGAAATTGCCTACTCACTGGATGAAGCTGTTTTATCCTCCTGTTGCGGTCGCCGTCCACGGGTCCTTGGTAATTCTATACATCGTGTCAGCGGCGTATCAGGCTGGGTCTGACACGTCAGACCCAAGACATCCCCAACCAGGGGCCCCGTGGTACATTGCGAAGAGTTGCAGTGTTGCCTCTAAAAAGTCCAATATTCCATACTGCATGCAAGCCAAAGCGTTGTTTGCTGTGACCATCCTCATGATGTTAGTTCGACCCCGTCCACCCTAATTTTTTTTTGCTCCCTGCCCTTTTACGAGGAAATAGTTAGCTAACAGCTCCCTCAGTGTCTACTATGTAGTTATCCTCGGCTTCAATATCCACTCCTGCTTCATCACTCCCGAAGAACGGGAAGCGATCCTGGAGCAGAGAGAAGAGCGACGCATCGAGAAGGAGTTCGAAGAAGAGATCATCAAGTCTCCCAGCATGATTCCCATGACCCCTGGCTCAATGCCTCAAGGACCAGGCATGGTTCCCCGCACCCCAGGGGTTCCGCCCATCGCTGTTGGTGGAAGTTTCTCACCCTACGCACCCCGTACGCTGGCCTTCAACCGACTGGGCAATGCTAGTACCGCCTCGGACCTTCCCCTGCGGGATAACTCGCGCGCGACTCAGCCCCAATATCCGTCGCCGCAATCGCATGAAGTCAGCCCGGAGAGTTCGACAGGGTCGCCGATGTACTTCCCGCCGCCACCAAAGAAGGCTGCTAAGGCTTGAGTGGGGGTTGAATTGTTGTTTGTCATGAAATTGCTTTTGTGATACCATTTGTTGTTGCCTATATAATTGCTCTATACTAAGTCCTCCATACTAAATCTCCATACTAAATCTCCATACACCCCGCCGAGGCCAAGTCTATATATGTATGACCTTGAAATCTATAAACCCGCGTTCCATGCTCCGGTGCCGACTATAAATACCAACCCGAGCAATTTCTTCTTTCTTCCTTCTCTCCCCACGATACTTACAAACTGCTTTGGTGAGTATACACTCTGTTTCCTTACACAGCGAGTTGCCTCTTATGCCCTTCTATTGCATGCCGGTACCTGCATCTCTCACTCTCATTGTATAGGCATATGCATATGCATATGAGATTATCTCACTTTCATCTTCGCCAGTCTTTCACTTATCTTCTATTTGCTCTCACTTGCATATCACTTATTGCTTTAACAGTATCTCACCTGTTACTCCTTGATTGCTACATATCTTTTACCCCAAGCTCTAACCAGCAACACACCCTTCTTTCACTTGCCATCTCACTAAGATCAGGTGTTTTGCTTGCATCTCAGCCTTTACTTGCTACCCTTGGTTCATTCTGAATTCTTTTGATTTCCATTTCTCTGATCTCTAATGCCGGCAGAAATTCAAACGCTTCCTTCCATCGGAATAACAGTATCCCGGAAGTATGCTTCTCACTCTCCAACTCTCCAGCAGGTGGGATAGCTAACCTTCGCTCTTTCCTCTATCACTCTCACACACAACCTTGGAATCCCCTCGACTTCTAACCTCGTATCCTACTTCATTCCATTTTATCTTTCAATATAGCAGCTTCAAATTCAACTCTGTTCAATTCAAGCTCTTCCGGGTCTGGCTCGCAGGCCCTGACTACCTTCTCGCCCATTGACTCTGATTCAACTTTCTCGCCCCCGCCTACAACTGGAATGAGTCTGACTTTCGAGCCTTTATCAAAGTCATTCTCAGTGATTTCCTGCAAGTCCGAGTCCGATATTCTTGATCTTGTCGTTCGGACCCTTGAAGACTGTGATTCGAAAGTGGACAAAGCGGCACGGTACTATTTTACGGATATACCTGCGGCTTGGGGGCCCTCTATTTTCGCTTGTCTTGATGACGAGAAATTACTACCACGGTTTGTGACTCTCCTCAAGATCTCCGGTGGATCTTGAAGCGAATGAATCCTCGAAGACTAAGTCCTCGATAGGAAGTATAGAAAGTCTTGGAATTCTCGCGACCACGTCCTTTGTTTGAAGCTGCCTAACCTGATTCATAATTCGATTCAACGCTGGTTTGCAAACTGCGCCAGTGAATGGGAACGCAGCGGCCTTATCACACCGAATGAGAAAGACATGATTGATGGTACATTCGGGACAACTCTCACCCTCACCAACTCCCCATTCACAAAGACTCTGAAGGAACCAGACATACTTGTTGATCCTGACGATCAACACCTCCCTTCTGTTGTCTTTGAATCCGGCTGGTCAGAACCTCTTAACACCCTCGAAGCAGATTGTGAGCTCTTATTAAGGGGTAGCGGCGGTCTGGTCCAGGTTGCCATCATTGTTAACTGGACCCCTAACCATACACATCAGACTGTGTCCGGAGAAGCCAGTGTCTGGCAACTCAATAATTCTGACCAACCGATAAGAAGACAAACTGAGGTATGTGGAAGGCTTTTATAGTCCTCGATGGACTATGTATTCTGACATCTTCTAGGTGATTTTTCCCGATCCGAAATTACCTATACCCCAAGGACTCTCTATCACACGTGGCGAACTTTGGAGAAGATCATTAGCTCCAACGCGAAATCCAAACGAAGCCTTACGCCTCGACATTGATATACTACGTGGGCACGCTCTTCGTGCTCTTTCCCGTATGAGACTTGGACCTGCGACATGATGACTTTTTTCATGTGGAACCTATACTTGCATATGCTTCTTATTATGTTAGCCAGGCTGACGCCTGGCTTGTTAGGTCAGGCCTCAGTTTGCTACCTAGGTAGTTAGATTAGCTAGCCTGTATCAGTTAGAGAATCAATCTCTTCCTTCTTTCTCTCTCCCCTTCTGGCTTTAATGGCGAACACGGCCTTCCTTTTACACAGCTGCGTGCACATCTGGGGGCTACTGAGTGGGCAAGGCATGGGATAGAATTCGACAACCCAAAAGAGATTAAGGAATTCGCGGCGCGAAAGGTGAGGGAGATGGATATGTACAACATATGAAGAAGCCTTGGAGATGGAAAAGAGCAAGGCGCTTGTGGATAGTGGGGATATGACAAAGGAAGAGTTCATTGCCAACTACGAGTCGCGTCACTTATGAACACTGGCCTGGACTCTTCAACAGGGAGTATAGGTTAACGTTGGGGGAATCTTGGCTTGAACATGGAAGACAATGGAGAGAGACCTTGGAAGGTCAGCCAGAAAGTTAAATAAGCCAGAAAATTAGGCCGACTCGTGTCGCTTCTTCTCCTTCTTAGACCAGCGCACTAAAAGGACGCAATGGGTTAGCTCGTTCCATGCCAAGAGTAGATAGCTTACAAGCAAGCTGAGCGGGGTTGCAAGAGGCGGTCCACAAAACTTACAGCCACAAGCATTGCACAAGGTCTTAGGCCCGTTGGGCCCTTTTCTCCATTCCGGCGAGTCAGCCGTTCCGCAGTCGCTGCAGACATGCTGGGCCTTGAGCCGTTTACGGCGGTCACCTTCTTGAGCATTGCGCTCTTGGTCTGCAGCTGTGGTGATGTCGATATCGCAATGTACAAGACGGCCACGGCTGACACCTGTACTGAGGCCTTGCGATCTCTCGCCCTCTGCATAGTTAAGACCCGTCATGACCTCGATGCCGTCGATATGTGAGTAGACTTCGCGGGTATTGCGTCCTGGGCCATAGCCCGTCGATTGGCTCGTGTCGGATTCCTCCGAATTCGGCCCCACAGTGTCCGTAGTATCAGGATCACTAGACATTTCGCCTGAACGAATGGATCGTCGGCCCTGGTTCTCGGTCACGGGGCCGCGATTATCCTGGTCGCTCCTAGAAGAGGGCACTCGAGCCGTGGTCGCCTCTGCATCTTCTTCTTGCTTCAATTTCGCAATCTGCTGGATCAGACGTGCGTTCTCAATCTTGTATTCCAAAAAAGAGTCAAGGAGCTGGGAGACCTTGTTTATATATGGTCGACACACGAGGAAAAATCCCGCGCAGGGCCCATTTGCGGTCGTGGTTCTCCCTGCCTGACGCTCCTCCTGGTTTGCAACATGTGAATGCCCATACGCCTCCATGAGACAATAGGTGCCGTTGGTCTTCTGAAATCGTAAATGGGTACGGAACGATTGGTTCGTGGCAACAGAATCGTCCATGTCTCTCTGGAGGATTGGCTGATCATCTTCATGGATGTACTGTGCCAAAAGACTTCCCTCGAGTTGTTTTGCGACACGGCCCGTGATATCCTTGCACGACGGGTTGGCATAGGTGATCCGGCCCTGGGGTGTGAGAAGAAGTAGCATGTCCTTCATTTCATCCAAGACCCGCTCTGTCCAGACCCCATCGCTTTGTACACCCTGGTATCCTTCATGTTGAGCACCTTGCACCCCGTAGTTCCCGCCATAGGATCCATGGGCTTGCTGTTGCTCCATTGAATACCCTGTATGCACCTCATCGGAGCTCAATGTCATCTGGGAGGAGGGTAGAGGCATACCCTCACAAGGTTGTGGGCGACTCAGAGCCATACCGAGTGCGGTATAGAGATATTAAACGAGGAGATTTGATGGCACCAGGGATAGGCTTGAGTGCTTCTGAAACATACGTTTCTCATAAATAGCCAGGGGATTTCCCTAGAAAACAATGGCCGCACGAGCGGACGAATATAGTAATGGTGTTGAGGATGGAATTGCTCATTCTCCAAATCCGAGGCGGTACATTTGGGACATTTGGCTAAGAAGGGGTTGGACAATGTGCCTCTCAAAATGTACACATCGTCTCAATGAGGGTCTGGACTCCTTGTAAAGAGAGAACATTGGAAATAAGAGCCGGCCATTGCTGGTTGACAAAACACCGCCGATCCCTGTGGGCCTCCGCACCTTAGTACAATTCACGTGATTTCGTGTCGCCTTGACGCGGGACTATGTGATCGATCACAATCAACGCTCCGAGCACTCTCTTTTCTCAGCCTTCTCTCTGCTTAACTTGTATCTGATTGAATTTGATAACGCTAACGGCCAACGGGCTTGAACGCCCATCTCTGCGCTTGTGTTCAAAATGTACGTGCTGATCATTCCCCACGTGTCGTGATGCTAACTGGGTTTTAGGTGTAAGTGCAACAGCTCTATACCTCGGCAAGAAGAACGAAACGATCCAACGGCCATCTAACATAATGTAGCGAAGATCGATAAGCTCTCTATCCTGGGGTACGTCTCTCAAAACTTCTGATCCGGGTGCAACCACTGCGGAGAGTAATTACATTCATGCTCATCAAACCCTGCTTGTTCTAGAGTCCGCTCTTTCGATAATACGCGCAGCGAAACCATCCAATTCCATACGCCCCTCACATTGATTGTCGGATACAATGGCTCAGGAAAGACGGTACGGAATGGCGAAATGGGCGACTCGGAGTTACTAGCAGGGAACTGACGCGGATCTAGACCATCATCGAGTGTCTCAAATATGCCACAACGGGCGATCTTCCTCCGAACAGCAAAGGCGGTGCTTTCATCCACGACCCGAAACTATGCGGCGAAAAAGAGGTACTGGCCCAGGTGAAGCTGTCATTCAAGGCTACTTCCGGAGCGAAAATGGTTGCCACGCGCAGCCTTCAGCTTACGGTGAAGAAGACCACGCGGCAGCAGAAGACCCTGGAAGGCCAGCTACTTATGGTTAAGAATGGCGAACGCACCGCTATTTCATCGAGAGTGGCTGAGCTGGACCAAATCATGCCACAGTATCTGGGCGTGTCAAAGGCCGTGCTGGATTCGGTCATTTTCTGTCACCAAGACGAAAGCCTGTGGCCAATGAGTGAACCATCTGTCCTCAAAAAGAGGTTTGACGAGATATTTGAGGCTATGAAGTACACCAAGGCCATTGACAACATCAAAGCACTGCGAAAGAAGCAGAACGAGGAGCTTGGAAAATTTAAGATCATGGAGCAACATGCGAAAGAAGACAAAGATAAGGCAGACCGTGCCGAAAAACGGTCCGTCAAGCTTCAAGACGAAATCGAGGCCTTGCGCGAGGAGACCCAGAAGATGTCGCAAGAGATGCGCCGTGTCGCGGAGCTTGCTGATAAGGCTTGGACGCAATCAGAAAGTTATGCCCAAGTCCTCGGTGCTCTTGAGGGAAAGCGTATCGAAGCTAAAAGTATCCAAACAACCATTGACAACCTCAAGAGACATTTGGTTGAGCTTGATGAGTCTGATGAATGGCTCGAATCTACCCTGGAACAATTCGAAACGAAGCAGCTCCAATACCAGCAACAAGAAGAGTCACACAAGGAAAACTATATGGAAATCAAGGAGCGGATTGAGCAGACTCGGCACCGCCTCGGCCTGAAACAAGCCGAGAATGGCAAGTTTGAGAACGACAAGGCCAACTTCGAGCGTCAGTCTCAAAGGCGCCAAAGCATGATCAATGAGATTGCGCGCGCCAACAACATCCGTGGCCTTGATGAGACGATGGGCCAGTCTGAAATTGATACCTTCATGCAGAAAATAAAACGCCTTTTAAGAGACCAGAACCAGTCTCTGGATCGTGTGAAGCGCGAAGCCCAGAAAGAGCTCCGTGAGGTTCAAGAAACATTGAACGAGATTGGGCAAACCAAGTCTGCACTCCAAGAGACCAAGAATGCGGCAAAACGACAGATTGCTGCGAATGACAAGGAGGCAACAACTTATCAAAAGAAGCTCAACGAAATCGAGGTTGATGAGGGCTTCCAGGCTGCCCTTGAGTCAAAGGTTGAGGATATCACGTCAAGGCTTGAGCACGCGAAAGAGCGAGCCAAGACTGCTCCCTGGGATCAGGATATCCAGGACACAAATGCGGAAATCCGCCGCCTTGAGGATGAAAGTTCGAGATTGAACACCGAGCTTATTGATTCGACCAAGAAGGCCGGAGAGTTGGCTCGCCTAGACCACCTTAAGAAAGAATCGAAGGACCGTGAGCGCAGTTTACAAACGATGAAAGGAGCCCATGGCGATCGCCTCAAGAAGGTTGTTGGGCCAGATTGGAAACCTGAGACGCTAGAGCGAGGCTTCCAGCAAGCCCTCGATAGCGAATCAAAGCAGGTGGCTGATGCAGAGCGCGAGCGCGATGGCGTGAGCCGAGAATTGGAGCATGTAGAGTTCAAGCTTAAGACTGCCAAGAAGAACCTCAAGCAACGCCAAAAGGAACTTGATGAATGCGTGAAGGAAATCCATGAAGCAGTCGACGCAGAACCCTCCGAATACCCTGAAATTGTGAAGGAGCGCCAGGCACAGTACGATCTCGCTCGCAAAGACGCTGATCAATATGCCGGAATGGGAGAGTATCTCACCAAATGTCTTGATGCTGCTAAGCGCACCAAGCTGTGCCGAACATGTCAAAGATCGTTCAAGAATGAGGCAGAACTCCAGACCTTCACAAAGAAGTTGGATGCCCTAGTCAAGAAGGCTGGCCTTGATGCCGAAGACGAGACCCTAAAGGGCCTTGAAGAAGATCTCGAAACTGCCCGCGCTGCTAGTGCATCCTACGACACGTGGGTTCGTTTGTCAGAGACTGTCATTCCAGAGCTGGAACAAGAAGAGCAAGAATGTGAATCTCAGCGTGACCAACTTCTGGAGAAGCTGGAAACTCAGGATGGAAAGGTTAGCGAGAAGACAGAAAGCAAACGTGACGTTGAGGGGCTTGCCAAGACAGTAAGCACTATTGCGCGTTACGATGCCGAGATTAAGACGATCAAATCACAAATCCAAGAGCTTTCTGCAAAGCAGCAGGACGCTTCAACCGCTCGCACCCTGGAAGATATCCAGGAGGAAATAGCCTCCATCAACGAAAAGTCACGGGAGTTGAAAAAGACCCTTTCGAAAGTGACGAATGAGAAAGAAAAGACGCGATCAGAGATCAACAAGCTCGAGCTAGAGTTCAGAGATGTCAAGAGCAACCTAGACAATGCCAAATTCCAGCTGGAAAAGAAAGCGGACCTCACCGTCCGGATGGAGGAATTCAAGAAGCTCAATAATCAGCAGCGGGAGGCAATTGAGAAGGCAGATCGAGATATCGAAAACCTCACGCCGGAGTTGCTTCAAGCCCAAGCCCGTTATGACGATATCAGCCAGCGAGCCGACGAGCGCGAACGAGATCTGCAGCACGAGATCAGTCGCTTATCCGAGAACATCCATCAGCTTGACCTTGCCAATGACGACATCAACTCATACAATCAGCGGGGAGGTCCGGGCCAGCTTGAGCGAAGCAAGAAGGAACTTCAAGAAATCGAAGCTGAAATTGGTAAACTTGAAGCCGATCAAAGCGAGATCACAAGGGAGATCAACAAAATCTCGACCCAACTTAAAGACAGCGAAAACACAAAGCGGCAATACTCCGACAACTTGACATATCGTCAAGCCACTCGATCTCTCAACACAGTTGTTGAAGAAGTTGAGCAATTAGAAGCACAAAATGCCGAAGTGGACCGAGGTCGTTTCAAGCAAGAGTCAGAACGCTGGACTCGTGAACACAATGCACTTGCTGCCAAACAGGCGAGCAAGATGGGCGAAATGAAGTCCAAAGACGACCAGTTGATGCAGCTGCTGGCTGACTGGAACACGGATTATAAGGATGCCGCTTCAAAATACAAGGAATCTCATATCAAGGTCGAGACCACCAAAGCCGCCGTCGAAGATCTGGCTCGATACGGTGGCGCTCTTGACAAAGCAATCATGCAATACCACGGCTTAAAGATGGCAGAAATCAACGCCATCGCTGGCGAACTGTGGCAGAAGACCTATCGCGGAACGGACGTCGACACAATCCTGATCCGCTCCGACAACGAGAACGCCAAGGGCAACCGATCGTACAACTACCGCGTCTGTATGGTCAAGTCAGGCGCCGAGATGGACATGCGAGGTCGATGCAGTGCAGGCCAAAAGGTTCTGGCTAGTATCATCATTCGTCTTGCCCTTGCGGAGTGTTTCGGTGTCAATTGTGGTCTGATTGCTCTTGATGAGCCCACTACAAACCTGGACCGAGACAACATTCGCTCTCTGGCGGAGTCGCTGCATGATATTATCCGCACTCGCCAGCAGCAGGCCAACTTCCAGTTGATTGTCATCACGCACGATGAAGAATTCCTGCGCCACATGCAATGTGGTGACTTCAGCGATTATTACTACCGTGTTTCGCGCAATGAGAGACAGAAATCAATCATTGAGCGGCAGTCAATTGCCGAGGTATGTCTTTAACTTGACCACTGGGTAATTCTTCTTGCTAACAATGTTCTTAGGTCATGTAACACCCTCTTCTTTCAGTCGTTTGGAAATTTTATTGGCTACGTAGCTTTACTTTTTCCCCAATTTGTTTTGAGTCTTTTTAAACCAAGCATACTTCGGCGTTGATATTGTCAAGTGATGTTGAATTTGCAATTTATTGCTATTGCTATTGATACCTATGCGCCTCTATCTATTTGAGCGTCCACAAATCCGAATCACACGAGAATGCGACATGCGCATTAAAAAATATTCCAAGAAATAGTACATAGTCGTAACGGAAAAAAGATGCTATGCTACAGACAGCCGATTTCTCAAGATCAAGAAACCAGTTGGATGGATCAATCGAATCCAAAGACAACACTAGAACAAACTGCACTATCTTACACCTGCTTATCCACCTGGCCTCTAGCCTCAGCGAGCATGCGCTCCTGGTCCTTCTTCGCTTGCCGGATAGCTAGCACACGCTGGCGATCCGGACCGGACCTCTTCTTGATCTCCGCCAACTTCTGTGACAGCGCAATGTCATCGCTAGTCGCGGGAACCACCTTCGCACCCGTCATGGCCTGCACACGATCCCAGATCTGTTGGTATGTGCGGTTCTTGATATCCAGAACGGCCGATTGCTCGTTGGCCTCGGGGGCCGGGGCAAGCTCATCGACGACCTTCTTTTCGTTTGCTAGGGCCGCTGCGGCACTGCCGACCCGTTCGGCGAAGTAAATTGTCAACGCTGCGGGTCCTTGCTGGTTGGAGGTTTGTGCCACAGTCATCGGCACGGCTGGGTTGTGATATTTCAGTCGTGGAAGGCAGTTACGCCAGAAATGCCGCGCGCCTCCGTGGCCCTGGTCAATCTTGCGTGCATATGTGAGGTGGAGTCGGGTAACGGCTGGGAATTCTTTTGATGCGGAGGCGACGTTGGGGAAGATGGCTGCGCCTGTGCCAACCTTGGTCTGGAGCATCTGGAACAGTGAAGGAACGAGTCAGTTTGATTGATCGCATATCGGCTACACCGTGGGAGACAACGCGAGTTCGGCTTCGGAGCTTGCAGGGTCGGATATCTCAAGGAATGGGGTTTCGGCTTACTTTCTATGGGCGGGAACAATTTCATATTAGTCCATCAATTCTGCGTTACTTTGGGAGATCTCGAGGGGGAGAGCTGAGAGAAGCGATACATACAGTTTGCAGCTTGCGAAGCCGCTTGAACAAGTTGACCATGATGAAAGGCTGTTCCGCACAGGGACTGGCCCTTATGCGATGTGACGTGTAGATATAGGAGTAAAGCGAGAGCGGAAGATTAATTGACAATATCTTTGCTCAAGAACGGTAATATAGGGCCGAAATTGCGAGGTTGTTGATCGGGGAAATTTATCGTAGATGGCCTTGTCGGCGAAGAAGTTGCTCCGTGATAGTCACGTGCGACCTCCAATCTATAGATGGTATTGATCAGGTCACAGAGAACACGTTAGTTAAAACTCACTCTAGACACAGATAAGAAGTAGAGAATCGTCAATTCGCATCTGTTTCTTAAACCAAGCTCCTCTACTTACTGTCTCCTTTACACACCAATCCATCTATGCAACGTTCTAAACGGCCTCTATAGTGTGGAGTTCCCCCCGTAAAATACAATACACTCGCATTACATTGACTCACAAACTGAGCAAACAGATTTTATATCTCGCCCCGCCATTCTTTTGTTCCCCTCCGCTCTTCAAGGGAATTATTGGCCAATTCTGACAATCAGGAAAAATGGCCGCCGCAGCTGCATCCGTAGCTGAGCTCGACCCGAGCAACAGCTCGAAGAACACCCTCAAACTGGAAAATGTTGATATACCCCTCCCCCACCATCGCCGATTTTCATCTTCTAACATTTCGCCTGCTAGACCGAGAAGCGAGACACCCTAGTCGCAATCGAAAAGAAGTACCAGGCACAATGGAAGGAGAACAAGGTCTTCGAAGTTGATGCGCCCTCGTTCGAGGAAGCCCCCCAGGGCGCCATGACCCCCGCCGAGCTCCGTGAGAAGTACCCCAAGTTCTTCGGTACTATGGCCTACCCTTACATGAACGGTACTCTCCACGCCGGACACAGCTTCACTGCTAGTAAGGTTGAGTTCATGGCTGGATTTGCCCGCATGGAGGGCAAGCGTGCCCTTTTCCCTCTGGGTTTCCACTGCACCGGTATGCCTATCAAGGCCTGTGCCGATAAGCTCGCCAACGAAGTGAAGAAGTTCGGTAAGGGCTTCGAAGGATACAACGAGGAGGCGGAGGCCGCCGAGGACGCCGTTGCAGCCCCCACACAAGAGGTCAAGACCGAGGCAGCCGAGAAGTTCTCCGGCAAGAAGAGCAAGGCCGCTGCCAAGACCGTGAAGATGAAGTACCAGTTCCAGATTATGCTGGCAATTGGCGTTCCCCTGGAAGAAATCCACAAGTTTGCCGACGCTGCTCACTGGCTCGACCACTTCCCTCCTCTTGCCATCCGCGATCTTGACAGCATGGGTGCCCGTGTCGATTGGCGCCGACAGTTTGTTACCACCGACGCTAACCCCTACTACGATGCTTTCGTGCGTTGGCAGATGAACCGCCTGCACGAGCTCGGCAAGATCATGTACGGCAACCGTTACACCGTCTACTCGCCTAAGGACGGTCAGCCTTGCATGGACCACGACCGCACCGAGGGTGAGGGCATTGGTCCTCAGGAATACTCTGCGATCAAACTCCAAGTTAAGGAGTGGTCACCGGAAATGGCAGAGCTCGTGAAAGGAAAGGTTGAGGATGATGCTAAGGTATACTTCGTTCCGGCTACCCTGCGTCCCGAGACCATGTATGGCCAGACTAGCTGCTTCGTCGGCCCAAAGATCAACTACGGTCTTTTCAAGCTGAAGGAGAAGGAGTACATTGTCGTGACCAAGCGTGCTGCGTGGAACATGGCCTTCCAGGGTCATTTCTTCGGTGATAAGTTCCCCAAGACTCAAGACGAGCTGCCACAGGTTCTTGAGGCACCGGGTTCCGCCTTCATTGGAACACTGGTCAACGCGCCTCTGTCTTTCCACACCGCGGGTATCCGCATCCTGCCCATGGAGAGTGTTTCGGCAGCTAAGGGTACTGGTGTTGTTACCTCCGTCCCCTCCGACAGCCCTGACGATTACGCCACGCTGATGGACCTGGCGAAGAAGGCTGAGTACTACGGTATTCAGAAGGAGTGGGCTGAGCTTGAAATCTTCCCCCTCATTGAGACCCCCACTTACGGTAACTTGACCGCCCCTGCTCTGGTCAAGCAGCTGAAGATCAACTCTCCTAAGGACGTGACACAGCTGGCCCAGGCCAAGGATCTGGCCTACATGGAAGGTTTCTACAAGGGTACTATGCTCGTCGGTAACTACAAGGGCGAGCCCGTCAGTGAGGCTAAGGACAAAGTCCGCAAGGAGCTCTATGAGAGTGGTGATGCCTTCCCCTTCGCCGACCCCATGGGCAAGGTTGTCAGCCGTAGTGGTGACGACTGTGTTGTTGCCTACCTGGGCCAGTGGTTCCTGAACTATGGTGAGAATGACGCAGAGTGGCAGCAGGAGACCCTGAACCATGTTGTCAACAACCTCAACACCTACTCTGCCGAATGCAAGAACGGTTTCGAGAAGAATCTGTCCTGGCTGAACCGCTGGGCATGTGCCAGAACCTATGGGCTCGGTTCCCAACTGCCATGGGACAAGCAGTTCCTGGTTGAGTCTCTGAGTGACAGCACCGTCTACATGGCCTACTACACTATCGCTCACCTCCTTCACGGTGACCGGTACGGCAAGACGACCGGCCCCTTGAAGGTGACCGCGGACCAGATGACCGATGAGGTCTGGGACTACATTTTCACAAGACGGGAAATCAGCGACGAACTCGTCTCTAAGAGTGGAATCAGCAAGGAATCTCTGCAGCAAATGCGCCGCGAATTCGAGTACTGGTACCCTCTGGATGTCCGTGTCTCCGGCAAGGACCTGATTCAGAACCACTTGACCTTCTTCCTCTACATCCACATTGCTCTCTTCCCCAAGGAGTACTGGCCCCGTGGTGTCCGTGCTAACGGCCACTTGCTCCTCAACGGTGAGAAGATGAGCAAGAGCACCGGTAACTTCCTGACTCTCAAGGATTCCGTTGATAAGTTCGGTGCGGATGCTACCCGTATTGCATTTGCCGATGCAGGTGACAGCATTGAAGATGCCAACTTCGAAGAGTCTGTTGCCAACAGCAACATCCTGCGTCTCTACACCTTGAAGGAATGGATCGAGGAGGTTGTTAAGGACGAGGCTCTGCGCACTGGCCCTGCTGATGCCTTCGCTGACAAGCTCTTCAATAACGAACTTAACAGCCTGGTCCGCGAGACCCAGAAGCACTACCAGGAGTAAGTTTGCATTTCGCTGAGTGTCCATTGACAACGATAACTAACGCCTTATATAGCACCGACTTCAAGCTTGCTCTTAAGTCTGGCCTATATGACTTCACTAGCTCCCGTGACAGCTACCGTGAGGCTTCTACCGCTGCTGGCGTGGGTATACACCGGGATACCATTCTGCGCTACATTGAGCTGCAGGCTCTGATGCTGGCACCCATTGCTCCTCACTGGGCTGAGTACATCTGGCTCGAGGTTCTCAAGAAGGTCAGTTTTCCCCCCCCCCCCCACTTCATGCTCAACAATGATCTAATACCATTTAGTCCGAGTCTATTCACTTCGCCCAGTTCCCTGCCGTGCCAGAGCCCTCTCCCGAGCTGACCGCCGCTCAGAACTACGTCCGTGGTACTGCAAGCAACATCATGGGTTCCGAGGCCAACTTCACCAAGAAGCTCTCCAAGGGCAAGGCCATTACCTTCGACCCCCGCAAGCCCAAGAAGCTTACCATCTTCGTTGCCAAGAAGTACCCCAACTGGCAGGAGAAGTACATTGATCTGGTGCGCGAGTCCTTCGACTCCCTGAACCTCTCCTTCAACGACAAGGAGCTCAACGCAAAGGTCGGCAAGTTCGGTGAGATGAAGAAGGCCATGCCCTTCGTTCAGAACCTGAAGCGCCGTCTGGTCAATGCTGGCGAGTCCCCCGCCACTGTCTTCGATCGCAAGCTTCCCTTCGATGAGTTCGCTGTTCTGTCTGAGATGGTGGGCGGTCTGAAGCGCACCTCCGGCTTCAAGGAGATTGAGGTCATCGCTGTTGATGAGGGTGGCAAGACTGGTGAGGTTGTTGGCACTGGTGAGAAGCGTGAGGGTCTGTCTGGCGAGAATGCCGTGCCTGGAACCCCTACGTTCCAGTTTGTCAACGTCGAGTAAAGGACATTTCTTTGAAAAATACAGCCTCATTTCCGGTTTCAAAATCATGCTTGATGACTTATGCAAAAATAAAATAAACCAGAATAGCATATAGCATTTCAATTCTTCAATTCTTTGAGCTTAATAATCGATGGATTGAACCTTGTAAGACTTCGAGGAGTTTCTTATAAACGGAACACATTGCGACAGTATTTTCACTCCGACACTGTAACTACACATATAGACGAACACCCCGTCGGTCACGGACACGTAGTGTCGTGGAGAATGCTTCATGCACTTGGCTTTAATGCACTTAACAATCTGAAAACGTCGCAAAACAATCCATCAATCAGCCGGACCGAACAAAATCTGCAGGAATGATAAGCAAAGGACTCACCTGTTAAGGCCTTCCTTCAGTGTATCTTCTTCCTGTGAGAACACCAACCGAAACCACCCAATACTCCTCGAATGCTCCTCTCCGGGATGCAAGAAGACACCAGCATCGACAAGCCTCTGTGCAAGGGCAAATTCTCGGTTTCGCGGAGTAATAGTGCCGTCAGGAGGAAGATAAGGCGACAAGTCAATGTAGACGAAAAAGCCAGCGTTTCTGATGACCGGATTAGAGGGGGTTTTGAATAATGCCTCGTCGGAGTTCGTATACTCACCCGCCCTTGACATAGTTGATCCCTTCCTTGTCAAGCACCGAGGTTGTAAGCCGGTAGGCTGAAGCGAGTCTTTTTCTTGCTTCTGCTGTGAAGCTCGACACAAAAGCTTGGTCTTCTAGAATTGCGGTGCCAATAGTCACCGCTGCTTGTGACGCACCATGAAGTCTCCTATATAGAGTCAGTTTCACGTCGAACATCATCCAGCTTTTCACGGTGCAAGAGAAAGAGAAAGGTCTCACAGAATTGCTTTGCAGGCTTGACGAAGCTGCTCATTTTGGGTCACCAAGAAACCAAGGTGGAGGCCTCCGGAAGCGAAGTCCTACAATGGTATGTCAAATTCCGTGCCTTCGTTGGGATTGTCCGAAGCCTACCTTGCTGAAGCCATATAACACATGGACCAAATTAGGATCTATCAATTCCGCAAGGTCGAGCGAGAGAATTGAAGTAAACGGCACAGCGGTAGAGTCACCAGAATCAAACACACAGGAGGCGTATACCTCATCACTAATGAGATGGAGACGGTGCTTGTTGCAGAATCGGGCGATAGCCTTGAGTGTCTCGACTGGGTAACAACGACCTGAGAATAGGCAAGCAATTAGCTCAATTCCATGGACCAGGCGGCATATATTACTTACCAACAGGGTTATGCGGATTCACAAGCAGCACAGCTCGAATCTCCTTACCGCATTCCTTCAAAGCTCGCTCATAATTTTCCACGCAAGCAGGAGAGAATGCCTCTTCTGCAGTTGTGTCAGCATAGACCATTCTAACTCCAGATTCAACGCCGTAATCGAGCTCAAAGCGGCCGTATACAGGTCTGCTGACGAGGATCCCATCCTCGGGTTCTGCGAGATTGTATCCCAGCATACTGCCAAGAGATGTTGGAGAGTCTGCGACGAATATATGCTCGGGATCAATTGGGGCATGGGGTTTGAGGATATTGTTCAAATGAACTGCTGCGGCGGCTGGTAGTCTTGCAGCTGTTGGCGCACTTGAGCGGTAGCTGACAGAATCTTGGGTAAAGACAACCTAGGCGAGGTTGTTAGAGCTGGATACTTTCGGTCAATGGACATGATGCCAACCTAAAGGCGAATATTGGCATATGCACCTTTTCGTTGATATATCTTGCTATCTCTGCTCTCATTTGTTTCTGGCTGAGGGTTAGCTTTTGGATTTCCAGATTGTGGGGGATATAGACACATTCTCTGCCATGCCAAATGAGATGAGCCCTGTCGGGTTCTCCACGGGGTCGTAGGTCTGAGTTAGACTGAAGCGCCAGGGCATAGCTAGTTCCCTGACATTTTCGCTCCCTCGAAAAGATAACATCATGCGATAGACAAGTGAATGTTTTGCTGAATGTCAAGGGTTGATATATATATTGAAACCTATATTGGATATTGGTGCGACACCAATATTAGATGAGTTTTGCACAATCACCCTTAGGAGCAACCTCGGTTTAGTGCAAGAGAAAATACCAAGCAAAATAAACAGGGAGTCAAAATAAAGTGGGAAAGAACCTTGGAAGTTAAAGAAGTTAAATGAATTAAAGTGAAAGGCTAAAAAACCCCCACCTGCGGGGACCGCGGGGATGAGCATATTGTGTAACCTGGGAACATGCGATGTAGTTGGTATAACAAGACTATTGTACATATCTACAAGAGAGGAGAAACGCCGAGCCGCTATGCTAAATGGCCTAATGTACATTTTCAAACACCCAAATCACAATTAATATCTCGTCCGCGGCCGCTTGCGCTTGTCGATTTTCTTCTTCTCTGCAATGAAGTTCCAACACTCAATCGGACGTCGGGACCCAATATGCTTCCCGTTAGGAGTGAAAACCTCGACTTGCGGATAGGAAGGTTCGCCTTCAGCATCCCGCTTGCTGCGGATTTGTATACTGAGCTCGATCCAGCCGCAGCCCTCGACGAGAATATCCGCCGACATTACGCGGTATGGCAATGAAGGTACCGGAATCCCCCTGTCATTTACAGCTTTCGCGAGCGAGGTAGGAAGATTTGAAGTGGTGGTATCCCACTTCAAGTCGAATACACCGGCTGAGGCCATTGTGCTGCCTGTTCCTTCTTTCATAATGACAGTTCCCCGGTAGGGAACTTCCTCGGCCTGCGTCGCAATTGCTTTCTGTGTGTTGGTTATGTGAGACTCGAGAGGCAGGAAACTGGCAGACATGACCGTATCTTGCGGGTTCACCGCGGTGATGCGGATAAGACCACCGCCAAGCAGAAGAGACTGGCCGGGTTTAATGGTTGAACGTTCAGGCTTGATCCGCTTCGTCATGATCAAATCACGCTTATGTTCATCCCGAACAAAATCCTCCAATAGACCACGCTCCAGGCCAGGTAAATCGATAACCTCGCCCTTTCCGCGGCCGAATGGAATACGGATAGGCGAGACTGTAGTGCCTGGAAGGGAAGACACGACTGGGAGCACGGGATAGAGATCCTCTCGAGGGGCAGGGGGCAGAAGGCTGTCGGGGTTAAGAAGGGTGGCCTCTGGCCGGTTTGGAATCTCATCTTCACCACGGCGGCGTTGAAGCCACTCCTCGATTTTGTCCACATTCCTGGAATCCTTGGGGAAACAAGCTTCAATGAAGCTGCTCTTTCCGACGTTTGCCTTGCCAACGACCCAAATTCCCCCGCCGTGCTCTCGGATCTCTTCCTTGACTTCCTTGGTCCACCAGCCACGGTGCGCGCTAATCATGTGCACATTTCCCAAACGGGCCTCCCTCCCTGATCTTCCCAACGCTGCGCGGAGCTCTGTGCGAATGTAATCCATCTTCGAGTCTACCTGCTCTTTCGTTGCCGCCAAAAGGTCTGAGCGAGTGATTATAAATGAGAGCGATGGAAGTTTTCTTCCGCGTTCGTATTTCTCATTCGTAGATCGCCGGTTCCGTGAACGTTGCTCCTGCAGCATTAAAGCCCAATGAATGCGTGGAACGAGAGACATTGGGAAATCGGCAGCATCAATGATATGGTAAACACGGTTGTGCCTGTGCGGCGATTCTTCTAGATAGTTTCGTATAGACAAAATAGTCGGCTTGGGCGAAGAGACTGCCTTGTTGTGGTGTATTAAGTCATGGCAACGATCGCAGACTTCGGTGATTCGACCGGGAGGCCCAAGAAAGTTGTTCTCGGGATCGATGGCTTCATCCGGAAAAGCTGCATCTTTATATTCAGTCAGCAATGACGCGCTTGAGCAATAGTCTAGATGACCCACCTTGAATGGGCTTGGGTGGCACTGCCTCCTCGACGGTATCGTCCTGCTGTGCGCTCAACTTATCTCCCTCAGTGGATATAGCTTCGTTTTGTTGTATAATTTCGTGTTCAATTGCTTCCTTCCTCGCGGCGAGTAGCTTCCGAATTTGCTTTCGGGATGTACCATAGTACCCTGGCTCGTTTTCCTCAACTGTTTGGGAGAATGCGCCACATCCTGGGCAACACACGGGAAGGGAATCGGCTAGGGTGCCAACTTGAGGCTCAGATGGGGGCTGTTCCCGGTGAAAGCAGGTTGTTGAGAAGCACCGACATTGTCTGCGGAGGTCCGTAAGGACTCTGGGTTGTGGCGCGGCGCGCGAAAGTGAAAATAGCGTTCGAGCCCGGGATCGAGGAATGCTCTTTAGGGGCAGATGCAGTAGACTTAATCTCGAGTTCCTGAACACTGCTCGAGAGCAGAGCGACATGATGGCTTGTGAAATTGCGGAGTTGCGGAGCTTTTTTTCTTGGGAAACAGTTATCTATCGATAGCGCACTTGGCAAGTTCGGGCCACCGTACAACTATGAATCAACGTTCCGCAACGAGAATACTAGTTTGTTCAGTACGTTTTATGAATAAAATAAGATAACTAGAATTGGTGAAAATGTGGAGATGGACAACTTTTCATTGTTGTTTTGAACAAACCTATCGGAGGCTGAAATTATTGACGCAGAAGGCGCTGAAACACAGATGCGCTAGAGAATCCCTGACAATAGTAGCAAAAGAACGCCGTCATGAACCATGGACAAATATTGGTTATGAGAGGATATCAAGCACGTGCCTTTCCTTTCCCCTTGGCAGATTCATCCATCTCGTCATCGGAGTCGCTCATGAACTCGTCATCATCATCGAAACCAATGAACTTCCTGGGCGCAGCCTTCGGAGCGGCAGAAGGCTTAGAAACAGAGTTGGACGATTGGCCATTTTCCTCGCTCTCCTCGTCCTCGCTGGACGAAGCATCCTCCTCACTGCCCTCATCGCTGGCGCTGGTGCTTGATCCACCCAAGATTGCGTCGCGAAGATTGTCTGTCCATTGGCCATCCTTCACTGCTCGTAGAACTGCCTCGCGGGTCTTTTCGCTCATCTCTTCCCTATCTTCCATCCACTGTCCATCCAGCTTCTGCCTGCCACTGCCATTCTTCAGCTCATCCTGGCGCTTTTCGGCCATCTCCACCACAGACTGCCATCGGCGTTGGCGTTCCTCCTTTTCTTTCTTGTCCATCTCTGGCTTGACAGCAAGGTACTCTGCGAGCGCCTTTGCCTCGTTGACGGTGCGCAGCCGGCGGCCATCGAGGTTGCGGCTGGAGCTATTGTTATCGCCTTGATTGCGCTTGCGCTTGCTGGACATACGGCCACCAGCGGCACGCAGTTGAGAGCCAAAACCACCTTTGCCACCACGGATCGGGGCAGTCAGGCGCAGCGGAAGGAGTGTAGAGGTAAAGACGCCATCGCGGGTTGGGAGGAAAGATCGGATACACTCGGAGGTGGCTGTGAGGTGTTTATTGTTTGTTGTAGTAAGGGCGAGCGAATGAAGCAAAAGTGATTCCGGGAGATATGAAGCGATTTTGGCTGTCAGGTCCGATGTGGTCGCTGTGGATGGCAAGGTGAACGAAAGTGTCGCCGGCAGCGACAGTCCTGGGAAGGACGATAATAGTACGTTAACATTTGAGGGGGCCATATTTTGAGATTGTCGGACGCAGTTCCAATATAGCAGGAGAGTGCAACTGGTGAGCTGTTTGTAGGAGAAAGTACTGTTGTAGGCTTGAAAGATGGAAGATGTTGCGATAAGATCAGGCGCCCCATGATGACTCATCATCTGTATACCCGCGGATTACATAACAACTGACGAGTATCCATCACGTGATAGTCATTATGAGTACACTGTATCATGTGATCTGAACCACAAACCGATTAGGGTGCTAACCCTACACCTAATTCGGACCGTCGCACTTTTCTCGCAGCGAAGCTCCACTCTTCATCCATCATTTAAATCAACCATAATTCTCGGGCGTTGTCAAAGCGATTCCCCGACTTGCACCAGGAACTCGCGACAATGTACGTATCTTCGTTTTTTGGGACTATTTCCGACAGATTCACTGACAATGGCACAGGCTTATCCCCAAGGACGACCGCAAGAAGATCCACGAGTACCTCTTCCGTGGTATGTAACGAGAACACTCGTCGACGTCTCCGCGACCTACGACGCTATGCTCGAGTCAGCTGTGTGCAGATTTACTAACCTATATTCTAGAGGGAGTGCTCGTGGCCAAGAAGGACTTCAACCTTCCCAAGCACGCTGACATTGACACCAAGAACCTCTATGTCATCAAGGCCCTCCAGTCCCTGGACTCCCGCGGCTTCGTCAAGACCCAGTTCTCGTGGCAGTACTACTACTACACCCTCACCCCCGAGGTATGATCCATCAACATCCAACATGTCTACACGTATGAATACTAATTGAGCAACAGGGTCTGGACTACCTCCGTGAGTGGCTCCACCTCCCCGCCGAGGTTGTCCCCGCCACCCACATCAAGCAGCAGCGTTCCCACGCTCCCCCCCGCGGCATGATGGGCGGTGAGGAGCAGCGCGGTGAGCGTCGTGGTCCCCGTGCTCCCCGTGAGGGCGGTTACCGCCGCCGCGAGGAGGGCAAGGAGGGCGGTGCCCCCGGCGAGTTCGCTCCCTCTTTCCGCGGTGGCTTCGGCCGTGGCCGTGGTGCCGCTCCCCAGGAGTAAATGCTGAGAGGCATTGGTGTCCTGTCAACCACTTCTCGGTCAATCTAGAGTCTTGATGGTGTATCCGAATTCGGCTGCCGGACTAGGGGTTTCTTGAAACGGGCCTTATCCTCGGTACACCAAGATCTCGTTCCAGCTTCACTGGGACTTGGGGATACAGGAAACAAAATAAAAAAGAAGAAATTTATGTTTCCACTGGGATCATGATGTAATCTGTGTGAATTGATGTAGATTGACTCAAATGTTATATTCATGGCTTTAGTGGAATTGGTCTGTTTCGTAAACTTCGTGTAGGTCTTCCAGCTTTCTTGACTAGTCGACGTGTCTTTAAGGTCTTTGTACCTGTTGAACTATACCTATTGAGACCTGTTGTGTCAGACTTACTACTTGAGCACTTCTTACAAGAATCTCTTCCGGTCATAGCGGACCACAGCCTGCAAAATGACAGATGCTCCAGTGGCACAATCATCGGCAGTGGAGAACTCCTCAGGGTGGTGGCTGAGACCGTCCTTGCATGGGATAAAGATCATGCTCGTTGGGACACGCTTGGAGGTGAAGACACTGTCATGGCCAGCACCACTCATAATGGTCCGCACAAGTGACTTTGTATCCGCAACAGAAGCATCTGCGACAACAGCCTGAGCTGACTGTTGCACACAGTCAATGCAGTCTTCGTGGAACTTGACAGCAGGCGAGTCGAAGTCAAGAGTCCACTCGACGCGGCAAGGCTTACCAATACCAGCACCCTCGGCGGCGGCAATGGCATCGAAATCTGTGCGCAGCTCCTTCTCGACTTCGGCAACCTGCTCTGTCTCGGGCCCACGGATGTCCAAGCTAAAGCTCACCTGTCCAGGAACTGTGTTCACGCTACCGGGCTTTGCCTCGACAATGCCGACACTGGCTAGACAACCCTTCGAAGCTGCCACTTCCCGTGCGCGTACCATCATTTGAGCGAATGCATAGAGGGCGTCTGCTCGATGTTCAAAAGCAGTGGTTCCTGTATGTGTATCTCGACCGATGACGTTGAGGCGGAACCATCTGTACGCTTGCACGGCTGTCACAACTCCGACTCGCTGGTTTGCTGACACCAGGTATGGGCCTTGCTCAATGTGAACTTCGAAATGGGCGGCCATTGGCGTAGATTTGTACGAGCATGGGACATCACCCAAGTAACCGATCTTCTGCAGGGCGCTCTTCATGGTCTCTGGTGCTGATGCCGCCGTTGGCAGCGATGCCACAGTTGGCACCTCTTTGAGATTATGCGCATGCGCCAATGGGATGCACTCGGCCCATACACCACTCGAGACCATGCTGATCGGGAACCGGGCACCCTCCTCGCTGGAAACGGTCAGTGATATTCCTCTCTCCAAGTTGAACGTTCTGATCTTACTTGGTCCAGTCGACAACCCCGACTCCGCCCTCCGTCTCCAGACCCATGTCGTTCATGGTCTTGATGACTTCGATACCTGCCAACACACCTAGGATACCATCGTACCGTCCGCCAGTCGGTTGTGTATCGAGATGACTCCCAATGAATGTGGCCGGTACATTCGCTCTCCGACCAGGACGAACAGCAAAGATATTACCCATCTCGTCCACGGTCACATTGCACTTGAGAGCTTTCATGGTTTGGATGAACCAATCACGCACACTCTTGTCGTCTTGTGAAAGCGCCAGGCGCTGCATGCCAGTATCTGTAGGTCCACTATCAAGTCAGCGAGGCTTTCGTTAGCTGTCATTCTCCATCAATCTTGGAAAGAGTGGTTGTGGCTTACTTTCCCCATCTAATTCCAGATCCCCATTGACACGAGTGATGAAGATCACTGGCCAGGCGTTCCTTGTTTGTTCTGAGCGCAGAGACCTCAGTCTCGGAGAGTTCTGTTGTTAACATAGCTTGTATTCGTGACGAAGAAAAGGTTCTAGCAGGATTGGAGAAGACAGGCTTGGCAGATTGAAGACGGGTTCTCGGGAGAGTTCGCAAAAAGTGAGAACACGCCATAATCAGGCGTACTGCCGCTTCTTAAAGGGAAGTTGGAGGGGATGGACTACTTTGTATGGCCATTGATAAGAATGGAGTGGGCGGACAAAAGTCCGAAGTACCGCGAGATTCCCCACTTTACTTCCCCCGCAATATGGAGACATCGGGTCAGTGGGTCAGTGACCCCATGCTTGTTGGAGTCATCTTCGTTGGGGTTAATAGGGATCTCCATTTTTGGAGTTGACCATTTCAAATGTTCAAGCAAAGCTATTATGAGATGCGAATATGGAAACATACATGCAGTACCTAACATAAAGATGTACATACTTTTACATAGAGGGTACGCTAACTATGTACACGTATGTAGCTTTGCCCTGCTTTTGTCTTATGTCTGCAATAAATTCTCGCAATACACGTAATATCCATTTTCTCGAGTTGAAAGATCGTGTAGAAACGCACCAGCACAAAACCTGGTTGCCTCGTTTGCTCATGTCACTATCTCCTTGCCCTGTCTGCCTCTTTGTCAAGTCAATCAGTCAGTAACCAAATTCCACCGTGAAAACTACTGAGTATCTGTTGGCGACCTTCTTGAGCCCAAATCCATAGTAGGATGAGACGAGAAATCACCTGCTGTGACGATAACCCTTTGACAGAGTTTTCAACAAATGGGATGCTCTGTATGCCCACCACATGCCTCCATTTTGTGGGAACATCAGAAGAATCAATACGTGGTGAGTATCATCCTTTTCTCGAAGACAGCGACTACTATTGATGATATTTTCTACAGAGCTATACCGAAATATGTGTCCTCTGCCGCTTCATGACCTTTTCCCATCTGCAGGAGCTGTCAACAAGACCCAACTTCCCATGCTTCCCATGCACTGGAACCGAGACCTTCCCGAACAAAGCTGGCGGAACGAACATTGAGGACTTGGAGCTTGCTAGTCATGACACGACCGGGATGTCTCCATGAATCACTTGCATAACGGAGCCTAGCACTATTCCCGCTGTCACCTTATGGTCAAAGTTACCCCTGGGGAATCACATCTCAACATGCATACGGTCTGATGACATTGTACAGGATGTGAGCTTGACACCCATTACCTCAACATGCTTCAATTTCCTGCACATGTCCTGGATTCCTGGACCAGGACAGTGTGGTGTTCAAGTCCTGGACACCTGGTCTCGTTCTAATATCCGGGATTTGTTCGGTGGGCTTCTTCGGTGGGCTTCAGGGTCGAGTGCATAGGCGTTATGGGATGTTTCCAAGTCCATGATACCATGGTTGAACAGAGACCAAGATCAACACCGCTTTCTGCCAAGAGTTGAGCAAGTGAGCTCCGCTAATGCGCAAGATATGGCCTGCTCATGGGAGGCAGAATACATACATAAGTACTGGAAACATAACATTCACAGTGGTATACATTTTGTCGAGTGAGATAACTACACGAGGGGCATTTGCATGCCTGCGTAGTCAAGCTTGTGTCCTCAAAGGCTTTCTCGTATGTGTTTATTGTATGCCCATGAATGGAATGGATTGATTCGTTTCTCATATTCAAAACAGGGTTATGTGGTTTCTAAGAGCTATGAAAGTACGCATTCTCACTAAAAGCCACTGTAGTATCCCAGCTATGGTAGAGCGACTGTGGTCCATATATCGGAGATAGAAGAAAACGTCAACCTTGGGAGCGAGTTGCCAAAAGAGACTGTTGATATTTACCCATCAAACGCGTTTTAAGACTGTCTTAATGTATCACAAGTACTAATAAAAGGCATGGGGGAAAAGGAGAATATAATGACTTATGATAAAAAATACCGGAATAGGAAAAAAAAGGAGACAAACCCAGCGGAGAGAAGCGAGCTTCTCGCCAACGACTTACGGTCCTAGGGGGGTTCGAACCCAGGGTGTTTTGGTCTAGGATGGTAGTCTAGAGCAGATATGGCTCATGGTCGACTTACCCACTAGACCACCTGGGCTTTGCAGTTGCTACTACACTGACTTTTATATTTAACCAACTCCTCGCTTCCCTCCCTCCTACCCAGTTCTAACTTTAGCAAACCTTCCAAGGCGCCTTCATACAGCTATGCTTGTGCACAAGGCTTTCCTTCGTCTCTCAACCACAGCCGTGAATTCTCCGTCGTCTATATGGTGGAAGGCTTTGCCTTTCCTTGCCTAGTGAAACCCTCTGATTTATTTTCACCACCTCTTAGACCTATCCCATGTCGGCGTTTTATGACCTCCACCATAGTTGAGATATTGTATCCATTACTGGCAGGTCGATCTAACGGAATATACCGGTTCCTTTCGACTATTGTTGGTGGTTCAGGCCTCCAGACTTTCTCCAGCAGGGCCCAGCAAGACCTGACCTCCAACTTGATCTACCAGCTTCTACCAGCTACCACCATCAGACTTCTCCACAATCCGACGGCTACCTATGTAAGCTCGACTGATTTCGCTCCCGCACACCTCGTTCGCATACACCGGTTACCCATAAAGAATGGGCAGTATGCCAGAGCCTGCATTTATCCATTCCTCTTCGTTACGAGTTGCATTTGGTGTCTGTTCTTCCCGCTATGCTTCCAACATTCCATTTCGAAGTCGATATCCAGAATTAGCAGGATGTTTGTCTAGAATGCCGGGTTGTGTGCGGGTATGTTGCAAAGCACCAAAACCTACGCTCAGCTACTCAGAATTATAGCATGAAGCCGACTCCACCTAACTACCGAGACCCTTCTGAAGCCACCATATTTCAGCCTCTAATGGCTAAATCTCACGATTCTGCGCGCCGTACCGGACCGCGCCAATTGAAAGTCAAGACAGTTTCACTGAAAACGTGAGGTTGGAATCGGAGTGAACAACATTGGGGAGAAGACGAGACTGCGAATACCAAGCGCTGCATCCAATCCAACTCTGTGAACTGGTGATCCTATCCAGCTTGGACTAGCTTCTCATATGGCTGACGCATGCCAGGCATTTCTAATGCGACGGTAGCAATGCTCGAGATCTTGTTAGAAGCTTCGACCACGCTTCGACCACGCTTCGTGTGGGCTCGGTGAGATTCTTATCGAGTTGAGTCCATGATTAGAATTATATCATTTTATGAAAGTTATTGTGACAGACTCTCAAGCCCATTCATTTGTGCAGAGCTTTATAATGATGGACAATACCCTAACCCTTATGCGGAGAGTATATTCTGACTTTGGGATGAAAGCGCTAACAGGACGATCAAGCAGTTCAAGAACCACTCAACAACTCCTCCGCTGCCCCCATGAACGAGATCGAGATCCCTTCCAATCCCAACAAGCACTACCACCACCACCGCAACATGAACACAAATGGGAACAAGCTTGGTAGGGACCACTACAAAGGTGGAAACAGCTGTGACAAAAAGCAACGAAGTTAAAAAGAGTGGCCGGTTGCTGAGGGGGAAAGCACCAGGTATTGCAGATTTCACACTGCAATAGGGGACCATTTTCCCTAGGAGGGCGACATCAGTCTAAGGGGCCCATATCCCAACCCAGAC
Source organism: Penicillium rubens (assembly GCF_028828025.1). Lineage (NCBI taxonomy): Eukaryota > Fungi > Ascomycota > Eurotiomycetes > Eurotiales > Aspergillaceae > Penicillium > Penicillium rubens. The sequence goes on from NW_026890600.1 coordinate 9,287,251, forward strand.
TACATCCCAGCAATCTTTCCTGGGGCAGCAAGTCCTGGTGCTGGTACCAGGTCGACGGTCGTATGGTCAATCTCAAGGTTCGAACAATCCTACATATTCATGGGCAGCGTTGATATCCTGCAAGTATCGCTTCTGCACCCATTTAAATGCTGCCAGATGACCTCCTTACTCTGTCGCTGTGCAGAACGGGTTCACAGAAGGGTCCTATGGTTGAGGACCCCATGGTGGAACACAACAACCTGCCCATAAGTGTTAATCCCACGGCTGCATCCACAGTCCACAAACGAAGCTGAACACGCAAGCTACAGTGATGATACTTCACGCAGGTGATTGATTGGGACACACTCATGGCTCACTTTTAAGAATTCCAACGAGTGGCTTTTGATGATTCGCACTACGTATGGCGTACTTGGGCTATGCTAGTGCTTTGTTACGGTACATGTTTACTGATACTACTCTGCCATCAAGCGGCTGGACCATATCTACGTTTGCCATTTCGATTGGGTTATTGGCCGTTGTTTCATCATAACCATGTGCTAAGCGTAAGCTATTTCAATCCGTAAGCGGCTAGCGTGTGTATCCAGTAACGCCTATAGAGAATCGAGATCTCCATCGTGATCAGAGAGACCAATATAATACTATAACATGTAGACAGATATGCGCATGAGGTTAGTCGGCCTCTAATGGGGAGGGTCATTTATATAACTCGTACATCGTAACTCATTATTAGGGAAATCCCGGAAACTAGGGAAGCGCCGGAGAATCAATCAACACGATATTGAATGTATATTTGATCAAAACTACTATACTACTTATTACACTGTTGTAGACGCATTTCGCAGTCGGGAGATCAACTTAGGGCACGGGTATCCACATGAAGATCGACATGCACTTAAAGAACCAGGGTCTTGGTAATCTTGCAGGGTATGAAGAAGAGGGAAAAAAGTAGTAAATTCATTGAACTGACTTTGAAACTGAACTATACCCCGTATTTCTTACAAAAAGCAAAATCGACAAAAAAAAAAAAAAAAAAAAAAAAAAAAAAAAGCAAAAGCAAAGTACCTACGTATAAAGTGTGGCTGCACAGTTGCCGATCACGTGGACATTCGCCTCAACCTCAACCAGTGGTTGACAGTCGATTTTTTTTTTCCCGAGGGGCAAATAATCGCCTGCACTATATCAATCAAAGACCATACACTGTACACAATTCGTGTACCCTACTATTCAAGTGTAGGTAGTCAATTCCCGAAAACCTATATCGCAACACTCAAAGGCCGACAACCGCGACCACCTTCCAGTCAAAGGAACGCAGATCACATTATACTCCCATACTTTATATACACCCGAAACCACATCGACCAAGTCCAGCAGAATAGAAGAAAATGTTCGAAGACTTCTCCTTCACATCGCCATCGTCGCGACCGGCCCGCCTCGCCCTCGACCCAGACGACCGACTAATGGTCGACAGCGACAGCACCCTAATCTCACCACTCTCCTCGCGCTGCCCATCACCTCAATCCCACCGTTTCCGCAACATCTCCCGCTCGCGCTCCTCCCACTTCCACCGAAACCAACAACCCCCAACCTCCGTCCCCTTCCCCTACGACTCAGACCACAAACGCCTCTCCATCTCAACCCTAACCCAAAAGCTGCACGAACACACCCTCACTCCAACACCAGACCTCCAGTCCCAACACACACACCGAACCGGCAGACACACACCAGTCTCCCGCTACCCGGGCGCGGGATACGTCCTCACACCCCCGGACACAGACCACTCTGACGACGGCGTCGACTGTCTCTCCTCGCCCTCCGCCTCCTCAACAACAAGCCCAACCTTCATGCCACCAGACCTCGTCTCCGAATTACCTGATTTCGGTCTCGGAAAACCCTTTCACAACCCGCAGTCCCATCCATACCAGCAAGATATCCGCGCGCAGCGCCAGCAGATCTCCAGATTGCAATGCAACGAGTCCGAGGTCGAGGCTATGCAGCGCTCGCTGCTAGATGAGCCGGCGACGTCGGACTGCTGCGACGAAGACGATTGTCATCCTAGCTCGTTGCCGCCGCGGTCGTCGCCGCGGAGGAGGGCGGTTACGCTTTCGAGGAGTCGGTTTGCGCCGGAGGGTGGTGAGGGGAGGGCGAGGAGGAAGAGTTCGTCTGCGGGGGTTTTGGCTAGTCGGGTTGAGAAGACTCATGGGGGATTTGGGAAGAGGAATGAGCAGGGGCTTAGGAGGAAGAGTCTTGTTAGTGCGGCTTTGGCGTCGATGGTTGAGAGGGATGATGATTGAGGTAGTTGGGTTAGGTTAAGATTAAGGTTATGGTGGTGCTGGATTCCGTGGATGGAGTTGTATATACTCGATTTGATACCCTTATAAGAAAGAAATAAACATCGATCTAGCATTCTGACACATTCCTTGGTTGGTCGTGATCGACAATTTGTAAAGGATTTTGTCATTCCTAGCAGAAATTGATGACTTTGGAAAGTTGAAAATAACCCGAATGTTGATATGCGTCAAGTGTAAATTGATATAGATACATTGCGAGTCTCAGACCCGAATAGAAAAAGCAATAAAAGTAATAAAAAGGACAAGGTAGAAGAAATCGCCAAAAAGAAAAAGAATCAAGACCCGTGTCCAGCCAGACCATCCATTCCAATCCGATCCAACACCCAAGCGCCACGCTCTTCACAGTCATAATGGACGTAAATCACTGATTCGCCGTCCAAAGTCACACAGCCAGCTGCCGATTCCACGAATCCCACCAGTAACAAAGTTCTCAAAACTAGGTTTACGACTTCCAACTGAAGAACTTCCTCAACCCCTTCCTCTGGGTCCCGGATTTCCGGTCATCACTCTTTCTCCTCTGGAACTCGAACCGCGGACTGGTCTCGCCAGAGCGCGCCCCTCGCTGCAGCTCATCCAGTGCGCGTGCAGGACTCCCCCGCAACCCCATCGTCTCAGCGTTCGCGGCTGCGAGCACGGACTGGACATGTGGGTCGAAGTACACCGGGTCGTAGGTGTAGGGATCAAAGGGAGCGGAGTAGGGAAGTTTGGAGGTAGAGATGGAGCTTGGGTAGGGGTAGGCGGAGTCGAAGGTCGGGTACATAGGTGAACCGCTTGGTGTCTCGAGCGGAGTTTCGCGAGGTGTTGGTGGTTCTTGTTCTTGTGAGTATGGGTAGTATTGGTAGTCCGGGTGGTTGTGCTGGTCAGCTGTTTCGGCTTCCTGTAGGTCAAATAGGATGCCTCTGTCGCGCTCGTCGACTTGGGCCCAGTCGCCGTTTGCGTAGACGGGTGAGCCGGGCTCGCCGATCTCGCTTTCCGAGTAGAAGGTTTGTGTTGATGGGGTTGAGGGTCGCCGGGAGAAATCTAGGTTTGGAGGGTTGGATTCTTCCGTGATGGAGGCCATCTGTGGTGACTGCGGGGTCCCTTTGTCGCTGCTTGGGTGGTCATTGTGGGTGTCGATGCGTAGATCGTTATTTTCAGTGCGTTGTGCAGGCCGGCTCCAGTGGTTGAATGTTTGTTCATTGAGAGAGTAGTCTGATAGAGACCGGACGTGTTCGCCTATCCGCGGCGAGGACGACGGGATATCCGTCGGCTGGCCCTTGGGTGTTGAGGGCTCGTCTGGGAGGGAAGTGTACAACGAGTTGGTGGAATAGAATGACGGCAATGAGGCATCGGTGAATTGGGACAAGGACACCCGGTCCAGTCCTTGCTCGATGGGGAAAGTAGAGTCTCGCTGATTGTCTGTCGAGACCGTGGAGCAATTATCGACGTCTTCAATGTATGAGACGATGCGTGCTAGATCCAGCGACTTGCGCGGATTCAGGATCTCAAAGCAGGCACCACCGTGTGAAACGGTGGCAACGGCCTGCGTACTGGCCAGCATTGAGTCCGATGTTTGAGGTTTAGAGGCACGCTCAGCTTCTTCTGCTTGAGCTCGGGCCCTTTGTTGAAGCTTTTCACGAAAGGTATTCTTGGACTATTATCAGTGAGCTGGGTCTTTGTGCGGTGTTTCAGTTAACTTACCACTCGCTTCCTGTTAGGTCTAGCTCGAGTCCCGAGATCCGAGACAACGGGTAGTCGAGGGCTTTGAGTGGATTGGTACTGAACTATAAACTATCAATAAAGGTTCCGAGAGTATCCAAGGAAAGTCAATTGTAGAAGCTTACCAGTCTGGGCTTCCCCGATCTCAGGCTCTTCACTCCACTGCGAGACGATGCTGTGCGAGTAGGAGGGAGACAGAGGCGGCGGACTCGAGGCGATGGACGATACAGATACAGGATAAGAGATGGAAAGAGGGGAAGAGCGATTCAAATGCAATGCAGCTGTTTTTCGCTTCAATTTCTTTCCTGTATGATCGACGGGATCGCCACTGCGGTCTGCAGACTTGGAGAGGAACTTGTGGTAATCGTGGAGAGAAAGGGCTCCCGTGATACGGGATTTGATGGATCGAGGGGGGAGGGACAAAGCGTCTGCCGAGTCTGCCAAAAAGGGTTTGGAAAGAGGAGTACATGCATGATCATGGAGTTGAAGGCATTTCTGGCAGAGGGGGCTGTCCAGCAGCTCGCCGTGCCATATGCCATTAGCGGCGGAGTAGTTGAGGTTTTCATTCATTGTGCTTTGCAATTGTAAGTATCACCGATTTCGTTCTTTGTCTTTGAAGTCCTGCTTCTCGTTGCACTGTTTTGTTCTCGGACCACCTTTTTAGATTATCGACATATCCAATGCAGTAGATCGAAACCCACTTCTCCACACTAAACTTGATTCGTCAGATTTACGCCGCAAGGGATGGGGGAGATAGGCTTACCGGTCGCAATATATGAATAGATCACAATAAACAAGACTGCAAGGTACAGAAATGCAGGAAGAAGTAATTTTATGTTGAAATGAGAGAATAATAGAAATGTGCAATAGAAAATGTGCCTGGATCTGAGTATACCCACATTACCCACGTTATCCACGTTATCCACAGAAATAACAATGAGTTTATAACCAGTTGAATCAGTTGAATCGAATCAGTTGAATCAATTGAATTGAACCAAAAGTCCACAAAGCCAGGGGCCGGCCAGCCCGGTCCAATTAGAGAAGAAGAAGAAGAAGAAGAGAAGAGAAAATGATGTGAAGGTCGAGGCCTTTCAAAGGACCCATGGTTCGTCGATCAAATGTCAACGTCATGGAAAAGTCGGTCTACTCATGTTATGGATGTTATTATACATTAGATAGTGTATACGTTGGGCATCCTATTAATGTTTATAGAAACCGAATAATGTGATTGTGATCACTTGCAGATGATCTCAGCCTCCTTTTAGTATTTTAGTCCTTTTAGTCCTTTTAGCGCCTTTAGCCTCTCTCCATCTCCAACCAATCACCCACCATACATCCCTAATCTTCACCAACCGCCTCTTTAAGCCTAGAACCAGTCGGCGTACAGAACGCCGTGTCTTCGGGCTGAACAAGGCAAAAATGACCTTTCGGCTGTGGCGGCCTTCACACCCTTGATTGGATAGTTCGAATCGCAATGTGGCAAAATGATTTTTTTTTTCCTTCTCCACTGGCAACATCATGACTTGGTCATTCTGGATCGGACTTCCTTCCAAGGCAGTGGATACACAATGCATATCCTCCGTACCTTGGGTATGTATGGAGTACTCTGCAGATGCCGTGATGCACCGTTGATGCAAGGAAGGGGATTTTTTTATTGGGTCATGTGATCTTGGCTCTTCATGATTCAGGTCCTTTCGGCCGTGAGAGAGAATTTACGTAGTGGTGATGTTTGGATGGGATTACTCTTGGACCTCTTTGATCCCATGGTTGGGCATCTCGTAACTCGTAACTGGAAGTAGTAAGGCACAAATGCAGATACACACGTTTACGTTGGCTTACACAGATCGGCATGCCAGCTCATCTCGATTTCATCCCAAGTCATCTGCCCTGCAATACGACTGCAACCCCCAGATTTGTGTTTCACATGCATAATGTACTATGCAATTTAAAATGGATTGCTGCCTCGCTGCCCCAGGCCCGGTGATCATCGGAACTTGGCATTTTTCCCAATGCTGTGTGTCTCTACTGGTAGTACAGAGTCTCCCCAAATGCGTGGCAAATTCCCGAAGGAGTATACTCGGATGCTACCGCGTTGTCCGATATAGGAGCCGGGATCGACATGGCCTTTTCTGTCTTCTTCTGGTTCTTGGTGGATCCGTAGAAATAGATCTGGATCGAGATCTCGATCCTTTATTGAACGAACTCAGGACTCCCACATCATGCCTAGAACTAAGAAAGACTTGAAGTACCGAAGTGAAAGGGAAAGAGCAATTTGAGATTGTAATGCGGTGATGTGGTATCGAACTGGTGGAGCAATGAGAAAAAGCAAAACTGAAGACTGAGAATGAAAATGGAAATGAAAATGAAAAGCAAAAAGGGACCATCGACTATGCATGTATGTACGGAGTATGCAAGGGCCAAACCACCCATTGACCCCAAGCCAAGCACTGGCCTCGTGTACCTTACTCTCAGTACCGCTTATACTTCTAAACTCTGAGTCAGTCACTGGCACCAAAATAGGGTTTGTCGGAAACCACTTACATCTTCCATCTTTCGCCGGTTGCTTGGGTCAAGGGTATTCCCCGCACCAAGTAGAGTCTGTCCCACAGCCTTGGACACCCCGATAGCGGGTCGGAGGATGACCGTGGGCGCACGTTTCCAGACTGCCTTTGCGGCGGCCTTGGCACTCCCACTCTCGACCACCTCCCCGGGTACGGCGACGACCGCGTCGCGAGCCAAGAGCAGATCACGCTCGAGACCACTGAACGCCCCCCGCAGTCCCTGTACCACCCCAACCGGCTGGTCAGCGTACAGCGAGATCTTCTTGGCTTCATCTTCGTCGAGGGAATCTTCTTCGAAGGCTGGGGCGTTGGGGGTGGTCAGTAGGTCCTCCGCGCCTTGGAGGACGGTTTGTGTGCCGATGGCGAGTTTTGCGCCGAGTTTGACCAGCTCGTTAGAGGTTGTCTTGGCGAAGGCTAACGCGCCCTTTTGGATGCTGCGCACGATTCGGCCATCCTTTCTGTACTCGCGCATTGGGACGACGACCAGGTCGCGCACGCCACCGCCAACGTTGACTAGGGAACGGATCGGAGCTAGACCAGCGAGCACACTGGGCAGCTGGTTCTGCTTGACATCTGGCATCCAGATGTCGTTAAGAGTTTGGCCCATTCGGTCGAATCCAGACACTCCGTAGATGATCACATGTCGTAGCACCATGTCGGCGCCATCCAGAACGAAAAAGTTCATGAACTCGGTTGTGCGGCCGGACCGGAGTCCTGCGTAGTCGACCCGCTTAGGCTTGAAGTCCAGTTTGACTTGCACGGCGTTTATCTCTACCCGCTGCAAAAACGGAACATCACCCGGGGTATCAGACGGCTGGGCGGTCTCATCTCTAAACTCAAAGAACCGACTCATGAAGTCGAGTGCATCTTGGTCAACGTGCAACCGGAGGGGTAGAATAGTGGCCTAGGAGTCAAGTTAGAAACAGGTTCGAGTAATTGATTATTGCATAACAGACCTTGAGAACAATCTCAGATGCAGCTAGCTCAGGCACAGGCTTTACAGTCAAAATCTCAAGGTGAACCATGCTCGTCCCGCTCTCCTTTTCGCCAGCCTCACGCATATAGGTTGCGAACTTCTTCCATGTCGACGTCGGAACGTGGTCATAGATCTCCAAGTCTTTGACCCGCACATCCAACGAACTCTGAGTCTCTTCTGAACCCGGTGGGAAGATAATCAGATCGGCAGAGACACCCTTCAACTCAAACGTCATTTTGTGGTGTTTGCTCCGATGCAAGCGTAACTTCTTCTCCCTCTTAGAGGTTGGCCGGCCCTGGCGACTTCCAGCCCCAGTCACAGTAGTGGTTGTTGCATAGCTCCCAGTCTCGCTGGTGAAATCGTCGATGTCATGATTGATCTCGCGGTGGAGCTCCCGTGGATCCTTGTTGGCTGGAATACCGATATAAATGGAATTGAAGAGGAAATCGCCGATGACAGACTCCTCTTCATCTTCCGCCGAAGGCGACACTCTTGACCCCCTGGAACGGCGTTCTGTGGCCTTGGTTTCCACATCTTTGACAGCTTTGGATATTGTATCACGGGTGCGCTGCCAGTCATATCCATCAAACAGATTCCAGATGAAATGTACGTCTCGCATACGCACACGCAAAGGACTCCGCTCGAGCTTCGTGTCGTTGGCGAACCCGTAGGTGTTCCGGGTGGAGTCCCACCGATGAGCGGTTCCGCCCACAGCTGATTTCTTTGCAAAATGGTCCCCCTGGAAATCCAATTCCGTCATACTGGAAGATACTTGGTATTGGGAATGGAAGCTGTCCAGCAGGTCATTAGAATCCGTGTCTATGGCCTCAATTCCCGCACCACCGAGGCCACCCTTCACAGGATAGAAATCGCTGACATATTCAAGCTCGTCGGTTAACTGACCTTCCCTGGATGATCCTTCCGAGATAGTTGCCATATCATTATCATGGGGAAGAGGGGGATCGGCGGCAAATGCGTCCCCAGTGAACGAGGCGAACATATCTTGGATGGGCATAACCTCTGTTCGATATTTGACATTGACGTTTGGTGGAGGTGGAGGCTGAAGCCCATTCATGATGCTAATAAGAGTTTGAGTAGAATCCGCGCAGGTCTCGAGGATCAACAGCTCATCTCTGAGCTCTACGTCCAAAGACTTTGTACCATCCTCAGCGCTGGTGAGCTTGACACCAGCAGTTGCCGACGAGATGGAAGAGACAGGAACGTAGCCTTTATCGATATACGCTTGAGCTTGGGTGTCTTGGGGAACGACTGAGCCTCGCTGGTGCAGGTTATAAGCACTCTCATGGTACACGTCGTCGATGATCATGAGCGAGGCTTTCCTAACATCCAATGATGCTTCTGCAGATTCGTCTCCATGAATAGTTCCTCCAAACTTGGCGTTGGTGAGGACTGCAAGGCCTTTCGCGGGGGAATTTCGAGGATTGAGACCAAAAACACAATCCCTAAACACAACTGACAGTTTAATTGGCTTTGTCGAGGAGCTGGATTCATTCGACATCGATCGTCCTGTCATCGAAGGTGATGACATTGAGTGCTCTGCAAGATTGGCGATAGAGTTGACCATACTACTTGCCAAATCTCCGCTCATCTTGTCGCCACCCAATCCAAGGAAGGCCGTCACTGATGGTACCGTGTACTCGACAAGGAGGTTGTGAAGTTTGATCTTGTAGGTAGGATCCATTTCGTCGGGTATAAAACGAGCCATGAGGACCGGTGGATAAGACGAGTCTGGGTCCTGATACTTGTTCGGGGGCCACAGGGCATGCCCCACCAGCTCTTCGTTGTTATTGCGCCTAACGGTCATGGTTCCAATATGGGCCGCAGTGAGTGAAGGCATGGTGATGTGTGCAACTTCAACACTGGTAAGTCGACTTTCGATGTCCCCAACTTCTCCACCAACGTGTACGTCTCCTTGGAAATCACGGACCAGTATCAAAGTAAGAATACCAGGGCGATCATCTTCCGGCAAATACTTGGTGACATTGGAAAGCCGACTCAACTCCACAGCAAGAGACGAGAGAGGCTCCAACCCACCGGTATCTGAGATGGACGTTTCCAAGCGTCCCACTGTCATGCGAAGAACAGATCCTTGTCGTCGCTGGCGCAACAGTGTGTCTAACATGATATCATCTTCCACATCAAATTTGTCCTGGGACGGAGTAATCAATGTTAGTAGACGATCGAGATCAACCTCCTTCGGGGCAAAGAGGAATTCAAGGCGGATGTTGTTCAGCGTGACTTTGGCGGGGCTATCAGATGATGTGTCATTAATTGAAAGTGGCCCAATCATTTTGGCCTTGTCTATTTGAATACCAATCCCTTCAAACCTGCTGACGATTTTGACGGCGGTCGTAGTAAGTTGAAGACTGTGAGTTTCACCGGTAACATCCAGCAGGATGGCACCAACTCGGGCATTTACTTTCCATAAGGCTGACGTGCCCTTTGGCGCGTGAACACCTGGGGCAGGTGTCTCAAAATGCACACCGCGGGGGCGCTGTTTGGAAAGTGGAGGGGAGCCTTTGACTGTTGACACGGACGACATGGAACCACCAAGTTCGAGAATGGTGCTCAGGCCACCCATCCAGCCTAGAGCCTCTTCTAGGCGCTGTATATTGAGATTGATATGGAGAGGCAGCGTGGAGATGTCAACCTTTGCTAAATCTGCCGATTTGACCAAAGAGATAGAAATATCACCTTGGGAAGGGGCTAAAACATCACGCGTAGATTCACGCATCTTCAATCTTTCATCAAAGAATATGATATCCTCGGAAGCGAAGCCGAGTGCAAACTTGGATACATCAAAATTCAGCTTGGTAGTTGTACTTTGAGCCGAAAGGCGAGCATTCAAACCAGATAGATTAAGGCGAAGAATCACGTCTTCCATGCTGTAGGGAGGAGACAAAGGCGAGCCACTATTGTCAGACGAATATACATGCCCCGAAACACGTTCGATGAATTTTATTGAAAGTGCATGGACGACAAGATGAACAGGTGGTGTGCGCGCAGGTTGGTCCTTTCGCAACTGCTTCTCAGCCGGATCTCTTTCAGCCGTACCGAGAGTGTGAGACAACCTTTGTCCTATCTTGGTTAGAAGCCAACCAGTTGCAATATCGAAATGCACGGAGACAGAGAACACTTCCACAGCAATTTCAGGCAGTCCAGTCCCAGCACTTGGCTGAGCCCGTGCCTCAGAAAAGTCTCTTCCAAACCTTGTAGATTTGTACGCTCTGGAGGCAAGTAGACTTTCTCCGGGTGCGGATTCCGCAAAGCTGGCAGTCGATTCATTTAGGTCACTGCCTACGTTCCCTTTTTGTAGCACAGGCGACGGTTCGGCGGACACTTGTTCTTCTTCTTCTTCTTCGGAAGCAGCAGGTGGGAGCCACAGCAAAATCTTGTCAACGGTAAGCACAGATTTTCTCATTTCATTGATTCTGTGCAACCCAGAAGATGATGGAGTTGAGGTTCTGTCCTTGTGCAATGTCTGAGATTGGGCTTGGTCATCCAAATCATGCTGTTCAGTGACATTGTCTTCTGACGGGGCTGTGCATCTTGAATCCGCTTCACCTTGATCATGGGCAGAGTGGGCCGGATCAATAGGTGCGATGACTTTAGATCGGTCACCATGTGCACCCGGTGCACTGTCAAACGAGCCCCACCCACCTGGCATTTGTGGCATGAAGCTCCCACTCATACCCTGGCTGGTAGCGCTCATGTAAAGGCTTTGCGCTTCATCGTGGGAGAAAAGTTTGGACTCGTCGAGATCAGCATTCGATGTTTCTTCTCCTAAGCTCGTTCTCTCGGGCTCTGGACGTGGAGAAGATGTACTAGGAGGATGGGATGATACGCTCAATTCTGATATTTCGTCATGTTCATTTTCGTAATCATCATAATGCTGTGTGGTTTGCGTTATTTCGTCAATTTCAGAGCCGATTTGGCTGTGGTGTGTGTCGTGAGTTTGGGATACATGATAGCTGCCAGAGGGGACCAAGGGCCCATCAGAGGATTCGCCCTGTTGGCTCTGATGCAAGCTTCGTGTGCCATGAGATAAGTGGCTCCTCCATTCGCTCCCGGCCCCTCTGCCTTCTTCGGGATGTATTACCGGCGACTGCTCGTCATCAAAATCATCGAATTGTGTGTCAATAACCGAGTCTAAGTACCCCGGGTTGTCCTGGAAGGGGTCATCTCCAAATATTTGAGAATCCTCCATATATCCACCACGGTGACTACCTGACTCAGAGTCGGCGTCTGAGAATCGACCATCGGAAAATGCAGATGCCTCTAACCGGTCCGTGGTGGTACTGAAATGGCCAAAAGCTTGCGGCGGCTCGAAAATAGTTGATTGGGTCATAGCAAGGGGTTCCTCGTCAGAGCGATCCAATGGGGAGGGTGATGGCGCTCTGCTCGACGGCTGGCTCCCTTTTGACCGCATAGTGGTCGTCGGGGATGCTGGGGGAGCAAAGCGAGAGTAGTTCGAGAACACCGATGGATCCGAAAGCAACCCAAAATTGATATCTGCCATTGATATGAGTCGCTTCCCTTCTCGGAAAGGAAGACTCTCCTCCGGGCCAACGGTTTTCTCGGATACTCCATGTACATCAATCTCCCCGACGCTCAACAGCCCCGCAACAAGATCCGGCTTATGTTCAGGTTGCCGTTTCGACGTTCCATCTTGCTTCAACTCCATATCCACTCGCACAACTGCATCTGTTATCTTGAGTTGGAGTCGGTCCACGACGCCTTTTAGGAACCCGGCCACAAAGCTCGGCAGTGACAGAGTCTCACTCCCAAGGCCGAGCTCGTTATCGTCATCGGTAGACCAGGCTAATGGGTCTTGGGGCAGGACCTGCGACTGTGACGCTATTGCAGCCTGCAGCTCTTCCCTTTCCTCCTTTGGCTCAGACTCAAGGAATGACTCCGCAAGACCAGACGGTGTGGGCACCGCCGAATAGTCATGTTTTTCGCTTTCCCTTTTTACATGTTGCCCCTTCTTCGACTCCTCTGACAATAACCGAATATGTACGTCGATGCCGTTTGCCTCACACAGGATCCCACTATTGTGGAAATCGGCAGGAAGGGTGATTCGAAGAAGCTGAACTCGGGCGCTGAGCAGCTCGCACGACGGAGGAAGATTGAGTAGAGTCGATAGTTTCTATGTTGTGATGTAAACAGTCAGCCCGCACTGCTCTATAGTCGCGTGTTCGATGATCATGAAAGCCGCCCCGCCACCTGCGGAGGGTCACTGCACCCACTCACCTCTAATTTGAGGCCAATATCCCTCAACTCGATGGTAGACCGTTGTCCCCAGCGGATGCCTAGGTTATCTGGATCCAAAGCCTCTGTGTCCACCAGGCCCAGGCGAGACAGGGCGTATTTGAGGAGCCGCTTCTGGAAAAACGACGGCATAAAGTACGACGCCATCGTGACTGAGAGCCGGGACAGGGCTCGTTCATATGTTGACTCGTATCATCGAAAATAGGTTAACGAAGACAATAAAGCAGCCAGCCCCGACAAAGCGGAGTGGATGGGGAAGGTGTGAAGGGGGGATGTTTAACAATGACGTTCCGGGCACCTGATAAAGGCGCGATAAGCCGAGTCAGGCGCCGACGTGCCAACTCACCGATTGACAGCAGATTTGACCAATTATCTGCTCATTGACTCGTGACATGTTTCAAATACTTCAATGATTACAAAAATTGGTCTACACCAGTTGGACTATTACCGAAGAGGGCTTTTGTGCTTTCATGCTTGTTCGTGCTAGGCGACTATGTATGTGACTCGTATATGGTGATCAACATGATGGTACTTCAATCATCCCCAGTATCGTATTCAGCGAACTCCAGCACAACCCACTCGCAGAATTTCTCAAAATCCGAAGCGAAAGCCTGCAGACGTTCTGCTTTCAGACCCGTCCCCATTACCCCGTTCTGAATGCCAGCCTTCCACTCGGCGGTCGACTGGTCTTCATAGCAGCTCCACCGGATGGAGTTCTGGGCCATCATTGATAGGCCGACCAAATCCACATTTTCGAGTCCCTGCAAAGCCTGCCAGAAATCGTGCGTCAATCCATTCCTTCCGTGGCCAAGAATTGCGGGGTCGTCGTTGCACAGCGAAACGGGCACGCCTCTGGACAATAGGGCGGGCAAAGGATGGGATTTGATAGAGCTAGCAAGGCGAAGCACTTCGTTCGAGATTGGACAGCATTCAACAAGGATCTTCTTCTCCTTCACTAAATCGATGAGCAGAGGATGCTTGTAAAGCGAGAACGCATGGCCAATTCGTCGAGTGCCAAGAAGGATGGCATCGAAGAGGTTGTGGTCTGTCGCATCACCGTCGCCGAGACATTCTCCAGCGTGGAAAAAGAAGGGAATATCGACTTCTTCTTCCGCGCATTGCTTTCGGAACCAAAAAAGCACTGGGACAAGGTCGACTAGCGGCCTCCCGTTATCCTCTTGGCCAACAACATCAAACCCACTGATCAGATTAGGGAACTCCAGCTTTGTTTCGATGCACTGCTTCATGCTATTGACAATGGCCTCATTGCCAAACCACCGGAGCGTAGTCCAAATAATGCGAGGATCGTAGAAGTCCTTCCCTGCATCTGTTTGTTTGAACTGAGACACGACATCTTCCACCACACGACACCACTCGAAGTGGTCTTCCTCGGGCTTGTCGTTTCCCTCTTTCCTAAATTGGAAGACAAATCCAATGCGGAACTCGACGTATCGAATTCCATCCTCCGCAAGCTGTGCGAGCAAGCGGTGGAGACAGGCACGGAAGATAGGCTCATACATCAAGAGAGAGTCGACGATGGGGAAAGTCTTTGTGAAGATAGACCAAATTGCATCTACTCCGTGGTGGTGGTGATACGAATGCTCCGGCATAAGGACACACCGGGTGTGCAACCATTCCCGGAAACCCTTCTCTCCCCCCTTGGGGAAAGACGAGGCGGCCTTCTGGATCGAGATCAACGACGAGGGCTCGTATGTCTCCGACCAAATGCTTGGCTTGTCCTGCGATGCTTCTAAAGGCTGCGAAGAATACTGAAAAAGCACGGGCGCGTTTTCGTAATCATGGGCTGTGATCAACGGCTTCGGCGCTAACATGTGTATGCCGGGCGTGGAGAATGCCTGGTCAATTAGGAAGTTGATGTCGAACATGGCGTCCATGTGAGCATGTAGAAGGGACCCCTTTGGCATCTTCTCCACGATTTTCCATAGTTTGGTGTTCTCCATGCGGCCTTTGGCGAGGTTAAACATGACACCGGGGTAGAGGATCTCATCCGCCTGGTGGGCCGCAACTTCGTCCAATCCACTTGACCATAGCTCATTCTGTTCCTGAGCTCGGATCTGCGACACTATCTTTGTTGCGCGGGCAGCGATAGGTGATAGTGATTTGCGCAGATTTGCATCTACGAAAGAAAGTTAGAGATGGGATTTTCGTACTTAATTCAAGTGGGGAATACCATGACGTCGCTTTCGCTCTTCCATAATTAAAGCATCGCGTCCTTTCAAATATTGTTGGATGAAGGGATCCCCAACCTGAGGAATCCCCTCCTCCAATTCCCATTCATTCTCTGTATTTGCCATGATTTGAAGTGATTCAAAAATGATTATCGAGTCGAGTGGACCAGATTATCGGGAGGGGAAAGTTACGCTCCCCGCCTTATCCGTTTGCGTCTTCTGGTTATCCACACCATTTTACACTTATCGCTGCGCGCCTACAATTTGGCCCGCCCGAGCTCGCTGATTGCCCCATTAGCCCCCTATTACTTTTCCGTCGCAAACTACGGCTAAGCCCTTATTTTGCCTTTATCATCCACGCTTAGGATCGCAAGTTTTAATGTAGACCACCGGCCTCAGTTATTCCGGGCCGAAATCAAACCACCTTAAAATGGAGATACATACATTTGTATAGGAGAAAAAGCCTCATTTTTATATACATAGAAGCTTATAAACCACCCCAAAAGTAGTCGAAGGCTCCCTGGGATATCTTACTTACCACCTTTGTTGGACTGAAGCATTCATCGGTGCTTATGTCCAGTCTCCCAGATCTCACCGATGGGCATGATAAGGAAAATTTGAGAAGACGAAGTAAAGCTTTGAAAATATCACATCGCATTTACGTACAAATTGGAAGTATATGCTGAACACGTCAAGAACAAGTTGCCGCGTAGGATATCATTGTTGAACTTGAATCATTTCCCTAACCATCGTCAGAAACTTCTCACGGTACTCACCAGCCGTCGTCGTAATAGACATTGGACCTTTGCGACCCACAACATTGAACGTTTGCACGGCCCCGGACAATGCTTGTGCGTGGAATTTGTGGCGCGCCCAGAAAAAATCGAGGATCACAGCCCGATACTTCCACTTTCCATCAGCAGACGGGAGACCTTCTCTCCAGGGACTGTGTCGCCCTAGAATAGCGGGTTTTGAAGAAGCTGGCATTCTGACCAGGAACAGAGAGTAGTCAACGGCGTTAGCTTCTCCCAAGAACTTTGTATCGGCTTCCAAAGATTGCATAAAGGCGTCATAGTCCTTTTTCCACAGATGGAGCTTGTCGTTGAAGGTATCCGCCAGTTTGTTCAGCGTTTCTTCGCTAACAAGAGGTTCGGGGATAAGATCACGCTCGGGATAGAAGTAGTCGATGGGCTTGAGATCGTAGGTTTCCCACTGTCCGCCGTTGGGGTCCTCGTCTTTGCCGAGTAGGATGTTCTCCATGACAATATGGTGGGCTGGCGTGCATCCAAAGAGAGTACCAAGAGTCACATAGGGAGAGAGGACATAGTCCGTGATCCATACCAAGACCGAGTCTGGGTGGTCTCGCATGTAATAATAGTATGGCTCGAGGAGGTCTGCCTGGAAAAAGGTATGCTCGAAACGACGGGGGAGGCTCTTGATGACGAAGTGGCCATCGAGACTGCTGAAGAATGTCTACCATCAAGAACAGTTAGTGAGTATTATGTCTTTGCAGTTGTAACGAGGACCACTCACAGAACCAGAGTATCCCATGTCCCCGATCATTTTCAGAGGGGGCTGGGCGCTCGTGCGGAAGCTCGCCTTATATTCATCTTCATCAAACTTCCAGATCTCCTTTCGTAGCCGTACAAATAATTCCAGCTCATATCGAACGAGTCTAATTCGTCGCACAGTGAAGAAAGCAAGAAATCGACGCCAGGCTGTCTTCTTGCACTTGTCTGGTTCGCGTAGCAAGCCAGACTGGATGGACTTGGTCAAAGCTGACTCCCGACGTGTGTTGCCCATTGTGTGACGAGATGTAGAGACATGATTCAAGCAAGGAGTTTCTTTTTTTTTCCCGGTTTTTGTTTTGTAGGTGTCGAGACAGCTTGTTTTTAAAGACAGTGACGTCAGACAGAAAGTCGCATGGGTTTTAGCTATACAACAATACCCGGCATAACATGTGACCACTAGTACGGATACGAAACCTTGGAAGTGCGCATGTTACGTTTAGTCATGCTTGTTCGCGTCCACGGGGGGCATTGTCTACTTCAGGCATTCGCACACATCGAGAATAGTCTGGTCTCGTAGCATCAATAAACACAACTTGCCTAGGCCACACGATTACATATACGAGGGGTTCGCAACGTCAGATTGAAGGTGTGAATTGGATGATAATCCCGGTTCGTAATGTAGTGGTAACTGGAATCGACAATGTCGCCCGTCGAGGTGCGCTTCTTCCTAGAAGGAGATGTTAGAATAGACATTCGATAGCATTCTAACTCCTAATTGGGTCTATCTATTTTGTTCCACCCAGACATCGAAGTCATTCCTCCTCTTAGATTAGCCACGTTAGCGTCTGCTCTATGGTCAGTTACTTACTGCATTATACTCGATTATTTAGGCGCAGGAAAAGAAGCAAAGGGCTTCAAAGCCAGATGCTAGACTCTAGGGACCGGCATGGAATCGGTTATAGTCTCTACAGATAGCAGTAATAATACAGTACGTAAAGTGGCACATGTAGT
Organism: Penicillium rubens; assembly: GCF_028828025.1. Taxonomy (NCBI): domain Eukaryota; kingdom Fungi; phylum Ascomycota; class Eurotiomycetes; order Eurotiales; family Aspergillaceae; genus Penicillium; species Penicillium rubens. Next base: position 9,304,837 of record NW_026890600.1, read on the forward strand.
ATGGTATCAACATTGAAACCTTCGCAATGTGGATAATAGAAATAATCAAGTCCGAAAGCTTGGCAAATCTGATAATTTTTCCATGATTTGATTTCAATGCGCGTTTTCCGACTGCTGAAGAAAGCATTGTTGGCCCATAATGCCAAGGTTCCATAATAAATTTCCAAGCATCCACATGAAGCTTGAATCAACGTCGGAAGCGAATGGACCCAGTGTGGAGTCTCAATGAGGGTAACTGGATGTGGTAATGATCTTTAAGCCACCGGCGATCTGATTAGATCTTGTCACACGCTGACGCCTTGTCCCTGGGCCCAGTGGGGTTAGGGCCCACGGCCTGAACGAATATGTTTGGACTACTTTAGATGTATACCGCGCGTGTTGTAACACTGTTGATATAGGGGGAAAGGATTGTCTGTTTGGCCCACATATGATCGTTCAAAACATCGCTAGCCAATGTGCCGACTTCGGTGTTTTATGTGGAAATTCCGCACGTTTTATCTTATATTTTACTTGCCTTCTCCTCCGGGTCCAAAATACTTTTGGGACCCTTCAACCTGTTTGAGTCCTTGTAAGTTCGTGTTTATATCTATCGTCATGACGCTTCGTCCGTTGATGCAAAGGGCCCGGTCGGTCTTTCATCGAATGAAGCTCGACAGTGACGAGGCTGCAAGTTCTTCGGTAGACATCGACAGGAACACGGTAGAGGCAGAGAAGACAGATGGGCCAATCACCCATCCCGAGGACACACTTCCAAACAATGGTGCCGAGTTACCAGGTGTGCCCTATGAAGAGCTTCAACATGGTATCCAGGAAGTTGAGGCCGTAACTCAGACCTGGTCGAAAGTCTCCTTGATCTTCGTTTTCATCAAGTAAGTCAATTTACCCCCTCTTCTGTTCCATCTCTAGTCTTACACTTCAATAGTATGTGGTTCCTTTACTTCACGTACGCCTGGATATCGTCAATTGATGGCAGCTTGAGCACTTATGTGGCTAGCTCTTTTCAACAACACTCCTTATCTGGTCTTCCTACCGCTATTGCGGATGCTTTCTCCGCTGCCGTCTTCCTTCCAGTGGCCAAGATGATGGACACTTGGGGTCGAGCCGAAGGGTTCCTGGTAATGTCCATTTGCGCCACCGTAGGCCTCGTTCTTATGGCCTCTTGCAATAGTTTCCCTGTCTATTGTGCCGCTAATGTAAGCGATCTCGGGAATATCCATGAATTATAGAGCAGACGCTAATAGGGAATGCAGGTGTTCTACTACATCGGCTTTGGAGGCATGCAATTCGCTGTGGATGTTATCACCGCCGATCTCTCGCAGTTGAGAAACCGAGCTCTTGCATACGCTTTCACGTCTTCTCCATACATTATTACGGCCTTTGCTGGACCAAAGGTGGCGAATCTATTCTACGCTCATACTGGCTGGAGATGGGCTTATGGTACTTTCGCCATCATTTTCCCTATCGTGGCTGCTCCGTTGTTCTTCGTCCTGAAGTTCAATCTGACAAAAGCCAAAAAGGGAAATGCTGTGGTTATCAGAGAGAACAGCGGACGATCGTTCTTTGAAAGTGTCTGGTTTTGGACACTCGAGTTCGATTGTGAGTATTTCAAACTACCAATTGATTCTTATACAGAAAACTAATGTTCCATACAGTAATCGGAGTCTTCATCTTCACTGCGGGACTTGTCCTATTTGAACTCCCATTTGACATTGCTAGCGAGGCTCCTAACGGCTGGGGCACAGATTATATTATAGCTATGATTGTCGTTGGATTCTCCATGCTCTTCTTCTTTGCTTTCTACGAGAGGTACATCGCCCCCACGCCTTTACTCCCCTACTCTTTCCTCACCAACCGAACCGTCGTCGGTGCATGTCTCTTGGATGCCACGTACCAGCTTTCAAACTATTGCTGGAACAACTACTTCTCGAACTTCCTTCAAGTGGTTAATGATCTCACTATTGCTGAAGCTGGGTATATCACCAATACATTTGATGTAGTTTCTGGTATACTTTTGTTCTTCGTTGGATGGGCGATCCGAAAGACTGGTCGCTTCAAGTGGCTTCTTTATATTTCTGTTCCTCTATATATCTTTGCCCAGGGTTTGATGATATACTTCCGCCGTCCCGGCCAGAGTGTCGGTTACCAGGTTATGTGTCAAATCTTCATCTCAATTGGCGGATCGATTTTCATCATCGTCCAGCAGCTGTCTATCCTCGCTGCTGTTGATCACCAGCATGTCGCTACGGCCCTTGCCTTGCTCAATGTGGTCGGGACAATCGGAGATTCGGCAGGTCTTACTATCTCTATGGCAATTTGGAACAACACATACAAGAAGGCCCTCACATGGTATCTGCCAGACTTGACAGATTTGGCGATGATTTACGAAGATCTCGAGACGCAGTTGAGCTACGCTCCCGGTACTCAGATGAGAGCGGCCATCCAGAAAGCGTACGGCTACACGCAAGTTAGGATGCTTTCTGCTGGATTGGGTGTGATGGTCCTAGCGTTTGCGTGGACTATCATGATCAAGAACATCGACCTGAAGAAGGTTGCTCAGGTCAAGGGCATGGTGTTCTAAAGGGCCAATGTGAACCTCGAGAAGGTTCATCGCCCATCACCCCCCAACCTGGTTGTTGTGCCTTGTTCGTCTGCACAGTTTGATTCCTACATCTGTTTTATTTATTCAATTTAGAAGCACGCTATAGTACGTTCCATCCAGATATTTCGTTTACTTCTTGGCTTTACGATACTCCACTTTTATCTAAGCCCGTTAGGTCCGCTATCTCTTGAAATAAACAAATAAGAGCTGTGTTGAATATGATGTTACTGGAAATAGTACTTGATTAGCGTATTCCCAGTGAGGCTCCAAACAAGGAGGGGTGCATGAGGCGCAGCAACACACGGCATTCACCTTCGATATTGATAAGAACTCGATCAGATTCCGAACTTGCCTTTTTGTATCTGGCTGATCTGCTTCGTTATCGCAATGGCGGAAGTGGTTGGTGTGGTTTCGAGCGTCATCACGTTCGCAACCGTTGTCGTCCAGGTCACGGAATCTATAATCACGATCAAGGATTGCTGGAGCCAGTTTGGTGATGCATCCAGTGACCTCAAATATCTCCTAAAGGATTTTGAACTGTTTGGACTGGTCCCCGCGGAAATAGAGGAAGACGTATTACAAGAGGCTTTCGCATTCGCCCTAACGGGGAATAAACATGCCATGCAAAGTCTGGAATTTAGCAGAGAAGCTGCCACGAGCCTACAAGCACTGACGAATGAGCTCGCCAGTGACATGAACTCCTCCAGTCGCCTACGAAAATCTTATGCTGCCGCAAAAGTGGTAATGCAGAGAGGGAAACTAGAACGGCATATGGCCCGGCTGCGAAACGCGATTCAATTGCTGTCACTGTCCCAGCAGTGCTATACAAGGTTTGTAATCTCCGGTGTTGTAATTATCTCACCTGCTAATATAAATAGAGCGCTTCTACGGGTCCAACCTGATCTAATTGCCGAGAAACTACTAGTGCAGGACATGAAAAACACAGCAAAATTCAAGCCGAATGCTCACCAGCACGGTAGGTGCCTATAGAGGGTAAAGATCAAGGGTCAAGTTTGGCTGATGCTCCAAGCAATAGAGAGCAATATCAAAAGTGAGGCGACCACATTATCGAATGGCACAACGGAATGTCTTCATCTTGAAAGGGCAACCCTCGTAGTTGGGTGCCACTCGAAGACCCTGAATCGTCTTGTTCACCTGTGCAAAATACTCGATTCCTTCGTGCCGCCATATTCGTCGCGACTTGATTGAAGATTCCTGACCAGGGTTGACTTATCGTTCCACCCATCCACATTCATCATATAGCCCATAAGACTGATACGAGAAAAGAGCACACAGTGAGCGACGTCAACGTTGAGGATCAGACCATGCGGAGTTGGCTTAATTGCTTAGTAGGTACCTCGGTAAACGGAAGCACCTATATTAGCGAGCGGTTAGTAAAACTCCTACTTCGGCTCCTCGTCCTCTCCGAGCTTGTCAAATAAGAACACCCGCTTAATTACAGCAAATTATTTGGTAGGCCATTCACAGAGCAAATAATCAAGGGAACTCAGAGATTCAATCACGAGTTCACCTAGTTCACGGCGGTCTGCAGCTAGGCGTTAATCACAGACAGATTGATCTTTCGCTTCTGAATAACGGATATTCTAAAGGCAGGATTCCGCCTAAGCTCGTCGACGGTAGCAAGAGTCTTGATATCTCGGTAAATTCGCCCTTGCCTGACTTAATCCAAACTATGCTGGGGCCAGATCTATTGACATCCAAAGACCTCCAAGTAGAAGGGCCGTGGGGATTTGATTCAAAGAACACAACACTTGTACATTGTGTCGTGAGGAAGATTGGAGCAACCAAGGCTGCCCTACAAGGGTCTCATCCGTGGAAAAAGCAAGTACGCCATCAAAGTCGAAGGCGCGGGCCGTCGCTTTACATTAATATGAGATAAGGATACTATGATCTCTACAAATCGTGGAACGAGCTTTTTATGGGGGTCTTACAAGCTGGTGTGGATTTGAACAATATTGTTGACCAGCAGACGCTATTGCTTGCATTTTTAGAGGGATATATTGACTGGCTTGATATATCTAAATGTCAATGTCGACTCCAAGTGAAGCACTTCGGAAATGGTTAAAAGATCTTAAATCTGCTGGAGTCGATTTACAGGAATTCGGGGATATAGAGGATAGCATGTGGAAAATGTAACTTGTCCAGAGAGATATCGGCCCGGGGGATGGAGAGAGTTCTGGTTGCCATCGATTGATAGGGTTCTCATATGGCTCATGCATTGATGACTGGTCCGTATGGCTATCCCCAAAATGCGACAAGTTTATAGGGGGTTTTTGGAGCTTAATAGAGCGACCTGCGGAGATGATGGCCGGTGGATAGCCTGGCGAATCAATAACTTTATCACACTTTCGATTATTTTTATGCAATCTATATGACAATTGCAGGGGGGCACGCGTTCTGGGAAGATGTTCCGCCAGTAGCCGTTTCTGCGGAGCAATATAGTTAGCTTGTTTGCACAGACTTTGAAACCAATCGAACGAAGCTTGGGTAGATTGAAGGATTTGAGTAACTTTGTGCTATTGGTGACCCGCAATGGAGCGAAGGAGAGCTATGGAAGCCAGCCTACCCAACAATATGTAATGGCGCTGACTATACCTAGGTACATTGTCATTTAGTTGCTCCACCGCTTGCGAGTTGGTCGGTATGATATTTTAGCATGCAGGGCATTCGAGCCCGCACACAGGGCTCTTAGGGAGCCCAAAATGGAGGATGTTCACTCTTCAAGCGAAGTAAGATATTCAGAGCTCCAGATAAACTCAATGTACTCTCTCTGTTAGATGTGTTGAAAGTATTTAGCAATCTGGTCCTACTGTTTGTTCTCTACTTCGGATATCTCCAAGTTCGCTCATTTCTCGGTCTTCTTCCTTAAACCACCCATCCAGATAGCCTTGTCCTATCTGCCTTCTCTCTCCACTGCATTTCTTCAAATTGTGATGACCTTGCTTGCAATCTACTTCCTTTAACCACCACCCCTTCGAAGCTTATTTTGCGGTGAAGCATCACGCCGTGAGATCATCGATTGCTGGTCCGTCACCTCGTCGGTCACGCCGATTGATGTGTGCATATGAGCCCAACTACTGAGCCGAGCTCTACTGACAACTTCGATACTGATCTGGATATTTGCGTCTCTGGCACCCTCTTTTTCACACCGAGCTTCCTTCACTCCACGTCTGTCACAAAACCACGCAATTATCTGCGCAACGCGAGATCTGCACTCAAGATACAGACATTCCAGATCGTGTCACGACACCATCTCTCTGTTATCTACAACTCATAAACCTTGTTACGCGGCTTTGCCTGTTCCAGCCGCCACTATGTCGACATCTTCCAACGAAAACACCATTTTCGACTTCGAAGTCCGCAAGGACGAGATCGACCTGGCAAAGTCAGTTCCCAAGCTGAAGGGTGCCTCCAACTGGAGGATGTGGGAAACTCAGATGTTCATGATGCTTCGTTTCAACAATCCTGTCTATGTGCAGTTGATTAGAGATGAGATCAAGATGCCCCCCCCCCCCCCCCCCGGCTCCCATCTACGCAGATCCATCTCGTAGCAGTGTCCGAGCCCTGCTTTTCAAAGAGGCTGAGGGCAACAAAGAAAAGCAAACTCACATTACTGCAGAGGCTATTGAAGCTCGCTCCATCCAAATTGTCGCTTCAAATTTGGAGCTACGCAAGCACCGCGGTGATGGCGAAGAGAAGTGGGAAAGGGCTAGAGAAGTGGGAAAAGGCTAACAACCGAGCTTTCCTACAATTTGTATCTACGCTCGAACCGCACATCTCCTCCTCACTTTATGATATTATCAATGTTCGCGTGGCTTATCTTGCACTGAGAGATCTTCACTGGAATCCGTCGCGCCATGCCACCTACCTCCGGTTTAAGAAGCTTGTCAACCTCCGCTACAAAAGGGGAGATCCTCACACCTTTGTGGCGCGTTTTAAGAATGTTCTTGGGAACTACACTGCTTTTGTCGGCGACATGGCCCCCTTGCAAGAGCTCTGCCACTTTAAGAGGGCAGTTGTCGGCAATCCTAGGTGTCGTTTCTTTATCCTCAACCTCACGATCAACGAAGAAGACCCTGACTTGATGGGCCAGGTCTACCGCGATTTCGTCACGGCCGTGAGATTGCATCAGATGTTCTCAAAGCCCCGATAGAACCGAAGTACCTTCCGGATACTCTGCTGGTCAGGACTCGATTGCTTTTGATGCTCTGCTTCTCAGTGGATATTCTCTCTAATTCTTCTTTGATTTTCACGTTTCTTTCACATTCATCTTTCTTTCTTTCATTCCCATCCTTGTTTCATTCGCATACTTTGTTTCCTTTCCAAATTCTTTTTTCACTTCTTCATTGTTCCCCTGACCTGGACGAGTTTGATGAACTCGCCAAAATTCCAACGCCACCTGGACTGTATCAGATCGAAGGTCAATCTCGACTTGACTCTCAGAGCACGACAACCAGGGCTCTTCGGAAAGACAAGAACCCCGCGTTCTAGAGATCCTCGTTTTACGACATCCCACGGAAGTCAATGAGGATATTGTCCATGCCTCGCCAGTGAGGTGACCACTGTTGAACTCCGCTACATCAATATTGTCCAGTCAGAGTGCGACTGTGTCCACTCACGTGCTTTCTACAGTAGGCCTCTCAAGGCGAATCAGAGAAGCGTGTTCGGAAAATCCAAGCTTTGGTAATATTGCCAAATATTCTTCCATTTTCCATAGTAAATCCCCTCAATATAGCCAGAAGACATCTCCTTTAAGAAAATGAATTGGCATATGCACTCCGCATGCTCGTTAGATGGCGGGAGTGTATTCGCAACAGTAGAAATCGGTCAAGAGTCGAGCTAAATTGAGATAATATGATGGCCGGATATCATAAACACAGCAGTCAGAAATGGGTCCCTTTAACCCTCGTCCGCTATAGGTGACAAGCTTCATTTATCCCTCTGTAGGCACGATCAGTAGCTCTTTTCTGGGGGTACCCTTTGAGTGATTGGCTACAGTTAAGTTGCTCATCCGTTGCTTTTACTGGCCGGTATATCAGTTGCCGACAACCCTAAAGTCTTCAGAACATATAGTGCTGTGGTGTTTGGGGCTCAACTGTGGGGACTGGACCAAGTGGCTGAGATGATCTCCAGAGATAGTCTTCATATACGTCAGTCTTAGCTGTCTCCCTTGTACTCCATATGTGGGCTGGAAGACCTCATAGATCTATGTTTACCGGCTGACCGAGGATGTGCCATTCCCGTTCCATGGTTGATATACCTACCTCAGTTCTGTGGGTCCTCCGGCCAGTCATGTGTTTACGTAAATATCGGCACTCGGGCAGGGCTCCAGTCTACCTCGGAGGGCTTCCGAGGTCACGCGCGCAGAGATAACAATCACAAAATGGCCTAATTCCTTCTAGATAACACGTTGTTCCGTAACCTAGAACGCCACGATGTGACTTGTGAAGCGCCTATTTCTTGCAAAAGGAGAATTTATTATCTCTGAGGGCCACACGTGTGTATCTCGGACCTTTCACTGCTTATCGAATTTTTTTTCGCACCGGTCTCCATTTTTTTCCACGCTAAACCAACCTTGGAACTCTGCCATGAGGCAAATTCAGACATCGGTGGAACCGAGGAACAACCCACAATGCAGGTCGCACACATTGTAGTTTGTTTTCATCGTACAACATATGTGTCTCTTCACGTTCAGCCTCTAATTCCATATCCAAACGCTCGGGTATTGCGCCCCAATTGAGAAACTGGAGAAATCTCACTCCCAGCTAGTCGACTCGGCGGAAAGACCTCGGGAAAATTAAGCACACGACCCATTATACTCCACAACTACCCGTGCGGAGAGACTTTCCAAGGACTTGAGAAAAAGTTAGCCTAAACTACGCCACCAATCAATGCAGACGGCAGGGGTTGCTGTGGCGAGATAATGTTACCTTGTCTTATCATTTTTGCCGTGAATGTGGTTACATGTAGCTGCAAGTGGTTTGTTGGCTCTCGGCGAGACGGGATCTCCGCTGTACACCGTCGGTCAATCCGTTCACTGGCATTCTTCCAGCCAAACAGGATAGGAAGGGAAGAAGGTCCGATGGTTAGTGTCTTGTGCCAAACCTTGGGCGTTCTTTATCTCTCAATCCCCAGGAAATATAATATGTATGCAATAAAAAATAAAAATAAAATAAAACCAATGGGAGACCCATAATTAATCCTCTGCCCATTTTATTTTAAAAAAGTCGAAATTTTCCTCGCAAGTGAGGAACCCATGGGTCTCAGGCGGTCTAATTTTCACGGTATTTTTTGAGTTTCACGCTTAATTGTAAATTTGTCACGTACTTTTCCTACTTCCCCAACCTTCGAGTTTGCGATCGGGGAATCGTGATGGATAAGACCCAGGAAGCTGATCCTACGGGATCGCATGTTGTGCATCATGCAGATCCGGTGCTGGATCCAGAGAATCAACATCACCATCCCCATCAACACCATACAGCCTATGCCACAGAGGGACGTCAAGATGAAGTGGTCTACTCTAAAGATGCCGAATTCGAGAAAGGAATTGTGCCTGAACAAACACCGATGGACAACGGCAGCAAAAACTCCAACGACGAAGAAGCCGGAGAGAACTTACCAGCCAAGCGCACCTGGTATCGCCGCGTGCAAAAGCAACAGAGGCATATAGTCCATGCTGTGGTCTGGCTTGTGTTTACCGGGTGAGTGAACTACTTTGATTCTACTGGGATTTTACAGTGGTACTGTACACCATCGACTCAACTCGGGGCTTACACATACTCTTCACCTAGCTGGTGGATTGCTGGCCTGATACTACACCGACATGATATAGGATGGCTCATCCCATTCCTGCTCTATCTTGCCATCACGCTGCGGATACTATTCTTCTATGTTCCCATTAGTATCGTGTCAAAGCCCATGCACTGGGTTTGGGATCATACTGCGCTCCCGTTCGTGCGCCTGATTCCCGAGAAGCTGAGAACAGCCAGTGCCGCCGCGCTATGTATCGGTGTTATTCTTATTGGCTCGTTCGTGTCCGAAGAATCAATGGATAACACACGTGCCAACCGTGCAGTCAGTCTGTTCGGAATGGTAGTCTTCATCTTCGGGCTATGGCTCACATCTCGAAACCGCAAGAAGATCGTCTGGCACACTGTCATTGTCGGCATGCTGGCGCAATTCATCGTTGCTCTGTTTGTGCTGCGCACTACTGCAGGATACGACATCTTCAACTTCATCTCAACGCTAGCCAGAGAACTGCTTGGTTTTGCTTCCGAAGGAGTCATCTTCCTGACCAGCGAGGATTTCTACGCCTATAATACAGCCTTTGTCCCATCGAGTTTCTTCATCGTCAACGTCGTCTCCGCCATCATCTTCTTCGTCTCCTTCGTCCAACTATTGTACTACTACAATGTCCTGCAGTGGTTCATTGGTAAATTCGCCGTCTTCTTCTTCTGGAGCATGCGCGTTTCCGGCGCCGAGGCCGTTGTCGCTGCCGCATCCCCATTCATCGGCCAGGGCGAATCAGCCATGCTGATCCGCCCCTTTATCGCCCACCTCACCACGGCCGAGGTGCACCAAATCATGTGCTCCGGCTTCGCCACCATCGCCGGAAGTGTCCTGATCGCCTATATCAGCATCGGTGTCAGCGCACAGGCACTGGTCAGCGCCTGCGTCATGAGTATCCCCGCTTCACTGGCGGTCTCGAAAATCCGTTGGCCCGAAGAGGAAGAAACCCTCACTGCAGGTCGTGTCGTCATCCCCGATGACGAGGAACACCGCGCCGCCAATGCCCTCCACGCATTCACCGGCGGCACCTGGCTCGGTCTGAAAATTGCGGCCATGATGTCGTCGATCCTTCTGTGCATCATCGCCCTCGTCGGTCTAATCAACGGCCTCCTCACTTGGTGGGGCCGATACCTGAGCATCAACGACCCCCCTCTGACTCTCGAGTTGATCGTCGGATACATCTGCTACCCGATTGCCTTCCTGCTCGGTGTCTCCCGTGACGGTGACCTCCTCAAGGTTGGCCAGCTGATTGGTCTTAAGCTGGTTACTGTAAGTTCCCCATCTTCATAAATGGTCATTTCCATCTCCTAACCAGCCACAGAACGAATTTGTTGCCTATGACCGTCTTCAACACTGGGACGACTACAAGGACCTCTCCGACCGCTCTCGTCTCATTGTTACGTACGCGCTCTGTGGATTCGCTAATATCGGCTCCCTGGGTAACCAGATCGGTGTTCTGTCACAGATCGCGCCCGGTCGAGCTAGCGATGTGTCGCGTGTTGCATTCAGCGCTATGGTTACTGGTGCCATTAGTACTTTCACCAGTGCGGCGGTTGCCGGCTTGTTGATTACCAATGAGAAACAGTACTTTGGTTCCTCCAGTTAGGTACGACCTGTATCTTAATCTGGGTGGTTTTTTGATTTCATACGGTTACTTGAGCATTTATTGATACCCATTCATGGGTTTGTCCAATCTTGATAGCGTCGACTTTGGAATTATCGGCAGAATCGAGCATAATTTTCACATATTCTTATTTCTTACTATGGGGGGAGTAGAGGCACGGGTGTAGAATAGTCGGCTGCATAAGTAGGACTTTGTCCTTTATATGATGTAGGACTAACCTACCTCTATACCCGTGGACCTCTGCGGGACTTACCGTGACGAAGTCTAGACAGGCGAGTCTTCTTTACTTGTGCGGAGAATCCTAGACACACATAAAATCTTGGAAGTAGAGTGTATAAGACCAAATTGATCTACAATGACACCGACGATGAATATATCTACCGCCCTAGGAGCAATGACCGGAAGAAATGAAACGAGACAACCGCCCGAGGATCTCAAGAGCAAGAGTTTCTCACGCCGGTACCTGAATGCGAAGGTTCGGAGGAACTAGTAACAATAGGAACAAAGATAGAAAATGGCATAATCAAGCAACCCAGAAACTCCCAGGCCCAAACCAGGCCCGTTATGCATTTGCAGCACGATCCCACCGCAAGTACGCGACAGGGCCAACCGACGCCGATGCAGAATGAAAAGGAAAATATATCAAATCCAACGCTCTATTCATCGTCCAGGTCTTGGTGCCGGGCGAGGACGTGACGCTTAAATTCCGCCTGGTCCGAGTCCCAAAGCTCAGCTGCTTGGGCGTTCAAGGGGCTCGCACTGGGTCAATGTTAGCGATGATAGAAGTTATAGAGGATGTGAGCAGACGCTTACTTGTTAGGCTCACCCAGCAAGCTTTGCAAGCTGAGCAGAACACTCGACACGTTGTAGACGGCGCTCCACTTGTCCTTGAGGATGTCGAGGCAGATGCGGCCGGAGAAGTCGACGTTGGGGTGGTAGATCGGAGTCTTGAACAAGACTGTGGGGGGAGAGTATGGGTAGTTGTTGGGGAATGCGAAGGAGAGTTTCAGTGTGAGGCCCTCGTAGGGAGTCTCGGTCGGACCGGTGATGGTCGCTGTCCACGAGAGGAGGTTGCCGTCTGCGTCCGGGAAGGCGGAAATACCGGGCGAGGGTGAGAGCATGAGTTGCATGAGCTCGGCCTGCAGGCTATACGGATCAAAGAGGTCGGGTCAGTTATATGTAATACCAAATCAAACTCACAAGTAGAGCTGTTTGTAGGGTGCTGAGGGGGACGAACCGTTTGGTCACACTCTGGGTGTCGCTTTTTTGACCCGAGGAGTTCAGCTTGCTAGCTTGCTGCGCGTCGGGCGCCGAGTTCTGCGTGTCTTCCATGCTGTAGTCCATTGTGGATCGGGAAGTAAGGCAATCGAGGTTCTTAAGGAATAGTAAGAAATCTGCGGATTCCCGGTTGTGGAATGCTAGTAACAGTAGCACGAGGGGTTGGAATGACGCCGGATCCGTAACAATGACCCACGGAGGACTTGATGCAACGAAAATTTAGAAAGGAGGGATGAATTGTGAGAATGGAGGATTTACGTGAAGTGAGCAAAGTGAGCAAAGTGAACAAAGTGAACAAAGAAGAAAATAGAAGATTTGTTTACTCGGCCCTTAGACGCCCCGGGCAACGCGAACCCCGCTTAGGTCAATTTACCTCCAGGGCTGTCAAAGGAAATGGATCTCTGTTTATACTTGCACACATATTTTGTACATCTTTGAAATCATGTTTAACTGAATAAGAGAAACAAATACAATTCGAAACGTAATAAAATAGTCGATCTGGTAAATTTAGGGCGATCGAGAAATCAACTGCGGGTCTGCAGTTAAGGTATTAATAGCACATGTATAGTATAATATCGGAGATTAGTATACTTGCATATATACTATAGTAGTCGTAATCCATATCATACGTACAGAATGAAGCTATTCCCTTCATCACCTTCTGCTTTGTATTGCGCCTGTGTCAACACACTACCCGATCAGGATAAAGTGGTCCGCGTCTTGTCCCGCGTTTCGCTACCCTTGCTTCGACGCGACATCTCAGCCTATCTTGTTTCCCTCTCGTTATGCCTTCTTAACCATAATTCATTTCCTGTCCCTTCGTGTATCTACCCGTTACCCTGTACATTCAATCGCATTCACTGGATTTTGGTGAGCTTTATCGAAATGCAGCATTCGCAGCTGGCCCCGCTGCCGAACAATGTGCCGTTTCGCATCGTGTCCAAGACCATCGGCCAAGGTGCCTACGCATGGTAAGTACAAGACCCACAACATAGAGTATCCAGATCTGACTCTGTTTGGTTTATCTAGCATCAAAAAAGCCTGCCCGTTAGATTCAGACAACCCTGTCTTCGCCGTCAAGTACATCCACAAAGATTACGCCGCGCGACATGGGAAGATCAGCGCAAGACAATTACAACTCGAAGTCACGGTACACAGACATGTCTCGGGCCATGGGAATATTATCAGCTTCTATCAGACTGGCGAGGATGACGTCTGGCGTTGGATCGCAATGGAGTTGGCCGAAGGCGGGGATCTTTTCGATAAGATCGAGGCCGACGAGGGTGTGGGCGAGGATATTGCTCATGTCTATTTCTCGCAGCTTGTCAGTGCTGTGAGCTTTATGCACTCCAAAGGCGTCGGTCATCGTGATATCAAGCCCGAGAACATGCTCCTGACTGGCGACGGAAATCTCAAGATCGCCGACTTCGGTCTGGCAGCGCTGTTCGAGTACAAGGGCACGCGGAAACTCTCAACCACATTCTGTGGCAGTCCCCCATATATTGCACCGGAGGTAATTAGCAGCAGTACTCGAGGTCAGAACAAAGGAGCTGGGTATCATCCGGACCTAGTCGACATTTGGTCTTGTGGCATCGTCCTTTTCGTCCTGTTGGCCGGTAACACACCGTGGGATAGCCCAACAGACGATAGCTTTGAGTACCACGAATATGTTGAGACGAACTCCCGGACTACCGATGAGCTCTGGCAGAAGTTACCACCCGCTACGTTATCGCTATTGCGTGGCATGTTGACGGTGGACCCCGAAAAGCGATTCTCGCTAGAGGATGTCCGAAGGCATCCTTGGTACACTCGTGCAAACAAATACCTCTCCACCGAGGGCAAGTTGAGAGATCCAATTAATCTGGCCACCTCGATGTTTGAATCGCTTCATATCGACTTCAGCCAGGATCCTCTTTCCCAATCTGGGAAGGGGTCGAGTCGCAGCTTTGATCCCATGGACATGGATGGTGATGACGGTGGTGCAAATGCAGGCTTATCCTCGACACAGCCAGAGATGTTGGGAGGTGGCATGTTGATGGACTGGGACAGTCCACAGAATGCCGATTTGTTTTCTTCGACCCAGCCCTTTGAAAAGAAGTTTGCCTCTCAGGATGCAGCTATCGCGGGCCATCTCGAGGATGAACCTTCTATGTCACAGTTCTCACAGCAGCCTTCGGTTCCTGTGAGTCGAACTCAGAATGCACAGAAGTTCCAAGATATTATCCCCTCGCGTTCATTGACGCGTTTCTATTCAGCATGGGAGCTCAAGCTTCTCGTGCCTCTCATCTGTGAGGCATTTCACCGACTGGGGGTTCCAGTTCCGAGTGTCCCTGCTGTTGGTGCTGGAGATACTTCTGCCATGATTCGGGTGATTGCCAAGGATGGCAGGATGTGTCCACTCCAGGGTAAAGTGCTCATTGAGTGTGTCTCCGAGGGGTTATTTGAAGTGGAATTCGTCAAGATCAAAGGTGATCCGCTTGAATGGCGACGTTTCTTTAAAAAGGTGGCTATCCTCTGCAAAGACGCGGTCTTTAGGCCGGATGAATAGAGGTCCCCCCTGTGTCCTCTGTGGATTACCATCTACTTTGTTTATGCTTTTGCCTACATAATTTATTTTCGAATGTACGACTCATGATTGATTGACGGTGGGGGAAATTGGGCTGGGCTGGAGTTTGGCTGTGTGAAATGAACACCTCATCTCACTCAAATATTTTCTATTTCTAAAATGCATATAGCATGTAGTTTCAAAAATAGACGCTTCTGTATGTCTGTTTTTTCCCGTATCAGTGCTAGAGGCAATGTAAGATGCGTAAACCTTCCCAAGGTTGATTATATATATATAACATGTGATACCAAGCACGAGGCCCTATAAGGCAATGCCGTCCACGTATATTTAGTTCAGCTCCCATGTAGGGGTGGCTGTGCTGTAGAATATATCAGAATGTTCTCTCCTTCTAATTCTATAAAAGCCGGTGAACCCCCCAAACCGGAAAAGTCTCCCGAGCCTGCCGTGTCCGATCTGAGGTTATCTCGAGAGTGCCAAACGTCACAAGCCCATCACTCAATAAAACACCATTTTTATACTTGCATATACCCTTGATCAGCTTTGCATCTAGCCCGGTCCTTCGTCTCATGCCAATTAAATCCACGTGACGGTCTGGAGCGCAGATCGCGGGGAAAAACCGACAGAAAAAGAGTCTAGAATTTTGTTCAAGAGACCGATATCCCCCGTAGCTGATTTCCCTCCTCAAGACTACCCCAATGCGGCGGATTCCTCTCCATGGATAAGCTGCCGGTAGAGATTCTGTCCAAAATCATCGACTGTAAGCCCCGGATCTTCCCCGCACCAGTTTCGACCCAGAACTGATAGCTCTGCAGACCTTTCTCCACGAGAAAAGGTCCAACTCCAATCCATATCGAAAAAGTTCTTTGCTCTTGCCCGTGATAATAATCAATGGAGATTGCACTGTTATGAGCAGTCATGGGCTGCTCGGCAGGCTGCCCGCTCCGCTGCCCGACCCTCGGAGAGTCTGATTTCCGACGCGACTGTTTCATTGTCCGCCCTAGGGCAGGAGTCGCTGAGCGATATTATCCGGCCTTCTGTTCCGCCAGTGAATGGTGACTCTGATGATACCGGGGAATTATCTTGGAGTGAGAGGGCGAGGGCGGCTGCGGAATGGGACTCGTCGGCTGAGGGGGAGCATGTGGACTGGTATTCGGAGTATATTGCTCGCCACGGGCCCATATCTTTATCATGGGTCGAACAGCCCTTGATCCGCAAGGGTGAAGGGAAGCGAGGGCAGTCTTATGAGGTCAAAGGCATGGGACTGCTCAAAGACTGGAGTTCAGCCAGGCAGAACAAGATCGTCGCCCCGCTTGAAGATGGCAGCGTCTGCATCTGGGACCTGAATCACTCCCACTCGGCTAACTCCCAAGCAAGTAAAGGCAAGATCCTTGGGGTCAGTGAGCCCGGCATCCTCATGACCAACCTGTCTGGTCGTCGGGATCAGTCCCCATCCAAGACTTCGTTGGAATTTATAAATCTAGGTGAGGGAGTGAGCGTGGATTCCCTGCGACAAAGAGCCTACCTGGCAGTTGGGAATGTTCTTAATGAAGTTGACCTGGAGACACTGAGAGTGATCTCCCAGCAGCGCTATCCCTGGTCGATTTTCGCTCTTTCCCAGGAGACAGATTACTCAGTGCCATTGACACTAGCCACTACGCTCAGTCTGCAGATCTATGACTCCAGACTGTCGGCCGTCGAGGAAGAAGAGGCAATCAGCTCGCGATGCGAGCAGATTGCCAGTTCGCACGTCCCCGAACTGGGCATCTTTGCTCAATCTGATTCGCCCTTGTTCCAACTCCAATCCAATGGACAGCCACCTACTCGTATACGCAGTCCAGAACCCTCAGATAAAGGAGCCAACTATGCACCCCTCTTCCAACCTGGTCCTCTTTCCATCCTGCATCCACCAGCTCCTCACGTGAATACAATTCTCCTTGCAGGGCGTTTCCCCAGCATCCTGTGCTACGACCGCCGCTACTTCCCTCGACTACAGACGACTGTCCATTCCGGCGGCCGACTATGTGGTCTTGCCTCAGTGCCAGCGCCTCGGTTCCCGATCTTCTCAGGCTCCACCTACCCCGAGTCACATTCGGTCGTGGCATGCGGAGACTATAACGGACGAGGCTCGCTAGAACTCTATGATATCAAACCAGCACCCGAAGACGACCACAGGCCCGCGAACATGACATCCACTCTCAGCCCAGAACACAAGAACCGCCAAAGCGCCGCGAGTTCCAAACTACTTTCCGTGGGATCGCACGGGAATCGCATCGTGTTTTCCGACGCCGAAGGGAACATCAAGTGGACCGAGCGAAACGGTCGGTCAGAAGTCCGACGGTGGAATATCAATACCTCCCAGCCTCAGATCCCATTCGGTCGTCGTAGTCAACGGTCCACCTCGCAGACAGAAGAAGACCAGCCGCGTGGGCTTTGGCCTTCCCAATCGCCCGGCAATAATGAGGTAGCCCGCAAGATTCTCCCCACTGGTGGGAATCTCACTGGAGATGAACTCTTGATCTGGACTGGAGAGCGCATTGGTCGTATCAAGTTTTCCATTCCTGCGGATTATGAGACGGAGGTGGATGATAAAGAAGTCGAAGAAGATGATGATGTGTTTATGCATGCGGAGGTTGATGAAGCTACACGCGAAGAGATGCGACATAGACGGCGTGATGATTGGGAAAGAGAACAGAGGTATGGAGATTATATGCGCCGTGCGCTTGAGAGGCAGGCGGATGAGGTCCGCTGGATGGGGAGTCGGGGGCTTGGCTGATACAGTTTATAACTATTGCATCGAGATACCCAGTTCTAGTGGGGTGTGTTAGAAACGTAAATATGTGCCTACATCTGGGTAATAGCCTATAGAGTATACTATTTGAGAAGCAACTCGGAATTAGTAGACCTCGGAGGTGAAGAGTTCCCAGGTTGGCCCCCCTTCAGTCTTCCGAGGCTTAGCAATCTCGCCCGGTCCGGCTCCCCCGCGATGTCACAAGCATTTCTAATGATCTTGTCATCAGTGACTCAGTCTCCAATATTCTTTTTGTTTCCTGGTTTGAAGTAATCTCAATTATTCTTCTTGTTTAATTGTTCATCATCTTTCCACTCGTATCCCCTACGCCCCCGTGCACTCTAAACTACTCATCCTTTGAAATTCCCCAGTGAGGGGCAAAAAAGAATCCAAAATGCCTTCGCCCACAGAAGTCGCGCACCAATTCGACTCAATTGAGGATACAATTGCAGCATTTAGTAAGTAATCTTCTCACACAGAGGACCGACTTCACCACTACAAGCATTAGCTGCTTGCGGTGCCTTGTGACCCAACCCATGGGCTAACCAAGACCTCCAACAGAGAATGGCGAATTCATAATTGTCCTCGATTCGCAAGACCGCGAGAACGAAGGCGACCTAATCATTGCCGCCGAGTCCATTACAGCCGCCCAGATGGCCTTCCTGGTGCGCTATACAAGGTAAGAGCGCGACCCAAGACAGCGACGGGGTAAACGACTACAAAAGCCGCAAACCCCCGTCCCTCCCCGCAACCGCACACCCACAAAGACGAATGCGCCAATCCCAATCCCATCTCTGCAAACATTGCTAACAATTCCAAAACACAGCGGTTTAATATGCGCCCCCATTACCCCGGATCTCGCCACCCGCCTAGCGCTCCCACAAATGGTTACCGAGAACGCCGACCCGAAGTGCACGGCATACACGGTCACAATCGACTCGAGCGACGACTCCGTGACAACGGGAATATCCGCCGAGGATCGCGCACTGACATGCCGCACGCTCGCCTCTCCAACGGCGCAGATCGACTCCTTCCGCCGGCCCGGCCATATCATCCCGCTGCAGGCGCGGCCTGGCGGCGTGCGCGAGCGAACGGGCCACACCGAGGCTGCGGTGGATTTCTGTAAGCTTGCTGGTAAGGCGCCGGCTGGTGTTATTGCTGAGCTTGTTGAGGACGGGGAGATTGTTGAGGGCAAGCCGGAGATTGGGGGGAATAATGGTATGATGCGTCGGGATGGGTGTTTGCGCTTTGGAAAGAAGTGGGGAATTAAGGTGTGTACTATTGAGGATTTGGTGGCATATTTGGATCGTGTTGAGGGTACCGGCGCTGCTGCGAATGGGAAGTATTGATCGCTGGGCTTGCATTTGATCATTTGGTTGTTATATACTGTTCGCTTCTGGGTCGTGTGCTTTTGGGTACCTTGTACATCACTACGCCTTCTCTTGGATACCTTTTTTTTTAGATGAATGGATGCATATGGATAGACTCCAGGGCTTGTGTCTTCGATGGGTAGGAGTATGAGCGTAGAGATGGTGGACTGGCTGACTACGTGGAGAAATATTGGTATATAGGTAGCTGTGTAGGGTAGCAAGGAATTGATTTAGTTTGTTTACTTGGGTATCTATCGTTTTCTGCGTGTAGTGTACATACAAATGTCAATGCTGTCGAAGCAGATGTAAGAATAATGAATCAATTTCCATGCGGCAACAATGAGGCCGCACGTATTTCCCAAACGCCAAAGCAATGCAAATCGATGGTTCGTATCAAAGCGACTTCTGGTGTCGCAACAAGCCAAGTGAGACCGTTGCGGCACCCTTGAACCACTCACTTACCGTTTAAGATGCGAGTAGTCCCTGAGAATGCTCGTCATGTGAGTGTTGGTGGTCTTGCCACTTCGGCGTGGCTTCTTGGCCTTTTTGGATGGTGCAATGACCCGGGGACCAAGCACCTTGTTCTTGTTGGTGGGGGTGATGCCGAACTTGTCCAATTCCTCCTTCACTACTTTGACATCGGGAACTTTGATCTTATCCCAGATCTGCTTGAACTCGTCGTCAAAGTGTTCAATTAGGGACGGGTCGTTGGGCCACACCATCTTGGGATGGTCATCTTTCTTGTTTCGAGTCACAAGTAGTTTGCCTTCCTTCTCCATTCTGTTGATTTCCTCTTCGACGTTCGGCCAGCCCTCCCTGAGTTCGCGAACACTCATACCCGCCGCAGTAGTTTGTGCTTGGAGGTATTTCAGGAGTTGCTCCGAGTTGCGAATGTTGTGAGGAGGGCGGAACCTGAATGTGCCTTCCCCGTTCGCGCCGCTCGGGTCAAACTCGACCTTCTCGTGCATCTGAAGAATACTCCGAAGAGCCTGCACGTAGCCTTGGTCATGGGCGCGGTGCTGGAGGGAGAGGTACGAAATGATATCCGAGAATTTGAGCGGAATGTTCTTGTTCTTCATGTGCTCGATCGCAAACAGCACTTGCGTCATAATATCTTTGCCCGTGCCTGTGTTGGCCGGCTGGGAGTAGACGATATCCGGGTCATGGCGCTTCTTTTTGATATCGCTAGAGGATGACGGGGTTGGGGCGGACGATGGGACCTGGGAACTGCTGCCAGAGACCGGTTGGTTACTGGCCACACGTCGCTGCGTGGGCATGCGGTTTGCCGACTCCACAACACTAGCGTTGAAGCTTTTGAGTTGATTCTGAAGGTACGACATGATGCGACGAAGGACCGGAGATCGCTGAGATTCAAGAGAGGAGTGGAACTGAGCTGAGATGGCAACCACTTGGGTTGACCGAGATCGAACTGGAGAATTCAAATGGGGCTTAGCATAGGCACCATGAGTGCCGTCTGAAAGAGAAGTAGACGAGACACCCGAAGAGTGTTGAATAGAGGATGGGGACAGCCTAGTCAGTTAAAGCTTCGAGTAGAGTGGCTATTAAAAGATTGAAGGCCAGACAAAGAATGTCACGTGCCAGAGCTCAGCACCCCAAAGCGCGGAAATGGATCTCGGACGCCCTTGAAGTCACCTCTCCACCATTTCTTTCAATTACCATTTCATTCAATTCCTCGCTCTCCCCTTCAGAAGAAGCACCTCTCTTTCGTTTACATCGTCATGACCTGAGGTCCCTCGTCCAGCGCTGTGTGTAGTTGTCTCTGAACAGTACACGCCGCGCCCGTCCTCGAGGACCCAGCTCGAGCTTGCGCCGCCCATACTCACTTTTTTTCATTTCTCTGCCCCAGCAGCTGTGTGCTGCCATTAGTTCGACAAGATGGCTGAAACTGCCATCCAACTTCCCTACCTCTCGACTCACTATGGCGTTTCCGAATCGTCGCTCACGACCTTACGGCAGGCCCCAACTGTCGAGCTGGTCGATCAACTATTACGATCGATCAGTAAAAAGGCTCAAGAATCCGACGAGCTGAAGTCGGACAAGCTTCGCCTGGAGGTGGAGCTTGAGAATTCTGTGCGAAGCAATGAGTCGAAGGTCAAGGTTCTGAAAGCCAGCGTGGAAAAGGGACACGCCGAGGTCTCAGACCTCAGGCAAAAGCTCCACGAATCCGGTATATACTTCTATCTTTCTTTTATTACTGATGGGCTCTTCTCTGACGCTGAATAGAAACGACGCGCTCCTCGCTCGAGAGTGAGATTTCTACATTGAAAACGTCATCATCTTCAAATGAATCAGAAACGACGTCTTTAAAGGCGCGGATCTCTTCCCTAGAGGCATCGAATAGGGACACACTAAGCTTGCTGGAATCGAAATCCGCGGCCTACGATAAACTGGCCGAGGAGCTTTCGCTTCAGCACAAGAAGACCATCGAATTACGACGTGAACTCTCCACCGCGGAGCAAAACCTCCAGAGTGCCAATGCGGCATCTGCCAGCGCCCGCTTCCGCGAACAGAGCCTTCAACAAGAACTGGATCTCACCAAAAAGAACAATGAATGGTTCGAGACTGAACTCAAGACAAAATCCGCTGAATACATCAAGTTCCGCAAAGAAAAGGGTGCTCGGGTCTCGGAGCTTCAGCGAGAGAACGAAGAAGCAAACTCGACAATTGACTCTCTTCGACGGAGTGAGAACTCGCTCAAGAGTCGCCTAGACGAAACAGAGCAGCGGTACGAAACCTCTCTGGCTAGCATTCATCAGTTGAAAGAGGAAGCGATCCAGGCAACCGAATCCTTCCGCGTCGAGCTTGACAGCTCTAACCGACTGGCTGAGCTACAAGGATCTGCTGCCCAGACGGCCAAGCAACGGGTCCAAGAATGCCAACTTGCCCTCGAAAAGGCAAAGGATGACGCAGCGCAGGAAATCTCACGCCTCCGTGTGGAGCTTGAGACGGAGTCCAACGACAAGAGTGCTGCAGAGCGCCGAATTGGCGAGCTCGAGGCACTTGTTGCCCAGCTTGAGTCTGAACCTGCTAGAGGAAGATCAGCAAGCCCCGCTGTCTCTATTAATGGAGGTGCACCCAGTACACCTCTACGATCTAGCATCATGCGCGCTGGCACTCCCACCGGCTCGTTCTCCCCCCGCGCATCTCGTGGCAAGGGTGGTATGAACGTCACGCAGATGTACGCCGAGTACGACAGAATGCGTACCGCTCTTGCAGCTGAGCAGAGAACCTGCCAGGAACTCCGCAATACCGTTGACGAGATGGTTCTTGAGCTTGATTCGACCAGACCAGAAATCGAAGAGGGACGAGCAGAACAAACCCGTCTCGACCATGCTGTTGTGGAAATGTCTACTCTCCTCGAAGCGGCTGGGAAGGAACGGGATGCCGCTCTCAAGGAAGCTAGGAAATGGCAGGGTCAAGTCGAGGGCTTGGCTCGCGAGGGTGACATTTTGCGCCAACAACTCCGCGATCTGAGTGCTGAAGTCAAGGTTCTTGTCCTGGAGGTTGCTGTCGCAAAACACGGCGAAGAATACGACCGCGAGGAGCTCGAGAAAATTGCCCGTGGTGAAGTCGAAGAGTCGGCAAAGGATCTCAATGAAACTGGCCGCTTTATCAGCAAGCACCTCACTACTTTCAAGGATCTTCACGAGCTCCAAGAGCAGAACCACACTCTTCGACGTATGTTGAGAGAACTTGGTGACAAGCAGGAGGGCGACGAGGCGCAAGCCAAGGAAGCTACGCGACGAGCGGAAATGGACGAGTTGAAAGAGTTGCGGATCCGTGCGCAGACAAACCGCGATGAGATTGCGAACCTCAGCGCACAGATGCAGAGTTACGTTAAGGAGCGCGACACTTTCCGCAGTATGCTCATGCACAGGAAGCCAACCGGCGAAGACCCGTCTGTCTTCTCGCAATCCATGCCTCTTGGTGCAGCGCCTCAGGGGGCTATGGAAACACCAGGACCTGACTACGCCGAGTTGCTCCGAAAAGTCCAAGCTCATTTCGATACTTTCCGCGAAGAAACGACCACAGATCACAAAGCACTGCGGCAGCAGGTCAACGAGCTGTCTCGTAAGAACAGCGAGCTTATGTCTGACATCAGTCGGTCAAGCAGTCAACTTGCTGCTGCTTCCCAACGTGCAGAGCTCCTGCAGAGTAACTTCAATATGCTCAAGAATGAGAATACCGAGATCCAGAAGCGCTATTCTGCTCTCTTCGAAAATGCCAACCGACAGGATCTCCGCACCCAGCAGGCTGCTGAAGACCTTGTGGAGGCTAAGGGTCTCGTTGAGAGCCTTCAGAGAGAAAATGCCAACCTGAAGGCCGAGAAGGACCTTTGGAAGAACATTGAGAAAAGACTCATCGACGACACCGAAAATCTGCGCAATGAACGTGGTCGTCTAGACTCATTGAATGCAAACCTCCAAACCATTCTCAACGAGCGTGAACACGCCGACTCCGAAAGCCGACGCCGACTCCAAGCCAGTGTCGAGTCGCTCGAAACCGAACTGCAATCGACCAAGCGCAAGCTCAATGCTGAAATGGAAGAATCCAAGAAGGCTAGCATGCGCCGGGAGTATGAACAGGAGACATCACAAAAACGGATTGATGATCTGGTCACCAGCCTGGGCGCAGTCCGCGAAGAGCTGGTTGCTGCCAAGACCACCCGGGATCACCTACAGTCCCGCGTGGATGAGCTTGCAGTCGAGCTCAAGAGTGCCGAAGAGCGTCTGCAGGTCATGAACTCGCGACCAAGCGTGTCAGCCGGTACCACCGAGGGAACTACCGAGGGACTGGAGTCTGGTGAAGGAAGCGGTCTTTCTCGCGAGCAGGAACTTTCGATTGAAGTTTCCGAACTGAAACGGGACCTGGAATTGGCCAAGGGTGAGCTAGAACACGCTAAGCAATTGGCCGAAGACTACCAGGCCATCAGTCAAGCCAGTGAAGAACGTCTGGAGTCCGCCACTGAGACACATGATCAATATCGTGAAGAGACCGATCGTCTTGTGGAGGAGAAGAACACGAAGATTCAGGACCTCGAGACTCGCATTGAGGAGATCTCAGCTGAACTGTCCGCCTCCAACACCGAAATGACCAAGCTCCGTGAAGAGCAAGCGGAGGCGACTCGCCGTCTGGACGAACAGAAGGCTAACTTCGAGTCGGAGATCACCCGTCTCAAGGCCGACAATGAACGACATGTCACCGCCGCGCAGTATCACCAGGAGGACCTGAATGCGCAGGCCGAAATCGCTAAGCATGCCCAGCAGAACTACGAGACCGAGCTCGTTAAGCACGCGGAGGCAGCCAAGAATTTACAGGCTGTCCGTGCAGAGAGCAACCAGCTCAGACTCGACATCGCTGAGCTGCGAACCAAATCCGAAGGCTACAAGGCCGATTTGTCTCAGAAGGAGGAAAGCTGGGCGGAGCAACGAGCCGCATACGAGGGTGAGCTCTCTGAATTACAGAAGCGTCGGGAGGAGGTCCTTCACCAAAATTCTGTGCTTCACTCCCAGCTCGAAAACATCACCAGCCAGATTTCGTCCTTGCAGCGGGACCGAATGAATGTTTCGGATGATGAGCAAGAGGGAGACCAGGCAGCCCCTAATCTCGAGGGCCTACAGGAGGTTATCAAATTCTTGCGTCGCGAGAAAGAAATTGTCGAGGTTCAGTACCACCTTTCGACCCAGGAAAGCAAGCGACTCAACCAGCAACTCGACTACACTCAATCGCAGCTCGATGAGACCCGTCTGAAGCTTGAGCAGCAGCGCCGTGCTGCGGCCGACAGCGACCACAACGCATTGAACCACAGCAAGCTGTTGGAGACCGTCAATGAGCTCAACGTTTTCCGTGAGAGCAACGCCACTCTCAGAAGCCAATTAAAACAAACCGAGACCGTGCGTGATCAAAAGATCGCCCGCGAGAATGAGCTGGTCCAGGAGATCGAACCCCTCAAGACCAGGATCCACGAGTTGGAGAGCCAGAGTGAAGCCAAGGATGGAGAAATGCAGCTTCTACAGGCCGATCGCGACCGATACCAGCAACGTATTCAGAACATCCTTCAAAAGTACGACCGTGTCGATCCTACTGAAATGCAAGAGCTGAAAGAGAAGCTCACGAACCTCGAGAACGAGAAGACCGAGGCCGTGTCCGAGCGGGAAGCTCTCCAGACTCAAATGGAGTCGCTTCAGGCTCAAATCGCTGCGTTCCCAGAGCAGCTTAAGCAGCATTCCGATGAACGTGCGCATGATTTGCGAACCAAGCTCACAGAGCAATTTAAGGCACGCTCTAAAGACCTCAGCGCGCGTGTTAAGGCCAAGCAAGATGAGCTCAATGTGGTATTGCAGGAGAAAGAGGTCATCCAAACGGAACTTCAGACTACAAAGAAGGAATTGGAGGAATTGAAGGCTAAGGTTGCGGAGGCGCCAGCCAACGTCTCACCTACTCCAGCCCCAGCCCCAGCCCCAGCCCCAGCTCCGGCTCAAGCTCAAGCTCCAGCTCCAGCTGCAGCTGAAGCTGCAGAAGAAACCCCTGTCAATGCTACCCCAGCTTCGCAATTCCCAACCGCAACGGTCGAGATCCCTGGTCCAGGTGACGCTCAAAAGATACAAGCCCTTGAACAGAAGATCCAGCGACTCGAGGCGGCTCTTGCCGAGAAGGATGGACTTCTGGCGACACAGGCCAGCGAACAAGATGCGAAGATCAAAGAACGCACTGATCGCCTTAAGGATATGTACAACACTAAACTGAACGAAGCCAAGGCTGCTCATCGTCAAGAAATTGAGAAGCTGTCCGCCGGTGAACGATCTATACCTGGAACCCCTGGTGCCGGAACACCTGGCGGGGCCCCGGATGCAACCCCTGCAACACCATCAAAGACGTTTGAGCTTGCTGGATTTACTCTTCCCGAGTTGACAGATGCTCAAGCAAGAGAGCTCGTCGCGAAACATGAGACTATTCGCACAATCGTCAGAAACAACATTCGCGGTGGGGTCGCTCGTGAGCAGCAAAAGCTTCAACAAGAAGCTCAAGCCTCCGGTGCTAACGAAGCTGCATTGGCTGGCCTGCGACAGAAGTCGGCTGACGAAAAGGAGGCCTTGATCAAGGCACATGAGAATGAAATCAAGGAGAAGGTCACCTCGGCGGTCGAACTTGTCGAGAAGAAAACGGCTGCCCGTCTCAGCATGCTTGACACAAGATTCCGAACTGCAAATGCCAAGATCGATGTGGTATCGAAGGCTGCCGCGGAAACCCCTCAAAAGCCCGTTGTGGAAGTATGGGAAATTGCAAAGACTGCGCGGCCTGCGCCGGTCGCGGTTCCAGCTGCTAAGCCGCCCGTACCAGGCGCAACCTCAGTTCAAACCGTTGCTCCCGCTCCGACTCTAGCGGCGCCGCAGGTCCCAGTTACAGCCACCTCGGACCCGGTCCCTGCACCAGGCCCAGCCCCTGCTCCTGTTCCTGCCTCCGCCCCTGTAACAGCAGCCCCGAATATCCCAACGGAGCAAATCGCACCTCCCACTGCGGCCTCGGAACATGCTGCCACGCAGCAGGGTGCGGCACAGCCCACAGCACCTGTCAATCCGTTTGGCCAAGTTCAGCAAACCGATCAAAACCAGCAGACCTCTTCTCTCCCTAGCAAACCTCCCGCTGGAAACCCACCTGGTCTGATGCGAGCTCTTCAATCTGGACTTCCTATTGCACGAGGCGGACGTGGCGGACGTGGTAGTGGCCAGCAGTTCGGCCATCAACAACATGACCAACAACAGCAGCAAGGCCAAGGTCAGAATCAGCGCGGCCCCGGTCTTCAGCGAGGTCGTGGTGGTCGTGGCGGACAAGGTCGCGGTGGTAACCAAAATCAGAATACCGCTGCCCAGGCTCAGAGTCCCACTGCCAACCGTGGCAACCTGAACGCCTCTGCTCGTCAGTTCATTCCAGGGGGCAACAAGCGCTCTCGTGATGACGGCCCCGACACTACCCCCGAGGGAGGAAGCGGCGGCAAGAGACAGAGAGGCGGTGGTGGCCCGCAGCCTCGTGGTGGAGGCTCTTCTTAAGCAGAAATTCTCGTTTTATGTTTTTCTATCCATTAATGTATTCTCGATTTGATTGACACATGCGGCGTGGGCCTGTTCATGAATAGGTTTCTATGTCTGCCTATGCCTTATGGCGCATTGCTTTTCATGTTTTAACTTGCTATGCAAAAGACAGTTTTGTTTCTTTTGTTCTGTATCTACCGAATGTGTGGCGTTCCTACGGGTTTCTATTCCTACTCCCAATTGATACTAAGGTTCAGTTGCAAGGTATCTCGTGCATTATCATTGTAACCACCCGCGATAGATTGATCAATTTAAACGAAAACTGGGGTATAAGCTGCTAGAAGACATGAACGTATCCAATAAGACAAATCTGCTTTGACACAAGATAGTAAACTCAAATAAAAAGACCTTGTAATCACTTCTTCCTCCCCCCAGCAGCAGGAATAAGCATTCTCCCAAGTACCTCCCTCTCCTTTTGCAGAACCATCAACCTCGCATCCTCAATGACCTTACCCGCAGGCGCAGGACCAGGAAGAGGCGACTGCGCAACCTGCGCCGCGGCCACAACAGCCGGACTCATCTCCTTCACACCACGAGCTCTCTTCCTCCGCATTCCCGGGCCCTGTCCGTATACAACAACCCACTCGGCGACGGACCCACCAGCGGCAATCTCACACCTTGAACACACCTTCGAGTGCGCGCCGATATCCGCGCCCCGGCGAATCGTTGCCAGAGCCTCGATCGTAGCAGAAGAATGAACATGAGCGCCGGGTTCGACAGTCGCCAACGGGCCGACAGTAACGAAGTATGAGATCCGCGTCGATATCTCTTTCCTAGGCTCGGGCGTGGACGCCCCAGACTCGGTGGGTGATGTGCTTGGTGGTCGAGATGGTGACGGCGAACGAGATGAGGTTGGCGGAGCGCCGATGACCGCTTTCTCGCAGATTATGCAGCCGTCGTCGACAAATATGGGGCCTTCGTATGCGTAGAATTTCGCACGCGGGTGGACGACTGTCCCTGCGCCGATGGTGACGAGGTATCGGCCTTGGAACACGACGGTGTCGGCGATTGTCGCTGTTGGGTCGGCTTTTAAGGGGGCTTTCGGTGGACCGGAGCTGTGGGAGGCGGATGAGGAGCGGTGGGTATTTGTTGGAGGTTTGAGGGTCGCCATTCTGGTGATCTTTGTGTTGGAGGAGGTGTGTTTTGGGAGATCTATGATCGCATTGTCTTCCTGTTTTGGAGCCAACTCGCGCCGCTTTTTGGGCTGCGTCACTTAGTCAGCTTCGCCCAGGCGCCCCTGAACGGCACCCATGGATGGATCTATCGATTTTTGTCGATGAATTTGAGGCAGTTTTGAACGTTACTCTATTCAAATTAACATGTAGCTGTATACCATAGAAATGCATCCGTCATATATTCCAAGCCGGGGTATCTAAAATCGAAAACCAAGTCTAAAGCACAACATCCCCCAATGTAGGAATCATTGGACAAGACAATCAAGGACCCTTATGGTTCCTCTGCGGTCTCCTTCTTAATACCATTGCGCTTCCTCCAAGCTCTAACGCCCCGGTCAACCTCGTCCCTGGTCATCCCATCGCGCACCAAGCAAAATGTGACACCTAACTCTGTCTCGACGTTCCGGTTCCGCGCCTCATCATCGAAGAACAACATATCCTCGTAAGCCACACTGCTCGTCTGCTGGATCCTCGAGAAATGCGATGTCTTATTCCCAGGGTAGATCTGGATGAAATCGAAGTAGTCGAGAGCACGGATAGACTTCGCGTTCGCGGCGGGGTTATCGGAGAAGGTGGGGATTATATGCAGGGATTTGAGCATGTCGCGCGCCAGATCGGGGGCCTGGGTTCGGGATGCAAGGGCCAGTGGAATCGAGCGATGTTTGCAGGCGTAAACTATAGATGAGACTGCCGGATAAAAGGCGAAGGACTCTCCCCATCTATTTGAGACAAGGAAGGCGGGGTTAGCAAGGGGAGTGGTAAAGGATGGAATGTCAATCGGGGGATTCGTCATACCGGTCTACAGCGCGCGAGTTGTTGTCGCGTGCCTTGACTGGTGCACTGACATGTGTGTCAACCCAGAACGGCCACAGTGTGTAATCCAGGTCGAAAGCGATCAGCTTTGGAAGTGGCAGGCCATCGGTGAATGTTTCTGGGGCCACGGAGGAATCCTCCAAAGGTTGTGTGTTTTGTCGCTTGGTTCGGACCATGTCTGGTATAAGGAAGACACGAAGAATCGAAAGGACTTTCGAACTTTGGAGGAATCGCAAAAGGAAATGGACCATGGATGCGATGGAGGATGACCCGAGGTTGGGATGGCACGTGAGATGCCGTACGGTGGAGGATTGCGGCCACACAGGGAATATTCCCTATCGACTGAAGCGATCGTCGACGTCCAGGATGCGACACAGGCACATTGATTGGAGCCAAGGTAATCGCATGCGCAGAATCTATGTGCCAGGAACCAGGCGACCCATAGGTGTTCGGACGAGGCAAAACGCTTGGGCATTGAGAACGAAACCTAGGATGTTTTGGAATTAGTAGACAATCATAACAATCATGTCATTGCCACTTAGTCGAGATTCAGCTAAAGATGCCCCAAATGCATACGGACGAGAGAGCACAAACCAGTACTGACAAAGGAATCCCGTGACAAGAAGATCAACGCAAGGGTATTAGATGTTAACTTTCTTCTCCAAACACCCGGCACAAGCCGAATGTTTAATGAAAAAAGAGGTCGCGTCGACTCGGGGTAGTGTAAGCCCAGTGACACAGTGCACCAAGGCATATGCAAGCACAGAGGCCATGTCGCGAGGTCCAAAGAGTGGAATAATCAGATATTCTGCTGAGCAGAACAATCAGGGATTAAGCTGATTAGAACAGGTACTACACTTGATCTGAGCCATACGGCAAAGAGAAGGTGGAGAGGAATAAAAAGAAAAGAGATCTTTAGGCTCGAAACTTCGTTTTATGCCCAAAAGGCGGTACGTCACTGGGGGGCAGTACCCCATAGGCGGTGCGGTGCGACGCAAACAAGATGGATCCGCAGTGGGCCTTTGGCGGTGCGATCCGACGACGGCCCGGCGCCGTCCCGTCCCGTCCCGGCCCGCTCCACACAACCCAACCCCACAGCCTCGTATTCGTATTCGGATTAGTGTGCAGGTATGTTGTATGACTTACCAACCACATGTGTGGGCGTTGTTAAAAAGAATCCGTGGAAATGTCAAAATGTGCGGGATAGTCTTGATAGCGCTAAACCATCACGTTACGAAGTCCAACAGTTGCCAGTAGATCCAGGACACTATGGTAGAAAAGGTCATCTACATTGGAAAAGTCTGAGTGTATGTATGGGACTGAAGAAATCGAAGAAGCTAAGGTGACGTGACTTGGGCACTGAACTATGGGATTAGACAAGCTTTCTTCTCCAAACACCCGGACAAGCCGAATGTTTAATGAAAAAAGAGGTCGCGTCGACTGGGGGTAGTGTAAGCCCAGTGACACAGTGGAACGAGGCATATGCAAGCACAGAGGCCAAGTCGCAGGGTCCAAAGATTGAAATAACGACGGTCTGCTCTGGTCAGACCCCCGATGGAGTAGGTGATTTGGGGAAGAAGGGGGGGGGGCTACTCCACCTTTTGTCTGGGAAGGGGAAAAAGAAAGAAGAAGAGGATTCCGGGGGAGATGCCTCGCTTTATACTTTTTCAACTCTTATCGATAAGGTTCCAACCGGATCTATAGCTTTGCCGGAATCCGAAATGACGGTGGGTGTTTCGAAGGCCGCAGTGGCCAAGGCGGTCCACGTGGCGGTCTATCCGCTCCAGGGCTCCGTTCAGGTCCCTTATCCACCGTGCCGGCAGGCGGTCCATGTGGCGGTCTATCCGCTCCGTTCAGGTCCCTCCTTCACCGTGCCGTGCAGGCCTTCGTTGCTTCTTCGCTATCAAGCTATATCAGAGAGATTCCTGGCAGTAGTGATCAATCATACTCATAATAGACACAGTTGTTTCATAAATTTGCTGACCCCATCAACAGCTCATACACATTGAACAACTTGACTATGTCTCCAACTGTACATGTCATTTCAAGGTAAGCACCTCCATGTGATCTGTGATCTGTAGTAGTACCGGCAATCCAAGGCAGGCCAGGGGCTTTGTCTGTTTTCAACATCATGATCGAACTACTGCCATGGAACCCCCTAATATAGCTTTATGGGGACAAAGAAACAAAGGCCTGCCACACACAAAGGACCCCAATGGAGCAAGCAATGGTATGGCAAACTGCATGGCAAACTGCATGGCAGCGATATCTACTTAAATGGTTCAGTAATTGATATTACGCCAGGACTTCAACATAAAGCCTAACTCAGCATTTCTCTTTGCCAAGAGCCCAGATCCATGGACGCTAGCCAAGACTGCTGACGCAGATTGCTTACGCTTTTGCATCGTGTTGCAGGCATTTCAGTTCACGCTTCTTCCAATCAATAAAAGTCTGGCTTAGTTGCTCCTTTTGGTATTCTATACCAGGACTAGGGGATGAGGGTGGGGTCCTTAAAGGGTCTCTATTCCAAGTATGAAGATATTAGACAACTCTTAATCTGTTACTAGTACTACCCAGTAGTACCTTGGAATAGGTCTAATTTATCCTATACATACAGTATAGTTCCATTGGCAGTATATTTACAAACTAACACTCCTTATACATCCGACTATATCCTCATTTGTCAAATCCCAACTATTCTTTCTTCTGCAACACCGTGCCAATCGCACCAACATAGCTACGTAGTGTTGTTTCATATCCTTTGCATGAGCAGGACATCCAACGGATACCTAACTTCTAGTTTCTAATAAGTGGTGGAAAATCTTGTAACGACTGGTGCACAAACACTGGGTGGTGTTGGTACCCTTCACACGGTTATATAGAGGTACTATTTGACCACTGGATAGCCTGTTTCACTAACTGTTTGAATGACATAGTATCCTCTCAATAACCAGCGGAACCCTCACATAAGATTATCTGTCCTTGGATACAGATCTATAATAGCTATCTTTCTAGTCACACCAACTAGCATTCACGCGATGAGTCTGTTTTATAATGCACAAAATTCTTGGTTGTATGTCAATAGAAATGTAAATTATATGTTTTATTGTTTGATCTGCCTTTCCAGTACTCTAGCTATAAAACTGACAATGGGAGGAGGCCTCCAAAAAGCCATCGTAGTGTTCACCTCAGACTTAATTGTATAGACCGTATAATCAAGTATCCTGGAAAACATATTGAAAGGCTTGTTGCTAGGAGAGGTCTGGTAGGTGGGAGACATGGGAGTGTATAGGCAACACGAATGGGTAAAAGAGTTGAGAGATCTGGGCTTTTTATTGTTGGGGTTGGCAAATAGGTCATTGTCTCTGAAGACGGGCTCGCTAGGCAACGGCGTTACATATGAAGTTGACAGATGTAAATGAGAAATACGTAGAAAGAATGTAACACAAGATCCCTGAGATTGGCACTATTGAGCGGAATGGAATAATTGACAATTCGGATATGAGACAGTACATCATTTGGGACCTCGATCACGGCGGCCAACGGAGACTGTCTCTTGTGTTCTACGGTGGCCTGCATATCCTGGCCAGTCTAGGACATGCAGCCCCCTTGAACCTGTCCCATCCACTGGGGCTGGACCTGAAGATATAATGCAAAAATAATAATCAACTTCCTCTCAATGTTGACCTTCGAGTAGAAGGGAATAGCTGGACTTGTGGACCTTCTGAAGCCGACGTTGTAAGTGTAAACTGCGACGATCATATAAAGACTCTGGTGAACGACGTAAGCTTTTGCCACGGTGCTAGTGTAGAGCTTGGGGAGGTGACATATGAATTGCATAGCGAATGTTCGGGAGGCGGAGAGTTCTACGGGTTCACGAGCTGGCGGGGTTTCAAAAGCTGCCTCGGCATATTTGGCACCAATGAACCTGAAGAATTGAGGGTCATTGATCAGACACGTTCTTAAGTGTGGTGAATGAAAAGGTGAAGGTATCCGGTGGAGATTGGACCGAGTCTGAGACGCGTCGCACTTGTAGGTTGGTCATAACGCGTCAACGAGACAGGATAGCAATTTTCTTCTCCAAACACCCGGACAAGCCGAATAATTGATGAAAAAAAGGGAAGGAGTCGCATCAACTGGGGGTAGTGTCAGCCCAGTGACACAGTGCAACGAGGCATATGCAAGCATAGAGGCCAAGTCGCAAGGTCCAAAGATTGGAATAATCAGATGTTCTGCTGAGCAGAACAATCAGCGATTAAGCTGATTAGAACAGGTACTACACTTGATCTTAGCCAGTAGGCAAAGAGAAGTTGGGGGAAAAAAGAAGAGCAAGAGGTCCGGGGGCTCGAGCTCCCCTTTATACCCCAAAGGCGGTGCACTTGAACAGGCAGGTTCGGGCGGTGGGTTACCGAGGACGGGCCGAGCCGAACCGAGGACGGGCCGAGCCAGAGCCGATTCTAGCCGAATTGTTCTGCCCACATACTTCACCGCCTACCTAAAATGCGTGACAAAGAATACCTAGGTAATGCTAACATAGTAAGCGCAACTCCAATAGAGCGCTTCTATGAGAAGCCGTAGCATCGGCTAGATACTATTGTCAGTGAATAGGATAAATTCATTGAGGTTTTTCGCACGCCTACATGTATATTATAGGTCCTAAATATACCACCAATATCCCAAAAGGCAACTTCAAGCATCTCAAATTCTACATGTTTTACATATTTACATTGCCAGGAACATATGTCTCGCAACTGGAATGAAACAGCAGAAAACTTTATTTCTGCAGTATCTCCACATTCCGTGCTTGAATCAGCATTTATGGGGAACATAGACATGACTGCAGGAGATGAAATCCTTAGCCTTTAGAATTAGAATACGCACATGGCATCTTACGTCATTTCGAAGACAACACTACATATAAGAAATAACCAAATACCTTTTTGGCGCACTACAAAAACTACCCGTCAGTCTTTTACGGGGGCATACATGCAAGGGGAATGGGAATTTGCTACCGCAATGTGCCCCTCCGCAACATATCGCAAGGCTCCAATCGAAGAAATAAACATTCACAGATCATCCCCTCGACCGGCTTCGGCTCAGCGTGCTCATTTGAGCGATCCCTCCCCCGATCGACTGTCCATTCCTCGACTTCCGTCTGGCTGAAAAACATGGCAAGCGTCGCAGCATTGTTGTCTAGCCGTGTCCCTCCGCTCCTTTGTGCCCGGCTCCACAATATGACGCTCGATTCAACGAGAAGGAAATATTATCAGGGGACAAGATGTGTAACGCAAATCACGGTCAAATATCTGAGGTGTTGATGGATTGCGAACAAGGTGGGATGAAAAAGCCACGGCCGGCCGAGAGCCTTTCGAAACGAAGAGATGACAAACAAAGGGAAAATTGACAACATTGAACGTAGTGATATATGTCCAATGCATAGAGAACAAATTGAAAGATTCCATTGAGGGAAAGCATCCAAAGCCTACCAAAAAAAGGCCGGTCCTACTATACCGGAATATGTACTAGTGCTAAGCATTGCCCCAAGGCACAATTCAGAACAGCAATTCCGTAATGGATGCTTGAGTTTGACTAGCTAGATCCCAAGAAGTTGTTCACACTGCCTGTGCTTCATACCTTGGCGGAGGATCCTCAATAAGATCAAAAGGATTGTCGAGGTTAAGGTGTATGAGCCCCAGCAACGAGGCATGCCGGATCCTTTTGAAATACCCCCGGTCAACACTAAGATCGAACATCTTCTCAACTCGCGCCTTTTGCTCGGAGCTGAGCTCAAATCCACGAGCTTTCTCACAACAGTGACATTCCACAGTGCAATGACCGGCTGCGAACTTCCGTTTTGGTAGATGGCGATTGAAACAGCACCCGCAGTCCCTGCCACAGCATCCTCCCCTCCCGGCACAATCTTCGCGTAGCACGCAATGCATATACCACTTTGGGTGTGATCGCCATAACCTCATTCCTCGAGCTAACGGGCCTTCTATTAATGAACCTTTAATCGACCACCATTTCCGCTCCAGCATCCAATATTTCTCATTCAGCATTGTGACCTCCGCGCGTAAGCCTTGGATTATTTCTGTGGGAGCGGAACTTCCATCGGTGGTGGGTTGCTTTTGATAGATTGCGAGTTTCTCTTTAAGGGCAACCTCCCGCTGAGCAGTTTCTCGAAGTTTGACTTCCGTCCGGAGTAGTTCATGGATATTGAAAGGTTCGGTATTTTCGGATTCTTCCTCACGCCAGAGATCCCAGCGTTCTTGCTGAAGGGTGTTGATCTGTCCAGACTCCTGTAGAGCCCTCTCGCGGGGAAGTATATCGGTCATACTGAATATTTGATGGAGCAGATCACTGCGAATATCCTTTAGAATGCGAATTCGGGTTAGGCTTGTTTGATGGTGGTGTGGGTAGAATCAAGTTGAGTCTTTAGGGGTGAAAAGCAGTCAGCTTTCAACATCCGCATCCCGAAAAGGAAATCACTAATGTCCCCGAGCTTAACCTAAATGGACTAAACCACGTTCGGAGAAATATGTACATATTGTACAGCCTTTTCATTCTCATCTCAATTGTAGATCTTAATAGGTCATGAGGCCAGGGACTCAGTATTGATCCGACCTCACCATCGATCAATATCCTCGATGTGCACCCCAACACATATTATTGTAGGGTCGAACGGTCGACGTGCAAAGGGGTTAGTGCCAAGCCCAGCATCTCTCTACAACAAACTACTCGGGACCTCGGTCTAGCGAGGCTTACAACTCACCCCCACCAAGCCCGGAGAATTGCCTAAATAGCTTTAGGTCTACAGCTTGTTGCTAGGCCTGTAAGGGATGAGAGGCAGGGTCTCTACGCAGATTTCTGCCGGGTGATTGTCATCCTATCATCGTCAACAAAGATTAGACCACTTTAGTCTGGACCTTGGTGGTTTACTACCTTGCTTGTTGTTGTCGATCCCACGAGCAGAGATTTCATACACTCTCACATCTCTGTATGTGCAAATCCATGCAGAGCCTACATTTAGGTCCGCCATCTATTTACATCCTTACAATTTCGAATCTTTCACTTTTTCGTCGCTTTCACTGTCTCTTCTTACGAGACAGCCGTACTTCAGAACCCGAGGAAGGGGGACGCCGGTCCCATCTGAGATCCGTATCTCTCACGGTCAGCATCTCAGTCATCGAGATCAACGTTCTTTTACCAATATCTCACGCTGAGACTTTCAACGTCTCATTGAACCCCGCGTTCACCGGAGACCAGCATTGTCTCCATCCTCATATACAGTCTTCCATGGTGAGGTATGCTGCATAGTCTGGATCCTGCCTTGGTCTCCGATATCTGGATCCTGAGATGATATTTGCAGTGTTAATACCATCCACCTGTATCGATGGCGAGGATCGAAGAAAAACAAGCGGACCGGGCATGGAGTCCAATACGGCAAGGGCATCAATTTCCAACATTAGCTCTTGAAGTCGGATATTCGCAGACCGCTGAAAAATGCGAAGAGACATTGCTCGGTGCGTGAATTAAACGGACGGATGAGAATGGGCATCACTATCGATATCGAACGAGGTCTAGGAAATATCGAAAATCAAATCTTAGGTTCCTACAATGTCATTCCCACAGCATGCTCAAGTTGTGTAGAAGATGACAAAAAGAGGGGGAAATGGCTAGGAACCCGCCACCTAGGGCGGAGATTTGATTATTCCACTTTAGTTTTTGTTATTGAATGACCCACGAGAAGGAGAGGGGATTATGTTGCTCCACGAATTTGCAGAGCTTATCTGGACTGCAATTGAGGAGGGAAACGCCTAGCCCTGGAAGACATCCTATGTAGCTTCAGGTCAGCATTGCCTTCTTCCATTTCCTTGCTGGCGTGCGGACTGGTATTTGATGCATTCATACCTGTAAGATGGTCTGGCTGGCCTATTCAAGGCTTGAAGATTCCATCATCGATATTTTTATCAAAGGAAGTTACACTTTTGGGAAAGAGCGGCTTTGGTCCTCGAATCAGCAACCTGTCTTGAACAACGAATGTATCAACTTATTACTCTGAGTAGAAATTGCTAAAAATACGATATAGCGCACTGGTGACTATACACCGCTGTAACTCCGAGCTATTTCCAATTGCCACCTGTAAGAATCTGATGACATAGTTCTCCTTCCAGGCGAGAGAAGAGAGAAATTTCAATGATCCTCCAACTCTGCTGGATCTAGCTGTAGATCCACAAGATGCGAGGGAATAACCCATGGCTCTTTGCGATAAGTGAATCTGTGAGCAAAATACAAAATAAAAAATGCCGGTAAACCTAAGTATGCGGATATGAATGAAGGGATCGACCATTCGGACGGGAAAAACACTGTAAAACCATTCAGAAGACACAAAATGCTAAAACAAATGAGCGTAATCCATGACGAGTATGGCTGAAGCGGGGATCTCTGCGTGAGCCCTGACTTGGGAATCCCTTGCACCTCACAGGCTCTTCGAAACCGAAGATATGTAATAGAGCAACAGACCCAGGACAAGAACCCGCCAGTATTGACTAAGTTCAATAGCCAGTTCAAGATAGCCGCCGAGGAAGAGTTGAGTGTCAAATAGGCCAGAAGAGAGACACAAGCCGTTGCCCCCACAGCGTAGATGGGCACTCCCTTTGCAGTGCAACGTTGAAAGATTCGAGGCGCGTTACCCTCCATGGCCATGGAGTGAAGACATCGGCTGGAGAGGTAAAGAAACGCGTTGCCCGTTGACCAAGCGGCGATGAGTGCCACGGCGTTAATGACGCTGTCCAGGCCGCCTATTCCAGCTTGACGGATATCCGCAACCCACGGTGAGGATGCAGCATCACTTCCGCTCGTGAGGGTGGGGGCATTAGAGGGACAGATAACCGAGATGCCGACGACGCTGCCAACGAAAAGAACAACCAGGCGCCAGGTGAAATGCTTCGCAACCCTTGGTACATTTTTCCTCGGCTCTTTGATCTCGGCTGCTGTTCCAACCACCATCTCGGGTGTAAAGGTGAAGGGCATGATGCTGCTGATGACAGTCGCGATAGCGGCAATGAGCCTGCCAGCGTCACCTTCCAGGATCAAAGTGTTTGCGGCACCAGGGTCTTTCCAGTAGTGGAACCCGAGTCTATTCCTGTCAGGACCTCCACCCCAGAACAAGATAAATGACAGAAGAAGCAGGCCGATGATGGTAGCCAGTTTGACACCAGTGAAGATGAATTCCGCTTCGCCGTAGAATCGTACCGGCAAGACATTAAGAATGACCAACAAGACTAGCAGAATGGTGATCCAAACCGCGCTGTTGATACCGGGTTGCCAAAAGTCTATGAGGATAGCGCACGCCGTGAGTTCGAAGGGAACCAGTATGGCGAAAGAATAGACGTAAAGCCAGCCCATGGCAAACCCAAGACTCCTGGACACAAAGCGGCCGCCGTACCGACTCATAGAGCCTCCGCGAACGGGGAGAAACGTGGCCATCTCGGTAACTCCCGTAAGGATGAAGTACACCAAGATAGACGCAAAGACGTAGCTCCCGACGAGGAATGCTGGTCCACCGGTTGCAAGAGCCTTGCCAGTGGTAATGAAAAGGCCAGTACCAACAGTGCCACCCCAGGCGATGAAGAGCGCATGGCGTGCATTGAGATCTCGTTTGGTAGACGGGTGGAGCGGCTCCTCTACAGCAAATGAATCGGCTCTCTGGTTTGTCTGATAGTCATGCTTTTCTTGGTTGTACTTTTCCTTTGGTAATATATTATTCATGGTATTCAATATTGTTGATCTGAAGTGGGGGTGATGTGGGCTGGATATAACTACATATGCACCTAGGTTGGTTTACACCACATAAGGGTTCATGCTCCAGGTTCATGCTTATCTACAAGCCTTCTGCTGGATGGATTTACGTACCTTGGACTACATTGGATCGCCCTTATCGACCTTGATCCACAATACGAGATACCAATATCGGACGAATAATCGGTCGTCGGACATGCCGATCGTGTCGGAAAGAAACTGCCGCGGGAACTTGGTATCTGCCATGGTAAAGGGAATGTACTACGATATTCATGCAAATCCCCGATAAGACGCAGTTACTAGCGGAAGCCTTATCTAGTCGGCAGTACCGCTGCGACTAGTCTTGAGAGGGGTAAATAATGAAAATACCTCGACGCCGTCGGATCATCCGCTCACCACTCGAAAGCATCGTCACGTTGCTTATTCCAGAATTGAGGGGAGGTGTGGAGTCCTACCCGGACGAAGCAGCATAAGGAAGCATCCATTCGATTTCGTGATAGTTGTTAAGGATGGATCATTCCGACAACCTGTGGAACTTCGACCATCACTAACGACACATTCTCCACTGCCCCAAGTCTCACAAGTCAACACTTATTATTCTCACTTATTATGGATGCTAAGGCCTATGAAGGCAGCTATTGGCTGAGCTATCAATGGCACCAACTCAAGGAACAGGAGCATGCTAGACCAGTTTTGACGGCGGTTGTGGTGGTGCTCCTCACCTATTTGCTTTACACTGTAAGTTGTGCTTGTGACCAAACGGGCGGCATTGCCATTGCTAGTTTCTTATCAATGTTTCTTGGCTGACAATATCGACAGTTTATGTATACCACCGACATTCCTCACATCAAGGGTATGCCGGAGATCCCTGGTGCTGTTCCTATGTTTGGACATCTTCTCAAGCTCGGTGAGGATCATGCTACTGTTTGCGAGAAATGGTGGCGCCAGTACAACCACTCTGTCTTCCAGATCAAGCTGGGGAATACGAGGGCCGTCGTTGTCAACTCATTTGATGACTGCAAGAAGATGCTCCTCGGCAGCCAGAATGCAGTTATTGACCGCCCTAAGCTCTACACCTTCCACGGCGTCATCAGCAGCACCCAGGGCTTTACCATTGGATCTTCGCCCTGGGATGAGTCCTGCAAAAAGAAGCGCAAGGCTGCCGGTACTGCTCTGGGTCGGCCTGCCTTGAGGAACTACTACCCCATGTTTGACCTGGAGAGCTACTGCATCCTACGAGATATGAAAAAGGACAGCCGCAACGGTCAGATCGAGATTGACATTCGCCCTTATATCCAGCGTTACGCACTCAACACCACCCTGACGCTCTGCTACGGTATCCGTATGGACGCTGTCTACGACGAACTGCTCCGTGAGATTCTCCATGTGGGATCGTCTATTTCCCTATTACGTAGCGCCTCGGAGAACCTGCAGGATTACATCCCGGCACTTCGTTACCTTCCCAACAACGAGAAGGATACCCGTTCAAAGGATCTTCGTCAGCGACGTGACACCTATCTGGACCTCCTCTTGAACAAGGTCCGCGAGATGATCAAGAACGGTACGGATAAGCCTTGCATCTCTGCTGCTATCCTTAAGGATCAGGAGACGAAGCTCTCTGGTGTCGAAGTCTCTTCGATCTGCTTGTCTCTCGTGTCCGGTGGCTTTGAGACTATTCCCGGGACTTTAACCTCCTGCATTGGATCTCTCTCAACCGAGCAAGGACAGGCATGGCAGGACCGGGCCTACGAGGACATCAAGCGACACTACCCTGACGACCGCGATGCCTGGACTAGCTGCTTCAAAGAGGAGACAATTCCCTACATCAATGCCATTGTTAAGGAGGCTGGCCGATACTACACCGTCAGCTCCATGAGTCTTCCCCGCAAGACTGTCTCCGAGGTCAACTGGAATGGTGCCATCATCCCTCCTAAGACTATGATCTTGATCAATGCCCAAGCGGGTAACCATGGTAAGTGGCCCGCTGAAATCGTTGTCCTGGCTATATTGCAAGCGCTGACGCGTACAGATGTCGATCATTTCGGACCTGATGCTGGAAGCTTCAACCCGGAGCGGTGGCTCAAGACCCTCAACCCTCCCACCGAGGCTGAGAGCACTGGCTTGGGTCATTTGAGCTTCGGTACTGGTTCCCGTGCTTGTTCGGGCCAGTACCTCGCCTCTCGCCTCTTGTACTCCGCGTTGGTGAGGATTTTGTTGTCCTACAAGATCGTCGCGAGTAAGGAGAGCCCGCCAAACACTGACTATGTCGAGTATAACCAGTTCAAGACGGCGCTGGTTGCTATTCCAAAGGAATTCAAGGTCAAGCTCGTTCCCCGTGACGCGGCCATGACGTCCGAGTGCTTGGATGTCGCTGAGCAGAGGACCCGCGAGCACTACAAGGAGTAATCCTGTTTTCGATACTGTTGTCGGTGTGTACTCGAAGCCTTTTAGTGTACCTAATGTATTTCAGGATATGCGGGAGCCAACATAGGAACAGTTACATCGCTAATGGAGCGTGCTCTGACGCATGTCACTTGGTGTGAAAGCTGTTTCCTATAGTCTTTACTGTCCATGTTAGAAATTAACAGGTATACCACGGCACCTATTCTATTCTTTAATATTGGTACATCTCTTAAACAAAGCAATGTATATCTGGGGACTGTTGGATGTCCCAGTATTGTGTTGGCTGCTCGGGGGCGTCCAGATGAACAGGTTGTTAAACAACAGCGACTGTAAGCACTATGTGTGATCGACACCTTTTCGATAATAATCTAAAGGGTGGCTGCTTGCCAAGACAGTACATCTGCCGACATGGAAGAAGAATATCGACAAGGACGACAGGATCCTGGCATGCATCGACCTGCATCAAGGCCGAGACGAAATCCGAGTAATACGGCATAACGAGAACGAGATTACGAGATCAGGCTAGCCAGTCGACGTCAATGTATTGCGTAGGGATAGCGCGAAATGGTCATACTACCCCAGAGTCGAATTCCCGACGACTCATCGGGCAGTCCGACGGGGAATATAGGTAGCGCTTACCAATGCCCTATTGAAGTAGCCCAAACGTCGTGGTTCTTTACGTCGTCTACGAAGGCACCAGCACAACCATCCATTACCTTGTCGATATGTCTTCTCTTCTTACTGATAGTTTGTTCGGGGTTAAGGGGTACGTTGCAGTTGTGACAGGAGGCGCCAGTGGCCTCGGCTTTATGATTGCCAGGGTGGGTGCATCGTCTTAGCTGGCTTGAAATTGCAGCTCCATATACTGTTATGGTCCTTAACAGCTGACTTTGTAGTAACAGGGGCTTGTGACAAATGGCGCCAAGGTATACCTCGTTGACTTACCAAGCGTGTCCACTGACAAGAGCGTGGCGGAACTCAACGAACTCGGTAGGGAAGCTGGAGGATCTGCACATGGGTAAGTTCGGATAATAACGAACTCAACGTGTAAAAAAGAAAAGCCCCCAGGCTATTCTAATGTGAATTCCAGAATGCCTTGCAATGTTTCTGACAAGGACGCCATCCAAAA
The DNA here is from genome assembly GCF_028828025.1 of Penicillium rubens. Classification (NCBI taxonomy): domain Eukaryota; kingdom Fungi; phylum Ascomycota; class Eurotiomycetes; order Eurotiales; family Aspergillaceae; genus Penicillium; species Penicillium rubens. Next base: position 9,347,304 of record NW_026890600.1, read on the forward strand.
TATTGCCGGTCAGATTGGCCAGCAAGAAAAGCACGTTGACATGTTAATTTCCAACGCCGGCATCAGACGCGACCCCCCTGTCCAATGCAACGTGCTCAAGGCATCCTTATCCCAGCTGCAAACTTCCATGTGGTCCTCACGACACTCGGACTGGGATGATACATTTCGCGTCAACACAACTGCCCACTACTTCCTTTCCGTGGCTTTCCTCCCATTGCTAGAGGCGGCCTCGCGGCTGGAATTGCCCGATGGCAAGCTCGGGCGAAATGGGGGTCGCGGAGTGGTTGTTATAACGAGTTCATGCGCAAGCATGCACAACGTGACGAACGTGGACCTAACGAGTTATGCGACGAGCAAAGCTGCAACTGATCACCTGGTTAAGCTGCTGGCAGCCAAGTTCAGCCGCTTCTATGTACGAGTGGTGGGGATTAACCCAGGCTGTGAGTTAAATCGGGCGTTGTAATAACCCACATAGATCGACCCAGTTTCTGATTGATACAGTTGTTCCAAGCAACATGAACCCTGTTGGAGAGGAAGGCAACCTCTTCAGCGCCCTTTTCGACAAGGTACCTGCCAAGAGAGCAGGAAACGAGGATGACATTGCTGGCACTGTCTTGTACCTCGTCAGCCGTGCGGGAGTAAGTCTAAGCAGCCTCTTTGAAGTTTTCCTATTCCCACTTGCTGTGGGGGAATACTGACAATTTCGTGTTCAGGCCTATGTGGATGGAATATCACTTTGTGTTGACGGAGGCCGCATTCTGCTTGCCAATGGTCAAGAATGAAGGGATATAGCATTTAGAGAAAGAAATTATTGGCAAGATCAGGACATGTATCAGTCGAACCAGCATGTTGCATGCAATTTAGTACATGGGATTAATACCTATCCAATGTGGACTTTTCTCTCAACTTATCTGTTAGTGCGGGCCTGGGCTATAGCTTGCAAAATCCCGTCGGATCGGCCGACATGCCCAAGACATAAATGGGTTGCTAGAGTGAACACTACTCCTTTAAGAACCACCTCAAGGCCGTGACCAAAGCGGAAACCATAATACCCTGAGGCAATAGCACCTCCTCTCTCAGCTCGAGCAAATCATCGCCATGTCTGTCGTATCAATCTCAGATGGTGTAGGGTAAGCAACCCCTGTACATGAACTTGGATCATCTCGACACCTAACAAGCGACATAGCTCCAACATAAGCGAGACAGATCTACGGTATTTCGCAGCCCGGCTTCACGTTGAGACTCTGGATAACCAAGACGCGGAGGATTACCTTACTCTGTTGCGGTCGCTTGAGACAGTCTTGAGAAGCATCGACAATGCATCCGACTACATTCCGCCAGATTTGCTTCCTCAGGAGACGCTGGAAAATCGCAAATTCGTGAAACCAGCACCAGAAGATAATCCATTTAACGGCTGGAGCCACCAATGTGATCTAAGATCTGCGGTTCCAGCTAGCAACTTATTACGTGGACGTACAGTTGCCATCAAGGACAACATATCTGTCGGAGGGCTGCCGACCACGCTTGGCATGCCCCAGACATTGTTCCATCAGGAAGACGGGTATCCCATCTCCCCTATTGATGCAGTCGTGGTGTCTCGGATTCTCAGAGCCGGCGGCATTATCAAAGGGACGTCGACTTGCGAAAGCTTCTGTGCGTCTCCCCTGTCCTTCACCTCAGCGACAGGGCCAGTTCATAATCCGCTCTTGCACAACTACACCGCTGGTGGAAGCAGCAGTGGCTCTGCAGTTCTAGTTGCGGCTCATCGTCTGGCATTAAAAAGGAGCGACTCGTCGACGGGTCACACTGTGGAGTTGTCTATCGGCACCGACCAGGCTGGGTCGGTGCGAATCCCGGCCTCTTACAACGGTCTCTACGGGTTGAAGCCAACCTTTGGTCTGGTTCCGTACACTGGCGCAGGGTCAATGTCGCCGATGATTGATCACCTGGGTCCGCTGGCGGCCGAGCTTGAAGATGTCGCCGCGCTGTTGGAGGTCATGGCAGGCTACGATGGCTACGACCCTCGGATGACCCCTGAAACTCCCTTAGTACATCAAGTAAAGCCTTACCTGAAACTGCTGCTCCAGGCGAGACAAGAGATGCGGTCTACATCGAGACCTGGTCAGAAGCTGAGGGTTGGCCTTCTGGAGGAATCCTTCCACATGCCCGGAGTTGCTGCCGACGTTCGAGACATCGTCTACAAAGCAGCAACGCAATACTTCGAAGCTGTCGGGGCCTCTGTCGTCGAGGTATCTGTTCCAATGCATCAACAAGGTCCAGCAGTCTGGACAGCTGCAACCCGGCCGTCCATGTCCAGTTATCTGTGCCAGGGAAGCCCTTCTGGTCACCTGTCTTTCCTTTCGCCGCATACGCAGATCAAATGGCCTCCGTCCCAGGAGACATACGACACGCTGACATGCAGCAACCCAGCTGTAGTTAACATCATGCTGAGTGAGAAGTTTTCTAGGGAGGCGTGCAAGGGAGGCCTGGAGGCAAAGGCCCATCGCCTGGTCTTTGCACTCAGAGCTGCCTACGATGCCGCCCTGCAGCATGTTGACATTCTCGTCACGCCGTGTGCGCCTACAGTTGCGATGCCTCACCCGAATCCGAAAGGTCGCGACGGGAGAAGGGCCTCGATCCTAGATAGACTTGGTGCCGCTGTTGGCTTGACCAGCAACACTTGTCCCTTCAATGTTACGGGTCACCCCGGGATGAATGTGCATTGTGGCTTTTCCACGACCGAAGGCCATCCAGGTGTCCCGCTACCCGTTGGTATGCAGATTGTCGCAAGGCATTGGGCTGATGAACAGCTCATTGAAGCCGCGGCTTTGTTTGAACGCGGCCGAGAGATACTTGAGAGCACGGGTGGTGGCAGCGAATGATATCTCGTTGACTTTCTTGGCCTATCCTGGTCTATATACTTAAATGATACTTTTTCAAGCTCATATCAGAAATATGTCGTCCAAGTCTTCCTTTATCACTGCTTCTTCAAAAAGCCAGCTATCGCCTGATCCATAAAAGCTTTGTCCTCGGCGTTATAACCCAATCCAGCCAAATGGCCCCATGCAGATGGTATAACCCTGAACGTAGAGCGAGGAATCGCATGTGCCTCCTTCTCCGATGCTTCCCATCGAAAGTACTGATCTGTTGAACAAGGCATCACCAGGACACTTGCTTTGACCCGTGACAGCGTTTCTTGTAAAGATGCATCTCCCGAGATCGAAGTGACATCTCCTCTCTGCCACACGCCTACCATGGCGAGCAAGTCATCAGGATTCCAATTGTAGTAATTGTTCCCAGCTGCATCCTTATCCCAGTCTGCCAACATCTCATATCCCATGGACTTGTACATCTCCTTCTCAAACCATTCGGGGCTTGTCAACCAAGCCGAGTATGCTTTGCCAAAAGCCCGCAGCCCGGCCGATGCCTGTGAGGAGGCTCCGTTGTTTTCTCCCTTTTTGTAATCGACGGAATACTCCAGTGCAGCCTTCGGTCCCTCGAGAAACTGGTAATTGTGACGGCTGGTACGAGCCGACGAGCAGATTATGACCGCGTTCCGGACTAGCTCGGGGTACATCAGGGTCCAGTAGTACGAACACTGTCCTCCCATAGAGAAACCAACCACCACATCAATAGCTCGGATGTTGAGATATGATTTTATCAGCTGGTGCTGAGCACGAACGCAGTCTTGGTAGTTCAGCGACGGGGGGAAGTTGGTCATGTTGGATGGACTCGAAGACTCGCCATTTCCAAACAAAGCCACCACAATGACTCTGTAGTCTTTGAGGGCGCCATTGCTGAAGGTCAGGGTTGTCGCAAGCCGGCCGCGAAAACAGGTCGGAATAAGGGCTGCCTTGTCTGCAGTTGGATTGATGTCGAGGTAGGCTAGCTGGATCGACGTCGGGCCGGTTCCATCCTCGAAAGTGAAGTCGTGGATGTGATAGTACTGGACTATAGGTTCTGACATGGTGGCTTAACGTGGTGTAGCTGGTGTTCCAGTGTTTGTGAAGCGAGCTTATATAGTATGGTCTCAGAGATTCACTCCAGGATGTGGTCAGTCGGAACGTCCGATGGATATTTTGTGGGCCAGGCGTCGCATGATACGAAGCATGAAATCGTAGGAAGAAATCTTTAGAATTATTCTCCTGGCCGTGGTGATGTAGGATGGTTATAGGATTGAATTTGAAAGTGACTATACTATATCCCGTGAATTTTTGCGTCCACTCACAGCTTTTATGAAGGCTAGTGACTCGTTGTAGTGAGAGTTAATGTTATGCTGAGATGATATGTCCATGGGCTATGCCCTCCAGCTATGCCATCGAATCCACCTGGGCAGGTTATGAATGTCAGAAGCAAGACGACACATTTTTTGCAAATAGAGTCCTCAGTGTGGCTTTGGAAGCCTGAATCTATGATATTTATGCAATAATGTAGCACATCCTGTGTGTTTACTACTAAAACTTTGACCAAATATTACTTTTCCCGCAGCAAAGAGCTTTCGCCATAACAAGACAAATGAAGCTCGCCAGATAGCTTGCAGCTGCGAAGGCAATCACACCGCAGTACCCACCGTTGCAAACTTCGATGAATTTACCACCCAGTGCGGTTCCAGTGAACATACTAAGGAGGGTGTCAGTTCTGCAGGGGTGACAAGCCAGGGGAGATCTACCAACCTGATGCTAACGAGTATATATGCCGTAGAATAATATCGGCCGAACGACTCGACCTTGCACAGCTGGCCAATGCATACCGGAGCTAGGCTGACATTGCTGCCACCGAAGAAGCCAAAGACCAAAGCAAACGCAACCATCATTGGCTCGCTTGATTTGGTTGGCAGCCACAAGCACAAAATACTGAGGAGACAGCCGAGAACAGTGAGGATGAGCATGTTGAATCTTCCCAACCGATCGGCATAGAACCCCGGCACCCATCGACCAAACACTCCAGCGGCATTTATCAAGGATAGAAGCATGTAGGAAAAGGCTGCCGAACTTCCGTGATCAATCGCGTAGGATGTCAGGTAGGTAAAGGGAATAAACAGGCCCCATTCAAGAAAGAAGACGCCGAGACTTGTCAAGGCCAACCCTGCTTGTCGAAAGATGGTTAAATCAGGGCGCACCGTTGACAGGGTCAATGGCTTTACAGGGAAGCGAGGACGAATTAGAATACCTGCAAGGACAAAGGTGACAATACACACAAAGCCCGCGATCCGGGTTGCCCAAGCGAACCCAACCGTATCAAACAACCTCTGGAGCATCAAGGGAAAGACGACACCACCAACAGCGCCTCCAGACGATGCAATCCCGGTAGCAAATCCACGTCTGGCGTTGAAATAGTGGGCAACGATGGCAATAGCCGGACCAAAGATGAGCGAGAGACTGATGCCGCCTAAGACACCATACACGAGCATGAAATGCCAGTACTCTGTACATATGCCCAGAAGCATCAGGTAAAGAATCGTCAAAATTCCTCCGCAGCATATCAGTGCACGGGGGCCCCTCGCATCGAAGATGGGTCCCGTCTGGACACCGAGGAGAAACGTCAAACCATTGTAGACGCCAAAGATCCATCCCACGGCTTCAGGACTGTAGCCGCTGAGCTGATTCCGCAGGAGGTATGTCTGGAATGTTCCTATGCTATTCATAAAAGACATAGACCCAAACATGGCCATCCAGCTCCCTAGTACCACTCCCCAGGCGGTCCAGCCTCCTTCGGGATATTTCGTAACGGCAGGTTCATCCATGCTCTCTGTGGAAATGGCTGAAGGGATTTGATGTGCTGTTTTTCTCTCGAATTGCTCTTCGGTTCCGCTGTCCGAATTGGATGCTTTCCCCGGTATGCCGGCAGGTAGTTGATCCATGGCCAGGAATGAGTTTTACACCGGCCTCTTCTTCTCGATCCTAGCTAGAATCTAGGTTTGTTGTATCGCGGGCAAAATTAGCGCAGAACTTTCCTAGTTTGGAACGTTCTATATGGTGGCCGCGTACCGCTAAAATCTTTGCGTGCGCTGTCGGGGCCGAATCTCCCGCTGTTGGTTGAAATGCAATGACGAAGTATGCGACAGCTCGACGTCGGCGGATATAGTGAGTGCAGATGTGGAATGGACCAAGAGACCGTAATCGTGTAACGTCTTCGGACAATCCGACAAAAGTCACTGTCGAAGCAAGTCGGACACCCCGACACTGAGCACACCCCGCGATGTTATCGGCTGCGCCATCTCCGACAGCTAAGCAAGAAGAGGAAACCCAATGCGGATATATTTAACATGACTATGAAAATTCAAGGAGATTGGGGCAGCTTTGAGGATATTAAAGAAACCAATTTGGTCATCGAACATGTCTTGATTATCAAACTTTACCATCTATACCTACCATTATCCTTTCCCTAAACAACTACTGAAAGCTGGAAGCCAGCTACACTTTGTCACCATGTCTCCCAATGGACAAGCATACCTAGTCAAGCCTGATGCGCCCGAGGGTGCCACCAGATTCCCACAGGCTCGCCTTGCACCCCGTTCCAACCACCGCACCATCTACATCTCCGGCACAGCGTGCTGTCGCCCCGACGGTACCTGGCCCGGCGTCACTGAGAACCCAGACGGAACGTGCACAACCGACATTCGCAAGCAAACGGCGGCGGTTCTCGAGAACGTCGACAACATAATCAAGGGCGCGACAAATGGCAAGGGCGGTATCCACAACCTGATTGACGCTGTCGTGTACATCCTGGACATGAAAACCCAATACGCTGGCATGAACGAGGAGTGGAACAAGGTCTTTAAGTCCCGAGATAGTGCACCGGCTAGGGTCACCATTGGCGTGAAGGAGCTCCCCGATCCCCGAATGATTGTCGAGGTCAAGGCTGTTGCAGTCGTCGATACCTAGAATAGACGGGACAAAGAGAACAATATTTTAACGACGTGGTGTTGCTTTTCTCGTACTCATGTTTGGGACGTGTCTGGGAAGAGTTCAGATAGCCTTGTGAGTGGTGACTCGGCTCCAATAATGTCCTCGCGAAAATCAATCCTCTCCCGGGTATCTTGTCAGAATAGTCGTAACGCGATTGCCTGGAGATAATCGGGTTCTTATCTCGAGCTGAGAGAGCGGATATCCTCATGTAGTGAAGTGCCCGTAGAAGTGCGACGCACGGGATAGCACTTTGGGACGAAACTGGTAGATACTGCAGACACGACCAGGTCCACCTGTATCTAACTGACGTCTCATTCAACAGCCTTCTTTGTGTGTCGGCGGAAGATCCCCGGTCCCCGATGGGATTGTCCCGGACTGAATGCGGGGAAATGTGGGAGTCTAGAGCAGATAAGGTCAAAATATTCCAAGTCAAGTTTAGAAGATCCCACAGCTAGAGGGGTAGCCAAATGCTAAAAGATAACTGCAGAGTGTCTTGCCTTTATTCCAGCACACTTCTCAAGTCTCTGCAACTCTTGCCCAATGCCTGACAGCGCTGCAGCGGGAGTTGCACCGGCAACCCCATCTCCGGCCCCAGCAAGGGCTCGAGCTTCGTGTTCGCGTTGTCACAGGAGGAAGAAGAGGTGCGACAGGTTGTTGCCGTCATGTAGGAACTGCGTGTCGGCGCGGATGAGATGTAGCTTCGAAGACGATGATCTCCAAACCGCTTCGTACCCGATAGTGTAAGTCGCCGCATGAGAGTGGATGTGACGTCTCTCGGTCTCTCATTCATAGATCTGCAGTGCCGCTCGTTTGCTCGACTGGTTTGAAGTATGCTGCTGACATGCTCGCAGGTATGTCCAGGGCCTGGAAGAAAAGCTTCGCCGTCTAGGGAGGGCAGTGGGTGTAGGAGAGCAGAACGCGCCCCACGCCACAGAGGCCACGGCTGTCTTGGACAACAATCCCCCATTCAGAGACTTTGAGGCGCCGGAGACAGCAACAGTGTACCCAGAATGTAGCTCCCATGGCATTTACAGAAGCGAGGTAGCAAACGCATCCACTATTGCCGACAACACCCCCCCGATACAAGACCCTCATGTCAGCCCACGGCCCACATCAAGTCAGACCTCGACATTTGGCCAGCAACTTACAGCGCTCTCGTTAGAAGCTACTGCTGAACGACACTTGGGATCAACCACGGGCCTCTCATTCGCAGAGCTGACTCAGATGGTCCTACGTCGTTTGACACCAGACAAGGCGGACTTTGTATTCAATAGTCAGCAAGACAACACTACCGGAACCAATCTCTTGGACCTGAGCTTCCCCGCAGATCCATTCAACGACTCGTTCTTCCAGAACTTGAGTGAATCCATCTCCGTCCATCCGTTACTGTTTGGCGACCTCTTCCTCCCTGAATTTACCGGATCCGACGCGCCTCTTGGCTCCCTGGTATGGCCAGCAGATGAGACATACGTGCGGCGACTGGTAGATTTCTATTTTGCGCACTCCCATACCTTGTATCCCATTCTGAAGCGGTCCGAGGTCATGGACGCGTTCGAAAGAATCCATCAAAATCCTCAGAGCTTGGCGACACAGGCTCCCCTCGACATCTTCAGGATCTGGATGGTCCTGGCCATCGGCTCCACCGCTTACTCTTCTGTCACCCTGACTGAGGAGTCGGAATCGATGATGTTTTACAACAACGCCCTGCAATATTCTGAGCAAGCTTTGGGGGGTGATGAGATGGTATACACACCTGTCTATTACTTCAGCGCCGAGGAGAATCCAACTGACGAGAGTCTAGTCTGCCTTGGAGGCTATAATGCTCCAAGTCTCTTATTCCTTTTTCAACCAGCTAGGTCCTAGTGAGTGACAGGCAGTTGATCGGGGATATTCCAGACACTGACGAAAGTAGACACCTGGTTTCTCGTTGGCACCGCAGCCCGTCTGGCCCTAGGAATGGGGCTCCATGCGGCCTCATCGTATCACAAATTTCCTCTTGATGGGCAGCAAAGACGCAAACGCATCTTCTTTTCAATATATATGATGGATCGGTAGGTTATAGTCATCGTTCTTCTCCTCTTCCTTCCTTTCGTGTCCAGAATTAGCCGGCTAATAGCGACACTTAGCGTTGTTTCCATTACCTTGGGCCGCCCCTTTGCATTGCATGATGATGACATAGATGTAACGGTGAGCCGATCGTTGTGTGAATGAGCTGAGATTCCCTTCTCCAATATCGTCTAACTGAGTGGAAACAGCCATTCGAAGATGCCGATGAAGAATATATACACTCCGACTGCATCGGCCCCCAAAACTCCCTCCAGCCATCGATGATGGCCGTTCCGCTACACATTCTATCACTACGAAGAATTGCAGGCAAGATTTCACGGCAGGTGTACGGGAATTTCAAGAACTCAAAGATGAATTTACAAGAACGCGAAGCAATAATAGCTTCCTTGCACCAGGAACTACTCGCCTGGCGCCGGGGCATGCCCTTCCCGCTCCCAGACATCGACGACAGAGTACCACATCTCAACACAACGTGGTATGACTTCAACTACTATACCCATCTCGCGATGATCTACAGACCGTCCCCACTATTCCCCGTTTCAGACGTAAAGCGGATCAAGATGCTGGAGACGGCAGCGTCAATGTCACTTCGTCAAGCATTCAGCATGCATCAACAACAACGATTCGCGTACAACTGGTTGAACTTTCTGGCCCTTTTCACGGCGACTCTATCACTAGTCTATGCGATCACGGCTCAGCCTGATGACCTCGGCGTTGTCTTGAGAGACACGCGAGCCATCGCTGATCTCGACCTTGCAACTCAACTTTTCGAGACCCTCGGACTCAAGTTTGTGGCAGCCAAGAAGATTCAGGGTATGATCGCCGAGATATCTCGGCGATATAAAGAGGTTCGCGCCTCGAAGACTATGGAACCCAATATGGGATATCGGGAATGAAATACTCATTGCACATTTGGAAATACGGCGATAGATGAATACGTAATTAGTTGAATCATAGTTTTGGCTTTTTTATACGCGTTCATTCGGGCAGCTTCCCCTTCACAAACCAGGTACAACCCCCTCCCAGTGTACGGGCGGCTTGTCCATGGCCTGAACAGCTAAGAGACTTTGTCAACATCCTTCCATGGCCCCATAGCTAAGGGTGCGATGAGAGAAAAGTAAGGATGTCCACCGGTGTATATTGGAGAGTAAGAGGGAAGAGAAGCGATGTACATCCTATGGTTGTTCCTTTGATATCTTTTTACAAAAGAGCGGCCACTACCTTTCTCTGTCAGTCGAAAATAAACAATAAACACCCCGTCAATTGGTCTAACATGCATCAGACGCAAAAAGGATCAAGAAGCGTGATACATAACACAATCCACATCGAAAAGAAACCTCCATATCTCCATGGCCTTCTCAGGAACGCGCCGATTACCCCTACCTACATATGCAAGAATATTCATCCTCTGCTGAGCAGTGAGAACATTCCCTTTGTCCAAGGCCATACCCATGACATCAGACCATATGTCCAGCGACATCCCAAGACGCCAAACCTCCTGAGACTGTCCATCCAACAGTAGTTTGCGAGAGAGAAACACTCCAATGTTGATGGCATCCACCAAATCCCTTTCAAGTCCAAGGCACTCAAAGACCTTCCCACCGGAAGAAAGCTGAGCCTTTTTTTTTTTCAGTTAGCACCGCCAACTCGAGACTATCAAAGTATTGCACTTACCTGAATGACCTCCTCATTGGACAGAACGGTTTCCATCATCTTCGCCATCTTCAGAGCCATTGTCCAGATCTCCGAACCTCGGATCTCACCCTCACTCGCAGGTGCGTAGAGTGCCCTGACCACACATAGGAATTTTATTTCATGTCTCACTTTCCACGATTTGCCTCCCCGCAAGAAATCCGAACTCGGAGGAGTCTCCAAGTTGTCAATCGCGACAGTCAAACTGGGGTCGAAACTCAACCCTCGCTGCGCCATTTCAGTTGCCCAGCATGGCGCCTGACGGACGCGTTGAGGCAAGTGCTCATTCAACAGCCAAGTGATGCTCGGATTCTTTTTCTCGGTTTCCGGTCGAGAGGCGGCCCCCTTCGTCTTCGGAAGATAGAAGCGGAGGAACTCGCGGGATTCCTGCATAAACAGCATACCGGCTAGGTGGATAACGCCAATGGATGACATGGGGATTTCGGTCAGTATCAGCTCCGGTACTGATCGCAGTCCACGAGTTTTCCGGAAGTGTCTTCGATTTCTCTCGGATGTTTTCTCGGACGCTCCCTGAGGCTGAGGTGTTGGATCCTGATCTCCAGTATGCGCGGAATCCGGACCCCCGTCGTCATAAATGGACAGAGAGAAAAAGGAATCAACGCCAGGACCGTGGTCGTCGGAGGTCAGGTCCTCACCTTGGTCAACACTGAAATCATGACCTTCCCCAGAGAAAGCAGTGGGGTAAGCAAGTTTGCTGCGGATATAGACCCTAGCCAAAATCTCCACACCGGGAGAACCGAGAGGATTCCCGGAGAAGTTGACTCTCTTGAGCATGTAACACTCCTCAAAGGAGTTTAAGAAATACTTCCACGCCGCCCTTTGCCCAGCAGTACTCACCTCGATGCAGTTGTAAGACAGGTCGAAATCACTCAGGTCACCAGTACTGAGTCTAATTGCCATACCCAGCTTGGGCAACGACTTGAAAGTCAGACAATTCCCGCCCAGCTGGAGCTTCAATAGGCGAACAAAGCCGTCGGGGTGCTTGTCGTCTTTCTCTTTCTGGAGAGTCTCCAGCAGGGCATCGATAAATATATCGAAACCCTCATCGGTCAGCTTGCGGCCTGAGAGATCGATCTTGACTGCCGGGCTGCGGGAGGCTGCGTCGCAGTTGTCTCCTCCAGGAAGTCTTCGTCTCTACTGGAAGTTAGGATCCATGTCAATGGGCGAGGCATAAGAACTCATACCAAGTCTCTGGCGGCGATTCTGGCCATCTCGACACCTTCCATCGTCCGCTGTGCCAATTTGTCAGTATCAATTCCCCCTCATGCACGGCCTTTCTCTGGGTTTACTTACAGACGCGTAGTGCATGCGGGTCATCTTTATTAGACGGATCGGTCCTGCTGTCGCCTTTCGTGATGGGTTTTTGCAATTGAAGATGTTGGAAGACTGCTCAAATGAATGTTCAATGGGGAAGACTGGCGACAACGCCGGTTCAAATGTTGGAGAGTGAATATCTTGCTGCTGAATGTTGTGTGTATCCGAGAATATCCCGGCGTGCAAGGGACCTTTTATATTTGGGTAAACTGACACACACTGCCATACGAAATACTAGCTATCCCCTGACATCTACCCCTGATTGAGTCGATAACCAATGTAGCAAAGCACATGGATATCAAGTTGACACGAGACGAAAACATGAGTTACCAGTCAACACCATGTCCATCATTTTGGACGGTGAGCGTAACCAAAACCCGAAAGAACTAAACGTTTAAAGACGAAAGGAACATAAGACCTTCAGTATGAATGTCTGAAATCAAAAACGGTCCAACGTGCCCAGTGTTTTGGAGTCATACTTGGTGAGACATCGGAGAATCTCAAAGCAACAGAATTCTTTCAGATTATTTCATGCTGAGAATTCTAAATGTCAATATAGAATAGCCACCAATATTCTATATAGAAGTAAGGCAAGCCATAACTTGTACCAGTTCTCAGCAATCCAGCACCATACATGCCACCGCTCAAGAATGAATCCTAAAAATGTATGGAAAAAGCAAAGATTCCACCATTCGACCAGCGAGTCTCCAGAGTTTAAATGAATTTAATAATATCCTTGAACTCATCAAGCAGATCGATTCTATCGTCCCATCTTGCAGTTAAATCCATCCGACCGGCGAGCATCGGAGACACAGCAGCAGGAGAAACAGGAGACGCAGGCTGCTCGGGGCTCAGTGGTTGTTCATTGCTCAAGAGGTCTGAGGGGTGAGTCTTTAAAGCCGAAACAAAAGGACTTTGCTTCGCCCGCTTTTTAGGTTCCTCTGTTCGGGTTTCGTCTTGACTAGCCTTCCGTTTCAGGTTGGGCGGTTGATCTGCTCTTTCTGGTAGTGGCAGCGTGCTCTGCTTTACAGGAGACCCTTTTTCTATTGCCATTGGCAATTCTGTTGAGTCTGGTGGTGTGTCGTCTGGGATTTCGATTATCTCGTGTTGGGGTTTAGAGATTGATGGCTTAGTTCGCTCTTTTTGAGCGAGATTGGGCAGTGAAGCGGAGGGTGAAGGCTCGGGGTCTCTATTCTTCGTTTTCTTCGTTTTCTTCACTGCAACATCTGTGATGTTGCTCTTTGTCTGGTTGTTCACTACTGGAGAAACCGATGTTGCAAATCCCGATCCCCTGTTCCCGAGAAGACGTGATGGAGATGGTAGATCATCAAAGACTTCATCGCCGTAGTCACTGTAGAGAGGTTTGGTTGACGTCTTTTCCCTCTTTTTCGTATATGAAGGAAGGTTTTTGTCTCTTTCCGAAAGGACAGATTCCTCTCGACTTGGGTCCTTCTTTCCAGCTTGCGACGTCGACATCTTCTTCATCTTCGAAACATGATCGTCATTCTTAGGCCCCGTGACGCGTTGTTTGGCCATTTGGTTTCTCGAGCTCGAACTGTTCTTAGGAGTTGGCTTGGTGATGCTGGCAGAGATAGTCAGTTGATTGAGGCCAGCTTCTTTTTGAGTCGCGAGGATGCTCCGCTTCGGAGGTTTCGGGGGCTTTTCCAAGCCCTCGCGGCAGCAGAAATGTTTGCAGCTAGGATGGTTAGATCAATAATAAAGGAAGTAGTGGATTTTCAAACCTTGATTTATCCTTGCACTTGTGATTGCAAGCCCATTTGCCATTCGCAAGTCTGACTGGCTCGTATTCCTCCTCTGCTTCGTCTATATCTACCGCCCAATCATCTTCTTGGGGGTTTGACACCTTCGGTGGCGCTCTCTTGGCTGGGGTAGGTGGAGTTGCGTCGATTGAGAACCAATCTATATCATCGAATTGCGGAGGTTGTGGCTTTGTAGGTTCCTTTGGTTTGTCGCGGCGTTCATTCGCAATGAGGAAGTCATCGAGCTGCAAGTCATCGCCATCAAAATCGTCCGCATCCCGCCGAGACTTGGTCTTGGTACTAGCCATCACTCGATCATGAGAACGAAACGTGTGGGCCTTCAGTTTCGTCGCATCCTTAGAGCTCAAATTCCCCTCGGAGTGGCGAGATTGTATGTTCGATGCTCCAGTATTTTGGGCATTGGCATTCTTATCTCTCATAGCAGCAAAGAGATGAGAAGGCAGATTAAGTCTGAGCTCTGCTTGTCTCCACGTCCCCGCTGTAAAATTGTCAGCATGTATATAAGTGTGGCTTTGGTCGCGTTCAAAAGTCTTACCGATTTCATCGCACATAGCATGGCACACGATGACATGGTCAGCACTCGTCAATTCCGCCGTGAGCTCGATCTCCAGTTTCTCTTGGAGTTTGATCGCACTGGAAGGGCATCAGCATTCCCTATAACAAGATAACTAGGTCTTGATCTCACCTTGCACGTCTGAAATCGATCATATTGCCATCGGACCTCTCTACCAAGCAACATACATGGACAGGCCGACGTTGGAAGTACGTCGGGGTCTTGTCATTCATAAACGCGACTTCAACCTTAAAGCGGACATTGACGTAGTTCATCCTCACCTCCTGTGGCACATGTTAGGAAAATGGTATTTACCATAATGACATAACAATTGCGAACCTTGGCAAGCATTTTCACAGAGATCCTCAATTTTGGGAACTCCTTCAATCTCGAGAGCAACTTCGACCCGAAAGGCGGATTCTTGCTAAGAACCATCTCAATCTGATGAGGCTCGGCGGATTCCAGGCCTTCAATACTGGTAATACCAGCAGCAGCCAACTTCCGAACTGCAACCACGCCCACTTGCTCGATCTGCTTCATTTGGAGAGGCGAGTGATCCCAGACCTTTGCCCCGAAGCTCCGGGCGAGTTCAAGGGCATTGCGGATCGCAATTGAGTCGCCGCGGGCGATTTGACAGTCGATCAAACAGCGGATTAGTCGGTTTACGTGCGCGAAGACTAGACTTTTATCTTGCTGGAAGGTGAATTTGTGTTTTTGGAATTGTTCGCTATCGGGATACTCGATTGCACCTAGCTCGGATTGGAGGAGTAGTGAGATCTTGTGGGCTTGGAGGGCTAGATCGACTTTGATGGGGAAACGAATGCCTGAGTCACGGTTGATCTCTCGGTAGAGTAATTTCTCGCCGGCTTTGAGGCGGATCTCACGAAATTCTTCGGCTTGTGCGATCACGTTAAGCTGGAACCGTAATGTCAGTTGAAGTTCTTCATTTTAGGTGGAAAGAATATGCCCACAGTTTCCGACAACGTTGGTTTCGGCTTCAGAGACAGTAGCACTTTCATAGTCTCAAAGCGGATGTAGTACCGAGCCATAGCGTCGCCAAACTGGGTCGAAGAAAGGCTCTCAGCTTCAACCAGATCGCATTTTCGAAGAAGATCGATATCCTTCTCACAAATCTGGCGAAGTAATTCATCTTCGTCTTCTTGGTTTGCACCTTCTTTGAGTTTGTAGTGCGTTGGGTTTCGACGAAGTCTCACAAACAAGAATGTACCAGCAAGCCATTTGACGGCCGATTCGATGTCCGAGATATTGCCCAGGCCAATCTCAGCGTTGAGATGATCAATCAGATTCAAATGCAAACAGCTCTCCAGACTCTCAGAGCCCTGAACCAATCTCTCATAGTGGGCGACGCGTTCCTTTCTGGTCAGGATAACAGCAGTGGCGCTATCATCGAATTGAGGTCGGCCCGCACGGCCGAGCATCTGCATCATCTCCAAATCCGAGTACTCCTTGCAGCCTCCATCTTGCCAACTGACAGTGTTTTTGATGATGACTAGGTGGCAAGGCAGGTTGATTCCAACTGCAAGTGTAGACGTGCAGCATATGACGCTTATATTCCCTTCTCTGAAGCCCGTCTCAACAGTGTGGCGATCAGCGGGACCCAAGCCAGCATGGTGAAATGCTACGCCAGCAACAAGTGTTGCTATCTTGAATTAGCAGTGTCAGTCTAGGAAGGAGCTCAGATACATACTCTTGAGATCCTCGTTGTGAGCTTCCAGGCGCTTCTTAGGTTCCTTCCAAAGCCTGGCGGGTGGATTTGTCAATGTGAAAAGCCGCGCCAATTCTTTCGCCGTCGCGAGCGATGAATTCCGTGTGCAACAGAATATCAGGATGGGCTTCTTGCATGAGTGCATGCCAATCACTTCGGGTAGCCTTCCCAAGCACCGATTAGTATGCCAAGCCAGCCAATTGACATGAAACGATGGGCAGAAATAGAAAAAAATCACATACTTTGAACCGCAGACTTTGTCAAATGCAAAGTCATTCAAACTAGACGCATACCCATAGACAACCTTCTTCAACATGACAGGACGAAACTCCTCGCCGAAATGCTCCCGGTGCGCGGGAACATGCTGGTTTGTCGCATCCTTCCCAAGCCATGTAGCGATATCCTCGGAGTTGGGGATAGTAGCACTCAGCGCCACAAATCGCACATTCGACCCGATGTTTTTCATACGTGAAACCACAGCCTCAAGCGTCGCCCCACGAGTCTCCTTCAGGATATGCACCTCGTCAATGAGAAAGAGCTTCACGAGCTGCATCAACTTCATATGATCTTTCCATTTCCGAGTCATGCTATCCCACTTCTCAGGCGTCGTGATGATAATCTGGCTAGCCTGGACATTGCGCAGCTGCATGTGGTCCGTGTCTCCGGTAAGTTCTGCGCACTTGAGATTCAGGCTGGAGAACTTGGAGTTCCAGTCTCGGAAGCGCTCACTGCAGAGGGACTTGGTCGGTGCCTGGTAGACTACTTTGAAGCGTTCGTCTTTAAGAGTGTTCACGAGTCTGCAGATGGCCAATTCCATCACCACTGTCTTGCCGCTACCAGTTGGTGCAGACAGGACGATGTTGTCATTGCTGTTGTAGACGGAGTGGAAGGATTTTGATTGAATTGCATTAAAGAGTGGAAAGGGGAACATCGAGCGGTAGTTCTCCGGAATGTCATTTACTGATACGAGGACGATTCCCCGCACAGAGGGTGGGATATTGCTAAAAGGGTTCCGAGGTCTATTTCCAATCAAAGCCTCCTGACTCGCTTGAGTAACCGGTCCCTGAGGTGAGGACTGACTAGTCTCGTCATGGTATGGGCGGTTCGTCTCGAGGCTGCGCTGTCCCGTCTGTGTGCCATTCTTCTTCTGACGGAACAAAGCCAGCGGGCTTGAAAGAGGCCCCAATACAGGGTCCGATGAACCAATGCTCGAGCTGGCTGTTACTTGTCAATACCGAAGTAATAAGGCAAACACCAACATCCTATACAAGTAACTCACGCTGAAAGAAACGAGAGAATTGTGGTGGATGTAGATCAGACTGACGAGACGGTTGAAGTGGCGTAGACGTAGGCACTCTAAACCCTGAATCTCGAATTGCCTCGTCTCTATCCTCTGAAGCTAGTAGTTCGAGGTCTAACTTTCATCAGCACCCTCCATGATGTTGAGCCGGCAGACTCACCAAAATCATCCAATTGAGGATCCTCATCATGGGCTGATGATGCCAAGCCATTGAAGGGCTTTCGGGGAGATGAGCTGTTGTATTGTGGCTGCTGGGAGCCTTGGATAAGTCTCTGGTCGATGATACCAGTTCTACTACTCTTGGAGGGAGAGGAGGCATTGGTGCGCCTCTTGTTGGGCACTTGAAATGGTTTAAAATTTGGGTTCTGATGATGTCTCCTCATTTTGAAATGCGTTCTCGATGATTCGGATTCTGGGGTTTGGAGTGATGAATTTCCAAAGTGGCTGCCCAGGTGGTCCCAAGGTCCAGGACCCCGATAACGTGACGGCACGTGGACTGCCCATACCTTTGTAGTTTTTGTATATACTATAGCGATGTCTTTTAAGAATCAGCAAGAATAGGGATTGTCAAGTGTTCTGGGGTATATCAAAGTGTTTCATTGCTTCGTATATATGCATACATGAGCCAAACCTGGCAGGTATCTTGACAGACATGCAAAATCTGGCAGCGAAGAGTAGCTAACTCCAAAGTAGGAGCAATATCAAAGGCTCGCGGTGGACGGTTCTCTTGAAGACCGCACTTCCACCCGCATCTGTCAGGTATCCAATATCATTTCCCGTAAAGCATCTCATCAAGTAGGCCAATATCAATGTGCATAGCGAGTTGCGGCAATCATTTCTCATCGAAATAGCTCGCGCTCGCATTCCGGCTAGAGCTTACTCTGGTATGGCCTGGTGCTGGTGAGGTGGGACGGGAGGACGACATGCCGTCAGAGAGGAAAGGTGAAGTTGGAAGTTTGATAGAAAAGTCGTTGGGAGGCGCCACGGGGGAACCCTCGGGACCTGCGGGGTCCTTTTCGTAGGCGTCGATGCGGATTGGAGGTGGACGCGAGGCACCCATTGCAGGGTTGAAGGTGGGGTTTCCATAGTAGTGGGTTGCTATCAGGACTGCAGCCGAGCCCAGGAAAAACTGTAATATGCCAGTTAGTCTTGTTCATAATGTTCGTGTGGAGAACAGCAATCTAGAGCAGAGGTTAGGAAGTGTTTTCAAGGCAAGGGACGTACGCTTGAAGTGACCTCAAAGTCAAACAGCCAGATGCTTCCAACAATGCTCAAAAGTATGTTGGCAGTTGTGGCCAAACTCCTTGCATCCTTCTGCGCGTGGCTGACGTAGAATGCAGAAACGATACCACCCAAGGCTTGAATGATGATGGTAGACCACACCGCCCAATTGTAGCCCTGGAAGAAGCCATCTTCAGCAATTCTTTCACCATCCCGGAAGACAATTCCAATGAAAAGAGCCGGGAAAACGGAGTAGACGGCTAATTGCACGTTGCGGACCCACAACGAAATATGGTTGGAGCTGTCCTTTAAGACCTTCTCGAAATAAATACCAGCAAGTCCAGAAGCCAAGGACGCTCCGATGGTTGCAAGGAGACCAATTGCGGGGTTCAAGTGTGGGTCAGCCGTCAGGATGTCCTCTTCGATGCCTTCGTATGTTGCAGACCGCTTTTGCAGGCTGCTGCCAGCACCAGCACCTTGCTTAACAGCCTTCCACTCCTCCAAGGAGCGGGGGAAATGATGGCTAGCATGTTCATCATGTAGCATCTGCTCGGGGCTAGCGTCGGGAACTTGCACCAATGCCACGCCCACAATGAGAAGCAAAAGCAGGCCCCACTTACGGGGAGGGATGCTCCGCTTCAGGAGCATCAGACCAAAGACCGCAGTAGTAAGGAACTTCAGCTGGAATGTAACCTGGAACGATGCAGCTCGTAAGTTCGAGAGCGCAATGAACAGGAGGGAGTTGGACAAGACGTCGAGCCCGGCAGGGATAGCGAGTTTCCAGCTGTCGCCCGAGAACACGGCGCTTGTGAGGGAGAAAAAGAGGGAGGTGGCGGGCATCGAGGGTGGTGCAGTTTTTGAGACGTCGTATAGTGCCATTGTGAGGGAGATGGCCAGCTTGACCACTTCAACCAGAAAGACCGCTGTGGAAGTCAGGTAGCGTTTACCACCGGCGGGGGGCATGACTCGAGAATAATGAGCGAGCTGAGATAGTGCAGAAAGACAGATTAGCTTCAGTCTCACAAGTATTTCCACGTCGTCCAGGATGACTTACCAACACAAACGCAGTCGACTCCGCAGTCAACTAGAAAGAAACCAAGGCAAGTCAGCGAACAGTCCCCAAGGCCGCAAACGCCGTATAATGCCCAACAAGCTCATACCAGAATCCATGGTGCGATATTGGCCGCAGCTCGCAGGCCAGACGGCTGGCGTTGGGCGCGATCTCCCATAACGAAGTAGGTCGCGTGTTCCCTCTAAACAGTGGCTAACGTTTCCGCAAAAGGGGCACACAGTGCAATCCCCCGTCCGGTGAATGTGGTAAATGGACTCAGTTGAGGGAGCGACAAGAGAAGTGTGCGCGATGTACGGAGTAGAGTGAACTGTAAATCCCGATTCGCGAACCAGGGGTGGGTTATTCTGGAGATCTTCCCTTTTAGGTCCCGATAGGGTTTCCCGAGGCGATCGGAGGCGACACGGGTGGCTGGGAGAAGGAGAGGACGAGCGTCGCGCTACTCCTTTGTATGAATGAGGGTATTTCGAAGAACTTGAGAAAAAAAAGTTCTTGATAACGGAAAGGAAAGGATAGAGTGTTCAGAAAGCGATAATCCGGGGTTATAGACGAGAACCTTGGAAGGTCGGCGGTCAGAGAGTGGATCACAGAGAGGAGGTTCAAGCGCTGGAGTTGTCTCTGCGATACCTAGGTACATAGGTAAGTGCATATACGGAGTACAAATATTATCGTTTATGTACCTCGTCGGTGGGAATCCCATATCGTATTTACAATATTTACGTTTACTCAATTCTGGCCAACCCCTTAACCGTGAGAGTTGATGACGTCGAGCTGTCCAGGGCATCTCCACCAGCCCCATTCTTATTCCTCGCATGTCGTCATTCATATTGTCGATTACTATGGTTGAGGTTGATCATTCTAGACTTTTATGCCCATCTTGAAAGATACCTAAATTATGTATAGACGTCCAAAGGGTTAGTTAAAAAAGGGACACTATATGTTCAGATTTTATATGGCCAAGTATAAGGCCCATATAAGCGGCCGAATATTCCCCAGTTTTGTTTTACACAAATGCCCAATTTGCTACAGACAATTAAGAGGTCAATTACACAATTCAAGTACTCTACAGTGTCGGAAATTATTCCTATGGGAGACATATGATCCTGAAAGCCAATAGGACCCAAAGTCCCTAGGGGTCACTGTGCAATGCAACATACGACTCAAGGCTAGGCTTGCCTACCGTTGTGGGGGAACTATGTGGAGAATCGGGCAAAATCATTGAACAAGTTTGATGTATTGATGGTCATTGAGAATATTAATGACAACAGTCGTGAGCCGGAAATAATGAAATCGTGAGAAAGACACGGAAACCACCCAAGTAATACATGAAAGCAGGTATAGAAGCCCGCATGTGAACGCTAATTCAAAAAGTAATGAAAAAATAGTGAGAAGGAAAAGCAAGATGGTCGGCCATGTAGGAAAGGGACTTGGGGTCCATGTGGTTGGGTAGATAAGAGCTTGCAGCAAAGTGCTGCAAGATGCAATCAAGTCAAGGAAATGTGAGAAAGACTGTGGAGGATCGAATCAAGTAGGAATACAAAGTGAGAGAAGAGTAAAATAAGAAATGTAAGGGATGAAGTGAGAGTGTTGGGTATCAAAGGCCAGGCGATCAGTGCACAGTAGCGATATTGGCGCTTTCCTGGTTCCAATCAAAGTCGAAAGACCAGAGAGGAATACCATTGTTGCGTTTTATCTCACCGGCATCATCCAGCAGGATAGCCTCGCTGCTATCCGTGCGACGGCGGGTGTGCTGCTTCTGATCTTCGGGAATGGCAGGTGGGGGTCCCCTTGGTGGCGGCTTCGGAGAAGGGAGAGGCGAGAAACGATGAATTGGCAAAGTGGGTGTCAACGGTGAAGCACCGCTGGTGGCGGGGGAGGGCAAGCTCTCAGAATAGTCCCCACTGACACTAGAAGAGGAGACTGCAGTGCGGGGTTTCGGTTCACCATCCGAACCAGAGCTTTGGGAGGGCGTATCTTTGTATTGGGTAGCACCCTTTTCTGATCGGACGTCGAATGGCGGGAAAACATTGCTGAGACGCAGGAATGAGGTGTCGGATCCGCAGAACGAATCGCGGGATGGGCCAGAAGCTAGTGATCGTCTGTCCGCCCCAGGAGCATTGAACAAACTGGGTGTGACTTTGCCCTTCCGAATACGCATCGCCTCGAGGAGATCTTGCTCTTGGCGGGTCACCGCGATCACGCGACTCCTTCGGTTCAACTCTTTCAACTCTGCGGGGGAGCGGAGAGGCTGCTGCGGGAACTGCGCCAGGATCTCATCCGGGATAGTGGGAACTCCGCTCGAACGGGGTGTTTGCGTGGTTCGTCCACTTCTCTGAGAAGACTTGCCATTGGAATGTTGAGAAGCCTTCCGCGGGCGAGGTACTGGCACTGGCACTGGCTGGCTCTTTTCGGTTTGACGGGAACCTCGGGTACTAGTCGAGAGTGCCCGGTCAACGCGTCTTGCCGCCGTGGCGGTGGTCGCGTGGGCAGTGGAAGCCGTGTAGACCTGGGGCTCGTATTCGTCATAAGTAGCCACACTGTCTCTTCTAGACTTGCTCGCATTGCGCTTTGGCTCGGTTGGAGTGTGGTCCTCGTCACCCTCGTCCTCTGAAGAGGAGGACAGGCAAAGCATACTGGTGTTTCGCAGATCCTTGTTTTTCAAGGTACTTTTGCTGCTCTTCTTGGTCACCGAGCTCTTCTCGCTCTTTGGTTTTGACTCGGTGGTCTTCCAAGACTCCTGGGAAGTGCTCAAGCCGCGGCCGCGCTTTGGGTCTGGACATGCAGGAGGACTCAAGTACGTCTCCTTAGGTCGGGAGGGGCTGTGACCACGTCTTGAGCTCTTCCGAGATTCCTGCGGGTGAGGCTGTTCTTGCAAATGCTCTCGGCTTGTCGTATACGTGCTTGAGCGACTGAAAAGTGATCGCCGCCCTGCGTATCTATCCAGGGCTAAATCAATCTCACTCGTTCCCACTGTTCGCTCAAGTGATTGCTCCGGCCATTCGCTATTCTTGCTCTCTGCAATTGAAGGCAAATCCGAATTATCAACGCCATGCTTGGGTGGATTATTTTTGGTGACCGAAGATCGGCGAGGAGGTGGGTCGGCATGTCTCCTAGAGTTTCTTGTGCCTCCGGTCATCCTTTCAATCTTGTTGGAAGAATAATCCGGGGCAACTGTAGAGACGGGAGAAGGAGAGTTGACCATTCGGTGTGGGGAGAGAAGTGTTTGTGGTGCGGGATTCCGTGGCTTCGGGAACAAGACGGAAAGGTCAATTTTTGGAGGACGCATCTTCCGCTTGGGTTCCTTGGGTGGATCCTGGGTTTGTGTATATGTCACTTGTGGCTCGCTGCCGAGTCCGTGGCGTACTCTAGGCTGGAGTTGACTCTTGGGTGATTTGGACGATTCTTTCGAGCTGAAATAGGAGAAAAGGGTGGAGGAAGAACCGGAATGGTGGACCTTTTTCGACGGCTTGGGGACCGGCGGCGCAGCCTCCTGTGATCGGTAGTCATGGCCTAGCAGAGGCGACGAAGCCCGTACACGAAGGTTTTGATCGGGGATCAAGGTATTCTCTGAAGAGCGCGGGAACGGGACGAAACCGGAGCTCTGTTTCGGAGCATTATTTGTCTTGCCAAAGCTCGGTCGGCGTACATTTGGAGGCTCCTGCCACCCGCCATGTTCTGTAGGGAGTGATATATCGGTTCCAAAAAATCTCTGGGCTTTCGAGGTTCGCCGGTCTGCCCGTGATTGTTCCTGGGTGCTCATTGGGTCATGTTGTACTGGTTTCCGGCTTGATGTTCGAAGCGGCACATGGACCGGTGTGAGTTCTCGGTGTCCCATGGTGGGAGAGGCAGGGACAGGGTCAATTGCTCATGAAATCGTATGATGCGATGGGCCCATAGGCTCTGTACAATTTGTGGTGTGAGCGGGGTGGTTTAAGTATCCTCTCTCGCTTTCGTTTCAACTCGATCTACTCCACCGAATTAGTTCAAGTCTGCAAGTTTAAGGGAGATTGGGCCTCAATGTACCTGAAAATAGAACTGTTGTTTAAGGGTATGGGATTGGGGAAGGCAAGATAAAACCGAGCAAAATGCGTGACAAGTTGGGGTTGGAATGTTTTTTTGTATGTTCAAAATCCGAAGGAATTCCTGACCACGGGTTCACACGGGTCTTAAGGGGGAATCTCCACCGATGTCTTGAACGGACTGCTCATAGGCTGAGAAGCAGCGTTTCATTTATTTCAATTTAAATTGGAGTGGAGCACGGCATCTGATCGACAGATATTTGAAATAGTTGCACGGGAGTTCCAAGGTTACCTTACGGAGTACGGAGTACGGAATACAACATAATAGAATGTGATATCCAAGGTGATGAATCCTCTTCAGGGGTTTACCATCGGTATAGTATATAAGACATATCATGCTATAGAAACCTGCATTTGCATGACACTATTTATGATGTACTCCGTACTTTCGTACTTGTTCTAGGAGATTAAACCCCCCCCCCCCCCCCCCCTTACTGCGGAATCTGCAACCTAAAAATATAGTCTTCGCGAACCTGAAGAACGTGGTCTCCGTTTTTCTCCGTGGACACTATTGACGCCTCCGAATTCCTCACCTTGCTGTCACTATTTCGAATTATTTACTTCGCTCCACTCATTCTAGGGACTCCTCTCCACACCCTTGGATGCTTTTTCCTAATTGTGATGGCGCTATCGCCAGAATGTGGAGTCCAAGGCTAGAGAGACAATGGAGGATCCACCATTGATTGCAGTCTGCTCCCCGAGCTGGAGCCCGTCGCATCTGAAAGGCCAGATCGACAATCGATTTACCGACCCAGTGCACCGGAGCGAACGAGATCTTGTTCCAAAGGCTCCAGTATTATCGATGAAGTCCCCACTGTGCTCACAAATATCAGCCCGTGTACTCCGTACCCTCCATGACCCCTACAAATATAGTGAAGAGGCAGTGACATGTGTTTCCATGGTATCCCTCCAGGAACTGGTAATGATCGTCTCGCATGTGCGCTCGTTCCTCCACATAAACTTAACCTTTAGCATGTGGGCAGACATGAAACTGAAGATCGTTTGCGCCCGGCCTTGACACCCGTGGACTCTATGGCTGTGGATAAATCAAGCCATAATTGTACGAGTCCGTGTCGAACACGGTACGTGGAATCTGTCAAAAAACAAGTAAGACACTCTAAACTACCTTGGTAACTTTAGCCCATGTGCCGCGTCTTGGACCCACGAGGCGGGAACAAGCAGTGACATGACACTCCGGGGGCGCAATTTCACTCCGATCGAGATCCGAGATCGATTGAAGTGACGATCAACATGTACGTAATTGGCGGGTTTTCGGTCTGCTCCGATGGCGCAGGATTTGTAGATCGAAATGAACAGCAAAAAGCATTCGAATAACCGTTGGGAACAAAGCAAAAAGAAAGAGAAAAAAAGAACAATTACTTTGTACGTATTTTACCCCAAGGTCCAGCGAAATACGCTATTGGATCCAGGCTAGTGGTTTGGCAGGCGGCTAGGTGAAATGGTGCGGATAACCCCTGATGGTCGCCAATAGTCCACTCCAATAGCCAAGTCTCGTTCCAGGGTTGGGAAAGACGCTCTATTGTCGATCTATTGTCTTCTGCGTCGATCATGGAAATCCTCCACATTTCATGTCCCACTTTCCAAAGGTTGGGCTGTACGGAGTTGTTGTACATCATTTGTTCATTTGGGGACAGAAGCGCACAAAAGATGATCAGCGTATCCAGGTAGAATATTATAGAGTAGTACGAGATAGATCACGGTGATTTATATGGGAGGCCAACTATAGAAAAGCTTCCATCGCAAACCTTCTTTATTTAAACGGTCAAGCTCGCTGCATATCTACTTAGTCTAATATATGATGTGCATCAGAAGATTCAGTCTCCTGGACTGTGCTGCATTCGGAAAGACCCACTGTTCTGGAAGAAGTGGATATCCATAATTTTGGGCACGAGTATATGCGAGTATAGAGTATACTGTACTCCGTACTCCATAAACTACTGCCATTCCTCT
Source organism: Penicillium rubens (assembly GCF_028828025.1). NCBI lineage: Eukaryota > Fungi > Ascomycota > Eurotiomycetes > Eurotiales > Aspergillaceae > Penicillium > Penicillium rubens. The sequence goes on from NW_026890600.1 coordinate 9,373,006, forward strand.
ATTTAACCTTCATCTTCTTGGCTTCCCGAGTAGAACCATCTTCAAATCCTTCCTCAACTGATTCCAGCAATCGCTTCGACACGCTGTTTGAGGTCTGCCCCTCGAAGAAATACCCATTGGCAGAAGGGTCAGAACGCACCCGCTTCCAAAGTGCAGGCTGCCAGCGAGGGTCCATGGTATTATACCACTCATCAGACTCACTCGTAAAATTATGCAAGATCGGTATCCCAGACCGGGACCAATGTGTGCGAATCATCGGCTGGGGGAGAGGAGGCGGTATGTCGTACTTCTGGGTAGTCAGAATTTATCCTTACGCAGTTGTACGGAGCCACTTACATATTTCCCGATGAGCAACATCGAGTCTACGACTTCGCTGTAGATGGTGTTGCAGGATGGGGTTGTCATATTGAGCCAGAATTTGGAGCCCCCCACCTTGTGCTCGTGTTTTACCCTCCAACGGGCTGGTTTCAGGATGCCAAGTTTCCGGAGACTATAGACTGCTGCACGAGCCTCGTCGTCGGTGCAGTCTGGATGATGTTAGATGGATGTTTCCAGGGTCTGATGGATGGCAGTCGTTCTTACTAAGTCGTTTCGCTAGTTGCCAATTCAAACTTGGAATCCCTTCCGCTGCCAGGACATAGTCGAGTGTTCTGCGCATTCGGATAAGCTTAATTAGTTCGTTCATCAGACCACTATCAAAGTCGTATCCGATCAGACAGGTGTAGCAGTAATGTATATCTGGAATTCGTGTGTCCTTTGCAGAATAATAGCCATAGCACAGGGTGTGCTGGTACTCCTTGCAATTGGCACATTGTATCTTCCAAGGGTGGTTAGATGGTGACTTATTCGATGGCTCGGTTGCGTCACTTACAGACTTGCTGGGCTTGAAGTACCAGGTGTTGCACTCGCACCGATATGGACGCCAGTTTTTATGCCCGTACTTGGTCATTCTGCCACTAGGCCCAGGCAGACTCCCGTTATCTTTGTTCTCCCCGTCTGACTTCTTAACGGCGCCGTGGCAATTCTCGACATAGTGTACCGTCCTTGCTGTGACAATGGGTTTCGAACCAGCCTCCTGTAAACGCCGTATGTATGTAAGCGTGGGGAAGTTTTCTCGAGTCTGTTGACGAGCCAGAGCGAGTTGAATGCCATCGCGGCTAACCGGAAATGTTGCATAATCATCATCCTGTGACCAATTGACAGGTACGGTAGATTTACCCGAGCGTTCAATGCGATCCAATTTTTCAAGCGAATCGGTTTCTGAATCTGAATCGTCCAAATTAACAGCGAGGGAATCAGCCACTGACTGAGCCATTTCCTGCACCCGGGACTGGTGGGATTCCAGGTCTTCTTGATTGAAGAAGATTCTGTCGTCCACTCTCTTCTCTGTCTACAGAAAATCAGCACTCGTTCAATGGTTTAGATATGCGCGGTAGTAAAGGCAAACTGACATATCGCCGTGACTTTCTGCTATCGTGCCTCCGAACTCCCGCTGCGACCGCAGCGTTGGCGTAATGAAGAGCCTTGAACTCTGCTACAGAGATCATTTCGTCTGTGTCGAATGAAAGTTTTAGGCATTATATAACATGTCAACATTGTGAAGCAGATATGAACGTATTTACCATCGGTGTCACTGGCAGTGCTTTCATCCGTGGAGAGATAAATCTCCCCAACTACGTCCAGCGGCGTTTGAGCAAGCGTGGGAATCCCGACCTCATCAGAACGAAGGACTGCATGATCATTCGTTTCTTCTGCCGAAGGAAAATGAGCCTCGCCACCGGGTGAGGTGGAAAGTAGAGAATTTACTCTCAAACCAACTCTTCTATATGTTAGTCCTGGGGCCCGATTAAAGCAAAGCAAATGTCAATACAAAAGAAGAAACAAAACGTACGTGTGAAAGCCGCTGTCAACGCTTCCAATAAAGCGCCTCGTCCTCTCCCAGTATGAAGTTCGCGGATATTCAACGGTGTCATCTTGGGAAGCAGCAAACCCAGGCACATCATAGGATCCGGGACATTCCGATATGTAGAATACATGTATTCCCAAGCTGCGCTCGTCTATTGAACTCGTGAGTAATAACACCAGGAACGGGCAACAATAGAGTCCACATACTAGGCAATGCCGGGCTTTCAGCACACATTTTCACCAACCGTCGGATCAGGGCCTTCCCTTCGAAAATCATATTGCGCATGTCCGCTCGATCTTCAAGAGGGCTGACAAAATCAATCCTGGGGTCGCTGAGTAGACGATCTGCGGGGCCGCGTTCACCTGAAGTTCCGAAGGTGAAGGTATAAGATTCCAGAATCTTGTTTGGTGATCCTTTATCTGCGATGATAGTAAACTGGACGGCATGTAGGACGCCTCTTAGTAGAGCATCAAATATGCCATTTTCCTAGAGAGGAGTATTAGCTCTGCTCAATAATCATACATCCATCGAGACACTCACTAGAATGTCGAGAAGGTGATCGGCTTCATTGCTCATGTGTCTTTCAATCACGCGTATAGGAACATATTCCGATCGGTTACGTGCAAAGTTGCCCTTGTGCTTCCCATTTACAAAATGGGAATAGTTATAGCGCTCGTGGAAACGGTTTGCTCGCAGAACCCGCTCGCCAAAGACGTCTATAGGCAATAGTCCACTGCATCCTATGTAAGAATGGGGAAAATACATTATTCAGGTCACGACTAACCGCATAAATAAAAGCGACGCGATCTATAGGCGCACATTAGATCGCAGCCGCAAAAGCACGCACCTCGTGCGGAACTTCGACTTACGGTCATGTGTAGTGTTATCTTCATTAACTCCAAGCTTTGCCCCTGTTGTACCATAAGAGTTGGTTGTGTTCATCTCGGCCGCTATGTATTCAACATAGTTGGTCCGAAGGGCTACTCACGATCACGGGAAACCGATGGATTTTATCCACTTGGATTTTGGGCTGGGATGTCCCAGACTCGGAGACTGCCTCTAAAGCTACAGTTTTCTTAGCGCGAGGCATGATTCTGGCTGTATGACTATGACAGACTGAAAACGAGGAATTGAGCCTTATAATGGGAGAAGACGATGACAGTATAGCTCTATGCGGAACGGAGACAAAGAGGTACAAAGAAAAGTTTAGAACCCTAAGTTCTAAGAATAAAATTTCTTTTGCCTCAGTCGCTCGATCTCAACAAAGGACTACTGTATATCCTGAAACATCCTGGAATCAGCAGGTCTATTCATAGACATTGGAACTAACCTTGCAACCGCCAACCTTAGAACCTGATGTGACTACATATGTCACTACATATGTACCTAGGTATGTATGTGGGCATGGCTATATAATGCCTGTTTCTATTGCGTTAGGGCCCCAACTGTGTACCTATCCTTTTCAATTGTGTGGTTTTTAGCATCAGCAACCTATAAACGTTAGTGTGCTCCGAAATATATATTGGGACTATCTTCTTGTTTTCTATCTAGTCAACGAACAAGGGGTGATACAATGGTCAAGTTGAAAGCTGTGTCCCTCCATGAATCTCTCACCTGTCAAGGCAAGTACAATATTGCGAAATATCATCGACCAGGGATATCATAGGGGACAGGGCTGAAGATCTGTACGTAAAGGCAAAGCCCTAGATAGATGTGGGGAGGCCGAGACATTATAGACATCGGTGGGTATTCCATCAGGGGCGGAAATGATGTGACCTGCATAGAGTAAACATGTAGTAAGGGGCAACGGACCAGATGATTAGTCCCCCTGTCTCTTGCGCCCAAGTCGATAATTTCTTCAACATAACAATGAGATACTGGAAACGTGCCAAGAAGCCACCCGGGGCACGCCCCCACTTCACGTGATATGTGGCGATGGCAAATCAAAAACTTGATCGAAGTTGATATGGGTGAATAGATTATGATATGTAGCATTTAGGGGCAAATATCGACTATATCATCTATTGCACGTACGCCGCAAATGGTTCAGACAAAATTGGAAGTGAATATCTGCTTATCTGAGTGTTGTATCCTCGGTCCCACCTCTATCTGGTAATGATTTCGGTCTAAGAGCAGGACCAGAGCCTTTTGCCCTTTCACACTCGGATCATTTTAGATTTGCATAGAGAATAATCAAGGTAAGATAACTAATATAAACCAAACGTAAATTTCGACAAAATAGCAAAAGTATCCTCAAATCCAAGTCCAAAGAAAAAGTAGCACGTTGGGCCATGACATCGTCCACCTACGGGAACCGGAATAAATGTTGTTCTCCGCCCCAACTCCTTGTCAGCCGCCACTGTTTCTTTCTCCCCTTCCCATTGCTTCCTTGCTTCCCTTGTGTTTTTGTTTCCCACAACTTGCTTATCCTCCGTTCGGACATGTGCTGAATGCCCTTTGCATCCATGGTTTTGCTGGTGTACGCCGAGGGGGTGTTTTGCTAAAAAAAAGATCAGGGAAATCAAACTTCCTTTGTCCCTTACACATGAGCTTGCTTTACAATGACCTCAAATGCTCCCACTTCCCTTCACATATCTGAAATCGACTCGGCCTTGACCGATCACAACGCGTCCGTGTCTGCGCCTTCTCATGCGACCCACAGCCCCGGATCTCGATTCACTCGTCCTCGAAAACGCGAAATGGACGAAAGAAAGGAGCTGGGCCAAGGCCCCTCAAATGCGGCTATCGGACAGTTCAGCTTCGCCCCGACTACCAGAACTACAGTGGTGACGACCACTACAACCACGACTACCTCGTTCCCGCCCTTGACAATCAACCCCCCGCGAGCCGTCAAGGATCTGGATGCCCGACAATACCCTCTCGCCGCATCTCCGACCCCATCGGCCCTAAGGAATCTCAAGTTCAAGATAGGTGACAAGTCGATCATCTTCAATGAGCCCGAGGATACCACAAATGCTGCCACGGAGGTTCGATTTTATCCCACCCTCGCGGGATCTTTGGTTCCAATGCTTACATTATAACACTATCTAGTACAAAGAGAAAAGCGAGGCGTTGATATCTTCAAACGGCCAGATCCGCTCTGTGAACTCGTTCATCTCTGAGGGCGAGAACCCCACTCGGCGGCTGACTGCTCCGAGAATAGCGAGTCAACCTTCTACTCACCCATCGAACACTCGCCGTCGTGCCGTCTCCCCCATCTCCCATTTCGATCCTCGACCCTCGGTTCTTCCGCGAACTCGCCCATCACGTGTTCCTTCGGAGCCCATCACACGCCGCACTCGCCAAAGTGGCGGATCAGCTCATGCCGCTGGCCTTGCCACCCCAGACACCGAAAGCAACTTGGGGGGAGCTGGTGAAAATGCGGCCCCAAGACCGAGAATCCATAGCTCGGTGTTTCCGCGCAGGGAACCTCCTTTGCCGTCACCTCTGTCTTCTGAAATCGGAGCTAAAGGCTTACAGGCAGTGAATCAAAATGCCTACTTGCAAAATGGACTGTCTGGGATTCGTTCAGACCCTGGAACCCAAGAGTCTCAGGCCACTGAACCGGATGAGAGTTGTTCAACTGCACATGAATCGGCTTCATTTGGTCATGATACAACATATGGAACCCAGGAATCTGCATCGGAAGAAAGACCCGAGCTCATGTCTCAACTATCGGCAATAGACAATGCCATGGCGCAAGATATGTGCCTCCCGAGCCCGAGTCTCTCACCGGTTGCTGCTATGAATGCCCTTCATGGCGAATCCTCCTTCGAGTCAGAAGGACTTGACGTTGATACGGATTCCAGCCTCGACCATAATGTCTCGCGCTTTTCCAAGGCATTGCGGCTTCAAGATGCGAATGAGACTCGGGTAAGTGGTCATTCACTCGCCAACTCACGATCGCCTTCCTCGCTTCTTGATATGCCCAAAGTGCTGGAGTTCTTCGATTCAGTGCCTGATGAGGTCAAAACATATCTCATGTATCAATTTCTTCGGAGATGCCCTAAACCAACTCTGCATTTTGTGGCGGATGTGGTTAATCCAACCTTGAAGTGCGACTTCCTGACTCTGCTGCCGCTTGAACTCAGTCTCAACATCGTCAAATACCTTGACGTTCAGACTATGTGCCGTGCTGCGCAGGTATCTAAGAAGTGGAGACACATCACTAATTCTGATGAAAAGAGCTGGAAAACCCTCCTTGACCAGGATGGATACCATCTCTCGGATGGAGAACTAGAACGGGCTATAAGGCAGGGATGGGGATGGCAGTTGCCCAGCGGTCCTCATGATCCCGAGGAAGATCTCAGCATTGTGCCCCTGTCTAGGGCTGATATGGAGGTGTCCCCCGTCCCTTCGATGGCGGGTCCCAGCAGCAGAAGCCCTCTGGGGTCTCTGCCAATCAACCGGCGAGGCAAGCGGAAAGCCAACACGCGCGCTTCAAGCCGGAAGCTTGCCAAGCGGAAGGCCTCATCCAGTGGAGGAGAAATCACCGATCCAGACTGGAAGAGAGGTATTGCCGCATCAGAGGGCCCATATGCTGCTGCCAACGCTGCAGCTGCGGCAATCCCCTATGCTGAAGTGGGTCTACCATCCCTTCGTGGGCTGTTCCTATTCAAGGTGCTCTACCGTCGCCATGTTGCCATCCACAGGGGGTGGATGCAGCCGGATGTCAAACCGCAACATATTGCTTTCCGCGCACATGACCGCCATGTTGTTACTTGCCTGCAATTCGACGCTGACAAGGTTCTTACGGGAAGTGATGACACGAACATCAACGTGTACGACACTAAAACGGGTGCGTTGCAGGCAACATTGGAAGGCCACGAAGGTGGAGTGTGGGCCCTTGAATACCATGGCAACACGCTGGTTTCTGGTTCCACCGATCGCTCAGTACGAGTCTGGGACATCGAGCGGGCCAGGTGTACTCAGATCTTCCAAGGCCACACCTCCACCGTCCGATGCCTGCAAATTGTCCTGCCTACTGAGGTAGGTAGGGATGCCGATGGTCAGCCTGAGGTCATGCCTAAAGAACCATTGATCATTACCGGGTCTCGTGACTCGAACCTTCGGGTGTGGAAGCTTCCCAAGCCCGGTGATCCAGTCTACTATCAGAATGCTCCTATCGCAGATGACAGTAACTGTCCATATTTCATGCGGGTGCTCTCCGGCCATCAACACTCGGTTCGTGCAATCGCAGCACACGGTGATACCCTTGTGAGTGGTAGCTACGATTGCACGGTGAAGGTCTGGAAGATCTCCACCGGACAGACTTTACACACTCTCCAGGGTCACACGATGAAAGTGTACAGTGTGGTCCTTGACCATAAGCGCAATCGTTGCATTAGTGGAGCAATGGACCACATGGTGAAGGTGTGGTCGCTAGACGATGGGGCTCCCCTGTATAACCTCGAAGGTCATACCTCTCTCGTTGGTCTGCTCGCTTTAGAACAAGATTTCTTAGTCTCGGCTGCCGCTGATTCCACCCTCCGGATATGGGACTCCGTCCATGGTCACTGCAAGAACACCTTGAGTGCACACACTGGTGCCATCACCTGCTTCCAGCATGATGGGCAGAAGGTCATCTCCGGGTCTGACCGGACGCTGAAGATGTGGGATGTGCGAAACGGCGAGTGTGTTCGAGACCTCCTCACGGACCTCAGTGGTGTGTGGCAAGTCAAGTTCAATGATCGGAGATGTGTTGCTGCGGTGCAACGTGACAACATGACTTATATCGAAGTAAGTGTTCATCTGACGAGGCTTTCCGATCCCTTATACTAATATTGTTTTCTCACAGGTTCTTGACTTCGGTGCTGCACGGGATGGAGTCCCAGAAAGCAAGCTTGCGAAACGCATTGTCGTCAACCGACGTGGGCAGGAGGTCACCGGCGGAATTGAAGATGATGACGACTTGTCTGATTGAAATGCCCGGGCCGCGTTTCTATTCGGCATCAATCAATATCTCAACGTCCGACAACCATCCTTACACTACTTACTTCCTTTCCTCTGTCTTTTGTTCTCTCCTCACTCTATTCCCCCATTCACGATACCCATCCTTACAGCTCTCGTCTTCCATCGGAACAAATATCCTTTGCATAGCGCGGTCGGCATTCTTTGGTCTTGCAGCATTACGATAAGGGGCAAGGCGTTTTTTTACCCATATTTTTTCGATCATCTCTTATGTGGAGCTTTCTATCATTCTGTATTCCGAAATATTTGCCTATCCCCATGCATACCGTCATCGATACGTTTTCTTTGTCTTTGCCTGATGCTTATGTGACTTCCCATTCTGTTGCCTGCCAGCTCGGTGCTTCTTTTACATATTTTTCGTCATGCTTTGCCTGTATTGGGCTGCCCATAATAGATTGATTACCTATGTCGAAAATTCTGTCCTGAGTTGGGTTTGTGCTTAAATTTTATTGTAATTGCATTTGATATAGTATTACAGCAGCTGGCCCTATATACGTAGCGAAGCATGCAAATGCCTCGAACTTGCACCATATTGTTGCTTGGCGGTCTAGATATGCCGTCGTCGTAGACCGATCCCTGCTAATTACCTGATAGCGGCTCGCCAGGTCCGATTCAAGGATTGGCTGCCATACTCAGTCCTTGCCTCAGAGAAAGGATGAAGAGTGTACAGTCTCATCTCTGGCCCACAGATATACATGCGCTCAGCCAAGGGCTAGTCGACCTGACTAGCCGCACCAGAGTCAAGTCCGAAAACTCGAGGATAGTTTCGAATATGGACACCACGACAAGCCATTTCACGACAAAGTGACCGGCGTCTCCGCAGCAGACGGTACAGCAAGCCGACTATCCTGCAAGCTCCCATCAATCCCAGCAGCAGACAAAATCGACCAACGAACAGCATCAATCCCCAGCGCCCTGCCAGGACCAATCCGCGCCTCGGCACTACAAGTCAAAATCTCCCCCAAAGACCCAGGCCCCTCCGCAACCCCCGGATCCGGCTGCACAATGGGTTTGATACCCTGGAGCAAGAGCTGTAGTCGCTCGATATTGGCGGGCGTGACACCAGATTTTATCTGCTTGAATTGCCTAACGAGGAACTTGTCCACCTTGGATAAAATGATCTGGTGCGGGATTGCGTGGTGTCGGAATAGTCTGAGGATCTCGGCATCTGTTTGCTTGATGCCGTGCGTGCTGTCGATAAGAAGGAATGCGCGACGGAGTCTAATATCTTCGTCAGTAATTGTACACCATAGATAGGTTCGTCTCATATTTTTCATATTCCATATAGGACGGGTCATAACTCACTGTTTCCGTCCCTGGAGATACTTCATAATCTCCTCTCCCCACTCGGACCGACTGGCCTTTCCGTATCCCGGCATGTCAAGCAGCACAACCTTCGACTCGCCGCCCTTTGTACCTCCAATCCCGAACGCATTCATCTCCCGTGTTCGGCCGGGTTTCGATGATGTCCAACATATCTCCTTCCCCATTATGGCGTTCAGTAGTGAGCTCTTGCCGACATTTGAGCGGCCCAGGAATGCGACTTCGGGCTCGACTGATGCAAATGGTGTTGTGCGGAATTTGGCCGCGGACCAGAGTTTGACCGGTGAGTGGCGCGATGGAGTGAAGACCTTGTCGGCGAAGGCTAGTTGCTCGTCTTTGGGGGGTCTTGTATCCCAGTAGTAGCAGAGGTCGGACGGGGTGAGGTCTTTGAGTTCGCGCTTTGAACTGGAATTCGAGGCTGAGGATAGGGCTCGGATTGTTGTGTATAATGATATCCTGGATGAAGAGTTCCTACATGCTGGTATTGAGTTCATCATGACATTGAATATCCGAAGAAGAGTCGATATAAAGCCTTAGAAAAAGTAGAGTTGATATCGATTTCTCCAGATCGGCGCACGGGGCAAGTCGAGCCAAGACCGCATCATCAGCTATCGCATCCAGATAAGCCTGACCTTCTCTTTAGCTTGTTCCAAGCATACCAGTCAAGATGATCAACGCAGTCCTCGTCTTCAATAATAATGGCCAGCCCCGACTGACAAAATTCTACACACAGCTGGTGAGTTGAACCCCGCCGTGCTCGCACCTTTCCGCGCAGGACGACCCCAACTAACCAGCAACAGGACACACAAACCCAGCAATCCCTGATCGCGCAAATATACCGTCTAGTCGCGCAGCGTCCAGCAAGCGCTTGCAACTTCCTCCCACTCCCACCTCTCCTCTCGCAAGGCGCCAGCTCCTCCGCCTCCGGACCCTCCGATGCCCCCACCCAGATCACATACCGGACGTACGCAACGCTGTCGTTCATCATGATCTCTACGTCGACCGAGTCCCCACTCGCTCTGATCGATCTGATTCAGGTATTTGTCGAGGCGCTGGATCGCATGTTCGAGAATGTCTGCGAGCTGGATCTTATCTTTGGCTATGAGACTCTGCATGCTGTGCTCGGTGAGATGATTGTCGGTGGTGTGGTTGTTGAGACGAATATTGAGAAGATCATTGCTGCTGTGCGTGCTCAGGAGGGATCTTTGGGTAAGAAGAAGGCTGTTCAGGCTGCTAGTACTAGTTTGGGTCGTGGGGCTTTGCCCGGCTTGGGGGCGTGGAGGTGATCTATGGAGGACGGAGGCTTTCTCTTCTGATGACCTGCATATTGATGGACCTGGGATCACTGTGTCCTATTTGGTCTATCTAAGGCGTTATGGTTACGCATTCTAGACTTGCTTTCGCAGGATTCGGGTGTGGTGTTTAGATTTTTCGGCTATTGATTCCCTTGAATGATATATTGAGTGACATGTTTGTAGATTGTGAAATTTTGTAAAGTCAATTACTCATATTCTCTTCAATATATACTTGGGTGATTGGAGGTATATGTGATTCAAGGCACGAAATGATGTAGAAACAGAAGCTAAGAGCTTGGACTGGGTTGGTTGAAGATACGAGTGATTGAAAGTATCTGACGGATGGCTCAAGTTCGCACTAAGGACAGATGTGTCAGAGCACTCACTATTCTGGTACAATCAAACTTGTACGCCGGCAACATGTCTATGGCAACAGCCACGTTGTTCGTGGGCTGGCGCACGAGATTTTGATAACGGGCACACTGATTCTGAATGCGGCCATGCCACATAGAGTAAATGTGGTGGGCCGAGCTCGTGAAATTAATGACCGCCATATCGAATTGACGTTTTGTTCGCCCCCTCTCCCACAATAGAGTGATGAACGCAGCTAGTAAAGCAGCATTGATATCTTCGACGGTGTATTCAGCCACATTGTGCTAAATCGACGAAGTTAACTTGTTGCGGGCTATCCCTGGAATTTCAGTCAGTGACGCATGAATAGATGGAATGCGAATATTCAACTCCCTGCGAGGGATCCATTTTTGCACAAATACGGCAGCTCCTTGGTGATAAAAAGGAAAAAGTGTTGTCGATTCATACACTGTTACTTAGGCAGTGCTTTTCAAAAAGGGATCCTCGAGCCATTTTGAGACTCTTGCAGTACCTGGTGTGCCTGGTGGCAGGATGCTTCTGGTAAAGGTCGAGAAGGGAGCAGAAGTTGATGCAATTATAACGGATGGTAAGGTGTTCATAGTGATGTTTGGGAGACAACAGCTTGAATAAGCTCATTCCAACCGGATACATTCATCGCATAGCTCGATTGCAGGTTCGTTCATATCTGCGTGTGCGCACTCGGAGAGTTTTCTGTATTGCGATAGAGTATGAGATTCTAAAGCTCGACAACGCGACATCAAATAGCCGTGGACAGATCGATGTACATCGTCAGGGAGTCTGACCAGTTGTGGGCCCAGAAATGCCACCATGACCAATCTGGAGCCTAAGGATAGTAGCGGCGATCTTTCCGCACCCCCGATAATTAGCGTCCTGTCATTCAAATGGAAGGTTGTATTTCGATATCATTTCGATGTATCCTGGTTGGGTTTGAAGAGATGCAAAAGAGCTAGGGGGGTGCTGTTGGATTTCTGTTATTCATAGGCTAATTAGATAATTTAGGAAGTTACGCTCCATCGCTGCTGCCGGATCTCACGAGATGATTGATATCATGTGACTTCAATCACGTGCCTGTTCAGAGCTGCCCTAGTGGCTTGCCCTAGCCCTGGTCACATGAGTGCGCTAGCGTGACCCACAGAAACTTCATAAGTTGCATCCACACGAACTTTTCCCTTTCTCATCCGTCAACCGTCAACCAGCGCAATCCCAGTCGACAAAATGGTGGTGAGTACCCCAAATGTCTCTTGATAACATCAGAGACTTCTTCTAGTTCCCGCGATGTCTTGCGACATTCGCTCTGCTTCAGATCTCTGATCTAAGCAATTCCGCCGATCGCGCACAGCCTCGAAAGAGATGTGTCGCGCATCGTGTGATGATTTTGGCTGGAAGCATGGAGTCAATGCCCGTAACACGGCTTGGCTCATGTTCTCCTTAGAGTTCAAAGAAGATACAGCAATATGTGAACAGCACGCTGATCTTCTTCCTCAATGATAGCCCCCTGCTAAGTCCGGAAAGAAGGCCGCCGCCCTGCCCTACCCCCAGGGCAAGGCTGGCAATGGCAAGAAGGCTGCCAAGGTACGTTTTCTTCTTCCTCCTAGAAGTGCATTGGGCTCTGAAGACGCTAACCTTGCTTCCACAGAACCCCCTTATCGAGAAGCGCCCTCGCAACTTCGGTATCGGCCAGGACATCCAGCCCCGTCGCAACCTCTCCCGCTTCGTCAAGTGGCCCGAGTATGTCCGTCTTCAGCGCCAGAAGAAGATTCTGAACATGCGCCTGAAGGTTCCTCCTTCCATCGCTCAGTTCCAGGCCACTCTGGACCGCAACACCGCTGCCCAGACCTTCAAGCTCCTCTCCAAGTACCGTCCTGAGACTAAGGCCGAGAAGAAGGAGCGTCTCGTCCAGGAGGCTACCGCCGTCTCCGAGGGCAAGAAGAAGGAGGATGTCTCCAAGAAGCCCTACAACGTCAAGTACGGTCTCAACCACGTCGTCGGCCTCGTTGAGAACAAGAAGGCTTCCCTCGTCCTCATCGCCCACGATGTTGACCCCATTGAGCTGGTTGTCTTCCTGCCCGCTCTCTGCCGCAAGATGGGTGTCCCCTACGCCATTGTCAAGGGTAAGGCCCGTCTCGGCACAGTCGTCCACAAGAAGACCTCCGCCGTTCTCGCCCTGACCGAGACCCGCGCTGAGGACAAGGCCGAGTTCGCCAAGCTCCTCTCCGCCATCAAGGAGGGTTACACCGACAAGTACGAGGACTCCCGCCGCCACTGGGGTGGTGGTATCATGGGCTCCAAGGCCAACGCCCGCATCGAGAAGAAGGAGAAGGCTCTCGCTGCCGCCATCAAGGTTTAAGCTTGTGTAACTACAGCTTTTCCTTTGGTGCCTGTTTGACGGGATCGTTTTCTAATCGAAGCGCTCGGATCTCAAAAATAATATGTTGTTATGGGAAACGACAAGGTGTTGAAGGCTTTGACGATCTATTGACGGCCAATTCTTTTAGCTTTAGATGGGTGCAAACGAGCCGTTCGGCCCTTTTTGGATCCTGTTCTAACAAAAAAAGACACAATTTTCTCTCACGAACCTCCAATGGCCCCATGTACCACTTTTCTGCAGATACCCATGAATGCATTTTTCTACCTGTTCAATCTATTGATGGCCTCTGTAGTCCCATCAGAACTAGGCATTCATGTCGTCTGTTTCGTATTTACAGTAAATGGTCTTAATTGTAAGAGTCCATGCGTAGAGGTGGTAGATCTCTTGATCAGCAACATTTCGCTCAATCGAGATTTTTTCTCTCCTTCCCAAATTGTGTGCGATCTGTGAGACCTGCCAAGAATACCAAGCAAGGCATTTTCTAAAACATAGTCCCGTCTTGGCACATGTCTTCAAAGATCTCTACATAATCCGATCAAACAATCTGGTCTTGAAGAAGCCATATAGCTGTTTATAAAAGAGTTAAGAACACTACAAGACCTGTCAGGCTGCGCAGTACATATATATACGAGTGAGATTGAGGGGTAATCTCCCCTAGGAAACATATCCAGCACATGTCACATACAAATATATGTATGCATGAAGAAATATATCCACATTCTACACGCACGAGACTATCTAGAACTCACTTCCACTGAAATCATACGCATCATGGACCTGCTGGCTGGCCTGGTACTTGGCCTTTGCGTGGCTGTCTGGCTCGCCTATTACAGACAAGAACTATTAGCTTATCCGTACCTTCAGGCTTTGCTCTATTTACCGAATGGTCAAGGTGGGTAGGGGAGGTGTATACGTACCGTTCTCAGCCCACTTTGAATTTGATTTGAATAAGCAAAGCGGGAAGAGATGGTAGAGAAGAGGAGTGAGACAATAAGAGGGGCAGTCCAATGGGTAATGTGTTTTTATACTCTTCCACTGGTGCCACTTCATCATTTACAGGCACATTATCGAGGGGCATGCTCAGACATAGAAGGCAACAGGCGACGACTTTAGTCTACATAGAGGTCACATACATGTAAAACAATCACCATGCAGGAGAAATACATAGCAAGATAGTGATAACAAACAATTTAACCCCATCGATACCGGAAACCAATAGTCATGAGCAGAATAAGAAAAGACAAGGGTGGTATGATGAAATTACAGGAAGATCCAGAGGTCCACGGCCAAAGCATAAGAGAAGAAAAAGTACAAAGAACCCCAAAAGCCCAGCCCTATGCTCCCAGAAGACCAGAGATGCTCACCACCGATTTATTTTGTATGAATGATGACACTGAGAAACTCTGTCTAAAGACACAAGTTGAAGCAAAAGCAAGCGAAAAGGTGTATAGCGTGAAGAAGGACGAGACATAAACGTGATCGCGGTCATTTGGTCATTAACGTTGAGGTCGTGAAAGCCCTTGGCGTACCTGTATCCCTGTTAGTTCAGGCTCAGACGTTGGTCGTCGATAAACAATCACACACCTTCATTTGTTCAATTCTCGCCTTCAGTTGGCTGGTGACTTCCGCAGCTCGCTTCCAGTTCTCTGCCGGTTCAGAAGATCTGGGCTGCTGCTGGTCGTCTTCGGTGATATTTGTGTTAGAGTTTCGGGCAGATGAGCGCGTCGGGCTACCAACAGCCGAGTAGCCGTATGTAGGGCTCAAGTTACGTCTGCCGAGGCCGCCATTGCGACTGCTGGGTCCTGGTGACTCCATCCCGTTGTTCTCTCTCTCCTCGCTGGGAGTAGCAGAAGCATAGCTTCGAGGACGCGAGCTTTCGAAGCGGGATCCCATGTGAAGGCCAGACCGTGAAGCAGCATTGCTGTTGGCGATGTGGTCCTGATACATGGAGTTTGTGTCTGGCATGCCCATGCTTCCTGCATCGGAGGCAGCATTAGGTGGGCTTATGGCAGACGCGCGAAGTGCTCGTGCGAGTTCACGCTTCAATCTTTCGATTTCTCTCTGCTGTTTCTGAACACTTCCCTCCGCAGTTTCCGCATCACTCCGTGCGCGAACAAGTTGAGTCTCCTTCGCCTTGATGCTCAAGACATCGCGGGTGTGGTCCTCAATCAACTGTGCATTCTGGTTCTGAAGTTCAGTGATCGTTGAGTTGAGCTTTGAACGCTCGGACTTCATCTCCTCCACGGTTCGGTTGAAGTTCTCCTTCTCCGCCCGCAATGCCTCTAGCTCAGCACGCTCGGCGGCTGCCATAGCATTGGCAGCAGGTGAAGGGACTGGGGCAGCCGCAGGCGCAGGTTCAGCAGGCGCCGACGGTCTGGCAATGGGGCGACCCGCAAGGCCACGACCAAGACCGAATTTGGGAGCGGGTGGCGGGGGAGCTACATCCTCTTCTGGAGGTGCAGCAACTCGTCTTGACGGTGACGCAGTGGCTCCGGGGCCAGCAAGCTTCCGTTGCAACTTGAGGCCTGAACCGGGAGTTGGAAGGCCGCCTGGCTTCGGGGCACCGAGCTTTGAAGGGATTCCTCTGGCTGCAGGCTTGGCCGGGGGTTCTTCTGGGGGAGGTGGAGCGGCTACAGGGGCTAGTTTTTTCAGCCCTGTTGCCGGCTTCTTGCCAACGACCTTCCTGCCAGCTGGGGCGGCAGGCTTTGGGGGTGCCACAATAGGCTTGGGCCGCTCCTTGGCCTTGACTTCAGCGGTTCCAAAGTACTCTTTGATCTTGGTTTTACGAATCTCGTCAAGTCCGTCGAGATACGGGTTCATGGCCCGTTCACCCAGAATCTTCATTAGGGTACCCAGAATTTCGGCAGCTCCTTCGCGGATTGCCGGGGCTGACTCGGTCAATAGCTTTGTGCCAGCATCAGCGATTGCTTTCTGTTCTGCTTTGGCTGGTACCGTCCGGGTTGTGCGCAAGCAACGAATCAAGAACTTGACAGTTTCCTGCTTGACTTGTGGGTTCTTATGCTTGAGATACTCAAAGATCTCTTCCAAGCAGTCCGTAAGGGTTGTCGTTGTGAAGACGGCATCCAACGCCTGGCCCAAAGCATCTGCGACAGTCACCTTCTTTTCTTTCAAACGTTCAAACATGGGCGCCATAATGACGCCTCGGTATTTGGTAAAACCGTTGCGAAGGCCCTTGGCTAACACGTCCACACAGTTCGCAGCTACCGTGACGACAGCGACGTTGGCGTCCTTCATGGATTTGGCCAATCCCCTCACTATCTCGTCGTAAGGTCCATCTTGGATTCGGGGAACGTTGACAACGTTATAGAGAGCGTCTAACGCTTCCTTGCGGTCCTTCCATTTTGACGAGGCCAATTGATCATGGAAGTCGCCAGGTACTTTCTTGAACACATCAACCGGTTCCGCCAGGTCGAAGGCATCGACCACCACTCCATCTTCCTCCTCATCAAATCCGTCGGCAGCTGGTTCGTCACCCTCCTCGCCTGCAGGTGCAGCGCTGGCCGTAGCCATGGCATCCTGTTGTGCTCGAGTGAATCGTTCTTGCTTCGGTGTGGGATCCTGCTTCACAGCTTCGAATAGTTTCTCTAAATCTCCCTGTTGCACAGGTTTCAAATCCGCCCAGAACAGAGGCTTGATGGCCTCCCGGAGCCACCGATACAGTTCCACGGTCAGGTTTTGTGCTTCCGCGCGGACATTTTTATCGGCATGGCCAAAAACCTTGGGAAGCGCCTTCAAAGTTTGCTTCGGGTCGACGATCTTGCAGCCGTAGTTGTGATAAATGAGGGTCAAGGCGGCAAGACAGGCGGCGATCACCTTCGGTACTTTGTGTGATAGTATGGGTAGTAGCTCCTCGATCACCGGATCGGCCTTGTCCAATTCGACGCATAATAAAAGAGCTTCCTGGGCGCTAGCTTTACCGGCCGGTCGTGTAGATGGGAGACCTTTCTCAGCAATTGGGCCAATCGTATATGAGCGGGACCTATAAATGGGAACTTTTGTCAGTGGATGCAGGGGTGGACCAAGAAGGCTGTCGCGACTGGGACCGGGGGTTGACGCACCTCGTGCAGGCCTGGGCTCCTCCGAATTTCAAAAAGGCGCAGTATGCGGCAAGACCTTCAGACTGTGCGGCCACGTTGGAATCTGCAACTGCCCCTTTCCACAGGCTGGGGTCTTGTATGAATGGTACGAAGACCGGGTGTGATTCATCAGGAGTCTTTTCAAATTGCCCTTTTGCATCCTCGTATCCCTCCTTTCGGACTTTCCAGTTCTGCATATCGGTGTTAGAATTTCAGCGATCCTATCGATCCGACTTGTCATGCAGGAATGAGCGCACCTTGTGAGCGAACCGGTCGGGCAAGGGTAAGGAGGAGAAGTCCTCCGTGGCTTCAGCCATTCTGATGGGGGAAGAACGAGAACTATGAACGGGTTCTAGGAAGGAGAAGGAGTCAGCACGTTCTGTAGTGTCCGACCAGAAGTGCGCATGGCAGCAGAGGAGGTTCCGGAGAAGAGATCAAAGGTCCTGGAGTTGGTGTTGCGGGGGGTCGGGGTGTCTCGGGGTTCAGATGGTCGTACTGTGGGTTGATGCCCAAAGGGTATCAAAGAAAGAATCAATAAGACAACTAGAACATGAATCTCAGTCAAGTCAAAGGTGTAGGTATAATGACCAAGGTGGGGATAGTCGAAAGACACTGGAGTTAAAGAAAATAAACAGTTGAAGTTGAAGGAAAGTAAACAAAAGCCTTGGCGAAGATTGTTTTGTTTAAACCCCCCGCGGTGGATCTCAACTTCTTCATATTTATCTTCTCTTTTCTTTCTTTCTTCTGGATCAAATCGTCAATTCGCCAATTCGTCAATTCTGGAAGTCCAAACTCCCCTTTCTTCGCCGACATCGCTCCCACTTTCCCCTCCATCGCAGTTTTGTGGACCAATTTGGTGCATGCGCATTTGGATAGGCGAGAACAGAAAGTACATATAACGCCATGAGTCAACTTCTCACGTCGCGGCAGGCGGAGGAGCTGTATGTGACCCGATCTGGTTCATTTAGGGGTGATCGCTGATGGTGTTTTGCGACAGACACAAAGGAATAATCGCCTACCTCACCTCTGTGAATTTACACCACAGCTCCGCCGCTTTACGAGAAGAACTAGGCGACTCGATTAGAGTCGACGATACCACACTAAAGAAATATGAAGGCCTCTTGGAGAAGAAATGGACGAGCGTAGTCCGGTTACAGAAAAAGGTGCGAAGACCAAGCATACCACAAGCCTTCCTCTTGTTAACCCGCTATTCCGGTATAGATTATGGATTTGGAAGCACGATGCGCTTCACTCCAGTCTGAGCTGGATACCGCAACTCCGACCTCTCTGAATCGCAAAAACCAAGACCCAGTCTCCTGGCTGCCTCGCGCACCAGCGCGCCATGACCTCGAATCGCACCGCTCGCCAGTATCGTGTCTCGCTTTCCATCCAATATTCTCTTCATTGGCCTCCGGCTCAGACGATACCACAATCAAGATCTGGGACTGGGAGTTGGGTGAACTAGAACGCACAATCAAAGGACATACCAGGGCAGTGTTGGACGTCGACTATGGAGGCCCCCGCGGAGGCACACTTCTTGCATCATGCTCGTCAGACCTGACGATAAAACTGTGGGACCCGGCTGACGAGTATAAGAACATCCGGACGCTACCAGGGCACGACCACAGTGTTTCAGCAGTTCGGTTCATTCCATCCGGAGCTGCGGGGTCTCCCATGTCAGGAAACCTGCTTGTCTCGGCTTCTCGCGATCTCACACTGCGCATATGGGATGTCACAACCGGATATTGTGTCAAATCCATGCAGGGCCATGGAGACTGGATTCGAGATGTTACACCGTCCCCAGATGGCCGGTTCCTCTTCTCTGGTGGAGATGACCGTGTTGCACGCCTGTGGGATATTTCATCTGGCGATACCAAATCAACATTCCTGGGCCATGAGCACTATATCGAGTGTGTGGCCTTCGCTCCGCCAACAAGCTACCCTCACTTTGCAGCTCTTGCGGGGCTAAAGAAACCACCGCCAGCATCATCGTCCGCCGAGTTTGTGGCTACTGGTTCTCGCGATAAGACCATCCGTCTATGGGATACCCGCGGAAACTGCATCAAGACCCTTGTTGGCCACGACAACTGGGTTCGCTCATTGGTCTTCCATCCCGGTGGGAAATACCTTCTCTCAGTATCTGACGACAAGACTTTGCGGTGCTGGGATCTTACGCAAGAATGCAAGTGTGTGCGCACGATTGTGGCCCACGGCCACTTCATCAGTTCACTTCGGTGGGCGCCGCCTTTGGTTAAGGACGCTGGTGCAAATGAGGGTGCGAACGGTACCGAGGCTGCGTCTAACGGGGCGAAAGAAGACGCGACAAAGATGTCAATTCGATGTGTTCTGGCAACTGGCAGTGTTGATCTCAAGGTCCGGGTCTTCGCGGCATGACCTTCGATTTTAAGTTAGCACTGAGCGAGGAGCTGGGAGCACTGCGTTTCTCGCCAGGGTCATACTTCTAAGTTGAAGGGTTCAGGATTTGACGGGCACAATTTGCCTTTTCTGGGTAAAGGAGTTGGTTATTCTTCCGTGATACCAGTGACTTTCTTTTCTGTTTACAAATGATTAGGGGATTGAACTAGACGTCGTCTAGGAAAACTCCATGTTTACGATGTATACACTGTTGGTGTTTTTGTATTTTGATATTGATGGTTCGTCTCCTTCCTTTTCTCATACGTACTTTAGACCTACTTTTAGTTGGAAGATCCACCACAGGAATACAACACATCACAATGCCAATGAAAATAGATTGAAGCGGTATATAATACAGTACATAACCTCCGATATGCAACACAGAAATGACAAACCCGACAGTCCGAATACTGCCATAAAGAGCTAAACGTACACTTCAGTAAAACCCAACAGTTCAGCGCTTAGTTAGCCTCTTTGACTCTCCTGCATCTGCTCATCCTCCGCGACTCTCTCCTGCACAATCCTCTTAACCTTCCCAACACGCTCATTCTCCGCATGAATCCGATGAATCAACTGCGCAGTAGAAAGCGCCTCCCCCTCCGGCACAGGAACACCGGCCTTAGCCGCCTCCTCCACAAGATCCACCTCACGACCAAGTCGTTTCGACTCACGACGCAGATACTTAGCCGCCCAGCGCTTCTCACGCTCAGCCTCCCGTTCCTCCTTCGACAACACAGCAGGACGGTCGGCAATGGCCTCGCCGAAAGGCGTGATGATGCGCTCGACGACGTGGTGCACGTTTCGGCTCTTGGGTGCGCCGGATGAGAACTCGATTATGTCGCCTTCGCGGAGGGAGTTGCGTGGGTCGGAGACTAGGTAGTGCGTTTCCTGCGGGTAGAACTTGCGGATGTGTCGGTCCCAGGATGTGTGGCGGTGGCAGACGCGCACGGTGCGGTCCATGCGGCCGACGGAGACTACGGTGCCGGTTTTCAGGGCGGAGGCGTAGTTGCGCAGGCGGGAAGGCGCTTGCGTTTCTGTGCCGGTGGTCTTCGGCTGTGTGGGTGTTGGGGTGGTTGTTGAGGCGTTGCGGAGCGTGGTGAGGTATGTGGTTGATTGGAGGATTGAAGGGCGTGTCAGAGACAGAGGTGTGGTGATTGAGGCGCGGAGAGGCATTGTTGCCCGGAGGAGGTGGCTTGGTGCCATTGTTGGTGGGGGAGCAGGGGGTTTGCTCGCCAATTGTAGTTAAACGGGATTGGAGAAGACGAGGAATTGGAGGTGGTCAAGCAGGTGGATGGTTTGTGGTAATGACCGCCCAAATGGATGCGAGCTTGCGGTGTTTGCAGTTTAAGGATTTCGAGAATTTCTCGGGGAAGCATGTTTGCACTGTTTGCACTCTAGTATAAGACATCGACTTGGATGGACTTAGGAGTAACTGGGCAACTTGATAGCAATATCCTCATATTTAAAAAGTATACATTGCAGCTCAACTGCTTATTGTTCAAGTCTTTAGAGTGTCAATTCATCTAAGCGGACTTCACAACTCTGTCCCATCCGCTACCTCCTATTACAATACAGTTGGACAATAACTATGAGCCAATCTACCCGTTTCCTAGTTATGTCTGGCCTAGAAGGAAACCCAACCTGTATACAGTAATCAAATTTTAAAAAATAAAAAAGGAAAGCAGAAACCAACAAGAAGCCTCTAAGAAAATACATTTCGCCTCATCCATGTTCGTGAAGGCCATCTAAGTTTCATTTGAAAGACCCGTTCCGACTGCAGAGCACCTGGAAACAGGGAAAAAACATGTCTCGGAAGAGAAACATCAAAGATTATTACGCGTTTTGTGTCGTAGGTGGCACATCGCCTCCGTTTGAATCTGCTTCCGCCAATTTCTTGGCTTGGAACTTATCGGCAGAGTGAGCTGATATCCGGGTGAGTTCGGTGACGAAGGATTGGCCCCAGAATGCACTAGAAAATGGTCAGTCGGAAACGAAATACGAAAACAGGAGACGACCTGGTTGGCAGGGTGACAGGGAAACGTACCTGGTGTACTTGGACACGTATCTGTCCAGCTTAGCAAAATTGAGCGCCCGCTGTTCATCGCTCATGGTCACCGCTTCCTGGTAGGCGCCTGCCAGTTCTTCCGTGTTCCAGGGGTTCACGATAATGCTGCCATTCAGACTCTGAGCTGCTCCGGCAAATTCGGAAAGCACCAGAACACCGTGGCGCTTCTGTTGGGTAGCGATGTACTCGTAGGCCACCAGATTCATACCGTCACGGGTAGATGAGACAATGCAGGCATCCGATACGGCGTAGAGAGCAATGAGTTCGTCAAAGTTGACGGACTTGTGCAGGAAGTGAATAGGCTGGAACTCGACCGTACCTTGGAGGAGGATTAGCGTTGCTCGGAACACCAAACGACGATACATACCGAACTTTCCATTAATCCGACCCACCAGCTCGTTCACTACGGCCCTCAAATTCTGGTACTCCTCGACATCCTGTCGACTGGGAACGGCGACTTGTACAAGCACGACCTTCCCAACCCATTCTGGGTGGTCGCTGAGGAACACTTCGAGCGCGTGCAGCTTCTGGGGCACGCCCTTGATGTAATCAAGACGGTCGACGCCGACCATCAGCTTCACACCCTGGAACTTCTGCTCTAGCATGGCAATGCGCTTCTGGACCTTCTCCTTCTTCAATCCTTCCTTGAACTTCTCAGGGTCAATACCAATGGGGAAAGCTCCGCATGTGATAATCTTGCCCTGGAACTCAATGCCGTTGGGCGTAGTTGCAAGACCCCTAATCTGGTTAGATATAAACTCCAAGCGGTACGGGGTATACTAACAGTAGACGAGAGCAACTGCTCAGGAAATGGCGCGTGTAATCGTAAGTGTGGAAGCCAATCAGGTCGCAATGCAGGACACCCAAGAGCAGTTCATTCCGCACGGGAAGGATCCGGTAGATCTCGCTGCTAGGGAACGGTGTATGTAAGAAGAAACCGATCTTCACGTTCTTCTTGGTACTGCCAATTTCCTCGCGGAGCATCTCCGGAAGCAGCATCAGGTGGTAGTCGTGAACCCAAATCAGGTCGCCATCCTGTACTTCCTTGCAGATAGCCTTTGCGAAAAGACGGTTCGCTTCCTTGTAAGCTTCCCAGGCGGATTCATCGAAGGTGATCTCGCCAGGGTGGTAATGGAACAGAGGCCAGAGGATGGAGTCTATCCGAAAGAACAAAGTATTAGTGTACATTCCAAGGGTTTCGCAGGAAGGAGCAACTGACTGGAGAACCCATTGTAGTGTCGATCTGCCAGGTCATCGTCAATGAAGACCGGTACAGCGCCGTATTCTTCCTTGAGGCGCTGCTTCACGACGGGGATCTCGGCCTCGGGAACCTCCAGACCGGGCCAGCCGTACCACTGGAAGGTGGTTGATTTTGAAAGGCCACTCAGACCACTGACCAAGCCTCCTGAAGACATTGAGAAATCATATTTTCCATCATCGGACCGCTTGATGGTGATCGGCAGACGGTTCGAGACTAGGAGTAGGCGAGCTTCATTCTTGGGCTCGATGGAAGGCATGATGGATCGGATGCCGGGGGAAAATGGAGGATGAGATTATATGGATTAAAATAATGGGTTTGAGAGTAGGCAAGGCAAGCTGGACTCCTATAGTTCCGAGAGGACATGCGATTAGAGTCAATTTCGTAGATGGGGAAACTGGAGATCATGACGATTATGAACCAACCTTTGGAACAAGTGAATATTCACTCCGAATGAGCACCAGACTAGCAGTCTATCTCCATAGGTAGATAACAGCTAGCAGTAATACCAAATTAAAAAAAAAAGAGTCGAGTGTGAAGAGAGGGAAAAAAAGGGCAAAAGGTGAGAAGGCAAAGCGGGGGACCGGAATGCGAACGTCACTCTTCCCTGGAATTGCTGGAACGACCGGTGGGCCTCAATATCGCTCTCATGGGTGTGTAGAAAACAAGTAGGGAAAAATATAAGAACCAAGGAAAAAAGAATATTTCTATTTCTTTCTATTTTTCTATTCTGCTTGGATTTGATAGAGGGATGTCGTCAGATCTTTTCCTAGACAGGTTTTGATCATTCTGACTCCGCATCTGGACAACCAGACCGTGCAACAATCCATAGTCAAGGAAGTCAGATGATCAAAGCACAATATGGATGTTTTAAGGTGTCGGATATCTTTTCCAAGTCTTTTAGATCTATATAACTTACAGAGCCGACCTTTCACTCGCAAGACTCCATTTTCCCGAATCCGACTCATGCACTGTGCGCCCCTCATCCTCAAGCTTCATCAACACCTGTAATACACCATGCGAAGCAGGTAAATGCAAAGACTCCGGAACATCGCGGTAGATCTGCTTGACCAACTCAATAGGCGTCCAGGCCTGCTTGTGTACCGGCGAGGACTCGCCAGCCGCGACATCAAGCTTTCCAAATCGCAACACGCGCAGGACCTCATCTTCCCGCTGCTGTCGATGCTTGATGTACTCGGTGATCCGCGCGCCGGCATTCTCGATCACCGCCCCGTGTCCGGGGTAGCCCCGGCCTGAGGATACGCGGTCGCGCATCCGGTGCAGGCTGTTGAGGTAGGTTTTGAGATCTTCGAAGACGGCTGTGCCGTGGCCTAGGACGTCTGTTCATTTTAGTCAGATATGTTTCTCAAAAGAACCTTGTATATCATGTGCTATCGGTGGAAGGGAAGGGTTGGGTTAAAAGAACCGCACTTACTATCACCCGTGAACATAGCATCCTCCTCCTCGAGCATGAATACCATATGATCAACGGTATGGCCAGGGGTATGGAATGCTGTCAGAGTAGCACCCTCAACGGAGAACACCTGACCCTCGTGGATATCTGTCTGAGCGGAATCAGGCTGGTGCTTGAAGATCTGAGCCTGAGGGCAGAGCTTGAGCAGATCTGGCAACCCGCTGACATGGTCGCCGTGCCAATGTGTCAGGAGAGCTTGGTGTACTGTTGCTTTTTCTTGCGAAAGCACGGATTGAAGATTTGCTGCCCATGCGGGCATGCCTTCACCTGTGTCTATTAAGATTCGCTGGTGGCCGCGGCCAATTAAGTATGTGTTTGTGCCTGTATGTGTGGTTAGAGTATGTTCTGAGTGGATGGAGTATGATGCTTACCTTGTAGCGTGAACTGTATTGCAGAGCGTGCTATTGATTAGTTCGTCATGGTATAGTGACATCATGGCATCTATGTACTCACCTTCCCCGGATTTCCACCTAGAATCCTTACGACCGAGGCGCTGAGGCGCTCCACTTCTGGGAGCTGGACGAGCTGAGTCGTCATTCTCAAGATAGGGTGGGAATAGAGATAAAAAATAAGAGATCCTCAATAACCTCGTCCTTATATCCGGGTCCGGAAGTGCAAATCAGTGGTCAACTGGTGGTTGGGTTATCATTCAAAATGCTGTTGGCCTGATCGATGCGGGTAGATGGTGTGTAATGAGATGTATAGGTGAACGTGGTAGTATATTAAAGCGCCAAACTTGCCGGACCCTATGACGGAATAAGATGATCTGATGGCGTCCAATTCGATCTTATACTGAAGTCCAACAAACGCGGGGCAGAAAATGTGCCTCGGTAGCTTATCTCAGCTTTTGATATGTCCCGAGGTGTGAACGGTATCTCTGTCGGACGTTCTCTCTCTACTCATGCCGGACGTGGTTGAAATACGTACATTGGTATGAATCTACGACCTACGAGAGGAACAATTTGAAAACAAAAAGAAATTGTGTATGCATGCCATTCTTAACATACAAAAACAGTGATGTAAAAATCAAAAAGAGTATATCCATTGGTCCCACCCAGATATCGGGAATCAACGCAAGGCCGAGAAATCAGGCCTACAAAAACACAAGTTCATTCATAATTTTTCCCAAGAGCGCAACTCCTCGTATCCTGCTCGCGAAAGGGACATGGGCAATAGACAACCAAGTTAATGGTCGCCGTGTCACACCGTGGTTTTCAGAAGCATGTATCTGAATTGTTCAACACACAAGAGAACGTAGTTTACACAGGTGCTTCGGTTATAACCGAAACACTTGAAGGTTTTATTGGGGAGTCATGACAGAAGAAAGGCAGTTTAAGCCTTGCGGGCCATGGTGTTGAGGGCAGAGCCATCGTGGAACCACTCAATCTGGGACTCGTTGAAAGTGTGGCTGAGGGAGACGTCGAAGGCGGCACCACCGTCCTTGGGGTGGACACGGAGGGTCATGGGCTTGCCAACCTCGAGCTGAGTGCAGAGGAGGTCGACCTTGTCCTCGGGGCGGATCTTGTCGTAGTCGGCGGGGTCGCTGAAGGTCAGAGGAAGCATACCCTGCTTCTTCAAGTTGGTCTCGTGGATACGAGCGAAGGAGCGGGTGATGATAGCGAGACCACCGAGGTGACGGGGCTCGAGAGCGGCGTGCTCACGGGAAGAGCCCTCACCGTAGTTCCAGTCACCAATGACAACCCACTTGACGCCACGAGCCTTGTAGTCACGGGCAGTGGCGGGGACGGCATCGTACTCCTTGGTGAAGCAGTTCTTGACCTTGTTGGCCTCACCGTTCTCCTCGTTGGTGGCACCGATCAACATGTTGTTGGAGATGTTGTCCAAGTGGCCACGGTACTTCAACCAAGGGCCAGCCATGGAGATGTGGTCAGTGGTGGTCTTACCCTTGCACTTGATCAGAATGGGGATGTCCGTGGCATCCTTGCCATCCCAGGCCTTGAAGCCCTCGAGGATCTGGAGACGATCGGAGGAGGGGGAGACAGCAACGCTCACAGCGGAGCGATCAGCGGGGGAGCCTGGTAGGTGTCACGGCCAGCATCGTAGCCGCGAGTGGGGAGGCCGTCACCGGTGGGAGGCTTGAGCTTGAACTCCTTGCCATCCTTGTCCTTGAGGGTGTCGGTGATGGGGTTGAAGTTGAGAGTACCGGCAACGGTCATAGCGACGACCAGATCGGGAGAGGCAACGAACGCGTGGGTGGCGGGGTTGGCGTCGTTACGGCCAGTGAAGTTACGGTTGTAGGAGGAGATGATGGAGTTAGCCTCACCCTTCTTCACGTCCTGGCGGTCCCACTGACCAATGCAAGGTCCACAGGCGTTGGCAAGGATGACACCGCCGTACTCCTCGAGGGTCTCGAGCTGTCCGTCACGCTCGATAGTAGCGCGAATCTGCTCGGAACCGGGGGTGACGGTGAACAGAGACTTAGACTTGAGACCGTGGTCAAGAGCGTCACGGGCAATGGAAGCAGCACGGGACATATCCTCGTACGAGGAGTTAGTGCAAGAGCCGATCAGGCCGACCTTAAGCTCCTCGGGCCACTTGTTGGTCTTAACAGCCTCCTTGAACTGGGAGATAGGAGTGGCGAGATCGGGGGTGAAGGGACCGTTAATGTGGGGCTCAAGCTCGTCGAGGTTGATCTCAACGAGCTGATCGTACTGAGCACCCTCATCCTCACGGAGGGAAGCAGCGTACTCGCGAGAGAAGTCACCAATGTGCTGACGCTTGGTGGCCTTCAGGTAGTCGTACATGCGGTCATTGAAGGGGAAGATAGAGGTGGTAGCACCAATCTCAGCACCCATGTTACAGATAGTACCCATACCAGTGCAAGACAGGGACTCAACACCGGGACCGTGGTACTCAATGATGGCACCGGTACCACCCTTGACGGTGAGGAGACCGGCGACCTTCAGGATGATATCCTTAGGGGAGGTCCAGCCAGACATCTGACCAGTGAGGCGGACACCAATAACGTTAGGGGCCTTCAGCTCCCAAGGGAGACCAGCCATAACATCGACGGCATCAGCACCACCGACACCAATAGCGGCGGTAGCGAGACCACCAGCGTTAGGGGTGTGAGAGTCAGTACCGATGATCAGACCACCGGGGAAGGCGTAGTTCTCAAGAACAATCTGGTGAATGATACCGGAACCGGGCTTCCAGAAACCGATGTCGTACTTGGCAGTAGAGGAGGCAAGGAAGTCGTAGACCTCCTTGTTGATCTCGTTGGCGCGGGCAAGATCCTTCTCACCTCCAACCTGGGCCTCAATCAAGTGGTCACAGTGGACGGTGGTGGGGGTCTGGACGCGGTCCATGCCAGCGGACATGAACTGCAGAATAGCCATCTGGGCAGTGGCATCCTGGCAAGCAACACGGTCGGGGCGCAGCTTGAGGTAAGAGACACCACGCTGGATGTCCTGGCCGTGAGGGTCGTCAAGGTGAGAGTAGAGGACCTTCTCGGAGTAAGTGAGAGGACGCTGCAGACGGGAACGGACGATGGCGAGGTTCTCGGACATCTTCTTGTAGTTGATGTAGTGACCCTGAGATGTAATACGTCAGTCGCTATTGCTTGGAATCGTGCTCGACGCCGGTTTTTCGAGGCGTTAGGCTGGCAGCCACTCACAGTTTCCTGGTTGGTCATCTCGACCTTCTTGTCGAGGGGGTCATTGACGGTAGCGAAGGCCCGGGTTCCGCTAAGCTATACATTCAAAAGTCAGTAACTGCAGGTCTAAGCTATGTCTGAGCTATCATGCACGCCGGCATATGTGCCACGCCACGTGTAGTTAAAGCTCGGCAATGAGGTCGCTGCTTACAAGACGGAACTTGGGGGCCTATAGTTGAAACACAAGTTAGTTTTCCATTCATCCAAGAGACTGGCACCTAGGTAGATCGCCATGTGGCAACGGTGAGCCGAGGGAGAAACGTACCAGCGCACCGGCGCGCGCAAGGCGGGTGGAGATCATGATGGAAGCTCTATGAGATGGGATTGCACATCCAAGAGCTAGTAACCACCTTCACCAAAGTATGTATGAGAGTGGAGAGTTGAATGAGAGAGGAAGAGATCAAAAAGGAAGAAGAGGACGAAAGCTTGGTTTTGAGTGGGAGAAAGATTCTACGGGGACCGGGAGTAGAGCCGTAACCGCTGTTACCACGGCGATACAATACGCTGGTATTGGACTAAGCTTGCCGCATGCGACGGCAAGAAGGGCTGGGCAATTTGATAGACGCTGCTTATGGCCGAGAATTCTCAAAGATTTACTCAAGGTCTATTATGATAGATGACGAGTTGTAAGAGGAATATACCCCGGATTCTTTTTCTATTCATGTTCTCTTCCCATTTGAACTTCCAATATCCAACATCTCCCTTTGTGTTCACTTTGGGATGGAACGGGAACGTAACAGCGATACAAGGCATGTGACGGGTATAACTCGGCCACCAATCACGGAGTTTCCAATTACAAGACCCCTTTCGCCCAGTTCTCCCGTTTCGGACAAAAGGGCTGACTTCGAAAAGGTCAATGTGTTTTCATGTAACTCTCTCGGCCTGTACCCCGTGCTACCGTTAAAGGGCAGCTGGCGGCATGTGGATTTGGTGGGTTTCGTAAGTATGAACCCAGCCAACAGGCGACATGTGTTTACTATATCTAGTTCATGATGCTATATGATGTTATACAAGCGGAGAGCTTGTATTAAAACAATATTGCCATCGTTATATCCTACATATACTATATTCTGTAGCTGCATCTATCTTTTATATAACTCGAAATTGTATTAAACTTGAATTGGATAGCTGGAACAACATACCGCATGCAAACGTCATTAAATACATGGGTGTACGGTGACGAAATGCAACTGAGCCGAGGTGAGCCGAATGGCAATCCCGCATCGCCGCCAAGGTGCCGTGTCTGTTCACCAGCCAATCACCGCTCAGGCGTTTCAATCGCTGCCCGTGACCCACAATCGGCGGAAATTTCATCTCAAACACTTGCTATTGTCCATAGCCTCTTTGACCCGCTTTCCTCCACCGTTCACTCCGGAAATCGGTGATAAGCAATTTTCGTTTCCTTGCATCTATTTTGATATTCGGCTCCAGCTCCGAGGTATTTCGGCTATCAGGAACAATGGGTGCTCTCAGAAGAGTCAAGAACAAGCGCCGCACCAGGTATGTCTTCTCTAGGGGTTATACCTGTACCTATTGTTGGCGCTGATTGCTAACACACTTACAGAGACTATGATCAAGTCGTCGCGGATATCAAAACTCCCCGTCACCTCCAGCAGTACAAGGACTCGAAGGATGTGGAGGATCTGCCTGGGCTAGGCAAATTCTACTGCACAGAGTGCTCCAAATGGTTTGAGAGCGACTACAACCTCAAGGCACATACCAAGGGCAAGAACCACAAGCGGAGGTGAGTGTATTCCGACATGTCTTTTGTCGCATTCTCTGACCAGCTGCGCCTTATTTAGACTCCGTATCCTGCGTGAGGAGCCTCACAGCCAATTGCTTGCCGAGCGTGCGATCGGACTGGGACTTGTCGACAACGGCAAGCGCGAAGAGAACTCCGACGAGATGAAGGAGTGAATCGAAGCTTGAGCTTCGCCTTCCGGGATCAAAACCAGACCTTTGCTACGCGACCACGATATTCTTTCCAGCAAATCGACATACAAAAGTTTCCAGGATAATACATCTAGACCTATTCTGATGTTGACTTCCTCTTCCGTACATGCATATCGGTGGAGTCTCACGTGAAGCAATTTTTTTTATATTGCCGATACTCGCCGGGTTTTCGCTCTTCCGGTTTGCGGGTGACTCGAAACCGCCGAACATCGGCAAAAACGGCATCTGGGGCGAAATTTACCCCCTTACTAGCAATACTACCGAGTAATTCCAATAGAAATCCCTCAATACCAAATAGGTTCTAACCTAACTCGGCTTTCGGTATACGTAGCTCGGCTTCCAATGTTTTGATATGTTCCAGATCTTCTATACGCTTGAATGGCTGGGTTGAACATATTTACAGACCCGTTGTGGCCTCTTGGGATTTCACTTGTGCGTCCCAGGAATGATTAAAGCTCTTCATCAACCATTCATATGCCGCCCACTTTATCAGATGTTAGATGTTTAATCGATTATGATAGCAACATGGAGAACCTTGGAAAACATACCTGAGCGGCATTCACAATGAACGCCCTGACACTGCAGACTCCAAGGCCACGATAGAATGCCTTGATACCCTCTGCACGATATGTATCTTTCGCAATCTGGAAAGAACTTAGCGTTTGGCGTGATCGCAGTAGAGATTGGCTTTCAGTTGCCCTGGGCGAATGATCTGCAATTGTCTGTGCCTGCAGTCTTGTCTTGATCATATCCAAAGGAAACACCGAGCCCCAAGTAACAATGCCAGCAATGCCACCGCAAAGCAGAATCTTCATAGCGGCCTGGTGTGAGCCATCATCATCAGAGGTCATAAACCGTTTGCAAAGTTCGTAGGACCAGAAACTGCGCTACGTTAGCACTGAATCCCTCAAATGATACACTGGGGTATCTGGGGGTGGCGTGTGAGTTCCATACTAGAATCCATAGCCAATTGAATCTCTGGCGCTAGTAATCCCGCCCCCAAAGTATAAACCCCTCCAACCGCGCGTTCGGAAGATATCCTTGGCGACCGCCCACGAGGAGACTTCTGGCCGGCGATCCAGCTGTGCCCGACACTTGATGAACTCCGTTGGGGATGAGATGGTCCAACTAGCCAGTCCGCCTGCGGCACCGGCCAGCCAGATCTTGTAAGGCGAGACCCCCACGGGATTGGTGGGATCCGTTACGGACCCGTCCAATGCTGCTAAGGATCGGTTGTATGCAACAAAAAGAATAGCATTGAGAGCTCCATAGCCTAAGATCGGAGCAGCTGCGCCTATAATGATATCAATTGACTGCTATTGGTGTCGAATCAGTGTAACACAGACCTCGAACGAGAGAGCTTGCTTTTTCAAACCGGCTCAGATGTGCGGGCGATGCATCTGCATGTGCGTTTCCTGCTTGCAGCCGGACTTTGACAACATCGAGGGGATTACCGATGATGATTCCAATGGCTCCGCTGATGTAGCCAGCCCAGAAGTCTGCGGCCATGAGATCTCAGCTCTAAGGCCCAGATTGGAGATAATTGACGCAAATGTCGATTCGAAGCTCCCCAGATTTCCATAGTGGGGTGACCCCTCACGTGCGCGATTGATTACCAGTATGTGATCCCGAGCGATGGCTAGGGTCTAGTATATATACCACTACAGCTACGATCGGACGTTACGATTGTTGCTATGATCTTTTAGCCGAGTGGTAGAATGCATCTTATAAATCACATTAGAAGTACTCCGTACCTACCAAGGTACCTAAGTTAGCGCGAGAATTACACACCTGAACAACAACCTCCAAGGGAAATACGACTATTTCCCTGCATTTCAGTCTATACCAACCAGCCGGTACACCTTAGCCTTATTTGATGCCAAATAGAAGTCAACATGGATTTCAATATTGGCAATAATATACCGGAATGATCAAGGCACGGATGCAGCATGATTGGACGCCAAATTTCTCAATTGTAGGAACATCCATTAGCGAGCCTGTAACTTGGATTATTAGTAGATCCAGAACAATACTGTACTTCCAGCAATGGGTTCTAGGACATGGCAAAAGCAAAGAATTCAGTGAATGTGACAGGGGCGTACCAAATCTGAGATGACAATAGTTACCTTCTTTCTAAATATTTACAGACCTGCCTCTGTCTCACACCTCTTATCCTCACCCACCCTTCACTTCACCATCATCCTTACATCTTTTGCACTGCTTTTAACATCAAGATTACCACTGCTTCATCAATATGACCGACGAAGTGAGAATCAGCCCCCCTTGCCGACTCCACTTAGCCCTGCTGAAACCGAACCGATGTTATGGTCTCAAATCCCAAAGGGTTTTGAATAGACGCCTCGGGGCCAAAACACGGGCGCGGAGGATTATATCTGCCGAGAAATGAGGCCAGAAATGAGGCCGAGTTGCTCAGTCACACATCATCGTCTCCAGATCCGATGCCAGTCATACCCTCAATCCACGTTGACCACTATGTCGCGGCATTCAGATATGTCCGATGACTCGGACTCCGCCGACGTCAAGTGCTTCCAAGAACTACCTGATGACACATATGAAGCCATCGGGTCGGAGGCCCTTTCGCTCCTTCCATAGACACTCCTTCCCCAAATGGTATCGACCATTCACTCTTTGGTATTCATAGCGTCTCCCCCACCAAAGCAACCTTTCCTCTTTCATCATGTCTCCCAGTTTGACATCGGCTCATCTCAACCTTAAACATTGCCAAGAAGACGTCATACTTTTTCTCTCATTGATAATTTTACTGAATCAAGATGGAACCTGATTTGGATTCCCCCTGACCGATCCTGATACCTTACCTGTTTTGAGGCGTTCTACACCCATTCCGTCTGTGAATCCCCCTGCTAGCGTATAGCCTCAAGGGAGGCTGATCTATGTGCGGCTTCCTCGGTTTCTGCTTAGTGCCGAATCTCTCATTGATGCATGCTCCGAATGCATGCACAACAGCTGGTGGATATTCCTCTTCCAATGTGAGGTGAGCTGCATAGTCTATATCTAGCCTTGGCCTCCGAGATCTGGATCCTGAAATGATATCTGCAGTGTCACTCCCCCCCCCCCCCCCAACAAGTCTCGGCAGACGGCATGGTGGATGACGGGACTGGCAATGAGCTATCTCTCACTTTGCTCTCACTCTCACTTTGCTCTCACTCTCACTTTGCTCTCACTCTCACTTTGCTCTCACTCTCACTTTGCTCTCACTCTCACTTAGCTCTCACCCTTGACCTCACCATGGATCAACTAGCACTCCCGCCTGTGTCAGTCATGCCCTCTCTCATGACAGCTTTACCCACTGATACTGTCGTTCGTGTATTCAAACGCCTCCAACACGTCAAGCTCGAAGCTGAAACGATCGTGCAAAAGTTCGAACAAGATGCACAATACAGCGGAAATCAGTTCTTGGTTCTCCTCAAGTTACGCCCACAAATGGCCGAACGACTCTTCAATGACCATCGTTGCCTCGAAGGGATCGACTACCGCTTCGAGTTCGAAGGTGACATTGGTGTTCTGCGTTTGGTGCCTGGGTACAAACACGAGTACACAACGACCGGCCTGCTACAAAAAATCAATCTACAACTCGATCGTATGGGATTGAACGAATATTACCGTTGGGGCGGAGCGACAAGGTACAAATCCACAGCACGCGGCAAGGAGGGTGATCAAGTCTTTAGCCCTGCTCAACGTTGGCCATCTAGCGATGGATTAAGCTGGCCAACCATGGTCATTGAGACAGGCGTCTCAGAATCCCGACCAAAGCTCGTCGAAGACGCTAGATGGTGGTTCGGTTCCTCAGAAGGCCAAGTACGGATCGTGATTCTTATCTCCGTCACCAACCGTGCTGTACACATCGAAAAATGGCAGCTCGCTCCACCTGATGCCCCACATCCATTGACTCGGACATACATCAATACCTTGCGGGATATTCCGATCAATGTCCCACCCTCCACAAGACAGCCCCTAGGTATCCAACAACCGTATTCTTGCGCAGAGATTGAAATCACCGACCACAATGTCGTCGGCGCTCCTCTTGTCATACCGTTTTGCGCGCTCTTCGACGTCCCCAGTCGTCCACCCCATATGCACGATGTTGTCCTCGACGGGAGTACTTTGCGTTTCATTGCTGAGCTCAATTTTCTTTGACTGCCGATTGTGTCACATTTTCTGAATCCTTTGCTTTTGTTATTTGCTGGAACAACAGTATTATTACGGGTCTCCCGGTAGTCCAGGTTATGGGCTCGCTAATGGATGTTCCGACAATTGGGAGGTTTGGCGTCCAATCATGCTGCATCCTTGCTTTTACCATTCCGGTATATTATTGCTGAGTTGAATACATATTATGTTATCCATATAAAAACTTCCAAGACTTATCCTTTGCGGCCCCTACGAAAGTT
Source organism: Penicillium rubens (assembly GCF_028828025.1). Taxonomy (NCBI): domain Eukaryota; kingdom Fungi; phylum Ascomycota; class Eurotiomycetes; order Eurotiales; family Aspergillaceae; genus Penicillium; species Penicillium rubens. The sequence goes on from NW_026890600.1 coordinate 9,407,626, forward strand.
AGAATATCTCCTATGAGGGACTCCGCCAAATCATAGACCAAAGCCATCTCGTGTATTTCCCTACATCTAGGTTCTAGTTATCCTAACGAGGTCAGCAGCTAAAAGGGCGATAGGACCTCGGGCGAGGGAAAAATCACCAGAGCGAGCATGGCCAAGATAGCTACCCGAAAGCTATACGCCGCCACACTCTTAGGGTTCTGAATCGTCCTCAGCCATCCTGTGCGTGGCAAATGTTTTAGCGTCTCTATTGCGTGTAGGGAAGGCAAAGGTGTGGCTTCCATTGTTGAGTAAAAGCATTGAGGGTTTCACTGAGGTGCAGGAAAGGATGCTTACAACATGGTTATATAGCAACTGGCCACTCGATGTGATAGATTGACCGGCCACAGCAGAACTGACATAAACCTTCCCCATCTCCTGAGACTGTCCAAACTACTCTTTGCACTTACTCATTTCCATCAGCTCGCAGGTACCATATCAGTTTGTGCGGTAAACCTGACATCTCTCCGGTGGATGCCCCGCGCTAAAAGTCGCACTTTTCGAGACACCCCTGTCGATAGTGCAGGACGCTAAAAGTCGCGTTTTTCGTTTGCGCTCCATCAAAATCTGGATTGTGCCAGTACTAAATGGTGCCTTTGTTTAGTCAATGTCAACGCCTAGAACAAAAGCTACAGCCCTCATTGGCCCCTAGGAAATAAGCCATGCGTTCGCTACCATACTGATCATTGGTGCCTACACATTTCTCACTGGCTTTTGGCAAATAAGTACTATTGGCCGTCACAAGGACTGCACAGACCGCCGTTTTCCAGCTGAAAAAGCGGTGGACCCTGAGACCGCAGGTTCATACCATGACAGACCCTCTTAATGAGGCACCTGGTCTACCTTTCCACATCTGTGCCAAAGAATAATTCGCCTTTCCGCCCCATGACTACGAGGTGAGTGCTATCTGCCCTTGGTATGCCTCAACGATTGACACTGCAAAGTGCATTTAAGCATGCCGACTCCGCCAATTCCTAATCAGAGACTGGAGATACTGGAGAAGGCCGAGAGCTACGAAGACTCAGATGAAGGTTACCAGTTCGCAGGTACTCTCGTTTTATACCGGTTAAATGGCCTTTTGCTCCACGGGAGGCTGAAAGGCCGCTCCTCTTCGCCTTCGGATATCAATGCAGACGACATTATAAATGTCAAGCAGATTCCTACCTCGGCCTATAACCCCGACTATTCTATCGAATTTACGCTAGCGCCTGAAAATCTGCTCAACAGCTGTTACATCAAAAAGCCTCAATTGCTTAGTTACGACCGGGTTAGTGAAGGCCCTCGACCGAATTCGATTGCAGAGGATGTCCTTAAGGAGGCAAGGGTGTGCGAAGTCTTAATGCAGCACCCACATCCTAACATTGCTACCTATCTCGGTTGTCAAGTTTCTAACGGCAGAATCACGGGCCTTTGCTTTGAGAAGTACCCTCGCACGCTTATGAAAGAAGTCGACCCAGGCGCCCTTATGAAGCGAGCACTAAGAAACACGCGGGAAGTGAGCGAGGACTATAGCCGTGTTCTTATAGATGTCGAAAGTGGTCTCCATCATCTTCACTCGCTGGGTTTAGTTCATAACGACCTCAATCCAAGCAATATAATGGTGGCCGATGATAGGGCAGTCATTATCGATTTTGGATCTTGCCGGAAGATTAGAGAAAGCCTCGAAGATGTCGGCCGTACTTATGAATGGCATGATGAAAAGATACAGCAATCTCTTCCCGAGAATGACCTGACTGCCTTGGAGGAGATTCGCATTTGGCTTGGTCTTAGTTTGGGAGTTTTTCAATTTGATGTCTAGTGTTATACATTATATCTACAAATACATGTTATTGCGCTCTTAAAGTTCTAGTCAAGCCATTGTCACTAAGTCCACCTATCTATATCAGGAGAGGTTCAAAATAACATGACTTCCAGTTTGTCAGAGTCCACCACATCGTTTTCATTGATCCAACCCCTTGCGAAGCCCAGGTTCTGCATCGCGTCGATGTCATAACGCACACGGTCCCGCACCTCCCGCAGACGGGCGAAAACGTCATTGAACCAGTCACTATCTTCACTGCGAGAGATCGCCGGCCAGTCAAGCGGGGTCGCGTACAACTCCTTATCGAAGGACGGCCCCGAGCGGGGAGTGGTATACGACGCACTAGGGGGAGCGGGAGTATTCTTAGCTTTCTTTTTCTTCTCCCCCCTCCCCCCCTCTTGTCGGCGATATCGGTAGCTAGACGCTTCTTCGTGGACTTAGACCGAGTCTTAGGGCCCTTAGCGGTCTTGACCGGGGTTGCGGGAACGGGAGTAGCCTTACTTTTCCCTTTGCCCTTGCTAATAGTAGCCGCCGAAGCGTCACCGGGCACGACTGCCTTCCCCTTGCCTTTGTCGGCCTTCTTACGAGCCAACAGCTGATTCAATCTCATCTCGCTGCGCAAGCAGGTATGGCCAGAACTCCTCCTGCGTTTGCCGATAGTCTAAGCGGTGCTGTCATCGTCAGTTAGGGCGATGAAAACAAATGGAGTTTAAATATCAATATAAATATAAACATGAAGATGAAGATGAAGACCCGGCCAGCTTTTAGCCGGTCAAAATTGAAGATAAGGATAAGGATCCAGCCAGCTTTTCACTAGTCAAAAAATGAAGTCTTGAAGGTGAAGACGGTTCTCAATGATAGACACTGTATAACACCGATTTGAATTCTGTCGGCACACAGGCTGGTTTGCACACAGGCGGTTTTGAAATTTTCGCACACAGCTGGCTTCGCACAGAGGCGACTTTGGAAGAAGTGAGATATAGCCTTTTACTATTCTCCACCATAAAATTACCAGCGAGGCCCCGATGCAGGGGGAAGCTCGTCAGTCGGCTTAGATCTTGATGAATCTAGCAGAAGGGGAAAAACGAGGGCCTCGTAATCTGTTGAGGCTACGAAGCAAGAGAGATAGATGGAAAAACGTTAAGAAGAAGAGAGGTGATGATGTATCTATGAAAAGGAGGCGGTATATAAGCCGGCGACAAACGAGACAAACTAGGTGAATGCTCACTGCATACAGAGAGCTCAGTCTGCTCATAGAGACAGACGCATACCGTGCATGCATTGCATGTATGCATGTCTTGCCTGCTAACTAGCAATTTTCGCAGCCTTCAGGTTGTTGTTTAGGTGCATATACAGAATGCACGTGACTTCCTAAAAATAACGCCCCACGTGGAGCTCGGACCACCATACCCCATTGGGCGGTCAGTTATTGTGGGACGCGGCAGTTTGGTGTTTTGGGAGCCTCAACGTAACGCGCGACGCGTCGACAACTCGCACCTGCCTCAACTTTGGAATCATTGTACAGCAGGCGCTTGGTGTATTTGGATATTTGTTTCATATATTTTGGACCCAATGTAAGTCCTCGACTTAATCATTTTCTACTTTTGATACTGACATGCCTGGAAGGTATCGACAACGCCCGGCCGGCGGCGACAACAACAGCGTCAAGACTCCCTTACAACCGAAATCCGTGAACTCCCAGAACTCGATCGACCGACTTGTAAGACCATTCAAATGTCCAGGGAGCGCAACACCCACTCGTGCGTCTGAAAAGCCATCAAGAAAGAGAAGGAAGGTCAACTATGCCAATGCCGATGGAAGCGTGGAAGATGGAGAGAAGCCATACACGAATGATGACCGCCTCGCTTTGGAAACAAGAGAGGCCAACAAATTCCCCGCCTACAAACCAAAGGACAAAGAGGTGGCGTTCAGGCAACGATTTCAGGTTCCGTTCCTCAATAAAGCCACCGGCGAGTACAGTTCTGGTCGGGTGGCTCCGACACTGGGAATGCGACGAGGGGCGACATTTGTGGTAAAGCCACTACATGACCCTAGTGGAGAATTTGCGATTGTTTTATACGACCCTACGGTAGACGACGTCGCCGAGGAACCTGCGCCCGAAAACCAGGAGGCACCGACGGAGGACACGCCAAAATTGGATGAGCCAATTGTGCATAAGAGTCTAGCAGACATTCTGGGGCTCAAAAAGAATGTGGAAGATAGGCCAAAGGTGCCTGTTGTGATTGACCCGAGACTGTCCAAAGTGCTTCGGCCACATCAAGTCGAGGGTGTGAAGGTATTGCGCCCCGAGGTACGCTGTGTTGTGGGAGTAAAACTGACATTACGCTTACCATAGTTCCTTTATCGATGTGTGACTGGGCTGGTCGACAAGAATGCAAATGGATGTATCATGGCAGACGGCATGGGACTTGGTAAAACGGTGAGCTTGGGCAACCCCGACTTTCGTACCTTGGTCCTAACGAACACAGCTTCAATGCATCGCATTGATGTGGACGCTACTCAAGCAGTCCTCAGAAGCAGGAAAAACCACCATTCAGAAATGTGTGATTGCATGTCCGTCAAGTTTGGTTGGTAATTGGGCCAATGAACTGGGTGAGTTATGCGTGGCACCTTACTTCTTGTGAGCTCGACTGACTATATCAGTAAAATGGCTTGGAAAAGACGCCACCACACCCTTTGCGATTGATGGAAAGGCCACGAAAGCAGAATTAATATCCCAGATCAAGCAGTGGGCCATTGCATCAGGGCGTGGAATCGTCAGGCCCGTCCTTATTGTGTCCTACGAGACACTTCGTATGTATGCGGATACTTTGAATGACACCCCGATCGGACTTCTTCTATGCGACGAAGGTCATCGACTGAAAAACAAGGAAAGTTTGACATGGACTGCTTTGAACCAACTCAACGTTACTCGCAGAGTGATTCTTTCTGGAACACCTATCCAGAATGATCTGTCTGAGTACTTCGCTCTTCTTCACTTCGCGAACCCGAATCTTCTCGGCTCCCAAGCCGAGTTCCGGAAGAGGTTCGAACTACCCATTCTACGGGGTCGGGATGCCGCAGGCACAGACGCAGAAAAGAAGCTGGGGGATGAAAGATTACAGGAACTCTCTGGTATTGTGAATAAGTTCATTATCCGCCGAACCAACGAGCTCCTCTCAAAATACTTGCCCATCAAGTACGAGCATGTTGTTTTCTGCAACATGTCTGAGTTCCAGCGCGGTCTGTATAACCATTTCATCAAGAGTCCAGAGATCCAAAGCCTTCTTCGCGGAAAAGGCAGTCAGCCGCTGAAAGCAATTGGTATTCTGAAAAAGCTTTGCAATCACCCAGATCTACTCGATCTAGCGAACGACCTTCCAGGATGCGAGCACGCATTCCCCGAGGATTATTCACCCCCCGATTCTCGGGGCCGCGACAGAGACATCAAGAGTTGGTACTCTGGCAAAATGATGGTCCTCGACCGCATGTTAGCCCGAATCCGACAAGACACCAACGACAAAATCGTCCTCATCAGTAATTACACTCAGACCCTCGATTTATTCGAAAAGCTCTGTCGGTCACGGGGTTACGGCTCCTTGCGTCTCGACGGCACCATGAACATCAAAAAGCGCACAAAGCTAGTCGACACGTTCAATAACCCAGACGGTCAGGAATTTGTATTCCTCCTCAGCAGCAAAGCCGGCGGGTGTGGACTGAATTTGATCGGCGCCAACCGGCTGGTGCTATTCGATCCAGACTGGAACCCAGCCGCTGACCAGCAAGCGCTAGCACGAGTGTGGCGAGACGGACAGAAGAAAGATTGTTTTGTCTACCGGTTCATCGCAACAGGCTCAATCGAAGAGAAGATCTTCCAGCGCCAGTCCCACAAACAGTCCCTCTCATCGTGTGTCGTGGACTCCGCAGAAGATGTCGAGCGTCATTTCTCCCTCGATTCCCTGCGAGAACTCTTCCAGTTCAAACCGGATACTCGGAGTGACACCCATGATACCTTCAAGTGCAAACGGTGTCGGCCCGACGGCACGCAATATATCAAGGCTCCCGCTATGCTGTATGGTGATACGAGTTCGTGGAACCATTTTGTCAACACCGGCGAGAAGGGCCCGCTCCATCAAATCCAGGATCTGCTTCTTCGTCAGGAGACTGGGGAACAGGATGTTTCGGCTATTTTCCAGTACATCAGTCATTAATACACTTATTTGGCATACTTGGGCTGGTTCGAGATCAACTATAGTATTGGGTGGATTGTATCTTTTGGAGCGTATTCATTTGGGAAGCGAACAATTATGACCATAGAACGAATTCAATGATTTTGTTTTGTCTCTGTACCGCGGAGAGCTACATGCTGCCGAAACATGAAAGGCTACGAATACCACACTCAAAGATAACTAAACGTATAGCAAGGTATCCAGCCAATAGACACATTTGGGAGAGGGTAAGAAATGTATGCCATTGAGAACCATCGCTACCTATTCACAGACAATAACTATCGACAGAAGAACGATCTCGGGTATGGTCGCAACAAAACGATCCAGCTAAGTAACACAAAAAGAAAGGTCTATGCAGGAGGCAAGTTCCAGCTCGAGCTACAAATGCAACTATTTCTTGGACCTCCGTCCTCCAATACCCAGCCGGCCCAGATTTGGAAGACCCGATCTGTGTCTCTGAGTAGATGACGCACCCTTCGCCGCACTGTCCAACGCGCGCGAAGCAGCCGTGCCACTGACACCAGCACCAGAGCCTCCCAGCCCGGCGTTTCCAGCAGCAGCGTTACTAGGGCCCGGGGCACCGCGCGGGGCATCGGGTAGACCAGATCGGTCCTTGGGACGGTCTGCAGCGGCGACGGAGAGAGCAGCTGTAAGAGAGGGGTTGTTGATAGGGCCGGACTGATCGAAGGACTGGCGGGTGGAGCCTTGGGATCGACGGGCTCGTTCCTGGACGGACTTGAACTTGTCGAGGAGTTCGACCCAGCGGATGGAGTTCTCGTCGCGGGGTTTCAGGCGGGTGCCTGTGGAACGGTCGAAGGGCGGGGCTGTTTGGGTAGTGCTAGGGAAATTCGTCTCAGTAAACCTTAGGATAGACTGCGGGGAGCAGGGGCCATACCTGCGGGTTCCGCCGTGGAGGAATCCGATGTTGCTGACGCTGTTTAGACGGTTCTTGAGGGCGGCGAAGGCGGAGCTCTGGGGGAGGAGCATGAGGACGCCGTAGAGACATTTGTAGAGGAAGGGGTATTTTTCGGGTTCAAGAAGTTGGAGGCGGAGATCTATTGGAATTAGCTTCTGGGACTGAAGTTGTATTGACGGAGAAAAACGGACATGTGAATACTGGTGACTCTAGTAATTGCACCAGTTTGTCGATTTGGATTAGCATATTGACTGTCATTTCCAATTCGGCACTGTGGATAGACTTGTCAGCAGACTATCATGGTGAATGGAGCCGGTATACTGACAAGATCTGGAGAAGATTGTATGCCTGTTCATAGGCCTGGGCAAGGAGACAGAGTGAAAACGTAGAGACAGCGTTGTGGCACCACGATCTGAAAAGTCCAACAAAGAACATTTGACCATCCTAAACGTTTTCATTAGTCTCGAGAATGCAAGGCAAGGTGACCGGGGGTATTACTTTCGAATCGAGATTTCTTAAGCGCTTTCTCAATTCCGAGAGCTCGGGCGCAGTGATGAGGTTGTTGTTCAAGTTCTGGACCATGATGCTGGCGAACTCGAGATCCTGATGATACATTAGCATAGAAGACCTCGATGTGTGCAACGAACATTACCTCTTCCTTCTCGAGGCAATCTGCCAAAGTCCGATATATACGCTCCGGGCTCAGGTTCAGAGAAAGCTGCCTGATGATCAGATTTCCGCGCACTTCGAGTAAATGCCTGTCTGTAGAGAAGAGCTGTAATAAGTTGACCATGAAAGAGGTAAAATAGCTGTCCTCGCTGTTCCTTGAGATCTGTGAAAGGAGTTGCAAATCTTTGGTTACAACCGCCTCCGAAGGGTCGGATAGCGTTTTTAGTAAAGCTGGGAAGGTACCATCGTTGAAAGCGACAACCTTCCGCGGGGCTTTACGGTGGAGCATGATGAGCCATACAAGGGCCGCAACTCTAGTGGCTTCATTTTCGTTGAGGAATTGTAGAGTGAGGGAGTTGACAGCAGCAGCGTAGTCAAGGTCAGCAGGAGGCAGCGGGGTGGAAACAACACTACTACGCGGTGTAGCCGCAACGGAATTCTCTTGTACTGTCTGCTTCTTTGTGTCACTGCTCGCTGTCTCTGAAGGCCTGACTCCTGGAGTCGATGATCTTCGCTCTATGGTTTCTTTGCTGGCTGTGGCGGAAGGGATCTTTGACGATGGCGCCTGGGCTTCCTCGGTCGTGTCATCTGACAGGGAGTAGATGTATTGGACAAGGGACGTGTTGACTTGGTTTGCTGCTTTTCGTACTTGATCCGAGCCACTGGACATGGCTGGGAGTACCTGAGTCAACAGCCGCGGAACGAAAGGAAGAATATCTTCAGGGCTGATCTCGAAAAAGGAATCAAGCCAACGAAGGGCCGTCAATTGCATTTCCTCCTCTAAAACGAACGTAAGCACATGAAAGCCAGAGAGATAGAGTCACGCATACCATAAGAGGTGTTGACAAAGCCGACAAGAATATCAAGAATCTTGGGGTGGTCGATTTGTACATCTTGTCCCGGGATCCAATCTCCATCGGCTTGAGCGATCTCATCATCGACGGTCGTATCTGAGACCGAGTCTGCAACGGCAACGTCGTACCTGTCGTCACTCGCACCATCGGTCTGGGCATTTTGCTCTGTCGCGTTGCTCATCACATCGCTGGCAACCGACTGTCTGTTGCTCTTCTGACTCTTCCGGCTTTCTTCAATCCCCTTTTTAAGTCGGGTAATCCTCTTGATCTCCGCTAAGAACCGATCAAGTAAACCCTGGGTTGCAATATTCACGTCTTTGTTCGGTCCGCCCAGGAACTTAATCAATCCCTCTAGGAACTCTGGCAAATAGCTCACGAGCTCTAGGTCGGGGATTGTATCTAGAAGGGTAAGCCATGAGACCAGAAAGTTGCGAGTGAACGGTTGGATCACATGAATCCGATCTTTAAGCAGAGGAATGAACCGTGCGAGAGAGAACGCCATGGGAAGTTCCTGGTCTTCCTGATTCTCCAATTCTGTAGCTTCCTTTTCGGGGAGCTGTAGAATCGACACATACGAGGCTGCCGATTCAGCCACAATATCCTTCACCAGGCGATCCAGAAGCTCCGCGCCATTCTTGACTGATAGCTCCGAATCAGACGCAAGCTATATTCCATGTCAGCGTATGCGATATCTCATTGAAACAATCTACACCCCTCACCTTAGCCAGCGCGTCAAAAACCTCATTGAAGAACAACAGTATCTCTCCCTTGGCCACCTTGGCTATATTGTACATGCTCTCACATGCGTAGTACCGCACTCGCGCATCTTGGTCGGAGAAGCATGCGAGTACAGGCGGCACAATTTCACCCAAGTACGGCGCAACTCCTTCCTATATCCCAGAAATCAGCCACTATGTCCCCCGAGACGTTGACTATAGCCACCACTTACCGATCCGAGTGCAATCGAGGCAGCAGCCAATCCGATTAGGCCTCCATTCCGGGCATGGGGTTGGTGCACGGCGTACGCATAGTCGTGGCAGAGCTGTTCAACGATTTTTTGTATTTTCTCCTGCTCTCCTTGGAAAACAGCGTCGCGGACAATTTTCTCAAGCCTAGTGTAAATAGAGAGTGATCAGTATGGGTTGTTTCAAGTGCGGAGCGATAAAACCGAGCTGGCATACTCCAGAGCTCCCTGCTTCCTCCTGTCGTAGAGCTTGTCGTTCAATAACCGCTGGATTGCTTGATCCATGGCTCAAGGCAGCCTATGCTGCAATCTTTCCCCAGTTATGGTCGGCTAAGCAATGTTCATCGTGAACGAAGGGTATCTCGGCGGTTTGGCTGTCGCGGGACGGTCAGGAGCTTGAAAGTCGAGGATGAGCGGTAAATTTGACGATAGTTCGAGCGCACAAGAAGGTCCAGATTGCCCGGCGGCTTTTCTACCGTAATAACAAGCAAAAATGCAACCACAGGATGAGGGAGATGCGTTGGCAGTGTGGAGATGGAGAGACCAGAGCGGTGGTGTGACGTAAGGTCCGCAGATTCGAGCCTTACCGCCTTAGGCCTTCAGGTCCACGGGTCTTATTCTGAAGGTAAATCCAGTACACCTGCAGGTGGTTCCTAATCTGTAATGAGTTTATGGACTTAATGCTTTTTTTATATGTCTTATTCTCCCTGCTGTTTGTGCGGTAATCCATCCTTGAGCAAGATGAAAGAAGTCCAAGAACAAAGAACCGAAACCGACCTTCGAAACATGATCTTGACTACTTGGAGCGCCCTTTCTACATGTATACAAAGGTAGTAAAAGACATGGGCCTTGCAGACGCCTACAGAAACACCTAAAAGGACATGCAAAGACACTTCGAGTTCCTAATGCCTTCTTGGGCCAAACAGATCGAATTATCGAAGTCTTATGCCGTCAGGGACAGAAGCCACATGAGCAGCTAACTATTCTTGCACTGAGTGTTTGAACAAGAGGGGATCTCAGATATTGAGCACGAACATCAAAGCCCAAGGAAACGAAGACTATGAAACAAGACAAAGATGAGAAGCATACATGACCAAGCAGGCATATCGCAGGAGATATCAAGATCCAAAAGGAGAAAGCAGAGAGCAGATCCCAACTTTTCGAACATGGCTCCCCGCTGACACATAGAAATCATAAGGTAAACAATCCCAGAAAAGAAAAAGAAAAACAGACATGGTGTGTGGCTGTACAAGAATTCGTCGAGACTCCGCGGAAGCATCACGCAAAGGTATAGAACAGAAGAAAAAGGCCTTCAGAAAGGAGAGAAAAAGGGTGAAAATGCTAAAGACAAGTAGAAGAAAACGAATGGCGCCGATAACACAAATTAATCGCTCAGACATGTCGACTTGAAATGTACTTCGCTATCGCGACGTCTGGCTGCCCCATCCTGATGGGCGCCAGCTGCCAGTGGAGTGCTTGGAGACGGTACTAGTAGGCGACCTTGCGCCCGAGTAGACATATTCGCCGTCGACGTATTGGGCTCCTGTGGAGAAGGTGCTGCGGTGCTTGCGGCGGGCATAGCGCTGTTCGAGGCGGTAGAGCTCGAGTTCTACTTCGATATTAGTTATCTTTCCTAGTATTTCGAGGTCGCATTTCAATTCCGCAGTGAAGCGGCATTTTGCTGGGTGTTTTTCTCGGGGGTCGCGGAACATACTGGCTTGTAGCTTGTCGATGAGACCCATTGTGACGGTTGAAATGCAGTGATGGATATCCTCAAGAATTGAGGTCTAGAAACTTGGAGAGAATGCTAGATGCTATATGCTTGGATATAGAAGACGACGATCCCACGTGGAACGTGGAACGTAAGGGGAGCGGAGCTGTGGAGGAAAAATTGACGTTTCTGCGCAGAACCATGGATCAGTCCCTGATGATCAAGCTTGACATCCTGTGGATATATAAATATCCTACATATGTAGGAAAGAGGGCTTACTCGGTAATGATAGTGGTTTCAGTAAGCGCTGGTCTAAAAGCCGAGACTTATGATATGCAGGAGTGTTCCGGGAGGTGCAGGGTCTGAAATGGATAATCGGGCTAGCGGGACAGTGGGGGGTTAAAGAATGTAGAGATTTAAATCAATTGAATGAGAGTAAAGAGGATACAATTCCCCAGAAGTCATAAAGAGTGCAGAGAAGAAGAGAAGCCTTGCAGAAAAGAAAAGGGGGGTGTGGGGAGAACTCGACTAAATTAGCGCCTCAATATCCGGAGAGGCTAAGACAATGCGTATGTGTTTCATCTATACATCTTACTATTCTAGGTCTGGATTTTTCTGAAAATTAATAGAATATGGACTGGATAGGATTGAACTCAGATAGTACCCGTATATACTCTGAACATAACCATCCTATTTGACGTGGAACGTTTCTTTTTATAGAGACCACGCGACAACTGGACGTTCTCGATGTTCTGTTCGCACAGACCGGTCGACCCGCTATATTAATCACGCATTTAGACTTGCATCTGAGTGGATACGGGCGTTTCCAAGGTCGTTATCTTAGTAAAAAGTGTGCCTTGGGGATTCCCTAATCTCGACTAGTACTCCGTGCTCTTTATGGAATACTACAAACGTGGTGGATGGTCTGTGCTGTAGACACAATTATGGGAAGCCCTATTTGGAAACCAATGACTTTACTATTGAATATTGGATCGTTTACTCGAACTATTCCAATAAGCAGAAATATTGTGGAGAGAAATAGGCCATTCAGAACCGTTTCTCGGCGCCAAGAACTATACCCTATTCTCTGTTTGTGCGATTGCTTGGGAATTTCCCAATCCGTACACCCAAGGCCTAGTTCAGTAAACAAAGTTACAAACTAAATTAGACCCATTTTAGAGTCAACCAAGTTCGTTTGCTACTTTCTAATAATCCCAATGGTATATACTCGTACAAACAGTCGCTTTGCGGAGCTTTATAGAAATTTTCGTACGTAGTATCCGTATATCCGTATGGTGCGACGTTTATCGCCGCTCAATAGTCTCTTCGGTCGACATGATCAACACAGAAGAGACAATACTCCCAACCTGGGAAGGTTCAATCCCACTGATTCACAAATTTGATAACCTTCCCCGCAGTAGCACTCCGTTCAAACCCTCCAAGACCATCCAGAAACACGACTCGGAAGAGAGGTTCATTCTCAGGGAGCACTATGAAGAAAGCCTCAACGCGTTTGATAAGAGCGTCATCTGATAAAATGCCATCCCGAAGCGGGGACCGAAGTAACCGAATTTCCAGCGTCGCCTGCGGTGAACTCTCCAATCGGCCCAAAAGGATCTGCCACTGCAGAATGCCACACTCTTCCTCCTGCATGAAGGCAGAAATCCTATCAAACTCGAAATAGCCACCAAACCACTTGAAGCTGAAGCGAGGGTCGCGGCCGTGCATGCGCAATACACGTAGATGGCCCCAGTCAGCCTCGGGGATTACAGCACAGGCTGCGCTCGGGAGTGGGTGGAGGGAGCCAATATCTCCAGTGACGTAGCGCACTAGCGGGTTGCGCAGTCGCTGGAGAGACGTCTGCACAATGAGACCTTCCTCTCCCTGTGGAAGCAGGATCGGATTAGGGGTAGAGACGCCGTCGATCACAGATGGAGAAACGATCTCGACTACCATATTGCGCGTGTCGATGACGAAGTCCGTGCTATTGCTGGTCAGGCTCTGCTCCCCTGTTAGGTCCGGGCTGCTGATTGCCCAGGGACCTGCCTCGGCACTTCCCATGACGGAAATTATCTTGACCTCGCCAAGAATCGTCTTGATAAATGCTCGCTGTGGACCGGTCAGGGGTTCAGAGGTGTAGATGATCTTATCAAGTCTGACGCGGTCACGGTCTTCCTTCGCCATGAGGGAGATGTGGTAGACAGTCTGGACGACATGGCTGCTGTCGCCGGCTAGAATGTTGACATGGTAGTCGGCTAGAGACTTAGCGACATCTTTAGGTGGCATATAGCTTCCGGCGCTAAGGACCGTGGCCCCGGCGTTCTCCATGATTTCTGTCATAAGATCGAGGGACCTTGTTGCTTCTTAGTTAGGATATCCACTATCTTGTACTGATTCGGACCTAAATACCTATAAAAGCCACCGGCCGTATGAATGGACAAGACCCAATCTCCGGGCTGAGAGACTCCGCACAGTTTAAGAAATTCCCCCATTTGGGATCGCTGTCGACGGTTCTCGTGCACGTCCACGGCAAACATCATGGGCACTCCACCAGAGCCACCACCGGTAATGCTCATATAGGAGCTTTGTCGATAGGTGTTTCGCGGGTTCACATCATGTGTAAGTCGTTCAATGGCCTTGTACCTGAAGTAAATTAGCCTAGCTATAGTGTAAGGTCTGCCCGCATTGCCTTACAGTGCTTTCTTCTCAAGAAGTGGCTGCTCTATGAGTTTAGGCTTTTCCTTTTGGTCAGTGACCGCCTTCCGAAGATTCTCGATCGTTTCTGCATCGGCGGGGTACACAATGTCCGGGTTGTAAAAAGGGTGTGTCTTTGCCACGGCTAGCACCTCTGCCAATGAGTATCTTTCTGTTGTCATTGCTGCGGGAATCAGCTACGGACAATCTCAATTGAAGGCAGGAAACACAATATGGTAAGAAATGGGGGATATGTTATTGTGGTTGGGAGGGACTCAGATTGAAACTGAGGGTCTTAATCCTCAATATATTATGCAAGTACAGGAGTAGCTGAAGTTCGAAATAAGTGCCATCCGTGGACCATGTAGATTAGATTGATCGGCTGAAACACGTGTATCCATGCATGCGAGAGAGACATGGAAACATTGAATTTTTGCAAAAACACAATACTGGACCATCGTAATTTGAACCACGCTAGGTTCCCGATGCATAGGGAGTATTTACAGTGTTTTCTTTTTCTCCCCTTAACAGAAACACATGTTCAATACGGAGTACGATCTCCGTAACTATTTCCCGAGTGGGTCAGCGTAGCCTCCCTCATATACGAGAGGGACTCTCAATGGGATCGTCACAAACGTTTGGATATTTTTCCCGCCCACGAAGCATCCAAGGTTGCATGCAGAAAAGCTGAAGTCCTTTGAATTACGGAGTATGCAGTATTACTCAATCTGCATGCCCGACACACAGCATTGCTCATTACAAGCGCCTCTCGTTTCCTACAGGGCTATATGGCCGGTCGAAAGGGGCGCATCTGAATCTCTAAAACTGCATCGCTCTATGTTGCATTATTTGCCTCGTCCTTTTTTTTTTCGGTTTATTTGAAGCTGTTGGTATATAAAGTTGAAGCGCAGACTGCCATTCTATGCCCCGGAGCCTTTCTATCTGTGGTGGATGCGCAAAATGCATCGCCTTTTCCGTGTTGTTCACACTGCTAAAGTGACGACTGCTAGCTATTCTACCCATCCCGTCCGTGAGTCTCGTCAGAAATTTTCCATCTCTTATACTAACCATGAAAAGGAGATCTAAGAACCTCCACTCTTGTACCCCTAATCGAGGTTGCCAAACCGGCACTCGCATCTGACGCCTCTCACTTGAGAGACATATATGAAACCCTTGAAGCTAAAGGTATCCTTCAAGTACAACTGGGGTTTAACGACGAGAATAGCACATATCTGCGGAGCCTGATATCCAATCTGCACAAGAACCACAACCACGGTCTCCCAATAACCCACAGCGCCGAGCGCGGTTGGTTCTGGGATGTTCGGCCCTCCCCTACGAGTTTCGAAAGCCACCAAACTCGATCAGAGACTATGTTTCGGTTCGAATGGCATACCGACTGCAGCTACGAGGAGCAACCTCCACGATTCTTTGCTCTTCAAGTCCTCCAGCCGGATCGTTACGGCGGGGGAACGTTGTCCGTGTTGAACGTCGATCGGCTTCTCACCTTGCTTTCCCCTTTCGCGCAACGATGGCTCTCCAGCTATAATTACAAGATTAACGTCCCCCCAGAGTTTACCAAAACCGCGAGAACACAGTACATCGTGGGCAATCTGCTCGCGGTGAACCTAAGTCAAAGTTCCGGCAGCCGATTACGGTTTCGTGAAGATATCACGGTTCCTTTGACTCTGGATGCTAGCAAAGCCCTGGATGAACTGAAAGAAATTCTGTACAGCGGTGCCCAGGAAGAGAGTCTCCATCTGCCACCCCAGAGTCTTCCCCAAGGATCAATTATCATGATGGATAATCGTCGATGGTTACATTCGCGTAATGAGGTCAAGGATCCTAACCGACATCTTCGGCGAGTCCGATGGGATGCGACACCGTTTGGGCCCTGCGGCTCATGAACCCTGTCATTGTCGTATTGTAATTTGCGATCTCAAAAATGTAATTTTGCAATGGCTGCTCCACCGTACATTACATAACGTAAATAACCGGCTCGTATTCGTCCCCCTAGACCTATTATATTCCATGTAGGAAGTAGGGATCTACAATATACGAGATGTGAATCTTTTCCCTTAGCTCTGGATTGCTGCGGTGTAGTTCGTTTGATAGCTTGATCCTAGTAAGGACTTGCATATCACCCTCATCTCCCCATTACCCCACACACAACATCTACTCAAAAAATGCGAAACAAAACTTTCGACCCTCTTCATCTGATCAACTTTACAGATTCTGTGGACTACAGACCCGTGTCGCCGGAAGGACTAGACGTGAACTCCCTAAGCCAAAACCGCAGCCGTTACATCTCAAAGCTGAGCAACTGCTCCTCTTCATGGCCAGCCGGGTCTTTGGATGCATCGTGTCCTTGCCCCGTGCTGACCACCCAACGACATGATGATGATATGAGAAACTTGCACCTCGCCCTGAAATCGGCAATCGAGGATATTATCAAGCGATGGTGGACGGATAGAGAAGCCCGCTTTCCTCTGCGTATGCCGTTGGAGTCAGAAGAGGAAGACCTATTGCGCGTGAGTCGTGATCCCTTCTATTATAGTGGTATGGTATACTAAATGGTTCTTGGAATAGTGGTTAGACTCAAACCGAGACCTGCTCCCACTATGGAATGAGCGACAAGGATCTTGGAGACCAGACTTTTTGGTGGAGAAAGATGACGCTGGTATAGAGGTATTTCGAATTTGCGAGATCAACGCCAGGTTCTGCTGGAATGGGTATATGCATGCCGGATTCGGTCAAGACTCACTTTCGGCATTTAATCTTGGGTCGCGGGGCCTGGTTCATACCGTGGAAGGTGAAACGGTAAGCAGAGTGATAGAGATATAAAGGCCGGGTTGAGGCAGATTGCTAACGATCTTGAACTCTGAAGATCCTTGGTGGATTGTTAGACCTATTTGACAGCAAGATCCCCTTACACCTTGTTAAAAGCGAAGAACACGGGATCGATATCGCAATGTTTATCGAGTTTGCCCAGAAAAGACTTGGGATAAAACCCCGACTTATAACTCCGGACACTCTCCGACTTATCCCAGATGCATCCCAGTCTGGGAAAGAGGGATATAAGCTGTGTTGCCTCGCTGAAGGAGACGCTATTGGAACAATCACAACCGAGTCCGGAGAGATCGTGGAAGAGATTCACCAGATTTCTCTCGAACTTCACCAGCGAGAGATTAATGCTCTTGATCCGGAGATGAGACGTCAGATCAGCCTGCGATGTTTTAACGACATGCGAACTATCCTACTTGCCCATGACAAGAGAATGCTGGGACTTGTTCTTGAAGAACTTAACGATTTAGTCTGTAGGAACGTTATCACTTCTAAACAGGCGGAATGGCTTCGGCGAGGCTTAGCTCACACGATTCTACCGGGGTCGACAGCCTTGGACGGATTTATCGAGAATTGTAAAGCCTCGGATGTGTTCCAAACTGACTACCTCCTGAAACCGATCAGAGATGGAAAAGGAGCTGGTATCTTATTTGGTGATGAAGTGGATCACTCCGAGTGGCTAGCCCTGCTGGAGCCGCTGCGATGCCCAAGACTGAGACCTGGGAAGACTCTCTATGTTGTGCAGCGCAAAGTTCACCAACCATACTATGACGTGCCCTTGGGATCCAAGGCCAAGCTAGAGCGCTGCCATATGGTTGGGACCTATCATGCAGTTAATGGTCACTACCTTGGACTCGGAGTTTGGCGCTGTAGTCCCGGGAGATTATGTGCTGTATCTAACGGGGCTACCTGGATGTGTTCAGTAAAGGAGGGTTCCTAGGTAGTCTCATGTATTCAAGTTTCGAAGGTCTCTTGTGGGATAAATGTCCATTGATCAAATCAATATTCTGGAGGTAGCCTAGTACATAGGTACACTAACCGTTGAACCTACATACACCCGTGGACATCTCATTAACCCATGCAGTCTGCGATATCTTCCTCCGAAAGAGGCCTCATCATTCACTCGTCTTGGATAAGCTCGTACGAATTAGCCCTCACTTTCGGATACCAGGTTCAAAGATATCGTCGGCAGGACGCGTAAAGCCAATTCCGGGAAGGTCGCGTTCGGTGTCAGCGAATCTCTTCAAGCGACGCAGCATATTGATCTCGTTAAAAACCGATTCTGTATCTTGCTAACAGTCACTTTGGGCGAAGTGCACTGCTTTACCCTATGAAGTGGGTGAGTAATAGGATTACAAACAGTCTTGAAACGGATAGGATTTGCAAACCTCGGAGTGGAATACGCGCCGTATCCAAGCTTTGCAACAACCCGGTACTGGTCTTTGAACACCTCGCACGGGATAGCAACGTCTTTCGCGACAGCGCGGCAAGCTGTGCTCCTCGATTGCTTCTCCCTCAGCCATCGCGTGGTTAGGCCGACAAAATGCCAGAGGTCCTTGTCGGAGACGTGGTTGTATGAATCGCGGTAATGATCCACTAAGGAGACGCATCTTGGGAATAATTGAGATAATTGAGATGGTCTTCCCTGAACAAGAGATAACCCCTTCGCGCTCTCCGTCTCATGTTGTCGTGTTTTGCGGCCTGCGATGGCAGCTGCTACCCAGCCTCCTCCGTCCCTTCCTCAAGATCCCCGCGATCACCACCAGGCCCGATTACCAGCAAGGGGATCATACAAAGTTGAATTCTTCATCCGACGAGCCAGCTAACCAGATTTGTAGCTCTCTGAAAGCGTCAAGGTCATTCTTCACAAGCGAAATTCCCACAGCAGGGTCATGCCAATGGTGGGTCCTTTTCGTGTTAGTGATGCGCAAATCTTCCCCGATATACCGACAGCTATCGAAATCGATGAGAATAAAAGTACCGTCCTCGTCAAGCATGATGTTCGCAGGGTTGATATCATTATGGACAATCCCAAGCGAGTGAAGATGTTTGATAGCGGCTAGAATCCCGTCTAAACTAGTTTTCATATTCTCCCGCACCAGGTCGCGCGCACTTGAAAGGAAAGCGGCTTTTCCAAGGCGTCGAGGATTGACTGCTTCAAGTAGCGTGGATGGATATCGCTTGAAGCATAGTCCAGAGACTCTACCGCAAGATTCTGTATAGCCATAGTAGGCCGCAATATTCGGATGAGGGTTCTTGCGAAGAGTTTCACATGTTCGAATTTCGCGAGTGATTTGTTTATCAAGGTTTCCATCGGCATATGCGAGGAGACTGGGTGTTTTCACATGGACAGCAGACCAAGTGGCATCCACCTCTGGGCCTCTGTCCTCTATCGGGATTTGCTTGACTTCCTGGAAGCCATCCAGCGTCTCCGGTAGAGCGAATCGATTTGCCCATTTTCCAGAATATAACATGCCATCTTTTCGAACGAAAACCTGGACGTAGGAAAATCTCATTTCGCCATCAACCCTTTTGAAGGCCTCGTTCTTTTGAACGATCTCCATGTTGATATCAGTTAGAGAAGAAGAAAATGGGAAAGCACTTAAAGTATGTCATTTGAGGGGAATTCACGTGGATTCCCCAAGCGGGATGCGATAGACGCCAGACCGCTATTGCGAGGGCCAGCGATTATCCAATAGGTTCCTTGGCGATGCGCCCTAGTCAGTGGAAAAGGTACGAGAGCTATTTCACCACGCTATGTCACGAGTCAAGCTAGTCGTCTAGAGCCTAGAGTGGTTATAGTCGATGCACCTCGCTATCAGTCACTTAATCGACCGTTTCACCCTCCGCAAACAGACAAAGTACTGTCTATCACCAACAATTCATTTCATCCAGAAGGCCATTAGGCAACTCTGCATTTTCCTCAGATTAACCTTTCATTTATTCTTGCCAAGTGGATCCAAGCCCTGCGATGATGTCCATTCCAAAGTCATTCAGGCGTCAGTATTCGCTACTTAGAAATGGAGTTTAGCAAATTGTCGCAATGGACGCAACATGTTGTAGCTGGCCATCCTAGTGTGACAAACATGTTATAGATGAACATTCCATTGTCTCGATCTTCTCCACTACGCGACTGTAACAATTGGGGAAATGGCTTATAACCTATCAATAACCTCTCTAACATAACTCTTGATGATCTGCCCTACTGTAATGCAGTTCTCGAATGTACTTTGACAAGGGTAAAGGGACAAAGGCCTGAAAGGGACAAAAGGAGATTTGACAACCAGCCTACAAGCAAGCAATGCTTCACCTTCACAGACCCTCCGACTCATTCAGAATCCCTCTAGATTAGGAAAGATCGACACAGCTATACTGCCTCACTGAATCAGATGCTGTTGGTACCGCATCTCCTCCCTTTACCACTTGCCGACTGATGGTGTCGTGTAGCTCCCCTTGGCCGAGCTACCCTCACACTTTGAGGGTACCTTATTGGCAGTCGACGCACCCCAGGTAGGGGGCACTGTTCCAGCCTCACGGCGGGCAGCAGACAGGAGCGCCGCGTAGGACCAGGTCAAGTCCTTAGCAGAGGCCGGGCTGCCGTTGTCCCGAGTGTATTGTTCAGCGAGAGACCCATCGCTGGGCGTGTGCTCCTTAACAACAGCCACAAATCCATCGGCATACTTTTTGACTGCGGCAGTGATGGACGTGTAAGTTTCCGAGGAGCTGGGATACTTTCCGGCGGCGGCAGACGAAACAAGGTCCTTGAAGAAAGGAAGACTGATCTCGGTGATTTCTAGCGATCCCAGTTGCTTCCACTGGTAAAGAGCATCGTACAGCTGCTCGGCCGCGGCCAGGGTGGTCAAATACCTAGAAATATTAGCAAAGTCCAAAGCTACATAAATGAAACCGGAAGATTTGCATACCATGGGTTGCCGCCCATGTAAGTGTCTTCGGAATAACGTCCAACAGCAACGGCAGTTCCAGCTTCCTTACCACTGTTCACAGGATAGATCTTACGGAATGAGTCAACGTATAGCTTGTGGTTCGACAGGGCACGAGCAGAGCAAGGCTGGAAGGTCACGTCATCGCAGGGAGCCTTGGGGTCGAAGTTTCCGATCGAGGTAAGCACCGAATTGGCATCGAGACCGGTTCGACCATTGTTGGCGAAGTTAGAAACAATAGCCTTGCCATCCCAGAAGGACTGCTGGAAGCATAGGACCTGAGGTGCCTGGGAATCGCATCCCTCGCAGGACTCTCCCAGCGCCTTGGCAAATGCGCTGCCCTCCACCAATGCGCGGTGTTGTGCAGCAATGGTAAAGAACGAGGAGCCCTCGACCTCCTCCCACAGATCGAATCCGGTTTGGTTCCAGTATTGCGCAACATAGTTGAGATCATTTTGCACAATGGGCCAGATGTTCGACTTGACGACGGATGTTCTCTCCTTCGAAATCAAATAGTTACCATAGGTAATCAGTGCTGTGGCTCGAAGAGCGGGTCCGTCGCGCTGAGGACGACCCCAGGCCTCCGTGAAGGCAGTCAAGTCCACGTGGTACTTGGGCTCTGCAAGTCCTGATCCATCGGACAAGTCACCAGACGGGTTAGACACGGCCTGCAGCTTTGCTTGAGCAGAGACGTAGTCCTGGATGGTAGGTTCCAGCGAGGTGTCTCCGGCAATGAGCTCATCAATCAAGACCTTGTATGTCAAGGCTGCATCACGAGTCCAGGTGTAAAAGTCTAGCTGCTGTTAGTTTCTATCATTTAAGTGAGGAAGGAAGGGGGCTCACAATCGGGATCCGATTTGGATGGGGATGC
Organism: Penicillium rubens; assembly: GCF_028828025.1. Lineage (NCBI taxonomy): Eukaryota > Fungi > Ascomycota > Eurotiomycetes > Eurotiales > Aspergillaceae > Penicillium > Penicillium rubens. The sequence continues at coordinate 9,429,153 of NW_026890600.1, forward strand.
TACCACAACGCCTGCAGATGCTCCCGAAACAGCAGATCCATCGGCGCCAATGTTGTTCAGGATGGCTTGAAGAGCAGCAGGCTTCGAATCGGCACGCGCATTGAGATCGCGAGCAGGCAAGGCAGATGATAACACACCAGGTGCCAACAGTGCCGTCAAAACATTCAATGTCAACATAATGTATGATTTGATGATTTTGTAATATTGTAATTGTGTGACTGTTCTTCGGGATCTTCTGGGAATCCTAGTCTCTTTATATGTTCGACAGCCAACACTGTTCGGATAATTAGGTCATCAAGCAGTCAGGCACGTCGGAAATTGAGTTTCACATTGATCTCTCATGTAAAACTTCGGATAATGATGTTCATTGGAAAGGTGTCGAGGTGGATGTAGAGTTACATTGAGTTTATATTGATCGTGATCGACATCGATCGGCGTTGCCAGGTCCCGAACCGAGTAAGGCTAATCCGATAAATCACCGGTCAATCCGATGGCAGCCTATCCAAGTGCTTGAAGTTGTAGATCGTACGATTTCAATACTTTTCCGATAACCTCCCGAGAATGACAAGTCAGCAATACAGGATTTCAAATTATCCCTTTATCCGAGCTCGGTTACTCGAATCTGGCCGGGAAACCGAGAGCCGACATATACTATAGTGAGGAGTCCAATCCGTGTCGGTGTCTCAGGTGATGGGCTTTTGTGATTCTACCAGTCGAATGACATATATGTATGTATGTGTAGAGTCATGGATGAGTGGCATTCCTCAAAAAGTAGACCGCGCCAAAAACCGCAAAAGTATGACCAGCTATCAAATACCTATTGTATTTTACGTCCCTTATGCCCTTTGTTCTCTAGCTCTATAAACTCTGCAGACTTAAGCAAATTTGGTCAGCCACTAACTGTCCCTGTAAGCCTGGGTGGCCGTGGTGAAAGGGGAAGTACAATTATCACAGCATAATGACTGATCTTTAACTACAACACATCACTAGGAATCATGGACATGGCCATCCCAGCCTCGCTTTACTGTTCGTTGGGTTGAGCGCGGTCCCGTTGGCTGGAATTTGACCGTCCACCAACTAAATATGTTGGACTCGTAACGATCATTCATTTTCCTTGTTACATCTGTGTTCCTACTTTTTGATTACTGCTGCATTAATTAATTCGCAAAATAATCATGAGCATGCACGGATATTATATTATATTCCCTTCGGAGTCCCAGCGGTGGGAGGCGTCATACAACCTCGCAAAACACGCCCACAAGCGCAAGGGGGCGAAAATGACAGTTGGTAAAGTCTCCCTTGATAAATTATCCAGTCATCAAGAATGGATAGCCACCTGGCCTTGTGTCCTTCGTGTGATACAAAACTGATCAGCCCTGGTAATAACCCCATACTTCCCCCACGACCCTCCATATCATTTTGTCATTCACGAAAAGGTGTCCACTGAACACCCGCTTTACCAAGAGGTGGTTTGGAAGCCACCCAAATAGCGTTTAAGCCTGCCCCTGGCAATTTTTTTTTTTGGATCCCTGTCTTCATTAAAAAGCGCCGGGACCTATCTACAGCTTGGCTTATTGAATTATGGCTTTTGCCGGGGTCTTCAGAGCTTTCTTCTCTCTAGTGGCTTTGATTCTTATTCTTTTATGTGCTTTCGCTGGAAGCCACCGATACTTTTTTGCTACGGCAGATATCGTGAAAGTATGTAAGTTGACTCTTATTTGCCGGGACGATAGCTGCTGAATATGCTACCAGATACATCTCCCTGATCCAACTGGTGGCAATATGCCCCAGCACCTTTCTATCCACGTCATGTCCATCTGTCGAGGGACCAAGAACAACATCACCGACTGTACTTTTCTCCGAGTCCCAGTCCATTCCCTCCAGACCTCGGTTTTGGCAAATACGCAAGGGGTTCTATTGGTCGAATACACCATAAGTCGGTTAGCCGCATTAGCTCGAACAAGCCGACTACTATCAACTTTCTACGTTATTGCAATAGGTGCCTCGGGGCTATCTAGTCGTTACTGGATAACCTCATTCCGGCGTGGAAATTTGGGCTGGCATCTACACGCGGCTCCGAAGCACGCTCTTGCCAGCAATCCTGACTTGCCGCCGTCATTGGTGGAATTTTTAAGCCTTGCAGTCAGTCAAAGGCCTTGCTACTATACGGGAAAGCCACTCTGACCTTATTTTCATTGCAGACGAGTACCTTCTCTATGTATATTGCTTCAACTATTGCATCCATCATTTCAGAGGAGTTTGTATATCTGATCAACACCGATGGCAATCCTTACGGGGTTTCGGCTAGCCATGGCGACTATTTCTTAAAGTTATCTTGGACAGCCAGGACTATCCAATATCTGGTAGTTATTGAATCGTTCATCTCGATTCTCAAGCCCAGAATTGGATATTTACTGTGTGATGAGACTGGTTTTCACTAGTGGATAAACGTGACAACTTGTAGCACTTGGTGCTTTCAGTGGACCATAACGTCAATATAGTGGAGACAACCAGGTATTTAGAAAGTTTATTTGGTATAATGCACTACTATATTTCCACCACAAACGTCATTGAGGTGACTATGACTCGAGATACTGGTACGAGTTTCAACATCTTCAGGAATCACCACTCCTCCCTTTCCTAACCCGATGATCCCATACAATGTGAACCAAATCTACTCAGATTACTTGCCATGTAACGGGTGCGCAAGCCTCTCCTTTACCTTCTCCATGGTACCTTGCTTGCCCCTGCTGCCCTTAGCTTCAGTCGAATCACCTATAGTCTTATTAGCGTTGTCCAAAGCGAGCAAATCCTCTTAGTGAAAGCATACCAGAGTGCGATTCATCGGCGGCTCTGCTAGTCTCCCCTTCTTTTTTGAATTCTTCTGCCGTGCGCGGCGGTTGACCTTGAGGACCCTTCAGTGCTTCTCTGCTGACGTGGTGGTCCTCCATGATCGCAGCAGTGCCGCGACGGCCTTGGTCCATGGTCTTCTCGGCATTCTCTTTGTTCTCGACACTCCCTGAATTCATTGCATAGTCCTTACTCTCGGAGTTCTCAGGCTGGGACACACGCTGCGAAAGACTCTGGGACGTGCGGTCTTGCTGAGGTACTTGTGGCGCGGTGTTTCCTGAGGGGAGAACTTCGGGTTCTTTATGGGAGAAAGACATTGTGATTGGGTTTGTAGAATGAATCTGTGTAGTTCAGTGCCCAGAAATATCTTGGCTATATATACTTCGATCCTATACTATGACGTGGATGACATCATTAGTATATGTGGGGAAATGGCTGCCCCACTGGACTGGAGTAAACCAATCAATAAGGCTTTACTCCCGAGCAGGACGAAGGTTTGATCGAGATGATTGTCTTGCTAATTGTCTTATAATCCTAAGCTCTCCATTAAGCTTACCCTAAGACATATATATTTCTTTCTTATAGCAACTCAATTTTCGATACCACGATATTCCAGTTGAAACTGATATATATTGTTAAAAAAGCCTTATCTGCGAAGGGGCATAATTACGCCCCTTTGCACTTATCAGTAGCCATCAACTGGCAACCCAAAACATATATAGGATGTCTCTATATGCAGACTGAGGCTTTTTCCTTAGTTTGCCATTCTCTTTGCTCATGTAGGCTTTATATACCGCCTGCTTTTTGATTCATTACCAGTTTCTTCTTCCTGATTTTCCCTGATGCTAGTGTCTGCTGGTGTACCTGATTCAGTATCGTAGCCTTCAACACCTTTAAATGGGTGAAGGTCCGGAGCGGCTCGGTCTTCGGATTCTTGTACTAATAGTAAGAAGATGCTTAGTTGGCTTACTCTGCTGTGCTGCGCCATCCAAACCCCGAAGCCCAATAGATTGCGATATAGGAGCCAGCTATATTTATATTTAGCTAGATTAAGGTTAATACATGGAGATCTTTGCCTACTGTGACAAATTCTAAGCCAATTGCATGCATCCTCGGGGCCTTCGATACTTGCAAGATTTTAAGTCATATGATATGTACTTATACCTACGTATCAGATAAAAAAGACCGGGCAAATCAATGTGACAGCCATTTCCAAGCTTCTTGATATTCGTTCCTGAATATCAGTCTCATTAGCCAAGCCCCGACTTTGGGGCCCTTGAACAATCCGTGGAGACGGTACCTTAGAGACCTCCATAGCTATATAAGGAAACGGAAAGGGGCAAGACGTTGAGAGAAAACCTCAGGTGTGCCCCTCATGAGTGTCATGCCCCGCACTACCTAGGTATGCTTGATTGGGTCGCTTCGCCCCATTCTGGTCGAGACGCCCCGCATGCGAAACATCGCAAACATCGCACTCTTCACCATCTCTTCACGGCCTTTCCAATTCCATCTAAAGACGAAAGGAGACTATGGCAGAGGTAGTGGGGCTAGTCGCCAGTATTGCCGGCCTTGTCCAGATTGCAGGACAAATTACCAAGCTCAGCTACAGCTACGTGTCAGACATCAAATCCGCCCCCAAAACGCAAAAGCTATATCTCCAGGAGGTCTCAGCCCTCACAGATGTGCTCTTTCGGGTGGAAAAGGCCATACAAGAAGCAGAGTCTACAGGTTTAGAACTGCCCTTGTGTCCATCCTCGCTCAATGAAGATATTCTTCAAGAATGCCGCCGCCACTTATCGGTCCTTCACCTCGATCTCGACAAACGACTACGCCGTCTCGGATGGCCGTTTCAGGAAAAAGATGTCAAAAAATATATTGATCTCTTGCATCGGTACCGATCTATCTTTGCCGATTTTCTTTCAACAAGTATCATGTTCGAAGACCCATCTCATATCTGCAACCACTTGAAAAGCAGAACTAACCTGCAGCAGGTCCGTTGCCAGTGCTACGTTCAAGAAGGTTGCAGCGATCGACCAAGGTAGTCTTTCAAGTGCCATGAGATCTCAAAATAGCTCTAACTCAAACTTTAGAGCAAATTAGGCAGCATCTTCACTCGCTTTTTCCGGCATCAGATAACCTTTTACGCTCCAGACCAAGTGCCTGTCCTGGGACTGGGAAATGGTTTTTGAGTTCCCAAAACGTGGAGAACTGGCGTACCGGAGCCCCATCACTGCTCTGGTGCTACGGAGCCCGTATGAAACAATTCTTTCCAAGGACTACTTGTAACTTCAGGGATTTACTAACCGATAATAGCTGGCGTCGGCAAATCGCTACTTTCGTACGTACTGCTCGAAACCTCCCACGCATGGCTTTGCAATGTCTAACGCAGGCAACTAGTTCCATGACGATTGGTCACCTATCGGATAAGAGATCAGAGACCACAAGCTCCGTGGTATACGTATTTTGTCAGTTTTCATCCCGAGAACAACAAAGTCTCACAGCAATCTTGCAATGCATGATCCAACAAGTAATTGAGCAAGGAGATCAAAGAGTGCTCCTCGCAATGAAACATCTCTTCATGGACCCAATGAAGCAGCGTGAACCTGCAGGGCTCGCTGAATCATTTGCAACGGCCTGTGACCTGAAGTCGACCTATCTTCTAGTTGACGGGCTAGATGAGGTACCTGGAGCAGATGGTTTGCTCCCTTACCTGTCTTCCTTTGTCGAAAATGGATGCAGAGTAATGGTAACGAGCCGAGACCTTGGCCATATCAGGAAGGCTATGGATTCTGCAACCAAGATGGAGATATGTTCGCAATTTGAAGATTTAGAGATCTACATCGACTCCCGCTTTAAAGAGAACGAGCTGCCTCGGGGGGCACAAAAGCTGATTGGGAAAATCACAGAAAAATCGGGGAATATGTACGAACCATCACTGGTACATTGGTACAGCACTGACCAGACACCAGGTTTTTACATACTAAGCTTATTCTGGATGAGATCTTGGATCTCACCACTGTTCGCCATATGCAAAAAGCCCTCGAAAAACAGTCGACGGGGTTGGACCAAGTGTATCAATCAACACTACAGCGGATCGATATGCAACCAGTGGCAAGGAGGGAACTTGCTCGGCGACTTATCGGATGGGTTGTCTTTGCGAAGAGACGTCTGAAAATTGATGAAGTAATTCATGCATTTGCTGTCGAAAGTGACGAGGATTATATTGAAGAAGATAATTTCGTCAGCCCTGATCTTCTCCTTCGATCTTGTGTTGGTCTAGTGGTGTTACATGATGACAATACTGTTGCGATGGTCCATGCGACTGCTTACGACTTTTTCGAATCCACCGTGCTATTACCGCATGACATTGAGACCGACATCGCAGAGACATGTTTGCGCTATATGTGTCTCAGTCCGTTCAGGGAAGGGCCATGCACAAGTCGTGTGCAGATGTCTCGCCGCTTCCATGAAATGCTGTTTCTGGATTATGCCTCACGGCATTGGGCTAGGCATCTCAATGAAATAGAAAAGGTGGAAGAAGATCTAAGCTCACTGGTCCAGTTTTTCATTTCCAACGAGAGACTGCTGAATGCAGCCGTTCAAGCATTACACTTCCGCAATGAGCTCGAACCCGATCTCCTAGACTCTCTTTTCGATTCAATCCCTCAAAATCAGACCGCTTTGCATGTTGCAGCTTATTGGAATCTTACGGGAACCATCGGGTCTCTGGTCGAATCAGGACTCAGTACATCTCTAGCAGATACTCATGGCTGGACACCCCTCCACTACTCTTGCGCAAACAGTCATTTTTCCTCGTCCGAAATCCTCGTGCGAAATGGAGCGGATGTCGATGCTACGGATGATCAAGATTGGACCCCTCTTTTCTGGGCATCATTCACTGGAAGCTTAGATATTGTTCGTCTTCTACTATCTGCGCACGCAAAATACACGAAGCGTAGCAAGTATGGTTGGACAGCATTACACTGGGCTATATCTCGCGGTCAAACCGAGGTAGTTTTGGAACTTGTGCAGCATCATCAAACGCAGTTGTCGCGCGTTACCGAGGCTGATATTCGGACCCTCAGTGTCGATGACGTGAGACAATTGAATACACCAGAGAACATATCCCCGATGCAAATAGCAGCAGAGAGTAAGAATGCTTTGATATTCGACTTGCTGGTGGCTCACTTCGAAGAAACGGGTTCTACCGAAGAGAAGGATTTCCGGAGGTTCTGGTCCAGGGAGAGCTTCAAAGTTCCTGTTGCTCAGTCCACGTGGCGAAACACGATGAAGTCACATAAATACGAATATCAAGGCCGCGCGACGCAGTTGATTGCCGGAGAGAGATACATCCAGGAGGACCCGAGCAGTTACTTCAAGGATGAATTGATAAAGGAAGATCCATCAACGTGGAAGTCAATTCTACTGGCCTCCGCCATCCAGGATGCGGATTTTCAGGCGGCTAAACTGTTCATCCAACTTGGTGCAGATGTAAATTACGTTTCCGAAAAGGGATCGCTGTTGAACGTTGCCGCGCACCAGAGAGACCCGCGTTTTGTACAAGTTCTGCTGGAAAAGGGTGCCGAAGGACTACCGACCGAATCGGACGAGTCAGCATTACACACTGCTATCGACCTCGGGAACTTGGCAACCGCCAAAGTAATCCTGGACAGTGAACATGCTCAGGTGGATAGTTGGTATTATGGCAAAACACCTTTGCATGCAGCTGCTGGTCAACAAGATCCACGATTCGCATCGCTTTTGTTATCCAAAGGGGCACAACCTGATCTCCTAGATGCGTATCAACGGCCAGCTCTGGTCATCGCTGTGGACAACGGATTGGTCGAGACAGCACAGGCTGTGATCGAAGGTGGTGCAGATGTCAACCAGTTGTCGTGGATGTGGATTCACAACGAAAGTGGATGGCAGAATTGCCTGAATTTAGCCGTTTTCCTTGCTGGTGGTGACACCGAGGAGCCGGAAAATAGGAACTCGGCAACTGAAATGGCTCGCATGCTGCTTTCAAAGGGGGCCGACCTCGGGTTCCAAGATGAAGAAGGAAAGACTGCATTGCACGTGGCAGCAATGTGTCGTAGTGTGGGATGCATCGAACTGCTGATGGCAGCTGGGTCTAAGATCCATACTGTCGACAGGCTCGGACGGACTCCAATTCATACCATGATGGAATCCGTGCTCCCGAGCTGGGATGTGGAAGAGGTGGAAGAAGCTCTTCGTCTACTGCTCCGAGGGCTATCAGAAGAGGCCGTCGTCTTATTACTGTCCCAGCAAACGTGCCAACTTACTTCTCGGGGGTCTTTATGCGAAGAAGACGAAGATGAAAGTCAATTATTTACTCCATTGGCTAGTGCCTTGAGGCGGAAAGCTTGGAGTATAGCTCGTCTCTTGATGGCCTTGGGCGCGCAGCCCCTACTAGTCTCAGTTTTCGACCTACTGTGATGGATGCGGTCCGGGACCTTGAATGCCAGATCGTGGAGACCCTTATTGGGAGTGGAGTGTCACCAGGTGGCGATTCTGTTTTGGAATTGGTGAACAGCATTGACGACCGACTTTTCGCCGAACCTTCTTCCTTGCTTTCTTCGCCTAGAAAGAAAATCACACTTTCTAAAATTAAGTACTACTTTGAACAAGCGAGAGCAAAGGCAAGACTTCAAAACAGAAATATTCCGCACGAAGAGATTGCGCAGGCCTCCCAGCAGATTTTGACTAGTTTGGTGTCGGCGGGGGCAGACGTGAACTTTTATGACTCGGAAGCAAATGCAACTCCGCTTCTTCTTGCAGCGGAGAAGATTCCGATTGCTCCCGTTACGGCCACTCTATTGGAAGTTGGTGCTGATTGCTTCTATTCTTTTGGGAGTAGACTTGATCCAATTTTGACGGCTGCGGCAGCCAACAATACAGACTCACTGCGTTGCCTAATAGCGCATGCCTCAACCTCGCCAAAAGCGGGGCATTGGACCCAGCATTTGGAGTATCGGGGTCAGCTGAGCACCAAAGAGGTTTTCGACTGCGTATGCCTGGCATTGAAACGCGCCGAGAAGCTAAACTACAAGTACGCAAATGACCAGACATTGTTGCACATCGCCGCAGACAGAGGGAACGTCGATTTGGTCACCAGTTTGATCTCCCATGGTGCTCATGCAGATACACCAGATGAAGATGGCTTCTTTCCCATCCATTGTGCGGCATTTTCACTATATGGCTCGGGTCATGGTGAGAGGCTGCACTGGCCACGTTATCATGATACAGTAAAGCACCTTCTGCCGATGAATATAGTGCAACATACTTCTGATCACCATCCCTATCGCTCTGTCGAGGCTAGAGCCTTCCTCCAAGACGCAGAAATTTGTCAGGAGATATCAAACATAAGGAATGAGAACGGAAGCACGATGCTTTGGGGCGCTTTGGAGTATTGTAACGACACCATGTTTGTGCATCTTCTCAAACTCGAGGAGGATCTCAACTCATGTGTCACATTTTTGGGATATCACCCGTCACTTCTGTATCACGCATCTGCTCGCGGGATGACAGAGGCAGTGTCATTTTTGCTGGAATGCAACGTTGACATTGAAAAGACCGACAGCTGCGGATGGCGTCCACTGCATGTTGCATCGGAATGGGGTCATGTCGCAGTAGCTGAGAGGCTAATTGCTGCAGGAGCTAACGTCTGTGCTTCTACAGCACAGTATCACGATGAATCCTATACGGGTTCTAATCTTGAGGGGGAGGAATGGAACGGTCATCCTCTGCATTTGGCCGTCATGGGGGGTAACGTTGAGATGGTTGGGCTTCTTTTGAAGCATGGTGCGGATGTCAATGCAAACGCGGGATGCTTCAAAGGATCCGATGGAAGAACTCGTGGACCGACCGCTCTTCACATGGCGTTAGATCCACGGGCATGGTATCCTCGCGACAGGGAGGATAAAGATGATGAACACCTCACAGACGATCATGAAGACTATTTGAAGATTGCTAGGATTCTGGTTGAAAAAGGAGCTTCTGTCGAAGGTGTCTTGGATCAATTGCAGGTGCATCACATTCCGAGCTTTGAGGGTTTTGAAGATGTCTGGGATAAGATCCGAGGCGTTTGAGGATGCCGGGACTTGTATAAAATTGAGAATGTGCGACGCAATTCACCGAGCGCAGTTAGCCAAGGGCTGGAGCGTGCGTATATCATCACCTTGTGATTTTCCTTAACCGGGAAATGGTTCATGACTGAAACATACATGTTTCGGGCATTAAGCTGTTACCCGTCGAGTTACATCACTACGAGGCGAACATAGTATCAGAATCAGTGCAACAGCTATTCCAATTCTCTCCCTAATTCTCAAAATCCATATCAATCCCCATCCTCTCCATCACGATCTCTCCCGGAAGATCTCTCTCGCTATGTCCTTAAGGATCCAATTCTAGACCACGGAAATGTACAGAACCCCCCCGGCGTGGGAGCAAGCAGGGTCAGCTACAGACATGGGAAATACTCATTTAATAGTGCTGTGGCATGCAAGTCGACGAAAGCCACCGCACTGTCGAATGAAAAGCCCCACGGGCTGTAATCGACCCCGACAGCCCCCACGTCGGGGGGTTCTGTATGTCACCGTGGCAGGTGATTGGTGTTCACTCAGGCCAAGAAAGACCCAACGCGACCATGACATCGGCACATGGTGCAATCTGTTTATTGCAGTCGAGATAGACTGCCCCGACAATTGCCTCCATTGTGGTGGCCATGACGTTGATCCCGACGACAGTTTGGGAAGGATTTTTGACAATGAACTTGTCGATTCCTAGGTCGAATCCCTGCTTGGAAAGATGTACATTCCCAGCCTTCTGCGTAGACATTTCCTTTATTTTGCCTGGGATCCGGAGTCAGTTTATGAAATAAGACTGGCTGGGGCCAAACACTTACCTCGAGGCTTGTTTTCCTTACGGCCAGAGATCGCAAGAACCAAGTCGAGGACTAAGTCGCCGAAAAGGGCAAGGGTCTTATTCCCATCTTGGTTCCGATCGGTGGAGGCTTGGAGTGCTTCCCGCAGTAGTTCGCGATCGACGAAGCGATATTGGATCTTCTTCTCGAGGACCTCGATTTCGTCGTCCGAAGGGAGCGGAAGTAAATAACGTCCCACCATAGCGCACTATGTTTGAATAACGAAGCTTTGTGAGTGACAATGAGACTGATAGAGAAGAAGTCAAAGTATATAGATGAGAAAAATCCTGGGAGTTTACGAGGGTATTTATAAAAGAGAAGGCCCCGTTTGGAAAGCGAGTATTGGGATGCCTTGGGGTGCGGGGTTGGCAATTGGGCGCAGCACTGCGCAGCACCGGGCATAAGCAGGGTGATAACAGGGCAACGCATAGCATCCAATTGGACGATCACGTATTTGCGCAGCGCCTAACTCCTGATGACGTTGTATTCTTTAATCATGATTGGGCTTCTGCTAGATGCCTGTAGGCTCTGGAGGTATGTCAGCCTTGACAACACACAAGTCTCTTTCCCATTTCGGAAGTTTATGCAGTTGGCTTGTCAGCCTCATGGAGAGATGTTCAATCCCAAAGTGTTGGTTAGGCTCCAAGTGGTAGGATAATGCTTGAGTATCATTTGGCGCATGGACGTTTGTGATGATGAATTCTAAGACCGCCAAACATTAACATAATGACATTTTGCGCAAGTGATCAGATCACTTAGGACGGGCTCAATGCCATAAGGCCAAGCGTAACTATGTTGCAGTAAGCAGTGAGATGAGGCGGCGAATAAGGGTTAGACGCCAATATCGGGGCCATGCGTACAGGGCTCTGAAGAGCAAACCTCACAGGAACCAGACATAGAGTCTGAATCCATCACCCAGACCGCTTGGGCCATTGCACACGTACCCTCGTCATTATAGAACAGACAAACGATCGCCAGAAGCGTTCTTTTCTTTCTTGAAGGATTACAGAATCTTGAATCTAGCTCCGCCCCCGGCTCTAACAATTTCAGTAATGAGATGATAGACTATGGTATGCAGGATCTCACAACCCGGTTATTGGAATGGTATAGATAAACGTTTTGGCGTTGGGTATTGGCATTTTTGTTTATTCATCAATTAATCTTGAGCACTACCCAGCAAATCAAGTGCCCCTTCTGCGGTAAGGCGACTAGACGGTAAAAATCGCATCAATCCTTGGATCACATGAAGTAGAGGTTCGAGTGTTGGATCGGGTACCAAACCAGCAAACTTCTGTTCAAGCTTCGAGATTCCATAATCTTCGAGCAAAATTAGCCACAATTCTGTATGTTGGATCGGTTTTATTACCTTCTTCTAGCTCCAGATTATGGCTAGACGCCATCTGCATTGATTCCCACTTAGGCTCCCATTCAGCCGGCAACCTCTCCACAAAGCCAACCATTTGAAAAATTAAAACTTCGTCCTCGCCAAGATACCAGAATGGCCAGGTCGTGAATAAGAAGGAATAAATCTACAGTGCATATCGCCGTAAGTATATTTCCTTCAAAGAAATGATATGTTTACTTACCATGCAACCTGTGCGCCATAAGTCGACGCGATAATCAAAGCAGTCGGTGAAAATCGTCTCTGGTACCCTTAATGAACCCGGCTGGGCCAGCTTCTGAGGCTCCTGGCCTTGATAGAAACTCTCTCCGAAATCAAGAAGCCGAATATCTTCGTCGTCCTCGTCTATCCACTCAGTCCATTCTGCTGCCTTGATCAGTTGGGCCGGCAATTCATTCCCTAGAGGAGTGCCATCAATTCGTTCCAGCGGCTCAATCTCCGGGAAACCAAGAACATCAAAAAGCTGCTCCTCGGTTTGTTTGGACAAATGAGTGCAAGTGAATGCAATGTTCCGACCACTAATGTCTAATAAGAAGTGAGTATAATAGCCCTAACCACAGAAAACAACTGCAGAGGGGGAAGCAACCTCACCTCCATGGCACATGCCGACGCTGTGAATAAATTTGACAGCTTTCAAAATCTGCGTAGAAACTCGGAGCACGGTTTCCGGGTAGAGCTTGTCGTGACTCTCATGATAGTCTGAGAGGACCTTATCAACTGAAGGACCAAGTAATTCAAATACGAGACATTGGTGGACCCCGTTGGGACCTTTGTGTGGGAATGCATCAAGCAGCTGAACAACATAGTCTGAAGAAAGCCCTCTTCGAGATTGCCTCTCTAAAAATTTCAAATTTTCCAGCTCTCGCGATATCGACGAATTTGCGGTCATGATTTTCAAGGAGACCCATTGATTTCGGCTGGCGTGAGATTAGCTAAATATGAGCAAAGTTGGTGTTGGAAAAACGGACTCTCTGTCTTTCGCAAGCCATACTGTGGAAAAGCCACCCCATCCTAACTTGTGATGTATCTTGTAACGGTCATTTTCAAATGTATCTCCGAGATTGACTGGATGGTATCCTCCAGGTTGATATTTTGACAATGACTCCTGTGTGTAAAGAAGGTTGCTTTGACAGTACAGAGATAGATCCATCTTTGAACGCAAAGCGGACGAGAGCAAGGAGGCGTTTGGGGGAGAGGCGAACGTCGCAATTCGAAAAGTCACGATGCGTAGGGCCAAGTTGGATGACTAACCTGAGTTGGTGGCCAACCTCCCCTACCGTATGTATGTAGGGATGCTAGATTCTTTGCTGCGTCACTGTATGTATAGAAGTTCCCTGTAAAGTACGGTATTATACATAATGCGGTTATGAAATGAAGGAATATGTACATATGTACATATCTAGTTACATATGTATTTGAATGGGATTATTTACACGCTATCCCAATATGGGTTGGCGTAGTTTCGGGTACGGGCCGAGAAACAACCTTGGAAAGCGTGGGGGTTACGCTGTATCAAGTGAGGGTTCACCTGGAAATCAATATGGTCATCATGGTAAAATCCATGTGCAAATGTAGTTTCCAAAGCTTCCATAGTAATTTCTCGTGTTTTTAACCCTGGACCTTGTTCAGTATGTCCCTCGGGGTTGCAAGCCATGAGATCTATATAGTGATGTAAATCTCTCACGGTTTATCCTTTATGCAAAGTTGATTATTTAGCACAACGACCCATGCAAGGAGATATGATGGTGTCGATACCAGGAGGTATGTGCTGGTAGGCTTTAAGTACACATAAAAAGTAGTCTAACACCTATATGCGGGATGATTCTTTACAGATTCTCGATCTCACGCCTTGGGCGGAACATCTTCACCCTGATCCTGCTCCAGGTCAATATCCTGGTCCATCGACTGTTCCTGGGCTAAAATCGAGTTAGCAAGGCATGCCAACAGCAATGAAAAAAATGAACTTACTATTCCAAAGCTCTGCATAAATGCCGTCACGCTCGAGTAACTCGCGGTGCGAGCCCGTCTCGGCCACATGACCCTCCTTCAAGACCAGAATCTGGTCACTGTCGGAAATCGTGCGTAGGCGATGAGCCACAAACACGCTTGTGCGGCTCTTCTCTTTGAGGATACTGTTGATATTCTGGAGGAGAGCTTGCTCTGTGTAGGTGTCTAGGGCGGATGTCTAGAGACAGGTGGTTAGTTACCTCAATTAACCGCTCCGCTGACGGACGAAGCGGGAAATGAACACTTACTGCCTCATCGAAGAAGAATAGCTGTGGATCCTTCAGGATCAACCGAGAAATTGCCAGTCGCTGCTTCTCGCCACCGGAGATCATCATACCACGCTCACCAACTGCAGTTTGGTAGCCATCAGGCAAACGCTCAATGAGCTCGTGGATGTGGGCTCGCTCCGCAGCTCGGCGAACTTCTTCGTCCGATGCATCGATCCGTCCATAGCGGATGTTGTGGGATATGGTATCGTTGAACAGCGGTGTGTCCTGTGGTACCACTCCAATTGTCTTGCGGAGGCTATCGAGGGTGACATCGCGGATGTCCTGGCCATCAATCAAAATGCGGCCAGACTGGACATCATAGAAGCGGAATAGCAGACGCAAGATTGTAGACTTCCCGCAGCCGCTAGGGCCAACAATGGCAAACTTCTGTCCTGCGGGGATAGTGAAGGTGGCGTTCTTCAGAATCGGTCGGTCTGGGTGATAGCCGAAAGTGACGTTCTCAAAGCGGATCTGGCCACCCTGCAGTTGCAGCGGCTTGGCGTTGGGTCGTTCCTGGATGGTGACGTTCACTTTCTGCAGGTTGAAAAGCGTCTCCATGTCCAGCAGGGATTGGCGCAGCTCACGGTAGACAGATCCCAAGAAATTGAGAGGGACCGAGAGTTGGAAGACCAGCTGGTTGACCATGACTAGGTCACCGACGCTCATAGATCCGTTCGCGACTCCATTGCAAGCCAGGTACATCATTGCGGCCAGCGCAGAGGAGAATATCATATTTTGACCGGAGTTGAGGAATGCCAGAGACGTAGTCACCTTGATTGATGCATCTTCATACCTCTTCAATGCTTTGTCATATCGTGCCACTTCGAATTTCTCGTTATTGAAGTACTTGACGGCCTCGTAGTTGATGAGCGAATCCACAGCCACAGTTGCTCCGCGATTATCAGCTGCATTGGCCTGTCTCCGGAACTTTGTTCGCCACGCGGTTGTAGTGATGGTGAACGCGGTGTAAGCGATCATTGTTGTTGTTGTGATGGCAGCAAATTGCAGGCCATATTGATAAGTCTACAACACGTTAGTAATGTAGGAACAAGGATTCCCGTTGTCATTCGTTGTTGGATCGTACCAGGATACCGCAGACAAGCGAGATTTCAAGTGCTGTCGGGACCACATGGAAAACCATGGATGTTAAGAGGAAGCTGATGCCCTTAGTACCGCGGTCAATTGCGCGGGTCAGACCTCCGGTCTGCCGAGAGAGGTGGAAGTTGAGATCCAGTCGCAAAAGATGTTCAAAGACATTTGATGCCACTTTCCGAATTGCCTTCTGCGCAACACTAGCAAAGACCGCGTTGCGGAGCTCTTGAAACAATGTAGCTCCAATTCGAGTCACGCCATCTAAAACATATCAGTGACAAGTCAACATTTCGATATGCTGAAATCCTCACAAGCAATGATCATTGATCCAGCCACGGTGTAGGCAGTTCCACCGATGGCAGCAAAGTCTACATTCATGGAGTCGACAATGTTCTTAAAGTAGAAGGGGATCTCCACATTGAGGATCTGTATTGGGTTCATATTAGCATAGTCTAATAGAAACACCATAACAAAGGAAGCTTGCCTTTGCCCCAATAAGAAGTGACAGTGCTGTGCTGACACGGAGCTTCGTGCCCCAATCGTTCTACCCACTATAGTCAATAACCTGTTACTCTATACCAATAGCACTTGGGAATTACCTTTGGCCAGAGGTACTTGGCCATTTCTTTCATAATAGCCCAGTCTGCCTTCCTTTGTTCCTGTTTTCCGGTCATGGGCTCGCTCAGCAAGTCCTTCTTTGGTGGGGTCTTTGCATTGCCGCTATCTTCCGGCTTCTGGATGACATTGGCATTTGCTAGTTGTGATGGTGCGGGGGTAGAGGTTGGAGTAGCTTTGACAGCGCGACCTTTATTGTCTGCAGATTGACTCCATAATGGATTGTTATTTGATGTGAACGCGCGCAGGTGTGTTCCATTGAGTCGTGTGCTTCGTAGCTTGCCGGCGAAGCTCGGATGGGCGAATTGCGCTGTACGCCAACACGGCGATCGTGCGGCTCTGAGCAGCATGGCCGCTTGGTATAATAATCTTCAAGCACCAGAGTAGTTCAAGTCACCGAGAGGGGTTCAAGGGCGCATAGTGGGAGCAAGTAGGAAAGATTGACGCGCAGTAGCTATGTCTCCGATAGCTCGTGGGGGAAATCGCCGGCTTCGGAGGAAAAACCGTCGCTCTCAATGCAAAGTGCAGGGTAGTCGCAAATAGTCAAGCGAATGATAGACACAAATATGTATGAAAGAATCCAAGAACTTCTTATAATAAAACTCCAAATGTCGCAATTCTGAGGGGGAGTTGTGTACCTTGTAGGCCGCATCGCTCTCGGGCCCACGATTTCCCGATTTCCCTTTCGTCACAACTGACGTAAATTCTCCCTTCGGTGTTTGGTCTTCACTCTTTTTTTGCATACACCATGCGCCCCCTTCAAGGCGTCCGGACTCTGTCCTGGACTCGTGTTGTTCCTCGCGCCCACCGGCAAACGCGGTACATTCAGATTCGCGCCGCTCCCTCGGGAGTGCCTTCAGTTAATGGCGACAATCTGCCACTCGCTAGCACGCCCAGCTCTGTTGAATCACGAGGTAATTGCAAGTCCCCGGGGTTGTCTTGATGTGACGCTGACAATTAATGCACATAGACGCGCGATTCGATGTTGTCGGCGCCCCATATTCGCTTCTTTCGGTGTCACTCTCGGCCTCGCAAAACCTATATACGCGACGAGGAACGCTGGTTGGATTGAGCGGCAAAGCGGATAATGTATGCGATTCCATGATAATGTTGTCCTGGAGGAATTGTCATGCTAATGCATAATCTGCGCAGGTGGTTTCCACCTTGAGCGTTCTAGAACCCTTCCGGAGGGCTATCGTCGGAGTACCCTTTCTGTACCAGAAGGTAAGATGCACGATGAAGCCTACATATTTAAGGACAGCGATTGACAACTTGCTAGATCTCCTCACCAAGTCCTGTCACAGCTCTCGTTTCCGTTCGATCACCCAATACCTCCTTCGCCGTTGTAAACGTCAATGGTTCCGTGGATTGGATGGTTGCCCAAAGACGGGCTTTGCTTGCATGGACGGGCCGATCTCTGAACATCAAGCCCACTATCAACGCAAACCTGGTGAGTCGAGCTGTGATCGTGTGGAAACGCCAAGCTAATCTTCGCAGAGCTTGTCTCATTGGGGTAGCTCCGAGGTGACTGGCAGAGGTTTAATAGCGTTGGTTGGAAACGGACAGCTGTACTCGGTGGAATTGAAAGATGGCGAGCAGTACATTGCGCATCCCAGGTATGAACTTCCGCCTGGATTGCACGCCTGACGTCGCTAACATTTGATCGCCAGCAATGTGGTTGCTTACACCATGGCTTCCAACCCTCCTCGCCCCTACCGTTTCAAGTCCACCACTCTCAACTTCCAAGTCCCGGGTCTGAAGACGCTACCAAGACTGCTACAAAATGCCAAGTTTGTTCGCGACGTATCAGATTCCAAGGCATACAAAACCACTATGCAGTGGTTCCACAAGCTGCGTACCTGGTCTCGAATGACCATCTGGGGAGATAGAGTACGAATCCTATTTTGCCCTTCAATGTCCACCAACTGACAATGTCTTCTAGCTCTTCCTGCAATTTGACGGTCCCATGACCATTCTTGTGCAATCCCGCGGACCCCGTCTCAACGACGTTTTGTCGGCACAGGAAGCTAATGAGATCGCCAATGTTCCGAGTGGCTTCACCTCGCCCCCTCCCCGCTCCACCGAAGGCGAAAAGACAGAGAAGAACCCACTAGAGGATAAGCCAGAAGAAGAGAAAACGGAAGCCGAAAAGGCCGTCAGCAATATCTCTGGCCTAACCCGCTCTGTTGCGGAACTAGAGCAAGAAATTCAAGGAACGAGCCGAAGCGTTGCGAAGCTCCGCAAAGATGGAAAGGTCGAAATTGAGGAAGTTGCTCGCTCAAACTAAATAGACAGACTCGCTTCAAAAGGGTTGACTTGGAGGAGTTCTCATCGCATTGGGTTTTGTACGGGTTAGAGCGGTCTCCAGTTGGGATGATTATCACGTTGCATCCTGTACAGTATGGGCATTTCTTTTATCTTGGTCCGACAAATCTCTTTTTTCTTTGCTTCTACCAGCTCTGTAGTCTTTTGGTGTTCTTCTAAACGTATCCATTTGTGTTCCTTCGATGCATTATTTTTTACATAGGTATAGATATTCTTCCCTTTATTAGTGCTTAGCTGTCACGGTCGGCATATCTTACATATGGATGTATTCAAAGGTCGACAGAACTACATATGTATCTATGTAAGTGTATTCTGCTTCTTTCGTGTAAGTGGCTAAGTAGAAGCCTCGATATCCACCAGTGTTACTGTGATCTATAGCCGGAATAATATCAGAGATCAAGTTTCAGCTGCATCTAACCAAAATGATATGTTTCATCTTTTCCCAAACGAGCAATATACCGGGTAATCCCTCGGTCTTCGGACTAATGCAGATATGTCCGAGCACTGCACCCCCTATAGGCCTTTAACAAGTACGGAGTATTATTCGCCAGTTCGGGCAATCCCCAGCAATTGGCCAACCGCAGTGAAGCCACTATGCTCTCGCTGGGCCAGTCACGCCAATCGCCAAGTGAAAGTAATGGTTAAGCAACTCGGACTTAAGCTAGGGACCGATAGACCGAACTCGTTCGTACCCTTTCTCCGGAGAATTTTTTTTTTCTTTAAATATCATAATTGTAGACTTTATACATTTGAACCCCAACGGAACTTGTCTGCTATTTTAATCTGCAGCAGCCCTGAAGCTTTAGGACCAAACGGCCGGGCCGACGTTGAGGTGCGTTTTGAATTGAACTTGTTCGATGCACAATCTTGTTTCTTAATTTTATACTTCCCGTCTTCGTTTGGGATCTATAAATTGATGGTCTTGTTTCAAATGTTTCAGAATGCAAGATATCTAATACCACAAAGCAGGTTACAATTAGTCCAAGTCTATCACTCGAACCTTTAAGGTTTCATAGTCAAGATGGCCAATAATGAGACTGAGACTACTCCCTCTATCGACAGTGCCACTACTACTCCCGCTGTGAGTGTGCATGGCAATAATGACCCAGAGAAAGGAATCGCACCATCGGAAAAACACGAAGCACCACCACCTACCGAGAAGTCAATTGCTGCCGGCCCAGCACCAGCAACACCGGTGATCAGTCCACCACCTGACGGAGGTGCGCAAGCATGGCTGGTCGTACTAGGAGCTTTCTGCGGTCTATTCGTCAGCTTCGGCTGGATCAATTGTAAGTCCTGTGTGCTGACTGAATACAAGAAAATTACAAGTTATTGATATCATCCAGGCATTGGAGTCTTCCAAGCATACTACCAGAGTCACCAATTGAGCGAGTTCTCCACCAGCACAGTAACATGGATCACATCGCTAGAGACCTTCATGATGTTCTTCTGCGTACGTATATCATTCCCCTGCCCAAGGACTTATCCTAACATCCCTCCCAGGGCCCAATATTCGGAACGATGTTCGACAGCTACGGTCCGCGCTGGATCCTCCTCATCGGCACAATCCTCCACGTCTTCGGCCTAATGATGGCTTCCCTCTCAACAGAGTACTACCAATTCATTCTCGCACAAGGAATCTGCAGCCCAATCGGTGCAAGCGCCATCTTCAACGCCTCCGTCAACTCCGTCAGCACCTGGTTCGCTAAGCGTCGTGCATTCGCCCTCGGTGTAACAGCCGCTGGATCCAGTCTGGGCGGAGTCATCTTCCCTATCATGGTCACCCAACTGATTCCCAAAGTCGGATTCCCCTGGGCGATGAGAATCTGCGCCTTCCTCATTTTATTCATGTTGGGTATTGCCAATCTCACGCTGAAGTCAAGATTACCCCATCGCCCAAAGCCGTTCGATATCCTGAGTTTCCTCAGGCCGTTGGCTGAGCTCAAGTTCGCACTTACGCTTGCTGCTGCCTTCTGCTTCTTCTGGGGCATGTTCTTGCCCTTCACTTTCGTTATCACCCAGGCCGAGAGATATGGCATGTCTTCCAATCTGGCCGGATATCTGATTCCGATCTTGAATGCCTCTAGGTAAGTTTTTCCTTTTCCATTCCATGCAAGTTACGTTGATGGACTAACAAAATCCGAATAGTATCTTCGGCCGCACGCTGCCAGGTTATCTGGCTGACAAGGTCGGCCGCTATAACATGATGGTTATTACAACCTTCTTCTCCGCAATCCTTGTTCTGGCCCTCTGGCTACCGTCAAAGGGTAACGCCCCGGCAATCGTGTTCAGCGCCTTGTACGGATTCGGCTCTGGTGCTTTTGTCTCACTTGCACCAGCTCTTGTGGCGCAGATCTCCGATCTTCGCCAGGTGGGCGTGCGTAACGGTACTTTCTTTGCTGTCATCTCGTTTGCGGCCTTGACTGGTACTCCCATTGGCGGTGCTTTGGTGCCCGATGTTCTCCACGGCAGTTATACTCGGCTGCAGATTTTCTGCGGTGTTGTCATGATTGTTGGATCGACTTTGTTTGCTTTTGCCAGGGGGGCTGTTGGTGGGTTTAAACTCACCAAGGTATAGTGCTTGCGCCTTGTCAACGGTTTTGGCCTTTTAGATGTCTTCTCGGTTTCTTTTCTTTAGATCTAATAAATAATCCCCACTTTAGTGATGTCGTGGCTATCTAAAAGGATAACAAGGATTAGCAAACTGTAATATCTGACTAGAGAGATACTTCTGCCACTTCCAAGGTTGGCTCTCCGTTTCCGATTAGTGCTCAGTCTTGCCCTGGAAGAGTTCTCGATCCTCTATGGGTATTCAGTTGTGCTTATTTCGTGTTCTATTAAGCCGGTGCGCCGAATTATTAAAATGAAGAGATCATGTTGATACACCGCCCATATCTCATGCCGGCATTATAAAGAGTAGCTGTGACGCGCTGTTGTCAGATTCCCTTTTCAACCTTAAGATTCCCTTTAACTATTCGGACTGATTTGACTACTTCAGGCACTCATCTATACCCATAATGAAACCTTGGTTAATACCTCGCTGTTTCATGCCTGATTTTACGTGGCCAGACAACCTCCGGCCAGTCTCTAGCGATCGAGTACCATCAAATCCTCGGCCGACGCACCCATGGCTGCGTAAATTTTGGGGGTTTTTCCACAGATATCTGAGACGTTTTTCCCGATCTTATTGCGACTGGGTCGGAATACCCTATGATAATCAGATTGCTCAGCTTCCATTTGGATTGATTTTGAAATGGTCTGATGGTACTCGAATCGAGGAAGTGTTGTCTATGCAAGTTGCACGAAGAGCAGGTCTCCCAGTCCCAAGGGTGATCTGCTATAGCGAGCATACTGACACACCCCATGCACCGGTTTCGATTCTTATGACTCGCGTGCCCGGTGAAGAACTAGGCCAAGTATTTGAATCCCTCAGTAAGGAGGATAAGAATTTAATTTTAAAGGAGCTTAAAGGCTACCTAAAAACCATACGAGGGTGGTCAAGTCCCTGGGGTGGGCAAAGAATTTGCTCTCTCCAAGGCACCTCGATAAGGAGTGTCCGTCTTCCCGGTCATTGTGCTGGTCCCTTTGAGTCAGAGGCAGAATTCAACGAGTTCCTCATACAGCCTGCTTGGTCGGGTGGCTTCTCATCAGACACGGAATACAAAGATACACTCAATCGCGCCAAAATGATAGGAAACCTGCCTCATCGCGTTGTTTTTACCCACGGAGATTTAAAGCACTATAACATTCTGGTATAAGGGGGCAAGATCACCGGGTTTTCGGATTGGGAATCGGCAGGCTGGTACCCTGAATATTGGGAATTCACTACTGCTTTGAGGTTCACTCGGGAAGATTTTTGGTGGTATAGCTTTGTGATCCAACTCGGTGGAGGCTCATATTTGGCAGAGATGGATTGTGAGCGGGCCTTGACTTCTCTGACCAACGCTTCTTACTATTGGTAAACCAGTGATGTCTTATTGTCCTCTTCTATATTCATGCTTTCTATTTTAATTACATATGTAACGTCCACTGATTGAACCGCATTTCGCGAAAATACCAGTATGTTGGAGACAGTAGACGTATAATATTGTGATCTAGGTACCTCCCTACCCAGGTGGATCTGAGTATTCCCCGCCAAGTCTCTATCCTCCCGAGGTCAGTTAGAATCCCCTTAGCTGGAGGGGGCACCTGGGCAGATTCTCAAATTCAGAGTTGATTTTGGTTGGAGGATTTTTATGTAAAAACCAATTCTGACTCTTACCCGTACGCTCGCCATATCTTGATTTCTGTTAGTTATAAGCCCGGTATGGCTTCAATTCCGATCGCTTTCTTATCTGCTTTGGCTACTCCAAATTAATGACGATCTTCTACAAGCGAATTAATAATCACGTCTCTTATCAACAGCCCCCACCCTCGACTGAGCTGGGAATTGACGGATCCGAGTATAAGAAGGGTGTACGTTGTCCTGAATCACCTAGCTACCTAGTGCTCGCAGACAAAATACTTTGGTGTCGTCTCTAGTCATGGCGATCTTGAAATTGAAAGCTGTGGCCCTAGCCATATTTGCGCTTTGCACAACTCCTACCGGTAAAGACAACTCCCAACGATCCAAATTGGTAAACTAATGTGTTCCAGCTGCCAAATGCAGCTATCCGGACCTCCTAACCGCCACTGCCACTGAACTCCAGGATGGACTGGTAGCTGGGTGCTTTACAAGCGTGGATCTGGTTGATGTAGGCACTACTCCCCACTCAGTATGAGAGCTAGGAACTGAAACATCCCAGGCATACGTCAAGCGCAACGAAGAGGTCAATTCCACCGTCCGCGCCGTTGTTGAAATTAATCCGGATGCGTGGAAAATTGCCCGGGACTTGGACGACGAGCGGAAAAATGGAATCTTAAGAGGGTACGCACAGACACTTTAATATGCCTTATGTCTTTCTTGAGTACGCGAGTGGGCGACTGACTTGATTCCTTCAAGACCTCTCCATGGCCTCCCAATTCTGATCAAGAATAATATCGCTACCGATGACAAGATGCAAACGAATGGTAGGACGCGGTTGCATCGAGAGGTGAAACATTACTAACAACGGCCCAGCTGGATCATACGCCTTAATGGATGCGAAACCAGGTTCTGATTCCGCCATTGCGGCCAAGTTGCGCAAATCCGGCGCAATCATCCTCGGCAAGACGAATCTCTCTCAGTGGGCCAATTACCGTTCCGGCAACTCATCTAATGGATGGAGCGCCTGGGGTGGACAGGTCATCGCAGCCCATGTCCCGAATCAGGATCCCAGCGGATCGTCCAGCGGGAGCGGCGTTGCAGCTGATCTCGGACTTGCGTATGCTTGCTTGGGAACTGAGGTATGCTTTCTTCACTCCAGCCACATCTTGAAAATGCCTAATGCGACAAGTAGACGTCCGGGAGTATCACCAGCCCCGGTGAAAAGAGCGGGCTTGTCGGCATCAAGCCTACCGTCGGACTGACGTCTCGCTACCTCGTCATCCCCATCAGTGAGCACCAAGACACCATCGGTCCAATGACACGAACGGTGGAAGACGCCGCTTTGGTCCTCCAGGCTATTGCCGGCCAAGACGGTCATGATAACTATACTCTCGCCGCGCCGTATAAGCACCAAACCCCGGACTACGTCAAGCACTGTAAAATGAACGGCTTAAAGGGGAAGCGGATCGGTATACCACGGAATGTCCTTGACTTGAATTACGACAGCTCAAGAGCGCCCTACTACGCTGCATTCGAGGCCGCGGTTAATGTCCTCAGAGATGCCGGTGCCACCATTGTCGACAACGCGAATTACACGGCGTACGAGGAATTCATTCAGGACCCTAGTGAAACCGTCCTCCAAGCGGACTTTATCAGCGGTCTAGCCGATTACCTCTCCAACCTGAAGACAAACCCCCACCATGTACACAATCTTGAAGAAGTCCAGTCCTTCACGCACAGGTATGCCCTCGAGGAGTGGCCAACTCGGAACACCGCGATATGGGATGAAGCCCTCCAAGCCGGGATAAACAACACCTCGCCTGAGTTCTGGCCTCGGTACCTGAAAAACCTCTACTACGGGGGCGAAGGAGGCGTGTTCGGAGTGATCAATAGGAACCACCTCGACGCGGTTGTGCTGCCGACCGACCTGGGATATCCAGTTTCGGCAGTCGTCGGTGGACCCGTCATCACTGTGCCGATGGGTGCGTACCCCGTGGGAACTCCTGTGGAGTTGAGTCCGCCGTGGAATCTTACCTCGGTGGCACCTGGCGTCCCTATGGGTCTTGGATTCATGGGGTTGAAATGGAGTGAGCCGGCTCTCATTGAGATGGCCTATGCGTTTGAGCAGAGAACCCAGGCTCGGAAGACATTTGACCACTATATTGTACCGAAGACACAGTTGAAGATGGCGGAATCCGTCAGCACAGACTGATAGTCTTGTATATCCGGAACCATCCCGCAGACATACAGAAATAATCTATTAAGGATATTTCCAGTGTACAGTGACCATATGACTAAATACCATAACATAGACCATTATACATTCTGCCGTGTCACAAAATATACACATCACAGAGTGGCCGACTGCTTGCACTATCTTGTCCTGAATATCCCTAGTGCAGTATACTAGTGCAGTATAGTTCACTTCACGACCGCTTCTGTCGAAGCTCCCACTCATAAGCAGCAAGCAAGAAAGGACCGACGCCTCTCGTATCATTCGGGACAACCGGAATGGCGGTGTAGTACTGCATGACGGTCAGATCTAGCACATTCACATACCTATTTGCCAAAGCCTTACCTCAAAACTGGCATCGCTGTTCAGCGAGCCAACCTGTACCGTTCCCTCCCAGGTCAACGTTCCATTCTGATGCTTCGTCACGAAGTCATCAATCAGGTGGTTATACGCTCTCGCTGCGGGCCGTCCATAGGTCCGTTCGTCAATATAGCCTCGTCGCAGACCGGCAAGCCAACCGTAGGCGAACATTGCTGCCGCGGAGCTCTCAAAGTAGTTACCCTTCCTGTTAACATACCCCTTGCTCAGGATTAGCTTCCAGCCATGGACCTCTGGGTCCTGCGTACGGAGAAGACCTCGTGCGAGTCTCTTATAGTAACCCAACAGGCGCTGGTATCCATCCAGATGTTTGGGATAGACATCAAGGACCTCAATCAGGGAGACGAAATACCACCCGACAGCCCGGTTCCAGACGAGCGGCGACGCACCGTCCACCGGGTCAGCCCATACAGCCGTCTTGCTTTCGTCGAAGCCATGCACAAGCAGACCGGTCGGCTCATCTCTCGTAGCAGCCTCGATCTTATCCCACTGCAGCACAATATCCTCCCAGGCAGTGACATTCTGCGCATCGAACAGCGCCGTCCATTTCGCGTAAAATACGTCCGCCATGAAAATCCCATCCAGCCACATCTGATTCTCATACGTCGGGTCCCGGTGCCAGAACCCGCCTGTCGGCGTGCGCGGGTGTCGGTCCAGCATCGCCCTGATGCGATCCGCTGCAAGCCGGTACTTCTCCTCCCCTAGGCGCTCGTACCAGTATAAGAAATTGTTGCCGATCCGGTAGTCGTCGAGCGAGTAGTACGTCTCGTTGAAGTCGGCGATTGAGCCGTCAGGAGCGACCAAGTCGTCGATTTGCGACTGGTACCAGTTCAGCAGGGTCTCGTTGCCGTACAGTGAGTAGGCTGCCTCGTAGCCTTCGTAGATGGTTGCGCGCCCGTACCAGTATGGACCTTCATGTTCCTGGTTGTTGAGGATCCAGGAATCGGCCATCCAGGAGAGGTAGGACCGCGCTGCCGCCGGGGAGGCGGCCAGGAGGGAAAGAGTGAGGAGCTTCATCGGGGGGTACTTGCAGTGGATGATGCTGGTGTGGGAATGTCAAAGGCATCGGAGACCATCATATTATATATGGATACGTAGAAACTCCGGAATTAAATCTCAATTAATGAATACGAGTGTAGGCCTCGTCAAATTATCCGGACAAGACGGACAAGACGGACAAGACGGACCGACAAAATGGCTGTGCTCATTCACACGAATAGAATGGAACGAAATATTCATGATATGCAGGAGACATCTTGGCTCAATGAGGCAAGTATTCCTTTACTTCGGTGACTGGCGGGAAATTCAACCCCAGACTCCGCAGAAATTCTCCGGCGCGGGGGAATGATCCATCGTATTTACTGCCCAGGTGATTATTGGCTGATCGTTCGGCAATTGAATGCAATAGCTGTGCCTCAATCATTAAGTACCCTCTGCTAGCTAAGATCAACCTTTCTCGCTAGATATAGGTAATCAACGCATCTGAGCTGGTGGAACAGCTTTGATTATACGGGTCCAGCTCTTGTTTTGAACTGACGAAGTTTTAAGTCCGACTCTACCTATAAGTACGGAGTACATACCTATGTAGTTGATTTCCTCTGCCACTTCTTGGCCTTCCATTTGCATCTTAGTGCTCAGTCCTTGCCGCTTTTTGCTCACTGAGCAGCCTGATGGAAGGACAGGAAAGACGGGAGATACTACAATTGGCGTTTTGTCTTCCCTAAGATAACTATTAAATAGTAACAAATCCACACTAACGTCCTATCGTACTCAAATATTCTCTTATTTTTCTTTAAACAAATCAGGGACCAGGATCCTAAAGGACTCTTATTTTGTTCCAACTCCTATACCTAATTTTTAAGAATTATGGTTCGATCGTTATATAATATTTAGTCGACTTAGCTATATACTAAGAGAGTAGATATCACTTACACCAATCCTTAAACGTCTATTATCTTCCAATTGCGCGAGAGCATCGCATAGCGAGATACGAGATTCAGGCGCCGCCTTGTTCAGAGCCTCACCGATAAATCGCAATTTTTCACCAGTACCACCAGGGGGACACTTCTCGGCGATAGTCGAGAGCAATCTTCCATAAGCCCAACAATCTGTAGCAACCCGCACCCCAAATGGCATGTTTGCAGGAGTTATGTCAATGTTCTGTTGAATGAGAATCTGCATCTCTGGCGAAAGCCATTCCCACAGGTAACCACCGGTCCCACTAATATCGATGAGGATGGCATTTTTATTGGCATCTAAAACTATATTCGATGGTTTGATGTCAAGATGAGTGCGCCCGCTCGTGTGCAATGATTCTAATGCTGTCCCAATTTGGATAGCCCATCGAATTGGCAAAGAATCGTTCCGCATTTCATCCTCGTTGATACTTCGCTCAAGCGACCCTCCAGTATAATATTCAAGAAGGAAACCTGTGACTACTGCTGGCAACTTGGTCGACGAGCAGGTCTTGTAAGGGTTTTCTGAGGCAACCAGACCGACTAGCTGCGCAATATTCGGCTGTCCGCGGAATTGTGCGAGGGCATCAATCTCATTCATGATGTGTTCCGTGTCTCCAGGCTCGTAAATAGGGCGGTCGATAGTTTTGTAAG
This sequence comes from Penicillium rubens, assembly GCF_028828025.1. Taxonomy (NCBI): domain Eukaryota; kingdom Fungi; phylum Ascomycota; class Eurotiomycetes; order Eurotiales; family Aspergillaceae; genus Penicillium; species Penicillium rubens. The sequence continues at coordinate 9,457,100 of NW_026890600.1, forward strand.
CAAATTTATGTTGCTTGAATAGGACCGTGGAGACTGTGGGGGCAAGGAACTCGGCATTTTGTAGACAGCTAGCCTCGAACGTCGGGATGTTTAGGTCTCGGTCCAGATTCGGGTAGATAACTCTCGTTGGATCTTCCGCGATCTCGTAGCGCAATCGATGAGCAACTACAATGAAATAATTTGTCGTGGCCTGAAATCCATCCCGGATCGTGATCAAGTTTTGGTTTTGGTCAGTCAAGCTCAAAGTGATTTTTGTCACAGTATTCTGCAACAGTTGCATTTGACCGAAATCAATTGCTTGAAGAAACATTTGGAACAGAGATCGGCGCTGAAAATAGCCAAGCTCTGTTATAAGTTCGGGCAGAGACCAGTCCACGACGACTTTGATCCACCACGAAAACTCATTTTGGCGAAATATCAGAATCTGCGTTGGCCGGTCGCCGTTCCAGTCGTAGAATAGTTTGAACTCAACTCTGCAAAAAGAGGGGTGGGTAACTTCGGACATTTCGTTCAATTGAAGGCAAAAAAGTCTCCTCACTTTATAAACTGAGGATTTTGAGACGCATTGACAAGAAAATCGAGGCTAGGGGCTATATGTATAAGTTAGTTGCTAATCACGTGGTTTTCTTGACAAACTGGCACCAACTCGTTTTTTTCTCTTGGCTTAGTTATGGCAGTTCGCTTTGCAGTCCGCTTTTATTCCTGTATCTTCTTGAGGTTGTGGAGGATACCCGCGGAAATGGGTCGTGCGCAGAATGCTAGGGGGACTTCTGATTCTCTTCTGGCCCAATGATAAAGCGCGGGGAGCAGCTAAGTCAGCAGCTCACCTCAATAAAATGCACCACGCTAGCCCTATCCAAATGCAGCTGTTCACTAGTCTCTTGACCATTGTCCCCTCAACGAAAGACTGGCGTCATCAATTTGGCGGTCGATCCTAGTTATTTCGCCTCTGGCTAAGAGGCAAATTGATAGTGGGGCTACGTCTATTGGTTTTACTATTCTACGGCTATACTACTATTCAACTCGCCGAGTCTCGTATTCTACACTGCTATTGAACCAGTAGTCACTTAGGGCTTTTTTGACATTCGAGGTACGGATGGCCTCTTCTATACGACAGTACGTGATCAAGCGTTCTCCTCGCTCTATCGGTTTCCCGTACGATATCTCTACGCTCTTCTTACTGTTGTAGATCGATGAAGTCGGATGTGACTATGGCCCAATAGATGATTACCCATACAAAATGGCAAGCTTTTCGAGCCGAGGATCAGCACTGTACCGCTGGATGGCATCTGCCTTCCAAGTTTCATAATCCAGGTTGTTCGAGTTTCCATCCTTGTGTAAGGCCCTGACAAGGCCCATAAAGATGTCCTTGTATCCATCCCAGTCAGGAAGGTCATAACCGCAGCAAAATTGCAGGCGATGAAGAAGCCGCCCCTTTCTGACTATGTCTCCAAGATCGGGATGCCCTTTTTCTTCCAGCAAGTGAGAAAAAGTCATTTCTTCATCACCTAGGCAATTATTCCCACTGTAGAACTCAGCAAGTGGAAGGAGAACGATGGGAGAATTGAAAACTGAAAACTTGGGACCCGTGTGCGCCCACTCCCAGTCAATGATACCCGTAATTCGAAACTGGTCGTCCACTAAAATTTGGTCCCCTTTCTCATCTGCATGCTTCAAATAGAACGATGCGTCATCCAGGCTCGCATGTGGGAGGATTATCGGAATGTTTTCCTGTAGATAACGGTGTATCAAAAAGGCATCTATTGGACGATTTGCATAAGCTTCTTGCCGCATAATCAAGTCCAGAATCAAATCGAGGTGTGCATTGTAATACTGTTCTGAAGACGAAAATGGTCCAAGCATTTTTAAGCCAGATTCTCCAAAGTCGGCCAGGGTCTCTCTTGCAAACGGTCCAATAAAAAGTTTAGAATCAATTTTGTCCAAAGAGCCCATCATGGGAAAAGGATGTGCATGCAGTTCGATATAGATATCAGCAAGCTGATCAATCACCTTCAAGCGTTGCTCTCGGGTAGCATCAGACCAGGACAGAGATCTCCCAGGCAATTTTTCCATAAGGATGTACCGAACACCAACAGGGTTCGCCTCATCCAAGCTGAAATCAAAGACCTTTGGGGCAGGAATCTTTGTTTCTCCCAAAAACTCGAGTGTGGCAACCTCACTGCGCATGATGTAGTTTTGCAGTTCCAGGGGGGTGAAGTAACATTGAATCTCCGAACGCGCGCCAACCAGCAAACCCCATCATCAAATGAAATCTCAATATGATAATTCATACCGCCCATGACTGAGTTCCGTGTCGACAGGTCATATTGAAGATTCTGCGATATAGAACAGCTAACGCCCTTGCGTAAATAGCTGGCTCGATCTGTGAGCGCCGTGATATTGATTTTAGCAAGGAGTTTGTTTATTTCTTCTTGTTCCGCTCGGTTAGCCGCAGGATCATAGCTTTTTTCATCCTGGTAATAGTAAAACAAAAGATTATTATGGTCCGTATAATATATGATTTTCTTTACTCACCTCCCATAGTGGACATGTGTGATACTCAGGCTTCAAATGTTCGGCGCAAAGATGACGACAGCAAAGTATGCATTCTCCATCTGTGCGAACAGAGGACTTGTCGCAATCCTCGATATCACAGCTCCACATACCCATGGTGAACTGAGCTGGCCAACGGGCTGGAAGAGGAAGTCTCAAATACCTCCAGGGCTACCTATAATCCAGAGGGAAACAGACCGCTGCACCTGGGCACCTAAGTGATTACATAAGAGCATTTAGCCACCTGCACCTGGGCACTCGGCCAAGGAAGATTATAGGGACAATCGGAACATCCGATTGTCACTGCAGCGATATACCTAGGTATATACTAGGCCCTAACATCCCTTCGGGACCAGACTCACTGAGCTTGAGCCCGGACTGAGATTCACTCGCCTCATAAAAGCGGCGACGGCCAAGATAGGAAAGCCCACCTGGCAGAGGAAAAACACTATGTTGTGCGTAGAGCTACCTAGGTAGCGTCCTCCTACACAGCTTTTATGATCAAAATTTAAAATGTCTCTACAACGATGAAAATGAGTAAACCCCGGATATCTCTATTCGAAGGCAACAGAATGTCTACGGCTGGTACTTGCAAGGATCCCAATCAGATACGGCTAGGCAAGACATACCGCTGCTTTACAGGTCGATCCTTCTTTCCTTCTCTCAGGAGCCTACATATCATCCTTAGTCTTCATGTCAAAGCAAGCCCTATCCTAACATGACTTCAATGTTCTCAGGATTATACGATCTACTGCAAGCCGTGAGAGGGGTAAACAGCACCCCCCTCACAGACCAACACGTCCCCGGCACCAATCTGACAGACAAATGGATTATTATATCCGGATCTAACAACGGCGTCGGCTTCGAGGCAGCAAAATCCTTCGCATCATGGGGCGCAAACCTAATCCTCGCCTGCCGCGAGCCTCCCGCATGGGAACAGCATCCAACAGCCGCCGTGAACGAATGCAAAGACCTCGCAGCAGCGCACGGCCATTCATCTACCATCGAATGGTGGCCGATCGACATGGCAGATCTCGGCAGCGTCGACGCTTTCTGTCAAAGATGGCTGCAATGCGACCGCGCTTTGCATATCCTATGCAATAACGCCGGCATTGCGGAGTCGACCGTGCAAACCCGTATAACGAAAGATGGATTCCAGCTGGTTCATCAGGTCTGTTTCCCTATTCTCTTGTTTCTATTAACCCTCCTGGTGCATACGAGCAGATACTAATGAGAATCACCCAGGTCAACTTCTTATCCCATGTATTGCTGACCCTTCGACTCCTACCGTCTCTCGCTCGCAGCGCCGAGCCAAGAATTATCTGCACGACCTCGTGCTACCACCATCTAGGAGTCTTTGATCTGGATCGTGTTAATGGTAAACAAAGCTGGAAGGGCAACGATTATCAGAATAATAAGCTCTACTTTCAAATGTGGGTTGCAGAGATGCAGTCAAGACTCCTCAAACACCCCGAGTACATCCACATCACAATCAACGGCGTCCATCCCGGCTTTGTGGCTTCGGGTATATGGGAGGGTCTTGAGGATGCGGGTAAGGCCCCGGGCGGACTAGGCTTGCTTTTGCGATATGTTGCTATTACGTCGCAGCAGGGTGGGTTGGCTATTGCCCACGCAGCTACGGGTTTGGAGTTTGGGCCAGATCCTAAGACGCAGGGTGTTGGTGCGGAAAATGGGCATGATGGAGGGAAATATATCAATCGGATATGGGAAGCGCCTGCGAAATCTTATTGTAATGATCCAGAGGCTAGGTCGAGATTGTGGACCAAACTGGATGAGGAGCTTGGTTTACAAGAAAAGGGACTTCTGACGGTTTTGGGTCTTTGATACACCAACTCAGTGTCAGCAAGCTGCCTGAAGTGGTACTGAAAAAAGAAGAATATTATGAAGGGACTGGACTTGGAGAAAATACTACCTGGAAAAGGGTCTCCTAAGCCATACCTTCTAATGGCGAACTGTAAGGAAGGGACGAACGTGAAAGGATCTTGGATCGAGGGTTATGATGAAAGGGGTATGACACCAAAAGGGTGCAATGAGGATGTTCCCAAATTGCCCCGGATGGATTCAAAAAAAAGAAGTCCAGAATACCTAGCAAAGTATAGACACAAAGACGCCGTGGCACCGTCGCTGAAGGATGATGCATGAAAAGAAAAGAAGAAAAAAACCATTATGCTCCGGTATATGCCGCCCAAAAATGCAGCAATTAAGCCAATACTCCTTGTCTCATGTTCTCGACCGTCTTGACCCCAACACCTTTCAGCTGGCTCAGTTGTGCCAGGCTGCTGACCTGAAATTGGTGGTCTGAGATGATTGCACTGTCGGTTGTATCCAATGGTGCTTGGTCCATCTCGCAGAGGCAATCAACAAGAGCCTCTGCCTTCTTGGCGCCCATTCCCTTGAGCAGTTTGATTTGGCTCACATCCCGAGAGTTAATGATGGAGAGAATATGCATCGTCCGCGGAGAGGTGGATGGGTCTTCACTATCAAGGAGTTCGGGGGCTTCCTCGATCTGACCAAGCTTAGCTGCAGCACGTTTCTTGTGCTTTGGACGAGGAACATTCTCGTCGCTTGAAAAGCAGGCATAAGTCTGGTCTATATAATCATCTTCTGCTTGGCGTTTGCCTAAGGTTTGTGTTACGTCCTTCTTGAGGGAGAGCATGCTACCCAACCTCCCCTTGGGCGGGGAGTGGGGTTTCTCTTCCCAAGCTTTTGCGTGAACGCGCTCCTTCAGAGCAGCAATCTTTCCTGCGAGCTTCTCGTTGTGCGGGAAATGGGGAGCTGCCAGCTGGTACATCCTCAGGGCTGAGCTGTCTTCACCGCGTGCCTGATGTTGTTTAGCCATCAGCAGGTATGATAGACCCTCGGCCCGCACATCTTCTGTGCCATCAATCCGCTGCTCCAACTGTTCCAATCGCTTCTGCAGCTGCTCGTTAAGCTCATGGGCTTGCGTCTGCCTCGATTTTTCGCTCACAGCCCGCACAGCTAGTATCTCCTCAACCTTCTTCTCAACCATCTCCTCGATCCTAGCAGCTGAGAAGTCTTCATGGCGCGCCGTGGATTGCGCACCCAGGGGCTGGCGAGCAGACTTCAATGACGGAAGACCGGAGGGTGTGTTGGAGATCGAAGTGCGTTTCGGTGCTTCCGGTTTCCGAAGCTGGCTAACAAGCTTGGTTTGCGGCTTGTCCGAATATACGCTAAATGCCTTGACGGGTTTGCCGTCTTCCTTTTCCGCGGAGTCCTTCGGGGCGGGCGCTGGCATATTGACGTTCACGGAAGCTGTTAGTGCGCGCAAAGGTTGCCGCGTCCCCATAGATGGCCGGTTCAAGGGCCGGGGCGGTCCCTTGAACATGGGATCGTTTTCTACTTCTCGAACCTCGATCTTCCGAGTGCGATTAGCGACGTTCAGAGAGCTAATTGTATCAAGTTGGTAAGACCGGACAGGCGCAAGGTTGAGAATCATCACTGTCAAGCCATTGTTCTGTCCCAATGACAAAATTCTTGTCATCTTGGACTCGCGGTATGGGATGCGATGCTGCTTCTTGTTGATAGCCTCGACGCACTGCGCCAGGACGAAAAGACTCTTGTTGATGCTAGCCGACTCGACCATGCGCTCCTTATCATTCTCTGTCCGTCGATTGTCTTCGGATCCTGCGAGATCAATAGCGGAAGCAGTGCTGACGCGGACTTTGTCAGGAGAGGTGACGGTAACCTTCACACCGAGAATGGCGTGAGATCGGGAGGAATGGGCGTTGAGCTATATTGAATGTTTAGCAAGAGAATTTACACCCCAGATTTTGGCATGATATCATACCTTTGTCGCGGAGGTGGATCGGTTAGTGTTGGCCTGGTCATAAAGCTGCTCGAACTCCTTCAAAGTGGTACACGGCTTCTCGCTCAGCCCGCAAACCACGGTCTTGCCGCCGTTGTCCCGGAGAGGAAGACCTGACATTGTGCGCTTCTCGGGTGGCTCGAACAAGTCAAAGACCTTGTCGTTGTAGATTTCGTAATAACTGAGGGCAACCTGGACTGTCGTCTCCCCATTGCTATCTTTTTCAATCTTGCGACTGCGTCTGTAAATGCCGCTGAGTAGACGCGGGATTACACCTCGGTCTGCCAGGGTTTTCCCACCACGCATTGTGTGTGTTTTGCCTGTTCCGGTGACACCGTATGCGAAAAGGGTCACGTCGAATCCATTGAGAAGATGCTTAATTGTTGGCGCAACTGTTATTCAGATCAATATGCTAGCCAATGGCAGGCCTGGTGAGCTCCGAACAGCCACTCACCTTCAGCATCAAACAGCTCCTGCTGCGACACCTCCGCGTCGTATACGCCATTGAACTGGAAAGCATACTCCTCCCCCTCATTCTTGGGGTTCGGAATCCGGACCACATTGTCCCTGTCCCTCAATGCCGCCAATTTCTTGTCACTCTTGTCGCTCTTGTCACTCCTGTTGCTTATTGACTGGCGAGATTTGGACTCGGCGGTAGCGGAAGATCCTGTACGAACGATCACATCGACCTCCCGTTCGGACTTGAGAAGGGGACGAATACGCGCGACAACTCGGACACTCATTTTGGCGGGATGCTCATTCAATTGTCGTGTGATGGTCTGAGTCCTGGTCAGGGATGTGATCCAATCCAAAGAAACCTAAGGAATGACTAGAACCAAGTGTAAAGCCAAAAGAAAAAAGAAGAAAAAAGAGAACAATAAAATCCTCCCCAAAAAACAAAGAAACGAAACTAACTACTGGGTGTATGCAGAACTGAAGGTTGTGGAACGTGTGGGAGGAGTTCTCTTGTGCAGCAGCCGATGTGGTTGATGTTGGCAGGGCAACCGCCTCTTTGCTCTACAACATATGTACCTTATACAGTACATTCCAAAGACTCGAGCACCACAACGGGGATACATAATTGCTCGATGCAATTTAAGCAGAATAATCAATTTGAAAACTTCATAAATCTCATTATTACAATCCACAGCACAGTATAATCTATAGACGTGCTCCATGCTTGGACTAAAGGCTAAGTCTTCATTTCCAGTCCAAATACCTGGGGATAGATATATACAGATCAGCTTGTTGAGAACAAACACTGCATATTTAAAGCTCACCATAGATATCCAACCCGTCTTATACTCAATATCAGATGTTGTCGGACAATATATAAAAACACCACGCCTCTCGTCACATGTCCCCTGGCCTCTGATTGGCTGGAGCACCACGACCTAAAGGCCACCGTAGACCATCATCACCGCCTCTCCCACACTCCCTTGGTTTCTTCTGGTGAGCTGTCCTTTGCCTCGCCACTGCATTTTGTGATACTTCCGGGTTTTCTAAAGGTACAGCTTGCCCTGTACGCAACCAGGTTCACCCTGTTCCGTTGACGAGAAACTGATTGTGGGGTTCCAGGAGCTGTTACCACCCGCCTCCTCATATCGATTCCACCCGCCGACTTTGTGACTAGCGCAACCCTCTTTTCCTTCCAACACCCAAGTACGATTAAACACAACCTACTCGACTCAATGGCAGCACCACAGGGGGGATTCCCTCCCCAGGAAGGGTATGGCCAGCCCGCCTACGGCTCCCCAGAACCCACACAGTCCCCGGTCCAAGGGCAAGGCGCGCCTGCACCTGCAGCAGCTGGAAAGAAGAAGAGAGCGTACGCTGGTGAGGCATTTGATTTTGGCTCCGGCGCCAATGCCGCGCTCGGTGGACAACCCACAGCTGGGGGTGCTTACGGGCCCTACCCTCAGCAGCCCCAAGTTGCAGGATATCAACAACCCGTCTACGGTGCGGACCCCAGCCAAATGCAGCCTGTCGCGCCATCATATGGTGCGCCTGTTGCCGCCGATGTCACGCAGATGACACAGCAATTTGGTGGAATGGGAATGAGCGAGCCTCATCACATGCCGCCCCCGCAGCCTGTGGCCCAAGCCCCTATGCGACCTCAAGTGCAGCTCAACCAGCTTTACCCCACGGACCTTCGATCCCAACCTTTCAACGTCGCTGAGCTGGACTATCCCCCTCCTCCAATTATCTTGCCTCCGGGAGTATGTATAAGATGTCACGTTGCGAATGTGGTAGATATGCTAACAATTGACAGACCAGTGTTTACCCATCGCCCGAGGCCAATTGCCCTACGAAATATATGCGGTCTACGCTCAACGCTGTCCCCACAACTAACTCCCTTCTGAAGAAATCAAAGTTGCCCTTCGCCCTTGTCATCCAACCATATGCTTCCCTTCACGACGCCGAGGACCCTATTCCTGTGATTCCAGACCAAGTCATCTCACGATGCCGACGTTGCCGCTCCTATATCAACCCCTTTGTCACCTTCCTCGACCATGGCCACCGCTGGCGCTGTAATATGTGCAACCTGACGAACGATGTGCCACAAGCCTTCGATTGGGACTCTACACTGCAAAAGCCCGCCGATCGTGCGCTACGTGCCGATCTGAACCACAGCATGGTCGAATTCGTTGCGCCGCAGGAATACATGGTCCGACCACCTCAACCTCTGGTATACCTCTTCTTGATCGATGTGAGCTATGCCTCGGTGACCAACGGTCTTTTGGCCACCACCGCTCGCACCATCCAGGAGAGCCTTGATCGCATCCCGAACGCAGACCGACGTACTCGCCTCGGCTTTATTGCAGTGGACTCAAGCTTGCACTACTTCAGCATTCCCCGCGACGAGTCAGGATCCTCGGAGCCCCAGATGTTGGTTGTCAGCGATCTGGACGAGCCTTTCCTCCCCATCCCTGGTGATCTCCTGGTGACGCTGAGCGAATGCCGGGAGAACATCGAGATCTTCCTTCGCAAGCTGCAGGAAATGTTCCAGAACACCCAAAACAACAGCTGCGCCATGGGTGCGGCATTGCGAGCTGGTTACAAGTTGATCTCCCCCGTCGGTGGAAAGATGACCGTTCTGAGCTCATCTTTGCCCAACGCTGGTCACGGAGCTCTCACTATGAGAGAAGACAAGAAGGTGCTGGGAACCAGCAAGGAATCGAGTCTGCTTCAGACCGCAAACTCCTTCTACAAGAGCTTTGCAGTCGAATGTTCAAAATCTCAAGTCTCCGTGGATATGTTCCTATTCTCGTCGCAATACCAAGATGTGGCATCTTTGAGCTGCTTGCCCCGCTACACTGGTGGTCAAACCTACTTTTACCCTGGGTGGAACGCTGCACGGACTGAGGATGCCATGAAGTTCGCCCGTGAGTTCTCAGACTATCTCTCTTCGGAGATTGGTCTGGAGGCCGTTCTCCGCGTGCGCGCAACCACCGGTCTGCGTATGAACACCTTCTATGGAAACTTCTTTAACCGCAGTTCCGATCTGTGTGCTTTCCCGGCCTTCCCTCGTGACCAGGCCTATGTGGTCGAGGTGGCCATTGATGAGACCGTTACAAAGCCGGTCGTCTGCATGCAGGCGGCTGTCCTTCACACTACCTGTAACGGTGAACGTCGTATTCGTGTATTGACCCTGGCACTTCCAACGACCCAGAATCTGGCAGACATCTACGCCTCGGCTGACCAGCAGGCCATTGCCACATTCTTCAGTCACAAGGCTGTCGAGCGCACATTGAGCAGCGGCCTCGAACCCGCTCGCGAGGCTCTTCAGGCCAAGATCGTCGAGCTTCTGCAGACATACCGCAAGGAGCTTGCAGGTGGTAGTGTTAGCGGTGGTGGTCTCCAGTTCCCCGCCAATTTGAGAGCCCTGCCTGTCCTGTTCCTTGCAATGATCAAGAACGTGAGTTTTCTCTATTTCCCCTGTGATAAGCTGTTCTATACTAATCGATTTTTTTTCTCTCTCTAGCTTGGTCTTCGCAAATCTGCCCAGATCCCCACGGACATGCGGTCCGCAGCTCTCTGCCTTCTGTCGACTCTGCCCCTGCCGCTTCTCATCCAATATATCTATCCGAGAATGTACTCACTCCACGACATGCCCGACAATGCGGGTTTGCCTGATCCACAGACCGGCGAAATCGTCCTGCCCCCTTCTGTCAACTTGTCTTCGGGCCGCCTCGTGCCCTACGGTCTGTACCTCATTGACGATGGCCAGACCCAGTTCCTCTGGGTTGGCCGTGATGCTGTTCCACAGCTTATCGAGGATGTCTTTGGCGTCCCTGACAAGTCGCAGTTACGGGTGGGCAAGCAAACCCTCCCCGACGTCGAGAACGAGTTCAACCAGCGTGTGCGGGCCGTGCTTGAGAAGAGTCGGGACCACCGAGCCAAGGGTGTGGGTAGCATGATTGTGCCTCACCTGTACGTTGTTCGCGAAGATGGTGAGCCCGGTCTGCGTCTCTGGGCTCAGACTATGCTGGTTGAGGACCGTGCGGACCAAAGCGTCAGCTTGGATCAGTGGATGGGTTCCTTGCAGGAAAAGGTTTGAGCCCTCTGCTCTGGCCATCATATCGGTCAGCACTGACGATTTGCTCTCAGGTCGTGCAGTAATGAGAAGCTGCCCGGTTGGTCTCCGTGGACCATGAAATTCGTGTTTTCGCGAGTCCTCCCGCCTGTACCATTACGTTGGGGAAGATTGCGTTTGGCTTTCAATCACGGCGGGCATGTTTGGATTATCTAGTACTAGTAGATCGCTGGGTTATAGTTGACAGGCGATAGACGCTGGTTGCATCTATGAAGAATTAAAGGTATCATTTTTCCCACTCTTATTGTATCGTCCCATGAAGATTCCCATGGGACATGGGAAATGGCAAGGGCTAAAATGATTTTAGCAGTAGGAAGTCGGTGTCAACCAAACCAAATGATCTAATTTTTGAAAGACAGTGCTCGGTCAAGACAAGCATTCTAGTACTTCTTAGCATTAGAAGAGTCCGCATAGTTCTATTTTGGATGTTTTAACGCTTTTCCATTATAATTTAAGCGTAAGCCCTGAAACGACGAGTCATTAACCCGTGAGAAAGCGGCCCTGGGAACATTGCACGGCCCCCAAAATCCCATCCATATATAGACCCGGTATATATAGGCCCGGTATGACTCTTGAGAGTTCAGACCCAATTAACAGGATACCCCTTGAGACTAGTGAAACTAGGAGGGGTGGGTTCTCCAATCATGATGAAACTAACACCTCCTATGTGGTGGAGCGGGAAAAAGATGATTGTGACAAGTTTCGCCAGGTGCAGTAGCGCCGTCCATTGAGCGCGACATGTGAGAGACTTTGGCGCTGTGGCGGAGATCCTTAGATCGCTCTGGTTAGAAGTACTTCTGGGCTACTTGATAATAATATGGATGACTCCAGTTCGAGACAAGTACCCCTCATGTATTTGTGGAGATAAGTGATCCAAGGTTCCACGTCCATCAAACCAGAGAAAGCAGACAGGGGGAAAACACCTCTACTACCTACCTACGCACTCTCTACTCTCTCGAGTTCCTCTACGCTCTCGAGGATCGTCATTCCTAGTCTCCCCCCGTTTTTTTCCTCTCTTAATTGACGCCAATTTCCCTTTCCTGAATCTGAACCACTTTGTTTCACCAATTTGCCGGAGCCGCCTCAAAGCTCTCTGCCCCACCACTTCCCCTACGGCCCGCCGTTTCTCCAGGTTCACCTCTTCTCATCCTCCTCTCCTTTCTTCTCTATTTTCCTTTGCCTTGGTAGAGAAAAGGCGAGACAAGGTGAGTCCCGGTCCAACCGACCCGTCGTGATCCCGCAGAGGATGACCCCGCTTCGGCGTCTTGGCTCATCTTCTCCATGCACCCGAGCATCATCACCGTCAATTCCACTAACATGCCACGTTCTTAGGCTCTGAGCTTGATACCGTGATCCAACTTGACAGACACCTTGACCCGTGATCTTCGCATCCCACCTCGGTCTCCTGGGTCTAGACGCTGTACCTGTCACATCTTCCCCACCCGGAGCTTCGTACGACCAAGTCCCCCTCTACCTTTTCTACACCTCGCCTTTTATTTCCTGAGTTCTCGCCGACCTTTCAAACCCAACCCAGTCGAGAGTTTGAGCGCCTTTCCGAAACACCAATTCGATTGCAGCGCAGACGAAAGTAAGCTTTATTTCCCGGTTTTCGTGCGTTGTCGTTGCGTTTGTTCCCCCGCGCTCGTACTTGCGGTCAAATTGCTCGAGCTTTTTGGGCAATTGACCTCTGGTGCTATTGAGTTGCTTTCCCTGGACTCTGAATCGGCAAATTGTGCGCGACCCTCCCTCTACTGTTTTCAATTCCCGGTTCCCGTTTGATTCCCCATGGACTGTGTTCGGCCTTTTTTCCACTGGATCCCACGGATTTTTGAAGCTGACAATCACCCAAAGGCTGAGACTACCAAAGAAACCATTCTCGAAATGGGTCATCAAGGCCCTCCCGCGGGAGGATCCCGGAAGATCTCCTTCAATGTATCCGATCAATACGAGATCCAAGATGTTATCGGCGAAGGCGCCTATGGTGTCGTCTGGTAAGTAGGACGAGACTTTTTGTGAAGACTCCTCTGACCCCACGCAGCTCTGCCATACATAAGCCCTCCGGCCAGAAGGTTGCCATCAAGAAGATCACGCCATTCGATCATTCCATGTTCTGCCTACGTACACTGCGTGAGATGAAGTTGCTGCGATACTTTAACCATGAAAACATTATCTCCATCCTGGATATTCAACGGCCCCGTAACTACGAGGGATTCAATGAAGTTTATCTGATTCAAGTACGTCGAAGCTTGCCATCTGACAAGATGCGCATGTATGGGATATATCCGATCTTTACTAACAGTATGCAGGAGTTGATGGAAACAGACATGCATCGGGTTATCCGCACACAAGATCTCTCAGACGACCACTGCCAATACTTTATCTACCAGACCCTGCGTGCGCTCAAGGCAATGCACTCGGCCAATGTCCTCCATCGAGATTTGAAGCCCTCCAATCTTTTGCTCAATGCCAACTGCGACCTGAAAGTCTGCGACTTCGGTCTGGCTCGCTCGGCCGCCTCCACCGACGACAACTCCGGCTTCATGACAGAATATGTGGCTACACGTTGGTACCGTGCGCCGGAGATCATGTTGACATTCAAAGAATACACCAAGGCTATTGACGTGTGGAGTGTCGGCTGCATATTGGCTGAGATGCTGAGCGGAAAGCCCCTCTTCCCTGGCAAGGATTGTATGATTCCACTTCTCCCTTCAAGCAGCAACAACAATAGCTATAACTAACATACGCACCCAGATCACCATCAGTTGACCCTCATCTTGGATGTCCTCGGCACACCCACGATGGAAGATTACTACGGCATCAAATCTCGCCGTGCCCGCGAATACATCCGCTCCCTCCCCTTTAAGAAGAAGATTCCCTTCCGTGCACTCTTCCCCAAGAGCAATGACATGGCTCTGGATTTGCTCGAGAAGCTGCTCGCTTTCAACCCGGCTAAGCGTATCACTGTCGAGGAAGCCCTGAAACACCCCTACCTCGAGCCGTACCATGATCCTGAAGATGAGCCCACTGCACCACCCATTCCCGATGGATTCTTCGATTTCGACAAGAACAAGGATGCTCTGAGTAAGGAGCAGCTGAAGCGTGAGTTTACCTTTTGAGTCTGATTCTCGTCTTCTATTGGTATATTTACTGACTGCTTCTAGTCTTGATCTATGAGGAAATCATGCGGTAAATCTGACTTGACTATTTTCAAATGATATTAGGTTGGCTAGGAGGATGTTGGATTCTATTCTGCACGCACTTTCACTTGACAGCGTGATTCAATACATGTTAGAGATAGCAGGGCAACTCGAAATATGATTATGAGTGTTCAAAACAGGTGACTTGCCTCGTAATTTACTTGCACTGCTCCTCTGCTAGCTTTAATGCCCAATTATATACTTGTAGTCCCAGCCTACATTTAGTTATATACACCCTACACATGCAAAGTACATATTTACATACACCCACCCATATCCATATCAACCCCTCAAATCCCACCCATAAACTTCGCAATCCCCTCAAGCACACCCTCAGGACTAGGCTTAGGTGCACAAACATGCGCCTCAAACCCAAATTTCTCACGCAGATGATCCCGCGTCGTAGGCCCAATAGTAGCAACAAAGACCTGCCGCGTCCCAGCTGCAGCTCCATCTCCACAGCCAGAACCAGCAAAAGGCCCCAAACCAAGAACCCTCAACATAGCCTCACACCCAGTCGGCGAGAAAACAACCACCCAAACCGCCCCATCCGACCTACCTACAACATCCGCAAAATCCCCCTCAAACGACTCCATCACCCCGGTCTCGTACACAACGAGCTCCTCAACACCAACCCGCTTATCAACCGGTAATGCTTTATCCATTAGCGTTTTCGGGATGATATCCCTCCGCACTTCCCCGACAAGAAAAAGGAGAGAGGGTTTGTGTGTGGTGTAGATGGAATCATAGTGGCTGAGTATGAAATGCGCGAGATTCTCGCCTGTGCCTGTGTCCGCGCCGTGGATTGTTGCATTCGGGAGGTGTTTATCGCGGAGGGTTGTGAGTGTGCGCGCTGTGGCTGGGCCCACGGTGTACAGGAGTAAGGGTGGGGAGGTTGGGGTGTTGAATTGGACTGGCGGGTTGGCGTTGTGTTAGTTGGGTTTGGATGTGTTTCTGGGTTTGTTGTGTTGGGTGTATGTACCGTCTTTTTCTTCTTCGATCATTTGCGCAAAGCCTTCGACTGCGCGTTGGCTGGTGAAGATTAGACCGCCGTATTTTCTGGTGGCATTGTTGAATGCGCCGGTGCTGAATAGGTCGCGCACTTGGGTGAGGTTGTTTTTGAGGAAGCGGTGTTCTAGGACGGGGATGAAGGTTGGGGTGTAGTTGTGTGCGGAGAAGAAGTCTTCGTAGCCATCGTGTGGGGAGGATTTTGTTTTCAGGAGGAGAATTGGTGTTGGAGGCATGGGAAATTGGTTTGGGGTGTGAAGGTGAGGGTATGGGATTGATATGATGCTATCAAGTGCACGGGAATAACGTTCACTGGCGATAAGCCCAACTGATAGCAAAAGTCACATGGCATGCTGACTTAATGGTGAGCTGACTTATAAAAAGGGACCTCGGGAGATTTGCTACTAGTTATTATAGTATAGGAATTGCTGTTTGTATACTAATTAAACCCCCCTTATTGTTTATTCATGTAATCTCTTTATCTTTTTCATGGTCTGCTTCTCATGGAGATCTTTGCTTTCTGTCTACATGTAATTGTGTCATAATGAGTTACTATTTTGGGCGGCGGAGTGATGAAGCCATAGGAACGTCTTTTCTATATCTCATCTCATTCCTCGTTGATATTTTTACTCTATTGAGAATCCATATCTGTAGTCTCTCCTATCACAGAGGTACTAGTATATAGATATACCTGAACCTTTCTTACTTTACACTTATACTAACCTTCGAGTCTTTCTACGTAGGGTCATGGGGTTCTTCAATAACCCCCCTGTCTTTACCCTCAGTAGAAATGAGAGCGTTCTCAGATATGGGTCAGAAAACGTCTATCAATCTAGACTCACAGAGTTATTCGTTGCCGAGCACGCTCTACGTGAAGTAATGCAGCGTGAGGAACGGCTACACCATAAGGTTATAGCCTTAGAAAAGGCTGTAACTCTTGGAACTAATATGAATACGATGCAATTCGAAGATGCGAAAATCGCGCTTGAAGAATCTCAATTGCAATATCCAATAAAGGAGTGGGCCCTTTACCAAGCGGAGTGTAGGCTTCACTCTATACTCAAAGAACCCTACGATCGCTTAAGGCGTGATCCTAAATGGTATATGCGCGAAGAAATGGTTCAGGATTGTTCGGATCGAGGCGGATGTTGTAGTCGGGAATGCGGATGCTGTGAGCAGAGGCATCTGTCTAAAAAGAAGAAAGGCAGAGGCCATTGCACTGTAGAGTGCAAGTGCTGTATCGGCCTTCGAGGCTTTGAGCTCCCAGAGAGTCAAAAACAGGAAATGAGGCAAAATTTCGAATCTATGCTGAGAGAATTTTATTCGGCCTCTGCCCTCCGCTTGGCAAATTGCTTTTTTTGCTCGTCGAAATCGAAGTCCAAGTTGTCCTGGTGGCAGCGGACTCTTAAAGGGGGTTCTTATGGGACGGATTGAAAATGCTCTCCACCTTGCTTTTAAGGATCATTTGCTAAAAGAATGAATTGCTTTCCAGGGTGTAGGAACCATCCAAGGCTCCAAAACTCCATTAATAATGCCAAATCAGGATAAAACTCCAACGAGGCCGTGGGGGAACGGACCATGGGTATATAGATAGACCAGACCAGCATCCTGAAGGACCACACCAACAGAAACAAGACAAGACCTAAGTCAAATCCAACACAGAACAAGACAAAGCAAGACAAAACTACAGTACGGCCATATATACAATTTGAGCATAGCACATCCTTCTCTTCCCTTTCACGCAGGATCCTTGCCCTTAAGGGCTTTCCCGAGGGCGTCACGATCGACGGCTTCAGGCTGGTGAGGCTGGCGCGATAAGAGAGATAGATTCGCTGACTGACGGGGATATCTGTTAGTAACCGAATCAAGAAGTTGTCCACTTGATATCTTGATGCACCACTTCCCCAGGTCTTGGCTCTTGGCCCGGCTCGACTTTCCTCCCGAGAATACCCAGAGCTCCACAGAAGCTCCACAACGCCCATCACTATACTGTGACCCCGGAAAGATATGGAGAACGGAGAACAAAATGATATAAAATCGTATTCAGTTAAGATAGTGTCACTCGTTTTCGAATCTCAGCAATTGGCTTTGCCTCTTCATTGACCATTTCCCTTCTTGCTCTATCTACCACTATGTCCTTCGCCAATAATGCCAATGCCAACACGACCGACAAAAAGGACACACACGATATGATTGACTACGAGAAATACGGCGGTGAAGTTGTCAGTGAAAGTGGTCGATACCACGATCATGAACTAGCCATCCAGGGCAACGAGCACTTCCATCGCCTTGGCTGGAAGCGTCTCACAATTGTGCTCATTGTTCAATCAATCGCCTTGGGTAGTCTGAGCCTTCCTGCGGCGTTCGCAACACTAGGCATGGTGGCAGGAGTCATCCTGTGCATTGGGCTGGGTCTCATCGCCATTTATGCAAGCTACATGGTCGGGTTGGCAAAGCTCAAATATCCACATGTTGCCCACTATGTCGATTTTGGCCGTCTCTTGATGGGAGGCTTTGGGGACAAACTCTTCAGCGTGGCATTCATTGCATTGATGACCTTGACAGTGGGGTCGCATTGCCTGACAGGAAAGCTGGCCTTCGCCACACTCTCAGACAACGCTGCATGTGCTCTCATATTCAGTGCTATTTCTGCAGTTATTCTTTTTGCATTTGCTATACCGCCGTCATTTGCCGAGCTTTCGATATTGGGATTCATCGACTTCGGCTCTATCATCATCGCCATTGGAATCTGTATCATCGCAAACGGTGTTCAACAGGATCCCGCCGCAACCCCTTGGTCTGCATGGCCCCAAGACGACTTGAACTTGAGCAAGGCTTTTGTGGCCATCTCGAATATCGCCTTCGCTTACGCCTTCGCTGCCTCACAGCCATCCTTTATGGATGAGATGCATACCCCCGAAGATTTCACCAAGTCCATATCTACGTTGGGAATAGTGCAGGTGACTATCTACACATTGACAGGGGCCATCATTTATGCGTTTGTCGGACAGGACGTTGGCTCTCCAGCATTGGTATCTGCCGGTCCCCTTTGGGCCAAGGTTGCATTTGGTGTTGCCCTACCAGTGATTTTTATCTCTGGGTCTATCAACACAACCGTTGCCTGTCGCTATATTCACGGCAGGATGTATCAAAACTCCGTTGTCCGTTACGTGAACACTACGAAGGGATGGGTGACTTGGTTGTCAAGTGTTGCCATCATTACTATCTTAGCATGGATCATAGCAGAGGCTATTCCATTCTTCTCTGAACTACTCGCTATCTGTGGCTGTCTCCTTGTTTCTGGATTCTCATTTTATGTTCCTCCAGTCATGTGGTTCTTTCTTCTGAAGGAGGGAAGATGGCACGAGAAGCGCAATATCCGCCATGCAATTCTGAACCTAATCGTGTTCCTTGTTGGTATTTGTATTCTTGGATGCGGCCTTTATGCAAGCGTTGTCGGAGTTGTGAGTTCTCCCTTCCTGATGGAAAAGATTGTGCCGTACTGATTAACAGATTACTGCATTCCGAACCGGTTCTATAAGTAGACCGTTTTCCTGTAGCGCTGGGCAGTGATTGCGTTGCCAGTATATGGATTTCAACGATACAGTAGCAACAGTTTGCCAGGCTTTATCGTATTTTCACTAGCAAATTCTGTCCAGCAAATTATATACTATCACTCTACTCGAAATGTCAATACCAATACTATAAACAGAGGACCTATGAATTCCCTTTTCGGCGGCTTAGGTTCTTGTCTACAGTAGTGTTCAGACTGGACACTACTTCATACAATATGAAGTATGGATGCACATATAGGGGACAAAAGGTCTTGATCAGCAATATTTACATCTCCTAATCCCCCTGGGTGTTAGCGTTGTGCCCTACCTTGAGTTGATTTTAAGATGAGATACAACATCAATCAAAATGGAGAGACAATATTATCACAATGCTGGAAATATCAGAACCAGAAAACCTATATCAGTATAGCACATATATTCATCTTCGCCATCGTGATTCTGCAGTCTGCACGCCCGGTTTCCTGGAGTTTCCAACAATTTCTCATTATTTTCAACACCGTACCGCAATTACCAAACCCCGCAGAATCGCGGACCACGCTGGCCATGAGATTCTCAAACAATAGCTGATTCGGTGGCTGTGCCATGCATCCCAATACACACAGTGCCCATACCAAGCCAGTGAGAGAGTAGGTCCTCGGTCTATTCTGAAGCGCAATAATGCTTCTAGAAACCGCGCTCTGAATCTCTGGTAGTGCGGGGAGGGGCCCGGAAACAATTGTGTGCAGCAGAACGACGCAAGCAAGGGCGAAGAGAAGTGTGACCCAGCTAGTTTGTGCTTCGTGGTTTTCTTGTGCCTGGACGTTCAACGTTAATACCCTGCGAGACATGAGTGCTTAGTACTTACATCCCTAGTCAGAACGAGCTTCTCAATGCCCATAGTTAAACGTTCCTTGATCTCTTCTCCTCTTCTGGCTAGCTCACTAATACTGAGCATACCGTCCTTTTCTTGAACCTCCTTCCATTCCCCGAGACATGCTAGATCTCCGATGATGACCATAACCCAGTTTTCGCAGCTCAATAGATCTGCGACTTGTATTTCAGATGTACGGAGCCATTGCTGATACAGAAGCCGTGGTACCCGTCCCGTCGGGAGACAGGCGAAAAGATCAAGTGAAACCATTGTGGCGAGAAGGAACTCAAGACCCTCCTTTGGGCGATTGTGTGATAAAACAGAAGAACCCGCATGAGATGTGTAGCGAGCGTCAAATACAGTCTCAGGCGATAGTGAATGTATGACACATATGACAGCATCCAGATGTAATAGCCAGTTGTGTTCAGCGCCTCTAAAAACCTAGATTCTTCGTGAGTTGAGAGATGATTGAAAGATCGCCAGGTCCATACCTCACAGCTAATCAGAATCAAACTACACGCCAAGAACTCGGCCAGCCGAGCATTATCGTCCAGCAATTTCCCACGCTCCTCACTCATGAATTTGCAGAACTCACGGAGCGCCCTGGAATGATGTTCCAGGGCCTTTTCCTTTTGTTGATATTCCTCTTCACTCCCAAGGATGGCACTCTGGTGAAGCGAAGAAAGGCTCAAGACGGCATGGTAGAGAGGCCCTCGTTTCATGAGAAGATATAAAAGCCAGCCTCGATTTCCTAATCGGGATGTGGAGCGGAAATAGGGGAATTGCCATGGAAAAACCTGATCAAGATAATGCATCAATAGACATGCAGCTTGGGGGTCAAAAATGCCATCTTGGCTCGAAGGTCGATCTACGCTTTCCAATGAAGTATCTTGCACGAGATTCGAGTCACCGGTATCCAAGGCAGTCGAGGCATTAACTTGGGAATCTGCAGGTTGCATTTCCTTAAGTCCCTGAGGCGGTGATGTTCTTCTCTTGGCGCGATTCTGCATTTTTCGAACTCGTCGGACATGTTGATTAATCGCCAACTTGATTCGCGCTCTTTCTTTCTTTTCTTCTGATGCTCCATCCATCCATGCTGGCTTCGGTCCATATCCATGACAATGGACGTTTCGATCACTGCATTCCCTGCAGAATGGTGTCGTTATGTCGCATTTCTTGTGCCGTACCCGGCAGGTCCAGCAGCCGATTGATATGGCGCTCATGCGGATTATCAGTGGTATCGCACAGCCTTCTCGTGGGGGTGGGAAGAGATCAGTGAAATATCCCGGGTGATTGGGGCCCCTCCTGACTGTGGGTCTTATGTTATCTTATGATATACCTAGGTAGCAATGGAATCCATGCCCGTAAACAGCGAAGATCTTGAAGTAAAAGCGATGGTTTATCCCATCAACTATTATGAGGCAATAGCCCAGATATGAAGATATGACCTCAACGCCAATGCGAAAACAGTCATGGTAGCAGCTGGACGAAATGAGTTCCCAACATGTGCATACTCCATTCGCGAACAACTGTAGCATTGTAGCCAAGTAATGTTTGCAATAAGATGTATCTTTTATGTATACAACAATGTATCAATGGAGGTATGTAATTATCTCGATGTTCTTACAATTGAAACAGGGCAAGTCGAGCCGGGCGCTACGGATTAGGAGAGGGCAGGTCGACCCGACACAATTTCCCAGCGTTGGCCCGAAGACGGGACTATAGTCGAACCGTACTGAATGACTGTTGCATATTATATTCCAAGATTTTGTATAGCCCGAAGTATTTAATATAACTTATCTGATTTAATTCATACTTTGTACGTTTCCCCTTAGCCATTGTTAAACACCCCGACATACAGCTCAACCACATCTCGAAAAAACATGGATAAAGGCACCATCTTCTTCAATGGCCGTATCCTCACCAAAGCTGGCTCCGGTCTGTTTGGAGAGCCCACGTTTGCAGACAGCATGCTGGTAAGGAACGGAACTGTCACTGCAGTCGGACAATTCCAAGAACTTTCCTCTGAATGTCCATCCGACGTGGAAAAGCGAGACCTCAAGCAGCAGACTGTCCTTCCAAGCTTTATCGATGGCCATATGCATCTTTTACTTCTTGGGCAATCACTTCGCAAACTCGACCTCCGACACTGCAAGTCTCTAGAGGAAATCCGATCCACCATCAAGCAGTACGTGGTCGCCAACCCAGATGCCCCGACTATTTTCTGCAAGAACTGGATGCATTCCATGACGCCCGGTGGTGTTACCGCCGCGATGCTGGATGACATTGATCCACGACCTATCTTCATCGATGCAAGCTCGCAGCACTCATGCTGGATGAACACCGCCGCTCTGCAGGTGCTCGGTGCGGAGACTATGTCAGATCCCCCCGGTGGTAGTATACATCGTGATGCCGAGGGAAAACCTTCTGGTGTCATGGACGAAGGTGCTATGATGTCAGTCATCTGGCCATTTCAAGCAGTGTCATCGAGCAAGGAAGAGCGCATGCGGTCGATTCTCCAAGCAATTCAAGAATATAATGCCGCAGGATATACCGGCGTTGTAGAGATGGCTATGGACGAAGAAGCATGGAGTAGCCTTGTTACTCTCCGCTCGACGCAACCAGATCTCCCCATGCGCGTTGCCGCATACTGGCTCATCAGACCGACGGCAGACCCCGAATCCAACTCAAAGCAGGTACAGCGTGCAATTGAATTGAGTGGACGGTACAATTCCAGTACCAGTCCGGACCTTCGGATCGTCGGTATTAAGATTATCTGCGATGGGATCATTGACGCTTGCACTGCTTTCTTGTCCGAGCCATATGCCCCCCTTGGTTCACCCCCGCCCATTTGGGAAGCCGAGCATCTAGCTCCCGTTGTCAAGGAAGCAGACAGCGCGGGCCTTCAAATAGCCCTTCATGCAATCGGGGATGGAGCAATCACAATGGCGATTGATGCAATTGAAAAGAATGCGAGTCCAGGGAGACGTCACCGCATCGAACACCTTGAACTTGCATCTCCCAAGGATGCAAAGAGGCTGGGAGAACTCGGTCTAACAGCGTCTATCCAGCCTGTGCATGCTGATCCCTCCATTCTCACCGAGTGGCCCCGCCTTATTGGAGAGAAGCGCTGCAAGAGGGCGTTTGCATATCGCGAATTCGCGGATGCTGGGGCTCTCGTGGCGATCGGAAGTGATAGCCCTACCTCGCCTTGGGCTCCTATGGACAACCTTTACGTGGCTACCACGCGAAAGTCGGCTAGAAACGTTAAGTATACCAAGGTTGTGAATGAGCATTTCCGTCTGGGGATGTGTGAGTCTATTGTTGCTGCAAGTGAGGGTGCAGCACGAAGTGTTTTCGCTGAAGAGAGGACTGGAAGCTTGGGTGTTGGGAAATTGGCGGACTTTGTTGTTGTTGATATGGAATGGGATGCAAATGCATTGTTGGAAGCTAAGGTTAAAGAGACATGGTTTGGAGGAAGGAAGGTTTGGGGCTGATTAGGGGTGTATATAGAGCAACTTAGATATAAAGAAGGCGTATAGACCTCAGTATAGAATGTCAGGAAGTCGATGAATGAGCCATAGAAGAATGGTCCCAGAAAGGTCTTCGTGGAGAACTCCCACGACGTTGATTTCCTTATTCGATTTGTCAATGTTTTTAAGAAACACCAACGTCAGCTCTATCGTTGCTGTGCAATCACCTCCCAGCCCATGCCGAGCATGCGGTGTTACAGGGCAGTGGGCCGTCAAGGAGCGGCTGGACATCAAAATTACCAGTGGAAAAGCAGCCATTTTGGCACGCGTATGAGATATTGTATGAGATATTGTATGAGTTACAGGCCTAACCTCTACGGGAGGTTGGTTTACTCATATACCTACATACATATGAAGAGGCAGGTACACAGGCAGGTACTATCCTTCAGATCATAGCTGTAACTTTGAATCTACAGTATCTCACTCTTATTCCAGGAACGCAATGGGTCTTACAAAAGTTCCCTTTAGTTTATGGTCTTGTATACTGGTCTGCATTGAATACACTGCACCGTCCAACACAAGGAAATCGAATTTGAGTCTAGGAAGGCTTATTTACACATTAAAAACACAGACTACTGGTCGTCCAGCACATGCAGGTATCGCTTGTCCTCCTGGCGCTCGCGCTCCGTGGAGGGAGGCAGATCGTAGTAAGAGGCACTACGGTAGCCCTGCAGGTAGTGGAAGGTCAAGTTGGCCAGATCGGCGGTCTCCTCCATGCCCAGGTCCTTGAAGGTCTTGGCTGTCGGGTCGATCACCTGGTCGATGAACTCGCGCTCCACCTCGTCGGCGGACAGGGTGTGCCACCACAGGAACTTGTTCATGTAGTGGGCGAAGGGCTTGAGGACAGCCTTGGGGACGTTGATGTGACGGCGCTTCTTGATGATTTCACGGTCGACCAACTCGGCGATCTCGGCAGTGGAGTAATTCTTGGGACCGTACAACTCGAAGGTTTCGCCGGCGGTGCTGTCATCGTGCAGCATACGCTCCAGAGCGGAACCGACATCGATGGCCTAGACAGGGTTAGTTCAATGCAGCTTGTCCACCCCGGGAGGATAACTTACGTGGACCGGCCAGTAGCGCTCCTGCATGTGGTTGGCGGTGAAAACGTTGCCCACCTTGGCCAGCTTGTGGAGCAGGTTGTCCTCGAAACCGAACATGGGTGCAGGTCGCACGATTGTGGTCTCGGGGTAGATCTTGCGGACGATCTCCTCACCCCATGCCTATATGTCATCAGCACTCCCATTCTTGTATAGTCCCAGTAGATATGCTGACCTTGGTGGCGAAGTACTCGGAAGGCGAGTCACGGCGAGCGTTGTAAGAGGAAACGTGGATGAAGCGGTCGACGTCGTACTTGGCAACAGCATCGGCAATACGTTCGACACCGTCGACGTGGACGTCCTCGTAGGAGAAGTTCCTGGGGTCGTCAGAAACCACATATTCATGCGTATCACGCACTGTAACTCACTTGGTGGGATATTGGCGACCGACAAGGTTGTAGACGACATCGGAGTGACGAACGCTCTCCTCGATGGACTGAGTGTTGCGCAGGTCGTATTCCTATGCAGAGGTCAGGCACTATCCACAATTCAGACAGAATATGCGACAGCAAGATTCCATACCATGAAGACAACTCGTCCAAGATCACCAGTGACCTTCAAGTGTCTCTTAGCCATCTCCTCACGGTAGGGAACGACAACGGTGCATCCCTGGCGAGCTGCAGGCCATTAGTCCATGATCCAACTGCAGTGCAGCACTCTCAACCTACCGAGCTTGTTGACAATGTAGCGGCCGAGGAAACCAGTGGCACCAAAAACCGTCGCGGTGTGACCTAGAATTGTGTGAGCATATCCGGACCGGGGCGTAGCATCAAAATGGAAAGGCGTAGCTACCTCCAATGGAAGAACTATGAGAAAATCACGTCAACAAGCAGGAACAATAGGCCTACAGCACAATTGATCACTTACCGGCCACCTTGGACCTTCAAGAGGGGCTTGCCAGTCCGGGTGATGCGGACATCCTGAAGGTTGCGCTGGAATTGAAGCTGAACCCGCGGGACTGGCACAAAGGGCCGGGCCCCCAGGGCAGTGTTGATGGTGCGAGACTTCTGCATGGTCTCTGGCTGGGTATATCTCTCGACACCAGCGAATTGGAGCGGAGTGTTGCCAAGAAGGGCGTGGTGATGTGCGAGGGTCTTTCGCAGCGTCAAGTCGGAAGAACCGCACGGAACTCTGGCGCTAGTCCTGATTCGGAAATACGGACCACCACTTTAACAAATCGCTTTTCTCGTCTTTCTCTCGTTTCGTTGCTTGGAGCGGCTGATATGATGGCTCCTGGCTGTTTAGTATATGTCAAGTTAGTATATTAAGCGAAATCGATGGTCTTCTATACCTACACCCTCCGTAGGAGGGAATTCCCGTTTTGATCTGACAACACCTGGACTGTGATTGGACATTCCCCGGCCTTAACTATTCATGTCTATACATTATGTTCTTCTAGTTATATGCAATTAAGTCATGGCCATTGAATCAGCCCTAGTTTTGTACTTGGTATTCCTCTTAAGTTTATGTTAGGCCATTATTATTCAGTTCACTTATACCTACCTAGGTAGGTACCAGGGCTGTTCTAGATGTCTCGCCAACCGGCTTTAGACCTGTTGCATGGAGGGAACTACGGCATATGGAGTTGAAACCATACAAATAGCTATTTATAGCATCCTAGGTAGGGAATATGGTAAGAACAGAAGCTGTGATAGTTGCAAATCAACAGCATAGTCACTTCTAGATCAGCAATGCCATACATAGGGAATGAGAATCCTCATACAGCCATTTACTTTCTACTCTTGGACAGGGTTATGGTGGCATGTATCACTGTGGAGGCACATTAAGTAGCCATAAAAAAGCAAAGCAACCCATCTGATATTCCGACATAGAATGTATTAAGAGCATGATACAACCTTGCGCGATACTATATATACATCCACGCACTCTCATATATGATCTACCACACCGACATCAATTCCCAAAAACTTGCAAATCTATAATTCCACTAAAAGAATTAAGAAGACATGTATAAGAAAGGTACAAAAGAAAAAAAATGACAGCTGTGTCATTGTGTTTCCAAAGATTGATGAGAGGAGTTTGGTGGGCAAATCACGGCCATCTCTGGTAAAAGGCAAGAAATGGGTTCTGCACTAACTTGTCCCACTCCTCGGGTGTCTTTGCTCTTTTTTACTTTATAATAACCCCCCTACTATTTTGGCCACCGCCTCGGACATGGAAACGGTCGGAGTTCGAACCGACCAGGTAATTAATTCATTTGCATTTTTGTTGACCCCGCATAGTGAAGGAATTATTATTTTGCATTTAACGTCAGCTTCAACTTGAAGATCATTCATCATCCTTTAAAGCTCTACAAAATGTCATCTGCTGCCTGTATCTTCTGCAAGATCATCAAGGGTATGTACTACCATTTTACCACCATATCTACACATTCATACATTTCTATCGCAAATGCCCATGCAACACGTAGCAAAATATGGATTGACTGACGTGCTTCCTTGCGCTATACAGGAGATATCCCTTCATTGAAGCTCTTCGAGAGCGACAAAGTCTTCGCTTTCCTCGATATCCAGCCGCTGAGTCTCGGCCATGCGGTGCGTATTATTCCCTACGATTCGATTCCTCTTCCCCGCATCCGACGTATCCCTGGGGGCGCCAGTGAAGTCACCACAACTGCGGTGATAACTTCAGCCAGCAATCCAAGACCGATAATTGATGAAAGAGAAGATCAAATCAAACTGACAATATGTACAGCTTGTCATTCCTAAGTTCCACGGCGCAAAGCTGACTGATATCCCCGATGAGCACTTAACTGAGGTCCTGGTAAGTCGACGAGAGAACCCAGGAAGATGAAGAGGATGAAGATGAGAGTCAACGTCCTTTCGGTTTTGATTGAATTTGATTACATTGCTTTGAGGACCTTGGGGGCGACCTCGCAAGGTCCCTCAGAGACCCGGAATTGGATTGGCGAACAGGGACATAGCTAACCAGGAGGTCCCCAGCCCGTCGCGAAGAAGATTGCCAAGGCCATCGGCGCCGAATATTTCAATGTCCTGCAGAACAATGGACGCATTGCGCACCAGGTCGTTGATCATGTGAGTTTCAGTTGAGGATCTCTAATAATCGTGCCGGGTGCTAATCAGTCCTCTTTAATAGGTCCACTTCCACATGGTATGTTCTATTATCTTTTGAATATTTGGCCTTATGCTAGAAACTGCCTCATGGAACACACACTAACAGGACGATAGATCCCCAAGCCCAACGAGAAGGAGGGTTTGACCATTGGCTGGCCTGCCGAGCAGGCCGATATGGCCAAGCTCAAGGCTCTTCACGAGGAGATCAAGTCGAAGATGTAAACAGCTTTGGTTTGGATGACAACGAACTCAAGAGTAATGGTAACCGAGTTGATACTATGCTGGACCGTCCACGGATACATCTCTTTCTGCAGAAGAAGGATCGTAGTATTCATTTGAGTAGATGAAGGTGATAGAAACTTGTAAGTAGAACATAGTCATTTGATCTACTCCCATCAGGACTCTGCTCCGTTGGGTATATACCAAAATGTCTGTATACCCTCTAGTTAACAACCAAGTCTGTATGTTACAAACATGCAAAAACCAGACTCTAAATATCTAGCTGGTAAGCTTGGAAATCAAAATCAAACCACCTAACTCATGTACCCCACACGACTCATGCTGCTGTGCTCCCAGATTCCTTCTGCGAGTCAGGATAGAAGTTAATCTTCCCACCGCCCTGAACGATATTGAGTCTGTCGTAAAGCGAGCGAGCGCGGACGTAAGGGTCAAGAACCCAGTAATGCTTACGCAGCTGATCGATCAAGCCATTCCGCTTTTGCTCAGCAGCAGAGGCAGCGTCAGACTCGTTCTTGAAGCTGGCGCGGATCCACTCAACGGTGGTATCCTGGATCTCCTTGGCGAGCTTTTGGCGCTCGGCCAGCAGGGTATCCCGCGTTTCCTTGTCGGCCATCTTGGGGTTCTCGTTCTCTGGCACCTCGACGTATTTGTATTCCCAGTCTTCGTCGCCTTCGAGCTCTTTCATGATCTGGTTTGAGTGGATGAATTTTTCGAGATCCTGGCGGTTCTTCGTGAAGTGGATTTTCGCTGCGACGACTGGATCGAGCCAGCCCTTGATCACGCTCCAAATGCCTGGGTTATTGTTAGAGCGGGTGTCGTTTATGGAGCGCTAGGGTACGAACTTGAGAACAACCAAGGGGCCTTGTGGATGAGAACTGCTCCAAGAGACTCGGGATAGTTCGCCTCGAAGCATTTGATCATGAACTTCACGGGGGCATAGTCCTGGGAGATATCAGTATATAGCGTGCACTATTTGAGACGAAAAGCTTACCATGTTAGCCATGCCGAAGTCCGTCATATCAAAGACAATAGTCTGCAAGAGTCAGCTACCGAGACAGAATCCTTACACTGGGGTACTTACCGCAGTCTCAACTGGCGACGCAAGCAATAAACGTGCAGTCTCGATGGTATAAACAGTAAACCGTTCCAACCCTTCATTATCCTGATCACCAGCCTTATGCAAGCGCACACGGACAACACAGATAGGCCGACCAGCCCGATCAACACCATGCAAGAAACTCTTACCCAGACGCATCTGCGTGAGGAAGTCATCACCCTTCTTCTTCTCTTTGGGATCAGAGCTCTGCGACATCTTCACGGCCGACGCCTCACCGTTGAACATGATATCGTCGTCGACATGCATTTCCAGCAGTCGCCAGCGCATCGTGGAAATCAACATAACAAGCGCCTTCTTGGTATCCCACTTGCGCGCCCGCAGGAACCGCAGCAACAGCGCATCCGGGTTATCGCCCTTCACCATGCTCCAGAAGGCTGTCCGGATTTCCTCGGGCTTCATGTCCTCCAGCGCCTGCTTGAACTCCTTGGACTGGCCGTACTTGTCGTCGCCGTCGCCGACGCTGATTGAAGCCACGCTGGCAGTGGCGCTGCTGGAGCCGCTTTTCGAGTCGTCGTCGTCCGCGCGGCCCCAAATCCCCCACCGGCTCTTGGGCTTCTTCTTATCCTGGGCTGGGGCGGGTGTTGCGGCATCGCTGGTGGCTGTGGACGGTGGTGCTTCGAGTTCGTCGAGTGTAAGGCCGAAGACTTTGAGTGTCAGGACCCAGAATTCCTTCAGCTTGACTTCTTGCTCTGGAGTGAGGTTCCCGACTGTTCCGGGGGCGGGTTCGCCGGGCATCGTCGCGAGGGTATCGATTACTCCGAGGGAGAGTTTTTGAGGGAGCTGGGGCTGCGAAGTGATTGTATCTTTGGGATTGAAGTATCTGTTCTGGAGCCAAGCGCCTCCTCCGACGACAGCGAGAGTAAATGTAAGGGTCCAAAAAGATGAAGCCTTCTTTGGTTCTGGGTGTGTGGAGAATGGTCGCGCGAATGAATACCGAGCGACAGGGAACCGAGCCGAAGGATAGAGACGGCGTAGGATTGTTCCGCGCATAAGCAGTGTAATTGAGGTGATATGTTGGTATGAGTGAGCACTAGGTCTTAGCCCTGCGAGGGAGGAAAATGCGAGAGCGGAATCAAGGATATGACGATGCGGGGAAGATCATCCCTAAAAGGTATATAGTTTATGGTAAATTAATTCGAGGTGTTACTTTCTATCTAGTTCGAATCCATCTAATGTATATATTACTCAACCCAGTGCTCACCTCAAAGTTGCAAGTATAAAAGTGTCGCGTGAGAGATCTTTCCGGGGAGAGATCAACAGTCCCAAACACAACCCGCTCAACATCACTCTGACAACCATCCACTGCCAATAACAACGCCAAACATCCTCGAGCCATTATCTCTAGTCGATAATCCCGCCGGTCGCATTCTCAAATACATCACAGACATGGATGCACCTCAATCATCCACGCGCCCGAGACCCTCATCCAGGCCCACAACCCCTCTACGACCCAGCTCGCGCTCTTCATTACGGGAGGCCCATGGATATGGGAATGGCATTGGAAATTCAGGATACAGTCAGCCTGCCATCAATGCATTGGAGCCGCAGTTCGCCGAGTTGGCCGATTCGATGGCGGACCTGGAGGCCAACTTCATGCATTTGCAGCTGATGCACGAGAGCTTGACGCGATTCAGTGAGAGTTTTGCCAGTTTCCTCTACGGGTTGAATATGAATGCATTTTGTGTGGATTTCCCAGAGGTATGGTCGCAAACGCGTCGCCGACAGTTGTGGCAGTGGTGACAGCGCGCGACAGGGTTGCTGATTCGTTCAATGCAGGCGCCGATTCCAGACTCGTTCAAAAAGGCTAAGCAAGATGAAGAAGAAGAAAAAGGTATTGCGAGGGCTCTCTTTCGGAACTACTTAGGTGCGGCGAACCGGGTTTGTTAACAGCCATCCAGAAGCGGAATCAGAACCAACACGACCGATTGACGACGGCGAGATGACCTTTATGTGAGTCTAGAGAAACTTGCGACAAATCCCCTATAGGAAACTTGAGCTAATGGGTTCCAACGCTACAGGACTACGGACACAACATTTGTGGAGAACCCCTCAAGCACCACCACCCCCTCCTCTAGACCGACGTCCAAGTACGCTGCGGGCTCACGAGTACCGTCGCGTGGCACTGCCCGTGGTACAGCAACCAGCCGGTACACTACACGAGGCACTGCGCGCGGCGCTCGTCCCAGCGCACTTCCTCGGGGTAGAGGGACTGGGACTCGGTAAAGAGCCGGATGCCTGAGTGCTTAGAATGGCCTAATTATGAACAATCAATTCATGCTACATGTTTAACTATTGGCATCCAAGAGCTGGGCCTGTGGACCTTTACCTATAGCTTTCACCTGCAATGGGCTAGCACATCTACCTACCTTTCATTATGACTAGAAATGACCATTGAACGAAACTATACCATATCACCTCTTTTGCATAGCATTAAAACCAACGCTATATACATAAATACGAAATAAAATACTTCTCTAAAGAAAAAAAAGAAAAGGGCAAAGGCCTCCTTCTGCCATTTGGAGTGTCCGATCTCTTATCCGGCGGTAAATCGGTAAATCGGGGTCAGGCGAAAAACCACCGCCCGATGGCAAACCAACCTCCCCACGACTTTTGAAGAGCCTCAGGGAATACACCCCGTCTATTGGATAAACGTTTATATTTATATTCATTGCTGTTGAAGTCTTATTATCCAAATTCTGGTTGTGACGTCGAATCAGATCATTCACAACCCTTTGTGGGCTGTATAGCTTCCCTCCGTTCGTCTGCTATTGTCCCTATTCACTTGCTTTCGTGAGTCCTATTGTTCTGTTACGCTCTGATTCATCGTATTATTGATACGAATTGTTTCCAGAGTGCAATGCTGGCCCTACTCAGGAAGAGTCCTTGAGGCTGTACCTGGTCTCTTTATAACCAGCCTTTTTCTCCCTTGAATACTCTCTTTCAACCTCTTGTCTCCACGTGGATAGAAGTCTGGAACTTCTATTAACGTGTTTTACTACGTATCCTTGCATCGTGCTTCTGACCTTAACATTCTCCCTTCCACCCTATCTCTTTTACTCTATACTCATGTCGCTCACTATGGCAACTCTCGATTCCGTCCAGCTTCTTTCTGAAGCAGCATTTGGCTGTGGTAAGAATTGGCAATTGCCGTGGCTCGTTTGTGCCTAGCTGACATCCCGCTAGTACATCTTGCGGCTATTCTCTCCAAGGACGAGAAGACTGCTGACCAGTTCAGAGAGGAATTCTGCAGGCAATACAAATTGCTAGCTCCGTTCTCAAAAACAGAAACGGTTGCTGTTCCAACCACCGGCCTCCGCACTGTGGCATCCCTCAAGCCGAAGTATCACTGTTTGAGTTGTGCAGAAGTATGTCTGGGTTCCAAGCGAGCGGAACATACTGCGGCGACTGGACATGTATTTTGTAAGCCAACGGCTTCGGACTGATCACGTCGTTATCATACTTACACAACGGCAGATATGGAGTCACGCAACCGCTTTGTCTTTTGTGAGAAGTGTGTGGATTTCATCTATGATCACACATTGGACAGACTCCGTGGCCCTTCTGGCAGGTTTGAAGCCATTGGTGAGTCCCAGACAATTCCAAGTTATCCAACCCAAGCACCTCTACTAACTTCTGGTAGATGGACGATCCATTTGGGCTGAAGACTCTGCCTCCGAGGTCTACGTCAAGAACAATGCTTACAAGAACCCTTGCGCCATCCGCGGTGCTCGTGGTGTCTGGAACATGGGTCAAACGTGCTATCAAGCTTCTATTTTGCAGGCTCTGTTGCACGACCCTAGCCTCACTGCCTATTTCTTGGGAGGTGGCCATGACGTCCACACATGCATAATCAAGGACTGTCTCGCCTGTGCGACAGCTGAAGTCTTCATGGAATTCAACAGCGCTGAGAAAAGCGAGGCAGTTTCCGCAGCCGTGCTTCTTCACCATGGTTGGCAGAAATCCAAGGTACGTCGAGTTCCGAGTTGTACAACGGGTCTGGCTAACTAGTCAACAGGAAATGCGTGGATACCGCCAGCAAGACGCCCACGAATACTTCCAATTCCTTGTCAATGAACTGCACTCATCTACTCCCGGACACGTGGAGAGCTACGATAAACCATGCGAGTGCTTCTTCCATCAGATGTTCTACGGCGAACTGCGCAGCAGCGTCATGTGCCACAAATGTGGCCAAACCACCAACACCCACGACCCCATGGCCGATCTCAGTCTTGATGTACAGCTTCAGCAAAAGAAGCGCAAGCTCGGTCGCTCTACTTCTTCTTCTACTTCTGGAACCCTCCTCGGCTGCCTGGACAGCTTCACTGCCGCTGAAGATCTCCACGCCGATGCTGCTTACCACTGCGAGAAGTGTGGTAACACCCCGCAGCGGGCTTCGAAGCGTCTGCAGATCCGCAAACTCCCTGTTATGCTTTGCATGCAACTGAAGGTTTGTTGGATTTCCTGACTGTCTTGAATTAAGATCCCGTGCTGACTCGTGTAGCGCTACGAACACTCCTCTAACTCATCCGAGAAAATGAACGGCCACATCGACTTCCCTTTGTCTGTGAACATGTTGCCTTACACCGTCAGAAAGGATAGCCTCCCTGTCGACATGTCGAATTACATTTACGACTTGTCTACTGTCATCGTCCACCAGGGGACAATGGACTCTGGACATTACTACGCCTACACCCGTATTGAAAACGACAAGGTTCGTTCTAATACATGACATATTCCCCTTTGTGCCTGTGCTTTGCTAACGACTTACCTTTTTAGTGGGTACTGATGGATGACAACAAGGTCACCATCGCCGGTGTGGCTGAAGTCCTCCGCCAGGATGCCTATCTCCTGTTTTACAGCGCTCGTTATCTCCGGGCCGAGAAGACAAAGAAGTAAATTCCTTATGCACAGACTAGTTCAATTAATAAGTTTCATACGCCGGTTGCCACTTCATTCCTTTGCATATACTAACATTATGCTGTACTGTTGTAGAGTTGGACTAAAAATTATTTCTGGATTAAGCTAGTAGTAGTGGACCTGAGAGACTTGGATTTCAACGGGATGTCACCTGCTCTTGATGATGTGAACTTTGCGCACTTGAATTTCTATATCCTTCCCCAGATATTGGAGCGGTTTCTACAGTGCTGCAATCGAAGCTGGAAACAACAAGTTCCACCAGTTCGAATAACTTGAAGACCAGTCTCTCTTTGTCTTTGGACTTCATCTGTTTGCGGTTCCGAACACTATGAATTTGCAGAATCCCTTCCAACACGCCAGTCAACCAGACCACCAGGCTCCTATTTGGCTTCTGTAATCTGGAGAGAAAGCCTAAAGTGTGTCCCGTTGAGGATAGGTTGGAGTTTTCATCGGGACTGGTTCGCCGATGTGAATTGGGTGAAGATATTCAGATAAAATGAGATGACCTTACCAGGCGACAAGGGAAGAGGAAAGAAGAAGGAATTTGTATTCTTAACAACGACTAGAGCTAACTGCCCAGGTGTATAGTTAGTGGAGCCTCAGAAACAAGGTATATGTCTCAGCACAATGTACACCTATTCTCAAGAGGACAAAAGACTGTTCAACTCTATCCCAATATACAGCCACTTATGCGACCTCTCTAGTGAAGTAGCCATTGAAAGATTTCTTTTTTTAATAAGTGTCTCTTTGTGATCTTACAATTCCAAAGAAATTGTATTTAAGCTCCAATACATACCAATGGCACCCTTCCAAAGACAAGTCAGGTAAAGACATAACCTTGAAATAATTGAGGTATAAGATCTGGCAGCCTGAGGCTCCAAGATGTGGTGATCGCCCATTGGTCACGTGATCCACCAAAAAAAGCTAGCGCAACCCAAGCGAGTTGGTCCGTGCCCTATTCCCCATTGGGGCAGCACACAACGCAAATTCCAACCCTAACTCTTGTCTCCGTTCTTAACGCCCAACGCCAGCGACCCTCGTCCCGTCAACAACCCCGTCAACTCCCAGGTCCCGCCTTTAAAACCTCAAGATGACTCACGAGAGCGTTTGGTACAGCCGGCCCCGCAAGTAAGTCGAAAACCGCACGCACACACCAGGCACGATCTCGAAAAAGAGCGACAATGCTAACCGGAATTTCTCTCTCGATAGGTACGGCAAGGGCTCCCGCGAATGGTGTGTTTACCCTACTACAATCCCCCGATGAACGATCCAGTCGACACCGAGAATGAACATCGGAGGAGAGCTGGATGGAATCGAAAATCGATACAGAAGGAACGGGCTTGCTAATATTTGTGCGCCTTCAGCCGTGTCTGCTCCCACCGCGCCGGTCTGATCCGCAAGTACGGCGTAAGGAGAAACCATCCCTCGAACATATTGCGTATTGCAATATGTGGCATGACATGGACATATGTGGCTAATACGGATGGTTTTAGATGAACATCTGCCGTCAGTGCTTCCGTGAGAAGTCCACCGACATCGGTTTCTCCAAGGTTCGTTTCAATTCCTCGCTCGACAGTCCTATCCGATTCTATTCGAACACCACACAACCATATTTTCCGACATGAAAATCCAATCGACAACCGACAATCGAGAATTTGCAATCACCACTACCACCACTACCACCACACATTCACACTGCAAAAGCACAACACTAACCACGAGTTTCAACCTACAGTACCGTTAAGCGAAGAAAAAGAACTGACTCCCTCCTCTCGAACCGTTCGCATCCACGAAATCCATCTACGCACCCGGCTCGACTACGGTAGCGTCCAGTGGAGCAATGTTTCAGACGAGCCCAAAAATGGCGTCTTTGATGTTTTTGTGAATGGAGGAATAGACATCGGGCCTGCGTGTCCGGTGTCTCGGGGTTGCGAATCAAACCAGATCTTGGCTCCGAGGGGAGGATTTGGGGTTGTTGCGTGGAGTGTCTGAAAAACGAGGATTTATGTCATTTCCCTCATCCTGGTTTTTTCTTAACAATTTCAATGACGGAATTTTTCTCTGGGAATCATTCTTGCTCCGGCTTGCTGTACGACTTGCTTGTGGTCTGGATGTGGGCAAGGGCGTGCTTTTGCACGGTCTTGTACCTGGGTTTGGTGTAGCTTTTCATGTTTGGCTGGGTGAGGCTCTTCAGGTGTATTAATGATACATGAGCCTGCGAATTCCTTGTAGTGGCTTTAGATGCCAGCAGATCAGATATATACCTGGTCCCTTCTGCTTCGAGGTATATTGGTGCCCTGGCTGGATAGACAATCAAGTTGACGGCCCATGCGTTATAGGGCTCTTACGGCCCCACTAGCAAGGCAGATAGTCATTTCCATATTACAGGACACTACCCTTGGATGATTGCATTCCTGATAATGGTGGATATAATGTTCAACCTGTAGCTAGGTACCAGTTCCATTTGT
The DNA here is from genome assembly GCF_028828025.1 of Penicillium rubens. Lineage (NCBI taxonomy): Eukaryota > Fungi > Ascomycota > Eurotiomycetes > Eurotiales > Aspergillaceae > Penicillium > Penicillium rubens. The sequence continues at coordinate 9,493,194 of NW_026890600.1, forward strand.
TTATGCCTCGGCATTCAGGTCTTCTACTGCCGATAACTAGTTATAACTAGTTAACTAACTATTCTACTTGGTAGATTGATAAGCCTGGTATATATATTCCGTTATTCCTATTATTGGCGGGACTCTTATAGCTAAGATACTCCTTTTGAGCTATAACACCGAAAATGAGTTTAGATTTACTCTATTATCTAGTTAGTATGCAGGCATAATTAGTTGTGATGAACGAAGTTCTACATCATTTCAGATGGCCTAGATATCTTCAATGTTTCTTTTCAGGTATATTTCTACATGTGTCTTCAGATGCCTTCTTGGATACCTTTTCGAAATGTTTTCGAGGTCCTTCTAGTCACTAGCCAGGATCTGTTCTACAGAGCAGCCAAAACACTAGAAATGGAGATCCTACTAATCACCCATGGCGTTTTGACCAATGCATGCAGAATTGGAAGAGAATAGGGACTGATCTTAGCCTAAGAAATGGATTGATTCCGGGTTAAAATCAAGAAACATATTTTAGAACATAGTAATTCGACGTAAGCTTTCTAAGAATAACCAGAAATAACCAGACCTAAAACAGGGGGAAAAACAAATATTTTCCGATGTTCTATAACTAGCTATAGGCTGGATAACGAGATAGGTAGGCGAACGCGCTAATCCTCAGTCCTCGCCCTGGATCCGGGAACGCTAGCGACATCGTGTATGCGATGCGGGTTAGCGCCTTATACTTCGAGCCCGACAATGCTTCTAGTCAATCCCTAACTACATTCGATTATATTCATGTCCGTGCCCAATACCTTCACCCATGTCTAGTCTATCACACGGGATCTGGAGGTATTCACACTATGTTCATTGGTCGCCCGTTATTATTATTACCCCTGGGGAACGGCTAGATCAGAGCCGGTGTGCGGATAGTATTTGTGCCGGACTTCCGATTACTCAGTAAAAGTTTTCTCAACTTGGCAATGTTTCTTTGGAGCTATCGACGTGCCGAAGACTTGATCCCAGCATATATTGCACAGTGTGGCGCCAGGTCATATCGTCTGATTATGGGTATGGAGGTACATATATGTATGTGGGATACCACGGCGTTAGACAGCAGTCAACCACCGAGATTGCAAATCAGACCGTATAGAGCAGTAGCTTAAGGTTATGCGAAGCATGAGTCATATGACAGCCGGCTCGCCTGCACTTCGTACTGGTTAGAAACACGAGGGCGGAGGCGACGGAGCATACGGATGTAATTGGGCTCGGGGCCCGGAGGTAAAACGGAGTTTGCATTCCGGGTAAGAACTGGCCTTAACAGATTAGCAATTTATTCAACGCAGATCCTAGGGACGTGCAGGTGCGTGGATGTAACAGCCCAGCCTTTTTCATGTCTCCGGATGCTCACGGATGCCGGTTCACCAATCGCCAAGGTCGGGCTCGGGCTCGGTCTTGGCCCGACTTTTGTCAGGTGCTCGTTTGCTTCTTTACTACTGGGGGATGATTGTTCACGGCGTCTGTAGAGTCGAAGCACGGAGTATGGAGGACGGAATACGGAGTATAGCTTGGGCGCTTGGCGAGGCTATTGGTAGTGTCAAAGTTGTACAGCACTGAGGGGACCAAGGTGGTTAGGTAACCACATGACGACATGCATCGGGTATGTGTTCATATTGGTGGCTTGGGTCGATCAGCTTTTTCTTTTCTTTACATAGTACTCCGTACTATTTCATGAGGTGCAAATTTGTCTATCGGTGCAAGGACCAGAACGCGATCTTACGTTCGGAGTATCCACGGGAGACAACCTTGGGAGCGGGCTACTACTTGAGGCAACTACCTCAATATCACCTGTTTGGGTAATAAATGGAAGTGCCGAACTTCCGATCGAATTCGTCTGGTTGCAAGTCAGCGTCCATCAGACTCTGTTGTATAGCCCCCACCAAGATGGGGCCAGCCCGAAAATTGCGGCTCGGATAACAAAGCGAGGGGGCCGAGACAGGGATAGCATGAAGTATATGAAAGCAGGTTTAGCACCTGACAAGGAATGCATAAGTACTTGCGTATGTTGTAGGCTTCGGTGATTGGAGGAGTAGATTCCTGATGATCATCTGCTTGAACGGCGGTAAGGCTTGACACCTTGGGGCCCTGGAAACCAAACCTGATATAGTTGGCCTGTGAGCCAAGCAAGCATATTTACATGGTTAATCCTATACTCTATGACACTTTTTATATATCTACCTGGGTATACATCGAATGGATGTAATAGGAAAATGAGAAAATCAGACCAGTCGCCGTCCAGATAGAGTAACGATCGACTACGTCATTGGCCAAGACACTATATTTCTGTCTGTCGTATAACACATGTGGCATCAGATGCAGGTTTACATACCTAGGTACGGAGTACGGCGTACATAATTTTCAGTCGCAAAAGTCCCAAATATTCCAATATTGGAGTTCTATGTAGTCATAGTTCCCAACCTCCCCAACTCGTGAAGTCACCAAAATCCACAAATCCACACATCCAAGAGGCTCCCGAAACACCCGAGTGAAAAGACGAGGGATATATAAGACATTTGGTAAAAAGGAAATGATAGAACCTTAGCTTCATTCGTATAATCCAGCGTAACTAGTTCGTGACACTTTCAAAGTTTAAGCACCGAAGAATATCATACCTAGTTATGTATGTGCTCATGTGCATCTATCTATACAGGAACGAGGTGGATTGGACGTAGATCGGCCTCGAGGGGCTTTCTTCCACGCACTCCTTTTTTTTAATTATTAATTTTTTTTTTCTTTTTCCTTAAGATTCCAAAAGCATTGGAAATCAGCACCGGCGAGCTCTTTTTTATTTATTTAATTTTCTTCCAATTTAATTTTTTAATTCCGTGAGCAGTTTCCCGGTCATTCCTGGCCCCGCCTGGACTTATAATACTGCAATTCCCTCCCTTTCATACTTCAGCCCTACAGCTTCTCCCAAATCGAACAGTCTAGTTCATCTGTCTCCAAGTACTGTGTCTATTATACTTGGAGGAGCATAAAAAAGAAAACAAGAATAAATACGGGTCTAGTTACCGGTTTGACAGGTTTGCTACGTCACGATTCCCATAGAGCTTCGACCTCAGGTTGGAGCTCTATACTTCGCACTTGCATTTCTGCACATACAGACACAATACCATTTCCTTGCACTATAGCACATCTTCTTCCCGATGCCTTTAGCTACTCGGGTCGCATTAGTGGCAACTTTCACTCTCTTTCTCGCATCGCTTGCGACCGCCATTCCGCACGGTGACGATGAATCTATGGACATGGGGATGGATATGAACGCGGGCACCAACGCGCCGCAACCTACCACCACCGCGACACAAGCTACCACCGATGGTCCCATGAGCTATTTTGCATACAGCAAGCACTCCAGCACCATCATAGCTCACATTGCCCTCATGGTTCTGGGGTGGTGCTTCGTTCTTCCTGTTGGTAAGTGGCTTCCCGTGTTGCGCACCGAGCGCGAAAAAAAGAAAACGGACAGAACCTGATCCCTCAAATAGCTGTCATGCTGAGCATTGCCCGCTCATGGCTCGCACTTCCATCGCAATTCCTCTTTCTGGGCTTCAACGCGTTCGGCGTCCTACTCGGGGTTATCTATAACAACCAGACACCAGACCTCTACGAGAACAACGCACACCACAAAATCGGCTGGATCGCGACGTGTGTTGTCAGTGCCCAGGTCGTCCTCGCTTTGCTCTTTGCCTATGCTGGCCGCGGCAAGTCGAATTCGCCCTCTTATGAACACGCTACGTTCTTGCCTGTCGCGACTGACGATGATACTGAGCATGCTTGCCTCAATGGTGCGATGCGCGAGCGTCGCTGGTCTCGCGACAGTGGCCAAGGTACGGATAGTAACTCGTCTTCTATCCGTAGCCCTGGGTCATCATGCGGGTCGCCTACCGAATACGATGGATTTGAAAAGCCCGAGGAACTGCCAGCGAAGGTTACCGTTCAAAGCAGCTGGATACGTCACACGGCTGTTGGTCGCTTCCTGTCAAAGACTCTCCCTGGTCTGATGCCCAGCCGGGTTCTCCGCGTCTTGAACGTCGTGTATAACGTCGTTGACCGTGTCATTCTTCCATTCGGATTCACGGCTATTGCGACTGGGGCTGTGACTTATGGTGGCATCATGAGGGATCGTGAGATCTTCAACGGGCTTGCGCACTTCATCAAGGGTGGTATCTTCTTCTGGTACGGTATCCTGACCCTCGGACGCTATATTGGTTGCTGGGCAGATCTGGGCTGGGCCTGGAACAAGAAGCCGTCGGCCTCTATCGTTGGATGGAAATCCAAGGTTCCCTCGGGTGAAGCAACAGAGTCGTTCGTTATTTTCCTATATGGCGCGACAAATGTTTTCCTCGAGCACCTCTCCAATGCGGGCAAGGCATGGTCTGCTACCGATCTTGAGCACGTTTCGATTTCCGTACTGTTCTTCGGCGGCGGTCTGGTACGTATTCATCTTTCTTTTTCCCGCTCTTCATAGGAATTGATTGGCTAACCTTAAATAGGCCGGTATGCTTTTCGAATCTACTCGCGTCCGTGACTGGGTCAACAAGACCATCCTCGAAATCCCTGCACATGATGCTTCGAATGAAGCTTGGACCCCACCGAGGTCGCAGGGCGTTTCCTTGAACCCCATGCCAGCCCTAGTCATTATGTTGCTTGGCATGATGATGGGGTCGCACCACCAGACTAGCATGACATCGACCATGGTGCACAAGCAATGGGGTAACATGCTGGTTGGTTTTGCACTGGCGCGCGGCATGACATACGTTCTGCTGTACCTCAAGCCTCCGACCTCGTACCTCCCGGCTCGTCCCCCGACAGAGATCATTGCTGCGTTCTGTCTGATCTCGGGAGGTCTGATTTTCATGATGAGCGTAAGTGCATATCTAACCTTGGACCCTTTTTAAGGTTTACAATGTCACCCAAGAGCATGACTAACGTTGATCTAGACCCGCAATGTGATTGAAGCGATGGAGTACTATGAACTGGACGCAATGTTCACCTTCACCGTCGGCCTGGGCTTCAGTGCTTTCATCATGGCCTATGAAATCTTGACAATTGCCATCAAGGCCTGGGCTGTGAAGCGTGCCCAGCGCTCACGGCCAAACTTCCGCTTCCAGTGAAAATTCGGCGACATGTTTGCTTTGATACCCCCTTTTACACTTCTGAGGTTTTTGTTTCATGCTGGAATATACGGAGTCATTTTACTGGTGCATGCTTATGCGACATAATATTCCTTGCAGAGATACCTTGGGAAGGATAGTTCCTTGGAAAAACCCTCGGACATGATATTTTTTTTTTGTGACGTTCAATGTGTGAATGGACTAATGTGGTAATAGTGGTGGGATTGAGACTGGCTGTCCTAGTCTTCCAGATATATGCAGTACAGATATTTCTATGAATGCAATGTTATCTCTTTAAACAAGTTTCATTTTACTCCGTACCCATGTTGGAGTCGTTGGAGTGGATATACGGAGTTAGCAACTTACCCCCGAGCCTTCGTCGTGCCGAGTGCCGAGCACATTCAATCAGATTCTCTCCTGCCACACAATTGAATTCTGGATTGGGAAAAAGACATATAACGAGGCATGCAAGGTCTATGCGAGATCATTGAGCCTCAGTTCTGGAGGATCAGCCCAAGGCAGAGCTCATTAACGGTCAAAGGGGTCCAAGACGTCTGATAGCTCCACGAGGGGCAAGTGGAGTCAGAAGACAAAGACGCAACTGAACAGCCAGTCTGATTGGCAGAACATAACGTCTTGTGGAAATGGCTTGAAATGGCTGAAAGGCTTAGGTTGGACATTGTACGCCCCCGGGATACATTTATAAGCAGTGGGGTACCCTCAGGGCTCTACAGTTTGACGTACACGGACTTGGAAAACCCTCATTTTCACTTTCTATACCCATTCTCACTTCAAAATTCCAAAAATGGCTTCTAACCCTCCCGCTGCCTGCTGTGCCTCTGGTTTCAAGCATGAAGGTACTCCCGCTGGTGAGATCAAGAATATCGACGGAGGTAAGATACTCGTTGCAGCCAAAACCCCCCGCAACCATAATTGTTAACCAAGCCGTTCTCTAGTCAACACCTATATCTCCTACCCTAAGGACAAGTCCCCCGAGAAGGCCATTATCTTCCTGACCGATATCTTCGGCATCTACATCAACGCCCAGATCCTCGCCGACGAGTTCGCCAACAATGGCTACCTGACCATCATTCCGGATATTCTCCAGGGCGACCAGATCAGTGTCAGCGACATGTCATCTGGCAAGGTTGTCCTGCCCACATGGATTAAAAGCCACCAGCCCGAGCACGTCGAGCCCGCTATCGAGTCGACTATTAAGTACGCCCGCGAGACTCTCGGCGTGAAGAAGATCGGCGCTGTTGGCTACTGCTTCGGCGGCAAGGTATGTACTCATAGTCCAGATCCGAAGATCCAATCTCCGAATATATACCTTATAAACCCTGGTGTTAACAATCTCGGTTAAGTACGTCTGCCGCGATATGAAGCCCGGCCTCATTGATGTCGGTTACACTGCGCACCCCTCATTCGTCACCCACGAGGAACTCGGCGCCATTGATGGTCCCTTGTCTATCGCTGCTGCTGGTAAGTTGATGATTGCTAGATATCGTTTTGAAAAATCATCAATGGCTAATTTTGCGTGTATCAGAGGTCGACTCGATCTTCACTACCCAGCTTCGTCACGAGTCCGAGGAGACCCTCATCAAGACTGGCAAGCCGTGGCAGATCAACTTGTTCAGCGGTGTCAGTCACGGCTTCGCTGTGCGCGCCGATCTGAGCGACCCTAAGCAGAAGTGGGCTAAGGAGCAGGCTTTCTGCCAGGCCATCGCCTGGTTTAACCAGCACCTGTAGATAAGGTTGAGGGGTTAGGATAAATAAAATACCAAATAGCCATACACAACACGATTTGATCTCTGACGAATAGACCATTCGGCCAGTAGTAAATTGAGATAATTTATCATCGCACTAACCTGATATCCCGAGGGCCTGTCCGGGTAGTTTATGCTTGCGCGGTTGGTCTTTATCGCGGGGCGTAACTTCGCGAACAAGTGGATTGAATGGTCCGGTTGATCTCCCTTGACTTCTCTTCGATATTTAATATTTCATTTACGTTGTTTCTGACCTTGTCATTCGGAGATCTACCCGTTTCCAGTTGGGGGCTTCTTGTCTCATTGTCTTTCGATTCCCGTCAGGGATCGCGTGCGCCTTGTGAGTTATCCCTGGGACCGGCCCGGAAGTTCAACTAGCGAGGAAAACAGAATCTAACTTGTTCTTTCGTACCAGTCATTAATTGTTTAATTGACCTTTGAACGCAATTGTCGATTCTTCTTAACGGCTCCGACCGCAAATCCTCTCCTTCAGAGTCGTGGGGTATCCCGACTTGCCAGCCCAACTCTACGCCCGCCTGAGTGCTTTCGTCTCAACTCCATTCGAGAGCGATACTACACGGAACATCACCCTTCAGCAACTATGGCGACTCCCGCCGCTTTACCCCCGTTGCCTTTCAATCCGGGTCGGATACGCACATACCTCCTCCGATTACCGCTGTTCACGCGACTGGTGCTGTTGATTATTCTGGCCTTCTGGCTGCTTGAATTCCAGACTATATGGAGTGTTGTACAGTGGGGTGCTTTGATCCCAGAGGAGATTAACCTGGGGACTAGTATGTTTGACTCCATGTTAGAAGTGCATATTGGGCGCATGCTGATCTGTTGGTGATACTAGTGTACCGACTTAACACTTATCCCGTCATCCATATGGGCTTCTTCCATGCCTTTTTTAATGCTATGGCGGTTACGCCGCTGCTGGAGCGCTTTGAGGCAGAACATGGTACTTTGACCGCTATTGCATTGTTTGTTGGACGTGAGTGCTCTGGTAAAATGCAATGCTTATGGCCGTTTTGACTAATGTTGAATAATTTAGCTCTGTCGACTTTCCCCGCTGGGCTTTATATCTTGTTTGAGAGGTTTATCCTACACAGAAATACTTCGGTGGTCGGCGCAAGGTATGCTTCAGGTCACCAGGTCGAATGTTTCAGTAACTGACCTTCAATGCAGCATCTGGGTTTTCTTGCTTCTTGGTTCGGAAGCCATCAAGACCTACAGGTCGCATCCAAACTTCAGGTAAGATTTACTTGGAAAAACCTACTTAAATTTTGCTAACGCCCTTCAGTCTTGGCCCATACAAGATTCCCACCTGGACTTCACCCCTGTTTGCATGTGTCGTTGTATCCATCCTCATCTCGAACGTGAGCTTCCTCGGTCATCTCTGCGCGATTCTTGTCGGCTATCTCCGTGAGTTCCCTTCTCAGACTCTTCTTTTCACTACTAATTGTCGTTAGTCGGCCTCGGATACCTCAAGGTGTTTGTGCCCCCCGAGAAGGTCCTCCGCTGGATCGAGGGCAAGCTGAACCTCCTGGGACGCCTGCCTCACTACGTCTCCGTCGACCAGAAGACCTACGGTCGTTATGGAGTTCTTCCAAGCACCAACCCTGCCGGCGCCAGCGGCAACCAAACACCCATGAGCTACCTCGGATCTACCCAGCGCCTGGGAGCCTGATCTCGGTATTGATGCATTCTTCACTTCTCATTTTTAATGTATATTTTCCACTATAGTTTTTTTATATTGCAGACTCGGGAGCCATTGGATAATAGCATAGCGTGTGCATACTCACATTTAATTTGCACTGTTGGTCTTTGTCGTTCGGCGTAAATTCCACTTCGCGCATAAACAACGGAGCTCTCGATCTCCACTGTTGACTTGTAAGACTCCGAGTTCAGTCCAATTATTCCACTCATTTAACAGCTTCGCCTTCGCGGCACGGGACTTGATTTCCCGATGGTCAATAGTCAATGGCGTTGAAATGTGAGCAAAGCTGACATACCACCTGTCCTTCCTGGCAGTATCGGAGACCCAACTAACAAGATGCCAGCTGCAATCCGCAACTTGCGGAACAATCCCCACTTCCTCTTCGCTCGCCTCCCGAATCTCCTATCCTTTATCTGCGTCGTCGTCGGCGTTGTCTGGCTACTTCTCCTGCCTTTGAATGAGTACTCCCGACAAACCTACATCTCCGAGAATGCGCTCCTGCCGGGCCAAGTCCATGCGTACTTCACGGGAAGCGAGCAGAACATCTTCCGAGGTTATAAAAGAGAATTGGAAGGATTGTTGAATGACGGACAGGCAAGGGGCGGTCAAAAGGACGAGGCGGAAGTGACAGCGGCGTAGGTCGAATGAACCGGACACAGGCTGGACTATTGCTGATACTTGGACAGGGTCTCGGACAAGCTGCAGTCAATCTTGCAAGCGGCGGGCCTTAAAGTCGCCACGCAGAAATACGAATACACCTCCGCCGGCATTACGCACCAGGGGGAGAACACTTATGCTATTATCCATGCGCCGCGCGGTGATGCCACGGAGGCGATTGTGCTGGTTGCGCCGTGGATTACAGCTGATGATAAATTGAACCTGAATGGTGTCACTCTTGCCCTGACCTTAGCGAGATACTTCAAGAGTAAGTCTCGTGGTTGCGCTCCTCTAGCCGGGTTACTGACAGTTATTGCTAGGATGGTCATTATGGTCCAAGGATATCATCTTCCTAATTACACCGGACAGCAAATCTGGGACTCAGGCTTGGATCGATGCCTATCATGATATGCACCCGGCTTCAGTGCAGCCACTTCCTTTGAAGAGTGGAGCGTTGCAAGGAGCACTGGTCATCGAATACCCATTAGATCACCGGTTCCAGTCGCTCCATATTGTATATGACGGGGTCAATGGTCAACTTCCCAACCTCGACCTGTTCAACACGGCTGTAGCCATTGCAGGCGGCCAGATGGGTATCGGTGCCAATCTGCAGGAAATGTGGGGTCACGACGACAGCTACGAGCATCGTCTGCAGACCATGTTCCGCGGTATGACCAAGCAGGGTCTCGGCTATGCCACCGGTGCGCACAGCAGCTTCATGCCGTACCATATCGACGCTATCACCTTGCAGACCAAGGGCGAGGGATGGGAGGACGAAATGGCCCTAGGCCGGACGATTGAGTCTCTTTGCCGCAGCTTGAACAACTTGCTGGAGCACCTGCACCAGAGCTTTTTCTTCTACCTGCTCATGCAGTCCAACCGTTTTGTTAGCATTGGAACCTACTTGCCTAGTGCCATGCTGATTGCTGGAAATTTCACCATAATGGCAATTGCCCTCTGGATGCGGACTGGGTACTACCCGGAAAGCAAACCAAGTGCCAAACCTATGAATGAGAAGGGATCCGCAGAAGAGAAGGCAAAGACGGATGGCATCGCGGAACGACACCTCGCTCTACCACTCTCGCTTGTTGTCGGACTCCATCTGCTCGGCCTTGTCCCGCTCTGGGTCTTTAATAATATATTCCACCAGGTGAGAACTACCAGCCTACAACAACAACAATAATAATAGCTGCTAACAAATCCACAGTACTTCACAACTACCACCTACATATTTGTGGTTGTGGACATCATCCTCCCCCTGTTCCTCGCCGCAATTCTCTCCAACGGCCTGGGTCTATCAAACCCAATCATCCCCCAACAGTACCACCTCATAAAATCATTCTCCCTCCTCCTACTAGGTCTCTCCCTCTCAACCCTCGCCACCCTCAACTTCTCTCTTTCATTCATGATTGGGCTTCTCTGCGCACCACTTAGCTTCGTCGCTCGCCTGCAAGGCTCCGCGCCATTCCGCTTGGCAACTTCCAGTCTGGGTCTGGTGCTTCTCAACCTCGTCTCCCCGCCAACTGTTCTCCTTGGCGTCTGCTGGTATATGGGAATCTCAGTCGAAACTGTTCTCACCCAGGCGGCCTTCGGTTGGGATATTTGGGGTATGTGGACCCAGGTAGTTGTTTGGTGTGTGTGGTGGCCGGCTTGGTTGATTGGCTGTGTGTTGCTGTGGTCGTCGATGTTCTGATTATATTGTTGTACATTGTTGTCTCGTGCGTTTCGTATGGGCCCAATGATTAGGATATTAATAAAATACAAATCCAGGCATCTACATACTTTAACTACCAAGATAAAGAGACAGAAACAAGGACGGGACTAGGGCCCTGGATACCACAGGCTGGCAGTAGGGACTCCCGACATCAGTTGTTGGCGTCCAAGGTACATAGACCAATGCACTGCGAATACATCAGGAGCAAGTGATTGCAACTAGGTGCGTATAACCACCCTTGCTCAATACGTACTCTGAATGTGTGTTCCCCTTGATGTGTTTCATTTGCCACGCCATGTCTTGAAAGAACTGACTCGGTTTCTCATTCTCACTCTAGGGCGCAAGCATCTATCGCCTCACGATGGCAAATTACGATCAAAGAACATTCGGCATTCGACACCAGAAGTGCCCAAGAGAAGGTTAAACAAAGACCGCCTCGACTGTATACATACCCATATTAGAAAGGTCATGCACGGCTGATTCGAGCGAACAATGAAAATATCCAGGATGTCAAACTTGCCATGCACCACATATCCCCGGATCTTTGTTCAGGCCCTTGAACAATACTAACATCTCACATTCATCAAGTCCATTAATGTCGAATTGTCTTGACCAATTGCCACCGGTCGTGCCCTAACTCGGAAACAGTGCTCTATTTCTTTCATGCAATGCCTCTATCCAGTCCCGATTCCAGGGCCCCAATTCTCTCTATCAATCTATATAAAGAATAACGATCCTTGTTACTCGACAAATAGCCGTATTCCCAAGATCTGTACAAGATGCGTTCCTTTAGAATCGACCTTCTTGCCCTATGGCTTCTCTTACTCCGTATGGCGATAGCCGTCCCCCCAGTACCAACCAAGGACGGATATTGCTTCAAATACATCATCCAGGGCTATGATACCTGTGCACAGATTGCCAAAGCACACGATATCACCGAAGCCGATATAGAAAGCTTCAATAAAAACACCTGGGCATGGCTCGGATGCAGACAGCTCTACCAGGGCGACTTTATCTGTCTCAGCGCCGGTAAACCTCCAATGCCAATGGCTCTTCCTCAAGCTACCTGTGGTCCACAAGTACCCGGAACAACACGTCCAGCCAACTGGGCCGACCTCGCCAGCATGAACCCATGTGCTGATTCGAAATGTGTGAGTAGTCCCCATAACCTTCTTAGATTAGTCTGACAACCCAACAGTGTGCTTTCTGGGGCCAATGTGGCGTCTCGGATTTATATTGCCAAAATTACCGCGCGCCGCCAGCCGGTCCTACAGCCACCGTGAAAGGAGCGACAGAGGCTCCGAAATCAAAACCGACTGGTAATGCAAAGGGAACCGCGGACAAGGAATCTCCCAACAAAGACACAAACTCGAAACCTACCAACCCCGACTCCAAATCCAGCAAAGACAACACTACCAAGGCTCCCAAGGCTACGAAAATTACAACAACCACAAAACCCACTACCACAAAAGCAAAGCCAGCTCCGGAACCTAACGTACCCGTACCCCAGTACGAATGGAAAGCACCGTGGGAGATCACGATGTACAGCAAAGCCGGCTGCGAGGGCGACTACTACCACCTCGAGGGCTATAACAAAGAATTCCTCGATGACGAGGGCTGTCTGGCGCTCCATGGTGGTATAAACAGCAAGTTCACCGAGACGGGCGTGACGTGCAAATGGTGGACGGAGGATGGGTTTACGTGGAGTGGGTGTGATACGAGTAAGCTGAAGAAACCTGAATCGTGGGTTCTTGAGAATGGGTATTGTGCTATCTTCACTATCGCTGATTGTGATTGCTTTGATAGCTTGGAGATGTATTATAAGTCGGAGGGATGTCATAATAGGACGGACATTGATCCGCCTAACTTTGCTGCTTTGCAGTGTTCGATTAATGGACATCAATGAGTGACGCGGGGACTTTTGTATATATTAGTTTCGAATGGGATTGTTCTGGTTCTGGTTCGTTATAATAAACTATATCAATGTCTTCCTTGCGGATGACGAGCAAGTAGATATGTCGAGTCAACAAGACCATGGGAATTACAATATTGGAATCACAGTAAAAAGACACCATTGTATTCATTATAATAGAACTTATCAGAACACAAGTGAGATAAGACATCTATGCAGCCCAAACGTCCTTACCAGCCCCCTCAATCCAATGACCGAGCTGGTTAACACCAGCATCCCAATCCTTAAGACGGTTGCGCATGCCATCAATCTGCTTCATATCCAGAACCTTAGGCTGAACCCAGTGGATCTGCGCAACCTGAGCAACCTGATCAATGGACCCACGCAGCAAGCCCAGCGACAAAGCCTTCATAACGAGATGCTCAATCTCATCCGGCTGCACCTTAGTCTCGGACGCGATAGCCTGGAAGGAGAGAGAGCGGTCGTGAGGGGGACGATGGAAGACCATCTCCGTCAGTGCCGAGAGCGAGATCTTCTGATACAGGAATACCCGGTGAGTCTCCAGCAGCTTGTTCTTGCTGATGTTACCGGCCAACACGTCGTAGGCAGTCAGATCGCCCCGGTTGAAGGCGAAGAGAAGCTCGCGGAGCCAGTTGTGCGGGGTCTGGGTCAGGGAGTCCAGAATCGGGTGCAGGAGAAGCTCTCCGAAGTTGTAGATCGTGTCTGATACCAAGGCCGCTACGCTGAGGTTGTAGGCGCGCGATGCGCGCTCGGTCTCGGTGAGTTCTTGCAGGTCAATGCAGGCGAGGTAGAGGAGGGCGTTTTTGTAGAAGGAGGCGAATTCTTGCTTGGCCTGTTGGAGAAAGGTGTTAGCTTTGATTTGAGTGGTCATACCCGGCTTGGGACGGGATGCTCCAAATCACGTACATGGTAGTAGTCCGCGTTCACTTTGTAGAATGATGCGTGCACAACGGTCTCGACCGAGTCGAACGTGTCTAGCACCCGCTGGCAGGTGGCCAGGTCTGTCTGTGCTCCGTCCAGATCCTTCAGCGACAGCTTGACGTTGGCGACGTCAGCAAGTGCGTAGACATATGCATCCTGTGTGTCGGGCGTATCGGTCTTGCTAGCGAGGGATGTGAGGAAAGCCAGTCGTTCTTGGTCATCTAGAGGGAGATGGTTAGCCTGTATCCAACGCAACCGAATGCTCATCAGGGTAGTTTTCGGAGCTTCCAGTCTAGACTGTGGACCACCAACCTGTGCATTCTGTAGCTGCCATCAATCCCAGCGACACAAACTTGAGCTGGTTGACCCGGTCGGCGAAACTGAGCACGAATGTCTTAAACAGGGCTAAGCGATGCGGAGCACTCTCTGGCATGCGGAAAAACTCGACCAACGAGTCTGTGAGCTGGTGCCATAGTTTTCGCTCCCAATAATCTTCAAAGGTGAGGAAGTAGGGTTGTGTCTCTGGGCTTCCTTGTGCTTGCTGCTCGAGCAAGAAGTCGGGGATCTTGGACTCCATGGTGGAGATCTGGGTGCTGTTTAAGTTGAAGTCACTGACAGAGGACGGAGATGCTGAAGTAAGAGAGGAAGGTAGCCCTGGAGGTAAAGTTGGAATTGGAGGTGTTGATGGTTGATGCGGACTGCAAGAGAGCTGATATGATGTCCTCACGTCGGCAGTTTGGGGAGCTCTCGTTCACCGCCTTGGCTTCTACGGTCTTCGATACTTTGCTGTTTCAACGTCAGTTCTCTGCTTTGATTTTGACGATCTTTGATATTATCTAGTTATATGGGCACGAGCAGAAGGCGATAAATAGTGTGGCGCTCAGTATCGTACCTGCATATATGCTTCTTCGTTAGACCTTTCACTGCGTATCCTACAATGTATATATATCCATGCGCCAACCGGATATCTCCTTCGCTTAGGTCCCCTGTACAATTAATCGTCCATTCCACAGAAAATCTGTCTTCCGGTTTGTTCTACCTGCTTCTTTTCTCTCACACAACACCTGTTTTCACTACCATTAAACATGGCCGGCCGAAATGCAACCATTTCGGCTACCAGGGAGTAATTAGGGCCCAAAACCGAGTGAGTATAACGGCACCCGCTTGCTGCACACCCGAAAAGAATGATTGGCTTCCAAGGTTACCTACATATGTACATACGTAGGTAATGTATGAAGATACCTAAGCCATGCGCAAGAAGAACTGCTGGTTTTTACCCTTGTTACCGCGCCAAGTCAGGACTGGGGTGTCATCTGCAGTTTGGGACCCTTGAATGTCCAAAACCTGACCCGGGTTACCAACACTCTCAATGCTATCGAAAACAGTCAGAAAAACATTGGAAAATAAGATTGAAGGCTTAGGGGGCAGACCTGTAAGCTCCACTTCTATCCCGCACCGGTATGATCTTCCATCTCGCGTCTGGGTTCATCGGGCTTGTCCAGTTCAAGTGAACGTTGTCATTTCCCCCTTTAGAAAATGAATTAGTAAAGTCATCTGTATTGCTAGTTCAAGAAAGAATAACATACCCCTTGTTGCAGTCATATAGAGACCTTTTTTCTGGTGAAGAATCAAGTATTCATCGTTCCCAGCAGCTGCAATAACGTACTGCTGGTAGTACTCGCCATATTTACCATTCGTGAGATCGGCCCTGGCTATGTTCAGCATACGGGCTAAATATCTACATAGGTAAATATATCCTCACTCACCAGGTACCAACTCGTTTTCCTTCCTCGTCCCCTCCCCAAATGTTCAGCACTTTGTCACTGTGCCGAGCCCAGATCTTGTAGTTACCGGGGCCAGTAAAGTCACTCATGATGATCAAATTGAGATAGAAGGACTTGTGAAGAATGGAAGTGTGAAGGAATTGTTGATGATCAGAAAGTCAAGGAAAGCATCGCATTTATATGTTGAAATGGGTAGTTACTTTGCCTCAGATTTCGTTGCTCCCCCTACACCGCATGATGCACATGAGATACGTCAACTAATAAGTGGCCAGAAGATAGATCATGGCTGGCTACTCGATTCGAGTGATGTAGGATAGTCTGTGCGTGCACACATGTATGTGTTAACTTCAACGTTGAATAATAAGAGGAAACCATGTAGAGGACCTAATCCTACGGGTGCCGAACTGGCCGCTGCCGGTCTTTGTCTCACCTTGGCCATCTGGTTCCTAACGAGGATGGTGATGATTCAGTTTATTCAATGTACCACTGCTATGCGGTGCTGTCAGGCCAGCCGAGAGCTGGTCCTGCCCTGGGATTTACGGCAAGTTGGTTAACAAAAAGCTGTAGGCTGTTGTTTGCATAGTTTATTTTTTTTTATTTTATGATGCTTCGTCGTGGCTAGCTGATCGAGTGACGATTTTCACCGTGCAGAGTATATGTTGGTGGTTCAACTATTGCCATTCTGCAGCTCTGAACGGCACACGCTCTCACCGACCCTTGTCTATTACACTCTGATAATGATAGGAGCTAATTCAGGTAGTCCAATTGATAGCAGCTTTTCTCCGTTCTCATAATACATGGATGTGATACTTGTGGCCTACACCGCAAGTGGATTGTATACACTTGTATACACGGGATAGATATAGACTCATATCCGGTGCCCAAGTGTTCTGAGCACCCTACAACTACGGACGGCACGGCCCGTGTGACTGCGGACGTGAATTCAAATGTACCGGGTGTCCATGCTTGCAGAACAAATCGTCAATCAGCGGTGTGATCTTTTTTGTTACACGTTTACCTTTCAGCCAGCCTCAACGCTAGGCTATGAAGATCTTCAATGAACAAAAGAGAATTAGCCTAGGTCATATAAAAATGTCCTGTCACAGTGCTGACCGCTCGCTATCGCTACGGCCTCTCTCTTGGCTGACGTTCGTGGTATGGAGTGAAGTGAGGGGCGACCTTCAGCTGCAGAACCTTTACTAGACAGGTGCCAGAAGGTAGTATAAGAGTATCAGGTTGCAACTATCGGGCATAACAGACAGGGAGACACTGTCGTTGGACCTCGTTGCGTAGTAACTGCTATAGTATTTAGGAGTTGGAGGGTATTGCGAGTCATGTTCCCATACTTCGGCCTCGGATGGGTTGATATGTGGTGATCTCTGTCATATCTATGCACAACGGCAGGTCTGGAAAAGTCTCACTAAGAAGCCCAGATATCTCTAGGAAGGTACGAAGAAGAGTGTTTGTCAGTACTAGAACAGCCATTAATGTATGATTGATCAAATAAACGGCTTCCCCGCCTAGCCCTAATTGGAGACCATGACACAACTTGGAACAGTCGTCCGATTGGGTAAAACCAATAGGCGTCTGAAGGAACTTGTGATTATTAGACCTTGTACTTAGTTGCACGAAGGCCTCAAACCTCACATTGCTCCACGTCCAAGCAACTCTCCTGTCGTGTTGCGTTATGTTAACTACGGCACTACAATACTAAAACGAAAGATATAAGGACGCCCCAAAGGGAAAAGGTATTTTGTATTTTTGTCAAACCCCGACCACACCCCAGCTAGGAACATGGAATCATAGATGCTAACGAAAAGCGACACATTTATTCGTCGACGGTGGTGGTGTGGAGACCCTTGGGGTTCTTGACGTTGACGGCCTGGACGTGGGAGTAGAGACGCTCCTTGGCGTTCTCCTCGTCGTTACGCTTGCGGGAGATGCGGACACGGAGACGGAAGGGAACGCCCTTGATACCGGCTTCCCAGACCTTCTTGTTCAGCTGGGGGTCGACGCGGACATCCTTGGTGCCCTATTTGCGAGTTGAGCATATTAGCGGACTGATTTCCCATTGGATCAGGGAAAGAGCGTTGCTCAAACTTACCATAGCCTGCTCGGCGAAGGCGCGGATCTCCTTGATGGCCTTAGGAGCACGCTTCTTGAAGCTGACGCCGTGGCACTATAATTCCGGAAAAGAAGTTACAATCAGTCTTCCGCCCGAATGCCATCTGCTAGAGAAAACTCTGCGCGATGAATGTTTCTGGTCTTTCGGCCATAGTGGACTTCATAAAACTAATTCTTCTTTTGTGTTCCGGGTGCGGATATGTGTGGATGCGAGCGAAGACTTTTTCAAGATCTCCTCTCGGCTGTCTCGCGGAGTAGACAAACAGACAAAAAGATGCCATGTCCTACCTGCAGATTTCTCCACAGGTCATGGTGAGGATGGTAGCGTGGCATAAAGGGGGATTGGTTTCCCATTCCACCCTCGACGCACACACACACCAACCCACACCACACACATTCTTTTCCGTAACAAATTCCATTTTTCAGGAAAAGTTTCTTGTTCTCTGTCCATTATATGCCTCCAGAACTGAATCGTATTCGAATCGTCGCAGGTAGACTGGGAAAAGGATAGTGTTCAACATACTCGCTTGTGCAGGTTGATGGTGTACTCGCGAGACACCACATCGGCGATGGCCGAGCGCTTGTTGCCGGTCTTGACGTTGGACATCTCTGTGGAGAAGGTTAGAGAGGGATTTCGGAGTGGTGATTGAGTAGACTAACTGAAGGGGTGGTCGACGGTGGGCGGAAGTGATCGATTGTCGGAAGAAGAAGTTCGTCGATTTTCGTGTGAAATTCAGTGTGGTCTCGCTTGCCTGTGTGGAGTCTGATTGGGTGGAGTGGGGCTATATCCCAACCAATGATAATTCGGCTGTGGGTATTTATGCCTCAGGCAACATCACTCTATTCAGCTAATCAAAGAATTCATACCGACTTCCAACGATGTGGTGAATATTCAGGTGGTTTAAACCATGTCTAGATAAATTGATATAATATCTAACAAAGCTACCTCACAGTCTCCGCAAACTCCCCCGCTTTATTTCTGGCTTGCGCTAACATCAGGGTAAAGGTCAAATCGTCGCTGGGTGGAGATAGGAATCCCATTGCGAATATTCGTAATCGCATCATTATTCAAGTCAGCGTAAATAATAGTCTCCTTCTCTTCAGCTTCAGAGAGAATATTTGCGCTAGGGTCAGCGACCAAGCTGTGACCATAGGCGTGGTAGGCAGCACCCAGGTCACGCGCCGGGCTGCAGAGTGCCACATATGACTGGTTATCAACAGCTCTGGCACGAGCAAGGAGCGACCAATGCAGAGGACCAGTGGTGGTGTTGAAGGCTCCCGGGTAGACGAGGAGGAAAGCACCCTGGCGCGTGGCGATCATCGCTGCCTCTGGGAAACGAATATCGTAGCAGATGGCCAGACCGATCTTTCCGTACTCCGGGAGGTCAAGGACTGTCAACTGGTTGCCAGGTGAAAGTACATCACTCTCCTTGAACTGGATCTTGCCCGGGATATCGATGTCGAACAGATGTGTCTTTCGGTGAGTGCCGATTAAGGCGCCCGTCGGCGAGAAGACCAACGAGGTATTATAGTATTTCTTCGTAGACGGCTCCAGCTCGGGGATGCTTCCGCCGACAAGGTATGCGTTCGCCTCCACGGCGATGGCCGACAAGGCGTGGAAGGAGGGCGATTGTTCAATCGTGGGAGGGGAGGGAAGTAGGGTCTCGGCGTATTTGGGGAAGAAATTCGTGCCATAGGGTGAGTTGAAGCACTCGGGAAGGACGATCAATCCTGCGCCAGCCTTTGCAGCTTCAAGGACTTTGCTCCGAGCATGAGAGAGGTTCACGGACTTGTCCGCTCCTAGATGGTTCGGTCAGTTTGGGTAATATGGGCAGGTGTAGGCATTCGAACCTGTTGCGAGCTGGACAAGAGCCAGTTTGAGGGGCTTTTTCAAAAATGTAGCCATGGTAGCCATGTTGGGAATATGTGGAAGAAGAGATGAGGAGGACTAGAATGATATATCGGAGTTGCGAATTGCGGGGACGGCCATATCGCCGATAAGCAGGGTAACATGACCGAGGTCGGTCAAATTGTTCATACTCGAGGTTTTTATCGTGAGTTCTTCTTTCCAGATAATTTAGTGTAGATAAATATAATTTTTTGCTCTAGCCTCAAATAGGAACAATTCCTCCGAATTAGACATTCGGAGATGGTGTTATAGCTACATAATATACCAGGTACAGATATATGTAGTTAATTAATATCTACAAATCGGCACCTTGTCTATATAAACACTTTCTATAGGGATACTGAGTATTGCTCTTCTCTGTATATTTAGGTGATTTCTGGAATCAGTAAGGTTCTAAGGGTGCGATCTGGCCGTAGCCAAGCCATTCAACCTTCGAGAAGACTATCACTTAACCACGGATATCCGTTATCCTCTTTTAGAGGCAACTACCTAGGTAATAATACGTACCTTGGCGGCCGTCTTGAGATCTGACTTTACCGGGAAAATGGAGAGACGAACTGTCTAGACTTGCTCAGCCTCGATTCCATGCCACGCCTGACCAGCTATTTGCTCTAAGGTGGCGCAATATCTTTATATCTCTGGATGTCTTAAATCCACCTGGGCATGGGTTAAAGCTTGAAATAAGGTTAATCTTTTTTAAAGTAGTACCAAGCTTGAAGTTTAGAACACTTACAAGTTCATATAAAGTCAAAACATCGATCTGGTTCCGCTTTCATCCATATGGTCTTAAAACAAGGAAACCGTCATATTGTTGGTGAATCAACTTGAGAGTTTGTTTCACTGTATTGTCTTCTACAATCGGGAAACTTACGACCTTCCAGCATGTCAAAACGCACATCTCTTTCTTTGGTTGTCCTATACTTCTCAGTTCTTCCACGCTTCAGTGAAACAGTCGTATTGCATTAAGCTTCATGATATCACGAAGCATTTAATGATGGAATATGAAAGACGTAGGGTGGCGGTTTATCGACTGCTCTGGCTATTCGCTATTCTATAAAGGAAGCGTGGTCGACTACAATCTTTTAAGTGATTCACGGAGACATCTCGGTGCTTAGAAACCATTAAAGACTGGAAGTCAAATCGAGTCACATCTTTTTGAAGACCTTTATTTACCACGATCTACTATAAGTATGCATTTCAACACATTTCTTACTCTTTCCCTGGCAGCTTCTGCGGCTGTCTCTGCCTCCCCAGCTTCTGACCTGGAGGCACGTGACAAGATTCAGTGCAAAAACAATCAAAAGGCAGTTTGCAAGGTCAAGGATGTGACTATTTTCGCTATCATATCCGACCTTGATGCCTTGAACTGCATCAATGTCTTGAATGGAAACCAAGTTTGTGTTGACCTTTGAGGATACAACGTGAGTGACCAATTATGCCCCTATGTTCTTTATAGCACCCAACTGAGACCTACAAGTTTCAATCCTACCTATTGTGCTTTTCGGGACTGTTGTGCAGCTGGTCATACATAGGGTTGACTTGCGAGCAGTTTAGCTCGTATTTGAATGTCGTGCTACGAAGAGCCTATGGGGATGCTATCTGGAATCTAATTGCTACTTTAATTCATCAACAATATGTGCTACTTTAATTAAAAGTATGGGTTTAAGCTTCTGCGATCAGTTTCCAACGTACCCAAGGAAAACCCTTGGAAGTCAATCAAATGACCACCACTATATGTATTCCTCACTATGCGTTATTCCTCATAGTACAATTAACTATGCGAATTAACTAACGATAAAAGACAGGAAGCTGGCACGGATCTGCCCCATGGCGGCGGAATCATGAATAAGTCTGCACATGCCTTGCATACGTACGGGCGTTTCAGGAAGCTGGGTATAGTCGATAAGATGATTTTGATGGCAAGACAAGAAAGACAATTACGATGACAAAAATATTACCAAAATAGCCAGAATCGTCACGGTGCAAGCCGTTATCTATACACGTGGCTGCCACGATACTCTTTTGGGACCCCGATGTCCCAGCCAAGATCCACACCAGAAGGATATAACACCTACCTCCTTCAACTCTTCAAGCTACAAAAACATATCAATCTCATTCATCATGCCCGACACTCTCCCATTCTCAATTTCCAGACTGAAGGAATGTGTAGCGACAGTCCTCCAGTGCTCTCCTGCCTCCATATCCCTGACTCGGCAACCCACCATTGAAGGCGATGACCACATGATTTTCCTCATCGACTCCAAACCCGACTACATTATCCGAGTCACCAAGCCGCGCGAAGATGGTTCTCGCTCTTACAATGGCCATGAGATGCAGGCTCGTGACATCGCATTGCGCGGACTTGTCCAAGATGAGTACCGGGCTCGCGGTCTAGATGAACGTATCATCCCACGCTCCATCGGGAGCTGGCAGCTGAGCGATGATGGGGACTATGCAGCTTCGCTCGAAACCAAGCTCCAAGGGTTGGGGTTGCACCGCGCTCCTGCTTCTGAATTGACTGTGCAAGGACTGGGTGGTTTTCTTTCTATGTTGAAGTGTGTCAACATAGAAGGATTAGAAGAAAGACTGGGGGTAAAAATCCCTTTGATTTCATTCCCCAACTTGAAGTTACTCAGAGAGTCTGCGATCGAAGCATGGACAAGGCTGGTGGAGCGTGGCCAGGTGATTGCGAAGGATATTGGAAACCAAAGCCCCATAAACGGGTTACTGGAGAGAAAAACCACCCTGCTGGAGAAGATACAGCACCTGTCTCCAGAATACCGCCCAGCACTGGTTCACAACGACATTAAAGGCGAACATATCCTCATTTGTCCCCAAAGTGGCCGGATAACTGGGATCCTTGATTGGGCAGATGCTGGCATTGGGAACGCTGCTGTTGATATCGCTGGGTTAGTGCTGACTGTCGGAAGCAATATTGCAAAAGAAACTGCTAGGGAAGTGGGATATGGAGAGAATCAGATCTTGCAAGGAGTGCTCCAAGCGCGATGTGAATGTGTCTTGAGGTTGGATGATCGCTTGAACGGGGATGATAGGATGACTCCTGTGGATTTGTTGCGAGATCAGCTTTTTCTATCGCTAAAGGACTGAAACTTGCAGAGCGCTCGCAACTCCCAGGAATAGAGAGTGTGATCCTGGAGACGGGATATACGGCCAGTGTTGTCACAAAAGTGGCTAGGAGTTCAAGATTTCCTGGGGTATTACAGCCAGTCCCTAGGCCCTTTGAACACATTTAGCCAAGTGGTTGGGGGTCTGTAAGTACAACTAATTTGAGACTGCATAGACGACCTGGCTTATTTCCAATGTATACCATGGAGCCTGACATTTCTCAAGACAGGAGACAATTCTCTATGGCAGTAAGATATGGTTCTCGAGGATCTTTCTGCGTTGTATGATCCGTCCATTGACGATGGGCATGCGGCCCATCAAATGCATGGCAAAAGAGATAACGTCACCATTATCGTGGCTTAATGTCAGTCCATATCATGCAGGTGAATTGCAATGGCAAAAAAGATGGCCGCCCGGCTTTTTCAACGAGCATCGATGACCCTCGTCGGCAACTCCTTCGTGTTGAACTGACGACAGTGGGTTCAAATCAGTTGAAATAACAACACACCTGCTGTGCGCCAGTACCCTGTCGTTGGAAGCCTGGAACATCCATCTTCGATGGGAAAGGATGCGTTTGGGTTAGACTCTATGCGTACCTATGTAGGTAGGCGATCAAGAGCAAGAGAGAGCAAGGTATTGTAGCCAAACATAGACCCCGCCTAGGCTTTTCCCGAGTCGAGGGATGACCGCAAGGCTATATTGGTGATCTCTATATACAGATGACCTGTTCGCTTTTGTTCAGCATTGTTCACCATTTCAGAAATTCCATCTTGCCATCACAGCAATCCCTTGTTCCTGTCTCCTCATTCTGTTTTGATACTGTGGGAATGATCTGTTGTAGACAGGATGACACGACACGTATGCACATGTAGTCAGCCTCCTTGTGCTTGCCGGGCTTCATTTGCCGTTGTTGAAGCGCATAATGGTTGGTCACTTCGTAATGAAGAGTGCTTCTGTTACGACTATTGTGTTAGCATGTCAATTGCTGCCTTGGGCAGAACTCACCATACGAAGAATGAGTGAAAAGACCATTGCTTGTGGGTTTGTCCTAGCTTCCCCCAACAGGCATGAACCTTGAAGAGGTACTGGTCGCCAGCACTGCGCAGAAGTGCAAACCCATCGCTGGCGCACCACCCCCGAAGGGGCGGTGCCCAAGGAGACTTGCGTCTCCTTGGGATGTGGGTGGAGGAAACAAAGGTGTGACCAGAAGTTGGGCTATCCAGGGCTGCCAAGTTCGACCACACCAGCAAAGGAAAGCAAAAGCAAGCAAAAGCAAGCAAGCACCCACCAAAGCAAATACAACCACAGCCAACACTACCACTTAAGTCTCAGGGTCTTGACGAGCAGGATAAGAAGCCTGGCAAGCAATATCCGGGACTTTCCCCCCAGTGGAAGAGATGGCATCAATCTGCCTTTGTAAGTTGTCACGCAAGGCATCCATAGATTCCTGCGTGACCCGAGCTTCCGATCTCATTGAGTTGATGTCAGCTTCCAGGCCCCGGAGGGTAGGAAAGACTTCATCGGAGAGGGAGCGCTCGGTGTCAGCGGCGGTGGGGGTTGGGGACTTTTTTGAATACGCATCGAGAGCACGGTCAACTAATATCCCGGCAATGGCAGCGATCAAAGGACCGAACCAAGTGCCTAGGGATGTGGCCAGCTCAACTTGAGCAGTACTCGAACAATTTTGGTCCGACATAGATCTATCGTCAACGAAGTACACAAGTGTGTGGGTCAACAATTTAGAACTAGGGCGGGCAGAGAAGAAAGAAAGAAGAGAGGAGAGAAGAGAGGAGGGAAGAGGGGAGTCTTTTATGGGAGTTGGCTTTTCCCATTGGGAAGTCGCAGCAACAGGGAAGGAGCGAATGTGGGTAAACCCAGAGTACCAATGCTTTCTTCAGAGAATGATACAACGAGAAGAACTTGTCTTTGCTTCTCCGTGCAATATGTAGAATCCCAAGCGCATTGGAGTCATCAATTTTTGGTATGTCTTCCCTTGTAGCAAAGAGATGTTTCGCCAATACATTTCATCTTCGGACAATGCATTCGAAGAGTTAGCCTGAACAGAGTCCTTCTCGAACCGCTGGCGGGAGTCCACTATTTCATGATTTGGCGAATTCAGCAGTAGTTCAATACCAAAGCGACACCTCCACTGAGCATCATTTGGGCTCAGCCCAGGTCCTAAGTCAATCCAGCGGGTCAGAGTGAGGCTTGCATTGTTTTCATCTAGGGTTCGCATCTCTAACTTCCAAGAGGTATTGCATTTATCACAACTCCCTTGGTCGGCCGGTTTTATTGGGTTTGTTTTGGAGCAATAACGCTCAATCTGGGAGGTAAAGATGTCGATAAATCCCGGTTTATGAGTGTGAATATGCCTACAGATCTCCACGAGTCCATTTTCGGGGCACGGCCACATCCGTGGTACGTTCTGTCGTGCTACTACCGCTATCTCTTGCGTCCTCAAGCATAGGCCCGGAGGTGTAGAGCAAATTCGAGCCTCGGCAGAGAAAAGTGTCATCAGAACGTCTTTTTGGGGATCCTTTTCTGATATATTGTTGACGGGGGGTTGCAACCAGAGGGGGGGCTTTGGCTTTCATATGATGACGTGCTACCTCCGTGTAGAGCATTGACTCAACGGGAATTCCAAAACGCGGTCCATGGTAAAACCTTCTCATAGCAAGCTGAAGATGAACGAAGCGGAAATGGTAAAAGGTATAGGATGGGTAGAAGCAGAGGGGTAGACGTGTTTGAAGGCACTGGTCTTTCATCTCTAAGCCATCTGAGCAACCGATATGAAAGTAGCCTGGTAGCCGAGTGTTTTTCCATAAATGAAGTCGGAGGCAGATGAAGCAGAGATAGTACTGCGGTAGGTCGCGAGAAAGCCGAGATAGTAGCTTGATGCGTGCGTCATCGGTGGGGTTTCCGTTGCGGCCATTTGTATTTGTGAAGTCGCGAAAAGCAGTGCCAGCGAGTGAAGACAGCAGACGATGGTTGCCTAGTGCCAGACAAGCAAGGTCAACTAGTGATAAATGCTCAGAGATCATCCACAACAGCTCAAGTGGAAGGTCGGTCAAGGCTGCTGGGTCTCGCGTGGTGACCATCCTGGTTGCGAAAGGCATCTACCCCTGGCTATCGCCTAAACTGATATCTGAGATGTCGGAGTGATCGGCTCAATATAGAAGAAAAGTAATAATCCTGACGGAGGCAAAAGAAGCAAAAGGGATCACTGGTGTCTGGAGAAAAAAGGTTGGATGAGGAAGAGAAGAGAAGAGAAGAGAAGAGAAGAGAAGAGAAAAAAGGAAAGTCAAATGTAGGCCGCTATTACCCTAACTACATATATGTATGTAATTGACGGAGGTCGGGAGTGAATTGCCTTTTCAATACATCACCACCTCCCTTCCAGCTCCTAGGATCGGGATGATTTGACCTGACTACGCAAATGATGCCTTAGAGAGATTCTCTGTAAAGCGGTAAAGGTTATCCTTCAGAGAATACCTGTCTTATCTACCCAATTTCCCTAGATGGCCTCACTTCTACAATCTACACGTCTATATGACGACCTGATTCTTTCCGTCTGCCTTTTTGCTGAACCCCACTATGTCCTGCCCCTCAGTAAATCCATGACAGGGTAGGAGCGTTCAATTTGAACAAATTTAAGCATCGAAATAGCAAATGGCTGTTTTCTCGCTTGTGAAAGGCTCAAAGCCCCCATCGTCATGGCCACATTTGTCCGACTTCGCCGTGAAGCTCTCGCCTTTGTACCCGAAATCCAGGTGACAGTTGCCCGGGTCATTGTACACATGGACAATCAGGGACCCCCCCTCGAATGCGTCGTCGTTGAAGGTACACTCCGCGATTGCCGGGTGACCGTCTTGCTCGTGACATTCATCTGGTGAGCGAAGCGATCCATCCGCGACAGCTAATTTAAGCTCGTCGTTGTGTGTGTAATCGCTCGGTCCTCCCCTGGCTTTGGTTTTGATTCAATATTAGCCATCAATACATAAGCAAATAAAGG
Organism: Penicillium rubens; assembly: GCF_028828025.1. Classification (NCBI taxonomy): domain Eukaryota; kingdom Fungi; phylum Ascomycota; class Eurotiomycetes; order Eurotiales; family Aspergillaceae; genus Penicillium; species Penicillium rubens. The sequence continues at coordinate 9,520,010 of NW_026890600.1, forward strand.
GTGGTAGAAATTGTACCTGCTCCTGGATACATCGAGTTTGTGCACTTGAAGGCCACCTTGTAAGCCCCGTCAGTGTTGTCGGGGGGTGCGTCTCGCTTCGTGATGAGGGAAAGAACAGAGGTGCTGCCCAGGGCAACAAGGAGCATGAAATTGTTAAGCAACATGGCTGTTATGAGGCGATTCCCTGTAAAAGAAGATAAAAATGGCTAGAGTGATTTTGAACAGATAGAAATATGGGGGATCGGGGGGCCTTTATATAGTTTAGACCGGGGTTCACGAAGCCCACCGAGACGTCATATTATGCTTCTCCAAATATCAGTCGTTCTCCAGAAAGCATGAGTTCAGGTGATCGTCAGGCGAGGCAAGGTGTGCTTGGTCGTGCAGGAAGCAGGTTGGCCCAATACTTCAAAAGGTATTGATTGTCGATAGCAACTTTTCCCCAGTGTTTCTGTCAGCCTTGGTGGAGACGCGTGTCCCTGGAGGTGCAACATAACATCATGTGTCTTAGCAAGCGCGGGAATTCTGCGGCGACCCATAATTTATAAGAGGCTTGGTATGACCGAGGCCACTTGTCAGGGTGCGTACACGATGCCCTGCTCCACTATGTACCAGTCAGGATTCCACGCCCGAGGCGGAGTGATGGACCTTGTTGGATATGATGTAGGTAATGGGAGAGCATTGTGAACTGTAGCTGAAGTCATTGAGTTTGTCGATTTCTGTAGAGGGGGCCTGAAAAGACCAATTCGATGCTTCAATTTTCCGTTCATAGCATCTGTTCCTTCAACAGTGTCGCGAAGGGCCCCTCAGTGTACAGGTATACAGGTCGTTGTTGTATGAGTGAAACAACGAAGCTCGAGGCGATATTCAGGTGAGTTGCCCTTTCCAGTAGGTCTAGTTATATTATGTGGAACCCACAAGGCTGTGTGGACACGCAAGGCTGGCCAATATCCTCGGGACTAAATCATTCAAAAGGCCCGAATCTTTTATTGCCGGGAGCCTAAGTTGGTAGAAAAGATAGTCGCTGCAAACTCCGACATGAGAATTACCCGATTGGGAAATTAGCATCGGGAGACATACAGTCCGACACAGCCCTCTCTATTCAGCCTCAGTGGAACCAGAAAATATCGTCTCCTCCTACCAAAAAAGCGGACTAGCCTCTGACCATGTGTACGGCCTGGTGCCTGGTTTCATCTATTCCTATCGGACGTTGTCCGTGAAGCGTAACATCTCGGGAAAGTATAAGTACTTAACCGATCCATCTCTGTATTATCATCATCAACAAGAAAATCAAAGAAATCGACTCAGTCAACCAACCGTTCAACTTCCCCAAAATGAAGCAATCCACCATTCTCGCCCTAATCCCGTTCTTGGCCGGGGTCAACTCCCTCACCACACACCAGAAGCCTGCCCGCTTCGACGTCATGGCCGTTAGCGACGGACCTGTCCAGTACCGTGCACTTGCTACCTCGGCCACTTTCTTCTGGCTGGGCAAAGGCGACGGATGGACAGATTCACACTGTCCTCCCAACGTCGAGAAGGCCGGCCGTTGCCCTCCTGGCAAGGACACTATTCTCAAGGACGCCCACACTTTGGTAACTTACTCGCCCCCTTCCTCAGCTCCATTAAATACGTTCCTAACAGTAATAGGACACCGTCGTACCAGGCCAGATTATCTATGTCGATTCTAATTATGCCGTCAGAGCCAGCGGCCCCAATTCCACCCACATTGATTCCGGCAGCAAGACAGGCGGATTCAAGTACGTCCCTGGCGATCGATATGGACAGTGGGAGTACCAGGGTGACGGCTTTGATGGCCTCCTTGCCTGTCCCTACAACAATGGCATTTACCAGGTCTTCGTCAATAGTCCGGACGTGAAACCCCGTCAGGGAGTGAAGTCGGATACCTGTGTGCCTTTCACGGCTGGGGCTTTTGAGTACCGTCTGCCTGCTAATGCTACTGCTGCTGCCTGGGAGTACTAAGCGTGTATAAGTTGGGTTGAGTCTGATAAACTGTGTGCGTTCATCAGATCCGGACACTTCGACTTGGGTATTCTGCATCCTTGTGTCAAATTTCCATTCAAGTAGATAGAATTTGAGAGAGGGCCTGTTAGAATATGGTATATTGGGCCTTTACATTCGTTTATTCTCAGGTCCGAACCAGCAATTTTCGTTTGGGCTTCGTAATGAAACCATCGTTTGATTAGCTGTTGATCTTTGTTTTCTCTTAGAAACGGTCTTGTACATTTCCAAATCAATTCACTACATAAGCAGCTTGATATCCTTACAGGGGCTATGGTCATACCTTATAAGTCTGTCTTTTCCTAGATCAAGGTGCACATATGTTTTGAGCTTTGTGAGGAAGAAATAACAAAGGAATAATCTAATTTTCTTTTAAGGCTGTTGTAGTAGGCTAGTTGTCTGATACGCTAACCAGTTTGTCTAGCAGCGAATGCAATCAATAGCCGGTCAAGTTGAAGATGTCCAGGAAAGATAGGTCCAGTCACCCAATTTCCTGAAAAACTATTAACACCTGAAAGAAGATCCCATCGAGAGTACCATACCTGGGTCGAATTGAGTGTGCAATAGCAAATGCAACTCCCACAAGCACACAGATCCCACCAACAACAACATAAGCAATTCCGAAAAAGGGGTTCTTGCCCCCAAGCACAGTCCTAGTGGATATCAAAATTGCCTTGGTCCCCTCGTACTCAGTGACCCGAAACCCTGATAAATACTTAGCGGGCGACGTGCCAAATCTACGAGGGAAGCATACTGTCCTGTATATCCAACCTGTAAAACCCCTTGGGCATTGCGTCACGATCATTTCTTCTAGAGAGCTTGCTGAACGATGGCAAACCGGCCGGTCTCATCCAAACCATAAAGTCTTCATCTTCATGAAGATCAGGCATGTTCTCGTAAGTGTAGTTGAGGCCGTAACTGGCCCAGTTTGGTGGGGGCACAACCTCCCACGGCTTGTACTGCGTCTTTTTGATCAATTCCTTGTCACTCTCCCACGAGATTCCCTTCTTTGTCATGTTGTAGACAAATGTCCCCTCCCCTTGTAGATTCTGGGGCTGACCGATAGTGTCATTGAATTTGGAATTCGCAATTAGCCCGCAGGGATAGTAGGCCTTTTTTGTTGCATCGTCAACCGCGCAGGGCTCACATGTGCCGTTAGCCAATGTGGCGTTACGGACGGCTTTGCCCTTCAGTTGGTCCTGGTTAAACGACTGAACATATCTGCGATGGTTCTGATAGAAATTTGTAAGCCGATAATATAGATATACCGGTGGCCCCAGTGTCTCCGGGATATCAAAGAACAAAGAACATGTGGTGGTATTCGTCGCTGGGTCGTGTGTTCGCTGCCAGTGGGGATCTTGTCTGGTCTTTGACTTGAATGTCGTCTGTACATTATCGGGGATAGCTATAGATGAGTCCAGCGGCGCAGCCTTCCAACAATCCGAATAGTCGATCACGATCTCGCGAACCTTTCAAATGTTTAGTATTAGATGGGTCTGTTATCAAAGGGAGATCACATTCACCAAAGAATTCGCCCAGATGAGAACTCCGCCCATTGGGATCAATAAAACCCCGATGACCAAAAATATAGGAAGGACGTTTTTAGGAGTTAGAATTGGCCTGTCGGAGTGTCAGTAAATACATATGTAGTTTTCAGAGAAGCCTGAGTATCAAAAACTGACTGCCAGGCTTTCAGTCTCTGCTGCCGAAAAGCCGTGCCTATAGGATCGAGTTAAAAGGACAATTTGGACAACGGAGGTAAGGTGCTTACTTGCTGGTCTCTTCGACTCGGTGCTACTGTCTGCTTTTCTTGGCCGAACTTGATCGTCCGTTGGATAGCCAGTTGACTTAGCCTGAGCCATTTTGGAAGCTGCTTAGAGGCGAGAGATAGTTGGACTAGGGAGTCGAGAATGGGCGAAAGGGCAAAGTGAAGAAAGGCTATGGAGTACACGGCTCAGCAGCATATGATACTGATCGGCATAGAGGACGCGTGGGGGCTGGCCAGGTTGAAGGAAGTAATGATAGGGAAGCAATTAGTATCACTGCCCTCTTCGATTACTCGTAAGCACCAGGAAAAAAAAAAAAAAAAACCTGGCTTGGCAGATAAAAGCGACCTGGGCATTAGTCCAATTTCCGATCTCATGAAGCAATAAATCCACTGCGAGAATCGGCTTCTCAATGAACTCCGCCGCAAGGCTGTGCCCAGCGACGATCTTTACCAAGGCAGCACTGTGGGGCCGTTCGCATACAACCGACGCTGTGAGGCTCCGAATAATGGGAAAAATGCAGTACTAAAAACTTGAATAGCGTCAAAAGATCACTGACATGCTATAAACAAAGAACACAGGAAGTACACGCCAAATACACCAACAGCCACCCACTGGACCCATTCCCCGCCACCCCGAATATAGAGAAACATGAAGGCAGTGACGGCAATAAAGAAGATCGTCACGAAGACATGTGAGAATTGCACAAGGAAGCGTTTAGTCTCTCGGCTACCTCGTTCCATGGTCCCAATACCAGTCCCCATAAAGGAAAAAAGGATGCTGTTGTAGATGCTGAATATCAATACCAGTGGAATTGCGCCCCAGGGGTAAAAGGATATTTGCAAAAAGCCGAGTCCCACCAGGTCGTTGAACATTGACGCCTGAGCGAGACACCAGAGTGAGATGAAAACAACTGATAGGGTAAGCGTCAGAGCCGGCACATTCAGGGAACCCGACGCGTAATACAGTTCGTAGTCGGGATGATCGTTGACTTCGTGCGAGGTGCGGGTGAGATCTCGTGCAATTGGCGAAGGCAGCTCGTCGAGGTATTCGAGACTAGAGCGGTCCTGGTTCTGATCAAATGATAGGCAGCTTCTTTTGGTTTGCTGTGTGTCTTTCTTTTGTTTCTCGGATTCTGGGAATAGCCGGGATGCTTAGTTGTGCGGCTTTATTGCAACGACGTTGGGAACTTACCTGGATAAAGCAGCTCAATGGCCGTCACTAGAGGTATCGCAAGGAGAGCAACGGACATAACCTGACCAAAAGTCCATTTTGTGTCCTCCTTACTCGGTACGATAGCGGTTGTATTGAATAAACGCTCCACGCCCCAAATGAAACTGATCATGAGCCACCATACCTGGCTTCAATTTTAGATCGTTATCAACAAGACTTTGGTGAGAAGCTTACCTCAAAGAACATGGAGTTCCAGGTATCAGCGGATACTCGGGCAGTAAGAAAGAGTGCTAATAGAGGCCGATAAAGCAAGTACCTCTTCAAGCTTCGAGGGGAGCCCTGAACATCACACCAGTCGCAAACCACACGAAGGGGTATACGAAGTGAACGACTGATTCTCCGTCGAATGCTGTGATCAAGAAACTTCGAGAAGCTCTGATGAAGTTTGAAGACCCGACACACAAATCCGACAAATAACAATACGATGGATATAGACGTAGCAACGATAGTATGTTCGCTGTGAGAATGATAATTCAACCCTTCCCAATACATGGAGTGCGCATCATAATCAAGACGTGACATCGGTTTCAGATAACAGATTGCGTAGTCCTCGGGTGTGGGAGGACCGGCGCCTTCAGCAGAACGTCCCAGCTGCCACCTATAATTGACCGTGGGGAGAAAAGCGAAGAAGAGGAGAGCCACCAATACAAACATGCAAACAAGTCGCCAGGTGCGTTCGGCCGGTCGATTGTGTAGATAGTTCCGGAGAAGGGTTAGACACGAGAGATGGGTCAGACTGGAGAACCATGCCAGGTAGACTACTACCAGCCATTGGTAGCAGGAAATTCCACACTTGAGCTGTGCCGCACCGCTGATCATGATGGATATTCCGGTGAATATCTGGATGTCGCTCATGGCGAGGACACACTGTTGCGTTTGATTTTAGCATTGATCAAAAGGTCACAATATGGCCGTAACATACCTTGACCAGCGAGTCTTCAAAACGGGCATGGATCCTCAACCCACTACTATTTGTGCCAAATATCTTAGTCAATAGTCTCCGTGGACCCCGAAGCATCAGCTCGTCAATCGGATTCGGTCGTGGCTGTAGGGCCAAAAGGGGATCGATGTGCCCATCGCGAAAAGGGTCTAGACAAGGTTGGTAAGACAGAAGGTAGTAAAATACGATAGTCACCACTACCATGCCCGCAGTAACGGTGTACCCGATTAAGACCTTTAAAGATGAGCGATCCGTCAATTAGGTGACTTCATTGGCGACACTCACTCCGATCCCAGTAATATCGTCATCCTCATTGATTGTGGTCGGGTGGACCGAGCAATCGTAATTGCACATGTCGACCACAGATCTCTTGTGCCTTCTGCAGCAATTGAATCTGTAGTTGTCTTCTGCCTTGACTTACAATCATCGGTCGCTTGTGAGAGCCATATCTGTGTCAATTCTTCGATCTTCCGTGGCTCCTTGGTTGAATGGGATATTCGCGTCTCTTTCAAAACACGTTGTACGGGCGCGTTCCAGGAAAGGGGACGGAAGAAACATGATCACAGCCGAGTGCGCCATCCGATCGGCAGGGCGGCAGGGCGTAGCTGTGGGGGCCAAGAAGAGGCTCGCTGAGGATCTGCTGTGTTGTTGACCTCTTGTAGAATGGTTGTCCACCGGGTCATCAAACAGAGAGACTTTATTGCCACGCCCGTTTTGACGCCTGTACACTCTGAAGGGTCCTTGGACGATTATGCCAAGAACCGCTAACTGAAAGGTGTTGTATTGTAGAATACCGGATAATCGTATAAAATACGTTTGGAGCACATACATATAAGTTCGTTCGGTATTAAATACTTGTTTGTCTAGTACAGACACCTGCTATCTCCACGTCGGACTTGGAATATTTCCACTATTCCCTTCGAGTGTCCCCAAACCAAACACACTCAAGCATGGATTTGTGTACTTACTTACTCGTGGCGCAATCCTTCAGTTTGGGCCTAAACCAAGTGAATTACCGGAAAATCTTCAACTATACTTTGACTTACAACATATTTGAAGGAAGCGATGAAGGAGGACCCTCATAATCCGGTCCGCACACTGGAAGAGCGACGCACCTATCAGGCTGCACAAGATTCCACACCTTAAGATGCTACATCCGGCACTCTTCGATTTTGTCTGGCGAAGCATACCGTGGCTGCGCCTCCATAAATGGAGACATATTTCCAACGCCAGTTACCTCCGGGGATAAATTTATACAGGGATAGCCGTCAATCGCAGATCGAGACATTAAGCCCACACTCACAGACCATGTCCAGAATTTCAATATTGGAGAGACACGGGTCTCGCCAAGAGGGCGGGTCAGATCGGCGATGCGGCTCAAACTCCTCGGATAGGGGCTACGGTAGGGAAGATTCCGCATTACAGGGAAAGCGGATTTGATTTTCAATGAAGGCTCACACGAAATAGAAGTGAGCGGCCTTCCAGTTTCTATACGCGGTCGCATCTATAACTATATATCTAGAGTCGATCCCCGTCTATCTCCCACAAGGTATAAGTACATAATGAAGTTAAAATTACAGCACCATAGCCCCGACCACAGCAGCCATCACGGCCACGACACCACCCACATTGGAGGCGGGGGTAGTGGCAGCATTGGGAGCGGACGAGCTGCTCGCCGCAGCAGAAGTAGAAGCATCGCTACCAGTGACCGAAGTAGACGAAGTGACCGTAGAAATCCTAGAGGGACCATCCGTGATCATGCTATCAGCAGGCTGAGTGCCAGACGGGGATGAAGAAGACGCGGAAGACGAGTCCAACGCCTCGGAAGTCTGCGTAGCGGAAGCGAGCACAGTGTCAGCGGTCGACGAAGCAGTCGATGCCACGGTGCTTGTAGAGGCAGCCTGTTTGCCATTGGGTCCCCAGCCCTCCAAGTAGTCGGAAGTAAGTGGTTCGGTCCCGCTGTATTCTGGACATCCCGGTTGGGTGGTACTTGGGGGTGCGCGGCCGCCGCCACAGTTGAGGATGGAGCAGATCTCGCCATTCTCTGGGACGTACCAGAGGTAGCTGGCGTAGTAGTGGTCGAAGATGACTTTTGAGGAGACGCAGCCTTCCAGGTCGGTGCGGGCTGCGGCGAGGCTGGTGAGGCTGGCGAGGCCTAGGAAAGAAAGAGCGACGTGTTTCATTTTGGATGAAGGGGAATTTAACGAGTGACTATTTTTGTGAGGGAATAAAATGGAAGGAGAACTGGAAAAGCCGAGAAGGCATAAGTTTCAGGCGCTAAGCGCTAAGGGCCTAAGGTTCGACTAGTTAAATTAATTTTACAAGATACGAGATATGTACGGAGTAGAAAATCAATAATCAATTCTTCATCCACGGAAATACAATGATGTAGACTCTATTACCTTCATAAAAAGAAAGAAAAGGGTAAAGGAAATTACCCGGGTTTGAGGCTGTATGGGAATCGAAGAGCTGGCTAAGGAGTATACAGACCTGGCAGATGCCACCATATTAGGAATCGATAGTGTTCAAGGAGGGATACAGTATAAAGCCTCAGACCTTCCTTTTAGAAATATGCCTTTCGTGTATATATAGAGTTATAGAGGAATTAAGAGAGGAAGAAGGGTTAATGTATAATGGAAAACAGCAGGCTCAAATGAATAGTCCATACATGTATGACGAGGTTCTGTAAGGATTGCATGGTTTTCTTATTAGATAGTCCTACTCAATATATCAACTTTGTCCAAGTCCAGGTCGATACACACACACACACACACACACAAAAAAGAGAAGAAAAAAAAGGAGACATCAGAAAGCAAAATGGTAGAGATGCAAGATATCAAAAACTATCTAATTTTTGATATGGTTCACAAGCTGGTAAAACTCCTGCAGTCTCTCTTTCTTCACTCGGACTGCCCAATGTGTGAGACCCCCAGTCTCGTTGGGCACCAGAAACTGAACACTGTTACTGGTGAGCTTGTAGTCGAACTCCTTCTTCAACAGAGTGTTCAAGGTGACATTTCCGCTCGGCTCGGCACGGGCGACGACGCGCGCACGTCCAGTGACAGGGTGCTTCAGAACGCGGACGGGACCGGTTCCTTTGGGCAACCAAGCGCTCTCAAGTTTGAAAACCTTGGATTTGTCTTCGAACAGGACAGTTTCTTCTTCCTCACCGCCGTTGCCCTTTGTAAGATCGAAAATTTCACCAGCTTCAATGTCCTCCTCTTCAGTGGTGGTGGAGGCAGGTTGAGTAGAAGGGGCCGAGGGAGTGGCCATCAAGGGCTGTGCAGAGGAATCGGTCGAAGCAGCTGGCAGGGGTGCACTCGGCTTGCCGCCGAAAATGTTTTGGGAGGTCGGCACGGGCCCACCGAAAAGGCTATGGGAGGACTTGGTCTTCTTTGCAGGGGAATCCTCATCGTTGTCACTTTCATCACCCGCCTTGCGTTTCGGTGAGGGCGGCTTGCCACCGAAAATGTTCTGCGAGGTCGGCACGGGTCCACCGAAAATGCTATGGGAGGACTTGGTCTTCTTTGCAGGGGAATCCTCGTCGCTGTCGCTTTCATCACCCGCCTTGCGCTTCGGCGAGGACGGCTTGAGCCCGCCGAAAATGTTCTGCGAGGCTGGGACCGGCTTACTGGACGCAGAAGAAAACACAGAGGAAGCACCGTTTGCTCCTTCAGGAGCGGAGGGAGTAGAAAAAGCAGGGAAGAGATCAGGGGTAGGATTAACTGTATCGGCAGAGTCAAGCTGTGAAGGGGTGGCAGATGCAGCAGGGGCGGTAGATGTAGCGGGCTCCTCAACGTTCTGTGGAGCAGGGTTATCATCTGCGAACTTGAAACCCACGCCGGGGACAAAGATGGGACGCTTGTTAGCTGCAGCTTCAATTTGAGCGCGCTTTTCGCGTTGGCGTTCCTCGTCTTTGCGCTCCCACTCCGCTTCATCCTCCTCATCGGAGTCAAACTCTTCAGCCTTTCTCTTGGCCTTTGCTTCAGCTATGGCCTTGTCCGACGCTGACTTGAATTGGGCAGCAAAATCGGCGCCAGTAGCCCCACTGCCAAACTTGGGAATTTCAAAGGCGGGGGCAGCAGCTGGGGGAGAAGGCTCAACAGGAGCAACAGAAACTGGAGCTGCCGCCGGGCCAGCAGTCGAGGTGGAGGGAGAGCCACCAGAAGTAGTGACTGGAGCAGGAGCCGGAGCGGAGAATGATTGGGCGAACTTAGACGAAGTAGTAGATCCACCAGAAGGCTTGTTGGAAGGTCCTGGGCGTGTGTCATCAGCACCAGGAGGTGCGAAGGAAGGAGGGGTCGGGATCCGAGGTGTTGCCACGCCATTTGGCACTTCCTTAGCGGCACCACGAGGTGAGGCGCCAGCTGGCGCTTCCTTGGCCGCATCGCGGGGAGGCGAGATGCCACCTGCCGCTTCCTTGGCCGCGTCGCGTTTTCTAAGGGCTGCACGTTTAGCCTCTTCTTCGGGGTTGATGGTCCCAATGGGGACACCGAGCTCACGGCGAAGTTCAGCATAAAGGATGAGGACTTCGTCAATATCATCAGTCATGGGGTTGCATTTAGCGACCTCACGCTTAAACGACTCAGTCAAGACGCCAATCTTCATGAGCAAATTGGCTCGCGCCCGAAGCTGGTCGCGATTAGGCTCATTGAAAAGTCGCTTAAGAGGCATACTGTCGAAATCTAGAGGTGGTTCAGGATAGTCAATTGATACAGGATGTCCAGTTCGTGGGAAAAGACTGTCAGGGTCTGAAGCAGTGAAAGTGTTGGAAACAGTAGAAGTTGTGGAGGAAGAGGGAAGAGAAGAAGAGGAAGAAGGGACAGGTAAATAAGACGAGCTTTTATCGTCGCGTGTAGACGCGAACGACACATGAGGTGTGGCAGTTTTTGTCGCGCCTTCCGTTTGAGGTTCATTCGACACCTTAGGCCCAGGGGTGAATGGGTGAGACAATGAGTTATTCAGAGCGATGTTATTGTCTCTATTGACCTCATTGTCCATATTCAGCTTATTGTTGTCAACTGCTGTGCCTGCACCAAAGAGGGATGTGCTCGGTGCCTGGGGCTTTGCAGCCTGCTCTGTCGGCTTCGGCGCGAATGGACTGCTAAACGCGTTCTGGCCTGACAGGTTCGCAAATGGATTGCTAAGTGTTGGCTGGGCTGTCTTCCCTTCTCCAATCTTCGACGGCGCAGGAGACGCCCCGAACATCGACCCGAATTGTGGGGTCTTTGCAGGTGCAGGAGTCTGCTCTTCACTTGTCACCTTCGGTGCAAAGACATTGTTTGCCGCTGATTGTTCCTTTCCAGCCACAGGTGTTCCAAACATGGGCTTGAACGGCTTGTCCTCGACTGGCTTTGCACCCGTACTCTCAGCAACCGGCTTTGGCGAGAACATATTGCCAAATGCTGATGAGGGAGTCTGTTCTTTCTCGGCCTCCGAAACTTTCGACACCGCAGGTGTACCAAACATGGACTTGAACGGCTGGTCCGCAACAGGCTTCGCAGCCGCGTTCTCAGCGGCCGGCTTCGGCGAGAACATATTGCCAAATGTTGGGGCAGGCGTCTGATCTTTTCCAGCCTCCGAGACTTTTGATGCTGCAGGTGTACCGAACATTGGCTTGAACGGCTGTGCGTCGGCAACCTTCCCAGCACTTTCGGTCCCAGTAACCTTCGGCGAGGACAAGGTACCAAATGAACTCGGCGCGGACAGGTTCGCAAACGGATTGCTCGCCTTCGGTTCTTCTTCCGTTGGCTTGGGCGCAAATATATTGCTAACAGGCACTGAGGGCTGAGAGCTGGGGGTTGACCCAAAAAGAGCACCAAAAGGCTTTGCCGGCTCTGCGGGCTTCGCAGGAGTTTGCTCCGCTGGTGTTGTCTTCGGGGCAAACAGGTTAGTGCTGCTGGTTGGAGCCTGCCCTGGCGGGTTCGCAAATGGATTGCTGGCTGTTGGTTGAGGCTTATCTCCATCCGAAGGCTTCGAGACGGCGGGTGTTGATCCGAAAAGTGGTTTGAAAGGCTGTGTCTCCGCAGGTTTTTCGACTGCTTTCTCAGGCGCAGTTACCTTTGGCGCAAATGGATTGCTGACAGTTGGTTGTGGTTTATCTCCATCCGAAGGCTTCGAAGCGGCCGGTGTTGATCCGAAAAGTGGTGTGAATGGCTGTGTCTCGGCGGGTTTTTCAACTGCTTTCTCAGGCGCAGTTATCTTTGGCGCAAATGGATTGCTGGCCGCGCCCTGCCCTGAAAGGTTCGAGAATGGATTGCCCAGTGCCGGCGGACCTGCTGCTGGCTTCGTTGAAAATATTGAAGCGCCCTTGGGCTTGGTATCGGGCGAAGTTTGCATGCTGTCATCAGCAGGCGAAGTCATATGTGCAGCAGACTGCCCAAACAGGGCGGGCTTTGCTGGAGTGCTTGTGTTCTGTTGTGCTCCGAATCCACCGAACGAGGGAGTGGACTGGTTTCCGGTATTGAATCCCCCGAAGCTGAATCCATTGGTACTCGACTGGGTATTTCCGCCAAATGAAGTCTCTACAGAAAAAGGATTGCTCGGCGGTGCAGATCCAAATGAGGTCGGGCCGGCGCCGAAGCTGAAGGACACCTGACCACCGGCCTGGCCGTTAGTGCCCGACGAGAACATTCCACCCTGGCTGGGCCCGGAGCTTGCCCCAGGGAAGCTCTGGCTCTGAGTCTGACCAAATGTGAACCCAGTCGACTGGGTAGGTGCTGGTGCCGCGGCCGGGGCCACGGATGCGAAAGGGTTAAATGAAGTTGCATCAGATGCGGCTCCACCGGTTGTGGGAGTTGCAGCCCGGCGTCTGCGGACATCCTTGATCCTAAAGGTTTGAAAGAAATCTTCGGTCAGTCCATGGTCATCCACCGCTATCTGAGTTATCGCTTACTTTCTGTTGGCTAACTGGGCCGCTGTCGCCCGATGAGGCTTGTCATCCGGGGTGCTGGCCATCCCGAAAACACCCTCATCTTCTTTGGAGCCTTGGGGGCCTTGAGCTCCGCGTTTCAACATATTGAGCCTATGAAAAACGCCGTTGCTTGTACGTTTGCAAGCTCGAACTGCGCGAAATGCCTCGTCTCCTTCGGAATCGATATGACCCGGTCTAAGGGCTTAAACCAAGCCTGACGCAAGACTGGATTTCGGTATGATGCCGTGATGAATTTCCTCACGTGCTCTAATCGAAGAGGGCAGGAGCATTCGGTGTGCGGCGAGGCTCTTTCCAACTCCACTCCGACTCGAAAAAGCAACAGCTTTGATGATAATGACCCTCACTTAGTTATTGTCAGCCGTGGAGAGAGCAAAACCCAATTTGTCTCTAACGTCTTTGATGGGGGTGTCCGGTGGTATTCGCGGTTCCGTGACACGTTCGCGATCCGTCGCGCAGGAAGCTGTCAGCACAACGAGAGAGCTTTCTAGTTGGGGGAAGAGAGCTCTGAGACAGATCCAGGATGTATTGCTGTCCCTGGTGATGGTTGTCTTCGAATTTCGATATGTCCCACGACGCAATGAAGGGAGTCACGACTTGTTATATTTTTTTTTTTGGCAGGAAGCATCCAAGGCGGAAAAGAATCGATCACGTGATACTTCTTGGCAGCCAAGGTCCATGCTCGGGACTTTCCAAGCTATTGTTTGCCCGCATTGGAGAAAGGGAAGAAAGGGATGATATGTTTGTCCGATTATCATCATTTCTTTATGCTGAACTTCCCTCACTTCTAGCAACAAAGTATGAAACACGGTAAAACGGAATATTTCTATGCTCAAATAGAAGCCCCGCTCATTTCATGATGTCGCCGACGTTGACCAACGGAAGAAAGATCCGTCTTAGTAACACTACAAGGTACACTGGACCCTGAAAACAATATAAATGACACTGGTGTGTGAAGCAGAGTCCTAATTTATAACAAAATGATTTTGGCCAGTGGATTCAAGCGCCTCACTGATGTGCTGAACCACCAAGTATGTATATATAAAGTGAGACTGTATGATGTATGTATGTGCACAGTCAATCTATCCGAGAACCCAAGGGGAACAGCTGGGTGGGCTGTACACCTTACGGACGACCGGAAGATCATACCGATGTAAGTCTACCATTTGAGTATTATGTTCAAGTCAAAGGTGCTCGAGTCCAGACAATGCTGTGACCTATAAGATGGAAGTACCCGGGTCTTCAGTTTCGTCTCCCCGCACTTAGGGCGTGTTGTTCCGTGGGTCTGCTGACCTTATTTCCATTTAAGTTAATCAGAGTTAGGACACTTTGAAGTCCAATATGAGTATAAGCCCCTGGGGCTTTCTTACCAGTCGCACCCTAACTCACATACTCCGAAAGGTGGCTGCAATGGTATTTTCAACTAGTCACATTCCATTCCTATATTGGGAAGCATCCGCGCCAAACTAGTGATTTGGCTTGGGTTTTCTATAAAATGAAATGTGCTAGACTTCGATTGACTATTGGCCGACATGCAGGCAGAGACAGGGAACTCCATCGTTTGTGGGGAAAGATCAGCACCATTTATTCACTTTCTCATCTCCACCTGCGCAACTTCATATCATGAGACAGAGAATACGCCGTGACAGAAGAATGAACTTCCCCGGAAAATAAATAACCAATGGAGACCCCTGGTCTGCAGTCACTCGGTATCTATTTCCCCATCTCGAGTGGTATTTCGGGGTGGGATTCCTGAATTTGCTTTTCTCTCGGCTGAAGATGCAGTGTCATTGACCACATCCCTTTTCTGTCATGCGCATACCTGCATTATCCGATCGAGCTTATTACCAAAATCACCGGGTGGCCATATATAAACCATGTTTCCCCGGCCCACGTTGCCCATGCCTCTCGAGCCAGTGATTCGCAAGCACCCGCCTCGCTGACTTTCCCCTCAGTTCTCCGGGGTCAAGATGTATTATTCTTCTGTGCTCAAGTATCTTTTCTTGCTGGCCTGTGCCAATGCACAGCTACTGGAGATCCCCGCTGTGGATGCTATAGTCAGCTCTGCCATGCTCCCCTTTGAGCAGTATATGTCCTTCGGTGCTCCAACGAAAATCGCCTCGGCTGCTGTAAGCTTTGAAACCAAAGTCGCCGCGAATGCCAAATCTTCAGTTGCAGTAGCGGCCGCGGCAGACACTCCCTACTGGCTAGCAGACATCGCTCATCAAGGTGTCGCAGCTTTCAACCCAAACCCTTCTAGCTACAAAGTCTTCCGGAATGTGAAAGACTACGGAGCTAAAGGTTAGCATCTACGGATTATTACTGCCATGAGAAGCACTAAAGTAAATCTAGGTGATGGTGTGACCGACGATACGGCCGCCATCAACGCGGCCATAAGCGCCGGTGGTCGTTTTGGCCCGGCAAGCAGACAATCCTCCACAACAACTCCCGCGATAGTCTACTTCCCATCTGGAACGTATCTAATCTCAACGTCGATCATTGATTACTATTTCACCCAGCTGATTGGCAATCCGAATGCCATGCCCGTCATAAAAGCAACCGCAGGTTTTGTCGGACTCGGGATGATTGACGGTGACCAATACCAGAGCGATGGAAACCAGGGCTGGACGTCGACAAATGTGTTCTTTAGACAGATTCGCAATTTGAAATTGGACTTGACTGCAATCCCTGCCGCTACTGCTGCGACTGGTATTCATTGGCCGACTGGCCAAGCTTCCAGCATCGAGAATGTTGTCATTGTGATGAGTTCTGCTTCTGGAACGCAGCATCAGGGTATCTTCATTGAGAATGGTATGTTGGTACGTGAACTTCTTTTAGATCTATACTAATGCAGTACTGCAATACCAGGCTCTGGTGGCTGGATGACCGATGTGGTAATTACAGGTGGCCTGTATGGTGCCAATATTGGCAATCAGCAATTCACCATGCGGAACCTGGTCATTTCAAATACAGTGACGGCAATTTCTCAGATCTGGAACTGGGGGTGGACTTACCAAGGTCTATCGTTGTTTAACTGTACAACTGCTATTTCGATCAGCAACGGTGGTGCTGGGAATCAGCTCGTTGGATCGGTCAATATTCTTGACAGCACTATCCAAAACTGCCCTACCTTTGTTGATACCGCTTGGCAGTCCTCGACACTATCGACTGGCAGCCTCATTATGGAGAACATCAATTTGAAAAACGTCCCGGTTGCCGTCAAAGGTGTCAGTGGTACTGTCCTTGCCGGCTCGACAGGTTCCACAACAATTGGCGCTTGGGGCCAAGGCCACAAGTATACTCCAAACGGACCGACCAACTTCCAAGGCTCCTTCACTGCGCCCACGCGCCCGAGTGCTTTGCTTGCTGGTGGATCGAACAGGTATTTCACCAAATCCAAGCCTCAATATGCGCAATCACCAGTAGCTTCGTTTGTCAGCATTAGAAGCGCAGGTGCCAAGGGAGATGGTTCAACCGACGACACGACAGTCATTCAATCCACATTGGCATCTGCCGCATCTGCAGGTGAAATTGTATTCTTTGATCAAGGCACGTACAAAGTCACGAACACTATTTACATTCCGCCGGGATCTCGGATTGTCGGCGAGGCATATTCTGTCATCATGGCCACTGGCAGTGTATGGTCGAGTATTACCAAGCCTGTCCCTGTGGTTCAAATTGGCAGATCTGGAGAATCCGGGTCCATTGAATGGTCCGACATGATAGTGAGCACCTCGGGCTCCGCGCCGGGAGCTGTACTCATTGAGTGGAACTTGGCGGCGACATCAGGTTCTGGAATGTGGGATGTTCACACTAGAATTGGGGGTTTCCAAGGATCTCAGCAGCAGGTCGCTCAGTGCCCGACGACAGCAGCTGTCTCAGCAGCCTGTCAAGTTGCTTACATGTCCATGCACATCACCAAAGCCGCCAGTGGTGTTTACTTGGAGAATGTCTGGCTTTGGACTGCCGATCATGACCTTGAAAGTCCAACCAATACCCAGATCTCGGTGTATTCTGGCCGTGGCCTTTTAGTAGAAGGAAAGAATATCTGGCTGTAAGTGACAGAGATCCCGTGCGTGCTCTCTCACTAACACTGGCGCAAGATACGGAACAGGGTCCGAGCATCACTCGCTGTATCAGTATCAATTCTCAGGTGCAAGCTCCATTTGCGCTGGGTTCGTGCAGACGGAAACTCCGTAAGTGGTCCCATACATGATATCCTTGTATCTTTCATCTTCTGTCCTAACCAAATGCACCCAGATACTATCAGCCAAATCCCAACGCAGCCAACGGTCCATATCCTAGGAATTTGGCTCTCAGTGACCCCGACTATAGTAGCTGTCTCGGCGGGAACTGCAACTCCCTTGGTCTGCGGATTCTCAATACCAAGGATGTGATTATCTACGGGGCTGGGCTATACAGCTTCTTCAATAACTACAGCACCAGTTGCTCCACATTCCCCCTCCCGGAGAATTGCCAAAGCATGATTTTCAGCACCGAGGGCAGTACAAGTGGACTTGTGGTATATGGGCTAAACACTGTGGGGACTAGTTATATGATTGTGAAGGATGGTACTGCATTGGCCACGGTTGGCGACAATCTGGCTACGTACGCTGCTACTATTGCGTACTTCACCTTCTAGAGTACCATAGTTCTCATACTTTAAACTCCGTTTTGCGTGAAGTCCATCCTCCATACCGCGGACGTAGCTTTATTGGCAAGAACTTGGTAATTACGTAGACCCACTCATCCGATAATTTGACGAAAAACGTGCAAAACCAGCGAGATCGTGATCTTTTACGTGTGGGACAAGACGTTTCACCTCTTCCTTGTTGAGTCCATGGACGTTTCGTAGGTGTGCAACGAGCGTCCTAGTATTAAGACTAAGACTATTCGGAGTAGAGTCCAAAGTACAACCATAGACCGGGCACCAGACACGGTTCCTGAGCAAATCACGCCGTGTAGGTACATGCTCCTTAATCTCCTCCTCGCTTAGATGATGAACGGTGCGGAGGTGCCGAGGGACTTTAAGAGACTGAGTAAAACTCACAGTACAACCGTCATGTGGGCATATAGCTGCCGGCTCACGTTTCTCATACCCTCCAGGCCTCGCAGGTGCAAGCTTGCCTGCTTCCTCCTTGCTTAAATGATGAATTCATCGTAGGTATTGTCGTATTGAGTAGCGCTTCCCGAAGGGCTTCGCGCATTATACGATCATATATATTATATCCGGATCAGCGTCTCTGGTATTGCATTCGATGCCTAGCATCTGGGCCATGTATGCGTCGTCGACGGGGTCGTCTTGGTCGTTGGAGTCCTCGGCCTCTGTATCGCCGTCCAAATTCACAGTGCTCATCTAGGGTAATCGGGTCGATGCTCTCAGGTGTGGTGTCGATGCTCTAAAGAATTGGATCGATGCTTTGAAGAGTCGGATCGATGTTACGGCCTTTTCCAGCGGAGTTTGTAGGATAAGCAACACCAAGGATCTCGCTATTCTTTTGCTGGTCAGCCCACTGCCCACGTCGGAGTTGGTGGATCCTATAACGCGTAACTGACCGTTGGTATAAACAACCAATATCCATGCCATTTTGTATCATAAAACTTGACACTTCTTGAGGTTGTAGCCTTTCTGGTATGAAAGGGACTTCGGCACGACTCTGTGCCCGTAGATCTCGAACCGGTTTGTTTATAGCACGGAGGGTCCAGAAGTCTTCCTGGACCCCCCATATAATCTTCCGTCACCCCGACGTCTGTCACTCGACGCGAATGGTCGAGAAGGGACGCTGTCACCTTCTCACTGTTGATAGCCGGCTTGGCTAGAGGTAAGTGGGCGACATCTCTCGCCGCCCCTTGACGTAAATCGTGGGTACCTAGGCGCTCTAAGATCCCCGCGTGATTCTCCTGAGGCTAGATGCTAGCGGGCGCCCGGCTGCTGGGGGGGGGGGGGCGGGGGGCGAGATGAAGGAGGAAGAAAGATGTGATATGAATTTATAGAAATTTATAGAAAGGAGGCCGTATATAAAGCCTCCGAGAATGACAAACGCGACAAACTAGGCAAATGCTCAGTCTGTACAGAGACAAACGACAAAACTATACCGTAGACGAATCGCATATATGTATGCATGTCAAACCCCCCCCCCCCCCCACAGACTAAGCATCAAAAAACATCATAGAAAGTATGAATCCATATCAAAAAAATAAATCACTCTGGTTCCTATAGTAAACCGTTTTAGCTGTAAGGTAATATGTTAGGAAGAGTATTCAGCTACTGTAGCTGATCAAAAAGCGAAGATAAAAGATCAAGACAGCTTTTAGCTAGTTAAAATAAAGATAAAGATCAAGATAAAGAGAATTCTTAATAAGGGACACCTATTTAATACCGATTTAAATTTTTCTCGTATATAGGCGGGTTTAGAATTTACTAAAGAAGTGAGATATAGCCTTTTACTATTCTCTAAGAAGTGAGAGATAGAGCCTTTTGCTATTCTGTACTAGAAAATTCGCTAACGAGGCTCCGTGTAGAGAGAAGCTTGTTGCAGCTTTTAAAGGCTAACACTAATAAACCCTAATGGACTTTGATAGATACTGTTAGATAGTATCGCCCTATATAGGCTTCCGGTAAGGTGCTAGCGGTGCTAGGGTAGGAGGCATTTAGCCTCGCTACCCCTACTGCTGAAGCTGACAATAAAAATGTGCTCGGGGAGAGCAAGGGCTCATAACCTCTTAAGGCTAGATGCTACCAGGGGGATGAAGCAGGAAGAACGGTGTGATATGAATATATGGAAAGGAAGCTGTATATGAATATGAAGCCTCCGAGAATGACAAACGCAACAAACTACCTAGGTAGGTAAATGCTCAGACTGCACAGAGACATCCTTTAGGTATGAAATGTTTACATCCCAAAAAAGCCCAAATACCTCAAAGCCCCGGGAAATTGCATTGCCGCTCGGATTCATATCCGCGTGCGGGGGATATATGGAGATATGGAGCCTCTGAGGGGTGCCCCGGGAAAAAGAGCACATAACTAAGGATCCAGGCCATATTTTACTCTCAACCCCAAACCATGGCAAAACCAGATGACGACGCAGTAATCTCGTTCGATTCCCTTCCACTAGACCCAGCAGGCCCACGAGGAAATGCCTGGGGTCGATTTGGAAAGGATGACCAACTTGGAACGCTGAACCTGCTCACACCCGAGCGGGTCGTTGAAGCTGCGAAGGAAATCTGGACTGGTGTGCGAATATCGCTCGACTGGCCGTTGAGCATGCCTTCGCATCCTAGCTTCAATCGCCATCCATTTAAGCAGGAGATTGTTCTTCGGAATCCAAATTGTGTTTATGATGACATCTTGACATTCAATAGCCAGGGATCTACCCAATGGGATGGGTTCAGACATTACGGTATGTTGTAGAGCGTCTATGATGAGTTCGAGATCATTGCTTACCGGTTGACGGTCCTAGCAAACCAGAAGTCCAGGCAGTTCTATAACGGACATACCACGGAAGCGATAGAGAGCTCGGATACTATTAGCATTCACTGTATGAACCAGCTCTAGGATACCAATTAGCCAAGCGCTAATCGAAACCTCTCATCTAGCCATATGCGAACACGGTGGAATAACAGGCCGTGGCGTCCTCCTCGACTACGCAGAATGGGCCACCACAAACTCAATCACCATCTCCGCCCTCGAATCCGAGGCCATTACCCTCGATAACCTGAAACGAGTAGTCAAAGATCACAACCTCAACTTCCAAAAGGGTGACATTTTATTCATCCGCAGCGGTTTTACGGCGGCATACAACAAACTAGACAACCAGCAGCGAAAGGACTTGGCACTCCGATCATCTCCAGACTTTAGCGGCGTTGAGGCGACGGAGGGTATGGTGCGATGGTTATGGGAGCATCAATTCTCTGCTGTCGCCGGTGATGCGCCGAGTTTTGAGCGTGCGCCTATTAGAGGTGCCCATGCGGATCCGAATTTCAATTTGCATGAGTGGGTGCTGGCGGGTTGGGGAACTCCTATTGGGGAGATGTTTGATTTGGAGAAGTTATCGGAGCATTGCAAGGCTAATGAACGTTATAGCTTTTTCTTGTCCAGTATGCCTTTGAAGGTGGGGTTCTATTGATTATTGGCTGTGTTGGGAATATGCTAATTCAGACACCGTCTAGGTTATTGGTGGTGTTGCTAGCCCGCCTAATGCGTTTGCCATTTTCTAGATTTACTTCATCTATTGAAATGAATAATTCGAGAGATCGTTGACTCCAAAGTGTCCACCGAAACGCTGGCGGGACTGTGCCGCCTCGTGTCCCGCCGGGTGGAGCAGGGCAACAACATCGCAAAGGAAACTGAGAATGATATGGGCAGTTGCGCAGTGGGGAAGTTGGATCCATCAATCATCAAGGGTATAAAGGCTTCACTGATCCTTCTACAGCCCCTCGATCCTCCAAACAAGTCTCAACCATTCTGAATCCATTCTATCTTCCCTATACACATCTCCAACACACCTCTGTCCCTTTTCTCGCCCATCATGCCTATCGAAGTCCCCCAAGCAAGCTCCCTCAAGGACCTATTCAGTCTCAAAGACAAGGTCGTGGTCGTCACGGGCGCATCCGGCTCCCGAGGAATCGGTCTCGAAGCAGCCCGCGGCTGTGCCGAAATGGGCGGAAACATCGCAATCACATACTTCTCGCGACAGGAGGGAGCCGAAGCAAACGCCAAAGCCCTGCAAGAGGAGTACGGTATCCAAGCCAAGGCCTACAAATGCGACACATCGAAATGGAACGAAGTGCAAGAGCTGGTCACGAACGTGATCACCGACTTTGGCAGGATCGACTCGTTCATCGCGAACGCGGGCCGTACCGCCGACGCGGGTGTTCTCGACGGTTCGGTCGAAGACTGGGAGAACATTATCCAGGCGGACCTTAACTCGGTCTTTTACTGTGCCAAGGCCGTTGGCCCGCATTTCAAGGAGCGTGGAAAGGGAAGCTTTGTGATTACTGCTTCCATGTCGGGTCATATTGTGAACTACCCCCAGGAGCAGACTTCATATAATGTTGCTAAGGCTGGGTGTATTCACATGGCTCGCTCGTTGGCCAATGAGTGGAGAGATTTCGCTCGTGTGAATAGTATTTCGCCTGGATATATCAATACTGGTTTGGGTGACTTCGTGGATGAGGAGACACAGAAGAGTTGGAATAATATGATTCCTATGGGTCGCCAAAGTGATCCTAAGGAGTTGAAGGCTGCCTATGTGTACTTTGCTAGTGACGCTAGCTCATACACTACTGGTGCGGATCTGCGGATTGATGGAGGTTACATTTGTCGGTGAAGAGGGGCTGTTTGAAGACATGCGACAAGCTGTTGTGTGGTCTCTTTTGTATATAAACGTTACAATGAACTAGCACTCAAAGAGATACTGCCATTCTGAAACTGTTTCTGGAAATAGAAGCAAGTAGACACACGGACAGCGACCTGATGATGGCTAGTGCACTACCTTGTCACAGAGTCAAAGTCCCCCCATCAATAACAATATCAGCACCAGTGATGTACCGTCCTGCACGCTGACTACACAGAAGAACAACAGCTCCCGTAATCTCCTCAGGATCCCCCATCCGCCCCATCGGACAACGCGAATCCCAAATCTTCCTAACGTCCGCCAGGCTGTCCCCAGCGTTAAGAATGGTGTCCATATACCCGGGGCTAATACTATTCACTCTGATCCCATGAACGGCCCACTCAGCAGCCAGGTTTCGAGTCATATGCGCGACTCCAGCCTTGCTCGCATTGTAAGCAGCCTGCGGCTGTGGAAAATTGGTATAATGGGCAGACATCGACGCAGTGAATAAGATACATCCGCCTTTGCCTGAGGATTCCATGCGCTTTGCTGCTGCCTGGGCGCAGAAGAAAGATCCATTCAGATTGACGTCTATCACTCGGTTGAACTGGTCGGGTGTTACTGTGAGGGATGGTTGGCAGCCAGGGATACCAGCAAAGCAGCAGAGAATGTCGATGCCTTCCATTACTTTGTGTGCCTGCTCAAATGCGGGTTCGATTGACTCCATTGATGTCACGTCCAAGGGGATTTTGGTTATGTTGACAGATGGAAAATTCGATGCTAGAGATTGGATTTGTTCTTCTGATGTCTCCAAGGTCCTAGGGAGATCCATAATACATAGTGAGGAAAGACCGTGCTCCAGGAGAGCCCGTGCTGATATTAGGCCTAGTGCTCCTGCTCCGCCGGTGACTATGGCTTTGCCCTGAACTTGGAATCGTGCTTCTGCTCGCTCACGAGCCGATGTAAAAGGCACTGGGGCGAGAGGGCGAGTGAGCGGACTTGATCTCTCCGACAAAGTCATGGTAGGGAGGATTCGGGAAGTCAGAGAAGCTCGCTGGTCCTCATTTGCTCCTGCTGATGTGTCGGCAGACATATTTATCCCGTAAGGCTTAATTTAGACAAATCGGTGTTTACCTAGAGATTGATGTAATAAGTTGGTTCTCAGGATTGGGGGATAAAACAGTTCACACTGGGCGAGGAGGATGCGACAAGATGTGGAAACCACTTGGGGTATTTGGAGTATTCGGGGTATAAAAAGGAAGGCCCTGGGCGATCACTGCAAGCGGCGAGTTTGAAGTAATCCAATTTGGAAGTACGTGCAGCTGTTGGGGGTAAGCGGCTGTGAGGCGGGATGCTTCCGCCAAAGCGGGGGATTGCCTGAGCGGAGACATCAAGACCTCCATCGGAGTGGGCTGATCCGAAGATTATGGAGATTGCCAAGTAAACTGGTATCCAAGTACAGCCTGAGATTAGGAGTTTGTTTCATGAAGTAAATATTAACACGACATATGCCCTTCGCCGGCTTGAATGTGCATTGTGTCTTGTGTTACCGTCAAAAAGGCAAAGCCTGAAATGCAATATGAAATTATGGTAAAAATCTATGGTCTATGATGAAGCCTGAGTATGTAGTCAAGCAGGTCTAATCGGTGTATCTATACTTTTTTAAGAGGAGAAGCGTCTTCCTTCGAGGTTCGTTGCTCTCCAATCACGCATTATTAGCGCAAGACCAACTTTTGGTAACGGAGTCTTCGTGAATTGCGACTCCTGATACCCACAATCCCAGTCCGCACTAGAAAGGATTAGCCACCATAAGCAGAATCAAGGAGGATACTTACAATAGCAAAAGCAATAGCCAAGACGAGAATATTGGTAATGGTCAAAACAGCCTTCTTCCAGTTCTGGAAATAACGGCCCTTGTTCATATAGAACCAGAAGATCGCAGGGAGTCCGACTAATCACAAGTCAGCACTTTTTAGATCCCAAGAAACCATACAATGGGGAGTCAATCTTACAGCTGAACCAACTTCCAAAGACCGCACTCTGTAATCTCAGCATTAGCCAACGTTCTCAGTCAAATGAGATTTGTTAGAATACTTACAATCAGGCTCAGCAGATCGTTGAACACGGGGATAGATTCAGCCACGATCCAGGCAATAACCCAGACTCCGAGGCAGATAGCGACCCAGGATCCGATAGACAGGAAGCTTCGGCGGTGCATCTTGTCAGACCCACGGAACATACGCACGTATATGTATTTGCACGCGACGTGGCCGAGGACAACCCCGGAAAGAATGGTCTGCATTGAATCAGTAACGTGGCCAGAGAGGACAAGCGAAATAGGAGGATAAACTCACCGTCGGGATCGAAATGCCCCAGGCAATCTTACCCATCAACGGGCTCAGAGAGAGGATGGCAGGCGATTGGACACCAGGGCTGGTGGCTGTTTCCGGCCCCACGTAGTGATAGATGAGCAGTGCACTAACAAGGTACAAGACGGTGTCGACAATTTGAAGCATGGCGAGTGACTTGTTGAATGTGCGGGGGTCTTCTGTCTCGGACATGAAGCCAAAGTACGCAACGTGGGCGACTATAAGATCGGTCCTTGGATTAGCTTGGTTTACTCTGCCAGGTCTGATGACTAGCATCATTTGGTGTTCCACATACGGTAAGCGAAAATGATGTTTGTCACCGCCAAGAAGCCTTCGCGGAAGCTGACATCCGTGGTGGCCTCGTTCTTGACATGTCCTTTGCTCTCGACTCCCACAGTGATCATGGTCAACACTGTTGCAACAAAGACACTCAAGAATGCTTCGTACAGGTCAGTCGAGTTCCTCGAGTTTGATAATGTTATGGCTGCAGTAGATGAGGAATGTACTCACAAATGACGGACATCCAGTAGACCTTGTCCATAGTACGAGGCAAGGCGCCCAAAAAGCAGATAATCAGTCCGACGACACCAAACACCAACGTGCAGGTACCGTGGTCGGTCAATACATTCATCAGGATATTGAACATCAAGATGTTGCTTGCCATGAGGAAGATCAACAGTAGCAACTGGCCAAGGCCTAGCAGCTCACGGCCGAAAGGACCCATCAAGATCTCTCCGGCGTCTCCCATGCTGTGAACTTCGGGATGACGAAGTTTGAATTGGCCAATGACATAGCCGGTGTACCATGAAAGGGCAGAGACAAACAGAATCATGATAGCAGCGCTGTTTATAAATGTTAGCTATGGGGTCTCCAAACCGTCAAAAGGAAATACATACGGAACCATTCCAAGGGTAGCCACTGCGGATGGCAAAGACAGAATTCCGACAGAGACATTCTCTGCAATCATGACTGGAATGGATGTCAGGAGTCGAAGCTTTTATGTGCGTTTCTCAAATTTAGCTACTCACGCATTCCGCAGTGCCTGTTTAAGCATGATTAGCCATGTCCATGATTGAATTCACAATGTTTACGTAGAAAATAATAACTTACCACCATTTCATAGTCCGATACTTGATCTCCGCTGTCTCCTCATTTCCAAAGGGCTCCAATTGCTTCGCGTCTAATTGCTTCGAGTCCAACTTGTTCTCCAAGTCTTTTTCGAGCGGTCCATCGACCTTGCCGTCCGCGGCATGCTTTTCGTCAAACATAGTGAATTTGACGCGACTCAAATCAAGGCTTGACCCCGAATTGGCAAAACTGATAGTCCCAATAGTATGTGTCAAAGACTAAAAAGGATCGGGTAACCCCGGCCAAGCCCAACAGAAAATCTCTGAAAGCGCCCCGGGGAACTGAGGTGGAGCCGAGAGTTTCCCGAAGCTTTGATCGGCCCGATACAATTTCATTGCCGAATGCGGCCATGTTTACGGCTTCAGATATAGTAATGGAATTTTAAGCGATGACTTTAACAAAGAATATCCTAGTTGGGTGTTTGTGTGAGATCGTATATACAGTGTGGAAATGATCAAATCAAACAAAGGTCGTAAACAGCCTTGGTGCGTGTTTTAAAGTCGCCCGGTTCGTATTTGGAGGGGGGCTTCCATGTCGGGCAATGTGTCAATTGAGAGTACCGGCTCAGGATGAGACCTTCTCAAAAAGAATCAGAGATATGAGAACGGAAAGCAACGTTGGAGGGGCTGGAGTTGGTTAAATATCTTTCATCTACTGCGTACATTGTCAACTCTGAGGACTCGCGGGCTGCTCCGCGGGATTGTTGATGACTAAGGCGGGACAAAAGCGGGCCCATGCGGAGTTTCCCGCCTTGTATCAACATCAGCATCAACACGGTTCATCTATGTGGCTTTGACCCATGAAATCGATATAATTTTACCACATGGAAAACAGTCGTAAGCGTGCTTCTTTGGCATGCAATTATTGTCGGAGGCGGTATGTTCCCCTTATTCCGATGACTGAGTTTCCCCATGCTGACGAACGAGCAGGAAACGCCGCTGCAATGGTGCGATACCCTCCTGCGGCCTCTGCGAGAATTCAGGTGTTGAATGTGTCTACAACGAAGTTGATTCTTTGGGGTAAGAGACCCATCTTATTCAACACCTCAGCGACGTTGCTAAACTCCGACAGCCCTCGAGAGACTTCGTCTTCGGAGTTCTTCCGCCGCCTTGATGCAATTGAGAACTTCCTATGGAGTCACCCGAGGCTCCCTCAAACACCCCAGACTGGCGAAACGAGAAGCGGTGGTTTTGCATTTCCATCGTCGTCTGAGCATGAAAGAGCGGACTTCTCTCATCCGTCCACCATGTTAATTTCGTCCCCGTCGAGACCCAACCCGGCAGATATCTCCCAGATTATCAGCACTAATTCATCTTCATTCATACCACCTGAACATGAAATCCCGCCTATGAGCATTCCTATTGGCCACACAACAACAACCGAATATATGCTACATATGAACAAAGTAAAAACGCTCTTTGGGGAGTTTCCACCAGACCTGTTCATACGCGCGGAATCAAAAAGACATATGCCACACCAGCTATCTTTTGTCCCAGGTACAATTACAGCGAGTCAGTTGCCATTACTCGATGAAGCGAGCACTTATCCACTGGTGGAGGCATATTTCAGACACGTCCATGTTGAGATGCCAATCCTTGACAAAGACCAATTTTTGGGGCTTTATGACCACCATGCTAGAGCCGGTCTGAGTGTTGACTGTGATTCTGCACTATGCCTTGCAGTTCTTGCATTAGGATCTGCAGCTCTTGAGCAAGTTGACCCGACAAAGTCCAGCTCTCCATACTGGGTACCTGGAGCAGATTTCATTTCACCTGCATTGCAGATATTGATGAACGAATATTTACTGTCCTTTTGCCCCACCATCACTCTTCCGCAGAGTTTGATACTCATTTCGAAATATTTTGGGTTTCTTTTACGCCCCCTCCAATCATGGAAGCTGATCCATATGGCTTCTACGAGTATCCAGTATTTGAACAGCCGGTTAGTCAATGCTCTCTGTTTACTCTTTGATTTCAAGTGAATTGATCAGGTGTCTGTTGGGGATAGAAGTCAAGCTTCTCCAGATAATCATGAGCTCAAGTCCAGTATCATTCTACTATCATGGGCAGCGTTTGATACAGAGTGGTTTGTTTCCAAACTCAAATATGGACTACCACTTTTATGCTGACATTGACGGCAGTGATCTGATAGCTGAACATCATTTACCGCGAAGTGGTATCGAACATGTAATTGATCTGACTCCTTTCCCAACCTTTCCAAATCATGATGCCCAGGAAACACACGTATTCCTTGCCGAATTGTCCGTCCGCCGTCTGCTCAACAGAGTACATCACACCATGTACGGAAGTGACTGGACAAGGCGCAGCCTCGGTCTGCAGCCAGCTTCAAGCGACAGCCCGTCGTATGACTTCCAGTCACTGTCTACAATCCTGAATGTTTCTCAAGAACTAGATCGACAGCTCGACAATTGGTTTGGCCTTTTACCGCGCACAATTAAACCAGATATCAACGACCCGTCTCGTTGTACTGGCCCTAAACTCAATATGCTCCACCGCTTCCATTCCGCCAAGGATATCATAACCAGACCATTTCTTCTTTGTGCAATTGACTCCTCACCTGAGAACGATGTTCCACCTATGGTGCTCAAACAGTGCGAGGCAAGTATAGTCAATTGCCGGGCGTATCTGGATGCCTCAGAGCGGCGACTGATGGGCCCATCATCCTGCGCGGAGATCATTATTCATACGTACGTTCACAATACACTGCATACTCGAATTGGACTCATTTTTCAATCTCTTAGGATGTTTTCTTCTGTTCTTCTCCTGACTCTAGGCTCCGTTTGTCCTGCTTTAGCGCATTTGGTACCGGATATTGATGGTCTGCAGAAGAACGCGATACAGAGTATCGAGCGATTTGCCGTGGACGGCTCTTTGATGCAGGAGATTCACGGGATCATTATATTATTGCACAGTAAAACACGAGTTCTCAGGCGGGCTATGTAGCGGTCTCGATTTCGCACTTCCTGTTCTGAGACAGGATACGTCGCCTGCCTCGTTTCAATCATGAGATCAGTACCACACGCCAGAGGGATCAGAGAGATCCGTTATCATTGATCCTTTGTTTTTCTTAGCAAACTTTTACTTAGTTGCAGCTGCCTGACTTTGTAACGCCAAGGTTCATCCGGACTCTATTCAATGGGCGGCCCCGTGGCGGATGATCCCGCCAGAGATCCCGCCAGATGATCGGCGCAGCCGTTGAAGCCGTTGGGTCTGAAAGTCGACGCCATGTTTTCCTGCAAGACAGCAGCTATAATTGCACATTGAAACAGGCACACGGTTTGTTAACTCTCTATGTGATGTCAAACAGGGACCAAGTACCAATTCTGACCAACCTGTATAGATGGCACGGGCCAAGCGGATGAATATTGATCCAGCCCCACGTTGCTTCACGAAGGGATGTCACCCCGAGCTACCGCGAAGAGCTGGCACTGCTCTTGGGACCAAGCATGAATCAAATTCCGCTGGGCCAGGGTATATCCAGACCACAGTGTGACCAGTTCTGGGTATGAACTCATGGGCCCCTTGTTTCGGCTCGCACCGGCTGACCAATCCAGGACTCGCATAATGCGTGGCTATCACCTTGTGCATTGCCCTACCTGGCATCCATCCCGGCTATCGTAGTATTGCTTATTGCATTAAGCCATATACTTGGATACTTTTTTCACCGGTGGCGCCCCAAGTGGACTATTCCTTTTGTTTCTGAGCAACATGAGACCGGAGAGCTCCCGCTAGATCAGCCCAAGCAATCATTGCGATGGACTGTCTCTCTTCTTATATTTTCGGTCACTGGACTTCTAGTCGACACGGTTCAATTCGTTCCTCCGAGAATTGATCCGTCGGCTTTTGTGCTTGTTCTCTCATGGGTCAGTTCTCCCCGTCTCTGGGGGTACAAGCTACGGGATATCAGCTACTCACATCTTCCTTAGGCCACAGCATCTATTCTGGTAGCACTGAAACGGCCCAGGTCATGTTCTATCTCGATGCTCGCGTACTATATCTTAGCGTTTGCAATTGAGCTTTCTTTGGCTACTCACCCAGATGAATGTCCGAAATTCAAAATTGTTGCTCGCTACATTGCCGCATCGGCAGCAGCAGCAGCCTGTGCAACAATCATCCTAATGCCATTCCGCGAGTCTTCACTGTCTTCAATAGATATCAGCGCTGTTGGTCAGCAGCCATCTAATGACTTTCGCACCCCAGAAGATAATGTGAGGCTTTGGCAGTTCCTCACAGTGTCGTGGATGGCACCGCTTATCTCACTTGGGCGCAAAAGACAACTACATGAACAAGATGTTTGGCTGCTTGGATTTGACTTTCAACACAGCCGGCTACATGAAAAGTTTCGTCGACTTCGTGGCTCTGTCCTTAGTCGACTACTGAGAGCCAATGGAATTGATGTTTTTATCATCTCTACCGTCTCGCTTGTTCAGATGATATGCGGTATGGAAATTCGGACGTTATTTTGTTATATATCACTAATAATATTCATAGACTTTTCTACTCCTGTACTATTGCAGCAACTATTGCAGGCCATGAAGGACCCGTCCAGACCAAAACGTGTACCTTTGACCTATGCTTTCATGTCCTTCGCTCTCCGACTTGTCGCTGCACAGTCTCAGGTGTTACTTCTGTGGTACGGACGGCGATGCTATGAGCGGTCGAGGGGTGAAATGATAATGATGGTCTATGAAAAAGCCCTTTCACGGAAGAACATATCTGGGCTGATGATCGAGGGCAACCCAGGACCATCTGACGCGGAAGCAAATGGCGTCAATCATGAAACCCCAGTTGAAGAGAGCCATCAGCCTCCAGCCAAACCCGCGGAAGGTTTCTGGCAACGTATCGTTACTTACAACAGAAAGGCCCCACAAAAACACGCTAAAGAAGCTGCGTCACTTGGAAAAATCTTTAATCTCTTGCGCGGAGATGTTTATGAAGTTGCACAGAGGTTCTGGGAGGTCGACTCGTTGATTGACAAGCCACTAGGACTCGTGATCGCTACCTTCCTTGTCTGGACACTCTTCGGGCCATCTTGTTTCCTGGGAATATTAGCCGTTCTGGTTGCGCAGATCGTGAACGCCCTGGTAACTAGAGCTCTTCTCCGTTGGGAGCGAGTCAGACGAGTGGCAACGGATACAAGACTCCAAATAACTTCGCAATTCGTAGAAGCTATCCGTCACCTGCGGTGGTACGGGTGGCAGAATCATTGGCTTCAGCAGGTAATGGAGGCCCGACAGCATGAGTTGAATATTCGAATTGTGACTAGTCTATGGAGTATCTTGATTCGCTTTATCAACGCTTTTGCAAGTGGCGTGTTTCCAGTGGTTGCGTTGTACGCATACACCTCTTTGGCCGGGCATGAGCTGCGAGTTGATATTATCTTTCCCGCATTGCAGTTGTTTACCATGCTAGAGACCCGTCTTAGGGATATCCCTGGTCTTATTACATCACTTATCAATGCCTTCATTGCCCTTGGGCGTATCGAGGATTTCATGTCCGAACCCGACAAAGAGAATGTGCCCTCTGAACCCCTGGCGAACGATGCTCCACTCTCGATGCACTCGTGTTCGTTCGCATGGCCAGGGAAGGTCTCACCCGTCCTTGTTGATATCAATATTACCATTCCCAAAGGACTGACTGTCGTCACCGGCAAGGTCGGTGCTGGAAAAACGGCATTTCTGCAAGCTCTTTTGGGGGAACTCGATAGACTTAACGGCTCGGTCCATATTCCAAACGAAATGGTGGGATATTGTGCGCAGACCCCGTGGCTGCAAAGCATGAGTATTCGTGATAACATTCTATTCTCCGCTCCCTACCATGACCAGCGCTACAAACGGACGTTGGAAGCCTGCGCCTTGCTTCCAGATCTTGCTCAATTCAAACATGGCGATTTATCGTTTGTGGGTGAAAATGGCATTGGTTTATCAGGTGGCCAAAAAGCGCGAGTAGCTCTGGCAAGAGCTGTCTACAGCGCATCGCGGGTTCTGCTTTTGGATGATCCCTTGTCTGCGTTAGATCACAATACCGCGGAGCTCATAGTCCGAAGATGCTTTTCGGGGCCGTTGATGAAAGACCGAACTATCGTTCTAGTGACACATCGAACTACGTTGGTTCGACAACGTGCGGATCAAATAATCGATATTTGTGGAAAGCATGCTACTGTTTATGACAAGGATAGCATTAAGCTTGACGCGACTGAGTCCTCCTTGCAAGTCATCGCCCATGAAGACGGAACAGAAGCAGAAACCACACTTGAGGAGACAGCTGCCGTGCCTGATAAATTCATCGAGGAGGAGCATCGAGCAGACGGGGGTGTTAAGGCTCGAGTCTACTGGAATTATGTCAAGGCCGGAAAGTACCGATGGTGGCTCACCCTCGTCCTTGTCCTGGCAATCTACAGACTGTTGGCTGTTGGTCAATCGTGGTTCCTAAAAGGGTGGGGAGAAGCCTATGAGCAGACAACTCTTCCAAAGTGGAGTGAGAGGCCATCACAAGATGTATGGTCAGTCTCAAACTTGAGCATGGACATGTACTTTGGGCCTCCGAGCTCCGTAGGCCAATTACCGTCTCCGCGCGAGGATGTGCGACCCTGGCTATGGACGTTTTTTGCTATCATCTCTTTTCAAGCGGCCACACTCCTTGTCGCTCAGCTTCTGATGCTGGTCATCGTCTATTATGCTGGGCAGTCCTTGTTCCGACGGGTATTGGTCCGGGTTAGCCATGCAACGTTCCGATACTTGGGTAAGTTCTATGGCTTGACTCAACAGGACAAAGCTAACCAATCATTCGTCAGATACGATCCCTCTTGGCCGCTTGATGAACCGTCTCACATCCGATATTGGGGTCGTGGATGGCAACATTAGTGAGCAATTCCAGGTGATTGCATTCCAAGCCATCACATGGATCTCTTCTGTCCTGGTAATTGCCACCGCTACCCCAGTGTTTTTGTTATTCTCCCTAGCTCTCACAGTGGTGTTTGTCTTGGTATTCCTGCGTTTCCTTCCCACATCTCAAAGCCTACGACGACTCGAAATGGTGTCATTAAGTCCTCTGTTGTCCAACTTCGGCGAACTATTGCACGGCCTGACCACCGTCCGAGCTTTCCATGCAGAGTCACAGTTCCAGAACCGGGTCATATCCGTGGTTGACAAGTTCCAGGGAATGGACCATTTCTACTGGTCTCTCCAAAGCTGGCTCATGTACCGATTTGAGGGCCTGTCTGCTTGCTCAACATTTTGTCTAACAGCTCTGGCGTTGTACACCAATACCACACCAGGACTGGTGGCATTCGTGCTTATTGCTGCCAACAACTTCGTCGATTCCACGCATACACTGTGCAAGCAGTATGGCCAACTTCAAATGGACTTCGTGTCAGTAGAGCGAGTCGACGAGCTACTGCACATCGAAGAAGAAACTCCCGGGACCATCGCTCCCCCAGCCGCGTGGCCAACTTATGGCAGCGACGTTGTCTTCGAAGATGCAACTCTCCGTTACGCACCGCATCTCGATCCCTCACTTGTAAACGTCTCGATTCGCATCCCTGGGGGATCCACTACAGCGGTTATCGGCCGTACTGGCAGCGGCAAGTCCACATTGGCAATGTCCCTTCTGAGCGTCATCAGACCTGAATTTGGTCGCATTCTTATCGACGGCATCAATATTGCCGACGTCAGCACACAAGCATTACGCACCCGAGTTACCTTCGTCGCTCAAGATCCCGTCCTCTTCCCCGGTAGCATCAGACTCAACCTAGATCCAACGGAAGATTATTCCGATGAGCTATGCACCGAAGTCCTGGGGCGTCTGTGTAGTCGGCACGGTTGGCACCTTGGAACACATATTGAGGCTGGAGGAAGAAATCTTAGCCAGGGTCAACGGCAACTTATCGCTCTCACACGGGCTGTCCTTCGTCGAAGCGCGATTGTCATTCTCGACGAGGCGACTGCTTCCGTTGATCACGAGACTTCTCTTGAAATTCAGCAGATTATCCGGGAGGAGTTGCAGCAGTCTACTGTCATTACGATTGCGCATCGCGTAGAAGCGGTCAAGGATGCGGATTACTTCGTGGTTTTGGACCAGGGGCGAGTATCTAGACAGGGACATGTGCGGGACATGTAGAGTTGGCATTCATCAATCCGAACCAGCGATGCTCGCGGTCATTGCTACATATTAAGATTATTTGAAGTTGAACAATCAAAATATCCCGAAAGTGAAAAGCCGAAAATAAACGCCCTAGTAGATAAGGGACTTCGTATATAATTTTTCAAAAGGGTATCTAATCTTCACAGCTTGGCACCGCCCTGGGCCTTCTTCAGGATAGGCTCCATCTTGGTCGCCTTCATAATGTTACCCTTGATCTTCAGCTTGCCGCCCATGAACAAACGCTGAGCGTTGGCCTTGCCGGAAACGAGCTGGGCAAAGTCGCTATCGGAGAGGGAGAGGGTCACTATTGAGGGAGATAAATTAGCATGTGCAAGAAAAAAACACATTGCACACCAACGCGCGCAGACCAGACCAGGAATGTAGACTCACCATCCGCCTTGTCGCCAGCAGGGGCAGAACCCTGACCAACCTCGCCCTTGTTCTTGAGGTCAAGGTACCAAGCAGCCTCCTCACCACTGGAGTTCTTCAGGTTGAAGGCGAAGATGGCTTTGGCCTTGCCTAGGGCATCCTTGCGGTCGGCTTCGTTGGCCTGGAGCGTCTGGTTGATGACGTCGAAGGCAGCGGACGAGGGGTGGGAATCTATTTTCATTAGCTTCTGACTGGTCGAGTCAGGGGAAAGACGCATACCCTTCTTGAGAGACATGGTGAATATGTGAAGATGGTAGTACAAAGGTGATGGTAAGTCACCAAGGCGGGTGACCGAATATAAATGACAATCTGCCAAGTGCATGTGAACTGACCACACGTGCCGAGGCCCGCAACCCACACTTTCCCCACACCGAGGGAAGCTCAGTGTCTGTGATTCTCCCTTTCCGTCTTTTCTGTTCTTGATTCTCTGAGATTCTTCCTGGACTGGACTAGGATCTTCATTTCTCTTGCCATTCAAAGCCTTGGTCCTTTCTCCCAGTCTTCTCCGTGTTGACGGTTCACCCCCAGGAATTTCCCCCCGACTCCACACGAACCGCGCTTATGTTGCATTGCGACTTGAGAGTTGCACAAATGCGGTATTCACAGCGACAGTACTACAGTCATTAGCCCTAGCCTATGCCAATCCTTCCTCGGAAGAAAACTTTACGAACCCCTTACCTTTGACGTCACCGCCAACTAAACACCGAAGACCGCAGCAATCGCTTCATATGATCCGGGCTCTCCCACAGCAACTCGCGTGTCCGCGATCCCGCTTTGGCCAAGCTTCGCAGTGTTCTTGGACTTTTGTATTGCTGCAAAGCACAAATTACCTTCTGTAACTGTTTCTGGCTGACTCCCGCTGGACTCAATACGATCGGCACATCCATGGTGTCGGCGTCGCGCCGACCCTGCTTCCATCTCTCACTCCCGCTGAGTCGTGTCAACGGCGCGAGCGCATCGTCCCAATTGCCGCTGCGGAGCATCACGTTTTCGAAGTTGAACTCGCGTAGGGAACTCCGGTGCTCCTGGATGAAAGACGCCACTTGCGACGCGTCCATTGTTGCATTGACCAGCTCCATCTGTTGAAGATGTTGGAACTTCAATGGCCGTAAGGGTAATGCGCACCTCTGAGGGTAGGCTTGAGTTGGCTTCCCTTTCGCCGTGCTGCTCAGGCTCGGCTCTGTTGCAAGCGACAGGGGTGAGAGGCCCCTCTCGCCTTCCCAATGAAAGACCAGTCTTTGTAGAGATGGAAAGCTTCCTAGGTACGCGTGAAGGAGCTTGAGGTGGTCCGTCGGTTGACCTGGCTCATGGCCGAAACTCGACATCTGGACTGTGAGCTTGCGGACCTGCGACCAACGCTTGCGAGATGCAGGTGAAGCACCAAATCCTGGAGCTGGTCCCAGATAAAGGACTGCTCCTGGGTGGACTGACAATAATGACAGAGTGTGGAAATCTTTCAATGGTGCTTGTTCGATTGCCATTCGCAATGAGATCAATGCATAATCTACTACACTCCGGCGATAGCGATGGCTTGGTACTTGGCCCTCGCAGGAGATTCGCAGATGTTGCAAGCCGCTCATCATCGTCAATGCCTGGACAAATGACGGGATGTTGGTAGATGCATGGAACAGAGGCGGATACTGCTTGACTAGCAGCTCTGTCATTTGCCGGCTGCCATACCTTGGGCTACTGCCACCAAGTTGGCACCGTTGTGGCGTGTAGATAAACGTTTGTTCTGTCCCCGTGATTGGATCCAGGATTGGAGGTAAGAATGTCTCCCTATCATGTGAGATTTTAAACGTCATGGCTTGGATGTGTACCCCAACGCGCTCCAGAGCTGCCATCCGTGATGGCTTGTCAAAGGTGCTGCTGCGAAAACGGACTTCAATATCCGCGAATAGGACTGGTGCGAGATAGGCAGCGAGCCTGCGGCATACTAGACGGCATGAGATGAGATCCTTGCTCGCTAGATGGCTCGTGAGGACTTCTTGGATGCGCTTCGTCTTCCAAAGTCGAACTAGCCGCTGTTCTGATACCATGGCCGCCCGTTCGGCAGAATTCCTTTGCATATACATAACACTCGAGGTAGTGGCTGACTTGATTTAAAGATGAGCACTACACGTAGATGGTTGGTGATGGAATTATTCTCCCAAGTGATCAATTGCAGCAAACCAATTTATACAAAATTCCCTATTTCCAAACCTTACATAGAACAATACACACCGTTTATTCTCCTGGTTTACGTTTCAGCTACATGTAAGAGATAACTATTTCCCCTGGTCTAGATATCGGACCAGATGTAGCCCGAGCTGTACGTCGAATTTTGTACTCCTACTTGCCTTATAGCATGCGATTCGACAATTCCTCCTCCAGCCCAGGCACGATATGACTCATCGCAACGTCTCACAGTCGTGATCGAAACGTTGAATCTTCTCCTCCGAGATGGCCGAAACTAGAACTAGAGGTCTCAGGTGTCGAGTGCCCAATTGGGATAGTAGGGCAAGTGCCATCTAGCCCTGCGTTTGGCCTGTTTGGCGCGTGACGCGCCTGGTCACGTGTTGATAAGAGCGCGTTCCTGTCAATGAAAGGTTGTGCAGCGACGCAGGGAAAGGTGTAGTTACCTTCATACTTCTAACTATCTATGTCTCATCACTAGAAAGCCTTTTCTGCAGGACCTCAATACTTATGTAGGACATATCACAATGAATATAACCACCCTGTCTGAAAGAGGCTCAAGTAAAAGACCTCTCGTGGAACCAGCAATGTTGGCAGCCTACTGCGGTGGATAGCGGCCACAGCTGACTTTGGTCTCATTGGCTCTTAGCAATTCACCGCTCATATCTCCGCCTTATTTGAAGTAATTTTAACACTGTGTACATACCTAGGTAGTTAATACATACATACATACATACATCCATGGATATAGAGTACTCGAGTTGTTATATCAACCCCCTGATGAAAGGTTTCTATAGATTTGTATTGAGCTGGTTATCTATATACAAGCAGAATAGTTGGCCGTTGATACGGCCTTTATATTTACCGATAAAGGACTCATCTAATCTGAATATCTGCCTTGTTTGAGATGATGCTAGGGATATTTCAATTAGTACGTCTTGCTTCCATCTCTTTTTTAAGGTCTTTTCAGATATCTTGCTAATATTTTTCAAAGGGTCTTTTAACATGTCTTTTTAAATGGCCAATTTTCTGCTGGCAATAAACGTTAACAGGACCGATGTCCTAGTGGTCGCTATACACTGCGATAGATGATGACATCTTGGGCGAGAACTTCAACTTCCCCCGCAAGGTGAACATCTCGACCCCGGGGGCCAGCTGAACGGTCGCAAAGCGCATCAACTCTTGTGCCTTCTCCATCGGATCTTTTGCACTATAAAAACGAGGGCTCTCTCATTTCTGCGGCCGCCATTTCTTCGCTCCCGAGGTCCTAAAATCCGCTCCGTCGTCCACCGATTCTCCCCGGTGAATCGTCAATAGTACTCGACGTAAGTCTGCATCCTCTGCAAATACCCGGACTAGGTGGCATAGAGATGCATCATGATGAATTGCTTTTATGCCTTCTTTCTCCTCGTCACTGCGCCATCTGCCACCACCCGCTTTCTGCCTTGCCGTTTGCTGATGGGAACCCAAGTTTCGCAGACGCTCTCTCAGAACACTTTATTCTTCATCCTAGGCGTCCACTTGACCTACTAGCTCTCTTGATATTGGACTTTGCCTTTTGTCCTAGCCGTCGCACCCATCGCCGTCACCACTCTGCCACGCTATCAACAGTCGGGATAATTTGGTCTGACACTTTGGTCTTGGAAGGTTACATGGTCAACGCCAGGTGCTCTTGAACCATGGCCTCTGCGGTTGATCAGTCCCAAGAGGACAAAATCAAAGATCTTCTTGAAGATCTCGATACCTACAGATACATCTATGATGATCTCCTCTCGACGCGGGGTGCTTGTGCAGAAGCAGATGAACTTCGTGATACCATCAGAAAAATGGAAGTCCAGGTTGCCACGCTCCTTGGTGATCCTGTTCCTACTCCTCAAGCCGCCCCGACACCTCAAGTGTCATCGCCCACTCCGCCAGTTCGCACGCCAGCTGCTGCTCCACGCATGGCGTCGAATGGTTTCACTGGAATTCCCGGGGATTCATTCGCGTCCCCTCACTGGCCTTCTGCTGCACCCTCGCCTTTCGCCTCCGGGTCTCGCCAGTCGACGATGGTGCCAGCTTCACCGATTTTACAATCCTCTCCAGATAATTCTCGTAAACGCCAGCGTCCGCTATCTCAGGTATCACCCACGATACAGGGATCATCGAAAAGGATTGCCCCCTCGCAGCCTGAATCCCGCAGATCTAAACTCGACGCGATAGATGCTGAGCAAGAAACCCGTCTTGCCGAGAATAACCGCTTGTACAAGCAATGGATCGATGCAGCAGGTGACGATGCAGATCAACTACAGGAACTTCGGGATGAGTGTGATGAACAGGCAAAGTTGATTGAAACAGAGTTTCAAATGAAACGAGACGCGGAGCTGGCTCGCGCGCTCCAAGCCGATGAGGATCACAGTCAACTCCCCATCGAGGGCTTCAATGAGCAGAATGCATGGGATCTTCCAGACCGCACTCACCCGGTAAAACTCGAACCTCTCTCATCAAAAGCCATTCGCACCCCTCAAACATATGCCCCGATAGCCCCATTCAATAAACTCACCCCGTTCAGTTCCGACGATGAAATTCAAGAAATCACTGCTGATTCATTCAATTCTCGATCCGGCAAGCAGCCAGTCCGCCAATCCAGTTCCTTCAACCATCAAAACTTGGCTTCGCCATATTCCACATCCTCATATTCCTCACAAGCGTTCAATCGTTCCCAGCTGCCGTATCCCTCCCAGTTGATAGGCTCTTCCCAAATGCCATATCCCTCCCAACTGCCATATCCCTCCCAGTTGGTAGGCTCTTCCCGAATGCCATATCCTTCTCAAATGCCTTATCCTCAAATGCCTTATCCTTCCCAACTATCGAGTCCCTCGAAAATGTCATCAGCAGCGACCTCCAGAGTGCTCCCCTGGGCGCGTGAGCCTTCATACGCTCCAATGCCGGGTGCATATGACAAGTTCGACAAGTCCTTTGACCTGGTTCGCAACCAGAGCGAAATATTCGATGACGAGGCTGACATAGTGTAAGTTCCGCATCTTTCCCTTAAAGAAACTGGTTCTAGTTCTAACTCATTC
This sequence comes from Penicillium rubens, assembly GCF_028828025.1. Lineage (NCBI taxonomy): Eukaryota > Fungi > Ascomycota > Eurotiomycetes > Eurotiales > Aspergillaceae > Penicillium > Penicillium rubens. The sequence continues at coordinate 9,559,559 of NW_026890600.1, forward strand.
AATGTAGGGCCTACAACGAGAAAGAGTTCCCTGAAGATATCAAGAACTTGCTCAGCGGTATCAAAGACATTCGGGAGGCAACTAGAGCGGACAACGAGGAGACACCGAGTGCGCTTCGAGTCACGTTGATGAAGCACCAGAAGATTGGCCTGAGATGGATGAAAGCCAAGGAAGAAAGCAGTCACAAAGGAGGAATTCTTGCAGATGATATGGGCCTTGGTAAGACTATTCAAGCGATTGCGCTGATGGTTGCTCGTCCATTCGAAGATGAAGACCGACGCCCGACTTTGATTGTCGCACCCAAGGCACTTATGGATCAATGGAGACTCGAAATTCAGCGCCATGTGAAACCGGGGAGACACCAATTATCTGTCTTAATCTACCATCAACGGCGCAGGCCATGGAAGGAGCTCAAAAAGTATGATGTCGTCATTACCACGTTTGGTACTATCACGGCGCACTACAAAACATTGCTCGAGGGAGAAAGGTTGGCACAGGAAGGGCGAGACGCCTCCCTTATCCAAGACATGAAAAATATGGCCGGCCCTCTCAATCCTGCCGCCAAGTGGCACCGAGTTATCGTCGATGAAGCACAGAACATCAAGAATCCAAGTGCGAAGTCTTCACAGGCATGTTGTCGACTCAATTCTACCTACCGCTGGTGTCTGACTGGTACACCCATGATGAATCGTCTCGAAGACTTCCAATCCCTATTGGGATTCCTCCGGATTCGGCCTTACAGCAACCCAGCAAAGTTCAAGGCGGTCAGTATTCTCTATAGCTCGCCATTAATGCTTCTTCGGGTGGCTAACATTTATGTTTAATCTAGGATTTCGTGAAACGCATCAAATCCGGTTGGGGAGGAGAGGATGTCATGAAGCAACTACGCGTCCTGGTCAAGTCTGTCTGTCTCAGACGTACAAAAACCTCGAAGATTGATGGCGAGCCCATCTTGCAGCTCCCACCAAAGGTCACTGAGAAGGTCCATGTTGTGTTTGATCAGAGGGAAAGCCAGGTTTATGAGGAGCTCAATACGTCCACTCAAAGGCAGATCACCCGATACCTCGACTCTGGGACGCTGGGTAGGAACTACAGCCATGTTCTAGTTCTCCTTCTCCGTCTTCGGCAGGCATGCTGCCATCCACTCCTCATGCAGGAGTTCCGGAACGAACCTTCCCCGTCTATTCCAGGGGTGGATAAGATCGCCAACGCCAAGCTTCTGAGCGCTGCTGTAGTGCAACGTATCAAAGAAAATGATGACGAAGAGGACGGCACTTGCCCTGTCTGCATGGACAGTGTCATCAACGCGACTATCTACATTCCATGTGGACACCACGTGTGCTCGGAGTGCTGGATCCGGATTTCCGACTCTGCAGCTGCAAATGGAGCCATCAACCTCGAAGACGATGGTCCAACTGTGATCAAGTGCCAGAATTGCCGAGGACCTGTGGACCCTGCGAAGCTCACTGACACCAATTCGTTCAAGCAAGTTCATGACCCGAGCTCAATGCCCGAATCTTCCGCCGGAGCCGGTGATATCAACGGAGCCAATGAGGACGAAGACCCAGAAGCAACAGCGAGCAGTGATGAGTATGATTCCGATAGCCCCACTGAAGAGGACGACGCGGAATCAAAGAAGAAGTCGAAGTCGAAGTCTCTAGCCGAGCTGCGAAAGGACGCCTTGAAGAACAAGGCCGAGAAGAAGAAATACATACGTCGCCTCGAGAAGGGCTGGTTCCCCAGCACAAAAATCACAAAGACGCTAGAGATCCTCCAAGCCAATGAAGACCGCGGCTTAGAGGAGAAAACCATCATTTTCAGCCAGTTCACCTCCCTCTTGGATCTTCTCGAAGTGCCCCTCGCCCGCCGCGGCTGGAACCACACCCGCTTCGACGGCAGCATGAACCTGAAAGAACGCAACGCGGCCGTGACGGCTTTCACTAACGACCCATCTTGCAAGATCATGCTCGTCTCCCTTAAGGCCGGTAACTCAGGCCTGAACCTCGTCGCCGCCTCGCATGTCATCATGTTCGATCCTTTCTGGAACCCGTACATCGAAGACCAGGCTGTTGATCGTGCCCATCGCATCGGGCAGGTTAGGAATGTCTTCGTTCACCGTCTGCTTATTGAGAATACTGTTGAGGATCGCATTGTTACTCTCCAGGACCAGAAGCGTGAGCTGATTAGTGGTGCTCTCGATGAGGGTGGTACTATGAATGTCTCCCGGCTGGATGCGAGGGAACTTGCTTATCTCTTTGTATGTTTTCACATCCGTCTCTTTTCTCGTTGTCTACTTTTACCGGACCCCTTGCTAACTCATCTATTACACAGGGTGTGAGGGACTTGTAATCAAGGATCATTACATTGTCCTGTTTGCCGGATAATCTCAATCTCAAAGGACTGGAGATAGTCCGATGATACGATTGCTATTTCATTGTTCTGCCATATCCAAGTGATGGGTGGCGTGGAAATCAGTTATTCCCTTTTTTGTCTTTCTTGGGGGCCAATGATTGCTATACCCTGGCGTTGTTCTCTTTTCTCGTGGAAGAGGCGTTGTGCTATTCAATAATGTCTGAAAGCCAGCCTTAATGATGTTGTTTTTCCTGAACTTGATTTTCTCTGATAACTCGTGATTCAAGTAGTTCTAGTATTCAACTCGACGAGATGCTCAGATCTAAATGTACTATTTTGAGGGTGAATAGATATTCAGAGTTAAGAAAATTTTTTAAATCTTGTTGAAAGAGGACATGCCTTTTTTGATGCTGTGCTCATTTCGGGGGGAAAAAGGACAATTGGGATGTCTAAGCTACTAAGGTTGGAGGAAATCAAAAAGGGAAAAAAAAAATGCATGTCTTCAAACCACGACTATCCCCCATCCGCTTTCATTGTATCGTGATTTCGGAGAACAGACTTTGCTTTTGCACTGCAAAACCCAAACTAAAAAAAAATGGCAATCCCCGGGAGTCGTATACTTCCTGTCTCCCACGCGTTGTGAGATAGGAATCGGAGAACGTGGGGAAGAACAGGGGAGAACGACTCCCAACTTTCGTTTCGGAAACTTCGTGGACCCGTCGTTGAACGCACCGATTTACAGGTCGGCATCGTCCTCGTCGGGGAGGGGCTGGTTGGCGGCCTCCTCCATCTCCTTGCGGTAAGCCTCGAGCTGCTTCTCGTCAACGGTAACCTCGGGGGGAGCGAGGGCAATTCCGGCAACGAAGTCCTAAAAGATAGGAGGTCAGTATCAATCGACTCGTGTTTTCGAATCAAGCCACAAAATGACGTACGAGCTGGGGGTTGCCAACAAGCTTGCGAGCGAGCCAAAGGAAGGGCTTCTCGAAGTTGTAGTTGGACTTGGCGGAAATGTCGTAGTACTGCAGGTTCTTCTTGCGGTGGAAGGTGATGGTCTTGGCCTTGACCTTGCGCTCCTTCACGTCGACCTTGTTACCGGTGAGGACGATGGGGATGTTCTCACAGACACGGACGAGGTCACCTAGGGTTCGGTTAGCAAAAAATGACCTCGGTCGGTTCACTACAAAGAGAAATCACTCACGGTGCCAGTTGGGGACGTTCTTGTAGGTGATACGGGAAGTGACATCGAACATGATGATACCACACTGGCCGTTGATGTAGTAACCATCACGGAGACCACCGAACTTCTCCTGACCAGCGGTATCCCAGACATCGAACTGGATAGCACCGTAGTTCTGTGCAGGTCGGGTTAGTTGAAACGATCACACCATGGCACGGTTCGAAGCGGGGTTCTTCGGCGGGGTAGGTAGCATACGGTGTTGAAGTTGAGGGGGTGCACCTCGACACCAAGGGTGGCGATGTACTTCTTCTCGAATTCACCAGTCAGGTGGCGCTTGACGAAAGTGGTCTGTTGGGATTCACTGTGTTAGTAATGAAGTCGCGGTGAGGCGGGGCGGTTGGGCAGATATTGAGTAATGTCGACAGGCGCGGGCGCAGAGGGTAGTCACGAAAGAGCAGCTCAGTGTGCTCATGAAGTTCATGAGGTGACCATAGCCGAGCAGATGGCTGCCACTCTGAGCCCATCCTCATCAACGATCACATATCGAGGCTCGAATGCGCTTACCTTTCCAGTACCACCGTCACCGACCAGGACGAGCTTGAATGTGGGAGTCTCAGCAGCCATAGTGAAAATCGATTAGAGAGAAGCTTGAAAATAAAAAAAGATTCAAGATTTCGCGCCGTAAGGATGGGGGCGGGTTGTTGATAGAAGGGAGGGGTGAAAGAAGGGGAATGAATTAATAGCGCTGGATGGAATTTTTGCCCCGTCGCTGCGGGTCACGTGTATTTATGCCTGAGGCGTATCTGACGTAGTGTCAACATGGCGCAAACATATCGGTCCATCTGAGGCTTTTGAATGGCAAATTTTTACTACAAATGCAGGGTCTATGTTAATGAAGAGCTTTACTTGTATTCGTTTTCATATCGCGTATTGGAGTAAATTTAAATTCACGTGGTTAGGTCTTCGCCTGCCGAGTTATCTTCAACGCCGTTTGAGATGCATATGATTTCCCCCTTTGTCTTTACAGGAACCCAAGTATTTTGGAAAAAGAAAGACAGAAAAGGCGTCTCGCATTAGTCATGATCAGTACATATCGTCAATGTACACAGTGGTAGCAGAACCAGGCTATGGGTGGAAATGTCCCCTTATAAGGGAACCAAGTGACATCCTAGCAGGCCACGGCCGCCCCAATTTTGTCGAGGGGTGAGCTGGAGGTCCAACTCCGTTGCGGTGTCAGTTCCATCCTTCCGACAGACTTTGACCGACACTGCGCGCTGTAGAGAAAGAGAGGAGTCAGACATATAGGAATTTTGACAGAGGGGCAGAGAACCGAACGTACCCCTTCATTTTCTTGAACGACTTGGGCAACCTTTGAGAGGCGCTCGTGGTTTAGCCAATTGACATGCCCAAAACTTCGAATTGCATCGCCAGCTTTCAGTCCCGCCTGCTCTGCTGGACTTCCCGAAACCACACTATTGACCTTGGCAAACGGTGTCCCCAACGCAGTGTTATTGGTCGGCGACTGCGCAACAGCCGGGACGCTTGTGCCATTCATAGTTGGGCCAGCGCCTTGAGCATTTTGTAGGTTGGCGAAATGTGCGTGGATGCCCTTCTCGAGAAGTTTCATCACCTCCTTGTGGTCGTTTCGTAGGTGGATAATGCGCACTCGCGTTGTGCGAACTATATTTCCCTTTTAGCGATATATCCTAATCGACTAGGTGTGGCAGGGGCGTACCTTGCGCGATGTCGATATCATCACGGGGGAAGCCGTCGAAGGTTGTGAGAGATGAAGTCATGCGTACTCCATGCTGAAAAGAAAGGTCTTGTCAGCAACTGTCACAGGAACTCCTGGATCTGAGATCTCACCGACTCGAGGACGCTACTGAGAGCTGACAGTTCCGCCTCGATGCGTTCTTTCTCCTGCATCAGATCCGGCATCGACAACTTGGACAGATCGCGGGGAGTGGGCCCGGATGCCGGTCCAGAGGCAACGGTTGGAGCATGAATGTTATCGTCCATGATGATTTCCTGAGTAAAGAATGAAAGTGAGAGAAGAAGGACAGGTGGGTCTGGGGTGGCACATGGGCAGCCCTGGAGCTCCCACTATTTTATATAAGCGGCGATGCTTGGCGCTCGAAGTATACGACTTTGGCCTCAAGTTTTTGTTAAACACTTCGCTTTTAGGACATTATGTACTAATATTTTTTACAATAGGAAAATCTCATTCATTTGGCAGAGCATGAAATATAAAATGTGTTATTTTGATTCCAGCTATCCCGCTGCCTTACCTCATGACGTACATGGATGAGATTCAAATTCGCAATCTCTACTCTGTACTGCCTGGATAGTGGCAGTTTCCCCCTGTTTCTTATACATGCACTTTCCAACGTCGGAGATGTAGACGAGGCAGGCACTCCCCGTTGCTCTTCCCTCGCCATGAAGTTCGATTCCCTTGTTTTGAGGAGTCGGTTAGGTCCGCCTCTTCTTTCTCCATGCCCTCGGAACCTGAGTCTTATATTTTATTGGGCGGGATCGCTACTTGCAACCATGGCGGACCAAGAAGAAGCAATGATCGAGAAACAAGCCCTGCTGGATCATGAATCCGAAGAGAAGTTCGAGAGCAGCGGCGGAGTGACCCCGAGCGATAAGACGACTCCTCGTCCATTCAAGAAATGGATGGACAGCTTTCGAGGACGGAAAAGCGAGTCTTCTACCTCCCGGCGGCACGTGGAGGGCTGGTCAGATTCATCTTCTCATGGCTCGCAAGGTCACCGGTCAAGTGCATCCGACTCATCGCACCTCGGAACCGTCAAAACAACCACAGCAAGCATCGGAAGCCAGAGTTTGATAAGATCTAGGACAACCATCCAAAGCGCAACAAACCAGAGCACGCTGTCGGATGTGCGCCATTCTGGTGACAGCTCCAGGCCAACCTCAAGTCACCAAGCTGATGAGGCTGCGGAAACACGGGCCACCAGACGGCGCCATATCCTACAGGAGCTTGTCGAGACCGAGGCTGATTATGTACTTGGTCTGAAGGCTCTTATAGGGGTAAGCCATTGAGCTAATTTTCGTCCCTCAGTCTGATGCTGATGTGCTCTATAAACTTACAGATCCTTACGATCTTTGACACGAGGCCCGAAATCTATGACAACATCCAGGAGATCCTTGGAATACATGAACGGTTTTTGACCCAGCTTCAGACGGCATCTCCCTTGTCAGCACCTCAGGCTCAACAGGCAGGCGCCTCTGAGCTTATGTCTCGAGGGATCACCAAGCGTATAGGCAGTCTTGATCTGGGCAGCCTAAAGGGACTTCAGCAACGTTCCTTAAGGACTCGATCACTCAAGGCATCGGTCAACCAACGCCTGATGGCACTCACTGCTGAACCAGCAGAGGGACTAGAAGTTGCACGTGAACTTGGGAAATTAGTAAGTATTGGCATACCGAATAAGACTATATGCACTGACTGGCCATTTCATAGTCACTTTCGTTCCCCATATACAACAAATTCTGCAGCAACTATGAACTATTGACACAAGACGTTGCTCTCTTGCGCCGGTCAATTGCCAACTGGACAATATATGATCAAGGGATCGAGGCTCTTTCCAAGTCGGTCGCGTCCACTGAGCGACGCAGACAAGAGGACAACAAATCAATGACATTGAATGATTTGTTGATAAAGGTGCGTGAGTTAAGCCGGGGTGTTTTCGACCACTAACAAGAAGATAGCCCATCCAACGTCTTTGCAAATACCCCCTCGTACTACAAGATCTGCTCAGATCTACCCCTGTCAGTGATTGCCCGTCTTCCCATTACGGAATCGAGGAAGTTTTGGACACAATACGGGGGCTGGTAACACAGATCAATTCGGTCACTGGAAACCCGGTCAACAAAGATCGCATCCAGAAAACAATTATTCTCCAGGGTAAGGTGGATATCTCGAAATCGGTAGGCAACACAAGATCTTCGTTAATGAGATGACGTGACTGAACGTGTTGGGCAGTACGCACTCCAGAGTATATATAAAGACCTAGGCCCGTTGGTCCTGTGCGGTGTACTGCATGTCACATATCAAACGGCGGACACCACCAGCGGGGAGTTCATGGTCTGTGTGCTGTTCCAACGCTACCTTCTCTTTGCCAAGGGAATCGATGACCAGCGTCGACTGGAAGCAGTGGCCTGTGTCTGTCTAACTAGTCTCAAGATTGATACGCTTCAAAATGGACGAGGTGAGTAGCCTTTCGCTGAGACTTATGCTCAAAGTATACATCTAACTCACCAGGACTTTGTCCATATGGATGTATATTTTCGTGGAAGCTCCTGTTCGAGAACCAAGATGAGAACTACGAATTTGTTCTCAGTGCATCATCGGCAGCGGAAGAAAAGCAATGGAATACCGATATTCTCAAAGTATCGGCCGCTTTGGCCGAAACGGCCCAGCCCAGGACGTGGGAGCCAAGGAAACATTCTTTCTTGGCTCTTCCATTGTTGCCTCTTGACCAAGTTCAGTACACAGTGTCTTCTATGGCGCGCAGATCATCGATGGATTCAGTGACGATCTCCCGCAAGTTCCGCGTCCAACATGTGGTCATCAAGAAAACGCACTACCCACGCCATACCGAAGAACCAGTCATGCAGACTGAAGGCGAGATTGAACGGCCTAAGACACCTGTTGATCGCTCTGCATTGACATTGACTGCTCGCCGGATTGACCGAATCCGGCTGGAGCGACTGATCTCAGATGTCTACACTGCAGACCTCCTTCCATTCCCAGGAATGGTTCTTGGAAGGGGTGACCTATTCCGACGTGGTCCAATCATGAGACGGCTCACCCTTCGCCCGGGGATCACTAGACGGTCGACCTCCGTCAGCACCTTCCATTCAAAAGCAGGATCAACCGAGATACGCCCCGAGGAGCAGAATGAGGGAATGGACAAGGAAGCAGCAGGCAGCAGCGATATAGGGGAGGACAAGGAGATCGAGTGTGAGTCGCCTCGGACACCCACCACGCCTCGGCGGTCCAAGACATTCCTTTTCAAAGGTTCACCCAAGAATCCCGCATCGTCTGTTTCCTCGCCCCTTAGCGACAAGAGACGGAGTCAGGATGGAAGTCCCGAGATATCTCCATCTTCCAAGAAATGGTCGTCTCCACAGAAGTGGTCGTCTCCAAAGAATTTATTTAGTGCGTTGGCATCCAAGAAGTCAAAAAAGCCCCGCTCTCATGCTGAGTGAAGGCCCTATTGTTACATAGCCGGGGCAAGTGTTATCGTTTTGGGATCTGGGACATTCGGGAGGAGCTTGGAGTCAAGGGGAGATTATAATTAACCCGAAAACGTAATTGTGGCTTTGGGCCACTATAATTAATCATTAATTGGAATGCAAGCAGATTCTCCAACCTTTGCCACTTCATTGAGGATTATCCCCACGTTTGGCGTCACAGCGGATCCTACAGTGGGCAGGGGGGAGCTACTATGACGTCGACTGCTGCAATAGTTGGCAACTCACCTTGTAAAGAATTGTAGTAAAGTGAGGAACTAAGACAACAAATGACACATAAGCATATCCACTGTGATTTTAGTTGTATAATTGTACAGTTTGAGACCTGCCCCATGTAGATGAAGAGGAAACATGCGAGCAGCTTCTTTTTTTGTTTGCATCAGCTCATTGTATGACGTCACCAGTCATCATCTCTTGCTATTAAACCACCGGCCTTTTACCTTTTGATCCTCTCTTCACTCAACATTTTCCCTCTATCTCTTCAAATACCTTCGAATATCTTCAGATCTCTTCAATCTATCCAAAACTCAAGTTTTACATCATTCAAAATGGCTCGTGGAAACGAAACTGCCTCCAAGATCTTCTACAAGGGTAGCTCGGACGACTTCATTGTCTTCGTCGATGACCTTGACATCCTCAAGAAGTGGAAGAACGACCGCAGCATTCCTCTGACTGATGTTCTGAACGGCTGGAAGATTTTCCTGACTCGATCGTAAGTGTTTCCAGCTTTTGTATTGCGGTCAGATCATTAACCTCTGGATGCAGCCACGGAGCCCAAGGCCTCCTTGATACCGCTAGCCAGAGCGCTCTTCAGAATGAATTTGGCACAACCAAAGATGATGAGTGCATGATCAAGATCCTAGAGGCCGGCGAATACCAGCCCTCCCAGGTATGTTCAATAGCAGTGAATTAATTGCAGGGTTCTATATGCTAACTTTACTTCAACAGGCACGCGAGCGCGAAGGATACAAGAATGAGTCCAACGGTACTCGCTAAACCTGTTCTCTACTTCTTTCGGGGCCAACGGGGAGACCAGACAGGTGTTGCTTCCTCACCGAATCACGCCCTGGACACCTACCTCCCCTCTTTTACCCCTCACCTTGACCTCTATTGAGATATCCATATCCCTCGATCGTCCCTTGTCTGGCACTTCGGCGCATTGTCCTTTCGGAAAACGTCATGTAGCACCCTTTATATCTTCAGCTGTGGAATGGGCTTGGGGGGGAGTGTTCGCCGTTTCTGGGATTGCATATTGGTACTCACAGGCTTCTGCACCTGATATCATGAGATGATGAATGATGAGCGACTTCACTCGTCTACAAATACAAACATTTTTTTGCCCAATCTCATCTTGAACATTCCAATTCGTAAATCCATCCAACACTCTAGCAAGCAATGATCATGACTCATGATAGTTTATGGTATAGCGACATTATCTATACAAATAAAAGCAACAGTAAATCCAAACCTCTCACATCAAACCTCCTCCTTAACCACCACAGAATCCAACCCCCTCTCCTGCCTCCTCTTTACAACCCAACTCCCCAATTCCGCCCAAACAGCTTCCTTTTCGGCAGGCTTCATCCCAGCCGCAAGCCCACTAGTCGTTGTAGCGACGAAAACCGGCGCACCAGCCCAACCATCACCACGACCCATATTCTCCGTCTCCGCCTGCCAGCCATACCGAAACTCCTCCTTCCGAATCCCCCTCCCATGCCTAACCCGCCAAACAGCCTCCCAAATACTCTTCCCAACAAGACAAACAACCTCAGGCCTCTGCGCCGCAACCTTGGCCTCAAGCACAGGAACACCAGCATCCATCTCCGCGCGGCTGAGCATGCTCGCGTCGCGCGTCGGCCGCTCCACAATGTTCGTGTTGCCTACGCTGTATAGCGCAGGAAGCTTGTATGTGTCGGCGGGTATGTGGCGCACGCTTGTTATCCCCGACGAATAGAGCAGTTTCCAGAAAAGGTTTGACGGGTGTGCGTAGGCGTACCCCGTTACCCCTGTCATTATTCCCGGGTTCACGCCTACGAGTAGGAGGATCAGGTTCGGGGGGATCGTGTCGCGGAGGAGGGATTCTGTAGCTGGAGGACCCGCTATTGGCGGCGTGGGCGGGATTTGTGGGGTTGCTGTGCGCTTGCGTTTGCTTGGAGATGGAGACGTTGCCATTAGGGTTGATTTTGAACGGGTGGTGCGTTGATGTGTGGCTGTGGTTATTGGCGCTGTTGGTGGCACTGTTCTCTTGCGTCTTGGGCTGGGGGTAATGGGGTCTGCTTGGCGTTCGTTGGTGGTGTTTATGCGGCGTTGGGATATAGTAGTTCTCGAGGTACTCAGGGCTTCGCGTGTTGCGGTCCCATTATGTAGGAATTGCTGCAGCCTGCCATTGAAGCTGGTCATTTTGTTGACAGGAACATCCTCCACTGTTTCAAGTGCCGTCTCGTCTTCCTCGAGTTTGGGTTGGACTTCTGTAGACGCAGGCATCTTGTCTGGTGTCAGTCAGATTGGGTTAGTTCTCAGTTTCCAAGCAGCTAGGTAATGACATATAGACAACGGGCGAGACATTTATATGGGATCTTCTGGACCTCTAAAAGTAGTGGGAGTATTCTTATCAAAATGACGTTTTTTTTTTTTTTTTTGGTCCGGACAGAGCATCACGTGCCAGGCGATACTGTACATGCCGAATTCGACCGCCTGCCCACCTCCGCCCGACCCTTCCCTTCCTGGTATGGCGCCCTCATGTTTCCCCGTTTTGGTTTAGCCCCGTCCCTAGCCGCTTTTACTGTCCATCTCCCTACCTAACTAGGTACAACATCCATAGGTAGGTATGTCTAACTGGGATATGGCCGCCCTAGGCTCAGAACAGGAATTTTAGTTTCTGTGGTGCTTTCTGTTCTCTTTCTCTCTTTTCCCTATGAATATCGCCGCCTTCCCCTCAATCCTATATACCAAAGCCGCAAGTACACCTCCATGTGCTGGATAATGGCTGGATAATGGCTGGCACTCGAGGTGCCTAATACTCGAAACGTCACAAGACCTCAAGCGCTAAATGAACCATATCCAATCCTCCTATCTCGAGGAGTAACCAGACCGCCTCAGAAACATTCTATATACAAATTCTAGCATTCCCATACCGACACCCATCATGAAGTCCCAAGTCAGTATTCCCATTCGGGCATCACACAGCCCATTATTAACGCCGTCGATGTCCAAAGCGACTTCGCATCTTTTGAACCCGATCAGCGGACGACGTACTCGAGCTGACTTTCCCTCCTCATCTGTTCTCATCTGGGTGAATGCCGGTAGACTAAGAGGGAGGAAAGACGAGCTGGAGGCCAATTTAAGAAACGATCTCGGGGGCCGGAGCGAGAATCAGTAACAGGGGCCGGATTCTCCACAACTGGTTATCAGTCCAGACCATATGACCACACAACCTAGACGGGGATTAATGATACAAGCAATGTCACTCTTTCAAGTCGTCAAGTTCGTTATGTATTAGGCTATTTACACTATCTCCGTCTGATGCGTCCAACGCACCAGACTGAACCATTGTTATGCTTTAAATATTCCTTGCCGTTTCGGCAAAGTCCAAGGCTCCGGACAGACGACCTATACATCCTCTCGTTAGCACAAGAACAGCCTATGTCCACATAAGCCGAAGAACATACCTCGCCTTCACTGTAGGCCCAGAAATAAACACCGATGCCAATCAAATAATATATTGCAGGGTCGGTCCCTTGATAGAGAAGCGCCGCGAGGAGGGCGCTGAGGGGGTATATGATGAGACGGATTTCAATGCTGCGATGCGGTATTGAGCCAGCAAGTGGCTTAAGAGGCCATTCCCAGGCTATGCCGACGAGGCCCATGATGAGGTTTAGGATTTGGAGAACGGGTACCGGGGCAACGGCGGCATCGAGGTTCCTGGAGATAAAGTCCCAGAATACTTTGGGCCAAATAAAGCCCTCAACAGCACTGGCGACCTGATCTGTTTGAATTCTGTCAGCTCCGGCTTCAGGCTGGGAGTGTTTAGTGGGCAACATACAAGCTGCTGCGGTGAGAATGATTAACCGCCCCCAATGGTTCTTGATGAGCCTGCCCATTGTGCTGAGTTATGGGCACTTGGCCGAGCGAAAACTTGTTGTGTGTGGTTGAGCTTCGTCCAGCGAAGGTCTCGGAGGAAATAAAGTCACTTTAGTGTAAGTGACAAAGTGCGGAGCTAATCCTGGGCGACATATGCCGCAAACCCCAAATAGCTGCGACGTCTTCTGTGAGAGGATCACTTCATCGTATGATCGCAAGCCACAGAGACTTTGATTAAGTTGGAGAATCCAGAGCACATGGAAAGTGGATAATATTGCAAGGATTTATCGTAGTAACATGATCTCATATGGGGAAAGAAAAAGCAGCATGCTCCGAGTGACATACTTGCAGGTTGGACTAGGTATAAGAATCTATACTTAGACTACCGACCCCTCTGGTAACTCAACCAGAACTTGGCACACTTTGCCAGGATGTGATTGTCGAGCGCCAAAAAGGTGAATCGCTGCGCCGGGGTTGGTACACATGCAAGAAGAGTAGGGCTAAACCGTGATCCGCACGGATACAAGTAATGTAGACCAATCATCGGCTCGAAAGTCCTCGAATCCTTGACAACCCCCTCTTCCTGAGCTTCTTGAAGAACCGGCTTAGGCCGCGTGATTGGAGAGTGGGGGATGTGACGGAGCGGATCGCAAAGTGGATGTCCGCAAATCAGAGGCCGCAGCTTGCGCTTGGCGTGATGAACTGCAGGTGGCACGCATGGCACGCACAGGGTCCTTCACTTTCAAGTCTCATCGACATTCGAATTGTAATTTTATTATTGAGGCTTTCAGCCGAGGACTATGCTTTCTACACTGTCTGGGTTGTCTGGGTTGTCTCATCTTTGTACTAGAGACAAGTTTGGAACATTCCAGATCAGATGACCACAGTAGCCCTGATTCCAATTCAGTGCAACACACCGTCTTTCGACATCTTCTGCAATGTCAATCCGTGCCTGATTTAACCTGCAGTGCTAAGTGGAGACTTTTATCGGGAGAGAAAAAAAAATCGTTGATGGGGAAACAGAGCCCGAGTCACTATATTTGGGCGAATCGTCAATGCACTAAGGATCCTGAACCGAATGACAGGTATTCTCACCGATGCTGGGCGACCCTCGGCGTCCCGTGTGACGAAAAGACAGCGCTTGCAGGTGGATTATAATAGGCCAATATCTCATCAACTCTCGTTCCTTGGCCTCATTTAACGCTGTCCACTCACAGTCCTCACGGCCACTCACCAGCCTCTCTGTCACCACCGGGGCATTACTCTCTTTTGGACTGCGGCGTCGACCCGTTTAGCTTCCACCCGCCTAAGCCCGCCATTATTGGAGCAAGAACCCAAATCGGATAAGATTGGTCGAACTGCGTCTGCTTCCTTTGACTGACTCGCTTCATCGCGGGGAACGTGGCACGGTGGTCAGACTTCAGACGTATAAACTCCGTGTCATGATTGGTGTGCCTGCTACGAACGGTCATTAAAAATAGCAAACTTTTCAGAGTATTAATATAAACTGGAGCCCAGCATGATAAGCAAGACCTTTGAAAGCCTCGGAAAGAATAAGCCAAGATAGCAGTTGAAAGAGACCAGGCAAAAACTGACGAGGCTTTTAAGCGACCAAGATTCTAGCCCTGGGACTTCGTCTCTTGGTCTCTTTCCACTCCCCATTCTTAGGAGAATTTGGAAAGCACAGACACCGTAGGCTTGAATGCTCCTTAGTTTATTGGACAGAAATCTACCACAGTCGGTTAGACGGTTAGACGGAGTAGTGCCCGCCAGAAGCGATGTAATTATAGATCGGCCGCCCCCCACCCCTGCAGCTAAAACCACAACACTGGGATTCTCTGAACCTCCAACTCACCTCCGGTCCTGTCCTTATTCATCTATTGACGCCAACCATGTCTAGGGCAACTTGAACCAACCGATAAAATATCATATTTTATCTCAAGTGTGCCAGTAACCTCTCATATTAGAGAGAATAAGTGCGAGGAAATCCCCCGGCGGAACGCCAGCAGCGCTTGCGACAAGGCGCGCAACCCACATTCAAGCTTCTATACATCTTTATTGAGCACTATCGCAAGCTGCGAGTTTGCTTTCCCAGAGCGAGGTGTTCCAGAGTATTTGGAACATTTTCGAACCTGCTCTTCGTCTTCAAGCGGGTTGTCCCGGAAGATTCTGGTTTACACCAATTTCATGGAGAAACAAGGGCGTTGACAAATTCCGAAGCCACTGACCTCTCAATATTGACACTGGAGTCTTGCCACAAAAGAGGATCAGGAGATTTCGCTTTCGACTGAGCTTCAGTGTATATTACCGGGTTGCTGGTCAACCGTCTGGACTTGTCACTCCTTTGATTGAATCGTCTTTTATCGCCTAAATTACTCGTCGCTGGTCGACATTCTTAAAAACGAAGAGAAAGAATGGCCCCAGCTCAAGCCTCCTGGTGGAATAAGTCGGAGTTGACTGTTTCCAAGGTCTTGTTCCATTTGTTCTTTTGGGGTTCACATATTGGTATCTTTGCTGTAGGATGGTATGTATTCTGACGTATACCAGTTCCTAAACCGCGTTGCTGACATTCTCAAAGGTATCTACAGGCATCAAATCCAAAGTTGGAGTTGCTGAATAGGCTCAGCTATTCAGTCTGGATATCAAGAGGCGCAGGTCTCGTTCTTTCGGTCGATTGCACTTTGATCCTATTTCCCATGTGTCGGAACATCCTTCGATGGCTGAGACCACAAATCAGATGGCTACCACTAGATGAGTCGGCATGGTTCCATCGGCAAATAGCTTATGCCATGCTAGTATTCACAGCTATCCACACCGCTTCTCACTACGTCAAGTAAGCCGTTCACTCATTCAGTTTGTCCCAGTCACTTTGCTAACATTAACCAGTTTCTACAACATCGAACAAGAGCAAATCCGTCCAGAACTTGCAGTAGAGATCCATTTTGCTCGCGCGAGTGGTATCACGGGCCATGTCATGCTCTTGTGCATGATGCTCATGTATACAACCGCACATCACCGCATTCGTCAGCAGGCATATGAAACTTTCTGGTATGCGCATCACCTCTTTATCCCATTTATGTTGGCGCTTTATACCCACGCCACTGGATGCTTCGTCCGAGACACCGACCACCGTATCTCCCCTTTTGCAGGACAAGAGTTTTGGGATCATTGTCTTGGCTATGAAGGGTGGAGATGGGAGTTGGTCATCGGAGCTTTGTATCTCTTTGAGCGACTCTACAGAGAGATCCGATCTCGGCGCATGACGGTGATCACAAAAGTTATCCGTCATCCTTATGGTACGATCCCATGCTTTCATGAGTGTCTGGGTTGACCACAGCTAACCAATGACCTTAGCCGCCATGGAGATCCAGTTTCACAAACCAAGCATGAAGTACAAAGCCGGACAGTGGGTATTTCTCCAAGTACCTGACGTATCCAGCACCCAGTGGCATCCATTCACCATTACCTCCTGCCCCTTCGATCCATATCTCAGCATCCACGTCCGCCAAGTCGGAGACTTCACCCGAGCACTTGGAGATGCACTCGGCTGCGGTCCCGCCCAAGCCAAAGATCTTGAAGGTCTCGACCCCAACGGCATGTACGAAGTTGCCCTCCAGAACGGACAGACCATGCCCGCGATCCGTGTGGATGGACCATATGGTGCACCCGCCGAAGATGTATTCGACAATGAAATCGCCGTGCTCATCGGCACCGGCATTGGCGTCACGCCCTGGGCATCTATTCTCAAAAACATTTGGCATCTCCGATCAAGTCCGAACCCTCCTCGTCGACTGCGACGTGTCGAGTTTATCTGGGTTTGTAAGGATACCTCGTCATTTGAATGGTTCCAAGCTTTGCTATCTTCCCTAGAAGCACAATCCGCCAGCGCGGCTGTTAGCGAGGGAAGCACGGAGTTCTTGCGTATCCACACCTACCTCACGCAGCGTCTCGACCCCGACACTGCCGCAAATATCTATCTCAATTCCGTCGGTCAGGCCCTCGACCCTCTCACCGAGCTAAAGAGTCGGACGAATTTCGGTCGTCCGGACTTCAGACGACTTTTCACTGCTATGCGGCATGGCTTGCTGGATCAGTCCTACATGACGGGTCTGCAGAGTGCCGGTACCACCGATATAGGTGTGTACTTCTGTGGTCCTAATACTGCTGCCATGCAGATCAGCGACGCAGCCAAATCTTCATCAACCAAGGACGTCCGGTTCAAATTCTGGAAGGAACACTTCTAGTCTTGTTTCTGGTGCGCTTTTGCTTTTCTCATCTTTGTTCTATCATATATGAATGATACGAGTCACGAATCTCTCTCTTTATTATTACTCTTCCATGGTTTCATGGACTCTCTAGGTTGTCCCTTCTACACTGGATTTCACATCTTTAATGGAGGCATGAAGCCCTCTGCTCATGGCCAACAGGGAGAGAAGCAATCACAACACACGTGGGTACCAGCGGGAATGCTGGATTGTAGGAATATATGGCAATAGACTTGACAACGTCCTCTGAATAATACTGTTTTGTTTTCAATATGTCCGTATTATGAGGTCGTGTAGAGTTCTGATTTTCTCAGTATGTCGAAGTTCTCTGTGTAGGGGGTAATAACTCTTAACTTACCCCTTCTGTTTTATTGCGTATTATATATTTCACAGGTTATACCTAGGTATGCTTTTCACTAGTTTATATTTCGCAGCCAATCCTTCATATGCTTCTAATCACAGCACCAATAAGGGGGAGAGAATATCATTAAAGACATAGAAAATACTATAGATATTAAATATTATATAAACCTCACATCATTAGGCATGCCCTTCATTCCGAGAACGCGTTTCTTCAGACACCGTGACATCCGTGGTGACCGCAATTCCTTCTTTGTAATCGTCGAATGAGCCTCTTCCACTCCGATTCGTATCAACAACAATATGCTGTTGGCTCTCACCCGTCGAATCTCGCCGCGACTTCCCCCAAGCCATCGACGACAGCTCATACGGATGCTTGTTATCCCCACCCCGACTCTTCGAAGTAAAGAGATTGCTTCCCTTTGGCGTCTGGCTGATATGGTTTGAACTGCCATTTGTCGAGAACCAGCGCGAATTGCTGATAAGTAGCTTAATTCCGGGGGCGCAAATTGTTATCACGGAGACGAGGGCTTCGCGGGAGGCCCAGCCTAGGGCGGTTGACAGTTCGGAGATGTCTTTGACGGAGTAATATGCGCGGAGGAAGCCAGCGATCATGACGAAGATTCCGGATGAGAAGAGGATGCAGAGGAGTAGCTTTTGGGAGATTGGGATCCGGGCCGCTATAATCAGCGGAATGGGGATTGTTAGGACCGCAATGTCAGTTCTGCTCAAGTAGTTAGTTTATATATGGCCAACGGGGGTTGGGAAAACTTAGTACTGACGTGATACTGAGGGTTTCGATGACGATATAGTTCAACGGACGTATAGTACAGTTATCTGTCGATGGAGTTAGCAACCACAAAATTTGACCTCGGAATTATTCATCTCACCTCCAGCATATGGCTTGATTTGCCAACTCTTGTGTACTGGGTGGCAAATAAAGACGTGGAAAAACAACGACGCGAGGAATGTGCAGATACACAAGGCTCCGACGGTCATAGTCAAGCGGTGCTGCCAGAGACCCATTCTGTCGCTTGGTTAGCATAGGTTTTGAATAGCTGAAAGGAGTCAACGACGCACGTCAATCTGTTGTAGAGAAACATCAGGACCCCTTTAAATAACCACACCATGAAGACATAAGAGACCCAGGCAACAAATGCGTCGATGGAGCCGGTTCGTAGTGTTGCGACTTGGCTGTCTGGCACCTCCATCGCCGTCTTCTCGTTGAGACCAATATTCGATCCGTATACATCTGTCTTGAATTAACATGGAAACAGAGCAGGGAGCTAGAAGAAAACATACCTGTACAGAGGTAGAGGAAGACGGTGTGCATTGTCCAGAATATCTTTTCGCAGTTAGTATCATTACCTCATTCGAAATGCACAAGGACTGACCGTGGCTAATACTAGACATAAATCATCCCAGTAAAACTTGCCCTTTCCAACTTTCCACCGTGCGTAAAGGCGAACTGCAATGATGACCAGCCCTATAGCCCATTCTGCGAACAACTCTGCCGAAACGTTGTAGGCCATGGTGATGGTAAGTCGCTCTATGCTTTCGATATAGGCTGGAATGAACAAGTCCACGATCACCCAAGCCACGGGATCATTGTTTTTTCTTTTCTTTGCAAGGCTGAAACCACACCCTCTAAATAGCAAGAATAAGCAACATAAGGCCAAACCTCGACTAAGTGACCCTGAAAATCTTTTCAAAGACGAAATAGATACTATCTGATTGACTAGCGAACTCAATATCTGGAAATATCCATGGATCGAGAATAATCTTATCCCAAGACCCGGTGCCTTGGGTCCGGGTGTGGGGAGTCTCCCGTGTCTGCTGTCATGGTGGAGTCACTGCCAAGACATGATGTGGTAGTCTTCACTAACATACACTTACAATATCATGAATTCGATGAAGTTGGGATATACAAATATACCGTACACCCTAATATATTATCTCATGTATACATATAGAGATAGAAATGTCATGCTAGATTGCCAAATACTCGTGAGTAAGGTCTATTAACTTTGGATCGGCAGATAAATATGGGGTTGGCGGGGAATAAGGCCAGGTCAATGAGGTATGGGCGATGAAAATCCCAATTTGTTCGGGGCATTCTCCCTGAACAGAACGTGCCCTTCGAACTACGGAGTACTACTCTGTTACGTACGAAGTGTGGGAATGTGGGTCAGAATGCATAAGGCAAATAAGATGAATTTCGATTCACAGTCTCGTAGACTGCAGTCTTGTCCTCGTTCAAAGATATGCAACCGTCTCCACAGCCGTGCTTGTACATAGGCTTGTGCGAGAGAAGCGTTTCGGGATCAAACCAGCCTATAATGGGCGGGGACGCGTAGGCTTGACTGGTTTGGCATCGGTCGAGCGCTTCTCCATGGCCCCGGTTTTCCGTTTTCCAGCCCCCCAGTGGGGACTTGAGCACGATGCTCCGGGTGTGAAAGCCGTGTAAATCTCGGGGTTCGACGGAGTACCGTCAAGTGGGTGGTGGCCGAATGCCCCTCCTGATCCAGCCGTTGTGGTTTCCCCCTCGTTCTCCTTGGCCACAACTTTGAATATGGAAACCAAACATCTTCAGAGGCTCTTGGCGGAAGCTAAGGCTTCACTTGATTCGTACGAGTCAACTCAAACCGATACCTGTCGAGTTGAAGCTCAGGAAAAGGCGGCACAGCTGGCGCGTGCGCTGGAACGTCCCAAGGATGCAATCCTCAAGCTTTCCTTTTCTGTAAGTCATCAACATTGCCTGTGAATTATGGAATGTCCTGCTAACCATTTGCCAAGCCTATTATTCTCATGGCCGTGAAGACGGCCCATGATATGAATGTATTCCCCGTTTTGTCTCAGGCCACGGGTCCAGTCCCCCTGGCCGAATTGGCTGCAGCAAAGCCGGCGGACCCTCTTCTAGTCGGTAAGTAACTACTTGAGAACGGGAATTTTCTAACTTGTTTCCAGAGCGTATTATGAGAGTTCTAGTCGCCAATGGCTTCGTCGAAGAGTCAGCTCCCAGCGAATACCTATCTACAGCGCTATGCCGAGAAATGACCGAGCGCACATCGATTGGAGTCGTGGGATCACTGTAAGCTGCTACAAACTCGTAAAAAGAGACCAAGATCTTAATACGTTTGTATACTAACCTAATCAGCTTCCATGAGTTTCTACCCTCGGTCCAGAAAGTCCCCGAATATCTTCAATCTACCAACTATCGGAACCCAGACGATCCCATGTGGGCCCCTCTTCAATACACGCATGATCTGAAGATCGATGGATTTACATGGCTCTGCCAAGATCCCGAAGCGTTAACCCGGTTCAATAGCTTCATGGAAGGGCAGCGGGCTGACCGTCCACACTGGGGTGACTGGTTCCCGGTTCGTGAAAAGCTTCTCGACCACGCGGAGATTACCCCCGATACACCACTTTTGGTAGACCTTGGCGCTGGTCGCGGACATGACTTGATTGGATTTAGGCAGAGATTCCCCGATGCCCCGGGTAAATTGGTATTGGAGGATCTTTCCTCTGTGATTGATGAAGTACGTGGCGCACAGGATCTAGAGGCGGCGTCTATTGACACTGTTGCGCACGATTTCTTTGCTGAGGTTCAACCGGTTCAAGGTAAGACTGCCTTGTATATGTGTGTGTGTTTGCATTTGGATAGGGCTAACGAATATCTATTAATGTGCAGGGGCACGCGCGTACTATTTCAAGAACGTGTTGCATGATTGGTCTGACGAGAAGGCGACGATCATCTTTAACCACCTCAAGCCGGCTATGAAGCGCGGGTTCTCCAAGGTCATCATGGAGGAGTATATTCTTCCTGATCAGAATGCTCGCTCGCTTCCTTGTATGACAGATATCGCGGTCATGGTATTCTGTTCCGGATTGGAAAGAACCCGTCAGCGCTGGAGTGACCTACTGACATCTGTTGGTCTGCGAGTCCTGAAATTCTGGGTCCGTGAAGGCGACGGGTTGGGAATCATTGAAGCTGAATTGGCCGAGACCTGTTAAATAGGTCTCTTAGTAGGAAGCCAACACTAGCCGGCTTAAATGAGTAAATGATCACCTTCATATGCGTGGGTCCATCGGTCCACCGGTTGATTCTGAATTATGTGTCTCAGCACTGCGCACAGATAAAGCGAAGGACAGGTTCAAATTCATGAATTTAGGTCTATACAAGAGGGCTCCACGCAGGTCGTGACGTCAGATTAAATCTCTAGAGATTTCCTAGGACAAAGTGTAAATGTACTTGGTCGAGACTAGCTGGCACCATATGTTAGACCTATGAGGGCAGTGATGTTTTTGCTGAGCTGTGTTTCGTACAATAACTGCACTAAAGGCGTATACTTCAACGGAAGCATCCAACTTGCCTCCCAAATACCCACCTCTCAACCTGAATGATCGTATATAGAATCTTATTGTTAGAAAAATTCAGAGCCAGTATTGACCCCAAAGCATGAGAACATTCCAATGGCCAATTACGCTGGTACTCCGCTTTTTCATCGTCAGTCTCAGCCAATTGGTTTAATATTTGTGCAATCACCGTATCGCCTCGTATTCGATAAAGCCTTTGTCAGGCCACAAATCGCCCATTTTCTCCTTGATCTCAGACATAAGCTCAGTTCCTGCTACCGCATCATCGCTGCCCAGCTTAATGCGCTCAAAGTCTTACTCTGAAAAGCCAAACGGGAATGGGATGTCGCTAATACTGTGATTCTGATTCAGAGAAAAGCGCCAGGCGAGACGTATCTGGTCTGTTTCGTTTAGCATTCCTGCTAGTTGTAAGAGGGTACGATGCAATGAAGCATAAGCCTCTAGGAGAGCAAAACTGGGCAATGCTATCTGGTGGCTTTCTCATGCCGATCTTTTGAAAAGTAGGTATGACTAGCCTAACATTGGAAACATCACATAGGTAACTACAATCCGTTGGATATTTTCATGAGGCGTGGTTTTGTGTTTCACGTTCTACGCAGCTATATATATGCAGCTTCAAGCACGCCATATCAAGCCCAAGTGAGCAAGGCTTATAAATCTGCTTGGAAATACCACAAAACAGCAGCCGTGGATACGAGTGATAAGCGTATATAACAATAGCTATTCTCGTCCCAAAATATTTGTATGAATCCTACTCGGCAAGATTCGAAGTCCAATCTGGTGGACACCCAAACCAATTTCAAGATGACCGACTCGCAACCCAACCGTCAGCTGCATCTTACGGCCTTCATGCGGCCAGTCTCACTGCACACAGGTGCATGGCGCTATCCGGGCTCCTATCCCGACGCCAACTTCAATTTCAAACACATCACACAGTTCGCCCAAAAGCTAGAGGCCGCCAAATTCGACGCCTTCTTTATGGCTGATCACCTGGCCGTTCTGAACATGCCCGTCGAAGCTCTTAAGCGGAGCCATACGGTTACTTCATTCGAACCTTTCACTCTACTCTCCGCCCTCTCTGCCGTGACAGAGAAGATCGGTCTCGCAGCCACTGCTAGTACAACTTACGACGCACCGTACCATGTTGCCCGGCGATTTGCTAGTCTGGATCACCTGAGTGGCGGGCGAGCAGCATGGAATATTGTGACCACCGGAAACCCGGAGTCAAGTCATAATTTCGGATTCGATGAGCACTTGGCCCATGGTGATCGTTATAAGCGTGCCCGTGAATTCTATGACATCGTTACGGGGCTCTGGGATAGTTTCGCCGATGATGCTTTTATTCGCAATGTCGAGACGGGGGAATATTTTGATCCAGCGAGAATGCATGTGCTGAACCATTCCGGCGACGAATTGAAGGTTCGAGGACCGTTGAATATTGCCAGACCACCGCAGGGATGGCCGGTTATTGTTCAAGCAGGGCAAAGCGAGCCGGGACGACAACTTGCGGCTGAGACTGCCGAGGTTGTATTTTGCAGTCCGAAGGATATTGATAGTGCCAAGGCGCTGTATGCGGATATCAAGGGGCGAGTGGAGCGAGCGGGCCGGAAGAGGGGACAGTTGAAGATCTTACCCGCGGCAATGATTATTGTTGGGGATAGCAAGCAAGATGCGCGGGAGAAGAGACTCAAGTTGGATAGTTTGGTCCACTACGACAGTGCCATCGCTTCTTTGTCAATCTCACTTGGCGTGGATGTCAGTGGCCTTGATCCCAATAGTTTGTTAGCGGACGACCTGCCCGAGACGAATGCCAGCAAGACGAGCAGGGAGTCTGTTGAAAAGCTGGCCAAGCAAGAGGGACTGACGATCCGTCAACTTGCGCAACGATATGGTGGATACTCAGGACTGACATTCCTCGGTTCGCCGAGTGACATCGCTGAGGAGATGGGGACGTGGTTGCGTGGAGAGGCTTCTGATGGCTTCACATGCACGTTTCCGTTCTTGCCACAGGGCCTGGAAGAGGTGACAGATAGATTGATTCCTGAACTTCAGCGAAGAGGCCTTTTCCGCAATGAGTATACGGGATCGACACTACGTGAACATTTTGGCCTGTCGAGACCCGAGAATCGGTTCTTCACTGAGGAGTCATAATGGTGTCTCGCCAAGACAGATTATATTACAGCGCGATTTCATTTATTTTTCCAATTGAGATGTTGGGTCCCATTGTAACAGTTCTTTGCTCCCGTTACCTGCCATTGCCGAATGGAGTTCAATCGAGGAATGTCTTACACCAAGCGTATGGGCTTTTGGCAGCATCCCCCAATTGCCGTATATTCCAGTCCCTTAATCATTTGAACTGTGCCAGGGCCTCTCTCTTCTCTCGGCCAAATACATGGATGGAAAGGATGTGACTTCAAAGACTGCATGTTATAGACCGATGGTCAGCTTTGGGCGCCTTGATTGTTGAAACAAATATGTTTAAATGTGGTTAAAGATGTGGTTCATGGATGTTATTGCCTCTGCAAGGATACCCGCGTCGCCTTATTTCATCTTAAGACTTGAGCGTGGAAGTATTGGAGGCTGGCAACCCGCCGGTGTCGAACCAATATGTAATGCACCCGGACTTTCTGGTCTTAGTAGCTCTGATAGTCTCCGTCTAAATAGCTTCTACACTGTCACTAGTTCCCCGAGATTATAACGCTGTCAGACCCATACAACTACAGATGAAGCACGGAATTTTCACTTCTCAGTTCGATTTGACATTACTCTTGCATCCAGGTGAAGGGGATCTGAGAAGCACCCCCTTCACCTGTTCATCGTTGTATTCCCCACTGTTCACTCCCCTTCCTCCCCCCTTCGTCCCCCACGGTCAGATCCCTTCTGGGCCTACTCGGCCCAGAAACCCTCCACATGACAGTGGACTCGAAGTCCACGGCGCAGCATGTCCGAGTACAGAGCTCGGAGCGCTGCATGGTCGAACCCCAAAGGTTCGACCTCCCCCTTCCGGTTGAGGCGGCAGGGGGGCAGGCGGTTGGTCAAGTCCGCCCGCAGGTGCTCAAAGCCGAACATATACAGCTCCTTAGACCAGGGGCAGGAGCGCAGCGCCCGGAAGTAGACCTCGCGGGCGCGGCCGACGTTGCACTCCGCGTACAGCTCGTAGAGGATGTACAGCTTCCAGATGGTGAGGCTGGTCTGGGCGGAGGTCGAGCTTGCCAGGTCGAAGGGACTCTTCCGTGTTGCAGTCCGCCCCATCGGGATGACATCACCGATCGCTCGCTCGAAGGCTGCCCGGATGGAATGCGGGGTCGAGCCGAGCATGAGAGGGCGACCCATTTCAGCGTAGATGCTGAAAAGGTGAGTCGTGACAGGTACACGGTAGATTGGGGCAGGCCCTTGTAGATCCTTAGCGGCCCTGCCGTTCGCCCCGATGGTGACGTCGAAGATATCGCGGGTCCGATCGCTCATATGCAGGCGAGACTCGTTCCATTTGAACAGTGACAAGAACATAGTGTTGTGGGGCCACCATTCTAGGCTATCCAGAAACAGCGCACGAACTTCAGCAGGTCTAAATTGGCCACTCTGTCTCTCCACGTAGTAGTACAAGATCCGGGCTCGGGCTTGGTGCAGCAATTCTCCGCCCAACACCCTGAAATCATCGTCGGTCCTGCGCATGCCTCTAAGGGAAGAGACAGCGTGATTGTAGGAATCCAGGACATCATCAAGTTGCTCGCCCTTGAGATAGAGGAGGATGGCATAGCAGTCAGCGTAAGCTGCGTATGCTTGCATTCTCTTGGACCTCAAGGCAGTGTTCATAGCGTTAAACAAGTACTGTGAATAATTAGTACGACGTTCATTGAGACCAACGGATGGAAACTTGCCTGGCTGACGCTGAGAAAATTGGGTCCAGTAAGACCAAGGTCATCATCCTCACCAGCCGCGTTGTATGACGGCAAGTGAACTTGACGGTATGGCATAGCCTGCAAGAGGTACGATGCTCGATTCTTTTGCCCATCGTGAAGCATTTCCCAAAGCCACGAGTTCCACAGGAGCGCAGAGTCAGTGAGCTCCCGAGCGTCAAAATTCTTGCTCATAGACAAAGCAGTGGACCACACATTGTAAGCAACGTCACGATCGCCACTTCGCCAATACATGAGCGCAACGGCATTGTAAAGTCGCAGGTTCGACGATCGCTCTTTTAAGAGTCGCCTTCCATATTTCTTGCCCAGAGTGTTGTTACACGCGAAAGTTACTGCCATAGCATATTCAGCCAATTGGCTGTCTCCGAAGGCGTCGACAAGGGAATGGAGAGTTGAGAGTACAAAATCAGGATCGATGACACATGAGGAATGAGAGGTGGTTGCAGCCCACTTCGTCAGAGCGGAAAACCACATCTTTGGGTCGGCAAATAGAGTATCAGTGGTGTGAACGAAGGTGTGGTGAGGGAATGCGAAAGGCTCAATGGTTGTGGTTGCAGCATGTTTCTGAAAAGTGATCCAGTCCGCGATTGTGTTGCGAGGATCATCCATAAATTCATTTCGCAGGAAATTATCACCAGTCCACAGTCGGCTGGTGTGCATATTCGCAGGCACTGTCAAGTGGGGCAAACGGCAAAAATACAAGAAGCCATCAAGTAGGGAACCAAGGCCTTCTTCCAAGTCCCAGAAATATGGCAGTATCTGCGTACAATCTTCGATGAGGACCACTCGGAAAGCGTCTTTCTTTTTGGAATCGTCAAAGGCATGTGACGGCATGCGATTTTTGAACATCCGCTCCCTTTCTGCATGTACCCAGGTTGGGAACAAGCCTAGGGCATCCGCCTCAGAAGTGTAGACAGGCTCGGCGGCGGGAACACGGGAGGTTTGTCCGCTGTTCCAGGGCTGCCAACCGGGCTCCCCAATCCGGATGTGACCAGGTGCCCACAACTTTTTGAATTCCACTAGGGCCTCTTCTTTCTTTCCCATTAGATGGGCTGGCCGGAAGCATGTAAATTCGAGCACCGCTTGCCATAAACCGACAGCTAGCTCTACGTGGCCGGATTCTCGAAGGAACAGGGTCAAACGGAGCAGCAAGTACGCCCTGATGAGAGATTTCTGCGGTCCAAAGCCGACACGTGAATGGGTCTTCAAACAGTAGCCATAAGTGGTGAAGCAGTCATTGAAGTTGAAATCCCGACTATCAGTCTGACAGTAGTCAAGATACTGGATCCATACAGTTATGAACTCGGAGTGGTACCGCAACACTTCGTCCCATTCCAATGCGAGTTTTGCGTCGTCCCATATTTTCCCACCCTCTTCCATACGGCACAGCACAAGGTGATCCCGTGCAGGATTTTGTGCGTTAGCCTTGAGCGCTCTTTCATACACATACAGCTTGGCTCTTGCCACAACTTGTGCATCATCATGAGAGGAGGTTCGATCGCCAGATCGTGCGCCAGTGAGAGCGAGTTCTTGATGCTCAGCAAGGCGGATCCATGACTGGATATCAGTTGGTCGTTTTTCCACTGCGCTGTTCAACTTGGCATTGATCTTCAAGATCTCAGCTTCCATGGCAATTCGAGTAAATGCGCTCGTGTCAATGTGCTCAGTGACTTGTTCTCCGGATTTAGCCGGGTCATGGATGGAGCGATAAGACGGTGCTTCATCATCTAAGTCGGCAGTTGCCGCAACACCGGGTTGAGACGGAACTGTTGTTGAAATGAAACCTTGTGAATGTTGGGTCTCAGTGGCAACGTTAGCCTTGAGGTCAGAACGGAGGCGAACGGGGAGACTGATGGACAAAGCAGATAGGGTTTCCGCGGAGAGCGGCTTGGTAGTAGAGCTTGTAGAGGAGCTTGAGTCGGGGCGAAGAAGCAGAAGGGCACCCTGGTCATACCGCGTTTTGTAATCAATACGCTGACCGGGGAGTCCAAGTACAAAGCCATCGCCGTTGCGGTGGTACGTGGGAATCTCATAACGATCTACGCCGTAACGTGTATTGTCGCGATCACCGCGCTTGTCGACGACAAATGTTTTGTTTGCCTCACCGTTTGCAGCGTTTACATCCTTAATTTTTTCCCCACTCGGGCGCTTCTCACTTTCTTCACCTGTCGCCTTCTGACGACCGCCCTCTGAACGCCTTCCATGGTGACGAGGAAGCGGAGACCCTTTAGAGTCTGCACGCTGACGGTGGCCCAAGCGACGACGCCGGTGACGTTCATGTTGCGAGCCGGCAACGCCGGCCGGAGGAGAGGTAGGGGGAGGTCGGAAGCTGGAGAATTGCGGGACACCCTTCGTACCTGGTTAGTCTTTGCTTCTCATTTGGTGTACGTGAAGGTAACTAACCTGAGACCCGGGCGAGTCCATCGTGGTGGCTCGATATTCCTTATCGAATATTCCTTATCGAGTCGCGCCGCGGTCTGATAACTCGGAAGAACGATTCTCCGAGGGCGGTCGGGTTGATCGGCAAAAAAAAAAGTCAACCATTTGCTCTTGGTCAAACAAAGCTTAAGACTTACCTCAAATAATTTAACCGCTTCCCCTTGGCTCGCAAACAAAGAAAAGACTACCGTCACAAGTCTCAGGGATATGGGTCACTGCGCAATTGTGTGAGCATCAATACAGAACAACAAGAAAAGTCCGCGGAACATCCCGCCAAAAGAGACTTCACAATGGCTTCGTCTCTCGCCGCGCAGCTGTCGCAAATTGCGGCCAAATCGACACATGAGCTTGACCTCAAGGCGCAACGGGTTTCACACTCACAGTCACTTATTTTTGATCCAAAGGTCGCCGGCACTCAGGACTTTGATGCGATCTATGATATTTGTTATGATGGGTTCCGGGAATTATGCTCGTTGGACCCCCGGTTTGCCGAGTTTGATCGCACGATCTTCAGTGAGCAGAGCAAAGCGGAGGACCGCAGTCAGATGAACGTCCTTCAGAACAAGGAGTTAGATACTGCGGTTGAAGCTTTCCTGGCTCTGGTTAGCGGAAGGCTACAGTTGAGTCCCGCAGTCAAGGCTGTGGACTGGCTTGTGAGAAGATTCAGGTGAGGGACATCCGCGAGGTGGAGCGCAGATCGTGAGATCGCGAGACGTGGTTGCTGACTTGTATGGCAGGATCCACGAGTTCAATACGACAGCCGTATTATTGACGTTCTTACCGTATCACACGACACCACTCTTTCTGAACCTTCTATCCATTCTTCCGGCAACTCTCACGCCGGCATTCAAAGTTCTCGCTCCATACAAGAACGGTCTCATCAATCCGCCAAGACACCCACTTGTTCACAGCGCAGCGACGAACAAGGCTTTCTTTTCCGAATTCAACGAATATGTCCTTAAAGTCTGTAGGCAGCAGGCCCAAAGCCATGCACTACTTGCATTTTGGGCCGGAGTTGTTACAGAGGCAATCGCAACAATGTTGGATGGTGCTCGCTCAGGGAGAAGAGAGGCCGAGAAGCAAAAGCATGAAGATATCCTTTTGCGGATTTTACCGGTACTCAGTAACGCTTTCACAATGAAAAAGGTGTCCGAATTGATCGTTGGCTGCTATATGATCTGTGTTGTCCTGGCACAGAAGGCCTTCCTATCGAACGAAGTTATCGATGGTCTAATGGAGAGTGTTGTGGGTTCTTGGACAGAAGATACAAAGATATCTGGTCTGATTTGCCTTTCGGTCCTTGCACAGCAGAAGCCTGCTGTTGCAGTCCCGAAAAAGGTCTTCAAGGGTATTGTGCGCCTTGAAAATCCCATCGCCCAGCTTTCTGAAATCGCACCGCAATATCAGACATCTAATCTGCTACTTGGGATCATTGCCGGCTGCTTGACTGATCTTGACAAGCAAGACAATGCCCGCCTCGCAATTCTGGCCTCCATCTTTGAGCGCAAGATGCTTGGCGAGAACGAAATCGCCAAGGCTATGAGCCTCGTGCTCGAAGCAGCTTCTAATGCAGATGAGACCCGAGGAATGTCCTTGGATGCCCAGACCCAGCTCGCTGAATTGGTCCAAGGATTCAACCGGTCGGAAACCCTCCAACCCATTTTCCAGAGGACTTTGACTGGATCTTCGTTCAACATCTCGGCGCTGGAACACAACCTTCAAACTGTTGTCGAGGCCCCCGTTGTGGCACAGGCCATCGAAGATGTGGATATGATCGATGCGGACGATCAGCCACAGGTGGACGCCTTTACTCCAGCTCTGGAGACTTTGGTCAAAGAGTCCTTGTTCCCACGCTCGTTCCTCTCCAGACAGTCGATCATCGAATTTGATAACCTTGTACGCGTTTTCGCCTTGGCGGTGGACTCCGAGGACAATCTGGAGCGTTTCACTACTTTGCCAATCTTAGGCAAGTCCCAGGCGACCAAGGCCCCTCAATATTTGTCATTCTTTATCAGAGTCCTTGTTGGCCACTACCCCATCGGAACGAAGATTGCGGCTTTGAACGTCGTGTCATCTGTTCTTTCATCGGCACCTGCAGACTTTGATCCTCAGGCACTCCTGCCATTCCTGTTTGTGGCCCTCTCCGATCCTTCCGAACGGATTCGCCGTGAGACCGCTGGCGTCTTGGCTATTATCGGATTTTTGTACAAAAAGAATAATGGCGGTGACAGCTCGAAGCCATGGGCTCACGACACGATCTACGGCAAGGGCAAGCAATCCACTGGTGTTGCATGGCTCACCACTAAGGATGCGCAAAAGGTCCTGGAGCGGGCATTGCTTCCAGGGTTGGAGGAGTCTATCCTTGACTCTAACCATGTTCGTAGAACGGTGGAAGCTACCCTACGGGGCAACGTCCTGTCCGAAACTTCGGGTGCCACCGAACTCAAGAAGTCTCTCCGTCTTAGCCTGTTCGCTTTCATCTGCTCCCATGTTGTCAATATGCCAGTTTTCGCACCGAAGACTAGCTTGTTAAGGTTGATCAACAGCGTGGAGAAGGTCTCTACGGCAACCCTGACGAGTGAGCTTCTCCCGGTACTAGAGGATTGGCGTCGCTTGAACGAGAGGGAAGTCGAGGAAATTTGTGGCAAAGAGCGCATTGTGGCATCTGAGACGGAGAATTTGATTGCTGCTATTGTCACATCCAAAGACAAGGACGCCGTTGATGTCCTCCTCTCCAATGCAAGCTCTGGTGACAACTTGCGCCCATCCTTTGTTGCGGCTTGCTTTGGCCAAATCAAACACATCTGGGCTAAGATTCCCGAAGACCGCAAGTTGGCCGCATCCGAGAAGTTGCTCGATATCTCCCTTTCGGGTTCGGCCAATACTGCTTCTCTCGCAAACAACTGCCGAGACGTTCTTCGCACTGTCGAGCTCCCCGGTGTTGTCCTTCAGCAATTTGTCCAAAAGATCCCCGTATCTATCACCGATGTTGAGTCTGTTGGCCCTGCGCCGAAGCGCAGACGTACTAGCCAGAACAACATGGTTGCGATGACAGTCAAGGACGAGGCAGAGCTTAGCAAGTTGATGGACAAGATGACTTTCATCTTGGAGATTGTGGATAGCTCCTCCCCAGAAACACACCCCGAGCTTGTAGATGGATTGTTCCAGACTCTCGCTGCTCTTCATCACTTCAAGTCTCAGATCCAGTCTGGCATGAGTTATCTCCTCAGTTTGACTTTGGGGAGTCTCCTGGCTATCGTCAACACATCTAAAGGATCTGCTAAGCCGAAGTTCGATACATCCGTCATCAGGGCCGACCTGGTGGTGGACTGCGTGCGGACGACAGACAGCCCGCAGGTTCAGAACGGGGCTCTTCTTCTCGTGGGAAGTTTGTCCGTCATCGCGCCGGAATTGGTTCTCCACAGTGTTATGCCGATCTTCACTTTCATGGGCAGCAGCGTTCTGCGCAAGGATGATGACTACTCTGTTTCGGTCATTGACCAAACTATCGACCAGGTTGTTCCTGCCCTCATCCAATCCCTACGTAACCAGAAGAGGGATGTTGTCTCTGGAACGTCCGAGTTGTTGCTCAGTTTCACCGCAGCCTTCGAGCACATCCCTTCGCATCGCCGTCTGAGACTCTTCCATGCCTTGATCAGCAAGCTTGGAACGCAAGAGTTCTTGTTTGCTGTCCTGGCAATGCTCGCTAACCGATACTCTGCCGACAAGGATGTCCTCACTCTAATGACAGGTTTGGTTTCGGATACTACACCAGTCGTGGAGCTTACCACCTACAGCAAGTACTTGAACTTGGTCAGCGATTCTCTCAAACCCAAGCCAGGTATCTCGCAGGTCCTTCTTGGAATTGGTAGTGATGATGGACGCGACGCCCAGAGCATCTGCGTCGACCTCCTGCGTGACCTTGCTCACTTGTTCAAGCACTCTTCTCTCAAGTCTAAGCTTGAGACAGCCTTCGAGTCGGACGACCAGGTTGCTGACCAGTCCCGCGCTTGCTTCTCCCGAGTCCTGACGCAGGTTCTGAGCATCGGCGAGGCTGTGCAGAGTATGAAGCCCGTTAACCAGGCTTGTGGTGAGGTCCTCGGCTCTCTGTTCAGCACCCTGTCTCTGGTTGACTTCCTCGATACCATTGAGGTTCTTCTCCAGGGTCCTAATGACGAGCTTCGACGCAAGGTGCTTCGTTTGCTGGAAACCCGCCTCCGCCAGAACCCCGAGCGCGACAACCTGTCGCAGATCCGTGTCCTCGACTTCCTGCCTACCCTGGTTGGCATTGTCGAGTCGTCCCCGGATATCTTGCTCAAGCATGCTGCTGTTTCTTGCATTGACCGCATCACCGACAAGTACGGCCGTAAGGACCCGTCCAAGGTCATTGCTGCGGCCAGAGTGGTTGCCAGTGAATCTTGCCTCGGCCAATCGGATGACCGCATCCGTTACATGGGTGTCCTGTGCCTGGCCTCTATGGCCGAGGTGCTGGGTCAGGCCATGATTCCTGCCCTTCCTGACACACTCAAGCGTTCATTGGGACTGCTCGAGTTGAGTTTGGTTTCAGGCAAGGAGAACTCGCGACTCCACGACGCCGTCTTCGCCCTCTTCTCTGCCCTCTTCGTTCACCTGCCATTCATGATCTCAGCTGGCCATCTGGACAAGATGCTGCTCCTGTCCTTCGAGTCTGCTAACGCGGACATCGAGGAGAGCAGTGATGAAAGCCGCCAGGAGTGCCTGCGGTTGATGGCCCGCAAAGCGGATGTGGGCGCAACTCTCGGCGCTGTTGATCGCAATTGGCAACACGCCATCCAGGCTGGTCCAATTGCTGTGAACGAAATCTTGGAAGTTGTCACAATCGCTGTGGACAAGCACCCCAAGTCGACTATTGCTAAGAACATTGGTGTGCTTACAAAGATTCTCTTCAAGGCGTTCGATCTGCGCCGTGAACAGATTGCTCTTGGCGATAAGGCTATCTTCGAGTCAACTGCTATTGATGAGGCTGAAGCGGCGCTTAACGACGTTACCATCAAGATGATCTACAAGCTGAATGACAGCACGTTCCGGCCCATCTTCCTTAAGTTCGTTGAGTGGGCCACCACTGGCTCCTCCCAGGACGAACAGGCTCGGATTTCACGCCTCACGACTTTCTACAAGTTCCTCGAGGTCTTCTTTGGTACTCTCCAGGTATGTTTCCGCAGAATTCTTTTTTACATTGATCTTTGTCACTAATACTTCTTCAGTCAATTGTCACCGGGTACTCCAGCTATGTCTTGGAGAACGTTGTCAGTGTCCTGAACACGTCGGGTCCCTCCAAGACCCAGAAGTCCCTGTGGTTGGCTGCCCTTCGTATGCTCCGCAAGTCCTTCGAGCATGACCAGGATGGTACGTTTCCTCTCTGACCCAGCCCCCCCTTGGCTGATTACTGCCACTAACATCCACTGCAGAATTCTGGCAGAGCCCCTCCCACCTCGCCAGCATTTCCGGTCCCCTGATCGCCCAACTGGGCCACGCAACCAGCACGACCACGTCGAACATGGTCATTGCCGACGTCGTGCCCACGATCACGGAACTGGCCATCGCCGCCGACTCTACCGATAACCATAAGGAGCTGAACTCCGCCCTGATGAAATACCTCCGCCCCTCCTCTGCGCCGAATGCCCGGTCCGCTGGTGGCGACAGCCCCCACACCCGTCTCGCAGCCCTCAAGACCGAACAGGCTCTTACGGAGCAGCTTGGTGAAGAGTGGCTGGCACTTCTACCGGAGATGCTGCCTTATATCAGTGAGCTCATGGAAGATGAGGATGAGAGTGTTGAGAGAGAAGTCCGCAAATGGGTTAAGCAGATTGAGAAGGTGCTTGGTGAGCGTCTCGATGATATGTTGACTTAGAGCTTTGGTTTATGATTGTGTACAAAATTTGCATTTTCTTGGCGTCCATAGAACAGGTCCTGTGCAGGCCTTACAGGTAGTCTACGGATAGTCTGTCTAAAAATTGATTGTTCTAATTATTTGTTGAATGTCATTGCATTTCAAAATTGTACAATTGATGCAAGTATAACATTCAGTTATCCGGAATGACGGCCTCTGCAGCATCCACACCGGCATTCCACCTGTACTTGGAGGCAGGGTGGTCTGCGCGTGGTCCGGACTGGCCAGGCTGTGTATATAGGTTCTCACGGTAGGTTCCCTTGGGCACAGCATAGTCATCCCAGAACAGGCCTCGCTTGCGGAGCTCGGGAATAAGGAGATCAATGATATCCTTGAAAGAGCCCGGCTTGATTGCGTATGCCTGAGAATAATGTTATCAAACGGCTCCAGATACAATGGCATAATTCAGGAAATACAAACTTACCAGGTTAAACCCATCCACGTCGGCTTCTTGTACCCATCGCTCCATGTTATCAGCAACTTGAGCAGCTGTACCGACAGGAGTGGCACCCAGCCCTCCGACGGTGATATGTTGACCGACAGTGGCCTTTGTCCATTTAGCCACTTCAGGGGTTGCCTTGGACCAGCCCTCGACAGCAGAGCTATACAGAAGTGCGAGTCAGTCATGCTCAGAAAGAAAAGGAAGGGAAGCATTGTCACATACCGAATAGCATTACTCTCAACATGTCGCAGCTCCTCATCATCTCCATACTTATCCAAATCAATCCCCGTCCACCCACCAAACAGCGCAAGTGCACCATCAATGGATCCCAGACTGCGGAAATACTTGAACTTCTCCACAGCCTCTTCCTCAGTCTTGCCGAGGATAGGGCAAAGAAGTGCGAGGAACTTGATACTCTGCGGATCACGCCCGTACTCGCTCTGTGCAAGCTCCCGAATCTCCTTCACGTTCTTCGCTACCACGGCCGGGCTGTGGCCCGCCACGAAGATAGCCTCCGCATGTTGCGCGGCGAAGGTTTTGCCTGCTTTTGAGGTGCCGGCTTGGAGGATGACCGGCGTGCGCTGTGGGCTGGGCTGGCAGAGATGGGGCCCGGGGACGTTGAAGTATTTGCCAACGTGGTTGATTTGTCGAACACCTGCCGGGTCGGTGTAGATACCGCGCTCGCGGTCGAGCGTTACGGCGTCTTGGCGCCAGGAGGACTCCCACAGCTTGTAGGTTACTTTTATGTACTCTTCGGCAAGGAGGTAGCGGTCGTCGTGCTAGGCTTTTGTTAGTGGGCTATAGACATATGGATGTGGAAGATGAGGCTTTACATGTAGCTGCTCGGCTTGGCCCATATTGCGGGCGGCGGAATCGAGGTAGCCTGTTACGACCTGAGATTGTTAGTATGTATTTCTTTCAAAGTCATGCTCTTGGAGGTAAGCGTGCTACTCACATTCCACCCCAGACTATCAGGCGACTTTAATCAGCGACTTGTTCTCCCAACCGTTACTAGATTGACATACCGTCCTTTGGTAAGATGGTCGACAGTAGATAGTCGCCTCGCAAGATGATACGGCTGCTCGTAGCTTGTCGTGACCGTCACTCCAAATCCAATATTCTTCGTAGCTGCCGCCATCGCGGGGACAACAGCCAATGGCTCATTCACTGGCCACTGAGCACCGGAGACAACTGCGGGATCGAGGTTTCTGGGTCCTTTATAGACATCGTATCCTCCTGGAGAAAGGACTCTTGTCAGACTTCTCCACTGGAATGCAACTACACTCGGTCTACTTACCGAGAACATCTGCGATAAAAATGCCATGGAACTTGGCGGACTCGAGTAGTTGTGCCAGCTCGACCCAGTGGTCGACATCATTGAATCGATGCGACTCATCTTCGGGGTGGCGCCATAGTCCTGGCGATTGATGGCCGCTGCCTGTTAATAATGTTAGAGATTGGGGTTTCACATGTTAGATGGCCTTCGACGTACACATTTCCACAAAGGCATTGAGGATGAGCGACTTGCGAGGCTTAGTCGCATCTGATGCTTGAGTGTTAGACATTTTAGGATTGCAAGCTAGAAGTAAAGAAACAATACTATCCTTCCCCAGCTAGAAACGAGGGGTCATATTCCTTTATATCCAGTTATTGAAATTATCCAAATCCAAATCCAAAAAAAAAGAACCCCGCGTGCGTCACTGTGCACTTGGTATAGCATCACAGTGGGCCGCGATGGCGTGCCGAATATCGCGAAAGGCCATTTTAATTCGCCAAAAAGCAATTATACTCGGCATACAAGCTAGTTCCTGGTATATCTTGCTCTCGCCCGAGAGATATACTAATCTATTGACTATCGATATACAAGATGAAGTGATGTGATTACGCGGAGGCTCCCCCGTTCCCCCGGACCATATTCTTACGAATTCGCAATATCTCTATTGGGCATTGGGAGAAGATCGAAGTTTGTGATGTACTCAATTTTAGGGAATTAAATCACTTCCAAGGTTGAATTGTCAATATTTACTTTGGGTGTTTAGCTTCTGCGACGGTTAAACTTGAATATCTGTCTCTCCTTTCCTTCTATAAAATATACGAGGATAGACCCGTTCCAATCTATGTTCTTATTTCACTAATAATTAAATAATGTACGCTTGTGATATACCGAGTATTATCTCGTCCAGTATATCCCTACTTCAACCTAAACAATCCTTCGGCCGCGCCAATCTCGTGAAAAAGCACCTCATCGCAGACACAAATCAAGCCATTGTGGACCCTATATCAGTTATTCCACAGACATGTGCCTTGAATCTCATCCCTGTCCAGGGACTTGGTACATTAGTTAGTCAAATGAAACATCATTTAAGCGTACATGGTCCCCGTTCCATGTACTCGGTATCACTACTGGGGCTATTATCCTTCTCTCTTTGCTCCGTACATATTCAACCCTACGCCCTATTAATAGGTGGAAACAGCACATTTATTCTCGGTTATTCTCTCTGACTAGGCTCTTAGACTTAAAAAAATGTCGAGCTTACATGCGCGCGATGGCATTTCCTCTGTCCAGCCACCTTTATCACAGGCGGTTGGGTACGTTGTCGTTGTTGTTATCGGTGTGATTATTGCTTTGGGTGAGTACTTCAAATATACTCTTACGATATTCCCAGCTAACACCGAATAGTGATGATGCTTATCACGAAAGTCTTGAAGAGAACCACTGGAGAGGACAACGAAAAGACTGAAATGTATCCAACCCTTTCCACCGATATTCCTCCAATACTAATCCGGAAAACAGGTTCATGACAGCAAATCGAACTGTTCGCACAGGTCTAACCGCCTCAGCTGTGATATCGGTCAGTTACTCTCCCTCAACCGCTTGAATACCAACTGACAAACGACTCTTTTCAGTCTTGGCTTTGGTCAACCGCTTTGCTCGGCTCATCTTTTGTCGGCTACGACTATGGTGTAGCCGGTCCATTCTGGTTTGCAGCTGGCTGCAGTCCAATGATTGTGTTCTTCGCGCTCTTGGGAATATCCTGCAAGCGAAAAATCCCGGAAGCGCATACTTCGCTGGAGGTTGTTCGGATTCGATATGGTAGGTACTCTTTCGTCTCTGGTCTGGTCATTTTCTGATTCCATTTCGTGGTATAGGACATGTGGCACACATTGTGTTCATGATACTCTGTCTGGTGAACAATATCTTCGCCTGTGCCAATATGCTTCTCGGTGCCGCTGCAGTAATCACTGCTGTGTAAGGTTCTCTCAGTCTATTGGGATTCTCTGGCTAACGAACTCAGCACTGGGATGCATATTATCGCTGCAACATTTCTGCTGCCGGTCGGAGTCACGCTCTACACATTTGTTGGTGGGATCAAAGCAACGTAAGTGCTCTTCCTTCAACCTCGGAAGTCCAAGACATCTAAGCCTGCTATGCAGTTTCCTCACCGATTATTTTCACACCGCTATAATC
The DNA here is from genome assembly GCF_028828025.1 of Penicillium rubens. Classification (NCBI taxonomy): domain Eukaryota; kingdom Fungi; phylum Ascomycota; class Eurotiomycetes; order Eurotiales; family Aspergillaceae; genus Penicillium; species Penicillium rubens. The sequence goes on from NW_026890600.1 coordinate 9,597,649, forward strand.
ATGATCATTGCTTGCTATTTCTCCGTCAAGGCTTTCTCAACTAACCAGATTGGCTCTGTGGGTGAACTGTTCGACCTCGTTCAAGCAGCGGCGCAACGACACCCGGTCTCTGGTAATCAAGATGGGACATATTTGACAATGACATCGAAGAGTGTGAGAGCAAAAGAAATGAACTAGCTTTACCGGACAATAGACTAACAATATTCCAGGCAATCCTTTTCGGAATCCTTCACACTCTTGGAAACTTCGGTTTGGTTGTTGTAAGCAGAACACTACCTATATATCCCACCGCTATCCCATTCTAACCCCCTATAGATGGACACAAGCTACTTCATAAAAGCCTTCTCAGCCTCCGCAGCAGCAGTAGTACCTGGCTATACAATTGGAGGCATCGCCTACTTCGCCATCCCATGGGGTCTAGGAACAGTAATGAGCTCCGTTGCCCTAGGACTCGAGAACACTCCAACATTCCCCACATTCCCAAGGGTATGCACTGTACCTCTCCAAATCCCACAAATCCCACTAACACATCAAACCAGAGAATGACAACTACAGAAGTCAGCAATGGCCTCGTCCTCCCATACGCGGCAATCACTATCGCCGGTAAAGGCGGCGCAGCAGCAGTCCTGCTGATAACCTTCATGGCGTGTACATCAACTCTCTCCGCGCAGGTCATCGCCGTCAGCTCGATCCTCAGCTTCGATGTGTACCGCGAGTACTTCAAGAAGAAGGCCACAGACCGCGATCTGATCCGCGCTAGCCACTTCGGTGTGATTTTCTTCGCTGTTTTCTCCGCTGCTTTTAGTACCATGCTACATTACGTCGGTATCAATCTAGGCTGGACACTGTATATGCTTGGTACGTCTTCTCCAACTTGCTCTCTATCTCGAACTAACAATATTCTCCTCCTTCCTCCTTAGGCGTGGTCACATGTCCCGGAATCTTCCCAATGATCTTCACCATCCTCTGGCGCCGTCAAAGTAAAGCTGCCGCGATCCTCTCTCCGGTCCTTGGTCTCGCTACAGGTATGGCTGTATGGCTCGGGACTGCCTCGCATTTTGGCGGTGAAGTTTCCGTAGCGTCGACGGGTGAAGTCCTCCCTTGTGTATATGGGACAGTCGCTTCTTGTCTCTCGCCCATTGTGTACTCGGTTTTGATTACGCTTGTGCGTCCGCAGGATTATGACTGGGATGACTTCAAAAAGGTCAAACTGTCGCTTGAGAAATTGGATAGTGATTTGACGACTGCGCATCGTCACCAGGCTTCTTCTCGTGGAGATGATGGTAGTGTTGAGGACGGAGGCAGGGGTTCCGGTGACCAGAAAGAGCTGAAACGGTGGGGTCGCATCGCGGCTTTTTGGGCTGTGGCGACCTTCTTGGGACATTGGGTTATCTGGCCGTTGCCTATGTATGGATCTGGTTATATCTTTGGGAAGAAGGTATGTGTTAGCACTTGGGCTTGGAACTTTCGGTGTTTTGGTTGACTGACTGTCCTTTCAGTTCTATATTGCCTGGGTCGTTGTCGCTATCGTCTGGCTCTGGCTCAGTACGCTGGTTGCTATCTTTTATCCGATCTTTGATGGTGGTGTCGCGCAGATTCGCGATGTTTATCGGGGGCTGAGACAGCATAAGATTGTCGAGGGTACTGGGAGTAGTAAAGATGGCAAAGGAGGAAGTAGTTCTCCGTCTGTTGGGTCTGTCAGCGATGTTTCTCACGCAGGAGAGCCTCAAGAGAACAAGTCTTGAATAATTTTGCGGACTTGGATCGAGACTGAGATGATTGGTTTCACGCCACGATATTCGTGGACTTTGGTCTTCCGTATATGATTTCACTATTCTACGCTCCTAATTGCCATTTTATATGGACTATATCTGGGCTACACATACAATTCAACCGATGTTCGATCTTAATCGTATTTTTGATTTTTCCAGTTCATAGATCGTGTACGACATAGATGCAAAAGCAAGCGGCGCACATCCCATCACCCATCAAGGCTGATCGGGATTATGCCCGCATCACGTAACAGCCATAAATGTTCGAATCCATATGTCAGCGAGATATTTCCAATCTTGCAATATTGACAGCCAAAAAATGATAATCTAAGGGAAGCCGTTCTTCAAGTTAATGTACTTGGAGTGAGGGTACTGCAGCTGGTTGCTGCTCTGCTCCAAAGCGCCGACACCTCCAAGGGTATCAACAACCTGTGTGTGTCAGTAAAAGTATAACATGTACAACAAATCCAGAACCTAACATACAGTTGTAATCAAACTGTCCCCGCCAGTTTTGTCAGAGCTGCTCTCCCACCACATTCCACCGCCCAGGCCGCGGGACTGGATGTACTGCGCCTTCATGCGTGCAATCTCCGGTGTATCATAGCTGACAAACAGTCGGCTTCCTTGGTTGTAGCAGTAGCTTGCACCTACTTGATCCAAGACTGTCACCGCGCAATCGGTCAGTGGAAGGCCCTTGTAGTCCCACACGCCGTTCTCCCATGTGCCTTCTCCAACACCATTGTAGGGCTTTCCGGGGCCGTCGGTATTGGTGAAGGCTCGGCCGTACAGGGGCATGCCCAGCACGATCTTGTTGGCGGCTACGCCTTCCGAGGTGTAGTAGTCGACTGCTTGATCCGTGTTAAATGGAGTGCTGGACGGGTTGTCGGTCGACGCGTGGAGGTTGGCATTGTGGCCAGCAACTTTGTCCCAGCTACCAGAGTAGTCGTAAGCCATGAGATTCCAGAAATCGAGATACCGGTCCATCTCCTTCAGACGTTCTTGGCGGTACTTGGCTGGGCCTGGGACTTTGTCAGCCGACGGGTATTCTAGCGATGAAGACAAACCTTACCGGCAGGGGATGCGGCAGTTAGCAGGAAATGATAGCCTCCGGCGTTGGCCGAGCTGTAGGAATCCAAAGCCTGGTTTTAATTAGCCAGGGCTCATGGGATATTCGTCAGGATCACGTACCTGACGAAGTCGTCGGAGTGCATCGACAAACTTGTCCGCCTGGTCATCAGTAGCAGGATACTACATTATTCGTAAGAATCAGCAACTAGCAGATCGCAACCTTGAAACGGTTGAAGACTTACCTCATAGTCAACATCAATACCATCGAAGCCAAGGTTCTTCAGCAGGTCCACGGCAGAATCAGCAAACTTCTGTCGTCCACCCTCAGTGTCAAAGGCAGAGACAAAGCTGGGGGAATAGGTCCAGCCCCCAATCGACAGAAGGACCTTGAGGTTCTTGTTGTTCTTCTTGAGTAGGAACAGCTGCTTAACACAGCCATAGACATTGTTTCCGGAATCATTCCAAGAATCGGTGGGGTAATGCTTGTCAGTGTCAGCCCAGGAGTCCGATAGGTAAACCTCGCCTGTGCCAGCGCGAATATTGGCAAATGCATAGAGCACGTGAGTCAGTCGCTCAACGGGAAGGTCCTGGGGTTGGAAGTTACGACCGTAAATGGCCTGATAGTCTGATTAGCGTGACTTCCTTGGATGTTTGGATGACGTTTTATATGCCCGCCTATCTAAGTAGGTAGGCGGTTATATAAGTATTATCCATCCATGGATGGATATGGTCTGAACTTACCCAGTTCACATAGTATGCCACCGAGCGGTACCCGCCAACATCACGAGATGCAATCTCAGTGCTGTTGGTGCTCAGGGCGGGAATGTAGGCAGCGTTGGCGAGCCAGCTCAGGCCTAGAAGAAAAGGAATGAAAAGCTGCATGATGAAGGAGTGTGTCAAGATGGTTTTTCTTGGTGTCTCGGGCCTGCGAGGTTGAAGGTTGTTGAGTTCGAGGATGAGGGGAATGATCTCACTATTTGTAGTCGACGTTGTCAAACAAATGGTTTCCTCCGCGGAGTATTGAGATGTCGGAGAATAGTAATTGTCCATTCAGTCCGTTTGCCTACAATACAGATAGGCAGTAGGTACCCTGCTACCTAGAGGGTGACTTGACTGATACCACCTCGCTTCAGCCTTGATGTCGGAGGAATCAATGCAGTTCTACGATTGTTACATTCAGCAAGTTAGAAAATCGGCGATTCACATGGCGAATATGAGGGTTATGTGTTTCCTATAGAGATTGGCGGCGGGCTGAGCAGCGCCACAGTCATCCTCTCCACACTGTGAAGATTCTAATATGATATCTACTTTGTACTAAGGGTGTCTTTGCTAGGTAGATCTGCATGCCCATGCCACCCAAGTGTAACATTCTGAAATTGCGGGTTGATCCTTTTGTGACAATGCGACTATCTGTCCTCGTGGGGGTTAAAGATTCCCCGGGTAATCAGCTAGGAAGACTCCTGCGGATGGGTGACATTGTCATATGAAATCCATTACTCATACACAGTCAGTATGGAGGAATTCGGTCCGGGACATTTCGAGCTGTTCGCATCCAGGAGCATTATCTTTGGGCGCTGCAGCATCCTCCCCTCGTCCTGGATACGAGTCCTACAGTAAACCCCATCTTAATGAATGTAACTAAGTGATGATATCAAGCAAATAAACCGGTTTATAGTATTTAAAGTTATGATTTAGGGTCGAAAGGATATGCAGCCTGACACATATTAATGTGCCGGGTTGATCGGGCTGCAGGAACGGTCCCTGATGCCAATGTAACACTCAGGCCATGCGACTGGAGCATGTGCCTTGCTGGAACATATCGAGGATAGGTCCAAGAGTTAAGCCACTGAGCTTACGATCTCATGATCGGACCAAGATCGGGCCAAGAGGGAGTTCCTCACGTGGCTTGGTTTTATACATCTGGTCCTTTTGCGATTTTGGGATGTTCAGATGTGACCGAGTGTAGATCGCCGATGACTAGTGGTGTTGAGCATTGACTCAGACTTGACTACCAGAGTATTATTGAGCATATGCTAGATTCTTGGGGGAATATCCCCCAAATCGAAAGATACTACATTCAAATGTATGCCTCACAATCACACCTAAATTCCCAACATGCGTCGCAACAAGTCCGATGAGGCTCCCAACAGCTCCGAACAGCTCCGGTCAAAGTACCTCATCTCACAGTAACTCTCACCTCCCCAACCAAGACAACTCCTTGCTTCAACCGATCGAGAAATTTATCCTCGTCAGCGGTTATCTGGGCGGCGGCATCCGGGGCATATATCTTGGCTGCAAATGCCTGGTAGGCAGCCTGATCCGCGAAAGTAAGTTCGGCGTAGGCGTCAAAATCGAAGTCTGGCTGTCGCCCGCGCAGTATAGTAGCCGGGGTGAAGGCGTTGCGTGCGGTGGAGTCATCCGGGGGGATTTCAACTGTAGTGCGGGCGATATAGTTCCGATGGTGAGAAAGAGGGAAATCCCCGCCAGCTAGCTTCTTGACGAGTTTAACGTGTGCCTCGTAGTACTTCTTGAATTCTTCCGGTGATAGGCGAGGGTTGCGGTAAAGAAAGACCAACATCTTGACAGGCATCTTGAAATCGCAAACGGTGGTAGATAAACTTAATTGAGAGTCTGGTTTGAATATGCCGGGTTATTTCGAATGTTAAATGATTGAAGATTGAAATATACTAGAATGAACCGGTTATCTCTCGGGGGGTTTTACTTCGGTCCTTACTTCGTACCTTAGAAGCAGTGCAACGTGGAATATGCGGGGGAATATGGCGTAGTATTTTCTAAAATTCACTGGCTTGTGTAAGATATAATTCCTCGGTTCTATTTCCATTTTCGATAATTGATCAAGTGTTCCGGATCATATATCTGAAAGCTGTCCTCGAATGGTTCATTTATGCTTTGAAGCTGAGATTCAAACTCCTCTGTGATCTTAAAGCTAAGACCTCTCCCTATTTTGCTCTCCAAGTCATGCTCTTGGAATTGATGGAGGTCCGGACTTGAGAGGGTCCATTGTTGTCAAGACCAATGAGTGGATATACAAATCCGTCGACTTGACCTACCAAACGACAAGAGACAGATAGTCCTCATAAGGTATGTTGAAAGATGTCAGCCGTTGATGACGACGATCTCTATTACTGTAGTGCCTTCGCTTCAAAAAAGAGAACTCGAAGGGACACAGTGTTTATGCGATATCATACCAATTTGACAGAGGGCCTTTCTGGTTCCTCGCATGGCAGTTCTCTATGCTGGAGGTGGGCTTAATGAAGTATATACGCAGGGAAGGCAAGAAATCAGGACTCAAGGCTAGGTCTATCAACCGTGTTCGTGTGAAACAAATGAATTAAAGAGAAAAGGACGAAATCTAAGAGCATATAATCGACATAAGAAAAATGGGGTTTATGTGAACAGTAGGGTATAATCGAAACGAAAATGCAAATAAAGTCATAACCATTTAACGCTGTGCAAAAGGACTTTTCCATGGCCAACAGAATTAGGGGTATTGGTTGGCGATTAACAAATGAGAGAATCATGAGGTCCACATCTCGTATAACTCACCGGCTGGCTCTAACAGCGCTCAACCTTTCCGAGTACTCCGGCGGGGCAAGGCCCACGTCAACCACATCACTACGAGTGTGGGTAGAAAAATCGGTGGGAGAGGTCACATTGCGTGGGTGGAAGAACTCTTCCAGCTCTTGCTGTGTGACAGTAACACCGAGTGTGGTTTTTATGGGTTCCGCACACTTTGCTTGGCTCGTGAACTGGACTGGGAGACGGAGGGAGATTGTCGGTGTCATGAGATTGGCTGCCGGGGTGTGGTATGTCAAGCAGAGATCGAGGGCGTAGACGCGAGACATCAAGCAGGAGTGGAAAGTCGGGACGAAGGCTTTCGACTTCGGCAACGTGACCGGGACAACGACTGATGCGGTGTAATAGGTATCTCCGGAGAATGCCGAGGATGGGCCAGTTGATGAATTGGATGATGATGATGAGTCGGTGGAGTCGCGGCGCATCGAGTCGGCGGCTGACGATTGCTTTGTCCACTGGGCCGATGCGACACACATAGTCATTAGAGGTACGCTTTCTGTGTAAAGGCCACATCCAATATGCGCGAAGGGCATGCCGGTCGTGGAAGGGAAGTCTTCCCATGGGGCTGCACTGAAGAATGTGTTGGCACGCAGTTTGCTGGTCATTGTTCCAAGTGGGGGAGGTTGCTCGTCGCCGACTGGATCGAATCGCAGGTTCACTGTAGCCACAGTGCTCACGGTATCAGTTGGCTCGCCGGCTAGAGGAAGCAACTGAATGGGTTTGGGCTGGGATGATGAAGCAACAATCCGTCCCAATTTGCCTCGCAACGTTCCGCGCTTGACACTCTTCTCTTTGCGCGTGCAGAGAGATGGGCTCCCGGAAATTTCAACGGGGGGTTCTTCTTCGACAGTTGGGATGATCCGGACTTTCTTGGCAATGGCGGCGATGGCCACGAATCCATGGCCGGTGAGTTGTTTCTGAAGTACAGATGCTCGAACCGTGTAGGCAATCTGGGACATGCTGGGTGCCATGTCATCTAGTAATGTCTTGCCATTGCTGGCAAGGATGGGATCACCCAATGTTGGCGGAAGCATAGTGTGGGATCGTTGAATGTGAGCATTCTTCTTGGCGTGGGTGCAGACCTGGGGCAGTAGGCAGTCCGGGACGACGAATGTGAAGGGGTATTCATATGATCGGCCACTCTCTAGCACTCGAGGGGTCGGATATTCCATCTCGTCAATAGGCTGGCGCAGCTTGAGGAACATTTGTTGTGATCCCGTGCGGCCGGGGCAAGATGCCCGTTCTACTGTAGTTCGAGATACACCTTTTTTTTAAGGAATTAGCATTGTTTATAGGCCGACTTTGAATGGGAAGTACCTTCAAAAGCAATCTCAATTTCATCAAATCGTGTCTCATGGTCAACGGTGACAGTTATGCTGCCATCAATACTCTCTCCTGTGGTATAAGAGTTGACATGCCCTGGCTTTTGCCCTGCAAGATGTATCTCGATCTTCGGCTGTGATCGTCGGGTCCAAGCATCTAGCTTGTCTGAGCCAGAGCTGATGATTGAAGTTGCCGTCGACATTGTTCCACAGGAAAAGCAAAGACAATATAAAGACCCGTCCTACAGAGAACCGCAGGAATAGTATGGCAGCCGACAACGTCAAAATCAGGAGAAGATGGAGTATCATAAAGGAAAAAGATAGAATAGGGACCAGATCAGATTGTTCTTAAAGAAAAAAAAAGAAAAAAAAAGTAGTAAACGGTGGAGCCGTTGACAACCGCAATGGAGTCACAACACCAAGTGTGGAGGAACCCTAACAAGCAATGTGAACAAGGTTTCAGATTGCCTCATCGGATATCAAGGTTCTTAGAAATCAACGAGTGACTCACAGCCTTGTCATGTACAAGGCGCATCTATATTATACTTCGACCATGATCATCATCATCATCCACATGTCCCTAAATCTAGAAACTGAGCAACCGTATACAGTACAGTATAGGGAAAGCCCAGCCAGAGAGTCATCGGAGTTGAGAGAGTGATTGGTCGGACGCGAGGATCCGTTCTGATCATGCACGCCCTTGGATTGACATTCCGCTTGGCCAAAGTGCATAAAACAGACCTCAGTTCAAGGTCGCACATGATATTCGTTGGTAGATGCGCAGACGGCTTTGAAGGGCGTGTCTCTAGAGATGCGCTTTTCTTCTTTCCCAGGTCTTCCAGTTCTTTCAGACCTTGTGCACATTCTCAAACTCAAGCAGTCGACTTCAACGTAAGACAAACTCCATGGGTCAAGGGGGAGAAGTGGAGCGCGCCTTACTCCGACATGCACGCCCTTTGGACTCCACCCGTCCACATTCCCCCCAGAGCGCCCGAGCTTCTGCCGTGCTCGTAAAGGTGGCCAATCATCGTGCTGTGCCGTGGAAATCTGTAAATCTGTAAATCTGTTCATCATGACTTGAGGTCGATTTCAAAGCAATATCCCGTTGACTTGCTTTCTGCGTTTGTAACGCTCTTTGGTCATATTTGAGGACCTTCAGGTTTCCAATATCACATGGACATGAATTTTCCCGCGGAAAAGAAATGGGACCCGGGCCTAGTTTCGGCCCCAGAGATTTCCGGCCATAACCGAGAGAAATTTTGATATCCCGAGTTTGTCGTCTTTTCCTTCTGTGCCGGAGTGTCGGAGTGTCGGAGTAAACCGAAGAACTTGGATGGCGCAATTCGATTTCGGTGTCCAAAGTAGAAGTTGCAGGGAGTCGGCAGACCGATCGTCAGGTGATCCTGGTTGGTCGGAAAAGTTGCGCTTTTCATATTTAAATATCAGGTTCTCTTGAACATAACTAATATCGTCATTGAGATAGATCAGATTATTGAGGATCAACAGGCATGTAGTTGGTTATTCTCACATCAATTGATGTTAAAAGATCCATAGGAACATTTATGTTTCCCGTGTAGTCTATATTACATACATAGCTACACCAATAAGGGAAGAACCCAAGATAATGAACAGTTTAACAGAAACATTTGGAATAGATTTGTTCTCATTTCAGACTTATAATATATATAAAAGCTTTACAAGGTTGTCCCGACTGATAAATTACGACGGAGACCCGTGGTGCATTGCGGATCAAATCGTACTCAAAAAGCGTCGACGCGTTTTCACGCTTCTTCTTGTCTCGTACAAGCCAGCACTAAAAGTGACCGGCTGCATCCAGCTCAAGATTAGCCGAGGGGGGAACGGCAGACCGAGCGAGGCATGAGACATCATGGGAGAATCTACGCGGCTGAAGATAGCCAGAGGAAATGGGAGGTTTATGTAGTGCCTTCCAGCTTCGATCGAAAATTAGTCGCGGTTCAAAGCCGCACAATCGTCATCCATTGACAAAGAGGTAGGTATCTGAAGCCCGTACAGGACAGCAAGGAACGCCAGCGGACGCCGCAACCAATCAGAAATCAATACGCCACCCTTGTTCGCATATCCTGGAAAATGTTAGTGGATTAACAAATACACGCTGGTGAACATCTGCAGACTTACCGAAATCTTGCGCTCGATCTCGCGAACGGATCGATCGAGTTCGCCCGCAATCATCAACTTCGTATCATTAGGCAGCAGGAGATACATTTCACAAAGATCCCCATCAATAACACCCTTCACAGGGGCATAGTAACCGCGGTACATCAAATGGTCTCGTCCAGCCAGAGGGGGTTGCTGGGAAGCAAGCTGTGTCTCCAAAAGCTGGAAGAAATCGACATCCTCACGGCTGGCAAAGGGAACAAACATTCCGATTGTGCCTTGGAAGCCAGTCCAGACCACAATGTCGCGGCCTCCAGCGACTAATTGAGTCTTGTGCAGACTAGTGGGAATATCCTGCGCGTAGAAGTGAACCATCAATTCGAGGCGGTGCGGAGTCCCATGGAGATAACCCTTTTCATGAATGAGGTGCGCCCCAGATCCATCCTCGTCGGCCTGTTCGGAGACCTTACTAGGGCAACGGACCAGCCACAGGTTTCCGAACTTGTCACCGCCAGCAGTCGTCTCGTAATCAACCATAGTTGTGCTCGATGTCCATCGTGCGATGGAATCATCCGCGAACGGAATCAAGACATTGTCCTGGTACTTGTAGACAACGTAGGTGACACTCTCGCGGACGTCGCTGACAATGATTCGACTGCCTTGAGTCTGTAGGCCCACAATGGTCTTTGGGACCACCGGTGCCTGACATTTCCGCAGTAGTTGCTTCATGCCAAGATCGTACACACGAAGAATGGGGCCGATGCCTGCCAAGAGGCGGCCTTGGAAGCCAAGAAGAGCGAGAGGGGGCTCATCAACTTGGGTCTTGTGGATGAACTCCAACTCACGACCATCTTCCTGGAACCGATAGATATGGATGAAACCACAAGAGGACGAGGGAGGGCTGACGGTCATATCCTTGGCGGTTCCCACAACCAGGAAAGTTTCATCATCTTGACTAGAGAAAGATACCGCGGCAAGGCTGACTGCTGCCTCGTTATCTTCAAGATCAAGATTGAAGATCACGGATTTGGTGGTGATTGGTTCCACAACCTGGATACATGATGCCCAGTGGCCAGTGGCTCGGGGATATCCAAAGTCTGCGGGGGGGAGGTCTGTAGCCTCGCCATTCTGAGCTTGAGAATCATCAATCAGTCGCTGCCGGGTGGCAGGAGATAGGACATTGTTGTCAGATTCAATGACGTAGAAGAGGGGTTGTTCGGGATGCTTCACAAAGCGTCGAGGAGTGTAAGAGAGAGGGATGGACTCTTGGAGCATGTTGTTGTCCAATTTTTCGACAGTGAAGATCCTATTTAGAGTTAGTACCAGTCCAGAACGATTGGCAGTCTCAACGTGGTATAAGAAGTGGTTGATCTCAGCAGGAACAATTGGAAATTTTAATAGTTTCATCCACATAAAAGTTCGGATTGATTTTCTCATCATATGATCGGGGAGTGGTTTGGGGAAATTTGAAGATGGGATAAATCACATACCGTAGACTGCGGCCTTGAATGCCGATCATGCCCTCCACGCATTGCTCACTGGAGAAATTCCATCCCCATTCTAGTCCGACGTAGTCCAGAGGTGTGAGCATGAAGCTCTTGGTTTGGACGTCAGAGTATCCCAGCCAGGGACGGGTGCTGAGCGCGAGAACAGCGGTTTGGCCCTTGACGGACACCTGGGATAGTTTCACAGGCTTGGCACCAATGAAGCGAGTTCGAGTGTCCGAAAGCTCACCGGTCACCTCGTCCAAAACAGTACGAAGGTAGACACCAGAGTAAAGACCGATGTGGAGATAAAGAGTGGTGCCTCCCGAGCTCGAGTCAGCCATGGCCATAATTTGGAGGGCAGATGGTGCAGATGTCAATGCTTGAACTGATTTGTTCTCGAGAGTCGAGTCTGGATTCAAGCTGAGAATGCGGACGGTAGAGTCATCACATCCAACAGCCAGGAACGAGCTTCGCATGCGGCCCTCGGGAACCTCTCCCATGCTCAATGAGGTGACAGTACCAGACATCTGTCGTCGCTCGTCATACTCCGCTAGTGTTCCGTCTGCGTCCATTTCAAAGTAGACAATTTCACCAGAGCTGAGTGCGACTGCAACTTGACGTTCATTCGCGGCTGCTGCAACGATAGACCGATGCTGTGGAGCGGGCCATTCATTGACTCGCTGATCTGCAAGGATATGACGAATGCCACGAGGGTGAACTTGGACCAAAGAATCCTCACCAAGTTGTTGCACTGCCAGAGTTGGAGCCGACGAAAGGAATCCTGTGTCTGAAACTTCTTCGACAATTTCGCCGATGCTCAGGACTAGAGTACCATTTGCAAAGGAGAGAATGATGTATGTGTGAAACTCATCGCCTCGCGTCAATTTGGTTGTCCATACAGCCGAAGGCACCTGTTGAAGGTCCGACTCCACAATCTCCGAAACTTCAAGTCCGTGCTTTAGAGTCCGGAATGTGCTTCGCGCCCCGGAGCCACAGATCGTGTAGATTTGAGGTGCGTCATCCTCACTCAGATTGAGGATCTTGCTGTCAATCAGAGGGCTCAAAGAGTTCATGCTTTCCATGAGGTTCACATTTTCAGCGCCTCGAGGATGGAAGTAGATCGGCGTTAAGGGCACAGAAGGATCAGCCGAGAATGAGTCGCTAGAGAAGAAGGCCTCGCTGGGATCGTCACCAAGCTTTTCGAATTGGTAGAAATTGTGATTTCCAGATTCGCTGGCAGCATAGAGGAAACCGCTCTTCAGGATCAGCAGGTTCGTTGATACAGGAATCGTATCAAAGTATTTGATCGTCAGTCGCTTCACTTCTCCGGTGGGTTTGCCCTGCTTGTCTTCGACCATTTCCAGGTTCAACTTGAACAGATCACCATCCTCTGTTTGGAGAAGGAAGAAGAAAGCACCTCTCATTTTGTGCATGACTCCCGAGACAATCGATCGCTTGCGCTCAGGATTTTCGGTGGCCCCGCTGCGTCGCGGGATAGGCACACGGAACGCACCTTGGTTAGAGTGGCGGTAGGTAACGTTATCCTCCGCGCATACCAAGACACCACTGGGACCATCATCTCCTCCGGGTACCTGGAAGAGCATGGATGCTGTGCGGTCGACAGGGTCAGACCACTTGCGGACAACGTGGTTCAAACCGAGGTCAAGCTCATAGTACACCAAAACCTTCTCGATTTCTTCATACGCTTGACCGGTGGGATCCTGGTCAGCTTCCGAGTAGTCCACCTCGAGAGCAGCGAAAACGGGGTTGTCGTAGCCAACGTCCAAGCAGATCATGGCGAATACCAAGTTCTGGGGCTTGTGGGCTTCCAGTGGTGAGGAGATGGTAAGTTCTGCCTGCGAGTTGCGATTGAGAACATAGACCAGCTTGTTCTTTTCCACAGAAGCAATCAGACACGCACGTCCCTTTGGATCTACCGCGAGGTATTGACCCGGCACGACGCGGCGAACTCCAGACTTTCCAAATGTCTCCATATGGATGCGATTGAAGCGGTTCTGGGATGGAACATATTCAACGATCGTGATGCGACCCGAGTCGGAGCCGATGATGATGTAATCTATTGGATTCACTCAGCACAGTCCGTTGATAATAAAGCATTGCGAGTATCAACGTCGCTGTCCAGGGCAGGTCTGAACCCTCCTTCAAAGGGTCAGTTCGTAAGAGGACCGTGCTGCCCGGGAAGCTTGGAGAATCACTAAGTTGTACTCGTAAAGGGGCAGACGAAGGGTGTAGGAAAAAAAAAGCGACGTACCTTTACTGCTTCCAGCTACGCGGAAAGCTGCGAGGGAGCGAATGATGCCGAAAACATCCTGAGAGAAGAGTGGTGTGATCTTGCCCTGTGCCGGGTCAGGCCGATGGATGGTCAATTTCGAGCCTGACGCGGTGACGATCTGCTGGTCCCTGGTACCTGCAAATTGGCCCAAAATAGCCTGTGTGATGGCAGTTGGGGGCTGAATCGTCAGGGAGTACATAAACATGTGCGATGTGGTAGCCATGGTGGGCGACTAGGTATCGGTTTCCCGGTACCACACAGAAAAGGTAGAAGCTTTGTACATGCAATTGCAAGTCAGGGGGTATGAATATTACATCAGTCCCATCCCTGCTGGGTGGAGTTAAAAAAGAGAAACTCCTCAAGACCACTTTCCACGGATAAAGAGAGGTGTAGCCGTGTGATCAAACTCGAGGAGGTGAGGAAGAGAAAATATTCCTTGCCGTGTGGGAGCTTCCACTAGCGCGTATGGCACGTGACTCATGTTTCGACCGCCTTCCACGCCGCGCTGATTGATGCAAGGCAGATCGCCTCCGCATAACGGCTTCACTGACTCCCCTCTATCTCATTTCATCTCACTTTCGCAGTTTTCATCCATATCACAGCAGTTCGCTTGATCAGACGTTTGATCCGCCCGTTAATAGTCTCAGGGATTTACCCTTCATCATTGGTCTACCTCCCAATCATCACCCCACTTCCTCTGCAATCATCATACATCCGTTAGCCATGGCCGACGAAACGGCCACCACGGAGCAGGCGCCCGTTACCTTCACTGTCAAGTCATCCACAGATGCCAAATATACCCTGACCCTTCCCCTCACCACTCTGGTCTCAGATCTCAAGCAAAAGCTCTCAAGCCCCGAATATGCCGATACCCCCGCAGAACGTCAGCGATTGATCTACTCGGGTAGAGTTCTGAAGGATACAGAGACACTGGAGGCCTACAAGATTAAGGATGGCCATACTATTCATCTCGTAAAGAGTGCTGCAAGCAACCAGCAGCGCCAGAACACAGCTGCTCAGCCCAGCTCAGCCGCTGCGGGAGCTGGAGCAACCCCAAGCCCGGCGGCAGCTGGTGTCCCAACCAATCTTGCGGCCGGTACTGGCAACAACCCTCTTGCTGGCTTGACCGGTGCACGATATGCCGGATTCGCCCAGCTTCCTGGTGCGGGTCTTTTCGGCCCTGATGGTGGGGTAAGTGACATATTATGGGGGATGGAAGTAGTTTAATAATGCCTCCAACAGATAGCTAACATTCTTTGTCCACTTAGATGGGTCCTCCGCCAGATACCGAATCAATGCTCAACATGCTCGAAAATCCTCAATTCCAATCGAGCATCAACGAAGCCTTGCAGAACCCCGCTATGATCGACATGATGATCCAGCAGAACCCCATGCTCCGCGACATGGGACCCGGAGTCCGGCAGATGATGGAAAGCCCAGAGTTCCGCCGCATGTTGACCGATCCGAGCTCGATTCGACAGATGATGCAGATGCAACGGGCTATGGGAATGGGTGGCGGACCTGGTGGCGGCGATAATGCATTCCCCGCCCCGGGGGTGACGAACACGACCCCAGGTTCCGAGCAACAGAACGCGCAAACAAATCCATTCGGGCAGCAAAATCCACTTGGAAACACAAACCCTTTCGGTGCCCTATTCGGAGCTAACCCGTTCGGAGCTCCGGCCCAACCTTCTGCCACTCCGGGCGCCACTCAGCCCGGCGGTGCAGCAGGTGCAGACTCTACGGACCGATCAACATCTGCCGAGGGTCAGACCCCTCAAGCTGCTCAGAACCCCTTCGCATCTCTCCTAAACCCGGCCATGTTCGGCAACGCTGGGCAAGCCGGCCAGGGAGGTATGAACCCTTTCAATCCTCAGCAGAATCCGTTCCTACGTGATCCGGCGCTACTTTCACAGATGATGCAGGGAATGGGTGGACAGGGCGCAGAAGGTGGAGCCGCTGGTGCAAACCCTCTAGCCGCTCTACTTGGGGGAGGTGGTCTTGGTGGTTTCGGAGGTGGCTTCGGCGCCCCACAGCCTACAGACACCCGTCCCCCGGAGGATAGGTACGCCGATCAGTTGCGGCAGTTGAACGATATGGGATTCTTTGAGTTCGAGCGGAACATTGAAGCCCTGCGTCGCGCAGGCGGCAGTGTTCAGGGAGCGGTGGAATACCTCCTCAGCCACCCATGATAATCTCTGGGCTGTTTTTCATTTTCTTTCCAGCACAGCCTTGCGATTACTTTTCTCATGTATTCAACTTCTATTGATTTTGCGAGGTGATGAAAGGCTCCCTCGGTACTTATGACTTTTCATTCCCCTTTTAGCATGCTCATCTCCAGTGTGATCCTTAGCTAGTTTTCCGGATATCTCATCACTCCAGAGCTCATAATAGCATCGGATGATTTCTAATTGATGTTTCTTTCATGCTTGAGATCGCGCGCCAATCTTTTTAAAACTTGAATCCAGCCTCAGCCGCATAGCACAGAGTTGGTGTTATACCAAACCAGGGAAAAGGAACACAGACGTTACATCTTGAATAAAATATGTACACAGTAGCATCGAGATGTCTTTGTCTCTGGAGGATCGCGTACATACTTCCAAGGCTGTTTTCCCGGGGAATAGCATGTTTGGTCATTGTATAGCTAGAAATTTGCTGTCGCACTGCAAGATCTAGAGAAGAGTTCGTCGAAACTAGTTCGAAGAGGTCTTCATATCTACGACAGATGGATCCTCCTGCCAGAGCCACCAAGACCAACGTTGACCAAGGGAGGAGTTAGGTCCTTTCCTAGGTAGTATATATGACTTCTAATCAAGAAAGGAAAGGCAATGATTCTGTCAGGTGGGGTATAAGATCTAAAAGGCCGGGCAGCTTATTGCCAAATCGATGAAGTTGCCAAGTTCATCCTTGCCAAAGCCGTGTACTTGGTTAGTAGGGTATTAGGGTATGATGCTATATATATCGCACAGTGAATCTACTAGGATTGTTCCAATTCTTGTACCTGCCCCTTGAGTAGTTGAGGAGACAAGTGTCTTACAAGATCTACAAGCATCGGTTAGGATATATGCGAATCTGACCATCCTTTTTTTAGTGCCTTTTGTCCATCTATCGATCTGGTCCCCTCCAGGGCTGTTCTGCGCATGGCATTCTGATTAGGTAATCCGGGGCCACGCTGGAGGCCAGGGACAGCTTCACTGTTACAAGCTCACAGTTGCTCAAACTCCTTTCTCAACACACTTATATCACTGTGGCATTAAGTGCCAGTTTCATTCGTTACTTACCTGTTCTGCGGCAGGTTCCTGGCGAGCTGAAGCAATCTGGTGATCCTTCGCAATCTATCATCCAACAAGTGCATCCGACATCAAGTCCACCGTCGAACTGTCCATCGATCCTCTCGACAAAGAACCGCCTGAACGAGATACTGCCTACGACGGTAGTCATTCTTGGCTCACTCTGCTCAATCAACCTTTGCGGATCGACACACCGTAACCCACCGACGTACAACCCTCCATACTTTGTGTACATGCTGGGGCGATAGCTACCCGTTCACTCCGGGTCGAGAACAAAGGAGATCCCTTTACATCTGTTGAACATGGCCTTCGCTCAGTTCTGTTCTCGCCAGTGGGCACTGTGGCTGCTGCTGCTCGTGTCCTGTGCTGGCGCATTCTACATCCCTGGTAAGTACGAAGGTGTATTTTGGTTGGACTAAACATGTGATGCTTACCACTTTCCCTCCCGCTAGGATACTCGGTTACCCGATATAATGACGGTGATCCGATCCCTCTTCTGGTAAACAAAATCTTCTCCGATCACACCCAACTGCAGTATGCGTATTTCGACCTGCCTTTCGTCTGCCCACCGAGCGGCAAAAAGCATGGCGGCTCACCGTTTGGATCTGGCCAAAGTATCTCGCTCAATATTGGCGAGGTACTGCGTGGCGACCGAATCATGACCTCCGACTTCGAAGTTACGATGGGGAAGGATGTTGAGTGCCAGTCGCTCTGCACCCGTGAGGTTAGTCGGTCAGATGTGAAATGGGCTCGTCAACTCGTCAAGGAGGGATACGTGATTGAATGGATTGCCGATAACCTGCCAGGAGCCACGAGCTTTGTAACAGTGGATCGCAGCCGCAAGTATTACGCTTCTGGATTCAAGCTTGGCTATCGAGATATCTCTCCAATCACCGGACAGCATCGGTACTTCATCAACAACCACTTCACGATCGTCATCCGCTGGCGGAGCGTACCGGAAGGAGGGAAGGTGGTCGTAGGCTTTGAGGTGTACCCAAAAAGTATTACCGCCGAGGACCGCCAGGAAAATGGATGCCCCAAGGCTGTCCATAATAACAACGAAGGACTGGGGTTGTATATCGCGCCCAACCTTTCGCGAATGCAAGAAAAATACTCCGGACTGTCATATATCCCAGATGATGATGACGATGACGACGGAGCCACACTGAAGGTCCCTTACACCTACTCTGTCTACTTCCGGGAGGAACCTAACGTTGAATGGGCCAACCGCTGGGATTTATACTTTACCAACCAAGGCGAAAGTTCGATAACGCACTGGCTGGCGATTATCAACTCGTTGACAATTTGCACCGTGCTGGGAGTAACCGTGTTCGTCATCTGGAGCCGCACAGTGCAAGGCGACCTTAAGGGTCGCGGCGATGGTGCTATGGACGACCGGAAGATGAAGGGCCAATCTCGACGCCGGAATCGCAAGTCCGGCGAGAAGAAGGGCGAGGGGCTTCTGGACGATAGCGCGGACGTGGAGCGCGATGCGGACTATTCATCGGACGATGAGGCTCTCGAAGATACAAGTGGTTGGAAGCTTCTCCATGGGGATGTGTTCCGTGTCCCCGCTTATAGTGGTCTTCTTGCCCCCTTGGTTGGGTCGGGAATGCAGTTGTTATTCATGGCTTCAGGCTTGCTCTTGCTCAGCTGCCTGGGAGTCTTGAACCCAAGCTTCCGTGGTGGCTTTGTTAGTGTCGGCATGGGGCTGTTCGTCTTCGCCGGCCTTTTCTCCGGTTATTTTTCAGGAAGACTTTACCAGACCTTTGGCGGAACTGCTTGGCGCAAGAACACGCTAATTGTGCGTATCCTGCTCCAATTATTCATGTGCTATGCTAATCCATCATTCTAGACCGCTTTGCTCTTCCCTGGCCTGGCATTCTGCCTCGTGTTGATTCTGAACTTGTTTGTCTGGGCCCAAGCGTCTAGTACGGCAATTCCCTTCAGCACTCTGATCGGCCTTCTTGCACTCTGGCTCCTCATCCAAGTTCCGCTGGTGTACATTGGCAGCTGGGTCGGCTATGTGCGTGCGACACCATGGGAGCACCCTCTGAAGACGAATGCGATTGCCCGCCAAGTTCCACCCCAGCCCTGGTATCTCCGCAGCCCTCTCGGGCCCGTGGTAACTGGCGTCATTCCATTTGCGGTTCTCTTTATCGAGCTGTTATTCCTTTTCAAGAACCTGTGGCAAGACAAGTCTGGCTATTACTATGTCTTCGGCTTCCTGAGTGTTGTCTCGACTGTGCTGATTATCACCGTCGTTGAGGTGACCGTAATCGCAACATACAGTCAGCTTTGCTCTGAGGTAAGATTGCCCTCAGTTTCAACTATGAATCGCCATACTGACTCCCTTAGAATTATCATTGGTGGTGGCAGAGCTTCCTCACCGGCGGCAGCAGCGCTTTTTGGATCTTTGCCTACTGCATCTGGTATTACCTGTTCAAGCTCCACATCTCCGGGTTCGTGTCAAGCTTGCTATTCTTCAGCTACAGCTTCCTCGCTTGCGCCGTGTATGGCCTCTTAACCGGAACCGTTGGTTTCTTGGCCGCTTATGCCTTCGTCCGCCGAGTTTATAGGTAAGACCGCACCATTCAATTTGGTAGGCAACGCGCTAATCTTGAGAATTACACAGTGCCATCAAGGTTGATTAATTGTTGACACAACTACACCATTCTTTTCTTTGACTTCTTCAATCCAGAGACTCGTTATCTCCTCAACATCTACCTTTTCATGACCCGATCTGCGATAAGCATAGGTGAAGTCTTCTACCACCACGGCGTATAGTGTTCTATTTCCTGCATTTTCTGCCCGTCCGAATTTTTGAGCCTTTGATTCCCACGTCTATGTTGAACACAAGCCACAGATTTTCCTTGTTTCTTGTCTGTGCCCAGTAAGCCAGTATCTTCATCCGCCGCTGTGGGGAGCCTTTCATCTCACGCCAGACTTCTATATTCTGTATACGTCGGCCCAAGGCAACCGAGCTTCCATCACAAATGCACGCCCACGTTTTAGTACTAATCAGCTCTAATGTATTGCCATGTCAGTAAAATCAAAGGGCAAAGTTCCACCTATATAGCATCAACGTCCATTGTAAAGCCAACGTATCCTAGGAAAGCCGGCGGGCAAGGGACATGTAAGTGGCCATTGCCTTTCCTCTTTTCCAATTTTTATCAGATGCCCCACCTTTGTATATAAGTTTACGTTGGCATTTGTTTCACTTTTAGATATCTCTCACTAATCGATCAAATATGGCTGACCGGGCATCCCTAGCGCTCCATATGCTGCAGGGCACATCTTTTCTTCAGGCTGCCACGAATACAAGGACCCTACATCGGGGAGATCACATGAAGCTGTAGGTAAACAAATGTGGTACGTCTTTTTCGCATTATATATTCTCGGGTAATTAAGGGGAGTAGAAGCAGGAGAACGCAACTGCCAATTCTGTCCATGAACAAACTGGGACTTTATAGGCCCCACACGTGGTCTGGCCTCAGCTAGATCTCTCAGGCAACGGGCATCTGGCATCGCCGACATGAAGACTGCAGTCAAAAAGAAGCTTCATTCAAGGGTGGAAATCAGTAATGACAGACTTTTTAAACATATGGATAGCCACACCATCCTGGTTGGGTATGCCGTCTACAGTTGCCACCTCGGCCGCAACCGATGTAAAAATTTGAGCAGCGCAGACTCTGTACGTCGAGCCACTGTACCCTCATCATGGGAACATATTTTTCCAAAGCAGGGAGTGATTCGTACATCATAGTCCTCGTGACTAAACTCATCTTCAAAAGAAAAAGCAACCTACTCTATGTCTCGGGAAAAAGATGCCAACCAAAGCATGCACACCTAATTACGCTAGAGGATATGACTATGTACATCATAAGTCTATATCGGGTGAAACCATCCCGTGTCGAGTTGGAAATCTGTACGTCGATGTAGACGTGGCCATGTGGAGCACGTCGGACATATAGCAATCCCTGTGCATAGAAACGCAAGTACCTATGCTAAGAAACAGCGGTGACTGCGTTTTGCCTCCGAAGTATATACCAATTGTAAATCCGGGGATGATCTTAGACCGCTCCTCATGGCGTGCTCGGAAAGGGGGATTGCTCATTGTGGAGCTATGATACATTAGATTCCCTCTCCTTGTTTCATCCTTGTTTCTTAACAAGAATAGTGAGAAGGAACGACCGAGGAAATGGCAGAGGCAAAAAAAAAGAATCAAAAAGAAAGCATTCCACCGGCGGGCTCCTCCGTCGCTATCTTGGATTCTCACGTCGTCTCTTTTTCCTCCCCGGTAGTGCCCAATAATGCAGTCTGATTGGCTGTTGAGATAAGCAAGTGGAACCTCAGCCCCTAAGCCTCGCCTCTAACCATGTTGGGTCATCCCAGGAGAAATAGAACTAGATTGATTGGCTGGTAAAACAATGACACGATCCTGTGGAGCCCAAGGTTTGCCTAGTGGTCGGCTTTGGGATGCACTAGTCTAAAACAAGTTAGCGTTTACAGGATCCTGTCACAGCGGAAACGCTGCCATGGACGTGGGCTTTCGATGCCGTTACCCACTCCGGGGTCGAGTGCGCGTGTGAACTGCACTGAAGCTAGACTTTGTATTAAATCCCCCGACATTGGCATGATATCATTTTATCGCAATTATTAGTTTTAAGGGGGTGAGGTTTGTGGTGGTTTTACATGCACGGTTGGTATTACGGTGGTATTGTGACTTTCTCAATGTGACAAATGCAACACCTGGACCACACGCGACCCCTATAGTGCCTGTAAAGTGGCGACTCACTCGGCACTTGCCCCGATGGGATCCCATTACCTACAATTGATAAAATTCACCGGTCTTGTGACTAGATATTTGCATTCGCAAGCTGATTATTGCCAAGAGAGATAAGGAAATGTCCAATTGCAGCTAGGGACCTCGGGAGAGAATTGTAGTTTATGTACTTCGTAAAGGTACACAGTAGCACTCGGAATTATCTACTTCGGTATTATATTACAATACAGGTTCTTCCGAACAATCACACCATCGATGGCTCGAATGATTCCATCTTCCTTGCGGGGGAGTACGTCAGTACCGGATCACTTCCCCTGATCTCCGTTGCAGGCGGGAACTATTTCGTACTAATCGATTTAGGATACTACAGAATATACAGCATTCTACAGGGTTTATGGTCAAATGAGAATGAGGAGATACGTATGATCTTCATTGTGTATCGGCAAAATATTACATTAAATACGCAGCCTTTTCCGTCTTGGCCTTCATGTGTTCCCTTTTTTAGCCCCCGATTCTCTGGAATTACCTCTTTTTTTCCATCTTTGGGTCCTTTTTGTCCTTTTTTTCATACTGGTTTTTTTTTTTTTTTTTTTTTTTTTTTCCCTCTTTTTTTTTACTTTCTCCTTTTGTTCCCCACATTCTCCCTCAACTTCATATATCACCCGCTCTCCCTCTCTTTCTTCTTTTCTTTCTTTCTTTCTTCTTCATAATTTAGTCTCTTTTTTTTAGTTCTAACTTCCTATCTACATTGGCCGTCCATTAAACCAAGTATTCATCATGGCCACCAAGAAGCCCAATATCCTTTACATCATGGCAGACCAAATGGCTGCGCCCTTGTTGTCCTTGCACGACAAGAACTCCCCAATTAAGACCCCTAATCTAGACCGTCTCGCCGAAGGAGGCGTGGTCTTCGACTCAGCTTACTGCAACTCACCACTGTGTGCTCCTTCACGCTTCGTCATGGTCAGTGGCCAACTGCCCTCCAAAATTGGAGCCTATGATAACGCGGCGGACCTGCCCGCTGACACCCCCACATATGCCCACTATTTGCGGCGGGAGGGATACCACACAGCCTTGGCCGGAAAGATGCACTTCTGTGGCCCGGACCAGCTTCATGGCTATGAGCAACGTCTGACAAGTGATATTTACCCTGGTGACTACGGCTGGTCTGTCAATTGGGACGAACCTGTATGTCAATTCTAAGAACAACCGTTTGTGATACTATACTAACTGGAATGTAGGACATCCGTGCCGACTGGTATCACAACATGTCTTCCGTGATGGAGGCAGGCCCCGTCGTACGCACCAATCAATTGGATTTTGACGAAGAGGTGATCTACAAGTCAACCCAATACCTGTACGACCATGTTCGGCAGCGCAACGAGCAGCCTTTCTGCTTGACGGTCTCCATGACCCACCCGCATGACCCTTATGCCATGACTAAGGAGTTCTGGGACCTGTACAACGACGTCGAGATCCCGCTGCCTAAGAACGGGGCTATCCCCCACGACCAGCAGGATGCGCACTCGCAGCGCGTGCTGAAGTGTATTGACCTGTTCAATAAGGAGATGCCTGACGAGCGCATCCGTGCCGCTCGTCGTGCGTACTATGCCGCCTGCACCTACGTCGATACCAACGTCGGCAAGCTGCTGCGTGTTCTTGAAAACACCGGCATGGCCGACGACACTATCATTGTTTTCACCGGTGATCACGGTGATATGCTCGGCGAGCGCGGCCTGTGGTACAAGATGACCTGGTTCGAGAACTCGGCTCGTGTT
This sequence comes from Penicillium rubens, assembly GCF_028828025.1. Classification (NCBI taxonomy): domain Eukaryota; kingdom Fungi; phylum Ascomycota; class Eurotiomycetes; order Eurotiales; family Aspergillaceae; genus Penicillium; species Penicillium rubens. The sequence goes on from NW_026890600.1 coordinate 9,621,178, forward strand.
CCTTTCCTTGTGCACGCGCCTAAGCATTTCGCCCCGAAACGCGTGTCTGAAAACGTCTCCACTATGGACCTCCTCCCTACATTCGCCGAATTGGCAGGCGCGAAACTCATTTCCGAGCTTCCCCTTGATGGTGTTTCCCTCGTGCCGTACTTGACCGGCGGCGAAGGTCTCCGCACCGATACTGTCTACGGCGAGTACATGGGAGAGGGCACCCAGGCTCCTCTCATGATGATCCGTCGCGGCCGCTGGAAGTTCATCTACTCGACGATCGACCCACCTATGCTATACGACCTCGTCAATGACCCAGAAGAGAGGACCAACCTCGCAGCTGGCCTACCTATCCCATCGAGTTCCACCCGCGCAGCCGTAGCCAAGCCTACCAACTTGGCTTCATCAATCAACCTGCCAACTCCCGATGAGACCCCGCACGCATCGCCAATCCCTCAACGTGCCAACATCGCGGACTACCCCTTCCCTTCTAACACTCCCCCTCGCACCCCGAGCCCTGCCAAGGTCCCTCTTGCAGTGCCCAACACCACCGAACCAGCTAAGATACTGGCATTCTTCCTCGAGGAGACCCACGCCCGCTGGGATTTGGAGAAGATCCACCAGGATGTTCTGAGCTCCCAGCGCCGCCGCCGCCTGGTGTACTCCGCTTTGATCCAGGGTACCCAGACCGTCTGGGACTACGAGCCACGTATCGACCCCAGCACCCAGTACGTGCGCAACCAGGGCAAGGGTGCCCTCGACGATGTTGAACTCATCTCACGCTGGCCCCGTGTGCTCCAGCAGGCTGCTGCTGCCCATGGGATGTCTGTATAGATCACCTCAGGTTTTCGTGAATATGCTATTGGCTCGGATATCTGTTGAAAATATTGGACCGGTTGCATTTTCTTTTTCTCTTACTTTTTCTCTTGCTTTTTCCTGTCGCATTTCAGCATCATCATTCCTGTTGCCTTTTTGCGGCATTTCCGGAATACGCTTATTTCGGGTTTCATTCCTTTTTTTTTGGTGATGTTTGTCTTTTGGATTTCTTTACGTTTGTCACATAGTAAGGCGCGCGCTATACCCGGGACTCATTTTCCCCAATTTGCATCTTTTCATGCGGGACGGTTGTGGCTGCATGGATTATTTTGTATATAGTTGTGCTTTGGTCCCCCGGGTTGGGTGTCTTACCCTGTACATTGCTGGTTTTTGGATTTATGAGAAGTAGATACAACATGCAATCAGATTGTCAGTTGGGATTTTGTACTGTTTTTCTACATTGCCTGAAGCCGTTTCTTCTAGTATGATAGTCCTGAACAATCCTGGAACTTCATGATTGATTAGACCCTTCTCGCCAATGGCCTGGAATTCGGATGCGCTTGCTTGTCGAGACATCCCAAAATCATTCCTTCAAAACGGCACAAGACAGACCACTGTATATTGGGGGCACCGGATGTAGCTCCCCGTAGCGTTCGTTTCCAGGCAGGGTTGTTAAAGATTCTATGCTCCTTGTATTGATCGTCAGGCAGCCAGGTGAAAAGACAACATTCCTGCAGCAAGTGAATCGCTGGAGACATTCAAGGTAGCCATATTTCATCAATAGCCAGAGGCATATAAGGTTGACTTTCCTACCCTATAGTAGATTCGAGCCCAGAGTATCGCTCGTGTGCCCTGAAGAAGGCGGACTTTTATAGACTGTCTATTGACCGTCACATTTTATTCCTAGAACAGTATCTACATACATGTAGGTAGACGAACATTAATAAGTATGCCGTTCATAACCTCAAAGAATGACCATCCACAACTTACACAGGCAAATATTCTTACCACAAGCAACTGCTATCAACATTGGATCCCCCTCCCGAGTCATGAAGGCAATGGAATAGGTCACCCTTGCGAGCCTAAAGCCTATTATTTTCAATCCTTATATCCCAGACAGTAGCAGAAGATTGTCTTGCTTCCCGAATCGTTCATAATAGCACTTGCCCAAAAGCCTGTCCGTTTGGCATTTCTCGGCTGTGGTAAGACAGAATAGAATATATGACTTCCTCTCGCTTTTACTATCAATTCCAAACAGTTACCTAACTAGATGTCCAGGCCACATCGGTTCTGCACTACTGAGAGCTCTACTACCATCTATTCCTCAAACCGGAAGTCCAATCTCCGAAATTACCGTTGCTCTCAACCGCAAAGAATCAGCAACACGCCTCCAAAACCAGTTTCGCGACAGCCTGGTCCCAGTGAAGATTGTTTCGCGTGAAATATCAAAGCAACGGCAAATGCAGACGCTATCCTATTCGCCTTCCCTGTCGATCAGATCCAGCGAATCCTGGGGGCTGTCGAAATGAGAGAAGCTCTAAAACACAAGATCATTATCAGCATCCTTGCGCAAACCCCGAGCACTGAAATCAGCCGTCTTCTTGGAGATCATCAGACGTCCGGAAATGAAAATACCCAGATTATCCGCGCAATGCCAACTATAGGAACAGAGATCCACGAATCAGCAACTCCCATCGCTGAACCTTCTAGCAAGGCAACAGAGGCAATGGAATTGGCTTCATGGATTTTTAATCTAGTTGGAAAGGTCTTTCACGTTTCGGACAGTTATTTCGATACTGTGACTGGAATGAGCGCATTTTGTAATGCCCTTACGACGGTGGCGATACAAGCTGTTGCGCAAAAGGCCGTTGCTGAAGGGGTCCCCGTGCATCATGCTATCGCTATTTCCTCTCAATGCATTAGAGGGACAGCGAGCATGTCTTTGGAGGGAACTCCACCTGAACAGTTGAAACAGTCATTATCTGCTCGAGGGTTGTTGGAATTGGTTGATTCGGAGCTCACGAGGGCTATTTCCATAGCAAAGAAAGCAAAGAATCGGACGTAGCGTGTGATTTAGATAGCGAACTTGATATTATAACTCTTACAATAACTCTTACAAGAAGGTATATTCCTATCTTTTTTCAATATAAAGTCGGCTACCCCACAGCCAAGCTTTCCGAGCATCCAGGGTTTCCCCTCAAACCCCATTTCGTCATTGTTCAACCCAATTCGCCTCTCTCCTCAACTTCCCAATAGTAACTCTGAAACATATCAATCTCAAAATGCCCTCTCTTACAGTAGCAGTCGCCCAATCCCGCACCCACGACTCTCTAACTGAAACCCTCCGCGCCCTCGAACGAACAACTGCCCTCGCCGCCCGTCGCGGTGTTCACCTCCTCCTCTTCCCGGAAGCCTATCTAGGCGGATACCCGCGGACATGTTCCTTCGGTTCTGCGGTGGGAAGTCGGCACCCGCGCGGTCGGGATCAATTCCTCGCGTACTTCAAGGCATCTGTTGATCTAGGGGATACGCCCGCTGGGGCCGGTGATGACTGGATTGGTCGCAGGCTGGAGATTGCGGAGGGGAAGAGGTTCCGGGGAGACGGGACGAGGGAATTTCTTGAGCGTGTCGCGAGGGAGACTGGGGTTTTTATCGTTACGGGCTTGGTGGAAAGAGCCGGTGGTAGTTTGTACTGTGCTGTTGTTTATGTTGATCCTGCTAGAGGTGTGTTGGGGAAGAGGAGGAAGGTTATGCCGGTATGGATTTCGCTGTCTCTCCATCCCCCCGTTTTATTATCGATCCTATACTGATCTTCATAGACGGGCGCTGAACGCATGATCTGGGCTCAGGGGTCTCCCTCGACCCTCCGCGCTGTTACAACAACCCTAAACGGTATCCCACTAACCATAGCCTCGGCAATCTGCTGGGAGAACTACATGCCCCTCCTACGTCAGAGTCTGTACTCCCAGAACGTCAATATCTATCTCGCTCCCACAGCCGATGCTCGTAGTACCTGGCTCCCGCTCATGCGCACCGTCGGCATAGAAGGCCGCTGCTTCGTGCTCTCAGCGAACCAGTGCGTGCGCGGCTCCGAGCTACCGGAGTGGATTACCGGTGAGAATACAGGTCAAAGCCAGGATCGAAATCAAAACCAAGATATTACCGCGGGTAAATCGCAGGATCCTGCTAGGAAACTATCCATCACTACTGAGGGTCCGCATGAGATTGTCTGGCCGCAAACTCACAGTGAGGTCCAGGGCCAGAGTCAGGGTCAGGACCAGGCTGAGGATCCCCCCGCGCCGAATAATAAGGATTCCCTGGCCCCTTCGAGCTCGGTACGGGATTATGTCTGTCGTGGTGGAAGTTGTATTGTTTCGCCGCTTGGAGAGGTTCTTGCTGGTCCGCTCTGGGAAGTCTGTACGGATGACGTGCCCGATAGTAGCGATGCTGCGGTGACGGATTCCGCACTTGGCATGTCGGCTACTGAGTCTAGTCCTACCGTCGCGGCGGGCGATGGGTTGGCCATCGCGTGCATTGATCTGGATGATTGTGAGCGTGGACGGCTTGATCTCGATGTTGCCGGGAGTTATTCGCGGAGCGATACATTTAAATTCGAGGTTGAGGGGTTGGATCTGGCGCCGCCGCCTTTGTAGGGATCCGGATTTACTGAGTAGGGTATATGGTATTGATTCAAGGTATTGATGTGTTGGGGTATTCACTGAAAGTAATGGAATGAATATGAGTTCGTGGATGAGCTACGAAGAATGCCGCTAAGAAACATGGAATTCCAAAACTTTCTACTCGAAGAGCACAATCATAGCAGAATCCCAGATTCTAGTCGTCAGGGCAAAGGAAAAATAATAAGACTCGACCCCAACCTCAACTGCAAACTGCCACCGCTGAACGACTGAACGCCACGGGATATCAACGGATATTAACAAGTCATGATCTTCGTCGCCATGCCAGCATGTGACACCTCCGTTCTCTATGTACACCCTCCACCATTTAGGTCAAGGGCCATTTCAAGTGGTCCCGAATGTAATCCAGCTGTACCCATCTAGCACCGTTTATTCCACTAGCCACACGGGCGACTTGATCAGCACCGTTGCAGGACCTTTGCCGCGCACTTCGACGGCCAGGAACGCAGCGAACCGGATACGCGGGTTGCTCGGAGCTACATCCGTAGGCTCACTCTTGTCTTCAGCTGGTCCAGGCGCCGGCGCCGGACGACTGGTCTCGCCAGAGGCATGCTTGCGGCTTATCAACGCGCCAAAAATGGACTTCTTCGTGGGCTTTTGCTGTGCCGGTGAGGCGTTCTCTATCACTCCGGCGGTTGAGCCAGATGAGGCATCCCCCTCTACCGCGGCAGGCTCCTCGAGTTGCTCTTGGTCTGAGGGTGGTGGGGGCGGGTGGCTCAGTGCGGGTAGTTGGCCTTCCACCTTCATGTATTGCTCGGCCAGGGAGATTCCTGGTGGGAAATAATCGACGCAGACATCGCGGGCTTCGAGGGGGATTTTCTCGGTGATGTTAATAGAGTTCTCAATGATCATGCGCACGCTTGCCTCTAGCCCTGGCAGCGCGGTTTCGTGCAGCTGGGATCCCATAAAGGCAGCGAGTTCCACGATTAAGTGCTCGACTAGCTCAGCGCGATGTTTTTGGGCTTCGGGTCCGGCTAAGGAATCACTCAGTCCGTCGAAGGTCGTGCGGCGCCAATAGGAGAGTCTCGCAGAGGCATTCTCGCGGTCTTCGTCGGATGATGGTCGCTGCCGTCGCAGGTTCATTTCGATATTCTTCAACTGCACGCTGAATGCTGGCTCCAAAGATGGATGGAAATAACGCTGGAATACTTCTTCTACTAGCCATTGGCTGATTACAGCACGTCCGACCGCGGTCATTTCTTTCGTGCCGACCGATAACGCATCATCGGTGACCATTCCATTCAGCCAGGATGGAATACTGCGCCAATCTTTGCGCACTGAGAATGCTAGGTCTTTAATCGCTCCGTCAAGTCGCTGGAATCGGCTGGTATATTCATTATCGTCAAGTACAGTACGCGACACCGCCATCCGTTGGTGCGCTACCGTGTTCTGGAGATGCTGAACCTGCGCATCCTTTTCAAAGTAGTATCGTTTCACCTTGGAATACTTGGCCTCTGCTCATCGTTAGTTTACTGAAAAGCAAAACCGGAATCAAGATGCTTACGGAGTTCATCATGCTTCTGGATCAATGCCCGCACGTCCACTTCCCCGGAATCCTCGCGGCGGTGTGTATTGGTGGGTGTGCTTCGTCCGGGATCAGGCATGTTGTTTGACACACTACCCTGCCGACTGCGGTTCTGCTGCGGAGAACCTGTGGATCTTTGTCTGTCCAACTGATGGAACTGACTCTGGTTCTGGGATTCCTGCGCGGAAGACTGCATGGCGTCAGGATAAATGGACTGTAACGGGGAAAGCGGCTCGTGAGTCTGCTGGGATGGGGGCCGGGTATTCAATACCGGATCCTGAGGAGGGGGGAAAGCTTGTCCCCGATGAAGATGTTCCGACGCGTATCGCGGTGATTCGGGGGCGATATCGGTGGGCGACGGGCGGACGTACTGTTCAAGCAGGGTTGAGTCGGTGGTGGACCGCTGCAATTTGGTATAAAGCGGCTGCAAACGTTGCTGTGACCACCCGGAGTTGTCTTGGGCGTGAGCTGGATGGGAAGGTCGGGGACCTCGTTGAGCCGGGTATTGCTGTTGGTGGGCAAGAGATGGTGTGGTTAACGGTGAGGGGTTCTCCGCGTTGGAATGCCGATGTGGGTGAAACTCGTCAGACTCGTCCAGGGTCTCTGGATGCAAAGTCCCGGGTGAGGTAGGTTGTGAGATGGGAAGCGAGATTGTTTTGCCCTTCACAGAGGCGCTGCGCTCGATACGGCCCTTTTTGCGATGCGAGTCGTCAGGGGTCACAATGTTGACGGTCGGTCGGTCACGTAAAGGTTTATGACGCTGACTCTGTGACCTATTTAAAGTCTGAGGCTGATTTTGTACAGAACCAACAGAGTACTCGAATTGTGAAAGGCGCCGGTCTGAGTCGGCGGCTATGTTGGGGTCCGGTGGAGCAAACGCGGGGCGGGCCAACTGTTCGTCGCTGCGCATAGAATGATGACTTGTCCGATTCGAAGGCGACCTGCTTTTAAAGAGGTTGCGCATCACTGCTTCTGATGAGAAAAGAAAAGGGGAGAGGGAGAGAGAGGGGCAGAGGCTGAATTGGTGGACCTGGGGTCGACGGGCCGTGATTGGAGAGCTTGTTCTATATATAGGGTAAACAATGGACGGCGTTGGACTTTGCAGCGCAGTATAGTCACCTACGTACAGTATTTGAATGCTGTAACTGATATGATGGATAAATTAATAGTATAGTAACTAATACAACTAGTCCGCGGGTGCTTGTGTCAATTACATGTGACAAGTGTACGTAGATATCCTCTCTACTCTATATCAGTCTTAACTACACCTGGGACGGCTATGTATAGCCATATGAACAGACCTCAAAGAAAAGTAAGCATTTGAAAGAACAGCGTTACAATTTCATATAGGCCATCTAAAGTGGAATACTCTAGACGATATGGAGGGACACTGAACCGAACACGAGCCATATACGAGCCTCGTCATCTACTACTCCGTACATACATACCACACTTCGGCTATAAACCGCCCCCAAATTCTCTGAGACTTTAAAAAAGAAATTAAGGACCCGCTCTTCAGGCGAAGCAAATTATAATTCCCAGATGAAGTACCATTCCCCACACCAAGAATGGTATGGAGTCGAAATATGTGAGAAAGCCCTTCCTCTGAGCCTCGGACCAACGCGTCCGGGGCTGAGCTCAAGCAGACACGCGTACGGAGTAGACAAAAATCGATATGTTACCATTAGGCTCTTTTACTTCATAACTCGAAAGCGATACTGCTCCTTCCGATCCAAAAATACAACCTTGTCCAATAACCCCGCCGCCTCGACCATACGCTTGAAATCTTCTAGCGGACTTGCAAACACGTCGTAGTCATCGTAATGGATCGGAATTGTAACGTCTGGTCGAATCAGCTGGATCAATTTCAGACCCTGCTCCGCATCCATGGTGACCATCAACGCTAGCGGTTCCATTAGTCTTCCTACTAATGGAGAAGGAATGGTTGTGCCGCCGAGATGGGCGAGCATCAGGTCGATCCGTTGGCCTGCGTATCGCCTTGGAATTTCCTGCAGCTCGTCTACTAGTAGTGTGTCCCCCGAGATGTAAATGCGATAACCGCAGGAGAAGTCTGCAGTATTGGGTCTGCCATGGCCTAGCTCGAGCATCCAGCCGTTGGTTGGTGGGACCTGTTGGTTTGTTAGGTTGAGATCCGACTAACTAGGAACATTCAGAGAAAAGAATAAAAAGAAAAAAAAAACTCACCGCACTGGCTAGCTCGTTGAGCTTCTCCACCACTGTATTAGGAGGCACATGTTTCCCCGGCATCCCCGTCACACGCAGTCGGGGCTGTTCTGGCTCTTCTGTGCCTTCGATATTCACCTCGATCTGCTCAAATGGATCGAGCGCGGACACAGATGTAAACGGGTCCTTTTTCTGGGAAGTGAGATGCTGCGCCGCATGTGGTGTAGTGATAATGGGTAGATCGCGCCTCAATGAAGCCTCAACCTTTTTATCAAAATGGTCCCTGGCAATATCAATGAGCTGCTCAATACCTCTAGGCTCCGGGACATACTCGTGATAGTGGGAGAGAAGGACAAGATCAATCTGAGGGAGGTCGTGCAGGTCGATAGCTGGGTCAGTGAGCCGCTTACTTGACACTCCTGGCCCGAGGTGGACATGGTCACCTGCGTGGAGGAAGTTGGGCTATCACAGTCAGTCTGTGAGAATTAGGCTGCCCATCAAGAGCTTACATCCGTCATAATCCGTATTCCAGCCCATTCTCTGCTTCGTTTAGTACACGCTCATAAAATTCCTAGATCTGCACAGACATAATTGTTGTGGCCGTCCCAACAAAGAATACGGCTGCGTTCTCATCGCCTGGTTTGGATGGATGAAGTTTCATCGCCTTGGCTGGTGGAAGGTGAGCCGGGGTAGAAGTCGACGGTGGAAGGTCTCGGGTTGGGGGATTATTCCCCCTCAGGTCAATTGAAATACGCTCCATGGTAAATGATCATGTGAGGAGATAAATTGTAGGAAAGAAAGCACTGCAGCTTTAGAGGGGTGTTTGACTACTCTTATATACCTAGGTAAGTCTTCGTATACATGACATCATAATCGATAATGTGTTCAATAGCAAAAGCTGGTTACCTGTTATAGGAGAACCATCTCTGGCTGAAGGCTATCTTGCGCAAATCAGCGCTTGTTAGTTTGCCAGGCTTATTGATTTACTCATTTCATTTCCATGGTCCATATGCTACTAAATATCAACCGAATGAGTTGGATCCTGTCACAAGATACTCTCCAGGGCTCCAAGTCTGCGTGCGGCACTGTAACTCATCCTCCTAGATACTCCATCCGACCCTCCCTTTGCATAGCATGTTCTGAAGATGAGCAATAGGATGTTGAACAACGTACGAAACTAACACACTCCATGTGTCTTGCCAGTCTGTCCTTGCAACGAGTGTTTCTCGTTCATGTAGTGAGCGTGAACACGCGACTGGTGTCGAGGGTGGTTGCGGTGGTTCTTCATATGCCTGTGGACATGTCAGTATGGAAATAGAAACATCTAGGGCAGAAGAAACTTACGTCTTGTACTTGTCAAGCATGGATTTGTCCATAGCATCCAAAGACTCGATAGCAAGTTTGAAGTCCTGGAGCAAGCTGTCGCATCTGTGCATGCTGAAATCTTCGCGGATGACAATGCGCATCATCTGCAGCTTCTCGCTGTTGGGCGCCATAGTGTACGCTGGTACAATCCAGCCCCGCTCGCGTAGCTGGTGGGCCACAGCAAATTCATCGTAGATACGGCTGTCGTCTGTGGGCAGGCGCCAGGCCACCAGCGGCAGGCCCCGACCCTGTGTCTGGCTCAATATGACCATGCCCATCTTTTCAAACTCTGAAGACATGTAGTCGCTTATGCGAGTAATGTTGGACATAATTGCGCGGTAACCGTGTTTGCCCAGGCGGATCAGCTGGTAGTACTGCCCAATAACATGAGAAGCGCCCTTGGAGAAGTTCAAAGTAAAGCTGGCCTGGTCAGCCCCTAGATAGTTGATGTTGAACACCAATTCCTGGGGTAGATACTCCGGAGAGCGCCAGATGACCCATCCGACACCGGGATAGACCAGACCATACTTGTGACCAGAGACGTTGATGGAAACCACCTTTTCCAGGCGGAAGTCCCACTTAAGATCAGGCTGGATGAATGGAGCGACAAAGCCACCACTAGCTGCATCAACGTGGATTGGGCAGTCGATATTACGCTCCACTAGTAGATCGTTGATCGCCTTGATATCCTCGTATTCGCCGGTGTAGGTGGTACCCAAGATAGCGCAGATACCGATTGTGTTCTCGTCCACCAAATCGACTGCCTGTTTAGGGTCGATCACGAAGCGAGTGTCGGTGCAGTAGACGTACTTCTCCTCGATCTCGAAGTAACGAGCAGCCTTTTCCCAGCAGACCTGGACAGCACTGTTCATGATGATGTTGGGACGCGAGTAGTCCTTGCCCTCAGCCTTGCGCTTGTTCTGCCATCGCTTCTTCATAGCCAGTGTTCCCAGCATAATAGCCTCGGAAGACCCAATGGTTGAAGTACCCATGGCATTCTCACCGGAGGCATCAGTGGGAATATGAAAGAGTCTAGCAATCATATTCACGCATCGGTTCTGGATCTCGGCGGAGTGGGGATATTCCTCGTAATCAATAAAGTTCTTGCTGAAAGATTCGGTCATTATCTGTTCGATCTCGTCTTCCATGTAGGTGGTGACGAAACTAGCGAGGTTGAGCTTGGGATTACCGTCCAGACTCAGCTCATCCTTGATCATACGAGCTGCAATCTGGCGAGGCATCTCTCGCTCTGGCATTTCATGCAGAGGCATATGATCAGCGGCAAAGTGACTGCCGTAGACATTGGTTTCGAAATCATCTATGTCCGGAGGAGCAACGGAGACAATGTCATGAGTAGAGGGTGGGACCTCATTGTCCTTCTTAACTTTAGCGAGATGGACCATAATTGCGAAATGCAAAAGAGAAAAGCTCAAAAAGCAAATAAACAGCAATTGAAGGAATTAAAGGAATTGAGGGAAGAGGAGAGGGGAAGAAGCACGGAAACGATAAATACGCCCAGGTGGACGTGCGCGGTGCTTTGATGACGCAGAAGACACACCGAACCACCTGGGGTACTTCAATCAGCCCATCACTTTTCCTTCTGCTTCTTCTACCTTTTCTACTTACTATTCCTTTCATATGCGTTGTTCAATATTTCTATTTCAATCTACTTCCTATCTTCTACCATGTATTCTTATATACAAAACTCCCCCAAAAGAGATCCCGGTGTTGCTAAAGCTTGGTCAAAGCTTGGCAGAGCGAAGTGACGATCCCGATGGACCCGGTCTGCCCCTCTCTTATGGAGTCACTTGGGATGGGAAGATGTCCAAGAGTCCGTTCAGAGCTTACTCTCGCGCAGAGTTTCCACTTTGGCGAATTGATAGTAGAAGTCCAAGCTCTTCGGGTTGAGCAGTGTACCCGACGGCTTAATGATTTTTCCAGACACAATCTGCTTCACAGGGAGCTCCACCTTTTTCAGGTTGACCGTGGTCTATGACGATATACGTGGGTTAGTTCCGCTCTTACAGATCTTGTTTTTCACTACAAAAGCACATACCGGGATTTCATGGGTCTCAAACGTGAACATGGGTACATGGCGAGGGCTCAGCTCTGAACGGATGGCGCTCTTCACTCGTGCAACCAGGTCCGGTGTGAACGCCATCCCTGGCCTCATCAGCAAAAAGAGTATCACCCGCTCGTCCGTATCTGTTGGTCGTCGCTGGCCTACGCATATGGAATCGCTAATCTCTTTCGAAAATTGGCCCTCAAGTACCCGATAGATCTCGGCCGATCCAAATCGCACTCCCGACGGGTTGAGCACCCCATCAGCGCGTCCGTGAAACACAATTTGTTTCGTGATTGGACGGATGGAAACGAAGTCGCCGTGTGTCCACACGTCTGAAGAGAATTAGCGACCATAGTCATAGGCACAGGGGGGAGTGGCCTCACTGTCGAATCTCTCAAAATACGCATCATGGTACTTCTTGCCGCTCTCATCCCCCCAGAATAGTGTGGGCATGTTGGGAAAAGCAGATGTGGCGACCAATTCGCCTGGAACACCGTCCTCCACGGGTACTCCCTTGATCCCGTCGCCGCCCTCAATCGTAGAGTCGTAAACCTCCACGGGAATGCCCAGGCTGCATCCGGCGCACCCACCAACATATAGTGGGACAAGGGGGTTGCCTGTTCCAAAGGATCCTGCAATATCAGTGCCACCAGAAATATTATTCAGACGAGTATGGGATGGGAACCCTTCGTCATAGAACCACTCGAACAATGCATCCCGAAGGACCATGCCAGTGCTCGTGACAACCCGTAACGAGCTGAGATCAACTTTCTCGCGGGGTTTGATCTTAGCCTGTTGTAACTCATGGAGCCACCGGGGTGATATTCCAAGGTGGGTCACCCTGCCATTGATTAGCCGGGGACTTCAAATGTACATCGTGGAGTGAATGTCATGTCAACAGAAGGACGACTTACTTCTCCTGTGCTGCAAGGTCAACCAAAGCAGTGATACCTGGGATAAATGGGCTTCCATCATACAGCACCACCCGTGCCCCAAAGAGTAAAGTCTGCACAGCACTCATATACATAATCCATCCGGTTGTCGTATATTGTAAGGTCACACAGTCAGGCCCGAGATCACTATGCAATCTTCCCTCCTTGCTCGAGTTTAGAAGCACGCCGCCCACAGAATGGACGATACACTTCGGCTGTCCTGTCGTGCCAGACGAGTAAACCACCAAGAAGGGATCGCGAAATCCAACTCTTTCAAATTCAAGTTTCTCATTTCCGCCCGCCTTTTCGAGGAACTCCGCCAGAGTCTTGGTCCTAGGGATGGAGTTGATATCCGCCGGCCGCGAATGGAACCGAGGTAGTGAGACGACTCCCTCAAATTCAGGGACAGACTCCATGCCTTTCACGATTTCCCCAATCTTCGATCGCAAGTCGATGGTCTTACCATTATAAACCGCCAGGTCGTCCATAAACAGCCAGCGAGGCTTGATCTGAAGCAGTCTATCCAAAACGCCTTTAGTACCCATATCCGTGGAACTAGATGAGAAGATAGCACCCAGAGCCGTTGACGCCAAGAACACAAATAGTGTATCGATGCTATTCGCCGCGCAGAGAGCAATACGATCACCCTGAACGACCCCATGGGCCTTCATAGCCTGGACCAACGCTCCAGTCCGTCGTCGGAGCTCACCCCAAGTGAGATGGATAACCTCATGCGCAGCGCCTTCTCGAACTTCGCTAACAGCAATCTTGTCGTCTTCCTTGTCTGTTTTGTCGCCAGCAATGCGTGAGAAAAGCAGGTTCTCGGCGAAGTTCAGACGTACACCGGGGAACCATTCGGGCACGCTATCCATTCGAGCGGTTTCATCAACTACCTTTGTGTAGGAGCCCTCGTGGATCAGTTGGAAGTATTTCCAGCAGAATTCCCAGAACGCTGAGCGGTTCTTGACTGAATACAGGTACATATCATGGAAGGACTGGGAGATGTTAGATAGATAGTATCTTTCCACAGACCAATCTCACTCACGTCGAACTTGTGTCCGGTGGATTTCTCTAGGTCTCGCTGGAAGCGACCCATCTGGGTCGACTCGGGGGCTGGATGCTGCCATAGTTTACGCGGAAGAGATGTCATCTTGAAGAACTGAATAGTAGTATTTGAGAAATGTAGAGTTTCCCCAGATTTATACACTTCTTGGAATGTTACCGAGGCCCGAAACAGCTGTAAGCGGGTGGCCTGCGGGCCCGGGGGAACCCCGCTTGGAGATGTGGCTAGACCGATTCTGTACATATGTACATATTGGACATCCACACATCTTATTCTCATTATATCGTTTACCACTTGAGTCTTTCCAAGAAGAGGCATGGGAACAACCGCTCGAGAAACGGAGAATCAGGCCGCCACTAAGCCAGGTGTTTTCATCTCCTTGCTTCATGGACTCCCTAACATGGATTATATTCTGAGTTGAATGGTAGCATCTTTCCTAGGTATCGACTAGGGCGAGAGAGTTATATTTTATGGTCAGGATGTAAAGATCAAGAAATTAAGAACCCAAGAGAAATAGGTAGTGAAATAGACCGTATGAGCTGCCAGTCAACCACGTATATCAGTACGTATATAGCTCATAAGGTAACATAACTAACAACATAGGCATCTGGATGATCACTTACCACAAGTTCCATGTTTGGTCAGTCATCCCAGGATCACGGGAATGTCCATAAACCCGCATAGTATTGACACCAGCTGATGTATCGGCATCATTCATAAGGCGTCTGAGGAGGACCAGATGGGAATATATGTTAATGCCAACTTAAACCGCGAAGGATGAGGTATGAAATCAGTATATAGTGATCCCTGGATACGTGAGTTCGCTTTCCAAAGGCTCAACGTCCATGTTATTTTTCCAATGAAAGGCAGCACTGATACCTTAGCATAGAGTCGAATAGTGGAAACGTCGAGTAAGAAGACGAAGTAAAAGAACTCAGGCAATCAACTTTAGGAGAGAGGCAGCTGCATCCAGTAAAATATCATGTGGTAGGGCTGGGTTGTGCCTTCCTTCTTACGCGCCTTCCCCTTCCCTATCAAGCTCACCTTCCCTATTCCTTTCCAACGTTCTTTCCTCTTTCCTCCTTTTCCTCTTCCTCTTCCTCATAAAACTCTGTCTCCATGGAAACACATGGAGAACCAGGGTTCATATTCGGGCTCTGCAAATCCTAATATACCTGGGTGTATGGGAACAAACGCACCAAAGAAGGTACAGCAAAATCACTTTCACCTCTCTTCTTGCCTGTAAGTTACGATATCTCCATAGGAGTCTGCGCGAGAATTAACGCAGCCTCAAATGTTGTTATAGCCATCGAAGTCTCGAATGACCCACAAGATCGATATCCGTCCGCTGAAATGTCGTATCGATACTATTCACCAATATTTCTGTTCCTAAGGAGAAGGACTGGGAATCTTCGAATTGCTCGAGGTCGGCAAAACCCGAGTGATCAATTGTTCTAGATAAAGGTAAGTTTGTTACACCTAACGGCACTACCTAGGTAAAGTTCCAACGTTGACGACTGTATAGAGCAGAATCAGAACCTTTTCAGCATCGGCCTGATAGCCGTGCTGTGCTCTACGGGGTGCCATGTTGGTGATATTGTGTCTCCACTGGAGCTATCACCTCACTAATGACGATCTGAGTGGATTACGATGATACTAGAATAGAGAGAATCCTGATTCGTCGGGGAAGAGAGTCATTGAAGCTCCATACGATGTTCATCTGGGGCTACGCATTGACACCTGACTAGCGGTGTACATCAGACAACTTGGGAGCCCTGGAGCCCAACACTTTGAAGTCGTCCACTTAGAACAATTACTTTACGTTACAAGGCCCTAGGACACAAATAATAAGCACTATGATTCTGATTCTGATTCTGATATATAATTTCAATTGGTGTATCATCAAAGCCTGACAAAGGAAAGAAAAACAAAGCCTGAGGCAGCCGGGGCTAGCCTGCAAGCCCCCCAGCATCCACATCCCCACCTAGCGTACAACACATATCATACACCGGCTCTCTCACTCCCCACAGTAATTAATTACTTATTTGAACTTGCGCTTCAACCAGGACAGGAACCCGCCCTTCTTCTTCTCGACCTGCTCGGCTACCTCAGATGTCTTCTGAGTCTCTTGCTGGGCCTTACCGGCCTCCTCCTTGACAGGCTCAGCCTTGGTCTCAGGCTTGGGTGTCTCAGTCTTAGGCATGGGCTCCTCGCCACGCTTCAGGGCAGCTTCGGGCTTCTTGGGCTCAGCCTCCTTGGAAACAACCGGGGCGGCAGCCGGAGCAGCAGCCGGAGCAGCAGCTGGGGCAGCAGCCTTATCGCCCTTGGAAGAGAGAATGGCAGCGTTCGCGGCGGCGACCGCTTCGGGAGAGGAGGTAGGCTTGCCGGCGCCAGACTGAGCAGCGGTAGTCTTGGGGACAGACTCGGCAGGGATCTTCTCCTCAGCGACCTTAGGTGCCTCGGTGATCTTCTTCTCCTCGGCAACCTTGGGTGTCTCAGCAACCTCCTTAGGTGCCTCGACCTTCTCCTCGGTGATCTTGGGAGCCTCAGCGACCCTCTCCTCGACCTTAGGTGTCTCGGCAACCTTGGATGCCTCATCCTGGACAGGAACAGGCTCAGGGGTCGTGAGCGCCGCAGTGGAAGCGGGTCCAGCACCGGCCAGGGTATCGACGGTCTTCTTCTCCTCCGGCAAGCTAGCCGGGAGCGCCTCCTCGTCGGTCTTGGGCATCTTGTGGGGCTTCAAGTTCTCCTCAGTGTTGAAGATGGGCTTCTCGTACGGGCGCTTGGGGTGCGCGGCATCGCTCTCGACGGGGGCGGCAATAGGCGCGGGCGCATCGACAGCCGGGGCAGTTGATTCCGAGGTCTTGGGGCGCTCGGCCAGTGTCGCAGGAACACCGGCCGTGGTGGCCAAGGAAGCGGGCTCCTTCGGGGTCGACTCCGGGAGGATAGCTGCAGGTTTCCAGGTTAGTTCCATCTTTGTCGCATTTTTACTAACACGTGTCATACCAGTGCCTGCGGCGGCGCCATCTTCCAACTCGCCCAGCTGGCCAGCCTTGGAGGCCCGCGCTTTCTCCACAGCCTCATCCACTGTACCCTCTGTCGCAAGAGCCTTCTCGGCCTTCATAGCCTCTTTGGTCTCCACATCCTTGGTCTCCGCCACAGCTGGGATCACAGTTGCGGGGGCTTCGGTCTCGGGGGTGGCCTCAGGCGCCTTGACGGGCTCGGTGATGGGCTCGGCGACGGTCTCGGTAGGCTGTGTCGCAGTCTCGGGCGTGACGGTTTGCTCGGCGGTCTCAGTCTGACCTTCGGTCTGCTTGATCTGCTCCTCGGTTTGACCGGGTTCACTAAAGAGTTAGATGGTGATGTGGCATAATTGGACTTTTCCAACTTACACCACGTCCTTGACAGTCTCTACAGCAGCGGCGACGGGCTTGCTGCCCTTCTTGTTCTTCTTTCCACCTTTCTTACCCATGATTGAATTGATTCTGCGCTGGTCAGAAGATGAAATATAGTAAAAAGCGAAGTTAACTTACTATAGTAGTGAAGTGTAGGAAGGAAGAAGTCAAGTAAGGGATGACGCGGTATGTTCTCTTCTCTAGGGTTCTTGGATCCGTGGTGAGGACAGTTCTGGAACACAAAGTATCACAAATTTAATCTCTTTTTTTTTTTTCTACTTTTCTTATTTTAGTTATTTAGTTGTTTAGTTATTATTAGATTCAAATGCATTCCATTTTCTATTCTAAAAGAATTGAATTCGCTATACATGTCTTTTCCCTTTTGTTACTCTACATTCCTCCGCATGCGATGTCTTTCATAGTTGGTCGTGTGAGCATGGGCCAGCCCTAACGTCTGCATCGGGTAAATAGGGTTGTGCCTGCGCAACTAGGTAGGGACCGTCCAGGGGTACTCAGGGCAGGGACCTCAAGGATGATCTGGGGAAAGGCGCAAAGTCTAACGCAGTATGTATCCCATTACTCCTAAGTTATTCAGAAACTACCCAGGTGGACATTCTTCGTGGAGAAAGGGTCCAGGGCAAAATAGCGATTACATCATCTTTTGTTATTCTTGGAAGAATAACAAAAGACGAAAATAGTAATCATAAAAATAGTAAAAAATTGGAAATGAGCAAAATGCAAGGTCCATGGCTTTGAAAGCCTCCAAACCCCACTAGATGTACTTTGTCTACGTACTACAAAGCAGTTTGGGTCAGGCATAAATATGTTGTATGCAGCGAAAATTATGTAGGATATATAAAAAAGAAGTGACCGACGCAGGGATCGAACCTGCAATCTCTTGATTCGTAGTCAAGCGCCTTGCCATTGGGCCAGCCGGCCTGTTATAACGTTTCACGTAGCGAGACTGCACTTATTAGGCGGAACCTCCGGGCTGCCACTAATAATTTTTACGCGCTCTAAATGAGAACACTCGCGCAAAAAGAATACATATGATTGTACTACAAGCATGTGGAAAAAGAATGTGACCGACGCAGGGATCGAACCTGCAATCTCTTGATTCGAAGTCAAGCGCCTTGCCATTGGGCCAGCCGGCCTGATATATATAGTTTGGCCAAAAAAAACGCCCTACCAGCCAAACCTACGTCATAGGCAGGCAAACGCGGCAAAAACGTGCCGAGTGGGGGCAAGCGGGGCAATTGGGCAAGCCAAGTTCCACTCCGATTCCGGTTTATTCCCGTCCAATGCGTACTTCTGCCATTTCATGACACATCCTCTTACAAGATAATATGATGTAACAGTGAGGCTCTCATCTGGCCGAGTTTTCTGGAAGCCTTCGCTGCAGTACTAGGTATGGACGCCACTGACATCTCGATGGATGATCATATTTTTTATTATGCTTGATTCGTGACATACCACCTGAACATATGGAGAATCTGGAGGATCCTGTTTGCTACCACTATAATGTCAGTCCTATATAGCCTAAGTGCAATAGTAACAGTGACATTACAATTCCTTGGCCCAGACTCGGCCGGTTCTCGGGTTACTTGCTCGGAAATTAATTTCACTTCTAAGAGTATACGAAGTAGTTATGTTGTAGTACAAGATTGACTCTACAATATGTTAAGACTAGTATATATCTTCTAGTGACCAGTTCTTAATATTGAAGTAATATAAAGCGAATAGTTAATAGGATAATGCTAATGTCTTCTCGCACAGACAGTGGATTCGTTAGAGGCCGCTATTGCCGTTGCTTTTGCCCCAATATCCTCACCGGATATGGACCGGAGACGCTTCTGGGGAACCCGGACATCCATCCCACTTGCTTATCTATTGCCGTTGCATCCAGAGTCCCATAATACTAGTTGTACATAATTCCCGCATTTCCCTCTTTTACTTCCTTCTGTTCTCTTGTACTTTTTTTCCCTCCTCTATATCCTCATGAAATGATTACACTGTTCCTGATCCAAAACCCCCGCTATTCGTGCTTGCACACCCACCGCGTCCGTTCCCAATCCGGGGGTGGTATGCACCACTGAGGCATTTTCTCCAGGAACCGCCCGCATTGATCTCTGAACTTCTTGAATTTGAATCTTGAATATCCCAGTTCACTGTTCTTTTCTATTTCCCAATATGACGTTCCGCGAGAAGGTCAAGCGGGTGTTCCGCTCCAAATCCAAAAATGATGGAAAGCCCAAGATCGAATATTACAGGCGACACGAGTGTCCCCCTTCGAAATTTCGGGGTCCCTTCGATCGTGAACACCAAAAAAGCCTAGCCGCTTGGTCCTTCCAGGGTGCGATGGTCGAACGGACTCGTTCACTTGAAATATCCCTGTCGCCCTGCGACACTTATAAAGGTTCCGACGATTACTCCGGTCCATCCGATACTGACAACTCGGTGTCTCCGGATGATGGAGCCGATGTCGATCCAGGTACGCATACCCAGCCCTAATTGAAACATTCAACCCTATCAAGGAAAAATATATTCTAACCTCAATTCTTTCGATAGCCTCCTCCAGCCCTGAGGCCCCTGCTGAATCATCCCCACGAGCCGCCGACTCTGGCTCGCAGTCCTCCACCATCGTCAACCCTTCCAGCTACAATGGCTCAATGATGACCCTCATAAACGAGGGCTCTTTCTACGAGATCCCCGAGGATTCAAAGGACCCCAAGTTCTTCCTCAAGGAGTCTATTCGCTACTCGTCACCCCTCGTCCACGCCATCTCGCCCGCCATGACCCCGTGCGTCATGTCCGCCCGAAAGGACCTCCCTTTCGCCCCCGAGGACCTCACCCGCGCCTTGATCGCCGTCCAGGTCTGCGCCTGATTGATCCATCCCTTATCGCCTACTTTCTTGACATCCAAGTGATGTGTTCCTCTTTTGAATCATCCCTTCCATTCCTCACGACTCGATGTCTTTTATTTATTTAACCCTTTTTTTTGGCTGCCTTTTGGATCCCTTCGGACCACGGTCGGACATCATTCTCTCGATACCATTTTGAGTACTGATGTCCGCTATCCCTGAAACGCCATACTGGCACGCTGTTTCACTCTTCTCGCTTGCCGAGTCGCTCCTCGCTAGATGCCAAGGACTTCCGGTCAGCGATCGTCTTTCCCTCACATCTGTTATGCATTTGCATCTAAGCGTATACCCGTTAAGGATTTTGCTGTTTTAATTTTAAATTTTTTGGGGGGCGGGGTCTGTTGGTTCATTTTGCTTTGATGGTTTTAACCCATCCACCCCTGGCTTCGTGAGCCATTGCTCTTATCACGATATACACGTCGCGAATGTCTCTTAGATGGTTTAAAGAAAAAAATATAACAATATAACGTTGCTAGAGATAAATTTCCGGCTTTCACCTGAACTATAAGCTTAAAATCATTAAATCTAAATCTTGGAAAGGTCTAACGGCCGATCTATATAGATCGCTCTAGATCCCAAGTCTTCCAGATGTTCTCGAAGAATCTCCTAACCCCGCCGAAGGCCAAGCTTTCTTTCCCCGCGCTAAGATCGCACATCGCTCTATTCCGGTAATGATTCGTGAGATCACCTGGTTTATCAGTAAAAATGCCAAATGGGATGACGCTTGTCGCGTTACGGTTGGATATATTTTGCGAGGTTGTCTTGATATCGGTTTGATGTTGATCTGGGCAACAGGTAGTCATATTACATACATGGTCCGCATCGCCAACTAGTTGCGCTTGTAATGCTATCCGGATTCCCGACAATCAAAATATCCTTGCGGCTAATATGGGCCGGAGTGTCTAACTAAGCTGGCGGCTCGGCCGTCAGAATACATTATCATTCTCTTCCCCCTCGCTTACTGCAACACGGAGAATGAACTTGACAACGCCATTACACTGTTGCCGCATATCCTTGAAGGCGTGTAGTGTGTGGCGTAGATCAATCCTGTGCCCTAGCTTTACAAAGAAAAACTCGGGCTTATACCTTGCACCCTAAGTAAATACGCACTAAAATAAGGCTAAGCAAGTACGAAAGCCAATAGATACTTATTCTTCGCCCTATAGAGGCGGGTGGTCAAAGTCTGGGTAACCCGTGGGCGGGGCGACCCGTTCACGACGTCTACCGGCGCTGAAAGCAGACACGGACAATGTTTCCAGATTGGCTAATTGGCTTCTACTGTTATGTAAATCCATAGGGAGGAGTTCAACTTATCAAGGACATCATGCATCAAAAACATCAATAATCCGGGGCAAGTTCTCAAATCTAGAGCCACAAAGACCAGTTTTATATGACGCTTAGAGGTCGTTGCATGGCAGAAGTAACTTGTTCGCTCTATTCTTCAACACTATCTACATAGCTTGAGTTTCCCAGATTACATTACCTTGTATCCAGTAAATCTTGGAAAGGTCCATGGGTGAGATAAGGTTCTTTATGGCAACCATTCCACCGGATTCATATAATTCCTTCTAGCTGAAGCGCAATAAGTAAAAAAAGCCAAGGGTCCACTCTATGGGCTCATGTATGTGGATGACAATGATAAGATTCGTTCGAAAAATTATTTTGGCAAGACAAAGGAGCTGGCTAAAGTGGGCTATATGACAGCTGATCTTCTCCGCGGTAGGATGGATCCAAAGTGGGAGGCCTGGTAGGCCTAGCAATTTTGAGAATTATACAGGAAGATGCGAGAACTATCTGAGAGACCATAGGGTCTACAGACCAAAGCTAGCCTATATGACGTTGCTTAAGTGTTTGAATGCGTGTCTAAGTGTTTTCCCACTCTAAACTGTTCATACCAAGCCTTTAAAGCTATGATAGTCCGTGGTTTCAAGGTATATAAAGATTCCACCCCTAAACTAGCGGCCAAGAGATCCGCAGACTTTCTTCCTAATTTAATTTAGTCCTATATTTTCAACCTATGTTATGATGCCTGAGCTCAATCCTGAATTCTTCCTTTAACTACCTTCTCCCTATTGAATTGAGACCAGATCAATTTACTTACTTTAGATCAAATGCTAACTATAGAATGGTCTAATCCCCTAATGGATAAAATCCCCCGTACGCCGAGCGCCCCACCCCGCCCCCGCCCCGTTCCCTCGAAGCCGATAGGATATTCCTAGTGTACCTCCCTTTCCTACGGTTGAATTCCACGATGATTTAATGATTTATTTATAAGATAGACTGTTGTGGTGTCTTCTGGTGCCCGGTGATACTACTTGGATTAATATATCATGCTATTCGATGGATAATTGCGAAATTCGAGTTTGTATCAGAAGTAGTCGTTCGAAGTAGCCCAGTAATATATATTCGTATCCTCCCATTTTCGACCACACAAATTCTACAACCTCAAATTTGGCTGGTATATGCTTTACTAGTTTCAATTACTCGCTAGGAATTCGTAACACATTCAAAGAAAGGCAAAATAATATTCCTTTGACTGTTCGGCCGAGTTCCCATTGGTTGAAGTTTCCAAGGTTTTCCTATTAAGTTTATCACATGATCACCCCTCGCCCTAGCTCGATCTTAATAAAATACATATGAACACTCCTCCGTATAGACTATAAGAGAATGCAAGGATATTATTAGCTTGGTAAATCATATATACGTTCTGGGATGGGCTATGCCCAACGTGTTATGATAGTGAGGTGACAAAGAATGAAAGATGTAATATGCCAACGATAAAGCTGCTCGCTGATGGGTTGCAGTTCTTTCTTTGTTTTCTTTTTTCCTTTCATTGGGAGCTAGCAATTTTCCCAACAATTTCAAAAGTACAAGCTGAAAAGGCAAAAAGGTAAAATTTGGCGTTGAAAAAGATGTAAAAGAACGTGTCGTTGAATGAAAGATGTGGCTGAAAGAGATCCTTGCATGAACACGACCCAAAGGGCCGGTTTAGGGCAGACGGATCTCATCGATTGGGAGAGGAAAATTGATCGGTAAAATTATACCATGTGCTCCATCCATATAATGTGATATGTCTCATTTTTGAGCTAAAGTGACGATCATTATATCAGCCGAGTCATCTGAACGTACCCCGAAACGGGAACACGTGGAGCGGGTTCTGGAATGAATCACGCCGTGGATTTGGATTTGGATTTGGATTTGGATTTGGATTTGGATTTGGATTTGGATTTGGATTTGGATTTGGATTTGGATTTGGCCTAAGATAAGACTCGCTTTGTGGAACAAGACTATTCTGAGAGTGCGCATGCTGTAACACGGCATATATGGGATTCTGCCTTAGGAGGCCAACAACCTTGGAATTCCGTAGGATTTCATTGATAGTCAAGATCATCGGCTCTAGTGCTAAAATGAGATGGATTCCTGCGAAGTTGCACGCCCCGATTGCGATGTGGAATCTGATCATACTAGATTGGGCTTAGAACATCATTGGCACTGGGGCTCGAGTCCCACTCCCCACCGCAGCGGTTCATTGCATCTAGAAGGATTGCATTTATTTGGAATGAACTACTCGGTGTGTATGGTGTATTCTAACTTGATCCTTATTGGCAAGGTGTCGGGCAACCTTGGGAGTCTGAATGATGATCCTTTTTCTACCAGTATGAGGAGTCTTTTACGTTCTAGAAGTGAAGCGAATCTTACCTATCACTATGTTGTATATAGTCTCTAGGTAAGAATAGACTCAATGATATTTACACGACGATGTGTATACTTCGAACTTGGTCATCCTCCTTCACCGTTCTACTATGTAACGCCACGATACAGTGTTCTTACAAGTCCAAATGTACATACTCCACTCGCGAAGGGGGCTAGAAGAACTACCTAGGTAGTCAGATAGTCTTGGAACCTAGTTAGCCAAGGAAGGCAATCCGATTGATCGAGCTCTCCGTCGAACTAGCCCGATGAGCTGAAAGGTGACATACCCACGTACCTAAGGCAGGAGCGCCCACACTGTACATAATGCACCTCTCGCCCGCTCGTGAACTGGTACTGTACCCTACTTCTACATGGTCTGAATAGCCAAACCTCAAATCCATTCTCTTTGATTTTCATGGCTCTTTATGGTTTGTTTGTCAATCACTTTACCAAGACATCAATTCAACTTCTACTTTCATCCGAAGGATAGAACACATCATACATCATGCTTCGTTCTCTGCACCGTCTTCGCTCTCTGCGCCGTTTTCTTTGCTTTTCCTCTTCCAAATCATGCGAACCCACTGATTCTGCGACACATGGCACGGAAAACGTGGAGGATCCCATTCGCTTGAGACCTGCTGGCAGAACGGTTGCTCAAGCCCGAGTTGCTAGTCCCTGCCTGGAGGGGCTTGGCAGCGTACAGTCCAGGACTCCCTCAGTTTCTCCCTCCAGCTGTGACAGCAGCACACAGACCGAATTGACAAATGCCTCAGATGGCGAAACCAGGGCAACAACAGTATCAACCGGCACTGGCAACACTTCCACGCCCCCCGAGACACCTGCCAAGTCTGCCTCCACGTCGAGACTGACCACAATCACACCGTATACCCCCATCCTGCAGGCAGATGGCAGTCTGCGGGCCCCGCAGGTCACATTCGATGGCTATGGCTCCTATGGGGGCCGGTTCGCTCCAGAATCCATAATGGGCTTCCTATACGAGCTGACATCATTCTTCGAGGCCACCGTTTCAGACCCTTCGTTCTGGGAAGAATATGCCACGTTCCAGCGTGACCGTGTCACGCCACTGCACATGGCTGGAAAATTAACCAGCCTGGCAGGTGGGGCTACCATATGGCTGAAGCGAGAGGACAAGAATGAATATGGCAGCCACAAGACCCGCAACATCACCGGCCAGCTCCTGCTAGCTCGTCGTATGGGCCGTTCTGAGATCGTCACGGATTGCGCCTCGGCCAAACATGGCAAGGTCACCGCTGCAATGTGCGCACGTCTGGGATTGCGCTGTGTGGTAGTCATTGGTGCAGATGACGCTAGCGCCCAGGAGAAGGACGTGCTCGAGATGAAGTCCCTCGGCGCTAAGGTCCTGACAGCCCGCGCACCCTCCGGCATGGGTGGTCTACGCGCTGCCATCACAGAAGCCTTGCGATATGCGGTCTGCAATCACGAATCTGCATACTACCTCATGGGTAGCCCGGTGGGTCCCAGTCCCCTGCCGACCCTGGCTCGCACGTTCCAATCCCTTCTAGGCGAGGAGGTTGCAGCCCAAATGCACGAGGCAGCAGGTCGCCAGCCGGATGCCCTCGTCACCGCCGTTGGCAGCGGTAGCGGTGCAATTGGTCTCTTCAGACCGTTCCTTCATGACTCATCTATCCGGTTGGTTGGTGTGGAAGCTGCGAATGCAGCTGCCCTGACAGATGGTGGACTTGGGGTACTGCAGGGTGCCCGCACTCTCCTGCTCCAAAACCACGATGGCCAGATCCTTGACTCGCATTCCATTTCACCAGATATGAACTTGTCTACTGTGGGTCCTGAAGTCGCCCATTGGAAGGACTCTGGCCGAATTGAAATTTCCACGGCTACCGACGCGGTTGCCCTGGACGGATTTAGAACCCTTCAGCAACATGAGGGGATCTTGCCCGGTCTTGACTCGAGTCACGCGGTATCCAAGGCACTTGATCTCGCTAGAGAACTCGGCCCTGGTAAGAATGTGGTTCTGATGGTGACTGGGTGTGATAATATCAGCGTACGTGGGTTGGACGTCTGAATTACTCGAGGGTCACAAAAAAACCAGGTATGATGATCCCTGGTTGCTTTTCTGCTTTTCGCTTTTCTCTGGGGATAGTCAATTCTCTCTTATTCACGGCGTTTGGCTTCTTGCTTTCATTTGTCTATATCCTACATAGTCTGTATCATATTTTTAGCTGCTTTCTTGCGAGTCAATGATACGCCCAAACGCTATTATACTTGAGATCCTTATTTTCTTGTTTTCTTGCAAATACGCTCTTCCATGTTGAGTGGCTTTTTCTTTACGAGCTGATGATGCCATTGTGTGTTTTCCCTGCAGTTTGTCTTTGTTGTTTGGCTGTCGTTCATCTTTGCTTTTTCCATGAGAATAGACTTTCTTCACCTCTATTTCGTAGGGTATTCGTTGCCCTTAATGAGATTAATGAGACAGAATGAGATTGCATGTCGAAATCAAATGTATTCCAAGGTTTTAAGGTTCTTTTTTACTTTTCGTCATCAGTCGTATCGGTATATCATGTACAGTAAAGCCCATAGAGAAATCAAACATCATTATTCAATCCTCGTGTGTGATCGACATGTCCAGAACCTCAACCCGGCCTCTTCCGCGGGTCTCATTGCTCACCAGTTCATTCAATCCCTTGAATGCACCGGGCTCAGCAAAACCAACAACCTCCCATTCATCCCCACCAACAACTTCTTGCGATTCAACGGACTCAATAAAGGCCATGATTTTGTCTTTGACGGTGCTTGGAGCCTTGGGCGTAGCTTCCACATCGGACTGACCACCCTCGATGTCTGAATCGTCCCTCTTAGCAGACTTCTTCGATCCCTTATTCCCCTTCTTGTTGTTCTTTGAGCCTCCAGATGGGGCTTCCTTCTCCTTGTTCGACCCAGCACCTGGAGCAGCCTTGACAGATTGCTTGAGCAGGGACACTGGGCATGTCACACGAAGACGCATGCGAGCCCGCATAACGGGAATCGGCTGCCAAGCGATGAGAGCCTTCATGGCATCCAACGCTTGACTCTTCGCCGAGCGGTTTGCCGAAACTCCCGTCCAGAGCGGCTTCTTCGGCTGAGAGGGTTTCTCTTCGCCATCTCCATTTGCCTCCCCGCTGGCTTGTGTCTGTTGTTGTCCGCTGGCTGAGGATAGTTGATCCAACGCCTTGTGGATCATTCCCGATGTGTACACGCGCTTGGTAGAGGGGTCGACTAGTCGGCCTGACACGATATCCAGTACTTCCTTCTCCACTCGCTCGAGGATATCTTTGCGCTCACGCTCGCCGACTTGCACTTCACCTTTACGGAGGATCTCTTGCAGGATTTCCTCCCGAGGGGTACCGGTTCCGAAGGCTTTTGCTAGCTCTGCTGACGGAGCAGTTTGTGCTTTGGAGACGGAGAGGAAGACGGTTGGGACTTGGAGGACATTGTCGAGATCTTTTTCAGCGCCGGATCGGTATTCGAGCAGTTTGTTTTTGTAACAGGCGAGTTCAAAGCGCTTCTTGCCTGGTTTGTGATAAAAGGTTAGAAAAAGCTAAAGCCACATATGTAAGACGGGAACGTACCCTTCTTTAGTCGGACAACCGACACGTTGGTGAACTTGATCTGGTTGGAGGGTTGGTTGATAGGCATTTTGGGTGTGTGAAGCCGCTGAGGGCTGTTGCTTCAGTAAGAAAAAAAGCAGACACCAGAAAATGCAGTGATATTCAAGATATATTTTTGAATACTATTTCCAAATAGACGACACTGTCAAGATTGAAGGATATATGTAGACTTGAGTACGGAGTATCAAAAGTTGATTTGCGTCAAGGAAATCTACCCAAAAGGGCTTAGTCCACAAGCTGCCCCTCGTAGCCTTCCAGGTGGAATCCCGTGACTCATGCTGAATCATCCGATCATGGGGCCGACCCACCTTGGGGTCACTTGATTGGTCCAGCCGTCTCGTCTTATCGACCGTCCCCGGCGTCATCGGCCAAGGGACCTGCTTCTCCTCATCTCACAAGCACAAGACATCACCGTCTTGCCTCTTTGAATCCTCAGATTTATTACAATTATCAAATATCTTGTGGTATTTTCACAGTGTAAGAGAGTATATTTCTTTGGCTTGTTTTCGAGAGCCATTCCCACAAACGGTTACTGATAAGAGGTGCCTGACTCCAGATCCCAAGGTACCCGCGGCTCATCACCAACTCATCATTAGCATCATTGTTGCTGTTGAATTCAAAAACAGTTCGCAATGAGAGTCCTGTCTGCCACTCTCTTGGCGGGAGCTGCTTCGGCCGCTGCCCCACCCTTCCAGCAAGTCCTCGGAGCTCACAAGGAGTATGCGGAGAACGTAATCCAGCAGGGTGCGGATGCATTCAAGCCCCTGCAGCACCTCCAGGACCAGTTCAAGTCCCTTTCTGGAGAGGCTCGTCAGCTCTGGGAAGAAGTCTCTAACTACTTCCCGGAATCCATGGAGAGCGCTCCCTTGCTTTCCCTGCCCAAGAAGCACACCCGCCGCCCTGACTCGCACTGGGATTATCATGTCAGTGGCGCCGAAGTCCAAGACATTTGGGTCTCTGGTGCTGAGGGCACGAAGGAGCGTGAGGTTGATGGCAGGCTGGAAGCCTACAACCTCCGCGCCAAGAAGGTTGATCCCAGCGCTCTCGGCATCGATCCCGGTGTGAAGCAGTACAGTGGTTACCTAGACGATGATGAGAACGACAAGCACCTGTTTTATTGTGAGTTTGAAACGTCCGTTTATTATCTAGAGTTTACCTAACATCAGAAAGGGTTCTTCGAGTCTCGCAATGACCCCAAGAACGATCCCGTGGTCCTTTGGCTCAATGGCGGTCCCGGCTGCTCGTCCCTCACCGGACTTTTCATGGAACTTGGACCCAGCTCCATCGATTCTAAGATTAAGCCTGTCTACAATGATTTCTCGTGGAACAACAATGCCTCTGTGATCTTCCTGGACCAGCCCATCAATGTCGGCTACTCCTACAGCGGCGGCTCCGTCAGTGACACTGTTGCTGCTGGCAAGGACGTCTATGCTCTCCTGACATTGTTCTTCAAACAATTCCCTGAGTACGCTACACAGGACTTCCACATTGCTGGCGAGTCATACGCTGGCCACTATATCCCTGTCATGGCTTCGGAGATTCTCTCCCACAAGAAGCGCAACATCAACCTCAAGTCTGTTCTCATTGGTAACGGTCTCACCGACGGTCTCACTCAGTACGGTTACTACCGCCCTATGGCCTGTGGCGAGGGTGGTTACCCCGCTGTTCTAGACGAGAGCACCTGCCAGTCCATGGACAACTCCCTGTCCCGCTGCCAAAGCATGATCCAGGCCTGCTACAACAGCGAGAGCCCCTGGGTTTGCGTCCCGGCCTCGATTTACTGCAACAACGCCATGCTTGGCCCCTACCAGCGCACCGGCCAGAACGTTTACGATATTCGCGGCAAGTGTGAGGACGAGAGCAACCTGTGCTACAAGGGCATGGGCTACGTCAGCGAGTACCTTGGCCAGGAGAGCGTGCGCGAGGCTGTCGGTGCTGAGGTTGATGGCTACGACTCATGCAACTTCGACATCAACCGTAACTTCCTGTTCAATGGCGATTGGTTCAAGCCTTACCACCGCCTCGTGCCCGGCCTCCTCGAACAGATCCCCGTCCTGATCTACGCTGGTGATGCTGACTTCATCTGCAACTGGCTTGGCAACAAGGCCTGGTCCGAGGCTCTTGAGTGGCCTGGCCAGAAGGAGTTCGCTTCCGCTGAGCTTGAGGACCTCAAGATTGTACAGAACGAGCATGTTGGCAAGAAGATCGGTCAGATCAAGTCCCACGGCAACTTCACCTTTATGCGTATCTACGGCGGTGGCCACATGGTTCCCATGGACCAGCCTGAGTCTGGCCTGGAGTTCTTCAACCGCTGGATCGGTGGTGAATGGTTCTAAACGGTCGACCGGGGTGCTCTATGATACAATGGGTTCATGAATTTATCATTACACTGCGTGTTATTGATCTTGTGACTGGCTGTTTTGCGTACAATTTGACACCTAATCCTCTGGGACATTCAGAAAGGCCGCATACTCGGCATCATCTGTTTCCTGCTGGTTTTTGGTGATATGGCTTCTGTTTAGTATATACGACTAGGCAACTTTGAATTCAATCAATCTTGGATAGACTTGACATCAAATAAGCAACAGCCATGAAGCTTAAAAGGTCGTTGAGCTTGATGGAAACATATCGGGCGTAGTGTAGACATTCAGGATATGGAGTGCCGGTGTGTAGTGGTAGGCACTGATAGGCAAATCGGCGCAGATAGGCGTTGATAGTCCAGCGTATCTAACATTAGAAGGAAAAAGATGGTGTACCCCATAATTGATGGCTTAAGCCTTGTCCACACCGACGATCTAGGACATCCTACCCCACAGCAAGGTATACCCCAAAGCATACCACGGAGCCTTGCCAAGATATTCTACCCTACGAGGACCAAGGATCGAGACAGGATCATTAAGTTGGCACATTGATCCAGAACAAAAGACCCCATCAAGCCCACGGCCAAGAGCAAAGTAAACGTATCGAAGAGATCGGATCATTTCATTGATATGGTTCATTTTCAAATTTTTGACAGCGGGGAAAAGGTCCCACGAGTGCCCATAGAAACACACCGGAAATAACGGAATCCCTCCAAGAACCCCCGGCAAAAAAACGAACAGAATAATTTAGCCCTTCTTCTTGCTGACACCGACGGTGCGACCGCGGCGACCAGTGGTCTTGGTGTGTTGACCACGGACACGGAGGCCCCAGTAGTGACGCAGACCACGGTGGGAGCGGATCTTCTTGAGGCGCTCGAGATCCTCACGGAGCTTGGAGTCGAGACCGTTGGAGACAACCTGGGTGTCCTTACCATCGGTGATGTCGCGCTGTCTGTTGAGGAACCACGAGGGGATCTTGTACTGGGTAGGGGTCTGGAGAATGGTCACGATGCGCTCGAGCTCTTCGGTGGTGAGCTCACCAGCACTGTAAAAAGTGTCTTGTCAGCTTCGCTGGTCTTGTGATATTTGTGCGATTGTTGTGCGATATTCCGTGTGTCGATTCAAATCCAAACTGCCCCAATTTTCTCTTCCAAGGTTTCCTCCAATAACAAACGGATGGGAATGCTTGAATATTCGATGGGGGTTGTGGCGAACGTACCGCTTGGTGAGGTCGACATCGGCCTTCTTGCAGACCAGGTTGGAGTAACGGCGACCGACACCCTTGATCTGGGTCAGCGCGTACATGATCTTCTGCTTGCCGTCAACATTGGTGTTGAGCAGACGCAAGATGAACTGGAAGTTCGTCTTCTCGCCGGTCACGAGCGCTGTTATCGAGAAATCCCCATGTTAGCCAACATTCAATTTCGAGAACCGTTTTCTGTGCCACCGCTTCCTGCTTTTCTTCTTTCTTGGGCAAATTCGTGGTTGTATATCATATAATGCTCTCAGATTGAAAGAAGGGGTCGTCACGTACACATGATGGGCGATGGGCGAGGATCGCGATGGGTTGTCGACAGAGGGATGGAGAGAGGAAGTCCAACTGAGTGACTTTGCTTGTGGGATCGGGTAATTGGGACGCTAACCTGATTTGGACGAGGGCTCGCTTGTCAGGGGCTAGACCCAAAATGGCTAGTCTATAATGTAGATCATGTGGGGTCACATGACTGTTAATTTCACCGTTAGACTCTGGTAATTTGCTCTGTTATTTACCTGTATCTTACGTGAAGCCCTGCTTTGTTTTCCTCGACATGAAACTTTGACGAACCCAGTCCCTCGGAGATGTCAGCCACTGTCATAATATCTCTTTGTGCTTCGAGTAAATCTTTCAGGGGTACATATACCGGTTTGCTCTGTGGCACTGTCATCTCTTTGAGTCTTGCTTTATCTTTCTTTTTTCATTCGCGATTGAATGATTATTGGATCGCGTCTCGAAGTCGATTGGCACTCACAGGCCCATACATTCTTTCGCCCATATGTCTTTCGGGCCGGATTATGCTAAAGTCCCCGATTCACTCACTTTAGGAGATAGCTCAGGGATCCCTGCCTCGATACTAACCACTTCCACACTTTGATGGTCGTTTCTAGACTTGGGGTGAGGTTCATTCACGGCCAAACAAGATAGCAACATGGTCATAACATACTCTACATACACCGAATCGAGAAACCCCAATGTATGCTGCCTTCGATTTAGTAATTTATGTTCTTTGTTTAGTTTAAAGGCACCCCCGAGCCCCACCGTTGTTGATATCAGAAGTGCCTTTCTATTTTTACTCGGTTCTTTGATATCCTCTGGATTCGACCTCGACCAAGAGACCGTGAGCTAATGTGACAAATATAGAATTTTCCACGCTCATTCTGCCCTGGCCTTAAACCTTTCCAGGAATCCAAATGCTTTGTTCATCAAGGAACAAGATGTTACCATGGGTTCTCGATTCGGGGCACTCGGTGTATTCTTTCAACCCATGCTTACCACCTACAATATGACACTCTGTTTCTTTCGGCTGGTAGATATGGCATTCAAGCTGCCACACTGGACAATGGATGTCCGTCGTTGTCCATTAAAGCGCTTGGTTCGCACCGTGTCGCACCGTTTCGGCCCTCATGGTTTCCAAGATACTCAAACCAATATAGGACACCCCAATAACAGGATATTGCTCCTGATTGAGCCCAGTGTGCCATATTTTCATAGGCCTTGATTCCTTCACTCTCAGTTTGCCGAGATGAGTACCTTCTCTCCACTCGAGGTTCCTCCCCTTTCCGATTTCCCGTCGAGGCCGGAGGAACTCGAACACCCACCTCAACCCTCAACTATTTACGATTTGACCCGGCTTCCTAATCCACCTAACGACTGGTCACATTTTGATGTCAAGTTCGAAAGTATTGCACTGGGCCATAGTCGTTCATTGAAGCTCCCGCAGGTGCAAGTGTTGATGAAACATTACTTCTGGGGAATCAAATATGAGGAAACGACCAAGACCGCCAAGACGACGAGGAAGAAGCAGAATCTCAAGGTTCAGCAGATGTTTCTGTTCAAGCTCATCTACTACATGCAAGAACGCCATCGTCCGAAGACTTGGCTTGAAATGCTCAATATCAACCGAGATACTGGGCCACGACTCTTGAGATACGACCTAGATCCGCGCCCAAGGCCACTCAGTAGGTGGTACACTTCCCTTCCTGATGTGACCACGCCTATCTTGAATGCGTACATACGCCCTCTGGACGCGCCCCCAGACATGCCCGACCACCTTCTCCAACAATATATGTACTCAGTTGATAGCTTGTACACACCACCTCCTCCTCCTCCACCCCCGGCGCCAACACTCGCTAGGCAAGAAGAGGAAATCCTTCGTATGGAACTGTTGCAACACATGAACCCAGGAGTTCAATTTACACCAGCCTATTCATTGACCGATCCGCCGGGTACGAGAATACCGGACCCTGAACCCGGCCAGAAACGGGCTCCAGATGAAAACAGGGAACCCCGTAGGAAACGCTCGAGACAACTTTCACCCGGTGCCCCTGCTTACCGAGGTCGCCCTCGTTCCCCCACTCCGCCGTTTCAAGAGCCTGTCTTTGCTGCTGATGAAATCACAACTTTCACCTGGACGCCTGGTCTGGCACCTTCCCATACAGTAGCCCCCATTGGAAAGCACCAATTGGGCCCCCTTGACCCGAAAGCCCCAGGCCCGGTTGACACGCGAGTGCTTACGGATGCCATAGAACGAGCTGTGATGCAGATTGTATATGCAGATTTGGACCGTGACCCCTCCATTCCATCTACTGAGAAACCTATTCGCGACGGGTCCGCCCAGTCATACCAAGATATCCTCAAGCTGAAACTTGGATCATTCCCCACCACGGCAAATGTGAAGTTGTCGCCATTGACGTTTGATTGGGATCCAAATGGCACTTTGTTTCCGGTCCGGGGCCGCGGCCCTGTCTGGAACGCAATGTCTTGTGCGACGGATGCTGTTATTGTAGCAGGAATGCTACTCGATGCTGGTTGTACCAAGATAGATCGCGCAAACAATCGAGCATCTGAGTTCAAGGATATTGAAAAAGCATTCATCGAAGTGACGATGGCCAGCTGGGAGACCTTCGATGATAAGACTTCTATATTTGTGCGTGACGAGTGGCTCCGTATGTTTATGGAGGGGTCACCCGGCTTGAAAATGGGACAACCGATTCCTCCTTGGGCGGTATGGTCAGTGGCCACGAGAAGCTTCGCCCAATTTCGCTATTTCCACGTTGAGCGAGTGACACCTTGCAAATGTCAGCGCGAGATTCCGTTTTACAACTCCCATCAAGGGTCCTGCATTTTACCCGGGTACCAACCGGGCGATGAAAATGGAGTAGAACTGCAAGTATTGATTGAGCGATGTTTCTACCCACGAAAATCTTTCAAATGTGACAAGTGTGGTGACGCGGCGGGAGTCACTGGAGAACGAAAGATCGGTCAACTCCCGCTGCGTCTGGTGGTAACCTCTGATGTCAAGACGCGAATCCGAAACCACACGCAGAATCTCAGGTTCAATTACATAGACTATGAAGACAAGCAACAGGTCGCACACTATCGTTGGCTTGGTGGCATCTATAACAACGAATCTCATGCTCGCCTTTTTTGGACTGATACGCAACGAGGCGAGAAAGACGATGGAAATCTTATGGTGTATGACAGCCAAGTCAATTCCGGGATTCTTATCGGTGGAGTCCCAGGATTCCAACATGAAGAAAGAGTACCCACTGAATGGGTGAACCATCATGCTATCCCACTTCTTTTCTATGAGCGAATCATGAATCCTTCCACAGACATCCTGTTAAAGGCCAACAACGCGATGTTCGAGATAAACACTTGCGTGGAAGAGAACAAGAATGTCCTCGAAGCACACATCCCTTGGAAGCGATCAACTCCTCCGTTGCAGCAGGAGTCATGGCCTCGTATACTTTCATACAATGGTGAACGCTTCAGCAGTTTCAATCCCGGCTGGGCAACAGCGCAACCATCCCCCAAAATAGCCGCTGTACAGACTGCCACGCCCACTCTAACACCCGCCGC
Source organism: Penicillium rubens (assembly GCF_028828025.1). Classification (NCBI taxonomy): domain Eukaryota; kingdom Fungi; phylum Ascomycota; class Eurotiomycetes; order Eurotiales; family Aspergillaceae; genus Penicillium; species Penicillium rubens. The sequence goes on from NW_026890600.1 coordinate 9,655,946, forward strand.
CACCATTGACCCGGCGCTTACTGGTCCGACGCTTCTTGACCCGTCGCTTCTCGATCCAGCGCCTCTTGATCCGGCGCTTCTTGATCCGGCGCTTCTTGATCCGGCGCTTCTTGATCCGGCGCTTCTTGATCCGGCGCTTCTTGATCCGGCGCTTTTTGATCCGGCGCTATTTGATCCGGCGGTCCTTGACCCATCGCTCATTGATCAATCGATCTACTCCACCACCACACCTCCGGAATTCGACTTTTCCTCACTCCTTGACGTAACAATGATGGATGAAGAGCCGGCCATTGATCAAGACGTAACTGAGGGTTCCACCCAGAACCCTATGTTCGACTCGATGATGCAGAGTCCACGCTGGGTGGCTCCAACTCCCGATATGTGGCCTTCAGGTATACCTGATGAGGAAGGAGCTCTGGACTTCCCCGAACTGCCTTTGACGCCCTACCTAGGGAATCGCAAGGGCACTGGATGGTCAGATATTCCCATGCGAGATGCAAATGGCACTATCCCTGGGCTTCGAAACCGGGTCTTCCGCAGTACGCACGGTATTGGACTCCAGAGGTCTGCGATGGCAAACTATGCTATTGCTAAGCAGGCCCTGACTGCAAGTGAGAAGAAGGCTCTTCGTGCAGGGAATATGCGTCTATTCAGGGCAAAGCGAAGATTTAGTGATATAGAAGACGGAGAGGAAGAGGAGAAAGCCGACCAAGAGAAGGTCGTTCGAGAGAGAATAGAGACCCAAAGGAGACAGAAGAAACAGGAGCACGAGCGGAAAAGGAGAGAGGAGCAGAAGAAACAAGAGGAGCTCGACAAGAAGACTAGAGAGGAGCGGGAAAAACAGAAAGAGCTCGAAAAGGAGAGAGAACAGGAAAAACAAGAAAGTGAAGTACTGGAGAAAGGGCCGGAGAAAGACCAAGAATGGACGAGAGAGGAGAGTCATAAACAACAACGAAAGGAAGAACCGAAGAAAGAGGAGGAGACGCGGAAGGTATCAAGAAGGCCGGGATTGAGAAATTCGAGGAAGAAGAATACCGATCCGACGTGGAAGCCTGGTGATAGTGGAGATGAAGCAGATTTGTGATTCAATTATTATTTTATATAGATATTATATGTTAGTTATGTGTTATATGTTAGTTATACGCATGTGTGTTATTGTTCTAAATTCAATATCGCCAGGTACCTAGGTACCTAGGTACATATGTATACACCGTTGATACAAGCTAGGTAACAAGTTAACACGGCCATCTGCCAATCAGGGGGCTCTTATTTGATATACCCGAGGCACGAGTCTGTATATAGTACATACATATATGTATTTAGTACTAGTAGTATTAGTTAGTACTAGTTAATCGTACTTGTTAACGATAATTACTCCTTAAATACATACATAGCAAGCTCACATATGTATGGACGGAGTACTCCGTCCATACAGACAGTCTGTATACATGTATATGTATACAGGTAGTATTATGAATACTACCTAGCACTAGCCTTCCCCGCAGTCCTACCCCAGACTCCCAGACTTAGGCTTCCCCCTTTCCTTTTCCCTCTCTTACCTCTTTATAATCCCATTACTTTAACTTATCAACTACAAAACTACATACTAACAGCTATCCAGTTCTCTTAAACACATTCTATGATCTATGATCTATTTACACGTCCGAGTCCTGCAGTCTACAGTCCCAGATCTACCAACGCAGTGGGGAATTTATCCAAAAACAAGCCAAATACAAAACAAACAAAAAAGATGACACTCTACAGACGCGCTCTGGGCGGGCCTGTAGCAGTGTTGCTCTTCTTCGGTGCCGAAACATACCCACCCAGGGTGCCGTCAGTGTTGGTCACTGCACCCTGAGCATCGCGCCGGATGCCAAGTTCAATCAGTTTGGCAAACACCTTGGAGAAGTGATCGAAGAACAACTCCTTATCCTCGGCATATCGCTTAACCCACGGGGAAAATGCCGGGTCCGTCAAAAGCGACATATCAGTCGGCAGCATCATTAATGGCTCCTCGTCCTCCTCGGCATCGGGATCCTCATACACAAACTGCGTCATACCCGACGCCATTTTGCGAGGCTTCCAGTCAAGCTGAAGCAGCAATTTGAAGAACGAGTTCGAGAACCGCGTCGGGTTCGTCACCCACGGACCCTCGAATCCACTGCGGTCGCCGTGGCACCGGCCCAGGTTGTGTCCGCCCGTCAGCGCGACGATCTCCTGGTCGTTGAAACCCATGCGATAGAAGATGAACCGCAGGTGGTCGGCGCCCTGGGCTCCGTCTGGCAGTCGTCCCCGTGGCGGCACCTTGGTGTCGCCTATCAGATCTGTGCGTCCGCCTTGCCAGGGGATATCGGGTCCGCCCATCTCCTTGATCGCAACTACGCCGGCCAGAGTCCACAGATCCGAGTACGTGATCCAGGGGTGCTTCTCTTTAATCGGCTCCAGGAATGCCCGTCCGTGCTGCAGACCCGCGTTGGCGGGATCGCCACCCTCTGCTTCGTACCGCATGCCGGCTCCGTTGGAACCACCGGTGTCAGTTTCGGCGTCGTACGTGCCAGACGAGTGCCTGTTTGAGATATTGTCAGTGATATTGCGTTGAGGAAGGCTTATCGCCCCGTTGGTCCGAGGGTCCCCGACCGGAGAACAAGGCTTCGAGGATCACATTTACTTACCATGCTAGTCGCACGAATACGGGTCCTGCGCTGCCATCGTCATAACCGGGCTTCTGCAGGATAGCGGCGATGTCCTTGCGGACGGCGTCATAGTCGTGAGTGCTCATTGTCGGTCTCGGCCGATAACGCGGTCCGGGGTATGCTTTTCGGGGAGAATCTGAACAAACTCAAGATCGGCTTCGAGATGAGTTCGAAGATGATGAATTGAAGATCAGAACGAGATCAGAAAGAGAAAAGAAAAGAGAAAACTGGACAGAAAAGAGAACCCGAAAAAGAGAACCCCCGGACTTTCCACATGGAAGAGAAGTCGGTGGATCCGCGGGCCGAATCAGCCTGCGCCTATTGAAGATGCCGAGGTTGGACTTGACCGTCAAACTTTCTTATGATCTGTGATTTCTGCTGTGATTTCTGGCAATTTCCGACTGGATTTCTCGGTTCCGATGGCGCATATCTCCTATTTTAAGAGATTATCGCCTTATAACTATCGGGACAACCTTGGAAGCCCTGGATATGAAATCACATTCCAAATGTCGCCATCAAATGCCGATTCAGACCTCGGAACTCAGAAGCCGACTTTAAGATTCGGACAACATTTATGGGCAAATCCGATGCTTACGTATATTAATACATACCTAGGTATGTATAGTATTTGCAAGGGCATACAGTTGAAATGAGTGTCATTTTTGACAGAACTTGCTTCTCGATTCTGCGCTGCTTGTCATGTGGCTAAAGGATTGACCAACCCTCTGGGAGAGATTGATGAAGGAGGCTGTACCCCAGAGTGAACATGCTTGAGCAGCTGTTCACTCCGTCAGTGTTTGAACTCCAGTCCTCAAAATGGACATGGGACAGATCTTCTTTTGCCATCAAAGCCAGGGCCAACAAAGAAAATTAATGGTTTCACATGAAAGCTCAAAGAATACCAACATCTGTGGAGCACCTTGGAGATATCCGAGAGATGTCCGAAAGCCTTCAGGGATCTCGCTCATCCACGTTGTCGTCTCCGCTCTATTCAATCTCAAATTCCCCATCGACATCCTCCGCATCCGCAACGACCTCGAATTCCCCGTCGGCATTATCATTCGAAGCAGCCTCCTCAATAACATCCTTCTTCAAGCAAGTTAACAGCATATCCCGCTCCCTCTGTAAACGCGCCACCTCCTCCCGCGCCTCGTGTAGCGAGATGCTCAGCTTTCGCATCTTCGTCTGATATGCGCGACTGAGCCCATCCGCCTGCCCAGCCAATCGCGAATACTTCTTCCGGATCCACTTTCTTTCTTTTCGAAGTCGGCGCACTTGTCTGTCGAGCAAGTGTCGCTGCTTCACGTCCGTGTCGCGGATCGTCTGGATCACCTTGTCGATTACGTCGGTGTGCTGCGCTTGAAGTATGCCTTCTTCGGAGTACTTTGCGATGCTTATGAATGTAGCACAGATGTCTGCCGCGATGGATGCCATCAGCTCGCGTTTTGTGGTGGAGGTTTGGTGTTCTAGGTTTTCGAGGCGTAGAGCACAGAACCCTGGTGTATTTGGTTGCTGGTTTGGGTGACCCGGTGCGATCACTGGTTTAGATGAGATGGTAGGCTTCTGGAGTGACATGGTGAGTGCTCGGGTTTTCGTAGGAGACCCGTCCTGGAGGGGACTCTGGGGTGTAGAACCTTTGGGCTTGAGAGGATGTAGAATTTTAGACATGGAGAGGAATTGGAAAGAAGAATGAAAGGTCCCTAAGAATATACCAGTGTAATTATAATCTTTGGGAAGTTATGAGCTCATCTAATCAGATTTTCTTTCAACCCCATTCAGTGAACAAACATTGCCTTTGATCAGCTCCCGTCTTTGTTAGAATGAAGTTCATTGATCAGACAGGTTAACGCATATCTAAGTATGCTGAAATATTGTTTGAACCAAGCAATCATTCATATATGCTATGTGTCTTGTATACGCTACAGTGCAGACACAATCGCATCTCCCACTTCTTTAGTTCCAGCCTTACCCCCGAGGTCAGGCGTCCGAAGCCCTGAGTCCAGCACTTTACGCACCGCATCCTCCACACGTCGGGCCTCATCTTCCATGCCCAAAGAGTATCGGAACATAAGCGCGACGCAGAGGATCATAGCAACTGGGTTGGCAATATTTTGTCCCGCAATACTATAACAAAGTTAGAACAAGACCTTCGTATCATGTTTCTAGCACTTACGTCGGAGCAGATCCATGTGTAGGCTCGTACAGCCCGTAGGGCCGTGTCTTCAGAGTCTTATCACCAGGCAGGCCGTTGAGACTGGCACTCGGCAACACACCTAGCGTACCCACAATGGACCCAGCTTGGTCGGAGATCATGTCGCCAAAGGTATTGTCAGCCAGGATAACGCCATTCAGGGATCGTGGGTTCGTTGCTAGAATCAACGACGCGGAGTCTGCCAGCTGGTGCACCAATTTGACTTGCGGGTACTCGGCTGCCATGGTCTTGTCCACTACCCGGCGCCATAGCCTAGAAGAAGCTAGTACATTCGCCTTGTCTAGTGAGATCAAAGGCCAAGGGGGATTGTGTCGCAGTGCCACTTCAGCGGATAAACGGGTAACACGCTGGATCTCGGCTTCGGAGTAACCCCATTCATCCATTGCTGTAGTAGAAGAAAGGTTAGAATAGCTATTGAATTACAATAGGATCTCAGTCCAACCCACCATATGTTTCCTCTTCAACCTTGCGGCCAAAATAGGCCCCTCCGCAGTTCTCCCGCACGACAACAAAATCAACACCTTCAATAACATCGTGCTTGAACGGGCTGAACTCCTTGGCAATAGAAGCACTCGGCGAGGTAGAAGAGCACGGGCGTAGGTTCGCATAGATATCCATAGCCTTTCGTAGTTGGAGTAGTCCTCCCTCAGGACCATCAAGACCACGGCGTTGATTGTCCCATTTCGGTCCCCCAACTGCGGCGAAGAGTACTGCGTCTGAGTCCAAAGCCGCCTGTTTGACTTCTTCAGTCACGGACTTGCCATAAGCGTCAATGCTGCATCCTCCAATAAGCTCCTGGCGCAGTTCGAACTTGCGTTCCGGTGTCTCAAAGACTTTGAGGACCTTCACGGCTTCGGCCATGACCTCGGGGCCGATGCCATCGCCGGGTAGGACGAGAATGTTGAAGTTTTTGGCCATGTTGTTGTGGTCTCCGTTGTTACAAAGGATTATCTGGGCTAAATCAGATCATTCTCATACCTTGGTGCCCAGGACTATATACAGCCTATATCGGAGCTCGGTCTTCAACCCGATGGATGCGGGGTTTAGTTTTGGTCGGGCTTTCGCCGATGAAATAGCACCCGATGTGCGGAGGTCAGTCACAGGGCTAAGGAGGCATGCATTTTAGCTTTCTGGGAGCTGTCAGTTGTGGGGATCTAGTATACAAGGTCAGGCCTGCATAGTAGGTGTCCGGCACTGCCTACTAGATACGTATATAGTATTGTCATTGGCTAGTAGAGTAGTTGTTTTTCCATAAAACAGTGTGTATATGCCTTGTTATAGGAGAATTTTGACAGAACCATGTCAATAGTGAGGCAGATATCCATAGATAGTGGAATATAACCTGGTAACTAGCAAAATGATAGTTATGAAAAGTTGCGGCCTCAGGCACCATCCGGCTCTCCATATCTCCATATGCGCTTACCCGACATGGAAACATACAGTCCATCAGGGAATATCTAGATGGTTTTAACCCAAGTTTTTGTCGTAATCGTCCGTTCTCTTTTGATTGCTCTTCCCAAACATTTTAATCTCATTTTCAGTTCGACCAATCCGGTAATAGGGTTTAGGGCCGAGCTGACCCCCTCTTGTTTGCACTGTTTGCATTGCGGGCATCATTTCTAAGCGTCTGGACGATCTCCAAATCTCCGAACAAGACATTTTCCTGTGACAGAACCCTCAAGATGTCGCGCGTTGAAGAACTTCCGGATGACTTTGATGAGTCGCTCGACCTCAACAAGGCTCCCCCTGAGGTCGCGCAGGGCTTACCCCAGCCTGGGTTTGACGCCTTCGCTCCTACAAACGAAATTCCCTTCCCGATCAACGAGGAGGCACTGAAGGCGCGCAAAACCGACCCCAATGCACCCGAGCTTCCGCCAGCTATTGCGGCCGTTCAGTCGCATACTTCAGAGGAGTTGATGGCAATGATGAATAAGACTCCTCTGTTTATGACCGATATTGAAAATGCGGGTGACGAGAGTACGTCGGATTATTCCTTGGACATGCCTGTTCGATTCAACTGACACATATCTGTTTCAAGAGGGTGAAAACGTACTACTAGATGCTCTTCAGGCTCTGCAAAACGAAGGTACTAGGGCCGAGGTTGCAAACACCTTCAAGGGACAAGGCAATGAAGCTGTGCAGGAGCTCAAGTGGATCGACGCTAAAGAGTTCTACACAAAGGCTATTGCTGTCATTAACGCCAAGGTTGATAAGTGGGAGAAGCCCGAAGACCCCGAAGAAGAGGCCGCGCTGTTGCGCAAATTGGATGAGGCATCGCACATCAACCGGGCATTGTGCAACTTGGAACTAGGTATGCCTTACCTTCCCGGCTGTACCGGACATTATCTGACCTATTTCCTCTACAGGAAACTACCGTTCTTGTACTCTCGACTGTGCTGTTGCCCTTAAGTTCAACCCTAAAAACGTAAAGGCCTTCTATCGCTCCTCCTTGGCACTCTTCAAGTTGGACAAGGTTGCCGAGGCTGAAGACGCTGCAGCCCGAGGATTGGCAATCGACCCAGAGAGTAAGGCTCTTCAAGAATCCGCCAGAAAGATTGCCGAGCGGAAGGCCCTTTTGGAACGTGCTGCCGCGAGGAAGAAGGCGGAAGAAGAGAAGGTGCGCAAGCAGAATATGGTCCTCAGCACAGCTCTACGTGCCCGTCAGATCAGAACCCGCAAAACCACTCAGCCTCCTGATATGGAAGATGCCAAGATTCGCCTTGTGCCTGATCCTCTCTCACCGGAGAGCACAATCGAGTTCCCGACTGTTTTCCTTTACCCCATGGACGCCCAGTCGGACTTTATCAAGGCGTTCTCGGAGATGAACGCTATCGAGGATCATCTGAGTTACATCTTCCCCCTTCCTTGGGACACCAAGAAGGAATACACTGTTGAAGGTGTTGAATGCTTCATGGAGACTGTCTCTGGTGGTTTGATCAAGGCTGGCAAGAAGCTGCCTTTATTGCAAATTCTCTCTGGTGGTAAGGTCGAGGTTGTGGATGAGCTTGTCACCATCCACGTTGTGCCTCTTTCCAAGACCGGCAAATACATTGCGGAGATGAAGGCTCGGAAGACTGGCTGAGCAGTATCTCATCAATATGAGGCCCACCGCTCAACTTTCAACCGATCTCGTGGATTCCAATGGAACTTGTGTCCACAGAAACCACTCCCATGGGAGGAGTGCTATCCTCCTACCCGTCACCCTGTTGGGGTTTGGCTACAACAGTGGTACCTGACCACTCTTGACGCTCGATTCTAGTCCTATCACGGAACAACATGATACAAAAACTCTGATACCCCTTAAAAGCGCCTTGTGTACATAGATGCATTTTCAGATTCTTATAGATATCATTGAGGCGGCAATGCCCCTGGGAACGAAAGGTCCCATTGATTATAATACAACATATCCAAGGCCAAGTGAATATAATCGATTGGCTCAGATTGTAGTTTTGATTGACTTTGACTGCATAAGTGGTCAGCGCTGTTTAATGGAAAAGAGGGGACCGCTGTCTAGCCTGAATGAGACCTGAAGATTCTCCGGGGAAGCGGAGACGAGCGCATTTACCCGGTCTCTTTCTTCAACTTCACTCGACGGGAAATATAAAAAACGCCTCTTTTCCTCTTTTTGCCGTGAAGAAAATACGGAATTTGGTCCGCTGTCTCTCTATTCGTTTCTCCATCCTGTCCACAATGTGGTGCCGGGCCCTGTGTCTATTTCCCTGGCTAAAGTGACAAATTCCATGCACGAGCTCATACGATTAGGCGTCTTAGCAGAGGCCAAGCCCATTCGACCATTTGCAAAGGCCGCGACAACTATGCCACGGCCTGTCGGCCCGTCAAAGTTGAAGCTGTCAAATGTCAGAACTACTAGGGCCCTGACAGTCTGGCCATGTTTATCCCTGACTATAAAAGGAGCTTGATCCCCTCAATTTCCCTTCCAGGTCTAGAACTTCTGATCAATTCTATATCTGACATTGATTATCTCGTCATGGTTCATTTCTCTACCATTGCCCTGGCGTTGGCCAGTGCCCTTCCTCAGTTGTATGGTTTATCTTTCAATCTCGAGCATGAACAGTCATTGATGCCCTTTTTTCTTCAATAGGACCCAAGGAGCCGGCTTGCACACCTCTGCTGTTGCAAAGGGGAAGCTATACTTCGGATCAGCCACTGATAACCCCGAGTTGACTGATGTTCCGTACCTTACCCAACTGAGCAACACAGATGACTTCGGCCAAATTACACCGGGCAATTCGCAGAAGGTTAGATAACCCTTACCGTGTAATTCATGCCCTCACTAATTGTCGCTAGTGGGATGCACTTGAGCCGTCCCAAAACACCTTCTCCTATACCAATGGAGATGTCATTGCCAACCTTGCTGCTAAGAATGGCCAAAAGCTGCGGTGCCATACTCTGGTTTGGCATAGCCAATTGCCCAGCTGGGGTAAGCTCTGTTATAGCATGTCTTTCAATCCATGAGTAGCTATCTAATTGGTAAATAGTCTCAAGTGGCTCCTGGACCAACGCAACTCTGATTGCTGCCATGAAAAACCACATCACCAACGTGGTCACTCACTACAAAGGCAAATGTTACGCTTGGGATGTTGTCAATGAGGGTCAGTACTGAACCCAAGAACGAATTATATCATCATCATCATCAAATAGCTAATATATGCATTGCTAGCTCTTAACGAGGACGGTACCTATCGTGACAGTGTCTTCTACAAATACATCGGCGAGGCATTCCTTCCCATCGCGTTTGCAACAGCAGCCGCCGCAGATCCAGACGCCAAGCTCTACTACAACGACTACAACATCGAATCACCCGGTTCCAAGTCATCAGGTGCCCAGAGAATCGTCAAGCTGGTGCAGCAGTACGGTGCCAAGATCGACGGTGTCGGACTGCAGGCACACTTTATTGTCGGAAGTACCCCTAGTCAGAGCGCGCAGACTACCAACCTAGCCGCATTCACAGCCCTGGGAGTTGACGTTGCCTACACTGAACTCGACATCCGTATGACTCTGCCATCAACTACTGCCTTGCTTACCCAGCAGTCCACCGACTATAAAAATACCGTTGCGGCGTGCATGGCAAATACCAAGTGCGTTGGCATTACTATTTGGGACTACACGGATAAATACTCGTGGGTTCCGAGCACATTCCCTGGTCAGGGTGATGCGTGTCCTTGGGATAAGAACCTCGTGAAGAAGCCTGCTTATGCTGGTATCTTGGCTGCTCTGGGCGGTACGTCCTCCACTACTACTACTCTGGTTACTAGCACGACTACCGCCGGTTCTGGCGGTGCTACTAGAGTCCCGCTCTATGGTCAGTGTGGTGGCTCGGGCTGGACTGGAGGCACAACTTGCGCCAGTGGAACCTGCAAACACATCAATGACTGGTACTCGCAGTGTCTATAGACTTGAGGGGGCAATGATGCTCGATGACGAAGGGAAATAGGCCGGCCTCTGCCCATCCGCCTTCGTATCAGAACATAGCCTCGGGATTACTTTATAATGAATTGGCATATTATCTTCTTCAGATGTGACGCGAACGAAATTGATTATCGTAAAAAAAGGTCATTATATGTACTCCGGTCCATGCTAGACGCTCAATAACTGAAATAGTAGGGGTGGCCGTATGGCATCATTGCCTCCGTAGACAAGTTTTCTGTCGAAGTCTGGGTGATTGGAACAGAGGTACCGTAGAACCCCATCGGGGTTGGTTGAATGCCGGAAACACCAGGGTATGGATAGTGCGCCATGCCAGTGGGATGTGTCCGGTCAATCAAATGTGTCCCGGCAGATTCTGGTTCGTGTTTCGGCCTCAGTTCCAGCGGTGATGTTGACATGTTGGAGGGGCCGACAGAATGGTATTGGGTGTTTGGACCCATGTGCATTGGGTTATAAGGGTGGGAAGGATTGTAAGGGGGCGCGTTCGGTAGGTCTTCGGAGGTGACTTGGGTTATGTCGATGTCGGAGATCCCGTCGCTGCACTCGGATTCGACGATATTTTGAGAAGAGGGTGGTTCAATTGGCGAGCTTTGTCCGCTGGAAGTGTCTCCGGCCATTTGAGGGAGATTTGTGCGAGCTATAGACACGCGTTTTCCATCTAGATAACACATGTGAGTTTCGGGAGGGTGTGGAGGAGATAGCATGAGTAGTATGTACCTGAAATCCCATCTAGGTATTTTTCTTCCTCCTCGCGAACTTGATATGCCTCATCCAAGATTTGCAAACGTTCGACCGGGAGGATTTGACGACGAATGGGCTGGTCGCTTTGTTTTAATCTGGCGGTGGTGATTCCGTGGGTTTCGCGCATTTCGCAGAGCATGTATACCAAAAGTCGAATGCGTTCTAGGTTATTGTTAGCTTGGTAGGAACAATCGGAAGGATTTCTCTCTCTTACCAACTTTTGGAAGATGATCCGGTTCCCGATGGCTCACTCCTAGTGGCCACCATGGTGGCTTAGTTGCCTCGGGGTCCAGCTGTTGGGTTCTTCCTTCAACGATCTTCCGTCCATTGTAGGGGTAGTTCACTTGCTTGCGCGGCTCGACTAATTTGATATAGGCTTTGGCGATAATTCGGCAGTTTGTTTGTTGTAGATTTTGGAAGATTTTTTCGTAGTAGAGACGCAAAAGTCCTCTATCTTTTACAGAGATAGAGGCTCTTTGGTGTGAAGCTAGGTTGAGGTTCCGACCACCGAAATTCTTTTTGGGTTGTGAGCTAGCTTGTAGAGACCAAGATTCGCATGACGGCCACATTGCCGGCTGGAACGGGGACTCTGGTTGAGATGGAACCTGCATCCTCTGTTGACTACCCAGCCCCATTCCATTGTAACCCACGGACTCCCCCTGCGACGGGGCAGAGCTGTTGTTAAACGGTTGCCCCCCACTAGACGGAACTTGGATCTCGGGAGAAACTGTCCCATGTCAACGAGAACACTTCATGTGGGGTAAATAGAGAAATAGAGGTCTTACCTTGAGATCGTGTTGCATGGGCTTCTCTCGACATCGCCACTGCTCGGAGGAATTCACCCGTAACCCGAGGAGAGAGGATGGCCTCGCGACTCTCTGAAATGGAATCGGAGGCCCTTTGGCAAAGATTCCCATCGTTGTCTATGTAGATCATAGCAAAGTGGGTATATCCAGGCTCCTCTGGTGATTGCCTGGACATCTTTTCCGGGCCCTAGGGTCAGCTCTGTCAAGGTCATCACATAAGAAGGATGGAATACACTGTAAATGGAGCCAATGGCCCCGGTTTTGAATGGCAGACTCGTCTAAGTTACGAAACAGACGAAGTGGGGATTTTTCTACAGGAAATTTGGGGGGTAGAAGCCCAGATAAAGACCATGCTGCGATGGGGTCAGTAGCAATGCCTCTCTTGTCGATCAGTGACTAAATGTGCTTTGATAACGATTTATAAAAAGCCACTGGGTCTTTTTTTCCCAGGTGTGGCGCACCCTCCCTACTCCGTACGCAACTAGAAGGAAAGGTCAAAGGCCTGTGGAGACGAGAGAAAGACCGATCTGCAAATGCAGATACAGTATCGAAACAGACGGAGTATTAAGTCCACATTTGGAATGCGGACATCTTTTCCTTGGACCCATGACGATCTTAGTGTAAAGCCGCAGGGGAATTTGAATAATTTCCCCGAATGACATTGACATTTCAGCGCTTGGCTATTATTATATTATATACGTATATAACCGCCTACCAATATTGGCTATGGGAGTGGTTAGGTTTCCCCCAAACTCTCACTCAGTTAGAACATCCATGCCCCTTAGAACCTGATATTATAGTAAGTAACTACCGAGTACAAAAGTACCATAACGTGCAATAAGAAACAGTTGCATGATAATAATCAAGGGCCTTATGCCAACCAGTTGCCTTATTACCATATTCCCGAAATTGTATATGTATTACTCTTTCCATCTCCTTACTTATCAAAGACACGTTAACTGACACAGAGCTACCCGGTAGAACCTTGGAAGGATTGAGCATTTGATGCCCCGTGCCATTATAGTTCTCTATCTATCACTAGAACATGCCTAGATACAAAATAGTCAGTTTGCCAAGACCCCCATGCACAAGAACCTTCCAAGGTTCCTATGCACTTTGTCGTCATAGAGTGGTTGGGGGAAATCCGAATTTTTGAATCAAATTACCGGATAAGGAAACCAGTATTTTACCGGCCGAACGGGATTAGCTCGGTCTAGTCTGAAAAGCCTCAGCCTCAGATCGACTCCATATGTCATAGGTATAATACAATCGGCCGGGCTTGCTTTGAACAAGCTTCGGGTTCTGACACTTTTCATGGACGACTTGCTTCGGCCGAAAGGGGATGGAAGAATGCGAACCGAATATGGAATCAGCGATGGTACCTAGGTACAATTTGCCACCGTGCTATTTCCCATGGTACGTCAATTTGGGTAAGTGCCCAGGTGTATATTGTATGGAGTACTCCGTAGGTGCAGATGGCCTCATTAATAGATCTTTTTAAAGTACCTAATTATCTAACAGTTGTAAACTTTGCTCGATCGAATCTCGACAGTCAAGTGGAGCACAAATTCTATGATCGAACGCACGATAAGCTTCTCGATTCATGGACTTTCCGTTGTGGGGAAGAGTGTGTTGCTTTCGACGAAGTCCTCGTTTAGCGAACATCCACAACATATGGATACATACTTGATTTGTTAATCTCGGACACTCGATATCAATACCATACGACGGAGAACATCCACCTAAGAACTCCGGTGACTCCGCTTCAATCCATGGGATTCCATATCAGTCCAAGGTAATCCAAGGTAATCCAAGGGAATCCAAGGGAATCCCCTGTCGAGGGAACGGAATAAAAAGAAGGTTTATCGTCGGGAAAGAGATTGAGTTTAAGGTTTGGACTCATATCCATGGCTTTGGAACATTGGAAGAGCCCTGGAGCTACCTCGGGGTAGTACCGGAGGACTCCGAATAGCTAAACTGCCAGAATTGCTCCGCCCCATAATTCCCATTTGCATAGACCGGCATATCCGACTTGCATTTCCTGGAAATGGGATACTGGAGCTTGTGGCGCAGGCTTCACAGTGGTCTCCACAGTTCCCCTTTTAGCCCTTTGCATATTCGTAACTGCGTATGCACAACTATGTATGTTCGAGAGTCCAATTAATAAAATTCTCAATGTCTTCCTTCATACCCAGACTTCAACAAATGGTTTTCTCTATCCCCTGCAGCGCCTACACGCTGCACTTACATGCCTTTGCGGTAGAGATCGTCAGAGTGATTGATAGAAACAAAGTTCATAGGATCGTCTAGATAGTTACCCTTTTTTGGGAGATTACCTGACGTGTCGCTTGGTCGTTCCTGACACATCGAGTTAGGAAGAATTTCCAACCCCTTTCTCACATACATCTGAACCGTGTGTCAAAGTCCCCGAATGTGATTTGTGGATACTGATCGTCAGTCTATAATTGCCAAGCGGTCGCTGGCAAATCCATACATGCCTAGTTGTACGGAGTACAAAGTACTAACCTTGTTTAGGAACTCTTATTTCCGCTCCCTTTGACATCATTGCCGGGGAAATTGGGGGGCCTTTATCCGTGAATAGCGTTATTCCTAGCACCGCCACGTAGATATGAGGCGCTGCCAGTCTAGACCGACGATACGTACCTAGGTAGCAGGGAAAGTGCGTCGATCTCACGTGTACGCATTATGGCGGTAAGAGGTATCCTCCCGGGGTCGTCTATCTACTCGGTACATGAGGGAGAGACTGAAACTCGCTATGGGCAAAGAGAAGTGACATAGAAGAGGAAGCAGTCTGTTACCGAAGGCATAGTTAGGCGGATGTCGGTAGGTCGGTTTTCGCGGGTCATACTTAATCATTTTATACGTATACCCTTTTGGCCATATGTTGTATTTCCCTCTCGTATTCTGCACTTTGTTTAGGCCAGATTTTCATCTGGCTAGAAAGGAAAACGGCATGAAAAAACCGAGTTGATATTATATTCTATATAATGTCTCTAATATCATCTCAAACCAGTATAATATATATTGGGACCATTCAATTCTTATATCGTCAAATACAGAGGAATCACAAGCCGACTATCCTTGATAGTTATTAACTATGAAAAAGGCAGTCGGATGTGGTTTCCATACATCTCAGGCAGAATAAATTTGCTGCCTGGGGCGGTCCATATCGTACCCCGTGACCTTCCAATGTCACTTTCATTGTGGAACACCAGTGACTCTCTCTAAACATCAAGTACACTCTTAGAACTCTGAATCACGAATTCAAGTTTCAAGTCAACTGGAGATATTACTATTATCAGCTCAACATCATTCATTCGAGCCTGTGTCTCCACCATTCCAAAAGGGCTCCGCTGCATTAGCCCGCCCACGGCTGATCGCTCTGAATCTGGGCACCAAAATCTGTCTTGCTCCGAGTTCCAGTTCGCTGTGGAGGCCGTGTTCCCAATACATCCCTGCCTTTTGACTGAGCCAATCACCACTCTCTTCTTTATTTCTAGCAGCTTCGGGGTCTCGCCAAATATCCCCCCCATCCCTGGATTCCCGGTTCAACAAGCGCCGTTGGGCCTTCACCGTCTCGTCCGTGCGGCCTGCGTAATTCAGCCACAGTAGTTTCCCTAAATCGAGGGGATCGCTGGAGAGAAGAAGTATTACAGGGTGAAAAGAATCCCCCGGAGCCACTCCTCAACCGTGATGGTCCCTCATTACACAATGGACCCCAATACTGGTTATCCCGCAGGCTATCCCGTCCCGACTCAGAGCCCCCAAAACCAACAGATGCCTTTTTACCCTAACGCTGTTCCCCAATACCCCCAATCAAAGACACCGTCTGCTCAACAGTTTGGTGCTATGCCCATGCAGCCTGGTCCTGGTGGAGCTATGATGCCCTCTGGTTTCCCCCAACAATCTTCCGGTTCGTTGCCCCCCTTTCTTTTTCCTTTTTTCATTATTATCATTGGCACGGCGTATCTGTCACTTTTACCCCGGCGCGGCAGACATGTTGCTCAAATTCTTGGGGAAAAGGGAGGGTGTCTCATGAGGCTCAAGATCGGATTGGATTATTTCCAAGCCCCCCCTCATGCTTGTGTCACTCGCCCCTAACACCCATCGCTATCAATGCATTGACCACTTGGCACTGTCTAGCTTTGACCATTTGTCTCCTGTCTACTGTTGCGCACTAATTGGAATGCTTTGAACTGACCATATACTTTGTCGTAATAGCAGCACCTATGGATAATTTCTCAGCGTCCTACGCCCAGACCCCCATCCCTACCTCCATGGGCCAGTTTGTCCCCCCTCAAGGCACATCCGGCGCAAACATGCCATCTCAAGTAGCGCAGACCTTCTCCCAAAACATGGCTTCCATATCAGCGAACAACCTGCTTGGCACACAACCAAAACCCCCTTCGCAAATGAACTCGCCCCAAACCGCTGCCTTACCTGCGGCTCCAAACCAGGCTCAGGCCCAAGCTCAAGCTCAATTTGCAGCGCGTGAAAAGGCCCGTGTCGCTGCCCTCCTTGACATCAACTCGGCCTTGTTACAGGAAGTGGTGAACCTTCAAGCGGCCGGCAAGGCTGGCCCCGCCTCCAACCCCGATACAAATTCACCCGCGTCAGAGCAGCCGGATGCATCCAAAGCCAATCAGAAGCCGAGCCCCGAATACATTGAGTGCATGCGACGTCTACAAGCCAACCTAGCCTACCTCGCAACTATCGCCGATCGAGCAAAGAAAGCGGGTGGTGTCGTTCCTCAAACGCCAGCGATTATGACACCGCCCCCAAACCTTCCCGCTGTGAATGAGCTATATGCCAGACTCAACGAGCTCTTCTCACGGTCTGCAAAGGCCTCTACTCCGCAAAGACCGAGTCCCCCGTCCATGCAAGGAAATGGCGGACCCAGCCCTGGCGCTATGTCTGAATCGATTATCTGAGGCAACTAATGTGGAAACATGCAGTCCTCCGTGTGAGAAGGCATGCCACAGATTATTTTCGAGCTCCTGGTTTGTCCGCCCCCGCGAACGATGCGACCATGTTTCGGCCCACCAATGCGAGCTTTATGGGAGGCGCCGGCCTATTCCCTTCAACACCATGCATACCCGCAGAAGCATGGACCTTCCACCATGCGCACCATCTCTGCCAACGAAAAAAGCCTAATGTATGACCAGTTGAGAACTTCAAAGCAGTCATGGTCTCTATGAAATATGTCTAGGAAATACTCCAATGTCCTGGCTCCCCCGCTTTCGAAGTATGGGAGCATTCGCCAAGGAACAACCCTCATATTTGAGTAAATCTGGCTACAGAGCAACCTCCAAATTTGTATATTAATTGAATGTAACGTAACATCCCACGCGTCCTGTCCACATGTAAATCAGGCAGAGAGGTATTTAGGGTCATTGTAACAATAGGGCGCATGAGGCGGCCATGGGATCATATCGTGCAACTCCGCCCTTATCGAAATACCCCGTCCTCGCCGCCTTGAAGCTCTTCGTGAAAGATTATTCTGCCAGCAATAATCCTGAGATGCGAAAGAAAGGCTCCCCCAATAATATGGCCTTGTTGCCTCTCCGCCTTGGGGACTTACTGGAGGGCACGTTTTGCCTTGATGTCAACGCGCATGCACATTTTCCCCAATTGCCTGGTGGATGTATTGTTCTTTATCCGTTGTATGCAGAAGGAGCTTGCGAATTGTTCCCGTTTTGCCTTTCCCGTCTTATCAAGGCGCAAACCAAACCTCCACTCCTTTGAGGTCTCCAGCCGCCGCTGATCGATCACCTGCGTCACATTCCTTAACTCCGCATCGACCGCATCTTCACGTGTCTCATTCGTCTGATACCCCATTCTCTGCTGCCCTGTTAGCCTCAAGAGGCTCCCGGTCAATCTCGTCTCTTGCCAGCCACCTAAAACCCCGTCGACACTACCTCCAAAGCTCAGATATCTTCGCCATGGATGGCAAGGGCGATATGAGTGCGAAGCGAAAGCGCAGCACAACGGCCTGTACTTCCGAGCATCCGAACAAGCAACTCCGACCTGAGCCCTCGATATTGACCCCCGACGACGCAACTCCCGCCAACGGAACTGTCTATGAGATCGAGGAGGATGTAGATGAAGCTCCCTCACCAGTTGCCATCCCCGCTACAACGGACTCACCTGAATGGCAGGCTACTATCGAGAAGGTCGTGAAATGTGCCGTCTCCATTCACTTCTGCCAGACCTGTTCGTTCGATACAGAGCTCTCAATGTCCAGTCAAGCAACTGGTTTCGTGGTGGATGCAGAGCGTGGCTACATATTGACCAATCGTCACGTTGTGGGTGCTGGTCCTTTCTGGGGATACTGTATATTTGACAATCACGAGGAAGTAAGTCGATCTTGCACAATGGTTTGGTCAAAGACCTTTGGTTATTAACAAAATTGGCAAATCACAGTGCGATGTTCAGCCCGTATACCGAGATCCCGTTCATGATTTCGGTATCTTGAAGTTCGACCCGGCGAAAATTCGATACATGCAAGTCACAGAGCTTAAGCTCCAGCCAGATGGAGCGCGAGTTGGTGCAGAAATCCGCGTCGTGGGTAACGATGCTGGAGAAAAACTGAGCATTCTATCCGGTGTGATCAGTCGACTGGACCGAAATGCGCCTGAATATGGAGAGGGCTACTGTGATTTCAACACAAACTACATCCAGGCCGCAGCTGCAGCCAGCGGCGGTAGTTCGGGAAGTCCTGTGGTCAATCTTGCTGGCCATGCAGTTGCTTTGCAGGCTGGTGGTCGAGCTGACGGTGCTGCAACGGACTACTTTTTGCCGCTGGACCGCCCGCTTCGTGCACTGGAGTGTATCCGCCAAGGTCAACCAGTTACTCGTGGTACAATTCAAACGCAGTGGGTCTTGAGGCCTTTCGACGAGTGTCGCCGCCTTGGTTTGACCCCGGAGTGGGAGGCTGCTGTACGTGCCGCAGCACCTACTGAAACGAACATGCTTGCTGCGGAGATCATCCTTCCGGAGGGACCCGCAGATGGTAAGTTGTTGGAGGGAGACGTGCTTATCAAGGTGAACGGAGAGCTCCTTACGCAGTTTGTTCGTCTCGACGACATCCTAGACACGAGTGTCGGGGAATCTGTCAAGCTGCTGGTTCAGAGAGGCGGTCAAGACGTTGAGGTTGTGTGTCAAGTGGGAAATCTGCATGATATCACCCCCGATCGTTTCGTGACAGTTGCTGGCGCCAGCTTCCATGATTTGTCGTACCAACAGTCACGTCTCTATGCAATTGCCACTCGCGGAGTCTATGTCTGTGAGTCGGCGGGCTCTTTCAAGCTGGAGAACACTGTGGCAGGGTGGATCATTGATTCAATTGATAAGCGGCCCGTCCGTAACCTCAATGAGTTCGTAGAGGTCATGAAGAACATTCCCGATCGCACTCGCGTGGTGATCTCCTACCGCCATATTCGCGACCTTCACACGAAAGGAACTAGTATCATCTACGTTGACCGTCACTGGCATCCCAAGATGCGGTTGGCGGTCCGGAATGATGAGTCTGGTGTCTGGGATTTCTCCGATATCGCCGAACCCATTCCTGCTGAACCTCCTGTCCCAAGAGAAGCCAATTTCATCCAATTAGACGGCATCAGCCAGCCTGCTGCCGCGGAGATTGTCCGTAGCTTCGTGCGCGTATCCTGCATCATGCCGTTGAAGCTGGATGGATACCCACAAGCAAAGAAGACTGGGTTTGGACTGGTTATCGATGCTGACAAGGGTCTAGTGGTGGTATCACGAGCCATTGTCCCCTACGACCTTTGCGACATCAACATCACTGTGGCCGACTCAATCATTGTCAGTGCTAAGGTGGTCTTCCTGCACCCGCTTCAGAACTACACCGTCATCCAATACGACCCCAGCCTCGTCAAGGCTCCGGTTAAGAGCGCCCAGCTCAGCACTAACTACATCAAACAAGGCCAAGATACCATCTTTGTCGGCTTCAACCAAAACTACCGCATTGTCGTGGCCAAAACCACTGTCACTGATATCACGACTGTGTCGATCCCCGCCAACGCAGCTGCCCCTCGTTACCGTGCAATCAACTTGGACGCCGTGACCGTAGATACTGGACTCAGTGCCCAATGTTCAAACGGTGTGCTCATCGGCGAAGACGGTGTCGTTCAGGCCTTGTGGTTGAACTACCTCGGTGAGCGCTCTGCAAGCTCCCACAAGGATATCGAATACCACCTCGGCCTTGCCACCCCGTACCTGCTTCCCATTACTTCCAAGATCCAGCAAGGAGAGGTCCCGACGTTGCGAATCCTGAGCATGGAAAGCTATGTTGTACAGATGAGCCAGGCTCGCATCATGGGCGTTTCGCAGGAATGGATTAACAAAGTCACTGAGGCCAACCCATCGCGACACCAGCTGTTCATGGTGCGCAAGGTTGACAGCCCTCCGGCAGGCGTCACTCCCGACCCCAGCACCAGCTTCCAGGAAGCCGACATTATTCTCACGCTAGATGGCCAAGTCATCACCCGCGTTTCAGAGCTGGATGTTATGTATGAAAGGGAATTCCTGGATGCGCTGGTCATACGAAATGGCGAGGAAATGCGCATCCGTGTCCCCACGGTGCCAACTCAGGACATTGAGACAGACCGTGCCCTTGCCTTCTGCGGTGCTGTCCTACAGAAGCCCCACCATGCTGTTCGTCAGCAGATCTCCAAGGTTCACAGCGAGATCTACGTGAGCGCGAGGGTGAGTTTCGATACCCTTCTATCCTTTAAAATACTGCTAACACTATTCTTCAGAGCCGTGGTTCCCCTGCTTACCACTACGGTCTTGCGCCCACTAATTTCCTCACTGCTGTTAACAGCGTCTCGACTCCAGACCTGGATAGCTTTATTCGGGAAGTCCGCAAGATTCCCGATAACGAATACTTCCGTATTCGCGCTGTGACCTTTGACAACGTTCCCTGGGTGGTGACCATGAAGAAGAACGACCATTACGTGAGTCTATACCTATACACCAAAATAGAACTTTGAACCGCGTTCTAACATCCAGCAGTTCCCCATGTCCGAATATGTCAAGGATCCCACCAGTGCATCTGGCTGGCGCACCATCTCCTACGAGACAGAAATCGGTGTGGCACCCGACGCTGCCAACCTCAACCCCGATGCCATGGATGAGGCTGCCGAGGGAGGAGCTAGTGAGATCGAGCCGGATATGCAGTAAGTTCTGGCCCAGCGTCGGTATTACTGCATAGGGGCTAGAGAATCTTGTATTATATTTTCCTCGGCGCCGGGGGGTGGGTTTGGACCCGGGTTTTCATCTTGCGTTTTTCTTTTTCTCTCTCATTTCAATCTCACGGTGTATGTTGCGCAAATGGGCGCCAGATATACGAGTATAAATTCATACATAGACAATGCACATGTGCGATGTATTCTTCTGCTTTGCGGTTTAATTAGAGTTGTACAACACTAGGCCAGTTATTTATGGGGGCATGGGAGTGTGTCCGGTCTTCGTGGTAGTGTCCGTACGTCAACCACCATGTCAATCATCCACCTTCAGGTGCACTGTGGGAGATAAAACACCGATTACACGTTTGTTTGTTTGGGTTTTGTTTTCGGACTTGTTCTAGATATATACCTGTTGAACACTGAATATATTGGGTTGAAACAATGGCGTGTGCCTAGACTATATATATACTCACCAGGAGGGTGCAACGAAAAGAAAACAACATTCTACATTGGACTAATAGGATAGAACAGGTTATAAAAAAAGAAGCATAAAGAGATAATCTTAATCTCGAAGGAATAAATCCCAAAAATAACTGAGGACGAAGTAACAGCTTCAAAAGACAAAAGCAAAATAAGAAGTGCATCATCCGTGAATCGAACACGGGCCTCGTCGATGGCAACGACGAATTCTACCACTAGACCAATGATGCTGGTGTGATGAAAGGGATAGCCCTATAGTATTACATGAGAGTATCCCACATCCTTCCACTTAAATTCCTTGACATTCATATCAACTCCAACAAAATACCAAGGGAACATCCAACATAGGCCAAAATAACAATTCATTAACTCCATGCACCGATGGATGCAACTATGCAGCTGTTGCCTAAGACCATAAAAGTGTCAAGAACAATACAAAATAACGCCACAACCTAGATGATACACCCGTAACACGGACATAACCACGTCCGGCACCAAATCAATACTCCCCCGAAGGCCGCTCAATATACAGACCAATTTACAATCCAAGAAAAGAAGATGCTATCCTGCTGGCCACTAGCTGTTGAAGCTCCAACCACCATTGAGCCGCAACCGCTGTCGTTCGGCAACATCCCTCCGAATCTCCTCTTGAGTGAGCCCATCAGGTCCGGACCAGTTCGCACTGCTGGTGCGGTCACGGTATTTCTTGATTTTCTTGTCCGCCTTAAAGGTGTCTTCAAGAGAGAATGGTGCAATTGGCCCGAAGATCGAGTCAACTTCCATACCATCCTGCTGCCGGAGAAGACCCTCCAGCTCCTTCGCCTGTGCCCACTTGGGGACAGGGAACATCTCAGAGTCGGAATCGTCATCATCCTCGCTGTCAGTGTTGATCTCGGGCAAATGTATATTTTCACCACTGGGGTACTTGGGAGATGGCTTGGTGGGCGGGCGCGGGGCGGAACTTGGCGCAGCCTTATGTGTGCTTGGTGGAGGCGCATGGTTTGGTTCGGCAAACGGTATCTTGCCGTTCGTGTACGTGACTATCGGGTGAGCAGGTCGCTGAGGTTGAGCATTTCTGTAGCTAGAAGAACCCGACTGGGGTGCCAGGGAAGACTGTCCACGGCCAAGGGTAGAAGGCTTCATAGATTCCTGAAGTCAATAATCTGTTCGTCAGGATATTACATGGAATCCGATGTTACTAACCTTTCTGATACTAGATTGGCGGATAGGCTGCGCCATTGTGCGTACAGGTGGCATGGGGTTGTGCTCATCCTCTGTCTTTCGCCGTTTGAATTCGCCAGTTGATTGCACATTACTAGGCTTAGACGGAGCAGCCCGGTGGCTGGTTTCATCGTTGCCTCTCTTTGGCGGTTTGGCGGGATTAGGCGGGGGCGGGTTGATACTGCGGCCACCAAATGGCTGAATTGAGCTACCCAAGCGAGAAGGAGGGCGGGAAGAACCCAAGTCACTTCGCTGAGAAGACTGAGAATATGCCTGCTCATGCTGCAGAATTGGCCCCTAGGAACTGTTAGCGTTTTGAAAAAAAAAAAAAAAGTAAAGAAAAGAACCCCGATTGAAATAACGCGCTTACCTCATTGACTATCTGCTGACTGCCTTGCCTCCCATGCTTGCGAGCATTCTCTGCTTGTCGCTTTTTGATTGCCTCCATGCGGGCGGCTTTGTTTGGATCTTCTTGAGCCGACCGTTCGCGGCGCTCCCGTTCAGCCTGGCGCTCCCTCTCGGCCTGGCGCTCTCTTTCGGCTTGACGCTCTCTCTCAGCTTGGCGCTCCCGTTCAGCTTCAGCACGACTCCTCATCTCCTGCCGACGGGCCTCTTCTTGTTGGGCGGCAGCACGCTTGCGTTCGACATCACGCTTTTGTTCTTCCTTCCGACGTGCCTCGCGTTCTTGCTCCTTCTTGCGGTCATTGGCGACCTGAGCCTTGCGCTGGGCTTGCGTTTGACTAGAAACAGAGCTCTTAAAGCTGCTCGCAGAAGATGCTGTATGCAAGGAGGTGTTGCTACCCTTCTTTTTGAGAGTTGGCTTCGAAGCAGCGACAGAGGCGGCTGCGGCCACAACCGACTCCTGAGAACCCGAGGATGATGGGACAGGAATTTGTTGACGAGACATCGTGCTGCCAACACGAATTGACATGGGTTGCGGCGTTGGACGTTTCACGGGCTCGCGAGTGGGTTTGAGAGGACGGCGGTCATTCTGTTTCGGTTGAGGGACGGCAAACCTCGAGCTAGACTCCTGAGCCGATTCAGGTTCCCGCGATTGCTGGCGCTGCGACTGGGAGGTCTTGTATACTGCCGAGCCTGCCCTCTCTTCTGGCTCGACCGAGGAATTCTCCTGAGCGGCTTTGAGTTGAAGGGCTCTTTGCTTTTCTTGTTCACGAGCTCTCTCAACACGCGCTTCTTCTTCTCGATCCTCACGCTCCTGCTCTTCCCGTTCATGCTGGCGCCGTTTTTCTTCTTTCTCGGTCGAGCTTCGTGTGCGGCGGCCTTCTGGACGTTGAGGACTGGTGATAGGGACTGGTTGAGAGAGGTGTTTGGTATTCTTAGTGAATGCGTCCGCACTTGGTTGAATGCGTGTCTGCTCAGGCGATGAATGTTCCATCCGTGGTGTGTTTCCAGTGCTTGAAAACAGGCCCTTGGCAGATTTCATAATCGAGTGCAGTTTCAGCTTCGAAGCACTGATGTGACCGTCGAAACGTCTTGGCGAGCCTGTTGGAGTAGTAGAAGCATCGACAGGAGTATGAGAAAAGGAGGCGCTTTGTTGGTGACCGTGAGGTCGGGGTGAAGAGAACATCGAGGTAGATGATTTGGGTCGTTCAGGCTCTGTTTGCAAAGCATCTTTCTTATTGACTGCATGCGACTTTTCGAATTCAGCAAGCTTTTCCATGACATCTGTGGTCTTGCTCTTGGAAAGCTCAGGCTTTTGAGGAGAGCTCAGCGGCTTGATCCAGTCATCGTCCACAGACATACGCTCTGGAGCTGGGGCTTCACGTGCCCTTTCGTCCAAAGCTTCAGATTTTGTTTCGGCCTTCGAAGCCGGAAGGTCTGGGTAGGGAACCTGACCAGCTGGTAGCGCAGAAGCGGATGGGATTGACTTTCTGGGTCGGGATGGCTGGAGTTTGCCTAGCATGCTGATTCTTTCATGCAAGGACTGGGTGGACTTTTTGCTGTGCATCCTGGTAGCCTGGTCAGGATCCATTTCTTCACTTGGTTCTTTCTCATTGTCAATTTCCAATGCCCTGGAGCCGGTAGTGTCCTCTGCCGCAGGGTGCGGAATCCTATGGCCGCCAGTCTGCCTGCCGAAGTAACTGGGACGCCCGGCAGTACTCGTTTTCGCCAGATCAATATGGCTTGTTCGAGTCTTCAAAGGTTCCCGCGCAGGGAGGGTGGCAAAGCTCAGGCTGCTTTTCCGACCGAATGGTCGCTCTGGGGTAGAGCCATCCGAAGGAGAGCCGATATCATCAAGACTGTCGAGAACTGCGTCGTCTTTCGTGGCCTCTTCCATATCCTCGTCCTCTGGGTGAGAATCTTGCGTCTCGATAGGTGGAGCTACCGGGGCCACCGGGGCCTTTTCTGGTGATGGCTCAGGTTTTGAGACTGGCGTATCACTCTCTTCGGGTTCAGATTCCTCATTCTGTTGCTTTTCCGGGATTTTGCCATCTGGCTTCGATTTAGTTTTCTTAGTCGGAGTCGACATAATTTCACGCTCAGATTCTTCGGAAACCGATACGGCTGGACGCGATGTGCTTTCCTGAGTTGGGGTTGGGTCCTTGATCGGCTCGACAGTCTGTCCGCGGGAGCGGATCTCTTCTCGCGCAGAGTGGAAGGATTCTTCATTCGTTTGTTGACTGGCCGAAATGTCGACCTCTTGAGTATCCAGATTCATGGGCTCGTCCTGTTCAAAAGGCTGGGTAGAAGGCTGAGTAGAAGCCTGTGATTCTTGTTGCACGTCAGGCAGTACCATTTCATCATCATCGGGCATGCCATGATAGCCAGAGTCAGTGTTGTGTGTGGGGAAGGAGTTCAGATTTTGTGTGAGATCGGGGTATTCGGGTTGCGAAGCTTGCTCCGTCACTATTTTGGTGCGGGGCACAGGCGATGCCGTCACGGGAGCGGGCTTGGAAACAACACGATGAATAAACGGGCTCGGGCTCGCATGGTTTTCCAATTGTTTCTGGGCGGACGAGAAGATTTCGCTCAAGGGCTGCAAGGGGCATTAGACGAGAACTGTTGAAATCTATTCGATATGGAGAGTACTTACCACTCGAGACTCTTCGGGCATGCGCTTCCGAGCGGTTCGAGGCGTCTTACCTCTCATCTTTCCGGGCGTCTTGAACACGTCCGCGAAGTTCCTGTGTGATTGTTAGCTGAGAAGACATAGAATTATAGAATTAGATCGTGTGCAACTCACGTCTGGCCCTTGGACAGGATCTCGGTCATATGTTCATTTAACCAGTCCAGTTCGTGTCGCACAGGGTATTCCACTTCTTCCATTTCTTGCTCCACTAGCTCTGCCATGTTTTCCTTCTCTGCTGCGATCCATGGCGCTGAGCCGACGGGCTTTTGCGCCCTCGCGCTTGCCGCCATGATCTGGACAATGCGCCGTTGGTGAAAGTGTAGGAAATAAAACCAGGGATTACCGGCGTAGAGGGTTGTTAAATTGTAAATGCACAATCATGAAGGTCGTGGGTTGTGGGTCGCGCTGAGTCGGGGAATGGAGATGTCGAGAATCAAAACAGACCTAATCGGGGATGGCAACGCGTGGGTCACGTGATTGTTTGTTTATGGCCCATTTTCGTTTTCATTGGAACTTGAACTTCGATTGAGAAGGAGATACATATGAAGAACACACGCTTGAGAAACCTCACTGTCTTTAGGAGTACTCATAGTCAGAGTAATAGATTCTCCCTTGAACCTGGTTGATAAAATTTGGATGGGACTTTCTATACCTGAGAGGACGCACGTAGAGGCAAAGTAATGCTTCATATAATGAAACTCGACTTCATGGTGACCTGATAGACCTGGTGCCCATGGCAAACGAAGACACTACGCAGCAGGGGATGGCGATTGACAATTTCAACGCAAGACAAGGCCAGTCGGTTGAAGTTCACAGGATTCGGGATATCGAACGTGTGGTAAGTCAGGTCACCACGGAAATTCAGCAGCATCTGCTCTAATGCCGAAACTTGATAGTCGGAAGCCAGTACAACTCTTTCGACGCTGGATGCTTTCAACCAAGCTTGACTGAGAATCGTGTCATACAAACCTTCCGTCTCACTCCCATCTTGGGAGGAGTTTACGGTATTGAGAGGAATGTCTGCGGCAACTTGTTTTTTAAAGCTCGCTGGTCGACTTTGCTGCCTCTGATGACGAAGTCGCAAGCCTTGCCAGCTCCGAGATGGTCTTTCTGACGAGAATATCATGGACCCCATCTGTTCTTTTCGGAACTGACATCTGTGTTATATCCTTTTATCAATCTAGTTCGAGCGAACCAGTCCCCGAATATCTCGGCCAGATTTCTTATGCCCCGAAAGTGGACCGAACTCGTTCGGGGGCCATGCTGGCATGAGGATCACGCATCTCAATGAAGCCGGAGCATCGAAGTATTTTATTCTATAATTGCTAGTGCTTTTACGTGGCTGCTGCAACCGGTACGACTTTGATTCGATCCGCCTTGTCACGTCCTTGCGACAGACGCAACAAAATGGCACACGAAACTGGAGTCGGGAATGGTCCGACGATACAAGACCTAGAGAAAGGAGACTATAATCAGATCTGGGAATGGAATAAAACTGTTCCAGCTGCTATCAGTAATCTGGTGCACAAGCTCATCCACGATAACGTGGAGGTCAACCCTGGCGCCCCAGCTGTGTGTTCCTGGGACGGTAATCTGACGTATGCGGAGCTTAACGATCTGTCTTCGCGATTAGCAGATGAGCTGAAGAGCCGGGGAGTGGGACCCGGAAGTCATGGTTCCATTGTCCTTTAAGAAATCGGCATAGACGATCGTGGCCATCCTTGCGACGATCAGAGTCGGGGGTGTATTTGCGCTTCTCGATGCGAAGCAGCCTAGACCCAGGTCAAAGTGCGCGGGCAACGAGTTGAGCTTAGCGAAGTTGAACATCACATCCAACAGCAATTGTACTCACGAACGGGTAAACGGGTTAACCCTATTGTGGAGCTGGTCACGACTGGGGCCAGCAAGGGCTCTGGAGGTCGCCCGACTTTGGTTGGTTTCCTCGCTATGAGTCAAATCGAATCTGCGGAGCCTGAAGATGCACAACAGCTGCGACAAGCCATGTGGGATCTAACCAAAGATCTCAACAAATCTCTCCTGAAGACCCTCCCACAGTACATGGTTCCTTCTGTCTACATACCTCTCTGGCAGTTCCCACTGCATTCATCTGGCAAAACTGACCGACGACAGCTTCAAGTGACCGGCTTAGTGCTTCCACGTCAAGATTTAGCTGCTTTGCGAGCACCTCCAACAACAGCAAAGGCGACGACCACAGCATTGCAGTCGAGAACCCCTCCAGACACCTTCGTGGAGCAAAGGATGCAAAGAATGTGGTCGAAGGTACTTGGTCTTGAAACCAGTGAAATTGCAAGAGAGGACCATTTCTTCCGATTGGGCAGGGATTCACTCAGTGCGATTCAACTTGCCACGTTGGCTGCGCATGAGAAGCTGGCCCTCACTGTTCAGGATACTGTTCAGGATATCTTTGATAATCCGGCTCTAGCTCGCACTACCGCTGTGTAATCGGCCCGAAAATGTGCTATCGGGATCTGTGGAGTGGAATATCAGTCTCGAGAAGTGGGGGCTAAGGCATAAGCCTACCAAAGACTACCCAAACCGAGTTGTCGCAGCCCCAGTTCAAAAAATGTGGATCGAAAAACCACGATCGTCCAGTCAGGATCCTATCATTGGTGGGAGGTTCGAGATACCCTTCAGAAGCCTTTTCCTCCGAGATCCCGGAGATAGAGAGGGTGATTTCCTCATGACTCATGAAGATATCACGAGGCTCGCGAGGGATATCTGGAGGGTAGATGTAATCCTAGCTGCTGAGAACGAGTAGGATTGAGCAAGAGCACACTTTCTCCGTTGTCTTTGTTTCTCTTGTTTCCGGCGATCATTAACATTCCATACCGATAGTGGAGAGCACTACCTAGATGTTCATCCATCGGATCTTTCTTTGCTTCTTACGCTCTGAAATATTGCCTCATATGGAGTTCGATGGAAGTGCATTGTCCAACCTTAAGGAAATGAATCATTTATTTCCTCGTTGATGTCACGGTGATCGCTCCATACCTAATTATTTATATTTCCCCTGTAATCAGCTCCTTGTATCAAATATTCGATTATAATCCTATTGACGAAATCTGACAGGCCATGGACTCTGAATCGCCATATCCCACGGTGCCCCTGTCCAAAACAAGCCCATGTCCTTATCTTCTCTGCTTCTCTTGTTTATCGCTTTTCATGCCCGATTCCGATTATCCTTGGATGGCAAGTTATCGAGCGGGTAAGTTCACAGTGGATGGGGGACATAGAATTATGTATTACATCAAACTCAACATTCATAGTGTATTTAACCCCCGACGGAGCCAAGTTGTCGGATGTTGCTGTAACCGACTTTGACTGGCTTGAAGAGTATCTTGAGGTTCCCCGAGTGATGGGGATCTTGAGAAATATGGCCTTGGTATGATAAGGCACAGGATAATGAGGCTTTCTTGTTTCATGAGTCTTGTTGGTCGGCCTTGGTTAAGCACTTTGCAAACGGAGAGGTCGATTTAAATAGGCTTTTCGAAGTCTGCAAGAATATCCCTGGCTCAGCAAGACCTGTCGGAGGTGAGGTTTTTATCCCTACGAGAATAATCATACTGATTGACACCTATGCACATAGTGCTAGATCCCAGGGGTAAGGAATTCCCATGGCATCCTCTGGAACGACCTATTATCCGGGGGATTGGAGACGCCACGAGAAAACTCCCCAAAATGAAACGGAAAAATACAGACTCTAGCCACAACCCGACTTCTGGGACTGACTGCTTCGGCTTACTCGCGATGGAGATACGGCTTGAAATCGCAGCTTACCTTTCTACTGTCGATTTCTTCAGCCTTCGATATGCCTCCCGAGCGATGGCACTTCTTTTCCAACTCCAGTCATTCTGGAAGACAAGATTCCGAGTAAACGGAGACCGCGGGTTTCTAGCCTATCTAGCCGAGGCACCCCAAAACCGCAAAAGGAAGAACTGGCGATCGATCTACCATTGCACGGCAAGGATAGACCAGCCACATCTTCAACTCTGGACTATACGCCGAATTTGGAGAAACAATCAATGGCTAGCAGATAGGTGTTCGATGGTTAAAGCCTTGGACGATCAGCCTAGATCCCACAATAATTTGCTTAGTGGAGTATCCTGGAAGGAGGCTTCTACTAAGATGCGATGCGATAGAACTGCCCAACAGGGGTAAAATCACACAGAGTGCCGAACCTGTTATGCATACCACTATGCCGTTGTGCAAACTGTTTCACTACAAAACATTATCGGCTTGGCCGTGTCTATCTTACCTGAAGGATCGAAGACATATATCACTGGATTTGACCTGATAAGTGCAGATGCGGGAACCCCGAATATCATTTTTGGCTATCGGCTACCAGGGAAGCAAGTAACAATCAACCTCTACGGCCAGAAACTACGGGGATTCGATGTTTCCTTAGGTGAGGGTGGGATTCAGGCAATACGTCCTATCTTCAACACCAACATCAATACGAATTGGATAGGTGAGACAGAGAGCAAGCGTGATTACAGCTTAACACAGATCATTTCCACACAGCTCATCTTAGAGGATGAAATCAAAGCTATTTCGGGAAAATTCGATATAAGTCAATTCTGTCACTACGAGCCATAGATATAGCTTGAGTTAACCCCAAAATAGTATTCCAAGATGGTTAGTCTGTGCATAGCATAGATCGACCAGACCTTTTTTCCGATCAATACCTGTTCTATCGATGGTTGGTTGCTCATATTGCTCATAATCCAAACCACTCTTTCCCTACAGCATGTTATAAGAATGGACGTCTTTTAACCCCTTAAATACGAATCAGTCTCGGAATATTAAAAGAAACAAGGTAAACACACGTCACGGTAAATGTGAAGTGGGGGTATTCAATAGGATCAACTGCACTTACGATATACGTTTGTACCATCACCTCGTGAATACATGTTTACCTACATAAGGATATTCACCACCAGTGGACTGTTGGAGCAATGATGTAATAAATAATCCGTTCACAATAAATTGAAACTGACACGTTACCGCAAGGTCAACAATCGCAGTTGTTATATTTAGGGGATTGATTTATAGAGTGTTGTAGACTACTATTCAGTATTTTAGTCATTTCCCTGTTTCATCATTAGGCTATTATCCAGTATTATATAGCATGTTAATAGCAGATCCGGCTGTAAATATATAAAATATTCGATTAGCCCCAACCAGATCATTAGGAAACGGTTTAAGGGAGGCAACCTCGAGAGATAGACTAAGAAACTAATCTTAAAAAGCTTCTAAAGGCTACCTAGGTATACATATCCTTACAGCTCGGAGTGTAGCTATAATCATATACATAGGTAGAGTTAGGTATAGCCGAGGTTCGTCCTTGTAGAGTTGTGATTGGTTGTACAAGTGCATGAAGTCATAACTATATTACACACGTCGGAGTATGTATAGCTTGTATAACATGGAAGTTGAACGCTAGAACTAGAATTTTATAGCAAAAGTACATTAAGGCTAGAAGTAACAGTGTTGAAAGTGGTATAGCTACCTAGGTATGCACCTATATGCTTGTCGAGTGCCATTGACCAAGATCAAGATATTATTCATATATTTTCCAGTTGGTATACAATAAAGGATATTCTCCAGTAAAATCAAGATTAATACCTAGGTAGCTTGGAAATTCGTCATCCACAAGAGATGCCCAGATATCCAGATGCCCAGGTGAGATAGCTGTTCGGGCTTGGCAACGCACATGACAGCATCACAACAACCTTGGAAGTCGAATCTTCCCTTATCTTTTTCTGTTTTCTGTTTCTCTTCTTTCTCTTTCCCCTTCCCACTTTCATTTCTTTTCTAGGATTCACGCCTCCGACCCCGTTGATAATCTTACGAATTTTCTAATTTCGCTTCTAAACCCCCCCCCCCCCCCCCTGACGTGCTTCCACAAATATCACCGTCATGGCTTCTGGTGACGTGACCTACCCTAACACGGGCAGTAAGGTAAGAAAATCAACAGATCATTTCAATCCTGCAGGATAAATAAGCTAATAGTGACCCTGCAGCATGCTCTTTTCTTTTTCCTAGATTCCGAGAAACTGACCTTGACCCCTCTTGCCTTCAGGCATCAGTGATGCTATTACCAAGGGTAAATAGGAAGCCGGAAGTCTCCGATGCCACCAAAGCATGCTGACCAGTTTCTTTATAGGCCCAGTTGTCGATAATGTGAAGTCCGAAGCATCCCGCACTGGCGATGAGCTTCGCGATCTGAAAAACTCGCGTGTGACCCCTTCGACCACCACCGCCGATGGTCAACCATTGACCCGTATGTCATGAGAACTGGTTTGGTTGGGTCGGATATTAACAAGTGTCTAGACTACCACTCTTTGATGTATAGCCTTTTGAGCGTGAGTTGTCGCCCGAGTCTTCAATTTGGATAGCTTGCTAATCTGTGTGTGCATGTATAGTGGGAACAACCCCGCGCGACCGCCGTCTCCTACGCCAGCGTGATATGCTTCATCTTCGCCGCCCGTTATCTGCCTCTCCTCCGATGGGCCTTCAAGTTCTTGTACATGTCTTTGGGAGGTGAGTTAGTTGGTCGCGTGACCCACTGTCAACAGAGTGGTTAACAATTGTGTGCAGTGACCGCCACCGTCGAGGTTGCTGGCCAAGTTATCCTCAAGCGGGGAGTCGCCAGCGGATTCCGCCCCCGCCGTTACTACACTATCCCTAAGGAGACCGTCGAGGCTGTCCTCGAGGACCTCGAGCAGCTTGTGGACTTCTTCCTGATCGAGTTCCAGCGTATCCTGTTCGCTGAGAATGTTCTCCACACCATTTTGGTAGGTTCCAACTTGCCCAGAACGGAGGTGAACGAGAAGGCAGAAACTAACGGCTTGTCAGGCTTTCACTGCTGCTTTCACCGGCTACTGGCTGATCCGCTTCGTTCCTTTCTGGGGCTTGGCCGTGATTGCCGTGACCACCACATACTTTACCCCCCCTCGTCTACATCAGCAACCGTGAGCTCATTGATGAGCAGATTGTCAACGCTCAGGAGATTATCAACTCCCAGACCAACCAGCTTCGTGACATGGCTGGCGAGCGTACTTCGCACGCCACCGGCTTGATGAAGCAGTATGTTGGCGAGTACAGCTCCAAGGCCCAGGGTATCATCGGCTCCCGACGCTCTGCCTCCCCGGAAGCGACCAAGGTCGTGAGCCCGGTCAAGCGTGAGACCGTGGCCGAGTCTGCCAAGACTCCCATTCCCGAGTTCACTGCCCCTGTCGCCGAGCCCGCCGTCAAGCACGAGGACTTCCCCGAGGCTCCCAAGGCCGCTCCTGTCGCTCAGTCTTCCGAGTCTGACATTGTTGCGTCCGTGGAGCCGGCAGAGCAGGCCGGTGACCGTGAGCCTCTTCTGGCCATTTAAGTAGGTCTCAATAATACTAGGTCATCTTGACCAGGAATATTAATTGACCTCAAACTTGAACATCAATTAAATATTCTTTGGTGAATGAATATCATTATTGTGGCCATGATCACTCAGCAGCTGGATATGCCGAATGGCACGTGAGATGGATTTTTGAGTCACCTGTTCTGGTTGGGGATCCCTTGGGAATACATAGGCTCTAGTCGCCAAATCCTCGTGTCGACGACGAACCCCCCAAAAAAAGGAAGATTCTTGAGCGATGAATGAGCTGTCATGTCTCTTGTCTCCCCTTTTCGCACTTTATTCACCCCCTAACACACTGGACATTTTTATCCGTCTACTTCTTTTCTTCAAACGCCCCTTGTCTATGTCTTTCTCGGGTTCATATTGTTTGTAATGGAATTACATTTACATAAATTCATGTCCTTCACTTGGCTTTCCATATATCCTTAATCAAGACATGCAGTGTGCCCGTCCTCGAGCCTCGCGCAGGGACCTCGACTACCATCTAGGCAACTATCACGAATTGTATACGTACTACTCACCAGGAAACCAGATCCAGTCTACATCCTGCCATATCCGTGCGTCATGACTCCCATCTTAATGCACAAAATGCCACGACCCAACCCACTTGGGTAGTTGCTCGCAATCCCATGCAAGCGGCCTTGATCACCCAACAGTGCAAGGCAGCCGTTGAGTTTCATCCCGGTCCACTGACCCGGCTCCCTATTCGCCGCATCGCGATTCGGGCCGGCCTGTGACGATTCTGTTTTCCCTTTCATTGTACTTCCCCTCTCCCTCGAAGACTTGCCTTGTTCAGTCGTGCTCGGAACTGTGTTTCCCCTTCATCTCTCCCCATATACCCCGGATTCGAGGACTGTGATACAGAATTACGGACTGTTTTGTCTGATATCTGCGGGTGAGGGGGTATCTTGTGAATCCCAAGCGTCTTGAATGAAGTGGGGATTCGGGTCCGGTTTTCATTCTGTGTTCAACGGGTCGAGGTCTGGACCTCTTTGTGATAGAAGTGAGTCTTTTATCTGGTTGGAACTTGGATTTAGTATCGAGTCTTGTAGGCTCATGTGGACATGACGCTCCGTGTATTCCTTGTCCACTGTTGCGATCTTGCTATCATGATACAGCATCTTCAAGAGCTGTTCAGCTCTGACCTGAACGATGAGTCTGTCGACTTCTTGATAACCATGTGAAAAGAGGGTTCCTCCAAGGGCAACCTGAAAGAGTCGAATGTTACTAAGAGGCTCGATTATACTTTATGGAAATGAATATAGGAAGGGAAATAACCGCTTGAGAAGGGCCTAAACACCAACAGCAGCATCCCAATTGAGACATGGCTTCTTGCCCCTTTTCCAGAAGCCCGGGATCTGAGACGCGTCGCAGATGGGGGACACGCATGTCCGGGTTTACCGCTCTTTGGGGTTTAATAGAGAATGTTTAGCCAGCACCAGAGTGTCTAAGACATTGGAAACCAGTCCTCGTTTCTGGACTCTCCCGGTCTCGGCTGTTGGGACTCTTTGCAGACCGACTCCAATGCAATTGAGCCCATCCCCCTCGAAAACTAGCCCGGTTGTGTTGACATCTAGTTGACACTTCAGTCCTCGACCTTTACAGTCTCTGACCAGATTGCATACCGTCCTGCCGGCGTCTATATGCACCGTTTTCTGCGGTGCTCTGTAATGCTGCCCCGGCCCGGCACCGATTGGCGGATGGACCCCTTGTACCTGTTGAAAGTCTTATGCAGACTACACTAAACGGGCAGGTGGGTACAATAGCGGGTTGCGAAACGGACTGGGAGAAGTCAGTGTGACACTATGGTATAAGTCAGTTCAAGAAGAGAAAAGAAAAGAGATACGGACAGGAAAAGTGGGCTCTAACAGCCACCAACGTGTCGGACTACTGCATAGAAGGATGCATGGAAAGTTCTTTGAAGTCGTTATTATGTCTCTTGCGCCTCCGGAAAGTCCATGTCTCTGTTATACGCACGCCGTCAATCAGCGGTCTAGTCGAAAAAAGTCCAAAGACTTAGAATGGGCATTCAATCGAGAAGGGGAAAAAAAGAGAAGTAGTGAAGTGCAAGACTGTATTCAATAGCAACGAACCACTGCAATCCTTTCTGACATGCTCAGAATCCGTATCAATTCAGCCTTACCCCATCTATCAAATGTATAGTCTTGTACAGCCTAGTGCACACTGTATAGGCATGAAAGCGTGGCACCCAAGTGAAGATCCTTGTC
The DNA here is from genome assembly GCF_028828025.1 of Penicillium rubens. Classification (NCBI taxonomy): domain Eukaryota; kingdom Fungi; phylum Ascomycota; class Eurotiomycetes; order Eurotiales; family Aspergillaceae; genus Penicillium; species Penicillium rubens. Next base: position 9,691,522 of record NW_026890600.1, read on the forward strand.
ACTCTTTAGAATCTTTGATGTCAGAAGTTTATCTGCGCAGCACAGATTTTCTCAGATGCACTTCGCGGACTCGCTAGGTAATGCAGCTTTCCGTTATACAAGGAGTAAGTCGCCCTGCAGCTTGCCGTGAGTCTGAGACCTCTTTGATGCTCATCCTGTCGAGCCACCATGGCATGTAACTTCTTATTGGGCCATTAAACTGGTATCCTAATGCTCCGGATGCTGCAGTACTCTGTCTCTACTTCAATGCCAAGGAAGATCTGGCATGGGTGCTTCGATAAGATTCTGAAGAAATGACAGATGGTGGGACAACGGTTGAGCTCTTTACCCCGGGATATTAGGGCATTCATAGTATACCGTATAATATAGTAGGCCTTTGTACGTATATCTTACCGCAACAGGCTGTTTGCATGCAGCGGTGACTCTCTGCGTTTCCAAAATGGAATCCAGGATATCCACATGGTCTCTGAAACGGTTCTCTTTCACTGATCTCTTTGGAGGTTGGGTAGTCACAGTTTGTGAATGTGAAACAGGTTATGCCTCGAGAGAGAAGAGAGACACAGGTCTCAAATGTGTTATTTTTGTAATTGCTTCCAGGGGAAATCGACACTGCATCATCAGTCCAAAGTCGAAGATGGGAACTTTCCCACGCGGACAAACAGTGGACTCGTCCAACTTCACAACTTCAAGGACCCTGATATGAGAGATATAGAGGGAGATAGAGAGAAAGTACCGGTGAAGCCCATTTCCCTGTCAGACCGAGTTCTTGTCTATTCACCGCTGCCTCTGTCTCCTCGAAAGTTGTGCCAACAAACAATCTGTACTCACTTTACTCACTTTACTTACTCACCTTACCTCTAGAATCTGTACGGAACAAACCTTCGAACAAAGGTCTTGGATTGTCTTGCTTTACTTTGTTTCTTGTATGTTTGACCTCTGTCTTTCAGTACTGGAAAACGCCTCTTGTTCCAAGAGACATTAAGCTCCTTCTTTCCCCCGGAGACTTCGTACTTCTTCAACCCTTCTTCCTTCAAGGATAGCACTTGAACTTCTTAATGCTATCTATCAAATCCCTTTTGAATCCTCAGCCCGAAAGGCGAAATCCTCATCCGTCCTTCCCTGCCTCACGTGAGAAACGGCAGAAGATGGCCAAGGATGCCCCGGTCTTTCGCCGTGGCAAGATCCAGGGCGAGTGCCGCTATCCTCCTTGCGAGGAAAGAGACGCGGAGCTCGAGAAGGCTCATCGAGAGCTCTCGCTACGTCCCTTTGGCAATATTGCCGACTATCCACGTCAGATCCCTTATGCCAGCGACAAGAAAACCTTCCAAGAAAAGACCGGTCGAGATAGCTTCCATGGTATGTGCCGTTGAACCTGCCTTTGATATTCACATCTGACTCTTCCATCTAGTCTTTCAATACACATTCCAAATCCCCGGTGAGGAAAAGGAATGGCATGTTATGTGGGACTATAACATTGGCATCGTTCGGATTACACACCTGTTCAAGTGTAATGGCTACTCCAAGGCAAGTCTACAAGGTAGCTCTTTCATATACTCGGAATTTCTAACTCGTTATAGACTACCCCAGGCAAGATGCTAAACCAGAACCCCGGCCTCCGCGATATCTGCCACAGCATCACCGGCGGGGCACTTTCCGCTCAAGGTAAGCTCTCTATACCGTCTTCTCATACAAATCGATTACTTGAAGACTATATCTAATATGATTCTCACATAGGATACTGGATGCCATACGAAGCTGCCAAAGCCATGGCAGCCACCTTCTGCTGGAGAATCCGATACGCCCTGACCCCACTGTTTGGCACAGAATTCCCGGCCATGTGTATCCCCCCAACGGACCGCAAAACTCATGGCCGCATGGTCATCCCCCCAGATATTGTGCAGCGTGCCACCAACCTCTCCAACTACTATCGCTCGTTGGAGATGAAGTCTAGCGCCGGAGCCAACCCTCCCGCAATCAATGCACCTTCCTCAACACATACCCTTCTCCGTGGTATGGGAGTAGTGGGCCGACAAGACTCCTCCCTGACGCTTCCCCCGCTCAAGATTCCGCGTACCAAATACGCCGACAGTAACCCCAGTGCCCGGGACTCCTCTATGGAGCCTTACTGCATGTCGCCCAGGAGCCAGTCGTCCATGTCTACCTTCACACCCATCAACCCACCGCGCAGCTCTAACGTTATCCCCCGCTCCCGGGTCGAATCACCCCGGGCCATCCTCCGTGCTATCTCAGATGCTATGCGCCCGGAGAATGTCCCTGGTGGTATCAGCGATAGTGAAACCGAGAGTGATGGCTCGTCCAACATGTATTCCACTCCAAACTCCCCTCCGGTAGATGACAAGCTCGCTGGCCTCGACGAGCCCACCAACCCTGCTTTGGAGGTGGTCGCTACGCAAAGCGACTATGATGACCTCACTGACTCGGACGATGATTGGCAAATGGACGACGATGATGACGAAGACTACCGCGGACCCCCTCTCAAGAAGACTCTTGTTGGAGCTCCCGTTGGCAAGGACGGCTCTACAAGTCCTGCATCCCTGACTAAGAAGTACCCCAGCCGGAAGTCTCGAGCTGCGCGTCCTCAGCCGTCGCCTCATTTCACCCGTGAGGTAAAGGCTGCTGAGGCTCTTCTTCGTCTGCACATGAATGAGCTCGAAAGCACCGGAACCGAGACTGAGATGGACGATGACGAGTTGACCTCGCCTCCTGACTGCCGCTCTCTCGATGGTGACGAGTCTCGTAGCCGTAAGCGACGCCGAGCTTCGCTTTGATGACCGACTGCGCTGCAAATTTGACATGGGAATGGCGTTTATGGGTCTCGCAGCGGAAGGTTTCTGTGCGGTGCTGTCTCTATGCATTTTGTGAGGAACTTTGTCTGATTTGATGACTTTATTTGGAGTTGAAGGTTTGCTTGTTCAAGTCAGTGTTCCTTTTATTTGATGCAACAGGATTGAGGATCTTGATGGGCTAGTTGACATTGGGGGGTTTCAAACAGCCTGTTCGAGGCTACAATGCTACTTTGTTTTCTCTGATGATTCTTATGACGGGCAATGGGTTAGACTGGATGGTGTTAGGTGTTAAATGGAAACTGAAGCTCTTACATGTATCTTATGAATTCTTGCCCTATGTTTATGTACCTTGTCTACCAGCATTACCGCGCCAGAACCTCATTTGTCGTATAATCTGAATGGTCTTCAATTCCAGAGCAACATCAGATACCTCATAATAGATTTACAAAGAGAGAAGATTGAAAATTAAAAGATCTCATATTCGCCTTGCATGCACTGGCTCTGCCAGATCTCCCTAAAATATCAAACTAAGACATGGAAATGAAAGAAAAATAAAAACACAACAGAGAGCATTGCAAAACAAGAGAACATCGTAAATGGCCCCCTGGCCTCACTATTTCACTACTTAGTCGCTCTCGTCTTCGTCTTCATCGAAATCGTCGGCCGATTCTTCTTCGCTGACATCCTCAATGACATAGGACTTCTTTTGCTGTGCGGCGCCACGAGCAGGACGGCTTGCAGCAGCGCGGCGGGGGGCAGGAGCGGGCTCATCGTCCTCCGAGATATCCGCATTCACTTTGCCCGCTGGAGAATCCAAAATGTCGTTGGCCATTGCGTCGATGTCATCCTCCGAGTAATCATCCGCAATCTTCTTGCTTGTCTTGCCATGCTTAGAAGCATAACCCTTGGCCGCAGGGGATAAACTCGGGGGAGCAGACTTGGGGGCGGGTTTAGGAGCTGGCTCTTTCTTGGGGCGACCACGCCCCTTCGCGGCCGAGGTGGCGGCAGCGGCCTTCGGAGCAGCCTTGGCTTTGGGCGCAGCTTTACCCCGAGCAGTTGGCTTGATCGGCTCGTCCTCCTCGTCGTCATCATCGTCGTCGACCTCTACAACCTTGGCGGCAGCCTTGGGAGCAGCTTTGGCTTTTGACCCAGCCTTGGCCCTAGCAGTCGGCTTGACTGGCTGGTCCTCCTCGTCTTCATCCTTGTCGTCGAGCTTGACGTCCTTGGCCTTGACCTGAATGGAGCGCCGTGGGGAGTTCTGAGGAATGAGCTTGCTGTAGTCAGTCTCATCCGGATCGAAATCGTCGTTGACCTTGGAGGACTTTGCGGCAGTCTTCACGCTGGCACTGCTTTCCGAGCGCGGACGCTCCGAGAAGAGCTGTCGAGAATCGGCGCCAGAGTCGCCACCAATGCCTTTGACCATCATGCTAACGTCTCCAAGAAGATCATCACCATTGTCACTGTCAGAATCGCTAGGCGCTGAGTACTTCACAGGCTTGCGAGCGCGAGAAGACTGGACCGCGGGCTTGGGAGCCTCGTTGGCAATCTCCAAGAAATCGTCATCGGAGTCCTCTTCGACCTTGGCCTTGGCCTTAGCTCCTCGTTTAGCGGCCGGCTTGGTCGCTGCCTTGGTTGCTGGTTTGGGCTTTGGCGCTTCATCCACATCCACGCCCATCGGGTCGTCAGCTGGCTGAGCTGATGCGCGTGAGGTCTGGGGAACATCGTCGATGTCGATAAAGTCGTCTTCTTCTTTCGGCATAGTTTTAGGCTTTGATGCAGCACGACTCTTCTTCGGAAGCACCTCCATGTCCATGTCGAATTCATCGTCCGATCCGTCTGCCGCAGCGGATGGGCTTGGTTTGCTCGGAGGTTTACTGAGGAAATTCATCAAGCTGTTTTTGGGCTGCTCCTTTTTCTTGGCTGCGGCGGCCTTCTTCGTCTTAGGGGCCCCGAAGTCTTCGTCATCTGGATCATCGCCGTTAGCAGCCTTACGCTTGCGCGAAGCCGCAGCGCGACCACCACCAGTGGCCAGCTTGGCCGAGACGCGACGGCCCAGACCAGCCACCTTGCGGGCTCGACGGTCCTCATCTTCAAGCTGGAAGCGCCACTCCTGAATGAACTCGTCCAAATCGCGGGTCCAAATATCCTCCTTGGACAGCTTAATTAAGACGTCGACCTCTGTTTCCTTGTCGCCGATCTGGCGGCGGAGCTTCTCCACTCGCTCTTGGGTCAGCGACCACATAGGCATGCTCAGAAGGTAGTCAAATGAGCTAGATAGTTTTTGAGTGTCATTGTCATCCGACTCCTCTTCTCCTTCTTCCTCTACCACAGGCTCATCTTCACCCATTTTAGGGGCCTCGGCCACCTTGGAAATTGGCTTGAAGCCCTTGTCCTTTAGCTCGGCGATCAGAACAGGCTTTTTCTTCTTGGAGATGACCAATTTGCCATCGATAATCATCTGCACAAAGCGAGCTTGGTTGCTCAGTTTCTCCAGATCTCTCTGTAGATCGGCAAGTTGAAACTGCTTGCGTCGCTCGTAATATTTGAGACGGACGACAAAGAACTCCTTGAGAATGTCATCGACGGTGGCGTACTTGGTGATGCGGCCCTCGGGATCGAAAGCCACCAGATTGGTTGTTGCAATCGTCTTGGTCAGCTTGAATTTTTCTTCCAACCCTTCAGTCAGAGCAACCTTCATGTGCTTCTCGTCGAGTTGGATAATGAAGTGGACCTTGGTGTGGGTGTTGTAGTCCCTGTAATCTTTGATGAAGGATGGCACCTTCTCAGCCTTGATGATTTCCTCTAGCTTGTCCTTGAAATCCTGCGTCCAGGTTCGAATAGGCAATTCGGTGATCTCGACCTCCTTCTCACCACATTCCCTGATGATACCGCTGAATTTAAAGCGATCCCCACCCACAGCTACAACCTCACCAGTGAAGCCACGGAACCACGGCTGCATTGGCTCAGTAGGCTCGCCCGCCATCAGGCGCTTGAGATTGTTCACGACATCCTCAGGATTGTAGTTGGGGATAGAAGAACTCCAACCAGTTCCGATACCATCCGCACCGTTGATCAAAATCATCGGGACGACAGGCATAAAGACCTCGGGCTCAATCTTCTTGCCATCGTCTTCGTTGTACGTCAGTAGGGGTTCATCGGCCGAGTGGAAAACCTTGCGTGCAAAGGGAGACAGGCGAGTGTAAATGTAACGAGCACTGGCACAATCGCCACCACCTTGGAGTCGACTACCGAAATTTCCACTGGGCTCCAGGCAGTTGATGTTGTTGGAGCCAACAAAGGTCTGAGCAAGACCAACGATAGTCTGCTGCAGGGAGACATCACCGTGATGGTAGGCTGTCATTCCGGATACATGACCTGCCAGCTCAACCACCTTCATGTCCTTCTTTAGGTTGCGGCGGAAACAGGTGTGAAGCACCTTGCGCTGTCCTGGCTTCAAACCATCCACAACGGAAGGGATCGAACGCTGGTTATCCGCCATACTGAACAGGATGAGCTCCTTGTTGATGAAGTCGGTGTATGTAATCTTCGCCACTGAATGATCCAGGAATGTGCCAGGCTTGAATTGTCGAAGCCACTCTTTACGCTCATCTGCCTTCTTCTTGGAGAAAGCCAGCTCAATAAGCCCAGCTTCACCATCTTGCATGGTGTGGAACTCCTTGAGATGGCGATCGAGGTCGCGGAAATAGACCTGTGCATCTTCCGTGGTGCTGGTTCCCAAACCCTTGTAGTACTTGTGTTCCCAGCCACGTTCGTGTTGGTGAGCTTCACGCCATTCATCATGTTCGGGCATGGTGAAGAACGACTTCTGCTTGGTCGGGTTTTTCGGGTCACCCTTCCAAACCTTTATGATAGGAGTGATAAACTCAATGAGGAACTCAGGAATCTTGAGCAAGCTGGGGAACTGGGCTTGAAGGAAATTGATGAGCAAACCCTTGATGTGACTACCGTCGTGATCTTGATCAGTCATGATCATGAGATGGCCATATCGCAGTCCCTTGGTATCAGTGTACTCCTTCTTGTGCTGCAGACCAATGAAGTTCTTGATGCTTTGGATTTCCACGTTCTTTGAAATTTGGTCGAAAGAAGCATCGCGGACATTAAGAAGCTTTCCGCGCAGGGGGAAAACACCGAACAAGTCTGGTCCAACAACTGCTCTGCCTGCCATGGCCAAACCCTTGGCTGATTCACCCTCGGTCAAAATGAGAGTGCAGTGGTGACCCTCCCTAGTACCAGCTTTGTTGGCATCGACCAACTTTGGGTTGTTCATACGCGTGCGTCGGCCAGTATCACCCTTCTTCAAGATCTGATCGGCCTTTTGCTCCGCAAAGTGCAGAATATTTGACATAACCTCTGTCTTCAACACCTTCTTGTAGAAATCTTCATCAAGGGGACACTTGCTACCAAATTGACTAGCCTTTGTCGTCAACTGTTCCTTGGTCTGGGAGGTGAAAGCTGGGTTGACAATCAAGGCCTTTACAAAAATGAAGATATGATTCCGAATCTGTGCCGACTTCAAAGTTGCCCCAGACTTGTTCTTCTTCTTCACTTGGTCGGCCAAGCGGGTACAGATTTGATCGGCGATGTAGTTGACGTGTGTTCCACCCGAGGTTGTTGCGATCGAGTTTACAAATGAGACTTGCTGGAACGAACCGTCTGAAACAGCAAAACCAATCTCCCATCGGGGATCGGGGCTGCAGGTGATAATTTCATCCTTTGTGGGAGGGCCATCATCACCGCGCTCCTTGCGAATGGCTTTGGTGTACATTTCCATGTACTTTCGGAAACTACGAATGGGGACACGTGTGTTGTTGAGCTTGACAGCAACACCGGCCGTACCCGCCAAATCGTAGACTCTGCGCTTGACAAGGGATTCGAAATCATCGTCGATGCCCTCCATGCCGAATTTGGCAAAGTCTGGCTTGAAAGTGACCTTGGTGTAGTCATCTCCCTTGGCATCTGTGATCTTTGCCTTGCCCATCTTCGTCATGTTCTCAGTCCAGGTTTGCTTGTACTTCTTCTTCTGGCGGGAGTCCTGGGTCTCGAGAGTGAACTCTGTCGAGAAAACATTACAAAGCTTAGCACCGAAACCGTTGCGACCTCCAGTCACCTTCTGTTGACTATCGTCGTAGTTCGAAGAAGTGAGCAGATGGCCGAAGATAAGTTCGGGCACGTAGATCTTTTCTTTGGAGTGGATCTCGATGGGAATACCACGCCCGTTGTTCCAGACGCTGATTTCACCGGCCTCGCGGTCAATCGTGATCCGAATCTCGTTCATGCTCGAGTCGTTGTGCTTATTATCGGCGGCGTTGACCACAATCTCGTCAAAGATTTTGTAGAGACCGGGGACGAAAGAGACATCGCGGAACTCCATCAACTCAGTTCCGGAGTTGTAAACCCACATCTGCTGGGTGGTACGTTCGGTGGATCCAATGTAGGTATCGGGACGTTTGATAATGTGCTCGAGTTGGGTGAGCTGTATTAAAGAATAGAGGTTAGTGTCCCGGCTAGGATTAGGTTACGCTAGAGGCAATGCAGCAACTTACTTTCTGGTACTTCTCTGATGCATCTCCACTCTTGCTCGCGCTATCAGCAGCAGCGTCTCCCCCATGAGACTCATTTTCGACATCGGCCAGAGGCTTTGAGCCAGCTCTCTTAGGCGCAGCCGTTTTCTTGGCCTTGGGAGGAGTGCGGGAGAGCAGAGAATCATCATCGGACATTTGAATATCAGACATTTCGTCCTCACTGTCGGCCTTAGCCTTCTTCTTAGTAGCAGCTGCCTTTGCAGCAGGCTTGGTCTTTAGTGTGGTCTGTGTAGTCTTTTTGGCCGCAGGTTTGGCGGCAGCTTTCTTAGGAGCAGCCTTGGCTTTGGGTTTCTAAGAGGACGCATAATGTCAGTAATCAAAGTTGAGTCTGATGGTGGCCTAACGGAGTGAGTTCATACCGGTGCAGGTTCGGGAGCAAAGTCAGAGCTGCCTCCGTCATCCTCGAAGACCGAGTCTTCCATCATGGAGTCATCCATGATCAATACGAGTAAACAGATGGAGCGCGATGAAGCACGATGGAGAGAAAGGAGTCCAAGTCCTCAAAGTTGAAGCAAATGAATGATGCTAGCAATCTTTCAATTTCAAGGAGCGGATCAATCAAGCTCCGGCATGCTCAGGCCGGAAAAGAGTAAAGAGAGAAGCAAAGAGAAGAGAGAGAATACGCGGAGGGGACCTGTTGTTTTTTTGCCCGGGGAAGTCGCGACTGACAGGGGGCGGTGGGCAGTTTTAGCCACTCGGATCATCATTCTTCCCTCACCGCCTGCAGACGCGCCCCAAAGGGGAAATTCACAAACAAACGGGGAAAAATAAAACAATCTTCCCCTCACTCTGCTGCATCTTCACACGTCATTTCATAGGAATATGAGATGCAGTCAGATATCTGTATGTGGTCTACGAGACTATGACCTTGGAATATCTCTGAAATGAGAGATCCATTGTCTTCTTTTACTCAAATGTCATGATTGAAGTTAGCGCGAATAGCAAAGCTCTAAATATAGTTTACCCGGTAAAACCAGTGTAGATTCCTTCGAATCTCAGATCTGGCTGAGTTCTATTTCTTCTCTCCTTTGACATGTAGATGAGGCTTGGGCTATCTCCCTCTTCTTTATACGCAGTGTATGTTGTAACAGATGGCCGAAAGTGAGTGATTTATGCTCGGTGGACTACTCACCAGAAGGAACACATACTAAAGAAATATCCACGCTTATCTTATATAGTATTCCGTACTATCTGTAGTAAATCCACTGCGAGTACAACAACCTTAGGTTGTACTAGTAATCAACGGTGATATAATCAACGAGTAGTTATCCATGGATCCATGGATAGTAATAGCCATTGGTTTAACATGCTGTAACTCGGGTTCTATTTTTTCAGGTCTTTCTTCAGCGGGTTTAAGCATCAAGGCCACCCCAATATATGTATATATGTAGTCGGAGAAAATAACCCAACCGCCTGGAAAACGAAAAATAAAGTCCGCTGGGGGGCATGCTGTCCTGAACAACGACTGGTCTAATACTCCGTACTCCTTACAACATTGGAGTCCGAGAAATTCCTCGAAGTTTCGAAAAGTGGGTTGGAAACCCTCCTAACTTTGACAGGCGGACCGCATGGGCCACACTCTGTGGATCACTGCGAGTAGTTGACGGTGCGAGCCCAAGGGGTAGCACCGAGTACAGAAATAGAAATTAAGTCTACATAACTAGTTATAATCCTTTCAAGTCAATTAATGATATATGCTGTCGAAGTGCAAGAACGTTGGCCAGCCTCAATATTGAGATGAGACGGACAAGTCAGGGGGTGGTAATCGTATTTCAATATCAGCCAAGGGGTTCCACCAATAAAGTCCGCGTAATTTAAAGTATTAGCCAATGAAAGCTAAGAAAGATTACAGGGGAGCATCTAGGTGTATCAAAGATGCAAGGTAACTACATGTGTAATCACAGTTCCCCTTTGACCTTTAATCCTCTAAACATGGGTGGCTGTACTTCGTACCTGCAGGCAATATGCAGTTCAAATAAATCGACTCGAGAGACGCTCATCATAATTTCCAGCATACTAAGTACCAGTACTATGTATGTACTCCGTACTCCGTACTATATAGTACATGTACTAGTGCAATGTACTCAAAATCCCTTAGCAATTTCGGTGTGGGGGAAGAACAGATATGAATAGGTAGCTAGCATTCGGATTATCTTACCTAGGTATATTTGATATAAGGTAATTACAATATAATCTCCTCCGTATTAGCCCAAGATGCCATAATCTATTCATTTCAATGGTCAAACAGTCGGTGTATGAGGATGATCGACGGGGCCGAGACTCCACGAGGGGAAAGCTAAAGGGGGGGCTAACGAAATAGGTGGGATCTCTCCTGACTCCCTTTCTTTTCTTTTTTTTTCCCTTTCCCCAGCCTTTTCTTCTTGTACTGGATACAAGTCTAGAGTCATAGGTCCCACTTCTGCTGGAAGGAATTGGTTTTTCTTGAATACTCGGACTTGGGAAAGTGCATAGCTATGCAGTTGAAAATCCGCCTGAAATAACCCTGCTATCCTCCGATATCAAGCCATAACGCGTCGACATCCTTCATCCTTCGAATAACATACTCTGTTTTCTGTCGCGTCACAATGGAAGTTTCCGAGCCAGCATCTCCCAGCGTTAGGCACGCGCCTAACCACGACTCAATGGTCACCGTCGCGTTATCCGATAATCAGTCCAGTTCAGAGCACACCCAACCGGATTGGCGCACTCTTGACATCCCCCCAACCCCAGTGGAGATGAGCCATCTTGAGAAGGAGAGTGAGGAGTCATTTGGACAGGTGCCACTACAGGACGCGGCGAGGACCACCCCCACTCCCGAAACCCCGGACGCAGACAGGGAGAGACCGACAGGCGAGATGTTTGACAATGAGCTGGATTGGGAGAACCTTGATAAGACAGAAGAACAAGAACCGCGTGGGGAGGGGTCCGATGAAGTAAGTGTGACAAGCTGCAGAATTCTAGAACGGGTGCTAACATTCTTGACCTAATTTTAGTCCACGGCCCTGCTTCTCGCTCGACTTGAACAAGAAAATAATGCTTTGGCGACCAACCCCAAATCTCGGATACCCGAGGCTCCTAATGGTAAAATACACCAGCGGCAGTCGCGCTCTGAGTCACTACACCACATCAAGCGACTCATTAGGGATCCCGCTCGGGCAGAGCTGCGATACTCGCAATTACCCCCTCCCCCAATGACCGAGTTGGAGTTTTGGGCTGCACTTGTTGCCGATTACCATCAGACTGCTCAGCGTTTGCCGACGTTGACCTCGAATAAGATTCAAGGGGGTGTGCCTCCCCCATTGCGAGGGGTGGTGTGGCCCAGCCTAGCGGGAGCCCGCGATCCTACTCTGTTGAATGAATTCCAGAGACTTTCGGGTGAAACTAGTCCGTACGATGGGCTAATTGGGAAAGATATTGGTCGCAGCTTTCCCAATGTTGAAATGTTCCGCGACCCGAACGGCGAGGGTCAACAAATGCTCGGCCGGGTGTTGCGATGCTTCAGTCTTTATGATACCAAGATTGGCTACTGCCAAGGTCTCGGGTTTGTGGTAGGTCCTCTGCTCATGCACATGACGGATGCTGAGGCCTTTTGTGTTCTTGTCCGGTAAGTCTCCTTTGGACGATGACCTAACTTGGATAAGTCGTACTGATGCATCACGTATTGTAGCCTCATGGATCACTACAACCTCCGAACTTGCTATCTTCCAGATCTCTCGGGTCTACACCTTCACGTTTATCAGTTCCAAAATCTTCTAGCACGACACAGGCCGGTCCTGTTCCAACATTTAGAAGCATTGCACGTTGAGCCGGTCTACGTATCGCAGTGGTTCCTATCATTCTTTGCGGTGGCCTGTCCGTTACCGATGCTTCTCCGAATTTATGATGTTATTTTTTTGGAAGGCGCATGCGAGACTCTGATGCGAGTTGCACTTTCCCTGATGCAGCGCAACGAGAAGAGAATTCTGGCTTGCACCGAATTTGAGGACGTGATGCAACTGTTACTATCTCGAAGCTTGTGGGACACGTAAGTTTCGGGCATCGCACAAAACAAAGGCCGGAAACAAAGAACCCCCGCTAACCCGTGATATTCAGATACGCCTTCAATGCCGACGATCTCGTTAATGATTTCGTGTCTCTCACGTCTCTCGTGACGAATGAGAGTCTTCAAACCCTTGAAGCCAGCTACAACCAGTCTAAAGGCTCACCATCCGGACCCTCCTTTCCGCAGATGCAGGCAACGGCCTCTGGCTTCCTTGGACGACTATGGGCGGGCTCCTCGAACTCCCACAATTCGGTCAAGTCACTCAACCCGAATACTAGCCCGTCACGTCAGAACAGTACCATTCGTCGCTCTACCTCCAAGCAGAGCCTGACTTCCACTCTCAATTCCGTCGAGACTACGTCCGACGCAAGTACTGCTGCTACTGAATTATCAACGGCGGCAGCTAGCGTCGATAGTCAAAGGTCGCGCGTGAAATCCAACATGTCTTCACATCACAAAGACCGCGACCTACATACCCAGATTGAAGAACTCTTGATGGCGCTCAGCGATCTTCAGCGCCAACAGGCTAACCTCACCCGTGAACTGCAGCAGGAGAGAGAAGAGCGGGAGGAAGACCATGTCCTAGCCAAGGAGCTGTTGAACCAAATCAGGGAACAGCCAACTGAGACACAACCGGTCGAATTAATAGCGAAGGCTCAAACACGTTTTGAATCGGTCAACCCGAAGCGTATTTCAATCACTCAGACCAAGCTTCAGCTCAATGACGATGTTACTCGATGGAAGGAAATGCACGAGGTGGAAGTCGGTCGATGCTTGAACCTCACCCGGCGCATCGACGATTTTGAACAGGAGAACTCGTCCCTCAAGGAGCAATTACGGGAAGCTCGGGGTCGAATTCAAGACGGTTATCGGGAACGACAGCGACTCGAGCGCATGAACCGGGAGCTGCGTACCCTCAAAACGCCTATATCCGAAACACCGCTAGACACATCCTCTACAGCAGACTCTAGTGAGTCTCAATCTCCCACTAGTGGGCTACGCGAGTTCAAGCTAGCCCGCACCAACTCCACAAAAAGCCCCACATATAACAGACGGACGAGCAGCCTGGGTCTGCAGAGCGTTTTGTCAACGGAGGGCAACAAACCCGCCGAAGAGGCGTTGCTCATGGAGTTGGTTACTGCTAAGACGGCAGAGGCGGTTGCTAGGCAAGAGCTTGAGGAAGTCAAGGGCAAGTTGGATTCATTCCGGAAAATGATCAAGTCCTCCCAGGCCAATCCTGAGAACCGCCATTCTTTTGTTGGACTCTCGCAGTCGCGGATCAGCCTGGCCAATAAATCTCCCATCGAAGCCCCAAAGACAGGTGGGACACCGCCCAGCAACGGCGGTGGGGGATTCTTCAGTGGCTGGGGTCGACGAACCGCGACTGACTAGTGAAATCCCATGAGGATTCTGGAAGAGATACGTGTAATCATATTGGAATGCCTGTTTGGTATGCATTTTCGTATCGGATTGGGCGATTGGCGTTACACACGGATGTTTGTATTCGGACTTGTTTTAGTATTTGAGTACATAGTGATATCCCTATTCAGGCGAGTACATATTTTGTTTTGGCTTTCCTTCTACACTGTACTCCGTAGATATAAAAGTAGGGCTAAAAAGATCAACATGAAAGATAGCAGATCCGGGGAGGATCCGATCCGACTATAAGAGAATTAATTAAGCCAACCCTAAAAGAAGACCAGGTATTTAGTTATTTAGTAAGTAACTAACTGAATAAATATTCTTTACTATTCGGACCTCTCGGCACCTGGGCAGTCTCCATGCACTCACTGTTCTCTACGATTGGCCAAACACACAAGAGGAACCCCAGCCAAGCCACTAGCACTGGGGCAGTTCTTGAGAGTTATAAAACTTGCAAGGCTCCCAAATTAATGTTTTGGATTTCGCAGGTTCTAATGGATTTCTTCCGGAGGTTTTTCAGTTCTCCAAGGCGCCTCGCTATCGCCTTGTTCCTGGTGGTGTCGTTCACCATTCCTTATTCCAGAGAAGCTGTAGTAGTCCCATTGCGAGTGAAGCTGTCAAAGTAATTGCAGATCCCTCTTATTCCCCTTTACTGGTCCATCCTGATCTGTATCAGCCCTGCAGAACAATCCGTTGACCAATTCCCGAGCGATTACGCCGGTCAATCTCGAATTTCAGCTCAAGTGATCAATGACCCCTATCCACACTATGATAGTGTAGAATGGAAGTCGAAGTCAAAGGGGTCTTATCACCCATGCATTGGGCCCCAAGGACGACTCCTGAGCCGCGAAGATGAAGATATGATGATGAGCGGGTTTCGCTGGAATGCTTCAGGTGCGCAGAGGGATATTTCAGGAGTCGACGGGAAACTAATTGTTAGAGGCTAGTTTTTCCAACTCCCATTTTCGGATCGTATGAGTCGTGGAATCTGAACAAGAGTCTCTGTGCTGATCGCTACTCCCGATATGGTGCATACGGTTACCTTGGGGGCAATGAGACCACTCTCCATAATTGGGATGGTACATTCGGTTCCAACGAGGCTTCCGAAATCGACTGGGAACAGGTGGACTGGGCCCATTTGCAATATGAGTGCCTGCAGCGCAATAGTGTTCGATATCGTACTCAGCCATCCGAAGGGAAGATATTCGCTCTGTACAAGTCACTGGATTCGGATGTGCAGCCTCGCGAACCCTTGAACGGAACTGACAAGATGCAGCCCCGGACAGCCGTTATACTACGATCTTGGATCGGAATGAAATACACCGAGAACGACTTGTATCACATTCGATCTATGCTGATGGAGTTGTCACTCTATTCGGGTGCAGAATATGAGCTTATTCTTCTGATTGACTCCCAAGGCAAAAAATTACCCAAAAAGGATGATCACGCCGCCTGGAAGGCATTCAATGCGAAGCACTTGCCACAGGAGCTGCGTAGCCTGGCGGTATGGTTTAACGCGGAGATATTGAAGGATTGGTATCCTGGGATTGAGGTTCATGTGTATGTGTTCGCCCCCAGAGCTAGACCCGCCCTACTGATATTCTATCAGAGCGATTTTACAGTATTTTCAGCCCACGCAGATCTTTTCACGACTACACCCCCAGTACGACTATGTCTGGCAATTCGAGATGGACTCGCGATACACCGGCCATATGTACGACCTTCTGCACAAGGCAGCCGAGTTTGCGAAACAGCAGCCACGGAAATATCTGTGGGAGCGTAACTCTCACTTCTATATCCCTGCTGTCCACGGCACCTGGGAAGAGTTCATGGAGAAGGTGGACCAGGAAATGCCTGGCCATGACAACAGTAGTGTTTGGGGTCCTCGTCCCGCAGAAGGGATCGACATCGAAGGACAAGCCATAATCCCCCCTGTGCCACGCCTAGCGGATGAACCAGGCAGCTGGGGTGTGGGTGAAGAAGCCGATCTGATTACCTGGCTGCCCCATTTCAACCCAGTTGGTACAGACTGGCCTTTCCGTGACCGTGTCTTCAATTTCCCTCAGGATCAAGAGACTCCGCGCTGGGCAGCTGTTGTGGCAATGTCTCGCATCTCGGCGCGACTACTCGGCCTGTTGCATAAGGATAAGGTCAAATCGGGGGTTGGGCTCGCGTCCGAAATGTCCCCTATATCCTGGGCTTTGTACTATGGTTTGAAGGCTGTCCAGATCCCTCAGCCGGTGTACCATGACGCCAAATGGGACCCCGAGGAATTGAACCGCCGCGCCAACCCGGGTGAGCCTGGCCAGGTCAATGCTGGTTTTAACAGTATCTGGAGCTGGGGTCAACATGATGATATTATGTACAACACAACGTTTATGTTCAACTCCGAATTCGCGGAGAAACTGTACAGAGCCTGGTTAGGCTATGATGGCGCCAAAGAGGTGAGTTCATGCTCCGGTTGACATATTCTAGTGCTAATTGTGTGCAGTGGGAGAAGGAAAACCCTCGACTCTGTCTGCCTCCTATCTTTTTACATCCAGTTAAGAATCTCGAGTGAAGACAAAGGGTGGATTCCTCTGAACATTTCTAGATGGCTTTTATTTGATTTGATTATGGTCATATACCCCGATTTTGATAGATTAATAGAGAAGAGAGTCAAATACTATGGAACTTATGTTCAAGTAAATTGAGAGAGACAGAATTGTTTGCTAAGTCCACGAGTCTCTTTATGATAAAAACTCGTCCTCGTCCTCGATCTCTCTCTCTCTCTCTCTCTCTCTCCTTATTTCCTCCTCCTCTCTCCAACATCACCACATTCAAAGAACTCATCATTACACCATCCACCATCTACCATCTCCCAAAATGGCTCCCACCCAACCCAAGGCCGGCAAAAGCCCATCCAAGCCAAAAGAACCCAAAGACTCCGATCTGAAAAAGCAACTCCTATTCCTATGGGTCTGCCACAAGGTCTCCGATGTTAACGTTGGTTTCTCATGAATCTCAATTACCTAGATACATATGTATATGCTAACATCATCGCACAGATTGACATCCCAGCCGTCGCCAAGCACTTTGGCATCAAGAACAAAGCCGCTCAGATGAGGTACTCGCGTCTGAAGAAGAAGCTTGATGAAATGGAAGCTTCCAATGAAGAAGCTCATGGCAAGGACAAGGATACCGAGGATGAGGGCGATACCATGAGTGATTAAGGGAAGCCCGGAGGAAACATTGACGACATCTTTGAAGATATGGTGTCTCGGTATTTGATCAAAACGAAATGAAGTTTAGCCCTTTCTGCGATTATTTTTGGTTTTTATGAGCCACGTAGAGATCAGAAGTAGAGTAGATACATATGTACATATATAGATGGGAGTATTTGGACTGTAAGTTCCCTGTAAAACTGCGTAAAGTCCTCTTTCCTTCATTCCTCCCCTTCTCTACTCCTCTGAACCCCCCGTCTTCAATGGAAAACACAAAGAATGAAGTCCTCGCCCTCCTCTGGGCTTATGAGCTCAACCGAGAGAACAAGCAATTGTTCAAGGGACTCAAGAAATTGAATCGATGTCTCGATGCCTCTCGGCCAACCACCTCACCCAGCTGTGTCAACAATTCACGCCAGAACAACGGGAAAGTGAATCAACAGCCAAGCACCCAGAAAGGAACAGAGTGATCCCGGATCATCACAGGAGTTGCCTTATGACCTTCAGCTGCAGGAGGAAGTCACAACGATTGGAGATCACGTCGGAGATGACCCGATGCGGGGATTGAGGGGGAAATGGCTCAGATCCAACTTCGCCCTTCTCCGTTGAAGTTTTGATTGAATTCGTACCAATACCTCGAGTCCAACAGCAAATACGAAAATGGTCCTCGCACAGCCCCCAAACCAGCATGTCATGAAGGCCTTCGACCTGACAGGCAAGGTCGCAGTTGTGACTG
Source organism: Penicillium rubens (assembly GCF_028828025.1). Classification (NCBI taxonomy): domain Eukaryota; kingdom Fungi; phylum Ascomycota; class Eurotiomycetes; order Eurotiales; family Aspergillaceae; genus Penicillium; species Penicillium rubens. The sequence goes on from NW_026890600.1 coordinate 9,709,335, forward strand.
GTACGGTTTCTCCCGATCACCAAAAGCGTCTCACTAACACTCTGCCACAGGAGGCGCTCGTGGAATCGGTCTTGAAATCTCGAGGGCATTGGCTGAAGCCGGTGCAAATGTAAGCCACACCACCCGATGCTCCATCACAATCAAACTAACAATCTGCAAAGGTCGCCATGGTCTATCACACATCCAATACCGCCGATACAATCGCAGCTGACATCGCATCGACTAACAACGTACGCGTAGCAGCGTACAAAGCCAATGTGGCTATCCAGTCTGAGATCGAGGCGGTTGTGCAGCAGATCGCGAAGGATTTCGGGAAACTCGATGTCATGGTCGTTAACTCCGGCATTGCCTCGAACATCGCCGCTGAAGACTACACCTCCGATCAATGGAGCAGCATCATGAAGGTCAATCTAGATGGTGCTTTCTATTCGGCCCAAGCTGCTGGTCGGATATTCAAAGCACAAGGCCGAGGAAATGTTATCTTCACGGCCTCTGTCAGTGCGACTCTGGTCAATCAACCACAAAAGCAAGCGGCGGTATGTTCCCTATTGGAAATGGTACCTTTCATGTCGCTTATTCTTGCATAGTACAATGCGTCCAAGGCGGGGGTTGTTCAGCTAGCCAAGTGCTTGTCCGTCGAGTGGGTTGACTACTGCCGAGTCAACTGCATCTCGCCTGGTTACATCGCTACGGAAATCCTGGATAGCTTCCCCCAGGACTGGCGCGACAAATGGCTCGACTTGATTCCTGCTAAGAGAATGGCTGAATCTTATGAGCTGAAGGGGGTGAGATTCCACAGATCCAGTTCCTCTAGAAATTGACTGACAACCCCATCTAGGCCTACGTGTTCTGCGCCTCGGATGCGTCTAGCTATATGACTGGTGCAAACCTCGTAATTGATGGAGGATACACTTTGCCTTAAGTCCAAGGGATAACCATGCTGTCTCGTGGTTTGGTAAACCAAGGGCCTGCGTTGTGAATCCAAGTCAAGTACGCGAATGAGAATAATGCAAAATAGCCATATTCGGCACTATTCATGCAAAAGGTTTAGTGAAATACTCATGTAGTATAAAGCTGCCACTCTCTCAGCAGTTGCTCCTCAATTCCCAATCAACAATTCAGTGATAATCACTCAAACTCGGCGGGAGATCCTGAATATGAGTTCCCCATTCACTCTCCTTAGGTCCCAGCACAAGCTCAAGAACACCGCCGTCAGCGAAAAATTCATGGGTGATCCAGTTCTTTGTCCAAGGTTTGTCGTTCCACTTGGCGCTCTGGATATAGATGGACTCGTAACTAGGATCGAAATTGACGTTGCGGATAGTGGCGACCTTTCCAGTGAGGGCGTTTCGAATGCTAACTTCTTTGAAGTACGGTGGAGTGATCAGATAAACATCTTGACCGGGCACTGGCCACAGACCCATCATGTTCAGAACAACAAATGAGCCCATGGCCCCACTATCGTCATTACCAGCGATACCATTCACTGTCGTGTTGAACTGGGATGGAATGTAGAAGTGGCTCTGCTTTGCCGAGAGACCTGGTCGTCCCGAGTAGTGGAATTGATAGACGGGCAAGAAGGCCTGTTCATCTCCCATATAGAGCAAACCAGAGTCATGTAGATAGCTCAGCCGAGAGGTGAAGGATTCGGCACCGCCAAGCGTCTTGATAAGAGCGCCCATGTCATGGGGTGCATAGCTGTAAGCAAATCGTTAGTAACGAGTACAGGCATAAAGCATAAGTGAGCACCCACAAGGTATACATCCACGCACTACCTTCATACGTCTCGTGGCCATCAGGATTGAGATAACAACCGGTGAAGTCCAAGAGAGGACTACATAAGACCGGGTCCTGGTAGCCCCATGTGCCGTTCGTGTATCGAGGTTGTAGGAATCCGGTGAAGTTGGTGTCGACCCCCTTGATGCTTGACCTCTGGTCAGGATTGAACATGTGGACCCAGTTTCCAGACCGTTTCGTGTATTTCTCATAGTCGGCCTGGTGGCCCATGTCCTGTGCCATCTCGGCAATGCAAAAGTCATTGTAGGCATATTCCACCGTCCGCGATATACTCCGAGTGTGTGTACCTTGGCCATCGGGATCATAGTCATCAAGAGGAATATAGCCGAGGTTTTTCCAACTCCGCAAGCCACCGCGACCTTCCACATCCCAGTTTTTTGGCTCTACCTCTGCATCCTTGACAACAGCTTCATATGCAGTGTCCCAGTCGATACCTGGAACCTTTTTCAGATACGCATCTGCCATAACCACATCTGCGTTGGAACCGCCTTGTGTGAATCCCTTGCAGAGTGACATGCGACAGTCAGGCAAGTATCCTTCGTGCCTATAGGTGTCGACCAAGCTGCGCATCATGAGGGATTGTGAGAAAGGGTCAACCAGGGTCAGCAGTGGGTGAATGCTGCGGAAAGAGTCCCATATACTGAGTGGTATTATTAGCATGCTAGTCATTGTTTCGAAGCCAAGCTGCCTCACCAATAGTAGCTGTCATAGTAAGGCTCGTCACTTTTCCAGAGAGGGTTTTCACCGGTATAGTCTTGGGGGCTGATGAATGTTCGGTATGCTCCGCTCCAGAAGACCGTTTGCAGATCCGACGAAACTCCGTCCGCATCCACAGAGATAACATCCAGCTTCTTTCGCCAAGCTGATTCGGCAGCGGAAACGGTGCCCTCGAAATCAAAGTCGGGTTGTTCTCGCTCCGCGTTCGAGCAAGCTTGATGAACACTTATGAAGCTAACGCCAACTCGAACAAGAATATTGTTGTCCTTAGGGGCGTGGAATCTGGCAAATGCACCGGCCGAGAGAAATGATGATGCGTCAGACCCGAGGTTCAGCGTCCGCCTGCTGATGTCTGGCTGGTTTCTCTCCCAGATGCCGGTGTCACGAAGCTCTGCTCCTTTGAAATCAACGCAGACATATGACTTATAACTGCCAATACCAAAGCTTGGGCTGAAAGTGCCACTTCCCGTGAGACGGCCAGTCGATCGGTCCACGTCGGCACTTCCACTTCTTCGAGACCGAGGTAAATCCATCAAATCTAGCAGGACCACTGGACTGAGTGGCTGACTGGAAGGTTCATTGAAGGTGAACCGATATAAAGCAGATCGATTTGTGGTTGTCATTTTCGCGTGGACGCCATTCGCCAATGAAATGCTGAAATATCCTGGGCGAGCTTCGGGGGACTCTCTGTCCCACACAGCTGCCCTGTCCGATTGTTGCCATTTGCACTGGTTAATATCGTCATGCGGGCAATTTCCTTGCGCGAAGATTGGAAAATTTCCCATTGACGGGGACTAGAAGCGAGTCAGATAGAGGGCATGGTCTCCAACAATCTGCGAAAACTTACGCCGCCAGTCCCAGAATCATGCATGTGTGAGAAACCGGTCACGACCTCCGTATCATAAGCGAAGCCAGCCTGATTCTCGCCAGTTGTGTCCGCCACGGCTTTGGCCATGCCTGTACTTGTTAACCTTTCTAGATACAAACATGGAGCCCTTGAGTAGGGTTCGTATTACCAAATGGCAAAGTCGCACCCGCAAACACATGGCCTGTAAGAGTTGTGAGCCTTCGCTGACGGAAATGCTCGTCATATTCAAGACAAACCTCCATTCGCGGTGCCAATCAAAGGATCAACATATTTCAGAACGTCGAAATCGTCCGAATAATCCTTTGTGGCTATCGCGTTCGAAGCATAGAGGGCCGTTAGGATGCTACACAGGAGTCCCATGCGGAGGGAGGGATGTTGTGGTGGCATAACAGGGGACTATCCACAACCATCCACGAAGATAATTTAATAGCTACCCAGCAGCCTTGCAATTGAGACGTAGAAAAGACGCGTTCCACTTCGGAAGTTAAGCTCCTTATTTAGGGATTGGCAACAAGTCGCGGGGGAAAGCATTCCGGATCAGATCGGCATGCGAACTGCCTTTCGAGGGAAAAGAGGGAAAATGGGGAAACCGCCAGTCGCATCCCTGGTATCCTCGGACTTTCGGCCAAATGACAATATGCAGGAGCAATTCACCAGTGGACGTAACCTCAATGCTCGCCCAAAATGGTGTCACATCTACCACATCTGGGCCCGGAATACACCCCTGCCACGTTCATTTGCTCCTCACATAGGAAAAGATCAAGGAGTCAAGAGCGTGAATATGCGCAAGGAAGACGCTTTGAACAAAGTCAAAGGGAAATTTCAATGATCGCATCCCTGACTTGTCGATCGTTGAGATTGAGGGAAGCCAATTACTCCGAGCTGCGGGGAACATTGTTGTCAAACTGGGGTATGGCCTCCATTAGGCTATACACATTAACCGTGGTTTTTGTGTTGGTCGAGTGGAATAATGCCGTATTTTATTCCAACAATTGTCCCTCCAGGGGTTGATCCGTCAGTTCCGAGAGCGACAAGCCAAGTCTGAGCCAAAGTCCTCATTTCATGCAACCTTCTCCGCGCCATTTTATGTCAAAAATAGGGAGACGGTGACGGTGACATGATCAACATTACGATCGACCGGTCGGGACCTCTTCGGCGAAATGCAGGGTTTCCAACATGCATCTGGAACGTCGAGAAATGATGTTGGGCAAATAAATATCGAGGCCATTGGAAGTGATCGTGTCGGATAATCGAAAGCTCAAGACATGCAATGTTCGTTCTTTTGCTGCAACTCTTCAACTTCATCGTTGACTATGAGTCAAAAATGATTCGTGCAGTCAGACACGAACAGTCAAAACATGTCAAGAGCAAGGCTGTCCCAAGCCTTCCCCCTTTGCTCAGACGCCGGTCTTGAGATGATGTTGTGTGAAACCGTCGAAGGGCTGGGAATGGCAGAATTTCGGGGTGAGTGCGTAGAATCAAGGTACTCTTTGATCTGTGCATTCTCGCGCTGTAATCGTGAATAGTCCTCTCGGATGTTCGACTTGTCTCGCATTGATGCCCGATTTGATTCAATTTCTTTCATCGCCATTCCCAGTTGGTGCTTGAACTGTGATGATTGGGCATGGCGGCCTATCTCAGCATCTGGCAGCGCTAGATATTCCAGAAGTCGAGGGTACGTCTCTGCAACAGGAAATACCTCAGCTGGCGTACCGCGAGAATTGGCTTCACCAATACAGTTCATTGTAGGGGCGTTCATCATCCGCGGGGCTACTGAAGATTTACGACCTGATGCCGTTGGTGATCTATCACCAAGAATTGGAATATTTCCGGATGATGGCTCTGAATGGCTGTGTGGAGTTGTCCCACCAGTACTTGGAGCTGGGGATGGCACGGGGAACTGGGGCGGTGCATGATCCCAGCCCCTTGCTCGACAAGACGGGCAATGGAAGTTATTTGCAGAGCGGACCACATCCAATAGACATGCTGTATGGTAGGATCTACAGCACGTCTGGCAACCAATCAGACTATCAGGTAGACGGCACTCCCAGCAAACTATATTATGAGGCTTCCCAGCATCTGCGATGAGTAATTAGCAGATATCATTGTCAATCTGATATCGTGGCACACCAATCCATTCGTGATATACGCCAATTTGTTCTGGGCCTGTAAGAACAGGCTGTGTTGAAGATATTGAGCCCCATCGTATCTGATCATAATCTTCAATAGACCGGACCAATGGAGTAGATGTACCATGTTGGCTATCAACGAGAATTGACGGTGTCCGCAGCATGATGTATGGTCTTTGTTGAAGAAAAGTAGATATGACGACAGGATGTACAGGGAAAACGTGACCTGATTTCCGAGTTCCAGGCGAGAAATTCCCGTGAGATTATGTAATCACCCTTCAAGCGGGCCAAGGACGCATCTTGCATCATTCATTCTAGACTTCTTGCCCTCGAATAGCATCTTCACCTGATGTATTTTCGAAATGTGAAGTAACTCCGTGTGGTATAAAAACGCAAAGTGGAGATTCCCCAATGCCCTCACAATAATTGAGCACGAAGCCCTAGAGATCGCTATCCTGGCACGGAACCCACAATGCCTGGGGTGCCATCTAACAAGGCTTGCGAACGTTGCAAAAAGAGGCATCTCAAAGTTAGTTTCACTAAATCTGAACATGGCTTTGATGATTGATGCTAATCTGTGGCAGTGTGATGAGACTCGCCCTCATTGTCAGCGGTGCACCACCGCCGGGGTAGAATGCCCGGGATATGTTCAGACCCGCAAATTCATCGATCAAGGAGCCACAGTAAGGCGCCGTTATGCTCCATATGGGGAGCCTCATCCAAAGCCAGGCTCTGCATTCAGCTCAAGTAAAGTAGGTCAAACCGCCAGCTACCCTTCTGCCCAGACAACTTATGCTTTGTGATAGGTCCCCACAGAGCTGGTTTCAGACGCAACGCAGCCAAAAGGCTCGCAAGTAGGACCTAACGAGCAGGTGTTGCAATGGAACCAAGGTCAAGAGCAAGTTAATCCTGCTATTCCCTTCCAGATGGGGGAGACGAGGTTAGGCTCAAGAGATGACCCGATGATAGTAGAGATGTCTGGCCCCTCTAGTCGGTCAGAGGTTGCTATGGGGAGTAACCAGCAAACAAACGCGCATGCCTCAGAAAGCCCAGCTATCTCTATTCACAATTCCCTCTCTGGCTTCGAGGAAGGCAGCGTATCTACAAGAAACGCGATGTATAAGTCAATTTCACCAGCCACCGGCGGTTTCCCAGCATTTGATAACACATACGACACAATTCCACATAAGCGCCCCGATTACCAAAGAGTCATCTCCGAAAGCTCATCGCATCGAAGTGAAAGAGATGAATTCCAAGATATCTTCTCGGAACTCATGACTGGAACTGAACACGAGATCGCGTTCCTCACTCGACATTACTCGGAGGTCATAGGTCCATGGTGCGTACAACTGTCACTTCTTTTTGCACGTACAGTGTATTGATAATATAACTAGGTTGGATTTGTCGGATACTCAGAAATTCTTCACCGTCCATGCTCCTATTCGAGCCATCAACAATCTTTCCGTGAAGTACGCCATTGCAGCGCTAGCAGCAAAACACCTAGCTCGTTTGAAAGGGGTCAAGGCTTCCATTGGCGGAATGTTCACGAGCCCTGCGACTACCGAAACCTACCCAAATGCGACTCAAGTTGACTGGTTCCTCAAGGCTGCCAATTACTATTACCTGGCAGCTTCGGATTCAAATAACATAACGTCCGATGGCTATACCACTGTGTCGAGCTCGGCTATTTTGGAATCCCCGTTTGAGATACTTTGTCGATGGGTCAACTCTGGTCAGACTCAAGCGAACATGAAACCTGCGAGTGAAGATCCGAACGACGTAACAGTCATTCGAAAGACAGAGGATCTGTTGGCGACTGCTACGCTTCTTACCATGTACAGGCTTTTAGACATGCCTGGAGATGAGTGGCACATGTAAGACAGACTCGTTGGTGGTTGCTGTTTTATTACTAACACTTAGACCCCAGGCAACTTTCTCGCATCCGCCCTTTGTTTGATTCTCTTCTCAGTTTACACGTGGCAGAATCAGCCCTGTTCTCCCATGGCATTCGGGCTGCCTTTTGGAATTTCGCTCGCCAAGACTATCTCGGTTCTTACTTCACCCGCTCACCTACACACTTCGATCCAGAGAACCTGCCCCTCTGGCGGGCAGCAGGAATTTCAATCAATGGTCAGAAAGACTTTCATCTTATCCGGAACGGGTCAACTCTATCGCAGGATGACCAGGCTGCTAATGGCTTGATCTGGCTTGTTGCCAAAGTCATCAACTTCCTCAGCAGGTCCAAACAGTTACAGCTCGCGCAGTGGACCGGATCACCGGCAGCTTCACCTGAAATCCAGGGCACAACAAATGCCGCTCAACTGCCTTATCCGGACACAGATACCTGGCTCAAACTATGCTTCGAATTCCAAACGTGGTTTGAAAATCTGCCCGAAACGTTCCGCTCTTCAGTGCGGATCGAGCGCCCCAAGGATCTATCACAGGCTGCCGAAGGGAGTTACTTGCCATTCCCCGAAATATTTCATAGCTTGACAACCTGTGCTGCTGCCATGCAACATTACCATTTCGGGCGCATCGCATTATTGCTGAATCGTCCGGCAGATGTGATCAGTGCACCGTCTACGGCCTTTGACCGCTTACAAGGGTACCGGGAGGTCACGAAAGAGGTCGAGTTCCGTTCCCGTGAACTCAGCGGCATTGCATTGGGTCGCCCCCAGGGTGCAGTTCGCATATATATGGTCCCGCTTCTTGTCGCTGTCGGACAGTGTCTTGAAAATCCAGAGGAACATCAGATTATTGTTGATCTGCTACGGGGCGTCGAAGCTGATTTGGGTTGGACTACTGAATATGCCATTCGGAAACTCCAGGATTCTTGGAATCAATGATGTTAGTTGATTTATGTCTATACCATTGAGGGCCACGAACTATACTGTATTTAACCATATACCTTCTACTTAATTTCAAACATTTTTGCGGGCAAAATACACTTGTTATATACTAAAGAATATCGCCGCTCGTGCTTTATCGGAAATTATTTCCGCTGTGTTGGCTATGACTAGGGCTTGAAGAGATGATGCCATTCTTGTATCACGCATAAGTGTATGTAGCAGATACCACAACGTGTGAAAGCAGGTCCATTATAACATATATCAAAACAATAAAAATGAAAACAAAAACAGTTCCCTAATCTAGTCGTGATGAAGGCTTAACAGAAACTGAGAAGCACGAATAATGCCTCCATAAAACCACAGAGAAGCTTTTTGATGCAACCGGTTCTTAAATCCTGTATCAATAAATGCATACTTTTCTTCCCACCGTTCTGATGTGAGACTCAACCCAAGCCACGGTGAAACTAGACACGTATACCATCTTCATGTCTCAATAGACTTGGTTCCGAAAAACGTGTCGGGCACCTTTCAGCCGGATCTGGTTCTGGTCTCCGACGAGGAACGTTCAGACAGATACCTTTCAACAGGATCTGGATCACCGGAACCACAGGAAGAAACCCTGCGGCCAGCCTTCTTTCTGTCGGAAGCCAAGGTCTGCGCGAATGGCGACAGTTCTCGAATCCTAGGACCTTTCCAATAGAATATGTATATTGGAATAGTGAATATGATCGCCATGAAGCCCAAGAAGGTGGAAGCCCATTCCAGGTTGTGTGTTTTACCCATGTTCATATACACTGTATTTCGCGGTCAGGGGATATTCTGTTGCAGGATTGTGATCACTTACTGGGCATTGAGTACATCGCTGCAATACCGGCCAAGAAATCACGCGCGAATCCATTTCCTCCTGTGGCAGAGGCGGCATATGGACCATACGAGGCAATCATGTAGTCAATTGTGGCCATGTAAATGGCATACTTAATCATGGAATAAGCCATCAGTGTCGTATCAAGGGAGAGGTCCATTCTTGACTTACGTTAGCAATAGCTATCAAAGTCGAGAAGATCATGGGCGCAATCCAATGGACATGGGGTGGACCGAGACTAGTCCATGCGAATCCAAACAGGCCAATCGTCAACAGAGGGGCCGCTGTTACTAGTGAGTAATGAGACCAACCGATCAAACATGAGAATACTTACTCCAAAGTAACCAATAAAGACGAGCTTCCGGCTGAAGAGCATCGGGATCTTTCTCTCTAATCTTGCAATGCCGATAGATCCATGGAATGAACGAAAAATAGGCAAGGAAATAGCCCACCATAAGTCTGTATAATCATTAGAATTAACTCAAGTTCAAGATCGTGCGCACTCACGGAAGGAATGCAAGTCCAGTTGTAATCGTAGTAAAGTTCCATTGCTTGTATACCGGCGTATACGATTGAAGGAAAGTGAAGATGAGTGAATCGCTGAAGCCACTGAGCAGAGAGAGGCACAAGACGATAGGCTCGCGCACGAACATAACAAATGGGCGTATCCAGACCATGAAAACCCAACGGAAGGACATGCGAGTCTTCTTCAGCTCGTCACCACTCCATACCATACTCCCGTTTTTCCGTCTTCGCCTAGCTTCTCTAGTGACGAGGATGCCGCACCTGGTCTCTGGAATAAAGAAGTGCAATATTTGCACAAAGCCTCCGAGGATAAGCTGAATCCAGAAATTCCAATGCCAGTCAAGGAAGGTTGCAACGAAGCCTCCAACAACTGGGGCAATGACGGATCCTGCCACGGAGGATAGAACAATGAAGGCCACGGCATATTGTTGGCCCTCTGGCTCCCACATGTCTGCTACCATGCCGAGCGTTACGGAACCACCGGCGGAGGACACGCCGCCGAGAATGCGGCCGATAATAATGGTGCCGAAGTTGGGAGCCAGAGCACAGGGAAGTTGCCAGATATTGACGAAGAGCAAACTGAGCTGCATTATTGGCCATCGACCGAACTCTTCGCTGAAGGGCGCCCAAAACTCGCAGCCAAATGCGTAAGACACCAGGAACGCCATCTGACCAACACGTGCGGCCTGTTCTGAGATGCTGAAGTGCGCCGCGTACAGGGTGATGCTGCTGGCATAGAAACTGGCATTGAAGTTCATAGACGTTTGGACAGCAAAGATGACAGAGAGGATACCCCATTTCTTCCACCAGGAAAAGGAATATCCTAGCTTGTCATAGCACTCCCATTCTTTCAATTCTTCTCTGTCTTGTCCATCGACAACTCCATCTGCACCCTCTTTCTTTCGGCGGCTGGGCCTAGAGGCGCCCCCATGAGAATGGATATCACCGTCGCCATCATCTTGCTTCTCCACATCACCATCTGCCTGATCATGATTGGAGAAAGGATCTTCGTGGTGACTCATTGTAGTGAGGTATCTGACAAAAGCAATTCAAGGGCTCTCGGCAAAACAGCACCCAAAAGGACAAGAACCGCCATTCTGGACAGACATAAACCGGGGCCCCGGAGCCTAATTAAATGCTTTTTGGGGGTTTCCCAGAGCAATGCCAAGAGGCCATTACATCGACCCTATAGATATAACGTCGGTGTTTCCGATTGGTCCGGGTGATCAACACAGTCTGGCTCGACCAAGATTTACCAAGCTTCTTCGCGTGTTTCGTGGTGTGGAGGTGACATCCGGGGATCATGACTCGATCGATCATCATTGGGCTCATCGATCTTCTTCCCTCCACACTCTGGGGCATTGATAAGGCCCCGGCTGACAGGCCGCAATTATAATCCGACGCGGAGATGTTTGGGTCCAAATTCTTGAACCTTTTAAGGATAAGGAGATGATCGGAAAAATGGTCCGGAACGTCCTCCAGCGTGGTACTACATATTCCTAATAAGGCTAACAAGAGGGCAAGTTTGATGGCGAAGCCGGGATAAAGGCCATGAATGACTATGGAAGAAAGGGACCTTAGAATAAACCTTACCTAGACCTACCAGCTACTTTAGTAAGCTAACCAGTCTATCTGGGCACCTGGGCATTGAAAAGAGAATATCGAAAAGACTAAGCTGCGTGACCCTCCGGAATGTAGCCTTAGATCCTCCAGGCTCCGCTAAGGCGCGAAAGGGATATCAGTTCTACCTTCGAGTCCGATTTTATCGTGTTTATAGTGCTACCGCAACAATGAATTCGTGTAAGTCTCCTGTTTAGTCAATCGACTCGAGGTCGAATTGGAAGTAGCAAATCTGAAGTCACTTTATTCCTTAATACGAGACGACCAACTATCTCGGTACATATATCATGGAGATATCCCTACGAAATACTGTGGAGTCACCTCTGCGCCAAACGGGTTGCTTGCCAAAAACAGGGCACTATTATACCTATGCACCCCTATAGTCTTACCCTCTAACCGTCGTTACCCGAATCGTACGCTGGCCGAGCTTAGTCTAGGTACATATATATGTAGGTCCACTATTTACCTTTTTACTGAGGCATAGACCAATTAGAGATCAATATAACATGAGGGAAGAAAGACAATGCATTTGCCTATAACGAGGGGAAACCACGGGCAACTAGTGCTCTTCTACATCTACCTCGGAACAATTCTGTCTCGATGGTCTCTTCGGTACATGTACATGACCCAGAGCCAGAGATTGATAATACCCTATTCCCTCAAAAATATCCACCATTCGGTTAAGCTTTGTCACCGCTGCGTCCCCTGAGCTTGACAAAATATGTAGTGGACCCGTTCCGTCCCCATTGTCCATATCTGCGAGAACCATAAGTCGGACACAAGGATCAGTTGAGACAGCCTTGCGGGCGTATCGCAGACTAGTTGGTCTTTCAGATAACACAGGTCGAATGAAGACGGTCTTCCCACATACTTTACCATAATGATCATTTTTCTTTCCGGATTTTTCGGCAACATATTGGTCCAAAGAAAAACGCTTAATGTGCCTAAGCGTGAAAGCATAATCGCAATACTGGGCATGATAATATCCCCACTGTGTCTGCCACATTTGTAATGACTTCCCAGCAAATAAAGCCTTCACGCCCTCCCTAGCACGGATCTGATGTGTGTGATATCCAGCGGGAAGCGAGTCTGTAATTCTAGCTTCTAAAAATTTTCGAAAATCCGAGAACCATAGTCCCTGGATTCGGGAGTCGGGGTGTGTGCGAAGACTTTGATAAGCATCGCGTACAGCGATTGCCCATTGTCGACGAAGTCCATCGCTGTCGCGAAGCATTGCTGAGAACTCTGTGCCTGTCATCTTCACTTGATCGTAGGGTACATTATCCTCCGAGGAGTATCCTTGCCACAAGGGAAGAGCTATGTTGAGACCTAGCCCTGCCCAAGGTCTCTGGGCACCTTCGTCCTCGGGTAACCATATTTCAAGATCAGAGGGCTTTAAGGTCTGTAGAACGCAAGCTAAAAACATTTCCTGGAGATTCAAGGGTAGCTGTTCTGCGGGGCCTCGCGGACGGTCATCGAATGTAGCAAGCTTGACAAAAATAGATTCAAACCCATCCATTTTTTCAAGCAATTCCCATATTTTGTAATGTAGCGAGGGATGTCTAGCTCTTTTCGCGGGATCGTTGTGAAAGCTGATCCGTTCGGAGAATACAATACCCTGGCCGACGTAAAGATAGAACAGGGTATGTGCCTTAAGGATGTGAAGATAGATCCCAGTACCTTCGTCTCTCTCAGGACTACCTCCGATGTCGATCAATCTAGACCAAGTCAGTCTCTACTAGACTTAATATTGCTAGAGTTGATGAGCATACTCAGCTAGTCCGATTGAGGGTTTTTCGAGAGCTTCCTTTGCTGTCGGTGTCAAAGCATTATAGAGGGCATCCTCAATCCCCTGATTGGACTCTGGAAACTCCCCATAACGTTGGCATTGAGTCTCGTGAAGCCTTACTTTTCTGAGAAGGTCTTTGGCAATAAGCTGTAGGGGCGGGTTATTCAGGCGAGGGTTTGTGGCTCGGGAAGGAAACTGGAAGGCCTGGTCCGGGTAGAGCTTATCGGCAAGGAAACAGGGAATTTGGCCACCTTGAAGCTGGCGGATTTCTTCCATGACGGTCTGGGTGTATCTGCTAAGCTCATTGTGTGGATCAGCTTGGCTAGAGGCGATGTCGTTGTGATCGTTGTTTTCCTCCGTGCTATCTGAGTCGACCTCTTCCAACACAATCTCTCGAATGCTGCATGTGTAGGGACATGTGCGGCATATGACCTTCAAGCCCTCCGGAAACAGGCTCACCTCAGTTGGGTTGTTTCGGTCCATGTCGGCTTTAGCAATAGCTAGGAGATTACCGCAGTTTGGGCAGACTGAGAAAATCAGTACATATCTTCAAACCAGTATTGGGAGGTACAAACAACACGGATCCTGAGGGACCCTAAAGCCTGGGCTCATTGTAAAATTTTGAGCTTCCTGTGTGGTGTCGGAAGAGCGAATACCGTATACGCTCGCCTTTATGGCTAAGCGTGGGTCATCCCGGGGTCGATTAGATACTGATGACTGTCTGTAGGGAAGAAGGATGAAGGTAGAAGGAGAAAGGAACAAGCTATCTATCTGGAGATGAGGTCCCAAGCCACAAACAAAGCGTCCAATCCTTGCTGCTGGGCGATCCTCCAAGGCATCTATCCACAAACACCGAGAACTATGTTGGTAATGAATGTGTCGGATTCCTAGTTTATTCTTAGCTTCTACAACTCTCCGATCAATCTCACACTCCACAGTGCATCTTGACGTCAACTTAGACCTCTTCTAACAGAATGAATCAATGATTATGATTATTCTCGCAGCACAACCTCCTGCTTACGGTACTATCAACACAATCTCAAGAGCTAACAATCTCAAGAACTAGCCCGAAAAGCAAGTTTCATGTCATTCCGAGTCACCGCATGTGATCCATGATTTACGCGCTCCAGCCTTCTTAGATTGGTTAATAGCCTCACTGTTTCACTGTCGACTCTATTTGCAACATGTCATGTCTTAACTGTTTCAAAGGCCATGTCCATCAAAATACTCTGTCACAACCCAACCCCAGATTTAGTCCCGTATAATCATTGCATGGTCCTCTTTGATCGGGTACTCCAATAGCATCACCTCGGCATTTCTTGACATCAGGACAAGATCACAAATCTTGAAGATATTTTTTAAAGTAAAGTATAAAAATTAAAAACTAAAATGCTCACACTCGGAGTCGAACCGAGGATCTCATGATTACTAGTCATGCGCTTTACCACTAAGCCATGCGAGCTGCTGATGAATGCCTGCCACATCTTCGCCTACATACGCGAGACAGGAACGAGCCTTGAGGTCGGATTCTCACAATTAAGCCCCTGACCACCTTTTTCGCCTTCGAACCCATTTTTACTGCTCTACCCTATGCGAGCACGGCCAAGTAGGATGATGACCTCTTCGGTTATTTCCTCTACCTGATTGATCAATGGCAGAGGCCGCATACGCGGTCGACAATTGTCTAGATATCTAGAATAATTATAAATACGTCGAACGCCGACTTGTGCTTAGTAGGACACCCACGGTCAACTTCGGAATGCTCTACCTAGGCAGTATCCCCGGGGCCCTAGTTTTTTACCTATAGTGAAGGCACCTACTCCGTACTCCGACGTACTACCGTAATAATATCGACCTATTACGGAGTGGGAAAATAATAGTAACATGCATGGTTTTGACCTGCTCCTACCTACTCCCCAAAAGCTTTGGAGGGGAGGTTAATGGGGAAAATGAAAAAAAAAAAAAAAAAAAAAGATAAGCTCACACGCGGAGTCGAACCACGGATCTCATGATTACAAGTCATGCGCTTTACCACTAAGCCATGCGAGCTGGTTCTTGTTGAAACCCGAAGTACTCAGCTACATATGTATATACCGGTAGCACTAAACAAGAAAATTAGAAAAAGACCGCCAATTTATGTCAAAAAAATTTTGAAATAGCTAAAGCAAAAATTGCTCACACTCGGAGTCGAACCGAGGATCTCATGATTACTAGTCATGCGCTTTACCACTAAGCCATGCGAGCTGTTGATGGAAGCCTCGCACTCCCATCTTTACATACATAGATCTCTCGCCCGAATAAGCTTTTTTTGGGGTCGGATTCTAAGGTTTCACGCTATCAAAGGTACTTTCCGGTTCACGAATTAGCCTCCGACCGCATTTTCATGTCGCCTTTGCGCCCAATTTCTCTACTGTTCTTCCCCATGTGAGCTTGGTCAACTAGGATGACGACCGCTTCATTTATTTTTTGCTTGGTTACTCAATGCCAGAGGTCGCATATGCGGTCGACAAATACTTGGCGAAATAATTATCTAGACATGTTTGAACGCCGATTTGAGTGCTTAATGGGACTCCATGGAATGGTGTAGGCAGTATTCCCTGGGCCCTAGTTTTCGTTTATGTGGAAAACGCTTACCTATATACCATCGTAATAACATTTGTACACCTATTACAGAGTAGGAAGACAATAGCAACATGCATGATTTTGACTGGGGGCAACTCCCTTAGGAGTTCGGCGCAGCCTTAAAGGGGCTTTTACGAGCCGGGTCTTGCAATGAAAGAGTACTTAATTTGAAATACAGATGGGGAGACAAGAGAGGCAAGATCTGGATTGGCTCTGAGAGAACTAACATAAACCACCAACGATATATGCAAAAAAAGAATGCAAACTACTCCTCTATCTGGTAGACAGGAGTTGATTTCGCTGAACTCATGTTTTTGGCATGGTTATTTATCCACTCAGGTTTGAATGATCTCATACTCGAGCCATACTCGAGCCTAGTAATCGTGACACCGCCTTCACTAACACCTACCCGGTGTTGGTGGGCTTCGCAAGATTACATGTCAAAAATATTTGAAATAAAGGCGAAAAAAATTGCTCACACTCGGAGTCGAACCGAGGATCTCATGATTACTAGTCATGCGCTTTACCACTAAGCCATGCGAGCTTTTTGATGAAGGGCTGGCACATATTTGACTATATGAGGCTAAACAGAATAAAAGGGTTCAAAAATAAGGAAAAACACAGTAAGAGACCCAGCATCTCTTGATTACAAGTAATAAGTTTTGCCACGCGAGCTACATTTATTGAAAATTCTGTTCTTAGCACAGAAACCACAGTGGGACCCCCGAAATATTGGGCTAAACCTTTGTATCCAGATATCTTCCAATTTCTGCCAGTTAAAGCCAATTTGATAGCACGTGATCTGGTGGGGTATGTTATAGACAGGCGGTGCACAGGGCGGTATATCACCACTCGGCTCTCCAATGTTATATACAGGAATTAAAGGTCGCGTCCCGTTAAGTGGACGGGCAAAAACCTCAGTCACCGAGAACCGTGGACACCAGACTAAGCCATGCGAACGTTGTTTTTGGAATAGCAGGATGCTTAAAACAAAATGCAAAAATAAAAATGATTTGCTCACACCCGGGATTGAACCGGGGATCTCATGATTACGAGTCATGCGCTTTACCACTGAGCCATGCGAGCATATATCGCACAGTTTGTCGGTTCTTGGATTTCTAAGGAGGACACCATAAATGGAGCATAAACTCACTATATAAACCAGGGGCCTTATTTACATCTACAACAGATTGCAGAGCAGTTGAAACGCCTCAAATAAAACGTATTAATAGCCATCAGCTTCCCTTCCGACGGCACGAGACCGCTTTGATTGCCGAGAGGCGAGAACCCAAGTTAGTTAAAATAGTGTGTTAAACTATATATATATCCATAGACACGTCGTTTCTGATTCCTGAATGTATATGGTTGTGTTTACATTCAGACTAAAATATATGTGTTAGCACTCGCACTGTCGCTATAGAATCCTACCTACACTACAGATGTAAGCACCAAAGAAGTGCAGGGTCTCTAAGTTCATCACCTCGTCGGTAGAAGAGAATAAGTTTGTCATGCCAACCAACTTGAACATGTCGTTGATAGCAGTGTGGTGTTCTGCACCATCCCATTCTACTTGTATGGCAAGAGGTTCCGGGGATGGGCGGCCAAATCTTCAGTCCATAAGATGCAATAGCTGGACGAAAGGAACCAAGATATGCAATGTGGAATGAGACACAGTTCAGAGAAGTAATATCTTAAATGGCATTTCGTGCTGTTGTAGCTGGTATCATCATGGAAATAGAATGCAACGCCCGCGTTAAAAACAATCAATCCTCATCCTCTTCGGGGTCATAGAGATCAAGGTCCAGCATCGCCTTGGGCTTTGGTTTTGGTGCTAGTGCTACGGCATGCGCCCGCGGCATTCCAGCGGCTGATGACCCGGCCTGAGCCGCAGCCCTTGCAGCCTCGTCTGCCTGCTTTGTGCTTTCCGCTGGTTCCACCGCTGCTGGCGGTTCTGCGGCCCCAAGACCCTCAGATTCGCGTAATAACCGCTCAACCTCCTTTTCGGGATCGTCACCAGCAGAAAGCTGGATTTGACCCATCAATCCCATCCGTATCCGTTCCTCCATCGGGTAGGGCAGCATGTAGACCTGGCGCGTAACGTTCGCGGAATCGTCCAACCACTGCGTTGCGTTTTTGGTGACAGATGCTACTGGCTCGGCGCCCTCATCTGTTGGTTGTTCTCCGTTCATTCCCGTCATCGTCACATCTTTGTCGGCGAGGGGTTTTCCTTGTTCTTGCCGTTTCACAACGCCTGTTGCGGCGTCGGCTGCTGCTTCGTGGTTGTATTTGCTGATGCGACGTGCGAAATCCAAGAGTAACTTGTAGTCAATCTCCTTGATTCCCCGTAGCAATGAGTTCTTTCCCCCGAGATCGTCATCGGAGTCAGAATCGAAATCGCTGTCGCTGTCGCCGTTGTCCCCACAAGCTGTGCGGACCTCTTTCTCGAAGCCTTCAATGTCCCCCACGATGCCCTTGACTCGGTCCTCCAATTGCTGCACCTCGTTTCGCAGCCGTAGGATCTTTGCATGGTTTTCTTGGTGCTGTCGAAGGGTTTCAATGGCGGAGGTTAGCGCATCGTCTGAATCGAGCAGGGCGACAGCTGCCGCGGGGGCTCCTGCAGCAGTGGGAGAGGTTGTGAGGCTAGTCAGAAGAGCATTGAGTTTAGATTCGACATCAGTCAGGGCCGACTGGACAAGTGCGTTCATTGTTGGGTTGTGTTCTTGGGAGAGCGACAGCTCGCGCGTGGAAACGGGCCGAGCTTCGACGACAGGTCACGTGTGTGGTACCATATATGAATAAGTGCGACAATTGCAATAATTACCCGAGTTTCTGATTTTCTAGGTTTTGAAGTCTATGTACGGAGCCCTGTATTGCACAGTTAACTAAGTCTCGCCTTTGTCCTTACTGGCGGACCGAGTGGGGGAGAGCCCGGGTATATAACGATCGCCCGGCCACTTTGAAAACCCCCGGGTTTTGCTCAACTTCTAATCTGTCTGACTGAAAATGACCGAGTCAAGTTTGTCCTCCATTCAAGTGGACTTGAGTCCAAATGTGACCATTCAGCCCCCTCTTTCTCGCTGTGGACACGGTCCAGGACTGATTCTCATTCGACCTCTTTGTTATGCGACATGTCAGCAGCAAAACAAGACGCTTGATCCAGAACCCCTCAAAAAATGGGCAGAGGAAAGCTTTATCGTGGCGCAGATTACCTTGGATGAGAAGTCTGCCATTGATATATCATCTCTACGAGAGCTTCTTCAAGAAGCTGAGCGTGGCTTAACAGAGAGGCTAGAGTGCGACACGGAGAAGGTTGGATTGATAGGTACTGAAGTGTCGACCCAGTTATTCAATTAATCTCTACTGACCTTAACTCAGTGTACGGATCAAAGAAAGATTATGCTCCCCAGTTCGAGGACAGTCTGCAAGGTGCACTAGTTCAAGGCACAGCTCTGATTGCCGCAGTATTTTTCGATTCTTGGAACATTCCATTCTTCCAGTCCACCCTTTTCCAGCTGTCTAGTCCAATGGAAGGTGAGAAGAAGGAAGGGGAAGGAAAAACCACACACATATACTCCGACGTACCCGCTCCCAGCTTCATGATCCCCGGCCATCCGGATTTCAAGATATCGACCGCAGGAGTAGCTCACACGCGGAGTGTCGGATTTGTTAAAAAGCACGTGGGCGGCCCATTTTTTGACCTTGAGAAGATCTGGGACGAGCACACCTATTATGAATTTGAAGTACGCTCGGTGGAAAAGACAATGGCGACGATGGTCTCGGAGCCTTACGTGAACCATGTGCCGACTCTAACAGGAGGCATTGGACGGGCTCGTTTAAGTCACTTTTATCTCAATCACTTCATCTTCAACAACCCCGATGATACAGCCTTGGAGCTTATTAGTCGGACAGTCGGTACCGACCGTATTGTGGACGAGTTCATATTTGTCTTCACTCATGTGAAGGAGATA
Source organism: Penicillium rubens (assembly GCF_028828025.1). NCBI lineage: Eukaryota > Fungi > Ascomycota > Eurotiomycetes > Eurotiales > Aspergillaceae > Penicillium > Penicillium rubens. Next base: position 9,729,081 of record NW_026890600.1, read on the forward strand.
GACTGGATGTGAGTGTTTCCCTGTGATTAAATCGAGCAATCAACTAACATCTTCACTCTTAGGATCCCCGGAATTCCTCCTACGGGCAAGCACGTTCGCGTTCCATTTACATCTGTAGTCAACATACGCGGAGATCGCTTATTCCATGAACACATTGCATGGGACCAAGCAACAGTACTGGTGCAGCTGGGTCTATTACCCGAGTACCTGCCTTTCCCATATGCACTGCCCGACGGATCTGTGCCAGCACATGGAAAACGGTTCGAGTACCGTGTGCCAGCAGCGGGCACCGAGAGTGCTGCGAAACTCCAGAATGAGCATGAAGTGCCTTCTAACCAGATGTTCGAGTATAAGATCCGTGAGGTCGATGGCTGAGGGATTAATCCAACTGCGAAATAAACGAAGCAAACCAGAAGGTTCTAGGCAACAATGCATAATCGGAATCTCCGTCTGAATGTTGTTCTCGGAGTACCCCGCAAGTCTGTGCTCAACAATTCCCTTCTGTGCCTTGTAGATACGGAGTTCAACCCCAGATTTAGTATAGCGTTGATGGATTGAAAGACGAATTCTGGGGAATCTCATCTCTTATTGGTTTGTTATAAGCGATGTCACGCTTTGACATCATCACGCATATCGCAGAAAAGGAACGCTGACTTGATTTCCCACATGGCTAAGCTTGGCTTACACTGATTGGCAGGGAAGTTTACTAGTTTACTAGTATACACCTCTGGTTGTCCGGTGGATCATATACTCCACCTAAGTATCCGTAGACCTCCGGGTTCCCGGCATTAATATAAACACAGAAGATCGAAACGACCTATCCTCCCCACGTTTTTATTTTGCTGTTCTGGGGTCAAGATGGTCACCGTGTTACTGCTGACGCTGGCTTCAGCGTGTCTGGCCTCCAAATTACCTGTGGTTGATCTGGGATATGAGATACACCAAGCAATTTCATTCAATGTCAGCTAAGTTCTTTTCATATTCGGTGTCTGAATTTATTATCTAACACTCGGAATAGAGCTCCCATGGCCTCTATAATTTCAGCAATATCCGCTATGCGGCACCTCCAGTTGGTGACCTGAGATTCCAGGCCCCTATACTCCCAAAAGAAAACAGAGAACACATCCAGAACGGCTCCGTGGGAAAGATATGCCCACAGGCAGCCCCATTGTGGTCGACAAATGTTCAACCGGCCTTCCTCTTGAGCTACTTCTATAACCAGTCCTTCTCTCAATCCACCAACATCTCTTCTTATGGGTACAAGGCGGCGGAGCAAGACCCACGCACCACTGAGGACTGTCTATTCCTTGACGTTGTTGTCCCCAAAGACATCTTCGAGCGTACAAAGAATAAAACGGCGACATCTCGAAAGAACTTGGCACCGGTGCTGGTGTGGATCTATGGCGGAGGGTATGTGGGAGGAGACAAAAGTAGCTCGAACCCAACTGGGTTGATTCAGCGAAGCAGGCTGGGAAATAATGATGGGATTGTCTACGTCGCCTTAAATTATCGAGTAAGTTAGAATATCTTTAGGATGGTGCCATGAGAATGCTAATTCCTCTCAAGCTGGGCGCATTTGGCTGGCTTGGTGGTGACAGTATCACAGCCAATGGCACCGCCAACGCAGCACTCCACGACCAACGGTTTGCTCTTGACTGGGTATATAAGAATATTCACCTTTTCGGTGGAGATGCAACCCGGGTCACAGTTATGGGAGAGTCTGCCGGAGCAGGATCGATCCTTCATCAGATCACCGCCTATGGAGGCACACGGGGTGCTGCACCCTTCAAGCAAGCGATCTTGCAGAGCCCGGGCTGGGTCCCCGTCATTGGCGAAGAGCAACAAGAAGACACCCTGCAGCAGTTTTTAGGGATTCTCAATGTTAGCACGATTGAACAAGCCCGGAAATTGCCATCGGACAAATTGATCGCCGCCAATGCATACCAGGTCGCGACCAAATCTCAGTGGGGACAATTCACCTACGGGCCCGTAGTGGACGGCAGCTTCGTGCCCGCTCTACCGGGCCAACTTCTGCTTCGAGGCGACTTTGACCACAACTTGAACATCATGGTTGGCCATAACGCGAACGAAGGGTTGGTCTTTACTTCGCCCGACAGCGTTAACAGCACCGGTCTGGAAACTCAAATGAAGACCTTGTCACCGAATATTCCGGCCAATGTGTCTGACTTTGTCTTGGATGTCCTCTACCCACCGGTCTACAACGGCTCCTATGGATACACCGACTCGGTCGCGCGCACGGCGCTCGTCATCTCCGATCTCATCTTCCAGTGCAATACCGATTATATCAATCGTGCTTTCTACAACGAGACCTATGCGTATAAGTTCAGCATACCACCCGCGCTACATGGACAGGATGTCTCGTACACTTTTTACAATAACGGGAGTGGCTCTTCGCCCTCGGGGGTCGCCAACGTGACCGTGGCGCTGGCCATGCAGGACTATTTCACCAGCTTTGTCCAGCATGGTGTGCCGAAATCTCCACTGGCACCGGTTTTCAGAGAACATGGTCAGCATGCACGGCTCATGAACATTGGCAATCACACTATCCAGCCGACGCGAGACCTGACCAATAACCCACGCTGTCGGTTCTGGCAAAATGCGCCCTATTATAAGGAAACTTGAGCCTATATTATGTTATAGGTACGGTGTACATATGATGTCTAGTAAATATATGGGCAGGGTTTAAAGTGTCCGAGACAATTAAATGAGAATGACGAGATATCCTTCGCATGCTACGCCATCCACGTGTTACATAGACGAGGCCGATTGGACTAGGAATAAATAAATGGTAGTTATACGTAGATAACTCTTCAGCATGAGTCAGATGTTTCATTCCGAGACAAAGGGCCTTAAAGTTTGAGGGAATTTGGCATTGTACTCGTATTTCCAACCGCTTATTTCGACTAAAGCCTGGGGGTTTCTTGTTTTGCCAAGATTTTCGAAGTCCCCGATGTTTTCTATCCTATCACATCCACGGATGTCCACGCTAATAATTCCCCGTCGGCAGCGGTTAGGGGCCAACGTGGATTTTCAGGGTCCAGTACGAGGTACATACGGAGGAAGGGACTTTCAATCTTTATGGGACGATCACATCTACGACTTTTTGATCATTTTCTCACTTACCACATTGGGGGTTCGCACTCTTGCCTCGAATCATGTCGATCTAATAGCCAGAGGCGGTTCGGCGTCCGCGCACCCCGAAATCCCACGTTTTGACGGGAACCTTGGAAGTCAGTTTCGAAGGATTACGCTAGAGCGAAGACCGTTAGACAATTGTAGGGAACTGGTACTCCGTAAGAATGGAGTATATACCTAGGCAGCAGGAAACTGAACAATGCCGGATCCGTTCAGATCGGCACTGTTCTAATATGTACTCCGTACTAAATACTAATAGATACGTGCTCTCAAGGGTTACGAGTCTGCAAGTCTCAAAAAAGAAGAAGAAAAAGAAGAAAAAGAAAGAGAAAAGAAGTTTGAGACATGAAAATTTCAGATGAGGCTCTCAATAATGAAAAGTCGAGTCAAATATACTAAGAATAGCCCCCGAAGAGCCACTAAAAGCGAGTGAAACATGTTCGGTGGATAAAAACCAACGCTAAGCTTTCCCGTCTTATACTATGTACTATTACTGCTACTATTAGTACTATTAGTGCTTATTAGTATTACCTAGTATACCTGGGTAGAATATGTATTATAAGGGTAGAAAAACCCCAGAACCCTGAAAGGTTAAATATCTTCTCTCTCTCTCTCTCTCTTTTTCCTTTGTTCTTTCTACAGTTCACCCTCTTTCTATTTCTATCCTTTACTTCACAATACCCCCACTACCTAGGTAGTTATGTTGCTATGGACAATCCTCTGCCTAGGCAGTGCTGTCGCTTCTTCCATCCCCAACCCTCATAGACTCCGACTCCCTTTCGTTCCTTCTTCCCACAACCTCGAAGATGGCGTTAGATCAAGAATCGTGGGTGATACCTATTTTATCAGTTACTCGCCACACTAACATAGTACAGTCTATAAGTTTATCCATCCAGAATGGAAGCCTGTACGCCAATGAACACCAAGTCTATCCTCCATCAGAGATAATGCAGCTGCACGCGCCCCTCTATGAATTCAACCCCAGTGACAAGACTGTGGAATTATCCTACACGCTCGAGACTCAAACACTCCCCACAGACGAAATGGAATCCACGGCGGATATGATCCGCGTGCGAGTCGAGTGGTTCGATCTGCAGGGAAACCTCGTGTCACCGGACGCAGTAGTCGTCGACCTTCTCGCCTTCCAAAATGAAAAGTACGAGATGACTCGCATCCGTGTCGAACCAGCTCATGGCAGTGATCAGGGAGATCATGTATCTCAGAAGAGCCAGACGTGGGTGATGAATTACTGGAGGACACGGTTCGGTTCCATTTTCGACAAGCCCAAGATCAAGTCCAAGACCACGGCGCCAGCCCGCGATTCAGCCCCGCTTACGGAATCTTCTGCTCAAAACCGTGCTATCAGGGTCATCAGCAGTAAAGCCACAACCGACTCTGGATCGGAGACTCGTTTCTTTTCCTTCTGGGCCACCCCGGCTCACCTCCACCACCACCCTGAACATCGTCGTCCTCACCACAACAGCCATCACAAGAACTCCTTTATGCGAATCATCCGCCCCATCATTCTTCCTGCTTTGCTGGGTACTGCCGCTGGGCTGGTGGCCTGCTTGGTCGGGTTCTTCATCGGAGAGCTGCTGATGTCCTTGGGAGTACGTCTTGGATGGCAAAAGGTACTAGGCGATAGGTCACGGATTATCTCAGTGGAAGAAGGCACGGTTTCTGAAAAGACCCCCATGGTGCCGCATGTTTATGTGACAGACACTACCCAGTCAAATGTATGACTCGGTCTGGACTGTATGGGCGATATGGGCGGCATCTGATTTTCGGTTTCTGTCACGGCGTTTTCTTGCATTAACATACCCTCATACCACGTTTTTCTTTTCTTTTACCTTGTATATATCTCTTCTTACCGATCTGTATCTATGACTCTATCACAATACGCCTGGAAATGAGCATTTTCTGGGATGAAATATGCCCAATATCGACTGGCCCAAGATAGTGCCATATTTTGCCCGAGTCTACAACATACAAGGCCGGCTGGCCCAATGGCAAGGCGCTTGACTACGAATCAAGAGATTGCAGGTTCGATCCCTGCGTCGGTCACTAAATTTTTGCTTCTGTCTGCTTTTCCAGATAAAATTTTTGTTCGACTCCACCGGACCCATCCCGAGCCGATTCGGCATCGCCGGCATCGCCGAGGGTGGAGGGTGTATGGTTGGATGTTAGGCATCGGTATTTTTTTTCGCATTGCCACTTGGGAAGTCTGATGGACTTGGTAATAGGCTTCAATTTGCGGAGTATATCCTTCCAATTTCGTAGAGGGGGATTGATATTGAGATTTTGCTCTATTCAAAATTTTATTGATACAGGCCGATCCACTTTCGACATTTCACGGCGACGAATATAAAATATTGAATCATAAGCATCAGCACTTGCGACCGAACCACATCTTCTCCCCATTCAAAGCGGGTTCCACATCCATGCCCATTGCCGTGGCAATTCCATTGGAACCCACTATGAATTCAGTTGCGTAGTAACCAGAGAGAGATCCGATTTTCCTGGGCTGGTAGTGATGCGCCACAAAGAACTCCCCGCTTGCATGGGCGAGAGTGATAAGGGAAGGTACAGCACGGTCCAGTAGGTCTGCAACCAAACATCCGTTTCTGAGGGATAGAGTGATAGAACTGTACGCGGGATGCTCATATCTCCCCGCATATTGGCTTAACTGTAGAGCATGAGGAATAGCAGGATCGGGCAGAGACGGATAAAGCCGTTTGATGGCTTCTTCCATACACTCCGACCTGGCCTTCATCCTCCTGTTTTCTGGTTCGGTCGCCTGGCCCACTGAGTGTGGGATCCCTGGTCCACCGGTAAACTGATCCAGAAGGTGCATGTAAACCTCCACCTGCGCATTCCGGGCATTGGCCGTGTTACCCATCATAGCAAAGCCAAAGCCGTTGCTCGGTACGAAGCCCACCATAATGCCGAATCCGGCGAAACTCCCACTGTGCCAGTACAATGGCTTGCCGCGGTAACTACTCACAAACCACCCCAGAGCATAGAGATGACATGGGACCGGAGGAGGTCCCACAAGCTCCTCCCAATCTGTGATGACCGTGCGTGGCTTCAGCAGTTCTATGTGGCCTTGTGGAGAGATGGGACCCTTTTGATAGATTATCGCGCGTAGCCACTTGGTGTACTCGAGTACGCTGCTCACCATAGCGCCGGCTCCAGTGATAGCGGCGTCATTCATGTACGGTTCTGCGATGTAAGTTTCGGTGTCCGCGTCCCAGGTGTAGCCCTGCACGAGCCGGGGACGAAGAGATGGGTCCTCCGCGACACCTGTCACGGAGAAATACGTGTCGTTCATCCCTAATGGATCCCAAATGCGTTTCTTGAGAGTCTCGCCGAGAGTTCTGCCTTCGATTTGTTCCAATGCATGAGATACAGCAATATACATGTTGTTGTTGTAAGAGAAGATAGTGCGGGGAGCGTAGGCTATAGGAAGATGTCGCAAATTTCGAACTGCTTCACGTAGGGATCTCTGGGGATGCGCTAAACTTAAACAAGCGTCGTGAGTTGATAGCCCTGAACGGTGCGATAGAGCATCTTCTATGGTAGTATGCATTGTGTTGTAGTCTTTCCCCAGCACGAAATCATCTCTCAGTATGGATGCCATTGGTGTGTCCCAGCGAAGGGGGGATTCGGTATTCCTGCTATCGTCGATGGCGAGAGACATGGCCGCTGCGGTGAATGCTTTGGTGGTGCTACAGGTAGAGAAAAGGGAATCGGTGGTCATCCTGCGATCAGGAAACTGAGCGAATCCGTACGCCTGAAATGTAGTTTAGTGATCTGCACTCTATACTCATCGAGTGAATCATCCATGGATGTCTCCATACCTTTGACCAGGTGCTGGAGCCATGAACCACTGCCATGGATAGTCCGGGGACTTTCCATTTATCCATCTGCTGCTGTACCAAGGCATCGAATTCCAAGGTCAACGGTAAGTTTGAACTTCTGAGAACCATTTTGGTAAGCAAAACTGGGTTACCAGTAATAATTGGAACTTTCTAGGTTGCCCTGGAGGTTTGTATAGAAGGAGCGTTTTTGTAGCGGGGAAGTCGAGATAAGCACCTCGTGGTCGAGGCAGTAGTGCTGGACTCAAATGTAACGTCAATATCATTAGTGCATTAGTGATTTAGTACATTAGTACCGGTTGGGCTTAGCCTATAGTGTAGAGATAAGAGACCGTTGTCAACACGGTACTCCGTATGACAAAACCTCAGCCTTGAGGACATAGGAAGTTAGGGATAGCGGTGTCTGAATTTGCCAAGGGAAGGGTGAATCTATGCAGGTTCCCAGGTATGATATCTGCACGAATAGGAGCTTCAATTGATGCAGGCTTTGACAACAGCGGGAACATGCCGGTGAGTACAGAGTACTCCATACATACAGCTGCATTTACTAGACATATGCTCAGCGTGCTTGGCGCATAATGTTGGATTATGTCAAAATGTCAACAAAATGTGCCAGGAAATAGGACTGACTCTGTACCCTGTACTCCGTACGTACTGATCAGGGGCTCCACAATTTCACGTGATGTCAAGCCTATAAAATGTTTCCTAGGAGGATTAGTGTATGTATGTGTACTCCGTATGTTGTAGAGTATTGTAGTGTCTCGCATTCAATTGGTGAATATTTGATTTCGATCTACGAAAGATTTGAATAGTCTAATGAAAAGGAAAAATAAGGAAAAAAGCCAAAAAAGGAAGGAGAAGATGCAAATCCGAATGATTCCAATTTTAATACGGAGTACTCCGTACATATGTTGTACATAGTAAATGTTATGTATCTCAAATCTCTCTAATCCCTTTCCAGGGGTTCTCCTAGACAAGCCTTGATCAGCAGACGGGACAGAGTACTTCACTACTCGGTACATAGACACAGAGACACAGCTTTGGAATAGTCCTTTGATAATAATAACCTTGGGAATAATAGACAGTACCTACCTAGGTAGGTAGGTATGTAATAGTAATAGTAATAGTAATAATACCTAACTGATGAGTGTGGCGCTGTTCAGCCACAGTGGCAAAGAGCTGAGTTTCCCAAATTTCAATAGTGCGATCGGGAGGTCCGGCGATTCGACAATTCAGATTTACTGAGGTACTCCCGGTCCCCCGATTCGGATCGATCCCCACCCGTTTCGACCTCTCAACATTGTTCAGATCGGCTGAAAAGGAACGGAAAACCTTGGGAACCCCATGAACTGCCCCCATGAACCACCCATGAGCCACCATGAGCCACCATGAACCACCTATCAATCCTTGGTTACCCCTGCAGCCACACGGAGTTCTCCATCGGCAAGATGGGAGAGGGCTCCAATAATGGAGAACATCGTGGAAAAAGCCAAAATCTGAAATCTGAAATCCAATTCATTAAGTGGAGTAAGACCCCCTTGGCGATTGGATGAACCTATGAGATCGGCATCAAGAAGGGGTGCGAGCGATCTCCAAGACGATCCTCCCCCATTTCAGTGAGCAGATCCAGGATTTGGATACCGTGATGACTTCATATGGGTCAGGCAATGGATTTTCTCTCGCTCCTATAGCCACGTTGGGTAGCAGGACAGTCCCAACTGGCCCTGCGAGGGCAATCCACACCTTCATGATGATTGGGCTGTACCGTCCGCATCGTCCACTTTCTTCCTCTTTTGTCCACTATGGAGACTCAAATTTATATGTTGTAGTCTGGGGCAGGTGGCTGGTGTGTTGTGATGCAGAGTTTGTTTTTCTTTTTGGTTTCTAAGGGCTCTCTTTATAAAAAGACCCCCCCCCCCCCATATATTTCTTCCAGTTTCCACTTTGCCAATTCTTCTTTCTGCAACACTCACATACTATCCTCAATCCCCTTTCCCCCTAATCTCTAATCATGAAGTCCTTCACCCCCGTTGCTCTGGCCTTGATGGCCGCCTCTGGCGCCATGGCCGCTGACCCTTCTGCCTCTGAGTGCGCTGTGAGTTCGAGTTACTCCCTGTTGGATCATGCTCAATGCTAATCTCATCCCGTGTTACCAGTCCATGTGTCTCTCCAACATGAGCAACCAGGCTGCCGACTTGGGTTGCAAGGCTGGTGACCTCGCCTGTCTCTGCAAGAGCGACAACTACAAGTTCGGTATCCGTGACTGCACCAAGGAGGCCTGCCCCAACGACGACGCCGAGAAGGTTCTCGCCATGGCCGTCGCCAAGTGCCCTGGTATGTGACTACCATGGATCATATCCATAACACTTGATACGGTAAACTAACATTATATCGCAGGTGGTGTTGCTGGCTCTGACGCCGACTCCGACTCTAGCTCCAGCTCTGCCTCCGGCTCCGGTGCTGGTGCCTCCACCACTGGCTCTGATGCCAGCGCTACTGGCACTGATGCCTCTGGCTCCAAGACTGCCACCGGCTCTGACGCTTCTGGCTCCAAGACTGCCTCTGGCTCTGGCGCCTCTGGCTCCGTCACCGGCTCTGCTTCCACCACTGGCTCCGTTTCCACCGTCACCGTAAGACACACTTCATCTTCTCCTTCAGGATCACGCTGACCATATCTCTAGAGCACTGACGCCTCCGGTTCCATGGTGACCCGCACTAGCACCGGCGCCTCTTCCACCTCCACTGGCTCCGGCAGTGGCTCTGAGTCTGACTCCGAGTCTGGCAGCGAGTCTGGCAGCGGCTCAGCCACCGAGTCTGGCTCCGGCTCCGGTTCTGATAGCTCTGCTTCCGGCTCTGCTTCTCCCTCCGCCAGCGAGGGTGCCGCTGCCCCCATGGCCACTGTTGGCGGTGGTGCTATGGGTGTCCTCGGCATGCTCGCCATCCTCGCCCTGTAAATTTCTCACATGTGAAGGCTTAGAGGCCGCTCTCATGTATCCCTCTATCAATTTATGGGCTACGATTCATGTGTCGCCGTCTGGCTTGTATAGGTACAATATGGAACGCGTTCATGGGTACAATCATGTTTTGTCTTCTTTTTACTCTACGGAGCTGTTAATTTAATGTCGAGCTTAATGAATGAAATCTATCTTATGGCATTTATCCTTCTATACTCCGTACTGAGGCGTTGAACAGACATTCAAACAGGAAACCAAACCCTGTTGTTTAAACCCAAATTGCCTGGATTTTAGTACTCCCATAACTAACGTATGTCTAACATATGTAGTTATGAGAGCTGACATGGGCGTAGCTAAGGTATCCATAATACTAATTACTATCGTTAGCGTCGCACTGATGAAGGCATGTGGATTTCCATGTGATCGCGACCGGTGTTCGGTGCACATATTACACATGTAGATCTCACCTATATTTCCAAGTACCTACACATATGTTGTAGTTATGCAATATAGGTAATATATATCTGCACTGCATCCATACATTTTAGTTTTAGGAATATAGGGAGATGCAGCAATAAAACCTAGTCCTAACGCGGCCATCCTTTATCCCGCGGGGGAAACGTGGAGAAGTTGAGCTTTCCCGTTCACCCGGACCAACGCACTCGGAGGCCCCCGACGTTATATAAGAAGAGCATACCTACCTAAGTGAGTCAATTCCTATAAAAAGATCAAACCATCCCCAAAGTCCCATACAAAATTTGGTGTCACAGTACTGTAGACTCCCTTTCTACGTGCTATCTACGGGAAGTCTATTTTTCCGTTGCCGAGCCGAGGCACACCTTCGTCCGGGGAAGACCAGTCGGCTTCGGTTTGTCGGTGTCCCAATCATTAGATCTCCGGTCTTTTTTTTTTTCTTCGCTTATTGCACTATTAATTACCTCTACATCTTACGCTTAGCTCCTGTCCTGTCTTCTCCTTCCTCTTCCTCTTCTTTTTCTCTTCCTCCATCTCCATCCCTACCTCTTCCCCGCTCCGACCCGCCCGCAATGTCCACCTCTACCACCCCCACGCAAGAGCTGAAAGACGAGCTCAAGGTCGTCGAGACCAAGGCTGTCAACCAGACAATTGTACAGCTGCGCTCTCTCGCAGCTGGTGCCGCTGGTGGTCTCTGCGCTGTGATTGTCGGACACCCGTTTGATCTGGTGAAGGTGCGCCTGCAGACGGCCGAGAAGGGCATTTACTCGGGTGCCATGGATGTGGTCAGGAAGACAGTTGCCCGTGAAGGATTGGCCCGAGTATGATTATCACGAGCACGTCGAATATGTCGCGACCGAACTGACAACGGTGTCGTAGGGCTTGTATGCCGGTGTCTCCGCACCGCTTGTTGGAGTCACTCCCATGTGTAAGTTCTCCAGCACCAGCTATAATGGCTCTCACATAGCAATTGGCCGAGTTATGCGCTGACCAGACCTGTTTCACAGTTGCTGTCAGCTTTTGGGTACGTCTGTTTAATTTAATATTGGAACCCAGAGCAGCCGCGAGCCGATCGGAAGCAATGCTAACAAAACATTAGGGTTACGACGTCGGCAAGACTCTCGTGAACAAGTTCTCCACCGTCCCCATCAAGAACGATACCCCACAGTACTCTATTGCGCAGATCTCTTCTGCAGGTTTCTTTTCCGCTATCCCTATGACTCTGATCACCGCACCCTTCGAGCGTGTCAAGGTTCTCCTCCAGATCCAGGGCCAGAAGACTCTGGCCCCAGGTGAGAAGCCCAAGTACTCCGGTGGTATGGATGTCGTGCGTCAGCTGTACAAGGAAGGTGGTGTTCGCAGCGTGTTCCGTGGTAGCGCCATGACGTTGGCGCGTGATGGCCCCGGCTCCGCCGCCTATTTCGCGGCCTACGAGTACATCAAGCGCTCCTTGACCCCCAAGGATGCCGAAGGCAATGTGACGGGCGAGCTCTCCTTATCTGCCGTTGTGTGTGCTGGTGGTGCTGCCGGTATCGCCATGTGGATTCCTGTCTTCCCCGTTGACACTGTCAAGTCCCGCCTGCAGAGCGCGCCGGGCAAGCCTACTATGAGTGGTGTTATCCGCTCAGTTTACGCTAGCGGCGGTTTCAAGGCCTTCTTCCCTGGATTCGGACCAGCTCTGGCTCGTGCGGTCCCTGCTAATGCTGCCACTTTCCTTGGCGTTGAGCTGGCACACAAGGGCATGAAGAAACTCTTTGACTAAAGTTGACGGGAATGCTTTGTGTACATACCATGATTGATCTCTTTTTGCAGCGTTTTGTGTCCCATCCACGGATGGTTGTTTGCGACCATGATTTGGCTTTGATTGGCGTGCATCTTTCTGATCACGTCTTGTGTCATTTTAGATCTTTGGTTGATTTCCGATATTCTATAGAAGGTCTCTTTTGGTGTATAAGTGCCAGGAGTTAGCCATGTCACATTAGATCTAGAATGTGCACAAGCTTTGGGCAAATTTCATCATCCAATACCATTCGTATATGTAGGAATTGATTGATGGGATATAGGCAGCATACCCACTGTGCCTGAGACAGTTGAGGCTCAACAAGAAGTTTTTTTTTCTTCCCCACTCCATATCTGCGCTAATGTCCAAACAGGTTTAAATGGGCGAGGGGAAGAATTGGCCGAGCCAGATTCGCCTATGAGAGTGCTCTACAGCCTGGATTTAGCGCTAACATAGGGGGCCATGGCTGATTGGGGGCGATGCATGGTCGGCACGGAGGGAATTGGACGCCGATGATCTCAGGAGGTTCTATATTTATACCATCCGAGTAGGACTCCGTGGACCTCTGAAAAGTAAATAGTTATAATATGGCCATCTTACTAGAGAGCAAGGAAAATGTTTAAGTTCCAACTACAACTGGAGTGAGGCTGATTAAAGGGTACACGACAGGTACCTGGGATTGTAGGTGGAGCACCAGCAAAGTTTAAGTACTGTAAGAGTACCGACGGGTCCGGCGCTAGCGGTCTGCTGCCTGCCTTTGTATCAGATAAAAGCCCCCATCTTCCCCTCTCATCTTTGCTCTTCCAACCTTGGAAAGCTTCCATCTCATTTTCATCGAATATATATTCACCATCGGTGTCGGCTTCATTATGTCCGTCACTAATGCCCTAATGCGCCGGGGCGCCGAGCTTGTTGCTACTCACATGCAGTCATCGGATAAGCCTCAGCAGCAACAGCCAAATGGAGGCGTGGTCGCTTTGTTTTCTATCACTGTTGTCTTGTTTTGTTTTGCTTTCTGGGCTGTAAGTGATACAATTTCCCAGATGTAATCTCATGGAACTAACACCCGACAGGTCGAGTATACCTACGGAATGGTGGTCGCGACTCTGGCTGTAGTTGAAGATACCAACCCCGATATCTACGTGCGCATTACTCCCAGTCCTGATCCCACCAAGCCAACCAACGACGAAGATCCTGAGCTGGTTGCTCCTACTCCCCCCAAGCCTATCACCAGCAAGCTGCGCACCACTGTGAAGCACCTGCGCTCCCGTGCTGGCTACTGGTCTCGCTTCCGTGGAATGACCATGTTCGTGGGCTACACCGTGGTCCGTGGATTCCTGTCATCTTTAATCCCTGTTCCTACCACGTCATACCTGGGCCAGTTTATTGTTCAGTCTATTCTGAGCGTTCTCCTGGCTACTTGGCAGATGGCCTGGGTGCACATCGTCATCTCTGAGCCCTCCCCAAAGAGTGCCTACCAGCGTATCCCCAGCTATAAGACCTGGATTAAGATTGCCCCAGCTGCTGCTCTCCAGGATATTCTCACCGCTGCTGCTTTCTTCATCCCCATGGCCATTGCCAAGTTTGCTGGCTGGCTCGATGCTGCCGGTGACCAGGATGTCCCACCTATGGTTGCCATCTACCGTTTTATGGGTGCCGGTGTGATTCCTGCTCTTCTGGCATTCCTGATCTCTATGCCAGCTCGTGTCATCTTTGTCCGGGTGGCTGCCTCTATGCTTCCTGAAGAGGATGAGACTATTGTGCCATTTGATCGCTCTTTCGGGGGTAAAGTCAGCCCTGCCATCACCGGTGGCAGCGGCAAGATTGGCCTCATGGATGCATGGACTACCTTTGACTGGGCTGCCCGTGTCCGCTTCGCCAAGGTTATTGGCAAGACATTCGCCATGGAGGTGGCGCTTGGTATCTTCGCTGCTTTGGTACTTGGTGCTCAGGTCTTTTGGATGTTCAAGACTGCCAAGCCCGTTAACTCAGATGCCCCTGGGTTCCAAATGAGCTGGGAGTAAAAGACCATTGAGATCCGATGAATCTCAGATGGTAGATCACGAAGAATGCTCTGGATGTGTGTGTAATTGATGCCTTTGCTATATCTATATCACTGGGAGAGATCGGAATGTTTGCCCCATACGATAGTCTAACTTGCATTATGACCTACGAGATTCAAACATCATGGCATTCCTAAGGTCCTCAAAAATCAGGTCTGCAACTCCAGATAGTAGCCGATTACGTGCCCATGTTGCATACCGCCTTCCCATCTTGGCTATTTAAACCCCGCTTTAGTCTTACCGCCTTCATTTCTTTTTGCGCCCCTCACCTTCTCCTCATCTTCTCCTCTTTGTCCTCCTTTTGACATTGAAATCGGCTTCGGATATCGACAGAATTTTCCATCTCTGTCTTTCTGCTTTCTCTTTCCTGATTATCAGCATGGCGACTTCACCTGCCGGGCGCATGCTGTCCCGCCAACTGCAGCAGATGCAGTCCGATAAGGACATCCCCGGAATCAGTTGCGGCTTGGTCGATAACAACGTTTTCGAATGGGAGGTTATGCTCATGATATCAGATGATGTGAAGCTGTATGGAGGTATGTGATGATTGTGCTATATCAGGGTCCAACGTCAAATTCCTGGGCTGGTGCTGTGGCAAATACAACGCCGCCTGGGGATATACGTTGTCCTGCCCGAAAGTGTGTTGAAGAATACTGACAAGTTTGCTTGCGTAGGTGGTTTCTTCCGAGCCCGTCTCTCTTTCCCACCAGAATACCCTCACCGGCCGCCGAAGATGAAGTTTGAATCCCCCATCTTCCATCCGAATAGTATGTGGTTCCTATTGAATGATCTTTCATAGACAATTCACTCACCAATTACTGTGATTCGATAGTTTACGAGAATGGCGACGTCTGCATTTCCATCCTGCACCCACCCGAGGAGGACAAATACGGATATGAGTCGGCTTCGGAACGCTGGTCTCCTGTGCAAACCCCCGAGACGATCCTGCTGTCTGTCATTTCTATGCTTTCCAGCCCGAACGATGAAAGCCCGGCGAATGTGGAGGCTGCTCGGCTATGGCGTGAGGACCCTGCGGAGTTTAAGAAGCGCGTCCGTCGGTGTGTCCGTCTCACATTGGATGACTGAAACACGGTTTAATTATTCATGGCAATTTAAGATGGTGGGTTATAATCTGATTTAACATGGGGTTGCCGGGGTTCTTTTTCTTCCCTTTCTTGTTCAATGTACCGTGGTGAGCGGTGGTTCTCTTCTTGATTGCATAGAGCGAGCAATGCTTTGCCATGCTCTCGATCTCTGGTTTCTCTGGTTCCTTTGTGGTGCATTTCTTTGCGATTTTCATGAGAGCTGGAGTTTAATTCCTGACATCTTTGTCTCACTGGTTTGGGATCAAATCTATTTACGAGGAAACTCCTGAATATTTGACGTAAATTCGGCACAGTCGTAGAGTGGCAGTTGATTCTTAGATTATTGATTCCACCCTGATTAAGTATCGTTTCCAGCATAGACAAACAAACTGGAAGAAATGATCTCTTAAAACAACGCCAAAACGCAGCATCACAAGTAGACATAGCGTTTTAAGCACGGTTCTTGGGCGCGAAGCGCAGCGATGGAAGGAAGACTCCGGGATGGAAGATGGTGAAGGCCAGACAGGCCAGAGCAATCATCCTAATGACATGTCAGCTATGACTTCCTCCAGGACTTTCAAAGGAACCAAGAGGCCACTTACATTCCATCCAAGACAAGGAACTCATTCTCCTTCTGCATCAGCGGGTTTCCCCAGCCGCCAGCCATCTCCGGGATACTAGATATCGAGGTCAGTAAAGTGCCTTATTTGACTCGGACATTGGCTCTTACCGATAGATACACCGAATCAAGACTGTGAAATAGGCAAAGACCTCAGCGCCCACGACGAACGGCATCCACTTGGGAACAATTGGTGAAAAATCGAGGTTCTTCTCTCCCGAAAACCCATCACCGCGCTTGAAGACCCTCCAGAAGAACACGACAGCAAAGAATCCACATACAGTCATGGTGGCAACCTGGAAGGCGATACCGGCGATGATAATGTCGTCGCCTGCTTTGAGCAGTTCAAAGTTCGTATTTCCAGCAGCTGCAGCGACGCCACCTCCTGCGGCCTGCAAAACGAGAGATCCAATGTCGCATCCGATGAAGATCCAGGTGAAAAGGCGCGGCTTTAAGATTGAGTGTTCGGCTCCCAAGCTCAGAATGATATGCTTCAATGTCAGGTAGACACCCGCCGCGACAAAGGTCGGCGCGAGTACCAGACACACGATCTGCAGCTTGAATGCAGGTCCGGACCATGGGTTGTCATGCATGAGAACCCTGCCAATGTACCCGGCCATTTCCATAAATGTGCCAACGAGGAGAGCCGTCAAGAATGTCCATGTTCTGTAGTAGACGCCGAGACCGGTTTGGCATATTCCGAGCAAGCCAAAGAAGACGATGAAGAAGATGTTGCCGCCGAAATTGGGGTAATAACCGTAAGTGGTGAGTTCAACGGGACATTGTGGGCCTACTTCAGAGCAAGTAGCGTAGCTCGCCATGTTGGGGTGAGATACGTGTAAACGAAAGGAAAGAGAGATGGAGCAGAGGGAAGGAGAATAAGAGAAAGAGCTGGGGTGAGAAAGCGAAGATAAGTCCCAGGAGTGAGATGACAAGATAACCAGATCAAGAGAAAAAGAACTGTCTAGAGTCTCGCCGAGAAATCCCAGGAGAATTTGATATCAAATCATAAATTATCAACTATCAGGCAGGACTACGCCAAGGGACCGCAGCAACGACCGTTCCAGCAAGTGGAGCCCTAAATTGGATTAGACAGGATGAAACTGCCCCAAAATGCATTGCTATTGGCTGTCCACTGCTGTCCACTGCTGTCGTTCTCGTTCTCGTTCTCGTTTTCTCCACGTCGCTTACATCGGATCCACTTGTTTCTATAAGGCGCTTTGGTCCTGTCGGAGAATTGTTGCTTTTGGCCCGAGATATTTTTGTCCGAGACTTTTTCCTTTCTTTCTAGAATCTATAAAACCTAGGTATAATGTCGACCGGGACCGAGTTCATAGTTTCAAATCCTCTCTAGGGCTTTGTTGACACATGTGACCATGTAATGATCCCTGAGTGTACGGGTATATCGACTGACTTGGGGGCGAAGCGACCATGGCTGTTTCAAGAGTCATTGTCAAATGGGAATCATCCGAAGAAGTAGACGGCAGAAATTATAAAAGACAAAACCATACAGAAGAGGGAAATCAAGACAAGTTGTGAATAGTTTTTTTTTATAGTTCCGGTGCACGTGATCCCTTCGTATTATCTTCTTCTCTTCCGCATCTCAAAGGATCCGAGCCAACCGATTATATGGACTCTCACGTACCGAGGTCTCCCAGATGCCTCCTCGCAGAGCGCATACAAAATCCCGCCAAGGCTGCGACCAGTGCAAGAGACGTCGCGTCAAGGTTAGTTTTGGAAACTCGGGATGGCCCCATAGATTGATCCGGGCTCCATCAAATAACGAGACTAACGACCGCAGTGTGACGAAAAGGGGCCACCGTGCTCCAATTGTATTTCGCGAGAACTCTCATGCACATATTTTAGAGCGCCGCCTCGGCCCGATTCACAAACCAGCCAGACCCCGGCCCCGTTGGCTATAATAGACCCAAGTCCCCTGCGGACTAGGATCCCTAGCCTAGCATCTTCCGTTTCTCCAACCACTTCAGGGGTACGAGATCTGGAGCTTATGCACAAGTTTTCTACCGAAACTTTTAGGAGTCTTTGCTCTTCCAACTCGGAGCATCACGTCTGGCAAATTGCCATTCCTCGTCTGGCTCTTCAGTATGACTTTTTAATGAATGGCATTTTGGCCCTGGGGGCTCTTCATATTGCCGCCACCATTGAGCCACCGGCATCGCTGGTGTACATTGACGTTGCACTTCAATATCACAATCTCACATTTGCACCATATCGCGCAGCTGTTGACAGCATCAATCCACTGAACTGCGAGGCTGCGCTGGCGCAGTCCATTATCACCACTGTTATAGGCATTGCTCTGCCAAGAGTCACTGCTGCCCGCGGGGAAAGTTCAAGCATAACAGAGAATATCGTCGTCGTATTTGAACTTTTGCAAGGCGTGAGAAAAATCCACCGGATTGGTCAATCTTGGATGAAACTAGAGCTCTTTCGTCGAAGAAACTATTGGGATGCTGGCTCAGCGGGTCTAGATAGCGACACGCGGGTTGCCCTGGACCGACTCGGCACTTTAAATGATGAGACCCTCGCCGGTATCGACCCCGATCAGCATCAGGTCAACAAAGATGCTATTGTCTACTTGCGGCACTTCTCAACCAGAGTGGCCGATTCTGTTGACCCTGCAAACGTTCTGGCTTGGCTCGCTATGATCGACAAGGAATTCGTGGACAATGTGCGACGCCGGCAGCCTTTAGCATTGCTGGTTCTCATGCACTGGGGTGTGTTGCTTGGGGAGCTTGATGGTCAGCATTGGTGGGCTCGAGGTTCGGGGCGGGCATTAGTCTCTGAATTATTGGATACATTGCATCCCGAAGATATTGAATGGGCCAACGCTGTAGCTTGGCCACAGAAAAAGATGGGACTCTGATGTACTATACCTGCTTAGAATTTATATAAGGAAACAAACGATCGCCGTTTAGGTAGATCCCTTTGCCGCCTTCCAAGGTTGTTACAATATCATAGAGATATGGAATGCAGGAAAATATATAATTGATATAAGTAAAAACCGAAAGAATCAGACAAGATGCCGCTAATCCATCATTCCACAGAGGCATAATCGTCGTTTTGTAGTTCTTGGAGGGTCTATTCAATGTTCTGCTTGTTCTCGGGCGGACTTTGTCTAGATATATATATGTACCCAACTTATATTAGACATGGCAATCTAGTCTGACTAATACAAGAATCGTCGTGTATGCGGCCGTAGGCTGATCTTCTCAGGTAGTCTTCTCTGATAGACTTTTTGAATGTCTGGTTACATAGATATTCTCCTTAGTTTGTTGGGTAGACAGCAGAAAAAGGCCAAAAAGGGTTGATTTGTGAAATGGTCTTTTTCTATGTATAGCCTTTGGTATATACCTACCTAGGTAGGTAGCTTTATACAGTTTTTATATAGGTGAGGCTATAATGGAAGGCCCTGACAGCTATAAGAGCATAAGAGCATAAGAGCATATGTATGTGACTGTAACTTTTGTAACAAAAAGTGAGAGCCTAGTGGGATCCCTGTCACTTGGCAGATGGGGGCGACAGATCACTGATTTATCAAATATTCGCTCATCTCCGGATTCTTTCTCGTTATGTTCACCAAGTTCACCACCTTCACCCTTTCACTTCTGACTCTTTCAGTATGGCAAGCATATCGGAGCAGGAAATACTCGCCCAGCAAATCACAACCCCCATAATCAAGATTAATTATCTCCAACTCTTCCGATATGCGACCAAGAAAGATTGGTTCATTATCGGTGTATCCTTTCTTGCTGCGACCATCGCCGGGGCAATCACAACAATGCCGGCGCTGTTAACAGGCTTATTGATTGGCAGCATACAAGCCAGCTGGTCCGGTGGTCCATCCCAAGACAGGTCCAATAGCGAATTGACGCGCTTCACAATTTACTTCGTATATCTTTTTCTGGGCGAAATAGTGTCATGCTACATTGCGAATATCGGATTCATCCGCACTGGCATCATATTATCGAGTCGGATCAGAGAACGGTACTTGGCCGCGCTTCTGAGTCAAAATATTGCCTTCTTCGACAACATTGGAGCCGGAGAAATATCCACTCGTATCACTGCCGACGCAAATCTGATTCGAGACGGTATTTCAGAGAAAGTCAGCGTCGCCGTACAGTGCTCCGCATCGGTTGTCGCAGCTTTTGTCATAAGTTTCATGCGAGATTGGAGGTTGACCCTCATCCTGGCCTCCAGCCTCATATGCATCGCCCTAGTGTTTGCAGCTGCCGGTATAATGCTCACAAAGTATCGCCAGCAATGGTTGGGAGAGACCGCAGAATCTGGTACCATTGTCGAAGAGGTCTTTTCCTCCATCAGAACGGTCGTGGGGCTCAATGCGCAATCTGAGCTTGTGGCTCGATACGATGGCTCTCTAGCTAAAGCTGAACGCTTTGCAAATAATGCCAGACTCATATCTGGCGCCCTGCTCGGTGCTGTTTTTGCCGTTATTTACCTGGCTATCGGCTTAGGGTTCTGGATGGGTTCACGCTTCCTAGTAGCGGGCACATCATCGTACGTCGATGTTTTGACAATTATCCTCGCGACAGTGACCGGTATCGCCTGCCTCGGCGGCATCGTCCCTCCACTTCAAGTATTTACTATTGCCACGGCTGCTGGATCAAGACTATACAGCACCATTGATCGAAGGCCTTCAGGGACCGCCAATCGGTTTTCGGAGGGAAGTCTAGACAGCGTGCTCGGTCATATTGAGTTGCAAAATGTGAGACACATTTACCCTTCAAGACCAGATATCGTTGTTTTGGACAACCTAAGCTTGGATATTGAGCCAGGAAAAACGACAGCCATTGTTGGACCATCTGGGTCCGGAAAAAGTACTATAATCGAACTTCTCGAGCGTTTCTATGACCCCGTTTCCGGCGATATTCTCTTGGACGGTCATAAACTCTCAGAGTTGAGCCCAAATTGGCTGAGACAGCAAATCTCGCTGGTCCAACAGTCACCCACATTGTTTGCTACGACTATCTTCGAGAATATCCGGTATGGCCTGGTTGGAACGCCCGATGAAAATGCATCCAGGGAAAATATCGAGAATATTGTTTACGGTGCCACTCGCCTCGCGAATGCCCACGACTTTATCACCAAGTTACCTGACGGCTACGATACCCTTGTCGGCGAGGCCGGCGTGTTGCTTTCCGGCGGCCAGAAACAGCGCATTGCTATTGCTCGCGCCCTCATTTCCGATCCTCGAATACTTCTCCTTGATGAAGCTACCTCAGCCTTGGACTCGATGAGTGAATCCATTGTTCAAGCTGCAATCGAGAAAGCATCTCAAGGGAGAACGACCATTGTTGTAGCTCATCGTTTGTCGACTGTCAAATCCGCGGATAAGATTATTGTCTTGTCTGGAGGTCAGCTTATCGAACAAGGCAACCATGACTTTCTTCAACGTCTCAATGGAGTTTATAGTCGACTGGCCAAATCACAGGCTGTCAACCTGAGCGAGAAGAAACCTCCCGACGATGATGATTCTTTGGGGGTTCCCATCCCTCATGCTAAGTCTGTTTCTGTAGAGTCAGAAAAGGAGGCTCCGCCGCTTGTCGGAAGTGGAGGTCCTTTGTTTGACACAGTGCGTAAGGGCGCAGATGCTCTCGCGAGTCTGGATCGGCCACCCCATCAGTATTCAATGCAGACCCTTCTGAGGTTTGTGAATAGTTTTCACAAGGACTCTATAAAACTGGTGTCAATGGGCTTTCTCGCTTCAATCCAAACAGGAGCTGGAGCACCCGTCCAGGCAGTCTTTCTGGCCAAATGTCTTGTGGCACTCGCCAGACCTCCCACTGAATCCCCGCAGCTTCGGTCTGAGACAAATCTATGGGCTGGAATGCATGTTGTCCTGGCTTTCGTGCAGTTCTTCGCCTACTCGGCTCAAGCTTCTGCTCTCGGAAAATGCACAGAGAGGCTTATCCGTCGTCTCGGTGACCTTTCCTTCCGGGCCCTTCTCGAGACAGACATGTCTTTCTTTGACATGGAGGAGCACGGTGTGGGCGCATTGGTGTCATTTCTCGGCACTGAGCCAGCCAGTATGGCAGGCATGGGTTGCTACGCGATTGGGAATTACATCATGGCACTGACAACTCTCATCGGTGCCATCGCAACCAGCATGGCTGTCGGATGGAAACTTGGCCTTGTCGGTGCAGCTACAGTACCTGTTCTTTTGATGTGTGGATTTCTTCGATTCCGCGTCATGGCTCAGCTTGAGGCCCATCTTCGCCAAGTGTATCAAGAAACAGCATCATTGGCCAGTGAAGCGGTCTCGGCCATCCGCACCATCTTATCTCTGAACCGTGAGTCCGAGGTTGCAAGAGTATTTCACCATAAGCTAGCCGAACAAGACTCGAAGAGCATTCGCTCAAGCCTGACATCTTCGGGCCTTTTTGCGTTTTCGCAATCGGCACCCTTGTTGTGTACTGCCCTTGGCTTATGGTATGGTGGCACCCTCGTTATCAGTGGGGAGTATGGATTGTTCCAGTTCATCCTGAGTTTTGCTGCCGTTAACATTTGTGGTGATGCTGCTGGCTCGATATTTAGCAGCTCGCCAGATTTAGCAAAGGCAAAACTTTCGGCCACCCGACTTAAAGGGCTATTGGATCGACAACCACAGCGCCCATTGGACTTTGTCGAACCTGCAACTCTTTTGCAGGGGACCATTGAATTCCGGAATGTCCACTTTTCGTATCCTACGCGCCCCGACCGGCAAATACTAAAAGGTCTCGATCTCACTGTACACAAGGGTAAATACATCGCCCTAGTTGGACCCAGTGGATGCGGGAAAAGCACCATTGTTGCACTTTTAGAGCGTTTCTACCACCCACTGGCCGGTATTGTCACAATGGACGGCCTGGATCTCTCCTCAATGGATATGAGCGCCTACCGCAATCAAGTGGCACTCGTGGATCAAGAGCCCACACTCTTCCAGGGCACCATCCGAGATAATCTGCTCCTCGGACTCGATGCATCAAAGTATTCTCAGGAAGAATTGGAGATCATCTGCAAGGATGCAAATATACTTGATTTTATCCGTTCGCTGCCGTAGGTCATCCACCAAATAACCATCACTAGCAGCAACTGACTTGATCATACAGTCTCGGGTTCAATACGATGTGTGGAGGGAAAGGAAACAACTTTTCCGGTGGCCAGAAACAGCGACTAGCAATTGCGCGGGCCCTTCTGAGACGGCCCAGTGTCTTGTTACTAGATGAAGTCACTTCAGCGCTGGATTCGGAATCCCAAAGTGTCGTCCAGGCTGCGCTAGACCAAGCTGCAAAGCAGCGCACGACAGTTGCGATTGCCCATCGCTTGAGTGCTGTCCGGAATGCGGACCTCATCTGCTTCCTAGAGGACGGTGTGATCACCGAGTCCGGGACACACGCTGAGCTCATACGAAGACGAGGGCGTTATTTTGCAATGTTGAGCTTACAGAACCTAGAAAAATAGGTGGTGATCCTTTTGGGCTCGAACCTTCCCCAAGTTCCTTCATATTTGATTCTGATTAAGAATAAGATCATACTCTCTGCTGATATAGTCTATATATTTGCAAGCGCCAGTGGCAACGAGGTTATGGAATCAGGTTTTATTGAGCGGAATGACGTTCTTCGAGTACCGCGGCTAGTCGAGGACGTCGGTGCTAGGGAGAATCTGCAGTCTGGAAGTAGGACGCGAGGGTCCAAGGCGACACCATCACTACAGCGGCTGGACAAAGTGGGCTGCTCTGGTCTTGTGGATACGCCTGGACTGCTGGACAGTCTTCACTTCGCGCCAGACGAGCGTACTGCTCGTCATCTGGAGAATGGGAAGGTCGAGGTCGAGGTCAAGGCGGCGGGTATCAATTTCAAGGACGTCATGATGGCCATGGGTCAGATCCAGGCAAATGACCTGGGTTGTGAGTGCAGTGGAATCGTTTCGGCTGTGGCTGGTGACGTCGTGATTGACCCTCACGGTCTTCGGGTTGGGGATCGGGCCATGCGCTTGAGTTCAGGGTCCTTCTGTACGAGGTTACGGCTGGACGCTAGGCTGGCGGCACGCATTCCCGATTTTATGTCCTTCGAGACAGCGGCCGCGCTACCACTCATGAAACAATATCGCGCCCCTACGCAGAGGCGAGACCATCTTGATCCACGCCGCCACAGGTGGGTCGGATCAGGCCTTCGTCGAAATGAGCCAGCTGCCTGTCGCGGACATCTTTGTCACCGTGGGCAACGCGAAGAAAAAAAGTTTCATCATGGATCGATTTGGGATGGCGGAAGAACGCATCTTGTACCCCGCGATATGAGCTTCGCTTGAGTTCAGAAATTGGCTTTCAAAGGAGATGGAGAGCGTCGTTCCTATCTTTGAGCTGTTGGCTGCTGAGTCTCTTGTTGTTTTAGCCTCCAAAATCGCTGGTCGAAGCAGGCTAGTAGTCAGTCCGAGCGGATAATTTTCGATTTAGCTCAGGTTTGTTACTGTTATTGCGGGTTTGTCTGAGACTTCTGTTCACTTCTTTACTTGCCGAGCATTACTTCATTGCCTTGGGTCGACTCGGGCCAGTCCTTGTATCAAAAACCACCCCATGTTCCCCCCACGGGTGGACCTACAGTTAATGCAATGTAGACTCAGCTTATTTGAACTGACTACTACCATCAAGAGGGTTTCCCCTCTCTAGGATGAACCCACTAAAGATAAATTTAGGAAGGTATATTATGATAAGGCGTAGCACCGGCGGACTATACGAAGCTCATATTTCTCATTTATTTCGAAAATCACGAAGGTTACGAGTATTCTGGCCAGTCTGCACTCTCCAGTCTCACTGTGACTCATTTTTCATATCCGAGCTTTCTCCTTTCTAGGCCCGAGGACATCGTGAGTCCGTATCAAATTTAGAGCATCTGCCTCATGCTTGCACACCTGCATGCTCAATGGCCCGCTCACCTGCTTGAGCCAGTAGGATCGTCCGCAATCGAACAACCAGTTACGAGTTCCTACTTGAATCAACTCAGCAAGGAAGCACTGTGGTGTGCTGCGATCTTCGGTGAAGACGATTTTTGGAAAATCTCGTTGAGCTGCAGGCGTCGAGTTCTCTAGGCCGATTCGGAAGACATCGTCGAAGGTAAACGAGTGATAGAGCTGGGAACCAACCTGGACAATGCCCGTCGTTCGTGCTGCGGCATGTAATAGACATGCGTTTGCTACGAGGTCAACGGGGATCTCGTCCAGGATATTGGTGCCTGTTTTATAGCCTTCTGTGGCATGCCAAACTTGTGTGCTACCCCGATCGGAGAACCAGAGCCTAGTAAATTTGGTGAGAGGCGTGGAGTCCTCGGATCCATATAGCGAGTAGGGGTGTCTGAACGCAGGACCGAAGATTGTTGGCCGAAGCAGTAGAATTGGAAGACGAGGAAAGCGACTGAGCAGTAGACGTTCCATTAGATGCTTGGCCTGGGTGTAGGTAGACGAAAATTTGCCGTCGTGCGGTGATGTGCCGAGCGTCAAGACGGATGCCAGCTCTTCCTCTGGATCTTCTTCACCTCCCAAGGGGTATATCCGCTCTAAAACTGTGCCATCGGGAAGATGACTATTGACGTATGATGTAGAGATCTGGATGAAGAGTTTCAGGCGCCGGAATTCCGAGGCAATTCGTGCCATTTCCAACGCAGGGAGGCAATTGCTTTCGAGTGCATCACGAATGGGACCTTCGAGCTTGATTTTCGCTGCTGCATGAATGACCAGCGTCACTTGATCTTGAAGTTGTCGAAGGATAGCAGTTTCAATACCAAAGTTCACCGTTTTCATATCTCCAATCACAAACTCGACTTTCCCCGTGGATAAAATAGCCTGTGCATGATTTGGCATCGATTCTCTCAACTTTCTAATAGCCTGCTGGGAGTTCCCTCGAACCAAGGCGAAAACCTTGCGAGTTGGTAGTTGCAAAGCTAGCTTGTACAGGAGACAACCTCCCAAGCAACCAGTCGCTCCGGTGAGAAAGGCTGTATGGCCCTCGAATATCTTCGCATATCCTCCTCGCACGACTTCGTCGGCATATGTTGCTTTTGCAGAAGTTGATGACATTGAATAGTCTGGGCAGGATATTCGGGGGTAGGGAGTAGTCAATGTCTCTATAGAGGCATTAGGCAAATGACACGAAAGAATGGCTGTTGGGATAATGTCGGAAGGTATATAGCCGTAACATCCTTTGGACCCTGGAAGTCCAGTGGTAGGACAGGATCCAATGTCACTCTTACATTTGTCCAAATGTACACTTTTAGATGCTGGAGGTTATTTTTCTAGAGCTGTAGCCCGACAAGTTGCCAGTGGCCTCAAGTTGTCCGAGGGTGGGAACCTCCAAGATAGAACGGGTCTTGTTGGAATAGCACAACAGGTAGACCTGGACTTTCCATGTGCCGAGGTTCAATGTGATTGTGTGACCCGAATGAGCATCTTGTCGCAATTCATGGAGATCTGGCCCAAGAGACACCGACAGGGCTGCACCCCATTTGCCTGAGAAATGTAGGGCGCCGAGCAAGCATATCCATTCGGGGCCATTCGGGGCCATGACCGAGAAACGGTTGTCGAGAAATGGGTTGTACAAGTCTCACCCCCTGAAAAAGATAAATGTCGCCTACATGTGATGCAATAAAGGACTTTCGTAATTGAAATCGAAGTATATGCTTTCCACTTCCTATGAACGCCGTGGAGAAAACTATGTGCTGTTGATTGGTGTAATGCTTCGGCGAACCGATCCAATCCTATCTGTACAAGAGAGATACAGACATCGGGGCAAAGCGATATTAAACGCACCGTAAATCTTGGCTCTCTTTTGAGAGTAGTTGATGGGCGAAACATAGTTTTCACTAATCAAAAGCCCTTGTTTCCGCCACTACACCAGCAGCGTGCATCTCCGTCACGCTCAACTTGGACGAGAGTATCCATGTTTTTCTCTCGAAGGAAGTCGACGGTCCGCTGACGTACATCTTCCAAATCTGCGCCCCGAGAAGCGACAACGTGGATCACCCCGAAAATGTTCTGGGAATTTTTCTCATGTCCATGTTCGTGATTATGATCGTGATCATGGTCATGGTGGGTGTGATCATGGTGGTCGTGGTCGTGGTCGTGGTGTGGTTCATGATCATGACCATGATGGTGTTGGCTATGGCTATGACCATGGTGATGCTCACCATGGGAATGACTATGCCCGGAAGACACCGCTCCCGTATCATCGAGCCAGAACTTGGGTACCGTATAACTAACCACACCTCTCAAAGTGCTGACTCCCGCTAGTGTTTCCCGGAGATTATATTCAGTGTCGGCTGGCATAGTGAGTAGCAGTGTCTTGGCCGTGCTGCTAACTAAAGGAACGGCCGAGGCGAAGATCAATATGGCGATGAAGCATGATGCCAATGGGTCGTAGCCGGCCCAACCGGAGTAATGGACGAGAATGGTTGAAATGACCACCGCCACTGAACCAAGCGTATCGGCAAGAATGTGCAAGAAGATGCCGTGCATATTCTCATTGCCATGGGAATGATCGTGACCGTGATCATGGCCGTGATGAGCATGACCGTGCTCGAAGCTGAAGATTCCGACCAAGTTGACTGCAAGGCCAGCAATGCTGACGATCAATAGCTCACCAAGACGATGCATCTCACTCCCCGATGAGAGGCGTTCCACCGCTTCATAAATGATCTCCACGCTGATAATCCTGTATATTGTTAGAATTTGGCACCCCCCGCCGCTTTGATAAGACTCACATAAGGAAAATCCCATTAGCAAATCCTGACAAAGTATCAACTTTGCCATAGCCGTAGGGGAATCGAGCGTTCGGGGGCCACTTGCTCATAACGGCGGCACATAAACCAACAACAAGCGCAAGACAATCGAAAAACATGTGAATGCTGTCACTAAGCAGTCCCAGTGATCCAGTCAGGAACCCATATGATAATTGAACAAGCATAAAAGTGAAATTCAGGCTGCAAAATGTTAGCGGCAAGCCAAGAATGATGGCTTTTAGATTTCATAACTTACCACATAAAGTAGAAGATGCTACGGGAATCCTTCTCCTTGAGAATGCTATACAGCAACGGGTACGGTTCGCTTTTGTGAAGAAGCCACTTTGATACTTGGGAGGATTCGGATGTAGTATGTGAACGTGAATGGCTGTGAGTGTGGTTATGCACATGCGCATCCAGATGCAAATGCATATCATCCCTTCGAGAAGCGAAGAAAGAGGCCGTGGCCAAGATACCACGTGTGGCATAAACCATGAGCAAGTCATCCTGGGCATGTGGGGAACAAAGGAAAGCTGCGGCTCCGGCGCAAATGGCAAGTCCGGTCTTTTTTGGGGGAGCGGAGGCTAGAGGGCAGGGAAATCATAAGAGAAGTAGCAAGGATCCCCGTAGGAATAAGGAGATAAACCAGTTCCGAGACGCTGAAGGCAAATCCTCGGTTGAAAAGGATGGTCAGAAGTGCAAGGGAGCACCCGGATACAACGGCCAGTGGTGCATCAGTTGTGACCACAGCGGAGGAGTAGACCGGGCGTGAAGCCTTGCTCTGTGCAGCAACGAGCCCTGGCTCAGGGATAGGTCCATTGTGACGAAGGGAGGGGAAAGGGGGAGGTGCAACAAACACGGATCCTAATAAGGCGGCATATCCAATAACTGGAGATACGTCCCAAGGGTGGTTCAGCCCAAGGAAACTCGATACAATAACCGTGACTAGCAGGGCAACGGATAGGATCTTTCGACTGTATTTCTCTTGGGTACGCGAGGCCTTGTTGATGATGGATGGGACCCCTGATGCTGCCGCGAGGAGCAGCGCAAATGCAACCAAAAAGCCTCCGAGCTGAAGTGCTGCAAATATTGGCAGTGCCACGGAGGTAATTTGTGAAAACGAGGCTTGGACACTCTTCACATTTAGTTTCGGCAAATTAACGGAAGCTAGTGTGAATGAGCCAGCCTTTTGGTGGTTGGTCCGTATAATTTGACCAAAGCCGAAGAGGGTGAGGGTGATCGCTGTCAAAAGGCAGGTCTTTTGACCAACTTGTCCGATAGGAATACTTGCTGTCGTACCAGGTATACCTTCGCCGGATAGCTTTGGGCTTTGGACATCCTGCCTCTGGTACCAAGAAAACACAACCCACGGCAGCACGATGAGTGTACTAGTCAAAATCTCGTGGCTGAAATTAGGGTCAGCTTTTACTCCTCAACCACACTCTAGCCCACATACATCTTCTCTGAACTATAGTCTGCCTGTATAGTGGTATCCGTAGATAACATTCCATAAACGCCGGTGAAATCTTTCAAATGGTGGTCATCTAGCACATCATTGTGAAGAGATGACACACTATGGTTATGACCGTGGTGTGTACTGGAGTGCGAGTGGGAGTGCGAGTGCGTATGGTGACTGTGGCTTGACGTTTGGGATGTATGTCCATATGAATAGCTCGAGTTCACAGCATTGATTGGTTCCGGGTGTTCAGGGAGGCTGGCATCAGCTGGTTGTGAGAGCGGAGGTGGAGGTTGCGCCCAGCGGTTGGATCGATGGCCACGACTGCGACTATGACCATGATTATGATTGTGCCCATTGGAGGACTGTGTGAGATCCACACTGGGTGACGGTGCCCCCGTCGACATGATCTTCAGATGCTGACGATGCGCAGCAACTGGGAGGTCCAGCAGGCAGGATAGGAGATGGGGCACTGCCAAGATATCGAGGGTGGAGCGGGAGTGAGGTCAGAATAGCGGGCAGATTATCAGCAAATACAGCATTGCGGAATAACACGGGGAGGATAAGCAAAGGGAATAATATAATTGGGAAAGTGAGTGCCAGCACAGGCTTAAACAGATCGCCACTGTCTCCGGGGAAAAGCCCGTCTTTCCCCAAGGTTCCCATAAGGGGAATCACGTGAAGCCTTATCAGATTACGTATCGAACATTGAATCCAGATGTTTCGAACGGGGCCGCAGACGCATTCACAACAATGAACTGCTGATATTCCACCTTCTGTTTTGCTTTTAAAGGACTATCTATGTGATTGGAAGCTGATCAATACCATGAGTGAAACATTTGAAGTGCAATTGCCATCATGATCGAGACCCTTATCAGCATAGTGTTCTGCCTGTCTAGCGCCCTCACTGTGTTGATCCTGTTACTTCCTTCGCAATATCAGCCAGCACAAGCAGGGTCTCCCTCAAGACCTCATGCCGCAAAAAGGCACAAGACATGTGTCCAAATCCTCGTTCTTGGCGACATTGGCCGAAGCCCGCGCATGCAGTATCATGCATTGAGTATTGCGAAACATGGCGGGGAGGTGGTAATTATTGGGTATAACGGTCAGTATAAATCTCTTGACAGAGAGTGCAACATAAGATCGCTAACTACCATATATGAAACAGAATCCGATCCTCATCCTGATATCATATCTCACCCCAGCATCTCGATTGTTCCGCTTCGCTCTCATCCCGCTCTCCTACAAACCAGTAACAAGCTTCTATTTACAATTTATGGGCCCTTGAAGGTGCTATTCCAGATTGTTTGTCTCTGGAAGTGTCTCGCATATACTACAAAACCGTCCCGGTGGCTTTTGGTTCAGGTATGTTCCTGAAAAGGATATTCCTCGATACTCATTCGATGTGCTGACTCGCTCTTGCAATAATAAAAAGAACCCGCCTTCTATTCCTACACTGGCTATAGCGTCTCTTGTTTGTTTCTTGCGGCAAACAAGGCTGATTATTGATTGGCATAATTTTGGATATTCCATACTCGCGTTGAAGCTCGGCCAAACCCATCCCTTGGTGAAAATGTCGATGTGGTATGAGAAGGTATTTTGCAAATCTGCTTCGGCTCATTTTTGCGTCACCAATGCCATGGCATCCGTTCTCAAGAAGGATTTCAACCTTCCAGTCCCTGTCCTGCCACTACACGACCGCCCTGCCAGCCATTTCAATCCTATCCTCGATCCCAATGCACGGACGGATTTCCTCACAACATTACCGGAAACTAAAGAATTCCATTCTGCTTTGAAAGCAGGATCTCTCCGGGTTCTGGTCAGCTCAACCTCATGGACCGCGGATGAAGATTTCTCGGTCCTCATCGATGCACTTCTTCGGTACTCTGAACTAGCCACGACAGTGCAACCTCACCTCCCTGAGGTTTTGGCCATCATTACAGGGAAGGGCCCACAAAAGGAAATGTATTTGGGCCAGATTGCCGCTCTTGAAAAGGCCAGCAAGCTACAGAAAGTCACAATTCGAACTGCGTGGCTGAGTGTACCAGAATATGCCCGGCTATTGGCATCCGCATCTCTAGGGGTCAGTCTCCATACTAGCAGCAGTGGGGTAGATCTCCCCATGAAGGTTGTAGATATGTTCGGGGCTGGCCTCCCTGTTGTTGGATGGGATCGTTTCGAAGCATGGCCCGAGTTAGTCACTGAGGGTGTTAATGGGTTGGGCTTTGGAAGTTCGAAGGAGTTGGCTGGGCACCTTGTCGAGCTGTTCGGTAAGAGCGACAAATTGGAGAGTCTTCGCCTAGGCGCCCAAAAAGAGAGCTCTCGGCGATGGGACGACGAATGGAATCCTATCGCGGGGTCCCTTATTGGACTGACATAGATAGCTCACTCTAATGACGTGGATATGAGTATCCTTTGGAATCGTTATATGCAATAATCGTATTACATTTTCAGGTAAATACGGATTTCGTCCTTTCTGCAGCCGCTAGCCGTCAAGGAGACATTCTGTTATCATTGCAAGTGCTATTCAAGGACATCTAGTAACTGGCCTGGAATTTTGCTGCGCAGTGCAAGCAGATATCGAACGTCTCAAAGAGAGCATCGAATGCCCGACCTTGTTTTCCCTCACGCATGCATGCCACAAGCTCTTCGTCGAGGGCTTCTTTGCGACAGACAGAACAATACTTGGATACCCCAGGCTCTTGAATGGCAAGGAAGGACAATCCGCATCGTTCTATATGACGGAAAAATGTCAACATGTTACTAGCAAATTTGAACCACAAGGTAACTTACCCCAAATATGGCCATTAGCGCACTGCGCCAACTGGGCCGAGGGCCACCCAATTCCCGCATCACAAACTTCGCACTTCTCGTAAATGTGACCGCCTGGGCCAGTGACTTGATCTATAGATCTCGCAGATATAGGGGCAGGATGGCCGTCGCATTTAGAAATCTCATCCCTCAGATCCGCGCCTGCTACTACTGCCAGACGCTCTAGAGACCGCCGCGCCTGAA
Organism: Penicillium rubens; assembly: GCF_028828025.1. Classification (NCBI taxonomy): domain Eukaryota; kingdom Fungi; phylum Ascomycota; class Eurotiomycetes; order Eurotiales; family Aspergillaceae; genus Penicillium; species Penicillium rubens. The sequence continues at coordinate 9,761,344 of NW_026890600.1, forward strand.
GTCGAAGTGACTTGTCCTCTTCACCCACAATGGCACGACAGGCAACGGCATAAATCAGGCGTTGGCTCTCCGTGTCAGGTTCAATATTGCCATCTTCACCAGGTAGCACGAAACGTATCACTTCTCCAGTCTGGATGAGGTCGGAGGGTTGACCATCGGGCATGCGCGCGTCAAACAGGGTTTGTGTGTCTCTCGTGGGTTCACCCTCCTGTGAAAAGACAATCATAGACCTGTCATCAGAGGTGATGCGATACTCGATCATGTCCGTGGGATGTGAAGTGAAGATAGCCGCAGTCATGTTGCGATAGGCTGCGAGTCCCCAAATCCTCGAGACTGACATTCCCCCTAAGTCGTGTTCCAAGTCATAGTCATCCTGGAATTCTTCAATCATGCGTTTCCATTGTGGCTGTTGCAGAGCGCCGTCACTTGGAAGTTGGTGAAGTTCTGCAACTAAACCAATGCCACCGAGTGTACCTATTTGGAGTTTACATTTGTCGCCTTGTTCACTCGTGGAAGTGAGCATTGCTATAGTGGGTCAGCGGTGCTGAAAGGCCTTGTAGATATTGTATATCATACCAGAAATCGGCTCTAGGTGCCTTGCTTGGTGGGCCTTGTTGTCCTCAGTCTCTGGCTCATGGACAGGGTAATCGCGGAATCCGAAGGCATCAGAATTGGTAACGCTACCCGTGTACGTAGCGTGGGGCATGGATATGGCGATAAAACCTGCCATGGCGCCCGCTACCAGAGCAATGGTTGTGGATGATCTCTAGTGGGTTTTTATTAGCGAAACGGCCCATTTTAGCATGGGTATAAGAGATTGAGCGTACGGTATGGAGCCATCTAAGGGGACCAGCAATGTTGTGATACGCCCATTCCTCATTCAACTGGTCCAAAGGATGCTCTATCAAATCTGTGACTAACGTGTACTGTTGTGAGGTTTCCCCGAGCGAGCTTTCCAGACTGACTTCGAGTTTCATTAGCCGAAGCTGCGTTCCGCATACAGCAGCTATCATGGCGACTGCGCAGCCAAAGTTGCCTGGGCGCGTCGCGGGTGAAATCTGCCACGGACCACAGGAAAGCGCAGTAGTACGTTGTCTGTCTTTGATTTCCTTCCCAAAGAGCGATCCAGAGCATAACGGACTTTCCTCCGTTTCTGGGTTCTTCAGAGAGTGACGCGCCAGAATCTGAAGATCATAAGGCTTGGAAGGGCTATTCGTTGGGTCTGATCTGCGGACCCGCACCAGCATGACTTCATTGAAGTCATTCACCACCGTTAGCAGTGGAATTCCCCAGCGACTTTCGTGGGAATGTGGAAAGGAAGAGCCTGCAGAAGGCGTTGAAGGCTTCAAAGACTCGCACCAGGTGAAAGACCGAATGTTAACCTTCCGAAAGCCATGGCTATTTGGGTCCTGCGATGGCTGAAGCTGTGACCAAAATACATGATTGGCGACGGCAACCCTAGTCCATTGCTTCTTAAGGCCAATGGGCTCCCAGAGCGACAGTACCAGATTCGATGTCAGCACGGCCAGGACACTACGTCGGTATTTGCCTAGTCCTGCTGGTGACCAAGCCAGACCCACGACATTGCTTTCTGAAAGGTCTGCAGCGACCGAAAACTCATCTCGATTCCCCGGAAGATAGGTCGGCCATTCAGAGTTCGTAAACAAGTTGGCTCTAACACGAGTCATGAGCCAATCTTGGGTTGAGTTGGGGGCAGACTCCTCATCCCTGCCTTTTTTGGGTGTCTGTCAAAACGTCAGTTACTTTTTAACCCATCAGATAATTAGATACATACCAGGATTTGAAAGTATTCACCCGCAGCGATAGCAAGCTCGCCGTCCGTGGACCAAGAAATGGCGTCATGACAGGATGGAGATAATGATAGGGCCACAGGGTTCAACATGGCGTCATATAATGGATCTTTGCTACGCCGACATTATTGGTAAATAAAGGGATCGCGAGTTGCAATATGAAGATATATGAAGAAGAGAAGCCAGAGGTCTGCTTTTGCTTGGGGTCGCATTCTGCTCGGTTGATTCCTGAAGAATCAGGCAACAACAAGAGACCCGAAGAATAACAACTAGCTAACTAGTTAACTACTTCGAGGATCATTTTTGAGTTGCGAAACGGGCGATTAGCGAAAATGATTGTAAGATGAGACTAATAGGGAAGTATATATTAAAGGCCTTGTGAAGATATGTAGTCAACCTAAGAGAGGAAAAGGAGAAAAGAGGGCGAGAGGGCCAGAGGGCGATGCACACTAACTATGTATTTCCATAGAAAGGCTGGAAAAAAGCACGCCAAGAGTTTATACAAAAAAGAACCTCCAAAGCAAAAGCTCCAAGTAAATATATAGAATTCGGCCAACCTGCTATTCCAAATAGCAGAAAAGGTACATATGTACACGTTCCTGCTACACGGGATGATATCCAAGCTCGCATTGCCCATTTGAGTGTATCAGTCATAACATGCCACCGGAGACAGTGCACTATTTTTGGTGGAATCAATCCACCCGATCCAATCTCTGCACAACCATCGCAGTCGCAGCACCACCGCCGTTGCAGATCGCAGCCACTCCATACTCGCCGGGCTGTAATTGGTGGAGCAAGGTGACGAGAATACGCGAGCCTGAGCTGCCAAGAGCGTGGCCGAGAGAGATAGCGCCTCCGAGCATGTTGACTTGGGCGTTTTGCAAACCGAGAATCTAGGCGAGTTAGATCTGATGTGGAAGTGAGACAAATACGGTACTGACCTTTTCATTGGCTTTGATGACAGCTGCGAAAGCCTCGTTGAATTCCCATACCGCCACTTGATCCTTGGTGATACCGGCACGTTCCAGCGCAATCGGGACTGCTTTGGCAGGGGCCACTGGGAAGTCGACAGGGTCGATGGCGGCATCGGCTGTAGAAACGATACGGGCCAAGACACGGCTGCCAACGCCATATTCGCGAGCGAGATCTTTGCTGCCCAGGATTAGAGCAGATGCTCCATCATTCATGGTAGATGCGTTGCCAGCGGTTACGGTACCAGTCCCATCTCGTAGGAAGGCGGGTTTCAGGGTCTTCAACTTATCGGCACGCAGGTTTTCGAAGCCTTCATCCCGTTCGACAATGGTATCTCCTTTCTTACCTTTCACAGTAACTGCGGCAATTTCATCGGCAAACTTGCTCTCCTTCCATGCCTCCTGGGCCCGCTCATATGACTGAATGGCATATAAATCCTGGTCCTCCCGGGAGATGTCATAATTCTTCGCAGTATGTTCGGCGCAGATACCCATGTGGAACTTGTTGTAAACATCCCATAGACCATCCTTGATGAGACCATCCTCTAGCTTAATCTCACCAAAGGGGGGCAATTGGCTAGCACGTGCCATATAATAAGGGACACGAGTCATGTTCTCCATACCACCAGCCACCTGTGCTTCTGCTAGGCCAAGTTGAATGTTTTGTGCGGCAAGTGCCACAGCCTTCAAGCCAGAAGCGCAGACCTTGTTGATTGTTGTAGCTTCGATAGTGGAAGGGAGACCGGCAAAAATAGAGGCCTGACGGGCGGGCGCCTGGCCTACTGAACCCTGCAACACATTTCCCATATATACATCCGTAATCTTCTCAACCGGTACCTTAGATTTATCTAGGGCGGATTTGATTGCAACAGCGCCGAGCTCAGGTGCTGATACGGAAGCAAAGGAACCATTGAACTGGTCAACCGGAAGTTAGTAAATTACTCCTCAAGACATTTATCGAGGTACACATACCTTTGCTGTCGGTGTCCGAGACGCACTCAAAATGTAAGCTTCCTGAATCTCCTTACAAGTCGGGCGTGCGGAGCTGAACTGTCGCTGGGCGCGAAATGCGGGGAATGCCCGCTTGGGGAGACGAGCAGACAAGCCTGGGGAAATCATGGTATATTCAAGATAGAAGTGACTGGTAATTTGACAGTATTGAAGAGTAGAAGAGTTATGAGATGAGAGTTAAGGACGAAGAGCTGAGGAATGCTCATGCATGTGCTTATCGGGATTCATCCGCCCGTATAACCGCCTATAACCGCCACTCCGCTTGAACCGAGGTCCCAAGGCGGTCCCCAAGGCGGTCGCCGTGGCCCCGCCCGGGCGGTATCCATCGATGACATAATAAACGCTGAGTCAGGAGCTCCCCGGAGCCGGAGCTCTCTCAACTTCGGTCTAACCCCTTTCGGTTTATTTCTCCATTGGGATATTTCTTCCGATCTCCCCCTCCATCGCTTCGCTGCATATAGCCTACCGTATCAATGACCTTTCAGGTTTCCTCTCCTTCCCCTCTCCTCTATTTCCTTCTCTCCTGGCTGCCCTTGCAAAGACCTATCCGCAGCTACATACACGCGGCTTTAGCAACCCATTTTAATCACTTTACGCCTTCCCCGATTGTTCTGTCATGTCTACATCCGCCCGCCGTCGTCTTATGCGGGACTTCAAGGTACGCGTCAATATCATCACCTCGCCTTGGTTTATGAATTCTCTGCAATATCCATAAATGGTCTCATTTGAAGCCATCCATATATTGCCGTTGCGTCTAATTTGCTTTTTAACTTTTTCCTCGGTGTTCTGTGTCCAAGATGATTCGCCTCCGCTAACATTTCCATACTTGCAGCGCATGCAAACCGATCCTCCAGCTGGCGTCTCTGCATCTCCAGTCGCTGATAATGTCATGACATGGTATGTTTCTTCCGCATTATGCTTTGAAGTTCTTGTTCTTGGCAATGGTTCTGATGAAATGTCAGGAATGCCGTCATCATCGGCCCCGCCGACACGCCGTTCGAAGATGGCACATTCCGCCTGGTCATGAACTTCGAAGAACAATACCCCAACAAGCCCCCGGGCGTGAAATTTATAAGCCAAATGTTCCATCCCAATGTGTATGGAACTGGCGAGCTCTGTCTTGATATTCTGCAGAACCGCTGGAGTCCGACATACGATGTGGCGGCTATTCTTACTAGTATCCAAAGGTAGGGTGGGCTTGGTTATGAAAGATCGCTATACAGATGCTAATAGATTGTCGATTCTAGTCTTTTGAATGACCCCAACACCTCATCTCCGGCCAACGTTGAGGCCTCGAACCTCTACAAAGACAACCGCAAAGAGTACACCAAGCGAGTGCGAGAGACGGTCGAGAAAAGCTGGGAGGACAATTGAGCAAATCAAATATGCTCAGCCAATTTCGATGGCCTGACATTCTTACGAATGAGCACAACAGCTTGGCTGTTTGGTCTGCACAGCATGGGGTTACTGGCGCTTGGTATCTTATTCATTCAGGTTGTGTATTCTTTCTTCTCCCTTTTTTTGACGTCTTTATTTCCTTCTCATCTTTTATCTTTATCCTTTTCTTTTCTTTTCTTCCCTTTTTTCGAGATCTCTAGTTTCATGGTTCTTCATACTTCGCGAGGTCATATCCGGCGAGTTTTACAATATTACATAGTCTCATTGTTTTTAGTGTATTAGCCTGTTTCCCGCAAACCTTGCTCTCCGGTACTTTGATATATGCATTGTAGAGAATATAAATGGGCATGCAAGTAAACCAGAGGTACAACTATATCCTACATGTAATTATTTCCTTGTATAGTTCCCTACATATACCTTAAGCTTATCTGCAGGGGGTTGCATATCCGAGTCCGGGGGCGGTAAGCCCAAACGGGGTGAGTGTCAACAGTTGAAATCCCACTCTTTCGCGTCAACCCCCTCCCCTGCAAACTCCCGTTGTAGGTCTTCTTAGATTGGCCGTCCTTTCTTTGCGGCCTGGTTGTTGATTTGTCTTTTCCTTCATTCCTTGAGTGTTTTGGTCCACGGTGCACGTGGACCCCTGATCCTCAACCACCCCTCCTCCGAGCCACTACACCGCAACAGACGAGTTCCCATTTGAAACGCCTCTGACGAACTCCGAGGCCCACCTACCCCTTCTCGGGGTCTATCTTCTAGCTTGCGCGTGTCATATCCAAGTCACACTCTACAAATATGGCGTGAGTACATGCTCTGCCGTATCATACGTGTGTCATCACTAATTGATATGGTTCCTCAGGTCCGCGGGGTCGAACACCATCAAGGGTATGCAAAGACTGGCACTATGAACCAAAGTACGTTTTACTAGGACTGGTACTGATTGCATATATATAGTGGTTGCAAGGTTCCGTCCGCAGAACAAGGTTGAATTGGCCTCTGGGGGTAAGCCCATCGTCGAATTCGAGAATGAAGAGTCATGCAGCATCAACGTGAGCCCAAACTTAACCCAGAAACTGTGAGGGCTATACTGACAAATATTCTAGTCCCGAGAGGGCACAGGGGCCTTCACCTTTGATCGGGTGTTTCCTATGGACACCGCGCAAAACGACATCTTTGACTTCTCTATCCGACCGACCGTGGATGATATTCTGAACGGATATAACGGAACAGTTTTTGCCTATGGTCAGACTGGTGCCGGAAAATCATATACGATGATGGGTTCCGACATCGATGATGAGATAGGGAAAGGTATCATTCCACGCATGATCGAGCAAATCTTCGCCAGCATCCTGACTAGCCCGAGCAACATCGAGTATACCGTACGGGTCAGCTATATGGAAATTTACATGGAGCGGATCCGTGATTTACTCGTGCCTCAAAACGACAACTTACCAGTCCACGAGGAGAAAGCTCGCGGGGTTTACGTCAAAGGATTGCTGGAAGTATACGTATCCAGCGTGCAGGAGGTCTACGAAGTCATGCGCCGGGGAGGAGCAGCACGCGCCGTCTCTGCAACCAATATGAACCAGGAATCCTCTCGCTCCCACTCCATCTTCGTTATCACTGTCACCCAGAAAAATGTCGAGACTGGGTCCGCCAAGAGTGGCCAATTGTTTTTGGTTGATTTAGCTGGTAGCGAAAAGGTCGGCAAGACCGGCGCAAGTGGCCAGACTCTGGAGGAGGCCAAGAAGATCAACAAGAGTTTAAGTGCGCTAGGAATGGTCATCAACGCACTGACCGACGGCAAATCGACACACATTCCTTACCGTGACTCCAAACTCACTCGAATTCTCCAAGAATCCCTCGGTGGTAACTCCCGGACGACCTTGATTATCAACTGTTCGCCCAGCAGCTACAACGATGCCGAAACAATCTCAACCTTGCGTTTCGGTGTGCGCGCCAAGGCCATTAAGAATAAGGCCAAGGTCAACGCAGAACTGAGCTCCTCGGAGATGAAGCTGCTGCTGCGCAAGGCGCAAAGCCAAATGACGAATTTCGAAAGCTACATTTCAGCGCTTGAGGGCGAAATCAGCATGTGGCGTAGCGGCGATAGCGTCCCCAAGGACCAATGGACCCCCGCGCGAGGAAGCGAAATTGTCAGTGCCGCGAAGACTGAAGCCCGCGCTCCACGTCCAGGTACGCCCTCGCGTTTACAGGAGACTGCGCGTTCAGAAACCCCGCGCCCAGATTCACGGGTTGGAGATAGGTCCAGCACTCCTAGCCTGGTACTGGAGAAGGATGAGCGCGAGGAATTCTTGCGCCGTGAGAATGAATTCCAAGACCAGCTCTCAGAGAAGGAGTCGCACATTGTCAACGTGGAGCGCAGCCTCCGCGAGGCACGCGACGAGCTTAGGTCTATGAAGGAGAATGGCGCACGAACCGGCAAAGATAATGAGCGCTTGGGTACAGAAGTCAACGAGCTCCGCATGCAGCTCGAGAAGGTCTCATATGAGAGCAAGGAGGCTACCATTACGATGGATGGCCTCCGGGAGGCCAATTCAGAACTCACAGGCGAGTTAGATGAAGTCAAGCAGCAGCTTCTGGATGTCCGAATGAGGGCAAAGGAGACCACGGCGGCGCTTGATGAGAAGGAAAAGAAGAAGAGTGAAAAGATGGCTAAGATGATGGCCGGGTTCGACCTCGGTGGTGATGTGTTCTCCGATAACGAGCGCAAGCTGCAGGATCTCATCCAGCGCGTCGATGCTCTACACCAAATCAGCTCCGAGGGAGAAGTCATTGCACCAGACGACATCCTTGACCTTCGCACGAATCTTCTCGAGGCGCAAGGCTTCATCCGACAAGCCGAGCTGACCGTGAACGACCGAAGTGACTTTGGCGAGCTGCAGGACAGCCGCCGTGCAGATTTGGAAAAGAGACTGGATGACCTTCAACGAGAGTATGAGGGTCTATTGACGCGCAACCTGGGCGAGGGCGATGTGGAAGAGATTCGAGGACGGTTAGAGCAGGTTTATGTGACAAAGAAGGAGGCCGATACTGCAGCGGCAGAGGATCTTCGTTCTGACATTTTGCGCAAGGATGAGGAGTTGACCAAGTTGCGACAATCTCTTGTCGATACTCAGTCCCGGACGTCCACCAATGGTGCCGCAAGCAAGACTTTGCAGCAGCAGATCACCGAATTCGATGCCATGAAGAAGTCTCTCATGCGTGACCTTCAGAACCGCTGTGAACGTGTTGTCGAGTTGGAAATCTCCCTGGACGACGCACGAGAGCAGTACAACAACGTCCTCCGATCCTCAAACAACCGGGCTCAGCAGAAGAAGATGGCCTTCTTGGAGCGCAACCTCGAGCAATTAACCCATGTACAGCGTCAACTCGTGGAACAAAACAGCAGCTTGAAAAAGGAGGTGGCAATCGCGGAGCGGAAATTAATTGCAAGAAACGAGCGCATTGCCAGCCTGGAAGCCCTGCTCCAGGAGAGCCAAGAGAAACTTACCCAGGCCAACCACCGGTATGTCTTGATGCATTCCTTTGGATCTTGCTTAGTGTACTCGATACTAACTACCCTGATAGGTTCGAAGCTCAACTCACCGCTGTTAAGGAACGCCTCGAAGCAGCGAAGCAAGGTTCTACCCGCGGCTTACCGAGCATGGATGGGAATGCGAGTTTTAGCTTTGGGGGGTCACGCATCGCGAAGCCTTTACGCGGAGGTGGTGACGGGCCGGCGAATGCGAACGTCGCGGGCATACAATCACAAGAAGCGACCGGGAAGCGCAGCAGTTGGTTTTTTGATCGCCGATGATCCTAGCCCACTGTCAGAAAGCTGCTCGTCCCTTGCACAACTCTTTCTGAGGCTTGATGGTTGTCTGCCGTGTACCCCAGATCTCGTGCAATTCGTGCTTCTTTCACTGGCATGTGGTTGATCCTGATATTGGTCTATATTGATTCCTCTTTACGCTGTCTCACGAGTTTCTTCTGTCTCTTCCTTGATCATCTGATCAGCAGGCTTTTTCTTGTTTCTGATGTGATTTTGATACATATTTTTCTTCCCCATGTTTCCTTGCATTTCTCTTTCCAGTACATTAGATCCCATGCCGAGGACTGGCTCATGCGTCTTCCCGATACCCTTGTACATCAATTCCAGATAGAATGGAGAAGAGCTGGTAGTATGCGGGGCTTTAGTGATTTTGATGTCACATACTATTATATACGAGACAATGGATTGAATTCGATCCCCATCCAAGTCAGCGCATAGTTTCCGGGTCTGCCTTAAGATATAGTTCCTTATTTGGAAGAAAGACAGTCACAGTTCGATCAAAGTCAAGAGTCCAAATCTAAGTTGATAAGACACTGTATACGTACACTTTCACTACCGACCTTTGGAAGGTTGTACTCTCAAAATATACAAAAGACATGGGGGGTAATCGAAAAGATGACAAGGACCAAAAAAAAAAAAAAATAAAAAAAAAGTAAACTAGAGAAACAGAGAATATGAGAAGAGAATATGCAATGCATCCCCTTCGCCCGTCCAAAAGAGAATGCCTCACATTGCGCCAGTATTCGCCCAAGCAACAATCTAAACCAATCCGTCGTAAAGCGACAAGGCACTGACGATAGTTTCGTCCCGTTTGCTGCCTTCTTTGAACTCCTCGATGTCGAGGCTGCCATTCTCATCCTTGTCCATCATCCGGAAGATCTTCCGTACGCGCTTCTCCGGGGTATCTTCGTCCTCAGGGAGTTTCACCATGGATCCAACCTGTATTCCAGTTAGTTATTAGAGCCTATCTTCATAAAACCCCATTGTACATACCATCTTATAGATCGCCTCGACAATGGCCAGCATTTCGTCATAAGTGATTTTTCCATCGCCATCAATATCGTACAATTGGAATGCCCAATCCAGCTTATCCTCCATCTTGCCCCGCGAAGTCACGGACAGGGCGCAGATAAACTCCTTGAAGTCGATCATACCACTGTTGTCCGAGTCGAAAACGCGAAAGACATAATTGGCAAAGGATGACGGGTCACCGAAGGGGAAGAACTGCCGGTAGATTTTCTGGAATTCTTCCTTGGTCAGGGTACCGGACGGGCAGTCCTTGAGGAATCCTAGAGATGTCCACATATCAGCTATCACTCTTTAACATTTTCGTATCCGATATGTGGCTCATATCTGCATATCTGCATACCTTTGTACCATTGTTGTAGCTCCTTCTTATCGAAATGTGTTGCCCTTTGCAGCTCATCGAGCTGCGTTGGCGAAAGCTTTGATTGACTGCGGAACACGGGGTCAACGCGGATCCTCTGAATTCAGGTCGCGTGATATTCATCATGACCTCAGATCGAAGGTACCGGGGGGGGGGGGGGGGGGGGGGGTTTGGTCCTGGCTTGTTCCTCCCCCTCGAGGTGATGCGCAATCTGAAACCCACGGGGTCCGTTCCACCGCCATTTTCAAAGAGGGTGACAGGATAGTAGAAACTTACGACTTTCCCATGATCAAAATGATCCCTCTCGAACAGTATCAAGACCAAGTTCCAACCAAATCTGGGAGTGAGGGCCTTGCAATGGGCTCGGAGTGATGACGCGGGGTAGAAACAGGCGGGATGGGTGTGGCTGAGTTGTGGCTGGTAAATGCTAAGTGCCCAGTGGGAAGTACCTAGGTAAGTCTAAGCAAGGGAGTTCCCAATGTAAGATGAAACAAGTGCAACAAGAATAAACAAGTACACTTCTAAAGATAGAGAAGGTTGAAGATGGAGGTGGCGAGAGAACGGGGAAGTCCAGAACATCCCGGGGCTTGGCACTTTTCTATTAAGACAATCTCATTATCGCGTATATACATCTAGTCCGTGGACTTTCATTCCTCAATATCAAAACACATTTATCTATCTGCAAGGTAGACCTCTCCAAGCAATGGGGGCTTTTTCTTTTGGAAGAGGAAATAAAAGGACAAAAACACACAGAAGCGAAGTCTTCTCTCGTGAAGACCCCAAAATGCGAGGCTAAAATGTGAGAAACAGCAATAGGAAGTCCTTTAGTCCACCTTGATTGAGCCATAAATACGGTGGATGAATGCCCAACTGGCAAAGAAACCAATGGAACCTGCACAAAAGTCAGCAAAGAAAGCCCATCCGGAAGACACAGGAACAAGAACCTACCAGTCAGAATGAACACAATGAAGGCGATCAACGCCGAATAGCCCACATAGAGCACCGCCCCCGTCAATCCACCAAAGCTGACCCGTGTCGCCCAGAAAATGAGCGCATTCACAAATACATATCCCCCGGTCATACCTGCACCCATAAATGCGCGCCAGTGCCACCGGTAGTTCTCTGCACACAGCAAGAAATACACCAGCAAGACAGTGGTAGCCGCAGAGGTAATAATCATCAGGCCGTAGCAGAGGAACAGGAACCCGAACATGTAGTAGATCTTGTTGGTCCAGAGGGAGGTCATAATGAAGTACAGCTCGACAAAAATGGCACCGAAGGGGAGAATTCCGGTCAGCAGAATCGACGGAATTGTGCGCAGGCTACCAGACATCGGAGGAACCTGCCGAGGGATTTGGTTGGTCTTGGTAGGACCCTCAAGCGGCTATTGGAAAGGTGTGGTTAGTCACTTGAATGTCTGGATATAGGGGGTGGAATTTTAACAGTACCGATTGCTTGAATCCCAACCAGCTGCCTGCCACGCTCAAGGGCACGCTGATAACAAACCAGATCAAGACCAGTGCCAACATAGTTCCAAATGGTACGGCACCGCTGGATCCCTTGGCCCAAACAAAGAGATTCAGCGTGAAGAAAGTACCAAATACAATGCCAGGAATGAACAGAGGTGTCATGATAATGTTGCGCCTCCAAGCGTCGCCTCCGAATGTCTTATACACTCGCGCCGACACGTAACCGCCGATACCACCGAAAAGGGCGGAAATCAGGAGAATGGCAGTAGCCAGGAATCCACGGTTGGAAGGAGAGAGGAGGCCAAGCAGCGCAAATGCTACAAGGGAAGATTAGCACCTAGGAGGAGAAGAGCGTGAGTTAGACTACCTACCGACAGTCACACCGGTCATCATAAATAGCTGGGCACCATTGCCAACCATCACACTCAGCAACAACGGAGACTTGGGGCACCGGAAGACGTCGCCATGGACCAATTTCCAGCCAGAATCCTCCTGGACTCCGTCTTCGATCGCAGCCGAAGTGCTGTCCAAATCCTCGAGGTTGAACGAATCAAGCCTGTTATAGCGAGCAATATCCTTCTTGAGTGCGCGGACTAGAATCATGCTGACCATACCGACGAGAAAAACCACGAAGACGGCCGAGTTGATGAGCGAGAACCAGTGGATCTTGGGGTCATAGACATGAAGATACTTATCCCACCGGGTAGCCCAGGCTGTGGGGGACTCCTTCCAGTACACACTATATGTCCAGGTGACTGTTGTCTCCCCGTCCTCGTTGAGCGTAAGACCATTTCCCGGAGTACCACATTCAGCGGCGCCACCTTCTAAATTCCGGGAGTCCTTGCGAGATTCAGGCTGGACAAGCACTCCAACAACGCGGTATTTATCCTTGCCGCCAAAGCCCACCTTATGATAATCAATCACAATGTCGTAGTGATTGTTGAGCAGAGCCTGCCCATTGTCATCTAGCTCACCCAGAGAGAAACCGGGGTTGTAGAATTTAGTCTTGGTAACACCATCATAGTTCAACTGCGCGGCTGGCAGCCCATCCACAATCCAGTTGATGTTGTAGCCCTGAGCTATTCGCCGATTGGTCCACTTTGCGCTGCGGGCATCAAATTTTGCCTCTGCACATATCGATTTGCACGTCTCGTTCTTTGCCATGTGAAGCTCGAATGGCGAGGTGCGGATCCGATCACCGAATAGAATGCTCCCCAGGGATTCCCTCACATCTTTAGGACCGTCTGCAGGTCGGCAGAACCCAAAAGCCGGATGGTAGTAGTCAAATGAGAAGACCGAATGAAGCTGATCATCTCGCGAGAGACTGGGGGTGAGGTGGTTGACATAAAGCGGAACTGCTTGTCCTTCGTCGTAGGAGGTCGGTGCAACACCTGGCAGATAAAAGGCCGTAGTCAAGGAAGGGATTGCTAGTAGAGTCGAGGAAAGAAGAAAGGCTCGATCGGTGAACCGCATGTTGGGTGTCTCTATAGAATTTGGAAGCCTGGAATCAACCTCAATTGTTTGTTTGGGAGGATAGGAGTAGAGCTTGGGTATCGGTGGGCGATCGTGAAAGAAAACGGGGGGTTGTTCACAGCAAGAAGCTACCCTAGAAAGCGAGAACCACGGTTCTCATCTGTGAGAAACTCGCGATACTCGAAGGAGGTAAAGTGCCAAAATACCAAACTGCGAGTGACAGACTGGCAATGACGATCTAAGGATGTCTTGTTAGTGCCTTGGTGCCTTATTATTATCACACGTGACTGGTGTTATCGTCGAAGCGGCCAATTTTTTTTGTTCGCGAACTATTGTTCTCTACAAGTCATCGACTCTCAATCATGGCTTCAGCACAGGCGCCTGCACGCCCTCAAAGCCTATCGACATTACTTGAGACTCTGAATACTTGTCTGTCGACAACTGCCTCCTCTCTACCCAAGCCACACAAGGATGTGCCTTCCGATGTCACGATCGAGCCTCCCCAAGACGGCATATCTCTCCTCGACACCAAGAGCGAAATTCTCCTCTCCTACTTGCAAAATCTTGTGTTCCTGATCATTTTCCAACTGCGAAATGTGTCGGCGAAACAAACTCCGAAAGGGAACAGTCAATCTACGGACAACTCCCTCGAAGATGATATTCGCAAGAAATTGATTGAGCTTCGCGTATTCCTCGAACGTGGTGTCCGTCCTTTGGAAGGACGATTGAAGTATCAGGTGGATAAGGTCATTAAGGCTGCAGAGGATGCGGAGCGGGCAGAGAAGGTTCAGCCGGTCAAGACCAAGAAAAGCCGCAAAGCCGCGACATCAGGCAGCGAAGCCTCATCGGATGAGGACGAAGATGCGAGCGGCAGCGAGGAGGAAGAGGACATTGATGAAATGGCGTACCGACCTAATGTTTCTGCCTTCTCCAGGGGAGTGGCCGAGCAGAAGAAGGCCCAACCCTCCAAGGGTGCCGTCGAAGGACCCGGGGATGGCATTTATCGTCCCCCGAGGATCATGCCAACTTCCTTGCCTACGACGGAACGTCGCGAACGCCAGGACCGCAGACCGATCCGATCCAACGTCATCGACGAATTTGTTAGCGCTGAAATGTCCTCCGCACCCATGGCTGAGCCCAGTATCGGCAGCACAATCATTGATGGTGGCCGAACGGTTAAGTCAAAGAAGGACCGAGAGCGCGAGGCAGAGCGTACCACCTACGAAGAGACCAACTTCGTCCGATTGCCGAAGGAGACTAAGAAGGAATTGGCCAAACGGGGTCGTGGAAAGGATACCACGTACGGTGGTGATGAATGGAAGGGGCTCAATGAGGGCGCAGATAACATTGAACGTCTCACCCGGAGAAGCAAAAGCAATGGAGCCGCACTCGAGAAGAGTCGGAAGCGAGTCCGCAACGAGGACGGGCAACGCGGTGATGGTGTTGGCATGGGTCAGATCTTCGACAAGCGACGAAAGAAGGTTGACAGCTGGAAGCGGTAAAAAGTGGTTGCAGCGGGCAACCTCCATGTTCAAAGGCGTTTCTTTCTGGAATTCAATCACTTTGGAGTTTACTTGATTACCCAAGGTCCATTTTGACCAATGCATACCTGTATCTAGATTCTACGACATACATTCGAGGATATAATTCCACCGGATCAATTTGGTCTAGGGCTGTGTATGTGTATGTGTATGTGTATGTGTATGTGTATATTTTATACCTTACCGCCGGAATATAATGACTCGGCATGCCGATAAACACCGGCATCTGGCAAGCTCCTTCCGGAGTAGCAAAAATATGATGCTCGATATGGCCTCCACAGAGCATGTGGTATCGATCGAAAGAAATCACTTATTTAAGAAGAAGGTATTCAACTGGATAGCTTCCAACTTGCTGTGACTAGGCCCAAATGCAGTTCACATGTTAAACCCCGAGGATAGGCCCAGATGACGTCATTGTGTCCCTCAGGACCAACTCTCGATATCTTTCGTTTCTTTTCTTTCCAACACCGTTGAAGCTTTTTGATCACAATGGAAAACCCAGGTGCGTTGTCAATTCGATTTCATATATATTTATCTCCTGCTCATCCCTATAGTGGCCGATATACCAACCGTTATCCGGAGTCTGACACAGTCCACGCCGTCTTTACAAGAAACCGTCCTCAAGCGGTATTTCACCAACAATGCATCATTTGTTCACCCATTCTGCCGAGTGCCCAACTTTGAAGGTAGCAGATGGTGGGTCTCAAAGATATTCCAATGGTATAAGATCATGTCACCCCGGATCGAGTTAGAGATTCATTCAATTGGTACGGACTCCTCAAGGTCATGGACAGCATAATTTTGACAACAAACTCTGACCATCCTCCAGCATTTGATGAGGATAAGCTCAAGCTCTATGTGAATATGTCACAGATCTTTTCCATTTGGCTTGTTCCATTCCACGTTGCTCCGGTGACTCTTACTACGGTCTTGGACCTGACGTACGATTCGGACAAGAGCGATACTACGACCAATGGCGACCACAAGCTTTACTATATTTCTAAGCAAGAAGATCTGTATCAAACATCAGAGTTCGTCAAGTTCCTCATGCCGCATATCGGGTATTGGATTATTTTTGGTTGGCATCTCATTGCAACCCTTTTCTGTCTCCTGGGTGTGACTTTGCTATGGCCTATACTGTGGCTGGAAGAGCAGCATTATATCCCTGCTCACTTTTTGCGAGGGGGCAATTTGGCCTACGACATGGGGAAGAAGATTCCAGAAATCAAAGGGCAATAATGGGAGGAAATTTTCAATCTTCAGGTGGATATCGTTGAATTTAAGCGCTATGTCTTGATATACATACAATACATATGTTTTTTTAACACTAGTCTTCCAGGCCATAATGACGAATAAAGTATCACGTTTCAATTATGATGACCTTCTTAACTTCCACTGTACATGCATCCCCCGTAACATTGGGCAAGTATCATATTAAGCCAGTCTACTGAGCTTTCTTTGACTTGCGTTGTTTTTTCAGCTCCCTGCGGAACGAGTTCTCTTGTTCCACGAACCTCAAGGGCAAGCCACGACCAATACCAAAGAACACGAACAACGCCCACTTCCAGCGGAACGGGTTGACGACAAGGACGAAGAAGTACCAGTAGATCAGTTCAGCATAGGTGAAGAAGTCAAATGCTCCCGTGGGTGCCAGACGCTTCATGAACCTAGTGAAGTCGATCCAGGTCTTCATCCACCCTTCAGTAGGTCTGGTCAATGGGTCGGTCAAGAACATAAGCAGGAATCGCGTGTATATTCCAATATGCATATTGCCCACTGTACCAATCGCATCGACGTAGGTGCTGTTGTTTGCGCAAATATCCGGGTACTTGGGTGGGAAGACTTGAAGATACCAACTAGGCGGACCGTAGGGTTCATCGAAACACTCATCGGGCAAAAAGGTCAGTGAAGGCCGTTTAAAACCAGTTGCCATGACGATAATATCTCCCTCAACCAATTTCTCGTGGCCAGGTCCTCCCTTAGGGACACCCTTGGATCGATAATTGAACATCACACCCTTCTCTTCCACAGAAACGATGTCACCCCGTAGCCAGTGAGCTTTGCCCTCGCGGATCTGGTTAAACAACTCGTCATTGGCCATCGGAGTTCCGGTAAAGATTCCTTTGTCTGACGGCGCAATGTCTTGAAGATCACGATAGAAAAACTTGCGCAGCAACCATTCGGGGATCCACGAGAGTGAGGTTTCCTGGCCGAAGATATTGCACGCTAGCAGAGACTGCACGAGTATGTTGCGGGGGATGATCCATTTATCGGAGCGAGAAAGAACGTCAATCTCGGCAGCTCCGTTCTTGACGGCGAACTCCAAAGCTTCAATGGCGCTAGCGCCGCCTCCCACAATGAGTACCTTTTTGCCTTTGGCGTTTTTGCCATCCAACTCAGAGGAGTGGTAGATTTGGCCCTTGAATCTTTCCTGGCTAGGCAGCGGTGGCATCTTAGGATCTCCACAAACGCCCACTGTGGCCAAGATGCCGTCGAAGCGGCCATACTGCTCTTCGTCATTGTTGATGATCCACTGGCCATTCTTGGTCTTTTTCACAGATTTGACTTTAGTCTCAAAGACCGTGCGTCTTTCCAGGTCATATCTCTTCCAGACATCAACGATTTGCTCTTTGATCTGCTGCTGGGTGGGATACGCGCTGTCGAACCGGACGGAAGGATGGAAACGGTACATGACGCTGTGGACTTGTAGTGCGGAGGTGGAATTGACTCTCTATAAGGGTATTAGTAGAAGTGCTTTAACTAAAGGCAAAGTAGAACTGACACTCCAGATGCCTCCCAATCCCTGTTCTTTGGGTCTCGATTCGAACAATTGGACATCGAAGCCATTGCCAACGCAGTGGGCAGCCGATGACACACCGGTCAAGCCTGCGCCAATGACTGCGACTCTCTTTCTAGGAAGATTTGCATTCTGAGCGGTAGGGGGCGGGGGTATAGGCGAAAAGACGTAAACCAACACCGCTTGCATAGCCAAGTAGAGCCAGGTAAAGGTCTCTACGAATGGATGCCGGATGAAGGCCGAGAGCGCCAAGATAATGGACTCAGAACCCATGATTTTTGTTAAATGAGGAATTGGAACAATTAAGAAAGAAAAGAATCAACATTGAGAATATTTGTACTTCCAATTCCCTGTGACGTTACCTTTTACATGTGATATGGGTACAGTTAGATGACATCATAGGAGGAAACCTGTCTGGGAAGAGAGGAGACATCTAGCACGTACTATAACATATGATATTATACTATAATTATACTATAACATCATCTATGGACTTGCTTGATTGACTCTAAAGGTCTCCAAGGAAGTTTCATGTGAAATTGCTGCCCGTTCGACCAATATCGACTTTAACAAGGTGTGATTTACAATATTTACAATATCGTACTGGGTACATACATAGTGCACCTATAATTTTGACAGGAATCAAAAACATAGCATATGTTGTATGTACTTTGACTATAAGTAATCCAGAGGGACTTGTGTGATCGTAAGACGATATTTGAATATCCCCTCTCCGAGGGCTATATACATCATCCGTTTGGGATACCTACGCCTATTAAATGACAAGATAATCATTATCTGTGATTCAAACCATATCAATCACATTCAAGAGTACATGATAATACTACCTATGACCTATAAATTGCATGGACATAATACACCATCTTTATGTTGCAAGGGTGCATATTGTACGCTTATACTAGAGTATTACTCTATAGATATGTAGATATATACAATCTGAGTGAAGTGCTTACTTCTAGACACCAACCCATTTGAACTATACCAGAACTATCATTAACAGTGATCCATTGATTTCATCTTATCAAAACACTCAATGACCTAGCATAATTGAATGCAATTGAAAATTGAATCGGGTCCCGCTCCTGGACATCCATGCATGTCTATACAAAGGGCGGTGACGGGTTCTGCCATGCCGTCAATAGATGAGCTCCTCGGTTTGGTTTCTTTGACCGTTAAGAATCTTTGAAAACACAATGATCGTTCAATTAAATTAAAACTTCTGGAGATACCAGCCAATCGAGCATTTCGCTCTTTCAACATGGGTCAAACTCCCGTCCTCGACCAATTCCTCGGCAGTTTGCAGGAATTGGTCCAGAACCGCGATGGTGCCAAAGTCCAGGACTTTCTTCAGCTCGAGCCGCCGCTTTCTGACATTTACCAGCGCATGGTCAGTGAACTACGGCAGTACTATGCCCCGGGCTCCAAGGCTGACACCGAACTTCTTCAACGATGCGAGCCTCTCGTGCCGCGATCCAAGGGTGGCTCATGGACGGCGTTCCCGACTTTCGTCAAGCTCTACCTGATCTTTCTACGCGATATGAACACCGATAACCTATTGGAAACATACAACCAGTTGAAGGCGCTGCTCAAGTAAGTTTTGCTGCCCCCCGGTGGAGGATTCTGAATGCACTCTCTGTTCCCCGGACGAGGATCCTACTCATATCTTCGAGCTTGAAAGCTGACTCAACCTTCTCATCAACTGCAGTCAATGTGTGCTCGCCCTCGGAGATAGTCAAATGGGTGTCGTCGTTCTTCCTACAGTTCTCTACTTGTCGAAGGTGCTGGCAAAATTAGCAATGGGCCTCGATCGTCGACCGGACCTGATCGCGCATATTCGACGAATGGAAGGTCTGGCGGCTCAGGACGAGAGCATCGAGAAAGTGACCTTGGTGGAAAAATCGGCCAATGTGGTGCGCGAAGCCTTCATCAAGTGCCTCACTGATCGGACCGGCACTCCCGGCCCTACTGGTAAGCCGGAGGGCAAGCGCATCGGTATCTATCTCATGGCTAATCTCTGCCTGAAACTGCTGTTCCAGGTACGGAGGCTCTATCACTGACTATCTCACCCTCTTTCAGATCTTGATTCTGACGAAATATAGTGCGGCAAACTACGCAACGCCGAGCAGATGTTTGCAAGTATCAGCGCCCAATCACCCCCCTTGGCCTACTTCCCAGCTTCACAGCGTGTAACCTACCTCTACTACCTCGGGCGCTACCTTTTCGCCAATAACCTCTTTTCCCCCGCCCGCCTCGCTTTACAGGCCGCCTACGACCAATGCCACCGCCAAGCCATAAGCCAACGACGCTTGATCCTCTCATACCTCATTCCGTGTAACATTATCTTGGGCCGATTCCCGTCCCAGGCACTTCTCCAACGACCAGAAGCACAAGGGTTAGCAGAACACTTCCAGCCACTGTGTCGATTGATTGTCCGAGGAGACTACCTGGCTTTCCGGCAACATCTCTTCTTGGGCTCGCCGACCGCGCAATGGTTTGCACGCAAAGGAATTCTGTTTACTCTCCGAAATCGATGCGAGACTCTGGTTTGGCGATCTTTTGCACGCAAGGTTTTCATGTACGGAGGTTCCTATGGAGGTCCGCAGGCGCAGGCGCAGAAGGGACCTCCACCAGTCCTCAACCTTAAAAAGCTCGTTGTGGCTATACGATGGCTACAGACACAACACGCATCATCCGGAACTGGCACCACGAGTACTATGGTAGCCTCCAACCTCTATGGGTCACAAGTCGTTTCCGAACCCACAGATCTCGACTACGCCCGCCTGGAAGGAGCAGATGGAAGGGCTAGCCCCGCCACCGATCGAGAGATACTAGGAAAATATGGGGATTTTTTGGCACCGGACGGATTTTACACCGAAGAAGGGCGACCACAACCTAATCTACCGGGTCAATTGGTCGATGGAGACCCAGAAGAGAACTATGGCGATTACGAACTGAATCCATATGCGTATGACTTCGACGACAGGATAGAAACAGACGCATCCATGATGCAAGAGATTGAATCGATTTTTGCATCGTTGATTACACAAGGGCTGATGGGTGGCTACCTTCTCCATCGTGAGCCTCGATTCGCCGTTCCCGGTGCCAAAATCAAAGGAATTTTGCCCACAGGATTCCCCAATGTCTGGCAGACCATTTCTGCACGGGAGAGTCATGATTCCAGTGTTCCAGGTTGGGTACAGCCACGGGCGCCTACAATAGTGGGAGCAGCTGGAGGTGGTAGGGTGGTCAATCTCGCAGGAGCACGCCCTGTTGGCCTACAATAGGCTTGGAATTTTCTACTCTACTTCTATTCTGTTTCTGTTTGTCTTTCTTCTTTCTCATGTTGATGATACCGATGTACAGTTCTGAATTTGATTTCGTACAAATCCTACTAGTTCATGTCTTTCATGTCAGCCAGGGCTCCAAATGCGGCGACCTCGGGCTGGGGATTCTCTCATTCCATTCCCCTTGCTTGGCATATTACATCTTCTGGCTTTTGCTTATATTTCTATATCTCCCTTTTTTTCATTTTCATATCTATAATGGATCATACTGCAGATGTGCAAGAGATCTCAGCACGGGTAGCGGACTTCCACAGTCGCCAGCAACCATTCCGTATATATCATGGCGCTACCAACAGTACTCGGCCCTCCAACCGATCTCTCTCCAACACGGTCAGCACAGAACCTCTCACTCGCATCCTCGAGATCGATATCGACAGATATACAGCTATAGTTGAGCCCAATGTCTCGATGGGTGCTCTGGTGGCTGCCACCATGGTCCATGGGTTGGTCCCTTTGGTGGTTGTCGAGTTCCCCAACATCTCGGTTGGGGGCGGATTCTCCGGGACGTCCGGCGAGAGTAGCTCTTTCCGCGAGGGGTTCTTCGATCATACTGTCAATTGGATTGAAATGGTCCTGGCAGATGGTCAGGTGGTGAAGGCATACAATGACCGCGTCAAGACGGGTTCGGAACTGGCGGATAACCGCTCGGACTTGTTCTGGGGCGCCGCATCTTCCTTTGGGACCTTGGGAGTGGTCACTCTATTGGAGATTCGATTGAAAAAGTCGCAGCCATTGGTTGAACTGAAATACTATGTCAATTCCAATATGAAGGACGCGGTGCGTGCCTTTGAAGAGGCTAGCGCTGATCCAAGCACTGAATACCTGGACGGAATCGTCTATGCACGGAACAAGATCGTCGTTTGTGCTGGTCGACAAATTGAACAAACTTCTAACGTAAAGCCTCAACGCTTTACTCGTCGACAGGACGATTGGTTCTATTTGCACGTCGAACGAATTGCTCAATCCAAGATCTCCAAGATTTCCGACGGAGAGAGCTCACCTCACATGGATGCAGTGGACTACATTCCTCTCACGGACTACCTGTTCCGTTATGATCGAGGTGGTTTCTGGGTTGCCCGTTACGCCTTTCGCTACTTCTGTGTTCCATTCACCTCTCTGACACGCTGGCTTCTTAACCGATTCATGCACACCAAGGTGATGTATCATGCTCTGCACGTTAGTGGGCTTGCGCGTCGATATATCATCCAAGATGTCGGTGTACCAATATCCACTGCTGCCGAGTTCCTGGACTGGCTGGACCGACCTGACAACTTTGGCCAATATCCGCTTTGGCTCTGTCCGCTACCACCAGGAAGTGCCGGTGGGTTGGAAGGAGATCCGGCGGATGGCAAGGGAGTTAACACACGACTCCTCAATTTTGGGATCTGGGGCCCGGCCGCTACCACGGATGAGGCCGGTTTCGTGGCTCAAAATCGACAGCTTGAACACAAGGTCCACAGTCTTGGAGGAAAGAAGTGGCTATATGCACATACTTACTATACAGAGGACGAATTCTGGTCCATCTATAACAAGCCCGGTTATGATTCCTTACGGGCAAGATACCACGCGCAGCATCTTCCATCCCTGTATGAAAAGGTCCGAGTGCGTGGATCTGATCTCCCTGGTCCACATCGTGGAGAGTTCGAGAATGGCTGGAAGGGATCGGTCAAACGTGCCCTGTGGGACGTCTGGCCATTTTGTGGTCTTTACGGGGTCTATAAGGCTTGGAGAGGAGGAGACTATCTGTTGCAAAAAGAAATTCCCAAGAAGAAGGCCGATTGAATAGGATAGTTCGAAGATATTCGGGGTATCGATGCATTCCGTTCAGCCAGAAACACCAGGTCATCCAGCGCATATGCATGATGCAATAGGGAACAGCAAATATGACAAGAGTATAAGAAAATCCCTAACAGAAGAAAGCCCGAAACATGAACCCGTAGGGGAAAACAAAGGAAAAGACGGCAGAGGAGCATGGCTACTCTACCACAATGCGTCCTTCCAACCGAGGAGAGATTCCCGATGTCCAGGCCGGAGTGAATTCCCCTTCGCCGTTCATAGTATTCAACCTTGTGCATTGCAGACCTGCGTGCCGCATCCACTTTCGGACAACTCGCCGCGCAACTTGTAGACGATGCTCCTCTTCAGCGGATGATTTCGCTGGCTGAGTGACGTAATTAGTGATTGGCCCAGAGGATGTGAGGATATCTGGATCCTCATCCGAGTCCGAGTCCATGGCATTGCCATTCGCCTCGTCCCCGGTGATAATGTCGACCTGTTCGACTTCTTCGGGAAATCGACCGTAGTAGTATGCTGACCGGGCTGTGCGTCGGGGATTAGGCTGCCGGTTCACCCTATCGCTTGCGTTTTTCTCGTCGTTTTTGAGGGACGCTGGCTTCAGCCAGCCTTCACCGTGCAGATTGCGATGTACAATACCCCAGTGGCGGCCTAAACTGGCACTCCAACGGTTCCATTTCCCGAGTACTTTGAGACTTAGGAAATATTGCCGTAGGATTGTACTGATGAGCACACCGTTTTCCTCAGAGACAAGCTCCTCCACATCACCTCCTTCCGCCTGGATAAGCAATGAGGCGAACCCGTCTTTTCCTCGGGCCATATAGCCGCGTGTGGCGAGAATATAGTCACGCTCTAAGTCAATGGGCTCATCGCCAATACGAGCGAATGTAATGCGCGACCCGGATGGTGCGTCCAATTTAAACCCGTAGTTGATATTGGATACCTGCAAGAATCGGCCCTCGAGCGCGGGGAGCTGGCTGACCCCATTTTCGAGTGCAGCCAGCAATGCATGGCCGCGAACGCGCAGCAATACCACAGGGTCCTCGAAAGGGAAGCAATTCAGCAGATCCTTCAGTTTCAGTATGCCGGGCGGGTATATTTGGTCGCCGCGAATTGTGCCACCCGCCATCATGGCACAATCGGCCGCATAATAGAAGCGCATCAGATCGCAAACAAAATTCCCCAAATTAGATTCACGCTGTCGCACAGTAGAAAACCGGCCATCGAGCGGGCTGACTGTAAATCCAATTGGCTTGTCTAGTTTGGCCTTGAGGCTGGAAGTGAGCCGGGCCACCATTGCCACTGTGTCAGGGTCTTCGGGAATTGAGCGAACAACATCCCGTCGCATTATGTTGAAGTCCCAACCAGGCAAACCATCTCGTTTGCGGAAAGCTTCGATGTAACTCAATTGTTTGAAGTCAGTGCCTGACCGCATCACATGAATTCCATTGACAACAGCATGGCCATAAAAGTGATCATGACCCCCGAGAATAATGTCCACAAGATCGGGTGACAGGTTGTTAGCCAGTTTAAAGTCATTCGGTTCACGTTGGTGCGTGACAGCGACTACGAGGTCTGCTCCCTCATCTCGAAGCTGTTTCGCAAGAACCCGGGCCGTTTGAGATGCGGATTTGTAGATCAGATCAGGCGGAAGAGAGTTGATTGTGCCGAGCCTGGGGTAGGGCCGAGTAAGCAAAGGAATAACAATGGAAAAGCGTAAAAGCACTAAAATATGTGTTCCAGGGCCGCATACCATTCTCGTTCTCCAAGACCCAATACGCCAATCTTGAGCCCATTGGAAGAGATCAACATGCGAGACTTCCCGCTGTCAGCTATTGGGGTATCCTCCCCTAGTGCGGGGTCAAGAACGTTTGCTAAAAGCCAAGGAAAGTGACATTGGCTGGCCAAATGGCGGAATTGGACGACCCCAAAATCGAGATCATGATTCTAGACCCTTAGATTAGCGGGGACCATATTTCTGGTGGGCAGGTTGCCATACTCACACCCACACACGCTACATCGGTGCCCACTGTGTTGAGGAATGGTACCATATGCCTGCCCTTTGTGATTGTACTTTCGATACTCGGGTTGAAAGCATCGCCGGAGAAGAAGGTCAGAATATCGGGCTGACCAGCGAACTGTGGGTGATGACGGTAGTGATTCACGAGGGATTGAAACCGAGACACCCCGCCGACAGGCTCAGCAGAGCCAGATCTATATAAGATGATTTAATATCATCCCATATTGCAGTTTATGAAGCCAGGGAGAGAAAGAGAGGGGAAGCATACTCGACGTGGTAGACATCATTATAGTGGATTAGCCGTAGATCCGGAGATCCAGTTCGGTCAGAGGAATAAGTGACGGAGAGACCGTCTGTTTCGATGTTTGACATGGAAGTCGCAATGTTATGGAAAAGGTATGAAGATATACTTGAAAGGAAGAGACACAGGGAGAGAAGAGAGAGAAGAGAAGAGATCGTGAGAGGAGAAGAGCAAAAGAGGCGCAGAGACAAACATGAGGGGGAAGCCGCGGCATTGGTGCCTGGTTGATGCCTTGATGCCTGAAGGTTGGGGTGTCATAGTAATATTTCAATATAAACTTGGATAAAAGCAAGAAAAAGAAAAAGAAAAAGAAAAAGAAAAAGACCACGCCATGCAAGAGGTATCCTAAAACTCAATAAGAGAATGATTCACAGCTTCTGTTCCGTCACCGTCCATCGCCGCTTCGTTCCACCCTCACGATCCCCCAACGGCTGAGCACTCCCCCATAAACCACGCTGCGATAGTGTCCGTTGTGGTAACTGCTTCGTCCAGGCAAGATCTGAAGACTTATCAGACCTATCAGAGAGTTCGGAATCTTGACTGACCGGCCGATCACCGAAGTTCGGCACGAGGTTGTCATCCGCTTTATCAGTGGGCGACGAGATCGAGTTCCAAAGCCCAGAGGCACCTTGAGAAGTAGTTGAACCGGTTGACGGCCGCATTGCCAGTGTCCATGGCCCAGAGCTAGTACTATGTGGCCCGTTTGTTGACGTTTCTTGGAGGAGCGATGGGCGAGCGCCAAGACGATTCCGATAGGAAGGGACCGGAGGCGGTGAAAGTACAGGGACAGAGGGAGATGACAGCGAGCTGAGCTGTGAGGGGTTTATTCCCGGGCGCAGATGATCTGTCGACGCCACAAGCTGCAAGGAGTATTCCCGTGATACCGATTGGTTGTCAGGGCCCGGAGATTTAGGCGTGTGACCCATGTCATGCGCGGGTTTATTGACACGGTTGCGTCGCACAGCCATAGTGAGTGAAGCTGTGTTAATATCGACCAAGACCGAGTGCCCGTTCAACGAACTGATCAAAGCATTGCAATCCGCGCCATGTGTGATGATAACGAGGACCGTTTGCGCATTACAGTCACTTACCTCATT
Organism: Penicillium rubens; assembly: GCF_028828025.1. Taxonomy (NCBI): domain Eukaryota; kingdom Fungi; phylum Ascomycota; class Eurotiomycetes; order Eurotiales; family Aspergillaceae; genus Penicillium; species Penicillium rubens. The sequence goes on from NW_026890600.1 coordinate 9,787,611, forward strand.
GGACTCTGCTGTAGAACCGGGTTCAGACAGATCCTGTTCCCGATACCAATTGATCATGTGCTGAAATCCATCATGTACTCGTTCGTGCATGGTACTCCATTCCTCACCGAACTCGCCCCCTGTGCCCCAATAAGGCGTGCGCATACTGTCCCACTGGTAGTCGATCCTCGTACATGCGTTCCGTGCATGAGCAACATAGCCTGTAGGAATGGGGTCCGATGCGGAAACGGCATAGCTGGGAGTTGGGGGTACATAATATGCGTCTAGAGTAGGCGGCAGATTGGTTTCTAGGCGACCGAGAGACTTCTTTGCATGTTTGGCGATAGGGTTTTGGAAAGTGTCGTGGGTGTTGGCACGCTGGCGTTGGGATGTTGAGGAGTGCAAGCGGTCTTCACCATCCGGTGAAGTAGGATGTGACTGGCTGCGCCAACCGCCAGGAAAGTGGCCTGACAACGCCCTTGTCAAACCATTGGTGGCTGGGATGATTTCAGCGCGACGGAGTAATTCCCCTTTGGCAGACGCCACCATTCTGTCCGAGCCCGGTGGGGGCGTGATCTGGTCATAGTAGTCGGGTGATAGCCATTCGCCCAGAAATGCGTCGACGCGAAGGAGACATCGCTGGTCAGGGGTGGATGAAACGGTGGGGACAGTGGGAGCTGAACTAGCTCCTTCGGATGCTTCTGCGCCTGAGGCTTGGTGGATACCAGCACTGACCCCTATCGCAGTTTGCAGACATCGAAGGTAAGGAGAGGTATGAACAATGACGTTATATCGGTGCAACAGATCCGAAGATGCGGGGGTGGGGTTTGCCTGTTTATCCGAGGTGGGATGATGGCTGTGCGGACTCTCTGGATCTTCCCCAGTGAACTGCCGGGCCCTTAGGAGACTTCCTATACGTACACCAAGTGCCCGAGACTGTATCCATCCACCGTAGGAAAGAGGTGGATCGAATGGGCTCGGAGAGGTTAAGTGCCAATCTTTGTCTGCAGCATCGAGGCGGGCGCCATGTCTAGAAGGCTGGTGAGCAGCGGAAGCAGCGTAATGAAAGTAGTTACTGACCTGGCGATAAACACAATAGGGGGTGAGTTTTTCATGGAGGTCAATATATGTCCTTGGACGCCTGGTCACTGTTGTTTTGTTCTTTTTTCCTTGGTTCGCGGGGAAGATGCAGCGTTAACGCCGTCTCCGGGTTTAATGAAAGTAGGTGGAAATGTTTTTAGAAAAGCCCTATGGCTGGTCAACCGGGTATTGTGACAAACATAGTTGAGACTCGCAATGAAAAGAGAACGCAAAAAGAAAAGCGAAGAGAGCGAAAGTCGAAAAGAACTAGCTGGGCTAGAGCTGCAGGTCCCCGGCATGTGATGCTTACTAACAGCCCCTCATCGCCCGGCTGGGCACCCATGGAGGCCCTTGACAAAGAGTACTAACAAAGAGCAGTAGTTAGTACAAGGTCATATTTCCTTTGGAAATACCCTGGGAAAAGCAGAGATTAAAAATATATGGATCACCATTGGCCATATTGGTATGCGGCACGTCTGGACCAAGCGGGATACCGATATTCAAACGGTTCATAGTTCTATAGATGCGCAACTCCCTCGGAGGAACTGCGATAAACAAGACCAGTTGGTGAGGATGACTACTATTATGTGTAAGGCCGTGTTAGGGTCTAGCCATAATCTCGACGATACACCGGAAATCCCTTTCAAAAAGAAACTTGATGTGTGCAAAAGATGATATAGCCCCCTCCGTTGATCCCCTAAACGCCTCAGTCAGTATAACATCTATGTAAGTACCAGTAGGCTCCTAATTGTAAACATCATCCAAGTAAATAGGACTCATTTGCACAATACATATTTTAAGTATCTTACGGGTTAAAGGGGAAAAATTCAATGTTATGCTCATGTAATCCTATATACATATTTTCATGGTAGCAGATAAACTGGCCAGTTCGTTTTCTATGGATCGACAGTTAGAATAGTGCTGGGTATGGTGCTGGGTATGGTGCTGGGTATAGTACTGGGTATAGTGCTAAGCATAGTGCTAACTTTTAGGTAGACGGGGGTCGATCTAGGCTAGGGAGGTCCTCTAGTAATCCCCTATATATATAGTTGACTATCCGGTGCCCACACAGTATGTAGGTGTTGGTGACCTGCCACGACTAATGTATTATCTGGCTCTTTCTCGACAAATCCCATAAGTTATCTTCTAGTTACTCTACTTGGTTTACCCATCTCCTCTTCATAGGACGCAAGCGGAAAGTCTCTAGGTCCATGTCCATGTCCATGTCAATCAAGGGATATGAGGGCAGGTGGAATGCAGATGTCACTGCGGAGTAAGCATGGGAGAGACATTCTTCACACATTCCATTGACCTTAGATTCCTGATTGCAGACGTCATAAGATATATGTTGTATACGGAGTAGTGTATAGACAAAGCCTGTTTCCCGACCTTCTACGACCAGAGTAGGGCTTGTGATTCACTCCCTCCTTACCACCATATTCTCTGACATATCACTTTCATTTGTATTCATCCAAGATTGAAACGGAAAGTTAGTCACAATATTGAGGATTTGAGATTTAGTTAAAGGCATTTCACCTTCCACGTGCCGTTTTCACGGTCGTTCTCCTCCATCCAGCCGAGTTGTTCCACCTCAACACAGGCTTGCGCAAGTGGTGTACAAGCTTGAATATAATTGATCGCCCTCTCTCTACCATGCGTCTGCAAGTAATTTGTACCCTATTCATGGGAACTGTGATTGCCATTCCCTATGGTCTGGAAGTAAGTCTCTGTTGTCCAAGGTTATATCCAATGTTGATCTCACTGACTGTCCTGCAGTACAAACATGTATGACTATTAAACCTCAAACATTTATTCCACGGTCTAACACGTCTTTTAGGATGCGCAGCAGCCCACAACTTTGTCCACATTCATACCGATAAAAAGAGCGACTACAACTGCCCTTACACCTCCATCCCACTCCTTCGGTGCCCAAGGGAGAATGTTGCCGTATGGATACCAACACCTTACATTTTGAAATTATAAGCTAACATCGAAACAGATTTTGAATGGGATAACACGGGACCTCATTTCCGATGCCGAAAAGTAAAGAAAAAGAGATAACTATACAGAAACTCGGACATTATGTATACATAATAGATGTCTAGATGTGCATATTCCCTACAACAATTCGGCAATCGCTTTTACCCCAAGTGGACATAGCCGGGCCGGAATGAGTAGCCGACCGGGGCCGACTTCGGGGCCGTTATCTGATCTTCTATACTCCACAGGTTACTTTATTACTGCTTTCCTTTTTCCTTTTACTCTTTTCGCTTCATATCCGTAAGGACAATTGCTAAGATGGCAAACAACATTCCCCATCCTTCCCTATGTGTCACCACGACAGATTTCGAGAAGGTCGCAAAGAATGTCCTCCCGGAGAAGTCATGGGTTTATGCATCAAGCTCAGCTGCTACCGGCCTGTCAATGACGACCAATCTTGATGACTGGTCTCTGATAAACTTCCGCCCTCGAATTTTGAGGAGCGTTGACTCAATGGACACCCGAAGGAACATCTTGGGACACACCTCTCAGTTTCCTTTCTTCGTATCGGCTATGGGTACACTGGGCAGCTCCCACCCTGGCGCTGAACCATTGCTAGTGAGAGGAGCAACCCGTAAAGGCTTGCACACCATGATCAGTACGGCATCTACAAAGCCCCTCGAAGAGATCATGGATGCTCATCTGGATGAGCAACGGCTTCTCGGCAATAAAAGCCCTTCGAACTTGTCATTCCAGCTCTACGTGCCTGTGGATCGGACAAGGGCCAAGTCACTCATCCGAAGAGTCAAGACGGCCGGATATCAAAGCCTGTGGGTCACAGTGGACACTTCAACCCTAGGAAAGCGTACTGCCGATCGTTACCTCCAAGCACGAGAAAATCTCGACGCTGGTGTTGCTGAAAATGCAAGAGACATTCACAGTGAGAACGACTTTGCGCCAGCGTTCGGAGGTCGGCAGGTTCCCGGTTCGGTAGATGGTGGTCTCACTTGGGAGGATTTGGATTGGATTTCGTCAGAGTGGGGTGGGCCAATGGTTCTCAAGGGGATTCAAAGCGTTGAGGACGTGAAGCTGGCTGTCCAACACGGTGTACAGGGAATTCTGTTGAGCAACCATGGAGGCAGGCAGATTCATTCCGCTCCAAGCTCATTGATGACGCTTTTGGAGATTCGCACGTACTACCCGGAGGCCTTCGACAAGCTCCAGGTGTTTGTTGACGGAGGTCTTCGCGATGGAGCAGATGTCCTCAAGGCGTTGTGTCTCGGAGCAACCGCGGTTGGAGTCGGCCGGCCTTACTACTACGCCCTCGCGGCATATGGCGCTGAAGGAGTGGAAAGATGTACAGACAGTAAGTCGGGACTGGTGTTCAAGTCAATTTAAGCTAACACACTCGCAGTCATCACAGAGGAACTTGAGATCACCATGAAGATGCTTGGTGTCTCTTCTCTAGACCAACTGGGCCCAGATATGGTAAACACCAGCCGACTAGCGAATGAAATGTGGCGACCAGCATTTGGAAATTCCAAGCTGTGAAAGAGAAAATTTGCGGATTTATTCACGAGGCCTAGAAGGATCATTGTATCTCCACCTGTGTATTTAATTAATATTCGTATACTAGAAATGTCATGCTCGCTATACAACCCATTCACACAGCGCCCCAGCCACCACCACCGGGAGTGTTGATGACAACACGATCGTGAGTCTTCATCGAGACAGTGTTTTTGCCGCCGATGTTAACACGGCGCTCATTGCCAGTGTCAGGATCCCGCGTGATCCACAGGTTGAATCCGGTCTGTGCATCCTGGCCACCCTCGAGCCCGTAAGGCCGATGGACACGGCGCTCAGACAGAATGGAACATTGAATTGGTGAAAGGAATTCGATGTCGCGAATTACTCCCTCACCACCGGGGTTCTTGCCCTGACCGCCAGAACCTCCACGTAGGGTAAACTGGCGGAGCATCGTCGGATAGCGCTTTTCCAGGATCTCAGGATCGGTGATCCGCGTGTTGGTCATGTGAACATGTATACCAGACTCGCCTTTCCAAGTTGGACCAGCACCACTGCCGCCCGCAATAGTCTCGTAGTATCCAAATCCAGGCGTGATAACAGCACCGGTGGTCGGATCAAGCTTGGCGTCTGTACCGAAGGTCAGGTTGTTACAGCAGCCTTGAGACGCGGCACAAGCCTGGAAGGCTTTGAACACGACGTCAGTGATACGCTGTGAGGTCACGACATTGCCACCAACGACAGCAGCAGTCTTGCTCGGCGATAAAATACTGGACGATGGGACACGGATGTCAATTGGCGCCAAGCATCCCTGGTTCAGTGGCACATCTGCATTGATCATACAGCGCAGACAGTAGATGATGGCTGAGTGAGTGATAGCAATAGGAGCGTTCCAGCTACCATACACCTCAGGGCCTGTGCCCTCAAAGTCAAAGACAGCTGATCCATTGGTACCATCGATAGTGACCTTCAATCGAATGGGGGTGCCATCATCCATATAGTCCACTGACTCTAATGGCTGGCCATTGAATTTCTGATATAGCTCTTTGAGAAGACTACGTACAGCAGATTCGGCCGTCGCCTGGATGGCGTACATGTACCTTTGCACGGTCTGCGTTCCATATTCGTTGAACAGAGTCTGGATCAGGTTGATTCCACGAGTGTTGGCGGCAATCTGCGCCTTCAGATCGGACAAGTTGTCGCTGAGGCAGCGTGCTCCAGCGCAGCCGGGATATTGCGAGGGCTTCGTGACCAGCAACTCGATCAAACGTGCCTCATCCAAGATACCATCGCTGACAATCTTATCGCCTTCGATGGCAGCGCCTTCTTGCCATAGCTCGGTGGATTTAGGAGGCATTGATCCAGGTAAGATACCACCAATATCAGCGTGATGTCCGCGGGAAGCCACGTAAAACATGATCTCGGAGCCGCCAGGTCGGTCAAAGACCGGTGTAATAACCTATAGACGTATCAGTATTTGACGAGAGTATTCAGTGTGAAAATTACTTACTGTAATATCAGGTAGATGGGTGCCTCCGCAACTAGGGTGATTGGCTACCAGAACATCACCGTCCTTCAAATTGCCTAGCCACTTTTCATGCTGATAACGCACGGCAAATTGCATCGATCCAAGATGAACCGGAACATGGGGCGCATTAGCCACCAAACCTCCATCGGGGGAGAATAGAGCACAGGAAAAATCCAGCCGCTCCTTGATGTTAGTTGAAACGGAGGTCTTCTGTAGCGTACGACCCATCTGCTCAGCGATGGACATGAACCGATGCCCAAAGATAGTAAGCCTGATAGGGTCAATTTCCGATGGTAGAGCGCTTCCGGAAGAGGTTGGTTCGTTATTGAGATCGATGACAATGCAGGTGTCGAGTAGGTTCGCCACTGCGTTGGGAGCCACCACAATTGTTTGAGTTTGATCAATAATGACAGCCGGACCATGAATGCGGGAATTCCTCTCCAATTCGCCTAGAAGGTAAACTGGTGTATCGACCCGACTCGCCTGGCCAAAGTAGGCTGAAGTGGTGTTGTTTGGAGCCGTCGCGACATCTCGCATATTGGCCTCTTTCAGTTGGACTAAAGGACTTTGCTCGGTCCGCACCTTGGACGAGGCAATAGTTCGCACTCGGACGTCGTCAACAAGAACAGGTCGGTCAGAGTTGAAGTTGAATTCGCGGCGATGACGAATGCGGAATTCTTCTAGGAAGTCTCCCGAGCTTTCGGGCTTTCGGATCATCAGACTAGTGTCAGAACCTTCGTAGCGCATGTTCAAGTATTGCTCATGGCGCACTTGAGTGGAAGGAAAGCCTTGTGATTCCATGTCCTTGGTTGCTGATGCTGATAAGTGATCGAGGTGTTGAAGAAGCGCAGGTTGTGAGGACAGGTAGGTTGAGGAAACAGGTTCCTGCGACTCTTTAACAACCTCTGCTAGAGCAAGGCCGTATGCCGAGAGAACGGAGGAATATTTGTGGATAATGATGCGGGTGATTCCGAGCGTTTTCGCCACTGAGCATGCGTGCTGGCCACCAGCACCTCCAAAGCATGCCAAATGATGAGATGCGGTCTCGAAGCCACGAGCCTCCGTGAGGTTACGGATTGGCCGGGACATAGACTCATCTGCAACATTAAGGAAGCCAAGTGCGACTTCCTCTGGGGAAAACTCTGACTGGCCTTGCTGTTTGCGTTCAATATTGATTTTTTGTGTGAGTTCATTGAAAAGGCGTGCAGTCGTCTCTGTGTCTAGAGCTTCGTTCTCATGCGGGCCGAAGATCTTCGGGAAGTACTCTGGCAGAAGGCGGCCTAGGAATAGGTTGGCGTCTGTCACTGTAAGTGGGCCCCCCTTTCGGTAGCATGCCGGACCTGGATGAGCACTTGCAGACTCAGGCCCAACATAGAACAAGCCATTACGCCAAGTAAGGATGGAACCACCGCCAGCAGCAACGGTATTGATATCGAGTTGTGGGGATTGGATCATCACGCCTGCAACCTTAGATGCGAATACATGCTCAAGGTGGCCATCAAATCTGGAGACATCTGTGCTGGTGCCACCCATGTCAAAACCAATAACGGGAGTCTTCTCACTGGGATCCCAGCTAGTGGCTGCAAAGCCGACCACGCCAGCTGCGGGGCCGGACAAAATCGCTTTCAGCCCACTGAATTTGCGGAAATCGACCAGTCCACCATCTGATTGCATAAACTCAAATCGGCAGTCCTGCTGACTTTCCAACCCACCTTCAAAGCTGGAAGAGATGGAGTCAATATATGTCTTGATAACAGGGGTGAGGTAGGCATCGGCGGCAGCCGACATGCCCCGAGGCACGATCTTGATCATAGGTTGAAGTTTTGAAGAAAGGGTAACCGAGAATCCCATCTCTTGAGCGAGCTCACCGATTTGACGCTCGTGCTCAGGATATGCGTAGGAATGCAACAGCGCCACAGAGATTGACAGGATTCCTTGCTCCTTCAGCCGTTGGAGCTCTGCCTTCACCTGAACGAGGTCTAGTTCTTGCACCACACGGAATTTCTCGCCGGTGATTCCCTCTACCATCCGGCACTCGGAGAAGCAATCACTGTCGGCAGAAGGGTGGCAGGACAGGACACGTTCGTTGACTTCGACGACACTTTCCGGGAGCACTCCGGGGCGAGCCATTGATAAGTCAAAAATGGCCGGGCGAGATTGGTCGCCAATTTTTAATAAATCTCGAAACCCCTTGGTTGTGAAGAGTACTGAACGAGCTCCCTTGCGCTCGAGCAAAGCATTGGTTGCAACGGTTGTGCCCATGCGTAGGCAACCAATGCGGTCGAGTTTCAATGGTTGGCCTCGTGGGTGTGGCTCCCCGGTGACCAGCTCCAAGATCTGACGAATGCCCTCAGTTGGGGCATCTTGATAATGAGAAGGATCAACAGAGAGAAGCTTCAATATAATGTCGGGACGGCCAGGTTGAATCGCGTGGACATCTGTAAATGTGCCGCCGCGATCGATAGAGATGGTGATCTTTCCCGAGTCAGACATTGCGACTAGTATGAGTTGGGAAGATGTGAGCTGGGTTTAAGAAAGGAAAAGGAGAGGACAACAGATAAAGATGGTCAGAAGGGAACCGTACTCATTTATGCCAGAGCTCGTCCCGATATCACGGCACATCTCCAATGATCATCGCGCTGTTACCCATTAGATGCATGTCACGTGTCGGGCCGATGGCTACTATTTCGGCTTCCTCGGGCCGACATCTCCATAGCTTGATAAGCTGCGGGGATTAGATTGAGGATGGAGGGGAAGATAGGAGCTCATGTGTTCAGGGATCAGGATATAAATTAAATGCAGAAACTGAATGGAGAAACTGTGCAAGCTAGATTTCTATGAAATGGGATGGATGGGGGAGAGAGAAGGAGAGAGAGGGCTATTTATAGCTATGGCGATAGCAAAACTGAAGTTGTAGCAAACATGTTTGCTACAGCAAACAGGTGCTGTCGCCTACGATGTCTGACATTCAACAAGGAATGACTCGTTTTGCCAGCAAAATAGAATGAACTTATAGGTTAAATGTGAACCATGATTGTCCATTAGAAGAAGACGATATTCCCCCTTTTTAATACGGAAGACCGTGAATTCATCGAAGATCTGAAACCATACGAAGCTAACGATTTCGTCAGTCCAACCATTTGGTGTTGGAACGATCGTATAATCTTCTAGTAGATTAGTGTCGATAAACCAGCTTTCCATATGACATTGGCCCTTCACTAAGAACTATAGCGGCATAAACCACCAATTGGTAGAGACACATTCAATACCGGTACACAAAAATGGGCTTGCGGAAGCCTAGTCTCATCCTAAGTCCATCATACAGTCATAGGTCTTAGGAAGGAATGCGATCGTATATCAATTCAAGTTCTCAATTTTCGCATTTCGATCTTCTCTCAGACTTGTCCATTCTTTAGCGTCCTTTAAATATCCTAACCCATAAATCCTCTAGTCCACAAGGGCATTCACTCGCCAGCGATCCTATGTTCCCTTCCTCTTCTAGCAACATCTCGGCACTACTAGCACCTTTCTTCCTAATAAACTCAGCCGGATCTACTACAAATGAAAGCCATATATTTGCATAAACACCATTGTCGTCCTCAATCTCAATGATATTAACTATAAGACCTCAGGGTTAGCATCATTAGTTAGGACGAGATAGTCAAATGTTATACCATAATAGTCAATTGGCCTACTTCGATTAAAGGAGAGCAGTGGTTAGCTATAATAATAGGGCATTGATACAGCCACCCCCCTTGGATATGACCACCCCCAGCGCCATAAATGAAACTACTTGATTGTCTCTGCTGGAGTTGATTGAGGAGCCGCAGTGACTAAACCCAACAGTGTGTATAACCTTAGAAACAGCGGACACCAGACTACCTAGGTAAGTTCGACTAGCTTATATGCCTAGGGAAGGAAAACCCCTTTTCAACTAGGGCATATGCAGGTTACAGAGGTGCGGCCGGGAATTGGACCGTGCGTTGGGTCGAGTGCTTACAGGTACATATGTAGGTACTAAATATGAAGCACACAAGTGTGGAATGATTTTTAAGTGACATGAATTTGTTCTCACCGCTTTAAAGTATTCTCAATCCAGTCAGTGTCCATGTCAATGTCGATTTGGTCCAAAGCCCCTTCCCAGAGTGCTGGATCATCGTTTAGATCGAACTGGAAGGCAATGTCCCGGAAAGAAGGGATATCTGGCTGCTGTGGCCAGTTATAAGTGGGCACTTGTGAAGCTGCTGACTCCGCACTCGGATCTGGAACATCTTCTGATGGATTTGCAGCGTTTTCGCTCATCGGGGTCACAGGGCCGTTTTGACCTGCAGCAAGAGAACTTGCCGCATCGGTATCCTTTTCTTCAGCACGTCTAGGTCCAATGGCTGCCCACAATTCCAACAGCAATGAGTGACGCGAGTCCAAGTATGTATTTCCACGATCTGCCATGCCGCGGAGAAGGTTCAGTGCGGTCTCCATGGCCCAGGCGCTGGTTTCATTAGGCGGAAACGCGGCGTTCACCATGACCAGCAGCAGTGCGGCGGAGAAGATATATTCGCCATCGAGGTATCCGTATGTAGCTAAAAAGTCCTTTTGATCAGATGGTTTCATGACAGAAGAAATGGGGTTGTATTGCGGTTATGTACCAACGAGATTATGTTTTGCAGCAGCATCCATGATCATAGTGGTTGCTCGCGCTGCCGTGATACAACTGTCGATGACAGCAACGGTATTTGGAGCCAGCCCTTCCTTCCAATCCTCCGTCGTGGACCCGAGGGCTTCCGCGTCGAGTCGCCTTTGGATGACATAGAAGACCAATGGCCGCGCAGTCATGTTCACACATGAGTAGAAGTGCAAGTTGATTGAGACAGACTCCCGATTGATATGGGTATCGAGTGTAGTGAAGTCAATGCGGAGCCGGTCTGGTACTTGCCGCAGCCAGGCAGAAAGGTCATTTGTTATACTCTGGACAGAAGCAATGAGGTTCGAACCGGATCCAGGTTTCTTTCTATAGATTTCTGATGTGGCCATCTAGGTCAGCTGCAGGATGGCGAAAGAACAAAAAAAAACAAACAAACAAAAAAAAAAAAAAAACGACGGAGATGATTTTTACCTTCCCCAATCCGCCCCAATATACGGGATAGCTGTGTATAGTGGGTAAGAACGGTTGATGGCCATACATCGAAGGTTGATCCACCCTAGATCGAAAAGTCAAATCAGCGAATACCTATGTAGACACGACATGGAAGACAACATACCACATCTGTAGGCCAAGTTATTCCAATATCTTCATCATGAATTGTAATAGGATTACCAGACTTGACCGAGAGTAACCTGTCTATAAGTATGAGTATTTGTTTTCAAAGGCATAGAGAATTGGCCAATTACCGGTCCAAGCTGTAGACAGACCACCAAGCCCGACGTCTGCGGTTGCGGTCTGGTTCACTTATTGAGGGATCAGACACCTCTTGATGTAGGCCTAGGGAGATAGCCATGCGCAGAGCAAGTCCGATCTGACATGGTTAGCGGTACAGCGGAAGGCCAATGGAAGTAATACGTACATAGAGGAAGGCAGCGTCCCGCCTGTTCAGATTCTGCATATAGTATGCCACATAGCATAGTACCTCGACAAAGAGAATCGAACCCTCTTCATGGATATCTGGCAAGAAACGTAACGCATGCTTGAAATACTTGAAGCCAGGAGGGCCTTCCTCGCCAATCCACTGATTCACACTGTACATCAAACCAAAGGAAATAACTAACAGTGTCTGACAGTATACTAGGCAAGATTCACGGTGTGAAAAGTCAAGCGGTTGGTGGTAGACTAGATCGAGCCGTGCTTCGAACTCCAGGGGTTTGATAAGGGAGAAGATGGTACCGATGTAAGCGTATTGTACCCAGAATAGTCGCTTGGCAAACTCGAAAGGTGGTAATTGAGGCAATGAGCCGCCAACTGGTCTTCTCAATGATGAAGGGTCATCGTAAAGTGGGCGCACATCCCATGCAAGGTTTGCTGAGCCGGGATTAAGTCGTTTCGCGAGATGTGTGGTGGACGAGGCACCAACGAAATCTGAGGAGAGATTAGCAGAAGGAGATAATAGGAATAAAACACCTGACAGCTTAACACCTACGATGTTCTCCTGACCGATTCAAGAACAGATTGTCTGTCCCTTTGTACCACCAGTCGTCACGTTCTGGTGGCCCCTCATGAGAGTAGCGATTGGATATCGACGGCTCACTTGACGGCGTTGAATGGCTACCTTCTATCCTGTGGTTAAATTGCGTCTACGTGACGAACTAGGCAGGTATGAAACCTACCTCGTGACGCAGGAGCTTGTGCTTGTAGTTGTCGATAGTAGCTGTACAGAGGAGTCAGCATTGACTCTTTTCAAGGATGGACCAACTTCACCTCTCTGTTATAGAGACTCGCTTTTCGGCCTCTGAATATACACAATGCTTGCCCACATCCACACATGCTGCACAAGGGTGGGGTGGATTGCCGGCGCAGCGAGTTTTTCTAGAACGGCAGCGGTTACAGGCTACCATCGACCTTCTTGAACGATCTTCTGCCTGACGCGAAATGCCTGCATTTCCAAGGACCATGATCTTTTTTCTTCGTGAGGCTAGACCTGCTTAGACCTGCTTAGATCTGCATACAACATAGGGTGAAATGTAGAATGACAACGCAACTCAGACCGGGGCGGAAAGCCCCGGATTCCCCGCTTTTTCACTTCTCTCCTCGGCCCGACCTCCCTTAGCCAACATCGTACGGATGAAGAGCAATCGCCTATATTACTCTGGGTCATGATGCCTAGACGCCTATGTTTAAAAAGATTGGTGCATTCTGATATATCTAAGACTTTCAAGCTTCTTCTTGGAGGTGTCATTGCTTATAAACGCCCCCACTTGCATTCTGCGCCATCTCCAGACAGTTCAGGCAGTAGAATATGGGCAAGAACGACAAGGGGCAAAGATGAAAGAACTCTTGATCAAAATATAGCCACGCCATTCGGGGGGCTTGCAACCCCCCCAGGAACCTGATGAATGTGGTCAGTCTGGGAACAGGAGTGGAATTTTGTCTACACACGCACCTTCAATGGCACGCTACTAAAGAAGAAGGTCCAGCGGTTTCTCTTCCGACACTCCTGGCTGAGCTGCTCGAGATCGAATAACTCCCCGATTGGGACGCCCCAGCCAGCCAGCAACCACTCATGGAGGAAAAAGGCCTGATTTTGGCATGGATATGCTTCAAAGCTCGGCATATCTCCCACTACGGCAGCCAGTTCACGATCCCATATCCAGCGCAGCATGGCCTCGGACGATTCTACCCCAATCACTGGAGGTGCTGCATAATCGGCCAGTTGCTGACACTCCGCCCGTGACAGCTGTTCGTAGGCTCGAGTCCAACCCGTGCGAATAAACAAGATATCCCCCGGTCGGAATGTGGTATTCTGACTAGTGGCTACCTCTTGGAGTACAGATGCCGGGATTGACTGGGTTTCAAAGCATTTCACTTCTTTCCCGTTCGCCGCTGCCCAGCCCGCATAGTCCAAAAGAACTCCCCGTCCAACAACACCGCCGTTTTCGACCCATACTGAGGGAGGATCAGTGGAGATCAGAAATTTCAGAATCAGAAGGAATTACCGTGAATGCCATTTCGAGTGGAATCCTGGATGTCGTCCTGGGTACACCCATTGAAGTAAGTTCCTTGCTTTGATCCATAGTGTCTGAAGCCATCCCATTGGCTGCTGCTCTGTGTGTTGAAGATCAAGATATCATCGTTGACCACCCGGGGAGCCTTGTTCTTGACAATATGCTCAAAAGCAGAACGTCCAAAGCAGGGGGTCGCCATGCTATTAAGAGCCCAATCTGTTGAGACACGTACGCCATCAACAATCTCGCGAGCAGCCGCAGCGGTGTTCTCCGGCGTCAGAAGATTGAGCATGCCCATTTGATCTTGGTCTCCAAACATCCCCCAAGCATTTCCTGGGGGTCCATCTTTGCGCAAAGGTAGGTCATCGAATGCAGGTCTCTGAGGCGACATCGTTATGCAAAGGGCGAAAATATCAAAGTAAAAGTATGAGAAGAAGACCTTTAAGTGTAAATCATATTGTTTACCCCGCACCCATATGTATTGTACCGGCATTGCCATATCAATAGACCTCGGGCAAGGCTTAGCGCCATCTCATCTGATGATACGGGGTACATAGATTATGAAGACTCCATACAGTTGAAGTTAGAAGAGAGTCGACAAATCAATATGAGCATTGCCCCTCCGCACTAGGATAGTGAAGTTATCGGGGTATTCAATAGATCTATTTTCGTGAACCTGCGCTCGCAATGAAGTCCGAGTGTCGGGGGGATAAGACGAAAGATGGGACACGAATGACAGAAACCCAGGGTAAAAAGGTATTGGTCACAGAGAAACGACACATGTCAGTCAAATCAATTTGAAACGAAAAATGAGGTATCACATCGTACGACATCTAGAAGAAATGAGAGACTTATGGTCTTGGATGGGAATATATATTTCCAAGAACTTGACAACTTCAACTTCTATCTCAGCCCTTGCAGAGTCCAAAGATCTAAAAATAAATGACAGTCACCAAGGCACCTGCATTTATATTCCAAGTTGTGTTGTACTCCATTATGTACTCATTATGTGCTGTACATAGCCTTGGGAAAAGTTGTGTACACGTATGTTGTATATCGTGGAGCACGTGATACGTAGACATGACACACATTCTTCGGCATGTCTCTCCATAGACTGACTCTGTTACTGTCTGTTGCTGTGGTAGCCCAATTCCTCTTTTTTTTTTTTTCCTTTCTGTTTTTCACTACCCACATACCCAATTTATAACGATGGCTGGATATGTGGACCCTCCGGAGCCAGTCGCAGATTCAGGATTCAGCCCCCTAGAAGACGCGGCCGATCATTTCCTGACGCCTTGTCGTCATTCCCCCGGCAGTTGCCACCCCCAGCCGCCACGCTGTGATTTCTTGGCAGAGAGGCCTTTGCAGTGTTTCTTTACGAGCATGGAGTACTCTGTACTCTGGTGATTCAAAGATCACTCAGGGGGTGTTTCGGGATGGTAGAAGGGATATGTACACAAATATTAGGGGGATGTCTGTGATGGGTCATCGGAGACACCCTGTTGACCAATATTATGGCGTGTTGCGTCGTCGACCCGCAGCTTTTTACATGTTCGACGAGTTATGTTCGTTGCAGCAAGGCTCGGATCACAGAGTCAAATTCATACCCGTACAGGAGTTGTATACCTTGGATATCGAGACAATCATGATCAAGGGGAATATCATTCGGTGGTTGGTCCATGGGCGCCCGCCCCTCAATATTTATGCGATGCATGCGCAGGGGAAAAGCGGCTGCCAATGCCTAATATGTACTGTCTCGGACGGCTCCATGGTGGATCCTTAAAAAGGGTGGATGACGAACGACAATTGCTGATGCGCTGGGGTTCCACCTCAGTCGCCCTTTCACAGCCCGCATCGTCGGCACCTCCAATCAAATTCTGCACCAAAAATATCTCCTGGATAGATGGAATCTGGAGCCCTTCCCCTACCGCACATCTCTTCTTTGGACATCAACCCTCCGGTCTCTTCTACTTAGGTCTCATATTGGTTCTCACATAGGTTTGATCTCTGGACAGGTCACCTGTCTTGCTTTCAACCTAGCTCACGGCGATTGCTGCCTTGTTGCGCTGTTACCATTGAGGCGCCGGGTTGTACCTGGAATTGGAACTTCTACCCTTGATATTTTCTTTCGATCCTTGAGATACCACCCCGCCGGCTAGATCTCTATTGCCTTTCCACCAGAACTGGAGAACACGTGAACTACGCATAATGTCTTTTCCTCACCGAGGAACATCTCCTCATTCGCCTCATTCGGGCAACTCCTCTCATTCACCCCAGGCGAGCGAGGCCAGCGGGTATGGTCCACGAGAGGTGAGTGACAAGCCACCCGGAACGGGGAAATAGAAGGGACCCCAGCAAGACAGCAACGGATCCTAACACAGTTTGTTCAGCAGCAAGCGTACGGCTACGAGGAAAAACCCGAGAACATCGACAGCCAGCAATCTTTGCTCTACCGAAACCAACCAAGCCCATTCAACGCCTCCTTCGATGACCCCTATGCCTCGACCGATTCCCTCCGTCGCTACACACTACATGATCCCGGAGTCACCATCTTTCCCGATGGTCCATATCAGGAGTCTGCGGGAGGACTCAATCGTCGCTCTGGTATTCCATCTATTCAATCACCTATGTCCGAAACACCATCAGAAGCCTGGCAGAACCGACAGGCACCTGGGTCAGGGTTGCGGCGTTATGCTACGCGAAAGATTAAGCTGGTCCAGGGCTCTGTGCTGAGTGTCGACTACCCGGTACCAAGTGCCATTCAGAACGCCATCCAGAAGGAGTACCGGGAATCAGAGGAGGGGTTCCCGGAAGAATTCACACATCTGCGCTGTAGGGCTTCATGTGAAATATTGGCGATGCGACTGGGGCTAATCGAATGCAGATACCGCGGCTACCTGTGATCCTGATGAGTTCACCCTACGCAACGGATACAATCTACGACCGGCCATGTACAACCGACACACCGAACTTCTGATTGCCATCACCTATTACAACGAAGATAAAGTTCTGACGGCACGGACGCTCCACGGTGTCATGCAAAACATTCGGGATATCGTCAATTTGAAGAAGTCAGAATTCTGGAACAAAGGTGGCCCGGCCTGGCAAAAGATCGTGTGCTCGTTGGTTTTTGATGGTATTGATCCTTGCGATAAGAATACCCTCGATTTGTTGGCCACAATCGGTATCTACCAAGATGGCATCATGAAGCGTTCCGTCGATGGCCGGGAAACCGTCGCACACATTGTGAGTTCTCATAATCCTCTCGATTCGCCTGGGCGGAATCTACTGTCCCTCCATCCTGGTGTTTTTATAGTCCACCAAAATCCACTAACAAGCCCTAGTTCGAATACACCACCCAACTCTCCGTCACCTCCAACCAACAACTGGTCCGCCCCCAGGGCAACGAGTCGTCAAACCTTCCTCCTGTTCAAATGATTTTCTGTCTTAAACAGAAGAACAGTAAGAAGATTAACTCCCACCGCTGGCTTTTCAACGGTTTCAGTCGAATCCTCAACCCCGAAGTCGTGATTCTTATTGATGCCGGAACTAAGCCGGGAAAGAAATCGCTCCTTGCATTGTGGGAGTCCTTCTACAACGATAAGAACTTGGGTGGATCTTGCGGCGAGATTCACGCAATGTTAGGAAAAGGGTGGAAGAACTTGATGAACCCCCTCGTCGCCGCACAGAACTTCGAGTACAAGATCTCCAACATTCTTGATAAACCGCTAGAGAGTGCCTTCGGGTATGTTAGCGTGTTACCCGGTGCCTTCTCCGCGTACCGCTATCGCGCCATTATGGGTCGCCCCTTAGAGCAGTACTTCCACGGTGATCATACACTCTCAAAGCAGTTGGGTAAGAAGGGTATTGAGGGCATGAATATCTTTAAGAAGAATATGTTCCTTGCTGAGGACCGTATCTTGTGTTTCGAGCTTGTGGCCAAGGCTGGATTCAAATGGCATCTAACCTACGTGAAGGCGTCAAAGGGTGAAACCGATGTACCAGAAGGTGCTGCCGAGTTTATCAGTCAGCGACGTCGTTGGTTGAACGGTT
The DNA here is from genome assembly GCF_028828025.1 of Penicillium rubens. Taxonomy (NCBI): domain Eukaryota; kingdom Fungi; phylum Ascomycota; class Eurotiomycetes; order Eurotiales; family Aspergillaceae; genus Penicillium; species Penicillium rubens. Next base: position 9,805,408 of record NW_026890600.1, read on the forward strand.
CGTTCGCCGCCAGTTTATATGCAATGATGCATTTCGGGCGGATTTACAAGAGTGGCCATAACATCCTGCGGCTGTTTTTCCTGCATATCCAGATGACATACAACTTCATGGGTCTTGTCATGACCTGGTTCTCTCTCGGTATGTCCCGAATCCAATGTTTCTTTGTGACTTTATACTAATTCGTTACTACCTAGCCTCGTTCTGGCTGACTACTACTGTCATTATGGATCTTGTCGGAACTCCTAGTCAATCTAACTATTATAAGGGATGGCCTTTTGGTAATGAAGCCTCGCCGATCGTGAACAACTTCCTGAAGTATGGGTACATATTCTTCTTGATGCTGCAGTTCATTCTGGCGCTAGGCAATCGACCGAAAGGGTGAGTCAAGATCCAACCGAATCCCCTTATAGTCTCAATCTGACATTTCAAACAGTTCCCGTCTCGCATACACGCTTTCATTCATCTACTTCAGTATCCTTCAGAGTTACATCATTGTTCTGTCGTTCTACCTTGTCAAGAACGCCTTCACTGGAGGTACACTTGATTTCTCTATGGACCAAGGTGTTGGCCACTTCCTCAAGTCTTTCTTCAGTTCTTCCGGGGCCGGTATCGTCCTGATCGCTTTGGTTTCGACTTATGGCATCTACTTCCTCGCAAGTTTCTTGTACATGGATCCCTGGCATATGTTCACGTCCTCCTGGGCCTACTTTGCTGGCATGACCTGTTCGATCAATATCCTGATGGTCTACGCTTTCTGCAACTGGCATGACGTTTCCTGGGGTACTAAGGGTTCTGACAAGGGCGATTCGCTCCCCGTCGCTGAGACCAAGAAGGATGACGCCAAGTCGAACTTCATTGAAGAAGTCGATAAGCCGCAGGCCGATATCGATAGTCAGTTTGAATCGACGGTGAAGAGAGCGCTGGAGCCATATGTGGAGCCTGAAGATAATGATGAACCAAGCATGGACGATGGCTATAAGGCTTTCCGTACCAACCTGGTGTTGATTTGGATTTTCAGCAACCTGATTCTTGCACTGTGTATCACCAGTGAAGGCGTTAAACGTCTCTGTCTCACAGTATGTACCTTGTCTAAGATATAGGGTGGCACGAACTAACATATGCACAGAACACCTCTACCGTCCGTACTTCCAAATACTTCGCCGCTATTCTGTGGACGACTGCCGGTCTGTCGATTTTCCGCTTTATTGGATCCCTTTGGTTCTTGGGCAAGTCTGGTATCTTGTGCTGCGTCTCTCGTCGTTAGAGTTTTCTACAGGCCAGTTGTAAATATGCGTCTTTTTGGCTGGTGGTATTTTCGGTCTTGATAGAATTCAAATTGCTGGTTTGATGTTTCATGTTCTGTATTCCCCATGTTTGCAGCAATTGCATCTATGATTTTGTGGGGGGGGGGGGGGGGGGGGGGGTTTGGATATGGACATGGACATGTACTGGAAAAGAGTGAATGTTTTCTTTCTTTTTTTTTTTTCTTCTTTTTTTTTGAATTGCATAGAACTAATTTATGAGAATGAGACTTACAACTGTTACATTCGGTACTTTTGTCCTTTTCCCCGCTTCCCCGACTTGCCGCTCTTGCATATGCACAGTCCCTATGTACTATGTACGATTGATATATGTTGTACTCCGTACTCCGTACATCATATAGTGATCTTTGTGGGGGAGCAGAAACAATATCCTTCTGTCTACCAAGCAGCACTCTTTTCAATGTCTACCTAGGTAGGCTGTCGGGGGACTTCTGAGGAGACAGCCAAAACAGACCTCGGACCACAGGATTCCGAACCCCATGGTATAGGCCCAGGAAGTCAATGCCAATTGCCCAGGTATTAGCCTGGTTCCCTCCCGTGTGTGCTTTGGCTTCGTGTTTTCCATCTGCACACCAGCGTCATTGGCGAACGCCTCCCCGCATCATCCCATCTTGGTTCCTTTTATGACTGGCTCTTTTCCACGAGCGCGGGTGCCAACGGAATCGCTCATTTGTTTATGCAGAAGCCCTTGATGGAGAACACCTGGACGTGCTTCCTTGGCCCTCGGCTGAGTTACCGTCGTCTCCGGGGCCATGTCCATATCCTGGGATGCCACGGCTTAGGAATGGTACCATCCAAACGGATTGGTTCCTTCCCCTCAACCTCTGTCTAATTAGGAATTTGTAGGAAATTCTGACTCCGACGAAGACTCCGACCCCCTGTGTCTGCACAGTCAACACATATAAAAGCGAGCCCACTGTCCGCAGCAATTTCTTTTGCATATCTGCAACTACTCTTCCTAGCTCCACGATCATCTCTATTGATCCACTTAAATCTCCCCCACTGATCTGCCCCTAATGTCGCAGTATATTCCCAGCATTCCCACCGATTGCCTTGCCAAAAAGGTTGTTCTCATCACAGGTATGTCGAACCTGTCACCGGACTTCTCTACTGTCATCTTACCTCGTCTTATACAGGCGGTGCCAATGGCATTGGTTCCAGCCTAGTGACGCAATGCTTGGAGCGTGGTGCCAATGTATGCATTGGTGACCTCGATAACATCGCGGGCGATCGTCTACTGAAGAAATGCTGTGACCAATTCCACCCAGAGGAAGAAGACATGCCCCCACGCGCAATTTTCCAAACCACCGATGTCACCAACTATTCGGCGGTGCTGGCATTGTTTGATCTAGCCTTTAAGACCTATAAGCGCATCGACCATGTCGTCTCGGCGGCTAGTATCGTGGAAATAGGGAATTGGTTTGATACTTCACTCACGCTGGAGACCGTCCGCCAGGTAAGTTACCCCTGGCTAAATAACAATCCGATTGCTTAGCCAGACGTTTTCTTCTCTTCTCCTTTTTTTTTCTCTCTTCCTTTTCATCTTCCTTTTGAAACATCTGACAATACGGATATTACCTCCAGACCCCCACCCACAAAGTCATGGATGTCAATCTTCTTGGTTCAATGTATGTTACTCGCATCGCCTCCGTCTACTTGCGCCATAACCGTGGATCAAACTGCGACCGGTCGATTCTCCTATTCTCGTGTGCCTCTGGTTTCAAGGACAGCCCGTCTCTATTCGTATATCAAGCCTCCAAGCATGGCGTCACTGGCCTCATGCGTTCCCTACGCACCTACATCTCCTCTCCGTACAAGCACTATCTTCGTATCAATACCGTCTGTCCCTGGGTGACCCAGACCGATAGCATCAAGAAAGTTGAGGCACAATGGAAGCAGGCCGAACTTCCCATCAACAGTCCAGAGCAGGTTGCTACTGTGGCCACTGGAGTGTTGGCTGACCGGTCTCTCAATGGCACATCCATGTTCATTGAAGGTGGCCGTGCCTGGGAAATCGAACAGAACATCGATCGACTAGAGTCTGAATGGCTGGGCGAAGCGCCGTCTAAGGTGCTTGCTTTGGGTCAGGAGCTGCTCGATGATGGCTCGATCTGGACCGCACCGGAGCGTCGCCGGAAGAAGAGCACCATTTCTGTCGGAGTACCACCGGGAGTACCTCTTGATAAAATCAATGGAATTGCTAATGGTGTGACCAATGGAATGTCAAATGGAATGTCAAATGGCTTGACCAACGGGGTAACCAATGGACTGGCCAATGGTGTGCACTAAAAGGGAGTTGCTCTTTTCATTGTTTACCCGTGGAATATGGGATACTTGATAAATTGGACACGGGCAGTATGCCTTGGTAGGATATATATGGGTTATCAGGGATGACGAATCATTACTGTTTATATTTATGTCCTCACAAAAGTAGGGGGCCTGTCCTGGTCGACGTAAGACCTCAACAACCTGATTTTTCTTAACTCAAGATGATAATAGCGACGTTATATGTAGGATAACCCTCCGATGTCTTCTATGTTCCTTTCAGATATTCCTTTTTCATGTTACACTCGGGCCTACCACTCTACGATGTACAACATACACAGACAGTAACATGTATAAACCGTACAGAGGGCTGTTCTATGTATTACCGTAAGACGAGATCACGAAATATTGGACCACAATTATAATTAATAGTCAACGCGATCTATGGTATATATATATGCGACATGACAAATGGAAAAAAGAACAGAAAACAGAAAGATGAAGTAATGCACCATTTGAAAACGTCAAGTCCAAAGACTCGACCTTTTCCCTCTTGGTATATATACTCAACATGCCCCCCCAGAACGCCCGTGTTCTCCTTCTATGATTGATGACTTGAATTATTTGAATGACTCTCGCGTATGCACGCGGTCGACGTTGTAAGGGTTGGCTTCATATGTGGGCACCCGATGCATGGCATGCGTGGCATTGGTGGAAGTGCGCGAAAGAGTGTGATGGATTGAGCGAACATCAGCGGGGGCCTCCTTGTTGTGAGAGAGTGATGTGACTTCATCGATTGCCGATAGGGTTTGGGACATCTCAGGCCCAATCTCGGCAGACTCGATGGGTTCTTGGAGTCCCCGGACAAGGTTTTGAACAAAGGCCTCAGACTGCGCAGAATACTTGCAATGTTTTCGGATAGACAGTCCATACTTATAGAGCAGGAAGGGGAAAGGCACACATGCAAGAGCCAAGAAAGCTGGAACACAGGACGCCCAATGGATCCCGAGATCTTGATACATGTATTTGGTGAACAGCGGGAACGCAAATCCGAACAATGACCGCAGTAGTGTATTGGCTGCCAAGACAGATGCCGCGAAGATGGTGTAAGCATCGATTAGGTAGTTGAAGACACTGAGGAAGACGAGCAACATGCCGAACCCGAAGGGAACTCCAGAAGCGACGCTTACAAGCCAGTGGACGGACGGAGAGTTGGTCCATGCGAACCAGAAGAGTCCAATAGGGAGGGCAATAGAGGCCAGCATACACGGGGGAAGGCGGGCTTCTGGAGGCGCATAGCCACCATTCTTCTTCAGGAGTTTCGCGTAGCGCTGGTTTTCAGGAATGGAATACGCAACCGCACCAATCATACCAATCATAACACCGATGAAAGCTAATCCGCCGACACCTTGATTCCATCCACGATGAATCTGATACACAATCGGGAAGGCGCCGAAAAGCATATAGAGGGTTCCGTAGATGATAGCAAGGTAGATCGAGAGCAGTAAGACGATAGGTTCTTGAAAAAGAAGAATCATGGGTCGCGATAGGGAGATCTTCAGAGCAGCTTTCAAAGTGAGGCGTCCTTGATCGATATCTAACTTGCTGCAGTACACCTGACCTGTGAGCTTGGAGAGAGTGTTCGCGCGCTGGCGAAGAAGAACGGGGGCATAGGTCTCCGGTTTCAACGCGGCTCCCAAGAACCACATCACAGCACAGAGAATGCCCAAGAGACCCATCACCCACTTCCAGCCTCCGCTAGACATACCGAGGAAGCCACCGGCGATAGGCCCAATAACAGGTCCTAGGAAGGGTGCCAACGCGAAGGCCGACAAGGCTAGTCCTCGTTCGCGAGCCATAAACATGTCGGCGATAACACCGCCCGAGTTGGTAAGAGGAGAGGAGCCGAAAGCACCGGACAAGAATCGGAAGACCAGTAGGGTTTCGATGTTCTCCGCGCCCGTACAAGCGGCACAAAAGATGGTCAAACCGCAGTAGGTTGTGACGAAGACAAGCTGGCGACCAAAGATTTCACTCATCGGGGCCCAGATCAGAGGACCCAAGGCGAAGCCCAATACGTAGAGGGATACTCCCAAGGTCGCAACCTCGGTGGTTGCGCCAAATCGTTCTTGGATCTGAACGATACCACCAGTATAGGCGGACGAGACCAGAGCAACGACCAAGGTCTCGAGGGCGGCGACCACGGTGATGAACCATTTCATAGATGTTTTTAATTGGAGAGGGTTTCGAAAGTCCTTGGGCATCCAATCCACGACATAGGGATCTTGTTCGGTCCCTGAGCCGACATAATGGTGGTCAGCAACCTCTTGGGTGATAGCACCGGGTTTGAGGACGAGTCGCCAGAAGGGGATGGAGTTTGGCAACTGCAAGGAGGTAGCAGTCTCGGAGACCTCCATTGTTGAGAGTCAAGAGATTAACTCTAGAGCTCTGCGATCTGCGTTCGATCTGGGATATGAATTATAAGGGTAAGATGTGAGATGGGTAAAAATTTTCTCTAGTTTCCTACAACATACTATATGTAATACACCTGTCCGTACATCTCGGAGACACTGCTTGTTTTAGCTGGAATAAGCCGCATATTCACTCCATAACGAAAGAGAAAAATGAAGAAAAATATAGAAAAAGCACTTTGATTGGCTTCAATATCGTCAAGATCCCGAAAATCTCCACTTAGTCCCGGCCCGATCAGTAATCGGTTTCTCGGTTGGACCGATGGTTGATTAGGGGAAATTTTTTTCTTCTTTTAAGCCGAGGTTCATTTGGGATTTGTCTTATTATGAATTTAGGGCTTAACTATACGGAGTCGAGAGCCTTTGTGTCTTAAATGCATATCTAATGTACTCCATAACTCCGCTCGGTGATTATAATGTAGTGGGACTTGATTCACGGGTGATTCACGGGTCTATTGTTTTGGATATGTAAATAGCATGAGATGATATTCTATGGAGGTTCTTTGTCGATGTGATGTTATGTCTGATTACTCTGTACGGAGTATGGAGTGCTTAGGTCGGAGTCCTAAGGTCGCCCATATTGGAATATGAGTTATTTATAGTAATATTATTAGTCCCTAGCAATAAGAGTGCGGTGAAAAAGAAAAAAGAGAGAGATAGTTGATAGTTAATAGTTATGTATGTAGTTAAAGTACATATGCCCAGGTGTAGTCCGGTAGTTACTCGTACATGCCGGGTCTCATTGGCCTGAACACGTTGCCCAGGTGGACAACATAACCCCGGAACTACTCAGGACAATCTTAAATGAATCATTGTAAAAAAAAAAAAAGGAAAGAGGAATATATATACCAGAAATTGACCTTCCTCTTCATTGGTACACGTCTACTTCATTACAGGCTCTTCTCGATCTCAGCAACCTCAGCCATCACCTGTCGGATCATGGTTTTCGCCCCCTCTCCAACCTCTTCGTAAGGGTGTCGAGGGGCCAGATTACCTGCTGCATCCTGGATCCCTGCCAACTGGGCCGAGTAGCATGCCACCGCGTGCTTAGTTGACGCAATGCCACTTTTGATTGCACTTTCTGCGAGCGCCGCCTTCCTTTGGAGCTCCACCGCCTCCTCAATCTGACCCTTCTGATACAACGCATAGATCCGAGCCGTCACTTTGGGAAAGACATTGGCGAACGCGGCGATGCATCCAGCACTTCCTGCCGCTAACCCACCAATCAGGAAATCGGACTGTCCACCAAAAGTCGCAAAGTCCTCGGGCGCAAATGATGCAGCCAGCCGAGTGATCTTTCCCACCGATCCACAGGTCAACTTGACCCCGACCACGTTGGACCGTCCACTGGCATGCGCAGACGCCGACTCCCGTGCGATAGCGGCAATGGTCTCGGAGTCCATGTCCACCCCGTTGCACACCCCGGGGAAATTGTATATCACCACTGGGAGAGGTGACTTGGCGGCCACTTCGGAAAAGAAGCGTTTCACCACGTTCATGTTTGTTGCTTTGCCGAAGTATGCGGGAGGGAGGACGAGAAGGTAGTTGGCACCAGCGGCAGCGGCATCCTGTGCGAGCTCGAGGGTCTGCTTGGTCGAGTGCGCACCGACACCGGCCATCAGTGGGAAGTCAGGCCCAACGGCGGCTCGTGCAGTTGAGATGAGCTGAGATCGCTCTTCACGAGTGAGGAGGAAGGCCTCTGAGTTGGTCCCCAGGATTACTAGACCCGCTAGCCCGGTTTTGGATAGATAAGCAAAGTACTTGGATTGAGAGACGAGGTCTAACGAGTCGGTGTCATGGTGAAAGAAAGTGACCGCAGGGCACCAGACTCCCGACGAAGGGACATGAGGTTGGGGAGAAACAGTGTGAGAACCCATTGAAGAGGTAGAAGTTGTAGAAGTATAGGTCGGGAAGACTGTATTACACCAGTCCTAGTAGTAGTCCTAGTATATAACTCTTATAAGATATTCCCCTCTCCGGTCGGAATGAGGGGCAAACGGCCATATCTCCGATTCATTTGAGCTATTTGGCCGCTGTTTTGCCGTTCGAAATGCCAATGTCGGATGTCAGAACCGACGAAGCCAGTCTCGTACACAAGATCAACAACCCAAACCAGTCCACTTTCGGCTCCTCCACCCGACCGACCAATTAAAACTCTTTCTAGTTTGTTAATGTGATTGAATCTGGTTTATTTGACTCGGCCCTATTTCCGAGGTGTTTATATGTTTACTCCGGCCGGGTTGTTGCAAGTGGGGGTTCTTTGGGCAACTCGGCCTGGAACCCGACGATGATATCAGTCGAGTTGCAGACAGCTCCCTCTAATACTTAACAAGAGCCCTTGACCGAGACTATGCAGCCTCTCCATCGAACTCCTGGATTGAGCCGATTTCACACAATGGCCTCTCAAACCATCACCCGGAACGTCGCCACCCAGTCTTGGTTTGACCAGGCGCGTTTCATCCAACCCGATGCAATTTTTGCACTGACTGCTCAGTATCTTGCAGATACATCTCCCAAGAAAGTCAACTTGGGCCAAGGCACGTACCGCGATGAGCATGGGAACCCATGGGTTCTTCCTTCGGTCAGGAAGAGTCGGAAGTTACTATCGGAGTTGGACCACGAATATCTCCCTATTCTCGGTCTGGCAGATTTCCGCAAAGAGGCTGCAAAGTTAGCACTCGGCCCAGACCTGTTTCAAAAGCAACAGGACAAAGTATTGACACTTCCGTACTTCGTCACATCTTTGCTTTCAAGAAAAAAGCTGACGATCGTATAAATAGCTGGCAACTTGTCAAAGTCTCTCCGGTACTGGGGCACTACACCTTGCTGGACTTTTGTTAAGAGCTTGCAAGACACCTCTTCCCAAAGTATACATCCCTGAGCCGACTTGGTCGAATCATCATCAGGTGTTTTCGTCCCTTGGGTTCCAATGTGAATCTTTCAGATACTATAACGCAAAGACAAGAGATTTGGACATTGATTCTTATTATTCTGCATTGAAATTGGCGGAGCCCAACTCTGTGTTCATCATCCATGCATGTGCTCATAACCCAACAGGATGTGACCCGAGCAAGGAGCAATGGCGAGAACTTGCGCGCCTATTTAAAGAGAGGCAGTTGTTTCCGCTTTTTGACGCTGCTTATCTAGGGTTCAACTCCGGCAATGTTGATAGTGATGCCTTTGCCATTCGACTATTTATCGAGGAGACAAATCTGGAAGCTGGAGTGTGTCTGTCTTTTGCGAAAAACATGGGGCTCTATGGTACGTACCCGTACCACAGCCAGTTTATGGTCAAAAAATGATAGCCAATAACGTTTTGATAGGTGAACGAGTCGGCTGCTTTTTATTGGCAACAAGCACTGAACAAGCGGCCGTAAAGACCCAATCAATGCTGGAAATGCTTCAGCGCTCCGAAGTTTCGAACCCCCCAGCCTATGGTGCGAAAGTTGCGAGGACGATATTAGCCGATGCTACCCTTAGGGAGGCTTGGCAGGACGATCTGGTCACCATGAGCAGCCGAATTCGCTCTATGAGGTCGGAATTATATGAGAGTCTGGTATCCTCCGGTATGCATCGCCTGTCCAGAGCAGACAACCGAAGATCTTTAACATGACTAGGCGCACTTGGCTCTTGGGAGCACCTGATCCGCCAGTCCGGAATGTTTGGATTTCTGGGACTGTCCCCAAGTGTTGTGCTTAGGCTCCGCGGTTCGTTCTGTCGTTATTACTGTTATTCGTGATTTGCTGACAATTGGCCTTAAGAGCAATACCACATTTACATGGCAGACAACTCTCGCATATCAATTGCTGGCCTCAACAATCAAAATGTGGACTACGTTGGGAAGTCAATTGCTGAATGCTTGAAGCAAGAATGCTAGTTGAAAGCCGCTAAAGAACTGGAGTGGCGGTGAGGCTCTGGTGTTAAGTCAATTCACCAGAGGCTTGGCTGCAACAGAGAAAGCAGAGTGAGCAGGAATGATGAGTTACGCGCATAGAATGAAGAAACAGGAGACAGGAGATGTTTATCCTGGAATTTTCAGTTGCTCAATTGACGACATCTGTTAATATGGACCCCCCCCCCAGGGATACCAGGGTGTCATAGATCTAGGAGCTCTGCGACTCAAGACGCGAGAACCACCCCGGTGGAGCCTCCGTCGTCCTGCACATGACTGAACGGGCCTATGTGGGGTAACAAAAAGTGACTTGGAAACGGAGCCAGAAGAACTTTGGACCAATCTTTATGAACATTAATCTCGCCTGTGAATCGCAGCTGAATTCCCCATCCGTCTGTTGCGCCCGACACGCAGGGATGACCTTCAGGGTTATCACCGAAATGTATCAAATAACATGCTGTGTTTTGTAGCAATTGATTGCTTGCCAGGTACTCCGTACTCCGTACTGCAAGTAGCAAGAGAAGGACCATTGAGGCCTCGACTGCGGAAATTCGGCACAGAGTGTCATCAGCAGCTATTCTACGTGTTGGCAACGGTTGCGATGAAGAACATGAGAACACGTTTGTATCTACTATGTATGATCGAATTGCTGCCAGCGCACGGCCGCAGCTGCGGTAAGAAAAGGCGCTCGAGAATGTCATCCTACTTCCATTTGGACAGTGCATTGCTGAATTGCCGCGGCCGGGCGGTACCATGTACAATATACGGAAGTGACTGGCGAAACTCGCCACGGTCGGGAGAGGTCGTACAACATACGCCATATGGCGAGGATCTTCAGTGGAAATACCGCACCTATTGGGCATGGACAGATCCCCAACACAAAATCCCGCATGGGATGTGCCGTGTTTCAGGTTTGAATATGCATTATGACCGAGATGACCCGCAGCTTCCGTGTATCCGGTCTTTCTAGATGTCTCTATGAGCGGAAAACTAGTCTGGGGTAGTTAGCACGGATATAAGCAATGACCACGAGGTAGACACATAATATGGAGTACGGAGTAGGGAGCCCAACCTTGCAGATGCGAAAGTTGGGGAAATTAAGTTTCATTACGTATGGAGTAGAAAGGACGCGGACCGACTGAGTTGGAGACTGCACATGTGGGGATTTTCCCGCAATGATGTTTATGCCGTCCCTTGAGACCCATTCTATCGCATTTGAGATTTCGGCCAAGGCGGCGACGGCGAATCATGAAGTCAATATTTGCGCTATTTTCTCACGGCCGCTAAACCCAATGGCGGTTGGTGTTGCTCCGCATCTCCAGGTTTAGGAAGATACCCCAAGAGGATCTCGATTTGGTTGGGGGGCTGGGGTTTGTTCTGCATGGTAATACACGAGAATATCCGGTGTCTGAACCTTGTACGGAGTACGGAGTAGTCCGTTGTATACATATGTACTCTGTAATTGGTGTACGGAGTACGGAGTAGTACGGAGACAGTTCCTTCTAACATCGGAGGTTGATGTGATGTCTTATTTTGCTCTGTTTGCAGCCCTCACGTGACCCTGTAAAAATTCTTATCGGCTGCCCAGACGGGCGAGTCGGCGCTGGGCCAACCCTTCCGAGTCTTTCATTGGCAAGTCGGCTTTCGGGATCTTCTGTGGCGTGAAGAAAAGGAAATGAAAGAAAAAAACCTTCAATGTCTATATTCTTATTTTTCGATGTGCTTTCTTTTACGACCATACTGATTTTATCTCCCCGCAATCGGTAACGCGGGGAGAGACTCCATAGTGTGACATTGTCCAAAGCACTCTCGGCCCTCAAGTGGCCCTCCAAACTACACATTACACCAATGTTGCATTTCTTTTACCTAACCTTCCGAACCTTCTTATCGCATAGCGAACACTTGACGGGGGCGCCGGGCGACAATTCGCCTAAAATTCCCACTCAAATGGGTCCAGTCCCCGTTTCCGGTCAGCTCGTTGGGTGGCCGATCAACTGGAGTGGATCAGCGTCGTACTCCACGTGTTGGAGCAACCAAGCAGAAGTCACGAAATCATGTTAGTCACGGAAATCCTGCTTTGCCTCCTGATAGTGCCGCATTCGAAAGTGTGCGAAATTTGTCTTCTTATATACCCGGTTTCCTCCCTTCCTGCTCGGCAGACTACCCTCACTTCCCAACCATCATCATGGGCCTCGAAAACATCTCCAACGACCATGATGCCGACAAGGTGATGGGAACCGAAGGCGAGAAGGCCGCATATGTTCCCCCACCGCCGTTTGAGGGGGACATGGTCGGGGAAATGAGCGAGGCCGAGAGGAACATCTATGATCACGGTATCAAGAAGTTCAGCCGTCTCGGCTGGAAGCGACTCACCATCGTCCTCATCGTCGAAGCCATTGCACTCGGCAGTTTGTCGATCCCCTCCACCTTTGCAACACTAGGCATGGTCCCCGGTGTGCTCTGCTGTGTGGGCATCGGCCTTATCGCCATCTATACCAGTTACATTGTCGGAATGGTCAAATTGGCATTCCCCGAGGTTGCCAATTATGCCGATGCGGGTCGGTTGCTGGGCCATCGGTTAGGGTGTGGTCGCTTTGGATATGAGCTAGTCAATGGCATGCTCGGTCTCCAGCTAATCTTCCTCACGGCCTCGCATTGTCTGACGGGAACTATCGCGTTCCTCGACATCACTAAAAGCGGTATTTGCTCGATCATCTTTGCCGTCGTGTCCGCCATCATCTTGCTGTTGCTCGCTGTTCCGCCTAGTTTCACCGAGGTGGCCATCCTAGGCTATGTCGATTTTGCATCCATCATCTTGGCTATTGGAATCACTATTATCGGTACGGGTGTGGAGGCGACTAACTCACCCAGTGGACTCTCCGGAGTTGCCTGGTCTGCGTGGCCAAAGGATCACCTCACCTTCACCGAAGCCTTTATTGCTGTGACGAACATCATCTTCGCCTACAGTTTTGCCATGTGCCAGTTCTCCTTTATGGATGAAATGCACACTCCTCGGGACTTTGTTAAGTCGATCTGGACACTAGGTATCACCGAGATCGTTATCTACACGGTGACTGGTGCTACAATCTACGCCTTTGTTGGCCAGGACGTGTCTAGCCCTGCACTTACCTCTGCCGGAACTACCCTCAGCCGCGTTGCATACGGCGTTGCTCTCCCTGTGATCTTCATTAGTGGTTCGATCAATACTGTTGTATTTGGGCGTCTGGTTCATGGTCGTATCTTCGCCAACTCCCCTATCCGCTTCATCAATACTAAGATGGGATGGCTGACGTGGCTGGCGGTGATCACGGCTGCTACAATTGTGGCATTCATTATTGCCGAGGTGATTCCCTTTTTCAACGACTTGCTTTCAATCTCTTCTGCCCTTTTCATTTCCGGCTTCACCTTCTACTTCCCCGCCATGATGTGGTTTATGCTCCTTCGGAAGGGTAGCTGGAAAGAGCCCAAGAACATCATTCTGGCAGTCGTCAACATTATGATTTTCCTGATCGGTATGGTGGTGCTTGTTGCAGGAACCTATTCCAGCGTTGATGACATTGTGAGCTTTTCCCTGATAGCCCTTATCTTGGAGCACGAATTGTCTTACTAACTGGCTCGACTAGATAATCAAGTACGACAAAGGCGAAGTTGGTGGTGTCTTCTCATGCGCAGCTCCTGAGTAAGGACGGTTTTGTTTTCTTGTTATTAGCATATCTTGACATGGGTTATGAGCGTGCTCAAGCTGGTACTTGTACAGAAATTCTGTCAATCCTGGACTGGTTCGAGGGAATTCATTTCTAGGCGTTGCATCTTCATGGTCCGTGATATCATGGAGCGAGAAGCGATATGTGTGTGTATTATACTGTTCATCTCATTCAATACTCATAAAGCCATAAGATTTTAAGATTGACGAATACTATGCAACATAATCAAAAAGTGTACAATTCCGTTGAAGTGGAAGCCAAAGATTCCACAGAACGGTGAGCCCGTGGCTATTTATAGATCCTTGTTGAGGGACCCATAACAGGTGAAATGACCGAAACTAGGCAGAAAACCGGTTGGCGTAGTCCACCTATATTGTCTGTTTCTCCGGTGCATAAAGACATTATAACCCGATTGGCCTTGATTCGGATATCGTGCGCATGTGGATATAATTCGGAGAAACATGGAACAAATATGGGGGAGTACCTATATATCCATGGATTGTACATACATATGGAGGTCGTAATGGGGCCATACTGAAATTGAAATCATTTACAATATACAACATAGGGGCGAGGTACGGAGTAATTTTCTTCATATTCAGGACTTGAAAATGCTCATTTAAGTATAATGATAAGCTTATAATATTTTCTAAAATGAATTAATTATATGGAGTATCACCGTTAATAGCTCAGGGATAAGACATTATTGATAGGACCGTGACAGAGATCGACATGCTTGCCCCATAAAATAGTCACGCTGATGTCAGTTTGGGCAATATCGAATGCTGTAGTCTGATGTAGTCGGATGCTTGGCTCTGGGAATAGTCTTGATGGGTGAGACATCAACCTCGGCGACGGTGGCGCTCCAAGTATAAAAGGGACGGCATTTCAGCATGTCTCTACAATTATCAACCAATCTTCCCAACCCAACCAATTTTATATTCTCAACCCGATATTCTATCTTCTCTTCCCATTTTTCCAATATGCAGCTCAAGAACCTTGCCATCGCTGCCTCTGTCAGCGCCGTTGCCTCGGCCGCTCCTTCCACTCAGTCTAAGACTTTTGGTGTCTTGGCCATTCACTCTGGTAGCGGTGTGCAGTACTCTGCCTTCAACGCCGCTAAGAGCAGCATCTTCGCTGGTCTGCCTAGCCAGGGTGCCAGTTGCGCTCGTCCCGAGGAGCAGCAGGCGACCTTCTACATCAATGACGGTGCTCTGTACCTCTATGATCAGTCCGCCACTCCCCAGGAGATCTACGTTGACCGCTCCGGCATGGGTATGTTATCACTCTCACAGTAATCCAGGTTGGCAACTATCTGACTTTGATATACAGGCCAGGGCAAGATTGGATACACCACCGGTGCTCAGCCCACCCCCAAGAACTCCGAGCGCAAGGGCTGGACCGAGAAGGATGGCCACCTTCAGTTTGGAGGAAACGATCTGATTGCCTGCCCCAACAGCATTGACGGTGCCTGGAGTATCTGGGCTTCTGCTGGCGTTGCCAACCCTGCTGGCAACACCAACTGTGTGGGCATTGCCGCTCGTGTCGTGGAGACCGAGAACCCCAATGGCTGCCTCTACACCCAGTAGATGTTTCTATGGAGCATCGTTTTGTGAATCTGTTAAATGTATATAATTCCTGCTGAGATGGATCTGCCTTGACGTCTTGACGTCCTGGTGGCTGCCTTGTGCTTCCTCGCTACCTAGCCCTTGTAGAGAATCAATCCTTCTTCTCTCATCTTTGCCTTCAGATCACTACTGCTGTTGTGTTATTAATTTCTGGTCTAGTCCCTCTTAGTGAGATACTCGAAGTAAATACACACGGTGAATCTAGATACTCTCAAGGGTACCTTGGGACGAGCGCCGTAGCAATATATAGCAGATATTAAACACTTTGTATCCAAAACTAGACGAGAAGATGGTAAAGAAGGTAGGGAAATCCAATGTTGGAATTGGGCGATTTTCACCAAGTCCTCAAGCCATTCTCTTTAATAAAATATAACATATATATGTCTAGAGTAGGTAAAATAGGGCTCGCTTGTCAGCACATTATATATCTGTAGATGTACCAGTCTCCATCTCCCATACTGTTTGGCTTGTTGACTGCCCTGTTTTACCCTCAAAATTTCCATTTTGCTTCCGCTTCATTCAGTTCTCACTTTAGCACAGGAACTATCACAAAAAGAGAAAAGACAAAAAAATCTGAAGACATCTGGAACTCATGTAGGTGTGACAAAACAGGGGCTTGACATGTCAGCTGTCAACAGGACTTTTCTACGCTTGAGTCTGTCCTTTGACTCAAATCGGACAAACCTCTCAATTTTACCCCCCGATCTTAGATGATCGGATGAAGATTCCTATTGCTGTGCAGCTTGCGCTGCTGGTATTGGCCTCGGGGGGTCGCAGTGCTAGCCATCGCAACGGCAGAGAGTTGCAATCCGAATGAGAACCGAAATTGACTACACGTACTTTAGTGGTATACTGCCTACTGCCTTGTAGTAGACATCGAGTACGTGTTTCATAATATGCAATCCCCAATCTGACATTTGAGCAGATCGCAGGGCCTCGAACTCGTTGCGACCACCAAAGCCAGTCAGATTGCTTCGGATTTGGACCTTCTCGAAACAACCTGCAGGTCCATCGCCATACGAATTCTGATTCAATCAGCCTTGAAAACGTTACTATGCGGGAAATATGTCCGACGAGAACGGTATCCGGTCCATAGGGGGTATCCAATCCGGCCTTAGTAGCCGTGGATACTTGGACCTTTACAAGGCTGTCATCTATTCAAAGGACGGCAAAGGTGGAGATCAGGTCTTGTCAAACAAGACCAGTGACAGCGTTCCGGGTTCTTCTATATACGTGCTCGAACGGGACTTCTGTGCAATTGGGGAATGATGGACTAGGCTACCTCCTTCCCTGTACCCGAATCTGACTTCCCGTGCCGGGTCAGGCGACATTCATTAACTATAACCAGAAAGCAGGGAGTGGGATCAGAAATGACTCTGGCGCTGGAAACCGCTTTTCCTACAACTTTGGACGGTGAGCCCGCTTGACCGCCTATATTATACTGCCCCCCTATTCTGCAAGCTGTTGGTTTCAACCCCAGACCGTTTCGGCACAATTAGCACAAATTCTGAACCATGCTCGTACATTCTAACCATTTCCAACCCTACGCAGTGCTGTACGATCATGCTAATCCCCTTAGGTTGTTCCCCAGCGCGTTTGCCGTCGCCAAGGGCAGATGACTCATTTCCGTGGTCATCGCGAAGTCGTCAGCTGCCGGAGAGAAGGGTTTCGACAAGCCCCAGCTTGGTTGGTGGGTCGCTAGATAGTACCGATCACAGTCGAAGGAGTATGGTAGCAGAGTCGGGTCACAACGGTGGGCAAGCTCATAGACACAGTGCATGAAGATAAATTGACAATTCTAGAAGCGATATCTCCACTCCTACAACCGCCGATATTACAGACCGGGCCTCTCCCTCACACCGATCCTTTCTTCACAGGAACCGCCCACCTCCCGAGACGTATCTCCCGTAATTCTCTTCAATATCCCCTATCTCGTACCCTCGGCCTTTAAAGACTACCTTGTAAGGTCGAAAGCTTATTTGATGGTTTCCAACGCACGAAGCTCGAGTCCAAAGACACCGTTTCGTCATGGCATCTCCACTACCAAAGGCGACGAAATTGCACCGTGCGGAAGGCGGAAGACGAGCGTTTCGAAGGCCCAGCTTGCGCCAGCACCGCTGTGAATGAAAACTTGTCATCTCGAAAATCCGCGCATTTTCGATGTTGTCAGTGAGCATACGGACGTTGTAAGGCATCCACTATCCACCATTGGAGAAGGTGATGACATTGCTGCAAATGGTGACCCGCAGCACACTAAGAAGACGCTTACTATCTATACTATCTTGCAAGAGAAGCTATCGTAGTATATGGACACTGGAGATTGGGTTGAGGGGTAGACGGATGTGAACCATGGTTAAGATCTATCAATGACTTCCCGAGGATTTGATATCCGAAAAAAAGACGTATCTGTATCTTGTATAGTACTTTAGATATCTTGCAGATGAGACTGATACAATCCCCCTGTATGGGGCAAATCTGAAATTAGGGAACAAGGGGCTATTATCACCGTAAGCCTCATTCATTTGGTATTTTCGATTTCGCAAGCGTCAGCCTCTTTCTTTTTTTCGCCGCGCTCGGCTCCCTTCGTGAACTCGGTGTCTAATAGGCAATCTCGAAGCTGTAGGCAGGATCATAGTGGATAGCCCAGTACCCATCCCAGATCTTCTTGGTAACAGACCCAACCTTTCCGTCGTTCACGGGCTTGCCATCAAGACTGGTGATGGGCATGATACCTCCAGCAGTGGTACACATAAAAATTTCATCCGCATCATAAGCCATTTGGACAGGTACCAACTCGACCTTAATGTCAAAGCCGCTGGCTCGAGCGACATCAATCACACTCTTGCGTGTCACACCTTCAAGTACTCCGCGAGCTGGAGTGTACAGAATATTGTCCTTCACGAGAACAATGTTGAAGCCGGAACCTTCGGTGAGGTTGGTGTCACCATCGGTCAGGAAGGGATATTCGGCGCCACGATCAGAAGCCTCGAAAAGGCCGCGAACCAGATCACCCCATTGCAGATTCTTGACAGTGGGGTCGATGCAGCCAGGCGGGACGCGGCGGACAGTCCTTGCGATAATTGCGCTTCCACCCACAGGCTGCACCTCAGGTTCCATACACCAGACGTAGGGTTGAATAAACATATAGATACGGTTGACGATATCCTCAGGGCGAGAGCCTCGCACACCTTTCAATCCACGCGTCACGATGATTTCGACAAACGCGTCGCGGATGCCACTCTTTGCAACCATATCGACCAGAATCTGCTTCACCTCGTCGCGTGGGAGGGGGAGTTTCATGCGTAGCTTGGTGCAGCTGGCTTCCAACCGGGTGATGTGGTCATCGAGCCGGAAAAAGCGTCCATCCCAGACAGAGGGAACATCGTATGTCAAGTCGCTGTGCATGAAGCCTTGGTCTAGGATTGGGATACGGGCTTCATGGAGAGGAGTAAGTTCTCCCTCCACCCAAGCGACACCTTTTGCGAAGGGGTGGGTGTTCGCTGCAAGAAGCTTTTGGCGCTCGTGGTAGGCGGCGAAGATTTTTTCCATTGTAGCCATGGTGATGGAGGTTTTGTATTATTGGGGTTTGATCAGGAGAATTGCTTGAGGAGAATGTGAATAAATCAAGATACTCAGGCAGATATAAAGACCTTTTAAGTGCCTACGCCTCGACACATCGCAATTTCCATGAAAGGAAATAGCCCTGGAGGTGATATCCATCCATGGATGATACTATAAGGCTCAATCGGGCAAGTGGCGGGGCTCTTCAGTGTCTCCAGGGCTCGCCTTCCCGATTTGGTAATGACGATATTTCCCGATCGGGAAGGAGGGGTGTGGGGTACTTGACCCCGTCAGGTGACATCATTGCTGAGCGTTAGTTTGCAAATATTTACATGTAGGGGGTTTCAGTCTGGTCAAAACGAAATATATGCCTGGCAACTATGATATTGAATACGCATCACCATGGGCCGGTGCGAATTACATGCCGTAACTCAACCACGTTCAGTCAATTCAAGATTCTATAATTTGCTCCATACCTAACCCATAATATCTATTAGCGGGACAGTGGGTATAGAGAGAGTTGACAGAAATTCCGCTCAATCCTGCGGAAATGTCACCTGCCCCGATTGATTCCCCATTTCAGAAGGAGAGCGGGACCTTCTCCTCTACAACACGGCAAAAAGAGATATGTATCTTCCACCATCTGACGTGATGATTTCTGATCAAGGAAAGAGAACCAATTCACTTGGGTTTGCCCAATCAGATTGTCATACTTGTGCTTCTTTAGGTGAAAAGTGCGACCGGCGTCGACCGCGATGTTCAACATGTCTCGGTCAAGGTCGCAGATGTGGTGGCTTTGTAATGCCTCTCTCATGGGACCCTAGGCGAATGTGGTCAAATAATCCTTCGGTAGCTGGTGCATCCAGAGACCTACCTAATGGGGAGATCGTCACCAGCTCCTCCCCCAACGCTGTCCCCACCGCATTTACCACATCAGATTCACCTAAACGCTTTCGCTTTGTCAAAGGTGTCTCTAAACCAAAGAAGCGTCGAAAAGCCAACTCACCAAAGGAGCAATCAGTTGCAACAGAAACCTCGTCGGTTACCCCTGAGGTTGTGTTAAGAACGACAGCGCAGAACCTGGACATATTTGATGATCTCCAACAGGGCAATGGCCTATCTGGTCTAGGTACGTTGAGTTTTCCTTGCCCTTGCAATGTTTAAGAGATACATCTTTCTCACGGTTTCTTTTCTAGAACTACAAGACGGACATCTTTTTGACGATTTTAGTTTATTTGACTCCATACTTCCTAACATTTTTGCGTCCACCCCCTTCTTGGATATCGAGCCTCAGAAGACGCTGACAGCAGAAGTGTCGGGTGTAATGGAGACACCCAGAATGACACCTCTCTCTTCAGCGGACAGGCCCATTGAACCGGCGTTACAAAATCTACAAACCTGCCCAGTGAATGTCGACCCCATGTTTCGAGATGAAGAAGAGCAAAGTGCTCCAGCTGATCTGGTTCCACGAACTTTTCAAGAACCCACAATCCCTTATTCTTCAGCGGGTCTTCAAGCTGTTCCTATGATATCCGAGATCTCATCTAACGACCATGAAAAGCTTCTTGATTTATGTGAGACTTCCGCTGGCCTCCACGTTTGGCGATGAGAGGGCACGCTTACGATACCATAGATGACTCCGAATTCTGCGTTCTACCTCTGACAGGGGACATACCTGGGACAGTGAATCCATTTCGCTGCAAACGTCAGACGCCCCAACGCTCCCGCCTTCTTTTTCATTCCATTCTAGCACTATGCTGTCAGCATCTAGGGCGCTTGGCTGGTAGCTGGCCAAGTGAAGCCGCTGAACATCGCCGGAAAGCTATTCAGTTACTTGAATGTGCATTACAAAGTCGGCCAGTGCTGAGCTTATTGGAGCCTATACTAATCCTTTTTACTCTTGATGCAAGTCATTCACCTTGGTGATACATGTGGCTGAACGCTAATACACGGCTCTAGTGCACCCTCTCCGCTAGCGGGAATTGGTCAACTCACTTGATGCGGGCGCACTCAGTGCTCCAAACCCATGGCGGCCCAAGTGCATTGACGACACCTCGCATTCGGTCACAAGTCGCAATGCTAACATGGTAATAACCTGAAGCCTCTTACCTCTGAGAGTTGTGTTGCTGATCAAACCAAGGTGGGACGCGACACTTGCCTTGATATCTCGACAGAGTCCTATCATGGACCAGGCATACTTGGACTTTTTGGTGCGATGGGAAAAACAAGATGAATGGTCTTTCTTCAATCTGACTGGGTGTCCCCGAGAATTGCTGGTTCACCTGTTCCAACTTGCCGAGTTAGCCAAGCAGTGCGAGATCGGCTTATCCATGAAATGGCTGACTTTCAACATGACTCCTGTTACAAAGATAGAACATGAACTGATTGGGTGGAAGAATGACATAGATCCTCCATCAAGTGACGATGACCCCACGTTGGGTGAAGAAGAGGCAATAAGGCAACTCCACGAGCGACAAGATCGCTACCACTGTGCGGAGGCCTGGCGATATGCATTGCTCCTATATCTTGAATATATCTTCAAGAGTGATCGCAAAAGACGATCTATCAGTGTTCACAGACTGGTGCGCAAGACAATTGACCACATTCGGAGCTGCCGACGAACATCCCAGACACAAAAGCAACTCCTTATCCCGGTCTTCCTCGCAGGCAGTGAAACCACAGATGAAGATATGCGCCATTTTGTGAAGAAATACTGTGCTTACTGGGGCGAGAAGTCTCGTTACAGCATGTTTAATTCTGTTCCGGTGCTTTTCGATGAAATTTGGGCCACAGGAAAATGGTGGGGTGCCGTGATTGATAGCAAGACGAGACCTAGCTCTGGCGATGGACAGGAAACTACACAATTATTGTTTGGATAGTGCTTGTGATAGGAATTCCATTCTTACTGGGCTCTAATCCAACCTACTACATCGTTCGTTCGTCTTGCGAGCATTGTTCCTAAGCCTAAAAATAGCATGATTTTACCACCTATAAATCTCTCAAACGCCACCTTGACTATGGGATCTCTACATGCAATGTTACTTTTGAGCAATAAGAATTTTTGCCCTTGCTGTCACCTGAAACTACTACCATGGAAATATTGGGTTCACAATACAGAATATAGTGTCATAGGAAGGTGTCACTATAACGGTCTGATTTCATCCAGGCGTGACTAGAGGAACCAACGCCACCTGTACTGAACATTCGCAATAGCTACCAGTGAGTTCGATAGCTATCGTGTGCCATCGTCAATAAATGGCCGAGCCACAAAATCCATCATGCTGCCGCCATTGTCAGGTCCTTTCCCAAAAGAATATTTGAGATGACGCTGTAGTACATACATGTACACATAGACCTAGGTACAATGTAAAAACCAAGTTCCCAAGTAGAGCACACTGCCAATGGGAGTTTTATCAGCAGGAAACCCCAATAAAATCCTTGGAAACTTCAATGTAGACGAGGTCGTTGCTATCCCCCTCGTAAAATATTCCGAACCTGTCATCGCCGAGTGCGGTGACAGTGGAATAGGACATCGAGCCAGACTGGAACACTGCGCCAGAAGACCAGGTCTTTCCGTCGTCACAGGAATAGCGGATTGTACCATTGCTTCGGCTTGTTTTACTGTTTGCATTGGTAAACAGGAGGATCTTGGCATTGGCCGAACCATGTGCCGCATCAGGATACATCCTGGTAATTGCTCCGTTATTTCCTGGGTCAGGGAGTTGGGTTTCGCTTGCTGGTGTTGACCAAGTTTCACCACCATCGGTTGAGGTTGCCACCTTTCGATATCCGCTACCATCGCTCGGGCGTGAGTTAAGCATCAAGTTGCCGTTTGATAGCTCCACAACTTTGTTCTCATCCATCCCAGTGCCAATGACTTTCCCCATCTTCCATATAGCGCCACCGTCGTCACTGTAGACACTGTAGGCTTGCGAGACCTTTGAACCGTCTGATTGGATGACTTTCCCAAGGAATTGTTGAACCAGGCGCCCGGCGTGTTTGCCGTATTTGAGTTGAATCCCCTCTCCGGATGAGGCAAACATCCCAGTAATTCCACCGACGTTGGCTACCCCGTTGGAAGTACTACCCACGGGCTTGATTGCTTTCGTAATGAGTGGCGGTGCACCAACGTCGGCAGATGCAACGGGAGGCAAAGAGGATTCATGGTCTGGATCAGTGGTCCAGCTAAGTCCTCCATCAGTCGAAACGGAGACTTCAGCGCTGACTATGTTTAAGTCGGTGTCGTCATTTCCAATTTCGCTATTGAGAAATCCCTGGTTCTTCGAGAAGACATGGAAATTAAAGACCTTTCCAGTACCGGAGTCGACCACGTAGCTTGGGTCACTAAAGCCGTACTGTTGGAGTGTCGACGACGCTGGTTGACCTCGCGCAATATATGTTGGGTTGCCCCAAGTCTTCCCACCGTCCGTACTGCGTCGTTGTAGAATTGAATTTGGGGATGGCGAATCTCCTCCATCTGGGCGCCCATCATATGAGGCCAGGAGAACACCATTTCCCAGACTTGCCAAGGCAACAATTCGGTACTGTGGAAACAGCCCCTTTCCATTTGTGGCCAGCGTGTGCTTTGCTGTGACGCTTGCGCTCGCCGCAGGAGTTGCCACGGCGAGGATGGCACATAAGGAGATAGCGCGCAAGATGGAGCACTCACGTGCCAAATACATCAATGAAGATAGCATCGTGAAGTTAGTCCACTAAAATTGACCTGAAAAAGCGGGCTTTTGAGTGAAAGAGGAAGTGTGGAAACAGCTAACTGAGATGATGACTCTTGTTTTTTTGGAGGAACAAGGAGCTATTTATATCGAAGATTGGATTCAGTTTCACTTTCGGGACTGATCTGGATAATCTGGATAATCTGACGAAAGGAAAGGACTGCAATCTATGCAGTCTATTCGATTTGATAGAGGGAAATCCAATAACACATAGTATGTATTGACGGGTAGAGGATAGATAGTACATACCAATTTTGAGTTCCTTGGCTTACGTCGGTTTCCCCGGAAAATGCAGACCCTGGGGAGTGGAAGGTATCCACTGGTCCCACTGGTCCCACTGGCTCTGCTGGTTTAGCTTCACAGGATCTGTATGCTGACTGCGTTACCACAATCTCATTGACCGCAACGTTGAAGAACTGAAGCGAACCACTGAATCAGACATGCGACGCCACGCAGTGTCATGCGTTACCACGCGCTATTGATGGCCCCGCTAGATGTCTGAATACGACCGCGAAGACCGGACTCCGATCCGATCGGGTTGCATTTGCGACGCGATCGGGTCAAATAGCACTGACCCAATCCCCACGCTAGGTGGGGATATCCAAACATTTTAGTACTTAATGACTCTCCAAATTTGTAGTATTGGAAACTACTATTATTCGCAACATAGAAATTCATCTATTCTTCAGCTATGGCTTCCAGCAGTACAAAGACAAACAAGCCCTTCCCACCAGGAATCCACGGCCCTTCGGTTACCTTCTTTGAAGATGATCAGCAGCAGGATATTGACTGGGCAACTCAGGAACGTCACCTAGAGTATATGATCACTTCTGGGATGCATGGCGGTAGGTCTCATTGGTACAGATTTACAAAGTAGAGCTGACCAAATGACAGTTGTGCTCGCCGGCTCCAGTGGTGAATCAGCTACTCTGAGTGTGGAAGAGAAGGGTATGTTAGTCAAGAGAGCCCGGGAGATCGCTGATGCCCATGGAAAGACTGATTTCACTGTCACTATGGGCTGTTTGGCTGGCTCCACCCGCGACATCTTGGTCCAGATTGAGACCGCCTACAAGAACGGGGCCGATTTTACCCTGGTCTTGGTACCATCTGTGTTCCATTGGGCGATGACCCAAAAAGCCATTACCGACTTTTTCGAAGAAGTGGCCGACCGTGCACCGATTCCGATCGTCATCTACAATTTCCCCAACCTTTTATCCGGATTAGATGTTAACTCGGATATGCTGGAAAAACTTGCCGCCCACCCCAATATCGCCGCGGTCAAATTGACCTGTGGAGGAGTTGGAAAGGCTACCAGAGTAGCTGCACGGTTTGAACCGAGTCAGTTCACCAGTTTACCTGGTATGAGTGACTGGCTTGTGGCCGCATTCGCCGCTGGAAGTACAGGTTGCATTTCAGGCGTTGCAAATATTTTCCCGAGGGTAAGAGCACACCTTGTCCACGGCAACAAGTACCAACCATTAATATATTTGGCAGGTCATGGTTGAAATTTATGATTTGTTCATGGCTGGAAAGGTCGCAGAGGCTACTGCACTGCAGAAGAAACTGGTCCAGCCTGAGTGGGGAATCGGAACATCAGATGTCAACGGAATGAAATGGATTATCGCCAAGGAGCGCGGTTATCCCTTGTCCAGTGCACATTGCCGTCGACCGTTCCCCAAGTTTGCAGAGACGGAAAAGCAAGACTGTGTCGTCCGGTTGGTCGCGCCCCTTCTCCCAGTTGAGGAGGAACTGAAGTCGAAGAAGGTGTAGATTCAAATCAGACATTATACATAAAGACGTAGGCTAGGCAATAGAAAGAATGGAAAACAAAATCGCAAAATCACCATTTCCCTCTGAAATGACATACATAGTACCCGACAAGGTTCAAACAATAGCGAAAGTGGTATAAAATAACTCCAGACACACAGAGCGAATGTCGACGCGCTTGCCCCCCTCGCGCTGTCTCCTTTGGGTCTCCTGGAGTACGTCGGCCGTCATGTTCGCGTTGGTGAAGACATGCTGAAGACCGCGAATGGTCTGAAGGATCCATTGGAATTCGTCAGAGTCATCCTCTTCAGTACCCCATAGAAATAATGGCCATAACATGTTGACCGGTATAGATTCATTATTGTTGACCATGCGATGCACTATCTCCTTGATTTTGCACAGCGCTGTCACTGCTGCTTTTGAACGAACTAAATGACGGTGTGCAACTCGATGGAGGTGAATGTAGCAGGCGTAAAAGTTAGCAAGATACGTCTGGAATGAGCGGACAATAGTGGACGCGAGCGGCTCGGCCAGAGTATCACTGCCAATATTTCCAGCTACAGCATGGTCCGTGAGTGGTGGTCTCCTATCATACAAGGATGACAGGTCCGCCAAAATATCAGCGGCGATAGCCATCACCTCAGTCTCGTCCTCCACACTCCCTCGGCTGCGGTGATTATGAGCGATTCTGGTGATACGACCGGTGATCGTCTGGACTTCCTGAAAGAAAGTTATCCCCGGCTGGCATAACAAATCATAGATCACCTCGTGCGCTCCGGGGTTGGAGGCGGAGCCTATGCTTTGCGGAGTTGAGCTCGGGTAGCTCGAACCTTGGGGCGAGGTATAGATTCCAGATGTGTCATTGACCAGGACTCCTTCCCCACCAGCCGATGCCGCGCGGGCGTCTAACAAACGAATCCAAGAGATGATGCGTAGCTCTAATACAGCGGATGTTAGCAAGAGGACTATTGAGTTAGTGAGTTCCTCCACACACCTGTGGAGCCCAAGCCACTCCTCTGTGATGCTTGCAGCGCATTATGGGCCTTTGCAAGGTTCAAATAGGCAAGGTCCAGCCGTGAAGTAAGAAACTGGATACCAAGTCAACCAAAATAAACAGTACATTGGCGCGGAGGCAATTAAACGGACATTTATGTACGTAAGGAAAAAGATAGTGGCCAGAACGTATCTGAGTTCATTATCGCTTATTATGACGTCCCCCGCAGATTCTCCGAATCTTTGTGATAACTCCGTCGCAGCATTCTCGTAGTGTTGCTGGTAACCTGCTGGCCCTCCTCCACTTCCGGACTGTATGGCTTCGAAGGCGGCGATCGAAGAGCGGAGCATCTGGGAAGAGGTTGCCATGTTTTCGAGCAGTTCCCGCGCAGAAGCACATCTGGGGCCATTCTCTACCGGATCAAGAATTGGTGGCAGGTGTAAATGTAGCGAGGTTTGGACTTCTGGATTGGCGACTGGGGAGTGTTGTGATGACTGTCGCGGAGGGAGAGACGAACTCGGGGAATCTGCGTCGCTAGATCGTGCCTGCTGGTAAGTATTCCCCAAGGCCGTAAAATCACCGAAGTCCGGGAAATAGACGTTTTGGAACATGTGAAACCCCTCTGTCGGAGCTGGCATGGGGTGAAAGTCAAAGAGGAAAGGCGAAGGAGATAGCTGATTGACCTCCAATGCGACGTTTGACTTGAGAGAAACCGGGTCATTCTGCAAGGAGGGGTGTCGTTGTGGCTCGTTGACTTTCCAATCACACTCCAGGTTCAGACGCTGGCAATGATAACATAGAGGCCTGCGTTCATTGCATCTAACCTTGCGACGTTTACACGTCAGACAGCCGTTTCGCGACCGAGGACCATATGGGCGACGGCGAGTGTCTTCACGAGCGACGAGAGGTGGAGGACTCATTGTTCTTAGCTTTTGGGAGACTACGAGAAAGTGAGGGAAAAAGGAAAGGGAGACTAAAGACCTACGCTACCATCCCAGGGTCACCATCTCCGCTCCAATGGCAAAATGACAAAAGTATTCAACCTCCACCATTCCACTATGTCACCACCGCGGTATCGTTATTATTGGCCTATCCAATCAGTTTCACGATACAAGGACCCCTCATGCCGAGAGTTGACGAATATTTCTTATGTTCACTAATATGGAGACGCTAAGCCGATTCCTGAAGATGTTGTATTCAATGCGATACTGCGACACTACCATTACACTAGTACACTGCTACTCTGCTGTAACAGTAGATGTAGGAACTTGATTGAAAATATTATTAATAGGTACTTCGAACTACTACTAGTAGCTACATATGTAGGTAGGTAGGTACCTACCTAGGTAGGTACTTGTTTACGGTTAGATAAGTAATACCGAGATAGGGTTTTGCGGGGAAATCTGTCAAAGCCGAGATGGAATGTTTAGTCCCGCTAGTCCATTACCTAGGTAGTTTAGAAGCGGATAGGTTCATCAGGAAACTAAAGTTGGGGAGAATTAATCTGACAGCTAACAGGTACTAAAACAACACTAGTCCATACTACTGCGCGGTATAGATTAGTTATAGATTAAACAGTCCACCGTGTATATGTAGGCTGATAGCACATACCCAATAGTCCAATATAAACAGGTGACTACCCCGCGTCTTTCCCCAAAGCAGAAATCCTCTATCTACCTACCTATTTGAGACGAACAACATTCCCTTTTTGGGTAGGCGAGCGGCTTTTCCTGTAATAGGCAACCCACATCGGCTCTCTCGGTTTCATCGGCCCCAATCTTGTCTCCCCAACTCCATCCCCTAGAACCGACCCGACCATCGGAATGTTCTCCGCGGGTAGAATGCCGTAAATGCATGCTATGGTGAACATCCATTAAGAATTATAAAAAGCATATGGGGAGGGAGTAAGTCGAAATCCTAAGCTAAACTAGAAACTGGAAATTCAATCCCCAAAAATATTCAACCCCGATCATCATGGCACCTCTCCCAGAAGGAGTCGCAAAATCCTTGGCGGAGACCAAAGTCGAGTATAGACGCCTGGGAAACAGCGGCCTCCGTGTATCCGTTCCCATCGTCGGATGTATGAGCATTGGAAACCCTGAATGGGCAAACTGGGTCATTGGTCCCGAAAAGGCCCTCCCACTCCTGAAGGCAGCCTATGATCGAGGAGTCAACACTGTTTGTGCCCCTATCTCACTTTTGCTGAAAACTGAAAACTGACTGTACCTAGTGGGATACTGCAAACATTTATTCCAACGGTGACTCGGAGAGAGTTATTGCCCAAGCGATCAAGGAATATGAGATCCCGCGGCACAAATTGGTGCTGATGACGAAGGCGTACAGCTGCGTCGGAGAGCAGCAGTTTCATGCATACCCCATCATTGAGGATCTGAAGAAAACCAAAGACTATGTGAACCAGTTTGGTGAGCCACAGCAACTGCATTTGCGAGGTAGGCACAGTCACTAACTGCGGTTAAAAGGCCTCTCACGATCGGCAATCTTCACCGCACTGAATGATTCCCTCAAACGTCTGGAGACAGACTACATTGATGTCTTCTGGATCCATCGCTTTGATCCCGACACACCAATTGAAGAGACTATGCACGCTCTTCATGACCTGGTCATTGCAGGAAAGATCCGGTACCTCGGAGCCTCGTCAATGTGGGCGTACCAATTTGCCATGATGCAGGCATACGCGGAGAAGAACGGATTGACAAAATTCATTGCGATGCAAGTACGTACCGAGTCTGACCCCCCCCCCCCGACTATATTCTCTGGATTGCTAACGCGGGAAAAGAATCGTTACAATCTGCTGTACCGTGAAGAAGAACGTGAGATGATCAAATATTGCAATGCAACGGGTGTGGCTGTTGTCCCGGTAAGAAGACCCTTGCTATAGTAACTATCTACAATTTCTTTGGCTGACAGTTTTGCCTTTTTTTCTTTTTCCATCAGTGGGGCCCACTTGCAGAAGGGCAACTTGCTCGTCCCTTGAACATTCGAGGAACCACTACCAGGTCCGCTGGTGGCAATGAAACGCCTTCAAGCCTGCGCCCTGAATCTATGGAAATCATCAACCGGGTGGACGAGCTAGCAAAGCGCAAGCAGTGGACTATGTCTCAAGTTACACTGGCCTGGCAGCTGAAGCGAGTGACGACTCCTATCATTGGCTTTAGCAGCGTCGCGAGGATTGAGGATGCTTTATCCGCACGCGGTAAAGAGCTCACAGCCGAAGAAGAGAAATACCTGGAGGAGGTATACACCCCTGTCGAGGTTGAGGGCCATTTCTAAGGAATAGAATTTCATATTTCTAGTTGCAAATATTGCTACCATACTTGTAATTGACCAACTGTAACTACATACATGTATCTGCCTGATCATTGCGTACTACAGACGTGCCTTTTCGCGATTCCCGATTCACATGTAAGATAGACTCCATCCATGGACTGTCAAGCTGTTTGGAAGCAAGAAAAAAGTATATCCCAGTTATAAATTTTGAAGGTCAAGGGTTTGACACGACTTCACATTTCATGAGCAGGGCTTTTAATGGGACAAACGAGTCTGCGATAGTTGCTTGCACTGGGTTCTATGTCATCCTTTTGCACAAGAGAAAGGATTTTGTCACATCAGAAATTTTTAACATGGGATATATCGTGTTTAAGTATCAAGATTCTTAGGCTAGTCTTGCATCTTCAATTGTACAAGAACACGAAAAGAGTGTGGTACTGCCCTCACAGAGCTTCCAGCGAGTCTTCCACTCAATAAATATACACAAACTCGTCATTCTTCCGGTCGGTCAAGTCTAGGAATGGTGCAGCTTCATCGGACAGTGGAACCTGCACTTTGCCGTCTGCTTCAAACGCATTTGTCATAGATCTGTCCTGGACCTCCGCGGACTTTCCATTGCTGACTCTCCGTTTGCTGTGCTGCCTATTCAAGAAGGCTAGATTGAGAACTTGGAGCGCCACACAGCCAACCAAAGCAATGAAGAGCCCAAGAATGGCCCTTATACCGGGAAGATATGATGGAGATTGCTCTGCGGTAAATAGGAGGGGGCCAGCGAGAGCCCCCGCGGATGTACCAACCTGATAAAGTGCCATCGTGGTGGACGTCTTGGCGGCACCAGCAGTGTTTCCCACGACCCATGACAGAAGTAGGGGATTGGCAGAAAACAAAAATGCACATAGATAATATGCCAGCAGTAGTGGTCCCTGGTTGGATTGGTCGTCATGCCTGAGCCCGTAAAGCATTCCGATGCCCGCCACTACAGGGAGCATGAAGCCGGCTAAAACGGCGGATTTCAGCTTCAACTTGTAGGAGGCCCAACAACTAGCGACGATGACAACCGTTTGCACGGCACCGAAGGGTATGTTAAGCAGTGAAGTTTGGTATGCGTCAAATCCAAAACCCTTGACAATAAGAGGGCCGAAAGTGCTTGTCATCGCCGATCCCATGTTTGGAAGCAACGCCATGACAACCCAAAGCCAACTCTTAGGTTCTAGGGCAACCTCAAGAACATGAGACCAGTCAAAGTTGTAAGAGGAAGCGCCAGTTTT
The DNA here is from genome assembly GCF_028828025.1 of Penicillium rubens. Lineage (NCBI taxonomy): Eukaryota > Fungi > Ascomycota > Eurotiomycetes > Eurotiales > Aspergillaceae > Penicillium > Penicillium rubens. The sequence goes on from NW_026890600.1 coordinate 9,836,298, forward strand.
ATTCGCACGGAGACGTTCCACGCCTTGTTGCCGTTCGTGCTCAGTGAGAAAGCGGGCAGATGTGATGTCGTTGTCGAGTTTCCAATAAACCACGGGCGCGCTGACAATAGTAATCAATCCAACAACAAGGAAGATTCTGCGTGACAATTAGGGACATTCAGATGTCATGACGTATGGTGACTTACGTTTGCCATGGCTTCAACGCATCTGAAGGGATATGACCAAGGCCGTACGATAAAGCAGAAGCTACCATAGTGGCTGTTCCGTTCATGGAATACCAAATCGAAACTCGAAGTGGTTGCTCGACACGACGATACCATTGGCCAGTGAGGATGGTAAAGAGAGGCATACATCCAGCTTCAAATAGGCCCAGGAAGAAACGAACAGTGACCAATCCCGCAAAGCTGTTGCACGCGGCCGTACTTGCTGCTGCAACCCCCCAACCGAGGACCATAGATGGCATCAGAATACGGGGCGGGACCTTCACAATGAGCCATGCCGAGAATGGCTGCCACGCTAACTGCGCAATCGGGGCAATGGACGAGACTAGAGAATACTGGCTACCCACGAGACCCGTGTCCTCCTGCAGATTGAAAATGGAGGCCGTTCCCAGGACGCCCTTGTCCAAGACCTAACAGGCAGCTGATCAGCATCGTATAGGACATATGATTGATTTCTTACACTCTCACTTGTAAGAAGTATACCCAGGTAAGAATCGTCAAAATCGTTTTGTCTGTCTTTCTTCTGATTCGAATGTTCTAAAGGGGTTAGGAAGTTCTCTTTCGCCAGAGATTATCGAGTTGGACATACCTCTTCATTTGTGAGAGTGACCATCACACCTTCTTCCACCATACCTGGGGCTGACTTGTCTAAGTCGGTCTTTGCGTGTGTAGACTTTGAGTCCGCAAGAGATTCAATATCTTGATTTTCCATTATGAGCGAACCCCAACTCTTTTGTGGGCAATATAGAACTGGAGTGAGAAGTCTTGCAGGAGAAACTCCTTTGAGGAGATGCTGTCAGGGTCTTATAAAGTTCACCAGAGAACGATCATGAGCTCTACCCTGCTCTGCCCTGATAACACGATGCCGGGGGATTTAATTAAACGACCAATCACTTCTCCATTGCCGATCACGTAGAGTCCGGGGTAAACTGTAATCTTGTTTCCCCAGTAGTGGGACCGGGTACTTAGCGTATACCTAGGTAATACACTGGCCTCTCCTACCGAAGGTGGTAATGTTGTAATCTTATAATCTTCGAATTTCAAGTAATTGGTATCCTATCGACATTCGGAAATTCTCGCCTCGATTACACAAGGTTACACTCCTTTCTCCGATCAGAATTCGTCACCTCAAGACTTCACATTCTACCTAGGTAGATAAGGTATCTTGGTCAATGGATTCAATTGGCTATTTTGGTATTGACTGGGATTTATTTAAGTTTTTCAGATCCAAGGAATACATGTAAAAGAGGAAATTCAAATTTGGCCTGTGGCGTAACATTAGATGGCAAGCCCCTAAGCGAGGTTGATAAGCGGATGTGGTGGACACATGTGCAGGGGATAAGCAGGAAGAAAGTACCCTCCAAGTTACATACATATATGTACATGGATGTGGGCAGGTACCTCCGAATCTTCGCATAGGCGATTGGTGTGGACCAGCTCGGCTTTCCGACCGGATTGCTATGAATAGATGGTGCACCACGCGTTTAATCCATAGAGCTTGGTGGAAAGCCCCCTCCTCTCTGGGACCAGCCGATCGGATATCGGGAGGAAGCTTGTCATTGTCAGAAGTATAACTCTGTCTCTAGCCAATAGGTTCATTTATTTCAGTGGGTGAGGATATATAAGTGGCTCATCTCTGCTCTCATTCCAAATGTGGCAAATTGTTCTGTTACCAATCCTGGAAGTCTGGTGAGCATATATCCTGGCTACAGCTATATAGCTTTAGAGCTTGGCTTTATCTACTAATGTGGACAGACCAACTGCCTAGAATCTCAGCTCTCTTTTCCAAGTCTGACTAGGAACCATCTAACCCCTCTTTTACCTTAACCCAGTAAGGGTCACCTACACCTACCCGGACTAACGCACAGCCAACGTTAAGAAAATTTGAATCGATTTTACAGAAATGCCTCCCAACCAAGACAATCAAGACACCCAGATCATCGGTTATGCCGAACCCTGGATTGTCTCCCCGGGAGACCCAGTTGACATCAAAGTAGGTTATTTGCACCCGTACCCTGGTACATCTCATACGCTAACCCATTTCAGGTTTCAAGTTCCGAAAAAGGATACGATCACCGCCTAGTACGTCTTGTCCAGGGGTACAGCGGTCCTCATGCTCCCCCCGTTGTGCTGGAGGATATCACCGAGGTACCGGTTGGCCACCACGAGGATGGTCGCTATCAAGATGCTTGCCCCGGCTCATACGCTCTTATCCCATCCTGGGCGGAGGTGACACCCACAGTGAAGGAGGGCATCGAAGTCGAGTTTCATGTCCAACCATACTTGCTTGATGTCAACTACTATTGTCAAACCCTTATATCCTGTCTCGACATATCTTCTCGAACTGGTTTCGCCGTCGTTTTGAGGAACTCAAACATTGAGTTCTTCATCGGCACCGGGAATAGGATTCAGGTTATCCAGAGCCAACTCGTCGTGAATCGCTGGCGGTGGCTCCAAATCCGTCTCAGTGTCCTTAACAACACATTCACTTCGAACATCCGTCAGTTGAACCGCCTAGCCGAAATCGCCCCGAATGGCGAGACCATGACTACTGCCATGTTGGCACCCATGATTTTGGGGTCGAATTCGTTGCTGTTTGGTGCAGGCATGTTCAAAGACATTGGACACCAGAGCTCTAAACCATCATGCTTTTACAATGGCCGAATCGACTCTCCCTCCTTTACCATGGCGGGCTCATCAAGGCGTACTCTCGCGCAGTATGACTTCTCCAAAGATATACCTAGCGACTCTATCGCTGATGTTTCTGGAAACGGTCGACATGGTGTGTTGGTCAATGCACCCACACGTGCGGTCAAAGGATTTGACTGGGATGGCACTCAGCCAGACTGGACCAAAGCCTCGTACGGATATGGTGCGATTCATTTCCACGAGGATGACCTGGATGATGCAAAGTGGGCAACGAACTTCTCCGTTACCATCCCATCGACAGCTCGCTCCGGCGCGTATGCCGTTGAAGTCAAGTGCTCAGATGGAACAAGCGACATGGTCACATTCTTCGTTCGACCGGGTCCTAGCTCAACGGCACAAGTGGCTTTGGTTCTCACGACATTCACATACCTCGCGTATGCAAATGAACGAATGTTTGATGAGACCAAATCATCAGCCATGACAACTCCGGATGGAGTTAGCATCGGACAGGGAAACGAGTATTACAAAAACCTTGCCCGGCGACCGGATTTGGGTCTCTCCGCCTACGATGTTCACACAGACGGCTCCCCCTGTGCATACTCCAGTGCTCGCCGACCGATACTCAATCTCCGACCAGGATATGTACACTGGGCCTTGGACCGGCCCCGCGAATTCAGTGCTGACCTTCTCATGGTGGGCTTCCTGGAACGTTCCGGAATTCCCTATGACATTATCACCGATCATTGCTTGAGCAGCAGAGGTCGAGAAGCAACCTCGCAATACACGACCATCATCACCGGCTGTCATCCAGAGTACCACTCTCTTGGTTCTCTCGACGCCTTCAGCGCATTTGCAAAATCGGGGGGTAATATGATGTATTTGGGCGGCAACGGGTTCTACTGGGTAGCCGATGTTGTCAATGAACAGCCTCATCGCCTTGAAGTTCGGAAGGGCGATCAGGGTTGTCGGTCCGTTACGTTCCCTGCTGGGGAACGAATGCACAGTCTCACCGGATCTCTTGGAGGGCTATGGCGCAGCCGCGGTCGTGCTCCCAACTACCTCTGGGGCATTGGGCCCTGTGCGTTCGGCGCTGGAAAGGGAAAGCCTTACACGGCAGATTTGCGATATGTGCAGGATGCCCAGTTCAGTTGGATTTTTAAGGGTATGGACCCAACTGAGCCGATTGGCGAAAATGGCTTCGGCGGCGGCGCCAGCGGTGACGAGATCGATCGCCTGGATTATGCGCTTGGGACACCATCCAATACGGTCCTACTAGCCAGAAGCCAACAGCATGATGATAGCTTTGGACTTTTCAATGAGGACTCGATGTTCCCCATGGTGAACACTCTGGGTTCCAATTGTGACATGGTCAGGAGTGACCTAGTATATTATGACACCGCGGGAGGTGGCGCGGTATTTTCCGTTGGCAGTATCAACTGGTACTGCAGTCTCGGGTGGGACGATTATAGTAACAATGTAGCTACAATGACTGGCAATGTGCTGAGAGAATTCGTAAGAAGAGGAAAAGGTGGTGGTGTTCAATGAGGTTCTCAGATGGGAAGCAAAAGATGACTGTACTGTTAGTGGGATTCCAGAGCATTTTGATCATCGTGTTGGTTTTCTTGTTTCTTGTTTTTCCCTTTCTTATACTATCGTTGAAAGCACATGTCGCGTATTCGGCCCCGGGGCCCCGGGGCCCCGGGGAAAGGACCCGGTGACAAATATATTTTTCTGTTCATGCCTCAGGTTGACACAAACAATTTGCCCGAGGCAACCTCTATTCTTTTCTCCTTTTCTATTGCTTCCCAGGGCTGGATACTAAAAGCCATAATCTCATTGCACACCAAAGCCATTCATTCGGTCGACGCGATCACTTTCCAGTACACGAATCTCTACGCGGAATCGGAAGCACCTGGGCAGACAGGCTTCTTGGTCTTCCTGCCTGGCAAGATCGACCTTGTCGAATTGACGGCACGGCATGCGTGGATCAAGTGGATTGTCATTTACATGGCGCATATCGTATGTCCCATCCAATTACTACGTCACGAGCTCACCGAGTGATCCTTCTACAATTGGCTGTCAAATCACTCGCATTCATGAAGGTCTTATCGAGCAACGCCATATTTCGTGAACAAAGGGTCATCCAGCAGCCGGTCCAAACAACTTTCTTCCACACCAACCAGAATCTCTATGCCACCATTCGGCAAAACTGGAAGCACAACTTGACAGCCGTTGATGCAACCGACATGTGGCACTCGTACAGCCTCGATCTTGTTGCCCAGCAGTGGTCCCCACTCCAACCCGTACAGTTCGAAGTTCACCCATGAGGTTAGCACGCAGTTGAAGCCGGGAAGATCCAGAAAGGCGGTAGGTACCAGCCGGTCGACGTCTTCAAGCTGCTCCACAAGAGCTACCACATCATCCGTGAACCGTCCGTCAGCCCTTAGAATCGCCTTGCGGATTTCCGTAGCCAGGTCGGCCAAATTCATTGTACTAAACATTTTGCGGATAGAGGCAGAGACTGAAACATATTCTAGGAAACATCCTAAAGTCACTGGATGCAACTCGGGATCTGTCCGTTGTCGCCCGTCAATAGCAATGTTGAAAAATGTCACAGGGTCACCTTCCAGAGTCTCGAGGGGCGACTGTACTGCCATTACTGTACGCCAGAGTAGCGCTGCAAGAGCATCATTGGTCGAGATCCATTTTTGATCGGTCGGCTCCGTCGCGTTCATGGTGGACGCCTCGACCTTCAGCGGATTCCGGGGAAAAATAGAAAACCTGACCGCGATGGCTCAAGGAAGTCATCTTTGACGGGGCTCCCTGCGGCGTGAAAGGAAGAAGTCTATACTCTGGATGGTCTTCGAGTTTTCCAGCATTATGCCCGGATGGCTTTGTCACTTGTTTCCGGTCTTGCCAAATGGCCTGTGGGAGTTGTATGGGATCCAGGATCTCGAGTCCCTGTGCCCGGCGGCACTCCTCTGCCCAGATGTTTGTCCAAGCATAGAAAGTTGTGCCATCGCCCACCATGTGAAGGATGCACCATGTCAGGATCAACCCTCCGTGGATGAAATTGGCCTGTACAACTGAAATTGGTAATCGCTCTTCAGCTGAAGGCCAAACAGAACGGGGACAGAAAGTGTCAGCGTCGAAGGACGTGACGGGGAAGGATTTCTCTTTCAACTCCGCATACTCAGATTCGAAGGACGCTCATAGGTCCTTGACCACGATGCGAGCTACGTCGCCATTCGCCTGTTGCCGAAGTCTCATAACACCCTTTTGTTTTGAACTGCCATCGGGGACAGCTTGGCACGCGACCTCTGGGATCAGTTGTGTGAGCGCTTGATATCCGGCTTGGAGAACCCAAATAACTTCATCCAAGTCATACTCCTCTTGGAGCTGAAAGGGGAAGATATAACGAAGATAGCCCTTTGGGCCGATACGCTCCAAAGCTGTGAGCTTATGAATCGGTCGTTCATTCATAATAGGAGCCGTGTTATATATGTCGGGTTAAAGAGGGTATGCCAAAGAGGAGCATTAATTGTTAGACCACGAGAGGGATAAAGGGCGGGTATATAGACTGGAATAGTTAACGATTTCTTATTATTGGGCCAACTAAAAGGCTCCGCTTGAACAATACACATTGTGGAAAGTTTAAGCGAACTGAAAGGGGGCCTAATGACCATTGCTGGGAGATACTGCCGCCAGTTTCAACTTCTGTTGAAGGACGAAGATGCTTGACTAGGGCCATGCGAGGCGCGACGTCGCAATTTCACTAAAATATAGCGCGAATGGCCATATTGGGGCAATATACAGTATTGCACCTAGGTACTCCATTTGGTCTGATGTGCTTTCTAATTGTTTTGGAACACATATGTAGCCCTGGGGAAGCCCCAATGACAGAATTGGTGAATTATAAGACAAATACATATGTAGTTTTTGTTGGCATTGGTAAATCGCCGGTTGACATGCATACGGAGTAGTGCTACAGACCTTGGCTCCAGGGCTTAGCAATCCTGGTAGGGCTACAACGCGCTGTTTATTTGGATGAGGCGTCACCTCCGGTGATCTCCCCACATAAAGCCTGTTTCTTAATTACAACAAGTTTTCTTTTGACAGGATCGGGGCTTCTTTGGCCGACGTCGACCGCCTGTCATGGCCTTAGTCTGTGAACTAAGCCTAATCTGGTCTTGACGTCCGGTGTATTATCTCCATAAGGTAGGATGTGTCCTTTGGAACGTACTTATGTTGTACGGGGTTCAGGGGCCATCGGATTTTGTTGCGATCTTTTCTGATTGGGAGCATCCATGACCCGTGGATGGAGACAGTAATTATTCCATCCAGTTCGCAGGTCTGACATCTGATCCTGCTATGTGCTTCGGTTCAATGCCGTGAGAACCCTCGCTTCATATTGCTATGAATGAGGACTCGAGCATTCTCGCTCTCTTTGGGCCAGCCCCTTCAGATATCGACCTCACTGCCAGTGATGTATCTGTTAACAATGGCGTGGTTATTGCAATGCTCAGCCTGGCTACTGTATTGGTGACACGATTTACCGCTCGAATTGTCCTCCGAAATGCCCTGATGGCGGATGACTGGGCAATTATCGCGGTACTAGTAAGTTAATTCTTAGCCAGTTTGGATCACATTTACTGGTTTTATTTGCTCGAAGCTTTGTATAGGTGCTACGACTGGAATAAGTATCGCGGGTGAGCACTGAAACACCGAGTAACAGACCATTATTTAACGGAGCAACGATACCCCCAGGCGGAGCTACCGGTGCAGGAAAACATATTTGGGCAGTCAAACTCGAAGAACTGATGGACTTGTACAGAGTAAACAAATTCCCCTGGAAGCAGCTGCAATCTTCTAATCCAAATTTATTTAACTAGCTCCTATTCTCCTGCACGTTCATTTATGCCTCGTCGTGCACTTGCACCAGGCTGTCCATTCTCTCATTCTATGCGAGAGTCTTTTCCCCTCTGCAGCAGTGGTTGAAAGTGGCTCTTGTTTGCGGATCATTCCTCACACTCTCATATCCTATCATCTTTTGGATAACTATGGGCAATTCCTGCAAACCATTGGACACAATTCAGTGGCACTGAGGGAAAATGCATCGACGTCAACCAATTCTTTCTCGCATTAGGGATCCTCAACATGCTGAATGATTTCATCATCCTAGTCACCCCGTTTCCGCGAATAGCTCAGTTCCAAATAACCCTGCGGAAGAAATTAGCAATTTGTGGCATTATGGCCGTGGGAATCTTGTATGTTGGCATCATCTTTCTGAGCTTCATTTCGTGAATGGGACTGAACTATTCATTGCAGTGTTTTTGTTGCCAGCATCGTGCGAATCCGTTATCTCTCTGAGTTTATGAGCGCCACAGACGTGACTTGGATGATGGGACCCGTATTCATCTGGTCAACAATCGAACCATCGGTCGCGGTGGTTTGTGCATGTCTGCCCCATCTTGCACCGCTTGCTCGACTCGCCCATCGATCAATATTATCGAGATTTCATTCACAGAGGACCATCGGCATTTCTTCAGCAAGAGGAGGGTTGCACAATGGTTCGGGGTGTAGTTTGAAAAAAAGGATACGACAACAATCGAGCGCCAATGTTTGATTACGGGGTTGGTAACATGAAGAAGAGTGCCAATGACGATGAAATCGGACTAACTAACTACATCACCGTCGGTCTCAACGAGGCTATAAATCCTTCTAGTGACTCCATCTCGGAGCATATCGGTCACAATCACTCGATTGCTGTTCATTCAAGTCTTGTGCAATCAGCCTCACCACGGCCGCCCTGGTAGCAACTTTATGAGGTACCATGCAGAACTACACCTATACGGAATTTGGATGGGATACCATACCAGGTGGCACACCAATTCGCCTGTAAATAATGGTGACGATGATAAATTCAGTGGCCCGAATGATTTGAGCGAGAGGCTGCGACGGATCTAAAGAGAGATTGATAGATTAGGGCTCTATGCCTTATAAGTCGGTCCGACTTTTACCTGACGGCGTAACTACCCTTCACACTTCTAAGGTTGGGTTAAAATTTGTGTATTGCTTGCCTCTCTGAGCTTCTAGGTAAAAGGGAAAAAGATCAAATGGCAGCAGTGACTAAGCGAGTGTACACGGGGCATAGGTACACCTGGCAGTTACAAGGAGACTAGATAGTTTATGAATCCCCACGGTGAGGATTGGTAGACATCATATCAATACCAGCCGAAGGGGTTGTTAATCGTGTCAAGGGGATTTCCACGCAATATTGGGCTGAGGGCCAGGGTCCATAGTATCAGATGAAAACGATTGACATGGCGCATGAGAAGAGCGGGCTCGGATGCCAGCAAGTGAGTTCTGGTGAACTAGAATCATGTGCAATATACGGAGTAGCTAGGCTCAGACAGAAAGTACACACAACATATGTACGGAGTATAGACCGACAGACCAGATACGGACCGTGGACGGACCGTGAACCGACATCGAAACACTACATCCTCTCTTATTGGTTGACCGTTATCTATTTAAATACTTGGCATCGGCTATTTTACCGAACTGCATTCCAATTTGTCCAATTGATGTCGAAATTTAGAAATCCAGGCATTAGAACCCATGTGATCGGCTCGACCGGAACCCCCGCCCGATGCATACGGACCGTCTATGGGAATCAAGATGACTCTTGATTTATTGATAAATAAGCACTGGGACTCGCACATACGATTTCACAAATTTGTGGATTGACATTTCTGAATCTTCGCAAAGGCCATCTCGTTGGCTAGCTACCAAGAATCGTCGGCTTCAAAAAAAAAGTTGTAGGGTCATTTTCGAAATGACCTCAAGAAACCCCTCATACCTCATTATTGGCGCGGGCGTCTTTGGTGTATCAACCGCCTACCACCTCATTCAGAAGTATCCCAATGCGTCGGTAACTCTGGTTGACCGAGATGCATATGATGCTGAGTCGCGTGTGGCCGCATCATGGGATTGGAACAAGGTTATTCGTGCCGATTACGACGACAAGGTCTACTGTAGACTTGCCCTTGAGGCTCAAGAGATTTTCAAATCCGACCCTCTTTGGCAGCCACACTTTCACCAAACTGGCGTTTACTGGACGTGCCGCAGCGAGTACGCGCAAAATGTCATCACAAACCACAAGGAACTTGGTCGCAACGATGATATCATTGCCCTCCCTGTCGCTGAGGCAAGAAAGCTTTATGGTGGAGTCTTTGACAATGCTGATTACACCGGTGTTAAGGAGGTTCTCGTGAACAGGGCTAGTGGTTGGGCAGCCGCCGGAGATGCCCTTCGAGCTGTAACAAAAAGATGCTTAGAATTGGGAGTCTCATACATCACTGCATCTGTTACTAACCTTGAGTTCGATGGTCGTGGCTCTTGCACCGGTGTGAAGACACGAACTGGAGACACATTGTCGGCCTCGCATGTTGTCGTCGCTGCTGGGGCGTTCACGCCGACATTGCTAGAGTGGAGTGCCGTGAAGAGCGGAAACGCTGGGCTACGAGCTGGAGAGCGAATTGTTGCGGCTGGTATTACCACCGGAATGGCACAACTCAACGAGGAGCAATACCAAAAGTTCAAGGACATGCCTGTTGGCTTCCAGGGTTACACACCGGATGAAGGTACGCTTTTTGGTATATTAGCGTGAACCCCACTAATAATCTCCAGGGAAACCCTTTATTGGCAGCATTCCTCCTACTAAAGACCGGGAGCTCAAGTGGTGGGGATCTAAGATTTTCACAAACACTCGAGAGGTATTCCCTGGACATTACATCTCGTCTCCTCCACCCACACAGGACTATAACCAGTGGAAGGTTCCAGGACCCCTCAAGCAGGATATTGTAGAGTCCAGGAATCTGTGGTATGGACCTGAAAGTGCCACATGGGAGATGACGAAACACCGCATTTGCTGGTTAGTGGCCTCTGACTACCCAACGATTGGCTTTTTTTTAACACTCTCCAGGGACGCTTTCACCACTACCTCGGACTTTATTATCTCGCCTCACTCTGCCTCCAAGGGACTGTACATTGCCACATGTGGTTCATTCCATGGATACAAGTTTTTCCCCGTCCTGGGCAAGTACATCATGCAGATGCTTGAGGGAGAATTAGCGCCCGAACTGATAGAAAGGTGGGCATGGGATCGACAGCGACCTGACTCGTCTCAAAACGTGGAGTACCCAAACTCTGAGATGAAGCATTTACTGGAACCTGCAGCGAAGTTATAGAGGAAATCGGAGAGGCTCTTCAAGCCAAAACAAGCATCACTGGCGCCCTCGCTGGAGATCGCCAAACCTCCATCGTGGTAGGCTTGATATTACATCATGTGATTTGTATTGGTCCTCGAAATAATTACTTAGATTAAAACGACTGGTTTGCATTGGATTCACCCGGAATGTTCGAAAGTTTTCTTATGCAGGCATTCATCTGATTGATGCCCTATTTGTCAGGTCACACATGTTTGCTAGAGACCAACCAGAAAGACCTTGGCAATTGGACTTGGATGTTCACAAATAACAATCAGTGGCATGAGCTTTCCTTTGTCCTGACCGAGCTCTGTCTCCGTCCCCTGGGCACTGATGCCGACTGTGCTTGGCGCGCAGTAGATTATGTCCTCCTCCCCTGTGGGTGCCGCAAGGTGCATGCGCGCAGCAGGAGGTTGGGCTAATTGTCTCCCAGCTGAAGGAGCGAGCTATCCAAGCCGGGAGGCGACAGCTGGTCATCTCCCGTATCCCCGCGTCAATGCTTGCACGTCTGTATTCCTGTTGGATGCCTGAGGCATTACCATGTGATAGAACCTAGATGTATGATAGCTCTCTCTCCTTCCCTTCTCTTCCTCCTCTCCTCGTGCGAGATCGTCAATCGACGCAGTGTTTTCTCCATCCATTCCATCTCCATCCAGATTGCACCTCCATTAATTCCCGTTCCTTTTCTGTAGTGTCACCAGCATCTGAATAACACCAATGATGTACAACAACCGCTATCAATGTGCCCTGAGACGTCTTTTTGTTCGTCTTTTTGTTTTTCAGAGCCGTCATCACGCATGCGTTATTTCTACCGCCCGTGGAAACCCCCGGATCTTCCGGGTGTTGGTTCGGTCGAAAGTCTTAGGGAAGGTTTCGGGCATGAATATCTCCGTTAGTGATTTGCCAGAGAATCTATGTTTTCCGCGCCCGGGTTCCTTGTCTCAGAACATTTTAGATTTCTTCAATTACCCAAAAGACTTGTCTGTCATAAAAGCAAGAAAAATGCCAGCCAAGACGCGCCTTACACAAAGTAGTTTAAACAACAACTGATTAGCTGGAGTGGGTTATATAGAAAATAAATGCTGTCTACCTAGGTAGCTTTGCCGTCGGGACTTAATCAAAGTCCTATCCGAAATACAGGTCAAAATCATGTTTCTTACACGCATACGACCGTTTTGTGGGTGGACAAGGGCTGTTGGGCGTTCAAGATGAGGTATCGGTTAGGGTAGCAAGGAAATAAACTTGATATCGACGTTGAACGAACTTTGGGTGGGATATCTACCCGGTACCGATTGACGGGTCAAGGATGTTAAATCAGCATTTCTCAGATGCCATAAAAGTTGGATACAACCCCACTAATCGACCCCAAGGGCTGGTGTCTTTTGCTTCAAGAGTATTGTTGTTGCGCCGATACCACGGCTACTAGGTCCGGAATACCATGGTGCGGTTAACTACGAACAACATGTCACCCTTTTGGAATATGGAGATATATAGACTCCTCGCTCGTTACCCGATGAGCAACTTGGGTTCGTAGAACCACGGCTCAAATAAATCGGGGGCTACAGTAGCTCCATGGGACGGACAGCGTTAGGCTTCGTGTTGGCTAAGGCTGTCAACGTCATGTATCGCCACCACGGATGGGCTTCTGGTGATTGATAAAATATAATGATCCTAGACGACCAAGTGTTCGCAAAGGAAATTTTCTTTTTCTTTCTCGCTGCCTTGAGCACTTTACCGCAATCGGGTATCAAACCGTCTTATTTCCATTCCTTGTTAGACACTCTTGATGGACGGATCCTCCCGACGCAATCAACGCTCCCCAGAGGCCACAGAGGCCTGGGTTCTCGGAAGCGGAACCGCATCTCTAGCATCGGCTGTTTATCTGATAACACATGCTAAATTACGTCCTTCTGCTGTGCACATCCTCGACGAGCACTTGTCCTTGCAAGAAACAATACATCGGCAGGGCAGTGCCCACGCAGGATACGATCAGTTTGCAGCTTGTCTCCCTGTTCCTATTGGCTCTGAACTGAAGGAGTTCCTTGATGCGATTCCATCGGCAGTGGCGGAGGGCCAATCATTTCTAGATGACATTCAACAAGAGGAGAAACGACTCGCTATCGACAGAACAGGGCGTACTTGTTTCATCGCTCAGAAAGATGGACGCTTCAAGCATCTGCCCACAGATTCTTTGAATCTAAGCTGGAACCACCGAATTAACCTAGTACGCCTCCTTATGAAAAGGGAGAAAACCCTGCAAGGAGTCGCAATACGGGACCTTTTCCGGAGAAGCTTTTTTGAGAGTACCTTTTGGACAATCTGGTCAATTCAGTGAGTAATTGAATAGTCCACTCGGCTGGATCCTGGGTCTGATTTGTGAAATTGCGAAATTGATAGGTTTGGTTTCCAGCCCTGGCATAGCGCCGCAGAATTTCGACGCGCAATTAGGCAATACCTATCCGGTTTTCGCAGCCTGAGTATCTCAAGCTGCCTGGATATCACTGGCCACTATCAATACGAGTCATTACACCTTCCCATATATTTCTTTCTCCAGAGTCAAGGAGTGGATTTTCAATTCGGCACCAAAATAAGAAATATCGAGACAACCCTCAATCAGAACCAGTATGCGATCACCCAATTAAGCCTTTCGCGGCATGGGCTGGATTTCCAGAAAAAGCTAGGACCTAGTGACCTCGTTCTTGCTACGCTGGGGTCAACTGTTTCGGGATGCGCAATTGGAACAAACGACCACCCCCCGCCTTGGCATTCAATTGAAGCAAGCGATCACCTCGACGCAAATTGGTCACTATGGTTAGAAGTTGGAAACAAATACCAGGGCATTGGCAACCCTTACACATTTTGCACACGCAAGTCCGAGTCTATATTGGAGTCTTTCACGGTAACAACCGAGGACATGGAGTTTTTCGATCGTCTCGAATCCTTGTCACAATGCCCCTGTCAAGCGGGTGCAATGATTATTATGAAGGATAGCAGCTGGGGACTAAGTATTTGCCTTCCCGTTCAACCCGTTTTCCCTCAGCAGCCGCAAGATGTCCGTGTCCTCTGGGGCTTTGCGCTCCTGCCCGAAATTGAAGGTGATCACGTTAAGAAAACCATGCTCTCTTGCTCCGGTGCAGAAGTCATGTCCGAGATCCTATATCATCTGGATCTTCCTGGAGATATGGCAATGGAAGCCCTACAGCGTTCTATTGTCATCCCACGGGCAATGCCACGAATGAGCTCAACTTTATTGACGAGATCCCTTGAAGACCGGGCCTGCATTACCCCCAAATCCATCTCCAATGTAGGCCTAGTTGGATCTTTTGTCGAGACTCCGGGGCGAAGTTGTGTGGACGTGAGCTACGCCGTGCACGCGGCACGTATAGCTGTATCGCATCTTATGGGCCTTGAACCTTGGGCAGAGGAATCTCCTAGCCCGTCAATCTCAAGGCTTTTGATTACTCTACTTTGTAAGTGAGCAGTTATAGGATTCTGCAACTATTTTATAGGGGTTGGCCCACTGAGGTTGAAGTCGGGTACCGTACGTTCTATTCATGGAAGTCCTTCTATGAAGGCACACAAACTGGGATATGAAACGTGAGATCGGAAAATAAACCAACCTATGTCAAGATAACTCGAATATCTCTGTCCTATCTGTCCTATCTGACCTAACCTTACATACTACCTACATTCAATTGATACGACAAATAAAATTACAGCTTATGGGTGATTATTTCAATGACACATATAAACGTCCGGTCCGTCAATACGCCCAATATAGGAAAGACGCATACATAATTAAATGATTGAAAAGCATTGCAGTTTTTCACTGAAAAACTGCAAACGGTTAAATCATTCAATAAAGTGTTATCTTAGTTCACGTCCGTCTTAACGTATGGGTCAACACATGTAGGAGGATAAATTGAGCATTCTCAGTATATCTACATATATGGGTAACTGACCGGTGGGATGTAGTGTACGTACACCAGAGCCAATCGCTATCAAAAAGAACGTTCAACGCTTTCAATATACTACATCCTTCACTGTATCGTATGACCTCTGTCGGCTAGCCCTGTACTCCTGGCTATGAAGCTCCCCGCCCTACAATACCCTTCCGGTCATGCCAACCGTGTAATGGTATTTATAGACTCCTAAAAGACAATGTACGAATTTGTGGAGGTCTCCTATAGTCACCTGACCGTCTCTATACATCTGTATACAGTCTTACTGCCTTGTTTCCCTCTCCACGGTTTTCACACTACACAATACAACCTATTGTGTATCTTTATGAGTTTACCTACCTTTCAAATACCAAAAAATTCAGGAATCCTAAACTTTTGTGATCTTGCCGTCTATATCATACGGATATTTTTGGCCAATAAGTCCGGGGTAATTATGACGTCAAGTCATATTAGCTCTATGGTCACATGACAGAGTAATCCGGGCACCCTCATAAGCACCTAGGTACCTACCTAGGTACATATGTATGCTTACTATACACGCTTAATTGCCAGTGATAAAGGGGCGTCCAGGAAAAGGTACCAGGTTTAGGGATATGATGGCGGATACTCGAGCCCCAGAACACCCCGACAATACGGGAAAGGTTATCTCTAGGCATCTACATCCGCGATTTACCGGGGCTTATGATGGCATCACTGAGTATGACGGTGATGTGCGGGATACACAAGCTACAGATTACGATGGGAACCGACGATCCACATTCATAGGACATGGTCAACAGTCCTCTCTAAAACTGCAAGGAGGCGATATACATCGCGACCTCTATCGTACTGAAGCTCGCTTGAAACGGGCCGGATTGGATCAGCGCGCAGCAACATTCTCGCATCCTCCCAGGCTGGAAACGGACGATGATCTCGATATTACGATACACGGTGAACCAGGGGCGTTTCGCCGGCAGTTCTTGAGGCGAAACAAACGTGACTTCGCCAACAAATATGCACCGAATAGCTTCGTTGAGTTCTTAGAATTATACGGAAGATTCGCCGGCGAAGACCTGATCGAGTCGGAAGATGAGACAGACGTTGAAAGTGCTGGAATCCCGGGGAATGAAGTAGAGCCGGAAATAAGGCCATTGCTTCCCATTCGTGAGAGCTCACAAGGGGACGCGTCAGACATGAAAACTTTCTTCACGCTCCTCAAGGCCTTTATAGGAACAGGGATCATTTTCCTCCCCAAGGCGTTCCGCAACGGTGGCATGCTCTTTTCATCAATTGCTCTCGTCACAGTCTCTATATTGACAACCATCTCTTTCCATTTGCTGCTTCAATGCCAGCGACGGTATGGTGGTGGATACGGCGATATTGGGGAATCTATTTCCAGCTCCCATCTTCGCTCACTTATTCGCCTTTCGATCGCGACTACGCAGCTTGGTTTCGTGTGTGCCGCCATTGCGTTCACCGCGAATAACCTACGTTCATTCATAGAGGGCGTGGCCACCTATAATATTAACACACCGTCCATTTCCACAATCATCGCGCTGCAGTTAGTGATCATCGTGCCTCTTGCCTTCATTCGCAAAATCTCCCGACTCGGACCAGTTGCACTACTTGCTGACGTCTTCATCTTTATCGCTATTGGCTACATATACTACTACGATATTTCAGAAATTTCTCAGCGGGGATTGCAGCCCACAGTCAAGCTCTTCGACTCCAACACATTTACCCTAACGATCGGGTCATCAATATTCATGTTCGAAGGGATAGGCCTGATTCTCCCCATACAATCTTCGATGTCACAACCAGACCGGTTCGATCACATCCTCTACATTGTCATGGCTCTTATAACTTTTCTTTTCGCCACTCTCGGGATTCTCTCGTACGGGGCATTCGGCAGCCAGACAAAGATCAATATCATCAGCAATTTCCCACAGTCGGATAAATTCGTCAATTCTGTCCGGTTATTATTCTCGCTAGCTGTTCTCGTGGGCACCCCGGTGCAGCTTTTTCCTGCTTTGCGAATCATGGAGAGAAAGTTATTCGGCCGCAAATCTGGTCAGCGCGATCTCCTCATAAAGTGGAAAAAGAATACTTTCAGGACAGGTATTGTCGTTCTCTGCGCCTTGGTTGCAGCCCTGGGCGCCAGGGACTTGGATAAGTTTGTTGCTTTAGTGGGATCTATTTCATGTGTTCCTTTAATTTTTGTGTATCCGGCTTATCTGCATTGGAAAGGTATCGCGACTACCTGGTGGGAAAAAGGAGGAGATATGTTGATAATTACAGTGGGGGTTGCCTGCATGGTATATACCACTATGGTTACCGTCTTTCTACAGTTTAACTGATGACTGTATCCACCTCTTTAAGGTGTGAAGCAAACGGTTGGTAACTCGAAATGGGGTCAAAACAAATCAACTGATTCCTGGTTTATTGGGTTAAATAAGTTGTGACGATAGCCACTTCTATAAGCTGCCCTCATTGGCTTATGTAGAAGCACAAGGAAATCACTATCCTATAGGGGGCGGCTGACCTAGGCCGAGTGGGGAACAATCACAGAAGACGTCAACGACCAAGATTGATCATTATAAATTACATCATACTACCTGCCAGTATGAGTTGAAACAAGAGCATTTGGAGGTTCTGTGGAGACGAACGGTGTCCCAAAGGACCTGAAGAAGGCTGCGCTTCGCTTTCGTGACAGCACTTTTTCATTGCTTGATATCCTCCATGGCCTCGTCCCAGAAGGACACTTCGATTTCTCGCCTGCCCCTATTGGCGGTCGCGTATCTGCATCGCGGGCATAGACAAGATCAGAAATGGACGTATAGGCAAGCTTTGACGAATACAGCACTCAAAGTGTCTCTCCGAATGTTCACGGCACTTCACATGAGACCCCATCTCTCTCTAAAGCCGAATCTCGAAGGCAAACAATTTGTTCTGATTGAGCCTGCAAAGCCCGAGCTATATATCGGAGTTGCAGTAGACGAACAGGTTAAGCCAGAAACAATAGGAGGGACATGGTACCCAGAACGCTTGTCACCGGAAACTCTGGTCCCCGAAGGCGATTATGTCGTACTGCACCTACATGGTGGATCGTACGTACTAGGCGACGGCCGAACAGCCTCCTGTCGCTTTCTAGCGAACAACCTTTTATCTCACACACCGGCCACTTATGTGTTTTGTCTTCAGTATCGATTAGCTGTTGACCCGAGAGGGCGGTTCCCAGCACAACTCCAAGATGTTATTTCAGCCTGGTACTACTTGATTCATACTATGCATATTCCATCATCACGCCTGGTGCTTAGTGGCGACAGCTGTGGGGGGGACCTCGTCTTAGGACTGCTACGGTATATTGTACAATACGACAACCCATCTCTTCTACCGGCACCAAAGTGCAGCTGGGTCTTCTCACCCTGGTGCAATGTCTTAAATGCCCACAACACTCATGCCTGGATCGAAAGCCAAAATTACAAAACAGATTGTATTCCCGCATCATTCCCTGCCTGGGGTGCGAAGCAATTTCTTGGTGACTTGGAGATAACCGAGCCAATCGAGCAATTCGTGGCTCCTATACGACATCCATTTCCTCTGCCTTCGCCTGTGCTCATTGTCACGGGGGGTCGAGAGGTGCTATGTCAGGCACATCAGGAACTGGCATATGCTTTTGGAAAGTTGCCACAGAACGCTTCCTCCGTTGAGCTTTTCGTGGAAGAGAATGTTCCTCATGATGTTTTGATGGTCGGCTGGATCATGAACTTTCGCGAAGAGGCGCGTCGGTGTTCGGAGAGAGCTGGAGCATTTATGACGGGGGTGTAGTCTTACTGTGAGCTCTGGAAGTAACAACCTTATAGGTGGAAGATTGAATAGGAAAATAAGTGTGTTTTGTAGAAAGCAGGATATATCTGGTACAACCATATGGTTACAAAGACCCATAGTGCTCAGGGTTCAAATCCCCTTTCACTAGTTAGTTAACGTATTTGACTACCGAGCTGTGCACCCCAGAACACATAGTAAGAGCGATAAACACAACATCATATTTCAACAACGCTTGTTTATAATATGCCTGTTTCTCCAAGCTCGGCGAGTATAAAGATGTCTATTTCAACCCCTCCAATCCTAAGATCATCTCAGTCTTGCAAGGAAAACATTGAATCATTCCAGAAACTTTTATTTTTTGCTGATCTATTTCTCTCTTCACAATGTCCCCGTTCCTCCAGTTTGGACAAAGCCGTCGCGATTTCAATAACAATGGCAACCATCTAGCGCAGTCTTTCTTAGTAATGGGCCTAGGGCAACGGACGAAAAAGAGGGCGCTCCCTGAACTATTGAAGAACCGTTTTAAGTGTGGCATGCCACGAAGGGATTTTTTATCCGTTGGCTACTTCCATTCATGATTTCAAGTTGTAAACAGAGGACCTGTGAATTGCTTTTCTAGTTAGCTTTGCCTTTTTGGGATTAGCGCCCCAACACGCCGTCACCTAGCCTCCCTTCAATGCCCTCCAACATAAAACGACCCGTCTTCGCCGCCCTTCATCCCTTTCACTCACTTTTGCGTTCTTCTGCGCTGGAGTAGACTAGAGCTCTTTTTTGCACATCGCCTAAACTCAATTTCTATAGTCGGAAACTTTAACAGTTTGCACACGAATACACCGGCGGAAACCCCGTGAGGCTAGATAGCAAGGAAGCTCATTTAATAACATTAGGATCTTCTTATTACTCGCTGGTTACTGTTTAATACCATAACGAGTTTCTGACGGCAATTCAACACTACTTTGGACAGTTCTTAAGTTGATCAGTTTGTTAATGTCTGGCATCATGACGTGCGTATAGATGCGCGAAACACCGCTGCTGCCGCTCTGCATCTTAGGTCGGACATTTGGTACGGTATAGGAGAGCGGATATCGTGCACCGGGGCTGTCCTACACGACTTGAGATACGAAGGGAAATAGTCTGAGGGGTTTGGGGACTACGTACCACCGCGGCGGCCACGTGCACATTGCACCGTCCACGTATGTATTGTAGCGTCGCAATACAAACAACCCACGGAAGAGGACTGGTCCGCCGATATGGGTCCCGACGTTAGACAGATCCTTCCCCGGTACCAAACATCATATTCAAAGGCGTTGTAGGTTGCGTGAAGGGTCCCAGGTTCCCCAGAGCCGGGTCGAGCCACTCCGTATCCTGCGCCACACCAACACCCGACAGGCCGAGCACGCAGCTCAAGTCGAAGGGATCATGTCCCGCCCCGAACGTTTCGGCGTCGTAGAGTCCGGCGTCGCCTATACCGTCCGCGCTCACCAGCGACATTGACTGCTCGGGTACATAAGGCTGATCTCCTCGTCCGTCGCCAGCCACACCGGCTATAGTCGTGGAATCGTCAGGACGAATAGCGAGTCCTGCGGCACGCGAAATTCCTCGGATAGTCCGTGCAAAGTAGGTCGACAAGCGCGTTTCCGACATGTCGCCCACTTCGAGCAGGTCGACCGACATGGTGAGGTAATGGCTGACGACCGCGGGGTCGAGCGAGACTACCTGCTGGACGAGGGGGGATGCCTTTGTCAAGCGGATCAGAAAGACTGCAGCTTGGGCAAAGGCCATGGTCATGTACTATAATCACGCACTCAGCAAGGAGCCTGTATGGTATTCGGACTACGGCAAGGCACGACGCCATGAGGGGCCGATAGCCTGAGGAGGAGGGAGATGAGGTGGGCAGAGAAGAGCGCAAACGCACGTCCGTAGCAAAGCTCAGAGCGAGATCGGTCTGACTCGATTCGAAATGTGTTTGGATCGTGCTCTTTGCTGCGTTGAGCGCTTTGCGAAGGTATGTGACGCTGCTCTCGTGACCGTCGCTGTGGGTCGACGAGCGGAGAGCCATGGCATTGATGCTCAGGCGAAGGTGCTCGGCCTGCAGTCGGGCTATACGCGCTGACGCGCCGAGATAAAGGGCATGGGACGATCCTGTCACGTCAGCCAAATACCACAACAGATATCCCGCCATCCTTCCCCTCCCAAGTGCCGAGTCACCACGCGAAACAACACTCAGAGGTGGGAGGAAGAGACGTACCGGACCAGACCCAGAGCTTGCACCAGTCGTCCAACTTTCCGTTTAGATTCGACAACATCGACAACAAAGACTGGCCGTCCAGAGACCCAACTGGCTCTTGCTCCTCTACCCACAAGACGAATGATCGAGCGACATGAGCCAATCGAGCCGTCGCTGCAATATATGCGTCGCCATATAGCGACAAGCTGGCTGGAGTGCCTGGACGGGGGAGCGGATGAGACAGGCGGGCTTTGAGGAAAGCTTGGTCGTCGACGGACTCGAACTGGGTGGATTGAGGTCGACCGAACCCGAATGAAAGGAAGGAATCGAAGCTGCACCGAGTCAGTCATTCACGTGGGTGTCTCGTATCCAATCGGATATCAACAGGACCCAGAAGAGGGATGTACCTGAACCAAGCCAGCCTGTAACAAACGATGTCAGCCGGCGCCCGTCCACGGGATCTATATATTCCTTCCCAAAGGTAGTCAGGTCAGAGTAGCCACTTACCACGTCCTCCATTGTCGCCGCACGGCCGCATCCACCTCATTAGGGGCTTAGGGCTTAGGGCTTAGGCTTAGGGTTTTAGGCTTAAGCTTAGGGCTTAGGGCTTAGGGCTTAGGGTTTAGGCT